>NC_087288.1:56792-4856792 GCF_015220805.1 Pogoniulus pusillus | reverse complement strand
AGTAGACTCTCTGACCTGTCTTCTACCACCTCCTCCATGTTTATTCTACACCCCTGATCTTGCCTTCATCTACCTGCACCATAGCCTGAAGGCTTTTTCCCTGTCTGAAGCTCTGGTTTATATTAGAAACTTGCTTTACAATTTAGCCTTTGACACTGAAATGTTTTACTTTCTCTTTTGTCTGCACATCAGGCAAGTTCCCTGTCACTAGCTCAGCTCCTGAAAGTTTCCACCACCAACTCAGGGAGTGTCAGATTCCGTCCTACCATTCTGCTCCTTGTTGTATCCGTGCACTGCCAGAAATTTTCTGCTGGCATAAGACTCCTACATGTACCTTGCTGTATGCACATATCATACAGGGGTGATCACAGAATCATAGAATCAACCAGGTTGGATGAGACCTCCAAGCTCATCCAGTCCAACCTAGCACCCAGCCCTATCCAATCAACCAGACCATGGCACTAAGTCCTTACATGTAATGTCTGACAAGGTTTATAGCAGCAGCAATTCATCCATCACTGGTTTGTAAGACACCTCAAACAGTGAGGAGTAGGAGATGCTCTTTCCCTTCTTCTCCTTGTCAACTATTTTACACCTCCAGGGATGGTGACTCCACCACCTCCCTGGGCAGCCCATTCCAATGCCAATCACTCTCTCTGCCAACAACTTCCTTCTAGCATCCAGCCTAGACCTCCCCCGGCACAACTTGAGACTGTGTCCCCTTGTTCTGTTGCTGGTTGCCTGGCAGAAGAGACCAACCTCCAACTGGTTACAGCCTCCCTTCAGGTAGTTGTAGATAGCAATGAGGTCAACCCTGAGCCTCCTCTTCTCCAGGCTGTACACCCCCAGCTCCCTCAGCCTCTCCTCACAGGGCTGTACTCCAGGCCCCTCACCAACTTCATCACCCTTCTCTGGACATGTTCCAGTATCTCAACATCCCTTTTGAGTTGAGGAGCCCAGAACTGGACACAGTACTGAAGATGTAGAATAGGTCCATAACAAATCATATTTTCCCCTTATTGCTCTGATTTTGTCTGATTTACTCTTCCTTGTTAGCCAGAGTGAAAATCATGGCACAGAAGAGTAAATCCTCCTACTACAGCTACCAGAAAAACGTCAATAAATCATCATGCTGGAAGAGGTGACATTCACATAGCATGAATTGGACATACTTCCAATAAAAAGAACAAAGCACCAAATTACAGCATTTTCAGGCTAGCAAAATATATTCCTCTGCAGTAGCCCTTCACTGTTACAGAAATGCAAGCTCTGCCTACTTTATTAGATCTCCATGATACACTACACACTGTACCCAGGTATTATTTCAAAGCTCACCAGAGAGCCAGTATAAAAATCCTTGGAGTCCAATGTTTATTTCTTAACCCATTTTCCCCTTTTATTGGGAGTTTTACTGAGCGTTTGGGAAATTCTATAAACATAAAGTGGCCTTTTTTTTTATGGCACAGTGATTTTGCATCTTAAAAACTTGACAGCAAACACAATTAGGTGACCTCTTGTGCCTGTACATTCTGCTGTAACTTGCATGCATGCTTCGTTATTGAATCTTAAAGGTTTCATTGCCACATAGGGTAATATTCCTGTTATTAAGCTATGCCTTTCCAGGATTTAGAATACAAAATAAGCAAAATTTGCATATTTATTGACTTCTATGCAGACACAATTAGAATAAAAAGCAGAGAAAATACTATCCAAGGAAACTGAGTTGCAAAAGGATCCTGTTGGGGAAAGTATTACAGTTTTAAGATGTGTATTTGAAAGAGACAAATTGGCGGGGGACAGAGTGGCTGAGAGCAGCCAGGAAGATAGGGACCTAAGGGTCCTGGCTGATAGCAGGCTGAGTGTGAGCCAGCAGTGTGCCCAGGTGGGCAGGAGAGCCGATGACATCCTGGCCTGGATCAGAAATAGTGTGGCCAGTAGGACAAGGGAGGTGATTCTGCCTTTGTGTCCAGCACTGGTCAGGGCACACCTTGTGTACTGTGTCCAGTTCTGGGCTCCTCAATTCAAGAGAGATGTTGAGGTGCTGGAAGGTGTCCAGAGAAGGGTGATGAAGCTGGTGAGAGGCCTGGAGCACAGCCCTGTGAAGAGAGGCTGAAGGAGCTGGGACTGTTTAGCCTGGAGGAGGCTCAGGGGAGACCTCATTGCTGTCTACAACTACCTGAAGGGAGGCTGTAACCAGTTGGAGGTTGGTCTCTTCTGCCAGGCAACCAGCAACAGAACAAGGGGACACAGTCTCAAGTTGTGCCGGGGGAGGTCTAGGCTGGATGTTAGGAGGAAGTTGTTGGCAGAGAGAGTGATTGGCATTGGAATGGGCTGCCCAGGGAGGTGGTGGAGTGGCCATCCCTGGAGGTGTTGAAGCAAAGCCTGGATGAGGCACTTAGTGCCATGGTCTAGTTGATTGGACAAGGCTGGGTGATAGGTTGGACTGGATGAGCTTGGAGGTCTCCTACAACTTGGATGATTCTATGATTCAATGAAACAAAGAGATTATATTCGAGCTTTTCAAACTACAACCTTTATCTTGCGGGAAAATTCTTCCTGCTTTTTTTCTTTGAAGGATAAAATAGGAATTGTGGGAGGTAATTACTGACCAATAGCTCTGCTTTTATGAAAGGATTATCCGATTGCATTTTTCTCCCTCTCCCCCGTGGATTCACTGATGTGTGACACTTAGTAACAAAATACCCCAGCTCAGGGAAACATTGTGCACATTGAAGCCATTCAAGTACAATTGAACGACCTCCCGTGACTAACTAGTGGGCTTTGGAGATGCTCTCCAGAACAGTCTAGCCAGAGCCATTGCAAAGCCCTTGTAATCATAGATTAGGAAAATCCACATCACTTTTCTTGCCAGTAACAGCAGATGTCAGGTCAGGCAGGGCAGCTCAATTCAAGGGGCACTGGCAGAGAAGCTCTTGCTGACTTAGCAGCAGGGGTTGGAGATCAAGCTGGCAGACTGAGCTGCCCGCTGCCCTTGCCTGCCACAGGCAGCTCAGCTAAGAACAGCAGCAGCAGAAGGGTGTGCATGGTCTGTCGATTTAATGCACAATAGCCTGAGACTCCTTTTATCCCCCACCAATAAACTGCTGGTTCTACACAGCTTTTCCTTAACTCAGAAGGTGGTAATCATCTATGGTGATGTGCTGCAGCTTTTGGTGCTTTAAATGGAGAAGAGAAGCCTTCCAGGAGACATTGTGATGGCCTTCCAATATCTGAAGGGGACCTAAAGGAAGGTTGGGGAGGGACTATTTACAAGGTCTTGTAATGACAGGATGAGGAGGAATGGGTTTACACTGGCAGAGGGGAGATTTAAATTAGATGTTAGGAAGAAGTTCTTTCCAATGAGGGTGGTGAGACACTGGCACAGGTTGCCCAGGGAGATTGTGGATACTCCCCTCCTGGAGGTGTTCAAGGCCAGGTCTCTTGAGAGACCTGTTCTAGTGGGAGGTGTCTCTGCCTATGGCAGGGGGGTTAGAACTAGATGATCTCTGATGTCCCTTCCAGCCTAAACCATTCTATGATTCTAAGGTGTGGGAATTTGCAGTCAGACATAGGAGCTACCTCCTCCTCAGGTTCACTACAGGCCACAGACACCTCTGTTTTTCTTTTCCTACAAATTTGCTGCAGCACTACCATCTTCACTACCTCCAAAATCAACCCTTCCCCTAGATTTTTAAACTAAAACTTGCACAGAGGTATTGCTCTCTATAACTGTTTGTAAGGAGGTCACAGTGAGGTGGGTGGGCATTAGTCTCTTCTCCCAGCTAGTGATAGAATCATAGAACGGTTTAGGTTGGAAGGGACTTCAAAGATCATCTAGCTCCAACCACTGCACTTTGGGGCATGGTGTCTCTGCCTATGGCCACTGTTTCCTTTCCACAGTCTATCATCTAATTCTTCTCACCAAACTATCCCAGCTAGGCTCAAACCAGCACACTACCTGGAAGTATTTGAAACAGGAGAATACAGCCACCAGAAAACTAAAACAATTGAAGGAGAGTTTCAGTGATCATAAATTCTTAAGGCATCCTACTAAAAGTTTTGAAACAAGGACTTAAAACTTAATTGCTTTCCTTTGTAGAGGCTGCTCATATTTCATATTTGCCAGTTTGTATTAGACATCTTACATCAAAATAAAAAGGCAAACTGATAGTTTCCTGTGATGAAGCAGAAAGGGTAAATGAAATTAAATTAATCAGTGAGTCTCCCTGCTGAATAGCTCATAATTAACTTAATGAAGACAATGAAGTACATGGATTTTTTTTCCTTTTTACTATATATAATTATAGACTGGTGTTGGGATGCAGCAAAGGAATGATTTGGGGTTTGGTGTGGTTTGATTACTTTTGTTTGCTTGTTTTTAATACTTTCCTCCAGGGTATTCAATCTATTCACTTAACAGCAAGATTGCTTCCCAGTGACAGGTGTGCTAACTAGGCACACACTTACTGTAAGAGTGCTGATGGTATTATCATCAGATGTGAATTTACTTCTGAAGTAAAAAAAAAAAAGACCCATAACACTAATAAGCTGCTCACCAGATACAACTCTGTCCAGTTCTGAACTCCTGGATTACTGCAGTTTGTGACACTGGTCACAAGATCCATCTGGCTCTTGCAGGGGACACATATTAAAGCTCAATATTTTTGTTTTGCAAGGCAGGTTGTAGCCAGGTGGGGTTGGTCTCTTCTGCCAGGCAACCAGCAACAGAACAAGGGGACATAGCCTCAAGTTGTGCCAGGGGAGGTCTAGGCTGGATGTTAGGAGGAAGTTGTTGCCAGAGAGAGTGATTGGCATTGGAATGGGCTGCCCAGGGAGGTGGTGGAGTCTCCGTCCCTGGAGGTGTTCAAGCAAAGCCTGGCTGAGGCACTTAGTGCCATGGTCTAGTTGACTGGCTAGGGCTGGGTGCTAGGTTGGATTGGAGGATCTTGGAGGTCTCTTCCAACCTGTTTCATTCTGTGATTTTCTAGCACTCCAATTTATTTACATGAAGTATAATTTGAGGGGATTGTGATTTTTTTGTTGTTGTCTCTCATCTATTGTGTTCACCAACAAAATAGTTTCCTGGTAAACTGTGCCCAGTCCAGCTGTAGATCTGTAACTAGTGGAGTCCCCCAGGGATCAGAGCTGAGTCTGGTCCTGTTCAATATCTTCATTAATGACATGATGCCAAACTGGGAGACTTGGCTGAGACACCTGAAGGCTGTGCAGCCATTTAGCAGGACCTGGACAGACTGAGAGCTGGGCAGAGAGGAACCTGATGAGGTTCCACAAGGACAAGTGCACCGGGGAAGAAATAATAAACTGCATCGGTATGGGCTGGGAGGTGATTTTATCAATGGCTCTAAGTATCTGAGAGGTGGCTGTCAAGATGAAGATGCCAGTCACTTTTCAGTAGTGCCCAGTGATAGGACAAGGAACAGTGAGTACAAGTTAGAACACAGGAGGTTCCACCTCAACACACACAAGGAGACACTTGTTTATGGTGAGGGTGATGGAGCACTGGAACTAGCTGCTCAGAGAGGTTGTGGACTCTCCTTCTCTGAAGACTTGCAAAACCTGCCTGGATGAGTTCCTCTGTGGCCTGCCCTAGATGATGCTACTTTGGCAGGGGACTTGCACTAGACGATCTTTAGAGGTCACTTCCAACCACGAACATTCTGTGATTCTATGACTGTGTGATCTAAGGAGGTCCCTTCCAACCCCTAGCATCCTGTGAAAAAGCTAGCAGCAGTTTGGCAGCCATTCTAAAGCGCTCCACACACAACTTCCTATAGAGCGATTCAGAAAACTCTCTTTGTTCTACCACCAAACCTTTCTCCTGCAGAAAGAAGGCAAATTGGTTTAGCTTTTGTGATTTCTGCCATTAAACTTCCTCCTATCAAACTCTGCCAAATGAAATATATCAGTCTTTCAACACAAATGAGTTTTGCTCCAATAATCACAAACACGTCCCAGGTGGCACAGGTTGCAGATGTTTGGAGCTAAAAAAATGACCCAGAGCTTTGAAAGATTACTGTTTTCCCTAGGTTTGCTGCATAGAAAGATTTAAGAGGTAAGATGTTGTATTTTCTAAGACTATGAAGAAAAGCAGTTTTTGAGAGAAAGAGACTTTTCTTCAGACTAAATTTACTGAACCCATTTCAACCTTAAAAGACAAAACCATTCAGTGCTTAATGCAGGCTGCGATACCCAACAGTGGCAAAAGGGAAATCTTGAAGTCTAGAACAGAACATGTGGGCTGATGACCACTGCTATATTAATAATCTTTAACATATATATTTAGTTCTTATCTTTAAATCCAGATGTTTGTTTTGGGGACCTGAAGGGAAAAAATAAATTAAATGACCTTTGGTGGTGAGTTTAGCCACATAAAAGTAATTTCAAACCCAGTCAAACAGGAACAAATGTGTGCAATTTAAATGCAGTTTAAACCACACAATCTATTGCAAACTTTTGAGGCAACATTGCATGTCTATGTAAAAATTATTCCAAGTCCCTCAACTATCACACTATTAGAGAAAATTAATGCTTTATAGTGTCTCCAGGGGACACTTTAATTATTCCCTCCAAGTAAATAACCAAATTTATTCTTGCAGAATACCTCATACCAGAACACACCTTCCCTTTCCCAGGGCATGATTTTCAGTGTCAGCCTATTGGAGATCTCTGTCTTCAACAGATGGGCACCTGTGGCCTTTACTATTAATATGTTTTTATTCTCTTTGGCCCTTGAGGAGTTGTAGAGCTGCTCTTCATCTGTCTCCTCAACAGGACATGGAACTATTGGAGCGAGTCCAGAGGAGGCTGCAAAGATGTTCAGAAGGTAGGAGCAGCTCTACTATGAGGACAGGCTATGAGAGTTGGGGCTCTGCAGCCTGGAGAAGAGAAGGCTTTGAGAAGACCTTGGAATGACCTTCCAGTATCTGAAGGGGACCTACAGGAGGGCTGAGGAGGGACTATTTACAAGGTCTTGTAATGACAGGAAAGTCACAGCGAGACAAGCAGAGTTGCATCTTCTTAATGCTAACGATCAGAAGTCTGCTTAAGATACATCATCTGCAGAGGATGTGAAGAGAAGGCAAGATGTACTTCTCATTTCTTATTTAACACAGACCATGAAATCCATTGCCAATTGCATGCCCTCCTACCACACCATTGCAGCCCATCAAATGGAACAGCTACTAGAAGGCCTAGTACTTTGCATTCTCTTTTTTTTTGTTTCCCCTCTTTTTCATTAATACAGTGGAGCATGATTGAAATACTAACAAGAAAACAGCAGGGCTGGAAAAAAGACTATACAACTGATACAAGGGTAAAGGATCAAAGCACACATTAAAATAAAATTAAAATTGGGATCTCTCACTCATATCAAAATGCTGTTGCATGCATAATTTCATGAAAACCCAATTTAATTCCACTGCATTTTTATGCATTCATCAAATCTACCATGGAAAGGCAACAAATGGGAATATTTTTCTGTACATGAATGTTTCCAATAAACACATCATATAAAGTCAGGAATAATATGCCTGGAGAACAGTAGAGAATTATTTCAGTACTGTGCCAGGCCAGGTCTCCAGATTGATTTGTTTTCTCAAAGGAAGAAAAACAACAAACAATTCAAGGCATCTCAAAAAGCATATATTGTGCTTGCATAATAATAAGGGACAAAAAATATAGCAACTGTACTAATGAATTTGGGCTCCCATGATCATAGAATTGTCTGGTTGGAAAAGATCTTAAGGTTATCTAGTCCAACCATAACCTAACATCTCCATGTAAACAACCCTTAGACCAAACATGATGTTTCTCTAAATTAAAGCCATATCTATGGCCAGTTGTCCTTTGCCAATTAGCACTGCTGCAAAATGGTAATTAGGAACACAATTCTTTTTTGACACATATAGCTGTAGTAGTTTAAGGCTTGTTGGAAAATTCCAGTAAAAGAAATTAGGACTTTAAGAAAGTTCTGTGCAGAATGTGAATGAGCAGGGCATTGGTTGGGAAAGAATAATAACAATCAAGTCTTTATCATCCACTGGCTTGCTAATTGGTACAAAAAAGCCAATATATAAGCAATTTCTTTTTACTGGTTTTTGGGCACTGGCTTTGCTTGCTGATCCTTGGCATGTCTTAACTCTTCTGCTAACTTTGACTGACCAGATAAGACCTGAAGTCTTGCTGGTTTTCTGTTTGGGGAGAGAGAGTAGCATTAACCTCTTCTGGGCTTTCAGAATCACAGAAACATTCAGATTGGAAAAAACCCTTAGGATCACCAAGTCCAGCCAACAACCTACTCTCTGAGGTTCACCCTAAACCATATCCCCAAGCACCACATCCAGATGACTTTTAAACACATCCAGGATTGGTGGTTCAACCACCTCCATGGGCAGCCCTAACCCAGACCTAAATAAAAAAAAAACAACCCAAACAAAACATGAGAAATTAACCCAAAAACCCCAATCCAACAAAAAAAAAAAGGTATATTTTGCTCTTGGACCAAAGGGTACTGTATTTTTCTGGTGGCCACTAGATCTGCTGGGTAAACTGATCTCAAATTAATCTCTGAGAAGGCTCCTCACTGTCCAAGCCAAGTCACAGGTTGCTCAGAGGCTCAGGGTGTTTAGCCCAGGACACCCACGGTGATGGCTTTCATACTGAATTTGGAGGACAGTCTAAATACTAAATATCTTATTTCCACATCTTCCCCAAGAGATGCAACACATGATGCCATGCCACTCAGAGGGCTGTGAAGGACCCAGACTGACACTGAGCCCTGCTCTTTTCATTTAACCATGCTATGTCTTCCCCTCAAAACACATGACTCTCATTTGGTTTTCATTACTAACTTAATAGTTCACGTAGGTAGGCCCAGAAAAGTAGTAATGTAGAAGAATGGCTTAAATAACTGAAGTTATTTACTAAGTTATTGACAATCTTGGACTTAATGGTGTGATTTGAAAGATTAACTCTCTGCTCTGTGTAGAGATGATGATTAAAGGAAGACGTGCATAACAATAACCATGACTGGGGCTAAATCACTCTAAACTACTCAACTAATTAAAAAATCAACAATGAATATATCAAGCCAATGACTGAGGGAATCAACCAATGAATCAACTATAATTTGCTCCCAAATTGTGAAATTAGCAAGTTGTGGAATTAATAACAGAGAGTAAATCAAGATACTGACAAAAGAAAACAAACAAGCCTTATGCACAGGAATACTGCTGGAAGATGGATTGCTTTCATTGCTTCACAAAACATAAAAGCCAAGAACCTGTCTACCCATCTCCTTTTTTACCCAGTAATTAATGCCCTGTCTGCTACTTTGGGCATGATGTAACAGCTGAAGAAGCTGAATGCCCATTCTTAATGCAGCTCTTTAACTCACCCAAAAAAGGCAGTGAACTAATTTTTGTTGCTAATTGAATAGAAATAATGAGATTAAAGTCTTCATTTCCTTCATTGAAACCCTAAAATGAGTTTTTTCCTCATGGAAATTAACAGATGAGCTAACAATAGAAGTGACTATTGAGAAATTAACAAATTTAGCAGCATTTGTTAATCTTAACTAAACTATTTAGATAAAAGATTAAATGTAATAAATAGAAATTAAAAATGGGAGTTAGGGGAGCACTTGGGAAGAGTAGATGTTTAAGGCTCTGCTGGAACGGTGCTGTTCTTCATGGGAGTTGTTAGGCACAAATGGGAGAAAGACTTTAAAGCCAAGAGGATGACTGGGGGACTTGAGCATCTATCTTCCCCATGGAGAAAGACTGAGAGCCCTGGGGCTATTTAGTCTGGAGAAGAGAACACTGAGAGGAGATCTCATCAATGTGTACAAATGTCTGAGGGGTGGGTGTCAAGTGGCTGGGGACAATCTCTTTTCAGTGGTCAGTAGCAATAAGACAAGCAACAACAGCTACAAAATAGAACACAGAAGGTTTCACCTCAGCATGAGGAGAAATTTCTTTACCGTGAGGGTGACAGAGCAGTGGAGCAGGCTGCCCAGAGAGGTTGTAGAGTCTCCTCTGGAGACTTTCAAAATCCACCTAGATGCATTCCTGTGCAGACTACCCTAGGGGATCCTGCCTTGCCAGGGAAGTTGGACTGGATGATCTCTGGAGGTCCCTTCCAAACTCTAAGGTTTTGTGATTCTGTGAAAACCAAGCCAGGAGTGGAGCAGGAAGAAGCAGAGAACACAGGAACTGCATGGTCAAACAGAAGCCAAGACCAATAAAATAAGAAAAGGCAGCATCAGCCTAAGGACCAAACCAAGAGAGGATACAGAGGGCAAGATGATGATTGGCCAACTTTTTACTAGCCTACATGGTACTAGGAAAGAGGTAAGGCCAGAAAGTAGACATGACTGCTTAAACAGGACCCAGGGATATACTGATGAATAGAATCAGTCAGGGTTGGAAGGGACCAGAAGGATCATCTAGTTCCAATGCTTCTGCCATAGGCAGGGACACCTCATACTAGCAAATTTCCTGAGCAGTTTACTGTGACTGTCACTCAGGAGCTGGTACTGCAAACCAGCCTCTTTCAGATTGTGTTCTATCAGTCTGTCAAAATTGTTACTCTCTTATTAGATTCAAGAAATAGGTTACTAATGGATTAGTCCACAGAGGTGCACGTGCCTGTGGCCTCCCTTTGAGTGCATTAAGACTCATTTAAAAGTAATGAGGTTTTTAATTGTATAGCATCTGTCATGAAGAACATGTAAACGTGAACATGCTAAATATTTAACCTTTTCTGTGTTACAGAATCATGTAATTGTTTTAATTGCAAAAGACCTCTATGATGATCAAGTCCAACCATTGACCTAACATTACCATGGACATTAAATCATGTCCCAAAGTGCCACGTCTGCATGTTTTTTTGGACACCAATGCTTGACCATTCTTTCAATAAAGAAATCTTTCCTAATGTCCAATATAAACCTCCCCTGATGCATTTCCTCTTGTTCTATCACTTCTTACTTGTGAGAAGAGATCAATCCCCACCTCATTCCAACCTCCATTCAGATAGATGTAGAGAGCAATGAGGTCTCCCCTTAACCTTCTCTTCTGTAAACTAAACAACCCCACTTCCCTTAGCCAATCCTCCTAAGACCTGTTCTTAGATCCTTCATCAGCTTCAGTACCCTCCTCTGGACCTCAACATTATTCATGTAGTGGTGGGCCCAAAGCTGAATACAGTATTCAAGGTGTGGCCTCACCAGTACCAAGTACAGGGGGATGGTTACTTCCCTAATTCTGCTGGCCACACTATTCCTGATGCAGGCCAGAATCCTTGAGTTGTTGCCTGCAGGCACATAGACACTACAGATGACTCAAAACTTGTCCGTGACATGTACAGCTCAGAGTCCAACCAAAGGAACCCCAGAAAGAGGAGGCATGAACTAGTCTGTGCTTATTGGTCACCAAGGCACTGAGATACTATAATACCTGATACACTGCACTTGGGTGGAAGCAGCAGCAACAGATGTGTCAGTAATGGAACCACTGCTGACCCCTCCCGTATCAATTACCACCCAAATATATCTCCTCATGGAGACAGAGCTCTTATTGAATCCCAGGGAGTGCTGAGAAAAGTCTCCATCTTGGTACTCTCGTATCAGACCTTGACACAACTCATTTATCCAGTTTAAGAGTCCCTAGCAGGAGATAATCAAACATTTAGCTTTCCCAATTACCACTGGAAACAACCTTGGGGACTATTTCCTGTGGTGAAAAGCAATACCCTTTTGACAGGAAAACCACTGAAGAATGAGCCCACTTTGGGGATGTTTGCTCATGGTAGAACACAGATAGACTAGCAGCTCCCTGATAAATCTCATAAACTGCAGGCAACTCATCCACACTGTGTCTTTGCAGACAAGAGCACGGACAATAGAACTCACATCTTTTCTCCCTTCCTGGTGATACCATCCAAAGTAGAAAGACACTTATAAAACAGATGTGAGATTGATGTTGCTGAGAGCTTGAAAAAAAAGGCTCTTAGGCTCCCTTATTTCTTGCAAAAAGTCCTCAGAAAGGAGAAGGCTGTGAGACAGCAAAAGCAAAATGCAGCTGCAGGCTGTGGGGTTCAGAAATTGATGGGAGCATCTAGAAAAAGTCCTTGCTTCTGGGCTACCCAGAAAAACTGGAGGGGCTGGGACTATCTGGTACAAGGCCATTGTTGACCCACTGAAAATCTGCTTTCTTCTCACCAAGTCTGCAGGACAAAGAGCTTAAGTAGCATAGAGTTAAATAGTTGGTCAACCCAACAGTGGGTCATTCTGTTTTCTATCAGGTTAGTAAGACCTAAGGCTATGCAACTGTTCTTAAGTAGCTCTGCTCTGGATTGTCAGGTGGCAAACTTGAGAAGCTACTGGGTGCAATGGTTTTTATTGCTGTCCAGATAAGACCACTCAGGAAAACAAAAACTTACAAAGCTCAGTTTGGGGGCTTGTTCTATTTAGTACCTTTGTCAGTGAGCTGGTGTGCTAGTTTGAGGGACCCTGGGTCTCCTTTGACAAAACCACAGGGACAGAGGCCCATCCCAGGGGGAAGAACCTGCTTGTCTCAGGATATTGCAACATCATTATTCTATTCCATCTTCTGGTATCATGGCTTAAAAGGCAGTGCCTGAAGGGCAGCAGGGCTGGTGAGAGGCCTGGAGTGCAGACCCTGTGGGGAGAGGCTGGAGGAGCTGGGATTGTTTAGCCTGGAGAGGAGGCTCAGGGGAGATCTCGTTGCTGTCTACAACTACCTGAAGGGACATTGTAGCCAGATGGGGGGTGGCCTCTTCTCCCAGGCAACCAGCAATGGAACAGGGGGACACAGTCTCAAGTTGTGCCAGGGGAGGTCTAGGCTGGATGTTAGGAGGAAATTCTTCACAAAGAGAGTGATTGGCATTGGAATGGGCTGCCCAGGGAGGTGGTGGAAGCACCGTCCCTGGAGATGTTCAAGCAAAGCCTGGATGAGGCACTTAGTGCCATGGTCTGGTTGACTGGCTAGGGCTGGGTGCTAGGTTGGACTGGATGCACTTGGAGGTCTCTTCCAACCTGGTTGATTCTATGATTCTACATCCATAGTATTGTAAATCTGGTTAAAAATTCAACAGAGAACCACAGAATGTTAAGGGATGGAAGTGACCTAGAGGGGTACTTAGTCCAACCCTCCCCGCAGGATCACCTGGCGCAGGCTGGACACTCAGGCAGGTTTTGAACATCTCCAGAGATGACTTTACAGCTTCTCTGGGCAGCCCATTCCAATGCCCTTCCCTTCTCTTCCCTGCCTTCCTTGCCTTCCCTTCTGCCGGGGAACAGCTGTGCTGCTCTCCTCATGGCTCCTGGCGGAGGCGGCTCCTGGCTGCCGGGGAGCGGAGCTGCGTCACGCAGCCTGCTGAGGCCCGGCAGGCCGCAGCTGACGGAGGGAGGGGACTGAAGGCGGAAGGGAAGGAAGATTCTAGAAAGCCTGTTTGGATTTGTACTTGTTTTACCTCGATTGTCTTTTGGATATATGCTCTTGTGAATAGAGCTTCTCCAGAAACTTCCAATCAGTGTCCTGTACCCTCATTTCTACCCCTGAAAAGGGCTAAGAGTTACTGCTGCCCAAAGCTATATAGAGAAATCGATTCAGCCAGGGTGAGAAGACCCACAAGGATCCCACAGGTAACCTGACTCTTTTTGAAGCCAGAAGTTGGGACAGACGGAGCCACTAAATGCTATCATTCCCCACTCCAAGCTGGCTGAGCCAGAGTTACTCACGGGTGAGCCAGGCTGTCCGGCAAGCAGGGCGCTCCAGCCGCTCTCCCCTCGCCCTCCTGCACAGGCCCTCGGAGCGTCGCTAAGACCCTCGGAGCCTGCACAAAGGGTCCTTGGGAGCAGGGCGCCAGTAGCTCCTCCTGCAGGACCTATCCAGGTGGGGGGAGAACTCCAAAGCGGGAACACCGAGGTGGGAACCCCCCAAATATTTGTACCCTTCCTAGACACAGAGCAGAGTCACCACTGCCTGGGCGAGAAGAGCACAGCCAGTCCCCAGCCCGACCCCAGTGCAGGCACTGCTCAAGGCAGCCCTGGTGCCGGAAGGGCCCCTTGCTCCTCCCCTCCCTCACACCTGCAGGGCAGGGCGGGGGGAACAGGTCTGTCCCTGCCTTCTCCTCCCCTCCCTCACACCTGCAGGGCAGGGCGGGGGGAGCAGGTCTGTCCCTGCCTTCTCCTCCCCCACTCACACCTGCAGGGCAGGGCGGGGGGAGCAGGTCTGTCCCTGCCTTCTCCTCCCCTCCCTCACACCTGCAGGGCAGGGCGGGGGGAACAGGTCTGTCCCTGCCTTCTCCTCCCCCACTCACACCTGCAGGGCAGGGCGGGGGGAACAGGTCTGTCCCTGCCTTCTCCTCCCCTCCCTCACACCTGCAGGGCAGGGCGGGGGGAGCAGGTCTGTCCCTGCCTTCTCCTCCCCTCCCTCACACCTGCAGGGCAGGGCGGGGGGAACAGGTCTGTCCCTGCCTTCTCCTCCCCTCCCTCACACCTGCAGGGCAGGGCGGGGGGAGCAGGTCTGTCCCTGCCTTCTCCTCCCCCACTCACACCTGCAGGGCAGGGCGGGGGGAGCAGGTCTGTCCCTGCCTTCTCCTCCCCTCCCTCACACCTGCAGGGCAGGGCGGGGGGAACAGGTCTGTCCCTGCCTTCTCCTTCCCCACTCACACCACAGAGGCAGAGGAATTCAGGGGCTGTTGTAGTTTTCAAAGAGAGCCGACAGAGATTAAACTCCCAAATCAAACTAGGGAGCAAATACAGAATTATATTTAGAGAGAGGAAACACAAAGCAATTACCATGGCAAGCCCCCTCGAAGTTTCCCCCATCCCAAAAAAGCTAAAGCTACGTTCCCCAGTGCTCCAATCCTCCCCCCACAACGCCTCTGCCATCCAAGAGGCCTACTGCTGACATGTTCCCGCCACACAGACGGGGCAGGAGGAGGAGGAAAGGAGAGCGAACTGACCTTGCTGTCAGGCTGTAAAGAGATGGCAGAATTATGGCATTGAATAACAATCTTCTAGTCCCCAGAAAAAGTTTTTAACCCTATAGCCTCAGCCTGGGGCAGGGGTATACAGGACTCCAGCGGCCCAGCAGGAAAGGACGTGGAGGGACTGGTTGTCAGCCAACCCAACAACAGTGAGCAATCACAGAATCACAGAATAGAATCATAGAACCAAGCAGGCTGGAAGAGACCTCCAGGATCAGCCAGTCCAACCTAGCACCCAGCCCTGGCCAATCAACTAGACCATGGCACTAAGTGCCCCAGCCAGGCTTTTCTTGAGCACCTCCAGGGATGGCGACTCCACCACCTCCCTGGGCAGCCCATTCCAATGCCAATCACTCTCTCTAGGAAAAACTTTCCAGCAGATCACCTCCCAGCCTGTACTGGTGCAGTTTATTATTCCTCTCCAGATGCAGGACTCTGCACTTGTCCTTGTTGAACTTCATCTGGTTCCTCTGCGCTCAGTTCTCCAGACTGTCCAGGTCTTGCTGGATGGCCACACTGCCTTCAGCTGTATCAGCCAAGCCTCCCAGTGTTGGGTATAGTAACATTAAATGCAGTGACAGTCTGTGACAGCCCAGCTTGGTGAGCAGACACTCTGTGCCCTCATCAATGTCATTGATGAAGATGTTGAACAGGACTGGTCCCAGCACTGACCCCTGGAGGGCACCACTAGTTACAGCTCTCCAGCTGGACCTGGCACCACTGATCACCACTCTCTGAACTCTCTCTTGCAACCAGTTCCTAACCCACCTCACTGTTCGCTCTTCCATCCCACACTTCCTCAGCTTGCTCACTAAAACGTCACGGGAGATGGTGTCAAAGGCCTTGCTAAGGTCAAGGTAGACTACATCCACAGGTTTCCCTGGATCTGCCCATTCAGTTATGGCATCATAAAATGCTATCAGGTTAGTTAAGCATGACTTCCCCTTGGTAAATCCATGCTGACTGCTCCTGATAACCTTCTTCTCTTCCAAGTGCCTTGAGATGATTACTCTGATAGCTGCTGTTACAAACTGACCTTCTAACTCTGGCCCCTTGCTGTGTTGAATTTAATTTAAATTCAGAATTATCTATGGCAGAAACTTCTCTTTTTTTGTTTCTGTCAACTCCATATTCACCTGCAGTGCAGTCTGGTAAGAGATGACAATGAAATTGAGGAGGACAAATGGGCGTTGCAAGCAGAGTTGTGTAGAAGTCTATTACTAAAGTTATTAAGTAGCTGCTGACCTATTTTTCCCCTCTTCTATTTCTGCCCACGGAGGTTAAAGCAGAAAGTGCTCTGTTTCACCCCAAAAGAGTATCAGACAAAATAGACTTTTCAGCTGAAGCCTGAAATGGGGAATTAAGTACACCTTTGACGTGGACACCCGAGAATCCAGTACACTATTGCAGAGATGAATTACTTCTCTCTCTCTCCAAGAGAGCTGGCAAGAAAAAAACAATATGATTAAAAAATGGCACAAATGCTGCCACTTTTGTGCAGCCTACCAGGTACACAGAGAGGTCTCCTCTGCCTTCCTTCTCTTCCTCCCTAAAACATGAGGATACCTGATAAGAACAAATGGTTTGACATTTCTGTTTTGCTAAACAGGTCTTCTTATTCAATTTTTATCAGCACTCAAAGCAATGGGTTACACAAAATGGATACTTCAGATTAATTTATGTTTCCTGCTTCTTCTTCTTTGTTTTTTTTTTTTTTTTTCCTTTTAATTTCAGCTGAAAGCTCAAGTTCCAGCAATGTGCTCTGGTGGCCAAGAAAGCCAATGCCTTTCTGGGGTGGATTAGAAGGGCTGTGGTCAGTAGGTCGAGAGGTTCTCCTTCCCTTCTACTCTGTCCTGCTGAGGCTCTATCTGGAATGCTGTGTCCAGTTCTGGGCCCCTCAGTGCAAGAAGGACTTCAGGGAACTGCTTGAGAGAGTCCAGCACACAGTCATGAAAATGATGAAGGGAGTGGAATATCTTCCTTATGAGGAGAGACTAAGGGAGCTGGGGCTCTTTAGCTTGGAGAGGAGGAGCCTGAGGGGTGACTTCATTCATGTTTATAAACATGTAAGGGGTGAGTGCCAGGAGGCTGGAGCCAGGCTCTGCTGGGTGACAGGACAGGGGCAGTGGGTGGAAGCTGAGGTGTAGGAAGTTCCACTGAAACATGAGGAGGATTTTTTTCCCTGTGAGGGTGACAGAACACTGGAACAGGCTGCCCAGGGGGATTGTGTAGTCTCCCTCTCTGGATATATTCAAACCCTGCCTGGATGAATTCACGTGTGATCTGGTCCAGGTGATCCTGCACTGGCAGGAGAGTTGGACTGGGTGATCTTTTGAGGTCCCTTTCAGCCTCTGACATTCTGTGACTCTGTGATTCCTGAGGAACAGCAACGCATGAGTTAGGTCTGTGTAGTGAGCCAGTCAGCAAGAGGATGCTCTTGACACTACTGTTGTGTCTACTGTTCTGGAAGGAATGTAGTGTATGAAGGCTTAAAAAAAAACAGCACATAAAATTGTTTGCTAATGAGCCCTGTCTTTAAGTAAAGCTTAGGCAGCTGTGAGACAGTAAGTAAATACATATACTTGATGCATAATCACAGCAATTTACACCTCACACTAGATCAGGACATCTCACACTAGATCAGGTTGCTCAGGGCCATGTGCAGCCTGGCCTTAAAAACCTCCAGGGATGAGACTTCCATCACCTCCCTTGGCAACCTGTTCCAGAGTCTCACCACCCTCATGGTAAAGAACTTCCTAACATCCAGCCTGGCCTTAAACACGTCCAGGGATGAGGCTTCCATCACCAACCTGGGCAACCCATTCCAGGGTCTCACCACTCTCATGGTGAAGAACTTCCTAACATCCAGTCTGAATCTACCCATTTCTAGCTTTGTTCAGTGTGTCCCACCAGGCTGGAAGTGCCCAGCAGATGAGCTGTGCATGATGCTGGAATGGTCCTAGCAGCAAGGAATGCTGCAGTCTCAAGTTGTGCCAAGGGAGGTATAGGCTGAATGCTAGGAGAGGGTGACAGAGAGAGTGATTGGCATTGGAATGGGCTGCCTAGGGAGGTGGTGGAGTTGCTGTCCCTGGAAGTGCTCAAGAAAAGCCTGGATGAGGCACTTAGTGCCATGGTCTAGTTGACTGGCTAGGGCTGGGTGCTAGATTGGACTGGATGAGCTTGGAGGTCTCTTCCAACCTGTTTGATTCTATGATTCTATGACATGTTTTCACCATGAGGCCAACCAAAGACCAGAACCCACTGCCTAAAGAGGCCATACAGTCTCCACACTTGGAATTTTTCAGCACTCAGCTAGATAAATCACTGAACAACCCAGTCTGTCCTTCTAGTTGGTGCTGCTTCGAGCAGGAGGTTAGATTTGACCTTTTGAGGCACTTGCCAACTTGAATTTTCCTACAGTACAGACACCTTTTGGAGACTGGCTAAAACTATGAATAAAAAAGCAGTGTGATATCACAGCGTAGTACTGAGCACACAACTTCAGTATGCACACTACCTTTTTGATTTAACTCTAACCCACAACACTTACTGCTTATGCACAAAATTGTATTTAAAACTGTCAGTCAAGTCCATGAGCTTTTGTAGGTTTTCTGAGCCCTTATTCCAGGCAAGGCTAGGAAAACAAAAGCTGAGCACACAAAAAAACTCCCTTCATAAAGAACTCCTTGGACATCTCATCTGTCCCTTAACCTGCCCTTTATCGCTCACCAGTTGCATTATTCTTCATGTTTAACAAGCTCTACTCACAAGGGCAAACAAGTTTCCTCCTAATGATGCTCTGATGGAAGAAACATAATTGGACAGCATAAAAATCCTAGTAGCTATTTTAATTGCTCCACAAATTATCCTTAAGTGCTGTGCAGGATTTATAGTAGCAAACAGTTCCCCCCACCCCTGCCTCCCTCCAGCAGTTAAATAGAGCTGACTGGGAACTTCTGAAGAAACCATTTCTTTTGTAGAAAAACATCTACTTGAAAGACAAGACTTTCCTTGTTATTTCTTTTTTGTCTTCCTTCTAGGGAAGTTTTAATTAAAAGAAGTCAATTTTGCTAGGAGAGGTTTCTTAAATTTGGGTACTGTGTCCTCAGTGTAAGAAAGATGTTGAGGTGCTTGAACATGTCCAGAGAAGGGCACCAAGGCTGGTGAGGGGGCTGGGGCACAGCCCTGTGAGGAGAGGCTGAGTGAGATGGGGGTGTGCAGCCTGCAGCAGAGGAGGCTCAAGGCAAACCTCACTGCTGTCTACAACTACCTGAAGGGAGGTTGTAGCCAGGTGGGGTTGGTCTCTTCTGCCAGGCAAGCAGCAACAGAACAAGAGGACAGAGTCACAAACTGTGCCAGGGCAGGTTCAGGCTGTCTACAGCTACCTGAAGGGAGGCTGCAGCCAAGTGGGGGTTGGTCTCTTCTGCCAGGCAACCAGTGACAGATCAAGAGGACACAGCCTCAAGCTGCACCAGGGCAGATTTAGGATGGATGTTAGGAAGAAGTTCTTCACAGCAAGAGTGATTGGCATTGGAATGGGCTGCCTGGGGAGGTGGTGGAGTCACCATCCCTAGAGGTGTTTAAGAGGAGGCTGGATGAGGCACTTAGTGCTGTGGTTTAATTAATTTGAAGGGTTAGGTGACAGGTTGGACTCGATGATCTTAGAGGTCTTTTCCAACCTGGTTTATTCCAGGATTCGTTGAAAATTTGTGATCAGCTGTAAAATCCCAGCTTAATGAGACCTTAATAACAGCATGATCACTCCTGTTGTGAGAGACAAAGAGACAGCCCATTTGTAAACTACAGGCTGACTAGGTGACAGAAAGAGGTTTAAGATCTTGCCGCATCCACATGGAAGAAGAGTTAAAAGCTTGACCTTGAGTCTAGGTGTGAGATCTATCTTTGCCGAGCCTTTATCTTTTCCACTGTACTGGAAGGAATTTAGTGTACAAAGCCTTAAAAAAACCCAGCACATAAACTTGTTTGCTAATGAGCCCTGTCTTTAAATAAAGCTTAGGCAGCTGTGAGACAATAAGTAAATACATATACTTGTTGCATAATTACAGCAATTTCCACACCCTTCATCACCTTAGCATGCTGTAACAATAAATGAAGTGGCAAATTTGATGCAGAGCAGCATCATTTTTAGGCAGACTGCTGCTGATAGTAGAAACATGAAAAGATAAGCACTTTAGGAAGTGAAAGCTGTTTCTCTACAGCAAAGCTCTACACTAATTAGGCCATAATTTATCGAGTAGGAAAGAGAAATCAGTGAGGCATTAGGAGAAGCTTTTAGAAAGAGGCAAACTTTGTAGTTGTTCTATCAGAGGATTATATTCTGATATAATTACAGCTTATTTATTCAAAGAGTTGTATCAAAGAGGGCTTCAGCTCATTACTGCCTAACATTTGTTTCTATGGAATTAGCTGTTGACATACCTAAACAACTCTGAGTTGTACTTAGTGCAATCTGATCTGCTGAATGCAATCCTCAATTATCAGCATTTTATTGAAGCACTAGGAGTCTAAAGGGGTTATTTTTGTTGAATACAAAGCTCTGAAATAGTCTTGCTCTACGCTGGAGATAATTATTTCCTGAATAAGTTGACTGGGATGTGAAAAACACCTGTAGAGTTTAAGCTGGAAATATCTACAAGTGCCAAAACAAACCAGGCCAGTGAGGTAACAGGTCATAGAATCATAGAATCATAGAATCAGTCAGGGTTGGAAAGGACCACAAGGATCATCTAGTTCCAATCCCCCTGCCATGGGCAGGGACACTTCAGCCTGTTCTTCAAAACATCCAGGGATGAGGCTTCCACCACCTCCCTGCGCAACCTGTTCCAGGGTCTCACCACTCTCATGGTGAAGAACTTCTTCCTAACATCCAGTCTGATTCTACCCATTTCTAGTTTTGCTCCAGTCCTTCCCAGTCCTATCACTACCTGACAGCCTAGAAAGTCCTTCCCCAGCTTTCCTGTAGGCCCCCTTCAGATACTGAAAGGCCACTATAAGATCTCCTCAGAGTCTTCTCCTCTCCAGACTGAACAGCCCCAACTCCCTCAGTTTCTCCTCGCAGCAGAGCAGCTTCAGCCCTCTGATCATCCTTGTGGCCCTTCTCTGGCCACCTTCCAGCACATCTATATCTTTCTATGATTCTCATAATAGTGGCTCCAGAACTGGACACAGTACTGTGGATGGGGTCTCACCAGTGTGGAGTAGAGGGGGAGCTTTACTTCCCTCGACCTAGGCTCTGCAAACTGTGTGAGTACAAAATGGGTGTGAGCATAAAGCCTTACGGACATCAGATGAGTAGCAATCAATACTCAAAAATCAAACTTAGGGACAGATATATCTTTGCCACAGAGCTCACTTAGGAGGCAGCGACTTTAGAAACCCCTTGTTTCAAACTAGAGGCAAAAAAGTCAAGGTGATGACACTTCCAGCAGAACTGAACCCCCCAAAACTGCACAGTATGAGTTATTAGATTTCATGCAAAAATAAGTCTTATCAGAATTTCATTACAGCTCTGAATCTCAGGAAATTTTGACATGCTAGCACTTTGGATTCACTCCATATTCATCTTATGCTTTACATACTTCCTTTTCTTTCACTTCAGGTAGTTGTAGAGAGTGATAAGGTCCCCTCTAAGTCTCCTCCAGGCTGAAAAGCCTTGACCAGGGCTGAGGAAGAAAAACTTGACCAGGGGCATAGAATATTAAATGGATGTATTCCTGTTTCTCAACATTGGGTAGCACATTACCAGGACAACATGTGAAATGATTTGCTGTTCATCAGCTTGGAAATCAGTGAAATACTTGTTCACTTAGAATTTCAATTCTTGCTTTAAAATGCTGCTGACATCAATTCTGCCATTGAGCTGAAAGGTGGATTTGATTGTTTGGTTCTCATAAGGACTTTTCTTCAAGTATTTTGTTTGTTTTGGTTTGGTTTAAATAATCTATCCAGAAGGAATGTAGACCAACAACAACAAAAAGAAGAAAACTACACAGGCTTCTTCATCAGGGCAATTTATAAGGTCTGTCTTTCCTGCTCTTTGATGCAGGCAGCTTAGAATTAATTCTTTTGCTTTTCTGTTAATTCATGCTTCATGTGTGCATCCTGAAGTTAAAAAACCCAAAACTAGGAACCAAACTGTCACCCTAAGTTACCCTGAAAGAGGAATGTAAAATCTAACCCTTAGTCACGCCTGTGTGCTTGCAGCAGCAAAAAATAAAGGCAAAACAACCTGTACGAATAGAATAGGCAAGAAAACCTATTAAAGGTGATCACACAATTTCTGTTCTTCCCTCTTGTTAATTGCCAAAGAGGTGCAGATAAATTCTCACTGTATGGTCTGACTAATCAAAGCTGAAGACATGATGGAAGATGCTAGTAGTAAAGGTAGATGCAAAATCTGTGTCAGAGGTAAGGGTAACAGTAAGAGTAGATCTGATATCTGTGTCAAAGGCAGGGGTAATAGTAGGGGTAGATGTGATGTGTGTATCAGAGGTAAGGGTAAGAGTAAGGGTAGATGTGGTATCTGTATCAGAGGTAAGGGTGATAGTAAGGGTAGATGCAATGTGTGTGTCAGAGGTAAGGGTAACAGTAAGGGTAGATGTGGTACCTGTATCAGAGGTAAGGGTGACAGTAAGGGTAAATGTGATGTGTGTGTCAGAGGTAAGGGTAACAGTAAGGGTAGATGTGATATGTGTGTCAGGCAAGGGTAACAGTAAGGGTAGATGTGGTATCTGTATCAGAGGTAAGGGTGACAGTAAGGGTAGATGCAATGTGTGTGTCAGAGGTAAGGGTAAGAGTAAGGGTAGATGTGGTATCTGTATCAGAGGTAAGGGTGATAGTAAGGGTAGATGCAATGTGTGTGTCAGAGGTAAGGGTAACAGTAAGGGTAGATGTGGTATCTGTATCAGAGGTAAGGGTGACAGTAAGAGTAGATGTGATGTGTGTGTCAGAGGTAAGGGTGATAGTAAGGGTAGATAGTAAAGGTGGATGTGATGTGTGTGTCAGAGGTAAGGGTAGATGTGATATTGAGTCACAGGATGCAACAAAGCCTTTCTCTTGTCAACATTTCCCCCCACTAAAAATGAAGCCTTTAATTTATTGCAGAATAGCCACAAAGGCACTTTTGGTGGCAGAGGATCATTAACCTAGCAGCCAAGTGACTTGAGTGGAGCCTGCCTCTAGTGCCCTTTTCAACTTTACTAGAAACTAATGAGTGAAAACCCAGAAAGTGTCAAAAATAATCCTGGTGATACACACGACTGGGATGGATTTCTTTAACATACTCCTTTCAATTACTGCCTTAAGTGACTTTCACACCACCACATAAATTATTATAAGCATTGGAGCAAAAAATTAGAAATGCCAAACAGAATCCTGAAGTTCATAGGCAGTTTACTCCATACAGCTTTGGATGTCAGTTTTGGTTTATATAATCATTAGAAGGGAAAAAAAAAGATGAAGCCAAGCATGCTGCTTCAAAGTGTACATTCATATCACACAGAAATGTGGGCAACAAAGCCTCACTGCAGCAAGGAATGTGGAGTCAAGTGGTATCCATGTGGAACAGGCTCTCTTTTTGCTTCACTTAGCTTTTAATATAGGCAGGACAATCTGCTTTGTGAACAGGAGAGCGAATTGCTGCACCAAAGATCTACAGAAGAATCTGTTCTGCTATATTCTAATGGTGGCATCTTAGCATGTGAAGTGTTGCATGGCTTCTTACAGGTACTCTACTCAAATGATCCATTCATGCAACTCTTTCTTTCCTTTGAAAGAAAGGGTTTATTTGGAATTGTAGAGTTGCTTTGGTTGGAAAAGACCTCTAAGATCATTGAGTCCAACCATTGACCTAACACCACCATGGTCAATAAAACCTGTCCTAAAGTGCCATGTCCACACATTCTTTCTTTCCTT
The DNA here is from genome assembly GCF_015220805.1 of Pogoniulus pusillus. NCBI lineage: Eukaryota > Metazoa > Chordata > Aves > Piciformes > Lybiidae > Pogoniulus > Pogoniulus pusillus. The sequence continues at coordinate 4,832,822 of NC_087288.1, read as the reverse complement.
TGAAAGAAAGGGTTTATTTAGAATTGTAGAGTTGCTTTGGTTGGAAAAGGCCTCTGAGATCACTGAGTCCAACCACTGACCTAACACCACCATGGCAAATAAACTCTGCCCCAAAGTGCCATGTCCACGCATATTTTGAATGCCTCTGGGAATAGTGACTCGGCCACCTCCCTGGGCAATGAATTCCAGTGCCTGACCACTCTTTCAGGGGATTCAATAAATGGTTATAAATATCTGAGGGCTGGGGGTCAGGAGGAGGGGAACAGGCTCTGTTCACTTGCTCCCTGAGATGGGACAGGGAGCAATGGATGTAAGCTGCAGCACAGGAGGTTCCACCTCAACACAAGGGGGAACAGGCTTCTCAGCGAGATTGTGGAGTCTCCTTCTCTGGAGATTTTCAAGGCCTGTCTGGATGTCTTCCTGTGTGACCTGAGCTAGATTGTCTGGTCCTGCTCTGGCAGGGGGGTTGGACTGGATGATCTCTTTGGGTCCCTTTCAATCCCTAACATCCTGTGAGCCTGGGAGTTTGCTCTTTTTTGGGAGAAGTTTCAGCAGGGTTTGTGTCATTTGGGGTTTTCTTTGTTTTGTTTTGTGCTTCTTATCTGCCTTTTTCCCTTGTATTGTGAGGACAAGACAGCCTCAGAGTAAGGTCAGTGTGCAATTATCTCAGCCCTCAGAAACATTTTTATGGATGGCTACTGAAATAAATTGAAAGATTAGGTGAAAGATTCTCCATTATCTCTAAGTCCTGAAGAAGAACCTTGACCTTGATAGGGCTCGTTACCACATGAGTAACGAGTACCAGTGAGGCATCAGCACAGCATCTTCATATCCTAGAAAACTCAAAGTCCTGAAAGCAGGTACTGAGAGTCCTGGTGGAGTTACTCCTCTTCCTTCCACTCCACTCCCCTCCTCCACATACCCTCTCCAGAAAAAAACCCACAGGAGTTCAAATGGAGCCAGTTGCTAAAACAAATAGCTACAGAATGAAGCTTTCATTGCTTCTTTTCTTTTCTGGCTCAAGATGTATTCCTCCTCTCTGGTATGAAAAACAAAGTTCAGAATGCCCAAGGGCCAAAAATATCAACTTTCCAGAGGAAGACACAGTGAAGGGCTGTGAAGCTCAGTGATGCCCTAGTATCTTCCTCAGGAGGGGTATAAAAGTGTGTTTAAAGCCTCCTGTAGATGCAAACCCTTCCTGGTGATTTTATATGTTGAAAAAGGTAATAGAAAAGATCAGGTTGGCAGTTTTTACTTGAATTCAGTGGAAGCAAGAAGTAAATGCTTCACTAAATCAATGGAGCCCATTTATGTTAACTGAAACCAGATCAGGCTCTGTTTTCCCCTTGTAATAATACTTTTACTTTCAATGTTTTATTTTCTTCCAGTACATAACAGCCATTTACAAGGCTTTCAATTTCTGTTGTTTTCTCCAGTTTTTACTCCGTAATATTCCTTTGGCTGTACAAACTTGGCTGAAAGCATCAGAGTGCACTTAGGAAAGTTGAAGGGATCATCACCAGGGTTCAGTATTGGGGCCTGTCCTCTTTAATATCTTTATTAACCTGGATGAGGGGACTGAGTGCACCCTCACTAAGTTTGCAGATGACAAGTTATGAGTATGGCTTCCTGCTTCTGAGAAGTAAATGTTTCGGCCCACTCAGTTGTCCCTGCAGGCCAGACATGCTCAAGGGTTGCAGAACTAATCTAAAAGCAGAAGCTGCAAGATTTCTTTAGTTTGATGAGACAGCCATTCTGAGTCCTCTCTTCTCATACCAGCCAGAAATTGTCTAAATTGCTGCAAAGCATCACAAGGGGAACTCTCACTCTGCCCCAGCACTTTCAAAGCCTGCATAACAGTTTCAGAACCTTGTCAGAGCCTAGGTGCCATGCAGTTACTCCATCCCTAGACACAAACCCTCCTCTCTTTGTGAAAAAGCACGTCTCAAGTCAGCAGATCAAAACTCATCAAGGCTGTCTGTATCTCCCAAACTATCCATTGTTCTTCTGCTGGCCTGGGAAGGCTGCTGGTGAGAAAACGTTACAATTTGCAAAGAAGAAAAGACAGGTCCCTTTGTGCTAGAGTTGTCTTACTAATAACAGAAATATTTGTTTGCCAATAGATCTGCAAACACACAGGGGTGTGCAATCTAGTGTTGAAATTGTTCTTCTGAACAGAAGCCCTGAAACCATATAGCTTTTGTTATTGTACAGACTCCTCCTGTGTTTTGTGTCCGTTCCTTACAAAATACTTCTGAATACAGAATGTTTACAAAACTAAAATTAACATTATTATATTAATTAGCTGCCAGCTCCTTTTCTTTCTTTCTTTCTTTCTTTCTTTCTTTCTTTCTTTCTTTCTTTCTTTCTTTCTTTCTTTCTTTCTTTCTTTCTTTCTTTCTTTCTTTCTTTCTTTCTTTCTTTCTTTCTTTCTTTCTTTCTTTCTTTCTTTCTTTCTTTCTTTCCCTTTTTTTGTAGTCTTGCTTTCAGCAGTGCAGGAGGTGGAGGAACTGATCCTCTACCTTTTATAAAACAAGGAAATTAAAGCAGTAATGAAAATGGCACTGTAGCTCCTGAGTGGCTACCAAACTGACATACTTAGTTAACTTTAATTCTTTAGAATCATAGAATCAGTCAGGGTTGGAAGGGACCAAAAGGATCATCTAGTTCAAACCCCCCTGCCAGGGGCAGGGACACCCTACCCTAGATCAGGCTGCACACAGCCTGGCCTTAGACACCTCCAGGGATGCAGCCTCAACTGTCTCCCTGGGCAACTCATTCCAGGCTCTCACCACTCTCATGCTGAATAACTTCCTCCTCATGTCCAGTCTGAACCTACCCATCTTCAGCTTTGCTCCATTCCCGCTAGTCCTGTCAGTCCCTGATATCCTGAAAAGTCCTTCCCCAGCATTTTTGTAGGCCCCCTTCAGATAGTGAACATAACTGATTTTCTCATGTGAATATTAAGGCACACTTGTTTTGCAAATGTAACATCACTGTTGAAAGCAAGTTTGCTGAAAGAAGCCTTAAACTGAAGTTCTCATAAGACATACCAGATGCAAAGCTTAAGAACCAGCACAGTGTCTAAACAAGAGTAAGAATCACTCTGTGGGGAGCCAATTCACTACCAAAGTAGCTCATTTGATTAGTAGGAATATATTTTACATATATAGGAAACAAATATTTATTATCTGGAAGAAATGCATTCAAATTAACAAGGTAAATTAGCTACAGCACTGAGAAAGAGTGGCATTTCAAAGATTTTTCTTCTGACATAAAACTCCTCTGACGAAAGAAGTGGATGGGAAATGATAAGGACTAATGTTAACACCATTTTGTATTTACTAAAGCCATCTGTCACTATAGTTATGCTTTAAATTTGTCAGACTGGATCAGTTAAGATATTGTTGAGCTCATATTTAGCAGTTAAGATATTGTTGACCTCATATGCATCAGTTTAGATATTGCTGGAACTCATATTCATCAGTTTAGGTATTGCTGACCTCATATGTATCAGTTTAGATATTGCTGGAACTCATATTCATCAGTTAGGTATTGCTGACCTCATATTTATCAGTTTAGGTATTGTTGAATTTGTATTTATGAGTTTAGGTATTGTTGAACTCATATTTATCAGTTAAGATATTGTTGACCTCATATTTATCAGTTTAGATTTTGCTGGAACTCATATTCATCAGTTAGGTATTGCTGACCTCATATTTATCAGTTTAGGTATTGTTGAACTTGTATTTATGAGTTTAGTTATTTCTGAAATCATTTTTCAGTTTAAGTATTGCTGAACTTGTATTTGTCAGTTTAGGTATTGCTGAACTCATATGTATCAGTTTAGATATTGCTGGAACTCATATTCATCAGTTAGGTATTGCTGGCCTCATATTTATCAGTTTAGGTATTGTTGAACTTGTATTTATGAGTTTAGTTATTTCTGAACTCATCAGTTTAAGTATTGCTGAACTTGTATTTGTCAGTTTAGGTATTGCTGAACTCATATGTATCAGTTTAGATATTGCTGGAACTCATATTCATCAGTTAGGTATTGCTGGCCTCATATTTATCAGTTTAGGTATTGTTGAACTTGTATTTATGAGTTATTTCTGAACTCATCAGTTTAAGTATTGCCAAACTTCTATTTATCAGTTTAGGTATTGCTGAACTCATATTTATCAGTTAAGATATTGCTGACCTCATATGTATCAGTTTAGGTATTGTTGAACTCATATTTATCAGTTAAGATATTGTTTATCAGTTTAGATATTGCTGGAACTCATATTCATCAGTTTAGGTATTGCTGACCTCATATTTATCAGTTTAGGTATTGCTGAACTTGTATTTATGAGTTTAGGTATTATTGAACTCATATTTGTCAGTTAAGATATTGATGGCATCACATTTATCAGTTTAGTTATTGCTGGAACTCCAACAGTTTAGGCATCGTTGACCTCATATTTATCAGTTTAGGTATTGTTGAACTTGTATTTACGAGTTTAGGTATTGTTGAACTTGTATTTATGAGTTTAGGTATTACTGCAACTCATATTCATTGGTTCAGGCATCGTTGACCTCATATTTATCAGTTTAGGTATTGTTGAAGTTGTATTTATCAGTTTAAGTACTGTTGAACTCGTATTTATCAACCGAGATATTGTTGACCTCATATTTATCACTTTAGTTATTGCTGGAACTCATATTTAGCAGTGTAGTTATTCCTGAACTCATATTTATCAGTTAGGGTAATGTTGACCTCATATTTATCAGGTTAGTTACTGCTGAATTCATATCCATCAGTTTAGGTACTGTTGAAATCGTATTTTGAAGCCCTTTTATGCTTAAAATTATTTCTTAAATATGCCACTTCATGACCATGAATAAAATTCCATCACACAAAAAAAATCAACAAGCAGATAATACCCAAATGTCCAAAGGAGATTTTAACAACAGTCATTAATTCCTGAACTGAAAGGTTTAAAGCAATCACTGAAAGAGTTAAATGTATTCATATTAAACCCCTGAAATCCTCAGTCAACTCGGAGCGAATCAAGCCTATTGTGCCTACCCTTGTGCAGACAGAAGCCAACATATTGTTTCCTGCTGTGAGAAACAACCTTTATTCAAAAAGGCACCTGGATTATTACATTTTTTTTTCCTTCTCTCTTTAAAATTGGAAATAAATTACATTATCTCTGAAACTGCCATGGTGCATGCTAGTTTAAAGTACATGTTTTCCAATAACAACAATTTTCCTGTCTGGCTCAAAATTGGTCTCGTGCAATCCCCCAACAAATGCCCTGTTAAAAAAGTAGGTTGCTGGGTTTAATCAATTTGCTGTTTGAGCTGAGTTCAAAAGAATGCTCACTCTCCATAAATACAGAGAAAACAAAGGGAATTCATCTGATAGAAGGAGAATGATTTGATCCAGGCTCTTCAGAAATTGGATTTTTCCTTCTTCATCACACTCTGAGCTTGAAACGTTTCTTTCTTCTGCCTCATTTTGAAGAAGCTGCTCCAGAATCATGCACAAAGGGAAAATATTCTCATACTGGGTAATGTCATACTTGGCCTGGAGCTGGGAATAAAGAAAAATCGATACGTGAGCATGGTGTGAAAATGTTCCTGCAGTCCACTGTCTCAGATGACAGTTCAAGGAATCATGCAGTAGTGCTTCTATTAGCAGAAAGACTACATGCTCAGGATGATTACTTCTAAGAAATCTCTTTCTTCTTGTGACAGCAGCCAACCCAGTCACTCTCCAGCATGCTACCAAATGAGATGCCAGCATAACCTCCTGTTCAGAAGTCTACCTAATTATCCCCAGGTCGCAAAGTACAGTGATGATCTACAGACCAACAACAGCAAAATTTGTCTTAGGCACGGAATTTGAAATGCTGCATTTCCATTTTCTGAGAACAAAATAAGGAAAGGAAGATTTTTTTTCACTCTCAAATACAATCATCCACTCAATTGACTCCTCTAGAAAGCCAGCAGGTCCAAACTCTGAGTTTCAGTAGAAAATTGACAAGCCAAGACTACTTAGTCTGACTCAGTTGCAGAGGAGAGGAGTCAGTTTGTCACTTAAGATCACTGATGAAACAACAGAATCACAGAATCATTGAGGCTGCAAAAGACCTCAAAGATCATCAAGTCCAGCCTATGACCTAACATCATCATATCAGCTAAACCATGCCACCAAGTGCCACAGCCAAACCCTTCTTACAGACCTCCAGGGATGCTGACTCCACCACCTCCCTGGGAAGTCCATTCCAGTGGCTAATTGCACTTTCCACGAGGAAGCACATCCTAACATCCAACCTAAACCACCCCTGGCACGGCTTCAGGCCATGTCCTCTCATCCTGTCACAAGTTGCCTGAGAGAAGAGCCTGACCCCTACCTGACTACTGCTTCCTTTTAGGTAGTTGCAGAGGGCGGTAAGGTCCCCACTGAGTCTCCTTTTGCCCAGGCTGAACACTCCCAGCTCCCTCAGCCCATCCTCATCAGCCTTTCCCTCCAATCCTTTCCCCAGTCTCGTTGCACTCCTCTGGACCTGCTCCAGTACCTCAATTCCCTTGAGGCAAGTGGCACAGAACTGCACACAGTACTCAAGTGCCAACCTCAAATTCATGAAAAGCCTTACAGCTTTAATAAGAATTTACCTGTCCCATATTTGGAAACAGCAACTTAAACTGAAGCTTCCACAATCTCTGCCATATGTATGGAATAATTGGCAAGACAAAAAACCCCACACCTCTGGAGAGTTACCTCTCTGGAATGAAATTCTGTTCCCTCCTCAATAGCAAAATCTACCACTAACAGGAGATGATCTTGTTCTGAAACAGTAGATTGAGGACCAGAACTGAAAGGTAAAAAATCACAGCTGCTAGAAAAATTAATCATGAACTTCAGAAAATGGACCAAAAAGCTCTGGTGAGCCAAAACAACCATTTGGGGCCTGTGATACACAGCAGATGGGTCTAAGCTTCAACATCTGTCTATGAATCAGTATCAAAGCACTCTACCCATAGAATCACAGAATCAGTCAGGGTTGGAAGGGACCAAAAGGATCAGCTAGTTCCAACGCCCCTGCCATGGGCAGGGACACCCTACCTTAGATCAGGCTGCCCACAGCCTCATCCCTAAATCACATACTGGTAGACCTTACAATATATGCCATTTGCTACAAAATAGTTGTCTTTATAATCAGTCTGTTTTTTATTCTGCTGGAGTCTAACAAAAAGCCAGAACGTTACTTTCCTCAGGCAAAGCTGCTGCTATCTACCTCTGCAGTAGACAGTGGTTCAGGGATTGCTCACTTTGTGAACTAGTAGCTCTTAAACCTAAACTCCCTTCCTTTACTGAAAGAGTGGTCAGGCAGTGGAACGAGCTGCCCAGCAAAGTGGTGGAGTTACCATCCAGGAGGTATTCACAACCACATGTAGACTCCAGGCACTTCAGGACATGGTTTAGTGGCTGTTGCAGTGCTGGGCTGATGGTTGGACTTGATGATCTTAGAGGTCTTTTCCAACATTAATGATTCTATAAAGTTCCCCAGGATAATGTCTTTTAGGTAACCTTTCACCTCAGGAACAACTGACACCAAAGCTATGATGCTGCAAAGCCTCAAGGCAGAAAGGTCATTTTGCTGAGTTTGCAACTCATCCTGAAAATCAACTTAATTACTGAAAATCATTCTCCCTAGAGTCACATACTCCAGTTCTGCCTCTCTGGAACCTGGTTAAGTAAAACCTGCAGTTCACAAGCTGCTGCCAAGAATTTAATATTGACATTCTCGTCATGACAGACAGCAGAAAATGTTAAAGGACAATATTAACTCTTTGCATACTTTTAGAGTCCAAGTAAACCAAAACTGTGTTGTAAAGCAGAGGTAACACGACTACCTGTTTCTTCAAACACCAACTACACCTATAGACTGATTGTTCATCAGTACTGGTTAGAGAATCATAGAATCAAGCAGGTTGGAAGAGACCTCCAAGATCATCCAGTCCAACCTAGCACCCAGCCCTAGCCAATCAACCAGAGCATGGCACTAAGTGCCTCATCCAGGCTTTGCTTCAACACCTCCAGGGATGGTGACTCCACCACCTCCCTGGGCAGCCCATTCCAATGCCAATCACTCTCTCTGCCAATAACTTCCTCCTAACATCCAGCCTATACTTCCCCCTGGCACAACTTGAGACTGTGTCCCCTTGTTCTGTTGCTGCTTGCCTGGGAGAAGAGACCAACCCCACCTGGCTACAGCCTCCCTTCAGGGAGTTGTAGACAGCAATGAAGTCTGCCCTGAGCCTCCTCTGCTGCAGGCTGCACACCCCCAGCTCCCTCAGCCTCTCCTCACAGGGCTGTGCTCCAGGCCCCTCACCAGCTTTGTTGTCCTTCTCTGGACATGTTCCAGCACCTCAACATCTCTCTTGAATTGAGGAGCCCAGAACTGGACACAGCACTCACGGTGTGGCCTGACCAGTGCTGAGTACAGGAGAATAACCTCCCTCGTCCTACTGGCCACACCATTCCTGATCCAGGCCTATGGATATAGTTCTATGGTTGTAGTACAAACAAGCAGAAGTACAAACTTACAAGCAAAACCCATGCTTTGATTCTTAAAAGCTGAGCCTGAAAATTCACTCAGATCTTCCTGCTGCTCGAGGAATCAATAGAAAATGTTTTAGAAAGGCAAATTATGTCACTTCACTTATCCCTGTAACCTCAGGCTCTTCAAAGCAGTGAAACAGTTGTATTACTTCCAGTGGGTCTTGAAAAGTGCAACTAATTGCAACTTAGTAACTGTCTAATTGATTATGGATAATAGAAACCACAAGCTAACTAATTCTCTTCCCTCTGCAATACTACTGCACTCAAGGAAAATTATTTTAGCCACACAAAACTGGCTTTTAACAGAAACTTGCAAGTCTGATGGCAAGGAGGAAGGATTTTTTTTGGAGGTAATTGCTTTGCAGAGGACAAATGAAGTCTGAAATATTGTTTTTCTAAAACCAGGGGGAAAGTCAGCCTAGATGATTTTCTGGCTCCAGGCTTACTAACCTTCTCAGCTCATTTAATAACCTGAACAAAAGGTGTATCCATTTCTTTAGCAGCACTAATTGATGCAATTAGTACCAAGATGCAGAACAGAATAGAGGAATACCTTTACTGTGACCTCCTGGTGCACAGTCAAATAACAGGCCCATTCTGCTTGCTCACCAGTGTGTAAGTGGGTAGTGGTGTACACACACACAGACAGTGCCCCCAGAAAAGACAGCAGCTATGTTTGTGAAGCATCACCTTACATACAGGCTGCAATCCCAGAAGAGTGTGGCCAGCAGGGCAAGAAAGATGATTCTTCCCCTTCACTCTACTCTGGTGAGACCTCACCTCACATACTGCATCCAGTTCTGCTGTCTGTATTGTAAGAAGGACATAGAATTGTTGGAGAGAGTCCAGACAAGGATAAAGATAATGTAAGGGCTGGAACATCTCTGCTATTAGGATAGGCTGAGGGAGCTGGGGTTGTTCAGCCTGGAGAAGAGAAGACTCCATGGGGACCTTAGAACTGCCTTCCAGTACCTGAAGGGAGCCTGAAAGAAGGCTGGAGAGGGACTTTTCATAAGTCTGACTAGCAGTAAGACAAGGGGGAATGGTTTTAAGCTGAGGGAGAGGAGGGTGAGATTGGATCTAATCAATCCAATCCAAGCCTGAATCCAATCTTTCCTTAAACACCTCCAGGGAAGGCAATTCCACCACTTCCCTGGGGAGTCCATTCCAGTGCCTGATTACACTTTCCATCAGGAATTGCTTCCTCACATCCAACCTGAATGTCCCCTGGCACAGCTTCAGGCCACGTCCTATTGTCACAAGTTGCCTGGGAGAAGATTCTGAGACTACAGCTTCACTTCAGGCAGTTGTGGAGAGTGATAAGGTCCCCCCTGAGTCTCCTCGTCTCCAGTCTGAACACCTCCAGCACCCTCAGCCTCTCCTCATCAGCCTTTCCCTCCAGTCCCTTCCCCAGTCTCACCACTCTCCTCCAGAACCACTCCAGCACCTCAATAACTTTCTTGAAGTGAGGGGCCCTGAGCTGCACACAGTGCTTGAGGTGAGGCCTCAGCAGTGCCAGTACAGGGCAGAATGGCAGCCCTGGTCCTGCTGGCCATACTATTCCTGATGCAAGCCAAAGTGCCACTGGTCTTCCATGCCCCCTGGGCACACTGCTGGCTCAAAGAAGAGTGTCATATGATAAGAGCTATCCTCTGGACCCAACATTGCAATAAATAATTAGAGAAGCTAATAAAATATTGACAACAGTGAAATTCTGTTTCAAATTCCACTGAAGTACCAAGTGGCTGAGCTGCTTCCTCGTGTGGCAATACATTCTCATCTCATGAACAAAGAGTGATTATTGCAGGGAATTCTGTTCCCTTCATTTCCCTTTTGAGAAGCTACTTAGCACTGTGTTCTCAACACAACATAAACAATTTTTTGGAGTGTGGTATGTGAAGCTGGTGAAGGGTAAGGAAAAGAGGTTTTATGAGGGGGGGCAGTAGAAGAACCTGGGATTATTTAGTGGAGAAAAGGAGGCTGAGGGAAGACTTCATTGCTCTCTACCTGAAAGGAGATTGCACTGAGGTGAGGGTCAGTCTCTTCTCCCTGCTGTCAAGTGATAGAACAAGAGGAAATGGCCTCAAATTGTGCCAGGGGCTTGGAGATTAGGAATAATTTCCTCAAGAGTGCTCAGGTGTTGGAACAGGCTCCTCAGGGAGGTGATGGAGTCACTGTCCCTAGAGGTGTTCACGAAACATGTGGAGATGACACTCTGGGACATAGTTTAATTGTCATGGTGGTGTTAGGTCGATAGTTGGACTCAATGATCTCAGAGGTCTTTTCCAATCAGAACAATTCTATGATTCTACACGTTTGGATAACAGGCATTCCTCTTCAAAACAGCATGGAAACTCTTTTAACTGGGTGCTCCACAAGCATCTGAACAAGCTCTATGTGATAAAGACACCAATATCCATGGTATAAGAAAGCAGCCAGGAGGATAAAAGAGCACTAATTGCTCTTTAGTGGTTAAATACCATGCTGATAAGTATCTCTACAAAGAAGTTAGGCATGCATGGAAAGAATTTACCAGGAATCTTTTTGTTACGATTTTGCATACTCACAGATTGCATTGCCTTGGAAGGGACTCTTCAAAGGTCACTTTGCTCAACTCCCCTGCAGTCAGCAGAGACACCTCCAACCGTTTCAGGTTGCCCAGGGCCACATTGAGTCTGGGCTTGAATGTCTCTACGGATGGGGCCTAAAGCACTTTCCTGGGCAGCCTGTTCCAGTATTTTATCACTCTCACTGTAAAGAAATTCCTCCTTATGTCCAACCTAAATCTGCCTGTATTTGGTTAAAAAAATTGCCATCATCCAAGATCCAGCTTTTAGCTCATTAGCATTTCTCTTTAACGGCTTTTGGTTATTTGAAGTGTATATTTCCCTAACCTCTCCCCCAGTAATCACAATCCTCATTAGCCATGTCAATATTCACTTGCCAAAGTGATTTACAGCTTCTCAGTGTTTAAAGCAAAATTCACATCAGTTACAATTCCATATGTAAATTTAGATCATACCCCCCTCAAACTTTCAAATTGTTTTGATCTTTTCTTCCATGAGATCTGAAATTCTGCTTTTCTTTATTCGTGCTGGAGTCTCCCTCTCTGGAGATATTAAAACCTTCCTGTGTGATATGGTCTAGGTGATCCTGCTCTGCAGGGGGGTTGGACTGGATGATCTTTTGAGGTCCTTTGCAGCCCCTGACATTCTGTGATACTGTGACAATCACTTTTGTCTCAATTAGCTTCCAAAGGTTCAAGAATTCTCTTTAGAGACCAAGACTAAACCTGCCTGAAGAAAGGGTTGATGAGTTATTAACTCTTGAGAAAATTAAATTCCAGGGAAAAGATCATCAGCTTAAACTCCTGAAACAAATGAATCAACAGCATGTGCAGGAACTACAGTCCTGAGCGAAATAATTGCCAGCAACACTTTAGATGTCTCAGCCAGCCTCGGGTTAGAGAGATTTTCAGAAGTAACAGCAAGATTCTTGCAAAAATGATGTCTGCCCAGACATGGTTGTTTGGCATGCCCTGGAAAATACCTCTGATAGCAAAGAGGACAATCATTTCAAATTCTATCACCCAAGGGGAAGACTCATCCCTGAGACATTTAGGCATCATGCCTCTTCCACATATCATTTAGCAGGGTCATCTGTTACCAGCCCTTAAGATGACACATGGAATTGCAAGAAATTCCCAAGCCATCTTATGCAATTTTATTCTTATCTAGTAATAGGAATTCCAGATTATATTGTGAAAAAAAAAAAGGATGTGCCAGCAGTAGAACATTCAAGAGCAGGACATCAGAGAAATTAGCCTTTGACTAAAGCCTGACAAAGCATAAAATGGATCAGATTGCTACCTATGATCTTTTTTTAAGGTTTTAGAGAAACAAACCAGGTATGGCTCTAGGGATTTCTCTTTCAAATCTTCATTTACTATTAATTTTCCATTGTACTCTCTGGGATCTCTCAAATTGTAGATTTACAAAATGGCTTGGGTTGGAAGGCAGCTTAAAGATCATCTTCTCCCTGCTATGAGCAGGGAAACCTTCCACTAGAACAGATTGCTCAAAGATTCATCCAGCCTGGCCTTGAACACCTTCAGAATCACAGAATTGACCAGGTTGGAAAAGACTTATTGAGTCCAACCTATCATCTAACCTTCTGATTAACTAAATCATGGCACTAAGTGCCTCATCCAGCCTCCTCTTAAACATCTCCAGGGGTGGTGACTCCATCACCTCCCAGGCAGCCCGTTCCAATGCCAGTCACTCTTGCTGTGAAGAACTTCTTCCTAACATCCAGCCTACACCTGCCCTGGTGCATCTTGAGGCTGTGTCTTCTTGTTCTGTCACTGAGTGCCTGGGAGAAGAGACCAACCACACCTGGTAACAACCTCCTTTCAGGTAGTTGCAGACAGCAATGAGGTCTGCCCTGAGCCTCTGCTTCTGCAGGCTGCACACCCCCAGCTCCCTCAGCCTCTCCTCACAGGGCTGTGCTCCAGGCCCCTCACCAGCCTGGGTGCCTTTCTCTGGACACATTCAAACACCTCAACATCTTTCCTAAATTGAGGTGCCCAGAACTGGCCCAGCAAGAGGGTAATGAGTACTCTTCTAGAAAATGTCACATTTTTAATTTGTTTGTACAGTAGTGCAAAAAGAGGTTTTTAAGAGCTCCAGAGCAGCAGTTTAGAACTTGTGAGTGTCAGAGTGCACCAGCTCTGGAAAGCAGTGATATGCAATTCTAATATTCATTATGCCAGGAGCAACTCTAAAGACAGTTACGTTTAGAAACATCCTTTTGAAGCTCCAAATCTTTTTCAGCTGGTGTGAAAATTGCAGCATCCTCACAGAAGACAGAAGAGCAAAATAAACTTGAAAGGGATTAAACTATAAATTGACCGTCAGAAGCCAAACAATTTCTTCTTTGAATTTTTGAAGCAGAGAAGGATATGAAAAAAATGTATAGGAAGGATTCTGTACAGGGAAACGTTTATGGTTTCTTGTGGTTTAAGTGTACCCAATTGGCAAACAAGCAACATGCAGCCACTTATCACTCCATTCTGGAGAGCCCTGCAGAGGGACCTTGACAAGCTAATGGGATGAGATTGAACAAGGCCAAGTGCAGGGTTCTGCATTTTGGCCACAACAACCCCAAGCAGCACTACAGGCTGGGGATAAAGTGGCTGGAGAGCAGCTAGGCAGAGAGGGACCTGGGGGTGCTGGTAGAGAGTAGCTGAACATGAGCCAGCGGTGTGCCCAGGTGGGCAGGAGAGCCAATGGCATCTTGGCCTGGATCAGGAATAGTGTGCCCAGCAGGACCAATGAAGTCCATCTAGCTTAACTAGATCATGCTGAAGAAGTGTTGTGAGATACCTGAACTTGCTTTATGTAAGGCAAACTGAATTATGAGTATAAACACAAGCTTGATCTAAAGAGCGGTTCAAAGAGGGCACCAACCAGCAGCGAGGTCCTTGTGAGTCATGTGCAAAGTGCTTTTCTTCTCCCCATAAAACATCTCACATGCCATGGGCAAGGGTTCTGTGGAGCAGAGCAGGGCAGTGCCACTCAGAAGGGATAAGAATATGCACTGTCAGATGTGAGTTCTCTGACAAAAACTAGAAATGGGTAGATTCAGATTGGATGCTAGGAAGAAGTTCTTTACCATGAGGGTGGTGAATCACTGGAACAGGTTGCTCAGGGAGGTGGTGGAAGCCTCATCCCTGGATTTTTTTTAAGTCCAGACTGGATGTGGCTCTGTGCAACGTGATCTAGTGTGAGGTGTCCCTGCCCATGGCTAGCTTATCCCTGAGGTCCCTCCCAGCCCTGACAATTCTATGATTGTAAGACATAAAATCATCTTCTGGAATGTAGAGCAGAAGTAACAGCTCAAAATGCCTGCTGCTTCATTTTAGGCACAAATCTATTCACAATCACTTAATTCAATTTAATCATTACCAGCAGGCAATGTATGCAAGACCACAGCAGTGCTGCAGTGCCTTTAGTAACACAATAACATTCCTCTTCTCTCTTTGCTACTTTAAACAGACACAATGCTGGAAATGTAATGCAATTGAATGTAATTGCTTACTTCATTAGGCAGGATTAAAACCACTGTGAAAGATATTAAAATATCATATTAAGTAATCATACTAAATACACAGGCCACCTAGCTCTTCAAAAGTATTTCAGGTGGCTGCAGGAAATAAACACAAATATGACAGAAGATCATCATCACAGACTTATTAAATGAGAAGAACCAAAATCAAATCCTATCAGAATGAAGGCGTACAGATCATCTTTGTTCTGCTGTAACATTAGACAGGATTAGAATGTAAGGCAGGATTGTAAGATAAGAAAGGATTAGAGTCAAACTTGGGAAAAGTAATAAAGAAGAAGAGGAATGACTCAGGGCCATTGGGTATGCCTGCAGTGTGAGGGTAGCTATCTTGTCAAACTTTGCTCTGACTCGATCCTCTCACCTGGCTGTTGGAAATGTCGGTGGATCCAATCTGGGCTGGACTAGCGGAACAGCTAGGAAGAATGGCCCCTCTAAGCATGGTGCATGGAATGTGATTCCTCTGAAAAGTGTTTCTTACCAAGCCAAGGGATCTTACAGAATCATAGAATTGTTTTGGTTGAAAAAAGACCTCTAAGATCATTAAGTCTGGATGTATTCCTCTGTGATGTGGTATATGTGATCCTGCTCTGGCAGGGGGGCTGGACTGGAGCAGCTTTTGAGATTCCTTCCAGCCCCTGACATTCTGTGATTGTTTCTAAAAGCAATCACCATTTGAAGGTGAGAGATCAGTCTGACAAGTAAGTTAGTTATACTACTCATATTTGATCCTCCCACTACTGCCACCAGACACTCCTTCTGATAAACTGAAAGAGCTTTTGAGGCATTCAGAAACACCAAGTGAAGGCTTCCAAGGAGCAATTTCAATTTTTAAACAAACATTTAGGACTTCTACAAATTGCAACATGTTCTGACAACATTTTCCAAGATAAAGGTCAGAAGCAGAGTACTGTGATACATCCTGTATCTACTCTTCTTACCTTGAGGATTTATATAGATACAGTTTCTCAGAGAAGTGAACAGCATTAGCTGCAGATCACTACCTTAGCCAGAAACACACCTGAAGTGACATCAATAGTTCAAAGATAAAAGGTAAACTGAAGAAGAGAATTAATGCATATGACAAGAAATTTTCACAGATTATCCATACAAAGAAAGCAACTACAAAGTTCTTGCACAGGATCTGAATTCTTATTGGACTTGATGGTCTTACAGATCTTTTCCAACCTGCATGGGTTTTTTCAGCTGCAAATTTCAATGTCATCTAGTCCTTCCACAATAATGAGTGGAAAAATACTCAGCTTATCTTCTTTTCATCATATGCCCTATGAGGAGAGGCTGAGGGAGCTGGAGGTGTGCAGCCTGGAGGAGTCTCAGGGGTGACCTCATTGCTGTCTACAACTACCTGAAGGGAGGCTGTAGCCAGGTGGGGGTTGGTCTCTTTTGCCAGGCAAACAGCAACAGAAGGAGGTGATACAGTCTCAAGTTGTGCCAGGGGAGTTTTAGGCTGGATGTTAGGAGGAAGTTGTTGCCAGAGAGAGTGATTGGCATCGGAATGGGCTGCCCAGGGAGGTGGTGGAGTTGCCATCCCTGGAGGTGTTTAAAAAAAAACCTGGATGAGGCACTTAGTGCCATGGTCTAGTTGACTGGATAGGGCTGGGTGCTAGGTTGGACTGGATGATCTTGGAGGTCTCTTCCAACCTGGTTGATTCTATGATTCTAAGACCTGCTCCCAGAGCCTTCATCAGCTTTGTTACCCTTCTCTGTACACACTCCAGCAGCTCAGTCAGCCCATGCTAAGCTCCAAATCCCACATATAACTTAGAAAAACCCCATAATCTAAAGCTAAGATTCTAAAACACTGTCTGATTCCTGTTTCCTCCAGCAGGAAGATTAACAATAGCCAGGCCTGGCAGCCAAACGCATCAGGTGAAACAATGAGACTTTCAGGGAGCTTCAGCTATCAGTGTAACTCTAGAACTAGGTTGGCAGTGCAGTTTGATTTTTAATTTCATTTTTCTAATTATGTTGAAACCAAAGCATATTAATTTAATTGCCCTTGTGGTATATAAAGGTCTGCAGGAGCAGCAATGACCAATTCTCTTATGAAATGAGAGCTTTTTCTTTCCTTGGCAAATTATTTTTTTTAATTAGCTGTTTTTTTGGTTGTTGTTTTTTTTCTTTGATGAAGCATCAGTGGTTCACTTAAAAAAAAAAGCTTTGCAGCTGGAAAAAACAAATTCAGGTCTAAAAGACCTTCTGGGCTTCATTGCTGTAGGGAAATAAGTAGCAATTAATGTGAAATCTAGTAAGTGCAAGTCTGTCTGCTGAGTTAATAAATAAAACATAGATGGGTTTTATTAGCTGCCAATTGTATCCAGGAACACAGACAGTGAACTGTGAGGCTTAAAATAAATTGGCATCTTACAAATATGGTTTGAGAAATAATTACAGTCCCTGAAATGATTAACTATAGTAATAAATTTTACTTTTCCTCTTCTGCATGCTGTTTTGAAATTAATTAACTGTATAAAAGTAAACTGTGATTTTGTGATTTAATTAAATTTCTTAGAGCTAAGATCTTTCCAGGGTAGAAGAAAGGTCTACTTCCTTTCATACTCCTTATTTGCAGTCCAGGCCATGAAATATTTTCAGTTTGTACTGAGCATAACAATTCTTGCAGAGGAAACTTTGCATTTTTTTAGTAGTCAGCATGAACATAAGGGACAGAACTGTGCTACAGTTAATTCATGACTGTGCCAGCATAAAGGAGATTCCTTATCAAAGAGCCCACTGCCCTGGTGGCAAATCATAGAACAGACTGATTTCTAAGCACAAGATACAGCAGCAAAGGAGATCTGTGTTTTGTTTTTATGGTCTGTAAAATGTCAACCTCATGCAGGTGGATACACACCCAACCCAGAAATAATAATAGTGTTCATCACAAACTTCAGGGAACAAAACATATAAAATAAAGGGCTATGTCATTATGGATCTTAAAATAACTGATTTCTTACCTTACTGTTGCTTCTGGTTCTTAATTTATGTGCCTGCTTGTAGCTAATATTTGATACAGAGCACTAGATGTGCTTTAACACTGGTCAGGTCACACATTGAGTGTTGTGTCCAGCTCTGGGATCCTCAATACAAGAGAGATGTTGAGATACTGGAACATGTCCAGAGAAGGGTGACGAAGCTGATGAAAGGCCTGGAGCACAGCCCTGTGAGGAGAGGCTGAGGGAGCTGGGGGTGTGCAGCCTGCAGAAGAGGAGGCTCAGGGCAGAGCTCATTGCTGTCTACAACTACTTGAAGGGAGGCTGTAGCCAGGTGGGGTTGGTCTCTTCTCCCAGGCAACCAGCAATAGAACAAGGGGACACAGTCTCAACTTGTGCTGGGGGAGGTCTAGGCTGGATATTAGGAGGAAGTTCTTCACAGAATGATTGGCATTGGAATGGGCTGCCCAGGGAGGTGGTGGAGTCACCATCCCTGGAGGTATTCAAGACTGGATGAGGCACTTAGTGCCATGGTCTGGTTGGTTGGCTAGGGCTGGGTGCTAGGTTGGACTGGATGAGCTTGGAGGTCTCTTCCAACCTGTTTGATTCTATGATTCTATCTGAATTCTCTAATTAGGGTGTATTTCTCAGAGTTAGTGAGTCGCTGTCACTGTTTAGCCTTTTGCTGTCAGGCAGGTTTGGTTGCCTTTTTTTACAGCTTTATGCAACTTTTGTCAGGTTTGCATTTTTAATAATTGTTCCCTATTATTTGACTGCACAATTTGTGATAAGGCTGTTCATTTTCCTAGATAAAAAGCCCTTTTGCTAGGCTCTATTTCAAGCTAATCTGCTAATAATCTGATTTTTATGAAATCTTTATTTTGTTGTTTTCTTCTTCTTGTTGTTGCCTTTATTTTTTCCTTGTAAATTCTTGATTTTTTTTTAAAAAACAACAGATTTTTTTTTTTTGTACTGTAAGACTTAAGTGCAATATCCCAGAGGGACATAACTGAAAAAATACCACAATGCTTCAACTTGGATATGCCAAGCTCCCACTGTGAAATCTTTTAGTAAGCTCCTAGTGCCTTGTTGGGAAGGAGGTGAACATTTCAGCATAGTCTTGACAGCAGTAAGGTACAGTGAGTCAGACAGAGCTATTCTGAGAAGCAGGAAAAGATAAAGTTAAATTTCTGTTGTTTTTTTTTCCTGTGAAACTCACCTGTAGAGTTGCAGTTCATAAACCCAAATGGTTTCCTTGGTTGAAATACCTTTGGTTTTGAGTTGCAAATGGGAAGATGGAGATTTGCATACATGCTTTTAAATAGAGTCTGTGTGTATCAGTGCTTCTGATGTCCCACTTTCCTTGAGAGTGATTTTCTCAGGAAATGATGGGTACACACAGCCCAATCAGTGATTTAGACTAACAGATTGTGCTGTTCTTCACAGCTCGCTCAAGTCTTCACCGTACTACCGGCAATATCACTTGTGTAACATTCACATTGATTAACAAGCACAGCAAAAGCAGTCTGGGACTCAGCAGGGAGTGTAATTCATAGAAAGCACTTGTTTCCTCTGTCATTTCCCACAACACTTGGACAGAGTGGAAGGGTTAGTTAGCAGCATAGGACAGCTCTTGTCCTGCTCAGCACATTTTCCCAGTCTTGCTAAAGCAGGGTTTCACAGTAAAATTGCTCTTAAATGTTACCTTTTTGCTACTCTTCTTACAGGTCGTTCATGTTTTGATTGCATTTCTCTTCCCTTTAATTTACTCACACTTAATATTCAGATTTCCTTATGAAAATGGTCAAATTTGCATTAGATTCTAACCATCTGTATCAGAATGTCCTAATGGTGTTACTAGCATGCTGCAGCCAATTGCCTGTCTCTCCAGCTACCTGAAGGGAGGTTGGAGTGAGGAGGGGGGCTGCCTCTTCTCCTTGATGATAAGCAACAGGAGTGCAGGACAGGGATACAAGCTGCACTAGAGAAGGTTTAGGAAATATTTCTTCACTGAAAGGGTTATCAAACATTGGAAAGGTCTGCCCAGGGCAGAGTCACCATCCCTAGGGGTGCTCAGGGACATGATTTAGTGTTGACCCTTCAGTGCTGAGTCAAAGACTGGACTGAATGATCTTGGAGGTCTCTTCCAACTGGATGTATTTTGTGCTTCTGTAGTGAATACTGCAGCTACTGTACTAGAATTAGTTAACTTTTCCAAAAACAAAGACAAAAGTACTTTCAGGCATGCACAAAATCTTTACAGAAAGTGTGGTCAGGCATTGGAACAGGTTGCCCAGGGAGAAGGTGAAGTCACCATCCCTGGAGCTGTTCAAGAAACATGTGGACATGGCACTTTGGGACATGGTTTAAAGGCCACGGTGGTGTTAGGTTGATGGTTGGACTCTATCTTACAGATCTTTTACAAGCAAAACAATTCTATGATTCCAAATAAAGTCTTAGTGATCAAATGGGTACAGACATCTTACCTCTGCGAGCAAAATCCTAAAAACAGGTGTCTTGTGCACAGATTTTGCCATGTTTACATTATACCATCTCTTACTTGGGCAGGTATTCATTGGGAGTCATCACTTCTGCATACATAAACCACCCTCAGTCACAAATGGCTTTGCAACCACAGTGATTAAGAGAAAAAGCCACCTTCTTTCCTAATACTGCAGTGCTTCTTAACAGAAAGAAACAGCCACAAGAGATGGATTTTTAAAGACAATACAAGAAATGGAAATTC
Source organism: Pogoniulus pusillus (assembly GCF_015220805.1). NCBI lineage: Eukaryota > Metazoa > Chordata > Aves > Piciformes > Lybiidae > Pogoniulus > Pogoniulus pusillus. Next base: position 4,812,376 of record NC_087288.1, on the reverse strand, counting down.
CAAATCTTCTGGGTGGAGGAGTGGAGGTGCTGCTGTTAGAGTTAAAAGTTATACTGTTTGCTATCTGCTCTTCTGACAATTCCTTACAGCTGCAAAAGTGACAGCAAACTCTCTTTAAGATTGCCAGCAAGGATATCTCAAATGCCCTGCTCTGGTTCCTTTGCCCTCACTATTCAGGCAGGACAATCAATCAGGAAGCACCTCGGGATGACAAAAGATATGCCACGGTGCCAAGTCAGCAAATGGTCCTTTGGCTTAAAGGGAGACCTGCTGCTTGCAGGCTTGGCAGCAAGGTGTCTGGGGTGGTGTCCCAGAGGACCTGAGAATGATGGGGTACCAAGGCCATATGGAAAAGCAAGAGCCCTCCCAGTTGCTTTGCCTGTCACTAGAAAGAAGAAAAGCTTTGCCATGGCAACTATGCTATGTATTTTTCACCTCCTCTGTGTTTAGTACAGCTTATTTTGTCTGTATCTTTTGGGGTTTTGCACTAAAATGTAAAAGTCCTTTCCCCATTTTAACACTGTTAAGAAGGGATAAGACTGAATTGCTGAAGCAATCTCAACTACCTTATTTTTTCTGTATCCAGATAACCCCTCCAAAATCTCCATTCAATTTCTTCTTTGAATATCTTAAGCTGCAATTTAAAACCCTTCAAGAGAAATAAGATAGAAAATATGGATGACATGAAAAGGATCACAAAATGGTACAGATGACTTACACTGCTAAAGTTTGTCTTTCTCTCTTTAAACCAGACATTTAAATTTGATTCTGAATATGTATCACTGGAACTGTTGCAATCTTACAAGAACCATAACAGAAGTGGCTGATAAGAAAATTGAAAATGCAAATAGAGTGTTTTCAGGTTTGCTAAATGTGGTACACTGTGAATCAGGAGAACAGACACAGAACTTTGTTTCAGAGCACCAGGTTGGAGAGATAACTAAAGTAAAACTCACTGCTATGGGCAGGGAACATTATTTAAGAGTTTGTACTCATAAACAATAAAAAATGATGAAAAATACCTTACAGAGGGTCATAATGTCTCTCTTATGAGGAGAGGCTGAGAGACTTGGGACTTTTTAGTCTGGAAAAGAGAAGACTTAGAGGGGATTTGGTAAATGTTTAGAAATATCTGAGGCTGCCCAGGAGAGGGGGGACAGGCTCTGCTCACTGCTCCCTGGGATAGGACAAGGAACAATGGGTGTAAGTTGCGTCAAAAGGGGTTCCACCTCAACACAAGGGGGAACTTCTTTACTGTAAGGGTCACAGAGAACTGGAACAGGCTGCCCAGAGAGGTTGTGAAGACTTCTTCTCTGGAGACTTTCAAAACCCACCTGGATGTGTTCCTGTGTCCCATACTGTAGGTGATCCTGCTCTGGCAGGGAGATTGGACTGGATGACCTTGTGAGTTCCCTTCCACCTCTTAACATTCTGTGATTCTGTGCAATCAAAGCATGCCTTCTTCTAAACAAAGTTGTGCTGAGTGGTTTTTGAGAAACCACCATGAAGAAAGAACTCATGGGTGGGTTGAAAGACACATTAGCAAAATCATGAAACACTGTGGAAACAAAAGTCTGCATTATATTCTTTACTACTGCCAATTAATTCTCTCACTTATTTTGGATAGTTTCTTAACGTACTACAAAGTGCCTGCTTTTTAGTAGGAATAGCAATTTTAAATCAATTCAGTGACATTCCAAGCCTAAATTAACTCTCTTATGTCTACAGCTTGAATGATGGGAGCATCTCCTCTTTGGTTCTGTTAGGTTTTTTTCTTTATTTTAGAAGGATCACAGGATGTTAGGGGTTGGAAGGGACCTCCACAGATCATCATGTCCAACCCGCTGCCAGAGCAGGAACATAGAATCTAGTGTACATCATACAGGAACACATCCAGACAGGGCTTGAAATTCTCTGTAGGAGACTCCACAGCCTCTCTGGGCAACCTGTTCCAGTGCTCTGTGACTCTTACAGTACAATTCCACCTCATGTTGAGGTGGAATCTCCTGTGATGTAGTTTATTACCCCTTGTCCTATCACAGACCACAACTGAGAAGAGTTTGTCCCCTCCCTCTTGACCCCCAGTCCTCATATATTCATAAACATTGATTAGATTCCCTCTAAATCTTCTCTTCACCAGACCAAAAAGCCCCAGGTCCCTCAGTCTCTCCTCATCAGGCAGTGCTCCAGCCCCTTAATCGTATTGTAGCCCTCTTTTGAGTAGGTTTCTGTCCCTCCTGAAATGGGGAGCCTGAATGCAATATTCCAGGTGAGATCTGACCAGGGCAGAGTAGAAGTGGAGGAGAACCTCCTTCAGTCTGCTGGCCACACTCCTCTTAATGCACCCCAAGATCCCATTGGCTTTTTGGCCACAATGGCACATTGCTGTCCCATTATTTGCTTCTGTTGAAGATGAGTGATGCTGAAGTAGAAGAAACACTATTCAGAACTTTTTGTTCCTCTTATATTCATGAGCCTAAAATGTGTAGCATTCAGTTTCTGCTCTGAATGAAAAATTAACACTCTTTTTGTTGTTAGCAGCTATTACTGTACATGCATATCACACGTATCACTTTGGCTTCACAACTGTGTTTTTAGAGAGAGGGAATGTTTTTGTCCTTTTACAACAGTCTACTCAAAGCAGCTGCAAATACCAATCCTGGCTGATCAGGACACGACATTACAATGCCTGCCATTACACAGAACTCCATGAATTGAAGGCAAAGCTCCTGTGAAAGCTACGGACACTTTTGCCTTCCTCTGTAACTTGGACACATGCACTCAGAGAAGCTAAACCAAAGTAAAATGCACATACAAAATGAAGCAGACACCTATAGAAAAGAATCTTTTTTAGCCTGAATAATTAACATTTGCCAAAATTTACAAAAGGAAACCAAAGCCTTCTGATACAAAACACTATCATTTGCCTGATCTACAGTGTGGGTGAAATTTGTGGCATGAAAATGGTTTCTTTTGTCTTGTTACTGAGAGACAAAAGTATTCTTTCCACATATTCCAACTGAAAGCTCACTCTGTTCTCAGCAGGTGGTACAATAACACCTTTCAACCATACAGCACTTACCTGACTGAAGTGCAACTCACTACTCTAATTTTGCTATCCATTTTGGAAATACCAAATGGGCTCATACACCATTTACTTTGGAGAGAAAAACTTGCTAAATAGCTTGAAGTACTTCCTATTTTTAATGAGAAACTTCACAATCTTAAAAACTCCTTGTCCTCTCTAGCTTCAGATTTCTGGTGCTACCTCCTCCTGGCTACTCTGGGGCCAAAAGGCTGTGAAAGACAGACAAGGATTGACTCGTAACCAGGGCTGCCAGACAAAGGGAAGAGAACTGTGATAGGTTTTAGGTGATAACCTCAATGATTCAATCTTATCAAGTCCAGAGATGATACAAAAGCAGGAAGAGTGATGGACACATCAGAGCACAGACCTCAATAGGTTGGAGAAACTATCCAAGAGGAATCTTGAATTACCACAAAGGGAAGTGTAAAGTTTTAGCCCTGGGGAGTAATAATGCTATGCGTAGTTGGTGGTTGAGAGCTGCAAAGCAGCTTGGCAGAGAAGATGAACAGAAGTCAATGCTGAGTCCTTGTGGCAAAGGTAGCCAAGACCCTGGAACGGGTTGCCCAGGTTGGTGGGGTTGAGGCCTTGAACTTGAGTAGGAAAAAAGCTATTCTAGGAGATATGGAACACAATTGTGCTGCCATAAATGATTTTGTGACTCTGTGCACATTTGCAGTTGTGGTTCAGCCCAGCAAAGATATCTGCTTGCCTGTATTTCATCCAAGTCCAAGACTGCAACTAATGATGTCTTAATCCTAAGCCTCATCAAGCCATATAAATCACATCCTGCCCAAGATCCTTCAGCTACTCTTTCTGGAATACCTCCAACTTCAGCAAAGCATTCTCTGCTACACAAAGCTTTGAAATCCAAGCCTTGCTCTCTGCTTCAACACCAATACAGTAACTTGTGGCATTCAGATCTAAACACACTCAGCTGCAGCTCCCTTCTTCCTTCACCAGAAATCCAGTCCAGCTTCCCATTACTGTACCTCCAGAGCCCCAGTCCCAAAGGCATTGATAAGCTCACTTCTCATTCCTGCACTTACCAAAGGCCACCAATACATTACCTCCATGGCATTATTTGTGGATTGAGAAAGCTGCATAATCAGTGCCTATCTAAAACTGAAACCCCAGACTCCTCAGCTCTCAGCATGACAACCCTAAATCTAGCTCTGTGATATCTTCTGTAAACAGGTTTAGCTTTAGCTCATCACATTCTATCTCCTGAAATTAAATCTTTATCAGAAACCCTGACACCACTACTGAAATCTATTTTCCCCTCTGGGCTTAGCATTGATAGTTTGCTGCCTTGCCAGATGAAGTGAGGTAGAGTGCTGTCACCCAAAATATTGACTACAGTTAAGATAAGCTATGGAACTTGAGGTTTTGAGCAGCCAAGTCTAGTTGAAAGGCATCCCTGCCTATGGCAGGGAGGTTAGAGTAGATGATCTCTAAGGTCCTTTCTAACCTAAGCCATTCTATGGCTCTAAGCACTAAACATAACCTCCTGCATGTCTCAGCCATACAAAACACAACTCTAACCTCTGCTACCAAAAAAACCCATGCAGGCAGCAAATCTCTTTCATCCTAAACATAAACCTACTCTATTAATGACCAGGTAAACCCCGTCAAGATGAACTCTGCTTGTTTCAGAGTTTGTGTTTTGTTGTTGTTGTTTCATTTTTCTTTGTGCAGGTTGTTTGGTGGGTTGGTTTGTTTGGGATTTGTTTGTCTGGGGGTTTTATTTGTTTGGGGTTTTTATTTGTTTGTCTGGGTTTTTTTGGGGGGTCTTTTGTCTGGGGCTTTTAACTGTTTTGTTTGGGGGGTTGTTTCATTTTGCTTTAGGTCTTTTTGGCTGGTTTTGATCTATTGCTTTGGGTTTTTTTTTAAAGCTTGGATTTTGTGCACAATTTGACCTAAGAAGATTCCCAGAAATATTACTTATTTATTTATTGAAGTATGATCTATTCTGATGTCTATAATTAAGCATTTTTCCCCTTTCCAGTATTACATCTCCATGAATGAGATGATTCATCAATATTAAGAGTAATAATTCTCTAGTTGACAGCAATACAGAGTTCTGCTCAGGTAATCAATATTTGCTGCTTCCATTCCCAAACACATCTGAGGTTTTCTGATTACATGTCATCCTTAATTTTGCCAAGCACCTAAGTACAGCCAAAATCCTGTTACCTTTCAGCTCTGTAAGAATTCTCCTACACTCCTTTCTCCTTACAACTATCATTTTGCAATAGCAGGAGAGGGAAGAGAGAAACTGCATGTGCCATCTGTCATTTTCCATGCCTGTCTGACACATATGCATCTTAACAGCTAATCTGTAAAGGGAGATGACATATGCAGCAAAAGCAAATATACACTTCCAAGGTAGCTAGCACTCTTCTGACATATACCATGTCTCCACTGATTCTTTCACTCCTGCCTTTCAGGGGAGAGATTTATGTTTTCCCCTAGTCCACATCTCCAAATTAGGTGTATCCACAAGACAAAATGCAGATCTGCTGACTGCTGTATTATGAGGACAGGCTGAAGGAGCTGGGGTTGTTCAGCTTGAAGAAGAGAAGACTCTGGGGGGACTTTAGAGCTGCCTTTCAATACCTGAAGGTCAGGAAGGCTACAGAGGGACTTTTCATAAGAGTGCTTTGCAACAGGAAAGGAGGGAATGGTTTTAAGGTGATGGAGAGAAGGGTTAGACTGGATCTTAGGAAGAAGCTCTTCAGTACAAGGGTGGTGAGACTCTAGAATAGGCTACCCAGGGAGGTTGTGGATGCCTCCTCCCTGGGGGTGGTCAAGGCCAGTTTGGATGAGGCCATGAGCAGTTGAGAGGCATCCTTGCCCATGTTGGGGAGTCTGGAGTAGCTGATCTCTGAGGTCACCTCCAATCTAAGCCATTCTATGACTATTTCCTTTGTTACCAATAGCATTGGCAGTCACATGGAATTGAATCATAGAATCAACCAGGTTGGAAGAGACCCCCAAGATCATCCAGTCCAACCTAGAACTCAGCCCTATCCAGTCAACCAGACCATGGCACCTCCCTGGGCAATAATCTCACATTTACCCAAAAACCCTATTTTGCAGCATCTTTCACCATTCACAGTTTGAAATGTTACAGAATCTGTGCTTACTGGCATAATAACTTACACCTCTAAAAGGGTGAACAGATGTTCAGATGCAAGGTTAATTATTTTTATGAGGTCTACATAGCAACAATCTTTTTCTTTTACCTGGGTGAAGTCTTTGGAATCTGATATGTTAGTAAAAAGCCCAAACAAAAATATGCTGGATAGCCATTTTAGTATCTTGAACAGCACTGGGCTGTAAAACACATCAAGGTTTTCTAGCTGCATAATATTCTCAGCTTTTTTTTTCCCCTAATTGATGATTTTAGCCATTTTGTACCATATTTGGGAAAAATAGGGCAGCTTTTTTTCTAACACATGAAAAATACTCTATTACAACCATAGTTTTATGTATTTGCATAAATGAAGAGGACTTCTTGGAAAGAGGAGCTCATCTGAAGAATGCTCAGCATCACATCTGACACATTTGTAGTTGGAATAAAGGATGTGGTTGGTACCATACCTGCCCAGAGCATCTCCTTGATATAAAATGGCTGCATGGAGAAAGGCTTATGAAGACAAGTCCTGACATTAATAGCTCAGATCTTAGCACTTTAAATCCTTCTGTAATATAGCTGAACACAGCTCCAGGCAAACTCCATTTCCCCTGATGGATTGATTACCAACTGAACTAGTCCATCTTGACATTTGCAGTGTCTCTAATTTGCAGGCTTCCTAGAAAAAAAAAATCTGCTCTCCAGCCACAGAAATACTTCAGCCCTTCATTTGCTTCCATATAAAGATGTTGCTGTGGTTAGACATTTCAGTGACACAACTCTTTGCTATGGAGTGCTGAATGGTAACAAAAAATGCTCCAAAACCCCATACTGCATCCATATTCCTCCTTATTTTCTTGCTAAATATATTGCCTATATAGATTGCTGGTTTACAGAGCTTCCCATTTGGATGCATATCCACCAGACACCACTACTGAATGCAGGAGACAAGAAACTCCAACATATACACTCTACATCCCAGTTCACCATCAATCTCTGCCAACAATGTGTACACTCTAAAAGTTTATGTACCTGGAAACTAAGTTAACTTTTTGATTATCCTAAGTGAAATATAACTTGTTAAAAACATCTAACATATATGTTTGTCACTTCTATTCTTGAAGATCAGGCCTTTGCTGGCCCAACAGCTCTGTCTCAGGTCATAAAATCACCACAGAAAGGCTCAGGTTTGAAGGGACCTCAGTAATTGTCCACTACAATCCCATTGCCACAGGCAGGGACAACTCTGAGTGAGACTTGGTTGCTCAAAGCCTCATCCAAGGCGGCTTAAACACCTCCATGGGGACATGGAGCATCCACAAACACTATTGGCAACCTGTTCCACAGTCACACCACCCTCATGCTGAAGTTCTTCCTAAGATCCCATTTAAATCTATTATCCTTCAGCTTACAATTATTCCCCTAGTCTTGTCACTAGACACCCTTAAGAAAAGTCCCTCTCCAGCCTTCCTGTGCTCTCCCTTAACTTTAGATGTCTACAACATAAATATCTACATTTCAGCTGATCAAATTTAGTTTCCTTCCTCACAGGCAGAAGAAAACTAGCTATAATCCTAGGGACAACCCCAGGGTCAATCTCCATAGCTGTGTGCATCCCGAATAAAACCATACAAACACAAAATTGTTTTGGTTGGAAAATACCTCTAAAATCAAATCAAACTATCAACCTGAGACCACCATGGCCACTAAACCATGTCCCACAGTGCAATGTCCACATGTTTGTTGAACAGGTTGGACAAGAAATGCTTTGGCTAATAAGGAAAATGACACTAAACAAATGAGATTGACGCATCATGGGAATCTGAAATTAGGTGACATAAATTCCACCACAAGTCTAATGCTTTTGGCTTGAGTCAAAACCATTCTGTTCCAGTGAGCCTGATTCTTAAGAACTTATGTAACATTTAAGACAGCCTTGCACAGGTCTCTCTCCACCTTGGCAATAGTTTAAGTTAACCTTAGCTGCTTGGCTGGTTTCTATGAGAAGCAGAAGATGTCCACTATCTACAGCTAAACTAAAAAGGACAAATTCCACCCTCTATCATGTGTCAAAGTCTAACTGCATCATTTACTTCACCATCCACATTTGGATTTAATGCTTGCAAATAAGAATTATATACATATGTACTTGGTGCTTTGATTAACCAAACAACAAAAAAACCCAACAGATAACTATTAAGTTCACACTTTTTGTGACAGAAATATTTAGAACCATAGAATCAGCCAGGGTTGGAAGGGACCACAAGCATCATCGAGCTCCAACCCCCCTGCCATGCCCAGGGACACCCTACCCTAGAGCAGGCTGCACACAGCCTCATCCAGCCTGGCCTTAAACACCTCCAGCCATGGGGCCTCAACCATCTCCTTGGGCAACCCATTCCAGCCTCTCACCACTCTCATGCTCAACAACTTCCTCCTCATGTCCAGGCTGAACCTACCCACCTCCAGCTTTGCTCCATTCCCCCCAGTCCTGTCACTCCCTGTCAGCCTCAGAAGTCCCTCCCCAGCTTTTTTGGAGGCCCTCTTCAGATACTGGAAGGCCACAAGGAGGTCACCTGGGAGCCTCCTCTTCTCCAGACTGAACAGCCCCAACTCTTTCAGTCTGTCCTCATAGCAGAGCTGCTGCAGCCCTCTGAGCATCCTCGTGGCCCTTCTCTGGACATGCTTCAGCATCTCCACATCTTTCTTGTAATAGGGGCTGCAGAACTGGCTGCAGTACTCCAGGTGGGGTCTCACCAGGGTTGAGTAGAGGGGGAGAATCACCTCCCTTGCCCTGCTGCCCACGCTTCTTTTGATGCAGCCCAGGCTCTGGTTGACTTTCTGAGCTGCAAGTACACACTGCTGGCTCATGTTGAGCTTCTTTTGAAGTTTTAAAACTGGAGAACTAGTGTACAAAAAGCAACGTGACACTATCAGCAATTACTGAGTAACAGGACTTTACAACACCTCACAGCAGGTCTTCTTTTTTGGATTTTCAAATCAATTTTCCATTTGTTAATTTTCTTTTTTTCCCTTTTTTTTTTTGTTGCTGGTTTTGGAATTAACCCCTAGGGGGGTTAGAAATAGGCAGTGAATCAATATGCACTTTCCATCTCTGGTTCTCAGTCTTTGAAATAATTATCATAAAGGAATATGTGCTAGCATGGTGAGGAGCTCAATGTCTGAAAAGTAGTTCACTTTCCATAGCATCATTTGGAATTTTAGTAGCTAAAAAACTGTGTCTGCACTGCAGAAAGAATCAAACTAGGGAGGATCAGAAGATTTCTATTCCACAGGAAGATAAGATTCAGATACTGAATTCTTACATAAGCTGTATTTATGATGCATAAAGGGTTCCTATCACACATAAAAAATGAAAAGTACATATCCAAAAAGCAGTAAAAAGGAAGGATTCCAGATGAGTTTATATTAACATATTTTTGCCTAGAAGTCAGTGTCCTGGTGTCAGTGAAATGCTGAAGTTTGAGCTTCATTATAAGTACTTCATATATGTAAAAGAATCAAAGCAAACTAATAACATGCTCAAGAGTTTACTACCAAATTCATCTTAACTGGGTGAAAAATCAGGATGGTTAAATTGGTTTATGTTCTCATTAGTTACTTTTATTTTCTGTACTATCATGTGGGAATATCAGCCCAAAAATATTAAACAAAATTCTATTATTCATATATTTCACATTCATTTGTCATATTCTAAGATTAATGGATTTAGCCCTTAGGGAACAATACAGAATAACCTCTCTACTTTCCTGGTGTAGTTCATTAGATACACTTGCCTACAGTCAACTTAATTTTGTAGCTTTATAAAGCTAGAGGCATAGATAGCTCCTTAGAAGTGTGGCTCACAGATAAGCTTGTTCCAAGAGGAACTCACTAAAGTAAGTTTGAACTTTAAAGGTGCATATTTTCAATATACAGAATCATAGAATGGTTTGGGTTGGAAGGGACCTCCAAAGGTCACCTAGTCCCTGGAGGTGTTCAAGAAAAGCCTGGATGAGGCACTTAGTGCCATGGTCTGGTTGACTGGATAGGGCTGGGTGCTAGGTTGGACTGGATGATCTTGGAGGTCTCTTCCAACCTGGTTGATTCTATTCTATTCTAGTCCAACCCCCTCTGCCTTAATCAAAGACATCCTCAACCACCACAGAATGTCTCAGATGAAGGAAACTCCACAATCTCTCTGGGCAGCCTGTCCCAAGGCTCCCACCCTCATAGTGAAGAAGTTTTTCCTTATGGTTACACAGAAGCTCCTCTGCTTCAGCTTGCAGTCATTGCCCCTTGTCCTATCATTGGATATCATAGGGCAGAGCCTGACTGTCCTCCTGACACTTGCCCTTCATGTACTTGTTTTAAACATGACTGAGCTCACCCCCTCAGGCTCCTCTTTTCCAAGCTAAAGACACTCAGTTCGTTCAGCCTTTCCTCGTAAGGGAGATGTTCCACTTCCTTCATCATCTTTGTGCTCTGTGCTGGACTCTTTCAAGCAGTTCCCTGAGGTCCTGCTTGAACTCAGAGGCTCAGAACTGGACACAAACTGCTGCTCAATTTAGGTGTTCTCACTTTTTTTTGTCTCTTAAACTAGCATATGCAATAGAATGATCTATTACATACACAAAACAATCCTCAGCAAGACTCTTTGACCCTCTCAAAAGAAAATGATGACAGTACCTGGTGAACTTGTAGGAGCTGCTCAGCAAACTGACGTACTTCTGGTAGTAGCAAAGATATTAAAGATCTTCTTAGCATGTTATTCCTTCCCAGCAAAATCAGAGTGTGTGATATAGCATGAAGTGCCTGAAACTAAGGAGAAATAACAGTAAATGACATCTTTCAAAATACATCTGTCTTTTTTTTCCCCCAAAAATTACCTTAAGTAGAAATGGGAGCAACATATTAGAATTTTAAAGAAAAGGAAAAAAGGCAAACTAAAAAATTTGGAGATTTCACCACTCAATTACACACAAGAAACCTCTGAGAAACCCACATCACAGGATCACAGGATGTTAGGAGTTGGAAGGGACCTCTGGAGATCTTTGGCTCTAATTCCCCTACCAGAGCAAGACCACAGAATCTAGTGCAGGTTGCACAGGAATGCATCCAGACAGGGCTGGAAACTCTCCAGAGGAGGAGGCTCCACAGTCTCTCTGTGGAGTCTGTTCCAGTGTTTTGTGACCCTTACAGTACAGAAGTTCGTGTTGAAGTGGAATTTCCTGTGCTATAGTTTACACCATTGCCCCTTGTCCTGTCCCAGGGCACAAGTGAGTAGAGACTGTCCCTTCCTTCTGGATCCCCAGCCCTCAGATATTTATAATCATTTATTCAATCTCCTCTCAGTCTTCTCCAGACTAAAAAGTCCCAGGTCTCTCAGCCTTTCCTCATAAGCCTATGTTCTGACACCTAGAAATTTCCCTTTCTGAAAAGATAAGCACTAGAAGAAGCTGTCAGATGAACATACACTTCCAAAAGCCTAAATTCCCCAGGAAGCACCTTTTCAGCATTAGCTGTCATCATGTCCATCTGCTGTCACAGAAAGTGGGTAACCATCCTGCACAAAGAGCAGTTCTATTTGTTACAGGCAGGCAAAGGAACAAATGAATTACTTGAAATTCAAACATCAGCAAGCTTAGAGTTGCACTGGAGTTTTCTGACATTAGAGCCATCAAAACCAAGCTTGATGAAATGTTAACTGATAGAAGATAAACTATTTTCAAACTCAAACAATTTACTTTGCTATTTCACAAGTTTTAACCAAGCCATTTCTCCTGAACCACACCAATCATTCAGTGGTCTTATATGAGAATTAGATTAGTAATTATTTGGTTGGGGTTTATTTTGCCAGTCTTTTGTATTAAACACAACCCAGTATCCTTTGGTATTCAGTAGCTCTTGGTAAATGAGTCTTTTTGACTGACAAAAGGCTACTCTGACCCAAAGTCTTATGTCCAACAGTAACTACCATGTCTTACCCACTCAAAAGCAGACCACTGCATCCTATTAACAATTGATTTTATTCCTCTACCTGGCTTGTGTTTATGCACACACACACAGATACACAATCACAGAATGCATTGGGTTGGAAGGAACCCACAAAGGTCATCTGGTCCAACCACCCTGCAGTGAGTAGGGACATGATATTGGAGGTCTCTTCCAACCTGGTTGATTCTATGATCCTCAACTAGATCAGGTTGTTCAGACTCCCATCAAGCCTGGCCTTTAATGTCTCCATGGATGGCACCTCACACTACCCCTTTAGGCAACCTGTTGCAGTATTCTACCACCCTCACTGTAAAGAGCTTCTTCCTAAAGTCTAACCTAAATCTACCCTTCTCCAGTTTAAAACCATTGTCCTTCCTTTCAGTGCTACATACTCCTGTAAAAAGTCCCTCCCCAGCATTCTTCAAGACCCCCTCCAAGGTATTGGAAGGCTACTGTAAACTCCCCCTGGAGTCTTCTCTTCTCCAAGCTGAACAACCCCAACTCTCTCAGCCCATTTTTCATAGGAGAGGTTCTCCAGCCCTCTGATCATTTTCATAGCTCTCTCCATCAAGCCCATCAATACAGGAACAAAAACACCTGCCTACCATTTACAAGATTGCATTGGATGAATCCTCCTGGAAATCACTTCCAAACACACAAAAGGCAGGAAGGGAATTCAGCAGCAGCTAGCACAGATTTATTAGGAGGAAACCATCCCTAACCCTCTCGTTAGCCTTCTACAGTAAGATTACCAGCTGAGTGGATGAGGGGAAAGCAGTGTTATTTGCCTTGACTTTACCACAGCAGCTTCTCATCAAACTGTTACAAGTAATTCTGGGCTAGGTGAGGCGACAATGGACTGAAAACTTTTGCTGTAAAACTTTTAATTAGGCAGCTTCCCATTTAGTTACTGCCTCTCTGCCTGAAAAGATGATCAAATTGCCCTGCTAGCTGATGCAACACCTATTTACCACCAGCCTTTTACCACTGGGGAGTCTGATCAGCTTGGTTATCATCCGCCCAACATGAGACAATCTCCTAACAGTAATAACAATCAGACTTTAAGAAATCTTTGCTGCTAATCATCTCACTTTAGCACATAATCCCAAAACAAATATAAAAGCTATAAAAGATAGAAAAGTGTTACACTCAGAATTAAATCTGCAGTCAGAGGCACAAAGTGAACTCTTCATATTAAAGAGAATTCTTAAATTGTACACACATAGCTTTGAAAATCTGTAAGGTTAAAATAATTCATAACTGTATACACCAAAAATCCTACAAAGATCAAATGTGAATGAAGGTGAGATAAAAATAGCTTTCTGAACAAAGGAAATGATGTGACAGGGTAATGTAATGCATGCACTTATATGTGCTTTGAGGATATATGAATTAGTATCTGCCTTCCCTGCACTGGGTATGCACACAGCCAAATAAAATAATGACTCCTCTTCCAGTATCTGAAGGTAGCCTACAAAAAAAGCTGGGAAGGGACTTTTTAGGCTCTCAGGTAGTGACAGGACTGGGGGGAATGGAGCAAATCTGGAGATGGGCAAGTTCAGCCTGGATCTGAGGAGGAAGTTGTTGAGCATGACAGTGGTGAGAGGCTGCAATGGGTTGCCCAGTGAGGTGGTTGAGGCCCCATGGCTGGAGGTGTTTAAGGCCAGGCTGGATGAGGCTGTGTGCAGCCTGATCTAGGGTAGGGTGTCCCTGCCCACAGCAGGGTGGTTGGAACTAGATGATCCTTGTGGTCCCTTCCAACCCTGACTGATTCTATGATTCTAACCCAGAGCTGTTTTTCAATGCTACCTCTGGCAAAGAAAACACTAAATCTGTATCTGCATACAAATGTGATTTTAATTGCTCCTTTTTAAGACCTCTTCTATTTGTGTGTAAGATTTGTTGACAGACTGCAAAACAATGAAAACTATATTTCTGTAGCTATTAATGCTAGCAGCTGAGATACCTCTCCTGGTTAGCTGGAATTCTGAAGGACTAGATAATGGCTGAGTTCCAATTTTTAAGTCTCTACCAAGGGAAGTAAATCCCTACAGACACAAGCTGCAAGAGTTGGGGCTTCTCAGCTTGGAGAAAAGAAGGCACCAGGGAGACATTAGAGCACCCTTCCAGTACCTGAAGGAACCCCATAAGAAAGCTGGGAAGGGACTTTTTACAAGGGCCTGTAGTGATAGGAGGAGAGGGAACAGATTGAAGCTTGAGGAAGGCAGATTTAGACTGGATATTAGGAAGAAATTCTTTACAGTGAGGGTGGTGAGACACCAGAACAGGTTGCCCCAGTTAAGTTGTGGATGACGCTTCCCTGGAGGTGTTCAAGGCCAGACTGGATGAGGCCTTCAGCAATCTGGTCTAGTGGGAGGTGTCCCTGGCCATGGGAGAGAGGTTGGAACTAGATGATCTCCAAGGTCCCTTCTAATCTAAGCTATTGTATGTGTGGTTTTGCAATGATGATACCTGAGATCTAAATATTGATGCCACTGAAAGAATCCAACCTGCTGATTTATTAAAGAAGTATGGATTTAACATTGTATTTCAGTGGATCTCTTAGCATACTTAAGACAACAGAAGGCAATGAAGAATTAAGGGTAATACAATACTCAGGCTATACACATTAAATGCATACAGAACACATTCACAGCACATAAGCAATAAATCTATAACTAGCAACAGAAATAAGGCTTTGTGTTTCACAGCAATGCTCAGGTATTACTAATTAAGCTCTGCAAACACTCAACTTGACAATAGTTCAAATAGTATGCAGTTTCATTAGAGAAAAGTCTACCCTCAGCTCACAAATCTGTCTTTCATCCCTTGGGCTTGCCTAATGGTGGAGATGAAATAAAACCTAAGCTCTTCAGGGATTTTCCAAGTAAAAGCAGTCACAAAATTAGATTGCCTAAAACCCATGATCAAAACAAAGAAAATAATGGAGCCTGGTTCACTGTTTAGGAGTTGCATCATCTGTCCCTAACTCTCCTCCCACATCCCAGTTTCTGCTCTCTTCCCATGTCCCTCAGGACGCAGATCAAGAGAGAGTAATGCTGCACCAATAGCACGATGCTGTGACAGTAGCATAACATTAGGGTGGTGATAGCACAACAGTGTGGATTGTTGACCTGGCTGCTGCCAAAATGAATGCAGGATGTCCCTGTTCTGCTTGCTTCAAGAATGATAATTTGGATTCCCAGCCACTGATTTTAAAGCCTACTGGAGGTATTTTTGACCTTACCTTTTTTTCCCCAATTGATTCCAACATGGTTATCAGTTTCAAAACTTGGTAGTGGAAAAAAAGACTGACAAGCTAAACAGCATGTTCCAATGAGCACTGTTTCCCCAGGAATCAAAATCTTTACTTAGGAATTGTTTAGAATTCATCTTACTTTGACTAGGTAACAGCTCTCAAGGCCAGTGATGCCTCTCTTCCCCAAACGACTGGCACAGTTGGCCACACACAACTAAGGCAAATAATTATTACAGGCATCCTCAGACTCTGAGTTGTTAAAACATTACTTTTGGCTTTGAATTTACATCCTCTCTTGCCCTTTGCCCATGTAGTCCAATCAGACATCCACTCCTAAGTTAGTGCCAATTGAAGGTTTCTCATTTATACAGTCAGCATTAGCACCCCTTGCCTCGCTGTCATGTCACTACCTTTGTCAATTTGATGGTTGCCATTCATCGGTCCTTCTCTTCATGCTGCATCATTTCTCCTACCTTCAAGTCTCAAGATTTCACACATATTGTTCCAGGTCTTTGCTTTGTGAATGAAGCCCTTGCTCAAGCCTACATCAAGTCCTTGATTTGCTTTTACCCCTTCATAACCCTGCTCATGCTTCACTCTTCTAAACTCAATGTTCTCTACTAGCTTCACTGCTGCAAGGTACTTTTTATATTACAGTACTTTTTTTGCAGAGCATTAGCTGAAAAAACATTCTGATAATGTGACAGGAGGAGTGTGACAAAGAGGAGAAGAGATTAGAGACCACAATAAAATATGAAGGGCAGATGCATGTGCAGCCATCTTCCTATTTTCCCCCATCCCTCAATGCTTCTTCACACAACCAAACCTCCTGGCAGAGGCAAATTTCCCAGATTTCCCAAGTGGTTACCCTCTCCTTCCCTGCACATGTTTCTCCCCAGCACAGGCTATTGCTGACATGAGGACAGACTCAGATAAGACCCAGCTTATCTGCAGAGACTGGACTACCATTAATATTTAAGGTGATGCAAGGTAAGTAACTTTCTATGGCTGACAAATGCAAACCCTTCTCCTCTCCTCCGTATACAGCACAGCTTGCTGCTATTTTCTCTAGCTGCTTTCTTATCCAATTACAAAAGATTAAAGCATTAAAAAAAATCTTTTTCATTTCCATTAATAATTTTCTAGCACCTCTTCCAGAACAAATGCTTTACTGAACACCAGCTAGATAATTTCCCATCTGTAAACACAGTTTGTTTCACAAAGATTGTTCTTGTGTTGTTCTCTCCCAATTTACCTCTGGCAAACTCAAGTTGCATTTTGCATAATTTATCTCTAAATCTTTAATTATTCTTTTCTTTTAACTTTGCTATAAAGCTTTGGATGTTATGAGAGAAACTGCTACCCAGGTAACTTTGCCTTTGCCTTCACTTTCAGCTTATGCTACATTAGAAATTCAACATTTAAAATAACATCACCTCTAAGTCTTTGAATCTCAACTTTTCACTTATCTTTTTTTCTTTCAAGTCAGCAAGATAAAGACTTATCTCCTATTGCCCATACTGAACACCTTCTATTCCCCTGAGTTACAAAATACATATAATGACAGCTGCTTTATGGGCTAACATACAAATAACAGACCCTGTAGAGAGTCTCTGTGGCAGGTTTTCTTCATCACTTGGGTTTCTGAAACAACAAAACAACACAAACCAACCAAAGAAAATCTCCCAACCCAAACTTAAAGCACAGCCTGTATGTCTCCAAGCACAAACCTAGTCTGAGTGAGGACTGGCTTGAGAGTAGCCTTGAGGAGAAGGGCTTGGGGGTGTCAGTTGATGAAAAACTCACCATGAGCCTGCAGTACCAAAGGGAACTGTGTCCTGGGTTGTATTACATAAAGTGTAAGCAGCAGGATAAGGGAGGTGATTCTACCCCTCTATTCTCCTGAGATCTCACCTGGAGTACTGTGACCAGTTCTGGTGCCGCTAGCACAAAAAAGACATTGATCTTTTGGAGAAGATCCAGAGAAGGGCCATGATGATCAGAGGGCCAAAGAACCTCCCCTTATGGGGACAGGCTGTGAAAGTTGGAGCTGTCTAGCCCGAGGAAGGCTCCAGGGAGTCCCACAGCAGCTTTCTGTACCTGAAAGGGGACTAGAAGAAAGCTGAGAAGGGAATTCGTACAAGGGCTTGTAGTGACAGAGAGAATGCATTGAAGTTTGAAGAGGGTAGTTTTAGACTGAAGATTAGGAAGAAACTGTTTAAGGTGAGGGTGGTAACACACTGGAACAAGTTGTCTGCAAGGTTGTGGTTGTCCCCTCCCTGGAGAAGTTCAAGGTCAGGCTGGATGAAGACTAGAACTAGATACTCTTTCAGGTCCAACTCAAACCATTCTAAGAATCCTTAGGGGAATTTGGAGGTGCAAATCACTTTTCATTTCTATCCTATCACCTTAACATAAACACAGACTCTGTTTAATAGTCTGCCTATTTGGGCACACAAATATTTTCTAGAGAATCATAGAATCAGTCAGGGTTGGACACAGTCATGATAAGTGAAGAATTGAAGGATGGGCTTTGGTGTTGCTGTTTTGCAAGGTCTCAGCTGTAGATATCATGGAGATGCTAAAAAAGCAAAATGACACTGCTAATGTAGTGCTACAGAAAATGAAGAGGACTTTCTCAGAAAGCATTTGCTGGAGAGACAGTGGAAAGAAACAAAGAGCTTTTGATACATATTTCCTATGAAACCAAGAACTTTCTGTATTATCATAGGACCATAGGATGTTAGGGGTTGGAAGGGACCCAAAGAGATCATAGAGTCCAATCCCCCTGCCAGAGCAGGACAATACTGACACAGAACAGAGAAGAACACATGCAGACAGGCCTTGAAAGTCTCCAGAGAAGGAGACTCCACAACCTCCCTGGGGAGCCTGTTCCAGTGTTCTGTGACCCTTACAGTAAAGAAGTTCCCCTTGTGTTGAGGTGGAATCTCTTTTGCTGCAACTTACATCCATTGCTCCTTGTCCTATCACAGGGAGCAAGTGAAAAGAGTTCCCCCCCCACCTCCTGGGCAGCCTTCAGATACTTATAAACATTTATCAAATCCCCTCTAAGTCTTTTCTCCAGACTAAAAACCCCCAGGTCCCTCAGCCTCTCCTCATAAGCCAATATTCTTGCATTAAAAGCCCCCCCAAAGCCTATTCCAACCCTTTTACTCTCTTCCTAGAAGAAACAATCTGTAATAGCACGAATACCAGTTAATTATTTGGCAGAACGTTGACAGTATTTGTTACTAGCAAAAAATCTGGTCATGACAGAACATGATTACAGACAGTCTGGAAACTATGAAGAAAACTTCTGATCCAATGGTAAAGAAAAAACCCAACCTAACAACTTCATTCAGAAACTTGTCAATAATTGTAGCTTTAGTGCATGATGTATATCAGCTGAGGCTGGCTGAAGAGGGAAGATGGACAAAAATCGAAGAGGCAGACAAAATTATCTTTCATGAATTCCTGTCTAGTTACTCCTACATCCACTTTACTACAGTAAATGAGAGTTTAGCAACTGCTTTAAACTGGAGTGATTTACAAGACAAAGGCTTTTGATTACCATTTGACTTAAACAGCTCCCTGCATAGGACAACAGATTGCTGAGAAAATTGACTTCAACAATCAAGAGATTCAAACATTGACTCTCACTAGACCATAAAATCCTTGCAATACAGTTTAATATTCACACAAATTAACTTTTCTGCCATTATCTATGCCAAAAAGTCTGATGAAAATGCTCCATGTCTTAAGAACCATGATATTCCCCTCAGGAGAGAATCAAATTAGGAAAACTGAAGGCCACTAGTTTTGTACTAGAGAACCACCAGTGCCATGAGTCTTGAAATCTTATTTGTCCTTGAGCAGACAAAACTTTTGTAAACTGAAGAGTTAAATAGTGTCCTGGCAGCTGTTGGCAAAAGATGCTGCAAACTATACACAGCCAAGGGAATTCATTGAGGTGGTGGAGTTGCCATCCCTGAAGGTGTTCAAGAAAAGACTGGATGGGGCATTTAGTGCCATGGCCTAGTTGATGGGATAGGGCTGGGTTCTCTGTTGGACTGGATGAGCTTGGAGGTCTCTTCCAACCTGCTCAATTCTATGACTCTATGATACGATTCTAGTTGGAGCATGTATTAAATACATAGATTCACATAATGGTTTGGATTGGGACTATAAAGATCATTTAGTTCCACTGTTCCCTGCCACAGTGTGATGGTTTGGGTGTTACCTGCCCCCACCCACACTTAATAAAATCACCCAGACTAGACTCAGCCAATCTGAAAATTAAAGAATGAAGCTATATTTACAGCTTAGCATGTTCTACAAACAGATATTTACAATCTATACAGCTAGAGACAGAAATATGCAAGTTAAAAAGGTAATACAGAAACACAACAGCCCTCCCAGAAACCAGAGTCCCCAGGAGGGGCTCCCAACCACCCTTCCACCTCCTTCCCACCCCTCTACCTTACCCCAGACTTCGCCTTATGTTCTAGGTGAGTTTGGAGGATCGACTAGGGGGGTTAGGAAGCAGAAGGATTAGACAGATGGCAGGTTAGAAAGAGAAGTGCAGCCCAAAGCCAGAGAGCAAATTCCATTATCTATGTTTGTGTTCTTGTTCTTATCCATCTCAGCAAGCCTATGAGTGAAGCAGACATCACCACTGATTCCTTTTCACAGCCTATCATTTAATTCCTCTCACCAAAATATCCCAGCTAGGCTCAAAGTAGCAGACACAGGCAAGGACACCTTTCACTAGATTGCTGAAGGAAAAGCAAAGGATCCTCACAAGTGTTCTGTGGCAGTCATAGAGGAATGCAAGACCATGCCAGCAGAAGGTGAAGATGCAGACCGTTGAGCAGATGATTTAAGCGTAGCGTATTCATGCTTCACGCACAGCAGCTGTGCCTTGAGGATCCTCCTAGATATTTCCAGAAGGTTTCTCCAAAAAATTGTGTGTGACAGCTGTATGCAGATGTCTGAGCTGCTCTCCATGCATGAAGAGAGAGGAAAAACTGAAAGGGGAAATTCAAGAGGCTACTTTTATTTGTAGCTGATTTAACTGCTTTTACACTTTAAGTAATGCTTTCTTTTGTTTGACCTCTTGTATCTTAAATGTCAGGTTTTTTTTCCTCTTTTGACGCGAGTCAATTGGGAGTTTCAGGTAAAAATAAAAGCATACAGCTTTAGGCAACTGAATGTGAGCAGAAAAGCTCTGAATACATGTCTTTGCTGGTTCCTGCATCTTCCAGTGCTTTATAATTAGAAACTTCTCAAGCATTTCGATTCAACAGTTACAGCAAGTAACATTCTGCTGCTCGTTTTCTTCCTTAACTTCTAATGTAGAGATAATTATCCCTTTTCCAGTTCTCGAGGTTTAAGTTATTAAATTTGCTTTATAAAAGGTTGGGATTGCTTTTGAAGATAAGCTGTTAAGTGTAATCCACAGCAAATTTTCCCTTTGTTTGCTTTCTGAAGGTGTTTCTCACAGCCTTTTGTCCTCCTTGACAGCTCCTGACAGTTTTAGAGACAAGGATGACAAAGGGAAAGTTGTGCCAATGCACCTCTAGAATTGGTGGTTGCCTGTGCAGACTTTTTTGACAGTTAGTGAGTTACACACAACAAAATTCCTAGTGTTTTTATACTGGAGGAATTTAAGCATCCTCCTGGAACACAAAAAAAGATCAGTTTGCCACTCCTTCCACATGACAGCCTAGTAATTAATCATAATTACATTTTAAACCTAGAATCCTGGTATCGCAATCAGCACTTGAGTAAACAGTGATGATTAAAACTGAGGCATAAAGTATCCCTGGGAGCTATCTGGTACAGAGCACTTGAAGAATTAGTCATACTCTTTCTACTACTACTTCTGAATTCTATGTATTTATCTCCATGTTCAATCCAGTTTAAAGACCAGCAAACCTCTGCAAAGGATTAAGAAATCTTGATGAACATTGGAATTACTACAAACAACACTCTCCCTGTTTCCCCTACAAAGCTGGAAACTACCATGGTCATCCTTTAAAAAATGGAAGGATCATCAAGTCAAAGTTTTCATGGAAACAAGATATATAACACCTCACAAAAAGTCAGTTTCGGTGAAGTTGTTCACAGAATCACAGAATGTTAGGGGTTGGAAGTGACAGAAGATTGTCTAGTTCAACCCTCCTGACAGAGCAGGATCATCTAGAGCAGGTCACACAGGAACACATGCAGAAGGATTTTGAATATCTCCAGAGAAGGAGACTCCACAAACTCTCTGGGCAGCCTGTTCCAGTGTTTTGTAATCCTCACAGTGAAGAAAGTTTTTTTTCCCTTATGTTCACATGGAACCTTCTATGCTCCAGCTTGGACCTATTGCCCCTTGTCCATCAACAGACATCACTGAGAAGTACCTGGCTCCATCCTCCCAGTAATCATCCATCACATATTTGTGGACATTAATGAAGTCATCCCTCAGCCTCCTCTTCTTCAAGCTAAGGAGACCCAGATATCTCAACCTTTCCTCACGAGAGACACTGCACTCCCTTCATCATCTCTGTGCCTCTGCACTGGACTCGTTCAAGCAGTTCCCTGAGGTCCTTTTCGAAATGAGTGGCCCAGAACTGGACACAATATTCCCAACGAGGCTTCACCAGGGCACAGTAGAGGGGGAGGAGAATCTCTCTTGAGACCTACTAGCCACACCCTTTGTAATACACCCCAGAATTCCACAAGGGCATACTGCTGACTGATGGTGACCCTGTTGTCCACCAGGACTCCCAGGTCCTTTATTCCAGAGCTCTCTCCAACAGATTAGTCTCCATTGGTACATGGGGTTGCTG
Organism: Pogoniulus pusillus; assembly: GCF_015220805.1. Taxonomy (NCBI): domain Eukaryota; kingdom Metazoa; phylum Chordata; class Aves; order Piciformes; family Lybiidae; genus Pogoniulus; species Pogoniulus pusillus. The sequence goes on along the minus strand of NC_087288.1, from coordinate 4,790,057 downwards.
TCTCTGTTGTTCAGGGAAAAGATGCAACTTGCATATCATGTGGACATCCTCCACCATTTCTGAGTTATGAAAGTACTCCACAGATTTCAAGCATCCCTGATTTACCAGAATATTTTTTTCTTGATTTAATATGTGACAACTCTCAAGCATTGCCAGGTTTGTCCAATCCACAAGTAATCCCTCTATGAATAACCTCTTGGTTGCTTTCCTGCAATGAACAGGATTTTATTTACTAATTTCCCATTCAGGTACAGGAGGGGAAGAGGTGGAAACACTGGGCATCATTAACTATGAAGAAGTCCTTAATGAAGGCCTCCTCAAGTTTTCTTTGTTCTGTATCCTGTCATCACATAGGAGAATAAAAAGAGCCACATCTGCATGACTCCAGTCCTGCTATCACAAAATTGGTATGTATGCTCACATCCTTTCACAACACTGGCCAGGGACACCTCTAATTAAAACCTAAGCACTACACCATGGTAACACTGAAACAAAGCACCCTGGTGTTAGAGACATAAGGCTCTAGTCCTAGAAAAAGCATCAGTATATGAAAATTGCCTTCCAAATGCTCTCCAACCAAAATGCAGACATATCTGCCCCCTCTGCTTTTAGTTTGGTAATATTTGCTGGATATTTACATTCTGGGGTGGAAAACATACAGTGAGTAGGATTCATTTTAAATTAAAGCAAAGAGTACATCTGCCCACAGGTGTAAGAGATGTTTTGGCTCTCATTTTGCTACAGGCATTTTTAGAGTTCATCATAAAACATCAGCTTAAGAATTCTTTAGGCTCCATGGATTATATGGGTGTAATTTTCATTTGTTGTAACTGTGATATAGTTACAGATGGACACCACAATGATACATCTACATCTCAATTCCACCATCAGTCCTGAGTTACTCTAAAAGACAGCATGAAAAACAGAAACCTGAAACTAGGCAATGGAATTCATCATAGAATCACAGAATATATGATGAGGCCATGTCCTTAACCGCCAGGTCCACATGCCACTTCAAATTCTTCACCACTACCCTGGGCAGATGATTGCAATGTTTGAGAACCCTTTCAGCTAAAAAGTATTTCCTAATAGCCAGCCTAAGATCCCCCATGTGCAGCCTGTAATCACTTCCTCTAGTCCTATGGCTTATCATCAAAGAGAAGAGGTTGGCCCATTCTTGGCTCCAACCTCCCTTCAGGTAGCTGTAGAGAACAATGAGGTCTCCCCTCAGCTTCCTCTTCTCCGGAGTGAACAACCTCAGCTCCCCCAGACACTCCTCACAGGTCACATACTCCAAACCCTTCATGATGCCCTTCTTTGGACACACTCCAGCACCTCAGTATCTTTTCTATAGTGAGAGGCCCAGAACTGAACACAATCCTTGAGGTGTGGCCTCTGTGAAGAGAGGCTAGGGATATTTCAGTGGAATGAGGAAACTACCAAGATCACACAAGGAACAATGCAGAACGAAGAATGCAGACAACACACAGTTTGAATTTGCTGTCTGCCTCCCTCAGGGACAAGCTATTTCTGAATTCTACACTTACTAGCTGATCTCTTTTTTAAAAGAAATTTGCAAAAGTCTAGAAAGTGACAGAGATCTTCTGAGGCAAACCAACTTATTTAATCTATGTAAAAGAAATTAAAGAATCGTCTAGTAGTTCCTTTGTGAATAGCTACAGTTTGCCTTCACAAACAACAGGGTTTTCACTCAACTTCTACAGTTAATCTGCCTTTTTAACAGCTTTTAAAAGCCTCATCACAGGATGCTAGAGGTTGGAAGGGACCCAAAAAGATCGTCAAGTCCAACTCCCCTGCCAGAGCAGGACCATACAATCTATCTTAGGTCTTATACTCAGGAATAGGCTAGAAGACCTTGCATGCAGCAGCAAGAATTGTTTTCAAATGCTTCAGATCATTTATAGTCCATATTACAAAAAAAAAAACAATCACAAAAATCTGAGTAGTAGTCTTCAAATTACAGTAAACCAAAAGTGAATTAAATCAGGTGAATATTACAGTAGAGTGAAATGAGGTAGAAAGGACAGAAAATGTTTTGTACTTACCCTGTTGACACTGCCAGTTCTTAAAATAATCTGAACTAGGTTTTGCTGAAATTCTTTCAGCTTCTTGAAACACTTCTTCAAGACATGATTAGAGAATTTAGTATCAGTTATTAAACTGACCAAAACACACACAGCTTCAGTGAGAAAACTGGAAAATGGAAATGTAGGGTTGCTGTAAAAAACAGTTAGCCCATCAAGCAACTGAGACACTGAATTGCATATGGTTGAAGAATCTTTCTCAAGCTCTGTGAAGTCTGCTTGAAGAATTCCTCCTTCTGACAGTTTTCTTATTTCAAGCAGGTGTTGCAAAAACTGAACTGGGGCGGTCAGAGATTTCTCCTTGCTTGTAGTGCAAAGATTCAGTGGGAGAACTCTTTCCAACCACTGTTTGGAAGTGTTGACACTGTGCTCAGATTGGTGAAAATCAGAAGCTGTGCCTAATGAATCGAATGCGCAGTCACTAGAGACATCACAACCAGAGTCTTCCAGCTGGCTTGAGTAAGTTGTGGGGTTTATACATTCCTGATCCAGAAGAGTTTTAGCAGAGGCATCTGGTTTTCCTGAAACACAAATGTGAAAGTTACATGTTTCTGTACTCAAATACACACTTATGGAAAGCCTGATATACCCTTCCTCCTTTTGTTTCCACGCAGGAATTGTCTATCTTCCAGCCAAGAGTTTAGCTGCGGAAAAAGGTGATATTCTTGAAGTCAAAACTTTCACAAAGTAGTGTTCAAGTTAGTTTATATTCATAGGCACAAGAACACAAACTCTTAAGTTTAAAATTCCTGATGGTTTCACATTTTCACATATATGGTTTAAATGGCTATCACATCAACAATTTCAGTGGGTCACTGTGTTCCTATTACAGAAATGCACACAAATTCTGTTCCCCCAAACATCCTCTCTACTTTTAGTCCCAACTATTTCAGTGGGTCACTGTGTTCCTATTACAGAAACGCACACAAATTCTATTCCCCCAAACATCCTCTCTACTTTTAGTCCCAACTATTTCAGTGGGTCACTGTGTTCCTATTACAGAAATGCACACAATTTCTGGTCCCCCAAACATCCTCTCTACCTTTAGTCTCAACAATTTCAGTGGATCACTGTGTTCCTATTACAGAAATGCACACAATTTCTGGTCCCCCAAACATCCTCTCTACCTTTAGTCTCAAGAACTGTGACTATTTTTAAAAGACAGTGGAGATCTGTTACTACTACTGCATCAAATAAGATCTTCTCCTTGATCTTTACTTTCTCTCTAGATCAGGTAAGGAATACTAACAGAGTTAAATGTCAACAAATGTTACACTTGCCTTTATGGAGCAAAACTAGAAGTGGATAGATTCAGATTGGATGTTAGGAAGAAGTTCTTCACCATGGAGGTGGTGAAACACTGGAATAGGTTGCCCAAGGAGGTGGCAGAAACCCCATCCCTGCATGTATTTAAGGCCAGGATGGACAAGGCACTCAGAAATCTGATCTAGTGTGAGGTGTCCCTGCCCATGGCAGGGGGTTTGGAGCTAGATGATCCTTGAGGTCCCTTCCAGCCCTGACAATGTTATGATTCTATTATTCTTATGATTTAACAAATCAAATCATTCAGAATCAACAATTTCTTCAGTAATCACATATCTCACACCATCTTGTTCAAAACCACACCAACTACATTACAAAATGTATACTCTGCAGTCACATTATTACCTTATTTTCATACAACACTGCAGAATCTCTTTTGGTCCTATTTCACATGCTGGATACATTTAAGTCAGTGCCTCTGGGTAATGTTAGCATTAGCTGACAACAGATTCCCTGTGCCTCGTTCTACCTAAGCCAAAAGACTACAGTCAGAACAAGCAAGAGACATTAGAGCTGTGAAGTGGAACAGCAACACAGGTAAACCAACTCTTGTCCATGCTCTGCTTACAATCTCCTTCCCCTCTCACTCTTAAAAAACATGCATATATCATTCATATTTTCCATAAGGTTCCAAGGCCATCTCATCCTCCTCTATGTTTGTATTTTTAAGGGAAGAAAGAGACAGTATAGATGTTCTGGACTGACAAAAACAGATGTTATATTTTATTGCAAGTTAAAAAAACAATCATTTTTAAAACAGGGAACCTCAACAGGCAACAATCTTCCACGTTCTGTACACTAACAAAGCACCACTTCAAGAAGTTTAGGCAGACTTCATTAAACACATAACTTCAGATTGAATTCTGGCCATTCATAGAATCATAGACTCAATCAGGTTGGAAGAGACCTCCAAGCTTATCCAGTCCAACCTAGCACCCAGACCTTCAAGACCATTGAGTCCAACCTCTCACCTAACTACACCATGGCACAAAGTGCCTCATCCTATTTCTTTTTAAACACCTTCAGGGATGGTGACTCCACCACCTTCCTGGGCAGCCCATTCCAATGACAAATCACTCCCTTTGGAAAGAACTTCCTCCTAACACTCAGCCTATATCTATACCTATAAGATGAAAATTGGAAAGATGGTTTATTTATTGTTGAGTTCCATGCCTTTTAACAGTCATACATCTTGAAAATTGAACAGGATTGGTACAATCTGACACACAATGAAAAGGCTAACTGTAGGGAAATCAAGCAACATTTCAGGAGACAGGAAAAGCAAGGCTTTTAAGGCCAGCCTAGTATTTCATGTATTAACACTGTTCCCAAGTGCCCTGCATACCCAAACTTCGAAAGCAAGCAATGAAGCAAAGCACACTTCCCATAGTCTGACTAACAAAACCAGGCATCAATCTTTCATGCCTTCTTTCCTTAGGGTTTTGAGCAAAAGACATTCCAGAAGAAAACAAAACAAAACAAAAAACCCTGAAAGTTGCTCTGGTGCTGTTTAAGGAAAATAAGCCCTTCTAAGGAATACATCTACTGTGACTTTCACCCTGTAGGTATTTTGTTCCTATTCATAATCCCATGAGGTAACATGAAAATTGCTCATGAGGATGTAATGCCAGGAGTCAAAAGAATCAAAGCAAGAACTATGTGCAGAAAATTCTTGCTGACTCTTGATGAAGGAAAAAGAAAAAGAGGTGAAAGAGAGGAGAAAGAAAGAGAAGGTGAAGCAAAGAATAATGTGGAAATAGTCAGAGGAACCTAAATGAAGACTGTATCAAAAAACAGTCATAGAATGCTCTGGGCTGGAAGGGACCTTTACAGGTCATCTAGGCCAACACTTTTGCAGTAAGCTGCTGTATCTTTAACTAGATGAGGCTGCTTGTAGTCCCATGCAAAATGACATTGAACATTCCCAAGGATGGGGCATCTATCATCTCACTGGGCAACCCATGCCAGTGTTTTACTGCTCTCATTATAACATATTTCTTTGTTGTGCCCAGCCTAAATCTCCCCTCCTTAGGTTTAAAACTATTATCCTTTGTTTTGTCACAATGGGCTCTGTTATAAAGACTGTACTTATCTTCCTTATAGGCCCCTAGTAAGTACTGAAAGGCTGTCTACATTAAGCCCATATCTGGGGCTAAACTATAGCAGTTATTCTATCACTGACAAACCCTTCCCAACACAGAAGGGGAATCAGGAAAGAGAGATCCACAGGTTGAAATGAAACTAGTTTTAATGAAATAGCCAAATTAATACCAATGCCATTATAAAATACATAAAGTTATACTCCACCCAGCAAAAGTGCAGCAGCCTCAAAATCCAGAAAGGCTGTCCTCAAGAGCAGTGAACAGCAAGAAACCCTAGCAGAAAGCCTCCATCTTCACACCAAACTTCCTCCTTTATATTGATTGAGATGCTCATGGTCTGGAATGCACCTTTAGCCACCTCTCATCAGCTGTCCTGGCTGACTCAGGACTGCTAATGGCCTGCAGCCCATGGCTGGCCCAGGATTCTGTGCTAGCAAAACTGGGACATCTCCCCAGAGTCATTTCTTCCCAGGCTGAACAACCCCAGCTCTCTCACCTCATAGGAGAGGTGTTCCAGTTCTCTCACCACTCTTGTGGCTCTCCTCTGGACCCACTCCAACAGGTTCACCATATGTCGAGGGCTCCAGAGCTGGACACAGTACTCCAGGTGAGGTCTCACAAGAGCAGAGTGGAGCAGGAGAATCACCTCATTCATCCTGCTGGCCACACCTTCTAGGCTGCAAGTCCACATTTCTGGTTCATACTCAAGTTTTCATCAGTACCCTCAGGTGAGTCTCCACTGGACTGCTCTGAAGCACATAATCTCCCAGACTGAACTGATACTGAAGATTGCCTCAGCCCAGGTTCAGGACCTTGCCTTGTTGAACCTCAAGAGTCACACTAATGCACTTCTTGTCCAGGTCACTCTAGATGGCATACCATCCCTCTGGCATGATAACCACACCATTCAGCTGGGGTCATTTGCAAACTTGCTGACTGTACACTCAATCTAGCTCACTGATGAGGAAAAGGCAGAGGTATTTAACATCTTCTTTGCCTCAATCTTCAATAGTGGGACAGGTTGTCTCCAGGACAACTGGACTCCTGAGCTAGCAGATGGAGTCAGGGGCCAGTATAGTCCCTCTGTAATCCAGGAGGAAGCAGTAAGGGATCTGCTGAGCAATTTGGATCCGCACAAGTCCATGGGACCAGGTGAGATCCACCCTATGGTGCTGAGAGAGCTGGCAGCTGAGCTGGCCAAGCCAATCTCCATCTTTTATCAACAGTCCTTGCTCACTGGAGAGGTCTCCAAAGACTGGAAGCTGGCCAATGTGACGTCCATCCACAAGAAGGGCCGGAGGGAGGAACCAGGACATTACAGACCTGTCAGCCTGATCTCAGTGCTGGACAAGGTCATGGAATAGATCATCTTGAGTGCCACCACAAAGCACCCACAGGATGGCCAAGGGATCAGGCCCAGCCAGCATGGGTTTAGGAAGGGCAAATTCTGCCTCACCAACCTGATCTTCTTTTATGATCAGGTTACTCAAGGTAGAAGATGCTTTCTCAGACACATGCACTACTGGCTGTCACAGACCAGACAGTGTTTCAGTGAACAAACATGAATCAAAGAATGTTAGGGGAGGGATCTAGAAATATCATCTAGTACAAACCCCCTTCCAGAGCAGGATCACCTAGAGTAGGTCACAAAAACTCATCCAGGCAGGACTTTAATGTCTCCAGAGAAGGAGACTCCACAACTTCTCTGGGCAGCCTGTTCCACTGCTCCATCACCCTCACAGGGAAAATGTTTTTCTCTGTGTTCCCATGGAACCTCTTATGCTTCAGCTTGCACCCATTCCCCCTTGTCCTATCATTGGACACTGCTCAGAAGAGCCTGGCTCTGTCCTCCTGACATTCATCCTTCACATATTTATAGACATGGGTGAGGTCACTTCTCAGTCTCCTCCAAGCTAAAGAGATCCATCTCCCTCAGCCTTTCCTCACAAGGAAGTTCCACTCCTTTCACCATCTCTGTGGCTCAGCGTTGGACTCTTTCAAGCAGTTCCCTGGTCACATGCTGTATATAGTTCAAAATTAACCGAAGAAGAGTGTCCAATTGATGAAATTACTGCAGAAGTGTAAAATTGCCTCCAAGTCTTTTGACAAACTGACTATACCTTAAATTACATCACCAACAGAGACTCAAGAATAGAAAATAAACTTGAAGGTGACAGTCATAAGAAAGAAAGTGATGTATTGGATTCTGCAAAGGAAAAATGACTTCAGTTTCAAGCATCAGACATTGCTTATGTTCTCTCACTTTGTGAGCACATGCATGGATTATCACTTGAAAATCAAACCCAATAATGTTAAACACGTAAAGCTCTCTTCAAACTCAGTTACAATTGATAGGCTCAGTTCCACTTCTAAAAGGAAAATTAGACAAAAATAAGGCAATCTTAGAAACCTCTCTGATGCTACTGCATTCTGCTTCCCAAATAGGTGCTTAGTCAATAGCTTCTAAAAGAAAATAAAAGCATATGTGGAATTATTCATATTTTCTCCTACTGTGTTTACCACTCCTGCATTTTCCAGGACTGTTATTCCTGATTTAATCTTAATTGATTGCTTTGTTACAAGGCCACTTTCCATGAACAATCAATCAAGTTTAGTCTCTTCAAAAAAAGATCTCCTCACACATATTAAGTGTTTTCTTTACCTCTAGCTTCACGTGCAATCTCTTTTCTGCTGCTTTCATTACTAATGAAGCTGGCTGGTTGAGGAAAAAGAACTCTCTTTTCTCATTAATTCCTACATGTTTAGCATACCACTGTTGTCCTGATCTGGAACCAAGCCAAACTTCTGTATATAGCAAAGAAATATCATCTCAAGGTAGTTGAATATTTTGAAATCATAGTGAAAAAAAAACACCAAAAAGCTTCCAGGATTCTCCAAATTAAAGCATTTTAGAAGCTGTGGATCCTACACTTTGGTTTTGCCTTTCAATTTTTTTATGTAACCAGCTTGGAAAAGAAAGCTCTTCAGTTTAAAGCTAAGGTATTTCATGCTGACATATATATTGTTCCATTTAGGAATAATTTCACTTGAATATAGGACTGAGTATCTACATTTCTCAAATGAATTGTTCAATGCCAGGATTTAAATGCTCCTTGGAAGTCTTAGATGAATAGACTTCAATTTTTTGGGGATTTTGCTTACATAAAGCACCTAAACATTTGGAAATCAGGAAGAACTGAGCAAGATTTTAAGGATATAGCCATTCATTTTTAAAGGAATTCTCTAGAAGACAGCACAAATACTTTGCAGTTGAAGTCAAATACAGAATACTTGTGGTACTGAACATACAGACTTGGAGCCCCTATTACAAGAGGGATGTGGAGCTGCTGGAGCATAGCCAGATAAGGGTGACAAGGATGCTCATAGCTGGAGCAGCTCTGCTATGAGAACAGACTGAAAGAGTTGGGGCTGTGCAGGCTGGAGAAGAGAAGGCTCCCAGGTGACCTTCTTGTGGCCTTCCAGTATCTGAAGGGGGCCTACAAAAAAGCTGGGGAGGGACTTTTGAGGCTCTCAGGGAGTGACAGGACTGGGGGGAATGGAGCAAAGCTGGAGATGGGTAGGTTCAGCCTGGACATGAGGAGGAAGTTGTTGAGCATGAGAGTGGTGAGAGGCTCGAATGGGTTGCCCAGGAGGTGGTTGAGGCCCCATGCCTGGAGGTGTTTAAGACCAGGCTGGATGAGGCTGTGGGCATATTGCTCTAGGGTAGGGTGTCCCTGGGCATGGCAGGGGGGTTGGAGCTAGATGATGCTTGTGGTCCCTTCCAACTCTGATTCTTTGATTTGGGCCAGCTAATGTCCATCAGTCATGGCAACAGATTTAATATATGCTTTATGATATATATTACTCAATTATATGACTGAAATTTGAGTTCTAAGATACAGATTGCAGAAATGTTACCTACAAAGACTACCTGTAGTAACATACTAGAAGTACTATGCCTTATTGAAAATGCTTTGCATCATCAAAGAAACATCTTTGCTAAACGATTAGAAGTATCAGCCAATGCAGACAGCAATGACCTGGGTGCATCTGTAATGAGCTGAAGGCTGAAATGAGACAGACTCCTTAAGAAATCAGCTGAGGTTGCCTTTTCTAAAAACATCTCTCTTCTTGAAAACACCATGGTATAAATACTTGTTTTGTTTATATACCCAGAACTCCATAAACAAAGATCTACTTGGGGAGCTCACACCTGGGTTTGACTTAAGGCTGCCCGAAGAGGCTGTGCAATCTCTATTCTTACAAGTACTCAGAAGCTGTCTGGACATAATACACAACTGGCTCTAGATGGCCCTGTTTGATAAGGGAGTTGGACAAGATCACATCCAGTGGTCCCTTCCAACCTCAACCATTCTGTGACTCTGTATTTCCAAAGAAAATTGCTAGATCCTCAGCTCAGCAGGGTAGACTTCTAGGCAAAAGCATCCCAATTAACACAGCCAGAATCCTTAGCTGGTTTCAACATATACATTGTTTCCCCCCAAACTAACCTTCTGTTACCCACAGGAAAGGAAATTAATCTACACTAAATTATGAATCCTTATTCCTAAAAATCACTATGCAACTTAACAGTAACTTAACTTACACAGGGAATATATCAAATAATAGCAAACCCTGTTTCTTGCTGGGATAATTGAGTTGGGTTTGCCTCTGAATGGGTTCCAATGCAGAAACCTGGGTGCTTCTTGGGTCCCTTTGCCCCAGGTATGTGCTCAGAACAGCTGCAGCAAAGCCATCTGATCAGATAGACAGCATCTGCTTTCAACAAGAGAAAGTTTCCACAACCAAAACACACTTGTTATCCATGGAAGGACCAGCACTCTGAGATTTCAGTGAATCACTACACACCAGCTGGTGCTTTTTCCAGATTGCAAATTAACTTATTTAATTATCCTGAAAAGGCCTCAGCTTTCATAAAGTTTCTCATTGTGTCACTACAATTAAGATGAACAGATTTATCTCATCATGATATTCCAAGAGCTGCATTCCCACAAATCTGTGCTAACCACATTTTGCTTTCATTTCCGTCATCTTACATATCTGCTCTCACTTCCTGACTCCCCTCCTACAAAATGAAAATGCATTTCAGGTGATGACACATTGCTTGCAGTCCTGCCTACTTGCATTAGGAGCACTGGTAGAAGCATGGGAGTACATAAGTACACTTAAGATGTCAAATGACAGCTCATTTTTGAAGTACAGTCTGTCTAACACCATCATACCTCAGAAAAAAATCTGAGATGACACTTACTTAGATTGGGCTGCTCTGATGGATCTGTGTGGAGAGGCCACCTTTGAGGGCTGGTGGCAGGGCAGAGGGAGAGAGGAAGAATCATTATGAAGAAACATCACACCCCTGAACACCAAACAAAACTAATCAGCTCTGCTTTCCAAGGCAACATCAAATTAAGTGTTGACTGCTGCCCAATGGAGAATCCTCTCACCTTGGAAAAATGAAGCTAGAAAAAAAATGAAGCCAAAGATGCTGTTCAGAGGCTGACAGTTCCCCTGCAACTGTCACTTTCGTGCATTCCTTGCTTCCTGCCAAGTACCATGAGGGGAAAAGTGGTGACAGGACACAGCAATTTGTAACAGCAGCCCACTCAAATACACTGACCTGAAAAAACAGCTTTTACATAAATACATTATGATAATTTGGAAACTCCAACACATATTCTTCCATCTTCCTATTCATGTCATAGGATCTAAAATCTTCACTAAATGTTCTTCAGGACAGCTGTAAATATTTCACACCACTGCATCTTCATTCTGGGAAGAGAAGAAATTTCTTCTAATAGACTAATATGTTTTTTATCATTCTTATTCTGTCTGAGTTGGACTGCTGCTCCCTCCACAAGCAAGGAGGTTCTGTTATGAGGCTGAAAATAATATATACCCTGAGGAACATGCACATGTTTTGGTCTTACCTGTCTTGATTAATGGGAGTGTTTTTCTTGAAACTTCATTTTCAAAGAGAAATCATTTTTTTAAATCAATGATGTTCTCCCATCACTCCTATTAATGCAAGCAGGCAGAGGAGGCTCAGCCTCCTTGCTGTCCACAACTACCTGAAAGGAGGCTGTAGCTAGGTGTGGGTTAGTCTCTTCTGCCAGGCAACCAGCAACAGGACAAGGGACACAGTGTCAAGCTGTGCCAGAGCAGGTCTATGCTGGATGTTAGGAGGAAGTTCTTGACGAGAGAGTGATTGGCACTGGAATGGGCTGCCCAGGGAGGTGGTAGAGTTGCCATCCCTGGAGGTGTTCAAGAAAAGCCTGGCTGAGGCACTTAGTGCCATGGTCTACTTGGCTGGCTAGGGCTGGGTGTTAGGTTGGACTGGATGAGCTTGGAGGTCTCTTTCAACCTGTCTGGTTCTATGTTTCTACAATAAGATACTTCAGTTACAGTGGAGAGTTTTGCCCTTTTCAGAGGTTTAAAATCAAACTACTCAGAAAAGAGTCTGACCAGCTGTCACTTTTCTGTTCTCATCAAAGCAGGAAACATCTAACCCCTTCTTTGACTACTGAGGAAATACTGGGGGCTTTAGGCTGAGCACCCAAAGTTTCTACTTCTCCCTGCTGAGCACCCAAGCCATGACTTTAAGTGGTAGAGGAAGAAGGGTCTAGAGTCTGTGGCCTGTTACTCGATTTCTGGTAAACTGGCAATATTTATAATTTATAATTAGTTTTGTTGTGGCTTATAATTAGTTTCACTTCATAATTAATTTCACTTTATAATGAGTTTCTCTTCAGCTGGTGAGCTGGTTGGTTCCAATTCTAAATGCTTCTGCTTTGCAACAAGTTTGGGCTTCCAGTAAGAAGAGGGCAGGCTGAAGTGTCTTCTTTCATAGTAATCTACAGAGGAAACTGCTCCCTTTTTCCACATGTACAACTAAATGCCTCATGAAAGACACTAAGGTAAGGAGTGAAGCAGGAGAGAAAATCTTTTGTCTCTGACTACTATTCTCCAAAGAGATACACAAGTTCTTCCAATGTCTTGACACACAAAGCAGAATTTAGGTGACAGCATTCTGAAGTCAAACAGGGCCTGAGGACACAGTTAAAAAATCAGACGTTCACGTTAATCACATTCTGACTCAGTTCAGCAGTTCCCTAAACACAGACACAGGTAGGGTGAGCTGGCAGCAGCCATATGCTACTGTGCAAGCTAAAAACACAGAGGGGGGACTTAGAGTAGGACTTCAACTGCCATGGTCTTTAAGTGATCTATAAAAGGAAGGAAAAACTCATCCTAAAAAAAAAGGCAGTGGGTGGAGAGGCAGAGGGGAATTAAATTTGTTTGTTGTTATTCTTCTATTACAGGAAAAAGCAGTTCTGTAAATTCCTAGAAAGGGAAGCAAATTCATAGAAGGGAAGAATATGAATCAAGACTGAAGGTGAAGCCAAGGAAAAGATAAAGTTTTGCTAAAAATACACCCCAGATAACTGATTTGGAACCCTTCAGGAGTATCAGCCTAAGGCAAGACAGGCAATAAACATCTATCTTCTAAATTGTCATTCCTAAAATACATGCTTGGAAAAAAAGGGGGATTGCATCTATGACTTCTTTGGTTGGAGTAACAGCTGCAGGCTTTCCAGATCTCTTTAGCAAGGGCTGCCACATAACAGTATGACTTGATTTGATGGACTGGTAACAGCTAAAGGATTTGTCTTAGAGGACAGGTGCTTCAATCCATGAATCTATGGATTCATCAATACTCTACAAGACTCTCTGTCTTTTTAGGTAGCTCCAAAGAAAGGTGACAAAAGAATGCTCAAATATTCCATATTCTCATTCTTGGAGTTTCTCCTCCTTTCCATGAAATTTTCATCTGAATCAAGGAAAAGGAAGAAACTTTGATTAATATGAATCTGATTTATTTCAAGCCATGGATACAGTTGCCAGGCCAATACTGACACAGTAAAACCTAACGAACAATTACAAAGAGATGTGCTTCTCCTTGGCTGGGTGATACACAGCCAAAGACACCACCATGCAAAACTGACACCACTGTCCTTGTATTCATAAAGACAGCTGCACAATCAAGTATGGAACTTCCATCTACAGCAGTCAGTGAATGTAAATCTCAGCCATTTTACAAACAACTTCTACTACCAACCAGTTCAACTGTAGCAAAGCATGTTCCTACCCCTCAGACAGAACCCCCAAGCTTTTTTGGGGGTCTCTGAGGACAAAGACTAGTCAGGTGGGACAAAAACACTTTTAAAATGGATATTTTGTTCTTTCTCCTTCATGTGCTTGAGCATCCATACTGTGTGCAACTTTGTGCAGAGAAAGAAAACAGGCATCACAGCTTCAAAGAGCTCATAAATTTCTCACATCGGGGAGATAAAACTCCATGGGCAGTCTCTAATCATTCCTGAAGCCTCTGAAAGACCTACTATTGTTATTACAAACAGCAGGTGGGAAAAGAAAGCTCTCACACTCAGAATGCAGAGCAGGGAAGATGCAGCTGCAAAGCGAATCTTGGCTGAAGGACTGAAACTCTTCAGCTCCCAGGAGGCAGGAGAAGACACAAATGCAGTATCTGATCCTTAGTGCATGCAGTTTTCTGGTGGTGGATTTTGTAAAACCCAGGTATTCCTGCATCTACAGAGTTGTTAAACAGAATACAAGAAAACCAAAGGAAAGCTGAGGGTTTGGATTCTTTTAAGAGGTTGCACTGGTATCAGCAGAACATCAGCTCTGCAAACAAGGTTGGAGAAATGAGTGGAGAAAGAAAAGAATCCATGATATCTGTGCATTATCTTGATCTAAGTGCAAGTCCATTTACCCACTGTATTAAAGAGAACATCTCTGTGCTATTAGCTAGTAAATCTGGGCAGCTGCCAATCTTTAGCTTCTTACTTCCATGTGCCTCAAACAATTGCTTCTACAATCACCTCCCTTTAAATGCCAAGCACAGATGTGCTCCTATTAATATACATCATTAGCTTGATCACCAAAAGACTGCACAGGTCTCACAAACAGATATCCCATAAGGTATCAGTAACAATCTTTCTGTACTCCAAAGCAAGAGTATTTGGCTCCCACCATGAATGCTCACTCAGCAGCTATATCTGGAATCTTCTTTCCAAAATGATACAAGGCAATAAAGAAGCTGCGTTGTGAGTACCAGGGTGTTCCAGTAAAGCCTCATCAAGTTTTCTACCAGGCAGCTTCTAAAAGTCTCAAGTCATAAAGCACCTAGCAATACATCTTGATTTCAGAGATCTCTTCAACAGTGGACTGTCTCTCCCCTTCAGCCCAGAGCATTTTGGCCCCCATCTCCCAGAAGAAATGTCTCCCCAAAGCCTGCAGACATCCTCCACTGCCCTATTTTCAAGCTCATCTTGTATCTCTCAGAGCGAGAATGACTATCCACAAGCAGAAGTCAGAGAAATATTGCTGTTTGAGCTCATCAAACAAATCTTCCTATAGTCAGGTATTATTTCATCATCTTACCATTTTCCAAGCAGAATCTTGGACAGATCTTGTTTAAAAGAAGTTCCTGGCGTAATCGAAGAACTTCAGCTTCCAGCGCTTCAGCTTTTGATTTCCATCCGAAATCTCCTTCTGATACAGACCTGGCAAGGTGCTCGATGTATTCTCTGCAACTCTTCCCTGGTGGTTTGGAGTGGATAATTGCAAAGGCCAGTGCTAGCTTTGATATTTTCAAAAACCAAACTTGATTTTCTCTTCCTCCTTTGATTTCCATTACATTAGAAAAAACAGAAAACAACAACAAAAAGTTCATTTCACTATGACTCCATAAAGGAAATTAAGCACAATATTCTCTTGGCTTTGAAAACTTCTCAACAGTGCCACCACTTACTTTATTTCTAGTGCATGTCTATGTCATCAAGGATGCTTTGTGTCAGGCAAAAACCACCTAGTCCAAGGCATCAGTGCATTCTTAAAGCCAATGAAAGAGTAAGCTCTTTGAAAACTGAACTACACTATATATACTCACAGCTTAAAGAAGTGAGGCGTCAAATAAATCACAGTATCAGGTACTTTGGGGAAAAAAGGTACTAATGAAAATCTATTTCATGCAACTTTTCCATTTGTATCTAAGAATACCAATGAAAAAGCATAAGTTCATACACGTGCCTTAAAGGATCAGCACCTCTGTGGGACAACAAACTGATCTAAGACTCTTGTTTCCCTTTTACATCAAAGGAAAGGTTTCATAAACACAGTACCATGCAAGTCCTTGAACTGCTCTCAAAGCTGTGAATATATACATGGAAATATATACATGGAACCACATTGAAAGAAGAGTAACAGCACAGCATCCAAAATCTGAGGCTTTGAACGTCAAAGGTGCTCCCTAGATTACCTCCTCCACAGAATTTTCACCCAGATATTACTCAGTGTCTGTCAAGCCTCATTCTCACAAAGTTCATATGCAGAGCATACCCACAAATTAAGGCAGGCAGAAAGTTCATCTTGAAATGGCTTTTGCTGCTGGTTTATTATTGTTATAATCTCTGAAGACTACTTTGCAAAAGCTTTCTGTTTCACCTCATTTTTAAAGAGACCAAGATTTGCTTTGTGCTTCAGAACATAGTCAGAATTGGCATATTCCTTTAAATGACATTGAAGGAAGTTGCAGGACCAGCATTCCAGTGTGAGGCAGGTAATTGTTATTTCAGCCATTTCATGAATGTTCAGCTGCTTTTTATCACTGCAGAGTCACCAATACCTTATTTTCTAAGCAAGCTTTGATTATTTCTACCTATGACATACTGTAACACAGAAAGGTCCAAGTTAGCTGTTTGAGTACTGATACTTTACCACTATGCACTCCACACACCTCAGCCCACAATTCTAAATCAAGTGATACAGGATGAAAAAAAAGAGATCCCAAATACAAATAATCCAACAGGAGCAGGAATAGCCAAGACTGAATTGCTACAGCTCAACAAAAGTTAGAAGTGTGAAATGCTACTGTAGTAGTATTTTTCAACCATCTATTGCTAAAAAGAATCACTTTACTACATTTTTAGCAGAGAAAAAAACCTTAGTGCACAAGGTAATACAGCCACATAGCTAAGTAAAGGGCTCTTTCACCCTCAATATGCCAGAATGCTGTTTCCTGAAAGATGCATCTCTAGTAAATCACATAACCCATTGGGTATCTTACTCAATTTTGCTTTAAATGACAATCATCAAAATCTTAAAGAGCATTCCACCTTAACACACCAATGAAATTTGGATTTTGAGGGAGGTCTTTTTATATCTGCCACAGATTCATTTCTACTGTAACAGTGCATTTACACTAAATGAGTTTAATGAAAAGTCTATGAGGATTCTATGATTCTTACTACGGAGAAAAAGAAACACTCCTTATCTGAATGATTACTTATAGAGATGTTGGTAAAAAGACAAGAAAAGAGCACAGATCAGGAAGGTGGCTCTCTTCAGAAACAAGACACAATCAAAGAAGTTTGGGGAGAAGCAATTCTGCTGGCATTTCAAAAGGTTTTTTCTTTCAAGGCAAGTAATTAATGACAAGTGGTGGTATACCTGTATGCACTTCCATACAGATTTTATACACAATATACAGATCTTTCACCTCTTTTCTGTTACTGCCACTACCACCTTCTCTCTTGCCTTTTCTTCTTTTATCATCATGAAAAGAGAAGTTTGTAGAACAAAGAGCAGTTGGAAGATCTGATTCAAGTTTTTCACAGCTCCCTAAAGGGGACAATTCTCTTTCAGAAACCACTTTAAACAATCTCCTAGAAAATAACACAGCAGATGAGGTTGTTAGAAATACAGGGATGCTGGCCAACTGTACATTAGCCAAAATTGCACGGCAATCTGTTGCTCTCAGGAAATGCTGCACCAAAGACCACCAAACATGAATGCGTTCCACTAAAAGCATATTGGCATCTATTAAGTTTTAGCAATAATATCTTTGCTCATATCAGCACAGAAATTATACCAATGGTTGAGTAGGGAAAAAAAAAAGGTTTAGAATTGAACTAGATTTTTTCCTTGACTGGGAATAGTACCAGGACACCAGCAGAAAGAAGTCACCAGTCTATCTGCAGTGACAAAATAGCATCTGACAGGAGCTCAAAGGATCAAAAATTATGCACCAAAACACAGCTGTTACCTAAGTTACTCAGTGAGAATAACTACTTACTACCAAAGCATTGTGTGTTTACTCAGTGTTAAGGGAACCAGCAACCCCTTGTCAGCCCCATTAGAAGCAAACAGCATCACCTCAACAAGAGATACCATCCAGCGGTAAGTTTCCTATGCAACCTCCACAATCCACAGTCTGATAAGGCAAACCCATTTAGAGGACAGGATCAGCTAAAATCACTCTCAATCAGAACTGGGTCTCCACAACTCCAACAAAAGAGAGAGAGAGAGACACATACTCCACCTCTCACCCGCCTTCTTACTGTCACACAGGGTGAGGGCATGAGAACTCACAGCCCAACTGAGTGAGGGCTTAGCTGTGGAGGTTGCTGAAATAGCTACAATGTAAGCTGTGAACTGTCCTGCACAGGTCCTAGTTAGATCAAAGAGAACTAAGTGGTGTGATGCAGTAGCTCATACCATACCATTAACTACAGCAAGATACCTTTTTTACTGGTAAATTTCAGCTTGCTTTTCCAGGTCTGCAACAGGTGGGAAATAATTCCCACTAATCAGATAAACCCCCACTATTTCCAGATGATGACTTTCTCAATCAGAAGCTTCACACATATATTTACTTCTGTACAGATTTAGGGCTGTGCTGGCCACTAAACAAGTGACAGATACTCATATTAAAGGGAAAAGAAAGGGAATAAGGGAGACATATGAATTGGAAAACTAAAACTACTTTAGTGCCAACAAAATGACTAAAATTAAATATACACACCATTTTGCAGGCACTGGAATGGGCTGCTAAGGCAGGTGGCTGAATTGCCATCCCTGGACATGTTTAAAAGCCATATAGATCTGTTGCTCAGGGACATGGTGTAGTGACAGACCTGGTGGAGTGGGTGAAATGGCTGGATTTGATGATCTCAGAGGTCCTTTCTGGCCTGGATTCTGTGATTGTATGATATACAAACCCAAGATCAAATCCAACCCCCCTTATGGCAAATATGTCACTGGCACCACTGATACTACGGCAGAAATTCCAGGCTGGCCTCAGTAGCAGGCGGGAATCAAATTCAGGAGCTGCATTCTGGAATTCAATTAAGGACCTCATGGATTGGGATCAAAGGCAGAACAGAGATTCCTCCTTTGACACCAGACATTAAAGAAAAGCTTGAATCTCATGATCCCTCAGCTTTATACTGAATATGATATATACATGGACTGGAATCCCTTGTTGGTCAGTTTAGGGTCCTAAACCTTCTGCTTCTCCATGCAGCTGCAGCCTTTCACTCTGTACTCCCAATATGGTACACAAGATTTAGCACTGACTTTTGTCTGCAGTTAGTACCAGTCCTTGGTACAAACACTGAGTGCAATCACTAATAGAAGCAGACAGTATCTGCAAAATTATGCTGTTAACTGCAGAAACTGCAGTCACTTAGAAGAGATTGAGCTGAAAAGTAAAATCACTGAACAGAATTAGTTTGGTTCTAACTCACACCAGGACAAGCTCCATTCCAAAGGTCAAAGGTTTCACATTATTTGTTAAAAACTCCCAAACCCATTAATTGTTATTAAAAACTGGAAAAAAAATCCATTAAAGCCATGAAACTTGCATCAAAACTTAAACCTTTCATTAAAGTAATTTTTAACAAGCTAGAAAGTCTTCTACATCCAAGAAACCTGGACCTTGCTGGTTAGTGGTCCCCATGTCCATACTGTTAATATGTTGTCACTCTGGAAGTTGCAGTCAAACTTGACATCTTAAAAATAAACAAACAAAAAGACAACTCCCTGAGCCCACTACAGGTAGAGAAACATCCCTTCCTCCCCTAGCACTCTCCTAGCTGCCACAAAACGCTTTCCTGTCTCTTCCTTCTTGCTTGCTTCTTTTTCCCACTGTTAAGTACAGCTGAACAGCCTCGTCTCGGAATGCGCAGCAGCTGCCCTTGCTGCTGCAGACACTGCCAAATTAAGTCTCAAGAGGGGAAAAAAACATATCACTCCTGGATGCTATTTGTTTTTTCTGTCTCATGCCAGAATTGCAACAGTGTCAACAACAGGCTAACAGGGATGACAATAATTTTGTCTTTAGCAGAAGTTCAGGGATGATCTCTTCATTATCCTTTCCTTTAGTAAACGTGAACCAGAGAAATTGGCCTCCCAAATCGGATTGATCTGGAAAGGGGTACAGCTAAGTCTGCAGCCAGATCAAAATGGCCTGCTTCCCGAGGAAACAAACAGTAATCTTGGGATGGGCCTTCCCCCAGATTCTGGACCTACATCTCTGTCAGCTAGCTCTGGGTTCCTCCAGGCAGAGATGTGGTGTTTGGCAACATGTGCTGTACCCAACCTTCAAGGGATGTCCTACTCCATTTGCACAGTTGAATCTTCAGCTCTAGAGCTTTTAAGAAGTTGTCTGGAGTTGTTTTGTAGTAAAAGAGGTAACAAATTCCGGTAATTTATCTTTTCGAGAGCTGCAGAGAGTTTTCTGTCTCACCTTGGAAACAGGGAAGTCACAGAGCAATGGGAAAGAAGGGACTGAGTTCTAGTGTGATTTAAAACCAAAAGGCACCTCAAAAGAAAACTGAAACTTGTTTGAAATTATTCACGCTTATTCATGTCACAGAATCGAACGCCTTAGGCATGACCTCCATTCTGGCTAGTTATGGAAGAAACTTCTTCAAATGTCACAGACAAGACATTATTGCTTATAGCAGCACATTTATTTGTTATCCAGATCATTGTAATTGAAGACTGAGCATTTTAAAAATTAATAGAGTAAGATAACAAAATAGATTGTATCTCATTACACTTGCTGGCCAGCAAGTGTTCTTCATATTTTAAACAGATGGGACATAAAAAAGGAGAGAAACACATTGTCACTCACCACTACTATGCAGCTAAAAACCTTCAGCTAGCTCTAAATAATAGTACATAACAAATACCCCCAAAATAGTTTTCCTTCTAAACTTAAGTGTGTGGTCTGTCTTTAATGGCACAAGCATGATAGGGAAAAAAATGTTTTGCTGCTTTATTTTCAACTAGTCCATCAATTCCAAAAGGTGAAAAAAAAATTACCCATATTTTTGTAACCTCATTCTACATCCTACAACAGCAACTGAGGTACTGACCCATTAAAATGGAACAGAAAATGGGTCACAAAACGATGCGAATGCTCCAGGGGAACTGGGCTGAGCTGCAGACACGCAGGGCCCTAACATTAAGCAACAATCAAATAAAGTTGATTTAACTGGCATGACTAACACAATGCTGTCTTTTGTGGAATTAATAAATAATGATAATGGGACAGCTGCATAATCAAAATGAACTAAAGTGTGTCTGGTGTTCCAATTAAGCAGTTTTTATTGTAAAAACTTGTATCAAACCAAGGCTGCTTCACAGTGTTATTTTTAAACAACTTCTAATATCCAGAGATATGTAGCGTAGACAAGAGTGAGAGAAGAATCTGGGTTTACTGCCAGAAGCCTAAAAAATACCTACACCACATTTTTAATAGGATTTGAGACAGTAAAAAGTTACTGGAAAGAATAAATATTTAAAATAAATTGTTTCAGAAGTACAGGGGAACTTGATTGATATGTAAAATGATTTACTTCTTCAAACAAGTTAACTCTTAACTAATTTTAGTTATAAAATCAAGTAATATCAACTGTGAAGTGATTTATTCCTTCAAACAATTTGACTCTTAACTAATTTTAGTTATAAAATCAAGTAGTATCAATTGTAGAGTGATTTATTTCCTCAAACAGTTGAACTCTTAACTAATTTTAGCTTAGAAAAATCAAGTAATATCAACTGTAAAGTGATTTATTTCTTCAAACAAGTTAACTCTTAACTAATTTTAGTTATAAAAAACAAGTAATATAAATTGCAGAGTGATTTATTTCTTCAAACAATGTAACACTAAAATAATTTTAGCTTAGAAAATCAAGTAATATCAATTCTGCAAATCCAAGCAATATGCATGGACAAAGTCTTTTAAAGCTTTTAACACCTCCCCACTTACAGCCATTTCATAGCACTTTAGAACATAAGCAAGCTTACTCCCTCAGGACATCAGCAAGGTTTTAAAGGTAGAATTTATCTTCTCTTAATAACAGACACCTACACTGAGGAGGCTAGAGCTGAGCTAGCTGTCTAGACTTCCTTTATGGTTAAGGGGCAGAAACAAAGTTTTCTACTATTCATAGACTCAAAGAATGCTTTGAGTTGGAAGGGACCTTTAAAGATCATCTAGTTTCAACCTACCTGCCATGGGCAGGGACACCTCCCACTAGACCAGGCTGCTCAAGGCATCATCCAACCTGGCCTTGAACACCTCCAGGGAGGGGGCATCCACAACCTCCCTGGGCAACCTGTTCCAGTGTCTCACCACCCTCACTTACAAAGAACTTTTTTCTCACATCCAGTCTAAATCTCCCCTCTTCCAGCTCAAAGCTTTACAAAAATCACTAATGCAAGCCTGAGATTTGTAATCCTAGATCTTTTGATGGAATGGATGAATGAATAAAAGAACAAACAAGCAAATAAATAGTTCTAGAAGAAGATCTAAAAAAAAATCATGGCAACATTTGTGAGAACAATCTTGTGAATATTTAAACATTGTCTCTGCATAAACAAAATACTATATAGGTGCAAAGGAAACATCAGGCATGTCCAGACTGAAATAAGCATGAAACGATCAATCCATTTGGACCTTCACAAAGTTGCTGTGTGCATCACTTTTTAGCTAGATAGGTTGAGGAAACTATTTTGTCCCTGTTGAAAATGTTCCACAAGTATATTGATAGTCCCATAATTACATGCTCAGTCTAACTCTTCACAGGTTTGGACTATTCTGTTGTTTTTTACTTGACAAGGAGAATCATTTGACAGATTTTCTTTCCTAACATCCTGTTACAGTGGCAGAAATACCATACCAGATTGAACATTAAAGGCTCTCATGTCACTCAAAAGTTCAACTCACAATATTCTCAAAGAAACTTTACCAAAATCACTAATGCTAGCCTGAGATTCCTGGTCCTTTTAAATTATGTATATGTTCTCCCTGCAAGCTGACAATTCTTCCTTTTGCATTCTTTTATTTCTCCTCCAACAGGCTATTTTTGTCTGCTTGGCCACTCAGAGTGATACCTAATGAATGTGGCAACCAGCACCATTACCAGCAGCATATTTCTCTCTACTATTGTCACTAATATACAGATGCCCACGTTTGCAGTAAAGGGAGTTTATTCTAGTAAGCCTGGCGTTAAGAAATTAAAGCATAACTCGGTGGTGTAACTCATCTATTCTTATGCCAAGACAGGTTTTGTCCCCTAGCAAACCAGGGGCATGATCCCTTGCTCAGGTAGGTGTAAATCCATGTGTATGACGTTGCAGATACACTTTTCGTTACAGCTTTATGAGACAGACCTTATTCATTTCCAGAGTTTCATCTGTGCTAATAATAAACACCTAAAGCTTACAGCTGGCATTCTGGGTTGTGGATTCCATCAAGCAAAGCACCTGTAGAATACGACTGAGCGACAACACAGCATTCTTACTGGAGACTGAGGTGAAATAAGCAAGGTGAAAGCTTCGGGTTTGTAACCTATTAGAAAGCAAAACTAAGCGTGTGACTAAATGCAGACCTAAGTCGTTCATAGTCTATGCCCTCCATTAATAAAAAGCAGGGCACTTCACGGTGAAGACCGCTATTGCCTTCCAAACAAAGGGAACCGGTCTTCAGCAAACCACTCCTGAGACACCCGAGCCTGCCAGCGTGAGGCCCCCGCACTGCTCCCAAGGAGAGCCAGCCCCGCGGGCCTGACCCTGGGCCGCGACGGCGCCATCCCCTCAGGCCGCTGCCCCCCGCACAGCCTCCCTCACCGCCTCCCCGCCTGCGGGGAGACCAAGGCTCCCCTCGGAAGATCTGACGGCGTCGGGCTCCAACCCACCTGCAGCCGTAGCTGTAGCCTCGCCGCCAGGGCCGCCGCTCGGCTCCATAGCGAGGGCCAGCGCCCGGCAGCCGCCTGCCAAGCGCCCCGAGCGGCTCCGCGCTGCGCTGCCCCTGGGCTCCGCTCACCGCTCCGGCTGGGCCCGGCCAGCCCCTCCTTAGGCCTTGCCCGGGCTTTCGGGGCTTGGGTGGGAGCGTCTGCGTCCAGTCCCTCCTCACCTGTGTCCTCCCACAGAAAGCAAAAGCCACTGCACACGCACAGTCACTGCTCTGTGTTCTGGAAGGGACAGGGCACCCAGCCCCTTGGAACAGCAGCGCACCCAGCGTTGCCAGACGTGCACGGGTTGGAACGGCACAAGGTGATTAACTAGTTTTGGTTTTCCTATCCATCCTACACTGTACCTATCCATCTAAAACACTTGATGTGAGGAGGTGCCCTAATCAGTGTGATCATTTCTGCCTGAGGGATATAATCATAGAATCATCAAGGGAAAAGACCTCTAAGAGCATCAAGTCCAAGCATTAATCCAGCACCACATGGCCACTGAGCCGTGCCCCAAGATGCCACCTGCACATGTTCTAACACCTCCAGCAACGGCGGCTCCACCACCTCCCTGGGCAGCCTGTTCCAAAGCCTGGACACACGTTCAGTAAAGACTTTTCCCCCCCCCCCCCAATATCCAATGTAAACCTTCCCTGCACAACTTCAGTCTGTTTCATAGAATCATAGAATCAACCAGGATGGAAGATACCTCCAAGATCGTCCAGTCCAACCTAGCATCCAGCCCTGGCCAATCAACCAGACCATGGCACTAAGTGCCTCATCCAGGCTTTTCTTGAGCACCTCCATGGAGGTGACTCCACTTCCTCTCGTTTTATCCCTTAGCTCCAGGGAGAAGAGACCAACCTCACTACAACTTTTCTTTCAATTAGTTGTAAAGAGTCTCCCCTCAGCCTTCTTCAGACTAAAACCCACCAGTTCCCTTAGCCACTGCCTTTAAGACCTGTTCTCCAGACCCTTCTCCAGCTTTGTTACTGCTGAGGTAGGGGAGCCCCATAGGTGATGCAGCTGTGGTGAGGTGTTGGGCTTGACAGAGCTCACCATCACTTCAGTCACCTGAAAGACCTCCCTATGCCTTCATTCTGATCTTATTCATGGTCTCAAATCCACAGTGTTTTTACTGCTATAGATGGCATGAAGATATCTTGAACTATATTGTTGGTTAATTCACATCTCTTTAGAGATTTCTTGTCTTTGGATATTCTAAGAGGAAATGAGATTATAAAACTTTCTTTAACACTACTTTGGAAAGCAAAGCTGCCTTTTAGCTGAAACACTGTGATCAAAGCTCACCAGTTAAATCAATTTGATTGTGCCGGGGAGGTCTAGGCTGGATGTTAGGAGGAAGTTCTTGCCAGAGAGAGTGATTGGCATTGGAATGGGCTGCCCAGGGAGGTGGTGGAGTCGCTGTCCCTGGAGGTGTTGAAGCAAAGCCTGGATGAGGCACTTAGTGCCGTGGTCTAATTGATTGGCCAGGGCTGGGTGCTAGGTTGGACTGGATGAGCTTGGAGGTCTCTTCCAACCTGATTCATAGAATTGTAGAATCAACCAGGCTGGATTCTGGTTGATTCTATGATTTCTATGTAAAACAGCATTCTCCACACAAATTATGCTGAAAAGACTGTGTTAAGACATTGTGGTGAGAAATGGAGTCTCTTCAGTTGAGGAAGGTGAGGGAAGAATTAATGAGTAATGAAGTCAGATCCATTACATGCAGTTAGGTTTATCACAATACATCAAATCCCTAAGTTGAGGGAAATCATTCTAAACATGGAAGTATTCAGATGTAACAAACAGGATATAGTTTAAAATTTTCGTTCCCCTTTTTTTGTTCTTGGATAATCTGAACATCTTTATTTTCAATGCATTAATTTAGTAACATCCCTATTTTTTATCAGTACACATAGCAGGAGACTTCTGAGCTAATGTATTTTTTTTTTCATTTGAAAAATAAATTTACCATCCCAACTACAAAAAAACCTCTACTAACACAGTGGAACTTTCATTTTAGACTTCAAATGATAAAAATAAATTAGACTGAATCATTTAGAGACTGGTTTGATTTCTAACGGCACTGCTTATTTCCCAGTGAAATCCTGGGGTGGGGAAAAATAACAAAATATTCTGCAGCCTTTTATTAGGGTGACATATCATAGAATCACAGAAAAAAAAATCCAGTTGGAAGAGACCTCAAAGATCATCCAGTCCAACCACTGACTCCATTCAGGGTCAACGCTAAACCATGTCCCTAAGCACCAGGTCCATACACCACTTAAACACCTCCAGGGATGGTGACTCCAGCACTGCCCTGGGCAGACCAATCCAATGTTTGACAACCCTCTCAATGAAGAAATATTTCCTAGGATCCAGCCTGAACCTCCCCTGGTGCAAATTGTAGCCATTTTCTCATGTGCTGTTGCTTAACACCAAGGAGCAGACGGTGCCCCCTCCTTGCTGCAACCTCCCTTCAGGTAGCTATAGAAGGCAATGAGGTCTCCCCTCAGCCTCCTCTTCTCTAGACTGAACAACCTCAGATCCCTCAAACTCTCCTCCATGTGCTCCAGGCCTTTCACCAGCCTCACTGCCCTTCTCTGGGCACACTACACATCATTTGTCATTTCCTGTGCATCTTTTGTGCCCATAAGTGATGGAGATGCTTTGCAAAGTGGACAGTCATTATGTGTATCAGCACATCAACTTCTTCATACAACGTCTTCAACTGTGACTAAAGGAAACAATTCAGAGACATTATTTGCTTTACCTGCAATCTTGAGACTTGTATTGAGAGAGCTGAATCAAAAAAAGCAGAATTAGGCAGAGACAGCATTATTACTGCTCTGAAAAACAAAGTGGCTGTGCTTTGTGTGCAGTCCTACTTGCAGTTGTGGGCTTACTGAGAGGCACCTAACAATCCTTAGACCCTCTACCGTTAAACATCTGCCTCGAGGAATGTTTTTCACTTGCTTATTTTATGCTGTAGTGATTTAAGGCTTACTGGAGTATTCTAATAAAGGAAAACAGATTTTTAGTTGTAAAAGAATAATAAATTCTATATCATTCATGGGTTTACTAAAAGGTATAAAAAGCCAGTATGTAAACAATTCTTGTTTCTTTGCTTTTGGACTCTGTTGGTTTCTCTCTCTAATCTCTTCCACTAACCTTGGCTGACCAGCTAACACCTGAGCTCCTCTGTCTGGAGGAGAGTGAAGCTGGCCTTGGTCCCTTCTGGATTTTTTGAGGGAGGAATATTTGCTTTCTGTATTATTTCTCAATTGTATATAATTGTAAATACATTTTGTATATCTGCTTGTAAATTTAGCTTTGCTGTAAATAGAGCTTTGTCTTACTTCCAAGCCATTTGAGCTGCTCTGGTAAATTTCAACTGGGGGTGGGGAGGGAGAGCAAGAAGTTTCCAATCAATCAGATGTGCTTAAACATCTAAGAGCTGCATATGTGTACTTTTAGATGCACAGCCCCTGTCTCTACTTAATACATATATATTTTTTGAGCTAGCAGTATTTAAAAGGAAAGTGTTAAGAACTTATTCTGTGTAACTTTTAGAATACCAACCAAAGTACATGTTTTTCAAGTTGACCTTTAAAATCTATTGATACCTCAATATTTTTTAGGTGAAAAAAAAAAGCTGGTTCCCATTCATCTCCTTAATAAAAACATCTAAACATGTTTATGAGGGAATGTGTCCAGAGAAGGGCGCCAAGGCTGATGAGGGGGCTGGAGCACAGCTCTACCAGGAGCAACTGGGGGAGCTGGGGGTGTGCAGCCTGCAGAAGAGGAGACCTTATTGCTGTCTACAACTACCTGAAGAGAGGCTGTAGCTGGGTGGGGTTGGCCTCTTCTGCCAGGCTTCCAGTGACAGAACAAGAGGATACAGCCCCAAGCTGTGCCAAGGCAGGTTTAGGCTGGATGTTAGGAAGAAGTTCTTCACAGCAAGAGTGATTTGTGTTGGAATGGGCTGCCCAGGAAGATGGTGGAGTCACCATCCCTGTTGGTGTTTAAAAGGAGGCTGGATGAGGCACTTAGTGCCATAGTTTAGTTAATTAGAAGGTGATAGGTTGGAATCTATCTCAAAAGTCTTTTCCAACCTGGTCAAATCTGTGATAGGATTAAGAGTATAGGAAAGAGAGAAAGGCAGAAGAGAAAAGAAAGTGAGTAGGGGTATATTTACCACTAGACTGTCAGCTGGGTGTCAACTTCCTGAAGTCCAGGTCAAGCCAGTGAGAGATCCCACGGATGATCAGGGTCCATGTCCTTTTATTTAGCTGTCTCATTGAATATTCATGTGCTTTCTGAGAACCACTTAGTATTCTCGTTTGCTTGGTCACACCCACCACCAGGTGGTGTTGGGCAGGTTTAGCACCACCTTCAGGGCGGGTTCAGGGGTCTTTCAAGCAGACCTCACCCACTCCAATTTGAGCAAGTGGCCTCATGTTCAGGAAAGAAGTCCTTGCAACAAGGTGGTTGGTCTTGACACCAAAAAAAGGAACCAGGTCTTACAACAACTCAGAACATCATGAAAGAAGCGAGGTCTTCACATGTGTACATGCATTTGTGCTCATAGAATCAGTCAGGGGTGGAAGAGGGACCACAAGGATCACATAGTTCCAGCCCCCCTCGTGTGCAAATGAATGTTATTTCCAATAAATAAAAAGCAAGACACAATTCCCATTTTGATACCCAAGTGTGAGGTGATTAGCACTGTGTGTAACTGCAGGTGAACCGACAGTAAAATAAAGCTTTGGTTTGAAATAGGTGGTCTGTAAATTGTGAAGGAAGCTGATTCTGCCAGCTGCAGATAAATTCTTTTGATCTCTGTTTCTGAAGCTGCCTTTTGATCTCAGGAGCAGTCAAAGGATATATTCACAGCAAAAGGTCATGCTAAATAATTAGCTGCTTTTATTAATAATTAAAGATAAAAGCAGTGAAGGTGTTTGTTGACATTAGGGGCCAGGAATTCTCAGTTTAACCAATCTGCATGCTGCATAATTACAGAGAAGTCAGTGGTCAGCTCTGAACAAACTGCAAAAACACAGACTTGGATCAGTCAGTGGTCAGCTCTGAACAAACTGCAAAAGCACAGACTTGGATCAGTTACAAGATGTCAGGGCTTGGAAGGGCCCCAAAAAGATCACCGAATCCAACTCAAATTTTCACAAGTAAATGGATTACATTACTGTCAGACATACAGGACCTGCTTTTTTTTTTTTTTTTTTTTTTTTTTTTTGTATATGCCTACAGTATCAAAACCAGGTTAAGCAAACAAAAGAATACCTTTTCATTTGGAGAACCACAATCAGTCAGAATTCATCAGAATCACAGAATAGCCACGTTGGAAAAGACCTCTAGGATCATTGAGTCCAACCTACCACCTTCTAATTAACTAAGCCATGGCACCAAGTGCTTCATTCAGCCTCCTCTTAAACACCAACAGGGATGGCGACTCCACCACCTTCCTGGGCAGCCCATTCCAATGCCAATCACTCTTGCTGTGAAGAACTTCTTCCTAACGTCCAGCCTAAACCTGCCCTGGTACAGCTTGAGTCTGTGTCCTCTTGTTCTGTCACTGGAAGCCTGGCAGAAGAGGCCAACCCCATCCAGCTACAGCCTCTCTTCAGGTAGTTGTAGACAGCAATGAGGTCTCCCCTAAGCCTCCTCTTCTCCAGGCTACACACCCCCAGCTCCCTCAGCCTCTCCTTACAGTGCTTTAGCCCTTACACCAGCCTTGGTGCCCTTCTCTGGACATATTCAAGCACCTCAACATCTTTCTTAAATGAAGTGGTACATCAGACATCTTTGTACTTCAATGCCTGAAAACAAGTATGAAATATGCTGTCTCAGCTGTTATGTCTTGCTATATTGTTTAGCTGATATGGGGCTAGAGATATCCTGCCTTGAGAAGACCATGTGAAAATCATGGGCAGGGATGGCAGTGTCTTCTCATTTGAGCCTTCATTCTTCTTTCTTACAGTGCTACGTTTAATTAAACCCAACAATTTTGCCATCGTGATTCTTCATTACTCAGCAGCATCACGCTCCTTTCAAAATAGATTATCATGTGTGATGACTCTATTTTGTATTTTGATGACAGAAATGTGACTTGAGTAGTCTCTTTGCTGATAATCTGCAATTCTAAACGAATCATCTGATGCAGGATGTTCAGGGAGTTATGCAATGACTTCTTTGTTACTGCTCAGCACTAAGGCATTGCCATCAGGAAGAAAAGACAACACTTCAGCATCTGATGCAGTGAAAACCTTGTTCTGGTAAAGCAATACAGAAAAGCTAGACATAATATGAGAAGAGAGAAACAAACAAAACTTGCTACCATTAAGAGGCAATGTACCATCAGTTATGGCACTGTGGTTTGTTATGAATAGACACTTTACAGTGCTTTATTTAAATGTTATCACTTATGTAACACTGTAGAATTAGATT
Source organism: Pogoniulus pusillus (assembly GCF_015220805.1). Lineage (NCBI taxonomy): Eukaryota > Metazoa > Chordata > Aves > Piciformes > Lybiidae > Pogoniulus > Pogoniulus pusillus. The sequence continues at coordinate 4,759,925 of NC_087288.1, read as the reverse complement.
CACACACCGGATAATGACAGCAGTTTCCACTCTTCTCTATACAGTGTGTACTAAAGAAAGAGAAAAGCTTTCCCTTCAATGAATTTCACCATCTGGAGAGCAATGCTAAAAGATTCTCACACCACCAGGTAAGAAAAGCATGATAGCAAGTGATCAGAATGCTGGTCATACTTTAGTGTAGAGCTGTTTAAAAATGAATGGGACAATACAGCAGACAACTTTCTGCATTTGCATTTCAGCATTGAGCTGAGACCAACAAATCACTGTTGTAAGAGCTTTCCCCCCTCCCCCTTTTTCCATTTTCACTGCATTGGATAAGAGACATCTGGGAAGAAATAAGAATTAAAGTAAGGACATATAAAGGAGTTTTCATTTAATTTAGTACTCTCTATTGTAATTCTACAAGGTTTTATTAATAAAGTCTGTTTAAAAACAGAGAGGAAAAGGTAGTTGCAACCAAATAGTTATCCTGGGATATACAAAAGCCAGACTGCACTTCTGCACACAGGGCTAGAATTGAATAACATCTGAGCATTGCTCCTTAACTACCTCATACCACAGAAAACTGATTGTATAAAAATATCCACATTATTCTGATTTAATCCTGAGACATTTTGATTGGCATTTCCCAGTGCAAACGTTAGGTGACAGCTGCATCCTTGGTTACAACGTTCATTTTTCTTTCCATCACCCTGAATGAGCCTGGCATAAGTTTTGATGAAATGAATTTCACCTCTTGAAACATACTCACTCATAGCTTTGCACATGAAAAATGCCAGATGCTAACCCATTTAAGACACAGTGATTGTGCTAATGCTGTTAGAATCTCAGCTGTCTAACCAGTAGCTTATTGTTCAGACCTGAAGGGTACACTCCATTCCTTTTCTGTGTGGAATTTGGACCTCATTTCCCATGGGAGAACTGTGCCCAGCAGTCACATTGGTGTTGTGGAAGAGATCTGCCTTAATTCCTTTGTCAAAAATGCTCCACTTTGGATAGAAATAAATACTCTTCAGGTTACAGGGAGCTTCGGTATGGTGAAAGAGCAATTACCTGACAAAAATGGGAGGGATTCACTTTCTGTATACAGATTTGATATTTTTCTGCAGTGGGAACTGGAATTTCCCCTACTTTGTACCAAATTACATTTATAGAATGGTTTGGGTTGGAAGTCACCCTCTGAAGGTCACTTGAGGGTAATGTGAGGACTCATATATGATACTAGTCCATATTTAGTATCTCAGTCAAAGATTCTTGGATTCAACAAGAAAAGACTGGATGAGGCACTTAGTGCCATGGTCTAGTTGACTGGATAGGGCTGGGTGATAGATTGGACTGGATGATCTTGGAGGTCTCTGATTCTATGATTCTATGATTCCAGGATCATCCAGTCCAACCCATCCCCCAGTCCTACCCAATCAACTAGACCATGGCACTAAGTGCCTCATCCAGGCTTTGCTTGAACAGCACCAGGGACAGCGACTCCACCACCTCCTCAGGCAGCCCATTCCAATGGCAAATGCATTCTTCTTTAAAGAAATTCCTCCTGAAGGGAGGCTGTAGCCAGGTGGGGGTTGGTGTCTTCTCCCAGGCAACCAGCAACAGAACAAGGAGACAGTCTCAAATTGTGTTGGGGAAGGTGTAGGCTGGATGTTAGGAGGAAGTTCTTCACAGGGCAATGGGTAAAGGGCAAAGGACCTAACATAAATCCTTTCTTCTAGCAGCTGGGATGCTGTTGCACAGAAGAGCATCTGCTTACAACATCAGAGGGTTGCATTACCATGATTTCCATGCCTTAAATAAAATGGTGGTGATACATGAATGTGAACATCACTAGATACAAGTGAAGATGTCCTTTGAAACTGGCGTGGCATGTCTCAAGTGACACAAATTCAAATAAAACTCATGCAAGTTATGTCCTGATACAGATGTCCAGAAGTCTGAAGGTCCACATGTGAGCCTCAGGCCACATATCAGAACCACAAAGGCTGGGCTGTGCATATTTTAAGGAGAGAAAATTAGATATGCCCATAAGTCTCCACAAATCTCCAGTCCATAGGAGGATTTCAGAGGCAATCACACATCTGCCAGTGTCTGTGTGCTCTGCTGTCTTTTGTCATATTTCCACTGAATGAGTGAAAAACATCAGATGATACCAATAATAAGAACAATAAGAATTATAACAAGGGAAGCAATAAATTAACAACATTGCTAATGTGCAATTAAAAATATTAGAAGGAATAGGCTGTAATAGAGGTGAAACCAATTTTATGTGTAACTGTGGAACTAGACTGAGTTGTCATGACTTACAACTTCACTAAAACCCTTTTCATAGAGAAGAATGCTTCATTTAAATTCATGGCAGCTATTGGCTTAGTATAGTTCATAAAATGAACTAAATTCAGTTCTAACCAGCTTAGTTCTAAACAAATTCCAGACTTCTGCTGAAATATTGCTCTCTGATTTTTTTTTTCAGTGATGGTATATAAAGTCAATGCATGGATTTTCATTTCAGCTGTAATATTTGCTCTTTACTGTGAGTTCAATTGGTTTTATAACTCAGGGCCTCAAGGATTTGAGGAACAATGGAAGAAAAAGCAATAATCCAGCAAAGTGAAATTCCTGTGTAGGTTACTTGGATAACTCATGTCTGAGAATAAAGACATTTTAATTGTGTGGAGTATATTTGATATTGGATATATGTGCCACATATAGAATTATCTTAAGGTCTGTGAGAAACTTAAGTGGAAGCTCAGTCAGAGGTTTAGGTTTACAATGGTCTGTGAGAACCTAAGGTGAAATTGGACCATGAAATTATGGAGGTAATCCTCTTGTATTCCTATGGATCTTTCATTTGGAGGGGAGTTGTTTTCCAAAAGCTTTTAGAGTTTTTATTCCTTCTTCAGATCTATTATTTTATTTATGCTTTAGACTACTGTGGTGGGTTAGGAACTTCCCCTCTGCCTCAGATAAAATTTACCAGACCAGTTCAGACAGCTTAGAAGTAAAATAAAGCTGTATTACAGTAAGCTAAATTTTCAAGCATAGATACAAAATCTGTTTATATGCATTTAAAAATATCTACAATGTAGAAATAAAATAAAAATATATACAAATTTAGAAATCAAATTCTCTCCCCCTGGACAAAGAAAGCCCAGAAGGGGCCAAGACCAACTTCATCTCTCCCCCCCAGATAGGAAACCAAGATCTCAGGTGTAATGTGCTCAGTCAAGGTTAGTATTCTGTCATGCACAGAGATGCAGTGGAGGAGGGATGGAAAACCAGTTAAGATCTCAGGTGTAATGTGCTCAGTCAAGGTTAGTATTCTGTCATGCACAGAGATGCAGTGGAGGAGGGATAGGAACCAGTAAGGTCTCAGGTGTAATGTGCTCAGTCAAGGTTAGTATTCTGTCATGCACAGAGATGCAGTGGAGGAGGGATGGAAAACCAGTTAAGATCTCAGGTGTAATGTGCTCAGTCAAGGTTAGTATTCTGTCATGCACAGAGATGCAGTGGAGGAGGGATGGAAAACCAGTTAAGATCTCAGGTGTAATGTGCTCAGTCAAGGTTAGTATTCTGTCATGCACAGAGATGCAGTGGAGGAGGGATAGGAACCAGTAAAGTCTCAGGTGTAATGTGCTCTGTCAAGGTTAGTATTCTGTCATGCACAGAGATGCAGTGGAGGAGGGATAGGAACCAGTAAGGTCTCAGGTGTAATGTGCTCAGTCAAGGTTAGTATTCTGTCATGCACAGAGATGCAGTGGAGGAGGGATAGGAACCAGTAAAGTCTCAGGTGTAATGTGCTCAGTCAAGGTTAGTATTCTGTCATGCACAGAGATGCAGTGGAGGAGGCAGAAGGCAGAAAGCAAAGTGAACAAAGTGTGAGAAATAGCAAACCAATGATTGATAGAAACTTTATCATTATTATTTGTTTTACAACCAGTGTCCTGCTCATTCAGTCTATATTCAATAGTATGTCCAGAAAATGCTTATCTCTTGTTTATAATTCAAAACCATATTAGAGCCTGAGCCCTAAAACTGCCCCAGACCACATTGTACACACAGATATGTGCATGGCTTCCTGGAGAGTCATGCACATGTCCACCTATTTCTTTCAAGAGCAAAATATGGCCTTGCATAAAGATGCAGCCTGGCACAATCATGATTGATTATTTTGAGTACAGATTTCTTTACACATGCCAGAGGCAGGTATATGTCAAGCTAAAAGTTACATGAATTGAAGTGTAAAAGGGCAACCTAAACATTTCTTAAGTTACTCAGAAGCCTGTTTGCTCACACTCCATAACTCAAAATCAGCCAGACTGGGTTTTTACTACCTTTTCATAATAATTCATATTTGACTCGTGAATAAACATGAACAATATTAGCACAGCAAATCATATCCTTAAACCTCTAAATGTCATAGCAGAAATAGCTTCTCAACCCTAATTATGGCCATTGCAAGTGATATGCTACAAAAAGAAAACAAAAAAATGGTTTCCTCTTTGCTTTTTCATTTGAAATATTCATTTAGATAAGCCCCAGAACACTGTTCCTTGGTATTAAATGACTTCAAGGAGTAATAATTTAAGTGCTCCAGACTGCTCAGAGTTTTACAAGTCCTGTCTAAGAAACCTATGGTGCCACTAAGTGTTTCTTCTTATGTTAAACATCTTGCTCTTCCTCTGAGGTAATTAATTCTCCACTTCTTTTTCAGGGCTAAAAATTGTTCTGCCAATATTCATGAAGACCAGCTTGTCTTATTTTATTTGTGGAAAACAGATTGGATAAGACTGTCTTAATGTTCTGGAAGGTTAGCTCAGTTTTAAGTTGATACAAAGCCAGATAGGTAATTCTAATGTCCCACAGATCATTCCTCAGACTGCAAATCAATACAGTTTCACCTGGGAATCCCTATCTGCTAAGTCCAGTAGCAAGTAGCACCAAGGATAGAAGCATGCCTCAGCTGAAAGTGTCTCAGTTGGTGACACCAAGAGTCCTTCTAACCCAGTTGTGTATTTCCATGTTAGCAGTGGGAAAGGCTGTTAGAGTATTATCTAAGTATTGCCTGCTGGCAGCTTTTTTCTCCATTGTGTGTTGGTTCAACTCAGAGGCTTCCTTCATTACTTCCATAGCTGAACATCCTACTCTTTCTCCAGCATCTTTCAAAGTGCCTTTGCTTAAATTTTATTGAACACAATGGCCCAGGGAATCAAACAGGGAATAAAAATATAGACTTTAGTCTCCAATTTCTTTGCTAGCATCCTAACTAATAAAATCAGTTGTTCTATTTGACCTACGTGATTAACAGAGCTATTAATTAGCAGCTAACTTGGACAGAAGTCTTGCCACATCTGTTCAGCCTCACTGCTTTCACAGGTGTTTATTTGTTTGGCTTTCTTCAATGTGTATTTGGTTAATTCCAAGATTACTCATTAGGTTTTGTTGTCTGTTTATGTTCAAAGGCAAAAAGGGAATGGTACAGGCAAGTGTTTAATGTTCTAGGTAATTTTTTAAACCAGAACTCATTTCAAGCGTATCATAGAATCAGTCAGGGTTGGAAGGGACCACAAGGATTATCTAGTTCCATCACCACTGCTATGGGCAGGGACATCCTACCTTAGGGCAGGCTGCCCACAGCCTCATCCAGCCTGGCCTTAAACACTTCCAGCCATGGGGCCTCAACCACCTCCCTGGACAACCCATTCCAGCCTCTCACCACTCTCATGCTCAACAACTTCCTCCTCACGTCCAGTCTAAACCTACCCATCTCCAGCTTTGCTCCATTCCCCCCAGTCCTGTCACTCCCTGAGAGCCTAAAAAGTCCCCCCTCAGCTTTTTTGTAGTCCCCCTTCAGATACTGGAAGGCCACAAGAAGGTCACTTGGGAGCCTCCTCTTCTCCAGTCTCAACAGCCCCAGCTCTTTCGGTATGCCCTCATAGCAATCAGACTCTAGATGACTCCAGCTAATCTTCCATAGGAGAAGACAGCAAACTCCTTTAAATTTAGAGAGCAAGATGAGAAAATGACTTCAATACAGCACATGGGAGAAATTTAGCAAAGGTGCCAGGGAACTTGAAGCAATGGAAAAATTAGAGGCAACAGGAGCAAGTTGATTTCCACTAATTTTTGAGACCTTACAGTGGTATTTCAGCATCTGAAGGGGACCTATGGGTTTAGAAGGGTTTGTAGTGATAGGATAAGGGGCAATGGTTTTAAACTGGAGCAGGGCAGATCTAGGTTGGACATTAGGAAGAAGTTCTTTGCAATGAAAGTGGTGAAATACTGGAACAGGTTGCCAAGAGATGTGGTTGAGGCCACATCCCTGGTGAGATTTAAGGGCGATTTTGACAGAGCCCCCAACAGCCTGATCTAGTTGGAGATGTCTCTACTCACTGCAGGTGGGGTGGACAAGAAGACCTTTGAGAATCCCTTCCAACCTAATGCTTTCTGCAGTTCTGATTCCAATTTGCCTTTCTGCCTCTAAAGTGGCTGCTTTCCATTTATATTGCCCTCAAAGCTGGTTAGCTGCATTCTAAATTTTACAGGGCCTTACTTCACTCATCCTGGAGGATTTATTTCAATGATTTGAAATTACACAGTGGGTTTTTTCTCCTTTGATGAAATGACAGCTGTAAGTCAGGCTGTCACCATATGACACATCACTATTTATATTTTCCAAAGGCACTGATGCAGCAGGGATGTTAATTCACTTTTCAGAATCTGGATGCTTAGATGAATTGATTATAAATTAAATAGAGTCATTTTAAAACATGTATCCAAGCCACTGTTCCCCAATCACAGAGTCACAGAATGTTAGGTGTTGGAAGTGACCTCAAAAGATCACCCAGTCCAACCTCCCTGCAGAGCAGGATCACCTAGAGTAGATCATAGAATCAACCAGGTTGGAAGAGACCTCCAAGTTCATCCAGTCCACACACGAATGCATCCAGGTGGAGTTTTGAATATCGTCAGACAAGGAGGCTCCACAACCTCCCTGGGGAGCAGTGTGCTGTCACTCTCACAGGGAAAAAATTCCTCCTCACTTTTCCATGGAACTTCCCATGCCTCAACTTCCACCCACTGCCCCTTGCCTTGTCATTGGGCATCACCCAGCAGAGCCTGGCTCCATCTCTTAGCACTCACCTTTTACATCTTTATAAACATGAATGAGGTCACCCCTCAGTCTACTGCAAGCTAAAGAGCCCCCATCTCCCTCAATCTGTCCTTGTAAAGAAGATGTAAATTCTCTGCACATTTTGAGGACAGAATATTTACATTTTTTAGGACAGAATATTCACATTTTTCTAAGGGAACTCAAAGATACTACACCATATGTAACTGGAAAGAAAATATTGCTGTTGAGCAGTGTGTCAAATGTTAGCCTATACTCATTTTCTATGCTTCAATTACAGTTTCATGAGTTGTAGGCAGTAAGCTTCCACCACAGGGCTAAAACAGTCCCTGTGAAATGTCTAAGCAGCTCACAGAGACCTTGTAAAATCTTGTCAAATACAGGAAGCTCTAAAAGGATCACTCAGATGTCCCTGAAGAAGTTCAAAGATCGTCTGAATGTCCTTGAATATGAAACTTTATAATTGAAAATCTAACAGCTCTTTCACTAGAAAATCATAAGTGCAACTCAGACTTTTACAAGGGCTTAGACAGTTAGCTTTCAAAGCAAATCCTTGAAAGGAAACACTGAGTTATTAGTGTAAGAAAATCATGAAAAGTGGATTATGAGGTGACTGAAACACTCGAAGCCAAAAAAGGTGATAAAAATAGAGGCTTGATTTTCAGTTTGAAGCAATGAAAAAAGAAGATCTTGAAACAATTTTGAGCCCCCCTACATCAGAAATAAAACCCTCACTCTATAGAATTTCTTCCTAATAGCCAGTCTTATGTCTACCTTTCTTCAATCCATTCCCTCTTATCCTATCACTACCAGCCCTTGTAACAAGTTGGTTCCCAGCTTTCTTATAGGCCCCCTTCAGCTATTGGAAGGCTACTACAAGGTCTCCTCAGAGCCTTCTGTTGCTGAACAGAAGCACTCAAAGCCTGTGCCCATGGGGAAGGTGGTCTAGCTCTCTGATCAGCTTTGTGGCTCCAGCACCTCCATGCCTCTCTTATGCTGGGGGTACCAGAACTGGATGCAGATATGCCACCCTCTTTCTTCTTGCACTGCTCTTCCCTGTGAATGAAGTCAAGTTTTCTGCAATTACTTTGCTGAGGACAAATAAACAACAGAAGCATCAACGAGCCACTCAGGGCCTTTAAGGAAGTCATTTAAGAGCTTGAAATCCTGGTAGAAAGGAGTTTTCCCTTTCTCACTGAACTGATTGCTTCTTCCTTTGCTATTGCCTCCTCTGCCCTGCGAATGAAACATCCACTGTGTCTTGCTGGAAAGAGTTGATGGATGATGCAGTTTTATACTTGAAGTGATCTGTGCACTGCTAGTCAGGTTCTTTTTGTCCCAAATGGATTCTGCATATGGCTGATTTTCCCCATGCAGAGCAAGAAGTAAACAGAGACTGATAGATACTGGCTTTCCATCATCTAATCTGTCAGCTGCTGTACATTAAGAAGTTATCTATGCCTTTAATTGTGAGTAGGAGAGGGATTTAAAGCTTGCAGGAGTGTAATTGTTTCACAGTAAATCTACAGATAAGCCCCTCTTCTTTACTGCCCACACACAGTTCCACTGCCCTTAAATATTGAGTTGTCCCTTTCCTTTCAGATGCTGGTGGCTAAAGCAAGAGCTATTATCCCGAAGCCTCCTTTGCAGCTTAGACTCTAATGAGTTGCCCATATTGCAAACCAAAAACTAAGATGAGGGAGTATTAAAATGAAACACAAGACAGCCTCTCTCTTTGCCTTATTTCCTTCCTGCATTAATTGTGAAACATTTCTGTCTTCTGCCTAATCCCAATCTTAGTGTTAAAAGTCTTGACAACTGACAAGCCTCTTTCTCCTCTGACAGGCTCCTGGAGACAAGGTGTAAGTGTGTGTGGGAGGGCCAGGGAGGGGAGGATTCTTGTCTTTAAATGTGCTACAGACTGAAAAACCTTCCTTTCAGTTTACTTAGTTGGCTGAAGAAGGCTTGTTTCAATGCCTGGATCTTAAAGTTTAGTTGTGGATGGGTTTGAATTCAAGTGAGCAAACAGCTTAAGAAAATCAGGGAAATGGTCTTGTGATTAAATATTTACAGCCCACCCTGGGCCTGTCTTTGCTTTTTTTCCTTTGTGCTCCAGCAATTTTGTCTCCTTCCTGCAGTGAGGATACAAGTCCATGTGCCTATTTAGCACCAAGGACTTGTGTAAAGGAGCTAATCAACAGTCACAGCTGCTTGTATTCCCCAGCCTGCCTGAGAAGTGATTTGGCTTATTGATATTATTAATAAAAGAGGATGCACAGCAGAAAAAAAAGGTCTCTGTTTAGCCATCCTCTGTTCACTGACAGTAATTTACACTATAGTGCTTATGGGGGTAATATAAAGTGATTGCTCGTTTAGAGTGAGTCTAATTGCATTCTTTGAATCAGTGGGTGATGCAAGGGTGCCATGATATAAAAGAGACAAACACTGCTTGCACCAGCCAAAGGTAGGACTTGCTCTTCCTGTCTTACTTCTCTAAACAAACAAGAAAATCCACATTGTGCAGGTCGTATTTTCAGGGATGTAATGTGCCAAAACTGAGAACACAGAGATGTGGATGGACCTGCAGCTGATCTTCAGATAGGCTTCCGCCAGGAACCTGATAAGTCAGGTGACAGGTCCTGCACTTGGGTCACAATGACCCCATTGTAAGCTACAGTGACCCCATTGTGAGCTACAGACATGGGGATGTGTGGTTGGAAAGCTGCAATCTGGAGAGGGACCTGGCGGGTGTTGGTTAGTAGTCAACTAAATATGTGTCAGCAGTGTGCACAGGTGGCCAAGAAAGGCAGTGGCATCCTGGCTTGGATTAGAAGCACAGGGACCAGCAGCAATAGGGAGGTGATCATCCCCCCGTGCTCAGCACTGGTGAGGCCACACTTGAGTATTGTCTTCAGTTCTGGGCTTCTCACTACAGGAAGGACATTGAGGTGCTGGAACATGTCCAGAGACTGGTGAAGGGCCTGGAGCACATGGCCTAAGAGAAGCAGCTGACAGAGCTGGGGGTGTTCATTCTAGAGAAGAGGAGGCTGAGGGGAGACCTCATTGCTCTCTACAACTACCTGAAGGGAGGTTGGATTGAGGAGGATGCTGCCTCTTCTCCTTGGTGTCAAGTGACAGGACTAGAGGACATGTTTTCAAGCTGAACCAGAGGAGGTTCATGCTGAATGATAGGAAATATTTCTTCACTAAGAAGGTTGTCAAACATTGGATTGGTATGCCCAGGGCAGTGCTGGAGTCACTATCCCTGGAGATGTTTAAATAGTGTATGGACCTGGCACTTAGGGAAATGATTTAGTGTTGACCCTAAATGGAGTCAATGGTTGGACTGGATGATCCTTGAGGCATCTTCCAACCAGATGTGTTCTGTGATTCTGTGATTCTGGTATCACCAGTGAAAGCCATTACAGTCTGCATGTGAGCTAATGCCTCCTTTGTGACACAGCACAGACAAGGATATCTGGCATTTCTACAGAGAGACACATGACTATAGAGAGTTTATCTTTGCCTTGACTTCCATTTTTCACTCCTATTGTTCCTATTCCTTCCACTCATTTCCTAAAGACAAATCTTGTAACAAAGAGGCATGCTGGAAAATACAAATGTCAGATAAATTATAGGAATAAACAATTTGACATTCTACAACTCCTTTTAAAATGAGAGGGTATAATAATGGCATTTAACTTGGTATTTCCTCCAACAAAAAAGTTCACCTACTTCCACAGCTACATTTTTAGAACAGGGTGATGTTAAAGGAATATTTAATAATTTGTGTGACACTTTTTTTTGGTGCTTGACATTTGAGCCTGCCCTGATGGAAAGCAGATCTGTGGGGAAAGACCTGGTGGACAAGTTCTGCATGGGCCAGCAATGTGCCCTTGTGGCCAAGAGAGACAGTGGCATCCTGGAGTGCATCAAGAAAAGTGTGGCAAGGTCTAGGGACGTTCTTATCTCCCTCTGCTCTGCCCTAGTGAGACCACACCTGCAATACTGTGTCCAGTTTTGGACTCCCCAGTTCAGGAGAGACAGAGACCTGCTGGAGAGAGTCCAGCAGAGAGCCACGAGGATGACTGCGGGACTTAAGCATCTCCCCTGTGGAGAGAGGCTGAGAGCCCTGGGGCTGTTCACTCTGGAGAAGACTGAGAGGAGATCTGATCAATGTGCACAAATGTCTGAGGGGTGGGTGTCAAGTGGCTGGGGCAAATCTCTTTTCACTGGTCAGCAGCAATAAGGCAAGCAGCAACAGCTACAAACTGGAACATAGAAGGTTTCACCTCAATGTGAGGAGAAACTTCTTTACAACGAGGGTGACAGAGCCCTGGAGCAGGCTGCCCAGAGAGGTTGTGGAGTCTCCTCTGGGGACTTTCAAAACCTGCCTGGATGTGCTCCTGTGCAAACTACCCTAGGGGATCCTGCCTTGGCAGGGAGGTTGGAGTGGATGATCTCTGGAGGTCCCTTCCAACCTCTAAAGTTCTGTAATTCTGTGATTCAGTGAGCTGCCTCCCCACTTTAGTTAAGAGAATTCTTTTTTGGTGTTCTGTGTGTATTTCAATAACCATTTAGTGCTAACATTTTTGGGTAGAACTCCAAATAGCTCTGAGTAGCATTTTATGTTCTTAACTCTGGTAAATAGAAAATGCATTTCTTTTTCTTTCCCCTCCTTATTTTTACTAAGGTGAAGAAGTGGAATTACAAAACGAGCAGAGATTACAGAGGCAGGAAGCAATCTCAGTATTATTTGTGAATGATGCAATCAGGTAACTCGATGAATGCACAAACCCAAGTAGCACTTTGACAGTTAACACCTGAGATTGGCTCAACTTCACATTTCCTGGCCTCTGAATCCAAGCAGTTTTTATGTGCTTAAGCAAGTGTTCATAATTACATGATATTTTAAAGAGAGTAGCATTCATACTATTCTGTGGGTGCTTGGCTCCAGGGAACAGAAATGTATCTACACAAGGAGAAAATAGGCAAATAGAGGTTCAATCAAGCATTAAGTGGTATCATTACAGAGGACTGGAAGACCTGTCATAGAATCATACAATGGTTTAGGTTGGAAGGGACCTCAAAGATCATCCAGTTCCAACCCCCCACCATAGGCAAGGACACCTCCCACTAGAACAGGTCACTCAAGGCCTCATCCAACCTGGCCTTGATCACCTCCAGGGAGGGAGTGTCCACAACCTCCTTGAACAACCCATACCAGTGTCTCACCACCCTCACTGTAAAGAACTTCCTAACATTCAGTTTAAATATCCCCTTTGCCACTTTAAACCCATTATTCCTTGTCCTATCATTACAAGACCTTGTAAGTAGTCCCTCTCCATCCCTCTTGTATCCCAGTTCAGATACTGGAAGGCCACTCCAAGGTCTCCTGGAAGCCTTTTCTTCTCCAGACTGCAGAGCCCCAACTCTTTCAGCCTGTCCTCATAGCAGAGCTGCTGCAGCCCTCTGAGCATCTTGGTGACCTCCTCTGGACTGGCTCAAACAGTTCCATGTCCTTCTTGTGTTGAGGGCTCCAGAACTGCACACAGTACTCCATATTAAGGAAGGCTGAGAGAACAGCATTTATTCAGCCTTGACAAGAGAAAGCTTAGGGGAGACCTCATATCCATGTACCATAAAAGGTGGCTCTCCAGAGGAGAGAGGCTCCCTTTTTGTAAAGAGTCTCATGATAAAGACAAAAGGTAATGGGCACAAGTTGCTACTGGGGGGGATTCAGATTGGATGCCAGAAGATTTTTGTTCACCATTCAAACTGTTAAACGTTGGAATAAGCTCTCAAGGGAGGTAGTGGCTTCCCTTACATTAGACAGTTTCAAGATCCAGCTTGACAGGCTGCTGAGCCACCTCGTTTAACCTCTATTCTTATGCTGATAGGTTGGACAAGATGATTCTTGAAGTCCATCCCAACCTGGTGCTCTATGAATCTACAAAGATAGGTGGGGAAACCAGAAGGGAACTGACCACTGATGATTGCTCAGCAGCCTATAATAACCTCATATTCATCTTGAAATGCTGAGTTGTGGATTAGCCAGGAAATTGCATGAATTACTTAAGGGCCTTTAAACATTAAAGTGTTTAATGATTTAAGTAGTTTGTAACACACACAACATGTCACATCTTGTTGCAATACTCAGCAAGTTCTAGGCTACTCAATTCAAGAGAGATGTTGAGATACTGGAATGTGCCCAGAGAAGGGCAACAAAGCTGGTGAGGGGCCTGGAGCACAGCCCTGTGAGGAGAGGCTGAGGGAGCTGGGGGTGTGCAGCCTGGAGAAGAGGAGGCTCAGGGCAGACCTCATTGCTGTCTACAAGTATCTGAAGGGAGGCTGTAGCCAGGTGGGGTTGGTGTCTTCTGCCAGGCAACCACCAACAGAACAAGGGGACCCTCAGTCTCCTCCAAGCTAGAGAGACCTGGCTCTCTCAGCCTTTCCTCAGAAGGGAGATGTTCTACTCCCTTCGTCATGATGGCCCACAAGATGAAGACCAGGAGGACAAAATCTCTCCCATTGTGAGCAAAGACTAGGTGGATGATCACAGGATCACAGGATGTTAGGGATTGGAAGGGACCTCCAGAGATCATCGAGTCCAACCCCATCATATGAGGAACCTGAAGATACTCAAGTCCATGAGACCTGATGAAATGCATCCCAGAGTCCTGAGGGAATTAGCTGTTGTAGTTACCAAGCCACTCTCCATGGTATTTGAAAAGTCCTGGCAGTCAGGTGAAGACTTTGGTGACTGGGAGAAAGGAAACTTCACACCCATTTAAAAAAGGGTAGAAAGGAGGGCCCTGGGAACTACTGACCTCCATGCCTGGGAAGATCATGTTTGTATTGCTCTTGCACCTTTTCATCTGCAAAGGAATTTTGCAGTATTAGGACCAGAGGCTGAGAGAACCTTGTGCACATCTGTCTTTACATTGAACAATTCACTTGCTGAGTAAAAGTTCTCTTAACACTAAAATGATTTTGGTGCACATTAAAGTCAAGCTCTGTCTCTGTGAACTCTCAAGACCTAGCAGTGCCACATGCAGTTAGTGTTAGCCAACTGATGTCCCTGTAGGTGGAGAGTAGACACCTTTGGAGGGCAGGGAGGTCCACCCAGAGCTCCGACTCGGAGCACAGCTGTTCCTGTCTCCTTCCATTAGCTGGGAAGGGAGCAGACCAGTATCTGAATCTCTAACCTTTAAAAAGTTGAGGTTAGGTGAGAGGAATTGCAGCCTCAGCAGCTTGATGCATTACTGCAGACCTTGCCCCGCTGGGATGTAGTTGTGGCTGACAGTATGGTGGTACCTCAGAGCAGCTGCTGTGAAGGTGCTGACCTGAGCTTTTGGATGGAGGGGACAGGTGCCTAGCAGTGAGCCTGGCTCACTGCCATGCAGGGCAGCAGCCATGGGCACCCCAAAATGTCCTGACACCAGATCCTGTGTCAAGGCATTAGAACATGGGAGGGCACACACTTTTGACATGCATCACCAGCAGCCTGTGTCCAGGATCTGCTCTTTTGGCTGAGCTTGGGGCTGCTGTGAGAGCAGAAAAAGGGCTTGAGGTGAAGATGGTAGGTGGGTGAATAGGTGCAGCTGGGGCAGAGCCAGCAATGCTGGGGAGAGAGCTACTGAGATGAATTTTGTATCAGTGTGAGTGATCACAGCCTTTGGGTGGGGAAGGAGAGGACAGTGGCACATTTTGTTCCTGCACAGATGCACGGCCTGACAGAGAAGCAGGAATTGCTGTTATCAGCACCCAAGCTACCTTCAAATTAAGTTTGAGATGCCCTGCTATAATATTTTCCCAGTCCCTCTCAGTCCCAGAGCACACATTAGGACCAAAGTTCATTTTCTCACATTGAAAAATCCTGACACATATGGTGCTTGCTAGGATTTAATTAAATAACTAAGAAATCACTGCCAGAGCTGAAGTTATTATTCAAGTGTTGTACTTTCATGAAAAGGCTTTCTCCCCTCCTCCCCGCCCCCCCCCCCCCCCCCCCCCCCCCACCGTCATCTTTAAGTCTTCTTTTAATGCTATGGCTTCCATTTAGTTTGTTACAAGGAAATTACTTGAGTTGCCTCAATAAAACTTTAAGTGGTCTTCAAGCTGTAACTAAAAGGATGCTTAAGAACAGCCTGGAGGAGGACTTGGGGGTGTCAGTTGTTAAACTCAGTGTGAGCTGGCAATGTGCATTTCCAGAAGGGAAGGCAATGTCCAGAAGGGAACTGTGTCCTGGGATGCATTGAAAGAAGTGCGACCAACAAGACAAAGGAAGTGATTCTGCCTCTCTAATCTGCTCTTGTGAGATGCTACCTGTAGTGCTGCACCCAGTTCTGGTGCTCCCAGCATAAGAGGGACATGGAGCTGCTGGAGTGGGTCCAGAGGTGGCCATGAAGATCAGAGCGCTGCAGAACCTCGGCTATGGGGACAGGCTGAGAGAGTTGGGGCTGTTGAGTTTGGAGGAGAAGAGGCTCCCAGGTGATCTTATTGTGGCCTTCCAGTATCTGAAGGAGGCCTATAAAAAAGCTGGGGAGGGACTTTTAGGCTCTCAGGGAGTGACAGGACTTGGGAGGATGGAGCAAAGCTGGAGGTGGGGAGAGTGAGACTGGAGGTGAGGAGGAAGTTGTTGAGCATGACAGTGGTGAGAGGCTGCAATGGGTTGCCCAGGGAGGTGGTTGAGGCCCCATGGCTGGAAGTGTTTAAGGCCAGGCTGGATGTGGCTGTGGGCAGCCTGCTCTAGGGTAGGGTGTCCCTGGGCATGGCAGGGTGGTTGGAGCTAGATGATCCTTGTGGTCCCTTCCAACCCTGACTGATTCTATGATTCTATGAACCTGATCTAATGGAAGGTATCCCTGCCCATGATGGGGAGGTTGGAACTAGATGATCTTTGAGGTTCCTTCCAACCCCAACCATTCTGTGAATCAATGAATCTGTGCCCAGTGACAGGACAAGGGGCAAGGGGTGGAAGTTGAGGCACAGGAGGTTCCATGTTAACCTGAGGAAGAGGTTTTTTTCCCTGTAAGGGTGACAGAGCACTGGAGCAGGCTGCCCAGGGAGGTTGTGGAGTCTCCCTCTCTGGAAATATTCAAGAACCCTCTGGATGCATTGCTGTGTGATCTGCTCTGGCAGGGAGCTGGACCAGATGATCTTTCGAGGTCCCTTCCAGCCCCTGACATTCTGTACTTCTATGATTCTGCTTGTGCTCACAAGCAATCAGTGTGTCACCTCCAGCCTGCATAAATGCGCCTGGCTGTGGCAGGTATGCATCTTGCCCCAAGTCCTTGATTGTGTTCTCCCAAATGCCCACCCTCTCTGTGCAGCCAGCACTGTCTGTTGTGTCTGCTGGACTTTGAACATTCCTGTCACGTTGCCAGTGCTGCACACGCAGTCAGCTGCCCTGTGTGCCATCCCTGGCCCCCGCGCCAGGTGACAATTCAGACAGCTCTGTGGAGAAGCTGAACTTCATTCTCAGACACTAATATCTTCCTCACAGAGAAGGATGCAGAGATTGGAGTCGAATCTATTTGTAGTGAAAAAAATGAGGACAGGCACAGGTGATCTGTTAGGTGCCACTGGGAGGTGAGCAAATTAAAATGTAAGAGTCATGACCGCGCCAGGCTTTCTAGTCTAATTCTTGCTTTGAGCCAACATATGAGCAATAATTATACTCTCTGGAGAGCTTCTCTGTGGACACACAGAACACACAAAACTCTGTGTCTCTCATTACAATAAAGCACAGAAGTAAACAAAACTAAAAGGACTAGAGCTAAATCTTCAGAATGTTGTTGGCTGTGAGCAGTCAGCTCGAGTTTCACATAACAAGCAAGTCTGCATGTGGAAATCTGACCCTGTGAGTGGAGTTTATTTTAAGTGGAGAGATGTTTGTCCAGTGCCTGAAAAGAAAATGGTTATTCAGTTCAAATATTTCATTAGGTAGAAATCAAAGTGAGAATTTTAACGCTTACAGCACAGAGTGTTCCTTGGGTGGCTCCCCTGGTTGCCTGAGAGAAGAGATAAGCTCCACCTAGATACAACCCTCCTTCATATGGTTGTAGAGAGAGAAGACTGGATGAGGCACTTGTGCCATGCTCTAGTTGGCTGGATAGGGCTGAGTGATAGGTTGGACTGGATGATCTTGGAGGTCTCTTCCAACCTGGTTGATTCTATGATTCTATTCTATGATTCTATGAGGTCACTCCTAAGCCTCTTCTTCTGCAGGCTGCACATCCCCATCCCCCTCAGCCTCTTACAGGGCTGTGCTCCAGGCCTCTCACAGGAAGGAATGTTGCTTCATTCTACTGGACATGTTCCAGTACCTCAACATCTCTCTTGAATTGAGGGGCCCAGGATTGGACACAGTACTCAAGGTGTGACCAGTGTTGTGTATAGGGGAAGAATAACCTCCCTTGTCCTGCTGGCCACAATGTTCCTGATCCAGGCCAAGCAATGAAGATAATCTCCCAAACTTCAAAACAAAACCAAGCAACCTTCCCTTACCTAATGGGTTCCTCATTTTGCATTTCATAAGGGCAACTGCAGACAACACTGTTGGAAGGAACCAAGTTACTGTGCTTGAAATGTGAACAAAGAAACTGGTGCTGGAGTTCAGAGATGACTCACATCTGACAGTGCATGTTCCTACCCCTCTGAGTGGCACTGCCCTGCTCTGCTCCACAGAACTCTTTCCCATGGCATGTGGGATGTTTTATGGGGAGAAGCAAAGCACTTTGTACGTGCCTCACAAAGACCTTGCTGCTGGTTTGTGCCCATGTTGTGGATTGTGTTCATACTCCTAATTCAGTTGGCCTTACAGAAAGCTTTTAATTCAAGCATCTCACAAAGCTACTTGAGCATGATCTAGTTAAGGTAGTGTCATAGGTTTTTGTGTAAGAGTATGACAGACAGTGATTGTTTCACTTTTCTCTTTTTCTAAGGAAAAAGGGCAGTGAAATAATAACTGAACTGGAGAAGAAAGTACAGCAGGGTTGTATTTAAAGGTCCAGGGTGATCAGTTCACCCCTTGAGATGGATTTTGATCTTTGGGGTTTTTTTTTTGGGGAATCTGGGATAACCTGGAACCCCTCAAACCACCACAGATAGACAGACTACCTCTATGATGGAGTTGAGGAACCTGTGTGGCTTGTTTCACCCACCATCAAGAAGCAGTCACCTCTGGGGTCAAGTTAGGCAGCTGCTCAATGATACCTAGTGGCACTGCACCATGCTTTGGGAGAGGACGTGAGAAACAGCATCCCTAATTGGAACTAAAAGGAGATTAAGGGATGAAAATGTAATTATCTGTAATGTCAGATTTAAAGGTGATATCCAACCTCTTCCTCTAAAGATTATCAAAAGCTCTTTAATGTCCAGTTGTCTTTTTAGCTCGTGGTACAGATGTCTCACAAAATACCACAGCTCCTCTGGTACCTGCTGTTTGGAGTCTGAGAGGAGTGTCTAACTATGTAATGGTTTCATTATCTATTTTACCTTGAAATTCAGTATCTGTACACAGCATTTACCTGCCTAAAGCAAATAACTACTGTGGTTCTTTGATCAAAACCTGTAAGCAGGATTTCTTGCAGTAGTGTTATTGCCCCCACCAGACAGAAGGAAACTGAAGCATTGGGAAAACAAATTATCTTCCTCTACATACTGAGAAAGTCAGTGATTAAAAGGTCATCAAATCTAATTTTCAAGGCCTATATTGCTTTGCTAAACTCTCACTTGCCCTTCTTTCTGCCTGTTAAAATGTCCCTGGTGCTCAGTCTGCATGGCAAACTCTCTGTATTTTCTATATCCTTGATGAAAATAAAGTTTGAACAAAGAGCCTAAAATATTCTGTCTAACAGGAGGGTTTTCACATATCCATTCTCATTTGTTCCTCTACTGAAACAAGACTTAACCATGAAAAAAGGCAGCTACTAACCTGATTGATGCAGAAGCTCCCCAAGTGTCTTTTGGACAACTGCTCTTTAAAGCAGGAGTGCCCTGTTTGTACCTTCTCCTGCTTCAACCTGGGCACATCCCTGTGAGGAAATTCCACAGGCACCAGTCGCCCAGGCTGTCCAGGGCTTCACAGGGTGAGGCATCTGGGGCATGGGGCTTTGACAATCCGGCAGGTCTTTGTGTGCAAGTCCTTCCTTACAGGAGGAGGCAGGAGGAGAATCCCATGGACTGAATAACTTTGCACAGAGTCACAGAATCACAGGATAGTAAGGGCTGGAGGGGACCTCTGGAAATCCTCCCCAGCCTTAGCAATTTTCTTTGCAAATACTTACAAGGAACAGAGAATGATAGAATCATAGAATCAACCAGGTTGGAAGAGACCTCCAAGATCACCCAGTCCAACCTATCCCCCTGCCCTGTCCAATCAACTAGACCATGGCAGTAAGTGCCTCATCCAGGCTTTGCTTGAACACCTCTAGGGATGGTGACTCCACCACCTCCCTGGGCAGTCCACTCCAATGCCAATCACTCTCTCTGTGAAGAACTTCCTCCTAATATCCAGCCTATCCTTCCCCCAGCACAACTTCAGACTGTGTATCATGAACAGCTGTAGCTTCACAGTCACAGTGGCTGCACTTATATTTCCTTTGTAGAAAGATGCATTCCCTTTCTCCTCAAGAGAGAGGAAGAACACCTCCAGAGGCAGCTGCTGATAGCTGAAAATTGCTGAGTTCACATCACAGGCCAAGGAAATGCACATTGGGAGAGGATGATGTTAACTTCAGGAGGCTAAAAGTTGGAGAAGCCAAGGTTGAGCACTTCACAGTCATGAGAGCAGTGGGCTCCTAGGTGATTCATCTCATTCCAAATGCAGTACCTAATTACACACCTTCCCTAAGCCAGGGAAAAGAATTGCAAATTGGAGATTCTTGTGATTCTCTGCTGACACTAAAGGGATAAAAAGGAAGCTAACCTACTCCTTGATAACCAACTTTGTACACATTTTGGTGAGATGATCCTACCCTAAGTGCCTACAATTACCTTCAAGTACTATTTTAAAACTCTTTATGAATTTTTATAAGCATTCTTGAGACCAACAGGAAGCCATCCAGCCTGGGCAAGTGCCAGGGTATTACCTGCCTAAGGCTGATACTAGAGCACTGACATCAGCAGTGCTAAGTGAGCAGTGACAGACTATTATAAACACATATTTCAGCTTCAATTCTTCATACAATATGAGAGCAGTGTGCCCAGGTGGCCAAGGGAGACAATGGCATCCTGGCCTGGATCAGGAACAGTGTGGCCAGTAGGACAAGGGAGGTTATTCTTCCCCTGTACTCAACACTGGTCAGGCCACACCTTGAGTCTTTTGTCCAGTTCTGGGCTCCTCAATTCAAGTGAAATGTTGAGGTACTGGAATGTGTCCAGAGAAAGGCAACAAAGCCTGTGAGGGGCCTGGAACACAGCCCTGTGAGGAGAGGCTGAGGGAGCTGGAGCGTGCAGCCTGCAGAAGAGGAGACTCAGGGCAGACCTCATTGCTGTCTACAACTACCTGAAGAGAGGCTGCAGCCAGGTGGGGTTGGTCTCCAGCAACAGAAGACAGGGACACAGTCTCAAGTTGTGCTGGGGGAACTCTAGGCTGGATGTTAGGAGGAAGTTGCTGGCAGAGAGAGTGATTGGCATTGGAATGGGCTGCCCAGGGAGGTGGTGGAGGCATCGTCCCTGGAGGTATTCAAGCAATGCCTGGATGAGGCACTTACTGCCATGGTCTGGTTGATTTGATGGGGCTGGGTGCTAGGTTGGACTGGATGATGTTGGAGGTCTCTCCCAACCTGGTTGATTCTATGATTCTATGATATTGCATTTGAGTGAACAAACATTCTGCTTGAATACTGCTGTAGCTGTACCTACTGCTGTGCATGAAGTGGATGAAGCATCCAATGGCAGCAGCAGATATAACAAAGTGCTGTAACCACAGTGACCAGATGCTTTGGCTTGGCACAGGTGTGTGAATCCTATGTGCAGAGCACACCAGACCTCTGATCTTGATTGCATGGATTTATACAAGAAGAGAAAGCATTATTTGGAGCCAGGTTTATGTTTTAAATGTGTGTGCTGGTGCAAACATCTAGCTGAGGCAATTGGTTGTGTGAAATGTTAAATGAAAGTGTTGCTGTGTGTGTATCACTGCTGTGTAAGGAGTTACAAGGCACTTAAGGGCCAGTGTGTAGACAGGGCAGCTGCACTGGTACAGCGAGACTGCATTCCCCTCTTAATGATATTGACACATCATGGCTGGCTCAGTGGCAGAAATACCTAAATTAAGAGTTAATTTGGGTATCTTCACATTGTGCAGCAGCCTGACACAGTCTAAGTTGTCTTCAGTGAGACCTCACAGATGTTATAGAGAAGACAGCAAGCTAGTTCTCATAGCTTTGCAGCATATGCTTTGCTGTACTGCCCTGATCTGCTTGGCTCCAGCAGCCACTTTCAAAATGCCTGAAATTTTCCTCCAGTTGCAACCATTTACTCCATGGCAAAATTGGATGACTGGTAGAAAGGGGGAAAAAAAACAAGCCAAACATATGATAGGGGAATGTAAACAAAAGAAAAAGCAATGGACATTACCCTAGAAAAGTGTTCAAGAGACACTGAGACAACAAAGGGCACCTCAAATGCTAACCAGTTCATAATCCCACCTGATAAACCACACTTTAACTGACAATACAAATTAAGACCATTATAAACACATTTATCCCCCACTCCCCTAGAGCATTAATCAAATACAGAATAGAGACAGCCAGAACTCCAAGTACAAAAGGAAACATCTTGTTTCTCAGTCATACTCAGCCAACCAGAAGAACAGATGGCCCTTGATAGCATGCCCTGAAACATCTAATTACACGAGAAACTTTATAGAGGGTTTTTTTCTCCTGGATTTTAATTGGTCCCCCAACTGTGTGTGAAGAGAGTAAACTGTTTAAATAGATTAAACAATAAATATAAAGACAAAAGTGTGTTACAGGATGTACAAAATCTTGCAGGCTTGCTATTATTAATGTGAATTTTAAAAGTATGGCAGTGCAGGGAGGGATTCAGCCCTTTGAGTCCAGGCTGCCATGCAGCAGACATACTAGACTCATTTCTGTGGAAGTCTTCTTCAAAACAAGTTGGCTACCTTACCATGCCACAAACCAGAAACAATAAGATGTGGATGATAGAGGATTTAGGGTCACTATGAATGTAGCCCCTACATAAATGACATGAGAGGAGTCATGGCTGGTAACTATAGCAACCAATAACCCTGAGAGGAGAGGGGAATGGATATTACTCATCAGCATGCCAAACTGAAATAGAAGAGTAGGACAAAGAAAAGATTAACATTATATGGTGGAGATCTAACCTGCTGA
Organism: Pogoniulus pusillus; assembly: GCF_015220805.1. Lineage (NCBI taxonomy): Eukaryota > Metazoa > Chordata > Aves > Piciformes > Lybiidae > Pogoniulus > Pogoniulus pusillus. Next base: position 4,737,419 of record NC_087288.1, on the reverse strand, counting down.
AATAATGATATGTTTTATTTACATTATTAAAAGAGTGAATGCATATTTAATGACTGAGATGTGGTTAAGTATCTGAACAGTAGCAAAACGACAGACACAGAAACTAAGCATTACACGAGGTAAGAAAACCCAAATCATCAACAGTAAATGTGCTTTTCGCTGTGCACTGAATTCAGAAACTTACCTCTGGTGCCCAAAACCTTGCATAAGATTTCCCTCCAATAATACAGACCCCAGGAAAGCATCAAAGTTCTGCTATTTTAGTCAAGCACATAATCTGATCCAAGTTGTGATCATGCTGTTTAATCACATTAAATTTCCTGCTGCATTGGGAAAAGCTGCTCCAAGCCATCGTTGCTCTGCTGCTTTGAAATCTTCTTTGCAGGATAAATTTATTAATGGCCAGTGGATACCTGTTTGTTCTTGTGCCAGCAGTGGCTATTAGTTCAAACAGCTTTGCTCTGATGTGCTAATACACAACATTACAGGCACACTACTTTTTGTTAGGCTGTGAAACCTGAGTTCCTCACAAAAGAGAGAATCACAGAATGGTTTAGGTGGAAGCAATGTTAAAGATCACCTAGTTCCAACCCTCCTGCCATGGGCAGAGACATCTTTCATTAGATCAGGTTGCTCAAAGTCCCAGTCAGGTCTTGAGTACTTCCACAAAGGGCATATACACAAGTTCTTCAGGCAACCTATTCCACTGCCTTGCCACTTGCATCTCCTAAACCTGTGCCAGGGCAGGTTTAGGCTGGATGTCAGGAAGAAGTTCTTCACAGATTGGCATTGGAATGGGCTGCCTGGGGATGTGGTGGGGTCACCATCCCTGGAGATGTTTAAAGGGAAACTGGATGAAGCACTTAGTGCCATGGTTTAGTTAATTAGAAGGTGTTAGGTGACAGTTTGGACTGGATGATCTTGGAGGTCTTTTCCAATCTGATTAATTCTGATTCTGACCATAAAAATCTTCCTTGTATCTAATCTAAATCTACCTTCTTTCAGATTAAAACCATTACCCTTTGTCCTATCACTACTGATCCTGGTAAAAAGCTTTTATATTTCTTACAAGACCTCTCTAACTATTGAAAAGCTACAAAAATGTCTCCCCAGAGCTTCTCCAGGCTGAACAATCCCAACTCTCTCAGCCTTTCCTCACAGAACAGGTGTGCCAACCTTCTGATTTTTTGATAAGCTTTCTTTCCCCTAATTATCTCAGAAGTCTTTCCCTGCATTTCACCATGGATAATTCACTTGTGGATGTGCCATAATTGCACATTACACTTCAGGTAGACTCTTGCTAGAGTACTGTTTAGTACTTCCCTGTCCTTGAGGAAGTCTTTTCTTACCGCATTCCATCAGTCTATGATCAGGTTTCTACCAGCTATTGATTTTTCTTTTTGTCTATTGTTCCAACAGGTGAGCTAATTTACTGCTGAAATTCTAGGAACTGCTACCCCTTAATCCTTGATGTTGTGTTTGTGCTGCTGAATGTTGTCCTGTTTCTGTTAATTTAATCAACTCGACTCATCGCAGGGCAGAAAGAAACCCATATCCCAGCTATGGTTGCTGTTCCATGATGCTTGTTATTCTGCTGCATGTGGCTGTGTAGTAATAACTGAGCTTCATCATTATTTTCTTTTTACACATGTCCTCCAGCATATACCTGGCAAATTGTAATCTCAGTAATGAGAATTTACTAGAAATACAGAGGTGTCTATTCATCTGTCTTCAGGATCCATGGCAGTACTTCAAGGACTGCCTCAGTGAAATCCCTTTTGCAATCCTTCCAGAGCACAACTGTCCAAAATCCTTTCTGTTTTCATCCATCTAAACTTTATTTCACTGCTGGTTACTACCACAGTGATTCTCACCACTACTCTCCCCAAGTTTAATCTTATCTCTCCTGGCCAGCACACACCTATCTTCAGTTGATGACTGTAATTTCATTATGCTTCTGGTTGCTGTACAGGAAAGGATGGGGTGATTAAAAGAGGACCCAGACTGATCAGCAGTATTTTACACAGAGTTCCAAGAATGAAGAAGGATACAAGAAATGAAAGACAAGCAGCAATCTGGATGTAAGTTTTATCATGCTAAACTGAAAGCAAATCCTGTTCTGCAGGGATGCAAAATGTTAGAGGTGCAAAAAAGGCATGTTGAAAGAAGGCATACTGCCCAGACTGATAATGCTCCCCCTTAGGCTTTGTATAGTTAGCCAGTAGGACACAATTTGTTAGTTGTCTTTGCTATGTCCTTATCTCTTCTGAGGGGAATTGTGTGACCAACAGGATGAGGGGAAGTGATGCTTTCCCTCTAGTCGGCTTTCATGAGATCCCACCTGGAATTCTGGGTGCACGCAGCAAAGAAGGATGTGAAACTGATGGACCAGGTCCCCTGGAGCACCTTTTCTATGGGGACAGGCTGAGAGAGTGGGGGCTGTTCAGCTTGGAGAAAACAAGGCTCTGGGGACATGCCACAGCAGCCTTCCAGTGTCTGAAAAGTCACTACAAGAAACCTGGGAAGACACTTTTTAGAGGGGCTTGCCATATCCTGCAGCTCCTAGTTGCCGCATATACATGGTCTGCAGCTTTGCAAAAAGCCTGGCTTTCAGGCTCTGCCTCATCATGCTCATTTCAGGCACTACCATGAAAGACCTAAACTGCATTTGATGAGTCTGTCAACCCTTCTGCCTCATCCCTCCCTGAAGATTTTGTCTATCTGCAGTTCTGCAAGCCAAGCACTCAGTAGAAAAGCTTCTTGTGTCTATACCAGCCCCATGGTGTGCTCACTAATCCTCAGGCCAACTGGCTTTGATTGACTGTACCCACACAGTTCCTTTTCCTCAGCCTCCAAAAAGAAGTGGTTACTTCCAAATTGTCTGTTCTGAACAGACCCTGGCAGGGGCCAGCCTGTGCTGTGTAGCTGCTCAGGGGGGTGCTGGGTTACTCAGATCAAGATGTACCATGGGCTGGTTCAATGCACACTTGTGAAAGCATCTGTTTAAGTTATCACCACAATCATTCTCTTACTCTCACTATTCAGGTTACAGCAATCCATGTGCCTTTGTACACCTAAGAATTACCTTTTTCTCAGGGATGGATATTAGAGATGGTGTCAAAAGTGAAGTGCAGACATTTATGCTTAGCAATTAGAATTTCTGTGTTCTTGGATGTAACCTGTCCCTGGCATGCAGGCCACCTGATTGTAGTGCAGATGCCTGCAGGCTCTATCCCTCTCTGTAATGATTTCCAGAGCCTGGAAAAGTTTCCTTGTATCTCAAAACCTGTACAAAGAAGAGCAACAAAGATAGTTTTGTTTAAAAGTCTAAAGAGCTAAAAAGTAACTTCTCTCTCTTTAAGTGTTAGGGTAACTGCACTGCTAGAGGAAGAGTTGTACTATTGGAAGTCTTCCAGCATGGAGAAATAGAATAAGAAGGTAAGAGAAGTAGCATTGGAGAACCACAAAGCCTTATATTACTCACAGGGTGCTTGCTCTGCAAGATGTCCAAAGGAAAGAAGATTGCTAAAGTGATGGCAAAAGGGGGAAAGCTGAGTTTGGAGGAAAGAAAACTAGTATCAGCAATTCCAGGAACTTCAAAATACTTAGATATATTGTCCAAGATGTCCTGTTCTTGTGCTGAAGGGAGAGCCAGATGATGGGAATTCAAATAAGGAAACTCTGAAGCAGTCAGAAAGGGCCATGAGAAAGCAAATTATAGATAAGAAAAGAAGAAAGTTACTTGGAAAATGCTACTTTGCATGATAATGGACAAGCCAAATAACATTCTGGATGAAATCACATTAGGCAAATAGGGAAGGTGAAACACAACGGACCTATAATTGAATCCAGGCCTAAGATGACTACTTCTGATAAGTATTCTGCACACAGGATCACAAGCTTATAAAAAACACCAAAAGAAAACACATTCCAGAGACACCTACCAATCAAGCAGATGAATAAACAGGTGAAGATGAAGTTTATTCAAATTCTTAGCATTAGATTAGAAAAAGAAGAGGGAAAAAAAAAAAGCCTTGCTTGCAAGGGGATAGATGTGTTCCTTTGGGATAAGGAATATGAAGGAGCCTTCTTTGCAGAGCTATGAGAACAGTTCTTGACTAGCAATGCATGGTCTAGTCCTGCAGGTAGCTCTTCTGCATTTAGATGAGAATATACAGCAGTTAGGAGTTGCTATCAGAGCAGGATAATCTGCCTGGGTAGTGTGCCAAATCTTTTGCTATTTCCTGCCTAGTTGTGCATTTTCTTTACTGCTGGGATTTTTTTTTCCAGTTATCATTCCACTTTTACCTTCACAGAGAGAGTGACTGAGGGATCTAGGGCTGTTTAGTCTGAGGACAAGGAGGATAAGGGGACATCTTATTGCTGTCTACAACTACATGAAGGGATATTGTGGAGAGGCTGCTGCTGGGCTCTTCTTACAGGTAATTTGGGACAGAAGAAGGGGGAATGGCCTCAAGCTGAGGCTGGATAGGGTTAGATTGGACATTAGGAAAAAGGTTTTCACAGAGAGAGTGGTCAGGGACTGAAATGAGCTTCCCAGGAAGGTGGTGGAGTTGCCCACCCTGGATGTGTTTAAGGGTGGTTTGGATGTGATGCTTAGGGATATGATTTAAGGTGAATCTTGTAGAGTAGGGTTATAGATTGGGCTTGGTGATCCTGAGGGGCTTTTCCAGCCTGAATGTTTCTGTGGTAACTTGATATTGAGAAAGAAGAAGATAACATAAGGAAAATCTAAAGTCAAATTGTTGGCACACTGGCACAAAGAATTAGAGCAAAAGAGCAAGAGATTGTCTGTATTTCCTCAGGTTTAAGTGGTTATTGTAACCAATGTATTCACAGTGTTTTATACATAAATAGTAATGTCATTTTACAGTGATTATAGAGTTCTAGACACTTAGAATGGCAAATATCACTGTGACTGTTTGACATAATAGCAGTGTAAAAATGCATTATTTAACAGCATCAAATTAGTCACTCATGGTCCTGGAGCAGTTATGAAATCATCTACTCTGGGCTTAGGAGGGAGATAGATGCATGGCTTTGTGTGTACATGCAGAGATGCACACACACTAATAACTATGGGTGTGAATGGTTGAGAGAGGTTCTTCTGCCCCTCTATTCTGCCCTGGTGAAACTGCACCTGGGGTATTGTGTCCAATTCTGGACCCTTCAGTTCAAGAAGGACCTCAGGGAACTGCTCGAAAGAGTCCAGCAAAGAGCCACAAAAATGATTAAGGGAGTGAAACATCTTCCTCAGGAGGAGAGACTAAGGGAGCTGGAGCTCTTTAGCTTGGAGAGGGGGACCTCATTAATGGTTACAGATATGTAAAGGGTAAGTGCTAGGAGGATGGAGACAGGCTCTGCTCAATGATGCCTAATGACAGGACAAAGGGCAATGGGGGAGCTGAGGCACACAGAAAGTGCAGTTTTTTCCTGGTGAGGGTAACAGAACACTGGAACAGGCTGCCTAGGGGGGTTGTGGAGTCTCCCTCTCTGGAGATATTCAAGAACCTGCCTGGACACATCCCTGTGTGATCTGGTATAGGTGATCCTGCTCTGGCTGAGGGGGTTGCACTGGATGAGCTTTTGAGATGCCTTCCAACCCCTAACATTCTGTGATTCTGTGAATAAGGAAATGTGATGTTCTAATTCACATTTTAATCAGAAGTGGAAAAAGTAACACATGAATTGTGTAGACTTTTATAGAAACTATTAGTGTCTGAAGAAAACTGTAGGTACATATCATACAAAGGTGACATAACAGTAATGAAGTTATCTACTACAAGGTATGATTGGACATGATAGAATTTCACTGAAATTATGGAAACAAAATAAACTTAGTAGTAGAAGTCAAAATGAGTCCTAAAGCCAAACACATACTATTGCACTATAGCACTATTTTTTCTTGAGCAAAAGGTAGAAAAAAGAGGAGAGGCTGAGGGAGCTGGGGGCGTGCAGCCTGCAGAAGAGGAGGCTCAGGGGTGACCTCATTGCTGCCTGCAACTACCTGAAGGGAGGCTGTAGCCAGGTGGGGTTGGTCTCTTCTGCCAGGCAAGCAGCAACAGAACAAGGGGACACAGTCTCAAGTTATGCCAGGAGAGGTCTAGGCTGGATGTTAGGAGGAAGTTGTTGTCAGAGAGAATGATTGGCATTGGAATGGGCTGCCCAGGGAGGTGGTGGAGTCCCTGTCCCTGGAGGTGTTGAAGAAAAGCCTGGATGAGGCACATAGTGCCATGGTCTATTTGATTGTCTAGGGCTGGGTGCTAGGTTGGACTGGATGAGCTTGGAGGTCTCTTCCAACCTGCCTGATTCTATGATTCCATGAAGAAACTAAACAGAAAAAAGATTTAGTCTGTGATTTTCCAGTATGTTTTAGATTACAAATTCAAATGTTATCTTAAACAAACAAAAAGAAGGATATAAAAAAATATTCCCTTTTACATATATTAGGAAGCTGTTAACATCACAGATAGAGCCCTCAACTGTTTGACCCTGATTAAAAACAGAGAAAAGTGAATTACTAATCACCTCAATGGCTTAGCCAAAATGGGCCTGACCTTTAGCTCACTTTGAATAACTTTGGTTCTGAACCTTCAAATAAATACACAGGTAACAAAATGTGGTGACCCAAGTTTATTTGCACCCTTCCCACAGTATCAAGGGAGCATTTTGGATGACCCTACCAGCTCTCCAAAGTGGTACTTGTGGTTAATGGAAGCTATCATACAGAGCTAGTGGGAGAGAAAAGGAAATGCTGCAAAGGAGGAGATAAGGAGAGAGCAGCAACAGGGAAACAGAGTCAGAATCCAAAAATAGCAGAGTTTTCCCAGGAACTGAAGTAGACTTCTAACTACAGAAATGTACTCAAAATAATAGTGTACTGCTGAAATGAAAGATTTCCAGTAGATGATCATGAAGATCTTTTCCAATCTGATTAATTCTGATTCTGATTCTGAAAATAGAGTGGAAGCACAAAACTCAGCTCTTCAGGAGTCAGTGCAGTAGCTTAAAATACAGAGTAAATTGGAGGAAGATGAAACTGAAGGCTTCAGTTAAGCTCAGAGTGAATCCAGCATGTGGAAATGTTGAGAAGTGATTGTTAGGGTAGAATGGCAGAACAAAAACAAAGAATGGGATGCCATAAAATGTTACCTCGTGTAAAAAAGGTGTCAATATTTCTTTGGTCTGACCCAGTGCATTTTTGGAAAGCCTGCCATTTTCACAGGGTGTTAAGCATTAATTTGCAGGCATTTCTGATAAACAGATATGCTTTGTGCTGTTAAGCACTGGATGTGTGTGCAGTGGTGTGAAGAGGATCAGGTGAAGCTCTGAGATGTGTCTTGACCCTTGCCTTAGGATGGAAACCAGAAGAGCAAAAAGCTGATTCAGCTCAGAGGCAGATTTCATTAAACAAATAAACCTTTTGAAGGGAGAGAACTTGCAGTGACTAAATAAGACAGAAGATAAATAAAAATGCATGTAAACAAGCCTTCATATTGCACATAATCTTCACCTTCATACTCAGAGGCAAGTTCTTGCTTGGTTACTGTTGATCACAGTAGGTTTTGATTTGCAGCCAGCTCACTCTGATCCCTAAAATGTTTCTCTTTGCCACTGTGGGGGCTGAGTTATGAGTCAGGTTCCTTTCAATCTCCATGGGCTACAGCTCCTGCCTTCTTACCATGACTCTCTCATCCACAGACACTTTGTCCTTCCCTGAGGCTGGTGGCCATCTCCTAGCCCTATGGAGGCAGTGCCTGAGCCTGTGCTGAAAGGCACGTCACATTACAATCTGAGAACAAGCTGTCCAGCACTTGTGCCACAATCTGGGTTTATTTAGTCTTAGAGTCTGGTGTTTGGACCACTGTGTTGGCAAGCTGACAGCTTTCTGATTTAGTGACAAGAAGAAGCATCATTTATTTGACTATAGGAGAGGAATGTTGTTTCCTCTCTGTGAATCCATTGCCAGTATTAATTAGCTTTTCCTCCCTAAGAACACATATATATTTTTTTCTTTCTCCAACAAACTCTTCTGAGAAAGTCTTTTGGAATTTTAAAGACTTTGAGCTGAGTTCAAAAAATGTAAGAGCTTTTACATCTGCTTGATGAACTTTTGAGTTTTTGTTAGAGGCAATTTACATAGCAGCAAATTAAAGAAGTTCAAGAGTGTCACCTCTAAAGGAGAAACCATTTCAGCTTTAGTCAAAATAGCACAAAGGATATTGCCTGAGCCAAGAAAGATAATGTAGATGTATACAGATGACCATACTGGTGGCTTGGAGGTGATGAGAGCAATGATGAGTGCCAATATTCTGCCTGTGGAAAAAAGGCATTGAACAAAAGGCTCAAAGGCAGAGAGGTCTCCCTGAAGTACTCACCACATGCTACATCCAGGAAGATGCACTGAATCAATGTGCTCTATGCCCACTTCAGGCCATTTAACTGCAAATAGCCAATTACAATAAATACTGCAATTTTTGCTGAAGGAATTGGTGACACATTAAAAATACTCTCTTGCTATTGCAGATCACTTCAGCAAGTATCTGCAGCTCATGTTCGGTACACAGACTGGAGCCAATGCCATTATGTATCACAGAATCATAGAATCAACCAGGTTGGAAGAGACCTCCAAGATCATCCAGTGCAACCTAGCACCACTCTATTTTCACAATCAGAATCAGAATTAATCAGGTTGGAAAAGATGTTCATCATCATCAAGTCAAACCTCTCACCTAACCCTTTTAATTAACTAGAACATGGCACCAAGTGCCTCATCCAGACACTTTGAGTACTGTGTCCAGTTCTGGGCTCCTCAATTCAAGAGAGATGTTGAGGTACTGGAACGTGTCCAGAGAAGGGCAACGAGGCTGGTGAGGGGCATGGAGCACAGCCCTGTGAGGAGAGGCTGAGGGAGCTGGGGATGTGCAGTCTGCAGAAGAGGAGGCTCAGGGCAGACCTCATCGATGTCTACAACTACCTGAAGGGAGGTTGTAGCCAGGGGGGTTGGTCTCTTCTGCCAGGCAACCAGCAAGAGAACAAGAAGACATAGCCTCAAGTTATGCCGGGAGAGATCTAGACTGGATGTTAGGAGGAAGTTGTTGGCAGAGAGAGTGATTGGCATTGGAATGGGCTGCCCAGGGAGGTGGTGGAGTCACCGTCCCTGGAGGTGTTGAAGCAAAGACTGGATGAGGCACTTAGTGCCATGGTCTCTTCTAACCTGGTTGATTCTATGATTCTATGAGTATGATGCTTAAATCAGGAAAACAATATCAGGATCTCTAAATACCAAATCAGGCTTGTAAGCAAATTGGATTTTTTAATGTATATAGAAGGAGTCATTTTTCCTCCTGAAGATTCAATCATTGTCCATATAGTGGGGAGCACCTGGTAGAAGCAGTGTCAAGTGTAAAATGCAATGAGTCACCCTTAGGACTTGCTTATGAAATAGCTGCCTACTGGGGAAATTCCCTGAGGGAGAAGGGAGTGAAGAAACCAAACTTGCAGGGACTCACAGATAGTCACGAAAGGTTGTGCTCTGCCACTTTCACACAGAGCTAGTCTTGAATATTTTGGCTAGATCTTGTACCCTCTATGAACTTGCTCATGCTGGCACACACACTATCTCCTGCCCCTGGGTCACATCTCTGCCAGCATCACATAGAGAGTCTGACTGCCTGACAAACTCTTGGATAAATTTACAGGGCCTATTTCCCTTTTTAATCCCTCTCCCTAAAACCTGCTGATATATTTCAACTCACTCCAATTTAATTTATCCTCAGACTTACCCATTAAAAATATATATATACCCTCAATATTTACTTCACTCAACCTCTTCTTGCTTATTCTCTTCCCAGCTAGCAGAAAGGTCAGGATGAGGTGAGGTCTTTTTAAATAGATGGTCATGTTCCTCACACGAGGGAGAACCATTCAAATGCTAGTGAACCTTTACAGTCTGTACCTTGGATATCACAAAAAGGCACATCAAAAGCTGAAAACCAGTTTGATTGCTGTGGTATGGTACCTTGACACCTAACTCCTTAATTTAGGTGAAACAAACACAGGCTTAGTTCATATCTGCTGACCTGAGCATCCTGTAATTCTTCAGTGGAAAATAAAGCTTCCCCTGCAAGCAGTCAGCTGCATTCAGGAGGAGCTTTGGGATCATGCTGCTGCTTACCCGAATCTTCTTCATTTCACACTCATTTTACAGTGCAAGGGAAGGCAAATGAAACACTTTCCTTTTTTTTCCCCCAGATGCAATTTCTCAGCCTTTTCTCTCCCCATTTCCTCTGTTTCTACTGCCGTTGTCAAATAAAGCATCTTCTCCATTCCCAGAAAAGCAGATCTCCTCTGCAGCCTTAGTCCTCAGCTTCAGATTACAAAATTAACTGGGAGGAGGATGGTGTAAATGACACAGAAATTCACAGGCAGTGCATTAATGCCAGGACTGGCTAGAAAACTCGTGACATCTTCATGCTATGTCCCTTCTATGCTTCATTTCCTACTGCTACATTCTGCTGCTAACCTTTATCCTGTGCTGCTCAGAAAGTGCCCACATTATCTGAGTAAGGCTCCGAGCTGTAATAATTTAGCTTATTGGTTTGGGCTGGCACAAAATGTGGCAGAACTGATGGCAGAAATAAGACCAAAATAGATTTGATGGTATTAATGGAGCAATTGTGGGCAGAAGTTGGCTTAGCACATTGAAGATTCCACACAAGCCCCCTCCTAGTTTTTCTTGTTTTTTCTTCTATGAGGAAAGCAGGAGAGTATTTACCAGAGATAGAGTTAACAGAGACCTCTAGACCAGTGCAGGGCAACAGCTAAACCCACAGCTACATGGGCTACATGGGAGCCAGGGCTGTAGTAAGTACACTTGGGCAGTGCTGCTGGAGGTGCTCTGCTTCAGGAAGGTGATGAAACAGGAAGAGGCCATCTGCTGCGAACCATTAAAACTGTGCTCTTTTATTCCCACTGAAACCTGGGATGAAACAGGACTGAACTATCCATTCCCTGTCCCTTGGATCAACTCATCCACAGCGGCATTGCCTTTCTGTGTGCCATAGCCACAAGTGAACGTGGTGATGAGGGCAGGCTTCTGAAGCTCCCAGGAGGAATTATAAGCCTCATGCTAATGTGGGGAAGGCCTCTAGTTCTGTCATATTTTGCTTGTTGCCAATGCAGGAATAACACAAGAGTCCACTTTTTGAGAGGGAGAGACTGGCTTTACTTCTGAGATAGTGCCAGATTGTCTTCTGGGAGCTCCTACATACAGGGCTGACCTGTCTGAGTACAACTAAATGTCCACATTGCAAGTTCATCCAGATAAAACCAGAACTCTTCAGTTCTGATGCAGTTTTATAAGGGAACCTGTTCTACTGCAGATTGCTCTGCAGAGAGCTTTCCCTCTTACCTTCTTTCCCTCAACAGCAGAAGCAAGAAATGGTATTTGTAGCTGTAAAGTGTTGCAAGACATTTCACCAGCTTCAGTTGTGACTCCCTGAGATGCAGCTCCAGGATGGCCAGTACCCAAACTTCAACTTCTAGGTAACTGTGCAGCATGGGAGAAACACCATCGAGGCTCAGGGGAGGGTTTTTTCAGGGAACAGTAAAGTCCTCCTGCATGCAAGCAGAGAAGAGAAGAAAGGTGGGCTTTGAAGGAGGGAGTTCTATAGATCTACCCCTTCATAAATCATGCTTTCAGCATATTTTATTCATCATAACTGTCAAAGTGAAAAGGAAAGAGAATCATAGAGTGATCTGGCCTTCAGTCTTAGAATCTTGGACAAATTCAGCTTGGTAAAACACCCCATCCATGCTGTGGCACAGCACATCAGCAGGCTGGCTGGAAGGGCTGGCCAGGCAGTTTGAAATTCAGAACATCAAGTGCACTCTGGTTTGCTGCTCTGGAGTATCCTTTTCCTCACTAAGCAACTGTTATGCAGCTCTGCCTAAACACCATGGAAACTATTTTTCTGAGGTTTCCTTCAGTGTTTGAGCAGTTTGTTGTACAACAGGCTATCTCTAATTGCTGGCAAGCAAAATTACTTCAAGCAACAGGGAGAAGAAAAAAAGAACCAAACACCTAAGTCAAATTTGAGAAGTTAATTAAAAGAGGCAGAATACTCAGGAGAAAACCTTCCTTTTTATTTTCAGGATAAAAAGTAGAGAGAAGATTCTCCTTATATTAATTACGAAATGATGTTAGAAATGAGATGTTGGTGGGAATAAGAAAAAAAAAAAACCAACAAAAACCAAACCAAATCAAAGTAGATTTAAAAAATAAAGAGTGTTTGTTTTTTTTTTTAAGCAGAAACCAAAAGTACAAACCACAAAACTTCCACTACAGAAGATCTGGACTGATGGAATGATGCTACCTGGGGGAAGCAATGGTTTCATTGCTTCACTTGGATAATAAAGGCAAAACTTTCATATTTACCTATTCCTACTGAGAAAATAATCATCCACTGAAAGCTGCAGTTTCATATAGACCAAAAGCATGGCAGGAACATGAGAGGTGTGTTTATGAGGAAAGGCTGCATGTGAAGAGATTCTGCTTGTCAAGGAAAATGCAGGTCACCACCACACAGAAGGGGAGCAGGACCAGCATGCTAGAAAAGAGCTGCTAGAAGTGATTCTACCATTTTATTCCTTTCCCTTTCCACAAGAACCTGCACTTACTTTCCATATCTGATGCTAAAAGTCTGCCTAGCAGGTGTGGCAAACTGCTGCTGCTGTAAACATCTTTCAGTGGAGTCAAGGAACACTAAATGAGACAAAAATATGTATTGAACAAGAGGATAGATCAGAAAACAGCAGGTCACTTTCCACACACACACTGTCCCAGACTCAGAAGAATTATAAGGTCTTTTCTTTTGCTGGCTCAGCCTTCTGGCTCTTCAAGTAAGTTCCACTAGTGGAACTAGGCAAACTCCCCAGTTTGACTGTCTCTCTGCTCCTTGTGAAGAAAGTCCAGCTGGTAACAACAGAGACTTTGCCTTTCAAGTCAGTGACAAGGTCCTTTATGATTCATTGCAGTGTGCTTCAGCATAGGTCACAACTGTATGGTCACAGGCAGAGTCCATGCATGCAGAACCCAGGAAGATTAATTTCACTGCTTGAGAAACTCAAGGGCCAGTGTATTCATCACTGACCACTATTGGTTCCTGTTTGCACCAGAGCTTCAAAGCAACTTAGCAACAAAGACATATCACAGGATCACAGGATGGCAGGATGTTAGGGGGTGAAAGGGACCTATGGAGATCACAGAGTCTGATCACCCTACCAGAGCAGGACCACAGAATCTAGTGCAGATCATACAGGAACTCATACACACACACAATGGTGGGATTGGAAGAGACCTCTGGAGATCATCCTGTCCAACCCCCCTGCCAAGACAGGGTCACCCAGAGAAAGTCATACCAAAACACATCCAGAGAAGGAGACTCCACCACCTCTCTGAGCAGCCTGCTTCAGGGCTCCCTCACCCTTAAATTACAGAAGCTCCTCCTCATGTTCAAATGGAACTTCAGATGTTCAATTTCATGCCCGTTGCCTCACATCATGTCACTGGGTACCACTGGAAAAAGCCTGGCCCCGTCCTCCTGACACCCATCCTTGAAGTATTGATCAGCACTGATGAGATCTCCCTCAGGCTGCTCTTTTCCAGGCTAACAGCCCCAACTCTCTCAGCCTCTCCTCACAGAGCTCTTCCACTGCCCTCAGCATCTTTGTAATGCTTTGCTGTACTCTCTACAGCAAGTCCCTGCCCAGACACATCTTGAAAGTCTTCAGAGAAAGAGACTCCACAGCCTCTCTGGGGAGCCTGTTCCAGTTCTTTGTGACCCTTACAGTAAAGAATTTCCTCCTCATGGTGAGGTGGAACTTCCTGTGCTGTAGTTTATATCTATTCCCCTTTGAATATGATCTAGGATGGGTTCTTGGTCCTTCACAGTGAAATAAAAGATTCTGGAAAACTTAAAGGACTTCAGAGGAAGAGGTTGAATCTCTGAGAAACCACTTACATAGCTGTCACCAATTTGGAGGGAGAAAGGAGTTGGCAGAAAGGTAGGACATCTTCAAAGGAAAACATAGTCTTAAGAATATAGCAATGACAACTGCATTTGCCAACCAGCAATTTCAGGCATATTTTGATGCCAAAAGTGTTGAGTGCTGCCTAAATCAAGGCCTCTGAGGATCAAAAATGCCCATGGCAAGCAGTGTTAATTTTAAGTACTCAGTGCCTGTGCATATTAAGATACCTTTTTGGCAACTGAATACCTAAATATAGATTCAAGAACACATGTTTAGGAAGTTCTCCTGCCCCTCTGCTCTTCACCGGTGAGGCTGTATCTGTAGTACTGGGTCCAGTTCTCGCCCCCCCCCCCCCCCCCCCCCCCCCAGTTCAAGAGGAACATAGAACTGATGGAGAGAGTCCAGCACAGAGCCACAAAGATGATTAAAGGAATGGAACAGATTTCTTATGAGGAGAGCCTGAGGGAGCTGAGGAGAAGAGACTGAGATTTGACCTCATCATGTTTATAAATATGTAAAGGTGAGTGCCAGGAGGCTGGAGCCAGGCTCTGCTGGGTGATGCCCAATGACAGGACAAGGGGCAATGGGCAGAAGCTGAAGCGTAGGAAGTTTCATGGAAACATGAGGAGGAATTTTTTCCCTGTGAGGGTGACAGAACACTGGAACAGGCTGCCCAGGGGGGTTGTGGAGTCTCCCTCTCTGGAGATATTCAAAACCTGCCTGGATGAATTCTTGTGTGATCTGGCCTAGGTGATCCTGCTCTGGTAGGGAGGTTGGACAGGATAAGCTTTTGAGATCCCCTCCAGCCCCTGACATTCTGTGATTCTGTGATTTTGTGAAAGCTGGCTGGGCTACAGTTAGGTGGAACCTAATTCTGCCACTATTAGTGATGAGAGATAGCAGCTGAATACGAGTGACCTTATTAAATTAATTTTTCTTCCAGTCTAAGTTATATTCTTAGTATCAGGTCCAAATATACTGTGAAAGAAATACCAACAAAATATTCATTAAAGCATAAGAACATAGAGAGGAGCACCCAAAGCTTGCTATGTGCTTGTAAACTAACATGCACAGCAAGTGAAAATAAATCTCATCCAAGCCCAAAGGCAAAGCTGGCTTTATTATTGGTACAACAAAAGCAATGACTAACAAGCTGTGTCTCTGGTATTAACATTTCTAGAACATACAATTCCAGAAGTTTGTCATCTCTGAGTTGCACACAAAACACTGAAAAACAGACCTTGCCAGGCAACAGTTGGCTGGAGTGGGTTTGGGTTTGATTTTTGAGGCATAGATTGCTATTTCTTCTCTGTATTAGTGAAGAAATAAGCCTACACCAATGACCCTGCTATCTTGTAATCCTAGATGTGTTACCAGGTGTGGTGGTTTGGGTGTTACCCACCTCCCCCACACTTTGGAAATCACCCAGACTAGACTGAGCTGGCTCTGGAAATTTGAATGAAGCTTTATATTTACAGCTTAGAATCATAGAATCAACCAGGTTGGAAGAGACCCCCAAGATCATCCAGTCCAACCTAGCACCCAGCCATATCCAGTCAACTAGACCATGGCACTAAGTGCCTCACCCAGTCTTTTCTTGAACCCCTCCAGGGATGGTGACTCCACCACAAGATACAACCAGATATTTACAGTATATACAGTTATAGACAGAAATAGACATGGTAAAAGGTAATACAGAAACACAGCAGCCCTCCCAGAAACCTGAGTCCTCATGAGTGTCTTCCAACCACCCTTCCACCATCTTCCCACCCCTCTACCTTATGCCAGACATTGCCTTGTGCCCCAAGGAAGAATAGAGGTCGGCCAGGGCGTTAGGAAGCAGATGGATTAATCAGAGAGATGGAGGGTGAGGTTAGAGAGAAATGCAGCTCAGAGCTCAGGTGAAGAGTGACTCATCTATGTTTGTATTCTTGCTCTTATACCTCTCAGGAAGCCTATGAGAGAAGTAGACATCACCCTTGTTTCTCTTTCAGCCTGTAATCTAGTTCTTCTCACCAAAACACTCGAGCTAGCTTCAAACTAGCACACCAGGCAACCATTATAGGCCAACAGCACCTAGCTTGTCCCATTTAAAAAGAGCTTAAGCCTCCCAAATCCTTCTGCTCCATGCCTTGATGAAAGTGCCGTCTTTTAACCGCTCAGTGCTTACTCAGGTGTTTTCCTTAAGAATTTCAGAGTGACAAAATGCTGCTCACCCTTTCCTCACCATGCTGCTCTGCAGTTCACAGTGTGATCGAGCTGCATATACATCTATTTTCATTCAACTGCATACTTGAAGTGAGGCTATGTTTGGAAACCTAAGTCAATTATTTAGAAGCTAGTAACGATATCAACAAATGTAGCGAGAGTCAAAAATGTATGAAACCCCCATGACTATGACAAAAAAAATTATCCCAAGCCAAACATGCTTTTGAATCTGCAATGCTGTACAACTTTGAAGCAGTAGATTACAATTATAAAATGGTTTGGGTTAGAAGGGACCTTAAAGATCATCTATATCAGGAACAGTGTGGCCACCAGGACAAGGGGGGGGTTATTCTTCCACTCTACTCAGCACTGGTCAGGCCACACCTTGAGTGCTGTGTCCAGTTCTGGGCTCCTCAATTCAAGAAAGAGGTTGAGATACTGGAATGTGTCCAGAGAAGGGCAATGAAGCTGGTGAGGGGCCTGGAGCACAGCCCTGTGAGGACAGGCTGAGTGAGCTGGGGGTGTGCAGCCTGCAGAAGAGGAGGCTCAGGGGTGACCTCATTGTTCTCTACAACTACCTGAAGGGAGGCTGTAGCCAGGTGGGGTTGGGCTCTTCTGCCAGGCAAGCAGCAACAGAAGAAGGGGACAGTCTCAAGTTGTGCCAGGGGAGGTCTGGGATGGATGTTAGGAGGAGATTGTTGGCAGAGAGAGTGATTGGCATTGGAATGGGCTGCCCAGGGAGGTGATGGAGTCACTGTCCCTGGAGGTGTTGAAGCAAAGCCTGGCTGAGGCACTTAGTGCCATGATCTAGTAGATTGTCTAGGGCTGGGTGCTAGGTTGGACTGGCTGAGCTTGGAGGTCTCTTCCAACCTGGCTGATTCTATGATTCTGTAAGTCAATGAAGAACATTCCTACTCTGAGTTTCTATGAACATATTAGTGGTGACTAGCAAGGCCAGGTCTAAGCATTTTAAACCTGGTGAGACTTTGTCAGCTAAGAATATCTTCAGTCAAACTCTTTTGTCCTAAATTTTCAGGTAATAAGTCATTGAAATTACAGAACCGTGAAGACAGCAGCAGGGAGATATATTCCTGATGAGTTTTATTCATGGCAATACCTCCCTATAAAAAAATATGAATTAATGTATGCCCTTTGTTATTAATTCAGTCTCTTATAATTATTTAATTGGCTAGCAGGAATACATTTATAAACTCTAATGGAGACAATGGTAGAACTGTTCCCAGTGACATTTTAATCTACAATAAACCACAAAAACTTAATTTTAAGTGCATTTCTGGATGAACTGGAAGTCACAGAATTATATGAACCAGGAGCATAAAACCCTAATATGCAATTATTCATTAAACTTGTCCGTGGGAGCACATGGGGGAACGTGGCATTTACAACAGTGCCACAGATTATTTCAGACCATACTAACGGTTATTGTACTGAAATTTAAGTAGCACAGCTGAGAGAAGAGCTGGGCAGTGAAGAAAGTGCTGCAGCAGGTTGAACTAAGCTGTCTTAGCCTGTTCCATGTGTGTTTTACAATAAACCCAGGGAGAACAATGTAATATTCATCCCACAGAGCTAAATACCAAACCATATTCCAGCTTCGTTCAAGACTGAGCGGTGTCCTGCTTAGTAAAGAGATGACCCAAGCACTTCTTGAAGTCAGCACGAAATATATAGCTTCTTGTACCATTATGTATCTCTGTTTGGATTTCCCCCTGAGAGAGGGAAAGTGTCATGGCTTGAATTTAAATTACAGAATCACAGAATGCAGGGCTTGGAAGGGACCTCAAAAGGTCATCCAGTCCAACCACCCTGCCAAGGTGGGAGCACGCACACCAGATCACACAGGAATTGCTATGGGCTGCGAGGATGATTAGGGGACTGGAGGGCATGGCTTATGAGGAGAGGCTGAGAGACCTGGGACTTTTTAGTCTGGAAAAGAGAAGACTTAGAGGGGATTTGATAAATGTTTGTGAACATCTAAGGGCTGGCCAGGATGCAGGGGACAGGCTCTACTTAGTGCCATGGTCCAGTTGACTGGGTAGGGCTGGGTGCTAGGTTGGACTGGATGATCTTGGGGGTCTCTTCCAACCAGGTTGATTCTATGATTCTAAGGAGCAATGTGTGTAAGTTGCAGGACAATAGGTTCAACCTCAACACAAGGGGGAACTTCCTTACTGTGAGGGTCACAGAGCACTGGAATAGGCTCCCCAGAGAGGCTGTGGAGTCTCTTTCCCTGGAGACTTCCAAGGCCTGCCTGGATGTCTTCCTCTGTGATCTGTGTTAGATAGTATTGTCCTGCTCTGGCAGGAGGGTTGGACTCAATCTCCTTGGGTCCCTTCCAATCCCTAATATCCTGTGATCCTATGCACATAAATGCTGCAGTAACTTTATTTTCCTTCTTTCTGTCCATTAATGCTGAAACATATATATTAATAATGCTGAAACATCTAGTGGGAGATGTCCCTGCCTATGGTGGCAGATTGGAACTAGATGATTTTTGAGGTTCCCTTCCAACCTAAACCATTCTATGATTCTATGACACACAAAAGCAGATTTTTCCATCTCTACAAAACTCTTCCAAAAGCATTAGATGCAGCTGGAGCCTCAAGACTCCTGCACAAACCACTCTGATAATAAGGTGTTTCCAGTCAATTTTCAGCGCTTACAGCAAACAGTGCAAATTGTAAGAAGCATATAAATGGAATCCCCTAAATCACTGCAAATGCTGGGGAAGACTGAGGATAAATTTGAAATAAAAGCTATTATGCAGCAAACCTACTGATTTTCCTCACACAGAATCTCCACTTTGTTGTTGTGATATGTGTTCCATTGCAAAAGTTTCAGCATTTATGCCTCTATATCTAGGACAAGAGCATAAACACATTCTTCTCTTCTCTTCTTCCAAATAAAATGGCTCAGTATTTATGAACCTATACAATACACAATGTGTGCTCATTTTGTACCTTGTTGTCACTACAAATCCAGTCTAAATCCAGCCTTCTTTTTTGAAGAAGATTTTGCTTTCTAGTGGAATACACAACTGAAGCTTGTTTAACCAAAGGAATAGTTTTACTATTCCCAGCTATTCTTCAAAGGTGTAGCCACCAGGGAGGTGGTGGAGTTGCTGTCCCTGGAGGTGTTCAAGAAAAGACTGGATTGAGGCTCTTAGTGCCATGGTCTGGTTTCTATAGTCTGGAAAAGAGAAGACTTGGGGGGGATTTGATAAATGTTTATAAACATCTGAGGGCTGCCCAGGAAGCAGGGGACAGGTTCTACTTAGTGCCATGGTCTGGTTGATTGGGTAGGGCTGGGTGATAGGCTGGATTGGATGATCATGGAGGTCTCTTCCAACCTGGTTGATTCTCTGCTTCTATGATGATTCTGAAATGCCATATAGACAATAAGTAATTCCATTGGCTTTACTAGCAGGGAATTCTGTCAGAGCCTGTAGATTTGTTTGGGAATTAATTGGCCAAGGCAGGAATTATAAAAAGAGAATTATTTTTATTACCCTGAGAACTTCACCCCCAGACTAGACACTTAAGGTTTATTTACAGGTTCTAATTCAGTCAGGAAATCTTCACAAGGATTCTTATGGGCAAGTTTAGTAATTTAGGGAAGTCAGAAAATGGAAGAGGCCACAGCTTTACTCCACTTATAAATCAGGCTGAGCAGAGAACCTAGGGGACAGATTTTTATTCATGGAAGTGAGGTGGGAATTCAGCAATAATGTGACCAGGGGAAAAAAAAAGCATCGGATTAGTGGATCAAAAAACAAAAAGTCCAGCAGTAAATTGAGAAAGAAGTAAAAAAAGGCAGTGGTGTAAATCATGTGCAGAAATGTGAGACTGTATGAACCTGGGTGTAATAAAAATGAATAATGAAGTGGAACAGATTGAGAAGTCCTGCAGAAGAAAACCATGGCTGGTAAAACATTCAAAAGAACAGGGTTTGCTGTTGTTTTAGTATCTGTAATTGGATATGTTCTGGATACAAATGAATCATAGAATGGTTTAGGTTGGAAGGGACCTCGAAGATCGTGTAGTTCCAACTGTCCTGCCATAGGCAGGGACACCTCCCACTAGAACAGGTTGCTCGAGGCCTCATCCAAGCTGGCCTTGAACACCTTCAGAGAGGGAGCAGCCACAACTTTCCTGGGCAACCTGTGCCAGTCTTTCACCACCTTTACTGAAAAGAATTCCTAACATCTAATTTAAATCTTCCCTCTTCCACTTTAAACCCATGTACAGTGGGCTTGTCCATATCACAGCTATTAGAAGTGCTTTGCTGATCTCTTCCTCTCTAACCTCAGACTACTTAAACTCATACTCAAAAATTATTAACTGCTGCTACATCTTGACTTCCTTCTCCTGTCAAGGTCCAAGTCAGATCAACTCATGTGCCATGCCTGGCTTCAGTGTTGCAGAGTTAAAACACTTGTAATCAGAATTGGGATAGATATCACAATGGTCATTCTAAGTGCCTAATTTCAGGAGCCCAGAGATCTAGCACTGGCTGTGGCTTCTATTCTGAAATGCTCTTCTATATACAGATGAGACCTATGTGAGTGGCTGTCAATGGCTCTATGTCCCAGTGGAGGCCAGTGAGAAGTGGAGTTCCTCAGGGGTCAGTTCTGGGACCAGTCTTAACATCTTGGTGCCATGAACAGTGGCACTGAGGTACCCTGAGCAAGTTTGCTGACAGCACCAAGCTGTGTGGTACAGCTGACAGCTGGAGGGAACGGATCTATCCAGAGAGACAATGATAGGCTTGAGAGCTGGGCCCAAGCCAGCCTCATGAGATTCAATAGGACCAAGTGCAAGGTTCTGCATCTGGATTGGGGCAATTTCAAGCACCGATATAGGCTGGACAGTGACTGTCTTGAGAGCAGCCCTGAGGAGAGGGACTTGGGGGTGCTGGTGGAGAATAAACTCTATAAGCTGTCAGTGTGCTCTTGCAGCCCAGAGAGCAACCAGAGCCTGGGCTGCAGCAAGAGAAGTGTGGGCAGCAGGGTGAGGGAAGTGATCTTCCCTCTCCACTCCACACTGGTGAGACCCCACCTGGAGTACTGTGTCCAGTTCTGGAGCCCCTGTTACAAGAGGGCTATGGATGTGCTGGAAGGTGTCCAGAGAAGGGCCATGAGGATGAGCAGAGGCTGGAGCTGCTCTGCTATGAGGAGAGACTGAGGGATTTTGGGTTATTCAGTCTGGAGAGGAGAAGGCTCTGCGGTGACCTTATTGTGGCCTTGCACTATCTGAAGGGGGCTACAAGAAAGCTGGAGCCCTTCAGCAAAGGGCAGTGGACCTAACATAAATCCTTTCTTCTAGCAGGTCCCTCCCAAGCCCTAAAATTCTGTGATTCTGTGACATGGCTCTGCTTGGTGCCTTTCTCAGAGGGCCCAGAGAGGTCATGGTGTGGGTCCTCTTGAGGTGCTGGTGGCTGGAGGAGCACCCTGTGGTGCAGTTTGGGAGGGTGTTCTCCTCCATCCCTCTGAGAAATGGTGGAAATGTGAGTGCTTTCCTGACTGAAAGCCAAAGGGCAACATACCCAAGAAGATTATCTGTCTCTCTAATGTGTTGGAGAGTTATTCCTATGCTCTGGCCTGCAGTTTCTTACCACTCCACCTCCAGGGCATGGAGAAGTACTGTTATGAAGGGGACTAGTTGAAATCTGAGTTTGGGGCAAAATGCAATGTGGCTGATTTAAAAGCTATTAAATAATGTATTAATAGACACAAAACAATTCCCCAAACTTATTTCCAACTCTCCACACAAGTTCTTGGGTGCTCTCAGCAGAGCCATGTCACACAATGTCTCTGTGCAAGGGGATTCTGACAGGCTCCAGAAAGTGCCTTTAGCAGAGAGTCTGGCAGCTTCCTTCGCCGCTTGTGAGGTCGATTCAAACCCTTTAGCCACTTGAACAAAGAGCTCAGAATACTCACTGCTCCTGGCGCCTGTGGCCCAAAGCATAGGCAGGAGAATATCCAGCAGAAGTCCTGTGGCGAGTTCCACCTGGGCTGCAGAGTGGAACCAGCTGCTGGCTGAGGCGGCTGAGGCGGCTGAGGCGGCTTGAGGCGGCTTGAGGTGGCTTGAGGAGGCTGAGGTGACAGGCAGGCGAGCGGCAGGTGAGCGAGGAAGGAGCGAGCAGCCCAGCAGCTTATTCCCCTGTGCACCCCCATTTACAGGCTAATGGTCTCACTGGCCACACAGTCACCCACTCACCCCTGGCCACCACCCAGGTAGCCCCAAAATGGCAGAAGCCACAGGTGTGCCCTTCCGAAGATGGGGGCGCATTCGCCTTGCACGCCACAGGGGCGTGGGCCTGTGAAACCCCTCTCAGGCGACCGGATCAAACCGGACTGGGCTGCCTGGATTCCTTTGTCCTCTTCTCCCGCCTCTGGCTGCAGTGCAGACAGGCAGGTAAATATGTCTGGACAAGACAGGACATGCTCAAGCCCTAATTGTGCCCTTTGGGACTCTTCACCACAAGTACCTGTAATAAAGAGGAAAACACATCCAACACATGTAAATGCACCTACCTGACACTCCTGCCGTTCTCACAGTGGGTCTTGCCTCATGGCTTGTGCTGTGAGCCTCTCTCAGGGGTGCCTGTGTCCTCTTCGCCCCCTTCCTTAATGAGGATATCACACAGGTGATAGGACTTCCCCCCTTCTCCAAGGTTCTCAGGATGTTCCCTGGCCTTCAGAACATGGATATGTAGCCTTGTCCAGCCTGGCTGGGCATACCCAATCCCAAACACATGCCACCAAATGTGCATAGAGTCTCAGCTCTTCTGAAGGCTTCCCGTGTCTGTATTCTTCCCTTTTCCCTATGCCCTCTCAGTGTTTTCACTGAAAGGTACTCAGCACTGGTTAGGCCATACCTTGAGTGCCTGGAGAAGAGGAGGCTCAGGGGAGACCTTATTGCTGTCTACAGCTACCTGAAGGGTGGTCGTGGCCAGGGGGAGGTTGCTCTCTTCTCTCAGGTGGCCAGCACCAGAACAAGAGGACACAGCCTCAGGCTGCGCCAGGGGAGATTTAGGCTGGAGGTGAGGAGAAAGTTCTTCACTGAGAGAGTCATTGGGCACTGGAATGGGCTGCCCGGGGAGGTGGTGGAGTCGCCGTCCCTGGAGCTGTTCAAGGCAGGATTGGACATGGCACTTGGTGCCATGGTCTAGCCTTGAGCTCTGTGGTAAAGGGTTGGACTTGATGATCTGTGAGGTCTCTTCCAACCCTGATGATACTGTGATACTGTGATACTGTGAGTACTGAGTCAAGGTCTGGGCCCCTCCATGCAAGAAAGATGTTGAGGTGCTTGTCCGTGTCCAGAGAGGTCTCATCTCCTGGAGCAAGTGAAGAAGGAAGCACATTTCCCTAGACATGGCCCGGACAGAGCTGTGCTGTGTATGTCATCCAATTTCCTCTGTGCTCTCAGGTCGTTTGTGTCTTGTTCATATAGGCCACAGCTCACAGCTGTAGCTGATTGGCTACCCTGGCTGGGCTGAAGACTGCTCAAAAGGTGTGAATTTGGCTCAGGCTGCAAAGGATGATGCACAACAGAGCCTCTTCTTGCTCTATCCAGAAAGAAGGGTGATGCTACCTGCATCCAGAAAGTGCTGAGGCATCACTGCTGAGGAGCTGGCTGTAGTGTTCCAGTAATTCAGGTTTGCTTTATGCTGATGGGTACTGCTGAAAGAGGCTCAGCCCCTCCCTGTTCCTGGGAACATGAATGTGCAGACTGCAGTAACCCTGCAGTTTCCTTCTTACCTCCTGCACAGCGACCACCTGTCTGTTGGTATTGGATACAAGTGGTGTGCACTGGCTAGGTCTTTCAGTCATCTGAAAAGCAGCATCATGATTCTGACCTCTTGATATGATCAAAGTGGTGTAAAGGAGTCAGGCTGCAGAAGGTGACTTTGACTGCTGTTAGAAGCAAACATCTTTATGCCATGCCCTTGTGACTCCAGCATTCAGAATCATGGAATCATAGAATCAGTCAGAGTTGGAAAGGACCACAAGCATCAGCTAGCTCCAACCCCCCTGCCATGCCCAGGGACACCCTACCCTAGAGCAGGCTGCACACAGCCTCAGCCAGCCTGGCCTGAAACACCTCCAGGAACAGGGCCTCAACCACCTCCCTGGACAACCCATTCCAGGCTCTCACCACTCTCATGCTCAACAACTTCCTCCTCATGTTCAGGCCAAACCTACCCACCTCCAGCTTTGCTCCATTCCTCCCAGTCCTGTCACTCCCTGGGAGCCTCAAAAGTCCCTCCCCAGCTTTTTTGTAGGCCTCCTTCAGATCCTGGAAGGCCACAAGTAGGTCACCTCAGAGCCTTCTCTCCCGACTACACAGCCCCAACTCTTTCAGTCTGTCCTCACAGCAGAGCTGCTGCAGCCCTCTGAGCAACCTCCTGGCCTTTCTCTGGACATGCTCCAGCATCTCCACATCCTTCTTGTAATGGGGGCTCCAGAACTGGATGCAGTACTCCAGGAGTGGTCTCAGCAGAGTGGAGTAGAGGGGGAGAATCACCTCCCTTGACCTTCTGGCCACACTTCTGATGCAGCCCAGGCTCTGGTTGGCTTTCTGTGCTGCAAGTGCACACTGCTGGCTCCTGTTGAGCTTCTTGTCCAGCAGCACCCCCAAGTCCCTCTCCTCAGGTCTGCTCTCCAGCCACTCACTGCCCAGCCTGGATTTGTGCTTTGACTCTTTAGATTGAAGCAGGAGCATTTCCTTCCTAAAAGGACAGCCACAGACCAGAGGATTGATACAGGATTTCTTATCTTTATCCTTCACCTGGACAAAAAAAAAGGGATCAAAATTTCCTTTATCAGACAACTGCTTTTTAACAGGTATAGCTTTGCTTCATGACACAACAAAGGTGCAAGCCCTTAAAGCTGACAGTGAGAGCCGTGTGTACAGCTACCTCTGTTGGTTAAGAGCCTGACCTGTGTTCTATTAATATTTATAGATTTGAATTTTTAATACACAACGATTCTGCATTATTGAGTAGGAGACTGCATTTTAATGGTTATGGAGTAGGAGTGGACTTTTTGTACTTAACACTGCAATACATTTTTCAGGGCGGAATAAAAAGTCATTGCTTTCTAACTTCCTCCAACAGAATCCCTTTGGAGAGTACCTTGGTGCAATGGTGAAAAATTCCCTTCCCTCTTGAGATGCATAATATTATATTTGTGGCAAATTTCCTCTGGGGGGGTGTGTGGGGTGTGTGTTGTGGTTTAGATTTATGGTATATAAGGATTTTCTATAGCTGCAAATTTCTCACTGAATAATTCAAACATCAATTTGGGATTACATATTCAGTCTTGAAGCCAAGTGGAATTTGATTTGCAGGATGGATCATCGTGTTTTAGAAGGGGCATGTTGACAAAATAAGAGATTCAGAATGCTAACTTGAGTGGACATCTTGAACTGGGGCTGGGGTGCAGATTCAGCATTGCATTCATTTATTTTGCAATCATGACCTATTTGTTTTGAAATCATTAACCTTTGCTTAATGCTTAAATAATAGCTGCACTGTAAAGGGTCACAGGATCATAGGATGTCAGAGGTTGGAAGGCACCCAAAGAGATCAGCCAGTCCAACCCCCCTGCCAGAGCAGGACCATACAATCTATCTCAGGTCACACAGGAATGCGTCCAGACAGGCCTTGAAAGTCTCCAAAGAAGGAGAATTCACAACCTCTCTGGGAAGCCTGTGCCAGTGCTCTGGGACCCTTACAGTAAAGAAGTTCCCCTTGTGTTGAGGTGGAATCTCCTGTGCTGCAGCTTCCACCCATTGCTCCTTGTCCTATCCCAGGGAGCAGTGAGCAGAGCCTGTCCCCCCTCTCCTGACCCCCAGCCCTCAGAGTTTGATAAACATTTATTAAATCCCCCCTCAGTTTTCTCCAGACTAAACAGCCCCAGGTCCCTCAGCCTCTCTCACCAGACAGTGTTCCAGTCCCCTAATCATCCTTGTAACCCCCTGTTGGACCCTCTCCAGAAGATCCCTGTACCCCTTACACTGGGGTCTGGAAAGGGGAAGAGAACATCTAACAAATGCATATAAATATCTGAGGGCTGGGTGTCCAAAAGGAAGGGACAGCCTCTGCTCACTTGTGCCCCGGGCTAGGACAAGGGGGAATGGAAGTAAACTACAGCACATGAAGTTCCACCTCAATATGTGGAAGAACTTCTTTACTGTAAGGGTCACAGAGCACTGGAACAGACTCCCCAGAGAGATTGTGGAGTTTCCTTCTCTGGAGACTTTCAAGACCCACTTCGATGTATTCCTCTGTGACCTGTGCTAGATTCTGTGGTCCTTCTCTGGCAGGGGAGTTGGACCTGAAGATGTCCAGAGGTCCCTTCCAGCCCCTAATATCCTGTGATCCTGTGAACTTGCATTTTGGAGGACAATGTGGGATTCCAAGACCTCTGAAGTGTTACATAACAGCATGAACTGTTTGGCAACAGATGAAGTCAGGTAATTTCTGACCTGTGCATTTAGTCACTACGATCACTGACAGTTGTCTTCTTCTCAGCCAACTGAATATTGTCAAGGCCTGGTCTGTATGCCTATGTGGAAATAGCACCTTTAGCAGCAGCAGAGCACATGAACAGTGCAGAGCTTCTCTGGAATAGCAAACCCAGTACAGTTTCACCTTGAGGTGGGTCAGGATCTTCACAGTGTAACTCAGGTGGGCTGTTCTTGCATTAAGAAGTACTTTGCTCTCCAAATAATGGAGTGAAACCAGTAGATTTTTTATTTAGGAAGAAAAGGATATTCAATGCGAATCACAATCCAGTGTAGTAGAATTTAGAGTAATTTCCTCAGGTTAGCTTTTAGTGTAAAATTTGTATTGCAAAAGACATAGGAGAGGTATAAGCTGGATATTAGTAGGAAGTTTCTGACAGAGAGAGTGATTTTCCATTGGAATGGGCTGCCCAGGGAGGTGGTGGAGTTGCCATCCCTGAAGGTGTTGAAGAAAAGCCTGGCTGAGGCACTTAGTGCCATGGTCTGGTTGATTGGACAGGGCTGGGTGCTAAGTTGGACTGGATGATCATGGAGGTCTCTTCCAACTTGGTCGATTCCATGATTCTATGATTGTTGGAATACAGCTGTGCCTACAAACCAAGGATTCAGCTGATGGCTTTACCACCACAATTCTTTATTTGCAGGGTATCATGGCTCTGTTTCCCCACAATGAAGGTAAAGAAAGAGATCATTCTTGCAATCTATGCAAGAGTTGCTGTTGCTTTGACAGCATCTCACACTAATTGAATGAAATTGGTCTTACAGATTCTTAAGAGATGTATTTCAATAGTCACAATGGTCAGGAATGGTCAATAATTCATAGCTGTATATTTTGAAGTTGGATCTTGGTCCCATCACAGAAGGTGTATCACACAGGATTTGTCCAGTTTTAGAGAAGGAATGTTTGTTTAGGCATTTAGAAAGAGAGAAACCAAACAATTTCATCATGTGTCCTGTGGTGTATCTACAGCCCAGTGAAAACCAGATTAATGTGTTTGCATTCAGTGGCTCAAACAGCTAATAAACATTTCATGGCATTGGATGAGAGGGATTGCATTGTTTTACACCCTGATGTTTTATTCCTGATGTTGCTTTGACATTGTCTTCACTAAAACCAATGTTTGTCAACAGACAAGTGAGACATTAAATGCTCCTCAAGCCAAACTAAAAAGACAAACTAAAAACACTACCTCAGTTACATTACACTGGAAGCAATTACAATTATTACATATAGCATAAAACATTTCCTTTCAAGCTCTGATTTCAAAACACCTGAAATCCATCCCATTCTCTGAAGCCTAACTGAAATTCATTTTTTGGTCTTCATTTGTGAACATTTTGTTTTCCCTTTGAGCATTAGTCAGTTTAACCTAATCCAAGATCAGAGTTTTAGAGAGAGAGAGAGAGTATAAAAGATGTGTGTCCTGAAAGAGTGTGGCCAAACAGAGTAACACCACGAGACACTCAGTGCTGTATTTCATATCTGGACACTCTCTGAACCAGCAAGATGCCCACTCTTATTTTAGGCAGTGCTGCAAAGCTTTGGTTTTATTATGAAATTTGATTTTTTTATTACCAGGCAATAATATTATTTCCTTACATCTTCAAACAGGCAAGCTGGCAAGCTCTTCTGGGAAGTGATTAACAGCTTCTGAGCTGTGGGTACTCACAAATGAAATTATTTCTTTAGCTATTAACCTTTGATGACACCAGTAATTCCCACATCTAGGACACGACAGGGTCTGATCATGGATAGGCAGGAGGAACGTGCACGGGCTCAGGCTGCAAGCAGCCACATCAAAACGCAGACTGTTGGAGGATTGGAGCTTTCATGGCAACAACTAAGCAAAAGACAAGTTTTCAACAGCAGTCGGTAGGTCATGGCTCCTGCAGTCATGCCATGGGGAGGTTTCTTATTGCTTTAGGTGCTAGAAAAAGCTGAGAACTTCTAATGAGCTGCCCCTTAACAGACACTTCTTGGCCTCAGGGTACAGTGGCTCAAAGGCATTGCCTTACTCTGCCATTCCTCTGCCATTGTTTTCACTTGCACCTTCCCTCACAACCCTCTGCTGCCTGTGCTTTACTGCTGTCACAGCTCATTCCTATTTCAGTAGTAGTGTGGACTATTTTATTTTGTGCCTGTCCCTTCCCTTCCTCTGGGCACAGCTCCAAAATAAGGAATGTCTGTGAATTATCTTAGTACTGCTTGACAATGCCATGTGACCTTTCACAGTATTGGGTGAGGTATTGATGAAAGCAATTGATCCCATTTCTGAGTGACTTTCTCATCTAGGAAGGCAAGTGGAAGTGAGATACAAAATCTGACAGAGTCTGCAAAATCCTGTACCTAATTGGAGATGTCAGAAGCTTTTTCATGGCCTTTTAGCCTCAATAGGGATAACAGACATCATAATATTCTTCATAGAATCATAGAATTGTTTTAGTTGGAAAAGACCTCCAGGATCATTGGGTCCAACTGTCAATCTAACATCACCATGGCTATTAAGCCATGTCCTAAAGTGCCACATTTCATAGAATCATAGAATGATCTGGGTTGGAAGGGACCACCAAAGATCACCTAGTGCAACCTGCAGTCAGCAGGGGCATCCTCAACCAGATCAGGTTGCCCAGAGCCCTGTCAAGCTTCACCTTAAATATATGCAGGGATGAAGAATCAACTACCTCCTGAGGCAATCAGTTCCAGTGTTCTACTACGCTCATGGTAAAGAAATTGTTACTAACATTCATGTTTCTTGAACATCTCCAAGGCTGGTGACTCCACCACCTCCCTGGACAATGTATTCTGATGTCTGACCTTTTTTTGAGGAGCCTTCATCTATTCAAATAACTAATTTGCTTGGTTTGGTTTTGGATAGACAGGAGACAACTTGATACTGCACAACCCTTTACTTATGTAAGCCACCCTCAATGACAGGTCCACTATCCCCCCAGGTAGGAAATTACCTCAATACCATAGGCTAGTACATAAGGAGTGGCTACCAAGAAAACAGAGACTTCTTTTTCACAAGGACTCATGTGGAAAAGACAAGGCATAACAGGTGCAAGTAATTCATGGGGAGATCCAACTGAACTCCAGAAGGAAAGTTTTTTAGGAGGAGAACAGTCAGACACTCCCAAAGGAAGTAGTGGATTTCCCTACAGTGGTCAGTTTGAAGACTCATTTGACAGGGTGCTGGGTCAGCTCATTTAAATTAAAGTACTATCAAGAAAGATTGGACCAAATGATCCTTGAGGTCCCTTCCACCCGGGCATGCTGTGATTCAATGAAATATGTGGCAGATGGGTAACAGGACCTGTATGTTTACTGAAGCTAGGACTACATATCAGATCTGGAGTCTGCTGTTTTGGAAGAAGCTTTTCTAGTTTTGAAATGGGTAACCACCTGCAGGGAGCAGATATCCATTCTTTGTGTTCTTTTACTGGACACTATCGGTGCCTTGCTTTCTTTACACTGACAGATAACCAAGCCTGCCTCCCAAACAGCAAGTGATAAGAAGATATCACCTTGTAGGTCAGTTTTTCACAGAATCACAGAACTTTAGAGGTTGGAAGAGACCTCCAGAGATCATCCAGTCCAACCTCCCTGCCAAGGCAGGATCCCTACGGTAGTTCACACAGGAATGCATCCAGGCAGGTTTTGAAAGTGTCCAGAGAAGGAAACTCCACAACCTCTCTGGGCAGCCTGCTCCAGGGCTCTGTCACCCTCACTGTAAAGAAGTTTCTCCTCATGTTGAGGTGAAACTTTCTATGTTCCAGTTTGTATCCATTGCTCCTTGTCTTATTGCTGCAGACTACAGAGAGCAGATCGGACTTAACAACCACCCCTCAGATATTTGTGCACGCTGATTAGATCTCCTCTCAGTCTTCTTTTCTCCAGACTAACCAGCCTAATATTCAAACTCAGAGCTCTAACATATGGTGCTGCCTGAAAGTAAATATGGTATTAAAATGTTTTGATTTCCTTTTGAGCCATGCCACATACTAATAGCATTATAGCTGGGTAGAGGAGGTTCTGCAATCACAACCCCTTTCTGAAGGAGCATCTAGGCAAAGTTCTACCAATGGCACCTGAAAGTCACTGGCAGATATCTGCCTGTTCATAATGGATTTAACATGGATGCATGCTGAAGTGGGCTAGTGAAGATGTTGGCTTTGGTAGCTGAATTCATGTTAAACTGGGAAACTAACTTCACTTTTCATTCCTAGAGTTGTGATCCTGTGATTCCTGGTGTCACCTGGGCAGGGAGACATGCAGCAGAATAGGTTGCTGGGAGGATGCAACAGTGTCAACAGATATTTTCAGAGAGAGAGAGCACAGCACTTAAGGAGATGGCTGAGAAATTAAAATTATCGATTCTGCAAAAAAAAAAAAATGTGAATGGAAAGAAAATGGTTTTGTACTAAAGCCCAACAGACCAATCAATGCTGCTTCTATGGAAGAGATTTCCCATGCAGAAGATGCTCAGTTCCCTGATACACTCCATTTCCCAAAGGATAGTTCTCTTTTCTCTCTTATCCATAGTGCTTGGTGACACTTGTTCTACTGTTTCTGAGACATACTGTGTGTGCAGCATCTCTCTGTTAACAAATCAAGACTCCACATTTCCTTTTCTTTGCCCTTTCAAATTTAATTTATACATTTAGTATGGCATAAGGAATCCTTACTTAAGGTCAGCAACTCCACAGTCAGATTTCATGAATCACTTCCCTTAGCCTTCCTGTATAACGCTGGATAATCCTGGATCATCATTCCTCCCCTGCCAATATTTCACGCTGCAAACTGCTTCTTGTGTTACATGAGGCAAGCCAGTCCCACCTTTGTGCTCAGTATTTCCCTTGCAGCCCTATCCTTAGTCTCCCCACTCATGGTCATTCTTGATTAATTGATAACAGTTAACAAAGGAAAACATTTAAAGAGTTGAAGCACAACTCAGCAGAGTTCTTCTTTCTTCATAATTCTCCACCTTTAGAGCAAAATCCAGCAAATCTCCCACTGCAATCTCATTGTCTGAGCATCCACATGTCTGGAAGTAAGCCATGAATGAGCCCAGCCAGGTCTGTATAAAAATGTTAAAATCTATATTCTCTTTCCCCTCCTCCTGTTGCCCCTTGACATTTGACAAAGCTACCACAACAGAAGTGAACAGCAACTTAAGTTTCTCTGGTTAAATGCAGAGTCACATGTTGTTAATCACCTAGTTATCAAAGTGTTAAACAGGAATTTGGGATTCTTGTGTCCCTGAAATGCCTGAGTTTTAAAGATTGTTGATAAAAAAGAGAAGTGTGGCTGAAGGCATAGTTCAAGCTGAGCTGAGCCTCCTGTAACGCCTCCCACGTTCGTCATCTCAGAGCTCCGGCTCCAGAGCGAAACCTGGACTCACCCCTCTTTCCACCTGCAATCTGTAGACTTTAGAAAAACTAAGCATTCTGGCAACCCATCCTTGCTGAGAGCGACTGCAGGCTTCCACTCACCTCTGTGAAAGAAGGCAGCAAGGAGATTCCCTGCTCAGGCACCTCCACGTGGGGCCGATGAACTCATCCCCTCGCCGCTCACATCACTGGCAGGGAAACGCGCTGGCACCAAACGCACAGATAAGAAAGCAGAAGCCCTTCCCTGATGGACCAATCAAGTCTGACAACTGTCTCGTGGTGGATGCCAGAGAGATTCTGACTATTTTGGCAGGGACAGCAGCTTTTTCTAGGTGAGAATCTGCCTACACAGGATTTATGCAAACATTTCCTCACCCGGTCTGTAACCACCCCTTCGCAGCGAAGCAGTTCAGTGTGAGCGCCAATTCTTTACATAGTTGACTTTAAAATACTACCACTGCCTAAAATAAGAGGGATTTCAATTGCAGTGCTCTCTGAAATGAAGGAGGTGGAAGCCAGTTTGACAATTTAAGCTGATAGCTGCGATGCTGCTTCGCCAGCGTTCTTGGCACCCGGCCTAGGGAGGAAGTAATGAGAAGAAGGGAAGGGACAAAGACAAAGAAGGAATAGATGAGAATGATCCAATCTGCTTAATATAATGACATATATTGCCTATAAAGTGAGTTTTATAGTCAGTGGAAAGAGACTTGTGCTTTTCAGGTGGCACAGAAGATGTTCTCACCCACCAAACAGAGGCATCTCTTTACTGACAGCATAGGGCACTCAGATGTTTTCAGGGAGCGATGAAGTGCTACAATGAGTTGCCTCTCTTCCACAAGGATTACAGAGAGACATAGTGAGAAATATCAGCTACTTCAGCTCACCTGAAGTATGGTCCACCTGATGCTCTTCAGAGAACGAGGAGCCACTGGAGCAGAGCACACTGCTGAAGGATCACCAACATGACTTGACAGGGTGGGAGAGAAATTGCCTCCCAAATCAGAGGTGCAAGAAAGCCTTGGAGGGAACACAGATCCATATCTATGCAGAACAGGCAGTTTGGAGCTGGGCAGATTTAGATTGGATATTAGGGAAAATTTCTTCATGGAAAGAGTCCTCAGGAACTGGAATACGTTGCCCAGGGAGGTGATGGAGTCGCTGTCTCTGGAGGTGTTTAAGAAGTATGTGGACATTACACTTCAGAACATGGATTAACAGCCATGGTGGTGCTAAGTTGATGGTTGGACTCACAGGATCATAGAATGGTTTAGGTTGGAAGGGACCTCAAAGCTCATCCAGTTCCAATCCCTTGCCATAGGGGGACTGGATGATCTTGGAGATCTCTTCCAACCTGGTTGATTCTGTGATTCTAAGCCTGCAAGTCAGAAATGTGATGAAGGGTGGCACCTACTTAGCCAGAGATGGCTATATTGCCTGGCAGCCAAAAGAAAGTGTGGGTCATAAGTCTATGTGCAGGCAAGGTCAAGTCAGGCAAGAAATGTTTTTTTCTGAGCTGAAAGTGCCAGTGTGTGAAAATTGATTTGCCATCCAGGCAGGTATACAAAATGCCTAAACAAAGGATTCTCAAGCCCTCTGCAAGCACAAGATCAGGCATGCAAGAGAACAACATTAGCATCAGCAAATCATCTCTTGTGGGTGCAGAACAAAGTGCTGAATTAGACACTGGAGAGAACTCTCTTGAAAAGTCCCAAAACATCATTTCAAACTGAAGCAGAAGCTGTGCTCTCAGCATGAAAGAAGTATTCTGCTGCAGGGAAGGGTGTCTGGAATGTCAGGCAGCATTACTGTTCACAACAAGATCTGCCTTTTCATACTGGGTAGGTCAAGGTCTCCCCTCAGTGCAAACAGCCTTGTGGAATCCAATGCGAAAGTACCACAGAATGTTAGGGGTTTGAAAGGACCTCTGGAGATCATTTGGTCCCACCCCCCTGTCAAAGCAGGTTCACCTAGGGCAGGCTCCACAGGAATATGTCCAGGTTGGCTTTGAAAGTCTCCAGACAACCTATCTGGACAGCCTGCTCCACTGCTCTGTCATCCTCACTGTAAAGAATTTGCTCCTCGTGTTGAGGTGGAACCTCCTGTACTCTGTCTTATACCCATTATTCCATGTCATATTACCAGGAGTCACTGAAAAGAGCCTATCCCCTTCCTCTTGAGACTCTTCATACATTTCTATACATTAGTAAGACCCTCTCTCAGCCTTCTCTTCTCCAGACTAAACAGTCTCAGTTCTCTCAGTCTTTCTTCGTAGGAGAGATGTTCAGGTCTCTTATTCCCAGGCAAGACCATATTTGTAAGTGCATCAAGCAATGTTTGTATGGAGCTGAAGGAAACATTTTGCCACAGAATCCAAACTGGTTGATGTGAAGAACTATGAATAACTGCAAATCAAGTCATTTAGAAAGCTAAGTAAAAATCATTTATGGATTACACAGTCAAAACCAAAATATTCAGAGCCAAGACAGCAAACAGGAATTATTTGGAGCTGATCTGCAGCGTGATGAACAACAGAACCAGTCAGGGTTGGGAGGGACCACAAGGATCATCTAGTCATCCTGTTATCCAGGGCTTTTTTGTCTGTGTGACCAAAAGGTATCGTGCTCCTTCTGGAATGCAAATGGCCCAAAAGAAATTGGCAGGTGGAAGAAAGGCTCATATGTAAGCTCTTAGGAAAGAGCTTTTGAGTGTGAATGCTTTAAATGTCACGTTTTTGTTCAGGCAGAGGATGTGATAAGATAGAATCTCTTTCAAACCACCAGCTTTCTCCAGGAATTCCTAAGCTTCTTTCTGTGATATCAGACATGTTGCAGCTTCTGTTCAGGTGGTGTAGTTGCACTGCACTGACAGAAACACCATGGATCAATGCTTGATTTTCCTGGAATGGCCATGGCAGTCTCTGCTGTTCCTGTTCAGGTGGTGTAGTTGCACTGCAATGACAGAAACACCATGGATCAATGCTTGATTTTCCTGGAATGGCCATGGCAGTCTCTCTTTGTTCTTCTTCCCCACATTTCTTAGGGATTAAAATCCTGAGGAATATCTGTGTACCTGGTGGTTAAGAAAAAACCTGAATGCATGTTAGATACCATGCACATCAGTATCTTAAGGGGGCCTACAAGAAAACTGGGGGGAACTTTTTAAGCTGTCAGGTAGTGATAGGACTGGAGTGTAATGGAACAAAGATAGAAATGGTTAGGTTCAGACTGATGATAGGAGGAAGTTCTTCACCATGAGGGTGGTGAGCCCCTGGAATAGGTTGCCCAGGGACGTGTTGGAAGCTCCATCCCTGGAGGTGTTTAAGGCCAGGCTGGATGAGGCTCTAGACAGCCTGATCTAGTGTGAGGTGTCCCTGCCCATGGCAAGGGAGTTGGAACTAGATGATCCTTGTGGTCCCTTCCAATGCTGACTGATTCTATGATGCTATGATCAGTGCCACAACAAAAAGAAATTCCTTCAAAATATAAACTAGGTGAAGTCAAGCTGTCCACAGAAATACTGGCATGCTCCTGCAGGCCCTGGTGTCCCTGTGGGCTGGAGTAAACTACAGTTTGCAATGACTTTGCCATGACAGTCTCTTCTGGTAATTTCCTTCTGATAATTTTTTTAAGCAGAATTAATCTCCCTGAGCATCTTCCTTTGCTTTTACAAGTTCAGATCTTCAGATTCAGTTTAAGCAAGCTGCCTGTGCACTGTGTAAAAGGGTTCTATCTGAATCAGTGCAGTGATTTAATGTTTTAATGCCATCCTCTACACACCTACAATCAGCAAATGCTCATTTGGAAATAAAAATTGTTTCAAAGTGCCACCAACTGTTGTTTCTGCAAACTGCAGTGCAAAAAAATGTGTCTTTTAAATACTTCTACTACATGTTAAAACATTTTCTGGTGTAGTACACAACTTGCAAGGACAAGCCTACATTATTCTTTTCCCTAGCTAGAAAAGCAGCACATCCTATTATAGTATCTCCCCTACAGGAGGCTGACAAAGGCAATATAAAGCAGTATACCAGGCATACCTTTTCTGCTGTTTGTAAAGGAATAGTTTGTTTCCCCAGATATGTGTGTTTTAATGACAAGCCAACTTCCAAAAGCTTCCAAGAAACCTCCAGAATTATCTAAGACAACCGAGTGAGACCTTATCTTGAGCACTGCCTTCAGTTTTGGGCTCCCCAGTTTCAGAGGGAGAGGGATCTGCTGGAGAGGGTCCAGCAGAGGCTATGAGGATGATGAAGGGACTGGAGCACTGCCTGATGAGGAGAGGCTGAGGGACCTGGGGCTGCTTAGTCTGGAGAAGAGAAGACTGAGAGGGGATTTGATAAATGTTTATAAACATCTGAGGGCTGGGGGTCAGGAGAGGGGGGACAGGCTCTGCTCACGTAGGACAAGGAGCAATGGGTGTAAGCTGCAGCACAGGAGATTCCACCTCAACACAAGGGGTAACTTATTTCCTGTAAGGATTGCAGAGCACTGCAACAGGCTGCCCAGAGAGGTTGTGGAGTCTTCTTCTCTGGAGCCTTTCAAGGCCTGTCTGGATGCGTTCCTCTTATGATCCGTGCTAGACTGGTTGGACTGGATGATCCCTTTGGGTCCCTTCCAACCCCCAACATCCTGTGATCCTGTGAAAAGTTGGCTTTGCTTTTTCAATATGTTTTCTATTAGTGATGCACGAATTGCTAAGCATTAATCACAGAATTTCAGAATCATTCTGGTAGGAAAAGACCCTTGAGATCAACAAGTCCAACCATTAACCTTACTCTACAAAGTTCACCCCTAAGCCATATCCCCAAGCACTACATCTAAGTGGCCTTTTAAACACATCCAGAGTCAGTGACTCGACCACCTCCCTGGGCAGCCCATTCTAATGCCTGACTACTCCTTCTGGGAACAAAAATCTCCTAATGTCCAGTCTAAACCTACCCTGTTGCAGTCAGAAAGTGTGTGCTGAAAGCACCATAGTCTAGGGCACTGCTTTCACCTCCTTCAGGCTTTAATTTTCACTGTTCTCAAACTTCTTTTTCTCACCTATCTCAGTTCCTGTAGTTTTGCTTTATCCTAAATCAGAAGTTTAGCTTAGTTTAGTCTGATGAAGAGGAGGCTAAGGGGAGACCTCATTGCTCTCTCCAACTACCCAAATGCATGTTGTAGAGAAGTTGGTACTGGTCTCTTCTCACAGATAATTTGTGACAGAACAAGAGGGAGCAGCTTCAAGCTGCAGCTGGGTAGGTCTAGACTGGACATTAGCCATATTTTGCACAGAAAGACTGGTCAGACATTGGAATGTGCTGCCCAGAGAGGTGGTTGGGTCACCAATCCTGGATGTGTTTAAAGGTCATTTAGGTGTGGTGCTTGGGGGATATCATTTAGGGTGGACTCTGTAGAGTAAGGTTTATGATTGGGCTTGACAATCCTGGGGGTGTTTTCCAACCTGAATGATTCTATGAAATCAAGCTGGACTCTTACAAGACAAAATTTTTCTACCATCCACTGACAGTGAGCAAAGAAATAGGATCACAAAGTTGGCCAGACAGGCACCATGGTGCCACGAAAGGGTAAATAATGACAGAAGTTTGTCAGTCTGCACTGTGTGCCTGTATTAGTAATACAGCATGGGGCAGTCTTCCAGGAGACTGAATAGCCACAACTCTTGAGGAGCTGATCTCCATAAAGAGCAGCTCTAAATCTATTCTGTTTGCTTGCTGCCAGCATATGAAACGCAGCAACTGCTAAATAAATCAATATGACCCCAAAGATTCCTTGGCTTAACATTGTGTGATTTTTGTGGCTGATTGGGCATTTAAATAATTTTTTTTCCTGTCATAGCATCTGCATCAATTGAAAATGCCAGGCTGTGGACACAAACCTTTACATCTCTCCAGTGCTTTGTTTGCCAGCAGTAACTACAATTAAAAGAACAACAACCCTCCCTTGCTTCTGTGGGTACCATTTACTTGGTGGGTTGTTTTTTTTTTTTTTAACTCCAGAGAGGACAAAGTAGGCATTTTACTGGTTTGAAATGAAACATGTTCTGCAAGGTCTGAGTTATTCATCTATTGACTGGTGGGAGCATTTATTTCAGAGAACAGTAAGTTACTCGAATGTTCTCAGTCCAAATTGATCCAACAGAATGAGGCAGGGGCCCCCCACCCCCTTCCATACTTTGAAGTCTGAATTCCTCCACAATTTTTCTTTCAAAACTGCTGCTCTGAACCCCCTGTAGATGTAATAGGTAATCACAGCTGATTGATTTCTGAGCGTAGGGATGGAAGTAAAGGGAGAGAAACGATGTGGTGACAGGAGAGGATGCGAAGTTCAAGAACATTGCAGGCATGTGCCAAGGAGACCTTTCATAAAGGCAATGGAGTGACTGAAAAAGAAAAAGCCAGTGAGGGAAAAGAATAGAAGATAACAGCTGAAAGGTGAAACAAGCAGACTAACTGGGAGAAAACTGTGGTGCGGTGACTGAGAGAGGGTAGGAGGAGTCTTCAGTACGGCAGCACACAGTTAAATGGAGGAGGAGAAGAAGAGGGAGCAGGTTTGCAGAAGTTCCTAATCACATGGAAGGAGACCTGCTCAGTTCTCTGCTCTGAGAGGCAAGGATCTCAAGGCAGCACCTACTGCCAAAAAACTAGCTGGCTGAGCTGTGTGCCAGGTTCTTTTTCTTTAGAAGATTCAGTAGAATGCCCAGGGACATTGTGGATGCTCCCTCCCTGGAGGTGTTCAAGGCCATGTTGGATGAGGCTTTGAGCAACCTGTTCTGGTGGGAGATGTCCCTGCCTATGGCAGAGGGTTGGAACTGGATGACCTTTGAGGTCCCTTCCAACCTAAACCATTCTGTGTGATTCTGTGTAAAATACTGGAACAGGTTGCCCAGAGATGCAGTTGAGGACATTCAAGGATAAACTTGATAGGGTCCTGAGCAACATTATCTAGTTGAGATGTCCTTGCTCACTGCAGGGCTAATTGAACAAGAGGACTTTTGGGGGTCTTTTCCAACATGATGTCTTCTGTGATTCTGTCATAGAGGAATCCCAAGTGCTGTGCAACTCAACTTTCTACCTTTAGCTGGCCTTGCAGTTGTATTCCCGACTCTGTGACACACATGGACACCACTGCCACATGAAGGTACTACATTAAATAAAAGTAAGGCTGAATTTTGCAACTGGCATTGCAAAAGTAACTGAGAACAGAATGACAATTAGCAAACCCTATCGTAAAGATCTGCAGGGTAAAATACCAAGTTGCTATGGCCCACACTAGTGAGGGAGGTTCTGCAGCTTTGTTTGCCTTTCCAATTCAGTTCTAGGAAAACCCAACCACGAATCACTAAATTACTGTTCAGGTGTCAACTTAGGTGATAATAAAGAAAGAGTTTATCCTTTTCCTCAATGAGGAGTAAATCTAAATTCTGTAGGGCTGCAGCCAAAGCCTACTGCCCATATTTAACATGAGTTTATGAAAAAATAGATAATTTTTCTCCTTTCCTAATTGTTTGCTTCAGCATGCTTTTCCCCCAGTGCTTCCAAGATGGATATATCTCACCATTTCATTAACACAGTGTTGAATAGCAGTGTTTCCTTTTGTAACAAATTAGCATTACTGGAGTGTGCAATATGAGTTTGAAACTCATTTACATTGGGATCCTTTATGCCATTCTGACAAAAGAGATGTTTTTATAGTGAGAGTCTAATGTAGGCTGCATATATTTGGTTGCAGAGAGAAGCAGGCTAAGGCAGCCTCCCTGTTTTTGCTACGGCAGAGACAGGTAGATGCATCACCACATTCTCTACCCTGCCCTGGCAGAGGCTGCACTGCTTTTAACAGCATTCATCAGCACAGACCAGGTTCTTCTCATGTGTTGGTGACTGAATGTTAATCCTCAAATTTCTCTCAGCAGAGAGAGGTTATGAATCTTTTATTTTCACCAATGAGGAGCCAGACAGCATGAACAGGTTTGGGATTTACCCAAGATTCCCATACCACAAAACCACATAGAATCAACCAGGTTGGAAGAGACGTCCAACATCATCCAGCTCAACCTAGCACCCAGCCCTAGACAATCAACCAGACCATGGCACTAAGTGCCTCATCCAGGCTTTACTTCAACACCTCCAGGGATGGTGACTCCACCACCTCCCTGGGCAGCCCATTCCAATGCCAATCACCCTCTCTGCCAACAACTTCCTCCTAACATCCAGCCTAGACATCCCTCAGCACAACTTGAGTCTGTGTCCCCTTGTTCTATTGCTGGTTGTGCCATACACTCATGTCAGCCAAGTGGCTGTCCAAGAGAAGCTGAACTCAGATGTGTTACTAACAGCTGAATTTCCAAGCTTTCCAAAGACTCCAATTTCTGACTTGTCTGCAACAAAGGAAGTAATTCCCTGTTCTTTACTTCATTGCTCTGATTGTTACAACCCCACTTCTGCTGAAGTGTTTAGGTCTCCTTTAAACCCAATATTAATCTCGAACTACAAACCTCTTCATTTAACATTCCTCATGGCTATTTGAGGAGCGAATAAATATCCTTCTGCTTTTCATAAAAATGCCTCTGCAATTGAACCTCTTATTAAATCCTTAGATTAGCCAGAGCTGCACTGTCATACAAATACTCCATTAGTATGAGGAAAAAAAAAAGAGGCCACTGAGGGCTGCTGCTAAATGAAAATTCTTGCAAAGATCATAGGATCCATGGAGTTTACTTAGCACAAAAGCAATCTTCACTGAATTCTGTTGGATAACTAATAGGAACAACAATAATTAGATGTTCAAGAAAAGATGAGGCACTTAGTGCCATGGTCTACTTGACTGGACAGGGCTGGGTGATAGGTTGGACTGGATGAGCTTGGAGGTCTCTTCCAAGCTGGTTGATTCTATGATTCTATGTTAATAGGAAGAGAATTGTAAGACTTTGCTTTCACACACAGTAACACAAAACTTTGCCTTCATCAAAAGTGTAAACAGGTTTGCTTTAGTCCATTGGTGTTCTTTTTTAGCACATTGCATCTCTCCTTTAACCTCAATGGGATCAAATGTTGCTGCTGCCATGTTCTCTGCTGCGTCTTCCACATTCCTGGCAGTCCTTCATATCTTACTTCATTGGTCTGATCCCTATTTTCTCTAATTCCCATTATATTACAGAAATTCACTCTGAAAACCAAACATTTCCAGAATTGGGTCACTTCTATTTCGTTAACACATGGGGCTGGCCAGTGGCACAACAAGAATCATAGAATCAACCAGGTTGGAAGAGTCCTTCACAAGCTCATTCAGTCCAACCTAGCACCCAGCCCTAGACAATCAACCAGACCATGGCACTAGGTGCCTCATCCAGGCTTTGCTTCAACACCTCCAGGGACGGCGACTCCACCACCTCCCTGAGCAGCCCATTCCAATGCCAATCTCTCTCTCTCTGGCAACAACTTCCTCCTAACATCCAGCCTAGACCTCACCCTGCACAACCTGAGACTCTGTCCCCTTGTTCTGTTGCTGATTGCCTGGCAGAAGAGATGGGAATTTAAGCCAGATGGTAATTCTCCCCACACCCATCCATACACAAAGTCCATGTCAAGGCTCACAAAATCTTCACTGCCTTCACAGCTAAAGGCACCTTTCCAAAATTCAGCCATCACTATTTATTAATTCCCCCTCATTAGAAATGCAAAGCAACACAGGAATGCTGGCTGGAGAAGGATCCTCTGGGAGCTACCCAGCCTGACCTCCCCTGGGGAGCAGACCTGTACCAGCACTGTGTCAGGTCAGCTCGTGGCTTTGCCTTGACAACACAGCAAAGGCAGATGGAGATTCTCTTTGAAACTCTCTCTTACCTTGCTTCCCCTAATTAGTTTATAAAATGGTAGAGTACATCTGCAATTTACCAGTGAGCAGCTGTGCAATATGTATACTTTAAAAGAAAATGTGCAGCTCTGATTTTACACTAGTCCTGTTTTGTACTTCTCCTGGAGAAAAAGCAGCTTCAGAAAGGCACTATTCTTAAGGTGAACCAAAAAGATTTTCCAATGGTGATGTAAGCCATATCCTGGCTGCAAGCTCCCATTATTAATTACCCTAATCCCTAATCCCCATGATGGTGAACAACAGTTTCTTCCCTTTCATTTTGTGACAGCCTGTCACATAATGTAGACATCATACATACACACATATCCACATACATGTATATATATGGTATATATAATGCTGCAACAGATAAATATCATAGAATCATAGAATCAACCAGGTTGGAGGATGGCTTCCAAGATCATCCAGTCCAACCTATCATCCAGGTCCATCCAATCAACCAGACCACGGCACTAAGAGGCTCATCCAGGCTTGGCTTCAACACCTCCAGGGACAGCAACTCCACCACCTCCCTGGGCAGCCCATTCCAATGCCAATCACTCTCTCTGCCAACAACTTCCTCCCAACATCCAGCCCAGACCTCCCCTGGCACAACTTGAGACTGTGTCCCCTTGTTCTGTTGCTGCTTGCCTGGCAGAAGAGACCAACCC
Organism: Pogoniulus pusillus; assembly: GCF_015220805.1. NCBI lineage: Eukaryota > Metazoa > Chordata > Aves > Piciformes > Lybiidae > Pogoniulus > Pogoniulus pusillus. The sequence continues at coordinate 4,694,687 of NC_087288.1, read as the reverse complement.
CATCTGGCTATAGACTCCCTTCAGGTAGTTGTAGACAGCAATGAGCTCTGCCCTGAGCCTCCTCTTCCCCATGAAGGAAAGGGGGAGAGCTAAACATCCTCTAATAATTTTCATACAACAAACTCAAGAAAGGGAGAGCCCAGAGCCATCAGCTCTCAGGAATATATCTCTTCACACTGTTTCTCAGTCAACAGCTGACTGGCCCAGGTTTCTTTCACTACTCCTCAAAGGACAGCATCTCAGAGGACTTTGTGTACTTTATGGCAGCCAAAATGGCAAAGATTGGACAATGCTCCCAAAATGATGTTTTTTTGAAAAGGTAACTACTGAAATCTTCCAGGTCTCTGAGGATATGAAACTGAAAACACTTCTTGCATGCAGGAATTTACACAGAATCCCTGATGTAGCAAATGAGACCAATGCTAAGATCTTACCAGATTCATATTGAATCGAGTAGGAGAGCAACCTACATTACTGGATTTGTCACCACTGGCCCAAAGGCCATTGACAGGCTAGCACAGTGGAAGACAAGAGTAAATTAACATCTAATGTAGCATACAGTGCCAAGCCAGCATGAAAATCTGCCTTGCTGGGGCAAGAAACATGTCCCTAATGGGACTGACCTGTTGGAAGGCAGCAAAGGGGAAAAGGATCTGAGGGTCCTAGTGGATGGGAGGTTGACCATGAGCCACCAATGTGCTCTTGTGTTCGGGAGGGCCAATGCCATTCTGGGGTGTATTACAAGGGCTGTGGTTAGTAGGTTGAGAGAGGTTCTCCTGTCCCTCTATTCTGCCCTGGTGAGGCTGCATCTGGAGTATTGTGTCCAGTTCTGGGTCCCTCAGTTCAAGAGGGACATAGAACTGCCTGAGAGAGTCCAGCACAGAGCCACAAAGATGATGAAGGGAATGGAACATCTTCCTTATGAGGAGAGCCTGAGGGAGCTGGGGCTGTGCTGCTTGGAGCAGACTGAGAGGCAATCTCACCAATGTTTATAAATATGTGCAGGGTGAGTGCCAGGAGGCTGGAGCCAGGCTCTGCTGGGTGATGCCCAATGACAGGACAAGGTGGAAGCTGAGGCATAGGAAATTTGATGTAAACATGAGGAGAATTTTTTTCCCTGTGAGGGTGACAGAACACTGGAACAGGCTGCCCAGTGGGGCTGTGGAGTCTCCCTCTCTGCAGATATTCAAATTCCTCCTGGATGTGTTCCTGTGTGATCTGGTATAGGACACCCTGCTGTGCCAGGGGAGTTGGACCAGTTGGAGCTTTTTGAGGTCCCTTCCAGCCCCTGACATGCTGTGATTCATTCTCTGGTTTTAATGACAGCAACTTTCTAGAATAAACAGCAGTATTTGTACTACAGCTGAAAGAGATTGGAAGAGACCTGGAAAGGCACTGAGAGCACAGTTCCCATCTGCTACGACCAGGTGCCTAAAGTTTGAGTGTATACATTTTAAACAGAGGTTGGGCAGGATGACTGAAGGAGAAACCAACAGGTTGTATTAGCACAATGTAAGCAATAAATTCTCATCTGGGGAGATTCTGGAGAACTTGATTTTTTAGGACAGATAAGGAGTAGATGCAGAAGGAAAGAGTAATCATACTCTCAGCTTCCCAACCTCTCCCTCTCTGGGAACATCTTTTCTAGCAGGTTTGGGTTGCGTTTCTCTTCCCCTCCTCCCCCCCTGCCTTTTATCTCTACAGCTCAGAATTCAGAGCTGCAATAGAAGCGACCAAGCAGGTGTATATTCCATTTCAACAGTCTGCTCTTCTGCTGTTTATTTCTGGTTAGTTGCAGATGGGAAATGGGAGACAATTCTTAGCTTTTCAAGAATATCAGAACATTGCAGGTTTTACCTCAGACAGAAAGTGAGGAACTTGTAAGGTTTTGTAGGCTCTGGCTGAGCTCTCTGCTGCACTGAGTGTGTTAGTTGATGTGGATCAGCCCTATGCTGCTAACTGCACAGATGAAGAACAACACAAAAAGAAGATGCTGTTAATTGTCACTATTGATACAAAAGCAGTTTATAGCAGCACACTTGAAGGCCAGCATCATGACCCTCAAAGCTATTTTCAAGGCTGTGCAAGCACTTAGAGCAAATATGTAGTCTCTGTTCTAAAGAATTAGCACTAGCAGAGGTGCACAGGTGGTAGAACATTGGCAGACTAAATACTAGCAGGAAGGATAATAGGTAGCAGTCATAGCTTAATCGACAGTCTGACTCTTGTCAAGTGTGCTTTGTAGCAAAGGAGGATTTTTAGGTAAGGTAATGAAGGTAACTCTGCCTGTTACAGGAAGCTTCCCTCCAGCCTGAGAAGGCATGAAGATGCCTGATTGAAATAAGATACTGGGAGAGGCTAACATCAGAGGCTGGTAGGAGGCAGTAATTGACCTGAATGTGCAATGAGAAGCAGATAAACTACCAAAGAATTTGAAAGTCATGTAAAGAAAATTTGCTTGTTAGTGAGGTACTAGTGGAGGAGTGAGATAAGAGACAGGATACACAAAGAAGAGATGAAAAGAGAAGAGGGTCATGGCCACAACAGCAGGTTATGAAAATGTGTGGTAGCATTTGGGGAGGAAAGGCTAGGAAAAGCAACTGAAATGCGATAGAAACCAGGCTGACAGCTTTAGCTACTAAACTTCCCCAGTTCCACTCTGTAGCAGAGGTGTCCTGGGCAGTGAGATGCTTGACCTGAGCCTTTTCCAGCATCTTACATGGGACTTAGAATTCTGAAGTGTTGAAATCCCCCAAGATCTGGTGCTCCATTTTGAACATGAGAGAAGCTGTGAGTCTTGAAGAGACACACAAAGGCATTTTCACTCCTCTTTCTCAGTGACAAGAGTGTGAGTAGGGTGAGGAAACAGAAAGTCAGGCTCCTGTGTGGAGTGTGCCCAGCTGCAGGAGCAAGCCATGGAGAAGGCAACTTGGAAGTGCGGCAGAGAAAGTTCATGACTAGGATAAAAAGTTGAGAACTAAGGGGATGTGGGGACAGATCTGGGTCAAATCCAAAGAAGGTTTGAGAGTGATGGAAGAGCCAAAGGTTTGGGAGGTTTTTTGTTTGCTTGGTGCTTTGTTCTGTGTTGTTTTTAATAACAGCAGATGCATGTTTTTCTTGTACTTGGCAAGAAGAAAACCGCTTGGGTTTGGAAGCCTTGGCATGCTCTTGAGGAGGTGAACTGTAAACTCAATGTACCTTTGCAGATCTCCTGGAGTGTGGAAACAGGACTATGAGGAGAACAAACATTGGGAAGAGGTGTAACAAGATTTTCCCAAGGCAGAAAAGGGAAAGCCATGAAATTCACAGCCGGAATATAACAGCTACAAAATAAAATTATCTGGTTCTGCTTCCACAAACACAGACATGATTTTGCAAATGAGGACAAGGCCACAACACAGCTATAGAAAACCCATTAACATTTAAAAGGTTACACCCAGAAGCAAGTAATTTTTTAAGATAAGCTCAAAACTTCTATGCGGGCATCTTCTACCCAAGAGCTGAATCCTTTAACAGTGACTCTTTCCTGTAATGAAAAATAAAATGTATCTGTCCAAATGGAACACAAACCCTATGAGGAGAGGCTGAAGGAGCTGGGGTTGTTTAGCCTCGAGAAGAGGAGGCTCAGGGCAGACCTCATTGCTGTCTACAACTACCTGAAGGGAGTCTATAGCCAGGTGGGGTTGGTCTCTTCTGCCAGGTAAGCAGTAACAGAACAAGGGGACACAGTCTCAAGTTGTGCTCGGGGAGGTCTAGGCTGGATGTTAGGAGGAAGTTGTTGGCAGAGAGAGTGATTGGCATTGGAATGGGCTGCCCAGGGAGGTGGTGGAGTTGCTGTCCGTGGAGGTGTTGAAGCAAAGCCTGGCTGAGGCACTTAGTGCCATGGTCTGGTTGATTGGATGGGGCTGGATGATAGATTGGACTGGATGATCTTGGAAGCCATCCTCCAACCTGGTTGATTCTATGATTCCATGATTCTAAATAGAGATCCCATCTGTGTTTTACAGTTTAAGTATTTCCTTCCACAATAAATACACTAGAAATGAAGAGATAAATGCAAATTTACAGGCTTCTATGAAACCTGTAAATGAGACCTTCTATGAGACCCTACAAGACAGTTAATCTTTGAGTAACGAAAAGCAGGTTGAGGGAAGTGATCCCTTCTTCTAGTCTGCACTGGTGAGACCCCATCTGGAGTATTGCATCCAGTTCTGGAGCCCCTATTACAAAAGGGATATGGATGTGCTGGAAGGTGTCCAAGAAAGGCCATGATGATGATCAGAGAGCTGGAGCTGCTCTGCTATGAGGAGAGACTGAGGGAGTTGGGGCTGTTCAGTCTGGAGAGGAAAAGGCTCCAAGATGACCTTATTGTGACCTTTCAGTATCTTAAGAGAGCCTACAAGAAAGCTGGGGAGGGACTTTTTAGGATGTCAGGTAGTGATAGGACTAGGGGGGATGGACCAAAGCTAGAAATGGGTAGATTCAGACTGGATGTTAGGAAGAAGTTCTTCCCCATGAGTGCAGTGAGACCCTAGAATACGTTGCCCAGGGAGGTGGTGGAAGCCTCATCCCTGGAGGTGTTTGAGGCTAGTCTAAATGAGGCTCTAGACAGCCTGATCTAGTGTGAAGTGCCCTTGCCCGTGGCAGAGGGGCTGGAACTAGATGATCCTTGTGGTCCCTTCCAATCCCTCACTGATTCTATGACTCTATAATAACAGGCCAGATCCTTCGATGGCATTAGCTACAGCTTCCTTAAATCACTGGGTCAGTGCTGATCTGGGCTGCTGACCTGGGCTGCTGATCTGGCTCTGTGATTTGCCTGGTGACTTTTTATGAAAGCCAGTTACTTGTTATGAGAGATAAGCTTCTGCTTCCAGCCAGTGGGACGTCCAACTGGCTTGTATTTGGTAGAAGATTAAAGCAACACCATTCTATTTACCTGCCTCTTCTGAGCCTTTTGCTTCTTAGAGCCTTCATTTTCTTTCTCAAAGAAAGAGTCACACAGGGAGCAGTGTTGATGCTGGTGGCCTTTGCTGGCTCAATTATTCTTTGGCAGAGTAGGCTTCACACTCTGCACTATCTATGCCAACAATTTCCTAACAGCCTCACCCCAAGACCAGAATATATTGTGTTTAATTGGTTTCCAGAATCTCTCACCTCCAGAATGAAATCTTCAGCTGTGCACTACCTTGCAAAGTGCTGCTGAGAGTAAATGCACGTACCCCAAATCCCTCAAAGGGACTCCTGACCTTGAAAAGCTCTGGCATTTGGATGATGCCATAGCCATTCACTACTGCTTTAGTTTTGCTGCCCTATTCTGATGATGAAAGTAGGGCTGCAAGACCTTTGTGGCCTCCAAATGTCTTTCTTTCCTGGATTCCAGCATGCTGTTGTAAGCATCTCTGCTCTAAGCCTCTTGCTAAGCAGCAAAGACACCTAAATGTTACAATTCAGTCTCGTACTGCAGAAGAAACTGTCAACTGGTAAACACCAACATCCTAAAAGGACTCAAATTAATTGATAATGTGTTTTATTAAATTAGCAGTCCAAATTTGCATGCCAGCAAAAACTCCTAGCTTCTGATTACCTCTGGGAACAAAGAAGACTAGAGCATGTTTATAAATAGTGGCAATGGGCTTAGCATACGTTACCTTCTCTCCTAGATAAATATTAATTAGCCACACAGAAGAATCAGACCTTTAAGAGGAAGGAATCTTTGTGGCTCCCCTTAAATCCACATTGACATGCTGATTGCACAAGGAAAAGATTGGATTCTGGATTTTTCAGCAACTTTGCTTCTGTTCTGTGATTTGCTGCATTGCACAAGTTTCCATCAGGCTTTCTGCATTTAGTAGCTGGCTGCTTTGAAATATGTGTGGCCTTTTTGTTCTTTGGGGTTTGTGTTTGTTGGGGTTTATTTATTTTTAAAGATGGAATTTAATGTTCCATTTCTGAAAGCTGGATATTTGGGAACTGTTTGAAATCGGCTCTGGATCCTGAAAAGAAAACCTTTAGAGCTTTCATCCTCTAAAGCAGAAACAGGGAATTGAAGATGCTCAAGTGGGCCAAAGATTTAAACCATATATAGGTCCACATCTGAAAGGAAAGGATTTATCTTCTGACAAGTCTGAGCAGAGAATGTGAGATTTTCTTCATTTGAGTCCCCACAGAGTCTAAGCACAAGGTATTTTGCCTTCACACTGAACAGGTGCTCGTCTCTCTTTTGGTTTTGGCCTTATGTGACAGGCAGGTTTTAAGGGTTATGCCACCGACTTTCGGTCCTGGTAGACAGCTGCACTTTTATGTGGTACTGCCACTGCTACATCCTACGGTTGACTCCCCATGCATTTCATCACAAACAGACCTCAGTGGGTTAGAATTCCCTCAGCTGTACAGCTGGAGACAGCCTCAGCTGTAGGGATGACTGTTCAGCCAGATCCTCTGGCAGCAAATCAGGCGTTTGCACTGATTTTAGTGTGAATCAGAGGCTTTAGCAACCTCAGATGGAAACCACAATAAGAGGAGGCAACAGCCCTTTTCACACAAGCAGTCATTTCTTCTGCAGGAGAATAATGGGCAGCGTGGAAGGAGAGGAAATGGGGCAGGCTTGAAGCTATTTCCTGTGGAGCATCTCCAGGAACATCATTAAAAAGAGAATCCCTTGTAGATGAGTGAGGATCACCAACCTCAGCTACTGCCTCCAGGAACTGAAATGTGTTGGGATGGGTGCAGTGTCTGGATATGAAATTGTCAGAACAGTGTAAGGGAGCACTGGAGTTTCTTTTTGCTTGACTTCAGCTGCCTGCTTAGAAAGTAGTTGAATAGTCTTTGAAGGCCATCTGAGTGCATTTTTGCAGCTACTGTGCCTGACCAGTGTGAAGAATAGGAGGAGATAACCTGATCTGGCTTTCTTCCCTTGGGCTGAGAAACTTGGTGCACACGTGTGCATGTGTGCCTATTGAGCCTATGCGCTTGCTTCTTTTTCTGGGTCCTTAGAGTCAAAACCAAACCCAGGCCCAGCTGCTCCTTGTAATTAAATTTCAGTAGCTCAAGCTGGGAGTTTTCGTTTTGACTAGTGACTTGGAAGTGTTGGCATTTAAATGGCCTCGGCTATGCTTCAAAGTTAACATTGAGAAACTTCACACATCACACCAGCGTTATTTGTCTGTTGGCAAACTCAACAAAACCCCAGTGCACTGATTTACATAGTGAAGGTTATCTTTGCTAGCAGAAGGACTCAAGAATTTCATTATTTAAAACACGAGGAGGAATCTCATCACAGCGCAGGAGGCTGCAGATGGCATCGCACACAACTTGCCGTCTGAGTCGAGGGCAGAGGTGGAGTTTAGCATTGCCCTATGTTCAAATACACCTAAGAGATTCAAAAGCCAAAATCCACACAACGTTATCTGTGGCCAGGACAGATCTGACTATAGGATGACTTTTGCTTTCTGATATTTGGGTTTGTGTCTATGTATCTGTCTTCTCTCCATCTATTTTTAAGTCATATGTGACATCTGTGTCATACATGGGCAGTTTGTGATGCAATCAACTTTTGCTTTCTGGTATTTAGGTTGGTGTCTATGTGTCTGTCTTCTCTCCATCTATTTTTAAGTCATATGTGACATCTGTGTCATACATGGGCAGTTTGTGATGCAATCAACTTTTGCTTTCTGGTATTTAGGTTTATATCTATGTGTCTATCTTCTCTCCATCTATTTTTAAGTCATAGATGAGTTTTACTCTATACATGGGCAGTTTGTGATGCAATAAACCAATAGTAGGCTCAGTTTTCACTGCAGTTTCTATATTTGGGTATTTTAGTCCATCAAAATCTGGATATAAGAAGTATTAACAGTCTTAACACCATCAGAATGAAATTAATTTTATGCCTGCTTCAGCACAGAAGCCAAAAGCTTCAGGAAATAGGATCTCTTCCCATAAGCATCTTTTCAGATCCAGTTAGGATCTGAAGTGAAGGTAAACAACAAAGTGCAAGCTTCAAGATGACAGCAGAGGAGTGAGATATGATCGTTTGTGTGATATTACATGCAATCTGCAATATGTTTCTGACTGGCACTTCAAGACTCCAGCACTTATTGATGATGAAGGTAGAACCTGGCTCCTGCTTTCATCAAGCCACAGCCTGTGGGAGCCCAACCGTGACAATGGGCTGGGTGAAGATTAGCTAAAGAGAGAGAAAGGGTAATTGTAAGCAACCTGAGCACCTCTTGCTTTGACAGGAATCCTGAGGAGCAGCATGCACAGCTGTTTCAGTGCCTGGTTGGGAGCGTACCTTCTGCATACCCCACTGGCAATAATGCACAGCACCAAATCCAGGACATGGAGCTCTATCAGGAAGCTACCTTTTGTTTCATGCTGCAGCTACTTCTAACCCCAGACTGAAGCCCCAGAGAGAAGCATGAGGAATGTTTACTAAACCTGTACAGGAAGACTAGGTGATCCTTGTGGGAAGTCAGCTGAAGTCATCATAGCTGGAACTGGCATGTCCTAGGTGAATGTTTTCCTGACCACTGGTAGCAGTGCTACGTAGCTGAGCAAAAACCAAGTGAGCACAACAGAAGAAAACAAACAAGGGAGGAGAAAAGCATCTTCCTGCCAAGACAATGAGGGATGCAAGGAATGATGATTACTGGTGAATAATAACCCAGAATTAAGGGAGAAGGGCAACGGCAAAAGCTGGACACAGAGCACAAACATTGCATAATGAGGGTAAATGGTGACATTAGTAGGGTGGCCAAAACTCATTGTTCATTCACATAGTACTTGTCTGCATTACACAACGTGGTTGATGGCAGTGGCTAGGGCTAGAACATTACCCTCTATAATTTTATCTGAAGAGCCTTTCCACGAGAGGAAAGCTGTTCCAAAACTGAATGAAGGATTAGGTTTTCCTCTTGTTATTATTGGTATTTTAAATTTAAATCAATCTTGGATACATGACCCTGTTTGGGAAGAATATTCAGCTATGGAGGCTAGAGGGCAACTTAAGCACAACTAAATTAAGCCAGAGATGTTGAACAAGAGTGGAAGCAATAGCATGGTGTATTGGAAACTGGGATTATAAAATCTCTGCCCATCAAAGAGACCAGAAGAATATAAATAGTTCTGTTTTACTATGTTTAATGCAGTAAAGCCTAGAGGCTCCAACCAATTACCAGTCTCTGCTGAGCACAAGGAGGCTTCACAAAATAAAAGCATGGAAACAGACCTATCTGTAGCTCTTCTGAGAAAATAGAAAGGCTTATTGACATTTTATCTTCCTGTCAGTTCAGTGAGTGTAGGCAAACCTTGACTACCATACTTTAATTAATCCAAGGCAATCTCACTACTTCACTTCTTGAGACAGACAAAGAGGGGTTCTGGGGCTGATTTAACAAAATCTCAAGCACTGTCACTGCTTTTTTGGATCCCAGGGGACCTGTAGGTGCTTAGCACTTCCCCAGAGCAGGGCCCCTTGCCCAGTGCTGATACAGAGAGGGAACGGGTTGTCCCTGCGGGGCTCTGGCTTTCTCCGACCGCTGTGCATCCATGGCACTCCCTCAGTTCAATGCTTCTTTTCATAGTTTCCTCACCCCTCTGGGCCACGATGGATCCTCTCTAGCTTCCTCTTGCTGTCCTTCCTTGAACTGCATCCTCTCAGGTGTGCCAGTCACTCTTGCAGAAGGATGGCAAACAAGGTGCTGGGGTTTTTCACCCTGCACATAAGCTCGATGTACCAGGCTGATGGTGATGCAGTACCTTACCCTGTGTGGTGCTGAGCACATCCCAGGAAGGATGAGGGCACTGGGAAAACGTTTGCCTTCTTACAACAGAGGAAAACAGCCAAGAGGAGATAGTCAAGAAGTGGTGAGAGTTGGCAGGAAGCTTAGGCAGGTAAAGCAGCATGTGCAAATGTGCACAAATATGCCTGCAGGCTTCAGTCCTTGCCCCCCTTCCCCGGGTCCGTCGTGGCATCTTTAGGAGATTTACTCTAGGGCTGCAAAGCAGACATTTCCCTGAGCTCAGAATTACCCTGACCCAGCAAAAAGCAAGCTTACACTTCCCTTTGTGTGCAGAACTTTCCTCCGGCTGCGGAGAACAAACAGCGGCAGGAGCTGCGGGACCTGGATAAATGCGTGCTACCGGTGCCCCTCCTGCCCCCACCTCTCGAGCACTGGCAGATCCTGCAGGGCACGTCTGGGATGTTCAATCACGGATGTGCGCTTCCAAGCACACCGGGAAAAATGGGAAAAAAAAGAGAGAGACCAAAAGGACCAAAAAAAGAAAAAAAAAGAAAGAGAGGTGTACAAATATCTGAGCCCAGGAATGCTTAAAGTTTAAGCATAAAGCAGGCACTGGGACCCGCTGCAGCGCACAGCCCCTCTCCCCCCAGAGCTGCATCTCTGGACCACACCATCCTGCCCGCTCCTGCCCTTTCTCGCACGTCCAGCTCCGAGCACCCATCGGCACCTGCAGCCCTGGCGTGGGACGGGTGGAGAGGCGGTCCCCTCGGCGTGGCCGGCGGGCTCGGTGAGCACAGCCATCGCTCAGCCCCGCGGCACGGTGGGCACGGTGCAAGGAAGGGATGGGGCTGGGCGAAAGAGCCGGGAAGATGCGGGCATGGGGAGGAGGGCGGTGGGAGAGACCGGGCTCCTCCCGACGACTGCGGGGGTAGGGGCGGGAGGCTGGCAGGAGGGGCGGTGCGCGGGACCAGGGCGGACCGTGCCCCCCTGTCGGACGGCGGGGGGGGTGCGGAGAGAGGGCTGGCAGGGGGAGGCGGCGGCTCCTCCTCCGCGGGCAGGCGGGCAGCCCGCCCGGGAGCGGCACCGGTTGCTCGGTGCCAGCGGAGCCACGCCGCCCGCTATATAAGGGGCGGTGGCTGCTAGCGCTCCCTCACACCGGCCCCTGCCCGCGCTGGGCTGAGGCTGGCCCCTGGCATTATGGCCCGTGACGGGGCGCCATGGAAGGTGGTCTCCCCACCTGCCTCCCGCAGACCCTCCTCTTCCTCCTCCTCCCGCTCCTCCTGCACCCGCAAACTTGCCGCGGCGGGCTGCGTGTGAAGGCAGAGCTCGGCGAGGCGGCTAAGCTGCCCTCGCAGTCCTCTGCCGTCGCGCCCGCAGCCCGGAGGGTGCGAGGCCGCCGTTCGCGGGCATGCGGCGCTGCCGCTGCACCCGTCGAGACGCGGTGCGGAGCCGCGGGCAGCGGGGCTGAGCCTAGGGGCGGCCGGGGCCGGGGCCCCACGCCCGGGGCTCGCCGCGCTCCCGGGAAGGCGTGGGGGCAATGAGCTGGCGTGGGGAGCGGGCACAGCTGGCCCCCTCTTCGCCCTGCTCCGTCGCTGGCGGCGAGTGAGACTCGGCGGAGCCCCGCTCGGCGCTCCCGGAAGGGCGTGCGGGCGGGCGGGAGGGAGGTGGTGCCGGCGCGGAGATGCTGCAGCCCTCCCCCGGCGCCGACGGGGTCCTGCCGGGGTAGCGGCCCCGCCGTGCCGCGCCGAGCCCCGCCGTCTGCGGGGGGCGGTGGCCGCGGAGTGATGGAGCTGGCCAGCCCCTGCCAGGCGCCGCTGCTCGCAGCCAACGAATCTTACCACGGCCGAAACTGCAGCTCTGAGGAAGGGAGCTACCAAGATGCCACCCCTCTCTCCTGGAAGATAGTACTCGCCGTCGTCCTGGCGCTCGTCACCCTGGCCACGGTGCTCTCCAACGCCTTTGTCATTGCCACGGTTTACCAGACGAGGAAACTCCACACGCCGGCCAACTATCTCATCGCCTCCCTGGCTGTCACCGACCTCCTCGTCTCCATCCTCGTCATGCCCATTAGCACCATCTACACTGTGACCGGCAAGTGGACGCTGGGGCAGATCGTCTGCGATATCTGGCTGTCCTCGGACATCACCTGTTGCACGGCGTCCATCCTGCACCTCTGTGTCATCGCCCTGGACCGCTACTGGGCGATCACCGACGCCGTCGAGTACTCCACGAAACGGACTCCTAAGCGGGCAGCGGGCATGATCGCTCTGGTATGGGTCTTCTCCATCTGCATCTCCATGCCGCCTTTGTTTTGGCGGCAGGCGAAGGCCGAGGAAGTCTCTCGCTGTGTGGTGAACACGGACCACGTCCTCTACACCGTGTACTCTACCGTGGGAGCCTTCTACTTCCCCACTCTGCTGCTGATAGCCCTCTACGGGAGGATCTACGTGGAAGCCAGGTCACGGATTTTGAAGCAGACGCCAAAGAAAGCAGGTAAAAGACTAACGCGGGCACAATTAATCACAGACTCCCCGGGGTCTTCCTCATCCGTCACGTCCATAAACTCCAAAGCCCCCGAGGGATGCAGCGAAACGGGCTCTCCCGTGTACATGAACCAGGTGAAGGTGAAGGTCTCGGATGCTCTGCTGGAGAAAAAGAAGCTCACGGCCGCTAGAGAGCGGAAAGCTACAAAGACTTTAGGGATTATTTTAGGAGCCTTCATCGTCTGTTGGCTGCCCTTTTTCATCATCAGCCTGGTGTTACCTATCTGCAAGGACGCTTGCTGGTTCCACATGGCCATCTTTGACTTTTTCAACTGGCTCGGATATCTGAACTCCCTCATCAACCCCGTCATCTATACTATGTCTAACGAAGACTTCAAACAAGCTTTCCACAAACTCATACGTTTCCGATGCACAAGCTGAAATGTTGGAATGCGATGTGTTCTCCGGGGCTGCCCCCATGCACGCCCGTGCCCGGTGCCACAGGTAGGTGCGCTCCCGGCGGCGTCCCCCCCACCACACAGCGAGTGGCCATGCTTAGGGCAGGGAGGCTGGGCGGGGGAAGGGGGAGGACCGGGAACGGAGGGAGTAGGCACGACCCCACAGAAAGCTTTGCCATCCCGGCTCGGGCAGCACCCAGGGCGGCGGGAAGGTCGGGCAAGGCTCGCTGCGAGTCGAGCCGTGCCGAGGGCCGGGACAGCTACCCCAGACCCCACCCCACCCCTCTGCCCGATGTCCCAGCCCCTTTGCGAGCGGCGGCGAACGGCGGCGATGCTGCACGCTCCTGACATTTCACTGTCTCCGTGTGTCACGCCCCCTCCCCCCCCCCCCCCCCCCCCCCAAGCTAACAGAGAGTGACTCAACAGCAATCTGCTTTTTATTCCACCTATTAAAGCAGCCTGCCGCCATGTCGTATGCTAATGCTCGTGTTTAGACCAGTTAGTGCTTTCCAGCCGTGCTGCCGAGCTCCCCGGGGCAGGGCTCGGGCAGGCTCGGTGTGTCGTTCCCCCCGCGGCATTCCCGGCACCAGGCATCGCTAGGTAGCCGAGGATGCAGCCGCCTTGGCAGGGAGTCGGATGCAGCCCCCGTGCCAGCGTGGGGTTACTTCGGGGTATTTTTGCAAGGAATGAAGGTAGGACAAGAGCCAGATGAAGGCTGCTTGTAAAGTTCAGCCTACTTTCTGTCCTCCTTATCACTCCGGCCGCTCCTGCTGGGAGCGGAGCCGGCTGGGACGAGGCATCCTGCGAGGAAAGCTGCCTTTGAGCCGCTGTGAGAGACTCGGCACCTTTGTGTTTCTCTTCAAACGCAGAAAATCCATGCCTTTCTGTGCCTCCGACAAAAGCGGCCGCCAGCTAGTAGCTAACCTCAGCCTTTATCGTGATGCTTTAATAATTCTGCCAATCTTTTGCTTTTTATCTGCAGAATCAAGTTGCTATTGTAAAGACCCACTGCTTGAAACTTCCCCAAGCCCAGTTGCCAGACTCATGATGCTGCAAAAACGTCAATACATACTGCCACCAAACTGCTCAGCTCTGCATTTCAGTGTAATGACTCTGGCAGAGATGCTGTTCCAATAGTCACGCAGATCAGTTGCAAAAAAAACCAAAACCAAACAAAATAAGAATAATAATAATAAAAACAAGAGAGGGCAGCCTCGAATCAAGGTCTATAATTCACCTGGACTGAAGGAAAAAAAAAAAGTTTGAGAGTAAACTCCACTTATTTTGCAGGCTTCAACTTCTTAGTTTGTTCTCCGGCTGGTTGTAGGGGTGTGCACAAGAGCACAGTTGTCTCTGTCTGTGTTGGTAGCATAGTTGTACTTCTGCACACCTGTAATTTCTTTCTTTCAGTGGAAAGAGTTGCTCCCTTCACTTAAGAGGCCAAGAGGAGGGGAAAAAAAAAAATACCCCACAACGAGAAGCCCAAACACACACACAAACAAAATCAAAGCACTGTTTGAAATAGGAGCGTCACAGTAAGTTCTGTACATGACTCCTCCAGCTGAACATATGCGAGAAGTGACAGTGTGCAAAAGTCTTGTCTGTACTTCACAACAGCAAATGCAAATACTGTAGACACAAGAGTTGTAGACCTGTTCAACTGCACTGCATATCTGTAAGTCTGTCCTCATAGTTGCCTTTCTCAAGTAAATAACTTCTTGCTTCTACTCCGTAACTCCAGAGCAGAAATCAAGAAGGCCAATGACCTTTTCCATAAACGAGCTGGGAATAGAAGTAGCAGTTTGATGTTGTAACCATGTTTGCCATTTTGTGTCAGTTGCACACCCTTACCGCATGAACCACTGCAAAATTTAGACTTCTCTAAGTAACTGCATTATTTGGTGTCTTTTGTAAGGAAGTGAAGCAGTTTGCTCTTTCAGAAGAGCTTTATCACCTGCAAAATGAATACCCATGAATCATGAATTTACTGATGTTAGTGAAATTACTCTCCTCCCTGTTAATACTACTTTTTGTCCTGCTCAGACCTTAAGACTGGTCTAGGCATATTCAGCAGTCAGAGTTTCAGGATATGGTCCACCTGCTGTGATAAGAACTGCATTGATTGTTCCTCCTATGTGTAAATGAAAATGAGTATAAACAATAAAACGCTTTACTGTGTTCTCAAGAGTGGTAGCAGTTGTGTGACTGAAAGGAGTGTTTGTTGGTTTGCCTGGTTTCTCAGTATTGACTTTTTAGACAACACTGATTTGATGAGTCACTCAAAAAGGCAACTGATGAAGGCTGAAATTGCAAGCTTTCATCAGGGGTCGGATTTTTAGCAGGCATCGTTGCTCTCATCCTAACCAGTACTGTTAGGCACAGTCCTTACTATTTTCATATAATCCCAGATTCATTTTTTGGGTGGCCTTTCACAAGGGTTTGGTTTTTTTTTTTTTGTTCTCTCTTATTCCATTAAAAGCAAATAAAACTTATTTTAGCACTTGGTGGATATTGTAATCAGTGTTCCTTTAAAACTGTATGTGTGCATTCTAGATGGAGGCTGTTAAACAGACTGGAAAAAATCTTACATGATTTATCTACCTGTTCTTCTTCAGAGTAATCCAAGCAGTAAGGATTTATTTACCTAATTGAATAGTGAAGAAAGTCAGGCATTGCAGGGTGCCTTACTCTCTGTGCCTCTGGAACTCCCACTAATTGCAAAGAGGGAGATGTCATGGGCAGGAAAGAAGTCTGCAAGACGCAAGTTGTAGTGGAGAGCACACAATTTGAAGAACTCTAGAAGGTTTACTTACCTTCTTGCCTTATAGAAAGCAAGAAAATACTTACCTCTAGAAAAAAGACCTTATAGAAGGCTAAAAATTACTTATCTCTAGAAAAAAGACCTCATAGAAGGTAAAAAAATACTTACCTCTAGAAAAAAGACCTTAAAGAAGGTAAGAAAGAGGAACTACTAAACTATGCTTCTAAAAAGAGCCCTCCTAAAGACAAATGTGACCAGAGGGATTTTCTAAACCACTTAATTGACTCAAGTGCTTACATTCCTTTTGAGCATTTGGGGTTTGGGTTGTTGGGGTTTGGTTTTATTTCTTGCATAGATGGGGTGAAAAGAAAATCAGGAAGATAGCAGGAAGCAGCACGTTTTCCACTCTTGTAGAATGAATTGTGTTGGCTGCAAATTCTCAGTGAAATCCGCAGGCTTCTTATAGAGCTAAACAAAAAATAAAAGGAAAATGAGACTGCAAAAAGAATATTTCCACAGAGAGTTGAGTCCCCTGCCAGTTTCACCAAGTTGTGTGATATGGAGAGCATGAGGCTCAGGAGTTGGACTTTTGTGGTCATCGCACTGCTGGAATAAACCTTCCTCATCAGCAAGTGGCAGTGAATGCTCCTGGATCCCCACGATGTGAGAACTCTGCCGAGCAGCTAAGTTGTCAAGAAATTGTCCTCCCGACTTTATGCTGAGGCTCTGAACTTCCTGCACAAACAAACGTTTCAGATAACTGTGCCTCGTGGTGGGAAGAGAGTCAGTGCAAAAGCTGCGCTGAGTGGCTTGGGACCAGGGGAGAGGAAGCGAACCGGAGCCCTGCTGAGATACCTACGAGTTGAAAGGTCTTTGTGCTACACGAGCAGCGGCGTCTTGTTCAGAAAACTGTCCCCGCAGGGAGGGAGATGGAGTGAGGACACGCAGCTTTTAGCAGTGGAAGAGAAGAAATGTAGGGCGAACATCACTCAGTGCTGGAAGATATAAATATGTAAAAGCTGTGCCAAGAGTCATGTAGTGCGTTTTAGGACAGGAAGAGTGGCCTGTGGGAGCTTTGCTTTTTCGTCATGGGCAAAGTATGTCCTGGCTGAACTTAGCTTTTAAAGATGTTAAGGTCCAGGAGTATGATGGTAAAGTTTTGACTCTCTAGAGAGGTCAGAAGTAAAGTTTTGACTCTCTAGAAGCAAAGGCTGCCCTCCTGATTATCTTCACTTTCATGCCTGGCCACTGTGCTCTGCCTCTGGACTAACGGAGTAGCTGAAATTTCCAGCAGGAGAGGATATCTCCTCTGTCCACCTCGTGTCTGTACTCCCAGGGAAGGGGCTTAGAGGATTCTGCATCTTGATGTTAATATTCTTCTTCATGACCCTGCAGCTCCAAAGGTGCTTAGCCTTTGCTACTTCAGTCTGTCACTGCAGAGGCAGTATGCTGTCCTCTTGCCTACTTAGTTGTTGCATTGGGTTCAGACATCGTCAAATGATGCTGAGAGAAATCTCTGCTGAGTGCTGAGGCTTGAAGTCGATCACACACTTGCAAACCTCATGCTTCCCATGTTCCATGGCAAGGGTGATGTGCATTACAGTGCTGCTGACTGCAAGTGCTGTGAGACTTAGGACTGTTTAAGAGTAGCCGCAGTTGCTGGAGCAGCTCTCTGCAGTCTCATCGCTGCACTATTTTCCTACTATGCCTCAACTTTTCTTAAGAGGCATTTCTCAGTTTTCCCATTAATAAAACACTGCTGTGGAATATTGAAATTGAGAGGAGAAATCCCTTGCAATGCACCTCCATGGAGCCATATGGCAGCCTAGAAACTTCTGCCTCTTCTGCATGTATAAGAAAAGCTAAATCCCTTGACTGATGTGCCAAGGCTCCATGGGACAAGGGGATTTCAGCTAGTTCTCTGGACATTCATACTATATTTGCTGCTACAACATTCAAGGAAGGTGGCCTTGCCTTCAGCCTCCTGTGGGGCCCTGAAGATTGGGGGTGGGATCCATTTAGAGCAGCCAATTTCCACCCTCCTCTGACCCCACCTGCAAAAAAAAGCCAATCTGCCTTCCATTAGCAGAGCTACTCCTACAGCTTTCTGCTTCACAGTTGTCCTTTTGGTCAGGAAGGACTGGATATTGTCAGAAGTAGGCACTTTTACCTGAAAATCTAATCTAAAGGTGTTCTTTCAGGGAATAAAGTGGAAAATACAACTGGTAGTAACATCAAAGAAGAGGTGTTGCAATTTGCAGCAGCGAAGACTGCCTGAGAGGAATTCTGTGTTCAAATGGTGCAATACCTTTAATATTGAAATGTGGCAGAGTCTGAAGGATTGGTTTGCCCAGCAAAGAGAGCCTGTAGCAAAGAAAGAGGATAGAGAAGTCATCTGAAGACTCCAAGCCTTGACCTGAGTATAAACAAAATTCCCAGGGTTACTATTCCTGGGTCTGAGGAGGTGAGGAAACATTTTTGGGGCATACCCAGAGCCACACAGGAAAATTACAGGGGTGTGTTTATTCAATGAAGTAGATGCTAGCTTCTTTCCAGGTGTTGGAAGCCTTTTTGCCTGTAGGTGAGCCACACATTTTGGAGATCTATCCTTAAAAATCTACCTCAGGAGAGATTTCTGTGACTTCATTAAAAGATTCCATGCTGGAGAAAGAATCTAAAAACCTCTGTGCAAAAGGGCAGGTTGAAATCCTCTTGTTTAAATTGTCTCAAGCTGGAAAATTCAGGGTTTGGTTGCTCAAATCTTTCCTTAAAAAAATTATTTCCTTGGACTACCAAAACGTGGACTAACAAAAAAGCAATCAAAAGATTACTTCTGAGTTGGTTACCTCCACATTGTAATGTCTGAATGTCGAGAAGGGAGGGACAGCCTCTTCACACTTGTGCCCTGGCATAGCACAAGGGGCAATGGATGTAGACTACAGCACAGGAAGTTCCACCTCAGCATGAGGAAGGACTTCTTGACTGTAAGGGTGACAGAGCACTGGAACAGGTTCCCAGAGTGATTGTGGAGTCTCCTTCTCTGGATGTGTTGCTCTGTGACCTGCGCTACATTCTATGATCCTGCTCTGGCAGAAGGGCTGGACTTGAAGGTCTCCAGAGGTCCCTTCCAGCTTCTCACATCCTCTTACTTCCAGGGGGGATATAGGCTGGATGCTAGGAGGAAGTTGTTGGCAGAGAGAGTGATTGCCATTGGAATGGGCTGCCCAGGGAAGTGGTGGAGTCACCTTCCCTGGAGGTGTTCAAGCAAAGCCTGGCTGAGGCACTTAGTGCCATGGTCTGGTTGACTGGATAGGGCTGGGTGCTAGGTTGGACTGGATGATCTTGGAGGTCTCTTCCAACCTGCTTGATTCTATGTTTCTATGACCCTATGAAAGGTTTGTGACTCATGTTAAGAGCTTTTTTTTAACCTATTCCAACAATTATTACCTAAACAAAATGCAGACACAGTTTAAATGAACTCTCCTACAGCAGCGAGTCTGACTGATAATCAAAAGGAACATTTGAGCCCAGAGTGATCGTATAGAAAAGCAAGCAAGAAAATGAAGCTCTCTCTGATCAATTACATATTAATCTTGAAGGATGTAATATAACAGGCAACTCAGTAGGTGAGGTGAGGAGGAGATCCACAGGATATCAAATTTGCAATAGGAAGATCAAAATCTTCTACCTGAGTAATTTTCAAGAGCTGGAGAAAGAAAATCTTTGCTGTACTTCTCCAAGATCAAACTCCTTGCAGTCATCCTTATAAAGGAACAGGGTTTTTTGTTGTTGTTGTTGTTTTTTGTTGTCTTTTTACAGATGATACTTTGGAGGCTACAAAGAAGGCAGAGTTTATGTCTGCAGGGCTTTCACTGGGCTCTTCCAACCTGGTTTATTCTATGGTTCTATGGTTCTGTCCTTTAGACTGAGTGGTTGTAGAAAAATAGGGAAGACAGAAGCAGGGAATGATTATGTAAAAAAAAAACCTTTTTGGCAATTCTTTCCTTATATAGAACCAAGGTAAAAAGTAGAACAACAGATTTCAGCCCAAAAACCCAAACATCAACATCCCCCTCCCTGCCCCAAGATCTGAAGAATGTAGGCATTAGCAAAGTTAGTTCTCAAGAATGTGTTTAAGGCAGGATGGGGGGGAGAAAATAATAGAATCATAGAATGGTTTAGGTTGGAAGGGACTTCAAAGCTCATCCAGTTCCACTCCCACACCATAGGCAGGGGACATCTTCCACTAGAAGTTGTCCTTATCCAACCTGGCCTTGAACACCTCCAGGGAGAGAGCATCCAGAACCTCCCTGGGCTACAATGCATTTCCAAAAATTCAGAGCAATGGCAATGAAAGGAGGAGTTTCCTTCCATCCAGATACCTCAGGGATCCCCCTAGGCTAACATTAGTTTCATAATGCCATTTCTCAAATCTTGGTGCTCCCAGATATGTTCAAATCTGCTTTATTAATGCACCCATGCTAACTTTGCTATTAAAGGACACACTTCCCAAGCTCCTTTGCTCTTTTTCCTGTGGATTTCAAATGTCAATTACTTTGGGCATTTATTTTGTCTACCTGCACACTGTGTTTAGAATATGAATCTCATTTGGACCCAGTCCTCTAGAATCTAATCCCCGAGATGAAGAGGAGTGCTAGGATCAGACTGTGTAAGAAAACTAGTGCAAAAGTAAGCAAGTTTCCTGTTTCCTGTCTCCAGGAGAAGGCTGCCCTTCACTGAACTCAGAGCCTAGAAAAATCTGCCCTAGATTTGAGGACACACATATGCCCATAACAAAAACACTATGAGGAGAGGCTGAAGGAGCCTGCAGAAGAGGATGCTCAGGGCAGAACTCATTGCTGTCTACCTGAAGGGAGGCTGTAGTCAGGTGGGGTTGGTCTCTTCTGCCAGGCAAGCAGCAACAGAACAAGGGGACACAGTCTCAAGTTGTGCCAGGGGAGGTCTAGGCTGGATGTTAGGAGGAAGTTGTTGGCAGAGAGAGTGATTGGCTTTGGAATGGGCTGCCCAGGGAGGTGGTGGAGTCACCGTCCCTGGAGGTGTTGAAGCAAAGCCTGGATGAGGCACTCAGTGCCATGGTCTGGTTGATTGGCCAGGGCTGGGTGCTAGGTTGGATTGCAAGTGAGGTATCACCAGGTTACAGTGGCAGAATCACCTCTCTTGACCTGCTGACCACTCTTCTATTGATGCAGTCCAGGATGTGATTTGCCTTCTGTGCTGCAAGTGCTCATTATTGGCTCATGTTTAGTTTCCCATCCAGCAGTACCCCAAGTCCTTTTCTGCAGGGCTGCTCTCAGTTTCATCATCCTCCAGCCTGTATTACTACTGACAATTACCTTGATCCAGGTGCAAGACGTTGCACTTTGCCTTATTGTACCTCATGAGGTTCTCCTGAGCCCACTTACCCAGCTCACCCAGGTCCCTCTGGTTGGCATCCCATCCCTCAGGTCCCTAAAGTCTGTGATTTGGGACCTCACAGCAACCCTGGGGAGAAGCACTCTTGCCCTCTTGGACTACAGCCAAGCCCCACAGATGTGTATGAGGCATTTTCACTGGAGAGGCTGGAAAATGAGCGAGCGATGGCGAGGGATGCCAAGAAGGGCAAACTGATGCAATGTAATACTGTAAATAATGTAATAACCCCAGCTATGAATGTGTAATGAAATAACAAAAATCATTCTTTTGCATACACTGGGGACATTGTTCTGTGAAAACAACTGCAGCCCAGAGAGCAGACAGAAAATTACGGATGGAGAAGGAGCCAGAAGACAGAATTGGTTTCACCTTGCGAACTCCTGTGCTCTGAATCCTATGTACTATGAGCAGGTCAAACTTGCCTCAAAAGTTATACAGGAGAACTGGAAAGCATTCAGGGGGACAAAAAGTATCATCAGAGTGTGTCTGACCTCCTTTGGACACAAGGAGTCTTGCATTGTAGCTGTTAAGATAGCTGAGATGGTGCTTGAGGCTCCCTATGTGAGGAGACTCAACAGCCTGGCCAGGGAAAACAGGCAGGTCCAAACTGCAATCACTATGATAGGAAACAACACAGTTCTAAGTACACTTCTGCTGGATCTAATTCCACTGTGCCTGGAAAATGCCCAGGAAGCCTTTCTGATGCTTTTCTTTCCTCTAATTGTACTGAGGAATGCTGATTCCCCAGCCCATCCTGCCCTACTTTTGCATTAGGCAGAGAGGAATTAAGACCCTCGACTATTCTGCCAGTTTCTCTGCTATGACTCCTCTGTTGGGTGCTAAGTTGCAGCTAAAATTGATTACTCAGTGACACAACAACAACTGCATTTAAAGGAAGCATCACCTTAGGTGTTTTGGAGTAGGGCTTCAATGAATGAGGTTTCTGGATATGGTAGAGTGCTGTGAGAATCCAGAGCCTGGATCACAGTGCTCTGGGATGTTACTAAGTGAATCTCTGTGTTTGAAGAACACATTTGAATGTTTGAAGTAAAAAATCCAGAGTCACAGAATGGTAGGGCTTGGAGGGACCTGTGGAGACCATCTAGCCCAAAATGCTTGTCAAAGCAGGTTCACCTTGGATAGACCACACAGGAACGTGTCCAGGCAAGTTTTGAATGATTACAGAGAAGGAGACTTAACAACCTCTCTGGGGAGCCTGTTCCAGCACTCCATCACCCTTACAGGAAAGAAGCTTTTTCTCATGCTGAGGTAGAACTTCCTGTGTTCCAATGTGTACCCATTGGCCCTTGTCTCATCACTGGACACCAGCAAAAAGAGCCTGGGCCCATCATCATGTTGATAAATATGTAAAGGGTGAGTGCCAGGAGGCTGGAGCCAGCCTCTTGTCGGTGATGCCCAGCAACAGGTCAAGGGCCAATGGGTGCAAGTTGAGGCATAGGAGGTTCCATGTGAACCTGAGGGAGAATTTTTTCCCTGTGAGGGTGATAGAGCACTGGAACAGGCTGCCCAGGGGGGCTGTGGAGTCTCCTTCTCTGGAGATAGTCAAGAACCTTCTGGATGCTTTCCAGTGTGATCTGCTCAGATGATCCTGCTCTAGCAGGAGGACTGGACCAGATGATCTTTCGAGATCCCTTCCAGCCCTGGCATTCTATGATCTTCTTGACATGCACATACACAGTGTATCTGTAAACATCAATCAGATTCCTTCTCAGCCTTCTCCAGGCTAACCAGCCCCAGGCCTCTCAACCTTTCCTCATGAGATATTCCAGTCCCTTAACCACCCTTATAGCCCTCCAGTGGACCCTCTCCAATAGCTCCCTGCACCTCTTGAACTTGGAAGCCCAGCACTGGACACAATACTCCAGATGTGATCTCACTAAGGCAGAGTAGACAGGCAGGAGAACCTCCCTTGACCTGCTGGCCACACTCATCTTAATGTACTTCAGGATACCACTGACTATTTTGGCTAGCAGAACACATTGCTCTCTCATGGTCAACTCACCATCCATCAGGGCTCCAAAGTCCTTCTCCATGGAGCTGCTTTCCAGCAGGCCAAGCCTCCACCTAAGTTCTGCAGTTTCCCAGAATTGAGGACTCCAGGGTAGTATAAGAAAGGAAGAAGACTCCAGGGTAGTGTAAGAAAGGAAGAAGACTTCAGGGTAGTATAAGAAAGGAGGAAGACTCCAGGGTAGTATAAGAAAGGAAGAAGACTTCAGGGTAGTATAAGAAAGGAAGAAGACTTCAGGGTAGTATAAGAAAGGAGGAAGACTTCAGGGTAGTATCAGAAAGGAAGAAGACTTCAGGGTAGTATAAGAAAGGAAGAAGACTTCAGGGTAGTATAAGAAAGGAGGAAGACTTCAGGGTAGTATAAGAAAGGAGGAAGACTTCAAGGTAGTATAAGAAAGGAGGAAGACTCCAACCTGTTTGCCTGCAATTTTCCTCATCTCTATGCAATTAGA
This sequence comes from Pogoniulus pusillus, assembly GCF_015220805.1. Classification (NCBI taxonomy): domain Eukaryota; kingdom Metazoa; phylum Chordata; class Aves; order Piciformes; family Lybiidae; genus Pogoniulus; species Pogoniulus pusillus. Next base: position 4,671,326 of record NC_087288.1, on the reverse strand, counting down.
GGGCATTAGTTTCCATTTCTGAAGGCAGGACTTTATCTCCCCTGCCTGTAATGAAATCACAGACCTTCTCACTAGCTCATAAATTGCCACTGCTGTAACTCACCTTCCACAGAAAGGAGCTGGACGTCAGCGCCCTGTAGGACGCTTTTGCCCGACTGCTCTTTCAAACGGCAGTGTTTATTTCAATCAAAGCCAGGTTTGTAGTGCTGGGAGTTTTGCATTTTGCTGTGGGAAGAGTGGATTGATTTCTGCATGAATGACAGGTTTCAGTCACACTTGGGTTAGGGTGCACAAAACAGTCTGGGAGTTTTGTCAGCAGATGTAATTGAGTTCCTTTAATCAGGCTTGGGGTGAGCTCCTGAAGGGATTCCGCTGGGCTTTCGGCAGAGCTGCTTGGCTGCTTGCTCATTTAAGAGGAGGAGGGTCTCCACGTTCCTCCAACTTCCTCTACAGATGGGATTTTTGCCTGAGGAATGTGTGTGGATTAAATCCTTGAACTGGCTAAAGGCAGCAGCTTCTGCGAAGGGAGGAGAATTCTGACTCATCATTTAAAGCAGAGTCGACAGCATGATGCTGTGCTTCCCACAGCATTTAATGAAGCAGTGGTTCCTGTGCAGAGGGGCAACACCAGGGCAGGCTTTGTACAGCTTGCAATTGGTAGAAGAAAACACTGGAGATCTTCACACTTTTCAAATCAATCCCAACTGTTCCCTTCAGCTGTTTGGAAGGCTGAGCTTTTTTGAACTCACCTTTTTCAGACTCAAGCTTCGTGCCCTTCCCTGTCCAAATGCCTTATGCATTCCTAAAATAAATGGCTTATGGACCTCAAAGTTCAAAGAAAGGAATATCAAAAAGGGGTGTCAGTGCTGGCAAGGAAAATTAGATCTTCTCTAAAGGATTGCCTGAATGTGGCAGTAGCTCTTTATCTGAGGGACCTGTATTTATCAACCTGAGTGCTTCTAAGTCCCAAGGAAAACTCTCAGGGCTAAAAGACTCATTTAGCTCAAGACTTTACATTCTCTGATCCACTAGATTAGTGAAGAAGTACAGCTTTCCAATACTCATGTGGAGTTCGTGTTGGCAAGTATTGATTTGCTTTAATATCTGAGATTACTGCAATTGGACTTTCATGTAATGCATAAAAGGCTGCTGCAGGCAGTGGAGGGGATGCCACTCTCTCTGGCTGAGGAAGCATGTGCTCCATTAGTGACTAAGCATCACTCTTTGGCAATGACTTTAGACCTCTGACTGCCAGTAGACATTGATATTACAGCTGTAAATCAGGCAGCTCTCTGGCCAGGAAGCTGTGGGCTTTCAGGAGTAAACCCAGCCGTGCTTCAGCCAGCCGTGCTGGGGCTACACGTCGCAAGCCATGGAGGAAATGATGTGACTGCTCAGCCACCCTGCTCACTCTGCTAGGTGGGACTGCTGGAGCTCAGGGTCTGGGCCACAGGGGCTCCACACAAAGCTGGGAAGCTCCTATTATAGGCTAGCAGGAGGAAGACTAGCACCGAGTGGGTTGCTCTCCTACCTCCTGCTATGGTAGCCCCTCTTGGGTGAGGAGCCCAGATGGCTCCTGCTGCTGCTGGGAAAGAGGTATGACCAGCTCCTGTTTCCCAGGGGAGGCACAGGAGGTTGGGAAAGGACTTGGCAAGTAGCCCAGGAACAATAAAGGTCAAGAAAAAAAACCCAAACCTTTTTCCTTCATTTATTCAGCATCTGGCAGAGCCAGGACAGGGCTCCTCTCTGAAGGACAGCTGATGTTTGGTACCAGCTGATGTGTTTCAGTGGCTGGACACTTATTTCATGATTAAAAAAAAAACAATAGACAGAAGCCTTTTAATCTATTCTTTTTGCCTGACCTCTGTGAACAGCTTAACAGCTCTTCTTCCCAGCTTCACTCTATATAAGAAGCTTCATAAATCTCATTTTTTCCTTGAAGTGCTGAAATTCAGTGTGACCCAATCTCCCAAGAGACCTGCTGAGACCTCCTGTCCCAGGGAAAACAGGTTTTGTGCTGCTCCCCATGTTTTACCACTCTTCACCTTCACAAGGAGACCTGAAGCTTTGCTAACCCCAGTGGCTGTCCTGTTTTTGACAGCACTACCCCTCTGCACCAAATCCACATCACCCACCACAGCACCTATCTCATGGGCACCGCTCTGGACCTTGGGTGTCCTGGGGCACTGTAACACTTTTGTAAAGCAAAAACGTGTGGTGCACAAGAACTACTATTAATCAAGTGGATGTAGGAGCAGAAGACCTGAATGTGTTGGTTTTGACCTGCAGAGCATCCCTGAGTAACTCTGAGTGCCTTAGATTCCCTGTGTTAAGGAAGACAATAACATAAGTCCTATTTCTGGGGGGAGAAAGAACCAATATTATAATCCTCTAGTTCTTAGAAGATGTTTGTGTCAGTCCTAGGACAGTTACTCATCAGAGTTCTCATGGGATTTGGCCCTTAGTGTTTCAGAGACAATGATGACAGTTGCAGCCTCCCATCCACAGCAGAAGAAAATGTGATCTAGGATGAGAGAGAGGATTGTTAGTCCTTCTAGCTTTGAGGTCATGTTGTTGCTTTCTGCTCTGTTGCAGACTAGTCCTAAACATTTAGAGCCCACAGTGCTCTTTTCAGCTCCTGTTGCATCTCCTTTCTGTGTACCACAAAGGAAACTTTCTGCCTTTTCCCACCGTTCAGGACAGAGTGCCAAATGTTGCTGAGAGCAGCTGGTGATTTTCCTGCAGCCTGGTGGAGAAAGCAGCCAAATTCCAGGTGATAGCAGAACCCAAACCTTTGCAGAAATCCATATCTGTATTGCACAAAGTAACAGAGAGCTCAGGTCTGCTTCATTGTCAGGCAGAGCAGTCCAGCAGTCCTATAGCTTGCAGCTCCATAGCTCTGCCACTGATCTTCAGCTGTGAGTGCCACATGCTGGGGGGCCGTGCAGAGTCTACCTTGCTATATGCTGCAGAGCTTTCTTAACTATGTTTTCTCTCTCAAATAATTGCTGAAGTGCCCCAGGAGTGGCAAAAGTGGAAGGATAAAATGTGTTGCTGTTTGAGTTACCTTTAAAATCCTTGGTGCCATGGTCTAGCCTTGAGCTCTGTGGTAAAGGGCTGGACTTGATGATCTGTGAGGTCTCTTCCAACCTTGGTGATACTGTGATACTGTAACACATTGCAGCCAGACTATAGACACACACCAAAACCATAAGAGGAAATGTTTTATCAGTGAGTAAAGCATCTTGCATTGGAATTCATTGATAGCACTCAGATTTTACTAGCTGCTACACCCCCCCTGCTCCAAACCTACTGGAGAAGATCTAGGGAAGGTAAAAAACCCACAGTGAAGAATTCACCTTCTAGAAGAGCATGAGGCAGGCAGGAAAGGGTGCCAACTTTTGCCTAAATGTACCTCTCTGCCCATGAATCAGAGTCTGAGTAGGTGCAGCAACAGATGGCCTATACAATTCTGCTTTAGGGTTTTATTTTTTACTATCAATGCTTACCTCCCCCCCCCCCCCTTTCCTTTTTTTAAATCTCTCTTTGATTGCATTTAGCCCTGACCAGTTCTTTCTTCCCATCTTTTTACAGTCCTCAACTGAAATCTTTCCTTCAGTGTCTGTTAATAAAGAACCCTCTTTTGGTTGAGCTCTTGCTTTTCTTACTGCCCCCTGCCTCCCCCCATTTAATATCATATTATTTTAGCTTTTTGACTTGTGTTTACTTTTACCACTTAGTTTTATAATTATCAGCTGGGGAAACAGCTACTCCCACTGAGTCAATAGAAGACTTGCTCTGTATCATTGGAAAGATGCCATGTGCTTCAACCAGGGTAGCTGAAAACTGAGAGCTGGTGGAGGCATCCCTGGAGGTGTTCAAGCAAAGCCTGGATGAGGCACTTAGTGCCATGGTCTGGTTGATTGGGCAGGGCTGGGTGATAGTTTGGAGGTCTCTTCCAACCTGGTTGATTCTATGATTCTTAGAGGAGTGGAGTTCTGATCACAGGATGTTAGGTATTGGAAGGGACTTCCATAGACCAACAAGATCAAACCCCCTACCAGAGCAGGACTATAGAATCTAGTGCAGGTCACACAGGAATGCATCCAGACAGGCCAGGAAAGGAAATTCTCCAGAGGAGACTCCACAACCTCTCTGGGCAGCCTGTTCCAGTGCTCCATGACCCTTACAGTAAAGAAGTTCCTCTTCATGTTGAGATGCAGCTTGCTGTGCTGTAGTTTATACCCATTACTCCTTGTCCTATCACAGGGTGCAAGTGAGCAGAGGCTGTCCCTTCCCTCTTGACCCCCAGTCCTCAGATATTTATAAAGATTAATTGGATCTCCTCTCAGTCTTCTCTTCACCACACCAAACAGCCCTGAGTCCCTCAGCCTCTCCTCACAGGGCAGTGCTCCAGCCCCTTCACCATCTTCACAGTCCTTCACTGGACCTTTTTGAGTATATCCCTGTCCCTCCTGATAATGGGTGTGGATTTGTTGCAGTGAAGACAAATAGTAAGAGAAGACTTTAAAGAGTGGGACAACCTGGTGGTTATTTGTCTGGGCCCCAAGACCCCAAGGAGTTGAATGTGAAGTCTATGAAGTGGCATCCAATAGAAGATGCCAGTAGAAGTGAGCTCAAGACAAGACTTGCCACTGCCAGAAAGTGCCAATGCTAGCAGAGGGCTACCCCTTCTTGCACAGTGTTCTAGGGGGTAGATATCTTAAACATACAAATCCACCATAGTGCTGCTGAGGTCAGTGATGAAACTCTGACTCATTTGCATGGTAAAAAGCAGGGCCCCCAGGTAAGAATGTGTCTGACTGGTCTTTGGACAACAACAAGAAAACATTGTGGCCAGCAGGGCTAGGGAGGTTCTTCTCTCCTACTCTGCCCAGGTGAGACCACTCTTGGAATACTGTGTGTCCAGTTTTGGGCTCCCCTGTTCAAGAGAGACAGGAACCTGCTAGAAGGAGTCTAGCAGATTACTACAAGGATGACTGGAGACTTGAGCATCTCCCCTATGAAGAGAGACTGAGGCCCCTGGGGCTGTTTAGGCTGGAGAAGAGAAGGCTGAGAGGAGATCTGATCAATGTGTGCAAATATCTGAGGGGTGGGTGTCAAGTGGCTGGGGCCAAGCTCTTTTTGCTGCTCAGCAGCAGTAAGACAAGGAGCAACAGCTACAAACTGGAACACAGGAGGTTTCACCTCATGAGGAGAAACTTCTTTAGTGAGGGGAGACAGAGGGAAGCTGCCCAGAGAGGTGGTGGAGTCTCCTCTGGAGACTTTCAAAGCCTGCTTGGATGCATTCCTGTACACTAGGGGATCCTGCCTTGGCAGGGGGATTGGATTGAGTAATCTCTGCAGGTCCCTTCCAACCTCTAATGTTCTTTGATTCTGTGATATACTGCAGCTGGAAACGTCAGGACTATGGATTGTTTGTTGGGGGGGTGTGTGTGAGAGATCAGCAAATTCCTACAGTGGCTGACCCACTGAAGCATTCCCATCACTAACAGTCCTTTTCACAGCCTTTAGCTTGACCACTCTGCTACTGCATGGCTTGTAGCTGAGGTGGAAAAGATGGTGCCACTCTTCAGCATGCAGAAAAGACCAAGCAAGCAAGCTAGGTTTCCAGGTTAAGTTACAAGCAGTCACAATAGACTACTGAAATCCTTGTATTTGGGTGGAGTGTGGAGGGGGAAACCTGAGGCAAGGCTTTTTTGCATGCCTGTGGCTTTTGAATGTGGAAATGGAGTAAATGAGGGAGACAGATCAGTCACAAAGCCTTGAAAGCACTCTGAGCAGCTTATATTTGTTGTTGCAGAACACAAGGAGAGGAATGGCACCGTCAAAACAATGAGCTAAGTAAACTGACTTTGCAGCTGACAGGCTAAAAGCAAAGCAACATGGTATTTGTCAAAGCCAGGGGAAGGAATATTGTGGGAAGCAAGTAAGGAGATAGTGAGTGATGTGGTTATAAGCTTCAGCCTTAAAGAAGTGTTGAACAGAGAGAACTGCAAGGTAGACAAGGATAAGGAGGTCAAATCTGAGATAATTCCCTATCATAAGTCTTTGTGGCATTTCCCACAGTGGGGAAGCCAAAGGTAATGAGAAGAAAGACAGGATTTCACTTTGGACATGTTGTACTTAAGCTTAAGTCTTAAGTCAGAGCAGCAGGAGGAAATGTCAGTGCAACAGACTAGGAGTTCAGTTCCAGTTAAATGAGAGATGGCCATGGATGGGTAATAAATCTGTTGGTTGCTGACCTAGAAAAGACAGATGACTTTTTATTTACCAGTATGCCTTATTTACAGGCAAACAGCATAGAGGGAATAGCCTGCAAAGTTTCTGCTGAGTGCTGGGTCATGGAAAAGACGAACAAGCACCTTTGGAGCTCTGCTAGAGGAGCAATTGGACAGGCAAGAGGTTGACAGGGAGAAGATTGAGTTCTAGGTACTGAGTGAGGATATTCTCCTGCTGCTGAGAAGACAATAACAGGACAGGTTAAATACCAGTTTTGCCATTTGACCAAGCAAATCATTAGGGACTGACTTGAAGGGAAGTATAAAAGTCACAAATCAAGTGGAGGAGAGAAGTTTTATCTAGATATTGTAGGCAGCACTGGAAGAAGGACCAGTAACAATGAAGATGCTGGAGGAAAGAGAAATTTTGACTAAGGTGAAAGAGACTCAGCACTGGTCAGGCCACACCTTGAGTGCTGTGTCCAGTTCTGGGTTCCTCAATTCAAGAGAGATGTTGAGGTGCTGGAATGTGTCCAGAGAAGGGCAACAAAGCTGGTCTCTCTCCTGAACTGAGGAGCCCAGAACTGGTCACAGTTGATCACAGTATCACAGTATCACAGTATCATTAGGGTTGGAAGAGACCTCACAGATCATCAAGTCCAACCCTTTACCACAGAGCTCAAGGCCAGACCATGGCACCAAGTGCCACATCCAATCCTGCCTTGAAGTGCCCCAGAGACGGCGACTCCACCACCTCCCCGGGCAGCCCATTCCAGTGTCCAATGACTCTCTCAGGGAAGAACTTTCTCCTCACCTCCAGCCTAAATCTCCCCTGGCACAGCCTGAGGCTGTGTCCTCTCGTTCTGGTGCTGGCCACCTGAGAGAAGAGAGCAACCTCCTCCTGGCCACAACCACCCCTCAGGTAGTTGTAGACAGCAATAAGGTCACCCCTGAGCCTCCTCTTCTCCAGGCTAAACAATCTGATGACAGAGTTGATGTTCTCAGAGGACTTTTCCAACCTGATTGATTCTGTGATTTGTTGAACTGCAACTTGCAGGCTGAGCGGCATGAGCCTGTCCAAGGAGGTGGTGTTCCTCTTGCATCTCTTGCCTACAGAGGAGGTGAACATGTCTTTGTGCTTTCTCTCTGGGGAGGCATTGCAAGCCATCCACACCTACTGGACTGGGCAACACAGACCTACAGCAGGATCATCTGGAACTCAGCAGCAGATGACTCTAGAAAGGTGAACAGGGGATCACACAGTGCCTATTCCTGTAAGGTCCCCCTGGAGGACTACAACCTGGGCTGCTGTTTTGTTTGACTCTCACAGAGGTGAGAGCAGGTTTCCTCATGCACCCCCTTCACCACTGCTTCTGAACGCAATCTGCCATCCTGTCTGACATCCCAATGTGCTGCAGGTGCATGAGGAGCAGCAATGAAGTGAATTGGAAGGTGGATGTCAACCCCATACGCTACGTTAGCTCTGACCCAACCTGAACTGCAAAGACCAACTGGCACTCAATCTGTTCCCTTTTAAATAACCAGTTCCCTGCACACCTCTGTAAAATCCTGTCTGCAGAGATATAAATGACCCTCTCCTCTGCCTGATTTAAAGGTGCAGAAGCTTTTGTGTGCCTGTTTCACTGGAACAAGCCCAGTTAACAGCTTAAGTTGGGAATAATTCACCATCATTAACAAATCAGTGGAGCTATAAACCAGATTTAAAGGGATTAAAATACTGGTTTTGAGGAACCCATCCTTCAGGCTTCTGTAAGATGTTGAATTACTGGATTGACTGATTCTGTGAGGGTGACAGAGCCCTGGAACAGGCTGCCCAGGGAGGGTTGTGGAGTCTCCCCCTCTAGAGATATTCAAAACCTGCCCAGATGCATTCCAGTGTGATCTGGTAAAGGTGATCCTACTCTGGCAGATGATGATCTGTACTAGATCACAGGCTCACAGGATGTTAGGAGTTGAGAAGAACCCTAAGAGATCATTTAGTCCAACCCCCCTGCCAGAGCAGGACCACACAAGCTAGCTCAGGTCACACAGGAATGCATCCAGATGGGCTTCGAAGGTCTCTAGAGAAGGAGACTCCACAACCTCCCTGGGCAGCCTGTGCCAGTGCTCTGGGACCCTTACAGTAAAGAAGTTGCCCCTTGTGTTGAGGCAAAACCTCTTTTGCTGCAACTTACACTCATTGCTACTTGTCCTATCCCAGGGAGCAGTGAGCAGAGCCTGTCCCCCAACCCTCAGATCTTTATAACTATTTATTCAATCCCCTCTCAGTCTTCTCTTCTCCAGACTAAACAGCCCCAAGTCCCTCAGCCTCTCCTCCTCAGGCAGTGCTCCAGTCCCCTAATCATCCTCATAGCTCTCTGCTGGACCCTCTCCAGCAGATCCCTGTCCCTCTTCAACTGGGGAGCCCAAAACCGAAGGCAGATTTCAAGACGAGGTCTCACCAGGTCGGAGTAGAGGAGGAGGAGACCCTCCCTCCATCTGCTGGACACACTCTTTTAATGGTGATGTTTTCAGGTCCCTTCCAGCCCCTAACTTTGTGTGACTCTGTGAGGTGTGCTTCTGGCCACCACATCCTGTGTTTCTGGATCCTGACACAAAAGTTTTCAGTGGCTAGGGGTTCTTTTGTTTGATTTCAACAGTGGTCGATTGTGAGAAGCCTGTGGCTTGTGTCCAAGCACTCAGTGCAGCTCTTGGGGATGTTTTTGAAGCACTCTAGGAAGTATGGTCCTGCAGGTGAAGCTGACTACCCTGAAGTCCAGCTGCCACAATGGGGTGATGCCAGTGCCTATTGTTGTGGAGGCAGATACAGGACTCCAGGACACCTAGTTCATCAGAAAGCCATCTGGATCAGCTTAAATCACCAAGGAAGGTTACCCTTAAGCCAGTTCTGTAGGAAGACATCTGCCCAGGCCCCAGGAGTATGTGCATATACTCATTTTTAACTTCAGTTGTTTCCAAGGGCAGCTAATCAGAACCTGAAATAATATTTGCTGGTGATTACATTTTGACTCGATGGCTAATTGGCAGAGGGGAAAAAGGGAAAAGAAGCTCTCTGCAGATGCTGGCCTCAGTACAGTAAGTAAAGACAAGACAGAGCATCAAGATATCTCTTATTCCTCTGACCTCGTGGAGCCACCTTTCCAGAGCTATTCACCACTCACAAATCCATTCCCAGGGAGATATCAGTTCTTCCCAGGGGGAGTTCTGCTGAGCTCCAAGAAACTTCTGTCAAGCTCCTGAATAGTGGGGAAGTGCCTAATTGCTTTTAAACCACCTCTGTCCTCCTGCCACTCTGTTACCTTTTCTCTGCTTTTGACTTAAGGTATTCTAAAGAGCTTCTCAGCTTTCAGAGGAGGCCACCAGAGCTGATACAAAGATCTCTGCAGACAGCACTGTTTGCAGTGTACATGTTTTATTGATCTTAACCTGCAGAACCAAGCTACATATTCTCAAGCTTTAGCTCCTGGCATTCTCTGGTTTAGCTATTTTTATAGCTTACAAAGGAAAAGAATTCCTGTCACAGTTCCTATTTCTACCCTCTCTATAATTGATTGTGTTTTTCCTTTTGGTAGGATGGAATTCTGGCCATGGTGTAGTCAGCGAGCAGCACTACAGTGCCTGAGCTGCTGTTCCAATGGACTCTCTAGCAATGTAGGCTGAACATGAGCCAGCAGTGTGCCCAGGTGGCCAGGAGAGCCAAGGGCATCCTGGCCTGGATCAGGAACAGTGTGGCCAGCAGGACAAGGGAGGTTATTCTGCCCCTGTACTCAGCACTGGTCAGGCTGCACCTTGAGTCCTGTGTCCAGTTCTGGGCTCCTCAATTCAAGAGAGATGTTGAGGTGCTGGAACGTGTCCAGAGAAGGGCAGCAAGGCTGGTGAGAGGCCTGGAGCACAGCCCTGTGAGGAGAGGCTGAGGGAGCTGGGGGTGTGCAGCCTGGAGAAGAAGAGGCTCAGGGCAGAGCTCATTGCTGTCTATAACTACCTGAAGGGAGGCTGTAGCCAGGTGGGGTTGGGCTCTTCTCCCAGGCAGGCAGCAACAGAACATGGGGACACAGTCTCAAGCTGTACCAGGGGAGGTCTAGGCTGGATGTTAGGAGGAAGTTGTTGTCAGAGAGAGTGATTGGCATTGGAATGGGCTGCCCAGGGAAGTGGTGGAGTTGCTGTCCCTGGAGGTGTTGAAGCAAAGCCTGGATGAGCCTCTTAGTGCCATGGTCTGGTTGATTGGCCAGAGCTGGGTGATAGGTTGGACTGAATGACCTTTGAGGTCTCTTTCAACCTGCTTGATTCTCTGGTCAGAGGAGCAGTAAGGACCCTGGCTGCAGGATTAGTGATGCTGCCACTGGAAGGCTGCCTGCGCTTCAAACATGTGGCAAAGAGCTGGAGAGGATTCAGACAAGAGCTGCATAAATGGTTTGAAGTCTGCACAAGGAGGCTTTCTGATGAGAAATGAGGGATGCCTGATACATTTTCACTCATCAGCTCAAGGCTCATTAGTCGAGTAGGCAGATGTTAATTTGACATGCCAAGGCAGAGTGAGCAGAGCCTGGTTTCTTCCACTGTGGAAGTTAGGTGGAGCCTGAGCCGAAACAGCAAGACAGCTCTGGGGTTTGAGCATGTTGCTCCTGGGGGATAGGAAGGCTGCAACTGGTGACTGCTGCTCCAGAAAAGCTTTTATGTTTGCATGCCAGAATTATTTCTTATCCCAGAAATGATTGGTTTTGTCAGGAGTGGCAGAATCCAGGTAGTTTTCCGTGGGCCTGGACATGTAAATGCTGGTGTCTGTGATGCTACTGTGTTTCTGATGCCCTTCTCTGTGCTGTCCTCAGAAACAATTTATCTGAATCCAGGAGGACATCCTCACAGCTTCGAAGGGGAGCATGGTGGCACCTAGGTCTCCCATTACAGAGATGGAACATGTCCAGGTCAAAGCAGCCCTGCAGCATAGCCTAAGGAATGAGCTAGTCCTAAGGCACATTCTTACTTCTTCTTCCCCTGGGACAAAATTTTATCTCTTATAAGAAAATTCTCCTTTGAAATATGCTGAAGAGCCCAGAAAGATCTAATATATTTTTTTTCCTGAAACTTATTCTTTTGCTTCATTATCTGAGAGACCATCTGACCATTCTTCTCAATTAAAATAAGTATCTTTACTTCAAGCTCCTTGGAGATGCAGATTTCTCTGGCCAGAGCAAAGTCCTTAACTAGCTAATTAACAAGCCCTTGCTTCCATGAGTGGGTAAATCTCTCTTTATTCCTTCTCCCTTTTTGACTCTGACACAGTAGAGTATATCTTAAACTTTATCACATAATCACAGAATGGCAGGGGCTGGAAGGGACCTCAGAGGGTCATTCAGTCTCAACACCCCTGCTAGAGCAGGATCACCTAGAGCAGATCACACAGGAATGTGTCCAGATGGATTTTGAATATCTCCAGAGAGGAAGACTCCACAATTCCCTTGGGCAGCCTGTTCCAGTGTTCTGTCACCCTCACAAGGAAAAAAATCCTCCTCATTTTAAAATGAAACTTCCTATGCCTCAGCTTCCACCCAGTGCCCCTTGTCCTGTCATCAGGCATCACCCAGCAGAGCCTGGCTCCAGCCTCCTGGCACTCACCTTTACATATTTATAATCATGAATGAGGTCACCTCTCAGCCTCCTCTTCTCCAAGCAGCACAGCCCCAGCTCCATCAGGCTCTCCTCATAAGAGACCTGTTCCATTCCCTTCATCATCTTTGTGGCTCTGCACTGGACTCTCTCAAGCAGTTCTATGTCCTTCTTGACCTGGGGGCCCCAGAACTGGACTCAGTACTCCAGATACAGCCTCACCAGGGCAGAGTAGAGGGGCAGGAGAACCTCTTTCAACCTACTAGCCATGGTCCTTCTAATACATCTCAGAATGGCATTGGCCCTCCTGGCCACGAGAGCACGTTGTTGGCTCATAGTCAACCTCCCATCCACTAGGACCTCCAGGTTCTTTTCCCCTTTGCATCCTTCCAACAGGTCAGTCCTCCCAACCTATACTGATGCCTGGGCTTGTTCTTTCCCAGGTGCAAGACTCCACACTGCTCTACAGTCTACACTTTATATTCCTTAACACCAGGTCCATGACAGTATGGCTGACACAAAGACCTAACCATAACAGATAAGGTCTTGACTGAACGCAGGCACAATGGTGATTAATCACTTTGGGCTTATGGGACCCTGACAAGCTTCTACTACACACCTGTAACACCTCCCATTGAATCCAAGGGCAACATAGAGCAGTGATGGACTTCAGAGGTTCCTGGTTGCCTGGCTCTTCTGCCAGGCAGGCAGGAAGAGAATGAGGGGACAGTCTCAAGTTGTGCCAGGGGAGGTCTAGGCTGGATGTTAGGAGGAAGTTGTTGGCAGAGAGAGTGATTGGCATTGGAATGGGCTGCCCAGGGAGGTGGTGGAGTCACCACCCCTGGAGGTGTTGAAGCAAAGCCTGGATGAGGCACTTAGTGCCATGGTCTGGTTGCTTGGCCAGGGCTGGGTGCTAGGTTGGACTGGATGATCTTGGAGGTCTCTTCCAACCTGGTTGATTCTATAATTCTAAGGGCAGAGGAGCAGTAAGGACTCTGTCTGCAGGATTAGTGATGCTGCTACTGGAAGGCTGCCTGTGCTTTAAATGGAGAGGATTCAGAGAAATTCAGACAAGAGCTGCATAGATGGTTTGAGGTCTGCACAAGGAGGCTTTCTGATGAGAAACAAGGGATGCTTGATACATTTTCAGGGCTGGGAGCTGGGTTGGACTGCATGATCTTGGAGGTCTCTTCCAACCTGGTTGATTCTATGATTCACCAGCACACAAACAGCTTCCAAAGGTGGGATACAGCTGCCTGAGGATTAAACAAGACACTGAATCTTCTGGAGGTTATGAAAGATCCATTTTGTGTGCATCCCCTTTTATTTTATTTAAGGAGCAGTTAGATTCCATTGACCTTTTAATGTGATTGAATTAAAGAGTCTTAAAGTAACAGATTTTGGGTTGGGTTTTTTTTTTGGTTGTGGGGTTTCTTTTTAAGTCAATCAAAATTTTGGCATTTCAATCTATCTGGCATTTCAGTAGCCTAAATTCCATCACCATAAAGATCAATCCTTCCACCCATATCCCCTTTATGGTATTTTATTTCCTCCAGAAGCTGACCTGAGTGTCAAAGAAGATATCTCCACATCTCTGTCAGGTGAGATTTCAATAAGAAAGAGTGGCAAATATTTGTTGTGAGTGATTATTAGATGCAGCTGAGGTTGTTGTGACACCCAGACTTCATTTCTCTCAAGCCTGGTGCAGCAGTAGGCATGGGAACTCGTGGGCCTAATAGCAAGCAACAAATTCTGCAGCAGAAAGTTGCCTGAGTTTTTGAGTTGTTGAGATGATACAAGATAGCTTTGTGAAAGAAATGCCATCTGCTTCCACTCAATTCTCCTTGCTTCCTTCCCTGAGAAAACACCAAGGAAACATGCTTCTTCTGAAAGGTAGCTCCTTTGAGGCCCATTATTTTCCTCTGTCCCCCTAAGAAAAAGACAAGATAGGATTTTTTTCCTAGTGAGTTATCAAACAATTCAATGTACAGCACAGCCAAGGAAAGGAGCAAATTCGCTTTCATCTGACACATCTTGACATAGCTGAAAGTTTGGATCTCCAAGTCAGATTTACCAGAAGGCTTCTGGGGCTGGGAGAAGCTAACAGTTGTATTCACAAACCACAGAATCAAAGAACACTAGAGTTAGAAGGGATGGCTAAAGATCATCAAGTCCAGCATTCCTGCCAAGGCAGGATCCCCTAGGGTAGTTTGCACAGGAATGCATCCAGGCAGGTTTTGAAAGCCTCCAGAGAAGGAGACTCCACAACCTCTCTGGGCAGCTTGTTCTGTGAAAGGAACTTCTCTGTGATCTTCTCTGTGTTCTCCAAGAGTGATGTATTCACATAGCCTAACACAGAATCACAGCATCATAGAATCAGTCAGGGTTGGAAGGGACCACAAGGAACATCCAGCTCCAATCCCCTTGCCATGGGCAGGGACACCCTACCCTAGATCAGGCTGCACACAGCCTCATCCAGCCTGGCCTTAAACATCTCCAGGGATGAGGCTTCCACCCCCTCCCTGGGCAACCCATTCCAGGCTCTCACCACTCTCATGCTGAACAACTTCTTCCTAACACCCAGTCTCAATCTACCTCTTTCTAATTTTGTACCATTCCCCCCAGTCCTATCACTACCTGACAGCCTAAAAAGTCCCTCCCCAGCTCAGGGTTGTGAGCATGTTGCCTCAACACAGCCAAGTGGGGATGCCCAGAGCTGCTGGTGGCTGAGCACCTGGTATCTCTAGACATGGCTGGGTGAAGTCATTCCTTTCCTTAACAACAACCAACACCTACTTGTTGGGGCAAAGGACCACTCTGGGAACTCCAGATCCAAGCCCACAACGCTAAATATTTAATACCATCACATTTTAACACTAATTCTTTGTTGCCATGCTCAGCAGAAAGGCTGACAGCTGAATGGCCATGGAAAAATGGTCCTCTCACACCTGCAGATGGTCTGAGCAGTTCAAGGGCAAAGAACTTTGATGGGCTTGAGAAGTTTATGCTACCTCTGAGTAAATAAATAAAGGGTTCAGAATCTAGCTGCTGTCAACAGCTTTTTCTAAGCACTAAATCTGTGGTGCTACACTTGGAAAAAGTGCATTTATCAGAGACAAAAGTGAGTTTCTGAAAAGCATTGGGTAAAAAAGACCAACTACAGCTTTCAGTAGGCTTGACAAGATTTCATACTTTACTTTTCATCCTTACCAAGTGCATTAATAGCTTTTAAGACTAAGTGACACGAGTGTGAGGTATCTCAGCAGCCTGTTAGAAATGGAGGAAAGAGAATGTTGTGGCTTTATGTCTATGCCTGGTGATCAGGATGAAAAGCACTGTGGATGAGACTGAGAAAATCAAGAGATTCCTCACAGTCCAAACAGATCCATAAAGATATTTGTGATAGGTTGGGAAATGACCTGTTGGAAGGCAGCAAAGGGAAAAAGGACCTGTGGGTCCTACTGTATCACAGTATCACAGTATCACAGTATCATCAGGGTTGGAAGAGACCTCACAGATCATCAAGTCCAACCCTTTACCACAGAGCTCAAGGCCAGACCATGGCACCAAGTGCCACGTCCAGTCCTGCCTTGAACAGCTCCAGGGACGGCGACTCCACCACCTCCCCGGGCAGCCCATTCCAGTGTCCAATGACTCTCTCAGGGAAGAATTTTCTCCTCACCTCCAGCCTAAATCTCCCCTGGCACAGCCTGAGGCTGTGTCCTCTCGTTCTGGTACTGGCCACCTGAGAGAAGAGAGCAACCTCCTCCTGACCACAACCACCCCTCAGGTAGTTGTAGACCTGTATGGAAGGTTCACCATAGAATCATAGAATAGAATCATAGAATCAACCAGGTTGGAAGAGACCTCCAAGATCATCCAGTCCAAGCTAGCACCCAGCCCTGGCCAATCACCCAGAC
Source organism: Pogoniulus pusillus (assembly GCF_015220805.1). NCBI lineage: Eukaryota > Metazoa > Chordata > Aves > Piciformes > Lybiidae > Pogoniulus > Pogoniulus pusillus. Next base: position 4,655,539 of record NC_087288.1, on the reverse strand, counting down.
CATGGCACTAAGTGCATCATCCAGTGTTTTCTTGAACACCTCCAGGGATGGTGACTCCACCCATGCTACGTTTTTCATTCAGGCACAAAAGGCTTTAGTGACTTGCCCCAGGTGCAACATAGAATCGTAGTATCAACCAGGTTGGAAGAGGCTCTGCCTGAAGGTCATCATGTTTTCATCAGCATGCTCAAAGCAGATAAATGAGTGTGTTCTTCAGCGTGGCAGATCCAGCCTCAAACACAGACAGGAGTTCACAGGAGCACAGCGTGTTAGGGGTTGGAAGAGACCTCTGAAGATCATCGAGTTCAACTGCCCTGCCAGAGCAGGATCATAGAAACTAGTGCAGATCTCACATGAATGCATCCAGACAGGGCTTGAAAGTCTCCAGAGAAGGAGACTCCACAACCTGTCTGGGCAGCCTGTTCCAGTGCTCTGTCACAGTAAAGAAGTTCTCCCTCATGTTGAGGTGGAACCTCCTGTGCCGTAGTTTGCACCCATTGCCCTTGTCCTGTCCCCAGGCACAAGTGAGCAGAGGCTTTCCCTTCCTTCTTCATGCCAGCACTGATGTATTTACAATCATTTATCAAATCCCCTCTCAGTCTACTCTTCTCCAGACTAACCAGCCCCAGGTCTCTCAGCCTTTCCTCATCAGGCAGTGCTCCAACCTCTTATCATCCTCATAGACTCTCTCAAGCAGATCTCTGTCCCTCTCATAGAACTGGACACAATATCCCAAGTGAGATCTCACTAGGGCAGAGTAGGGCAAAGTAGAGGGTGAGGAGAACCTCCCTCAGTCTGCTGGGATTGCACCTCAGGATGCCACTGGTGTGGTTGATGTTCCACACAGGGCATGGATTTGCAGTGACATCATTACCAATCTCAACCCACTAGCTAAACCAGCTGAAGAGAACTAGGACTAATTTATGCTGTTGGAGACTGAAGCGACCAGCAACCTTGTACTTGCATGTTCCAAACAACACCTCCCTGCCAAGCAGGTACAATCTGTTGTGACCCTTCCTGTGTTCTCAAAAAAACATTCTGAACAGCAGCTTCTGAGAGAGCAGCCACTTCAGGGATGCTTTGCAGATGGTTTTATCCTTCCTTGGGTTCTTAGATAGAGGAGGAATACTCTCACATATGAGCAGCTCCCTAACATACAGGCCAACATAGCAGAAACTCTTAAGACATTAACCTCATTCCCCTCTGTGGAGCCCTTCAGTGACCAGCTGAGCTCATTTTATTGCTATTGTATTAAAATCCTCTGTCAAGAGTTATGTTAGAGTGATTTCATGTTTTCAACAAACCTACTCACCATCTGCATTTGGCAAGACTCGTTGACATCAGTCTTTGTTGCTTAGCAATAAACACTTGTGCTGACTCCAGTCACAAAGAGTGTTCATTACTTTGCCATTCAGACATTTTACACAGGCTTTGTGGCCTCAGGAATCATTTATTTATGCTTGGACTTCTTGGAAGAGGGGGAGAAGAGCTTCAAAACAAACATGTAGAATGAGAGGAAAGGTGTATGGATCTTGAAGGGGGTTGGACACACATACCAAACCTGTAGCAGATCCACAAGCTTGACAAAGAGAAGAAAAATACCCCAAAGAAACCAATGCAATAATATTACTATGAAATATTAAAGCAGATACAGAGCTTGCAATCTTGAACAGTCTTAAAGTGTGTGTTTTGTAATGGCATCAATTATCATAGAATCATAGAATGAACCAGGTTGGAAGAGACCTCCAAGATCATCCAGTCCAACCTAGCACCCAGCCCTATCCAGTCAACCAGACCATGGCACTAAGTGCCTCACCCAAGCTTTTTCTGAACACCTCCAGGGATGGTGACTCCACCACCTCCCTGGGCAGCCCATTCCAATGCCAATCACTCTCTCTGGCAACAACTTCCTCCTAACATCCAGCCTCAACCTGCCCTGGCACAGCTTCAAACTGTGTCCCCTTGTTCTGTTGCTGCTTGCCTGACAAAAGAGCCCAACCCCACCTGGCTACAGCCTCCCTTCAGATAGTTGTAGACAGCAATGAGGTCCCCCCTGAGCCTCTTCTTCTGCAGGCTGCACACCCCCAGCTCACAGGGCTGTGCTCCAGACCCCTCACCAGCTTTGTTGCTCTTCTCTGGACACTTTCCAGTATCTCAACATCTCTCTTAATTTGAGGAGCCCAGAACTGGACACAGCACTCATGGTGCATCCTGACCAGTGCTGAGTACAGGGGCACAATAACCTCCTTTGTCCTGCTGGCCACACTGTTCTCGATCCAGGCCAGGATGCCATTGGCTCTCTTGCCCACCTGGGCACACTGCTGCCTCATCTTCAGCTACTATCTACCAGCACCCCCAGGTCCCTTTCTTCTTGGCTTTCTTCTAGTCCAGGTGGACTGGGAGGCTCCAACAAGGCAGCATTAGAACTGAAAGTGAAATGGGTCACTTGCTAGGGAGCATGTTACATTTGCTAGATAAACAAGCTTACGAATGAATCTGACAATGAGTCATCTGGAGTCAGAAAACAGCACACTGCTGGATTGTCAGATGATCTACAAAACACTCAGTTTTTGCTTTTATTTGTGGATGCATTCTGCAGAATGAGTTGATCATTTTCCATGGGTAGCAGCAAAGGTGAGGCAAGACTCAGAGTATGTAACAATAAATCTGTCATTGAGGGTCCACTGCAAAGCATGCAAACATTTGATATGTTTTCTAGGAAATGGCAATCCCCAAACTGGACTTCAGCCAAGCATTGAGCTGATTGAAGCAAAAGCTCTTATTGCTTTAAAGGTGATGACTTTGGTTGTGATCTGCCACTTTCAGTCTTAAGCAAAACAATAATGCAGGTAGTTAAGAACTATGCACTAGGCACAGAAAGTTAGGGGGTGGTGAAGTACAGTAACCTTTACAAGTACTCCAGTCACATATAAAAGAGATTGTGCCTAAACAGCTGATCAGGCAAGTTTAAAGGCCAGAATGAAGGGTTGGAAGCTGAACCTGCTGCAAACTTCACACTCAAAACATGTGGAAAGCTGTGAAGGCAAAGTGCCTTTCCCATGCCAGCCTGAAGTCAAGACCTAAGTCAAATCCCCCATTTGGAAAGGGCAGTGCCATTGCATCAGTGCAAGGTTGAATTTTGGAGAGGTAAAGTCATGTGGCCCAGACACAGCAATCCTAATTTTGAGCCCCAAATGGCTGCTCCTTATCTCAGAATCACAGAATCACAAAATGAACCAGGTTGGAAAAGACCTTTGAGATCATCAAGTCCAACCTAACACCTTCTAATTAGCTGAACCATGGCATTAACTGCCTCATCCAGGCTCCTCTTACCTCCAGGGATGGTGACTTTACCACCTCCCTGAGCAGCCCATTCCAATTCCAGTCACTCTTTCTGGGAAGGACTTCCTAACTTCCAGCCTAAACCTGCCCTGGCACAGCTTGAGGCTGTGTCCCCTTGTTCTGGCAGTGGTTGCCTGGGAGAAGAGACCAACTCCACCTGGCTACAGTCTCCTTTCATGTAGTAGTAGAGAGCAATGAGCTCTGCCCTGAGCCTCCTCTTCTGCAGGCTGCACACCCCCAGCTCCCTCAGCCTCTCCTCATAGGGCTGTGCTCCAGGCCCCTCACCAACCTTAGTACCCTTCTCCGGACACATTCAAGCACCTCACCTTTCTTAAATTGAGGGAGCCAGAACTGGACACAGCACTCAAGATGTGGCTAACTTGTAGTGAGCAGAGGGGAAAAAAGGCTTCCTCTCTCTCCAGGACCTGCTTGAGGAATCTGTAAGCCAGCAGCACACCTTACTGCACGGCCACGCTTGGTCTGCTGAAATGCCCTGTGTGAAACAAGAAACCTTTACAGCTGTCTGGATGGGTGCTCACTTCAGACATATGCAGCAGCCATTAAGTGCTGCAAACTTGAAAGTCTGACCCCCAGCCCCTTTGGAAATGTCTCCTGTTAAATAAAACACACTGCTGCAACAGGACGTGGCACATAAAGGGAGCTGTGCTGAAACAACGAGAGAGAACCTTTTGCTGCAGCATGAAGGAGAAAAAGCTAAAGGCAATTGGACAAAAGGGGGGGGAAAGAATCCTAATCAAAAAAAAGTCTCATTCAGACTATAAAAAAAGATTGAAAGATGACAGGCAAGACTCTGAGGAGTCAGAGGCTGGGGATAACAAGAAACCTAAAGCTTCTCTTTTGGCAGGGCTGGCATTCTTCAATCCCTGAGAGCATCTCTAGAAGTTTTCTCAAGGAAAATGCTGACTTTCCTGAAATCCCAGCCAGTGCAGGTGGAACTGTGTATCCTCAGTGAATGATAGGTTAAGCTTTGTGCTCCTGACAAAGCCCAGATCAAATTGAATGACCAGTTGCCCCGATACAGGCTTGGAACGACTCCATCCCTGCAGCGCTGACTGTATTGACATTTCCCTTTCCTCCTCTGCTCCTTCTCTCTCCTCCAGGATGCATTTTTCTCTCTGCCTCTTTCTAGTTACTTTTTTACTACTTTTCTGTGCAAAGGTAGGCTCAAGCAGAAACATTAAATGCTCTTTTGGGGAAGAAATAAAGCCCACATCAAACTCTGAATCCTGCATTGCTTAGCTCTGCAATGATGTAGGAAAAAGTCCTAACTCAGTCTGAGATGGGGCAGAAACGACTTATTTATTAATTCTTTGTTTCAGCTGCCTGGTAAAGGTGAAATTGGATCATCTCATGTCCAGCTCTGCATTTCAAGGCTGCAAAGAAGGTTAATGAAATGCTTCTTGGACCCCAGGTTGTGGTGACAGAGCTTGCACAGCCCCTTTTCAGCCACCTGGAGGAGGGGATATCAGCCAGGTCTGAGAGAGTGTCAAGGAGCCAGTGGTGCAATTTGGTATTCATCTTTCCATGGGTCTCAGGGCAATACCAGCTGCAAGAATCCCCTTCCCTCACCCAGGCTCCTTAGTCAAATTCATGGTACTAGGGAGTAGGTTGGGTCCTGATTGTTGCCTCTTTTGGTGAGTGCAGAGGAGGGCAATGAGGCTGGGGAAGGGCCTGGAGAATAAATGTGGAGTGACTGAAAGAGCTGAGGATGGGTAGTTTGAAAAAGAGAAGGGGAAACCTCATCACTGTCTACAGATACTTGAAAGGAAGTTGTGGAGAGGTTGGAGCTGGTCTCTTCTCACAGGTAATTAGTGCTAGAACAGGAGGGAATGGCCTCAAGCTATGACTGGGTAGGTTTAGTCTGGACATTTTTCCCAGCAAGAGTGGTCAGGCACTGGAATCAGCTGCCCAGGGTGGTGGTGGAGTCACCAAGCCTGGGTGTGTTTAAAGGTTGTTTAGATGTAGTGCTGGGGATGTGGTTTAGGGCAAACCCTGTAGAGCAGGGACATTAGTTGGACGTGGTGATCCTGAGGGTCTTTTCCAACCAGAAAGTTTCTGTGACTCTGTGATAGATTTGCCTATCAGCAGGCCCAGAGCTGAGCTCCCAGAGTAAGAAGGACTAGGATGCTGCAGAGAATTCAACTAATGGCAAGTTAAACACACACAAGAGGCATCTTCAGATCCAAGTCACACCATCAGGGGATGGTGCCTACGGCTTTTTTCTGTTTCTAAAACACAAAGCACCCAGCAAGTATTCTCAGCATCCTTTGGAAGGAGGCTGTGAACCCAGCAGACTATATGCTGCCTTTAGTTATAACAGCAAGTCAGGCACCACAAGGCTGAAGCTAAAGGAGCTGCTGAGAAAGGCAGGCTGATTAGCTGTTGTGCCTTACCAACTTCTTTGCCATTAAGCATTTATGTTTGTAGCTTTTAGAGTGGTTCACATAGGTGCAAGCCAGGCCTGCAGAAAGAGAATTTTGCCTCATCTGGATGGAAAGCTCTTATTTCCTCCTCCAGGAATACTTTTCCCCCCCATACTTTTATCAACAAAATGGATCAATGACTCACTGCTTGCCAATACGACTCACACTACGTTTGCTCATTTCCCTAGAACCGAGACACTCAGAACAAAAATAAATGTCTGCTCCCCCTGCTTCCTGCTCTGTGCTCCAAAAGAAGTGTTTTCAGGGATTTAATTCCTCATCCCTGGCTTTCCCAGCCTCTCTCTGTTCAGTGAGGGGTGTATCCTGCACCAGGAAATGGGCCTGTGGCAGAAGCTGCTGCGTGTTAAGGACTACTTCCAGCTAAAAATAGGTACCAGAGCTATCGTCTGGTTTGTTCCTGTTGTTTTGTATTAGATTCCAAATGTCAAATATAATACAGAGCTTAGAATAAACTCAACCTTTTCTGCCATTTAAATGCAACACACTGCTTCTAACAGCTCGCCTTGCAAAGCTACTGGAAACCCTATTCAGTGTTTGCTGTGTGGTTCATGATGTGTCCATGCTTCAGAACGGGTTGGGACGTGGTGCATCTGCTGATTTGCTTGAGACATTTGGGTTAGATGTTGGGTTTAGAGCTTGAGTTTGCATTGTGGAAGCACTTGGGTGACAATCAAGAGCGAGACGGCGCTAGGATCAGCATGCACTCAGCACCTTGGATCTTCAGAAGGGGAATTTCTTTCAGGTCAATGGTTCTCTGTCCCAAAATCTGAGTGGGTTAATGGAGAACACTGCAGGTTATTAGAATCATAGAATCATGGAATTAACCAGGTTGGAAAAGACCTCCAAAATCATCCAGTCCAGCCTAGCACCCAGTCCTATCCAGTCAAGTAGACCATGGCACTAAGTGCCTCAGCCAGTTCCAGCACCTCAACATCTCTCTTGAATTGAGGAGCCCAGAACTGGACACAGCACTCAAGGTGAAGCCTGACCAGTGCTAAGTACAGGGGCACAATAACCTCCCTTGTCCTACTGGCCACACTGTTCCTGATCCAGGCCAGGATGCCATTGGCTCTCTTGGCCACCTGGGCACACTGCTGGCTTATCTTCAGCTACTATCTACCAGTACCCCCAGGTTTCTTTCTTCCTGGCTGCTCTCAGCCACTCTGTCCCCAGCCTGTAGCACTGCTTGGGGTCATTGTGGCCAAAGTGCAGAACCCTGCTGTATTAGTGTTGCTAGCAGTGAAGTTCAAGTCCAAACCATGTAATTGCACATTGAACTGCTCTTAATCACGGCGTATCTGGGTTCAGGTAGTGCATATTCATCTTGTACATGAAAAATATGGTCTAATTAGCTACATCTAATAGAGATGTAAGATATGCCAACAAAGCACAATGCTTGCACTTATGTAATTAGAAACCCCTGATAGTGAATGGCCTGGGAAAAAAGATGCAGAACTAAGAAAATCATGGATTCTGATTTCAGCAGCAGCTAATTTTATTTGGACATGGTTATTACTTGACCTCTCTTCTAAAGACATTAGTCCACGTAACTGGAAAACCCATTAAAAGCAAGGCTCTTCAAAGTGGTTTGTTCAATCTGAAGATAAAAAGCTCTGGATAAACATATCCAAGTATGACACTGTGAAAACTGTCTTTCATTTCTGGCAGTTCCTTAGTCATCAGGGGGGAAAAAATGGAAAGGAAAGCATGACACCAATGCCTTTTTTAAAAGCACCTATTACTAAATACAGCTGTAATGAATGGCATGCTGAACATTCCAGACTCAGTGAGGCAGCATTAAGTCTACTCCTCCCACCACCATCATTAGCAGGTCAAGGTTGCAGAGAGGGAGGAAGGCTGAAATTTGGAAGTGAGTGGGAGCAGAGGTTTTAATTTCATGGTCCTGCAAGCCTGACACTCTGCAGTACTCACTAAGAGTGGAAGTGAGGAAGAGGACCTGTTTTGGAGATGGCTGTCACAGTGATGAAAAGCAAAAGGAACACTTGAGGGAGAAGGGAAGGCCAGGCTGACAGACAGAATGGGGCACCCCTGCCAGTTTCAACAACACCTGCCACAGATGATGAGCATCAGCTGGCCAACACAACAGAGACTTCTCCAGCAGCACCTCAGCTCAAGTCATTCATTACCACTGCAGCTGCTGGGGTTGGCTTTATAAAGAAGAGCATGTGGAGCATGTCAGTTTGGGCAGCATTTTGCTGGAAGGTTGCTTTTTAACTTTCCATCTACTGTGGCTGAATGCTGCAAATGTTGTCTGGCAGTGGGTCTGAATTTGCCCCTCCCCATGTTAGTGGGCCTCCCACTGTGCCCTCCAGACCAAGTCTTTGCATCCACTTTGTACTTTTGCCTTTCATCTGCCCAGCCTTTATATTTAGAACTGCTTATTCAGCTTTGCACGTCAGATGTCCATATTTTTCATTCAGCTTTTTCTTACAGTTCACTTTCACAGAATCACAGAGTGGTGGAGGCTGAGAGGGACCACAAAAGGTCCCAGAATCACAGAATGGTAGAGGCTGGAATGAACCTCAAAATGTCACAGAATCACAGAATGGTAGAGGCTGGAATGAACCTCAAAAGGTCACAGAATCACAGAATGGTAGAGGCTGGAAGGGGCCTGGAAAGCTCATCCAGTCCGATCCCCCTACCAGAGCAGGATCACTTAGACCAGATCACACAGGAACACTTCCAGGTGGGTTTTGAGTATCTCCAGAGAGGGAGACTTCACAACCCCCCTGGGCAGCCTGTTCCAGTGCTCTGTCATCCTCATAGGGAAAATATTCCTCCTCATGTTTCCATGGAACTTCCTATGCCTGAACTTCCACCCATTGCCCCTTGTGCTGTCATTGGGCATCACCCAGCAGAGCCTGGCTCCAGCCTCCTGGCACTCACCTTTACATATTTATACTCATGAATGAGGTCGCCTCTCAGTCTCCTCTTCTCCAAGCAGCACAGCCCCAGCTCCCTCAGCCTCCCCTGCTAAGGAAGATGTTCCACTCCCTTAATCATCTTTGTGGCTCTGTGCTGGACTTTCTCAAGCAGTTCTATGTCCCTCTTGAACATCCATCAAAAGCTCATATATCTAACCCAGGCAGCAGACAATTATCCATGTTCTGCTTCTCCTATAACTTTTCTTTTCAACTTCAGCATGGTTTTGATAGTTCTATATGGAAGCTGCAAAAAGACAAATAGAAACAAGTTCAAAAACTATTATTTGCTAAATCATAATCAGCAGATTTTGGATGACAAGATCAAAGAAGTGATCTGATGCTCTATTAGAGTTTCCAGCCAATGATAGAATGATAGAATCATAGAATCAACCAAGTTGGAAGAGACCTCCAAGCTCATCCAGTCCAACCTAGCACCCAGCCCTAGCCAATCAACCAGACCATGGCACTAAGTGCTTCATCCAGGCTTTGCTTCAACACCTCCAGGAATGACAACTCCAGCACCTCCCTGGGCAGCCCATTCCAATGCCAATCACTCTCTCTGCCAACAGCTTCCTCCTAACATCCAGCCTAGACCTCCCCTGGCACAACTTGAGACTGAGTCCCCTTGTTCTGTTGCTGCTTGCCTGGCAGAAGAGACCAACCCCACCTGGCTACAGCCTCCCTTCAGTAGTAGTAGACAGCAACGAGCTCATCCCTGAGCCTCCTCTTCTGCATGGGGTAAATTTGCTTAGTGACTTGTGTCTAGGAATGTCCAAGTTTTATTACACCATTGGAGGATTTTCACCTTCCTGACTTCATGAATGAGCTGATACAGACAAAAGGACATAAGGCCTGAAGATAATGGAATGTGTGGTGGGGTAAGATTCACTTACCTCCTGCTGTGCTGTACCCAGCAATGTTACATTCAGGATTAAGATGCATGTCTGCACAGCTCCTTTGCAGATAAGAATGTTTTCTTTCTTTGAATGCTAAAATGGTGCCGTGGCACAAGGTAGAATATCTGTGGTACAAAAGATCCCGAGAAAAATAATTGCCTTGGTGAATAATTTATTGAACTCACTGAAAATATTGACCTAGATTTAATGTTTCAACATTCACAACATGGAAAATGAGTTAAATTGGTATGGTGAGTTAGCCTAGAGTGAGACTGTTGGGGCATGATTAATTTACAAGTGTGAGTTGTTACTCAAGAAAAGCCACTTAGCTGTTTAAATGCTCTGCTTGGGTCATGCTGACATTTTCTACACGTGGATACCTGTGGCCTGATAATTGTGTGATGGTTTGGGTGTTCTCTGCCCCCCCCCACTTTGGAAATCACCCAGACTAGACTCAGACAGCTCTGGAAGTTTGAATGAAGATTATATTTACAGCTAGCACAAGATACAAGCAGATAGTTACAGTATATGCAGTTATAGACAGAAATAGACAAGGTAAAAGGTAATACAGAAACACAACTCCCCTCCCAGAAACCTGAGTCCCCAGGAGGGGCTCCCAACTGCCCCTTCACCTTCCCCCTACCCCTCTCAACCTTACCCCAGTCCCAAGGAAGAATGGAGGTTCAGCCAGGAAGCTCCCTGGGCAACCTGTGCCAGTGTCTCACCACCCTCACTGCAAACAACTTCTTCCTAACATTCAGTTTCAATCTCTCCTCTGCCAGTTTAAACCCATTACTTCTCATCCTGTCATTACAAGGGATTTAAATAGTCCCTTCCCAGCCCTCCTGTAGCCCTCTTCAGATACTGGAAGGCTACTCCAAGGTGTCCTTAAAGCCTCCTCTTCTCCAGGCTGAAAAGCCCCAACTCTTTCAGTCTGTCCTCATAGCAGAACTCCTGCAGCCCTCTGAGCATCCTCGTGGCCCTTCTCTGGACACACTCCAACATCTCCACATCCCTCTTGTAGTAGAGGCACCAGAACTGGATGCAGTACTCCAGGTGGGGTCTCAGCAGAGTGGAGTAGATGGGGAGAATCACCTCCCTGGCCCTGCTGCCCACACTTCTCCTGATGCAGCCCATCTGGTTGGCCCTCTGGGCTGCAAGGAAGCTAAGTCTAATTTCCTGGGAGTGGCTTAGTGTCCCCTGGCAATTGGAATAGGTTACATAGGGAGGTGGTGGAGTCACGTCCCCTGAAGTTATTGCAGAAAGATGGACATAACACTTTGATACATGCTTTAATGGCCATGGGGGTCTCAGCTTGATGGTTGGAGTTGATCTAAAGGGTTTATTTCAACTGAAACAGTTCTGGTCTAGTTGAGATTGCCTCTGCTGACTGCAGGGAGGGCTGGACTAGATGAACTTTGGACCTTCCAACTCAGACCATTCTATGGATGTGTTCAAGAAAAGATTGGATGAGGCACTTAGTGCCATGGCCTAGTTGATTGGATAGGGTTGGGTGACAGGTTGGGCTGGGTGATCTTGGAGGTCTCTTCCAATCTGGTTAATTCTATGATTCCATGATTCCATGACTCCATGATTCCATAATTCTATGATTCCACTCTTCTATGATTCTATGAGCTGCAGCTTCTCTGACTTTATGCTGATCTTGCTACACGTGGGACATCTTCAAATGCACAGACAGTCAATAAAACAGCAACAAAGTTTCACCAGAAAGTTCCATGCTCTTAGCCTTACTTTTATTTAAGCTGGATCCACTTTGGCTGAAAGGGAAGAATCCTTAGTTCAGTTTGTCTCTGCAAAAGGTATGGGAAAAATGCACTGAGGATTAAATGATTAGCAAAAAACAGGCACTTATTGGCAATTGAGGTAACACTTTCCTGATGAAATAAATATCACTTTTTACAAGGTACTCTTTCACTGCAGTGCTCTCAGATGTGCCTGCTAATCTATATGCAGTACATGCACACTCTAGAGCTTATCCACACTTCAGGAGCAACTTCGAAATCCTGTAGGAGAATGCTCTTTCCTTGGCAGTCAGTGCAAAGCCTCAAACACTAATGACTGAAATTAATTGTCACAGCATTGCTTGGAGACTGTGTGCACTCAGTAGTTTTGCCTAGAGTTCTGTCTACAGACAGGAGTGTTGAGTTAAGGTAAGACATCCTTCGTTCAGCAAACTTCTTATTGATCACTCCGAGTCAGATAATTGCTCTTACTCTTGCTTAAGTCCCCCCAGATAACTTGGGTTGCCCAGGGAGGTGGTTGAGGCCCCATCCCTGGAGGCGTTTAAGGCCAGGCTGGATGGGACTGTGGCCAGCCTGATCTAGGGTAGGGTGTCCCTGCCCCTGGCAGGGGTGTTGGAACTAGATGATCCTTGTGGTGCCCTCCAACCCTGACTGATTCTACGATTTGATACTGGCCTTTCATGGCTAATTTGTGGTGGTCTATAGGAAGAAAGGGTGACAAAATCTACATTGCAATTAGATGCCTCATTTAATCCTTTCTTAACAACCACAGGAAGCTGCACAGCAATGATAGGGAACAAAAAAGAGTTCTGAGCAGCTGGGCATCACCTCTTCCTTCAGACACTGATCCACTCTCAAGACAAGGCTGAGATCGATAGAGGCTTGCTGGTTTGGATGGATGGACTCTTTATAAGGGGTGCTCTTATTTTGTACTCTTTACTGTATAAGGGATGCTCTTATTTTGTACTCTTTATAAGGGATGCTCTTATTTTATACTCTTTATACTATAAGGGATGCTCTTGTTTTATACTCCTTATTCTATAAGGAATGCTCTTGTTTTATACTCTTTATACTATAAGAGATGCTCTTGTTTTATACTCTTTATACTATAAGAGATGCTCTTATTTTGTATTCTTTATACTATAAGGGATGCTCTTATTTTATACTCTTTATACTATAAGGGATGCTCTTGTTTTATACTCTTTACACTATAAGAGATGCTCTTGTTTTATACTCTTTATTCTATAAGGAATGCTCTTGCTTTATACTCTTTATACTATAAGAGATGCTCTTATTTTGTATTCTTTACACTATAAGGGATGCTCTTATTTTATACTCTTTATACTATAAGAGATGCTCTTGTTTTATACTCTTTATTCTATAAGGAATGCTCTTGTTTTATACTCTTTATACTATAAGAGATGCTCTTGTTTTATACTCTTTATACTAGAAGGAATGCTCTTATTTTATACTCTTTATACTGTAAGGAATGCTCTTATTTTGTACTCTATACTCTTTACACTATAAGGGATGCTCTTATTTTATACTCTTTATACTATAAGGAATCCTCTTCTTTTGTACTCTTTATACTATAAGTGATGTTCATATTTTATACTCTTTATACTATCAAAAAACTATGAAAGCCTAACCTGGGTTGGAACCTCCAGATATTATCATATAAAACAAATAGTGATGATAAACAGCAATAGCAAAGCAGGTCAGGTTAATATGCCATACCTTAGGTCTCCAAGGAAATCTCAGATCCCTGCCCCTGATCACCACAGTTTTGGTGCCTACCCACCTGACACAGCTATATTCTAAGTGATCTCCAGTTCCACTCCAAAGCTTTCTCATGTAAGAAAGTAAATTTTTATCTGCATTCATGCAAGAAGGAGAAATAGCCTGCCTATTTTTTATCTTTAGGCAGATTTACCCAAATTAGCTTTAAGTTAGTTAGGCCAAAGTCCCTATCATGCCTTTGTCACTAAATAAAGAGCAGGAAACAGAAGAGAATAGGAAGAGACTCTGGCCTTTTGGCAGATAAAGCAGGTTTGATGTCAGATAATGGAGCCACTCCAGCCAGAAAGAAACATGTGACCTAAGCAAAGAATTGGAAGATCAAAGATAAGGAAAAGTGACCCTGGAGGTCTGCATGGAAAAGCTGGACAGTGGGACTCTTCTTTTAGTAATTTTGGCTTATGCAATCTTTATGCAACAGGAAAATCCCCACCAGTTTTCTGACAAGAGCACAGCACATACCAGAAGCTGCCAATGGGTTCAGAAACTACAGAATTAATACTGGGGTAACTTTCACATAAGGAAGGTAGGTGGTGAGGAGATTCATCTGTCCACAGGTCTGGAGACCCACCAGTTCCTTCTAAGAACACAATGGCTACAGAGAGGGACAATGGTGTGAACCTCCTGTTGTCCAAGGTTCCCTGGTGCCTGTAGGATCATGCTAGTGTCCAGACTGGGGCTGTATGTGTTTTCTTATCTTCAGGTCAATGTCCTTTCAGGAAGTTGTGGCATTATCCATCACTGGCAGAGGTGGAAGGTGACAGGAGTACTCTATGGTCTTGTCACATCCCTGTCTGGGTGTCCAGATATGATAGAGAGGTGAAACAACACAGGAGAATTAGTCACCTCCCATTGCCTCAGGCAGCAGCTCTCACCTCCTCTCCCTGTCCTCTTCTCTTAGCTCTTGCCCACCTGGATGTTTGCCTGCTAGCTTGAGCTGTAGCCTAGACCTCTCATGTCACCAACAGCGACACTGCTGCCAGTGGCGTTCTACCTTCAATCTTGACATCACAAGGGCTGGAGCCTGGACTCTGTGCTGCATCACTGTGACCTGACTATTGTCTTCTACCATCCAAGCAAGAAGAGAAAACTGATGAATAATAATTATAATAATACCTGGACCACTGATAGTGCTGGAGAGGGAAATTAAGTAGCTGCAGCAGCAGCAATTTAAAGGACAGTAGCTTAGCAAAGGTTGAAAGAGAACTAAAAGCAACAGGTTCTAAGTACTGCTTGGTTTTAAAGATTTATGTGGTACTTACTGCTGAGATTTGTGGGTTTGAAAACAAAATGCTGGAAGAAAGATGTTTGTCAAGATGACTGAATGTAATATTTCACAACCTTTGAATCAAAGACATGCCCAATGCCAAACCCTACATCCACGAGGGGCTGACAGGGCTGAAGAGGTTTAACAGTGCAATTTCTTTCCCAGAAATGAGCCAAGGATTTTCATAGAACCATAGAATCAACCAGGTTGGATGAGACCTCCAAGCTCATCCAGTCCAACCTAGCCCTGTCCAATCAACCAGACCATGGCACTAAGCTCCTCATCCAGGCTTTGCTTCAACACCTCCAGGGATGGCAACTCCATCACCTCCCTGGGCAGCCCATTCCAATGGCATTTTGTCAGAGACTCTCCTATTCTGCATGCTTGAGTTGGGTATTACAATGAAATACTTTGTGGTATACTGCAGGCTATTACATCCTCTTTAACTGGCAGGAAAGGAGGCAAAGGGCACAAACTAGAAGACAGAATACAGGAGCTATAAACATTAGGAAACAGGGTGGGGTTTTTTTCACTCTGAGGGTGACAGGGCACTGGCACAAGTTGCCCAGCAAGTTTATGTAGCCTGTTTGGAGGTTCGGTTTGATTTTGTTTGGAGTTTTTTGTTTGCTTTTCTTTGGAGGTTTCCTTTGATTTTGTTTGTTTGGAGTTTTTTTTGCTTGGTTTTGTCTGTTTGGAGGTTTTGGTTGATTTTGCCTGTAGTTGTTTTTTTTTTGTTTGTTTGTTTGTTTTTTTCTTTGCAGGTTTTGTTTGATTTTGTTTGGAGTTTTTTTGTTTTCTTTGTTTGGAGGTTTTGTTTCTTTGGAATTTTTTGCTTGTTTTTCTTTGGAGGTTTTGTTTGAATTTGTTTGTTTGGAGTTTTTTGCTTGGTTTTGTCTGTTTGGAGGTTTTGTTTGATTTTGTTTGTTTGGAATTTTCATTTGTTTTTGTTTGGAGGTTTTGGTTGATTTTGTTTGGAGTTTTTTGTTTGCTTTTCTTTGGAGGTTTTCTTTGATTTTGTTTGTTTGGATGTTTTGTTTGATTTTGTTTGTTTGGAATTTTTTGCTTGTTTTTCTTTGGAGGTCTGTTTGATTTTTTTTGTTTGGAGTTTTCCTTCATTTGGAGGTTTTGTTTGATTTTGTTTGTTTGGAATTTTCCTTTGTTTTTCTTTGGAGGTTTTGTTTGATTTTGTTTGTTTGGAGTTTTCCTTTGTTTTTGCTTGGAGATTTTGTTTGATTTTGCTTATTTGGAGTTTTCCTTTGTTTTCCTTTGGAGGTTTTGTTTGATTTTGCTTATTTGGAGTTTTCATTTCTTTTTCTTTGGAGTTTTGTTTGATTTTGTTTGTTTGGAATTTTCCTTTGTTTTTCTTTGGAGGTTTTGTTTGATTTTGTTTGTTTGGACTTTTCCTTTGTTTTTGCTTGGAGTTTTGTTTGATTTTGTTTGTTTGGAGTTTTAATTTCTTTTTCTTTGGAGGTTTTGTTTGATTTTGTTTGTTTGGACTTTTCCTTTGTATTTCTTTGGAGGTTTTGTTTGATTTTGTTTATTTGGAGTTTTCCTTTGTTTTTCTTTGGAGGTTTTGTTTGATTTTGCTTATTTGGAGTTTTCCTTTGTTTTCCTTGGGAGGTTTTGTTTGATTTTGCTTATTTGGAGTTTTCCTTTGTTTTCCTTGGGAGGTTTTGTTTGATTTTGTTTGCAGTTTTTTGCTTATTTCTCTTTGTTTGGAGGTATTATTGTTTTTGTTTGTTTGTTTGCTTGTTTTTATCAGGATGGGGCAAGAAGGCTTTTTAAAAGACAAGTCAAAGCAGAAATGAGAGAGCAAGCAAACTCTGGTCATGTTAACCCCACTCCTTAGCTGCTTCGTTTGCTTAATGTGTTCACCTTATCTACCGCCAGCATATGCAAACAGCCTCTGGAAGTGTGGTTGCTATTCAGGAAGCAAGGCTTGTGTAAAAATACTCACTGCAGTGAAAAAAGAAGTACATTAGATGCCTTCCAAGGTGGAGAGAAAGGTATATCTGCTAGCCAGAGAAACCTATGGACTTACACAGTTGCTTGCTGCAGAGCTTTATTGATTTGGGAGAAACTTAAAACTTCCTTATCAGGGTACAAAAGAGAGGGAGAAAGAAACAAAAGAAATGCCTCCAGAAGGGCAAGGGTGGAACAGGATATCAACAAAGAAGAAAACAGGAACAGAAACCACAGAAACCTACTGAATAAACTGTTGGTCTGTTGTGTTTCTTTGGGCTTTAATTGGATTCTCCTTTTCCTCCCATTTCAGAGTGATTTGGCTCTTGGGGTAATTTGAGCGAGCTGTGTTATGAAGGGGAAATGAATTAATGTAAGATGAGATTCAGAACTCTCACCACCCCCAACCACTACTTGTAATAATATTTAAGTTCTTACCTGGTCATGGAAACATTCTATGGATAATATTTAGACCTAGTAATAACCAGTAAAATGTATCAACACTAATTGAACTGGAAGGGAAGGCTCAAATGCCGCTTGCGGTCAATGTGCTGCTTGCCCACTAGATGGATTCAAGGAGCTCTTTCTGTTTATGGCAGAAGGCAGTGGAGGCTCTTAAGTATTTACTCACAAAATCATCACCACCCAACTCATGGGGGCTAGTCACAGACCAGGCAGTGCCCAAATACTTTCAGGGGACTCTGTCTTGTTGGCCATAGAGACTTGATTCTTTCCAGGCTTCCGGGGAGAGCAGGCAGGCAATATCTGACCTTGTCTCCTGGCTCCTCTGGATGATCTGTGTATCTCCAGGGCTTCTACTCTTAGCAGCAGACTTATGATGTGCAGTCTCAGCATGATGCAATGTTTGCTATGCAGGCTGATCATGTAGAATCAACAGCATAGAATCATAGAATCAATCAGGTTGGAAGAGACCTCCAAGATCATCCAGTCCAGCCTAGCACCCAGCCCTAGTCAGTCAACCAGACCATGGCACTAAGTGCCTCATCCAGGCTTTGCTTCTACACCTCCAGGGACAGTGACTCCACCACCTCCCTGGGCAGCCCATTCCAATGCCAATCACTCTCTCTGCCAACAACTTCCTCCTAACATCCAGCCTAGACCTCCCCTGCCACAACTTGAGACTGTGTCCCCTTGTTCTATTGCTGCTTGTCTGAGAGAAGAGCCCAACCCCACCTGGCTACAGCCTCCCTTCAGGCAGTTGTAGACAGCAATGAGGTCACCCAAATTGGCCTTTGGACACAGGACAGCCAATCAGGATGGCAGTTAGCCAAACCTTACCATATTAAGCAAAGCTTTAGGCTTGCTCTACTCCAATTTGGGAAAAAGCACAGGCCTTGCACCAGGCAGGCACAAGCTGTGTGTGTACCTTGTCCAGCACAGGACTAAGACAAGTCTGGGCAGGCTAAAGTCCTTAGACTTAGCACCTCCAGGTTCCTTTGTCTTCTTTTCCCATGCTTGCTTCTTTTGTGGAGCAGAAAAGCATGCCTGGGCCAAGCCAGGATATGTATTAAGCCTATTTTGGGGCTATCAGGCCTACCATGAGAGGCTGGTGTGGTGATATCATGAAAAACTATGACCTACTCCAGTCCTTGCTCCTTCCTCTCTTTCCAGAAAGTGCCATTCTGTGCGAAGGAAGTGGGAGAGGAATGGCTCTGTCAAGTTTTAATGATGCAGAGAACAATAAGGGAAACGTGGTTCAGTGTGATAGTCCTTGTGTTTTACACAGAAAATCAAATGAAACAGAGCCAGGCAAAAAGTGGTGGAAAAGCTCCCCTTGAAGGCAGCCAGGTCTAAGGTTTCAACAAGCAGGTAGACTGCTCCCTGCAAACAAAAAAACCAACCCCCCACCGCCTGAGATTATTTTCCCAGCCCCTAAAGAAGTAGCAGCAGAACTCCTGAGGACCATTATAAGATGTGAGTAAGAAGCAGCACCCAAGGAAATGAAGAAAATATTAGAATTATTATCTATGCTTACAATAGAAGTATTGCATAGGAGATAAGAATGCTGGAAGGATGCTTCCCCCCTCCCCCCCTCATCCCTCCTATCTTGCATGATATCTTTCTGAACAAAACCCCTGTGTAGACAACAGGAGCTTGTTCTAATAACAAAACGTTGCCTGAAATGAAATTCTTGACATACCAATCATTCTCAGCAGCACAGCCATTTTTCAGAGCAAGCATGGTTTGGAGTAGGCTTTAATGAATGTCTCAAACAGACTCATTTAGCTTTAGTGCCTCCAGAATGGGAGTATTTAAATGAACTTAATAGAATATCTACCACAGAGACCCCACCAACGTGCCCTGCCAAATCAGATTATCTATCTTTACAGGACCAAAGGCTTCAGGAACAGTGGCCTGCATCAGGAGCAGTGTGGCCAGCAGGGCAAGGGAGGTTCTTCTGCCCCAGTACTCAGCACTGCTCAGGCCACACCTGGAGTGCTGTGTCCAGTTCTGGGCTCCTCAATTCAAGAGAGATGTTGAGGTGCTGGAAGGTGTCCAGAGAAGGGTGACAAAGCTGGTGAGGGGCCTGGAGCACAAACCCTATGAGGAGAGGCTGAGGGAGCTGGGGGTGTGCAGCCTGCAGAAGAGGAGGCTCAGGGCAGAGCTCATTGCTGTCTACAACTACCTGAAGGGACATTGCAGCCAGGTGGGGTTGGTCTCTTCTCCCAGGCAAGCAGCAACAGAACAAGGGGACACAGTCTCAAGTTGTGCCAGGAGAGGTCTAGGATGGATGTTAGGAGGAAGTTGTTGGCAGAGAGAGTGATTGGCATTGGAATGGGCTGCCCAGGGAGGTGGTGGAGTCACCATCCCTGGAGGTGTAGAAGCAAAGCCTGGATGAGTCACTTCGTGCCATGATCTAGCTGATTGGCTACGGCTGGGTGCTAGGTTGGACTGGATGATCTTGGAGGTCTCTTCCAACCTGCTTGATTCTATGATAATTTCTTTTAAAAACCACTAAACCATCAATTTCTTAAGCTAAAATGGGTACTGGTGTTGACTAAAAGGAATTGTCTGCAGTGAAAACTCCTCCCACTGCACCATCATCGAGGAGAAAGTTCCCAGAGTAAATCATACTTCAGATTAAATGCTGGGAAGGAGGAAACTTTTTTTTCCTGTGGTAGCTACAGCTTCTCTCTGAAAGAGCCCTCATGGACTGATATAACAGAGTTGAATAACTCCTTATGTAATCTGTCATCTCAGTCTGTGAATTCATTTACTATTATAATCTAATGAAAAATTCAACCTAATGGCTTAGGAGTGAATTTACTAAGGTCTGCAGTGGTCTTTATTTGAATATTTTTTATGAAGGAATTAAATCATAGAATGATCTGAGTTGGAAGGGACCTCCAAAAGTCATCTAATCCAATCCTCTGTGCAGCCAGCAGGGACATCCTCCATTAGATTAGGTTGCCCAGAGCCCTGTTGAGCCTCACCTTCAATATCTCCAGGGATGAGACCTCAACTACCTCCCTGGGCAACCTCTTCCAGTGTTTCACCACCCTCATGGTAAAATCAAACCTTGCAGCTCAAAGGGACACAGTCTAGGCTGGATGTTAGGAGGAAGTTGTTTCACAGAGAGAGTGATTGGCATTGGAATGGGCTGCCCAGGGAGGTGGTGGAGTTGCCATCCTAGGAAGTGTTCAAACAAAGCCTGGATGAGTCACTTAGTGCCATGGTCTAGTTGATTGAATAGGTCTGGGTGATAGATAGGACTGGGTGATGTTGGAGGTCTCTTCCAACCTGGCTGATTCTATGATTCTATGAAATGAGCACAGACATAAAGAAAATCGTCCTATGACTTGAGGCTGAGGGCACCAGGAGACAGAAAGGCTGGAGAGCAGCCAGACAGAGAGGCACCTGGGGGTACTGGTTGAGAGCAATGGAATATGAGCCAGCAGTGTGCTCAGGTGGCCAAAAAGGCCACTGGCATCCTGGCCTGTATCAGGAGCAGTGTAGCCAGCAGGACCAGGACAGTCCTTCAGTCCCTGTACTGAGCACTGGTTAGGTCACACCTTGAGTGCTATGTCCAGTTCTGGGCCCCTCAATTTAAGAAAGATATTAAGGTGCTTGAACATGTCCAGAGAAGGGCAGCAAGGCAGGTGAGGGAGCTGGTGCACAGCCCTGTGAGGAGAGGCTGAGGGAGCTGGGGGTGTGCAGCCTGCAGAAGAGGAGGCTCAGGGCAGACCTCATTGCTGTCTACAACTACCTGAAAGGAGGTTGTAGCCAGGTGGGGTTGGGCTCTTCTCCCAGGCAACCAGCAACAGAACAAGAGGACACAGCTTCAGGCTGTGCAGGGCAGGTTTAGGCTGGATGTTAGGAGGAAGTTGTTGGCAGAGAGAGTGATTGGCATTGGAATGGGCTGCCCAGGGAGGTGTTGGAGTCACCATCCCTGAAGGTGTTTAAGAGGAGGCTGGGTAAGGCACTTGGTGTCATGGTTTAGTTAATTAGAAGGTGTTAGGTTGGACTGGATGACCTTGAAGGTCTTTTCCAACCTGGTTAATTCTGTCATTCAGTGAGACAGCAGGGATAGGCAGTGCAATGCATCCAACAGCAGCCACCACCTCCTGACTCCACAGCACTCAGATGGCTGCACTTGGCTCAAAATACAGTATTTGACATGACCCTTCCCTGGCCTGTGCTAAATGATAACAGCAGTAAGTCTTTGTAAGGCACGAAAACTGTGCCAAATACAATGACCAAACTACCCTTACTTGTAGCATGAGTGGCAAATAAGAAGGCCATCAGAAAAGGGGGGCAGAAGAAGAAGAGGTTTCTGCAGTAGAGAGCCAAGAATAAAAGAAGCAAAAAAGGAATCTAAAAATTCTAAGCAATTTAAAAGGGGAAATTGCCTTGTGTCACATTACACTTACATTTTACACTGGCAAATAAAACAGGTCTCCAAAACACAACAGTTGGCTGCAGCAGCAAATTCTTCCTGAGCAGGGGAAAAAAAAAAGCCAGATGCCTTATAGACAGGCAAGCAGCTGCTTTCCAGCCCTTTAATTGCTATTTTATACCCAATATCTGTGCCACAATCAAATGTGCCACATAGCTATGATTTATTTATATCACATGGCCCTTACTTACAGATTGGAATTTGACTTTGATGCTATTGTTGCAAATTTGTGTTCAAGCCTCTTTCACCTGCCCTGGTTTACATTCCATCTGTCCTCCTAAACCAGAGAACAAACCAATTACATTCCTCTATTTAATAAAATGTGTAACTCGAGTTCTTATTCATCTTTATCCAAGGAACAAAAATAGCCAGGCCTCCCTTGGCAAATGGAATTGTTGTACTAACTTTCTTCATCACTAGAATAGCAGCATATTACTTTTTATTGGGTTTGGGTTTGGTTGGGTTTGGGTTTTTTTGCTATTGGCAACCTGTTTCAAAAATGTAACAATACCTCAAGGTAATTTTTCTTCTTTTTCCCTTGAGCAACTTAGTTTGGTCCCAAGTAAGCCAAGTCTTACTTATTCTTCTGGGTGGAGGTATGGACAGAAAAAGTCAGTGAGAAAAAAGTCAGGAGGAATCATATCATGGATGGGAAGGGACCTCAAAAGATCATCTAGTTCAGCCCCCCTGCCAGAGCAGCATCACCTAGGGCAGGCCACACAGGAATGCATCCAGATGATTCTTGAATATCTCTCCAGAGAGGGAGACTCCACAGCCCCCCTGAGCAGCCTGTTCCAATGCTCTGTCACCCTCACAGAGAAAAAAAAATCCTCCTCAGTTTCACATGGAACCTCTTGTGCCTCAGCTTGCACCCATTGCCTCTTGTGCTGTCACTGGGCATCACCAAGCAGAGCCTGGCTGCAGCCTTTGGCACTCACCCCTTACATATTTATAAACATTAATCAAGTCACCCCTTAGTCTCCTCCTCCCCAAGCTAAAAAGGAAGGTTCAGACCTGTTACACGAATCTTTTATGTTCATAGAATCACAGAATGTCAGGGGCTGGAAGGGACCTTGAAAGATCATCTGGTCCAGCCCCCTGCCAGAGCAGCATCACCTTGCGCAGATCACACAGGAATGCATCCAAGCAGGTTCTGAATATCTCTGAATGTTGCCCTTGTGCCATAGGTTCATTGTGAGGGCTCCACCAGCCTGGCAGGGTGCAGATTCTTGAAGGTCAAGAAAGTTTTTTTTGATGTCTCTGCTGCTCCCAAGCACCTTCTGAAGCAGAATGGAGATTTTTCTAGCCATGGCAAATTGGTTGAATTCCTCAAAGGCTTTCATACAGTTACTGAATAATTCTGAAGCTCCTTCTACAAACAGAACATCAAAGCCAAGAATAAAATGGTATCCTAACATCTGGTTCCTTCAGGGACAGTGCTTTGTAAATGTCTTTTACATATGGTGACTACACAATCTGACATTACCTGAAACTTCAGGGTCACCTAACGACAATTCCCAATAGCACTTGATCTCACCTGCCCTTTAATCTGTCATCTCTGATTAACTTAACATCTCAGCCTCTCAGGCAGCTTCCAAATGCTTCCAGATTTAAAGTGATAATAACAAGACCAATGTAGAAAAGCAGTTTGGCAGTAAATTAATTTCTCACCTTCTTATCAAACATGTATCTTTTGCCCCTCACAGACATGGCACCAGCTTGAGGCTTCTAATGGAGGATTTAATGTGATTTGTTCATGTGAGATCCACTTGCAAGGCACAGTTCCTCACAATTAGAAGGCAGATCCATTTCTGTAGGAGGCCTCAGTACTAACTTTTAAGGTCAGGGATAGATAGAATCATAGAATCAGCCAGGTTGGAAGACACCTACAGGATCAGCCAGTCCAACCTAGCAACCAGTCCCAGCCAATCAACCAGACCATGGCACTAAGTGCCTCATCCAGGCTTTGTTTCTACACCTCCAGGGACAGTGACTCCACCACCTCCCTGGGCAGCCCATTCCAATGCCAGTCACTCTCTCTGCCAACAACTTCCTCCTAACATCCAGCCTAGACCTCCCCTGGCACAACTTGAGATGGTGTCAAGCTGTAACATCAACAGTTGTTCTGTAACCCCATGAAGTGTTATTCCTGGGCAAATTCTGGCAGTTTTTGCTTAGCATGTTTTTTTATTGGCCAATCCTTTCTCTTTGTGTATTGCTTACTAAATGGTCACAACCAGCTTTTAGGTTTTTTGGTTTGTTCTCAAACAGTTGTACTCAGCTCTGGTGAGGCCACACTCCAAGTATCATGTTCAGTTTGGGGCACCTCATTACAAGAGGGATGTGGAGATGCTGGAGACAGTGCAGAGGGCAACAAAGCTGGGGAAGGGCCTGGAGAATAGATCTGATGAGCAGTGACTGAAGGAGCTGGGGGTGGTAAGTTTGAAGAGGAGGAAGCTGAGGGGAGACCTCATCGCTCTCTACAGCTACCTGAAAGGACCTTGTGGAGAGATTGGTGCTGGTCTCTTCTCACAGGTCATTAGTGATAGAAGAAGGAGGAATGGCCTCAAGCTGAGACTGAGTAGGTTTAGAATGGACATTAGGAAAAAAAATTCCCAGCAAGAGTGGTCAAGCATTGGAATGAGCTGCACAGGGACGTGGCTGAGCCACCAAGCCTGGATGTGTTCAAAAGCGGTCTGGATGTGGTGCTTGGGGATATGGTTTAGGGTGAGCCTTAGGGTTTTTGTTTGGTCTGGGTGATCCTCAGAGACTTCTGCAATCTGATTGTTTCTGTGAATAATTTCCCCCACTATTTCTACAGAAAATGAAACTGTCACGATTTGAACCTCTCTCTTGCATTTCTTTCTAAAGCAAGACACTCTTTCTACCCTTTTAGAAAGTTCTGGCATGGCTGATCAGAAGATATCTCATTTGCTTGCATAACTTTGAATGTTTTAGTCTCTCTTTCAAGCTCTTACCCTTTTTGCCATGGTTTCACGATATGATCTACTCAAGAACTGACCTTCTGAGTGAAACTAAGAAGGAACTAAACCTTCCAGCTTTGCAAACATTGTTTGCTAATAGCCTTCACTCTGCAGAGAAGAGGATGCTCATCCATTCATCTTTCTTAAAAGTCTTTTCTTTGGTGAGTGAGTTACAGCTCCCATCCTTCCTCCGCACTGTCACAACTTGTAATCTTTCATAGCTGCTCTTGCATAGCTTTGCATATCCTTGCATTTAACATAATTCCTTTAAAGAACTGCCTGCTGTGCTTAACTCTCTCTCAGAGTTGTCTCCCACAGGATCTCACTTACTCGTTCCCTGGCTTTCTATAATCTGCTCTGCCGAGGCACATTGCAGCTCTTCCTGTTTGTCATCAATTCTGCTGCTTCATGAAGCGCCTGAGTTGTTTTTAACTCCTACTTTTATTCCCCTCCTTTCCCCCCCCTCCTTAGGCTCTACCAAATTATGAGAATTAAATATGGAAAATGTCATCCTCTCTCTTTGCTTTCTCCAAATCCTGTAGCAACAACAAAAAAAGTCCAGTATCACTCCTAAAAACGTTAGCCAGATTGCCCGAGGGCAGCTGTGTTCTCTCCCCTGCATGGGCACTTTGTAACCGAAGAGTAGGGATGTGCTGGGATTTGGATAACTCTCTTCACAAGCAACTTGTTCTGTGGTTTCCTTGGTAGGTGGCCAGACCTATCAGCACTTTTTCATAGAACCAGAGAATCAGTCAGGGTTGGAAGGGACCACAAGGATCAGCTAGTTCTGACCTCCCTGCCAAGGGCAGGGACACCCTACCCTAGAGCAGGCTGCACACAGCCTCAGCCAGCCTGGCTTTAAACACTTCCAGGGACGTGGCCTCAACCACCTCCCTGGGCAACCCATTCCAACCTCTCACCACTCTCATGCTCAACAACTTCCTCCTCACTTCCAGTCTGAATCTCGCCGCCTCCAGTTTTGCTCCATTCCCCCTACTCCTGTCACCCCCTGGGAGCCTAAAAAGTCCCTCCCCAGCTTTTTTGTAGGCCACTTCAGATACTGGAAGGCCACAAGAAGGTCTCCTGGGTGCCTTCTCTTCTCCAGCCTGCACAGCCCCAACTCTTTCAGTCTGTGCTCACAGCAGAGCTGCTGCAGCCCTCTGAGCATCCTCCTGGCCCTGCTCTGGACACACTCCAACACGTCTACATCCTTCTTGTAATGGGGGCTCCAGAACTGGATGCAGTACTCCAAGTGGGGTCTCAGCAGAGTGGAATAGAGGGGGAGGATCACCTCCCTCGCCCTGCTGGCCACACTTCTCCTGCTGCAGCCCAGGACCTGGTTGTCCCTTTCCCCCCTTTAAATACTTGTCAGGAACTGTGAGGCAGCTTAGGTCCCTCAAGTGGCATTAGAATGTAAGCTGAGACAGAGGGCAACACCTACATCCTTTTCTGTGTCTATCTGTTCTAAGACAATTTATGTTAATATTATTAATGTTCCTGGCAGATTAATCATCTTATCAGGTCTTTATTAGGTCCTTTAAGTCATAACTTGGAAATATATTTATACTGTTACTTTCTCTGGCTTGTAACCCACACAACCAGTGTTCAGACATGCCAGGGACAGAAAAATGAACCTGGCTGAAGAAGACAGACCAAGAGCAGACATCTACCTCTAAGACACACACAGAAAAGCAAGAATGTCTCGTAGAACTCACTTATATCCAACATATGTGGAAGAAGCCTCCATTCAGGCTCCTGGACAGTCTGCTTAGACCCAATCAGTCTAAGCAGAAAGCCAATCTGCAGCAACCTTCAGCAGAACCTGTTACAACCAACTCCACATACAAATCCAGTCTTCATGCCTACTTTGATGTCTGCTGTTTAGATTGTCAGCAATGACCCAAAGCCCTGTGTTAAATCCTCCTGCATCTTAGAATGATGGAATATTTTCTCACCAAAGCAATGTGAAACCTCTTCTCAAACTAAACCTCCTAAAACTAGCCCCAGATCCCTGAAAGTGTTGGAGCATTCAGTAACCTGAGAAGGTCTCTGATGTTAATTCATAATAAATCTCAGTATATGACATAAATCTCAATGACTCAGAGAGGATTAATATTGCACAAGACAGATTAATGAGCTAATCACAATAGTTACAGGTTTGTAGTCTGCAATTGGCATAGGAATAATAATGGAAAAGAAGCAGAATTAAAAAAGGTGGATAGAAAATCAGCTCCAGGATTTGCTGTTAGATATCTCTCAAGTGTACATGTGTTCCATGTAAACAGGAGGAAGAGGTTTTTCACTGTGAGGGTCATGGAACACTGGAATAGGCTGCCCAGGGGGGTTGTGGAGTCTCCCTCTGGAAATATTCAAGACCCACCTGGATGCATTCCCGTGTGTAGGTGATCCTGCTCTGGCAGGGGAGGTGCACTGGGTGAGCTCTCAAGGTCCCTTCCAGCCCCTAACCTCCTGTGATTCTGTGAAAAAGACACATTAGTGACCAGAATACTCCTGTAAATCAAAAGGCTGTTCTGCTGGGTCAGTCCTAGACTCACAACTCCATTCCTGGGGGCAGAAGCTGACCAACTGTTCGATTCCACTTGCTGGCATAACCTAGTGTAATCTAGGAGTCATTTGAGTGAAGAGATCCAACAGTATGACACTACACTGAGACTGGAATCAGATCTAGACTGTGCAAATCAGACTTGCAGATCAGTATCACAGGCAGAGCACTTCATGTTGCATGATGATCTTTAGCACAGAGGGAAAGGGAGGTTATTGGCTTGACAAACAGACAGTGACTCAGGAAGACTGAGAGATTACATTTCCCTTTAAGGACCTTGGGAGATGAAGTCCTCTCTAAAGCTCACTCTCCAATGGCTGAGAAAGGAGGAGTCACATTCCATCGTGGAATGCTGGAACATCACCAATCCATGTACCAGAATGCATGCATATTATATATCTCTTACCAAATATGAGTTTGCTTGAAATATTTGTCAGATGTTACCTACTTTCTTGGAGGTGACATTCTTTTCACTACTGTGCATGAGAAACTGCTGCTAGTTGCTTTCTTTTAAAGGTAAGATTGAGAATTCCTTTCATTCCTAAAGAAACACAGAGACATTCAAGTTAGAAAAGATCCTCAGGATCACCAAGTCCAACTGATACCTCTACTCTACAACACTCATCCCTAAAATCTACCCCCCAAGCACCACATCCAAACCACTTTTAAACAGATCCAGGCTTGGTGACTCCACCACCTCCCTGGGCAGCTTATTCCAATGCTTGAGCACTCTTGCTGGGAAAAAAAAGTCCTAATGTCCATTCTAAACCTACCCAGTCCCAGCTTGAGGCCATTCCCTCTTGTTCTGTCACTAATTACCTGAGAGAAGAGTCAAGCACCAACCTCTCCACAGTGTCCTTTCAGGTAGCTGTAGAGAGTGATGAGGTCTCACTTCAGCCTCCTCTTCTTCAAACTCACCATCCTTCAGTCACTGCTCATCAGATTTATTCTCCAGGCCCTTCCCCAGCTTTGTTGTGTTTTTCTGCACTGTCTCTGGCACCTCCACATCCCTCTTGTAATGAGGTGCCCCAAACTGAACACAATACTCGAGGTGTGGCCTCACCGGAGCTGAACACAAGGGGACAATCACCTTCCTACTGCTGCTGGACACAGCATTTCTGATCCAAGCCAGGATGCCATTGGCTTTCTTGGCCACCTGGGCACACTGTTTGCTCATATTCACAGTATCACAGTATCATTAGGGTTGGAAGAGACCTCACAGATCATCAAGTCCAACCCTTCACCACAGAGCTCAAGGCTAGACCATGGCACCAAGTGCCACGTCCAACTATTCAGTTGCTTGTCCATTAGAACCCCCAGGTCATTTTCAGCCAGACAGCTTTCCACACTGTCCCATGTCTGTAGCACTGCTTGGGGTGGTTGTGACTCAAGTGCAGGGCCTGGCATTTGGCCTTATTAAGAGCTCATGCCATTAACATTGACACATTGATCCAATCTATCCAAGTCCCTGTGTAGAGCCTCCCTACCCTCTTGAGGATCTGTGCACTCAGAAAAGATTGCATTGTGCCTTCCAGTGTTAGGTTTTCAAATTCCTCATTGTTTTGGAAAGCAAACAAATCCCCTGTGATCTTTGGCTGATTTTAAAGTAATACTTTGCAAACATAACCAACCTGTAGGTCTGTAACCTTGATAATAATCCACCACTTAGAGCTGGCAAAACATACATCGAGTCTTTTACAAAGTCATGATTTTCCATTGCTTGAAATTGCTGCTGACAAACCTGACTGTATCTTTCCAAGCTATCTGCTGGAAACTACCCAAAAGCCAGCAAGCTGGGCTGAATTATTTAGTTTAGAGATAGATCTGAAATATACATACTGCTAAAATAGCCTCAGACCATTCAACGCACACTTTATTCACTAGATGCTATAAGTCCCATTAAAAATATACAGCAGGCAGAAAGGGATCAAATGTTCCAGAAGTAAACTCTATCTGCCTGCTCTTGAGATGTTTGAAGTACCTGATTAGCTGTGAAATGCTTCTGGTGAAGCCAAGTTCAGAGTGTGCTGTGACTGCTTGCTGCGATTTCTGAGTTACAACGCATCACCTCCCTTCACTCTCTTCCTTGCTCTGGACAGCTAGCGAGCAGAGAAAACCTGCCAAGCAGCTATGTGCTGCTGACATGTCTCCCAGGAGTTTGCTCTCAGCTTGTGGAGGTGGCCTCACTCTGAATGCACTCTCTGAGTGCAAAACTGTAAGATGCTTCTGCGGCAAAGCTATCAAAAATAAGTCACCTTCCATCTTAGGCAAAACAGAAAACAGGGCTTTGGCCTATCAAACCTGCCCACTGTTGTAATGTTTTTGTGATTTCTATATTATATATATATATATATATTCTATCTATCTATCTATCTATCCATTTATCTATATGTATATGTATCTAACTATGCATCTATCCATCCATCCATCCATCCATCCATCCATCCATCCATCCATCTACCTATTTATCTATCTAGCCATCCATCTATCTACCTGTTTATCTATGTATCTATCTATCCATGCACCTATTTATCCATCCATCTACATATGTCTCTATGTATCTATCTATCCATGCATCTATTTATCCATCCATCTACCTATGTATCTATGTATCTATCTATGCATCTCTCTATCCATCCATCTATCTACCTATTTATCTATCTATGCATCTATCTATCTGTGCCTCTCTCTATCTGTGCATCCATCCATCCATCCATCCATCTTTCTACCTACTTATTTATCTATCTATGCATCTATCTATCTATCTATCTATCTATCAATTTATCTATATATCTATGTATCTAACTATGCCTCTATCTATCCATCCATCCACCTACCTATTTATCTATCCATCCATCTATCTACTTATTTATCTAGGTATCTATCTATATATGCACCTATCTATCCATATATCTATCCATCCATCTACCTATGTATCTGTCTATGCATCTATCTATCTATCTATCTATCTATCTATCTATCTATCTATCTATCTATCTATCTATGTATCTATCTGTCTATCTATGCATCTATCTATCTATCTATCTATCTGTGCATTTATCTATCTATGTCTCATAGGGATCTTTTTAATCTAGCATGTCTTCGGTACCCTATTTGCACAGGCAAAGGGATATAAAGACCAGTCACATCCAGGGCTGCATCAAAAGATGTATCGCCAGCAGATCCAGAGAAGTGATTCTACCACTTTACTCTGCTCTGGTAAGACCTCATCTGGGGTACTGTGTCCAGGTCTGGAGCCCTCAACTCAGGAAGGATGTGGACCTGATGGAGCAGGTCCAGATGAGGGCCACGAAAATGATGAGGGGGTTGGAGCACCTCTGGTATGAGAACGGCCTGAGGGAGCTGGGGTTGTTCAGCCAAGAAGAGAAGGCTCTAGGGAGACCTAATAGCAGCCTTCAAATACTTGAATGGAGCTACAAGAAGGATGAAGAGAAATTGTTGACAAAGACCAGCAGAGACAAGATCAGGGGCAATGGCTTCAAACTAGAGAAGAACAGGTTTAGGAACAGGTCATTTACTATGAGGGTAATGGGACACTGGAACAAGTGTCCCAGGGAAGTGATGGGGGGCCCATCCCTGGAGATATTCAAGATGAGGCTTGACAGGACTCTGGCCAACCTGGTCTAGTTGAAGGAGGGTTGGACTAGATGACTTGTGGAGGTTGCTTCCAACCCAGACTAGTCTATGATTCCATGATTTTATGATTCTATAAATCAACATTAAAAACATCACCACTTCATAGAACAAGACTTGTCCTGGTTTTATATGCAAACAAAATCAACATTCTGCAGGCAGCTCTAAGACAAAAATAAAAGCATGTAGGGTTTTGCACAACCCAACAGATGCTATGCCATTTTCAGTAGTGTTGTCCTTCTCAATAGCTGAAGAGCAGCCATACAAAGAACTTTGCTCAACAAACAACTCATAGCACATGCTCATGAGGAGGTGAATGTGCTGGAAGATTTATTTCTATTCATTAATCATATCTGGAATTGATGTGGAAAACAGAACAGGCTCTTCTCTGAAAGCTGCATGAGATTCATTGATGATCTCCATTCTCAGAAGATGCAAATTAAAGCCATTAAGATACTCAGTACCAGAAGGCTTCTGAATTTGTTTTACAATGCAGTAGCTCAATGAAAGGAATGTATCTCTGGGGCACTACAAAGAAGCCTAAATTACCATCTTCCATCCATAACCTTTCTTTGGGCAGTCAAACATTATCAATCTGGATTTCATTCTGGCATAATGCACAAGCACCCACTTCATGGGCATGCTGGAGTCAAGATTTAATCCATTACAGAAGATGCTACCACTCCGAGATACAATTTTGATCACCATCAAACATTTAAATGTATAAAGCCTTAGATAAACATTTAAACCCTTCAATCTCTCTCTCTTTTAAGTAAACTGTTCTAGCACTATGGATTAATTTCCCCTACTGTGACAATAGAGAGCTTTTGGCTTCCACACAACATTTGCTTTTGAACTCTGCCCTTTTAACAACATCATAAAGAAGTTCAGTAGGATCTGTTAAGACTATAAACACAACTTAACATTGGCTGCTGTAAAACAGAGTGATTGTTTAAAGAGTAATGTCTAAAGTTTCTGACTCTCAAATGTTTCATGCAGGACACCCATTGTTTATGACAAAGACTGGTCAGATTGAGCAGTCAGTGAAGTGGATTAGGAGCTGGTTGCAAAACAGAGTTCAAAAAGTGGTGATCAATGGTGCCAGGTTTGGCTGGAGAGCTTTAGCTAGTGAAGTCCCCCAGGAATTAGTGCTAGGTCTGGTACTGTTCAACATCTTCATCAATGACACTGATGAGGGAACAGACAAACAGACAGACTCTGCTCAGTAAGTTTGTTGATGACACTAGACTGGGAAGCTTGGCTGATGCAGTTGAAGGTGGGAAGAAGGTGAAACAGTGGCTGGGAGCCCCTCCTGGGGACTCAGGTTTCTGGGAGGGCTGCTGTGTTTCTGTATTACTTTTTAACTTGTCTATCTCTGTATATCATAGAATCAAGCAGGTTGGAAGAGACCTCAGAGATCATCCAGTCCAACCTAGCACCCAGCCCTAGACAATCAACCAGACCATGGCACTAAGAGCCTCATCCAGTCTTCTCTTGAACACCTCCAGGGATGGTGACTCCACCACCTCCCTGGGCAGCCCATTCCAATGGCAAATCACTCTCTCTGTGAAGAACTTCCTCCTAACACCCAGCCTGTACTTCCTCCTGCACAGCTTGAGGCTGTGTCCCCTTGTTCTGTTGCTGGTTGTCTGGGAGAAGAGACCATCCCCCACCTGGCTACAGCCTCCCTTCAGGTAGTTGTAGACAATATATATTGCAAATATCTGCTTGTATCTTGTGCTAAGCTGGGAACACAAAGCTT
Source organism: Pogoniulus pusillus (assembly GCF_015220805.1). Classification (NCBI taxonomy): domain Eukaryota; kingdom Metazoa; phylum Chordata; class Aves; order Piciformes; family Lybiidae; genus Pogoniulus; species Pogoniulus pusillus. Next base: position 4,623,221 of record NC_087288.1, on the reverse strand, counting down.
CTTTCAATTTCCAGCTTGGCTGAGTCTAGTCTGGGTGATTTTCTTAAGTGGGAAGGGGCAAGTAACTCCCAAACCATCACACTGCATCAAAAGACATCAAGTGCTCTCAACCATTGGGTCCATAGATAGGCTGCTGGTGCCTGCTGCTTCTTCTTCATTATTGAGAACAGACCAGATTGTCAGAAGCAATTTGCATCAGATTTCCTAGTCCTGAGGAGTCCTTGCACCTCCTCATTTCTGGAGCCTCCTCACTTCTGGAGCCTCCTCACTTCTCTGTTTGGTATGCAAAGTCATTTGAAAACGAGTGGGGAAGAAATGCCTAATGTACTACTGCAGTACTCATCAAAACCTCCAGCCTCTAGCTGAAGGAAGGAAAACTAACAAACTCCAACCTACTCACTGGATTAAAATGTGCAAGAGCTGCTGCTGAGCCCCAAAGAGGATGCAGCTTACATAAAACAGAGGCTTAGAAACAATTTGTCATAAAGTTATAACCTGTTCTGTCAAACTCCTGCAATGTACAGGCTGGGGAGTTGTAATTTCAGAGGGTGAGTTTTAAGATGCTGTAGTTACACTTTGGTTGTTAATGCAGTTCCTATTTCTTTGTTTGTCTCCTGCATGACATTTACCACACGCAAAGTCTTCGTGGGATGTACAGTTATAATTGTGGATCTGCTGGGGAATTATGTGCAGCTAGGCTCACAGAGCTGTTCACCCAAAAGAAGGGACTGCTCTCTAAAGGGTGGGTTTAAGTGTTGTTCACAAAGTTGCTCTTTTGAAGGGACAGTGAGGCTGGTAACTGCTTCCTGGATTCTTGAGTGAGTGTTTAAGAGAGCTCATAGAATCATAGAATCAAGGAGGTTGGAAGAGACCTTCAAGATCATCCAGGCCAACCTAGACCCAGCCCTAGACAACCAACCAGACCATGGCACTAAGTGCCTCAGCCAGGCTTTGCTTCAACACCTCCACAGACAGCAACTCCACCACCTCCCTGGGCAGCCCATTCCAATGCAAATCACTCTCTCTGGCAACAACTTCCTCCTAACATCCAGCCTAGACCTCCCCTGCCACAACTTCAGACTCTGTCCCCTTCCTCTCTTGCTGGTTGCCTGGCAGAAGAGACCAACCCCACCTGGCTACAGCCTCCCTTCAGGTAGCGGACAGCAATGAGGTCTGCCCTGAGCCTCCTCTTCTCCAGGCTGCACCCCCCCAGCTCCCTCAGCCTCTCCTCACAGGGCTGTGCTCCAGGCCCCTCCCCAGCTTTGTCACCCTTCTCTGGACACATTCCAGTACCTCAACATCTCTCTTGTATTGAGGAGCCCTCACATCCAGTCTGAATCTCCCCATCTCCAGCTATGCTCCATTCCCCCAAGTCCTGTCACTCCCTGATAGCCTAAAAAGTCCCTCCCCAGCTTCTTTGTAGGCCTCCTTCAGATACTGAATGGTCACAATAAGATCACCTAGGAGCCTCCTCTTCTCCAAAGATGTCTTTGTATAAAGGGGCAGAGGGGGGAGATAGAGCTCTAAAATTACAGAATCTCAGCACTAACCAGGTTGGAAAAGAGCTTTAAGGTCATCGAGTCCAACCTATCACCTAACACCTTCAAATTAACTAACCCATGGCACTGAGTGCCTCATCCAGTCTCCTTTTAGGACGTGGCACTTGGTGCCATGGTCTAGCCTTGAGCTCTGTGGTAAAGGGTTGGACTTGATGATCTGTGAGGTCTCTTCCAACCCTGATGATACTGTGATACTGTGATACTTGTAGGGATGGTGACTCCACCACCTTCCTGGGCAGCCCATTCCAATGCCAATCACTCTTTCTGCAAAGAGCTTCCTCCCAACATCCAACCTAAACCTCCCCTGGCACAACTTGAGGCCATTTCCTCTTGTCCTACCATTAGTAGTGCGGGAGAAGAGGCCAGCTCCAGCCTCACTGTAACCTCCTTTTAGGTAGTTGTAGAGGGCAATCAGGTCCCCTCTCAGCCTCTTCTTCTGCAGACTAAACACCCCCAGCTCCTCAGCTGCTCCTCACAGGTCATGTTTGCCAGACCTCTCCCCAGCCTCATGGCTTTTCTCTGCACCCATTCCAGCACCTTCCTATACTGTCAACACGAGACAAGAGGTCTTGTGTCTCGCTCCTACCAAGCCTGGTACTGAAATTCCCACCATCTTCAGCCTCCACATGAGATACCAGCCTGTACTTTGCAAATAATGTTCAAGCATGTGAAGAGGGAGCTAAAATGGAATGCCAGAGACATATGATTAACACTAAATGCACCTCTCCGTGAAGTGCACCGCTTCTAATTATCCCTGCACAAGATACTCTCCAATTTCCTCTGACACTATCTGTAACTGGGATCCTCCAGGCATCTTCTCTTTCAATTGCTGCTTTTTCACTCTAATTCCTGAAAGGATATATAATTCATCTGTGCCATAAATATTGTGTACACTGCTGCACCCTTTCTTTTTCTCTATTTTTCTGGTAATGATTTAATATTTCATGAGCATCTCCTTTACTCACTCTTTGGAGCACGATCTTGCTTCATATGCTGCCAATCTAGGTCTTAACTAACCTCTGTCCCCATAAATATAGATCTTTTTCTGCAGATTGCCCTGCTCTCCTGTTTCTCCAGCCCTCAGATAATTTTCTTTCCAAACAGTTCAATTGCACCTCAAGTTAGAGTTTAACAAGCTCAACAAGCAGCAGCCTCATTTAAGCAACTATTTCTCCAGGCTCTTCACTTATTCCTGCTCCTGCATTTTGTGCAGCCACACAGTGAAACAGTTCAGCAAATGCATTAATTTTCTCTCCCCATGTCCTTTTTAATCCTACTGAGCCCTCCAGTTTGGCTGTGCAGCCTCCTACTGACAGAAATGTCCATCAAAGTACACCCTTCACTACTCATACTTTACATACTTTAGCCTGGAGAAGAGGAGGCTCAGGGCAGACCTCATTGCTGTCTACAACTCCCTGAAAGGAGGCTGTAGCCAGATGGGGTTGGTCTCTTCTGCCAGGCAACCAGCAATAGAACAAGGGGACACAGTCTCAAGTTGTGCCAGAGAGGTCTAGGCTGGATGTTAGGAGGAAGTTGTTGTCAGAGAGAGTGATTGGCATTGGAATGGGCTGCCCAGGGAGGTGGTGGAGTCACTGTCCCTGGAGGTGTTGAAGTAAAGCCTGGCTGAGGCACTTAGTGCCATGGTCTGGTTGATTGTCTAGGGCTGGATGCTAGGTTGGACTGGATGAGCTTGGAGGTCTCTTCCAACCTGATTGATTCTATGATTCCATGACACTCCTATTGCAAATGTTACCATAAGATGTTATCAAATCATGATGGTGGCTGTGCTAGTTTGAAGCAAGCTGGAATGTTTTGGTAGAAGAACTAGATAACAGGCAGTGAAATGAAAAACAATTGTGTCTACTTCTCTCACAGTCATGCTGAGAACTCTGGGAAGAAGAAAGACTTTTTCTCCATTTTGTTTCTCACTCTTGCTTTTGCCTTTGACCTGGTCACATCTCATTAACCCTGCTCCTACTAACCTTGCTCCCTAACCTCTTGGCTGCACCTCTTTTCTTCCTGAGAACTGGGGTAAGGTTGAGAGGGACGGGGGGAGGTGTTGGGGTGGTTTGAGAGCCCCTCCTGGGGACTCAGGTTTCTGGGAGGGGAGTTGTGCTTTTGTATTGTTTATCCTTTGTATATTTCTGTATATAATTGTATATAACTGTATATATTGTAAATAGCTGCTTGTAAATTCTGCTAGCTGTAAATAAATTGCTTCATCTATATTCCCAGGGTCCGTCTGAGTTAGCTGGGGCAAATACAAAAGTGTGGGGGGGGGCGGGGTAACCCCCAAACCATCACATTTTTTAATTGGCTTTCCCAACGTGGGGCTAGATATTTCAGTGAGTGGAAATTAGCTCTGGGAATTAAGATGAAGCTAATCAAGCAGCTATTGTATTTGGTTGGTGCATTGCTCTGGTCTGGTTTTGTTTTCTTGGCATTTAGTTGGTTAAAAGGTCAAATTGTTGCTTATTTCATTGATCTGGCTTATAAGAAGGCTAAAGTTAAGCTTTCAAACATGTTCTGGAGCTGGGGTGATTTCATTCTTGGTTATGCTGGTTTTAGTGTCACTGAGAATATTACTAGTGATATTACAAGAGTTTTTGTCAGTAATGTTACAATCAATCGAGAGTCTGCTTTATCTACTGCTCTCATGAGGGTCATCCAGCCCCAAACTGAAATGTCAAGTCCATGCAAGGATTTTTACAGAAAAGAGATTGTGGCGGGGTTGGTGTGCAGTAATCTGGCTCTTATGATTTTAATTTTCATATTAATTTTGGTATTATTTGTGAAAAATTCAAAACCAGCTTATATAAGAGCTAGGAAAATTTCTGTGTCTCAGAAGCAGTCTCTTTCACAGCAAAACAAGGGAACACAGTTATCGGCTTCCCCCATGCCAGCCTCTCCACCCTCCTCTGTAGGTTCTGGGAACACAGCCAGCGTTCCCGCCGCTAACGTAAACAATGATAAGGATAACCAAAACAAGCCACAGAGTTTAGCAGGAGCCTCAGGAGGACAGGCAGGTACCCAAAATCAGAATGTTCCTAGCAACAATCAAAACACATCAGGGTTGGCAGGCATCCCAGCAGGACAGGCAAATAATCCCACTAATGTTAATAATACTACTAGTGCTGGTAACGCTAGCCCAGTCAGTCCAAATCCTAATGACACCAGCTCAGCTAATTCAAACCCCCAGCCAGCAGACCAGAACCAAAATCCTCCTGTTAAAAGCAAGGCAGATCTGAACTCACAAGCTCCAAGTCAGACCCCTAAGGATTCAAACCCTTCAAGTCAGACTCCTAAAAATTCAAATCCTCCAGCAGACACATCCAAGTCTGTTGCTGCTCAGGCCCTTCTGGCACCTGCTAAGGCAAAAGCTAAGACAAAGAGTGGTTCGCAGGAGGATGTAAGAGATGGGACCTCTGGTGATCAGCAGCAAGAGGAGGAAGAGGAGGCAGTTAGTCTGCGAGACCTTGTAGATGTGCTGAGACAACAATACTCAAGTGAGAGGAGCGCTGTGAGGTTAGCTGCCAGGAGAGAGGATGGTTCCAATGAGTTTAGGAATGCTATGAGGAAGATTGTGTTAGGCCCAGCACCACCAGAACAACTGGAAGAGGAGGAGGAAGATGACATCCAAGGTTCCAAGGATCCACTCAGAGAGGTCAGGGAAGTTAGGAAGGAATACACAAGGGAATCAGGTGAGCCAATCCTAAGCTGGCTAGTGAGATGCCGTGGCATTGGTGCTAATGCTCTGCAGGTAGGAGACAAGTCTGCCAAGCAGCTGGGACCACTCACTAAGGAGAGTGGAGTGGACAAACACCTAGCAAGTCCTCTTGGTAGGGTTAGCTTGTGGACACGCCTTCTATTGGCTGTGGCTATGAGATATCCTTCCCGAGATGATTTGCCATGGGCTGCCAAGAAGTGGAACACCGTTGAGCAGGGAATTAAGCTTCTGAAGGAGTTTGCTGTGAAGGAAGTGCTTTATGGAGATCATGGCACTCATGAGCCTGACGATATTCCTTTGGGAACAGGTCTCATGAAGAAGCTGATTAAGCTTGCTCCTTCATCCTATGCTAACATCTTGGCCAGTAAGTTTCTAGCAAGGAGTGATAATGGAAGGTCTTTCACTGTTGGTGAATTCACTGACCAGCTCAGGCAGATAGAGGACAGCTTGTCACATTCTGGTCTAGTCTCTGCCATAAAAACTCTAGGTACAGAGATTAGAGATGGCATCAAGGAGAGCATGAAAGAACTGAAGGAGGACCTTACAACCTCAATTTCCAATCTGGTAAAGGATACCATTCCTGCATCATCTGAATGGGTGCATGTTTCTGCAGTGAGGAACAGACGCCCACCTCCTGCAAGGCAATTCCAGCCCAGGAGGAGACAAATTCCACCCAGACAGCAGCAATCACGTGCGTCACTGTGGATACTTCTGCGTGACACATACGGTGAGAACATGAACAAATGGGATGGTAAACCTACTTCAGCTCTTTCAAAGAGAGTCAGGGAACTGCAGAGTGGCAGAAACAGAGGCAGTAATGCCAGGAAAGTAGCTGTCACTTCTTCAGCTCCCGAGAGCAACTGCAATTGTTCCAACAGTTGCAGTTCCTCTCGCAACAACACCAATCATTGTGTACACCCTACATGCCATGTTCAGCATTAGGGGTGCCCTGCCTCCAGCCAGGAGGAGGAAAGGGATAGTGGAGAGAACCGAATCTATTGGAATGTATTCATTAGGTGGCCTGGCAGTTCAAGAGTTCGGAAATACAGGGCTTTAGTTGACACAGGTGCTCAGTGTACTTTATTGCCATCAAATTGCAAAGGGACAGAGTCCATTTCTATCTTTGGAATCACAGGTGGATCTCAAGAGTTAACTAAGATACAGGCTGAGATCAGTTTAACTGGTAAAGAGTGGAAGACACATACTATTGTAACTGGTCCTGATGCGCCTTGCATTCTGGGAATTGACTTTTTGAGACAAGGTTGTTTCAAAGATCCTAAGGGTCACAAATGGGCTTTTGGAATAGCATCTGTAGAGATTGAGGATGATAAATTGAAATTGTCCATTAGACCTGAACTTTCAGATGAATCTGCAGTTGTGGGACATCATGACATAGAGGACCTGGAAGTGCCAATTGCAACTCAAACTGTTCATCATAGGCAGTACAGAACTAACCGTGACTCTTTGTTGCCCATTCATCAGCTGATTCGTCAATTGGAGAGTCAGGCTGTCATCGAGAAAGCTCATTCACCTTTCAACAGTCCCATCTGGCCTGTGCGTAAACCTACGGGCGACTGGAGACTGACAGTTGACTTTCGTGCCCTCAATGAGGTGACGCCACCCATGAGTGCAGCTGTGCCGGACATGCTGGAACTCCAGTACGAGCTGGAATCGAAGGAGGCTAAATGGTATGCAACCATAGACATTGCTAATGCTTTCTTCTCTATTCCCATAGCAAAGGAGTGCAGGCCTCAGTTTGCATTCACCTGGAGAGGAATCCAGTATCAGTTCAATCGTTTGCCTCAGGGGTGGAAACACAGCTCAACCATCTGTCACTCAGTCATCCACAATGCACTGGAGAAAGGTAAAGCTCCAGAGCACATCCAGTACATCGACGACATCATTGTGTGGGGCCAAACTGCTGAGGAAGTCTTCGAGAAAGGTAACAAAATCATTGACATTCTGTTGCAAGCAGGTTTTGCCATTAAGAGAGACAAGGTCAAAGGACCTGCCAAAGAAATTCAGTTTCTGGGAGTGCGGTGGCAGGATGGTCGCCGTTACATTCCTCAGGATGTGATCAACAAAGTCTCTACCATGGCAGTTCCCACCAGTAAGAAGGACACACTTTCTTTTCTTGGTGTGGTGGGATTTTGGAGACTACACATTCCTGGTTTCAGTCAGATTGTCAAACCTCTGCATGGTGTGACTCGTAAGAGAAACAATTTCGAGTGGGGACCTGAACAGCAAGCAGCCTTTGATCAGATCAAACGAGAAGTAGTCCATGCAGTGGGCTTGGGACCTGTGAGATCTGGTCCGGACATTAAAAACATTCTGTACACAGCTGCCAGTGACAATGGTCCAACTTGGAGTCTTTGGCAGAGAGCTCCAAACGAGACATGTGGTCGTCCACTTGGTTTCTGGGGACGTTGTTACAGAGGTTCAGAGACAAATTACACTGCAACTGAGAAAGAGATTCTAGCAGCCTATGAGGGAGTGAAAGCAGCTTCTGAAGTGATTGGAACTGAGTCACAATTGCTTTTAGCTCCTAGACTGCCGGTTCTAAACTGGATGTTCAAGGGCAAAGGTTCATCACCGCATCATGCCACAGATGCAACCTGGTCTAAATGGATGGCTTTGATAACCCAACGAGCACGAATGGGTAATCTTGACCGACCTGGTCTGGTGGAGGTGATCACCAACTGGCCGGAAGGCACAGACTGTTCCAAACCTCCGGAGGAGAAAATAACTCGTGCTGAGGAAGCTCCTCCCTATGGTGATCTCTCTGATCAGGAAAAGAACTATGCTTTGTTCACAGATGGTTCCTGTCGTCTTGTTGGGAACAAGCGAATATGGAAGTCAGCAGTTTGGAGTCCAACCAGGAGAGTTACCGAAACGAAAGATGGCGAAGGAGAATCCAGTCAGTTTGCTGAGGTAAAAGCTGTTCAACTTGCTCTTGATGTGGCTGAACGTGAGAATTGGCCTATCCTTTACCTCTACACCGACTCGTGGATGGTAGCCAATGCTCTATGGGGTTGGCTGAAGGACTGGAAGAAGAATGGTTGGCAGAGGAAAGGAAAGCCTATTTGGTGTGCTGATCTATGGCAGGACATTGATGCACGGCTGGAGAAAACTCCAGTGAAGGTGCGGCACGTAGATGCACACATGCCTAAGAGCAGAGCCACTGAGGAACATAAACATAACCAGAAGGCAGACCAAGCTGCTAAGATTGCTCAAGTTGATACTAACTCTGATCTTGACATTGACCTTGATTGGAAACACCGAGGTGAGCTGTTCTTAGCTCGGTGGGCCCATGACTCATCTGGACATCAAGGCAGAGATGGAACATACCGATGGGCTCGCGATAGGTCAATTGACTTGTCCATGGACGCTATCACCCAAGTCATCTATGACTGTGACATTTGTGCTGCTATTAAGCAGGCTAAGCGAATCAAACCCTTATGGTATGGTGAAAGATGGTCAAAGTACAGGTATGGTGAAGCCTGGCAGATTGACTACATCACTTTACCTCGATCTCGTTCTGGCAAGCAGTATGTGCTGACAATGGTAGAAGCCAGCACTGGATGGTTGGAAACCTATCCAGTTCCACATGCAACTGCACGTAACACCATTGTTGGTTTGGAGAGACAGATCTTGTGGAGACATGGAACTCCAGAGAGAATTGAGTCAGACAATGGTACTCATTTCAAGAACAATCTTGTGAAAAATTGGGCCAAAGAGCATGGTATTGAATGGATCTATCACATACCCTACTATGCACCAGCTTCAGGGAAGATTGAACGCTACAACAGTTTGCTGAAAACCACCCTAAAAGCCATGGGGGGTGGAACTCTGAAAAACTGGGACAAACATTTAGCAAAAGCTACCTGGTTGGTAAATAGTAGAGGTTCAGTAAACAGAGCAGGACCTGCACAATCAGATTTAGTCCAAAAAGTAGACGGTGATAAAGTTCCTGTTGTACGTGAGAAGAATCTGTTAGGGAAAACTGTTTGGGTATTTTCTCCTTCGGGCGAAGGGAAACCTGTCCGAGGGGTGGTTTCTGCTGAAGGTCCTGGTCATACATACTGGGTAATGCAGGAGAATGGTGAAATCCAGTGTATTCCACAAAGAAATCTAACCTTAGCTGAGAGAGTTTAAATTCAAGCTCTTAGGAGTTTTCTGTTCTAGGTAACATCGGCGCCCAACACTGAGAGAATCTACAATAGAATCTACAGTACGTGAGCACGAACCCAACATCACCTGAGAGTCCCTGTTCTGAGCTTTTGAATCACCTACATCTGATTGAAGTGTGAACTGAACTTGTATATATATTGTTTTGGTGTAAATATTGGTTTAGGTTAGATTGGATAATTCTCAGCGATACTCTGAGCGAAGTAGACAAGGGGTGGATTGTGCTAGTTTGAAGCAAGCTGGAATGTTTTGGTAGAAGAACTAGATAACAGGCAGTGAAATGAAAAACAATTGTGTCTACTTCTCTCACAGTCATGCTGAGAACTCTGGGAAGAAGAAAGACTTTTTCTCCATTTTGTTTCTCACTCTTGCTTTTGCCTTTGACCTGGTCACATCTCATTAACCCTGCTCCTACTAACCTTGCTCCCTAACCTCTTGGCTGCACCTCTTTTCTTCCTGAGAACTGGGGTAAGGTTGAGAGGGACGGGGGGAGGTGTTGGGGTGGTTTGAGAGCCCCTCCTGGGGACTCAGGTTTCTGGGAGGGGAGTTGTGCTTTTGTATTGTTTATCCTTTGTATATTTCTGTATATAATTGTATATAACTGTATATATTGTAAATAGCTGCTTGTAAATTCTGCTAGCTGTAAATAAATTGCTTCATCTATATTCCCAGGGTCCGTCTGAGTTAGCTGGGGCAAATACAAAAGTGTGGGGGGGGCGGGGTAACCCCCAAACCATCACAGTGGCTGACTCCTTGTGATGGCATCTGAGGTGTTACCCAGAGTGTGATTGGGTTGAAGCCATAGGAAATATATACATGATCTGGGATATGGACAGGAATATCTTCAATCTTTGTTAGGAGTCTTCTAATTTCCCAACTTAATCTCATCTTGCTTCACAATGAGACTTTTTTTTGTGTGGGCACTCAAACTGGCATCTACAGCTCAAATTTGCCCTTGCTGGATCCCATGGTTGTGGCCCTCAGGCTGGAGAAGTGAAGGGTTGTCACCCCTCCAGCAGGATGCCCTTAAACTTGAGACAAAACAGAGAGAGAATCAAGGAAAGATGAACACACATGTGCACAAAGCCTGCTTTAGGCAGACTCAAATAGAATCACTCAGGGTTGGAAGGGACCACAAGCATCATCTAGTTCCAATGCCCCTGCTGTGGGGTCAGGGACACCTCACACTAGATCAAGCTGTCTACAGCCTCATCCAACCTGGCCTTAAAATTATAGTAAATAGTTGTGGATCTTGAGAGCCCTCTCTGAATTGTGTCCAGTTTGGGCTCCAGAATTCAAGAGAGACAGGGAACTGCTGGGAAGAGTCCAATGGAGAGCCATGAGGATGATCAGGGGACTCGAGCATCTTCCCTATGAAGAGAGACTGAGAGCTGTTTAGTCTGGAGGAGACTGAAAGGGGATATGATTGATGTCTGTAAGTATCTGAGGGGTGGGTGTCAAGTGGAGTGGGCCAATCTCTTTTTGGTGGTGCACAGTAATAAGACAAAGAACAATGGATGCAAACTGGAACACAGAAGGTATCACCTCAACATGAGGAGAAACTTCTTTCCAGTGAGGGTGACAGAGCCCTGGAGCAGGCTGCCCAGAGAGGTCGTGGAGTCTCCTCTGGAGACTTTCAAAACCTGCCTGGATGCCTTCCTGAGTGAACTACCCTGGGTGATCCTGCTTTTGGCAGGGAGGTTGGACTGGATGATCTCTGGAAGTCCCTCCAGCCCCCACCTTTCAGTGACTCTGTAACTCTTTGTACACTTCAGTGTTGTATGATGAAGTCATGGCAGCGAGGGCAGAAGAGGCAGGGATGTGTGTTGGAGATGCTGTGCTATGACACTGCTCCACCCTGGAAGCCTTATCAGCCAAACTGCTGATAGATATTTAAGGCATTAGTTTGTTGCTTCTGCTTGTCAAGAAGCTTTTAGCATTTAAGGCCATGAAAAGCTAAAAGACAAGACATACTGTGTTAGGTGCTTAGTACCCAGTAAGATCTGGAGCCAAATTTCCTTCTCACTACCCCCTGTTGATAATGCTGATAAGTTAAACATCTTTTTTCCCTCTTCTCTCTGTGTTTAAGGATAGAATGCATTTTCTTTGAGTCATATTTTGTCTTGACTGAATGATCTAAGCTATTCCCTCTCTTCTCCCTAACAATTCTCATTTACCCAAGCATCATTATAACTCCTCCCTGTACCTCTCTTGATTTGGCTTCACCTTTGTGAATGCTGGCAGCTAAAGGTGAAGAGATGAGGCAGCCACAGTCAGGATTTTGATGCTTCAGGCATTATCTGCCAGTCTGGCTATGTCCCAGCAATTTAAATATGGTCACAAAGACATTCTCTGTGGGAGAGAAGTAACCAGCAGAGCCTGAAGTTTCCCTTCATCTGCTTCTCAAGATCTCTCTGGATCTTTTGAAGGAACCCCAGAAGCCCAGCACACTGCCAGAGCCTGTAAGGATTTGAACTCTCTTCAGTATGAGTACCCTTGATCCTCCTTCTCACATGATAATTGATACTAGAGTGCTTGGTCCAGATCAATTTTGGAAGACTCAAGCCATAGACTGTAGGGAAATCTACCAGTCTTTGCTTCTAGGTTGAGTTTTAATGAATATTAAATTTAGCAACAGTTTGGACAAGGAAAAAAAAAAAAGCTGAAAGGAAATTAAACCCTGTAGAATTCTTATCCTTTTCTTATCTTTTATTCCCTTACTCTTATCTGAACTCAAGCCCTTTATGCAACACCAGAAGCCTGACATGTGATTTTACTGTAGGTGCTTTGACTGCTTGCCAGAGCTCTAAGCAGAGGAGGCACATCTTCCAAGTTCAGTATTTGGACAGCCTTGCTAAGACTCAGCAGTAGAAGTTTTCCATTCCAGTCTTACTGAAAGTGCAGGGTGAGGAGATACATCTCTTTGCAAGAAAGGAAGCTAATGTCACACAGAGCAATGAGGTGCTTGCAGCTAGAACTACCCAATTGCCAGCACCAGGACTGATTTATAGGTGGGAAGGTGCAATCTGATGCAGCTTTCCAAGAACAGAGCTTCAAGTCCAGGAGTACCAGACTATAACCATCACTTTTTTACTGAAAGAGGTGTTCCACTCATTTTGGAGGCATGGCTAAGAGAAAAGCAAATTTGGTCCTTTATGTTTTGAAATGAGCTGACTGTGATGGTTTGGGTGTAACCTGCCCCCCCCCCCCACTTAAGAAACTCACCCAGACTAGACTCAGCTGAGCTGGAAATGGAATGAACTTTTTTATTCCCAGCTTAGCACAATATACAAGCAGATACCTGCAATATATATGCAGAGATACACAAGTTAAAAAGTAACGCAGAAACACAGCAGCCCTCCCAGAAACCAGAGTCCCCAGGAGGGGCTCCCAACCACCCTTCCACCTTCTCCCCACCCCTCTACCTTACCCCAGACTTTGCCTTACGTTCAAGGTGAGTTTGGAGAATCAGCCAGGTAGGTTAGGAAGGAGGTGGATTAGTCAGGCAGCAAGTTAGGTTAGAGAGAGAAGTTCATGCAGCCCAAAAGCAGCTATCTATGTTTATGTTCTTGTTCTTATACATCTCAGCAAGCCTATGAGTGAAGCAGCCATCACCATTTTCCCCTTTTCACAGCCTAGCATCTAATTCTTCTCACCAAAATATCCCAGCTAGGCTCAAATCAGCACACTGACTTGCAAATATAAACCATAAAGTAACTTAATGTCTTTCCTCAGTGAATTTTAAAGTAGCTAATCAACATGGTAAAGTAATTTAGTTTACCTAAGTATACTAAATGCTTATTTTTTCTTTTCCTTTCTGCTTAAACCAGCCTTGATTGACAACTAATTTCTTTTTCTTCCCTTTTTTTTGTAATCAGAGTAAATACATCAGATGACATTTCAAAATGTTATAAAGGAAATGAAAATGACTGTAAAAAAAAAATCAGAAGCAAAGCTTGTCCATCAAACAATCAACAAACTAAATCTGCCCAGAGACAAGAGTTTGGAAGGAAAAATCTATAAAATAAGATGTGTGGACAGGGTTTCAGGTTTTGGCTGAAGGCAAATCCATAAACTCACTGGAGCAATTTGAAAGAATTAAATCAAATTGAGATGAAATGAACATTGAGTACTGCCAGTGTCATTTAATTAGAAATAGCTTGAGTCACTAATTTGGGGTCATAGAATCATAGAATAGAATCATAGAATCAACCAGGTTGGAAGAGACCTCCAACATCATCCAGGCCAACCTAGCACCCAGCCCTGGCCAATCAACTAGACCATGGCACTAAGTGCCTCATCCAGGCTTTGCTTCAACACCTCCAGGGACAGGGACTCCACCACCTCCCTGGGCAGCCCATTCCAATGCCAATCACTCTCTCTGACAACAACTTCCTCCTAACATCCAGCCTAGACCTCCCCTGGCACTACTTGAGGCTGTGTCCCCTTGTTCTGTTGCTGGTTGCCTGGCAGAAGAGACCAACCCCACCTGGCTACAGCCTCCCTTCAGGTAGTTGTAGACAGCAATGAGCTCTGCCCTGATCTGTGTTGATAAAGGATGAAAACCAATTCTAATTGCAAAGCAGTCAATACCCATGCTCTACCTGGATCACTGGAGTGCAGCTAAAAGCCAGCCTGAGGCTGCTTCAGTTCCCAGCTTGAATAGGAAATTAATCTGAAGCTCATAAGAATTACATGTCATTCCAACTCTGCAGGGTCTTTTTAAGAGTCACAGAATCACAGAAAGCATTCATTTGGAAGAGACTTCAAAGATCACCCAATCCAACCTCCAATCCCGTTTAGAGTGAATCCTAAACCATGTCCCTAAGCACCAGGTCCACAGGCTGCTTAAACACCTCCAGGGATGGTGACTCCACCACTGCCCTGGGCAGACCAATCCAGTGTTTGACAACCCTCTCAGTGAAGAAGTGTTTCCTAATATCCAGACTGAACTTCCCCTGGCACAGCTTATGACCATTTCCTCTGGTCCTGCTGCTTGACACCAAGGAGAAGAGGCTGCCCCCTCCTCGCTCCAACCTCCCTCCAGAGACCTGTGGAGGGCAATGAGGTCTCTTCTCAGTTTCCTCTTCCCCAGGCTGAACACCCCCAGCTCAATTGGATGCTCCTCACTGGCCATGTGCTCCAGGCCTTTCAGCAGCCTCACTGCCCTTCTCTGCACACATTCCAGAACCTCTATGTCCTTCCTGCAGTGAGGCACTCTGCCCTCTTGCTGCTTTCAGCAAGTCTCTAATGTGGCTGTGTTATGCTCCCTTGTGCAAAGCTGTGGCACGCTTTGGGGTCTAATCAGAAAAGTACTCTTCTCTTTTAACAAGGAAAACCAATTTCACACCAGTTGTTGCTATCCCATGAATAACATTTCCAAAAATACCACTCTGTCAATTTGATTCTTATTCCATGAATAATATTAATGATAATAGGTAGAATCCAGTAAATCAGATAGAAAAGACCTTGGTGTCTCTTAAGAGAAATCAGTTCCTCCATTTTGGGTAGATGTTAACCATGCATAGTCCTCCAAAGTGCAGCTGGAGATCTTGAAGAAGATTATCCAAATAACTGTTAAAAGCCACACAGTCTCAAGTTGTGCCAGGGGAGGTCTAGGCTGGATGTTAGGAGAAAGTTCTTCTGTGTGCAGCTTATAGCCAGAACATGAACATGAGGCAGCAGTGTGCTCAGGTGGCCAAGAGAGCCAATAGCATCCTGGCCTGGATCAGGAAGAGTGTGGCCAGCAGGACAAGGGAGGTTATTCTTCCCCTGTACTCCATGCTGGTCAGGCTGCACCTTGAGTACTGTGTCCAGTTCTGGGCTCATCAACTCAAAAGAGATGTTGAGATACTGGAATGTGTCCAGAGAAGAGCAATGAAGCTGGGGAGGGGCCTGGGGCACAGCCCTGTGAGGAGAGGCTGAGGGAGCTGGAGGTGTGCAGCCTGCAGAAGAGGAGGCTCAGGGTAGACCTCATTGATATCTACAACTACCTGAAGGGAGGTTGTAGTCAGGTGGGGTTGGGCTCTTCTGCCAGGCAACCAGCAACAGAAGAAGGGGACACAGCCTCAAGTAGTGCCAGGGGAGGTCTAGGCTGGATGTTAGGAGGAAGTTGTTGTCAGAGAGAGTGATTGGCATTGGAATGGGCTGCCCAGGGAGGTGGTGGAGTCCCTGTCCCTGGAGGTGTTGAAGCAAAGCCTGGCTGAGGCACTTAGTGCCATGGTCTGGCTGATTGTCTAGGGCTGGGTGCTAGGTTGGACTGGATGAGCTTGGAGGTCTCTTCCAACCTATGACATTGAATTCCCTACCCATTAAATAGAAACTTGCATTTTATTTCTCCAAGTCCTTCACAACTGCAGTAAAACAAGCATAAAAAATCAAGTCCCAGCTCTGATCTTTCTCTGCAAGCTGCAGAAGCTTTGATGTGCTGTAAAGACTTCGGTGAAGTCACTTTTTGAGCCTGCAGCAAGTCAGGATCTCGTGAAGAATGTCTGAATGCTGCCTTTAGGGGCTGCAATATTGCATTGCAATATGCAGTGTCAATACCTGTATTGACATTGGTATTATTTCAGCTATATCATGAAATCTGCTTTGAATCTTGTCTTTTTTTGCCCTATCTCCCTTCTTTGGTAAGGAGGATTTGTCAGGTGAAAAAGTAACTGCTAGAGTTGAGCCCAGAGAGGAGCTAAATGCAGACAGGGAGTATCTAGAAAGTGAGATTTGAACATTTTGGCTTTCCTTATTAGGCAAACTCTAGCAAGCACTTTCTTTTTGGCTGGGGGAGGAGGAGAAAGAAGAGCAAAACTAATTGTTCAGAAATGCATTATATAATGATGAAGATAACAATGATGATTTCACTGATATAGCCCACTCTTAGGAAAAAAAATCAATCACATAAAAACAAACACAAAAACCTCACCAGCAAAAGACAAGAGGGAAAAAAATCCCTTTAATGAAGTGAATTCATCATTAGCAGATGATGAACTCTGCTCCTTTGTATGAAAAGCAGCACATATACAGAACCTAATAACTCTGAAGTCCTTTACATCACATACAAAGAGGAGATCATAGAATCATAGGATCAACCAGGTTGGAAGAGACCTCCAACATCATCCAGTCCACCTTATAACCCAGTCCTGTCCAATCAACCAGACCATGGCACTGTGCCCCATCCAGGCTTTGCTTGAACACCTTCAGGGATGGTGTGATTGGCATTGGAATGGGCTGCCCAGAGAGGTGGTGGAGTTGCTGTCCCTGAAGGTGCTCAAGAAAAGCCTGGATGAGGCACTTAGTGCCATGGTCTAGATGACTGGCTAGGGCTGGGTGCTAGGTTGGACTGGATGATCTTGGAGGTCTCTTCCAACCTGGTTGATTCTATGATTCTATGATCTGAAGAGGAGAAAAAATTTCCTTCTTGTGAAGGTGCTGGAGTCCTGGAGCAGGCTGCCCAGAAGGGTTGTGGAGTCTCCTTCTCTGGACTGTCCCTATCGCTTGCATCTTCTGCTCTTGCATGGTGAAGGTCCTCCCCTGAGCAGCAGAAGCATGCTGGTTATATTGCATGTAATGGGATGTCCCTCTTTGAAAGACAAAGAAATACCCTACCACTTTTCAAGTGAATCCTGCAGCAGAGCTGGGATTATGCATTGGCTTTCTTAGCTCTCATCTTAACCCCGCTGGGACTCCTCCACAAGAAACCAGCTTGTGTCTGCGGTTATCAAATTCCAATTAGCCTCAAACCAGAATATGACAAAGCTTTTCCTCAAAGCCTTTTTCTTTGTAAAGTTTGAATGAACTGAAACATACTTCTTTTGACAGTTAGGAATTGGACTGGCAAGGATTGAAATTCATGAGCTTAATTTTGTGTTCAAAATATTTACGCCTCTGTGTTCACAAATATTCGTTTTGCTTCCCTTACTGACAAGGTAAATTTTACAGCCTTTATGTCCTGTTTATTTTTACAATGAAAAATATTCTTACTTAATGAAGGTCATAGAATCATAGAATCATTGAATCAACCAGGTTGGAAGAGACATCCAAGATCATCCAGTCCAACCTAGCACCCAGCCCTGGCCAATCAACCAGACCGTGGCACTAAGTGCCTCAGCCAGGTTTTTTTTGAACACCTAAATCACAAGCATTCAGCATTGTCACATGCAGTAAAAAGTGCATTGAAACGTGAACAAGTCTGACTTTAACTCTGGTTTAAACTTTTGCACTCAACTACTTTTTTCCCCTACTTACTAGCCTTGATAAATACTTCCCTGAGCATTTCCAGCCCTGCTCTTACACTGAGATGAAGTTAAAGGGCCACAAGGATGCTCATAGGGCTGGAGCAGTTCCGATGAGAGGACAGACTGAAAGAATTGGGGCTGTTCAGTCTGCAGAAGAGGAGGCTCCCAGGTCTTGTGGCCTTTCAGTATCTGAAGGGGGCCTACAAAAAAACTAGGGAGGGACTTTTTAGGCTTTCAGGTAGTGATAGGATTAGGGGGAATGGAGCAAAGCTGGAGATAAGGAGGTTCAGGCTGGATGTGAGGAGGAAGTTGTTGAGCATGAGATCAGTGAGAGTGGTGAGAGGCTGGAATGGGTTGCCCAGGGAGGTGGTTGAGGCCCCATGCCTGGAGGTGTTTAAGGCCAGGCTGGATGAGGCTGTGGGCAGCCTGCTCTAGGGTAGGGTGTCCCTGGCCATGGCAGGGGAGTTGAAACTAGATGGTCCTTGTGGTCCCTTCCAACCCTGACTGATTCCATGATTCTATAATCTTCATAGCAGCCCATATAGTGCTGTGCTCTAAGTTTACAATCAAAGCAGTGTTGATAATACATTGGTGTCTCAGCTATTGTGGGGTGTACAAGAGGTTGAGAGGGGTCACAGACCAACTGACCAAAGATGTTCCATTCCATATAGCATGGTGCTCAGCACTACAGCCCAGGGAAGCAGGTGTTGCTCTGAGACAGCCTGGGCACAGGTCTGCTGGTGGGAGCTGGGGAGTGATTGCCTTTGCATCACTTGCAAGGGCTTTTTTTCTTTTTTCTTCACTTGCCAAACTGTTTTTATCTCAATCCATGACTTTTTCCTCACTTTGGCCCTGTGATTCTCTCCTCCATCCCACTGTGCGGGAGTGAGTGAGGAACTAGGTTGAGGCATAGCTGCCATCTGGGGTCAACCCACCACTCTATTTTTGTCTCTAATCAGGTCTTTATCAGAGCTGCCTGAAGAAGAGTACAGGAGGTTGAATTTTCTTACTCTAAACCAAAGGCTGTGGTGCTCCTGCTCCTGGCACAGGAAAAGCTGGGAGAAGCAAGGTGAGAAGAGCCCTGAGAAATGCATCTTGCTGCTCCTGCTCTTTCCAGCAAGGTAGGCACAGCACTTGGTGCTGTGGGCAGAAGAATGTGCTCCCATCCTGCATCTCCCCCTTCCACCAAGGATATCCTCTTTTGCTCACACATTCCCCATGCACTGGTAGAAGCAACACCAGCCTGGGTTCAGGAATGAGAGAAGCAGGCAGCAGTGGCTCTGCTGTGTTGCAAAGCCTTTTCTCCTGGGGAGCAGCATTGGAGCTCATCTTCAACTTCAAGATGCTTTTAGTAGGTGGATTCATCTTCCACTGCCTCTGAGGTGCCATTGCCCTGAGAACAAAGGGTGATGCATCACTGGTCCTTTTCTGTCACTGCTGTAACAGAGGTGACACCACAGCTTCTTGCCATCTGGGGATTCCTTTCTTCAGAGAGCATATCTTGCTCAGAAAAATGAGTAAAACCAGCATGATCTTTGTAACCACAAGAGTCTCTCTTGACATACAACCCATTAGCAACAAACAATTTGGCAATTTTACCATCTCTTAAGGTTTTGAAATGGGTTTGTATTTCACACTGGATCAACAGCTGCATCCTTTTGGTTTCAGAAGTGGCACACTATCAAAATAATCTCTTCTTTTTATTTTGTTTGGACCAGTAATATTAGGTTTTCACTTCAGGTCTCTATTCCTATCTTCCATCAGAAGTGGTCAGAGAGCCTTGGATCTTATAAACATTTCTGTTGCAAAAAGTTCCTCAAAATCAATCCTTCATTGCAAAAATGTCTTCCCAGGTAGTCCTATATTCTCCTGGCTAGTCTTAAAGTCATAGGAGGGGGGAAAGACAGAAAGACAGAAAGACAGAAAGACAGAAAGAAAGAAAGAGAGAGAGAAAGAGAGAGAGAAAGAGAGAGAGAAAGAGAGAGAGAAAGAGAGAGAGAAAGAGAGAGAGAAAGAGAGAGGAAGGAAGAGAGGAAGGAAGAGAGAAAGGAAGAGAGGAAGAAAGGGAGGAAGGAAGGAAGGAAGGAAGGAAGAAAGAAAGAAAGAAAGAAAGAAAGAAAGAAAGAAAGAAAGAAAGAAAGAAAGAAAGAAAGAAAGAAAGAAAGAAAGAAAGAAAGAAAGAAAGAAAGAAAGAAAGAAAGAAAGAAAGAAAGAAAGAAAGAAAGAAAGAAAGAAAGAAAGAAAGAAAGAAGCTAAGAGTTTCTTTTGTTTGATTGGCTAGATTAATATTTCAGCACTTTCAACATGGTTTAGTAGAGTTGTTCTGATACTTGCCTAAGGTACTACTAAAACACTGCTTGGAAGGTTGATTTTGCACTTCTAACTGGCTTCTTCCTGAAAATGGGATGTCACTGAAGGCTCTCTAAACCTTGGTGAAAGAGAAAGAAGCAGAACAATGAATTCTTGAAGATAAGAAACAGGATGAGGAAATTTCACAGTGGTCTGAAAATCCAGAGAGGAGGATAAGGCTAAAACATTCCAGGTGGCCACATTTAAAACAAGGTCACAATTGAGACTGACATCCAACTGACATGCAGGGAGAAGAGCTAAAGCACAGACAAAGTAACTCAGACAACAACTTTCCAATGCAATTTTGGCTGCAACGAGCAAGTGATAGCAAAAGCCAGCAGTTGATAAATCCTTGAGACAGCCCAAAAGCACTCAAAGACTGGAGGAATTCAGAGGCAGCCTTCCTAATGAGCCTATTGAAACTAACAGGATAATGACATTCAGCGATGTGGTTCTCCTGCTGGTGCCTGTAGTGGCAGACTTTGACCAACCAAGCACATCTATATGCAGTAACACAGAGGAACATCTCTGGTAATTCTTATGTTACCACCTACAGATGATGCTCTGTATATTTATAACGAGATCCTCCAGCCCTTGCTGTTCTCTTTTTCATCCTCCCACTTCTTTTATTCAAGTAAGAAGAGAGAGAGGCTAAAAAGTACATGGAAAGGATCACAAGTGTTTCAAGCAGGCAAGGTTTGGAAAGTGCCTCCTGTGCATTTTATAAGCGTGGCTATTCACCAGCTAAGCCACAGGATTTGTAGTGCCAAGCTGCTGGTGTAAAAGCTGCAGACACAGGTGGCCATGAATTTCTGCCACACACACACACACACATTCCCTTTATCCCTCACCTCAGAGCTCGGGGTTTGATTGATACAGACACCTTCAGAGTGAGAATTGCTTGTTCACACTCGGGCAGAGGCCATCAGCAGGTGTGACAGCTTGGCTAGGCTGCTCGCTGCAATGCTGGCCCCAGGAATGTATGCTGAGCCATCACCTAAGCTCAAGCCAACATCATGTACAGGCTAGCTCCTGACTTATCCAAAGAAGGGAATCCAGGTGAGTGAATTCAGCTATGAGGAGATGAGCTGTGAAGGTGGTGGTGTGGGCACAAACACGTGGGGAGCACTGGGGGATGCATGTACGTTGTGAATTAGCCATTCTTCTCTGCACCCTTGCCACACATGTCGCTGGTCACTGCTCTCCTTTCCGTGCTTCAGCCCCGCTGGCAGAGGGAAGTACAGCAGCTTGGTGGCGTGGATTGAAGGAACAGAAGGGAATTTGTGTTGGCATCCAAAAGCTTCAGCTGCCCATCCTCTGCAGACCCCCAGCCTTCCACCAGCCAGCTCAGACAGTCAGATGAATGGTCTCTGCCCTCCCTAGGTTGGACACATCTCTTGGGTTTTACTTTGTTCTTCAACAGAAGGAGGACGTGGAACTGTTGGAGTGAGTGAGTCCAGAGGAGACCACAAATCATAGAATCATAGACTCAGACAGGTTGGAAGAGACCTCCAAGATCGTCCAGTCCAAGTTAGCACCCAGCCTTGTCCGATCAACTAAACCATGGCTCTAAGTGCCTCATCCAGGCTTTGCTTGAGTACCTCCAGGGATGTCGACTCCACTACCTCTCTGGGCAGCCCATTCCAAGATGCTCTGCTATGAGGACAGGCTACAAGTGTTGGGGCTCTGCAGCCTGGGGAAAAGGCTTCAAGAAGTAATAGCAGCCTTCCAGTATCTGAAGGGGGCTACAGGAAGGTTGGGGAGGGACTATTGACAAGGTCTTGTAATCACAGGATGAGGAGGAATGGGTTTAAAGTGGCTCTCCTGCCCACCTGGGCACACTGCTGCCTTATGTTCATCTACTATGTACCAGCACACCCAAGTCCCTTTGTGCCTGGCTGCTCTCATCCACTCTGTCCCCAGCCTGCAGTGCTGCTTGGGGTTGTTGTGGCCACAGTGTAGAACCCTGCACTTGGACTTGTTCAATCTCATCCCATTGGCCTCTGCCCACCCATCCAGCCTGGCCAGGTCCCTCTGCAGGGCTCTCCTGCCCTCCAACAGCTCCACAGCTGCTCTTAGCTTGGTGTCATCTGCAAAGTTATTGACGCTGGACTCAATCCCCTGGTCCAGGTCATCAATAAAGATATTGAAGAGGATATTCATGCTGTTTTCTCCCTGAGCTGTGGAACCCATGCAGCTGCACACCAGTGAGTTCTCACGAGCTCCTTGAGTAGGTCTTCCTTTGTAATTGGGACATCCGCTTCAGCGCTTTAAATTTAGAAACAGAACCTTCTCCCAATAATAACTTCAGCTGAATTAAATAGTAGTTATTAGCAGCCACAGACTCATCAGGGAAGGTCTTCTCTGTCACTGAGATGAATAGCACTAGAGAGTTATTCTACAGTTTCAAGATGCATGTCGAGCCTTGTTCGCTGCCATCAATTAGCTCAGGTCCCTGTTCCAGCTGACAAATTGGCGCAGCTCTGGGACACCAGCACAGGCTGCACCTATCTTTCATTTGGAAGTTATTTGAGTTAATTAATCTTCCACAGGTTACACAACCACACTCTGAGGAATTCTCCAGCTGGGCAGTTGGGTGGAACCTCTGGCTTCTCAAGGCACTAAAATCATTCAGATTGTTATTTAGCCAGCCCAAATGGTAAAAGCCCTCAAACGCTGACACGTCAGGCACAGGAAGAAGGGAGAGAATAAAGCAAGCAGCTGAAAATATTAGATATCCATTGTTCATATGCTAATGCACAGCACATATGGAGATTATAAGGAACAGTCCTATTCATCCTTGTTATCCCCACTAAGTATAGCAGCATTTTTTCCCCCCCTCTGAACTTTCTTTTGAATAAATGTGAGGGAAAACTTTAATGAATTCTCCTTAAAAGTCAGGTTTGGTGGCAGCTACTCTGCAAAAATTGTAGCAGGGTTGGGGTTGGGTTTTTTTTCTTTTCTTTCTTTTTTTTCCCCTCCAATGTAAAGACAAGGAGTTGAATGATTCATAGGAAGAAAAAAGACATGAATTTTCCTGGTTTTCATAGACACTCTCTACAGATTCTAGAGCTGTCACAGAGCACAGTCAGCTCCTGAATGCACATAGCTTAGGATGTTTTCTCCTGTACTTTATGGAGTAAATATATACTGCTCTTTAAATGTTTGTATGACTCCATGAGGTGAGCTTTGATCAAACACTTGGCTGGAGAAATTACAGGGTGTCAGGGGTTGGAAGGGACTCAAAGAAATCATTGAGTCCAACCCCCCTGCCACAGCAGGACCATAGAATCTAGCTCAGGTCACATAGGAACACATCCAGACAGGCCTTGATAGACTTCAGAGGAGACTCCACAGCCTCTCTGGGGAGCCTGTGCCAGTGCTCTCTGATCCTTACAGTAAAGGAGTTCCCCCTTGTGTTGAGCTGGAGCCTCCTGTGCTGCAGCTTCCATCCATTGCTCCTTGTCCTATCCCAGGGAGCAGTGAGCAGAGCCTGTTCCCCCTCTCCTGACCCCCAGCCCTCAGAGATTTATAGACATTTATTAAATCCCCTCTCAACTAATTGAAATGGAAAATAATTCACCAAAATATTTTTTTTAACATGTGTGCAGAGAAAACAACAATCTAAAACCAAAACATGCTTTAAATGCCTCAGCAAATGACATTGCCAAGATACCCAATTGGCTTACAAAGACAAGACCAAGCAGCATGAGCAACACACCACAATATTCCATAATCCTGCTCAATTTATCTTTACTGCAACCTGACTTTTTTTTTCCTGACAGATTTTACTTCTCCCTGCCTATGGCAGGGGGTTGGAACTGGATGATCTTTGAGGTCCCTTCCAGCCTAAACCATTCTATGATTCCTCAATTATTAAAAGGAAGGGCAAGGCAAGAAAGGGAACAGGAAGATCACTGCACATTTTTTATTCTGTTCCTTACCAGAACCCCCAGACGACAAAACATTCCCTCCCTGTCTTTACTTTGCTGCTGTATCTCTACATGAATCTCTGAGATGATCACATATGGCACTACTCTGCAAGATGGCAGGTGCTGTGTGTGAGATGCTCTGTGTTGAGTGGGAGTTGAGAAGTGATTTGGGCTGGCTTACTCTAGGATGAGAAACTGAGCAAGAATTGTTTGTTTTCATGTTTACAGTTCTGACTTAGTCAAAAAAGGGAAAAAAAAAGAAATAAAAATAATCCAGGAGGGTTAATTAAACTTCAATTTCTGCTTTTGACCCCCTTGGGAGGAGATGGTCAGTGCATCTCTCTTATATAGAATCAACCAGCTTGGAAGAGACCTCCAAGATCATCCAGGCCAACCTAGCACCCAGCCCTGGCCAGTCAACCAGACCATGGCACTAAGTGCCTCATCCAGGCTTTGCTTCAACACCTCCATGGACAGCAACTCCACCACCTCCCTGGGCAGCCCATTCCAATGCCAATCACTCTCTCTGACAACAACCTCCTCCTAACATTCAGCCTAGACCTCCCCTGGCACAACTTGAGGCTCTGTCCCCTTGTTCTGTTGCTGGTTGCCTGGCAGAAGAGCCCAACCCCACCTGGCTACAGCCTCCCCTCAGGTAGTTGTAGACAGATTCTTCAGTCAGAGTGCTTAAAAAGAGAGAGAAGGCTATGCTTAGCCTTTTTTCCCCCCAGAAATCCCCATCCAAGAGGCTCTCACAGAGATCCAAAAGATTCAATAAGAAAAGTTCAGAACAGTTTGTCCAGCTGAAAAATGAAATACTTTGGGGAGAATTAGCTCCAGCGTGAGACAGAAGAGGGGGAAAATAGATAAAATCCCACTGGCTAGGAAACATTTCCTCTTCTGTACTTTCTAGTCTTTGATATCAAAGCAAGAATTACACTTTGAGTAAGAAGATGAAAACACATTCTTGATGTTCTGGCATCCCTGGCAAAAACTGTGTCCCAGCTCAGAGACAGCAGCCCAAGAGCCCAACTGACTACACTTCATGACGCTGAAGCAGGGAGCAGGTGCCAGCAGGTTGGAAGGCTTCATGAGGGAATAATGCTCTCCTGTTCAGCCTCCAAAAGGGAAATTATTGCTAACAAGATAACAGTTGTTGTTCTATTTAAATTATTCTGGTAAAATCATCTTTTCTGACACCTATTCCCTACACTCCATCTAAACAACAGAGGAGCAGGCAGCGTGCCATCCAATACGTTAGGCAAGACAGCTGGAAGTGCAGGCAGCTTGCAGATGATTCATTTTTATGAGAGGTGGTAATGAGCAGTGCTCTTTCTAGAGGTCCAGCAATTTCTGCTGGCCTTGTTCAGTGGGCATTAATGCAGGCCTGAAAATAAAACCCCTTATTAAAACCTCGTTCTGCAAGATACGGCACTAGGGCTGGTGAACCACTCAGTGAGATATCATTGGGACTTTAACACATAGCCTGCTGGAACTTAGCCTATGGCTGTCCATTGAGGATGTCAGATGTGCTCTGACAATGGGCAAGTTGAACTGGAAGTGGCACCCTCTGCACAGTTTGGATGGTGAGAGTGTGTGACAGCTTGAATCCAACAGCTGGTCTTAACTAGGACAGACTTGTAGCCTGCTCTTCATCTATTAGAGCAAGAACATTACTGGACACGATCTCTCTCCCACTCTTGCTCTAGGGATGCTGGGACACAAGCACATGGAGAAGGCTTGGGATCAAACAGGCATATCTCTGTGCAGTCATACAAGACTAACTATAACCTTGCTAATAAGATCTACATGTGGTTTTGGTTATCTAACTCAATTCCCTCAAAACCCCATTATCCTGGCTTTACCAGTTCTAACATCTCCCTATCGGCTCCACCGTGTTCCTTTACCACTATGAGGAGAAGAAAGTTACCAACTAAGACCAAAAAAAGTTATTTAGCTGAAATTCTTGGATTTTGAAAGTAAACCTTTACAGGATGAGGGCAGCCTGGTAAAAGTAGTTATGATTCACTAACATGAAGAATGCTGTGTCCAGCAAGAGTAAGGAAGAGATTGTCCCCTTGCACTCAGCTCTGGCTACAGAGTAAGGAAGAGATTGTCCCCTTGTACTCAGCTCTGGCTATAGAGTAAGGAAGAGATTGTCCCCTTGTACTCAGCTCTGGCTATAGAGTAAGGAAGAGATTGTCCCCTTGTACTCAGCTCTGGCTACAGAGTAAGGAAGAGATTGTCCCCTTGCACTCAGCTCTGGCTATAGAGTAAGGAAGAGATTGTCCCCTTGTACTCAGCTCTGGCTACAGAGTAAGGAAGAGATTGTCCCCTAGTACTCAGCTCTGGCTACAGAGTAAGGAAGAGATTGTCCCCTTGTACTCAGCTCTGGCTATAGAGTAAGGAAGAGATTGTCCCCTTGCACTCAGCTCTGGCTACAGAGTAAGGAAGAGATTGTCCCCTTGCACTCAGCTCTGGCTACAGAGTAAGGAAGAGATTGTCCCCTTGTACTCAGCTCTGGCTATAGAGTAAGGAAGAGATTGTCCCCTTGCACTCAGCTCTGGCTATAGAGAAAGGAAGAGATTGTCCCCTTGCACTCAGCTCTGGCTATAGAGTAGAAGAGATTGTCCCCTTGTACTCAGCTCTGGCTACAGAGTAGAAGAGATTGTCCCCTTGCACTCAGCTCTGGCTACAGAGAAAGGAAGAGATTGTCCCCTTGTACTCAGCTCTGGCTACAGAGTAGAAGAGATTGTCCCCTTGCACTCAGCTCTGGCTATAGAGTAAGGAAGAGATTGTCCCCTTGCACTCAGCTCTGGCTATAGAGTAAGGAAGAGATTGTCCCCTTGTACTCAGCTCTGGCTACAGAGTAGAAGAGATTGTCCCCTTGCACTCAGCTCTGGCTATAGAGTAAGGAAGAGATTGTCCCCTTGCACTCAGCTCTGGCTACACTTTAAGTATTGTGTTCAGTTTTGGGCACCTCATTACAAGAGAGATGTTGAGGTGCTGGAGTGAGTGCAGGAGGGCAACAATGCTGGGGAAGGGCCTGGAAAGTAAGTCTGATTAAGAGCAACTGAAGGAGCTGGGGATAGTTAGTTTGAAGAAAAGGAGGCTGAGGGAAGACCTCATCACTGTCAACAGGTACCTGGCAGCA
This sequence comes from Pogoniulus pusillus, assembly GCF_015220805.1. Classification (NCBI taxonomy): domain Eukaryota; kingdom Metazoa; phylum Chordata; class Aves; order Piciformes; family Lybiidae; genus Pogoniulus; species Pogoniulus pusillus. The sequence continues at coordinate 4,596,081 of NC_087288.1, read as the reverse complement.
CCTTGTGGAGATGTTGATGCTCATCTCTTCCCATAGGTAACCAGTGATAGAAAAAGAAGAAATGGCCTCAAGCTGCAACTGGGTAGGTTTAGGCTGGGCATTAGGGAGCAGTTTTCCCATAAAGAGTGGTCAGGTGTTGGAATGGGCTGCCCAGGGAGGTGGTGGAGTCACCAAACCTGGGTGTGCTTAAAGGTTGTTTGGATATGGTGCCTGGGGATGTGTTTTAGGGGCAAGCCTTGTAGAGTAGGGTTGGTGGTTGGACTTGGTGATGCTGAGGGTCTTTCCCAATGTGACAGTTTGGGTGTTACCCACCCCCCACTCTTATGAAACCACCCATACTAGACTCAACCAAGCTGTAAGTTAAGGAATGAAGTTTTATTCACAGCTTAGCACAAAATACAAGCAGATATTTACAATGTATACAAATGAATACAGCTAGAGACAGAAATATACAAGTTGAAGGTAATACAGGAACACAGCAGCCCTCCCAGAAAGCAGAGTCCCCAGGAGGGGCTCCCAACCACCCTTCCACCTCTCTACCTTATCCCAGACTTTGCCTTATGTTCAAGGTGAGTTTGGAGAATCAGCCAGGGGAGTTAGGAAGCAGAAGGATTAGTTACACAGACAGCAGGTTAGAGAGAAGTGCAGGCAGCCAAAGCCATAGAGCAACTCTGTTATCTATATTTATGTTCTTGTTTTTATACATCTCAGCAAGCCTATGAGTGAAGTAGACATGACCACTGCTTCCTTTTCACAGCTTATAACCTAATTCTTCTCACTAAAATAGTCCAGTTAGCCTCAAACTAGCACACCCAGCCTCAATGTTTCTGTGTTTTTCAATTGCTTAGGACCAGGACAGTTAATTTCTCCACTGATGGTGGCTATGTAGTTATCTGATTATTGCATCCTTTAGAAGTTCACCTTGAAGAAGAAATGAACAAAACTAAAATAGAATATAACCCAAAATCTGAGAGAAGAAAACAAGCATCTTGCAGCAACTAGCAAGAACATGGGCAAAGATAGAATATTTAGTTTGTGAATAATTCATGATAAATAACTCTTTTTGCAGTGAATAAATTAATATAATGGCTTTCTGAGCCTGAAATGCAGAATAATAGAGTTACTGTTCAACAGAGACCTTGCTAAAATGTTCCTGAAGCATGTGAAATTCCAAAGCATGTTGTCACTTTTTTTGGATCATGAATCTAGATGTAGTAGGGGAAAAAAAAAGGTATTCTTAATCCTAAAGCAGTAATTTCCAAAGGAGTTTTGAATCAATACGAATCAGACTCTAATATTCTTCTAAACCATGTCTGATCTGGCTTTTCAGCTTTGATGGTTGGGTCACAGGAGCTCCATATAAATGGTTTTAACCAAAAGGCAATGTTTTGCATTGCATGGAGCCACTCAAAGTTCTTTAGTCTGGAAAGGGTACAGGGAGTATGGAAAAGTGCCAAGGAGCTGCTGCTGTCTGGAAATTCAGATGTACTCAGAGAAACTCCCTCTCTTTTCAAACTTAAATTCAAGTATAAAAAATTACAGGATTGTTTCCAAATGGAACCATTTTACAACCTTAGAGCTTCTTCAATTCCAACCCCCCCTGCTGTGTGCAAGGACACCTTCCACTAGAGCAGGTTGCTCAAGTTCCCATCCAACCTGGCCTTGAACACTTCCAGGGAGGGGGCACCCACAGCTTCTCTGGGGAACATGTTCCAGTGTCTCACCACCTTCACAGTAAAGAATTTCTTCCTAACATCCAACCTGGCCTTGAACACTTCCAGGGAGGGGGCACCCACAGCTGAACCTGTTCCAGTGTCTCAGCACCCTCACAGTAAAGAGCCCAACCTAAATCTACCCTCCTTATTTTAAAACACCATTACACTTGATCCCTCCCCATCTTTCTTGTAGGCCATTACAAAGCTTTCTCTCCAAGCTGAACTCTCTCAGCCTGCCTTCACGGGGCCCCTCTTCCCATCTCATGGTATTCTACTAAGCAGATTCCTGAGGAGGCCAAAGTTTGTTCTTATGATGTCCAGAGTAGTGATCCTGCTGTGTGCCCTCCTTGTGCCAAGTAGTGATCCTGCTGTGTGCCAAGTAAGGATCTTGAACTCCATAATCTCCTTGATTACTTCAGTCGAGGCTGCCCTTGAGCTTCACATTCCACATCAGCTCCTCTTTGTTGGTGAGAACAAGGTCCATCATAGTGCCTCTCCTCACTGGTTCCTCTATCATGTGGAGAAAGAAGTTGCTATCAGTGTATCTCCATACCTATTGGAAAACAAAAGTATCAAAAACAGAAGCTGGCAAGATATTAGCTCTTCTTTTTGGGGCATCATGCTAACTACACAGACATTCTAAGGGTGCAGATGCTGCAAGTGCTTATGTTTGAGTAATTCAGATTTCACAAGCCCTCCTACAGAAGTCAGATGCCATGAAAGAAAACTCAGCAGCAGAACTTGCTGAGAGTATCCAGCAACCCTCACAGAGCCAGAAGGCCCAGTCACAATACAACAAGTCTTTGAAGAAGCATGAATCAGGAATGTGTCATCTCTTCATGATCACAAAATTTGGTAGTGGCTTCTTTTCAGCTTGACTGAAGTTTTGAAAGGCAGAAAGAATGGATAGAATGTTCAGTTAAACTGGTGAGTAGCTCAGAAATGGTTTATGTTCAGAGCAAACTGGTAGTCCTAGGAAATGAGACAGGAGCTTTTTAAATTGCATAGGATAGAAAACTGGAAGAATCACAGAGCCAACCTGATTGGAAGAAACCTCCAAGATCATCCAGTCCAACCTAGTACCCAGCCCTAGACAATCAAATAGACCACCCTTCACCTTACCTGACCAGCTCCTTCTCTACCAGCACCAGTTGCTCACTCACTGCAGAGCCTAGGACAAGACTTTGACAAAATACCACATGGAGGAACTCAGTCTAAGGCGACACAGCCAGCACCCGTGAGTGATGTTACATTGGTCAGCAAGTCCCTAGCCTAGCTAACCGGGGGGCCAAGCAGGCCCCCCGGCCTTTGGATTCCACTCCCATTCACCCAGTGCACACCATGGGGACTCACCGGTGCCGATGGGAGGAGGATCCCTCTGCCCACAATGGGCAAACTTGGAGCTTCTGCCTCTCACGAGGCTGCTTATAAAGGGCAGTGGGGAGGGAGGGCAAAGTGGCCACACCTGGGGTGGGAGGAGACTCCAACAGAACCCAGGTGCTCTGGGTTTGGGGGATTAAAAGGGAGAATGCAGGGTGAGAAAAAGGGTGGGTATGGTGGTGAAAAGGGTGGTGGTGAAGGTAATTAAAGGAGGGAGGTAATAAAAGAAAAGGATGGAAGGAAAACAGGAAGATGGAGGAAAAAGAAGAAGATGGAGAAGAAAGGAGGAACATTGTGTTACCTTGAGCTTAGCTAGAATGTTTTGGTGAGAAGAATTAGGTTATAGGCTGTGAGAAGGAAACAATGGTGGTGGCTGCTTTGCTCATAGGTTTGCTGAGATGTATAAGAACAAGAACATAAACATAGATAACAGAGTTGCTCTCTGAGCTCTGGGGCTGCATGAACTTCTCTCTTTAACCTAACCTGCAGCCTGACTAATCCACCTGCTTCCTAAACCCCTAAGCTGACCCTCCAGACTCACCTTGAATGTAAGGCAAAGTCTGGGCTGGGAGGAAGGTGGAAGGGTGTTTGGAACCCCCTCCTGGGGACTCTGGTTTCTGAGAGGGCTGTTTTGCCTCTGTATTACCTTTACCTTGTATATTTCTGTATAGATTGTAAGTACCTGTTTGTACATTGTGCTAAGCTGTAAAAATAAAGCTTCATTCCATTTTTCAGAGTGGCTGAGTCTAGTCTGGGTGATTTTCTTAAGGGGAGGGAGGAGGTAACACCCAAACCATCACAAATATGGAAGGTATGAGGAAAATGGAGAGGGAAAGAAGGTGGTAGAAAAGGTGGAAGATGGGGGAAATAGGAGATGGAGAGGAAAGGAGAGAGATGGAGAAAGAGTAGGATTAAAAAAAAACTAGAAAGAAATGAGAAGTGGACTGTAGTGTTTGCATGGCAAGCATCCTTGTCATGACCACCCCTGTGCCATTTCTGCTTGGACTAGTAACCAGACAGCTTCACCAGCCTACTACATTGGCTGAAAAAGAGCAAGTTGCACCTGCCTGGAAGGAAAACTAAGAAATAAAAATGAAAAAGAGGGGGAAAAAAAGCAAATTATAAATATCTATGTTTATGAAGTCTTCCAGCAAGTTCTCCATGGGATAGCAATGTGCCCTTGTGGTCAAGAGGGCCAATAGCATCTTGAGGTGCATCAGAAAGGATGTGACATAGAATCATAGAATCAACCAGGTTGGAAGAGACCTCCAAGATCATCCAGTCCAACCTATCACCCAGCCCTAACCAATCAAGTAGACCATGGCACTAAGTGCCTCATCCAGGCTTTTCTTGAAGACCCCCAGGGACGGTGCCTCCAGCAGGTCTGGGACTGTTTTATGTGTTACTATTGCTACCAGTTAAGTGGCCCAGCGTGGAAATAGTCCTTGTAGTGCCTACTGTGTGCAAATGATTATAGCTGTAAATAGGTGGTGGAGCAAACAGAGAAGAATTATTCCTTTAATAGTATGGTCCCTGGAAGCATAATTGTTCTGCATGATCTGGAAGATAAATGTGGAAGTACTAAAGTATTAGTGTCAGTTAATTATTCTGTTATTACTGTAACTCAGCACCTATTTTTCTGCTGAAAGCTGATAGCTTGGTACAGGTATGGAGTTTAATATGTGTGTGCTTTTTGCCCTGGGAATTGCATTTTACCAAGAGAAAGGCCAGCATCAGTTTGAGTTTATCTGCAGACACACACACGCACGCACACAAAAGAGGAGAGAGCAGAGGAGTGCATTGCAGTGGCCTCAAAATGAAATTTTGCATCTTTCTGTGTCCACTCTGATTTGAAAAAGTGCCAAAAAAGAGCACAGTGATGCTCCTGATGAGAAAGGAAATTCGAAGAGGGAAGATAAACAGTGTGAAGAGCTGGAGGGAAAAGAGAGTGATAAAGGCTACTCTCCAAGTGATTCAGTCCAGTCGCTAAAAGCAGTTTTAAATAGTACATTATTTTGTGGCCAAATAAATTCAGCTTCATTTCTTTCACATGTTATTAAGTATAGGCATTAATACCAGCAGAAGGAAGTAATCCTGATTGGGCAGCACACTCAAGCAGTCAGAAAGCTAATTAATATTATTGATGCCTGCAATTAAACGGAGCAACACAGTGCTACCCTCATTGGTGAGGACACAAGGGAAGCTGAGTCTAAAAGTCAAACTCCAAAAGCCACATTTCCTCTTGAAATGAGTGGAAATGAGACCTAAACATCAGTGCCAGATTTTGGCTTCAAGTTAAAGTTTGATAAGGTTTAATGGGTAATAGGTTTCAGGGAACAGAGAAGTTAAAAAGTTTAGAAGCTGTAAGAACTGTGCATGTGAAGCTTTCATCACCTGAAGCTTTGCATAGGTATTTTGAATAACAATTTTAAACAGAGGTCTAGGCTGGATGTTAGGAGGAAGTTGTTGGCAGAGACAGGGATTGACATTGGAATGGGCTGCCCAGGGAGGTGATGGAGTTGTGGTCCCTGGAGGTGTTGAAGAAAAGGCTGGATGGGGCACTTAGTGCCATGGTCTGGTTGATTGGACAGGGCTGGGTGCTAGGTTGGACTGGATGAGCTTGGAGGTCTCTTCCAACCTGCTTGATTCTATAATTCTTGGTTGGGGTTGGGTTGGGATTTCTTGTTGGGGTTTCTTGGTTTGATTTTCATTTTCTTTTAATCAAATCTTCATAAATAATCAAAAATAAAAGGAAGGCTTTATCCTGTGACTATTGCAGGATTCACTAGAAGTACCTATCTGCTAAAATGATTAATGTCATTGATAACTCAAGAATAAGCTGCACACATCTTTTTGTTTCAAGTATTAAGCCATTACCTGATTTAAAGTAATGAAGGAGTTGATAGATCTTCACAGGCCTGAATGCAGCTGACTAGAACATACAGGACAACCTCATAGCACTTCACACTTATACCCAGCAGCGAAGTTCTGCTCTGTAAGTGAAATAAATCTACATTTTTCACTCCACACTTTTACTTCCTCCCCGTTTAAATACATTTATTCCTTTCTGCTTTGCAGGGAAATACATCTGCACTGGCAGAGTCTGCATGCTCCCAGCCTAAAACTTGCTTTATGCAAAACACAACCCGAGCTGGCACTCACCACCCAGTTCTGCGTGCTGCTGGCTCTGTCCACACTGAGCAAAGCACCAGGAAGGATGATGTTTGCTTTGCTGGGGAAATAAGTCACAATCTAGTGTGAACAGCATCTATTCAGTGAGCAGACTAGTTCCTCTTGCAGTGCTTTAGTTTTAAGAGGCCTCTGGGAGTGTCAGGGCCATGGAGGAAAATAAACAGTAAGTATTTTAGAAGAGGAATCTGTGGCCTCACAGTCTGAATCAGACACAGACACTTGCAGCTCTGGAAACTGCTTTATTAACTGTCTCTTTCTGGCTCTCAGGCAATATGCTCTTCTCAGCTTCTTGATGCTTCATGAATCTGAATGGATTGCTGATTAGCACAGCATGACTTTTACCTCTCCTTTCATTTCTGTGTCTAGCTTTGGCATTGCTCTCCTCCCCCCCCCCTTGTAATGCACACCCCCTCAAAAAATGTTCTGACTGAAGCCATAAGGCAGCAATCTCATTCTCAGGCAAGCTGCAGCATCTCCTTATGGTTCTTGGAGAACTTCACATTTCTTGCCAGGCCTAAGTATGGATGGGAGTGTGAGAGTAGGTGTACAGGACTTTTCAGCCAGCCCTGCCTGCAGGAAAAGCTGAGTTAGTCAGAGGTGCAGAAGAACCTCACACGGTAAGGAGGGCTGAGAGAGAGAAGAAGTTTTTGTGCAGAGGTTGGGTGTACTATGAAGAACCCAGAAAAGCAAGCTAGCAGGTTATTTTTGTACACATTGTTCAAAGCCTGCAAGAGTGAAAAAGGCTTGATCAGAATACACAAAGAAAATTCAGTTGTTATGAATTTGCTTATATCTGCATCTAGAAATTTTCTTTTCCATCTCTTATTTTCTTTTTGCAGAGAGTACAGGCTAAATTTGCAGGTCATTTTCTTAATTGCTTAGTTTGGTATCTATTGATTGATTTCTGACAGTTCACTCTTCTAGGTCAGAAAAGAGAGAGGCAAGAAAACACAGACAAGCACTAAATTATGGGCTGATTCGTGGTAGCACAGTGTAGCTCTTCCACCTTGAACTTGGGGGGGACTTGCCTTACTTTAAACAGGACACTGTCATCACTTGGAATTTCTCAAAGGGACATGACCCATGTTACATTTCTTCCCTCAGGAAGTCTTTTAGATGAGTTTGTAGTCTTCCACCTTGAGCTTGTGGGCTCTTGTCTCACTTTAAACAGGACAGTATCGCTGCCTTGAATTCCTCAAAGGGTCATCACTCATGTTACATTTCTTCCCTTAAGAGAAGATCTCTTAGGCTATAGTCTGTAGTATTTAATTTGCATCTAGTGTTACTGTATCCAGTTCTGGAGCCCCCATTACAAAAGGGATGTGGAGATGCTGGGGCGTGTCCAGAGAAGGGCCACAAGGATGCTCAGAGGCTGCAGCAGCTCTGCTGTGAGGAGAGACTGAAAGCGTCGGGGCTGTGCAGTCTGGAGAAGAGGAGGCTCCCAGGTGACCTTCTTGTGGCCTTCCAGGATCTGAAGGGGGCCTCCAAAAATGCTGAGAAGGGACTTTTTAGGGTGTCAAGGAGTGACCGGACTGGGGGGAATGGAGCAAAGCTGGAGATGGGGAGTGTCAGAGTGGATGTAGGGAGGAAGTTGTTGAGCATGAGAGTGGTGAGAGGCTGGAATGGGTTGCCCAGGGAGGTGGTTAAGGCCCCATGGCTGGAGGTATTTCAGGCCAGGCTGGCTGAGGCTGTGTGCAGCCTGACCTAGGGTAAGGTGTCCCTGACCATGGCAGGGGGGTTGGAACTAGATGATCTTTGTGGTCCCTTCCAACCCTGCCTGATTCTATGATTAATCTCAGCTACTCTCTTGTCACAAGAGAGGATGTAAGCTGGTCATACTTTACATTGACAACCCAAGATTTATGATCCACAAGCATTGTGGGAAGCCCTTACACTGTTGACTGTCATTTTAAATTGAGTGCACGTTGAGATCCGTTTGCATTCATCATTTCTGCTAGGTTCCTCCCTCACCTGTCTCACTAAATCTGTTAGAGAAAAATCCTTCTCTGAGTGGAAGTCAAGCAGGACTGTTAGAATTGCTTATTCAATGAGTTTTATTTTTTAAGAGCTCTAAGGAATCTAAAACTTGCTAGGAGTTTGCTATTCCTTTCTTCCCCAGAATACTGGCTCCAAGAATAATGACGGCCGAGAGATGTTAAAGGTGTCAGCTTGCAGAAAGCAAGCCCTAATCACTTCTCACTCATGTCTTTTTTTGTAAGCCAAGCCATTTAATTTCCATATTCACTTACAGCTCAGCTGGGTCATAAATTCTTTTTCCATGCAGGGTACTTTATTCAATTTGTTAAAGAGTCGTTCATTTGCATGTTTTATTGCTTCTGTATTTACGGCACCGTTAAGATCACAGGGAATTTATAAATCATCAGAATACCTGCTGCAAGAACCCAACCTTTATTTAAAACAAACTCTTTTGAAGAGTAATGCCTCATTACTCTTTTATATCCCCAAACAAATATGGAGCAAGGCTTCACTACTTTCACATCTAACAAAGAAAGCAATCTACTGGGGTCCAATGGATCTTTGCTCCGCTTCCATCTCTGATAGGCAGAGTACTTCTTTCCCTATGGACCCACTTCCAGCTCTGCAAGTACAGTTTGCACCAGCATCCCTCATCCTCCCCAGCTATAACAGGGACAAAAGGTTCACCTGGTGCTGAGCAGACACCTCTCCAAAGCCCAGAAGGTGAATACAAAGGCACCACAAAAGGCAGCCTTGGCCTCCCTTCTGACAGCCTGATGTAGCTTTGTAGCAAATTCTTAGTCCATAACCACAGGTAGTAATTTAGAAGTTGTCTTATAGGCACTCACTGTAGAAGTGTTGTAGAGTGCAGGCATTCATATTTTCACTGCCATAAATGTCATAAAGGAATGGGGACTCTTAAACATGGTAACACAGCAAGTACTGAGTAGTATTCAATCTAAATGTCTCCTCTGTCCAGAGCAAGGTACTCCTCTGGCATTGTCTGATGCTAAAAGCACTTTCAAACCTTGAGTCTTGATTTCTTCCTGGAAATTAAGTCACAGTAATAGGTTTTTATTAAAGGAAAAGTAAATCACAGTATCACAGTGTCACAGTATCACCAAGGTTGGAAGAGACCTCACAGATCATCAAGTCCAACCCTTTACCACAGAGCTCAAGGCTAGACCATGGCACCAAGTGCCACATCCAATCTTGCCTTGAACAGCCCCAGGGACGGCGACTCCACCACCTCCCCAGGCAGCCCATTCCGTAGTATCAGGTTAGGCTGTGTTACATCTGCATCAGCATCTGTCTGTAGTCCCCTATGATGTCCTATCTCCATGTCTCAGGAGATGACAACATTACCTCTTCACACTCACTCTGCAACCTAGTTTCTAAGGAAAGACATTTGAGCTCGTGTGCTGGCTGGAATCTGCATTCTCCTGATCAGGTCCTCAATAAGGAGGATGGCGAGTCAGAGCTGCAGGGAATGTTTCAGGGTGCAGACACAGTCTCAGTTATTTAGAACTCTGGATCTCCCCAGAGATAGGGATCTCTGGGATTGTAAGGGAAGGGACTTAACAGATTTACCATTTGTTCAGCATTAAGCATGGGAAATGAGATCACAGAATGCATGGGGTTGGAAGGGACCCTTGAAGGTCATCTTACCCAACCCTCCTGCAGTGAGCAGGGGCATCTATAACTAGATCAGGTGGAGATATTTCAGAGGTTTTTGGTTTGTTCTGTTTGAGAGGAAGGAAAAGGGAGGAAGACACTGTAAGGAGGTGATGACTGCCAGGATTAAAAGAAAGTAAAAGTTCCAGGAATCTGTGAAAAGAGACCCTATTCTTTTACAGCACTTTTCAGCCTATGGCATGCAAAATCTAACTGCCTGAAGCCCACCCACCTCCAACAAGCAGGTACAGCTCCTGCTCTTCTCTGAACAGAATTGTCATTCCTCATGCAAGCCCTCTTCACAGAGTTTGCCTTCGTATGCAGCTCAGATGATAAAATTCCTACTGCCAAAGACAGTAGTGCCAAAACAATAAATCTGAAACAGTTTAAGAGGGCCTCCTGTGCCTCTCATGAGCAACATGAGGCCTGTAATGGGCTGTGACTACTGTACAATTGAAGCTATCCACTTTGATGAGTGATGAGGCATTAAAGTGTAATGATGTTAGTCCTTGGGGATTCAGCTTCATCTTACTCTCATCCCATGCAATCCAGGAACCTTTGAAGAACAGCCATGTCCTACCTCTGATTTGCTTACAGTAGTGCTCACCCCCTCAGCCCCCAGAAGAATGAGGTATGCTGCTAATGGGTTTTGTCCATGGGAATATGCATTTAGCAGAGTGAGAAGATAACAAAACCGTAGCCTTGATTTTCCTCGTCTTGTTCATTCAGCTGATCGTAAACATCTCTTGCACAAAGGGATGCCTTACCTCATCAGTAAGCTTGCAGATGACACCAAGCTAGGAGCAGCTGTGGAGCTGTTGGAGGGTAGGAGAGCCCTGCAGAGGGACCTTGACAGGCTAGATGGGTGGGATGAGACTGAACAAGGCCAAGTTCAGGGTTCTACACTTTGGCCACAACAACTTCAAGCAATGTTACAGACTGGGGACAGAGTGTCTGGAGAGCAGCCAGGCAGAAAGGGACCTGGGGGTGCTGGTAGAGAGTAGCCAGAACATGAGGCAGCAGTGTGCCCAGGTGGGCAAGAGAGCCAATAGCATCCTGGCCTGGATCGAGAACAGTGTGGCCAGGGGGACAAGGGAGGTTATTGTGCCCCTGTACTCAGCACTGGTCAGGCCACACCTTGAGTACTGTGTCCAGGTCTGGGCTCCTCAATTCAAGAGGGATGTTGAGGCACTGGAATGTGTCGAGAGAAGGGCAACAAAGCAGTGAGGGGCCTGGAGCACAGCCCTGTGAGGAGAGGCTGAGGGAGCTGGGGGTGTGCAGCCTGGAGAAGAGGAGGCTCAGGGCAGACCTCATTGCTGTCTACCACTACCTGAAGGGAGGCTGTAGCCAGGTGGGGTTGGTCTCTTCTGCCAGGCAACCAGCAACAGAACAAGGGGACAGAGTCTCAAGTTGTGGCAGGGGAGGTCTAGGCTGGATGTTAGGAGGAAGTTGTTGCCAGAGAGAGTGATTGGCATTGGAATGGGCTGCCCAGGGAGGTGGTGGAATCTGTGTATTTATTTCAGCAGCTGCTATGAAAATCACTGAGAGACAGCTAGTGGAGATGAAAGAGTCTGACATAGCTGCCACCACACAAGTCCAGGCAATTTCCACATCTTTCAGTCTGAGGACTGAAAAATTATTTACAATGAACACTCAAAAGAAGACATCTGTGGTTAAAAAAAAGCCCACCATGTTTTGAAATCAAAAGGGCAAGGCAGTGGAGACAGTGTGTCAAGGTGTGATTGTTCCTCTATTTCCACTCCAAATGGAAAGCTTAAAATTAGGGTTACAATACTAGAAAAGTGCTTTATATAGTGTTTGTGTAATTTCACCTTCTTGCCTTCTTGATCATGGAATCATAGAATGGTTTGGAAGGGACCTTGAAGGATCTAGCTCCAACCCTCCTTCCATGGGCTAGACCAAGTTGTTCAAGCCTGTGTCCAGCCCGATCTTGAACACTGCCAGGGAAGGAGCATCCACAGCTCCCTGGACAAACTGCTGCAGTGTTTTACCACCCTCACTGTAAAGGATTTGTTCTTAATATCCAGTCTAAATCTAATATTCCTTGCTATCCTTTCTTTTGCCAGTTCGGTGCCACCTGGAACATGAGCCACTGCTCAGTTTAAATGGGCTTCTCTCAGAGTATAATGTTTCCATTGGAGCAACTAATGCCCACAAGTAAGGCTTGAGTCAGTAATGCAGTCTACTCTGGTTATAAAATAGACAAAGGAAGTTTGATGTCAGTTGAGTAATATTAATCAAGCCCTGTGAATCAACTATTAGGCACCACCATTATTTCTAACCATGTCAACAGAAGGCACAAAATTACTGGTTTACAGGAGTCAAGCAATGCCTGCGTGACTATGGAGGAGGTTTGCTTATGCAAGACTTGGAGGAGAAAATGCAATTGTTGAAAGTAAAATACATCATGAAGGCAACATTGAAAACCAAAAATAGTCATTAACTTACCTTTGCCAGCCTGGATTTCAAGTCAAATGTGTACTGAGAGCTTCACAATCAATCAGAAGCAGGCTATGATGAAAAGAAGACAAAGAATAGTCCATCAGAGCTGTTGCTAACTCTTTTTTTACTGAAGGGAAAGTCACAGATGTCCTAAGGGGAGAATTCAAATTTTGCTCTGATGTTGCTGGGCAGAGAAGAAAAGGGAATATTGAGACACCATGTTCCTAAGGTCTGGAAATGCCATGAGGACTTGAAGTACATGGTTTGCATTTGTAAGTGCTGTCACATGGGCAGTGCCTCTCATCTGAGCGCTGCAAAAACAGAACAGCTCATGCCACCAAGGACTGCTCTTTGAAAACAGTGACAAGGTAACAAAAACCTGGAAATGCAGATGATTTGAGAGACTTCAGTTTCCTATATTGTTTTGGCTTCAATGGTTTAATAAAGTCTTAAAAGTTTCAGCCCAGAAAGCCTACCAGGTACTGGGCTGCATCAAGAGAAGTGTGACAGCAGAGCGAGGGAAGTGATCCTGTCCCTCTACTCTGCACTGGTGAGACCCCACCTGGAGTATCGTGTCCAGTTCTGGAGCCCCTGTTACAAGAGAGCTATGGATGTGCTGGAAGGTGTCCAGGGAAGGTCCAGGAGGGTGAGCAGAGGGCTGGAGCTGCTCTGCTATGAGGAGACACTGAGTGAGTTGGGGCTGTTCAGTCTGGAGAGGAGAAGGCTCTGAGGTGACCTTATTGTGACCTTTCAGTGTCTTAAGGGGGCCTTCAAAAAAGCTGGGGAGGAACTTTGTAGGCTGTCAAGTAGTGATAGGACTGGGGGGAATGGAACAAAGCTAGAAATGGGTAGATTCAGATTGGATATTAGGAAGAAGTTCTTCAGCATGAGAGTGGTGAGAGCCTGGAATGGGTTGCTCAGGGAGGTTGTTGTGGCCCCATTCCTGGAGGTGTTTAAGGCCAGGCTGCATGAGGCTCTGGCCAGCCTGCTCTAGTGTGAGGTGTCCCTGCCCATAGCAGGGGATTGGAATTAGATGATCTTTGTGGTCTCTTCCAACCCTGACTGATTCTATGTTTCTATGATTCAGTGATGGGTCACCATATTAATCAAAAGAGAAGTTTTGGAGTCACCTAATGCATGTTAACATAAGTGTTGATTTCTACTTAAATAGATGAAAAACATGTTGTTTTGATTGGTTTCCCCTCCTCCCATTCCTAGCACTTACCACTCTTAACATTTGTGTTCTTAGAACCTGCAGCTGCTTACTAAAATTAAATTCTTGGCATTCACATTGTCATATGATTAAGAAATCAACAAGAATCCAAACATATTGCAACCAACTGCAGAATGTTTCAAGTTTCTCACCTTTGAGACAAACCAAATTGGAGGTGAAGATGTTTACAGGCAGTATGGAAGCTGATTAATACCAGTAGTGGAAGAAACACCCAAGGAGCACTAATTTTGTAAAGTTAAATGTGAAATAGCTGTTGTACATCTTGAGTGCTGAGTCCAGTACTGGGCTCCTCAACTCAAGAGAGATGTTGAGATACTGGAATGTGTTCAGAGAAGGGCAACAAAGCTGGTGGGAGGCCTGAAACACAAACTCTGTGCAGAGAGGCTGAGGGAGCTGGGGGTGTGCAGCCTGGAGAAGAAGAGGCTCAGGGCAGACCTCACTGTAGTCCACAACTACCTGAAGGAAGGCTGTAGCCAGGTGGGGTTGGTCTCTTCTGCCAGGCAACCAGCAACAGAACAAGGGGACAGAGTCTCAAGTTGTGGCAGGGGAGGTCTAGGCTGGATGTTAGGAGGAAGTTGTTGGCAGAGAGAGTGATTGGCATTGGAATGGGCTGCCCAGGGAGGTGGTGGAGTTGCCATCCCTGGAGGTGTTGAAGCAAAGCCTGGCTGAGGCACTTAGTGCCATGGTCTGGTTGATTGTCTAGGGCTGGGTACTAGGTTGGAATGGATGATCTTGGAGGTCTCTTCCAACCTGTTTGATTCTATACTTCTATGATTTTACATCTACAGGAAGGGAGGGCTGAAGAGAGAGAGGGAGACAGAGGAGGAAAGAAAGAAGCGAGGGAAAAATGTAGCAAAAAAAGTAATGCACTGATATTTGCTGCACTAAAATTTGGTGAGGTCTTTCTTTTGCAAGCATGAGGAGTAGTCTCAGCATGAAGGAGGAGCAGTCTCAAGCTGCAGGATGAGAAGAAATCTTGGAGAAAAACCAAACTGCTTGGACAAGATCATTCTGAGGGAATTCAAGTATGACATTTGCTGAGCACTCTTTCAGATATACCTTGATGTAGGTCAGCCAAATTAAATGACTACAAGCTGCTTATATCAACTCTTTTTGCAGTCAATGTATGCATGATTCATACCTTTCAAGTTAAAGTCAGCGAGGCATTTAGTTTTACCACCACAAGAAGAAATCTTTGAGGATAAAAAAGATCTATCACACATTGTTTTCCCTGACAGACCAGCTGACCCTGGTAGCACCATAACTGCCTCCTCATCCCTTGGTAAGCTAATGGAAGTTGTCCTGGGGTTTTCAGGTTACTGGCCTGATAGAAAGGATCTCAGTGTTTCCACTGTGGCACATTCTGGCAGAGTACATGCTTTAGAAAGGTTTTACCTTCATACTGCGATGGGTTAAAGTGGATCTTTGTCCCACTAACTTGTCACAGGTGCATCCAGGTTGGAAAAGACTCTCAGGATCACCAGGTCCAACCTAGAATCCTACTCTACAAGAGTCACCTTAAACCATCGCCCTAAACACCACATCCAAATGACCCTTAAATACATCCAGAGTGGGCTACTCCACCACCTTCCTGAGCAGCTCATTCCAGTCCCTGACCGCTCTCTCCATGAAAAACTTTTTTCCTAATGTCCAATCTAAACCTCCCCAGCCTCAGCTTGAGGCCATTCCCCCTTCTTCTGTCTCCAATTACCTGTGAGAAGAGACCAGCAGCAGCCTCTCCACAATGTCCCTTCAGGTAGCTGTTGACAGCAATGAGTTTTTCCCTCAGCCTCCTCTTTTTTTCAAACAAACTAACTCAAAGGTGTTAGGTGATAGGTTGGAGTTGATGATCCTACAGGTCTTTTCCAACCTGGTTAATTCTGTGATCCTGTGAAGGCTGCAAATACCTGATGATAATGGTTACTAACAGCTGAGAGTTTGTTCTTGGCAGTGTATGCTGTTGATGAAATTCAATCCAGCAATTTTTTGTTCTGAAGTGCTAACCTGGCCTAATTCACCAGTCTTCTATGTGCTGGTAACACCTCTATCATTGCCAGATATCTCAATTCACATAACAATGCTTCTTCTAGCAACGTTGCCAACTCTGTGCTCCTCTGTTGTTTTCACATAGCTGGGCAAATAACTGACAGTATCCATTCTTGCTCAGGTATTCCAAGGGATCTTATTACTCACAGTCTTGGTTGACAAGTGAATATTTCTATGCTGTTCTCACTTTCTGCTTCAAAGTAGGACTGTTCCTTTGAATCAAGCTCTTCCACACTGTGAGTCTGTACCTTAACTCAGCTCTAACCTTTCCTTCCCAGGGATTTTCTTTCTCTTAACCTCAAAAGGGTGTCACAGATATTTTTGTTTTTCAGGCTGAAATTTCTATGTCTTTATTTATTTATAATTATTAATCATAGAATTGTCAAAGCTGGAAGGGACCTCAAAGACCATCTAGTTCCAACTCCCCTGCCATGGGCAGGGACACCACAGTTCAGATCAGGTTGATGAAAGTTACATCCAGCCTGATCTTATAAACCTCCAGGGATGAAGCTTCCACCACCTCCCTGGGCAACCTGTTCTCAACCTGTGTCTCATCACCTTCATGGTGAAGCACTTCTTCCTAACATCCAGTCTGAATCTACCCATTTCTAGCTTTGTTCCATTCTCCCCAGTGTTATCACTACCTGACACCCTAAAAAGTTCCTCACCAGCTTTCCTCTAGGTCACCTTCAGATACTGGAAGGCCACAATAAAGTCTCCTTGAAGTCTTCTCCAGACTGAACAACCCCAACTCTCTCAGTCTGTCTTTATAGAAGAGGTACTCCAGCTCTCTGATCATCTTTGTGGCCCTTCTCTGGACACATTCCAGCATGTCTAGATCTTTCTTGTAACAAAAGATCCAGACAGGGTCTCACCAGACTGGAGCAAAGGAGGAGAATCACCTCCCTCAACCTGCTGGCCACACTTCTCTTGATGCAGCCCAGGATACGGTTGGCTCTCCAGGCTGCAAGTGCAAACTAGTGGCTCATGTTGAGCTTCTCACCCACTAGGAACCACAAGTTCCTCTTTCCAGGGCTGCTTTCAATCTGGCAGAATCTCTTAGGAACACCAAAAAACTCAAACCAGAACATCTCAGATTTTAATTATCATTTGTCCATGTTCTCATCACCCCAATGTTCTTTCTCAAATCTGAGTACTTTTTCAAGTACAACATTTTCTTTCCCATCCCTTCTGCTATGTTCTTGGCAGTGCTGGGTTTTGTTTTGCAGTGCCAGCCTTAAGGCTGAACATGCAGCACATGTCATAGAGTGGCCTCAAGTTTAATGTCTGGGTTACAACCAAAATTTATTCTATCACTCTCCCTGAGCCTGCCACACTCTCTGATTTCTTCTGGTGGTTTCTAAGCCGCTCCTCTGCTTTCAAAATGTCAGTCCACACAGGAGACATTTCAATCTTCCCAGCCAGGAAATATCACTCCAAGCTGAATTTCTTTGGGAAAATTATGTAAACAAAGGGCCATCATAGCTGGGGAAATGGAAAATTCTGTGAAGTTAAACATGTCTCAGAGGCACATTCGCTGCCTTCTGGCAGTGATCCTAAGGAGCACAAATACTCTGTGCATATCTTCTAATAGTGTGTGCTCAAAGCAATCTATAGTGATATCAGCAGGGAGAGGTGTGCTGCTGCTAAGGTTAATTTGTTTTAAACACTGTGTTTCGTTCAGATATAAATATGTCAAACAAAGGAAGAAACAGAAGTAATCCTCCCTGAAGAGAAGGAACTTTTCTCTCCATCACACGGTCTGCAGGGAGCATCTATGCAAGCAGCTTCCCGTCACGCACAAATGAATGTCCTTTTGAGCAAGCAAGACTCAGCCATAGGCTAAGAGGGATCTTGCAGAAAGCAGAAGAATGCTCTACATTATATTGAAACACAAAGACATTAGCAGAATGGTTGGATGCTTCTCTTAGTTTTCATAAACACACATGAGATATAAACCCTCCCCTGAAACTAAGCGGTGAAATGAGTTAGTACAAGTAAGTGATTTGCATAATGATCTTGGTGATCAGTGCTTCCTATGCTGGGCATTAACAGGAGCAGTGAGATGGAAGAAAGTGCCCTCTGAAGCAATCATCTATTTAGAAGGAGACTAACAGGTTGCCTTTAAGACTGGTGTGGCAAAGGTCTGTGGGAAAAGGTCTGAACTTACTGGTCTATTTAGAAAATAATGAGCAAGTTTGGCTTCCAAATCTAGCTTCAAAGCTAGATAGAATCTGAGACAAACTCCTTTGAATTTAACCAAACAATGTTAGTTCAGCCACCAAAGGGTAGCTGTGAAATGCATGGGTTAGGGCTGGGGGGAGAATAACAGCAAGGAAAGGTGAGAAAGAGATTGTCTCCCATAGGCAGGGGAGTTAATTGTCACTAGTGGTAAATGGAAGGGCTGCTAAAAGCAGAGAACAAGATTTCAGTGTGTCTTAAGACTGAAAATCCTCTCTCCAGGTCAGGATTTTTAGTGTCTTGTACATCTGAAGCTTCAGTTACTTGATTTTTTGGAGGTGTTCCCTAGGTGTTTCCCTTGAGAATCAGAAACTTCTTTCTTTCATCAGAAACTGTTTTGCTTTCATAAAAACAATGATCATTTCTATTCTGCGTGCTTTATGACTCCCCTGTGAGAGTTAATTCTGGTGGCTGACAACGACATCAATCTTTCCACACTTCTCATGTGAAGGTTCAGTTGTTGTCTGGAGTGCTTTATGTTACAACATGTGTGCATCAGACCCACCTGTAGGATTTTGGTAGTTCTGTTATCAGCAATGCAGCAGCTGAAAACAATGGCACTCTACCTGTCACCTGTTAGAGTTCACAGGGCACAGTCTTTTCCCTGCCTAAACAGCCTCTGGGTGAGTAGAAAATAGGAGAATAGAACAGAGTAAGCTGGGAAGTGAAACTCAACTCTTCCTGTAGCCTGCATAGCTAAACAATTTGTATGGGGAAGGCACAGGCTTGATTTTGCACATGTAAGGACAAGCTTTGCTCTAGCTGTTACTGCTCAAGAATGGATCCTTGTGGCTAAAAACAGTTTGATGAAAAGATCAACTCAGTACTCATCAGCAGGAGGTGATGCAAATCAGGGGTAGGAGACCAACTCAGTGCTCATCAGCACTAGGGAGGTTGGACTCTATGATCTCTTTGGGTCCCTTCCAACTCCTGACATTCTGTGACCAGCACTAGGCAGTGCAAATCAGGTGTAAAAGTTGGGAAGAAAGGAGGAAAATGCCATCTTAAAATCATAGAAGCCTGGAATCATAAAATGTTCGGGGTTGAAAGGGACCTTTACATGTCATCTAGTTCAATCCCCAAAACATCTCTGTGCAGTCCTAGTCTGTGCATTGCAGAGCATGTACTGCACTACAGAAAATGATACCAAGGAAGGCAGCAAAGATAACAGAGACAGAAACGTGAAAGACTCAAGAAGGATCCTTCAGCATAGAAAGAGAAACAATAATCAAGGCTAGAACAGTCATGAGTGCTGCTGAGGCAGGCAATAAAGAACAGTTGTTGTCTTCACAACCAGAACTAAACTGTATTAAATAAACATAATATTTAGCACATTTAACAAGAACAAGAAGACCTCTTTCTGATACCTACTCACAGTGCACAGCTATGTGCTGGACTTACTGCTAGCTAACATGGGTTCAAAGACATTTGGTTGATCTGGATGGGGCTCTGAGCAACTTGAGGTAGTGTGAGTTGTCCCTGCCCCTGGCAGGGGCATTGGAATTGGGTGATCCTTGAGGTCCCTTCCAGCCCTAACAGTTCTATTTTTCTTATTTATGGAAGAAAAAAATATCTTAAAGATCAGTACATGATCTGATGTGTGAAATTTAAGACCTGCTTGGCTTTCAGGCTGCTGGAAATAAAATGACCATCCCTGGGAACTGGTCTAAATGAGAATTTTGCCTCAGTACATGTTTTTTTTTTTTTCTGACAAGTTCTCCCTTATTCAGCCAAGATGCCCACTGAATGGTGTCACAGGCCTCAGCAAGTGTCGTGGCACCTTTGTATGGTCATTCAGCAAGCTGATGATGACACTTCCAAGCAAAGACATCAGGAACATGCTACATGATGCTATAAGAATTGCTTTGAAGACATCAAAGCATTACTGAGGTACTCATAGTTACCCTTATATCACTGATCTCCTTAGCAGCTACTACAGTTGCCTGTGTACACCTGAATCTGAATATAAGCTAAATAAAACCATGTTTGGTGTTTTTCTGTGACAGGAAGGTTCTTACAGAGAACAGATGAATTTTCTTGGCTCTCATCAATTTACAGTGTCTCCTGATAAAAACATTTTATGGGAAGTCCCTGCTCTGAAGTACCCCAATGCTTTAAGAATCTGCTTTTGGTTCTGTTTTGTTTAGTTTTAATAAAAACTGTATTTCTTGAAGCTTGACAAATGTGTCAGTTGATAGATAAAAAGGAACCAGCAAAAAAAAAAATACCCTTGACTGTCATTTCTCAGCTAAGGTAGTGAGCAACACAGAAATTACAGATGCTGTGCTTTCTACTACTGAATAAAGTGGCTTCAATCCAAAACACATTATTGATACTGATGCTAAATGCATTTTTCCCCCTATTTATTGAAAATTCTCAATAATGACAAAAAAAATCAGAAAGAGCAGGGGGGGTTGGGAAAAGAGAGGGTACTTAGCCATGAGTTATATCAGTGCTCCTTACACTGCAAGGAGCATGACTCAAAAGAAGGATACAATAGAGATATATATATATATATAATCAATACTAATGTGCTGTGTAAAATCCATTGTCACTTGGCCACATGCACCAAGATGGTTTAATGTCCCTCCTCATGCTTCAAGGCTTAATAGAATGTTCTCAACACACAGATTGCATTGGATGTTGTTCTGTAGCATATAGAAAGGCATAGCACATTGTTGGGAATAGTAATGTTAAATGTAGTGATTCTATAGAATTGTCTGAATGTTATACACTGGAACATAAGCCATGGACAGGTGAGAGTGCATGTGATGGTTTGGGTGTTCCCCACCCCCATACACTTTAGAAATCACTCAGACTAGATTCAGCCAGCTCTGGAAGTATGAATGAAGCTTATTATTTACAGCTGGCACAAGATACAAGCAGATATTTACAGTCTATACAGTTATAGACAGAAATAGACAAGGTAAAAGGTAATGCAGAAACACAACAGCCCTCCCAGAAACCTGAGTCCCCAGGAGGGGCTCTCAACCACCCCTTCACCTTCCCCCTACCCCTCTCAACCTCACCCCAGTCCCAAGGAAGAATGGAGGTTCAGCCAGGGGGTTAGGAAGCAAAGTGGATTAGTGCAAAATGGAGGGTAAGGTTAGAGAGATGCAGCTCAGCCAGCAGCCCCAGCAGGAGTGATGCTGAGTGTGTTATCTATGTTTTGACTTATGTTTTTATACATCTCAGTAAGCCTATGAGGGAAGTAGACATCACCATTGTTTCCCTCTCACAGCCTGTAATCTAGCTCTTCTCACCAAAACCTTCTGGCCTGCTTCAAACTTAGCACAGTGCACGAGCTCAGTAAGTGGTGAGTTAAGATAAAGTGGAAGGTTGGAATGACCTCAGGGAATGGTGTAACAAATGTAAACAGATGTAAGGCTGGAATCTGTGGGGTTTGCCTATCTATGCTGACTTAGATTGCTTAGACACAGTGTATGTGTTGGTCAGAGAATATGATGAATGTCTACACTAATTAGTATCATAGTATCATAGAATCAAGCAGGTTGGAAGAGACCTCCAAGCTCATCCAGTCCAACCTAGCACCCAGCCCTATCCAATCAACTAGACCATGGCACTAAGTGCCTCATCCAGTCTTTTCTTGAACACCTCCACGGACAGTGACTCCACCACCTCCCTGGGCAGCCCATTCCAATGCCAATCACTCTCTCTGTATGTAATTCCTAATGCAAGTACATGTAACCAATTATAGCTTAATACAATTTGTAGCCTTCTGATGAAAGATATATAAACACATGTTTGGAATGCAATAAATGGATTGGATTGGATTGGCTTTGTCAGGCCTTCTCCCTGTCTCTTCTGATGCCTATGGAAGCACATCAAATATATAACTCCCACCCTGGGCTGCATTCACACCAATAAAATGTTTTGCCCTTAATTTCACACAAGGAAAGCTACAGAAACAAAATGCTTTTGAACTTTTGTGGGAGAAATACATCAGCTTTCGCTCCTCTCCATGGCCTGCAAGCAAGCTGATAGCTGCAGCATATTTAAGCAAACAGGTTTTGGTAGAAGCATCACACCTGCTCACAAGACTGCTGGATTAGTCAGCGATGCAAGATCTCACTTTCAGTTATGCATGCTGGAGTAAAAAAGCCTGGAGCACCAGAATTAGATTTTTGTCATCTGTCTAAAATTTGACTGGTAAGTAATGCATTGTTAGAACAACTTCTGCCTTCCTCATCAAGTTGGCTGCTGTGTTTCACTCAGCAGAATTACACTGCACCACATCAGAGGAAAATGCAATATTATTACCTTGGTCAAGAAACTGGAACCAAAGAGTATTAATGGCCTGTTCCAATGTCCCATCTGATACACTTCTAAATTAGAGGCAATATTTATACATTAGGTAAATTGAAATGGAGAACTGGGACACAGGCTGTGCAAACTTTTTGTTGAAGAAAATAGTTTCAACTCTGCCTTCCAACCCAGACTTTTTCATGTTGCTAGTGGCAAGTGGATGGGAGCAAGTCATAGAATCAACCAGGTTGGAGGAGACCTCGAAGATCATCCAGTCCAACCTATCCCCCAGCCCTATCCAGTCAACTAGACCATGGCACTAAGTGCCTCATCCAGGCTTTGCTTGAAGACCTCCAGGGGCGGTGACTCCTGAGGGTAGATTGTTTTTTCAGTGCAAACAGACATGGGGTAGGACAGATACTGTGTTGTAGAAGGATCCTTGGAGACAGCCAAAGCAGAAAAGGCAGTGAAGGATTCAAGAACCTACTGATACGAGAAGGAAAGATGCATACTAAGACCTAGGTGACATCTGTGGGAAGCATTCAATATAAAAGA
This sequence comes from Pogoniulus pusillus, assembly GCF_015220805.1. Taxonomy (NCBI): domain Eukaryota; kingdom Metazoa; phylum Chordata; class Aves; order Piciformes; family Lybiidae; genus Pogoniulus; species Pogoniulus pusillus. The sequence goes on along the minus strand of NC_087288.1, from coordinate 4,573,338 downwards.
AGTGGAAAAAAAGGCACAAAGAAAGTTGTGAGCTGGAGGTCCTGGTGCTTAACAGTCACAGGATCACAGGCTCACAGGATGCTGGGGGTTGGAAAGAGCCCAAAGAGATCATTGAGTCCAACGCCCCTGCCACAGCAGGACCATACAGTCTATCTCAGGTCACACAGGAACACATCCAGACAGGCCTTGAAAAGCTCCAGAGAAGGAGACTCCACAACCTCTCTGGGCAGCCTGTTCCAGTGCTCTGGGACCCTCATAGTAAAGAAATTCCCCTTGTGTTGAGGTGGAACCTCCTGTGCTGCAGCTTCCATCCATTGCTCCTTGTCCTATCCCAGGGAGCAGTGAGCAGAGCCTGTCCCCCCTCTCCTGACCCACAGCCCTCAGATGTTGATAAACATCTATTAAATACCCTCTAGGTCTTCTCTTCTCCAGACTAAAATGTCCCAGGTCCCTCAGCCTCTCCTCATCAGGCAGTGCTCCACTCCCCTGTTCATCCCTCTAGCCCTCCACTGGACCTTCTCCAGCAGACCCCTGTCCCTTTTCAACTGGGGAGCCCAAAATGAACACAGTACTCAAGATGAGGTCTCAGTAGGGCAGAGTAAAGGTGGAGGAGAGCCTCTCTTGTTCTCTCAATCTCCAACAGCTATGAAGTATAAGGTGCAACAAGACTAAAACACTGCTAGCAGCATCATGGGTACAACCACTGCACTGACGTGGCAGCTCAAGCTGTGGGGTGAGACTTTGATTGTCATCTCCTCAAGTATTCAGTGACTTTCAACTGCTTCACGTCAAACAGTCAGGATTGTGGATGCAGATATCAAGTTAGGCATTCTGGTGAAACTAATTAAAGAGTTGCAAGCCTCTTGGTGATTGCATTCATTTTTGATTTGGCAACAGCTGGAGAAAGTTTATATATCACAAATGTTTGCTACACACTAATTCACTAATCATTATTGAGCTGGGAAGATTGCCAATGAAAAAGCAAGCAGTAATTTTGACAGCTGAAAACAGACTTACGTAGCCAAAGCCCCAGGTTTTTTTCTTGTTCTGTTAATCTGGTTTGTATTAATCTCTTCAGAGTAATTGTACATTTACCTGACATAAATCAATGTATGGAAGTCAGAATAACAGGAACCAAATGAATGCATGGAAGGCAGCAAGCCTCAGTGCTCTCTATAACTACCTGAAATGATATTATGGAGAGGTTGGTCTCTTCTCACAGGTAATTAGTGATAGAACAAGAGGGTATGGCCTCAAGTTGTGATTGGGTAGGTTTAGACTGGACATTAGGACAATATTTTTTCCCCAGCAAGAGTGGTCAGGCACTGGAATGAGGAGAAGCCTGGAGAAGAAGGGGCTCAGGGGAGAGCTCATTGCTGTCTACAACTACCTGAAGGGAGCCTGTAACCAGGTGGGGTTGGTCTCTTCTCCCAGGCAACCAGAATCAGAACAAGGGGACACAGCCTCAAGTTGTGGCAGGGGAGGTCTAGGCTGGATGTTAGGAGGAAGTTGTTGACAGAAACAGTGATTGGTATTGGAATGGGCTGCCCAGGGAGGTGGTGGAGTCACTGTCCCTGGAGGTGTTCAGGAAAAGTCTGGATGAGGCACTTAGTGCCATGGTCTGGTTGATTGGATGGGGCTGGGTGCTAGGTTGGACTGAATTTTGGAGGTCTCTTCCAACCTGGTTGATGCTATGATTCTATGATAAAGAGGAGTAGATGAGAGAGTTAATCCTTACCTTGCTTTTACCACTTTGTTTTGCAAAATAAAAACTCTTCTTTAGAGATTTGGGTCTGCAATTTGTCCCACTTTAAGAACTGCTCAGATTTTACTACTATAAACAAAGTAGTTATTTGCTGTAGGATTCAGATTGGGTAAAAGTTACTTGGGTGTTATTTGATTTAATATAAGCTTTGTTTTGTACAATTTTCTTCTCAGAACAGAATATGTTTCAGGCAACTCAGGGAGATAATTCTGCCTTTTTTTATCAGGGAAATTCAACCTCTTGTCATCTAGGCAGGCAGCTGGCACTTTGTGCTTTACAAGCAAGCAATATCAAGGCTGGAAATACTCCATGTCATTTTTATGGATTATTTTTGTTTTTTTGTTCCCAAAAATAAACTCCTTGTTTTGGACATGCCATTGAGTATTGCAACTGATAATCACACAGTTTGATCCTTGTCCTCTTTCCCTTTGGGTGATAAAGGGCAAGGTACTAAACATGGACACAAATTGGAATGCAGGAAGATCCACTTCAACAGGGAATTATAGAATCAACCACGTTGGAAGAGACCTCCAAGATCAGTCAGTCCAACCCAGCACCCAGCCTTGTCCAACCAAGTAGACCATGGCCTCATCCAGTCTTTTCTTGAACACCTCCAGGGATGGTGACTCCACCACCTCCCTGGGCAGCCCATTCCAATGCCAATCACTCTCTCTGACAACAACTTCCTCCTAACACCCAGCTTATATTTCCCTCGGCACAACTTGAGACTGTGTCCCCTTTTTCTGTTGCTGGGTGCCTGGCAGCAGAGCCCAACCCCACCTGGCTACAGCCTCCCTTCAGGGAGCTGCAGACAGCAATGAGCTCTGCCCTGAGCCTCCTCTTCTGCAGGTTGCATACCCCCAGCTCCCTCAGCCTCTCCTCACAGGGCTGTGCTCCAGGCTTCTCACCAGATTTGTTGCCCTTCTCTGGACATGTTCCAGCACCTCAACATCTCTCTCCAATTGAGGAGCCCAGAAATGGACACAGCACTCAAGGTTTGGCCTGCCCAGTGCTGAGTACAGGGGAAGAACAATCTTCCTTGTCCTGTTGGCCACACTGTACCTGATGCAGGCCAGGATGCCATTGGCTCTTCTTGCTACCTGGACACGCTGATGACTCATTTTCAGCTACTATCTATCAGCACCCCCAGGTCCCTTTCTTCCTGGCTGCTCTCCAGCCACTCTGTCCCCAGCCTGTAGCACTGCTTGGGGTTGTTGTGGCTTTTTGTAGTATATGAGATGTATGTTTTTGAGGGAAGCAGGACAGCAATTAGTTCAGCCAGGCTGCTACCTTTATAAAGGGGAGTTTTCCATCTAGAAGAAACCACCAAGCCTGGGGACTTAAGATAGCTGTGAGAAATCCAGCTTGTCAATAAGACTTTCACTAGAACTTAATAAGATCTTGTTGTCAGCAACAAAGCAATGCAATGATTCAGGGTGTAAAAATATTACAGTGAGACCAAGAGAGTATTTGTTAGCTGCATTTTTTTGGTAGCTAGGAAGAGGAACTTCATGTGCATTAGCATAGAGAAGACACAATCTTATTAAATGCAATCATTGTAAAATAGTTATTTGCTTTTTGTCTTCTTCTCACCCTAAACAATTTTCATCATCTTTTCTTCAGCTTTCAGAAAAACTCTAGCCAAGACTGAAAGCAAAAACTAATTTCTGTAGGATCAGCAGGGTCCAAACAGAATAATCAATGACTTGTACTTGCATTACACAGGAAAATAAAGAAAGAGAGAGCAGTTTTCCTTATAACTCTCAAGAACAGTGAAATGAATGATGGATTATATCCTTGCCATAAAAGCCTGGGGGGTACTAAACTCACAGAAAAGTTTTTAGAATCATAGATTTTTTCAGGTTGGAAGAGATCTTTAAAGCTCACCTAGTCCAACCTCCTTGCAGTGAGTGGGGACATCTTCCACTAGGTCAGGTTGCTCAAACCTGCATCAAACCTGACCTTGAATATCTACAGGGATGGGGCTTCAACCACCTTCCTGGGCAACCTGTTCCAGTACTCAGTCACCCTCATTTTAAAGATCTAGTTCCTACCATCCAGTCTAAATCAGCCAGCAACAGAACAAGGGGACACAGTCTCAAGTTGTGCCAGGGGAGGTCTAGGCTGGATGTTAGGAGGAAGTTGTTGTCAGAGAGAGTGATTGGCATTGGAATGGGCTGCCCAGGGAGGTGGTGGAGTCACTGTCCCTGGAGGTGTTGAAGCAAAGCCTGGATGAGGCACTTAGTGCCATGGTCTGGTTGATTGTTTAGGGCTGGGTGCTAGGTTGGAGTGGATGATGTTGGAGGTCTGTTCCAACCTGGTTGATTCTATGATTCCGTGATTGCGTGATGCAGCTCAAAGTTCCCTGCCAGCCAGGAGCCATCTCCCACACACAGACCATGAGATAAGTTGGAACCTGTGCTCTTCCCGGAGAGAGAGGTGAGGGGCAGGCAGGAGAAGAGAGCGAGAGCAGCCAGGCACTGCCTTAGAAGCTGTGACACTGGGAAGCGGAATAGAACAACAATGTTACAGTATCCTGGGATGAGCAGGTCTTCGACTCCCTATCCCTTTTTGGAGGACTTTGTCTCTGCAGTCTTCTTAAGGGAACCTGGGCCCTTACACCACCACTTAGTGCCATGGTCTAGTTGACTGGATAGGGCTGGGGGATAGGTTGGACTGGATGAGCTTGGAGGTCTCTTCCAACCTGCTTGCTTCTATGATTCTATGATACTATGATATGCACATACTTATTCACAACTGACTTAAATCAATACAGACAAGATTGCTTATTATGATTATTAAATTATTAAATGCTTATTATTATTAAATCAATACAGGTAAGATTGCTTCATGTTAACAGGCTAAAAAAAAATCACCTTTTGGAGCTGAGATGCTCTCTTATGGATCTTTAACCTAACAGTGACCTGATAGAGCATTAAAGCCCTGCTTTGAGCAGGAGGCTGGAGAGATGGCCTCCTGACATGCAAAATTAGTCTGTGTTTCTGTGATTCTAACTGTCCTACATACATTCATATTTCCAGACAACCAGAGCCTCCACGAGCATGAGCATTGACACGAGCTGCCCCAAAAGATGTTGGTTTTTAGAGATGTGATGTTGCTTTGTTGATGCATTCAACCAAAGTATAAAGAGAGCCCAGGGGCCTTCAAGTAGGTCAGAATCCTTGATTCTCTTCCCACTGCCCTCCCTTCTGTGTCATTCCAAAGTACAGCTACTTTGATCCTGTCTTATGTCTTTGATTTCTCTGAATAATAAACATAACTGTGAAAAAACATCCTCTATAGAAAAGTCAGATGCTGTGGTACATAATGTTTCATCCTTCCCTCAAAATGGTGATTTTTTTAGTTCATTTGAAATAATTAACAGCAAAGAATTAAGGTGACTATAACTGCTACAAAAGGGTGGCTATTTGAAAACTGTAGGTGCAGCTCATGAGCTCTAGTGTAAGATTATGGGGTCTTTCCCACAGATCATCACAAAACAGGCTTTGCTCTATTTGTGTTGCTCCATTTCTGGACAGCAGTGATGACAGACCAAATACAGAAGGTCATTACTCTCCCATGTGAAAGAAATCCTCTTGGACAAATTGGATAGCCAAACTCTCTAACCTCAGTCTCTAGCCACCAGTGGTTTTGGTCTGATAAGCTGAAGAAACTACTGCAGCAGCTTTTCCACTCCTATTTATAAGGCTTCTCAGCCTTCTCTCCAAAGGGAAACGAGCTCCTTAGAATCATAGAATGACTTAGGTTGGAAGGGACCTCAAAGATCATCCAGTTCCAAGCCCCCATCATAGGCAGGGACATCTCCCACTAGAACAGGTAGCTCAAGACCTCATCTAACCTGGCCTTGAACACCTCTAGGGAGGGAGGAAGCAGCCACAACCTCCCTGGGCAGACTGTGCTAGTGTTTCACTACCCTTACTGTAAAGAACTTCTTCCTAACATCTAGTTTAAATCTCCCCTTAGTCTTACTAATAAAATAATTAGTAAAATAAAAATACCAATAAGTAGTTAGCCTTACTAATAAATCACACATTCTAGTTCAGTAGCTCTTCTCTGAAATCTTTGCAGTATTAGCATCTTCTGAGAGTGGGATTTCTACAGGCTCCAGCAGCAGGCTACAACAAACATCTGAGCAGCTGTTGGGAGCCCCTCCTGGGGACTCTGGTTTCTGGGAAGGGTATTGTGTTTCTGTATTGCCTTCTTAACTTGTCTGTTTCTGTATATAGCTGTGTATATTGTAAAGATCTGCTTGTATATTGGGCTAAGCTGTGAGTATAAAGCTCCACTCCTTAATTTCCAGCTCGGCTGAGTCTAGGCTGGGTGATTTCATAAGAGTGGGGGGCAGGTAACACCCAAACCCTCACAACCACAAAGCAGCGCTGTCTGAGTACCTTACTGACCAGAGCTGTTAATGTCTTGCTGGACAGCAATATCACACATCGTCAACTGGTCCTCACCAGAGATAGGCACATACTAAAGAACCAGATCCCATGCATGACTGCTGTCCCAGCAGAGAAGAGGGAGCATCAATGCAGGAGCAAGAAAGGATTTCAGGAAAAACACAAAGAAACTCAGGCTGGTGGTAGGAAGAAAGGATTTGGGGTTGGGCATGGATGAACAGATGATGGCTTTGAGGGAGGAGTCCTACAGTTATTGGAAGGACTCTTTGCACTGTATGATGTTGTGAATGTGGTTAACAGGTACCTTAGGGAGAGAAAGGTGAAAAGGAGGAGATGGAGCTACTACCTCAGTGACATCGTTAGGCAGAAAATATACCAGAATAGGTCTGATAAGGGTCATCTTTGGGGTTATTCAGACTGGAGAGAAGAAGGCTCTGAGGAGACCTTGTTGTGGCCTTCCAGTATCTTAATAAGGCCTATTAGAAAGCCAGTGAGGAACTTTTCAGAGTGTTAGGTAGTGAAAGGACTAAGGGGAATCGAGCAAAACTAGAAGTGGGTGGATTCAGATTGGATGTTAGGAAGAAGTTCCTCACCATGAGCGTGGTGAGATACTGGAGCAGATTGCCCAAGGAGGTGGTGGAAGCCTCATTCCTGGAGGTTCTTAAGGCCAGGCTGGATGTGGCTCTGAGTAACCTGGCCTAGTGTGAGGTGTCTCTGCCCCTGGCAGGAGGGTTGGAGCTAGCTGATCCCTGTGCTCCCTTCCAACCCTGACAATTCTCTGATTCTATGACCTTGTTGACATGCTTTTGCATGCCATTTCCACAGTAACACATACAACCTGCCTGGTAGGTGCAGCCCTTTCCCCTGACAGCCATCCAAAGCCACAAACCTTTGCAGAGCCCTTTGAGCCGCTGCCGCATCAGATGATGTTTGCTTTTGGCACTGCAATTTGCAGTCAGCAGTTTTGAAAGGGTGCTGTATGAAGTGCTGTATAAATTAGCAGGCTGGCTTGAAGGCAAGTGCCACCTCCACTGTGTATTTTTACATCCTGCATTTACTGCAGAAGCACACAGGTTTCGCTCCTCTTTCTGCCTTGGCATGCAACACAGTGTGTGCTGCTGAAGCGCTCAGTATGCAGAGCAGTGGGTCACCCTTCCTGAGTCTGTTTTAGTCCTCTCCTACAACATTTTCCAAGGAAATGGGAAGAAATTTGCATGCTGTGGTGGGTTGAAATTACACCTCCCTTTCCCCCTCCCCCCAGTAAATTTACCATATCAGCTCAGACATGTTAGAAGCAAAGGAAGCTGCCTATTTACAGAGAGCTAACATTTACAAGCATAGAATGCAATGCATATGTACACAATATATTTACAAGCATCTACAATTTGAGGCAGCACAAGAATCTTCACAGGGACTGCCCTGAATTGTTCTTAAAACCCACTGGATGAAGCCCAAAAGGGTTCCAGCAACTGGACACATTCTCCTCCCCCCTATCCTGTTACCTCCCAGACAGCTTGTACCAGCAAGAAGGTTAGGACAGAGATAAAGGGAGCAGTGCAAAGCAGAAAGTTGCAAGGGGACTGAAGCCAAGGATGGAAAGAAGAAGGATTTGTTTATGCTCTGGCCTTCCAGTGTCAGAAGGGGGCATACAAAAAGGTTGGGGAGGGACTTTTTAGGCTCTTGGAAAGCAACAGGACTAGGGGGAACGGAGCAAAGCTGGAGGTGAGGAGGTTCAGGCTGGAAGTTGTTCAGGATGAGAGTGGTGAGAGCCTGGAATGGGTTGCCCAGGGACATGGTTGAGGCCCAGTCCTTGGAAGTGTTTAAGGCCAGGCTGGATGAGGCTGTGTGAAGCCTGATTCAGGGCAGGGTGTCCCTGCCGTGGCAGTGAGGATGGAACTGGCTGATCCTTGTGGTCCCTTCTGACTCTGACTGATTCTATGATTCTGTGATTCACAGTTTTTATCCCAATTAGCAAACAAATCTCTTTTGGTGCTCTGCAGCAATAAGACAAGGAGCAATGGATACAAACTGGAACATAGAAGGTTTCACCCCAGCACGAGGAGAAACTTCTTTACAGTGAGGGTGACAGAGCCCTGGAGCAGACTGCCCAGAGATCCTTGCCAAATTCACACAGAAGCTTTCAGTTACTACTGTTGAATCCAAATGTAACCCCACCTGTGAGGAAATTTGATAGAGGAGGCTAGAGAGCAAATTTACAAGATGCAGAAGAATAATTTGGGGGTTTGCACCACAAGAACAGTAAAAAAAAATATAATCATTTTCTGCATTTAAATTTCATATTATTTTCATTTTGTTCCAAAAGAACCTTTCTCATTTCCTATAAAACATTGTGACATTTCACAGGGGCTTTGAATACATTAAATAACCTGGAGTCTATGACACTTGAAAATCAAACAAAAAAATTCTTTATTCCTTTCTATTTGTTTTTTTTTCCTCCCCCTGCAGGGATCCCCTTCCCATGTGACCCCAATCCCTTCAAAGTTGCTGTGGAAAACAACCTTTCTCTTTGGCAATGCTGTTATAAACTCCATCAGAAGACATTTAATGTTCCTACCTTTCAAAGGGTCTCCCCATGCACTCGCACTTCATGCTGGAATGTGTTGTCAGCACTGACTTTAAAGGTTAAAGTGCTGTTTGTGAATAATCAATGCCACCTCCAGCAACGCACAGAAAATGTTATGAGTCAGATGATACTTTCCCATGAACCCTGATCCTGGCTGCCTGCTTCACTCCAAGCACTTTGGCAGGTAGCATGGCCCATCCTCACTCTGCAGCAGCCAACCTCACAGCCTTGCTGTTTCCCTCTTCAGAAAGACAAACTGACAGGAGTAATTTCGTGGTGGAGGTGTTGATGGCAGCTGTGTGGGCTCCTGGCAGCTAGGGTACCCTTTCCAGCTCTCTCTGGATGTGCTCCTGTGCTACCTGTGCTAGATTCTCTCCTGTGAGCAGGGCAAGCCACCTTCAACATGAATTAAAGTAAAAAGAACTATAGAATCAGACTCATAGAGTCATAGACTCAAGGAACCATAGGGTGGTTTGGGTTGAAATGTGCCTTTAAAAGATCAAGCAGTCCAATCTCTATGCAATAAGAGGGGACACCTTCAACTAGATCGAGTTGCTTAAAGTCTGACCCAATCCAGCCTTGAAGGTTTCCAGGGATGGAGTTTCTACCACCATTCTGGGCAACCCATGCCAGTGTTTCACCACTCTTATTGCTAAACATTGCTTCTTTATATCTAGTCTGGATCTATGCCTCTTTAGCTCAGCCATCACCCTTTGTCCTGTCTCTGCAGGCCATTTTTCTTATAAGCCTCCTTTAAGTGTTGAAAGGCCAAAAAGGAGCCTCTGTGTCCTTTTACCACTCACCTGTGAGCCTAATGATAGTTTGGTTGTTTTTAACGTATGCTCTGCCTCAAGCAGGGGAGGTCAAAACATCAAATGTTCTGAAAAGATGAACCTGTTGAATCATTTGTGTGACCTGACAAAGACAACAAAAACCAAGATTACATTTGACTGAGCAGAGGATAATAAGATCTGTGAGTTACAAGTGGAGTGGGAATTCTCTATGCCCTGTCCTGATAAGGGCAATTAGAGAGGCATTATCACAGCAACCCCAAGTGTTCTCCAATAATCAGGTGCACTTCTAGGGCCTGTGATGGTGCTGACAGATCACAGTCCAAAGGAGGCAGAGGCAGATAAGCTGGTATCTGAGCATCCTCTGAATAAATACTTTCTTTCCCAGGTGGTTTAGAGAAGCCATGAGGAGAGTGCTGCCAGCAGAGTGTTTTCAGTATCAAGATACCAACCACTGTCATCAACAGCAGCTGTACAAAAATTAGCAGATGATTTCTGCCAGAATTAGCATGCTAATAAAAGCAAATAAACTCTGTCATCAGGTACCTATTCATCTTCCTAGCTTCAGTCAAATTATGGTGCTTGGCACATTGTTCTCTAGCATAGGGCCCAAGTGTCTCTCAGGGCACTCATTTTCTCCAGGAGGGAAAAATAAGGCCTTAAGGATCCACACACAGTTTACACAAGCTCTATGGTTGCTGGCTCATATTCAGCTCCTGTCTATTCCAACCCCTAGGTCCCTTTCTGCCAGGCAGACCTGCTCCAGCACCACTACATCTCTTTTGTATTTCAGTGCCCAAATCTGAGCACAACACTCGAGCTGTGGCCTCACCAAAGTGGAGTCCAAAGGGACAAACACCTCCCTGCTCCAGCTTGCCACAGCATTTTTAACAGAAGCCAGGATGCCATTGGCCTTCTTAGCCACCTGTGCACACTGCTGGCTCATGTTCAGCTCCTGTCTACTCCATCTCCCAGATCCTTTTCTGCTACACAGCTCTCCAGCCACACTGCCCCAAGCCTGGAATGTTGCTTGGGGTTGTTGTGACCCAAGTGCAGGATCTGGCATGTGGCCTTGTTGAAACTCATCCCATTAATGCTGGCCCATTGATCCAGCCCATCCAAGTCCCTCTGAAGAGCCTCTCTGCCCTCATTCAAATCAACATTGTCACCTAACTTGGTGCTGAGTTAGTGCAAATACTGCAGCACCTCTGAATGAAAAGACACACTGTTTACACAAGCTCTGTGGTTGCTTTCCTCCATTTGCTAGATTATAGATTTACCACCCATGTGTTTTCTGTTCAGTGGAACTACTCTTTTAAGTGTGCAGCAGTGTTGACAGCTCTCCTCCCAGGCTTCTCATCAGAGAAACTGAGACCCTTCCACGATACACTAGAACAAGTTGCCCAGGGAGGTTGTGGCTGCTCCCTCCCTGGAGGTGTTCAAAGCCAGGTTGAATGAGGTCTTGAGTGACCTGTTCTAGTGGGAGATGTCCCTGCCTATGGCAGGGGTTGGAATTAGATGATCTTTGAGGTTCCTTCCAACCTAAACTATTCTATGATTAAGAATTTCTCTTTCCTCCCCTGCTGACCTGATAGCTTCTGTTATGAGAGAGGATGGGAGTAAAAGCTCAGATCTCACAGAATCACAGAATGTTAGGGCTTGGAAGGGGCCTCTGGATATAATCTAGTTCTACCCCCTGCCAAAGGAGGATCACCCAGGGCAGGACAGACAGCGACACATTCAGGTGGGTTTTGAGATTCTCCAGGAAAGGAGACTCCACAACCTCTCCGGGCAGCCTGCTCCCGTGCTCTGTCACCCTCACAGTAAACAAGTTTCTTGTCATGTTGAGTTGGAGCCTCCTGCGTTCTGGCTTATACTGTGGTTCCTTGCCCTATCTCTGGCCACCACTGGAAAGAGACCATCAACTTCATCAGCTTCTTAGAGCTCTTCAGACTCAAGATTAAACTCTAAATGCTGTACTATGAAGATTCATATTCTTTATGGTACTGAGGATATGCAACTAAACCTATAATCTTGCTTATTAATCACATAAGAAGCATGTGCATGGTGGAAGAACTAAACATAAAGTTGAGCAAGGTGTCTGAAGGCAGGGCAATAACTGCTGCTGCAGCCACTGACAATGGAAAGAATAACAAAATAAGTCAGCCTTTTGCAGAAAAACTGGTGCCTGTCCTACTCAAGGTGAAAAATATCAGTTCAAGTGTTTAACTAAGCATTTGATGCTTTATATTACTCCTAATCAGCAAACAGGAACAGATTCAAGGACTGGTGTACTAATGAACATTGAACACAGCAGCTGTTCTGAGGAATGGTATCAAAATCAAATGGAAAACTAGAAACAGGAAAAGTAGAAAGTGGAAATTCAGAGGAAAGTAAAAATTGCAATGAAGGGTGACTTTCAAGTGGTTAGAAGTTAAAAAGCAAAGCCTCAGGAAACAGGGTCTAGCTCTTGTAAAGGGAAAAAATCTCACAGTATCACAGTATCATGAAGGTTGGAAGAGACCTCACACACAGATCACCAAGTCCAACCCTTTACCACAGAGCTCAAGGCTAGACCATGGCACCAAGTGCCACGTCCAGTCCTGCCTTGAACAGCCCCAGGGACGGCGACTCCACCACCTCCCTGGGCAGCCCATTCCAGTGTCCAATGACTCTCTCAGGGAAGAACTTTCTCCTCACCTCCAGCCTAAATTTCCCCTGGCACAGCCTGAGGCTGTGTCCTCTTGTTCTGGCGCTGGCCACCTGAGAGAAGAGAGCAACCTCCTCCTGGCCACAACCCCCCTCAGGTAGCTGTAGACAGCAATAAGGTCTGCCCTGAGCCTCCTCTTCTCCAGGCTAACCAATCCCAGCTCCCTCAGCCTCTCCTCGTAGGGCTGTGCTCAAGGCCTCTCCCCAGCCTCATTGCCCTTCTCTGGACAGGCTCAAGCATCTCAATGTCCCTCCTTAACTGGGGGGCCCAGAACTGAACACAATACTCAAGGTGTGGTCTAACCAGTGCAGAGTACAGGGGCAGAATGACCTCCCTGCTCCTGCTGACCACACCATTCCTGATGCAGGCCAGTATCCCAACATTAGGAGCAAGAGCTGCAGATACAAACTGCAGGATCAGTGTGACTTATGAAGGCAATACTAAGGATACCAAGAGAAAGCAAGGCAGAGTTCACACTTTCAGAAGCAGGAATCCTTTCAACAAAGAAATAATTCAGATGGACTACCCAGAAACATTACAGAGAAGCTGAAATCTAAACTGGGAAATCCTTGCTCCTCCTGAGTAGTTCCTTGCAGCTTTAAAAGCCCCAGGGATTTCAATCACTAGTTTCTGAAGGCTCTCCAGTGGGAGGTACTGTGTGAGGTGATTATCACAAGCAAGCCCCAATCATTTGTTTTCTTCAGTCCTTTGTGTTTAATAGGAGAGTATGACAAGAAGACATCTGTGTAGAGAGGACATAGTGCTGGGTTCAGTGTTTGTATCCCTGACATGCACCCAAGTATTCTGTCATTAAGCAACCAAACTTCTGCCTTTCTTAATCAGAAAATGAATGGGTGAGCATCGTGCTAATGTCAGTAGGTCTTTTACTTGGGTGATGGCTAAAGGAATGAATCTCTCACATCAGGCAAGTGATCAGCCCTGATCTTATTGTTATGAAGCAGATTACTGAGTGGCAGTTTTTGAGCTACGATTGATGTACATGACTCAGATTTGAGGTACATATTTAATGATATTTCCCTAAAATTCAGAGTTTCTTGACACCAAATTTAATCAAACTGTTAAACTGAAAGTACACTAAAGCCAAGCTTTTACATCAGGAAATAAATAACAGTACAGCAATGAAATATTGGTATTACTAAAGTATCAGTCATTGCTTCTGGTGCTCTTAATAATTTGTCTTGAAGAGATTGGTTTAGTCACAAGTCACAAGTACATAATATGCTCCAAACTCTTTTCCTTTCTCTCCAGAATATGACAAAACCAAAATCACAGCACAACAATGCATGAATAAAACTGGGAGTTTCATAAGCCTATTAAAGGCTCTTAGTCTGGAATTACTAACACTGAACTCTATCCTAGACATGATAGGAAATGTCAACAGAGAAAAATGAAACTACACTACAGAAAATGCCAATTGCTCTGGTGCAAAGAAATAGGAAGAGATGCATTGTGGTTTGTGATGAGAAAGGGTATTCTGAATGCAGGAAGACAAGCTTATTTTGTTCAAGGTGAAAAAGGCACAGCAGCAAAGGGCTGAGATCTATAACCGCAACAGTGATAGAAGAGGATCAACTGCTGTGAAATAAACCAGGAGCTCAAATTATGTGGAGTTCAAAGGCTTGGACTTGGTAGTGTGAGCCAGCTTCATGATTGTTTCATGTCTGGTGCCAACACCAGAACAGTGTGGCCAGCACGACAAGGGAGGTTATTCTTCCCTTGTACTCAACACTGGTCAGGCCACACCTTGAGTGCTGTGTCCAGTTTTGGGCTCCTCAATTCAAGAGAGATGTTGAGCTGCTGGAACATGTCCAGAGGAGGGTGACAAAGCTGGTGAGGGGCCTGGAACACAAACCCTATGAGGAGAGGCTGAGGGAGCTGGGGCTGTTTAGCCTTGAGGAGGCTCAGGGGTGACCTCATTGCTGCCTACAACTACCTGAAAGGACATTGTAGCCAGGTGGGGGGTGGCCTCTTCCAGGCAACCACCAATAGAACAAGGGGACACAGTCTCAAGTTGTGGCAGGGGAATTACAGGCTGGATGTTAGGAGAAAGTTCTTCACAGAGGGAGTGATTTGGATTGGAATGGGTTGCCCAGGGAGGTGGTGGAGGCATCATCCCTGGAGGTGTTCAAGAAAATACTGGATGAGGCACTTAGTGCCATGGTCTGGTTGACTGGATAGGGCTGGGTGCTAGGTTGGACTGGATGGTCTTGGAGGTCTCTTCTAACCTGGTTGATTCTATGAGAAAACACCCACTACAAACTTCCCAAAATAATAATAAACCTCCTATCACTACCCATTTTAATTATCCTCATGGTAATTTTGAGCCACTCTTTCTTCCAAGCTTCCTCCGTCCCTTAAACAAGGTTCTTATTTGCTTGTAGAAATCAATTTGAATCAGAAAAAAAAAAAAAACCATTGAAGCATACTATATGCTTGCTCTACCTCACAAGGTTCTCCACTGTTTTTGAGAGTGACAATCCTAAATCCAAACCCAGGTCAAGCTGTAGAATCAGAGAATCACTCAGGGTTGGAAGTTACCACAAGGATCATCTAGTTCCAATCTGCCTGTCAGGGGCAGGGACACCTCACACTAGATCAGGCTGTCCAGAGCCTCACTCAGCCTGGCCTTAAACACCTCCAGAGGCTTCTGCTACCTCCCTGGGCAAACCATTCCAGAGTCTCACCACCCTCATGCTGAAGAACTTCTTCCTAACATCCAGTCTGAATCTGCCCATTTCTCGCTTTGTTTCATTCCCCTCAGTCCTATCATTACCTGGCAGCCTGGAAAGTCCCTCCCCAGTTTTCTTGTAGCCCCTGTATGATACTGAAAGGTCACAATAAGGTCATCTCAGAGCCTTCTACTCTTTCACTGAGGTGGTGGAGGTGGTCCCTGAAGGTTCAAGAAAAGCCTGGATGAAGCACTTAGTACCATGGTCTGGTTGACTGGATAGGGCTGGGGGATAGGTTGGACTGGATGATCTTGGAGGTCTCTTCCAACCTGGTTGATTCCATGCTTCTATGGTTCTATGGTTCCAGACTGAACAGTCTCAACTCCCTCAGTCTCTCCTCATAGTGATACAGAACCAGCTCAAAGGGTTGTATGGCACAGGCAGAGATCTCGTCTGCCAGTGTAACTTGGCATAAGAAACTAACACAGGCAGCATAAAA
The DNA here is from genome assembly GCF_015220805.1 of Pogoniulus pusillus. Taxonomy (NCBI): domain Eukaryota; kingdom Metazoa; phylum Chordata; class Aves; order Piciformes; family Lybiidae; genus Pogoniulus; species Pogoniulus pusillus. The sequence continues at coordinate 4,557,878 of NC_087288.1, read as the reverse complement.
CCCATGTTAGAGTTCACAAAGGAGCCTACTCTCACTAATGCAAGCCTAAAGTCTCAGAATGTCTGGACAAGGATATCTCCTGCAGACTTCAATGCAAAACTGTGGAGGTGTTTTTCAGAGACATCTCCACCGTGCTGAGATTTGAGAGTGGATGGACACAGATACCAGCTTTTGTCTGAACATCCTAGGCTTCTTGCATGAAGAAAATCCTGAGACTCAAAGACAGTGAGAGACAGAGTCCCTGATGAAGTCTGGCATAACCTTGAAGTAGCTTAGCTTAGGAGTCACATTTCTTCTTCTTTTTACTTTCAAAGTCTGTGTCTTAGGTATACAGATAACTTTCAACTGGCTTTGCATTAGGACCAGAATATGTCTGACCCTCAAATATTTTTCTCCTATGCTTCCTTCTAGAAAGTTAACCTCTATAATAGAAATCCTCTGACTGAAAATGTTAATTTGTCCCATGACATACTCCAGTAAATCACAATAAGGAGCCTTTACAGCATTCATTTTTCAATCACAAAGTCACAGAATAATGAAGTTGGGTATTTAATTTGTTGCTCTACCACCCAAGTCAAAGCAGCACTTCAAAGTTCATCTGGTTTTGAAATTCCATCAGGATGTTCAGGGCAGAGATCTGACCCAGACAAATACTTCTTTGAGGCAGCGATTCATGCAAAGAAGACACTCTGCATCTCTGGCAATTCCTTCCTTTCATAAATGCCCTTACCTGCTAGGTGAGCACGCTGCCAGTCCAAAATGGACCAAAACTGGGCAAAAACCCCTCCACATTTCTGAAAAGTTGAGCTAGCTGCCATGTGCCACTTCAGAATATTACTTCACTTTAAAGTGAGGGGTCCAGAAAGTTCATTCTCCATTCCCTTTTTATGTATTAAAGTGTTTTATGTGTCTTTGCACAAGTTCCATATGTTAGAGATTTGATTTCCCCCTGTACCACAGAGGCACCCATGGAGAGAGAAGTGGGGCTTTGCAGTGCTTACAGTGTGCAAGTATTGTGTCACAGAATCACAGAGACACCCAGGTTGGAAAAGCCCCTCGGGATCACCAAGTCTAACCTGTGACCCTACTCTACAAGATTCACCCTAAGCCATATTCCTAAGCATCACATCCAAACCACCCTTAAGCACATCCAGGTTGGGTGATTCCACCACCTCCCTGGGCAGCTCATTCCAGTGCCTGACCACTCTCTCCATGAAAAACCCTTTCCTAATGTCCAATATAAACCTCCCCAGCCTCAGCTTGAGGCCATTCCTCCTTCTATCTCCAATTACCTGTAAGCAGAGCCCAGCAGCAGCCTCTCCACAGTGTCCCTTCAGGTAGCTGTGGACAGCAGTGTGGTCTCCCATCAGCCTCCTCTTTTTCACACTAACCATCCCCAGCTCCCTCAGTTGCTCCTCATAAGATTTATTCTCCAAGCCCTTCCCCAGTTTTGTTGCCCTCCTCTGGACCTGCTCCAGCACCTCCACATCTCCCTTGTATTTCAGTGCCCAAATCTGAACAAAACACTCGAGCTGTGGCCTCACCAAAGCTGAGTCCAAAGGGACAATCACCTCCCTGCTCCAGCTTGCCACAGCATTTTTAACAGAAGCCAGGATGCCATTGGCCTTCTTAGCCACCTGTGCACACTGCTGGCTCATGTTCAGCTCCTGTCTACTCCATCTCCCAGATCCTTTTCTGCTACACAACTCTCCAGCCACACTGCCCCAAGCCTGTAGTGTTGCTTGGGGTTGTTGTGACCCAAGTGCAGGAGCTGGCATGTGGCCTTGTTGAAACTCATCCCATTAATGCTGGTCCATTGATCCAGCCCATCCAAGTCCCTCTGAAGAGCCTCTCTACCCTCATTCAAATCAACACTGCTACCTAACTTGCTGTGTATGATCCTTTCCATTCTGCTCTCTTTGTCCTAGCCTGTCCTTGATCTGCTTTTTAGATCACTGCTGCTTACTGAGCTGATGTTTGCACAGAACCACAGGGGTGCGTGGAATGGGAGAGCATCTGGTTCATTACTTGCTTAAGGACTATTCACTATGAAAGAAATAACATCTAATAAATAAAGTGATAAATCAGACAGACTAACAACTACACAGGAACAGGTGATCATGGGGGCAGTACAGAATAAAAAGATCTCTTTGGTCACTAATTGGTGGCCATCGAGCAAACCGTTCTGGCACAGCCCTGAGAATTGCCTTGAGCTCTGTAGCTGATAAAGGTGTGGAAATAGGATTATCATGAGCATTAGGGAGCATGTCAAGGGACTTGTATGGAATTTCTGAAGGACTATCAGAGACTCTTGTGGGACTGCATAAAACTTATTATGGAACATTTAAGAAAGGACCTAAGATGAGGGAAAAGAAGGCTGAGAGATAAAGGATCTATAGCTGTATGTCCAGTAATTTGTTACTGGCCAGACTTGCACATGTCAGATAGATTTGGCTTAGTTATTTCTCTGCCTCCCTCTCTTCTTTCTGAACTCCTTCCTTCCAAATTCCTTCTTTCCTCCTGAATTCCTTCTTTCTGAATTCCTTCCTTCCTTCCTTCCTGCCTGCCTTCCTGCCTTCCTTCTGAATTCCTTCCTTCCTGCCTTCCTTCTGAATTCCTTCCTTCCCTTCTTTCCCTGAATCAACTTTTGCTGATTCTCGATTTATCCCTATGTTCCTTGGCAGCTGGGGCAGACTTCTGTTACAGTTCATTGACTTTCTTATTCTCTAACTGCACTCAAATGATTTTTAATATCTTCTTTTATTCCTCTTGAGTCCTCTCCTGCAAACTCTTTCCTTGTCCAGGATAAAGAAGTCACTCAGCAGTACATGCACCTTTGACTATGGGAAATGCTGGGCCTTTTCCACACCCAACTGAACTTTCCCCTTTTTTTTCCCCCCCTCCTTTATTTTTCCTCTGGAAATTTAAATCTGAACAGAATAAATCCTCCTGTTTATACTTTCACCAACATCATCTTGCAGTCCATTGATCCAAACATTTTTTGGCCTATAGTTAGAATATCATAGATGAGTGAGTTGTACAAACAGGGCCAAGACAGAGTAATTTGTTTTTCATTTACAGCTCAACTACAGAAAAAAAGAGAAAAATCTTGCTGCAATCCAAAGTGTTAGACCCTAGCTTTAGAGGATCACAGGATCACAGGCTGTTAGGAGTTGGGAGGGACCACCACAGATCATTGAGGCCAACCCCCTGCCAGAGCAAGACCATAGAATCTAGTGCAGGTTGCACAGGAATGCATCCAGGCAGCTCTTGGAAGTCTCCAGAGAAGGAGACTCCACATCTTCTCTGGGCAGCCTGTTCCAGAGCTCTGTCACCCTTACAGTAAAGAAGTTCTTCCTCATGTTGAGGTGGAACTTCCTGGGCTGTAGTTTACATCCATTGCCCCCTGTCCTATTGCAGGGCTCAACTGTCCCCTCCCTCTTGACCCCCAGCCCTCAGATCTTTATGAACATTTATTAGATCTCCTCCAAGTCTTCTCTTCACCAGACCAAAAAGCCCAAGGTCCCTCAGTCTCTCCTTACAAGGCAGAGCTCCAGCCCCTTCATCATCTTCACAGCCCTCCATTGGACTCTCTCAAGTACTTCCCTGTCCCTCCTGAACTAGGGAGCCCATAACTGAATGCGATATTCCAGGCAAGGTCTCACTAGGACAGAATAGAGGGTGAGGAGGACCTCTCTCAATCTGCTGGCCACACTCCTTTTGGTGATACTGTGATAGTGTGATACACCTCTCCTGCTATTCCTTCCACTGGGTTGCCTGTGGTCTTGCCTTTAAAAATCCTTTGTACAGAGGTGTGTTTAACTGACCACTGCCTGTCTCATCTTTGATTAGGCACTAATTGCTTTGCAACCCAGTTATGGCTCTTATCAATATTAGCACAATGTTCTTCATTGATCTCTCATTTTCTGCTTAACGATGTTACCTCATCCACTGTCACATTTAAATTACTCTTTGTTATGGTGGAGGTTTTATGTCCCTTTTAAATGAGGCTCTGTGGCCAGCCAGCGTGCAATCTGCCTCTGCCGTGTTCCCTTCTCCCTCAGATCTCCTTTGGCTGCAATCAGAAGCCACTGATGCAAAGAAGTTTAATGTAAATTTTAATGCTCTAAGAAGCTTGAATGAAGTGCTTTGGAAATCCAGGTGCTGAATAAGCTAAATGCACCACAGAAAGATGACAGAGTGGCTTAGGAAAGAAAGGAAGGGTCCATTTTAGCAATTATTGTGAAATTGTTCAGCTGTTCTCAGGTTAGAAAGAGACTCTTACAGAAAGAGAGCACTAACAGTTTGCCTGTTTGTTCTTTATTACTTGGGATGGGAAGGTTGGGTGATGAAGATTAACATGACACATATTATTCCCTATTAGTTAAGCCAATGACATGCTATAATTAGGAGGCACTTGAATTAGGGACTTGGCCAATTACTGATGAATTTAAGAGAACTTTTTTCTATTGATTTAAAAAAAAATACTGTGATTGGTCTACAGAAGCCATATACCAGAGACTGATGCAGCTCTTGGGTTGCAGCAAGAGAAGTGTTGCCAGCAGGGCAAGGGAGTGGATTCTGCCCCTTGGCTCTGCTCTCCTCAGACCCCACCTGGCGTCCTGTCTGCAGTTCTGGAGCCCCCAACACAAGAAGGACATGGAACTGTTGGAGAGAGTCCAGAGGAGGTCACAAAGATGCTCAGAGGGCTGCAGCAGCTCTGCTATGAGGACAGGCTACCAGGGTTAGGGCTCTGCAGCCTGGAGAAGAGAAGGCTTCAGGGATACCTTGTAGTAGCCTTCCAGTATCTGAAGGATGCCTACAGGAAGGCTGGGGAGGGACTATTGACAAGGTCCTGTAATGACAGGATGAGGAGGAATGGGTTTAAACTGGAAAAGGGGAGATTGAAACTAGATGTCAGGAAGAAGTTCTTTGTAGTGAGGGTGGTAAAACACTGGCACAGGTTGCCCTGGGAGGTTGTGGCTGCTCCCTCCCTGGAGGTGTTCAAGACCAGGTTGGATGAGGCCTTGAGTGACCTGTTCTACTGGGAGATGTCCCTGCCTATGGCAGGGAATTGCAACTGGATGAGTTTTGAAGTCTCTTCCAATTTAAACCATTCTATGATTCTATAAGTTAATGCTGTTCTGAATACTGATTAAAGCCAGTTTAAAATACATCTCAGTTATCTTTCTGTATAGCTTAGTGTTCTCTTTTTTCAAACATAGACACAATATTAAGGCCAAAGGTCACTTTTCCTCTTACAGTTTCCTTAAATATTACAGCATTCCTCTACAGGTTTGGACAGTAAAGGTTCAAATCTGAATTTTCTTTCCAATTTTTTTCCATGCTCTCTTGAAAAAATAATTTTAAAGAGTTCATTCTTTTTCTGAGAGATCAGACTGAAGAAGAATATGTGATATGAGTGATCAAAGTCCCAGAGAAGTAAAGACAGTGGAAAGGAAAATCTTATGTGAGAAATTCTCCCAGGCAAGCAGCAACAGAACAAGGGGACACAGTCTCAAGTTGTGCCAGGGAGGTCTAGGCTGGATGTTAGGAGGAAGTTCTTCACAGAGAGAGTGATTGGCATTGGGATGGGCTGCCCAGGGAGGTGGTGGAGTCACTGTCCCTGGAGGTGTTCAAGAAGAGACTGGATGAGGCACTTAGTGCCATGGTCTGCTTGATTGGCCAGGTCTGGGTGCTAGGTTGGACTGGATGAGCTTGGAGGTCTCTTCCCAACTGGTTGATTCTATGATTCTATGATTATCCCTTGTAGGATTCCCCAAGAACACTGCTCTGAAGTTTCTGGTTTGCTCTTGAAGATCATGCATCAACTTACCTGCTCTTTTCCTTATGCATACCAAGATGATGGCTTTAGGTTGAATGGTGGTCTTAGATTGACAGTTGGACTCGATGAGCTTAGAGGTCTTTAACAAACAATTCCATGAGTCTATGGTTCTTTGAAGTGGCCTCTTCCCATGGAAGGGGAGACCGACTAAAGAAATATTTTTATGGTTAAAGTCTTCAGACACTTTTTGGAATATGAGCTTTAGGGAAAAAAATGACTTTGCTTTGAATTGGAAGTAAAATAAGGTCATTATAAGTTCCTTTCAGGAACTCATCAGACACTTATAACCTAAGAGAACTTTTGAGCTAACCCTTCAGTGAAAGCCTTTAATAAGAAGCTGTGAGGATTCCAACCAGTAAATGGCATAGTTAATTGTTTAAAACAGATTTTAACCCACTGAGTTATAATCTTCATTAATTAGCTCTGAAAGGTTATTTTCCTCTCACATTTTTTCAGTTGTGAAAGGAAATTATGGCCTGCAAAATAAGCCTGCCAGAAAAGAGAAGCATTCAAAAGAAAAAAAGTAGAAGAAAGCAAGAAATCTGATATTTTTAATTATGGAGTTATCTTGGGCCTAAAATACAGCTTCTGAAGGTGACAGCAGAAAGCAAATTCTATTTTTCTGCCATGAAAGCAGGAAGAAAGAGAATAAAGTTGTTTTAAGAACATGGATTCCTACCACACTTCATACCAAGTGGGCGTCACCAATTTGTGTTGTATCATAGAATCATAGAATCAACCAAGTTGGAAGAGTGGCCTCCAAGATCATCCAGGTCAACCTAGCACCCAGACCTGGCCAATCAACCAGACCATGGCACTAAGTGCCTCATCCAGGCATTGCTTCAACACCTCCAGGGACCACAACTCCACCACCTCCCTGAGCAGCCCATTCCAATGCCAATCACTCTCTCTGTGAAGAACTTCTTCATAACATCCAGCCTGGACCTCCTCTGGCACAACTTGAGACTGTGTCCCTTTCTTCTGTTGCTGCTTGCCTGGCAGAAGTACCAACCCCACCTGGCTACAGCCTCCCTCCTCCCAGAAGAGGACTGGATGAGGCACCTAGTGCCATGGTCTAGTTGATTGGCTAGGGCTGAGTGCTAGGTTGGACTGGATGATCTTGGAGGTCTCTTCCAATCTGATTGATTTTCCTTTCCTCTCCTTTCCTCTCCTTTCCTCTCCTTTCCTCTCCTTTCCTCTCCTTTCCTCTCCTTTCCTCTCCTTTCCTCTCCTCTCCTCTCCTCTCCTCTCCTCTCCTCTCCTCTCCTCTCCTCTCCTCTCCTCTCCTCTCCTCTCCTCTCCTCTCCTCTCCTCTCCTCTCCTCTCCTCTCCTCTCCTCTCCTCTCCTCTCCTCTCCTCTCCTCTCCTCTCCTCTCCTCTCCTCTCCTCTCCTCTCCTCTCCTCTCCTCTCCTCTCCTCTCCTCTCCTCTCCTCTCCTCTCCTCTCCTCTCCTCTCCTCTCCTCTCCTCTCCTCTCCTCTCCTCTCCTCTCCTCTCCTCTCCTCTCCTCTCCTCTCCTCTCCTCTCCTCTCCTCTCCTTTTCTCTTTTGAGGCTTACAGTATTATTGTTGCATAGACTGACCTAAAATTGTAGCTAATATGCAGAACCAAGAGAAATGCTGGACACCAGTGGGCTCTTCCTTCTGTTGGATGAAGACATAAGAAGAATCAGTGGCTGGAGCTGGCATCTAGGCATATTCAAGTTTGTAATGAGGCCATTTTTTTAATTGCAGTGGTGATTAGCTTTGAGAGCCATCAAGGAAAGCGATGATATTTCTCCAGTTGTTGAAATCCTCAGATCAAGACTGATGACTGCACTGGGACATATGCTTGAGCCCATTACAAGTGATTTGGTTTACTACAGAGCTAAACTAGGCGAAGTGGTAGTACTGGTGTTATATTTAGCTTCATCTAAGCAATCTAATGATCCCTGTCAGCCTTCAAATGTCTGAGCTGATGAAGTGAAGCTGAAGTTGGAGTTTGCAAACAGCTAGAGCTGAGAGAATAGAGGGTACTTCAGTTTGATGGGTGGCATTGCACACTTCTTGAATACCTCCAGGGATGATGACTCCATCACCTCTCTGGGTAGCCTGTTCCAACACAGGATCAGAGGATCACAGGATGTTAGGGGTTGAAAGGGACCCAAGGAAATTATCAAGTCTAACCCCCCTGCCAGAGCAGGACAATCCTATCTAACACAGATCACACAGGAACACATCCAGACAGGCCTTGAAAGGCTCCAGAGAAGGAGACTCCACAACCTCTCTGGGCACCCTGTTCCAGTGCTCTGTGACCCTTATAGTAAAGAAGTTCCCCCTTGTGTTGAGGCGAAACCTCTTTTGCTGCAACTTACACTCATTGCTCCTTGTCCTATCCCAGGGAGCAGTGAGCAGAGCCTGTCCTCACCTCCTGGCCAGCCTTCAAATACTTATAAACATTTATCAAATCCCCTCTAAGTCTTCTCTTCTCCAGACTAAAAAGCCCCAGGTCCTTCCCAACACCTCACCACCCTCTCATTAAAGACGTCTTCCCCAATGTCCAATTTAAACTTCCCCCGGCACAACTTAAACCCATTTCCTCTCACCCTGCTGGTACAGGCATACCCTTTCTGTTGTCAAATGTCCTGGTAACTTTGCTTCTAAACCATTCTTATTCTACTCAGTAGCAAAAATTTTTTTTCTTCAACACATCCTAAACAAAACCCACATCACACCAACAGGATCCAAATGCTGCAAGTTAGGAGCAGTGCAACCTGGCCAGCTTTGTCTTCTTTCTTCACAGGTATGGATTAAAGTGATCCCTGTGCTACACAAACCAACCACCTCACACTTAAAATTCCTCATAACTTTTAGGAAGCAATTGAACATTGAAACAGTAGAAATGGCACAAAGAAAAGCATTACAGCAGAACACAGTGTACAAAGTGGAAAGAAAGAGGAGAACATTAAAATAAAAGATGCTCTATTGATGTAGAGTAGTGTAGAATATTTTTTCTTACTCTGTGCATAGTTTCCATTTCCAAAGGGTACTAGAATCATAGAATCAGAGAAGGGGAGGGGTTGGAAGGGACTTCTGAAGATCATCAAGTCCAAATCCCTTCTTTTTTTTTCCTTTTTCCTTTTTAAGTTTTTACAGAAGCAAGAAAACTCAAACTCATAATACTGGATTTAAAATCCCCCCCTTCAACTCTTCACAAGCCTCATGGAAAACTCTTTAGTAAGCCTCTTTAGATGAGTTTAGCTTTACCTGCTTATACAAGATTTCAACTTCAAGCTTTACCTTTCTGCTTCCAAATTCATCACTGATACTGACTTTCTTCTGAGTACTTTGAGATGTTGCTGCCAGAGATCCCTTGAGACTGCCCTTTCGCTCTTCAGGTCACCATCACAACAATGTTTAAGCAAAAATAAAACCCCAACCAAACCAAAAAACCCCACATATTTCTTTTTGCTCCCTTTTTGGCACTCCTCAGGAGAAAGCACAAGCAGTGGTGACTTTGCACTAAATGTAACCTTGAGAAGAAGTTCACTTAGAAGCACTCACAGAGAGCTTTTATTCGTTAGCTGAGCTAGGTATTGGTGTATCTTCTTCACATCAGTGAGATTTACCAAGTCAGACTTAGAACTGTGTCTAAAGGGTGAGGGGAGCATTTCAGAGGGTACAGAGACGAGGCTTTGGAGAATCAAAACACAGCCTTCAGTGAGAGTACTCAGAGAAAGAAAACATTTTGAAACTCTCCAGGTGATTTTGAACAGTGACTCTAACCTGACGCACTGCAGAAAGGAATCAAATTACTCCACAGAAGAGTGGAACCTGGTAAATAAGGACTTGAGATGCATGCAAATGTCCTGCTTTGGGAAGATGGCATTTAGCACTGCAGAGACAGAAATCTGTCTGTCATGAACCACACCACCAAATGATCTTCAAGACTACTACTTCAATAACTTAAAACCCCCCAGCACTTCCTTATGAAATGCACCACCAGGTTGTCTGATTAAGAGGAAGGCAGCACTTCTCCTTTCTCTAACACACAGAATAAGAGTATACTGTAGTCACTTAAATACCACATCTTCTGCAGCAGCAAGACTGACTTGCTTTAGGCCAGTTAACTACAGGAGGTGCTGCAAACATGGTTTTGGCAAGGTCTTCTCCGATGCAAACCCTGACCTCAGCAGCTCAGTGGACATGGAAATTGAGGGAGGCAAATTTTCTTCTTGTTCCTTCATCTGTTTTTTAAAGATATTGTTCAATCTACTGACAAACAGATAGAGATGAGAGATTGTTCTTTGCTCAATTCATCCTCTTGAACACTATGGAGATCATCCAACAATATAAAGAAAAGGGATGGTCTGAAACTCTACTTCATGTGCATATCTCCACAGCCTTGAGCAGACACTTTGTACCCTCACATAGCACAAATTCAAGCTGACATAGCTCCAAAATAAGAGAAGTTGATATTTATGTGCATTACCAGTCACTTTCTGCTCATTAGACTCCGAATTGTCAGGGTTGGAAGAGACCTTAAGGATCAGCTAGATCCAGACCACCTGTCATGGACAGGGACACCTCACACTAAATAAGGTTGCTCAGAGTCACATCCAGCCTGGCCTTAAAGTCCTCCAGGAATGAGGCTTTCACCACCTCCCTGGGCAACCTGTTCCAGTGTATCACCATGCTCATGGTGAAGAACTTCCTCCTCACGTCCAGTCTGAATCTACCCACTTCTAGTTTTGCTTCATTTCCCCTGCTCCTGTCACTAGCTGATACCCTAAAAAAGTCCCTCCCCACCTTTCCTGTAGGCCCCCTTCAGATACTGGAAGGCCACAATAAGGTCTCCTCAGAGCCTCCTCTTCTCCAGACTGTATAGCCCCAACTCTCTCAAGTCTGTCTTCATGGGAGAGGTGCTCCAACTCTCTAACTCTTGTATTTCTGACTCCCTTTGGCCTGGATTTCAACTAAGCGTGGGGGTTGTTACTAAAATCAGAGTATGTATTTTCCTCCTAAGGTGATATTCCTGTTACACACTGCACAGATGTTGCCATACAGCACAAGAGAGCTTGAGGATCAATGACAAATCCACATATGTTCAGTGGGATGTTTTGTTAAGCATCTGAGATAATGAAGGCAGGCAGCTTGTCTGGGAAGCTAATTCCAACAACTTCACCTCTCCACCTGGCATGAAATTAGTTTCCAGTGAGCACTGAAGCTGGCTGTGTCCTAATCTACTCCAGAAATGCTGACATCCAGAAAAGAATGTGCCCACATTTATACTCCTTCTAGTGAAACAGGATGCTAGGCTATGCCGATGTTCTACTGGCACTAAGGGCTTTGTCTTTGTGCCAGAAAGGCAGGAGTCACCCTCTGTTCTCCAGCTGAGATACAGCAGGCTCTTCATTGGCTCCTCAACTTGTGTGATTCCCCTTGATATATCAAGGGAAAGCAGGCTGAGGGCATGCCAAGGGTTTCCTTTGTGTGCAGTTCAGCCTAGCTGCACCTGCTGCACCTGAAAGGTGGGCAGCAGAGAGGGAAAGGCAGGTCTCTACCACTCCATGTCCTGCTGGTCACTTGCACAGTGTGAACTCCCCACACAGAAACTGTGCAGGCTTTTCCCCACAGCACTGACTCTGTCCTTTCATGGCTGAATGCAAAAGCTTGGCATGCACCACCATGCATCAAGCACCAGGTCCAGCTGGTATCAAAAGGGGCAAGAAAAACTCCTTGTGCCATGAATGTGTGGGGCATGCAATCTTTGCAGCCTACTCTGCATGGGTCAACCAGTTTGTGCACCCAGTGAGGTTGGACTATCATCAAATCCTACAGTAATTCAGGTTGGAATGGACTACAAAATGTCATCTAGTCCAAACCCCAAAGTAAGGAGGTAAAAATTACATGCCTGGGAGTCTTCTCAAGAAGCACAGTTAGGACAAATCTCTGCAGAGCAGTTTGGTAGAAATTTCACTCAACTGGGTAGATATAAACCCCTGAATTTCAATACCTAATTTAAAGTCAAACCACATTTGCATGATCAGGGTGTTTTTTTTTTTTGAGGTGGTAAACCTCCTAAAGAAATTTCAGTTTCATGGGTGCTTCTGACACAGATTCAGTTGATATTTCTTCAGCAGCTCACTTCAGTTGCTCAACTATGTTTCTTGTAACGCCAAAATGATTGCATGCTGCTTCAAGTGTGGGTCCATCCATGCATTATGAACCACCACAAACGACTGCTTTGATTTACTCTTCATGCTGAATAGGCAGAACACCAAATGTGTATGATTAAGTTGTCCAAAGTATGGCTTTAAGCTATTTATCAGAGCCATTTCATCTTTTACTAGTTTTTCAATCAGATCTTTGTGCTACACACAGTTTAATTCACAGAATCACAGAATCTTAGAGGTTGAAAGGGACCTCCACAAATCATTGAGTCCAACCTTCTGCCAAGGCAGGATCCCCTAGGGTAGTTTACACAGGAATGCATCCAGGTGGGTTTCGAAAGTCTTCAGAGAAGGAGACTCCACAACTTCTCTGGACAGCCTGTTCCAGGGCTCTGTCACCCTCATTGTAAAGAAGTTTCTCCTCATGTTGAGGTGAAACCTTCTGTGTTCCAGTTTGTATCTATTGCTCCTTGTCTTACTGCTTCTGACTACCAAAAAAAGCCCCTTGACATCCACCCCTGAGATATTTGTACATGCTGATCAGATCTCCTCTCAGCCTTCTCTTCTCCAGACTAAACAGCCTCAGGGCTCTCAGTCTCTCTCCGTAGGGAAGATGCTCAAGTTCCCCACTCATCCTCGTGGCTCTCTGCTGGACTCTTTCTAGCAGGTCTCTGTCTCTCCTGAACTGAGGACTCCAAACTGGACACAGTATTGCAGGTGTGATCTCATTAGGGCAGAGCAGAGCAAGAGAGAACTTCCTTAGACCTGCTGGCCACACAGTTGATAATATCTCTGGCAACTGCCTGGCATTCTTTTGAAATGTGTGTACATACATACATAAGTATATGTATCTAGAATCACAGAATCATAGAACCAGCCAGGGTGGAAGAGACCTCCAAGCTCATCCAGTCCAACCTAGCACCCAGCCCTATCCTATCAATCAGACCATGACACTAAGTGCCCCATCCAGCCTTTTTCTTGAACACCTCCAGGGATGGTGACTCCACCACCTCCCTGGGCAGCCCATTCCAATGCCAATCACTCTCTCTGCCAACAGCTTCCTTCTAACACCCAGCCTATACATCCCATGATACAACTTGTTATATATATATATGTGTGTGTGTGTACAGATGTGTGTGTATATACATACACACACTCACATCTCTATATATTCAGCTTACACTTAAGTTTTGTTTTGCTTAGTTCTGTCTGCAAGTTTCTCAGGTGATACTGTGTACTGTGAGCACCAAATATAAATTCAGTGCCTGACTTTATTCTCTCTCCCTCTATGGCCTGCTTGCCTCATCCTTTGTGAGTCCCAGCTCTTTATGTGCCAGTATCATTTATTTTAGCATTTTAATAATGGAGTAGGCTGTGATCAATATGGGGGATACATTTATGATAGCCATGGATCATTTTTCACAAAACTGCAACTCCTCAGACTTCTGAGAGTACTCTCTGCTTATTTGATGCATGGTAACAAATGGAACCAAGTAATTCCACATACATCAAAATACCCTAGGAGATGGGCAGCAGCAAATTACAACAGGGACACGAATTGAAGGAGCACAGCTCTTGCAAAAGGGAAAATGCAGTGGGCTTTGCTAGATGATATTTCTTCACTAGCAGATTCAGGAGTTGTTCAAGCAGCCTGAAGTAACACAAGTCTGTAGGCATACAAAAGCAACTGAATGCTCTTTAATGAAGGTAAATAGTGATGAGATACTCCCTTCTTAGTAGCATAGGTTTACAATTAACAAGGCCAAGTGCAGGGTTCTGCACTTTGGCCACAACAACCCCAAGCAGCGCTATAGGCTGGGGAGTGAGTGGCTGGAGAGCAGCCAGGAGGAAAGGGACCTGGGGGTACTGATAGATAGTAAGCTGAAGATGAGCCAGCAGTGTGCCCAGGTGGCCAAGAGAGCCAATGGCATCCTGGCCTGCATCAGGAACAGTGTGTCCAGCAGGACAAGGGAGGTTATTCTTCCCCTGTACTCAGCACTGGTCAGGCCACACCTTGAGTACTGTGTCCAGTTCTGGGCCCCTCAATTCAAGAAAGATGTTGAGGTGCTGGAACATGTCCAGAGAAGGGCAACAAAGCTGGTGAGGGGCCTGGAGCACAAATCCTCTGAGGAGAGGTTGAGGGAGCTGGGCCTGTTTAGCCTGTAGAAGAGGAGGCTCAGGGGTGATCTTATTACTGTCTACAACTACCTGAAGGGACATTTGTAGCCAGGTGGGGGGTGGCCTCTTCTCCCAGGCAACCAGCAATAGAACAAGGGGACACAGTCTCAAGTTGTGCCGGGGTAGGTATAGGCTGGATATTAGGAAGAAGTTCTTCACAGAGAGAGTGATTTCCCATTGGAATGGGCTGCCCAGGGAGGTGGTGGAGGCACCATCCCTGGGGGTCTTCAAGAAAAGACTGGATGAGGCACTTAGTGCCATGGTCTAGTTGACTGGCTAGGGCTGGGTGCTAGGTTGGACTGGATGATCTTGGAGGTCTCTTCCAACCTGCTTGGTTCTATGAATCTGTGATTCTAAGATCAAATGTCACATTCCTAATAAAAAAAGAATAGTAATCTTAGCCCATTCTAATGGGATCATGGATGTTCTCTCCATCCACCTCAATGCTTCATCATTACTGATACCTAACCTATTGTCAGCATCAGTGGTATTTTGTGACAGAGGGTCTAAGGGATTTAAAAGTCCTGAAAAGGAAACACTCTTTTCCAAAACATATAATTTAACTTAAAGCTGTATTTACTGAGCTGCATTTGCAAAGCATAAACTTTGCCTCTTCAGTCAGCATGATTAGTTGTCCAATGCTTCAGTGCTTTAGTTCATCTCTAATAGGCTATTACTTAGCAAAAAAAGAAAGAAAGAAAAAAAGTCTTCAGTGGTTTGGGGGAAAAAAATGGTTATCTAGCTTGTTCTAAAACCTCTGACACCATGCAGCCTGCACCTTCTGAATCTCGATTGCTCACTTGCTGAAGCCTTTTGTCGATCGCTATTTTGACGAGGGGGTTTCTATCTGCCAAATATTCACAGCTTCTTTTCAAACCAAAATCAATAGCCAACATTGCAGAGGAGAGAGAAAAACAGCACTACACAATCTGTCCTGAATTCCCCTTTAGAGCAGAAACACATTTGATGGTGTCAGCTAAGAAGATCTCATAACAAACACCTACTTTCACGTTTATTGGCAGCCTATTAGTTGCCAAAGGACTGCTGGATGGGTGACCAGCGAGGGATGTCCTTTGTTGTTACTTATTTTGTCTCAGTTGCCAAGTAGTATGGATGGGTGACCACTATGGGATGTCATTTACTGTTATTTATTTTATTCTTCTTTTCTTGTCAGAGGTCTTTTCTTTTTTCCTTTCTCCAGTCTGGGAGCTCTGCAGCATGACACAGAATGCTTGAGGACTGCAGCCTTCCTAACTCTTACAGTTATCTCTCAAGAAGCAGATTATCTGCTTAATAAGTTACAACTGGATAATACATCCTAGCACTGCTGTGCTTTTAAGTTCCTTTAGTAACAGAGAGGAAAATTACATATATATTTTTTTAAAATGGCTTGTGAGGGTTTTGTTTTGTTCTGTTTTCAATACAAACGTTCAGTGCAGGCAGGAATGCATATTGTATTTCTCCAGACTTCAGAGGAAGGTAATTCTCAGACTGCCACATAATCCGACTTGTAACTACAATTTTTTTTCCCTATATATATAAATCTTCTGGATTGGGTCCTCAGGATTTGCTGTGGATAGTGCCTGGTTCATTTTTTAAACGTTTGTGATGTCCTCTGCTGTGCACTCTGCAAGGGTGCAACTAGACAAAAAAGAGGAGAGCTTGTCCTGGCAGCTGTGCTTTGAATCAAGTTTATCCTCCTGGATAGAGTGCAAGAGTTTGCATGAAAACCACAGTGCATGCCGGGAGCAAGCAGCTTTCCAGAGACAGAAACAAGCAGAAGAAATAGAGGTGCCAAGCAAACACAGAGGTGAAGGCTTCTGGCAAAGAAGAACCTAGAGTCAGCCCTCCTGAGATGCTGGAAGGAGAGACTCATCCTCAGAATGCACAGGCAACTGTGCAGAGTTTGCTGTACATGTGAAGTCCTTGGGAGTTCAGAGCAACCCTGAAGAGAAAGAACCTGTCTGACAATGAATTGATGTACAAACTCTTTTCTTCACTCATTGTCCTGAGCCCTGGCTTAATTAGTTCTTCTTTGATCTGGTTCATATTCACATCAAGCCTACCTTCTGAGATTCAAAGTTAGTTTTCTACTTTTGTGTGATCTCTTCAAGGTGAAAACAGGCAAAATGGCCCTGGTCAACTCAGGCTCCTTATAGACCTTAACAACTTTTAGTCACATCTTTAGCCCTTTGCCAAAGACAAAGTAAAAGAGTAAAAGAGTAAGTGAATGGTAACACAAAGAGTCACCTTTCCAAGCTACTAACAGTCTAAGGCAAAGCTGATTTCTCCATGAGGCAGAACAGCTGGATTTTACCCACTTAGAACAATCATAATTGTTCTCACAAGGCTGCCACAGTTTGAGAAGAGAATGCTCCAGGGAGACCTTTAAGCAGCCTTCCAAGATCTGAAGGAAGCCTGCAAGAAAGCTGGGAAGGGAGCTTGCAGTGATAGGATGAGAAGGAATGGATTGAAATTGGAAGAGAGTAGATTTAGACTGGATATTAGGAAGAAATTCTTTACAGTGAGGGTGGTGAGACACTGGAACAGGTTGCCCAGGGAGGCTGTGGATGCCCCCTCCCTGGAGGTGTTCAGTACCAGATTGGCTGTGATCTTGAGCAACCTTCAGTTGGGAAGTGTCCCTGCCCATGGCAGTGAGGTTGGAACTAGATGATCTTCC
Organism: Pogoniulus pusillus; assembly: GCF_015220805.1. Lineage (NCBI taxonomy): Eukaryota > Metazoa > Chordata > Aves > Piciformes > Lybiidae > Pogoniulus > Pogoniulus pusillus. Next base: position 4,541,025 of record NC_087288.1, on the reverse strand, counting down.
AACCCAAACCATTCTTTGATCCTATGAAAATAAAGGAAGAATCCTCAAAAGCACAAACAACTTTACCATTCCTGTGAGAACTATAGGTGTGGCCTGTCAATTTGCTGAGACACTTTCAGGACAGGAGGCTGGTGAAGCAGCAGGACAGCAAGAAGCCGGCAAACAATGCTTTTCCAGGAGAACACACAACTGGAGACACTGTGGACAGCAGTCACAGGGTGTTGATTGCAGGATCACAGGATGTTAGGGGTTGGAAGGGACCTCCATAGATCATTGAGTCCAACCCCCCTGCCAGAGTAGGACTATAGAATCTAGCACAGGTTGCACAGGAACTCATCAGACAGGTCTTGAAAGTCTCCAGAGAAAGAGACTCCACAACCTTTCTGGGCAGCCTGTTCCAGTGCTCTGTGATCCTTACACATAATGGATTTAGACAGCTCTCAACCTTTGCTAAAAATAGCTGGTCTATGGCTTGTCCCTCCCCATTGAGATGACAGTGGAGCCATGGGTACCCAAATCAGATCTCTGTTAGAGTATCTGATGAAGGTAGATAACATACACTCAGTGGACATATTTCAATGACTCCATCAGCACTTGAGCTATCAGCCTAAAGCAGATGTGATGGGAGGATACTCACACCATGTGAAGGGTTTCAAATCACTGACAGATGAACCATATCTGACATTGACACTTGGGGTGGAATTCCAACATGTGATCGCTGCCCTGTCACTGTTGCCAGAGGAAGTGTCTAGGAAACACATAGCTGGAACTTGGGAAACACTGAGAACTGATGACAACAGTGTGGCTGATGGAGAAGAGATAATGAGTGACAGCAGACAGGCTTAATGGATCAGACCTCAGGCACCTTTTAAAGTTATATAATATGAGCTTCACCGAATCAACCTTCACCTTCCAAGTTTGCAGGGTACTCTGAGTTAACAAAAATGATTTGATAAGGTATGCACTGTACCTGAGCAGAAAAAGGAGGCTATCCTAGTAGAATGGGGGGAAAAGTTCTTTTAATGGTCAAAAATTTCACCAAGTCCTCTTCATTGCCTCCCTAAACCAAAGCCTCTGATGACTTCTTGGCAAAGATTAAAAATAAAGCTATGCTCTATCAGTTTCTGAATCTTCAAAGAATAATTCCCTAAATTCTAAAGACTATGACCAAAGGATAAGTCACTGAAAATCTGGGGAGCCCAAATACTGCTGTTACTTAACCATCTTTTTGAGAAGCAAAAGATTTAGCAGGTAAAAAAAGTGGAATTCCAGAAGCTTATGTTGCCATTTTTAGGAGCGCAAGGTGAGGTACAGAAGGTACAGAGCAAAAATAAGTTGATTCTAAGAGGTATTTGTGTGTTTCTGTTTTGTTCAGAGATAAACTCACTGTGAGGCCACAGAAATTGAAGAAGACTTCTGACATGAGCAACAGTAGCTGTAGCACATTGGTAAATACACAGGAGTTTTGGATGACATCTTTCATAAGAGGAGAACTCATGAAGCTGAAGTTATCCCACTTTACATTTCAACTAAGCAAACAAACATGCTCTTAAGAAGTTTCCTTTAGATGTTCTCCTGGGACTACAGCCCTTTATCCAAACCTTATAAAAAAACCACCCAAGCTGTCCTTGAATATCCTTAACTTTTGAAACAGAGCTGCCTGACAAGCAGTAGTGCCAGAGGCCATGTTCAGTCAACACCGCTGCTGGAACCGATGACGCTGTAGGAGACATCACACTTACAGTGAATTCTGTCAGGAAGCAGAAGTCTCATTCATGATCAAGGGATTTGCCATTGGAATGGGCTGCCCAGGGAGGTGGTGGAGTCACCATCCCTGGAGGTGTTCAAGAAAAGCCTGGATGAGGCACTTAGTGCTGTGGTCTAGTTGACTGGATAGGGCTGGGTGCTAGGTTGGACTGGATTATCTTGGAGGTCTCTTCCAACCTGGTTGATTCTATGATTCTATGGTGGAGGTAGGCTTATTAATTCGAAATGTGGCTTCTTTCCTGAGTTAAAAAAAAGGAAAGAAAACAATCAGGAGGGAAAAGCAAAATACAGCATTAAAAGCTGGGAGTTGAGGGCCCTAAAAAAAAAAAAAATCAAAGTTTCATGGCTCTGGATGTCAGAGATATTCCCAGCAGCAGAAAGGAAAAGTCAAGAACTGATGGCTGATAATTATTAGTGGCCTTTGTCCTCATCCTGAGATGTGATCTCTGCTTACTTTCAGAGACCAGGCTAGGGCTTGCCAAGGAAAACAGAAATACAGAACTTCACAGTCGAATAGATTTGGCAGCCTGTGCCTCTAGAAACAAACGTTTTAATGAACACTTCAATACCATTCCTCTGCTCAAAGCTCTATAAAAGGCACAGCTAACTGTGTGTCACAAATGTGACAATAAAATGCAGCCAAATAGAAACAGACTTGAGTTGTCACTTCTGTAAACAGTAAAACAAATCAAACATTTTTAGCCTTTTTTTTTTTTTTTCTTTTCCTGAGCCACAAAACAGACTTGGAGATTCAGTTGGTAAAAAGCACTAATTATCCTGACTTGAATGATCCAAAGTTGCCTCAGGAAATGCACACTGCAGAAGGAAAAAAGGAAGTTCTGCCTACTTGCATTCTGGCAAGGTTTCAGGTATTTGGTAGACATAGAATCATAGAATCAACCAGGTTGGAAGAGACCTCCAAGATCATCCAGTCCAACCTAGCATTCAGCCCTGTCCAATCAACCAGACCACAGCACTAAGTGCCTCATCCAGGTGTTGCTTGAACACCTCCAGGCATGGTGACTCCACCACCTCCCTGGGCAGCCCATTCCAATGCCAATCACTCTCTCTGCCAACAACTTCCTCCTAACATCCAGCCTAGACTTCTCCTGGCACAGCTTGGGACTGTGTCCCCTTGTTCTGTTGCTGCTTGCCTGGCAGAAGAGCCCAAGCCCACCTGGCTACAGCCTCCCTTCAGGTACTTGTAGACCTGAATTACAGAATCATAGAATCACAGAATTATAGAATCAGTCAGGGTTGGAAGGAACCACAAGGAACATCTAGCTCCAACCCCCCCCCACCCTACCATAGGCAGGAACATCTCACACTAGATCAGGTTGTCCAGAGCCTCATTCAGCCTGGCCTTAAATACCTCGAGGGATGAAGCGTTCACCACCTCCCTGGGCAACCCATTCCAGGCTCTCACCACCCTCATGCTGAAGAACTTCTTCCTAACATCCAGCCTGAATCTACCCATTTCTAGCTTTGTTCCATTCCCCCCAGTCCTATCACTGCTTGACATCCTAAAAAGTCCCTCCCCAGCTTTCTTGTATCCCCTTTAAGATACTGGAAGGTCACAATAAGGTCATCTCAGAGCCTTCTCCTCTCCAGACTGAGCAGCCCCAACTCTCTCAGTCTCTCCTCACAGGAGAGGTGCTCCAGCCCTCTGCTCATTCTCGTGGCTCTTCTCTGGACACCTTCCAGCACATCCATATCCCTCTTGTAACAGGGGCTCCAGAACTGGACACAGTACTCCAAGTGGGGTCTCATCAGTGAGGAGTACCTGAGGAGGATCACTTCCTTCACCCTGCTGCTCACATTTCCCTTACTGCATCCCAGGCTCTGTTTGGCTCTCTGGGCTGCAAGAGCACACTGACAGCTCATATTGAGTTTCTAGTCCACCAGCACCCCTAAGTCCCTCTCCTCAGGGCTGCTCTCCAGCCAGTCACTGCCCAACCTGTATTTGTGCTTGGGATTGCCTTGACCCAAATTAAAGACGAAATTGACTTGACAAAGAGTCATTTGGATGTGGAGCTTAGGGATACGGTTCAGGGTGCACCTGGGGTTCAGTAGGGATATTGGTTGGACTTAGTGACCCTGAAGGGCTTTTCCACCCTGAATGTTTCTGTGATTCTGTGGAATAGACATAATTAGAACCTGTAAATAAAGTTAGATAATGTCACAAGTGTCCTGGCAGGGAATAAATCTAGCTAAAATCATACCAGGGAGTAATATCACATGCTTCAAACAGATAAAGAATTAGGCTGTGGGTAAGGATAAAGCAGCAAGCAAACAAGGATGCTGAGAAATCTGATTGTGGGGAAACTGGAAATAATCAAAACTCCAAGTAAATCCTGTGATTTCAGCTATCCTGGATTCAAAAAGAGTTTATAAATAGAGAGACTTCTCTGCTGCAGACTCCTGGGATATCAGAATGCAAGACCAGTGCTATTCTAGCACAGAAGGGACATAACCATTGTGCAGAGGCACAAAACCTTCAGTTCCTTTCAGACGCATTTAGCTATTATCCATCTGAAGCACTGACCCTGCTCACCTCTTTGCCTCCTTGCAAAGCATGGCAGGAGGCCAGGGAGAGGGTGTCTTTAATGACACTGGAGTCTGTTGCAAAACTCAACAGAGTTTAGAGATTACAGCAGCCATAACCAGATCCACATCTAATGTGTCCCACAGCAGCACAAAAAGTGGGAACAAAAAAGGCAACACACATGGTGCACAGGAAATGCCATAATAAAAAGATGGGAGTTTGAAGAGAGAAAAGCTTCCCCTCAGAGCACCAGAAGACCTGCTTACCCTCAGCACCAATTTCAGAGGGCAGTAGACAGCCACAGTGCATGTCACAACCTCCCAGAACAAACACAACAAATCACGTTGAGATTTATATCCATGCCTATACTCAGGTTGTTTTATCAATTCTCTTTTATATCTCTGCTGTGTGCCAAATCCAATGCTCTAAAATCAATCCTACCTGCTTCACCTGATGCTATGCAGAGAGACTAAGAGGTGCCTTCTACTTAAAGGGTACAGTAGTGACTCACTAACTGGGACCTGGGGCTTTTTGGTCTGCAGAAGAGAAGACTGAGAGGGGATTGAATAAATGGTTATAAGTATCTGAGGGCTGTGGGTCAGGAGAGGGGGGACAGGCTCTGCTCACTGCTCCCTGGGATAGGACAAGGAGCAATGGATGGAAGCTGCAGCACAGGAGGCTCCAGCTCAACACAAGGGGGAGCTTCTTTACTGTGAGGGTCCCAGAGCACTGGCACAGGCTGCCCAGAGAGGTTGTGGAGTCTCCTTCTCTGGGGACTTTCAAGGCCTGTCCGGGTGCATTCCTGTGTGACCTGAGCTAGACTGTATGGTCCTGCTCTGGCAGGGGGGTTAGATTTGAATGATCTCTTTAGGTCCCTTTGAACCCCTGACATCCTGTGAGCCTGTGAATTGCAAAGACATCTGCAAGTCACATCCAGGTTTCCTTCCTCTGTCCCTTCTCAGAATGAAATTGTCATTCTCTGAAACACTTTTTATAATGGACATTGGAGGGAACTATTACAGTGTAAGATACCCACAGGGATCATCTCTTCCTCCACCACTATAAGAGTTGTCTGTGCCTTGAGGAAGCAGGAGCTGCATTTTGTAGCTGGAATTCACAGGGAAGGGATCAAACCCACAGTGAGTAGCTCTTCCTGAATCAGAGAATGCCTTAGTACACATGCCAGAAGGACAATTATCTCACAGTACTCCTTTCTGAAGTATTTAAGGTTACCAACCTGATCTGTAACTGTTACAAGATGCTATTCATCACTGAAGGTTAGTAGCTGGAGTTTAAAATCGTCTGAAAACAAAACAATCCAGCTCACATTTCTTTCAAAGTTCAGCCTCTGGTTTTGGTCCTTGCTCTCTGAAGGAGGTTAGTCACAGGCAGGCTTGTACACAACACAAGCCAAAATTTTCTACAGCTGTGAGAGAGTCAACCTTACTCTTGCTGTCACCTTTCAGCAATGGGCTAATTCTGATTGCTGTAAATCTGAAGTATTTTGATGCTAACTCTCACTGCTGGCATCTTCTGAGGAGGTTCAATGCCACTGCAGTCTTTATCCTCCTTAATAGTACCTACAGCGTTACACTGCATGATATTCAACTCAAGCACTTGACACAAAGCTCCTCCAGAAGGGCTGTGTGTTGGATGCCATACTAATCCCACAGATAACCAAGAGACAAAGAGATTTTCTCCTCCACTACTCTGTCAGTGTGATCTAAATGAACCAAAGCCTGTGAGAAAGAAGGGTAGTGAAAAAGTGGTACCAGGCAGGCTGTGAGTTCTACTGGCAGCCCTGTGATGCTTAATTACACTTACACACTTAGTTTCCAGAGGCTGCAGCCTCTGACAACACACACACAATGTACACACTTGCACAGGGGAAATCCTGCCAGTTTGATAGATTGCTCTGGGACATTTACTATGGGGTTTATTCACACAGTTTCACCTCTGCATCTGGAGATGCTGTGCTAAAGAGTGGAGTTGCCACAAATGAAACATCTTCTCCCCACCATATGCAGGGACACCTCCCACTAGAACAGGTTGCTCAAGGCCTCATTCAACCTGGCCTGATAATCAGGTTGGAAAAGACTTCTAAGAACACAGAATAATAGAATCAGTCAGGGTTGGAAGGGACCACAAGGATCATCTAGTTCCAACCCCCCTGACATGGGCAGGGACCCCCTACTCCAGATTATTGTGTCCAGCCTATAACCCAACCCTTCTAATTAACTAAACCATGGCACTAAGTGCCTCATCCAGACTCCTTTTAAACACCTCCAGGGATGGTGACTCCACCACCTCCGGGGGCAGCCCATTCCAAAGCAAATCACTCTTTCTTCTTCCTATCATCCTGCCTAAATCTGCCCTGGCACAGCTTGAGACTGTGTTCTTTTGGTCTGTCACTGAGTGCCTGGGAGAAGAAGAGTTTGGATGATAGGAAGCACTTCCTCACAGAATTTGGAAGAAAGAAATTCAGAAGGAAGAATGGAAGGAATTCAGAGGAAGGAATTCAGAAGGAAGAATGGAAGGAAGGAATGAATGAAGGAAAACCCAAAGAAATGAAGTACATAGTTTCAAATTCTTTCTTTAATTCACTGGAGTACATAAGATAGAATAACTGAAGAGGATAAGGAATAGAAAAATCTTTTGACATATTAGTAAGTTGCATAAGTCCCTATTAAAACAAAGAAACCCTCATACTAATTGTGACAGGGTGTTCTGAGCTCACAGGAGCAGAAACAAACACAGAATCATAGAATCAGTCAGGGTTGGAAAGGACCACAAGGATCTAGTTGCAACCCCCCTGCCATGGGCAGGGACACCCTACCCTAGATCAGGCTGCACACAGCCTCATCCAACCTGGCCTTAAGGTAGGATGTACTGTAGAATAATACAACTACCTTATTTTATCCCTGTTCAAAACCACCCACGACTGCAAAACCCTTTCCAGTCACAAAGTTGCTTCTTTAAACAAGAGGTGTGGCTCCCAGAAGAGAAAAAAAAGAAAGCAACTAAGGAAAATAGGGAAAAAAATGTTCTCTACTGGGAAAAAAATACATAAGGCAGAAAAAGAGAGTGGAAAGGAAAGAAAGGTGTTCATTCAAGTGAAACTACCTTTTCAGTAGAATATGACTAACTATGCCAAAATATTTTTTGCAAGCTGTGCTGAATTTCATTTTAAGAGATGAATTTTAAGTACTTACTTTGCTGAAAAGTAGTTTTCTCAGCCAAGGGAAAGGTCACAAACTTCTTGATTTCTCGACTGAGAAACCTGTTTTCACCAGCCCATGGATGAAAACCAGCAACAGCTGTATCTAGTTTTGGACTAAGGCATGGACTTCCCCAGAATCACAAAATGTCAGGGGCTGGAAGGGACCTTGAAAGCTCATCCAGTCCAACCCCTCTGCCAGAGCAGGATTACCTATATGAGATCACACAGGAACACATTCAGGCAGGTCTTGAATATCTCCAGAGAGGGAGACTCCACAGCCTCCTGGGCAGCCTGTTCCAGTGTTCTGTCACCCACACACTGAAAATACTGTTCCTCATGTTTCCATGGAACTTCCTATGCTTCAGCCTCCACCCACTGCTCCTTGGCCTGACACTGGGCATCACCCAGCAGAGCCTGGCTCCAGGCTCCTAGCACTCACCTTTACATAGTTATAAACATGAATGAAGTCACCTCTCAGTCTCCTCCAAGCTAACGAGCCTCAGCTCCATCAATCTCTCCCCCTAAGTGTATCTCTTTATAGTTTTCTGTTTATAGAGAGTATCTTTTTGTGTTTTTCTCCCTCTGCATCAGGATAGAGAACCCTTCTGTACATCTATGACCTCCCCATCTATTTCTTACAGCACTGGTTCTAACATGCATTTAGTTTCTGAAAGTTTTTGTCTTGCTGAAGCTGGCAGCTGCTCTATGGTGCACCTGATGAAGTGACTTTTGCCATGTGCAGCTGTGTTGCGACACAGCAGAACTCTAATCTGCTTTTAAATGCAGTTTGAACTACGTTGTTCCTCCTTTAGAAAATCTCATGTGATTAGCTATCTCAAAAAATCACTTTCTGTGGGCTCTAACAAAGCAGCAGAGATCAATTGAAGTGCTTTTCATGTACAGTCTACAACTCATCGCCTATCCTGTGGCCACCAGAGATGACCAGAGACTAATTGCCTTTGAAATCAGAGTGAATTAGGAGTGCAAAGGGAAGCATTCCTCAGAAGCTGAAGGAAAAGCCATTTCAGAGAAGCAGATTGCCTGTGTCCCAATATGCCTCCCAAGAACACAAGCTTGTAGGCTTAGAGTGGACAGGCTACAAGCCACCATCTGGTAAAATCCCTGTGCTCAGTTAATTACAACACTCATTATTTACAGTCTATTTGGGCAACAAGAAGAAGTTTTGGAGGCAAGGACAGTGATGGAGTTTCTCTGCAAATGCCTAAAAAGGAAAGCAGGCTCCAAAAGTGTGTCGACATCGATCGCTACGGACCCCTGCCAAGCACGTCTGTAATGAAAGCACTGGAAAGCAACCTCTAATAGAATCATGGAGTCATAGAATGGTCTGGGTTGGAAGGGACCTCCAAAGGTCATCCAGTCCAACTCCCTCCCTGCAGCCAGCAGGGACATCCCCAACTAGATTAGGTTGCCCACAGCCCTGTCAAGCTCCACCTTGAAAATCTCCAGGGATGGGGCCTCAACCACCTCCTTGAGCAACCTGTTGCAGTGTTCCAGCACCCTCATGATGAAGAACTTGTTCCTCACATCCAACTCAAATCTGCCTTTTTCCAGGTTGAAGCCATTGGCTCTTGGTCTGTCACTTCAGGCTGTGTTCCAAGCTATAAAGAAGGACCATGATGTGCAGGAAGGCAAATGATCATCTCCACAGCCAATGAGCTGAAAACTGATGTGATAGGAGATTGTTGAAGAGTTAAATTGAACAGAGTAGCCAGAAAGGAGATGGTGCTACCTAAGTCACAGGGTCTTATCCACACATATCTGCTTGACCAACACCAAGGTCTCATGTTAAAGGCCACTGGTTTGCCATATCTGCTCACTCTAAGATTTTCCCAAGACCAAACCAACATTGTTTTACTCTAAAAGAGATATACAATTCTGAGAACATAATCATCTCCCTCTTAGGTTACATTTAAGGCATGTGGATAAACTACATGTAGAAGTGGAAGTCAGCTGGGTCCAGATCAGCAATGCATATTGACTTAAACTCAGTTTAAATCCCTTGTCCAGTGAACATGAATGTTCCACTTCCAGAGCTGTCTTAGGTCCAGTGAGAACATTGCCCAGAAGGGGCCAATTCATAGAATGGTTTAGGTTGAAAGGGATCTCAAGGATCATCCAGTTCCAATCCCTGCTACAGGAGGGACACTCCCATTAGAACAGGTTGATCAAACCCTCATCCAACCTGGCCTAGAACACCTCCAGGGAGGGAGCAGCCACAGCCTCCCTGAGCAACCTGTGCCAGTGTCTCACCACCCTCACTGGAAAGAACTTCCTAACATCTAGTTTGTATCTTCCCTCCGCCAGTTTAAACCCATTACTCCTCATGCTGTCATTACAAGACCTTGCAAATAGCCTTCCAGTAGAACCCCTTCAGATACTGAAAGGCTACTACAAAGTCTCCTCGAAGCCTTCTCTTCTCCAGGCTGAAGAGCACAACTGTCATAGCCTGTCCTCATAGCAGAGCTGTTCCCCCCTCTGATCATCTTCATGGTTAAAAGAACAGCATGGGTTCATTTTTTCCCCTTTAGCTAGACTATTTCCCTGGGTGAGGGAAGTGTAGGAAACCTAGTAATTTCAGCTAGAGTACAATGGGATTTTCCAGTAACACTTTTACTCGTGGCCACAGTAGAGCCACACCATTTCTTCAAAACTGTTTTGAAAATAGCACAGTGTAGCTACCCTAAGGCTTTACAGATTAATTCAGAGGCTCTTTTACAAAGCAGCAGTGCATTAAACCATGCTGGAGTTGTCTGTGAGTAAAAAAAACCTGATGAAGCTATGGTGGTAGTACCTTTCCTGTATTTAAAACTCTGTTTACAGTCTAACGTGTCCAGAGAAGGGCAGCAAGGCTGGGCAGGGGCCTGGAGCACAGCCCTGTGAGGAGAGGTTGAAGGATTTGGGGGTGTGCAGCCTGCAGAAGAGGAGGCTCAGGGCAGACCTCATTGCTGTCTACAACTACCTGAAGGGACATTGTAGTCAGGTGGGGTTGGTCTTATCTGCCAGGCAAGCAGCAACAGAACAAGGGGACACAGCCTCAAGTAGTGCCAGGGGAGGTCTAGGCTGGATGTTAGGAGGAAGTTTTTGGCAGAGTGAGTGATTGGCATTGGAATGGGCTGCCCAGGGAGGTGGTGGAGTCACCGTCCCTGGAGATGTTCAAGCAAAGCCTGGATGAGGCACTTGGTGCCATGGTCTGGTTGACTGGACAGGGCTGGGTGCTAGGTTGGACTGGATAATCTTGGAGGTGTCTTCTAACTTGATTGATTCTGTAATTCTATGACAGGAAAAAAATTCTCAATCCCATTGTTAAATCCATAAAATTCCAATAAGCAACACATTTGACATGAAATGTTCTCAGGTTATGTGCTAAGATTTACCCCAGATTTGCTCCTTGACTTGGCAGAACTTTTCACAGCTTTTTGAGCCTCTTGTGTCTTATTATCCGGTTGTGAACTGCTGTTAAGATTAGCAAAGCTGCTGAGTGATGCTTAATTTCAAGGTCATAAAATTTTAGTGGTCTCTACTGTAAGTAGCTCTGGCAACTCTAATTCATGAAAAGAAGTTTAACTTTCAAAGATAAAAGACAATAGAGGAGATCTTATTCTTTCAAGTCTCTGGACTGTCAGGTAAAGCTTATCTACCTTACAGTGCTTATCAAATGGCAGACTTCTGAGAAATAGAGCTGAAAGTTCAGGGAGTTTGGAAATCAGATGAGTGAAAATTCCAGAGGCATTGTCAGTAAACTGATTAGAATCAAAGCACCGAAAGTTGTTTGTTTTGTTAATATAAGAGTCCTGGTATCAGGGCTGAGGGTGTTGGCAGACCCTAAGAAGTAAATATTTTATGCTAATTAGCAGATGAAGAGTTCATCTCACCATCTGTTGAGACCTTGTACTGCACACAACCTGGCACTTGCCCTAGCACAAGGTCAGCAGAGCCAGATGAGCAGCTTGACAAGATCCTGGATCCAAAGCCTGTGCTGCTGCACCACTGTGAATTCCACCCATATGAAGCCGTTTGTGTTTGGATTCTACTTCTGCTAAGATCTCAGCTCCCAGCAGCTAAATTTTGCAGTCATCAATGCCTACAGGTGTGTAAGGCAGAGAAGTAACATTTCAGAGAATCACAGAACATTAAGTGTTGGAAGGGACCTCCAGACATTATCCAGTCCAATCTCCCTGCCAAGGCAGGATCCCTTAGGGTGCTTCACACATTAGCAGAGATTTTGCAGTGAGGCAAAGAAGAGAGTATGAAAACCAGAGTGTGGGAGAAGTTTGGGTGAGCTGTGGATGAGGGTATTCATTTCACTGTTTAGTAGCCCTCATCAAGCTTTCATCTCCCAGTGGGTATTCTGATCTTAGATGATCCTTTGTCCTCCAAACTGACGTATCTGCCTGCACCCCTCTCAGGCTACTTCTGCAGTAGAAAGTACAGACCCCATAGCAGATGGCCAGGATGGATTCTCCTACAGAATGTGAAATGGGATCTGCATTATGCTCCCTTAGTAGCTGTAGCAGCAAGCCTGGATCTGTGTGAGGCTGGGCAGGACTCAGACTGAGCCTGTCTGCTCAGCAGCAAGTGGTTCTCTGAATAAATGGTCTCAGCTTGTTTGAAGAGACAGAAACTATATTATCAACAAAGCTAAAGACTCTTCACCAAGTCCCAATGTAGCTTTTCCAAGGGATACTTCATTGCAGTTTTTCTACTGTGATTTGTCACATACTTTGCCAGAGGCCAGTGCTGACCTTGTCTCCAAATGCATATCCAGAAGGCAGGCCAGGTGGATGAAAGAGTAGGAAAGATGTAGGTTGTACAGCAAACATCCTTTCAGGCACTCCCTTGTCCACAGGCTCTTGATTTTCCAGCTAACCACACTTTTTGAATGTAAATGACTTGGGCTGCACAGACAGCAAACACATTTAACAAATATTAAAAAGCCTTCCAAAATGCCATCTACCAAAACCTGAAAAAGTTAAACTGGCAGCCAGTCTGCTCTGCAGGATCGCTCCATCCATCTCTGACTAAAATCCAACAAAATCAGTAGATACCCTTCACCCTGGATGCAAACCATTAACACCTGCATACTAAAGACTCTCATTAAGATGAACAGACACCTTCATCATGTAAAGTGCACAGGTAAGGAGAATCACAGAGGATTCTTGTCTCCTGTCTTATGCACTTTGTAGTGAAGGCAACAGCATATGTCACCAATACTCAATAGACCTGATAGATAGTGTCCTCTTCCTCCAAGGAAACCTGCAAGAAGACATTTTAGGAGCCTCAAATTTATTCACATCTATTGATTCAGCTACCTTTCCAATTCTGTGCTTTGAGAAAATCAAGGCTGTCAAGGGGATGGTACTGAGTGAGTCCAATTTCCAAATTCATTTGTCATGTTTCCACTGTTACTGTACATATCACAGAATCACAGAACTTTAAAAGTTGGAAGGGACCTCCAGAGCTCATCCAGTCCAACCTCCCTGCCAAGGCAAGGTCCCTTAAGGTAGTTTGCACAGGAATACATCCAGGCAGGTTTTGAAAGTCTCCGCAACCTCTCTGGGCAGCCTGCTCCAGGACTCTGTCACCCTCACTGTAAAGAAGTTTCTCCTCATGTTGAGATGAAACCTTCTACGTTCCAATTTGTATCTATTGCTCTTGTCTTAATTGCTGCTGACCACCAAAAAGAGATTGGCTCCAGCCACTTGACACCCACCCCTCAGGTATTTGTGCAAATTGATCAGATCTTCTCTCAGTCTTCTCTTCTCCAGACTTAGCAGCCCCAGGGCTCTCAGTCTCTCTTCATAGGGAAGATGCTCAAGTCCCTCAGCCATCCTTGTGGCTCTCCACTGGACTGTGTCCAGCAGGTCTCTATGTGTCTTGAACTGGGGAGCCCAAAACTGGACACAGTATTTCAGGTGTGGTCTCAGCAGGGCAGAGCACAGGGGCAGGAGAACTTCCCTTGACCTGCTGGCCATACTTTTCTTGATGCACCCCTGGATGGCATTGGGTCTCTTGACCACAGGGGCACGTTGCTGGCCCATGCAGAACTTGCTGTCCACCAGCACTCCAAGATCTTTCTCCACATCTACAACTGTTGTCTTTCTCTATTGAGTTGTTTGCTGCACGTTGCTAATTTCATATGCAGCAGAAACTTGGTGGCTTTGTGGATACTGTGCTCTGTCAGCAGACATTTGGGAGCAGAAGATGCTGCAGAGCTTAAGCTCATTAAACTGCCTGTGACAAAAATGAGAGCTGCTTGCAAAGATGAGGCAGAGGGTGACCTCCATGAATCCAAAATAAAACAACTTCAGAGGAAGGCTTGCCTGTAAGAAACTGTATCATTATCTGACTGTGTAACTTGGAATTGTCTACGGGGACATATGTATGCACATATGAAAAGAGAAGAGTGCTTAAAGCATCCAGCCTTGAAACATCAGTAAGAGCTCAGGAAATGCTTGAACTTTGGTTGGGGTGTTTTTTTTTCCCCATTTATTCCATTTGATGAAATTCCAGATATATTTTTTAAAGTTGATGTTCAATAGAACAGAAATATTATGTAACAAAAACATTTTCTCCTCCCTCAGCAATCACCTATGGCAACTCTGTCCTGGTGAGACCTCATCTTGAATACTGTGTTCAGCATTGGGCTCCCCAGTTTAAAAGGGACAGGGACCTGCTGGAAAGGGTCCAGTGGAGGGCATGTTGAGATTTATATCCATGCCTATACTCAGGTTGTTTTATCAGTTCTCTTTTATATTTCTGCTGTGTGCCAAATCCAATGCTCTAAATTCAATCCTACCTGCTTCACCTGATGCTATGCAGAGAGACTAAGAGGTGCCTTCTACTTAAAGGGTACAGTAGTGACTCACTAACTGGGACCTGGGGCTGTTTAGTCTGGAGAAGAGAAGACTGAGAGGGAATTTGATAAACGTTTATAAGTATCTGAGGGCTGACCAGGAGAGGTGGGACAGGCTCTGCTCACTGCCTCCTGTGACAGGATAAGGAGCAATGGGTGTAAGTTGCAGCACAAGAGGTTCCACCTCAAGACAAGGTGGAACTTCTTGACTGTAAGGGTCACAGAGCACTGGAAGAGGCTTCCCAGAGAGGTTGTGGAGTCTCCTTCTCTGTAGCCTTTCAAGGCCTGTCTGGATGTGTTCCTGTGTGACCTGTGTTAGATAGGTCCAGCAGGGGGGTTGGACTCCATGATCTCTTTGGGTCCCTTCCAACCCCTAGCATCCTGTGATCCTATCATCCTGTGAAATCCTAAGAAGTTTGTGGAGGAAATATTCTCAGTTCAACAAACCACCTTCTTTTCTAGAACTGTAGAATTGTTTCAGTTAGAAAAGACTTGTAAGATCATTGAGTCTGGAGCACAGCTCTGTGAGGAGAGGCTGAGGGAGCTGGAGGTGTGCAGCCTGCAGAAGAGGAGGCTCAGGGCAGACCTCATTGCTGTCTACAACTACCTGTAGTGAGGCTGTAGCCAGGTGGGGTTGGTCTCTTCTGCCAGGCAACCAGCAACAGAACAAGGGGACACAGTCTCAAGTTGTGGCAGGGGAGGTCTGTGCTGGATGTTAGGAAAAAGTTTTTGTCAGAGAGAGTGATTGGCATTGGAATGGGCTGCCCAGGGAGGTGGTGGAGTCGCCGTCCCTGGAGGTGTTGAAGAAAAGCCTGGACGAGGCACTCAGTGCCATGGTCTGGTTGACTGGATAGGGCTGGGTGCTAGGTTGGACTGGCTGATCTTGGAGGTCTCTTCCAACCTGATCGATTCTATGAGTGTATGATTTCCAGCCACTGTGCTTTGCAGTTTTCTCTATTCCTCTTTCAGTGCCTGCTCCTGCAGGCAATTTGCACATATTCATTCTGCCTATGGTTTTCTTTCTGTTTTAGCTTCCTTCTCCTTTCCTATGAATAATTTAGAGTTGGTTGCCTAAATATACAGGCACATCAATTCATAAAGACTCAATAAAATGCCATTTTTTTAAGCACAGTCCTCCCAATTAGGATCAGTCGTTGATTTTGTTCCCATCAGATTCCACTACACAATTGTTTCAGCCTGTAATTGTTCCAATCTTTATTTTACAGGCTGAATAAATCTCTCACTAAGAATTACAGTCACTTCATACATCTCAGTTTTTACTCCTATTCTCCAGCTCATCTGTATTTTGCTCTTGCTTATGAGCTCTTGGATCTGAGCCTCATCTTTCTTAGCACTATATCAATTCTTAATAGCCTACTTTTCCTGACCAACTCAGAATATAACAGAGCAGGATTTTATACAGTAGTATTCATTTTGACTCCTATTTCCAAACCCTTCTTTTCAGCCAACTTAGACAAACATGAAGTGGGACAAAATTTTCACCTGCTATATATAGGTAGTCTGAGATGATATAAAAAAACAGTTCAGTAGAATGCCCAAGTCACAAATTCAGCCTGCAGCTCCCTTTTCCTCTTCCTAAGTGCCAGCTGTCAGCAAGGACTCCATGTAACTTTGCCACTCTGCAAACTAGGGCCTTAAACACCTCCAGGGATGGGGCCTCAACCACCTCCCTGGGCAACCCATTCCAGCCTCTCACCACCCTCATGCTCAACAACTTCCTCCTCACCTCCAGGGTGACTCTCCCCACCTCCAGCTTTGCTCCATTCCCCCCAGTCCTGTCATTCCCTGACACCCTAAAAAGTCCCTCCCCAGCTTTTTTGTAGGCCACTTCAGGTATTGGAAGGCCACAAGAAGGTCACCTGGGAGCCTCCTCTTCTCCAAACTGCACAGCCCCAACTCTTTTAGTCTGTCCTCACAGCAGAGCTGCTGCAGCCCTCTGAGCACCCTCGTGGCCCTGCTCTGGACACACTCCAGCACCTCCACATCTCTCTTCTAATGGGGGCTCCAGAAGTGGCTGCAATACTCCAGGTGGGGTCTCAGCAGAGCAGAGTACAGGGGGAGAATCACCTCCCTTGCCCTGCTGGCCACACTTCTCCTGCTGCAGCCCAGGCTCTGGTTGGCCCTCTGGGCTGCAAGTGCACACTGCTGGCTCATGTTGAGCTCGAACAGCAGCACCCCCAAGTCCTTCTCCTCAGGGACATTAGACACATTGTTAATCCAAGTGAAGAATCTCTCTGCAGAGGATGAAGGAGAATCCATCCCTACTGGTCACCCCAGCAAATGCACAGACAATGTCACATGCTCTAATGAGTGGAGTGTTTATCTTTTAAGAGTCATAAATAACTTATAGAAGAGTAAACCATGCATTTTTTAAAAGCCTGCAGAAGTAAATTTTCATAGTTTGCAGACTCACCAGACACTTGTATATAAAATAATTTCACTGAATCTCCTCCAGCACTGCAATCATACTTTTAAAACATTGGTTAATTTGCTTAATTTGGTTAATTTAATTTGGTTAATCACTCACTGTACTGCAGGACTCATATTCTCAGAACATGGAATCATATAATCAGCCAGGTTGGAAGAGACCTCCAAGATCATCCAGGCCAACCTAGCACCCAGCCCTGTCCAGTCAACTAGACCGTGTCACTGAGTGCCTCATCCAGGCTTTTCTTGAACACCTCCAGGGATGGTGACTCCACCACCTCCCTGGGCAGCCCATTCCAATGGCAAATCCCTTGATCATGAATGAGAGAAATCAGTTTGACTGAGATTTCACCTGCCCTCCCATAAGGCCTTACACTGTCTTTTAGTACATCAGAGGTCTAAATGTTCTCCTAAACAGCAGCTTAGATTATTCTTTGCAAAGAGATGTAAAGAGTGTGACAAGTGTATACCAAACACTGAACAGTGTATAGAGAAAACTTCCATCCAAAACATGATTACAATTGATTAGTCATTGCTGGAGTGGTAAACGAATACAAGTGGTAAAGTATTGATGTACAGCTTCTGGTATTTGTGTGGGCAGCCCCAGACAGATACAACAATAGCTTCAGGAATACACATTCCTGTTGAGGCTTTTCTCTTGCACCTCAGTTTTCATACTGTGCAAGAGACACATTTCAAAATTATGCTTTTTGGAAGTATTTTTAATTTGCTTGCTGTAAGCAATCTGGACCTCACTGAGTCTTACATTAGACTCAGTTTTAGTTGTCTGCAAAGAAATGATCTGCACAGTTCAGCACAAATGTACATTGTGTACCTTACTATATACCTGAAGGGAGGCTGTAGCCAGGTGGGGTTGGGCTCTTCTGCCACGGAACCAGCAAGGGGACACAGTCTCAAGTTGTGCCAGCGGAGGTCTAGGCTGGATGTTAGGAGGAAGTTGTTGGCAGAGAGAGTGATTGGCATTGGAATGGGCTGCCCAGGGAGGTGGTGGAGTCTCTGTCCCTGGAGGTGTTAAAGAAAAGCCTCAATGAGGCATTTAGTGCCATGGTCTCGGTGACTAGCTAGGGCTGGGTGCTAGGTTGGCCTGGATGAGCTTGGAGGTCTCTTCCAACCTGGTTCATTCTGTGATTCTATGATTCTCACCTCTGCAAAGGAGTCTAGGAGGATGACTTCCTGCTCCCACCTTGCTGCAGCAGTGGTTTGCCACTATGTATGTAAGTGACCTCAAGCAACTGTGACAAAACTCATTTACACAGTATGAGATCCAAAATTGAATGTATCACTCTTCAATATAAATTTAGATAATTTCCACCTAGCTGTTCCACAAAAACACAGAAATCACAGAAACATCCAGATTGGAAAAAGGCCTTCAGGATCACCAAGTCCAACCTAGAACCCTGTTCTACAAGATTCACCTTAACCATATCCCTAAGCACCACATCCAAATGATCCTTAAACACATCCAGGGTGGGTGGTTTCCTAGCTTCCTGGGCAGCTCATTTCAGTGCCTGACCACTTTCTCCATGAAAAACGTTTTCCTTAAACCTATCCAGTCTCAGCTTGAGGTCATTCCCCCTTCTTCTGCCTCCAATTACCTGTGACAAGAAACCAGCAGCAACCTCACGCCTGAACCTGCAATTCTCCAGGCTAAACAATGTGGAGAACAATTTACAGAGCTCATATTCTGAGCTCTGTAAATTGCAACTTGGTTGGAAAATGAAGGAAGTTCTATGTCACAAAGTGCATAAAGGAGTTATTGAATAAATAAATGAAGAATGGAAGTCTTGCATCTTGCCTATCTTAGTTGCTAACGTGGGCTAAAGCACTACTACAAGCTGAGGTTGCATGCCTTTTGTTTCTTAACACAGGAAAGCCTGAGGGAAAGAGAGATGTTGTTCCAGTTTGGTTTGGAAAACAAACAAAATAACCCCCCAAGATTTCTATTTGGCTCTATTCTGTAATACTAGAACAGAACATTCATATACAACCTGTGAGTTGCCCTGGTGCAGGGATGGGGCGGGGGGAATGATGTGTCTAGAGGTTGTGCGCTAAGAAAACAACTACCTGTTTTCAGCTTACAGCTATCTGCTCCGTGGAGTCAGGCTCTAATTTGAAAGCAGGTTTTCTAACAACTACATGCAAACTCCTGGAAAATTCCCACAAATGAGTAAATTGCCAAAATCCTACTCCTTCCTTTCAGTCAACCTCCCCCTACAGAGTAGAGATGAAAGAAAGTTACCGGAGCTCTGTCGAAGCGGTGGTGGCTTTCTGAGCAAGCCACAGGAGAACCTGCAGCATTTAAAGATAATTCAAGGTGTCTAGAAAACACAAATTTATTCTGAGGCTCTTAGCTCATTGGGCCTTCGGAGGAAAGCCTCTCACAGACTTTAGTTTTAGTTACTTTAGGTCAATGTGAAACAACCCATGTTCGACAGCAATGAATTAGTGTTTTCTCAGGTTGCAATGATTATAAATCCATTCAACTGTGTAGGCAAGGAATGAGTACAATTAGTTGAGTCCCAGGGGGCCTCAGAACTAGCATGTAAATCTCTGCACATTCTTAAACTGACAGTACTTTGGCAATCATTACTGAGAGGGCTCTAAGGGAAGCCAGAGCTTGCAAATCACTGTGTTGCAGAAGCAGTGAAAGGAAGCTAAGTGTGTTTGCTTTGTTGGAAGTGGATTGGCCCTAAACTACACACAGAAATATGGCCTGTGTCTGTTGTTACAGTACGATTTCATCAGGAAACTGATTGGAAGAAGTGTTGTTTTGTACAGGAAAAGGAAACTGTGAGAACTCTCTATGCCTAAGTTGCATTTTTCCACAATATATTTTCCTCTGCTGTTGCCTTGTCACAAGTGAAACAGTGAAATATTGTTTCACAGTTATGTTTCAGCAATGTGCCCAGCTGGCCAAGAGGTTGTAGGTAGGTAGTAGCTGAGCATGAGCCAGCAACGTGCCCAGGTGGCCAAGAGAGACAGTGGCATCCTGGCCTGCATCAAGAAAAGTATATCCAGCAGGTGTAGGTTTTTTTTTCTCCCTGTTCTTTGCCCTAGTGAGACCACACCTGCAATACTGTATCCAGTTTTGGGCTCCCCAGTTCAAGAGGAGAGAGTCCAGCAGAGAGCCATAAGGACGACTGGGGGACTTTAGCATCTCCCCTAAGAGAGACAGAGAGCCTTGGGGCTGTTTAGTCTGGAGAAGACTGAGAGGAGATCTTGATCTTATCCATGTGTACAAATGTCTGAGGGGTGGGTGTCAAGTGGCTGAGGCCAATCTCTTTTCGGTAGTTCACGACAATAAGACAAGGAGCAATGGATACAAACTGGAACATAGAAGGTTTCATCTCAACATGAGGAGAAACTTCTTTACAGTGAGAGTGACAGAGCACTGGAACAGGCTGTCCAGAGAGGTTGTGGAGCCTCCTTCTCTGGAGACTTTCAAAACCTGCCTGGAAGCATTCCTGTTTGGATTGCCCTAGGTTATCCTGCTTATGGCAGGGAGATTGGACTGGATGATCTCTGGAGGTCTTTTCCAAGCTCTAAATTTCTATGATTCATCATCAGGACCCTACCCAGATACAATGCTCCATTCTGTGTCTTGTGAAGGATTGTCCAGCAAGAACTTCTGAAACAAGTTTAAAAAGAGAAACTGAGACTCCTTGGTGTAACTTCAACCAAGCTAAAGAGGAAAATAGCAATGTAAAGATTTTGTGCAGTGAAGCATTATGCTGCTGTCTCTTACAGCATACTCATCAAACCACATCCTTTCAATCAGTTTCCACAACCTCTGGGAGAATTTAACTAATGCAGATAACCTGAGTGAAAACACAGCAAGACAATTTAGATTCACAACTCCCACAAATATATTCTCTCCAGAATTAGTCTCAGGATCTGACTTAGATCCAAACTCAAGCAAAATCAGGAAGCAAAGAATTTAACTCATATCATGGCTGAGGCTTCTGCCTGAAGTTGTGCCAGGGGAGGTCTAGGCTGGATGTTAGGAGGAAGTTCTTCCAAGAGAGAGTGATTTGCCATTGGAATGGGCTGCCCAGGGAGGTGATGGAGTCGCTGTCCCTGGAGGTGTTCAAGGCACTTAGTGCCATGGTCTAGTTGATTGGATAGGGCTGGGTGCTAGATTGGACTGGATGATCTTGGAGGTCTCTTCCAACCTGCTTGATTCTATGATCCTGCATTTCTCGCTTTTGTTATTTCATGGAGGATTTACGACACCAACTTATTAAATCCAGGAGGAATAAGGGTTAGAAAATATTAGACAGATACAGAAAATTAATTTCAAATCAATTATTGCAGCTCTTCTATATAAAAAAAAAAATATTTAAAAGGTAGCTGCAGTAACCATAGAATGTGGATCTGGTTTTCAAGCTGAGCATCATCCTATATACCTCATTAAAAAATAAAGGAACTGAAACTTCTATCAGAGACTGCTTTATGCTTGGCCCAAGTTATACCCAGCTGAAAGCTTTTGTACAGAACAGCCACTGAAACAATCAGCCCTCAGTGTATTCCTGTACTTGGGAATAAATGTTTGCAGGCACAGGATCTAAAACATCTGTCTCTGAACTAACTGCAGGAACATGAAACACACCAATGTTTTTCAGGTCTCATTTGCAGTTGAAGAGATGTCTTAAAAGTATTCAACCAGCAACAAGCCAGTTCTTATGAAATGTGCTCCTTCAAGCAATCCACTAAAGATCACTAAGGCAACTCCTAAACAGGACAGAGGAGCAGGCTACTTATTATTACTATTATTATTGTTGTTGTGGTGTTGATTTTTGTTAGTATTAGTGGTAGTATAATTAGTATTGCTAGCAGTATTATCCATATAATTATTAATATCAATACTATCAATATTGTCAATATTCTAGTACTATGAATTTATTAATAACATTGATATTGTTAATATTATTAATAATATTACATTGTTGTTATTGTCATTTGTTCTTGTTGTAGTTGTTATATCAGCTGTTACTATTTGTTAGCATTGTAATGATGATGATGATAATAACAATAACAATGGTAATAATTAGCACTGTAATTATAATGATTAGTAATTGTTTTTAATATAATAACATATAATTTCATCATCACTTCTTCTAATTATTAATATTGTTATTGTTATTATTGTTGATTATTTTTATTAGTATTAGTGGTGGTATTATTAGTATTGTTAATTGTATTACCCATATAATAATAATTATTAATAATATCAATATTGTCAATATTCTAGTACTATTAATTTATCAATAACATTGATATTGATAATATTTTAATAATATTATATTATTGTTATTGTCATTTGTTCTTGTAGTTGCTATTATTATCAATTGTTATTTGTTAGTATTGTAATGATGATGATAACAATAACAATGGTAATGGTAATAATTAGCACTGTAATGATAATTATTATTAATTGTAATTAATATACTAATATTTCATTTAATCATCACTTCTTCTTACTGTTATTATTGATATTGTTATTGCTATTATTGGTGATTATTTTTATTAGTATTAGTGGTAGTATTATTAGTAATGTTAGTTGTATTACCCATATAATTATTAATACTAATAATATCAATACTGTCAATATTCTAGTACTATTACTTTGTCAATAACATTGATATTGCTAATATTATTAATAATATTACACTGTTGATAATATCATTGGTCCCTTTAAAGTTGTTATTATAAATTGCTATTATTTATTAGTATTGTAATGATGATGATATAATAACAACAATAATAATGGTAGTAATTAGCACTGTAATTATAATTATTAATAACTGCTATTAATATAATAATATGTAGTTTCATTATAATGTATTATTATTATTATTATTATTATTATTGATTTTTATTAGTATTAGTGGTAGTATTATTAGTTGTATTACCCATATAATTATTAATATTAATAATATCAATATTGTCAACATTCTAGTCCTGTTAATTTATCAATAACATTCTGCTACCCAGAACATTAAAAAGGAAAGGAATGTAGGATGTTCCTGAATCAAAGCTGATTATGTCACTGCCTTAGCAATTATTTCACTGCCATAGCAAAGCTGGAGGTTTCTTGACACCTTCATGAAAGAGTTTCCAAAGGATTCCCTGATATCTTTACCCAATCTTTTTAACCCTTTGATAGGCATTATTCATTAGATGTCTTAGCTAATCTAATGACAGCATCTCCTGCAATATCTCATTTCTCCTTGTTTTGATACCAAAAGGAGACTGTTAAAGATTACATTTTATTATGCTAACTTGTACAGCTAGTGAGCAAACAAATAGATTGAGCTACTGCTAACTTAGAAGTAGTAGGTGTAACATACTTTGGTGTCTTTAAGCAACAGACAAAATCTTCAGAGCAATTTGTATATTCAAAGCACATCCTTGAAGCAACTCTGCCTGCAGCTGTGATTACTCAGCAATTATTTAAGAGAGGCTTCAGTATGATGAGTTGGATCCCTAGATAATGCACTTTCAGTGTCTGGTTCTGAAGATTTCTGCTTAACTAATTTGTCCTCCTTCATATATCAACTTTGTGGCAGGGACAGGGACAGAAAGCAGTTTCCCAAGCTTATATTTATCTTCTTCAACCTTCTATTTTCTCTTTCTGACATCTCCCTTATTCTCTGTGTAATACTCAACTTCCTTATGAGATGAGACAAGGACCCAAGGACCTTTCCTACACAGCCTTATTCATTGCACTTCACTGGACAGGTGCACCTTGTGCAGCAAAAGACAGATGCTGTCTTTTAGAAGAAGAACTGTGATTACTGAATAAAGAGATCAGGTAGAAGTGTACAGTAACAGGATAAATTATAGAGCTTAAAGATCATCTAGTTCCAACTCCCCTGCCATAGGCAGGGACACTTTCTACTAGCCCAGGCTGCTCAAGGCCTCATCCAACCTGGCCCTGAACACCCCAAGGAAGGGGACACCTACAACCTCCCTGGGCAACCTGTTCCAAAGTCTCACCATCCTTACTGTAAAAGTAATATCCAGTCTAACTCTACCTTCCCCCAGCTTAAATCCATTCCCTCTCATCACTACAAGCCCTTGTAAAAGGTTCCTCTCCAGCTTTCTTGCAGGCTGCCTTCAGGTATCAAGAGGCCACTAGAAGGTGTCCCAAGAGCTTTCTCTTCTCCTGATTGAACAGTCCCAGTTCTCACAGTCTGGCACCACAGGGACAGTCAGAGAGTTTAATTAGACTTGTGCTAAAAACTCAGGTTTTCTGGGTTGTGATACTAAATATTTTCTTCCAGTGCTATGTGCATGGTGACATTCCCTGTGCCTCTCAACACTGAAAATGAACATGAAAGGGGAGATTGCAACAGAGCTCATCTACCTTGAACCAGCAAGGAGTTTAGATCTTGTACATGCAC
The DNA here is from genome assembly GCF_015220805.1 of Pogoniulus pusillus. NCBI lineage: Eukaryota > Metazoa > Chordata > Aves > Piciformes > Lybiidae > Pogoniulus > Pogoniulus pusillus. The sequence continues at coordinate 4,516,744 of NC_087288.1, read as the reverse complement.
TTCTTAAGCCAACATATAGCTGTGGCTGTAACCCTCTTCCATATGGAACACAGAATTTCTTAGATTGACAAAGACCTTCAAGCTCATCGAGTCCAATCATCAGTTTCACACTGACAAGTCCTTGACTAAACCAAGTCCCTCAACACAACATCTAATCACTATGCATCACTATGGTTGGAAAGGACTACCAGGATCATCCAGTCCAACCTTCATCCCAGCACCCTTCATCACTAGACCATAGCCTCAAGTGCCACATCTACTATTTTTTTAAACACCTACACTAGATGGGGAGAAACTGTGGTTTTTTTGCCACCAAGTTACAGTGCTCTGTTGACCACAGAGGAATGGCAGGGCACCAGCTTCTGAACATCCCTACAATTGTAGCTACATGCTACTTTTTTCACAGAATCACAGAATCAACCAGAATTGAAGAAACATCCAAGCTCATCCAGTCCAACCTACCCCTGTCCAATCAACCAGACCATGGCACTAAGTGTCCCATCCAGTCTTTTCTTGAACACCTCCAGGGACAGCGACTCCACCACTTGCTGGGCAGCCCATTCAGCCCATTTTAGTTCTTCTCTGGTCCTTTTTATTTCTTGTAGCTAGTGTTCTTACACCTGAATGAATTTTTAGTGCAGTTTAATCTTTGCTTCTGAGAACTCTGAAGCTGTCTTGATTTCCACTAAGCTGTGGGACTTTTGACATGGGGTTTGAGGAGAGGGGAGAATTTTATCCAAATACATGGAAAAACCTTTTCCTCCTTTTACTTTAAATTGATTTCCTTACTTCAATATTTCTCTCCTTTAAACTGATCACACTGGTCAATCACATTCTCTATGTCTAAGTTAGGATTCTTCTAGTTGTCCTCAAGGACGTCAAGGAGGAAATTTTTCCTAGATTATCAATTTTGTGCTCAGTAAAGAAGGGGAAAAGAAAGATAACAACAAATCTGGGGAGCTGTGCTAACTGCCTTAATGTATCTCTGTGCAAGTCCTACTTGTACTGGAAAAAAGATTGCTGAAGAAAGAAGAGATGCCAAAACAATCTTCACTTAAAATGTGGTCCCTAGAAGATAAATTCATGTATATTTATAAGAACAGCTTGTACATTAGTTAGATTTCCCAAGGTTTTCTGAGGGGGGGGAGAGGGGGAAAGATTCCATGCACACTGAGTTCAAGGGAAAAGAACTGCAATACTCAGTTGTTCCACTCTCCTTGCTCTGTGAGAGCAGTATTTATTTTAAACCTCATTTGACTTGATCACACTCCCAAACTGAAAATATTTTTATTACTGGTGCATGTGTGACTCAATCACTATTTATGGTTTCACTTTAAAAGTGTTCCTTTAGCTTCCTTTGACAGGACTGGGGGGGGAATGGAGGAAAGCTGGAGGTGGGGAGAGTCAGACTGGCCATGAGGAGGAAGTTGTTGAGCATGAGAATGGTGAGAGGCTGGAATGGATTGCCCAGGGAGGTGGTTGAAGCCCCATCCCTGGAAGTGCTTAAGGTCAGGCTGGATGAGGCTGTGGCCAGCCTGGTGTAGGGTAGGGTGTCCCTGCCCATGGCAGGGGGATTGGAACTAGATGATCCTCATGGTGCCCTCCAACCCTGGCTGATTCTATGATTCTATGATTTTAGCTGTGAATTGTCTATTTTTATGAGTGTTGTCAAAATCTTTGCCTTAGATGTAAACTGATAATGGCTTTGGTTTGTTTTTTCTTGGCAAAAAAAGAGAAACCTTCTCTCTTCTAAATTGCATTACCAACATCTACCTATTCTTCCAGTGAGCCACAACCACATTTGCTTTGCCAAGTTAAATATTAATTTGTTTAGCTGTTAATTAAAATGACTCAAAGTCGTTGCTAAAGACTGTAGAGAAGCAGTGGGTGCAAGCTTCTGACAGAGGCAGTCTTGTAGGATTGAAGTGGGTCTTTGCTAAACTAGCAGCAAGACTAGCAGCAGTTGGAAAGGACTGAAAGACTGTGTTGAGAGCACTGAAGCTGAGTTCCTGTTTACACTCAGCAGGGGTAAAACTAGAATAGCTTTCTGCTGCTAGAATCTTCTATAACTGAGTCATTTTTAACAGAAGCAGAAAAGATGTTGGATGTGCCTAAGCTCTGTGGTACCTTATTGATTTAAAGCTGATTGTAAATGGCCTCCTGTTTGCCACTACTGAGTTCAGTGTCAGTGACCTCCAGGAATGCACTTCAGAGTTTTTTGACATGTTCCAACCAGCAATCATGCAGCTCCAGTCAAAACTTTCACCATCACCTAGCTAATAATTTTTGTTCTTTTGCCATTCTCCTCCACTTTCTTTTGCTTCAAAGCCTTTCTTCCTCTGCTGATGGGTAGCAACTCTCATTTATACAAGGAAAAAGTATAGCAATGAGTGAGAGAGAATTTCTGGGCAGGGAAAGACTTTTAGGAGTGTGTAAATGATTCAGGAACTTTAGCCCTCTCTAACACTATGTCTTTTGAAAATCCTCATCTATTCTTTCATTCTTTCCTCTGAAAATAGAGAGATTTATGCTGTTAGTTGTATGGAGTCAAGGTTATAACTCCATGAATGGTTCAATGTTTCTTGAAGCTGAAGGACTCAGCTGCTAGAACATGAAATAGTTGAAGTTATCCCAAGTTAATACATATAGAAAAGATTTCGTTTCAGAAAGCAGGTCACTTTGTAATTTTGCCTGAATGATCAGGATATGATTGAGCAGAAGCAGCCTGAAGTGAATATTTCATTACATGGAATTTATCCCTCAGCTCAATAAAACAGAAATTATTCCAACTTGCTTGTAAAACTAAACCAAATTTGGTATTTTACACTCCTGTTTGTCTTGCAGCTCTATGACAAACATTCATTTCAAGCAACATGCCCTAAGAAGAGAGGCTGAGGGACCTGGGGCTTTTTGGTCTGGTGAAGAAAAGACTTAGAGGGGATCTAATCAATATTTATAAGTATCTGAGGGCTGGGGGTCAAGAGAGAAGGGACAGCCTCTGCTCACCTGAGCCCTGTGATAGGATAAGGGGCCATGGATGTAAACTACAGCACAAATTCCACCTCAACATGAAAAAGAACTTCTTTACTGTAAGGGTCACAGAGCACTGGAACAGGCTGTCCAGAGAGGTTGTGGAGTCGTCTTCTCTGGAGACTTTCAAGCCCTATCTGCATGCATTCCACTGTGACCTGAGCTAGATTTTATGGTCTTGCTCCTGCAGAAAGCTTGGACTTCATGTTCTATGGAGGTCCCTTCTAACTCCTAACATCCTGTGATCCTGTGAACTATCTACAACTGCTAACTAGGTTGTATTTCGTGTTTAAATGCATTGCTTGCACAGTCTAAGTAAATTTCAAGCACATAAAAATTACTTTTCTTATGTTGCTATTTTCTCTTATAAACTTTTATAGACTTAGCAAAAATAAGAATAGTACCCCCTGAGCCCCCATTTCAAATATTGCTTTGTTACACATAAACAAACACATTCTTTTAATGTAATTACTTAGAAACAGTAATGTTCTTTCCCTGGTCCTGCTTTCAGAACATGGAGAGTGATTGGCATTGGAATGGGCTGCCCAGGGAGGTGGTGGAGTCACTGTCCCTGGAGGTGTTCAAGAAAAGCCTGGATGAGGCCACTTAGTGCCATGGTCTGGTTGACTGGATAGGGCTGGGTGCTAGGTTGGACTGGATGAGCTTGGAGGTCCCTTCCAACCTGGTTGATTCTATGATTCACATATTAAAATAAATCATCTATCACCTAAATCCCATGGATTGTTAAATGTAACTATATAGTTATGGAACAGGCTGCTCAGGGCGCCTGTAGAGTCTCCCTCTCTGGAGTTGTTCAAAACCTGCCTGGAAACATACCTATATGATCTGGTGTAGTAATGCTGCTGTGGCAGGGAGGTTGGACTGCATGATCCTTTGAGGTCACTTCCCACCCCTAACCTTCTGTGATTCTGTGCAGGACTACTGAAAACATAATAAGAAGAAAGCAAAAAGGTTTCACTTTCATCTCCAGTAAGAAAATCTGTACCATCACATTCCTCTTATAGAACTCCACATCACAGGAATCAACATGGAAGACAAATGCTATCATCTGTGCTGCAAGGCAGCACGTCTTGAACAAATATTTGAGAGCAGCAGGAATAACATCACTGTGGGACCACTTATATTCTGTACAACAAGGGATATATTCATCCCTTCATTCTCCTACTACATATTGAAATAGGTGGTAGAAAGTATTGACAGAATAGTCTTAGGGGAAAAAGAAACTTCATTCTGTTACACAAAACATGAAGAGCACAACCCATATGTTCAGATAAGATGTGTACAGAGAGAGTGATTGGCATTGGAATGGGCTGCCCAGGGAGGTGGTGGAGTCACCATGCCTGGAGGTGTTGAAGCAAAGCCTGGCTGAGGCACTTAGTGCCATGGTCTGGTTGATTGGATAGGGCTGGGTGCTAGGTTGGACTGGATGATGTTGGAGGTCTCTTCCAGCCTGTTTGATTCTATGATCCGATGATGAGATGAATTTTGAATAGATTTTCAGTTTTCTTTAAGGAAAGCCTTTTTTTGCAGGCACATTAATTGCACCTGAATCTCTTTTGCTAGTGTATAACTTTATGCAAATCTCAGTAAATTCATATCTTGGCTTTTATCATTTCTTTTCCTTTAAACTATCAGTTTAAGCTACATGAGCCAAGTGTTTCAATTACTTCTGGGATCGTTTGTTTATGGCAGATCTATTGGTGTAAAAAGGACATCTGTCTTCTGTTGTAAATCTCATTTACACATATTTCTTCTTCCCACCTTCTTCCTTCCTATTTTCTCCAGAACAGAGGATTACCATTTTCATTAGACAGGCTGAGAGAGATGGGGCTGCTCAGTCTGGAGAAGGCTCTGAGGAGACCTTCTAGTGGCCTCTCAGGATCTGAAGGGGGACTACAGGAAAGCTGAGGAGGGACTTTTTAGGGTGTCAGGTAGAGATAGGACAGGGGGGACTGGAGCAAAACTAGAAGTGGGTAGGTTCAGATTGGATGTTCATAGAATCATAGAAATAAGCAGGTTGGAGGAGACCTCCAAGATCATTCAGTCCAACCTAGCACCCAGCTCTAGCAATCAACCAGACCAGGGGTCCTCAAACTTTGGCCCGAGGGCCAGATACGGCCCCCAGGGTCCTCAATCTGGTATTTACAGAACCCCCCCAGACCCACACCCCCCCCCCCAGAGGCTTGGGGGGGAAACCAAGCTGCAGTTCCTGCCACTTAATGCACTCACCAGCCTCTGGCCTCCGCAGCCCCCGAGCAGTCGCTGGGACTGCGCTGGAACCAAACTATAGTCAGACCCTGACCCTGCTGGGCTGGAACCAAACTGTACTCAGGCCCTGACCCTGCTGGGCTGGAACCAAACTCTAGTCAGACCCTGACCCTGCTGGGCTGGAACCAAACTGTAGTCAGGCCCTGACACTGCTGGGCTGGAACCAAACTATAGTCAGGCCCTGACCCTGCTGGGCTGGAACCAAACTGTACTCAGGCCCTGACACTGCTGGGCTGGAACCAAACTCTAGTCAGACCCTGACCCTGCTGGGCTGGAACCAAACTGTAGTCAGGCCCTGACACTGCTGGGCTGGAACCAAACTGTAGTCAGGCCCTGACACTGCTGCGCTGGAACCAAACTGTAGTCAGGCCCTGACACTGCTGGGCTGGAACCAAACTGTAGTCAGGCCCTGACACTGCTGGGCTGGAACCAAACTATAGTCAGGCCCTGACACTGCTGGGCTGGAACCAAACTGTAGTCAGGCCCTGACACTGCTGGGCTGGAACCAAACTGTAGTCAGGCCCTGACACTGCTGGGCTGGAACCAAACTATAGTCAGGCCCTGACCCTGCTGGGCTAGAACCAAACTATAGTCAGGCCCTGACCCTGCTGGGCTGGAACCAAACTCTAGTCAGGCCCTGACACTGCTGGGCTGGAACCAAACTACAGTCAGGCCCTGACACTGCTGGGCTGGAACCAAACTATAGTCAGGCCCTGACACTGCTGGGCTGGAACCAAACTGTAGTCAGGCCCTGACACTGCTGGGCTGGAACCAAACTACAGTCAGGCCCTGACACTGCTGGGCTGGAACCAAACTATAGTCAGGCCCTGACCCTGCTGGGCTAGAACCAAACTATAGTCAGGCCCTGACACTGCTGGGCTGGAACCAAACTATAGTCAGGCCCTGACCCTTCTGGGCTGGAACCAAACTATAGTCAGGCCCTGACCCTGCTGCGCTGGAACCAAACTCTAGTCAGGCCCTGACACTGCTGGGCTGGAACCAAACTGTAGTCAGGCCCTGACAAACTATAGTCCAGCCCCCAACAGTGCCTAAGGCACAGTGAACTGAATCCCTGTTTAAAAAGGTTGAGGATCCCTGAGCTGGACCATGGCATTAAGTGCCTCATCCAGGCTTTTACTGAACACCAGATGAGGCAGCTGGGAGGGTGTGTTCATAGAATCATAGAATCAACCAGGTTGGAAGAGACCTCCAAGATCATCCAGTCCAACCTAGCACCCAGCCCTAGCCAGTCAACCAGACCATGGCACTAAGTGCCTCAGCCAGGCTTTGCTTGAACACCTCCAGGCACAGAGACTCCACCACCTCCCTGGGCAGCCCATTCCAATGCCAATCACTCTCTCTGCCAACAGCTTCCTCCTAACATCCAGCCTAGACCTCCGCTGGCACAACTTGAGACTGTGTCCCCTTGTTCTCTTGCTGCTTGCCTGGCAGAAGAGGCCACCCCCCACCTGACTACAACCTCCCTTCAGGTAGTTGTAGACAGCAGTGAGGTCACCCCTGAGCCTCCTCTTCTCCAGGCTAAACAACCCCAGCTCCCTCAGCCTCTCCTCACAGGGTTTGTGTTCCAGGGTTTGTGTTAGGAAGAAGTTCTTTAGCATGAGGGTGCTGAGACACTTGAACAGCTTGCACAGGGATGTGGTAGAAGCCTCATGCTTGGAGGTGTTTAAGGTCAGGCTGGATGTGACTCTGAGCAGCCTGATCTAGTGTGAGGCATCCCTGCCCATGGCAGGGGGCTTGTCCAACCCTGACAATTCTGTGATTATATAATTCACTTCAAAGGCAAAAAAATACATAAAGGGAAGAGCTGCCTTTTACACTGCTCTTCGCAGAGCAAAGCCCTGCTAACCATTGTTAGCTGTGATCTATGCCACTGCCAAAAATAGTAACAGGCTGCCAGGAGAGCCTGTTAGGCCTGTTAAAAATAGCACATGGCTCCCAAGAGCCCCAAGTGGTAAGACATCTGCTACAGTCAATGTTTTGCCTTAGCACAAGGAAAAAGAATGTCAGTGAAGAATTCATTCCTGTGGTGGAAATGGACATTGGAGATATTCTCTTTCAGTGCCACAAACCACATCTTCAGGTTAACTGCAATTACTTCACAGCTGTTAAAGAAGTAGGTTAAAACTTGTTAGACTCTGTGGTTGGTTGGAGGGAAGATTCTCTGAACCAAGAAATGAATGGCCAGACAAGAGCACCTGGAAGAATGACTTCAAGGTTGGGAATTGACACAGAGAAATCTCACCTTGGTGTTTTTTTTCTGTATTTGCTCAGATACAGCATCTCCAGAGCCTTCTGAAGAGAGACAGGAACCTGCTGGAAAGGGTCCAGCAGAAAACATCACCTCTATGCCCTGGGCTTGAGAAGGTTGAGAAGTCTGCAGTAATTTCTGAACCTCCTAACTAAATACAAAAGAGTAAAAGTACCTCATCAGCATCAGGTGTAGCACAAAGAATCGTGGAATGGTTTAGGTTGGAAAGGACCTCAAAGATTACCCAGTTCCAACACCCCACCATAGGCAGGGACATTTCCCACTAGGAAACCTGGCCTTGAACACGTCCAGGGAGGGAGCAGCCACAACCTCCCTGGGCAATCTGTGCCAGTGTCTCACCACCCTCACTGCAAAGAACCCTTTCCTAACATCTAGTTTAAATCTCCCCTCTGCTGGTTTAAGCCCATTACTCCTCATCCTGTGAACCCTTTCCTAACATCTAGTTTAAATCTCCCCTCTGCTAGTTTAAGCCTGTTACTCCTCATCCTGTCATTACAAGACCTTGTCAATAGTCCCTCCTGTAGGTCCTCTTCAGATACTGGTAGGCCACCTCAAGAACTCCTCAAAGCCTTCTCTTCTCCAGGCTGCAGAGCCCCAACTCTTGTAGCCTGTCCTCAGAGCAAAGCTGCTGCAGCCCTCTGAGCATCTTCGTGGCCTCCTCTGGACTTGCTCTAACAGTTTGATGTCCTTCTTGTGTTGAGGGCCCCAGAACTGCACACAGAACTCCAGGTGGGGTCTGATGAGAGCAGAGTAAAAGGGGAGAATCCCCTCCCTCGCCCTGCTGGCCACCAGAGGTCAAAGCCTGTATCAAATGGAATAACTCTAAGGTGTGTAACTGTGTGGGCAGAACAGAACAAGATGTAGAGTCTCTGACCTCCATGTGTCTGCTTAAAATCTACAGAGAGTTTTATAAGCAGTTATAAAAAGTATCCTGCCACTTGACTCATCTCTGGGTGCCAAACCTCTAAAGGGAGCTTATTCCTGGTTATATTTGAAAGACTGTCTAGATGCTTGACACTTCCAATCAAAACATCAGAGGAATCAAGACTTCATTTCTAATGATCTAAAAAGAAAAGGAAACGATAAAAAGTCCTACCTGGTTATTCTGTGTCATTTTTCCATGAGAAATCACTCAGGAGTCATTTCTATGCCCCAGTCTTCAAAACCTGATGGAGCTTCTGATCTGAGAAGTCAGGTTTTTGCTCTGATAGATCAATGCCTTTTTGGTGATTCCCTTAGCATTGTCCATCGAAGTTTGACTTGCTGTTCTTCAAGCTCTGAGCTGTTTGGTTTGCCCTCAAGGGCATGCATTTACTTAAAAAGTAAAAAAGCAGCCAGTAGCCAACAGCCATAATATCCACACTGCAACACAGAAGGTGGATGGAGCACTTCTGTAGACTTAATAGCCTTAAAGTGATTTGCTCTGTTATCTGCAGCCCAGCAGCTGTGTAGTTCCGTGCAAGCTGAACTCCACCTAGAATTGTGTGCAGAGCCAGGTTGACAGGGCAGTCATCCAATGTGTGAGTTCTGGCCTACATATGCTCACACAGAACCACAGAATGCTAGGAGCTGGAAGGGACCTCGAAAGCTTATCCAGTCCAACCCCCTCTGCCAGAGCAGAATCTCCTAGACCACTTCACACAGGAAAGCATCCAGGTGGGTTTTGAATACCTGCAGAGAGGGAGACTCCACAACCCCCCTGGGCAGCCTGTTCCAGTGTTCTGTCACCCTCACAGGGAAAAAATCCTCCTCATGTTTAAATGAAACTTCCTATGCCTCAGCTTCCACCCAGAGCCCCTTGTCCTGTCGTTGGGCATCACTCAGCAGAGCCTGGCTGCAGCCTCCTGGCACTCACCCTGCACATATTTATAGACAGGAACAAGATCACCCCTCAGGCTCCTCTTCTCCAAACTAGAACCCCAGCTCCCTCAGTCTCTCCTCATAAGGAGGATGTTCCACTCTCTTAATCATTAATACATTTTTTATCCTCCCAGGCATAATCTTTTATCTGAGTCCATCTCTGTACTTAGGGAGTTACATCCGGGCTGCCACATATGCATCATCCTCAGCACCAGTCAGTACTGATGACTGGCACATCCTCAGTGCCAGTTAATTCAAAGTCAATCCAGGTATACATCCATGTTTTGGTTAAATATCAGCTGCACCAGGCATTGCAGGGGGCTTCTGAATTTCTGCATCAAGGTTTTGAATGTGTGTATCAGTTAAACATATTTATTGCAAGGGGGCTTCTGAATTTCTGCATCAAGCTTTTGAATGTATATATCAGTAAAACATATTTATCCTTTTACTGATGAATGCTGCCACAGAAAGCAGAAAGAAGTCCATGAAAATTCCCTTCTCAGCAGCAGTTCTTCCAGCCCACTGGAACCAAAAGCAAGGGTTGGAGGTGCAGATACAGTCCTCCTATTTTCTTTGTCAGCATGGAGCAAAAAATATCCCTTTCTGAAGGCTTCTGGTTCTATCTATTGCTTCTGTAACTCACAGCAGCAGTATGAAAATGTCTCAAAATTAACAGCACTTTAGGAAGAAGCAAAGGCTAAGTTTTATTATTATTGGCTTAATTTCTACTCTTTTTCTTCACACAGACACATACTACTGGGCCCATGGGAAACATGAACAACAATGGTCTCATTTCTTGTTCCTAGTCCTGGCTTTAATTAAATATTGCTTTTTCTCTGCTTAGCTAAGTGGCATGGGACATGGGAATTATTTGAAAGAACTTGGGAGTGGACTCAAAGTGCAGCAAAATGAATCAGTTCCATGCAAGAGGAAGGATTAAGTCGCTGCCAGCTCATTTTTAACTAGCCTCTGTGACTTGCACCTGCAGTGTGGCTGCTGATATGCTGCCAAAAGGGCCCTCCACAATGGGCATGCCTCACAGAAAGGCTTCTGCTGCACTCACACTTACTTTTTCACATGAGGGAAAGGAAAGATTTTCAGGTGCTTGTGGCATGGTCAATGCTGCTTGAAAACAAAATGCTCATACCCTTCACTTTTCACCTTCACTTGGCTAGTACTGGTCTTGAAACATTGCCCTAGCATCAATTAAGTTAGGTGGCAGTGCTGATTCGAATGAGGGCAGAGAGGCTCTTCAGAGGGACTTGAATAGGCTGGATCAATGGGCCAGCATTAATGGGATGAGTTTCAACAAGGCCACATGCCAGCTCCTGCACTTGGGACACAACAACCCCAAGCAACATTACAGGCTTGGGGCAGTGTGGCTGGAAAACTGCCTGGCACAAAGGGATTTGAGGTTTGGAACAGATAGGAGTCAGCAGTGTGCCCAGGCAGCCAAGAAGGCCAATGGCATCCTGGCCTGGATCAAATATGCTATGTCCAGCAGGAGCAGGGAGGTGATTGTCCCTTTGGACTTGACTTTGATGAGGCCACAGCTTGAGTGTTGTGTTCAGATTTGGGCACTGCAATACAAGGGAGATGTGGAGGTGCTGGAGCAGGTCCAGAGCAGAGGAGGGAAACAAAGCTGGGGAAGGGCCTGGAGAATTAATCTTATGAGGAGCAACTGAGGGAGCTGGGGATGGTTAGTTTGAAGAAGAGGAGGCTGAGGGGAGATTCTGTGACTCTCCTGTGCACTCTTGGGCTGCTGGTGAGTTCCTAGGGCAGCTGGGTTGCAGAATTACAGTGCTAGCAAGCACCTCCAGAAGCCATCTAGGCCAGTGTCAATCCACATCTCAGCAAGTGTGCTAACAACCTGGTCTTGAAATCTCCCAGTGAAGCAGATTCTACAAGTGCCTACATAATCTTCCCCAGTGCTTTGCAGTCTTTTGAAGTAGGAATTTTTTCCTCCTTCTAAATCTCCATGCTCACCTTTTCTTTTTACTACAGCTCAGACACATTTATTTTTGTCTTTTCTGGTACAGAGAAGGAAACATATTCCGCCCTTGCAGTACCTCTTTACATACCTGAAAATTTATCTCCTTGCTTTGAGTTCCTTTCTTCTCATTAAGCTTTTCCATTTATCCAGCATTCCATTTTCCCTTGTTTTCTAGACCACGGAACACTCTCATGGCTTCAGCCAGGTTTCAGTTCAGGTGAATTCTTGACTTTCAGGTTAGAAGAGACTTACTTTTTTCTGAAATACAACATCCTTGACTGAATTTATGGATAGGGGAGCCCTTATCAACACTCCAAAATGATCTTTCTGCCTTACTGAAGGCTTGCAAGCTACATTTTCTCTAAAGCATGCTGGTCTCCAGTCTAATCTCTTACCATAATATATCTCTTTCCTCTGCAGTGGCAAATTTGCTTTTGTGCAACTGAATTATTCCCTTCAGGACATCTTAGTTCTCTCAGTTCTTTTTCCCTAAACTAGTTTTCCAGTGAGCATTACTTACCAGTGGAGGAGTGAGTCTACTCTTCTAAGATCTAAATTCTCTTTGCTTTGCATGTTTAATTCTGCTGCAGAATTATCTTGCTGCTGCTGAGGTTCCTGATCTCAGCAATGTCTCCACTGATTCCACCTAAGTCATTGTTTAGCTCAACAACCTTGATGACTGTGCTGGTTTGGGGGTCATTGGAATACTAAGCATAGAATCATAGAATGGTTTAGGCTGGAAGGGACCTCAAAGATCATCCAGTTCCAACCTCCTGCCACAGGCAGGGACACCTCCCACTAGAACAGGTCACTCATGCCCTCATTCAACCTTGAACACCTCCAGGGAGGGAGCAACCACAACCTCCCTGGGCAACCTGTGCCAGTGGCTCACTACCCTCATTGGAGAGAATTTCTTCCTAGCATCTAGTTTAAATCTCATCTCCTGAGTTTAAATCTCAGGCACCCCCTGCCCACCTTCTCCCACTTCAAACAAATACAACTCAAACATTCTGTTTAGTAACCAAGAAACTGTGCATTCCTTTAAATTGAAATTATACTTGAGCTATAATTTGGGGAAATTGAGCACTCAGTGTTCTCTGGTAAGTTGTTCCACACAAGAGTTTACTTAACTTCTCTGCTAAGTTGTTCCACATAAGAGTTTACTTAACTTCTCTGGTAAGTTGTTCCACACAAGAGTTTACTTAACTTCTCTGCTAAGTTGTTCCACATAAGAGGTTACTTAGCTTCTCTTGCAGAGACTTAAAAATCTACCTTCTTTTTCTCCATCTGATGGGTATGTAAGCTGGCTAGAATGTTGTGGGGGAAAATGTGCATTAATATGTAGCAATGAATCTTATTCTACTGATAATCATTTGATATTAACTGGAGGTGTGTAAAAATTTAAAGAGTGGATGTGGTGCTTGAGGAAACCCTATGAGGAGAGGCTGAGGGAGCTGGGGGTGTTTAGCCTGGAGAAGCAGAGGCTCAGGGCAGACCTTATTGCTGTCTACAGCTACATGAAGGGAGGCTTAGCCAGGTGGGGTTGGGCTCTTCTGCCAGGCAAGCAGCAATAGAACAAGGGGACACAGTCTCAAGTTGTGCCAGGGGAAGTATAGGCTGGATGTTAGGAGGAAGTTGTTGTCAGAGAGAGTGATTGGCATTGGAATGGGCTGCCCAGGGAGGTGGTGGAGGCCCTGTCCCTGGAGGTGTTCAAGAAAAGACTGGATCATGGCTGTGAGCTTCTGAAAAAATCAAGAATAAGCAAGACATCTTATTAGGAGATAGTAGTTTCAACTGAGATCCTCTGTAGTGGCTCCTAAATTTAGCACTGATTTTATTCTGTGCCTGAAAAGGTTATAAAAATAATAAATATTTAGGTTATGTAGGCATAGAAGTTTTAACATTCATTGGATGACAAATGGTGTATGAGCTGAAGTAAAAACCTTTGAGAGGAAAGCTGCTGTTGTAGGAAAGGTACTCATTACTGCTCTGACCTTTGAAAAGCAGTTTGCATCTCTTGCTTGCTAACAAAGGTAAAATGCTGGCTTCAGTATCTCCCTCTGAATTAAATGTGACTATTGCACCTCGTGGCATGGGCTTGTTTATTTCCTCAATAGGAACAACCAATCAAGGGAGTTTTCTAGTCTGAAATAGTTTGCCAGTTGCTCAGTTATTGTTTTGAAACTTCATTAGTATTGATGTCCTGCTCACTACAGTCCAGTTAAGTAACTTACTAATTGATATGCTGAATGTTACTCACCACAGAAATACTTTTCCGGTTATTACCTGGGAGGGGGGCTCAAGCAAATAAACACATATGCAGCTACTGGTGGTGGCCAAGAGAGCCAATGGCATCCTGGCCTGCATCAGGAACAGTGTCGCCAGCAGGATAAGGGAGGTTATTCTTCCCCTGGACTCAGCACTGGTCAGGACACACCTTGAGTCCTGTGTCCAGTTCTGGGTTCCTCAATTCAAGAGAGATGTTGAGGTGCTGGAACATGTCCAGAGGAGATGACAGAGCTGGGGAGGGGCCTGGAGCACAGCCCTGTGAGGAGAGGCTGAGGGAGCTGGGGGTGTTTAGCCAGGAGAAGAGGAGGCTCAGGGCAGACCTCATTGCTGTCTGCACCTACCTGAAGGGAGGTTGTAGCCAGGTGGGGTTGGTCTCTTCTCCCAGACAACCAGCAACTGAAGAAGGGGACACAGTCTCAAGTTGTGCCAGGGGAGGTCTAGGCTGGATGGTAGGAGGAAGTCGATGGCAGAAAGAGTGATTTGTGTTGGAATGGGCTGCCCAGGGAGGTGGTGGAGTCTCTGTGCCTGGAGGTGTTCAAGAAAAGCATGGCTGAGGCACTTAGTGTCATGGTCTGGTTGATTGGCTAGGGCTGGGGGATAGGTTGGCCTGGATGAGCTTGGAGGTCTCTTCCAAACTGATTGATTCTATGATTCTGTGATTCTATAATGTGAGCAGCAGAGCTTCATCTACCACTTTAGCATTTCCTCCTCTGGCATCACTCTTAAAGCCTCATTTTACTAAAAAAACACCAAACCAAATTAAGCAACAACAACAAAAATAATCGTCCCACTCCCCCCCCCAGAAAAGCCAAACAAACAAAAAAAAAAAAAATCAAAAAACTCTCAAACCTCAGTACCATGCTCTACAAAAAAATAAAAGCATTAAACTAATACTTAATTTCAACACAAAATCACATCAGAAGCAGGGAGGTGATTGTCCTCCTGGACTCAGCTTTGGTGAGGCCATACCTCCAGTGTTGTATTCAGTTTGGAGAGATGTGGAGATGTGAAGGTGCTGGATCAGGTCCAGAGGAGGGCAACAAAGCAGGGGAAGGGCCTGGAGAATAAATCTTATGAGGAGCGACCGAGGGAGTTGGGGATGGTTAGTTTGAAAAGGAGGAGGCTGAGGGGAGACCTCATTGCTGTCAACAGCTATCTGAAGGGACACTGTGGAGAGGCTGCTGCTGGGCTCTGCTCACAGATAATTGGAGACAGAAGAAGGGGGAATGGCCTCAAGCTGAGGCTGGGGAGGTTTATATTGGACATTAGGAAAAAGTTTTTTCACAGAGAGAGTGGTCAGGCATTTGAATGAGCTGCCCAGGGAGGTGGTGAAATCACCCATCCTGGATGTGTTTAAGGGTGGTTTGGATGTGGTGCTTAGGACTATGGTTTAAGGTGAATCTTGCAGGGTAGGGTTCTAGGTTGGGCTTGGTGATCCTGAGGGGCTTTTCCAACCTGGGTGTCTCTGTGATTCTGTGAGATGCATGCTGAAGTAGCGAGACTGTGAAGTACAACTACGGAGTAGAACTGCTTCTTCTGCCTCTTTGTCCTCTCATCAGTTGTAAATGAAAAGAGGCAGTTTCAGAGGTGTGAAGAAGCTGCTTGGCACAAGACACAGCAAGTGTTTAATAAACTTTGCGTAACCTCTCCACAGCCTTTCTTCCTTGCTCCTGTCTTTCACCTGGACTGCCCTGACAAGCCTCAGCTCCAGCTCAGCAGCAGTGCTGCAGAATACACAATGCACTTGGGGTATTTCACAGTCTGATGCAAATGGTTCTGAATTGTTAGGAATATTTTGAGTTGGTTGGTTTTTTTTCATCTGACAATGGCTTTGTTGCTTCCCAAGTTACTCTTACAACACTACAATCATTTGTGAAGATCACAGAATCACACAGAATCAACCAGGTTGGAAGAGACCTTAAATGCCATAAATCCTCATTCACAGAATGGATTAGGTCAGAAGGGACCTTAAAGATCAAAGACTCATCATAGAATCATAGAATCAACCAGGATGGAAGAGACCTCAAAGATCATCCAGTCCAACCAACCAGACCATGGCACTAAGTGCTTCATCCAGTCCTTTCTTGAACACCTCCAGGGATGGTGACTCCACCACCTCCCTGGGTAGTCCATTCCAAAGCCAATCACTCTCTCTGACAACAACTTCCTCCTAACATCCAGCCTAGACCTCTCCTGGCACAACTTGAGACTGTGTCCCCTTGTTCTGTTGCTGGTTGTCTGGCAGAAGAGCCCAACCCCACCTGGCTAAGCCTCCCTTCATGTAGCTGTAGACAGCAATGAGGTCAGCCCTGAGCATCCTCTTCTCCAGGCTAAACAACCCTGCTTTGGAAATTAGTGCAGCATTACTGTTCAGTCCTTAGAAACATTAGGCAACCTGGTGTAAATTGGTTTCATCTGGAAAGAAAAGTGTAGTCCAGCTCCAGCAGTCTCTCTGCAATCCATGAGAGACCAGAATGCCTTTTAAAACACAAAACCATTTAGAAAGCCAAAAGCTGAAATACATCATGAAAGCAAATTTCTTTGCACAAGCTTTTTGTGCCAACCCAGCTCCAAGCTTCTCTTCTCTTGAAGCTTTAAAGAAAATGAAATGGAGATTGAGGTCACTTTTTATTAAATTATCCCTTCATTGTCAATGGCTTAATTTTTTCCCTGCTCTTACTGATAAGAAACTGTCAGTCTTAGCAACAAAGACAGTTAACCACTTGTATTTCCCCACCACCACCACCATTATACTGTAGGATTTTTAACAGATGGACACAAAAGACATGGGGGCTCTCGATTCACACCCAGGATAGATTTAGGAAGCAATAGCAAAACAGAGCCTTCAATTATCCACTAACTTCTCCTTAAGGACACACATCAAAGGGAAGCAACCAAGAGCTCAGAGGCAAGAATGGCTCCAAAGAAGAAAGTTTCACTGCCTGGAAAAAGAAAGCTCTCACCTATCTTTTCTCCAGTGTCATCCACATCTCTCCAGCAAGTTCTGACTGCAAATCAGCTGCACCTGCACATTTTTTTTCCCAGTCAGGCTAAAGCCAATTAGTAATACAGGCAACACTTCTCCCAGAGTAATAAGTGGTGCATGCTTAATATAGGCACTCAGTTGTTTGGGAGGTGTTTTCCCAGTGAAGTTTCACCTCCTGAGTTCCTGGAAGGTTATTCTTCATGCATGTGCATAGCTAAGCTTAGAAGCCTCAGAGAGAGGCTGTTTCTGCCTCAGAGAGAAGAGGTAAAGCCTATTAAAGAGCTTGAATTCCTATTTAAAAGCAAAATGCTATCTTTTTTTATTGTTCTTGCTGGCATTATAGGAAAATTCAACATTAAATAATATGAACAAAAAAGAAAGCAGCTTTTTATTTTTAAAAACCATTCTTCCTGATTAAATTTCAAGTAGCAAAATGAATAGAGAGGGAAAAAAAAACCCCAACCAAACAACCTACCTTGTAATTAGAGCTGTGACAAGGAGAACACCTACGTGCAAGTAGAGCCAAACACAAATACAAATGGATGCTAACCTCTCTTTTGCTAATTGCTGCTGTCACAACTCAGCAAAAGGAAAGCCAGTCTGAAGTGGTGGAGGTAAGATGAAGTACTGAGGGGTTTAAAAGGTGCTATGCCTCTATTTGTATGCATATGCCTCGACAGGGCATATCTAGAGGCCAATATTTTAAGTACAGTTACATATTATGGTACATATTATAATAGGTGTTATAAATATTTCATAGAACAATTGATTGAGAGCCCTTTCAACCTTTGAACTGCTTAATGCTTTATAATGAGGATCCCTAGGATGAGTGCCAGCTGCATGCTCGCTGTCACGCTGCTGAGTGACTCTCCAGCGCCAAAAATGGCTCTGAGTTTAGTGCTCTGCCATTCAGGAATCCATCTTAAACACCTAGAATGGAAAGCCAGTACACAGAACAACATCAAAGAGCTCCATTTGAGGGTCTGCTAATGATAGCAGATGCTGAAGAGTGCAGTAACAGTGAGATAAAGAGAACCTAGAGGAGTTAGGTATAACAAAAAGTGATGGCAAATATCTAATAACTACACTTTCCATTTCCATAGCAACTTCCATCAAAGCAATGCAAAGCACTTTAAAACATCAATCAATTTACCCTCAACACTACTTTGTGGCAGGCAAAATATATATTAGAAGAAATAAAGTTGCTTCCTGGTGATTGCTGGGCTCTATTTCAGAAGTTCTTTTTGCTACTTCTGCACTAACTTATTCATTAATATCCAGATTTCCCATCTGCCATTTTCGTGTCCTCTCACACAGACTGTGGCAGAAGAGAAGGGATCAGAGACATTGATGTGAAGCATGAAGATCTTAAGAAATGATGAGTTTAGCTGTTACTGAGCACCAGAGCAACCTAGAATAGTCTAAGCAGTCTTATCTACTCTAAGTCATAGAATCACAGAATGCCAGGGGTTGGAAGGGACCTCATCTGGTCCAGCCCCCTGCCAGAGCAGGATCCCCTAGAGCAGATCACACTGGAATGCATCCAGGCAGTTCTTGAATATCTCCAGAGACTTCACAACCTCCCTGGGCAGCCTGTTCCAGTGTTCTGTCACCTTCCCAGGGTAAAAAAATCCTCCTCAGGTTCACACAGAACTTCCTATGCCTCAGCTTCCACCCAGTGCCCCTTGTCCTGTTACTGAGCATCACCTACATCCCTACAAAAAGCTCTCTGTCAGACATTAGCACTTTGGTGGCTTTCAGACATGGCCTTTTTCATTGAGCACTCTGCCAGAGGCAAGAGACTTTTTTCTCCTGTCTATCCCAAGCAGGCAATGTCTGCATGCTGCAGTGTCCAGCCCATAGGCACCACCATCCAGTAGGAGGTAGTTTGTGCTTGTAAATTATGGATTGCTTTAAAATATTTTTCTTTCAGATAACTTTCTGGAGCTGATATCTCTGAATGTTAAAAAAGAAACCAAACAGATCTTATATGAGTATATGTGCCAGGCCTCTCCCCAACAATTGCTAACAGAATCAGCCTAGTTCCTCACTCCCTTGAATTTCAGGAGCTGGGGATCTAGAGACTAGAAATGTCAGTTTCATGCTCTGTAGCCCACACAGACTGAAATTGAAATGGTCAGCTCTTGCCAGGGAGTTGTGCTAACTTTATGCTTGCCTTTATTCTGCAGATGGCTATGCTGGCTGGAGCAAAAGTAAAGGTGACAGGATTTTGGCCTCTAGAGAGAAGGTCTAATTGTGAGGTTGGATGTTGCATGCTCTGCCCAGGGAGGTGGTGGAGTCGCCATCCCTGGAGGTGTCCAAGAACTGGATGGCCATGGCACTTAGGACCATGGTTTATTGGCCGTGGTGGTGTTGGTTGGACTGGATGGCCCTGAAGGTCTTTTCCAACCTTAGTGATTCTACGATTCTAAATGTACACAACACAATGTTCTGTGGAAGAATATGTGCACAGATTGATGTGATTAAAAAGAGAGAGAGGGAGAGAGGGAGAGAGATATTAGACGATGTTTTGGGGAATAAGAGTCAGAATCCAGTTTATTTTCAGATGTTACTGGAGAAGAGGAGGCTCAGGGGTGACCTCATTGCTGTCTACAACTACCTGAAGGGAGGCTGTAGCCAGGTGGGGTTGGTCTCTTCTCCCAGACAACCAGCAACAGAACAAGGGGACACAGTCTCAAGTTGTGCTGGGGGAGGCCTAGGCTGGATGGTAGGAGGAAGTCGATGGCAGAAAGAGAGTGATTGGCATTGGAATGGGCTACCCAGGGAGGTGGTGGAGGCACCGTCCCTGGAGGTGTTGAAGCAAAGCCTGGATGAGGCACTTAGTGCCATGGTCTGGTTGACTGGATAGGGCTGGGTGCTAAGTTGGAATGGATGATCTTGGAGGTCTCTTCCAACCTGGTTGATTCTATGATTCTATGAATAAGAGTCAGAATCCAGTTTATTTTCACATGTTACTGGTGAGAGTTGAATGAAAAGAGTCAGAACCCAGTTTATTTTCACATGTTACTGGTGAGAGTTGAATGAAAAGAGTCAGAACCCAGTTTATTTTCACATGTTACTGGTGAGAGCTGAATGAATAAGAGTCAGAATCCAGTTTATTTTCACATGTTACTGGTGAGAGCTGAATGAATAAGAGTCAGAATCCAGTTTATTTTCACATGTTACTGGTGAGAGTTGAATGAAAAAGAGTCAGAATCCAGTTTATTTTCACATGTTACTGGTGAGAGCTGAATGAATAAGAGTCAGAATCCAGTTTATTTTCACATGTTACTGGTGAGAGTTGAATGAATAAGAGTCAGAATCCAGTTTATTTTCACATGTTACTGGTGAGAGTTGAATGAAAAGAGTCAGAATCCAGTTTATTTTCACATGTTACTGGTGAGAGTTGAATGAATAAGAGTCAGAATCCAGTTTATTTTCACATGTTACTGGTGAGAGTTGAATTGTGAAAATACTAAGGAAAAAAAAAAAACCAAACCAAACAGCTTCTGTCATAGTTACAGCTCTGATTTCCAAAGCAAAGTAAACCAGGGAAGAAAAATGTGCTTAATTCTCACCAGACTTAATCACACTTCCACAGGCTTCAGGTGAGTGATTTCTCCACTCTCTAAGCACACTGTTTTATTAGCAAAAGTGCACCACAAACAATAAGGCAAATCTGCGCTGCATTGGCAAGTGAGACGAACTGGCACAAAGCATGCTGCACTTTTGCCCTTTCAATTCGTCATATTAAAGCTAATCATGGCAAGTGGAGTTATGTTGGCAGCAAAAACAAATAAGCAAATGAATAAAGAAATAATTCTTCAACTTTTCTGAGCATCCTGCTTTTCCAAAGCACCACGGATCTGTGAGCTGGAGCTCAGCTACAATCCTCCTTATCACAGAAGAGATTTGGAGATGGAAATGCTGCTTAGGAAAACTGCTCAGACTCTGTTGTGAATAAAGAAAGAAAAGGAAGGAAGGAAGGAAGGAAGGAAGGAAGGAAGGAAGGAAGGAAGGAAGGAAGGAAGGAAGGAAGGAAGGAAGGAAGGAAGGAAGGAAGGAAGGAAGGAAGGAAGGAAGGAAGGAAGGAAGGAAGGAAGGAAGGAAGGAAGAAAGGAAGGGAGGGAGGGAGGGAGGGAGGGAGGGAGGGAGGGAGGGAGGGAGGGAGGGAGGGAGGGAGGGAGGGAGGGAAAGGAAGGAAGGAAGGAAGGAAGGAAGGAAGGAAGGAAGGAAGGAAGGAAGGAAGGAAGGAAGGAAGGAAGGAAGGAAGGAAGGAAGGAAGGAAGGAAGGAAGGAAGGAAGGAAGGAAGGAAGGAGAGAGAGAAGTGGAACAGGAAGGGGAATGAGAAGGGAAGAGAGGAGAGGAGAGGAGAGGAGAGGAGAGGAGAGGAGAGGAGAGGAGAGGAGAGGAGAGGAGAGGAGAGGAGAGGAGAGGAGAGGAGAGGAGAGGAGAGGAGAGGAGAGGAGAGGAGAGGAGAGGAGAGGAGAGGAGAGGAGAGGAGAGGAGAGGAGAGGAGAGGAGAGGAGAGGAGAGGAGAGGAGAGGAGAGGAGAGGAACAAAGCTAACAATGCAGAGAGCAGTTTCTCGGTGTGCAATGATTTCTGACAGAACAAACCATATCTCTGGAGTATATTCCAAAATCAATTTTGTTCTTGCCAGTTGGAGTCAACTCTATTCTGGCTACAAACACTCTGACACTAGCAAGTCATTTTCTGAACTGAGGCTGAGTACTCCATGCTACAGCAACAAACAGAGTAAAGCCTTCCAAACATCTCACTTAAACCCATGTCTGTTTAGTGCTGGCTTACGCTCTGTGTTTACACTGCATACAAAATTAAGTGTCATCTCTTCATACAATCACTGAAGGACCTGGAATAGCATCTGCTCTGTGAGTTGTTTGCCTTCACAGGAAGGGAAGTAACATTCCAAGTGGAAACAAGTACTTAAATCCTTTTTTCTTCTTGTAAAAGGATAATTATTGCAATATATATATGCCAGGTAGGAAATAATTAGACCTTTTAGATTAAACTGGATTTTATTTAGGAGCTATGAATTTGAAAGAAACTGACAGTGATGTTTCATAAGGACAAGAGTACTTTGCAAGTTCTCTACCCTGAGGGTGGTGGAGCACTGGAACAGGTTGCCCAGGGAGATGGTTGAGGCCCCTTCACTGAAGACATTCAAGGTGAGGCTTGATGGGGCCCTGGATGACCTGCTCTAGTGCAGATGTCCCTGCTAACTGCAGGGAGGCTGAACTAGATGACCTCTAAGGGTCCTTTCCAGCCCTGACCATTCTATGATTCTCTGATACCTCAGTCAGCAGACAAATTGAGTAGTTTGTTGTTTTTTAAGTTGCCTCCATCTAAGTAAGAAGAACTTCATCAACCAGGTTGGAACAGTCCAACCTAGCACCCAGCCCTAGCCAAGCAACTAGACCATGGCACTAAATGCCCCAGACAGGCTTTGCTTCAACACCTCCAGGGACAGAGACTCCACCACCTCCCTGGGCAGCCCATTCCAATGCCAATCACTCTCTCTGCCAACAACTTCCTCCTAACATCCAGCCTAGACCTCTTCTGGAACAACTTGAGACTGTGTCCCCTTGTTCTGTTGCTGGTTGCCTGGCAGAAGAGCCCAACCCCACCTGGCTACAGCCTCCCTTCAGGTAGTCATAGACAGCAGGGAGCTCTGCGCTGAGCCTCCTCTTCTGCAGGCTGCACACCCCCAGCTCCCTCAGCCTCTCCTCACAGGGCTGTGCTCCAGGCCTCTCACCAGCCTTGCTGCCCTTCTGTGGACACGGTCCAGTATCTCAACCTCTCTCTTATAGTGGATGTAAAGGAATGAGCAAGGTCGTTTGCAGCAGAGAGTATAAATAGGGCTATTTGACTGCTTCTCTGCTCATTCATAGTGTTGTTGGATAGAGAGAGCAAGCTCATTTTTTCCCCTATATGCTGGCGTTGCTAGAGCTCCCTGAGCTTCCACCGACAAAGCGAGTCAGAAGGTTGAAACGTGACATTACATGCTGTAAATTGACAGTGAAGAGAGTGATGTGTGGTAGATGTATTGATCACGGCCTTTCAAAAGTAAAGAGACACAAGGAGCTTCAAAGAGCTGTCCTGGCAGCAGTATCACTAAGCTGTTTTATCAGATAAAACCAACGACATTGTGTCAGGTCTGCAGCAAGCTCCTTCCACATAAATACATAAAGTCAATTTAAACACTGCTCTCGTAACAATAAAACTCAGAAGAAGAGAAGGCACATTCCTTCTGACTTCTTTCACAAGAGCTCAGGTGTGTGTGCAGTAATCCCTGAAATAGATTGCCTACCGTCATCCAAGGTTAGCTGAATGTAAAAGATCAACATTTGGAGGCTTTCTTATCCTTGTGAGACTCCTTGCCCCAGAATAAAATGCTGCAGAAAGAAATGCTGTTAGCTGAAGAATACCTCTCTGGAATATATCATGTGCCTGAAAGTATGGTACTTGCTACATTTTGGAGGGTCTGTTTAAACCATCACTGTTTAGTTTCAACAAGAGGACAGCCATTTCTAAGATTCAGTGGCCTGTAACCTGTAAATAGCACAGAAAGGGCTTTAGAGTCTCAGATTATTGGAAACCATATAGCTAGACCCATGGTTTTCCTGGCATGCAAATAAATACATGTTCTTTGAACTAAAAATGGACATTGTAGGATGGTAGACATTATAAGACCCATGTGACAGATCACAACCACCAAATGTGCATGCATCCCAAACCATCCATTTCCTGGACCACTGATGATACTATTGTCATGGAGCTTTGGCTTTCCTGGAATATGCATCTCCAGAATTTTCTGGCAAGGCAAAAAAACAAACAAACAAACATGAGAATGAAGCCTGAGGAGTTTTAAGGTTTTAAGTCTGAAAGAAACTCAAGAATATTCTTCCTGTCCCTCTTGGAAGTAAAATGAATTACTGTAGGAGCTGAGGTGGCATAGTGGTATTCAAGTGACTAATATTCACTGGTGGTCAGTATATCTGTTTTACAAGAGCAGAAAGTTTCACACAGAGTATAAATAATTAGAGAGAGTTTCCATTTCAGCCTTTCAATAACTTAAATCATTTGATAGCCCAGGGAGGTGTTGGAGTCGCCATCCCTGGAGGTGTTCAAGAAAAGACTGGGTGAGGCACTTAGTGCCATGGTCTGGTTGATTGGACAGGGCTGGGTGATAGGTTGGACTGAATGTTCTTGGAGGTCTCTTCCAACCTGGTTGCTTCTATGATTCTATGAGGCACTTAGTGCCATGGTTTGGTTAATTAGAAGGTGTGAAGAACGTCCTCCTAACATCCAGCCTATGAATGCTAAATTCATACAACTAGTGCTGATTTGGGCTCCCCAGTTCAAGAGAGAAAGAGACCTGCTGGAGATAGTCCAGCAGAGGATGATTTGGGGACTTGAGTATCTTCCCTGTGCAGAGAGACTGAGAGCTCTGGGGCTGTTTAGTTTGGAGAAGACTGAGAAGGGATCTGATCAATGTCTATAAATCTGAGAGTTGGGTGTCAAGTGGACGGGGCCAATATCTTTTCAGGGGCCCACAATGATAACACAGAGAGCAACAGCTACAGACTGGAACATAGAAGGTTTCAATATGAGGAGAATCTTCTTTACAGTGAGGGTGACAGAGCCCTGGAGCAGGCTGCCCAGAGAGGTTGTGTAGTCTCCTTTGAAAGTCTGGAGACTTTCAAAACCCATCTGGATGCATTCCTGTGCAGACTATCCTAGGGGATCATGCCTTGGCAAGGAGGTTGGACTGGATGATCTCTATAGGTTGGACTGGATGATCTCTGCAGGTCCCTTCCAACCTCTTAAGTTCTGTGATTCTGTGATTCTATTCTTATGACTACATTTTTAGACATGCCCACAGTGAAGTTTAGTGGCATACCTGAGCCTCATGTTTATGCAAATGACATAAAATACTTGTTTTGAAGTTGATATAAATGCAAACTATTTACATTTGTTACCCACACATCCATTTTCAAAGGTCCTGCACTATGATTTCAAAATATGGTCTATCTGTTCATGATTAATTTGCTGCAGAGATTGCTGCCCAGTAAAATAACCTCTGCGTATAGATTAGCTTGTCAGGCAATCTCATGCTTACAAATTACCCCCACAGAGAACTCTTTTGTGCACTACAAGCAGTTACAAACACACACACACACACACACAAGAAAGAAAAAAACAACCAACCAACAAACAAAACCCAACAAGAAGCACATGTGATTGCATTTCTGTGATTTCAGTATTCTCACAGAATCACAGAATCAACCAGGTTGGAAGAGACCTCCAAGCTCATCCAGTCCAACCTAGCACCCAGCCCTAGACAATCAACCAGACCATGGCACTAAGTGCCTCATTCACGCTTTGTTTGAATACCTCCAGGGACGGCGACTCCACCACCTCCCTGGACAGCCCATTCCAATGCCAATCACTCTCTCTGCCAACAACTTCCTCCTAACATCCAGCCTAGACCTGCCCTGGCACAACTTGAGACTGTGTCCCCTTGTTCTATTGCTGGTTGCCTGGCAGAAGAGCCCAACCCCACCTGGCTACAGCCTCGCTTCAGCTAGTTGTAGACAGCAATGAGGTCTGAGCCTCCTCTTCTGCAGGCTGCACACCCCCAGCTCCCTCAGCCTCTCTTCATAGGCTTGTGCTCTACTTTAAATAACTTCTAGCAAAGCAGCTGCCATGTGCCACCATTTGCTTTAACCAGTTACTGCTCATGAATATTCTGCAGCCTCTGGTTTGCATCAGCTGTTCAGCAGAAGGCTGCAAGTCTGGACACACTCCAGTGATTTAATGATGTAAGCAGAAGGCACCACAGCAGCAGACAAAGGAAGAAATTAATCTCTGAAAAGAACCAATGTCAACAAAATCTCTGACACTGTAGATAATACACCTCAAAGCCATAATAATACCTTGCATTTGACAGCTCTGCAATATGCTTTATGACCCTTTGCCTTCTTTGTTGTTGTTGGGTTTTTTTTGTGTGTAATATACTAAGACACACTAGAATAATCTTAGATCTCTCTGTTCATAGCTCCCTCCTCACCAGCTGAGGCCAAGATGTATGGTGGGGCTCAAAAAGCAGTAAATGCATGTTCCTACCATGCTCTCTCCTCACCCTGGGGAGGAAAAAGGCTTTTTGGTGAGGCTCATAGTGGTTCCCAGAGGAGTGAGGGAAACCTTAGATGGTTGCAGCTGGCCCATAACTCGTGCAGTCTGTGCACTCGCTCTCCCTCCCTCTTGCTGCTTGCTTCACATTTAATGTCTTAGCCCACTGAGGCTCTCTAAAGGCCAATGCTTGTGAAGCACCAAAGCTCCAGACCATTTTTTTGTTCCTTGGTAGGGGTAGAGGATCTCTGTGAAGCTGGCTGAATTTATCTAAAGGCTCTCTCTCTGAAGTGGCATACAGCAGGAGACTGTGCCTAGGAACAGTTCCTTGTCCTTTCTATATAGCACTGGTTTATGCTACTGATAGAATGATAGAATGGTCTGGGTTGGAAGAGACTTTTAGAACATCTAGTTCCAATCCCCCTGTCACAGACAGAGACAACTTCCACTACAACAGGTCACTCAAGTCACATCCAACCTGCCCTTGAACAGTTCAAGCAAAGGGACATCCACAACTTCCCTGGGCACCTAGTTCCAGGACCTCACCACTCTCGTGGTGAAGAATGCCTAATATCCCATCTAAAGTTTTTATCCCTTGTCCTATCACTACACAGCCTTTTAAAAAGTCCTTCTCAAGCTTTCTTGGAGTCCCCTAGGTACTGGAAGGCTGCTATAAGCCCCAAGCCTTCTCTTCTCCAGGCAGGACAAACCCAACTCTCTCAAGCCTGTCCTCATAGAAGAGGTGCTCCAGCCTTCGAGTTGTCTTTGTGGCCTTCTTCTGGACCTGCTTGCATTGTTCTACTGTATAAAATCATGCTGATCAAACGAAATAATCAAGACACCACACATTTTAGGATGCAAGCATTTAGGTTCCTATCTCACATTGCACTGAGTGGCCAGCAGGACCAGTGTGAGCTGGCAGGCAGCAGGGCCATTAAGCTCAAATAGAGGATTCCTGGAAAACATGGGCCAAAGCTTCAGTATCCCCAGATGATCTCTCCTGGGGCCTTTTCAGGGAGGCTGTGCTTCTATGCATAACACCAGTGGGCTGCAGGACTGGCATTTGGCCAGCATCTGTGCATTATGGCTTGGATTGCCAAGCACATGAGCGGAGTTAGTGCTACTTAAGCAAACAATAACTAATCAGATTTAGGGGAGACATGATACAGCTTTCTGTAACCAACTGCATACTTCACTCTCCTACCTAATCACAGCTTTTTCCTTTTTCTTTCTCTCCAGAGCACAGGAACACTTCACTTGAAACTGAATGGAGATTAAAATATAAAGTGGAATGAGAGCTGGATTTAAAACCCCTTCACTGCGTGAGTGAGATGAAGGCTCGGTTGGATCTCCTCCCTTCTCCCTGCCCAGAGGATGTTGACACAGGAGCAGAATTTATCACCCACTAACTGCACCAAAACTGCCATTTGTAGCTGTCCTTTTTAAGTTATGACCTCAAGACACAGTATTTCAGGGCCAGGTGTGCTATTTTAATCACGCCTCTCCACTGTGTTTTGTGAAAGGTGTTGTTACAAACCCAGGTTGGTGCATAAAGAATTAACATAAGGCCTTGGCTTGGATGTGGAGGGAGCAGTGGTTTTGTGACCTCTTCTTCTCTGCTGTTAATTTGCTCATCATTTGATGCTTCAGAAAGCATGAGTTCAGGAAACTTTGATTTAGGAGTATTCATGCTTGTAGCTAGCATTCTGAACTTGCTTTATGAAACCCATTACAGAGGCTAATCTATAGCAGCCTTCCCAACATATACAGCAGCAGGAAGAAGCTATGGACAGGTTTTGCCTTCAGTGGTCACCCATGGGACAGTCCACCTAGAATCTGCACACATCAAGAAAGCTTCTTGACTCTCTGGAAATGAGATATACCTCTGTTTACTAGCCTATTTTTAACCCAGTTCTCTCTGTTTCAAGGGTTAGAAAGATAACATGGGTAAACTCACAATGCTCATCAGCCTGAAAGTGCAGTAATCAGTAGCCAGAGCTGCCTACTTTTTGCATTTATGATTTTTAATTATAATAATTATTTAAATTTAATTATTTTTTAAACATATATGACCTCTTACTTATGACTCTGATCTCAAATAAGGTGTCCTGATCTGGGATATGGTGTCTTTGCTCATGGCAAAGGGGTTGGAACTAGATGATCCTTGTGGTCCCTTCCAACCCTGACTGATGCTATGATTCTCTGTCACCCTCAGTGAAGGAGGAATTCTTTCTCCAGTTCTCTGCAGAAGGACTTTATGAATTAAAGAAGTTTTTGGTCAAGTGAATCTAAAGTATTAATTGCTATCTGAGGAGCTCCTGTACTCCCTTTCTTGTGAGCAATGTCTATATCCAAAAGCACAATGCTGTCAAAAATTGCCCTCATCGGTTGGATCTTCATGATTTTAATTCAGGGCAGAAAGAACAGAAAAGATCTGGGTGACTGTTAGCTCTCTGTAAAGAAAGGGAGGGAATCATAGAATACCATAGAACCACAGAATCAATCAGGTTGGAAAAGATCTTCGAGATCATCCAGTCCAACCTAGCACCCAGTCCTGTCCAATCAACCAGACCATGGCACTAAGTGCCTCATCCAGTCCTTTCTTGAACACCTCCAGGGACAGCGACTCCACCACCTCCCTGGGCAGCCCATTCCAATGCCAATCACTCTCTCTGACAACAACTTCCTCCTAACATCCAGCCTAAACCTCCCCTGCCACAACTTGAGACTGAGTCCCACTGTTCTGTTGCTGGCTGTCTGGGAGAAGAGACCAACCCCACCTGGTTACAGCCTCCCTTCAGGGAGCTGTACATACAGCAGGGAGCTCTGCCCTGAGCCTCCTCTTCTGCAGGCTGCACACCCCCAGCTCCCTCAGCCTCTCCTCACAGGGCTGTGCCCCATCCCTCTCACCAGCCTTGGAGCCCTTCTCTGGACACATTCAAGCACCTCAACATCTTTCTTAAATTGAAGTGCCCAGAACTGGACACAATACCCCAAAATGAAGCAAAATCAAAGAAAGGAGCAACAAAGCACCTTCTTCCCTTCAACATTAAACACAGAAGAAACTATCCTGTGAAGTGCCCTCAGAGTTACTGCATAGACAGAAAACCATCCACAGACATTGGTAGGAAAAGAATGTGATGTTTTCTTCTTGTCAGGAGTCTTTTCAAACAATGGCAGAGGATTTGACACAATGTCAGCTTCTGTGAGTGCAGGGCTTGATAAACAAGCTGGAGCGTGCAGTGGCATCAGAGCTGCTCTTAGGGCATAGCTGCCACAGTCAGGAGGTGCACTCTTGAAGATTAGTGTGGCATTTGTCTCAGCACAGTAGACAAGTAGGAGCCAAAGATGCTGCATCAAGACAAGCATATGGAGAGGAAGCATTAAATATTTTCTCACTCTTACTATCACATTAAAACAGAAATCGTAGGTAAAAAGGCTATGACTGGGCTGCAGCAGCCTGTGAGGACAGGCTATGAGAGCTGGGGCTATTCAGCCTGGAGAAGAGAAGGATTTGAGAAGACCTTCTAGTGGCCTTCCAGTATCTGAAGGATGCCTACAGGAGGGTTGAGGAGGGAGTACTGACAAGGTCTTGTAATGACAGGAGAAAGAGTAATGGGTTTAAACTGCAGAGGGGAGATCAAAACTAGATGTTAGAAAATTCTTTCCAGTGAGGGTGGTGAGACACTGGCACAGGTTGCCCAAGGAGGTTGTGGATGTTAGGAGGAAGTTCTCCACAGAGAGAGTGATTGGCATTGGAATGGGCTGCCCAGAGAGGTGGTGGAGTGTCTGTGGCTGAAGGTGTTCAGAAAAAGCCTGGATGAGGCACTTAGTGCCATGAACTAGTTGATTGGACAGGGCTGGGTGCTAGGTTGGACTGGATCATCCTGAAAGTCTCTTCCAACCTGCTCTATTCTATTCTATTCTATTCTATTCTATTCTATTCTATTCTATTCTATTCTATTCTATTCTATTCTATTCTATTCTATTCGCCTTTCTGCACACCAGGCATTGGCAGTAACTATAAGCACCAAACACCGTGACTTCTAGAAGCAGCAACCACAAAACTATGCTGTTAACTTTGGAAACTGAGGTCACTTAGAAGGGATCAAGCTAAAAAAACCCAAATAAAACCACTAAACAGGATTAGTTCTGTTCTACCTCAAACCAGGGCAGCATGCCACGTGAGAAATGAACTGCAGGGAAAAAAACCAGCAGTGATGAGCATACTGATTCAGCAGTGTTTTCATTTGCAACTTGTAACCTCCAGCTGACTGAAGATGAAAGCAAGGGATAGCCAAACAGAAACTAATGACAGTGTTCTGTCCATACCCAAATATTTCTGAAGGAGAAAGGAAATTGGGCTATGTCTGGACAAGTATTCCCTGCCACTGCCTCACATGGATTGTTTTGCTTCATTTCTTTGGTCTGAGAACTGAACATCAAAAGAAACTTGCAATCCTCTGTGGCAGGGCCATGACACCAATTGATTCTTGGTCTAAAGAGGAAAGTGTCAAGGAACAAATTGTTTTTATCCCTGATGAATCCCAATGTTTTAAGTGGCAGAACTGGGAGCAGAGGCAGCACCATATGCAATGTGGTCAGCAAGGCAGGTTAGGACATGAGATGTGTTGTCTGACTTGGTCCACGGAAGTCCAACGAGTACAAAGCTGTAAGTAGGAATTGCACTGTTGGGACCATGAGCAGCTCTGGCTCTGTTTGTGCTACAGCAGCCTGCCAGCTGGACTCAAAGCTGCATATGTTTATTGCCCAGAAATCCTTCTCCAAATCTACCAAAAGCCAACATCTAGAAAGCTGCAAAAGCCTCTGCCCTCTGCCAGGAGCCCCCTGTGCAACTTCCATGTGCTGGGAGACACTGAGTATAAAAGGATACTGCTAAGAGTCATGAACACCAAACTGTCTCTTTCCCATCACATTTTCTAGCAGGTGGACTGGGAGATGTTCTCCTGCCCCACTACTCTGCCCTGGTGAGGCCACATCTGGAGTACTGTGTCCAGTTCTGAAACCCCCAGTTCAAGGAGGACAAAGAACTGCTTGAGGGAGTCCAGTGTAGAGCCACAAGGATGATGAAAGGAATGGAACATCTCTCTTACAAGGAGAGCCTGAGGCAGCTGGGGCTGTGCTGCTTGGAGAAGAGAAGACTGAGAAGAGCAGTGACCTCAGCAATGGTTATAAATATATGCAGTGTGAGTGCCAGGAGGCTGGAGCCAGGCTCTGCTGAGTGATGCCCTGTGCCAGGACAAGGGGCTCTGGGTGGAAGCTGAGGCATAGGAAGTTTCATTTAAACTGAGGAGAATTTTTTCCCTGTGAGGGTGACAGAACACTGGAACAGGCTGCCCAGGGGGGGTTGTGGAGTCTCCCTCTCTAATGATATTAAAAACTGGCCTGGATGTGTTCCTGTGTGGTCTGGGTGATCCTGCTCTGGCAGGGGGGTTGCACTGGATGAGCCTTCCAGCCCCTGTCATTCAGTGATGCTGTGTTTCCTATAGAGACTAGTCTGTGGACAATCACACTTCAGCCAGATAGTCCAAATTCCAAATGTTCAGTCTTGTCTAAACATTTGTCCTTTTCCTAGTCAAAGATGATTGATACTACATATTCCTCTGTGGCCACTGCAGTAGCAGTTTAAAACTCACCCTCTATCCTGCTTCTAAATTCTAAATGTAGCATAGGAAAATTCCAAAGATGTTGGAGGAATAAAATAGTAAAAGGCAAATAAAGCAGGGCAGTGGATATCAAAGCAAGACAATGACAGGTCTATAGCATCCCATTCATTTGCTGGTATAGTGTATGATTTGCTGCACAAACTGCTCTTTGCCTTTTTCTCTTCTCCTCTTTGCCATCCTGCTTCTCGTTGCTCTCATCTGTCTTGACCTTCTGCTGGCATATCACATCTGCGAGGTACTGAGAAGGGAAGGAGAGGGAAGGGAGGCTAATAGCCCCCATTTGGGTCTGTCCAGAGTGGGGGCTTTGTATTACTTTTCTGAAATGTAAATAGTTGTACTTGCTCTGCTGAAGGGTCTAAGGTGACCATCTCAGCTAGGGTCATGCATTTTTCAGATAGATGTAGAACTGCTTTTCACAGCTTCAGCACTTGCACAGACTTCTCCTGCATGCTCTTCCTGGCTCCCTGTCTGACTCTGCACATGCTTCCTATTCCTCCATGCATTTTGCTTTGCTGTCTGTGAGGAAGATGAGGAAGAAGCTTAGATCAGGATGCAATCCAAGTGCTTAAGATGCTGTGGCAAGCAGCTACTTCTCCTTTCAGGTAGTGACAGGACTAGGGGGAATGGAGCAAAGATGGAGGTGGGGAGATACAGACAGAATGTGAGGAGGAAGCTCTTCAGCATGAGAGTGGTGAGAGGCTGGAATGGGTTGCCCAGGGAGGTGGTTGAGGCCCCATGGCTGGAGGGGTTTAAGGCCAGGCTGGCTGAGGCTGTGTGCAGCCTGCTCTAGGGTTGAATGTCCCTGCCTATGGCAGGGGGCTTGGAACTAGATGATCTTTGTGGTCCAACTCTGACTGATTCTATGATTTATTGTTTATATTCATTGTATGTTAGGCTTTTAGAGTTTTAGCTTGCTTGTAAGTGTTACTTCATCTTGCTTCTAAACCTTCTGAGCTAGTCTGGTGATTTTAGTTTGGGGATAATTGGTGAAGGGTCTAGAGAATAAATCTTATGAGGAGCAACCAAGGGAGCTGGGGATGGTTAGTTTGAAAAGGAGGAGACTGAGGGGAGACCTCATTGCTGTCTACAACTACCTGAAGGGACATTGTGGAGAGGCTGCTGCTGGTCTCTGCTCACAGGTAATTTGAGACAGAAGAAGGGGGAATGGCCTCAAGCTGAGGCTGGGGAGGTTTAGATTGGACATTAGGAATAAAGTTTTTCATGGAGAGAGTAGTTAGGGACTAGAATGAGTTGCCCAGAGAGGTGGTGGAGTCACCAACCCTGGATGTGTTTAAGAGCTGTTTGGATGTGGTGCTCAGGGCTACGGTTTAAGGTGAATCTTGTAGAGTAGGGTTCTAGGTTGGGCTTGGTGATCCTGAGGGGCTTTTCCAACTTGGGTGTTTCCTTGTGATTCTGTGATAGTTTCAACCCACCACAACTGCCTTGAGTACAAGCTCACAGAGCTTGCACATGCACCTGTAGGAGTCCTTCTCTACAACAGCAGTGCAAGCCTCTCCAACATTAATAGTAGCTGTGCTGGTGAAGCAAAGTCTGAAAACATGGCAAAGCCTTTTTAGGAGTATCAGACCAATCCTGAGATTCATTCCAACCTACCTCAAGCAACACAGCAAATAAACTTTATAAACAAGTCATGTTTTCATCTTTAGGGACTTAGCTTTTCTGCTTAAACTCTTATTTTGCACCACTGACTGCTTTGCTGCTTGATTTCCCTCCCTTCTCAAGGTCACTCTTTTTGTCCTGAGTGCTAGCCCAGTTTTCTTTTGAAGTGACAATGCTTCTTAAGTTTGTGGCATCAGTAAGTGGTATAAGCTCATCTGGTATTCTGTGTGAAGACCTGAGTCCTCAATTACTCTGCTAACCCCCAGCTTCTCTTTTCTTAAGAAAACCCTGATCATTTCCCTCAGAGCAACTGGATCAAGCATTTTGCTGAGGCTGAAGCAAATTAGACTTAACTCATTTTCTTTTCATAGAAAATTGAATTATCTCTAATGTCTTAACTACTGATCAAAGACAAGTCTAAAGGAGCATCACTTCCTTGGATCAGGGTCCTTTTTTTTTTGGTCAATAGGCCTGTCACCTGTCACATCAAGACAAAAGCAAGTCCTGTCTTTATTTAAGCATCTGTTCTCCAGCATGTACCTTAAAGGGTAAAGCCTTTTTTGCTCAGGCAGTTACTCACAGCAGTTTTAAAGAGGCAATTACCAACAGTATTTCTCTCCATCTTGTTGTATTCCAGCACTGTCCTTCCACAATCCTTGACAGTGGAACCTGGATTTTCAACCTGGATAGTCAACCTGGATTTTGGGAAGCTATGATGAGGATCTCCACTCTGTGTTCCTTGCACCCAACATGTTTGTGTGTTTAAATACCACCAATAATTTGATGATTCAACAGCAGGATTAAAACGTTTGGTATAGAGCCTCAATTGTTCACCACTTTCAGCTATAAGCCAAAGCCATCTTCTCTTCAAAGGAGCACAAAACAGTAAAGCTGGGAACATGACTTTAAGGGCAGCACATTCAGTCTGCCAGGAGAAAACCACTTTCCAAGTGAGGGCTCTAAAGGTGCAGCCTAAGGCGTACAAGAAGGACTTAAACAAAGGCAGAATCACAGAATCATAGAATCAGCCAGGTTGGAAGAGACCTCCAGGATCATCCAGCCCAACCTAGCACCCAGCCCTAACCAGTCAACCAGACCATGGCACTAAGTGCCTCAGCCAGGCTTTTCTTCAACACCTCCAGGGACAGTGACTCCACCACCTCCCTGGGCAGCCCATTCCAATGCCAATCACTCTCTCTGACAACAACTTCCTCCTAACATCCAGCCTAGACCTTCTCTGCCACAACTTGAGACTGTGTGCCCTTCTTTTGTTGCTGCTTGCCTGGCAGCAGAAGAGCCCAACCCCACCTGGCTACAGCCTCCCTTCAGGTAGTTGTAGAGAGCAATGAGCTCTGCCCTGAGCCTCCTCTGCTGCAGGCTGCACACCCCCAGCTCCCTCAGCCTCTCCTCACAGGGCTGTGCTCCAGGCCCCGCACCAGCCTTGGCGCCCTCCTGTGGACACGTTCCAGTATTGCAACATCTCTCTTGAATTGAGGAGCCCAGAAGTGGACACAGTACTCAAGGTGTGGCCTGACCAGTGCTGAGTCCAGGGGAAGAATAACCTCCCTTGTCCTACTGGCCACACTGACTCAGTTTTCTCTCACTGTGGCCAAAACCAGAAATCTATAGAACAGATGTAAGAACTGAAAGAAATATGAAGTGATCTTTTCCCTGACCTCCTGAGGCAAACTTGTGCCACTGGAGACTCAACAGACCTATTTACTCTTGGCTTGTCTGTTCCTTCTCAGATTCATTTCTGCTTTTGGAGTCCTTCATACCCAGTGGCCCAAACCCTTTACATCCAATTAAAACTTAATATTCAATAGGTTCTCCATGACACAGCAATGTGCCCTTGTGGCCAAGAGAGCCAATGGCATCCTAGGGTGCATCAAGAAAAGTGTGTCCAGCAGGTCTAGGAAGGTGTTTCTCCCCCTCTGCCCTGCTGGGACCACACCTGCAATGCTTTGTCCAGTTTTGGACTCCCCAGATCAGGAGAGACAGGGACCTGCTGGAGAGAGTCCAATGGAGAGCCATGAGGATGAGTGGGACACTTGAGCATCTCCCCAGTGGAGAGAGACTGAGAGCCCTGGGGCTGTTCAGCCTGGAGAAGACTGAGAGGAGATCTGATCAATGTGTACAAATATCTGAGGGGTGGGTGTCAAGTGCCTGGGACCAAGCTCTTTTCTGTGGTTCACAGCAATAAGGCAAGCAGCAACAGCTATGAACTGGAACACAGAAGGTTTTACCTCAGCGTGAGAAGAAACTTCTCTGTCTGTGAGGGTGCCAGAGCCCTGGAGCAGGCTGCCCAGAGAGGTTGTGGAGTCTCCTTCTCTGGAGACTTTCAAAATCCACCTGGATGTGTTCCTGAATGAACTACCCTAGAGGATCCTGGCTTGGCAGGGGGGTTGGATCTCTGGAGGTCTCTTCCTACCTCCAAGGTTCTGTGATTCTGTGAATACTCAAATATATTGAGGCCTTTCTTCTTTGGAAGTGGTCCCAAGCCCATGGCTCAGCTTTGTTGCCTGTTTGTCTGCATTATTTTAACACTCTTTGGCATAATTTCACTCTTTTTTTTTACCTCCCTAACCTCTTCTGTGGGATACTTTGTAGGAAACTTAACTCTGTGCATTTCACACTTGGAGTTGCACACAGTTTACACAGGTTAAAGTGCCATAACTTTAGGATTCTTAAGACTTGCAGCTATGTTTCAGAAAATATGTTTGTTAAGAGGCAGCATTAAGATTCTTCTAATAACCTTAACAATCATCTTGGCTCTTGGCTGTTTAATTGTGTATTCATAATAACTTCCTTTCCCAGCTACTAACTTTTAAAGGCGTCCTGTGTACTATGCTAATTTCTCACTATTGCCACGGGCATTTTGTGTCTGACTCAGACTCCTATCTTGTATTTATGGCAATGCCTCTGGCCTACTCAAGGACATTCTTGGGTGAACCCCATGGGTTATGATCTCAGAGACAAGAGAGGTCCAGGAGAGCTGGTTGGTTTTCAAGGATCACCTCCTCCAAGTTCAAGAGTGGCTCATGCTGATGAGCAAGGAACCAAACAAAGGTATCAGGAGGCCTGTAGAGAGGAACAAACAGTTCCTGATGGTAGAGGCAGAAGCAAGGATAGATGACCCTGGAGAAGAGGAGGCTCAGGGGAGACCTCATTGTTCTCTACAACTACCTGAAGGGAGGCTTTGGCCAGGGGGGGGTTGGTCTCTTCTGCCAGGTAACCAGCAGCAGAACAAGAGGATGCAGTCTCAAGCTGTGCCAGGGCAGGTTTAGGCTGGATGTTAGGAAGAAGTTCTTCACAGCAAGATTAGCATTGGAATGGGCTGCCCAGGGAGGTGGTGGAATCACCACTCCTGGAGGAGTTTAAAAGGAGGCTGGATGAGGCACTTAGTGCCATGGTTTAGTTAATTAGAAGGTGTTAGGGGATAGGTTGGACTCGATGAGCTCAGAGATCTTTTCCAACCTGATTAATTCTGTGATTCTGTGAGAACAGAGGCACTCTCTGAATGTGCTAATAAGAAAGCCAAAGCCCAGCTAGAGTCAAAACTGGAAAGAGAATCTTCTGCAGGTATATGAAGAATAGAAGAAAACCCAGGATAAATGTGGACCTGGTCCTGAATGGGACAAGGGATGTGGTGGCAAATGGTATGGACAAACCTCAATGGCTTTGAAGACATTTTAGGGATCCCAGGTTCTTGAGAAGAGTGGGCAAGTCTGCAGCAAGGAAGGTAGAGGAGGATCAGCTTAGTGAAGACTGAAAGAAACTGCACACAAATCTACAGGGCCTGATGGGACAGACCCATTGAGGAAGCTTGCCTGGTAGCAATGCCACTCTCAATTATC
This sequence comes from Pogoniulus pusillus, assembly GCF_015220805.1. Classification (NCBI taxonomy): domain Eukaryota; kingdom Metazoa; phylum Chordata; class Aves; order Piciformes; family Lybiidae; genus Pogoniulus; species Pogoniulus pusillus. Next base: position 4,479,687 of record NC_087288.1, on the reverse strand, counting down.
TTCAAAAGGTCATAGCAATTTGGAGAGGTTCCTAAGGACTGGGAGAAAACAACCACTGCAATCTCCAAGAAGAGCAGGAAGGAGAATCCAGGGAACTAGAGGCTGGCAAACCTCCCCTCGATCACTGGAAAGGTAATGAAGTGAATAATCCTGCAAATATTTGAAAGGCAAGGAAGTAATTGGAAGTACTCCACATGGATTTGTGAAGGGGAAATCATGTCTGGACAATGTGATATTCTTGTACAAGGAGCTGATGAGCTCAGTGCATGAGGTAAGAACAATGGATGTTGTTTACCCTGATTTTAGGGAGGCTTTTGACACTGTCCCAGGGTTGTTTAGCCTCGAGAAGAGGAGGCTAAGGGCAGAGCTCATTGCTGTCTACAGCTACCTGAAGGGAGGCTGTAGCCAGGTGGGGTTGGGCTCTTCTGCCAGGCAACCAGCAACAGAACAAGGGGATACAGTCTCAAGTTGTGCCAGAGGAGGTCTAGGCTGGATGTTAAGAGGGAGTTGTCAGAGAGAGTGATTGGCATTGGAATGGGCTGTCCAGGGAGGTGGTGGAGTCGCTGTACTTGGAGGTGTTGAAGCCCAGCATGGATAAGGCACTTAGTGCCATGGTCTAGTTGATTGGCCAGGGCTGGGTGCTAGGTTGGACTGGATGAGCTTGGAGGTCTCTTCCAAGCTGGTTGTTTCTATGATTGTATGGCCACTGACAAAATTGATGGACTACAGGCCAGACACCTGGACAGAAAGGCAAATGGAAAATGGTCTGAATTCCAGGGTTTATTAAAGAGCTGTAATCATCAGCCAAAAGCCAGGAGTTGCTACTGCAGGTGATGCTATTCAATGGCTTCATGAATGACCTGCCTGGTGAGACAGAGTATAGCCTTGTAAGGTATGCAGATGACACAAAACTAGAACTGGCTCATACATCAGTGCTGTGCTGCCATAAAGAGGGATGTCAAGGGTCTGGAACTTCATGTAGTTCAAGAAATGAAGTGCAAAATCCTGTACCTGGGGAGGAATGCAGCAACACACACTGGAGCCAGCTGTCTGGAAGGCAGGTTGACAGAAAAGATCTGAATAGTCCTGGTGGACAAGAAGTTGACCATGAGCCAACATTCTGCCTTTTTAGCAAAGAAGGCCTACAGCATCATGGGCTGTATGAAGGAAAGCATTGCCAGCAGGTCACAGAGGTGATCCTTTTTCTCTGTCCATCACCACTGAGACACATCTAGAGTGCTGGGTCCAGTTCTGGGCACTCCAGCCCAAGAAAGACATTGACAGACTGGACTGAGTCCATCAGAAGCCACGGGGATGATTAAGGTGCATGAGCATCTGACATTTGAGGGAAGGCTGAGAGAGCTGAAACTGTTCTGCCTGGAGAAGGAAAGGCTCAGGAGGATCTTACCAACACATAAAAATACCTGATGGGAAACAGTAAAGAATCTGGAGCCAGACACTTCTCAGTGGTGTTCATGGGAAAGGCAAGAGACCAGGGCCACAGTCTGAATTGCAGGAAACACAATTAAAAGCAGCTTGTGTTTTATTTAGCTCTTTGGGGCTTTTTTGCTACTCAGGTGGTCAAACAGCGTTGCCTGGAGACACTGTGGAGCCTCCATGGAGATATCCAAACCTCAGCTGAACATATTTTCAGAGCTAAGACATTTGTTGGCATGTTAATTGCTGCCAAAGAAAGGTCCCTCAAATTGCCAGCCTCTGTCCCCTATCCTTTTTCCAAACCCCAATCCTCCAAATACAGGATGCATATGTAAACACAGACAAATATTCCTAAGCTATTAGTTTAATGGAGAAGTCAGACAATTTAATTCAGTCCTCAGCTCTCCTTTTGCTAGCCTCAAATTCCTGTAAAGGATATTGGCATTATTGCCTTTCAGACCCAAGGAGATCTAGAATTATCACACAGGTATAAAGCTTTGTGTAAATATCAGCTGCTGATCACTGCCACTTGTCTGCTAGCACAAAAACATGAGGGGTTGGTTAGATGAAAGGTGCCTATGGCAGAGGTAATTCTCCCAATAGCTACAGAAAGGTCAAAACCAAAGATGTAAAGAGCTGTTGCCATTTTTGGCCTCATTTGGACCACAGGTCACCAGTCTGATGATGACTGATCTGTTGTAGTACACTGATGTTAGCACATTAGCATTCAAGCACCAAAGAGTTTAATACAGACACAAAGAGATGTCTTCTATAGCAATTAAACCCAAGAGTTGAATACAGATGGGAAGAGATGTCTTCTGCCTGAGTAGCAAAGCAGCTGTTTCCTCCTGGACTTCTGACACAGCCCTTGAGCATGAAGCAATTTCAGATATTAGGAGGAAGTTGTTGGCAGAGAGAGTGATTGGCATTGGAATGGGCTGCCCAGGGAGGTGGTGGAGTCGCCACTCCTGGAAGTGTTGAAGCACAGCCTGGATGAGGCACTTAGTGCCATGGTCTGGTTGATTGTCCATGGCTGGGTGCTAGGTTGGACTGGATGATCCTGGAGGCCTCTTCCAACCTGGTTGATTCTAGGATTCCATGATTCTAAGACTGAGAGTGGATTTAACAAATGTCTACAAGTATCTGAGGGCTGGGGGTCGGGGAAGGGGGATGGGGGGGAGGGACTGGACAGACTCCACACTTGCTCCCTGGGATAGGACAAGGAGCAACGGATGTAAGTTGCCACACAGGAGGTTTCAGCTCAACACAAGGGGGAACTTCTTTACTGTAAGGGTCACAGAACACAGAAACAGGCTCCCCAGAGAGGCTGTGGAGTCTCCTTCTCTGAAGACTTTCAAGGCCTGTCTGGATGTGATCTCTGTGACCTGAGCTAGATTGTTTGGTCCTGCTCTAGCAGGGGAGCTGGACTTGATGATCTTCTTGGGTCCCTTCCAACCCCTAACATCCTGTGAGCCTGTGATCCTGATCCTGAAGTATGCCCAACAGTCACCAATGTCAACTGTACTCCTCTTTTCATAGGACAAGAGGGTCAAGGAAGCAGCAAGCAAAGATTGCTGTAAGATGCATATGACTCCTGGTGTTTGAACCTGCCATCAGCTCTGGCTGCCAGGAGCTGCAGCTGACTGCATATGAGCATTTTAAGAGAGAGGGAACAATCTGTCACGATGCTGACAGAGCAACAAAGGGTGCAAAGATTAGCAGAGAAGCTGGTGCAGGTGAAGAGCAGTACAAAAGTGGTGCAATCATTCGCGCAGAGAGATTCAGCCTGACACTGTGATACGCCTGTGAAAACCTTATGCCACTGGAATTCATGCCAGGAGAGCTTTGTGGCTTCCAGAACACAATAATTACAGCAAGATAGAATCTCAGAAAGATCAAACCAAAACAAACCAAAAAGGCACAGCAGCAAAGGGGAGTTTATGCCAAGAAAGAGGCAATGCCATTCTGGGGTGGACTAGAAGAGCTGTGTCTAGTAGATTGAGAGATGTTCTCTTGGCTCTCTACTCTGCCTTGGTGAGGCCACATCTGGAGTACTGTGTCCAGTTCTGGGCCCCCCAGTTCAAGAGGGACATAGAACTGCTTGAGAGAGTCCAGTGCAGAGCCACAAAGATGATAAAGGAAATGGAACAACTCTTTTATGGGGAGAGCCTGAGGGAGCTGGGGCTGTGCTGCTTGGAGGAGACTGAGAGGTACCTTCATTCATGTTTAACAATATGTGCAGGGTGAGTGCCAGGAGGCTGCAGCCAGGCTCTGCTGGGTGACACCCAATGTCAGGCCAAGGGGCACTGGGTGGAAGCTCAGGCATAGGAAGTTTCATGCAAACACAATGAGGATTTTTTTTCCCTGTGAGGGTGACAGAACACTGGAACAGGCTGCCCAGGGGGATTGTGGAGTCTCCCTCTCTGCAGATATCCAAAACCCACCTGGATGCTTTCCTGTGTGATGTGGTCTAGGAGATCCTGCTCTGGCAGTGAGGTTGGACAGGACAAACTTTTGAGGTCCCTTCCAGTCCTTGATATTCTGTGATTCTATGACCCCCCCCCCCCACCCTGCTGCTTCTATCCATTTGGAAAGCAATGCCAGAGAAGTAGACATCTTTGTATTTAGCCATACTGGGTTTATTTTTTCCCCCAAATGTCTTTATTTGAAGCATGCTGTACAAAGCTTATCTGCAGCAGTATGACATGATAATTACCCTGAGAAGATGAAACAGGTATATAAAAATGCTCACTGCACAGAATTGAAACAGGAATTCTGCATCTGCAGGCAGCAGCAGCATTTCACAGCTCTGACCAATAAAGGTCCCTTCCATTAAAATGCATTCTATAATTCTATGATTATCTTACTCTGTCATGTCTGGTGCTAAACCATAGAATCATAGAATCAACCAGGTTGGAAGAGACCTCCAACATCATCCAGTCCAACCTAGCACCCAGCCCTAGCCAGTCAGCCAGACCATGGCACTAAGTGCCCCAGACAGGCTTCACTTCAACACCTCCAGGCATGGCGACTCCATCACCTCCCTGGGCAGCCCATTCCAAAGTCAATCACTCTCTCTGACAACAACTTCCTCCTAACATCCAGCCTAGACCTCCCCTGGCACAACTTGAGACTGTGTCCTCTTGTTCTGTTGCTACTTGCCTGGCAGAAGAGACCCATATCAGAGTGAATCTGTACAAGCCACAAGCTGCCAGCTTGGCCAGGAGCCTGTGGCAGCAGATGGTGTCAAAGGCTGTGCTAAAGTCCAGGCAGACTACAACCACAGTCTGCCCCACACTCACCAGGCAGGGAACCTGATCATAAAAGGAGATCAGGTTGGTGAGACAGCACCTGCCCTTCCTAAACTCATGCTGGCTGGGCCTGATCCCTTGGCTATCCTGTAGGTGCTTTGTGATGTCTTGGCCAAGAGTTTAGACATTAAACCTTATTAGTTCTTACATTAACAAGCATGCTGAGAAATCACATTTCTTAAGGAGAGAATGTGGAAATACTGCTGGTGTCATGGTTATTTGTAGGCTTAAGGACACATACATAGTCTATCACTGATTTCAGAAGCAAAGGCATGGTGTCAGGAAGCCTTTCCATGATGAGAAGCTCAACAGGAGCCAGCAGTGCGCACTTGCAGCCCGGATGGACAACCAGAGCCTGGGCTGCAGCAGCAGAAGTGTGGCCAGCAGGTCGAGGGAGGTGATTCTTCCCCTCTATTCCGCTCTGCTGAGACCCCACCTGGAGTATTGCAGCCACTTCTGGATCCCCTGGGACAAGAGAGATGTGGAGATGCAGGAGAGTGTCCAGAGCAGGGCCAGGAGGATGCTCAGAGGGCTGCAGCAGCTCTGCTATGAGGAGAGACTGAAAGAGTTGGGGCTGTTGGATGCTCAGAGGGCTGCAGCAGTCTGGAGAAGAGGAGGCTCTGAGGTGACCTTCTTGTGACCTTCCAGTATCTGAAGGGGACCTACAGAAAAGCTGGGGAGGGACTTTTTAAGCTATCAGGGAGTGACAGGACTGGGGGGAATGGAGTGAAGCTGGAGATGGGGAGAGTCATACTGGACATGAGGAGGAAGTTGTTGAGCATGAGAGTGGTGAGAGGCTGGAATGGGTTGCCCAGGGAGGTGGTTGAGGCCCCATCCCTGGAGGTGTTAAGGCCAAGTTGGCTGAGGCTGTGGGCAGCCTGGTGTAGGGTAGGGTGTCCCTGGGCATGGCAGGGGGGTTGGAACTGGCTGATCCTTGTGGTCCCTTCCAACTCTGACCGATTCTATGATTCTATGCTCTGCAGAAGGCATTTTTTGCTGTTGCTTGGGGTTTGGGGTTTTTTTTAACTGATGTTGCCTGCCTTCCTGCCACGAGCAGTCTTGCCTGCCAGCCTTTTCCCACTAAACAGTAATAAGGACATCCTGCAGTCATCATCAAGGCCCAGAGGCTGCTGCTGGAAGACAAATGGCCACATTCTAAGCAATTTTTCAGCATTATGCTTCATTCATTACACTGCACCTCATATTATTAAGAAAAATCCCTTTTATGGCAGTTTCCCCTCAAAGTGCAATGAAACATAAAATACACATTTATGTAGGGAGCTAAATAAATTATCTGAGACAGGATTTATCCCAGGGAATTTAACTTCAAAGCCAAGTTGCTCTGGCCTGAAAGAATAGAAGACACTGAAAGACTGAAGACAGCTGAGCCTGGGGAGGGGTCAACAGAGGTCTAAGTCAATGCACCTCTCTCTGTGTTGGCTGCATTACAGATCTAGAGTGACTGTGCCTATGACATGGCATGAATCCAGCCCTCAGTTGCAATTCTGCAGTCTGTTTGGCAACACAGTTCCTCCAAAATTCTTTTGGTGCTTTGCCTGTCTTAAACCCAGTCATGAATTCCAGAAAGAATCTTTGACTGCTGGAAGTTAAAGTCGTTTTTAACTGGTTTGGTTCACACCAGGCTTCTGAGTCTTTAGGGACTTCTTAGGCATCTGTCTTCTGTTTTAAATCTCATTTGCAAGTATTTGTTTTTCCCACCTTCTTTCTTCCCATTCTCTCCAGTACAAATGCATCTGACAGACTGAGAAAGTTGGGGTTGTTCAGTCTAGAGAAGAGAAGGCTCCAAGGAGATCTTATTGTAGCCTTCCAGTATCTGAAGGGAGCCTGCAGGAAAGCTGGTGAGGGACTTTTTAGAGTGTCAGGCCACACCTTGAGTACTGTGTCCAGTTCCAGACTCCTTAATTCAAGAGAGATGTTGAGGTGCTGGAAGGTGTCCAGAGAAGGGCAGCAAGGCTGGGGAGGGACCTGGAGCACAGCCCTGTGAGGAGAGGCTGAGGGAGCTGGGGGTGTGCAGCCTGGAGAAAAGGAGGCTCAGGGCAGAGCTCATTGCTGCCTAAAACTACCTGAAGGGAGGCTGCAATTAGGTGGGGTTGGGTTCTTCTGCCAGGCAAGCAGCAACGGAAGAGGAGGACACAGTCTCAAGTTGTGCCAGGGGAGGTCTAGGCTGGATGCTAGGAGGAAGTTCTTTACAGAGAGAGTGATTGGCATTGGAATGGGCTGCCCAGGGAGGTGGTGGAGTCACCGTCCCTGGTGGTGTTCAAAAAAGCCTGGATGGGGCACTTAGTGCCATGGTCTGGTTGACTATCTAGAGCTGGGTGCTAGGTTGGACTGTATGATCTTGGAGGTCTCTTCCAACCTGCTTGCTTGATTCTATGACTCTATGATTCTTCAGGTCTCCACCTAGCTTGGGCTGCTATCCAGACAGCTACATAGTTAGAAAACAGAGATTCATTAGTATCTGACTTCTCTAACTTCTCCTAGGCACAAACTGCTCTAAATTGCTTTCTCCTTGAGTAACAACACCAGAGACAAATGACTTCAAAAGATTCAGGGCACAACATACAAATTTTCTGTGTGTTAATATTAATGGGTAGTAAATAAAGAGGACCTTCAACAGACAATGAATACTTAATGTCATTTAATCAAAAGCAATGCATTTTCTTAATCACCATAGTCATGTGGATCCTTTTTAAGGCAGAAAATGATTGTAAAAGCAGAGAGAAAATGAGGCTTGAAGTCCAAAGTTCCCCTAATTGTTTTTGTTAAAGAAAGAGTAATATTGAAGGGTTTGTGGGCACAGAAATACTCTGAATTGAGGACACAGAAAACCCCTGTGAATTGAAACCATGCCCACTGAGTCAGTGGTCCATCATTTCTTATATATCCTAGAATGGAATCAGTGTTTTGGTTGATGACCAAAAGAACCAAACCCAAACCAACAAGCTCTTTTGTATGAGTCTTTCAAACAACTTATTCACAGCTCCTGCAGCATTTATTACTGTTCTAGCACCAGGCCACAGTACTGCTGCTTATACTTGAGAATTTCAGCAAGATGGAAATTTCCTTTCTCTGCCCTGCCTGATAGATTTCCTTCTTGCAGCAGTGTTCTCAGATCCATGGCTCTTCTGCACAATCTCAAGGCAGGAAAAATCACAGAACATTAGGGGCTAGAAGGCATCTCAAAAGCTCATCCAGTCCAACACCCCTGCCAGAGCAGGATCATCCAGACCAGATCACATAGGAATGCATCCAGGCAGGTCTTGAGTATCTCCAGAGAGGGAGACTCCACAACACCCCTGGGCAGCCTGTTCCAGTGTTCTGTCACCTTCACAGGGTAAAAAAATCCTCCTCAGGTTTCCACAGAACTTCCTCTGCCTCAACTTCCACCCAGTGCCCCTTGTCCTGTCACTGGGCATCACCCAGCAGAGCCTGGCTGCAGCCTCCTGGCACTCACCCTGCACATCTTTATAAACACAAATGAGGTCACTTCTCAGTTTCCTTCTCTCCAAGCTACAGAGCCCCAACTCCCTCAGGCTCTCCTCGCAAGAGAGATCTTCCACTACCTTCATCATTTTTGTGGCTCTGCACTGCACTTTCTCAAACAGTTCCCTGAGGTCCTTCTTGAACTGGGGGTCCAGAACTGGACACAATATTCCTGAGGTGGCCTCACCAGGGCAGAGTAGAGGGGGAGAAGAACTCTGTTAACCTGCTAACCACAACCATTCTAATCCACCCCAGAATGGCACTTGCTTTCTTGGCCACCAGAGCACATTGCTGGCTCATGGTGAACCTTTCATCCACTAGGATCCCTTCACTGCTCTCCAGCTGGTCCATCCCCAGCCTATACCGATCCCTGGGGTTGTTCTTTCCCAGGTGCAAGACACTCCAACAAAGGCAAAAGGTAGACAGCTTCTCTTTGGAGTTGTTGCCATTTGTAGATCTGAGAAACTTTAGCAGCCCTGTTGAGCTGATTTTACAAGCTGAAAGATCAAAAATAAAGGAGACTTCCCTCCAAATGAGGAGTTTAATGAATGAGAAACAGCAAACTGAGTGTCAGTTATTGTGAGGAAACAGCATGCCCTGAGTGGGTGGGATCTATGCACCTGATTATTGCAAGGAAGGGATTGTTCAGATACCAGTTATGTAAGGCATTTCACTTTTAAACATAAAGGCAGCTTTCATAGAATGCTTTAGGTTTGAAGTGACCTCAAAGACCATCCAGTCCAACCCCCCTGCAGAGTCATCCAGAGCAGCTTGCCCAGGATCAGTGTCCAGGTGGATTTGGAAGCTCTCCAATACTGGGCAGCTCCAACATCTTTACACCAAACAGGTTTCTCCTCCTCCTGGGTTCTAGTTTGTGCCCACGGCCCCATAGCCTGGCACTGGGCACCACTGACAAGAGTCTGGCCACAGCCTCTTGTCACCTACAGTTCCTTTAGCTCTTGCTGAGCATTGCTCAGATCCCCTCTGGGGCTGCTCTTCTGCAGGCTCTCAGCCCCAAGGCTCTCAGCCTTTGTTCCACCCAGAGCTGCTCCAGGCCTCTCAGCATCTTCCCAGCCTCCACTGGGCTCTCTCCAGTGGTTTCCCATTCCTCTTGAAGTGAGGATCCAACACTCCAGCTGTGGCCTCACCAGGGCAGAGTAGAGGAGCAGGAGAGCCTCCCTTGAGCTGAACAAAAGATGAACCCCAAACAAAACCAGATGAAATTCCTTGGAATTGAGGGTTCTGCAGTCAAAATCTACTCTGCAGAGGTCTACCTAGAGATCCAATCATACAAACAAATCATCAAATACTGTGTAACAGTAGTTAGAGATAGGAGTGACCTGATGGAACAACAACCATAGCTTCACCAGCACTGGTTACCTGATGCTTCTTTTATAAGTAAGCTCTTTCAGGGCATGGTTAGTTTTATCTCACCTGAAGTGCACAGGATGAAATGAGGTTTAAAGCACATTTCTCTCTGCTGACTGATAAAGAGACCTTGTAACAGCGAGCTCAGGTGAACATGTCTGCAGTTACGAGTGAGATGAATGCCATCATAGGCTACTCTGACAAGGAATTCTCTACCAGCAGCAGGGAATGATGACAGATTATCCATCTAGAAGCTTTTGGGGATTATGTGAACAAAGATGTAGTTGGCTGCTTTATTGAATTCCTCTTATAAGGCACATGATCTTTTTGCCTTACCAGGCTGAGAGCAGAGCTCTTGCACTGCAGGTTAAAGAGGGGTTTTGTGTGCTTCTGACACGCAGTATCTTCACTCTCAGGAATCAGAGCTTTGCCTCAATTTGTTTTTTCTGAAGCCAGATAATAAAGTATTAATGAAGAGGTTTGGGTTCTACTTTTCCTTCTTCAACTGAGCTGTGCAGTGCAGTGCAGGCATGCAAAGCTCTATAGAAATACTTTGAAAACCCTGAATATAAGAAGGATGCTGTAGGGTTGCTGGGGTTGGGGTTTTTTTGGCAGCACAATGAAGAAAACCAGGAAACTGTCATCTAGCAATAGAACAAGGGGACACAGTCTCAAGTTGTGCTGGGGAAGGTATAGGCTGGGTGTTAGGAGAGAGTGATTGGCATTGGAATGGGCTGCCCAGGGAGGTGGTGGAGTCACTGTCCCTGAAGGTGTTCAAGAAAAGCCTGGATGAGGCACTTAGTGCCATGGTCTGGCTAGGGCTGGGTGCTAGGTTGGACTGGATGAGCTTGGAGGTCTCTTCCAACCTGCTTGATTCTATGATTCTATCTCTGCATGGGCCTTGCCTTTATCTTCTTGGGTACAAAAACTCTCTTCTGAATACTTTATCCTTCTGAAAGATGTAGCATTGACATGGCAGGGAAAAGAGCTTCTGTTGCAAAACCAGTGACCTTACCCAACTGTTAATAAAAAGTCCACTTCCATGCAGCTCAAATCAGTTAGTTCATGTAAAGAATTTGTACATTTGATTTTCTTCTCTTTTTTCCTGGCACAAACAGGAGGAGATGTTTTATACAGCACTGACACTGGTTTTCATGCTGCAGTTGCAACCTGTGAAGTATGTCTAGATCCATGGCAGGAAATTCACTGTGCCAGAGCATAAGGTTTACAACCTGTCTCACATGTGTGGGCAGACTTGGCGAAAGGAGAGAGCTAGCCCAAAGCTGCTGGTAAAGCCTGCAGAGGAATAAAGTTGGACTGTAAGGAGGTAAATTGACAGAGGAAATGTGTGAGGAACAGGAGAGATCTTGCCACATAGAATCACAGAATCAATCAGGGTTGGAAGGGACCACAAGGAGCAGCCAGTTCCAATCCCCCTGCCATGCCCAGGGACACCCTACCCTAGAGCAGGCTGCACACAGCCTCAGCCAGCCTGGCCTGAAACACCTCCAGCCATGGGGCCTCAACCACCTCCTGAGCAACCCATGCCAGCCTCTCACCACTGTCAAGCTGAAAAACTTTCTCCTCACCTTCACTCTGAATCTCCCCACCTCCAGCTTTGCTCCATTCCCCCAGTCCTGTCACTCCCTGACACCCTAAAAAGTCCCTCCCCAGCTTTTTTGTAGCCCCCTTCAGATCCTGGAAGGCCACAAGAATGTAACCTCAGAGCCTCCTCTTCTCCAGCCTGCACAGCCCCAACTCTTTCAGTCTGTCCTCACAGCAGAGCTGCTGCAGCCCTCTGAGCATCCTCCTAGCCCTTCTCTGGACACTCTCCAGCATCTCCACATCCTTCTTGCAACAGGGGCTCCAGAAGTGGCTGCAGTACTCCAGGTGGGGTCTCAGCAGAGCAGAGTAGAGGGGGAGGGTCACCTCCCTTGACCTGCTGGCCACACTTCTCCTGCTGCAGCCCAGACACTGTTTGGCCCTCTGGGCTGCAAGTGCACACTGCTGGCTCCTGTTGAGCTTCTCGTGTAGGTGACAGCACAAGGCAATGCACGACAGACCTATGGTGGCAAAATAACAGCTAGGGAGAAAGTGCTGTGGGGCAGTGCTGGTGTGTGGATTCCATTACCATGGATGAACCTAATGAGGTCAAATCTTAAAATAAGCCTGGGTGACAATATCCAGGGGTTTGGTAGATACAGAACACATTCTATACAGGGTATGAATGCTCACACTGGGGTACCCCAGGTATCAGTATAGGCTGGGGACTGACCTGCTGGAAGGCAATGAAGGGGAAAAGGGGGGTTCTACTTGGTGAGAGACTGACCACGAGCCAGCAATGTGCTCTCATGGCCAGAAGGGCCAATGCCCTTCTGGGGTGCATTAAAAGGAATGTTGTTAGCAGCTCAAGAGAGATTCTTCTGCCCCTCTGCTCTGCCCTGGTGAGGCCACATCTGGAGTACTGTGTCCACTTCTGGGCCCCCCAGTTCAAGAGGGACATAGAACTGCTTGAGAGAGTTCAGCTCTGAGCCACAAGATGACAAAAGGAATGGAACATCTTTGATATGAGAAGACCTTGAGGGAGCTGGGGCACTTTAGCCTGAAGAAGAGGAGACTGAGAGGTGACCTCATGAATGTTTGTAAATATGTGCAGGGTGAGTGCCAGGAGGCTGGAGCCAGGCTCTGCTGGGTGATGCCCAATGAGGCAACAAGGTGCCCAACAAGGGGCACTGGGTTAAGGAGAAAAGTGCAGACAGCCAGAGGTATGCAGAAACTGTGCTACCTATGTTTGTGTTCTTGTTCTTATCCATCTCAGCAAGCCTGTGAGTGCAGCAGACATCACTGTTGTTTCCTTTTCACAGCCTAGCATCTAATTTCTCTCACTAAAACATCCTAGTTAGCCTCAAACTGGCTCAGCACCCTAAATTAAGACTAGTCATTTGGCTTGCCTTTCTGACAGCAGCTATCTACACTTAGTGACTGCACTAATCCAGCTGAACAAAGTACTGCAAATCCTCCTTGCAGCCAATATTCTGAAGACTTTTTAAGCCCTGAAGTGTGATCATCAAGCACCCCTGATAATTGCCATACTGGAAATTTCTGGGTGAGGTTGATTCCATGTTCACAGAACTGGAACAGGGGAGAGGTTTACAGAGTTGGGAAGAGGATGTAAGAATTAAAGTCATTTTGCTGCTATTTAATTGGTGACTTACATAAAATTAGGAGGTTGACATTTCTAAATGCATTCTGAGTCAGTTCACAGTGATTTATGCAAAATCCCTCATCTCTCCAACAAATGCTGCTCATGCCACATCAGTAACTCCTAAGAAAAATTGTTTTTAATCCTCTGCACATTCATACAGGTAACCCAGCCCAGCCACAGCCAGTTCTTTCATCTGGTGCTTGTTAAAAGTGGCAACCACATTTATACCAAAAGGCATTGCAAATGGAGCTAAATGTATGGATAGGAAAGAAGAGAGCTATGATGTCTGTGCTAGTCTGAAGCTAGCTAGAATGTTTTGGTGAGAAGAACTAGATTACAGGCTGTGAAAGGAAAACAATGGTGATGTCTACTTCACCCATAGGCTTGCTGAGATGTATAGGAAGAAGAAATAAAAGCATAGATAACCACTTTCACTTGGGCTGCTGCTGGGGAACTGCCTGAGCTGCATCTCTCTAACCTCACTCTCCATTTTGGGCTAATCCACTTTGCTTCCTAACCCCCTGGCTGAACCTCTATTCTTCCTTGGGACTGAGGTAAGGTTGAGAGGGATGAGGGGAAGGTGAAGGGGTGGTTGAGAGCCCTCCTGGGGACTCAGGTTTCTGGGAGGGGAGTTTTGCTTCTGTATTAACTTTTACCTTGTCTATTTCTGTCTATAAATATTTATACTGTAAATATCTGCTTGTATCTTGTGCCAGCTGTAAATATAAGCTTTACTCATTTTTCCAGAGCCAGCTGAGTCTAGTCTGGGTGATTTCTAAAGTGTGGGGACGGGGAACACCCAAATCATCACAATGCCATAGGACAGAATCACAGAATAGTTTAGGTTGGAAGGGACCTCAAAGATCATCCAGTTCCAACATCCCACCACAGGCAGGGACACCTCCCACTAGAACAGGTCTCATCCAAACTGGCCTTGAACACCTCCTGGGAGGGAGCAGCCACAACCTCCCTGGGCAACCTGTGCCAATGTCTCACCACCCTCACTGCAAACAACTTCTTCCTAACATCTAGTTTGAATCTCCCCTCTGCCAGTTAAACCCATTCCTCCTCAATCCTGGCATTACAAGGCTTTGTCAATAATCCCTTCACAGCCTTCCTGTAGCCCTCTTCAGATGCTGGAAGGCCACTCCAAGGTCTCCTCAAAGCCTTCTCTTCTCCAGGCTGCAGAGCCCAAACTCTCTCAGCCTGTCCTCACAGCAGAACTTCTGCAGCCCTCTGAGCATCTTGGTGGCCTCCTCTGGACTTGTTCCAACACTTCCATGTCCTTCTTGTGCTGGGGGCTCCAGAACTGCCTACAGTACTCCAGGTGGAGTCCTGCACTTACAGAGCACTGCACTTAGAGTCCTGCCAAGGAAAGAAATAGTTTACCATTTGCCATTTGATTTCCTGAGTTTCATTTGCATTGGTGATCTGTATTATTGCATTATTAATCAAATGCCTATGCAGCATGTGATTTTTCAGAAGGGGGAAGGCTGCTATAAATACTCAGGAATCAGAGATTTCAGGAGGTGAACATTTCCATTTCTTGCAAAAAAAAAAACCAAACCCCAACCTTCTAGATTTATAAGCAGGAGGTTTTCAAAGTATTGTCAGGTGTATCCTTGTCCCATTTATTTTACCATTTCATCAAAGAAAATATTAACCACAGGAGATAATCTCTGCCAAAAAAAAAAAAACCAAACCCAACAACTATTTCAGGATGGTTTCTTTTGAGATAAAATCTCTATGGCACCCAGAACACCAGAGGATTACACAAATCTGACTATATTTAAGTGAAACAATAATTAGCTAATTAGCTCTTCTCCTTTTGCTCTAGAATCCTGATTAAATGGATAATGAATTGTAATCATCTGCCTCAGAATCCCAATAAAGGTACATTAAATCAATGCAAAAATAAATATTATCTAAGATGGGAATATTCAACATCCCCATTTTTGCACTTGAATACCATGAACAAGTAAAAGTAACAATAATTCACTGTAATCATCTACCTCAGAATCACAGAATCATAGAACCACAGAATCAACCAGGTTGGAAGAGACCTCCAAGATCATCCACTCCAACCTATCAAATGCAGCCCAGAGCTCATGCAGTGCCTGAACTGCCTTATCTATGTTTATACTCTTGTTCTTATACATCTCAGCAAGCCTATGAGTGAAGTAGACATCATCCTGTTTCCCTTTCACAGCCTGTGATCTAATCCTTCTCACCAATAGCTAGCTTTAAATTAGCAATATATCTATATATATATTGTATCTTGTTTTCCCTTCCCTATACCTCTTTGTAACTCCCCTGCTGCAAATACCTTTTATTTATTGTTAAAGTTTTCTCTTTTAACTTCTAACCATATTGAAGTGAGACTATTTATTTGAGTGTGTTTTACCTTTTTCTCTCTACATCTAATTCCTTTCTTTCCAAAAGGGGAGAGAGAGGAAGGCATCCTATAATTGTATTGGTTCTGTTAGCTATATCTATTTTGAGTCTCTGGGAAATTGTACCATGATCCAAATTAGAAGACAAAGTTGCAGAATCACAAAGTCACAGAAAACATCCAGTTGGAAGAGACCTCCAAGATCATCCAGTCCAACCTTCAACCCAATATAAGGTGAACCCTAAACTATGTCCCTAAGCACCAGGTCGACACACAGCTTAAGCATCTCCAGGGATGTTGACTCCAGCACTGCCCTAGGCAGCCTGTTCCAGTGTTTGAGAACCCTCTCTGAAGAAATACTTCTTAGCCTCCAGCATGAACCTCCCTTAGCACAGATTGAAGCTATTTCTTCAGGTCCTGATGCTTGACACCAAAGAGAAGAGGCTGACCCCTCCTTGCTGGTAGAGAGGTAGTTGTAGAGAGCAATGAGGTCCCCTCCTCAGTCTCCTCTTCTCCAGACTGAACAACCTCAGCTCCCTGAGATGCTCCTGGTAGGCCATGTGCTCCAGGCCCTTCACCAGCCTCATTGTCCTTCTTTGGACATGCTCAAGCACTCCAATGTCCCTTCTGTAGTGAGGAGCCCTGAATTGACCACAGTACTCAAGGTGTGACCTCACCAGTGCCAAGTATAGGGCTGTGTTTCAAGTACTGCAGCATTTCAGAACACAGTAGGTCAGCAGCAGTGACCAGGTCATATTTTCCAATCAATTAATCCAGTAACCATGGAGTGACAATTAGTGACTCAAGACAGGAGACTCTGATGCACTAGTTACTATAAAAAATGTAAAGTCATTAATATGAACTATAATGCTCTTAGCTGAGCCTTGAGACTGCACTAGGGCTAAGCTAAGCAGTTCTTAGAGACTTCTTAAGGGAGTGGTTTAAATTTAGCTGCAGTGCAATTGGGACCATAAGAATCACTTAAGTCAACCACCACTTATAACTAATGTAGGACATGAAAACCCTATTCACACAGGACTATGAGGCTCTTGGCTGTACCAACACTTAAACCACAGCAAAGGCCAAATCCTGGCACTGAAATATAATCCCATCCAGTATTTAAATGCATAGAACATTCTCTCTTTGACCATTTTGGGGCCAAATGACATTATTTTGTAATGCAAACTATTCCTGTGCACAGTTGGAAGGTTAGCTACAGCTAAAAGCCCTTCTAAACAGTCCTTCTCACATCTTCCCATAGGGCCCCTTCAAATATTGAAATGCAGCTACAAGGTCTCCCTGGAGCTTTCTTTTCTCCAGGTTGAACAGGCCCATCTCTCTCAGCCTGTCCTCGTAGGAGAGGTGCTCCAACCTTCTGATCCTCCTGGTGGCTCTCCTCTGGAGCCACTCCAGCAGGTCCATGATTAATTTACTCTTTTAAATTCAATAATTTTCATTAAAAAGTTAAAAAAAAATTAATGAAAGGACAAAGTGCATCTCTTAGCCAGCCCCAGTCTTTTATATCAGTTGATCATTTCATTTTCTGTGCAAAATGTAATAACATTTCCTGGTAATTTGGACTTGAGAAGGGAAGTCCATCTTCGTTATAAGCACTGTCAGTTGCATTACAGTCATGTTACATCATAAAAAGACTTGCTTGAAAGCTGTCCAGGTTGATCTCCAAAGCTTTTCTGGACATTGAGGAAGACAGCAATGCAATCCAGGCTGGCACTTTTCATCAGTATATCTCAAAGAAGAAGTTTGCAAAGCAGATCATCAGCTCATTGCCTTCAGATTGCTCAGAAATGGCAACAGTGAGTGTAAGGGACTAAGCATATGTCAGTGCTAGTCCCAGCTCTAGAGTACAGTCTGAAAGACAACCCTGCAAGGCTTTCCTCCATCCACTGTTCTTCAGACTGCCTCACACATACACCTTCGTATTTTACTCTCAGTAAGCATTTGTTTGCTCCATTTGTAAGCCTATTTAACCTGAATTTTGTGAACCACTGGAAACCAGGAATCACTTTTCCTCTTCTTAGTCTGAAGAAGAGAAGACTTGAGAGGAGATCTGATCAATGTGTACAAATACCTGAGGAAATCAGCTACAGCATCCAGGAGATGAAAACCTGTCTGAAAATGCAGTGTGCCAAGGTAGCCTCAGTCATAGAATCATAGAATCAGTCAGGGTTGCAAAGGACCACAAGGACCATCTAGTTCCAACCCCTCTGCCATGGCCAGGGACACCCTACCCTAGAGCAGGCTGCACACAGCCACATCCAGCCTGGCCTTAAACACCTCCACAGATGGAGTCTCAACCACCTTCCTGGGAAACCCATTTCAGACTCTCACCACTCTCATGATGAACAACTTCCTCCTCACCTCCAGGCTGTAGCTACCCACCTCCAGCTTTGCTCCATTCCCCTGACCCCTTAAAAAGTCCCTCCCCAGCTTTTTTGTAGGCACCCTTCAGATACTGGAAGGCCACAAAAAGGTCACCTGGGAGCCTCCTCTTCTCCAGACTGAACAGCCCCAGTCCTCTGGAAACAAGATGTAAAGTCAGTTATAGAATATCAATTTGCATTCACTCAACCAAGCATGGATTAGACCATGAGGGCAAGAAAAGAAAGTTCAATTGGTAATAAGCCTGCTCTTGTTTCCTTGTACGTGTCAGCTATTGTTCAGTTCTATATATCTTAGTCCCACTCTTTTATTCCCTGTCTTTTTATTCATGTCTGAACTCCTGGCAGGGTGTCCATGCAGCTGTCCTCTAAGCCTTACTATCAGGTGGGGCCTTTGGATATGATAGGTGGAGGAAAAAAGTAGTGCCTTTGTAAGGGCATTTCTTTTGCTGCTTGGAGGACAGGCCATGCCCAAGCACAGAAGCACTGTTCGAATGCACAGCAGTTCTACTTTATTAGTGTAATTCCATTTTCTAGGTTGTTGAGTGCTGTTGAATCCTTTTGTATGAAGAAAAGTCTTTCTTAACACAGCATCCACTGCTTAGGGTGTCAGCCTCATGCACTGATAGATAGTAGGCTAAAGATGAGGCAGCAGTGTGCCCAGGTGGCCAAGAGAGCCAATGGCATCCTGGCCTGCATCAGGAACAGTGTGGCCAGCAGGACAAGGGAGGTTATTCTTCCCCTGTACTCAGCACTGGTCAGGCCACACCTTGAGTACTGTGTCCAGTTCTGGGCTCCTCAATTCAAGAGAGATGTTGAGGTGCTGGAAGGTATCCAGAGAAGGGTGCCAAAGCTGGTGAGGGGCCTGGATGAGGCATTTGGTGCCATGGTCTAGTTGACTGGAGGGGTCTGGGTGCTAGGTTGGACTGGATGATCTTGGAGGTCTCTTCCAACCTGGTTGATTCTATGATTCTATGATTCTATGATAGTTTCCCAAATGAAGCAGCAGATAGTTCATTCTAAAAGCCTTACCTGCTGCAAGGGGAGAAGTCTGACCCTTGGCTTTTAACCTTTGTTTTTGTCTATTTGTTTTGGTTTGAATTCATTAAATTCAAACCTAACATTCAGTTTCTTTTAAGTTCTAAAGGAGTGAAAACTTCCATGGGAAGCAACCATAAAAAGCTTAGATATTAGCTGGAAAACTTCACATATTACTGCACCCCACCCACAGTCCTTTTCTGCATCAACTGGTACCAAGCTGAGCAATTTGAATGGGTGCAATTATTAATGACTTTGAATACAGATCAAAACTGACATAAAACCCTCACCTGTGAGAGTTGCAGAACAACGACTGAACAAAGTGTCCTGAAGTTGTTGTAGCCTGAATCCTTTCTATTGCTCCTGCTAAAGAAAAGGAAAGAAGTAGCAGGTAGAGGTGAGCGAAAAGAGGATAGCTCACCAAAAGTGGAGACAGAGATGCCTGTCAGTCAGCTTCCACTCTAGAATACATCAGCAGTGTCTGCTTAATTGCACTGAGGTTGTGCCTTCCTTTTAGAAAGCACAGATTTCATTGGTGGTAGAATCAGGCCTCTTCACAATAGTAAGAAAAGGGCAAAAGCAGCAACCTGAAGTGATTTCAGCTCATGGTAACATGACACATAACATAAAATCAGGCAAATAACACCACATCAACGAGGGAGCTGGGATTGGTTAGCCTGGAGAAGAGGAGGCTCAGGGGTGACCTTATTGCTGTCTACAACTACCTGAAGGGTGGTTGTGGCCAGGAGGAGGTTGCTCTCTTCTCTCAGGTGGCCAGCACCAGAACAAGAGGACACAGCCTCAGGCTGTGCCAGGGGAAATTTAGTCTGGAGGTGAGGAGAAAGTTCTTCCCTGAGAGAGTCATTGGACACTGGAATGGGCTGCCTGGGGAGGTGGTGGAGTCGCCGTCCCTGGGGCAGTTCAAGGCAAGGTTGGACGTGGCACTTGGTGCCATGGTCTGGCCTTGAGCTCTGTGGTAAAGGGTTGGACTCAATGATCTGTGAGGTCTCTTCCAACCCTGATAATACTGTGATACTGTGATGCAGCATCTAAAACATGGTGTTGGGCTCCTGCTTATTCTTTTGGTGCTGATTGTCCTCATTTCTTTGTCATTGTTCTAAGATCTAGCAAAGCTCCCTCATCTCTTCAGAAAGAAAATGAAAATATTTGATTAGCTACAATTTCTGCCAAGTTTAACAGAGCGTGAGAAGAAAGAACAAAGTGTTATTGAAGGAACAATGGCAAGCTATCTTACTACCCTGGTAATTGCCTGCCTAAATCCAGCTATCATCCACCCCATCATATTCTTCCATATGAAACAAGGGTGACCTTCTTTTAGCTTTGTTGTCTCCTACCAAACTGCATAGCCATAGGATCACAGGATGTTAGGGGTTGGAAGGGATCTCTGGAGATCTTTGGGTTTGACCCCCTGCCAGATCAGGACCATAGAATCTACTGCAGTTCACACAGGAACATGCCCGGATGGGTCCAGAGGAAGAGACTCCACAACCTCTCTGGGCAGCCTGTTCCTGTGACCCTTGCAGTAAAGAAGTCCTTCCTTGTGTTGAAGTGGAATTTCCTGTGCTGTAGTTTATACTCATTGCCCCTTGTCCAGCACCAGCACCCCCAAGTCCCTCTCCCCAGAGCTACTTTCCTGTTGAATGCAACTCTTCATAGTAGAATGCACTTTAATGTGATTGCAACAGAATTTTACCTCTTGTTAAATGTAGGGGGGTTTATTTTACTCCTCCAGCATCTTTACATCACTCCTGGAGAAACTGGTAAGAGCATCTAGGTTCTTTCTGATATATAATTCATCTTTTTTGGAGTATCTGAGAGATTCTGGTAAGCAGGTTCACTTGGGTGTCTGATTTAGGTAGCCTCCTTTTCTGGAGAAAGAGCTGACTCCTTTCTAATCTTTGAGTCTAACTCCCTATCAGAGCAGCACCATAGAATCTAGAGCAGTTCACACAGGAACACACCCAGGTGGGTCATGAAAGTCTCCAGAGGAAGAGACTCCACAACTTCCCTGGGCAGCCTGTTCCTGTGACCCTTAAAGAAGTTCCTCCTTGTGTTGAGGTGGAGTTTTCTGTGCTGTACTCTATACCCATTGCCCCTTATCCAGCACCAGCACTCCCAAGTCCCTCTCCCCAGGGCTACTGTTCTGTTGAAGGTGACTTTAATATACCTTAATATGATCACATCAGAATTTTACCTCTTGTTAATTGCAGGATTTTTTATTTTACTCCTCCAGCATCTTTACATCACTCCAGGAGAAGCTGGCAAGAGCATCCAGGTCCTTTCTGATCTGATCCATCTCTCTTGGAGTATCTGAGAGATTCTGGTAAGCAGGTTCACTTGGGTGTCTGATTGAGGTAGCCTCCTTCTCTGGAGAAAGAGCTGCCCCCTTTCTAGTCAATCACCAACAAAGTGCAATTCCCTCTCTGCTTAAAGATTTCCATGTGCAGGACTGAATCAATCTTAACTAGGTTTCCTGCCCTTCTGGGACATGCACTTTCACAGGGAATTCAAAGGCTTTCTCCTAACACTACTAGTTATGTAGGTCACTGCAGTGCCATGCATCTGATTCCCTTGGCTTTTCCTCCCCCCAGCTTGTGTCATCAGAAATATTGCCTTTTAGGAAGCTTAGCAGGCCAAGCTGGCAGCTTGTGGCTTGGACAGATTCACTCTGTGCTGGGTCAAGAACTGGCTGGAGAGCCAGGCCCAGAGAGTGGTGGTGAATGGTGCCACATCCAGCTGGCAGCTGGCACTGGTGGTGTGCCCCTGGGAGCAGTGCTGGGCACAGTCCTGTTCAATATCTTTATTGATGATGTGGACCAGGGGATTGAGTTCAACATCAGTAAGTTAGCAGAAGACACCAATCTAAGAGCAGCTGTGGATCTGTTGGAGAGTAGGAGAGCCCTGCAGAGGGACCTCGACAGGCTGGATGGGTGGGCAGAGGCCAATGGGATGAGATTGAACAAGGCCAAGTGCAGGGTTCTGCACTCTGGCCACAACAATCCCAAGCAGCACTACAAGCTGGGGACAGAGTGGTTGAGAGAAGCCAGGAAGAAAGGGACCTGGGGGTACTGGTGGAGAGTAGCTGAAGATGGGCCAACAGTGTGCCCAGGTGGCCAAGAGAGCCAATGGCATCCTGGGCTGGCTCAGGAGTAGTGTGGCCAGCAGGACAAGGGAGGTTCTTCTGCCCCTGTACTCAGAACTGCTCAGGCCACACCTTGAATACTGTGTCCAGTTCTGGGCTCCTCCATTCAAGAGAGATGTTGAGGTGCTGGAATGTGCCCAGAGAAGGGTAACTGAGCTGGTGAGGGACCTGGAGCACAGCCCTGTGAGGAGAGGCTGAGGGAGATGGGGGTGTGCAGAAGAGGAGGCTCAGGGCAGAGCTCATTGCTGTCTATAACTACCTGAAGGGAGGCTGTAGCCAGGTGGGGTTGGGCTCTTCTGCCAGGCAAGCAGCAACAGAAGAAGGAGACACAGTCTCAAGTTGTGGCAGGGGAGGTCTAGGCTGGATGTTAGTAGGAAGCTGCTGGCAGAGAGAGTGATTGGCATTGGAATGGGCTGCCCAGGGAGGTGGTGGAGTTGCCACTCCTGGAAGTGTTGAAGCAAAGCCTGGATTTAGTGCTATGATCTAATTGATTGACCAGGGCTGGGTGCTAGGTTGGATTGGCTGATCTTGGAGATCTCTTCCAACCTGGTCATTTCTATGGTTCCATAGGAACCACTGAGAGTACACATCACTTTTAAAGAATATAGGACTTGGAGGAAGTGCCCAAAGAGAAAAGTCTCAGAGCCAGGAAATTTCTTAGCAGTGTTATTTGAAATTCCATTATTATGAAACCTGCAACACAACAGAGTGTGATATTAAAGAAAGAAGGAGAAAAAACAAACCCATAATCAAAAAGGGTTCACTAGGCTGCAGCTGAATCATTTCCCAATTGCACTCAAGCAGAGCATATGCAGGCAAGGTCAATTAGTCTCATTTTTAAAATTTATGAGAATTAATCAGAAAATTCTTCTAAAAGATGTTATAAGACACATACTCATAGGACAAGGATGGAGCCTGGGAATTGTATTAATCAAAGAAAAAAGCCAGAAGAGCAAAAGGCATTCTCACTTTCTGTGAATCCAATCAAAACGAACATCAGCGAAGAAGAAAAAGTCAAATCCCTGCAATGTTCATAGGAAGGATCTCTTGAGGACACAAGGGGAAAGTGAGGTTAGTGCAGCATTTCAGGCAAGTCACTTGGATCCCTTTACAAGGAAACAGAGGCTATGGTCGTGCTACAGAGAAATATCAGTATAGATCTCCTTTTGTGGTCAGGTTTCCTGCCTGGTGAGTGTGGGGCAGGCTGTGGATGTAGTCTACCTGGACTTCAGCAAAGCCTTTGACACTGTCTGCCACAACAAGCTCCTGGCCAAGCTGGCAGCTCGTGGCTTGGGCAGATTCACTCTGTGCTGGGTCAAGAACTGGCTGGAGAGCCAGGCCCAGAGAGTGGTGGTGAATGGTGCCACATCCAGTTGGCAACTGCCACTAGTGGTGTGCCCCTGGGATCAGTGCTGGGCACAGTCCTGTTCAACATCTTTATTGATGATCTGGGCAAGGGGATTGAGTCCAGCTTCAGTAAGTTTGCAGATGACACCAAGCTGGGAGCAGCTGTGGAGCTGTTGGAGGGTAGGAGAGCCCTGCAGAGGGACCTGGACAGGCTGGATGGGTGGGCAGAGGCCAATGGGATGAGATTGAACAAGGCCAAGTGCAGGGTTCTGCACTTTGGCCACAACAACCTCTCCTCTCCCCTCTCCTCTCCTCTCTTCTCCTCTCCCTTTCCCTCTCCTCTCCTCTCCCTTTCCCTCTCCTCTCCCTTTCCCTCTCCTCTCCCTTTCCCTCTCCTCTCCCTTTCCCTCTCCTCTCCCTTTCCCTCTCCTCTCCCTTTCCCTCTCCTCTCCCTTTCCCTCTCCTCTCCCTTTCCCTCTCCTCTCCCTTTCCCTCTCCTCTCCCTTTCCCTCTCCTCTCCCTTTCCCTCTCCTCTCCCTTTCCCTCTCCTCTCCCTTTCCCTCTCCTCTCCCTTTCCCTCTCCTCTCCCTTTCCCTCTCCTCTCCCTTTCCCTCTCCTCTCCTCTCCTCTCCTCTCCTCTCCTCTCCTCTCCTCTCCTCTCCTCTCCTCTCCTCTCCTCTCCTCTCCTCTCCTCTCCTCTCCTCTCCTCTCCTCTCCTCTCCTCTCCTCTCCTCTCCTCTCCTCTCCTCTCCTCTCCTCTCCTCCCCTCCCCTCCCCTCCCCTCCCCTCCCCTCCCCTCCCCTTCCCTTCCAGCTCAGAAGTATCAGTAAAAATGGAGAGGAAGACCCTTCTCAAAAAAGAAGGAACAAAATAGGCAAACAAAAAGTCACCAACATGTTGCCAGCTTCTTTGCATAATTAAGGTCTTGAAAGTATTTTCTACCTTGACAGATGATCTATAGAAGGCTACTAGAAAGGCTAAGTAGTCTTAAGTCAGTGACCAGGTAGGAATTGCTACTGCAAGCAGAGGTTTCAACAGCATTATACTCACTTCATTATTAAAACAACATGATGATATATCTTTACCTTCTGTACCAGGTTTGGCAGTCCATAATGTGCATGTAAGTGATTTAGAATGTGGTAAGGGGAGTATCAAGGCAGCTGAGATTGTAATGACCTGGAGCCTGGAGAAGAGGAGGCTCAGGGGTGACCTTATTGCTGTCTACAACTACCTGAAGGGTGGTTGTGGCCAGGAGGAGGTTGCTCTCTTCTCTCAGGTGGCCAGCACCAGAACGAGAGGACACAGCCTCAGGCTGCGCCAGGGGAAATTTAGGCTGGAGGTGAGGAGAAAGTTCTTCCCTGAGAGAGTCATTGGGCACTGGAATGGGCTGCCCGGGGAGGTGGTGGAGTCACTGCCCCTGGAGCTGTTCAAGGCAGGACTGGACGTGGCACTTGGTGCCATGGTCTAGCCTTGAGCTCTGTGGTAAAGGGTTGGACTTGATGATCTGTGAGGTCTCTTCCAACCTTGGTGATACTGTGATGCTGTGAGATAGAACAGCTCACTTAGAACCAGAAGGCAACCTGAAAAAGCCTTCAAAAGACCTGAAGAGGTGAAATGAATCACAATGACAAACAAATGTCCACACCAACGAAAGCAGACGTTAGAAGTGAAACAATGAAGTATTTTAACCACGTTAAGGGTTTTAAAGTAGTGCATTGCAGGTTAGAAAGTAGATATGAACGTTGCTGCACGCTAGTTAATTAAGATTTCTACCCAGTAGGTAGCAGTAATCAGAAGCAAAGGAAATATTTAATGAGATTAATTGAAGAATGCGATGGAAATAGTTCCCAGGTTGTTATAATGCCATAATAACAAGCAGTGTGGCATGCTCAGCTGGATTGCCATCACCTAGGCTCCGAGTTAATGGAGCAAATGCAAATTAGCAGGGGTACATGAATATTTAAAGGAAAAGTTTAACTCTTTCCACTAATGAGAGCGGGATCAAAATGTGCAAAACTCTGATTCCTACAGGGAAGGCCTCTTAGAAATGTGGAGTGTAGGAGCAGCAGCGAGTGATAGAAATAAGAAGGTGGTTGGGAAAGCTAAAATCAATACCAAAATCATTTTCCATACAATCATGCTGTGAAATCCCTTGTCAGTTGGTATTACTGAACACATACATTTAGCAAGGCTCAAAATGTATTGGAAGGTTGTGTGAGCAATGCCAGTATCAAATGTGTAGCAGTAAATCTGTCTTCACAAGGCATGTCTTAGAGGAAACATGAGCTTTATACCTCCGTGATCTAAGGCATGCAAACTGTCTCTTAGTTGTATTAATAGGAAACACTAATGGCTGGAGGCTTCTTGTAGAACCCTTTTTTCTCTTCAAAAGCTCTTCAAAGCTCTTCATTTTCTTGGGAAACAGAAAGCAAACAAACATCCCAGATCTCCATAAAGTGAATTTTTATCTTGCTTAACCCTTGTAGTGGTTTTGTTCTGGCAATAGCTTGCACAGTGACACCAACTATCTTCTTACAGGGCCACAAGGATGATCAGAAGGCTGGAGCACCTCTCTTGTGGAGACAGATTGAGAGAGTTAGGACTATGCAGTCTAGAATCATAGAATCATAGAATCAACCAGGTTGGAAGAGACCTCCAAGATCATCCAGTCCAACCTAGCACCCAGCCCTAGCCAGTCAACTAGACCATGGCACAAAGTGCCTCATCCAGGCTTCTCTTGAACACCTCCAGGGATGGTGACTCCACCACCTCCCTGGGCAGCCCATTCCAATGCCAATCACTCTCTCTGCCAACAACTTCCTCCTAACATCCAGCCTGTACCTCCTCTGGCACAACGTGAGACTGTGTCCCCTTGTTCTGTTGCTGGTTGCCTGGCAGAAGAGACCAACCCCACCTGGCTTGCTTGGTATTTTCATGATTTTCTGTACTGAAGTTCTCATTCTTACCTCATCTTATTTTCAGCTATCACTATGGAATTTCTGCCATCTCTTCAACACATTCATAACATCGATGATCCACTTCAATACCAAGCACTGTTTTCCCTCTCACTTTCTTTATTTACACATAAAACTGCATTCATTCAAATGAACAAATTCGTGGATTGATCTGTTGTGAGCCACAAACCTGTTCCTTTTAATATAGATTCAGCCTTAATGGTCAATACTTAATTTATTATGCTTTCATTGCCTATTAGAGGCATCATGTTAAAGCAATTGCTTTTCAGAGTGCATAAATATTCATTAGGTAATTCCCAATCACGTGGCATTGTCTGAAAAATTATTTTAAAGCAACATCCTTCCTCCTGAAGACTTAGGTTTGGCAATTCAAGGAAGCTTATTAATTATTGACTGCATTACAGGACCTGAATTTCCCAGTGGTGGCAGTATTTAAGGCAGTGCTTTTTATACCCTAATAAAAATGAGCAACAAATTCTACTGCACTCACAGATAATTAAATATTATTATTATTATTATTATTATTAAATAAATAACAATAATATTGACAAAACTTAGTGTTATTATCTTCCCTCTCCCCACCCCCCCAACAAGAAAATAAATCAGTGCATTTAGGCACAAGTACAATTTTCTCTTCTGAGCTACCAAAATGGTCTTCAATTACCCTTAATAATTGTTCTCACTTTCAGTCACAAAGAATGCAGATTTTCCACTCTGTTGCCAAGCTGTGGTCATTTATTTCCTCTGGACAACAGCCAGGCTCTAAGAACAGCTCTATTACAGTGGAAGCATATTTTGCATTGCTCCATTCTCAGTTCTTCAATCTCTTAAGGAGATTTGCCATATTAATTTCAATGCTAGGGGTATGTTAGCTTCACTGCATAAAGTGAAGAAAGGAAGAAAATGTGCCTAAATACACAATTCAAGTAGCCACAGCCTGTAGGGCTTCTCTTAAACAAAAAAACAAAGGCTCAAAAAAGGTCTGGATCTCATCAATGTCTTCTTTTCATGTTTAAGATTTCAGTGTCAGCCTAGAACTGTGTCCCTGTTACAAGTCAAGGATTTTAAGTCACCAGAAATCAGTTGTGATGGTTTGGGTGTTTGCCACCCCACACACATTTAAGAAAATCACCCAGACTAGACTCTGGGTGGAAATTAAAGAATGGAGCTTTCTATTCACAGCTCAGCACAATATAGAAGCAGATATTTACAATCTATACAGCTGTAGACAAATATGTACAAGTTAAAAAGTAGTACAGAAACACAACAGCCCTCCCAAAAACCAGAGTCCCCAGGAGAGGCTCCCTCCAACCCTTCCACCTCCTTCCACCCTTCCACCTTATCTCAGACTTTGCCTTATGTTCAAGGTGAGTTTGGAGAATCAGCCAGAGGGGTTAGGAAGCAGAAGGATTAGCAGGTTAGAGAGAGAAGGGAGGCAGCCAAACCCAGAGAGCAACTCTGTGTTCTTGTTCTTATATATCTCAGCAAGCCTATGAGTGCAGCAGACATCACCATCGAGATCATCGAGTCCAAACCCCCTGCCATGCCCAGGGACACCCTACCCTAGAGCAGGCTGCCCACAGCCTCATCCAACCTGGCCTTAAACACCTCCAGCCATGAGGCCTCAACCACCTCCCTGAGCAACCCATTCCAGCCTCTCACCACTCTCCTGCTCAACAACTTCCTCCTCACATCCACTCTGACTCTCCCTACCTCCATCTTTGCTCCATTCCCCCCAGTCCTGGCACTCCCTGACACTCTAAAAAGTCCCTCCCCAGCTTTTTTGTACCCCCCTTCAGATACTGGAAGGTCACAAGAAGGTCACCTGGGAGCCTCCTCTTCTCCAGCCTGCACAGCCCCAACTCTTTCAGTCTGTCTTAAAGGTCTTTTCCAGCCTTACAGATTCTGTGATTTTTCTGCACAGGCTGACTGCAATACCCACCTTCTGCTTCACCTTTGTGACAAGACAGATCCTCTTGTTTTCTGACCTTCTGTATTAGCTTCTTTAAAAACCTTCTCTGCACAGGTCCAGAACATCCTAAAGACTGGCTTGGAATTCCAGTCTTTCTTTTAAGATGACTCAGAAATAGCCAGATTTCTGGTGAGCCAACACAAGTGAGAAAGACTGAAAACACTCCAGGAAGGTAAGGGCATTTTATTAGGATTATTTTGCTCCATCCTGTCTCTTTGATTAGAAAAGACAGAGAAAACCCTGAGCACCTCCTCTGCTGTGATGTTATTTTCCTGCTAACTGTTCATTATATCTGTAACAGAACCAAGTTCCCAAATAAGAAAGGGTGAAATACTGTGAGCAGTGTTCTGCCATGTGTGACAAGGGTTGGAGGAAGCACATTTTAAGAGCAAAGAAGATCTTGAAGGACAGGCTCTCTGTCCTGGAACCTGAGTATACAGACAGTGCTGTGGGAGAAAGGAAACATGTGGCAGGCAGCACCATTGCAGTATGATACGACAGGAACACCAAGTGAGCGCTGCTGCAAACCAGTGAAGCACTTGCTCAGACTGATACCAAGCCCTCCTAATCCCCAGACCAGCTCCACACTCCCAGCACATCTCTGTGCTGAACTCAGTATGAGCAGGAACACACAAGATGCTAAGCATCATGTACAGGAAGATAGCTCCTGCACTGTTGTTCCCCGTGCAGCTGACAGTAGAGACTGAAGAGGAGGAAAAGCAAGAAGGGCTTTGGCAGCAGTTTAAGAGCTGAGCCTCTATTTTGGCTCTAAATTATAAACTTTCTGGGCATTCTTTTGAGTATAGAGTCAATGAGCAGGGCATTGGATGTAGAAGGAAGATAATGTTAAAGTCTCTATCATTCATGAAGATAATGATAAGGTCTCTATCATTTGTTGGTTTGCTAATTGGTATAAAAATACCAATTGCTAATTGGTATAAAAAAACCCAATATATAAACCATTTTTCACTCTCTGCCTTCTGCCTTCCAGCTCCTCCTCTGCTCCTATGTGTTATGGCTGAAGACAAACCTTAACTGAGCTGATAACAAGTGAGCCTTGCTGTTTTTTTATCTGGGGGGAGAGAAGGTGGCAGCATTGGCCCCTTCTGGGCTTTATATTGTAGCCAGATGGGGGGTGGCCTCTTCTCCCAGGCAACCAGCAATAGAACAAGGGGACACAGTCTCAAGTTGTGCAGGGGTAGGTCTAGGCTGGATGTTAGGAGGAAGTTCTTCACAGAGAGAGTGATTGGCATTGGAATGGGCTGCCCAGGGAGGTGGTGGAGGCACCATCCCTGGAGGTGTTCAAGAGAAGCCTGGATGAGGCACTTAGTGCCATGGTCTAGTTACAGTATCACAGTATCATCAGGGTTGGAAGAGACCTCACAGATCATCAAGTCCAGTTGACTGGACAGGGCTGGGTGCTAAGTTGGACTGGATGATGTTGGAGGTCTCTTCCAACCTGCTTGATTCTATGATTCTATGGGGGAGGATTTGACTTCTGTATTATTTCTCAATTGTATCTAATTGTAAATGCATGTAAATGTATTTTGTATATATGCTTGCTGTAAAATAGAGCTTTACCTTGCTTCAATCTGAGCTAGTCTGGTGATTTCAATTTCAGTTTGGGGGCTAATTGCTCAACACACCACAGCTTTGCAGGCAGCTGATGCCTGCACCACTAAATCTTCCTGAGCACTTTATAAATACTTTGGGTTTAGTTAGTGTATTATTTCCATGTTGTGCTTTGTCTGACAGTACCTAATAGCTCTTGTTAGTAGTCAGCAGGACTAACACCAGGTCACTGAATTACTTTTCTTACACATTTGTATACATAAGGAGCCCTTCGGTGTTAAGCACTCGCTGCTGTGCATTCAAATGCGAGGAGGAGGAAGCTGCAGCTATGCCAGAGTGTTTTATTAAGCATCCAAGCAATCCAGACAAAACAATTAAAAGGCTCACCTCAGGTCCTTGAGCTAGCAAACACAGAGCTACATTTAAATCAATGTTTTATTTGGCAAAGAAATCAGCCCTTATGCAATGCAGTCCATAAAATTACTCAAGCTCAGTATATACTGGTTAGCAGTCTCCTTCCAACTTACTATAAAGAGACAATGAGCTTTAAAGCATAACTTCAACATCTTTCCTGTGAATATGGATCAGAAGCATCTCCAGCATTCAAGTATTTTTTTCTGCTCAAAAGCTACTTTTCAATTGTGACATCCACCTTGTCCATCTTGCATGCTTGGTCTTACATCCATCCCACCAAGCGTCTTCCTGGCTATGAATTTTTGCTGTCAGCTACCAGCACCACAAGTGGTAGGTCTTACAACAAGGAGACAGACCTTCAAAAAGAAAGCAAAATAAAAGCTGACTAGCAATACATTTTGACAGTCACAAAACTATGGAAGACAACAGCTGCTAAAGTCAGGAAGAGAAGGGAAATCATCTTACAGCAGCTAGAGAGGAATGACTCCACGTTATCCTAGAGAGCCTATGTCAATGCTAGTTTAATACATGAATGGCCAGCATGCCCAGAATAAATGAAATAGGCAGAGTTTGGCACATGCTAAGTAGAGTAGTGTCTAATGTGACAGTCAAGTAGTGGTGCATTTGGACTGAGATAATGGATTTGGAGCATAGACCCTTCACAGTAAACTCCTTCCCTTAGTCTCTGGGCTTTGAATATATCTCACCTAATTTAGGCTATTCAGCAGCTAAGCTAAAACTTGGTTCAGGATTAAGATCTCTGCATTTAAGCATCGACACGTAGGTGTCTGCAGCAGCCCTCCCAAAAACCAGAGTTCCCAGGGCTCCCAACCACCCTTCCACCTTCTTTCCACCCCTCTACCTTATCCCAGACTCTGCCTTATGTGCAAGGTGAGTTTGGAGGATCGGCCAGGGGGGTCAGGAAGCAGAAGGATTAGTTACACAGACAGCAAGCCAGAGAGAAAAGCACAGGCAGCCACACAGCAACTGTGTTATCTGTATTTATGGTCTTGTTTTTAATGCATCTCAGCAAACCTATGAGTGCAGCAGACATCACCACTGTTTCCTTTTCACAGCCTATCATTTAATTTCTCTCACTAAAATATCCCAGTTAGCCTCAACTCCATTCTTCTCAGATCTGCTGGTCCATACCACAAGGCAGTCCATCCAGCCACATGCCTTCAGACACTGCTGTAGCCAGGACCTTCACCCATGCTTTTGCACAGGTTTGGGCTCATTCCCATCCTGAGCTCTGCTCAGAAGACTTTCTGTCTTCTCAGGTATATCTGCTTTCAGGTATTGTAAAGAAAAAACATGCCAAAGGCACTAAATGGTGGCAATTTAAGGCATCTTAAATTACCACCATTTAGTGGTAAATAGTAGCTTTGAACTTTGTGAACGTTAAGCTTTTTCCCTCTGCACTAGTATTTTAAGTAAGCTTTTATGCAAGGCCTTTGTTATCCAGACATTATTTAAATTCTTATGCCAGAAAATCTGATCATTTTCTTAAAATGTGGTTTTATTCCCTGCAGATAATAAAAACATTACCATTTTTAAAGTGTTTTTCTATATGCTATTGTCATTTTCTTACTGAGAAATTTTTTCCCCTTATCCTCCATCTCCTCTGAATATAATGGTGATTAACTTGCTATATTACTGCTTTCTATAATTTCATTTTCAATTTGATTTTTTGGACCAAAGCCACTCTTTGTCTCTGAGAAATCCGTTTTCTTTATGATCACTGTTCTCCATCTCTTTAATAGCCTCTATCTGCAAACCATTTTTTGATCAACTAAAGCACATACTGAGAGAGAAGCTAACATCCAATAGTCATATATTTTTTTTCTCTTTTCCCCCCAACCCTACACACACAGTAACCTGCCTCTAAACTTCCTCCACTTTCTCTGTAAGAAGGTACTTAGAATCATAGAATCAAACAGGTTGGAAGAGATCTCCAGGATCATCCAGTCCAACCTAGCACCCAGCCCTAGACAGTCAACCAGACCATGGCACTAAGTGCCTCATCCAGTGTTTTCTTGAACACCTCCAGGGATGGTGACTCCACCACCTCCCTGGGCAGCCCATTCCAATGCCAATCACTCTCTCTGCCAACAACTTCCTCCTAACATCCAGCTTAGACTTCCCCCAGCACAACTTGAGGCTGTGTCCCCTCACATGCCATGATCTAGATGACTGCCTAGGGCTGGGTGCTAAGTCGGACTGGATGATCTTGGAGGTCTCTTCCAATCTGATTGATTCTACAATTCTATGATCTCAAAGTTCTTTTCCAACCTGTTTGATTCTGTGATACATTCACTACCTCCTCAGGAAGTTATGGTAATTCCCCTGAAAAGATCCCAAAGGGTCCTAAACTGGCCATTTACAAACTCCTCTGAAAGATCCACTTTACGGCCAGTCATCTGAATCAGACTTTCCAGGACTACAAACTGCCTCATTTCAGAGGTGCAGAACCATGCAATGCATACTGGAAATACATGCAAATAAATATTTCTGCCATGGATTTGCAATTACTTATCAGTTTCCACAAGTTGCCCTCCCTGGAGGTGTTGAAGCAAAGCCTGGATGAGGCACTTAGTGCCATGGTGTAGCTGATTGGCCAGGGCTGGGTGCTAGGTTGGCCTGGATGATCTCAGAGATCTCTTCCAACCTGCTTGACTCTATGATTCTATGAAAATCACAATGCTGTTTTTCTTTTCCCTCTTGCCTCCTTCCCACTCATTACTTGCAATTTGATCTGTGGCAGTTTTAGAGAGAGAGGGAAAAAAACCAAACCCAAACCACCCAACAGTCTGATTTTAGTAACTTTGTGTCACCTGGTGTTTCGGTATGCAGAACTGAGGTCTAAATACAACCAAATTTGGACAAAATGAGATTCACATTTAAATAGTTCTGCGTTATGCTATAGAGAAACCCTCCCCAAAATCCGCTGTAATGTAAAGCACAAATCACCACACTCCTAGGAAGAGCTTCATTCTTCTCTAAGCCAAAAATAGACAATTTGCTACTGATAGCAGCTAAGGGAAAACGTGTAAGAGGAATTAACATTCCTGGATGTAGAAATACCAGAAACAAGAGCAGGTTTCATAACCACCGTTAAATCTACAGCTGACACCAGTGCTGCTACCTGCCTTGTACATATGATTAGCTCTGGGACCCCAGTGAGAACCACATCACCCTCTCAGCACCATCCACATATCCAGCCCTTGCTGCCACCCTTGTGAGGCTTAGAGGAATTCTCACTGAGTGAGTTTTGATCATTCTGTATAAAAGGAGTCCAGCTTCAACTTGGGATCATTTTGGTTCATGTTCTGAATTTCTTTTCCTGTCACTTCCTGCTACTTGGGTTAATAGTTTTCTACTGTGGTAAAGGGTTGGACTTGATGATCTGTGAGGTCTCTTCCAACCCTGATGATACTGGGATACTGTGTGATATTTGGTTGCTGCCTTGTCCCTTCAGGATGCTTTTGTTCCTGGTATCAGGGACCAGACTCACTGAGATTGTGTTGGTGACCTATGAATGCTCAGAGTCAGAGGCAGCACATCACTTATACAAAACAAAGCTGAGATGCTTGTTTCAAGACAAGCTGGAATGGGCTGCCCGGGGAGGTGGTGGAGTCGCCGTCCCTGGGGCACTTCAAGGCAAGGTTGGACGTGGCACTTGGTGCCATGGTCTAGCCTTGAGCTCTGTGGTAAAGGGTTTGACTTGATGATCTGTGAGGTCTCTTCCAACCCTGATGATACTATGATACTATGAAGACTTAAACCCTAAGGACAACAGGTGATGCATAGTGAACCAGGTACAGTCCTCCCCAGCAAGCTGCAGCTGAGGTGATCAGTTAACAGAATAAGTCCATTACACAGAGAGCTTAAATTAGAGTTTGCTCAGAAGTCTCTTGACAGCACAGAAGTGAATGCAGAACTATACAATTTCCCAAGGTTCAAACTCGCAGTGCAAATAAGTAATGGGAAGAAAGCAGATCTCTCAGCTGAAATACCTAAGAGATATCAAGGGTTCTCAAGGGCCATTTTCCCCTGACAGACATTAAAATTGAACTCAAGGATGACAGGACAAAAACCCTCCTGTGTAATTCAGTGAGAGAAGCCTCAGGACATGGATTGTGCAAGACACGATGCTGTTGAAAGGGACATGCATCTAGAGCAGGCTTTGTGTCAGCTCATACTTGAAGCTCTCCTACATGTCTCTTCCCTACACACATTTCAAACCACCTGAAAACAGAGCACAAGGTAAGGCAATCTTACTGCTTTTTAACTGCAATGTCATTTACAGCCCCCTTGCTGAACTCTAAGTTTGATGGGAATCTGTTTTCTGCTGCCATCAACTGCTATGCCTTCTTGACACTGCTCAAGGCTGACTTTTTAAAGTGCAGTTATGACACATATAAGAAATTTCGACTGCACTTTCAGATGCATTGCACATATGTTGCAATTCAGTCAGCACATGTATAGAAACAAGCATTTGTGGATACAAAACAATCCCAGACGGAGATTTCACTCGTGTAGCAGCCTCAATTGAGCTTAGGAAACCAGAGTATATTAAATAAACCTTGAAATGCCCTTCCACTGAGTTGAAAATTGAAGAGAGAAAAGAACAAGGAGAGAAAGAACCTGGGCAGAGGCCAATGGGAGGAGAGTTAACAAGGCCAACTGCAGGGTTCTACACTTTGGCCACAACTCCAAGCAGCACTAAAGAGTGGCTGAGAGCAGCCAAGAAGAAAGAGACCTGGGGGTACTGGTAGAGCGTAGCTGAAGATGAGCCAGCAGTGTGCCCAGGTGGGCAGGAGAGCCAATGGCATCCTGGCCTGGATCAGTAACAGTGTGGCCAGCAGGACAAGGGAGCTTGTTCTTCCCCTGTACTCAGCACTGTTCAGGCCATACCTTGAGTGCTGTGTCCACTTCTGAGCTCCACAATTCAAGAGAGATGTTGAGGTACTGGAACGTATCCAGAGGAGGGCAACAAAGCTGGTGAGGGGCCTGGAGCACAGCCCTGTGAGGATAGGCTGAGGGAGCTGGGGGTGTGCAGCCTGGAGAAGAGGAGGCTCAGGGGTGACCTCATTGTTATCTACAAGTACTTGAAGGGAGGCTGTAGCCAGGTGGGGTTGGGCTCTTCTGCCAGGCAACCAGCAACAGAAGAAGGGGACACAGTCTCAAGTTGTGCTGGGGGAAGTCTAGGCTGGATGTTAGGAGGAATTGGCATTGGAATGGGCTGCCCAGGGAGGTGGTGGAGTCACCATCCCTGGAGGTGTTCAAGAAAGGACTGGATGAGGCACTTAGTGCCATGGTCTGTTTGATTGGCCAGGGCTGGGTGCTAGGTTGGTCTGGATGATCCTGGAGGTTCTCTTCCAACCTGGTAAATTCTATGAATCTGTGATTCTATTTTGCTAGTTTGAGTCCAAGTTAATGTTTAAGCTTGTTTGTATTTCTTATCCTCCTTTCCCCCTTCACATTTTAAATTATTTGTTTGCCTCACCAGAGCAAATTTGCTTTGATCCTTTAATTCTCTGAATTATTTTCCTGCATTCCTTGCCTCCCTGCCAATCATTAATCCATCTTGTTGTGAACAGACTATTAAAACTTCCAGGCTTTGCTCAGCATGGCAATGACATATCTGCTGTTGAGCTTACACAATCAAAAGTTTGAAGAATTTGTGATTCATTGTATGTGTCTATGAACAGTTTTTTTTCTGATGCTTTGCAAATAGAATGATCTAGATGACTGGCTAGGGCTGGGTGCTAGGTTGGACTGGATGAGCTTGGAAGTCTCTTTCAACTTGGTTGATTCTATGATTCTATGATCTCAAAGTTCTTTTCCAACCTGTTTGATTCTGTGATACATTCACAACCTCCTCAGGAAGTTATGGTAATTCCCCTGAAAAGATCCCAAAGGGTCCTAAACTGGCCATTTACAAACTCCTCTGAAAGATCCACTTTACAGCCAGTCATCTGAATCAGACTTTCCAGGACTACAAACTGCCTCATTTCAGAGGTGCAGAACCATGCAATGCATACTGGAAATACATGCAAATAAATATTTCTGCCATGAATTTGCAATTACTTATCAGTTTCCACAAGTTGCCCTCCCTGGAGGTGTTCAAGCAAAGCCTGGATGAGGCACTTAGTGCCATGGTGTAGCTGATTGGCCAGGGATAGATGCTAGGTTGGCCTGGATGATCTCGGAGGTCTCTTCCAACCTGCTTGACTCTGTAATTCTATGAAAATATTTCCTGTACAGAGAAGCATTTAAAAAAATCTTCTTCCTAGATGCGTAAGTCTAGGCAAGAGGAGAATCTCTTCCCCCCCCCATTTCTATATTAATAAAGAGAAACAAAACTATCATGCCTGATTAGAAAGTCTTTGTTTACTATTCTGAGTGCAAAACCAGTAAGAAAGGGACTCTGTTAGGAAAATCAAGTTACAATAGTGAAAAAAACAAAGGAAGAAATACAAAGCATTGACAGAGCCCAGACTTTTAGGAAACAAGATGTTTGCACTGGGAAGAAACCACAGCAGGACTGTAGCTAATTCATGAAACAGAGATTAATTGGACAGAAATTCTAACAGCAAAGAAAGAGAGAGTAAGGAGATCATGGCAACATCTGTCAGCAGGAGGAAACAAAAGTTCTCTCTAATTAAAAGTGTGAATTCAGGTCTGAATCAGTGCAAGAATCCAGCAGCTGAGATTTTCGTTGTACTGGTCCAATACAAACTGTCATGTAGAGGAGACCTGTAAACATCACAAGGAAATTACTGTCCTTTTATTTTTGTTTTATATATATATTAAAGAAAACATGGTTTATGTTTAAGGAAATGCTTATGAATGAAGGAAATAGTTTCAAACATCCTGCTGCAGACACATTACTACGTTATGTTGAGATGCTGAGATACTGGAACGTGTTTAGAGAAGGGCAACAAAGCTGGTGAGAGGCCTTGGACACAAACCCTATGAGAAGAGGCTGAGGGAGCTGGGGGTGTGCAGCCTGGAGAAGAGGAGGCTCAGGGCAGACCTCACTGCTTTCTACAACTACCTGAAGGGAGGCTGTAGCCAGGTGGGGGTTGGTTTCTTCTGCCAGGCAACCAGCAACCAGTTCAAAAATATGGTGGTTATGTCAATGTTTCAGATGATGTATATTGTCATAATAGTGCCATGGTCTAGTTGATTGGATAGGACTGGGTGATAGGTTGGTCACTGGATGATCTTGGAGGGCTCTTCCAACCAGGTTGATTCTATGATTCTATAAAAGCACAGAATCACAGAATTAACCAGGTTGGAAAAGACCTCTGATATCCTCAAGTCCAACCTATCACCCAAGACCATCTAATCAACTAAATCATACCACCAAGTGCCTCATCCAGTCTCCTTTTAAACACCTCCAGGCACAGTGACTCCACTACTTCCCTGAGCAGCCCATTCCAACGTCAATCACTCTTGCTGTGAAGAACTTCTTCCTAACATCCAGTCTAAACCTGCCCTGGTGCAGCTTGAGGCTGTGTCCTCTTGTTCTGTCTCTGGGTGCTTGGGAGAAGAGACCAACCTGGCTACAACCTCCTTTCAAGCAGTTGTAGAGAGCAATGAGGTCTCCCCTCAACCTCCTCTCCTCCAGGCTGAACATCCACCAGCTCCTTCAGCCTCTCCTCACAGGACTGTGCTCCAGCCCCCTCACCAGCCTTGGACACGTTCCAGTATCTCAACCTCTTTCTTAAATTGAGATGTCCAGAACGAGACACAGTACTCAAGGTGTGGCCTGACCAGTGCAGAGTGCAAAGGAGATGTACTGAAAGAGGACATTTACCATATTAAGAAAACAAAAAAACTGTTGTAACTAAAAGATGTCATTGTTAGATTCATCTTGCAAAATAAAGCCTTCAAAAGGAGCACAAGAAGAGCCAGTAAACACCAGGAATTTTTTAAGCTTAGCATTTGTGGAATATGTTTATTACCTTCTGTTTCAAAGAGCATTTTGTTAGCTTGACATTTTACACCAAAACATTGACTCTGAAATGATGGTCCAAACACTGGAAACTCTCTGTGCCAAGCAAGTGGAAGCCTGATGGAGAGCTCTGGTGCTTTACAGACAGACTCATCCTGAGTGTGTAGCCAGCATCTAGCTGCTTGTGGCTGCCTCTGGAATACAAATAGCAAATAACTGTGGTGGGGAAAAGTATAGGAGGAACTTCTTTAACACTGAGTGATCCCTCCAGAACTCATTATTTCAATAATGAACACAGCCCATCCGTGACAGGCCCAAGACTGAATTTCCATGCAAATATATTCATCAATTCTGGAACTACTGTAGCCCTAAAAATTGAATTAACAATACCCATCAAGAGACATAATACATCTTCACACATCAGGAAAAGGGAGGAGGGACTTTCTGCTCAGTTTATGGTTGACAATGTCCTTTTATAAGCAAGAACAAGACCATAGCAACAGTTGGTATTGTTTAATGTTATGACATTAAAGTTTGAGTACAAAAAGAAGCAAATAAATGGGGAAAAAAAACCAACAATGCATTGATTAACTTAATAAACAGTAATATTATACATAGTGAGCATCATTCAGCATTGGTTAAGCTTTAAAAACGTCTGGAGGGAGGCACTGAAACACTGCAGCTGTATTTCTAAAGAGGTACCAGCGCAAAATCTATGCATCCTAATAGCAGCATTGTGTGAATCACATCAATTATGCACAGCTAGAAAGGAAGTTTGACTTTTTAACAACTTTCCCAGCAGGACTTAGCTATTTTGAATCATAGAATGGTTTAGGTTGGAAGGGATCTCAAAGATCGTCCAGTTCCAACTCCTCGCCATAGGCAGGGACACCTCCCACTAGAACAGGTCACTCAGTGCCTCATCCAGCCTGACCTTGAACACTTCTAGGGAGGGAGCATCCACAACCTTCCTGGGCAACCTGTGCCAGTGTCTCACCACCCTCACTGCAAAGAACTTCTTCCTAACATCAAGTCTAAATCTCTCCTCTTCAAGTTTAAACTCATTGCTCCTTGTCCTGTCATTACAAGCCCTAGTAAATAGCCCCTCCCCACCCCTCCTGTAGGCATCCTTCAGACACTGGCCAGCTACTACAAGGTGAAGAGAAAGTCTGACATAGTCTCCACTATGGTGAATTAGGACATGAAAAGCAAACTTTCTGGCTTCCAGCCTATCCCAGGAGTTTGGAGAATGTGGCTTCATGTTGTTTTTTTTTTTAAAGTAAGAGACATTTAGGCAAACTGCATCACTGAAAGAAATAGCCTGACTTGCATCTAGGAAAGGATAATAATGTCTATTTTTAATCTGACTTAAGGTTTGTACAAACACAACAAGCCCTACAGTTAACCACACAAATAAGAGGATGTGCTGATTCTGCAGAGATCTTGACAGATGGATGCACAGAGGGAACAGGTAACTGTGCCTCTGCCTCCTTGTTCAATTCCACCAACATCAGCTGCCCATTCTTGGCAAACCTTCAGGTCTCAAAAGTTACTTTTTCTTTTATCTCTCCCTTTCTATTTCTATGTCTGGCTGAAGCCAGTCTAAGACAGCAAATCTGCCCAATGCTTCTGGAATTACACAACCGTGGGGCAGACAAGACCAGCAAACTGACAAGGAACTAGCACAGAGAAGAAAAGGAAAGGACAAAAGACACCTGTTTTTCTC
This sequence comes from Pogoniulus pusillus, assembly GCF_015220805.1. NCBI lineage: Eukaryota > Metazoa > Chordata > Aves > Piciformes > Lybiidae > Pogoniulus > Pogoniulus pusillus. The sequence goes on along the minus strand of NC_087288.1, from coordinate 4,439,898 downwards.
ACAGACCAGTGACTCATAGTCAAACTACTTTTGTGGTATGAGTAAAGTCTGACCAAGAGACGGGGCAGGGACATCATTCCAGGACTAGAAGAGGATGGGATTGCTTGTTCAGCATCAGAGAATCCTCATTTCAGATTAAGTTGGGCAGGAAGCTCACAGTACCACAGGATGTTAAGGGTTGGAAGGGACCTCAATAGATCATCAAGTCCAACCCCCCTGCCAAAGCTTGAAGGAATGCAACTAGCCTGCCATGGCTTCAGTTTTGACATTACAGAATCACAGAAACATTCAGGTTGGAAAAGACCCTCAGGATCACCAAGTCCAACTGAGAACCCCACAAGATTCACCCCTAAGCCATACCCCCAAGCACCACATCCAAGGGACCTTTAAACGCATCCAGGGTCAGTGGTTCAACCACCTCCCTGGGCAGCTCATTCCAATGCCTGACCACTCTTTGTCCTAATATCTCTAAACCCACCCAGTCTCAGCTTGAGGCCATTTCCTCTTGTTCTATCACTAATTACCTGTGAGAAGAGACCAGCACCAACCTCTCCACAACGTCCTTTCAGTTGTAGTTGTAGAGTGATGAGGTCTCCACTCAACCTCCCCTTTTGTTTTATGCCTGTTGCGTTTTAAGGCTGTTTTGAGCCTTCTGTCAGAGTTCAGCCCTACAGCAGAAAGCAAGAATTATTGTTCTGATAGCAGGTAGGAAGCAAAGATTACAGGTTGTTGTTTTGCTATAGCTTGGGTCTCCAGTGGCACAGGAAACCTTGCAGTGTTTGGATTTCGGGGGGAAATGAACAGTAGAAGCAGTCTGCAGGAGAGATCCCTTTTTTGCTTCAAGCCTTATCAACAGGGAAAGTTGTTAATAATCAACATTTATGTTAATCTATGATAAACATTAATGCAGTAGTAATGGTAGAAACTGTCTAGAATCAGCAACAGTGGTGGCAAACCTGAGACACCACTCTGGGACACATATGTTAGTCAGAGGCTACTGGAAGATGAAGGAGATTACTTACCATGGTTACCATATCCCTGAAAGCTAAAAGAACACTTCAGGACATAAAGAGTTACCACACAGGAAATGAGATCTTCTGGTTCTCCTTCTGTATCTTCCTCATGGAGAAAGATAAAACAAGAAGGATGCCTCAAACAGGAATGCATTCATATTTTTATGTCTATATTCTGAACCATCAATTACTTCATTTATTTAAACTGCAATTACTGCAGTCTGACTCCTATTTTAAGCGACCTAGAAGATCCTAATTGAAAATTCATTTAAGATCCCTTAGGAAAAAATATTTTTAAACCATAACAAAAAGGAAAAACACAAAAGGAAATGAAGGGAAAAAATAAAAGGGAAAAAGAAAAGACAAGAGCAGCAACTGTCCCACCTCCCCTCAGGGCACTGATCTTTGAAACACTGTTTATCTGGAGGAACAGCAACTCAGATTTCATGGCATTCAGCCTGAAACACCAGGTTACAGCACAAGATCTAAGAATAAAAGGGGTTATGTTCTTGCCCTGGCCTCGGTGCATGAACTTGAAAGGCAAGAAGTCATTCTGTGTCACCAGAAGGCACCCTTCGGTCCAAATGTGGCCACAGAGAAGAGAAAAGTGGGGTCAGTCTTGCAGGAAACAGCAAACACAACCAGATCTGTCCCTGCACAGAGATGTGCCAGTCCTAGACAGGTAGCACATCCTGCCTGCCAGCCTGTTCCCAGTGACCTCCCAGCGTCCACTCTCCAGCACCAGGATGTTTTTTGAGCCCTTCAAATCCTTATAGGATATCCCCAGCTTGAGACTGTTTCTTAAGACTGATGACTCCAGGGTCTTGGCAATGAGAACCAACAGCAATTAGCCTGGTTTCTGGGCCTGTGTACATGCAATAGAAAACCTCTACCTTTCATTTGTGCAGAAAGCTTTCCTTTCCTTGCTATTTTTTTCCACACTTGCTGCTTGCAAATTGCATTCTGTAGGGGGCTTGGTGGTCTTTGCAAGCAAACAAAAGGAAGGAGTTTTGTATCATGCAATCACAGAATCACAGAGACTGGAAAAGACATTCCAGATCAACTCCAGCCTATAACCTGACATCAGCTAAACCATGACGCCAAGTGCCACATCCAATCTTTTCTGGAGATCTCCAGGGGTGATGACTCCACCACCTCCCTGGGCAGTCCATTCCAGTACCTAATTACCCTTGTGGTGAGGAAGTGCTGCCTAATATCCAACCTAAACCTACCCTGGTGCAGCTTTAGGCCATACCCTCTTGTCCTATTAATGGTTGACTGGGAAAAGAGCCTGACCCCCACCTGACTACAACTTCCCTTCAGGTAGTCATGCATTGTAGCATCATTTTTAGTATGTTTAAAACTAGCATCTCTGGAAGTCAAGGCTTGAATTCTCCCTTTCACTGATTTCCTTTGAAGAAATGTATACTCAGAGCTCTCTATAAATTGGTTTTATGTTTACCATATTAATAACATAGGATTGGAAGATGAATTATTAAAAATAGCTGCTGGCTGCCATCAGTGGTAAGTTCAGAAGCAGCAGTTCTGCTGAAATCTTCTCTCCTTCTACTGCTCATGAGCAATATTATACACCCACAGACAGCACAGGTAGTGACAGGACTGGGGGGAATGGAGTGAAGCTGGAGGTGAGTAGGTTCAGACTGGACATAAGGAGGAAATTCTTCAGCACCAGAGTGGTGAGAGGCTGGAATGGGTTGCCCAGGGAGGTGGTTGAGGCCCCATCCCTGGAGGTGTTTAAGGCCAGGCTGTATGAGGCTGTGGGCAGTGTGACCTAGGGTAGGGTGTCCCTGGATGAGGCTGTGTGCAGCCTGATCTAGGGTAGGGTGTCCCTGCCCATGGCAGGTGGGTTGGAACTAGGTGACCCTTGTGGTCCCTTCCAACCCTGAGTGATTCTATGATTCTATGATATTGTTCATGGAATGAGTCCAACGCTCCTAGAATGCAGACTTACCACACTTCCAGAGCAGCCTTCCCCCCCTACCTTAAGTATAAGTTGTATGCTATGCTCAGCCTCATAAGTTACTTAGAATTTTTTCTTTTTAATTCTTTTTAAGCTTAAAAAAATATTGAATTTTGACAGAGGCTACAGAAAATGAACTTTATAGCAGTTTTAGACTTTCTAACACTGGCACAAGCTCTTAGTTGAAACCATCTGAACTCTGTTAATGAGTTGGAAAAAGATACACTGCACTTCCACTACTCTAATGTATGAACCTCTACTGAGGTTACACCGAGGCTGAATCTCACTGAGGGTTCAAAAGCATCTAGCTGCCAGCTGGAACTCAGCTAAATGCACATCATCAGACCAGAGCTGTAGAAAAGTTGCCCTAGAACATGAAGGTGCTGCAGTGAGCTCCAAACACAAATTGAATTCAAGGCAACTTTAAATAATTTATCCTAATAAGAAAATAATATCTAGTTTCAGAACTCTTCATCTTCTTTAGGAAAATAACTCCAGGAGAAAAGGCCAGGCCAAATTAGAATTACTGCAACAATAATTGATTTCCATTAAATAAAATCCCAGGGTCCTCCTGGGCACTCTGCAAAGCAAACTTTGACTTCAGCTAGTCTGTTCATAAAGTCAGCTGGATGTTAGTGAATTACTCCAGGCTGAATATTAATTTCAAAGACAAGAGCCTTGACAACCACATCTACAGTGAAAGGTCATGAAGATCCATTACTGATCTTATTCAAGGGCAGGCTGTAATTTCTGAGTTATATTGAAGCTAGGCACCAGCTAAAGAGCTCACCAAAAAATATATTCATTTTGGCAAACAGTGATGAAACTTACCCATTCATTTCATCCTCTAGCTTAAGCAATTAACAGTTCTACAGTTCCTTGTTATTTGAAAGTTTCTGCAGATGGAATCCCTTGCTTACATTTTTTTTCTCACCATTTCTAAGTCTGAATAGAAAATACAGTAGCATACATTAATCTGTGTGTGTCCACACCTTTAATAATAGAGACTACAAACACAGCCAGCAATTCATTGGTGTGCCCAGGTAGGCAGGAGAGCCAATGGAATCCTGGCCTGGATCAGGAACAGTGTGGCCAGCAGGACAAGGGAGGTTATTCTGCCCCTGGACTCAACACTGCTCAGGCCACACCTTGAGTGCTGTGTCCAGTTCTGGGCCCCTCAATTCAAGAGAGGTGTTGCAATACTGGAACGTGTCCACAGGAGGGCGCCAAAGCTGGGGAGGGGCCTGGAGCACAGCCCTGTGAGGAGAGGCTGAGGGAGCTGGGGGTGTGCAGCCTGCAGCAGAGGAGGCTCAGGGCAGAGCTCATTGCTCTCTACAACTACAGCACCCAGCCCTAGCCAACCAACCAGACCATGGCACTAAGTGCCTCAGCCAGGCTTTGCTTCAACACCTCCAGGGATGGCAGCTCCACTACCTCCCTGGGCAGCCCATTCCAATGCCAATCACTCTCTCTGCCAACAACTTCCTCCTAACATCCAGCCTAGACCTCCCCTGGCACAGCTTGACACTGTGTCCCCTTGTTCTGTTGCTGCTTGCCTGGGACAGAACAAGGGGCTGCAGTCTCAAGTTGTTTCTGAAATGGCATTTTTTAATATCTAGAAACTAATGTCTTCATTAGCTTCTGATACTATGCACATGAAGGGTCTCAGAAAAAGAAGAACACTTTTAGCATGGTCTTGGCTTCACCAACACCATAGTCTTCAAATTTTCAACCTTCTTATAAGTGCTTTGGATGCAATTTTGTGTTATACTGGAATAGACAAAATAAAAGCCATGTGCCAAAACCAACTTGAAATAATCCCTTCTCTTTGATTAACAGTAGTGAGGATTCAGTTCTTTTAAGATTCAGGCATTGTCCTTCAAGAAAGATGTGGACCAGCTGAGCAGAATCCTTGGGAGAGCAAAGAAGAAGTCAGGCAATCATGATCTACAAGGAAAGGGTTGAAGGTTCAATCAGATTAAGGCATACTGAAGAGACATGCAACATTGTTCATGTGCATAAGAGGCTGCTGAAAGGAGGAATAAAATGATTTACTGTGTCATTGATGGATAGTGCAAGAAGCAATTGGCTTGAATTAGCATGAAGGTTTAGGTTAGATACCAGCAGAGGTTTTTTCTTATGGTATGTGTGGTATAACACTGGGATAGATCTACCTGGGGAAACTGTTGAGGCCCTCGCAGTGGAGGTCCTTGGGAACTGCTTAGAACACCTGACAAGAATAATCAAGGCCAAATCCCCCTCACCACGGAGCAGAGGAATTTTGAGGCTCTCATGAAGTCCTTGCTGGCTCTGTGCTGTGATGCCCATACAGATCAGAGTGTTCATCTGCGCGGCGAGTTGAGGAGGAAATACGACTCCAGCTGTCATGCTTAAACTCAGTTGTGATGATTAGATGCAATGTATGGGTTACTGCCTCTGCTCAAAGACACTCCTAAGTGCATCTTTTCTGTATTGATAAAATTGTGTGATCATGACCAAGGGGAATGAAGCATAATATTTCATTTGCTAATCTATTTTATATTTTAGAGCTTGTGATTCATATCAGCTCACTTTTGACATCCTAAATTTAGATGTCTGGCATAAGGCTCCTTCTTTAGGATGCAAGACATCTCTTCAGGCATATTCACCCTATTCTTACTGTCTTAAGCAAGGTGGTTTGTTTGCTGTGTGTGTCTCTCTTGGCAACAAAGGAAGCCTCATCAACTAAACAACTGTTTCTGTGGATTGCCAGGATAAGCTGGGAAGTAACCAAAGGGATTTTGAAAGGAGCAAAGAGCAAACCTAGTGCTGAAATGGCAGCCTGCATTTCAACTCCTTATGGCACTACTGATTAAACAGCACCAATAATAAATGCTCAGGTCAGTTGTAGAGGTCATGCTGAGAGGCTACCACATCTATATATCTAGGTATATTCATAGTGGGTTACAATTTCACTGGCTCTGATGATATGAGCCAGTACACTCAGAGCAGCTGAACTGATAAAGGAGAGGCTCCAGAAAGCAGATTTGCAAACTAATTCTTCCCTGTGACCAATATATGACTGTTTCTTCATCTCTGGGGTTGAACTTCAAAGCCTGACTGTCCTGACACGTCTCTCCATTGCCCTCCATGGTATGTGACACTTCAGTGTGCCCTTTACTAAAGGAAAATACAAAGTCCTTTAAAATTGCTGTCAGTATTTCATAAAGAAATTAAGCCAAGGTAGAACCATACAAAATCACCATGATTTGGAACAACTTTCAAGACCAAGCTCAAATGTTGCCTAACTCACAGATTCACAGATTCCATTGTGTTGGAAGGGACCCTCAAAGGCTGTCTGTATCAGAAAGTGTGGATAGCAGGACCAGGGAAGCTTTTCTGCCCCAGTAATCAGCAATGGTTACAACATTTCTTGAGTACTGTGTCCAGTTCTGGACCTCTCAATTCAAGAAAGATGTTGAGGTGCTTGAATGTGTCCAGAGAAGGGCACCAAGGCTGGTGAGGGGGTGTGGAGCACAGATCCACCAGGAGAGGCTGAGGGAGATGGAGGTGTTCAACCTAGAGAAGAGAAGGCTAAGGGGAGATCTGATTGTTCTCTACAGCTACCTGAAAGGAGGTTGTAGCCAAGTGGGAGTTGGTCTCTTCTGCCAGGCACTTAGTGACAGAATGAGAGGACACAGCCTCAAGATGTGCCAGGGCAGGTTTAGGCTGGATGTTAGGAAGAAGTTCTTCACAGCAAGAGTGATTGGCATTGGAATGGGCTGCCCGGGCAGTTGGTGGAGTCACCGTCCCTGGAGTTGCTTAAAAGGAGGTTGGATGAGGCCCTTAGTGTTATGGTTTAATCAATTAGAAGGGTTAGGTGGTAGGTTGGACTCCATGATCCTAGAGGTCTTTTCCAACCTGGTTTATTCTGTGATCTTATCCAACCCCTCTGCAAGCAGCAGGAACCCCTCAAATAGATGAGGCTGCCCAGGGCCACATCAAGTCTGGTCTCAAACGTCTTCAGGTATTGGACATCAACCAGACATCAACCCTGCCAGGGCCACAACTACACCATATCCTTGGGCACCATAGCTAGATGGCTCTTAAATACATCCAGGGATGCAGATAAAACCACTTGTTTAAACAAATGCAAACTCCATATGGTAAACCTTATGAATTATCTGAGACATCTTGAGCCAGGTATCAGTAAGGGCATTTCTACTTAGTCTCTGTGAATAAGAAACACATCTCCTTACCATTCTTAGCCTTTTACTGTAGTCTTACTGTATTAGTAACCTCATTTCGAGGCAGAACACATAATAGAAAATAAATTGCTACAAGAGATGTTCTGTGCTGTGGATATTATGCAAATCAGATTTCACTGTGTGAGAATGTGTGCACACACATTCACAACTCAGTCTTTCCTAAGTGACAATTGATATTATATACAACAGGCAATTAACATAATTACTTTCCATAGTGCATGGATAAGTAAGATTTATTTCTTATCTTCTCATACTGGAAAGTTATCATAAATGCTGTTAAACAAAATGCCATCTTGGCTTGGATGCTCCAACACTTTTGATGGCATGAGCTCTAAATGAGTTGCAAAATTCAAACACAGCACAGCAGGGAGTTGCAGCTGATAGGTAGAGATCTGCTCAGTGCCTGATGTATTAATTAACAACATTTCAAGTGTGCCCAGTCGTTGGATGTAATGTTAAATGAAGGTCTTGCCCAACATAAAGTTAGCATAGAAGACAACAGGCAGTTTTACTGTGTAAAAAGGGTTGGTGGGAACAATTTAGCTGTTATCAACTCAGAGAGCATGTTAGAAATGTACATGCCCTTGAAGAAAGATTCTTTTTCTTTATAAAGCCTTGAGATGCACAAAATCCAACTGTGCAAGAGACTGAAACATTTATTCTTTCTAACCCTGCTTTGAGCTGGGAGGGTAGGCTGGATGACCTCCAGAGGTGCCTTCCTATCCCAGCCATGTTGTGCTTCTGCCATTCAAGTGAAACAAGAAAGCACATGAAGTAATTTGAAGGTGTTTGACCTCTTTGTTTCCCTGAAAGTTCTCTTTTCTTTGGAACAAGTTCATTATTCTGGTTAGGCATTCAGCACTATCACCCCAAATGTCATATTTGTAGGTAGACTATCCCAGAAGGGACTAAATCACTGAGAAAAGAGCCCAACACATCAGACACAATCCTGCATAACACAGCAAGAGGAATACATAGAATCAGTCAGGGTTGGAAGGCACCACAAGGACCATCTAGTTCCAACCCCCTTGCTCTAGGGTAGGGACACAGTATCACAGTATCACAGTATCATCAGGGTTGGAAGAGACCTCACAGATCATCAAGTCCAGACACCCTACCCTAGAGCAGGCTGCACACAGCCTCATCCAGCCTGACCTTAAACACCTCCAGGCAGGGGGCCTCAACCACCTCCCTGGGCAACCCATTCCAGCCTCTCACCACTCTGATGCTGAACAACTTTCTCCTCACCTCCAGTCTGTACCTACCCACCTCCAGCTGTGCTCCATTCCCCCTAGTCCTGTCACTCCCTGAGAGCCTAAAAAGTCCCTCCCCAGCTTCTTTGAAGGCTCCCTTCAGATATTGAAAGGCCTCACAGACATGTGAGCAAAATGAGAGCAACATCCTCTTTCATTTTAACTGCCTGGAAATCTGGCATTTATTATAGCCTAGACATTCATGAACCCTCTGTGAAACTGGTGCGATTAAGACATCTATAGAGCACAATATCTTTACTGACTTAAAAAAGACCATGTGAGACTGATGATGTGCTTAAATTGGGCTCTTGCCTTTTAGATAGCAAAGCTTATGGAGAAGGAACCTCACAATAAAAGAATGAGAGAGAAAGAGACACACATTCCATGAAAAATATATCTCGAGTGGATGCTAGGAATATGGTGATGGTTGGAGAAAATCTAATCAAGCACCACATATCTTACAAGATATTTGCATGTGGTCAAACCTTCCCATAAATTTATCATCTGTCCCTATTTAGATGTGAATAAAACTGCTTCAGCAGGCATTTTTTAATTCAGATCTAATCCCTGCTCTGAGAAATCCACAGAGATATTTCCCCAGGAAGATATTTCTGCAGTATTAGGTATGCATTTACACTAGCTTGTTATTTGCACTCCTTGTTATGTTCACATTTGGTCAGAGCAACAGCAAAGCCTGCATGCTCTCAGGTAGACCAGAGCAGACACTGATGAGTATTTGCTGGTCACTGGGAAGGCTTTGGTGAGATCAGGTAGAATTTGCTCTCCATCACACACCACTCTACAGCACTCCTTAAGATGCTGTACAATGAATCCTTCCTTGTGTGTGTTCATCCCTGCTGAACGGATGCAGCTTTGTGAAATGCATCATATTCTCTGTCCCTTTGTTCCCTCCTCTAGCATTTCTTGCAAACAAATGTGCCTTTCCTCCCTCTTTTTTACTTTCTTTCCAAATGGCAGATTCTTCTGCTATTGCCTGGCTGAAGAATATTTTCCTAGGGACAAAAGAATTACAGAATCATTGAATCATAGAACCAACCAGGTTGGAAGAGAACCTCCAAGTTTATCCAGTCCAACCTAGCACCCAGGCCTGTCCAATCAACCAGACCATGGCACTTAGTGCCTCATCCAGGCTTTGCTTCAACACCTCCAGGGATGGGGACTCCACCACCTCCCTGGGCAGCCCATTCCAATACCAATCACTCTCTCTAACAACTTCCTCCTCACATCCAGCCTACACCTCCCCCAGCACAACTTGAGGCTGTATCCCCTTCTTCTGTTGCTGGTTGCCTGGCAGCAGAGCCCAACCCCACCTGGCTACAGCCTCCCTGCAGGCAGCTGCAGGCAGCAATGAGGTCTGCCCTGAGCCTCCTCTGCTGCAGGCTGCACACCCCCAGCTCCCTCAGCCTCTCCTCACAGGGCTGTGCTCCAGGCCCCTCACCAGCCTTGGCGCCCTCCTGTGGACACCTTCCAGTATTGAAACATCTCTCTTGAATTGAGGAGCCCAGAAGTGGACACAGCACTCAAGGTGTGGTCTAACCAGTGTTGAGTCCAGGGGCAGAATAACCTCCCTTGTTCTACTGGCCACACTGTTCCTGATCCAGGCCAGTATGCCATTGGCTCTCTTGGCCACCCAGGCACACTGCTGGCTCATGTTCAGAAAACCTATGGAACCCAAAGGCCTTCTCTGAGGAGACAGAGCAGCACTATGAGATCTGAATCATCATTCAGAATAGCAGGGAACAGGGAAAAACTGACAAGCCTTTGGATATGATGTTTCAGCAAATCAGTCCCGTGCCAGTAATTAAAGAGTAAGTAGTGACATTAGAAATGTATTTCCTGTTGTCATTGTTTCCAGTAAGAGTTCTTCCAGATCCAGTGGTTGCTATGCCACGAAGTTTGAGAATACTAACCAAAAGGGATGTAACACCTGTGACCATGGTGCACAGGGGACATTAAGGAGGGCATACCAAGGATTTTGAAGCTGCCTCCAACACTAAAGGAGATACAAAGATGTTAGACCTTCCATACCTTCCCATAAGGCTTGAGAAGCTTTAAGCACCTCAGTTAGATGCAATTATTTAGACCTCCAATGCCTACCTCGTTTTCCCTTGAGTTTTACATTGATTTTAAAGATAATCCTCAAATTTTTTATATGCCAAGAGCACAAATTTACCCTGCAGCATCAGAGCAGTGAGCAATTATGGAACACAATACAGCCAGTGGACAAACACCTGAAATGTGATTCTCCAGAGAGCTCTGTGGGTTGTAGTCTAATAAAATGGAAGAAGTCAGATGCACCTCTTTTTTAACCCTAATGCTTTGCAGTGGCCTGACAGCAGGAACAGAAGGCAAAGGCTCCAGTTCCTACTGGAAGCCAATCCTAAAAGCAACTCTTTATCTGCACCCAGCAGTCACCAAGCTGCAGAATGTCAGCAGCAGGAGCTGGGCAGGAACTCAAGCACAAGACAATAAAGGATTCATGGTTATGGAGGGCAGTTTGCTATCATCCACCACTGTAAGAGACAACCATTTTTTTGATGGAAGTCATGAAAAACTGAACAAAATCTCCCCCAGACCACAGGCTTTTATCCACAGTGTGTGCAGGCAAAGAATGCAGATGCATGCCCAGTTGGGCACCTAATATGCTATAAGGGAATTTCACGCACAATAAGTTTTGATTAGGATTTTGCACAGTGTAGCACCATTCAGAATGCATGCAGTAAAAGAGAAAAACAAAAAGAGAGTGCTTAGGAAGGGCAAAGCCAGTGCTGATTTTCCTCCTGGCTCCAGTATACAGCCTTTGCACAGCTTGTCTTACATAGGTACCCCTCCAGGGAGTCTGCGAACTTGCAATATCTCTCCAGCAATGGATGCTTTCAGTGGTGGGAGAGTAGGGAAGGAGGGACAGAGTCAAACTAGAATTGTACTGCAGATTCCTTCAGCCACTGTGGCACAGTGAAAATTGTTCCAGGGAGAAAATGATGGGGACATAAACTTGAGTGTCTTTCCTGTAGGATTTCTGAGCTCGTGAATCTCCTACCCTCAGTTCCACTTCGTTCCCAAAGTGAAATGAATCAGCATGGCAAAAATGGAATTAAATCTTATCAGAGTATGGTCCTGTCATGCACAGTGAATCAATATCCATTACACATGGCACTTCTTCCCCCAGATAGAGAAGGGATGCAGCAGTACTGACAGCCTCACAGAATGGCAGAGTCTCCCAGCACCCAGCAAATTCACCACTCTCACTGCAGCTCAGGTGGGCTCGCTGGAGGTTTGAGCTACTTCACATTGCTGCATGGAAGCACACTGAACTGCTCCCATCTTTTAAACCTTCCACACATTACTTCCAGCTCAGAACTCCACTTTCTCAGAAATGGCCATGGGTTTGGTTTGTTTGTTTGATGGATTGGTTGCTTGCTTGCTTGCCTCAATTTTTTGCTTTCATTGCTTACAAAATGCAAGTACAAAAACCTGGACAATTGTGAAAATGTCTTCAAGTGGAACTCATAGATGCATAGAATGCTTTGGGTTGGTAGTAATGGAGGCATTTAGAGCCTGTTCCTGGTAAACTCAAGGCAGGCAGTTTCCAGGCAGTTCAGGATGGAATAAGGCAGTGAGCGTAACACTGCCAGAAGCAGAGAGCAATGGCAGCAGGCAGTAGCAAGCAGCAAGCAAGCATGAATACAATGGCAGAGCACATTGTGATACCTGCTCGTGCCTTTTCATCAATACAGCCCAAGATTGATGGGGCTTTGGACACAGAAGAGCCAATCAGAATGGTGGTTACCCAAGCTTGGCCATAGTAGGTGAAGCCATAGGCTTGCTTTACCCAAATTTGAGAAAAACATAGGCCTTGCATGAGGCAGGCACAAGTCAAGTGTGTACCACAGGATACAAACAGGAGCAAAACAAGCCTGGGCAAGCCAGAGTCCTCAGACACAGCGGGTCCAGGTTCTTTGTCCTATTTCCTGAGGTTGCTTCTCCCCGTAGCAAAAGGAAGAAGAGCATGAAAACATGTCTGGACAAGCCAGGACATGTGCAACCCTATTTTGGCCTACTCAGGCCTACCATGACACAGGGATCTGTAAATATGTCTGTCCAGGGCTGTTCTCTTACAATGTGCTGGACTGCACACCACTGACATCTACAATTCCTAATCATGGATTCAGTCAGGGTGGGAAGGGACCACAAGGATCAGGTAATTCCAACTCCCCTGCCATGGGCAAGGACACTCTAGCCTAGATCAAGCTGGCCAGAGCCTCATCCAGCCTGGTCTTAAACACCTTCAGGGATGGGACCTCAACTACCTCCCTGGGCAACCTGTTCAAGTGTCTCACCGCTGTCGTGGTGAAGAACTTCCTTTTCACATCCAGTCTCAACCACTTCCCTGGGCAACCCATTCCAGTGTCTCACCACCCTCATGGTGAAGAACTTCCTCTTCATGTCCAGTCTGAATCTACCCACATCCAGCTTTGCTGCATTCCCCCTAGTCCTAATAATTCAGCAATTTTCCCTTTTCCAATATGCATTTACATTATGTTGGTGCCACCACTTAGATTTTTGCATGCAGAGAAGCAGAGCAAATACACTAAAGAGCTCCAGTTCTGGATGATATGCTCCAAATATATCAATCCCATCCACAAATTTTCCAGCCTGTGTTCTCTTTATATAAAGATTCAAATTGCAGGCACAGAGTTTGCAATTGCTTAATTGCTCATAACAAAATTTATGTGTATATCTTGCAATTAGCCAAACGTAGTGAGAATATAATTAAAGGCATAGTTGATAATCATTTGAAAGTTTGAGTGAGGGAGAAAGTGATGGCATGATGCCTGTGTTGCAATTGGATTCTGGTTTAGAGGGAAACACTGCAAAGTGTTATTTCTAAGCAACAGAGGACGTGTTTGAGGTATTGCTGCCCAGGGAGGTGGTGGAGTCGCCATCCCTGGAGGTGTTCAAAAAAAGCCTGGATGAGGCACTCAGTGCCATGGTCTAGTTCATAGAATCATAGAATCAACCAGGTTGGAAGAGACCTCCAAGATCATCCAGTCCAACCTAGCACCCAGCCCTATCCAGTCAACCAGACCATGGCACTAAGTGCCTCATCCAGTCTTTTCTTGAAGACCCCCAGGGACGGTGTCTCCACCACCTCCCTGGGCAGCCCATTCCAATGGGAAATCACTCTCTCTGTGAAGAACTTCTTCCTAATATCCAGCCTATACCTACCCTGGCACAACTTGAGACTGTGTCCCCTTGTTCTATTGCTGGTTGCCTGGGAGAAGAGTTGATTGTCTAGGGCTGGGTGCTAGGTTGGACTGGATGAGCTTGGAGGTCTCTTCCAACCTGGTTGATTCTATGATTCTATAAGTTTTCTGCTTTTACCATTGGCCACTTTCTTTGGTAAAACTGTTGTGATTTAAGGATATTTTTCCCCTCAAGTACCAAATTCAGCACTGTTACCATATTGAGTTAAGTACTTAAACTCTCTTTATTTTAAAAAATATATAAAGCCTTATTTTACAATCATTCACTCTCTCTACTTCATACCAGCCTACCAGCTGTCCATTAGCATTGCCAAAATAGCTAGGTGTATTTAAAAGGGTTGGAGCAAAGGACATTGCAGTTTTCTACATCTGCCTGGGCACATTAACACACCCTAGGCTGCACCAGGAAAAGTGTGTCCAGCAGGTCTAGGGAGGTTCTTCTTTTGTTCTGCCCTGGTGTGGCCACACCTGGAATCCTCTGTCCAGTTGTGGGCTCCCCAGTTCAAGAAAGACAGGGACCTGCTGGAAAGAGTCCAGTGGAGAGGCACTAAGATGCTTGGGGGACTTGAGCATCTCCACTACAAAGAGAGACTGACAGTCCTGGAGCTGTTTAGCTGGGAGAAGAGAAGGCTGAGAGGAAATCTGATCAATGTGTGCAAATATCTGAGAGGTGGGTGTCAAGTGGATGGGACCAATCTCTTTTTACTGGTCAGCAGCAACAAGAGAAGGAGCAACAGCTCCAAACTGGAACATAGAAGGTTTCACTTCAACACAAGGAGAAACTTCTTTCCAGTGAGGGTGGCAGAGCACTGGAACAAGCTGCTCAGAGAGGTTGTGGAGTCTCCTTCTTTGGAGACTGCCTGGATGCACTTCTGTGCAAACTACCTTAGGTGGTGATGAAGCTGGTGAGAGGCCTGGAGCACAGCCCTGTGAGGAGAGGCTGAAGGAGCTGGGGGTGTGCAGCCTGGAGAAGAGGAGGCTCAGGGCAGACCTCATTGCTGTCTACAACTACCTGAAGGGAGGCTGTAGCCAGGTGGGGTTGGTCTCCTCTGCCAAGCAACCAGCAACAGAACAAGGGGACACAGTCTCAAGTTGTGCTGGGGGAAGTGTAGGCTGGATGTTAGGAGGAAGTTGTTGTCAGAGAGAGTGATTGGCATTGGAATAAGCTACCCAGGGAGGTGGTGGAGTTGTGGTCCCTGGAAGTGCTGAAGAAAAGCCTGGATGAGGCACTTAGTGCCTTGGTTTAGTTGATTGGACAGGGCTGGGTGCTAGGTTGGAGTGGATGAGGTCCACTGAGTTGGAAGTCTCTTCCAACCTGGTTGATTCTGTGATTCTATACCTCACCAGAAGCCAGAAATGTCTAAAATACCTACCAGTAATACGTGGACCCTCAAGGTTCAACTTGCCTGCAGTTCATATTTGGATGGTGTTCAGTGTTCATACAAGGAAAACACCAGAAAGATCCTGAGCTCTTTAACTCCATGGGGGGGGGGGGGGGGGGGGGGGGATGTTTAAGGATTTTTTTTCTCCTGCTTTTAGATTAAAGCTTCTCAAAATAAACAATAAAAAAAACCAGAACCCTGACCAAATTATTTCCCTGAATTGTTCTGGTAGTTGTTAGGTTTTGCCCAGAGCAGCGAATGTTCATTAAGCACCTTTAAAGCACAGCCAAGCACATTTGTGTAGAGCATTAGAGAGATAATTACACACCTTAAATACAAACTGCAAACAGAGTGGCAATTATTTGCCTTCACAGGTTTCTAGTCAGTAATATGCAAGAGTATATATTTGCTTGATAATGGTCTGTTACCTGGAGTTTTCTTTGGCTAATCCAAAGGCATGGGAACATTGCTGGAAGTTTTCAGGTCCCCAGTTTGTATCCTAAGGTTCTTAATAACAATCTCTGGCAACCCACCCTTTCAAACTATGTGTGTGGTCAATTGGTGTTTTGTTTTGGGGGTGTTTTGCAGGCTGCAGGAGGAGGTTCCATGCCAAAGGACAAAGGGCTCTGCCTGGCATTTGCATTAAAAATAAGATCTGCAGTTTCTTCTAATGATAGAGCTTGTCAAAAGCTCCAGCTCCAGTTGTTAAAACCTGGCTTCGTTTTCACAGCGCTGCCCCTCAGCTCAGTTGCTGAATTCAGCTTTCCTCTTTCACAAATGTAAGTTCCAAATGAGGGGGTACATTCTTATCTGCACGTGGGAAATTAGCACTGAGCACAGTTTTCCAGCTTTTTGGAAGCTAGCAAGATCCCTACTGAGCTGTGTGGGCTACAGTGGCATATTTAGCCAATCAAAGGGAATTATGAAAGGCCGAGCACACCAACGCTCTCCTATTCTTTCTGGCATAAGAGATGAATATTAGAGGCAACACTTACATGTGAATGCCCTAAGAAAAAAAAGAGGTTTTCCTTTCATGTTTTAAAAGTTGGATTTTGTGTCCTTACAAGGATACCTGTTGTAGAAATCTGTTTAGCTTGCCATGGGAATGTGGTCAAGGCCCCCACAGATCAATGTGATCAAGGCGATGCCACATGGACTCCAGCCAATTCAATGTGAATTATGCCAGAGATGTTTATTAATCATTTTGGCTCTCAATATATGCCCTCAGGGCATAAAGCACACACCTGCACATCAGCATAATTAGTCAAGGGCAACCCACCCCATCTGCATAAACCATAGAATCATAGAATCATAGAATCAACCAGGTTGGAAGAGACCTCCAAGATCATCCAGTCCAACCTATCCCCCAGCCCTATCCAATCAACCAGACCATGGCACTAAGTGCCTCATCCAGTCTTTTCTTGAAGACCCCCCAGGGACGGTGCCTCCACCACCTCCCCATGCCTTGTTTTCCTCATTACCGAGGGCTCCGTTGCGTATCCCTTCTGAGATAGGTTACCCAGCTGCTTGTGAGAACCAAGGTCATGATCTGTCTGTTATTCTTCTTCTCCACTCTGTTCCCACAGATACCAAGGCTGTTTTTTGTCCAGTGAGTTTCTGAGACTGCAGAGATTCACAAGTGAACAGAGAGAGTGAAGGAAAAGGTTCAGTTGTGCAAAATCTTAGCCAGTGACATTTTATTTAGGACACAGCTAGCTTCTGAGATCACAGAATCATAGAATCACAGCATCAACCAGGTTGGAAGAGACCTCCTAGATCATCCAGTCCAACCTAGCACCAAAAACAAAAGGTACAATGCAAGGATTTGGGAGTTTTCTGTGTGTCTGGAATTGCAGATGGAAAAGTCTAGTTCAGGCAATGGATTTCAGCTCAAGGTATACCAGTACCTTAAACATCTACTCTTCTTTTCTGCTCTAGTGTGCCCACATCTGGAATACTGCAACCCATTCTAGGCTCTTCGGTTCAAGAGAAACAAGGAATTACTGGAGAGAGTCCAATAGAGAGCTTTAAAGGTGAGGAGGAGACTGGGACATCTCTTATGAAGAAGGATTTGGGGGTTTTAGCCTGGAGAAGAGAAGACAGGGGGGATTTTACCAATTCTTATCAATACTTAAAGGGTGAGGTGGGGGCCAGGCTGTTTTCAGTGGTTCACAGTGACAGGACAAGAAGTAACAGGCACAAACTCGAGCATAGGAAGTCGTGGCTAATGAGGAGGAGTAGCTTCTTTACTTTGAGGGTGTTAGAGCACCAGAACAGGCAACCCAGAGAGGTGGTGGAGTCTTCTTCTCTGGAATCATTCAAAGCCTACCTGGACACGTTCCTGTGCATGCTGCGCTTTAGGTGAGCCTGCTTTAGCAATGGGATTGGGCTAGACAATCTCCAGAGGTCCCTTCCAACCCTTCCCTACCATTCTGTGATTCTGTGAAGACTGGATGTTAGGAAGAAGTTCTTCACCATGAGGCTGCTGAGAGCCTGGAACAGCTTGCCCAGGGAGGTGGTGGAAGTCTCATCCCTGGAGGTGTTTAAAGCCAGGCTAGATGAGGCTCTAGACAGCCTGATCTAGAGTGAGGTGTCCCTGCCCATGGCAGGGTGGTTGGAGCTACATGATCCTTGTGGTCCCTTCCAACCCTGACTGACTCTGTGATTCTATAACCAGAAAGGTGATGTTCTCTAGGAAAACTCGCAACGTGCTGCAGCTGGAAGCATCCTCAGTGAGCTGAATGTTCCACACAGAAAAAGAGAGATTCTGTGGCAACCTTTCTGTAATGGCATCCCATCAGTTCACCCCCCCGAGGATAACCACCAGCAGCCATGCTTCTATCTGCGTGCTTTGTTTTGCTGATTTAGTGCAGTTAAGCACAGGGAGGCTCCTACAGCAACTGGCAGTGCAGTCTTGATAAAGAGACCAATCTTTCATAAAAATAGGTATATCTAAGCATAGCAGGGACTGTCAGAGCTCCTAGAATGTTTTGGGGATAGAAAATAGTTTGGTTTATAACTTTTTTTCCTCTCCTTGAAGATTGTTCAGTAGTACTGGAAGCTGCACATGCACTGGAACTGAGATTAAAGTAAATCGAACAGATGAAGAAAGATTCTTACTATATTTCCACTTAATTTTTCAGGCAGGGAAATTGAACTCAATTGCCAGGTTTTATTTTTCATTATAGCACTCAAACTGGGAAAAATATACCTTCTCCTCAAACTGCAACAGGACTCCCACTGGTATAACAGAAGGGAAAAAATACCATTTAGAGGTTAAAAAATCCTCTGAGGAGTGGGGGCCAGGGGTTGTTTGCCAAGGCATTTTTACTTTTGGTTTGGATTGGGTTTCAATTATTCTGTGCTGTTTATTAAGTAGCTCCTAGCATTATTTGGTGGGGAAAATGTAATGATGCTTTAGAATCACCATTTAAATGCATCTGTGCTGCATCCTTTGCTCCTTTCCCCACCATTTCCCCCCGCCCCCATCTTCTCTTCCAATACTATTCACCTGTCTTTATTTTTCCCCTTCTTCTTACTTCTGCCCTTCTACCTAACGTAATTGCAGCCTTTGTTCCATACTGATACATGCTCCCTCCCTGAAGGTGTTTAAGGGCAGGCTGGATGAGGCCTTGAGCAACCTGATCTAGTGGAAAGTGTCTCTGCCTGTGGTAAGCGGATTGGAAGAAGGTGATCCTTAGGGTCTCTTCCAACCAGTCTATGGTTCTGTGCCCACTTCTGTGAGCTTGGGCAGATGAGCCAGCCTCCAGTTAGTCATCTCATAACAATAGAAATGAGAGCAGCTAATCTTCACTCTTTCCTGCAAGTCCTCTGGGCTGTCAAAATGACTTGGCATCTCCCCTGCAGTTCCCCATGCCCGTGATATGAATATTCACAGCGTGCTCATTGGATCACTCACCCCTCTACTGAAGAACAGCTTTGCAGATACATATCCCCTTTGTCTCATTGAGCTAATCTGTAAGTAACAGTGGCTTGTGCACTGCAAGTCTGCGTTGGCACTAGTTATATGACTCCTGGTTTGAGGCCAGTCATTCTCTCAGTGATTAGCCATTCATCCAGCCATTCACAGGATCACAGAACCACAGAAATAGTCAGGTTGGGAAAGACCTTCAAGATCACCAAGTCCAACCAGTATCCCTACTCCACAAGGTTCACTCTAAACCATATGCCCAAACACCACATCCAAATGACTTTTAAACACATCCAGGTTTGGTAACTCAGCCACCTCCCTAGGCAGCTCATTCCAATGCTTGACCACTCTTTTTCCTAATGCCCGTTCTAAACCTACCCAGTCACAGTTTGAGGCCATTCCATCTTGTTCTATCACTAATTACCTGTGAGAAGAGACCAGCATCAATCTCTCCACTACATCCTTTCAATGAGTTATTGACAGTGATGAGGTCTCCCCTCAGCCTCCTCTTTTTCAAACTAACCATCCCCAGCTCATTCAGCTCCTCTTCATCAGATTTATTCTCCAGGCCCTTCCCTAGCTTCATTGCCCTCCTCTGCACTTGTGTCACAACCAAGTGCTTAAGGAGATCCTCTAGCAGCTCCTTGGGCTAACCTAACAGACAGATAATGACAGGCAGGAGAAAGAAAAAAAGTGGAATACGAGACACTTCTGTAGCTATGGCTTCTGTCATGTTTAATCAGGCATTCTTCTCTATCAGAAATACAAACATGGGACTCTTCTGCCTTTCATATTGTTCTGAAGTGATGGTAAATATTAAACAGGGAATGATTGCTCCTGGCTGAAGCTTTATTAATAAATTCCAGCACTCACTAGAAGAATTCATTTGATAAGTGTGGTCTTGCTTGAAAAATATCAAGCCAGGCTTTTCTATTTATGAGTTGTGAAGCACTCTTTAATCAGGCCAGATGAAAACCTGGTGACTAAAACTCATTTACAGTAGAAGCAGTGCATGAAATGTGTGTGGCAAAAAGCACACAGATTTGCAGTTGTGTTTAGTCACAGACTTCACCTCGAAGGTAAAAGAAGAGAGCTCATAATTAGCAGGCTCAATGTTTGGACTTAGTAATGAAATCATTTGTAAAATGGTAGTCAAGGCCAACAATGTGGAACATATTCCTTCTAGAAGAACACAAGGAGGGAGGGAAGAAGGCTCTGTGTAAACATAAGGAAAAAAATCTTCACTTTGAGGTTGGCAGAGCACTGGAAGTGGCTGCCCAGAGAGGTTGTGGAGTCCTCGTCTCTGAAGCCATTTAAAACCCACCTGGATGTGTTTCTGCATGAGATTGAATATGAGCCAGCAATATGCTCTTGTGGCCAGAAGGGCCAATGCCATTCTGGGGGGGATTAAAAGGTGTGGTTAGTAGGTAGAGAGAGGCTCTCCTGCCCCACTACTCTGCCCCGGTGAAGCTACATCTGGAGGACTGCATCCAGTTATGGGGCCCTCAGTTCAAGAGAGACATGGAACTGATGCAGAGAGTCCAGTGCAGAGCCTCAAAGATAACTAAAGGAATGCAACATCTCTCTTACAAGGAGAGCCTAAGGGAGCTGGGCCTGTGCTGCTTGGAGAATAGACTGAGAGGTGACCTCAGCAATGGTTATAAATATGTGCAGGGTGAGTGCCAGGAGGCTGCAGCCAGGATCTGCTGGGTGATGCCCAATGCCAGGACAAGGGGCACTGGGTGGAAGCTGAGGTATAGAAAGTTTCATGTAAATATGAGTTGGATTTTTTATCTTGTGAGGATGACAGAGCCCTGGAACAGGCTGCCCAGGGGGGTTGTGGAGTCTCCCTCTCTGGAGATATTCCAAACCCACATGGATGCTTTCCTATGTGACCTGGTCTAGGCAATCCTGCTCGGGCAGGGGGCTTGGACTGGATGATCTTTTGAGGTCCCTTCCAGCCCCTGACATTCTGTGATCCTGCACTAGCAGAGGGTTTGGACTAGGTATCTTCAGAGGTCACTTCAAAGCTGCACCATTCTGTGATTCTGTATGGAAAAGAGTAAAGATAGGGCTGGACAGCTACTGGAAATAACCCCATTTAAACAAATAGGGATGCTAAAGGTCATTCAATGCATGACATTTGGAGAAAAAAAACAAAACAAAAAGCTAATTGGGTAGCAGTACTGATCACAGAACTTTTCATCTACTAAAGACATTTCAAAACTTGCTTCTCTTATTTCAACATGCACTGGTGTCAGCCTTGGTCTTTCTAATACATCAATACTGATTTGAAGCCAGTGATGTTACAGACAGCATCAAGGTTCTACAAAGATCTTTCCTGTAATTGTCTTTACATATGAGCAAGAGCTGTGAAGGTGTCAAATGTGAGAGCTTCAGATCATAGAATCATAGAAACAACCAGGTTGGAAGAGACCTCCAAGATCATCCAGTCCAACCTAGCACCCAGCCCTAGACAATCAACCTGACCATGGCACTAAGTGCCTCATTCAGGCTTTTTTTGAACACCTCCAGGATGGTGACTCCACCACCTCCCTGGGCAGCCCATTCCAATGCCAATCACTCTCTCTGACAACAACTTCCTCCTAACATCCAGCCTAGACCTCCTCCAGCACAACTTGAGACTGTGTCCCCTTGTTCTGTTGCTGGTTGCCTGACAGAAGAGACCAACCCCACCTGGCTACAGCCTCCCTTCAGGTAGTGTAGACAGCAATGAGGTCCCCCCTGAGCTTCCTCTTCTCCAGGCTAAATTTTCCTCGTGAAAATTTTCCTAGTGGAAATTTGGGATTTTGAAAGATAAATAATTATTAATACAAGATTTATTTGGAATCTGTGATCCAGAAGTCAGTCCAGTTTCTCTCAACATTTGCCTAATGTTCTGGGCAACAACTTCCTCCTCACATGCAGTCTGACTCTCTTCACCTCCAGCTTTGCTCCATTCCCCCCAGTTCTGTCACTCCCCGAGAGCCTAAAAAGTCCCTCCCCAGCTTTTTTGTAGTCCCCTTCAGATCCTGGAAGGCCACAAGAAGGTCACCTGGGAGCCTCCTCTTCTCCAGACTGCACAGCCCCAACTCTTGCATTCGCTCCTCGTAGCAGAGCTGCTGCAGCCCTCTGAGCATCCTCATGACCCTTCTCTGGATGCGCTCCAGCACATCCACATCCTTGCTGGTATAGGGGCTCCAGAACTGGATGCCCCACTCCAGGTGGGGTATCAAAACCACATTGACCAACACATTATGCAAGTGAACTACCTTAATAGCTAAAAATAAGAAGCAAAATCAAATGATGAGAGGAGATAAGATGCTGATGTTTCCCATCAGCGTAGGGGTTGTAGGCAGAGTTGTAATATATGTTCAGCTCTACAAAAGCAGGTACTGCCCCTAGGATAACAGCACACCTGAATGCATCACCACTGAAAAAGTGATGGAACAATGGGGAAAAGGGAAGAAGTGCTCAGGGAAAGAAGGTGAAAGACAATTAAATGAGCAAAGGTGGTGGAAAAAAATAACAAATGGAAAAGCACACTGCTGTGGTGTAATTCAAAACTCTCCAAGTGATGTATAGAACTAAATCAGGAGAAAGTTGAGCTGCACCACCACAGCCAGGATTTATTTCTGAAGATATATTAGAGGGTATTAGACTAATAACTACACTGTCTTAGACTATTGTTTTAATGATCCTTGTCATGCTTTTATGTCAGTATCTCCAGACAAAATGGATTTGATAAAGAATTATGAGCTCTGCAATTGATCTCAGTCTAAGACACTTGAAAGAATTCTTTACCCAGTGATGTACTTTCAACAGCCTTATTAGTAGAGGACATATTCTGCACTGCCCTCTCCCAAGGGTTCCTAAGCCTGGGGAACAGAGCAGCTTAAGAGGTGCAGAACTTGAGACTTCTCAGTGCTATTTTCATCTTACAAATGCATTTGGATTCTTTAACTGCTGATGCTTCCCCTAAGCAGAGGAAAAAGAAAACTTTCATCTTCTCCATCTAAAGGTCAAATATGAATAACAAAAAGAATGTTTCTTCCAATTGTATCAAGCTGGTTTGTTTTGGGTTTGGGGTTTTTGGTGGGGTTCTTTTTCACCCCATAATTATTAATATTGAACATTTTGGAGATATATAAATTCAAAGCAGATTTTTTTGCTCTTGCAGAGCAGGTTGGCAGCAATGACTCTGGCAGAAAATCGATAGTGGGAAAAGAGCAATACTTTGGCAAAGGGAAGAAAGAGTTGGATTAATATTTTTTTCCCCATCACCTGCTTTGTTTGTCACTTCCCTACAGTCAACTTAAAACCTGAGAGTGAAACTCCCATCTTCTTTTCTTAAAAAAAAATGTGTGGGCATTTATCACCTAGGAAATAATCCAGAATAAATGTAAGCAAAAAAACTACCTACCTACCTCCTTTTCTTCTTCTCCCTCCCTCCCTTCCCTCCCTTTTCTTCTTCCTTCCCTTCCTTTCCTCCTTCCCTTCCTTCCCTCCTTCTCTTTCTTTGCTCTTTCTTCCTTTGCTTTCCTTCTTCCTCCCTTTCCTTCTTCCTTCCCTTCCTTCTTCCTCCCATTCTTTCCTTCTTCCTTCCCCTTCCTTCATTCCTTCTCTTCCTCCTATTCCTTCTCTTCCTTCTCTTCCTTTCCTTCATCCTTCTCTTCCTTTACTTCTTCCTTCCCTTCCTTCCCTTTCTTCCTCCCTTCCTTCTCTTCCTTCTCTTCCTTCTCTTCCTTCTCTTCCTTCTCTTCCTTCCCTTCCTTCCTCCTTCACTTCCTTTCCTTCTTCCTTTCCTTCCTTTCTTCCTTCCTTCCTTCTTTCCTTTCCTTCCTTCCTTTCCTTTCCTTTCCTTTCCTTTCCTTTCCTTTCCTTTCCTTTCCTTTCCTTTCCTTTCCTTTCCTTTCCTTTCCTTTCCTTTCCTTTCCTTTCCTTTCCTTTCCTTTCCTTTCCTTTCCTTTCCTTTCCTTTCCTTTCCTTTCCTTTCCTTTCCTTTCCTTTCCTTTCCTTTCCTTTCCTTTCCTTTCCTTTCCTTTCCTTTCCTTTCCTTTCCTTTCTTCTTCCCTGTGGATTCCAGGAAGATTATTACAGCGAATCCTGACCAG
Source organism: Pogoniulus pusillus (assembly GCF_015220805.1). Classification (NCBI taxonomy): domain Eukaryota; kingdom Metazoa; phylum Chordata; class Aves; order Piciformes; family Lybiidae; genus Pogoniulus; species Pogoniulus pusillus. The sequence continues at coordinate 4,415,689 of NC_087288.1, read as the reverse complement.
CTCTGACCACTGCACTTCAGAGCAATACTTGTCCAGACACCCACACTGGGAGAAATGCAGCTCAGATGACAGAGAACATTAAATACAGCACTTGAAGCTGTCAGCATCTTTCTTTCCTCATTTCAGAAGGGAGTCTAATGAAAATATTTAGGGAATCCTTCACTGCCTCTTTCTTTTGTGCACATCCTCATTGCACTGTTCTGAATGCATCTCTTACAAATAAACATTTGTTGTTTCCATATGAGCAGGGCCTGCTCTAGACAGACACAAAGTAGGTGGCTGCCTCTTAGCAGATTGCTTAGAGAAAGCTTTTTCCTCATTCCCTGCTCTGCCCTGCCTCACCTTCGCTCCTTCCCACTTGCCCTAAACCACACTGTCAACACTGAACTAAAGTGTGCTGCCACTGATGATGAGGACAGATTTGATTGGAATGCACTAGATCAAATTTACAGCTGTTATTGCTGCCCAACTATTAACTGGCAGGCTTCTGTGCTTGCCGTGGTCCTTGCTTACCTCACTGGGTATCAGCGTTGAGTGCTCATTAGTGGCTGGTTTTTTCTTTCACTGCTTGCTGTACTGCTGTACTCCTTATCAGCTTACTTTATTGTGCCTGGGAACATCTTGATAACACCAACAGTGATGTGCCTGTGCTGGCAGATGACCAGAGAATCACTGCTATGTTGTTCTGCACAGGCTGGAACTCCCGTGTGAACTCAAGCTGAAGGGACTGTGATGTGTGAATAAGTCCTTGTGGGAGAAGGAAGGACAGCACAAAGTTTCTATGACCATGAGTAAGTCCATGCCAGAGCAGGTACATTTTGATGAGTCTGCAGCCATGGTTATGTCTGAGCAGCAGCAGATACATTCCAGAAGGGACTGCAACTCAAGCATAAATACACACTGGAGAATCATAGAATCAACCAGGTTGGAAGAGAGCCCCCAAGATCATCCAGTCCAACCTGGCACCCAGCCCTGTCCAATCAGAAGATACAGCATAAAGCATCTGTGATTGTGGAGGTGACAGTTTGGGAGTGTGTGTGTGTCTCCAATTCACCAGACTAACTCAGCCAGCTGGGAGCTAAGGAATGAAGCTCTATTTTACAGCATGGCACACATTTACAAGCATATGTGCAGGTGTTTACAACCACATACAATTATATACAAGCCAAAAGTAATACAGACATTCAAAATCCCTCCTGAACAGCCAGACTGCCCAGGAGGGCTCCAAACTAACTCCCCTACTTCTTCCAATCCCCTCCCTTACCTCAGGAGTCCTACATGCAAGGGATGAGATGTGGAAAGCTGACAAGAGGTTAGAAGAGGAATGATTGGATTGGGTTACACAGGTTCAGGCGGAGATAGTTAATATGGCAAGCAGCAGAGATTGACTCACTTTGTTCTTGTTTCTTGTCTTTATATCCCTAAGCAAAACCAGTGAGTGATATAGACATCACTATCATTTTCCTTTCACAGCCAAAGATCTAATTTATCTCATTAAAACATTCCAGTTAGCCTCAAACCACCACAGCATATAAAACCTGGAGGCATCAGCAAGAGATCATGGTGGAGCCCCTGAAAGTGTGTGGCAGGGCAGTGTAAGTCCATGAAAGGGCAGAAACAACCCAAGAGGGACCAGTAGCAATAAGCAAGGTCATATTGGAGCAGATTTACTTCTGAAGGGACTGTCACTGTGCGTAGGGCCACACCAGAGCAGGTGTATCTCTGAAGGCTCTATAGCCTTCCTATGAACTAGAAGTGCTTTGCTGTATGTAGCTGCTTACCTAAATGAATCCTTTTCAGAGCCCTCAGTAAGACCCAAGAACAGTTTGGTGACAGCACCTATGGTTAGCACTGCTCCTGCCATGGCCTGGGGCCACCCATGGGCTCATGGGTGGTGTTAAATGCCTCAGCAGGCAGATGGCTACATGAGGCAGCCTTGTAAGCTGTCTGCAGGCACCGCAGCTTTCGCTTGGGATCACCCTGTAAGCACAGTGCAGGCACATCCAGCAAGGCATTCAGAAATGTGGTGTGTTAATCTCCCATCTTCATAATGTGCTTGCAAGATAGGAGGGTTATGCTAACTCTTTCTCATCCCTGTCTTCTGGGTAGTCCACACACAGAAGAGCAGCTTATTCTGACTACCATCTGTCGCAGTGCCTTGCTTAGCTTAAGCAACAGAGCTTCATCTGTGGGTTTGAAGGTTCCTGAGTGTCATGGTTTAAGCCCACCCATGCAGCAACAAAGCAATCACAATGCTACTCAGTCAGTTCTACCCTCTCTGGTGGGATGGGGAGGAGAAAATAAGATGTAAGGCTTGAGGGTCAAGGATGGGGAGGATTCACTGCCAGGTTTTGGTCATAGGCAAAACACAGACTCAGGTTGGGGAAACATTATCAATCAATTTAAGCACAACCACCCACTAGGAGGAAGTTCTTCACAGACAGAGTGATTTCCCATTGGAATGGGCTGCCCAGGGAGGTGGTGGAGGCACCATCCCTTGAGATCTTCAAGAAAAGACTGGATGAGGCACTTGGTGCCATGGTCTAGTTGACTGGATAGGGCTGGGGGATAGGTTGGACTGGATGATCTTGGAGGTCTCTTCCAACCTGGTTGATTCTATGATTCTATGATTCACCATTTGAATCAGAGTAGAACAGTAAGAAATACAACTAAGTCTTAATAGGCATCTTCTCCCCAGCTCTCCCCTCTTATCTGGCCCAACTCTGCTACCTCCTCCTTTGCAGTGAGGGTGGTGAGACACTGGCACAGGTTGCCCAAGGAGGTTTTGGCTGCTCCCTCCCTGGAGGTGTTCACCAGGCTGGATGAGGCCTTGAGCAATCTGTTCTAGTGGGAGGTCTCCCTGCCTGTGGTGGGGGATTGGAACTGGATGGTCTTTGAGGTCCTTTCCAACCTAAACCATTCTATGAATCTATGATTCTAAGTGGAACTCGTTTGACTTCAAAAAGAAAACACCGTGTGAGAACCTAAGAGAAGCAGATACATGGCCTGGACTACCAAAGGAACCCAAACCCCAAGTTTCTGCAAGTTGCCATAGCTTTACTTAGTATACTTTTATGTTTTCAAGGGAAATAATGTGAGCAGAAAATCCTCCTTCAGGGTGTGAAGCTTCTCATCTTACCAACAGCAAATGAGCCATTTAGAGAGGCTCGGATGCAGAGCACGCTCAGCAGCCTGAACTGAAATCCTTCACCACCAACCATTGCACAGAGTGGGAAAAGCTCTCACTTTGACTAATTCATAGGGTAAGGTTTCCCATTAGGCTTGCTTCAAGACTCCTGCAAATCATATCATTAATAGAGTTGGGAGTCTGCCACTGAGCTTCACTTGTCCATGCATACATCATGAAGTTATTATTGACCTTTAAGCCATTAGTAGTAGTAGGCAGTTCCTATTCCACCATATTCTTCACTGTAAGGTGGTTGGGTTTGGGTTTGGGGGAGGGCTTTTCCTTTTGTTTGCTTTTTAAAGCTTGCAAAGCTAAGTAGGCATACATTTTCCAGCCCAGATGTCTGCCTCAGATCACACTTTCACAGACAAACTCCTGGAGAAGAGTTCAGCTGGGAATCCACAGAGAAGCAAATAGAATTTTCTTTAAATATTAAAAGCATTTATCCTTTCTCACAGAAGTTCTACTGGCCCCTGCCTCTTCAAAAAGGCCTGCAACATTTGGTAGGAGGGAGATTTTCCTTTGAGAATGTGCTTTCTGCCACCCTGTTGAAAAACACCTTCTTTGGATTCAGCCAAAGGCTTTGCATAATTAGGGTTGGCATAGGTAAGTCCAGAACTTCTCAACACTGTTGAGGTTTAAAAGCTAAACTTTCTGAAGGTTTGGCTTTGCTGAGAGTGCTTGAGCCTCCTGCTGCTCCCACTGCACCTGATACTGAAGTGCACAGGTATTCCTCTTCCCTTCTGGTGTATTTCACAGAAACACAGAATTAACCAGCTTGGAAAAGACCTCTAGGATCATCAAGTCCAATCTGTCACCTAACCCTTCTCATTAACTAAACCATGGCACTAAGTGCCTCATCCAGCACCTTTTTAAACACCCCCAGGGATGGTGACTCCACCACCTCCCTGGGCAGCCCATTCTAATGGCAAATCACTCTTGCTGTGAAGAACCTCTTTGTAACATCCAATCTAAACCTGTCCTGGTACAGCTTGAGGCTGTGTCCTCTTGTTCTGTCATTGGGTGCCTGCTAGAAGAGCCCAACCCCACCTGGCTACAACCTTCCTTCAAGTAGTTCTAGACAGCAGTGAGGTCTCTCCTGAGCCTCCTCTTCTCCAGGCTGCACACCCCCAGCTCCCTCAGCCTCTCCTCAAAGGGCTGTGCTCCAGCCCCCTCACCAGCCCTGCTTCCCTTCTCTGGTCACATTCAGCATCTCAACACGTTTCTGAAATTGAGGAGCCCAGAACTAGACACAGTACTCAAGGTGTGGCCTGACCAATACTGAGTACAGGAGCAGAGTGACCTCCCTGGTCATGCTGGTCACACCATTCCTATTTGTAAGAGAACAGGGACAGGATGCTCAGGGAAGTGCTGAAGTTGCCATCCCTAGAGCTCTTTGGGGCATGGATAAGTGGCATGGTGGTGTTGTGCTGACAGTTTGACTTAGAGGTCTTTCCAACCTCAGAGATTCTATGAGAAATGGCAGAAGGTAGAAAAAAGAGTTTCCAGGCAGTAACAAATGGAGGAAAGGGAAGAACACCAAACAAAAGCAAAGATCTTGACCAGAAAGCTCTCTGAAAGATCCCTGGAGCTGTTGGGTCCTCTGTATTCAGGCAAAGAAGGCTTTACTTTCTTTACAGACAAACAAATCCTCATCCAAGACAGGTAGGACTACACAGGAACAATCCCTGACTTATAGCTAAACAGCAGTGAAAAGATGCAACAACTTTTGTTTCAGGGCTATTTCCTAGGAGTTCCACGTTCTCAGGACACCTGCTCTAAGTACTTAGTGCAGTCTGAAGGCCATGGAGTTGCTGTTGATGAAGCTGATGCTTGAACAATTCAAACCATCTGAACACTGAAGCTTTGCAACACTGTCAGAATGTTGTGAAGCTTCATGAAATCAATAATGTCATCCTTTAGTGTGCCCAGGTGGCCAAGGGAGCCAATGGCATCCTGGCCTGCATCAGGAACAGTGTGGCCAGCAGGACAAGGGAGGTTCTTCTTCCCCTGTACTCAGCACTGGTCAGGCCACACCTTGAGTGCTGTGTCCAGTTCTGGGCTCCTCAGTTCAAGAGAGATGCTGCAATACTGGAAGGTGTCCACAGGAGGGCGCCAAAGCTGGTGCGGGTCCTGGAACACAAACCCTATGAGGAGAGGCTGAGGGAGCTGGGGGTGTGCAGCCTGCAGAAGAGGAGGCTCAGGGCAGAGCTCATTGCTGTCTACAACTACCTGAAGGGAGGCTGTAGCCAGGTGGGCTTAGTCTCCTCTCCCAGACAACCAGCAATATATCAAGGGGACACAGTCTCAAGTTGTGCTGGGGGGAAGTATAGGTTGGATGTTAGGAGGAAGTTGTTGGCAGAGAGAGTGATTGGCATTGGAATGGGCTGCCCAGGAAGGTGGTGGAGTCACTGTGCCTGGAGGTGTTGAAGCAAAGCCTGGATGAGGCACTTAGTGCCATGGTCTGGTTGACTGGATAGGTCTGGGTGCTAGGTTGGACTGGATGATCTTGGAGGTCTCTTCCAACCTGTTTGATTCTATGATTCAGAAAACATGGATATTGCAGAGGCAGCCACCCATCCCTGTTTGGGTTTGGTTTTGGTTTTGGTTTGTGGGGTTCTTTTTCTTTTTGACATCCTGTTTTTTACTGCTCTGTATCAAAGGACTTTTGTTTACAGAGGTAGATTTCTGGCATATCATAAATAACCATATTTAAATCCTACTGTCACACGGGCAGCAGCTTCTTCTAAAAAGGCAGGGGCTGGGGGATTTGAGTGCAGATCCAATTTAAGTTCTGTCTCCAGTGGCCACTGCTCATAAAACTGAACATAATTCACCACAATTGGCAACTGCTGCTGGGAAAGAAACTTGCAAGTTCCCCAGTACAATAAATTATACAGCTGCTGTCAACCTCTGCTTCCTGCAAGGGTAGGGAATAGAGGGAGCAAGAGACAAATACAGCTTGGTGATTCCTTTTGCAAGATCTATGCATACATATGTTATCCTTATCAAAGTTTGCTATGAAACATGGACAATAAGGAACCTCCACTAGTTTCAGCCTAGCCTGACACCACGATACTTAGAGTTTGATTGAGGATCCTGGTAGCTTTGAAAGACACACTCGGTGGTTGGCTTGCTGAATAACTGAAGATGGATGAACACGTCTGAAAAAGTACTTTATGAACATTTGGAAATGTCTATGTGATGTCAAGGAACAAAAGAAGGAAAGGAGGAAACAAAAGAACTGACAAATCTTTCTTAGCCTGCAGGTGACTCTAACATAGAACACAGAATCAACCAGGTTGGAAGAGACCTCCGAGATCATCCAGTCCAACCCAGCTCACCTATAGGTAATAACAGAACAGTTGCACAAAATCAGCATAGCCATTGGTAAATAAAGTGGTCTGGTGACTGGTGTCTGGTGCTGAGGCCAAGTAGCACAGTGCAGCTGATACTCTGCATCTAAACCTCCCCCCAGCCCAACAGGTGGGGCCCCATCTCTGGAGGTATGCATGGCTGAGGAAGGTTCCTCTTCTCCTCTACTCTGTCATGGTGAGACCTCACTCGTCTAGTTCTGCCCTCTCCCCAGCTCAAGAGAGGCAGGGATCTACTTGAGAAAGTCCAACAGAGGGCTACAAGGATGATTTAAGGGACAGGAGCACTGCCTTATGGGGAAAGGGAGAGAGACCTGGCAGTTTTTAGTCTGTAGAAGAGAATATTGAGGTGATCTAATGAATGCTTATAAATATCTGGGGGCTGGGTGTCAAGAAGGAAGGGACAGCCTCTTCTCACTTGTGCCATGTGATAGGACAAGGGGCAATGGATGGAAACTGCAGCACAAAAAGTTGTACTTCAACATGAGGAAGAACTTCTTTACTGTAAGGCTCACATAGCACTGGAACAGGCTCCCCAGAGAGGTTGTGGAGTCTCCTTCTCTAAAGACTTTCAAGACCCATCTGGATGCATTCCTGTGTGACCTGCACTAGATTATGGTCCTGGTCTGGCAGAGAGATTGGACTCAGTGATCTCTGGGTCCCTTCCAACCCCTAACATCCTGTGATCCTATGTGAAGATGAGGCTCGACAAGGCTCTTAAATATCCAGAAGAATAAATCAGCAAATTCTCCACTCTCTGCCCTGCCTCCTTCCCAAAGAACATAATAAAACTGACTGTAACAGTGCACATAGGTTAGGATTTGTCAGCTCAGGTGCAGCATTGTCTGACATGACCTCTCCACACACAGACATGAGTCCACAACATATTTGCACAGCAAGGTTCTCTGCTAGATGGGGACTTTGTACCACTCACCATTTCATGGTGTGGGTTTTCTCTGGAGGTAGCAGCATCAGTTAATACTGCTCCCTGTAGGGACCTGGCAGGGGTGCAGGGGAAAGACTTCTTTCAAGTCCTCAAGATTTACCACATTATTCCAGCTATATAGAAGGCATTTTCAGCAGCCACTGATTGATTTTCAGACAATTGCAGCAAGTAGCTTTGACCACTGGAATCAGGAGGGCAAAGACAGTGGAAGAAGCAAATCATTGCAGAGAAAGTGGGAAAAGCCTTTGTATGAAAGTGATAACAGAGTGTCCTGCTGGGTAAGCTTCTTTATTACCTTAGCTGAGCTCAGCTTCAAGGCAACTGGATGCAGAGCTGTTCTCTGCAGGCAAGCTTTGAGCTCCATCCTGCCTTTTGCATGACCAGCCCTGTACTTGTGAGACCACTTGGTTTCTTTCTGGATGACCCATACCTACCCATTTGCCATAATCCCAGCATTTAAAATCTTGCCTGTGTCCTTGCTTTCCATGAAATAGGGACAAGAGGCATCTTTGTCATTTACTAACTAAAATCATAGAATCATAGAATCAACCAGGTGGGAAGAGACCTCCAAGCTCATCCAGTCCAACCTAGCACCCAGCCCTGGCCAATCAACTAGACCATGGCACTAAGTGCCTCATCCAGGCTTTTGAACACCTCCAGGGATGGTGACTCCACCACCTCTTGAATGAGTCTGAAAACAAACACAGGAAAACAGCCTCCAGGAGGGCTGGGGAGGGACTGTTCACAAGGTCTTGTAATGACAGGATGAGGAGGAATAGGTTTAAACTGATAGAGGGGAGATTTAAACTAGATGTTAGGAAGAAGCTCTTTACAGTGAGGGTGATGAGTCACTGGCACAGGTTGCCCAGGGAGGTTGTGGATGCTCCTTCCCAGGAGGTGTTCAAGGCCAGGTTGGATGAGGTCTTGAGCGACCTGTTCTGGTGGGAGGTGTCCCTGCCTATGGTGAGGAGGTTGGAACTAGATGATTTTTGTGGTGCCCTTCCAACCTAAACCATTCTATGATTGCATGATAAGTTTCTTCACTTGCAAGCCACCTGGTGGGACATAGAATCAACCAGGTTGGAAGAGACCTCCAAGCTCATCCAGTCCAACCTAGCACCCAGCTCTAGCCAATCAACCAGACCATGGCACTAAGTGCCTCATCCAGGCTTTTGAACACCTCCAGGGATGGTGACTCCACCACCTCTTAATGAGTCTGAAAACAAACACACAGGCAGGAGGACCACAGATTCTGGACTCCCATGAAGCAAGTTAAGACGACAAGAGAAGGATACATCTACAGAGGCACCAAGTAGCCACCTCAATTGCCTTTCACTTTGCTCATTGTTGAAGCACACATGGTGCTGGGATGAGATGAGGATCCCACTAATGAATGCCCCTCAAAGCAAGAGGACTGTTAGGAGTCTCCTGCAAGAAAAGCTTATTCCAGCTTCTTCAAGGTGCCCTCAAAACCAGAGCTCAGGCAGAGCCACCCTCCCTGCACCACTGCCTGCAGCCCAGATGGGCCAGAAAGCTGTTGCAGTAAATCTCTGGCTTTCCAGAGGAGGCTGTGTTGTGTGGCTTAGCTGTACTTTTCTATAAACAGGGAAGTCATTAATAAGATTAGCAGGGCTTGTTGAGGAAAACAAACTGTGGCACCCTGGGGAAGAAAAGAAATTAAGACATATGATAAAACTGGACAGGTAATAGGGGGGAATTCTCCTAGGGACACAAAAGAGCAAGCAGCACTGAAAATTAGAGGCACTGACCTTTTTTTTCCCCTTCTTTTGTTTTATGTTAAGCTTTAGTAAGGAGGTAATGCACAACTGTCATGGACTGAGAAAATGGAACAGGTACTTTAGCTAAAACTTACTGGGTTCTAAGAGCATTTAGGAGTTGAAGGACAAAACAAGATCAGAAGAATATATTAATTACCACTAAATCTGCCTCCTTGCTTAAGGATTTTGTGTCAGAAGAAGAATTACCTGATTCTTTCCCTTCATCTCCTTCATCAGATTCATTGCCTTTCAAACATCAAATCTTTTTGACAACCATGAAAGTTTGAAATGTTTTTTTTTTTTCATCCATTTCTGATGATTTTTGCTGCTCATGAATACTTCTGGCTGTGCCCTTGCCTCTCAGAGTTAATTTCTGTTCTTAATGACAGTCAGGGATCTGTCTTTTTCCTGCCCTGGTGCAGCCTTTTTAATTCCACAAGGTTAGCAGACATTTAGCATTTCACTGGATTTAGCATTTACTGGAAGGTGTCCAGAGAAGGGTGACAAAGCTGGTGAGGGGTCTGAAGCACAGCCCTGTGAGGAGAGACTGAGGGAGCTGGGGGTGTGCAGCCTGCAGCAGAGGAGGCTCAGGGCAGAGCTCATTGCTGTCTGCAGCTACCTGAAGGGAGGCTGTAGCCAGGTGGAGTTGGTCTCTTCTGACAGGGAACCAGCAACAGAAGAGGGGGACACAGTCTCAAACTGTGCTGGGGAAGTATAGGCTGGATGTTAGGAGGAAGTTGTTGTCAGAGAGAGTGATTGGCATTGGAATGAGCTGCCCAGGGAGGATGTTAGGGGTTGGAAGAGACCCAAGGAGATCATTGAGTCCAAGCTCCCTGCCAGAGCAGGACAATACTATCTAACACAGACCACAGAGGAACACATCCAGACAGGCCTTGAAACTCTCCAGGAGACATCAGTTGCTCTCCTCTCATCTATTAATGTTGTGACCTGTTCATAGAAGGCCACCAGGTTTGCCAGGCAGGATTTGACCTGTTGAAGCCAATTTGATAGCAGCCAATCACCTCTTCACTATTCTTCTCTTTCAGTAGTGCCTCCAGGAGGATCTGCTCTGTGTTCAAGCAAAGCCTGGATGAGGCACTTAGTGCCATGGTCTGATTGATTGGCCAGGGCTGGGTGCTAGGTTGGACTGGATGAGTTTGGAGGCCTCTTCCAACCTGGTTGATTTTATGATTCAATGATTCATATGCTGATATTTCATGTTGTGATTTATTTTGATTTCTCTGATGGAGAACATTTTAGGAAGTGCAATAAGAAAGACAGAAGCTGTGCTCCTACTTCACTGGTGGGCACCTTCATTTAATAATGCATGTTTGCTATAGGGAAGCAAAGAACAAAGACACTGAAAGGGAAGGCTCTCGTAGCACCTGGGATTACCTCCTAATTAGTTTGCCTCTTAGTATTCTAACAGTTAACCAGAACATCTGCACTCAGCCTACCTGCCCTGTGTGTGCCTGGCTCCTCTTTGTTATTCAGATAAAATTTGTCTTACACAGGGAGCAGGACTAAAATTGCCTCCGAAAAGATCTCGCTACTATTTCAGAAAGGCTGAATTGAATTCCCTGCTGCAAGGTCAGAGCTACAGGAGATATAATCATCCTCATTATAAAGTGATATCTTTGGGCTAGAAAATCATTAAATTCAGAAAATAAATGTCAATATGGCATTTAGTCACTGGGATGTCTTTCACATTTTCACATGAGACACACTCTATTTTTAAGTAGCATGTAGTATGCCATACTGGAACTGATAACACAAATTGACAAGGAGCACAGAAAGAGGACTGAAATATGAAGCTGGTGAGGGGCCTGGAGCACAGCCCTATGAGGAGAGGCTGAGGGAGCTGGGGGTGTGCAGCCTGCAGCAGAGGAGGCTCAGGACAGACCTCATTGCTGTCTGCAACTACCTGAAGGGAGGCTGTAGCCAGGTGGGGTTGGGCTCTTCTGCCAGGCAAGCAGCACCAGAAGAAGGGGACACAGTTTGCAGTTGTGCCAGGGAAGGTCTAGGCTGGATATCAGGAGGAAGTTGTTGTCAGAGAGAGTGATTGGCATTGGAATGGGCTGCCCAGGGAGGTGGTGGAGTCCCTGTGCCTGGTGGTGTTGAAGCAAAGCCTGGATGAGGCACTTAGTGCCATGATCTATTGATTGGCCAGGGCTGGGTGCTAGGTTGGACTGGATGCTCTTGGAGGTCTCTTCCAACCTGCTTGATTCTGTGGTTCTATGATTCATTACTCCAGCTTCTGGGTGAATACCTAACTCCCACACCCATTTTGAATGCTCAGTGTAAAAGCAATGCAATGAAACTCCTAATCATAGGTAAACATCTGATTAAGTACTGAAAAAACAAACTCTAAGCCTCAGGAAAAAAAAATCTTCTGTCCCCTTAACAAAATTCAGGTAATTTACATCTCTTCGTTCCTGAAGCAATTTCCCAAGTCCAAAACAAGACCATGCACTGTTGCATCTCCTTGCAACAGTAAATATCTCACCAGATTACTGCAAAATCTACATTTCTAATGCAAAACAAATCACCACAGTATCTAAAAGGTGGTGGGTTTTTCTTTTTCCAAAGCCAGAAGACTCACACTAAATCATTGCACTTATGTACAGTGCCCCTGAAACACAAATAAAACAGTTTTACAGGTTGGATCTTCTTAAGGTTAGTGAAGCAAAATATTTACAGAAGAGAAAGAAATATGTGTGCATGTTCTGTCTCAAAGCAAGAGGGTTGGGATTAGTTACTAGGGTTTCTGGAGCACAGAGAGGATCTCTCCTAGCTAGCCAGTACTTGGAAGCTAGAGAGGAGAGGAGAGGAGAGGAGAGGAGAGGAGAGGAGAGGAGAGGAGAGGAGAGGAGAGGAGAGGAGAGGAGAGGAGAGGAGAGGAGAGGAGAGGAGAGGAGAGGAGAGGAGAGGAGAGGAGAGGAGAGGAGAGGAGAGGAGAGGAGAGGAGAGGAGAGGAGAGGAGAGGAGAGGAGAGGAGAGGAGAGGAGAGGAGAGGAGAGGAGAGGAGAGGAGAGGAGAGGAGAGGAGAGGAGAGGAGAGGAGAGGAGAGGAGAGGAGAGGAGAGGAGAGGAGAGGAGAGGAGAGGAGAGGAGAGGAGAGGAGAGGAGAGGAGAGGAGAGGAGAGGAGAGGAGAGGAGAGGAGAGGAGAGGAGAGGAGAGGAGAGGAGAGGAGAGGAGAGGAGAGGAGAGGAGAGGAGAGGAGAGGAGAGGAGAGGAGAGGAGAGGAGAGGAGAGGAGAGGAGAGGAGAGGAGAGGAGAGGAGAGGAGAGGAGAGGAGAGGAGAGGAGAGGAGAGGAGAGGAGAGGAGAGGAGAGGAGAGGAGAGGAGAGGAGAGGAGAGGAGAGGAGAGGAGAGGAGAGGAGAGGAGAGGAGAGGAGAGGAGAGGAGAGGAGAGGAGAGGAGAGGAGACTTAGAGGGGATCTAATCAATGTTTATAAATATCTGAGGGCTGGGGGTCAGGAGGGAGGGGATAAACTCTTCTCAGTTGTGCCCTGTGATGGGACAAGAGGTAATGGGTGTAAACTGCAGCACAGGAAGTTCCACTTCAACATGAGGAAGAACTTTACTGTAAGGGTCCCAGAGCATTGGAACAGGCTCCCCAGAGAGATTGTGGAGTCTTCTCTGGAGACTTTCAAGCCCTGCCTGGATGCATTCCTGTGTGACCTGTGCTAGATTCTACAGTCCTGCTCTGGTGGAGGGGTCAAACTTGATGATCTATGGGGGTCCCCTTCAGCCCCTAACATCCTGTGCTCCCCACTGACAAACATAGTCACTTGATGTACAAGGACTAGAACCATCATTAAGCACCCAGTGTAAATGGCAAAGAAGCACATGCCCAGTGGCTTCATGACAGCAAGAGAGGCAGCCACAAACCACTTTAAAACCACTCACTGGAACGAGATATTTGTCTTCTCTTTGTCATCAACTTCTTTTCCTTTTGTCTTTTCCTTTTGGGTAATCATTTAAAAGATGCTGTAAGCTCAAGTGGCCTGCTGGAAAGTCCTAAATTGCCTTAAGTAGGAAGATTTATCAGGCTTGTGATTGACATATGGTAACAAGTCTCAGAGGATTTATTGAGCACGAGAGCCTCTAGTCTCCAAGAGCTCACTATATTATATCTCACATGTCAAGGGCACAGGCTGCAAAGCAGGAAAACCTTTGAAGACTTAAAAGCAGAAACAACAACAAAGCCCTGAGTTGGAGCACTGATTGGGTGAGACTGGACAGCACTGCACAGCAACGGGGAAAGAAGGGCACAGCACACAAAAGGAACCTCAGCACATTGTGTGGTATTCAGAGCTCCAGTGTCCAGCTTGCAACATTTTGCCTTTGCAGGTGGAGGAAGTTGTTGGCAGAGAGAGTGATTGGCATTGGAATGGGCTGCCCAGGGAGGTGGTGGAGTCGCTGTCCCTGGAGGTGTTGAAGCAAAGCCTGGATGAGGCACTTAGTGCCATGGTCTGGTTGACTGGCTAGGGCTGGGTGCTAGGTTGGACTGGATGAGCTTGGAGATCTCTTCCAACCTGGTTGATTCTATGATTCTACAAGAAGGAATATTTAAACTAGGTGTTAGGAAGAAGTGCTTTCCAGTGAGGGTGGTGAGACAATGGCACAGGTTGCCCAGGGAAGTTGTGGATGCTCCTTCCCTGGAGGTGTTCAAGGCCAGGTTGGATGAAGCCTTGAGCAATCTGTTCTAGTGGGAGGTGGATGAGCTTTGAGGTCCCTTCCAACCTAAACCATTCTATGATTCTATGTCCTCCTTTTTCCTATCTCTCTCTAACCAAGTAGCAGAGACACAATTTGTCAACAAGCAATGAAAATTCATACAACTAAACCACTACATTTGATTTTATTTCTTTCATGCAAGAGGCAAAATCCCTACAGATTTTAATTATGGCTTTTTTTTTTTCCCCTCTCTGTGCTGGTATCAAATCATAAATATCCAGGCAGAAAAATCTTAATTGTGTGTGACTGTTTCCATCCTTTCAAAGGTCTCTGTTGCTTCTGAGGCAGTGATTTCTGTTAAAAGCTGGTGGCTGAACCACAGAAGGTTGGGTAGAAGCCACAGGCCATGTAAATTGCCCATCTATTGATTAGGCAGTAGAAAGTGCCCAGCTGCAAAGAGTGAATTGGTTTTGCATGGAGGCACCTTGAGTTTAACAATAAATGTCATGTGTAATTTGGGACTGGAAACAAAGAAGTGAGAGGCTGACATCAGGCACAATCTGACAGCTCAAATGCATTTATCAAACCAGGCGGAGCCCAGGTAATAACTTATTCAGGTAGATGTGACATTATCCAGCACAGAAATATGCTTCTTTGTCTTTCTACAAGAAAATATTTTCCCTTCCTCACTGATAGACCCTGGCAAACTTCTCCTTTCTCCAGATTTCTGCATTTTTAGGAGTTTACATGGAAAATGAGATCCCATGCATCATATAATGAGATGAGTCTCACTTTTCAGTTGAAATATCCAGAATATTGCAATAATTCTTACTGCACAGGGACTTGTTGTATTGTGCTCATTTGCAGCTAGCTAGAAGGTTTTGGTGAGAAGGATTAGATCACAGGCTGTGAAAGAGAAACAAATGGTGATGTCTACTTCACTCATAGGCTTGCTGAGTTGTATAAGAACAGGAATCCAAACATAGATAAGAGAGTCACTCTTCGCCTGAGCCCTGAGCTGGATTGCTCTCTAACCTCACCCTCCCTGCCCACCCCTCTGGCCTGTCCAGGTCTGGATGAATGGCAGCACAGCCTTCAGGTGTGGCAGCCACTGCTCCCAATGTGGTGTCATCAGTAAACCTGCTGACAGTGCACTCTGTGCCCTCAGCCAGGGCATTGATATATACATTGAGTAGAACCGGTCCCAGCACTAACCCCTGTGGGACCTCCAGCTCCATCCCGCTGACCACAAACCTCTGACTTCTTTCCTTCAACCAGTTCCCAAACCACCTCACTACTCAGTCATCTAGCCCACACTGCCTCAGTTTAGCTTCAAGAATGCTGTGGGAGACAGTGTCAAATGCTTTGCTGAAATCAAGAACTGACTTTGCACAGGAACTTTGAGTTGCAGCCTCCCCAGGCAACAGCAGAGGAGCAGCAGTCTGCTGAGCAGCTGCTTCCAGCAGCCTTGCAGCGCAGCTAGCAGAAGGGTGACAAAGGCCAGTGTGCCAGAGTGATGACAAAATGCAATCAGGATCCTTCCTCTTAGAATTCACAGCACTGGCACTGCTCTCTGCAGAGCCAGCACTGCATTTTTGCAGGGCTGAGCCATGGTTACTGGAGTTACTGCACCCAGAGGTACCATGAGAAACCCAGGTTGGACCTAACTTCTCATAACCTGTTTTGGCAAAGGAGGCTCAGCCTCACTGGGTCATATCATTCAATCATAGAATCAACCAGGTTGGGAGAGACCTCCAAGATCATCCAGTCCAGCCTATCCCCCAGCCCTAGCCAAGCAACTAGACCATGGCACTAAGTGCCTCATCCAGTCTTTGCTTGAACACCTCCAGGGACAGCCACTCCACCAGCTCCCTGGACATCAGATGTGAACATCCTGAAATTCAGGGGAGTGGGCACACAGTGAAGAGTCAGGAACTAAAAATGCCCCTTTCAGACCATCTCACCTCATTCATGGTGCACTGTGTTTGTGGTATGTGATGGGTTAGAGGGGATCCCTCCCCAATAGGATAAATTCACTACAACTCCAAATTTTGGAAAGGCAAAAAAAGAAAATGAAATTGTATTTGTATAACATTAACAGGAGAACAAATTACTACAGAATATAATAACCTTAAAGAAGATGGAGATGGGGATGAGGTCAAGCAACAGCAAAGCAGCAAAGCAGCAGCCAAAACAGCAGTGGGGGAAGATAGCAGCAGGTGCAGCAGAAGCAGCAAGGGGGAGATACAAATTGTGCTTCCAGACATAAGCTTTTGATGCTCCAGTGAAATTAGATTAACTCATCCATTTTATGGCCTATCCCTGGAATGTTCACCTCTCTACTCAGAGACTCCAATACTCTTCTGCTTCTAAGTTTCTCTGTTCCATTTTTTTTATGTCTGAGCTAGAAATCTAGCTCAAGCAGCCACACTCTAGATGAGTGGGAATTTCCTTGGAGCTTCTCAGAAGTCCTCATTTTCTCTCTACCCAAGTCAGAAAGGAGACCAGGACCACACACAGAAGCAATATTCAAAATCTATCTGGCAAGAAAGACCCATGTAGGGGTTTAGAGACAAAGAAAACATTTTCCCTTGTACAATACCATGGGTGGTGGAAACGACAACAATTTAAAAGCAGCTTAAATAAAGCAATAAACTTGCAGAGATTATGTGCCAGGGGATAGGCAGTAAAAAAATTGCAGTTTTGCTTGGCAAAATCTTGATTATGTATTTAAGGCCAGGTGCTAAAGTTTTAGAGACATGACTTAGGTGCTGAAGTTTTAGAGACATGACTTTGGAATGACTTAAAATAGCTGCTTCGTTTTGACAAAGGCAGAACTTAATTTTAACTAAGTCAGGACTATATTCATCACATTTTCTTCAGCACAGGAGATCATTGTTTTAAAAGGCCTGCAATTGCTTTTCATTATGCAGAGAATAATCCATGGGAAGTGGGAAAGCTCTTGTGTGCTGCTGGTAAAAGTCACATCAGAAAATGTTTCATGCAAGAACCATATAATTGGTGGATAAAAGTAGCAAAATAAGATGGTGAGCTTGTAAGAGGATAAAATTGTTCTGCTCTCATCAGAGGAATATAAATGTGTATGGGAGAAATGCACATGTATGGGGATAATCTACCTTGCCAGACTAGGAGTCAGTTCCTGTGTTATGTAGACTTTAGTGTTTCTGTGAGCACAGAAAGCTTTTACTGTTCCTACTTGAAAAAGAGTGAGGACCTTCCCTGCTTAACAGACACTTTATGAAGCACTGGAAGCAGCATCATACCCTTCCTGCTGTAAAGTGATCAGCTTAATCTCTGGCTTCAGCAGAAGTAGAGGTCTCCAGTCTCATATTTATATATATTTATAGATAATATTGATATTATTATTATATAAAAGCAAAATATCCAAATTGAAATCATAGCCCTTCTTAAACTGACTGTGATACAAGCTAAGCCAAACCTTCTCTACAGAATCATAGAATCAAGCAGATTGGCAGAGACCTCCCAGCTCATCCAGTCCAACCTATCAACCAGCCCTATCCAGTCAACCAGACCATGGCACTAAGTGCCTCATCCAGCTAGCTTCAAATCAGCACAGTTTAGTTAAGGAAAGGGTTTCCTCCAGAATCATAAACAAATGTAAAACTGTTTCAGAAGAACTGTTAAAACAGATGGGCAGAGGCCAATGGGATGGGGTTCAATAGCTCGAAGTGCGGGGTGCTGCACTTTGGCCACAACAACCCCATGCAGAGATACAGGCTGGGGTCAGAGTGGCTGGAGAGCAGCCAGACAGAGAGGGATCTGGGGGTACTGATTGATACCTGCCTGAACATGAGCCAGCAGTGTGCCCAGGTGGCCAAGAGAGCCAGTGGCATCCTGGCCTGCATCAGGAATGGTGTGGTCAGCAGGAGCAGGGAGGTCATTCTGCCTCTGTACTCTGCACTGGTCAGACCACACCTCGAGTACTGTGTTCAGTTCTGGGCCCCCCAGTTTAGGAGGGACATTGAGATGCTTGAGCGTGTCCAGAGAAGGGCGACGAGGCTGGTGAGAGGCCTTGAGCACAGCCCTACGAGGAGAGGCTGAGGGAGCTGGGATTGGTTAGCCTGGAGAAGAGGAGGCTCAGGGGAGACCTTATTGCTGTCTACAACTACCTGAAGGGTGGTTGTGGCCAGGGGGAGCTTGCTCTCTTCTCTCAGGTGGCCAGCACCAGAACGAGAGGACACAGCCTCAGGCTGTGCCAGGGGAGATTTCAGCTCGAGGTGAGGAGAAAGTTCTTCCCTGAGAGAGTCATTGGACACTGGAATGGGCTGCCCGGGGAGGTGGTGGAGTCGCCGTCCCTGGAGCTGTTCAAGGCAAGGTTGGATGTGGCACTTGGTGCCATGGTCTAGCCTTGGGCACTGTGGTAAAGGGTTGGACTTGATGATCTGTGAGGTCTCTTCCAACCTTGGTGATACTGTGATACTGTGATACTGTGATACTGTGAAGTTTACCTTTTCTCTTTGAAACCTTCTACCAAAAAAAACCAAAAATCTCTTAAAGGTAAACTGGTTTAATGAATTCAGGATTATCTGCAGAAAAACAAAGCAGAGCCAAACCAAAAATAAAAGGCATTTTCACACAAGCCTAAGGATATTCAGCAAGAGATGTATAAATATTTTAACAAGGACAAAATTCTTTCACGACCAAAGAAGTTACAAATTCCTGCTGCCTCCTTGCTTTTAAATCAGTGTCAGCCAGCAATAAGTTCAATAGACAGAGCACCTCACACAAAGGCAGTAACAGTGCTGGATGAGACCCATAGCCTTTGCATGATTAAAACAGATAATACTGAAGGCCAGCTGCTGTTGGCTTGCCTAAAGCTATTTGCAGATGCTTTTAGGGCTCTTTTTAATGTTAATAACCCTGTCTCCAGACACGTCAAGATCGCAATCCAGTTCTGAGTTTCTGCTGTGGTTGTAGGAATCATGGATGAACAAGAGTCTGAGGCACCACCATCACTTGAGGCAGATGCAGCTGTAAGAGCAAACAAAACACATCTCAATGAAGATATAAGTAGGTGATCATTGCTTTTCTATTTAAAAGCACCTTCAATACTCCCTAATGCTCTTCTAGGCATTTAATGACTGTTTTATACTGCTCTTTTGCTGTAGCATAGCTCCTGACTCTTTAAAGTGTTTGTATGTGCTATGAATGTTGGTGTAGCAGTCTGCATGGATGAAGGCGATTGTTGCCTGTGTCTACTGATCACAAACTATGCCTATCCAGGGAGGTGGTGGAGGCACCATCCCTGGAGGTCTTCAAGAAAAGACTGGATGAGGCACTTAGTGCCATGGTCTAGTTGTCTGGCTAGGGCTGGGTGCTAGGTTGGACTGGATGAGCTTGGAGGTCTCTTCCAACCTGGTTGATTCTATGATTCTATGATTCTAATTCTATGATTCTGTGATTCAATCCATACACAGCTACATCAGGAAAGCAAGAGGTCACTAAGAGTTTGGGGCAGTCTTGAGTCAGAAGCCAAGCCTGTTTCACACAGACTTAAATAATCACAGAATGTCAGGGGCTGGAAAGGATCTGGAAAGCTCATCCAGTCCAAGCCCCCTGCCAGAGCAGGATCACCTACAGCAGATCACACAGGAACATGTCCGGGTGGGGTTGGAATATCTGCAGAGAGAGAGACTCCACAGCCCCCCTGGGCAGCCTGTTCCAGGGCTCTGTCACCCTCACAGGGAAAAAAATCCTCCTTGTGTTTCCATGGAACTTCCTCTGCCTCAGCTTCCACCCAGTGCCCCTTGGCCTGTCATTGGGCATCACCCAGCAGATCCTGGCTGCAGCCTCCTGGCACTCACCCTGCACGTATTTATAACCATTGCTAAGGTCACCTCTCGGTCTCCTCTGGTGCAACTCACCCTATGTGATCCTGCTTTAGCAGGGATGTTGGACAAGATGGTCTCTAGAGGTGTCTTCCAACCCCTACCATTCTGTGATGTGCTTCCTGTTTCTAGGTGTATGTTAAACTCTGAGAAGCCACAGTAACCAACCAAAACTCAGAAATCACTCATTATAAGCTGTAATTATGTAGCAGTGGGAGAGCAAGCATACAAAAGGCTTTAAAACTCTAATTAACCCTAGGAAATAAAAAACGAGAGGTGAGTGAATGTGCTTCTTAATAAATGCAGGGTAAATTATGCTGCAGTGACAGCTCAGACAAAAGACTCCCTTTTCAGTTAAAAAAATAAAAAGAAGAAGAAAAATGGAGATCATTTCAGATTTAAACTCACTTATTTTTAGTATATATATTAAGTTTTAAAGGGAAATTAATATAGGATATCTAAGGTGGTTGTGAAATGCCCAGAGCTTTTCATGTTGTTTTGTCCAGAATGATGCCTTCAAAGTATTGTAACTCCTCAGTCTGTCAAGAGTTTACTCACCTCTCCTTTAGCATGAGGGAGAAAAGTACTGAGGAGGTTCTTAACTGCAGTAGTAAACCTCACCCTTAATCCTGCTTTTCTATCCACACACTCTCATCTCCATCTCCCAAAAACAGGAACCTCCAGCTGCACCTGGATTTTGCTCTGCTTTTTTTAACTTCCTTGAGTTCAAAGGAAGACAGTGGAAATAGAGTCATAGAATCATAGAATCAACCAGGTTGGAAGAGAGCTCCAACTCATCCAGTCCAACCTAGCACCCAGCCCTAGCCAATCAACCAGACCATGGCACTAAGTGCCTCATCCAGGCTTTTTTGAACACATCCAGGGACAGCAACTCTGCTCAGGATGATTTTAATTCTCTTCCTTGCTCTCTGTCCACACACACAGCTCCTTGCTGCTGCTGCAGTGTATCAACTGATATTTACCAAGCAGATTTATACTCAACACTTCTTATTTAGCAGAAGGTAACAGAGACACCAACACACCAGCAGAGCTCACTTGAAATACGCTGCTGCTGCTGCAGCAGTGACACGTTATTTATTGACCTGTGACTCCTGCCTGGGATGTGCCTCTGCACAAGGCAACCACCACTGTTTGGTGCCATGTAAGAGTGCTTCAGTCCTCAGCCTGAAATATTGGCTGTTAGCATTCTGACAGCAAAACACACAAGGCTGTCACCACCTTTTAAAAGGCATTTATACAGCTGAGCAGCAAGCACCACACTTCCAGACAGGCTTTCTGGCTGTCCTGCTTAAAGCCTTTCTGAAGGCTTTAAGTCTTTCTAAGGGCTTTAAATGTCTAAAGCTGCTTTTTAGCATCTTAATTTGTTTAGCATCTTATTATTGCAGGTTGATTTTCATAACTGCCTTGCCTAGTTGTTTCAGTTTTGTTACCAAGAGCCAGAAGGGATTGAAAAATGAATACCTGATTAAAAAGAAAGTGCTAGAAGAAATCTGTGAGCCTTTTCACCAATGTGGTGGTTTGAGAGGTTCCAGGTTATCCCAGATTTCCTGAAAAAAGACCTACAGAAACCTTCTCAGACAAGGTGGTAATAATTTATTTACCAGGGCACAGAGGAATATTTTCAATGCAAATAGATTCATGTAAAAAACAGCCACAAATAAACCAACACATCAGTGTTACATCAGAGAGATGCTCACAGATCCATAGAATAGGTTGGGTTGGAAGGTACCTTAAAGAGCATCTAGTTCCAACCCCCTGCCATGGGCAGGGGTACCTATCACTAGACCAAGTTGCTCAAAGCCTCATCCAACCTGGCTTTCAACATCTCCAGGGAAGGAGCATCCATAACCTCCCTGAGCAACCTGTACCAGTGTTTCACCACCCTCACTGGAAAGAATTTCTTCCTAATATCCAGTCTAAATCTACTCTCTTCCAGCTTAAATACCTTCCCACTTGCCCTATACATTATGAGCCCATATAAAAAGTCATTCCCACTCTTGTAGCCACCCTTCAGGTGTTGTATTAAAAAGAACATTTAAAACACTTCACCAATTAAATAATGGCAAATAACTAATAACAATTCTAGGCATTTGCTGATCATGGTTGTTTTTAAAAGAGGTATCTTTGCCATAAGTGGGGATATGAATAATTTTGCCTGACTTTGTTGGGGATATCAAGATTTATGTGGCATGTATACTCTAAACCTAATATAAATTAAAATACTAAAATAATGGAAACAAGCTACATTAATAATACAAACACAGTGCATTTTATTATAAATATATGTTGTTAGAATCATAGAATCAACCAGGTTGGAAGAGACCTCCAAGAGCATCCAGTCCAGCCTAGCACCCAGCCCTATCCAATCAACCAGACCATGGCACTAAGTGCCTCAGCCAGGCTTGGCTTCAACACCTCCAGGCACAGAGACTCCACCACCTCCCTGGGCAGCCCATTCCAATGCCAATCACTCTCGCTGCCAACAACTTCCTCCTAACATCCAGTCTAATCCTGCCCTGGCACAGTTTGAGACTGTGTCCTCTTGTTCTGTTGCTGGTTGCCTGGCAGAAGAGACCAACCCCACCTGGCTACAGCCTCCCTTCAGGTAGCAGTAGACAGCAATGAGGTCTGCCCTGAGCCTCCTCTGCTGCAGGCTGCACACCCCCAGCTCCCTCAGCCTCTCCTCACAGGGCTGTGCTCCAGGCCCCTCCCCAGCCTTGCTGCCCTTCTCTGGACACCTTCCAGTACCTCAACATCTCTCATGAATTGAGGAGCCCAGAACTGGACACAGTAATCAAGGTGTGGCCTGAGCAGTGCTGAGCACAGGGGCAGAATAACCTCCCTTGTCCTGCTGCCCACACTGCTCCTGACACAGGCCAGGATGCCATTGGCTCCCTTGGCCACCTGGGCACACTGCTGGCTCATGTTCAGCTCCTCTCTACCAGTACCCCCAGGTCCCTCTCTGCCTGGCTGCTCTCAGCCACTCTGTCCCCAGTCTGTAACACTGCTTGAAATTGTTGTGGCCAAAGTGTAGAACCCTGCACTTGGCCTTGTTAAATCTCATCCCATTGGCCTCTGCCCACCCATCCAGCCTGTCGAGGTCCCTCTGCAGGGCTCTCCTGCCCTCCAACAGCTCCACAGCTGCATATAGTAAATACATGTTCTCAATCTAGTTTGTCTCTATGTATTTGCAATCAGTTATCACCACAGCTCATCACCAGGGTCCTAATTTGACCTTAATCTAGATGCAAAAAAGAAGTTGTGAGTTGAAAATCTCCACTTTCTTATTTTAAATGTCATTGTTTAATACTCCAGATGCTGGTGCAAAGAAGATCAAAAAGGGAAGCCTCCAGGTCACTTGGGCTGTGAGATCTATTCGTGTGCAAACACACCTGAACAGGCAGCTTCTCTGGTCAGCCTTCTGACTGTGGTTTCCTCAGGTACCTTCATGTTACCTCCTAGCAATTAAGCAGTCTTTAATGAACAAAAACTCCAGGTCCACTTCAATTAACACTTGAATGGCAACACATTCAACCAGCAAAATCCTGCACCTGCAGACAATGGATTCATTTTCAGGCACCTACATTCCTTGCCTCAAATGGAAGAGAAAACACAGAAGCCTTTTGTATGCAAACGGAGTGCTCAAAGCCAGGTGCCTTGGCAGTAACTCATTATTTTCATCCACAGAGCCAAACACAATTCCGTGCCTGTGGCTCACCTTCTACAACAGTTATTTCCTCATGGAAATCCTTGCTCAGGAGTCAAGGGCAAAATCCAGAGTGAAAGCATCTGCAGCACCGCTTCCCTCCTGCAGAGGTTTTGGGTACACAGAGCATCTGTGGCAAAGGACACACCTTACACTATGCTTCCTGGAGCGTGGCAACTGTGTGTTTTGTTGGTTTGAACTGGGAGTGTTGGTGGATTCAGCCCACTGGCTAAAGATGCTCCCACCACACAATAGCTGTTCAGTTCCTTCCATGGGGACAGAGTGGCAGGAGAGCAGTCAAGAAGAAAGGGACCTGGGGGTACTGGTAGATAGTAGCTGAACATGAGCCAGCAGTGTGCCCAGGTGGCCAAGAGAGCCAATGGCATCCTGGCCTGTGTCAGAAACAGTGTGGCCAGCAGGACAAGGGAGGTTATTCTGCCCCTGTACTCAGCACGGCTCAGGCCACACCTTGAGTGCTGTGTCCAGTTCTGGGCTCCTCAATGTAAGAAAGATGTTGAGACGCTGAATGTGTCCAGAGAAGGGCAACAAGGCTGGTGAGAGGCCTGGAGCACAGCACTGTGAGGAGAGGCTGAGGGAGCTGGGGGTGTGCAGCCTGCAGAAGAGGAGGCTCAGGGCAGAGCTCATTGCTGTCTACAACTACCTGAAGGGAGGCTGTAGCCAGGTGGGGTTGGTCTCTTCTGCCAGGCAACCAGCAACAGAACAAGAGGACACAGTCTCAAACTGTGCCAGGGCAGGTTTAGACTGGATGTTGGGAGGAAGTTCTTCACAGCAAGAGTGACTGACATTGGATTGGGCTGCCTGGGGAGGTGGTGGAGTCACTGTGCCTGAAGGTGTTTTAAAGGAGACTGGATGAAGCACTTGTTGGTATGATTTAGTTGATTAGATGGTCTTGGGTGAAAGGTTGGACTTGATGATCTGAGAGGTCTTTTCCAACCTGGTTCATTCTGTGATGGTGTTGCTAGATGGGCATGGTGGAAACAGCCCCAAAGCCCCAGCAGTGCAGTCATGCCAGCTGATGTTCATTTTCAGTTACCTCAGCATGCTTGACTCTAAGTGCTTCAGCTCAGGAACTGATTCACGCATTCTTCAGCTAGTGCTGCCATTTGTAGCAGCAAGCTCTGCTACAGAGCAAGCAACAGAAAGCTCCAGCTGCAGCCAGACACGCAACTCTAATTCATCTGAGTTTGTCTGCATTTCATTAGCATCTCACTAATGGGTATGAATTCTCCCTCACTGCTGTAATCGACAGCAAAGATGTGTAACAGATGAGCAAAGGCTGAGTTCTGTGCGTGTGCAGCCTGGCTATGGCATGAAACCCTGCAGCCTGACACTGGAGAGAGCTGCTGTGCACAGCAATCTGACCATTCCAGAACATTTGATTCCAAAGGAATAAGAACTATTTTTTCCCCATGCAATTTGAAGAAGAGAAAAGAACAAAATGGGAGACCACGTTGCAAAAGGCATTTACACTGAGAAAGATTCATAGTAAACAAGCTAATTAAGCATGAACATTCAGCACAGTGCTATAAATAAGCAAATTACTATAATTCCTGGATGCTTAAGACAGCAAATACTAAGATTACTGAAGAGTTGGTATTTATCTCAGTAAAGAGTATTAGTGAGGCCATTACTGGAATACTCTGTCAAGCTCTGCAGTGCAGACTTTAATAATTACTAGAGACAAAAGTTAGGAAAGATTCAAAAACTGGACACAGCACTTCAGATGTGGCCTGACCAGTGTTGAGTATAGGGCAGAATAACCTCCCTTGTCCTGCTGGCCACACTGTTCCTGATCCAGGCCAGGATCCTGCTGCATAGGTGATGTAAACCATGGGAGTTCTGTATGAATGAGATGAAAATAATTTTGCTAGTGCAAGTAGCACTTTCAGGAAGTAAGAATCTCTGAGGGGAAAAAAGATGTTTACTGTGTACAGTTCTGGGTCCCCCAACACAAGAAGGATATGGAACTGTTGGAGCAAGTCCAGAGGAGGCCATCAAGATGCTCAGAGTGCTGCAGCAGCTCTGCTCTGAGGACAGGCTGAGAGAGTTGGGGCTCTGCAGCCTGGAGAAGAGAAGGCTTGGAGGAGACCTTGGAGTGGCCTTCCAGTATCTGAAGGGGGCTACAGGAAGGCTGGGGAGGGACTATTGACAAGGTCCTGTAATGACAGACAAAGGAGTAATGGATTTAAACTGGCAGAGGGGAGATTGAAACTAGATGTTAGGAAGGTCTTTCCAGTGAGGGTGGTGAGGCACTGGCACAGGTTGCCCAGTGAGGTTGTGGATGGTCCTTCCCTATAGATGTTCAAAGCCAGATTGGATGAGGCCTTGAGGGACCTGTTCTGGTGGGAGGTGTCTCTTGCTGTGGTGGATGATCTTCAAGGTCCCTTCCCATTCTATGATTCTACTGCACTCTGGCTTCACTTGAGTTTCTTACAGAGCTCTAAGTCATTGGAGCTCTGTTCAGTCTATCCCTTTAAGAAACTACTGATTTTATAGCCCACTCTGGCAGAGTAGGAGCTTACAGGGCACACTCAGGCTCTGAAGAAGTGCATGTAATTCAGTGAGTAGTTCCCTGCATTTGGAGAGCACTAGGAGCTAGTAGCAGAGATAGGTGGTTAGTATCCAAAGCCTGTGAGCCACTGATGATATAAAACATTATTCACTGACAATGTAAACCATTAGTTGCTGATGTTTTGGTGCACACTTGTATCTCACTTTAAATGAATGAGTTCTCACAACGGTGTACAGCTGTGCTCTCAGCAAAAGTCAGCTATTATAGAATCATAGAAACAGAGAATCAATCAGGTTGGAAGATACCTCCAAGATTATCCAGTCCAACCTAGCACCCAGCCCTAGCCAGTCAACCAGACCATGGCACTGAGTGCCTCATCCAGTCTTTTCTTGAACACCCCCAGGGATGGTGACTCCACCACCTCCCTGGGCAGCCCATTCCAATGCCAATCACTCTCTCTGGCAACAACTTCCTCCTAACATCCAGCCTATTTGAGACACATCCAGCACAACTTGAGACTGTGTCCCCTTGTTCTATTGCTGGTTGCCTGGGAGGAGACCAGCCCCACCTGGCTACAGCCTCCCCTCAGGTAGTAGCAGACAGCAATGAGCTCTGCCCTGAGCCTCCTCTTCTCCAGGCTGCACACCCCCAGCTTCTTCAGCCTCTCCTCATAGGGTTTGTGTTCCAGGCCCCTCACCAGCTTTGTTGCCCTTCTCTGAACACGTTCCAGCACCTCAGCATCTCTCTTGAACTGAGAGGCCCAGAACTGGACACAGCACTCAAGGTGTGGCCTGACCAGTGCTGAGTACAGGGGAAGAAGAACCTCCCTTGTCCTGCTGGCCACACTGTTCCTGATGCAGGCCAGGATGCCATTGGCTCTCTTGGCCACCTGGGCACACTGCTGCCTCATGTTCAGCTACTATCTACCAGTACCCTCAGGTCCCTTTCTTCCTGGATGCTCTCCAGCCACTCTGTCTCCAGCTTGCAGCACTGCTTGGGGTTGTTGTGGCCAAAATCTAGAACCCTGCACTTGGCCTTGTTACTCAACAACCAGACCAAAGCTGAAGTGGAATCTGATTCACAACTTGAAAAGGTGAACAAACCAAAGCTGTGCAAACAAACAAACATCAAAATGCCTTTGACCCTACACGCTGGCGCACAGGAGATGCTCTGTTCAGCCTTGTGCACTTCAAAAGGCACTACAAAAGCAATTAAAAATGTGTTCAGCTGCTCAAATGTTCTCGTTTGGTACTCATACATAGCTGCTCATCTTTTTTACAAGTGCCTCTGCACACATAACCACGCTTGAGAAGACAATGTGAGAAGTTTGTATCTAGTAGACCTTGTTGATTAGAGACTTTCTTTGTAGTCCTTGCATTCAATTTGCTCCCCGTGAAGTGCCATTTGCTTCCAGAACTCTCTCTCTCAAGCTCCTGCTTTGGTAGATGAATAGCAGGGCTGAGCTCTTCATCCCACATCCCTCATCTTATTTTGCCATTTGGCCATTCTTCCACTCTCACCAGGAAATTAGTCACAAAGGCTGAAACAAATATCAGCACACCTGTGCTTTGTTTTAACTTTTGGTTTAGGCAGACTTCATCTCCATAAGCACACTTGTAAGACTACAAGGCTGCATAGGTGAGCACAGTAAAAAAGATGATGTAGCATTAACCTTGTTTTGCAAAAGTAGGAGTCACTTTAGACTTTATTTGCCATGTGGAACACTCAGCAAGATAAGGCTGAATCAAAGAAGAAAGGCACTTTTCAGATGAACTGCAAGGGAAAGAAGCTTTCAAGCAAAAGCAATGTTCTGCTTTTCAATCTGCAGCAAAGAACTTTGCAAATCTCTTTTTACTAGCTTGTTAGTGCTACAGAAGTAGAGTAGACATAACTAAAGTGGGCTCACTAATTTGCAACCTTCTAGAGAGAGCAACCACAGAGTAACAGCGTGGCCAGTAGGACAAGGGAGGCTGTTCTTCCCCTGTACTCAGCACTGCTCAGGCCTTGACTCCTGTGTCCAGTTCTGGGCTCCTCAATTCAAGAGAGATGTTGAGGTGCTGGAAGGTGTCCAGAGAAGGGCAATGAAGCTGGTGAGTGGCCTGGAGCACAGCCCTGTGAGGAGAGGCTGAGGGAGCTGGGGGTGTGCAGCCTGCAGAAGAGGAGGCTCAGGGCAGAGCTCATTGCTGTCTACAGTTACCTGAAGGGAGGCTGTAGCCAGGTGGGGTTGGTCTCTTCTGCCAGGCAACCAAAAACAGAAGAAGGGGACACAGTCTGAAGTTGTACCAGGGTGGATATAAGGTTGATATTAGCAAGAAGTTATTGTCAGAGAGAGTGATTGGCATTGGAATGGGCTGCCCAGGGAGGTGGTGGAGTCACTGTCCCTGGAGGCATTCAAGCAAAGCCTGGATGAGGCACTTAGTGCCATGGTCTATTTGATTGGACAGGACTGGGTGCTAGGTTGGACTGGATGACCTTGGAGGTCTCTTTCAACCTGGTTGTTTCTATGATTCTAATATTTCTGGGTCAAGTTAAAATAAGAAAAAAAAATCTTCCCATATTAGTGTGCATCTCAAACAAATACTGAGTTTATAGACAGTATATATCTCATTAGGCATTTGTCTTCTTTGTTCAGACCTAGTAAAAGATTGAGGATCAGCTCTTGAGAATCCCTGCCAGCCAGGCCTTAATTTCAGATCCAGAAGGATAATTTCTAACATGAAATCTGTTTGGCATAACAACAGTCTTTATCTTTCTCAGGCACTGGAATGAGCTGCCCAGGGAGGTGGTGGAGTCACCAACCCTGGATGTGTTTAAGGGTCGTTTGGGTGTGGTGCTCAGGGCTATGGTTTAAGGTGAATCTTGTAGAGTTCTAGGTTGGACTTGGTGATCCTGAGGGGCTTTGCCAACCTGGGTGTTTCTGTGATTCTGTGATCTATCTTATCTCAGTGTATCAAAAGTCACAATGTTGTTATCTGTACCCATAGGGACTATTTCCATCAAAAGGGTACCAAGTTAAAACCTGATTTCAAAACATGTTCTAGGACTACTCCACATCAGCTGCTACTTGAAAAGACAAAAAGAGAGGTAAAGAAACAAAAAGCAAAACACAGTTCTGCTACCTAGCACAGACAAGGTGAAATTACTTTCATATATAATTCATTAACTCTCCAGTATGAAACAGGTTAAAGCATTTCTGCTTAACAGGTCTCAGTGCTGTGAGTGCCTCAGAATAATAGTTACAGATAGCCTTGCATTGCTCATAGCTATGGTGTGGACACATGTTTTGGTTAGTACAGTCACAAGGGAGCTTTCCTGAGCTGCAAAAGCACTTTGTTAAATCACCAATTACTGCCACAGGTGGATGTGCCAGCAAATACTGGGGTTTTCCCAGTTCATCCCAAAGAAAGTGCCAATTAGAAGGAAGGAAGGAAGGAAGGAAGGAAGGAAGGAAGGAAGGAAGGAAGGAAGGAAGGAAGGAAGGAAGGAAGGAAGGAAGGAAGGAAGGAAGGAAGGAAGGAAAGAAGGAAGGAAGGAAGGAAGGAAGGAAGGAAGGAAGGAAGGAAGGAAGGAAGGAAGGAAGGAAGGAAGGAAGGAAGCAAGCAAGCAGCATGAATCTTTCCAAGCTGCATCTGCCTCTTCCTACTAGCTCTGAAGCCAAGGCTATTCAAGACTATCTACTGTACTATCTGTGTTTCCTACAACACAGTGGGGTTGTCCAGCTTGGAGAAGAGAAGGCTGTGAAAGATCTTAGAGTTGCCTTTCAATACTTGAAGGGATCCTACAGGAAGGCTGGAAAAGGACCTTTTATAAGGGTATCTAGCAGGAGTGTGCCCAGGTGGCCAAGAGAGCCAATGGCATCCTGGCCTGCATCAGGAACAGTGTGGCCAGTAGGACAAGGGAGGTGATTCTGACCCTGTACTCAGCACTGCTCAGGCCACACCTTGAGTGCTGTGTCCAGTTCTGGGCTCCTCAGTTCAAGAGAGATGTTGCAATACTGGAAGGTGTCCACAGGAGGGCACCAAAGCTGGTGAGGGGCCTGGAGCACAGCCCTGTGAGGAGAGGCTGAGGGAGCTGGGGGTGTGCAGCCTGCAGAAGAGGAGGTTCAGGGCAGAGCTCATTGCTGCCTACTACTACCTGAAGGGAGGCTGTAGCCAGGTGGGGTTGATCTCTTCTCCCAGGCAAGAGGGGACACAGTCTGCAGTTGTGCCAGGGGAGGTCTAGGCTGGATGTTAGGAGGAAGCTGTTGTCAGAGAGAGTGATTGGCATTGGAATGGGCTGCCCAGGGAGGTGGTGGAGTCACTGTCCCTGGAGGTGTTGAAGCAAAGCCTGGATGAGGCACTTAGTGCCGTGGTCTATTGATTGTCTAGGGCTGGGTGCTAGGTTGGAGTGGATGCTCTTGGAGGTCTCTTCCAGCCTGGTTGATTCTATGATTCTACCCAGGACTAGGGGGAGTGGCTTTAAGATGGGAGAGTAGGTTTAGACTGGATTTTAGGAAGAAATTCTTCAGTGCCAGAGCAGTGAGACTCTGGAACAGGCTGCCCAGGGTGTGTTCAAGGCCAGGTTGGATGAGGCCATGGACAATTGAGTCTACTTGAAAAGCATCCCTGCCCATGGCAGGACTGTTGGAAGAGATGATCTCTGAGGTGCCTTTCAATCTAAGCCATTCTGTGACTCCATGAGTGCACAGGGATATGGACCATAGATCAACACCTCTACCTCAAACAGTACAAGGGATATGGTACATGAATCATAGAATCACAGAACCATAGAATCAGTCAGGCTTGGAAGAGACCACAAGGATTATGTAGTTGCAAACCCCCTGCCATGGGCAGGGACACCTCACACTAGATCAGGCTGTCTAGAGCCTCATCCAGCCTGGCCTTATATAATAAATAAAAGTGAACCTTAAAAAAAACCAACCCACAACTCTTCTTATTCCTCAGAAACTACCCACATAGAGCTGTGCAGAAGTGTTCTCACTGGTCATGGGACCTCAGCTCTGCATATCAGATTATAGATTCAAAAGGGAACATTGACAGGATCTGTTCTTGGGTTTTAAACTTCCTTTTGAGACAACCTAAGAGTGGGTGCTGCTTACAGGTACAGGACTCTCGTGATAAAGGCAGCTCCTAGCCTACCTCCCAAGCCAAAGTCCAAACTATTCCTTCCTTCCTCAAACCCACCACCACTGCTTAAAGGCAAGAGCATGAACCCAAGGTAGCAACTCATGGCCACTTATCTAAAATCAGGTCCCTGAAATATGCACTGGTTCCTAGCCACTGAGCCTTCCAAATGCTAAACCCAGCCTGTTTGCACACTGTTAATTATATATAGTGTAGCAGCCACTGGCTGTTGGCATTTGCAGTAACTTAAGCACTTCAGTGGCTCACTGGGCATTTATTTTTAAGCTTCTAGGAGCTGTACCAAGGAAAAGAAAACAGAAATGCTGTAAAACACTCATCTTGTCTCTCAAGGCTACGAAATTCAAATGGCCACACAAGGCTTCTGATGCTGGTTCTGTTTTATGGGCTGTGATCAAGGTAGCAAGTAAGGAAGTTAGCTAAAACCATGATGTCTTTTAAAAAAAAAAAGGCATTACATGACAGCTTGACTGGAACTTTAGATGTGAACATCTCTTTTTCAAAGCTTGTACTAAAAACCTCTGTGTTCAAAGGCAACAAATTGAAAGTGCTCTCCTCAAAGTATGTTTAAAGACAATTCAGCGGCGACGCAATTAGCCTGGCAAGCCCTTGAATGTGCAGCACAGGACAGGATACAAGACTCTTCAGTGTTGTGATCCAAGGAGGGCAAGAATATGAAGGGAAAACTCTGTTTAATTGAAGGAAAAGGTTGCTAGAAACTGCTAGCCTAGCAGATGTCCCTGACAATGCTGGCTTAATTAGCAAGCTCAGTCACGAACCACTGCTAAGATGCTTCCCTCCCATCCTGCAGCGCTCCCTGGAACACTGAGCCTCTCCTGTCCAGTGCAACATGCATGCTGCAATTCACACCAGCTACCAGCTTAGCTCTTTCATCATGTGAAGAAACAAGGCCTAGGTGTCCTGCTTAGGGTTTGATTTAGAAAGAAAAAGGTGGGGTTTGACTGTCTCTAGAATTGGGCTTGGACTAGTTTTGATCATTTTGAGCTGAGATTACAAATGACATTGGAATGGGCTGCCCAGGGAGGTGGGGGAGTCGTTGTCCCTGGAGGCCTTCAGGAGAAGCCTGGATGAGGCACTTAGTGCCATGGTCTAGTTGACTGGATAGGGCTGGGGGATAAGTTGGACTGGATGCTCTTGGAAGTCTCTTCCGACCTGTTTGATTCTAGCACTCATTCCTGTAAACAGGTGACTGCATCTCAATTGCATCCAGGGTGATTTTAATGACCTTAGTTAAATCACAGAGTTGTTTTGTCCAGTGATCTCTTTATTTACATTGTACCTAACAGGAATTCTTCTGTTCCTCAGTCTGAAATCAATCCAAAGTTGTTTCTCCAAATGTTCTCCAACTTTATGGCTTCTGGAACAGTTCAGACTCTCACTTTGATTGTATTTTTTAATGATTTTTTTCTGCTCTTCAAGACCTCCTTGGTTAGAGAATCTAAAAAGGTAATTCTGAGTTCAAGAGGGTTTTCTTTTTCCCAAGATGGAGTGCAAATCAATTTCCTTATTGTTTTCCTTACCACTCTGTGGCCATTGGAGCTAGATTTCTAGCTCAGACACTAAAAAATGGGAACAGAGAAACTTAGAAGTGGAAGAGTACTGGAGTCCCTGAGTAGAGAGGTGAACATGGAGCAAAGCTGGAGGTGGGGAGGTTCAGCATGGATGTGAGGAGGAAGTTGTTCAGCATGAGAGTGGTGAGAGGCTGGAATGGTTTGTCCAGGGAAGGGGTTGAGGCCCCATCCCTGGAAGTGTTTAAGGCCAGGCTGGATGAGGCTCTGGGCAGCCTGATCTAGGGTAGGGTGTCCCTGCCCATGACAGGGGGGTTGGAGCTAGTCAATCCTTGTGGTCCCTTCCAACCCTGACTGATTCTATAGCATTCCATATTGCCATAAAATGGCAAGAATGGATGAGTTAATCTAATTTCATTGGAGCATCAAAAGCTTATGTCTGGAAGCACAATTTGTATCTTTCCCTTACTGCTTCTGCTGTGCCTGCTGCTATCTTCTCTTGCCTGTTTTGGCTGCTGCTTGGCTGCTTCGCCACTGCTTGACCCCAGTCTCCATCTTCCCTAAGGTTATTACATTTTGTAGTAGTTTATTCACCTTATACTGTTACATTGATGAGGCACTTGGTGCCATGGTCTAGTTGTCTGGCTAGGGCTGGGTGCTAGGTTGGACTGGATGATGTTGGAGGTCTCTTCCAACCTGGTTGATTCTATGATTCTATGATTTAAACTGTAAAAAAATACAATTTTTTCCCCACCTTCCAAGCTCTGAACTGCAGTGAATTTACTCTACTGGGGGAGGGATCCACCCTAACCCATCACACACACCCCAGGGGATGCCACTTTCAGTGAACAAGAGCAGGTTAAATAAGGTAGAATGAGGAAGTCTGAACCATTCCTACCTGTGTTTCTTGTAAGCCTCTGGTTTCCTTTTTGCAAAGATGAATATGCCATTTTAGCTACCTGCACTGCCAGAGCCTGAGGGAGGGGGAGACATAGTTCCTACAGGGCTGCTTCTCATTCACATACATCCAGAAGCACAGGAATGCAGAGAGAGCAACCAAGAATTGGGACAAATTACACAGCTCACTGAATGAAGATGACAAAAGACACCAACACAATCACAAGTAGGCTCCCATCTTCTTGAAGCAAACTCGACTGATACACTGCCTCAGACTCCAGCTAGACTGCAAAATTACAAATTAATGACAGACAGAAGAACTTTTGTTAGAAGGGCATTGTTCAAGCTGTCATTCACATGCTGGAATTCAGCCTTAGGAAGTGACAGAACTGTCTGCAAAGGCAGCATCATTCTCCTCTCATCTGCGTTCACAGAAACACAGGATGCTAGGGGTTGGAAGGGAACTCAAAAGATCATCTAGCCCAACCCCCCCTGCCAGAGAAAAGTAGACAGCAACTCATCCATGTGGGGTTTGAATGTCTGCAGAGAAGATGACTCTCTGAGCAGCCTGTTCCAGTGCTCTGTCACCCTCACAGTGAAAAAGTTTCTCCTTCTGTTCATGTGTTCCATGCTCCAGCTTGCACCCAGCATCCCTTGTCCTATCGTAGGACATCCCTGTGAGAGGAGTTGTGCCTGGTGGGTAACGTGTCACCCAGAGCTTCATCATTCTGGTCCACTTCATGTCATAGCATTCAGATGCATCAGATAGAATATACCAGGAGGAAAACAACCTGAGGCATACATCATTGAGGCATAGTGTGGCCAGCAGGACTAGGGATGTAATTCTGCCCCTGTACTGGCGCTGCTGAGACCTCGCCTCAAGCACTGTGTGCAGCTCTGGGCCCTCACTGCAAGAAGGATACTGAGGTGCTGGGCTGAGGACAGTGACAAGACTGGGGAAGGGACTGGAGGGGAAATCTGATGAGGAGAGGCTGAGGAAGCTGGGAGTGTTCAGCCTGGAGAAGAGGAGACTCAGGGGGGACCTTATCCCTCTTTACAACTACCTAAAAGGAATTTGTAGTCAGGTGGGGATCAGACTCCTCTCCCAGGCAACCTGTGCCAGTGGAAAGCACCTCTTCCTAACATCTAATTTAAATCTCCCCTCTGCCAATTTAAACCCATTACTCCTCATCCTGTCCTTACAAGACCTTGTAAATATTCCCCAGCCCCTCTGTAGCCCCCTTCAGATACTGGAAGGCTACTCCAAGGTCTCCTCAAAACCTTCTCTTCTCCAAGCTGCTGAGAAATTTCCTTTGCTCCTTGCACAGTTATGCTCTCAGAGGAAAGAGACTTCATTTTGGCCATGCTGTAATGTCCTGAGGATGTATCTTTCAAAATCCCTAACCTTTACAGATGTTTGAAGGAAAGAGTTCCTTGTTGGCAGGGAGGGAACCTCTTCTGTAATCTCTGTGAAAATTGGGACTGGACTATGCTTGGTAGAGAATTTTTGAGTGGTCATAGTTAAAATGTCCAAAAAAAAAATTCTCTTCACACTGGCTTTCTGCAGACAGGTCCCAAAATGATGCTCAAGCTACATCTGTATCAGGTCTATAGTTACTGAACATGAAACAGGTAGCTCAGAAATAACCGCGCTGAGTAACCGCTGCTGCTACCAAAGATTTGATTCTGCTCAAGCTCAGGGCTACAGCAATTGCAGAAACCTTTGCCCTTAACTGATTTGTAGTGGGCCTGGGCTCTTGGAGGAGAGCCACTAATCTGTTCTGCTGTGAGGAGATCAGCTAGCTCAAATCCCCCCACTGTGGGCAGGGATACCTCTCAACTAGACTTGGTTGCTCAAAGCCTCGTCCAACCTGGCCTTGAATACCTCCAGAGAGGAGACATCCACAGCCTCTCTGAGCAACATATTCCAGAGCTGATGGACTGCAACTTTTGACTCAATTTCATCAGAAAGAAGCTGGCTCCTGTCCAGTCTCTCCAACCACAAGACTCACTTCAAAAGAGCATTCCTGGCCCAAACCAAGACCCAAATTTTGGCACATCTTGAGAGTGAGGTTTTTCAGGCTGTAGTACGAAGCAAGACTGAAAACTATTGAAATTAGCCTTTTGAAGGGAAGTAAGGTCTAAATCAGGATGCTGCAAGGATATTACTGAGCTCTAAAACTGAATTATCAATGATGACAGAGAGTTTTATATTTACCTACAAGGAAAAGGAAGGGGAACAGACAGCTTAAGGTCTGGGCAGGTAAATTAGAGATGATGCTCATCAAAATTTTACAACATTGCCAGGAAATGTTATCTTAGCTGGACAAGTTAGGTAACCAATAAATCCATTACTTTCTTAGCTGAACTCTCCAGATCCACTGCAAGAAGAGGAAAAGCTACTTTGTTTTTTTGCTGGGGTCATGCAGGGCTAGATGGAGAGAATCAGAGTGGACTGTATGACTTGAGGAATTGACAAACCCTTGCAAGATAGCCAGAAGCTACTGAATTCCAGGTTCCCAAAAGTCCCTATTATAACTGAATGCTACAAATTGGAGTGGAAGTTGTAATGTAAACATATGCATTGCTCTGCTTCTAATGACTGCAGCCCAAGCAACTCTTATCCAGATGATACATGTAAACTAATTCTTCTGATGAGCAAGGAAGATGCTCTGCTTATTTAGCCAGGGTGTATGTGTGGAAGAGTTTGGGGAGTTGTTTGATTTAATGAGTGTAATTCCTGTGTTGGATTTTCAAGCAGACCATTATTTCTATGCAGAGCCTCATGCAAGTGTACCCTTGCAGACCTTACCACAGAAAAGCACATTATAAGATAGGAGACATTTCTCCCTCTCTACTTTTCCACAGAATGAAATCTCATCAAAACCCAAACAAACAAAGAACACAAACCCTTCCTCACACACACACCTATAGCAAAACCTGGAACTTTAAGAAACAGCAATCAACAAATATGGGAAAAAAGGGAGATTCAGGCTCATTCTCCAGGAGCAGATTTTCTACCTTCCCAATTCACTCAATGCAGCAAAAAGAAGAGGAATGGATAAGAGTATTGCCCAAATGGAAGCTTCTACCTGGGAGCTTATGCAATAAGCATAAAAGCACTAAGAATTTGTGTTAAGTTCATCTGCAGGACTATCCCAAGGGGAAATCCCATGGCTGCACTTTTCATTCCATTTTGCTGTAACCTCCATAAGCCCCACCTCATGCCAAGACCCATCTTCTCCTAACTCAGACCTCCTTCTCTACGCCATAGCAGAACTTGTTCAGGCTCAGCTATGTGCTTTAATATGATTGCATGTAGAATCATAGAATCAACCAGATTGGAAGAGAAACTCCAAGATCATCCAGTCCAACCTAGCACCCAGCCCCAGCCAGTCAAACAGATCCTAGCACTAAGTGCCTCATCCAGGCTTCTCTTGAACACCTCCAGGGATGGTGACTCCACCACCTCCCTGGGCAGCCCATTCCAATGCCAATCACACTCTCTGCCAACAACTTCCTCCTAACATCCAGCCTAGACCTCCCCTGGCACAACTTGAGACTGTGTCCCCTCGTTCTGTTGCTGCTTGCCTGGCAGAAGAGCCCAACCCTCAGCTGGCTTCGACCTCCCTTCAGGTAGTGGTAGACAGCAATGAGGTCACCCCTGAATCTCCTCTTTTATGTCTATAATGATTGCACAATCATTAGTGCCCTTAAATTGCTTCATTTGCAGGAGAGGTCATTTGTATGTCATGAGCCATTGGCAAGCTCTTGAACCACTGAATCAGTTTTCAATCAGACAAAAGTGCTGTTGGAGCTGTCTTGGTGAATGGTAACACTCTGCACTGTATGGTATGAAGGAGAAGGAAACACATTTAGAAGACAGTCCCTGCTGCCTGCAGGGGGAGTTGGGCTAGATGACCTTTGGAGGTCCCTTCCAACCCAAACCATTCTGTGACACTGATTTCTTTTGCACAGACCATCACAGCACAGCTGCACTGACAAAACAATGGAGGTTGAGAGCTACAGCACCAGAAATACCTTGAGTGTCTCCCTCTCTGGAGATACTCAAGAACCATCTGGATGCATTCCAGTGTGATCTGCTCTAGGTGATCCTGCTCTGGCAGAGGGGCTGGACCAGATGAGCTTTCAAGTTCCTTCCAGCCTCTGACATTCTGTGAAGACAGGGATTGAAGTACAAAAGGCAAGACCAAAGCTTCCTCTGCTGGTTTTGCTGAGCAATGGGAATGCCCATCTATTCTGCCCAGATGTTGTCCTGACACAGAGTGGGGCAAGCATGAGGGATGCAGCAAGAGGGAGGAGAGAGGTTCACAGCTTGGGCAACTCTACATCCTCCGTATGTGTCCTGTCAGCTGTGTGAGGGGAAGCCTTGTGGCTCTCAGGGCAGCCACATAGCTTCTGTTCCAAGGAAAGAGCCTCTCAGAGGTGTAAGCATTTTGAAAGGTTTGAAAAAGCCTGTGCTGGGGCCTGCTCTCTTCTGACTCTGTGCAGCTCTGCCTTCTAATGCATGCAAACAGAAAGCCTTGGCGGAAAGAGTTCTTCTACAAGGTACTTTGTGAGCAAGAACATGAAGCCCCATTTCAAGCACTCTTTCTTCTTTTATCTTTGTTTCAGGTATGGTGACATGAAATTCATCTCATCTTAAAGAGTAAAGGACTTGATGCCATACTCTTTCGTGACTGTTAAAAGAAAGAAGCAGGAGGCAAATTTAACTACAACGTCAGGTTCAATTATTTCAATTACCACCTCCTGTCTAAATGAAGTCTGCTCCTCCAAAGACATCTGCAATTTTACACTCATGTGCTCTTAAAATAACATTCATTGTAATGGCATCACTGGAAAAGATAGAAGAATACATGACCAAATTAATTAGCTTCAAAGTTGCATACATTCTTAATTAATGAATTGGATATTTACCTTATATAATTGATCAGGCTGCCAGGAACAGGTCTGAACAAGTGCCTTGTGAATGTAACATGAGGTTTGCTTCCTTTCTTACACATAATGAGAGGCTTATACTCATATAAGATCCCATTCTGGCAGCCATTTCACAAAACAGGATAGGTGGGTCTTAGGTAGGTGATGCTTAGTAAAATGCACTTAGTAAATTGATATCACTTACCAGGGAAACCATCAAGCTGTCAGTGTAGTGCTTCTGCTGAGGTGGGCTGATAGGTGTTGGTGGGACTGTTTTTCTCTACAGGAATGTGCTGGAATTAAATGGCAGAACAAAGATGGGGAGGTATAGGGTAAGGATCTAGGGTAGGCATCTAGTGTAGGGTCTCCCTGCCCATGACAGGGGGGTTGGAACTAGATGACCCTTGTGGTCCCTTCCAACCCTGACTGATTCTATGATTCTAGGACTAGGCTGGATGTTAGGAGGAAGTTGTTGGCAGAGAGAGTGATTGGCATTGGAATGGGCTGCCCAGGGAGGTGGTGGAGTCACTGTCCCTGGAGGTGTTGAAGAAAAGCTTGGATGGGGCACATTATCACAGAGCCACAGAAGGTTAAGGGTTGGAAGGGACCTCCAGAGATTATCAGGTCCAGCCCCCCTGCCAAAGCAGGATCACCTAGGGCAGACCATACAGGAACACATGCAGGTTGGTTTTGAATGTCTCCAGAGAAGGAGACTCCACAACCTCTCTGGACAGCTGTTTAGCAAATAATAACGATTCAGCTCCAAGATGCTTGCTTGTCTGTAAATCAAAACCATGTACACTGATTTTACTCCTCATCTGCAGCAAAAGTCACAAGAAGCTGACTCTGGAGTGACAATCTACATGTCCAGTTACAACACAGTGGCTCTCTGCAAGACCTGCAATACCAGAAACCAGACTTGTAACGATAACCTCTGAATGTTGTCAGCAGCACTAAAGGCATAGAAATTGTACACACATAACAAATCTGAGTTAAACCAGCAAACACATCTATTATTTCAAGAAGTTAACTGGTAAAGGAGGCAGAAAATCTCAGCCTCTGGGACTAACCAAGGGCATATATTCTTATTAGGATCTTAGGGAAGGAGGAGATTTAGTGCACCAGGGCCAGGTGCTTGCCCTTTCTGATCGAGTTGTGATTCATGAGAGATATAAAAAGTGGGTGGAAGCCCTGCTGAAATTTGTGCTCCTCAGAGGTGTTCTACCTGAGTAGGGAGATTACTGGCTAATAAGAGGTGCTGCCTCCTTGTTCCTCTCCATCTCTAATAATTCCAGAGTAAATCTTATATACAGCTCCCACTGGCTGACCTCTGATGCTCCACTCTTTCTCTCTTTGTCTTTGCATTTTGCTCTTTGCTGTTCCTTGGTGCTTGTGCTACTCTGAAGCTGTGAGAAGAACTAGATTACAGGCTGTGAAAGACAAACAAGGGTGATGTCTATCTCACTTAGAGGCTTGCTGAGAAGTATAAGAACAAAAATCCAAACACCTCAAGACAAGGGAGAACTTCTTTACTGTAGGGGTCCCAGAGCACTGAACAGGCTGCCCAGAGGGGTTGTGGAGTCTCCTTCTCTGGAGACTTTCAAGTTTGTCTGGATTCATTCCTGTGTGACCTGAGCTAGACTGTATGGTCCTGCTCTGGCAGGGGAGTTGGACTCAATGATCTCTTTGGGTTCCTTCCAACCCCTGACATCCTGTGAGCATGTAAAGGGTAGACATCAGACAGCTGCCCTGTTAGAAAGCACCAACACAGAGCACAGCAGTGATTTTCACCCGAGAAGCACTCGGTAGCATTTGCCATCAACTAGTGTGCCCACACACTCTCTGTTTTTAAAGGTGGTGAACCCCAAGGCTCAGAAACAACTCAAATCCATGCATTTAAGCAGCATTTCCACTCCTCTGGCTCAACGTGTGGCCTTTTGAGATTGCCCTAAACCAGCCTCGATTTCTTTATTGCAGGGAACGTAGCCACCTGCTGGGCTCAAAACCCAGCTCGTAGGCACTGCAATCTTTAGAAGCAAGTTCAGCAGGCAGAAGAGATTTCATGCTTAGCTCTCTCTTTTTTTTCTGCACCTCAGAAGTTTATCAAGGAAATGTCAGCACTTGTTTTGATTCCAGAGGTGATCATTATCTGAGGAACAAATCAGATGCTAGGAAAGTGAGGGGAAAACTCCCCCAACAACTTCAAACAAATATGTAATCTTCTGGGGGGGTTGTGATGGTTTTTTTCATGGAACATCTCCAGGTATGAGCCTATCTTTTATTCACTTGGCCTCATCTGTGCTACTTTATAGTCTTCTGACATTCAAATGGGATTTCATGGCAGCACTCAGGTCCCTGCAAATATCTGTAATGATACTGTTGCCACTGACCTTTCTCTCAGGAGGGATGTTGACATTTTTGAAAGATGCAATTGACTCTCAAAAACAACATCTCTTCTTATGCCAATACAAAGCAAGCAGACTTGTGCCCTAGCTCAGTTGCCATCCTAGCAAGAGGGAAGATTGAATGCCCTCAATATCAAGGTGAGAAATCCAGTGAAACAGATGGGATTCTTCCTTTAAGACTGGTACTGAGCCCCTTCTGCTGCCTGTTAGCAGATGCTTCAGAAATGGCCCATGAGGGCATCTTACAGGAAAGAGCATTTTCTCGAACTATAAAGCTCTAAGAAGGTTTATAGTTAGATGTTTGGGGGTTTATTTCTAATGGACAAGAAGAAGAACAAAGAAGAAGGAAGAAGGAAGAAGAAGAAAATTAAAAAAGAGTAACAAAAGAAACAGTTTGAGTGCTGTGTCCAGCTCTGGGCTCCTCAATTCAAGGGAGATGTTGCAATACTGGAAGGTGTCCACAGGAGGGCGCCAAAGCTGGGGAGGGCCTGGAGCACAGCCCTGTGAGGAGAGGCTGAGGGAGCTGGGGGTGTGCAGCCTGCAGAAGAAGAGGCTCAGGGCAGAGCTCAGTGCTGTCTATAACTACCTGAAGGGAGGCTGTAGCCAGGTGGGGTTGGGCTCTTCTCCCAGGCAACCAGCAAGAGAACAAGGGGACACAGTCTGCAGTTGTGGCAGGGGAGGTCTAGGCTGGATGTTAGGAGGAAGTTGTTGTCAGAGAGAGTGATTGGCATTGGAATGGGCTGCCCAGGGAGGTGGTGGAGTCACCATCCCTGGAGGTGTTGAAGCCAAGCCTGGCTGGGGCACTCAGTGCCATGGTCTGGTTGATTGGACAGGGCTGGGTAATAGGTTGGACTGGATGATCTTGGAGGTCTCTTCCAACCTGATTGATTCTATGATTCCATGATAATCCACATGCACATATCTTATACACATGCATCATTATGTAAAGACAAATAACACACACAAACTAGCTGTGGTGGCTTGAGGCTAATCAGAATATTCTAATGACCAAAATTAGATCTTTGGTTGCAAAAAGAAACTCATGATAAAGTCTATATCATTCACTGGTTTGCTAAAAGAGAGAAAAAGACAAAGTATAAACAGTTTGTCCCTCTTTTGCCTTTTTTTGCTCCTGAGCATTGGATCTCTTCTCTCTAATCTCTGCCACTAACCCCAGCTAACATTTCCCCACAACAAAATAAGCTTTGCTGATTGTTTTGTTTTCTGTCTGGGAACTAGAGGGAGAGAGGGAGGGTGGCTTTGAGTCCCTCCAGGGCAGTTTCTTTGTCTGTATTATGTCTAATTTGGATATGTTGTAACTACTTGTCAATATATTGTGTATGTATGCTTGTAAATTTAGCTTTGCTGTAAACAGAGCTTTCTCTTATTCCCAAGCCATCTGAGCTGGTCTGGTAAATTTCAATAGTGAAGGAGGAAGTTGCTAACCCAGCACACTAGCTGCATCCTGACACAGCTCCCTGCTTCTTAAGCTAGTCCAGGATAGAAGAAGATGCAAGAAGAGCAGTCATACAGGCAGCAACATCTTCCAAAAGCATCACAGAAAAGAAGACCCTTCCCACATCTGTCTGCCCCTGTGTGAAATAAGAATGGAAGCTTAGGAACAACAACTCTGGGCTTGCAGTTTCTGGTGCAATCAGCTTTGTTTGGCTTTCCCTCCACAGAAAAGCCCAGTGATGCTTCTCACTGACCCCTTTTGTATAACCATCCAGTTTCACATATCTCAGACAATTTCTTTCTGTCTTTGCTAATGCAGGTTTCCAGCATCCCTTCCAAGGCAAGGGAGAAGGAGGCTG
Organism: Pogoniulus pusillus; assembly: GCF_015220805.1. NCBI lineage: Eukaryota > Metazoa > Chordata > Aves > Piciformes > Lybiidae > Pogoniulus > Pogoniulus pusillus. Next base: position 4,372,867 of record NC_087288.1, on the reverse strand, counting down.
AACTACATCTGAGTTTCTGCTGGTGACCATATTAGAAGGAGAAATCAGAACTATGTTAAAAATGTTCTGCAGGCATTTTCTGCTTTGACATGAAATCTCTCAGCTAAATAAAATGGTAGATACACTGCAGAGTGTGAGAGAGCAATGCCTAATTTTCTACACTATTACTCTTTAGAGATATTACATCCTTCTACCAATATTTCCTTTCAACCTACCTTTGTGTTTACACATTGAAATCTTTGAAGGAAGCCCAAGTATGGATAGATGCACCATAAAGAGATCTTCATTGAATCATAGAATGTCAGGGGCTGGAAGGGAGTGCAAAAGATCATCCAGTCCAACCCACTGGCTAGATGTCACCTAGATAAATATTACCTGCTAGATATCCCCTGCTAGATGTCACCTAGATAGATATTACCTGCTAGGTGTCACCTAGATAGATATCACCTGCTAGATATCCCCTGCTAGATGTCACCTAGATAGATATCACCTGCTAGATATTCCCTGCTAGATGTCACCTGGATAGATATCACCAGCTAGATATCCCCTGCTAGATGTCACCTAGATAGATATTACCTGCTAGATATCCCCTGCTAGATGTCACCTAGATAGATATTACCTGCTAGATATCCCCTGCTAGATGTCACCTAGATAGATATTACCTGCTAGATATCACCTAGATAGATATTACCTGCTAGATATCCCCTGCTAGATGTCACCTAGATAGATATTACCTGCTAGATATCCCCTGCTAGATGTCACCTAGATAGATATCACCTGCTAGATATCCCCTGCTAGATGTCACCTAGATAGATATCACCTGCTAGATGTCACCTAGATAGATATTACCTGCTAGATATCCCCTGCTAGATGTCACCTAGATAGATATCACCTGCTAGATATCCCCTGCTAGATGTCACCTAGATAGATATTACCTGCTAGATATTACCTAGACCACATCACACAGGAAAGCATCCAGGCATTGAATATCTGCAGAGAGGGAGACTCCACAGCCCCCCTGGGCAGCCTGTTCCAGTGCTCTGTCACCCCCACAGGGAAAAAATCCTCCTCATGTTTAAATGAAACTTTCTCTGCCTCAGCTTCCACCCAGTGCCCCTTGGCCTGTCATTGGGCATCACCCAGCAGAGCCTGGCTGCAGCCTCCTGGCACTCACCCTGCACATATTGACAAACATGAATGAGGCTGTGGGCAGCCTGCTCTAGGGTAGGGTGTCCCTTCCCACGCCAGGGAAGCTGGAACTAGATGATCCTTGTGGTCTCTTCCAACCCTGACTGCTTCTATGATTCTAAGCTCATTTTTTTTTTAACTTTATCTAAGTATATTCTGTAGTCCAGATGCAAAACTTCTCAGTTCTGTAGTTGCAGCTGCTGCCTTCCTGCCATCCTTTATTGCTTCAGCAGGAGTGCCCAAACTGTTACCCAGCATCACGTACACAGCGTGCCGGCGATGAGATTTCTGAGCGCTGCTCATAGATCTGGCAGCCAATATAAAGGCTTTCCCACAGCAGTCAAGGGAATGTGCTTATAAAAAATATCCATATTTCCCTTCTTCCACGAGAAAAAAAACTTCAACTGACTTTGTGGTGTGGATGACAACAGTTTCCAATGCCAGCTGACAGGCCTGTGAGAGCTGCCGTAGCTTGCTGCTGGTGTTTCGGGGGAGCTTAGTGAAGGAAGCAAACTTTGCAAGCTGTTATTAACATTTCAAGCAACTCCATTCTCTCCCTGGTATTGCAATTTGTGAAATGCCAGGGAGGAAGTCAATGCAGCTGAAATTCTGCAGGCCTTGAGGCATCCTTCACTTTTTATGATGGAGTTCTTCAGTCTGTGTTTTGATGCAATCAGCTTTCCCCCTAGTTCGGGCTGGCGTTCTGGGTCTCGTTTGTTAATAGCAAGTGTAGGGCAAGTTTTGTAACACCAAAGAGTTCTGTGCTTTGTGTTCAAGAAGAGAAGGCTTCGAGGAGACCTTGTGGTAGCCTTCCAGTGTCTGAAGGGGGCTACAAGAGGGCTGGGGAAGGGCTATTTGCAAGGTCTTGTAATGACAGGATGAGGAGGAATGGGTTTAAAGTTTATTCTGAAGCATTCAGCAGTAGCAATACAACATTCAGTAGTTTTCCAGCAGCTCCTTCAACGTTAAAAGAGTTATGCTCATCTTAGAGGGGCAAAAAAAAAATAGCTCTGGTAGCTCCAAATATACCCCAATTTGTCATTAGTCACAGTGCTGCAGGTCCAGTTTAACAGATTTTAGGAACAGATTGGTTGCTTCCTCACAGCAGTTGAGAATTCGGCACAATCCTAAGCACAACTCCAGGCTGGATAGGGAATGGCTGAGAGCAGCCCTGAGGAACAGGATTTAAGAGTTTGGGGTGATGAAATGCTCAACATGAGCCTGCAGTGTGAATGCAGCCCAGACAGCAACCCTGTGCTGGGCTGCAGCAAGAGCAGTGTGGGCAGCAGGGCAAGAGAGGGGACTCTGCCCTTTGGCTCTGCTCTCCTCAGACCCCACCTGGAGCACTGTGTGCAGTTCTGGAGCCCCCAACACAAGAAGGACATGGAAGTGTTGGAACAAGTCCAGAGGAGGCCACAAAGATGCTCAGAGGGCTGCAGCAGCTCTGCTATGAGGACAGGCTACAAGAGCTGGGACTCTTCAGCCTGGAGAAGAGAAGGCTTCCAGGAGACCTTGGGGTAGCCTTTCAGTATCTGAAGGGGGCTACAGGAGGGCTGGGGATGTACTATTGACAAGTTCTTGTAATGACAGGATGAGGAGGAATGGGTTTGAACTGGCAGAGGGGGGATTGAAACTGGATGTTAGGAAGAAGTTGTTTGCAGTGAGGATGGTGAGACACTGGCACAGGTTGCCCAGGGAAGTTGTGGCTGCTCCCTCTCTGGAGGCATTCAAGGCCAGGTTGGATGAAACCTGTTCTAGTGGGAGGTGTCCCTGCCTATGGCAGGGGGTTGGAATTGGATGACCCAAACTGTTCTGTTATTCTAAGTGTATTAAAAATCGTGCTTTGAATGTCTTCCTGAAGGTAGCCTGTGAACATGAAAAGCATTTGGCTCTTGTTATTCTCTGTCTGTGCTGGAGGATGCAATAGGTCAGACAAATTCTCTGAACTCTCAAAAACTCTGAAGTTGTAGAGGGGTATGAACATGAGCAGGTCATAATTTGCATTTTTTAAAGTGTCCATGTAGATTTGACTTCCCATTCACACACAAAGCAAGGCAAAAGGGGCTCTTTGCATGCTTAAATTTCACACCCCTAAACTAAAGTATTGAGCTAATGTCAGGTCTTAGAGAAAAGTTATTATCTCTCCCTTTTGGAAGTGCTTCAATAGTGTGTACTGTGCATTCTTAGAACTAATTTGCTCCTTGTATGTGGGAGAAGAGAACTCAGTTCTATGATTCACTTCCGTAACTGAGGATTTCAGTGTTGCCCCTGAAAACAAGAAAAAGACAGAGCATTAACAAGAACTAGAAGCATTTCTTCTCCATGGGGTAGAGATCCCACATAAAACCCTTAAAAGAATCAAAGAATCGTAGAATCAAGCAGGTTGGAAGAGACCTCCAAGAGCATCCACTCCAACCTAGCACCCAGCCCTGGCCAATCAACCAGACCATGGCACTGAGTGGCTTTTCAGCAACACCTCTAGGGATGGTGACTCCACCACCTCCCTGGGCAGCCCATTCCAATGCCAAACACTCTCTCTGGCAACAACTTCCTCCTAACATCCAGCCTAGACCTCCCCTGGCACAACTTGAGGCTGTGTCCCCTTATTCTGTTTTTGGTTGCCTGGCAGCAGAGCCCAACCCCACCTGGCTACAGCCTCCCTTCAGGGAGCTGCAGACAGCAATGAGCTCTGCCCTGAGCCTCCTCTTCTGCAGGCTGCACACCCCCAGCTCCCTCAGCCTCTCCTCACAGGGCTGTGCTCCAGGCCCCTCCCCAGCCTCGTCACCCTTAACTCACTCTTTCAAATTGAAAGGGCTTCATTTAGCCATCCCAGAGAGTAGGAATTTACCTTCTCAGTTCAAGTGGCTTTGCTAGGCAAAACTCCACTCTCCATAAGCAAATGCATAAAGAAACTTTACTCATATTTATAGACCATTAACTGGAAAGAACTATCAGAAAGATGGTTTTTCCAAGGCAATTCTGAAACCACACAAAGTGAATAACCACTTTACCCAGCTCTCAGTTTACCCAGATGTGTAGATGTCTCCATTTACCTTGAATGACAACAAAATGCATAATGCAAGAAAATAAGCCTGAAGCCAAGACTTTACTTTTGTTTGGGGATTTTTTTTGCAAGGGGCTGGAGACAATCTCAAGAAATTATTAAAATCACATCTCTTTGTGCTAGAAGAGAAACATTTGCATAATGAATTTTCCTCCAATGGCCTGAAAAGGGTAGCTAATATATGTATATATGCTGTGAATGTGGTATTGAGGAACTCTAATTGCACAACTAATATGCAGATTTGTGTGGCTGGGGCAGATGAGAGGCTTACCACAGTATATTCAGATAAATTATGTCCAGCTTAGATTATTGTTTAAGCATTTCAGCAGTTCAGGCTAAATCCTGCTTTGACAGGCAGCAGGCAACTTGGTGTTGCTTGGGTTGATGCACTTCTTCAGAGCTTCAGTGTTCCCTGTAGCTCCTACTCTGCCAGAGTGGGCTATAAAATCAGTAGTTTCTTAAAGGGATAGACTGAACAGAGCTCCAATGACTTAGACCTCTGTAAGAAACTCAAGTGAAGCCAGAGTGCAGTAGAATCATGGAATGATTTAGGTTGGAAGGGACCTCAAAGCTCATCCAGTTCCAATCCCCTGCCAGAAGCAGGGACACCTCCCACTGGAACAGGTCCCTCAAGGCCTCATCCAACCTGGTCTTGAACATCTCCAGGGAGAGAGCAGCCACAACTTCCCTGGGCAACCTGTGCCAGTGTCTCACCACCCTCACTGCAAAGAACTCCTTCCTAACATCCAGTTTCAATCTCCCCTCTGCCAGTTTAAACCCATTCCTCCTCGTCCTGTCATTACAAGACCTTGTCAATAGTACATCCCCAGCCCTCCCATAGCCCACTTCAGATACTGAAAGGCTACTCCAAGGTTTCCTCAAAGCCTTCTCATCTCCAGGCTGAAGAGTCCCAACTCCCATAGCCTGTCCTCATAGCAGAGCTGCTGCAGCCCCCTGAGCATCTTTGTGGCTTCCTCTGGACTGGCTCCAACAGTTCCATGTCCTTCTTGTGTTGGGGGCTCCAGAACTGCACACAGTGCTCCAGGTGGGGTCTGAGGAGAGCAGAGCCAAGGGGCACAGTCCCCTCCCTTGCCCTGCTGCCCACACTGCTCTTGCTGCAGCCCAGCACAGAGTTGCTGTCTGGGCTGCACTCACACTGCAGGCTCATGGTGAGCTTTGTATCACCCCAGACCCCCAGGTCATAGAATCATAGAATCAGCCAGGTTGGAAGAGACCTCCAAGCTCATCCAGTCCAACCTGGCACCCAGCCCTACCCAATCAACCAGACCATGGCACTAAGTGCCCAACCAGTCTTTTCTTGAACACCTCCAGGGGCAGTGACTCAACCACATAGGTGAACTGATAGGTCTGAGCCAGAGGACAAACACAGCTGCAGACTGTTTCTGCTGTCTGTACCTGAAGGGAGGCTGTAGCCAGGTGGGGTTGGGCTCTTCTGCCAGGTAATCAGCAACAGAACAAGGGGACAGAGTCTCAAGTTGTGCCAGGGGAGGTCTAGGCTGTATGTTAGGAGTAAGTTGTTGCCAGAGAGAGTGATTGGCATTGGAATGGGCTGCCCAGGGAGGTGGTGGAGTCACTGTCCCTGGAGGTGTTCAAGCAAGGCCTGGGTGGGACACTTAGTGCCATGGTCTAGGTGACTGGACAGGGCTGGGTGCTAGGTTGGACTAGATGATCTTGGAGGTCTCTTCCACCCTGCTAGATTCTGTGATTCTATGGTTCTCTGTGTTAGCAGGGCTTCCAATAATTTTGGAGGAAGGAGTTTGAGAACAGTGCAAACTTAATTCAGATGATCTCTGCAAATGCAAAGGTAACGTTCCTGCTGTAGCCTTATGCAAACAAACTTAAAGCAGCCCTTATCTTTTCTGCAAATAAGCTATCACTCATGCTTCAGGGGCTGCTGGAAAAAGAAAAGATGATAAAGATCATTTCTGAAACCTCATTTTTATAAGAGGAAGACACAAAGAGAGAGAACGTTCAGAGGCAGGGATTTGCTTTCATTCCTCAGGAGAGAAATTTTCAAACAGGTTTTCATAAGGAAGGAGAAATTCTATGGAGAGAAAATGACATCAGTGATCTAACAGGGAAGCCCAAAAGGTATTTGAAGTCTTCAGAGACCACTGAAATTTCCAACACAGAGAAAACCTGTAAGGGATACTTCCTTTTTTCTTTTCTTTTAGGGGGTGGTCCATCTGAGTTCAATAAATCCTGGAAAGATGTTAGGCAGTTGAGCAGCCAATGACAGCAGTCTTAGCAGTATCACAGTTCCATGAAATCCTTGTTACCAGTTCCTATCAACCAAAAAGTTATCTCCTGATGGAAACAGAACTGGCCAGAGAAAAATATCTTTGCTAGTGCTTTGATTCACATCATCAGCCTTGACTTGAAGTTGTCTGGTGTGGTATCTCAAGAACACCTTTTTTTTTTTCCTATGCAAGAAAGAAATCTCTGCTATTATGATTCAGTCTAGCATTAGCAGGTATCTTCTGGAGGCATAGGTAAGAATCATAGAGTCAAGCAGGTTGGAAGAGACCTCCAAGCTCATAGAATCAAACAGGTTGGAAGAGACCTCCAAGCTCATGCAATCAAGCAGGTTGGAAGAGACCTCCAAGATCATCCAGTCCAACCTATCCCCAGCCCTATCCAGTCAACTAGACCATTCCAACCTGTCACACAGCCCTAACCAATCAACTAGATCATGACACTAACTGCTCATCCAGGCTTTTCTTCAACATCTCCAAGGACAGCAACTCCACCACCTGCCTGGGCAACCCATTCCAGTGCCAATCACTCTCTCTGTCAAAGAACTTCCAACATCCAGCCTAGACCTCCCCTGCCACAACTTGAGACTCTGTCCCCTTGTTCTGTTGCTGCTTGCAAGTGTAGTGAGGCCAGAAACTAAGCACAAGTCAGCTTCTAAGTACTGGGATGCCTGTGGTACTTCTCTCACTGTCATAAAAGAACATGTTTAAACCATGCTCATGCTGCAAATTCTGCCTTGAGATGGGAAAATTTTATGGAAATGGGTTAGACAGATCAACAGAGCTCCAGATCATCAAAGGCTATTAAGCCTCAAACTCCCTCTGACTGCAGCCTTGGGGATCTGACCCAAAGACTTTGCCGAAGGTCACACAGATGTCTGTAAATGGACACAGAGTCAAACCAATCTTTCTGAATTCCCAGAACATTATCCTAATTGCACTTCCTTGAATCCCTGTGCCTTAAGAAGATTGCTGAGACCATTCTCCTATATGAGGAATACTCAGTATTTTTTTTGCATATAGATGCATCCTGTCATTTTAGAACTACACAGTTCTCAGCAGCAAAACTATGGGGACTGCTGGTTTTAAGTTGATTCAGGTAGCTTCCCCTGTACTCAGCACTGCTCAGGCCACACCTTGAGTACTGTATCCAGTTCTGGGCTCCTCAATTCAAGAGAGATGTTGAGGTACTGGAACGTGTCCAGAGAAGGGCAATGAAGGCTGGTGAGGGGCCTGGAGCACAGCCCTGTCAGGAGAGGCTGAAGGAGCTGGGGGTGTGCAGCCTGCAGAAGAGGAGGCTCAGGGCAGAGCTCATTGCTGTCTACAACTGCCTGAAGGGAGGCTGTAGCCAGGTGGGGTTGGGCTCTGTTGCCAGGCAAGCAGCAACAGAACAAGAGGACACAGCCTCAAATTGTGCCAGGGAAAGTCTAGGCTGGATGTTAGGAGGAAGTTCTTCACAGAGAGAGTGATTGGCACTGGAATGGGCTGCCCAGGGAGGTGATGGAGATGCCATCCCTGGAGGTGTTGAAGCAAAGCCTGGCTGAGGCACTTAGTGCCATGGTCTGGTTGATTGGCTAGGGCTGGGTGCTAGGTTGGACTGGATGCTCTTGGAGGTCTCTTCCAGCCTGGTTGATTCTATGATTCTGTGATCTTTGATACTCCATCAGTCAGGGTTATCTCAGGTACAGCCTCATTCAGAGTTCATTTTCAGGGACTATTCCATTTTCTTTGGACTATGTAAGGCAAAATGTGCATATAGGTGAGAGAATGTTCTGAACAGCTTCATTCCATGCACCCACCCCAGCCTGTGTGCTCAGGTAGCCTGAGGAATATGTTCAGTTGCAGTCTGTGATTCAGTCATTAGATGTCCCTGTGCACTGTGAAGGATTCTGTGTGAGGTGTCTCTGGTAAGCAACACAGAGCTGAACTAGACTGGTTCTGGGAAGTCTGCTTGTTGGATTTATGCTCATTACTATCCTGTTGACAGTTCTCCTCTTCAAAAAGCCAATTGTTTGCCCTTTTTCATTTGTAATTAAGGTGATTACCTATCCAGAAACATCATCTGGCTAACACTAATTGGAGGGCATAGTTTAGTTATCAACTAGGACAAGAGGATGTCAACTGTCCTTAACCTCAGCCCCTTCATTTTGTCCAGTTTAGATGAATAGCTTTATCAAAGAGAGATACAGTCCAGATTGACTTGTTCATGTACCATAAGCACCTCTGCACCTTCTTTGCCCTGTGCCTTTGTACAGCTCTCTGGCTTTTTGGTCTCTACCCATCTTTCTTGTGCCATATGCAGTTTCCTGCACAATGAAGTAGCTTGTTCAGAAGTTTGCAGCTTCTTATTAGGTTGACACTCTAAACTCAGCAATTTTCTAACCACTCCCCTCCCTATTCACCGCAAATTAGTTAAGAAGCCTTGACAAAAGAAAGAGTGAATTGTAAAATGCAAGCATGGGTTGAAGATACTCTGCTAGTTTGAGCCTAGCTGGGATATTTTAGTGAGAGGAATTAGGTGATAGGCTGTGAAAAGGAAACAATGGTGATGTCTGCTGCACTCATAGGCTTGCTGAGATGGATTAAAAAGAACACCACAAACCTAGGTAACACAGTTGCTCTCTGTCTTTGGCTGCCTCCCTTCTCTCTCTAACCTGCTGTCTGTGTAACTAATCCTTCTGCTTCCTAACTCCCCTGGCTGATTCTCCAAACTCTCCTTGAACATAAGGCAAAGTCTAGGATACGATAGAGGAGTGGAAAGGAGGTGGAAGGGTGATTGAGAGTCCCTTCTGGGGATTCTGGTTTCTGGGAGGGCTTCTGTGTTTCTCTGTTACCTTTTTAACTTATCTATTTCTGTCTCTAGCTGTATAGACTGTAAATACCTGCTTGTCTATTGTGCTAAGCTGTGAATGTAAAGCTCCGCTCTAATTTCCAGCTCGGCTGAGTCTAGTCTGGGTGATTTCCTGAGAGTGGGTGGGCAGATAACACCCAAACCATCACAGATACTACACGTTGATTCCTTTGAGATGATAAGCCACAGGAGCACTGCCTGCACAATTAAAGATGGACAGGAGGAATGCATTTGTGCACTGCACTCAACAAAGAGTGGAGTTTCCAGCACTATCCCTAGCGCAGTACCCATTCTGCGTTCGCGGCTATGAAATAAGCCTTGGAAATAAAGGGGGCGAGGAAAGGTGGTTTTCTGCCCTGTCACATAGCAAACTGGAGGAGTGCTGCACAACATTTTCACGTTCCTCAGCGCTTCAGGAGCTGTCAGGTGAATTTCATAAAGCCCTTTTATATTATGAAGTGGAAAAATGTATTCAGAAGCATCCAAATTCCCTGTTATTAAATGTGTCTCTGTGTAATGAAGTCCCTGCGAATGCAACAGGAGCAACTACTGTAGCAACAACTCTAATTACTTTCCTATAGCACTGACAGAAGTGATGGCATTTTAATGGAAATTTAATCTCTGCAATTTAACAAAGATGTGTGCTCATATTATTTCCCCTTATATTGCTTTATGCACTATGAACATAGAAACATAGAATCAAGCAGGTTGGAAGAGACCTCCAAGAGCATCCAGTCCAACCTAGCACCCAGCCCTAGACAGTCAACCAGACCATGGCACTGAGTGCCTCGGCCAGGCTTTGCTTCAACACCTCCAGGGATGGGGACTCTACCACCTCCTTGGGCAGCCCATTCCAATGCCAATCACTCTCCTTGGGAAGAACTTCCTCCTAACATCCAGCCTAGACCTCCTCTGCCACAACTTGAGACTCTGTCCCCTTGTTCTCTTGCTGATTGCCTGGGAGAAGAGACCAACCCCCACCTGGCTACAGCCTCCCTTCAGGTAGTTGTAGACAGCAATGAGCTCTGCCCTGAGCCTCCTCTTCTGCAGGCTGCACCCCCCCAGCTCCCTCAGCCTCTCCTCATAGGGTTTGTGTTCCAGGCCCTCCACCAGCTTTGTTCCCCTTCTCTGGACATATTCCAGCACCTCAACATCTCTCTTGAATTGAGTGGCCCAGAACTGGACACAGCACTCAAGGTGTGGCCTGAGCAGTGCTGAGTACAGGGGAACAATAACCTCCCCCACCCTACTGGGACCTACATCTGTAGGGTTGTGCAGCTTTCCCTGTCCCCCCCAGCAAGCATTGCAGCAAAAAACACTTCTGGTGAACCTTTTCTTTGCTGTGATTTTCACCATTTCCATGTTTAGTCTGAAATGTCATAAATGAGCTAGATATATATATATCCAGACTTTAAAGAGATTCTGGCAAAGTGTGTAAGTGTCATGATACATTCCCCTCCTAAATCTGTACCAATCCTGATAAACACCAGATGCATCTGAAATTTGGTGCAAAAAACACATTAAAGATGTCTATCAAAACACAACCTACTTTTAGAATTCAATCACAATTCAAAACACACCAAAAAAAAAACCCCAAAACCACCAGAACACAAACCAAATCCCTAGTTTGGGTTTAGCATATTATTTATACCACCTCCTTGCCACTTGCTCATCACTCTAAGGTTGCTGTCTAGGTAGATTGTAGCTGTGTTGTGGAAGATACATGTCCTGGCTTGGCCTGGCATGATCCCATGGTCCCCTTCCCTCAGCGCCTCAATTCAAGAGAGATGTTGAAGTGCTGGAAGGTGTCCAGAGAAGGGCAGCAAGGCTGGTGAGGGGCCTGGAGCACAGCCCTGTGAGGAGAGGCTGAGAGAGCTGGGGGTGTGCAGCCTGCAGAAGAGGAGGCTCAGAGGTAACCTCATTGCTGCCTACAGCTACCAGAAGGGAGGCTATAGCCAGCTGGGGGTTGGTCTCTTTTCCCAGGCAAGCAGCAACAGAACAAGGGGACACAGTCTCAAGCTGTGTCAGGGGAGATATGAGCTTGACATTAGTAAGAAGTTGTTGCCAGAGAGTGACTGGCACTGGAATGGACTGCCCAGGGAGGTGGTGGAGTTGCTGTCCCTGGAGGTGTTGAAGCAAAGCCTGGCTGAGGCACTTAGTGCCATGGTCTGGTTGATTGTCTAGGGCTGGGTGCTAGGTTGGACTGGATGCTCTTGGAGGTCTCTTCCAACCTGCTTGATTCTATGATTGCATTCAGGCAAATAATAAATAGGCTTTTGCCACATGCCTGCTTTTGCTTTTTGCCTCCTTTGCCCTGCCACATCATGCTGTGCTTTGCCTGAAACGACTTTCAAGACACCAACAGAACACTTTTCAAGTGTTTGGGTACTGTTTGACCCACTTCTGTGAGTAAATATTCAAAGCCTCTCTGTAAGAGGTTCTGGAACTAGATTCTATTGTGCCTTTCTGCTTGAGCAGCAGAAAGGAGCCTCTCAAGCCCCCTGATGGGCAAGCAGTATAATTGAAACTAGGAATCCCTTTCCAGCATTGAGTTTAAGAAATAACTAGCAAATACAAACATTAAAGTGTTCTAAGTTGGCTGTTGCCTGTGTGTATAAGTATCCAAACCCTGCATTTTGAACATTGTAAATAAGTTTTCTGGTGAGCTTTAATGTTAATAGACAATTTCCATAGTCATTAACAATCTTTGCCTGGATATCAAAATGCATATTGATTCTTATTTTTTGCCTAATTTGCAACAGGCTGGCAACCCAAGGAGACCAAGACATTTATTATGTTGAGGCAGAAAACCATGAACATAAGCATACACCCAGGGCTTCACTCAGACAAACACATGCATATGCTACACTTTGCTCATGAGTGGGATTGGTAGCTCTAATGAACCTAACTGTGTGCTTAAAGTTAATTATATGCCATTTCACAGAACTCAAGCCAGAAAAAGATGAAGGAATCAAGTCCATTATTAAAAGTGCATTTGGGGCACCTAGTTACAGGACCCTTCAGATTATAGCTCCCCATCTGCTGTGTGTTAATGGGAATTAGAAGGAAGCTAATTTAGGAGCTGAAAGGCAATGTACTTTCACTAAAAAAGCACAAATCCAGTCTACTAAGAGGGTTACAAGGGGAAGAATTGGTAATGCAAATATAAGATACTTATCTGATGTTGCTGGCTCTCTGCAATTTTCTGAAAGGAGAAGCTGTCTTCCTGCTTGGCAGAGCCAATTCCTTCAGCCTCTGCACAGTTTCAGCAGAACTCTCTGTACAGAGATCTGAATTCCATAGGAAAATAAAAATCTATATATAATGAAAATAATTCTTCAGTCCCATGTGGTACTTTTCCAGTTACTCTTTACCAAATACACTGCCAAGTATGCTGGAGCAGACAGTTCTTTGGGGAAGCTAATATAATCCAAGCAAGGCAATGAAATTAAGCACGTAGCATAATAGCCACCAATTGAAATTGATGTGACATTAGGAGCTTTTCTGCAGTAAAGCAAATAGAGAAGTGGAAAACAGTTCTCCTCCGTTGTGACTAAAGAGCCAGTTTTGAAGTAATGAGGCTGTATTACAGGAACCTTTCTGTGCCTTTTGGTAGGCTCCAGAACATCTGACTAAGAGCTGTGGATCTTTGGTTCGCGCCTTTCGGCTGTCCTAGTGGTGGTGACCATTTGTTTGTTTTACAGAGGAGCATTTAGTTCTGCCTGTTAAATCACTTATACCTCTAGATCTAGGTAATTAGCATCCTGGGTGTCCCCAGTTCAAATAAGAAGGGTCACACTTGGTTTAGACTAGATAATTCAGTCACTGACACAAAAAGTTGTCATAGGGAAATCTGCAGTGGCTGACTCCTTAGTATTTTCCCCTTGCTTCATTTTCACAGGCACTGCTGAGTGTATTCTGCTGTGGCTCCACTGCTAGCTGCATGTCAAGTTGGATGGACTTTGTGTATTGCTATGCAAGTTACAGAAGTCCTTCAGAATGCTCAAACTTAAGAGGCATCTGTGGTAAATGCAGGAAGCACAGCACAGTGGCATCCCTTCCAAGACACTGTTGGTCTGCTTTTATCCCAAAGCTATCCCAGCTGCTTTGAGGAAGTAAGTTGGAGCTGCCACCCAGTGTCACACATCCCCATCTCCTCAAATAGGAAGGAAAGCCAATAAGACTTCCCCCCCAAACTCCCTCCTTTTTAAGTGTTAGTCTATAAAGTTCACCTGGAACATTGCTCGCTCACAGTGAAGCTTCTGAGCCCAAAAGCCCTTCCAGGAGGCTGAGAAGTTGGTCACAAGCAGAACCTGTTTTCAGACTGGGGATGCCAAACAGATTTCAAACGTTCTGCAGTAAAATAGCTGCCACTGCCACCCTCAAGGCATGGCAACAGCAGCCTCTGATGACCTTCAAACGTAGTGTGATGGCAGTATTCATTTGCTAGCACAGTGCTTATGAAAATGGGGGCTTGCACAAATCACATGCAGCATCCCTGCTGCACAACAGCTATTAAACTCAACAGACAAGTAGGTAAAAGCTAGAGAGGATTAAATACACAAACAGAGCAAGACGGGTTACAGCCTGAAATTTTTGTGTCAGTTCAGCTACTTTTGATTACCTGTGCTTTGGGCAGAGGTGAATCAGTTAAGAGAAAGACAGAGGATGTTAAAGATGGGCATCAGAGAGACAGTGCAGGAGGAGGCAGGAGACAAAGCACAGAAAATGGCTGGTGTGAAGCTGATTTCTAAGAGTCTGTGAGAAAGGAAGCTCTGGGGGTTGCAGAAGGTGGCTGCATGGCACAGTGTGGAGCTGCTCATAAGCAGAGCTGTAAAAAGCAGTCTGATGTCTGTGGTGTTAAATGTACAAGGGCAGAAGCAATATCTTGCCTTTAACACGTTCATAGCAAAGCAGCAGCCCTGAGTGGGTAATAAGGATACTCAGGCAGCCCACAATGAGTCTCACATAGCTGCTGCACAGCAAGTTTTAGGCTTTTAACTTTTGTGCAAAATCATCCTTTAGCTGGCTCTTCCAAAACCATCTGTCTGAGGGAGAGTCAGTGTGGTGCAAAAAGATGATGCATCCCAGAGGGTGCCTCCTCCTCGCTGTTCCAGATCAGAGCACTGGGGAGGCTCAGGGATCTCCAGTTCACTGCCCAGTCATCTCAGGGCTGAGGGGGGAATTCATATAACTCATCTTTTTTCACTTGCATTGAGCAGAGCACCAAGTCCAGCTGACAACAGGGCCTGTTTGCTGGAGCCTGCTTAAGGCTTCACAAAAGCCCTTCATTGGACTGAGGCATGGAAAAGCTGAGGACTGCTATGGGAAACTGAAGGTTGCCCTGAAGCAAGAGGAGGTGGACTGAAAAAGATGTCTGAGAAGGAACCAAATCAACCCTGGGATTACCACAACCCAATGTAGGAAGCAGAGAGCAGGAGCAATGCTGCTTATTTTTTTCATCAAAACCCCACAGAAATGAAAAGCTCAGCTGCCCAGCCTTCCTAAAGGAGAGCTTTTAGGCAGGAGCAGCCTAAAGGTTCCTGCAGCCATCAGAGAAACGCAGAGAAAAGGAAAGAGGAACTGCCAGTGGAGGGTAGTATTGTATAAGAGAAAAAAAGTTGCTTCTCCCTTACCCTGAAGTTACCAACCAGGTGTAGCTATCAAACACCAGAACTATTTTCCACTCCTAGCTTTCAAAGTAACAAGATGGAGTAGACTAAAAAGAAATTTCAGGCCAAGGACATAGAGGAAATGAGAAAACTCTGCAAAGAGGCAGAATGAGTTATTTAGCTTGGAGAAGAGGAGGCTCAGAGGTGACCTCATTGTTGTCTACAGCTACCTGAAGGAAGGCTGAAGCCAGGTGGGGTTGGGCTCTTCTCCCAGGCAACCAGCAGCAGAACAAGGGGACACAGTCTCAAGTTGTGCCTGGGGAAGTCTAGGCTGGATGTTAAGGGGAAGTTGTTGGCAGAGAGAGTGATTGGCATTGGAATGGGCTACACAGGGAGGTGGTGGAGTCACCGTCCCTGGAGGTGTTGAAGCAAATCCTGGATGAGGCACTTAGTGCCATGGTCTAGTTAATTGGACAGGGCTGGGTGCTAGGTTGGAGTGGATGAGCTTGGAGGTCTTTTCCTAACCGGTTGATTCTATGATGGGACACTAAAATGGGAAGTTGAGAAAGAAAAGACAGCAGAGACAGAAACAATGGAAACAGGGTGGGGGGAAGAGACCAGAAAAGTAACCAAATGCTCACCAGGGCAGAGGGTAAAAAAAATGGTGCTTGGGTAAATACCCTGGTGGAGACTGACTACTCAAAATGGAACCAACAACTCAGAGCAAGTTCAAATATTTAGAGTTTATTTTGGAATGAAGGGGAACAAACAACAGGATTTGTGAAGGAACAACAGATTTTGTGAGCCAGCTTTTCCCTTCCCAGCATTCATCAAATCTATATGGGGAGTTACTGAAGGATACAGGTTATAAACTGAAGTAACTTAATCACAGATTGGTCTGCTTATACTCTGAGAACATTCTTGAACTCCTGCTTTACTACTCTAACCAATGCTGCTGATTCTTTCCTGGGAATAGGTCAATGTGCCATGAGTTACTGAAGCCTGGTTTAAGAACCACACTAAGATTCATAATTGAAAAAGAAAAACCTGAACAAGCCATTAACATAATTTCCAATGATAAACACTGTGGTGGCTTGGGTGTTCCCCACCCCCCCACACTTTGGAAATCACCCAGACTAGACTCAGTCAGCTCTGGAAATTGGAATGAAGCTTATATTTACAGCTTAGCACAATATACAAGCAGGTAGCTACAGTACATACAGTTATAGACAGAAATATACAAGGTAAAAGGCAATACAGAAACACAGCAGCCCTCCCAGAAACCTGAGTCCCCAGGAGGGGCTCCCAACTGCCCTTCCACCTTCTCCCACCCCTCTCAACCTTACCCCAGTGCCAAGGAAGAATGGAGTCTCAGTCAGGGGGTTAGGAAGCAAAGTGGATTAATCAGAGACAGGTGTAAGAGCAGGGAACACTGCAGCCTGGCACCTGGGTGGCTGCACATTCCCATGGGAGCTCCAGCTGGGCACTTGTGGTGGGTGCAGAGCTCAGGATGCTCCTGGCTTGCTGCTAGGTGGAAACTCCTTTTCAGAGCTGGCATTCCATCAGCACATCCTGCACGCCCTCCCACATGAACTGCTGCCCTGCCTGACCTCCCTAGCCATGAGGAGCTAATGGCCTGTGCTGCTGCTTCGCTCACACATGTGCCAGATGTTGGCTGCCACTGCTCCCGGCACCGCCCCGCCGCTGCCAGCTCTGCGGGCTCCTGGCAGCAGCTCACACGGTTAGTCTCCGGCACCGAGTGACAGATGTTATTTGGCTAACGCAGGTTCTTTCTCCCAGTGATGGTTTGGGCTAATCACACTGGAGCTGTTTTAAACTGCAGCACAAACAATACTCCAAGCTTTAGTTGCTGCTTCTCCTCCTCCCGAGGCAGGGCAGCAGCTTTACAGCGAGCAGCAGCAGTTACAGCTCTCTGGTTCGAAGACAAATTGTGTACCCTTTGGAACACAAGAAAGGGAGATTCTTTCAAGGCTCTGCTTTGTTCTCCTTCCCTGATCTCTTCCACGGCTTACAAAGGAGGTGGCAGTCTGCTGCGGCGTCAGAGTAGTGAAAAGCAGGATGAAGAACTTCCCTGTGCTGCGTTGCTGTGCAGTCTGTGGGCAGAGCATCACCACCAGGGCAGTGTCCCACACTGTCTGCAGCAGCATTCCGCTCCATAGGTAGGTACAAGGGGAGAAAGGACTCCCAGGTGGAAGACTAAGAAGTGGAAGTGATTGATGTTTCTTGCTTTGTATGCTTCCTTCCGAGAGAAGAAGGGCTTCTTCTCCACACAGAATTTCTTTTCTTGTTTTCTTACAGCCGTTAAGAAACCAGAGGCAGAGATAGGGTGAAGGAATCAATCTGGATAATGCTTCAGTGTAGAGAGATGGAAGAAAAGCTACAAACACACAGTTAATCATTGTTTAGTTATTTGAGCCAGTCCATGCCTTCATTCATCTCACAGCCCCCAGTCCCACACAAAAACAGTGCCTCCCAGAACTGGTTAGTGGAGCATTTGCTAAAGTGGTTTGCCTATTAATGAGTAACTTTAAGACCATTCACACTCAATGGCTACAGCGACTTGGTCCTCATCTTAACAAGGAGCCATCAAAATCCAGATGCACTTTGCTGTGCATGGAGAAAATCACAGAATCAACCAGGTTGGAAGAGAACTCCAAAACCATCCAGTCCAACCTATACTCTGAAAGGATTATTCCCCTGCTGATGCCCTTGGTTTGAGATTTCTTACTTACAGGTGAATTTTGAAAGAGCCGAGTCTCAGAAAGACCCTTCCTAGGAGAAACAGTTTCTGACCTGCTCCGAGATGAGAAAGAGCCCCTGCTTGCTCCACCATCCCCCACTTTGTCTTCTCCAAGCAGCCCCTACTCCATCATCACCCCCTCCTTTCACCCTGCCTAAGCAGCTTCTTCTCTATCACCAGTAGTTTCTCACTCAACCTACAGGCTGAGGCAAGACACCACATAGAGGAGCTCAGTCTGAGTAAGGAGACGCAGCCACCACCCATGAGTGATGTTACATTGGTCAGCAAGTCCCTAGCCTAGCTAACCGGGGGGCCAAGCAGGCCCCCCGGCCTTTGGATTCCACTCCCATTCACCCAGTGCACACCATGGGGACTCACCGGTGCCGATGGGAGGAGGATCCCTCTGCCCACAATGGGCAAACTTGGAGCTTCTGCTCTTCCTGGGGCTGCTTATAAAGGGCAGTGGGGAGGGCAAAGTGGTCACACCTGGGGTGGGAGGAGACTCCAACAGAACCCAGGTGCTCTGGGTTTGGGGTATAAAAGGGGAGGATGCAAGCTGGGGTGGACATGGCAGTGAAAGGATAGAGAGAAAAGAAGAAGATGAGAGGAAAAAAGAAGGAGAGCATAACAGGTAAGTCACAGCTCTTCTCTTACTACAGATGAGGAGATGGGTCTGGGTTGTATCAAGAGATGTGTGACCAGCAGGTGAAGGGAGGTAATTCTTCCCCTCTACACTACTCTTATGAGATGCAACCTGGAGTACTGTGTCCAGTTCTGAAACCCCTACTACAAGAAAGATATGGATGTGCTGGAGTGTGTCTGGAGAAGGCACACAGGGCTGATCAGTGCACTGGAGCTCCTGTCTGCTGAGGCAGTTGGGGTTGTTCAGTCTGGAGAAGAGCAGGCTCCAAGGAGACCTTATTGTATGTGAATGTATTTGCTACATGAAAAACCCCATTGGACATAATGTTTGAAGTTCAATGAGTCTGGTAGAGGCACTAAAGGAGGCTGGAGTTTGAGAGGGACAGGGATTTCCTGGAGAGGACTAGTGAAGGACTGTGAAGGTGATTAGGGGACTGGAGTACTGCCTGATGAGGAGAGGCTGAGGGACTTGGGGCTGTTTGGTCTGATGAAGAGAAGACTGAGAAGGTGTTTAATAATTGTTAACAAATCTCTAAGGGTCATGAGAGGGGAGTCAGGCTCTGCTCACTGCTCCTTGGGATAGGACAAGGAGCAATGGATGTAGCTGCAGCACAGGAGGTTCCACTTCAACACAATGGGATACTTCTTCACTGTAAAGTTCACAGCACTGGAATAGGCTGCCCAGAGAGGTTGTGGAGTTTCCTTCTTTAGAGACTTTCAAGGCCAGTCTGGATGTGTTCCTGTGTGACCTGAGCTAGATTGTGTGGCTCTGCTCTGGCAGGGGGTTTGGACCTGATCTCTTGGGGTCCCTTCCAACTCCTAACAACCTGTGAGCCTGTGGTGTTCAAACAAATATGAAAATTAGCTGCTTGCCTCTTTACAGGGAGTTGCTTCTGTTCACTCATTGACTATGACAGAACCATAGAATAGCCGAGCTGGGAAGAGATCTCTAGAGCTCATCTAGTCCAACCCCACAGTAAGACCAGGGGTCAGCTAGAGCAGGTTGTCAGATGGGGTTTGGGTATTTCCAATAATAAAGTCTTTGGCCACAGCAACCCCAAACAGCACTACAGGCTGGGGACAGAGTGGCTGAGAGCAGCCAGGAAGAAAGGCACCTGAGGGTGGTGGTAGAGAGGAGCTGAAGATAAGCCAGCAGTGTGCCCAGGTGGCCAAGAGAGCCAATGGTATCAGGAATAGTGTGGCTATTAGCACAAGGGAGGATATTCCCTGTACTTGCACAGGTCAGGCAACACCTTGAGTACTGTGTCCAGTTCTGGGCTCCTCAATTCAAAAGAGATGTTGAGCTGTTGGAACATGTCCAGAGAAGGGCAGCAAGGCTGGTGAAGGACCCGGAACACAAACCCTATGAGGAGAGGCTGAGGGAGCTGGGGGTGTTTAGCCTAGAGAAGAGGAGGCTCAGAGGTGACCTCATTGCTGTCCAAAACTACCTGAGGGGAGGCTGTAACAGGTGGGGGTTGGACACTTCTGCCAGGCAACCAGCAATAGAACAAGGTGGGGACAGTCTCAATTTGTGCCTGGGGAGATATAGGCTGGATGTTAGGAGGAAGTTGTTGCTAGAGAGAGTGATTCCCATTGGAATGGGCTGCCCAGGGAGGTGATGGAGTCGCCCTCCCTGGAGGTATTGAAGCAAAGCCTGGATGAGGCACTTGGTGCTATGGTCTGGTTAGGGTGCTATGAACTGGATAGGGCTGGGGGATAGGCTGGACTGGATGATCTTGGAGGTCTCTTCCAACCTGGCTGATTCTTTGCAACCTCTCTGGAGATCACTGTAGCAGTGTTCCATCAGCAACCTGTTCAAATGGAATTTCTTATGGTTCACTTTGTTCCCATTGCCGCCTGTCCTCTCACTGGGCAATGCTGAGAGCTTTGCATGAGTTAAGTCTGTCAGCTAAATCTAGGAAGAATCCTTTCTGATCCTCCAGCAAAAAGCAACCTGTCAAGCACGGGAAGAAGCATGTTTCAGCTCGTTAGGGCTCCCCACGATAGCTTAAGCAGCTCCAGGAATAACAGAAAGTTGTGCGCTGGTATGCAAGCAAGTGCATGATAAGCTGCTTGAGCAGATGTACTGAAGTCTTTCTCTCCAGTGACTGGAAGTTAATGGTCAGATTCCTGTATCTCTGCCCACTAGAAAAAAAAAAATCTTTTAAATCCCATTTAGATGTTTGATGATACCAAAGAAAGAATGTGTAACCATCTGCATAATTTGTTTATCAGCAATCACTCTGAAGCAGCAGCCGGGCTGCAGCATTCTCCTCCTAATTATGCTGAATTACTCAGTCAATGCCATGCTTTTATCATACCCCTATCTCCTCTAGCACACTGAAAAGAATCCAAAGGCATTCATCCTTTTAAGCATGTACAGAATAAAAAGTTTCAGAAGAAAACATGGGTGATGGGATGGAGCAGGCAGCAGAGATGTGTCTGTGATTTGCCATGCAAATGCGTTCATTCAATCCTTCCTCCCATTCGAAATAGGAAGGGACTTCATAACAGAGTGAGAAACAGCAAAACAGCAAGCAAAGCCTTTTAAAGGCCACAGAGAATCTCAAAGATTTGGGTTGGTTGTAGAAGATGTTTAGGGTTTTGCTCACAAAAGGAGACAAAAGTGCACAAGAACATCATCAGCTTCAGTTTGATCTTCAAACCGCAGCTCCACAATGCTTGCTGCAGCTGCAGAACAGGGTACCAGGCTCCTTGTTTGGGAGGAGAGAGGTATCACAGCAAACAGGTGAGTTTGCTGCTGCACTCTGGGCAGGAGTCGTAACCACTGGGTAAGCTTGACCTTAAGGGCAAGTTAGTCAAGGCTGGGGAATACAAATCAGTGCCTATGAGCAGTTTTGTTGAGTTAGATCAAAGACTCATTGAATTTATTGAGGTAAATAGATAAGTCCATAAAACAAGAAGCAGGCAAGCAAAAGTGATCAGGTTCCTAGTCTGCCTTCACAGTATTTAACAATTTCTGATTGACTTTGCGTGAGAGGTTGCAGTCAGGACAGCATAGAATCATAGAATGGTCTGTGTTGGAAGGGACCTCCAAAGGTCACCCAGTCCAACCCCACCCTGTGGTCAGCAGGGAGATTCCTCAACTAGACCAGGTTGCCCAGAGCCCTTTCAAGCATATGTGTCTGACAGTTTGGGTGTTATCTGACCCCCTGTTCTTATGAAATCACCTAGATTAGGCTTAATCAAGCTGAGAGCCAAGGAATGAGGTTATATTTACAGCTTAGCACAATATACAAGCAGATATATACTGGAATGTATTCAGAGAAGGGTGATGAGGCTGGGGAGGGGCCTGGAGCACAGCCCTGTGAGGAGAGGCTGAGGGAGCTGGGGGTGTGCAGCCTGCAGAAGAGGAGGCTCAGGGCAGAGCTCATTGCTGTCTGCAACTCCCTGAAGGGAGGCTGTAGCCAGGTGGGGTTGGGCTCTGCTGCCAGGCAACCAGCAATAGAACAAGAGGGGACAGTCTCAAGTTGTGCCAGGGGCTGGATGTTAGGAGGAAGTTCTTTACAGAGGAAGTAATTGGCACTGTAATGGGCTGCCCAGGGAGGTGGGGGAGTCACCATCCCTGGAGGTGTTCAGAAGCCTGGATGAGGCACTTAGTGCCATGGTCTGGTTGACTGGCTAGGGCCGGGTGCTAGGTTGGACTGGATGATCTTGGAGGTCTCTTCTGATTTGGTTGATTCTATGATTTTAACAAGTTGTTAGTATAGGAGATTTTTCTTTTCATTTAACTGAGAGATATGTGTATTTTTTTTCTTTTTATATGATTTTAGTTACAGACTTAAATATAAATCTCATATTATTTCAGTAAGAAAAAGAAACCATGATGGCTGGGCAGCAGTAGAGGGAAAAACAGAAATATTGCCCAACAGAAAAGCTCAAAGAGCATAAAAGACAATTTTTGTTCCTCATGAAAATCTCTTTAAATCCACCAATGCCTGACTTTGATGTTCAGCCTAGAATATCTGAAAGTAAAATATTCATTTAAAATTTAACATCATGAATTGTTCAATATTTGTCTATGTTTTAATGCATGAGAGAGAGAAAAAGCCTTTTTTTTCCTTTACATGTAGTATTTATTCCTATAAAATACTTTTCTGGCTCTCCCAGAGTTATCTCCTGTATTTGTAGATAAGGAGGGTAGGAGACAGGGCTTGATTTGGCCAGACTCAAGGGAAAACCAGAGCAGAAGAACCCAGATTTCCTCACTTTTAGTCAGAAACCTAACACCATGCCTGGTGCACGCTGGGTGCCAGTCTGGATCCCATGAAAATAATCAGTATGAGAGAAAAAATTGAGGCTATTTGGAGTTGTGCTATTTTGCAGCTAGCTGGAATGTTTTGGTGAGAAGCATCAGATTACAGGCTGTGAAAGGAAGACAATGGTGATGTCTACTGCACCCATAGGCTTGCTGAGATGTAGAAGAAGAACACAAACATAGATAACAGAGTTGCTGTCTGGGCTTTGGGCTGAACTTCTCTCTCTAACCTGCCATCTGTGTGACTAACCCATCTGCTTCCTAACCCTCCTGGCTGACCCTCCAAACTACCTTAAACATAAGGCAAGATCTTGGGTAAGGTTGAGCACTGGGAGGAAGGTGGAAGGGTGGTTGAGAGCCCCTGCTGGGGACTCAGGTTTCTGGGAGGGCTGTTGTGTTTCTGTGTTACCTTTTACATTCCTGTATATAGCTGTAAATATCTGCTTGTGTTTTGTGCTAAGCTGTAAATATAAAGCTTCATTCAATTTCCAGAGCTGCTGAGTCTAGTCTGGGTGATTTTACTTAGTGTGGGTGGGCTGGTAACACCCAAACCATCACAGGAGTGTACTTCATAATTATCTATCCCCCCTTCCTCAGGATGGGAGAGGTCTCTCAGGTAAATGCAGCATGGAAATTATAAGGAAGACAGCTGGCTAGACCAGTAGGAAAAATTATTCAGGACAACTTCAAACAGAAATCAACCTTATATGGTATAGACTCTGACTCGGTGTAGAATTTTATGGGTAACATGACTTGACTGGTGTCCTGATTTGCATACCTGTGTGAGGTACCTATAATTCATAGAATGGTCTGAGTTGGAAGGGATTTGCAAAGGTCATCCAGTCCAACAGCCTCTATGGTGAGCAGGAGCATCCTCAGCTAGATCAGGTCACCCAGAGCCCTGTCAAGCCTAACCATTATGCATAGCACCTTCTAGATCATCTTTATGTGACAGCACCTTGAGCCCCAAACTTACCAACAATTTACATCAATAGCCTCCTTCTGAAGTGGAATGAGGGCACTGGAATGAGCTACCCAGGGGGGCAGTGGAGTCACCAACCCTGGATGTGTTTAAGGGTCGTTTAGGTGTGGTGCTTAGGGGTATAGTTTAAGGTGAATCTTGTAGAGTAGGGTTATAGGTTGGACTTGCTGATCCTCAGGGACTTTTC
This sequence comes from Pogoniulus pusillus, assembly GCF_015220805.1. Taxonomy (NCBI): domain Eukaryota; kingdom Metazoa; phylum Chordata; class Aves; order Piciformes; family Lybiidae; genus Pogoniulus; species Pogoniulus pusillus. The sequence goes on along the minus strand of NC_087288.1, from coordinate 4,349,025 downwards.
CAACCTGGATGCTTCCCTGGTTTTAAACAGAGTCCTTAATGTCCTAAACTGCCATTCTTGTGCAAGCAAAGGAAACATCTTTAGTTGCATTTAAACAGCACATCAGTGTATGGTTTGAGATCTGTGCAGTGATTCACTGAGGTGACCACTAAGGACTCTCAACCCATTTCCTAGCACTTATGCTGGGTGAATGGATACTTCAGCACACACAGGTTTGCCCTTCCCAGGCCTTGGCATTACATTTGTAATGCACTACTGAATTCCAGCAGAATGATTATTTTTTGTTAATCACCTCTTTACCAACATATAATTACTGTTGACAGCAAACCAACTAGAAGAAACACTTCCAGATTAATTAACAATGACCTATAATTAAACAGTACAGTACTCAGAGTTGGAGTGGTCCCTGGATAATATTTCTTTAACTTTAATGAGTGTTTAATAATTTTTTGTTTGCTTCCTTGGGTGCAAGGTTAGTTAGGAACTTTTAGAGACCAACTGAAAAGGAAATAATTTGGAATATTCAGGATTTCAGCTGTCTCTGTGATGGTTTGGGTGTTACCTGCCCCCCAACACTAAGTAAAATCACCCAGGCTAGACTCAGCAGCTCTGGAAATTGAATGGAGCTTTATATTTATAGCTTAGCACAATATACAAGCAGATATTTACAGCCATAGGCAGAAATAGACAAGTAAAAAAGTAGTACAGAAACACAGCAGCCCTTCCAGAAACAGGGCTCCCAACCACCCTTCCACCTTCTCCCCACCCCTCTACCTTACCCCAGGCTTTGCCTTAGCTCAAGGTAGTTTGGAGGGTCAGACAGGGGGGTTAGGAAGCAGAGGGATTATTCACACAGATGGTAGGTTAGGTTAGAAAGAGAAGCTCAGCCCAAAGCCCAGAGAGACTCCCTTATCTTTATTTATGTTCTTGCTCTTCTACACTTCAGCAAGCCTATGAGTGAAGCAGCCATCACCATTGTTTCCTTTTCACAGCCTAGCATCTAATTCTTCTCAGCAAAATATCCCAGCTAGACTCAAACTAGCACAGTCTCAAAGTATGCAGACTCCTGCTTTGCAGATTTTTAATCACAACTTACTTGTGGAGCTCAATATTTTCCTTAAGTCAGACCTCAACACTAAACAATGCTGTTGTGTTCTAGGCTTGTTCCCATTCCATTATCTCTGGAAGATAAGAGTGAGCTTTATTAAATGTTGGGTTTTTTTCCTTCTCCAACATGTCAAGGGCACAAAAATACATTTCAAAATGAAAGCTCTGATAACAGATTTCTGATTCCAGGCTCAGGCTTCAGTAACAAGTCTCTGCATGGTAATTAAGTATATTTCTTTATTGCACATCTTCAAAAGGCAGCCTGATGCTCAAATTAGATTCTTGATGGAATTAAAGGCTCACCTTCCTACCAAATTCTATAGGGAGTTTGGTACCTGGGGGGTTGCTTTCACTAGTCCTGCACTTTCAGATGTCACCAGAAACCACCACCCTCAGGAAAATTCCCTACTCTTCCAGCTGTCATCAACCGAGAGCTGAAGCAGCTAAAAATAAGACAACACATGACAGGAAAGTTCATCTTTCAACTATAACAGGCTTATAAAGAGATGCTAAAGCTTACCTGGTTCATGGAGGTAGTGCTGATATGACTACACTATATACCATATGATTATGAGATCTAAAATATATAGAGACAGATGTTGGTACTTTCATAGAATGAACCTTGGGTTATGCTCAGTTTTGATCCGGTAAAGATCCTGATCATCTCCACTGCTTTGCATTGTGCTGCAAGGCAAAGTATTCTTAATTTCTTTTAGTCAGAACAAAGCAATGTACATAAAACAATATATATAGGTGTGCATATATATATACAAATAAAGCATTGAATCCATACTGAAAGCTAAGTAAAGATTGTGAATATGAAAAAGAAAAAACAAAGCAGATCTTGTCTACTCTCAGCCCAGTCTCTGGTCTGAGCAAATTAGGCAATCTCAGGAACAGAGGGAGGTTACCATTGTTTGAATCCCAAGTAAAAATAGAATATTGATTGGGTTCAAATGAAGGTTGTTCTTAAAGTAACTTGTGCTTACAGAGTGTTGCTGGTCTAGACGCTGCTTAAGTTCAATGCAGTGGAATAAAAATCTCTGAAGGGGACAAATCATTGTAAACAGCCACCTGGTAGGGTTTTGTAAAGCCACAGTGGAAGACATTCTGGAAAATCAGAAGTAGAGAACACTTTAAACATGCCAAATATGTAACTGGCATAGCTATTTGGGAAAGTAGAGCAGCAGAGCTCTTTGAAAAGTGCATTCACTCGCTGCCAGTTCTTGGCCTGGTTATAGCTATGTGCTTGAAACAGCATTTCTCACCATGGCTTCTTATTCTCCTTCCATGCAGAACCTTCCCTCCTCCCACTCCCAGTTTGCAACAGGTTGTGCCAGCCCTGAATACTGCTGCAATGTACTGCTGAGTCATCATTTCACAGCTCTCACACAACACCATCATCACGGCACTCATAGGATTGATATTACAACAGCAACCTTTTGATGTGAGGAGGAGAGGCTTCCAAGCTACATGTAGTAGGAAAGCTGAGTAGTTCCTACAGAAGAAGCTGTCTTCTTCAAAGGCAGTTCCCTGGACTTTGTGATCACTGGCTTGGAACCAGACCAACTCTCCCTGCCTCTGATTTTGCCCTTCCTCACGTGCCATACCTCCAGAACACCCAAAGAATCAACACTCGAAGGCAATGGGCGCTAGAAGAGACTTACGTTGTTTATCATGGTGCTGCTGAAGTCTTCTGGGGTTGACAGATGCTGTTCCAGAAGGTTAATAAGATGAAGAAAGCTCTTCCAGCTGGACTGTAAGAGGGATTATGTCTGAGCAGCAGATAAACAGATTATTCCAGAAACAGACACTGCTTTTTTTTCAGACTCTGTCACTCTTGTCTTACCACTCCAGTCCCCCAGGCTAGCAGAGTGGGCACTGGAGGGGCTCATCCAGCTCTTGCATTCTGGCACCTGTTGTACCCTTTGCCTAGTTGCAATTCCATGCAGCCCAAGGCTGGGGACACCTGGAAGAAACAGTAAGAGGGAAGAGGTTTTGGGCAGTTTAATTCTTGAAGGAAACAAAATTCTTCTTCTTGCCCTGCCTATTCTTCTTTCTTGAATGATTGCTCTTGAGAACCGTGAATGATCAACAGACAGCATGCATTGGAAAACTGGATTAACAGTTTTGATCATTTGCCTTGCTCTCCAAGTTGAGGGAAGCAGAGGTAAGTTCATCTGTATTAAAGGTTGACATGAATTTGTGTGGCATATGTTGGGAAAATAATTCACTTCTCCATATTTTCTTTGTTACTATTGTCCTTACTATATTAAACTGTTCTCCAGCCTTCACAGCCTCTGTAGGAGATGCCATTTAGTTTGCACTCAGCTGCATAGGCTCTGCTATGAAAAAAAATAGACTGCTTTAAAAATTACATAGAAGGTGCAAAATAGCTGAAAGAGCATCTAAGTGCTGATACTGTTAAAAGATGGGCTGCCACCCTTGAAATGAAAGTACTGAATGGAAGTTCCTTGCCATTGTCAGAAGCAACTTCAATGGCTTTTAGGTCTACAAATTGTGGAGGGATAAGCCAGCCAGGCAAATGTACAGGAAAGTAGCAATATTAGTAAGGATTACTCTAATAGTCATTGCAAAACTGTTTGCAAGGCAACAGAAATGCAGACAGCTCCTCTGTACTTATTGCAGCAGCTCACTATGTCTTCTTTAAACACCTTAAATTGTTCACAGCAGTTGTAAAGCTTCTTCAACAATAACAAAAAAAATACATGGAGAAGTGATTTTTTTTTTTCTCCCCCTCTGCTCAGTTCCACATTCAGAAGATTTAGAGCTTTGGGCAACATGTTTAATTTTAGGGATTTCTTGCTAACTTTTCCATCTAAGCCTTGATGTTTCTACAACTGAACTAAAAGTCAATGTTACAACCACCTTATGCTTGCCCAAGTCAATGCCCTCCTATTTTATGTCAATCTCAGGCATGGCAATTAAATGCAAAGAATGTGAAGTGGCAACAGAGAAGTCTCTTTAATGGTATTTAAACATTTGGGAAAGAGATGATGTGAAACATAGTTTTGTTGTCAGTGCTCCATGTGAAGTTTTCAGTGCACTTTTTCTCTTGGTCTTGCTTTTCTTTGTATAGATGCTCTTTAAAAAAATCAACACAGGCTCTTGTGTCCTACTGAAGTGATGTAAATCTTCTCTAGTGGATGATTGTAGTACTGAAAACACCCTTGAGGGGGGGAAAAAAGTATTAGTTAATGCTAGAATTAGATTCTGTTGCTCTTTGATGTTACTTTTGAATCCTATTTAAATAGTGTCATTTAATAATGAATGACCTCTTGGAAGTGTGACAAAAATTAGTGATAATTCCTGTCAGTAAGAAGAAAAGCTCTGCCAAAAGGCACTGCTTTAGCATTTAAGTTGCATACTCACTGCTGGAGAGAGATGGAATGAATCCCAGGTAATTTGTGCATGCTTGATACAGCGTCCATATTTATAACTATGAAGTGAGAAAGTGATGATGTAAGAAGTTGGGTGACACAGTTCCACCCTCAGCAAACTGTAATTTTAGGCTATAATGCATTTCCCACAAAAGACTTGGATAAAATTCAGAGCTGTTACCTCCCTAAGAGACGCGGTCAGAAACTTGGTGTGTAGAACAAATAACTCATCATAAAGCTCACACAGAATCTTGCTTATGGAGCACTGTGGGGATTTTTTTGAATAGCTTTCATTGGAAAAAAAAATTTTTCCTACACATGAATGTGAGTAAAAATTGGAAAATATCCTTCCCAACAGCTCTGCAAAGTGTGTGATATGCATAGTTGTTATAATTCAAAATTATATTGTCTCAAATATGTGCACAAAGATCTCAAAAGACCTGCTGCTTGTGTTAAAGTTCTTTCCCAGAGCATGGCTGTTTCCAGCACTGACACTTGATAGAATCATAGAATCAACCAGGTTGGAAGAGACCTCCAAGATCATCCAGTCCAACCTAGAACCCAGCCCTAGACAATCAACTCGACCATGGCACTAAGTGCCTCATCCAGGCTTTGCTTCAACACCTTCAGGGATGGTGACTCCACCACCTCCCTGGGCAGCCCATTCCAATGCCAATCACTCTCTCTGGCAACAACTTCCCCCTAACATCCAACCTAGGCCTCCATTCCAATACCAATCACTCTCTGGCAACTTCCTCCTAACATCCAGCCTAGATTTTCATTCCAGCCCCTTCCAATGCCAATCACTCTCTCTGTGAAGAACTTCCTCCTAACATCCAGCCTAGACCTCCCTTGGCACAACTTGAGACTTCTGACTTTAAGCATTAGTGTGAAAAATGTCCAGAAAATATCTTTGAATGAGATAGGCTGTCCCAATAGTGAGTATGTATATTAATCACTCATTAGTGATCCTAATAGGAATGCTCTTATGGCTATTCAGGTTTGCAGTACAGGTCAGCTGTGACAGAGCAGGAAATAAGAGGCTATGATATAAAATAAAATCATACAATCACAGATTCAACCAGACTGGAAGAGACCTCCAAGCTCATCCAGTCCAACCTATCACTCAGCCCTATCCAATCAACCAGACCATGGCACTAAGTGCCTCATCCAGGCTTTTCATTTAAAATACCTTAAGGTTGTCTCCTGCTCAGCTGCTAATTCAAAGGAATGCATCTCTTTCATATTAGAGAGACCCCTACAGATGCACTGGCTATCTTGGGGCAAACAAAATGGCACCAGATATCCATGTTTAGAACTGAATCTCCTGTCAGCCATGTGACTGAAGGACCTTTTAGCCATGTTCTGACTGCTGGCATGGGCTCTGTTCAGTCTCTTCTTACAGCATAATGAAGTTGGTGCTTTCTTTTAACTCTGTGCTCCTCTTCTAACTCAGTCTTTTCTTGAATACCTCCAGGGATAGTGACTCCTCCATCTCCCTGGGTATCTTAAAAGAAGAAAAAAAAATCATAAATCTAATAATCTCTAAATATTTATAGGCTTAATCAATTGAATTTATTAATCAGTTGCATTTATAGCATTTTTTCCCTTAAATTCAAATTCCTGATTGACTCACATCATGTAGCGAAAGAAATGGTTTAATGAAAGTGAGACTGCTTGTTGATGTCTTTTGGTCTCCTTCCTCTTCCATCCCCATTTTAGGACCAAACCTTCTCCCAGCCACTTGAGGGATGTCTGGAAGTACCTCTAATTCCACAGTAAACAATGAGGCAACCATAGGGTGCAAAACAAAGACTTTGAAGTATTTGCCTTTGGCTATGACTAGGACCAGAAGTCAGGAAATTAACTCAGGACTTGAAGTCAGGTCTTCGCCACTGCCTTGAACAATGGAAAGTGATGGGAATAAGATCTTTATGATGGCAAAAAATATTAGAGTAATTTTTAACCTGTTGAAGTGTAAACCACTGAAAGTCCAGACCAAGCAGCAAACTACGGAGGTGCTTTGAACTATGGAAACTATACCTCGGTGCTGGATGCATCCTAGCACTTGACACTGAGAATGTAAAGGAGCCAGTGAGCATTCAAGGCTGTTTTTTCATTCAGCAAGCAAATATCTGCTATTTTCCCCAGCCATTCTTCAGGACACAAAGGCTCTGTGTGTGCTTTGTGAAATCATTTTAATTCATCCTGACTTACCCCTTCCCTCTCAGCTGTTCCAGTTCAGCAATAAAGTGTTGCAGATCTTCATTACTGTAATTGCCCTTGAAAAGGGGTTAAGCAAATTTGTGCTAAAGGGAAAGGGAAGTCAAAGAACATAAAGCTTCAAAGGCAGACTATAAAAAACAAGACAACTGCTTTTTGCACTAAGATCATTTTCTACTTTCATCCATGAAAGAAGAATTACCAAATTAAAGTTAACTTCCATGGGTTTGCTTATAAACAAAAGGAAAGTAAACCACTTCTTTTTTTACCCCACTTCTTCCCATGCAAATTTAACACTGGGTTCTAAGCAGGTTTTAATCTTACTTATTTCCTGGCTAAAAGCCAAACTTGAATGAAAAATGCTCGAGTATTGTCCCTGAATGTTAAAGATTAATTCCAGATACAATCTTGCCCCTACTGTAATGATGAGTGAATTATAAGTGAACAGTTAGGAACATCTGTGAAGAAGATGATCCCTACTAATAACCAAAGGTTTTATCATAGAATCAAACAGGTTTGAAGTGACCTCCAAGATCATCCAGTCCAACCTAGCACCCAGCCCTAGACAGTCAACTAGACCATGGCACTAAATGCCTCATCCAGGCTTTGCTTGAACATCTCCAGGGACGGTGACTCCACCACCTCCCTGGGCAGCCCATTCCAATGCCACTCACTCTCTCTGGGAAGAACTTCCTCCTAACATCCAGCCTAGTCCTCCCCTGGAACAACTTGAGACTGTGTCCCCTTCTTCTGTTGCTGGTTGCCTGGGAGAAGAGACCAACCCCCACCTGGCTACAGCCTCCCTTCAAGTAGTTGTAGACAGCAATGAGGTCTGTCCTGAGCCTCCTCTTCTCCAGGCTGCACACCCCCAGCTCCCTCAGCCTCTCTTCCAGGCCCCTCACCAGCTTCATCCCCCTTCTCTGGACATGTTCCAGCACCTCAACATCTCTCTTGAAATAAGGAGCCCAGAACTGGACACAGTACTCAAGGTGTGGCCTGAACAGTAGAGAGTTCAGGACATCATCTCTCTTTGCAGTTTCTATGCTCCATCAGGTGTTTAGATTGAAGAGCTCTTTCAGAGATCTCAAGATTAACTTTCCATATCTGCTTGTCCTTGCTTTTGTTGCTGGTCATATTGCCCACACAGGGGCTGGTAGCTTACCTGTATATTTAATCAGACCACATCAACATGGTTATGGGACCTTTGTTGAATTAACCCTCTTCGACAGGTTCTCTTTGTCCTCTTTCAGCAATTGCTCTCAAATAAGCCTTGTCTTCTAAGTAAAGACCCACTTAAGGAAATCTGCCTCCTCTCTGGAGCCCAGGTTAAAGATATGGCAAGAAAACTTCTGACTGTGGTTTGGTTCTCTATTATCCACTATTGGACTTCCAGGCAGCGTGGCTGTTTGAGATAGATTTCTAGTAATAAAAAATTAGCAATGGAGAAACTTAGACACTGGCCTTAAAGTACTGGAGTCTCTGAGTGAAGAAGTGAACATGCCAGGGATAGGCCATAAAATGGCATCAATGGATAAGTCAGTATCCAATCATTTCACTGGAGCATCACAAACTTTCATAGAATCAGGCAGGGTTGGAAGGGACCATCAGGGATCAGCCAGTTCCAACCCCCATGCCATGGGCAGGGACACCCTACCTGAGAGCAGGCTGCACACAGCCTCATCCAGCCTGGCCTTATATACCTCCAGCCATGGGGCCTCAACCACCTCCCTGGGCAACCCATTCCAGCCTCTCACCACTCTCATGCTCAACAACTTCCTCCTCACCTCCAGGCTGAATCTCTCCACCTCCAGCTTTGCTCCATTCTCCCTAGACCTGTGACTCCCTGACAGCCTAAAAAGTTATTATCAGTGCTCTGCAGGAACCTTCTGGGCTGTGTGTGCCTTGCTGTACATACAGAGCAGGCTGTTGTTCCTGTTTATATCACTTTTTTCTGCTGTAGCTGTTCCACTCTACTAGGAATAGTGCTGAGACACAATGCCAGAGTGTTCACAACACCTATCATCCAGTGGCAAAGAAACATCATTAGAGTCTGTTCTAATTAGCACTTCAGTTTGCATCAGGGAAGCATCAAGAAGTGCACTGTGAATGAGAGGGAGACTGGAAAACAGCTCTTTCTCTCCCCAATGACAAACTGCTGTTCAGCCTTTGAAAGCAAGTGTTTCAAGGTCCAGTTCTTTAGATGACTTCAAGGCTGTGAACCTTCTGCAGAAGGAGATGTACCTTTAAGCCCAGAGGATAGATAAGAGCATCTTAAGAGGGTACAGCTGCTTCTTGTTTTGCTTATCTGCTAGCATAGACACTTTCTTACACTGTAAACTGATAGAGAGATGCTTCACTTTCCCCAGGCTTTACTTATCAGGGTACTCTAAATTTCCCTACAGAGCCATGTGTTCACAAATGAGATGCTGTAACATGAAGTTCAAGCACTTAAATGCTCTTTGTAGATCTAACCCAAAGTCACTTTTGAAAACAAGGGAAAATTTCTTTCCTTTGAGGGCCATAGAGTGCTGGTACTGACTTCCCAAAGAGGTTGTGGAGTTTCCTTCTCTGGAGAGTTGGATGTGCCCACATGTGTTCCTGTGCAACTTACTCTTAGGTGACCCTGTTTTAGCAGGGTGGTTGGACTCCAAGATCTCCAGAGGGTGCCTTCCAAACAATACCATTCTGTGATTTGTGATCACACAGAATCAAACAGTATCACACAGAGAATTTCTTAGACTGGAAAAGACCTTCAAGCTCATTGAGTCCAATCATTACCCTCACACAGACAAGTCCTTGACTAAACTAAATCCCTCAGCATAACATCTAATCACTATCAATCACTGTGGTTTGAAAGGACCACCAGGATCATCCAGTCCAACTTTCAGCACTAGACCACAGCCTCAAGTGCCACTTTCACTCTCCTTTTAAACACCTCCAGGGATGGCGACTCCACCACCTCCCTGGGCAGCCTGTTCCAGTGCCTGACCACCGCTCAGTAAAGAACTTCCTCCCAACAGCCAACCTAAACCTTCCCTGACGCAACTTGGGGCCATTTTTTCTTGCTCTATCATTAGTAATTCAGGAGAAGAAACCAGCTCCAGCCTCACTACAACCTCATTTTAGGTAGCTGTAGGGGTAATGATGTAGGACTTCCAAAACTTTTACCCTGAGTGTCCTGGAGTGGATCACATTTTGAGATAGAAAGAAGTTAGTTACCAGGTCTCTTGGGTCCCTGACATTTCTCTTCAGCACTTTAATTCAGTCACTACATTGACACCAATATGACTCCCAGTGACAGAACAAGAGGACATAGTCTCAAACTGTGCCAGGGCAGGTTTAGGCTGGGCATTAGGAAGAAATTCTTGATTGAAAGAGTGATTGCCCATTGGGATGGGCTGCCTGGGGAGGTGGTGGAGTCACCATCCCTGGAAGTGTTTAAAAGGAGGCTGGATGAGGCAATTAGTGCCATGGTGAAGAGCCTGGAACACAAATCTTATGAGGAGAGGCTGAGGGAGCTGGGGTTGTTTAGCCTAGAGAAGAGGAGGTTCAGGGCAGACCTCATTACTGTCTACAACTACCTGAAGGGAGGCTGTGGCCAGGTGGGGGTTGGTCTATTCTCCCAGACAACCAGCAACAGAACAAGGGGCACAGTCTGAAGTTGTGCCAGGGGAGGTCTAGGCTGGATGTTAGGAGGAAGTTGTTGGCAGAGAGAGTGATTGGCATTGGAATGGGCTGCCCAGGGAGGTGGTGGAGTCACTGTCCCTGGAGGTGTTGAAGCAAAGCCTGGATGAGGCACTTGGTGCCATGGTCTAGGGCTGGGTGCTAGGTTGGACTGGATGATCTTGGAGGTCTCTTCCAGCCTGGTTGGTCCTATGATTCTATGGTTTAGTTAATTAGAAGGGTTAGGTGATAGGTTGGACTCAGTGATCCTAGAGGTCTCTTCCAACCTGGTTAGTTCTGTGATTCTGCAATGTAACAAAAGCAACTCAGGTTCATGCCTTCATGCTATTTCCCAGCCATGATCTTGCACTGGATACCTCCTGCCTGGGAGGTACATGTTTGTGTACATGCTTACTTTTTACCCTTCCTTTCTATCTTTTCCAGATATCCCTAATAAAGTAAACCGCAGTGAAGCCAAACAGCTTGCAGAAGCCTCAGGGTCAGACAAAACAGAGAGAACAACAAAGAGGTCCAGAATCTCAACCATCAGGCGGATATTTGACATGGCAAAACACCGAACAAAGAGGTCATCCTTTCTCTCAACCGGTGTGAAAGTTTGCCCTCAAGAATCAGTGAAGCAGATTTTAGCCAGTCACCAAGCTTACTACAGGCTGAGAGGTAAGGTGATGACGTGTAGCATTATTATTCCTCCTTGAAAGTATTGTTTTTAATTGAGCAAACAGAAATATTCTGCAGAACCTTGCTCTTCAGCTCTGGGCAGTATCTGTGCTGTTTGTGTTGTGCTTTGTTTTCACATAGATAATGAAATGTTGCATGGTTCAAGGTGGAGTTACCAGCACAGAATAAAACCATGCACTCACAAGAGTGATGAACTCAGCATAACTGTGTAGTGTTCTAGCATGGCAGAACGTGAAGAGCAAATTATGCTTGCACTACTGTGTAAGGATGTGGGACTTTACTCAAAATCCTAGTGGGTACCATCACTGCTACTCAGAATGAATCCCATCAGCTCAAGACAAGTGCTGAAATGATTCATTGGTCCTTGCACAAAAGCGCTGCTGTGCCTGCAGTTCTGTTTGTGCCTGTGTTGGTGTGTTACAAACACTGAGACAATTGCTAGCAGCTCAAGCAGAGACTTTAGTTTGATTTTAACAAAATCTACAGTGATTTTTTTTTCCTCTTTCCTAAGTAATTCACTCCCTTGCCAGCCCTTTATTTTACCTCCCTTGACTGTAGAGAGCCTACAGATTACCACTCTAGAGAGCACAGGGCAGGTTTTTTTCTGTTTCCTCTCTTCCCCCTGCCCCCCTCCACCTCTTTCAGTCTTGCATTTTGTGGCTGTTCCAAAGCTGTATTTTGTGCTGCAGCTAAACAGTCCAAAGCTAATTCTAAAACCACTTCTAGGATGCAAGAATCCAAGGCAACATCTACTCTCCAAATCAACTTTGCTTATCTATTTGTCCTGTGTATTGGTCTCCAAGCATTCACATACATGGAACCATAGAATCATAGAATCAGCCAGGTTGGAAGAGATCTCCAAGCTCATCCTGTCCAACCTAGCACCCAGCCCTAGCCAGTCAACCAGACCATGGCACTAAGTGCCTCATCCAGGCTTTTCTTGAACACCTCCAGGCACAGCCATTCCACTACCTCCCTGGGCAGCCCATTCCAATGCCAGTCACTCTCTCTGTGAAGAACTTGACTGCTCCTCAGCTCTCCTTCATGAAATCAAATAATTACCTCTGAAATTAAACCTGGATATAGAGCTACAAAATTTTTACTCCACTAACTATTTGCTGTAAGCAGCATGGACAAACTACACCAACTTGGGGGTTGGTCTCTTCTGCCAGGCAGTCAGTAACAGAACAAGGGGACACAGTCTCAAGTTGTGCTGGGGGAGGTATAGGCTGAATGTTAGGAGGAAGTTGTTGCCAGAGAGAGTGACTGGCATTGGAATGAGCTGCCCAGGGAGGTGGTGGAGTCTGTCCCTGGAGGTAAAGGGTCTCAGACAGTGGCTATTGGATAACCTGAGCCTACTTTCACCCTAAAAAAACCCTCTGAAATAACACAAACTAGGCTAAGTCACCATGAAGACAAACTGGGAGCACGTGTGGAATTAGCTACGACACCCTCTCGGCTGGCCATGTGTCATGTTTATCTAAACCCTGGTAACTGGATTACATTTCATCAAGTAGCATATCTGAGCAGCAGTCAGTGCTCAGAATAGCTATCAGAGAGCTCTAAGTGAGACCAAGCTGATAGGAAGCAGCCTCAGCAGCTAGCTCAGAGTGATTCAATCTCTTCAAAAGACAGCTTGTTCGCTTTAATAACCTGACCACATCTGCTCCACGTGCAGCTGCTTTCCTGAGAGGGCAGGTCCTTCCTGAGGTGTTACTGAGGGGTCCTAACACAGCTTAGTGAGTACATCCCTACAGCAAGCTTAGAGAGTACCTAGAGAAATGGATTGCTCTCATTTCAGAGACACCAGTGTTTTAGGGAATGCAGATAATTACCTCGCTCCAAGTCAAAGCAGGTATCAAGGACTGAAAACAAATGTCCCATCTCAAGAGCAATGAACTTGGTGAGAGTGCTAAAGGCAACAGCTTTTTAATTGCTAGCAATTCTTTGCTAGTGTTGGGTTGGATTTTTTTTTTTCTATGATGTTTGAAAACCTTTTTTTTTTCTAAAAGCATTAAACTCCAAGCAATATTCTGAAGATTTGTGTTCCCTCAGCTTGAGTGAGTGTACAGAATTTCACAAAGCCTAAAACACAGACCACAGAATGAAAGAGCTTGGAAGGGACCTCTGGAGATCTAGTTCAACTCCTCTGCTAGGGCAGCTTCACCTACAGCAGGTGGCATAGGTGGCATCCAAGCAAGTTTTGAATGACTCCAGAGAAGGAGACTCCACTACCTCTCTAGGCAGCCCATTCCAGTGCTCTGTCACACTTGACACAAGGAAATTCCTCCTTATGTTTAGTCAGATCTTCCTACGTTCAAGTTTGTGCCTCTTACATCATGCCTACAGCTGCCTTTGTTGACAGTACCATATGAATCAATGAGTGGTGACAGCAATGGCTAAGAGAAACTGAACTGGTCCTGTTCCAAGCACATCAATTTTAGCAGTCACTGAGCCATACTGGTTATCACAACTGAGTTCACAATCCCTGCAAAGGACAATTTGCCTAAGGGGACAATGCACAGGATCATGGGAACTATCTGGTTGGAAGAGACCTTAAAGCTCATCCAGTCCAACCTTCAACCCAGCACTGAAGGATCAACAGTAAACCATGTCCTTCAGCACCAGGTCCACAGGCTGGCACCAGGTCCACAGGCTGCTTAAACACCATCAGGGACGGTGACTCCAGACCATCCTGATGTTTGAGAATCCTCTCTGTGCAGCAAAGCAGCAAAGTCCACACAGAGCAGCCCTTGACTGGCTTTTTGCTAGCTTTGGGTCACTTTAGACCACTCTGTGACTTTACACATGAGCCAGCTGAAGGCAGAACTCATGCTTAGTTTGAGGCTGTGCAAAGTGACTTACATGAAACCCAAATATTTTAGGGCTGGTATCCAAAGACATTAGTATAGTTAGTCGAGCAGGCAGCAGGTGTCTGGAAGTGGGAATGGTTTCTCTTATAGAATCCTTTAGAAATTGTTTCAAATTACAGGGGGAAAATGAAAATAAAGTAAAAGGAGGCTTCAGCAAGACATAGGTAAAGCTGTGTTGAGAAGTGTGGCCCACCTAGCCATCTGTGACTCTCAAAAACTCACTTCTGCAGACCTATCTTACCAAACTCACCAAAGAACAGTAAACCCTATGAAGTATTTCTGAGCATTTTACAGCCTAGCTGCTGCTGCATTCTCCCCTCTGCCATACTTATGCCTGTCACGATCCTTCTTCACACTACTAGAGAGCAAGCAAGGTCCTTGCAGAAGGAACTTACCTTCTACAGGTTTTCTTTGAAATGCCTGGCAGAGTTCAGACTGCTAGAAAACAGATCAATAAATTGGACACCAAGCCCAAGGGTGCATTCTAATATGTTTTGTAACAGACTACAGTTGAACTTCACATCTTTCTTGTTTAAGGAGTAAGACAACAGAATATGTAGAAGTATGTCTCTATTATTAGATGATGTTCTACATAATCTCATGTAACTACATTGGTTTGTGTCCTGCCAACAAAGCTCCCCTAGAGCCATTTCTAAACACTGCTTTTCAAAGTCTTCCCCACTGGATTATTCTCTCCAGACTTTGTTGACTTTCATTTCCCTAAACGATGCAGCACACTGCTGTTCTCTCTGCAGCCACAGCACCTCTTAATCTTGTCTGATGTAGCCTGACATTTAACAGGGCATGAAGGAGATACTTAACATTGTCTCATGGTTTAACTCTAGCCAGCAACTAAGCATCAGGCAGCTGCTGGCTCACTCCTCCCCCACTGATCCTCTCACCTTGATGGCATGGGGAGGAGAATTGAGGGGGGAGGAGGAGGAGGAAGGGAAAAACCAAGAAAACTCATGGGCTCAGATAAGAACAATCCAATAACTAAAATAAAATAAGATGTAATAATAACAACAACAATAATAATGATAAAGCAATGGAAAGGAAAGTAACAAAAAGAGAAAGAAATGAAACCCAAGAGACACACAGTGCAATTGCTCACCACCTGTAGACTGATGCCTGAGCAGTGATTCTTACCCTGCCTTCCACCCCAACCTCAAACTACTCCACCAGGCTACCATTGTGAGTATGATGCTCTATAGTATGGAACATTACTTTGGCTGGTTTGGGTCAAATGTCCTGGCCATGCTCCCTTCCAGCTTCTTGTGCACCTCTGTGCTGGCAGAGCATGGGAAACTGAAAAGTCCTTGACTTAGGGTAAGCACTACTTAGCAACAGCTAAAAGACCAGTGTGTTATCCACATTATTCTCATACTGAATCCAAAAGACACTGCACCAGGTACTAGCAAGGGAGTGAACTCTATCCCATCCAATCCAGGACCGTGTACAGTTGTGTGGAGAGGAAGGAAACTGTGTTCTTTCCAAAAGAATTTTGCTCATACTAAGTCACCCAAATTTTCCAGGTGTATTTAAAGAAACATCAAAGGATGGACCTGCTGCAGAATGTCCTTAAGATTTTGAAGGGACTAACAACATGGAAATTTTGGAATATCATAGAGTGGTTTGGGTTGGAAGGGACCTTAGAGATCATCTTGTTTCAAAGCACTTGCCATGGGCAGGGACACCTTCCACTAGATCAGGTTACTTTTGTGTGCTGCATCTAAAGGTTTTTTTCCCCCCATTTAAATATTTGGTTGTATCTGTGAGAAATATCAAAGCCTTAAATATCTTCCACTTATCTTGTTCTATGCATGGTCAACCATACTAATGTACAAAACCTCTGTATACAGTTAAAAGTATGATGAACTATCATGACTGCTAGATTAGTTTTTCTTTCCTCTACTTCCAGTTTGCTCTCACTAGAACTTCCAGTGTATATGTTTGTATGTGTGTGTCTCTAAAGTGAAGGAATCATAGAATGGGTTAGGTTGGAAGGGGCTTCAAAGCTCATCCAGTTTCAACTCCCCACCACAGGCAGGGACACCTCCCACTAGAACAAGTCACTCAAAGCCTCATCTAACCTGGCCTTGAACACCTCCGGGGAGGGAGCAGCCACAACCTCCCTGGGAAACCTATTCCAGTGCTTCACCACTCTCACCGTAAAGAACTTCTTCCTAAAGTAAGCTTTGCATTTGCTTCTTATTCATGAAGTTGATGCCAAGGCAAATTAATCTCTCTTTTAAAATGAGGGGGAAAAGCAATCCTTAATCTTTCAACCTAAAGGCAAACGACCTTCAACTCAAAAACACCTCTCTAAAAATGCCTAGACGCTGGATTTGTCCACTCAGTGCAGTCAAATGTGTAATTCCCAGATCACTCCTAAAAGGCTTTCAAGTTTACTTTTTGTGCACAGCATCCACCCCCAGCCCTTTTCTCCTTACTCAGTCTGCCAGGAAGCCGTGTGGGAAGCCTTCCGCATTTTCCTGGACCGGATTCCCGACACCTCCGAATATCAGAACTGGGTCACTGCCTGCCAGAGGGAAACCTTCTGCATATTCGACATCGGCAAAAACTTCAGCAACTCCCAGGAGCACCTGGAAATAATCCAGAGGGTAAGGAGCAATGACAGCCATTCAGAAACTGGGGAGCGCTTCCCAAGTCCCTCCCCAGCTGCTTATACAAGGGCAAAAGTATCGCTCAGGAAGAGGAGGGGGCGAGGAAGGAAGACGTAGCAATAGGGTAAGGGAAAGGGCTAACAGGCTGCTGCTGACTGGCTGGATGCACCCACCAGTAAAATGCTGTTTCTCTTCATCTTTTTGCAGAGAGTAAAACACAGAAGCTTCCCAGAAAGGTAAGCAGCACAAGGAGAACCTTGCCTCTTGCTCTTGCTGCTCTGTTTGCAAGCTGCATGTGTAGATGTGTGTGGATGTGAACTGACAGAGCACAGTGGTGCATGTGGTGTTTTCTCTAAGAGATGCTTGCACTGCACATACCTTAGCTCACAGTGACTGGAACACAAATGAGGAAGGTAGCTGTGCCTGAGTTGCCTGTTTGCTTTGAGGCACTGCAGGATGTCTTCTAATATCTTCTTAGACTAAGGTGGGCACAAAACCTTAACAGAGACACAACTTTGTGTTAGGCTAGTATGGATTATGGAATCATAGAATGGTTTAGGTTGGAAGGGACCTCAAGGATCGTCAAATTCAAACCCCATGTCATAGGCAGGGACACCTCCCACTAGAACAGGTTGCTCAAGGCCTCATCCAACCTGGCCTTGAACACCTCCAGGGAGTAAGCAGCCACAATCTCCCTGGGCAACCTGTGCCAGTGTCTCACCACTCTCACTGTTAAGAACTTCTTCCTAACATCTGCTTTAAATCTCCCCTCTGCCAGTTTAAACCCATTCCTCCTTATCCTGTCATTAGAAGACTTTGTCAGTAGTCCCCAGCCTTCTTGTAGGCCCTCTTCAGACTCCAAGGTCTTCTCAAAGCCTTCTCCTCTCCAGGCTGAAGAGCCCAACTCTCATAGCCTGTCCTCATAGCAGAGCTGCTGCAGCCCTCTTTGTGGCCTCCTCTGGACTGGCTCCAACACTTCCATGTCTTTCTTGTGCTGGAGGCTCCAGAACTGTACACAGTACTCCAGGTGGGGTCTGAGGAGAGCAGACTAATGGGGTAGAATCCCCTCCCTTGCCTTGCTGGCCACTACTGCCTTTCAGGAAATCAGAAAGTCAGACAGAATTTGTCCATCACTGCTCAAGTGTAAAACTTACCACAGAAAATAATATCAGCAATACCAAAACAAGTGCTGTGATGCAATGCAGACAATCTGCACATCACACCCACCCTGTCCTCACTTGAGTTATCATCTCTCTAACATGGGCACCATGGTAGGCATTAACCTGTTCATATTAGACCCAGATTCAAACATAAAGATTCCAACAGTGAATAATACTCATGATCTAGGAATCTGATTTGAAATGATAATGCAGATTGACAACTGAAATATAAGTGCATTTATCTTCTCCTCATGTCAAACCACATGAAACACCTTTGGAACAATAAAATGTCCATTATCTATAAAATCAGAAACCCAAAGCCCTCTTGATAGGATGAGATAAAAGAAGAAGTCAGTTTAGATCATGTACAAGAAATCTTGTTTCAACTTTAGTAAGCAATCAACCATTCATACACTTCTAAGACAGGGAAAAAACATCCTTTGTGCACTGATTTAATCTCTGTGACCCCATCCCTCTTATTGCTTGGAGAAAATAAGTCATGAAACTTCATGAGCATAAAATCATAGAAGAGAATCATAGAATTGTCAAGGTTGGAAGAGACCTCAAGGATCACCGAGTTCCAACCCCCCTGCCATAGGCAAAGACACCTCACACTAGATGAGGTTGCTCAGAGCCATATCCAGCCTGGCCTTAAAGACTTCCAGGGATGAGGCTTCCATCACCTCCCTGGGAAACCTATTCCAGTGTCTCACCACCCTCATGGTGAAGAACTTCTTCCTAACATCCAATCTGAATCTACCCACTTGTAGCTTTGCTCCATTTTGCCTACTCCCTCCAGGAGTGGTAGTTTGTGTTGGAGGGATATACCCAATCAGTATTTTTGTTCATTGTATTGAACAAAACCTCATGTTTAAGCAGAGAGAAGGCAAACATATAAACTGTTACATATAAAACATGACCTTTCATTGCCTATTTAACCACTCTGCCAAACATTCCACTGGCACTAACTCCTCTCATTTATAGTACACTTAGTGTAGGGGTCACTTCTATATCTATTGTGTACTGCCAGTAGAGCAGGCTGATCATTTAATCACTCATTTCTATTTGATTGATAGGAAAGATGAAATATCCACGGAGAAAACAGGTGGCAAAAAGCTGGAAGACATTCCTTCCATTTCCACAGGTAAAATGAAATCTGCTTGCTGTGTGTCTGCCTATCAAGCAGTACCTCTAAAACCAATGCTCCACAGATCTTAGACTCTCAGAATGACTCACAGATGCTGTAGATGCATCACAGGTTCAGTGAAGTACAAGGAAAATGTTTCAGCCAAATAATTTCTAAAGAAGTGTGTTGTTTAATTTCTTTACATCCTGTCTGCCACTCAAATGTATCATCCCAGGTTTGCTTTACATGGATATGTTCTCCTAGTTTCACCTGTAGAGAGCAGAGCTAATTTTGCTTCAGATATGAGGGAACATTTGGACTGTCAGCTGCTGCATTTTGCTAGCCAAAATAAGAAACAGATGAAAACAGAGAATTACTTTAGCCAGAAAGTCAGGGTGATGCCAAGATGTTAATTTGAGCAGATGATACCAATTAGGCTCAGGAATACTGTTGTGCCATACAATTCTTTAAAACAGTGTTAGAGATGTATGCAGTGAACCAGAAATAACCTAGCAATGTGAACCTTTTGGCTCAAGGAGGAAACACCCTGCAAATGTATTTTTATGAAGGCCAAATGTGAAAGAATCTTATTCATAGTAACCTCCAACATGGTAAATTTGCTTCCATCTGGAAAACTCCATTCAAGCCTCTTGTTCCTTTAAACCAAGCCCCAAAGAATGGTGGCTGTCACACAGAGGCAAAGATCTCAACTGGCCAAGTCAGGCTTAGATATCTGGTGATATATGCTGCAATATGACAGGAAAGGATCAAATGCTGGTAATTGATTGTATTTAATTGATGAATAGTCACTTCTAGTTTTGCCTTTGTTCACCCATATGCAACACTACTGCTGAAAAGGCCTTCTATTGTATCAAGAGCAGCAGCTTGACCTACACCATAAGTCATGAGCACCTCTGACTGATGCAGGCTTGCACTCAAACACGTTCTCCATTAGATTCTCCAAGAAGCTGACACTTGACCAAGAGGGAGAGGTGAAGATGTGGGACATGAAAACCTGCTCTTGCCTGACTTGACTTTAACTCCCTTGCAGGTTCCCCTGGCACAGCCCTCTCTCCATATGCACCAGTACCTACCGGCACACTGCTCAATGAAATTGTTAACGACACAAAGACGCCTGTGAAGGTGAGAGCAGCCTGGTTTCAATTCCACTTTCTCACTAACCTCCTCATTTTGAGATCATCTAGCATAAAAGAGGGGGCAGCTTTATAAGCATGGAGTGCTTATAAACTGCCCGTGTTCCCCTTTGTCACAGCTAGGAGGACTGAAGCACTTCAGTTGCATTTGCTGTGTATAGTAATAGTGTGTGATAGTTCTTGCTTACATGGTAAAGATCTTGCAACCAGCTTTTAATCAGTCTCCCCTGGTTAACAGTCAATGCCCATCTTGCATCAGTTTGTAACCTTGTTCTTCACTAAAAATGCATACCTTCTGAGATTCCCACCATCCAGGGGACAGAACTGCACCTTCTTGCCAGAGACAAAAGGCTCCAGGTCTGAGCATGGATGCACAGCTTCAGGGGATCTTCTGGAACCTTTCTCTGGAGAGAAACAAAGCCTTCAACAGATGGTCAGGGTGGACTCCAGCTACTAAGGAGTCCTTCCAGAGCAGCTCCTCAAAAAGCCACGTTGTAGATTCTTGTTTGTGTTTACTGGCTGTATGAGTAGGCTCATGCCACATATTTCTCTCTTGGGTGCACTCAAGCTCTCAATGCTGCCAGGAGGAGAGGGCAGAAATTCTGGTCAAACCTCACCCAGGACACCTTTGCCAAATCACCACCATTTTCCATCCCATCTCCATGAGTTTCTTGGCTCCAGCACAGGAACTGCATGAGAGTGATCCCAGATGAATGCTATTTTTACTGTCTGAAGTGATTACATCTTGAGGATCTACAAAAGTAAAACAATATTCTCAAGTATGTATTAACTCTACCTGTTGGCTGGGGCTGACTTGTTGGAGAGCAGTGATGGAGAAAAGGACCTGGGAGCCCAAGGTTGACCAGCAATGTGCTCTGGTGGCCAAGAAGGCCAGTGCCAATCTGGGCTGGATTAGAAGGGCTGTGGTTAGTAGGTCGAGGGAGGTTCTCCTGCCCCTCTACTCTGCCCTGCTGAGGCTGCATCTCCAATATTGTTTCTAGTTCTGGACCTCTCAGTTCAAGAAGGACCTTAGGGAACTACCTGAAAGAGTCCAGCACAGAGCCACAAAAATGATTAAGGGAGTGGAACATCTTCCTTATGAGGAGAGCCTGAGGGAGCTGGGGCTCTTTAGCTTGGAGAGAAGGAGACTGAGAGGTGACCTCATTCATGTTTATAAATATGTGCAGGGTGAGTGCCAGGAGGCTGGAGCCAGGCTCTGCTGGGTGATGCCCAATGCCAGGACAAGGGGTACTGGGTGGAAGCTGAGGCATAGGAAGTTCCATGGAAACCTGAGGAAATCTTTTTTTCCCTGTGAGGGTGACAGAGCACTGAAACAGGCTGCTCAGGGCAGGTTATGGAGTCTCCCTTTTTGGAGATATTCAAGACCTACCTGGTCTAGGTGATCCTGCTCTGGCAGGGGGGTTGGACTGGATGATCTTTCAAGCTCCCTTCCAGTCCCTAAGATTCTGTGATCCTGTACAAAAGAATAAATAGAATATGAGAGAGGTTTGGGAGTTAAATTGTATTTTAAATGCTTAAATGTTTGAGATGTACCAGAAGATTTGCATAAACCAATTCATACATGTCAGAGGCCTCCTCTTTCTTTCTCAGCCCCATTATTTGTGACCAGCTGTTTTGGCTGGCTCTTCAAAAGTCATAGGGCAGCTATATAAGAAATGCATATTCCTTAATCTTTGTTTATAAGGCAGAACACTACAGAATGCTCTTTGACTCATGAGCCCTAGTTTTACATGCAACACAACACATAAGTTCCTCTAAAACTAAAGCATCCTAAGAAATGACTTAGCAGAGCTGAGCCAAACAGAAGCAATGGGTGCAGAGAGTGCAGTTTGTCTCCTCTTTCACTAATTCTTTATTACATTTCCATCTTATTTTCTCTCTCATCCACCTGGCACAGCATAATTGAACATATTTCATGTTATGCTTATTTTTGGAGCTATCAAAACCTAGATGTTGTTTATGGGACAGATGTCTCTGGCAGCCTCATGCCAACCACCTGGCAGCAGAAGTGGAAACCTCTCTTCTCTGTGAGATTTAGGCTGATGAGATTGCTGCTCTCTGGGGCCAATTTCTTTTTGATCATTACTTTGCTCTTGTTGTGTTTGTTTACCTAAGGCATAAAAAGCCTGGCTGAGAGTGGAATTGTCCTTCAGCAAATAAAAACACTAAAAAGTGTTTGCAGAACAAGCAAATATTGCTAATAAGAACAAACATCCAAAGTCTATGCAGTACACCCAGCAAAGAAATAAATTGGATTTTGCTCCAAGATCCTCATATTTTTAGCAGCCAAAGTTTATGAATAAAACCTTCCAGGGTTCTATGAAAAGCCAAAAGGATTTTTTTGTGTGTGTAATAAAATCAATTGGCAGTGGAAATCAGGAATGGTACATGTTAAAGCTAGCAATAACATTAGGGAGGATGGATTGAGCGATTGGCAGAAGGCAGGAATTTCCTAAGTGGCCCCTATATAATAAGGTACCAGAATATTGTATCCAGTTCTAGGGGCCCCAGTTCAAGAGGGACAGAGATCTACTTGAGAGATCTACAAGGATGAGGAAGGGACTGGAGCACTGCCTGATGAAGAAAGGCTGAGAGACCTGGGGCTGGTTAGTCTGGAGAGAAGATGACTGAGAGGGGATTTAATCAATGTCTATCAATATTTGAGGGCTGGGGTTTAGGAAGGAAGGGACAGGAACAGCTTCTGCTCACTTGCACCCTGTGGTAGGACAAGGGGCACTGGATGTAAAGTACAGCACAGGAGGTTCCACCTCAACATGAGGAAGAACTTTATTGTAAGGGTCTGCATTCAATTTTGGGCTCCCCAGTTTAAGAGGGACAGGGATCTGCTGGAGAAGGTCCGGCAGAGGGCTAGGAGGATGATGAGGGGACTGGAGCACTGCCTGGTGAGGAGAGGCTGAGGGACCTGTTTAGTCTGGAGAAGAGAAGACTGAGAGGGGATTTAATAAATGGTTATAAACATCTGAGGGCTGGGGGTCAGGAGAGGGGGGACAGGCTCTGCTCACTGCTCCCTGGGATAGGACAAGGAGCAATGGATGGAAGCTGCAGCACAGGAGGTTCCACCTCAACACAAGGGGGAACTTCTTGACTGTAAGGGTCACAGAGCACTGGAACAGCCTGCTCAGAGAGGTTGTGGAGTCTCCTTCTCTGGAGCCTCCCCAGCTTTTCTGCAGGCCCTCTTCAGATAGTGGAAGGCCACTATCAGGCCTCCCTGGGGCTTTCTCTTCGCCAGTTAAGCCAATGGATATGGTTATCAATCCTCACCAGTTGTATTATATGGTTCAGAAAGCTATTCTGGGGACAGCCTTTACAGGGAACCCTTCTACCTATTAAATACAGAATCACGGGAGAAAAATAACTTAGCTTTATTTCTCCTTTTGGTTTTTTTTTCCTCCTCTTCTCTTCTTTTCCAGGAACTAGGAACAAATACAGTCCCAGAGCTGCCTGTGGAGCAAATGGTAGAATTCAGTGTCACTCTGACTGATCAGGAGTTCACACCTGAGCTGAACGACCCTGACTCCCCGCAGTACCGACAACTAGCCGCCAAGTTTCAGCGGCAGGTAAGCAGGCTGAATCCCTGCCCAAATGTTGCCTTGGCTGAGATCCAGGCTGTGAAACTACCTTCACTGTGGAAACAGAGTTATGATCTACTGCCCTCACTTGAATTAGGTAATCCCTGTTTCCTCCAACCTTGGTTTTCACAGCATCACAGAAACATGCAGGTTGGAAAAGCCCCTCAGGATCACCAAGTCCAACACAGAACCCTACTCTTCAAGATTGACCTTAAACCATAGCCCCCAGCACCACACCCAAACAACCCTTAAACACATCCTTCCTACATCAGCAGCATTTCCCACAAGGCAATATGGAAGGCCATTAGAGATATAGTAGGCAACCAATCAAGGAAGACAGCAGGACATTGTATTACAAAAGGTCAACATGGGCCACGTCTTCCAGAGGTAATTAATAGGTCAAACTACCTCGATCACAGCATCACAGAAACATCCAGGTTGGCAAAGTCCCTGAGGATAACCAAGTCCAACCTATAACCCTGCTCTACAAGGTTCCTCCCTAAACCATATCCCCAGGCACCACATCCAAACAACCCTTAAACACATCCAGGGTTGGTGACTCCACCACTTCCCCTGGGCAGCTCATTCCAGTGCCTGACCACTCTCCCCATGAAAAACTTTTTCCTAATGTCCAAAACCAAAATTTCCTTCATGTACACTCAGTTTTTCCCATGGTTCAGGCCATCTGCTCAGCCATTAAGCTAACAAGCCAATGTCTTTGTCAGCAGTAAAGCCTCAGATAACAGATGAAGGGAGCAACTTTAGCAACATCAGTTGTGCTTAATCAGGAATTCATGGGCACTACTTTGTCATCATTTAATTTCTACCCTAAACCCAAGGAGAAATGTGATAGAAATGCTAAAAATAATTAGCTACTGTTTTCTGAACCACTTTTCAAAGTGATTCCAGCCACATTACCACAGTTTCTGTAAGCACTGGAATGTGTGTGGTGTTTTCATACTGTTAATAATATCAACTGAAAACTCAGCTGTCCATTTAACAGAGAGCATTTAACAACTTCAGGTTCCCAAAAGGTTTTCCTAGTCAAAATAACTAAAGCTTCAGAGTGGCTGAGAGCAGCCAGGAAGAAAGGGACCTGGGGGTATTGGTAGGCTGAAGATGAGCCAGCAGTGTGCCCAGGTGGCCAAGAGAGCCAATGGCATCCTGGCCTGGATCAGGAACAGTCTGGCCAGTGGGACAAGGGAGGTTATTCTGCCTCTGTACTCAAGACTGTTCAGGCCACACCTTGAGTACTGTGTCCAGTTCTGGGCTCCTCATTTCAAGAGAGATGTTGAGGTGCTGGAACATGTCCAGAGAAGGGTGATGAAGCTGGTGAGGGGCCTGGAAGAGAGGCTGAGGGAGCTTGGGGTGTGCAGCCTGGAGAAGAGGAGGCTCAGGGGTGACCTCATTGCTGTCTACAACTACCTGAAGGGAGGCTGTAGCCAGGTGGGGTTGGTCTCTTCTGCCAGGCAAGCAGCAACAGAACAAGGGGACACAGTCTCAAGTTGTGCCAGGGGAGGTCTAGGCTGGATGTTAGGAGGAAGTTGTTATCAGAGAGAGTGATTGGCATTGGAATGGGCTGCCCAGGGAGGTGGTGGAGTCACCATCCCTGGAGGTGTTGAAGCAAAGCCTGGATGAGGCACTTAGTGCCATGGTCTGGTTGATTGGACAGGGCTGGGTGCTAGGTTGGACTGGATGATCTTGGAGGTCTCTTCCAACCTGGTTGATTCTATAATTCTCAGTTTCACAAGCACTCCTTAGTGCAAGCCATTTCACTCTTCTGCTTCAGATCTGCAGACTAATAATAGTGCAGAATGTGTTGGCAGAGCTGATAGCTTCTCTGGAGAGCTGTGTTGTTATCCTCAAACAGAAGAGCCTGCAGACTTTGTTTACTGCACACAAAATGATGTAATTCAGGAATGTGACACCAGCCATCTCATTAATTGGAGGGGAGATATGCAAAGCTTCTTGATTGTTAGATTATTTTCCAGCATCATTAAATTTTATCTGTCACTTTAAAGAGCCCAAAGCTGTTCCTGAATAAGGCTAAATAAAATGTTCTCTGTTGTCCCATACTATAAAATACACCTGATGTGCTGTCTGCCAGAGACAGGACTTGGGGAAGGCAGAGGGCAATCTTGATCCAAGACAGTTTTACAAATGCACTCAAAGGGTGAGACTGAGGAGGTTAGGCTGAGAATTAAAACCTTGTACAGCTGTGTGAACTGTACAAACCTCAGAGAGGTCTTTGCAAAGACTGAGGACTTGTGAGTCCCAGGCTCAGCTTGTAACTCATTCCAGGCACAGCCAGAGGGATGAGCTACAGCAGGGACTGCAGTGCACATGGTCAGAAGCATAGAGTGGTTTTGGCTGGAAGGGACTACAAAGATCATCCAGTCCCAACCCCCTGCCATAGGCAGGGACATCTCCCACTGGAACAGGTCCCTCAAGGCCTCATGCAACCTGGCCTTGAACACCTCCAGGGAGGGAGCAGCCACAGCCTCCCCGGGCAATCTATGTCAGTGTCTCACCACCCTCACTGCAAAGAACTTCTTCCTAAGATCTGTTTTAATTCTTCCCTCTGCCAGTTTAAACCCATTACTCTTCTTCCTGTCATTACAAGACCTTGTCAGTAGTCCCTTCCCAGCCCTCCTGTAGCCCCCTTCAGATACTGGAAGGCCACTCCAAGGTGTCCTCAAAGCCTTCTCCAGACTGCACAGCCCCAGCTCTTTCAGTTTGTCCTCACAGCAGAGCTGCTGCAGCCCTCTGAGCATCTCCTGGCCCTTCCCTGGACACACTCCAGCATCTCCAGATCCCTCTTGTAATAGGGGCTCCAGAAGTGGCTGCAGTACTCCAGGTGGGGTCTCAGCAGAGCAGAGTTAGCTCAGCTCCTTTCCTACTCTCCTTTTGTGAGGAATTCACAAGGAGGCTATGATGGCAGGGCATTTTCTGCACTAGAGAGCATGTTCTTTTCTGCTAGCTGAGATGATAAAGACATCTAGGCTTACACAGCGTGGCTGATACCTGGCACCATGCTAACACACTGAGTGTCTCCTCACTTAACCTACATTAGAGACACAGAGAAAGCTGTGAGTCTCATTACCCATTCCTTTCAGGTTCTGAACAATTCCCTTTCCTGTCAGACAGCAGGTGTACAAAAAACATTTCATTTGCCATGGCTTTATGAATATTGCTATCATTGGACAAGACCAAAAGAGCAGTCAGATGGATCTCAAAACATTGCTAATTCTTGAGATACTGAAACCAAAAGTCTGGAAAATTCATCTAGGACTCACCTGTGTTGCTCGTTTAGTCTTCTTGGATGCAAAGTGGAACACAGAAGGATGTGAGGAGAAACTCTTTACAGTGAGGGTGACAGAGCTCTGGAACAGGCTGCCCAGGGGTGTTGTGGAGTCTTCTTTGGAGGCTTTCAAAGCCCACCTGGATGCCTTCCTTTGCAGACTACCCTAGGGGCTCTTACTTTTGGCAGGGGAGTTGGACTCGATGATGTCTGGAGGTGCCTTCCAACCTCTGCCATTCTGTGATGTTGTCTCTTCTATTCAAAACTATGTAATTGTTTATATTAGAATGGAAAAAAACACATGCAGTTATTCTACTTGTAAGTGACAGAACAATTTAATCACTAAATGACTCCTCAAACAAGCTACCCCCATCTGCATTTGGTTAATAGTGCTGAATAATTAACAATTTACATTTAAGGTGACTTGCATCACAAAACTATTCAAGAAGCAAAACTGCTGAAAGTGAGAAACCATTTTGATTCACATTGTTTGACTTGCTCTGTTATGAACTGGATTATCACTGATTTACATAATCACATTACTAAAGGGGGGGGCAAAAAAAGCTGTATTTTGAACTTTGTTTTCCATATGAATAGGTAATACAGGCAGCAATGCAAAGCAAACGTTGTGTTAAGCAAGGATGTTACACAAAGAAGGTGGCTGAAGCTGTTTCCTAAAGCTCTTTCTGAAATGAGAAAAATATTATCTAGGTAGTTGTCCCAGTCTGGAGGAATTCTGGGTGGGGGAAGTTTGGATTCTTGGGCACAGAATTAAGGTACGAACGGTATAGAATCAGAATAGAATCAGTCAGGCTTGGAAGGGACCACGAAGATCATCTGGTTCCAACTCCCCTGCCATGGGCAGGGACACCCTAACCTAGATCAGGCTGCCCACAGCCTCATCCAGCCTGGCCCTAAACACTTCCAGGGATAGGGCCTCAACCAGCTCCCTGGGCAACCCATTCCAGCCTCTCACCACTCCCACCTCCTCACGTCCAGTCTGAATCTCCCCACCTCCATCTTTGCTCCATTCCCCCTAATCCTGTCCCTCCCTGACACCCTAAAAAGTCCCTCCCCAGCTTTTTTGTAGGCCTCCTTCAGATACTGGAAGGCCACAAGAAGGTCACCTGGGAGCCTCCTCTTCTCCAGACTGCACAGCCCCAACTCTTTCAGTCTGTCCTCACAGCAGAGCTGCTGCAGCCCTCTGAGCATCCTCCTGGCCCTTCTCTGGACATGTTCCAGCACATCCACATCCCTCTTGTAGTAGGGGCTCCAGAACTGAATGCAGTTCATCTGGATGCAGTATCAAACACATAGGCTAGCTTTACTGCCTTCACACCAGGATAAGGATAGGAAGAGGGAAAGAGTAAGAGAGGTGGCGGAGAAAAGAGCAAGAAAAGAAAGAAACAGCATCACCTGTCACAACAGGGAGCCTTCACCTCCTATGTGTGATAGGGGACAGGAGCTCAGTTCCAGGTGTGGTGGTCTTTCAGCCCATGCAAGCTGAGCAGTCAGGCAGGTGGTCCCATGGTAGCACACACAGGCTCACTCTGCATTCTCCCAGATGGTTTCTTGTCCAGCTGTTGCACACTGGGGAGCTCTTGGGGGTGGTCTTTCAGCCCATGCAAGCTGAGCAGTCAGGCAGGTGGTCCCATGGTAGCACACACAGGCTCACTCTGCATTCTCCCAGATGGTTTCTTGTCCAGCTGTTGCACACTGGGGAGCTCTTGGGGGTGGTCTTTCAGCCCATGCAAGCTGAGCAGTCAGGCAGGTGGTCCCATGGTAGCACACACAGGCTCACTCTGCATTCTCCCAGATGGTTTCTCGTCCATTTGTTGCACACTGGGGAGCTCTTGGGGGTCTGAGCTGATGCAGGAGGGAATTTTCAGGAGAGTGAGTACAAACAGGATGCTGACTTAGCATTTCTCAGTAATTTAGCTCAAAGCAGGTCTATTTCTGAGATGCTGGGACATACTGCTCATCTCAGTCTCCAACAGCAGTCAGCCTGTGCTTGCTTTCCAGTGGTAGAACCTAACCTGAATTAATGATCTTTTGTTTTTTTACAGATGCAAAAAATCTTTGAGAAACTTCCAGGATTCAAAGAGATCCACGTTTTAGGATTTAAGTAAGTAAGAAAATGGGACTAGTTTTTCTACTAGAGGATTCTCCTCTTTCTCTCTGACATGAAGAAATGTATTTAACACTGGAGTGTGTATTCTTAGAAACAAAAGACAGTTTTCTGGGAGCAACAGAAAGACAACATCAAGAGAAGTGCAAGCACATCCCAAGTGACACTATGAGGTTTTGATTTACTAACTAGAAGAAGCCTTGATTGCCTGAAGGGAGAAGCAATCAATAAATCCTTGAAGTTGTTTGCTAGCAACATTTTATTACAGACTTTCTTAAATGGCAAGGTAGAGTTAGAAGTATAATTATTTTGGAGGGGCTGCTTTTTTGTAGGTGGATCTGGTGCCCTTCATAGATCACACTGAAAGTGCCTTGACAGGAGCAAGTTGCAGGAGAACAAAATGTTCATAGGTGGCCATGCATATAAAACTTTTCCAAAGTTGTTTCCCAGGTGTGTTAAATGAAAGTGTTTCTTTTGTAATAAATTTCATAGACTCAACCAGGTTGGAAGAGACTTTGGAGCTCATCCAGTCCAACCTAGCACCCAGCCCTGTCCAGTCAGCCAGACCATGGCACTAAGTGCCCCAACCAGGCTTTTCTTCAACACCTCCAGGGACAGTGACTCCACCACCTCCCTGGGCAGCCCATTCCAATGCTAATCACTCTCTCTGACAACAACTTCCTCCTAACTTCCAGCTTATACCAGATTTGTGTATATACTACATTATACTACACACTATATATTTCTGGGCCACTCAATTCAAGAGAGATGTTGAGGTGCTGGAACGTATCCAGAGAAGGGCAATGAAGCTGGTGAGAGGCCTGGAGCACAGCCCTGTGAAGAGAGGCTGAGGGAGCTGGGGGTGTGCAGCCTGCAGCAGAGGAGGCTCAGGGCAGAGCTCATTGCTGTCTACAACTACCTGAAGGGAGGCTGTAGCCAGGTGGGGTTGGGCTCTTCTGCCAGCACAAGAACAAGGGGACACAGTCTCAAGTTGTGCTGGGAAGTATAGGCTGGATGTTAGGAGGAAGTTGTTGCCAGAGAGAGTGATTGGCATTGGAATGGGCTGCCCAGGGAGGTGGTGGAGTCACTGTCCCTGCAGGTGTTGAAGCAAAGCCTGGATGAGGCACTTAGTGCCATGGTCTAGTCCACTGGACAAGGCTGGGTGCTAGGTTGGACTGGATGACCTTGGAGGTCTCTTCCAACCTGTCTGATTCTATGAGATACATATATATATGTGTGTGTATATACTATAAATTTGTGCTCTGTTTTGCCCTTGCTCTTTGTATGTTTACTGCTAACACAGGTTCCTGTGCATATTCTTTTCAATAGAGCATATACACTGTGGGGTAGAGGGATCAAAGCCTGAGTATATGCCAAGGCTCTGCTTCTATAGTTAAGAGCCTATTATGTAAAGAACCAAAGGAAAAGCAAATTGCTAGTAGTGTGGGGAGGGGGGGGAGCATAAATTTGAAAGGGAATAAAAAGTAGGGAAAAAATATGACAAATTCATATGGGTTTACAGCACAGCATCAGGAACATTCTACTCTTCTAGTAAAATCTAATGCAGATTGAAGAACACACATATCAAAATGCAATTTTAGATAAGAGCATACCTCCTCCTAGCTTTGCTCTCTGCAAAATTGCTGAGGGAAAGGAGAGAGAAGATCTAAATAGGGTGAAAATGAGTGGCTTACATTTTGGTAATGAAAGTCAGGAAAAAAACCCCAACCAACTAGATACTGCAGAGCAAGCAGAGAAAATCTGTAGTAGCATCTCACAGTTAGAAGTTGCAACAACAAACCTCTTCTGGTTCTGTCTCCAGGAGATCTGGGGTCCGTTTCTGTTTGGTATCTTGATTTTAGAAGCTGGCATAAAAGTATGTTCATCAATGTGTAAGACCAGGACTGATTCCCATCATCTAGTGATTTTGTTAGCTCCTGAGAGTTACTGATGAGCAAAGACAGGTGTTGCTGTCCATTCTCCTTGCTACATCAGCAGCATTTCCCACAAGGCAATATGGAAGGCCATTAGAGATATAGTAGGCAACCAATCAAGGAAGACAGCAGGACATTGTATTACAAAAGGTCAACATGGGCCATGTCTTCCAGAGGTAATTAATAGGTCAGATTACCTTGATCACAGCATCACAGAAACATCCAGGTTGGCAAAGTCCCTCAGGATAACCAAGTCCAACCTACAACCCTGCTCTACAAGGTTCCTCCCTAAACCATACCCACAAACACCACATCCAAACAACCTTTAAACACATCCAGATTTGGTGACTCCACCACCTCCCTGGGCAGCTCATTCCAATGCCTGACCACTCTTGCTGGGGAAAAACTTTTTCCTAATGTCCAGCCTAAACCTATCCAGTCACAGCTTGAGGCCATTCCCTCTTGTTCTATCACTACATACCTGTGAGAAGAGACCAGCACCAATCTCTCCACAATATCCTTTCAGGCAGCTGTAGAGAGTGATGAGGTCTCCCCACAGCCTCCTCTTGTTCAAACTAACCATCCCCAGCTCCTTCAATCACTCCTCATGTGCTTTATTCTCCAGGCTCTTCTCCAGCTTTGCTGCCCTCCTCTGCACTCACTCCAGTACCTCCACATCCCTCTTGTAACCAGTTGCCCAAAACTGAGCACAATACTCAAGATGTGGCCTCACTAGAGCTGAGCACAAAGGGACAATCACCCCCCTGCTGCTGCTGGACACAGCATTTCTGATCCAAGCCAGGACAGTTAGAGTGGCTACTCCTGTCGCAGGAGTTCACTGCAACCATACAGACACACATTAGCAATGTGTGCTCAAGCACCACCATTTGCAATGGGAAATAGGAAAGCAGGTGTTTCAAACTACCAAGGTAAAGTGCAATTCCTGTTTCCTCACTCAGAGCAGGGAGATTCCCACTCTTTGGAAGGGAAGAAGAGGAAATGCTGGAGAGAAGGCTGTCATTGTCACACAGAGATACAAATTGGAGACGATGAACAGCAGATAAATTGTCAGAAGATGGTTTTGGTGTACAACTAATTCACTTTTGTGTCTTTGCTTCTCTTTCTGTTTTTACAATCCACACCTTTTCTTCTGTGATGCAATGAAGACAGAAGAAGGAGAAAGATGGGTAAGTTGCCTCTAATTCATAATTAAGATTAATCATTTTATAGCCTATTAGACGTACATGGATACACCAATAAATGTTCTTTATCTTGATGGTGCAGAGCAAATTGATTTGTGTTCTGCCTCAGTACAAATCTATGTGATATAATGCAGCAGGGACATCATTCACCTTAACCTAAAAGGATCATGTAATCAATTATTTTTTTTCAGGAAGAAAAGGCAATTGACCTAAGAAAATTTGCTTTCAGATAATTCAAGATCTCTATTAATTATAAAATGAAACTGGGGGGGAAAAAGTAGGGAAAGTTCCTATTGAAACTTTCCTTTTCTCTCTGCTGTTTCCTAGCTGCATTCCCACATACACATTATCTTCAATAAGCACAGGGAGTTGGATTTGTTTTCTCCATTACCAGGCCATTATCATGGCAATGAGAACAGTTGGTAAGCCTGATAAATTGCAAGGAGCTTTTGACTGGTAATATAAACAGCTACAGAGTCTGTTGTTGATGCTTAAAAGTGCTGCTGGAGGGACAAATTCACAGAATCAGTCAGGGTTGGATGGGACCACAAGGAGCAGCCAGTTCCAAACCTCCTGCCATGGGCAGGGACACCCTACCCTACATCAGGCTGCCCACAGCCTCAGCCAGCCTGGCCCTAAACACTTCCAGGGATGTGGCCTCAACCAACTCCCTGGGCAACCCATTCCAGCCTCTCACCACTCTCAAGCTGAAGAACTTCCTCCTCACATCCAGTCTGAATCTCTTCATCTTTGTTCCATTCCCCCTAGTCCTGTCACTCCCTGACACCCTAAAATGTCCCTCCTCAGCTTTTTTGGAGGCACCCTTCAGATCCTGGAAGGCCACAAGAAGGTCACCTGGAAGCCTCCTCTTCTCCAGACTGAACAGCTCCAACTCTGACTTCAGTCTGTCCTTATAGCAGAGCTGCTGCAGCCCTCTGAGAATCCTCCTGGCCCTTCTCTGGACACACTCCAGCATCTCCACATCCTTCTTGTAATGGGGGCTCCAGAACTGGATGCAATACTCCAGATGGGGTCTCAGCAGAGCAGAGACAATCTGCAACATTTCCTTTTCACTCATTGTTTTAAAGGAGGAATTGTCTTCCCTGAATCCCTGCAATGTCATCTAAGTGTAAGGACACTATACCCATGAGATAGTGTGAAGTTCTTCTCTCTCCAGGTGATACTACTTAAAGAAAACATAGTGAAGTACAAATATTTCACAATGTACTCATTGGCTCTTATTTTACTTAGGTTAATTTAGCACCTGACCACAGGGAAAATTTGAGCCCTGTTCAAATCTACACACACCCACTTGGACTTGGAAAAGTGATTTGCCTGCAGAAAAGAGTAAAACTTTTGCCCCAGATATGATTATTTTTTGCTTATCCATAGGTTTTATGAACTGTTGAATCCCTTTTCACAGTTCCCTGCATAATTAGTAGGCAATTATGTCTCCCAGTGACCTCAGCATGCATTTGTGGCTCTTTGAATCAATAATCAAAGACTTCCAACCATATTAGCAGTACTGCAGGTCTCTGAGGAGTCAGATTCAACTGGATTATGTTACATGTTTATAATTTTCTTCACTACTGGAATTTTCATTTAAAATTATGTGTAGGAGAAAATAAGATTTGGATGTAGCAAAAAGAATTTTCACAGAATCACAGGATTAATCAGGTTAGAAAAGACCTCCAAGATCATCCAGTCCAACCTATCAATTAACACCTTCTAACTAACAAAACCCTGGCACTAAGTGCTTCATCCAGCCTCCTCCTAAACACCTCCAGGGATGGTGATTCCAGCACCTCCCTGGGCAGCCCATTCCAATGTCAACCACTCTGTGAAGAAGTTCTTCCTAACATCCACTCTAAACTTGCCCTGGCACAGTTTGAGAACTGTCTCCCCTCATTCTGTCCCTGGTTGCCTGGGAAAAGAGCCCAACCCCACCTGGCTACAGCCTCCCTTCAGGGAGCTGTAGACAGCAATGAGGTCTGTCCTGAGCCTCCTCTTCTGCAGGCTGCACACCCCCAGCTCCCTCAGCCTCTCCTCACAGGGCTGTGCTCCAGCCCTCTCACCAGCCCTGCTGCCCTTCTCTGGACACATTCAAGCACCTCTGCATTTCCTAAATGGAGTGGCCCAGAACTGGACACGGCACTCCAGGTGTGGCCTTGCCGATGGCAGTCTCATTAGAAAGCAGTTCAGCTGCAGGATTTCTTACAGAGCATGGTGTATTATGTCACTGCTTGCTTCCACAACCAGCCCTCAGCCAGTAGCTGGCCTTGCTGAAGTGGGCATTTGTGCACCTTCCCCTTGCAGCTCCAGCAGCACCGTGGCACGATACGTGGTGAACTTCGAGAGAGACGGCTCCGAGACCAGAAGCACAGCAGATGACATCTCCACTATTGGATCTAACAAGGTTGAAAATGAAAAAACCCCACTTGCTCCCAAGGACGAGAGGGAGATCTCAGCAAGCAAACTGACAGTGACAGACCTTCAGCAACTGGTTGCCATAGCACTCCACGAAGACCAGTCCCTGCCAATGGACCTTGGAACGCTTCAGTTTACTGACGGTCAGTAGGCAGGCTTGTGCCAGGCACGAGCCAAACTTTGTCCTCTCTCTCAAGCTGATGAAGTTTGAGCAAGATCTTTGCTTCTCTAAGAGGTTGTTTTCATTTGTTGTATCCCATTCTCCTAAGTGCTGCACAGCACCCAAAGGATGTGCATATCTAAGTCAAACCAAGCAAATTAATACAGCAAAATGTGCCTTTATAATTACACACTTCAACTTCCAGTCCTATTCCTGCTTGCATAGCAAAGCAGAATACTTTGCCCAACAAGACAAAGAAGTGGAGAAAGAAAGATTAGACTATTAATATGTACTGTATAATTTTAATTTCCCAGTCTTCCTCTAACATAAATCCAGCTCTCTGAAAACTAAGTCTCAAGTGAAAGCAAAGCATCGACCCCCCCTCAGTGAAGTCAGAAGGAGGGGGATCATATAGAATCATAGAATCAAGCAGGTTGGAAGAGACCTCCAAGATCATCCAGTCCAACCTAGCACCCAGCCCTAGCCAATCAACTAGACCATGGCACTAAGTGCCTCATCCAGGCTTTTCTTGAATACCTCCAGGGACGGTGACTCCACCACCTCCCTGGGCAGCCCAATCCCAAGCTAAAACCTGTGGTGTGGAACACAGAAAGGCTTCATTTTGCTCCTTGAAACACAGGGGGAGGGTAGATGACAAGCTGGGTGTGAAGGTCTCCAGCAGAAGGCTGAAGGGCTGCATCCTGTGCAGTAATCCAGATAATAAAGATCCCCTTCCTGTTCATCAATCTTTTTTTTCTTGTCCAAAGCTAGCATAAGTCTGGTTTGGCAGAGGTGGGTTGAAAATGGGGAAAACAATTAAAGTCTTTTTCATAGAGACATTCACATAAATAACCTTAAAACACACACCAAATTTTACCTGCAGTGATTCATTTACAAACAGCAGCATTTTCTTGCTTATATATATGCATATGTGTCTGTGTGTATATATGTGTGTATATATATATATATATATATATATTCTATATGTGTATGTATATTTTCTTGCATATAGAATCATAGAATGTCAGGGGCTGAAACAGACCTGGAAAGATCATTTGGATGAGGCACTTAGTGCCATGGTCTAGTTGATTGGATAAGGCTGGGTGCTAGGTTGGACTGGCTGATCTTGGAGGTCTCTTCCAACCTGGTTAATTCTATGATTCTCTGATCTAGTCCAACCCCTCTGCCAGAGCAGGATCACCTAGAGCAGATCATTTCATTTTTAATAGGAAATACTGTCTGTAAGAATACAAATGTCACCTTTCCCATGTAGATTTCAAGGTCCCAAGGACAAGGTTCAGGGGTGCAAAAGCATTTAATAATGACAACTATTTTAATCAACTTTTTCCCCACTAGTTATTTTGAATAACTACTCTTAGCAAACAGCTTGCATGCTGAGTGGGGGTGAAGAGAGCAACTGGGCACCAAGAGAGCAATGGGGTAAAGCTAAAGAGAATTTAGGCTTAATAAACAACAGAAGATAATGAGTCATCATAACCCATGCGGATTTAACTCAGTGCTTCATACTTCAGCTGATTCTAAGCATTCATCCACGGTTCAGCTCTCTGCAGACCTATCCCATTTACACTAAGTAAAGAGTACAGAGAATACTGCACATCAAATTCCTGCTTTTTTTCATAATTGCCAATTTAAATGGAAATTTATGCCTCTTCCTTCTTGACATGGATTTTTTTTTAAGTGGTTTTATTTGATGGAGAATAGTTTTAATACTATTTACTTCCCTGTGCTTATGTGTTTTGATCAGTTTTCATTGTGTCACTGCTGAATTATTGTGTTATATATAAACACACACACATACATATATAAACTACAAGACTTTTATACTGCTGAACTGTTGTATTTTTAGCTGAGCTGCTGAACTTTTGTATTATATATATGTGTATATAAAATGCAATAGTGTTTCATAGAATCATAGAATCAACCAGGTTGGAAGAGACCTCCAAGATCATCCAGTCCAACCTAGCACCCAGCCCTAGACAGTCAACTAGACCATTTTCTATGTATTATACATTATATATTATGTATATACATTATATATTATGTATAGATCCATATATTTATATATATTTATAAAATGCAATAGTACAGCAGTGAAATATATATGTGTGATTTTGTTTTCCAGACTCTATTCTACCCTCTAGTGATTTTGATAATGATATCCAAGCTGTGGTCACTATTCCTCTGGCAGGCCCTGATGTGGTAAGTTAATCCAGTTGTTACAGCTCTTCCTTTTGCTGCAATGAATTCAATTAAACTGCTCTAAGATGTACATCAATATAGAGAAAAAGAGTTCTTGTGCTAAAATCACAGAATGGTTTGGGGTTGGAAGGGACCTTAAAGATCATCTAGTTCCAACTCCCCTGCTATGGGCAAGGACATCTTCCACTAGAGCAGGTTGCCCAGGGAGGTGGTGGAGTTGCCATCCCTGGAGGTGTTCAAGAAAAGACTGGATGAGGCACTTAGTGCCATGGTCTAGCTGATTGGACAGGGCTGGGTGCTAGGTTGGACTGGATAACCTTGGAGGTCTCTTCCAACCTGGATGAATATATGAATCTATGATTCCAAAGCTTCATCCAACCTGGCGTCAGCTTGAACACCTCCAGGGATAGGGCATCCAACACCTCCCTTGGAAGCCTGTTCCAGTGTCTCACCAACCTCACTGCACAGAATTTCCTCCTAATACCCAGCCTAAATCTGCTCTCCTGCAGTTTAAAGGCACATACATATATGTCTTTTCTAACTGCTGTAAAGATGAATGTTGTGTTGTTATAATGCAGCAGAAACACTGTTTAGAGAACGTACAGGGGAATATTACTGCTTTTCCAGGGTTAATTACAGAGGAAACCATGTCCCACCAGCTCAATAGTACATCTCAATGACAGAAGGAGAGCAACTGACAGGAACAGTCAAAGTTTCCTTTCTTTAAGTGTCTTTAGATGACAGCCTATGTGTTTAGGATCACATACAATGCCAAACTTTTTATGTGACCCATGACTTCATGCTGAGTTAGCTTTTTTGCAAGCTCCTGTGCCTGAAGATTGTTGGTCTTTTTGGCACTGAAAATCAAACATAATAATGAAAGCTGCTTTTGAAAAACCTTTTCCAGGACTCTATGAGTGTGGAACTCCCACTAGGCTATCCCAGCCCAGCAACAGTGGACCAAACAGGAGACATCTCAGGCAGTGAATTTACAACTACGCTAAGTGGAGACATCAGTGCCCCTGAGGACTTCAATAACTTTGTTTCATTGGAACCTGTCTTCCCTACCAAACCCTCCAGAGGACCATTTCTGGGCAAATCTCCTTCCTACACAGAAGGCTACCAAAGTTTCACAGTGCCTTTCAATGTTCTGGGTAGTACTACTGGTCCTCCAAGGCCAGAAGGTTCCTATTTGCCTCCTCCAGCAGATGATTCTGCTAGCAATGACTTAATCACCAATGACTACCAACCTCCAGTGGACCAGGCAGGTACCTTTACCCCACCTATTCTCCTGCGACCTGAAGATGAGATTAGTGAATCAGAGGAAGCTGACCAAGAGGCTCTGTCTGAACAAGGTAAGACACAAAAGATTTTTCCATAAAAGTAATCATAGAATCAGCCAGCTTGGAAGAGTCCTCCAAGCTCATCCAATCCAATCCAACCTACCACCCAGCCCTAGCCAATTAACTAGACCAGGACACTAAGTGCCTCATCCGACGAGTGCAGTAGACATCATCACTGTTTCCTTTTCACAGCCTATCACCTAATTCTTCTCACCAAAATGTCCCAGCTAGGCTCAAACTAGCACAGTAGCCAGTGTGAGGAATGAGCCAGAAGCAGGTGTGATGGTGGTGCTGTGCCCATTCTGGACAACGATGCTGTCCATGGGCTGTAAAGAGCAGGCCAGTGAGGATTAGACAGCTGTGCCACCTGGTGAAGAAGCCCAGTACCCCTGAGAAGATGCTAAGCTCTTAAAAGTAAGCCATATTTTTGAATTTCAAATTCTGTTTGGTGATTACACAAGAGAACTGAGAGAAAAAAAAAGTCACAAACTTCCAGAATTCTTACTGCAAAGTCCTGAAATGTCTCCATTGTACTGTGGTAGAAACATTTCACTACTTAAAAAGGTCTTTCTTTGCTGTAGCACCTTCCAAAGCTTGACTATTTTGATTTTCTTTTTCCAACCAGTGCAAAACCCCTGCTATTTTCTGCTCTCTGTGATCCCTGTTCACGGTTCTCTAGTATTCCTCATCCCTCTTAATTCATAGAATCAGAGAATTGTATGGAGATAAGGTTTGTTCCCAGTGAAATGAGGTTCACTGAAGGCTGGGAAGTGTTGCTTGGTGATCTTAGAGGTCTTTTCCAACCTTACTGGTTCTATGTCTCTGTGAAGTCAGAGCAAAAGGAATTCTATTGGTTAGACTCTGGATTTTGACTTTTAGAGAGCTCCTACAAACAGTCAGAGTGAGAGCCATAGAGAATTCTAGTTTGGCCTTGCAGTTTAAAAAGGCAAACTTGATCAGTAATTATGTGCTGTACATCATTTGTTGTGACACATTAGGTTAACGACCCTCTTCCCCTTCATTCTCTTAATCCTCATCTGACTTGTGCCCTGGGTAACAATGAAAGGCCTCAAAGACAAAGTTGGCACTTTATTGATTTGCTTGGGTCCAACAGTCCTGCATCCAGGGATTTTGTGCCATTCCAAGCACTAAGAGAGCCTGTAAATTTGAAACCAGCTCCTTGCCATATCAGTCCATCTGGTATTTACATTACAGAGCTGCCCACAAGGGGATTCTTACCCTGTGTTATGGACCAGTCTTTTACTTGCATGGGTTTTCCTTCATGTAGTTAATGTCTTCAGCCAGCACGAGTACAAATAGTTACATATAGGCTGAGGTAATTTTCACATGCAGAACAGTACCTGCCAGTGGACCTGGGACATTTGTCCATCTCCAATAGGAAATGTCAGTGCTTACTAAGCTCATGAATGAATTGAAATGCCAGACCCTCTTACTGCATAGCCTTCTGGGCCTGCTTTTGAATGCAAATCCACTAGACAAAATATTCATGGCTATTTGACCTTTCCCCAAAAACTAATTCCTTATTCATGGCCAATGAGGGAGAGAGGGAGGGAGGAAGAGAGAGAAAAAGAGGGAGAAAGAAACAGAAAGAGAGAAAGTGAAAAAGACAAAGAGAAAGTGAGAGAAAAAGAGAGAGATAAAAAGATATAGAAAGAGAGGGAGAAAAAGAGAGAGAGAAAAAGAGAGGAAGAAAGAGCAAGAGAAAGTGAGAGAGGAAGAGACACAGAGAAAAGAAAGAGAGAAAGAGAGACAGAGAAAAGAAGGAGAGAAAAAGAGAGAGAAAATGAGGGAAAAAAGAGAGAAAGAAGGAGAGGGAGAGGAGAGAGGGAGAGGGAGAGGAGAGAGGGAGAGAAAGAGAATGGAAAAAAGAAAGAAAAGAAAGAGAAAGAGAGAAAAAAAGAGAAAGAGAGAAAAAGAAAAGAAATAAAAGAAAGAAGAGATAGAGACAGGAAGACAAACTAATTAGATACCTAAAATAAAGTTGTTGAAACGGCAGCTGACTTTGGTTTTCTGATGAATCAAATGCACGCACTCCACTCCCTCAGCTGGGAGCTAATGCCGGCACGCAGCGCACTTTTTACACCGACTCAATGCAACAACTTGCCCAGGAAATTGCCTCTTAATTTAATGTTTACAGATCTTTGCCAGCAGCAGTTTAATTTTTGGTATAAACCTCTCCTCAGCACAAGACTGCCCTGCCTTGTCCCTGTAAAAAAAAAAAAACAACCCATCTGGAGAGCTCAGTGACCATCTTTGTGGGTGGGTAGGTGGTGGCTGAGAGTTAGAGTTGAGTTTTTTATAGCTGACAGCAGTTTTCAATTCCATCCCATTGTCAAATCTTCACTGTGGGTTACTCTGTGAGTATATGAGTTCAGCACTTTACTTGGTGCCTACTTATCTAGGCTTTCTTTGTTTCATCCATTGTTTTAACTCCTTAGGACTGACTTTTACCCAAGTTTTACGCAGACAGTAGAAAAACCTCTGGCAAAACCAGGTGGAAATGATTTTTACTGCTGATTTCAACATGTGGCTTAGGTAGCAAACACATCCTGCAGCAGTACTGTGGCTCTCATCAAAGTGCAACCAATGGCAAGGGTCAGTAACCCCTGGGTTCAGGACTGGTGCTGTGCTTCAGTAAGCACTCAGCAGCCTTTTAGCTAAGCCCATTGCCTTTCACCCTAACAGGACCATCACCACCTCTGTGGATGGTTGCTGTCTCAGCTGCAGAGCCAGGGGCTGATAGGTATGAATTGGCAGCTTATGAAAACAGGTGATGCACACAGAGATCAGCTTGGTATGCCCTCGAGGCCTTTTAAGTTACTCTATTTGTAATAAGAGGATGCCAGAAGATCTCTATCATCTATCTACAGCCTGTATGTGTGTGTATATATACATATACACACAGTTACACAGCTAAATGTGTAGTATATTTATGGTTATCCTGCTTTGTACTTGCACCTTCAAAACCACTTTTGTACTTCTTTGTCCTGTAGTTATCTCTGTCTAAAATGTAATCTGTCTAACAGATACCATCGTGATCATATGCCCCAGTGTATGTTGTCATACTGAGAGAGGGTTGCTCTGTGAGGTTGTAGGTTCATCCCATCAGTAGATCATCCTTCATTAATGCCTCAAGCACTAATGCTAAGAAATCTGTTCTGAGGTCTCTTAACTGCTAAGTGACTCTCACTCCTCACCAGCGTAACAAGTAACAGCAAGAGCTTTGTAAA
The DNA here is from genome assembly GCF_015220805.1 of Pogoniulus pusillus. NCBI lineage: Eukaryota > Metazoa > Chordata > Aves > Piciformes > Lybiidae > Pogoniulus > Pogoniulus pusillus. The sequence goes on along the minus strand of NC_087288.1, from coordinate 4,307,415 downwards.
CAGAGAACATCACTAGGCTTTGTTTTCCTAATCTATCCATATCCTTGATTACACAAGACACACGAGGACATGGCAAGAGAAAAGCATCTCAAGCTCTCAGTGATGTATTAGGGTATCAAGCTGTGGTGCAGTGTTTGGTGTTACATCCTATGAGGAGAGGCTGAGGGAGCTGAGGTTGTTTAGCCTGGAGAAGAGGAGGCTCAGGGGTGACCTCATTGCTGTCTACAACTACCTGAAGGGACATTGTAGCCAGGTGGGGTTGGTCTCTTCTCCCAGCCAACCAGCAATAGAACAAGGGGACACAGTCTCAAGCTGTGCCAGGGTAGGTCTAGGCTGGATGTTAGGAGGAAGTTCTTCCCAGAGAGAGTGATTGGCATTGGAATGGGCTGCCCAGGGAGGTGATGGAGTCACTGTCCCTGGAGGTGTTCAAGAAAAGCCTGGATGAGGCACTTAGTGCCCTGGTTGACTGGCTAGGGCTGGGTGCAAGGTTGGACTGGATGAGCTTGGAGGTCTCTCCCAACCTGGTTGTTTCTATGATTCTATGATCCTGCAGGCACTACCCTGGTTTCACACACCACTCTGTTGTTCTCTCTGGGCAACTCTCTAGGGCTGCAGCTCCTCTATTACACTGTTCAGCAGTGCAAATTCCATATCACAACACAAGACATGGAGGCTGTGCAACCATGCTAGTTTAAATGGAAATTTGATCTACCTACTTCATGGTCTTGTTGTGCTTCCAAAACTCCACGGTCTGGTGTGGCAGTGAAGGAGAATGCAATGCTTGCTCCTTTTCTACACAGCAGCCAGCACAGGTGCTTCACAGGAGCAGTGTACTTCAGAGTCTTTCCCAGAATCACCACTGCTCTAGGCTCACTTGCTATTTTATACACTTCAGCCACTGGGTATGTGGGAGGTGGGAGATGAGAAAAGCTCAGCATGTGAAAGGTAAGGAAGTTAAAAGCCCATAAGGCAGGGCACTCCTGGTCCTCAAGAACAATCTAAATATTCTGATCTCACTTACTCAGGCTTTATGCCACTACAGCTGCCTTACAAACTTCACATTTTGTGCATCCAGAAAGCAACAAATATAAGAGGTGTCCTTTCCCTGATTATCTCTGCCAGAGTAGTTCACATCTTGTTCCTACAGTGCTTTGTCATACCTGACTATGACAAAATGCACTGCTGTGGTGATAAACTCTGCTCTAGCAAGATTTCACCTGACACTCCTCAGCACCTTGCTGAAACAGTGTCAGCATCTGTTCACTGGACCACAGGATGTCAGGGGTTGGATCATCGAGTTCAACCCCCCCTGACAGAGCAGGACCATACAATCCAGCCCAGGTCACACAAGAATGCATCCAGACAGGCTTGGAAAGTCTCCAGAGAAGGAAACTCCACAACCTCTCTGGGAGCCTGTTCCAGTGCTCTGGGACCCTTACAGTAAAGTTGCAGTGGAACCTTCTGTGCTGCAGCTTCCATCCATTGCTCTTTGTCCTATCCCAGGGAGCAAGTGAGCAGAGCCTGTGCCTCCCCTCCTGACCCCCTGCCCTCAGATATTAATGGACATGTATTAAATCCCCTCTCAGGCTTCTCTTCTCCAGACTAAAGAGCCCCAGGTCCCTCAGCCTCTCCTCATAAGGCAGTGCTCCACTCCCCTCAACATCCCAATAAAATACACCCAGCTTTCACAGCCTCACAGAAACTTAGGAGCTGGAAGGGACCTTGAAAGACCATCCAGTCCAACCCCCCCTGCCAGAGCAGGATCACCTAAGACCAGATCACACAGGAAACCATCCTGGTGGTTCTTTTAAATCTCCAGAGAAGGAGGCTCCACAAGCTCTCTGGGCAGCCTGCTCCAGTGTTCTGTCACCCTCACAGCAAAATAGTTGTTCCTAACGTTCAGGTGGGTTTATTTGCAACAGAATAACATTTACATTAGTTACTGAAGCAGCAAGTGCATAAATAGAAGCAGATGCATTAATGACCCCTTCCAGGCTGCTATTATCTGAGGAGTTCTGCTTCAGAGTAGCTAGCTTGTTTTTGGAAAGGTCACTTCCCCACAGAACAGTCAAATGAAATGCTAAATCAAGTCCTTCCCTTAGGCAAGCCATGGAGACCCTTGTAAACAAATGGAAAACCATAGAACCAAGAGTGGGAGGAGGAATACTCCAGCAACACTGTGTTATTCCAGAGTAATACAGTGCCCCTTCACCACAGCCAGAGCCACACTGCCCTGCTCTGCTGGTAGTGTCAAACTACAACACAGTGGAAAGTGTTTGCTTATTCTAAACACTTCCATAGCCCTTTTCAGCCTCATACCTGAGCATCTCAGAGGAATCAGTGACAGAGCACATAGAACCATAGAATCAGTCAGGGCTTGAAGGGACCACAAGGATCAGCCAGTGGCAACCCCCTTGCCATGGGCAGGGACACCCTACCCTAGATAAGGCTGCCCACAGCCTCATCCAGCCTGGCCTTAAACACCTCCAGCCATGGGGCCTCAACCACCTCCCTGGGCAACCCATTCCAGCCTCTCACCACTCTCATGCTGAGCAACTTCCTCCTCACCTCCAGGCTGACTCTTCCCATCTCCAGCTTTGCTCCATTCCCCCAGTCCTGTCACTCCCTGACACCTTAAAAAGTCCTTCCCCAGATTTTTTGTACCCCCTTTCAGACACTGGAGGACCACAAGAAGGTCACCTGGGAGCCTCCTCTTCTCCAGCCTGCACAGCCCCAGTTCTTTCAGTCTGTCCTCACAGCAGAGCTGCTGCAGCCCTCTGAGCATCCTCGTGGCTCTTCTCTGGACATGCTTCAGGCTTTAATTTGTTTTCACTGGCACTGCTGTCTTTTGGGTGAATCAAGAGAGTCTGCATCTGAAGGTGTTACACTGGTTTTATGATTATTAGCAAATAACAGCTTCCTCACCAGAGGGGAAGAGAATCTAGAACACAAATAGTTTGAGCAGACCGCTCAAAGCTGCCATCTACTCATTGAATCAGCATAACTGACAGTGTGATTATGTACCTTCAGAACAAGAATGTGCTTTGGAATGGCTCAGGAAACACTGATCAAGTGTAATTATTATTTAAACACAGCACCCACAGACATCTCATCAGTCAAACATGTGGATGAGATGTTTGATTCCAGCAGCCCTTCCTTGGTGATGGAAATAACACTGGAGAGCAGGGATGCCATCCAGAGGGACGTGGAAAGGCTGGAGAGGTGTGCCCAGGCCATGCTCATTACATTCAACAAGGCCAAGTGTAAGGTCCTGCACCTGGGTGGGTGCAATCCCAAGTACAACTCCAGACTGGGTGGGGAATGACTGAGAGCAGCCCTGAGGAACAGGTCCTGGGGGTCTGGGGTGATGCAAAGCTCAACATGAGCCTGCAGTGTGAATGCAGCCCAGACAGCAACTCTGTGCTGGGCTGTAGCAAGAGCAGCATGGCCAGCAGGGCAAGGCAGGGGACTCTGCCCCTTTACTCTGCTCTCCTCAGACCCCACCTGGAGTACTGTGTGCAGTTCTGGAGCTCCCAACACAAGAAGGACATGGAACTGCTGGAGCAATTCCAGAGGAGGCCACAAAGATGCTCAGAGGGCTGCAGCTGCTCTGCTATGAGGGCAAGCTACAAGAGTTGGGACTCTGCAGCCTGGAGAAGGCTTCAAGGAGACCTTGGAGTGGCCTTCCAGTATCTGAAGGGGGCTACAGGAATGCTGAGGAGAGACTATTTACAAGGTCTTGTAATGACAGGATGAGGAGAAATGGGTTTCAACTGGGAAAGGGGAGAGTTAAACTGGATGTTAGGAAGAAGTTGTTTGCAGTGAGGGTGGTGAAACAATGGCACAGGTTGCCCAGGGAGGTTGTGTCTGCTCCCTTCCTGGAGGTGTTCAAGGCCAGATTGAATGAGGCCTTCAGGGACCTGTTCTGGTGGGAGGTGTCCCTGCCTATGGCAGGAGGTTGGAGCTGGATGAGCTTTGAGGTCCCTTCCAACCTAATCAATTCCATGCTTCTACCTTTAGATAAGGTGAAAGCTTCTTGTCAAAAATGCTTCAGTGGCAATACAATCCCCATGTTTTTGTGCTTAGTCCTTGCTCTGCTTGCTTTCAAACCAGCTCTTTGCCCTTGCCTTGCTTTTCTGCAGCAGTTAAGATCATGGATGAAGATGAACCATCGGGTGACGGCAGTTCGGTTACCGCCGGCATTTCCGACACGCTGCCTTTCGTCATCGGGTCCCGCGACCTCGCTACCACGCAGCCCGAAGATGTCATTGCCTACGTGTTACCATCAGACCAAAGGGCACTGCTGCCTGCAGCAACCAGCCCCTCCTACTCTGAGATCATCGAACAGTCCATGGAGCTCCCAGATTCCTCAGTGCCCGCAGCTGGGAGCGCTCCTCCCGGGACAGGAGTGCAGGACATGGCAGCCGAGTTAGACCACATCGGTTTGCTGAGCACGGCAGCACTGGAGGAAGCGGAGCATGGTAGTGGTTATATCTCAGTGCTGACCACTGAGCCTGCAGGAGCCACCCCAGCTCCTACACTGAAGTATGTCACTACCAGCTCCATGACAACCGCAGCCAAAGGCAAAGAACTGGTGGTTTTCTTCAGCCTGAGGGTAACCAACATGCACTTTTCCGATGACCTCTTCAATAGGAGTTCGGCAGAATACAAAGCTCTAGAACAACAGTTCGTGCAACTGGTGGGTGAACATCAACAACATATGCAGTGCTGGGCAGGGTTTAACTAAATGCACTGAGGAGCACAGGATTTTAAGAGTGTCAGACCCTACTTTAATTCAGGCTGAGAAGCTGTATTTGTAAAGGATCCATAAGCCAGAGACGCTGCCAGGTTATGATGAAAGAGTTTATGAAGTCAATGGTGAAAGTTTGCTGTTGTTCAAGAGATTCCAGAGAGATCATAGAATGACAGAGTGTTAGGGGTTGAAGAGACTTCTAGAGATCATCTAGGCCACCACGCCCTGCCAAAGCAGCATCACCTGGAGCAGGCCACCTAAGAATGTGTCCATGCAGGTTTTGAAAGTCTCCAGAGACTCCACCACCTCTCCAGGCAGCCTGTTCCAGTGCTCCAGCACACTGACAATAGTTTCTCCTCATGTTGAGGTGGAACTTCCTGTGTTCCACATTGTAAACACTGTTCCACAGAGCCACAAAGATGATGAAGGGAATGGAACATCTCTCTTATGAGGAAAGCCTGAGGGAGCTGGGGCTCTTTAGCTTGGAGGACACTTAGAGGTGACCTCGTTGATGTTTATAAGTATGTGGAGGGTGAGTGCCAGGAGGCTGGAGCCAGGCTCTGCTGGGTGATGCCCAATGCCAGGACAAGGGGCAATGGGTGGAAGCTGAGGCAGAGGAAGTTTCATGGAAACACAAGGAGGATTTTTTTCCCTGTAAGGATGACAGAAGATGGGAACAGGCTGCCCAGGGGGTTGTGGAGTCTCCCTCTCTGGAGATATTCAAAACCTGCCTGGATGTGTTCCTGTGTGATCTGCTGTAGGTGATCCTGCTCTGGCAGGGGGGGTGGCCTGGATGAGCTTTCAAGGTCCTTTCCAGCCCCTGACATTCCATGATTCTGTGATCCCTTGTCCTATCACTGAGCACCACTGAAAAGAGACCATCACCTTCATCTTGACATGTAGCCCTCAGAAACTTATAAATAAGATCCCATCTCAGCCTTCTCTTCTCAAGACATCCCTGGTTCTCTCAGTCCTCTCTTCACAGGAGAGATGTTCAAGTTCTCTTATCATCCTGGCATACGATCACATGCCTGGCACGGGATTCCTTTGGCTTTTTCTAAGCCTTGTGAACAGCATGGAAGTGCTGATTGCATCTCAAGCTGGTGTCCTCATGCTGGGTTTAAAAATAGTCCCTTTAAAACACATCATGGCTTAGCAGGGGCAATGTGATTAGGTCTGGATTTTCTCTCTGGGTACAATAGGGCAGCAGGTCAGCTCAGTAACACACCTGTTAACACTTTGCCCTACCATGACTGCACTGAACATTTGAAAATAATTAAAGTTGGCTCTGGAGCAAGGTGATTTCCCCCAACCCCCCCCTCTATCTTCCAGATGAATACATTCCCCAGCTGCTGTGCATTTCATTACAGGGGAAATTGCTGGCAATCCACCTCAGCATATTGGCTGAGATAGATGCAAAAGTCTAGAGAAAGATAGTGATAAACAGAAAAGGGAATTTGGGGAGAAGGTACAGACTAATTAAACTCAGAAAAATAAGTGTGTGATGGGTACACTTGATAATGAGAAGTGAGTATAAGAGAAATTATTAGCAGGTAGACCTGACAAAGTTAAAACAAAGACAAATCTCTGTTTTGCAGCTACTTCCATACCTTCAGTCCAACCTCACAGGTTTTAAGCACCTGGAAATACTTAACTTCAGGAACGGAAGTGTGATTGTGAACAGCAAAATGAAATTTGCCAGGACTGTGCCATACAATATCACAGAGGCAGTACACTGTGTTTTGGAGGACTTCTGTGATGCTGCAGCCCAGCATCTCAACTTGGAGATTGACAGCTACTCGCTGGACATTGAGCCAGGTAAGATGACCTTACTCATGTATGTGCCAAATCACAGAATCATAGGATCAAGCAGGTTGGAAGAGATCTCCAAGATCATCCAGTCCAACCTATCCCCCAGCCCTAGCCAGTCAACTAGACCATGGCACTAAGTGCCTCATCCAGTCTTTTCTTGTACCCAACTATGCAAATATAGTTTCTCTGTTGTAATATTGCAAGCAAAACACAGTTTAGAGCAGCATTAAATCTGTTTTCAATGTGCTACAGAGCTCAAGAGAGAAGGAGATCACTTCTAGCAATAACTGGATTCTGCAGATACTTACTGACCAGAAGAGACTCTGCAGCACTTCCTAGAATCCCTCAGTGCAGCTCCAGAATCCCTCATGATTTAATACCTTCCAAATAAGTCTGTAGCCTTTGTTTAACAGTAAAAAGTCAGTAACAACCTCTCTGGACTCTCCTGCATTGCAGAAGCTTGAAGATTTCAAAAACTAGGTTGTCTCATAAAATGAAATCCTGGACCTATTTTCAGATGCTGGTAATTATCTCAGGGCTGAATTTAATTTCATTGGCATGGTGAAGAAAGATACCAATACCTTAGCATGCAGATGCCTTCAGCAATTCTGGTAATGGGGTTTGGGTTTGGATTTTTTTAATGCACAGACCTCTGAAAATTCCACAACAAATATCCATGTACAGCTCATGAAGGCAGTTTCAAATTTGATTTCATGTAAAGAGGCATAGGAGGTTCCATGTGAACCTGAGGAGGAATTTTTTCCCTGTGAGGGTAGCAGAACACTGGAACAGGCTGCCCAGGGAGGCTGTGGAGTCTCCCTCTCTGGAGATGTACAAGAACCATCTGGATGCATTCCAGTGTGATGTGCTCTAGGTGATCCTGCTCTGGCAGGGGGGGCTGGATTAGATGATCTTTCAAGGTCCCTTCTAGCCCCTGACATTCTGTGATTCATATTACATATCTCCTTGTGGCCACCAAGTGCATAGACAGGGTGTGGTAAAGAAAACAAAACCACAGCATTCAAAACTTCTACAGGCTGCCACCACAAATCAGTGTTTTGCTGAATACAAGAATAAATTGGTTGAGGAGGAGGAATGAACTTTGGGCTACCTCACATGCTCTGCTCTGAGCAGCAAATTTTCATTACTAGAAACTTAAAATGAGAAAGTTGCTAAAATGCAAACAAACTGACAAACAAAATTCCTTCACTGTCATCTATATTGGCTGCTTTACTGATCTGATGCTTCAAGGTGGAATCATAGAATACATTAGGTTGGAGAGAATCCTGCAATAAGCAGGGACATATCCAACTAGATCAAGTTGCTCAGAGCTCCTGACCTTGAATGTCTCCAGGGATGGGGCCTCCACCACCTCCCTGGCCAATCGTTTCCAGTGTTCCACCACCCTCACAGTAAACTTCTTCATAATGACCAATCTAAATCTATCCTTCTCTAGTCTGAAACTATTTTCCCCTTGTTCTGTTGCCACATGCCCTTGTAAAAAGTCCCTCACCAGCTTTCCTGTAAGCCCTCTTTTGGTACTGAAAGGCTGCTAGAAGCTTTCCCTGGAGCCTTCTCTTCTCCAGGCTGAACAACCACAGCTCTCACAGCCTGTCCTTTGTAAGAGAAGTGTTCCAGCCCTCTAATTATTTTTGTGGCCCTCCTGTGGACCTGCTCCATCAGGTCCACATCCTTCTTGTACTTCAGGTTAGGTCTCACCAGAGCAGAGCAGACTGACAGAATCAACTTCCTTCCACTTTTTATCCACACTTTGCTTGATGCAGCCCAGGATCAGCTCAAGTAAAGAGCATCACAACGAGTTTGCTGAGAGAGCTGCTCTTTCAAGGCTTATGAGCAGCAGTAAAATGTCAATACAGAAGAAATGATCTCTAACAAGCCAGTATATTTCCACATGGGTGTTTCAAAGCTCTCTTTTCACTTCAGAAAACCCAAAGTAAACAAAAGCAAACAAAAAACATCAAATGCAAACAAGACAAACCAAAAATCTGTCTAGTAAATTAATGCAAGCAAACTTCTGTTTATTGTGACAGCAAGAGCCATCTAGTGGCAATGTGATACCAAATTGAAGCACTGATGGGAATGGACAATCCAAAACGAATATGAAGTGTCAGCAGCTACAAAGTGCTGACTGCACTGGTCATAAAGAGTAGCAGAGTGGGCTTTCAAAAACACCTACCTGCATTTTCTTTCAAGCAAAGTAAAGATGCAGGAAAAACAACAGAGTATGTCAGGGATGTATCACAGAATCATAGGGTGTCAGGGCCTGGAAGGGACCTCAAAAGCTCATCCAGGCCAACCCCCCTGCCAGAGCAGGATCACCTAGACCAGATCACACAGGAACACATCCAGGCAGGTCCTGAATATCTCCAGAGAGGGAGACTTCACAACCCCCCTGGGCAGCCTGTTCCAGTGTTCTGTCACCCTCACAGGGGAAAAAATTCCTCCTCATGTTTAAATGAAGCTTCCTATGCTTCAGCTTCCACACAGTGCCCCTTGTCCTGTCATTGGGCATCACCCAGCAGAGCCTGGCTCCAGCCTCCTGGCACTCACCTTTACATAGTTACAAACATCAATGAGGTCACCTCTCAGTCTCCTTCCAAGAGCCACCAGGGACTGGAGGACAGAAATGGTATTTACTCCTTTCAGGGAGCAAAAATGAAGATGCTGCACACCGCAACTTTAAACTGGAAGTTTAAAGAGAGATTATCTCTTGCATACATTCAAGGCTGTAGCACAGCATCCATACACACTTGTAGTGGAAAAAAAACCAAATCAAGGATGAATATACACAAATGTGAAAACTCTTGTCAGTGAGATGAAAATAAAATCACAGCTGAGTGGTGATGAGGTAAACAGATATGGAAGGAAATAAAAGCTTGCATGCTTGCTGTGTCATCTGCAGAAAAAATGTGTGTCCTTTTATGCTAGACTAACAGCATCCTATCAGCAGGCAGAAGCAGCAGGCCAGCAAATGTGAGTTGTTTTTCCCTCTGCCTGCCAAGCCACTGTGGGCTAATGCACCAACTAATGGTTTGCTCATCCTTTACAGCTGATCAGGCAGACCCCTGCAAATTCATGGCATGTGACGAGTTTTCTGAGTGCATAATGAACGAGTGGACAAAAGAGGCTGACTGCCTTTGCAAACCTGGCTATGCCAGCCAAGATGGACTGCCCTGCCGGAGCCTGTGTGAGCTGGAGCCACATCTCTGCATCAACGGTGGGAAATGTGAGTTAGTGCCAGGAAGAGGAGCTGTCTGCAGGTAAATTAATGCTGCTTAACAGGGATTCTGCTAACAGACAGAATCACAGAATGTTAGAGGTTAGAAGGGACCTCCAGAGATCATCCAGTCCAACTCCCCTGCCAAAAGGGGGATCACCCAGGGTAGTCCTCACAGGAATGCATCCAGATGGGTTTTGAAAGCCTCCAGAGAAGGAGACTCCACAATCCCCCTGGGCAGCCTCTTCCAGTGCACTGTTACCCTCATTGTAAAGAAGTTTCTCCTCATGTTGAGGTGACACCTTCTATGTTCCAGGCTGTATCCATTGTTCCTTGTCTTATTACTGTGCACCATTGAAAAAAAAGATTGGCAGTGTCCACTTGACACTCACCCCTCAGACATTCACACACATCGATCAGATCCCTTCTTAGCCTTCTCTTTTCCAGACTAAACAGCCCCAGGGCTCTCAGTCTCTTTCTATAGGGTAGATGCTCAAGTACCCAAATCATCCTGGTTCATACAGACACATAACAGTCCCTTGCAGTGCAAATATTGGGTAGAAGGTCAGGTAAAAGGTTGGACCTGATGATCTGAGAGGTCTTTTCCAACCTTCCTGATTCTCTGATTCATACAGACACATAACAGTCCCTTGCAGTGCAAATATTGGGTAGAAGGTCAGGTAAAAGGTTGGACCTGATGATCTGAGAGGTCTTTTCCAACCTTCCTGATTCTCTGATTCATACAGACACATAACAGTCCCTTGCAGTGGGAATACTGGGTAGAAGGTCGGGTAAAAGGTTGGACCTGATGATCTGAGAGGTCTTTTCCAACCTTCCTGATTCTCTGATTCATACAGACACATAACAGTCCCTTGCAGTGGGAATACTGGGTAGAAGGTTGGGTAAAAGGTTGGACCTGATGATCTGAGAGATCTTTCTCCAACCTTCCTGATCCAATGATTTATACAGACATGGTGCATTGGGAATATTGTGCTTACATTTCATTGCAGATTTTTGTTTTCACCTGAGGTGCTCTGCATTCCCTGCCTTCAAGTTTTGTACATTTTTCTCTCCCTCTCCCTGTTCTAGATGCCCTGCACGCAGACATCAGCTTTACCAAGGACAGCGCTGTGCAAAATTTGCTCCAGAACCCAAACAGCCCTTCACTTCTAAACCTCTTACTCTTGGCTTAGTAAGCCTTGTTTTTCTTGCCATCATTTTAATTATTAAGTTAAGAAGAAAATGCAAAAGCAACTCTAATTTTCAGTAAGCTGCTCACAATCCTTTTTTTTTTTTCCCTTCACCATTACAAAATATTCCTTTTTCTATATATTTTTATTCAATTTTGCAATTAAAAGAAATCTTACCTAAACCAAAACTGTTCTGCATTGTAGAAGTTCTGCTCTCACCAGCAGCAGTTCAGAAAATGCCATCAGGATTAATCCTGCTTTTGAACACGATGAGCCCATAACTAGCTTTTGTCACACGGCTTGCAGCGTAAGTGCTTGTGTCAGCTCCTCAGAGATCACTGATCACCAGGCCTTACAGGAGCCTGAAAACACAATTCAGCATGGAGGTAAAATGCATGCAAATCCTTTTCTTGCCCCTCCTCAAACAAAAGGGCCATCTCCCCCTGGCATCTACACAACTAAATGTGGTTTGGTTCTAATCTCTCTTGCTTGGCAATCTCACAACTAAAAGCACTAATTCATTTGTTTGCTTTCCACATGTTCTGCTGCATAGGTTTCAGATGGGGACTGTAGAACTGCTTTTCTCACAGCTCTCTTCTTGCATGCCTTTGGTGGTCCAGACCATATGCTTTTGGTGGTTTAGTGAAATTATTCATCTAGAATTTTCTTCTTTTGTTTAAACTGTTGCAGATCCCCAGAGCAGGACCAGTTTACAAAGCCAGGACTGACAAGTTAGTCTCCAAGGCTCTTTGTTTCCAGCACCAGCCAGACAAACCCAAGGTTTGTGACTGTTTGCAACATCTTAAAGAACTGCTGAGTTTCCTCTTTGTCAGTGTTACCAGGAGGCCTCTTTGTACTAATTCCATACAGAGGAAAGCTCTTGGTAGGGAGGGGCGGGGGGAGTTGGTGCATGATACGACAACAATTTCTTCTTAAACACTTCAATGCAACAAAGCTCCATTCTGTATAACCAGCTCCATTCTGTATAGCCAGCTCCATTCTGTACATTCTGTGCACCCATTTTGCTAACGTGGCAGTCACTGAAACACGTAGCAGAAGAGAGAATATCTCAAAAGTGAGACACAAAAATGACAAAGCAACACAAAATGCAAACCAAAGGGGAGGTTCTAAATAGCAGTAAGAGATCACTTAAAAATCCCTTGTGCCTATTCAAGCTGCATTGAGTTTGAACAAGTAGAGCTCCTAATTTGAGCAGAATATTGCTCAGATCTTAAGCATTATTTCAAGTTCTAAAACTCCTGTATGATTGGGGGGAAAGGCAGAAAAGAGAAAAGCTGAGACAAAAAACCTCTAAAATTGCCAAACTGTCTCTTTCTTCTGATGTATCCAAGTACACCCTCTGGAAAGGCAGACAAAAACCTTTCCATTACCATTTTCACAGGCCAGTTAGGAACAAAAGCCAGTAGCTGTTAGTATCATTGTTACTGGGGGGGAGTATCAGCATGGGATTGCCCTGGCACCAGCTATGTGCTATGGGAGACAGGATGCCAGGCTAACTGAATCCTTGCCTGTAAATAAATGAACATATAATGATACCATATGGGGGCCTCAATACAAGAACCTGATGGAAGGCCACATAAATGATCAGAGGGGCTGGAACTCCTCTCCTGTGAAGACAGTCTGAGAGAGTTGGTGTTGTTCAGCCTGGAGAAGGTTCTGAGGAGATTTTCTAGTGGCCTTCCATACCTGAAGGGGACCTACAAGGAAGTTGAGGAGGGACTTTTTACAGGGATAAGGAGCAACTGTTTTAAACTAGAGAAGGGAGGTTTGGAATGGACTGTAAGCAGAAGTTCTTTACTATGAGGGTGGTGGAACGCTGGAACAACTTGCCCAGGGAGATGGTGGAGGCCCCATACCTAGAGACAAGGTGAGGCTTGACAGGGCTCTGAGCAACCTGATCTAGTTGGGGATGTCCTCACTTACTGGAGAGGGTTGGAATGCACCACCTCTAGAGGCCCCTTCCAACCCAGTGCATCCAATGATAGCTTTCTTTTAACTGATCTTCAACATATCCAGGTCTGGTCTCTTCCAACGCTCCAGGTCACAGTTACAGAGACAACAATGGAGAGGACAAGAAAGTGGTGACAGAAATTAGCAAGTGAGCAGGCAGCAGCAGCAGCTCAGAAAAGCTGAAGCAAGAACAGGCTTCAGTGCTGATAAAAACCAAGAGCACAACCAACTGCAATTGGCATTTTACACCCCTCTTAAAGGAAATGTGTCTATGGGCAGCTGGAGATCAATAAACTTTCACACCAGCTGAGCTACACAAAACTACTGCTTACAGAAGCATTAAATATTTTATGAAAGGAGTAAAATGCCACATTTGTGGGGGGAAACCAGGCCTGTGTCATCCCAACATGAATTCTCAAAGGTGTATTGACAAAGCTCTTCTAGAGATCTAGTCAAGGAAACTGATTCAGCAAGAAGTGAGGCAGCCACAAAACAAAGGAGACTTAAAAAAGCAGGCTGGGTGCTTTGGGCCACTTTTCACCATTCCTTAAGTTCAAAACAAGTCCTTAAATCATAGCTCTTATAGAACTATAGAATGGTTTGGCTTGGAAGGAACCTCAAAGATCATCCAGTCCCACCCCCCTGCCATAGGCAGGGACACCTCCCACTAGAACAGGTTGCTCAAGGCCTCATCCAACCTGGCCTTGAACACCTCCAGGGAGGTTGTGGAGCACAGAAGCACAGAATGTGATCTTTGATCACATTGGGTGCTTCTGTGCTCCACAACCTCCCTGGACAACCTGTGCCAGTGTCTCACCACCCTCACTGCAAACAACTTCTTCCTAACATCCAGTTTCAATCTCCCCTCTGCCACTTCAAACCCATTCCTCCTCATCCTGGCATCACAAGACCTTGTCAATAGTCCCTCCCCAGCCCTCCTGTAGTCCCCCTTCAGGTACTGGAAGGCCACTCCAAGGTCTCCTCAAAGCCTTCTCCAGGCTGCGGAGCCCCAACTCTCACAGCCTGCCCTCACAGCAGAGCTGCTCCAGTCCTCTGAGCATCTTTGTGGCCCTCCTCTGGACTCACCCCAACAGTTCCATGTCCTTTTATGTTGAAGATATTTTAACTCTTTGGGAAAAAAAAGAGTTGATAAAGGAAGAAGAATGTATGTAGGACACAGCTTTTGTTAGCTGAAACTTAGACATCACTTCAATATCGTGACCTAGAAGGAAACCTTGGGCACTAGAGTTTTTAAAACAGGCCATGGCCCTGGACTTGAATCTTCAATCTCAAGTTGTGCCAGGGGAGGTCTAGGCTGTATATTAGGAAGAAGTTCTTCACAGGGAGAGTGATTTGCCGTTGGAATGGGCTGCCCAGGGAGGTGCTGGAGTCGCCATCCCTGGAGGTGCTGAAGCAAATCCTGGATGAGACACTTAGTGCCATGGTCTGGTTGATTGGGCAGGGCTGGGTGCTAGGTTGGACTGGATGATCTTGGAGGTCTCCTCCAACCTGCTTGATTCTATGATTCTATTGACTTTATGTTCTGGAGGAGGTGGATATCTAGAACTCAGGCCAAAGTGAGAATTCCAGTCTTTAAATTTCAATGTGCAATATGTGACAACAGCACTGCCAGCTTTTTAAAGACATGTTACCTGCAGTTAAGCACAGACATTGCCCATTAGGAGTAGATTTAAAAAAAAAATACACTTTTCAAAGTAAAAAATGCTTTTTAAATGTCTTATGAGAGTTTCTCTTACAGGTATTCACAAAAGAAGGCCTGCATTATTCAAGACTGGACTTCAGGTTGATTAAGCATATGAACAAACTTCAAGCATTCCTAAAGATCTCACATTTGAGCTCCAAAATCAGAGCACACTATCAAAAACCAAAGTTTTACTACAGAAGAATAGGATGATCAAGGTGACCAGCTACTTGGCCATGTCTAAAGTTTGCCTCATGGCAATCTGCCTCCACAAGGAGTCAGCAGTGCTAAGCTGCAATGCGTTGAGCAGCCAGAGCTTACTCATCTTCACTGAGCTGAGTACTAGAGAAAGGTTTTGTCATGAAGTGACTTTTGATCAGTTTTATGTCTGGTAAAGATATCAAAGCTTCACTGCATTTCTACACCTTTTCACTAACCTTCCTCACACAGGTTAATGAAAGAGACAACCACAGAAAAGAGCTGCCAGTGACCAAAGGCCACGTGAAAAGCGTTTGGGTGAAGTTTCTCTTTCTCTCACACAGCAAATCACACAGAAATTGGTTTCAATGAGCATCAGATTCCTGGTTTGCTGTTAATAAACACCCTGTGTGTAAGTATGTACATATGTCCTTCACTGCTTTAACTCCTGGTGACAGTTTAGCTGCCAGGTTATCCTAAGACTTCAAACCTTTTGCTGAGGCAGTTTCCCCTTTCCAGAGCATGGGAGGTACATTCACACACACCCTCCAGAACGTGAGATGTATATTCACAAGCACTCTTCCCCGTAGCTAGCAGATTTCAGTCTCACCTGTAAGCACCAACACTTTAAACTCAGCATACACAGAAATGATTCTGAGAGGTGGCTGTTAGTTTTTGTAGAAGAAAAGCAAGCAGTGGGTGGCCACTGAGTATTTTATAGGCTTAGTCATTTTATGCTCTCTGGATCCACAATCCTGATTAAAGTATAAGCATTACTTTTACTTTCAACAACCTTTTCCTGAGCATCTCCCTGCTCTGTGCTGCATAACAGTCAGCACTCTTTGCTTCTTGGTGCATACCAGAAGTTGTACTTACAGCTCAAACTGAGCTTCTACGAAGTTCACGACAGCACTGGATGATAGCTCCTCATCCAGAAGTGAAACTTTCCATGCAGCCAATTTTAGTGACAATTCTTTTTCCTCCTTACCACTGAGAAGTCTGAAGTGCAGTTTCCCTTGCTCTGTACCCTCTGAAGAACTGTTTACGACTTCCAAACAACGAACTGCCCAGATTTGCCTGCAAAAACCCACCCAAACTGGTGACTGTGTACAAATGAAGGCCATGCACCAAGAACATAAGGTTGAGTTTCTACAGATGAAATAGGATTTTTACTGTATTTAACTAGAAAGCAAATAATGAAATCAAAACAAGAAAAAAAAAAAAGAAACCTAAGATGTGATTTTTACACAGCAACACTTCAGAACACAGCTCTACTTTACAAACACTTCTTGCAGGGCACTGGAAAGTCATCCCTGCCAACAAATGTTAGCTTTTTGCTATTGCTTGCATAAGTTGAGACTGCATTAAGAATGCTGAAAGCATTCAATCTTGTTTTTTTTTTCCATTGCAAATGTATTTTTCTATGTGTTTAGGATATTCCAATTCATCCTAGTCACCACTAGCCAGATTAAAACACTAAGTCATTTTAAAATGTGTATTTTAATAAGGATTATTCATGATTGTATTTATCACTCTCAACTATTAATTACCAAATATATTTGCTGGATGTAAGCCTTTTGTATTTCAATAAAATGTAATAAAACTATTTAATTGAAAATTTCACAGAGGATTGAGTTGTGTTTCAGAGTGAGGTTGTGGAGGCTCCTTCTCTGGAGACTTTCAAAATCTGCTTGGATCTTAGCAGTGTCTATAAATACCTGAGGGGTGGGTGTCAAGGCGAAGGTGCCAGGCTCTTTTCAGTGATGCCCAGTAACAGGATAAGGAACAATGGATACAAGCTGGAATGAAAGAAGTTCCACCTCAACTTGAAGAGAAAATTCTTTACTGTGATGGTGCCAGAGCACTGGAACAGGCTGCCCAGAGAGGCTGTGGAGTTTTTTGCTCTGGAGATTTTCAAACCCACCTGTGTGGCCTGCTCAAGGTGATCCTGCTTTGGCAAGGTGTGTGGGAGGGTTGAACTTAATCTCTGGAGGACCCTTCCAACCCCTAACATGCTGAGATTCTAAATACCATCACAGTATCTTAAAACTCATTGGGAAGCTACAGTTGATATCTGCAGGACCCTTCCAACCTCTAACATTCTGAAATTCTAAATACCATCACAGTATCTTAAAACTCATTGGGAAGCTGCAGTTGATCTCTGCAGGATCCTTCCAACCCCTAACATGCTGAGATTCTAAATACCATCACAGTATCTTAAAACTCATTGGGATGCTGCAGTTGGAGTTGAATGCCACAAGCAAAGTGAAACAAAATAATGCCTCCCAGATAGCACAGCCTGAACGACTTCAATCTTCTTAAATACCCATCTTCACAAACACCACTCTGATTAGACAGGGAAGTCTGATAACACCATGGATAACCCAAACCCAACACCACATCTCCACCTTACACATTAAGCTTTTCCTGCAGCACACAAACTCCAAGCATCCTGAGTGGTTTCACTGACTGTCAGCATCTAAAATGAGAAAAATGCAAAGGCAGCAAGTGAGAAATATGTTGAAAGTGGTAACAATAAGGGTTAAAAAAACAAACAGTAATGGAAATAAAATGATCCTTATTTTAACAAACAGTGAGAAATGAGGTATGAGACTTACAGACAAAAATCAGAATTAGAGCATGAGTGGAACACTGACCTTAAAAACTGAACACAAACTCTTCACTAGAGTAGCCCTAAGCACCACAAATATCTGATAGAAAAGCTGCAGGCAGTTCCAGCACAGAAATTCTTTTCTTCTTCCTTAATTTACCCTTACTCATTATGGTTTAAATCTTTAACAACAAAATGGTGAGCAATACAACTGAGATTTTCAACATGGAATGCATTTATTTTTTTTTAAATTTTAAATTTTCAGTACAGTATTAGGAGGTCATTTAAATACCTTAAAAGGGTTTGGAGAAAACCCCCAAAGGATTCAACAGGTAAAGGAGAAAAAAAAAACCCACCCAATCTTATCAGGGGATGACAGACAAGAATTTAATGACCTTATGATCTGTGCAGTAGCATTCTCTAGAAATCTGATATTCCTGGATCACTTGGTCAGGGATGCAGCTCAGCATGGTGATTCTCCTCCTCTCCCTTTCTTTTGTGGAGTGTTTGATGCAGAAGGTCTCGACTGTAACAAGCAGCTTCGCTGAGAGGCAGGAAGGATTCATTTTGGTTTTGAACAATCACACACACAGAACCAAGCCAACACAATTATCTCATCCTTTTGCTTTGAAACACAAATTATTCTCTATAACCATAGATCAGAAGGGCATTAGATAACACTAAAATCCTACAGATCTATCCCCTCCCTGCCTTTTTTATTTCCTCTCCAAATTAACCACCAAAGTACTTATCTGACACAGGAGATGCGACAATGGAGGCCATTGGTAAGCAGATTGAGTATTGCCTGACAGGGAAAACAAAAAATCTGAAATGAACTGAAAGTTAATTTTGTTGCACAAAAAGAGCAATGAAACTCAAAGCAGCTGCTGCTGTTGGGGCAGGGAAAAAGGACAATAAAAGGTTTGCTGCTGGAGTGCATCAAGGGAAGGGCCACGAGGATGATCTGAGGGCTGGAGCACCTCTCCTATGGAGACAGGCTGAGAGAGTTGGGGTTGTTCAGCCTGGAGGGGAGAAGGCTGAGAGAAGACCTTATTAGGGCCTTCTAGTATCTGAAGTGGGCTACAAGAAAGCTGGGGAGGGATTTTTAGGGTGTCAGGTAGTGATAGGACTGGGGAAAATGGAGTAAAGCTACAAGCAGGTAGATTCAGATTGGATGTTAGGAAGTTCTTTACCACAAGGACGGTGAGACACTGGAACAGGTTGGGGCAATCTGATCTAGTGTGAAGTGTCCCTGCCCACGGCAGAGAGGTTGCAGCTAGACGATCTTTAAGGTCCCTTCCACAATTTTTGGAGTTCTGCTTCTGCTTGCCCCAGGCAGAGAGGTTAGAACACCTCGTTTGAGGACATCCAGCCACCAGGTCTTCTTTCAGTGTCTCAGATTTCAAAGTAATTTCTGTTTTCCTGACAGCTCATCTTTGTTAGCCAGTTACTTAACAGGAGCTCCCATACAACTCATTCTGAAAAAGAAATTATCTTTCTGATGCCAGCCAAAGAAGTCCTGGCATAATTAAGGGAACAGACTGGGGGAAAAAAAAAGCTCATTTTACTTAAGTTCCCCACAAGCATGTTTACACACACACATATAAAAATATTTAAGCATATATATGTGTATATACATACACACACACTTAAGTAGAGAGGTTCTTTGCTTACTATGTTCAGTCTCATAAGATCTATTTTTATGTATCTATATACACACACATATGTGTGTGTAGGACCTAGAGATAGGACTAGGGGGAATGAAGGAAAACTAGAAGTGGGGAGATTGAGGTTGGAGGTTAGGAAGAAGTTCTTCATCATAAGAGTGGTGAGACACTGGAACAGGTTGCCCAGGCAGGTGGTGGAAGTTTTTAAGGTCAGGCTAGATGTGGCTCTGGGCAAGCTGATTTACTGGGAGGTATCGCAGCCCATGGCAGGAGGGTTGGAACTGGATGATCTTTGAGGTCCCTTCCAACCTTGGCCAATCTGTGATTCTGTGCATATATATATATATATGTTTATATACATATGTGTGTATGTATATATGCATATAGAAAAAAACCCCAAACTGAGACTGAATGTGTTAAGTCAAGAAATTAAATCCAGACAGTCATAAATATGGGGTAGGGCATCTCAGCCCTATGAGCTCAGTGATTTTCCTTCCTTGTGCACACGGAATGATCACAGCTTCTTGCAGAGCTGTGTCTGGGAAGTGAAAGTTCTGAACCTTTGGTTGCAGTTCAGTAAGACATTAAATCAGCAGTCTGAACTTCACAAGCAGTGCTTTAAACTCGTCCAGCACCATACAGGTTCGTACACAACTCGCTAGACAGCAGCCTGATGTACTTCTTTCATTTTCCAGCCAAAAAAATCACTGCTTCAGTGAAGGAGTTAGGTTAAAGAAAAATATTTTCTTGTTTGCAATCACATAACCAGAAACAAGGTTGGGCATGCAGTGAAAGCTGTGATTCCTTGATGTAGTGGATTCACAGAACTATAGAATGCACGGGGTTGGAAGTGACCCCTGGAAGTCATCTAGCCTAACCCTCATGCAGCATGTGGTGACATGCCCAACTAGATCAGATTGCTCATAGAGGTGATGCATTACTCAGATATTTCCACATGGGTTAGAGTAAGAAATCCATGTTATGACAAGGAGTAAACTGTGGCATGCAAGCACAATCTAAAGCCAGCACGGATGTGTGCATCAGGAGCCTCCTTTGTGCTACATATTTGTGCCTCTTGCAAGTTCTTAACTACATTTATGCATTTAAAAGCTGAAATTTCCAAGAGAATTCAAGCTGAGTAAACAGTGAGGGAATTATTTTACAGTTCAAGCAAACTCTGTCAATCCAAGATTTCATTTTTAAATCAAAATGATTAAGTAACTGGATATGATATTTCAAATTCCTATTGGAGAGTTAATAACTAATTGTGTTTAAGATGTTGCAATAATGGCCTGCATGGTGACACAATGATCACAGATGTGAACAAGACACATATTAAAACTGTAGGAAACCAAAAATTCCTAGCCACAAAACCTCCCAAAGCAAACTGCTCAACAAGGGAATTGATACAAGCTATGAAACTCAACAGAAGGTATTAAGACAAAGCTCAGTGTTTGAGTCACTGTGATAATTCCAGGATGCTAAAAACTGTGGCTGTTTCAGTATTAAGAAGATGCTTTATGTTATTGGACCAAGTTTTTAGACAATCTAACAGAATGTAGAGACCTTGTGCAGTTCATTACAATTAAAATAAAGAGGAGGATGTCTGAGGCTCAAGCCTCAACATTCACTTAAGTTATACTGCCATCAAAAAGCTCAACATTATTTCCCTTATGCTATCCTTACTCTTATATGCTTCCAGATAAAAGTCTTGGACAATTTTGCTTAATGTATTGAAATCACACTATGTAGATAAACAAACTGTCCAAGAACTCCTAGTGGAAATTTGGTCAGAAAAAAAATCTGAAGGAGATTTGTACTGAAAGAGAGAGGGGAGAAAAAAAGAGGAACTAAGAAGAGAAGTGGTGCAAGCCCTAACAAGCAGTACATTCTTTGAGTAGCTCCAACGTTACAGAATATTGACATACACATGTGAATGCTCTGCTCAGAATGTACAAGAAAACTATTTCTCTTAAAGCAAGAACAGAGAATATAGAAGAATTTCTGGGTCTCAAGTTGAGTAGGGTTTCCCATCAGATTCTGAGAAAGTCAGTAAGCACAGGAACTAACCAGTTCTCAAATCAGGACGTAAAATGTCTCAGATTATATAAAAGTATACTCCAACTTCTCCGGAACAGAAGTCAAAGCTAAGGCCTCACAATTCCAGTTATTAAAAAGAGCATGTCCTCTTTACCAGGCCACCACTTGAAGCCAACACCTTTAGTGTCACAAAAAGGTGGTTGCAATGCAGCTCTTTGCAACACGTACCCAAGAACAGACAGATTGCTTAAGAGCGTTAAGGGTTACAACAGAAACTGTTCAAGAAAACCCAACATATAAACAAAAAGCAACAAACTATACTGACTGAAGTTTCTTCTAGGTCTTTACACCTAGCAGAGTTCACTATGGAAATTAAACATCATAAAGTACAAATTAACAAACCACATGATTAATAAAATCTGTTCACTTTATATTAAACATCTCTAATTACGATTATAGAAGGTTTCCGTCCTCTGTGGTACAGAGGAACTCTTCTTCCCTTTGTATCATGGGCAAGGGTTCTCATCTCCTCCAAAGCTGCTGTGCAACATAACCAATCTATTTCAGCAGGTTTTGCAGCATTGCTGTAGCATAGGTAGGGCGAGCCTGTCTGCTTGCAATGGCATTCTGAAGGTACTGGATGCCCCCGCAGCGCTCCCAGATCTCTTCAAACTGCTTCGGCAAGATTTCAGCACCTCGCTTGCGAGTTAAGCCAGTCTCTTCAAGATTGAGCTCACACATATCCATATCATCCTTCCCTGAAATGAGAAAGGGGGGAAAAAAAGACATTTAGGAAGCTTTTTCATCAGTCACAGAATGACAGAATGCTAGGGGTTGAAAGGGACTTTCTGGTCCACTCCCCCTGCCACACCATACACCTATAGGCATGCATCACCTAGAGCAGATCACACACGAATGCATGCAGGTAGGTCTTGAATATCTCCAGAGAGGCAGACTCCACAACCCCCCTGGGCAGCCTGCTCCAGTGTTCTGTCACCCTCACAGGGGAAAAAAAGGAATCCTTATGTTTCCATGAAATTCCTTATGTCTCAACTTCGACCCATTGCCCCTTGTCCTGGGCAATACTAAGCTTTATCCTCCCAGCACTCACCCTTTGAGTATTTATAAACAAGGATGAGATCACTCCTTACCCTCCTCTTCTCAAAGGTCACATTAACAAAGATTCATTTTCCTCTTTAAAATTCTGTGTTTGTTAAGAGAATTCAGAACTTGTGGGGAAATCAGCCCTCAGTCACAGCTGGTTTTAAGAATAAACTACCAAAACGCAAACTAGTAAAACACAGAATAAACTTCCAATCATAGATTCATTCACAGAACAGCAGGCTGCAGGGGACCTCAAGGATCATCTAGTCCAAATTTTCAAGGTAGGAATATAGTTTAAATGAGATGGCTCAGCAGCCTGTCAAGATGAGCCTCAATTCACCACCTCCCTTGGGAGCTTATTCCAGTGTTTAATAGTTTCAAAGGGAAAAAAAAATGTAACATTCAGTCTGAATCTCCCCAGCAGCAGCCTGTGCCCACCACCTCATATCTTTATCATGTGCCAAAAGGGAGATTCCTTCCCCAGCATAGCCACCCTTTGTATATTTGTACATGGTTATGAGGTGTCCCTGAGCCTTCTCTTCTCAAGGCTTAGATCACAGAATGTTAGGGGTTGGAAGGGACCTCTAGAGACCATTGAGTCCAACTCCTCTGCCAAAACAGGATCACCTAGAGCAGGTAGTCTTCAGGGCAGGAGATTCCACAGCCTCTCTGGGCAGCCTGCTCCAGTGCTCTGGCACCACCACAGTAAAGAGTTTTCTCATCAAATTGAGGTGTAATTTCCTGTGTTCCAGCTTATATCCACTGTTGCTTGTCCTGTTACTTAGCACCACTGAAAAGAGCCTGGCACCTTCACCTTGACACCCACCCCTCAGGTATTTAGATCTCCTCTCAGCTTTCTCAGGACTAAAACCACAGAATAAACTAATAAATAACCTTGAAGATAGCAGATTTGGACTGGATATTAGGAAGAAATTTTTGACAGGCACCGTCCCTGGGGGTCTTCAAGAAAAGACTGGATGAGGCACTTAGTGCCATGGTCTAGTTGATTGGATAGGGCTGGGGGATAGGTTGGACTGGATGATCTTGGAGGTCTCTTCCAACCTGGTTGATTCTGTGATTCTATGATTCTATGACAGTGAGGGTGGTGAGACACTGGAACAGGTTGCTCAGGGAGGCTGTGGAAACCCCCTCCCTGGAGGTGTTCAAGGCCAGGTTGGATGAGGTCTTGAGTGACCTGGTCTAGTATAAGGCCCACGGCAGAGGGCCTGGAACTAGATGATCTGCAAGGTCCCCTCCAACCCCAACCATTCAATGAGTCTACGAATTCTTAAGCTTTTCAGCATGTGAATTTTCCTTTCAACACCAACCTGCTACCAGGAGAATGGGTGCCTTGTCAGGGTGAAGTTCCATCTGTCGAGCAATCCATGGTCCATCAAAATGTGCATACCACCAACCCTTCTTCTTGTTCTGGGGATCCTTGTATTGGTCTGCAGGGCGGATGAAGGGGATGCGGAAGTAACGCTGCTGCCGGTTGATTTCAATCTCTTGCTGCCTGGATGGTAGTTGGGTTGTTGGGTTCTGTTGAGCTATCATAGGAAGCAAACCAAAGAATGAGCCAACAAACGAAACAAAAAAAGAAAGTCAACAAGAAAGCCATATTATGACTTGCTTGAGTAAAATAAAAACCAGAAAACACAGGCTCCCCATCCCCCCAAAACAAACAAAGTCCCCAAAACGCTGAAAGATTCTCTCTGAGGCCTCACCTGAAGCCTCATCAAACCTACAAAGTAGTGCCAGCTCATACAGTGTGCATTCTTTTAACCTCTGCAGCTACAACACTGGGCAGGAAAGGCTTCTGTCACTTCTCTATGTTGCCCAGTGGCACTGAGAATGTCTTAGGAAATAAACACAACAAGTGAATAAAATAAAATATTCTGCTTTCAATCTGTATTTATGGTTAAATGTCCCATTTAAAATCTCTTACCAACCAGGAACATTGGTCAGTAACACTCCAATCAGCTCATCTCTTTGTCAAACAGATGGGATACCATCCAGAGAGACTTGGACAGGCTGGAGAAGAATCTCATGAGGTTCAATAAGGTAAAGTGTAAAAGCCTGCACCTAGGTCAAGGCAATCCTAGATATCAACACAGGCTGGGGGATGATGAAATTGAGAGCAGCCCTGCAGGAAAGGACTTGGGGCTGCCAATGGATGAGAAGCTGGATATGAGCCACAAGTGTACACTCACAGCCCAGAAGGCCAATGTCAGCCCGAGCTGCATCAAAAAGAAGCATGGCCAGCAGATCCAGAGAGGTGATTCTGTCACTCTGATGTGCTGTGGTGAGACCTTACCTGGAGTACTGTGTCCAGGTGTGGAGCTATCAACACCAGAAGGACATGGATCTGAAGGATTGAGCCCAGAGAAGGGCCATGAAAATGATCAGGGGGCTGGAACACTTATGCTATGAGTACAGGCTGAGGGAGCTGGGGGTGTTCAACCTGGAGAGGACAAGGTGCTGGGCAGATCTAAGAGTGGCCCTCCAGTACCTGAAGGAGGCTACAAGAACACTGCAGAGAGACTGTTTACAAAGGCCTGCAGTGATAGGATGAGGGGCAATGGTTTGAAACCAGAGAAGATTAGATTTAGATTGGATATTAGGAACAAGTTCTGCACCATGAGGGTGGCTGGAACACTGCAACAGCTTGCCCAGAGAGGTAGTTGATTGAGGCTCCATTCCTGGAGATATTCAAGGACAAGGCTCTGAGCAACCTGATCTAGCAGAGAATGTCCCTGCTCACTGCAGGGGAGGTTGGACTAGATGACCTTTGGAGGTCACTTCCAGACCAAACCATTCTGTGACTCTCTTAAACAAGGGCACAGTGCAAGGCAGCATTTTCAGTTAATCACAAAGCACCACTCGAAGCTTACTGACAGTCAACAACAGTGTAATGCTGTTAGGAATTATTAATTTCTTAAAAGAAATGTTGACAACAAGTACTGCTAATTAAAAAGCTGTCACCAGACCTAACTTTCTGCCTAGACTTCTGTGGACTAAACTTCACCATCAGAGCTACTCTCTGGCTGCTTTCTTTTTTTAAAGAAATTGCTTCTTTCAGACCATTAAGGTCAGCAGATCAAACTTCTAGAGGAGACAGATATAGACAAAGTCTTTTAAAGGTTTAAATATTTTTGGTGAATATTATCATGTGCAGTTTTGGATTCTCCTGAGCCCCACACATCTTAAACTTCAGAGAGAAAATTCCTGTTGAATAAAAGCAAAGGACCAGGGAAGTCACTGCCCCCTTGTGCTCAGCATTGCTGAGGCCACACCTTCAGTACTGGGTTCACTTTTGTAGCCCTCACCACAAGAAGGACATTGAGGTGCTGGAGCTGGTCCAGAGAAGGATAACAAAATTGGAGAATGGTCTGGAGAACAGCTCTGGTGAGGAGTGGTTGACAGAGTTGGAGTTGTTTAGCCTGGAGAAAAGGAGGCTAAGGGAAAACCCTCTCAGTCTCTACAGCTCCTTCAAAAGAGGTTGCAGTGAGGTGGGTGTTAGTTTCTTCTCCCTAGTATCAAGTGATAGAACAAGAGGAGATGGCCTCAGGTTGCACCAAGGGAGGTTTAGGTTGAACATCAGAAGAAACTTCTTCACAGAAAGAGTTCCCAAACACTGCAACAACATCCCCAGGAATGTGGTTGAATTGCCATCCATGGAGGTGTTAAGAAGAACACAGATGTGGCACTGAGGGCCATGGTTTGGCATCAGACTTTGGAGAGTTAGTTGGACTTGAGAATCTTAAATGATGTCTTCCTGCTGAAACAATTCTATGACTCTATGATCAATGATCAGCCTTAATGTTATGTATACACTATCATAATCCTGATCTAGGGTAGGGTGTCCCTGCCCATGGCAGGGACCCTTGTGGTCCCTTCCAACCCTGACTGATTCTATGATTCTATAATCAGTTTTAAATAGACAGTGATCTTACAGGCAGGATTCTTTCCTTTTAATATTTGCCTCCTGCATGCTACTGACCTTGTTCTGGTGATCTATTGCACCACTGTCAGATGTCTAAGAAATTCTGAACGTGAATCTACAGCACCAAAAAAAAAAAGAACTAAACAAACCCAGCATTAACAGTTCCCTGAGCCAGCATAAAGAGAATAATTCTAAGTTCACTCCTTTTTTTGGCCATTGCCAGTTAAGCAACAGAGCTAATTTTTTATCTAAAAGGAAGAATGAGAATCACTGCTAATAATGTACTTGTACCATTATCAACAGATAGAGAATTATAGACTCATAGAATGGTCTGGGCTGGAAGTGACCTCTAAAGGTCATCGAGTCCAACCCCCTTTGCAGTCAGCAACTGCATTTTGCAATTTCTTCATCTCAGACTCAAGAATTTTTTTTTCTTCTAAATATAAAGATGATGAAATAATAAATTAATAATAAAAAATTAATAAAATAATGTGCTATACAAATCATAGCCTTCAAAGCTTTTTTTCTGTATCTACATGAACAAGAGAGCATTAAAAACAAATCTATTTTAATATGTGAATGTCAGTTTCATACATCAACTCTGACATAACATTTCTTTTACAAGGAGACATATCATAGAATCAAGCAGGTTGGAAGAGACCTCCAAGATCATCCAGCCCAACCTAGCACCCAGCCCTGTCCAATCAACCAGACCATGGCACTAAGTGCCTCATCCAGGCTTTGCTTCAACATCTCCAGGGATGGTGACTCCACCACCTCCCTGGGCAGCCCATTACATATGTACATATCACAAGCAATTAACACACTTTTCTGCCTGGTCATCCACCACAGCAGATCAGCACTTTAGTATTGTCAACCACTTTTTGCACTGCAATGGAAACTGTTAAGGCTTCTTTCTACCTAAATCCAGAATGAAATCTAGAGGACAGGAATACTAAGCAGCCAGGAGAGCCTCTACTTCTCAGTACTATGGAATTGTAGTTCTTTATTCAGAAGAAACCATCACCTGAAGGTTAGTTTGTGTGTTAGGAAATATCTGTTAAGTTGACTCCAGAGTTTTGCTACAGCAAAATGACACTTGCAGACAGCAGGAAATCACAGAGTTTTAGAGGTTGGAAGGGACCTCTAGAAATCACTGATTCCAATCCCCCACCAAAGGCAGGATCATGTAAGCACGGTCCACATAGGAATGCATCCAGGCAGGTTTTGAAAGTCTCCAGAGGAGAAGTTAGAACAGGCACAGTATTTGTTGTTTAGTTCAAATGCACACTTGTTGTGTACTTTAAAACACACATTATTTAAATGCACATTCTTGTGGAGGGAGGGCAGAGTGGGAGGATTGTATCTTCAAATAACCAAAGGGTATTTCATTCTCCCTTCCCATGATTGCACAAATGCCCTCAGGAAGATAAGCAATAAAGCATATTTATAAACGATTTAGAGTAGCATAGAATCAGCACTGCCAAACTGCCAAACAGAAACTTCATGAACAATGAAACTCTGTGTACTCATGTAGCAAAACACTGGGTTAGCTGGGGTTAGTACAGAGCTCTGGAGGGTTTCCTATTCTTCTGTTAGCTGAAATCACCATCTCCCCACTTACGTGAGCTGCTCAAAAATGGTGCAAAATCTGTGAACAAATATCACATGTTGAGCCAAAGTGGTGACACTTTCACAGCTATAGTTTCATTTAAACATTTCTCCTCAGCGCTGACGACAGACAAACGGAAATTTAAGTTACAAACCCCCCATGGTTGAGCTATGTACTTTGATTCACTTTCTGCTCACTGACATATAGGAAAGTGTCTCCTCTCCTCAAATTTCACAGACCTCCAACTGTTCCTCTTTTCATCAGGATTTAATTGTGAGATTGATTACTTCGATGATGTGCAATGCCTCAGCTGTATACATGCTAAGCACAGACTGCTGGAACAAATTTGCTAGTTAATTAACACAGCATTTTCAGGTTTTTGACATTTCTGCTAGGAAGAAAAAATTTCCAGGCCTCTCTAACACCAAATCTGCCTGTTCTAATAATAATGCTTCCATACTAAACATATAAACTGAATTAAGGGATACCTGTCAAATTGTGCCATCAGTGAAAAGACAGAAAGAAACTATGTCATTTGAAGCACACATCCATTGACACATGAAAGACTTCGAACTACAGGCTTGGAGAGAGTGGCTGGAAAGATACCCAGCAGAAAAGTAGCTGAAGGGTGCTGTTGACAGTCAGCTGAACATGAGGCAGCAGCATGCTCAGGTAGCCAAGAAGGCCAGCAGCATCCTGGCCTGTATCAGGAATAGTGTGGCTAGTAGGGGTAGTGAAGGGATTGCCATCCTGAACTTGGCATTGGTAACACTACACCTCAAATATCGTGTTCAGTTTTGGGGTCCTTACTACAAGAGGGACATTGAGGTGTGGGAATGCAGCCAATGAAGAGCAATGAAGCTGGTGAAGGGTCGAGAGAACATCTTTAGAGGAGCTAAAGTTGTTTAGTTTTGAAAAAAAAAAGGAGGCTGAAGGGAGACCTCATTGCTCTCTAGAAGTTCCCTGAAGAGGCTGTAGTGAGGTGTTGCCCTCTTCTCTGAAATAACTACTAGGACAAGAAGAAGTGCACCTTGAGGCCACCAGGAGAGGTTTAAATTGGACTTTAGGGGAAAAAAAAAATCTTTACTGAAAGGGTGGCCAAGCACTGGAAGAGGCTGCCCAGGGAAGTGGTGGAGTCACCATCTCTGGAGGTATTTAAAAGATGTGTGCAGGTGTGGCTGTATGGGACACGGTTTAGTGGTGGTCCTCAGAGCATTAGTTTAGCCGTCGGACTTAGTCTTAAAGGTCTTTTCCTACCTAAATGGTTCTATGATTCTAACTATTGTTTAGAATCTCTATTCTACTCTTAGCTCTAATTCTATCCTTATGTATAATTCTCTATTCTGAACTCAGATAGCAATGTTTGTAATTACAGAGGTCAGATCTGATACGACCAACCTGAAAAATGAAGTCTCAAGATGCTAATCACAGTTTCATAAATGGAAAATTATTTTCTTTAGTAGCATAGAAAGAAACATTTAGCAGAAATGTCAGCAACTGCAATGCCAAACCAAGAACTATCTTTAACACATGGGAGACACTAAGAGGAAAGGTTTTAGGAAGAGTTATTCAGTTCAAGGATATAGGTCTCCTGAGTCTTCTACATGTAAAGTTCCAACCTTTTCAAAGCATTTACCTTAAAGAAATATACTCTTTAAACTGCCAAGATTTCCCTTCAACCCAGGAAACCCCAAATTCCTTCTAGAAATGCTCCCTAAAATATTGTCACTTCAATTATGATAAACACAAAATGACCTTTCCTCACCATAGTCTGTGACTGATTTGGGAGCACGCTGCTCTGTTTCTGCGTTGCGCTTCTTGTTCTTGGATTTCCAAGCATGGTAAACCTTTAGCCTTCTGTGAAATTCTTCTCTGCAAGCTGCCAACAGTTCAATATCTGTCCCAAAAATGAGGATGAGTCAGGTGAAAAAAAGAAATCAGAACAAATGATTTATGAAATGCTTTTCTACAGTGATGAGTAAATACTATTAGTGTTACAGTATGTTATAACATGCTACACCTTCACTCTGCAACAACAGGGTCTGTATTTTATGACCCAGAGTGTACCTTGGAATGCTACATCTCCCTTTTCTCCATTAGAGTAATGGCAGTCCCCAAAGCAGCAGCTCTGCTGTGAGATGTGGAGCAGTGAAATGCTGCAGATAAAATTTTCACCTGACTAGATTTGCCTTTTGACATTATCACAAGCCAAGTGCTACAGAAATGAGCTAAAATGTCACTGCTAAACTTTATTTCAGTAACCTAAAAAAAGAAAATCAGCAATGTGCTCGGATCTAGTGGGGTTTTAATACATCTTTATTAAATATATTCTAGTTTAGCTGAATCTCATTGCTACTGAGTGACTGAATGACTGCAAGGCTTTCTCATTAGTGGCTGAAGAGCATTCACATTGGCTTCGCTACTGATGAACACACATTAGCAGCATTTATTATTGCACCACCTGTACAGCTGAAAACATCCCTCCAGTTTGCACATGTAAAACCAGTAGAGAGAGGAACTGGAGGCAACTTTGGGTTTTAAAAACAGAGAGAATGATTTGTTTCCAGTTGCTACTGAAGGAGAAATTCTGAGCTATCTTATATCAGGAATGAACGAACTGCTTTCAGTCAGCAGCAGGAAGAAACAGTGATATGTAATCAAGGAGTCATTCTTATCTGTTTTCTATCTTCATAACATTGGGGCTAAGTAATAAATGCTCCAACTGTGAGCTTCCCAAGTGGAGAAACACATTTTAAAAACTAAAGAATAATCTCAAACAAAACTAAACAAAATTATGCTGTGCTTTGCAGGACATATTTGGAGGTTTGTGACCTGATGACAGCAAGGAGCCATAGGCAAAAATATTTTAGAACAAGCAGATTCTAGGGAGAACATAAAATTTCTTTATCAATTTGTGGATATATATTAAAAAAACAGGCAATTAAAAGAAAAATTCTAACATGTATTTTATGGCCCAAGCAGTTGCACATCATAAATATATAATCAGCAAAGGAGATAACAAAGGAAATTCTGGTTTCTCAGTATGGAAATAATTGAAGCTTGCTAATCTCCTTGGGGATAATGAAATAATTTTCAGGTTTAAACAAGTGTCACATTAAACTCAGGAGCAAGTTTTCATCTTTAACATGGGAAGAATGTGACAGCTTTCTTACAATTACAACTTGACTTCTCCCTCACAAAAATAAAAAGCAACAACTTACCACAGGATGTATTGATAGTATCACGAAGCTCTGCATATTTCCACTTACTGAGATCATGTTTCTTAGTTCCAGCAGCAGCTTTTGTGGCTTGAACTGCAGGACCCCTGTGATTATTTAAACAAAACAAAACAAAAGGTAAAGTGTTTTTTCAAATATGAAAAAGGAATGGTTACAACAGAAGGAACAGATCCCATGATTAGCACTGCAGCAGAGGGACTGAACTCAGGATTGTTTTCAAGATGTTTAAGTGACTAAAGTGAAGATATCTTTTACATCCAAAATCATATAATAATAATCTGATTGGTTGCCTTGAGATTAAAAGGAATTGTCATTAGTACTTGGTGTTGAAGTGTGAAAAGACACGTATTCTGTTTCGGTGTACCTCATTCCACACTTGGCACTAGTCAAGATCTGGACTGACAACAAAGAGTGATCATATCCAGGTTTAATTGCATTCCAAAAACACACAAGGAAAAGAGTATTTCTGAAGCAGACAAGAAAGAAGAAAAGGTGCTTCCCCTCCTGTTTAAAACTGGATTAGGATAGAAATCTTGTTCCAATACTAGAGAAAATATAGCAGCTGCCTGAGAACAGCAACATTTATTTAGTGGGGCGGTGAGGAGATGGGAATCATCAGGAGACACTAAGGGGAAAAAAGAGCACTCAGAATAAAGCCTGCAAGCAGAAAGACTCATCCAGAAATGGTTTTTCAAAGGCAAAACATATTCACCAAACAGGCAGCACGCAATAAAGCCAACAGCAAATGCAAAGCAGAAATTAAACCTTAAATCTCCATCACCTTTACCAGTATGTATAAGGTTCTCCACATAACAAAACAAAATCAATCATTGTAAGTATAAAGATAAATCTGAAAAAAAGGTTTTGTTGGCTTTTTTTTTTCCCCCACACAAATGATATGGATAAGAAGTGGAAGATACAGATGATATGGATACAAATGGATATGGATACAAAAGACACAAATGATATGGATAGGAAGTGGAAGGTCCAACCCAGGGGGACTGGACTCAGTGATCTCCTTGGGTCCCTTCCAACCCCTAATATCCTGTGCTCTCTCCTTTAATAAGGGCAAATTAAATATATAAACTAATAAAAACTGATAGAAATTAAGTTCAAAACACTACAGATTCAGAATACTTATTAAGCACTTAGGAATTCAAGGACAGACAGAGGATTTTATCAACCTCTGCTAATGCCCATAAGGCAAACTGAATTATCTTTCAGAATCTGAGAGGATTTGTTCAGAAGAAACAACATATTTAACAGGGCAGCAAAATACTTGATGCAATATGTCACATTAAAAACTCACAAGAGAGGAAAAAAAACCAACAAAATAAACCAGGCCTTTTCATTTCAAGTCTGCTTGTGCAGCATTTTCTTTGTGGAACCATTACACTGTTACAGTGTTTATGATCTAGAGAATATTATTTTGAAGTTTATTTTTCCATAAAGGTCTGTGAAGCTTTATGTTATTTGTTTTCCCATTGTAGTTAATAGGTTGTAAATACATTTACTGGAAAATATTTTTTTCCTATGTAGATAGAGCAATTTTGAGGGCTGAGATAACAAATGCAATCTAAGTTTCACATAATAAAAACAACCTGGTTAACAAAATGTTCTTAATAGCAACTGAACCAGCTCTTCACATGCAATTACAGAATCTGTTTATTGCAGCATCAGCTTCATTCTGCCCTCTCCTACTACTATCAGAGTCAACACACAGCTTCCACTTAAGGCATGTGAGAAGCTGACATAAAAAATTACCTCTTAAGACTTTTAATCTGTACAGAACTAAGGACAGGAACTTTTCCTCATGCTTAACACTACCCCTAAGTTAAAATAAATCATTAGAGAGACTCTTTCAAAGCATACATTTGAATATTTTGTTATCACTGCCATCCCTGCAGGACATTCAGCATTGCTGCTAAATGCAATTTCCGCTGCCTAGTGT
Organism: Pogoniulus pusillus; assembly: GCF_015220805.1. Lineage (NCBI taxonomy): Eukaryota > Metazoa > Chordata > Aves > Piciformes > Lybiidae > Pogoniulus > Pogoniulus pusillus. Next base: position 4,274,384 of record NC_087288.1, on the reverse strand, counting down.
CTAACCTCCTGGAATCTAATTTCACAAATCCCAAGGATTTTCCTTATTTAGCAAGACTAGCCACCACTTCAGGAGTTTGCCACATCATTTAGAGCAACAACTAGGCTGCAAGATCTTTAAGAATGTTAATCCAATTGAATGGCTTAGTCTTTCCACGACAGGAACACTGCGCTCTGCAGATCGCTCTTTTGTTTTCTACAGGACTCTAAGCATCACAGTCCAGCAAGGAGAAGAGTATCACACTTGAAAATCACTCCTCACTGATCAATCTCACAAGGTTCTCTATCATAAATAGTAGACTGAGGCTTAACAACAACCACCAAACAACAAAACATCAACCAACCAGGCAAAAGAAACCTCAAAAACCCCAAATAAAAACACCAAATCAAAATAAAACAAACCTCCAAACCAATAAAATCTCTCTCACCTAAAAAATCTCCAGTATATGAAAAATGAAAATAATTTAAATAACACAGTAAGAAATACTCTATTTTTAATTCACACACAACACAGAGTCTCTGACTTTATCCTTTAATGGTTTTGTGGGGATATGTGGTCTTGCTTGCAACTTCACAACATGGAAATCTCTAAGAACAGATCTTGCTCCTCTGGACAGAGATATTGCTAATCTCTGCTCTCTGGACCTTCATAGAAGGTTCATTCTGTCCTCAGGTGGTACAAAATACTTTCTGACTACTCACTGACATGGAGGGCATGACAAGAATGGCATCAACCAGTATGAGACTGGTTGTCTGGAATTGTGTTCAGATCTAAACCTGCATTCTCCTTTCCTCCTGCACAGTGCTTAAAAATCTTTCATTAGCACTCAAGAAGTCTGAGAAGAAGATTTTGTTTAGGTGTCTCAAGAGGGGGTTTAAAAAGCTTTTAACAGAGTCACTTTCAAAAATGCTTTGATTTGAAACAAGGGGACACAGTCTCAAGTTGTGCTGGGGGAGGTCTAGGGTGGATGTTATGAGTAAGTTTCTGCCAGAGAGAGTGACTGGCATTGGAATGGGCTGCCCAGGGAGGTGGTGGAGTCCCTGTGCCTGGTGGTGTTGAAGAAAAGCCTGGATGAGGCACTTGGTGCCATGGTCTAGCTGACTGGATGGGGCTGGGTGCTCGGTTGTACTGGATGAGCTTGGAGGTCTTTTCCAACCTGATTGATTCTATGAAGGGAATTAGAAGTAGAGCATTTGCTTGTTAAAAGTATTAACAGTGACATTAACACTAAATTACTGCATTAAGTCTGTGGTGAATCAGTAGAAATACTCCCTAGAAAGATGTGGAATTCAGTTTTCTATCACCATTACAAGAAAGGAGAAAAGGGAAGAGAGAAACAACATGAAAATTGCACAGAACACCAGGGTATAGGAATTATTCTTTTTTATATATATGTACAGAATAAATTAAGCTAACTGGTGAGAAAAGGTGTTGATAAAGGAAATTTGTCTCAGAGAAATAAATTACTTATCTGCTTAGCACTTAAAACCCCAAAGCATCCCTTTCTTTCTCATTCCATATTAATTCAACCCATTGCAGGTGTGATTTAATTAACATTATCAATCCATCTGGTGGTGTCTTGTCACCTACCTAGACAATATTTCTGACATTTCTGTAGCCATTTGGTCCCTATAAGAAAATTGACAGATAAGCATAAGCCAAACAGACAAATATAAACCCACTCTTTAGAACTGTGAAAGTCTCTTGCCAACCAAACTGGAGCTAGTTCAAGTGCACACAAAAATGAAAATAAATATATTTATTGTACATAATTTTCTTTCTAATGTTCTGACTCTATAAAGAGCAATAAATCACACAGGGCAAGAGGGAGAAAAAAGATGGTATGTAAAAAAAAAATATAGGTTAGTTATATATTAATAGTTTAAAATATATGATTAGGTATATCAGATTATTAACAACAAGTATATCAGATTATTAGGTATACTATTAACAATTTTAGGTCATATTATGAATTATTAGGTGTATCATTAATTATGATTAGGTATGTTATTAATTACTATTATTTGGTATATTAGGTTAACTTGCTTATTAGCCAAAGTAGTGGATGTAAGGTATTACAAATTGATTACAAGTGTATAGATGCACAGAAATGAAGATTATTAATGTGTACCAGTAAATAAGAGGACAATATCAATTTCCTTTGAATTAATTAGGGTGGGGTTGGGGTTTATTTAGAGCATTCAAATGGAAGAAAAAAAATGCCATACGCAGTCATTTGCAGCTTTGTTCCACTGGCTCTGCAAACAGAAGATATTTATGTTAGAGTACTTCCTTGCTCTAATGATTGGAAGTGGAAAAAAGGTGGGTCACAACATTTCCTGCTCTCTCACATCCTGCTATCTCAAGATTACTATTACTAATCAATTTTGTACTGAGAAACAGGATTATACAGACCTTTTTTCTTCACCTTTCTCAATTGTGAGGGGCAAAGTTAAATTAAGACACTCTGAAAAAAGACTTGGAAGTAAAAACTTACCCCACCTTTTCTCTCCCCACACCTTATCTTTCAAAATCATAATGATTTTGAGACATGCCACTGATCTATTTATGCCTGGATAAGCATATCACAAGACAGAACAGCAATCCTCATGTAGCTACCCTGGAAACAGAAAAGGTAGCTTCTTTGTGTCCAGAGAAAGGCAACAAAACTGGTGAAGAGTCTAGAGAAGAAGTCTTATGAGGAGCATCTGAGGGAATTGGAGTTGTTTAACCTGGAGAAGAGGAGGCTGAGAGGAGGCCTCGTTGCTCCCCCTGAAAGGAAGTTGTAGTGAAGTGGGGAGTTGATGTCTTCTCTCTGGTAGCAGATGACACAACAAGAGGAAGCAGCCTGAAATTGTGCCAGGGGAGGTTTAGATTGGACATTAGGAAAAAGCTCTTTACTGAAAGAGTGCACTGGAACAGGCTGCCCAGAGAGGCAATTGTATGACTGAGAGCAATGCCACAACAATTTTAATGGAAATGCCTAAAAATCAGTATTGTATGTAAGAGAACAACAAAATAAACAATTACTCAGCTGTTTCATGCAGAGATTATTATAAATATGTCCCTGAAGATAACACTTGAGTAGCAAAGAGAGCACACCTGGGAGCTTGAAATTCCATGGCAACACCTGGCATTTCCATACATTCCTTCTTTCAACAACAAACTGAATGTCAACAGCAAACAAGTGAAGTCATCAATGATGTAAACATATTGGTCCAATTATATAAAGGGACCTGTGAACAAGTACTGTTTTGACTGGAACTTCTAAGCTGCTTCTAAGGAATCATGCTTTACACACACTCCTGCTCTGCAGGCACCATGGATCTGTACAGCAGAAGCCAAACACTTGCAGCACAGCAAAAACTTCACACAAAAGGAAACAGTATTTAAGACACTATTTCATTTTCAAACCCATCTCTATTAAATACATTTATGCCAGTTTAAAGAACTTACCAGTTAGGACACAGAAAGAATTAATGGAGTAATGGGAACAGGTTGCTACTGGGGAGATTTGGGCTGGATACCAGAAAAAGATTATTCACCATTTGAAATAATAGACAGTGGAGTAAAATCCCAAGGGAAGTGGTAGATTCCTCTACACTAGACAGTTTCAAGGCCCAGTTTGACAGGCTGCTGAGCCATCTCCTTTAAACTACATTCCTACCCTGAATGGCTAGACTCAATGATCCTTGAGCTCCTTTCCAACCTGCTGTTCTTTGAATCTACAAAACTACTATTTCTGCATTCAAAAGAGGGCTTCTTGTTAAAACACACAAGACACACACAAATTCAGTGTAGAGTGGAACCATCAAGTCCCAAAAAGGAGACTACATTTTTCACTACTTACTACTGAAGAAATTGTGTTACAAAATAACAATTCAAATTGGTTGCAACCTGTGGCCATTTGAGCTCGATTTGTAGCTTAGACATAAAAAATTAGGAACAGGAAAACTTAGGCACTGACTGTAAAAATGGAAAAGTGCTGAAGTCTTTGAGTGAAAAGGTGAACATGCCAGGGATGGGCCATAAATTGGCAACAATAGATTAGTTAATATAATTTCACTAGAGCATTGAAAACTACATCTGTAAGCACAGCCTGAATCTCTGTTGCTTGCTCCTGCTGCTATCTCTCCTGCCGCTGCTGCTTTGCCTGCTGCTTACCTCATCTCTGCTCCCTCTAAGGTTACTACATTCTGCAGTAGTTTATTTGGGGTTTTGTCTATACTGTTTTATTTAGTTTACCTGTAAAAAATACAATTTCATTTTCAGACTTTCCAAATCCTGACTTGTGGTGAATTTGCTCTCTGGGGCAGATTTACAACATCACTGGGGGAGGGACCCAATCCAACCTGTAACCCATTCCAGAACTCAGAAAGAAAAAGAACTGCAGTTGTATTTACAAGCACTTACTAAATTACTCATGTAGTAAGATGCAAATTGGAGAAGCTCTTTAGGCAAAAAAGCAATCTATTTCTAACAAAGTTTATGAGTTCATTTGAGAAAGATTCTAAGACACTGACTTAAAAGGCCTACTTAATCAGTATGAAAATACACAGACCCAAGAAGAGCATAGTCTTTTCAAAGGCATCAGGATAGGAAGAATAAACAAGAGAGGCAAATGGAGAAATGCAACTATTTAATCCCATACCTGCGCAGTCCTAAATCAAGCTGAGCCTCATCATTGATGAGTTCTGCCTCACTCTGGGCAATTCTCATGGCAAGTTCATGATCACGCCGCTCCTGCTCAAGCACTGCTTGGTGCTGGGTTTCCTCTTCCCGTTCTCTAGCTAGCTGAGCTTCAATTTCAGCCTGTTTTACAAAAACATACCTTTAACCTTAACCAATCAAACCCAAAATGCTGCATAATCACATTGCTGGAAAAACATGCCAAGCATCACCTTCATAGCTTTCAAAACATTCCTCATTCACAGAGCTTAAAATGTAACAGCATTAGCATTAACAAAGACAGCTACAGGGTTGCTTCTTGGGGTTTATGTAGTTTATCAAATCATCAGTGTCCATCACCATTTGAATTACCTTTTCAAATGAAAGCAGCAATTAATTATTCTGTACTTTAAAAGAACAGGATGTTTTTTTTGCTAGCTATTATGAAAATCAGACTTCAAAGTTTTGGGAATCAATAAAATTCGGGCAATACAGAGTATGGCACTAACATAATGCCCCCCCTCTGCCCCGATGTTTTGCACTTGGCATTACAGGACTTTGCAATAGGCACTGAGTTGCATGCAAGCCCATGGTTCATTTTCAAAAGGGATCAAGACAAACACTGGAATCCTCTGTGAACCTGATCCAGCTTTGGTTTTGAGTAAATGTCAGATTCTGACTCACTGCAAAACAGAAGCAATCCAGACACTCTGCCTCTGCAGAGCAAAACTGCAATTCCAGGTTAACATCATGAGTTAACAAAGGGGATTGCACACACAGTAAGTAAAATGCAGCCACCCAACTCATACTTCTGCAAGTCACACATGCCAAGTGTCTTTCTTGGTGACCAGATCTCAGCAAAAGGCTCTTCCCACTACTCATCACGAATTTACACCATCATGACTGCAGTAATAGCAGCGACTTTATTCCAGGCAGAGGCAAGGTTTGAACTGCAGGTATTTATTCTACATGGAAGTAGGCTACCAAAGGGCTACCAAAGACAGCCCTGTATCTTGCATTGTCACAGATATTCCAAAAGTGGTTACAGTAAAGCAGGAACAGGATATGGCCTAAATCCAGATGTGACTTCTGGCAAAAGAGTGACAAACATGCCTGATGTGGAACATCTGCAAAAACTTCCAGAGGCCAAACTGGAGTTTTCCAGTGTTGTGTATTTTTAACTTTAAAATAACTTAAAAGTCTCTCTACTTAGAGGACCTCAACTTGCCATGAGTAGGTGATCTGGTGTGCCTAATCCTGATTTTGCCTTACATTTACTATTAAAGCAACACTGCTGACAGACTCTGAGATACTCATTTATAAAATGAAGGTAGTAGACTCACAAGAGAACCAGAATTGTGAAAAAGATTTTCAATTTCTTTTCTTTAAAACCCAAACCACCACCCAACAACCACCAAAAAGCCTCCAAAACCCACACACAGCTAAATCATTAACCTGGATACGCTTTTCTTCCCCTTCTCTCTTTTTCCTCTCTTCCTCTTCCTGTTTTCTCTTTGCTTCAATCTCAGATTTCCTATTACAAAAGAGGAGGAAATGAAAATATCTTATTACAATGCCAAGTGAGTAGGATAGCAGAAAGCACCTTCCAAAAACCTGAATGGTAAGCCAGATGCTGGTACAGCCATGAAAAGAGGACGTTACATGGTAGGCTTAACTGGGTTCTGATCTAGTTGGGGATGTCCCTGCTTACTGTAGGAGAGTTGGGCTAGATGACCTCTAGAGGTCCCTTCCAACCCAGTGCTTTCTATGACTCTTTGTAAAGCCAAGAAACTTTCCATGTCCATCTGTATTTCCAGCTACACTTAACATTACAAGTCTCTGGGAAAGGGAACATTTTAACACTGCATAACATACCAGGAGCACAATTCAAGGAGTATTAAAAATGACCTCATTAAAGCATCTTATTTCCTTCTCATTCTATAACCAGCAACTCATTCAGGACTCACAGGCGTCTCTCCTCTTCCTCCTTCTTTCGTTGCAGCTCTTCCTCCTCGCGTCTCTTTCTTTCTTTCTCCATTTCCTCCTGGATGCGTCGTAATCTCTCTGCTTCCTCTTCCTGCTGTTTCTTCTTTTGCAGTGCACTCAGCAGCTGCTCTGAGCTTCTCACCAGAGCATCATACTCTTTCTGTATCTGTTCTCTAGTCATTACAGTGGTCTGCAAAAAATTAAGTAAGAAGGGATCACAGGCTCTTACATTTGTATTTCACTTTTTATATAGGTATAGCCAGAAAATAGTAAGTGAAAGGAGAACACTGAGCAGTACAATTAAATAAGACTGACACTTTAGGGTGGAGGAGCTTGAGCACATCATTCTCTTTCTTCCTAAAAACCTGAGGATGAGGCTTCCACTACCTCTGTGGGCAACCCATTCCAGGCTCTCAACACCCTCATGCTGAAGAACTTCTTCCTAAAATCCAGCCTGAATCTACTTATTTCTAGCTTTGTTCCATTCCCCCCAGTCCTATCACTCCCTGAGAGCCTAAAAAGTCCCTTCCCAGCTTTCTTGTACTCCCCTTAAGATACTGAAAGGCCACAATAAGGTCACCTTGGAGCCTTCTGTTCTCCAGATTGAACAGCCCCAACTCCCTCAGCCTCTCCTCTTAGGAGAGGTGCTCCAGCCCTCTGATCATCCTTGTGGCATTTCTCTTGGATGCCTTCCACCACATTCATATGCCTCTTGTGATAGAGGCTCAAGAACTGCATGCAGTACTCCAGGTGGGGTCTCACCAGTGAGGAACAGAGGGAAAGAATCACTTCCCTCTACCTGCTGGCCACACTTCTCTTGCTGCAGCCCAGGATCTGGTTTGCTTTCTGGGCTGCCAGAGCACACTGACAATTCACACTGAGCTTCTCTTCCACCAGCATCCCAAAGTCCCTCTCCTCAAATGTCCAAATGTATACAGCCAGTTTCAGGAACCATTTCAGTTACATTCATGATTTACAGAATCACAGAACTGTCAGGGTTGGAAGCAATCTCAAGGATCATCTAGTCCCAACTCCCCTGCAATGGGCAGGGACACCTCACACTAGATCAAGTTGCTCTGAGCCACAGCCAGCCTGGCTTTAAAAAGTTCCAGGAATGGGGCTTCTACCACCTCCCTGGGCAACCTGTCCCAGTGTCTCACCACCCTCATGGCAAAGAACTTCTTCCTAATATCCAGTTTGAATCTCCCCTCCTCTAGCTTGGATCCATCCCCTTAAAGCATCCCTCTTCAGCTTTCTCATAGGCCCCCTTCAGTACTGCAATTTACCCAGTGCCTCTGAAAATCCAGACCTCTATATTAAGGTATCTCTTCTATCAAGAAAAGCACATTGGCCTTCTATTTTAGACAAAGTTTCTTAAAGACTCCATTTATGAGAAACTACTTCTCTGATTATTAACATACCTTAATCTTGGTCATTGAGGCATCAATAGAATGCTCCAGCTCCTTGACCTGTTTGCTTGTCTCTGCCTTGCCTTCCTTCAGAGCGCTCACCACTGCATTAAATTTATCAAGTCTCTTCTTCAGCGTGCGAACTTTTATCAGGCCATCAATGCTGTGAAGATAGGAGAGCTGACTTCTATCTTACCCTGGTTTTACAAGGTGACATTCTTTAAACTAACATTAATTACTTATATTAAAGAGGTGGATAGGAAAGACAAGTTGTGCCTTTTGAAAAATCACATTCCCTTTGCTTCAGTTCTGGGCTCCTCAATTCAAGAGAGATGTTGAGGTTCAGGAATGTGTCCAGAGAAGGGCAACAAGGCTGGTGAAGGGCCTGGAACACAAACCATATGAGGAGAGGCTGAGAGAGCTGGGGGTGTCTAGCCTGGAAAAGAGGAGGCTCAGGGGTGACCTCATTGCTGTCTACAACTACATGAAGGGAGGTTGTAGTCAGGTGGGAGTTAGTCTCTTCTCCCAGGCAACCAGCAAGAGAACAAGGGGACACAGTCTCAAGTTGTGCCGGGGGAAGTATAAGCTGGATGTCAGGAGGAGGTTCTTTTCAGAGAGAGTGATTGGCATTGAAATGGGCTGCCCAGGGGGGTGGTGGAGTCACCATCCCTGGAGGTGTTGAAGAAAAGCCTGGATGAGGCACTTAGTGCCATGGTCTAGTTGACTGGATAGGGCTGGGTGCTAGGCCCGACTGGATGATCTTGGAGGTCTCTTCCAGCCTGGTTGATTCTATGATTCTATGAAGCAACTCTGCAATGGAGCATTGCAAACAAAAATTAAAACTGATTAGCAGATGGCAACTTGAAATGGGAAAATGGGTTTTCATTTTGAGAATCAACATGGTGGTGTTTTGGTTTTCAATAGCAAATTATTAGTATCTACTAGAGGATTTGTCTGGAGTGGATAAAGGTTGAGTTATGGCACTTATTTAATGAGTAATGGAACTCAATCAGAGAAAAAAAATAGCCATACAGCAGGGAACAGAATTGTTAGACCCCACAGGAGGAAACTAAAGGTCTGGGGAAGAGTCCAAGAAAACTTGGAGCTCTTTAAAGAACTAATACTGATGATCACATACACCAGTTACAAATCCACAGAGAGTCTTCCTAGAAAGAAATCATAGAACAGGGATCCAGGAAAACAACACAAAGTAGAAACTAAAATCATTGAAGACAAGTACTCAACAGGATAAAAATACAGGGACAAGGTCAGAAATGTCAAGGTACAAAATGAAACCATTATCAAAGGATCAAAAATAAAGTTATTTTATATGAACCACACTATTACAGAGCAGAGTTGGATCTCTATCAAAGAATGAAAAGATGTCAGCAGAGCTTAGTGACTAAAGTGGTTTTTCCATCAGGATACTATGCAGCCAGTTTCAAGCTAATGTGATTGCTTAATTTCAAGGGGAGACAAGACAGAACACACAATTATTCTGAAGATAAAGAAAGGAGGGCTATAATGGAAGTTGTAAATGGATAAAGGACAAAAAAATTAATAAGCTTAAATTTCACTTAGACTTCACTGAGGATTTCTAATAAGTAGCTCATCACTGAAGGATTTTGTGAACAAAGAGATAAACATATCTTTGGAAAAGGTCACTTTAGTCTATTAATCCTTGGGAAAGAAAGGTGGAACATGGCAGCTCTCAAAGCCTCTTTCAGTGGCATTTAGCATCATTCTATGACTTCAGATCTCTTTAGTTAGGCACAGTAAATTTGCTCTTTACATTCCCAAGAAGGCATCATTAAAACCCCATTTTCTTTGACCACAGCACCGTCTCTTACCGTGGTTTGTGCTTCCTCTTGCAAAGCCACATGCGAACAGTCTTTTGTATTTTAATGCAGGCACTTGCTCGATACTGTATCTTATTTTTCACTGCAAACACAGAAGAAACCAAGTCTAAAGGGTTTATTAAAGTTAACATAACTCTTATATTACTCACACACTTGACAGCTCAAAACTCTATGTAGATCGTATGGGTTTCAGAGTTGGGTCTATGCCGGAACCACAACATGTAAGATGACAGAGACAACAAAATTCACAACTCTGAGCCAGGCACAGAGGCTCCCAACCAAAGCAAAGCAGAATTCAGCAGGTGCACACTCACATGTGTGCACACTGTCCCTCCCCTCCAAGATTCACAGACATGAGTAACCTCAGGGAAAAGTCACCGGACCCAGTAAGCAGGAAATGCTCAGCTTCAAGTCTATGCCCTGCACTGAAGGGTAACTGAGTAGCCAACATCTGCTAGACATAATGAAGCAGCTGTCACTCTGCTGCACACTTCTCTTCAATACTGGTATCAAAACACACCACCCAAAACCTCTGTTGTTCTAACACCATCCTCATCTAAGGACTGTAATGACTGGGAGCAGAAGGCGAGTCAAACAGAGAATAATTTCAAGGCAGAGGCACAAGCACGCATGCTGAGTAGCTCAGAAGAGCAATAGGAACTGCAGGTTTTTCATCTAACACAGAAGACAGACACCTGAGGATCCATGCTGCCTCCAGTTATCAGCTGAGCACACGGTTTGTGAACACAGTGCTATTTAACTCCTGGATTTAGGTGATGACAAAGATGCCTTCTATGTTTTGGGTATCTATTTCAGCTTTGTTCTGAGGATAAAACTAGCTTCTCATTTCCCATAAATCACTAAAAGAAGTAAGGCATGTGAGACCAGTGTGTTATTTGTCTGGGTTTTCACTTACTGGACACAGTGACAGACCTTCTGTCCTACCTTTCTGATAAACAGACTTAAGAGCATAAACTTCTAGGGCAAAACCATTATTTTAGTGTTACAATTTCTGATGTCTGAAACTTGTAGGTTCACAAATTCTATTTATCCCACTAAAAACAATATCAAATAGGATCCAATCAGTCATGGTTGTAGATGTAGACTGAAGGAGTTGGGGCTGCTCATTCTGGAGAGAAGAAGGTTCCAAGTTTACCTTATTGCGACCTTTCAGTGTCTAAAGGGGGCCTACAAGAAAGATGGAGAGGGACTTTTTAGGCTGTCAAGTAGTGGCAGGACTGGGGGGAATGGAACAAAGCTAGAAACGAGTAGATTCAGATTAAATGTCAGGAAGAAGTTCTTCACCATGAGGGTGGTGAGACACTGGAATAGGCTGCCCAGGGAGATGGTGGAAGTTCCATTCCTGGAGGTGTTTAAGGCCAGGCTGGATGAGGCTCTAGACAGCCTAATCTAGTGTGAGGTGTCCCTGCCCATGGCAGGGGGTTTGGAAATAGATGATCCTACTGGTCCCCTCCAACCCTGACTGATTATATGATTCCATTATTCTATATCATGGCTGTGATGTCTCAAATGCACAGCCATAAGGCATGAGGCCTTTATGCTCTTCTTCCCCATCTTAACGCATATTTTCCACCTTCTGTCTTATTACATATCCCTGACATCCTGTGTCAGACTTCTCCCCATCTCCCAGCTAGTGTTAATAAAGCACATCAAAGCACTACCTCATTCCTACTCTGCACAGTAAACTGGGCAGGCCAAGCACTCAGAAAACACATATGAATAGTGACAGACACTTATCTGCTGTCCAGCAGTAATATCTGGAATGGAGACAGGGATATGGAGCTCCATAATTTGTCTCACTGCTTTCAAACAAGCAGTTTCTGCCCAGAGATGACAACCTCTATACAAGCCACTTCCCAAAAGTAAATGGCCTGTGATAGCTGATATTTCTGTGCAGGTGTTTCCCCAGGCTTCAGGAAGCACCCAAGCAGACTAGAAATGGGAGACTGTGATGGGTTGTATGCCCCACTTTGGAAAACCTCTAATCTAAGCCTCCCTGTGTGTATCTAACATAAAGCATTAAAAAGTCACCAACCTTGAAATCAATTACTCAGACTTCAGTATATAACCATTTTACACATGCTCCTGGCCACATTTCAAGGTGGTAACTGCCACATTTCAAGGGGATGTTGCTTCACTGTACTTTTAACAAGCATTTTGATGTAATAAAAGAGGAGAATACCTACATTTGATCACAGAGAGAGAACACCACTGAACTTTCTTCCAACGGCTGCAGATAAGCCAGCGGTTCACTCGCTTAACGAGCTCTGCTAAGTGATCCGGATCAGACTTCATTATTTGATCAAACTCTGCAAACTAAACAAGAACCACACCCCAAAAGTGTTACACGCTAGGAGAACAGGGTGTTAGACATTATTAATCAAGACTATGTTGTGTTAAAAGGGTACTGGGGCACTCTAAGTCATCTGTCTATCAGTTTTTCATCAATTCATGTGAGCAGGATCTCTGGAATCACTTTAGTCCTTAATGAACACATAAAATTGATCCTTAGAAGGGTTGTTTGTTTAATAGATTGGTAACACTTAGCATTTTGTATAATCCAACTACTTATTCAGCATTACAAATATTTATTGGGGAAAAAAAAAAGCTAAAAATTAATTGTTTTTCTATATCCTCAACACTTATTCTGGCCTTCTAAAACTTCAAGATGCCTCTAATTCTATATACAAGCAGAAACAAAGTCCTGGAAGTACTTCTCATTGTTTAACCTTTGCACAAGGGTCCAGCTACAGGCAACTTTCTCTGAAAATGCTGTTACTTCTACCTTTCAGTAACAACATTCTGCTGGAACTAAAATAATTTTCCTTCCTAGGCACAACAGCTCCTTACTTCATCTCTTTCCTCTGCATTGCAGCAGGAATGCTCAGAATCACAGAAAGACTGTAGCTAGAAACAGATTTTACTAGAAAATATTTCTTTCTCTTTTTAATAGCTAACATAAGTCTTTACCAACACCTGGGAATACCAACACAGTATTAGAAATACAAAGCATTATCAGCAAGACCATGAAACCCATTATATCTGTACAAATATTGATTTCTTTTCACAGAAAATGAAAATGAGTTACCAAAAAGCCCCCCAGGCAACCTTATTTAAGTTAGGCACACTTTTAGCAATGTGTTGAACAACGTCAGTTTGTTCAGAAGTCCCTTCCAACTGAAATTAAGATTCCCATTCACAAACTCCAGGAGAAACATTACCTTGCCAGGTCTGAAAAACACCTTGGTCAGCCCAAATTTGTAGTCGTTTTCGTTCAGTCCCAAGGCTTTAAACAGTGCCTGAAATACATTAAAAAAATACCCCAACTCACAGTATTATAGTCTTAAAAAAGCAAAAACCAAGCAAAAAAATCAAAGTGTTCAAAACCCAAGAAAATCCTCACCACAATATATTTGCTGTGCTGGATGACACAGAAGAAGTGGGGTTTTTTTCTTACCTTGCAGAAGAGTCTAGGATCCAGCCGAGCTAATTTGTCAGGCAAGTATTTCTTGTACATATTATACAGCTCATGAAATGAAGCTCGTGAAGGGAAACCACCCTGCATCAAATCCAGAACTGAAACCATTCCTAATGTCATATAAACAAATGTGCAAAAGCTGCTGTCAGTAAAATGCGGAGGAGGCAGTGTTAGTTATGCTAACCAGCAGTTTATGACATGAACTTCTAGGTCATTGTTCAGAAACTAAACCACAAAGCTGACTTGGGACCGGATCCAGCCTCTAACATTTCTTGGATTGAAGTTTGAGGAGGGTAGATTTAGACTGGAGATTAGAAAGAAACTCTTTCCAGAGAGGGTATTGAGACACTGGAATAGGTTGGCCAGGGAGGCTGTGAATGCTCCTTCTCTCAAGGTGTTCAAGGCCAGGTTGGATGAGGCCTTGAGCAACTTGCTCTAGTGGAAGATGCTCCTACCCATGGCAGGTGAGTTAGAATGAAATGATCTTTAAGGTCCTTGCCAACCTAATCCATTCTATGAATGAACACACTTCATTCCCAAGCATGCAGTTTTGGCATGAACAAAGCTGCTAATATTTATCAAAAGCACCTACTATTTATTGAAAATGAAGCTGAAAAATTGGAAAGCACCCAGCATTTCAACACTAATGACAACACAGCACTGCACTCTGTAGTGTGCAACAAGGAATACTATGCTTAAGTGCCTTTGCTGGAAGTTTAGCTCCAAATCAAACTAACAGTGGTATAAAGACACTTTCACCGAGCCATGGAAATGTTCAGGTTGGAAAAGACTCTCAGGATCACCAAGTCCAACTGATAGCCCTGCTCCACAAGGCTCACTCTAAACCATATCCACAAGCACCACATCCAAATGACCCTTAAACACATCCAGGGTTGGTGACTCACCTCCCTGGGCAGCTCGTTCCAGTGCCTGACCACTCTTGCCATGAAGAAGTCTTTCCTAATGTCCAGACTAAACCTACCTAGTTGCAGCTTGAGGCCATTCCCTCTTGTTCTATCACTATGTACCTGTGAGAAGAGACCAGCACCAACCTCTCCACAACATCCTTTCAGATAGCTGTAGACAGTAATGAGGTCTCCCCACAGCTTCCTCTTTTTCAAGCTAACCATCCCCAGCTCCTTCAGTCGCTCCTCATAAGATTTATTCTGCAAACCCTTCCCTAGCTTCGCTGCCCTCCTCTGCTCTCACTCCAGCACCTCCACATCCCTCTTGTAATCAGGTGCCCAAAACTGAACACAACACTTGAGGTGTGACCTCACCAGAGCTGAGCACAAGGGGACAATCACCTTCATACTCCTGCTGGACACAGCATTTCTCATCCAAGCCAGATTGCCATTGGCAATCCTTATATTGAGTTGCTTGTCTATTACAATCCCCAAGTCCCTTTCTGCCAGGCAGCTTTCCAGCCACACTTCCCCAAGCCTGTAGCATTGCTTGGGGTTATTGTGGCCCAAGTGCAGGACCTAGAACTTGACCTTGTTCAAGCTCATCCCATTAACACTGGCCCATCGATTTTGATGCAGTAGGATTCAATTCTGTCATGGTACCTCTAAAATCCAAGAAAACAGGTGTGTTCCAATTATTAGGTATCTCAGTTAATACTGCCTGCTTTTAAATGCACACAGGAGTTCCTAACAATTCAGTTGCTACAGTGACCCAAAGAAATTCTTGTTCTGGAGTGAAGTGCTACCTTATTAACACAAAGGGATAAGAATGAGATCCAGGACAGGAAATCTAAATGTATGTACCAATAAATAGCTACAGAGCTTCCTACATAGACAGATAGTGTCTGAACTCTCATAATCATCAATGGAAAAACAGTCAATAGAAATTGTATCCACTCTTCTCATGAAGAAGAGACTTTATAGCTGTTCATATGAATTATTTTTAGGGTTCCTGTGACTAAAATGAAAGCTAAGTTAGCAAAATTCCACATAACTGTTCATAAGACATAAATCAGCTATCTTCTAGACAGCAACAGTTCAAAGAAATATTGCTTCTACCTCACATATTTCAAACTTAGGTCAACCTATAATGCACAAAGTAATGAACAGAGGGAAAAAATATCAGAAGCATACATTACCTGAACACTGAAGCTGAGAGAGGATCTGTCCTCCTTCAAAGTGGTGATTTGTCATCTTCAAGTTAGGTTTGATGCACCGAATGAAGCTAGATCCCTATGACAAAACCAACAAGTTAGCAGAATCTACACATTTTAAATCCTTCTGAAAGAACATAAATAACATATAAACACATAGATAAATAATACATAACTACAGCTAGAGGAAAAAAAAAGGATTAGAATAGATACAAAATAATAGTGTTCTAAAGGAGAAATGCTGACATGCTTTTTCTCTCAGATTTGCAATGCAGCCTTGGTCTTGAGGTAAGTGAACTCAAGCTATTAATTGGATCCTCAACTTCTGAGTTTTTCATTCAAATGTTCTTAACATTAGCACAACCTAACTACAATTTAGCAGTCTTGATTCTACTACCCTCATTATATCCTGCAGTCACATCACCTAAGACCCAATGCCTCCAGAGTTCACACCGATGAACATGCTACCAGCTTCCTGATACTGCAATCATGCCAAATGAACCTGACCTTCCTTCTAACTTCCACTTTCTTACAGCTTCTTTTGCCTCATGCCTTCACTTTCCTGTCACCCATGTGTGCTGTATCTCTGTAATTTTGACCACTGATCATTTCACACTCATTAAGGATGACATTTTTGCAAGACACCATCCAATTATTCAGATTCTCCCCTAACAAGTGGCTGCTACAATAACCTATCTTACGTGTAAGAACAAGCTTGGGACTGAGAAAACATAGCATTACTCCTAATTTGCAGCTTTTTCTCTCTTGTTCCATCTCTCAGCTTAGAGTGAGAGAGCACCAGCCAAGGGAGCACTATATTAATAACACACCCTCAGCCACGGGTACAGCAAACCTGGCCATATATTTTGTCCCTGGACTGGGTCACAGTTGCAGAGCATTCTGTGTGAAAGAGATCATCTTTCTTTCAGACCAGCTGCCTGAGTGCAGTAAAAACTTTGTTAGCAATTCTTCTGCACCTGACTCTTTTTTTTTCCCCTGTCTTTCCCTCCCTTTTCACTTTCTGACAGACCAGAACCTCGTATCTAGAATTACTTAGAAAATGTGATGAAGAGAAATGAAAGAGTTCCTGCAACAACCAAGTTCTACTAAAAAAAAGAGTATGTGTTTAGCTACGCAAAGAATTCCACAAACTATCACATTCTAGCAGCTCAATCAGTAGATATGCATTAGGAGGATGAGGGTATTTTGATCACCTGTGCATTTACAGCCTATCACAAAAAACAAAATTCATTTTTTAATGGTTTTATGCACCCTCTAAAGAGTAACTAAAAAGAAATTAACATCTGTCTTACTTCTAAATCACATCCCTGAAAGGTTCTGCAAATTAATGACAACAGTGGAAGGAAGCAAAAGTGACAACAAAGGAGACTGCAACCCAGGCAGATTCCACATTCTTTACTCAAACTGTGTAACTTTTATTACACAACAGTTTTTTGAAAGGTAGTGGTTTGTTGGTTTGGTTTTTTTTTAAGTAACTCAAGAATTATTACCTGCACAGCAAGGTTTTTCCAAAGTCCCATATAACTGCAAAGTCTGAAGCAATTATTTATCACATTTACTGCAAGCTATGTGGGTGATGTAATCACAGCACAGAATGGTCTGGGTTGGAAGGGACTTCCAAAGGTCATCCAGTCCAACGCCCTCTGCAGTCAGCAGGGGAATCATCCTCAACTAGATCAGGTTGCCCACATCCCTGGCCAGCTTCACTTTGAATACCTCCAGGGATGGGTCCCCAATCACCTACCTAGGCAACCTGTTCCAGTGTTCCACCACCCTCACGGTGTAGAACTTGCTCCTAACATCCAATCTACATCTTATCTTCTCTAGTTTGAAGTCATGCCCCTTGTCCTATCACTACAGGCCTTTGTAAACAGTCTCTGTCCATTCTTCTTGTAGGCCCTCTCCAGTTATGACTCATAACAGAAAATTTGGACCCTGTATCTGTATATATACTTACAGTACTGTGAAGCTTCTCAAGAAGCAAATTTAACTGAGTCTGTAAAAGAAAACAGACATTTCAAGAGTCTTACCATGACATACAGAGAGATACAGACACAGAGTTGTGGTACAGCATCACTGCATGCTTATGTTCATTGTTAGTTGATCAGGCAGAACTGACAAACCAAAAAATCACAGATTTTCACAGACAAAATCATGCAAGTGTGCATGAATGGGCCTGAGGAAAGTGCTTGTGTTTAGTTGTGCAACAATACTGTATGGAAAATACCACAACACTCATCAAAGAAGTGCAAGCCCACTTGAGAGAGGTAATGGCTGTGTAATAAAATGACAAAGAAAATGAGACTGATCAGCAATATTGTTTTTAATACATTGAAATTTTGGAAAAGCCCAGATTTAATCTACAGCAAGATCACATTTGTGTGTTAAATAATTAACACAGAAAGCAAATATGCTCAGGGTTTTCTTTGCTGCTTTCTTTTTTGAAGCTTGGTCCACATTTTGCTGACTGAACTTGTGTAATTTAGTTTTAATTCCAAACTTTGAATTCTCTGTTGGTGACAAGAGACTATAACCAAATTATCATTTTAGTATCATATGTACTGAGGCTGGATTTAAACACATTGTGATCAGAAAAGATCACTGTTCTATCATCATTTGGGTGGTCTAGAGGCCTAGATCATTGTTCTATCATTATTTGGGTGGTCTAGAGCTTCACCAGAGATTTAAGCCCATCAGGGATAATGAGTTGCAGTTGCTACTGATTCATAGAATCCTTTCAGTTGGAAATGACTTCTAAGATCATTGAGTCCACCCATGGATCTAACAACATCATGGTCACTGAATGCAATTGGTAGGGACTTAAAATATCCCAGAACCCCATCAGAAAACCAGCTGCACTTTTACTTTATAGACATATCTGGTTTGCCACAGAAATTACTGCTGTGCCAGCCTTTCTAGTTTCCTAGCAAGCTTTACATACACAGGCTGAAGTAAGACAAAATTCTCTATGTCCTAATTTAATATTCCTCATTTTCTGTACTGGAACCAAAATTGAAAGGATTTGATTTTTTACTCTCTTTTTTTTAAAGCAGATCTTTCAATTACCTTGAATCCAAGAAACCAGATTTGGATGGGCAATATGAGACACCTACAGCTGCCAGTCATCCTTCCAGTGGATAAAGTTTAGGTTTATTAAATTTATCATGGATGTGGTTAGAAAAAAAGAGGGCCAAAAGAGGCATGACAAACACTAATAACCTCCTGCTTGGTTCCCACTTACACATAACTCTTTGTATCTCTACTTGAATATAATCTTTATGTTTTCTTAAGTTAAGAAATGCTTCATTTTGGAAAGGACAGCCTAATTTCCATCAACAAAATGCTTCTGCTAGAGAGAAAACACACTCCTTCCTTATACTCTGTGGTTTGACAAGAAGTTAGAGTAATTCTCAGATGAAATGCCACTAATAAGATGATCACATGAATAAAACATATTGCTAAAATCACTGCTCTTTGAATTATCACAATTTAATCCAGCATCACTGCAGTAAGGTAAAATCATCCCAAAGACTCTTCAGGAGCTCTGATGAACCAATTAGTCATTATTCCCTCAACTGATTTTATAAGAATTCAATTTAATTAGTTATAAGGAAGGGATGTCTGAAGGATTTCATAGAGAAGTTCTTGCAACATCATCTAATAATCCATGTAATTAAAAGAACTTCAGACTGACTGCCATAATGATGCACTCAGAATTCTTGTTCTGAAGGAGATGACATTTCTACTAAGATGACAGATTTTGATGTCATCTGAAGTGAAATTTTCAAGGCTATTAGTGTTCATCAGCAACCCATGTTGTGTCTGAGAAGGTAACACCAAATGAATTACTGGAAGTAACACATACATTCAAAATGCCATGAAACTTGAAAACATCAAAAAGAACTGTAGATTGATGGGCCAGATCCAAAGAGGACTTTAGTTGTGTTCCAGATGTGGAAGTCCAAAAGGCAATAAAAAAAGTTCCTCACTCAAATGCTGTTTAACCTAAAACATGACTCCCTTTTTACTTCAACTCTCCTTGGACAGTGGTATCATTCACATGTCCACATCTGCTGGATGTGGGCAGCTAAATCAAAGAGGAACTGAAAACTGAGATGCAACAAAGTGTAAACCAGATCAAAGATCCCACAGCTGGTTTCATTTTGAAAATGCAGTTCTTCAAAACAAGGAATCCCAGACTGACCTACAACAGACTCATGGTTGCAGGGTTGGCTCAGAAGATAGCTTACGTGTATGGAATTCCATTTTTCAGTCTGCCTTCTGATCATCATTTTATATTAAAGCAGTTGTGATAGTTTAATTCCACAACTACTGTATCAAAAGAAAGAGGAAATAAACAGCAGAGCAAGACTCAGAAGAGCAGGATGCCCAATTCCCAGTTAAATACCAAAGTCACTGCTTTACAAGTCAGGCTCTCCCTCCCACTCTTCCTGGCACCCAAAGTTTTATTTCTGGATACAGAACAATCCATCTCCAGAAGGGTGAAAGGAGAATCCCTTTGTCAGGCTGACCAATAACCTGGTGCTACATGAAATACAGCAAGCATAAAGCACTGAATACAGCAGAGATCTGAAACACAACCCTGCTGCCATACAAAAAGTAATGCTACCATATCCTCTGTTCTTCAACCCCTGCATTTTCAGAGAACAGTCCTAAACATTAACCAAAATATACAATTATGCAAGAAAGATTTTACCTTGCAGTCCAGATTCAGCACTCAACCCTGAAATGGAGCAGAAATGCTCTTCTGCTATTGGTAGTGCCCCACTCTCCAAGGTTTTTGGATTGTCTAGGATACCTGCTTTCCCCAGACTGTGCCAGGAGTCCTGCTAAGAACATGATGTGGGGGTTTCAGCACACATCAAAAAAGTTGCTATGCTGGACTTGAAGGCATACAAATCCTTCATTGGATCTGGCCCAGGTGTGTTGAGAAGAGCTCTTGCTGAAAATGCAGCAGCTCTACCAGAAGTAAATCCGTGATATCAAAAACTTTACCTGCAGCCCGTGGCTGTGACTGCTTTTCATCTCTTAAATTCCCCTACAGTTTTCTTTCTAGCCATCCTGAGCTGGAATAGTCCAGCTAAAATAAAACTGCTGAATGAGAAAAGGATGCAGAAAACACTTGGAGAAGAGAAGGTTGAAGGTCAGCTTTACAACAAGCAGAAGAAAGGAGAGAACGAGGAGAAGCATCAGATTCAGGTACTGAGAAAGGAAACAGTCAGCACAACAAACATCTTTCTGTGAAAGCCACACTTTATAAGAGGAGAAATAGTGCTTAGGTTAGATACTGTTTTGTGAGAATGGCAAACTGTTGCCAATTGATACATCTTCTAGAATGCACAATTAAGATAGGATGGAAAAACATCTTTTGTCACATTTGGAACCCCTTTAAAGTTCACAGACTCCAAATTCAGATCTCAAGTCTTTAAACCTTTTGAATAGAGACTTCTATGTGGCTTTTTAAGATTCTGATTGAAGTGTTGGTGTGTAAGCTCTGTAAGGACTATTACAAAACACACTTTTTAATGGAAACATGTAGCAAACCAAAACACTCCTTGTCTGAATCCTACCACAGTTCTCCCAACCTTAGATCCTACTTATTTCAAGTAGGTTAAAAGTGAAATATATTAGAAGACAACTTGATGTGTTATTTTACCTTGAATTTGTTTCCCACACTGATGAAACTAAGTTTCCCAGCTTTTTGTTTGGGATCCCTGTTGTTGTTGGTGTTAGCTTCAAAGAGCTGTCGAACAAACTTGTCCTTGGACTCACATATAAGAGATTCAAGGGACATGTGCAAGGCATCGTTGTTTTTTTCCACGAATTGCCTCTGAAAAGACAAGCCAAGATATAACAGCAGGTTTGTTTCACTGCTCCAGTTACTTAAGTCTTACAGAAAATCAGAGAAAAGGAAAGTTAGATACTTCATTCAGTAATGAGCAAGAGTGTGTAAGGCATTGTTCAAACACGCAAAACAACTTTTCAACTGACCACACCAAACACTACTGACAGAGAGAAGAAAGATACTCTTTGAATTTCAAAGATGTTAGAATGACAAAGCCCAAGGTAAGGATTAGTGCCTTTTTTTTTTGGTCAATGGTTATTTTTGTCCATGATTATCCTCTTTATTTCACTATTCAGCACATCATTACTTAGGAGTTCTGAGAGGCTTTGTTCTTCACCCCCTACAATATCACATAAGATCTGTTGTGAAATAGGAATATGCACACCTTAACTGGTCCACCTATCCAGTCTGGAAAATCAAAAATGGCTATTTTAGCAGTCCTGTGGCTACTTAAAACTACAGCTGATTTAATAAAAGACATTGTCCCTTCCTCAAAACTTTACCTCTCTGATTTCCTTAACATTTACAAGTTAAGAACAAAGCATTACATGGAAATTCAAGATGCTGCCATCCAATTTCACACTAACAAAATCCTTAATAGCTTCTGGTACAACTTTAACAGTGACTAATATTTATGAAAATGCTAAGACTACAATTCAAAGAAAACATGAATTTGCCAGATAGCCCATAAATAGATTTAATGATGATGAGGACCAAAGAACAGACTCTCCCAAAATTCCCTTGGAATATGAAAGCACAGGACTGGAATGTGAATGCAGCCACATGAGCACCCTCATCACAAATCAGATTGCAATAAGTGCTTTAAGTGCAGTGAGAAGGAGACTTAAATAACAGCTGAGGAACAAGACATCTATAGTCCGAAAGTTTTAAGGCTCAAGCTAAGCAAGTCCTTCTGAGGAGCAGGATAAATTATGTCAAACATTTTAGCATAGCTTGTGGACCAAAGTTATCTCATATCTGATTAGCTCTGAGAGCAGAACTTAGGTGCTCATATCTGTCTCCTCCATTCCTGAATACACCCAAAGGTATTATTAACACAGGATGAGGTACACAGCTGAACAGAGCACTTGCAATGAATGTATTCCAATTTTATTTGTAGATATTGACTCACTGAGTGACCTCAGAAAAATCAGGTAGGTAACATAAAGACTTCAATCTTAGAATCATAGAATCAACCAGGTTGGAAGAGACCTCCAAGATCATCCAGTCCAACCTAGCACCCAGTCCTATCCAGTCATCTAGATCATGGCACTAAATGCCTCATTAAGTCTTAATCTGTAAAAGGACCTAGAGAATGTGTCTATTTCCACACAGCACAGCAAGCATTACCATTCTTGGAGTATTTTCAACTAAGTAAGAACAAGAACACATTCTCAAATAATGAAAGAAAAAACAATCTTTGGAAGTAGTTTCTATTTTACACACTGCAGTGACAGTCCAAAGCAATAAATCATCATGGATCTTCTGTTTATTCTAAACTCATTTATTAATCTTAGAATCAACCAGGTTGGAAGAGACCTCCAAGATCATCCAGTCCAACCTAGCACCCAGCCCTGTCCAGTCAACCAGACCATGGCACTAAGTCCCTCATCCAGGCTTTTCTTCAACACCTCCAGGGATGGCAACTTCGCCCATCTCCCTGGCACTCACTCTCTCTGGCAAGAACTTCCTCCTAACATCCAGCCTATATCTCCCCTGGCACAACTTGAGACTGTGTCCCCTTGTTCTGTTGTTTGTTGTCTAGACCCCACCTGGCTACAGCCTCACTCCAGATAGAATAATAAAAAGTGAGAGTTTAGATGTTGGCTGCAGGCATTTCAGTGGTTTTTGTATGGTGAAGAGCCAAAAAGGATAAGAATCTGGAATGTATTTTGAGGGTAACAACTTCAGCTATTTTGTATTCGTACAGGAATGATTCTGTTGACAGTAGAAATGGAAAACAAACACCACAAACCACGATTTTTAATAACATAAGCAGTGATTACATACAAGGATAAGCATGCTGCCAAAAAACTAATCTTAAGCCTAACAATACTTTTATATCTTGCAGTATGTATGTTAGGAGGAAGTTCTTCCCAGAGAGAGTGATATGCCATTGGAATGGGCTGCCCAGGGAGGTGGTGGAGGCACCGTCCCTGGAGGTCTTCAAGAAAAGCCTGGATGAGGCACTTAATGCCATGGTCTGGTTGACTGCATAGGGCTGGGTGCTAGGTTGAACTGGATGATTTTGGAGGTCTCTTCCAACCTGGCTGATTCTATGATTCCTCACCAAGATGCAAATCTATTGATGCAGGAATTGCAGATCATGAATCAATGTACTGAATATTGACACCATCAC
Organism: Pogoniulus pusillus; assembly: GCF_015220805.1. NCBI lineage: Eukaryota > Metazoa > Chordata > Aves > Piciformes > Lybiidae > Pogoniulus > Pogoniulus pusillus. Next base: position 4,250,598 of record NC_087288.1, on the reverse strand, counting down.
CTATAGTTTTATAACAAACTCCTACACCCAATGTGTCACCAAAGCAGTCCGCAACTTCAGAACTGAAAATTAACTCAATTCTGTCCCCTACACAAAATCAGTTTCAAAGCCAAGACATAAACTTCCAAATTTCTCTTCTGATGAAAGAAAATATTGTTAATTTAAACTATATAGAGTGAAAAATAGGAGAGTCTTACAAGGCTTTAACAGAAATAGTTTAGTCTAAGTGACATTACCGTCTCGTAGCACACTGCTCCTGCAAAGTGTCGGATAATGAAGCCTTCATCATCTCTGATGTTTCTGTGAACAGCCAACTTAGACTTTCTAGGAATCTGGAATTAAAAAGTTGTATTGCAAAGTCAAATTACACTGCAAAGTGAGACAAAAAAATTAAAATGGTTCTTAAAGCATCACCATGATTCCACCAGGAGCACTAAGTGTTCCAAAGGACACCTCCTGCAGCACCACTGTGATGCCTACCACTCAAACCAAGGTATTCTAAAAATCCTATTTTCATTCTCATTCACACCAGTAGATACCTCACATTCAAAATCGAAGTCACAGAATCATAGAATGGTTTAGGTTGAAAGACACTTCAAAGATCATCCAGTCCCAACCTTCTGCCATAGGCAGGGACATCTCCCACTAAAAGAGGTCACTCAAGGCCTCATCCAACCTGGCCTTGAACACCTCCACGGAGAGGGCATCTACAACCTCCTTGGAAAACCTGTGCCAGTGTTCCACCACCTTCATTGTAAAGAGCTTCTTCCTAACATCCAGTTTCAATCTCCTCTCTGCCAGTTTAAACCCATTATCCCTCGTCCTTTCATTACAAGATCTTGTCAACAGTCCCTCCACAGTCTTCCTGTAGGTCTCCTTCAGATACTGGAAGGCCACTGCAAGGTCTCCTCAAAGCCTTCACTTCTCCAGGCTGCAGAGCCCCAACTCGTATAGCCTGTCCTCATAGCAGAGCCCTCTGAGCATCTCTGGGGCCTTCTCTGGACTGGCTCCAACACTTCAATGTCCTTCCTGTGCTGGGGGGGTCCAGAACTGTGCACAGTACTCCAAGTTGGGTCTGAGGAGTGCAGATTAAAGGGGCAAAATCCCCTCCCTTGCCCTGCTGGCCACACTGCTCTTGCTGCAGCCCAGCACATGGTTACTGTCTGGGCTGCACTCACACTGTAGGTTCATGTTGAGGTTTGCATCAACCAAGACTCCCAGGTCCTTTTCATCAGGGCTGTTCTCAGCCACTCACCATCCTGTCTGGATTTGTGCTTGGGATTGCACCCACCCAGGTGCTGGACCTTACACCTGGATTGCTAACACCAGCCAGATGATTTTGGTTTTGCCATTAATCAACAATTCCTGTACCATCCATTTTGTAATCCAAACACACATTAGCTCTGAACAGGCATAGCCAGAAGATTAAAAACAGGTTTTTAGACACTGTATTTCAAAAGGCAACCCCACAGCCGATCATAGCTATACCAATAAACATGCACAGCAAACAAGTTAGGCAAGACTAAGATAAATGGGTGACTACTTTTTTGGCTACCTTTGCTTGATTTTTTTTTAAGCAAGAAACTAATTATTTTTTATTATTTTTTTCTACAGAGGTCCTGTAGATAAATTGCAATCATTTGCATTAATCTTCCACAGAATGCTGTATGTTAAAGAACCAGAAGGTTTTCCTTGTGTGTTTGAACCAGAAGGCTTTCCTTGTGTGTTTCCTAGTTTCACCTCTCTGAAGTGCTAGCAGGACACTTCATGTGAGCCAAACACTCTCCAAAGCAAGCAATATTTGAAAGGAACAACGAAATAGCTCATCTGATATGAAATCATCTCAATCAAAATGTAGTTTTATTTCCTTTTCATGCATTCCATGTTTACAAACTTCAAATGCAAGGGGAGAATAGGCCTTTAATTTTAGCAGGATATTAGAGTTGCTGGGAGACTTAAGCCTCCAGTGAACTTTTCAACAAACCTAATAACCAAACATGGCCTTAACAAAAGAATATGGATTGTGCAGACTGGTGTGGTATGAGATTTCTTAGGAAAGGCTTTCATTAAATTGAAGTGCTACTATCAACTGTGCTAATAAAACAAGATGGACAGTAAAAAATGAACTTACAGAGAGCCTGAAATGGTCCTTGTGTTTCTGGTGCACAACTGAAGTAAAATGTTGGTCACTTGGTTGGGGAAGACGATTTTCTTCATCCAAAATATCCAAGACACCTACAAATTTTGCTTCAATCAAATCTAATAAAAGGAAACAACAAACAAGGACAGTATTTACAGAAATTGAATACAGACTCATCTCTGAATTACATCTTACAAGTTTAAAATGATACTGATCCAATTCTATTTAAAGGTATCTAAGGAAAACTGTTAATACAAAATGCAGGAAGTCATTGCTAATTCAATAGTTCTATACATCTTAAGTGTTGATTTAATTAATAGCTTATAAATATTAAGTTCTAACCCTAATACAAAGAATGCAGGGGAAAAAAAGATCAGTCACATCTTATCTGATTTTTACTCTGGGTCTCAAGTTGAACTTAGTGTAAAATTAGGCACCCAAAAGGTGCCTAAATGATTCTGTGGTATGACCAGAGGATAATGGTTCATATTTTTATGGAGGGGCTGGGAGGAGGTAAGCTTTTTGGGCACATTTCACCATAAGCCAAAACTGAGAGCATGAAAAGGCAAACATTTCATTCACAACAGGATCCAGAGACAAAAATGAAATGAATTTGGTTTAACCAAGGCAGATCAGGCTTGAGCATACAGTGGTAGTTTCATGTTTCACCAATGTATTAACTTGATCTTTCACAAATAGATACAGAAGTCATTGAACACTGACATAGAAATTTGTGCTCTTGAAACTATTAGACACAAGAATTTCCCATTTTAAACCACTTTTTCTGTATTATCTACAACACTGTTCTCATAAGAGGAATTTTTACTACCTCTTTTTTTTTCTTCTGTGAAAGCAATTCACAGAATGGTTTAGGTGGGAAGGGACCTTAAAGATCATCCAGCTCCAACACCCCTACCACAGGCAAGGATACCTTTTGCTAGACCAAGTGGCTCAAGGCCTCATGCAGCCTGGCCCTGAATACCTCCAAGGAGGGATGATTCACAACCTCCCTAGACAACCTGTTCCAGTGTCTCACCATCCTCATGGTGAAGAACTTCCTAACATCCAATCTAAATCTACCCACTTCTAGTTTCGCTCCAGGGCTCTATTGCCTACCAGCACTGGAAATGTTGCTGAAGTTGGAAAAAGTCACAGGGTTGCAATGGTCATTAAAAGCATAACACTACCAGCACTGTGCATAAAGAGGTTTTTTATCCTGCATGGCACTAATGAACAGCTTGAGGTTTCAAGAAGTGCATACCTATACAGTCCTGATTATCCACATAGCGCACTTCATTAACTCCCAGACCTTCTTTTTGGTAAAGTTCTTGTTCCTAAAGCAAAACAAAACAAACACACACAAAAAAAGTAATTGACAAGAAAAAACAGAAGTCATCATTCTTTCCCCACTAAAAATGTGGGGTTTTTTATACAGAAATCTAAAGACATTTTAAAATACAGCATGAATCAATGCAGACTTCAGAATTTCATTCCACAGCTTAACAGATTCTCACTTCACCTCCCTTTAATGGTGAGACCAATCAATTAGATAGTGTCATTAGGTAGGAGATAGTGGATGCCTCACTTTAATGTGTGATGAAAACAAAAAACAGGTGGCAAGAATCATGGGAAAGGGGTAGGGGGGAAAGGGGATGGCAAAAGGAGAGGGGAGAGGGGATGGCAAAAGGAGGGGGGAAAGGGGATGGCAAAAGGAGGGGGGAAAGGGGATGGCAAAAGGAGGGGGGAAAGGGGATGGCAAAAGGAGGGGGGGAAGGGGATGGCAAAAGGAGGGGGGAAAGGGGATGGCAAAAGGAGGGGGGAAAGGGGATGGCAAAAGGAGGGGGGAAAGGGGATGGCAAAAGGAGGGGGGAAAGGGGATGGCAAAAGGAGGGGGGAAAGGGGATGGCAAAAGGAGGGGGGAAAGGGGATGGGTAAAGGAGGCAAAGGATAGAAAAATGAGGGGAAAGGTAGAAAAAGGAGGGAAAAGAATGGAAAAAGCAAAAGGAAGGGAAGGCAAAAGGAGGGAAAATGATGGGGGAAAGGGTAGAAAAGTGGTAAAAAGGATGGGGAAACAAAAGAGATTGGAAGTTGTCAAAAAGCCATATTAATTTCTGCCAAAACGAGGTGTCACACAGTAGGAATAGAGTCTGTCAATTGAAAGATTTTAGACTTTAAATATCTTTTCATAAAAGAACTCCTCAAATGTATCATTAACTATAACCTACCTCTTTCAGAATCCTCTCATTGAAAAACTGCTGGAGTTTTTCGTTACAGTAATTAATACAGAATTGCTCAAAACTGTTGTGTTCAAAATACTCTGAAAAACAGAAGTGAAACTTCTATGACAAACCAGAGTTCCAAGAATTTCTATTACATGGTAATTAAGAGAAGCTTCATCATGCTAGTACCTAAGGATGTGTCAGATCCATACTAGATTCTTACAGTAAAATAAAAGCTTTTTTTCAAGTTGCACATAGAATCACAGAATCAACCAGGTTGGAAGAGATCTCCAAGATCACCCAGTCCAACCTAGCACCCAGCCCTAGCCAGTCAACTAGACCATGGCACTAAGTGCCTCATCCAGGCTTTGCTTGTACACCTCCAGGGACAGTGACTCCACCACCTCCCTGGGCAGCCCATTCCAATGGCAAATCACTCTCTCTGAAAAGAACTACCTCCTAAAAACAATGCAGCAGATCATATTTCTGAGACAAATAACAGACAGCAAACCAAAGCAAAATATTAGTAAAGGGTTCAATTGCACCTGTGTACAACGAGCTAGCACAGGATATCACAGATCTAAAATCTTGAAACCAAAGATTTCCTTTTCACTGCTTTTGGACCAGCTTAACAGGGCTGGGACACAAGATACTCCTTGTTCTGAATCTCCATCAGCCAAAAAGGACAAAAGCTTTACAGATACTATCAAAGCCCACTGCTTCCCAGGAGCCACAGGAGCCCAAAGTCCACCTCTGCAACAGAACTAACCACTCTCTAGGATGCATCATCTTAATCTAGAGACTTCCTTTGCCTGTCTGTCAGCATGTGGGGATGCTCTCAGGACTGAATGAGAAAACAGCATGCATGTGCAGTATCTCTCCCAATTTTACAGGGCAGACACAGGATGTTTCCATTCCAAATTTTCAGTCCTTCAAAAGCTGTGGCTGCCTGGACACTACAGGAATCTGAAATCATTGCAAAGATGCCTAGTTTTGCACTGGCCTTTTCTTAGTGTTGTAAGGTCATCAGCAGAAGCCTCAGAGCTCCTTCTACATTCTTGTAGCTCAGGAAAACGAAGCTCAGTCTGCTTCTTCATACCTTAAGCCCCTGTAATTCATCCTACCCACCGCCACCCAGCAGCAAAACCCTCCCACTCTCCATGACAGAATTTCTTATTGAATGGCAATAATAGACAACTAGAGAATTGGTGGCAGTAACAGACAACTAGAGAATTAGTTTGGTTGGTTTTATACTTACCAAAGCCAGCTATGTCTAGAACCCCAATGAAGAAAGAAGAAGTCTCAAAAGGAAAACACTGGTTTACCCTGTTGACTACATGGTCAAAGAGATGGCTATACACCGTTTTAGCCAAGGCATCACGAGCATTGTTTGCTTGTTCCACTTTCAAGGGTACCCTAAAAACCAAAAAAAAGCAAAGCATCTTATTTTTCAGACTCATGCTTCACTATCCTCAGTAGAAGTCAGATGCAGATGTTTTCATACTCATTTATTTATTAATTATGTTGATCACTTCCAAAGAAAGATTTAAAATACACCCATTCCAAAACACTGCAACTATTTCTAAGTTGTCTCATTACATGAACCTTTAGTTCAGTTTTGCTCTAACTTCTTTATTCCTATGCTTTCATAAGGGCTACAGGTATGGCTGTAAGGACACAAGTTAATTGGTACCAAAAGTGAAAAAGCACAGATTTTTAACTCTAGAGGTAAAATGTAGAGTTTTTAAGACAAGGGAATGTGTTCTCATAGTGAAAGTTAAGGTAAGGATTCTTTTTAAACACTGGAAGCAGGAGCCTCTTAAGAGGTGAGAATTTATTCTCTCCCCCCCCCCCCCCCCCCCCCCCCCTTTATTTAAAACCTTTAATCTGCAGTGCATTTATTACAAGTCTCCACCTTAGGTGAGTAGGTAAAATACCCTAACAACTCAAACCATAAAATCCCACAAGTCACAATTTCAAAGCCTATGAAATGCACAAGAAAACTGTGGAATTATTAGGCAAATCTATGCATTTAAATACACATACATATATGTATATATACATAAAACTATAGCAAATATATATGTAATTCTATATACATATATGATGTTTATACATAGCTATTTCAGAAAGTCAGCATGAGAGTGACAGGCTTAGAAAGCATCTATTTCAAAGCACAACTTAAATCACCTCATATCCTGGATAAATACACTCAACAAGAATCTTATTTTTTTATCACACAGGTTTCATATTAACAGATAAGAGTACCAACATTAAAAGTTACACTGTAAGCAGATGACACCTGTCTAGCTCTCCAGAATAAGACAATTCATCTAGGGAAGTGTTTAAGGAGCAACATGGCAGAAACATGAAAAAGGCCTGGAACACAAAGCCTATAAGGAGAGGCTGAGGGAGCTGGGGGTGTGCAGCCCGGAGAAGAGGAGGCTCAGGGGTGACCTCATTGCTGTCTACAACTACCTGAAGGGAGGCTGTAGCCAGGTGGGGTTGGGCTCTTCTCCCAGACAACCAGCAACAGAACAAGAGGACACAGTCTCAAGTTGTGCTGGGGAAAGCATAGGCTGGATGTTAGGAGGAAGTTCTTCCCAGAGAGAGTGATTGGCATTGGAATGGGCTGCCCAGGGACGTGGTGGAGTCACCGTCCCTGGTGATGTTCAAGCAATGCCTGGATGAGGCACTTAGTGCCATGGTCCAGGTGACTGGCTAGGGCTGGGTGCTAGGTTGGACTGGATGAGCTTGGAGGTCTCTTCCACCCTGGCTGATTCTGTGAAACTGCACTCGGATCCTAATCACATTGCCAAAGAATTCTCCAGGGGTCCTTTCCAAACTCTACTATTCTGTTATTCCATGAAGAACACACAGAAGTCAAAGACCTTTCCAACCCCTACCATTCTGTGATTCTGTGAAGAATACAAAGGCCAAAGACCCAGCAATATGAACAGACTCTGACCAGAACACAATTAGACGGTTAAAGATGAAAGGATTTTTACAAGCCAACAGAAAAAATCTAAATGAAACAAAAAAGTGAATTTAAATACTGACAGCAACTTGACCAGACACTACCAAAATTTCAGACATGAAAAAGGCAGCTTAAAATTCAAAACAACATGGCTACACAAAGGGTTTTGCACAATGCTGCATCATGACATTCAGATATACATATATATATGTTAAAGTAAATCAAAAGATCATATTTTAGAGAGTCTCTGTTACCCAGACTGATCAGGGAGGAAGAAAGAGAAACGATGTCAAGATCTGTATCATCTCGAGCCTCTTTGTCATGAAGAATACAGGATGATGGCTGGATGCCAAAAGCTCATGCTTCTGCTAAACACCTCAGACAGCTTAACAAAATAAACCACTTCTCTCCAAATCACTCTCTATTTCACTTCTCCCCATATACCTCGCCTCTTATACATACCCTTGGACCACCAGCACTACGTGAACAACCAGTGAGAACCAAAGGATGGAATGCCCAGCTAAAGTGGTAGGTAACCAGCCCTGGAATTTCTCAAGCATGCAGCAAATCTACATTTAGAAAATGAACTGAGCTCTTTAAGTCAGCTCTTAGGTAGAAGGTCCAAGGTGTCACTGCTGCAGAACTGCCCTACTGCCCTCGCCAGGTAGATTTCAGTACACGGGAGCACAAAGAAGTGGCTGGGGAGGAAAGGAAAACTTAATGCCACATAGCTTAACTGGACTGCTTCATTTCCCAGGATTCATAAGCACTACACTAACTCAAATTTATTATTTCCTCCCTTTTTTTTTCCCCAAGGATGATACTTCTGATGCAGAAAGGTGAGGCTGATGGAGATCACTTTCTATTGTGACTGGGTAAGTCAGAGAACCAGAGCTTGCTCAGTGAGGACACCTGCAGCTACATTACATTAGATAGCAATTAGCTTTAACACACAATCTTGTCTTCCACTAAGTATCTCCTGACTTATCTTAAGGTAATGAGTTCTGACAGAAGTCTTATCTTATAAATAGAAGGAAGGTACCTTTACACTCCACTCTGATACGTTTAAGAGATCAGAATACTAATTCCCATGTCAGCTGCAGGCCTATTACATAATACAATACACTCTAAAAGAATTTCTGTTTCAATTTATTGGTTTTAAACACCATGGCAGTCATTCCACTACAGCATGCATGTAGAAAATGGCTTTGCTCTTAAAAAACAAAAAGACCCCACCATAATTTGCCAGCATTAAGCAGACTGCATAAAACTCTTCTTTTGAAGTGTCGTAGTATGTGGCAGAAACCCACAGATAGAAAATGAAATCCTGTGCTGTGCACAGCTTGAAGCAGAGATCCTCAAAATAATGCTGAAATTGCACTGAACCAATAAATCCAGAAAAGTCCCATTACAGAAGTGACATTCAGAATGAGTAACTTCCTTCTTACAAGCTTGCCTTCCCTCAGCTCCTCTGCTCTGCACACTGTCAAAGGAATCTCTCCTCCTCCTGTTCCTTGTCTGAACAGCAAAATCTATACTTTCTCTCCTCCATTTCACCTTCTCCCCATCTCTCCTCCATCTATCAGCTACCTGTAATAAACAGGGAAGAAACTTTTGCAATTTGTAAGCTTCTTGGTAAGGCTGCAAAAATAACCCCACCACCTTTGATCATCGTCCTGATTTCTTCAGTCAGGTTTCCAGTCTGATGTCTAGGGGAGTTCGGGGCAATGGTTTTTAAAATGGAGCAGGGTAGATTTAGATCAGACATCAGGAGGAAGTTTCTTACAATGAGAGTGGTAAAACACTGGAACAGGATGCCCAGGGATGTGGTTGAGGCCCCATCTCTGGAGATGTTCAAAATCAGGTTCAGTGTGGCTCTGGGCAGCCTGATCTACCTGGAGGTGTCCCTGCTGATTGCAGGGGTGTTGGACAAGATAACATCTGAGGGCCCCTTTCAACCTGATGCAATCTGTGAATGTGCCCTCATGGGCTGGATTTACGCTGTGGACAAACCCATGCAGCTACTTTCATCAAATAAAACAGCCTGGATAAAATAACTCTACCAAATGAAGAGCCTAAACAGTTAAAGAATATAGGCAGCTCATTTGTTATTTGAGAAAAGTGGAAGTTCCAAAACTGTAGAAAGTAATTTTTTAAGAACCATGTTTTTTTCCAACAGAGGCTTGGGGAGTCCCAGCACCACCAAACCAAAAGAATGTGTTCTCTGGAAAATATACTTCAAAAGAAGTTGGAGGGCATGGAACTGTGTAAGCTTCGTTTTTCATACTGTAAAATAATCTACTTTGTGATGACAGAGTCTGCTTTGAAAGTCTTGGAAACAAAGAACCTGAGTAAGAGGGTAATGCAGTGCAGTCGTAGTTTGAAAGCTGTACTGGATTTTGAACTGGTACTGACAATTTCTCTCTGCAAACACACTTCCAGGGGAAGTACAGGCTGGATGTTAGGAGGAAGTTCTTCCCAGAGAGAGCGATTGGCATTGGAATGGGCTGCCCAGGGAGGTGGTGGAGTCACTGTCCCAGGAGGTGTTGAAGAAAAGATTGGATGAGGCACTTAGTGCCATGGTCTAGCTGACTGGACAGGGCTGGGTGATACATTGAACTCGATGATCTTGGAGGTCTCTTCCAACCTGGTTGATTCTAAGGGTGGCAGAAAGATTGGCCAACAAGGTGATTGCTGTGCTCCTTCGGGGAGACTAAGGACAGATACTCCACTCTCTCCCTACTTCACTCTGGTGAGATTCCACCTGGAGTACTTCATACAGTTCTGGAACCCTTATTACAAGAAGGATATGGACATGCCACAGTGTGTCCAGAGAATGGGCACGAGGATGACCAGAGGGCTTGAACACCTCTCTTATGGAGACAAACTGAGAGAGTTGTGTTGTTCAGAGTGAAGAAGGCTCAGAAGAGACCTTATTGTGGCCTTCCTGTATCTGAAAGGGGCCTACAAGAAGGCTAGGGAGGGACTTTTTAGGATGTCAGGTAGTGACAGAAGCAGGGGGAATGAAGCAAAACTAGAAGTGGGTAGATTCAGCTTAGATGCTAGGAAGAAGTTCTTCACCATGAGGATGCCCAGGAAGGTGGTGGAATCCCAATCCTTGGATGTAATTTTTAAGGCCAGGCTGGATGTAACTCTGAGCAACCTGATCTAGTGTGAGCTGTCCCTGCCCATGGCAGGGGAGTTGAAGCTAGATGATCCCTGAGGTGCCCTCCAGCCCTTACAGTTCTGTGATTGATTCAATGATTTCAGGTAGTGCATCTCTCGAGCCTCCCTGGCAACCCACTGCACCCTAGTATTTCATAAAATTGGCAGAGATAGTATTTATCTTTACCCTCCTACTGTTCCTTGCTGGCTCCATTGTACCCTGCAGAACAAAGCCTTTGCTATACTCTGGGCACACTGATTTCATTTGAGCTATTTATTCACTGTGACCTATTAGGACTCACATGATCTACTTGCACACAAAAGGTCCCTAAGAAGGAGAGAGAAAAATCAGTAGCTCTTTGGGTGGCTAGAAAAAAAAATGTATTTGTCAAAGCTCTAATACTGATAGCAACCAAACTGTTTCTAAACCATGCTAGCACAGTAAAACCTGGAGGCTATTGAATACATAGCTAAAACTGGAAGTGGATTGGAACTCATTGCTCTTCTATGTGAGGTAAGCTACACAAGAAGATATTACTGTATTTATTAGCATAGTTTTAATCATAGAATCAACTAGGTTGGAAGAGACCTCCAAGCTCATCCAGTACAACCTAGCACCCAGCCCTGTCCAGTCAACCAGACCAGGGCACTAAGTGCCTCATCCAGGCTTTTCTTCAACACCTCCAGGGATGGTGACTCCACCACCTCCCTGGGCAGCCCATTCCAATGCCAATCACTCTCTCTATGAAGAACTTCCTCCTAACATCCAGCCTAGACCCTCCCTGGCACAACTTCAGGCTGTGTCCTCTTGTTCTATTGCTAATTGCCTGGGAGAAGAGAGACCAACCCCACCTGTCTCCATCTTACCTTCAGGTAGTTGTAGACAGCAATGAGGTCTGCCCTGAGACTCCTCTTCTCCAGGCTAAACACCCCCAGCTCCCTCAGCCTCTCCTCACAGTGCTTGTGTGCCAGGCCTCTCACCAGCTTTGTTTCCCTTAGAAAAGGATAAAGAGGATTGATGCATCAATCCTCTGGGATGGAGAAGGCTCTAGGAAGACCTTACAGCTACACTTCATAATCTGAAGGGGACCAACAGGAAGGATGTTTTAGAAAGGCTTGTAGTGATAGGATGGGGGACAGTGGTTTTACATTTGAGCAGGGTGATTTAGGCTGGACATAAAGGAGCAAATTCTTCACAATGAGAGTGGTAATATACTGTAGTGGTTTGCCCAGGGATGTAGTTGAGGCCCTATCCCTGGAGACATTCAAGATCAGACCCGATGTGGCATTGGGCAGCCTGATCTACTCAAGGCAGAGTAACCTCTTGCCAGTCACCACTTACCATTTGTCACTTTTTCCATGGTAGTCACTATAAAGTTCTAGCTCTTGAACACATCTTCCTTCAAAGCACAGAAGTAAGCAGCCCTCCAAGAAGTGTACTTATCTGCACTGCCTAGAAATACAACTCCAAGGTCAACTATCCAGAAATAATGTACTAATGGAAAACCAGCCCATCTCCCTCCTGAACTTAAAACTCATAAGTTTATTCAAAAGAGCTTCTGTGTTCCCTTCCCAAAACAAATTGTGATGTTCAAACAACACAGGCTGTGGCTAATGGTTTATTATGCAGAAATTTTGACTAGGAACTCAGTTTCACCCTGGAGATCAGGAAGCAGAGCCTGAACAGTATCCCCACTACAGCTATTCTTTTTTAATCTGTCTTTATTGGTCAGAATTAGGTAAAGATCAAGATTATTTCCCTTGCAGAAAAGAAGCTCTTGACCACTGGAAACTTTCACTACTCAAATCTATTACACCCTTCAAGCTCTTATGTGCTCAAAGATCACATTTTCACCTGATTTTCAGAATCACAGAATGGTAGGTGTTGGGAGGGACCACAAGTAAATTATGCAACACATATTATTACAGATAATTAATTATGGCATTTGTATACCTAACTTCTGGTGTAGTATACATAAAGTTGTATTTCTGATTCACTAAGCCAGTCTGATTCTTTCCATGAGTCAGTAAAGAAGCACCCAGGCACTCTTTCAATGAGTAAAATGAATGCTAATTAGCACCCACGCACTCTTCCAATGAGTAAAATGAATGCTAATTAGTTTCCTATTTAAAAGACTGATGCATTCAGATGAGCTTTGAAAAATACTTTTAGTGTTCTTCAAATTGCTTAGCCCAAATCCAGGGTTTTGGGTGGTGTTTTCTTCAACTCTAGAAAACAGACAACATAGGAAGGTAAATGTTGTATCAGACAATCCAGTTGCACACAGCCTAGGTAGTATCCCTGACACTCTGTGTGCTAGAAGAACAAGTCTTAAGAGTTTAGAGAACAAGTCTGGTGAGGAGTGACTGAGGGAAGTGGGATTGCTTAGTCTAGAGAAGAGGAGGCTGAGGGGAGACCTCACTATTTTCTACAGATCTCTGAAAGAAGGTTAGAATGAGGTGGGTGTTGGTCTCTTCTCTGTTTTAGCAGGTCATAGAATGAGAGGAAATGGCCTGAAATTGCACCAGGGGAGGTTAAGGTTGGAGATCAAGAAAAATTCCTTTACAGAAAGAGCGGTCAGGCATTGGAACAGACTGCCAAGGGAGGTGGTGGGGTCACCACCCCTAAGGTGTTCAAGAAACACGTGGACATTGCACTCTGGGATGTGTTTTAACGGCCATGGTTGTTGACAGCTGAGCTTGGTCATCTTAGAGGTCTTTTCAACCTAAATGATTCCATGATTCTGAGATTCTAGAAGGATGATTGTCAACAAGCCAATAACTGTGGTGAAGCTAGGGGTTCTTCATAAGCAAAAGGCAACCCTGGTGAAATAACCTCTGTAAAATTCAGTGCTACAGAACTTGTAACTCTCCTGGTATTGAAATGCTATTGTCAGTGCCACGTTTAAACATGTTCTTTGCCATGACTCCATCCCCAGGAAGAAATCACTATCCTATGTCAGGGCCCAGGAAGTTATGTTGATGTCTTCCTGTCGAAATGAAAGGGATAATCACTCTTTAAGGTCACTATTTACCTTAGCAGTGATGCATTCTTAATAGCCACAAGAAAAAAAAAAAACAACAAAACAAACCCAAAGAACTTTGCCTTATATTAATCCTGTTCCACTATTTTTTTCTTTACATTTCTATGAAAAAATGCTAACTTCAAAGTCAAGATTAAATATTCACCAGCCACAGCAATAATCATAGAATCAACCAGGTTGGAAGAGACCTCCAAGATCATCCAGTCCAACCTAGCACCCAGCCCTAGCCAGTCAACCAGACCATGGCACCAAGTGCCTCATCCAGTCTTTTCTTGAACACCTGCAGGGACGGTGACTCCACCACCCCTTGGATTGCTGTTTGAGGTGAGATCCTTTTACAGCTGAATGTTGGTTCCTGAAGAATTAGAAGTGGCAAACACAGGGGCAGTGATCACTCAGTCTCGATGTGGATATACTACCCTCTAATTAGACCATTCCAGACCTGGTATCACAGTGTGGCAGTCATGGAAGCAATGTGTACCCCCTATGATAAATAGGATAGGTCCAAGTACTTTCTGAAGTACTTTAAGCACTGCATTACCAAGTAATTCAGAGTTACTTGTTAAAGTAACTCCTACGAGGAGAGGCTGAGGGAGTTGGGGTTGTTTAGCCTGGAGAAGAGGAAGTTCAGGGGGGACCTCATTGCTGTCCACAACTACCTGAAAGGAGGCTGTAGCCAGGTGGGGTTGGTCTCTTCTCCCAGGCAAGCAGCAACAGAACAAGGGGACACAGTCTCAAGTTGAGCCAGGGGAGGTCTAGGCTGGATGTTAGGAGGAAGTTGTTGGCAGAGAGAGTGATTTGCATTGGAATGGGCTGCCCAGGGAGGTGATGGACTTGCCCTCCCTGGAGATGTTCAAGAAAAGACTGGATGAGGCACTTAGTGCCATGGTCTGATTGACTGGCTAGGGCTGGGTGCTAGGTTGGACTGGATGATCTTGGAGGTCTCTTCCAACCTGGTTGATTCTATGAAATGACACAATGTTACCTGCTAAATCTAGTAACACAATTCCTGTGTAGGTGATGGATTTAACAGGCTGACTACTGTGCATTATTTTTTAACCACAGCATACTCACTGCCACAAGAGGCTTTATAAAATGTGATAGTGACTTATTCATAACTTTCCCTGGGGAAAAAAAACAACCACCAAACTACCTTAGGATAGGTATTTTATAACTGCCACTCTTCCAAATGAAAGAAAACTAAAGCACTTATAATCATCTAACAAGAATTAAACAAGCAAGGCAGAGCATCTGAAAATGTGAAATTGGATCAATTAGTTAAACAAAAAGAAAAATACAAAAAAAAAACCTCCAAACAAACACACACACACAAAAAAACCAAACCTGAATTAAACTCCCCCCAAAAAAACCCAAGCAACAATCAGAGCATCACAGAATGTTACGGGCGGGAAGGGACCATCCAGTCCGACCCCTCCGCCAGAGCAGGACCAGCTGTACCAGATCACACAGCAATGCACTCAAAACAAACCCAACCAACCAAAGACCGCAAAAAAAACCCTAAACAAACAAACGAAAAAAGGGGAAGGAAAACAAAACACCTCCAAAATCCCACCCCAAGCCTGTTTAAAACCCGTCATCTCGGAAGGAAGATTAGCGGGGTGGAAAATGGGAGCACAGCGTTTGTGTTGTGAAGGGACCACCACCGTGAGCCTGCTTGCCTTGTGTGCGCTCCCATTCCGGCAGGGCTCTCCTTTTGGACGTGTGGGGTTTAACCGTTTTACCGCCGCAATGAACGCTAACTGCAGCGCAATTTATACTTGCAAATGGTATTTGGAGTCATTCTCTTTTTTGCCGTGGGTAAGAAAACACAAAACCAGTGCTAAGACGCAGAGCCCGCAGCTCCTGCGCAGAGCAGTGAGGCTGAGCACGGCGTTACCACAGACGGAGCATGGCACGGTCGGAGCGGGCTCCCCGGCTCCGCTCCCACATTCACTGCGGGCACACCGGGGAGGCGGTCCCGGGGCGGCAGTCCCTCGCTTTGTCCCGTCCCGTCCCAGCCCAGGGCCGCGTCGCGGCGGCAGGCGGCGGCAGACACTCACTTAATGACCGTTCCTTTGGCGCCCCCTGCCGTGGTGAGCATGACGCGCGTGGTGAGGCTGCCGCGCAGGTCCTCCGCGTCCAGGCCCAGCAGCGCCGCGCAGCACTCCAGCGCCGGCTCGCTCCGCGGCCTCAGCGTGCAGCCCCCTGCGAGCAACGCCACAGCGCGTTAGTGACCGACGCCCTGCCCCACCGCCCGGCTCAGCCCCGCCGCGGCCTGCCTGCCTCGGAGCTTCCCGTGTGTGGCTGCAACAGCTGCCAGCCTGGCGTGCTTTATAGCGCGTTCCGGGAAAAAAAGCAGCCACCGCGGGGCTCATCCTGCCGTGACACCGAGATCAACGCTGAAGCAATTAGTTACTCCAGGGAATTCCATGCGAAATGTGAAGAGCCAGTTCTCAAAAGCGTGAACATTCCCTCTAGTAACCCCCACACAAACTATCCATGCAATTCCCTATTCCTTCTGAATACAGAACACTAAGTGTTGCAAAGCTAATCTGCTTTTAAGTGGACGACCCATCCCAAATGCACAAGTGCTGACAGCTAGAAACCAACTAGAAGGATTGCAACTTCTAAGTGGCTGTGAGGTGGAATGTCTGCCTGCTATGCCAGCATGGCACCTGGCACGGGCAGCTCCAGCACTTGCATGCCCAGATAACGGCATGTACATTCCCCAGGTAAACGGGAGAGCTGTGCTTCCTTCTGCTCCTCCTCCAGCCCCTACAGCTTCACAAACCTCTTAAGGGAGGCAAACACTTGAGCAAAACCTAATACTTCAATGATTCCATGTGCCAGGCTTCCACCACTTACTTCCCAGGAAAATTTATTGCTGAAGGTAAGTGAAGAGACCAAAAGAGGTAAAAGTAGTCAAACATTGTTTGAATTCTGTAACTCTACAACCACATTAAGTGGAAAAATCAAGAGGAAGGAGTCCTTAAAGGAATAAGGATTTGACCTGGAATGGATTTGGTTTGGTGTCTCCTAAGTTTTTGAAGCAGCAACAGAACTTCAGTGGATCTCTTGTTAAGCAGTTCAAATGCACACCCTGTGTGTACAAGGTGCGAGCAGAATAAAGCCTGTGTTTGCTATGAACGTTGTAGAAGTTCAGTGATTTATTCCAGAAGGGGGGGGGGGAACCCAACCAAATAAAGCCAAAGCAAAAATAAAACCCCAACCAACCAGTCCCAAAGAAAACAAAGTTTTCTGATGTCTTCCTCCCCTTCCCTAAACTCTAACTTGCCTCATAATCTATGGTTGTGATGGGTTAGAGAGGATCCCTGCCCCAGCAGAGTAAATTCACTACAACCCAGAATTTTGGAAAGTTGAAAAAAGAAAATTAAATTGTATTTTTATAACAGTATAAGGAGAATAAACTACTACAGAATATAATAATCTTAAAGAAGATGGAGATGGGGATGAGGTCAAGCAGCAGTGAAGCAGCAAAGCAGCAGCCAAAACAGCAGTGGGGGAAGATAGCAGCAGGTGCAGCAGAAGCAGCAAGGGGGAGATAAAAGTTGTGCTTCCAGACATAAGCTTTTGATGCCCCAATGAAATTAGATTAACTTATCCATTGTTGCCATTTTATGGCCTACCCCTGGAATGTTCACCTCTCTACTCAGAGACTCCAATACTCTTCTGCTTCTAAGTTTCTCTGTTCCAATTTTTTTATGTCTGACCTAGAAATCTAGCTCAGAAGGCCACAACACTTTCCCTTCCCCTTGTGCATTTGCCTCCTGAAACTGCCTTTCCACTCCCATTTGCACCTTTCTCACCGTCAGACTTTGTCAACCTGGAATTCCCAATTCACAAAAGGCCCCAACAGGGAAGCTCCCTTGCCAGCTTACTGACAAACCTTAGGAAGTCTCTACCCTTCTCTACGCTCACACCTTCATCTCTATTAATCACGTTCATTTCAGTCATCTTAATGAAGGCAAGATCAGGGATTGGCACTGAGGATGTTCTGATTTGCCCTGGGGGGGAGGGGAGGGAATCCAAAACATGTACCTAAATTTTTGCAGTGATATTTTTCCTCTCATCTCTCAAAATATTAACAGGATGATATTATTGGAAGCCAAAGGACATAATGCCTTTCCCTAAAGTTGCTAATTTCAAGACAGCAGCAACAAGTTGTATTTTAATAATGAAAAATAACCCAAGTATGGGTTTTAGACACAAAATGTCTCTTTTCTTTATATCAAACTTTGCACTGGACAATTTCTTTTGAACAATTTCAGTGAAAGCCTGTTCAGGGCATGTAAAGAAGTACAACTTTAAAACAAACAGATAAACCTGACTTCAAAATTAGGTGCATTCAAAAGCAGTCATTCAGGTGGAAAGGAATCATCTACAATCAAGAGACATTTTTCAACATTCTTACAGAAAACAATTTAAGTTTCATCTAACCTGAAGTGCTCCCAGCTTCCTCAAAATCAATATTTCCAAGGTGAAGGACACCAGCCACTACTCTAAAAAGATCAAGTTTTTCTGCATCATCTAGGCCAATCTTTTTCATTGCCGTGCACATCCTGTTGAAATCTCCATGATCATCTAAGAGAGGATCCTTCAAGGAACCTTCTTTGAGATACTATAAGACAATGAGATAAACCAAAAATCCAGTGAGTTATTTTGAAGTGAATATAAGCAACTCTTTCCAGTCAAGAAAATAAAACCACACCAAAGAAAACAACAAACAGCATGCCAAACAAAATAGGAAGAGATTAGAGCTCTTCATACAATACAGGCTTTACAAGAACCCTAACAGCTTTATTTGTTGAGACTTGAAAGCATGATCTTCAGACTTGAAAGCAAAGTTCAGCTTCTGCTTTCTGCAAGATACTTCTGGAGAATGTGACAGCTAAGGACAGCAGAGTATAGGACAGTGTGTAGTGAAAAGGAAGATTTTGGCAAAGGGAGACTATTGAAACATTTAGGCAGATGCTGGTTGATAAGGAGGTGGATGGGTAGGTAGGTGGGTGAATAGGTAGGTGGATAGGAAGGTAGGTGGATAGGTAGGTAGGAGGGTAAGTAGGTGAGTGGTTGAATAGGTAGGTGGATAGGTAGGTAGATAGGTGAGTGGTTGAATAGGTAGGTGGATATGTAGGTAGGTGGGCAGGTAATATTCTAGCCCCCAGCAGCTGCAAGAAGTTAGAGGGTTTTATAATGAGGTGACAGAAAATCTGTTAGGAAACAAGGACAGGACATACCAGAACTGCAAGAAAATCTCTGCCTTAAAAATGACTTACTCAGAGAAATATACTTGTGAACTTTTGCAGGCAATTAAGAAGCAGAAAAGTTGTTTGCAGTATTTAAGAGAACACCAGCTACCTTTTAAAATCCCAATTTAATATTTTGCTGATTTTCCTAATTTAAACCTATCAAAAGCCACTTTAATTATTAAGGGGTTTAAACAGTAGATAGTAACACATCTGCATGCACTCCAGAGACTAAATGAACATGCACAGACTAAGCTACATTTTTTACAGTTAAACTGTTTTCAACTCAAAAGAATAATTAACTTTAACTAAATGCCTTGTTAATGTTAAATAAGATAACATGTTTTCTATCCAAACAAAACACTGCATGCAGCTGAAAAATTCACTTCACACAACATTTAGACACATCAATACAAATTCAACTATATCTTAATTATGTAAAATGATCACCTCGTCTTCCTGATAAGGAAAACACAAAAATAATTCAAGTATTAATTGACTATTCCATCTACTTTTATTAAAATAAACCATTTCAATTCATACTTCTAATACAGTGCTAGAGCAAATATTAAATTTCTGATTTAAAAGCTTGAACAATGCAATATATTTCCTATTTAAGTGGCTAGACTAGTTTTAAAGATCACTGAAATGTCATCTTTTATTAAGCCTTCAAAATGACATGGCTGTAACGTACAGGTATTATGACATTCCACTAAGTAAGTATCTGATCCATATATCCAAAATTACTCTCAATATTACTCTTCATATTTCAAATGAAGTTCTTCAGAAGACATGTATATGATAGAAATAAATCACAGCAGTAACAAAAGATTGCACAGGTTCACCTTCCAGTAGCAAGTCAGTGTTGATACCTGATGCCTATATAATCAACTTCACAACAGATCTTCATTTCAGGCAAATAAGGTAAACTGAGGCAAAATCTCCCAATCATCTGTGCCTGACAAGAATTAATTATCTGCCATCTTTCTCCTTCACAGTAGTATCATGTCTGTCTACAGCTACCTGAAAGGATGCTAAGGAGAGGTTGGTGCTGGTCTCTTCTCAGAGGTAATTAGTGATAGAACAAGAGAAAAGGGCCTCAAACTGTGACTGGGTAAATTTAGACTGGACATTAGGAAAAACTGTTTCACAGCAAGAGTGGTCAGGCATTGCAAAGGGCTGCCCAGGGACGTAGTTGAGTTACCAACCCTAGATGTGTTTAAAAGTCATTTGGATGTGGTGATCGGGATATGGTTTAGAGGTGAACCTTGTAGAGCATGGTTATAAGTTGGACTTGGTGATCCTGAGAGTCTTTTCCAACCTGTGATCAAATCAGCACTCCTGTATCTCACCCTCTACCAAGTGCAGAAGATTGCCTACTTTTCAGCAAGAGAAACTGGTGTGATGTGCTCAGTGTTACAAAATTCAAACACGAGAAATCCAGGAAGTAGACTTTACAATGTTGTCTAAGCAAAGGAAGTATCTATGCTGTCTCCTACAGATAGGCATCAGGTACCTAAAAGTTCACAGGATCACAGGATGTTAGGGGTTGGAAGGGACCTCTGGAGATCTTCAAGTCCAACCCCTTGCCAGAGCAGGACCATAGAATCTAGCACAGGTCACACAGGAATGCACCCAGACAGGTCTGGTAAGTCTCCAGAGGAGACTACACTACCTCTCCGGGGAGCCTCTTCCAGTGCTCTGTGACCCTTACAGTAAAGAAGTTCTTCCTCATGTTGAGGTAGAACTCCCTGTGCTGTAGTTTACATCCATTGCCCCTTCTTCTACCACAGAGTGCAAATGAGTAGAGGCTGTCCCTGTCCCTTCCTTCCTGACCCCCAGCCCTCAGGTATTTATAGACATTTATTAGATCCCCTCTCAGTCCTCTCCAGACTAAGCAGACCCAGGTCTCTCAGCCTTTCCTCATCAGGCAGTACTCCAGTCCCTTATCATCTTTGTAGCCTTCCACTGGACTCTCTCAAGTAGATCCCTGTCCCTCTTGAACTGAGGAGCCCAGAACTGGAAAAAGAGATGTCATGGGCATTGTGGGAGAGAAGCTCTTGAGTAAAGTTGTCTTTCTATTACTCCACATATACGTGCAGTTTGCCCTGCTACTAAATCACACAAGTATAGACTTGATTTAGATTTGAAATAGCTTCCAGCTATACAAATGAGAAATTCATACTTTAGGTATGAATAGATTAAAATTGTACTAGGGACTAGAAGTTTAATGAAGTGTTTAAACAATTTCCAATTCACATACTAATTTGGATTACATTCTTTAGTGTCCTCATGTGAACAAGCTCAAAGGCTTAAATGTTACAAATTCTAGTCATTCCAGTGTATATAAAAGAAAAAATGTAAACAGAGATGGAGCAAAAGGAATGAAAAAATGGTTTGAAGTTTGCACTTTCATCCAGGAAATGCCATGGCTCTTCTCTAACCAACAGTTCATAGAAAGGTGACAAAAAAGAATGTGGTATGCTAGGGAGGGGGACACACGTGGTGCTGGAAATGAGGCTGCAGTAATGTTTATAAAACAGTTATGAGCATCACTTCAGAAATCTAGACAGTAAAAAGAGTTCTGGGAAAATCTCCTACTTCTGACCTATTTCTCTTAAAAGAGAACTACAAAAGAGATCTGGACAGACTTTTGTTTCCCATAGAAGACAAGCTGCATCATTTAAGTGGTATATTACTAGGAGGATGAAAACTGACACAATTTTCTATATAGCCCTCTTTGGGATTTTAAGATGCATGTTCTGTGTGGTAATATTATTATGAAGATGGAAAACAATTTTCTATAGTGCCCTATTTGGGATTTTAAGATGCATGTTCTGTGTGGCATATTACTATGAAGATGAAAACCAATTTTCTGTACTGCCCTATTTGGGATTTTAAGATGCAGGTTCAAATGTACTTCTAGGACCAGACTCCAAACCCAGAGTTCTGACTCTACCAGCTTTAACACTACTCATTTAGTCCTACAAAGATGTGTAAAATGAACATTTCATCCCATACTGTAAAAACTGTAATCATTCACTTCAGTTCTAGCCGTTGATAACATAATAAACTAACTGAAAACAGAAACATACCTCCGGACTCTTGCGGTTTTGCAAGATCTGCTTGTCTGTTTCCTTGTTAGCAAAGTATCTGGTGCAGCCTCGATTCAAATACTGTAACAACACAAAAGTGGAAATGCACACTTAAAGACACAAGTAAGGAAAACATTGTAAGGCTTGCATAGCTTGATTTAATCATATAATACAAACAATGCAGCAGGTATTCTAAGTTCCCTCCTCGAAAATGTATTTATTTACAGAATCACAGAACTGTCAGGGCTGGAGGGGACCTCAAGGATCATCTAGCTCTAACTCCCCGGCCATGGGCAGGGACAGCTCACATTAGATCAGGTTGCTCAGAGCCACATCCAACCTGGCCTTAAAAATTACATCCAGGGATGGTGCTTCCACCACCTCCCTGGGCAAGCTGTTCCAGTGTCTCACCACCCTTATGGTGAAGAACTTCTTCCTAACACCCAATCTGAATCTACCCACTTCTAGTTTTGCTCCATTCCCCACAGTCCTAACACTACCTGACACTCTAAAAAGTCCATCCCCAGCTTTCCTGTAGGCCCTCTTCAGATACTGGAAGGCCACAATAAGGTCTCCTCTTAGCCTTCTCCTCTCCACTCTGAACAACCCAGCTCTCTCAGTTTGTCTCCATAGCAGAGCAGCTTCAGCCCTCTGATGATCCATATGGCCTTTCTCTGTACACCTTCCCGTACATCCATATCCTTCTTGTACCAGAACTGGACCCAGTACTCTAGATGGGGTCTCACCAGAGTGAAGCAGAGGGGATAATCACCTCCCTTAGCCTGCTGGCCACACTTCTCTTAATGCAGCCCACGATACAATTGACTTTCTGGGCTACAAGTGCACACTGGCAGCTCATGATGAGCTTCTCATCTGCCACTACCTCAGGACTGTTCTGAGGCCAGTCACTGCCCAGCCTCTCTTGGTGCTTGAGATTGCCCCGACCCAAAAGCAGGACCTTGCATTTACATCTACACAATCACAGAAGTGTAACAGCTGTTGAAAGCTTCTCAACTTCAACAATTAATATACCACATTGTCAAAAAAGTATTTTGATTTTCTGAAGTCTCACAATCTTTTCTTAATGTTTGGCTCTAATAATCCTATTAATGGACTCTAAGTTTAGAGAAAAGACAATCAAAGTTAGGAATAAAGACAATAACATTTCAAGCCTATGTGTGATACCAAACTTTACTCACTGTTTCCTCACCAGTGAAATATTTTTATAGCTAGTAAGAGACATAGGATATTAAAAAGCTTCCAAGAACATTTAAAGTTTGTAACATGGTACAGTCTAAGCAGAATTCTAATTCATAAGCTGGCTTCTGATACCCATCTGACATTGCAGGGCAAAGGGAATAGATGAGGCATTCAGATGATGACTGACACTTCCAGCAAAACTGGATCACCAGCTTTTTCTTTCTGATTTGTTCAGCTGAAAGCCAGAACTCTGTCCAAAAGCTTGGACAGAGCCCTTTGTCTAAGGGAAGTGAACTGATTCTTTGCTCTAGCCCACGAACAAAGATGATGTTTTCAACTAGGTGAACACAGATAATGCTATACTTTGATTAAAATTCATATACAAAAGCCTACAACAATATTTTGTCAAAGCACTTTTAATGGCAAGAAAGAAAAGTAGGTGTCAAATTTAATGTTAAAACAAAGGGACAAGAAACACAGTTCAAATGCAACTTGAAATACAGAGTTCAAACATAATTTTAAATACTGAGAAGCTTTCTTTATCAGCCACTAAGATTGCAAAGCACAGCATATTTTAAACACAACATATCCCTGTATTACAATATTAGTAATCTGATCCCAGAAAATGGGGATGAGGAGTGGAAAAGGTTGTGCTGCTGAAGAAGAGAACTTATCTGACAGGCAGAGAATGTCAAGCAGCAGTGTGTCTGTGTGGGAGACATTTCATCACAAGATAATGGCTTGCATTTGAAAGCAAATAACTCAAGTAAATTCACTTAATAAATCTAGGACAAATTACATTTTGAAAGTAGACAATTACACAGCTTGAAGTTCTCATATATAACATGCAAATCACATTGGACTTCTTTTTGGTCGTTTGCTGGTGTGGGGGTTGTGGGGTTTTGGTTGGTTGATAGGTTTGTGGGGGTTTGTGGTTTGTGTGTTTGGGGATCTTTGCCTTTTTATTTTTCTTTGGGGAGAGGTGTTGTGGGGTTGTTTATTTGTTTGATTTGGAGGTTTTATTTTGTTTGGTTTGTTTGCTTGCTTGTTTGTTTCATTGTTGTTGGATTAGCTGTGGCTTTTTTTTTCCAGTTCTGCATTACAAAGCCCCATTATAAAGTACTGACCCAAACAAAAGACAATCTGATTTCTGCGGGGGGGAAAAAACAGTTTCTCATCTCCATCAGCTATACTTTAGGTACAGACCGACTGTGCAAATTTACTTTCAAAGCCATGAGGTCAAACTCAAAGCATCAAGACCTACAAACTTCAGCCCAAAGTTACCCGATTACTTCAAATTTCTGAAAACCAGCAGAGGAACAGCCTGGGCAGCCTGATCTAGGGTAGGGTGTCCCTGCCCATGGCAGGGGGGTTGGAACTAGAGAATCCTTGTGGTCCCTTCCAACCCTGACTGATTCTATGAACCACAAGCAGCCAGGATTGAAAGCTTTTGTGTGAGTGTGCTTGGAAAAGAGGTGTGCAAGAAACCTGCAACTGTTCAGGTTTTGCCAGGATGAACTAAGAGAGAGGTAAATCCCAGCCAGGTCAGGTCAGGTAGGTGCAGCCACACAGTTGCCTTTGTTCACATGCCCAGAGCAAGTGCATGCCTGTGTCAAGCTAGCCAAATGCATGCAGGGGAGATTACAAGGGATCATTTAAATCAAAGGGAACCCAGCCTTCTAGGAGGGAAAGAAGAGCATTATGTTATCCTATCCTATCCAGTTCAACAGCTAAAAAAGTGTAAAAATGGGAGGAAAAGAATGCCAGAAGCTAAAGTCAGTCTGCTACTGAAAGCATAACACTGAATCAGGTTCATCAGAAGAAACCACAGAACCTCTGCAAAGGGCAAAAAACCTAAAAGTCCAAGGAGAAGGGGGGAAGGCAGTGAACAAATCACAACAACACTGGATTCAATTAAAAGGTCTGTGCTGTCCAAGAGCTTGGCTTCAGTCATGAGCTTTGCGTCACTCTTTACTCTTCCTTCCTGAGTTGGGATGACAAAAGTGTGTGTCTTATTTACAGACATGGATGTACACTGCAGCATAACTCAATGCTTCATCCTCCTTTTCCTAAAATTCTACTCTGCTTTTTTTTCTGCCTATGAACATTAACCTAACATTTTAAAAGAAGCATGCAGAGTGATTTAAGGCTTATCTCTCCACTTTTTATTTTAAGTTGACTGTCATTTAGGTGTACTGAGGAGTATTACATTCAGCACTGGTTTTATTTGCAGTTTATTAGCTTCTGCATTATTTGAATGTGACAGGCAGACTGTGGACCAGTGACAGGCTGTGAAAATCCATCCAAAACTCAGAAAGACTAAGTAGTCCTCAGGAAACAATAAATTAGGTGAAGAGAAACCTAATAGGGAGGATGGTGCTTAATGTATAGAAGTAATCTTGGCAAGAAGAGCTGAGCATGAGCTGTAGGTCAACTGGAGATAAGAGTTAAGATTTCAGCTGAAAAGGGCTGCTGAGTCTTACCCTGTAACCCAGAGTGGCCAAGAATGGCAGAGGAGTATGATAGCAGGAATGGGAGAGGCTCAAAACCAGAGCAGGACAAAGAACAATCTAGAGCAGAGTATAATACAATAGCAACAAGGTGCAACAGAGTAGAAAAGTGATGTGAAGGGACACAGACTGGAACGCAGAAACACAACAACCTCTTCATTATGGTCTGATCCTTGGTGGGAAGTGTGAGAATAGAGTAATTTTAGCCAGAAACATGGGAGAACTCCTGTGTCTTCCTAAATGCACGTCTGGAACAGTTTTCAGGACTTAAAAGATGGTTTACACACAGAACAGCTAGGTATTAATCAAGATGTTCACACTTTACACCTCTAGAAGAGTCCATGACAACATTATCAGCAGCTGAATGTGCAACAGTACAAGTTTGGAAAGAGAAAATAAGTCCTCTATTTTAAGACAGAGAAGTAGTAGAACAGGGAATCTCCCAGAAACCAAACATCACAGGCAGCTTTATTTCAGGATCAAACAGATTTAACAAAACAAATTCTGTATTTTGTAACAGGAAAGACAGCAAATAGAGATTTTAATGAGATCTGTATGAAAAAGTCCTATACGGCAATATCAGAAGCTTCACAAACACTGACTCTGATACTTGGCAACACAAGAAGCATCACAAACACTGACTTTGATACTCACCCTAAAGTTGTCAGGAGAGCTTAGATAAAGTTTTTCCCTAATGTCTTCTGGAGCACCAGCACAAAGCCTGTAAAAGATATGATAATTCCTCTCTTCTTTGCCTTGCACGCAGATCCTAGATTTCTCCAGAAGGTAATGCGATACAAATCCACCAACCACCAAGTTCTAGGAAGAAGAAACATTTTTCTGATTATCTGAAGAGTTTTGGGATTATTTGAGATTCAGAAGGTTTTGTCTGAAGTCATTGGCCTGATTGCAGCTCACTCAACAAATACTGCTCCTATGAAGACTTAAATACATCTATTTAAGTCCCTTCCAACACCTAAAATCCTGTTATCCTGTGATCATCTCCACAGGGAACATCAACAAAAGTCTTTAACTTGGACATGTGGGCAAAACCCACATGTCTACATATGCTATCCAAACAACACTACACACAATTCAGTTTTTTTCCTAAGATCTAGAGTGAACAGACCTTCTGACAAAAAAACAACTCCATGACTTGTCCCATAACATTAATGTGAGGTCCCAAAATTCCATGTGAATCCATAAAAACATCAGGAATGCATTTAAAGTACTAAAGCATTGAAATAAGTTATATCTATTTATAGATTTATAAGTTGTATCTATTTATATCTAAATTCACTCACTTGGGCATTAAAGGAATGCAGAAGTACTTAACAGCAAGTAAGCTATTCTTTAAGATCTGCCTTTTTAGCCTTTTGACAATGAAGGGAACAATCTTTATTCTTTTGTGGATGGAAGCAATTTTCCTACTGACTTGACCCAGCATTTTCCAGCAGCGACAGAGCACTGCATGGCTTTGCTGTTCTTGTCAAGGTGATTGGCTCCAAGTCAAACCTGTACACTAGGACAGTAGCTATTTGCTGCAAGAGTTGTAAGTCTGTTCAGCCTACTGCCAGTTTGGCATTTCCATTTTATGACCAGTAAAAAACAAAACAAAACAAAACAAAACCCATTACTGGTGATTTGTAACAAGGTGTGATGGCTTGGGTGTTACCCTCCCCCCCCACACACACTTAAGATAATCACCGAGACTAGACTCAGCCGAGCTGGAAACTGAATGAAGCTTTATATTTACAGCTTAGCACAATATACAAACAGGTATTTACAATCTATACAGCTAGAGACAGAAACAGACAAGTTAAAAAGGCAATACAGAAACACAACAGCCCTCCCAGAAACCAGAGTCCGCAGGAGGAGCTCTTAAACCACCCTTCCACCTTCTTTCCACTCCTCTACCTTACCCTAAATTTTGCCTTATGTTCAAGGTGAGTTTGGAGAGTCAGCCAGGGGAGTTAGGAAGCAGACAGATTAGCTAGGCATCAAGTTAGAGAGAGAAGTGCAGCCCCAAAGCCAGAGAGCAACTCCGTTACCTATATTTGTGTTCTTGTTTTTATCCATCTCAGCAAGCCTATAAGTGGAGCAGACATCACCACTGTTTCCTTATCACAGCCTTTCATCTAATTCTTCTCACCAGAATATCCCAGCTAGGCTCAAACTAGCACACAAAATTTCAGTACCTTTTCATTGAAGTGAATTTCAACAAACTTCCCGAAGCGACTGCTGTTGTTGTTGCGAACAGTCTTTGCATTCCCAAAGGCTTCTAAGAGGGGATTTGCTGTTTAAAAAAACAGTTGAAAATATGGGAAGTGTTAAAATTTCATCAGCAAACTACCAAACAGAAAGAGAGAGCAAATAGATATTAATTATTCAGTGAACCTATTGGGAGTAAGGTTTGAAAATTAAAGGCAAAATATTATTGATTAGGAATAAGTGATGTAGAAACATAGAATCTACCAGGTTGGAAGAGACCTCCAGGATCATCCAGTCCAACCTAGCACCCAGCCCTAGCCAGTCAACTAGACCATGGCACTAAGTGCCTCATCCAGTCTTTTCTTCAACACCTCCAGGGACGGTGACTCCACCACCACCCTGGGCAGCCCATTCCAATGCCAATCACTTTATCCGACAAGAATTTCCTCCTAACATCCAGCCTAGACTTCCCCCGGCACAACTTGAGGCTGTGTCCCCTTGTTCTATTGCTGCTTGCCTGGCAGAAGAGACCAACACCACCTGGCTACAGCCTCCTTTCAGGTAGTTGTAGACAGCAATGAGGTCCCCCCTGAGCCTCTTCTTCTCCAGGCTGCACACCCCCAGCTCCCTCAGCCTCTCCTCACAGGGCTGTGCTCCAGGCCCCTCACCAGCTTTGTTGCCCTTCTCTGGACACCTTCCAGCACCTCAACATCTCTCTTGAATTGAGGAGCCCAGAACTGGACACAGCACTCAAGGTGTGGCCTGACCAGTGTTGAGTACAGAGGCAGAATAACCTCCCTTGTCCTACTGGCCACACTGTTCCTGATGAAGGCCAGGATGCCATTGGCTCTGCTGCCCACCTGGACACACTGCTGCCTCATCTTCAGCTACTCTCTAACAGTACCCCCAGGTCCCTTTCTTCCTGGCTGCTCTCAGCCACTCTGTCCCCAGCCTGTGATGCTGCTTGAGGTTGTTGTGGCCTAAGTGTAGAACCCTACACTTGGCCTTGTTCAGTCTCATCCCATTGGTGTCTGCCAACCCATCCAGCCTGTCAAGGTCCCTCTGCAGGGCTCTGCTACCCTCCAACAGATCAACACCTACTCCTAGTTTGGTGTCATTACATAGGGAATTGTCCTGGCTATGCTCTGGTAGAACTTAGAATGAAGTGCTTAAATACCACATAAAACACTGCATAGGATTTGAATGTGATGCTGTTCAAAATTCAGAGGCAAACACCAACATTTATTCAGTGATGTTCCTCAGTAAATTACTGAGGCACTGGGTGTGAGACAACACACAGTTTGTCACTTCCCAACGAGTTGTTATGCATCAAGTCTCAGCTACTCACACCAGACAGAAATGTCACTTAAATGTCATGCATGCCACATGTTAGATTGATTAGGGAATAAAAAAACATATTAGAAGAGTGTGTTGATTTCAAAAGTGACTTAGAAGTGCTCTTTCAAATTAGGTAAGTTAAGTGATTGAGTGAATTTATTCTCACCAGCTTCAAGCCCACACACAAAGAGTGGCAGCAATCTAATAAATATAGAATCAGAGAATGGTTTGAGTTGGAAGGGACCACCAAAGGTCATCTAACCCAACCCCCCTGCATTAAGCAGGGACATCATCCACTTGATCAGGTTGCTCAGAGCCTGACCTTGAATGTCTCCATAGATGGGGCCTCAACTGTCTTCCTGAGCAACCTGGTTCCACAACACTCATGGTAAAGAACTTGTTCCTAACATCCAATCTAAATCAATTGTAACCTAGACCCATTGCCTCTTGTCCTATTGTATAGGCCTTTGTAAATAGTCCCTCTCCAGCCTTCTTTTACGTCCCCTTCAGGTACTGGAAGGCTGTTATTAGGTCTCTCCAGAGCCTTCTCTATTCCAGGCTGAAGAAGCCCAGCTCCCTCAGCCTGTTCTCACATACAAGCAGTTAGAAAACTCCTTCTATATGAATAGTTATAAAACACAAGGCTGCTGAAAGACTGCATTTCACTAGCTCTGAAGATCAATGAAACCTGATTTACTGAATCACGTTTAAAAAAAAAACACTGAAAATATCTGTAAGATTTTTTTTAAGCTTCTAGATTAAAAATAGGCATTGGAAACTAAGAGAGCAGAAGCTCAAGATTTAAAACTCCTCTGACAACCTTCTCCAAATCTTCTCTCACAAAAATCAAAGAATGAAGGAATAACTACAATGGTTGGATAAAGAAAGAATTATACAAGCACAGAGTCATGTGGGTTGGAAAAGTCTGTTAAGACCATTGAGTCCAACCATTAATTCTACACTACCAAGTCCACCATCAAGTCATATCCCCAAGCACTGCATCTATATGGCTTTTCACCACATTCATGCATTAGATAGATCCAACTCATCACAACATAGGTGCACCCATCCCCAGTGATAATGCATCATTTAGTAGGGCAGCAGAGCAGCATCAGCATTAACTCTTCTTTCATTTGCTAGATTTTCATTGTTTTAACACTTGAAGCTTATGAAAAGGCAAGCCTGACTTTCAAAGTGCTGCTCAAAGAGATCTTTGATAATTACTCATGCATTTTATATAACATTTGTAAAGGAAGTATTATGAATCAAAACCACTTGCAAGAGGTCTTTCAGCTACGTTAAGCATTCACCTACCAAGACATACACTGTAAGTGTGTTCAATAAAATTGTGACAAAAAACTTCCAAAGTCATGCATCAGGTGCTGGTTTAGAGTGAAAAACTCAAAAGCTTTCCAAGAGTACCTTCAAGTACCAATTAATTTCATGGCATACTGCATCAGGCATTATCCAACTCTTGTCCACTTTCTGAGTTCCTTTAGCACAGTGGATTTCACTAAGGAATTGGTTTAAGCAAACCTACAGCAACAAGAGATTAAAGCCTGCAGTACTTCTCTTGAGTAATCCAGTGGCTCAGATAGGAAAGGAGAAAAAATGAAAGAAAAAGTTACACAATTTGGGTTATGAAAAAGACAGAAGTTAAACTCCCAAATAAATCTACTATATGCTATGTACATGCTAGGAACAGTATGGCCAGTAGGACGAGGGAGGTTATTCTTCCCCTGTACTCAGCACTGGTCAGGCCACACCTTGAGTACTGTGTCCAGTTCTGGGCCCCTCAATTCAAGAGAGATGTTGAGGTGCTGGAACGTGTCCAGAGAAGGGCAACAAAGCTGGTGAGAGGCCTGGAACACAAACCCTATGAGGAGAGGCTGAGGGAGCTGGGCCTGTTTAGCCTGGAGAAGAGGAGGCTCAGGGGGCACCGCATTGCTGTTGGGAAGCAGAAGGATTAGTTAGGAAGTTAGGGAGAGAAGTCCATGCAGTCCCAGAGCCCAAGAACCAGAGAGCAAACTCTGTTATCTATGTTTATGTTCTTGTTCTTATCCATCTCAGCAAGCCTATGAGTGAAGCAGACATCACCACTGTTTCCTTCTCACAGCCTATCATCTAATTCTTCTCACCAAAATATCCCAGCTAGGCTCAAATTAGCACAGAGATACACAGATAACTAAGTAAAGAAATGGACAGATGGAATCATCAATCCAATGAAAGAAAATTCAATACCTTCTACGATTCTATAATCAATATCTTGGCCAGTCCCATAGGATTCTGTCAGATACCTGTAAAGCAAGATAAAAATATCAGGATCTTTCAGGTTCCCTCAGTTCAACAGGGTTTAGCTGTGTACAATACTTACTAATAATTTGCTAAAGGAAAGGCATACTGACTACAAGCTCCCAATAAATGCAAGTTGATATTGTCAGGACAATAAAAATCTTGCAGACTTCTACTGACCACCACCAGCACCCTGGGCAGGCTGTTCCACTGCCTAACCACTCTTCCAGCAAGAAATTCTTCCTTGAAGCCATTTCCTCTTGTCCTGTAGTTAGTTACTCGGAGAAAGAGGTCAATACTAGCCTCACTACAACCTCGTTTCACATAGCTGTAGAGAGCAATAAGGTCTCCTCTCAGCTTCCTCTGCTTCAGGCAGCACGATCCCAGCTCCCTCAGCCTCTACTCATATGAGATGCTCTTCAAACCTCTCACCAGCTTCATAACCCTTCTCTGTAGCTGCTCAATGTCCTTCTCATACTGCAGTGGCCAAAACTGGATATGGTACTTTTTGGTACTGGACATTAGTAGCTTCTCCTTTCTGATCACATGAAGGGAAAACTCACTAAGTACATGGACTCTATAGTAGTGGAGAGAAGCAACAGTAATGCTATTTGCCTGCTGTAACCAGACCTTCTGCTGGGAAACAGAATAACCTCCTTTGAAAGTATTCCTCAGGAGATATTCTCTCAGTGGCTGACAGCACCAAAATTAGGATGTCCTCTGCAAAAATCATTACTGGCAGCTTGTGGTAATTCCCTCAGCAACCTATTAAAGGTTGCATAGGGGCAGGGAAGAACAACATGAAGGACAAACAGATATCTGTGACAACTCTCCCTGGGATGCGGAAGATAATACTGCTACTGCACATGAATACTAGAGAATACATGATGTCAGGGAAAAGGGAATTAAAGATTTATACAAGGAAACAAGGAGGGAGCAGGGAATAGATTGGATTTACACTGCTCACACTGTGCTTCCCTGGCTATCAGGCCACTTATGATAAGATGACAAGGGTGAATTTCATGGAGCAGTGCCCTCCAATTACAGTGCTCCAGGGTGATATAAAACATTTAAAGTGTAACAAGAAATCAAAAACATTAACAATCACCTAAGGAGGAAGTAAGGTTGATATATATTAGCAATATGCTCTCCATACAGTTAATATGCTTAATATCAGTCATAGATGAATATCAATGAACAAATAAATGCCATTATTCAAACTTATTCACTAAACTAGGGTAATATGTATTACAGAATGCCTGCAGTCATCCCAAAAATCAAGAGTTAAAAACCCTGGACATCAAGCAAAGTGAACAAAACAACCCCAAAACCTAAGACAGGGAAAAGAGAGGAATGCACATTTATGGTAAAACCAAGGTACAGTTAAAATGTCTACTTCCATTTTTCATGCACCACAATACCAGATGTGCAATACCAAAATGACTGCATCATAAACCATAGTAACTACACCATGTCATTACAACTGACTTCAGGTTTATGTAGGTTGTGGTTTCCATACAGTATCTTGTCAGGAATTAACATGATAAATCTCTGCTATCAAAGTGCAGGCATAAGTAGATCTGTTTCTTATTCAACTGTGTCTCAAACCTACTGATTACCTTCCAGTTTGCTCTGCCTGTGTACCAACACAAGAGATCCACAGAGTAACTTTGGTCTAAAAGCACCAACCTCAAAACAAATTTAGTGTTTTCTGTCTTCCCAGCTCCAGATTCTCCAGAGACTATGATGGACTGACTCATCTTCAGCACTTTCATATCACGGAATGCTTTATCAGCTTAAAAAGAAAAGAATGCATTAAATATGGCAAATATTAACATTGAGGAGAACTGCAAGCATAAAGTTAAGCTACAATGCACAAATTTAAATGCAACATTTTCAGGAACAAAAAGTCAGTATTTACAACTGAGTGCATTACAACTTCGAGCTGTTTCTCCTTGACCTGTTCTAGTGGGAGGTGTCCCTGCCTATAGCAGGGAGTTGGAACTAGATAATCTTTGAGGTCCCTTCCAAGCTAAACTATTCTATGGTTCTATAATATCATAGCTGCTCACTCTCCAACACTGGCATGCAAAAGCTTAAAATCATTGAAAACAAAGAACTACTCAACTATATCCAGGACAAAATAACCCAAAAACTACCTAAAGCTAAATCTCTTGAATTAAATATTAGCAAAACAGTAACCAATTTTACCTCAATATTGTTTTAAAAGGAAAAGTTTCAGCTGTACTTTGTAACTTTTGAGACAAGCAAACATGGGGAAATGTGGGTTTCTTGTTACACAACAGCTACTAAACCTATACCTATTCATAGTTTTGATTACAAAACAAAATGCAACACAGTGAGGCAGCTTTAAATGTGTCAAATGTTGATTTGTAGTTGTAGATTGCAGATTGAAATCAGACTTCTCCCATCAAGAACATTTATTTTCTGCCAATCACACAGTATATGAAAAGAAACATTATGTATGCTCTGGCAACACAAAAAGCAAAGGAGGTCACTCTGCTGAAAAACAGTGCCAATCATAACTATGTCATTCTTCACTTGTAAAATCTTTGCTGTTTTTAATGGTTGTATATTATGTTGAAACTGCTTAGACATAAAACCTTGGAGGTGCAAAATAATCCTAATGGGGGTTGGTGATTTCCAAGTTCTTCAAAATGCACATCAGGGATGAAAAGTTTTGTCATTTTAGCAGGCAGTGAGTTTATTTTACAGTATTTATGTAAATTAATTACTGCTAAAGGTGGCAGTTTAGGGATTACTGCCAAGTATTT
This sequence comes from Pogoniulus pusillus, assembly GCF_015220805.1. Classification (NCBI taxonomy): domain Eukaryota; kingdom Metazoa; phylum Chordata; class Aves; order Piciformes; family Lybiidae; genus Pogoniulus; species Pogoniulus pusillus. The sequence goes on along the minus strand of NC_087288.1, from coordinate 4,216,345 downwards.
AACACTTGTTCTGCAAAAGGCAAACACAGGCTCAGTACATACCGATAGCAAACACATGCGGTGGTAACGTTCCCAATGATCTACCTTGGTACTTTTTAATAGTATCTGAAGAATAAAACTTAGGGATGTCAAAATAAGGATTCACTGCAATGAGGATGTTGGCTACATAGGTCTGTGAAGAAAACAATGAACAGCAAATTATGAGCTAGCATCCAATCAAGTGGTTAACAGTAATTTTCTATTACTATTGAAGACTACAGCCTAAGTATAACAAGTGCATTTACAACTCTCTCCAGCTAACCCAGATGCAAGAAGGGATGTATTTTTAGAGTTCCTCTAATTATCTTCTCAGGACTTCTATCAAATTCTCTCAGGACAATTTCCTAACCACTGAGCTGTGGAGTATGTCCTGAATTTGACCTTTCCCCCAATCCCTTTTTAAATTGTTTCCTATTGTCCAAGTTACTGGATCAAGGATAGGACGCCACAGCCTCCTCCTCCAAAGTGAATCAACTAAGCTTCTGGCAAGTAGAATGCACTTTCCCCTAGTGTGGAAGATAACTTTTCAATATCTAATGGAAACAACTCAGCAGGAAGGACTAACAGGATCCTGCCTGGGAACGCGCTCAAGACGGGCAATAAAAGCATTCAGCTGAGAGAAATTAGCTATGGCTGCTTCCACAATGAGAAATACTGAATGCAAATGTTCTCTCACAGAGCAGGAATTTGAGAAGAATCTCAAACCAGGACTGCTTTTTATCTTTCCACAGGATAAGGAAGACTGAAGAAAACCCAAAAACATGTATAGCTTGGTTATTACATACAAGGAGGAACAGATGTCTGAATCACAGAAAACAAAAAGCAGATCTGCAGGAAAAGGCCTGAAGAAAATCAGATAAATCCTCAACTCGAAGAACTTCTTTAGGGTTTTTTAATCACTGATTCTATCCTCTAGACAACTCAAATTCGAGCACTATCCTGATAGATGGCTCGATCAGACAAAATATATGAGCTCTCTGAGATGTTCTTTTCAGCACTTATTTCACTGAAGGAAAACACTTCTTCAAGAGTTAAAAGTACTAGTATTAGCTTTCCTTCTAGTAACAAGCACTGATGACCAGCATTAAACAAAAAGAAACAAAAATAATTGCTCGTTTGATGTGGACCTTAAAAGTTACAAGGATAAAAAAGCAATTGATCATTTAATTTACAGCTTGAAGTTATAAGGGGAAAAAATTGCTCATTCAATTTGTATCTTAAAAGTTACAAGGAGAAAAAATAATTGATCATTTAATTTATATCTTAAAGTTACAAGAAAAAGAATTCCTCATTCAATTGCTATCTTAAAATTACAAGGGGAAAAAAATTGCTCATTTTGATTTGGATCTTAAAAGTTACAAGGAGAAAAAATAATTGATCATTTAATTTACATCTTAAAGTTACAAGAGAAAGAATTGCTCCTTCAATTTGTATCTTAAAGTTACAAGGAGAAAAAATAATTGATCATATAATATACATCTTAAAGTTACAAGGGGATAAAAATTGCTCATTCAATTTCTATCTTAAAGTTACAAAGGGAAAAAAAATAATTGCTCATTCAATTGCTATCTTAAAAGTTACAAGGAGAAAAAAAATAATTGATCATTCAATTTCTATCTTAAAGTTACAAGGGGAAAAAATTGCTCATTCAATTGCTATCTTAAAAGTTACAAGGAGAAAAAATAATTGATTGTTCAATTTCTATCTTAAAGTTACAAGGGGGAAAAATTGCTCATTCAATTTCTATCTTAAAGTTACAAAGGAAAAAAATAATTGCTCATTCAATTTATATCTTAACAGTTACAAGGAGAAAAAAATAATTGATCATTTAATTTACATCTTAAAGTTACAAGAGAAAGAATTCCTCATTCAATTTGTATCTTAAAATTACAAGGGGAAAAAAATTGCTCATTTTGATTTGTATCTTAAAAGTTACAAGGAGAAAAAAATAATTGATCATTCAATTTCTATCTTAAAGTTACAAGGGGGAAAAAATTGCTCATTCAATTGCTATCTTAAAAGTTACAAAGGGAAAAAAAAAGATCATTTCATCTATATCTTAAAGTTACAAGGGAATATAAATTGACCCTTTTTTTTCCCCCTTCCAGAACACACACCTGCTCAGGAGAAAAAAATTGTAGTATTTGTTTTATAATGAGGAAAGGCTTTATAAACCTCAACACCCCAAGCAGATTTAGAATTGTATTTCCTCAAGCTTTCAGGTTGTATGTTTTAATTCCTGCTTTCCTAGAAGAGCATTCAAATGGCCACTTTGATTTGTCTTGTTTTAAAAGGAGGCTCAGGGGTGATCTTATTGCTGTCTACAACTACCTGAGGGGAGGTTGTAGCCAGGGGGAGGTTGCTGTCTTCTCTCAGGTGGCCAGCACCAGAATGAGAGGACACAGCCTCAAGCTACGCCAGGGGAGATTTAGGCTGGAGGTGAGGAGAAAGTTCTTCACTGAGAGAGTCATTGGACACTGGAATGGGCTGCCCGGGGAGGTGGTGGAGTCGCCGTCCCTGGGGCAGTTCAAGGCAGGACTGGACGTGGCACTTGGTGCCATGGTCTGGCCTTGAGCTCTGTGGTAAAGGGTTGGACTTGATGATCTATGAGTTCTCTTCCAACCTTGGTGATACTGTGATAAGCTGATGCTTGATGTCAGCATCAGCATTTACAGCTACGTAAAGCTAACTGCAACAAAGGAGAAGGACTACAGTTGGGTTATATATGTTATGCACATTATATCTATTATATACGGAAGGGTTTAACTTACTTCAGAACAATAGCTACCAAAAATATTGATTATTTTACCACAGACACTGAAAAAACTATGCAGAGATGTCTGTTATTATTGCTAGCCAGCTTTCTATTAGAAAGAAAGCAAACTCTTCTCTTTCTTCTGTTTCACAGCTGTCAGTGGCCCAGCAGATGGCAAGGACAAGATGTAATTTAGCCAGAATTCATTAAGTACAATTAGGCAATTTGATAGCAATATAAAAGATTAAGCTGGACATCTGAGCTAAGAGGTGTCAAAGACAGCACCTGTGCTTCGTTCAAAAATAATGAAGAAAGAAAACCACCTTTGTTAACAGCTACACTACTGGTGAAGTAGGTTGCCTGTAGAAAGAGACTTTTGTGATACACAGTGTGTGCTAGGGGTGCACAGGTGCAACCAGGTGGAGACAAATCTATTGCTCTGTCTGCTAAAAATTAGCAAATCACATTAATGTGGTTCAGATCATAACCAAGATAGAGTGTTAAAGAAAGAACCAAAAAGGGCAGGTCTAAACCCTCCTAACCTTCCAATATTGCCACTTCTCTTCTGTTTTCATCATAGGAGAAAAAAAAACCCTGACTTGGAAGCAACTGTTTGTTTGATTCTTCCCAAAGGCCTGCCATGGCACGTAGTACTTACGTAAATTCTGTCCTTACTGTACCGGACCTTGATATTGTGAAGGAGAGTGGCCTCATTTAAATACATAAGGGAACCTGCAGGTAAAAGACAATCAGACACCATTAAGAGCTCAGAACTATCTTCATGTACAGCTGAAAAACTAAGTCTTAGGATTAAGAAGGAGAGTTCTGTTTCCCATCTCCCCGGTTACACTTTAATCCTGTTTCTTTGTGCTATACTGCTGACTCAGTAACTGCCTTAAAAAACATAGACCTGCTCTTTACTGTACAGCTGCAGCTACACAAACTGCTGAATAAAGTGTCAGAACAGACCCTGCTCAGTGTAATCTCCCTTTTACCAGCCTCAGATGAACACGGTGATACCTCTGGCCATGCTGGCCCATCAGCACAGAAACCAGTGCCTACCAAGATCCCTTACACTAATTCCTTCCATCTAGGTCTCCTCTCCAATCTTGGCCAGAGGGGCGTGACCCTAAATGCCATTTGAAATAACTTGCTGGCTTCTGGTGATTTTTAGATGTTTGCATTCAATGACACAATCAGGAAATGCTGCCTAGAAGGCAGCACCAAGCAGCACTGCAACACGAGACACCAGCGCAACCTTTCAGCTCTGAATTTTCTTGCTACTAGGCCTTCTCCATAAAACTCAGGGGAAAAAAATCTGTTAAACACAGCCAAACCTAGCTTTACATTTCTTATTCATATAAAATAACTGAACCAACTCTGCCAAAATGTTACAAGGTGGTGGCTCGAGGCAGTGAGCATGCACCTGCACAAAGTCTCAGACCATACAGGTTCACATTGTGGCAACGCTGGTGCTTGTTTTCAGCTATAGAGCAGTGGGCAGTGTTAGCAGCCTTAATTACAGCAGTCATTACCAGTTCCCATTGTAAAATAGTCTAAAGATGATCTCTAAACCAACTGAGGGCACTACTCATAGCCTTTGTTTTCAAATATGCTCAATCCTCTTCTTCTCACCCCTTAAAATTCAAGTGCATAACACCACCTTGCCTAGTTACAGTAAAGTGGCTACCATACTGGCAAACCTGGTATCAGCACCACTTAAAATCACAGAGTCATTAAGGTTGGAAAAGACCTCTAAGATCATCAAGTCCAACCATCAATCCATTAAAACATGCCCTGACTACAGCCTCCCTTCAGGCAGCTGCAGGGAGTTGTAAGGTCTCCTCTAAGCCTCCTCTTCTCCAGGCTGAACACCCCCAACTCTCTCAGCCTCTCCTCATCAGACTTTCCCTCCAGCCCACTCACCAGTCTTGTCACTAGAGCTAGCCCAATTTCTGCCAAATTACTAATGACAGGACAAGAGGAAATGACCTCAAGTTGCATCAGGGGAGGTTTAGGTTGGATGTTGGGAGGAAGTTCTTTACTGAGCGGGTGGTCAGGCACTGGAACAGGCTGCCCAGGGAAGTGGTGGAGTTGCCATCCCTGGGAGTATTTAAGAGGAGAGTGGATGTGGTGCTTGAGGCTATGGTCTAGTGGTTAAGGATGCTGGGATGAAGGTTGGAGTGGATGATCCTGGTGGTCCTTTCCAACCATAGCGATTGATAGTGATGAGATGCTGTGCTGAGGGATTTGGGTTAGTCAAGGACTTGTCAGTGTGAAGCTAATGATTGGACTCAATGAGCTTGAAGGTCTTTTCCAATCTAAGGAATTCTGTGTTTCTGTGATTTGAGGAAAGACTAGATTCTCAAAAAAGGTCTCTCTTGCAGCTACTGTATCTGGGATATGGAAAACTAAGAGTGTGAAAAAAAAAGGTAACAGTTCAGCAAACTACTTCCTAGAAGAGAGTTAATCACTAAAGCACAGGTTGGAATGATAAGTGTATTATTAACCAAGTCATTCAGGATTGTTCAAAACCACCTAAGGAGGGGCTAAAAAAGCAACCACTATTTTATGAAGTTTTTTTCTTAAAGATGCTTAATGATGCTGAGCACAAAGAATCTGTGACAGAGAAGGAAAATTGACTTGGATTTCACACATCAGGAAGATAAAACTCAACTAGTGAGCAAAAAGTGAGGGTACTCAGGGAAAAGGCTCAAAATAATGTTTCATACAGAGAGGATTTGTGGCCAAGAGAGCCAGTGGCATCCTGGCCTGCATCAGGAACAGTGTGGCCAGTAAGACAAGGGAGGTTATTCTTCCCCTGTACTCAGCACTGATCAGGCCACACCTTGAGTCTTGTGTCCAGTTCTGGGCTCCTCAATTCAAGAGAGATGTTGAGGTGCTGGAAGGTGTCCAGAGAAGGGCAACAAAGCTGATGAGAGGCCTGGAACACAAACCCTATGAGGAGAGGCTGAGGGAGCTGGGGTTGTTTAGCCTGGAGAAGAGGAGGCTCAGGGGTGACCTCATTGCTGTCTACAACTACCTGAAGGGACACTGTAGCCAGGTGGGGGGTGGCCTCTTCTCCCAGGCAACCAGCAATAGAACAAGGGGACACAGTCTCAAGTTGTGCCAGGGTAGGTATAGGCTGGATGTTAGGAGGAAGCTGTTGGCAAGAGAGTGATTGGCATTGGAATGGGATGCCCAGGGAGGTGGTGGAGTCCCCATCCCTGGAGGTGTTCAGGAAAAGACTGGGTGAGGCACTTAGTGCCATGGTCTGGTTGACTGGATAGGGCTGGGTGCTAGGTTGGCCTGGATGATCTCGGAGGTCTCTTCCAACATGGTTGATTCTATGATTCTATGACTATTGGACAAAATATTTCTAAGTTTTATGTTTTACTCAGTAAGCCAAAGAAGACATTTCCCTGACAGGAAGAACATTTAACTTAATTCAAGAGTATTTTGCTGGAATCTCAAATTATGTCTATAATCTCATTCCCAATTCCAGTTCCCTGGCAAGGAGACTTAGGGGCCAGGACATGTCAGTAAAATCACTGTGACAGGTCCATAAATTAAACACATTTCCCTTACAATCACATGCAGAGAATACAGATAGCAGCTTTGAAGAGTTTAAACACACACACAAGGTTTGCAAAAATATAAGCTCTCATCCTTTTGTTCCTCGTGGAGCAGCTGTAACAGCTGTATTTCCTGTCATGGGATATAAATACTAACCCCTATTCTAGAACAGGAATCACCTAAACAACTTTCAAAGTCCTAGCCAAAAAGTCCACCTCAAAACTCCTTCTCCGGCAGCACTCTTGTAACCAGTTCACTGTGACCTGTTTCCTTTTCCAGTGGCCCCAATGGGTCCAGATTCCTGTCTCTAGTTTTGAGAAGGAAAACTTAAGATTTCTTTTCAACTACCTGTAGTTCCATGAGAATGCTTTCTGAGAAACAGGGTACTACTGCTGGTAAAGTAACTAATTCTTCTGCTGCACAATAAGAGAGCATGACTGGGGAACTTGAGCATCTCCTCTATGAAGAGAGAGTGAGAGCCCTGGGGCTGTTTAGTCTTGAGAAGAGAAGGCTGAGAGGAGATCTGATCGATGTCTATAAATATCTGAGGAGTGGGTGGCAAATCTCTTTTTCATGGTGTGCAGTAATAAGACAAGGAACAATGAATACAAACTTGAACATAGAATGTTTCACCTCAACATGAGGAGAAAATTCTTTGTAATGAGGGTGATGGAGCACTGGAACAGGCTGCCCAGGGGGGTTGTGGAGTCTCCCTCTCTGGAGGCTTCCAAAACCTGCCTGGATGCATTCCTGGGCAGATTACCATCGGTGATCCTGCTTTTGGCAGGAGGATTGGACTGAATGATTTCTAAAGGTCCCTTCCAATTTCTAATGTTCTGTGATTCTGTGACACAGTTAACTCCCTTTATGCCGAGTGCAGTTGACTCTGAAGCAGTTAGGTGACATCCTATCTATCTGAAGCTAGGTTACAGTTGTATGTGGAAATTGTGTAACTATCACAGAATCACAGAATGTTAGGGGTTAGAAGGGACCTCAAAACATCATCTAACCCAACCCCCCCTGCCAGAGCAGGATCACCTAGGGCAAGCCACACAGGAACATGTCCAGGATGCATTTTGAAAAGCCTCCAGAGAAAGAGACTCCTCAACCTCTGTGGGCAGCCTGTTCCAGTCCCTCTAAAACATCCATCTGAAAACTAAAAATCACCATAAATCATGTTTAAAATGGACTGACTTTCAGCACATTAAAGAACTAGTAGAGACTATCCATGAATCCAAGTGAAGAAGCAAAACAAAGACTACAGGGAAGAAACAGGAAGCTTGTAAGGAAACAATACTCTCTTCTAAACAGATTTTTTTTCAAGTGCATAATTATTTTTAAATTCATAACTCACAATTATCTTCTACATCCTTTTTGCTGTCCTCTTCCGCAGGAAACACTTGATTGATAGCAGCCTGGAAAGTCTGTTTGGCAAAAAAAAAATATATATATATATATGTTAACAATGTCAGATTCCTATAAAAACAGAATCATAGAATCAAGCAGGTTGGAAGAGACCTCCAAGATCATCCAGTCCAACCGAGCACCCAGCCCTAGACAGTCATCCTGACCATGGCACTAAGTGCCTTGTAGAGGCTTTTCTTGAACACCTCCAGGGACGGCGACTCCACCACCTCCCTGGGCAGCCCATTCCAATGCCAATCACTCTCTCTGACAACAACTTCCTTCTAACATCCAGCCTAGACCTCCCCTGGCACAGCTTGAGACTGTGTCCCCTTGTTCTCTTGCTGGTTGTCTGGGAGAAGAGACCAACTCCCACCTGGCTACAGCCTCCCTTCAGGTAGTTGTAGAAACAGACTCTAAAGATGTCTGAAGCGACAGTAGAAAAGAGGGCACTGCAGTTGTGCATGGTGTAAAATGAAGTTGCCAGCTTTGTACTTCAGCACTGGAAGTTCTAAGTCAGTGGCTTGTTGAGTTGATCTGAGTGAGGCTGCACAGGAGCAGGAAAGACACGAGCTCATACCAGCATGGTGCACAGGTGGTCAATCTGTTCACTGAAGCTAAGCATGGTGCTTATATTGTGGAGTTCAGTACAGGGGCGTGCGTAGTTCTGATAGGCTCACAAAGCAGAGTAAGGGCTGTCCACACATAGAGAGGCAGACCTGACCAACTACCCCCCTTAATCCCTCTTTGTGCAGCTAGCCACAACATTTGCTTCTTCCCAGGGCTATCCAGCCTGCCCCCTCTTTGAGGCCCCCTTGCACGGCTCAGCTACAGATAGCAGCTGACTTCTCAGCTTCTCTACTAGCCTCCCCAAAGCCATTTTCTGCAGCTGTGCCTCCTTACCAGAATGACCTAAGTCTGTTCAGTTACTCAGCCCTGCTCAAACCCCGACATCAGATGCAGAGAGGAGCTTCTGCATTTACATTACTACTCTATGTTACAAAAATGCAGCCACTCTAATGGGTAGATTTTTATTGCAATAAGAGCTGATGCTCATGTCCAAAATTGCATGTCATGTTGTGATGTTGTGGAATAGAAAAATAAAGATTAGAAACAAAGTGCTTCTGCATTTACATTACTACTCTATGTTACAAAAATGCAGCCACTCTAATGGGTAGATTTTTATTGCAATAAGAGCTGATGCTCATGTCCAAAATTGCATGTCATGTTGTGATGTTGTGGAATAGAAAAATAAAGATTAGAAACAAAGTGCTGCAAAGGGAACAACAGTGTAACAAAGGGGACACAGTTTCCTCAGTTTTGCTAAGATGAGTGAAGAATGAAAAGCAAATTATTAGTTCAGGCAAAGGACTGTACTGTCATTAGCACAGATTCATGAAATCATAGAATGGTTTGGGTTGGAAGGGACCTTGAAGATCATCTTGGTCCAACTCCTCTGCCATAGGCAGGGACACCTTCCACTAGCCCAAGTTGCTCAAGGCCTCATCCAATCTGGCCTTGAACATCCATTGCCATTGGAATGGGCTGCCCAGGGAAGTAGTGGAGGTGTTCAAGAAAAGACTGGATGAGGCACTTAGTGCCATGGTCTAATTGATTGGATAGGGCTGGGGGATAGGTTGGACTGGATGATCTTAGAGGTCTCTTCCAACTTGGTTGATTCTGTGATCCTCCAGGGAGGGGCATCCATGACTTCCCAGGGCAATCTGTTCTAGTGTCTCACCATCCTCACCAGAAAGAATTTCTTCCTAATACCCAGTCTTAATCGACTCTCCTCCACATTCAGTCCATTTCCTCTCATCCTATCACAATGAGCCCTTGTAAACAGTCCCTCCACAGCTTTCTTGTAGGATCCCTTCAGGTACTGGAAAGCTGTTATAAGGTCTCCCCAGAACCTTCTCTTCTCCAGGCTGAACACTCCCAACTTTTGCAGCCTGTCCCCATAGGGGAGGTTATCCAGCCCTCTGACCACCTCCGTGGGCCTCCTCTGGACCTGCCCCACCACATGTGGTTTTGAAACATTCCTGTTTAAAATATTCATGTCCAATACACAGCCTCTGTATCCTTAAATACTAAGCTTTGGTTACTGGTGGTTATCTGCTTTTTTTTCTTCAATAAACCAATACTAAAGTCAAATAAGACCTTCCTTCTACCCTCGTATTCCAGTTACACAAAACAGTCATTTAATCAAGTGTCCACATCCAACTGGAAAAGTTTATAATCAAAGCAACTTTGGTTTGTCTTTATTCTCCAAAAAACATATTGCTGTAAAAAGGAAGGAAAACATCCCAGGATGCACACACTATAGCTTCTGCACCAAAATTATTGTAGGAGGCAGGTTTTTTTAATGATGCTTTTTTGTTTATTGCAGTAATGGCTTGTTTGAGCTACAGATTAATGAACAAAACCCCTCTTGTGCCAGCTGAACACCATCGTGCTGCTGCAAGGCAGAGTCTCCTTTTCCCCATGGACACGGAGACAAGAAGTCTAGCCTAATATTTGAAAAGGCAACCAACTGCCTCTAAAGAATGACCTTAATAAACAAACATATTTGCTTGTCTAACATTGTACACAGCATGTTAATCCCAGGAGAAACATCTCAGATGGAAGTTTAGGAGATAATGAATCGCTTCATCTTTGCTTCTGTAGAGCAGACACAATATGAGAGCTCTTGTAGCTGACATCACCATGGACAGCCAGCCACAAATTCCAGCTCCTTTTGAAGTGGAAAAGGCTAAAAATGTCTCAGAGCAGAACCAATTGCTGCAGGCAGAAAACAGTAAGTCTATGAAGTCCTCTCCCTACAAAGTTATCATAAAGTATGCAAATGGTAGCCATAATATTTTGTCATCCCTTTATCAGGATCTGACACAGAAAAAACATGCACAAGAAGCTTTCCTATGGGAAATGGATCTGCTCAATGACATCCATCAGACCAAATTCCTCCAAAATACCCCTTATCAGAGCTTGGTGGAGCCATGGAGGACCACGATGTCTTCACCTACCTCAGAAATTTTGCCAGCTGCTATTGAGAATTACAGCAGGGCAGAGATCCTCCTCCACCTTTCCTCCCTCTCACAACAGTGCACTTAGACCACATTAACATCATCACTTTCTTACAAGTTTGTCAATGATAAAGGTGTATCTCCTTGGCTAAAGACAGATTTGAACACAACAGATAAAGGTGTATCTCCTTGGCTAAAGACATATTTGGACACAACAGATAAAGGTGTATCTCCTTGGCTAAAGACAGATTTGAACACAACAGATAAAGGTGTATCTCCTTGCCTAAAGACATATTTGAATGCAACAGATAAAGGTCTATCCCCCTGGATAAAGATAGATTTGAACACAGCAGCTGAGTACATAATCAGTTCCTTGTGCATCAAAGAGTGGAAAAGTTTAGGAGCATGAGCAGCTTCATGGGAATCTAATGTCACTCTTTTTTCTTGTCTGCTGAGGTACAACCCAAGTTTAACCACCAGCAGACTATTTTTCCCCCACAAGAGAGCAGACAATGATGTGCAGCTATTCTCTAGACCTTTCATGAATCTCTGAGACTTTAACATTTCATGTATCTAAAGCCAGCCACACCAGCTCTATCCCAGAACAGGAAGAGCTTTTTCAAGGTCCTCACCACTCTGCCTTCTGATTCCAGATAAATTTCAATGCCAAAAAAAAAAGGAGGGGGAGAAAAAAAGGCAAAAGGAAGAAGAAAAAAAATAATGAAAAAGAAAAAATAATCATGCTGCATTATGTCCTACTCCATTTTTTTGCCACTTAGTGTGACTTTTGAATGAATTTCTAGAATATTTCAGCAGCAAACAAAGAAGCAAACCGAAGAAAGCTTATCTGCAAGTGGGCATTTATCTGTTGGACTGTAGATCAGAACATGAAGCTCAGTTTCGACTACAGCAACAAAGAATTTCACTCTTGCATGTCACACTACTGCTTTATGTGGAGTACTTGTTATGTAGGTGAGAATGCCAGCTAGATGTGCAGAGCTCTGAGTACTGCCAGAATTGCTATCAAAATCTAATGGATTAAATAGGCAAATGGGCAAGGTACCCCAGGTCTAGCAACTAAAAAGGGAAGGGCAAGGAGGGGAAAAGGGGAGGCAAAGGAGGGGAAAAGGGGAGGCAAAGGAGGGGAAAAGGGGAGGCAAAGGAGGGGAAAAGGGGAGGCAAAGGAGGGGAAAAGGGGAGGCAAAGGAGGGGAAAAGGGGAGGCAAAGGAGGGGAAAAGGGGAGGCAAAGGAGGGGAAAAGGGGAGGCAAAGGAGGGGAAAAGGGGAGGCAAAGGAGGGGAAAAGGGGAGGCAAAGGAGGGGAAAAGGGGAGGCAAAGGAGGGGAAAAGGGGAGGCAAAGGAGGGGAAAAGGGGAGGCAAAGGAGGGGAAAAGGGGAGGCAAAGGAGGGGAAAAGGGGAGGCAAAGGAGGGGAAAAGGGGAGGCAAAGGAGGGGAAAAGGGGAGGCAAAGGAGGGGAAAAGGGGAGGCAAAGGGATTTTTTTTTTTTAATCTAAATAAATTTTTGACATTTTCTCATTTTTGCCTTTTTTCTCCTTCCAGTAAATGATTTTTAAATAGTTCAGGCATTTAGCTGAAGAGTTCTGCATTAAGGTACAGCATAGGCCAAACTTGTTATAAGGAAATGGAGAGGGTATTCATCTTATGAAACAGAAGGCAAAAAAGAACATTATGGGGGGCTGCAGGTTTTTTCCCCTCTCTTTGTAACGAGGCAGCCCTTGAAATCCAATGGCAATCTTAACTATTCTCCCAGAAACTAGATGAGTGAAAAAAGATATCTTTCCATTCAAGCAGGATCTTCTTTCTACCATGTAATCCTACACCTGTAACCATGCCTCCTTTTATAGCTTCCAGATACAAGCAGGAGACATCCCTACTCTAAGCTATATTTCACAAATCCACCTAAAGCAGTCCAAATGGTATGTGAGGCAGACCAGAACTTGTCTCATTTGTGCAAGGAAGTTGTGCTCACTCCTAAAAAAACCTCACACTTTGCCTGAAACTGAACTTTGGACATTCTGATCCTTGCTTTCAAAGTACACTAATTCATTTATACTTAGCCCAGAAAAATACCTTTCTGGTTATTCACAGCATACCAGGGCAGGTGCCACATAAAGCCCTCCATGACCCTTCAGAACTGGCACAGAGCCTCTGACTTATGGCAGGAAGGGTGTCAGTGAGTGACTGCAGCACAACAGCCTGCCAAAAACTCATCACTGCTGAACCTGCCTGTGGTGATCCTGCTGAGGCAGGGAGGTTAGACTGGATGAGCTTTTGAGGGCACTTCCAGCCCCTGACATTCTGTGATACTCTGGGGCATGCCTGCCCTCCACTTGCACAGAGGTACAAGAAGGGTCCTGGGATGGCATGTAAGGTGCAAGTCCCACCAGGGTACCTCTTCCTAATCATTTGGATAAACTATCTCCACAGAAGGAGTATACCAAATTTGGCAATTTCACTGTCAGAGATTCTTCTCCCTGTTACAGCATCAAGCAACACCACAAGATCAACAGGATCTGAAGGTAGGGTTCCCAGAAGTTCAGGAAAGTGCACTCCAAGGAGAAGTGTAAATGCAACACCACCTACGTTTAACAGCTGCCTGCCTTTCTGCCCACCTCCTTCCTTGTACACCGGCATGCAGCTTCTAGTGGGACATGAGCCAAGGCTCCAGCACTGACCCCCCTAGTCTAATCGGGAGCCCATTCTCAGGGCAGTGCTCCAGCCCTAGGCAGCACCATGCCCATTAGCAAATCATTCTCCAGTGTCTCTGTTTTCTTTCCAGTCCTGGCATTTATCAGCATTGCAAGCTGATGATCTAGCTGTCAGGGGGCAGCTCCCATCGTGTAACACATGCATCCTCAGTTCTGATAACAAGCTCCTGCAGCTTGGATTACTCTTCTTTGTGTGGTGCAGGCTGGGTGACTCTGATCCCCAGCTCTGCTTAAACACACAGCTTCCCTACAGAAATGTAAATGCTGTTACTAACTTTGTGTGAGCTGTGCTACCCTAAACTGCTCCTGTTGGTTTACACAAGTCAGGGTGTTGGCCAGCTGCCTTCACCCAGGCTGGACCGGGTTAGCTTGGTTTCACAATATAAAGCAATCTATGGCCATGCTGGTCTCAGCTCCTCCATCATTTTGCCACTGCTTGCTTCTCTCCTGAAAACTTTCCACGTCAGGTGGATCAGTTCTCTGACCTCATTTGCTGTGTCACACACAGCTCAGCAGGCAGAGCTGATGGGGTGTCACTGCGACACCAGAGCTAGCCATGGGTGGAGGAGGGAAGGAATCTTTTAGGGCATGACAAAACTGCTGCCTTGCAGCATTTACTGTAGCTCTTAACAAGACACTTTAACCATTCAGCAATATAAAAAGCAATAATGAAATCTATGCATACACATTTCCTTTTCAGCCTGTGATCTCTGGCAAGCCAGCAGTGCCTACAAAGAATATATATGACATGCTAATGACCCAGATTAAAAAATAATAATTAGTTAGACTGCCCAGATATGTTTACAAGATCAGGTTACTCTTCTCCTCCCTGTAATTATCATGAGCAACTCTGGAGCTGCTGCATCACTCTTCCTTATTGGAGAGCACTTCTGAACTATCATTTTAAGTAAACAGAGTTGATAATAATGGGTATTAATGCTGATCACTTCAAATGAATGGTCTGAGTGCACAAGAAGAGGATCTTCTTAAAAAGACAAAAAGCAAAGAGAAACCTTTCATTATAAAAAGAAATCAATGGTACCTTGAAAAGGCTGAGAAGGTAATCAGGAAAATGTTTTACACTGCTGCTGTTAATACATAGAATTTTGATTATTAAAATTATAAGACTGTAATTTCTATGGTATTCAAACTGTGAAGTGTTTGTTCCCTTAGATGAGTGAACATTAAGCCCTTAAATGAACTAATTAATTCAAGAAAACAGCCAACAGCAGAATAACAAACTTTCTAGACAAAAAGAGATTGAATCCTGAAGGAAAATATTTGTATTTTAGGAACAAGTTTTGTTTTCACACACATACAAAAAACCTTACAGATACACACACACACACACACACACACTTCCTGAGAGAAGTGTATGTTAGAAATAAAAAGTGACTCTGAAATCTCCTTATTGCCTTTTTCTGTTTCAATTTACAAATGTCTCCTGCTAAACCTACAGACTTTCTCTCTCAGATACAAAAATCAGATATTAGGACTTGCTTTCTATTTCTAAGGAAAGCAAACCCAACTTCCTCTCCCAAGATGCTGGGGGGAAAAAAAAGCTCTTGAACATTTCCCAAAAGGAAAGACTGCTCCATAACCTTTTGACCTGTGACTACTACTACATTCTCTATTATTGTTGACATGAAAAAAGGATGTTACAAAGAACATTCGGCCTTTTCCACACTTGAAGGTACAGCAAGGAGAAAAGATACACAGTGGTAAGATGAAAGAATGGATTTAAGCTGGAAGAGGGTCGGTTTAGACTGGATATTAGGAAGAAATTCTTTAGAGAAATTCTTTACAGTGAGGGTGGTGAGACACTGGCACAGGTTGCCTAGGGAGGTCATGGATGCCCCCTCCCTGGAGGTGTTCAAGGGCAGGCTGGATGAGGCCTTGAGCAACCTGCTCTAGTGGGAAGTGTCCCTGCCCATGGTATGGGAGCTGGAACTTGATGATCTTTAAGGTACCTTCCAACCCAAACCATCCTGTGGATCTGTATCACATATTCACCAATATCAAGATCACAACTTCTGGAGACAGTGCCTGATCTCATTCTTGCCAGTAAAAACCAGGGTGTTGAGCAAGTGATTTAGGATAATTGATAGATACAAGATGCTTCCTGTAAAAACTGACATTTAGTTACGACATTCTGAATCTGAAAGATGCCATGATAAATGAAGCAGCAGGAACACACTAATTAGGGCAAATGAAGGCTTCATATTCAAAGTCACATTCATTTTGCCTTTAATTTGATGTAGCAATTGCACAGGATCTTTGTTGGACATCATGTTACCTCTCACCACGTGTGAGGTAAGAGGATTCATCTCTCAATCTTCACCAGACTAACAGTGAGATCTCTCATCTCAGCCAGAGCCTAGCACACCCTGTAGAACACTCCGTGCATGTAAGGGAAAAGAAAGAAGCTAGGCTCAGCAACAGAGCCTTAACCAGTCTCTTATTTAGGAAAATAAATTATCATTGAATCAAATGACTATGGAGATTCAATCATAGAATCAACCAGGTTGGAAGAGACCTCCAAGAGCATCCAGTCCAACCTAGCACCCAGCCCTGGCCAATCAAGTAGACCATGGTACTAAGTGCCTCATCCAGTCTTTGCTTCAACACCTCCAGGGACGGTGCCTCCACCACCTCCCTGGGCAGCCCATTCCAATGCCAATCACTCTCTCTGGGAAGAGCTTCCTCCTAACATCCAGCCTGTACTTTCCCCAGCACAACTTGAGACTGTGTCCCCTTGTTCTATTGCTGGTTGCCTGGGAGAAGAGGCCAACCCCCACCTAGCTACAATGTTCCTTCAGGTAGCTGCAGACAGCAATGAGGTCACCGCTGAGCCTCCTCTTCTCCAGGCTGCACACCCCCAGCTCCCCTCAGCCTCTCCTCATAGGGTTTGTGTTCCAGGCTCCTCACCAGCTTTGTCGCCCTTCTCTGGACACCTTCCAGCACCTCAACATCTCTCTTGAAAGGAGATGTCTTGCACAAGCACATGCAGACAACTGCTAGAAAGCAAGCATTTCTTATCAGTGGGATGTTTCATTTGTAAGGCAAGCTAAAGCTAAACTGAGAGCCTCAGCCAGACTTACAAGAGAAAATTGCCTTTGCCCTCCTTTAGACTGTGTGCAGTTGTAGCTATTGGCAAAGACTTGGCAAACAGCTGAACTAAGGTTTTTCACTTTTCCTTTGTTTGTGTGACACTTACCTTGCCTTTCTGGTTCAAAGGTTCAATAGTTAAGGTGTCAGGGCCAATGTCCACAATCATCCCCATCTGAAACCCATCAGTTGGGTGTGGAGCCCAAACGGGCTTCCCGTCCTCCATGGTGGGATCTGCCTAGTGTTTCCTGTAAGGAAAATAAAGAAATAAACAACAACAATCAAACAAAAGCTGTATACAAATTTAGTAAGCTATCAGGATTCATTAAACAGACTCTCATCTGTTATGTTTATTCAGAGTGGAAATAGCCAGCCTACAGTCTGTCAGGACAAGATTCGCCCAGCCTTTTTTGCAGGCTTGCTTACAGAGGACACCCTCAGACTGGAGGATGGAGAAGATTTAAGAACAGGTTGATTTGGGGGAAGGTCCACAGACTGCTCCCTGCAGTACTTTGCCTAATTTCCCTAACTTTTGAACCAAAAAAAGAGCCTCTCTCACAACTGAAATAGAAGTATGAGACAGATTCAAAGCTAAGGGTAAATAAGAACGTGTACTTCTAACGTAGGTGACGTAGATATAGATGATATAAGTGACATAGGTGATATAAATGACAGGTGACTGAGATAGAATCATAGAATATCAGGGGCTGGAAGGGACCTCAAAAGTTCATCTGGTTCAGCCTCCCTCCCAGAGCAGGATCACCTAGAGCAGATCACACTGGAAAACATCCAGATAGTTCTTGAGTATCTCCAGAGAAGGAGACTCCACAACCTCTCTGGGCAACTGGTTCCAGTGCTCTGTCACCCTCACAGTGGAAAAAATCCTCCTCAGGTTCACATGGAACCTCTTATGCCCTATATAGATACAGATGATATAGATACCGATATGTGTGTGCATGCAGTGGGTCATATGCCTAAAGGATGGCTCTCTGTAGCTAATTTAGTGTTTAAACACTTGAACTTCTGTAAAGGGCACACATCAAACTGGATGCAGGACTGGATACAGGAGCAGAACTCCAGTCTGATGAAAGAAGAGATGAAAGAAGGTGCTCATCCTTTTCATGTGAGTGGGCACACAGCTTTTTAGATAGCCCATAAACAGCTTCAGTCACCATTAGTTTATCACACCATAAGCTCCTCTGATATTGTAACATTACAGGGAGCACCATCCTTATTTTCTACCAAAACAAAAATGATAGGAAAATTGTCTCAGAGGAACAGATCCAAAGGCCAAGATACTGAAACCTCAAGGTTCCTCAAGTTATGCTGCTACATAAGCTCCCGATTAAAGAGGTATTTGGTTGCATGCAATGCTCATTGAGCTGCCCAGGCAAGCTGCCAGGGTTGGCACACTCTGAATGAGTAATGGTGCCATTTATATATGCTGAAGTAGGACTTTTTTTTTTCCTTTTGTAAAAGCAGCTTCATAGTTCTAATAAGAATAAAGTCCACACAGCTTGAAAAGTGACAGGTTTTAGTGATTCCAAAACTTGGGAAAAGTATCTTTTATCACCAAGGTGTAACTTGCCTCCCTCATCATCAATGAAATGAGCTTGGTGAGCAGCAAAGGAAGCACTGGCAGCAAACTCCAAGAGTCTGCAAGCTAACAAACACATCTCACATTTTTCTTTTCCCACATTTGAAGGAAAAATAACATCCAAGATGTCTTACAGCCAGAGAAAGCTGCAGATCTCTTTGCCATAAACAGCAGTGAGGACACAGAGACATCAGCCCATCTGAAAGTTGTACAGCCAGGAGCAGAAAAGGCTACTCTTGTCCCACAGAGGATCTGTCAGGATGTGCTGCACATGACCTGCTTTTTCCTGTCTCTGAGGAGTTTTGAAAGGTTTGAAGAGAAGGAAAAGGCTTCCTGTGAGCGTGTGGGAATGCTGCTGGTCTGAGCATCTTGTCTAAGATTAAAACAATTTGCTGCTAACTTTAATGCGAAATAATAGAAGATTAGAAGTAATCCTAAAGCAAGGACTCATCAGGCTGAATCAAACTGGTTTTAAATGAAGCAGCAGTCTGGAGAGACTGAAAATAATAGCAATAGTTTGGTGCTGCTGTCTGGTTTCTGTTTAAATGTACTTAGCTAACCAGATATTTCCCCCCCCAAATGCAGTTCAGGAGGCAAGAAGCTCAAAAACATTTTAACAAAGATGACTAGCTTACCTACTCATGCAGTTCATGCTATTCAAAATTATAGGTTTCACAGAATCATAGAATCACAGAATGGCTTAGGTTGGAAGAAACCTCAGAGATCACAGGATACTAGAGGTTGGAAGGGACCCAAGGAGATGGCCAAGTCCAACCCCACTGTCAGAGCAGCACCACGCAATCTAGCGCAGATCACAGATCATCTACTCCAACCTCCCCACCAAGGGGATGCCTCTTGGCTGCTCGAGGCCTCCTTCAACTTGGCCTTCAACATCCCAAGGGAGGAAGCATCCACGACCTCCCTGGGCAGCCTATTCCAGAGTCCCACCACCCTCATAATGAAGAACTCCCTGAGATCCAGTCTAAAGCTACTCTCCTTCAGCTTAACATCATTCCCCTGTAGTCCTATTGCCACACACCCTTATGAAAAGTCCCTTTCCAGCCCCAGCCCTTCTTTCACATGTTGGAAGGCATCATAAAGTCCTCCTGGTGTCCTCTCTAGGATGAACAACCCCAGCTCCCTCACATTTAACACAGAGAAAGCTGTAACCATGGCTCACTTTCCCCCCCATGAATGGAGCATATTCACTTCTTTTAACTACTCATAGAAAGTTCATGTTCTAAGGCTTTGAGAATCACAGTCACTCCTATTTACTCCAAACCTCTTGCCACGCCCCATGAACTTTACAAAACACCATCATCTTCATCATATATTGCCAGCATCATATGATAAATCCTGTTAAATCCATCTGTCTGTACTCACAGAGGCTGTTGGCCATATTTTCCCCCTTAAGATACTATAAATCAGCTCCAATACACACCACAGTTGTATGGATTTGTGTTTATTTTTCAGCCAGATCTGACCTCTGAGCTCAACTGCCATCATGAGCACACTTGCTAAATAGCTGAGTTTATTTCTGGCTATAAACAACCCTCCATTCCTTCACAAGCCTACCATTTGCTTTTAAAATACTAGTTCAAATTAGTACCTAAGCAATATGTCACACAACCACTAAAAACAAGGCTCTCTCTGACAGCCCCAGCAGCGTGGCCACAGCTCCGGACGTAACCATGTCACACAAGAAAGAAAACTCTGAAATCACTGCCAAAACTGCTGCCAAAAGTTAGAATCTGACCTCCCCCAGTTAGCACCTGAAGGCTTCTGTTTTGCTCACTGACACAGGCTTCTGCTTTCTTACATTTTCTTAAACCTACTTCATGCTTTATTAGCAAATTGTGATAGAGGAGGATGTAGTAGTTTAAGGCTTACTGGAAAATACCCATAAGAGAAATTGGGACTTTCCCAAAAATTCACTGTAGAATGTAAATAAATTAGAGCATTGGATGGAAAAGAATAATAAAGTCTCTATCATTCCTTGGTTTGCTAAGTGGGATAAAATGGCAATGTATAAACAATTTCTTCTTTCTTTGCCTTTTGCCTTCCACCTCCTCCACTGCTCCTCTGTGCAAGGCTGAATACTAACCTTGACTGAACCAATTAACAGGTGAGTCTTGCTGCTTTTCTATTCAGGGGGGAGAGAAGGTGGTGGTGTTAGCCCCTTCTGCGTTTTCTCTGTCTGGGGGAAAGGATTTGATCTCTGTATTATTTCTAAATTGTAAATACATGTAACTGTGGTGAGTGTATATGCTTGTAAATCTAGCTTGCTGTAAAAGACCTTCTGAACTACTCTATAGTGTTCAATTTTACTTGGCTGGTAACTTCTCAACCCATTACATAGTGTCACAAGCTAAAAAACGCTCTTGAAGGACAGAGCAGTGATTGAATTCAGCCACCACCAGGAAATGGAGCCTTAAGAAAAATACTCGAGGCTTTGCAAGCATCTTTTACAGTGAGAGTAGTGAGACACTGGAATAGCTTGCCCAGGGAAGTCACGGATGCTTCCTCCCTGGAGGTATTTAAAGCTAGGCTGGACAAGGCCTCGAGCAACCTGATCTAGTGGAAGGTGTCCCTGCCCATGCAGGAGGGTTGCAACTAGATGATCCAACTGCAACTGCTGTCATACAAGAAGAACATGAATTTTGTTCCACTCTTAAGCTTGCAAAATTCTAACCACAGAGGCTGTGGGTTCTTGGCACAGAGAAAAGAAACTTGATTCATATTGGTTTCAACAAGGTTTCATGATTTCCTCTATGATGCCTGCTTTTCTGACAGCTTTTTAAGCCACTGTTCTCTCAAGAAGATTGTTCTTATTTTAGGTGCTGCTAACAGAGAGGTTTCTGTTCCAACCCTTGTTAATTAAAACAACCCAAGTGGAGCTTCCTGAGAAACCAAGGAATAAGTATTCCAAGCGGGTCTGCACAAGCATTTTCAACCAACAGCAAAGCCAGTAATAGCAGGAAGAAGAAAAGTAGCAACCCCCAAAATATAAGGTCAAATTTCAGCAAGACCAGAAAAATGAAAGCTTAAGTCAAAATGAAAGAAAATGCCACAGTTATGGTCTGGCCACAACTTCAGAAGCATTACAAAACTGAAATAAGGACAGGAGAAAAACAAAACAAAACCAATAGGGCCAGGAAAGAGATCTGAAGTAGGTTTTTCAACTTAGCTCTTCCAGACTGTTGAAGTCAGCTCCACTGAAACCAGCAGGCAGTGAGAGGAGGGAGAAAGAAGCACAGAATAGAACTCAGCAAGCAGGTAAATGCATCAACACAGAATCAAAAGTGTCTTAAGCTATCTCATGATAAAGTATAAAGAGCACAGAAAAGCAGGCAGACAGATCTAGTAGGAGTGGTTCAAGTTTATGAGGTGAACTCTAGAGCTCACTATCCCTGTGGCTGAGACACATGAGAGACCACACTGTGTGCCCACTGGTAGCAGTGCTCAGGCATGTGAGCTTCAATCATGTTCAACAACCACCCTGAACAAGGGCAAGGAACTTTAAACCCTTTCAGGATACTGCTTTGGCAGGAAAGTTGGGCTGGAGGCTGTAGCCAGGTGGGGGTCTCTTCTCCTAGGCAACCAGCAACAGAACAAGGGGACACAGTCTCAAGTTGTGCCAGGGGAGGTATAGGCTGGATGTTAGGAGGAAGTTCTTCCCAGAGAGAGTGATTGGCATTGGAATGGGATGCCCAGGGAGGTGGTGGAGTCGCTGTCCTTGGAGGTGAGGCACTTAGTGGACAGGGCTGGGTGCTAGGTTGGACTGGATGATCTTGGAGGTTTCTTCCAACCTGGTTGATTCTATGATCTCTATAAGTCCCCTGCAACCTCTAAAGTTCTGTGATTCTATGATTCAGCTAGCACTTCAACAGTGTGTTTGTTTACAACCTTGTGTGATCCCTTTTCCAAGTGTAAACATCTGAAAAGAAGAAATACTTCTTGAAGACTGATGCTGGCTCTAAGCTAATGAAGTTTAAATTCTCCTCCAGTTATGTCATTTCCAGCCCTCCCCACCCACTAATCTTCTACTCTCCTGAGTGAGTGCCCCATTTCCTCACCCAAAGCACCTTGCTGCCAAGCTATTGCTCATCTTCAGGTGACCTAATAAAAAGCACTGATGTGTTTATTCTCTTTCAAGATTATACACACATCAGTTTCTCCTTGAGCTTTATGGGCAAGATAACACAAAATCTACCTCTAAGCCTCAAGTCTGCCAAACACAGCAGACCCCAGCTTCAGCATAAAAAGGCAGAAAATCTGATTACACAAATGGGGAAAAAAATCGAAGAAGTCCTTCCTTAGATTCCTGAATATTTGAAGGCAATGTGATCAGTTACCACAAACAGGGTTTGGTATGTAAATACCTGGTCATAGAATCATAGAATCAACCAGGTTGGAAGAGACCTCCAAGATCATCCAGTCCAACCTAGCACCCAGCCCTATCCAGTCAACCAGACCATGGCACTAAGTGCCTCATCCAGTCTTTTCCTGAACACCTCCAGGGATGGGGACTCCACCACCTCCCTGGACAGCCCATTCCAATGCCAATCACTCTCTCTGGGAAGAACTTCCTCCTAACATCTCCTCCACACCTTGAGACTGTGTCCCCTTGTTCTATTGCTGGTTGCCTCGGAGAAGAGACCAACCCCCACCGGGCTACAGCCTCCCTTCAGGTAGTTGTAGACAGCAACGAGGTCACCCCTGAGCCTCCTCTTCTCCAGGCTAAACAACCCCAGTGACTAACTTACAGGAAAAAGTTCTTCAGTACAAGAGTGGTGGGACTCCAGAACAGGCTGCCCAGGGAGGAGGCATCCACAACTTTGCTGGGAGTGCTAAAGGCCAGGCTGGATGAGGCCCTGAGCAACTGAGTCCAATTGAGAAGCATCCCTGCCTGTGACAGAGAGGTTGGAGTAAATGATTTCTAAGGTCTCTTCCAATTTAAGCCATTCTGTGATACTCTGATTTGCAGAAGCTACACATTTGGATAATTACAGCATAAGAATCTGAATCCCTTGCAGACTATCATGAATGTTGGCTAAAAGCACAACTTAAGTATCATCAGCAGGGGCCTGTACCAGTTAAAGAAAGCATACACTGTGTTTTACATCATATCTGTGGAACGGTAGAGCTTGGAAGGGAGAGCTCTGGAGAACATCTCATCCACCCCTCCTAAAGCAGGCTCACCCAGATCAGGTTGCACAGGAGGTGGGCTGGGAGGCAAGTTTTTAAATGCTCCCGAGAAGGAGACTCCACAGCCTCTCTGGGCAGCCTCTTCCAGTGCTCCAGCACAAGCAAGGTAAAAAACTTGGTCCTTAAGTCAAACCTCCTGTCTTCTAGTTTGTGCCTGTTGCTCCTTGTTCTATCACTGGACACCACTGAAAAAAAGCCCAACCCCATCTTCTTGACCCTCACCCTTTGGAAGACCATCTCTCAGTCTATGCTTCTCCAGGCTAAAAAGCCCCAGGTCTCTTAGCCTCTCATAAGAGAGATGTGCCAGTCCCCTCATCATTCTTATGGCCCTCCATTAGACTCTCTACAGTAGTTGCCTGTCTCTCAATCCAGGGATCCCAGAACCAGACACTATACCCCAGTGTGGCCTCACCAGGGCAGAGTAGAGGGGCAGGAGAACTTCCCTCAGCCAGCTGGTCACACTCTTTTTAATATCATTGGCCTTTTTGGCCACAAGGGCACATCACTGGCTCATGCCAAGTTTATTCAGAAAGAGGCTGAGGCAGACTGAATTCTAATTCACTCTAACTCGCATAAACACAGATAAAGCCATGGGAAGTTCATTTCCCCCCAAGAAAATCAGAGGCACACCCCTAACCACCAATGTAAGAAGAAAAAAAGAAAGAAAGAAAGAAAGAAAAGCAACCCCCCTTTTGAATGCTTCTGAAGTTTTGGCAGTTGAGCAGCAATTCAAGAGCTCTCCACTGAAAAATCCTTGAAGAAGAAAGCCTCCTCTGACTAGCAGCAACACCATATGCTTTGTACTTCGACATGAGCTCAAGCTGCACTTCAGATGCTCAGCCCCTGAAGTTTAGGCAAACCTACACTTCCCACACAGAAAGTCAAGAGCTGAATCGTAACCTTAAGCCCATCAGTAACTCTGTTCTCTCTGACCACACTCATGAATGCTTCAGAAATACTTTAAGGTTCCCAGGGGGTAACCAATTCACAGCTTCAGCCCCTTCCTTGAACTCATTTGTCTTGTCAGGTTTTGAACTTCAGCTCTGTGACCCTCTCACTGCAGTGTAATGAGGCACGACTAAGCAAGTAAGTCCCCCCAGAGACAAGCAAGAAAGCCTCCTGCTGCTAGTTTGATAAATATAGACGTATATAAATGACACAAGAGAGGAACACATTTGCATGATAATTTGTTTTTACTGGCCAGTAATAAGAAAACTTTGTCAAACACCACTTCCTGGGACACATCAGAGGGAAAACAGAACAGATACTTTAGAAAATCAAGAATATATACACTCAGGCTCCAAATCAAATCAAATAAACTAAGCACTGCAGATGGCAGCATCAAAGGCTGCTGGAAGGGCTGGAGGAAGCCTCAGATGCTTGACCTCAGGCCATTGTAGAGGAGCTGGACTGAAAAATAGACAATTGTTTGGGTTGGGTTTTTTTTAACATCAGAATAATAGTGAGTAAACCAGAGGTTTCCAAACAGTACCAGCTTTGACCTAGCCCCTTTCCTAAAGGCACAGGAGTAGAAGCTAATGACAATCAGCACCTGCAGATGAACAGGTTACTGTCACTCTCCTCTGCACAAAAGCTGTAATTCTTTTGGAGACAAAATTAGCTCCTAAAACAGATTATCAGGTGCTACCTCCTTTTTCAGCTCTTCATCTTATTCTGTACTTCCTACAAGAAGGATGAGTATAATTTATAGGTGATGGACTGAAACATAGACAATCCACTACAGAGCATAATAAACTTGGGAGAAAGCCTCCCTTCAGAAATGGGTAATTGATAAAGTAATAAATGGGTGATTGATAAAGCAATTCTGAGAGATGAGGCTGAAAGCTTTCTCTTAACATAAAAGAATATGAGAGCTATTTAAGACAGTTATGAAGAGCAATGGACCAAAAAACCCACCCCAAACAATACAGAGAAAACAATACAGAACATGTTTTGTCAGCAAACCCATCAATTTTCTCAGGGAGTCAGTATAATGAGGTAAGAATGTACAAAGAGGGAGTAACTGCAAAGAAATCACCTACACTATCTCAGTCTCAAAAGAGGCCTGCAATAAATGCCACCAAAAATCCATAAAGATAACCAGAGGGCTGCAAGACCTCTCTTAAACAGAAAAGCTTGAGAGAGTTGGGGTTGTTCAGGCTAAAGAGGAGAAGGCTCCAGGGAGACCTTATTGCAGCTTCAGTGCTTCAAAGGAGCTCATGAGAAAGATGTAGAGACACTTGTACCCAGTGCACTTAGTGACAGGACAAGGGATAGTGGTTTTAAACTGAAAGATCAGATTTAGAGCTGATGCAAGGAAGACATTTACTTCAATGTGGGTGGTGAGACATGGGATACCCAGCGAAGGCTGTGATAGACTGAAGGTGTTCAAGGTCAGGGTCAGGTGGGACTTGGTGCATTCTGATCTACTTGAAGAAATCCCTGCCTATGAAGTTGGACTAAGGGATCTTTAACCTCCAACCCAAACCATTCCATCATTCTAACATAAGCTTTAATTCTTGCACTGTTCCAGAAGAGTTTGCATTTTCACAGGAGGCAATGTGCTGGAAAGGCTAGGCACCTGAAGGGCAATAAATCAGATCAAATCTGCCATCGGCACTCAGCAGCAGGGCAAACTGCAGCCCATAACAACTTCCACATCAGCCACATCCTGACAGCAAGTCAAGTCTCATTTCTGGTAGGACACAAAGTCTCGGTTTGAGAAAGTCCTGTGCTTCCCTAAACCTAGGTGCAAAGCCAAGCAGAACGTGGACTTTGGATCACAGCTAATCTTTGCTCAGGTTTTGCCACAGCCCAAGACAAATACAGCCCTGCCAGATACTGCTGGGTGACTGTTGAGGCAGATGCAGCTCCATGCTTTTAAAGATGACCTACAAGATATTCATCTCAAGAACATCAATGTTCACTTCTTGTTCAGAAAATGGTTAGCACATCTAAGGCATGAGATTGAGATCAAAGTCCAGGCATATTTTACTGACCTGAACACTACTCACAACCCCCACCACACATAAAATGTTATTTATTAACAGGAATGCTTCAAGAAAGTGCATCCTAGGTCAAAAGATTCTGCTCAAGTCACCAGTGACTGAATGTTACCAACCAGCTTCACCTCAAAAACAACTCTTCATTTTCTATCCAAGTGTTACAAAACCTACACAAGAGACCAGGCTTGGCCAAATCCATCTTTCAGAAGAAATCTGAGGTAGCCTTAAGGCATTAAGTAATAGCAAGCTCCCTGGTGCAGGTGACAAAGCAAATGCATGTTCTCTTCACATACCAGAGGGCTCTTCCTGAGGCTGGGGACTGTGCTAAACAGAGCAACCACTGACACACACAGTCTCAGTAACTCTGATCTGAAAGCAAGCTGAAGAGAACAGATGCAGAATCACGGCCACCAGGACTAACACTTGAGCATAATCACAAACTTTATACAAGAGCTGAGGCAGAGCACAAAGCACCACGGTCACATGCTCAGAACAGCCTATTTATCTTGGCAAGGAGGCCAAAAGTAAAGTCAAGGAAAGCTTTTAGGTTGTAAATTCAGCCTCAAAATGCAGCTCAGGTGTTTTTAAACTCCTAACGTCCTGAGCTGGAACATTATAGCTGGAACAAAATTTCTGGGAGAATGAGCAGGGACATGCTGCCGCTGCTACTTCCCAACCAAACTCAGCAGCTTGAAGACAAAACCATTTATCTGTGGCACTTGAGCCTGCAGTTCAGCCTATGTGAAATATTTGATATAAAGAGCACACCTCCAGAGGTCAGACAACTCATCAGAAGCACCCTTCCCTTCTCCTCCTTCAATTACATGAATATTTAGTTTCCATTTCCTTTTCCTTTAAGCATTATCCCAGAATGTAACCTTGATGATCATACTACAGTTTTCATCTCAGGAGGAAAATGAACAATGAAAGCACCAACGGTATTTTCAGCTCAAAGTGACACCTTTCCTCCATTCTGTCACTTTGCAGCCCTTCCTACACGACTCTGAATGAAACAGCAGACATTTTAGAGCAGGACAAGAGGAGCCTTGTATGATCGATTTGAGATACTGCCAATTTGGAGTGGGGGGTTGGGGGTTGGTTCTTTGCATTTCTTTTTTGTACTTAATTGTATAGATTTTAATAATACCCATTATCTCAATACAAGGACAAATGTCAGCATGTAACTGACAGAATTTCTTCAGGTCATTACTTCTCCTGACATATATCCAGGAATTCAAGTTTTAAACTCAACAGGTAGCTCTACATTTGAAAGCAACACAGTGCAACAGATGGTGCCCATGCTACTGGCATTTGGAGAGTTCTACTTAGTCAGCATCAAATGGCTCTAGACTGGGTCCCTGGACTGAACAGGGATTCACAGCTGGAGGATAGTGGCTATCTCCCTCTCTGCAGATATTCAAGACCTGCTAGGATGCGTTCCTGTGTGATCTGGTATAGGTGATCCTGCTCTGGCAGGGGGGGGTAGGACTGGATGAGCTTTTGTGGCCCCCTCCAGCTCCTTGAAGATAATCTAATTCCAACCCTCCTTTTGCCATGGGCAGGGATATCTTCCACTAGCCCGGGTTGCTCAAGGCCACATTCAACTTGGTCTTGAAAACCTCCAGGGAAAGGGCAGCCACAACCTGCTTCTCTCACTACCCTCATTTTAAAGTATGTCTTCCTAATCCCCAGTCTAAATCTACCCTCCTCAAGCTTCAATCCATTCCTCTCATCCTATCACTACAAGCCTTTGTAAAAAATCCTTTCCCAGATTTCTTGTAGGCCCCTTTCAGGCTCCCCCTGCAGCCTTCTCTTCTGCAGGCTGTGCAACCCCAACTGCCTCAGCCAGTCCCCAAAGGGGAAACTCTCCAGCCCTATGATAATTTTTCTGGCCCTCCTCTGGACTCATGCCAGCAGTGTCACATCCTTCTTATGCTGGAGGCACCAGAACTGGACACAGTGCTCAAAGTGGAGTTCTATACAGTTAGATGCTGTTGCTAACCAAGCACCACATCTTAGTGTCAAGTACTGCTTATACACTGGGCAGGTAACTTAATACCACCTCCCTATCAGATGATGCTGTGGACTGGAAAACTGGAAGCAGCAGCAGCAAGAGGAATGCAAGTCCTGTTCCTACATGTTTTGACATGATCCTGTTCAGCTGTCTCAAACAAAGGCTTGTGCTTATTCAACCTACAAATAACTTTAATCATCATGTTTTGTTTAAAACTGCAGTATGGATTCTTCTCTCCAGAGGGGATTAATCTTCCTGCTGCTTGTTGGACAGCAGAGATTTGAATTAGGGCTTTAAGCCAAAAGCACAGCTAACATTTGTGCAGATCTAATCACCTACTGGAATTTCTGCTCCCCATCCCACATGCCATCATAAAAAGTAAAGCTTTCCTTTCATTTACGAGCAGTAATTAAAATGTAAATGCAAATTGGTTTAGAAGGACTGGAAGACACTATTAAAGCAGCCCTTGAGACTCACACACAGAAGTTCATAAAGTTCACAGAATTGCCTTGGTTGGAAAAGACCTTTAAAGATCATTGAGTCCAATCATTGGTCTGACACTAACAAATCCTTGACTAAACCTTGTCCCTCAGTGCCACATCTCCACAGCTATGAAAACCTTCCAGGGACAGGGACTCAACCACCACCCTGGGCAGTTCTCAGATACCAGATCAGTGCAATGTTTCTCTTCCCCACAAACCACAGACATCTCCACCCAAAAAACCAAACAAGCAGCACCTCCTTTCTCCTCTGCCAGGACAGCTTTACCCCCTTACACACTATGCAGTGCTCCACTCAAAACCAACTACAAAACTATCAAGAACTACCCAGAACATTCTGTCATCCTGGCGTAGGGAAGTGATCATGTCCCTGTATTCAGCACTGGTGAGGCCACACCTCAAATCCTCTGCTCAGTTTTAGGCTCTTCACTTCAAGAAGGATATTGAAGAGAAGGGCAATGAAACTGGTAAAGGGTCTGGAGAACAGGACTGGTGAGGAGCAGCTGAGGGAACTGGGATTTAGTTTCAGGAAGAGGAGTCTGACATAAAATCTCATTGCTCTTGACAACTCCCTGAAAAGAGGCTGCAGTGAGGTGGGGGTAGGTCTCTTCTCCTAGTGTCAGGTGACAGAGGAGAGGAAATGGCCTGAAATTGGGATGGGGAGGGCTAGATAATAGAGGGGAAAAGAAAATCTATACAGAAAGTGTGGTCAGTAGGGCATTTTATGTGGATCAGAGAGATCTGACACTAAGGATTTAAGTGACCCTCTTTCTAGAGTAGTTACTTTTAACTGCTGGTTTGGCAGCCCCCAGAAGAGCATTATGTAAAGAAACCAGTACTCCAAAGATCCCACTAATGTGAGATTTCTGGCAGAATCCAGAAACTCCAGGAGCTCTAGAACTCACAAAGAATACATTTTTGTACAAGATAATGAGCCAAAAATGACATCACAGATGACATCACGTGTTCAAACCATGTATCAGCTACAAGTACAGTCTGCAAATGCTGAGACCTTCAATAAAGGCAATCAAAGGGAGCTGCCTAAATGAGTGAGAACCAGATGTGGCTGGTGCAGAAACGTCCTGAGCAGCCATTTCCACTTAGTACTTTTACTGAATTAGCATTCTTGACAAAATTGCTCATTTTTTTCAACACCATTTCCAGGAAACAGGCACCACCCAAGTTAATGCAACCTGCTCTACCCCATTAGGATTCATCCAGGTGAGATGAGAGGAAAAAAATTAAACTTAATTAGATCAGTTGCTATAAAATCCATGAGTTTTATTATTTGGCACATTTAAACCTATTATCCAGTTAATCAATTAGAGAAGAGGATAATGTGACATAGTTCTTAAGCATGCTTCAAAGGCACTTCAATCTTATATTTATTGCTTTTAATTCAAACACTTTCTGTGACCAAAAGCAGCACTTTTAAAGGCTTCCTCCAAATTCAGCTCTAACAACAGCTTCAAAATCATTCCTACTCAACAAATTATTTACACTACAAAAAGAACCAATAAAATCATACCCAATGAAAAAGAAAATAAAATATCATTCACACTGACAAAAAAAAATGCATCATTACTAATTTCTAACCTTGGAGACACATCTTGTTCTTCCAAGGCTAAGGCAAAATATCTTCTTCTTCTACATCTTTCCTCTATAGGCTCACTATCAGCCATGCAAAAATTCCATGAAGTTTTAGACAAAGCCTTAGGCAAACAAAAAGCTGTGAGAATCATCCATTCACAGGTCAAATGTATACAATATTTAAGGGAAAACAGACCAAAGAATTCTTCAGTCCAGCAGACAGAGCTGTAACACAGAGTCACTGAAAAGAGAGACCACAGAGCCTAGAAACTGGCATGATTTTAAACACAAAGAGCATCAATTCTTTTGAAAACCTTTTGTAGAGTTGCTTTGAACCAGTAACTCAGATTTTAAACAAGGAATAGATCTTTTGTTTCTTCCTAGTTCAGTATTTCTCCGTCTGATGTACCAGACATCACACTTGGTCTGCAAAGCAGCTGCACTTTCTATTTATTTTCAGTAGATATTACTAACACAGCCAAAAAGAAGTGTTAGTGCCTTCTGCCAGAAGCACTGGAGAGTCAATTGCTGGCTTGTTTCAGCCTTTGGGGAGAATGCAAGCACTCAGAAACACCAACACCGCCTATCAAAAGGCATAGGAGACAGTTCAGAGTCACACACAAAGTTCTGATGATAAAAACATTTAGTTATGATTACAAGCAAGTCCCTCAATGCTGACTGCCAAAAGGTAAACCTCAAATAATCCCTGGCTTTTTTTTTTTTTTCCTCAGTGGAAAACTAACATGTGAACTAGTTTTAAAGGATAAAAAGATATGATTCTAACCCAAGAAAACTATCCATTCTAAACAGGATTCTGAACCAGGCTGCTCAAAGATGCAGAAGAG
Organism: Pogoniulus pusillus; assembly: GCF_015220805.1. Classification (NCBI taxonomy): domain Eukaryota; kingdom Metazoa; phylum Chordata; class Aves; order Piciformes; family Lybiidae; genus Pogoniulus; species Pogoniulus pusillus. Next base: position 4,184,952 of record NC_087288.1, on the reverse strand, counting down.
GCTGTACTACTACTGAAGGAAAGACTGAGATCAGGTAAAACTTGGCATCAGTGGACCCACAAGAAGACAACCTGGAGTACTGTGTCCAGTTCTGGAGTCCCTATCACAAGAGGGCTATGGATGTGCTGGAAGGCATCCAGAGAAGGGCCATGAGGTTGATCAGAGGGCTGGGGTACCTCTCCTATGAGAAGAGACTGAGGGATTTAGGGCTCTTCAGTCTGGAGAAGAGAAGGCTTCAAGGTGACCTTATTGTGGCCTTTCAGTATCTTAAGGGGGCTACAAGAAAGCTGGGGGGGGATATTTTAGGCTGTCAAGTAGTGATAGGACTGGGGAAAACAGAACAAAGCTAGAAATGGGTAGATTCAGACTGGATGTTAGGAAGAAGTTCTTCACCATGAGGATGGTGGGACTCTGGAATGGGTTGCCCAGGGAGGTGGTGGAAGCCTCATCCCTGGAGGTGTTTAAGGCCAGGCTGGGTGAGGCTCTGGACAGCCTGATCTAGTGTGAAGTGTCTCTGCCCATGGCAGGTGGGTTGGAACTGGCTGATCCTTGTGGTCCCTTCCAACCCTGACTTATTCTATGATTCTATTCTATGACTCCCTTGCTCAGAGTCTTACAAAGCATTCTCTTCAGCTTTCTGGACTTGTACTCTACACTGCTCTAACTCCAGTTCACAGAGTCTGGGGACTTCAGGTTGGAGATGTTCAACACTTCACATATTCCATCAAATACATCCTTTATTGTGAATGCATACAATGCATACATCTCCTCCACACATTCATCCAAAATTTGAGAACCATAGAAGATTACTTTACAGTGATCAAAACATTCTACTCAAAAGTCAGACACTACCTATTCAGATTCCTCCTTGTGAAGAGAAATACTTCAAAGCTGCTTTCATAATGGATTTTTTTCACACTGTTGAAACACTTGAGCAACTTCTTGGAGGGGCAGGGAGGTTTAATACTGAACTCCTAATAGATTTCCTGGATTTCCTCTCTGGAGTAAAAAACTCTTCCTTGGGGAAGAGTTTTAAGTTTTGAAGTAATTCATGAGAACAAGAAAACTAAAAGCTTGAAAGTATAGTTGTCTTACAACATCATATGATTAGAGATTTTCAAAGGTCATCTTAGGGGAAAAAAGCTCAAAACACAGTGTAAAAGAAACAATTATGAGTAGAACAGAGACAAATCTGTCTCCAGTGAAGAAGTTGGAGGGTTAACTCAAGTCAGGCACTTCCTTGGGAACCCACAATAGCCCAGTTCACTTGGTGCTGAGACAGAGAAGTCAATACATAAGGTTCAGCCACCTTCCAGAGACCTCTATGAAGTCTTTAAGCAAGACCTCAGCGAAGACTGCATTCAAAATGAGGAAGCTGAGAGCACAAAGTATCCCAAATGGCACAACTCAAAGACCTCTGTACTCAAAAAAGAAAGCCAAAAGGCCAAACAAAAAATACAAACAAAAATATCTATTTTGCTAAATGCATCCAGAGATGAATCAGTATCCTCTTCACACTGTCCTAATGCAGACTCCACCTCTCTTTAGGAAGACTCAGGTTCCACCCTCTCCAACAGCATACCTGTCTTCAATTACAGGGACTCACATGTTGTCTTTTATTGATTGAAGGACACACAAGGGCTGAAGAATTCTCTCATCATTTCTATTAATAAATAAAGGATATTTAAAAGAAGCACTCAGCTCTAGTTCAGAAGACTGACCTTCAAGCCTGGAGCACATTTTTTGCTGCAGCATCCCCCCAGAATGAAAAGCAGATGATATTTCTTTCTTATTACACAGAAAGGAAATTAATAATATTAACCATTCACCTGACATTGTATTTCAGCATCAATGACCTGTTAAAAGGAAATCCACCATTTCCAGTTTCTGCTTTTGAGTGATTGGTAAAGCTTGCAAGCAACACCATTTCACTCTGACCCAAAAAACTCAAACATGCTTCTTAAGTAACTCCAATAACTTGGGAACAACAAGGAAAACAACAAAAAAATTAACCAATTGCCTGATCAAAATGCCTGCATAATCAGAAAGAGCCATTCCTGATACTCCCTTCACAGAAAATGTTGAGCCATGCTGGCTAACCTCTCTCTGTGTCATGACCTCTGAAGGAATCCAGATCTATTCTTGCTGACAGAAAAAAATACCACTGCATCAGATCTCTTAAGAGGTAATCAAGAGGGATTGGTTGTTGTTGTTGTTTCAGACATACCAAGTTAGCAAAACTTGCTGACATTCAAATTGAAGCATACAGCAGAGAAGCATATTTCAAAGGTTATCAAGTAGGTATTTGGGTTTTTCAGCTTCTACTCTATAAAACTCATTCAGGTTTTACTGGATGCTCAGATTTAACTGATTCCTCCATGCATCCCACAGCCTGCTTTGTGTGATGATCCTCCTCTGATACTGAAGCTTTTGACATCATTTTGGAAGCGAGTCCTTTAATAACAGCATAGGAAGCCCTAATACACCAGGTGTGGCTTCAGAGACAAATCTTGAGCCACCCAGGAAGTGCTCTAATAATTAGAGCAGCCCTCCTGTAAGCCTTTACTACTGAAGGTCTCTTGAACTAGTTTTAAGCTGAAAAATGCGAGAGAAGATAGGACAGAGGATTAATTTTTCACCTGCCCTGCCCTCCTATAGTAGCAGTGCAATAAAAGATAGACCTTGACTATAGTGAGTGATTTTCATCTCCTTTTATGCTCAGCCTCTGCCCTTTCTCTAGGCATTCATAGTTTATCTCCTTTCTCAGCCTCAAAATGCGTTTTGTTTTTTCCCCCCGAGAGAAAAACTGTAAGGTTTCTCTTTGCTCTCTAGAGAGAAATTCACATTTATCACTAAAGCTGTCAGCTATCAGCAGGTTAAAACTAAATGGCAAGATCACTAAAGATACTGAAAAGACAACGTGACAGCAGAAAGGGACACTCCTAAGAAGTCACCACTGCTGCTATCCCAGGCGAGAAGAACTCCTTCAGATTCTCTGGATTGCTTTTGCTTCGGGGGAACACTAGGAGACTAGGAGCCTTCCATCCTGCCAGGGCAGCTGTGCTGGTCCTGCACTGTGCTGTGTCTCCAAGCCCAGGTAGCCAGCAAGACTCAGCCTGGAAAGTGAACCATCTCTTTAGCCTCCTCTGTTCAACATGTCCACAGATCAATAGCCCGTTCCAGATTGTGCTCTCCCATGGTTTCTTCTGCCTACACCACCTTGGCCAACACCAGCGTTGATAATTTTGTACATCTGCTATTTAAAAGCCTTCTCAAGTGTTTCTACTTTAAACTGCCTCCTCCTTGCACATTAAGCTGCACCTAAAATTAGCTTGCAAAGCAAATCTTCATCTTGATGCAACAGTATTTCCCCTACTTCCACCTTTCTCTAAACAGAGACTGCTGGTTTGGCCTAGGAATCTAGTGAATCCACAAGCATTTTGGGTGGCAAAAGGCACAAGGATTTCTTTGCTAGGGTGTTCTTGGCATGGTGACGAGGTGCTTCCGCTGGCCCAGAACAACATCAGTGTGGTATCACCTGGTTTAAGGACCCCTGTGAGTAGACAAAGGAGCCCCTAGCAAAGCAACAACCCACAGCAGCCTGCAACAGCAAAAGACTCCTTCCTGCTGACACGCATGGAGAGGAAGCACAACCTGCTGCAGGACTTCCCAGGCTGTGTTGGGCACATGTGAGCAAAGCCAGCTGTGAGAGGAGCATTCCCCACAGTAAATGTTTCCTCCACATCATCCTCCCAACCTCAGGCTGATGAGCAGAGTTAATTGTATGTTGACAGCTTCCAAGTAATTACAGCCATCCCCAGTCCAATGCTTACTGGTATGACATTGGTCATCCTCAACAAAGGAAGGCAGAGTAAAATATAGATTTTGATTAAAACTCTTTCTAGACCTTAAATTCTGCTTCCACCAGATGTTCTGCCCTGTATCCCTCCACTACCCTTCTCACTAGACACTAAGCCTGGCTGCCAAGTAAAACAAAACCCAGTATTTCTTTCATCCTTAGAAAACCACAGTGATGCAGCCAGTTTTACTTGCTCTATTGTACAAACTCCATTTGCAATCTGTCCTGGTGCATGCAGTCCACAAAGAGCATGAGAAGCTGCATGCTCGTTTGTAGGATTGACGCCATGCAAATCCTTCTCATTTCCAGCAAGTTGTGAAACACAAAAGGCAGGATATCCTGGAAGCAGCAAGATAAAACAACAAAAGAAAAAGGGGGAAAAAAGGCAGGTGTCCTCCTGGGAATAACTTACACTAGGCTTCTTTCAGGGCAGTAGCTAAACCTTTCATAAAGAAATCCAATTCAGCCCAAGCCACTTTGTGAAGCTGTCTACAAACATCTATACTTGAAGCACCAAAGATCCAGATCACGCTTCTGGGGCAGCCAAACGATGGGCAAGGACAATTTAAGTCAGGAAGCCAATTCAGGTGACATGCTGCAATATATACTGGAGGATTCATCATGCTTTATGCTCTGGTGAAGTTCAAATGAACGCTATCACATGCATCTGGGTCAAAATTTGACTGTCATTACATTCAACAGTGCAAAGACAAGGTATCAGCTATCACCAAACCCAAGTCTGCATCCCACGTATAACTCACTGTAGCCTGAAGCATCTGAGCTCCACACCAAGCCATTCCAGTTCCAGCTGAGTGAGGGCTCTTGAAGGAGAGCCCTGGTACCTGAATAAAGGGAAATCCTCCCTCAGCTACAGGAAGATCTCCAAAATAAAACTTTCATTCTTCTCCCACCTTTTCTTCTTGTTAGCATTGAAATAGCATTGAAGACCTTGACATGAGTACATAACAGAAGACACTTGAGTTTTTCTAACTTCCCTAGGTGGTAGCACAAGCTTTTAGTTTATGTTAGTTCAGCACAGTCCCAACATGGGCAGGAGATGCTTAAGGGAAATGGTGATATGTAAAAGAAAAAACACAAAACAAAACAAACTTCTTCACCAGTTGCAACCTGTAGACTGCTAAGATACGAGTGTCAAAAATACAACTCCTGCAACAACCACCAAACTCTGTTTAGATGCTTGCTTACATCACTAGAACAATTGCTTATAACATGTATTTATTTTTCCTGCAAATGTGGCTACTTGGCTCCCCTAACCCTTCAGGTGTGACACTTCAGTAGCTTTTTCTTAAGCAAAGGTCTGAACAAAGTAAAATTAAGTAGCTGACAAAATCCTCTGCTTACCCCACTGGCAGACTGGAGACAATATGTTAAAGAATTTTACTAGCTTAAGGTCTGCCTGCCTACAAGATGTCCATCACAGAGGTAGAGCATCCAATCTAGCTAAAGAAAAAGCCACACAAGCCCCATGCACAGCTGTATCCTGCCCATTCAGAGTTCTCCACGAAGTATGTAAAGCAGAGGATGTTGCAAATCTTTTTGAGAAGGTTCCTGTCATACCTGGATCCATTCAAAACTCTTTGGCCATTTCCACCAGGTCAACCCATAGAAATAAAAGAGGCTGCTAGAGAGAACATGCCAAGTCCTAGGAAAACATAAACCAATTAGCTCTCATTAATTACAACTCACCACACCTTAGAACACTGTCAGATGTCACTCCAAAATCTCTACCTGGCTTGAAGTGAAATATTTATCCCAAATTGCAAGGCCTCATGATCTTCTTACACCCACAGCAGGCACACTCAGGGTCAGTGTCTGGGCATGCAAGGGGATCAGGCAGCATCTTTCAGTTGAGAAGGAAAACATGGCTTTAAGATCAAGCCCAGGCATGGTAGGAAGGTCAAGCCCTGATGTTAATCTGTTTTGCCTTCAAACAGTCAAACCAGTATGTTTCTTCCACTACAATCTTCAAGCGTTTCCTCTGGTCCTCTTGGCTCCTCAGCCTTTCCCACTTTGGCATTATAGAATCACAGAATGGTCTGGGTTGGAAGGGACCTCCAAAGGTCATCTAGTCCAACACTCCCTGCAATAAACAGGGGCATCCTCAACTAGATCAGGTTGCCCAGAGCCCTGTCAGGCCTCACATTGAATATTTCCAGGGATGAGGCTTCAACCACCTCCCTGGGCAACCTGTTCCAGTGTTCCACTACCTCCATAGTAAAGAGCCTGTTCCTAACATCCAATCTACATCTGCTCTTCTCTAGTTTGAAGCCATTGCATCTGGTCCTGTGACTACAGGCCTTTGTAAATAGTGTCTCTCCATCATTTCTCAATCTTCATATGTTCCTCAAGAGGCTCACCTCAAACCAGTCTTCCTCCTGCTGCAAGTTTCTCTCTCTCTGCTACTACCTCCTCATAGGGCCAAAGCAGCAGAGTCACTCCACAAGCACGCCAGAGGCATAAAGCGGCCTTTGTCCACCCTCTTCCCTCCCACAGGGATTCATAAAGAAACCAAGATTAAGAGAGAACAACTCATCTCAAATAGCTGTTTCTATGAAACCACAGACATTTCCACTTCCACCTGATGTACTGAAGCATTCACTGCTTTTTATCACACCAAATCCCAATTTATTACTAAAATAACTCAGGTTTTTACATCAGGAAATAATAGAACTGCACTTTGTAAAGGGATTAAAGTATTCTCCTTCTACAGAGTTCCAAAACTGACCTGGGACCAAAGCAGAAGGGTCTGCAAGGGAAGCTGCAAAGGGTAATTTTAAAAATACAAAGTCTATGAACCAGCTTAATCTCTTAGTACCTTACTACCAGACTTAATACTGCACAAACAGACACACAACTGCGTATCTGGATTTAAACCAGAAGAGAATAATCCATAAGAGTCCATATGGTCAGCAAGTTATTTATATTTATCATTGCTGCTTTGGCCTTCAATATATACTTCTAAATCAAGCATGCAATGCAGAAATAGCCATAAGCACCTGATGCCGTAGCATCAGAAGAAGATATATTCATTTATAGTAGAAAAGACTGTTAAAGCCCCAAGAAATGGAGCTACTTAGTTCAGTGCCATGGCAAAACCCATGTTCTGTGTGTGCTGACCTTTTGAGCAAGACGTGGCATCAACCAGGTGGGAAGAGACCTCCAAGATCATCCTGAACAACACAAGAACAGGCTAAGAAAGATTATGTCAAAGATTTTTCTCCTCAGTAAGAAACAGTATTCTCTCCTTTGAAAAAAGGTAGATCTTCAAACCCATACAAGAAGATGACAGGGAGTTGGAACTAGATGGTCTTTAAGGTCTCTTCCAACCCAAACCATTCTATGAATCTATGAGCTAAAATCTGATTCAGATTACAGATTGCACCATATTCTGTTGGTATTTGAAAAGGCAAGTTGTTTGCCATGAGGGTGGTGGAATACTGGAACAGGTTGCCCAAGGAGGTGGTTGAGGCCCCATCTCTGGAAATATTCAAGGTTAAGTTTGACAGGGCTCTGGGCAACCCGATTTAGTTGAGGATGCCCCTTCTGACTGCAGATGTCCTTTGGAGGTCCCTTCCAATTCAAATCATTCTATGATCCTTCCTCTAGCCAAACTTTAACATTTGTCCTTACAGAAACGATCGAAACCAAAATACCAAGGTGTTAACACCACTTTCTTAGAAGCCCATAATGCATCTCCATACCCACCCACCCCAAAAAATATCACCAAACAATTTGCACATATGGCATTCATGCAGTGCATCAAACACTGTCTCAAGGTACAGTTGAGTTTCTGCCCACAATTCATTTTGGCTGCTTGAGAAGATGCAAGACACTGTAATGAGATGACAAAGATGAAGCTTGCACCGTCTCTTGAAACTTCTCTTCCTTCTGTACACTCACAATTAAATGCTTTCTTCCCAACAGCTGCTATTCAAGACAACTATGAAGACAAACCAAATTCTCTTCTGTTCCCAAAAACACTTTAACATTTGAAGCAATGCCTCAAGGACAGTTAGTGAAATCTTTAAAAACCATTATCATGGAATCATAGAATCAGCCAGGGTTGGAAGGGACCACAAGGATCATCTAGTTCCAAGTCCCCTGCCATGCCCAGGGACACCCTACCCTAGAGCAGGCTGCACACAGCCTCAGCCAGCCTGGCCTTAAACACCTCCAGGCATGAGGCCTCAACCACCTCCCTGGGCAACCCATGCCAGGATCTCACCACTCTCCTGCTCAACAACTTCCTCCTCACCTCCAGGCAGACTCTCCCCACCTCCACCTTTGCTCTATTCCCCCCAGTCCTAGCACTCCTTGATAGCCTATAAAGTCCTTCCCCAGCTTTTCTGTAGGCCCCCTTCAAATACTGTAAGGCCACAAGGAGGCCACCTGGGAGCCTCCTCTTCTCCAGACTGAACAGCCCCAACTCTTTCAGTCTGTCCTCAAAGCAGAGGTGCTCCAGTCCTCTGATCATCCTCTTGGCCCTTCTCTGGACATGCTGCAGCATCTCCACAACCCTCTTGTAATAGGGGCTCCAGAACTGGATGCAGTACTCCAGGTGGGGTCGCACCAGTGTGGAGCAGAGCAGGAGGATTGCTTCCCTCGACCTGCTGGCCACACTTCTCCTGATGCAGCCCAGGATCTGGTTGGCCCTCCCAGGCCAGTCTGAGAAACTACCCTAGCAAAGAGCAAACAAGGACAATAAAGTGATGATGCAGCATGCAGATGTATTCCCACAACGTAACACACAGCTGGCAAGTCTTTTTTTTGAGGGGGTGTGGGGAGGGAAATTAAAAATATTAAAATGGATGCAAAAGCAGGCCTGGCTGCATGCTCACTGAAAGACAAGCCAACAACGGTGACAGAAGAAGTGTCCCTGTAGCATCCACCAAAGTCACATTCCTCAAACGAGCAGGGCACCAAGGTGGGCAGGATGCCTGCACACAGCAGTCACCTAGCGAGTGAAAAGCGAGGCACAGCAAAATTGTTTCTTTGTGAAAGACTTTTCTTGCTATCACTTTTGCCACTGTAGGCCAACTTCAACCCTGGCAAGAGCGAAGCACAGATGAGAACTCAGAAGGGGATGTCTTCACCCCATTGCACCCACAGCTCCCTCACAGGTCATGCCAGAGGACTGGAAAAGGACATGCAGCCTTCCCACGGGCACCTTCTTCTGGAACATCATCTAGTCAGGTTGCTTTAGATCCAGGGCACTGAGAAGAAAGTTGAGATAACCCAAACCTTGCTGAGTGTCATGGCAACAGAGTACAGCAGATGTTCTGGACCATAGGCACCACAAGCCAGACTTGCTCAAAACATGAGCAACATGAACAATACTTACACAACTTCAGGTAAGCTCTGGAAAAGAGAAGACTCTGAGGAGACCTAGTTGTAACCTTTCAGTGCTTAAAAGGAGCTTAGACAAAAACAAAGGCCTGTTGCAACAGGACACAGAGTAATGGTTTCAAACTAAAAGTGTGTAAAGTCAGACTAGATATAGGAAGACTTTTTTTTTATAGTGAGGTTGGCTAAACACTGTAACATGTTGCCCACAAAGACATCCTTAGAAACACTCAAAATTAAGTTGGATGGGCTCTGAGCAATCTAACCCAGCTGAAGATGTCCCTACTCGTTACAGAGGGTTGGACTAGGTGACCTTTAATAATCCCTTCCAACCCAAACTATTCCATGATAAAATTCAGAAAGCTGCTTCTACCAATACAGCCATATAGAGATCTTGCTGATACTAGAGGGATTTTTGTGAACCACCACTCTGCTGCTTTTTTCTTTACCTCAATCTCAACCAAATCTGTTAAATCTGGTTAATTATAGAGGAAACAAATCTGCTCATCAAACTAAACAATTGTTTCCTACATAAATAATACTCCTAATTTAATTTTCTGTTTACTGCCTCCTAAAATAAACTCAGCAAATTCTTTGAAGGCATGCTGCTTCAAAAACATGGAAGTTTTACCTTAGAAAAGAATCACAGAATTGTTTCAGTTGGAAAAGACCTCTAAGAGTACAGAGTTCAACCATCAACCAAATAGCACCGTGGCCATTAAACCATGTCCCTAAGTGCCTTATCCTCACATTTCTTGAACACCTCCAGGGATATGGTGACTCCACCAGTTCCCTAGGCAGCCAGTCCCAATGCCTGATCACTCTTGCAGTAAAGACAATTTTTTTTCTTAACACTCAGCCTAAACCTCCCTTGGTGCAACTTGAGGCCACTTCCTCTTGTTCTACTGCCTGCGAGAAGGGACCAACTTGTTTGACCACTTCTGTCAAACCAGGGGTCTGTCTTTCTCAACTGAATGTTTCTCCTCAATCTGCCAGTGGGTGGATGAAAGGTAATTTCTTTGTGCTCCAGGGAATGAGAGATAGATGAGGCATCTGGAGTTAAACCTGTTTTTTGTATGTGCAGGCCAGAATGCTGCCGCACTCAGTTGCTCTCAGGAGTGCAAAAAGCAGACCAAGGCCAGTGTCTAAGCTGAGATGTGTCCCGGGCAGTGCCAAAGAGAGATGTCGTGAGTGCTATTAGAGCTGAGGTGGCCACATCTGTACATGCATCTCTTGGGGTTTGGTCTGCTCTCAGAAAAATCAATAGACAATTTCCCAGAGTCTTCAGCTGGAAGTCTGAGTGAACCCTGGGTTTATAAGTGCTCAAGAAAAGGCCTTTTTAAAGTTTTATGAGGAGAGGCTGAAAGAACTGGGATTCTGGAGAAGAGGCTGAGCAGAAACCTTATTGCCTGAAAGGAGGTTGCAATGAGGTGGGAGATTGGTCTCTTCTCCCTGGTATTAGGTGATAGGAGGAGAGGAAATGGCTGGAAATTGTGCCAGGAGGGTTAATGTGGATATTAAGAAAATTTTCTTTCTGGAAAGAGTGTTGGAACAGGGACATGGTTTAATGGGCACGATGGTATTAGGTCAACATTTGGACTCAATGACCTCGGAAGTCTTTTCCAGCCTCAATGATTCTATGTCCTTCAGGAGCCACACAAACCCTGAGTATGACCTGCAGCATAGCCAAGGCAGCACAGATACCAACCCATACTAACCAAAGGTTTGTGTACTTCATGCTACAAAGTAGCTGCGATTCAGCTGTGCAAAGCTCCAGGTGTAGCCAGCACCTTGTCTGCAGGGTAAATGCTGCCTGGCTGCAACTCGCTTCACTCTTCGCTGGAATAAAACTTGGTGTGCTGCAGGAGCTCCTAAACTACCTTCATAAAGCCTGCTATGCACTCCAGAGATGGGAACAGGCTTTGCCTTCAAGCTATGATGCTCAATACTGCACCAGGAGTGAAATGAACAAACCCTTCCAGGCCTCATCACACTTTGCTCCATTTTTACAGGCTGATCAACAGAAGAAAAAGCAAGAGTTCACTTTAGCTAAATCTCTTTTTCTTTAATTGGTATGGTAAGACAGTTGCCTATTGAGAGACAGAACTGGCATGCTCCTTCCAATAAAACCCATACTATTAACTACATGCACTCATTACTAGGACAAATCCTCCTGCTAGAGATTGAAGAGCCCATGGACTTGTCTTCTTCTTGCTGTCTTGAAATGTTCAATCATTTTTATCTGCCCATGAGTACTTTAAAACCCAGTCTCAGCTGAGGGTACCTAAAGAGACATAAACCTGTCTCTTTTTTTCTTACATAGGTTGATAGGGTTTCAGAACTGAGGATGCTGCAACATTTGGACATGGGCTGTGAAGCCTCACACAGTATGTACTACAGTATATAATCCATGTGGTTTTATCCCTCTCAATTTCCCAGTTCAAATCACAGTATGACCCTACACCTACATTTCCTACAGGATTACAGGCTGCACTCCTAAACCACAACGTTTTGCTGATGCATGCAACAGTTTGCCTCAACAGTCACTGCTTTAAACCCAAAGGCATTAAGTTGCAGGTGGTCAGCAGTAACTGATTCTAGGTGTTTATCACAGAAACTGCATTTCTTTGGAGAACTATCATTATTTTTCTACATAAAATGGCACACCTCTGCTATGAGGATAAGCTGAGGGAGCTGGGGCTGTTCAGCTTAGAAAAGAGAAGACTCCAGGAAGATATAATAACTGCCTTCCAGTGCGTGAAGGGATCCTACAGGAGGGCTGGAGAGGGACTTTTCATAATGGTGTCAAGAAACAGAACAAGGGGGGATGGTTTTAAACTGAAAGAGAGTAACTTTAGATGAGCTATGAGGAAGTTCTTCAGTATGAGAGTGGTGGGAGTCTGGAATAGGCTGCCCACAGAGGTTGCGGCTGCTCCCTCCCTGGAGGTGTTCAAGGCCAGGTTGGATGAGGCCTTGAGCGACCTGTTCCAGTGGGAGGTGTCTCTGCCTATGGCAGGGGGTTGGAACTGGATGATCCTTGAGGTGCCTTCCAGCCTAAACCATTTTATGATTCTGTCAGATGAAGGTGTTTGCATTGAACTTTCCTAAAGGGCTGTGGCCAAGACTGAACACATTATTCTGCTAATTTCAGCTTTACTGGTATGACAACTTACATGGTAAACTTCAACAGTATGGAATCTCAATACTCCATAACCCTCAGAAGGTCTGCTTCTTTACCTATCTTCATTACAGGACCTCCTTCCTAAAAACAGTACCTTGGGTTGGACCATCAAATATATCAAAATCCTCTTGTCCTCCAAAACAGAGCACCAAAACCAAGGCCTGAAACCCTTATTCAGTCTCCTTCAGACTTTGTGCTAACTGCAAAGACCTCAGTGCCAACAGCGAGCACAAGAGTGTCAGAATTGCCACCAGCACCACTTAGGCTGACTTGCTGCCTTGATGGTGACTCAAAATCACCCAGTGAGAACAATCACCCAGAGCTGTTATCTGTAGACCTTTGGCTCAGCTGTTTTCAAACACTTCAGATGAATAAATAATTTTCCTAGGACCAGCTCTACTGGGTCAGGTGGCAGGTATGCTGTTTCTGGTATGCTTCCTGCCATAGTCAGTGCCTGAAATTAACATAGAAAATTAACTAAATATTTGAAAGGGCTCTCCCAGTATGTACTCCTCCCAGGGTCCACACACAGCTCAGTGACCCTCTGAACTATAGGAGGTGCTTTGTGAAAGTCAGCTTTAGTGGATTTTTCTTCCACAAATTTGCACTGCTGCTTTTCAAGTCATAGAATCAACCAGGTTGGAAGAGACCTCCAAGCTCATCCAGTCCAACCTAGCACCCAGCCCTAGCCAGTGAAACAGACCATGGCACCAAGTGCCTCATCCAGGCTTTTCTTGAAGACCTCCAGGGACGGCAACTCCACCACCTCCCTGGGTAGCCCATTCCAATGCCAATCACTCTCTCTGTGAAGAACTTCCTCCTAACATCCAGCTTATACTTTCCCTGGCACAACTTGAGACTGTAAACTTTCCATATCCACAGGCTTCAGAAAGTATTTCCAAAGCTTAACTAACTACACAGTAGGTCAAAACCAAAACACATCCTTTTTGTTCCTTTTGAACCTGCCAGCTTCCAGTGACAATAAAAACATTCAACTTTGCCACATCACTCATGAGGACATCAACATTTCCAAAGCCTCCAAGCTTTTCCCTGCCCAGCGTTATCAAATACTGGGAGAATACAAAGGTTATACTGGGTCACAAAGTGTCTGCAAGGGTGGAGAAAGGAAGCTTCACCTAGCTTATGAGCACATTATGGTTAATAGGTCAAAATACTGACCCGCTATCAAAGCAAAAATGCATGGTGATCCCAGATCCTGAGGGACACAGGACTTTGAGCAGATTATACATCAACAACCACTTGAGCTAGAAATATGGGGGTGGGGAAGTGAGTTCAACTTGCAATTCTGCAAGCTAATACTGGCGTGGGTTTAATTCACAAAGCTATTTAGCCTTGCAGCAAACTTGACTGCCTGCATGTTCACACTGTTGGCTATACAGTTTTACAGCCAAAGGCATAACTGTACCCTCACTAAGGAGTTTATTAACTTCCACACATGAAAATCTCATCCACCAAAAACACACTCATGCTAAACTCTAATTCTTGCATAAGTAAAAACAACACCACAAGAGTTTAACTTATAGAATCACAGGGATCATATGGGTCCTCTAGAGATTGAGCCCAACACCCCTGCCAAAGCAGGATCACCTAGGGCAGGCCACACAAGAAAGCATCCAGGAAGGTTTTGGAAGCCTTCCAGAGAAGAAGACTCCACAGCCTGTCTGGGCAGCCTGTTTCAGTGCTCTGTCACCTTCACAGTAGAGTTTTTTTTCCCCATGTCGTGGTGGAACTTCCTGTGTTCCAGTTTGTACCCGCTGCCCCTTGTCCTTTCACAGAACATCACTGAAAAGAGACTGGCACCTTCATCATGACACCCACCCTCGAGATATTTATAGACATGAATAAGACCCCCTCTCAGCCCTCTCAAGACTAACAGCCTCAGACCTCTCAGGCTGTCCCACTTCAATGATAACCTTTTGCAGTTATTTTATGAACTGTATGGAATTAAACTGCACATCAGCACGGTTTTATGGTATTTAAATACTGAAAGAAGATATTTGCTTCTCATATTAAATCTGCACAAGGATAATTTTAATCATTACATCATTTCTACTGTTAACAGGCTTTTTTTGTTTGCTTGTTTCCTAGCATTCTCCTGTCTTGAAAAGGAAAACTTCAGTGACATTTAACTCCTGAGCTCACCTCCAGCCTGTTAATTTGTCACATTTGCAACAGAAGGAAGAGTCAGTCCTGTGGCCAACCTTTGTACTTAGATGGCTGTGAACCCAGCTCATAGGCTGCTCGCAGCCCAGCAATGCCAAATGAACTGTAAGAAATTAGATCGCTTCCGAGAGCGAGATGGGACACAAGTCACAACATAATCCTTCCCTCCACCTTGTGAGAAAGGGCTGACAATCAGCAACACGTAGATGAAACCACAGCTAGCAAACATCCTTTTATACAACCTGTAATCTATTAATGTAGATATCTCAGTCTCTGGTGGCATTAGGAATTACCAGTTAGGAAACCTGAGGACTGTGTCAGGCAAGCATGGGCACTAAATAGGCTGCACTGCCAGCTGCATTCAAGTGATGACCCATTAATGAAATCAACCTTTTTCAAGTTTTCCTACACAGTGATGAACCCAAGTTCCAGGAATCAGGTACCAGGTTGGGGTAGTACATCACTACTCCGTGCTCTCCAAAAACAGAGCCTGCAAAAGTACTCCAACGAGAAACAGGCCAGGAGAAGATGGTTTTTAGTTACAGAACCAGTGATGCCGTGTCTGGCTAGTCAAGGCTCTGACAGATTTACTTTCCTTGACAAGGACAACCCTACCGGGAGAGGAGCTCAGCTGCAACTCAACAGGGACGGAATTTTATAAAACAACTCGAACATTAGGAGAAAAAAACAAACAAACAAAAGCAAAAAGCCACAGGAAATAAATTTCCCATGACAGTTCCTTTAAGGAAGCAGAGAAAAATCACTTTAGCCTGTGACCGTACCCAGGGGAAGGTCCGCGCACAGCCCGTCTCTCCCCGGGGCCGGCGGGAAGCGCTCACCCGCGGAGCTGCTCTTCCCGGCCCGCACCAACAGGTTTCTCCCCGAGATCTACCGGCGCTACCCGAGCCTGCAGACCCCAGAGCCGGCACCAGGGCGCATCTCGGGCTACGACTCCGGCGGTACCGGGGCATGTAAGGTGAAAGCTGCCGGCGCAACAGCCGCCGCCGCTGTCCCTCCCAGGCGCCTCCGCCGCCCCGTTCCCGTCCTCTTCCCCCCAGCCCCGAGCAGCGCTTAAAGAGACAACTGCCGCTGCACCCAGCCTTTGCTGCCAGAGGGCTCTTGCTCTTGTAAAGTCTCGCTCCCCACGACGAAGCCTCCGGCGTACGCCCCACCAGGGAGCCGATCGCACCTGCCGGCGAACCGGGCCGCGCCTCCCCGGGGCCGGTCGAGAGGAGCCGGTGGCGGGGAAGGCGCTAGGACAGCGCGCCGCGGCCAGGCCAGGCGGCCGGAGTCCCCCTGTCGGGCAGAAGTGCGGCGGGGGACGGCGAGAGAGCCCAAAGGCCTGCTGCGCCGCGTCCTTACCTGCTGCTGCTTCTGCTGCCTGCGCTGGGCGCTCGGCTGCCAGCCCTGCTGCCGCCGCTGCTGCGCTGCTCTGCGCCGCCCCCGGCCGCCCGGCACAGCTCTGCCCGGCCGCCCGGGACGTCAGCGCCACGGCCGGGGGCGGGGGCTGCGCCAGCGACGGCGGTGGGAGGGAGGTGGAGCCGGTGGCAGCGGCAGCTGGGAAGCGCGGGCCGGGCGCGGCGGCCCTCCCTCAGCAGCGGTGTTGCCTGACAGGGAGCCCCAGCCTGCCGCCCGGCCCGGGGCTCCACGCCGCGGGTGTTGTTCAGGGTTGGCTTGGCGCCGCGCCGCGCTTGCGGCCGGCATAGGAGTTTTACCTTTTCTTTTTTCAGCTGATTTCTTTACAGAAAGAGTCCGTTTTAGGGTTATCTTTGTCTCCATTAACGGCTGCCCCGTGAAGGGAAGTAGGTGGCAGAGCAGGTGACAGGTGTCCTGCTGTGGCAAACCTTGGAAGTCTGAAATGGTTTAGCCTCCCTGCTCTGCTCATGCTAAGCTGTCCCCACTCTCAACAGGCCTGTCCTCGGGGACCTGCCCTGTGTGACGGCTCAGCTGTTGCCTGCCCCCCCACCACCACTGAAGAAAATCACCCAGACTGGACTCAGCTGAGCTGGAAACTAGAATGGAGCTTTATATTTATTTACAGCTTAGCACAGTTTACAAACAGATATTTACAGTCTATACAGATAGAGACAGAAACAGACAAGCTAAAAAGGTAATAGAGAAACACAGCAGCCCTCCCAGAAACCAGAGTCCCCAGGAGGAGCTCCCATCCGCCTTCCCACCTCCTTTCCACCCCCCTACCTTACCCCAGACTTTGCCTTACATTCAAGGTGAGTTTGGAGAATCGGCCAGGGGGGTTAGGAAGCAGAAGGATTAGTTACACACAGACGGCAGGTGAGAGAGAGAAAAGTGCAGGCAGCCAGAGCCAGAGCACAACTCTGTTATCTGTGTTTGTGTTCTTGTTCTTATCCATCTCAGCAAGCCTATGAGTGAAGCAGACATCACCATTGTTTCCTTTTCACAGCCTAGCATCTAATTCCTCTCACTCAAATATCCCAGCTAGGCTCAAACTATCACACCCTGAGAGACATTAGACAGCTGGGACTAGCCCTGGCCATGCCTGCTGCTCAATGATCTTAGCAGTGTCCAGCTGCCCCAGTGTTGTCACCTGTGGCTTCTGGGAAGCAGCACAGGTTCCAGACAGCCTTCCTGCTCCGTGGGCAGCCCTGCAGGCTTTCTGTGGCACATCCCCACAGCTGGTGCCCTGGTGTGACTCAAGAGAGTGACCCAACTGGACAGCATTGCATCATGCTTGGCCACGGTGTCACAGCACTGGACGGCACCCACAGCCACTCCTCCCCGACCAGCTGTGCTGGAGTTTCGTGCCAGCTGCCCATGGCTGGGCTTCATGAGCATTCCTAGCATCACCAGCTGCTTTGTCAGCTTCCCTGTAAACATGCTTCTCTTCATGCAACACTTTGTGAGTGGCACAGTGACCCTGACCCTGTGCACAGCAAAGCGTCTCTGCTCTCCGCCCGATACATTGTGGTGTGCTTTGCTGATAGAGGGAAATAAACCAGATCATGCTCCCAGATTTCTCGTGTTTTCCTTCACCTTGCCATCCTGCCTGCTTTCCTTCAGGCAGGATGCGCTTCACTGCATCCTTTTTGAGTGCTTGGGCAACATCAGGGACACTGGAGAAGAGAAGGCTTTGAGGAGGCCTTACAGTGGCCTTCCAGTATCTGAAGGAGGCCTACAGGAAGGCTGGGGAGGGCCTATTGACAAGGTCTTGTAGTGACAGGATGAGGAGGAATGGGTTTAAGCTGGCAGAGGGGAGATTCAGACTAGATGGGAGGAAAGGGTTCTTTGCAGTGAGGGTGGTGAGACACTGGCACAGATTGCTCAGGGAGGTTGTGGCTGCTCCCTCCCTGGAGGTGTTCAAGGGCAGGTTGGATGAGGCCTTGAGCAGCCTGTTCTAGTGGGAGGTGTCCCTGCCTGTGGTGAGGGGTTGGAACTGGATGATCCTTGAGGTCCCTTCTAACCTAAACCATTCCATGAGTCTATGGCTATGAGTAGGGCTGCTAGCTAATGAGATGTTTTCTTCCAAGCCGTATCAACCCCTATAGATATGATAGTCATAATGACACCTTGACCTCTTAGGGAGTAAGGAGAAAGCCTCGGGACTTCTCCAGGAAAAGGGATCTGCCGTGGATGTACACATGGGAAGGAAAATGGGAGTACACAAAGCGCCTGTGTGAGTAATCCTGCATCCTGGGCAGAGCACGGGTGGAGTCAAATCCTGTGTCCAGATTAACATTCCTGCAGCTCCTGGAACCCGCTCTGAGCTTGCTTTGATGGGGCTTTTCTACATGATCTACATGCCTGCCAAGCAGCGAGGTGAGTCTTGGCAGTTGGGGCTTCACTTGACCTCATTTAGGAACATTCAACGATTTGGACAACAAATGGAAACACTGCACAGCCTCAGGAGAATGGAAACTGCCTTGGGCATTACCTTTTGGGGCAGTGCTTTTGTGAGTTCAGCTTTTTGCCTGTAAGAGACTGATAAGGATAATTGTTATCTGAAGAGAATCATAGAATCATAGAATCAAACAGGTTGGAAGAGACCTCCAAGATCATCCAGTCCAACCTAGCACCCAGCCCTAACCAATCAACTAGACCATGGCACTAAGTGCCTCATCCAGTCTTTTCTTGAAGACCCCCAGGGACAGTGCCTCCACCACCTCGCTGGGCAGCCCATTCTAATGGGAAATCACTCTCTCTGTGAAGAACTTCTTCCTAATATCCAGCCTATACCTACCCTGGCACAACTTGAGACTGTGTCCCCTTGTTCTGTTGCTGGTTGCCTGGGAGAAGAGGCCACCCCCCACCTGGCTACAATGCCCCTTCAGGTAGTTGTAGACAGTAATAAGATCACTCCTGAGCCTCCTCTTCTCCAGGCTAAACAGAATGTCAATTTGCTGACTGGATAACCCCCCCTCTGCTGGCAAAACAGGATCGTGCCGGGGCAGGAAACGGGCAGCAAAATGTTTTCCTTGTGAAAGAAAGAAGCCTGTCAGTGCTGTGGAACAGAAGCAGTGTCTCACCCTCTGACATGCTGCACTCACATCAGGCAGAGCATTCCCTCCCCTCTTTTCTCCCTGGGAAATCTAAAAATAAGGCAAAACACAGCAGTGTCTGTTCTGTGAATCCTCTGGGAAAACACAGGAAAACTCACATGCAAGTAGGATCTGAGTGTGAGAACTTCATCCTGAGCAAAGGCAGGGAGAGGTGGAAAGACAATCACAGCACCACAGAATGCACTGGCTTGGAAGGGACTCTGGATGGTCCTCTCATCCAGCCTCCTGCCATGGGCAGGGGCATCTCCAACTAGATCAGGCTTTTCAGGGCCCTGTCAAGTTTGATCTTAAACATCTGTGGGGCCTCAACCACATCCCTGGTCAATGTGTTCCAGGATTTCATCACTCTCATTGTAAATCCAAGGCAAAACGCATTCTAGTGTACACCTCACCTATATATAAGAAGGCAGGTGAGAAGCATTTCCAGTTTCATTCCTGGGAAAGCTGGAACAACCTCTGTAATTTCAATCTAACTTCCCAGAATAACAGACCTAGGGGAGGTTCTCCTGCCCCCTCTACTCTGCCCTAGTGAATCCTCATCTGGAGTATCGTGTCCAGTTCTGGGCTCCCCAGTTCAAGAGAGAGGCAGAGCTACTCTACTAGAGAGTGTCCAACCGAGGGCTATGAGGATGATGAAGTGAATAGGACATCTGTCTATGGGGAGAGGCTGTGAAACTTGGAGGCTTTTCAGTCTGGAGAAGAGAGGCTGAGAAGGGATCTGATCAGTGCTTACAAACCTTTCAAACCAAACAGTTCTATGAATCTCTGCAGCTTTTAAACCCATCTGGGGATGGAGATTGAACCACCTCCTTGTGGAGCCTGTCCAGTGTTTGAGAACCCAGAGCCATGAAAACTCATTTTCTTTTAAATATCCTGACTTCTCCACAGGCTTCCTCCCCCATCCTACTGAGAGCAGGGAGGAGTGAGTGAGTGAGTAGCTGTGTGGTGTTTAGTTGCTGGCTGGTGTTAAACTCTAAGGAACAACTTCAAATAACAGAAAATGTAGCCATGTTTTAAGGCTCAAGCTGCTATTTCAAGTCTTCCTCTCTCATTTCAGTTGGTCAGCAGCATCTTCTTTTGTGTTATCAGACAAGATGTCAGTTCAGGAGCATTGATGGGTTTGCATTTCCACTCCTAACAGTGTGTGGCCAATTTCTGAGGCTGTTTCTTTGAGGTGTTTTTGAATGGGAGTAATTCTTTTGCACTATCTCTGTTTTTTCTAGTGCCTCTCCTTAAAGAATAATTCAATTAAGCAGATGGATTATCCCAAACTGGGGATGGCTGCAGAGAAACAGGCATAAATAGTGCCATAAAGGGAGGTAAGAGGAATCCCTAACTCGTCACGTCATAATCCTTCTGAAGAACATTGCTTTCAATTTTACTTTTGTGAGCAGATTCATTCAATAGACCTAAATAGCAAGGACAGGAAAATGAGATTACAGTACCCTAAAGCAGCTGGAAGATATTCCTGAAGCCATCCCAGTGTTTGAGGACAGATGGATTCCATTCCAGCTACAACATATCCCATGTCTCTGGGGAACAGATTTGCTTCTGTTCTCATTGAGGCTTCTCTCTGGCTAGGATATCATGGGCCCACTCTCATGCATATTGAAAGTAAAGTGGGCTCCACTGATTTAGACATTTCATCTGGAGGAGAGGGAGGAGCTGTGGTGTAGGAATGAGAACCCAGTGGAAGCCACACAGGTAGTACACAATAGCAGTTACCATCCTTTTTTTCCCCTCCTCCCTTAATTTTTGCAGTCTCTCTTGAACTGGGGAGCCCCAAATTGGATACTGCATTCCAGGTGTGGTCACATCAGGGTAGAGGGGGAGGAGGATCTCCCTAGAGCTGCTGGAATTGTTCAGTTGTGACTCAGCTACTAAATCTGCTAATAATCTGAATCACTTCTCTGTTCACAAACACTTCTAGTAATGGGAACCAGGTGGAAAACACCAAGGACAGCCCATTAGTGTAGTTAATACCTTGTGGAACCACATATCTGCAGCAGATGCAGTGTGACATCTTGGACATGGACATTCAGTACTTAAGTTCTAGTAAATGGAGAGCTTCGGCATAGATAATCAAACCTCCTGGGTACACATTTGCAGAGGTGTTTGTAAAATCAAAGAAATCAAGTGACAGATGAATACAAGTACTGCAGGACACAGACACTCCTGTTAGGGTCACAGCAAAAACGGGAGAGAAGAATTAAAGCCTCCTTTCAACACTGGCTTCTGACAATCTCAGATCAACACAACTTCAGCCTAGATAAACAGTCATCCTAACCACAAAACAGTTTTCTCTCTTCAGGTAGCTAAATGAGCAGCAAGCACCTTTTGAAGTTTACTTTTCACCACTCACAAGCGGCAGGAGCTGGAGTGTGGATTTCAGCAGTTTAGTTAGCTTGAGCCAAAACACTTCTAACCTCCTTCCCTGAACTTCAGCACTCCGTGTGCAAAATGGAGATAGTGACTGTACTCAGCACTGCTCAGACCACACCTTGAGTACTATGTCCAGCTCTGGGCTCCTCCATTTAAGAAAGATGTTGAGGTGCTGGAACATGTCCAGAGAAGGGCAGCAAGGCTGGTGAGGGGCCTGGAGCACAGCCCTGTGAGGAGAGGCTGAGGGAGCTGGGGGTGTGCAGCCTAGAGAAGAGGAGGCTCAGGGCAGACCTCATTGCTGTCTACAAGTACCTGAAGGGAGGCTGTAGCCAGGTGGGGTTGGGCTCTGCTGCCAGGTGCCCAGTGACAGAACAAGAGGACACAATCTCAAACCATGCCAGGGCAGGTTTAGGCTGGACATTAGGAAGAAGTTCTTCCCAGAGAGAGTGACTGGCATTGGAATGGGCTGCCCAGGGAGGTGGTGGAGTCGCTGTCCCTGGAGGTGCTTAAGAGGAGGCTGGATGAGGCACTTAGTGCCATGGTTTAGTTAATTAGAAAGGTTAGGTGATAGGTTGGACTTGATGATCCCAGAGGTCTTTTCCAACCTGGTTAATTCTGTGATTCTGTGACAGTGAGCTGCTCTGACTGTGGACAAGATAAAGAGTGTACCCAAGTTCACCCTACCTAGCTCCTAACTGACCTGGAAGCTGTAATGTCTGACTAGAATGATTTGAGTTTGTCAGTACTCCTGTGAACAAGGGAACCTGCTCTGACTAGAACTTATTTGCTTTATGGAAGTGAGCAGGTTAGATGCTGAAACCAGGCTGACCATACTGCACCTGAATTCATTAGCTATAAAGACAGAATAATTGAGAGCAGGAGGAAAACGCCTTCTCAGTTCTGGCCTCTAATCAGTTATTTGCAGTGGAAGGAGTCAGTGCAAATTTTGTTTGAAGTCCAGAAATTTCAGTGGTCATGTAGGATGGGAGGATGCTGTGCAACTTCCCATGGCCTTTGCTTGCCCTTTGATGACACTGACTGATGTGATTACATCGTTGTGTACAGAGCAGTTTAGGTTTCAGAACCAAGGAACATACATAAGTAAGAAACAGACTCCATTTGTTTGCATTCCAGTGCAACTTATCTCCCATTTAGTGTCATTTGTTGTGCTTTTATTAGTGCTTTTTTTGGGGGGGGAGGGAGGTGTTTTCTTGGTTCTCTTGTATTGCAGAACTGATGGTGTGTCACTGATGCATGGTATGAAATAAATTGCCAGGCCTGAAGCTATAGAGTAGGAAGCTCTCTAAAGCCAAAATAATTACTCCTGTTTTCATCCTGCTGCATAAATTGGTGCACTCAGCCTACAGCTTTAGATTCCCCACCAATTGTTTCCTGAGAGTGCCTACAATTAACAGTGTAGGTTTAGGTCCACTCTACAGTAATCACAGAATGCCAGGGTGGAAGGGATCCCAAGGATCATCTGATCCCAGCTTTCTAGGTGGTAGTGGAGGTGATATGAGCTGGCCCAGAACCCTGTCAAGCTGAGTCTCCTTCAAGGATATTGACAATAAGCTTTATGGAAAGGAAGGGGAAAAGTGAGGAAAAGGAAAGGGGGAGGGAGGGGGGAGAGAGAAAGGAAAAGAGGAGGGAGCGGGGAGAGACAAAGGAAAAGAGGAGGGAGCAGGAAGAGAGAAAGGAAAAGAGAAGGGAGGGGGGAGAGAGAAAGGAAAAGAGGAGGGAGGGGGGAGAGAGAAAGGAAAAGAGGAGGGAGCGGGGAGAGACAAAGGAAAAGAGGAGGGAGCGGGAAGAGAGAAAGGAAAAGAGAAGGGAGGGGGGAGAGAGAAAGGAAAAGAGGAGGGAGGGGGGAGAAAGAAAAAGAGGAGGGAGAGGGGAGAAAGAAAAAGAGGAGGGAGGGGGGAGAAAGGAAAAGAAGAGGGAGGGGGGAGAGACAAAGGAAAAGAGGAGGGAGGGGAGAGAAAGGAAAAGGGGAGGGGGAGGGGGAAGAGAGAAAGGAAAAGGGGGGGAGAAGGAAAGGAATGGGGAGTAAGAAAGAAAGAAAGGAAAAGGACCAAGAAAAAGACAAGAATAAAGGAAAAGCTAAAAAAAGAAAACCAAAATCCCAAACAGAAGACCCAGGAAAGCAGCAGCCTGGCTGCTGAAATCTAGGTGGTGGCCAGCAATTACTCACACAACTGCAAACAGATTCCCTAAGGCAGGGTGCACGTTCCCAAGTTTCCTTCTGTAACCACATGAGCAGGACTCCACAGTTTAAAGCCAGCAGGATGTAGCCTGCCAGGAAAAGACATCAGAGCACAGCAGAGGACAGTCCCTTTCCAGATTACATCCCGACTTAACCAGACTGGAGCCTGCAGATCAGACATCTTTCATCGTGTCTCCGAGCAAGCAGGACTGAGCCAAGCAAGAGAGATTTGGTTTGAAAATATGGTGCTGAAAGATAAGTAAATTGGCTGTTACCTCACTCTTACTGCTTCAAAGCTGTAGTTGGTAACATCAGCTCCCCTGTGATTTCCACAAGTAGATGGGAAAAGACCTGAGGGATGAATCAACAGAATCACACAGAATCACAGAACGTTAGAGGTTGGAAGGAACCTCCAGAGATCATCCAGTCCAATCCCCCTGCCAGAGCAGGATCACAGGAATGCATTCAGGCAGGTTTTCAAAGTCTCCAGAGAAGGAGATTCCACAACCTCCCTGGGCAGCCTGCTCCAGTGCTCTGTCACCCTCACTGTAAACAAGTTTCTCCTCATGTTGAGGTGAAACCTTCTATGCACAAGTTTGTATCCACTGTTTCTTTTTACTGCACACCACCACCAAGTTTGACCCCATCCACTTGACACCCACCCCTCAGTTACTGACATTGATCAGATCTGAGTCTTTGTGAACCACAGAGGTTCTTCAGTAGTGAGCACACAGGATCCAAGAAGAAACTGTCACAGCCAAATGAAATAAAGAGCTCTTCCCCAGACTCAGCACCTCTTATCATGCCCTCCCCACCCCTTTCAAAGCAAACCAAACCAATCAGGACTCAAAAGAGCAAGCACCTTGATAGCTGCTTTGGCTCACATACTCAAACACACATGGACAATGTAAAGCTTTAATCAATGAAAATACATTTGCTTTAAAAACAGTGCATTGGTAAACTAAAGAAACTGCTGCAGTTTGTTCATCAGGAAAGTCTGAGAGCTCACTCCAGTTTCCAGAGGACCTACATCAACAAGGATTAAAAACATCACAACACATGCAGAAAGCTTCTTGCTCTGCCCTACCTATTGCTGTGTGAAATAAAAAATGAAATCTGAAATGGAAAAAAGAAAAAGCTGCAGGATGAAGTGGGGGGAAAAAGGCTACAGGATAAAATGGGGGTGGAAATACTATGGGATGAAGTGGGGAAAAAAGGCAACAGGATGAAGTGGGGGGAAAAAGGCTACAGGATTAAGTGGGGGGAAAAAGGCTACAGGATTAAGTGGGAGGAAAAAGGCAACAGGATGAAGTGGGGGGAAAAAGGCAACAGGATGAAGTGGGGGGAAAAAGGCAACAGGATGAAGTGGGGGGAAAAAGGCAACAGGATGAAGTGGGGGGAAAAAGGTGACAGGATGAAGTGGGGGGAAAAGCTACTACAGGATGAAATGGGGGAAAAGGCCACAGGATGAAGTGGGGGAAAAAAGGCAACAGGATGAAGTGAGGGGAAAAAGGCTACAGGATGAAATAGGAGAAAAAACTACAGAATGCAATGGAAAAAATGCTACAGGATGAAATGGAAAAAATGCTACAGGATGGAACAGGAAAAGGATACTACAGGATGAATGGAAAAAATGCTAGAGGATGAAATGGGCCCACAATGTAACATGAAATAAAATCCAAAATGAAATAAAACATAAAGTGGAAAGCCAAAAATGAAATAAAATGAAGTAAACCAAAGCAAAACTAAACCAAACAGCCTGTTTTTCTCATCAGGGTGCAAAGCCTGCTTGATTTTTCAACTCTTGGTCTACTGTTTTGGAAATCAGGCTCTTCCAAGATGAGAATGTGGTGCAAGCCTCCAAACACCACAGTTCTCCTGTGGTCTTTAAAGAGCTTGCTCAGTTTCTTAAGCAAGGAAAACAGGAATGCCACAAGGGACTGCTTAGATGTCTCTAGTGCTTCTGCAGCTACCCTGCAACTGTGCACCAGGTGGCCATGAATTTTTTATGCTAAGTAATCTAAAACCTCCATGAGAATTCTTAACTGTTATTCTACCCCACCTGAAGAACAATACAAGCAGATCCATTTCATCAGGCAGCCATCTGACACCTCTCGCTGCAGAACAGAGCTGTGCTGCTCTTAAGGCATCTGTAACCTTCAGGGAAGGCACAATTTGCCCTCTCCTCAGAGTGTGGGCGCTGCCACAGAGTTATTAAACAAACGTTATCCAGTCTCCATCCCACTAACTCCCACTGAATAAATCCAACCAGCAAACTCACTGGCAAAACTCCTTGTTGGATTGCAGAGTAGATCACAGAATCACTGAACTGTCAGTGTGGGAGGAGAGAGCAAGGATCATCCAGTTCCAACCCCCCTGCCATGGGCAGGGACACCTCACACTAGATGAGGTTGCCCAGTGCCACGTCCAGCATGGCCTTTAAAACTTCCAGGGATGAGGCTTCCACCACCTCCCTCTGCAACCTGTTCAGTGTCTCACTACCCTTACGGTGACGAACTACTTCCTAATGCCTCATCTAAATCTCCCCTCCTCTAGCTAGGATCCATCCCCCCCAGTCCTATCACTACCTGACAACCTCCCCAGCTTTCTTGTGGGCCCCCTTCCGATACTGGAAGACCACAATAAGGTCTCCTTGGAGCCTTCTCTTCTCCAGACTACACGACCCCAACTCTCTCAGCCTGTGCTCATAGGAGAGGTGCTCCAGCCCTCAGATCTCTGAGGTCCCTTCCAACCTAGACCATTCCTTGAACTCTGTAAGGTAGCTGACCACTGCTGTTGGGAACAAACTAGAGGCACACGTGCTATGGAGCTTTTTACACCGGGGTAGCAAGGTTTTAAATAACTCAATTCTTCATTCTGTGGGTTTGGTTTGCCTTTTTTTTTTCTATTAACATAAAATTTTATTTAAAAAAAATATAAGTTTCCTCTATTTAACATGTATGTTAGCTTGCTGGATATGACTGAAGATCATGAGACCTTCAAACATCAAATGATAACAAACCAAAACACTTTCTTCACAGCTTTGAAAAAGGGGGAGGAAGGAAAGAGGAAGGAAAAAGACGAAGCACCAAACCAATCCTAGCAAGAAAACCAAATAGTTCTAACAGCATCAGATTATGAACCCACACCACAAATGTTAGGGGGGAAAAAAAAGGAAAACTATTAATATATTGATCAAATTTGGATACATTCCATACAAGTAGAGCATATAATTGGGTGAGCCCAGGCTGGGAAGGAATACATTCTATTTGCAATTGTTTCTTCTCTGTACTTCCAATAAATTCTACTCCTTCCTTCCCTCCAAGCCATCCCTGATTTATATGCATTTAGTTGTGCTAAAGCCAGATATGGAGGACCCTGCAGAGAAACAATCTGACAGTATTTAATCAGAGATTCCCCCCAGCAGGGCAAGAACACCAGCTACGTTTGATGGTGGAAGCAACTGGGAGGTGTGCACGTTATGGATTTAATTTGTAGTCCAGAAGACTGCTCCTACAGCCTTTCACAAAGAAAGCTGTGTAGGAGTTCTCTCTAACACAATGGATGTACGTGGTGCTTACGTATTCTCCATGGGCCCTAGGGTCTCCCTAAGAACAAAGAGAGGAGGGAATGAACAGCTCCCCTCAATCTCACTTTATCCTGTGCAGAGGATTAGCAGCCTGTGGTTGTGTGGCTGTGTGTGCAGTCACTCAGCCTGGGGGAGTGAACCTTCAACAGAGAGTTTCAGAGATGGTCATCTGTGCAGAAGCGTCCTGGCAGCGACCTTGCTAGCAGCTGTGTTTTCAAGGGTCAGTGAGAATGGAAACTCACTGAGAACCTGAATACTGGGTTAGAACTGATCTTGTGCATAGAAACTAAACTCGGGGGACTCAGGTGATGAATTCTCTGTGGGAGAAGGGAATAACAACTGACATTCCCCACAGAAAGATCAGCTACCATGTACACAGAGATAGAAGCTCCCTCTCTTTCCCCGACAGATTCCTTCCTGGGAAGAGAGAGTTTCTGGTTCCCTTCAAAGAGCTGTTTGTAGAAGCCTGTAAATGCACACATGCTTGCACAAACCACCTCTTGCTTTCTCACTGAACACGAAAGCCTTCCTGTAACAGGGCTAAGAGGCTAGGTTTGCAGTTTAAGCAACGATGACACTCGAGAGTTTGCTGTAAAATCAAAACACGCTGCAAAGACCCAAACAAATCCCAACATGAGTCCGATGCTACCTCAAGCCAAGAACAAACAAGCAAGCAAGCAATGAACACTAGTATTTTGTTTGGGTTTTCTTGTTTGGTTTTTTTTTTTGAGTGGATATTACAAAAAATAGTAATCATACACCTTTTTTTTGTTTTTCTTTTAACTGTTCATTACTTAAAGCACATATGAATGTAACATTCAGAATCGTAACATAGAAAATGTCATGTGGGCAATCTGCTGTTCCAAGTACACTTACCAAAATACAATTTTAGAATGAAGAAAAAAGTCTCAAAATACACCTGTACAACAATTGGGATCCACAAAATATGATTTAATAGTATCACTCAAGATCACTTCATTGAAACCACTTCTATAATACTGTTTGAATAGTCATCCCTGTTCAAAGAGCATTCTCCCCCCTTTTCCCTAGCCCCCTCCCACTAAAGCAAGGGTGGAATTTTTCATTGCAATGAGTTATCTTTTAAAAAACCCCAAATCTGAAGCAGTCCTATTAACTATTACACTGCCTACACTTAGATACTGGGAGGATGGGAACCACCCTCTGAGGCCATGGTACATCGAGACACCCATATTATTGTTTGTAGCGCAAGCAGAACAATCCTGTAAAGGGCAACTAAACAGGGTCAAAAGATGAATCCTCTCACTACCAAATCATTCCCTATGTGATACTTAAGCCTGTAACAGTACACCTTTACTGGAAAAGAAAAAGTTAACCATTTCATCCTATAAATATTTGTCTTTATTTGCTTTAGGTTTAGAAGTTGCTATTTAAGGTCTATTAACAGAAATACATAACAAAAAAGAGCTCCCTAACAAGTGGAAAAGAAGTAATTACAAATGCTGAAAAAAGTTGGCCTCATTAACATATGTACAGACTTGCTTACTTAATACACATCTTTGTGGGAATTAAATCATTTTATGACACACATTTATACAGGCATTAAACATTCCCAAGTAACTTTGAGCAGAGAGTATGCCAAATCTTTCGTTTGGGCAGACAAAGAAATGTATGTTTCTGGTTTGATTGTGGAGCTAACATGCAACAGATACAACGTTCAGTCTGAGCCGCTGCTGGTAAGTTGATCTGTTTTTTCCTGCAAAGATCTATCCATTGAACTTGGGTCCTTCTGTCCCTTCTTGTCCTTGTTCTGCTGTTCCTGCAGCTTCAGGATTATTTTCCTTATTTCTTCTCTTTTGGTTTTCATTCTTGGGCGTGGGAACCAGTCTGTTAAGTTCATTGGGAGCTCAAAACTCAGAATGGGATTCTGCAAAGAAAGGTCATTGGGATGTTACAGTGAAAGAGTGGAGACAGCCACAGTGGGAAAATTTACACTCTTCCCCACCTCATTCCAACATCATGAAACAAAATTTCTACAGTTCCTATGTTTTATGCATGTACAATTAAGGTAAAAATAAACTAAGCTTCAGTAGGTTACAGAGTAATACTCATCTGGACCACAGTTCTGGTTACAAAAGCACCCAAACGATCTACTCTGCTACATCTTTTAGAACAAGCATTTGGAAGCAGAACTGTGTTTAAATGCTCACATTTCTTAACAAGAAAAAAAGAGAGAGAAAGATCTTGTATGGTATAGTTCTTTTTCTTTTCAGAGAGAAAAAAGGATGACGAGCATTAAAATCTAGAGCTGAAAAGGAGTCTGTTGCTAAATACTCCAGGCTTTATAAATACCTCCAGGACCACAACCAACTAGGAAAATGAGTTTCGTATTTCATTCAAAACCAGGGCTTGTGCAAAGCTACCACCAGGCCTTTTTACACTTACATTCTGTTTTCTCTCTAGAGGTCAACTCATGCAAAGAATTAAGAGAGTGATTACTATGAGACATTATCCACACCACACTTGTGACACTGTACAACACTGTCACCCTAACCAAACACCAGTCTGTGGAACGGTGTTTCCTCAGAGAAATTCCTGCCTTTGAGTATTCTGCTTTCCAAAATTAACAGGGTTATTTGAGGTTGGAAGAGACCTCTAAGATCATCCAGTCCAACCTATCCCCCAGCCCTATACAGTCAACTAGACCATGGCACCAAGTGCCTCATCCAGCCTGTTCTTGAAGACCTCCAGGGACAGTGTCTCCACCACCTCCCTGGGCAGCCCATTCCAATGCCAATCACTCTCTCTGCCAACAACTTCCTCCTAACATCCAGCCTAGACCTCCCCTGGCACAACTTGAGACTGTGTCCCCTTGTTCTGTTGCTGGTTGTCTGGGAAAAGAGACCACCCCCTACCTGGCTACAATGTCCCTTCAGGTAGTTGTAGACAGCAACGAGGTCACTCCTGAGCCTCCTCTTCTCTAGGCTAAGCAACGTTACGTTTATCCACTGAACCAACTACCTGGGGGAAGAAACTAGCCACATTCTGCACAAGAACATGTCAGTGTTGCTCTAGCAACATTACTCCACATCTAAACAGAACACAGAGAACACGGCATTAAAAACTCCTATGTTGAACTGACTCTGCCAGTGAAGCTACTTAACAGCAGCAGTAAGCAGACTTCAGATAAAACACCAAGATGCAGACAACCTGCCTGGGTGTGTTCCTGGGTGATTTACTCAGGGTGATCCTGCTCTAGCAAGGGGGTTGGACTTGATGATCTTCGCTTCCAGTCCCTATCACACTATGAAAAAGCATGGGCTCACCCATAGTATGCATCAGAAAACAGGCCAGGCAAAGGAATAAGAACATTAATATAAACTCATTAGTGTGGTTACTAATATTAGGAAGACATTTCCAATTAAATCAACCTTAACCAGAGCTGGGTAAGGAAAGCAGGGACGGGGTCAGAAGCCTCTTGTGCAGGCGTTCTGCTGCCTCGGAGCTTCCTTCCCGGCAGCTCGCTCAGCAGAGCCCGCGCAGCATCACCCATTACCCTGAAGCCCCAGCTGCCGGAGAGGCCCTTTCAGCCCCCGGGCCCCTCCGAAGGCCGAGGTCCAGCCCGCACCGCCAGCTACGGGCACGGCCGCGGGCGGCCCCATGGCGCCCTCTGGTGGGCAGCGGCAGGCGGGCCCCAGGCGGCCACCGCAGCTCGGCTCTGCCCCGCAGCCCGCCCCGGGGAAACCAGGGGAGCTCAGACCTGCTCCTCCAGAGCCGAAGGGCAGCGCTGAAGAGGCACGGTGCGAAGGGAGGACTGGCGG
Organism: Pogoniulus pusillus; assembly: GCF_015220805.1. Lineage (NCBI taxonomy): Eukaryota > Metazoa > Chordata > Aves > Piciformes > Lybiidae > Pogoniulus > Pogoniulus pusillus. The sequence goes on along the minus strand of NC_087288.1, from coordinate 4,153,858 downwards.
GCACGCTCATTACCGCGCTGCCCACCCTGGCTAACCAGTCTCCCTGTAAAAACTACACCATGGCTTTTAGCACCAGGTATTGAAAAAGATGTGCCTGGACAGTCCACAAACATCACACTAAGCATCCCTCCACACGTACGACCCACTCAGTTTGTCGAGCTGCTGAAAACAACGAGACTTTGTGCAATTTTTTGCATCTATTAGCAGCTGAAATCATTAAGTTTTATAACTGTGAGACAGTCAAGCTCCGTGCACCCTGGGCAGGTTCTCCTTGCAGAACACTCTGTGATTCGCTATCTGACACATCCACATGGCATCCCTGTTCCCTGGCAGGCAAAGCTGCTGCACACTGCAAGACCAGGCAGGAGAAAGCATCCTGTCTGACATCATTCTGCCATCACTTTGAAACAAGGAAGGGGCTGAGATTGATTGCTCCTCACATGCCTGTGTACAGAGCAGGAAGCACTCAAGGATGATTCTAAGCTCTTGTGGAGAGAAAAGGAGGTAAAAGCAGGAACTTTTGGCTTTTAATTTGCACAAATACACTCTGATATAGCCTTTCATATGAAGCATGAGTGAGGGAAGGGTGATGGAACAAAGAAGAAACCACCACCTCACTCCAGAGTAGTTATTACAAGAGAGATTAGGAACAGTGCTCTAAACTATTATGAACTGTCAACACAGTTAAAGTGTTCCCACAGCGGCGCCTAACGTGACCATAGCTCCTCCTCCCAGCACAGATCTGAAAGTGCTAATGCCTCCACATGTGAAAAAGACCTGTAACTTGGAAGACCAAGGCAAGTAAACTGAGACTTTAACTGATGTCTTCAATAGAATCAGAATCTGGCCTTTAGCTGTAATGATTCCACTCCCAAGTTTTAATGTAAGCTACAAAAAAACCTCTCTGTATTGCACCAGTGAATTATTCAGCCACGTTCCTTAGGGAGAAAAGAACAAGCTTTTTGCAGATCTTTAGATGCTGAATTCAAATTTGAACTAAGTTTTTTACTAAATAATTTGGGGGGGGGCATGTAACATAAACCTTTAACTGCATTTTCTTAACATTCTCTCTCAGAAAATTCCATGGCTTCTGATTTCTGGTTAAGTACATGCAAACAATAATGACAATCATTCTACTTTCCAAAAATAACAATTATGTGAATGTGTAAATTAGTTTATAATGGAGAATCTAATGTAGAGAGATATAAGAGCTACTCTAGAACGGCTGCAATAATTGTAATAGCTCAGATTTGCTGCAGGAAACCCCAAAAATTAGATAGACAAAGAGAGGTGTACCTACCTCAAAAAAGCTCTCCACGTACTGCAGTATGTACACTCCGCAGTCACTGAAGTTGTTTTGCTGTGGCACTTTGGGGTTGGAACCTTTCATGACATCTTTGGAAAAGCTTCTTTTGTTGCCTTTCCTGACTTCCCATTCCACCTCCAGATATCTACAGCAAAAGACCATTTAAATTCAGGCTCCTGTTCTCCTGCAGAACTTTGAGGAAACAAAACCAACCCCCAAACTCAGACAGGAAACTTACTCCCTTAGTGTTTTCACAACATTTGACCGGGAAGGGCCTCTTAGTGAGTCCATCAGCAAAATGCAGGGCCTAAGAGAGAAGACAGCTTTTAAGTACATGATATTTGACAGCAGTTAAGATGTTGCTACACAGCTGGTTAGCTATAGATCATTTGTGGGGTGACCTTGACCAAAACTTGATCAATACTCTGAAGTTTTGTCAGTGCTGCTGTAGTCCCCTAACTGGGATAGGGGAATAGAGAAAACTTCAGAATACACTTGGAAAATACAGCACTGTTGGGCTGAAAGCAAAACCTAGGTGCTTAAATACCCTCGGTCCTGCCTGATCAACCTAGTGGCTTTCTTGTTAGAGTGGAAAAGGGAAGGGAAATGAATGCTATCTGTCTGGACTTGTGCAAAGTTTCCCCACAACATCCTCCTCTCTGTGTTGGAGAGATGGATTTCATGGGTGGACTGTCCAGTGCACAATGAAGTGGTTGGATGATTCCATCCCAAAGGCAGTGGTCAGTGGCTTGGTATCCAGATGGAAATCTGTGACAAGTGGTCATCCTCAGGAGTTCATACTGGGACCGGTGCTGTTTAGTATCTCCATCAATGACATAAGAGCATCCTCAGCGAGTTAGCAGGTAAGGCCAACCTGAATGGTGCAGCTGTCAAGCCAGAAGGCCGAGATGTCAACCAGAGAAACTTGGACAAGCTCAAGACATGGGCTGAGGTGAACCTCATGAGGTTCAGCAAGGCCTAGTGCAAGTTCTTGCACATGAGTTGGGACAGTCCTTATCAATAACAAGCTGGGGGAGAATGTGATAGAAAGCAGCCCTGTAGGGGAGGACTTGGAGTACTGATGGATGAAAAGCTGGACATGAGCCAACAATGTGCACTCACAGCCCAGAAAGCCAATCACATCCTGGGCTGCAACAAAAGAAGCGCTGCCAGCAGGCTGAGGAAGGTTGATTCTGCCCCCTCTACTCCACTCTGGTGAGACCTCACCCGAGTAATGCATCCAACTCTGGAAACACCAGCACAAGAAGGACATTAACCTGCTGGAGTGGGTCCAGAGGAGTACCACACAAAAATCATCTAAGGGCTGGAGCACCTCTCCTATAAGGACAGGCTCAGACTGTTGAGTCTGTTCAGTTTGGGGAAGAGAAGGCTGTGGGCCCATCTCTCCAGCCTGTCTGGGTTCCTCTGGATGGCATCCCTGCCATCTTCTAGAGAACCAAGTCTGCTTGAACAGCTTTTGAACACTAAGGATGCTTATCACCTGCTATCACCTGACCTAGAAGCAGCTATGAACACAATAACCATTATCATCTGCTTTCTGCGCAGCATCTGGATGTATAGACCAAAGCTGACTCATACCAGAGTTCAGAATCTCAGCATTAGATGCAGTATGTGATTTGAGGGATACACAGGCTGCAAATTACTTTACTCCTAGTAAACTCAGACAAAATAACTGCATGCATTTATGTGTGTTTGCATTTATAAATCATTTTACATGTACACAATTGTTTTGGGCATTAAGCATATAAATCACTTGAATAAAGTTTGCCTTTAATTGGACCTGTTTCCATTTTTGAGAAGACAGTTATTATTTATACAGGCAATGCTCCTTCAAAACATACAACCTGGTACTTTAGGGAGGAAAGAAGTGAAAGCCATTTCAAGGTAATTGCTTCTTCACACAGAAGTAATGTTAAAATATGCTAATAGTAAAGAATTTAAGTGCCCTTTAATGACTTGTGATATGTCAGTGTCAAAGATCACATGAAACTTCAGGTCTGGATTAAAAGAATGTCTGGTGGAAAGTTTTATGTGCAGAATAACCCATCATCAGGAGGGAACACATTTAGCCAAGCTATAATCAGAAGGTCATAAACATGCTCAAAACTCACAACCCAGATGGATTTTTACACACACCTTCAAGAAAATGCATTAAGAACAATTCATACAGATCCCATATCGTGTATACACATGTAATTTTATCCTGCACCACGAGAATGCATGCTGAAAGCTTTTTGCTTTTCTACTAAGCAGCATATTCCCAAAGAAGGGAAAACAAAAATGGGTCAACAATTGTAAGCAAACACAAAGAGAATTGCTAAGAGAGCAACACTTGTAACAACACTTCTGCATTTGCAATTGTGCGTTTCTGTTGCATCAAAACCGCAGGCAATTGCAGACAAGGATTAGTCACAAATAATTTCTGGCTTTCAGACATTAAAATAAACCATAAAATGTAAGTGGTTCAAAATCTAGAACAGGTAAAAAAGTAAACACACACAAGATGTAACTAAACTTAGTACTGTGGGACATTTTTGTAAGATAAAAGGAATGTAGAGAGAAAAAAGACAGACTACTACTAAGAACAGGAAGAGACAATAAAGAGAAGAGGCTACAATCACACAATCAGGTAAGAAACGGAGGCAGCTTAACTCATTTGCATTTTCTGTACTCATTGGAGTGGTGAAAAGCTTAACAAGACAGGAAATGTAATTATTTTCATTTAAAGAGGGCTTTAAAATTATTTTGAAGTATAGGAGATATTTAAAGATGCTCCTGCACCTTTTTGTAGGAACCTAAGTGCAAGATACCACAGAACAACCTTCAATTGCCTGTAGCAGCACACAGGCTGAACAAAAAGCCAAAAAGCTATTATTTAACTCAGTTTCATTCAATGTTCTCCTCACTGCAGATAACAATACTACAGGATATAACATTCTCTCTCAAACACCAATAACATGTTGATGGAAAATGTTTGAGACTGATGCAGGACCATGTTGTATAAAAACTGTCTTTTCAATGCCATAAACGTCTATGAAATCTCCATTTCAGCTCTTTGGATACTTACTGTTTGCAGACAGTAGGCTTCAGGTGCCATTGTCCCATTTCTGAACTGCAGTTGTCATCTACAAGGCCACCATCATCACTACTGTCATCCTACAGAAACAAGATGTTTACAGGTGGTTTAAAACCTAATATTGGTTTTCAAACACACACAGAAGATTTTTATTTCCCCCCTCTCCTTACCATTTTCATTCAAGATCAATAACATACATTTAATAAAGAAGTGGTAGCTTTAAACTGAAACCATTCACAGCTTGTTATGTTTGCAGCATCAATTTCTAGTCACTTTCTCAAACCTGTGCTGGAACGACAGGGAGTGAAGGCTGCTGTTTGTTAAACGACTGCTCAAGCTATATAAGAAGCTGCAACTGACATCTTCAAAGCATGGCTGGCTTAAAAGAGATGCACCTCCATTCTCTGCTTATATTATCAATGCTTTCCTTTGCTAATGATTACTAGAAACCTCCTCAGGTGATTTCATGTCTATTATCTTCTAGATGAAATGAGGCCAAATCTGCAACAAAGTCAGAAGTAACATTTGATTTTGCCTTCAGAATGGCATGGAAATTCAACTGGCATGATCTAAGTTTAAGGGTGGCAGAAACAGACATGTCACAAACCTGGGAATCTCTGTTTAGCATCTCATTTCAGACCAGTGGCTATGAAGGACATGGAAGCCTTCTGAACAAAACCACTAAGCTCCTGTCTAAAAGAAACCCAGTGATCCAGGTGAGATTTTTTACCTTTCTACTGAGTTCACTACTATTGCCACAGACCACTGCATTTTAGGGAAGAGGTTTTCCCAAAATGGGAACCCCCATTTGTCAGCACCACTTGTGACTTTTTTTTTGGGTGAGATTCATGCACACTACCACTCAGCATTCTGTGACCAAAGTCCTCATGCTAGGCCATGCAGATGATGCCAAATTAGCAACTACTGCCTAGTTCCCAATGCACTTGTTTCAGTTGCATTTTTGGCAGAGGTGAAGGTGCACTCAAGCCTGTCAGGGTCCACCATTTCTGTACTTGCATTATGCATTCTAGAAGATAATCAGTTAAGTTCTGTTAAGTGCAATCAAGGAACTCAGCAACCTTTCTTCCTCTCAAGGAACACAGTCCTGTGCCTCCTTCCTTCATGACATGTATGTTCAATCAGAAAAACTCTACTACTCATCCTCCATCTTCTGGCAACTCTTAACTTCCACAAAACAGATAGAAAGACACTTCCATCAGAGAAGAATTACGGAATGTTCGGGCAAGTGTCATGACAGGAGAGGTGGGCTGAGCCTGTATGGAAGGCACAGCTAGGTTTCAACATCAGCTGGAGCTTTTGTGTGTGTGCACATATATACATACTATTTGGAAGCCACTACAAAGAGCTGCAGATTTTGGAAAATAATTCTCTGTTCTGAACTCAAAGGTGAAAAATGAGTACTTCCTAGAGTGTACATTTGATAGCCTCCATTTCTTTAGTTTGGAGTCATACACCTGAAATGTGAACAGGAAGGCCAGTTAGGAAAAGTAACCGTGTAACTCCAGCTTACTCACATTGAGCTTACACTGTACAAGCAATAAGGCTATGGAATGATGCCCTTGTGCTCAGCAGTGAGTTAGTATAGTTACCTCATCAGCCTCTACACAGCTCTAAACATCTTTCAAATCTCAACATTTCTTTCATATAAATCCATGTTGTTTACATTTCAGTAGGAGAAGCACCAATGGAACAAAAGACACAGCAGCATCTACTTATAAATGTGTCTGTGTATGCTCAGGAAATGCAGCTGAAAGAAGAGTGACTTTTCTTGGGTCTGGTAGATAAACATGGGGCTAAGGGAGATGAAAGACGTTGGGGAAGAGAAGGCTTTGAGAAGACCTTGTAGTAGCCTTCCACTATACAAAGGAGACCTACAGGAGGGCTGAAGAGGGACTATTTACAAGGTCTTGTAATGACAGGATGAGGGGTAACAGGTTTAAACTGGCAGAGGGGAGATTTAGACTAGATGTTAGGAAGAAGTTCTTTCCAGTGAGGGTGCTGAAACACTGGAACAGGTTTCCCAGGGAGGTTGTGGATGCTTCCTCCCTGGAGGTGTTTGGGGCCAGGCTGGATGAGGCCTTCAGCAACCTGTTCTAGTGGAGGTGTCCCTGCCTATGGTGAGGGGTTTGAATTAGATGAGAGTGTTGAATTAAATGATCTTTGAGGTCCCTTCCAACCTAAACCATTCTATGATGACTTGCAGAGTTTCCATTAAAATCACTGTGCAGCATATTGTCACTAAAAAAGACTCACAGAAATAAATGCAAGATCAGTGCAGCACTTTCCTGTTAAAGAGTTTCATGAATGAATGTACATCCTCTCCCATCAGCTAATCTGCAAAGTTTTGCAGGTAACCAAGTGCTTTGGATTTGACACTTGTGAAGAAGACAGCTAGCTCTAAACAAAGCACATTCACAGTGTGTGTGTACAGCTTTCATGCTGCCCATTCAAAATGCAACATAACACAGTTAAGTATTTCCCAAACAAAAAGGGTAAATTCTTTACCTGGTTATCTTGGTCTTCAGAAAAATCTATGAGGTCATCTTCATTTAGTTTACTGCCATCAGCTGAATCTTCGCTATAGTTTAGCCTGATTTTGTGCAATCCATCTGTATCAATCATAGATAGTAGCATATTTCAACATGAAATTCCAAGTCATGACAGAGGGTTGGAACTAGATGATCTTTGAGGTCCCTTCCAACCTAAACTGTGCTGTGATTCTATGTTAAGTGGACACCATTAATCAGAGCAGAGAGCTACTCAAGTGAACAGGTATTGTACTCGATATCTGCTTTGAGGTGAGGTTTCATTGGTTTCACTGACTATACTGTCAAAGTGCCTTTTGTCTTTTGGAAATATCCTAGGATATCCAGGACAGAGTCAGAAGTTAGAACTCACATCCTTCTGAAGCAACAACTGAAAGCTGGGCACAAAACTCAAGGTCTATATCCATCTGAAATCAATGTTTAGATGCACTGCACACCTAAATTTAGCTGCCTAAAACATCTATTTGCTATCAAGATCAAACTGAATTAAAGGTGCATCTTCTACAGTGTTTAAGCATTAGAGTCTGAGGTATTTTTTGTTATCAGCCACCAATACAATGCAGCCAGTAGAAAATGTAACTAGCAAAAGATATGCCATAGTGCAGATTCCAACTAATGGCTGACAAGTAACAGCTGCAGAATCTTAGACACAAGACCATATCACACAGCAGCAATATGATAAACAGTAACAATGACACAAAATGAAGAATCAGTTCAAACAAAAATAAATGTACACACACACCCCCAGTCCCCCCCAAGACTTTCTAGGACAAGTGATGTTATTATCACAAATGAATAAATTTTGATCAGAAAGGAGAGTGTTTATAACCACCAAGATATTAAAGCTGCAATGGCCTGCATTATGTATATTAAGCACTTGATCACCTTTTCAGCTAAGCTATAAGTCACTGTGTAAATTAAAGTCAACAGGAATACTATCAGAGACTAAAGCAAAAGTTTCTGCATGGCCATGTTTTGTTCTCTATGCCCCAAAGGGATCAAACCTTGCAGAAAGCAGAGAGAACATTTTACTAACTTCTTCAACTGCCTTTAAAATGTGTCAACTCCTTTGTTTGCTTTGGTACAAGACCTGTTCCAAATTACTGACATCAGCAGGGATGTGTGGAGAAAGCCTCTCTAAATGTAACATGGAAGTCATGGCAGAGAATTACTTTTTCATTTTTTCAGCTATTTTCTTCTTACTCTTTTTACATTCTGTCAAGACATGAAAAGAACTTAATGATGTTGAAGGAAAACCTCAAATGCTAGAAGATGCTGGAATTAAAGCTGCTCACACAATGTTAATTCAACTTCCCCCATCCAGATACTTTATGAAGGTCCACGGTCAACTAATATCCTTTCCTTATCGGTCAACTAATATCCTTTCATTAACAATTACAGCCATAAGTGATGCAAAGCATGATCTACAAAATGATTTTGTGTGAAAAAAGGTCACACAACTGAAAAATTAATCTGCTTTAAGGAAGGCAGTGTTAGATCTCCAACCCATGACACTTACATTAATAGCCACCAAAAAAGATTTTGTATGCCACTGCTCTAAATTAGTTATACTGTAAGCACTCAAACCTCAGTCACACACTGACTTTCAAAGTATGAAGTGAACACCACAGCAAAAGCAGTGACAGCTGTGATATCTCCAAACAGTTCACTGAAATGTGGAGATGTGGACAATTACATACCCATGGACTGGCTAGCAGTAGTGAATTCACCCTGTATCCCGTTTTCATCCGGAGTCCTATGGTCAAGTTTATGGTACGCTGATTCCACAGTGCTAGGTTCTTCCACATCACTGTCTATTTGATTCAGTTTTTTGAAAGTACTTTTTACCCTGCAAGGACTTCTTCTACAATATGAAGACTCACTGTCCTCTGGTTCAGTGTTTGGGTCAGTTAAAGCTGTATTATACTTTTTGGTCAATGTCTTCTTTGTGGAGGATTTGGAGGGCGAGTTCTGTGCATCTAGCTCATTTGGCAAAGGAGATGGTGTGCTGCTCTCTCCATCTGAAGAGGAAGATTTCATCTGTGTTGTAGCATTTTCATGATAGTGGGGATTTGGTTCATATCTGGGTTTTTCTAAACCAGGAAAACAAATGACAGCCAAAAACCAGTGTGCACTGTAAAGGGAAAAAAAAAAACACCATTAAAAAGTAGGAATTGCATTAATGCACACAGTTAAGTTGGGGAAAAATAAACAAACCCCTGAATGTGTGTGTACACAACAAAAAAATTAATCACACAATGTTAGAGGTTAGGAGGGACATCCAGAGATCAAGTCCAACCCCTCTGCCAAAAGCAGGATCACTCAGGGCAGTCTACACTGGAATGCATCCAGTTGGGTTTTCATTGTCACCAGACAGCCTCCACAACCTCTTGGGCAGCCTGCTTCAGTGCTCTGTCACCCTCATTCTAAAGAAGTTTCTCCTTATGCTGAGGTGAAACCTTCTATGTCCCAGTCTGTACCTGTTGCTCCTTGTCTTATTGTGCTGATCAGCAAAAAGAAATTGGTCCCAGCCACTTGACACTCAGCCCTCAGATATTTGTACATAATACTCAGATCTCCTCTCATTCCTCTCTTCTACAGACTAAACAGCCCCAAGGCTCTCAGTCTCTCTTCATAGATGTGTTGCTCAAGTCCCCCACTCATCCTTGTGGCTCTCTGTTGGACTCTCTCCAGCAGGTCCCTGTCTCTCTGGAATTGGGGAGCCCAAAACTGGACACAATACTCCAGGTGTGGTCTCACCAGGGCAGAGCAGAGGGGGAGAAAAACCTTCCTAGACCTGCTGGACACACTTTTCTTGATGCAGCCCAGCAATTTCATCCCTCAAAGTTTTCAATTATAGATTGTAAAAGTTATTTGCTCTTCTGAGCAGCTTTTACTCAAGCCTTCACACTCTTCTTGAAAGTTAAGATCACTCCATCCAAGTACTCACCAACAAATTCATTAATATGATGGAGTTAAACACAAACACAGGTGTTGTCTAAATAATTACTTCAATTTGCTCATACTTTATTCTTTCTCTTCTTTGAATTAAAGCTCACTTCTTTTTAAACATTTTCTTTATCACTGCATGAATAGGAGACTTTAGAGTTTGTGTTTTATGGCTGTAGGAAGTTTTCAAAACAAAACACCCAACAAAAAACAACCTCATACACACACAAAAATAACCCCAAACATGAAAAAAACACCAACCCCCCCTCAAACCAACCAATAAACAAAAAACAACCAAAAAAATTATCTTCCAAAACAATACAAATCAACTCCAATCCAACCTACCCTTTGAATTAAAAATCAGTTGATCAAGTAAGGAATAATTCCCTTTGCTACCTGTCCATTAATTTATTTATGCTCTTATGAAGTATTTTTAAATATAGTAGTTTAACTTGCCTAAGTATTTTGGCTTAGGTTCTTCCTGTGAACTGTGTGACAGCTTGGTCTGACCTTAAGGAAATCAAGCATCATTAAAAGCCTTTAACCACCACTAGAATGCTAGGTCTGCTTCCTGACCCCCCTCAAAAGAACCACAAAATAAGAGGGTATAAAGAAAAAAGAATAAAGCTCCCAACACAGGGCAGCAGATTTTAAACTGCATTTTCTCTGATACTGGTTTATTGTAACTAAAGGATGACCTCATCTATTTTGAAAAGGTCTCCTCAGTGGTACTAAGGACTACAAAAAGTAATTAAAAGTTCATGGCAATGTCTTAGAAGAACAAAGTCCAGGGAACCAGGCAAAACACAGAATCGTTTAGGTTGGAAAAGATCTCTAAGATCATCAGGTCCAACCACGGACACTAAACCATGTCCTGAAGTCACATGGAGAAAAGTCACTGTGAATTTTGGTTCCTCTCCTGTCCTGTGTGACAGTGACTTTGCTCCACACCTTTCTTGAAGACCTTGAAAATGCACTCAGAAAATTAATTCCTGCTCACTCTTTGCATTGTGCCATACTACTACTACCACAGTGCACTTAGAGGTCTTACATTAATATTTTGGGGTTTAGCATCTGGGGAAAAAAATAAGTTTATACTCTTAGTTTTTAAACTTGAATTCTCATTGGAAAGTAACTTTCAGTTTTAGAATTGTGAAGCTGAAGCCTCACCAGGTAGCTGCAGCAAGAAGGAACATGGACTTACGCTTCGTTCAGGGGAACAAAAATGAAATCCTTCTCAAAGATGTCAACGTGCCGCGTCCAGGTTTTCACTCGCCCGTGCCGTCTTTGCTGGATGCTGCAAGAGACCAACACAGCATTGGCAGCGTGGCTCATTCACAGAACCACAGAATGCTAGGGGCTGGAAAGGACCTCAAAAGATCGTCCAGTCCAGCCCCCCTGCCAGAGCAGGATCACCTAGAGCAGATCACATAAGAATGCATCCAGGCAGGTTTTGAGTATCTCCAGAGAGGGAGACTCCATAACTCTCCTGGGCAGCCTGTACCAGTGTCCTGGCACCCTCACAGGGAAAAAAAGATTTCCTCAGGTTTCCATGGAACTTCCTATGCCTCAGCTTCCACTCATTGCCCCTTGTCCTCTCACTGGGCATCACCCAGCAGAGCCTGGCTCCAGCCTCTTGGCACTCACCCTTTACACATTTGTAAACTTGAATGAGGCCACCTCTCAGTCTCCTCCTCCTCAAGCTAAAGCCCCCCAGCTCCCTCAGTATTTTCTTATAAGGAAGATGCTCCACTCCCCTAATTATTTTTGTGGCTCACTGCTGGACTCTTTCAAGCACTTTCTTGAGGTTCTCAGTGAACTGAAAAACTACTTCTGCAGGTATGAATCATAGAATCAAACAGATTGGAAGAGACCTCCAAGCTCATCTAGTCCAACCCATCCCCCAGCCCTATCCAGCCAACCAGACCATGGCACTAAGTGCCCCAGCCAGTATTTGCTTGAACACCTCCAGGGATGGTGACTCCACCACCTCCCTGGGCAGCCCATTCCAATGCCAATCACTCTCTCTGTCAACAACTTCCTCCTAACATCCAACCTAGACCTCCCTCGGCACAACTTGAGGTTGTGTTCACCTTATAGAATTACACAATTGTTTTAGTTGAAAAAGACCTCTGAGATCACAGAGTCCAAGCATTAACCCAAAGCCACTATGGCCATTAAATCACATCCCAGAGTACCACACCCAAATATTTCTTGAGCGCCTCTAGGGATGGTGACTCCACCACCTTGCTGGGCAGCCTGCTCCAGTGCCTGACCAGTCTTTCAGTAAAGAACTTTTTCCCAATATCCAACCTAAACCTCCTCTGGTGCAACTTGAGGCCATTTCCTCTGGTGCTAAGACTTGATATTAGGGACAAAGGGTATGTCTGGATGCTTCCTAGAGTTCTCTTGGTATCATAGTAGTGTCTGCAAGGAGTTTTATCTCTCTAAAGCATCCATTCCTGCAGTCTTCAGTGTACTCAGCTCTTAATACAACTGATTTAGCAAAAGACTTACGAAAGGTTTGAAGTTTCATGAATATTTCTTCTTTCTCTTTGATTAAGGCGTTTGTAGAAGAATGAACTGAACACATGTATTCTGTCAGCATCTTCTTTTTTCAGTTTTTCAAGTACCAAATACCTGATTAGTTAAAAAAAGGATGAGAATTTCATAGAGGAGTTTGAGAAATTCACAGAGGTAAAAGATTCATCACCAGAGTAAAAAGGATTGATTGCCAGCTGCGCTACTTCCCCTCCAAACTGTGGCAGTCTCTCAGAAAACAGCTGTAAGAATATTAGAACTGACTAAAACAGAGCAACTCACTATGCAGTATCTGTGCCAATATTTCAAGGTATGAAGCACCCTGCTCAATCAAGAAGCTGTTCTCCTGCTCCTGCATTTATTTTTAGATCGTGGCAGAAAAATAAACATTTGATGAGTTTGCTACATGCAACCTACCCAGGAAAAGGCCCCTGGTTTGTAACTGAGCCACTGATTCTTCAACCATTGCCAGAGTGATGCACTAATTTTCTTTTCATCTCTACATTTAGTGAGACTGAAAATTAGACACAAGCACCTTATGTGCAACATAAACAGAGCAGCTCAGAACAATTTCATCCATTTCTAACATTTGTAGCATCAGTAACACCAAAAAAAATTGATTTATCTATTACATTAATCACAACAAATTACATTCCAGAGAACAAAAATACTCAGGGATAAAAAAACCCTGAACTTAAAAATACTCTTTTTTCCCTTTGCTGTAACAATTTCTCTTCAGCTGCTAAGAACATGCAAAGAACAAAGGAAGAGCAAAGTCACTGTCAAGCAGGACAGGAACTAAAATTTCTTCCAAAAACACTAAACACCTTTTAAAATTGGAGCTATACATAGTTGGAAACCAAATGTTACCAACTGACCTGTGCATTTTTAACGTTGGGACTTTTCAAAGTATAAGATACCTAAAGACTGATGTGATATCAAACTTACTTTAAATAAAAATCAATAATAACATCATTTAAAAATTCTCCTTCATTTAGACAATGGAGGTCTTCGTTGGTCACAGAAATACCACCTTTTGCTGGAGGAGGTGGATAAACTATCAACCTGAAAAGAAAAATACAGTCCATAATTCATGTGGCATTCCAGACATCACAGAATGGCTTAGGTTGGAAGGGACTTCAGAGATCATCTACTCCAACCTTCCCACCATGGGCAGAGACACCACCCAACTACACCTAGTTGCTCAAGGCCTCATCCAACCTGGCCTTGAACACCTCCAGGGAGAAGGCATCCACAACCTCCCTGTTGCAGTGTCTCACCACACTTGTATTGAAGGACTTCTTCCTAACATCCAGTCTAAACCTACTCTCCCTCAGCTTCAAAACATTCCTTCTTGTTCTGCTGCCAGACACTTTAATGAAAAGTCCCTCTCCAGCCCTCCTGTAGCCTTCCTTGATGTATTGGAAGGCAGCTGTAAAGTCACCCTAGGAGCCTTCTCCAGGCTGAACAGCTCTCTCTGTCTATCACCACAGCAGAGTTGATATCTAGGCCTTGGGTCATCTTTGTGGCCCTCCTCTGGTCTCGCTCCAATGTCCTTCTCACGATGGGGACAGCAGAGCTGGACACAGCATTCAAGGCAGGGTCTCACCGGAGCAGAGTAAAGGGGGCAGAATCACTTCACTGGACCTGCCAACCACATTCTTCTCAACGCAGCCAGCTATAGTTTGCCTTCTGGGCTGCCTGAGCACACCACCAGCTTTTGGTGAGCTACACCCCCAAAAAGACCCTCAGACAATGATTAGAGGGAAAAGATTAACATCTTACTTTTCTATAGGCCCAATAAACACTGTATGTGGTTCTCCAATTTCTTCATCATCGTCGAAATACGGCAGCTGTTTACTTCGCTGCTGCACTTTGGACTCAGGAGCAACCTTACAAGAACAAAGTCAATATTAATAAGCAGACTGTGCCCAAATATGCCAAAAGAGGTAATAGAGCTTCATGAAGTGTAATACCCATTGACAAGGAATTCAAGTTGGTTTTTTGCACCTTTCCTAATTCATTTATTACACTTAGGTCTGTACTCACTTCCTACAGAGCCACAAAATATTCCCATATATTAAGAGGCAGTTTTGTTTAAAGGAAAGCATCAATTCATTTTACTACAACACTGCAACTTAACTTCTGGATTGAAATATTATATCAATTTAGCAGTAGATTCATTTGGAAACAATTATGTTGTTGAATTAATAGCACAAATTTCTTGTCCCTTCATATCTTTACTTGTGGACCACTGTACAAGCTTACAATCAAATGAAACACGTGTGTGACTGCACAAACTACTTGCCTGTCTTATAATCCATCATGAACCAGTCTGAAACCCTCCTATGAGAGTTGAATTCCTCTTTGGACTAGTGACTAGCACACTGTCTTCAGTATATTTGTAACCCCAAATAACATCATTCATAGAATCACAGACTCAGTGAGGGTTGGAAGGGACCACAAGGATCATCTAGTTCCAACCCTCCTGTCATAGGCAGGGACACCCTACCCTACATCAGGCTGCTCACGGCCCTCATCCAGCCTGGCCTTAAACACCTCCAGGGATGGGGACCCAACCACCTCCCTGGGCAACATATTCCAGGCTCTCAGCACTCTCATGGTGAAGAGCTTCCTCCTCACCTCCAGTCTGAATCTCCCCACCTCCAGCTTTGCTCCATTCCTCCTAGTCCTGTCACTCCCCGATAACCTAAAAAGTCCCTCCTCAGCTTTTTTTCTGTTTTGCTTTTCTTTAATTCTGTTCCAAACAAAAAATGCAATTACATTTTTAATTTTGTTTTCTCTGTGTGATGGACTTCCTTTGGAATTGTCTTCCATGCACTTAGTAAAAGCAACAAGTCTGCCGTTGGCTTCTTCAAAGGGGATTTTCACAAAGAAGTCAGAAATGTTATTTCTTATACCAATGTCTGCAATTATCTTTTCAAATATTGAGTTTGCAGCAGGATCAAGACCAGTTTCAAAAATCAAAATGATGTACTGTTCTTCTTGACCTACAACAGAGCAGAGGAAATGCTTCAGTTAGAAATGAAATGACACCAGCACAAAGATTTCAGAACCACAAGCCAACACCTGTACATGCTGCTGACGATGCACACAAGCAGTAGCAGATGTCTGCAGGTAGACTGAAGGTACTTGCAGAAGGCTGCATTCAATTCCTGCCTCCAGAACTATTAATTATTACACCTTCTAAGTTTTTTCAAGACACTGAATGCAAAGCCAAAATGCATTTTGAAATGACAGCTCCTCTGCTTATTGACTACAATCAATACTTTTTCTTACAGTTCATAGATTCACAGGATGGTTTGGATTGTAAGGGACCTTCAAGGAAAGTTCCACCTCTCCTGTCATGGGTAGGGACACCTTTCACTACACCAGGTTGCTCAAGGCCTCCTCTAACCTGGTGGCCTTTAACATCTCCAGGAAAGACGCATCCATGACCTTTCTGGGCAACCTATTCCAGTGCTTCACCACCCTCACTGTAAAGAATTTCTTTCTAATCTCCAGTCTAAATCTACCCTCAAGCTTCAGTTCTTTCCCTGTCATTCTATCACTACAAGCCCTTGCAAAAAGTCCTTTCCTAGATTTCTTAAAGGCCCCCTCTTCTGGAAGGTCACTATAAGGTCTGCCTGGAGCCTCCTCTCCTCCAGCCCCAGCTCTTCCAGCCTGGCCCCACAGGGAAGGTGCCTACCCTGTTGCTTCAACACAACGCCAGAAATGATGTGTCCAATGTAATTTCCTCTCTACATGGGGATAGAGACAATGCTCTCATTTCTCTGAGGTAAACACAAACAAGTCTAGAGCAGGACCCACAAGAATCAACAAAGATACACTCATCTGTGGAAATTCCTTAGAAATTTAAATCTGCATCAAGAATGTAGATGGCCTTTTGTGGTCTCCATGTTTATTATGAAAAGGGTTTCCATCTGCCTAACTCCTTCAAAATCTACACAGGATTTCATTACAGAAGATTTCAGTCTGGTTTTCTCCTTCTTTCAAAGTGATGTGATAGAAAAAGGGGAAGTAAAAAAGAGCCTCAAGATAGCAGACACTGAATTAAACAAGCAGCAGAATATAAGACCCATACTCATCAGGTAGATTCACCATCTGTCCTGATCCTAGAAGGCTCTCCTATAAAACATCACTGCCCTTTGTAAATGGTACATACTGAAGTCACCACAGCAAGTAAGCCTAGGGCTCTTCAGTCTATCAGTTAAAACAATCTGCAAGAATCACTTTGACAGGGATATTTGCAGCAGTGACATCTACATGTCAGCTTTCAGACAAGAGAAATTCTCAGAAACAATGAGGGGTTGAAAAACAAATTCCACTTTAACTCGGGGTAGCCATCAAGTAGGATGCAGAATGCATACCACTGCTTAGAAACTAAACTGAACAGGCTATTAAGGGGAGGGGAAACACATTTCTGAGACAACTGGTTTGAGATTTTAACACAAAATAAGCATGGTGATTTTTTCTTTTGAAGTGGATATAAACTGTGTCTCATGTATTAACAGCACAAAGTTCTAACCACTCTTACTGATTCTAGGCAAGGGTTGTTGGGCATGTAAGTACAGAAACCTGTGATGGCAATGCCACAAAAGAAACAATTTTTTTCTCCTATCAGATTTCTGTTACCATAGGAACAGGAATTTCTCAAGGATCTCAGATCCATTCACAATCAGTTTTCTTTTCTAAAAAAAAAAATGTATCTGAAGGAGGAAAGGAATTTCAAATGCCACAGTAATCAAAATCTTCATTTACTGATACAGGTAAAGGCATCTCACCATCCAGAAGAACAAAGAACTACTTTAAGTCCTGTGACACAAACAAAAAATCTCTGTGTCCCTGGCAAACACTCTGTGAACCAAGCATTGTCAGGCAACCTCTCATGATTGCTGTTCTAGCCCTAATAAATCCTGTATTTCTTTTGATACAGTGGCTTAGTTTCACCAGGTTGGAGAGCATGAGTTGGATCAATCAGTTATGGCACAAATAACACCAACTCACATCATCTGAAAAATAAAGAAGCAGGGGAACAAGATTCAGGCTACCAATCCCAGGCTCATGTAACTGACTGACTCTGAGCTGCAGGGACCTGTTCTTCTGGAAGAAGAGTTTCACACACATACAGACATTTCATTTTGGTTATTCTTAACTTGTCATGCTGACTGTTGTGAAAAAGTAGTTCCTCAACAGCACATTTCCCAATTCACCACACACAGATAACTGGATTTGGGGTGCTCCTATGTGAGAACTGGGCACCTACAAACTACTGTTTACACAGCCATGGAGATTCAGGCTTAAAGTAATTTCACTGCTCACACAGCAAAAGGCAACTTTGTTAACACAAAGTACTCAGAGGCATCAAGCACAGTAAAGCAGTTGGGTGTAAAACTAGCTCAGCTCCACAGCCTCAGAGGGAAAAGCTAGGGAGAGATAGGCTGAGAGACACAGAAAGAGGATTTCTTACCCAGACAGCTCAGGAGGCTTTTCCTTTTTTCACTTGTAAACACCTGCGCTCACCTGGGATCTAACACCTGCTCCCAAGATTGCCTCTAGCTCCCTCACACACTCCCCAATTAGTACCACAAACACTCCTTACAGGAGGTGGATATTATAAGAATGTTACACACTGGAAGAACACAGTTCTGAGACTGTTGAAAGCATTCTTTCTCCATCTGAATGCATCATGCCTCTACAACATTTAACCTACAGAAAAGTCTGTTTAAGGGAAAAAGGATTCTCTGCTCATTTAAAATACAGTGTGCATATCAAGATGCTGGAATCTCAAAGTAAGCTGTGCTGAAATTCATTTAAATTTTATGACACATGAAGACAATTCACTTCTTTTCTAAGCAGGCATTTGTCTACATCACAACAGCACCACAATCATATGGGAAAAAGGCCACACTAGAGTTTCTACTGAAGGCCTGTGGGCAGAAGGGCACAGAAAGCAGAAGTGTATCCAAAGCTGTCATATAAGTGTAGACTTGGACACAAAAGCTGAACAAGTCAACTGGCTTTCATTCAGCACAAATGTAAGTGAAAGGAGCTACACTGACTACATGTGTGGTCTGGACAAACAGCAGACTACAGCTTTGCTAAGCTGTTCTGAATTCTTCTCCTCATCAGCATCGGTTGGTGATCACAGAATGGTTTAGGTTGGAAGGGACCTCAAGGATCACCCAATTCCAATTCCCTGCCATAGGCACCTCCCACTGGAACAGGTTGCTCAAGGCCTGATCATGTCTGCAAAAACACTACACAGCCAGCAATGGCAGGTTTGGTCTTCAGTGCACTCAGTCATGATCCAAACCATTCAAACCCCATTTAGAAGTGAATAGCAGATGAAAATTGTTTTACTTACTGTCTCCTTTACATTCGTACCAGACGTTATCTTTACTCATTTTCAGTTGTTCTCTCAGGCTACTACAGGTTGATGGTATTGTTTGTAGGAAAACTACTGGCAACTTCCTGACACTACACCATTCACATTTGGTAAGCTCTGAAGTTTTCAGGTTGATCTCCCGAACATCACTTTCTGAGTCTAGGAGGAAACAAGGACAGTATTATGTAGGCTTCCTTTCCACAACCCTTCTTGATTTTAACAAGAAATCAGTATGTCCTCATTAACTTCCTTTACAGTTTAGGAAAGTTTGAAATTAGCACACATCTAGGAAGTGATGCCCATTAATTTCTTTAAAGATGAATTCAACTCCCCCATCACCTGTCAGGAGGTAATCAGAAATTAACTGTTTTCTTCTCACTAACTTTAATCCAACTTTTAATGCACAAGAAAAACAAGCAAATCAACCCAACAAACAAATTCCCCCAAACCCTCCCCAAACCAACCAACCAACAAAAACTCAAACAAAAAACCCAAACCAACAAATGAAAAATCTCCATAAACATCAAAACCAACCCAAATCTATTTCCAGTGATTTACATTTGCAACTACTGCTGTGACATTTCACAGAGCATTTGCAAAACTTTGTCTCTAGATTAACAAGTTCCCTTATGAAAAATAACCTGAAAATGAAGATGAGAATAAACACATGCAGAGAAATGACCTGTCTGCCCAAGGGAAATAAAGTCCTGCTCTCAATCTACTGTGAAACAAAAATGGCAGCAACGTGGTCAGTTTTTAACATTGCATCTGCTGCTCCTGATCCAGTCTTGAGTGTTTTACAGATTTAAATTCATTAGTAAAATGGGAGGGAAAACATATCAAGTCAAATTTCTTCAAACTTGGTGAAGAGACTTAAAATTTCAATGCCACTAAATATTCCTAGATGAGAAAAATGCTTACTGGTAGTCACTTCAGGCTTCAGTTAGCAGCAGCCTCCCTCTCAAAAACTGTCTGCTTAAATAGGGGACAAAACAAAGACTGGACAGCAGAAAGTCCTTCTAACAAATGCAATTCAATGCAATAAGTTTGTGAGATATTACTGTCTGCAAGGTGGGTGTCAAGAAGGTGGTGACAGTCTCTTTTTCATGTGCCCAGTGACAAGACAAGGGGCAATGGACACAGACTGGAACAAAGGAAGCTCCACCTTAACATGAGGGAAAAAAACTTTACTGTGAAGGTGATGGAGCAGTGGAAGAGGCTGCCCAGAGAGGCTGTAGCATCTCCTTCTCTGGAAGGCTTTCAAAATCCACCTGGATGCATTCCTGTGTGGCCTGCCCTAGGTGATCCTGCTTTGGCAGGGGTATTGGACTCGATCTCTAGAGGGCCTTTCCAATCCCTGTGATTCTTTGATAAGTTAAACCCTTGTGATGTTGCTTTTACTTATGCAAAAATTAGAGTTTAGCTTGAGCGTGGTTTTGGTGGATGAGTTTTTCATGTGCAGAAGTTAGTACTAGTGAGGGTACAGTTATGCCTTTGGCTGTGAAACTGTGTAGCCAACAGTGTGAACATGCAGGCAATCAAGTTTGCTGCAAGGCTAAATAGCTTTGTGAATTAAAACCATGCCAGTATTAGCTTGCAAAATTGTAAGTTGAACTCACTTCCCCACCCCCATATTTCTAGCTCAAGTGGCAAGAGGGGTTGGACTTGAGATGCTTTTCCAACCCCTATCATTGTATGATAATTTTCTAACTTAGTAGTATTCGTGGTTCTCAGTATCACTGGAGGAATATTTCCTCCACCCTGACCTCTCTCTCTTGGTACCCAGCAGTCAGCGTCCAGCAGCCACCCTCCACATCCTCCCCTCTGGTTGGCAACTGAAATCACATCCCTATGCTTGCCAGAACGAGAAGCCAGCTGCTTGCAGACTGGGCAAACAGACACAGAGCACTGCAGAAATGGAGCTCACTGGGAATAGATTAATCTCCCTCCAGATGCAAACTCAAAAACTGGAAAGTGCTAAATGTTCCAGCAAACACAGCATTTAACGGTTTCCATTTCTATGCTACTGGGGGATCAAGTCCCATGGAAATGATTTTACCACGCAGCTGTTTTGACTAAAATCTGACAGGCATTTTCTACAGCTTTGAACTAGCTTTTTAGTGGTTTGGATTATCTAAAATACATGGAATGCATGAAGATTGGCAGCTTCTATCTATCTTTTAGCTGCAACAGGAATTTAAACACTTGAGACAGCAAAGGCTACGCTCATCTTTACATGTTGTGAGGCACCTTTTTGCAGATCATAAAACAGAAATAGTTCCCTTGCACATATGAAGGAAAGGCAGAATCTGCCAGGGCTGCATCTCCATGGAAAATTAACATTAACAAAAGGAGACAGGGCTTCTTTACAAGCCAAAGCAAAAGCCCATAAAGGAATCACAGAATGCCTGAAGGGGCCTACAAAAAAGCTGGGAAATTACTTTTCACAAGGGCTTGCTATGACAGCATGAGAAAGAATGGAATGAAGCTTGAAGAGGATAGATTTAGACTGGATGTTAAGAAGGAAATATTTACAGTGTGGATGGTGAGACATTGTAACAGGCTGCCCAGGGAGGTTATAGATGTCTCCTCCCTGGAGGTGTTCAAGGCAAGGTGTCCCTGCCCATGGCAGGAGGACTGGAATCAGATGACCTGTGAAGTCCCTTCCAACCCAACCCATTCTGTGATTCTGTGAATGCCAAGTTGGAAGGGATCTTAAGGATCATCTGATCCAATCTTTCAAAGAGAACAAAGGAAACAGAGCAACAGTTGTGAGCTTGCCCCTTCCTAAACTATGTCATTGTATTTACTTCAGTAACATGAAGTAGAAAACCTGCAAGCTAGAGAAGAAAACATTTCACATCTGAGCTATAGGAAGGGAAGAGGTCTAAGACATCTGCATGACCTGCTCTTAGGCATCTGAAAAAGATGGACTGATAAAGTGTTAAATCAGTAAAATGTTTTACAGGAGGCTGCTCTTGTCCTTTCCTTTGTTAATCATCTTCAAGACAACCTTTGTCAACCACTACCAGAATATCTACAGCTCTTCAACTACAATGAAGGGAGAGAACTAACAATCTTGCTGCATGCACACCACAAACTGATAATTCCTGCTGGGAATTATCTTTCTCTAAGTAACATGCAGAGATCATAGAATCACTGAGGTTGAAAAAGACCTCTAAGATAATGCAAAATCATTTTGTTTTTTTATTAACCAGGAGATTCAGATCAAATTTATACTCTGAATTATTTTACCTCTTGACTAAGAGGTATAACATATTACATCCAAACAAAACCCAGAATTGACATTCCATTATGATTCCCTTGTTAAGTCCTTTGGCAAAGTTGCTTCATTCAAAATGCATGGAAGATGTACTCACCCTCTTGGCTTTCTAGGCGTATTTTGATATAATCCAGGCAAAACTGTGGAAGGGAACACAACAGTAAGATTTCACGTTGTCTTAAACTAAAACTGACTAAATGCCTCTTTAGTGTCAGTAAACATATTTCAATTAAGACCTTAAGTAACAAAATCTTTAATAAAGTGTCTATTTTAAGCATAACTCAAAGGAGCAAGAATATTCTTTACTAGCCAGTGTCTCTTCATCATATTGACTGCTGAAACTTAACATCTTTCTGAGTACTCTGCTTCCAAAGAGGCTTAAAATAACTCTCAAGTACACCATAAATTATAGGGAACACAATAACCAAACAAAAATCTACAAATAAGAACGTCATCTATCAGCACTTAAGTAACTCTAACAAGAGGCATTTGCAGGCAAGTGAGAAGGACAATTAACACCTCTTTGCTATTTGGGTGGTTAGCCCCATCAGAAGCAGCATTTTGTGGCTTACTCCATGCAACTAACATTCAGCCTCTCCTTGTCTACATGTAACTTAAAGAGTTAACAACAAATCTCAACAATATTTGTTCTATAGAAACAAAATTCTTCATCTGCATTCCTCCTTCTTCCTCTCACCTATCAATATGCAGGTTTTGGAGAGTATTTATGCTGTAGCATAAATGTAAAGAGGAGTTTGTTTGGCAGGCAGGACGATTGTATTGAACACCGGAACTACATTGTAAGTATTAACGTGTGACAGCACTTGGAGACTCTTTGGGAAACTCAGCCTCTGAAATTAGAGGCAAACTTACTGCCCACAGACAGGTGCAAAAATATTGAGTATGAAAGTAAGCAAGAGGCATAATCAAAAAAATAAGACTTGTCAAGCACTAGGTTTACTTACAATCACAGGTTCCACTACCATCCTTCGCAGGGTTCCTATCCGTATGCTGCGGCAGTTGAGGATGACGCTTTCACAGGGGGTTTGGTAACTGAGAGGTACAGCCTCAGCTACAATCTCTTGACAGAGAACCTTACGACGCTTTATTGGAGTGTTAGACACAACGTTTCCAAACTGAAAAAATAAAGTCTCACTGAGATTTACTGCTAAAATAAGCTTGTTAGATTTTAACAACTACATTTCTGCCTGGTTTTCTGTTAGTTAATAGGATCACTTTCTATAGCGTTCACCTCGACTAAACACAACACATAGAAATTCCCTACAGGGCTTTTGGGAACATTTGAAGATGTTAATTTTGCTAGATTCAAGAAAAAAAAAAAAACAAAAAAAAACCACCAAAAAACTGGAAGAAAACACAAGCTGATGTAAGTGTAGCCATCTTAACATTTCCAAATCACCAAAACTTATCTGCTTTTTGTCTCTGTGAAACTCAGTGCAGCATGGCAAAGCAAGGTGATTTTTAGTGTATTTCAATTGTTCATTTGTATCAAATACTAAAGCTGTAAAAGCACCACAATCTTGGTGAGTTTATTTTTCATTTCAGATTTTATCAGTCCAAGCCTTTGGTGACTGAAAACACTTAAGTAATTGCCACATCACTACGCTATCAGGAGGAGAATCTTCAAGAGATATAAAACAAGCCTAACCAAAATTCTTTAAAGCAACTACAAAGAATGATTAAGATGTTTTAAGAATAAAGTCCAAGGTCAGAACACTAAATACTGAAAGGAGGCCACATGGAGTTTGCAAGAAAGTCTCTAGATGCTGACAGAAGGCTTAATCTCAATGAAGTCTCCTATTTACCAAAGGACAATCTCACAACCACCTATTAAAACTAAAAGCAAGCTGCCTGATAGCACTCAGATTAATTGGGGGTTTTAATTGCTCATAGTGTTCTACTTGGTTGAAGGATTTTCTGTAGCCTACCCTTTTGTTTGCTATTTATAGTGCTTCATAAAGCTGTCCCTTAATACACAGTCTTTTCAGAGTTACAAAATACAAACTCTCACAGGGAAAAAACATTTTAAGGGATTTAATATTTCTATTAACACTTAATCTCACCAATCACTTTGAAGTCCATTATCATTAGCCTATCTTGGTCATAATTCAAAATGCACTTTTGGATGTTTCATTTCAATACAGTGGAGAAGGCAGAGACCCTAAATCCCTGCAATTAAGATGTTTTCCCAGGATTCTTGTTGAAGAGATCTCCTTTTTGTCTAATGGGCTAGCTAGAGATCATTAAAAGCTCAAAACTCATGGACCAACAGTAAAACATGTGGTGCTATATTCAACTAGCTTCCTCAATAAAGGATTAATGAATATTCTGAGAGGAAAAAAACCCAACAAAAGCATCAAACAAATGAACAAATCTTGCTCTACCCATTTAGCAACAGCACTGTGACACCTTCCTTGAATCAATGCTAAGTTTGGGTTAAATTTCACTTAAAAAAAAAAAAAAAACAACAAAAAATAAAGCAAGCTTTTAAAAAAACTTTTGTTTAAAATATGCAGTTAATTTTCAGTGTTGTAATTGGTTCTTAAAGACTAGTGAATAAATATGCAGAGGAAAATATGTGGGAGAGTGCATTCACAAAGTAACACTTCCAATTCACCTAAAAAAGAATGCCAGAATCACTGAAATTCAAAACTATTCATTGCCCAAGCTTTTAGCCCCACCCCAGCTTTGTTGTAGGTTAGAGGTTTGCAACTTTATATTGGTAGTGGCATCTAAATATACAACCACTTTATAAACACCTGTAAGTTCATCAATCACAGCACTAGAAGGTTAGTTTCTCAATCTCAACATAGCATGAGGCTTTGGCATCATTACTTTATTGCTCTAACTTCAGAAGACACCAAAGATTTGAGACTGCAGGTGGATATCTAGTCACTCTTGCTGAACCAAACTCCCAACAGTGAATATGGGCAAGTGACTCAAGAGTAGCTTTTAATCAGCTTTATTAATTCAACATCAGTTGCCACAGTGAAGTTTTTCTTAGTGGGTCACTATTGAGATGGTTAAGATCTTAATACCCTGTGAACGCTGTCCCTTTTGACAGCATTTAAGGACCGTGCTCAGGATGCATTTATTTGTCTTTGTCCACTTCTTGCACTGGTACTCAAAACCAAAACCAAATAATTAAATGCTTTCAATTTGGAGAGTTGCCAAAGTATTTTAAAGGGTCATTACAGTTTCCAGTTTCTCTTTTCAGGTTTAACTTCAGATATCCAAAGTTTCACCAGTCAACAGCTAGTACTGACATCCTTCTGCAAACCAAGCAGGCCCTTGAGTTTCACAGAGATACCCAGTCTCAAAGACTATACACTCAACACAGAAGCATCTATGTTAAAAGTATAATTTAAATCATTACAAACACTTGTAAAAACATAATGAACATATTTTATCACGTTTCCAGTACTAAGTAAGCAGAGATACTACTCAATGAGCTGCTGAGTAAGAGAAGTAATCAAATATAGTCAATTTCTGACAACACAAACAAGCCTTTACATTTTCCATTTATTATTTGAGTTTTGTTTTCTTTAAATAAAGCATTAAAAAGTACCTGGTCCTTCATTCTTGCTTTTCTTGGTAGTGTGACTGCAACTTCTGTATCTGTTGTTATACTACCTATTCTTTCTATTCCACAACTGTTTTCCTTTAATGCTGCTTCCACCTTTCCTGTAGAAGGAGCTGGGGAGGAGCGGGCTGAATCTGCAGGACGAGGTGAAATGCTTTCCATTCTCCTAGTGCTGCCACTGTCCTCCTCATCATCATCACTAGACAAAACAACTAAATAGAAAAGAATAAATTCTCAACCACTACATTTTTCTGGAACAGAAATTTATTTTCAAACAACAGCTAATTGTCCTGCAGTGTCAAAAAAAAGTCCACATTTATCATATTATGTCTTTATTAAAGCTTATTTGGAATCTGCTCACAGGTGCTCTCTCTCCCTCGCCTTTAATATCTCCCAACTGACTATACAAGAAACAGGTATCCTTCACCTCTAGACACAGAAGTGAAGCCATACATTTCTTGGTTCAGTCAAAAAAGTCAAAAGCACAATTTCAGAACAACTGACAAGAGAAATTATGACTGCAATTGTTCAAATCAGTAAGACATTGTGGTCTAATAAACTAGAGCAGGGAGCTAGAAACATAACGTGTCAAATTACAGTTTCATCCTGCTTATAAATTCAGTTCAGTCAGAGAAAGCACAAAAATCAACATTTCACAAATTATGATACTTAAATAAATGCATAGCTGAGAAGGAAAAAAGGAGGAAAAAACCAAAAATCAAAGACTGTCTCCATTGGAGGATTAAACAATAGAATCTTGCTACAAATGTTTTGGTTACAAATTGCAAAATGTGAGTCTTTGAAATAAAAACTAATTCAATAATGTTTGGTTTCCCCACTGCTTACTTTTGTCAGTGTAAAAAGGGCAGCTATAAAAAAGGTCTGTCCCTCTTCCCCAAAAATATATCTGTCCAAATATCTCATGTAAAATCAGTAATGTGAATCTGCAAGGACAATTCCTTCATTATACAACACTTCTGAGGTTCCAGTTTATGGCTACAGTCATTAAAAGGTACTTACTTGGATCGTTTAGTTCAGATGGTCTTGTACTCCTCTGTCTTAAGTTTCCTGTCATTTTAGGACTTTTTGTCCCAGTTATAAGACCAACTTTTCCATTTGGTCTCAACATAGAATGTCCCACAACTTCATTGCTTAGCAGAATATCCGTCGGGCCTTTCCCGACAGCAGAACTATGAAACTTCTTTGTGTTGAACCCTGTACCTGAAGATTTTAGCCCTGTGGAATTCTGATGTATTGAAGAACGTGATAAAGGTCCCATAGATTCACTTAATGTCATAGTTTGTCTGGAGACTCTCTGTAAATCCTTCAGTGAAAGACTTTCACAATGTCGGCATTTGGTCTGGTTTTCATTTGCCCGTCCGCAGTTTGGGCAGTCAGGAGAATAATCTATTTGTTCCAAAAGCTAGAGAGGAAGGGAAACACAGACACAAAATCATTAACTGCACAGGTACAAACACTTCCAAATCTTGCATTTAGTTTCTCCTCAGAATGAAGATTGCAAACACTCTATTAGGCATGCAGAAAAATCCCTCCTAAAAAATAAAAACAAAGAAAGAACAAACTGCAAATCAAACCAAAACTGGGGAGAAGGGGAGAAGGAAACACATTGATCTAGAGCCCAGTACCTCAGAAAAGAAAACAGAACTTCAAGTAAAGGAGATCCCCAAACTAGGAGAAAATTTTTCATGGCAAGAGTGGTCAGGCATCAGAATGGGCTGCCCAGGAAGGTGGTGGAGTCACCAACACTGGATGATTTCAAGGTTGTTTGAATGTGCTGCTTGGGGATATGATTTAGGGGTGAACCCTAAACCTAGAGTAGGGTTGTTGTTTGGACTTGGTGATCCTGAGGGTCTTTTCTAACCTGAATGTTTTGTGATTCTGTGATCTTTGTAAAAGACACATCCTCTAACTGGGCACTGAGGCACAACCTGGTTGTCGTGTCACTTGCTGACTTATGCCACCACTCAGGAGTTAAAGAGGTCTGATACATTTTATACACTGGGACTTTTGCATCTGTTTCATTGCAGCAAGTGTAACTTTGTTTAGTCTCCTCGTAGAACTTTTATGTTTACATTTGCATTAAAAAAAAAAAGGTCAATGCCAGACCTGAGGAAGCCCTCTTCATTGGAAAAGTGTGCAAGGCTGGAAGGGAGAGGTGTGCTATTTTTCATAGCTATGTTTTGGAAATAGGTTCCAAAAGTTTTTTGGTAGGATGCAGATATTCACTAGTTTAAGTAGTTCATAGCAGAGTGAGCTATAACATTTGAGCTCAGTGCTCCAGAGGCAGTAATAGCCATGAAATTTCAGTTCTGGAGGTGTCTTCTGGTCAAGTGGATAGTCAGGAACTTCTGTCTTAGTATTGGATCATAGAATGATCTGGGTTGGAAGGGATCTTTTAAGACCATCTAGTCCTGACTGCATCAGGCACATCCCTACCAAGATCACGTTGCCCAGAGCCCCGTTGAGCCACACCTAGATTACCTCCAGGGAAGGGGCCTCAACCACCTCCTTGGGCAACCTGTTCCAGTGTTCCACCACCCACATAGTAAAGAACTTGTTCCTAACATCCAATCCAAAACTATTCTTCTCTAGTTTGAAGCCACTGCCTGTCACTACAGGCCTTTGTAAGCAGTCTCTCTTCATCCCTCTTCTAAGCCTCCTTCAGGTACTGGAAGGTCATTATTAGGTCTCCATGGATCTTCCTCCTGCAGGCTGCACAACCCCAGCCTCTCAATCTGTGGTTGTAGCAGACATGCTCCAACACCCTGATCATTTTCTTAGTTCTCCTCTGGATCCACTCCATCAGGTCCATGTACTCACCATATTGAAGGCTCCAGACCTGGATACAGTACTCCAGGCGAGGTCTCACCTCCGCAGTTAAGTGGCAGAATGACCTCTCTGGACCTGCTGGCAACCCACCTTTGGATGCTGCCCAGGATGCAACTGGCCTCCTGGGCTGCAAGCACACACTTTTTTGAACTCTCACAATACACCTTGTGAAAAATATAAAAGGTTTTTGGCCTTTTTAAGCTTACAGCTTGGCATTTTTTCTCAGACAAGAGCTGAGTGCCTGTGGTAGAAGTTACTGTTTTCCATTCCCATCTGGCTGGTGTTCTTGACTTTACAGATTTCTGAGATACACATGGGAAAATGCACCAGATGTAATTATTAAGTAGTATTTACAAGGGCAATCTGTCTGATGGCTTTGGAAATGAAATCATGCCCCTGGAACAACATAATTGAGTCTGCTGCTTTGTTATCGGCAAGAGAAGGAACAGTTTGTTTTAGCAATGTGCTCAGCTATATGCAATCTGTTCAAGGATATCGACCTGCTGATGCTTCTACATGCAGTTCCAGCCCTCACTTTCACATGGGTACTATGGAGGAAGTACTTCAAGAAGTTAGTACCATGGCTTTGGGATAGGGAGGAATATGGGAAGTACACCTTGCTTCTTCAACTGGAACTTAGGGAGAAGTTCTTCAGCAAGAGGGCGGTGGGACTCTGGAATACGCTGCCCAGAGAGGTTGTGGATGCCTCCTCATTCAACCAAGGCCAGGCTGGATGAGGCCTCTACCAGCCAGTTCTAGTTCAGTGGTGTCCCTGTCCACGGCAGGGAGATTGGAGTAGATGATCTCTGAGGTCCCTTCCAACTCAAGCCACTCTACAGTGCTATGACTCTCATGAAGAGAGCCTGATGGAGCTGGGGCTCTTCAGCTTGCAGAAGACTGAGGGGTGATCTCATTCATGTTTATACAGTCATACAGGCTGAGTGCAAATAATCACAGAATCATAGAATCAATCAGGTTGGAAGAGACCTCCAAGATCATCCAGTCCAATCTAGTACCCAGCCCTATCCAGTCAACTAGACCATGGCGCTAAATGCCTCATCCAGGCTTTTCTTCAACACCTCCAGGGACAGTGACTCCACCACCTCCCTGGGCAGCCCATTCCAATGCCAATCACTCTCAATGACAACAACTTCCTCCTAACATCCAGCCTAGACCTCCCCTGGCACAACTTGAGACTGTGTCCCCTTGTTCTGTTGCTGGTTGCCTGGGAGAAGAGATCAACCTCCACCTGCCACGCTCTGCTCAGTGAAGTCCAAGACAGGACGAGGGTCAATACATTAAAAACAGATATTCAAATTGATGCATCCACTTTTGCCCAGCAGCTTCCATGGTTTTAAACATCTAACTCACCTTCAGCTGTGTTAAGCACTTTTTTGTAGCAGAAGTCAAGTCAGTCTGATAGGAATTGGAGTGACGTTTCTGTTGCACCTTTCTCTTAATTTCAGATTCGGATTCTGATTCTGACTCTTCTGTGTTTTCCATTATACTGTCTAGGAGGGAAAAAAAAGGCAAACACATTAACAAGAAACATCCACTCATATGCTGCCAGAATTGTGATCAAGTCATTTCTTCCCATACACACCTTTTTGAACAGCAACAAACAACACTGCTTCGAGTGTTTCATGATTTGTTATATGAAAAAGAAAAAAGCAGCCAAAATTACTTTGAAAAGTTGATCCTTCAGTATTGGGTTGAAGGTTAGACTGGATGATCTTTGAGGTCTCTTCCAGCCAGATATATTCAGTGAAATATCAATACTATTTTTTTAACCAATACTATTTCAGTGTCTCTCAGGGACAAGTTATAACTCAGTACTTTTGGAGGAGGATTTGGACTTGAAAACCTAAACTAATTTTACTACAACTAGAATGCAGCATTCATTGCTGAAAGGAGGAGAAGATCTGCTGGATTATGCTGGGGGCAATTTTCACTAAAGGACTGCTGGTGAATCCTTTTAGGATAATTAAAAACATTCTGTGTGATTAGGATTTCTTCCTTCAACACAAAACCCAGCAGTACAGCAAGCTATTATGCCCTGTCTTTTGTCTGTGACATGGACAGTGGAATTGAGTGCACCCTCAGCTACCATGCTGATGACACCAAGCTGTGTAGTGTGGCACTCACTGGAGGAAAGGGATGACATCCAGATTGATCTTGACAGGCTTGAGAAGTGGGCCACTATCAGATGCAGCAAGTTCAGCAAAATGCATCTGGGTTGGGCCAACCCCATGCACAAATACAGGCTGGGGGCAGGGGGTTGAGAGTAACCCTGAAGAAAGAGACTTGGAGGTATTGCTTGATGAGAAGCTCAACATAAGCCAGCAATGTGCTCTGGCAGCCCAGAAGGCAAATAATGTCCTGGGCTGCATCAAGAGGAGTGTGGCCAGCAGGTCAAGAGAGAGGATTCTGCCCCTTTACTGTGCCTCTGGTGAGACCCCAGCTTGAATACTGCATCCAGTTCTGAGGTCCCCATCATAAGAACAGAGAACTGTTGGAGCAAGTTCAGAGGAAGGCTGTCAAGGTGATCGAAACACCTCTGCCATGAGGATAGGCTAAGATACCTGAGGCTGTTCAGCTCAGAGGAGAGAAGGCTCTGGGGAGACCTTATAGCTGCATTTCAATATATGTAGGGGACCTACAGGAAGACTGGAAAGGGACTGTTTAGATGAGCTTGTAGTGACAGAATGAGGGACAACGTCTTGAAAGCAGAGCAGAGTACATTTACATTGGACGTTAGGAGAATATTCTCTACAATGAGAACAGTAAAATACTGGAACAGGTTGCCCAGGGATGTGGTTGAGGTCTCATCCCTGGAGATATTCAAGATCAGACTTGATATGGCCCAGGGCAGCCTGTTTACTGCAGGTGTGTTGGCCGAGATGACCTTTGAGGGTCCCTTCCAATCCAGTGCAATCTGTGAATCTCCATAGATCAGTTCCATCTCCAACAATTTCAGGATTCTAATTTTTCTCAGTTTTGGTTCTTTTAAAACAATGCAGTTCTTTTAAAATAGCTAAAGATTCATTATAACATGATGGAATAAGTTGCAGTAATCTGTCAGAAGAGGCAAAATTCCTCCCTTCACACTAATATTTTCATAAATCTAGAATAATACAATTGAAGAATATAAGTAGATATAATTAGGGTTAGACAAAGTTGAGTAACACACCCACCCAAGGCAAGTATTTAAAAAACCCAAAGATTCTGCTGAAAAGAAATGAGAACACTGAACATAACTCACCCACTCCATGAGACCGTGGTAACCTGATGTGGTCTGCATCTACCTTCTGAAGCTGAGGGGGATATTCTTTTCTGGAAAATGAATTAAATAGACAGTTGCTCTTTGGACAGACACCATTTTAATTTAGCCAGTTATACAGGAATTGAAATGTATCTGAAAGCTACAAGCAAATAGCTTCTGTTACATGTCATCTAAAAAGTATCACCAAAATGCCAGGAACAGCTACAGTAAAGCTCTTCGAATTGCTTCTGATCTAAATCCCCTTAGATAGTAATCAGTAGTTCAGAAGCCTCTCACTTTCAGACCCAAGGCTGAAGCCTGAAACTGCTCCTCATTCTCAAAGTACAAAAGTGATATGTTTAAAATTCAAAAGTAGATATAATTACTTTAATACTGAAGTAGATCACACAAATTCCACAACTTCAATAAGAAGAGAACATGCAAAACACAGGAAAGAGATCTGACATCAAGAAGTGTAGTGGTCAAACCCCAAAAAACCAGCACAGGAGAAGACAGAGTTCCTATATATCTGGTTTTAACAGGTAATCATTTTAAAATATGATAATATAATAATAATCAGTGGATACTGAAACTTTTGTTGGTCTGATCTGTGTAACAGACATATCACATTTTTTGTGCCTGTTAATGCAATATAAAGCACTGTACTAAGATCCTTTTGAGTCTTCAGAAAGTTATTTTCAGTTAACAAGTGTCAAATTGTGCTACTGCCCCAAACTGTGCTACCTAAAGCTTGCTGCAGCTCAGTCACTGTGGCAGTTCTCTCTCTCTGTTCTTATCCTGCTCTGCAGCTGCAGGCCACTGTTCCTGCTGCAACAGGAGATGGCCCACACCTGAAACACACGAGACCCTGCCAACAGCTTCAGCAGAAACTGGTTTTATTGGCTAAACCAGTACACTGGGCTGCAAATGGTCACACACATCCCATACTGCTACCTGTGATTACAAGGACATTACTCAACAGCAAGGGAGGGGTCAAAAATACAGCTGTGGGCAATACCATATCAAAATACCAGCTACATTTGGAGGATCCACTTGACTAAAAATTTGCTGTGGCTGAAGCCACAACCCTTCATAATGCATCCAGTAATAAAACCTTTGAATTTCCTGCATTTCTAAGCAGGATTTCTCAAGGTTTTCCCATATGTTATCATTAATTAACAGCTTGGAACAAGATCAAACTACAATGCCTTTTGAGATACTTCTTACCTAAATGCAAACACATTTTACAGTGTTGAGGGGCTGCAGTGTGAAGGAAAACTCAGGCAGAATGAAGGACTGAGAAACAAGTCACAGGACTTTACCTGAGTGCCCAGAAGCACATCACAGACAACAAAGTAATTAACTTGTTACTGGTTTTGTTAAATGTGTTCCTGAAATAATTCTGCCCCCCCCCCAAAATTCTATTTTAAATGCCTATATGCATAGAAACAGCCAAAATCAGAACCTCAACATGAATATTTGCTCATAAATTATGACTTTTTTGGAACACCCTTGCAAAAACAGAAATCAAATCACAAGGGATTACTTTCAAGGCAGAATCGGTGGAAATACAATGCAGAGCTCAAGCTAATCAATGGCATTATGAGCTCCATCAAAACGAATGATAGTGACATTCTAAAGGGCACAAAAAACCCTCTAACATCATTACACAAGTGAAAAACAAATTATGCTGTAAGGATGCATGAGCTGTTCTCTGCCACCTTGTGAATACCTTCCAGTAGTATTTCATAAGTGTAAGTCTTGCTTTGAACTAAGAAAAATGGTTTAAATGGCAAGGAGATGTTTTATATTTCAGAGAAACAATACTGAAACTATTTGACATTTCATCAAAAGCAATGAAAACAATGTGGTAGATTTAGAATGCTACAATTCTGTTCAAAAATTAGTTTGACAAATATAAGCTGTGGCTTTTTATTCTAAAAAGACAAAAAAATGATGGGTTAATATTACATTTTTTAAGATATTTACCTTTCTAAGGTGATAAATCTCCTTTCTGTATATTGCCAAATAATTTTTTCTGACCATAAATTGGAATACAGTAGTTTCATTTACCCATCTGAATTTTGTGTTATCAGCATAGACTCATTCTGATACTTACTAAAGGCCAGCAACTTGCACAAGGGCTAGCAGAAGAGCAGCATTTTCTTCTCTCAGAAGACTTTTACTCATGTGCTCACAAAGAATTAGTAATAACCAAGCCTAAACAGCTCAGCTGAGACTCCCCCAAAATAATTTAGCTTGGTGAGCAATTCAAGATCAGGTTTGAAGTTGCTTGGAGTTAGCAACATAAGTGAAGACCATTTTAAGGACTACCGAGTGGCAGATTTCATCTGAAAAAAAAAATGCTTTCTGGCAGACAGTGACAGCCTTCCCACAACAGGGCAACAACTTGGGAGAGCCTCCTACTAATTTCCTTTTCTGAAAAACCCAGCCACAGAGGCAGAACTCACCACCATCAAGTTTCTACAGAGGACAGAAGCAAGGCTTCCCCCTCAGCACAAGCTCTGTTGCCATCTGAACACCTACAGATAGATTGGTACCTTCTCCAGCAACGTACTTAATGCACTGAGCAGCTTCAGTGCATGAGTGCAGAAAGAATGGAAACTGTAGTGACTTTTTTCTCAACTGAACATGACACCTGGCTTAAAAAAGGACTATGTGGGGGGAAAAGTGATCTTATAAGAGACTAAAAACCATACAGCACCTCAAGTGTCTTCTTGCTGTTAGATCTTAACTTCAGCTAATAGTCTGCCATCTCATAAGGAGAGATGAAGCAGCTAAACAGATAAAGATGAAAAACTATCTGCATAATATACTGTGTCCAAGAGAAAAAACCTCAACAAATATTGATTGCTATTCTTACCTCCCTAGTAAATATTAAAAATCTATTTTTTTACCTGTTAGCTTTCCCAAAAGTGTTTATGAGCTTCAGATGTTGCTTAAAGAATAAGGCTCCATGCTAAGAAATCAAACCATTTTATAGATCTCATTTGTTGGAAGCACTCTTGATTTTAGTATCTTTAATTATGAGCAAAGTAGATCAGCATTTGATAAAAGCAACCTCAAGGCATTGCACAACATCAAACATCAAAACATTAATTAAGAAAAATCAAGCTCTTCCTGCAAGAAAGATGACAAAAATAGCAAGGCAATCTGGACTGTGAAGAGTCCTGAACTTTTCACACATCTTAAAGGCTTTATAAATGGCACAGCATTCTTGACTGAGCATGCCTTGTCCTGACACAATGGTGTCACTGATTTAGTATTTCCAGCACACATTCAAGATTATTGCCATACTCCTTTGCTGGTGGAACTGGATCTCAGCATCTACTCTGCGTCCTGGTAGACATCTGGGACACCCTTCAGCACAAAGTGAAGTTGTCAGAGTAAAATTTCTTTAAAGGGAAAAAAAGAGGGGGATACCTGATGGAAGGGGACACAACAGAGAGAGAGAACAGACATATGGATGGGACAGGAACAGCAATTTCCATCTATGCCAGGAAGAAATAAACATCTGGATCTAAGAACTGTAGGATCTGGTATGAAGCATATAAAAAATACCACATGTATGCAAGTCTGCAGCAGCTCTTGGCTGAGGAGATGTGTCAAAAGCACAGCCTGGCTCATTGAGAGGCTGCCTCATTCAGGTTTTCCTCGCTCTGTCTCTGTTCACACTACTTGGAGGCACCACCACCAGGCAAGGCTCTGTTGCTTCCAACATCATTACACAAAAATAGAGGAAAGCATGGTAAGATAAGAAGCACTAAGCTGCTGAGGGGAGATTTAACTTCGGTGTATCTTGCAGGAAAAGCTGGCAAAAGACAAAGGCTGAAAGAGACAAGCAACAACACAAGGAGCTGGGTTTTTAATATGCAGGTCAGTAGCCCCATTTGGCCCACAAAGTCAGGAGTTGCAGCTGCACTTACCAGGATGTTAATTATTAAAACTAAATTAAGCAGCTCCTACCTAAATCATCTTTCCCTGCTAGGAAAGCAACAAAAAGCAGGGAAGGAAAAAAGAACATACCCAGTAATACTGGATTAAGAAGCAGCAGGTGTCCCCACAGGAAAATTAAGATCACCAGCATGCAACCCTGCCCTAGTCTTGTATCTTTTCCAGTGCCAGATTAAAACTACTAATAGCTGAATGGTTAACTAATAACATAAGTGTAGCACAAAATAAAACAGGGCAGACACACAAGAACTGAAAGCCCAAGCAGTGAGAGGATGATCAAATCCCATCTTAGAGGGCAAAAGCTAGCTGGTAGGTAGCTGTTTGATATTTTAAGAAGTAACAAAGGGAATAAAACCATTTTTACCCTACTGAATTTGAATTAAATCTAGAAAAATGATGAATTGAGGAAGAAGAGATCTATACTAGATGTTGGTGTTTTCATGATTGATTAAACATCATATATACTGTTCAACAATAAAAAAAGACCCATAAATAATTCAATATGATAACAAAAATATAGTGCCAAAAATAATCTACACAGACAGGATATTTCTGAAAACTCAATAAATTCTTTGCTGGCAACAAAATATTTCCAGTAACAAAAAATTAAGCTCTGTATGGTAAGAAAAACAACGTGTATAGAATTTCATAATGGTAACAAAATATTAACAGCAGCAAACCAGATGCAAAGTGACTGAGAAACGAGCCTGAAATGAGCAATGTAAAACCAGTGTTGCCTGGGTTTGCTACACATTTTGTGTTAATTGCTTTAACACACACTTGGTGAACAGAATGTACACAGTGATGCAGGAACAACCTTTAATGCTATTAGAACCAAGCTGAGATGACAGAATGAAAGCTGTTAAACACCCTACCAAGACATGCTGCAGAACATATTCATTACACAGTCTGCTGCTCTACAAGAAGAATTAGTAGGGAATTCTGAAAAACTCACTTTCTCTGGAATTTATCTATTTTCTCACTGGCTATATAAATAGATAACTCAGCAGTGGAAATGTACTCAAGGTTCACATTAACGTTATTTAGAGATGGATGTAAAGGTCCTTTTCCTTTGGTAGAAGTGAACCACAAAACCAGAACAAAACTCATCAACCCCCCTGATACATCAGCAGATATAGTTGACAGGATTGAATATTGTTTAGACAGAGCTGATAAAGAAATCACTGAGTCAATTTTCTTAATGCTCATTGCCATGCTCATTTCATCAACTTACCTTTCCTTTCGGTCCAGATTGCTTAAAATATGAAAAAAGAAAAGATACCATAAGATGCAAAGCCTCACATGTGTTGCACATCACTACAGTCAAAAGTTATTACATACAAACTGTCACAGTTCCACTGCCTCTTGCATTCACTGGACTCGTTTTCAAATGAGCATTATCGTTTTTCACAGCATTTTTATAATAGTAATCATAAAGGCACACACAAAAAAATGTTGCTTTACAAACAGTAAGGGTCAGTGGTTTACACACTCATCTCTCTTGTCCCTTTTTCAGTGAGTAAAATCTGATTCATTCTCAACTCAGCCTGGTCATCTCGCTCAATTCACTGCAATGTAGTGCCTGAACATGATAGAAACCTAACAGATCAATTAAGGTTAAGCTTCATTTCCAATCCTTCTCTGCCATGCAAAAGATGACAAAACAAACTTACATGACAACCTGTTTCTGCAATTAGTCAGAAAATATTTAAGGTTTTAAACAGAGATAAAAGGAAATGTAGAAAGCAACACTTAAAAGTATTTAAGTGATCACATGCAATTGGCTACTAGATGGAGAAAAATAAGCACAAGCAAGCAGCCTCCCTCCTCTTCAATATTTGGCTAGAAAGAATCTCCAAAAATACCTAAGAATTAAGGTCATTAGTTTCAGGATTGTCTCTTGCAACACCAGTGTGTAGCTGGTGCTCACAACACAGGTCTTTTATACACCATGACTCATATAAAAATAGATGTAAGCACAGCATGAAATCAACTTGAAACAGTATCTTTACCCCTCCTCTTCAAAATCTGCAATATGGAATGCTGGAAGCTTTTAATCTAGGAGGATGTTTCTCCCAAATATCAAAAGCCTAATGAGCTTCTGTAGTATTACACTAACATTGTTCTAAAACAAATTCAAACTCTTTCCAATTCTAGCATCTAAAGGGAGTAATGATATTACAGAGGAACACAAACTCATTCTTGCTCACATTCACAAGACTAGAGCAAACTCTCTAGCTCTGTTACCCAGAGCAATGGCAAGATCAAAAGTAAACCAAGTAAGAAGGTGATCCTGATAACCCTAGAGAATGCAGAATGAAAACGTATCCATTTTCCATAGTGCTGTGGGAAAACAGTAAGAGGAATTCAAAACTGAATGTGACCACTGCAATTTAGACTGGAGTGGGGGGGGTAACTGAAAACAATGAACACTGGGTTTTGTGCTCGTCACATGAGAAGCAGGTTCAAAACATGCCCACATGGAGCCATAATCAGTATCTCTGTATCCTTTGCACAGTTAATATGTAATCTGGATCAAGAAGCAGACAGTTACAATGTTAAGATGTGTAAATTTTCATCTAAAAGAAACTTAAAGGCAAGAAAAACTTTCTAGGATGCCAGAAGCTGTACACTTGTTACATCAGATGCCTCATTCGAGGTGTCATGGAATCATTTGGGTTGGAAAAGCCCTTCAAGATGGTTTGAGTCCAACTGTAAACCTAACACTACCAAGTCCACCAAACCTCATATTAACATAATGAAAGTAAAAATTCTTTTAAATGCATATCTCAGCAATATTAAGGAAGGAGAATTCTGGACAGATCAGGAACTATAATGAGCAGAGACCTTACAAATTGCTTCATATAGCTTATGCATAACACCAGTTAGACCTGCCATACACAGGGTACCCCAAAGCTAAGTCTTAGAGAGCAATCACTCAAATCACAGGAAGTAGAACTGTGTGCCCATTAAATAGCAAAAAGCAAAATATTTAGCAATGCCCATGCTAGTCTAAGTTGTAGCTGAAAATCTGTAGTAGCAGAAGTGAAGAAATTTTAATTTCACCCTCAGATTTCACTGGGGGGAAAAAAATAATCAAAATATTATTTTTAAATGCTAAACTTGACTCTCCTGGAAGCTCCCATTTTAAATAGGAGTGAAACAAATACTCAGCTAGAATTTAGATTTAAATACAGGTGGAAAAAGGTTGGAGAAGAAAATAAGCTCACATCACAAGCTTCCAGTTCAATCTGATAGAGATTACAACCGAGTTTCATAATCAGCTGGCACCATGTCACATCATCCTCACCCAAACAACGTGGTATAAATAACAGAATCTGGAATGCCAGTTCCAGAGACTCAACAGAAGTGATTTAGTGATTGTTTTTTTGTTGTTAGCCCTTTAATAATCCACTAGAGACTTAAGAACAATGTTAGGTTATTTGCAACTATTCTGCCCATGTTGTTACTGCTCCCTGTGCCATAAAACCATTTCCAAAGGCAAACAATGTAAAACAACATCATTTTGTGCTGCCTGTATCTCAATCTAGGGGAAAAACACAAGACATTAGAACTCAATTTCTGTGCTACCAGCTTTTGTCATGATATATAGGTGGAATTTTACTCTTGGTTTGTCATTCACATGCTATGCATATATTTCTTTCTGACAAGACATTGTCAGAATTTACTTTCCAACTCAACTGTTATCTAATGTCAGCAAAAAAATAAAATAAAATAAAAGGCATTACAATAAGTCCCAAACTAAAAATATATGACCAAAAAAATTTACCCACTTTAGATGCACTGGAATTTTTGTATTATTAACAGTTTTCTAGTCACATTTTAGCTATCTTTTTCCTAACAACACTGTCTTCTCATTCATAAACCTACATTTTCCATATCAAGAAACCTTGACATCCCCCTTCTTTTTTAAGTAAAAGTATATGACAAGAGGCCCCCTTCTATTAATTTCCAATCCTCCAACTCAGATTCAGAAGCTTTTTAAAATTACTCAGTTGAGTCACCTGGCAAAAGACACTGGAATGAAAAATCCTTTTCATGGTTCCTCTGCAAAGCTCTCCCTCAGTCAATGAGATCATGCTGGCATCCTCCAGCAGCAAAACACAGCTTGGAATTGCTATGACTGCATCCTGTCTTTGAAACTCCTAAAATATTCTTAGCATAGGAGTTAATTGTCTGCTGTTAATGTCAATGAACTACACCAACAACCCTAAAGAAAAGCTATTTAGAAGCATTCAAGATGACTACTATCCAATTACTTCATGCAATATTTAGCCTGCCTGTATTATGCATTAGTTTTCTTTCTGCATATCAGACCTAAGAAGTCACTGCTGGGTTGTTTTTTTCCCACATTAAACTGTAGCCTAATAAAGGAGCAAGTCACATAGGTGAGAAAGGCAAGTAGCTAAGTCTAACATCCTCTCAAGATTAGGAGTCTCTGGAGAAGAGTCCCTTGCATGCTGAAGAAGCCTGCAGCACTTACCTAGGTAAGATGAATGCATGTTCACTGCCTGTTTCAAAGAACATTCTTACAACAAAGCTTAACCAAGTACACTAATATAATTAAGGTCAACATCCAGAGATCCAAGAAACAGAACTCTCACACAATTTTTTACAAGTCATTGTAATTAGCACTGCAGATCAAGATTTTATCCATTAGAACTACAGAAGAGAAGTGGAAGTTAAGGGCACAAACACTTAAAAGATGTTCTACGCTTTCCTCAATGGAACACTAACCAAAAATACTTCAAATAGGGCTGCATGTAAGAAGAAAAGAGCACAAGTGGTTCAGCCTAAATAACACTGATAATATAAACCTCATTTTTTAGTTTAATCTGTGAGAAAAGATCTGCCAATCCTTCTTAGTCATCCCTGTTTTGCAATGACAGGATGTAAAAAGAAGGGAGATGTCGACTACTGCATCCTCTATTACTAAAGGAGAAGGATGTGCCCATGCTACTTTCCATCTACAGACAGTACTAGAGTTTGAAATGGAAAGAGGTAACAATGGTGTAGGTCCTGAGGGACAGCGTTGCAAAACCCATTATTTAGTCTCTTTCTTCAATGATAAACTACCCTAACACATGTTTGGATCACATCATCCATTAACATTACTATATGGGCTTTGTTCCTCTGAAGGTAGCAAATGAAAGTGAGGGAAGTGGGATGAAAAAGAGGATGATGTCTATGGATGTTCCCACCACACTAGAAAAACCTGCACTAAAAAACAGAGAACAGGGACAGAAGAAAGAGGCTACAAAATGCTGACAGGATAAAGCACTCATGGGCTGGTAGAAATAAATGAAGTCAAGAGCTCTGAATGGACTCATTTTGTAAGGAAATTCCTTAAAGCAATGCTTAGCTTAAGTTTGTGACACACACTGGCAGTGAAAGGTCTGTTAAAAAGAAATTAACATCAGCCCTGCAATTTTATAGAGGTGTGATGTAGTTCCAAGCTTTCAAAACTCAACGTAGCTGAGTAAGAGTCTCCAGTTTCCAGCTGTCCATTCTAATAATTATTGATATAAGTACAAAACTTTGCTTCTGTGCAATGTCTCTGTTTATGTTGTATGCTGTGTTTACAGACTACATAGGATCAACAGATGTAGAAGTTTATCTTTCCGTGGATTCTATTCCAAGCTGGAGTTTCTGTGAGTTAGTATTTGGTGATCATGTCAATTGTGTGAATTTCTATTGCATGCTATGCTCATCTCTAAATATTTTCTGAATGTTTTCACATTATTAAATGTTCACATTTAAAGCACAGTGTGCTTCAAAATTAGTCACCTCTGAGATTATACAACCATAAGCCCTAAATGGCAACTTCTGTAGAACTTTACTAATTAAGATCAAAGCTCATGATTGAGAATGTACCATGGAATGACTTCTTTTTCCTGAAAACACTTCATAGCATAAGTAAGCCCATTAAATACAAAACTGTTTTCAGTTGGGACATCTGGAGTAGCAAAGAGAGGCTTACCTTTGGGCTGCTGTTTTTACTACTGCTGTCTGCGCGTGTGCATGGTGAAAACGCCTCCCGTGAACCACAGTTACAGGACAAGACATATTCTGAGTGTTTTCACTACAAACAGACAGAAGAATGGTTTAGGGCAAGACTCCAGTGGGTTTTTACATATTCTTAGCTAAAAGTTGTGTTGTCCTGCTTTGACAGTAACAGCCACACAGGGCCAACAATCAATAATGTGTTTCTGACTCAATCATACAGCTTGTTAGGATGCTCTGACAGGCATAAAGACATTCAGTCTCAAACAAAGTAGATGACATTTTACTTTTACCCTGGAATATAGAGGATTTATATATATATATACACATTATTTTTTCATTTTGTCACCATTCAAAACACTGTGAAGCAGCTTTCCTTCATTCAACCCCATCACTGCAAAATGCAGCTTTTTTTTTAATGCATTACAACCATTTGTCCACTTGCTGCTTTTTTGATGCTTTAATCTCTCTACTGGTGAGATTTTTTTACCCCTGACTTCTCTCCCAGAAGTTGAGAACAGGATTATAGAATCATAGATTAGTTTGGGTTGGAAGGGGCCTCCAAAGGTTATCCAGGCCAACCCTCACTGCAGTCAGCAGGGGCATCCTCAACTAGATCAGGCTGTCCAGAGCCCTGCCAAGCCACACCTTGAATACCTCAAGGGATGAGGCACCAACCACCAGAAGTTTAATATATTACTCCTTTGAAGATCATTATACTCTAATAATTATTCTGCACACTTCTGTGACAGACAACATAAAACTACATTTGCAATGTTAACAAAACATGCACCTTTTACCAGACAGCATGTTGAGAATAAAAAATGTTTCAAATTATGGGGGGAAAAAAAACTACACAAATCCCTGTTAAATTGCTTGGGGAAATTAACTGCACTAAACCAAAATGAAATTGATTAAAAATATTTCTCAGGCATATTGTAAAAAAAAAATACTAATTCCTCCTGCCATCTGTGCTGCTATGAACAATGAAAAAAAATAAACCATCAAAATTCCCCAAAGACTTGACAACAAATTCCTAATTCTTTTACATTCCCTCAAAAGGTGAAAAGTGGGCAAACTCCAGCTTCCTTTTTAAATGTCTTTCATTTCAGCACTATGAACCCTTACACTGAGTATCCTAAATCAGTATTAGAAGCTTTCCAAGGTTTTTTTTTGCCCCCAGACTGATTATAGCAACCATGAACATAACAAGCCCTACCAAATGCCAATTAAGTGGTAGAAGTCTCTTTTCTAGAACACAAAGTCTAGAAATGTCACAAATGTTCTGAACAGTTCAACTCCTCAAAACTAATCTAACATTCAATCACAGATCTCTTGAAAGGTAAACACACTCATCCCACATGCTTCCGAACCAAGACTGTGCAACTCCAGCTGGTCAGTCATCATCCAGACTGATTTACAGCCAACCTTCTGTTTAATGTTGTCACTGAGAAATAAAAAGCTGACAGCTACTTGCCCTAAATACTTTAGGGTGTCTCAAATCACTTGCTCTTCTCACTTGCTCCCTGGGATAGGACAAGGAACAATGGGCGTAAGTTGCAGCAAAAGAGGTTCTGCCTCAATACAAGGGGAAATTTCTTTACTGTAAGGGTCACAGAGCACTGGAATAGGCTTCCCAGAGAGGTTGTGGAGTCTCCTTCTCTGGAGACTTTCAAGGCCTGTCTGGATGTGCTCCTCTGTGATCTGTGTTAGTATTGTCCTACTCTGGCAGGGGAGTTGGACTCGATCTCCTTGGGTCCCTTCCAGCCCCTAATATCCTGTGATCCTGTGAAATCCTCTCTGACTTTCAGTTTACTATGTTTGAATGAGACACTAGAAAGCATAGAGTGCAGGAAGGCTCTTTCAAATACTCAAGACTTAAGGAGTTTAAACAAACAAGGCAGTCTGCAAACACACCCAATCTCATGTTTTATAATTTTAACTGTTGAATCTGAGCTTTGCCAGACTGTCATTATGGTGAAACCCTAAATCTTGGGTCCTTGTAGCACAAGGAATTGTTGAATAGTGCTTCCACTTTCTGCCTCACACTCAAGTAGTGGAAAAACTCCAGTAGGTGCTGGAATAGAATACTGCAGCTTGCTGGGAGCCTAGATTCGAGTCAAAGCAGACTGTTCTAGATGGCACACCTAAAAGGTTCATATGGCATCAGATATGCTTCCAAGTAGGACAGTTGTAAAATACAGCCTGCTCTGTAATTCTGTTCTTTGAATAGAACAAGCCCTCTGAAGACAGAATTACCAGAACATTTAATCATGGAGTTCTAGCAAATCACAAAATGGACACATGTGAGCTGAAACCTGGGCTTCTGAGTTTCAGCAGTTTCAAGGAAAGGAGCATACAACACTAAAAGCAGCTCCTTGGAAAAGAACTTAAAACACATTAATGATATGTGTCTCCTTGACATGATCTGAGAAGACACAGAATGATTTGAAGTCTAAGCTCTGATGGAAACAAGGTTACACTAACACATTCTGTCAGCTGATCCTAGGAAATTCTTAACACCATAGGTACAAAAAACAAAGCACAGAGGAATCTTGCACTGGGTGAAAGGATGGATCTAGAGTGATGGAAGCATGAAATTTCAGGGACATACGACTCAGCTACAGCCTACATTCATTTTGCTGTTCATCAAGTAACTTGTTTTGACTAAGAAGTGCCCACCATCCCCAACAAAAACCAGGCAAACACCACACACAAAAAAATCTAAACCAGACTTCATAATGTGAGGTATTTTGATACAACTTACTGAAATCTAGCAAAGATAAATGGAATTTCAGTATGATCTCAGGAACATATAAATAAAACAATAAAACTGTCAGGGTTAAGCTAGAGCTTGATACCTGATTTGCTCACTCAGATAACAGTTGGTAACTATTTCACTGGCTTACATTTTTGTACATGCAAGTGGAGATGTACAGGGAAACACTCTTCTCACTGTCCTTGAATATCCTTTCTTATTATCAATCACTTCCTGAATGTTAAGTCATATTGTATTACAGTATTACTAATTCGAGTCAAGTCCCACTGATCTGAAGTGCTTTTAATCCCTATTCAGCAGACAGGGTCGAAAAACCTTCAACTTAGTGAT
Source organism: Pogoniulus pusillus (assembly GCF_015220805.1). NCBI lineage: Eukaryota > Metazoa > Chordata > Aves > Piciformes > Lybiidae > Pogoniulus > Pogoniulus pusillus. Next base: position 4,108,882 of record NC_087288.1, on the reverse strand, counting down.
AAAAATCACCATGAATAGCTTCAGAGTCTCAAGTATCTGATCTTCTCATGCTTAAACCAGCAGCTTAACTCCCTACTATCAATCTTCAAAAGTTTCTCTAGTTGAAGAGTCCTAATACTGAAAGGGTAGCTACTTTGTGACACATGCCAAAGCAAACACCAGTGCTCATGACAGGACCTGTTGGGATAGATCACAACTTTTTAAGGAATGTGGGGATTCTGTGATGAAGGTATTATCTAAGGTATAACAACAAGGTAATTGCTGACAGCACAATCCCACTGCCATGCTAGCTTAGTGACCACAATCCAAAACATAGTTAAGTACCATTGATAGTATGAGTTTCTATCCAATATCAGGTGTTGGCAGCAGTCACACCAACCTACACACATCCATTATTCTCAACTAAATTCCTTCATTAATGACAGCTTAATAAGGAGGTGGATATTTCTCCATTTATATTTGGCATGTAGCTACTTCTAGACTGCACTTCAGATGAAACACTCCGAGACAGCTAAATGAATGTATGACTTTTTATTATACACTAAAGAAATCAGTCTGTTCCAAGCTAGGGACAGTATTAACAAGCAAGTAAAGCACTGAATACTTAAACACTGCTCCTGTCAGCTCTAAATGCAAGTGGCAATCTCAAGCTATCATGTAGGAGTGACTCATCAATCTGTGACTCCTCAATCAAATTATGTCTTTCAATAAGGAAAGGAGAAAATGCACCCTGCGTTAATCTTGGCAATTCTGAGATTCAGACAATGGTTTTGGTTGGAAGGGACCTTGAAGATCACCTAGTTCCAACCACTCTGGCATGGGCAGGGACACCCACCACTAGACTGAATTGCTCAAGGCCTCTTTAACCCTGGTCTTGAACATCTCAAGGTAGTGGGCATGCCTGACCTTCCTGGGCAGCTCACAGTCATGGAAAAAAGACATTCCTCACGGGGATGTTAGAAATAACGTTCCACCTCCTAGCAATGGACAGGGGAAACAAAAACACACATAAACAACACTGATAGGATACTGACCAGTATGCCAGTGAATGCTCTAACTCTCTTTTAACATTCTGTTATTTTTTTAACATGGTATTTCACATTTTGGAAGACCTTAACAATCGAGTTTTCTATCCCTGATTCTTTAAATGCACAGCAAATAATGCAAATGTACTGCAAGTTCTGTTCAATTAGCTTGACCTACATCAATGATCAAGTAGGTTAAGTAAATAGAAATGGAATACCTCAGTTTCTTGCTATTCCCCATCATGTTGAGGCCGATTGCATTGCCTTTAAAAAGTCTCAAGCTGCCAGTTTTGCCTCGCCTCGTGTAGGATTTTATGGACTCACCACTGGTGCCGACAGCTCCAGGCCGACAACGAAGTGACTGGAACAGCAGAATTCACAAATGTTAAAGTACTTGTACAAAAGGCAAAAAGGAAAAGTTTATTACAAATGATGCATATAACTCTTAATTTGGCTTCATAGTCAGACTGCTCTGGTACCAAATTTCATGGAAAATACACTCTATTTACGCTGTTACTCATCAGGGAACTTTTACTAAACAAAACATGGATATTTCAAAGTACTACGAAGCATCTGGCAGCTGTAAGCTATTTTAGTAGACAGAAAAAAACTCCACAAAAAGCCTAAGTTTTGCCTATCAATCTTCTCCTTTTATATATACATGCACATACAGACCTAATAGCAGCCTTACAGTACCTGAAGAGGGCCTCTGAGAAGGATACAGAGGGACTGCCTGTGGTGAAAGATGAAGGCAATGGTTTCAAGCTAGAGAAGAGCAGATTTGTACTGGATGTTAGGAACAAGTTCTTTACTATGAGGCTGGTGGAACACTGGAACAGGTTGTCCAGGGAGGTAGTTGGGATCCCATCCCTGGAGATAGCAAAGTGAAGCTCGACAGGGCTGTGGGCAACCTGATCTAGTTGAGGATGCCTCTGCTGACTGCAGAGGGGGTTGGACCTTCAGAGGTCAGTTTCAACCCAGACCTTTCTAAGAGTCTGTAATATGAATGCACACAAAGTTTGGGATCTGACAGTAAACAGTCATGGGATACAACAATTATTAATTTTAATTTAAAAATATCATCCTATTAATGACAATTGTCTAATACTAAAACTAGTCATTCACAGAATCATCGAATGGTAGGGGTTGGAAGGAACCTTTGGAGATTCAGTCCAATTCTCCTGCCAAAGCAGAATCAGCCAGGGCAGGCCACACAGGAAGCATCCAGGTGGGTGTTGAAAGTCTCCAGAGAATGAGACACCACAATCTCTCTGGGCAGCCTGTTCCAGGGCTCTGTCACCCTCACAGCAAAGAAGCCTCTCCTCATGTTGAAGTGGAACTTTGTGTGTTCCAGCTTATATTTATTCTTACTTGTCCTATTACTGGGCACCATGGAAATGAGCCTGGATCTTCATCTTGACTCCTAACACTTAGATATTTACAGCCATTAGTAAGATTCCCTCTCAGCCCTCTCAAGACTAAACAGCCCCAGATATCTGTTTCTCTTCCTCGGAGAGATGTTAAGTCTCTTAATTGCCCTCATGGCTCTCTGTTGGACTCTACAAACCAAGATGTAGAAGAGGCTCAAGAATATCGAGGGTAGACAGAAAGGCAGCTTGATGCAAACTTTCATTTTCTAACACCCTAAGTGTTTAAGAACACAGCAAGCTTTAAAGATACACTTTCTCCACAAGACACACAGAACTCACCTTTCTTTCTTCACTAGGACTGAAAGGGCCATCACTGTCATCTATGCTGAGCAGGTTTGCCTCACTAGACAGGTGTGAGAGAGAAAAACAGACAGATTGTAATGCAGCAGAGCATCAGCAAAACATTTTGAAGATACTCAGGGCTTTTTCCCTTGCCTCTTTAAATTTAAAATGTACCATATATACATATCCTTAAAGCAACAGAAACATAAAAAGGATAATATAGTGATTTGGATGTATTATGTGAACCTAAAGTGTACATCAAATTATTTCATGAAAGGCAAAATTATTTCATGAAAGGCAAAATTATTTCATGAAAGGCAAAATAAAAGGAGGTTACTACTTCAAAACAGCATACTACTGAACCTTTACTATGGTATTACTGACAAGATGTAAGACACACTACAATCTTATGCAGAAATTGAGTAGAATAGTAAATTAACTTGTGAAATACACTCTTACTTTGTCCATGCATATCGATATTCATGTCTTTTAAAACCACAAGCTTCACAGTGCTTTGGGAGAACTACTTAAGTATGATTAGACTTTATCCCACAGCAACTACTGCCAAAATATGCCTTCCTAAAACCAGCATGTTCAGTTTGGTTCAGCTAGTCCTAAACATGTGTTTCTTTAGTACTTGTATCTGTAATCTTCAACCATTGTAATGGGGAAGAAGGTACAAAGAAAGAAACCCACCCAAACACTACTTTTTTTTCAGTAGAAGGCAATTATCTCCAAATAATCTTAAGTATTCAAATTAAAACCTCAACCAGACATTTGATACTGATAAAAACTAGATTAAGCTAAAGCATTCTTGCTTCCAGGAGAAGTCACCTACAGATAATCCCCTCTTATCAGTCCTGATAATGTTTCTCCTCCTTGCTGCATCAAAATTATACAACTTTTAGCAAACTTGTAATTGCATGGCTTTGGGGGGGGTGTTAATTAAGATCATTCAGGGAGAAATTACTTAAGAATAGCAGCAGTTCCCAGGATATATCTTGAGAAGAGAAACAATGAGGGAGGTGAAGGTAGAAACTGTTTTTCAGTGCACTGCAAGACCCCTAGAGATCATCTATCCCAACTCCTCTGCTGCAAGAAGGGACATCTCCAACTAGATCAGGTTGCTCAGAGCCCCATCAAGACTGACCTCAAATGTCTCTAGGGATGGGACCTAAGCACTTAGTCCATGCCAAGAGACACCTTGATGTTACAATTTATCCCTTCAGCTTTCGAGAAGTACACACTCTGGAACTTGAAGAGATAAGAATGTGCTGCAGCTGGTTTTGATAGGAGATGTACATACAAACACTTAGCCAATGGCACTGCTGTATTTTCTTTCTGTTTACAGACCACAACAATTCTAGATGCTTAGTGCTAGAACAAACAGTGCAGTGGATCACTGTTCATTTCCAATGTAAAGTGTCACAAAGACTGAAGAATCACAGAACAGCTTGAAATGGAAGGGACCTTAAAGATCATGCAGTTCCAATCTCCTGCCATGAGCTCTGACACTACCTACTAGACCAGGCTGCTTCAGAGCTTCATCCAATCTGATATTAAACACTATCAGAGTGTCCACAATTTCTCTGGGCAACCTATCCCAGTGTCTCAACACTCTCACAGTAAAGAACTTCTTCCTAATGTTCAAACAAACTCCACACTGCTCTAGTGCTCCACACCACTGATAGCCCCCCATCTTATCACTACCATAAAGTCGTACTTCTGCATTGACTATCCATGGATAATAACATCTAAACTACAACATTTTTTTTAAACTCTCTTTCAAGGTGGATTGTTCCACCAAGGAAGGCTTACTAAGCTTTCTCAGCCTTTCCTCAGAAGACAAAGAGTTCAACGGCATCAGAAAAGTTCCAGATTCTGAGGAATAAAAACCACTGCAGCACAGACTTGAACAGCAACCTACAGTGCCCACAGCTCCTGGTATTCACTTACCGTGTTAGCCTAGCCAGATTGTTAGAAGGCTACGAGATTCTTCACAAACTAAAGCCTTAAGGGGTAGTAATGGGACATCAAGCTTAAAAGGAGGCAGAGCCTTGTGAGAGGAAGAGATAACAAATGGACAGCTAAAGCTGTATCCTTCTTTGGTAATTACAACGTGAATACTCCAAGGTATTGTTAACAAAGATTCCAGATTTCACAACATAGGAGTGGGAGGCTGTGTCACACTCGGGTAAGCACCAGGTGGTCCCAAAAGATAAGAGCATCGAGATAAGGGAATGGCAAACTTCTACCTTCATATGTAAAGTTAAGAGTGAGGAAATCAGTGCATTACTTCCTTACTAGTTTGCATGTAACACTCAGCTTATGCATCGGTGCGTTAGCTCCTTTACATCACAGGACTGTAATAAGCTTGGTGCCTTTTCTCTTTGCGTGCATTGGACTTCACACATTGGCTGGAGAAGCCATTTTTGGAACAAGAAGATAATTTCACCTCTAGACGTGTGTTCCTTCTTCAGCTTCAGCACACACAGACTCAGGACTATTTTGAAAGTGCCCGTTTAGAGAGGCTCTACTCCGAGGGCTTCAAGTTGCCACAATACTTGCTACCATTTGAACAACGGTGTTTGGAGGGGTGAAAGAGAAAGGTACACTGGAAATTAACAAAACACTGAAATCACTCCTTAAATCAAACTGAACAAGAATAACTTGATGCAACTAAGATAGCAGGACTAGAAAAAATACTTGGGAATTGGATGTTTCTCAAGAACCAACATTTTCAGATTTTAGGGCATGTCAAGTATATGCATCAGTACCAGAAAGGCTTTTTTTCCTTTCAGAGTAGAACACATAGCAACTGAGCAATGTCTGTTTGCTCACGTATCACATGCTTACAGTTGCCTGATTAAAAGATGCGATTTATACAGACAAGAAAAAAACCCACAACACTACAGCACACTCCCACATACCAGACAATGACATTTCAACACTGCTGAAATGAAGCCTCAGTGGTCTTACCGGGAGGAAAGCATCCCTCCACACTTTGTCACTTTTAGTCAGGCAACAAAAATCTTCACACTAGAACAAAAAATTCTAATAGTTCAGGTGATGTATTATAACAAATTAAGGTATTCATTAAAAAAATAAGTAATTTAGATAAGCAGAGCTCTTTCCAAAGGGGAACTCATAATTCTGCATTCAAACTTAGACATTAAGAACAAAACCCAGAACTCTTTAGTCATCTCTCATCACTTATCATTTATTCAATGTTTTAAAACATGAAGAAGTGTCCAATATACCTCGGGTTAATAGACCATGTTTTTATTACTATCTACAAGCAGCCCAAACTGAAATCCTCTGCCATCTGATCACTCCAATGAGCTGCAATCACAGGTCTATCCATTACCAACTGATCCAGTCACGTTTCAAATGGAATTAGAATTTCTGAAAACTGTCACATACAAAACCAGGAGAATGACCACCCCTGGCTGCACACTTGGTACATTTGTTACTTTAAATTACATGGTGGCAGGCAGCACGTTAAAAAAAACCCTGATACCAGAGGCTCAACTGCAGCAGTGATATTATTCAACTCATGCACAATGCCACCCTGTTAAAAATAACCTGAACTAAAACTGCTACAAATTAAGAACTGAGGCTCTGAACAAAAAGTTCTTTAAGAATTTAAAGGTTAGTGTCTTACTGACAGGGTCACATGAAAGAAGCTAAAAGCAACATCATCTATAGAAATATGGAGGGGGTTTGAGAAAGGAATAAAAGAAGTACTGGGACAAAAAGCTGAGTAAAAATGAAAATGTAAACAGTATCATTGCTTTTGCAGTCAGAATCACAAGGGAACAAGCAGTTTATCCCTCTAAATAAAAGGGGAAAAAAGACTTCTGAAAGAAAATGTTGGTTAGGAAAGGAAACCTAGGCTGGTTAGGAAAATAAATTACACCCAGTTATTTGTATTCAGTCTTTTGATAATGCCATGGGCTGCCCAGGGAGGTGGTGGAGTCACCATCCCTGGAGGTGTTCAAGAGGAGACTGGATGAGGCACTTAGTGCCATGGTCTGGTTGACTGGATAGGACTGGGGGATAGGTTGGACTGCATGACCTTGGAGGTCTCTTCCAACCTGGTTGATTCTATGATTCTATTACTGAACAATTCTCAGTAGAAGGCAGCTCAACATGAGGCTCAAGTCTAGACTATTAAAAAAAATAGTAGGACAGCCAAGAGAAGACTGAGTCCATAATGTTTACAAAACCACTTTGCAGCATATTAAGGTGAACTTCAAAAGTATTTACCCTGGTATTAAAAAGAACTAAATATAAATTACCTGAGATGCTTCAAGAATCACCTGCAAAGCATCTTATGTTAATTTCAGAAATCAATGTAATTAACATACAACTTTGGCCATGTCTCCCTAAGTCCTCCAACCTTTCATGGCTTCTGCTGCCTAAGAAACACATCATTGCCATCACTTACTCTGTGATGTGTAGCCACATAGGTTTCAGTGTGTTCAACTGACCAGCTGTTTGTGTTTCTACTGTTGTCCTACATAAAGGCTCCTCTCACAGAATCACCTGGTTGGAGAAGACCTTAAGATCATCAAGTCCAACCCTAACCCAATATTTCCCTGTACACAATTTTTAGATCATATCCCTAAGCTCCTCATCCAAACATCCATTGTTGGATTAGATGACTTTTGGAGGTCCCTTCCGACCCAGACCATTCTATGGTTCTATAGTTCAATGGCCACGGTGATCTTAAGTTGATGGTCAGACTCCAGAGACCTTGGAGACCTTTTCCAACCAAAACAATCCTATGATTATGACATCTAATCCCCCAAAAAGTTAAATGACATTTATTTCAAAATAATCTACCTGTTCTAAAAACTGCTTTAGTAGGAGATCATCAGCCATATATTTGTTCGATCCAAGCAAACACCTAGTACTGACCAACAACATTATCACAGGTCTCATGAAGTAACACAACAATACAGCCAATCCTTTAATATAAAGTGCTAGAATACTGTTACTGGGCCAGTTCAAAACAAACCTGTGGTGTGTCTGCCATTAAGAGGGCAAAAAGCAGTGGTAAGGTCAGACACTAAAACGCTGATGCCTCAACAAGCAGGAGATGCAACCAGATGATGCTTGCTTTGGATTCACAGCTTTCTGACAGAGAAATGCAGGAGGCTGCAAGCACTGCTAGCAAATATCAGCATATCACAGGCAATGACATCTTATCAAAACTGCTAGAGTACTTACTTATGGCATAGCACACTCAAAATATCAGAGGCACAATGTTCCACCTTTATACCAGAACAATGCTACAAACTAAGATTGCTAACATTTGAAATGTTCTGCTAAAGATAAAGGGAATTTAGAAAGAAGAAATGTAATTGCTTTCTGAAGATTCTCTTTCATCAGTGTTTCGTTATACAAAGTAAAATGAATCAGAAAAGTAAAATACACAGATTACTTGGAAACACTCAAAGCTTACAATCCTATTAAGAAGTGAAAAACAACCCAGGTGCTACCAAAAGTAACTATGTGGGCAGTTCAAAACATGCAGCTGCTTGAAAGGAACGAAAGAAACTGCCTGAAATGGTATTAGAGAATGGGTAAGCAAGAAGAGACAGGACCTCCAGTTTAAATCAATTTTCAACTACTCTTTTATCTCTACTTCCAGGTAAAATTCTGTGTAATTCACATCTACAAATATGAATTACTCATGTGAGTAGGCAATAACATTTCAACACTGGCTATGGGAAAAGTGTTTATCATACAGAATACTTGCAAAGAATGAAAAAATCACTCAAATATCATCTTAAAATCGGATATGATTATAAAAAACATATGTTCCATAATTACTTTTTCCCTTTTTTTTCCTTTAATATTTCTCCACTATACGTATCTCATTGTTCAGGTCAGCACCAGCTGGTGTCAGATGGAAAACAGCAGTAAATTACTAGAAGATAAAAAGTTGCTATGCTTACAAATGCTGAGTTACTTTTATTTCTGAAGATAAACAAAATGCAAATCCTTACTGTACCTAGTGCTGCTGCACTTTAAACATCTTATTGTGCAGCAGAATGGGATGCTAATTAAAACCCCCAAGCTTAATTTTATAAAACTAGAATACCTTTAATTTGACAACCTTTTAGAGAGTGATTTTAATTTCTGCTACAGTTCTGTTTGGACAAAAGCTCTGCATGTTTACCTCACGCTTCAATGAACTCCTGAAGCCCTTTTTCAGTTACTAAAACATGAAATTTCCTGTAAGTTTCTGTAATATTACAGCATAGCCTGCTGCTGCTGCAGCCTAAGTGGTTAAGTGTTTACTTCTTTATCTCCCCTTCAACACATTCAGCAGAATATTACAAGACAGAAATTAATACAGGAATTATTTTTGAACTTAACCACAGGATTCATTTTCTCCTTAGCAGAGAACCATAGCATAGTTTTGAAACTTAAAGGTCCTATTCTCCAAATATCTAAGGACACCAAATAAACCTAATATGCATTTAACTTGTTAATATTTCATTAGTCTTTTTGCAAGTAAATACATTAATCTCAATAAAACATATTAGTAACAATGAATGTCACAAGGACAATTGAATGTATTCAAATCACACAGGCAGGGTTTAAGTTTTAGTCAAAATCCAACATATTAAGAATAAATGGTTAGGAAACAACAACAACAAAGTCCTAACTCTATGAGTTAAGCACAGTGAGAAAAATCTGATGAGGTAGACCTACAGCTACTTAAGTACCTTAAGCAGAAGTGTGAAGCCCTAAGTAGCAGCCCCACCAAAGGAGAAGGTGAAGCTGCTTGGATACCCTCCCTTTCCATTTCCTTACTCTACATGCTGACATATTTCTGGTATGTTCCTCGGACTTCCACAGTAGCTCCAAAGACAAAGTCAATCACTTCTGAAAGGTACTGTACCCCATGCTGTAAGTCCCATGTTCACAAATAAATTTACATTATAATGCAACTTTATATGGCAATACTATTTTAAAACATTTAAAATGTATTATATATTGTTTAACAATAAATTATCCAAAACCGCATTTATTTATAAACAGGCATTTTTACTTGTAATAGTCTAGATAAAAACATCCTTACTCTTTCTCTGCATCTCCTTCACTTTCCTCTGTGTGATCAAAGCTCCAATTATTTTTAAAGCCTCCATCTCTCCTGGACTGTGATCTATCCAAAGCTGCAATGAGAACAAGTTAAGATAAGTCTTTAATCCAAACAAATCAAAGGAGCAAATCAGATGCATATATTTTTTTCCAAGTATTTATTTTGTTGATGCTTAACTATCATTTAACTAAGCTAATCAATGGTGACTGCTTAGCCTAAATAAATACAAATGAGGATCTGTCAACATCTTGATTACTAATGCATTGAGTTAGTAAGCTATTAAAAATGATGACATGAAGTACTTTTACAAGGATTTCAACTGTTTCACTGACAGATGTAAATTTAAGGGATCCTTCTCTGATATGAACTATAATTTACATGTAGAAAGGGTCCTCACATTTATTATTTGTTTAATATCCAAGCACATATGCAATTTTTCCACACAAAAGCAACAGTTCTGAGTTGCCCCAAGTACCACTTCAATACTTTTTAAAATTCAACATCTGCCACTGACCCAAATTAATTCCTGATGTAAAGTTTAATTTCAGTGTTACCACCAAGCAAATGAAAACTTGACCTTTCTGAGAACAGTCATGCTACAACAAATTTCAGATGTTCCTCCTGTAATATCCAACAGTCTGGACATTTTCATATACTAATGGTATGGGGATATAAGTGAAGGAAGTGCAGAGCACAGAGACAGCATACATTAAAGCAAAACATTGCTTGCAGCAGGTCCAAAACCTTTCCCACACCAATTCTGTGTGACAAACTCTGCAGTAGTTTTGATTCTGATGTAATTTAGCTACGCTTTTTGTTACTATGTTTTTCTTTGCATAGTGGGAAATCCATTTAGAAATAACAAATGCAATCTCAATGTTTGGACAGAAAACAAATGAATAAACAAAATCACAGCCAACAACAGAAGTCTAAACATACATAAAAGTATCTACTAGTTTATGACAGTGCACACAGATATGTTTATTCAGATTTAACGTCTGCTTCCAGCTATTTGAATCGACTATTTCCTGTGCCATGGGTGTGTATTTTTTGCATTTAACAGCCTTTGCTGGCTGTCTTCTCCTCCCCTACTTCATACGGAACAACAGCATCTAGCAGCAGATAGCACTTCAGCTTCATTACAGCAACTAATCCTTCCCTGTTCACTCAAAGTTGCAAAGACCCGTGGTGTTCTTTCATGGACATCCTTTTCTCAGGCAGAAAAAGGAATCAAAAACCTGAGTCATCTTAATTTTCCCTCACATAAATCACTCTCAGTGCTCATCTCTGAACCTCTTCTAGTCTACTGTACCCTTTTTGATTCATGAAATTCTATGTGAGTACCACATTACTAGGTACATCGTACGAGAAGAAAACAGAATCAAGTCTTAACACCAGATTTTCTGTTTCCACTGCTGTGGAGAACTGTATTGATCTTTATGTACCAGATGATTGGTAAGAACCAGTTCAAAGCCAATCACTGTCTATAAATACTCTAGTTCCTACTCCTCTTTCACTTAAGATTACTCAGTACTTATCTAGACTGACTTCTAGACATGATTTTAACCCCCACGACCTGAGCCACCTGCAGTTTTCTTTAATCAGCCAGCCATTCTACCAACTCAAGTGAACTTTGCAGCATCTACACTTTATCACATTGCTTAGATCTGTGCACCAACTGTGGAATTCAGTTGGTTTCTCCTATTAATAAAACAAACCATTTCTGCCCTCTCTTTCCATCTGTTGCCAGTTGTTCAAAAGTTTCCATTCTACCCAGAGGCAACTTAGCTTCTCCAAAAGCCTTTGCAAAGGACTTCACAGAGGGAATGATGAAGTTAATTTTGGTCTTCATTATTATTTCAACAAATTTGGCTTGTATGGTCACAAAAGATCACTGAGGGTAAAGTTCCTCTAATACTTCCACTGCCTTTCTAAAGAGCTGGTCTCATACTAGCTACCTTTTTTGCCTGTATCAGAAAGATGATGCGAACCAACAAGTAACCTGCTACAGTCAATAGCTCCTTAGTAGCAGAGTTCCTCTTACAAGACTTGTATGAATGCCATTTGATCCTGCTGCCTTCCTCAGTTTGCTTTATGTACTACAATTTCTTCCACTGATGTTTCATTTTGAGTCAGATACTCTAGCACACTGCCTCTTCACAAACACTGGCATGAAGACCTCGGTAAGTGCTGTCAGTGTCCCTTTTTCAGCTATGGACTTAAATTCTCCAAAGCTGCCTTTTAGAACTCTGTTGTCTACTGACCCTACAGATATTCCAGAAATATCTCTGCTGAGCTTGAAGCATCACTTGAAAAAAATAGTTTTTATGCCTGTTGGGAGTTAATTCATCAAAAAAACCTTCTTTCTGCCTCATTATAATTATAGGTTAAATCCACCAGTTTTTTTTTCAGCCTCTATTTTTGTCACCTAGACAAAAGTTTAGATTTAAGAGGATGATGTTTTATTTCAGACATTTCACCTTACCCTGCTATTTAGCCATGCCAAAGCTTGGGGGGCCTTCTGAAGTCTAGCAGCACACATGTGCTGCAAGCCTCCAGTGTGGTGTCTTTAAATAACTCCCAAGCTGTCTGCAAATATTTTACATTCCAGCTGCATCTTCTAATTCCTTTTCCAAAAGTTTCTTAGGATTTAGCCCTTTTTTTGAATTAAGCATTTCTGTACTGGATGGTTTGTCTATCACTGCAGAGCAACTCAGCTGCCCATGGAAGAACAGTCCTAAAATAATCCCAGCTCTGGATCAATTTTCACTGGGTCTCTTTAGTTTGGAGAATGGGTGACCTCATTACTGCTTAGAAATATGTAAAGGGTGTCAGGAGGACACTTCTCAGTGATGTCTACTGATAGGATAAGGGGCAATAGGTGCAAGCTGGAAGCACAGGAGGTTCCATGTGAACACAAAAAAGAAGCAAAAGCTTTGTCACTGTGAAGTAGTGTAGCACAGGTTGCCCAGAAAGGTTGTGGAGTCTCCTTCTCTGGAACATTCAAAACCTGCCTGGATGTGGTCCTGTGTGACCTGCCCTAGGTGATCGTGATCTGGCAGCAGGTTTGAATGGATGATCTTTTGAAGCCCCTTCCAATCCCTAACATTCAACATTCTGTGTGATTCTTGGTCCTAACAAAATCGGTAAGTATATCATCACATCAGCCAGATTGTTCACCTGAGTTGCTTCATCTGAATAGTCACTTGGGGTCCAATTTTATGCAGGATTCATTTTATTTTTAAATAGAGACAACAAGTCATGCATGGCACAGGCTAAGTTTCTAATTACTTTGTAGCAAGACTTAAACTTGAAACCTCTATGTTGTAATTCCTACTGTGTATACTATCAAGGTCATTTCAATCAGCAAGCACATGGACACTGTAAAGGTGGAAATACTCAAATAAGCAGAACGAGTCCTAAAATACTGAGCCAAGAGAAGTCAATTGCTCTGCCTCTGCCCCAGAAAGGCAGCATCCTGGAGCAGACTTTGTTAGCAATGACAAATCATTTTTCTTCTCCCTACAAGCTCCCTCTGGTGCTGTTACATCAGGAGAGAGAAGCAATTTTGAGCATAAGAAACTAAATGGAATTTAAACAGACCTCTTCAACAGGCGCATTTGAAATATTTCAGTAGATTTTGTAAACCTCTGACCAGTTACACATTATTGGTAACAATTAAGTCCAAAAATTTCCAGGAAAACTAATTGGTAGTTTAGTTTTTATTATGGCTTTGCTAACCACATCCTGAAGTCAACCTTTTAGAAATCCCCAGACAGTCTTTTTGTGTAAAACCAATTAATTTGGATTACAAAAGAAAGCATGTTTGCAGGGAGAACGGCAGAAAGCAGAAACAACACCTCCAAGTGTAAACCTCTTCACCAGGAGTTTTCAATCACTCATATCATTAGGCAGTTCTTAAAATGGGTGGAAAAAAGTTCACAGTGAATCTCCGAAATAAGGGCAAAGCTGTGCATTTGCAAAACAAAATTCTGCCTAATACATTGAAGTGAGAAGTGACATATTTCAAGTGTCCTACAGAAGATATCATAGTTTTGGTTTTTTTTCCCTGCAGGCCTTGTACCTTTTGCTCTAAAGATAAATGAATTCCACATGAACCTACAGTACCAGCTGACTAAAAAAACACCCTTATTTCTGCACTGGTTTAGATATGTGTGTGAGTGTTGGGTTTGAAGACCAAGGCCTTTGTAGATGCAAGGCTAGAGGTTTGGCTAGAAGCTTCCCCTATGTCTGGTAGAGCAAATACCAGCCAATCCAAGGGACCCACTGCTGGCCAAGACTAACACATCAGTGACAGTGGCAATGCCTCTGAATGACAGACTCAAGAAAGAGAAAAACTTGCTGTTCAGTTGAGGAAGGGAGTGATAGACAAGCATTGGTGGGCATCTGGTGCTAAGTCAAGGCTAACCCATTCACAAGATGATCAACTTTTCCAGGAAACCAACTTTCACAGGTGTGCCACTGGATTGCCTGAAGAACTGAACCACCACCCCCAGAATACAAAGCAGAGACTTCAAGGTTTCTATTACAACACACAGAAGCTTTTACAAGTCTTTTGTCTGCTGAGATCACCTCTCTTTCTGTGTTCAAGAACCATCCTAAATCAAAGAAAGGTTTGGTTCAGGACCAAACTGTTTTTCCAAGAGGACCTGAAGTTAACATTCTCATTGCCCTGTTGCCCTGGTAAAAAAATAATCCAAGCATCATCTTACAAACACTTAGACCATCACAACTGCAACCAACTTATCAGACACTGCAGCATTCACACAAAAAATGCAAATTAATTTAAATGTGCTCAGAATCATTACTTTCATTCAGACTCATATTTAAGTAAATTAAAAAGAATGTTTCTAAGCTTTCTAATCTGCTGTTCATTTGGAGTCATTACATAGATCCAAGTACTCATAAAAATATGACAGAGATTTTTTTTTTCATTATTTTCCCATTTGCTTCATTATTCTTTCAGACAGGCTTCTTCAGGCAAAGAAATTTTTATCTTTCAGCTTTGATACCATCAGCTCCAGTACATCAACTGTGTCATCACAGTGAGGTTACATTTTCACGTTCTGAAGCGGCACTACACAAACAGGCTTATGTACCCCTCAGACTTCACACAAGCTGGGGCTTCTCACACCTGTCCTGCACCCTGCATACATCTGCACAGCTGCTCCTTCACTGAGAGCAAATCTGAGGAAGGAAACCAATACAGGCAAAAACATCTTGGGCAGCAGAAGAGGGTGAACGTTGGTTTTCAACTGTATCAGCTTCCTCCTCTGCTCAGCTTCACTCTCAGCACAGCTGCGACAGCATCTAAGAATTGAGACTATTGTAGGCACTAAGATACCAAAGAAATCTGCATGGAACCATTGTCTAATTTACATCTACAGGTAAAGAAATCTATTGCTTAAAAGATGCTTTGACTTTCTTTTTCCTAAGGCAGATACGGATACAAAAAACCTGTCAAACCCACTTTCAATAAGAGGCAATAAAACATAGAACAACAAAAATGAGATAATAAAAGAAGCACAGAGCTCAGTAGCAGAATTCTATGATACCAATGTAACAGATACAAAGGATGGACTTTCCTCCACACCTGAAGGGAATCTAACTTCTCAGACAGATAACAAATCAATGTGATGTCAACAGACAACAAATGATGAATACAGAGCACCCACTCCCAGGGGAAAAGTTTGTAAACAAAAAGCATTTCCAAGAGGTCTGTTGTTCAAAAATGGAAAATCATCTGCACAACTGTTGGTGATCTTCAGTACTTGGACACAGATTGGGTTGCTCACAGTGTCGAGTATGGTGCAAAATGATTGACTTGAGAACACAGAACTGCCCAAGTTTGATCATTTGCCAAACCCTGTTGAACATTTTCTAAGTATTAGCGAGGAGTAAAAAGGGAGGATAAAAGGAGGACAGAGCTTTGAAACATAGTATTTGGTGTGTAGTATCTTTGGTTCAAGATAATGAACAGACCTAACAGTGATAATGGCAAGCTTCCTCAACACCATCAGATACATCCTGCCTCATCATGTGGACTTCTGATGTACAATTGGCTTATGTATCCCTTATATATTTCTCAACAGAGCAGAACCTGACAGTGAAACACAGAGTCACAAAAAAAAAAAAAGTATCAGGTTCTTCAGGGTTTGTGGTTTTGTGTGTCCTCTGTCACAAGGCTCCATCATCTTTCTGAATGAGTCTGCCACCAATTCATTTTTTTTACCCAAGTAAAAGCATGCAAGTAATATTAAATGCAGGATCCAACAGTAAAGGAAAAAAAGAACTAAAGTCTTTTTCTCAACATGAGTATTATGATATACACCAGTCTCAACTTGCGTAAGAACTCTGTTGGTGGGTTGGAAATAAAGTAAGAATTCATATAATAAGGAGAAAATGTCAGTGTTTTTATAAGAAAAATAAAATGTAGGAGAATATTTTCCTATTTTGTAGGAAAAACTGGGGATAAAATTATTATAGGCAAAAGAATTTCTGAACTGCCAATTTTTTTGGTGTAAAAGCATATAAAGCTAATGAGCCATTCCAAGGAAGATGACATATGAACAAAAAATCCAGATTTCTGTGGCAAATCAGCATGTGATGTTAATCACACATGATCTGAAATCCACAACACTGGGAGGGTTTTACAGAGTAAGCAAAACACAACAGGAAACTTTGCAGGGTATTATGCTCCTGATTTGAACGCTTCTGATTTCAGACTTAGTTACGCGCCATGGAATCCATCTTCACAACAACAAAAAAAAGCTAAGCTTGTGCAACTGAGAATACAGCAGCACTAAACACACAGCAATCTATTTTTAGAAAGTGCTGAAAGGCAGTTACATACAGAGTAAGATTAATAACCTAGCCTAACTACTTGGAAATTAAGCAAGCAACTCTCTAAGAAGGTTTCCAGGTTTGCTGCACCAATTGGAACATCAGCTTGAAATAAAGCACTATATCCACATACCAAAAGGAATGAAACAAAATATTGCTTAACACTGCAAACATTCAAAGACAATGTCAGATAATATCTATCTCTTCTACAAGAAGACATAGAAATTAAATTCCAGAAAGGTTCCATGACTTTTAGGGGGAAATAACTTGAAAATTCAGGATAGAACAAGAAACTATAGAATGCAATTAAAGCAGAGAAATAAAATAGATTTTTTTTTAATGAAGGTATTTCTTTGACATTCAGAATTTACCTGAAATGGACAGCAAAAAAAGTACACACAGAGAAAATCTCAAAGACCCAAAAAACCTCAATAATTTGGTAAGATGAAGAAGGCACATCTAAGAACAATCACAAAGGATGAAAGACTGCATTAAATTCTTAAGATGAGAGAAAAATGCATATTTGCCTTTCTGTAAAGCCCAAAGACCTAGGGTTTTCCCCTACTCTTAGTGACTCTGGCAAGCTTTCATACCCATGAGTGGCCAGTTAGCTGGAGCAGATTGCTGATATGGCTGAAAAGTAATACAGAGTAGCTCTACCACCAGCTCCACCCCCAGGATTAGTTTTCTGCCAAATTTAGTTCCTTCACCCAACTTGCCACGAAGCCAAAGGAGTACTGGTGTTGACTCAAATCAGAGCTGTGTGTCTCTTGAGAGGGGCAGCAGGACTGCCACTCTGAGCAGCATGGAGCAGATAGGTAGGCCTGGCAGTGTTCTAAATTGGACTGCTAAGGGACCCTGTGAATGCACATACAGTTAAGAATTAACTAAATCATGTGTGTCTACTAAAAAAAGGGAATCAGAGAAATACACACAAATATCCTGCTCACACTATATATGCTGTAGACTTGCCCTTCCTTTGCAATTAGAAATCACCAGTGCATTGGAAACTACATTTGTGCATTAAAACACACACATCTTTGTATTGTATTAAACCTCATTAGACTAACAAAGAGTTTAAGAAACACTAACAACTGATAACTAAACCACAGTACTTTAACATTCACTTTAACATAGTTGAAAAATCAAACGTGTTGTAATTACTTGGAGCAGCAGTGAAGATGAGAAGTGCTATCAAGCAACTAGTTTTTAATACAAATTAACTAACTGCTCCCCTCCATGAACCTACTTTTCTAGACATATCACTCAAAAGCTGAAGCAAAACAACTAACTTCTGAAGTGCCCATCCTGGAGATGAATTTCAGCCACTTTCACCCAAACATGAAACTCATGGTTACCTTGATCCATCAGCTCTTTCACAGGGCAGAGTACATCTTTCTCTCAAGTAAGGAGCAGCACCTTTTCCACCTGCTTTGCTAAATGGCAAAGAACTCCTTTATTACATTAGTAACAGATGTGTTTTGTTGGTTGCAGAGGCTGTTGTTTTGGTTTGGAGTTTTTTTTTTTGGTTGGTTTGCTCTGTTTGTGGTATTTACCAGGTGAGGATTCAGCTGTAACATATTTGCCTTATGGCAGAGCTAGCAATCTCAGCTTAAGGTTTACTGCCCCACAGTGCCAGGTATATGCAGACAAAATAACCTGGGCCAAAATATTTCATAAGTTCACTTTGGAAAGTTTATTCCCAGTTGTAAAGGATTTTTAAAACAGTAAGCTTTGGTAAAAATAAAGTCATAGTGGACTCCAGAAGTGGTTTTAAAAGAAAAGAGCATCAGAAGCTGCAAAGGCAACTGTAAATATGAAACCTAACATCTACTGCATAGTTCAAATTCTCATCTAATGGGCTCTTGAATAATCTTTCTGTTAGACTGTGGTATTAAATTCTGTCATCAGAAAGATATTTAAATTTTGCTAAATGAGCCATAAAAGTTGGACACACCAAATAAATACAACATTATAACCTATAACGTTAACAAAAATACATCAGTAGAACGAATCTGAGTACAAGCAAAAAAACTCTATGGCACTGGATAGGAATAGTCTCATGAAAACAACTATTTTTGCAGCTGTTTCTTATGGACATAAATGTCTAAGATTACATAATATGAATCATGTCCTACAGTACTATGGTTTACTATACCAGCAAAACATTAGTATTTATCATTCCTAAAACATCATCATGGCAAGTCTTATTAACACCAAAAAGATCCAACCAAACAAACAAGACAAAAACCAACCAGCAAACCCCAACATGAAAAAAACCCAAACAAATAGGCAGACTTTGCTACAGTTTATATGATCTGAAAGCAAACAAACAAAAACCTAGGAAGCCCTCTCACTACTTTCTGAATCGTCACTTCTTTACTTGTAATCATTTAAGCTTCAGCAAGAGAAAGATATCCAAAATTCAAATTCTTTAACTCCAGATTATTCTTTCACAGGAATTACTGGGACATGAAGTCAGTTCTATAACTCTGTGATCCTCTTCCTATGCTTCTATGATCCTTTTCCCTTGCCTCATGCAGCATTTGCCCGTTAACAACTTTTTTAAGGCCTGCTGATCAATCTGGGAAGGATAACCACAACCTGTTCATTCACTTCCTCCAGTCTCTAGCCTTCACCATAAACGTGCTCTGCACAGGAAGTTAACCTGTTGCATAAAATATTAATTTCCCTGGGCAGAATCAAACTGCTGCTTCACAAAGGTAAATTCTAAAGTTTAAGTTATGTATTACACCTTAACCTGATTTAACATCTCACCAGAGAGAGATGAAAGGGGCAACGTCCTACTACTCTCACATGCAATCTGTCTGCTCTCCTCAGTCCAAGCTACTGTTCTGTCTCTCCCACTTACCCTTCAGTGGCAAATTCAGCAGAGGCTTGGCAAAGTGCCAGCCTGGCAAGATGATACACAGCAAGTTCAATTTCTTTGGCAATAAAGTAGTGAATCTTGGGGTGATGGACAGTAGGAGATCGACCGCAAGGCTGGAATTTCGTGGGGAGGGGGGCAAAGAGGGAAAAGATGCAGAGCTCTCTCTCTCCTCCACCTGCAGCAGCGAGCCCTAAGAGCAGTACAGCTGCAACACACAAGTTCCTCTAATCGGTGAATAATGTGCTTTCAGTCCCTGTGCCCAAACCAGTTAATAACTCTAAGCTTTGCAATGAGAACCAGCGAGAGGCTGGCAGGCAGCTTTGCATCCAAAATGGAGTCACAGCATGATAAGATAAAAGCAGCAACGTCACAGCTCACTGCTTTAGAGAATTCATACGCCCAATTTATCAGTGCCCTGTACAAGACAAGAGCATTGCACCTTCATCATTTCACTATTCTGTGGACAGTTTTGAAAGCATTATTTTCAAATTTGACATCCACACTGCACATTGCACTACTCATGAATTCACTACAAACCTTTTCATAACCAACTGTTCTCGTATATTCATACAATGGTCAGGGCTGGAAAGGACTTAGAGGATCATCTAGCTCAAATCCTCCTGCCATGGGCAGGGACACCTCACACTAGATCAGGTTGCTCAGAACCACATCCAGTCTGGTCTTAAAAATTTCCAGGGATGGAGCTTCCACCACTGACCTGGGCAACCTGTTTCAGTGTCTCACCATCCTCATGGTGAAGACATCTTCCTAACATCCAATCTGAACGGGCCCATTTCTAGTTTTGCTCCATTCCCCTTCGTCCTGTTGCTACCTGACACCCTAAAATGTCCCTTACCAGCTTATTTGTAGGTCTCCTTCAGATACTGGAAGGCCACAACAGTCTCCTTGGAGCCTTAAGTCTGCAGAACAGTCTCAACTATCTCAGTCCATTTTCGTAACAGAGGTGCTCCCAGCCAGCCCTCTGATCATCCTCATGGCCCTTCTCTGGACACATTCCAGCACATCCCAGTCTTTCTCATAGTAAGGGCTCCAGAACTGGATGCAGTACTCCAGGTGGGATCTCACCAGAGTGGAACAGAGGGGGAGAACTGCCTCCCTCGACCTGTTGGCCACACTTCTCTTGATGCAGTCCCGGACACGGTTGGCCCTCTGGGCTGCAAGCACACACAATGGCAGTTCACATTGAGCTTCTTGTCAGAACATAATTCCTTCCACAGGTTATTTAGAATGTAGTTCCCCAAACAATGGCCTTGCCAAAATGCTGCTTCTTCAACTCACAGCAGACATTACATCACAAATAAACCCCAAAAAACTTCTGCAAAGTGTTGCACTTTATCCTGTTAGCTACAGTACCCAAACAGCCATTAGCCATTCTGTATCCTGATTTATACTCGACTTTAATTCAGAGACCGAATTTCATTTGGCACAACCCCCAGTTCTGTGCAGGGAGACTACACCACAGAAGAAACTGAAGTTTTCAGTACTTTTACAACATTCTATTCAGAGTGCTCAAAAGACATCTCACAAATATGTCCACATGCTAATGAACTACTAAGATCTACTTACAACATGCTTTTAAGTTCTCAAAAACAGCTTCCAACCTAAAGATGTCACTGAATTAGGCACTGATTTAATGATTAAAACTGCAGCACTTGATTTTAACCTGTTATTTAAGAACTTGTTATCTTTGCCACATTTCCTAAAGGAAATGCAGTTTTGTGGCCTCCAGCAGCAGAATTAAAACCATTTTTATGAAGGATGAGGGAAATGAAGATTGCTTGGCAATCTTTTTGTGTTTGCTGCTGCGCACACATGATGGAAATGCCTCCAACAGGACATTCATTAACAACTGACTGGACCAACCCAAGACACCACCTTTGATTTCACTACAGCTTCACCTGAAAATATTATCCATGCTAGACTGCTGAATACAGGTGCAGGAATTTATGAAACACAGGCTTTTAAAAACTAAATCTGTAAGACAGAATTACCACCAGGCTTCATTCTACAGAGTGAAAGAGAATAGTCCTGTCTTTGCTACTGGTTTTATTTTCTTAATTTTAAGCACACAGTGATCAAGGACAGTTCATCAGAGAGATTTCTACCCACATAAGAGTATCTCCCTACCTTAAAGAAACCCTCCAAATTAAAATCAAACAGGTTCTAAAACATGGCCCTGAAGGAATTCTCCACATCTGAATTACTTCAATGGAAGTACCTTTTAAAACAACCAAGTTAAGAGAAGGTTTTCCCCTTCCTCCCAAAAGAATTTGTCTATATTTCTACAGCATCTTTGACAGTAACAGCCTCCATTCTTATTTATCTTGTTTTCTGAGCCTTTTGCAGTATCTTAAGTAACCCTGAACACTCTTCCACTCCTTTTTACAATGCACACACACTGATGAAGGCATCCACTGTCCTCTGAGCCCAGTCCTCCAGCTGTCCTGCCCCTTGCCGGTCACTTGGTGCATGAACTAACACCTTAGCAGCTGACCATGCTGAGCTGACACTGAAACCTTTCCTTCAAGGATATTAATTTTTACTTCTCTGTGGGCACGTTTCACAAAATTTCTAGCTATTTACCTATGAGATGTGTACTCTACAAACAAAAGGGTTTAACAGTTCTTAGCAGGAAGGGAGGAGACAAAAAGCTGAAGGATGACTCCAAAAAACTCTCATTAAGACAGACTTCAAAGCAGTCAGTTTGGTGATTGGTATCACATTATAGAATCTGCTGCAACAAAAAAACCCTTAGCAAATCTCAGTTATGTCCATTATAAGATACAGCTCAAACTCTGTAGAAAAGGTGAAGTCTGACACTGCACTGAAATCCATGCATAACCTTCCAGAAACAGCAGTAATAAACCCCATTGTTGTTGCTGAAACCATTACAATAAATAATCCATTATGTTTTATTCTTGTACATAAAACAAGAAACAAAAGGCTAAAATATATAAATTAGATCACTGAAGTATCTGTGTAAGCAAAATGTTGGTTTATGCTCACTCTCAAGCCACATATCAATATTATTACTTGTGTTATTACTATTACTTTTGTATTTACACTCACATAGCATAAAAATATCTTTTAGAAACAGTCTCAGTTATTATTATCATTTTGCCACTAACCCTCAGTAGAATGCCTGTACTTTTTCCTGAAGAGTAGGGCTTTCCTACCAAGTGCCAGAAAATAATGAGTGAAGTATCTCACACAAGATAATCTTACACCTGAAGCTTCTATGCTCCATCTTTGTGCAAATTTATTATAGCAGCAGCTGCTCAGGAAAAACTAAATAACAAATGCCCCCATAATGATAACCAGAAAATTGCACACAGATGCTTCCCTATTCAGAAAGCTGAGGAGAGGCCTAGGCTCTGAGAAGCCTGCATCTCGAGATGTAAAAGGTGATGATGTGCAGGACGACTTGGGAACAGCCTAGTGTTTTAGAATGTGCTCCCAAGCATATTACAGTGTGAGTTATAGAGCATTACTAGATAAATTCTATTTATTTTTAGTACCTTTCTACATGCTTTAAGCAGCAGCTTGTCTTTCTTAGTATTTTATGGCACCCATCACCCAAGTTAGAATGGCACATACAGAAAAAAAAAAGGAAGACAGTAAGGTGATCCTTTCAGTTTGACTTTGCTGAGAAATAGTTCTAAATAAACGGGTTACATTCCTAGAAAATAATCTGTCAGTGAAGTCAATAAGGAAGTTTATTATTCTTAAGGCCACTAAGAAGGACAGCTAAGGAAAGGTCTCAGAGGACACACAGTGTTGGAAAGAAGCTCTGAACAGGTCATAGGACTGGGAGATGTGAAGCACTTTCTGATAAACTCTCAACAAAAGCAGAAGAAAGGAACAG
This sequence comes from Pogoniulus pusillus, assembly GCF_015220805.1. NCBI lineage: Eukaryota > Metazoa > Chordata > Aves > Piciformes > Lybiidae > Pogoniulus > Pogoniulus pusillus. Next base: position 4,085,385 of record NC_087288.1, on the reverse strand, counting down.
AACATGTCTGGGAATTGATCAGACTGATGCAAACAACACAAAAACTCAGAAGCATAAAGCAGTAGTTTGGATTATGGCAATGACACGCAATAAAGTGAATGATACCTGAAGCATCCTTTCCCCTCATTCTCAAGCTAACCCAAATTTCCATGAGGTGATAAACAAAATATTTGACACTGTTTCAGAGACAATTACAAGAATTAAACTTCATCATTAAGAGAAAAATGAAGTGTCATAGAAGGTAGAAAAATTTCAAGTGTTCTATCTGAATATAAACTCCACTCTGCTCTACTAATTTGTATTACTCCAGTCAGAGACTTCTCAACATGACTTAAAAAAAGCAAGAAAGGCTGGCCACCACTTCAAATGGCAACTCTGTCTAAACACCAATATACAAATGATGTGTTCCTGTACCACTCCAGAATCTCAGCTACCTTTAGGAAAATCCCAAGTCTACAACACTTGCTTTAGTGTAGATAATTCACTGTGTGAAGACACTATGTAAAATTCACAATCTAAAGACATGTGAGCTGAATGAAAAAAAAAAAGTAGTCTTCCAGAATCAACAATTGTCAAGTTTCTGCTGCTGCTGGTAATGGTAGTCTATAAAGTGCTCTCTATTGTTATTAGGAAATCTGGATCCAAGAAAGTAGAAAGAAAATTGAGCAAATCTCTGCTGTGATTGCAGCTCTGAAGGTAGGGACTAGCAACCCTCCTCAAATAGGAAGGCCTCAAAAAGAAACTTCAATATTGGGTCAAAGTATCACTATAGTAACCACCAGCAGAGTGAAAAAAAGAAAACAAGGAAGGAGTAAAAAGTTTCTCGATTCTCATGAAAAATATATGTATTTAGGAATACTGTCAAGTTACCTACTGCACAAACATAAGGGAACTTTAAGGCTGGAAAAGTTAAATTACAATTTCTTTCCAAGTACACAATATCCAAGGAGGCAGAATACAATAAGAAATGCAATGATTTTTCTCTAGTAATGATCAGCCATACTCTCTATTTTATATACCATATCCCTCTCTTCTAAATCAAAACCAACCTGCTACTGTTGCTTGGTATTTTAAGTGTGACTGTCAATTTAAAAACACAGGAATTCTTCCATATGGAAATCTCACATTGCTGCCGTTCTAGTCCTCCAAATCAGGAAATAATTCTGATGCAATGGGACTGCTTTAAGTGTCAATGTCAACATATTCTGCCCATAACTTTGAATTTTACTGTAGGAAAGTAAATTAAGAAAACGAGGGGAAAGTTTTACTAATTTCACTTGCAAACTAGCTTAAGTAACAAAAATAAGGTGCTGACTACAATTCTGGATTCCAACAGTGCTGGCATTTCAAGAAAAGTAAACATGCAGCTCATGCATATCATAGAATCTGAGAATCAAGCAGGTTAGAAGAGACCTCCAAGCTCATCCAGTCCAACCTAGGACCCAGCCCTGGCCAATCAACCAGACCATGGCACTAAGTGCCTCATCCAGGCCTTGATTCAACACCTCCAGGGACGGTGACTCCACCACGTTCCTGGGCAGTCCGTTCCAGTGGCAAATCCCTCTCTCTGGCAAGAACTTCCTCCTAGCATCCAGCCTAGATCTCCTCCAGCACAACCTGAGACTGTGCATCCTCAGTCCTATTGCTGGTTGCCTGGCAGAACAGACCAACCCCACCTGGCTACAGCCTCCCTTCAGGTAGTTGTAGACAGCAATGAGGTTGCCCCTGAGCCTCCTCTTCTCCAGGCTACACATAGGCTTCCTCAGCCTCTCCTCATAGGGCTGTGTTCCAGGCCCTCCACCAGCTTCATCCCCCTTTTCTGGACACATTCCATTATCTTAACATCTGTATGAATTGAGGAGCCCAGAACTGGACACAGTACTCAAGGTACACATATCAACATCTATGATGTATAACAATTATTAATACTGCTCCAGAATGGTAACAAATGTAGCTTTAAAAAGATTCAAACATTATAGTTTTAGGAATCTCATCCACATTTTCCCTAAAAGAGTCTATGCACTACGGCATAACAAACAATAGCACATTATATATGCAAAACTGGACAGAAACCATATACTAGGAGAAATCACTGTGTTCAAGAATGACATTACCAGAAAGACAACAGATAATTCATTCAAGAAATGCCCTTCTAGAAAGACCACTTTGGTTTTATTGGAGAATAAAATAATAAAAAATATTAAAAGGCACTTTAACAGCAGAAGGGCAGCCGTATTTCTTCACAGTAACATCTGTTACACTAAGTGATAGGAGAGCAAGATTTTACTGGACATGTAGAATCAAACCCAAAACCCTAAACTAACTTGATTTTAACTGGATGTTTACCTTAAATCCGACTGGTAGTCAACATAAGCATGACAGCCCCAGAAGTTTCTGTGTACATACATGTAACATACACACATACAGATACATATTTACACCATTTCCATTAGACTGAGTTCAATCAGTGACACTGCTGACATCCATTTGGCACATAATTCATTTGGTTTGTGCATTACTGGCAGGAACGGACAGGAGAGACAGGAGGGGGGCAGTCCTCCCCTCTCCTCTCTACCAGCCTTTAATGTAACACTTCCAAAAACATCAAGTAAATTATTTTCAGTTGTTTTGCTTACGCAGACTACAACAGAATTTGTGAAATATACACATTTTGACTGGTTATGTTAGGCTCATCATCTTGCACTAGAATCTGTCATATTTCCTATTTTACACACTTCCACCCCAATTTTTGTCAACATTACATCCGTTTCACAATTCCGGCTCTCTCACACTTGTCTAGCCTATGGATAATAGTTCCAACCCATTAGGTTGATCTAACATGCTGCCATACATTTCCAGATTGCAGACTGTCAGCAAGTCTATGCCCTCATCCTTTATTTTTCCCCTACCAAGCAAACATCTCTAGTAAGAACCTCTCAAATAATGTCCGAGAGCCTTCTGCTTCAAATGAGTATAAAGTCTATCATCTCTTACTAGACCTTCTATATAGTACCATCATCCCATTCAGACTTGGGCCTCCCTCACAAAACCTTTGTCACCATCATCCACATTATGTTTTCTTCATACACAGAGGGTTACTATCATCATCAACCCTAAAGTTAACACATCCCCAAATAATGAGGAAACACAAACCCAGCTGATATCTCAGTTCACCAGTGGTGGAATACTGAAGCTTCAAAAAGGGATGCTATCCAGTGTCATACTGGTCCTGTTGTTGGAAAGAGATCTCACGAGTAAAAAACAAGGGGGTGTTGCACATGAAATTTCTATTAGCTACATATCTAACCAGCAAGTAGCCAAGGTGCACACAGAAGACAGCAACTAGTCATCACCCTGACATTTCCAGTTGTCTGCACAAACCTCACTATATTTTGTGGAGAGAGTTCAGGTGAAATAAAGAAAAGGTACTCCTGAATTTCGCTACCAAAGACTTTAAAGGTAGAAGGGAGGGAAAGTTGCTGCTGTTATTAACCAGAAAGAGTTTCTGAACGCCAAAATGTCAAACTAATTAAAGAAAAATAAAAAGCCATATTCTGATCACACAATATTTCTATCTCAGAATATCTAGTACTAAAAGAAATAAACATCCTGCAGCAAATCTGCAAGGAGCATGTTCCATACAACATACCTACTACAAAACCTCCAGTAAGGAACTTACCCCGACTTGAAAAACTCAACTTATGAGCAATAACTTCATTAATATATGTTTCCTTCATTATCATCATGGTACTTCAGCAGACTACCAGCCTATGTCACCGGGATATGTGCTTACAGCTATTCTGCAACACTAAAATAGCAGACTTTCTTTTTCCAATCAGTAAAACCGTAAAGGCTAAACAGTTAAAGATACTCGAATTTCAGGAGATTTTTTGCATTACAGTTAAGAGCTTCACAGTGACAGGAAAAAAGACAAAACACCAAACAACACACGAAACCCGTAGACATAAAAAAGATTGCTTAAAGCTTTATAAAGGTTTCTTTCAGTTGCAGCTGCTAGATTCATCATCATCATCTTCGTATCGCAAACGTAAAAACGATGCCCGTCTCCAAATTAACGTCAGTTCCAAACCTTTAAAGTAACATTTTTAGGAGCAGCGGAGACTCGTTTTATGGTAAGGGGCACGGGTACGGGCTAGGCCGGGGCCTGGGAGCAGTCTACAGGCAGGGAAATGCAAGCGAGGAGGCAGCACGGCAATCCTCGCTTCCACCTCCTCACCTAGCGCTAACCTTGCCCGGCCGCCCCCAGCCCACCACCTCTCCGAGAGAGGACTCCTGCCGCTGCACACCCGGCCCTGCTGCAGCAAGCCCGGGCTGCTCCCAACGCTCTGCCCCTACAAAGAAAACACTGCACTTCCAAAGCCTCCGAACACTAAGAGAAAGAAAAATCAAATCGTCCTCACGAACCCCTCCCTCCAAAGCAGGTCTTTCTTCACTAAATCAAGCTAGCCTTTATGGCACCCACCCTTCCACCCACCACGAAACCACCTCTCATTGTCGTCGTCCCCAGAGGGGACCCATTCCCTCCCCACCCCCCAAGATGCAAACGCACACCCGCCTCCCCCATTCCCCAGTCTGCACCGTGCCCCTTACTGGCTGCCAGAAGGCGGCCGCCGGGCCGCATCGCCCCCCTCTCAGCCATGCACGCACCTTCCAGAAACAAGCTGTCTCTGCAGCCGCCTCCGCCGCCGCCACCGGCCATCTTCCCGCTGCCGAGCCTCGCTCCCTCACTCCATCGCCCAGAGACACGGCGGGGCCTGGCCCTTCCCCCGGCCTCTGCGCTCCGCCGCCCACCCCCACTGCGGAAGGCTGGGTGACCCGCAGCGGCGGCGGCGCCGCCGAGGCCCGGCCCTCTCTCGCTGCCGGGGCCGCGTTGCCTTCCGGCCCCCACGCAGGAGGAAACGGCGGCGGCGCGCCCGCTCCTCCCTCACCGTGGCCGCCACCGGCAGCCTCTCGAGCGGTTGCCAGCCGGGCCGGGCCCAGCAACCGCCGATGGCGCTCGGCGGGTGAGGTGGGCCTGGCCGAGAGCCCGGCGGAGGCGCCTCCGAGCGCACGGCGGGGCGGAGGGGACGGTGCGCGCTGCGCTGCCGCCCCTCTCTTCCGTGAACCGCGCGGCAGGGCCTCCCCAGCGCTACCCTGCCGAGCGCCCTCGGCGCGCCCGCCCCGCACCCGCAGCGCAGGCCGCCCGCTGCCCCGGCCCCTAGACCATAAAATGGCCGCAGCGGGGCTGCGCCCGGTGATGCCTCGGACTCCCTCCGAGCAGCTCGGAGGCAGCGGCTTTTGGGAGGTGAGGAGGTGGATTCGGCCTGCGTTAAATGAATGAACTTTGAAGAGTGCGGGAGTCCATTGCGCAGGTCTGAGGCCCGCTCGGCTCCCACCTCGCTCACGTTTGGGCAGAAGGCCACAGAGGTCTTCGGAATTCTTATCTATCGTGAGGTCCTCTGTGACCCTATCAAGGCGTATTTAAACCCAAACCTCAGATTCTGCACAACGTATAGCCTCCCTAAGCGAACTGTACAGGAATGGCAACTCATGGCCTCAAGGATATTGGGCTTCTTTAAATTAAAAAAGCTTTTTTTTAAGCCTGTGAGATGCCACATGTTAAAAAGCCTCCATGTAAAAACTTAAGTGCTAAGACCACACATCCTTTTAAAAATGGAAGGTAGATGATGACAGTGAGTTAGGGACAGGTTCCTTCATCTGGAGTTGTTTAGAAAATAGAATCATAGAATCAACCAGGTTGGAAGAGACCTCCAAGATCATCCAGTCCAACCTAGCACCCAGCCCTGTCCACTCAACTAGACCATGGCACTAAGTGCCTCACCAGTGTTTTCTTGAACACCTCCAGGGACGGTGCCTCCACCACCTCCCTAGGCAGCCCATTCCAATGCCAATCACTCTCTCTGGGAAGAACTCCCTCCCAACATCCAGCTGCAGAATTGAGAAATCTTTAGGCCTCAGAAGTGTTCCTAGTTTCTAAAGGGACTAATTCCTGACAAATGAGCTTCCAAAACTGCTTAAGACTTTGTAGACTGAAACCCTAAATTAGGTAAGTTAAGTACCTAATGCATATGAAAAAAAGAGAGGAAAGCAGTTTGGTTTAAGTCCTCTAAATGTGTTACAGTATCACAGTATCACCAAGGTTGGAAGAGACCTCACAGATCATCAAGTCCAACCCTTTACCACAGAGCTCAAGGCCAGACCATGGCACCAAGTGCCACGTCCAACCTTGCCTTGAACTGCCCCAGGGACGGCAACTCCACCACCTCCCCGGGCAGCCCATTCCAGTGTCCAATGACTCTCTCAGTGAAGAACTTTCTCCTCACCTCCAGCCTAAATTTCCCCTGGCGCAGGCTGAGGCTGTGTCCTCTCGTTCTGGTGCTGGCCACCTGGGAGAAGAGAGCAACCTCCTCCTGGCCACAACCACCCCTCAGGTAGCTGTAGACAGCAATAAGGTCACCCCTGAGCCTCCTCTTCTCCAGGCTAAACAACCCCAGCTCCCTCAGCCTCTCCTCGTAGGGCTGTGCTCAAGGCCTCTCCCCAGCCTCGTCGCCCTTCTCTGGACACGCTCAAGCATCTCAATGTCCCTCCTAAACTGGGGGGCCCAGAACTAAACACAGTACTCAAGGTGTGGTCTAAGCAGTGCAGAGTACAGGGGCAGAATGACCTCCCTGCTCCTGCTGACCACACCATTGCTGATGCAGGCCAGGATGCCACTGGCTCTCTTGGCCACCTGGGCACACTGCTGGCTCATGTTCAGGCGGGTATCAATCAGCACCCCCAGATCCCTCTCTGTCTGGCTGCTCTCAGCCACTCCGACCCCAGCCTGTATCTCTGCATGGGGTTGTTGATTCCCAGAGTTTCTGTGTTGGTAATTAATATGATGGTGTTTTGAAAAACACTATCGAGTCGGAGAACTTGGAGGTAAAAAGAAGCAGAGAAGCCTGCAGAGCTGGCCTGGAAGAAGGCTCAAGAGACATCAGACTGTTTGCTGAACGCTGTGTCACACCACCAGAGCTAATGAGCAATTAGAAAGAATTCCAAAAGGCGAAGCAGCAGTTGGCAAAGCTACATACCTCGATCTTCAAAATCTCCATAGGGGAAAAAAAAGTCTTTCTGAAACAGGATTCACCAAATATTCCTGGTTTATTAGTAATAAAAACAATGGGAAACCGTTAGGGAAATAAATGGGTGCATAATAATTGTACACATTCTCTGATAGAAATCTCATATCTCTGATAGAAATCTCACTGAAAACAAATAATAAAAATCAGGAAGAAAATTCAGGCTCTCATTTTAAAACAATGCTCTATCACCTCTCAGAAGGGTATCATCTAGACAGATTGCAGCCAAGATTATAGCATTAATCCAGAAACATTTTCACAGTTGGAACCAGACTGGTTCAGGACTACCCAATTCTTCACAACCTTTTCAAACCAAAGGATTATGAGTTATGAGTTGAGTAAATGTTTCACACGTTCAATGATCGAGTCAAGGCATCAACTGTACATTCATCATCTTAGTTTTTGTGAACTGAGGTGCAACAGAGATTAAAATACCTTTTAAAGTTGAAGTGGCAGGAGAGGAAGTTATCAACTGTAGCAGCATGGTTGAATTTGCACTTTTTGATTGAGAATTTAATTTCTGCCCTTTTTTTTTTTTTAGGGAGAAGTGCTGCCCCCCCAAATTACAGCCCACTGCAGTGTTTCTTTTTTTCCTTCATTTTGAAGCTCTCGAGGAATGCAAGAGAACAGTATGTAGTCAAACCTTCAGGTACTGCAAGGTTGCTATAAGGTCTCCCCAAAGCTTTCTTTTCTCCAACTCCCTCAGTTTGTCTTTGTAGGAGAGGTTCTCCAATACAGGATTTTTAAGAGGTAAAGTGGTCATGTCATTTGTCCTTCTGCATAGACTTAAGTTGTAAAGACTTCAAATGCCATTGACATATACCTTTAAAAGTCCAAGCTAAGACTGATCTTCAGTCTCCACATTGTATTACAGAGGTGGTGGTTGTGGGGGGGTGTCCCACATAAACCTAAATAAGCTCTACAAGTGTCTTTTTCAACCTCAGAGTTCAGTGCTCTTTTGAGTAACTTTACTATGCTGGGAATTTGCTGTTGTGTTTCTCAATCTTCTCCAGTTGCTCCAGTCTTCTTTCATTTATTGTTTTTAATATCTCTGGAGTCTCTTTTAACTTGTCTGTATTTTAAACTGGGGCATTCAAAACAGAATGCAGTACTAATGTAGGCCTCTTTTAGGCTGTATAAAGCACAATGACTGCTTCTGACATACTGCAGTTCCCTTTGATATTTCCCAAAGTATTTTTCAACAAAACCACTGATCATGGTCAATTTGTTATCCATTATAAATCCCAGGTCCTTTTCTGTATTGCTGCTCCCTAGCCAGCTATAGCTCAGTTTGGATTAGTTCATTTGATTTCTCTTTCTGGAGTGTATCACTTTCTGCTTGTCCTCACTGCATGTCATCTTGCTAGTTTTAGGTAACTTTTTGGTTTAGTTTATCCAGGTCACTGTGAAGTCTAATCCTGTCCTTAACCTAGCCACCTGCTAGGTGCTTGTGGTTTGGCACTGAAAACAGCAGTAGAATTATAGCTAGGACAAACCTCTGTAGGGTCAAGAGCTTTTCTCAGACTGACAGTGAGACACTGAGTGTACATTTCTGCAGCCTGTTTCCTGGTTCAGTTTTAAGAAGTCCTGCAGGACAGTGGCTGATGTCACTCACATTCTCTCCCTGCATGCCAACCATTCCAGTGAAGATGGACAAGAGTGTAGTGTGACATCACAGCGTGACAGCAGTTCTCAGATCAGCATAGTAGTCCTAGAGATGTGCAAGACAACCTTCTTGTCAGTGTAGAAATCCAAAGCTCTTTGCCCTTCTCAGTCATTTTCCTCTTATCCACAAGATGAGGGATGTCATTCTGAGATATTATTTCCTCTGTTAGAAGGATATGATGTTTGAAGTTGTTATTTATGAGCTTTAATGGAGGCATATCCTAACCTTTCATGTGAAAAAGTTATACTCTGTGTATGTAGTAATTGTCAAATGGTGGAATATGTGCTTGGAAGGGTCAGGGGGAGATGAAGTTTTCTGCTGAATTGTATGGATAACCAAACTAGCACTAGCCCCTGTGTAATTCTGAAATAAGAGGTAAGGAATATTCATAGCATAGAAAGTTGGCCCTGATGGAATCTATGGACCACTTAGATTGGTGTAAACAACGAGCCCTGAGAGAGGAGGCTGAAGAAATGAGATTTGTCCCATGTGCTCACAGGTACACTGCATGAGGACATCAGTGGGAGGGGATGTTCTAACTCCTAGTGGTTTGTGAGTTAACAAGCTGCCTCAGCTTATAAAGTGGCCTCTTACAAGCATTTGGTTTAGCTTTAAAGATTCTCCAAGTCTTCATGCTCTTTGATAAATGGCAGTGTCAGTCATTATCTACGTCTTTGATACATTCCAGAATGAAATCATACAGGCAGCTAATGATAAGAATAAAACCGAGTCTACAACTACCTGAAGGGTGGTTGTGGCCAGGGGGAGGTTGCTCTCTTCTCTCAGGTGGCCAGCTCCAGAACGAGAGGACACAGCCTCAGGCTGCGCCAGGGGAGATTTCGGCTCGAGGTGAGGAGAAAGTTCTTCACTGACAGAGTCATTGGGCACTGGAATGGGCTGCCTGGGGAGGTGGTGGAGTCGTCGTCCCTGGGGCAGTTCAAGGCAAGGTTGGATGTGGCACTTGGTGCCATGGTCTAGCCTTGGGCACTGTGGTAAAGGGTTGGACTTGATGATCTGTGAGGTCTCTTCCAACCTTGGTGATACTGTGATACCGTGATACTGTGGTGTGTTATTGCTAATGGGTACTGTCAGGTCACTTTCTTCTTCAAGTAGTCACATACAGCTGTTAGAAGTAGGGAGCCAAAAGACTAGTAGGCAAATGGGGTCAGGGAATAGCTGCTACCACTCCAAGTCCTGTCAGCAGTTGTTGAAGCCCTTACAGTAGCACATTTCTGTCACACAAAAAATGTCCCTAGCGTTGGTGTTGATTGTCAGAAGCTAAGGAGATATTAGCTGCTATAAGCATAACCTGTATATGATTGGCCTGCAGATTGTTACAGGAGTGGATTAGACTGGTTTTCATGTTTCATTTTTTTCTTCTGTTAAAAATTCATGACAGTTGCTTTGGTAGTTATTTGTCTTTTCTAGCAGCATAAGGTCCGCAGCAGTTTGTAAGCATATTGTGAGCATATGTAAGTGTGTTACCCAGACTATTTAGTGCTCGGAAGAGAGATACTGTTCCTTTTAATATTATGAAGACATTCATCTCTTTCTTTTTGAGAAAACCATGTAACTTGTGATTCAATTTGCTTACTTAAATATATCAAATTCTGTCATTTTCTAGAAAAGGCACCTAAATCATGAGAACTGTTTTCCTGTTTCTAGAGAAAACCAAGACACAAAACCTAATCAGTTTTCTGTCAGTTTGGAGATAGATGTACTTTGAGGATTTATGGTTGCTAAACCAGTATGAAATCTTAGCAGACTGTCTAAATTACAGCCACAATATGAGGACGTTTAAAGTGGAGCTGACCTATTGTTAATGTCTGCCTTGTAATATAGAAGCTAAATACATTGTTTTCCAGCATAGAAAAGTTTTAGTGTTAGATCAATTTTCATCATAAGAATTCCAGGCTCACCCATAAAGATGAATAGAGATTGTGACCATTCTATGGAAAATACAGCAAATGAAATAGAAACTTTTAAAGAACAGATAATATGATTTAAAGAAAACTCAAGTCAGTCCTATTCATTACCCTTAAGTAGATTCCCAAGAGGAAAATCATCAAATGAGACTGGAAATGTATTGGGAAGAAATTCAGTGCAGTAGAATTGTTTCCTTTCTTATTGCACAAAACTGTGTTGCTTCCACACGATGTCACAGTTTCTTTGTGGTTTGTAGGATCTGATTAACAATGCTTTTCATGATTTGGGGATATTTGGGATTCTATTACTATCCTCATCAGTTTATTTAATACCAACCTGTCTGCTACCTTTTTATCCTCCCCAGGCAGACTCAATCTTGTGTTCAGAGTCTCTTTATCCACTTGTCTCACTTCTCCCATGGCTCCTGCGCTGAATGCAATCCTTCAACTTCATGTCTTTCACTTCTCAAAACCTCTGTCTCTTTCATTCAGTTTCTCTTTCCAGCTTCTTTCTGCCTACTCCAAAATCCCTCCTACTTCAAAATCCCTCCCATGCTTCCAACAGATTTCTCCAGCCCTCTTCTCCCGTAATTGCCAGCCCATTCCTGCATCTTATTGTGACTCCCTCCCACTGGTGCTTCTGATATTAGTTTGTTATACTCCATGATTCATATTCAACACCTGAGGGTAGTGATAGGTGAAATTTAGCTAGATGAATAAAAAAGAAAAATATTTTCCCTCTTTCTTGAGTATATTTTCCTCAGTGCCACATTTCAATTTGGCAATAAAACGTTTTTATCTTCTTGTATTAGCTAACACATATAATTTTGATTAAATGTTGCACACATGCATGTGAATCTGAAGCAGCAATCCAACAAATTTCATACTCAGTGCAAAGGACCTCAACAAAAACATAATTAATGCAACACAATGTTTGAGATTTTAAGCCAACAAAAGCCAGACCATTTAGAGCTAAGGTTCCCATAGCAACCTTACTCTGTCTCCTCCTGTGTCTGTGTGATAGGCTCTTTTTTTACATGACCACATATTGCTAGAGAATGTGCTGTATTATTCCATAAATAGAACATCAGTTTAATAGATGAGTTAACTACACAAGGACTTACAAAAATGTATATCTATCTGCAAAGGAAATTAGATCAGGGTGGCTTGTGGAGGTGCTGTGTCTTTATAAATGTTAGGAGAAATTTTCATGTAAGCTTCAACATGATGTTAAAGCATCATTAACAGAAATCCTGCCTGCAAAGTGAATTTTGGGCATGTTTTCATTTTCCCAATTATCTGTTTCCTTGTGTATGTGTGGAATATAAAGGTGAAACAGTTATGGGAAGGAAATTGTTAGTATTTCTTTTTAAATACACAAAAAGACTTTTCAGTTTTAAATGATTACTTTCCAGAATAAGCAGCTACTTAAAACAATATGGGAACTCAAAAGAGGCAGACTTGAGGGCCTGAAATCATCCCATTTAACTGTAAGCACTTTAAAGTGGCCAAAGTTATATGTACCTTGTAATTTATCTTCAATTTAAGGAAGTAGAAGAGCCTCTCCAGAGGATGATTCAGCCTTCCTGAGATGTTATTTGCCTTTACCTGTCTTACTTTACTGATGTAGATCTGTAGAAACCAGTCACGACTCCTTCCTAGCCCAATTTGTTGCCTAAAGTAGGAGAAATCCAACTGAAGAGAAAAAGACTGAGATTTCCAGAAATTTCCAAGTATTTGATGTGTCTTATGGTCCAGATCCTCTCCAGATTACATTGACATCTAAACCCATGACTTCACATTCACTTGACAATACAAGTTTGTTCTGGATTAGATAGGACAACACAAGCCACCTCTTTTGAGTAGATACAGAGCAGTTCACTGATTGTTCTGCTGCAAAAGGAAACTCTATCTTAAAATACTTGCTTTGTATACACAGACTGTTGGAAGAGCTTAACTTTATGTGTGTTTATTTGGACCAGCAGGAGTTAACTACACTACACATTAACTTCAACACTTGATGTTCTTCAGCTGTGTCATTTTTGGTACAGGACTGTCTCAGAGAATCATAGGATGGAATCATAAAACCTAGGAATATATCTTTACAAGCATTGGGTAAGGTACTTGAGCACCTAGCTGAAGAGTTTTGATTCCTACTTCTGGACACTGCAGTCCAAAGGTAGCCAGACTCTACATTTTTATTAGATCTAGATCAAAATGACAAAGTTAAGAACACAGGCACCCTTGAAACATATGTTTGGAGCTGGAAGTGGCAAAATGACACATACACAATTCTGGCAAACTAGATGATAATCACTTAATTTGGAGAAGGTGTTTTAAATAAATACACTTTCAGAAGTCAAGGCTTATGAAATGCAAGCTGAAATGGTTTCTGATGCTGTGAACAGGGGAACTTTCAATTATCCAAATCCTCTTATACTCAGGGAAGTAGAGCCTTGCAAATTCTCTTCAGCAAATGCAGTAAGAAGAATATTTGTCCTCCTTACCATTTTGCTGTCTTAGAATCAGTTCAAAACATAGTGTGTCAATATACCTTTAACCTGCATTACAAAGTTCACAGACAACAGCATTTTGTTTTCTCTTCTAAGACAGGAATAATTTCAACTTCTTACTAGGAATGCTGGCCTCGGTGTGAGGAACAGTGCATGCTTGAACAGACTGTACCCCAGGACAAGAACTTCATTAGCTTTGAGGGTCCACAGGCAAAAGTGTTGTTTTCTTGTTGGCTTTTAGGCTTGTTTGTTATTTTGGATTGTACTTATGATTTCATGCTTCACACGTGGTTACTCACAGGCTGGTAGCAACCACTTGGAGAAAGTGGATTTTGAAACAGGACAGCAAAGCATCAGGCAGCTCCTGACCACCAACTCCCTCTTCAAGAGCCTGCCTGCAGTTGAAGGCTGAGGCCACATGGGCAAAGCTGGCAGAGCAGGCTCTGTGCCAGCTGCCCAGACCCACCCAGCTGTCCTCACCACAACTGCCACCTGCTGCAGCACCTACCGTGGGGCCCATGGCTGTTTGCCCAGAGGCACAGGGCTCCAACACCTGCAAGGTGTGGCCTCACTTCACGTGGTCAATGCTGGTAGCAGAGCCATCCCTCTCTTCTCTGGCTGCCTTCTTGTTTGGGCTGGTCGCAAAAATGGGAGGAAGCAGCTTAGGCAGAGTGTAAAAATGTGTTCTCATCTATGCAGTGAAACCTGGGCTTACAGCTACAGCTTCTATACCTGCAGGCACCGTGTTAACACCAAGAAGCAATTTACAAATCCAGTGAATGTAAACACGATAGGATCATAGAACCAGTTCAGTGATGAGCTCAAGTCCAGCCATTTTCTGCCTCCGTAAGGCTGGTGTTAAATCATGTCTCCTAGCAGCACGTCTCTGCACCTTTTAGAAACCACTAGGAATGGTGACTCATCCAGCTCCCTGGGAAGCCTGTTCCAGGCTTTAACAACCCTTTCAGTGAGGAAGTTACTTCTAATAGCCAACCTAAACCTCTTCTGCTGCAACTGGACTCCATTTAGAATAGAATCAGAGAATCAGTCAGGGTTGGAAGGGACCACAAGGATCAGCTAGTTCAGAACCCCCTGCCATGGGCAGGGACACCCTACCCTAGATCAGGCTGCACAGAGCCTCATCCAGCCTGGTCTTAAACACCTCCAGGGATGGGGCCTCAACCGTCTCTCTGGGCAACCCATTCTCTCTTGCTTTGATGAGCTGTTAAGAAAGTTAAGAACCAGCACTTAGATGGGGAGAGGAAAACCCAGTTTTACTCTTGTTCAATTTTAAATTGATCATTAATACAAAGTCTTGAAAATAGTTGATAAAGGCAATTTATTGAGGTTTCAGGCAAAAGCTGTTGAATACAGCAACTATTGCAATTATGGAAGCAAGGAATCTGAAGTACTGAAAATAGCAGAGCTCCAGCTCAGCAGGGAGAGATACTGAGCATGGTGATACATGAAAGAGAACTAGGAGATCCAGATCAAGCCTTTTAAGTCCATCAGCAGGACCAGCTGGTGAATGTTTTGGAGAATTGGACAATTTACTTGGGCAATTAAATATGAAATGGGAAAATTAGCACTTGGCTGTACTGTATGTTTTAGGAAACAGCTGCATAGTACAGGTAGTGCTGAGTGGTAGTTCTAAAAACATGCAGGTGAAGCCAGGTATTATTAAGAACAAAGCATCTCACATATATACAAGCTCAAAATACCTACCCTGAGAGGTAGGAATTCTTTTATTAATGCTATTATATAAATATTAAACTCTGTTAGAGCTAGCTGGCTCATGAGAAGTCAATCTTTGAACTACTCACAGCTTCTAATGCCTTAACATTCTCCTAGCTAATTAAGCAATATGGTTCTCCTCACTTAAAGGAGCATAGGCACAGACAATGGGATTGGTCTTTCTTGTATTTAGATGGGTGCAGAACTGTAGTCTACATCTGAGCCAGAGGTCTGGCATTCTTCTATGCTTAAAGGAGAGAAATAGACACTTGTAAGATATGACTCATTGGAGATATTTTTAGGTATCTGCTTTAGAATGAGATGAATTGCTCCCTCAAATCTCCTGTTGCTTTCCATTAACTATAAAGAGTACCTACAAAGGGTCTAGCTCAGATGTAGATTTCTGTTGTGTAGGAGTCCTTGTTTGATTAGGTGAATTGTATCTTGAGAGGCCTCAGAAAATAAAAGCTAGAAGTCTGAGTTCCCAGAATTACACATGCAACCATAGTCTTAAAGAAGAAAGTGCTAGATGAAGTTATATTTCTATTTTTATGCCTTCTCCAAGTGTTGCAAGATTAATTTACTTTTGTATGTCATTCCTCACTGATTTTTTTGGAGGCAGATTGTCTTCCCTAGTGCTTCTGGACCCTGGCTTATGCTCAGAACTGTGCCTGCATGTTGTGCTGTAAGTTGACACAGGCTTTCTGAGAGCTCATGCAGTCTCACACTGCAAGTGTTCTGAGCCAGCTCACTCAGTGCTTGGCCCTGGCTAATCAAGTATGCTGTGTAGCAGCCTTGTTAGCTGCAGAATGGTCAATGTTTACTGTGCTTGCACATCTCCTGACCAGCACAGAACATAGGCAGGGTGATCTGGGGCCTGTCTAAACTAACCATGCAGACAGAGCTGCAGAACAGTCATAGAATCAGTAGGGTTGGGAGGGACCACAAGGATCAGCTAGTTCCAACCCTCCTGCCATGGGCAGGGACAGCCTACCCTAGAGCAGGCTGCCCAGAGGCCTATCCAGCCTGGCCTCAAACACCTCCAGCCATGGGGCCTCAACCACCTCCCTGGGCAACCCATTCCAGCCTTTCACCACTCTCATGCTCAAGAACTTCCTCCTTACATCCAGTCAGAACCTACCCACCTCCAGCTTTGCTCCATTCCCCCAGTCCTGTCACTCCCTGAGAGCCGAAAAAGTCCCTCCCCATCATTTTTGTAGGACCCTTTAGCTACTGGAAGGCCACAAGAAGGTCACCTGGGAGCCTCCTCTTCTCCAGCCTGCACAGCCCCAACTCTTTCAGGCTGTCCTCATAGCAGAAGTGCTCCAGCCCTCTGAAAAGTTGTAACACTTCATCTGCTTTCTTGCAGCTGCACAGACTGCTTTTAGCCTGCTTAGAATTAAGAGTGAGTAGCAGAGGAGATCATTGCACACAAGTGAAATAGAAAAGATCTAATGATGCCTTGGGATTGATAAATATGTGTCTTCTTTCTTCTGTATGATCTGGTTGAGTAGACAATTCTAGAGAAAAGAATATCTGGTCTTCTAGGTAGGAAAAGCCAACATTTGTTTTTACAGTTTGATGTTGGACTACTGCATCTCCCCTATGAAGAGAGACTGAGAGCCCTGGAGAAGAGAAGATTGAGAAGGGATCTGAGTAGTGTCTATAAACATCTGAGGGGTGGGTGTCAATTGGTTGGGTTCAACCTCTTTTTGGTGGTGCACAGCAATAAGACAAGGAGCAATGGATACAAACTTGAACATAGAAGGTTTCACCTCAACATGAGGAGAAACTTCTTTGCAATGAGGGTGACAGAGCCCTGGAACAGGCTGTCCAGAGAGGTTGTGGAGTCCTCTGGAGACTTTCAAAACCCTTCTGGATGCATTCCTGTGCAGACTACCCTATGGGATCTTGCTTTTGGCAGGGTGGTTGGACTCAATGATCTCTGGAGATCCCTTCCAACCTTGCGTTCTGTGATTCTATGAGTAACAAGTAACTAAGAAGAGCTATTTTAAAACTTGAAATCAGAGTAATTAAGATTAGAGGCTGTCCTATGCTATGCAAAGGATATAATGTATAGTCTTTGAGGTGTAACCATACTGAAATTCTCCAGTAAGATGGCCTTTCTCTCCTGGAAATTCAAATGACAGCTTCACCTCATGTAGTCTGCATCTGTAATCATTTCAACCACAGCATTATTCTCCCTTTTTCTTTGCTTCATCACATACTGTGGAAACAGCTATATGACATTTCCCCCTACCTGTTGTGTTATCTCCTGGGAACAGAGAACTTGGAGCAAATTCTTTCTTATCCTGCCTCACACAGATGTCATTATGCTTATGAAAGCAGCGACTTTAATCAATTTTAGTCAAAACTTCTCATTCCTGTCATCTCTGGAATGAAAATGTCTTCACATCTTTTTCATCTCACGGAATTATGTTGTTATGGCAATGTTTAACAGTGCTGACCTATGCATTTGATTAATATAATTACAATGTTTTAAGCAAGCATAAGAATTTCTAGACTACTTGTCCATGCTTCAGAGTAAAGTGGAAGGCTGTTCTTCCACAAGTCATTTACTAAGTAAATTAAAGGATTATTTTCTTTAGTTGTTTTTTTTTTCATTCCCTTATAAATTTGAAACTGAAGAATTACTCTTTTCATGTTTTTGAGGGAGTGCTCTAATTAGTGAGCTGAAGAACAGCTCCTGTAAATGTTGATAGTTAGGCAGTCTTGGCTTTCTGAACTATATAGGTGCAATAATAAATGAGCAAGTGCCCTCGAAAATTGCTTTTTCACCTCTTCCAAGCAGACTTTTAGAACAGCACTTGTAGTCAGAATGATTGCAGCCAAAGATACTTCATTTCTTCCAGTTCTGGGCCCCTCAATTCAAGAGAGATGTTGAGATGCTGGATTGTGTCCACAGGAGGGCGACAAAGCTGGTGAGGGGCCTGGAACACAAACCCTATGAGGAGAGGCTGAGGGAGCTGGGGGTGTGCAGCCTGCAGCAGAGGAGGCTCAGGGCAGAGCTCATTGCTGTCTACCACTACCTGAAGGGACATTGTAGCCAGGTGGGGGGTGGCCTCTTCTCCCAGGCAACCAGCAATAGAACAAGGGGACACAGTCTCAAGTTGTGCTGGGGAAAGTATAGGCTGGATGTTAGGAGGAAGTTGTTGGCAGAGAGAGTGATTTGCATTGGAATGGGCTGCCCAGGGAGGTGGTGGAGGCACCGTGCCTGGAGGTGTTGAAGCAAAGCCTGGATGAGGCACTTAGTGCCATGGTCTGGTTGACTGGACAGGGCTGGGTGCTAGGTTGAACTGGATGATCTTGGAGGTCTCTTCCAGCCTGGTTGATTCTATGATTTTTACCAAGCTAGTCATGACCAGATTGTGCCCAAATGACAAAACCCCTCTGTCTTGAATCTGAATCTTCAAAATGGATGATACTAACTATGAAAGTCTGCATGAACATTTCACCCTTAATGAAGCATTTACAAGCCTTACAAAGCAGCCTGTCACATCACTGGGCTCTGTGACACGAGGAACCGCAGTGTTAGGATAACATTTCGTGGGAAGGCTCCAGAATTTTACTGATCTGACAGTTTTTCTTAGCCTGTCACAAGGGGGCAGATGAGTACTGTTGCAGTTGAGCTTTCCCCCCCCCAGCGTCTGCAGTAGCAGTCTGCAAGAAATCTTGAGTGAGCAGTCTTGGAATCCCTTACTGCCCACAGTTTGATTTGTTTTCTCAACGATATTGAATGATTAAGGTCTTAGTTAAATACTTCAGTCACAGAAGAAATGCTTGGTTTAGGGGACTGTTTAATAAGGCCAAGTGCAGGCTCCTATACTTTGGCCACAGTAAGCCCATGCAGAGCTGCGAGCTGGGGGATGAGTGGCTAGAGAACTGTATGGCAGTGCTGAGTGACAACCAGCTGGGCATGGGCCAGCAATGTGCCCAGGTGGCCAGGAAGGCCAGTGGCATCTTGGCTTGTATCAGG
This sequence comes from Pogoniulus pusillus, assembly GCF_015220805.1. Classification (NCBI taxonomy): domain Eukaryota; kingdom Metazoa; phylum Chordata; class Aves; order Piciformes; family Lybiidae; genus Pogoniulus; species Pogoniulus pusillus. Next base: position 4,066,408 of record NC_087288.1, on the reverse strand, counting down.
AATGGTGTGGCCAGAAGCACTGGGGATGTCATTCTGCTCTGTACTCTGCACTGGGGAGGCCTCACCTCGAGCACTGTGTGCAGCTCTGGGCCCTCACTGCAAGAGAGACATTGAGGATGGAGTACAGTGTGGTGATTGTTCTGAGATCAAAAGAAAGGCATTAAAAAGCCTTGTTGAAATTTATACTCTATTTTTAACAGAACAAGATGTCAGCTTGTCTATGCCTATTTCTACAGCGAACCAGCCCTATTTCAATCTCTATAATCACTGTGGATATGCTTCTTGTGGATTTTTTAAGTGTCCCATGGCAATAGTTAACGAGAGAAACAGAAATGTATTTATTATGCCAAATATTTATTCCATGCTGCCATTACTCCTACTGGTAAATCTAGTGTGTGCTGACCTTATTCATTGTATCTAGGACATTATGTAAGGGAAAAATATGCATAATGTTGTTGTGGACAGCACATCCCACACTTAAACAGAATCAAAAGGACCCTTTAAGACATTTTGTAGGATCTAACCAGTGATAGAGACCAGATGGCAAACATTCAGCAGCCTCTGTTTGCACATTTCAGCTGAGTCCTCTAAGAAGTCTTTCTGGATCTGAATGGACTCTTTACTCTCTGTGCACTTGATACAGAGATACATGTCTGATCTTTTGGATTCTGAATTCAGTAACAAAGTAGAATGCCCAGAAACTTTTGGAAAACAGTGACAAAAGCAATGGTAAGGACTTTTTTGGTTTGTTTTTTAGAATTCAGATTTATAGCAATTCTAGAATAAAGGTGATGGGAAATTGATTGGTTTTTAATCTCAGCTGAGTGTAGAAATGGATTCTGCTGCTGAATTTCATTTCAAATATTGAGCCCTTATCAAACACAATATGAAAGAAGACTTAATGTCATTCACACTGGTTTAAAAGGTTATGTTGTTTGACTTACATGTTTTTGGCAATACATACATATGTTTGTGTGTATATATTTATGTATGAATATATATACATATGTATGAATATATACATATAAATATCTGAAAGGTGTATGACAGTAAGGTATTTAGCAAGCTTATTACAGTTATGAAAAAGTCTTTAGCTTCTATTTCTTAGGAAGGTATTTTTCCACTGTTTTACTAATCTCATGGAAGGTTAAACTTTTCTACAAGGAGGCAGAGGGCACAAAACTGAATGGGAGCTAAAGTAGTTTTAAAAAGTCATTAGCAGACTGAAAAGGGTCATGTTTGCTTTACATGTTACTTGATCTTGAAAATGACTGGAAATGCCCTGCCTTAAAACAAAAGCTCAGTCTGAAAAGGGCTGTTCAGGAAACATCATGTAGCAACGTGTCAAAACTGCTCCCGTTCTCGTCTCTTTTTTTCCACCACAGGGTGTGAGTGGAAAAGGGAGAAGAGTTTCTGAGTATGGTTCACTTTGTCCACCCACTTAAAAGTGGGTGGACAATCTTAATCTAAAGATTAAAAGACCTGACAGCAGGCAATGAGAAGTGGCTGTAACTCATATATGCAGAACTTGACTTTGCTCTGGTGAGACCTCATCTTGAGCACTGCATCCAGGTCTGGAGTCCTCTGTATGGGAAGGACATGGACCTGATGGAGAAGGTTCAGAAAAGGACCACAAAAATGATCAGGGGGTTGTAGCACCTCTGCTCTGAGGACAGGCTATGAGAGTTGGGGCTCTGCAGCCAGGAGAAGAGAAGGCTTCCAGGAGACCTTGAAGTGGCCTTCCAGTATCTGAAGGGAGCTACAGGAGGGCTGGGAAGGGAATATTCATCAAGCATTGGAATGACCGGATGAAGAGTCATAGGTTTAAAATGGCAGAGGGGGGGTTTAAACTGGATATTAGGAAGAAGTTCCTTACAATGAGGTTGATGAGACACTGGCACAGGTTGCCCAGGGAGGTTGTGGCTGCTCCCTCCCTGGAGGTGTTCAAGGCCAGGTTGGATGAGGCCTTAAGTGACCTGTTCTAGTGGGAGGTGTCCCTGCCAATGGTGAGGGATTGGAACTGGATGATCTTTGAGATCCCTTCCAACCTAAACAGGGCTACAGTCTGGAAGCAGGTAAAGCAGAGCCATGTGGCCACGGTATTTACTGACAGAGGTGTAGCCAGGGATGGTGAAGCCAGAAACTCAGTCTTGTGTTAATGAGGCTGTTAAAATGGAGATATTGAAAAGCTGTAGGAAAGGGCTTATTTCCAAAGGAACTTTATAAAGGATGCAGTAGAATAAGAGCCCCTGTGGTTGATCTTGCTTTACAGAGAACAGTGAGCAATGTACCACACAGCTCATTCTGCACCAGCTCCAAAGTGTCACTTCTGTAGGTGGAGCATATGTGTTAAATGTAAAGATTTATATTTATATAACCACAGTATTATTGGTTTAGCTATGCACTTTGTGTTGTCTTCTACTAATAGGTGAAATGTATCTGCATCAGTCATGAGAATGAGTGCTGAGTATTTGCCCTGAGACTCAAAAAAACTGGTTACTTATTGTGCCTGATATAAATACCCTTTGGAATCTAAATGGGTAATAATAAGCTTTGAAATCTTTCAGTGTAGAGCATCATCTTATTCTAAACACCAGAGTCACAACTGTGATATTTTCAATCAAATAGACATCCTAATGATAGAATCATCAAGGCTGGAAAAGGACTCCAAGATCATCAAGTCCAAACTTCTACCCAACACCTCCATGACCACTAGACTATGTCCTAAAGTGCCAGGAAGGGGCCAGCCTCTTCTCCTTAGTAGCAAGTGACAGGACTAGAGGAAATGGTTTCAAGCTGCACCAGAGGAAGTTGAGGCTGGGTGCTAGGAAATATCAAACATTGAAATGGTCTGCCCAGGGCAATGGTGGAGTCACCATCCCTGGAAGCATTTAAACAGCATGTGGACCTGGAGCTTGGGGACATGGTTTAGTGTTGGCTCTCTGGTGCTGGGTTGATCCCTGGAGGCATTTAAGCAGCATGTGGACCTGGAGCTTGGGGACATGGTTTAGTGTTGGCTCTTTGGTGCTGGGTTGAGGGATGGACTGGGTGACCTTGGTGGTTTCTTCCAACCAGATGTCTTCTATGATTCTGTGATCAACTTGTTTCTTGAACACTCCCAGGAATGGTGACACCACCACCTCCCTGGGCAGCCTGCTCCAATGCTTGACTGCTCTTTCAGCAAAGAAATTTTTCCCAATATCCAACCTAAACCTGCCTTGAAGCAGATTGAGGCCGTTTCCTCTTGTCCTGCCATTAGTTATATGGGAGAAGAGGTCAACACCAGCCTCACCACAACCTCCTTTCAGGTAGCTGTAGGGAGCAGCAAAGTCTCCTCTCAGCCTTCTTTCCTAGGTGTCAGACTTTAACCTGACCGCAGTAGATTAGAGAACTGAAGCCCTGTACCACTAGAGGGCATGGTGTAGTCATTTAGAGGCTGCGAGAAGGCACAGAATGAAAATGACCCACACAGACAACATAAAAACTGCGCCACAATTAATCCTTCCGCTTTCAAGTAACTTTTAATGGTATCAGTGTAAGGGCAGGATGTAAGGGATGATATTTGGATATTGGTTTTGTGACAGCATGCAACACCGGGCAGCCACACCTTGATTACTGTGTCCAGTTCTGGGCTTCTCAAGTCAAGAGAGGTGTTGAGATGCTGGATTGTGTCCACAGGAGGGCGACAAAGCTGGCGAGAGGCCTGGAACACAAACCCTATGAGGAGAGGCTGAGGGAGCTGGGGGTGTGCAGCCTGCAGCAGAGGAGGCTCAGGGCAGAGCTCATTGCTGTCTGCAACTACCTGAAGGGAGGCTGTAGCCAGGTGGGGTTGGGCTCTTCTGCCAGGCAAGCATCAACAGAAGAAGGGGACACAGTCTGCAGTTGTGGCAGGGGAGGTCTAGGCTGGATGTTAGGAGGAAGTTGTTGGCAGAGAGAGTGATTGGCATTGGAATGGGCTGCCCAGGGAGGTGGTGGAGTTGCTGTCCCTGGAGGTGTTCAAGAAGAGCCTGGCTGGGGCACTTAGTGCCATGGTCTGGTTGACTGGATAGGGCTGGGTGCTAGGTTGGACTGGATGATCTTGGAGGTCTCTTCCAACCTGCTTGATTCTACTATTCTAATTGCTAGCTCGTTAACTCAGACTGGCAGTATGGCATTAACTTAAAATGATCTCTGGAAAGTTTAGTAACATTAAAAATGGAGGCAGATGACAAAGGCATTGTGAGTGCAGTGCACCCACACAATGTGAGGTTTCTTCTGCAGTTCCTGCATTTGTAGCCACTCTTGACTTTCAGCTATGGAAGGGTCTCAGTTACAACCCTGCAGATTAATAACTCCAAACCCTGATGATGTTCAACGCTTATTTCCAGTTAGGGATTTTGTAAATGTTCCCCATGTTTAGAATGGGGCTAGCTCCTGGAATCAATTATTCATGAACTTTAAGTGTGCTTGAAATCATCCAGTCTCAGATCCAAAATTTGCAGCCTCAGTATATTTCTACCAAGAGTTCTGCAGCCCCTGGGACTTCACTAACAAAGCCTATTCAGTTTAACATTTGCTATGATGAGATAATGAGATAAAATATCCATGAGAACCTAGTTTTCAAATGCCTCAGTTCTGCAGACAATGCCTGTAGCCCAAAAGTTTGTCTTTTTAGCAATGGCCCCAGTTCCAACCACTTCCCTGCAGGCATATAGCTCTTGTTGATTCACCTCTATAAATGAGGGCAAGTGTAGTCATTAAGTTTCTGAAGAATTGGATAAAACCTGACATTTTACTTACCTGTAAGTTTTGATTATACATGATTTTAGTTTAAATCCCTAGAAACTCTCTTATTTCTGAGCTGTATTACATTACCTGCAAGACCTCTAAGCACATTGAGTCCAAAGGTCAACCTAACACCACCATGGCCACTAAACCATGTCCTGACATGCCATGTCCATACATTTCTTTAACACCTCCAGGAGTGGTGACTCCAACACTTCCCTGGGTAGCCTGTTCCAATGCCTGACCAATCTTTCAGTAAAGACATTTTTCCTAGTCTCATGGAATCATAGAATCAACCAGGTTGGAAGAGACCTCCAAGGTCATCCACTCCTACCTATAACCCAGTCCTATCCAATCAACTAGACCATGGTAGTAAGTGCCTCATCCAGTCTTTTTTTGAGCACCTCCAGGGACAGTAACTCCACCACCTCCCTGGGCAGCCCATTCCAATGCCGATCACTTTCTCTGCCAACAACTTCCTCCTACAGCTTGAGACTGTGTCCCCTTGTTCTGTTGACAGTTGCCTGGCAGAAGAGACCAACCTCACCTGGCTACAACCTCCTTTCAGGTAGCTGTAGACAGCAATGAGGTCACCCCTGAGCCTTCTCTTCTCCAGGCTAAACAACCCCAGCTCCCTTAGCCTCTCCTCACAGGGCTGTGCTCCAGGCCTCTCACCAGCTATGTTGTCCTTCTGTGGACATGTTCCAGTACCTCAACATCTGTTTTGAATTGAGGAGCCCAGAACTGGACACAGCACTCAAGGTGTGGCCTGAACCTAAACCTCCCCTAATGCCACTTCAGGTCATTTCCTCTTTTTCTGTCACCTGACACTAGGAAGAAGAGACCAACACCCACTTCACTGCAACCTGCTTTCAGGCAATTGTAGAGAGCAATGATGTCTCCCCTCAGCATCCTCTTCTCCAGACTAAACAATCCCAGTTTCATCAGCTGTTCCTCATAGGACTTGTTCACTAGAGACAAAACTCTGCTTGACAAGAATCTGGGATCTCCATCTAGAGTGGAGAACCTTCAGGGCTGTTGGTGATGGAAAATCTCAGTTTGGGGTGCTTCTGTCTTCCAGATCCAAGAAGCTGCCAAAGCTTGCGTCCAGCTTAGTGGATCCTACAGGAAGAAACTGTGCCTCCTGAATGCTTTTAGTATTTGCCATTAGGGTGTGTGAGCAGAAGATATAAAAATAGGTGGTGTTTTGAGTTTTATTAAGATTAATCTAGTAAAGTCTTATTCAAATACAGCTATGATCAACTAATCTGTTCTTTTCACCACTTACATCCATTCACTCTGCATTGGATACCAGAGCAGTGTAACATCTACTACAGTAGTGTTAAATCTACTGTACAGTGCATTTAGGATGGTAACTCTCTCTGCTACCAAGCAAGTCTATCCAAGGCAGCTTAATTATTTTCTGTCCTTTTTGGTTGGTTGATCTGGGAGGTTTGGGGGCTTTTGCTGTTGTTTTGGTTTGGCTTTGTTTAGCGTCTGTGTGTGTTTCTGTTTGCTTTAGTTTTGGTTTGTTTTCTGTTTTAAGACACACCGAGTATGATGCAGTGTTCTTTATAAAGATCTGATGTAAATAAGGTTTGGCTTAGACACATTAAACGTTCCTGAGATAGCCATGATGCTTTCAAGAGGTTTGGGTATTTTGTGCTGTGCCTGTCCTTGTTTATACTGGCTACAGCTGATATAAGCAAGATCACAGAGATAGCTTACATCAGGCTGAAGTTCAAGTAGAAAAATTCAGTTGTGTCTTGGAGAAAAACATGATTCACTTAGCTAAGTACATTTATTCCCAAGGTACATGTATCTATTGACCCTTAGTAGGGTGTCTAAAGGAGTAGGTCTCAGTAGTCTTCACTCCCTGTGGCATAATTTTCTGGCTCGAGGGAAGAGATGAAGAAAAAGTGGAAAACAGGGCAGCTTCATGTAATCAAAACGTAGAACAGAAAACCAGCTGTTGAAAACAGCTGCCTAAATGAAAACTTTGGGTTTGCAAAGGAAACAGGCTGTTTTCAGGGTTACAAACAGATACTTGGGATCTCAGAGCAACAGGTAAGGTGGTAAGGCTGAGAATCTCATCATCTAATGTCAGACATTAGGGACATTTAGTTTAGCCTCAGCATCTCATGTTCACAGGATCACATGATGTTAGGGGTTGAAAGGGACCCAAAGAGATATTCAAGACCAGTATAGGCTGGATGTTAGGAGGAAGTACTTGCCAGAGAGAGTGATTGGCATTGAAATGAGCTGCCCAGGGAGCTGGTGGAGTCTCTGTGGCTGGAGGTGTTGAAGAAGAGCCTGGATGAGGCACTTAGTGCCATGGTCTGGTTGATTGGCTAGGGCTGGGTGCTAGGTTGGACTGGATGAACTTGGAGGTCTCTTCCAACCTGGTTGATTCTATGATTCTATGACTTTATTAAGCTGATGGAGCTAGACAGGTTACAAAAGTGAATTGGGGAACTGCCGTGCTGGTTTTTTAACAAACAGTGCATTACTGTTTTGCCATGAAGTGTACCACAGAAAGAATGAGAAGCTTTAGAGGCTGTAGACAGTCCAGGGGAATGTGTATCTTTGTGATTCCCCTTTTTTTGCAAAGGTCAGGTGAAGGCTACTTTAATTTTGTTGGGAGCTGAAAGGAAGACAAACCTGTTTACATTCCAAAGGAATTCATTTCAGGATTGTGGTGAAGTCAAATCAGAGGAATTTGGGTGGATTTGTTCGTTAGTGAGCTTTCAGAACAGCATTTTCAGTGCTCCTCTTTTCCCTTTTATGTGCTTCAATTAATCTATTTTTATTTTAGTCAAACAGTAAGGTAGACAAAAATGTATTCTCTTGGTTTCTGAAATTGCTCTTTAGAAATAGGATTTGCTATAGAATCATAGAATTGTCAGGCCTGGAAGGGACCTCAAGGGTCATCTAGTTCCAGTTCCCTGCCATGGGTAGGGTCACCTCACACTAGGCTCAGAGCCACATCCAGCCTGGCCTTAAAAACTTCAGGGCAGTATTTGTTGTAATGAAGTAATTTTGTAGTATTTCCAAAATTTTAATTTGTGAATGTTAATAATATTGGAGAATTCTTGAAAACCTTAAAAAAATCTTCTCTGGCCTTCTCTTGTACTTGCTTGTTCACTGAAGAAACCTGAGGTTGGGGTGTCAGACCTATTTACATAAAAGGGAAGAGAGATGTTGCAACAGATGGTGCAAGACTGGATACAGGGAATGCAGCTCCCTCTCCCTATCCTCTCTCGCCGTCTGCCGTGAATGAACCCTAATGTATAGATAGGTGGCACTGTCCTCTTGGAGATGTCTAACCAGAGCGTACCCTCATGGGCAGCCGACTGTTTGCACGGACAGAGGTGCTTTTCGGGGTGATCTAGTCCTTAGGCTTTAATAGTAGATTGGGATGATCTCTTTTGTCTGCAGAAAATGCTTTATTACTTCTTGTTATGCCAGTGAGGAATGCCCTGTTTCACCTCCAACTTCTGCACATCTTTTAAGATAATACATTAGTATGGAGGGGGGGATCTGGTAAAGGGCACATATACAACACAGGGACTTTACCAAGGTCTGTGGAGTTGCACAATTCCAATAATTTAATTGTATCTGTTTGATAATTCCACTTTTCCTGCAAGCTGTCTACAACTACCTGAAAGGAGGCTGGAGTTAGGTGGGGATTGGTCTCTTCTCCCAGGCCACCAGCAACAGAACAAGGGGACACAGTCTCAAGTTGTGGCAGGGGAGGTGTAGGCTGGATGTTAGGAGGAAGGTCTTCCCAGAGAAAGTAATTTGCATTGGAATGGGCTGCCCAAGGAGACGGTGAAGTCAATGTCCCTGGAGGTGTTAAAAAATCGCTGTCCCTGGAGGTGTTCAAGAAAAGCCTGGATGAGGCACTTAGTGCCATGGTCTACTTGATTGGACAGGGCTGGGTGCTAGGTTGGACTGGATGATCTTGGAGGTCTCTTCCAACATGTTTGATTCTATGATTCTGTAAGACAGCAGAAAGAACTGAATCCATCTTAAAAATGGACTGGAGCCTCCCCTGGCATGAAGTAGATGTTGATCTACTGGCTGCAATTAAGGCACAGTTTTCTGCTTCACAGCTTGTTAGGTTTGCTGAAAAGACTGCAGTACTAAGTAGGTTGAACATAATTAAGCTTAGCTACAAGGAGAAGAATGTTTTGCTTGGTCTTCTTCCACGGAAAGTGTGCATGAAGTTTGTGTTTGATTCACTTAGAGCAAACGTTTCTACTATTCTTTGCAGGTACCACTGATAATTACCTACTTGTAGCTGATCTCTTCATGTTCCTTTCCAAGTGCTTTTTTCCCCTTTGGATAGATCTTTGTAAAAGTAAGATGAAGACTAACACAAAATAGGAAGTTGATGTTTCAGCCACACTACAAAAATCTGTAGCAATTCTTTTGGACTCCCTTCCAAATCTGGGGAAAATAGAGGAGTATTTTCATCCAGGGCATCATCTCATCATGGAACTCTTTATTAAACATCTTCTAGGTGTCCTTTCAAGGAAATATTGAAGCCTCCAAATTGTGTTCTATATTTATTTCTATTTATCCTTATTTACCTGAGGGATAAAAGATTAAACAAGAAGGATGCTTGCTTATTTCCTTGACTACTTTTCATAGAATCATAGAATCAACCAGGTCGGAAGAGACCTCCAAGCTCATCCAGTCCAACCTAGCACCCAGCCCTATCCAGTCAACTAGACCATGGCACCAAGTGTCTCATCCAGTCTTTTCTTCAACACCTCCAGGGATGGTGACTCCACCACCTCCCTGGGCAGCCCATTCCAATGCCAATCACTCTCTCTGCCAACCACTGTAGTGAATCTGGGCGGGTTCCTGCGTAATACAAAGCCATCTGCTAAAGGACAGTAAGAATTTCACTCTAAAAGAAAAGGCTCAGAACTGATTTTCAATTATTTTCATGGTTCTAATGATAATTATGTTTAATTACTTAGTGTAAAGTGGTGTACAATGGTTTTCACTCTATGAATATCCAGGGATATCTGTGCACTGTTTCCAAAGGTGCCACAAAACCCAGGAAAAAACACAGCCAGCTCCTGTAGGCTTAGGTGTTCTCTGCAGGGTTTTTCAACTTCCACAGGAGCATCTTTAGAGATTAATAGATTGAGAGGAGTTGAAAGCCATCTGATCCTAGCCCATGAGGTGACCAAAGCCAGACAACAGGAAATTGGAAAGCATAGAGTGGCTTAGGTTGAAAGGGGCCTTGGAGATTGCCTGATACATTGCAAAGCTTCAGTCTGCTTGAAGCAGCAAGGATAATAATTATCTTTTGAGCTGCATTAAACATTACTGAAGCTAATTATCCAATTTGATTTATAGAATCTTTCTAAAGGAAGTGTTGTAATGCACTGCAACTTGCTCTTTTGCATGGAGAACATTCCATAGCCTTTCTTGTGTAGGAGGCAACGTTAGATTATGAAATAGCTTATTCTGGCCTTAAAAGCAATTAATTGTATTCAGCTCATTTTTATCATAGTCTTTACACAAGTTGCATGCCACTCCTGGGGTGTGGCAGTGAAACAAATATGATAATTTAGTCCATTTCCAGAGGCCTGAGCTGGCACTTTGTTCCAGATTCGTGCTTCATACTGTCTCCATTTGACCCAGGTGTGAGTGAAAGCCAGGTTCTGGTGCTTTGTACTCAAAAAGTACTAAGCTAAAGTTTCTCTGAAGCTATCACTATGTTGTCATTTTTAACTCCTCTGTAAGTTTGGTGGGTCATCTCATGCTCTTGATGTGACTATGTATCTGATTCACAGAATCACGGAATGTCAGGGTCTGGAAAGCTCATCCAGTCCAACCCCCCCGCCAGAGCAGGATCACCTAGACCAGATCACACAGGAACATGTCCAGGCAGGGTTTGAGTATCTCCAGAGAGGGAGACTCCACAATCTGAGCAGCCTATTCCAGTGTTCTGTCATCCTCACAGGGAAAAATTGTCTGAAGTCATCTTTGAACTGGACCTCACTTCATTTGGAGAGGATTTCTGAAATGCCAATATTTTTATGGGCTCTGTGAAGAAATATGACATTTGAAATAGCTTTAATATGAATCACATGGAATCACAGAACGCCAGGCTGGAAGGGCCCCTATGGATCATCTGGTCCAAGCTTTCTAGGTGGTAGTGTAGTTGAAATGAGCTGGCCCAGCACCCTGTCAAGCTGAGTCTTAATGTCCAATGTAGGAGCATCCAGTGCTTCCCTGGGGAGATGATTCCAATATCTGATTGTTCTCTACTGGAGTCCAGCTGGAACTTGTACTCTGTACCCCTTGTCTTTTCCATGTTCTCTCATTCAAATAACAGAACAAAGCTAAAAATGTTTTTTTGAAGACAGAATATAGATTAAGACAGTGTAAAAAGAAACAAAATGCAAGACTCCCTGGTGGTGTCTTGCTGGTAAAAGCATGGAAAACTATTAGAGGAAAGACTGTAAAACTCCATTAAGTGTTCCTGGAGGTTTGTGACTGTGGTGAGGGTCTTAAGGCACTGATTTATGTTTATATATGTATATATATATATATATATCTCATAGAATCATTCAATTTGGAAGAGACCTCCAAGCTCATCCAGCCTAACCTATCACACAGCCCTAGCCAATCGATCAGACCATGACACTAAGTGCCTCATCCAGGCTTTGCTTCAACACCTCCAGGGACAACGACTCCACCACCTCCCTGGACAGCCCATTCCAATGCCAGTCACTCTCTCTGGCAACAACTTCCTCCTAACATCCTGCTTAGACCTCCCCTGGCACAGCTTGAGACTGTGTCCCCTTGTTCTATTGCTGGTTGCCTGGGAGAAGAAACCAACCCCCACCTGGCTACAGCCTCCCTTCAGGTAGTTGTAGCCATTAGCAAAACTAATATTAAAGGCATATGTTTTGCAGGTGTCAAAAAAAGGAGTAAATAGTGTAAGGAAAAAAAGAAATACAAATGTTAATTATGCAATTAACTTTTAAATTCTACATGGCCTTCTTAGGAAAAGAATTTCTGTATCTGGGTAAATATTTAGACTGTGGAAGATCACTTTTTTTTTTGTTTGTTAGTTTCATTAGTTTGGCAAGATTATAAAATAACAGAACTAAATTTATGAGCTAAATAGCAGAAATATGTTTTTATCTTTGGCTTTAAAAATCCAGGTGCTTGAGCTAAAGACATAGCAGACCTAATCTCTGAAGTAACAATAAAATCAAAGTAATCTGATGAGTTTTCTACAGATCTCTCTGTTTGGGGAGAACTCACAGTAATTACTTGTGTCTTGCAATCAGCAGGCTGCTTCATCTTGGACAAATAAACATAGTGATGTAGTTAAACTCCAAGTCAGCACTTTCTAAGTTCCTGCCTTTATTACTGGCTTTGACATACTAAATCACTTGCTTCTGCCTGAGATGATGATGGTGATGATGATGTTGCAATAGGTCAGAATGGCTCTGAGCAACCTGACCTAGTTGAGGGCGCCCCTGCTTACTGCAGAGGGGTTGGACTAGATGACCTTTGGAGGTCTCTTCCAATCCAGACCATTCTATGATTTTTTTTCTATGTATACTGGCTTTTATTAGGTGACAATGGGCAGTGAAAGAAAACAAACAAACAATTCTACCTAGGCCTCTCAAGACACAGATTTGAGAGCATGCAGCCAAGATTAGATTCATCAATGCATGATCAAAGACTCTCCCTTTCAGCATACTGTGAGGCAGCACTAGTTATACTGTAAAGCCAAAATAAAGCTAAAAGCAGCAGCAGAATCTAAAATAAGGTATCTTTTATGGAGCTGAGCAATAGGTGCTATGAAAGCAAGGTGCACTACCCTTCAAGCAACTGAATTTTTGGAAATGAAAATACTGCTGACTCTTATTTCAATGCAAGGAGAGACTTAAGAACTGGCAGTGGTTGCTCACACAAATTCATAGACTCATAGAAGAGTTTTGGCTGGGAAAGACTTTTAAGATCATTGACTCCAACCATTATCTAACTCTACCAAGTCTGGTGCTAAGCCATATCCCTCAGCACCCCATCTCTGCATCTTTTAAACACCTCCAGGGATGAGGATTCAGCCACCTGCCTGGGCAGCCTGTTCCAGGATTTGAGAACTTCTTCAGTGAAAAATTTTCTTCTCATATCCAACCTAAACCTCCCCTGGTACATCTTGAGGTCGTTTCACATACTAGATCTCTTCAGAACATATAGTTAAGAAACCCTAAGCCTGTTTAGATAGGATTGTTTCTAGCACATTGGCCCAGTTAACAGTGATGTAAAATACTTGAAAAGGACAAAGAGAGGAGACTTCAGAGAATGAGATGTACTCATACACTACAGTGATGGATAGCTGAGAGAAGATTAAATAGTAATACTATTGTATGTGTTCCAGAAAAAGCATATTTACAGACACACATAGTAAGGGCAAGAGGGACCAGTAAGGTCAGAAGACAACATCTGTTTTGATCTTTTCTGTGCAAAAAAAAAGAAGAGGATTTTCTGCCAGTGATTTCTGCCTCTAGCCTGAAATTTCTCTAGAGCAGCTCAGGTCATTTTTTTTTCCATCTATTTTCTAGTAAAATATAGAGAAATATGCTTGTGTGAACAATCACAATTCCTCTTCTGTATTTGTGACTGACTTGATCTCCAAAAATGGCAGCAGGCTCTGCTGCTGCCCTTATACCCTCTTTAAAGCCATGTTTTGTCCCCTTTGCTTTACATTGCTCTGGCCTTTGGTGTTTTGGTTGAATTAATTCTGAAAGCTTTGGCTTTCATGAAAAATTTTCTTTGGGTTACCTACTTCAGGCTCTTGTATCCTGCTTGTTTAATTAAGAGATCAGAAAAATCATCAGAAATTGTAATTGTACTTAGTTGTAGGATGTCACTAGGATTTAGGACGATGCTGTGTACTGAGATTAGGACCTAATTTAGGATGCCAAACTAAAAAGCCTCTTCTGTGGTTCTGTTTTTTCTCTTGTTCCCCAGCATCTACAACCTATCTCTTGATAATTACTATTTCCCTCCTTCAGTAAGGGAAATACTTACAGAATCACAGAAGTACTTACAGAATCACAACCTTCAGCTTGGAAGAGACCCTCAGGATCACCAAGTCCAACTCATATCTCTGCTCTGCAAGGTTCGCTCTTAAACCATAGCCCCAAGCACCACATCCAAATCACCTTTAAACACATCCAGGCTTGGTGTCTCCACTACCTCCCTGGGCAGCCCATTCCAAATTCTGACAATTCTTTCCATAATGTCCAGTCTAAACCTACCTAGTCAAAGCTTGAGACTGTTTCCTCTTGTTCTATCCCTAATTACCTGTGAGAAGGGACAAGTACCAACCTCTCCACAACATCATACTGCAGGAAGTTTTACACTTTGCATTGGGACAGGCTGCCCAGAGAGTTGCTGGAGTCACTATCCCTGGAGGTGTTCAAGAAATGTGTGGACATGGCACTTTGGGACATGGTTTAATGGCCATAGTGCTCTTAGGCTGACTGTTGAACTCAATGATCTTGGAGGTTTCTCCAAACAAAACAATTCTATGATTCTATTCTATCCACTCCCAGGAATGCAGATTAATCACACACTTTCCTGTGCTGGAAGTTTTTCTATTTCCTGTGATTTCCTTGCAAAATGTTCCATTTTCCCTGTATTTTTTTGCTGAAACTCATACTGTATTACAGGATTAATATGTGTGGTGCACAGCTGGGGAGTAAGTTTGCAAGTGTACAAGAATGAGCAGGCTTGCATCAGCAAGTCACTATCGAAACCCACCCACCAGGGCTGGCAGCAGAGTTTGCCTCCTAAGAAGCTGCATTGTTTTCCACACAGCCAATGTGCCACTAACTAATGGGAGAGAAATGCTGAGGATCATTTGGGTTTTCCTGAGATTTATGAGCCAAGTTAATTGTTTTCTTTGCCTGATTTCTTATACTTGAACGGGTAATGTACTATTAATATTGCACTTTGTGCCAGGACAGTCCAAACGTTACTCATCTGATTGGAATACTTCAGTTTTATACAAGGGAATGAAAATAGATGTTCTTTTTAGAACGTGGATGTATGCAGTTCATTTCAGTTTGAAGTGTAAGCATGCAGCACCAAGCTCTGTGCCAATATATTATCTGTCTCTATAACCATCTTCTGTAAAAAAGGAGTGTTTCTGTTTTTATACAGCCCAGCTATGCTCAAAGAGTCAAATATTGAAATGGGCAAAATAAAATGTGTGATCAGTATTTGGCCTCCAAACCAAAATGATAGAAGTGTTTATAAATGTGTCATCAAGGTCTAAGTATCAGTTACTTGCCATGACACCTAATATTTACTTAGCTTCCTTCTTATAAGTTCTTTGGGATGTATTTTTCATTTTCCTGCCTTGTTTAGGAAGTAGCACAGATCAAGCACAAAGTCATTGCTGTGTTCAGTTTTGGAATGCCCAGTTTAAGAGGGACAGGGATCTGCTTCAGAAGGTCCAGCAGAGGGCTATGAGGATGATTAGGGGACTGGAGCACTGCCTGATGAGGAGAGGCTGAGGGACCTGGGGCTGTTTAGTCTGAAGAAGCCTCTCAAAAGTCCCCCCCCGAGAGGGGATTTAATAAATGTTCATAAACATCTGAGGGCTGGGGGTCAGGAGAGGGGGGACAGGCTCTGTTCACTTGTTCCCTGGCACAGGACAAGGAGCAATGGATGTAGCTGCAGCACAGGAGGTTCCACCTCAACACAAGGGGAACCTCTTTTACTGTGAAGGTCACAGAGCACTGGAACAGGCTCCCCAGAGAGGTTGTGGAGTCTCCTTCTCTGGAGGCTTTCAAGGCCTGTCTGGATGTGTTCCTGTGTGACCTGAGCTAGATTGTATGGTCCTGCTGTGGCAGGGGGGTTGGACTCGATGATCTCCTTGGGTCTCTTCCAACCCCTGACATCCTGTGAAGAGGGGTTAGAGCACCAGGCTACAGCTAATCCTCCACCTGCTTCTCATAAGGGCTCCTTACAGTTTTTGCTACCTTTTCACTACCCATCCTACTATTTGCACAGCCACCCAGCATCACTGAAGGATTTTGTTTTAATTTTCTTACATCTTCTTTTGTCCTGAAATGTTCTTCAGGGAGAAATATTAGGAAGAAATCTTTTTTTGTGTCTTTCTACTTTTTTCTTTCCTTCCTTCTTTCTTTTCCTTTCTTCTTCCCTAAATATCACAGATCATTGCTAGGGAAACACTTCCCAAAGGAAGCCCATTCACTCTGAAGTATAGGTCAACTGAGAACAAAGTTGTAGTGGTATGGAATTTTCTTTGCCAGGGATGTTTACAGGGGCTGCTTTGCCACGAGGTGATAGAACTTCACTCTCTAGTTTGAGATCTGCAACATATTTGGAGGTGGTTTGTGGACTGAAAGCTGCTGTTTCTTCTAGTCTGTTGATTAAGAGACTTGTGCCTTAGGATTAGGACCAGTAATTAGATCCAGAAGTAAGTATGGATACATCAGAATGTACACAGCCCTGGAGTAATGTGTTCCTAATATTCATATCAAACAATCTGGGATTTGTGTGGCTTTCCTTTTCTTCTTCAGTGAGAGTGAGAGAGAGAATAGGAATTACTGTAGGAAGCTCTTGGTCTGGGAGAAAAAGCTTGCCTTTGGAATCAATATCCCCCTGAAAACCTTCCACCCTAAGCCTTTCATTAATTTCTCTGTGTCTTCTCAATGCATTTAAACTCTGTGAAAAATTATGCTGCAAAAGAAAAAGAAGTTCTCCCCAGGTGTAATTTTTCCTGAAGTGAAGTGCATACCTTTCAAATGATAAACTTCCTACTTATCCTCACTGTGTAAATAATTGAACTCATCTGCTGTGAACACAAGTATTCTTTCTCTAGCAGTCTGCAATATATGCCTAAATACACATCTTGGACTCAGTGCTTTAAATAGTAATTACTCCCGTGAAGTCACTGGAAGCCCTTAAAAGGATTTGACAGTTTCCCCACCATCTTTCAGTGAATGTAGTAGCTGGGCTGTGTGGTGCTACATCCACTGATAATTCAGCAGCTGAGGAACTCGGCAGAGCCTGCTCCAAACTTCTCAGCTGTTGACAGGCTTGACTTGCTGAGAACACTGGTTAAATATAGCACAAGCGAGCTGAGCTCAACAAAGTCATTGCTGTAACACTGTGTGAAGAGACCAGAAGAGGGGAAATACAATCTGAGAACTAAACTGCCAAAGCCTAACACCACCTAGCAACAGTTGAAAAAACTTTTAAACAAAAGTCTGGGTGAGACACAGACTGAGCATACCTCCTACTTCTCCTGCCTGGGATTTCTGCAAGAAGCAGCTCTCATCTTCTACTCTCTGCCCCATTTCCTCCTTCACTTCAGCTGCTGGTGGACCCAGAAAAGTGGGAAAAGTTTCTCTCCTTGTGTTCTCCTGGGTTGGATCAGTCTACTGCTGTGGTAGTGCTGTGGGACGAGCTACTGTGATCTCGCAGTGTAAAGGATATATTCCCAGGTCCGTGTTGCTGCCAGGTAAGATTGAACTAACCACTCCAGGGCATTCTTTTTAATTTTTTTTTCTTGTTAAAATTTACTTTCTAGTGACTATTGGCTGTCCTTTCTATGAACAGCCCTCTGCATGATTTGGAAATGTCAGTAGATAGGTGAAAGCAGGGCTAGGAGTTGTTGGTTATATTATTTACTTCCCCCCCCCCCACACATTTTCACTACAGAACAGTGTTGCTCGAATCACTTTTGCAGTTCCTAGAATCAGCATAATCCAGCAGCTTGCAGCAGTAAGAAAAACTGTGTGTACATTTGGAGATGTAACTTGCTTGTATCTGCTTACATGCTGACAGAAGACAAACCAGCGTTTCAGAATAGAATACATAACATCTCTTACCAGCGGTAGTCTAGCAGCTATTGAGAACAGCGACAGCCTTGTGTGATAAGTAAGAGGAAATAGCTGTTCACTTACTGAATTGGCTGAGTCCTTTGTAACCCTGCACATTTATACTTCTTGTTTTCTGACTAACTTTTAGCACACAGGCACACCTGGAACCTTCTGCGCTGTCCCTGTGACAACTGCTCCTGGTTCTTCCTCTTGTACTCGTTTACACAGAATGAATATTAATCTCTGGTGCAATGATTAGCTGTATAAGGAAACCCTCCTAAACACTGACTTGATATTTATTGTACCCAAGTGTGCTTGAGCTGCTGTCACTGCTCTTAAAAGTGTTTGTTTCCTTTAGCAAAAGAAATGAGAGAACTGTTCTCAGATATTTCACCCTGGCAGCAGAATGGAAGCTTGTTTGTTGGCAATGCATAGCCTATGGTGACCATAATGGTCCTGTATTTTAAAGGAGGGATTGCTTGGTATGAGTTGCTTTGTCTCGACTGACAAAAGCTGGGTTTGGTCAATGAGAGAATGAATCCCCTCCACCCCATCTTGTAAATGCTTTTTTTTTTTTTCCAAACCAAAGAAATTTATCCTGCATGAAGCTGTCAAAGTCAGGCTGATTGGGAATCCATCCGCAATGGGAATTCAGTTATGGAGGCAAAGATTTAAAGAATGCGCTTAACCCCTGCTCACAGATTTATCTACAACTGTCTCAGATGAAAAATATTTGTCCTAAAGAAGGAACGGACCGCCTGAGTCTGTGCTGACTGCCTGTGGTGGATGACACTTAGTCTGTGGACTCTGGGATTGCCCCAGGACGATGAGAAACTCTTGCTTTTAGCTAAAGAGCTGTAGTTGCGCCTCAGCATACTATCTAAATGACATCAATACCACATCTTAGCAGTGACATGCTTACAGATTGGAGGAAATTAAGATACTCTGCAGCCACTTTGACTTGGTGTCTGAGAATGTAGCAATAAGATAAATGAAGTAATAGGGTGGAAGAAAAGTCTTAAAGCCCCAAGTCACTCAGGCCACACTTTGTTTCATAGCAAGGGACACTAAACACAAATACTTTTTGGTGGCCACGATTCAATGTGATAATCATTGCTGTGGAGTTACTCCAGCACGGTGCAATCCCAAATCTAAATCTCAAAAGGAAACTTTGGTATTACTTTTGTAATTTAGACATATCCTGAGAGAGTTATTTTTCTTTGTAAGGCAGCTGTAGAGTGAGAACTAAAACTGCCCTGATGTGATTTGTACCCTTCTCGTAGTCTTGGCATTAGAGTGAAAATTACTGTTTCTTCTTTGCACTGAGCTAATTGGCAACTAATAAACTGTGGAGAAATGGCAAATGTGAGCTTCTAAATATAGAGAGGTGACAAAATTGTGGGGAAATGCTCCACTAATTATTGACTGCTTATTGGTTTTAGTTCCTAGTTAGCATAATATATGGTTTTACGGTTTTACTGCTCTTGCACAATTTACTTGTAGCAAAGTTTTTAAAAGCAGAAGGGAAAATTATTAGCCTGATAACTATCAAACAAAATGACTTTTGCACAATGAGATAGCAACTTCCAACTCTGATACACAGAGTTGTGGTTTTACATACATCTGTCTTCCTTTCCACTTCAACATGGAGGAGGAGGCTAAAATTACTTTTCTCAACAGGTGTCCAGAAAGAGGCTCTGGGATTTTCCAATCAAATCTGTGGAATATGTAATGTGGCTATTCAACAGATGGCTTCATATTTGACAAATAGCCAACCCTACTAATGGCTGCAGTGAAACCAAGCTCAATTTTACATCAAATCAAAAAGTGATTTAGGCTTTGGCTGTCCGCTCCATTGTGGAGATTTTTTTCAGCAGACAAGAAGACGTAGTGCACACATTTATTTTTTCCCATTAGATACTGTTTTGATTTGATTTGTATTTCCATCACTGTGGAATAAATGGTGCCTTTCATGGTGCTAAAGACTCTATATTCTTCCCAAGCTGAATCTAATTCCAGACTCTGCCTGTGGCTCATTCTTTCACCTTAATTACGGTAATATTAGAATTTATGGCCTCTTTTAGGCAATCTAGCCACAGCTAAAGTCATCATCTTAACTGAGTGTTTTGTCATCACCTCAGTCTTTCAATCTCTTTGCAGAGCATCTGGTTCTTTTTAGCACCAAATTCAAAGTCTTGAAATTCATCATCAAAGCTCAGCATTGTTGTGTTCCTGCCTACATCTGCCCTGATTTTCCCATTCTACTCCTGCTCCTATCTGGTAGTCTATTAACCTTTGACTCAGGGGTTACCTAGTGCATCCTTTATGCTACTGGTTTTAGTAAGCTTGGAATTGACCTGATGGAATATGGGATTTCTGTAGTTTCTGTCACTGCAGCATCCATGGATCCAATATCTGAAGGGGACCTACAGGAAGGCTGGGGAAGGACTGTTTAGAAGGACTTGTAGAGATAGGATGAAGGGCAGTGGTTTGAAACTAGAGCAGCATAGAATTAGGACAGATATAAGGAGGAAGTTCTTTATAATGAGAGTGGTGAAATACTGTAACAGGTTGCCCAAGGATGTGGTTGATGTCCTGTCACAGGAGATACACAACATCAGACTTGATGTGGCCCTGGGCAGCCTGATGTAGTTGGAGGTGTCCCTGCTGACTGCATGGAGGTTGGCCAGAATGACCTTTGAGAGTCCCTTCCAACCCAATGCAATCTGCAAATCTGTAATGAAAATACTAAACTTGTCTGCTAACAAAGCTCTGTTCACCAGAGAACAACTAAAGATATAATTGTACTTCCTGGAAGTATCATGTGGGTTTAGCACAAAAGGAATCTTTTCTTTTACTAGCATGCCCCATTGTGTTCCTCTGGCTCACCAGTTCACCAGTGTAGCCATTTCCATGCAAAACCCTTTGAACTGACACAGGTGTATCAGGGAATTTCCTCCTGGCACAGGATCTTTTGGCACAGATTCCTTAATCTAAGGCTTTTGGTAAGCTCATCTAACTCAGCTGATGTGCCTCCAAGCATAAATTAATCTCAGAGCTGTGCTGAATCAGAGGCCAAAGTTTATACCACTGAATTCAGAGTGAGATTCCTTTTGAGTTTACTAAGACCAAGTCTCAGAGTTAAATAATTAACAGATAAAATCTGAGCCCACTCAAGAGCATTTTAAAAATGAATTATTCATATTCCTCTCTACTTTTTCCCCTAAGAGACATTTTACTTTCTCTCCAATTTCCTGTTTCTTCCCTTCTTTCCTCAAGTTCTGTTGTTGCAGTTTGCCAGGCTATTTTAATCTGTAAACTGAATCTGAGGGCAAGGGTTTTGTCTGTCTTCATGTCCAAAATGCCATTTGCAGAACCTGAGATACAATATTTGTGAATAAGCCAGGTGAAACAATGAGACAAAAGAAACTTCATCTATTCATAATTCCTATTTCACCAAAAATATTTAGCATATTAAGCCTAAGGCAAGAACTGAAATCTACAAAGATAAAACAGTGTGTGTGGTAAAATACTGATAGACTCATAGAATCATAGGATGGTTTAGGTTGGAAGGGACCTCAAGGATCATCCAGTTCCAACCCCCTGCCATAGGCAGGAGGACCTCTCACTAGAATAGGTTGCTCAAGACCTTATCTAACGTAGCCTTGAACACCTCCAGAGAGGGAGCATCCACAACCTCCCTGGACAGCCAGTTCCAGTGTCTCACCACCCTCACTGTAAAGAACCCTTTCCTAACATCCAGTTTGATAATCTATCCTATAGAAAACTTTGTTCCTTTATGAGAAGTACAAACACCTGTAGTTTTCAGCTTTTTCACCTTGTTCTGGTGTTTTTCATTTTTCAGCCTTTTTTTTCCTCTTGATGTTTTCTACTCAAAGTTGTTTCCTGGTTTTATACAGAATTCTGGGAATTATTTGAGGAATACAGGATTTCCTTGATACTGGAGGATTTCAGATAACGAAGGAAACAAATTGATTCTATGGTTCTATGATTAAAAATTAATATTTCTCAACCATTCATTTTTTTTCTCATTTAATAGCAAGAATTTTCACCAAGTGATACTAGAAAAAGAGGGCATTTTGAACACATTGCTGTATTTATTCCTTGAGGTATTGGTCTCCAAAGAACAGGAGCACTTGTCACAGAAATCTTACAGGAATCACAGAAACATTGCAGTTAGAAAAGCCTCTCAGGATCACCAAGTCTAACCAACAATCCTACTCTACAAGGCTCACCCTAACCCATATCCCCAAGCACCACATCCAAACCACTTTTAAACACATCCAGGATTGGTGACTCCACCACTTCCTTGGGCAGCTCATTCCAATGCCTGACCACTTTTGCTGGGAAAAAATGTTTCCTAATGTCCAGTCTAAACCTACCCAATCGCAGCCTGAAGCCATTCCCTCCTGTCACTATTTACCTGCGAGAAGAGACCAGCACCAATCTCTACAATGTCCTTTCAGGTAGTTATAGAGAATCATGAGGTCTCTCCTCAGCCTCTTCTTTTTCAAACTGAACAGCTATTTCCCGTTCAGGAGAGAGACTGGGAGTGATTAATCATGATGAAGATTGTGTCACACCTCATGTGCTTGTGCAAGTTGTGCCTTGATACTGGACACTTGATTTTTTTTTCTCCTTTTCTTTTGGATCTCTTCACCTACTCCTCCAGCTTCTGAACTTTGAGTATTGCTTCTTATTCTCACTGTCATAAGAAAGAAATACTGACATAAATGCAAACACAAAGTCTCAATTCAAACAAAGATTAATTTCATTTATATATATATTCAATCATAGAGTCATAGAATCAACCAGGTTGGGAGAGACCTCCAAGATCATCCAGTCTAACCCAGCCCTATCCAATCAACCAGACCATGGCACCGAGTGCCTCATCCAGGCTTTTCTTGAACACATCCAGATGACTCCACCACCTCCCTGGGCAGCCCATTCCAATGTCAATCACTCTCTCTGGCAACAACTTCCTCCTAACATCCAGCCTAGACCTCTCCTGGCACAACTTTGAGACTGTGTCCCCTTGTTCTGTTGCTGGTTGCTTGGGAGAAGAGCCCAACCCCACCTGGCTACAACCCCCTTATATATACATACACACACATATATATTCAGTTTAAGATGGATTGTATCTGTACATCATTTCCACAAGTAAACCATGCAAATCCTAGCTCCAGAGGTATGCAAGATTACATAGATTGTGGTCTCCTCCAAGTTTACAGACTTTGCAAATGCAGAGAAAGATGCAATTCCTACAATTAAAAGCATGTATAGAATCCTAAAATGCATTGAGAACCCTGGGGCTGTTTAGTCTTGAGAAGAGAAGTCTGAATAGGGATCTGATCAGTGTCTATAAATACCTGAGGGGTGGGTGTCAAGAGGATGGGGTAAATCTCTTTTTGGTGGTGCACAGTAATAAGACAAGGAACAGTGGGTACAAACTGGAAGATAGAAGGTTTCACCTCAAGATGAGGAGAAACTTCTTTACAGTGAGGGTGACAGAACACTGGAACAGACTGGCCAGAGAGGTTGTGCAGTTTCCTTCTCTGGAGGCTTTCAAAACCTGCCCAGATGCATTCCTGTGTGGACTACCCTAAGCGATGCTGCTTTTGGCAGGGAGGTTGGACTCAATGATCTCTGAAGTTCTCCTTCAACCTCTAACATTCTGTGATTGGAAGGGACTCTTGGAGATCATCTTGTCCAACTTTAAATATTCTAAAAGCACAATTGCATTTTATTCTGCAATCATTTGCTGCTAAAAGACAGGATTTATCCTGGACTCTTTAGCAAGTAGTGTTCCGATGCATCAAAATGGCACTGCTTTTATTTCCCCCCATAGCTGATAGAAACTTGCTGCCTGTGGTGTTTTACAACTGAGAAGAAAATTAAGAATTCCAACATCCAGTTCCTTAATTTTCCAGCAATATGAGTGCTGACAATCAGAAAATGTGTGCACATGTGTGTGTGCCCTTGGTAGGAAGGGAAATGTTTTCTGGCATTGCAGAATGCAGTGCTGAAGGAGTGGGACAAACACATCCCAAGCAGAGGGAAATAGGCTGGAGCTTGTACTTTTTCCCTTAAATGGGCAACCCATCTAGTTGCTGTTAGCTGACACAAGCAAAGGGGGGGGTGTAATTCAAAGAGGTTGCTGTATGTTGTCCAAATGAATTTCATTTCAGAGCTGATAAAATGGCAATTACAATCTGTGAAGTGGCCAGACTCATTCAGACACATGCTGGCAGGGTCTCGGAACCAGAGCAAAGACCTCAGTGACTTTCCAATAAACTTTTTCAGTTTGATTTATTTACTTTAAGAGCTCCCTTACACAGCAAAAATGGCTTTCTTTTCTTTGCCTTTTTGGGGAAGTGGTGTCAAAGTGTGCAACGTTTTGTGATTGATGCTGTTCAAAAAGTTGTTCCAGTGCATATGTCAAAGTCGTATTTTGGAAGCTAAATCCATTTACGATCTGAAGTTCACAGTATTTAGAGGCTTCTAGGTTTGGGGGGGGGAAGAGGTATCTAGCTAACTAATGTGCTATGGCTGTGCATAGAACAAGAGCCCTGTGGAACTTTAAGAGGAAAACTGAGGAAAATTAATTCTATTGTAATAAGGAAAATGGAATTTTTTTCCTTTAGAGAGCAGTTTTAAGGCTCCTTCTGTTTAAAAAGAAACATTAAGAAAGTAATTGAAAATGAAAACTCACATGTCCTTGGTACAAGAATATTCCTTAGAGTTTATCAGCCTGCTTGCATTTTTCAGCAAGTATAAAGCAAATGAAGGAGACAGAAAGCAGGAGGCTGCTAACATCAGTGTAATCGAACTGCTGCCAACTCGCCTTGTTTATCTAAGAGATCTCTGTGAAAAT
This sequence comes from Pogoniulus pusillus, assembly GCF_015220805.1. Classification (NCBI taxonomy): domain Eukaryota; kingdom Metazoa; phylum Chordata; class Aves; order Piciformes; family Lybiidae; genus Pogoniulus; species Pogoniulus pusillus. The sequence goes on along the minus strand of NC_087288.1, from coordinate 4,041,841 downwards.
AAGGTCTTTCCCACACAGGCATGAGTCATAGGATGTAGTGGGGCTAGGCTGACTTGTTTCAGCTTTCTAAGGGGCACACATATCTGAGCTAACCTGTTTTAGTGCCTGTTCCTGCAGCTATATGAGAGCTGGCTTGACAACAGGAAGGGAGAAGTGGTGGTGAGTTCATGGTGCTATTTCAGTGCAATAACCTGAGCGCCGAGGAAACGATGCAATTTCCATTTATTGGGAAAACTGCAGTTACTGTGACAACAAACACACACCAAAGGAAAACACGTACAAGTTCTCCTCAAGCTCAAAGTTGTGAGTATAATAGATAGGGTCATCACAAAATCTCACCCTCTGCGGTTAAGCGACCCAAAGAACATTTTAACTGTTAAAAGATCTCTTTGAAAGGCATAAGCAAGGGCAAAAATGCAAGGGTGGCAAAGCACATGTGGTTAACCAGGACTGTTTCAGTGCTGGGCTGACTGAAATAAATAACAAAATAATTAAGTAGTCATTTCTCTCTCATGCTGAAGTTATTCAATTCCTCTATCTGGCATTCCTGCTTATCCCCCAAATCTCACTTGTCCCACCATCTGTACTCACAAAGTCTCTTGGATCTAAACTTTAAGTGAAAGGTTACAGTATTTCTTCTAGAGTGCTGTGTATTTCCTTCTTTTATCCCTCTACAAAGTCTCCTATTGATAAAAAGGAATTATGAATTATATTCCAGTAGATAAGAATTTCAGTTCCTCAGTCTGATAAAATTCCTCAGGGAAAAATAAACATCCTGACCTTTGACTCTGGCCAGGAGACAGAAGGGAGGGAACAATGCCATGCTAGATGTCCTCAAGCATGTCAAACACAGCGCAGAACAAGATGTCACGTCTGCACAGAGGGATGCACATGGCAACAGAGGAGCCATGTGTTATGAGGCAGCTGGCTGTGGGAACCACTGCTGCCTGCAGTGGTATGAGCCAGAAGCGAGAGTCCAAAGAGGAGGCTGAGGGGAGACCTCATTGCTGTCTACAACTACATGAAGGGATATTGTGGAGAGGCTGCCGCTGGTCTCTTCTCACAGGTAATTGGAGACAGAAGAAGGGGGAATGACCTCAAGCTGAGGCTTAGGAGGTTTAGATTGGACATTAGGGAAAAGTTTTCCATGGAGAGAGTGTTCAGGGACTGGAATGAGCTGCCCAGGGAAGTGGTGGAGTCACCAACCCTGGATGTGTTTAAGAGTCACTAGGACATGGTTCTTAGGGCTATGGTTTAAGGTGAATCTTGTAGAGTAGGGTTCTAGGTTGGACTTGGTGATCCTGAGGGACTTTTTCAACCTGGATATTTCTGTGATTCTGCAAAAGCACAAGAGGCATCACTATGCAAATAGTGAAAGGCAGGGTCGCAGTAGCATGTCCTCTGAATGACAGGTGCCACTTACAGAGTTAGAAGAACCAGAATTTGGGTAGAGGGAGGAGCTGACAGAACTTATTCAGTCTCACTCAAAGCAAGACTAACTCCAGAGTCTGCTCAGGTTTCTCAGGGCTTTGATTCTTTTCAATTGTCTTGAGTGTTTTCCATTTCTAAGTATTGTGAGCTCTCACATCTGATTTGGATCTCAAAGTTTTGAACATGGCTGGTTGAGGAATATTTTGCTAGCAATGATAATCAGTGCACTGAAATCCATACGCTGAAGAAGGGATGGCTGGAGAGATGGCTGGCAGCAGTAAAAATCACAGGCTTTTGGCACTTAAAAATTGCAAAAGAATCAGAATGGTAGGGTTTGGAAAGCAACCTCTGGAAATTCATAGATTTCATAGAATGGTTAGGGCTGGAAGGGACCTTAAAGATCCACCTAAGTCAAATCCCCCTGTGTGGGCAGGGACATCTTCCACTAGACCAGGTTGCTCAAAGCCTCATGCAGCCTGGATTTTAACATCTTCAGGGAGGAAACAATCATAACCTCCCTGGGCAATCTGTTCCAGTGTCTCACCACTGTTATTGTAAAGAATTTCTTCCTGATGTCCAGTCTAAATCTGCCCTCCTCAAGCTTCAGTCTGTTCCCTTTTGTTCTATCACTAACTTCCTCCTCAGCTTTCTTGTACTCTTCCTTCAGGTACTAGAATGCCACTATAAGGTCTCGCTGGAGCCTTCTTCAGGCTGAACAGCCTCAATTCTTGCAGTGGAGATCATATAGTCAAACTCCTCTGCCAAAGCAGGTTCACCTAGATCAGGCTGAAGCATGATCTGTAGGATTTTGTCACTCTATTTTGTTATGTTTGGTGTGTGATAGCCTAAAATAAGCAAAAGAATCAGATTTGTTGAGTGTAGTTTTCTCTCCTAGCTTACTCCAGCCTTTAGAATGCACACCTTCCTCCTCCTTGCCACAGTCTATTTGAAAGCCAAACCTTTAGCATTAGGATGCCATTAAGTTGCCACCTGTCTGCAAAAGAATTGTGGGGGAAAAATAAGGCTCAGTATATTCTATCTTCATCTTTCCAGGTAGCTCAAAGGCCATCACTGAGCTTGTAAGTAATGAGCAAATAAGGAAGGGAAACAGAAATGCTGCTTTTGAGGAAGGAAAGCTTGGAGCCTGCTTCCACTGCTGAGTTCACTTTTCTCCCTGAACATCTTCTTCCAATTGTTTCCTAATCAGGAACAGAGCATTATGCACGTGTGGAAACCAGGACTTCCAGATGAAGACTAGCTTAGGCTCTTTTGGTTTAGAAAAGGTCTTGGTTGTGGAAACATCTAAAGGTTCCTGATGGTGATTAATGTAGCATGAAGCAAGGACAAAGCAGTGGCTTTGTGGCACTTAAAGGTATGTGGCATCCAGTCCTTCTGTATAGGATTTCTTGTACTTATCAGTAATAACCACTGAACAAAAGTATTCTTTTTGTTAGATGAATCAGTAAGCAATGTTCCTAAAGCTTTACACTGTAACCAAAATTTTGCCATTATCAGTAGAGATGAGTGGGGAAATGCTGGGGCATTCCCACAGCCAGCAGAGTGTAGAGGTCTCAAATCCTGTTGTACTTGTCTAGAGCAAACTCAGCTCTTGCTGCAGAAAGGAGCTTGAGGACCTGTTCAGGGCACACTCCGTAGCACTGACACAGCTGCCTGACTCCAAGAAAATGGCACTGCAGTGATACTAGTTTCTAGCTCTTGTTTGGTATCATAACCACACATCCAATCTAGATCAGTGCAGGCCTCTCAGAAATAATTAAGTGCTAGAAAAATAGGTGATGTTAGCTATAGATAATGTAATGAACTTCTCCTTAGCTTAGATCGCATGAAGGAAACTGGGAAAGATCAGAAACGAGCTGAAAACTCCACTTAAAGCAGTCCAGCAAATACCCTGAACATAGCACAACAGTTCCTAACAAGCTTTTGAAGGAGTAAATAGAGCAGGAACAATTCTACAGGCTACTGCTGCCACTGCAAAACTCCCTCCAAGGCAGCAGTGAGCATCTCAAAATGAGGGAGGGTTAATTTAGATACCTCCAGCAGGAGCTGTGTAAACAAAGACTAACACTGCAGGGAGCAGGCTGTAAGAGTCGCAGAACATCTGATTGCTTATTAATCAGAAACAATTTGCTGCATTACTTCTCTCTCCAAAACATTCATGCCATGTTTGGATGTTGCTCTTCATCTCTAGCAAAGCATGTTACCTTACTATGTGAGGTGCTAAGTATGACACCAGGGGGGAGGAAGGCTGTTTAAATGGGTGGCTTTTGCATCAGGGACTCTTTGTATGCTCCTCATCAAGTTATTTATTCTACACTTGTAATAACACCTGGGATGTTACAAGAATAAATATAGTAGTGACTTGGACACTCTGAGATGTTGCACTATTGAGCATCAGGTCAACAGCTTTGAATAAGGAGATTTAAATAGCCCTCCCTGGAAACCAGATTCTGCCGGGAGCAATAGGAACAGAAGTTGAATTAGTCTGAATGACAAGAGTATGTATTTTTAGTGGAGCTCCCCAGAGGGAAACACAGCTGTGTCCTGGGGTAGCAAGAAATCAGCCAAGCTGGTGAAGCACAGCAGAGTAAGGAAATAGGAGGATCAGAGATGTGGCCAGGAAGCTGCAAGAACAAAACCATATCAAAATAGAAAACCAACTAGTGTCACTATTAAGATGCTTTAGGAAAACCAAGCCCATTCTCTCTCAGGTTTGGTTGAACCAGAAAAGAAATCATAGGATAAATGTGGTGCTGTCAGCTTATGTTATTTGGGGAATCACAGAATCATTGAATGGTTTAGGTTGGAAGTGACCTCAAAGATCATCCAGTTCCAACCCTCTGCCATAGGCAGGGACACCTCCCACTGGAAGAGGTTGCTCAAGGCCTCATCCAACCTGGCCTTGAACACCTCCAGGGAGGGAGCAACCACAACCTCCCTGGGCAACCTGTGCCAGTGTCTAATCAACCTCACTGTAAAGAACTCTTTCCTAACATCTAGTTTAAATCTGCCAGTTTAAACCCATTACTGCTTGTCCTGTCATTACAAAACCTTTTCAATAGTCTTCCTGTAGGTCCCCTTCAGATACTGGAATGCTTCTATAAGGTCTCCTCAAAGCCTTCTGTTCTCCTGACTGAAGAGCTCCAACTCTCGTAGCCTGTTCTCAGAGCAGAGCTGCTGCAGCCCTCTGAGCATCTTTGTGGCCCTTCATGGGAATTCTCAGGACAAGCTGCCTGGTGCAAGAAGGAAGCTGCTGGGGAAACCAAGCAATTTGGAGGAAAAGCACCTTTAATGGAAGGGGTGAGCAGGTGGTGACTGCCCAGATTAACTGGTGGTGGGATAGCCACAGAGCGATTGTGAGGCATGAGGAGGCCACACAGACTACATGTACTGAATGGGGGGAAGAGAGAACTCCTGGAGAACAGAAATGTCCTGTAGACTTAGCAGGTAGCCAAGGTGTTGAGTCCTTCTGCTTTGTTAAAGTGATGGTGGCACCTCAGGTGACTCTCATGGCAACAGAGATTTTTTTTTTAAGGAAGGACTTAGCCTAGGGATTAGGTTGACATTCCAGGACTCTCAGCCTTAATTGAAAACAGAAAGCTAGAAAACAGTCCTCATGGCTTTGAAAGAGTTGAAGTCTATAAGCTCTAGTCTGTGACCTGATAAGACAATGTGTTGCCTCAGAATCTCCTGAAACACAGCTTTGGAAGATTACCTCAAGATTTTGAATGTGTGCAGTTGGCAGCAGTAGTAGATAGGAGAAAAAGTGAGTCCAAGGGCAGAGTAGAGTCCCACACTCATGTATATGCCATGCCACAGAATAGGCAGACCAAGGTTTGCAGCCACTGCTGCCAAAACATCATCAAAGGCAACACAGGTCTGTCACACAATGCCCTGCCATGGTGTGATGGCAGCAGCAGCTGTCAAGGCAGGCACAAAGGTAATCCAGATCAAAATAGGAGCTCTGGAGGTTATTTCAGGTAGTGACAGGGCTAGGGGGAATGGAGCAAAGCTGGAGGTGGGGAGAGTCAGAGTGAGGAGGAAGCTCTTCAGCATGAGAGTGGTGAGAGCCTGGAATGGGTTGCCCAGGGAGGGGGTTGAGGCCCCATCCCTGGAGGTGTTTAAGGCCAGACTGGCTGAAGCTGTGGGCAGCCTGATCTAGGGTAGGGGTCCCTGACAATGGCAGGAGGGTTGGAACAAGATGATTCTTGTGGTCTCTTCCAACCCTGACTGATTCTGTGATTCTCAGTTTACTCAAGAGCCTTTTCAGGGCATAAAAGAATGAGATAAGAAATTACCTTTCCTTGGATTTTATGATAGTGTGGTCAGGTCTTTATTATGAGAACTTGCCCTTAGTAGAAGGTGTGAAATGTGGAAGTCCAAGCAGCCATCCATCTACCTGGGTGAGCCAGCAAAGCTGTGTGGAGGGAAAACTGCTTCTGTGCTGGGAGAGGCAGTGAAAGCTGTATTCCTTCCCTGAGGCATGATGCAGGTAAGGGCTGTGGGATCATAAGGAAAATCCTTACCAAAAAAGGGTAGAGGAGAATGAATGGTGAAAGTTTCCTGGTATGGCTATGTTAAGAAAGGGGAATAAAAGGGAGAAGAAAGCAGTGGCATCCTTTTACATGATCCCAGCTAGCTTTGGGAGAACAGGATCACAGAATCACAGAGTGGCAGGGGCTGGCAAGGGCCTTGAAAGCTCGTCCAGTCCAACCCCCCTGCCAGAGCAGCATCACCTAGACCAGGTCACACAAGAACGCATCCAGACAGATCTTAAGTATCTCCAGAGAAGGAGACTCCACAACCTCCCTGGGCAGCCTGTTCCAGTGTTCTGTCAGGGGGGTTTAGGAAAACATGGGCCCACTTTAAAAACATTTTGAAGGTTCAAAAAATGCTGGAGTGTTCCATACATCCTGTGGTGCTGTACTGAAACACAGCAGCATTCTGACAAACTATTCAGTGCTCTGGAGAGTGAAGCTTCTTCCCAACTGTACAACAGTACAAACATTCCTTAGCAAACTCTGAGTTCCAGTGGTCTCTTTAAAATCTCACAGTGAGTTGTAGCTTATCAGGGTTCTTTTTTCTTCTTTGGGGGGGGGGGGGGGGGGGGGGGGGGGGGGGGCGGGGGAGGAGGGGGGAAGGGTGTGTGTGTTTCTTTTTGTAGTGAAAGTACAAAGTTAAACTCTCAGGGATCTGGACCTACTGTCTCAAGACTGAGCCTAGTATCTAATCTCTAAGCTCCCCTGGACAGCCTACTTCACTCTTGCTTTCCTGATGTGCAAAGAAGGAACTCTGAGAAACAGGCAGCTAACACATTTGTTTCAGGGTGGTCATTCCATTGCTTCTTGAATCAGGCAGCTTGAGATGTCTGAAAATAACTAAGTGTATCTCCTTCAGAGGATACATATACATCACATCTCTGATTTGTCTAAGCTGCCTTGGCCTCTGTCCAGGAACATCCAGATTTCCTGACTCATGGCAATGTACCCTGCCTGGTTGTAGTTCATTAGCAGCAGCTCAAACATCAGAACAGTGTTCTGCTCTTGCATAAGTTTTTCCAAGCAGTAAACAATAACACCCTGCCACAAGATTTATTACACTTATCTTGGAATTCAAGATCCACGAGGGAGTGCTGCTTAATGCTTTCTTCAGTGGCAACTCAAAAAGATTCTAAGATGTTGCTCTTCAATAAATATTTAGAGGATAGCTTAGATACTTAATTAAATGTTCTAAAACAAGAGAAAGGAAAAATGCTAAAGGAGCTATGATAAGCCAATAATTTTCATTTCAATAATGATTTTTCATTGTCATATCAGTTTTCATTTTCATGGTCATAGTGATTTTCATAGAATAGAATCATAGAACCATAGAATCAACCAGGTTGGAAGAGACCTCTAAGTTCATCCAGTCCAGCCTAGCACCCAGCCCTAGACAATCAACCAGACCATGGCACTAAGTGCCTCATCCAGGCTTTGCTTCAACACCTCCAGGGACGGTGCCTCCACCACCTCCCTGGGCAGCCCATTCCAATGCCATTCACTCTCTCTGGCAACAACCTCCTCCTAATATCCAGCCTAGACCTCCCCTGGCACAGCTTGAGACTCTGTCCCCTTCTTCTGTCACTGGGTGCCTTGCAGAAGAGACCAACCTCACCTGACTGCAGCCTCCCTTCAGGTAGTGGCAGACAGCAATGAGGTCTGCCCTGAGCCTCTTCTTCTGCAGGCTGCACACCCCCAGCTCCCCCAGCTTCTCCTCACAGAGTTGTGTTCCAGGCCCCTCACCAGCTTTGTTGCCCTTCTCTGCACACATTCCAGCACCTCATCATCTCTCTTGAATTGAGGAGCCCAGAACTGGACACAGCACTCAAGGTGTATTTTATAGTCTTGAGAAGAGAGGGATGAGAGGGGATTTTATCCATGTCTATGAATATCTTAGGAGTGAGTGTAAAGAAATGGTGACAGGCTCTTTTGAGTGGTGCCTGCAGATAGGACAAGGAACAACAGGTATAGACTAGAACACAGGAGGTTTCTCCTCAACATCAGGAGATACTCCTTTATGGTGACAGTGACGGAGCAGGATGCCCACAGAGGTTGTGGAGTCTCCTTCTCTGGAGACTCTCAAGACCCACCTGGATGCCTTCCTGTGCAGCCTGCCCTAGGTAATTCTGCCTTGGCAGGGGGGTTGGGCTCAATGATCTCTCAAGGTCCCTTCAAACCCACAACGTTCTATGATTCTGTAATATCAGCACTTACCAAAATGGAGAAGGCAAACTCAAAGCTACAGAAGCTGAAAATAATTCCATTTTTCTAGGAGTAGTAACATACCTTTCAGTAAGTCCTGTTCTAAATAGCCCTTCTTTACGTGCATCTCAAGTATTTGTTTACAGCATTTTAAAAGCAGTAGTGTTATCAGCTGGCTCACAGCAAAGTTGAAAATAAACAATCTGTAACTATTACTGGGGTTCATTAAAAGAAAACTCTGTCTGACTCTGAAATCTATTTTGGAGCTTTGACTGCTCCACTCCCCTGCTTGTGGCATGATGCAGCTGCTCTTTCTTTAATATTTTTGCTGACAGCTACAGCTGACAGATAACATTTCAGTTTACCCCAACATCAACCCTATCTCAAAGCTCCCTTACTTAGGCTGAAAATGTTGCCTTCCTTCTGGCTTTACCTGCATCCCAGTGCAGCTCTGGAATTATGCTGTTACTCATACTGGTCACTGTAATGGAGCAGCAGAAAGAGGGCTGAGAGTGGGGGAGTGCATCAGCCATCCCACAGTCACTGATGACACGGCAACAGCACCTCTCCTGTCTCTTCATCTCCTCTCCCATGCTCCAAGAACAGAGGCATCTGCATCTGGGAATAAAAATAACACTGTGTATAGGACTGCATAACATCATAGCAACATAGAATCAGTCAGGGTTTGTTTTTTTAGGATATTGAGTAGTGATAGGACTGGGGGGAATGGAGCAAAACTAGGAGTGGGTAGATTCAGATGGGATGTTAGGAAGAAGTTCTTCACCATGAGAGTGGTGAGACCCTGGAACAGGTTGCCCAGGGAGGTGGTGGAAGCACCATCCCTAGAAGTTCCTAAGGCCAGGCTGGATGTGGCTCTGAGCAACCTGATCTAGTGCAAGGTGTCCTTGCTCATGGCAGGGAAGTTGGAGCTAGATGGTCCTTGAGGTCCCTTCCAACCCTGACAATTCTATGATTCTATAATTAAAACCATTCCTCCTTGTCCTGTCACTAGACACCCTTATGAAAAGTCCCTCTCCAGCCTTCCTGTAGGGTCCCTTCAGGTATTGGAAGACTGTACATTTATCTGCCCTTTTTGTCTTGATGGTGGAATCTGTACAAACCAAACCCAAATAAATGCTTTGCTACGTGGTTTTTTTCCCAGGATTTGCAGTGAGGTACATTAGGTTTTGTTTGAATTAAATATTTTACTGGTTTTATTATGGGACTCTTACAGCAAAATTTAAAGAACAGGAAGTGGGAGTTTGAGACCATGAGAAGGAAGTCCCAAAGCAACCCAGAAAGGGAAAGGTTTGAATATTTTGTTGCCACAATACAGGGATTAAAGCACATTCTTCTACCTCCCAGGAAAATACTTCAAGTGCAAGGCATTCTGAGATGACTGCTTCACTCCTCACAGGAAACAAAAAAAGCCTCCTTTGAGTGAAAGGCTTAGATATTCACCAGAACATGAGCTAGTGGTTAGCCTGGAGAAGAGGAGGCTCAGGGGTGATCTCATTGCTGTCTACAACTACCTGAAGGGACATTGTAGCCAGGTGGGGTTGGTCTCTTCTCCCAGGCAACCAGAAACAGAACAAGGGGACACAGTCTCAAGTTGTGACAGGGGAGGTTTAGGCTGGATGTTAGGAGGAAGTTGTTGGCAGAGAGAGTGATTGGCACTGGAATGGGCTGCCCAGGGAGGTGGTAGAGGCACCATCCCTTGAGGTGTTGAAGCAAAGCCTGAATGAGGCACTTGGTGCCATGGTCTGGTTGACTGGATAGGGCTGGGCGATAGGTTGGACTGGATGATCTTGGAGGTCTCTTCCAACCTGGTTGATTCTATGATTCTATGAAAACCCAAAACTAAAGGCAAAATGATAGAGTTGTTCTTGTTTCCTCCCTGACACCCCACATTCACTCATTTTTTATTCAAATATCCGTTCTGAATAATGCAAACAATGTGAACAACTGTTTCATCCTGTAAGAACTTAAACTACTCCTGGGCTTGGACAGGGAATTGGGAAATGTGGAAAAAGAGGGCAGAGAAACCTCTTTTTTTCTGCTTCAGCCTGATAGTCTTTCTTGACTTCCTGTTCTGTTAATGGGGGGAAACAGGATAGGAAATGGCAGAAAGGATTTTTTTTCCTTCAGTTCATACCTTTCAGTTTTTGTTTCTCTGAAACTTCATACTGAATTTGACCCAAATCTGCTTCTGAGTACTCAAACCCATGCTTTTAGGTTGGACAAATTGTCTGCTAGAAGAAACTAATTTCAGCTGCAGGCTCTAATCAGACTGTTCTGCTTCCATGCCCCCTGTGGTGGAAATTCCCAGGGGCCAAAGACTTGGCACCAGGATACATCTCTCTGTTTATAGTGTTACATAGCTCTAGCACCAGGGGCTGAGAAAAGCAATTCCTTGAGCAATTAGAGATAGCATGCAGGTGTCCCAGCCCTTCTGTAAGCTACAAGAATGGGTTTAATTAATGGCATTAATCTCAGATTCCCATTTCTCTTCATAGAGAGAATATTAAGCAAGCACTAAGTCATCACAGAAAAACATATCTACCACTACAGATAAATAATATGATGTCTCTATGTTATGAAGAAAGCAGCAAACCTAGGATTTCTTTGAGTCCAGTGAAGATCATAGAATCAGTCAGGGTTGGAAGGGACCGCAAGGATCATCTAGTTCCAACCCCCCTGCCATGGGCAGGGACACCCTACCCTAGAGCAGGCTGCCCACAGCCTCAGCCAGCCTAGCCTTAAAACCCTCCAGGGATGGGGCCTCAACCACCTCCCTGGGCAATCCATTCCAGGGTCTCATCACTCTCATGGTGGGACTCTCATGGAGTCTCAGGGAGGAAATAAGATCTTTCCATCCTTAGAGATATTCAAGTTCAGGCTTGACAAGGTGCTGGGCAGCCTCATCTGGTGGAGGATGTCCCTGCTTACTGCAGGGGGCTGGCTTAGATAACCTTTGGAGATCACTTCAAACCCAAACCATTCTATGATTCCACAGCAGATCATGTAACATTTGGCAGCTCAAGGAATATTTGCTCAGGTACTGTTGTATTTTAATTTTGTTTGTCTTTCTTTTTGGGTACAAATCTCCTTCCGCTGGCTTCTCAAGAATGCTAAAATCCCTGCTATTATGTCATGCAGTTCAGCAGAGTCATCTGGATTCTAACTCTGAGAAGCAGCATTTCATCTGCATAACCCTTACAATCAAACCACTTTCTTTATCAAAACAGCCTACATTAAATCTCCATCAACAGTCAATAGGCTAAAATTTCCAAGGACATCACAAAGAGCCTGGTAGAGTGTCAGGTTCATCTTTAAAATGCTGTCATAGAGCACTGCAGGCAGAAAAACACAAATTGCTGATGTGCAGTTATTTTGGTGTATTTTCAGAGTGTTACCAAAATAGGTAATTTGCAGATCAAATAAAGGAAACAACTTCAGCAAGTTTGGCTGAAAGCATGGTAAAAACTTCTTTGAGCATCTTTGAGAACGTGCTGTGTATGTCAGCTCATGACCCTCTCCTTATTTCCTGTGCTCTCTAAGAAACCAAGAAATGCACTGAGAATAAGGTAGTGAAAAGCCAGAGCAGAGACTGCTTCTGATGCTCCAGTTACACACACAAGCACAGGCATTTGTTTAATAAAATCTCCAGCTTTTATTTTTAGCATCTTTAAAAATGTTTCTTTCTCAAGGGAGGGAATGGGTTTGTTGATAATCTCAGCAGCATAGGTGCAGTTTGAGTTTCATAGGTGTGATTCTAGAAACAGAAGTAGGTGATTTAAGCCAACTGCTTTCAGTAGCTTTCCTTAAATGTTCCTAAAATTGCAGGGTTGAGTTTCTGGAAGAGACTTCTAAGATCGTTGAGCCCAACCTTCAACCTAAGATCACCATGGCCATTAAACTATCTCCTGAAGTGCCATATCCACACATTTCTTGAACACCTCAAGGAGTGATGACTCCACCACCTCCCTGAGCACCTTGTTCCAATGTCTGACCACTCTTTCAGTAAAGAACTTTTCCTGATCACAGTATCACCAAGGTTGGAAGAGACCTCATAGATCATCAAGTCCAACCCTTTACCACAGAGCTCAAGGCTAGACCATGGCACCAAGTGATATCCAATCTAAACCTCCTCTGGCCCAATCTGAGGCCGTTTCATTCTATCACCCGATACTAGGAAGAAAAGACCATCCCCACCACCCCCTCGTTACAACCTTCTTTCAGGGAGCTGTGGAGAGTGAGGAGGTTTTCCCTCAGCCTCCTCTTCTCCAGACTAAACAATCCCAGTTCCCTCAGCTGCTCCTCACAAGGCTTATTCTCTAGACCCCTCACCAACTTTGTTGCCCTTTTCTTTGTGTGTCATTCCTCAAAGTCATGAGAAAACCGAGACAAATCGATATGCTCCACTTAGATACTTTTGGGAAGCTTACAGAGATTTTTCTGATCTAGAAAAGAATCTGAAAACTCTGATAACAGAGGCATTTGAAGGCTTTCTGTTAGTCTTAGTTTGTCATCATGCTAACAAAACACAGCTAATCAGCTGGGAATTGGCAAGATGAGAATGGCAAGTATAAATCTGAGCAGATATTCTGTGCTATGTAAAAAGCTCTCTTTGCCAGCTGTCCTAAGCTGCAATGTAGAGAGGAGATACCACAGAGCAGGCTGATAACAAGACCCCTATCTAAGCTTGCCTGCCACTTTTCATTACAAAATCCAGCCTTGCATGAAGCTCAGTTGTTTACAGATTTGCCAAACTTCAGTTTTTTAGGCTGGATGTCTGACTGAGTCTGAATTGGTTTTGGAACTTTCAGCTAGAATGCTTTGAGTGTTTCCAGGAATGAGAGGAGAGAAAAAAAATGTTTGCTCATGTGAAAACAATGCCATAAGCATTTTGCTGAAAAGCTTTACTGTCTCTGCGTTCCAGAGTCATCTGCTGGAGTTCAGCCAGAGAACTGCTCTGTGGCAGTGAACTGACTTTTGCCATCCCTGTGTAAGCTATGCCAGGCTTAAGAGCCACTGAAATATGTATTTCACCCAGCGTTCACAGCTTCCATTGGGTTGGAAGGGACCATCAAAGGTCATCTCGGCCAACTTCCCTGCAGTCAGCAGGGACACATCCAACTAGATCAGGCTGCCCATGGCTGCATCAAGTCTGATCCTGAATATCTCCAGGGATGGGGCCTCATCCACATCTGTTGGAAACCTGTTCCAGTATTTCACCACTCTTGTTGCAAAGAACTTATTTGGTCCAGTTCTGGAGCCCCTATTACAAGAGGGCTATGGATGTGCTGGAAGGAGTCCAGAGAAGGGCCACAAGCCTGGCTGAGGCACTTGGTGCCATGGTCTAGTTGACTGGCTAGGGCTGGGGGATAGGTTGGACTGGATGACCTTGGAGGTCTCTTCCAACCTGGTTGATTCTATGATTCTTGTTAAAAATAGAAATGAAAGCATCACAACTTTAAAGCAAACCAAAAGGGCTTTTATGTGCCAACATCCCTGTTCAAACCCTCCTCTGAGAGCTGATGAAATCATCCGACATAAAGCAGAGCAGAGGCTACATTCTTCACGGAGCCTTGAGTGATGCATATTTTGCCAATTCATCCATGAGAAAGGGATCCTGAAACCAAATAGCTAAGAGAAAGAGGAGAACAGTTTGAAACTATGCTTATGTGGAATTTCAGTTGTGATAGCTTTGTGAACTTGTAGCCAGGTGGGATTGGTCTCTTCTCCCAGGCAACCAGCAACAGAACAAGGGGACACAGTCTCCAGTTGTGCCACAGGGGAGGTCTAGGCTGGATGTTAGGAGGAAGTTGTTGGCAGAGAGAGTGATTGGCATTGGAATGGGCTGCCCAGGGAGGTGGTGAGTCACCAACCCTAGAAGTGTTTAAGGGTCATTTGGACATGGTGGTGTGTGCTCCAGCCACCTCACTTCAAGGCTGGTGAGGGAGCTGGAGCACAGCCCTACGACGAGTGGCTGAGGGAGCTGGGGTTGTTCAGCTTGAAGAAGAGGAGGCTCAGGGAAGACAATATTGCTATCTACAACTACCTGAAAGGAGGCTATAGCCAGGCAGGGATTGATCTCTTCACCCCAGCACCCAGTGACAGAACAAGAGGATACAGTCTCAAACAGCACCAGGGCAGGTTTAGACTGGATGTTACAAAGAAGTTCTTCCCAGCAAGAGTGACTGGCATTGGAATGGGCTGCCTGGGGAGGTGGTGGAGTTACCATCCCTGGAGATGTTTAAAAGGAGGCTGGATGAGGCACTTAGTGCCATGGGTTAGTTAATTAGAAGGGTTAGGTGATGGGCTGGACTCGATGAGGTCTTTTCCAACCTGGTTAATCCTGTGATTCTGTGGTGCTTAGGGATATGGTTTAAAGTGAATCTTGTAGAGTAGGGTTATAGGTTGGATTTGGTGATCCTGAGGGGCTCTTCCAACCTGGATGGATGTTTCTGTAAACTTCATATCGATTGTTTAAAAACTTTGCAACTCCAACCCTAATTCAGCTGAAAACTTACTGAGGAACAACTTTTGTGTCAATAAAGAGAAACCTCAAAATATACATCATATTTAGATCCTTACTGTTCAAGATGTTCACCCTTAATTTTAGGTGCTTATGGAATTACTGAAAGCTTAAAATCACTACTGGAAAGAGGACTGTGACATCTGAGCAACTCTTTCACCATGCCCAGTGACAAGCAGCAGGCTCTGCCCTTCTTTCTGTCCATGGGAAGAGTTGATTTTGGATGTGGTTTAAGGGTGAGGCAAGTGCCTTTGAGATAACATTTTGCAGTTCCCTGCTGCTCTGTTTTATTTTCAGGCCCATTAAATGCTGTTTTGCAAGAACAGCTTTCTCACTTGAACTGCACAGCAATGACAACAGATTTTTTGTGGTTTAAGTTTAACGTAAGCCAGCTCCAGAGCACCTGCTGGGAGATGATGATTTTTGTGTACTTTAGCTGAGGATACAGTTAGTGTTGTTGCAGGGTAGGAATTAGAGTATGCCTTCTAAAAATAGAAGGTTTTTTGCATTTGGACAATGCAGGAAGCATAATATTTACCTTTAAAACAATTCAGTAAAAGCATCCTCACTGAGATAACAATATGTTTTTCATGTCAACACTGCAGTGGGATGAAGAAGTCTGGTTTTGAGGGCTCCAGTGCTCAAGCTGTGCCAGGGGAGGTCTAGGCTGGATGTTAGGAGGAAGTTGTTGACAGAGAGAGATTGGCATTGGAATGGGCTGCCCAGGGAGGTGGTGGAGGCACCGTCCCTTGAGGTCTTCAAGAAAAGCCTGAATGAGGCACTTGGTGCCATGGTCTGGTTGGCTGGATAGGGCTGGGTGCTAGGTTGGGCTGGATGACCTTGGAGGTCTCTTCCAACCTGCTTGATTCTATGATCAGCCTTCTGAAAATTCATAGGTCTTCATTCGTGACCTGTTTGTTCCTGAAAGAGTTCAGAGCACGTAGAGTTTCTGCTCAAATCAAGGACTACTTTTGCTTGAGAGAGAAGTGGCAGTTTAAGGAGGAAATGAGACTGTTTTGATGTATATACATCATGTGAACCGCTGAGGTAAATCAGGAACTCAAAAAATGTGGATGTCCTCTGACTGAATCCTTAAAAGGTAGACAAAGGGGATAGAAAGAGAAGCTACGATGACAATCACTGGCATTGTGAGTCAAAAGTGGAGCTGTGATTGCTTAGTTGAGAGAATAAAAAGAAGCCTAAAGGAGGGATGCTGAATGAGAAGATGGGTGGATGCTCCTTCGATGCAGGAGTGAGTGTGCATGTGGTGAAAGCTAATAAATGAAAAAACTTATGCAAAGCCTTGTAGCCAAACACAAATGTAAATGGCTGCTTGATTTTCACCACGTCTAGTTAAAGCCAGAAGCTTACAATGCCTCCAGATGCCTTTTTTTTTAATGTGAGGTAGGAAAAGATGTCAGAAATCAATAATTCAGATCCTAAGTTACCCACTAACAGATGACAATGGGGAGATGTTTTTCATTCTGCTGGGTCCTTTCTTTGTGACTGTCTGATGCTGAATCTGAAGAGCTGAACTTAGCTTTGTTCACAAGAAACTGGGGACAGATTTTTAACTTCACGGGCTAACAAAATGAACTGCTCATGACAAACCCAACAAAGCTGACATTAGGTTTATGAAGCCACCTTAGGTGGGAGTAGAGTGAACCAGATTAAGTTATTACTAATTACCATAAAATATAATCTTATGCTAAAGTTTTGGGGGTATTTATAGTAAGGTTTGCTTTCATTGTGCTAGCACACCTCACAGAGAGGTGATTCTGCCATTCTGCTCTGCTCTAATGGGACCTCATGCAGAATAGTGGGTCTAGCTTTGGGGCCCCAAACACAACAGGGATGTGGATCTGCTGCAGCAGGTCCAGAGGAGGGCCACTAGGACGATCAGAGGGCTGAAGCACTTCTTCTATGAAGACAGGCTGAAAGAATTAGGATTTTTCATCTTGGAGAAGTGAAGACTCTGGAAAGATCTTATAGCTGCATTCCAATATCTGAAGGGAACCTAAAGGAAGGCTGGGGAAGGACTTGTAGTGGTAAGACAGGAGGCAATGGTTTGAAACTGAAGCAGGGGAGATTTAAGTTGGACACCAGGAGGAATTTTTTACAACCAGAGTGCTGAAATACTGGAACAGGTTGTCCAGGGCTGTGGTTGAGGCCCTATGTCTGGAGATACTCAAGATCAGACTCGATGTGACCCTGGGCAGCCTGATCTATTTGGAGGTGTCCCTGCTGGCTGCATGGGAGTTGCCCAAGATGACCTTTGAGGGTCCCTTCCAACCCAGTGCAATCTGTGAACCTGTGAGCCTGTATGAAGGTAGTGTACTGGTTTTTCTATCACCATTCCAAATAGGGACTATCACTTTCCTGTTTAGAATTGGTAAATGTGTGTGCTGCCACCGTGGCCATCATTTGGCCTCCCTTGGAGGACTTTGTGTGTATCTGCATGTGAGTGCATTCAGAAATAAATACTTCTTGTCAATGATTATTTTTCATCTAACTATTTTGCTTCTTTTGGTGAAAGTAGTTTTTTACCCCAACTATTTTTTTTTTTAACCCAAGAAGTTTTCTGATTTGCAGAAGTTCAGGAGTCTTACTTCAAACTTAGCATACTCTTTTAAAGCATGAAGTTTCATAAAGTATCTCCAAAACCAGATGGCTTCATTTTGAACAAAATGTCTTTCCCCTCACGTGTACAACCCATGCTATGACCAAAGTAAATGAGAAACAATCCCAATTCTATTCCTTTGGCTATATCTTTTTGGATACCCTCCAACATAAAATGCATTAGCACAAAAATGTACTTGTCCTTAATTAATTTATAGCTCGGAGCAAAATGCCATAAATAACAGTTGAACTTCATCTGCAAAGGTTTTAAAGTCATGGATAAAATCCTGCACCAAATTCTAAAGAAACCTTCAACAGTGCTAGAGGACAAGTAGAACTAATTACCAATAATCCCAGGAATTTCAGTGATGGACAACTGAATGTGAAAGATGTTTATCTTGTAATGCATTTGGGTTCTATTGAATTTATTGTCATTGTGGGAGAGAAAATTATTTAAGGTTTACTTTGAACCAATATGCTTAAACTGAACTGTTTGGCTGGGGAGGGGTCGATTTGGTTTCTTTTGGTTTTAAATAGCTCCAACCATGTAGAATCATAGAATGGTCTGAGTTGGAAGGGACATCTGAGGGTCATCGAGTCCAAATCCACCCTGCTGCAGGCAGGGGCATCCTCGACTAGATCAGGTTGCCCACAGCCCTGCCAAGCCTCACTTTGAATATCTCCAGGCATGAGGCCCCAACCATCTGCCTGGGTAAATTGTTCCAGTGCTCCACCATCCTTATAGTAAAGAGCTTCTTCCTAACATCTAATCTAAATCTGCTCTTCTCTAGTTTGAAACCATTGTTGCTTGTCCTGTCACTGCAGGCCTTTGGAAACAGTCCTTCTGCATCCTTCTTGTAGCCCTCTTCAGATACTGGAAGGCTGCTATTAGGTCTCCCTGGAGCCTCCTTTTTTCCAAGCTGAACAACCCCAACTCCCTTTGCCTGTCTCTGTAGCAGAGGCACTCCAACCCCCTGATTATTTTTGTGGCTCTCCATTTGGGGAGCATATGCTGGCATATCTTGTTCTGAAGCACACATGGTTGAAGGACAGGTTCTGTGTGATGTACTACAGTTTTATGTAGGATACAGGACTGGAAAGGATCTAATGGATCATCAAATGTACTCTCCTACTACTGCAGGAATCCCATTTTATAATCTCCCTCACAAACCTAGCACGTTCCACTGTGAATGTAGTTCAGATTTTTGCTGCTGTTATTCCAACTGGGAGATTCTTCCTAAATCTCATTGCTCCAAGTGAGAAACTGTTTCTAGTTTCCAGCACAGATTACATTCTGGCCAATCTGTGCCAATGGGTTCCCTTGCCAACATTGTCATTTACTTCAAGTGACTCTCCTGCCTCCCTCAAGTTTGCCTCTGTGTTATATTTATTTATAGACAGAAACTAGATCCCTTAAGAGCTTTTATTTTGCTAAGCTAAACCAGCCAAGCCCTTCATTTTGCCTTCTCATATGATAGGTTCTCTATTCCCTTCATCATCCTAGAAGTCCATCTTTGTACCTGAACAAGTCTGAGGTAATGCACTACAAATGACATGGTACCACAGTCTTGTATAATAGCATAATAAAAGAAGCCATAGCAAACAGAGTAATCATCTCAGGCTTGCAAGAATGAGCTGTGCCAAATATTTAGGAGGTTGAGTAAAGGCTTTGAAATCTTCTAGGAGGATCTTTATTAAAATGAATGGGATTTTTTTTCTAAGTTGCTGATTGAAATTGGCAGTACAGAAGGTTTAGGGCATCTTAACTAAAGTGCTGATATATTTAACTATGGCACAGCAGTGTGCTCTTGTGGCCAAGAAGGCAATGGGATCTTGGGGTGTATCTAGGAAGAGTGTGTCCAGCAGATCAAGGGAGGTTCTCCTCTGCCCTGGTGAGACCTCATCTTGAGTACTGCATTCCGTTTTGGGCTCCCCAGTTTAAGAGGGACAGGGATCTGCTGGAGAGGGTCAACCAGAGTATGATTAGGGGACTGGAGCACCTCCTGATGAGGAGAGGCTGAGGGACCTTGGGCTGCTTAATCTGGAGAAGACTGAGAGGGGATTTAATAAATGTTTATAACTATCTGAGGGCTGGGGGGCAGGAGGGGGGGGACAGGCTCTGCTCACTGCTCCCTGGGATAGGACAAGCAGCAATGGATGGAAGCTGCAGCACAGGAGGTTCTACCTCAACACAAGGGCAACTTCTTTACTGTAATGGTCCCAGAGCACTGGGCTGGATGAGTCCTTGAGTGACATGTTCTCGTGGGAGGTGTCCCTGCCTATGGCAAGGGGTTGGAACTGGCTGAGATTTGAGGTTCCTTCTAACCTAAACCATTCTATGAGTCTATGATTTTATATGGGGACAACTGGTCCCACCACCTGCCAGGACCATGGAGGAAAGGATATTGGGTCAAATGCAGTATTCTCTGGTCTCTTGTGCCATAGTGTGCTGATTTGGGGACCCAGGTTCCCTTAGGAAGACCACAGAGACAAAGCCCTCTAAAAAGAGACAGAAAATCCCAGTGGATGGAGCTGGTGGTCCCAGGATATTGTGACATTGTTGCTGTATTCTGCTCCCCGGTGTCATGGCTTATAGGGCAGTGGCTGGCTGCTGTCGCTCGCTTCTTCTGGGCCACTCAGTTCAAGAGAGATGTTGAGGTGCTGGAAGGTGTCCAGAGAAGGGCAACAAAGCTGGTGAGGGGCCTGGAACACAGCCCTGTGAGGAGAGGCTGAGGGAGCTGGGGATGTGCAGCCTGCAGCAGAGGAGGCTCAGGGCAGAGCTCATTGCTGTCTGCAGCTGCCTGCAGGGAGGCTGTAGCCAGGTGGGGTTGGGCTCTGCTGCCAGGCAGCCAGCAATAGAACAAGGGGACACAGTCTGAAGTTGTGCCAGGGGAGGTCTAGGCTGGATGTTAGGAGGAAGTTGTTGTCAGAGAGAGTGATTGGCATTGGAATGGGCTGCCCAGGGAGGTGGTGGAGTTGCTGTCCCTGGAGGTATCACAGTATCACAGTATCACCAAGGTTGGAAGAGACCTCACAGATCATCTAGTCCAACCCTTTACCACAGTGCCCAAGGCTAGACCATGGCACCAAGTGCCACATCCAACCTTGCCTTGAACTGCCCCAGGGACGACGACTCCACCACCTCCCCAGGCAGCCCATTCCAGTGCCTAATGACTCTCTCAGTGAAGAACTTTCTCCTCACCTCGAGCCGAAATTTCCCCTGGCGCAGCCTGAGGCTGTGTCCTCTTGTTCTGGAGCTGGCCACCTGAGAGAAGAGAGCAACCTCCTCCTGGCCACAACCACCCTTCAGGTAGTTGTAGACAGCAATAAGGTCACCCCTGAGCCTCCTCTTCTCCAGGCTAAACAACCCCAGCTCCCTAAGCCTCTCCTCGTAGGGCTTGTGCTCGAGGCCTCTCCCCAGCCTCGTCGCCCTTCTCTGGACACGCTCAAGCATCTCAGTGTCCTTCCTAAACTGGGGGGCCCAGAACTGAACGCAGTACTCGAGGTGTGGTCTGACCAGTGCAGAGTACAGGGGCAGAATGACCTCCCTGCTCCTGCTGACCACACCATTGCTGATGCAGGCCAGGATGCCACTGGCTCTCTTGGCCACCTGGGCACACTGCTGGCTCATGTTCAGGCGGGTATCAATCAGTACCCCCAGATCCCTCTCTGTCTGGCTGCTCTCCAGCCACTCCGACCCCAGCCTGTATCTCTGCATGGGGTTGTTGTGGCCAAAGTGCAGCACCCTGCACTTTGAGCTATTGAACCCCATCCCATTGGCCTCTGCCCATCTGTGCAGGCGGTCAAGGTCCCGCTGCAGAGCCCTTCTGCCCTCCAGCTCAGTCACATCTGCCCCCAGCTTAGTGTCATCTGCAAACTTGCTGATGACTGACTCGATGCCCTCATCCAGATCATCTATGAAGATGTTAAAGAGGATGGGGCCCAGCACTGATCCCTGAGGGACACCACTAGTGACTGGCCGCCAGCTGGATGTGGCACCAGAAAAGACTGGATGAGGCACTTAGTGCCATGGTCTGGTTGACTGGATAGGGCTGGGTGCTAGGTTGGCCTGGATGATCCTGGAGGTCTCTTCCAACCTGCTGATTCTATGATTCTGTGATTCTCCTCCCTGCCTCTCCTCCCCTCACTCCTGTCTCTGGGAACGCAGAGCAGAGGTCCCTGCTTATCTCAGGGGGTGTGTGTGGGAGATGGCTGCTGCTGGCAGGGGATTTGCAGCTGCGTCATGCGGCCTGCTGAGGCCTGGTAGGCCCTCTGGGGAGGGCGGTTCTGGCCTACTCTCAGGCCTGCCGAGAGCGGAAGGCGTGGAAGAGTCTAGAAGGTTTCAGTCCAATAGGCTTGGCCTAGCTTGTGAATGTACTCATTCTACCCCATTGCCTTTTGCATCTGTGCACCTGCAACGAGAGTCTCCCTTTGAACTCCCAGTCAGTGTGCAGGACTTCCATTTTTACCGCCCGGAAGGAGTAAATATCATTTCTGTGCTCCAGTCCTGGGTAGCTCATGGCTCCAAACCGGGACAGAAACCAATGGGTGCCCAAATGGGCGCCAGCTGGGAGCCACCTGCCCCACACAAACCCTGAGACATAGCTGCTTGGAAACCTCCAGGATGCTCCTGAGTCACAGCTGGTAAGTCTGGGACAGTAGCCAGGTGGGGTTGGGCTCTGCTGCCAGGCAACCAGCAACAGAACAAGGGGACACAGCCTCAAGTTGTGCCAGGGGAGGTCTAGGCTGGATGTTAGGAGGAAGTTGTTGGCAGAGAGAGTGATTGGCATTGGAATGGGCTGCCCAGGGAGGTGGTGGAGTCACCATCCCTGGAGGTGTTCAAGACAAGCCTGGATGAGGCACTTAGTGCCATGGTCTGGTTGACTGGCTAGGGCTGGGTGCTAGGCTGGAGTGGATGATCTTGGAGGTCTCTTCCAACCTGGTTGATTCTATGATTCTATGACAGCAATCTTTTTGGCTGTCCTTTTCCTAATCCTTGCTGAGTTGATGTTTTAATCATGTTTCAAGAGGAGCTTCATACAGAAGCCTTTTCCCAGTCATGCTGAGCCTGCCACCCAAGTGCTTGGGGCCATGAGTCTAGGATGCCTCTGCTAGTGAGGAGGAGAGGCATTGCTGGGTTATTTTGCTACACTAATGTATTAGTCTGATTTAGCTTCCCAGAGCCCAAAGCCTAACAGAACCATACAATAATAGGATGCCTTCCCCTCTCCTCCTTTTGGAAAGAAAGGAATTAGATATATAGAGTGAAAAGGGGTGAAACACCCAAAGAATAGCCTTGCTTCCATTTGCAAGTTAATAAAAAACATCTTTAACAATAGATGAAAGGTATTTAAGGTAAGGGGAGTTACAAAAAGGTATAGGGAAGGGAAACAAGGTACTATATATATATATAGAGAGAGAGATTCGGGAAGGGCCATGAGCAGACCCAGCTTGGTGGCACCCATAGCTGGACATGGCAGGGCTGTGGGGAGCTGGAAACTGACTGCTGCATTGATGCTGGGGCAGGGGCTGATGACTCCAGCAGGGCTGGCATGGGGTCCTGGACCCTCAGGGCCTTGACAATAAATAAGCTGGAACTGTAATTCTAGCACTGGGTGCTAGGTTGGACTGGATGATCTTGGAGGTCCCTTCCAGGCTGGCTGATTCTATGATTCTATATATATATATATAATTGTAATCACTTTCTGTGGTAAGTAGCAGTCACATATAACACAGAAATACTAAGTCAAAGAAATATGCCCTTTATTTTTTCCCTCCTTTCTCATTCTCAAACACACTGGCCATCCACAAAACACATCAAGGAGTGGTAATGATGTTGGTAAAATGAGAGACAACAACCTTCTGAGCAGAACTGTCTGAACATTCCATGTATTCTGCAGAAGTAGTCTACTCAGTGAGGAACCCACTGCATTGCCTACCAGCTCATTACCTCCCCTCCTTACAGCTGTTTGGGGTTTGGGAAGGATAGAGGTGATTACTTGGTGTTATTGTAAATGAAAGCACTTTTTAAAGTGGTGCTAGCTCTCAGGAGGCAGCAGGAGTGTGACTTTTTACTACCTGGGTTGGTAAATAATGTCAGCTAATGTATTCACAGTTCTTTAGGTGGCTGTGCTCTGTGATGGCTCTGGAGATACGTGGATGAAGTCCATGGCAGTCTCTAAATTAAAACACATCAGTATTTTCAAGCCATTTGAAGTCTGGAATTCTGTGTTTTCTAGCTGGCCTGCTGGCTGGCAGGCAGAGCAAGCAGAACATGCTGCTTCTGGCTTTGTCCTGTGGTGCAGCCCTTATCTTTTCTCTAGGGAGCAGCAGGGACCCCAATCAGCCTCAGGTGGGAGCAGCAGAGCAATGGGACAGGAACGCCTCCATCCTCAACCCCCTCTTCACCACTCTGGACTTAGATTCTGACGAAGCCTCTGCTCTGGAAGCATCCCTTAATACAGGTATTACTCCACACCAAAGGCTGTCTGGCTGCCATGAAGGAGCTGCCAGGTGGAGCTCAGATAATAACATTCAGGAGCTGCTGTTGCAAAAGCATGTCTTGAAAGCAGCATTTGAACTTCTGCAGATGTCAGCTCCAGGATGAGAGGGAATGTACTGAAGCTTGAGGAGGGCAGATTTAGATTGGAGATTAGAAGGAAATTCTTTCCAGTGAGGGTGGTGAGACACTGGAACAGGGTGCCCAGGGAGGTTGTGGATGTTCTCTCCCTGGAGGAGTCCAATGCCAGGCTGGATGAGGCTTTGAGCAATCTGGTGTAGCAGAAGGTGTCCCTGCCCATGGCAGAGCAGTTGGAACTAGATGACCTTCAAGGTCCTTTCCAACCTAAACCACTCTGTGAATCCATAAAAATAGCATCTCTTGTCCTTCAAAGGCTCATCTGAACTGCAGAGCTGTCAAAACCCTCCAAGACTGTTGAGGATTAAGAGGACATCCTGCATGTGCATTACTTTCCCTGATTTTTTTTTAATGTGATGAGTTAAAAACAAGCATCCTGAGTTGTTGAGTTAGCATAACAAGGAACTGTCCAGCAAGCATCACTACTTTCATGACCATACTGGGTGTCTCACAGTATTTGCCTGGGGATTTTGCCTATCTCTCAAAAGCCCTATTGCCAATATCCCATTGCTTATACAGTAACCTTTATTTCCAGATTTAAAATACCTCACAGTGCTGGAACATCTTTTGAAATGGTGAACCCAGTTCAAAGACTGGAAGGCAATCAATAACTGATCTTACAAAAAACCCTTAAGCCCACTGTCAAATCATATTTCTGACTCATTTGGAAAGCTCAGGATTGTCTATATTAATTAGGACCCCAAAAGGTCTATCTCAACAGTCAGAAAGCAGCTCCATTTGTAGTCAAGGATTGCAAACACAATCTTCCTGGAACTGAAAGTTGTAGATTGTGCAATTTTGATGGCTCGTGTAGCTTTTCTATTTTCAGTTGCCTGAAACCTGCAATACATCATAGAATCCTCCTTAAATTGCCATTCTTAATGATAATTTCCACTAGCTTGGCATAAATAAGTATTTGCTTTCTTAAATCCATTGCTGTTTTGCTTAACATTGTTACCCAAACAAAACTTTCATTCCTCTGATGCAAAGATAATGTGAGTACAGGCTGCTGATAGTGTGCTTCTAGTTGTGCAATTTTTAAACCACATTTAAAAAAGAAACAACACACACAGTTGGGTTTTTATTTGTTTGAAAACAAGCATGTGTTGTGAAGCCCAACAACTGTTCCATTGCTTCATCAAACCCTCTGTTTAATCCCTTACCTTTATAGCATTTGGAAAAGCGCCTCTGAGGCTTGAGCAAGCAAGAGAAGACTGAGAGGAGACCTCACCAATGCCTATAAATAGTTGAGGAGTGGGTGTCAAGTGGCTGGGGCCAATCTCTTTTCAGTGGTCCAAAGCAATAAGACAAGGAGCAATGGATACAAATTGGAACATAGAAGTTCCAGTTTCTCCTCAACATGAGGAGAAACTGCTATACAGTGTGGGTGACAGAGCCCTCCTGGAACAGGCTGCCCAGGGGGGTTGTGGAGTCTTCTTCTCTGGAGACTTTCAAAACCCACCTGGATGCATTCCTGTGCAGATGTTCCTGGCCATCTTTGTGGCCCTCCTCTGGACTCACTCGAACAGTTCCATGTCCTTCCTGTGTTGGGGGCTCCAGAACTGCACACAGTACTCCAGGTGGGGTCTGACAAGAGCTGCTAAATGCTAAATTTTGACAATATCTTTATTTTCTAGGCTTTCCTTGTCCCTCATTATAATCCTTTGTCTTTGACACATATGCTTATTTCAAGAGTCCAAGGCCAGCTGTGTCTTTGGTGTTTGCTGCTTTCTGTGGAGTACGGCCAGGTGCTTTCTGTTGCCTGGAAGTCTGAGCCTTGCTGAGCCTTGCTGTCACATTGACATGTCCTGCCAGGCATTCTTCCCTGCAGGCTTTTATTTTTTTCATCTATTTTCTGCTACATCTTGTTTCTTAAGATTGCTAAACAGAACCTTAGTGTGATAAAAGGTGAATATGCATCCACACAGGAAGGATTCTGGCTCATCTTCCATTTCCCAAACCACAAGTGAGAAGCCAAAAAGCAATAACAAGACCATTTAGAGCAATTCAAGAGAGGAGGAAAGATGAGACTTTTAACTAGCATTTACACTTAAGAAACCAGCTGTCTGGGCAGTGCAGGGTCTGGCTCGCTCCCTGCAGAAAGCCAGGACATGACAGAGCTGCCAACAGGGACCACAGCAAGTCCTTGCCAAGGTCCACCACACATGAACAGGAGAAGCAGCCCAAAGTGATTTCTCAGTCACCTAAACTTGAAGGCAGCTGAAAAACATTTAAGTCAACAAATAAGTAGTGCTGAGACATTACATAACTGCTGGGTCAGACAATTTTTCCTTAAGTAAAGAGAAGGAGTAATTTCTCTTATTTCTTGCCTGACTTCCTAATCTTATACCATCTGTATATGTCTTCTCCCACTTTTCTGGATGATGACCAAACCTTTTTTTGGCATGGTTGTGAAAATTCAAATCAGCCTTTTAAATTTGTATTGAAGGACTCAGCAATGCTATGGTATTTAAAGGCCCTCATCAATTCTCCTCAGCAACACAAATACTCAGGTTGATTTTTTGTCATTCATCTCCCCATAGAAAATAGGAACTTGAAAATTATTATTTTTTCTCTCAGATTGACCTTAGTTATTTAAAGATGTTTCTAATTTCACTTGTTGTGACTAAAGGAAAGCTAACATAGACACATAGTTAGCTTATTTAGTTACTTAACAATGAGTTTCTAGTTTCACTTCTTGTGACTAAAAGAAAACTAACAAAGATACATTGTTAGCTCATTTAATTATTTTAAAAGGAACTTCTAGTTTTACTTGCTTTGACTAAAAGAAAGCTAACATAGACACATTGTTTATTGGTGTTTCTTAAATTCTTTGCTTTGGGTGATAATGGCAAATCTCTCTCCCACTTTTAATGCCAAACAAAGACAGCTCAAGACGAGGAGGTGTGGCTGGAGTCAGATCAGGTCGTTTTCCAGTCAGGTAGCTCAGTAAGGGTGAGTTTTTGACAGTAGTTTTTGGAAACATTGGGTTCTCTGCTCCTCTCGGCCAGAAGTGCCCCTGCAGCTGCTGTCTGCGTGCTGGTGCCTTGCAGAAAATCCATCCCAACAGCACAAGCTACTTGAGTTTGCAACTTCATTAACGCGAAGTTGGCAGGGTTGGTTATAGCAGGGACTGAGGGGTGGACACAGTCCCACAGCCTCTGTCATGTGCTAACATTTGCCACCAAGTGTGGCACTGTGTCAGATGCTGATAACGAGGTGTCAAATATCTGCTCTTGCCTCCCCATCCGACAGCAAAACTGGCCTTTGTGCTTATGCATTTATGGATCCAACCTCAGTTCATCAGTCAGCTTACTGATGTGTCCAAATTAGGGGCATAGCCTCTTTAGACAGGTCAGCAGTGGCTCAGAGTGGCAGAATTGAGACCTCCCAGCACACCCAGGGGCAGGATGGTGTGATGTCCTCCAACCTTGTCCTCTCACAGGCAAGATGAAGCAACATCTCCTGCTGCCCAGATCCTTTGTCCGTAAAAATCAAAACAAGGGATGCTTTGCCTGATAGACAGGAGCCTCGGTGGGCTTCAGCAGTGGTCAGTGGAGCTGCATGACTCAGGATGAAGGCAGGTCTGAATTCTTAAAGAAGCCTCAGAAAGCTCCATCTCAATTTCAGAAACACTGCAGATTATGGATGAAAACTAATCTCCTAGATCAGTCACATGACAGAGATACTTAAAGTTGGACAGTGAGAATTTAGAATCATAGATGATTGTCAGGGCTGGAAGGGACCTCAAGGATCATCTAGTTCAAATCCCCCTGCCACGGGCAGAGACATCTCATGCTAGATCAGGTTGCTCAGAGCCACATCCAGCCTGACCTTAAAACTCAAGCATGAGGCTTCCACCACCTCCCTGGGCAATCTGTCCCAGTGTCTCACAACCCTCATGGTGAAGAGCTTCTTCCTAACATCCAATCTGAATCTACCCACTTCTACTTTTGTTTCATTTCCCCCCAGTCCTATCACTACCTGACATCTTCACCTGCTTTCTTGTTCCATTGCAGATGACTTTACCTTCACATAGGCTTGTTAAAACACACACTTCATTTGTAGGACCTTTAAAAAATGTCTTTCCATGGCCTCGAACTGAAATTGCTTTCTAGGAAAAACAGCTAAGAATATTTTACTCTATCCTAGTGGTAAAATAGGGGGGAAAAAAAGAAAGAAAAGAAAATTCAACCCTTTTTAAAGAAGTTCAGTAAGGTAGTGTGTGTGGCTAGCTGGAACAAGACAAGCACAATTCACTTAGATTTGCCTCCTGTTGAAACTGGATTTTAAGAAGCCATAGACATTAAAGAAACAAATCTGGCAGCAGGCAATTTGGGTCATGTTAATGTGACACCAAGCCTATGGAGAGAGGTTTATTTGCTTCTTCCTTCTCTACTCAAAGTAACTATGCTATATTTTTAGCTTGGCATGACTTTTTACTCTAAATTAAAAATGCCAGGAGAGGACTTGAGCAGATTAACGTTGATAGGCTGCTCCTAAACACACACAAAGAAAGAAGTCCAGCTCAACCTGTAGATGTGGGATAAATCTTTAACTTTATTCTTTTCAAGTAAAGAAACTGTCTAGGGATTTTGAAACCAAGAGATAGTTTCTATAAATGAAAGCTATTAAAGTGGATAATTTCATTTTCAGTGCCCAGGTGAAGCATCTGCAGGTTTTTTTTGGTGCTGCTCCCTGTCAGCATGAGACATTGGCATTTTTTTAGATCAGTTAGGCTGACATTTAGTTCTTTCCTTCCTTTGCCATAAGCTCTGAAGTCAGTGGAAAGCACACAGGATTGCTGGGAAATAATGACGGTCACTGGGCTGGCACTGCCAGGAATGAAGTAAGACTCTCCTTTCCTTTTACCTCTCTACAAATAGTAATGACAAGTGAAGGCCAGGGCTTTAAATAATGCAAGGGCCACTCTGGAGCCTCAAAGCACTAGTCCTCTTATCAGTGACAAGAAGCAGAAGAGCTCAAAGTTTGTGCCACTGAACCCAGCAAAAGCCATCAGAAACCTAGTGCAAAGTGAGGTTGCACAACCTCTCCCTCTGCTTCAGCTGCCCTCTCTCTTCCTGACCCTTGCTGCACTGCTCTACCTCAAGATCACCCTTCAGCAGCAACTTTAAAATACACCTCTAGAACAAGTAATGTACTTCTGTGAGATCTTGACCTAACTTAGTTGAAAAAAAAAAAAAAGATTCTTTTGTGTTTTCCCACCACCCTCTGCTTATTTTCTCTCTGCAGACTGTGTATTTATGGTGAGTTGCACTTTCCCTTTGCATGGCTGATTAGTTTTCCACTTCCTTTGTTTGTAAAGGAGCAGGCTGTGGAAAGTAAAGGCTATAAATTAAATGCTGCCAGGGCATGAGCACAGATGCTGCAAGGTGAACATCTGTGTGTACTCTTATTAAAGCATTGGAGTGGTCCCCAGCACACTTTTGGCCAGGCTGCTCACTTACCACCCTTCTGAACCATCCGAGAGCATGTTTTGGGAGTCAGCACAGGCTAGGAGCAATTCCCAGTGGGCAGTGTGGATGTAGCCAGCATGTTAGGGATGCTAAGAGGGCTTAAGAGCCTGAAGGATTGTAAAGATTTTCCAGGACAGCTGGCCTCGCAGTCAGAGAGCAGTCCTGGACATGGGTAGTCTCCAGTGTACATGTAGCCAGAGAATTCCTTTTCTTTTTTTTCCAATGGGGAAAAAAAAATGTTGTAAACCTACCAAAACTGATAGTGGAACTCAAGGGCAGCTTTAGTATCAGAGAGTATTTTTAGTTCTTTGTTTTGAAACCAGTTAAACTTCACAGGAGGAAAAACTTCTGGGAGGTGGAGGGCAGCCCAGTCTGAGAGAGCTGGGTTGAATTCACCTCTTGCCCAAAGGAGCAGGCATTCACATGCGGGCTGGTACTTTGTGTCTCTCAACAACTGAAACTCCCTACAAAGCAGTCACTGAGAGAGATCTGGAACTCGCTGCCCACTTTGGTTGACAGCTGAAATCTGAGATGCTACAGATGTGTTTTTAGACTGTTGTCTCTTGGAGAGAGTACTTATAGAAGATGCAGGTCCTCTGTAGAATTCTCTTTCCTTTTGCTGTGAATTCTGTAAGAGTATCTACACCATGATTATTTTTGGTTCATTTTGATAAAGGCAAAGAAGAGTGAATTAGCCAAATGTAAAATGTAGCTGTTGGCTGTTTACTTGTTTCAGCAAAATCAGACCTCTTCTAATCATGGCTACTAAAAAGAATTTGGAGTTCACAATCTACATCTGGTCAGCAAAAGAGAAGAAAAATACTTTCCTTGACCCAAAGCTTAAAGTTTGCTCTTGGGACATTTAGATTTTGTTTTTGTCTCATGCTTGTTAAAATCCAAATTAATTTTGAAATAAAAGAAACAATTTGAAGTGAAAAGTTGAAACAGATTTTGTAGAGAGCTACTAAGAGTTATTTTCCTCATTTCCTAACTGCATTCCCTGTTTGCCCCGTGGTTCATTCCTAGGTTGAAGTAGGAATGCAAGGATCACAGAATGACTTGACTTGCCATTGCTGTGTTCCCTCAGTGATATATCAGTTTTAGGTATCTTGGTTGGTTGTTGTAAAAACAAGGACAAGGGACTCAGCAAAAGCTGTGATGATTATCAGCCCACTCCTCTCTGCTGCTGCTTTCAGTTTCCTGCTGTCTTGGAAGTAGAAAATGCATTGTTCTGGCAGCAGATGTCTTTAGATGCACTAACAAGAGATGCAGCACGGTTCATAAGTATATTTGATCTCCCAGGTTATCAGCTCACAGGTTGACAGCTGTGCTGTCAAGAAAAAGAAATGACTGGTGCTTATCTAACACCAAAGATTACCCATCTGCAGGAGTGAAAACATCTCTGGTAGGCCAGCTAATCTGCATCACCTCTCTCACCATTTTCCAGGCGCATTCTGGGTGTCAGATGATAAAACAAATGTTTAGTGGCTTTGGACCGAAACTGACAGTGTCATTGCTGGCTTTTATCTTCATGGGAAGGTCACAGCTTGATTTCCAGTTGAAATCATGTAACTCAAAAGGGCTATGAAAGCAGTATGTGAAGATCATTCCAGGGCACAGTGCTCATCCAGCCCTCAGAAGGTGCGTGTGTCTCAAGGGAGGCTTCATCAGCTGGATAATGAAGGGCATTTCTTTCCTCCAAAGATCTGTGCTTTTCCTTCAACTCAGGAGTAGTCCTGCACACAGGACAGTCCAGTGAGACTGAGAAGAGGAACCAACCTACTCTCATTTCTCCCAGCTCACTTGAAACATGCTAAAAAGGCTGCACCACAGGCAGATAGCACTGTTGGCACCTATCTTGCTCCTCACCAGCCCTTTTCAGCCTTGTAGGCACTCTGGAGAATAAATACCTAACTTCTCATCAGACCTAGTGCCAGGTTTGTCTTGTGGTGTCAGCTACTTGAGCTGTCTCTTCTCTCTGACTCCTGTTTGTACTTTCTGGCAGCTGGGAAGCACAGTAATCAAAACATGGATGGAATGATACACAAAAGTTTCTTTTTTTGACTGAATAATGATCTAATAGCTTATCATTCCTCATGCCTCATGCATTCAAGATGTTTTTTTCCAGATGAAGCCTGGGAAACATGAATCCTTGTGAAAGAAGTCTATGTTACTCCTTAGCTGGTCAGCACACATTACTCAAGTAAAGGTATTCCAGCTAAACCCACAAGTGTTCCTGAAAATGACAAAGTTAATGGAATGATACCAGCATGGAGTCTGTTCTTTGTAAATCTGTGCCATAATTTAGCCAGACAAGAGTTGATCTTGGAATTAAGAAAAGGGTGTTAAAGGGGTATAAATCTGCCTCAGTGATGAGTGCCTTTCCTCTTTCTGTTTTGTGAACTCCTTTTCTGCTTTCACACAGACTGTGCATCTTCAGAACGGCACCTGGAGGTGGAATGCTCACAAACCTCTTTATTTCCTTCTCGACAATACATTTATGCTTATTCCCCTCAGTTGTTTTGGGGGGGTGTTGTTTGTTTGGTTGGTTGATTGGTTGGTTTCCAACTGTTCACATTGTTTCAGTTGGAGAAGACCCCTACATTCATCAAATCCAACTGTCAACCCAGCACTACCATGAGGATTAAACCATGCCCTGAAATGCCATGCCTACACTTTTTTTCAACTTCTTCGGGGATGGTGACTCCACCACCTCCCTGAGAAGCCTGTTCCAGTGCCTGGCCACTCTTTCAGTAAAGAAATTTGTACTGATGTTTGATCTAAATATCCTCTGACACAGCTTGAGGTAATTTCCTCTTGTTGCATAACTTGATACTAGGAAGAAGAGACCAGCACCACTTCACTACAAAATCCTTTTAGGTACTTGTAGATTGATCTAGGGTAGGGTGTCCCTGCCCATGGCAGGGGGGTTGGAACTACATGATACTTGTGGTCCCTTCCAATCCTGACCAATTCTGTGATTCTATGTTGATGCAATCCTTGATGAATCTGCATGCTACCATGCTCCATTGTTACAAGAATCAGTTTTAGAAGCTATAAGACAATTCTGTGATAAAACAAAAAGACTTTGCTGATTCTTCTGCTGTATTATGAGTGTGTTTGCCATAACTTCGCTGCTGCAACAAGTGTGAGATTTAACAAGGCCAAGTGCAGGGTTCTACACTTTGGCCACAACAGCCCAAGTAGCATTACAGGATGAAGAGCAGCCAGGAAGAAAGGGACCTGGAGGTACTGGTAGATAGTAGGCTGAAGATGAGCCAGCAGTGTGCCCAGGTGGCCAAGAGAGACAGTGGCATCCTGGCCTGGATCAGGAACAGTGTGGCCAGGGGGACAAGGGAGGTTATTCTGCCCCTGTACTCAACACTGGTCAGGCCACACCTTGAGTGCTGTGTCCAGTTCTGGGCTCCTCAATTTGAGAGAGATGTTGAGATACTGGAATGTGTCCAGAGAAGGGTGACAAAGCTGGTGAGAGGCCTGGAACACAGCCCTGTGAGGAGAGGCTGAGGGAGCTGGGGGGTTTTAGCCTGGAGAAGAGTAGACTCAGGAGGGACCCCATTGCTGTCTACAGCTACCTGAAGGGAGGCTGTAGCCAGGTGGGGTTGGGCTCTTCTGCCAGGCAGCCAGCAACAGAACAAGGGGACACAGTCTCAAGTTGTGCCAAGGGAGGTCTAGGCTGGATGTGAGGAAGAAGTTGTTGGCAGAGAGAGTGATTGGCATTGGAATGGGCTGCCCAGGGGGGTGGTGGAGTCGCCATCCCTGGAGGTTTTCGAAAAAAGCCTGGCTGGGGCACTTAGTGCCATGGTCTGGTTGATTGGCCAGGGCTGGGTGCTAGGTTGGACTGGCTGATCTTGGAGGTCTCTTTGAACCTGATTGATTCTATGAGTCTATGTTTGCTAGAACTTTATGACTGCAACAAGTGTGCCTGTTAGAACTTTACTAGTGCAACAAGTGCATTTGCTAGAACTTTGTTACTGCAATAAGTGTGTCTGTTAGATCTTTACTCCTGCAACAAGTGTGTCTGCTAGAACTTCAGTACCATTCCACAGTGTTTGCAAGCAGCTTAAAAAGTTCTGTTCACCAAAATAGATTAGAGAATGATGAGGCAGTAGTGACTTGAGAGAAGAAAATTACTTATGTCCTGCATCTGAAACAGTCATAAAATTACAGAATCATTTCAGTTGCAGAAGACCTTTAAGATCCTCAAGTCCAACCACTCTCTAACCTTACCAAGGCTGGTGCTAAATCATGTCCTTCAGCACCACATCTCTGTGTCTTTTAAACACCTGTGGGGATGGAGTTTTAACCACCTTCCTGGGGAGCCTGTTGCAGTGTTTCAGAACCCTCACTGCATGCATTCCTCTGAGCAATGCCATAGCTTTGTCCCCTCACTTCAGCTCAGGCATCACGCACAGTCCAGAGACCAGCCCAATCTGCTGCATCTGGCAAAAAGCTTACAGAAAGAAAGGGACCTCCACAGAGCAGCACTCCCAGTGGTGGTGCAAATCCTGCTATGAAGGCAGGGTCAACAGGGTGATATGAACATTTCTTCTATGGCACACACAGCTCAACATGTTTGCTTTGGTGTTGCTCCTCCTTTTCCAGCAGACCAGGTGAAAGGATGAAGGCAGTGGTGGTGTTGTATATGTAGACAAGCCACAAGTTCTCTCCTAGGCTTAGTAGGAATTGCAGCCCTGTGATTTACTTGTTCAAGCTGTTTACTGAGTGCAGAATTGTCCTGTATCCCTACCTTCAGGCCAATACTCCAACAACAAGGACAAGCAGCTAACACATGCTCTCACAAAAACACACAGGTAACACAAAATTGCTTCCTGTCAAAAGGAACAAAGTCCTTTTCTTGTCTGCTCTTGAGGACAAGAGACTGGAGGAGGATTAGAGGAGCACAATAGACCCGTGCTTTGTGTGTCAATGTTTAGAAGTTCAGGAAACTCCACAATTACCAAGGGTAGATATTTGTTCCGTTCTTCATTGTGTTAGTCATTTGATTTAACACTCTCCTTTGACCAGCATGACTGTGACAAGCACTGGAATCATCTGCAAAACCAAACCCAAGCATGAGATCTCATGTCCCTTGGCACGGTGTTGTTTGGCTGTTGCACAGTCCAGAGTCTGACACATATTTGTTTGATGTAGCATCCAAGTCCAACTGGGGAGCATTGCTCAGAACATGCCTCTGCACAATCATAGAATCACAGAATTGTTTCAGTTAGAAGAGACCTTTAGCATCATCAAGTCCAAGCCATAACCAAAGACCACTAAATTGTGTCCCAAAGTGCCATGGCTACACATTTCTTGAATACCTCCAGGGATGGTGACTCTACCACCTCCCTGGGCAGCCTGTTCCAGTGCTTGACCACTCTTTCAGGAAAATCTTTGTAACATCCAGCACCATTTCAGGCCATTTCCTTGTGGTCTATCACCAGATACTAGGGAGAAGACCTCGACTTCCACCTCACTCCAACCTTCTTTCAGGTAGTTGTAGAGAGCAAGGAGGATGATCTTGGAGGTCTCTTCCAACCTGATTGATTCTATGATTCTTTTACAACCACTGCTCTAATTTATTTACATTCTGCACTGAACTTTCAGCCAAGTCCTGATTTCTCTTACTGGAGTTTTACAATAAGCTTTCAAACTACCACACTGTCATACAATTCCCAAAGCCACAGCTGAGAGACAATTCCAGTGCTGGCCCACTAATAATGCAGTTGCAGCAACCCTGCAGTACACAGCTGGCCTCTCGGAAACCCAGAACTTCCATGTGATATCTCAATCAGTTGGATCTGCAACTTGACTCCAGACTACAAGTTTGTAGCCAAAGGCAACAACTCTATCATGAATGTAAATAATTTCTTCTCTTTTTTGGGAGGGGCTGTGTGTGTACTATAACATCATTATTGTTATTATTAATTATAAGGGAAAGCACTACAGAGCCAAAATCAGCATGTCTAATTAGCAAGAGGGACCAGGCATTAAGTTCAAAGACCCTTTGGTGTTATCTGATTCTAACAGCACTGGCCACGCAGCTTAATCTAACCTGTCACTGCAAGAGCTATAGGGAGAATAAATTGCTGCTGATGGGGGAAAGGTTTGGAACAGCATGCAGCCTGTCCTCTTCTGACATCCTACTCAGCAAATTCCTCCCAGATTTCCTCCTGATGTCAGAGAAACTAATAGAAAGGTTGTTTCACAAAACCTTATGTGGATTGCTAACTTGTGAAAACCAAGGGACCTATGCCCAGAACAAGATGGAGTCAAGTCAATAACCACAGTGTTTGTCCTTTGTGCTTAAAGCTTAACAAAGCAGGGGGACAGGGGGAGAGGCTGAAATGTTCCTGTGCCAAGTACTAATGCTGTGAGCACATATTGAAGCAGGTAGCCAATAACTGTAGAAATCAAGGTGACTGAGAATGTGAAGACTTCTTGTTGGACTGGAGACTGTTAGAAAAGATTTCTACTTTAATATCACAGAATCACAGAATGTGAGGGGCTGGAAGGGACCTCCAAAGGCTCATCCAGTCCACCCCTGCTGCCAGAGCAGGATCACCTAGACCAGATCACACAGGAACATGTCCAGGCAGGTTTTGAGTATCTTTAGAGAGAGACACTCCACTACCCCCCTGAACAACCTGTTCCAGTGTTCTGTCACACTCAGACTGAAAAAAATCCTTCTTGTGTTTACATGGAACTTTCTATGCCTCAGCTTCTAGCCAGTGCCCCTATTCTGTCATTGAGTATCACTGAGCAGAGCCTGGCTCCAGCCTCTTGGCACTCACCCTTTACATCTTTATAAACATGAATGAGGTCACCCCTCAGTCTCCTCATATGCAATAGGATGAGGGGTGGGAAAAAGACCAGTAGATATAAATGTGAAATGCTGAAGTCATTATATATCATACCAGCTATCTCTCCAGGGAACACAATCCCTGCAGCAGATCAGGAATGCTGTAAGATAGAGCAACATGATCAGGGCAGACAGCAGGAGGACATGACTGGCATTGTCCCCAGAATCACTTCTGGAACCCCAGTGACCCAACACATAGGCAAAGTTTGGAGGTTTTTGTATTTGCATACTGAAATACTTGCATGCAACTGGTCAGAAACTTTTCTTCTTTATCCTGATGCCAGCAGAAATACAGATGGGTGTCCAGAGTGATAACACTAAGCACTCCTTTCCAGCAGGCAGCATTTCAGCCAAGATCTCTGGTATGTTCTGGCTGCTTCACGCTGCTCTAATTAAAGCTCAGTCATCCTTACAGCTGCTTTGTGTTCCTAGAGCACTGCACAACAGCTGGATGGTGCCATTGATTTTGGCCCTTAAACTGCTTGGAAGTTACTGTGTGAATATGAAAGCCTTGACCCTTTCTGTCACCATTTAAGCTTGAGTTCACCTGCATCTCTGGCTTCAGCATACAGCACCTTTGCACTTGGGTAATGTGTTGGAAATGTATCAATGTCGTAACTGAAGACTGAGTAGGTGTTAGAGCTATACTGACCTGGGCAGGCTTCTACACAAGGAGAGGCTGTTAGGGGCAATGTCCCTGAGAGTGACAGCCTGTTTGCCACACAGTGTGATGGAAACCTTGCTGCAAAACACATCATGCAGCTTTTGAAAAGGCCATATTTGACTTCCTTTAGTGACAACTGTAATTGAAGTACCCGAAGGGGGCCTACAAGAAAGCTGGGAATGGGCTTTTTTACAAAGGCTTGTAGTGATAGGATGAGAGGGAATGGGTTGAAGCTTGAGGAGGTGAGATTTAAATTGGAAATTAGGAAGAAATTCTTTACATTGTGGGTGCTGAAACACTGGAACAGGCTGCCCAGGGAGGTCATGGATGCCCCTTCCCTAGAGGTGTTCAAAACCAGATTGAAGGAGGCCTTAGAGTCATAGAATCATAGAGTCAACCAGGTTGGAAGTGACCTCCAAGATCATCCAGTCCAACCTACCACCCAGCCCTGTCCAGTCAACTAGACCATGGCACTAACCTGGTGTCCTTGCCCATAGTAGGGGGGTTGGAAGTAGATGACTTTCAAAGTCCCTTCCAACCCAAACCATTCTACTCAGGATCTTATCAATGTCTACAAATATCTGAGGGGTGGGTGTCAAAATGAAGGTGTTAGGCTCTTTTGGCTGGTGCCCAGTGATAGGACAGTGAACAATGGCTGCAAGCTGGAATACAGGAGGTTCCATCTCAACACAATTTGACACTTCTTCATGGTAAGGGTGACAGAGCCCAGAGAGGTGGTGGGAGCTCCTTCTCTGGAGATTTTCAAAACCTTCCTTCATGTGTTCCAGTGTGGCCTTCCCTAGGGGATCCTGCTTTGAGAGGGGTGGATGGGACTCAATGAATCTTTTGAGGTCCCTTCCAACCCCTAACTTTCAGTGTGTCTGTGATCCTGTGATTCCATGGATCTATGAACCAATTCAGCTGCTCTGCTGCTGCAGTCCTGAATTTTTAACAAGATTAATTTGCAGCTGTCCTTTGTGGACCTATATTGATTTACATCAAGTAAAAGCACTTTAAATACGTGTTCTTTATTTCTGTTACCAGGCTTCTAAACCTTCAGTCAACTACTCAATCTTTACATGGCTTCATGAATGTTATCTCAGCTCCCATAGGGACAGATGAATTAAAGTGGCTGTCTTGAGTTATGATGTGACAGGGTAACACACCACTTTGGGTGAAGTCTACCATATCCAGCTAGGTCCATCTGGTCAATTATGCAATGTTTGATGTGGAGGATGTTTCTCAACTAGCCATGAGTCGAATATAAAATTAATTGTGTACTTTCAGGTCTAAGAGTTGAGTCATCTTTCTGCAGAGAAATCACTAGCACAGCATGTTGCTAAGCAGAATAGGCTGTAATGCAATAATCTGTTTTCCACTGGAAAACATATGTAAGACAGACTTGCAATATTTATTCTTAAAACATGTAAGATGTTCTACAGCCATGAAACCATTGACTGCAAGCCATGAAAAATAGGTTTGGTTTGGAGATGAAAGTGGCTGGAGGCTGCAATCCACAGGGACTCAGAAGGAAACACTTAGAAAATAGAGACAGATTGAATCCCAAGTGCTCTCTCCTGAGAGGAAGCATGGTTGGAAAGTTTCAAACCCTTTAAAGTTAAACAAATTGCAAAGCCCTATCTGAGAGGAAGCATAGTACAATGTTTATTTTTCCATTATAAACCTGAGACCTAAAAGATTTCCTGAGGTTCTCAGGTATTGTTCACGCTTATAATGGAGATCTGTTTTTAGAAAGTGTAATTCATGTCTTTAATCCAAACTGTTTGATGAAAAACACACTGCATAAGCATTCAGGAAGCTAAAGGCCCTAAAGGCCATTGTATACCTGTATCACATATTGTTTGGATAGGAGCAGACCTACAATTCAAGGAATCTCATTGTCAAACTCACTCAAAAATATTGTGGCCAATCCTCTCCCCATTTATGCTGCTGGATGAATTCCACTGAATTAATGAAGTTAAGACACAAGTAACCAATGATAATAAAAAGACAATGCTCCTGCTGAGTGTGAAATTACCACAGTGCAAGGCTGGTGTGAGCAAGAGATTTATAACACTGGCCTGAGTCAAGGAAGTAGCAAGCAGTAGCAAGCCCAGCATGACATGAGCCAAGCTGGTTAGTCACTGCGTGTTAGGGTTTGCCCCATCACTAGTGCTGCCCTGAATGCCTTATCAGAGAAGTGTGTGATGTTGGGAAGCATCTGTCTGACTACTGGACAAGCTGCAGACTAAATCCAGTCTAAATTAAGTAAGAGGAGAGATTTGAAAGCAGTGGAATATTATTCTTTAGATCCACTCATAAAATATCTGGATATGTTTCAGACATAACAGATCCTTCTTCATCACCTCTCTGTTTGTTCAAACTGTAGTTGAGTTAAAGCAAGATACTTTGCTGTGCAGGTCTTGCTCTCTAGTATTCTTAGGTCTAAAAGTGGATGTACAAAATTAAGGTACCAGAAAAAAGGACCACATACAAAAGTAAATTGTGGTAAGGCAACATAAAGTCCTGATGTTTTTCCCTGTCTCTAATTTCAAGCAGGATGAAGAAAATCCAACTTTTAGGAGATCAACTTACATATTTACAGCAATTCTAAATGCCCTGCTGCCTTTGTATTGTATATGACAAATATCTTGGTTACAAATAACAGCCAAAGCCTTCTACAATTAAACACTGAAAATCATTACAAAGACCAGCCTCATCATAACATAGGAATGGGACAGGAGAATGATATAGATCCATATATAAATGAGTCTGAGTATCCTATGTACATGATTAATAATGATAAGTCATGAAATGCATGCTGATGAACACATCCTGCCTTCAGACACAGGATGAGACCTTACAGGGTAAATGGGATTTTAAGGGCTAGCAACCTCCCTGGCCAATTTGCGGGGTCAAGGAGGGAAGGAAGAGAAGAGACATTCCTAGGACAAGACATCAAACAGACAGATTAAGCTAATTTTAATTGGATGTGTTTGTGTGGATGACAACTTGAAAATGGCTGATGGGTAAGAAAGAGAAGCAAAGATTTGAAGATAAGGACAAGTGGTTTAATTTGATATTGTTGAACAGCGCTCTGCAGAGAGAATCAGAGAAGACTGCTTTTGATGAGGATACTACTCGAGAAGGGTCATTTTCACAGCTGAGTTGCTTGTGAAGCCAAATCAAAGTTACTTGTAAACTAGAGACGTTCAGAGCCTTTTTTCTTCCCATGGGGTCAAAGAGCACAATTCAGCCATGTGCCTATAGCTGAACTCTATTCTCTTTCAGAGCAGAGTGGCTGGCATCTGGACCTGGCTTGGCTCAGTTCTTGAATTGTGCCCAGGAAAGGTTGGCAAAGCAGTACATTGCTTGGACCTGAAGTGTGCCAAGGAGTGTGTTAAAAGTTTAGCAATACAGTAGGTCAAGTGCCAGAGCTCAGGAACATTTGCTGCCACTGTTTAATTTTCCAGGATAGACAGAGTCTGACAGCACAGTGTAGGTGCTTCAGAGAGCAGAGATGTGAGCATTCAAAAACCATGATCTGAAGTTTTGGAGAAGCACTGAATATTCTGGAAGGACTGCAGTGATCTTGCCTGCTTACCTCTTAGTAGCTTCATGTTCACCGTGGTCTTCTGTCAAATTTAATTTCAGCTTTCCTTTATGGCACTTTATGTCTCATAATCTCATAGAATAGTTGGCTTAAGATGTACTATACCACTTTATTTGCCTGCATCCCCCATTTTATTTGGTTCTGTGGAATAAAACCATTGCTGCACTCAGGGAAACTATAGAGTGACCTTTCACATACACTGCCATTCCACTCTCATAGAGAATTTATGCTCAAGGGATATGCTTTTCTAAACTTGAACTGGACTCCTGTCTCTAAGTGTTAAAATGGGAGCCACTTGACAACCTACATCGTTTTTGTAGTGATCAGTTAATGCTGACTGAAGAAAAGGGAACACTGGAAACTGTTCATCATTTGCCTATAGTATTTCTAAGTCCATACATCCTAACACATATCAGCAGCACCTTGGCATGCTGGGAACAAAACAAAAGGTTCCCCTTGCTTTAGGACTCTGTTAAATTTATAATGAATGCCTTGGATTTACTGTCCACCACGCACAGGATCACAGGATGCTAGCAGTTGGAAGTGACCTCTGGAGATCTTTGGGTTCAACCCCCTTCCAGAGCAGGACCATAGAATCTAGCATAGGTCATGCAGGAATACATCCAGATGGGTCTTGAAAGTGTCCAGAGAAGGAGACTCCACAAACTCTCTGGGGAGCCTGTTCCAGTGCTCTGTGACGCTTACAGTAAAGAAGTTCCCCCTTGTGTTGAGGTGAAACTTCCTGTGCTGTAGTTTACATCCATTGCCTCTTGTCCTGTCACAGAGTGCAAATGAGCAGAGGCTGTCCCTGTCCCTTCCTTCCTGATGCCAAGCCCTCAGACATTCATGGGCATCGATTAGATCCCCTCACCATCATCTCCTCTCTAGACTGAAAAAGCCTGTCAGCCTTTCCTCCTAAGAGGAGGACACACAGAGTTGTTGAAATGGCTAAGCCTTCTTGAGTATGACCTAATTCAGTTTTCAGAAGGTTGTTGTCCTTCCAAGGGGCAATATTTCCACTGTGGCTTTTCATAAGCAAATTTGTTCATAAATGCATATTTATGTTTGTTTCTTTCTAGGGAGGGATGAGATCCCGAAACCAAGGTGGAGAAAGCTCATCTAATGGGCACTTTTCCAGTTCCAAGCCTGTCATCAGCCATGCAGAGAAAGAAAAGCTTCAGGAGGATGCCAAGAAAAAGAACAAACCTCATCAGAAGGAAGATGAGGTCATGGTTTCAGCGACTGTCAAGCGGCACTCAAAATCACCTGGACCTACTGAACGAAAGAACAAGAAGTCCATAGAGCTTTCTAAAGAGGACTTGATAAAACTCCTCAGCATAATGGAAGGAGAACTGCAGGTAAATTAAACACCTATTTTAGTATATTTTCTATGTATCTATTTATGTTTAGGTTGTCCAAGACGCATAGGGCTCCAGTGACATGCAAATTTAAGGTCTTAAAGACCATAAGGAGACAGCAGTGGTAGTTGGTGTTTAATAGAGTTTTGAGTACTGCTTTGATTACAAATAACAATGAAAGTCTTCTACAGTTAAACATTGAAAATAATAAATAGAACAAGACTATAATACAAGAATAATAAAAGAATAAATAAATCTCTATCTGAAGTTACCTAAGCAAGGGAAATTACAAACACCTGTCACAACTGACCAAGAAAGGAGGATCTGGAGTTCTTGAACACTTAAAAAAAGAGGCAGAAAACAACCACAAAGGAATCAGTTCTTGTCACTAAACCAGAGAATAGTCATTTTGCAATGAAAAACTGAGGAAAGAAAGGAAGAAAGTCTCTGGAGTGTAATTTTGCAAAGGATAAAACCCCCAACTTTTATCATCAAAGAACAGTATCCATATTGACAGTGCTTCATTATACTTCAAGCAACCCTTGTATATGTTGCGTCCTAAAAGATGGAGCTAGCATGCAGCTTCAGTGGTGAACAGAGACAAACCTCATTAGAAGTGTACCACACTTAGGTTGTTCAGAAAGATTTACTTTGAAGTTGTGATTTGGAAAGGAGAGTCAAGGAAAGACACTAATATTTCATGGGTGGCAATAGATGTGGCCTTTCTTCTTACCTCTGAGTAATTCTGTTCAATACATGAAAATCATAGAATCAACCAGGTTGGAAGGGACCTCGAAGATCATCCAGGCCAACCTATTCCCCAGCCCTATCCAGTCAACCAGACCATGGCACTAAGTGCCTCATCCAGGCTTTTCTTCAATACCTCCAGGGACGGCAACTCAACCATCTCCCTGGGCAGCCCATTCCAACGCCAATCACTCTCTCTGCCAATAACTTCCTCCTAACATTCCAGCCTATATTTCCCCTGGCACAACTTGAGACTGTGTCCCCTTGTTCTATTGCTGGCTGCCTGGCAGAAGAGACCAACCCCACCTGGCTATAGCCTCCCTTCAGGTAGTTGTAGACAGCAATGAGGTTTGCCCTGAGCCTCCTCTTCTCCAGGCTAAACAACCCCAGCTCCCTCAGCCTCTCCTCATAGGGTTTGTGTTCCAGGCTCTTCACCATCATGTCTTACTCTGTGGGGCAGATACACAACCTTTAAAGGACTGCCTGTGTTCTCCTTATCCCTCTGGGGATGCTGGGGATAGCACCCACCCACCTCTGCTGTAATATGGGCTGAAAATACTCACACTTTGTCCTGGATAATGCTTTTAGGGATATTCCTACATACAGACACCACAAAGATGTGAGGCATTGCTAATGCTTACTGGCATCACAGAAGGACTGTGAGAAAAAACACACTGGTGGCTGCAGAATGTGTCTGGTCTTCTGCTCCTTGTTGCCAGGCAGGGAAGAGACTCATGATTCTTTTTTGATGCACAGGAGTATTTAATTTAATTTCAAACCCCTCAGTTTTTACCTGTGTTGAACCATTACTGCAGTGGGCAAGCTACAGCACTTTGGCTTGAGATGAGAGTCTGGCTTTGACACTACACGTAAAGATGAGCCAAGGAAGACTCCAGCCAAAGTAAATACTCTGGTATTGCCTCCTGGCTGTCACGGTGACCTAATGCACTGAGTCATTTTGTGGCTTTTCATTTCCATCTCCGTTCGGACATCTCTGGTGGCTGGCTGGTGGTTTTTTGGACTGACAAACCAGCCTGTGGGCTTATTTGTGAAGCCAGGTCAACACTGGCAAAGCAAACATCATACAGGCACATGTAAAAAGATCTTCACTTGAGGAGAACAGCAGGCTGTACCTGGCCCAGTGTTTCCTGAAGAAAACAAGGTGAAATATCATGTCTGTTTACCCAGCAGCCATAAGCTGAGTGGATCCTGTGTTTGCACTACTGAACACAGAACAGGATGACACTGCCTTCTAAGTCCAAAAGAGTGAGCTCAGCCATGGAAAGTAATCTGGCCATGCCAACCATGCTGTTAGCAGGGTAAACTGGTAATATATCCATGTTCTTCATGTGCTTAGTTCACATCTAACAATACAGCAAATGTAGACCCGTGCCATGTCACTGCTGGTAGCAGTTTTAAGTCCTTATTTGGACTTCACTTTGAAGGTGAGCATTCCAAGTAAACTGTGGAGACCTGCCATAGCAGTCATGTTTATGCCTTCCTTCTAAAAAACACCAAAACCTGACCTCAGGTAGCTTGCCTGTGATGTAACTTCTAGGGCCAAGTTGGACTCAGCTTTGCCTGTCGTCACATTTCCTGGCTGGGCCCTCTGCTCTTACTGAATATAGAGAAGGAAAGGTTTCTGTAAATGGCTGAGGTCACCACAGCCTAGCCCTTGTTTGGTAAGAAAACAAAAGGGAGGGAGAAAGTATACAGAAGCTGTGGTGATGAAAAGGTGTCCCAGCATACATGGCAGGAGACCTCCTAGGAGCAAACTCTCTGAAGAAGAGTGTGGAAACAAATTAACTGATGTCAAGAATTGATTTTAAAGGCTTTATGGCACAGTAAAGTGGCTTTTCTCTCATAAGACCTCACTGGTCATATGAAAACCCAGTGATTACATGGTCTTTAAACACATATTGGATGTACAGAGGCAAAAAATCCATGAAGGATTTCTTCCTACACCTGAAAAAAATCATAAATACTACAAAACTGATTTGGAAAAACAAACAACTTTTCAACCACCAGTAAAATAAATTGGACCATGAAGGCACACTATGAATTTCCCTGGCAGTTACAGTGACTTCAGACAAAACAACATGTGAGTATTATTAATTAGAAAGCAACACAGGCAGCATCTTTACACTGCTATAATGCTATCAGTGCTTCACAGGCTTCTGTCTAGCAGCCTCTGTATTTGGCCTGGCAGCATTAGACTCCCTGCACACT
Organism: Pogoniulus pusillus; assembly: GCF_015220805.1. NCBI lineage: Eukaryota > Metazoa > Chordata > Aves > Piciformes > Lybiidae > Pogoniulus > Pogoniulus pusillus. Next base: position 3,996,887 of record NC_087288.1, on the reverse strand, counting down.
TTCTGAGCAGCAGCCATCAATCCTCAGCAGTAACAGCACTGATTTTCCTATTTCCTGATTAGAGGCCTGGGAGGAAATGAAGAACAGTATCCACACAGCTTTACCCTTCACTTTTCTATTGTGTGCTTGGAGAACAATCCCACAATCACAGAATCACAGCATGTTAGAGGCTGGAAGGGACCTCCAGAGATCATTAAGTCCAACCGCCCTGTCAAAAGCAGGATCCCCTAGGACAGTCCTCACAGGAATGCATCCAGGATGGGTTTGAAAGTCTCCAGAGAAGGAGACTCCACAAACTCTCTGGGCAGCCTGCTCCAGGGCTCTGGCACCCTCACTGTAAAGAAGTTTCTCCTCATATTGAGGTGATACCTTCTATGTTCCAGTTCGTATCCATTGCTCCTTGGCTTACTGCTGTGCACCACTGACAAGAGATTTGGCCCCTCCACTTGACACCCACTCCTCAGATATTTACAGACATTGATGAGATCCCCTCTCAGTCTTCTCCAGACTAAACAGCCCCAGGGCTCTCAGTCTCTCTTCATAGGAGAGATGCTCAAGTCCCCAGTGATAAACCATCATTTATGAAGCCAGCATCCCACTACAGATCGTTGGGTTTTTCAAGGCAAATAATTACTTCAGTTCTGTGCCTAATGCCAGATGACAGTGTGAGCTTGGGAGATGATGTCCTGTGTGTCATATTAATTCAAGTAGAAGCAGCTTTTCCTCTTGCAGCCTGTATTAGATCCATGTTTTACCATGTTTCTGCAGCACAGAAAGTCAAAGAAGCTCTTTCCTTTACTCTTTTAGTCTGTATTTATTGAAAAGTGCATTTAATGGTTAATCTGAGTGCTCATACAAGGTGTCAGAGTGATAGCTCCGGAGGAAGGATGTCTGCACTTGCCTGGGGAGCAGCAGCCAGCACACCCAGCGAGAAGGTGTGCTCTCTTTGCATCTCTGGTTCTGGCTCAAAGCCAGCACTTCTCATTGTGTCCAGCTTGATTTGGTCTCTCTGATAAGGTTGTTAGTGAAAACATCGTTTCAGGATTAAGACTGGTAGCCTGGGGTTAGTAGGTTAATAGCATTTGTACCAAACTGCAGATTGCACTGCTGGCTCCACCAGCTGCGGGAGGGGTTGCTGTAGGACAGGTATGGGAGCTGGTTGCAGGAGGGGTTGTTGTAGGACAGGTATAGGGGCTGGTTGCAGGAGGGGTTGTTGTAGGACAGATATGGGGACTGCTTGCTGACAGCTGAAAAATGGTAGTCACAGCAGGAAGGAGCTTTCTTATCCAACAGAGTTGGGAGGAGCTCAGCTTCAGGTGAACTGCAAGACTTTCTTTCTACCCTGGGTGCATGAAGGAAGAGTTTGCAGAGGTGGGTGAGGGCTGTGTGTTGTGTTCTCTCTGGTGAGGCCCTTGCAAAACACTTAGATACCAGTGACTGTATGCACATCCTGCCACGGGGGAAGCTTCATTCTTAACAACTCAAACAGCAGGTACCCTCAAGGGTATAGGTGACCTACTAGCTATTGCATTCTAAAACTTTCTGAGTGATTTTGTGTATGTTACCATCTCTCTTCCTGTCAGAAAACCAAGCTTTGTAAATGTAAAGGGAGAAAGGAAAATTGTTCATTGTTTCCATTTTTCTACTTCCTTTTTGTATAGCTGCATGTTTTAGTAATACATTCTATTGTGTAATCATCCTTTTCTCTTTCCAATGATCTCTCCTGCTTTCTTCAGCTTTCCAGCCCTTTTTTCTTTCTCTATCTATGACTTTTTCTCCTAATCTATCTTTTTGCCACTTCCTCATCCTCATACTGCAGATGCATTCACTGATCCATTTCCCTGAGAATCCAGGACATAAAACCCTAGAAGATCTCCTGTAAATCAAGCACTAGCAGCAACTTCTTTAGGCGAGCCCTTCATTTTTAACCTCTGTCACTGATTTATCAGGCTGTGTTTAAGGCTAGGTGGATTGATTGCCTTGGTTATTCCTAATGGAAAATAGAATCACAGAAACATTCAGGTTGGAAAACCCTCTCAGGATCACCAAGTCCAAACTATAACCCTACTCAACAAGATTCACCTTAAGCCATATCCCCAAACACAACATCCAAACGACCCTTAAACTCATCCAGGGTTGATGACTCCACCACCTCCCTGGGCAGCTCATTCCAGTGCCTGACCACTCTCTCCATGAAAAACTTTTTCCTGACGTCCAATCTAAACCTCCCCAGTCTCAGCTTGAGGCCATTCCCCTTTGGTCTGTCTCCAGTTACCTGTGAGAAGAAACCAGCATCAATAGTTCCAGAAAAATAGTTCCAAAACTAAAAAAGCTTTAATGTTTAGCAAATTTATTTCTTTTAATCTCTAGTGCAATTGTAATTATGCAACCTTTATGGAGTTGTGTTATACTCCAATAATCTTTTGAAAAGCCTGCCTCTCTCCCTGCTGTTTAATGCCTGATGTGTTTGTAGACAGCAGCCTCACATCCTCTGAGCCTTTGTTTTGCTGTGCCAGCCACATCCTTCTTGTTCACCCCAGCAAAGCAGATTTCCACATCTTCCATCTTTCTTAATGCTCGTGCCTGGAACTGCACATGGTGAAGCAGGAGAAAGATCAGTGCTGCTTTGTACACTGAACTTAATATTCCCCTTTCTCAGCTGAAATGACTTTACTTGACCTTCCCATCACTTGTCAGTCTGACTGATGTAAGGCAGAAAGTTTGACTCTATAGCTGTAGTTGTGATGTTTCCCTGTCTCTTTTCCCTCCTGCTGCAATGTGTAAACTTCCATGTAGTGCCTTGATCTGCTTTTGTTTTGAACTTGACTTTCCTAAGATGTTGGAACAATATTGTGACAGCTCCCTAGCTACTGCTTGATTCAGAGCACCATACAAACTACTATATTTATTGAATTCAGTGCCTTTCTTGATACTCTTGCATTAATATTATTAAACAATGAACTGCTTGAAAGATCAAGTGAGGAATATGGGGTAGGCAGGTGGGTGGAAATCAGATGTGTTTCTTTTGGGTGATAGTGAAGTCAGAAGGGAAAGTTGGGGCAAGATCCTTTGGTATTGGAGGAAAGAGTACACAGCAGAGTTAAGAGGATGAGTTATTAGCAGTATCTCACAGGCTGAGAAGCTGAAGTAATGGTGAAGGAAATAGAAGAGAAAGTTGAGGCAAGATGCTTTGGTACTGGAGGAAAGAGTACTCAGAGAGAATGAGTTTTCAAAGGGTCATTAGCAGTATCTCACAGGCTGAGAAGCAAATAGAATAGTGAAGAAAATAGAAGAGAAAGTTGAGGTAAGATGCTTTAGTACTGGAGGAGAGAGTACTCAGAGAGAATGAGTTTTCAAAGGGTCTTTAGTAGTATTTCACAGGCTGAGAAGCTGAAGAGGAGCCAGTGTGGAAAGAATAGGTAAAGCCAGAGAAAAGTGCACATAGAATAGCTTTATAAAAGTGTTTGTAACTGTGAAGCTTTGTTAATTGGATTGAAAGAGTTTAGGATTTTCTGAGCATATCTACTCAAAGTCCCAGAGGGAAAAGCCTTGGAATGTGCAGAATTAAAGGGAAAAAGATAAGACAGGGTTAAAGTGAGGGGAGAGAGGTGACTTAAGGAGAATGGAATGAGAGGAAAGAGGTTGGGCAATAGAAGAGAAAGAGCTTAAGGAAAGGGGGACTACAACAGTGATAGAGCCAAGCTAGAGACAGGGAAAGGGGACATACAAAAGGCAAGACAATGGAACCTAAAACAAAGACCCCTTTAAAATGTCTGGCATAAGGATTTAAGTACAACGAGTTAACAAATTAATTCTCTCCCCTCTGATCAACCCCTTGTTTATTTGTGTTTTTATGGGGAAGCAGGCTTTTGCAGAACCAAAAAAAAAAAAAAAAACCCAGACCAAACTTAAGTTAGGATAGACTTCAGGCCACTAAATGCTCTCTTCTGTTTTCACTGAATAATTTACAACCAAAGATTAATTTTGTTCAGAATGGTACATTTTTTTTCTGTAGCTTGCAGTCATTACTGTGCAAAATGCAGGAGAGGCAAGCAGGGCTTGTCTAGCAAGTCCCAGAATCCTGAATTTTAAAGCAGAACCCTGCTGCTTTATGAAAGAGGAAGGAAAATAATAATAAAGGATACTATACTGAAATATGGTTGCATACAGGCAATCTTCTGCTCCCTCTGAAATTAAGGGCAGAGGTGCTATCGACCATGGAGATGATAGCCATCTCCTCAGTAATGAAATTGCTTGGGAATTATGTGGTTTTCAGTGTGATTATCCTCATTTAAATGTCACTGTTACTGGACAGCTGTAGGCTGCAAACCTCTTTCACAAAGACATTTTAACATCTTTGTTAATGCCTGGGCTGTACTTAACAGAGCTACATCTATTATGTTATTCAGGCTTGGAGGGCTAGAACACAGAGATATAATTGGCAAATCTCTTTGATCCATTGAGCATCTCATCTAGAGGGGAGGAAACAGTATGAGCAGCTTGGGGTTTTGGTTGGTTGGTTTGATTTTTGTTGTTCGTTTTGTTATGTTTTGATTTTATTTTTGTGTGTATGTTTTCCTTTTTCTTTTTCCCTTTCCTTTCCTTTCCTTTCCTTTCCTTTCCTTTCCTTTCCTTTCCTTTCCTTTCCTTTCCTTTCCTTTCCTTTCCTTTCCTTTCCTTTCCTTTCCTTTCCTTTCCTTTCCTTTCCTTTCCTTTCCTTTCCTTTCCTTTCCTTTCCTCTCCTCTCCTCTCCTCTCCTCTCCTCTCCTCTCCTCTCCTCTCCTCTCCTCTCCTCTCCTCTCCTCTCCTCTCCTCTCCTCTCCTCTCCTCTCCTCTCCTCTCCTCTCCTCTCCTCTCCTCTCCTCTCCTCTCCTCTCCTCTCCTCTCCTCTCCTCTCCTCTCCTCTCCTCTCCTCTCCTCTCCTCTCCTCTCCTCTCCTCTCCTCTCCTCTCCTCTCCTCTCCTCTCCTCTCCTCTCCTCTCCTCTCCTCTCCTCTCCTCTCCTCTCTTGCTTTGCCTTGCCTTCCCTTGCCTTCCCTTGCCTTCCCTCCCCCTTCCCCTTCTCCTTCCCTTTCCTTTGCTTTCCTTTTCTCCCTTCCAGCCCATAACATTCTGTGATTCCGTGGAGAATGAGAAAGCATGTATCTTTTCTCACTTTGTTGAGAGAAGGGATAGGACATGGCCAGCACTTCTGCAATAAATGCTAAATGCATGGAGTCTCTGGCTTTAAAATATCTGGGATTCTTGGGAGAGCTTGCAGTGAGCATATGCCTTGTGTGTCATAATGCTGTCCAGTCCTCTGAGTCACCAGTTGTTAATTTAACATTGCAGTTGTAGCTGAGTCTGTTTTTATTAACTTTGCTGAGCCAGTTGTGTATTTATTAAGTTTGTGTCTCCTGTTCTCCAGCTCAGGATCAGATAAGCTCTTGAGAGCAAACCAGATTATTCTCCATCCAAAATGAACTTTAATAAAAGCAAATATAACTCTTTATATAATAATTGTGAGAACATGGGCTGAAAAAGTCCTTTTTTTTTTCCTAGGGTTAAAGGCTCCACCTATTGGTTGACTAAAATGGGAGAAATGTAACATTTCCACACAGAAAATCTCTGGCCCTACTTAACATCCTGTGTCTTACAACATCTTGACAAAATTGCTGGCTTCAGTGTAGAATTTTGCAGGATGTCTAAAATAAAATGAGCTCAGTGACTTATTTCTGAGGACTGTGCACATGGAGCACCCAAAATGATGCACTGCTGAGACACTGTGAGGGGAAGTTGTTTCCTTAGACAGGAATGATTGGGATTTTGCTAATGAAGTTTTTCTTATACTGAAAATGGTTGGGGTTTATTGAAAAAAAAAAAATTAGCATCAATTCTTCCATGCCAGTAAAATGAATGGAACTGATTGACCTGTGAACAGCTGCGTGGTAACTTCCAAGCAATTCATAGAGTTCATCTGGAAAAGACCTTTATGATCTTCAAGTCCAACCATTAGTTTGGTGCTAAACTATGTCCCTCAGTACCACATCTCTCCCCCTCTTAAACACTTCCAAGGATAGGGATTCAACCACCTCCTTGGGGAGCCTATTCCAGTCTTTGAGAACCTTTTCAGTCAAAATATTTCTCCTTATACCTAACCTAAACCTCTCCTGGTGCAACTCGAGGCTGCTTCCTCTTGTTTTATTAGTTTTTACTCTGGAGAAGAAACTGGCACCCACCATTTGTCACCTTCAAGTTTAAACCAGTCAGAAACAGAAGTGTTGCTGCAGTCAGCTTCATAAAGAGTACCCATTTCTCCAGTGTTGGCTCAAGCAGTCTCAGCAGCTCAGGCAAACCAACATTTTGCAGGGCTTTAGAGTCACTCCTGAGACTGCAATGGAAAGATGGAGAGGGTAGATGATGTGCAAGTGGGATTTGGGGACGGCAAGCAGAAAGAGAGACACTGAGGAAGAGCAGGGAGATTTCAGAACCAGCAGGAGGCTGTGAGGGCATGATGAGCATTACCAGGAGCTTGTGCTGTCTTTCCTTGCCTGCCCTCTCTGTTACTCCTCTCTAAGAGTTTGCACAACTTCTCTCCTCTGACAGTTCCTCTGCTCCAGTAATTGGCTACACTGCCAAGTGCTTGCTGTAATGCAGTCCTACTGTTCTTGCCCATTCATCAGTCATCAGTAACTTGAATGTATTCCTGGGTAGCACAGGGCACTAAAAACCAGCTTGTCGAAGCCAACAAAATGCTTGGACAAGAGAAAGTTGTGTACACAGTTTATTACACATGTATACACACTTCTACTGCTGTCCTGCTCTGAGTTGTGCTGGCGTCTCCGCAGAGGAGTCAGCGAGGTTTCCTTGGAGCTTCATCAGCCTGGCAGCTACAGCCTTGCTGGCACCAGCTTGTCTCTCACTCCATCCTGCTCCACCTGTGCTCATTCCTGCTAGAAGACTGCTAGATCTGCCCAGGAGAAAAAAATACCTGGGCATGTTGTTCCTCTTGGAGAGGAGGTACTTGCACCAGCAGCTTTGAGTGGTCCCTGGAAGTTCAGGGCAGAAGGTAATAATTTCAGGTGCTTTAGTTCTCTATTAATCAGTGAGGCACATTCAAAGAGCAATTTAGACAGTCAGAGTTCCTTGTCTAATGAAAATACTTTTTAGTTTTCAATGGATTGCAGCAAATTTTGAGCAGCTGGACTTGGTGATCTCAAAGGTCTCTTCCAGCCTGAGCAATTCTATGATTCCATGAAATTAGGTAATTACATAGAAGTACATAAACACAGAGGAAATAAGAGGATATAACGAATGGGGAGGGAAATGAATAGGAGAACGAAAATATTGGTGCCAGAGTGCCACATTCTTTTCAGTATTCATTGTGTTAGTACCTAGATCATGTTTATACTTCTGAATTATATCTTACAACATTCCTGGAAAGTTTTTTTTCCTTTATGGAATAGAAAGTGGAGCATGGTGAGGTTAACTTTGTGTCAAGCACAAGAAAGAAGTCCATGGACAGAACAGTATGTTGCTTCTGCTTGTTGTCAGGCTTCAGGTCATGTGCAAAATGGTACAGAATCATAGAACTGTTGAGGTTGGAAGAGACTGTTGAGATCATCCAGTCCAGCTGTTCACCTAGAGCTCACAATCCCACCACTACTGATAAGCTACTACTACTAAACCATATCCCTAAACATCACATCCAAGCATCTTTTGAGTATCTCCACTATCTCCCTGGGAGGTCTGCTTTGATGCTTGATAACCCTTTCTGTGAAGAAACTGCTCCTAATATGCAACCTGAAAGTTCCCTTGACATGTAACTCAACGTTGGTTGACACTGTATGTGTGGGTATGGCAAACCCAGCCCACTGGGTTTAGCCATTGTGATGCACTGCTGAAGCATGCAGAGCATATCCCAGCACACAGATTCCTGAGCATGCAGTGCCAGCGACCCCTGGCATCTGTCCCTCTGTGCTGGCTGGATTATGACACTGCAGTTCCATATGCTGCAGTAACTGCCCCATGGTTGGATAATATCAAGCAAAGCACTCTTTACGTGTGAAAAGGCACAAGAGGACAGCCCAGAGCCCAATAATTCTGAAAACATCTAGCAGTGTGGAGTTAATCCTTCTCAGGGCCTTGCCATGGGAATTTTCTGGCTGTGGCCCAGTCTACAGATAATTAATTATGTCAGTGAAAGGCTCTGGTGGCCTGTTTTCTTCAGAAAAAAAAGAGTGACATCATCCATGGAGCTCTCTGGCAGTAAAGCAGAACAAAGCAGTGTGGGCAGGAAATAACAGACAGATGTCTTCTAGTGCTCATTTGATCTGTTTCGGAGCTTGCTGTAAGAAGTAATACATCACTCAGTGCTGCTTCTCCTCAGCTCTGCAGTCTTCAACATGGACTTTTTAAAGCATAACAGGCCATATTAGCCTCTGATGTAATTCTTCTGGAGCCACTTCAGAGAGTTTGTGCAGTGGGTGAGCTGGTCTGTCATCTGCCTCTCCTCCAGTATTGATTTTAGAAGGACTTTCTGTGGCACCACTATAAGATAATGCACAACAAAATGAAATGCAGCATATAGGTCCAAAGCCTTCATTCAAGGACAGAAAATTCTGCATGCTGTGGAGAAGACAGGACAACTCTCATATCCCCAGAGTCATGAGCTCACTTGCATCTTCAGATGTCACAGAACTCACTGTGCTTTTGTACAGAAACACCAATGGTCACTTTGCATCCCTGAAGTTAGCTCTTATTTCCAAAGTAAATCACACAGATGGACTTGAGTCCAGAAATGTTAAATTTGTGCAACTGAACTCCACAGTTTCAAGTTTTAGGAAATTAAGCTAAGATCAAAGACAAGAAGAAAGCAAGCAAACAAACAAAAAAAAGTATTGCCATACCTAGAGTATTTCTTGTAAGAAAAACTATGTGTACTTGGCATTAGCCAGCATTCTCCTTCTCTGGAGACACACAAAACCCACCTGCACATGTTCCTGTGTGACCTACTCTAGGTGATCCTGCCCTGGCAGGGGGATTGGACTTGATTATCTTTCAGGTCTCTTCCAACCCCTAATGTTCTGTGTGATTCAGCTAGAATCACTAAGTGATATAAGCAAGGTTACTTCAGACCTGTGGCATAGAAAAGTATTTATTGAATTCTTAGCAAAAAGGAGTTTTGTATGGTGCAGTATGCAGTGAAATATCTCACTTCCCAGCTTCAAAGCATTTGTAGGCTAAGTACATCTGACTTGGAAGAAGACAAATTGCTGCCCAGCCCTTGTAGCACTATGCAGGGACAGTCTGAGGAATCAGGCTTTTAACAAAACTTCCATTCCAGTAGGCAGGGCTAACTTTAATTACTTTGTTCATATTCACAGTATTATGAGACCAACTGAAGAAAGTGCACATTCACAGAATCATAGAATGGATTGGCTTGGAAATGAGCTTAAAGATCATCTGGTTCCACCTTCCACTAGACTGGAAAGGCCAGGTTCCAGCCTGGTCTTGAACACTTCCACAAGGAGGAGACATCCATGACCTCCTTGGGCAACCTGTCCTAGTATCTCACCACCATCAATGTAAAGGATTTTTCTCTAATATCCAGTGTAAATCTACCCTCTTCCAGCTTAAAGCCATTATCCTAAGTCCTATCACTACGAGTCCTTGTGAGGAGACCCTTCTCAGCTTCCTTGTAGGCCTCTTTCAGGTCTTGGAGGTAACTTTAATTATTTGAATTTCCTCCCAAGGTCAGAAGATTCCAAACTACTGAGTTTAAACAGGGTTTAGTATTATGAATGTTTTGCAAATGCAGAGTTTTCAGTACAGCTGCCTGAAGATGATTACTTCATTAAAGTAAAATCAGCAAACAACTGACCTTCACTTCCTGACATCTCTAATGGGAATGTTCAGCAATAAGACTGGTTCTGCCCTGGAATACCTATTGCAGGTATTGGAATAGGTTGCTCAGAGAGGTGATGGAGTCACCATCCCTGGAGGTATTCAAGAAATGCATGGATGTGGCACTATGGGACATGGTTTAATGGCCATAGTGGTGGGTTGATGGTTGGACTCCATGATCTTAGAGGTCTCTTCCAACCCAAACAACTTTATGGTATGTCAGGGCAATTAAGAGTTAATTGGTATAACCATAAAGCAAAGTCCTCCAGAGGCTTGTCGCAGGATATTGTAGTCTGTTACTCTGTTCTGTTTCCCCATAGTTCTCTGTTAAAGGGAATGCACAGCCAGTGCTTGCTCTTTCTCTCTTCTCTCTGCTCAGGACTTGCTCATCCTTAGCTCTCTTTGAAGGGGAGAGGCCCTTAGCTGGCCTTGGCTGGCAGATATGCCACTGAGCCTGATGAGGCTGAGCTGGGGAGGGAGGTGTTTTGGAAGGCTCCAGAAGGTTTTGGCCTGGCAAAGAACTGGGCCTAATTTGTATATGTATTCCTTTTACCTCAATACCTTTCATATGTATTTGTAGATGTAATTTCCATTTAAACTTCCAGGCCAGTGCACAGCAGTTTTTAGTTCATTCCACACTTTAGTGCCATGGTCTAATTGACTGGACAGGGCTGGGTGCTAGGTTGGACTGGATGAGCTTAGAGGTCTCTTCCAACCTGGTTGATTCTATGATTTTAAAGGGTAAAATACCTTTTCTGTCCTTTTGCCTTGGGCAGCTTGTGGCTCGAAACTAGCAGAGAATATATGATTCTGTGGTAGTGACATGGCCTGAGCTTGCTCTGGGTAGTGCAAAAAGCAGTGTGAGAACACCCTCCTGATCTCCCTTGGAAGGCTGCCTCCAGTGTGATGTTTGTTAGCTGCAGGTGAAATGGTCATAAAGTCTTGTGAGATTTAGGAAATCAGCCACTGGTAAGTCCACAATATTACATGGAGAACCTGTGACCATATCTAGCTTCCCAGGCAGTACAGAGCAGCTGTTGCACTATAAATAATCTGGACTGTGTGCAATGCCAGTAACACCACCACCACCACGAGCAGAAGTAAAGGTTCCTGCCTGTGGTTTCATAGTCATTTCTTGCCATTAATCACTGGCAAGAAAAATAAGATTCCATAAACACTACACCTCTATTAATGCTTTCACTTGTTCAGGCATAGCAAAGTGTCACGACAGCTAGAAAAGAAACAATCAAACATCAGACCCCCCAAATATTACCTAAGTGTATTCCCTGTAAATACTGCTCGTGCTCCCAAATTTTCAACACTCCTTTCTATCAATTGAAAGAGCTGCCATCATGTTATGGGCATATTTAAGTTTCTCTGGAGTATTTCAGATGGCTCCAAACATGGAGCTCTGAAGGAAAGATTTGCTGATTAGCTGATTATGAGAGAGGTGCACCCTAAATTTGCAGGAAGGCTACTTACTCTTAAAATTCAGGAGAGCTTAGGAGATGCACTGGCAAAGGACCTTGAACTTGGTTTTACTCTCAGCTGACAGTGATTACTCTGACTCCATTCAGCGTATCTTGAATACAACTGGATTTCTTTTCCTATTTACTAGATGCCTTACATGAAACAAGTTTGATCAGCTCAGTCCCATTTCCCAGGTGACAAATGGCCTATGGCAAAAATTCCCCATTTAGTGGGTGCTGAGTTTTGTTAGCAGTCTCACGGGAGAGGCCAAAGACTGTGGGAATGGGGAGAGAGGGCTGCAGTAAATTGGCAGGGCAGGGCATGAGGAGGAAGCACGTCCGAACACTGAGCTTGTGTAAGTCTTTCCATTGACCACGAATTTGGTTGCTAGGCTGCCAGTCCCCTTTTACAAGCAGCAGAGCCATGCTATTGTTTTCTTAATGGTTTCAGTTTTATGCAGGGACTTCTTTACATCCTTTCTATATCATTTAAATATTCTACTAGTCACGTAGTAAAGCGAGGTTTGGAGCCCAGACCCATGCTCTGCTCAAGCTAGTGAGCAAAAGAAAGCTCTTCTCTTTTATTCTGCCAAAACGTGAGCATTTCAGGGAAGCCCTGCAAAGAGTGGCCTCGAGTCAGCCTTCCAGATGGGTGGCAAGATACAGTCCTGAGCAGAGGGAAGCATTATGTCATATATCCCAGGTAGAAATGCAGGCAGTAGTAGAGAAGAGGTAAAAGAGAGCAGGCAAAGTCATGTGAGGCAGCAGTGCTCCCCAGCACTTCTGCCCTTCCTTGGATACATTCAAGGTCTGACTTTATCAGTCTTTACATTTTGGCACCTCCAGTAAGCAAAAGCCAAGGCTTAGCTCCAGTAAGCATAAACCATGGCTTAGATACAGTTTAACTTTGCAGCTCCTCTATCAGCAGGGAAAAAAAGAAGAGATAACCAAGTCCAGTGTCCAGTTCTGATCCCCACAATTCAATGAAGTCACAAACAAGCTGGAGAAGGATGGCCATGAAAATTATCAAAGGGCTGGAGAACTTGTCCTATGAGAAAAGACAGAAGGAATTAGATGTTTTCTTCCTGGGGAACAGAAGGCTTAGGGAGAACTTCATCACAGTATTCCAGTTTGTAAAGGGCAGCTACAAAGAGAGAGAGAGGCTCTCTCTTCAAAAGAATCCACATGGAGCAGAGGAGGGGCAATAGTTACAGGATGCACTGGGTGAGGTTTCATCTTGACATAAGAAGAACATTTCTCACAGTGAGAACATCTCACTAGAACAATGACCCTGTATGTACAGTAGAGCCCTCATCAGTGGAAGTTTTCAAGATGACGTGGTGCTAGATCTCATTTAGGCTTCCCTTATGGTCAAAGTTTGGACCAGATGATCTTTCAAGGTCTTTTCCAACCTGAGCCATTCTGTGGTTTTAAGAATTTGATAGACAGTGGTTCTCTAAGTAGGCTTTGCTCCTGGAGAAAATGAGAGTGAAAAAACACCTCTCAACATATCTGTCCTGTGTTTCTTTCTTTGAGAGTATTACCAAGAGTTAAAAGTAGTCTCTTCATTAATCTCTTTTCACTGCTCCTACTGTCTAGAGAATCAGGTACTTGGGGTCACTTCATTAACAGAGCGGTCTGCTTATTTTCAAGAACCCACACTATGAACAATGTAGATAGAAATTTATCTTGGAGTTGGTCTCTTCTCACAGGTCATTAGTGCCAGAACAAGAGGGAGTGGCCTCAAGCTGCTACTAGGTAGGTTTAGACTGGACATTAGGAAACATTTTTTTCACAGAAAGAGTAGTCAGGCATTGGAATGAGCTGCCCAGGGGGACGGTTGAGTCACCAAGCCTGGATGTGTTTAAAGGTCATTTGGGTGTGATGCTTGGGGCTATGGTTTCAGGGCAAACCTTGTAGAGTAGGGTTGTAGGTTGGACTTGGTGATCCTGAGGGGCTTTTCCAATCTGAGTGTTTCTGTGATTCTGTTTTCTGCAGGACAATTTCAGTTATGAAAAAAACAAACCAAAACAACACTGAAAATTAATTTTATGCATTTTCTAAATTCTGTATCTTGACTTCAAAGAGCTCCTTGACTAATTGCAGTCTTCTGGACTTAGGCAAATAAGTTCCATTGTGTTACAAGCTTTTGCAATATGTGGTCTTCCCATGCCTGAATAACTCTCATCAGAGCACCAACAAAACAAAAAGAAGGGACTTGAGAGAGGGCTTTCCTGTGCCAAACACTATGTTCCTTCTACCAAAACAGCCAGCTGCTTTCCTCTGGGATTTATACACAAGTTTACTTCCAATTTGAGATCTCTCCCTTGTGTTTATCTGATTTATGCTTTGAGACAAGAGAGGCACCAACAGCAGAGGTCCACCAGTAGAAACAACTCGCCAGTATGGTTCCTTCTTCTCCACAAGGACCCCCCACCTTGAGCCCCTCTTATGTGTCTCTAAGCACATGTGTTGAGTAGCCCAAGTGTTCCTCCACAGGGTTATTCTGACTTGCTTTCTGAAAATGGTCTTCCAGTTATATCAGTGGAAATCAGCCTTTGGGAGGAAGCATGGAATCACAAATTTCACAGACCTGCTCTTTCAGCTCCTTCCTGCTATATCATCCTGAGGAGTTTCAGAGAAACTAATGTGAGTTTGTAAATCCTGAGGCTAATGGGAGGTTAGGATTGCCTGGGTCTCTCCTAGCTTAAACTAGCTGCACTTCAGATTCTTCCCCTGCTGGGGCTAGTTGCTGAGCAAAGAAAAGCAAAATTTTCACCAGTTTATTATTAGCCCAAAGGCCTTTTTCAGCCCAACACCTCCTAGCAACCCAAGTGTCTGGTTATTAGTTTGCTTTTCCCAAATTGTTATTATAATTCTGTTGAAAAGATAACTTAGTGACTTATCTGATAACCTTGAAAAGATAATGATAGGAGCAATGAGCAAGCCCCAAAAGGCAGAAGACACCTTGCCACCCTACTGCAATACAGACCTCAAGTGTTTGCAACCCAAGGGGTGACCAAGAAGGGGTACGTGAGAGGGGAGCTGCCTGTGCCCTGGGGATGGTGCCACCCAGACTGTCTTTGGGCTGCAGCAAGGGGGCTTCAGAGTTAAGTGTGTCACCACTTCCCTGTGAAGATGAATCAGTGAAGAGGGGTTTCCTTCAAAGCTTTGAGCTGAGCTTGAGCATCTTCTTTCCTGCTTGGGGTAAAGGTTCCTCCATTCAGCATCACCTATTCCACTTCCTCAGCTCCCTCTGGCTCTTGGTGGGCTCAAACCCAGTCCTTCTACAATCAGATGCCATCCCAGCCTTTATTTTGTATCTTGCAGATATGTGCAAAACTTTTACTCAAGCCTCTGCAACAACTTGGGCTAGCTCTCAGCTGAGTGGCAGTTCATTGTTTCTCTTATTTCCACCTTATTCTGTTTTATCAAGGAAATGGAAAAGGATCTTGGCCATTTCCTGAGGTTAATCATTTACTCATTTTTCAAAGCAGGTGGTTTTGTAGAGCTGTGATGCCTCTGTGATGGTGGGTAAAGATTTAAGACTTGCTGTAGGGATAATACAGAATGCCATTATGAACACTGTGGAAAAGCATGAAGCTTTGGGCAGTTCTTACATCCTAAACAGTCACTGCTTACACAGCAGCAGGATTGGAAGGGACTTTTTCTTAAAACCTTTCCTTGGCCCTTAATTTGCATCCCAAGCTCACATGAGTTGAGTGTGGGAAGGGCAGGGGAGTTAAAAATCAGTGCACATATTCTTCTGCTCTCCATCTCTTTGACTTTGTGGGAGAGATGCTCTCCAAGGAAATCCATTAGCTTCCCCATGCTCACCAACTGCTTCTACTTTTTACAGCCCTTCACGGGATCACAGCCTTATGAACTTCCCTTGAGGGACAAGCAGGAGCCCTGCCCCCATTTTACAGATGGCTTAACAGATGTTGGCAAGTAGCATTAGAAACAGGCTCAGGATTAAGTGTTTGTCCACAGCATAGCCCTAAAATGCTTCTTATTTATAGTCAGGTGGCTTTGCAGACCACTCTCATTGTACACAGATGCCTGCTTAAGCTGCCTGAAATTGGGGACTCCTGCTCAGGGCTCTTGACCACAAGAGCATCACTGCTCCTTGGTACATCCCTGCTCCTGTGTCAGCAGCTCTCCTCTGCTTCCAGGAGGGTTTGCTCAGCCTCTTTGGGTCTGTCCCCAGTAATGCCATTGAGCTAGGGTCTGTAATGTTTCTTGAGTTTGGTTTAAACAAACAAGGAGTTAGAAAACTATTTTAAATCTTAAAACTTAGTTGAAGAGAATGTTTAATCACTAGGTTGGGTAGGGAATAACTGGGAAACACTTAAAATCATAGAATCAGTCAGAGTTGGAAGGGACCACAAGGATCATCTAGTTCAAATCCCCCTGCCGTGGGCAGGGACACCCTACCCTAGATTGGGCTGCCCACAGCCTCAGTCAGCCTGGCCTTAAACACCTCCAGGGACAGGGTCTTCCTTCTCACCTCCAGCCTGAACCTACCCATCTCCAGCTTTGCTCCATTCCCCCTAGTCCTGTCACTCCATGATAACCTAAAAAGTCCCTCCTCAGCTTTTTTGTAGCCCCCTTCAGATACTGGAAGGCTACAATAAGGTCACCTTGGAGCATCCTCTTCTCCAGACTGAACAGTCCCAACTCTTTCAGTCTGTCCTCATAGGAGAGATGCTCCAGCCCTCTGAGCATCCTCATGGCTCAGGGCTGTTTGAAAAGTATTAATTTAATCCACTGGTTCTGCTCACCTCCTTACCTCAGTCAGGGAACAGCATAGATAGTAAATAAGATGAAGCATAGGAAGAGTAATGATGTTCCCTGGCTAGAGTTCCAACTCAGCTAAACATTCACAGCATGCAAAGGTAATGACATACAGGAACAGAATAATTGCATGATCCATGTTTACTCTGCTATCTCCCAAAGTGTTTGCTATTGGCATTGGCAGCCCAGCAGTTTGTTTTCCTGCACACGTGGAATGCCCCTGTTCTCCTTGGTTTGCCTGTTGGTCACTAAGTTGGCTTATGGGAATGGTTTGCATTGTTGCAGGCAAGGGAGGATGTGATTCACATGCTGAAGACAGAGAAAACCAAACCTGAAGTTTTAGAAGCTCATTATGGGTCTGCAACTCCAGAGAACGTGCTCCGAGTGCTACACAGGGATGCCATCCTTGCCCAGGAGAAGTCTATAGGGGAAGATGTCTATGAGAAACCAATTTCAGAGGTAATAATTTCTTCATTTACAACTTTTGTCTGTGCAGAAGGAATCCAGGCCAGAAGTGAAACTCCACATGCATTTGTACAAATCACAAGAACTTAAAGAAAAATGGAATATTCTTGCTCACTCAAGTGCAGCTTTTAGTCTACTTGGAGTTGGTGCTGTTAAGCAAGAACAAAATCTTTGGGTGTTCCATGTCTGCTTTTGAAATTCCTTTCAATTATAGGCTCCAACTTTTACAGCTCACAGCACTGATAAACCCTCTTTGGTTTTCTTGGTGTGCTAGACTCCTCTCATGTAGGCAGTTAGGAGATGACCTTCAGAGATTGACTTTGACCGTGTTGATGGGATCATAGATCCACAATCATTTTATGCCACTTAAGTTCTAGAGCTGCAGGGTCAGTTCAGCCACTAAAGGACACCTGTAGGACTTGATCCCTTGCTTTAAAATCTAAGCAATAAATGATTGTAGGACAGACCTAAGAATGTCTGAGGCAATTTTGAATGCCAAAATAAGCAGCCAATGCTCATGTTTACAGTTTCATAGCAGTCCAGGGCATGTCTGTCCAAATCTTCATAGTTTCTCCTATTAGAACATCTAAGTTTTACACCAAGAATTGTGTCTAACATAGGATATCTTTATAATGTACATTGTCACTGAAGCATCCTGAAATGTTGGGGATGGTAGTAAACAAGGAAAGTAAACTTTAGTATGAGGGAGCATACAAGGAATCCTGTCAAACAGGATTAAAAGAGCTTAGCAGGGCTTTTACCTAAAGAAGCTGATAATTTGATGGGGACCTCAGTGTAAAACTGTTGTCATACTTGGTCCACAAGGGCCATGTTAGAGCTAAAATAGACAGTGATAACATTTCCAAAGTGCAAAAGACCTACTTTCAAAGGCTGAACCAAACACAGCTCCTTTACAAACTGCAATGGCTGTTTTACTTTCACTGCCCTGGTCAACTTCTGGAGAGCAAATCATCACAGTCCTCCTGCTCTCGTTTCCCTTGGTTTGCTGAGGCATCCTGTGAAACAGCAATGCCTTATGCAGCCAAGGAAGAGGTGATTCCTGCAAGGTAAACGCTGGAGGACTGGGCACAGCAGGCTCTGCCAGCTGCTATGCCAGAGGCAGGCAAACAGAGAAGTGCCAGGGCTGCAGGATACTTCAACAAGGAGGAGGATGGAGTTTGCCATCTGCTCCTAAAAAAACAGTGAAAGGAACAACATGAATAGCTGGAGTGGCTTTGCAGTGACCTGGTAACTTTTCAGACCTTAACATTTGTCTGAACAATAATTGGCTTATGAAATTAATTAAAAAGCAAAACTGAAAATGTTGCTGATAAAGAGAAATTTCTGTTAAAAAACAAGCTCAGAGGAAAACCCTAAGGCATAAAATGAACTGTATTTGATAATGTAAAAATGATCCATGCTGTATCTGAATAGTTTAGATTTTTTATCTCAGCTGTCCATGTTGAAGATGCCTAACTCAAATCCCAGCCTTGAGCTTCCATCTTGTGCTTCCCATGTGTCTAGTCCCCATATGGCTGTGTGTACTCAGGCTGCTAGGCTCTGAGGGCATGTAAAGCTGCCCTGGCATTTGCTACAGCTTTTCCCAGGTGAAATGAGGGAAACATGCACAGTATTTCACCACAGGGGAAACTCTGCACTGTAATAATCCAATTTCTTCTGCTAAAACTCAAAGTTGTGTCCTTTGTGTAACTCTGCCCTTTGCAAACGTTTGCTGCAAACACACCCTCCAAATAAACTGCTGCTTTCACAGGACAGTCGCTCTCCTTTCTAGTCACTGCTTTATGTAGAGCCCAAGACATAAAATTACGGGACTCAAACAGTCCAAACACACTCTTGTTGGTTAATAAATCAGACGAAGGAAGCAAGGAGAGCTTTAAACCGCTCTGTTCTCTCTTCCTATAATCCAGCTGGACAGACTTGAGGAAAAGCAGAAGGAGACGTATCGGCGCATGCTGGAACAGCTCCTGCTGGCAGAGAAGTGCCATCGCCGCACGGTTTATGAGCTGGAAAATGAGAAGCATAAACACACGGATTACATGAACAAGAGTGATGACTTTACCAACCTCTTGGAACAGGAGCGGGAGAGGTGAGTACCTGAAACGGTGCAAAGAGTAAGCCGAGCGTCCCAGTGCTTATCGGTCCTGCAGTGATCTGGTCTGGTATTTTCCATGTGTGAATGGCACTAGATTCATCTATAAAGTACTTGTCAGTGTCAATTAATTCATGCTATTAGTAAGTAATTTGCTGCACAGGTCTGGGGCTGGAAGAATACCACTGAATGTTCCTGGAGTGTGTGCTTGAATTAAAAAAGGAATTTGGAATTACTCAGGCCCGGGTTGGGTTCGCCTCTTGGTAGCTTTCAATCAGATGTTCCTTATGCTGGCTATGTTTGGGGCTGGCTTGCTTAGCTAAGAGCCACATTTTGTGAAGGACAGGGCACTGTTTGTCCCAGCAGGATGACAAGGTAGGAGAACCTGTGTGACCTACTCCAGATGATCCTGCTCTGGCATGAGAGTTGGACTAGATGATCTTTCGAGGTCCCATCAAACCCTTCGTGGTTTATGATTCTGTGAACCATGGTTTAATGGATATGGTGGTGGACTCAATGATCTTACAGGTCTTTTCCAACTGAAAGAATCCTATGATGCTATGATTAGGATAACTGACACATAAGAGGTAGAGACTTAGCCATCCCCTGTACATTCAGGCTTGTAAAGTTGCCAAAACCATCTGCTTTATTTTTCATAGTGTTGAGGTTGCAAGCCTCAGGCAAGATCTGTGTTCCCCTGGAAGAAAATATGTTCATGTTTTATAAAACATTCCCAACCTGCAATGTGCTATCTACAGTGTTTATCTCACAGGCTCCAGCCTTCTTTTTTTAAAATTGATTTTCTTCAAGTGCTTGTCCTCTTTGTGGGACTAATTCATCCTCTAAGTCTCTAAGAAAAGAAAGAGCACCTACCCTGGATGAAGAACGAGCACTCAGCCTTAGTTTCTCAAGATGAAAATTTCATGCTCATACCAAACTGCTTGAAACCAATCCACGATGTGGGTGTTTGGTTTGGAGGGAAAAAAAAAAAAGGCAGCTCTGAGAAAAATGCTTAAGGCATGTTCAAAGAAGAAATGCTTTTGAGGAAACCACAGTCTGGTGGCAGACATTTACAAGAAGCCAAGGGCTAAATCATTTAGTGCATTTCCTGAGCTCAGCTCAATGCCAGCTTTGAGTCAGTGGCACATGAGCTACAGCGACCATATTTCCTGATTTAATAGCTTCTAGCTTTCTGTCTCTCTAATTTCCTGGGTTGACTGGCAAACTCTAAAGAACAAAGATGCTTCTGCATCTTAGCAATTTGATTCTCTAAGCAGAAAAGAATAATGATAAAAAAAAATGTGTTGCATTTCCAAGTGAGGAGAAATTTCACATCTGATTCTCATAGATGCTTTTTTTTCTCCATGCTGAATATGTGTGGACATGCAAGCAACTAAAATTCTACAAAAGAAAAGTGGTACCAAAACACCACATTTTATACTCACTTTAATTTGACAGTTGTTACCTTCTTACTATTCCAGCTCAACTTCTGAAGGCCGCTAAATAGCCTAAGATTATGACCTGGTTTGAACTGTCTTCATTCAACTAATTAACAAAAAACTTTCTGTTTCTTATTACTGCTGAGCTATAGAATCATCATAGAATCATCATGGAATCATCACAGAAGCAACCAGGTTGGAAACGACTTCCAAGCTCACCCAGTCCAACCTAGCACCCAGCCCTATCCAATCTAGACCATGGCACTGAATGCCTCATCCAGGCTTTGCTTCAAAACCTTCAGGGACAGTGACTCCACCACCTCCCTGGGCAGCCCATTCCAATGCCAATCACTCTCTCTGACAACAACTTCCTCCTAACATCCAGCCTAGACCTCCCCTGCCACAACTGCAGACTGTGTCCCCTTGTTCTGTTGCTGGTTGTCTGGGAGAAGAGCCCAACCCCACCTGGCTACAGCCTCCCTTCAGGTAGTTGTAGACAGCAATGAGGTCTGCCCTGAGCCTCCTCTTCTGCAGGCTGCACCCCCCCAGCTCCCTCAGCCTCTCCTCACAGGGCTGTGCTCCAGGCCCCTCCCCAGCCTTGCTGCCCTTCTCCAAACACCTTCCAGCACCTCAACATCTCTCTTGAATTGAGGAGCCCAGAACTGGACAGAGCACTCAAGGTGTGGCCTGACCAGTGTTGAGTACAAGGGAACAATAACCTCCCTTGTCCTACTGGCCACACAGTTTCTGACACAGGCCAGGATGCCATTGGCTCTCTTGGCCACCTGGGCACAAGTCCCACCTCTGTGTGCATTTTTCATACTCTTCCTTCTCTTCTATGTCCTTTACATTTCAGTTTTTCTACATTCTACAATTTTTGGGGAAACAGCAATTGAAAAAGCAGAATTTGAGTTTGCCTTTCTGTTGTAAGTAGGTTTTTAAGAACAGCTAAATCCACCAACTTTACTCACCAGTGCCTCTGTACTGCTGGCTGCAGGGGGAAGAATTTTGGTGCTGAAATCCTTTTGATTCACACTGAGTGACACAAGAAACCTGATGTTTGCTGTTTAATCCACTTTATTTGTCTAAAGTGCTAATGAGAAAAATCATTTCAAGTTTAGTATTACCCAAGCTGGGAGAATATGGCATGTAGCTAAACACAGAAAAACATGCATGCAAGTCTTCAAGGTCCTCCTCCCTGATCACTTGCTGAGCAGATTAGTAAAATCAGGATGGGCTGGAAACCATTCATTAGTGTACAATCTTAAGTGAGCTC
The DNA here is from genome assembly GCF_015220805.1 of Pogoniulus pusillus. Taxonomy (NCBI): domain Eukaryota; kingdom Metazoa; phylum Chordata; class Aves; order Piciformes; family Lybiidae; genus Pogoniulus; species Pogoniulus pusillus. The sequence continues at coordinate 3,975,447 of NC_087288.1, read as the reverse complement.
AACTCCTCATCATTGTTTGCTGAGTATACCTGAGCCTGAGGTCACCCTTACAGCTCTGTAGGTGTTAAAATCTGCAAGTAGTACTGTTTGAGGGCTACATTCATGGAGAAAGAGGGAGATAGAAAGGAAAAGCCTCACAGTGGCAATCAGCAGTAGACTTTTGTTAAAAAAAAAGAGCTTGTATTGGAAATCTGAAGTTGCAATAGGTGAGAACTTCCATACTTGCTCAATCTGCATACTGGGACAAAGAACAGACCTGCCCAAAGGCACTTCTATGCCTGCATGGACACTCTTGTTTTATAAGTACATATACAGACATATATATATATATAATTTATTTTATTGTGGTGCTTTGGGGCCAAAGGGTTACTTTATAGAGAGCTGAACAGACTTGCAGTCTCCATGAGAAAGAAAAGGAACATGGAGGTGAACTTTGCCTGGCTGCCACTCCGATGTACTTGCAGTTATAATGTTAATGAGACGAGGTGAACCAGAGGAAGAACAGTCCTGTGGGACTGGCATCTCCCAGCAGTCTGGTACAATGAGTAATCATTTCTGTCCTGCATTTAAGTAATCTAAGTCATTCGTTTCCTTAGTGTCTTTCATCAATCTTTCTTAAGCATTGTTGTCCACAGCAACTTCCAGAGGCCACACCTGCTTTTGCTACCCTGTGAAAATGTAAACAAGATAAAAAGGGACAATCTTTAAGAGCAGAAATATGCCTTGGTTCTGATGGATTTCTAGAATGCCCTTAATGTGCTTGCTTGGGAATATTCTTTTACACACACTTTCTCTATACATACATTACCTCTATATTTCTCTTACACAGATTATCTCTAATCTTCCTCTCTCATATGTTATCTCTAATCCACCCACAGCAATGTGATAGGAAAGCCGACAGCCCTTTACGAGGGACTAATTATCAGCTTGGCCTTGCACAGAAAGGAAGCTAACAGGAAAACATGATTTGTCAAGAAGAACTGTGCATGAAAAGTATAAAAGAGAGGAAACTGCACACAGGGATATTCAAAATGCAGACAGCTAAGAGGTGTAAATGGAGAAAGCTGGAGGGCCTGAGTGTTGGTGTTGGCTCTGTGACACCAGGCATAGCTAAGCTGAAGAAAGGTTGTGGAAAGGGTTGGCCTGTTACAGGAAAAGAGTAATGACAGCAGTTTGCCAGACAGAGATGAAAGAAGTCTGATCCTCAGTGGAAGGTGCTTCTACAGATGTGGTATGATACTATCTAAAGGAAGGAGTGTTTTGAAAGGTTTTTTTCATTTGTCCAAAGTTTGCCCTTCTCACGCTTGCCCACATCACCTGCTGTTCCTGCAACATCAGGCTATCCTCAAGCATCTCCTGTCACCAGGAGTGCAAAAGCAGCCATCTGCTCTGCCCTGGTGAGGCCACATCTGGAATACTGTGTCCAGTTCTGGGCCCTTTGGTTCAGGAAGGACCTCAGGGAACTGCTTGAAAAGAGTCCAGCACAGAGCCACAAAGATGCTGAAGGGAGGGGACCATCTCCCTTATGAGGGAAGGCTGAGGGAGCTGGGGCTCTTTAGCTTGGAGAAGAGGAGACTGAGAGGTGGCCTCATTAATGTATATAAAGATGTGAAGGGCAGTGCCAGAACAGAGTCAGGACAGAGGCAGGCTCTGCTCAGTGATGTTCAATGACAGGACAAGGAGCAATGACTGTGAGCTGGTGAAGGTTCCATGTAAGCATAAGGAAAAACTTTTTCACTGTAAGGGTAACAAATCACTGGAGCAGGCTGCCCAGAGGTTGTGGAGTCTCTTTCCCTGGAGACATTCAAAACCTGCCTGAAAGCATTCCCATGTGACTTACTCTAGGTGATCCTGCTCTGGCAGGGAGGTTGGACCTCTTTTTTTGTCCTTTCCAACCCCTAATGTTCTGTAGTTCTGTAAAGCATCCTGATGATGTCAAGGGATAAGGAGAAGAGCTCAGAAATCTTTGGTGGCACCAGTCTCTGGTCTGACAGGTGGAGAATGAGAAGGTCAGACTGGAGCTGCAGTGACAATGGTGCTTGCAGCAGACTCCTAAACAGCAGGAGACCACTCAGCAGCAGCTGCAATGATAAAAGTGCTGCTCCCAGCACAAGCGTCCTTCAGATCCTCAGCCATAGTTTAGGGGGTGAGCTGGCAGCATGTTCTTGGGCATCAGCTGAACAAACTGCAGCTAAAGCAGCCATTGGCACTTCCCTACCTCAGAAAGCTCTTTTTTAAAACAGGTGTAATATGAAGTGATACTTACTTGGTCTCTCTCCTGCCTAGTTCCAACTCTTTGCCTTCTCCTTTAGGGAGCAGGGGTGTGGATCTTTAGGATGAACTATAAACTTTTAAATTTGACCAACTGGGCTTTTTCTTCTGGTGGAAGAGGGGAGAACTCTGTGTAACCTTGGCACTGCTTCGACCTCTCTGTTGACCTAGGAGATGAGGTTGAAAATCCTGACATTTTTAGAGGTGCTAATCTCTGAACAATTTGTCTTGTACTCTAATCCTGTTTGTCGACAGCCCATTCTGCTGCTATAAAAGGCACTGGAAAGCTCCCATTGATTTTAATGGTTCAGAAACAGGCTTGTGGTGAGGACCACTGAGACAGTCCTGCAGGATGGATGGCAGAAACAGCCTGAAAGGCTTCAAAACTGGGAGAGCGGGGGGAGGAGGGAGTTTCTTTCACATGCGTAGGCTATGGTGTGTCGAATAGCAGAAAGGCTTTGTTGGAGCTCATCAAGGGAGAGCTGTGCAACTGCTTTGTGAATCATTTGATCACCTCCAGCGCCATCCCTCAGGCTGCAGACACTCTTTTACCCCACCACACAACGTGCAGTAAATACGTAGCCGGTGTCTGAGGGAAGCACTCTCAGAAAGCATCGCTACTATGTTTAGTCACATTTTATTGTGAGACTTCCTCGAAGTGAAGAGGGTTTTAAACTGACTCTTGCTTTCCTCGCTGCAGTTTTCTTTACCGCTTCTCAGTGCGCTGAAGCACTTCGTGTTTCCCTCAAAGGCAAGGCGAAGGATTCAGTCTGTCCTTCCTAAGCAGTGCCCTGCTAAATCTGGTTTTAGTTAAACTCTCTTTTTGAAGTGCATGGCCATAATTAGATCTGCTCAGAGGAGACGGCAGGACTGTGACCCCGGCTCTTTCCTCCGCGATGCCTTCCTCCAGCTTTTGCGTAAAACTGCCTCCTCTCTGCCTCCCCCATTGCAGCACCCCCAGCAAGGAATGCACTGGCAAGTCTCTCCGAGGTCTGTGATAATACATTCCTCTCGGCTTCGGTCATCCTGGCACCGAGATGCTCTTGGCTGCGCTGCTGGTGATGTAATTCTGGGCCCACATCACCTGCAAAGGAAACTGATCTGTGAGCAATAAAGCACACAGCCGTCCTGAAACAAAAATGGGAGCGCTGATGTTAGTAGGTGCTTAAAAATACCTCCACCTCCACCCCCTTTTTCCCCCTCCTCTTTTGTATTCCTGCTTTTACTACCAAAGCTCTCCTTCTCCCCTTTCCCACGAGACGGCAGCACCAAGCCTTTCACTGGCAAGTGTCTGACTTTTTGGTCCACTCCGTTTCATCCACTCAGGCAAGTGTAAAGGCTGGAAGGTGACGCAGCTTGGAGATTAGATTCTCTGTGTGCTACCTTTCCTCTTTGCATTTTCGACTTGATTTTTACAGAGGATGTAAAGAGGCTGGCAGGAAGACAACAAGGCAGAGCAGCCATCAGGGAACTAGTTTAGAGAACAAACAAATATGAAGCTGTGATGGTTTGGGTGTTCCCCGCACCCCCACTTTAGAAATCACCCAGACTAGACTCAGCTGGCTCTGGAAATACGAATGAAGCTTATATGTACAGCTGGCACAATACACAAGCAAATGTTTACAGTCTATACAGTTATATATACAGAAATAGACAAGGTAAAAGGTAATGCAGAAACACAGCAGCCCTCCCAGGAACCTGAGTCCCCAGGAGGGGCTCTCAACCACCCCTTCACCTTCCCCCTACCCCTCTCAACCTTACCCCAGTCCCAAGGAAGAATGGAGGTTTGGCCAAGAGGTTAAGAAGCAAAGTGGCTTAGCCCAAATGGAGGGTGAGGTTAGAGAGATGCAGTTCAGCCAGCAGCCGGAGCGAGAGTGATTATCTAATGGTTTTGTTTCTTGTTCCTATACATCTCAGCAAGCCTGTGAGTGAAGTAGACATCACCACTGCTTTCTTCCCACAGCCTGTAATCTAGTTCTTCTCACCAGAACATTCTAGCCTGCTTCAAACTAGCACAGAAGCATTCAGGGCTAAAAAATCTCTGTGATTTACCAGCATAAGGCCAAATTCTGTGGTAGGAATAAACCCATACAGAGATATTGGGATGAAGTGTATGATGCAGTCACACAGCACAGATTTTGCCCTGTGACTGTGCAATATGTTGGTGACTCCTTTGAAGTCTAAAAGTCTGAAAATTAAGTTATTTTACTGGGTTTTAAAAATTATTATTATTATTATTGATTTTTATTCTGCAATATTTCTTAGCCATATTTGTACTCTGACTATTTCATTTTCATTCTCATGCAACTATTGTTTCTGTGTCCTGATTTCCAAACTGTGACCCCAAAAAGGGAAAGTCAGCCCGAGGGGACTGTGGGAATTCACCACTGCCCAAAGTAGTTACTCATTTTACCACACATTGCTGACTGTAGTAGAGCACTGAGTCATCCTCTGTCTACTCTGCAGCGAGTCTATCTCTACACTTTGTAGAAGACAAGAGCACCAGTCCAGCTTTTCATCTTTTTCTTTTAGGCTGACCTGCTATTTGTATAGTTTGGAGAGGCTGGCTGTGTTCTGGCAAGGTAATATATTCACAGGATCACAGATCACAAATTCTGTGGTAGTCTATTAAAAGAAATAAATTAACCCCCTTGGCAATGCCAAACACCATTTCTGCACAGTTAAGTCAATCTGAAGGCCATCCATTCTGCAGGTCCTGTTTTACAGCTCTAGCTGACTGCAAGGCAGTGACTGCTCAAAGTTTAACTAATGAATCTGCTCTCAGGTTCCAACAAAATGGCTCCAGAGGTAATTTAAAAAGGAGAGAACAAACAGACTCATCGGGCTGTGGAGAAACAATATGAAAGTATTGCAAGTCTTGCACAATACAAGGCTTGCCATGAGCTGGGACTTGATCCAAATCCATCTCTTCACACTTGGATAGTCCTCAAAACTGTCCAGTCTTTCAGTCACTTCCAGGATTATATAAAATGGCATCATGTGTTGTTCCAGCTATTCTTCCAATGTTATTCCTAAGTAGGCATCAGCTTCACAGCCCTTGAGAGAGAATTATTCTACAAAACTATATGTAGTTCATTATTCCTAGCAGGTTTGCTCGCTACAATCATCAATTCAAATGCTTCCAGGGTCAGACAGGGGGGAAAAAATTACTTCATTCAGAATCTACTCACGAACCCAAACTCTATCCAGGGTGCAATAGGTAACAATTTTAACATTTAAAGGGCCTTTGGCATGTTTCAGAGTTATTACAGTACTGAAATAAATAGAAGTTCACAGCTCTACCAAGGCAATCTTTTTAAGTTGTCATATTTTTGAGGCAAAGAAAACAAGAAATGCATCAGGGTCATGTAGGGAAAATTACTTCCATGTTCAAAACTATCAGCATCAGGTTTCAGTTGAAGTGCCAGGTTTCAGAGAATTTCTATAAAAATTAGATGGCACTTCTTTACAGGGATAAATAAATGCTAGCAGGCACCCAAGCTTCAACATCTTGGCTTTACATTGCAATAGAGGTTTACCTGTGCAGAGATCAAAGAATCACAGAATGGCAGAGGTTGGAAGGGACCTCCAGAGATCACTGAGTCCAACCCTCCTGCCAAAGCAGGATCCTCTAGGGTGGTCTGCACAGGAATGCATCCAGGTGGGGTTTGAAAGCCTCCAGAGGAGACTCCACAACCTCTCTGGGCAGCCTGCTCCAGTGCCCTGTTACCCTCACTGTAAAGAAGTTTCTCCTCACATTGAGATGAGACCTTCTATGTTCAAGTCTGTATCCATTGTTCTTTGTCCTGTTACTGCACATCACCAAAAAGAGATTGCCCTTGACACCCACCTCTCAGACATTTGTAGGCATTGATCAGATCCCCCTCAGTCTTCTCAAGACTAAACAGCCCCAGGTTTTTCAGTCTCTCTTCATAGAGGAGACGTTCAAATCAGCCTTGTGGCTCTCCATTGGACTCTCTCCAGCAAATCCCTGGCTCTCTTGAAGTAGGGAGCCTAAAATTGGACACAGTATTCCAGCTGTGGTCTCACCAGGGCAGAGGAGATTGGGAGAAGAACATCCCTAGACCTGCTGAACACACTTTTTTCTTGATACACCCCAGGATACCATTTTCCCTCTTGGCCACAAGGGCACATTGCTGTACATATTGATTAGCCAAGTATTTGACTTACTATTCTGATCAATGTCCTACACAGTCAGATAACTTCCACTAAGCTGACTGGAGAACTTCAAGATATCATCTGACTTGGTGAGGTTATTCTGACTCAGTGAGCCTGTATAGAAGCTTTCCTAACCCCAAGCTGTTGTAATGCTTTTTTGCATCTTCTGTACAAAAAAGGGTGGTAAGTTCCTGCAGCATCTCCTCCAGCAGTGGAGGATACCAGTAATGAGGTTTATGTCTGCATCTTTCCAGTTTCCATTTCTTTTTAAGGATTCTATGTGATGGAGAGGGTCCAGAGGAGAGACACAAAAATTATCAGGGGGCTGGAGCACCTCTGCTACAGGGACAGACTGAGGGAGCTGGAGTTGTTCAGCCTGGAGAAGAGAAGGCTCTGGGGAGACCTAATAGTGGCCTTCCAGCACCTGAGGGTGGCCTGCAAGAAGGCTGGAGAGAGACTGTTTACAAAGGCCTGTAGGGATGAGGGGCAAGGGCTTCAAACTAGAGAAGAGTAGATTTAGATTGGATGAGCAGCCTGACCTAGTTGAGGATGTTTCTGCTGACTGCATGGGGTTTGGACTAAATGACCTTTGGAGGTCAATACCTCGGTATTCAAATTCCTCCAGACACAGAAATTCACCGGGACAGATCTCTCCATCTTCTTCAAAGCAACAGATAGAAACTGGAGCTCAAGAGTTCCACCTCAACACGAGGAAAAACTTCTCCTGTGTGACCTGCCCTAGGTGATACTACTTTGGCAGAGGAATTGGACTTAATGATCTCCAGAGGTCCCTTCCAATCCCTACTATTTTATGATTCTATGATTTTTCACTTGTTAGTTTGATGAATGGTGCCAAGATATGATCCTCTCTAGCTGTTAGTTTTCTTAAAATGACAAAGATGGAAATGAAATAATTTATTCAAGATGAGCAAAGATTTGACTGAAAGCCACATGAAACTTCTTTTCTTTTTCCACTGGAAAGAACCATAAAGCTTTTAAGTAAAGCTTTTACTATTTTATTTTTTTCTTCTTCAAAAATTATTGATTTTTTTTTTTTTTTTGTTGTTCAGCTCTGGAACTGAATAAAATCAGTTACTCACAGCTTAGAAACTGTGTGGGTACTCATAAGTTACCCCATTGCTAATGTTAGGGAATGATTAATAGTAACGTAGCTGAATATGTAATGCCCTAATGCGCAAAGATAAAGAAATGAGCAGAAAATGAGGCTAAATTATAGCAGAGTGACAGCAATGCTTTTCTGATGATGGCAATTATGTCATGGGTGAAAAAGTATCTCCTGGTGACAAGTCTATATATCACTAGCTGAAAGCTCCTGTAGGGTTCCATTTAAAATGTTTATTTTCCAAGGCAGTGGAAAGGGACAGAGGTATTCTCTTTCGTCATTTAAATGTCAGGCTTCCCCTAGATGACTTCACTGCTTCTCAAATGATGCACAGCTTTCAACATTTTTTCATTTTGCAAATTACTGGCTGGAGACAGCCCTGCTTGCCAAAAATGGTAGGAGCAAAGCAGTGTCCTGACTGGTGAAAGGCAGGTGGGTGGTGTGGAGGGATAGGGCGTTGCTGCTTGCAGTTGTGTTGCACAGCTCATGCTTTGTGGACACTGCTTGGCCTACTATGGAGAATCATAGAACCATAGAATTGATTTGGATGGGAGAGACCTTTAAGATCATCAAGTCCAACCCTCAACCTAAGAGCATCATGGCCATTAAACCATGTCCTGAAGTGCTCTGTCCACATGTTTTTTGAACACCTTCAGGGGTGGTGACTCCAACACCTCCCTGGGCAGCCTGTTCCAGTGCCTGACCACTCTTGCAGGAAAGAAATTTTTCCTTTAAGACCTTTAAGATCATCAAGTCCAACCCTCAACCTAAGAGCATCATGGCCATTAAACCACGTCCTGAAGTGTTCTGTCTACATGTTTTTTGAACACTTTCAAGGGGTGGTGACTCCATCACCTCCCTGGGCAGCCTGTTCCAGTGCCTGACCACTCTTGCAGGAAAGAATTTTTTTCCTAATACCCAACCTGAACCTCCCCTGGCACTGTTTCAAGCCATTTCCTCTCATTCTATCACCTGATACTAAGGAGAAGAGACAGACTCCCACCTCACTCCAAGCTCTTTTCAGGGAGTCATAGAGAGCAATGAGCTCTCCCCTCAGCCTCCTCTTTTCTAGACTAAACAATCCCAGCTCCCTCAGCCACTACTCATAAGAACTATGGAGAACAGGGAGAAATGATGTCCTGGTTTGACTGGCTCATGCCCTTACTCAACAGATGAAGTGCTCTTGGTCCACCTTGGCTTGGGTGGCAAGCCCTGCTGCTTTATGCCCATCATTAACACGCAGGATGCTGGACCAGCTCATTTCAACTACACTGTCACCTAGAAAGGTTGGACCTGGCATTCTGTCATTTATTACTTTATTATTTAAACATAATTTCTACAGCCAAACAATGCCTTTGTATTTTGAATTCTTTGTGGTCAGTATTGCTTGTTGATTCTACCAAGCAGGTTTGTAAACTTTCCCAAACTGATTTTAACAGGCAACCAGCAAGAGAACAAGGGGATACAGTCTCAAATTGTGCCAGGGGAGGTCCAGGCTGGATGTTAGGAGGAAGTTCTTCATAAAGAGAGTGATTGGCATTGGAATGGGCTGCCCAGGGAGGTGGTGGAGTCACTGTCCCTAGAGGTGTTGAAGCAAAGCCTGGATGAGGCACTTATTGCCATGGTTTAGTTGATTGGACAGGGCAGGGTGCTAGGTTGGACTGGATGGTCTTGGAGGTCTCTTCCAACCTGGTTGATTCTATGATTCTATGATTTTGCCTCTCTTTTTGTGTGAGGCATCATTTGCACTTATGTCACTATAACATTTTAAACAAGTGATAGTTACTCATAAGTGAGGATGCTCAGTGGAAGTGAAGAGCTGACAACCAAACACTTGATTAGAAAACAACAAAACTAGGATGAATACGTCCTGCAGTTATTTGGAAGGTGACACAGACATGGTAGAAAGAAATTCTGAAGCAAGCAGAGGCAGGAAATCACTTTCTAATTCACAGCTACCATAGGAAGCTGGCCTAGTGTCTTCTTTCATGCACTCTGTTTCGGTACATGAGCTTTTATTGTCCTTTAACCATCCAAATGCTGGGCACACTTGTGGTCAGCACATCACCTTGGAAAGTGCAGACTGGAATTATTTCAGACTGAGGAGAGAAATAAAACCAGGTATGCAGCTCCCTGGACAAGAGACACAGCACAACTCACAAGCATTGACTCTTGCTCTCAAACTGCCTTGCTGTTGTGAGCTTTTCCATGCTTGACAAGCACAGTGCATGCAATTACATGAAGGATGCTACTTCCTAAATCCAGATTTGAAACTTTCAAATTCTTTTTTTTTTTTTTCAAATCATTATTCCTTTTTTGAACATTTTCCCATGTCTTAGATCCTGCCATGGTAATTCCAGTCACCCTCACTTGGATTGTTTGATGCTGAAACAAAGCAGCGATTCTTTGGAGTCTGTTTTCTCTCATTGTCCTTGACCAATTGTTTTATTCACTCTATTAAATACATTATTTCCATGGTGCATCCACTAGGAAGCAGTGAGGTGGAAAACCTTTAGTTTTAGAAGTAGGACACAGGAGCCTTTCAGTCCTGCTGGATCATCTTGTGTTGAGGAGGAATCAGTGAGAAGAAGCACAAAAGAAAAGCCCACAACATCCTGGCAGGGGAAATGATTGTCTCCCTGGATTCAGCACTGGTGAGATCACACCTTGAGTACTGGGTTTGGTTTTGGGGACATCACTACATGAAAGACAATGAGGTGCTAGAATGGGTCTAGAGAAAGCCAATGAGGATGAAGGGTCTGGAAAACAGGTCTTGTGAAGAGCAGCTGAGAGAAGTGGGGGTGTTTAGTCTAGAGAAAAGAAAACTGAGAGAAGACCTTCTTGCTCTCTACAATTGACTGAGGGGAGACCTTCTTGCTCTCTACAACTTCCTCAAAGGAGGTTGTAGTGAGGTGAGTGTCCCTCTTCTTCCCAGTAACAAGGAATAGGATGAGAAGAAATGGCTGCAAACTGCACCAGGGAGGGTTTAGGATGGATATTAGAAGACATTTCTTCACTGAAAGGGTTCTTAAACACTGGAACAGGCTCCCCAGAGAGGTGGCTGAATTCTCATCCCTCAAAGTGCTTAAAATACACACAGATGTGGTGCTGAGGGCATGGTTTACCACCAGCTGTGGCAGAGTTAGATTATGGTTGGACTTAATGATCTTAATGTCCATTTCCAAACAAAACACTTGACTCTAAAGAAACAGAGCAACAAGGAAAGAAATGAACTGAGAAGGAAATGAAAGGTAAAGGATGAGGAATAGCAAAGAGGCAGGTTTAGGACCAGGGGTGGCAGCCACAAGACAAATAATATGGGATGTGAGTCTGGATTAAGAGATGAATGAGAACAGAGGGAGTGGTGATAGGAACTAACTGCTGATGAAAACAGAGTACTGTAGAGTCTCAGAGATGGATGGTGGAAGGAAGAAGCATGATGAAGAGATGAGGACAGAAGAGAGACTGAGATGGAAGCAGAAGACATAAAGAGAAATACAGCAAAAATTAAGCAGAAGGCATCATATTGCTGATGCTGTGTGATGCAGTATAGCACAGGCAGCAGGACTTAGCACAGCTTGTTTGCACCAACAGATGACACACTTCAGGAGAAAGGGTAATTCTGCCTTGATTTTCAGTTTCCATTAAGGGAATATCCAGCACTGGTTTTATGAGTTACTTATTGTCATGCTTAAAAATACAGTGCTTCCCTCCAGATGGAGCATTTCTGCTCTATAAATCAACACCTGGAGTAGTCAGGTGAGTGGGAGCACAGCAGAAAGGGCAACAACAGAGAGCCAGATGCCAGCAGAACAAAAGCAACACATGGGTGAAAATCAGCCAGCCTTAATTCATGGTCCACAAACAGCTTGAGCAAAAGAGGCCAAGGCACTGCCAGAAAATTGAAGTCTCTGCTGGTAGGCTGAGAACTGCCATGGCTCTCCCTGCTCTCAAAGCCTCAAGCCCACTCTTCCCTGTCATGCACCTAGAACACCTAGAACATCAGAAGTACTTTAGAAGAACAAAGATGGAGACCAGTGCAGGTAAAGATGGCTTAGTGAGGTGCTCTGATGAAGCAGAGGTATGTGAAGGAGCCAACTCCTAAGATGCTGTTGGTGCTCATTCACAAAATAATCACAGAATCATAGAACAGTAGGGGTTGGATGGGACCTTGAGATCATCAAGTCCATCCCCACTGCCAAAGCAGGATCACCTAGGGCAGGCCACACAGGAATGTGTCAAGATGGGTCCCTCTCTGGGGAGGCTGTTCCAGTGCTCCAGCACCCTCACAGTAAAGTTTTTCCTCATGTTGGGATGGAACTTCCTGTATTCCAGCTTGTGTCCTTTGCCCTTCATCTTATCAAAGAGCACCAGCAAAAAGATAATGGCCCCCTCTTGACACCCAGCCTTCAGATTTCTGGAAACATTGATCAAACTCTCTCTCAGTCTTCTCCTGACTAAATAGCCCCAGGTCTCTCTCAGCCTCTCCTCATCAGACAGATGATGTTCCAGTCCCTTCATCATCCTTCTAGCCTCCTTTCTATAGTATATCCCTGTCCACTCTTGAACTGAGTGACCTAGAACTGGACACAATACTCCAGACGTAGTCTCACCAGGACAGAGTAGAGGAGCAGAACCCCTGACCACAGTCTTCTTAACGCACCCCAGGAAACCATTTGCCTTCTTGGCCACAAGGGTACATTGCTGTCCCATGGATAACTTCCTGTCCACCAGGACTCCAAGGTCTTTCTCCACGGAGCTGCTTTCCATCAGCTCAACTCCTAATCTGTACTAGTGCACGGCATTGTTCCTCCCTGGGTGCAAGACTCTACATTATTCTTGTTGAATAAGTGTATAGAAATAATGACCAAATCAGCCTATAAAACAGGATTCTTGACACAGACAGGTCCTGCTTCAACTGTAAACACTTTTACTTGGAGGGTCCCAGCAGTACTGCAGATACTAAGCTTTCTCAGATATCAAAAGGACACACACAAGTGTTCAGAAAGCAGAAACCCAGGAGAGATGGCGGGGAGGGGGGGAGGGAGGAATTACAAAAAGAGAAGAAAAACAAAGCCAGAAATTCTTTTGTTAAACTTTGGAATCATTCTTTCATAAAAGGCAGCATATCCTAACAGGGCAATTTTCATACTGCAAAAAGAATTTCCAACCTGGGCAGCATGACTTCTTGAGAAAGATCTGAGGAGCAATAAAAGAGCCTGCGTGCAAACGTGCGTGCGTGCGTGTGCGTGCACAGTGTCTTTGACAGCTGCAGGGAACAACCTGTTTTAAATAAGAACAAAGGTGAACAAAGCCAGTTGTCAGCACAGCTCACCAAGTGAGGGGTTTTAGTGTGCATGACGTAGGCCATATAAAATGTTTTGCCTGAGATAGAACAGCACCCAGTCCAACGTGAAACATGTTGGATTTGGGTTGGTTTTTTCCCTCAAGCTTTTCCTACAAAAACATGTTTCAAGAATTCCCCCTGTTTATCTTCATTATTTATTCATCTCCAAAAAGGCCCAGTGGATCACCTCATTCACCTTCATCAGCAAATTAAAATCAGCTTCTTTCCTCCCTCAATATCCACATTCTTTCAGTTGCCACAAAATTCATTAATATCTGCTATGCAACAGAAAGTGGAGGACAGATCTGATGAGTATGTTTTACTCAAAGAAGGAAGATGTTAAGGAAAAAAAATCATAGATTCACAGAATGGTTTGGGTTGGAAAGAATCTTGAAGATCATCTGGTTCCAAGTCTCATTGCCATGGTCAGGGAAACCTTTCACCAGACCAGATTGCTCAAGGCCTCATCCAGTCCAGCCTTGAACACCTCCAGGAAGGAAGCATCCATGATAACCCTGGGCAACCAGTTCCAATGTCCCACCATCTTTACTGTAAAGAATTTCTTCCTAATAATGATGGAAGATTCCTTCTAAATGATTATGGAAGATTGTCAGTTCCTTGAATGTTTCATCAACAACAACAAAAAGTCGGGCAAGCATCGCAGCACAGAGAATGATTGGCATTGGAATGGGCTGCCCAGGGAGGTGGTGGAGTTGCCGTCCCTGGAGGTGTTGAAGCAAAGCCTGGATGAGGCACTTAGTGCCATGATCTGGTTGGTTGGCTAGGGCTGGGTGCTAGGTTGGGCTGGATGAGCTTGGAGCTCTCTTCTAACCTGTTTGATTCTATGATTCTATGGAAATAAACCCCAATTCAGAATCATAGAATGGTCTGGATTGGAAGGGAGCCCCAAAGGTCATCTAGTCCAACCCCCTCTGCAGTAAGCAGGGACATCCTCTACTAGATCAGGTTGCCCAGAACCTTGTCCAGCCTTAGGAAAAGCTCTGTTTTTGCACAAACAAAAATGTTTGGGCTTTGGTAAAGGTGTGAAAGAACTCTGAGAGAGCTGCAAGTGCTGCCTTTATTCCTAGTGTTTTGTATGTTTCTGCACTGAAGACAAAGAGCCTACAGAGAGCAGGGCGTTCTGCTGGAAAGGTTACAGAACTCTGTTTACAGAGAATTTTATAACCAGACAGTCATTTGTTACAAGTCTCCAAGATCCACAAGAGGAATCCATTGCTGAGCAGAGTTTAGGGAATTCTTTCTAAAGATAGCAACTTATCAAGGAAAGCACATCATTAAGTAGTTAGAGCAATTCCATCTTCTGCTTCCCAGTTAGTCTCCTCTAAAGCAGACAACTGTGCCAGGTGCACAGTACAATTGCTGACTTGCAGAGGTCCTCTACTTTTATTTCTTGGCATTTTTCTTATCTGATCTCAAAATGTTGCATTTGTAGCTCTCCTCAGGAACACATTTCTTGGACTTCTTCATCCCAATGAAGACATAAACAAAAATATTAGATTTTCAAAGTTAGATTTTCCCAGCCTTTGATGTGACTTAGAAGGGAAGGTACTCAAGAAATAACAAGATTTGGAGTTCCTCTATATTTTAATATATCATTTGATTGCTCTGCACAAGAAAAGTTCTAAAGGTTAAAGACCCTTTTGCCAATAGCCTTGACATGCTATGTCATGTCCTCTACCCAACTCTGACACTGCCACAGTGGTGTGTAGCTGGAGTAGATGGACTGGTGATATATCACAGTTTCAGTATGAGGCCTGGTGGTGGTACAGACATGGCTGTGCAGACTATGAAAACACAGATGAGGGAAGCTGTGTCACTTGCAGCTCCAGCCTGGTCCAAGCATAGCATCACAAACAGAGCAGCTAAGAGACAACATCCATGAGGGCTGCCATTTGGAGAGGGATGTGGGTTGGAAATAGAGCACAGAGGTAGGGAGGAGCCTGAGACAGAGACAAGCTGTGCAACAAACTCGGAGCCTGAAATCAGCTGGGATGGGGTATGTGACCAGATACCCTCCTACAGAGCCAGCAGCAGCAGTGGGGCACAGCCTTGTGCTCAGCTGCTGATCACAGTCAAACGTGCCTGTCAGCAGATAGTTCAGAAACATGCTTGCAAAGTGCTCTCTGCCTGGAGGCTGACAACCTGCTATTGCTATCAATTATTTTGTTACCTCAGAAGGCAGACTAATGGCTTTAAATGCTTCTGACAGTCTCCTGAAGTGCCAGCGTAATGCCACATCATTACATTTTGACGGGTATCTATTTTAGTGCTTGCCACTGCGAGTGGAATTTCCTCTTTTTAAAGACTGTGTAGCTCTACCAGACAAGTTAATTAAGATTGCCAAGGACCCAATAAGAAGACTAAGCACAACATCTGTCTGCTTGATCCATATGGTCATTTGTGATTGCATAATCATAGAATCACAGAATGGTAGAGGTTGGAAGTGACCTCTGGAACTCATCAAGTTCAACCTCGCTGCCAAAGCAGGATCACCTAGGTCAGGTCACACAGGAACACATCCGGGCCAGTCTTGAAAGTCTCTAGAGAAGGAGGTTCTACAACCTCTCTGGGCAGCCTGTTCCAGGGCTCTGGCACCCTCACAATACACTTTTTGCTCATGTTGAAGTGGAAATTCCTGTGTTCCCTTCATTGTGCCTCATCCCCTCACAGGACACCACTGAAAAAAGCCTGCCCCCTCCTTCTTGATGCCCACCCTTCAGATATTTGTAAAGATATCTTTTCAGTCTTCTCTTTTCCAGGCTGAGGAACCCCAGGTCACTCAGTTTCACACAGGAACCTTTCCTCTGGCAAAGGAAAAACAGAAACATTGAAATGCATCAGCTCTGCACAGAGCAGGCAATGATTTCTCTGTAGAAACCCAACTTCATCTCCTGTAAAGCATTCATTAAATGAGGCAGGAGACTATAAAAAGGGAAAGAATGATTAAGGCTGGTGCATGTTTCCTCAGGAAAATGTGACTCTATCTCTGTTGTGTCTGTGGGACGGATTCCCCACGCGGTGCTAGTCACACCATGTGCAGCACATTTACATGGATTGTGAAGGGTTTTCATTCCCAAGACTGATTCCCGTTTTGGGGAGTTTGTTAGAGGTCTGGGCTTTGTTGTGCAGAAGCCTGGAGCATGGCTCCTGTGTTGGAGACAAACGGGGCTGCGATCCAAGCAGAGGCAGCACCCACTCTCTAGCGCTCTGAAAACCACATCCTGGGTACCCTGCAGCAGGTGTCCCAATCAAACCCCTGCTCTCTTTGTGCTTCCACCTCCTAGCCAGAAACGAGTAGTTCTGCTCTCCGAGGAGTGTGTGCTAAGCAGGGCATTGAACAGAGCCTAAAATCAATCATTCTGCACCTGCTTTTCAGATGACAAAGGTCCAGCCTGCATGCCAAATGAGTAGAGGGTCCTTAGGAAAAATAATGAAAGAACACAGAAGCAGAGTTTCCCCAAAATGTAAACACCTACAGGACCATTTTTGTAGATAATGATATTTGACGTGACATGCCTTTAGCGGCTGAGGAGATTGCACGCTTCTGAACAGGAAGGTGGAGAGGAAAAGGAAGAGGAAAGAAACGGTGAAGAAGGGGAAGCAGAAAGGCAAGAGTAGCTTCTAATCCCCTTGTAACGACCGAAAAGGTGACTGAGCAATTTAGGAAATCATTAGGCAAACAGAAGGAAATCCTAAATTCTTTTCTGTTGTTTGGGAACAAAAGAGCTGATTTAGGACTTCTTTAATGCTGGTAGAATGGTGCGTTTCAAACCTCATGCAGACTCAGCCTTGCTACTGCACATTCATTTTCAAAACTAAATCTTCTTCACGCCTTTGCCAACTGCTTTTAAGAGCAGCGAGTGCTCACCACCAGCAGCACTGTCGCTTCAAACGCCGGCACAGCGAAAGAACATCCAGATGAACATTTTCATCAGGCAGCGGCATGAATTCGGAAGCATCGCTTTTGCGCATCCTACTTCAGTTAAGCGCAAACTGTTCCCAGGGACTTTCTGCGATCAAATGACGCTTTTTTAATCGCTAACCTATAAACCGTGAGCCCGGGGAGGGTGGGGAGAGGGTGTCAATCATGAACTCCGGGAAAGTGATGCTACGGAAAACGCTGACTTGGGAGAGCCACCGGCTCCCTCCAGCCCTTCCCACCCCTCCTGCCCTTCCCACCCCTCCTGCCCTTCCCACCCCTCCTGCCCTTCCCACCCCTCCTGCCCCGCCGCGGCGGCTCCACCCCCTCCCCTTGCCCCGGGCGGCCGCGCACAATGCCGCGGCCCTGGCCGCTGTCCCCGCCCGGTCCCCCAGGTCCCGGCCCGGCCCCGTCGGCGGGACGCAGCCGTCACCTGGCAGCGGCCCGAGGGCGCCTTCCCCCGGCGGCGGGGCCGGGCCGGGCTGAGCCGTGCTGCGGAGTCCGCCGTGTTCCTTGCATATTGGGTAGCTTTCCACTTTGAAAAAGGCTAATTATAAGGTAAGATAATGAGATTTTGTTCCAGCTGTGCTACTTGTTGTGGTACATGCGCACTGCCGGTTAACCGAGCCTACTGGGCATACGCGGCGAGGCCGGCGGGAGGCTGGAGCGGGCTCTGCGATGCCCAGGGCAGCCCCACTGCTGCGGCTCCGGCTGCGGGCGGGCTGGCCGCAGCGCAGCTGCGCGCAGGGACCCGCCGGGCCCGGGCTGAGGTCCGTGTTCGGTCGGAGCCCTGGGAGAAGCTGCACCTGGTAGCCTTCTGCTGCGGGACTTCCCCGGCCGGACAGCGCCCGGAGGGGTCAGGGAAGGATAGCTGGAGACAGGTTTGGCACATTCCGTCCCTCAGCTCGGCGCTGCTGCTGCCTTTTCTCACGGGTGCTGTTGGTACGCTTCGTGCGCATCGCCTTCCCCTCGTCTGAACTGCGAGATTAACATGGACACATGGACATCTTCCTGGGGGGCTGGAGAAGAGCGCCGGTCCCGTTCTAACACTGCTCCGTAATCTGAGCCTGGGTATGGTCGGATCTTGGTTTTAAAGGTATTTGGTGTTTTTCTTGAGGCTCGAAATGGTGCCGAGGAGGTTTAGATTACATCTTGGGAAGCGTTTCTTTACCGAAAGAGTGCTCAGGCGTTGGAATAGGCTGCCCAGGGAAGTGATGGAGTCATCATCTCTGGAGGTGTTCAAGCAAGGTGTAGATTCTGGGACCTGGTTTAGTGGGCATAGTGGTGTCAGGTTGACTGTTGGACTTGATGAAGTCTTTTCCAAGTGAAACAACTCTATGATAAAGTTGGTGTGACAATCTATCGAGTGTGCTTCCTCCAAAGCACTGCCTCTAGTCACTGTTCAGTTGCCATAAGACAGCTCATTTGTGTTGAAACTTTCTCAGCAAACTGGATTTGTGTTTTGACAAAATTAGAAGCAAAATGAGGAGGAAAAAGTTGTTTTGGAAGGCAAGCAATGTCTCCTCCTAAGTAAAGACATTTTCTTTCAGTATGCTTTAGGAACTCTTGTGTAGTTTTGAAGTTGTGAGAGTATTATATTGCTTTTGATCTAATTTGATACAATCTCTTCTAAAGAGTTAATTCTCAGTGGGTTTTTGTACTTTAGCTTTGTATAGTAGGTAGCCACAAAAAATGTCTTTAGAGTTACTAGAACTGATTGATTTTACTTAAAGGATTTATTTGTTTTCAGAGTTGTCTCTGTGATAAACTGAACGTGGACAGTTGTGTGTTAGGGTCCTTGACATGTTTGTGCCTTGCCTTTACAGTTTAATGGATAGAAAGGAGAAAGTCACACAGATGTGGTTTATTCTTTTACTTGCCATGGGTTTTGACCTCATTTTCATCTTTCCTCTTTCAGTTGAGATGGATCTGAGGGAAGAACCAAAGCTGATGATTTTAAAACTTCACCTAATTTGCAATTGCCCAACCTCAGCATTAGGCCTGATTGGTTTGCTTCCTAGAGAGCTTTACCATCTTTTGGCTCTACTTGATTTTAGCAAATTTTAAGTGCTCTGAATCGGTGAAATTCAGCCTGTGAGTACCTCAACCAAACATAGAAGCGTTCAGAGACAATCCTGACATGTGCAGGATTTTCCAGTGGCTGTAGAAATAATCTTCAAAATCAGCTGTTGTACATTAAACAGGAAAGGAAAAAAAAAAAGATGAAATGAAGAGGGAACTCCTTTATTAAGTTAAACCACCTCTTGCTGGTTTTCATTGTCTCAGGACTCCAGAGAGCAGCCTCTCACATCACTTAATGGGCAACAGCTTTCTAGCTACCACCGCTAGGAAGCTGTCTGGTCTTTCTTAACTCTGCATATGCAGTAGCAAACTTTTCAGAGTTTCAGTGGAAGAACAAGCCTGTGAAGGCATTTGCTTTCCCAGTGCTTCCCGGGGATTGCTATGTGAATGGCAGAAACACTGTCGGCTACTCAGAGGAAGCAGCCTTCATTGACCATCAGTCAGCTTGTCCTTAGCACGTCTAAGTCCTTATTACCACACTTCTCTTAACTCCCACTCACTGGTGGCCCACAAAATCATTAAAAAGTATCACATCCCATTGCAGCAAACTTTTCAGAACTTAAATGTCAAAATAAGGCACTATGGAGGAGAAGCATGTCTCAGATGGCTTTGTGCTAGAGCAGCAATGAGGAGCTTTGTGGGTCTCCAGGCTGTGTCCAAGCTCAGATCCTCAAGTGACCTTAACTGCTTCCCTTCCTCCTATCCTCTTCCTGCTGCCTGCTGCCCTTTCTGCTGCCTCTGTCTTTGATAGCAGAGGGGATAGCTCTCCATCTCTCTCCAGATTGTCCTCCACATTAAGTCCCTTTGAGTGTTTCTCTAAGCACTAGGAGACACCTTGAGAAGCTTGGCACAGTCTGTTTGCAAAGCAGGGAGCTAAACCAGGTCACTGCAGCTGTAGTGCCAAAATGTTCACAAGTATGCAAACCACAAGGGAAGCTCTTGTCCTTCTGGGTCATCTTCTGCCTTATCAGAATTTCCTAATGTAGGTTCTATGCAAGAGATGGAAAAGGTTGCATGCATGAACAGTTGTGGTATTTTCTCACTTTGATGGAATTACAGATGGAAAGGGCAATGCAAGTACTGGTATCATTGTCAGTAAATGTTTTGTGGCTTTTCACTTTTGCACCTTCTGTTGAAAACATTCTGAGGTGAATTTTTTCTTGGTGGGTTTTTTGTTTGTTTGTTTTTTAAGGAGAGAGGTGAAGTTTTGGACACCACCGAGCACCTGTTCCTTGATAAGAAAATACAAGGAAGTTTCAGATAACATATTGTAAGCCACTTTGGAGAATGGCTTCTCATAGCAGGTATCAGTGCTAAGCAGGGTTTTTACAGTTCCCACTTGGCTACATGCATTGTATTCCAAATGTAGTCAGGAAGTGTGTGGTCTTTCAGAAGGCATGAAAACATCTGCTGGCCACTAGCTGTAATTTCCCTTGCAAATGTAAGCATGAGCCAATGCTTGATTTTAGCTAAGGTCTTGCTGCTGCTTTTTCCCACTTACTGGACTTCAGGTGGGATTTATTTTATTTGTAATGCCCATTGGTGGTCTCCTGGTAGGAAATCATTGCAGTTTCTTTCAACAACACAAACCCATTGTTCTCCAGTTGCAAGTTATAACTCATGCTGAAGTCTCGCTCTGGTCTGAAAGAGATGCTGTGAAAATGGTACTGTGGGGTTCCTCCTTTGCATCTCAGTGACTGAACTTGGCAGATGCAGAAACAAGCAAGCAAAGGCAATGTGTGTGGTTCAGAGAAGTCTGTAGCTTTACTGACTCAATGAATTTATCAGCCTTGAAGGGAAGGTTAAACCACCCTGATGGGTAACCAGCAGACTCCAGCAAGGAGCACTTCAACCACTCTGCATTCCTGACTGGGAGGAGGAGGTAGAGCCATCCATAGCCTCTGTCACCTGTCCTTCAGGGCAGACTCAGGGACTGGTTTGCAGCAGAGCTTTCCTGTGTTGGACACCTGAACTGTGCTGTTGCACAAACTGTCCTATAGCCCTTAAAAACACAATAACTGGGCTTTCTGGCAGCTGGCACATAGCTGCATGGGGAAAACATGGTACTGGCCATGCTTTAAGGCAAAATTGCCAACAAACCCTGAAGGAGTAATTAGCCCCAGCCTGAGCAAGGCATGCAGAACTGGACAAGAATATAACCATAATAAAATGAAGCCGCACTTCCAGAGGTACAGGGTTCAGCAGCCATCAGCTTCCTGTTACACTTCTGGTGTTCAGTTCAAAGCTTGGAGGAAGGGGAAACAGAAACACCTTGTGCAAGGAAACATTTCAGTGCCAAACCCAAAGGAAGGAGGACATGGAGGGCCTAGTTGCTGCCCATCTGCTCCCACCTTCCTCCTTGCTGACTGCTTCCAGCACACCATTCATGCAAATGGTTCAAAGTACATCCATAGTTGCTCTTCCTCTATTCTGGTGTCTGCTGGTTTTGCAAGCTGAGACTGGTTTTTGAAAGTCTTGACACTCCTAACTCCCTGGCATGACTGCCCACAGACTTCCCTCCTGCTGCCCTGGTGCTGCCTGGTGTGGCTGTGGACAGCTCATGCTGCAGGCTGGGGAGGGATGCAGGAGTTGCAGCTCCCTGGTGCACCATGGACCATAAGAAGTTACATCAGCAGCTTTTGTAATCCAGTGTCCAGCATTGGGCTGAAAGGGACCTTTAAAGGCCATCTCATCCAACTCTTCCTGCAGCAATCAGGGACATCCTCAACTCAATCAGGTTGCTCAAAGCCTCATCAAGCCTCACTTTGAATGTCTCCAGGGATGGGGCCTCCACCACCTCCCTGAGCAAACTGTTCCAATGTTCTACCATCCTCAGAGTAAAGAACTTGTTCCTAGTGTGCATCCTAAATCTACTCTTCCCCAGTTTAAAATCACTGCCTCTTGTCCCATTGCTACAAGCCCTTGTAAGCACTCCCTCCCCAGCTTTCTTGTAGCTCCCCTTCAGGTACTGGAAGGCTGCTATGAGGTTTCTATGGAGCCTTCTCTTCTCCAGGCCATACCCAACCCCAACTCACTCAGCCTGTCTTTGCAGAAGTGCTTCAGCCCTCTGATTATTTTGGTGGAGCTCTGGACCCTCTCCATTGTGGCAGAAAATCAGGGAATGGCACAGTCCTGGGGTGTGTAACTGAGGCAGGTGGCAGTTTGCTATTTTATTTACCCAGTGTATTGCCAGAGGGGAAGGTGATTGTCTTGAACACTGGACAGCGGCAGGGCACCTGTTGTTCAAGGAGGACAAGTACAAGGAGAGAGAGAGACCACCTGGACTCTCCTGGCAGCAGAAGACCATATATTAGGGGAATGATTCAGGCTGCATGTTTTGACCTGATATGTGTGGTACCCCTTGGGGAACAGAGGTGCTGCACAGATCTCAGTAGTGCTGTCCACAGAGGAGCACTGGGTACAGTCCCCAAATCCACAGGGACCTGGAGCTGGTCTACCTGCTTCCCTGCTGTGGTCCAGGTGCTGAGCCCATGAGACTCTTACTGATGAATGCAGATTATCCAGTTCTGTCCAAATATTTTTCCCTATCTCTAAAAAATGCACAAACCAAGACAGAAGATGCAGAGAGTGGACTTGAAGTGCCAAATTGTTGGCTTTTCAGTGTTTTGGTTGTATCTAGCCTCGTATCTCATTGTTAAAGGTTTGGGTTTGTTTGGTTTTGGGTGTTTTTGCTTATTTTGACCTTGGATGCAGGTGCTTTCAACTTCTTGGCCATCCAGAGTAAAACTGCTCTAGGGAACACATTGAAGACACGTGGTCTGACTCTGAGGTGCTTTTAGTATTGCATCAGGGCCCATGCAGGTCTGCATTACTCAGCAAGCATTAGCAGCAGCAATCAGATGAGAAACCTGATAATAAATCAGTTGTTAGGGTCAGGAGGGAAAAACATCACCTTGCAGTCCTGAAATTCCAGTTTTAACTACTGAGGCATGAGAGTTGTACAAGGACGGAAAAGTGGAAGCAAGCTTCAACCCAGCTTTTAGTGTTCAAACACTCAGAAGGTGTAGCTTTTGATTATTGCTTGGACATCTGCACAGCTTTAGCAGCTACTTTGCCAGCCATCCTACACAGAACTTGATTTTAGAAGCACTTTCCCAGGACATGAAAACCAGAAGTGCTCTCAAGTATCTCTTGTGAAAGTTCACTGGTCACATCTCAGGCAGTCAGTTTCACCATGAGAAAGCTGAAGCAGGTTAAAAGGCTGCTCTGTGTTTCATGCCTCCTTCAGCACAAACATGTTAGCAAATTCACTTCCAAATATTGACACAGGTACAGGCCTTTATTTTTGCTTTTCCCAAAGGGGCCAGGTCAGTTATTCTTCACTGCTAGCTCTTCAGCTGGGCACAGCAAGGCAGTGACAGTGTTAATGTGCTTTCTTCTCCTGTTGCTCAGTCTTATCCTTGGCATTTGTCTTAGTTTAACAGGTAATCTGGATTATATATGTATATTAATGGCTTTCTCAACAGTATTCCTTGGTAGGCTTTTAGGTAATTGTGGGGCAGATGAGTTGTTTTGCACTATGGTTTGCAGTCTGGCTGGTGTGTACCACCTGTTGCAACTGCTGAGTGAAAAAAAAACCACACACAGACTTTATGAAGAGTTTTCTGAGCATCTCTAGAGAGGCTTTCAAGTGACAAGATTGTTAAAAAGAAAACAAAATTCTATCTTCTGGGATTTCTTTTGGGTTTATAGGGACCACCTTAAAATTTTCCTGTGGGACAAGGGAAGCTAGAAATATTCTCTTTTTTGAAGATCTGTGAATAAGAGAATGGTCTGGGTTGGAAGGGACCTCTAAAGGCCACCTAGTCCAACCCTCTCTGCAGTCAGCAGGGGCATCCTCAACTATAGGTTGCCCAGAGCCCTGTCAAGCCTGACCTTGAATATCTCCAGGCATGGGGCCTCAACTACCTCCCTGGGCAACCTGTTCCAGTGCTCTACTACCCTCATGGTAAAAAGCTTGTTCCTAACATCGTATATTCGTGACCTGGGAGATGGGTCACTTAGTTGGCAGGTTATGGCATTCAGCTTTGCCACAGCAAATAATATTTTATGCAAGGATGCATACTATTTGTTTTCAGATTTAGCCTGGGGCAGCCGAGGGAGAGTTCTTGGCAAAACCTTTTGCATGAAGCAGTGTGATAGAGCAGCCAGGGAATATATTGCATGCTAATAAAGTTCCTCCTTCAGTGTGAAAAGCGTGTGCTTTGTGAATGGCAGCAGGGCTTTCTTTACCTTTTGACATTCTGACTTGACCCGTAATGAAGCATCCACCAGCATGCCTTTTCAGCCCTTTCCAAAGAGCTGCCAAAACCAAAGAGATTTTTTTTTGGAGACTAAGCTGTGACCCAGCAAGGTTGGCTGTAAGGTTTGTTTGTTTTTCTCTCTCCCGCTGGTTCCTACTATTCTCTTAACTCCCACATCCTATCTGACTCTTGTTTTCCAATGCATTCTTCAGCCTCTCTTTCCCTACCTACTGCATCCTGTGTTCTGCTTTCTCACTTCCTTCTCCTTTCTCATAGCTTTTCTTTTCAGTTCCTATTCATTATGGTCCCTGGGGAGCAAGGAGTGAAACATTAACAGTTGCTGGAGAACCAAGTTTTTATGGCTGTTGTTATGAGTTTAGAGTTCACGTGAGGGCTCCAGGAGGCATCTTTTATGTACATTGTTGTTCCCCAGAGCTCTTTGCACCACTTCATTCCTGGGGCAGCAGAGAGGAATATCCACCTGTGCTTAACCTTCTGCCATCTACTGCCCAGTCTTTAAGATTAAAATGCTGACAGAAGTCACTCCTTGCTAAGATATGGATGTCCATTTAATGCAAGTTAGTGGACAGATGGTAAATTGCTCTTCTCTTGTCACTTCACTGTATGTCTCAGTTACAAAGAGGTTGAAAAGCTTCAGACACAAAATAATAAGTGAGGAGGGTAGATTTAAACTGCATATTAGGAAGAAATTCTTTACAGTGAGCATGGTGAGACACTGGAACAGGTTGCCCAGGGATGTCATGGATGCCTCATCCCTGTATCCCTAGAGGTATTCCAGGCCAGTCTGGATGAAGCCTTGAACAGTCTGGTATACAGTAAGGTGTCCCTGCCCGTGGCAGGGGTGTTTGCACTAGATGATCTTCAAAGTTCCTTCCAACTCAAACCATTCTACAAATCCATGAATGCTCCCAGTTCTGTTCTTCCATCACATGCAGGACCTTCCTGTGCTGATGTCAACATATCCTGAATATAAATTACAGATATAAAGTGCTTGCATTACTGAGAATTTCTGCATTGAAGTGTTGCCTGGGTAAGGCTGAATACTGCAGGTCTTTTTATCTTTTTGAGGATACAGCTAATTAGTGAAGTGCAAGCCTTATATAATGTCTGAAAATACAGCTTTAGAGAAGAGTGTTTTCCAGCTGAGCTTAGCAGTAGTCACAGGCTTTAGTCTGATCCTTGCAGTCCACCAAATCCTCTGTTGTAAATGAAAATGTGCCTGGAAGAAGCTTTTTAATGTAATTGTCACTGTGCTGGCAAATTTATCTTGCTGCTAATTTCTTATGCCTGTGATACCCAGATGGTTATCAGTTGTGTGCTAATGCAATCTTCTGTCCTGCTGTTTTGTTTATAACCAGGATTAATCCTATTATAACTAATGGCTTAGTTTTCTTCTTTTTTAAATCTTGTTTTCCACGCTTTTGTGTGTGTGCAAGACATAAGGAGGAATCCACCTTGTAAAACAACTTTGGTATAAATGGACTGGTGAGTAGATAATATCCTGTTGGGATATTATATACTTTTACCAACGTCATCTCAACAGAGAAAGAATGGAAATAAACCCTGGGTTTTATTTTTTTTTTAATCTACACATGTATGAACTTTCACTGCTTTTCAGAGTTCTAAAGGATTTCATGTCATAGAATCAAGCAGGTTGGAAGAGGCCTCCAAGATCAGCCAGTCCAACCTAGCACCCAGCCCTATCCAGTCAACCAGACCATGGCACTAAGCCTCATTCAGTCTTTTTTTTTTTAACACCTCCAGGGACAGCGACTCCACCACCTCCCTGGGCAGCCCATTCCAATGCCAATCACTCTCTCTGCCAACAACTTCCTTCTAACATCCAGCCTAGACCTCCCCTGCCACAACTTGAGGCTGTGTCCCCTTGTTCTGTTGCTGGTTGCCTGGCAGAAGAGCCCAACCCCACCTGGCTATAGCCTCCCTTCAGGTAGTTGTAGACAGCAATGAGGTCTGCCCTGAGCCTCCTCTCCTCCAGGCTCCACACCCTCAGCTCCCTCAGCCTCTCCTCATAGGGTTTGTGTTCCAGGCCCCTCACCAGCTTCGTCCCCCTTCTCTGGATATGTTCCAGTATCTCAACATCTCTCTTGAATTGAGGACCCCCAGAACTGGACAAAGGACTCAAGATGTGACCTGACCAGTGCTGAGTACAGAGGCAGAATAACCTCCCTTGTCAAGCTGGCCACACTGTTCCTGATCCAGGCCAGGATGCCATTGGCTCTCTTGGCCACCTGGGCAGACTGCTGGCTCACGTTCAGCTACTGTCTTGTGATTCTGTGATTCTACTGTGATTCTACCTCCAGGTCCCTCTCTGCCTGGCTGCTCTCAGCCACTCTGTCCCCAGCCTGTAGTGCAACTTGGGATTGTTGTGGCCAAAGTGTAGAACCCTGCACTTGGCCTTGTTAAAGTTCATCCCAAACTTTAGTAATTTAAAATACTTTGGGAAGGTTTGGGAAGGTAACTGTGCTAGGTAGTTAATTCTTGAAAGACTACCTAGATTATTCACAAATAAAAGTGATAAAATAAAGGTGATTTAAAAATGGAGAAACACACATATATGTGTGGGTATATAAATGCACATATATGTGTGTGTATATAAATGTACATGTGTGTGTATATAAATGTACATGTGTGTGTATATAAATGCACATATATGTGTGTGTATAAATGTACATGTGTGTATATAGCTGTTCACATAAATGTGTATGTAAATGTGCATATAAATATATTTATTTATTTGATGCATCTTTTCTGATTTGTTTCAGGTTGAAGAAACTCCTTGAGCAGGAGAAGATCTATCAAGCCCGGAAGGAGAAGGAACATACAAAGAGACTCAATAAACTAAGAGAAGAACTAGTCAAGCTCAAATCATTTGCACTCATGCTGGTGGATGAAAGACAAATGCATATTGAACAACTTGGTCAACAAAGCCAGAAAATTCAGGACTTAACCCAAAAACTAAAGGAAGAAGAAGAAAAACTTAAAATTGTTAGTGCAAAAACAAAGGAGGATGGACAAAAACTGATGAAGTTAGAGGCAGAGCTTGAACGCAAGACATCATCATTTTCTCAAGAACATGAGGAGATGACTGCTAAACTGGCTAACCAAGAGTCACACAACAGGCAGCTAAGGCTTAAACTAGTGGGGCTGACTCGCAGAATAGAGGAGCTAGAAGAAACTAACAAAAATCTTCAAAAAGCTGAGGAGGAGCTTCAAGAACTAAGAGATAAAATAGCAAAAGGGGAATGTGGGAACTCTAGCTTAATGGCTGAAGTGGAAAACCTCCGCAAGCGTGTCCTTGAAATGGAGGGGAAAGATGAAGAGATCACAAAAACTGAATCCCAGTGCAAAGAGCTGAAAAATAAACTGCAAGAGGAAGAGCACCACAGCAAAGAGTTGAAACTTGAAGTGGAAAAACTGCAGAAAAGAATGTCAGAACTGGAGAAGCTAGAAGAGGCTTTCAGTAAAAGCAAGTCTGAATGTACCCAGCTGCATTTAAACCTGGAGAAAGAAAAGAATTTGACCAAGGATTTGATAAATGAGTTGGAAGTGGTGAAGACTCGAGTGAAAGACCTTGAGGCATCAGAGAGCAAGTTGGAAAAGGCTGAAATAAGCTTAAAGGACGACCTGACAAAGCTGAAGTCGTTTACCGTCATGTTGGTTGACGAACGAAAAAACATGATGGAAAAAATAAAACAGGAGGAAAAAAAGGTTGAGGGTCTAAACAAGAATTTTAAAGTTGAGCAAGAGAAAGTTATGGATGTAACAGAGAAGCTGATAGAAGAAAGTAAGAAATTTTTGAAACTGAAATCTGAAATGGAGGAAAAAGTGTCTAGTTTGACAAAAGAAAGGGATGAGTTGATGGGGAAATTGAGAAGCGAGGAAGAAAAATCCTCTGAACTAAGCTGCAGAGTTGACCTGTTAAAGAAAAGAATAGATGGTATGGAGGAAGTTGAAAGAGAAATGACGAGAGGTCGAAGCAGGAAAGGCCCAGAGCATGGCTGTCACGAAGACAACAAGATTAAAGAACTTACTGTTGAAATTGAAAGGCTGAAAAAACGCCTCAAACAGTTGGAGGTGGTTGAAGGAGATTTGATGAAGACAGAAGATGAGTATGATCAGCTGGAGCAGAAATTTAGGACTGAGCAGGACAAAGCTAACTTTCTCTCTCAGCAGCTGGAGGAGATGAAACTCCAGATTGCCAAAACAAAAGCAATAGAAAAAGGTGAAGTGGTGAGTCAGGAGGCAGAGCTGCGACACAGGTTTCGTCTGGAAGAGGCCAAAAGCAGAGATTTGAAAGCAGAAGTTCAAGCTCTTAAGGAAAAAATCCATGAGCTGATGAACAAAGAAGACCAGCTTTCTCAGCTCCAAGTTGATTATTCAGTTCTTCAGCAAAGGTTTATGGAAGAAGAAAATAAAAACAAGAGCATGGGGCAGGAGGTTCTGAACTTAACAAGGGAGCTGGAGCTTTCTAAGCGTTACAGCCGCGCTCTGAGGCCCAGCATGAATGGACGAAGAATGGTTGACGTTCCCGTGACATCCACTGGCGTGCAAACAGATGCTGTAAGCAGTGAAGCAGCAGAAGAAGAAACTCCAGCAGTGTTTATAAGGAAGTCTTTCCAGGAGGAGAATCACATCATGAGCAATCTGCGACAGGTAGGTCTGAAGAAACCCGCAGAGCGTTCCTCAGTGCTCGAGAGATATCCTCCAGCAGCAAATGAACTTGCAATGAGGAAATCTTGGATACCATGGATGAGAAAGAGGGAAACTGGGGCTCAGGCAACGGCTGACAAAGGAGCCCGAACCCAAAGCAGTCCATCTCATCCTGGGGAGGTTGTCCTTTCACCAAAGCAGGGTCAACCTCTTCATATTCGGGTGACGCCAGACCATGAGAACAGCACAGCTACTCTGGAGATAACCAGCCCAACCTCAGAGGAGTTTTTTTCAAGTACCACTGTCATCCCTACTTTGGGAACTCAGAAGCCACGAATAACCATCATTCCCTCTCCAAACGTTATGCCACAGAAAGGAAAAGGCAGTGAGAGCCCCATGGGCCCAGATCGTTCTATGTCTCCGGTCACTATAACAACATTCTCCAGGGAAAAGTCCCCAGAGGGAGGGAGAGGACCCTTTGCAGACAGGCCTGCATCGCCGATCCAGATCATGACAGTGTCGACATCTGCAGCCCCAGCAGAAATCTCTGTCTCTCCACAGTCACAAGATATGACCATGGGAAGGGCTGTCTTCAAAGTAACACCGGAGAAGCAAACCGTCCCGACGCCCATCCGCAAGTACAACGCCAATGCCAACATCATTACCACAGAAGACAACAAAATCCACATCCACTTAGGGTCTCAGTTTAAACGCTCTCCCAGTGCTGCCCCTGAGGGTGCAAGTCCTGTGATAACAGTCAGACCAGTGAATGTGGCAGCAGAGAAGGAAGTTGTGACTGGTACTGTCCTGCGGTCCCCCCGGCACAGCCTGTCGTCGCGCCCTGCAGCAAGCAAGGTGACGAGTACTATCACTATAACTCCTGCTACCACATCTTCCACCCGAGGAACACAGTCAGTGGTAAGTGGCATGGTCTCATGATGTTACCATAGAATGCTTAGGTTGGAAGGGACCTCAGAGATCATCTACTCCAACCTTCCCACCATGGGCAGGGGCACCTCTCAACTAGACTCAGCTGCTCAAGGCCTTAGAGGGGAGGTATCTACAACCTCCCTGGGCAGCCTATTCCAGAGTCTCACTACCCTTGTACTGAAGAACTTCTTCCTGCTAGGTCTAAACCTACTCTCACTCAGCTTAAAGCATTCCTCCTTGTCCTGTTGCTAGACACCCTTATGAAGGCTTCCTCTCCAGTCTTCCTGGAGGATTCTTTCAGGTTAGCTTCATGGTGAAGAGAAGGGCAACCACAGTCTGGATTTGAGACACCTGCAGGGCACATGGATGGACTGACACAAAACTCTTATCTTCTAGATTGATAGATTCATAGAATGATTTGGGTTGGAAGAGACCTCAGTGATCATCTACTTCCAACCCCCCTTCCATGAGCAGGGATACCTTCCACTAGACCAGGTTGCTCAAAGCCCTATCTAACTTGTCCTTGAACACCTCCAGGGAGGGGACATCCTACACTTTCCTCTATTAATTTTAGATATGAAGTTAACTGTACAATCAGAATTTTGTACCAGTGTTGGATGCTGGTGTACTTTTGGCATTTCTACCCAAGAAATAACTTTGAAAGGAAGTCTCTTCAGAGTTCATCCAAAGCTTATTTTCATCATGGCAATCCTGTAAAACTGCAAATGAGAGCCAGAGAGGGACAAATGATGGAGTTGACAGAGCAGGAAACTGTACTTTTCATTTTGATGGGTGCAATTTCTGGCTTCTGCAAACACTCATAATGCTTTTTGACCCAGCTGGTGAGTCTTTAGAGCCTGGTTATGCAAGGATTCTTTCATATAATCCCATTATAGTTATAATTTAATTAATACCTGCTGTAATTCTGAACTCCAAAGGAATAAACAAGCAGACACAGAAGCACTGCTTACAGCTCCAAGCCTCTTTCAGCCAGTGGATAATGAAGCTCTTCCTCTGTGGATAATGAAGCTCTTCCCCTAAAATTCTCAGCTGCTTCCTCTAACATTTTTTGCTGCCTTTGCTTTGTGGTGTCACCTCTGCTTCTTTTTCACTTAGTGCAGTCCCTCACCTCTTGTCTTTAAACATGCTGGGCAATGTCTTTAACAGTCCTCCCACCAGGTTCATTGCTGATCAGTTCCTCACCTCTGTCTTTAAACATACTGGGCAACATTTTTAACAGTGCTTCCACCAGGTTCATTGCTGGTCAGTTCCTCACCTCTGTCTTTAAACATGCTGGGCAATATTTCATTATAATAGTCCTCCCACCAGGGTCATTGCTGGACATGGTTTTGCATTGCTTTGGTTGGAAATACCCTGGGAAAGCAAAAAATAACCGAAATAGAAACCGAACAGTACTGTATTAGTCCAAAAGCTTATTTAGGCAGACAGAGCCTGCAGCAGATGCTTAGAGGAAGATTATTTTAAGTGAGTAAACACACAGCAATGTTGCCCTCAGCGTCTGTTCCCAGTTTTTTGGCAATAGGTGGGTGTTTCATTCTGAACTGGGGCC
Source organism: Pogoniulus pusillus (assembly GCF_015220805.1). Classification (NCBI taxonomy): domain Eukaryota; kingdom Metazoa; phylum Chordata; class Aves; order Piciformes; family Lybiidae; genus Pogoniulus; species Pogoniulus pusillus. Next base: position 3,944,049 of record NC_087288.1, on the reverse strand, counting down.
TGTAGCCACATCTTTGTGTTTAATAGACCGTGGTGGAGTTTTCTTCTACTTATTCCTCTAATTGCTTTTTGAACTCCTTTATACTGTTGTTTCCACAACATTGGTGGGGCAGCAAGATTCAGTTGTGGGCTCTGGGAAAAATGCTCTTTTGTTTGATACCTTTTATGTGCTACCTTCATCGGTTACAGCCTCTTTCTTGTATCCTGACAAACAGTGAATAGTCATCCCCTGTTCATTTGTCTGGGCTGCGCAGGAGCCCGCAGACCCCTCCAGCACACCCCTTTGCAAGCTGAAATGTCAAACTGGATTTAAGCTACACTTCTCCACTTTTGGAAGGAGGCTGCCAGTCTCATTTTAAGCCCTTTCTGACTTAACTTGCATTCATCATATGGGTCTCTTTGGCGTTGCTCTCTCCCCACATAGATGGTGTTTTGTAGATGCTTTGCAGTGTTTTCCTATGTATCAGAAGTAGCTGTTCATTTTTTTTAAGGTCTTGAATTAATTAATTAAAAAACTTCTTTGTCTCACAGGAGTTTTGGAAAACTTCTTTTTCAAGAGCTCCTCATTCTTTTTTTTACTAGTTGTCTGACTCTGCTGTGATGATGCACTGAACCGTGGCAGACAAAACTTTTCTGTTGTGTTTTCAGTTGGCTAAAAAAGTGTCTTTTTTCTTCACTTCATCTTCCCCTGACTTGGAACCTAAGGAAAACAGTTCAACCATAAGATTTATTTTATCTTCTGCTTCTCTTTGTTTTAAAGGCCCTTAGTCAGATGAGCAGGGAGCTTTGAACAAGCCCAAATGTGCCTTTTCTTCCCTAACTCCTTTAAAAAAGAGAAGAGCTGTGTATTCAGCATCTGCTTTGCAAATGACTGCTTTACAAACACACTGCAGCACCTCTAGTCAGAAAATACAAGTTGTGATCATCTGGAAAAAAAACCAACACTGATAGAATATTGAGCACCTGAGTTCATAACATTCAAAGCCAAACTGACACAGAGCTCCTTCCTTAACTCACAGGTTTTACTTATTGAACTCTTCTCATGGCTTTGTACAATGTATTAATGCATGGTGGCCAAGCTATCAAGGGGAAAATAATTCTGAAACAGTGTGATGGTTTGGGTGTTCCCCACCCCCCCACTCTTAGGAAATCACCCAAACTAGACTCAGCTGAGCTGGGAATTAGAATGAAGCTTTATATTTACAGCTTAGCATAATACACAAGCAGGTATTTACAATCTATACAGCTAGAGACAGAAATGGACAAGTTAAAAAAGTAATAGAGAAACACAGCAGCCCTCCCAGAAAGCAGAGTCCCCAGGAGGTGCTCCCAACCACCCTTCCAACTCTCTTCCACCTCTCTACCTTACCCCAGACTTTGCCTTACAGTCAAAGTGAGTTTGGAGAATCGGCCAGGGGCGTTAGGAAGCAGAAGGATTAGTTACACAAACAGCAAGTTAGGGAGAGAAGAGAGGCAGCCAGAGAGAGCAACTCTGTTATCTATGTTTGTGTTCTTGTTCTTATCCATCTCAGCAAGCCCATGAGTGCAGCAGACATCACCATTGTTTCCTTTTCACAGCCTAGCATCTAATTCCTCTCACTAAAATATCCCAGCTAGGCTCAAACTAGCACAAATAGATCAAAATTCTGAAGGAATAGATAAAAAAAATCTGAATGGATAAATATCTGAAGAAATAGAGAAAAAAAATTCTGAACGGATAAATCTCTGAAGGAATGGATAAAAAAATCTGAATGGATAAATCTCTGAAGGAATAGATGGAAAATCTCTGAGGGAAGGAATAAATGAACATTCCTGAAATCTCTAGTTTGCAGTTACTATTTACATATGTAAAAAACTTTTAGTTCTGCTTCCAGCTGGGATTTAATTTAGACTTCTTTTCAGGACTGCAGGCACAGTTAATGTCAAGGTGCACACATGATGCTGTCAAAGGTTCAGCCTGAACTGCAATGCCTCCCTGTGTATGAGAGTCCAAAACCAGAGACTGGTTTCACGGTGGACCATCATAACTTTTAAATCCCACGAATCCCACGGATTAAGTGGTGCTAATATGTTTATTTGCCCTGAAATGCACTCCAGAGTAGCTAGAGATTTATAGTCCCCTGATCCAAGTCCTCTTCTGAGTCTTAATCAACAGTTTTGATTTAGATAAAATGAGACCCTGGTCTAAATAAAGACACGGGCATCTGAAGGAGAATGTGGGATTTTTTTAAGCACATAACCAAAAAGATGAATGAAAAGAAGGAGCAGTCAGTGACTGTCTCTCCACTGTCACTGGAACCCACTGCACCCAGATGTTATGGAGGAATTTCATGTTCAGCCTGCTGTACAAGCTCAGGGCTGGCCAGCTGAGCAGCTGACCTCATCCCACCAGAGCTCCCAATGGGCATAGTCCAGTGGGGTCTCTGTAGAATCTTGATTTCCAAGAATTCACTTGGATTGAATTCAGCATTTAACAGAACCATTGCCACTTTGACTGGAAAAAAAAAAGAGAGGGGGAGACTTGACAAACTAGCCCTAAACTGGTAACTGTCTTTGATGTGATAGCCTTGGATACTGGGGTAATTACCACAGAAGTGAGAAAAATGAGGTTTGGACCCTCTTAGCTTAATTTAAAGTCAAACCTACTCCTAGTAAAATACTTGGACTACCTTAGGAAACCTAGCAGAGACTTTTTTATGGCAGAGATAGGCCACAGCACAACCAGAAGGAGACAAAGTGAGCCTGAAACTACAGCTTCTTGTTAGTCTTGCCTTAGCACCTTAGCCCAAGTCCCTGTTTCCAGGACAGTTTAAATGGGTTACAGTGAAAACTCCAGAGAACAAAACCAAGTATTATCTGGGGAAAAAAACAATGGTGGTGCCTGTATCCATCCTGGTTTTAATTTAGGCCTCTCACTGGCTGTAGGATTGCTGGTGGATCTGGATCTTTGTTAGCTGCCAGTATGGGACACCATCTGGAACACAGGAAGCTCCACCTCAACACAAGGAGAAACTTCCTTACTCTGAGGGTGCTGGAGCACTGGAACAGGCTGCTCAGAGTCCTTCTCTGGAGACTTTCTAGACCTGTCTGGATGTGTTCCTGTGTGACCTGCCCTAGGTGATCCTGCTTTGGCAGGGCGGTGGGACTAGATCATCTTTGGAGATCACTTCCAGCCCCTAACCTCCTGTGATTTTATGGATGTCATCCCTATAGTCACTTGGTGCCTGTGTACCCCACCTCCCACAAGCCTGGCATCCAGTGCCGAGCCTGGCATCCAGTACCTTGTGCCAGGGTACACAGTGAATCGGGTGACACGCAGGGAGCAGAGGGGATCCCGGCTGCAGCAGAGCCAGCACAGTGGCACAGCACCAACCATGCAAAGTGCCCTGTGACAGAGGCAGCAAGGCAGGGCTGAAAGACCATGGGGTGCCAGAGCTAACTGCGCACACCTTAAAGCAGCTCTGAGGCTACTCTCAGTTGAGCAGCATTTAGTTTGAGATTGGCATCTGCATTTTGCTCTTTGTAAGTGTCCTGAGTATGCTCTGAGTTTCTGATAGAGTTTCTAGAGAGCCAGGGGAGCTCACTTGCCTGTGTAGAGGTGCATGGTGCTATCTGCATGTCCTGGGGCAGCTGAGACAGTTGTGTGAGGCTGGCAGTTTTAGGATGGACCTGTACCTCTCTGACAGGTACTTCAGCACAAGTTGTGGGTAACTGAGTTAGTCCCTAGGCATCAGTCCCATTGGTGGCACTGAGCTCTGTGCTGGCTCTGTGGAGACTGGAGCTGAGACTTCTCCAGCTTCTGTGTGAGCTGAATTGCTTGTTAGGTGACACTGTACTGAGTACCTCTCAAGTCCTACCCTGTCAGGGTTCAGTTGCCTAAACATCCTTCTTTAATGTAATTTTAAATGCTGACAAGCAGCCTACCTAACTTTCAACTTCTTTATCAGAGGTTGCAGGTGTCCTTGGGTCCTTTTGTCTTATCTACCAACCCTGTGCAGATAGCTGGAGTAGCCCAGGGCATCTCAAATTGCACTAGGTGTCTTGTCAGCCACTGAAGTGAACCATTTCTGTCCAGGGCAGTCTAGTCTCTGAGCTGATCAGGAGAGCAAGTGCTGAAAAAGCACCTTTCTTATTAAAACATTCCCAAAGCCATGGGTGTGCATGAAAGCACTCTTGTTGTGTGTCAGTAAAATGGACTAACCAGGATCTGTTATAAATCACCAAAACATGCTAAATGTTCTGTGCCTTCAGATTGTTTTCCTCCCTTTACTGGGACTGTCCAACCTTGCTGCAGCCTCATGGCTTAATATACCTGCTGGTGTCCACAGTGAACACTGATTATCGACCTAACCAGCTTAGCCTGTGTTTATCTCACTCAGTAATGTATTTACTAACCTTATTTCACCCCCTGTGCTGTCCCAGCACCATGTACTGCCAGCCAGTGTCACTCCAGGTCCTGTGGGGCCTCTGTGCTGGCAGTGCAAGAGTTGGTTTTTGGTTGGAGCCAAGAGCTGCTTTCTGTTTTGAGCCACGTTCCTGTATCAGACAGCAGACAGCAACCTACTGACAAACAAGGCTGGAAGGAATTGGCTTCCAGCTTGTGTCTTGGAAGAAATGACCAAGAGACAGACAGTCGTGTGGGTTCTCTGCCACAGACACTACCGACGTGTCCCAGAGAGCGTCCTCTGCTGCTGTAGCCTGCCAGAGAGGACTGCCTGCTGAAGGGCCACTTGTGTCATTGCAGATGGCAAACACAAGCTCTTTCGCAGCTGCCTGTGGAGCAGGCATTAGTTCCCATGTGATCCACACGTTAGTATGCCATAAGGAAAGCGGCTAAGAAACTTAAAGCAAGTTAGAGGCCTTTTCAAAGTGCTTTTGAGTGCTTTAGGTTTGAAATGAGTAACTTGAAAGAGCCTAAATCCTTAGTTAATAATTTACATGTGAATAAAGCTGAAGAAATGCCTGAGATTCCAGCTCCTTCGTTTGATTGCCTCATGTTTACACACTGTGGAGCTCTTTCAGGGAGTACAAGATGTTTGTCATTTGGGTTCCCTGGGATGTTGACATATTTTCCAAGGCTGATGGAATGCATTTGCATGTTTTGCCCTACAGAATTGTATGTGCCTAACTTGTTTTGACATCTACATGTGAGTTCCATATTAGCCTTTAGACTGCCATTGTAAATGTTGCTTTTAGTTATTGAAAGTGGCTTCCTTCCTGCCGGGCAGACAGCATTCAGCTTTTCCAATTGTGATTGCTTTTTGTTTTGTGTGGACACACATGGGGTTTTGAACTGTTCTTAGAAGATTAGGGAATGGTTTTCCTTTGAATACTGGGAGATGTAGGCAGAAGGCTCTGATGCTACTGTCTGGAAAACCTTTGGAAGGGGAAAAAGGCTCCTTTGTGGAGAAAAGTGATTTTAAGTAAGTGTGCAAATGTGTGTTGCAGTTGACATGATTCCCCTTCTCCAATCCATTTCCAGCAGGTTAGGGTGTTTTTGCTTACATGTCATAAGTTGCAGAATTCAGCCATTTAGCAGATGGGGCTAGCCCAGGATCTTATAAGAACATCCAAGTCTTCATCCATTATCTGAACAGAAAAAAAGTCAACTTAGGAAATTCATCTGAGCCACTGAAATTGTCACCATTTGCCACATTTGTGTCTGCGTTGCACACTGCAGAAAATTAACCACATTTTCCTTTCAGAATTCTCATGTGTCGCAGTTTGGGGCCACAAGCAACCCATCAGTGGTGATCATGGCACTGGTGGAGAGAAAAGTGAGAGACAGAAGTGATTTGAAGTATTTTCTTTAAGTCATGGTCCATAAGGGGCAGCTTCCAGTTTTGGCCCTACAGAGTATGTACAACGCTATCACAGAATCACACAGAATTGTCAGGCTCAGAAGGGACCTCAAGGATCACCTAGCTCCAACCCCCCTGCCATGAGCAGGGACACTTTCCACTAGATCAGGTTGTCCAGAGTCCCATCCAGCCTGGCCTTATAAAACATCCAGGGATGTGGCTTCCATCACCTTCCTGGGTAACCTGTTCCAGTGTCTCACCACCCTCACACTGAAGAACTTCTTCCTAGCATCTACTCTACGTCTCCCTTCCTTAAGCTTGGATCCATTCATCCCCAGTCCCATCACTACCTAATACCCTCAAAAGTCCCTCACCAGCTTTCTTGTAGGCTCCCTTCAGATACTGGAAGGCCACAATAAGGTCTCCTTTTCACCAAACTAAACAACCTCAACTCTCTCAGTCTGTCCTGGTAGGAGATGTGCTCCAGCCCTCTGAACATCCTTATGGCTCTTCTCGGGACATGTTACAGCTAACGGAGACAAGAAGATACCAGTTGGCCCTTCTGAATCTTTGTGTCCTGTCCAAGTGCTCTTGCCTAAATTTATTTACTGTTTCCATTTTCCGAGCTATAGAATAGTCATTCTGGCCTCTGGCTGGTGCCCCAAAAGGCTACAGATTCCTGATAGAAACCAGGACCTATTTGTGGTCTTCCACCCCCATGCTGGGATCCTCCATCACTTAGGCCAGTTTTATTTTGATTGTTTTGTTCTGAAGCCCTCAGAGATGAGGGTAAGTGTGCTTGGTAGGCTGGTGCCCAAGGAAGCAGACAGGCAGAGGTAGCAAAATGACCATGTCTGCACTGCCTTGAGGTACTCCTGGAAATCTGGGCTGCCTGCTTCACCTTCAGCAGAGTTCATCAAGCTGTGGCTAGGGCTCAGAGTGAGAGAATCATCCACAGGAAAAGGAAATCCAAATCTTTGCCCTGTCTCTCTCAGCCCCCTGCACTTCCAAGTGCAGAAATAAATGGCCCCAACTATGGCCCCAGGGTACTTTGAGTAGCAAGGTTCAGTGTTATCTATAACACTAGAAATCTCGCCCCAGCTCTGAAATGATGCCAGTTCCCCTGGGCTCAGCACTGGCTTCATGTGGCTCTGCTTTTCTGAGGGCCTGTGCTAGTCTCTGTGCAAGATCCTAATACTGTACCTGTCTGACAGCAGAGACAGCATTTGGTTGTCTCTGAGGCTGTCCTGTGGTGTGGAATTGGAGCTCTGCAGGGATTTCCATCCCTGTGGCATTTCCCCTTCGGTACCATCATACCTTTGGTACAGTCGTACCTTCAGCTCTACTCTAGCAGTGGCAGGTTCCAAATACAAGCATTAATTTGCTGATGAGCATGAGCTGAGACATTGCTGCTGGAGAGGTAAATGGAGAACCAAGGAAAAGCGCAAGATGAACGTATCAAAGGAGGAGAAGAAGTCTTCTCTTCACGTCACATCTCTCTGTTTCTCTTTTGCAGACAGGACAGGATGGGTCATCCCCGAGACCTACGCCCACCCGCATTCCTGTGTCAAAAGGTATGAAAGCAGGAAAGGCAGTAGTGGCAGCCCCAGGAGCAGGAAATGTGACAAAATTCGAGCCTCGTGCCGAGACTCAGTCTATGAAAATAGAACTGAAGAAGTCTTCAGCCAGCAGCTCTGCCTCCCTGGGCGGGGGTCAGGGCTGATGGTGGTGGCTCAGGGGGTACGTTCTGCAGGTTTTACTGCTACCGTGGAAGTCAGCCTCCCCGCTCCCTGTCTGTGTAGTTGCTCACTTTTGCCTGTACTAATGAAGTCCTGCAGCTGTCACTTAACAACAAACTAATAAGTGTGTGCACTGACTACTTAAGTAACAACATCCTTCTGTTTCCTTAATGAAGTTTTAAAAGAAAACAAAACAGCAGCAAAAAAAAAAACCCAAGCCATCCAAAAGGCAGTCACATGCCAGGAAGCTTTGCCAACCTAGGAAGTGAGAATGGGAGAACTGCACTAGGTTCAGGAATTCTTAATCATAGCCTTGGTAATGTGTTAATAGATGGAAGGAAGTCTGGTCACGTTTGCTAGATTGCCTTACACTTTAATGGATCACCTTCCACCTTCCATACTGCATGGGGCACTTCCCTTCCTGCCTGTGATCACAGTACTGAGATGCCACGTTGCCCAAGGAAGTGAGTGCACTTGAGGTCCTGTTTTAATGTAAGCTAGTACCTTGGGTGTGGGAGGGAAAGGAAGAGAGGAAGGATGGGCACCCTGTTAGCAGCCTTCTGTCTAGGAATCTCCCATCCAAATCAGTGTTTCTCAGGGTAAGCTACTTGCTGAAGGCAGTTACAGAATGTGACCCAATATTCAGCAGTAGCAGTGCTAAGCAGCAGCTGATTTCTTCCAGAAGGGGTTAATAGTTGTAGACACTACTTAGAACCAGGTCCCTGGTTTACATGCAATGGGAAGCTGGCAGCTCAGAGGTCAGATGAAGGCAAAGTGAGCCAAGAGGTGTTTAGTCTTTAGAAAACACTTCAGAAACATTGAGCTGGCTAAAATCAGTGCAGTCTGTTTGTGCCTGCTCCAAAGACCACTAAAGGCTATGAAGCAAGTCACTCCACTGACCTCAGCAGGTCTTCAGTTTTCCTGGTTGGATGAACCTGTGCTTTATTTAAACCTTAGCTGCCAGGAATCCTTTGTGTCTTAAAGGGGAAGTCAGCAGAAACAGCTGGTGGCACAGACTGCTACCTAAAGGCAGAGCTCAGGTACAGACAGTGGAAGAGATAGGGTTTGGTGTGGAAGTTATTCTGCCTTAAACACAAACTGCCTCACAGGACCATGGTGATTCAGCATTTTTTCCTCCCTCTTTGTGGTTTCCTTATTTAATATGTTTGCATTTTTAAGCATGCTTTAAGGAATTGTTCTAGCATGGAGATGGTGTGGATGTCAATGATTGTTATGATTGTTGATTTAATTGAAGTAAAGTTTATTATTGAAGGAGAGTTCCATTAAGTGATCAATTTCCACAGAAGAAATTCATAACCAGAAGAAACAAAGCTGATAAATGAGGTTTTTAAAGGTTGTTTAATACCTCAACCACGACAGCAAGCTGTAAAGGACCCAGTGGTGAGGAGCAGCTTTCAGAAGGCGAGGCAGGAAGACCACTAATAAATAATAAGTACAATTCACAGAACAGAAAAATGCACCAGTGGGTGAAACCCTAAAAGGCTGTTTGTCTGGGAAAGGAGATTTGATGGAAAAATCTGCCACAGAAGGTCAACAAAATTCTCTTCAGTCCAAGCAATGTTTAGTCTTCAATCTGCACTTTGCATTGCTTTCCAGTTTAAGATCCAGAGATGGCCACTGTCCCAGCACAAAGCTGGCACCTTATTATTCACTTGAAGGACATTGTATCTGTGGTCACGTCAAAAAGAAGGAGGCTTCAGTTTCTGTGCAGGTAGCACCTGTTAATTTTGAGGATTTGGATCCTGCAACATCTGAAAATCAGATTCATTTCAGTAGCTTTTCTTCATAACACTCAATTCCCAGTATTCCAGATAAAACTTGGAATTAGCAAGCAACATGAGTGACCGTGCCAGAAATACATCAGATCCTCCCAACTCGTTTTATCACTAGAAGCCTTGACTTGTCAATACATCGTTGCAGAGATCTTCTTGTTCTTCCTGTAGTGTAGACTTCACAGCAGATGTTTGAAGAAAACACATAATTAAGAGCTTTTTTTTTCTGGATATTCACTCTAAATACTGGCACTGAAGCCAAGTCTTCAAATCAAAACAGTCATTTAAATAATATTGTGAACATGAGCCCTGAGCTAATGTGGCTTGATACACTGATGAACTACAGCTGCCTTAAGCCTTCCTTTTCAGTTTCTTGTTTAAATGAAACTTAGTCTCTTAGTCTAACTGTTGCTCTGCCCAAGGCAATGTTGTCTGTGTGCCTGTGGTTGAAAGACATGTTTTGCTTGAGATCCAAGAAACGAATTCACCTGAAGAGACAAGCCAGCCTCACAGTACCTGAAGTCCAGGATACACCAAGAAGCTGGACCACAACTGCAGGCACTGACTCTTGTGGAGTCAGTAGGATTTCATGAGACAGACAGGAGAAATTCCAGACAGGTCTGACTGAGGGTTCTGCTGTTTTTCCCAGAGGTAGCACAACAGAAAGGAACTTCTGCTCCATCGCAGAAAACTAAAGAATTGGAATCTGGCAACTGGTTTAACCTTTAGCTAAAAATAGGTATTTAGTTGCACTCCTAATTTTTAACATATGTTCTAATTGACCTGAGGTTCTTGTTTCTTGAAGGTAGAAGAAAGGTAAAATGAAGGAAAAAGAAAGCCTATAGTTCAGAAGTCTTAAAAGTTGAAGCATAGCTGTCTCTATTACATTGGAATTCCCTCTGAGTCTGAAGACAGTTCTGTTTAGTAACTAAGGTAAGATTCTTCATTCAGTAGATCAGCTCTAGAAAGCAAATCAGACAAACAAGGCTGAAGATAGTGCCTAAGCACCTAGAGGCATTCCAAAGATCTTCCAGAAGTTCTTCCACTGCCCTTGTTTAGTCAGTGTTTCAGTTATCACTTCACTACCACTGCTGCCTCTTAATTAAGATCCACAACTTAGGTGTTCTTGTATTTCCTCTAAGGGCTCTAAGTGAAGCCACAATTTCATGGTCATTCAAAGTCAGGATGTAACCCCCCTCTGGAGCCAAAAGCTGTAGTCTTGTCTTTGTCACTTCAGCCAAGAAAGTACTTACTTCCATGTGGTTGGCCCTTGAGCTGGACAAGTCTTTGAACTTAACTGAGAAACTGATCTGAGCTAAAAGGAATCTGGCAAAAAAGCATAAAGGCTGTCTTGAAGACAGCTTAGTTCCAGGCTCTTAGGCCAGAAAAAGAAAGAGGGAAGCTATAGGAAACCAGTGGCTGTCTTAAAGTGACTGTGGAATCGTGAATGCCCCCTAGTAAATCAGGCAGCACACAAATGCAGGGGGAGTGCTGCTGATTTAAAAAAACTCTTGACTGAAACCTTTGACAAAAGGTAGTGGAGGACAGTTCCCCCTTCTCATCAGTATCTCAGGAGATTCAAAGTCACATCAGTTCTGGCCAGGTTCACCAATGCCATTGGCAAACAGCTGAGGGGGAAAAAGGTGGTATTCTTACTCCCTCTTGTAAAGGCTGTGTTGTTCTGCATGGGGGGGTTTTGTATTCACTGAACAGAAACATCAGCATAGTTGAGTGGTCAAGATACTGAACTAGGAGGAGGGAGCCCCCTGGGATTCTGTTCCCTGTTCCAAAGCCTACCTCTGAGCCTGGCCTTTTGTGAAAAGAAAGTTTCTAAGATGAAGTGTCTGTGTTCATCCATCCCTCCAGCTGTCCTTTGTTGGTGAATAACACTGAGCACATCAACCATTTCCTACCAAACCTGACATAGCAATAGGAGCCTCCAGAATAAGTTCTTCCAGTTTAATGAGAAGGGCAACAGAGAAGAAGAGCAAGACCTTAGCAGTACCCCACTGTGCACAAGAATGCAGTGTGAGCTCACCTTTATACAGCATCAAAAATGGATTCGAGAGGGTGATATGAGGAAAGCAGCAAGGACAAGCATTGTTCAGGCCTCAGACTGTCCTAGGCACCTAGGAAATGCTGAGGCACCAACCCATAGGAAAATGTTAGGGCCTTTATTTGCAGGGCTTCTTGTGTGCTCTGCACTGGATTGCAAAGCAGAAACTAAGGCTTCCCCTGCTCAGGTGATCATCTGGAATAACTGATGCTCCCTCTCTCTTACCTTTTTCTCTCATATATACACATGAAGCTGAGCTCTTTCAGCAGCAAAAAGTGCTCAACTCAAAGTAATAACGAGAGTTACAGTGCTTCACCAGGACCTGAGCTGGCTGAGAACCAATCTTTGTATTTTCAGTAGGATTCAAGAGGTGTCTTGTTTGGGCTGACATGTCAGCAGTCATGATAACTCCAACCCAGCAGTGGGAACACATGGCTTAGGATAGCAATAAGGTAGAGAGCGGGAACAGCTTGACAGGGCTCTGAGCAACCCGATCTAGTTGAGGAAGCCGCTGCTTACTGCAGAGGGGATTGGACTGGATGACCTTTGGAGATCACTTCCATTTCATGATTCTATGATAAAAGCAGTGCCTCTTGCCTTTTCCATGTGAGTGCTTGTCAGAAGGGAGTCTTCATCCTCCTGGTAGCCACCCTTTATGTACTGGTCCATGGTGATTAGGTCTTCTCGAAGCCTTTTCTTCTCAAGGCTGAACCTACCCAGTTCTGTGGTGGAGTCACTGTCCCTAGAGGTATTCAAGAAAAGACTGGATGGGGCACTTAGTGCCATGGTCTGGTTGATTGGATAGGGCTGGGTGATAGGCTGGCCTGGATGATCTTGGAGGTCTCTTCCAACCTGCTTGATTCTGTGATTCTGTCAGCCTGTCCTCATATGGCAGATCTTCAGCACACCTAGTAAACAGCTCTTGGTTTCTTGGAAGATGCAGTCAGGGTTAGCTACTCTCAGATGCAGAGCTATCAGCTCTGAGAGGCAAGTATGAGTCACTCAGACATGAAGGGTTCTTCAGGACTTCAAAACCCAGAAACACCCACCTCTGATTCTCTTCTGTGGCTTGGGCCTGCACTGTCTGTGGCACTGACATTCTTGTATCATCTGGTGTTATTTCTTTGTACATGTTGTAAGAAGAAATTAAACTTCACATGTTAAAATCTCAGTTGCTGTGCTTCATTCTATAGACTGGTGTTTTTTTCATAGGCCAGCTGCTAAGGATGTGTCCCCTGGAGAAGTCTGAATTACAGCAGTGGGACTGAAAGCAGAATTAGCAGCTCTGCACAAACTTTGTTTTCTTTTCCTGTCATAAAAGTAAATCGTTTTGTTTAAGTGAATTCAAAGCTCCTTGAAATACTCTCATCTATAATCCTAGATCATCTCCTAGATATAATATTCCCCCAGAGAGTGGTCCAACAGAACTCAGACAAAATCTGCCCTGTTATAATTTTAGCTTAAGAATTAGTGAATATTAAAGGGGGGGAGGGAGGGGATGCTTTCACATAGAGTTTGTGTGACTCCCAACGAGGTTTATGGGAGTCTGATACTAATCTGATAGTAAGTAAATGCAGCTTTTCCCATTATACCCTGCTTAAAGTTAGAGAACATCATTAATTGTGAGGTAAAACCATGCTGTGCTTTGTGGTTCTTCCATGTATGTTGCTCAGTTTTGGTTGACCTGCTATGCAGGACCTGTGGGAAATCATTTTGCTGGGAAATCACATGGAAAAGAACTACTTTCTGTTGGGGAAATGTTATTGCTTCATTTGCCTTCACATTACCTCCTTTAAACGTTGCCTTAGTCCCACTTTGCGGAGCCATCTCGTATGAAAACGTCGCTGGGACCTGCCATCTGGTGGCAAAGTTCTGGCATTAGAGCAGATGGAAAACACTTGGGATATTTTTGTCTTCTCGTCATGTAACTTGATCAAATACCTTACAAACATCAGTGAGGAAGCAGAAAGAGGCAGAAGTTAATAAGAATATAAAAGAGAATAACGTTATGATTAGTGTCATGCAAATGAGACACTAGAAGAGAGGAAGGAATAAAAAATGATGAGGAAAATGAGTCTCAAATTATTGCTATTTCTAGCTGACATCGGTGCAGTTACAGTGTTTGGCATGCATAAAATCCACCTTTTCAGAGGAAAATGTCATTGGTAGCTATGTCCCTGTATTAAGAATTGTCTGTAAGAGCAGTGTATAGACAGAAGAACAGAAGACAAGGTCTAAGTATTTCAGCAGAGCCCAGAGATCAGTCAGGAGCAGGGATCTTCTGTGTTGCATGCAAGACAAAGTTCCAATCAAGAGCAATGCCAAGGTTTGCATGCTAGGGCTGAAACTTAGCCCATTGGAGCCAGCAGCACAACAGAGCAGACTTGCTGAATAAAATTGGCATAGTTTCCTAAGCCAGGTTTAATTGAAAAAAGAGAAACTACTCTAGACCTCTTCCTCATCCACATTTCAGAACTGCCAACAGATCCAACCCAGTGCATCCAATGAGTTCTGGTGCTGTGATTCTATGAGTTATGATGGATTCGCTTAGACAGGATACAAGAAAGCCAACTCTCAAGTCTTCAGCCTAACTCAGGTGTGGGACTGGAACCTTGGTGTCCTTGTGGTTTAATCCATTCAGCTCTGTTACACTTCTTCCCTGTGGATGGCCAAATGGTAGTCTTGACTTCAAAGTGGAAGCTACTTGCTAGTCGCTAGCGATGGGATGAGAAGAAATGGGCTGTGCCAGGAGAGGTTTAGACTGGACATTAAGGAAAATTTCTTTACTGAAAGAGTGGTGAAGCATTGGAATAGGCCACCCAGGAAGGTGGTGGAGTCACCATCCCTGCAGGTGCTCAAGAAACATGTAGATACGGCGCTTCAGGAGATAGTTCAGCAGTCACGATAGTTGGGTTATGGTTGGAGTTCACGATCACAGGATGTTAGGGGTTGGAAGGAACCTCCATAGGTCGAGTCCAACCCCCTTGCCAGAGCAAGACTATAGAATCTAGCACAAGTCACACAGGAACACATCCACATGGATCTTAAAGGTCTTTTCCAGCCCTCATGAATGTATGATTAGCCAGCTTGTGTCAGCCAGCAATGTGAGACTAAGTCTGAGAGACCCTCCTAGAAGAAGACCACTTTGCCCTGCCACTGCAATTGTTGTTATCGAGTGACTTGTGCCGTGTTTGCAGTTTCCCAAACCGACCTGTTTTGCTCTCTTCTCTTGTAGAGAGTGTCATCATTCACCAGTTACGCATGAACTCTAGATGAGTCACCGCCCCCACTGCCTGCTCTCTGTGTGCACTACCCTCCGTGCCAGTCGGATGGATCGCTCTAGAAGCTCTCTACCATCATCGCCAGGGTCACTCGTGCTACTGATTATTCGTGGAAGCATTTATTGCCTCCATTAGATTTTAGCTGGGGTTTTGCTGTTGTTGTGGTTTTAATTATTGGTAGAGCTTTAAGAATGAAGGGCCTTGCTGATCCTTTGACACAGGCAGAGAGAGAGAGAAGCAGGCTTTCTGCCAGCTGCATTTCCCTTCTCTTTGCAAAGTCCAGGGCACGTGCTTGATTTTGTTTGATGTTGGCCATATAATTTATTTTTCTAAGACACTTTGTAAAGTAACTGTCCCAAAGTTGCAATTCCTGCTGTTGTCAACGGCGCATTTCTTTTGTAGAATATACACTGTCAAATCTGCAGTTTGATATTTTTGTAAGAGAGGAGTATGTAAAGAAAGAGAAGGAAAAAAAATCACTGGTGGTTTGGTCTTTAAATGGGAAAAAAAATCAGCTCATTACTATTAGCATTTTTTTCTGCCACCACAAGATTCTGTGAGACTTAAATACTCAGAAGGCTGCTGTATGGAATTTGTATGAGCGCAGAATAATTCTTGCACTGTGTGATGATTTGGCATAAAATTAAGTATTAAAAGTCCAATGCCTTGAAATGCAACCAATTTTACTCATTTTAAACCATGTAAGCCAGTTTTTAAAGCTGTGATTTTTTTTCTATATATGTTTTTACTTCTGCCTGTACCAAAAAAAGAAAGAGTTGATTTCCATTACACTGTAACTAATAAATGTTCACAACTATGCAAATGTAATCTAGTGTTTGAATTTTATCTCAGCTTTCTGAGGGTCAGTGTGACTCAAGTATGTTGGGGGTTGGTCTCTTCTCCCAGGCAACCAGAAATAGATCAAGGGGATACAGTCTCAATTGTGCCACAAGGGAGGTCTAGGCTGGATGTTAGGAGGAAGTTGTTGGCAGAGAGAGTGATTGGCATTGGAATGGGCTGCCCAGGGAGGTGGTGGAGTCACCGTCCCTGGAGGTGCTCAAGACAAGACTGGATGAGGCACTTAGTGCCATGGTTTAGTTGACTGGGCAGGGCTGGGTGCTAGGTTGGACTGGATGAGCTTGGAGGTCTCTTCCAACCTGGTTGATTCTATGATTCTATGTATTTGTTTATAGAGACAGAATGGTCTTGGAAGTTCCTCACCTTGTGTTGGAGCTTCCAACACAAAGAAGGACATGGATCTGTTGGGGAGATCCAGAGGAGGGCCATAAAGGTGATCAGAGGGATGAAGCATCTTTCCTCTAAGGATAGGCTCAAGGAATTGGGCTTGATCAGCCTGGAGAAGAGAAGGCTCCAGGGAAACCTTACAGGGACCTTCCAGGTGGCCTGCAAGAAAGCTGGGACACCAGGGTTTTGAAGGTGTATTTGGGGGTTTTCCTTAGGGCAGACAACACATGCCAGCAATACAGCTGTGTCCATAGAGCATATTTAGAGTGAGCTGAGAAGAATTTCACCTTTCAGAGAGTAATGGAGCTGAGGTGGATAAAGTTCAGTGTGTGTCACAATATACTGCACAGCAGAATGAAAACTGTGATGACCCAGAGCTTCTCTTTTCAAACTTGGGAATCAAAACCTATCCACGTTAAGAGCTACATCGAGCTCACCTGGAACAAAATTGCCAGCTATTTGAAAGTGGCTGTGATGCACCTGAACTAACCTCCAGCTTTTGCAGATGAGTCAGAAGTAAAATTGTATTCTGAAATGGAATTTGATGTAAAAAGTCCAAATCAAAGTAAAAATTTCTATTTTTTTCTTGTCCAGATTTTGATACAATGCTGGTTCAGTATGAGCACACATGTAAGTTGTCCCCTTCCTGAGTCCTAGCCAGACGTATAAACATCTCTGGGTTCACAGGTAGGTGAAGTTTTTCAGCTTCTCAAGTAAAGCTTTGTTGAAAGCATGAACAGAGGCATGTTGTGTATTTGAAATCATGTAGATTTTGAAGTTATTTTTGATGAACTGCAGCACTTGAGAGCAGGAGAGTGGTGTCCTGGAGTCCTGTACCCCTAAATTCCTCTCCTGCCCGGACTTCGGGGGGAAAGGGGAAAAGCCGCCTGGTTTCCCCCCCCCTCGCCTGCCCTGCAGCCGAGAAGGGGGTGGCGACTGCCCCGTAAGTTCCCGCGCTGGAGCCAGGCTGGGATTGGCCGTGCGCTTTCGCGCCTAAAGTGTGGTAACTCTGCCCTTTGTCTAGCGAAGGGTATAAATATTGGGGGTCTTCCCGCCTTTGGGGGTTCCCGCTTTGGATTTTACGTGTGCCTGGACGAGTTCGCTCACTCTCCTGTGCCTGGACGGCAGAGAGACTAAGGACTTGCTTTGGTGTTAGGCACACACCTTTGTCTGCCTAACGACCCTTAACGACCCTTAACGACTCCTGTAGCCGCTGGAGGAGGAAGACCGACTGCACGAGCCAGCCTGAGTGAGTTATTTGGCTTAGCTTAATTTAGTAAGAAACCGCTATTAATTAATAGCTAAAGCCTTTTCCAAAAACTGACTTCCAAATATATATAGTCAGATTATTAATGGTATCCTCGTAGAATTCTCATGCAACTTAACCTGTTTATCAAACGAAATTAATCTTTATATATATAGTTGTGGGGGCGGGTTTTGTAAAAATAAAAAATATCTATTTTTGATAAATTTTCGACTCGGCCACGTATTTCTGCCCTCCGCAACATTATGGCGCAGTGCGAGCAGGGTAGTTCAATCATAGAATTTCTACAAGAAAAGGGATGCCTAATCACAGGGCTTGATTTAATTTGGGCTCAGAAAAATTGTAAAAATCCGGAGAAAATCCTGGAGAAATTAGCTGAGCGCTCAGACCCTGTGATTTCTGAGTCTCCAACGGAGCATTTCTCTGTTGTTCTGGGGTCAGTCGTGACCCAGACTCTGGCCGAATTTGAAAATTATGAAAAAAGAATTCAGGCCTTGGAAAAGGATTTATTAGCCGAAAAAGCTAAATGCCAAAGTATCTGGGAAAGCATGATGGCGCAGACAAAGAGCCTGACCGCGGCACTGACTGCCCGGATGAAAGAAAGGCTTGTAACGCCTGCAGACACCACCTCTTCGGTCTCCGTGTCTGAATTTGAATGGAGTGATTCGCGGGAATCGGGGAGAAAGGCAGAGAATGCCCCGAGGGGCTCTTCGGGGGAGAGGAGTTCCCCGAAACCAGGCACAAAAGACTCTGCAAGAGACTCAGAGAATTCCCCTGCACATGCCTCTGCGCGGCAGAAAGCCTCAAAGCCACGCAGAAAGCGCAGGTCCCGACCGGACTCTCCCGTAGCTAGCGGTGAAGAGAGCTCCGGTGAGGAGGGCGCCGCGGTGCAGAGGCACGTGTTGCCTGTGATTAGGATTGAGTCCGTGAAGGGCAGGAAAGGAGCTGCAGGGACCTCCGTGATCAAAAAGCAGTTCACAGATGCACAGCTCAGTGACTTACAAGTCAAATATGCGAGAGATCCTGGGGACTCAGTCGCTGACTATGTGTATCGAGTGTCCCGAGCCGGTGGGGACCGGGTCCTTCTAGACTCGCAGGAAGCTGCTGGAGACTGGGGGGACGATGTGTTCCTGACACGTGAACCCGAGGGGACACACAGCCTCACCGCTCGGATAGCCTACTGGGCAAGCAGTGTCCGTCCAGCCTACCGGGGGGAGCCGACGGAACTAAAGGTCACCAGCTCCTCTGAGCTCATCACTGCTCTCCGCAGACTTGCCTGTGTCCAGGCTATCTATGATAAGGGACATTACGATTGCCCGTTTTATGCCCCTGTGGACCCGGAGAGACTGCACCCTATTATGAAAGGTTTGCCAGCAACTCTGCAAATCCAACTAATGAAGAACGTTGAGAAAATTGAACGTGTGCTTGGAGAAAATGCAGAGAACGATGGTGCTAAAGAGCACGTAATGACTTGGGCTGAACTGTTAACTGACTTGAATGCCCACGGGCTGCAGTTTGGGTTTGGGTCTCCTGAAGGAAAAGGGGCTGGGGAGAGACAGTCTCGTGCTTCTCCCCCAGAAAATCCCAGGACTCTGCGCAGGCAGGTCCGGCCAGTGCAGGACTGCCCCCCCAGGGGGACCGGTCCTTCAGGCTTCTCCCCGAGGGGAAGGGGCAGAGACCCACAGAGTGACTGGAGACCCAGAGAAAAGAACAGCTGGTATAGACAAGCCCTGACTTTAGGGGTACCAAAGACTGTTTTAAGGCAGCTGTCAGACTGGCAGCTGAAGGATCTAGTGCGGTGCCTTCAGAAATCGGCTGCAAAATCCAGAGGCAGCCGTGAGAAACCCAGGGCCAGCGGCTCGCCCAGCGGTGGCTCCCGTAGCGGCTCGCCCAGAAGCGGCAGCCCCCCCGCTGGGAACTGCAGCTCGTCCCCAGACAGAAAGGTTAACCCTTTCTCGTCTCCCACACGGGAGGCAAAACACTGAATTAGTGTAATAGTGGCTCGGCAGCTTTTAATGGTCAGCAGTCACGGGGAGAGCTACAGAAGCCCCCAGAATAAAGACCTGCTGCCTAGGTGAGCCACGTGGTCACTGACCACCTGCCCCAGTACAAAAGGCCAACCTATAGGGGTAGTGCCAATGGCATGGGGTAAACCCAGAGGCTTATATGCCTGGGAAGCCCTAGATGCAAATGGAAAAGGCCACCGGATCAGTACACGGTGGATCGTCCCCAACTATTAATTGCTAAGCCTGGCCTTTATAGGCCGAGGCGGATTTTGTCTCCTTACAGGTTAAGGTCGAGGCAGAGGACCAGTTCCTGACCACCTGACCAGCACCTGGGAAGGGGAGAGCCAGCTACACGAGAGACGGAGTCATATCACCGGGGTGGCCAGTAGATGATGGCATCTGGACCCACGGACTGTGACCTCCAGCCATGGACTCAGAGCATCTAAGGCTCTGCCATGAACTTGGTTGCTCTACCAGGAACAAAGCAATCTTCAAATTGACTGTGTAGCTTTATTAATACTGTTTGGGCTATTGTTAAACCTTGTTAAGTATTGTTAAATATTGTTGGGGCAATTAATGTATTACCTATTGTTAATGTTGGAAAAGGCTAAGCCATATATATATATTAATAGGTTCCTAAATTGAAGGGGGATCACTTCTCACTCAAGTTCTAGACAAAGATGCTCATTACCACCGGGGTGGGATGTCCTGGAGTCCTGTACCCCTAAATTCCTCTCCTGCCCGGACTTCGGGGGGAAAGGGGAAAAGCCGCCTGGTTTCCCCCCCCCTCGCCTGCCCTGCAGCCGAGAAGGGGGTGGCGACTGCCCCGTAAGTTCCCGCGCTGGAGCCAGGCTGGGATTGGCCGTGCGCTTTCGCGCCTAAAGTGTGGTAACTCTGCCCTTTGTCTAGCGAAGGGTATAAATATTGGGGGTCTTCCCGCCTTTGGGGGTTCCCGCTTTGGATTTTACGTGTGCCTGGACGAGTTCGCTCACTCTCCTGTGCCTGGACGGCAGAGAGACTAAGGACTTGCTTTGGTGTTAGGCACACACCTTTGTCTGCCTAACGACCCTTAACGACCCTTAACGACTCCTGTAGCCGCTGGAGGAGGAAGACCGACTGCACGAGCCAGCCTGAGTGAGTTATTTGGCTTAGCTTAATTTAGTAAGAAACCGCTATTAATTAATAGCTAAAGCCTTTTCCAAAAACTGACTTCCAAATATATATAGTCAGATTATTAATGGTATCCTCGTAGAATTCTCATGCAACTTAACCTGTTTATCAAACGAAATTAATCTTTATATATATAGTTGTGGGGGCGGGTTTTGTAAAAATAAAAAATATCTATTTTTGATAAATTTTCGACTCGGCCACGTATTTCTGCCCTCCGCAACAAGTGGCAAGACTGGCAGTGAAAGCTCTGTAATGATACACACTGCTTCATGGCTGAGGATGGTTTGTTCAGGTGGAAGAATAAATTCTGATCTGGCACCTGGCAAGCAGCTGAAGTTTTTCTCAGCGATGCCTGCAGGACAACAGTCAGGAGCATGAAGGCTGCTCTGGAAGGTGTATTTTCTCTTCAGTGCTTTCCTGCACCTGGTCCACTTTTTACCTCAGCTGGATATGAATCTAAACCAAGCCAGTAGGGAAGTCACATAATAAGCCTGTATTTTGGGGGCACTTAGGAAGAAATCTATTAATAGAGACTAAAGATAAGTTTCATTTCTACAAGTACTGCCATTTGGAAGGAATCAGGGCAGGCTTTCAGACTAAACACAGGGGCTGCCTTGGGCTACAGATATCAGAAGCCTTTAAGCAACTGAAAAGCAGTGAAAGATCAACTTTTCTCACAAAGATCTCTTACTGTCAAAGAGGACTGAAGGACCTGTCTTAGTAGAATTATAGGTGATGAAAGAGGATATTTCAATCCTTTTAAAAAGAGGTTGTCCTTCTGTCTGAGGAATTCCTTACTGAGTCATGGGTGGGTTTGCAAGCACTGTAAGTTCTCTTCCCTCACACATCAGTGGGGGTTCTGCAAGCCTGGGTGTTTAAAAGTTGCTGCAGCTGACGGTGGTACTTGAAAACAAAAGGTAATAAAGAGGGACAAGAGGCTTAGCTAGAGGGAGCAACAGTAAAAGCCAGGGCCCACAAGATGATGGAAAGGATAAATTAGGAACGAGGTATAGCTTTAGTGCAGATGCCACAAGGAGTACATTTAAATTTTGACCTCTAAGTACTTAGGCACCAAATCAATGTCCACATTTTAGATTCAGTGTCCAAATTTCCTACGCCACGAAGAGAGGTCTTTTGAGTCGTCACAGACACAGCATTTCCACAAGACATTTGCTCCCCCAAGTGGTCTTTGTCTGAGTCTTCAGCACTAAAAGGCATTTATTGTAGGAAAGCCCTTCCAGGGGCGGCTCAAGAGTCTTAAGACTGTGTCACATGCGTCTGAAATGATTTAAATGAGTATTTTTATGTTAGTTTTTTTCCTTAAAATCTGAAGCTGGATTTTGGCCATGCTCTGTCTGCAAGCTGGTGAAGGGTCTGGAGAGTCTTGTGAGCAGTGGCTGAGGGAACTGGGGTTGTTTGGAGAAAAGGAGGGTGAGGGGAGACCTTCTCACTCTATACAGCCACCTGAAAGGAGTTTATAGCGAGCTGGGGGTCAGCCTCTTCTCCCTAGTGATGAGAGCAAACAGCTTCAAGTTGCACAAGGAGAGGCTTAGACAATATTAGATGAAGCTTCTTCTCTGGAAGGGTTGTCATTGTTGTCTACAACTACCTGAAGGGAGGCTGTAGCCAGGTGGGGTTGGCCTCTTCTCCCAGGCAACCAGCAATAGAACAAGGGGACACAGCCTCAAGCTGTGCCAGGGGATGTCTAGGCTTGGATGTTAGGAGGAAGTTGTTGTCAGAGAGAGTGATTGGCATAGGAATGGGCTGCCCAGGGAGGTGGTGGAGTCACCGTCCCTGGAGGTGTTGAAGAAAAGCCTGGACAAGGCACTTAGTGCCATGGTCAAGATGACTGGCTAGGGCTGGGTGCTAGGTTGGACTGGATGATGTTGGAGGTCTCTTCCAACCTGATAGATTCTATGATTTCTACGATTTCAAACACTGGAATGGGCTCCCCAGGGAGGTGGTTCCATCCCTGGCAGAGTTCAGGAAGTGCAGAGATTTGATGCTGAGGGACACGGTTTAGCATCAGGCTTGGTAGAGTTCGATAATGGTTGCATTTGATTTTAAAGCCCTTTCCCAATACAAACGATTGGAGAATTTGATATATGATAGACTGCAGAGTCCTCACAAAGTCCTTCAGTGTAAAATCACCCATGAAGTAGGACAGGTGGAGCTTCAGTGCTGCATCGGCTTAAACAATGCCTGATACGGCAGGTATAGAATCACAGAATGGTTTAGGGTGGAAAGGACCTCAAAGCTCAGCCAGTTCCAACCTCCTGCCATAGGCAGGGACACCTCCCACTAGAACAGGTCGCTCAAGGCTTCGTCCAACCTGGCCTTGACCACCTCCCTGGGCAACCTGTGCCAGTGTCTCACCACCCTCAACCTGTGCCAGTGTCTCACCACCCTCACTAACCAACACCCAGTTTGAATCACCTCAGCCAGTTCAAACCCACCCTGTGACCCCCACCAAGCCCCAGCGCCTGCGCGCTCCTGCCGCCGGGGCGCTGGGGCACGGGCGGAGCGCGCAGGCGCAGCTCGCCCCTCCCGGCTGCCGTTCCCGCGCCTGCGTAGCGCCGTTGCGCTGCCTGCCGCCACCGGGACCGCTGGGGCGCGGCTTGGGCGGAAACGTCATCAGCCGCGCGCCCGCCGCCTCCCTTCCGCCGCCGCCGCCGAGCGCGCAGGCGCAGCGGTCTCCGGTGACGTTCCCGGCGGGGCTGGGGGGGGCTGTGACGCTCGGGGGTGGTGTCGCCGAAGAGTTGGTGTCGCCGAGGGGTTAGTGTCGCCGGTGGCGGCGCGTTCCGGCCAGCGCCATGGCTGTAAACTACAGCGCGAAGGAGGAGGCGGACGGGCACCCCTCGGGCGGCGTCGGGGTGCCCGGTGGCGGAGCGGTGGGCGGCGGAGGTGGAGGCGGCGGGGCCGTGAAGACCCGCAAGCCCGATAACACGGCGTTCAAGCAGCAGCGGCTGCCGGCCTGGCAGCCCATCCTGACGGCGGGCACGGTGCTGCCGGCCTTCTTCATCATTGGCCTCATCTTCATCCCTATCGGCATCGGCATCTACGTCACCTCCAACAACATCCGCGAGTACGAGGTGCGCGGTGGGAGGGATGTAGGCGGTGGCGGCTGTTGAGTGCCCGGGCCTGGCCGGGTGCCCGGGCGGGACAGTGGCTTGGAGGCCCCCCGAGACCGCTCGAGGTGCGCCAGGCCGGGCGGTGTCGGGGACTGGCTGCCCGTGGGCGGCCTGCTCCGCCCTGTGAAACCTGCCGCGGCCCCTTCCTGCGGGCACCCGCGGGAAGTAGAGGTGGCTTCTGTGAGCAGCGAACACTGCGCCCCG
Organism: Pogoniulus pusillus; assembly: GCF_015220805.1. NCBI lineage: Eukaryota > Metazoa > Chordata > Aves > Piciformes > Lybiidae > Pogoniulus > Pogoniulus pusillus. The sequence goes on along the minus strand of NC_087288.1, from coordinate 3,920,360 downwards.
GCTGCTCCGGTTGACTTTGTGCGCCTTAACGAACTACCTGATTTCCCTCAGTAAACGTGGGGCTTAACAGGACCTTCCCCGCACAGGTTGTATCTTGGGAGGGTATAGCAAAAGGCTGTGAAGATGATGGAGGGGCTTAGAGCATCCTTCTTAGGAAAAAAGGCTGGGCGACTTGGCTTTTTGGCCTGAAGAGGACTGAAGTGGGATCTTAGCAGTGCTTACAAATACTTAGTGGTGTCAGGAGGATGGAGCCAGTTTTTTTGTCAGTGGTGCCCAGCGGCAGGACAAGAGGTAATGAGCACAAACTTCAGCATAGGAAGCTCAGTCTAAACACGAGGAGGAATTTCTTTACTTTGAGGGTGATGGAGCACTGGAACAGGCTGTGCAGAGAGGTGATGGAGTCTCCATCTCTGGGATCATTCAAAACCTGCCAGGACATACTTTCTGCAACCTACTCTAGGTGATCCTCTGGCCGGGGGGGTTGAACTAGATGATCTCCAGAGGTCCTCTCCAACTGCTGTCGTTCTGTGATTCTGTAGCAATCCTGTCAGCATTGCCAGTGCTCCTCGGTCAACCTCCAGGGAAGTTAATGTTGGTGTTTAATCAGCACTGCCCAATGCAAGTTTTGTTTCCAGTTAACACAAAAGGTGTGGGATAGCTTGTGGCTATAGAATATATATCATTAAGTGTTCCTAAATCATTATAGTTTTGGGATAAAACTCTGCAATTCTTGCTTGCACAAAGGATTTTGTACTTTAGGTGCTCCATGAGAGAATAAACTTAGAAACAGATTGAAGAGTGTGTATTTTTATTTATACTTAACAAAGGCTGAGTTGTTTACATGTCATAGTTAACCACACCACCATGCAAAGCTGCTGGGCATTAACTGAAGACTAAACTGTGTCTCACAGTTCCGTCTTTTTGATGAGATGATCATTTTGTGTTGTAAGGAAGCAAACCAAAGGGCTCAGAGGCAACCTTGGAGAACAAACTGACTGCTGTGATTAGTTTTAGTGAGCTGATGTGACCACGATTGATTTGGGGGGGTGAGGAGAGGTGTAGTTGTTTGTTGGGTTGCTATATTGGAGAATACAACTTTTTTGTGGATGGAATAATTCCAACTGTTAGGCTAAGCTGTCACTTTCATATAGATGTGTTTCAAGACAGTGGCTTGGATAGCAGTGGCGATGTGGCAGTGAAGCTTAATTAACTAAAGAAATCCTGGGGCAGACTATGCATGGTTTTATATTTTCATGGTTTTATATTTTCATGGTTTTATATTTTCATGGTTTTATATTTTCATGGTTTTGTTAAAATGCAAACGTGTTCCAGTGAAACCATCTCCATGTTCACTTTTCTCCTATGTTAAGTATTAAAATTCTAGTCTAGGAGAAAAGCAGAAGTGAAAGACCACAAAGCTGAAGTGCATTTTACAGTGTCCAAATGTATGCAAGTGTATTTTGAACAGCAGTTGCTTCTTGTGTCGATTGAGGGTATACAGAACAGCTAAAACTTGACATCAGGTGCTTCAGAGAACATTGCCAAGTTATCCCAGGCATTGTGGACTTCTACATTGTTGTGTTATAATCATATTTGCCATTGGAATGGGCTGCCCAGGGAGGTGGTGGAGGCACTGTCCCTGGAGGTCTTCAAGAAAAGACTCGATGAGGCACTCAGAGCCATGGTCTAGTTGACTGGATAGGGCTGGGGGATAGGTTGGACTGGATGATCTTCGAGGTCTCTTCCAACCTGGTTGATCCTATTATTCTATGATATTTAAGATAAATACAATCACATGTTTTCAGCAATGCTCAGTGGAGAGGAGTAGAAAAAAAATCCTTGCTAACCTTTTTTATTTGCAAATATATTTAAAGTAGCCATTTCTCTAGAAAAGTGATACAAAATCTTAAGCTAAATGTAATGGCATGAACATCTCGTGACTTTTTCCCTTATGACTGGATCTGGGTGTGGTGTATAGGGATAGGAAGTGGAGCAAAGTTTCTTGAGTCCAAAAATATGACTTCTTATCCCTATAGTGCTGCTGGATCCGTATCCAGATTTTTATATATGCTACTGTTGCTTAGCAGCTTGGTTGTGTACTCCAGATAAGGTCTAGTAGGAGCCAAAACCTTAGATGTTCCCATCTAAGAGACTGTGAAAATCCATAGGTGAGCTGTGAGCATGACTGATGCTCCCCTCTGCAATCAGGCTGCAGATCTAAAGCAGCAGTGGCTGCTTACATTTGGAAACCAGTTGGCAAGTGCAAGCCTTCTACCCTTTCTAATTTAAACATGATCAGGGTTGGAAAATGTTTCAGTCTTTTCCTTTGTTTTCCTGTGCAAGTTTAGTCCCAGGTCATCCACCTCCTGTGAAGCAATCTCAGGTTAGATCATCAGGGCTTTTGGAAGGACAGCAAAGACAGAGTTTGTGACTTTTGAGAGCATGAACAGGCTATTGGTGTATACAGATAAGGATGAAGGAACTTGAGTTCTGTTCTCTGGTCCTCATGCCTGTTTTATCAAGTATTATAACACAGACATTCTGAATGTGAGATTATCATTCTATGGGCAGAAAAGTTTCAGTGGGGGGAAAAGTTTCAATCAGCAATAAAGCACAGACAAAGCATTATAAAGATCAGTGTTTTGGATGTGAACATCAGTGACACCGCTGACAGCTGTATTTTTAGCTAAGTTATAGAATCATGGAATCCTTTTGGTTGGAAAAGGCTCTCAAGATCAAGTCCAGCCATTATTTAACTCTACAAAGTCTGGTGCTAAACAAGACCCTCAGCACCACATCTCTGGATCTTCTAAACATCTCCAGGGATAGGATCAGGCACCTCACTGAGGGGCTTGCTCCAGTGTTTGAGAACCCTTTCAGTGAAGAAGCTTCTTCTAGACTCCCGCTGGTGCAGCTTGAGGCCATAGTTACTAGGGAGAGGAGATGGACACTTGCCTCGTTCCAATCTCCTTTCAGGTATTTGGAGAGAGTGAGAAGGTCTCCCCTCAGCCTAAATGCCCCCAGTCCCTTCAGCCATACTTTGTAACGCTTGTTCTCCAGACCCTACTGGTCCCCATTTAATATGCAGGCTTTTGTTAGTAACCTCCAAATGTTATTCACAAAGGTGTAAATTTAGCTCTGGGAGACAAGACATCTAGAAGCTAGGTGCAGTGACTAAGCTCTTTCAGAAAGGTAACTGGGGGAGGAAGCAGAGGTGATTATTTACACTTACCTCCTAGGCAATGGCATACTTGTAAAGTGTGTTTGTTTGCATATATATATATACATGCACACACATCTCTAACTGTAAACTTAGTATATTGGAATTGAATAGGATGTATAATTTATGTACCTGAAGTACAAATTGATCTACAGTTCAAATCACCCTTTGCTGGAGCTAGATATTGCAGCCATCAATATCTCTGAACTGTGCTGTTCTCAGACAGGTGCATGGACTGAGCAGTAAAATGCAGCTCTTCCATTGATTTCCTTTATGAAGCTCTGGAATTCAAACATGGAGAATTTCCAACAGCTTAAGTGTACTACAATTAGAGGAGGGTTATGTTGTGGCTTTTGTTGGTTTGCTGTTGGGTGTGTTTTTCTCTAGTATTTTTTGTATTGTTTGCAAGTATATCAACACTGATTTCTCTTGGGTCTGTTCTGAAACCAGTGGGAGATGAGACTCAGCTGTATAAACGTGGCTTTTTACCCTGGTAGTAAAGGGTGAAAGGCTTGTATATTTCCTGATCGATTTGTTTAGATTGGATAAGAAACATTACAGAGCATATTGGTACGTTTGAGGAGTAGCCAAAGTGTTGTGTGGGAAGAAGAGATCTTTGTGCTGTGATTGCTGCTGTGAAATGCATCATCACAGTTAAAAAGCCAGATAAAGGCATGACAAGGAACCAAGAGCTGCAAGGAAGCAGATTACTGGTACATACCTTATCAGTGTTGTGTGCAGTTCTGGTAACCCTATCTCGGAAATTATACCAAATTTGGCAATGCCTGTAGAGAAGGATAGCAAAGAAGACCAGAAATCTATGATGCCTTTCATACAAGTGGAATGGGATAAATGACAGTATACAAAGACTACAAAATCATAAATACTTCAGTACGTATATTATTTCTGTACTGCAAACAGGTAAATCACCTAAGAAGGGCATCAACAGCCTGAAAAGCTACTGGTGCCAGGTAACTTGGATATATCCAGTGCCCTTAGATGAGGAGTTTTTGAGAAGGGTTCACTCTGTGTGAGTTTGTCATACTCAGCTGCTGGCTGATTCTTGGAGATAGAATGCTGGGCCAGGCAAGTTCCTGACATGGACCCCAAAGTCAGTCAGTTCTCAGAGTAATATTTTTTGTTAATTTGTCAAGAGATGAAGACAGATAGCTCTGGCCCTTTAAGCTCTCATGTGTCCCTTTAAGCTCTCTGTTGAACGTCACCTGTGAATGTGGATGCAGGAAAACCCCAACTTGTGTTGACAGTTACTGTCTGGGAAAACTCTTGGAGCAGACAGAAGTGGCCAAAAGCATGATTCTGTTCCGGGAAAGCTCTTGGAGCAGACAGAAGTGGCCAAAAGCATGATTCTGTTTCAATGGTGCATCAATTTTGTCCTCCACACATGTAGTTAATTATATTTTTCCACCTAAAGTCTGCAGATCTGTAACTTTGTGTTATCTGAGTTTGTCCTTGATTTATAACCAGTCCTCACACTAGCAAAGTAGGTCTGGGCATGGAGGTTTAAGTTCTTTCTAAAACAAATGCTTTTTTAAGCTTACTTCAGCAGGAAAATGATCCCACTGAGTTAGCCTTGACAAATGAGCTGCGTTGTTTGCTGAGAGCAGTGGTTGTCGTGTCTCTGCCTGCTGTAGCTGAACAGATCTGTCCAGGACTGCTGCAGTAGTGCTATTTCTAGATCAGCACCAACCCAATACCTTGTTCAGTGAAGAAAGCCAAGATTGTGTGATCCTGTCTCTCTCTCTGCCAGCTAAGACCTTCTGAAGCTGACTCGTATCAGTTTAGGCTCGTCGGGGTGTGCATCTCATCTAGCAGCAGAGTAGATGCTAATAAAAGTGCTGAGGGAAGGGTTGCAGATTAACAGACACAGAAGAACTGGCAGGCAGGGAGACCTTGAAGAAGATCCAGGAGAAGATAGGCTTTGGTTGTTGCCTGACCCTTAAAACTGTATGTTTGTTTTAGCTAACCTCAATACAGGCTCTTAATGCTTGGTAATGTGTGCAATTCACTGCAAGCATGAGTCAGGGCAAACCATTTGCAGCAGCCTTTCATCAAATACAGGAGGTGTAGTTTATGCAATTCTGCTCTCAAACATCTTGTTGCCACAAGTTGGTTTCTGTCAAACCAACCTGAGTCTAAATTCTGAACAGGAAGTTGATAGTAAATGTAGAAATAAGTAGTTTATAGGCAAATGGAAGCTTCTGCTGCTCCACTTGAAGCCCAGGTTAATTGCTTTCTGTCATTTGCATGCTGGAGCTAGAGGTGGTCAAGCAGCTTCAGTTGGCTTGCACCATAGGCTGATCTTAGGCTGCTAAGGATATGTTATGCGTACTGTCCAGGCAGCCTGTGTGTGCAGACTACAAATACTGGTTTCTTTTGAGCTACACTGGTAAAAACAGATTAATACTGATCACCTTTCTTGTCCATCTACTGGTGTTTTACCAGTGGCAGCATCTTCCTATTTTAGAACCGTTTGGGAGCATTTAGTGATTTTATTATACTTTTTAACTATTTAAAAAAAAAAGTCTTCTGACTGATCACAGAATTTCTTAGATGGGAAAATGCCTTCAAGGTCATTGAGTCAAATCATAAGTTTCACACTGACAGGTCCTTGACCAAACCAAATCCCTCAGCACAACATCTAATCACTATGAATTGCTATGGTTGGAAAGGACCACCAGGATCATCAGGATCCATGAGATGGATAGAATTGGTCAGCAAAGCAAGTTTGGTAATGCAAACACCTTTTTTTTTCTTAATTAAACATGGATTCATAGGATGGTTTGGGTTGGAAAGGACCTTAAAGTTCACTTAGTTCCAGTCTCCCTACCATGGGCAGGGATGCCTTCCACTAGACCAGGTTGTTCAAGGCCTTATCCAATCTGGCCATGAACACCTCTAGGGAGGGGGCATCATCCTTCCTGGGCAACCTGTGCCAGTGTCTCACCACCCTCCCGATGGAGGTTTTTTCCTAATCTAGAATCATTTAGGTGTAAAAATTGAAACTCTCTGGAAAGTCTGCAGAAGCTCAGATCTGCTTGTCATGCTCTATGTGTGTGTTTGGAAACATCCTATTGTCTGGAGTATCTGCTGTTTGTATTTTGGGGTGTGTGGGTTTTGTTTGGTTTGTGGTTTGGTTTGGTTTCCCCTAGCAGTAATGACCCGTGACAGTGGTATTTGATTGTCTCTATGCTTGATTTCAGCCTCAGAATCACAAAATCATTTAAATTGGAAGAGACTTCTTGAGATGATCAAAGAGGCTTGAATGGGCATTTGGAGTTGAGGCATAAGTTTGCCAAACAGTGCCTTGTCAGCTCTGTAGCTTATTAAATCAGTTTTAACTCATTGTAAATGTCTTTTTTTTTCCTCTCCTGTTCTAGATTGACTATACAGGAACAGAGCCTTCCAGTCCCTGCAACAAATGTTTAAATGTGTCCTGGGACAGCTCCTCACCTTGTACTTGCACCATCAATTTCACACTGGAACATTCATTTGAGGTATGCTGCTCCTTATGCAAAGTGAAATAGAACAGTTTGTATGTTTCATTTCATAATCCATAGGAATAGCTCTGTCACTAAAGCATTTGTCTTCATATTTTAAAGGATTATTTCTAGTTTTTTTGTCAACTTGGATCTGCCTTTTGTGTGCCTTCCCAGGAGCAGGGATGAGATGGCTTTTCTTGCATCTGGAGATGCACAGCATTAAATGAAGTGCTTGTGTTTTACACATATAGATTAACCCTGTGTGCCATACAGCTGGCAAGTAGGTGAGCTCTTGCTGCATGGTTTACACAGACTTAGGGATTCTTGGAATTGTTTTGGTTGGAGAAGACCTCAAAGGTCATCAAATCTAACCATTGACCCAACACCACTGTGGCCATTAAACCATGTACTAAAGAGCCGTGTCCATATGTTTCTTGAACACCTCCAGGAACAGTGACACCAACACCTTCCTGGGTAGCCTATTCCAATGCCTGACCACTCTCTTTCTAATATCCAATCTAAACCTCCTCTGGCACAGTTTCAGGCTATTTCCTCCCATCCTACTGCCTATCAGAAGAGATTGACCCCCACCTTACTACAGCCTTGTGTCAGGGAGTTGTAGAAGCAATGAATTCTTTCTTCAGTCTTACTTCTTCCACACTAAACAATCCCAGATCCCTCAGCTGCTCCTCACCAGACCTGTTCTCCAGACCTTTCATTGCAATTCTCTGTATACACTCCAGCAATTCAGCATCTTTCTTGTAGTGAGGGGCCCAACAGTTAATTCAACACAAAGTGGAAATAGCGATAGGATAGGTGTGTTCTCACAAACTGGAGGCAAATAATGAAGCTCTGTGCTCAGGTTTTGAGGTTAGTGCTGGTGAATATCATTCTGGTAGTATGTGGCACGTTCATGCTGTTTGATTTCAGGATGCCAGCTTCAGTTAGGATAGTATTCTCATATGCTCGGTGTGAAGAAAGGGTTAAAATTTCTACTTTAGGGGTGTAAACATAGACATGAACAGGTTCAAATTTAAGCCTTTTGTGAATGAAAACCCCTCTTGCCCCATCCTGCTTTTTGCAGAGCAATGTATTCATGTATTATGGACTTTCCAACTTCTATCAAAACCATCGGCGCTACGTGAAATCTCGAGACGACAGCCAGCTCAACGGAGATAACAGCTCACTGCTTGTAGGTATTTATGCTTGGATGTGAGAAAGCAGCTGCTGCATAAATCACCCCCTAGCAGAGTGTTTTGGTTAACAGTAAGGAGGTGCTAGAACTTTTGCACAATGGAGGACAACCCTAAGGAATTAGTATTTTGTTTACACAGGGCTGTAAAATGTCATGTCTGTCATTGCCTTAAGTGGTCAGTGGTTGAGTGCTTTTGTCACTTCTCAAATCTGAATGGCTTTAAACTGGTTTGTCTTCAGTCAGCAGGATCTGTCTGGAGCTGTTGTTTTCACTATAAGATAGTATTTGGTTCCCTAGTGCATGGTTTGGTGATTGCAGCTAAATGCATCCACTCCTGTAGGCTCTGGTTCAATATTGGACATCAGCCCTATTGGAAGGTATCAGTACTGTGCGTTCTGTTCAGTGTCTGAAGTTCAGGGCCAGACCTCTCCTCTTGCCTTATTTTTGAAGAGTGGAAATGTGGTTGCGTTCTTGCTCCAACAAGAATGATTATTTCTTTTTAGCTATAAACTTAAAAAAAGGGGAGAGCTTCAGGAGGCTCCATCAGATCACTGGCACAGGGTTTGGGTAAAGGATGGCTTTTTCTGCTTGATTTTTTTTGCATGCTGTTGGAGCTTGCATCTCTTTGCATTTTATCTTACATTTGATTTTTTTTTTATTCTAGTCTTATTTTCATAACACAGATTCAAAAAGACCCTTTAATGAAAGAATATTTGAGCACTTTATGATAGAAAACTTTCCATGAAGCGATAAAAGTTCTAACAGCTTCCAAGAACAGCCTTATTTTTAATATGACCACAGTGGATTCTGTCTTTATTTATGTCCTGTTTAGATTTTATTCCTGCTTGTTACAGAAAAATCAATCATGCTACCTAGTATTGAATGTTGGAAGTGTTTTAAGTAACCTGACTTGTGAAAAGATTATTTTATGTTATGTTTAAGGTGTGGATATTGAGCCACTGTAGCTAAAACCAGGTGAGTTGTGTAAACTAGCACAGACTCATCTGCCTTTTCTCTTTCTGACCACTAGAATCCGAGTAAGGAGTGTGAGCCTTACCGCACCAATGAGGACAAACCCATTGCTCCTTGTGGAGCTATTGCCAACAGCATGTTTAATGGTATGGTAACACTTTGAAGTTGTCACTTGGATGTGTTTGGATCTAGTCTGGTTTGTGTTGTATTGTAGCTTGTACTAAGTAAAAGCATCATGGGCCTTTTTTGTTTTGAATGAACACATTTTCATTAAGGATAAAATAATTACCTTGTACTACTGTTGCTTTCATTCAGAACTGCTGTAGGAATTAATCTGGTGGCATATAAAGGGTAGAAGTACTTGTGAGAAGTACATGTTGTGAGGAGCTGTTACTGCTGTTGGGTAGAAACCTCAGTATCATAGATGAGTGATACACTCCTGTCTAATATAGATCACTTCTTACAGAACAGCTTGTGATTGTGGCAGCAGATATTAAATGTCTTGTCCATTTTATCTGTTTTATTTCTCCTGGAGGTGATTGTTTTATTGCTTATCAGGATCATCTGCCTAATGAAAGCTTCTGCAGCTGCTTTCCTAATTTGATGGTTTTTCCCTTTAGATACCCTGCAGTTATTCCGCATTGAGAATGAGACGCGGGTGCGTATTAACCTGATTAAAAAAGGCATTGCCTGGTGGACAGATAAAAATGTGAAGTTCAGGAATCCTACAGGAGATGGAAATAACTTAACTGCACTTTTCCAAGGTAAAAAAAAAAGAAAGGGAAATTGTAGGAATAAGAAAACACTTCAAAGACGTTTTAATTGCTATTGATTTTTACCTCACTGGCAATGTTTTACTGAACATGCTAATGAAATATTGTAGTTCCCTGGAGAAATCCAAGCTAAGGACTACTGCTGTCTAGAAAGGTTGTCTTTAAATAGTGAAAGCTGAAAGTTTCACATTACAGTGTTTGATTTCTGACTTTTTTTTTCACCTTGAATACTGAGAAAAGCCCAATATTTGCACTGCTATCATAGTTTAATCCCAGATGGCAAACAAGTACCACACAGCCACTTACAGTGAGATGGGAGAGGGAGAATCGGAAGGGTAAAAGTGAGAAAATGTAGGGATTAGGGTAGACAGTTTAATAATAATTATAAATGAGTAAAAAACCCAAACCAAACAATAAAAAGAGGAAAATAAAACCAAAGTAAAATGAGTGATGCAAAAGAAAACAATTAATTGATTCATAGAGTGGTTTGGATTGGAAGGTACCTTGAAGGTCATCTCATTCTAACGCCCCCTGCCATGGGCAGGGACATCTTCCACTAGTCTGGGTTGCTGAAGGTCTCATCCAACCTGGCCTTGAACACCTCCAGGGAGGGGGCATCCATGGTCTCCCTGGGCAGCCTGTTCCAGTGTCTCACCACTCTCACTGTAGAGAATATCTTCCTAATATGTGGTCTAAATCTGCCTTCTTCCAGTTTTAATCCCTTCTCTCTTGTCCTATTGCTACAAACCCTTGTAAAAAGTCCTTGTAGGCCCCCTTCAGGTACTGGAAGGCTGCTATAAGGTCTCCCCATGGCCTTCTTTTCTCCAGGCTGAATTGCTCATCACCAACCAAGTCCCCAGGCCCCTGCCTACCTGCCCAGCTGTGTTGCTGAACATGAAATGATACAGAATGGAATGTCCCTTTCTTTGGTCAGTTGGAGTCAGCTGTCCAGGCTGTGTCCCCTCCCAGTCTGTTGTGCACCCTCAGCCAACGCACTGGTGGAGTGATGAGAGAAGCAGGAAAGGCCTTGGTGCAGTGTAAGCATGGGTGTGTTACCAGCATGGCTTTCATCACAGGATCCAAACATAGCAGGGCATAAGCTACTGTGAGGAAACTTAACTCTGTCCTAGCCAAGCCCAATGCAAGTGCTACAATGCTTAGATTTAGCCTGAAATCCTGCAGCTTTTGTAGGGAATTTCCATTTAAATGTTCCTACTGCTAGAGCATGCACACTCCATAAACACCAAAAACTGATTCCTTTTTGTGACTAGAAGTGACTCATATCTCCCTTTTGTTAGCTTAAATGCAGTTTGGTAAACCACAGTTTTCTTTGACTACTAATGTCTGAATATCATCTTCCTCAGGGCTCAAAGGGGTGTGTGTGTGTTTATGCAAGGTATATAATAATTTCAGGTTTAACCTGATGTGGGTTTCTTGCTTAGTCACAGCCAAATTACACATTACCAAAGTGAGGCTAGCTGTGGGAAAGCAGATACCTTACACTAATACAGTGTAGACTTGTGCTTCTAATACAACCAGCAAAAGCATTACTGTGGAATAATCTGAAATCTGTGATTCTGCAATTGTACATAATTATATTTGCTCCTGCTCCAGGAAGTGGTAGTCAAGCTCTAGCAAGTGAGCAGAGTTGCTTTCATGATGATGGGGAGCTATCACACTAGGTATTGTTTTGAGACAAGACTTTGGCTGTAAAACTGTGTAAGGGAGGAAAATTAGTTTAAGGAAATGAACAGTGCTGTCATGAGAGTAAAGGGATGTGCATTGCTATTTAAAAGCTGCAAAACAAAAGGTTCTTAAATGGTGTTTTGCAGTAGTTCTGCACTTGGGCCTGCACAATCCCCATTATCAATATAGGCTGGGGGAGGATGTGGTAGAGAGCAGCCCTACGGGAAGGGACTTGGGGATGCTGGTGGATGAGAAGCTGGATGTGAGCCAGCAATGTGCACTTGTGGCCCGGAAGGCCAGAGGCGTTTTGGGCTGCATCAAAAGAAGCATGTCCAGCAGGCTGAGAGAGGTGAATCTGCTACTCTGCTCTGGTGAGATCTCACCTGGAGTACTGTGTCCAGCTCTGAGGCCCCAGTGCAAGAGGGATGTGGGTCTGATGAAGAGGCTGCAGAGAAGGACCACCAAAACAATCAGAGGGCTGGAACACCTCACCTGCAAAGACAGGCTGAGAGAGTTGGAGTAATTCTCTTCTCCAGACTGAAAGCTGGGAAGAGACCTTATATCAGCCTTCCAGTATGTGAAGGGGCCCTACAGGAAATCTGAGGAGAAACTGTGGACCAGGGGCAATGGTTTTAAGTTGAAGTAAATTGAGATTGGACATTAGGAAGTTCTTTACTATGGTGGAACACTGGAACAGGTTGCCCAGAGAGATGGTGGAGGCTCCATCCCTGGAGACATTCCAGGTCAGGTCAGCCTTTATGGGGCTCTCAACAACCTAATCTAGTTGGGGGTGTTCTTGCTTGCTGCAGAGAAGGTTTGACTAGATGACCTTTAAAGGTCTCTTCCAACCCAGTGCATTCCAGGACTCTATGAATCCTACTGAGCCAACCTGTCTCTTCATACTGGTGAGAAGTTAATAGGCTTTTTTGTAACGTTAGAATGAATTCTGAAGAGCCAGTTTATAACTTCAGTTCTGCATTAGAAGTACTTGCCTGTGACTATTTCTGTTCAATCCTAGGTACAACAAAGCCTGTGAACTGGCCCAAGCCAGTGTACATGCTGGACTCGGAGCCTGACAACAACGGCTTTATCAACGAGGACTTCATTGTGTGGATGCGCACAGCTGCTCTGCCCACCTTCCGTAAGCTCTATCGCCTCATCGAAAGGAAGGACAACCTGGAGCCTACTCTACAGGCTGGAAACTATTCTTTGGTTATTGACTACAGTATCCTTGGAAAAACCTTTGCAAGGGGCTAGGGGCCTTAGCTGGATTACATGGAGAGAGATTTGTGCAAGCTCGAATTCAAAGCTAGCCTTTTTTTCCTGCAGCCTCTCAGATGGTGTTGAGCTGTGGTTGAAATCTGATAGTGAGAATTAGGTGGAATCACAGAGTCACAGAAACTGAGGTTGGAAAAGACCTCAGGATCACCAAGTCCAACCTTTAACTCTGCTCTACAAGATTCACCTTAAACCATATCCCTAAGCACCACATCCAAACGACCCTTAAACACATCCAGGCTTGGTGACTCCACATTCCTGGGCAGTTCATTCCAGTGCCTGACCACTCTCTCCATGAAAAACTTCTTCCTAATGCCCAATACAAACCAATATTGCCACCTTTAACTTCTGTGCAAGGCTTTATGGAATTGGTGGCTTCACACAGAGAGGAAAATCAGATTGCTTGGGTACTGTAAAGGAACTGAGAGAATCACAGGGGAAAAGGAAAGAACAGAGGTGGTTGGTAGCCTAGAATTTCATAACTTCAAGGTGTAATGGCAGTCTGTAGTCAAGGGCAGAGTGAATTGGAGGTCAGAAAAATGACAGCTACACATCAAGGGGAGGTCTATCATTGTGTTTTGGACTAAGGATTGGTAGGAGGGCAGGGGACCAGAAGAGGAGGGTTGGCATGATTACCAAATTTTACACTTTGAAAGCATTTAATGAAGTAGCTGTTGCTGGGTTTTTTTGTTGTTGCAAAACTGAGGATTGTGATACAAAACTGCATGATCAGGCAGAAAAAGTTGCATTAAGAGTCTATTCAAGAATTGAGGTTTCTCTCAGCTTATTGAAGCTGCTTTCTAAAACCCACAAAATGATGTATTTCCTCTTCTCTAAAAAGGGGTTAACATCTAATGTGACATTTCTCGTGGACTAGCTGACAGTGCCTAATTAGCCTAAAAGAAAGCTCAATGTTTCATATTTGTTCTTCCAGTGTTTAAAGGCAGCAGCTTATATTTGGATTCTGAGTGAAATGCCCCAAAATTTTAATGGAACCACATAAAGCAAGATTTCACAAGATGCTAGGGGTTGGAAAGGACCTCTGGAGATCACTGAGTCCAACCCCCTGCCAGAGCAGGGCCATAATCTAGTGCAGGTCACACAGGAACACATCCAGACTGAGCTTGAAAGTCTCCAGAGAAGGAGACTCCAAAACCTCCCTGGGGAACCTGTTCCAGTGCTCTGTGACCCTTCCAGTAAAGAATTTCTTCCTTGTGTTGATGTGGAACTTCTGTGCTGTATTTTATACCCATCGCCCCTTGTCCTTCTTGTTTTCCTTAATGTTTTTTTTCCCAGATTATCCTGTACACAGTTTTGATGGACGAAAGAGAATGATCCTAAGCACCATCTCGTGGATGGGAGGCAAAAATCCCTTTCTGGGAATTGCTTACATCACTGTTGGGTCCATCTGCTTCTTCTTAGGAGTTGTATTGCTGATCATCCATCACAAATACGGAAACCGAAACACTAGTGCAGACATTCCCAATTAACCCTCCTGCACTCTGCAAGCAAATAAATGTACTGCATGTGCATCAAGGCCAGTCCAGAATGGACCCAGCTTTTGAAAGACAAATCTCTGCTCCTGTCACTTCTGAGACTGGGTACCTAATTCTTCTCTAAAGCTCACCTTTCTCATGCTGTGGGTTAACTCCTGCCAATGAAGGGTGTACAATTAGCTACGCTGATTGTATCTCTGCCCAACTCAGAAACAGGCTCCTTCTGATTTTTGCCTCTTAACTGGGCAGGCCACATGATGCATATAGCTCCCGTTCCCTTGATGCATCTGCTGCTTGTTCATGTGTTGTGTAACCTCGGTGTGATTCAGTACGTAGAGGTTTTGTGGAGACAGACTGTTAGAAGATGCTGTAAATGGTTAGCTTTCAGGCACCTGGCGGAAGGAAGAGTCAAGTCTTAAATGTTTTGTTTTCAGGTCACTGTCTCGTGTGCATGGGCTCTTACATTTCTTGCTGAAAGTTTAATATATTTATAGAAGTTGTTAAATATTTTTTTTCCCCTGTGTCTTACCCACCTCTGTGATGTTAAATCCTTTAAGTGCTGTGTGGATTTCAGCGCTCTGGATTCTTTGTATATTTCCATTGTATGTGCCTGGCCAGTAAACGAGCATCCTATGGAGACACCAGAAAACTGTTTTGTTAATTATCTGCCTGAGTCCCTTTTAAGGATTGTTCTAATTTGGGAAATGTTTGTTGCAGGTAGAATCTGCTTTTTTATTGTTCTGGTTTTGTCTTTAAGTCACATCCAATACTAATTTACACATTCTGCTTGCTGGGTTTGCTGTTTATGACCAGCTCCAAGCATTGTGAAGAACCCAAGAAGGTGTTGGGTTTTTTTTTTTGTTCCATTCATAGATTTGGGTGAATTCCTTTTTATTGAAGGAGTTTCTTAATTTTCTTGAGACATATGTGTTCTGAACAGGCTTTGTTGTAAAGGAGGTGTCACAGGCTTTGGAGTGAACACCACATCCAGTTTTTTGGGATGTTATAGTAAACTCTAGAAATTCCTAAGCTGAGATGGCAGGAGCCTCTTTTCACTGAAATGCAGGTTGAGCTTGCTGTGAAACCTGATTGAAAGACTGCAGTTAGAGGCCATGTGCAGGTTAGTCTTCAATTCCAGAAGGGTTCATTTGTAGGTTAATTAAAAGCTAACTGTAACCTGTAAAAAAAATTACTACTTTTTGGTGACTTTTTCTTTTCTTTTCTTTTTTTTTTTTGTAGATGATGCACAGAAATTGTAATGTATATGGTGGAGATCACTTTATATGCAACTAGCTTGATAAAGTATTGACTATCTAAAAAAGAAAAACACCTAATAAATTCTGCAAACCATTTAATAAGAGAATGAATTTTGTTTGTGAGGCATAACGTGTGTTTTCATCTAGGTGAAAAGGCTTAGTCTCATTAAGTATGAATACAGGTGAGGTGAGTTCTGTTTCTAGGATTGCATATCTGTTACAAAGAGTTATTTATTTCTGGGCCAATAGCTTAACCTATAACCAGCTTTTTAAACAACAGTTTGGCACATCAAGTTCAGTTTTCACTGAATTATCGAAGTAATCTTTTTAGGGTAGCACTTTAACTGTGTTAGTCTCTATGAACTGTAGAATGAGGCAATGTTTGCAGTGTGTCAGCTTTCTGTAACTCCACAGAATTTCTTTACATAGTGTAGTGTGGCAGCACAGGGCTTTATACAGTAAAAAGACTTGAAGATTTTATTTACAGCCTTATATCCACATTGCTGGAACTATAGGCCGTGAGGGTATGTACCTTTGTATGGAGTCAAGGCAGCCAATTCACACAAAGGGTTGATCTACCTTCTATCTGCTAGTCCAAAAGGCAGTGAGTAAGGGAATGTCTCAAGTGCTTGTTATTAAAATATTTTGATGTTTAAAGTTTGTGACTTAAAATGCAAGTATGTTCTGCTCCATTCATGAGCCCTGGGTGTTCTTTTTTCAGGTAAGAAATGCTGCTTTTGGGGGGCTGTGTTTAAAATTCAAAGTATTGCTTGATTTTTGCCTTAAAAATACCTTACTTTTTTTCTACTTAGCACAGCTGTCAGTGTTTCATTCAGGATGAGAATTTCTGTCTGGCTTTTGCTACAAAGCAGCTTCTTCTCTGAGAGCCTATAGCAGTAAGTATTCATTGGGCAGTATGCCTTCTGGACAGTCTATCTGAGGAGCTTAAAATACTTAGGAAAGTTCAGTGTTGGGTACTGCAGTGTAAGAAGAACATTGGGCTGCTAGAGCAGGTACAGGGAAGGGCCATAAAGCTGGTGAGGGGACCAGGTGAGGCTGAGGGAGCTGGGACTTAGCCTGAAGAAGAGGAGGTTAAGCAGGGATTTTTTTTTTATTGAAGAGGCTGCTTTTAGCAGTGTGAAAATGGAGGTAGAAAGTAGTTGCAAAAAAGGTTCTTTTTTTTTTGTAGTAGTGGTAAATTTTCCTCAGACCAGCAGAAGCATTTTCATGTGCCCTATACACTAGTTCACTGAATGCTTTCTGATCTCTCCTTCTGTGCCTAAATGTAAAGTCTAATCTTACTTGACAGTTCCAGTTAAGACTAAAGTCCATTACAAAACAACCTGATAAGAATTAGCAGGTCCTTGTATGACCTGAGTTTCAAATGAGAAGCTACCTTCTTGTAAGCTTCCTGTTCCAAACACACTCTGCCTGCGTTTGCAAATAAAATGTCATTGTCCATCAGCTGAGTGAGACCAACTGCTGCAGGAAGGGCTGATGCTGGAAAATTATCTTGCTCATTTCCTTTTGGGAAAGAAATAAAGGGGAATGAAAGCTTAAGTTAATAATTAATGAAGTTAGAATTTCACCTACTGTAATTTAATTTTTTTTTTCTCACCAGACCTTAAGGGCATTTAACTGCTGGAGTGGGTCCAGAGGAGGGCTGTGGAGATAATCAGGGGACTGGAGCATCTCTGCTGTGGGGACAGACTGAGGGAGTTGTGGCTTTTCAGCCTGGAGAAAAAAGGAGGCTCTAGGGAGACCTTTTAGCAGCCTTCCAGTACCTGAAGGGGACCTACAAGAAAACTGGGAAGGGACTGTTTGTAAGATCTTGTAGGGTGAGAGGGAATGGATTGAAGCTTGAGGAGGGCAGATGTAGACTGGACCTTGGGAACAAATTCTTACCTGAGAGGGTGGTGAGACACTGGCACAGGTTGCCCAGGGAGGCTGTGGATGTCCCTGCCCTGGAGGTGTACAAGGCCAGGTTGGATGAAGCCTTGAGCAACCTGGTCTAGAGGAAGGTATCCCTGTCCATGGCAGGGAGTTGGAATTAGATGATTTTTGAGGTCACTTCAATGCAAACCATTCTGTAAATCTATGGATGCAAGATGACATAAAAGAAGGAATTGAAACAAACTAAATACCAGTTATGTATGAGTTTGAGTCTGTGCCTGAAGGTTTTGCCAAGTAAAATGATGAGATGCTGAAAGTGGTGTTGAAGAGCTGGGGATGTAATTGGTGACCTCATTAATTCTGCTAGGAATACAGGAAAGATTGCACTGAGATAACCTTGAAGAAATGAAGATGTGGTTGTCTTCAGGCTGTCCCACTGAGGCCTGGAGTTCCTGGTTGAGGTTAGTGTGTGCTTCACAACGTGCTTGTAAACCACAGAACAAATCCATGTTCTTTCTGTCAGCAAGTTCTTTTTGTGCTGTTTTAGTGCATTATGCAGCTCAGAGTAACTTACAAAAGAGTTATGATTAGAGAGAATTAAGTGTGTCTGCTGCCTGCATGCATGATGCAGCTTTTAACTGAACTATTTTGTTTGTAAGGGAAAAAAAAAACCATGAAACCACTGGACTGGCAAAACTGAAAATTGTCATTTTCAGCTGTCCTGTACCCAGGGGTCTGCACCTCCACAGCTAAGTCAAGTGATAACTGTGCTGTTTGTGTGATCTCTTTAGCAGGGCTTACAAACTCTTTGAGGTTTGAGAGGTAAAACACTTTTGGTGATGAATATTTATATAGAGATCAGCAGTCAACGTTCTGGCTCAAAGCTGTTTAGCAGTAAGTTTTATTTAACTGTTTTATCGTTCTTCAGTGCAGCACATGCAAAAGTTACTCTGTCCAGTTAGGAAAAAAAGCAGCCTGAGTTTGCTTCTGATGAAATGCCCTCACCCTGAGCCAGCAAGTTGTGACTTGTATGCCAAGTTTTGAGTGTGATCTTTCTATTGTAAGGTGTATTTGGAAAGACAGGAGCAGGGAAGCTTAGATTTAGACCTATCAGGAAATGGTCCACACAGCAGAAAGCCCACTGTAATAATTTCTCAGGGGGTTATGATCCTTTTTATCAGTAAATATAACTGAATGTTTAAAAATCAGAATAGAACTGTTGTATGTGCTCATGGGATGAAAGACTACAAGAGGAATGAATGGTTTAAACTTTATCAGTTAGGGTCTTTCATGCAAGGGTTATTTTGTTAGTGTGTTAAACTTCCACAAAGCCATGTTCCTTGCAGAATTTTACTGTGATAAACAGATGCTAAAATTTATCCATTTAGATGGGATATTAGAAGCAACTTCTTCACTGAAAGGGTCCTCAAAACACTGCAACAGGCTGTCCAGGCAAGTGATTGAATCCCTGTCCCTGGAGGTGTTTCAAAGGTGTAGAGATGTGGTACTGAGGGACATGGCTTAGCACCAGGCTTGGTAGAGAATGGTTGGACTTGATCACAGAATCACAGACTGTTAGGACTTGGAAGGGACCTCTAGAGATCATCCAGTCAAACCTTCCTGCCAGAGCAGGATCACTTCCTGCCAGAGTAGGTCACATAGGAACACATCCAGGTGGGGCTTGAATGTCTTCAAAGGAGACTTCACAACCTCTCTGTGCAGCCTGCTTCAGGGCTCCAGCACCCTCACAGTGGAAACGTTTTTTCCTTATGTTCACTTGGAACCTCTTCTGCTTACACCCATTGCATTTTGTCCTGTCACTGGACATGACTGAGAAGAGCCTGGTTCTGTCCTCCTGACACTTACCCTTCACATGAAACCTTAAAGGTTCTTAACCCAAACCATTCTATGAAATCTATCTTGCAGCAGCAGTGATATATTTTAAGTGTTACTCTGTAACAGCACTGCTTGAGTGTTTGAAAACTATGTTAAATAATACATCCAGCTTCCTCCTTTATTAAAACACATGTTTTTCCATGGCCATATCCCTATAAATGCTTCTTCACCTTTGTGTTTTCAGTTTCCTGCTGGGGCAGCTCATCAGATGAAGTGCTGTGCTTTTGAAATGCAATCCTTTGTTATTTCCATACTAGATGGAGCACCAATTTGCTGTGTTTGACACGCATTATCCACCATGAGGTCTGGCACCGCTGCAAGAGCAGTGCAGTGCCAAAACCTGAGTGCACTGCAACTGCAGCAAAGCCAGAAAATAGTGTTCCTGGTGGTATTGTATTTCAGTGTAAGGTTGAAGCAGCAGAAGATGCAATTATGGGGCTAGATCTGCATTGCAGAACAAACACAAGGATTCTGTTTACCCTTCTTCAAAGGGTAAATGGAAATCTTTCAAATCAAATAGGTTTGCATTTCATACAAATTGGCAGTGTTTCAGTCTGTCATGGTATACTGTGGCATATAGAATGTGTAATTATATGTTGTATCTAGGAAGGTCATAGAGGTCCCCTCCCTGGAGATGTTCAAGGCTATGTTGGATGAGGCATTGAGCATCCTGGTCTAGTGGAAGGTGTCCCTGGAACTAGATGATCTTTAAGGTCCCTTCCAACCCAAACCATTCTATGAATGTGAAGCTGATGTTTAGGTTTCTTTTTTTCACATGCAAAATACTTGGTATCTCTGCTGCTGCTAATAGGGTTTCGGGCAGAGGGCAGGTTCTAGGTTTGCTTTTCTGAACTGTTGCTTGACAAGGGATGCCAGATTTATCTCATGGAGCTAAGAGCCACTCAGCATCCTGCCTCCAGTGGTGGCTAAAAAGGGTGTCCAGGAAAGTCCACGTGAACAGAAGTAGCCCCTGGGGTACTCTTTCGGGTTATGCTTCCAGCCCTTTGGAGGTTTTGAAACATTTTAATGAAAGGCAATTTAGAAGCCTGCATGCAGCAGCTCTGAGAGATGTTTCCTAGATTTGCAGAAGTGTGCTTTGAAGGCAAGGAAGTGGCAGGCAGCTACTAAGAAAATCCCCCACTTTGTGCTACGTGGTGTAGACAAATACCTCCTGGTTTGGACCTTCTCCTCTGTGCCTTGGTCTGCTGCCCCACACTTCTTTTTGCTGGAGATATTATTCCTCTTCCCTTAACTTGCTGTCTCGCTCTCAGTGTTGTGGGATTAATTATTAAGAACAGTGTGGCCACCAGGTTGAAATAGGTTCTCCTTCTGTTCTGGTTTGGGATACTGCATCTGGTTCTAGCCACCCCAGTTCAAGGACAAGGAACTGCTGGAGAGTCCAGCAGAGAGCCACGAGGGGACTGGAACATGGACTTGACTAGGCAAGACTGAGAGAGCTGGGGTTGTTCAGCCTGCAGGAGACTGAGGCCACATCTCAGTGATGCTTATTCAACAGCTGAAGAGTGGCAGGACAGAGCCAGAGTCCTCAGTGCTGTCCAGTGACAAGGGGCAATGGACATGAACTGCAACAGAGGAGGTTCCGCGTAAACGTAAGGAAAACATTGTTCACTCTGAGGGCGGCAGAGCACAGGTTGCGGGCTCCTGTCGCCGGAGACTTTCAAAACCTAGCAGCCTCTGTTCCTTTGTGCTTTACTCTGGGTGACCTTCAGGGCTCCCTTCCAACCCCCACCACTCTGTAATCTGCGGTTCACTGTCCCAGAAACCACTCTAAACATCCCATCGGGCAAACGCTCCGGCAAGATCCGAGCCTAGCGTGGGGGGAGAGGCTGCGCTGCGCCGGCTCACCTGCGCCCTCCCGCTGCCTCCCCCGCCTCAGGGCCGGGACCCGTCGGCGCCGCCCGTCGTGCTGCGGAAAGACTGGGGCGGGAGCGCCAGGAGGGGAGCAGCCTGCTCCGGGTCAGCCCGCAGACCCCTGGGACGCGCTCCCGCACCGCTCCGCACCGCTCCGCGCCTCCCCCAGCCCCGCCACGCCCATCTCCCGGCCCTGCCCTCGGCCCCGTCAGGCGGCCCGAGGCCGCTGGCTCGGAGGCGCTGCAGGCTCGGAGGCCCCAAGCCCCTCGCTAGGCGGCGCTGCAGGCTTGGAGGCCCCAAGCCGCTGGCGGGGCGGAGCTGCAGGCTTGGAGGCCCCAAGCCGCTGGCGGGGCGGCGCTCTGGGCGCAACCCTGGCTGCCTCAGTGCTACTTCCGGTTGGCGGGGAGAGCTGCTTCCGTTTCCGCTTCCCCTGCCCTTGCTGCCGGCCGGAGGTGACAGGACCAAGAGCCGCGATGTGGCGGAACCTGCTGGTGAGGTCGCTCAGGCCGGAACGGGTTGAGCTGGGGAGAGCAGCTTGCCGCTGCCGTGGCTGCTACTGTGTCAGCCCGCTGCGGGGCTGCAGGAGTGGCTCGGGCACCTGGGGTTGTGGCAGCCTGGCCGGGGGCTGTGGCGCCTTCCCGAGTGCTCACCCGGGCTGCGGGGCTCGGCCGCTCGGTGACCTCGCTGCCGGCAGCGTTAAAGCAGGGAGCTGCTGGGAAGGAGGGAAGCGTTGCATTGCAGTCCTGGGCCGCTCTCTCCACCTTAAGCTGAGCTTTAGCTTCTCTTGTCAGTGGTGCCCAGTGGTCGGACAAGGGGCAGCGGGTGCAGGATAGAACACAGGAGGTTTCACTTCAAACGTGAGGACTCGGAACTTCTTCCCTGTGAGGGTGCTGGTGCACTGGAGCAGGCTGCCCAGAGAGGTTGTGGAGTCTCCCTCTCTGGATACTTTCAAACCCTCCTTGACACATTCCTGTATGAGCTGCTCTAGGTGAATCTGCTTTAGCAGGGGGTTGGAATCGGTGTTCCCCAGAGGTCTCTTCCAGCCTCTTCAGTGAAGGGATCGGTGTTCAGTGGCTCTAAGCTACGTTTAGCTCATCACCGCTTTCTAGGGTGTTTATGTGGGCGGTGTGTGTGTTTTGTATGCCGTTGCCTGCAGTCAGCAGCATCCGGATGTTTGCCCTGGGGCCGCGTTTTTAGCGAGAGTGATTTTGCGTGGAAGGAGCAATGTTACCAATGTTGTCGGAGATTGCTGATAGCATGGAGCTGCAGCTGGTTCTTGAGAGGTGACACGTTAACCAAGGTAGACGTTGAGCTATCAGAAGAACTATACGTCAATGGTTTTGGTGTTTTTGCATGTGCTAACAAGCACCAGGTTATATGATCTGACTACAGAAACAGATTTTAGCTTAGAACACAGTAAGGTGTCTTTATACTGTGTGTGTGTGAAGTCTCTTCTTAAGCTTTGTGAATGTTACCTCCTGTGCTGGTGGCTAGCTGGGAGCTATTACATTAGATCCTTGCCTGCACAGATGTGTTTGTCTTACATG
The DNA here is from genome assembly GCF_015220805.1 of Pogoniulus pusillus. Classification (NCBI taxonomy): domain Eukaryota; kingdom Metazoa; phylum Chordata; class Aves; order Piciformes; family Lybiidae; genus Pogoniulus; species Pogoniulus pusillus. Next base: position 3,897,776 of record NC_087288.1, on the reverse strand, counting down.
TTATTGTCCCCAGCACTACAGACACAAGTTGTGGTCAAGTGAAAGGTGTCCATGCCTGTGGAAGGTGTCCCTACACATAGCAGAGGGGTTGGAACTAAATAAACTTTAAGGTCCCTTCCAACCCAAGTTATTCTATAATAAATTGTGCATAAAACTTAGATGCAAGGGGCAAAGGTTGAGATTTCCACCAAAAGGATGCTGGATTATAAGAGTTCTTTAAATCTCTTGCATCTTACTGAAAGTAACTAGAAAATGACTGAGTTTTTCCTTTAGGCAACCAGTCAAGAAGTCTCTTTGTGTAGTCTGTTGAAAGATTGTCTGAATTCAAAACCAGTGGGGTGGGTGAAGTTTTGTTGGTTTGTTCTTCCTCTCTCTTCCCCTTGGATCTCACTTTCAAAAGAAACTGTTTCTACCCAGTGTGGATATGCTGGAAAGTGTCACTGTTTCTACAGCACTGTTTATCTTTTTTGTTTCAGAGTCTTCACCAGCTTTCCCAGAGGACCATAAGCACTGCTTCACGCAGACAGGTTGAAAATAAAGTTCCTGAGATGCAGAAGCTTTTCCAGGTATTGAATGAGCACTGTTAGTACAATAATGTTAGTTCTACAGAGATTAAGACTATTCATACATGCATACTTGACTTGCTGACTCCCTAGGTTTTTTTTTGGGTTTTTTACCCTGTGAGATGATTTGTGTCTGATTTTCTTATGAGTACTCTGAGATGGGAGAGCATGTCCTGAGAACAGAGACAGACAGCAAGTGAGAGGAGAGAAGTACAGTGAGAAGTTGAACCTGCAGTCTTACAGCTGTAGCCATAGTTCAGAGATGAGCTATGAGGGTATGGTGTTACTGTACTTCTCAGTTATGAAAACAGTCTTCAGGGGTTGGATTCACTCTTAGAAAATTATTCTGTCTGTAAAAATAATCCCTGGAATAACTCTCTCCATGACTGATAGGGCCACCTAGTGAAAACTGGTGGTCCTCCAGGTGCCAGAGCACTGGATACTCCTAGTTGTGAACATAACTTGGAGCAGTAGGTGCATACTGAGGATAGACTAGGCTGGGCTTCAGTGATGTGAAAGGGCAAAAATATGTTGGAATCCTCAACTTAATAGTTTTTGTTTCTCATTGCTTTCCTTTCTTCTGAAAATGAAAAACAATCTTGTTGGGATACTGCCTGTGGACTACTACATTCAGTATGGGCTAAGGGGAGCAGAATGGGTGAGGTCAGAGGGTGTATCTCTTCACCTTTCATTCCTTGTGGAGCAGCAAGTTAAGCTGGGCTGGACTGAGGGTTGCCAGCACTGAAGCTGGCTTGAATTCCAGAGCAGTGTGAACTCACTGGTGTCCAGGAGTTTTACTTCAAGGTGGAGCAGAACAAATTTGTCTATGACACCAGGTGATGGTAGAGACTCCCCACACTGTTGTTCTCTGTAGCAGGGATTAATTATTCTGGAGATGGCTGGGAATTTCTAGGGAATATAATCCTCTCTGCGTCCAAGGGAGCTGGAAATTGGTGTTAAAAGTGTTTAGGCATCTGCCAGTCACTGCTTTAGAAATGAATGTGGACATCAATTACTGCAATCCCCTAATGAGTGGTACCAGAGTGAATGCATGAGAGAAAGTGGAATCTAGATAAGGTTCAGTGTCTATTGGGAGTCAGGAAGATAATTTGGGGAAGCAATTTCTGTTCTGAGTAAATTGTAGTTATACTAACACAATATTGCAGTAACTGTGTTTGAAAGGGTTCTTTTTGTCACTCATTTCCATTAGGAGGACAATGGCATCCCTGTGCATCTTAAAGGTGGCGTGAAGGATGCTCTCCTGTACAGACTGACCATGGGCATGTCGGTGTTTGGTAAGGCTGATGCTGGAACATTTATGCCTTGGTACAAATTCCACTGTGCTAATACTAAAAGACTTTATTTTGGGTACAGTCTCCAATGTAACAGATGTTTCTTCTGGAAATTAGTTCTGTGTTTCCTTCAGGTGGTTGTTTAGAACGTGCAAAGTGTGTGTTAGAGAGTGGAAAATTACTTTTGGACATGTATGTTATTTATTTGTGCCTTCTGAAGTTCAGGCTTGCAAATGGCTTTCCCCCCCCCTCTCTGATTAACAGTGCTGTGGGCTAAAGAGTTATTCAGAATTTATCTCTGGTGTTAGAGAAAGCTTCAACTGCTTAGAAGCTGTCAAAGGTTAGGGCTGGGCCAGCCACTAAACAAATGACAGACTCTCATAGACTCATAGAATTATTTTGGCTGGAAGTGACCTTTAAAATGGTCAAGTCCAACTATCAACCCAACAAAATTCATAGAATCATTTTGGCTGGAAGAGACCTTTAAGACCGTCAAGTCTGATTACCAACCCGACACCCCACCATGGTCAGCCAGTGAGATCATTTAATCAGATCTTTATGTTGAAAAAACAAACACATGCATAAATCATAGAACAGTTTGGTTTAGAAGGGACCTTTAGAGGTCATCTAGTCCAATCCCCCTGCAGTAAGCAGGGACATTAACTGCATCAGGTTGCTCAGAGTCTGATCCAACCTGATCTTGAATTCACTCTCTATTATAAACTTCTCTTCTTTCCCAAAGGGGAAGAGGAAGGGAATAAAGGAGAGAGACTTAAGGTTTGGAAAACGAAAACTACTTTTATTTTCTGGTATTATTTTCATTACATATACACAAATATGTACAAACCCAGGATTGAACCCAAACCCCCTCATGGCAATTGGTCATCATCACCACTCATGCCATGCAGAAGTCCCAGGCTGCCACAGTGGCAGGTGGGAACTGGATTCAGGAGCTGTGTTCTGGAACTTGATTCAGGAACTCCTGAAGAAGAGAGTTCTCCTCAGACAGCAGCTGTTGAAGAGCTTGAGCCTCATGATCCCTCAGCTTTGTACTGATTCAGTTGATCAGTTTAGGGCTTCCTGAACTGTTTGCTCCTCCCTGCAGGTGCAGCCTTTCACTCTGTACCTCCAATGTAACACAAGTTTTTGCAGTGACCTTAGTTTGCATACAGCCCTTGGTGCTAACTGTAATTAACCACTACTGGGAGCAGACCCTGTGAAAATATGTTGTTAACTACAGAAAGTGCAGTTCCTCAGAAGAGGCTGAGCTGAAAAGTGAAATCCCTGAACAGAAACAATTCTCTGCTAACTCAAACCAGGACGAAACCTTATTCTGCACAGGAGCGAAGTGTAGTTACAGCACATGGATGTAGGATCACAGGCTGACAGGATGTCAGGTGTTGGAAGGGACCCAAAGAGATTGAGTCCAACCCCCTGCCAGAGCAGGACCACACAATCTAACACAGATCACACAGGAACACATCCAGACATACATCACTTTCTTCACTAGCCTGGCTCTGTTTAATGCTAGGTGATACTTTTTGTGCTGAGGTTTCACAGAGGAAACCCTGCAAGAATAAATCTAGGCTTTATGATGCTGCCTGTATTTAACCTGTGCATTGCTTATCACATGGTTTTGTAATGGCCTCTAGCTTAAATATGCTGATACAAGGAATTTACTGTTTGGTTACTTTAAGAACGAGTAGCCATTACTTCATGATCATCTGTGTAGGTTCCACAAACATCTCTCCTTTTTATTTTCTCCTATTTGTTTGTTGGTGTTTTTTTTTAATGCAGTCTATTGAGAGATATTTTAAGGCCTTTTTTCCTTCTAAATTGTGAATTGCCAAAAAAATAATACCTGAGACCTGACTGTGGAAATGTATCTTGTCTGCATTGCAGCTGCTCGTTAGTATTTCTTCTGGGCCAAAGTGGGAAAGGAAAGCTGATTTGAAAGGAATGCTGTTTACCATTCTGAACATCTCTTTTCTGTCTCTTCCTTCAGGAGTAGCCTATGTTCTTTACAAGCTGGTTGACATCTCAATGCCCAAGAAGCAGAACTGATTCCAAGATGCCTCTGTGACTTTCACCTCTTCATCCAGTTCCAAGTGGCGGTTATGGTGCTTACTTGGTATAAGCAGCTGGCATCATGCTTGGAATCATAATTTAATTGTCATGTGTTAACTGCCATCAATAAAGCAGTTCTTAACGTTGAATTGTGGTGGCCTGGACTGTATCAGATGTTCTGCATTAAGGTGCTTGTACACTGAGTTGATCAGCACACAGATCTCTGAGTGGTGAACTTCTTTTGTGTTAGTACTTCAAAGGTGAGTTAAATGCCCTGAATGCCTGTGAAAAGGTGATGTCTTGTCCTTATTTTAGGAATTTCACCTTTGGTTTTAGTGGAGTGAATTAATCTTACAATATATGATTAGGAATGTGGAAATGAATGTTGAGGACTTTTTGCTGTATCTTTGTTCTCAGGTCCTGGAAGTTGACTGTAATACATCTGGAAATACAGGAATTCTGTTCGTGATCACTATCCAAAGGTGACAGTTTTACTGTTCATAGAATCTGGATATGCTCTTCCCTAATTTCAGACCATTCATCCTATCATTGCAGGCCTTTGCAAGCAGTCCCTTTCCAGCCTTCTTGTAGGGCCCTCTTCAGGTGCTGCAAGGCCTCCCCAAGGTCTGCCTAGAGCCTTCTTTTTTCTCCAGGCTGAACAGCCCCAGCTTCCTCAGCCTGTCCTCATAGGAAAAGTGTTCCAGCCCCCTGATCATTTTCGTGGCCCTCTGGACCCACTCCCATCAGGTCCATGTCCTTCCTGTGTTGAGGGCTCCAGAGCTGGACTGAGTACTACAGGTGAAGTCTCACCGGGGAAAGTAGCAGAATCCCCTCTCTCAATCTGCTGCATCACCTGTGTATCTTTTACTATGCAGAGGTGCTGGTACTGTCCTCTGTAGCTTCAGGAACTTAGAACTCAACACTTCCATGTAACAGATTTTTTTTCCCAGTGTTTTATTCTGTGCTGCAGCTTAACGAGGCATGATATTTCCTGAAATGATTTAAAAGCATGCAAAGGTGGTTAGCAAGTGATGGTGTGTTTATCTTGTTGCCCTGCTTTCTGGGAGACTGGACATTGGAGGAGCAGAGCTGACATTTCCACTGCGTTTGGATGGCCTCAGGTAACCATTTTTATCATAACTTAAGCTATGTTATGTGCCCTCAGCAATAACATGTTTGAGAAGGGCTCACCTGCTCTTTTTCACCATCAGAACTGTGTGACAGCTCCCTGCCTATGAAGGCACTCAACAAATGGCTGGTAGAGGTAATGGTTTGATCATGATCCACTCTGAAGTCCTCTTTCAGGGGCTGAGGTGGTGGTTATCAGCTTGCTAGAGCACTGACAACTACAAATGCAACTGGAGATGCATTGTTTTCTTGGGAGAAGAAAGATTTGGTTGTAGTTTAGGATTAGGCAGAGATACCAAGTAGTTGTTAGCTGCTATCATATATTCAGCAGAAAGGCTTCTATATGAAATACTTCCAGTGAAAATGCCTGCTTTATGGAACTGCCTTTGGAAGTGTCTTCAACCTGGTATGATAATCTGAAAGCAGGTTGTAGTAAGGTGGGTGTCAGTTTCTTCTCTACACCAGCAAGTGATAGTGCAAGAGGAAATGGCCTCAGGTTGCACATGGAGAGATTTAGGTTGGATATTAGAAGAAACTTCGCTGAATGGGTTCTTAAACGCTGGAAAGAGGCTTCCCAAGGAGGTGGTTCAATCTCTATCCCTGGAGGTGCTTAAAGGATGTGATGCTGAGGGTCATGGTTTAGCACCAGCCTTGGTAGAGTTAGATAACAATTGGACTTGATCTTAAAGGTGTTTTCCAACACCTCTACTCCAGTGCCTCTTAGTAGCTGTTGCAGTTACTGGGGCAGAACACATCTGGGGAATTAGTGCTAGCTACACATTTCTTGGTTCATCTTCCCAACAATTCCTGCCTTTGTAGCCCCACTGTTAAGATGCTGCTTTGGGGTTATGACACTGAAGGTCTGATGTTGATTCTAGAGCAGATTCTAACCAAAATAAATTCCATCACAATCCTTTTGTTTCTCTTCTTGGTTTTCTAAGCCACAGAAATGGGCACCAAAATGTAGCTTCCCTCTACAGGCCTATTTTAAGCCTCTTGTGGATTAAGCTTGGTTAAAGCTTTTCACTGCTACCCTGGAGAAGCAGACTACACTTGTTAAACCTGAGGCAAGCCTGAGGGGAAGAGCCATTGTGCTCAGAACTCTTAAAAAAGGAGAGTGGGAAAGAATACCCTTGGGTGGTAGTCTCTCTGCATGATAGGTTTGGCCAAGGGCCTGAAGAACGTCTGGGAAGCAAGGTCTGACTTACCTGGAGATGAAAATTGTTGCCTGCAAAGAAGAGAAAACTCACAGGATGGTGAATGATATTTCAGAGTGTGTGAAGGAATTGGTCTGCTCTCTCTGACACTTGTAAGGCTTCGGCTGCTGCTGTGTACCCACGGTTACTGCTACCAAGATGTGGACCAAGTAGTGGACATCTGGAAGGCAGTATGAGGGAAGATCAAAATCTTTCAAAATCCCACACCTTTTCCACCTGCAGGAATTATGAAGAGCACTTAAAGATGCAAAATTGCTTTATATAGTCTAGACTATAAAAGTCCTGTGCTGAGCTAGACAGTGAATGTGCATTTCTGTGTGCAAGCAACCTGGAGCTGCTCTTGTTCTTGCAGTCAACCACATCTTAGAGTTGGCTACCTCAGGAATCAGCCTGGAGATGAGAAGGCTTTGAGGAGACCTTGCAGTGGCCTTCCAGTATCTGAAGGGGACTACAGGAGAGCTGGGGAGTGACTATTTACAAGGTTTTGTAATGACAGGATGAGGAGTAATGGGTTTAAACTGGCAGAGGGGAGTTTCAAACTAGATGTTAGGAAGAAATTCTTTCCTGTGATGGTGGTGAGACACTGGCACAGGTTGCCCAGGGAAGTTGTGGCTGCTCCCTCCCTGGAGGTGTTCAAGGCCAGGTTGGATGAAGCCTTGAGCAGCCTGTTCTAGTGGGAAGTGTCTGCCTATGTTGGGGGATTGGAACTGGATGATCTTTGAGATCCCTTCCAATGTAAACTGTTCTAAGATTCTATGATTCAGGAAGAGCAGCAGCCCTGGTGGGAGCGCACAGGGGGTAAGTGCAAGCCAAGAAAAAAATCTTTGTATTACAAAGTGATCTGAGTTTACAGCCAGAGCCCTGAAATGTTATTTAAATGGCTAGCAAATGACAAATATCATTGTGGTACAGGCAGGTCTAGTGATCCCCAGAAATGTCCCTGAAGTCTGCATCAGAGGCAGATGGGAGAGCAGCTTGGCACTGCCCAGCATGGCTGGATTATTTTTCTGCTATAGGAGCAGTGGAAGGATGAAACCAAAGCTGTGATCAGCTGCTCAGCACCATTTATTGGGGCCCCACAACAAAGCTAACAGAGAAAGCCCCATCTGTTCTTCATTCTAGGTGTGTGGTTTGCCACAGCCCGTCTCCACATCATAAGCTGACTGAAGGTCCAAGCTGGGTGCCTGTGCTGCCTGCACTCTCCTTCTCTAGGAAAATACAGAAAGAAAGAGCTGTGAATCTTCTCTAGGCCTAAAATTAACAGCAAGAGGTGAAGTATCTGAGGTTCCTACCTTAAACCACCCTATAGGTATTTTATGAGTGGAAAAAAAAATAAACATCATCTTAGGACTTTTCTAACCTAAACAATTTATTCTATGATTTATTACTCCTTCCTAATGTGAAAAATGATGAATCCTTAAAAAATAGAATGAAGTGAAGCCAACACAGTCAAACTGTGTGAGTTTGAGTTTTCTTTTGGTCGTCTTATATTACTGCAGTGCTTAATTACTATGCTTAGTTTTGATTTGTGTTCATACAATCTAGGTCTAGGTTGGAAGGGACCTCTAAAGGTCATTTAGTCCAACCCCCTCTGCAGTCAGCAGGGACATCCTCGTCTGGATCAGGTTGCACAGAGCAATGTTGAGACAATACATAGAATCATAGAACAGCATAGAATAGAATCAACCAGCTTGGGGGAGACTAGCCCAACCTATCACTCAGCTCTGTCCAGTCAACCAGACCATGGCACTAAGTGCCTCATCCAGGCTTTGCTTCAACACTTAGAGGGATGGTGACTCCACCGCCTCCCTGGGCAGCCCATTCCAATGTCAATCACTCTCTCTGCCAACAACTTCCTCCTAGCATCCAGCCTAGATCTCCTCTGGCACAACTTGAGACTGTGTCCCCTTGTTCTGTTGCTGGTTGCCTGGGAGAAAAGACCAACCCCCATCAAACAGGTTGGAAGAGACCTCCAAGCTCATCCAGTCCAACCTATCACCCAGCCCTGTCCAGTCAACTAGACCATGGCACTAAGTGTCTCATCCAGGCTTTTCTTGACCACCTCCAGGGACGGTGACTCCACCACCTCCACATGTGGTACCTTTCCCCAAAATATATTTCATGTAAAAGTTTATTTTCTGTTTCAGGTTCATGTTATTTTTTTCCTCAGTTACTGTTAGTAAAAAAATAGCTATGGTTTTTAGGTTTGTATTTTGCTGTAGAGGCTGAGAAGGCCTCTTGGAGCTGAGGACATGGGATTGCTGCCCTGGCTTCCACTAAGCTGGATTCCTCTAAATGCCACCCTTAAAATCTGGTGGATGTTTTCTGCAAGATAGGCAGTAAGTACTCCACTTCCTGATTTTTATTACCTTAATCTTTTCTATTTATCCAGTTGTTAGGGTTGGCAAAGACAGCTTAGCAGTGTGTCAGCTGTGGCAGGCTGAAAAGAGCAATGCGCTTTGGGGGCCAAGGCGGCCAATGGCATCCTGGGGTCTATTAAAATGGCTTTTCTTAGTAGGTTGAGAGAGGTTCTCCTTCCCCTCTACTCTGCCCTGGTGAGGCTGCATCTGGAATATTGTGTCCAGTTCTGGACCCCTCAGTTCAAGAGAGGTTTGCCCTGTGAGGGTGACAGAACACTGGAACAGGCTGCCCAGGGGAGTTGTGCAGTTTCCCTCTCTCTTGATATTCAAATCTGCCTGAATGTGTTCCTGTGTGATGTGGTCTAGGTGATGCTGCTCTGGCAGGGAGGTTGGACTGGATGAGCTTTTGAGGCCCCTTCCAGCTCCTGACCTTCTGTGATTCTGTGAAAATGATCTGTGCAAGCTGCTGTAAGAGAAATGATTAACAAATGATAATCAGATGAAACATGAACACTAAATCATCACTAAACTGCAGTTGGAGGTTACAGGATCCTTTCTGAGACTTCAGCTGTACAAACCATGTTTTGCTTTCTCCATTGCTGGGTAGCTCAGAACTACCTGCTTTTAGAATTGTGCCCTGGGCTACGTTTTCTTGGCTGCTTGAATATACAAATCCTATTAGCCTGACACAGACACACACACAAATTTCCTCAGTAAAAGCCTGGGGACCAATAATTCACACCATGACAGCAGTGGCTTCTTAAGAGACATCGTGAAAAAAAGGTCAGACACTTTCAGGAGTGGAAATAAACCACCAGAGAGATCTCTAAGTGTATGATCTTATTTGTACTTTGCTCCCCCACAGCCAGGCTGAAACCTAGCACTGTTCTGTTGCTGCTCACCTCTGCTATCACTGCTCTGAGCTGTGAGAAAGCAGGATGAATTTTCTTTGGCAGCTTTCACGTTAACCTGTCCTGCCTTACTCTCCCATTCTTTCCCAATTCTGTTAGATATCAAAGAGTTTGGAGGCTGACCTTCATAGTTGCTAGAGTGAATCAGACTTTCAAAGGCAAAACCCAATCTGATCAACCTGACATGACCCTAAACAAGGTATTTAGGTGATGAGTAAGTCAGAACCAACCTATCTTTTCATGTGCATGCTTGTGTGACTGTTTTTTAAGAAATTCCTTTTAATAATAACACCACCTTCTCTAGTCTAACTTGCCTGAGCCTTGCCACTTCTTTTTTTTTTTCAGTGCTCTGTCAATTCCATTGTGAAAATAATGGCTCCTCCAGAAACAACCTGAAGAGAATGCCTCCTAGTACCTGAAAGGGGGCTACAAGAGAGCCAGGAAGGGACTATTTGCAAGGGCTCATAGTGATGGGATGAGAAGGAATGGATTGAAGCTTGAGGAGGGTAGATGTAGACAAGATGTTAGAAAGAAATTCTTTATAGGTTGCCCAGGGAGGCTGTGGATGTCCCCTCCTTGGAGGTGTTCAAAGCAAGGCTGGATGAGGCTTTGAGCAACCTGGGCTAGTGGAAGGTGACCCTGCTCATGGCAGGGGGGTTGGAACTAAATGATCTGTAAGGTCCCTTCCAACCCAATCTGTTCTATGATTCCATGATGCTGTACTTTTTTGTGTTCAGTTCTTCCAGCTGGGTGGGCAGCACATACAGCCTGTGATAGGTATTTTGGCCATGTATCAATATTTCTCCAGATTTACTCTCAGTATCCACAGGCTTCCAATAGAGTAACTGACTCTCAGCTTCCCCATAGCACATGCAAAGCTAAAGCACACTCTCATCTATTTTCTCAAAACCTAACTGGCCAGGACTCCTGTTTGCAAATGTTGTGACAAGCCAAACTGACTCACAGAGGCTAGGGAAGCACTTAGGAGAAGGGTGAGAACCCCAGACAGGCAGTGCTGGGTTTAGCTCCTCAGGGAACACCAGTCTCCGTACAAAGTTCACTCTGCTGACAGAACAGTCACTCCCACTGCATATAGCCTGCTGTGTCCCAGACAAAACTGCCAAGGAGGGATAAATTTGTCCTTTGCTAATGTGTTTCTTTCTTTGAGTTCCCAATCCACCAGTCTGAACTTTCTGAAAGGTAAGGACCTTTTCTTTCCCCTGTCTGATTTATGTGGTGCATGCAATTATCTTTCCTTTCCCTTCCCAGTATTTTATTGTTATGTTACCAGCATTGGTGTTTTTGATGGTGAAGTTGACTCTGCCTTATCTGGTTGGGTCTTTACTGGCTGCTGGAAAGGCCAAATGCTGTTTGGCAGGCATGGAAATAAACTGGAAGGGATTGATCAGGGAATATCCAGTAGTATTTAAGCTTTACATGTTATCAGCGCACAGAAGGAGCTGCAAAAGAAAAGACCACAGGAGGCTTGGAGTTACCTAAATGGTGGCTTTCTAAACAGAATTGGTACAAACTAAGTATGAAAAGCACCAGGTCACAGTATTGCTTTAGAGGTGTCTTGCAGCACAGGAGCCCTCTTCTGCGAGCAACATGCATTTGGCTGCTGATGGAGGTGTGACATAGTAGAGTGTCTTGTGGTATGTCAGGCTAATAAAATGGTGTCCTTAGCATTAGAGGTGTGTTGAGGAGTAACTCTCTCCTTTGAGGCTGGCTGTGAAGTTCACCTGGAGATGCATTTTCACTGTGGTTCCATCAGGAGCCAGCAGCAGAACGTTTTCCTTGGATAGGACAGGAAGATGTTCAACTGAGATGTTTTAGATGTGCTAATCCAAAAGCCTTTCAGTTGCCCCAAGCATCCAGAAACAACTGCCAGTTTCTTTGGGTTACAAACCTTGTAGAGGACTTCTTAGGGCCAAAAGAGGCATCAGTTTGTTTGCCCAGTTGTGAAAGAGCAGCAAAATAATGGAACACTTGTAGCTGGCTGCCTTTCACTCTCCAGTTTTCCTTTCTAACTAAGAACACTGGAACGTGTCAGGTCCTGAAGTATCTGATCTGCTCCAAGTGTTCTTTCTTCCCAGTTAAGATTCCTCTAACAGTTTCTATGCAAATCTCCTGGTGTCATTTTCATCCATGTAACTGCAGCTTTCTAAATAGATAATTGAGAAATGGCTTTGGGGGATTGAAAGGACAGAGGGAGATTTAGTGCTGCTGAAGTATCTGATCTGCCCCAAGTGTTCTTACTCCCAAGTTAAGATTTTTTCCAAGAGTTCCTATGCAAATTTCCTGGTGTTATTTTCATCCATGTGACTGCAGCTTTATTCAGAGATGCTTTGGGGAATTAAAGGGCCAGAGGGAGATTCAGTGCTGATAGAGCTTCTCTTACCTGTAGAGACTGTTTGTTCCGAGTGAGCAGCTTCTGTTCCTGCAGGGATGTGAGGAGGAGCTTGTGATTCCATCAGCACCTTTAAGCTACCCATGTGTTCTTTAACTGATTGAGTTATATATATATTTACTATCACAGTGATTCCACCATTGTTTCATCTTAACATGAGCACTTACTCTGGATGACTAATGCCCTGGGACCTGAAATGCATAATGGAAAGGCTGACACACACACACAGATGCAATCTTATCTATCATAGCACTATGCAAAAGGGAATCATATACTGAAAACATTTTCATGCTCTCTGTTGCTCAGTGGGAAGTTACCAGTCCCAAAGGAGCCAGGCCAATTTTGTTATCAAGGTTGATTCGGTCATCTCTTAGGAGCAGTAGGGCACATTTTGCTAAATATAGTGCTGTGTGCTAATATGTGCTGTGTGGGGAGCATTGCACTGGGATCATTGGGCCTCTCCCTTTGCCTGAGCCTAAACTTAAAATCCTCAATCCATACTCAGGCATTTACATAAATAGCCTGATTTTTTTTTTTTTTTTTTGGAGGAGCAATACCAAGAAATTCTATTAAAATCAAAATAGAAAAAAAACCAACATACAATAGCAAGAAAAAAAATGATTGTATTATTTTTGGATACAGTACTCAATATAATCAGATTTCTGGGAAAAGGGGTGGAGAATCTGAACTTTTGGTTACCCCAGTTTATTTATGGGGTGTAAATGCAGTTCCTGAAAGGTCAGTTCTCTTCTCCCAGGCAACCAGCAACAGAAGAAGGGGACACAGTCTCAAGTTGTGCCAGGGGAGGTCTAGGCTGGATGTTAGGAGGAAGTTGTTGCCAGAGAGAGTGATTGACATTGGAATGGGCTGCCCAGGGAGGTGGTGGAGTTGCTGTTCAGGGAGGTGTTGAAGCAAAGCCTGGATGATGCACTTAGTGCCGTGGTCTGGTTGATTGGCCAGGGCTGGGTGCTAGGTTGGACTGGATGATCTTGGAGGTCTCCTCCAACCTGGTTGATTCTGTGATTCTGTAGTTTTTACTAGAAGTAAGGTCCCAGCAGCTATTTCCAGCATAATGAAAGGGACCAAATGCTGCACCTGCTGCTGTTCTTAACTGGGGAAGAAGATCATGCAGTAGCATAGCCCCCATATTGGGATGTGCCTTAAGCAGCACATCAAGTAGAAGCATTTCAAAGGACACTGGGAAGGGGGTAAAGGAGAAACAGGTCAGATTTACCAGCTTAATGTTTGTACTCTAGGAAACATAATAGCAAGAGATGGAAGAGACCAGTGTGGTGTTGTAGAGTGTAGTTTGCATAACCCCCTTGCTTATTTTAAAAACTCAAGAAGATTATATTTTGTTTGTTGGTTTGTTGTGTTTTTTTGGTGGGTTTTTAGAACAAATAAAAGTCAGTGGAGCCAGTAGCAAACAGATTTCTCCAGAGAGAAATCCATTATAATAGAAGTCAGGACCATGCCAAAACCCAAGACATGTTCAATAAACTGGGGTGGCTAAAAACTAACAGAGTAGCAAGGCCATCTGGAAAGCATCCCAGAGAGCAGAAGAGAGGGCATGTGAGAGGAGACATTTTAACAGCTTCCTCTGAAGCCTCTCTGCAGGCTGTGAAAGTGTTGATGATGCACTGAACTCCAACAGGTGAAAGAGGCTGTCAGCAGAGAGAGGGTAGGAGCTTTCAAGCAACCTTTAAGCATAGGAACAAACCTCACTGGTTTTCTGTTTACACAACTTAGTGCTTCTGATAGACTGAAGCACAGGGCAACATCTATTTATAATCCAAATAAATCTCATGCTCTGGTATTTGGAACAGTCAGCATTCAACATTTTGGGAAGCAGCAGCCACAAGGGCTGCACTAAGAAATGACAGTTTAATCTGCATTGTTTTGCTCTGCATGATATCCCCTTTAGTCAGTAGCTAATTGCAAGGGGTGCAAAAGCCCTTTGAAAAAGTCCTTCCCCAGCTTTCTTGTAGGCTCAAAGTTCTGCAAGTAGCAGCTTGCAGCTAGTGATTTTCAGAAGTGTTTTGATGTTTTAAAGTGATGTGTTTCCCCAGTGGATCATCATTCTTTCACTGGGGACACCTCAGCCACATGGAGAAGAGGAATGCTTAGACTTGTATCCACAAGTTTCTGTGGCTAGAGCCATTGCTGACAGGAGTGGTCGCGTTAAGACACAGTGTGATACCTGACAAGTGTACAGAGCCACTGTCCTCAGATCATTTCTTTTCTTGCCCTCTTTCATTAAGCAAGATTTGTACTGGCTTCACTGGGGAATGCTTTCTGAACAGATCAGGATTCTGTTGTGAAATAATGAACCAGCTTCTTTATAACAAAGCAATTTAATTTGGGAAGGTTTAATGTAAAGCGTGTTTGTGCATATATATATATGGCACTATAAGATCATTGCACCTCATTCTCTCCCCCTCCCCCCCAGTTTTAGTGATAAATAGCTGACATCTCTTAAAAATTATTGCCTACAAATTCAGTGGCTTTTGTAACACTCCCAGATGTCATTAAAAGCTCAGCTGCTTTCTATTTATACCTCTGGTTTTTGAACAATTTATAACAATTTATTTACTTTTCCAGCCCTACTTATCTGGAGCCACAATCATTTCTTTCTGAGTATTACATGCCCAGAGAAATCAGTTAGAGAAATTAAAGCAATAAATAGTTGCTAAGGAAAACAGGTGAGGTAGATAATTATTTTGTGGCTTTGCCACTCTCCAGGGATGCTGCTTCCACAGGTGCATTAAATGAGCAGATCTCAGCAGTGCTTAGGGCAGGCTGGTTCTAACATAAAGAAGCTTTCCTCATTAACAGAGGTCAGACTGGTGCAGCTCTCTGAATACCAGCTCTGAAATGAAAGTAGCCATATAAATAAACACCCGACTGAGTTCTTCTCATGCTGTTGACTGGCAATCTCTCAGAGAAGGCAGGGCCTGGAGCAAGAGTTTGGCTCTGTTTTGTTGTTCTGCATTTTATGGATGCAGACATAGCACTGGGCAATGCTAGCTTTAAGAGTGATTTAATAAGGAATAAAAAAAGCACACTGGAAGGGCTGTCTTTCGTGTTGTAAGGAACAAATGAGTTTCCTAAATCAATGTACTAAGGCAATGTTTAATGCAGATACACTGTAGTGACAAATGCAGTGATAGACTGAGCAGCCAAGTCCATCCCAGGTAGATGTAGGTAAGTTGCTGGCTAGCAGCAGCTTTTCCCTGTATGATGACACTTAGTGCTGAGACTATTTATTTTCTAATGTTCATATTGCTGATACCTTTTCTGATCCTCCCTCTGTGCAAAACATATACTCAAGTGCATATATCCATATGAGCAAGGCATTTGCCATATTCATATGTGAAGCAGATGCAATCAAGTGTCAGGAAGCCACAGAGGCCAAATCTAGAGCCAGGTCCACATGGAAATGATATTCAAAGTTTACAGTGCTGAAATGCAGAACATTCTGATTTATCCTGCCCTGGCAATGCAGCCTGAGGAAACAACAACAAAAGGTTATTCTAGATCCACAAGCAGCTCAAAATGTGTAAGGAATTCCTGGTTCTCTGCAATACTGCTGTCACATACCTACACCAGAAACTGGCAGTATTAAAGTAGGAATTAAAGCATAAATATGCATTTAACAAAATTAATGTTACTGTATCAATTTATTCAGCTGAGATAGCAAAGACAATGGCAGAGGTGGCTTGCGTGATCTTAATGTGTTTAATGCTTGTCTAAGAAACAAGCAGGCAGGAGAGTGTTAGTAAATGTTTATGCATTTCAGAAATGCCTTCTGCATCACATTGCTGTGTACTCAGACTGTGAATGTACATAGCAACAGAGCTGATCAAAAACAACCCAATTGCTCTGATGTATGGAAGCATACACTCTAAATTTGTTGGTGTATTTGACGTGCAAAAGATCTTAGGAGGCACATAGTTAGAATGGTTAGAACAGAGAGTTAAAGATAAGAATGAAATGCTGCTGCTCTTAGAGTCAGTGAATTGTTTACTCTTGCTAGTTCTGAGCTTTATTTCACAGCAAGCAATTAAGCCAAGCTGGTCAGCTGAGAGGAATGGGAGGTAGTCCCCTCAGCAGCACCTGCGTCTGTAAGATCCCTGCACTTTTGAAACTAATTGGTTTCATTCTCCACTTTCAAATCCAGTAGTAGATAATAGTTTTGAGTGTTTTAACTTTTACATATGATAAGACAGATTTTTTTTCTCCCCTATCCCCATTATTTGCATTATCTGATTTGAACCTTCAGCTGTTAATATCTCTGTTATCCTATGATGAAAAATCACAGGTTGGAAGGTACCTCCAGACACCATTAAGTCCAACCTCCCTGCCAAAAGCAGGACCCTCTAGGGTAGTCCCCACAGGAATGCATCCAGAGGGGGTTTTGAAAGTCTCCAGAGAAGGAGACTCCACAGTCTCTCTGGCCAGCCTGTTCCAGTGCTCTGTCACCCACACCATAAAGGAGTTTCTCCTTATGTTGAGGTGAAACCTTCTGTGTTGCAGTTAGTATCCATTGCTCTTTGTCCTGTTACTGCACACCACCAAAAAGAGATTGGCCCCCTCTATCTGACCCCCACCCCTCAGATATTTATAGACATTGATCAGATCCCTTCTCAGCCTTCTCTTCTCAAGACTAAGCAGCCCCAGGGCTTTGTGAAAAAAAAACCCATCCCAGTGCACAAGTGATAAAAATACTTCACACCAACTTGCTTCCTATGCAAGACTATTTAATTGTAATCCTTGATATCTGTTCCTCTGAAACTGCTGCTTACACCACATTTATTACTGCTGTTCAGGGTGAGTTTATTTGGGAATGTAAATAAAACATTTAAAAGAAGCTTTATATCTTACAAAATACTGTTTTGCGTATCAGATGTGAAGAAATGAAATTCCTACTGTCAAAATGCCTCGAGAGAAAAACCCAACTCAGCAGCTGGGCAAAAGGGTTAATAGGTCAGGAGTATTTGCAAGTTTATCAGCAGAGGAGATGTTGATTTTGGAAAGTGCATTTTATCAGTACCAGACAGCTGAAGCTGTGCCCTGTCCCTAAGAGTGGCTGACTCACTTCCAAAGTGTCTGGAAATGTCAGCGCATGTCTTCTGGTTATCACTTTCTTTTCAGCATTGGGTTCTCATCAGGAGAGCTACTCTGTTACAGAAAGGAAGGCAGCCGCAGCTCAGCTCAGGAGCTTTCTGTCAACATGCTACAGAGTTATAGAATGGTTTGGGTTGGAAGGGACCTTCAAAGGTCATCTCGTCCAACCCCCTCCCTGCAATGAGTAGGGACATCTTCAACTCGGGCAGTTTGCTCAGGACTGCAAACAACTCGACCTGGTATGTTTCCTGGGGTGGGCATCTACCACCTTTCTGGGTTGGTATTTAGCCATCTGCACCGTCACAAATTTCTTCCTTAGTTCCAGTCTAACTCTCCCCTCTTTTAGTTTAAAACAATGCCCTTGATCTCTCAATCCTGCCGGAAGGGGGTCAGGAGCTACCTCTCATTAAACTGTTCGTCTCCACCGCTGGGCACTCCCAGCCTATCTGCACCAGGTGCCGATTGCTGTGCACCTGGTGCTGATTGCTGTGCACCCCGTGCCGATTGCTCTGCACCAGGTGCCGATTGCTGTGCACCAGGTGCTGATTGCTCTGCACCAGGTGCTGATTGCTGTGCACCCCGTGCCGATTGCTGTGCACCCCGTGCCGATCGCTCTGCACCCCGTGCCGATTGCTGTGCACCAGGTGCTGATTGCTGTGCACCCCGTGCCGATTGCTCTGCACCAGGTGCCGATTGCTCTGCGCCCAGTGCCGATTGCTGTGCACCAGGTGCCGATTGCTGTGCACCCCGTGCCGATTGCTCTGCGCCCCGTGCCGATTGCTCTGCGCCCCGTGCCGATTGCTCTGCGCCCGGTGCCGATTGCTCTGCACCAGGTGCTGATTGCTCTGCACCCGCTGCCGATTGCTCTGCACCAGGTGCTGATTGCTGTGCACCCCGTGCCGATTGCTCTGCACCAGGTGCTGATTGCTGTGCACCCCGTGCCGATTGCTCTGCACCAGGTGCCGGTTGCTCTGCGCCCGGTGCCGATTGCTCTGCGCCCGGTGCCGATTGCTCTCCAGCTCTCGCCTGTGCACAAAGCCGTCACGGGGCCGCTCCGACACTGCGATTTCCAGACCTCTCCGAACAGGGGGCCCTGAGCTCCGCCAGGTGGGCTGGCATCCATCTCCCTCTCTCCATCTGCCTTTTCCTTCCCCTCCCTTCCCGCACGAAGAGGCTTTCCCACAGCAGCGGCGCCGCGCGGAAGCCTTGGGGGGGGGCGACGGTCGCGCGGCTGCTGCCGCCGTCCACTGCCACCGGGGGGCGCCCGCGTCTCGCGGATAGCGCCGTAGTGGGGCCGCCGGGCCGAGGCGGCAGGGACCGCGGCCGCAGAGTCCCCGCGGCTTGTCGCCCTCCCTGTCTGCCCCCGCTCCTTGCCCTGCTCTGCTCCCCGGTCAGAGTCTGCAGACCCGTACCGAGGGGCGGGGAAGCCGCGCGCTCCGCGGGGACGGTGGCATCTGTATGCTAGCCTGAAGAAGGCTGTTCCGAGAGCGCTACCGGCGGCGGCATCTCCCCACGGTTGTGGGACTAGACCCGTGCTGCGACGTGGATCCGGCAGCGGCTCTGGGGCAAGCGCGAAACCCCTGTAAGCCTTGCATGGCCCCGTCTGGGCTACACGCCTGCTTTAAGACGGTATGTCCCCAGCGTGTCACCCCCCGGGCACGGTGCGCTGCAGAGGGCAGGACGCGCCGGGTACCACGGGCGGGTGCCCGGTTTTGGAAGGTGCGCTTTTTCGGCGGCACAAGGTTTCAGCCAGGGGCCGCGGGGGGAGGCTTTGCCCACAGGCTGAGGGGCCGCGTGCCCCGTCCCCGCTGGCTGGGGAGCTGCGCCCGCCCCGCTGCAGGCGGCACCGGGCAGCGGCGGCGCTTGGGGCTCGAGGCATACACCTCTGCGGGGAGGGGATGGTTTGATGTGTGTAGGCTGCGTCGGGTGGAGACCAGACACACCTGAATCGTGTCAAAACGACTGTAATCTCTTTGCCCCGAGGCTCCCGGCCGTCGCACCGGGGCTAGCAGCGCTTCTCTGCAAGGTTGTCCCGGGGGTCAGCCGAGACCCCGAGAGGGCCCTCAGAGGGAGGGGGGAAGGTGACTGCGCGGAAACCCTTGCATGGGGACACCCTGCTCGCCGGTATGCCTGAGGATTCATTTTTTCCACTGCCCTCCCGTGTCCCCTCCCCGGTTTGGGAGGCTGAGGGGAGGGGGAGGGAGGGGGCGGCAGGCCGGGCCCCCGTCCCTGGACTCGCTGCCGCGGCCGCCGCCCGCCTCATGCCGCAGGAATGCGCGGAGGTATGCGCCAGTTTCCAGAAGTGGATCCCCTTCCTTGCTGGAGCGGAGTAGCGCATATATCACCCGGTGGCAGCAGTCCACCTTCCCTGCAGTTTCGTAACCGCTTACGAGGGTAAATTGAGAGTTGGGAACAGCCCTCTATTAAGTAGCAGATTGAGAAGAGGCTCTTCCCACTTGGAGAAGGCAAGTCTTTCCAGACGGACCCCTCGCACCGGGAGCTACAGTAATCGAGGCGTCTCCTCTGCGCTCATCTGTTGCCGCTGCTTCTGCTCCTCCTTCGCCAGCGCTGCTACTTGCTGCTCCCTCCACAAGGTGCCCCCGGAGCTTCATCCTTTCTCCTCCTCCCTTTATCCAGGTCCGACGGCTGCAGCTGGAGGAGCTGCTGCAGGAGCTGCCCCGTCACCGACCCCTGCACCCTGCAGCCACCCCTGAAGGTCTGTGTCCGCGCAGGAGCGGAGATCCCCTGCCCTTCCTTCGGACGGTCCCCTTTGCCTGTCTGTAGGCACCACGCACGCAGCCCCTTCTGATGCACTCGAGGCTGAGATTAGCAGCGCTGGGCTGAAGGCTGACACGGGGAAGGAGAAGGAGCTTGTCTGTGTCAGTGGGTGCGTTGGGCATGTCGGAGCCGGCTCGCAGCCGTGAGGCCGAAAGGGCGGAGAGAGAGGCGCAGGGCAGCGCGCCCTGGGGGGCTGCCGGCTGCCAGGCTCTGGGGAGGGCACGGCGGAGCCCGGCGGGCTGCCGGCCCTGGGTGCTGTCAGAAGACGGTGCCTAGGCAGAAATGCACGGGGAGGCGGCGATGTCCCGGCCCCTGTGGCGGTGTCCCGGCCAGAGGATCCGGCTGTCAGCGCTCAGGATGCCTGCGGGCACGCTACCGCTGAGGCTTTGGCAGGAGCTCTCGCTTCCCTCCCTTGGGCGTGCAGCTGCCAGTGATGCTTGCTCTTGTTTCTAGTTTTTTCAGCTTCTGATAGTGGGTTTTTCTTGTGGTTTATTTATTTGGTTTTTCGTTTAGTTTATTTTTTTTTTTTTCATCTTGGAAGCGGTAAATGTCAGGCACAGTGTGGTTTGGAAATGCTTTGGCTAAGTTTGTGTAGGTGGAATTAGCATGAGATTGGATTGGCACTGGTGAAAGAGTAGGTTTGTGGGGTGGTTTTTTGTTTGGCTTTGCAAGTGTGGTCTCTAAAGATCAATGGGAAAACCTTTAGTCTTGACGAGAAGTCTGCTTGTGTCCTTGATGAACTAGTGAGAGGACCTTCCAGGCTTTCTTTCACACACCCAAGTTTGCGAGGATGAAGCAAAATGTTTCTAGTTGGACAAATGAATGCTTTGGTCGAGACATTTTGTTTCGTGAAAGAAAAATGTGTTTCAGGAATGGCAGACCCGAAGCAGTAGTGAACCCAATAGATGCCTTTGAAAGATGATGAGTTTATTTTGCTCTTCGAAAGGATCAAAAGATGGCACTCCAAGCCCACACCATATTTCCAGGACGAAAGTCGATTTGCGCTGATTTTAGGCAATCCTTTAACTCCTGCAGAATGTGGTAGATGTGCTTGGGGGACAGCCATTTCCCATGCAGAACAGCAATATGATTTTGGAGCTTTCAGGACAATTTAATGTTAACCTTGGTCTTCTTGTGTTGTCAGGGAGTCATTAGGGTCAATATTACGCTTCTGCTTGTGCGCCGGAGGAACCTTTGGGCTGAAAGCATTGCTTAGTTTTTCTTCAGGCTCTTGGTAATTCTGTGTGCAGTGAGGGCGCTTGGCTAAGGCAAGGATATGCAGCCGCCCAGAAAGGAGCCTGTTAACTTCAGCATGAGTAACTGGGAAATTCCTGGATCTCTGTAGCACCTATCCACAAAATGTACCTTGCTGTTCAGCTCTGTAGATGGCAAAAGAATATAATTTCCATCTTCAGCCTTTTTCTTCAGGGTAATGATTTGTGTATTTTTCTTTTGTTTTGCTCTTGGCATCTTCCTGATGGAAATCTGTTGCCTAGTTGCTTTTGGAATTCTCTTTCCTCCAGCCTAATTATGATATATGATGCATTTATGACTTTATTCAAGTAAATTACCCCTCCCCTACTTCCCAAGATAGAAAAAAATCAGACTTTGAAAACACTCAGAAGCATGTGCAATGGGTGCTGCTCATATTTAACCTTTACTTAGACAAGGAAATAATGTGGAAGTTTTGCTGAAGGTTTAGAAGCGTAATTTGATGTGACCTAGAGCACAGAGTTAAGAAGGTATAGCTGCTTGCAATTAGGAACCACTAATTCACCCTAATCCCACCTATTTTGCTAGACATCCTGCAGTGACTGTGAGACTCTTTTGCCTGTCTGCTTTTTACAGTGTACTTTAAATCTATTTTCTCTCAGGACGTGTAAATGAATTATCAGATGTTGAAACATCATGGCTAGACAGACGTGTCAGGTTTCAGCCGTGTCTTACATACACTTCTGTATAACCTATTTCAGAACTTCAAGCAATGAAGAATAGCGTAGTCGTAGGCAGGACCCCTCAGAAAAAAAAAGTTTTATTGCAGTTTCCAAACTGCCTTGAGACCACTAAACCCCAGCTAACTAAGTGCTTCAGCAGTTACAAAAAGGGAGCCGAATAAAACCCCCAGCTGAAAGAGACATTTTGTTAATCCAAGGCAGGAATGACCTCTGAATTAGCTATCATCGCACTCAGCGATGAAGTCATGGATCTCCCTCCTGGCTCCTGCCCGTGCGGAGGCATGGATCTTCACCGCGCTTCCCCGACCGAGTTAACCCCAGCTAGGTTAAAGCCACGTGTGCCTACCGTGATTGGAAAGGGTTCAGCAACAAAAGGCACATTATTTCGAGACGACACTCTCCAGTTAGTCATGCAGATCTGTCATCGTCTTGGGTGGATTTCAAGTCTAGAGATTTCAACCTGGTGCCGTGGGTGGGGGCTGGGAATAAGGGAACGAAGTCAAATCCACGGTTCGTCTTTTTTTTTTCCTAATGTTCATGAATACTCCCACGCAGTCCTCTAATCCACGCGTATCATTTCCTCCTCCTGTCTCCCTTCTCCCCCTCCCCTCTCCATCACTGCAGATTCATTCATGTTGTTGTGATCTGAAAGGGCAGAAATGAAGACAGCGCTGTGCTCGGCAGTTGCTGCTCTGTGTGCAGCCGCCCTCCTCTCCTCCATCGAGGCTGAAGGTAACCTTCCCCTCCCAGACCCCTTTCCCCCCCGCAGTGCCCTGATGACCAGCAAACCTCCCAAGCAGCCTTGAGCTACTGGCTCTCTCCTTCTCCGTTTTTGAGTGTGACTACTTCACCTTCTCTCTTTCTCTCCTTCAGAGAAACGCCTCTTCTTCCTTGCCCAGCTCCTTCTGTGCTCTGTTTCTCCCGGCTAGTCAGCCGGGCCGTAGCTCCCTCTCCCTGTCTCTCCGGTGTGCTGTCCACACCGCCGCACAGACAGGCTGCGGGCTGACTGGCGTGGCCGCCCGGGCACAGCGCCCGAGGAGCCCACAGCCACCGCCGCAGCTGGCGGGCAGCCCGGCACGGCCGGGACCTGCGGTGCTGCCCCGCTGACCGACCAAGGATGGCTTGGCTCTGTGCCCTAGAGTCTCGTTTAGTTTTGTTGAGAAAGCAAAGGAACAAGCCGCAGATTGGAAATAAAATGCTCCAACAGAGTCTGGCTCTCTGCGCCTGTGTGTTTTGTTCGGCCGGACCCCTCGCCTCTGCCCTGCCAGCCTGTGGCACACCAACCTCCCCCGCTCAGCCAGGCGACCCCCGGCTGAGCTCTGGGGTGGCTGCACCCTCCCTTAGGAGCTCTGGCTTCTCTGGTGGATCTGACATCGGGAGCGTCACTGTGGAGATGTTGCCATGACAGGGTGTGTGTGTCCGAGTGTGTGGATTTGCTGTGGTGGGTTCAAGGTTCTGACATTGACATGGTGCTTGTCACTTCCAAAGAGCCGTTTCTTCTCGTCTTTGCAGGGCCCTGGCCCTGTCTCTGGAGGTTGAGGTCCCTGTCAGCCAGTGGCCGTGTTCTGCCTCCAGCTGCAGGGATAAAAGCCTGGGGAGACCCATAGTGATTGACACGCTTGCCATACTCTGGCTCAAAATGACTGGGCTCTGGTGCATTTGTCTCTCTGGTGGATTACCAGCAGGCGTAGCAAGCTTCCCTGTCACTTTCTGTGCTAGCTGCAGGACTTTGTTCATAGTAACCATGTTTCTGCCAACAATGGCTGCAGGGAAAAATAGAGATGCTGATGGTAGTATACTGAAATGACTTGATCTGACCTCCAGGAGCTGTTCTAGGGTGAACCGAACCATTGAGAGTGAACTTCTCCAGATTTACTGGAAAAAACCAGAAGCCAGTGCCAATAATCTATTGTTTGGTCTTTTTTAACCCTTCCTTCTCATTCTCTACGGAACTGAAACAAATTCTCTAATCATGGCCTGCTGCAAGCCCCTTTGTCTGGACCTCAACACCTTGGATGATGGCTGCTAAAAGCACAATGTCTCTGGGGTGTTGCCCCCGCCTCCCCAGCAGTTCTTGCTTGGGACACTCAGGTGTAAATTACAGTGGCTTACTGGAAAAAGATGACATTTCTGCCAGGAGTGCAACATCTGGTCACCCTAGGAGACAATCAGCCTGCTGCCTCCTTGCTTTTCGTTGTTGTTGGCTGAGGAACCAAAGAAGGTCATTTGAAGTCATTTCAGAGTTGCATTTGAAATGCAGGATCTCCATGCCAGAGAAAGCAGAGAAAGTGCACAGTTCTGATGGAGGGAGTGGATGTGTTTGTGTGTTCTCCCCCATCTTAGGAGGGAGCTCACTTGAGGGTGAAGCCATGTTGCAGTTGTCCTGCACCACTACTGCATGTTTGGAGTATGTTCTTTCAAAATATAAGTGAAGGTGTCTTACTTAGCTATAGCATGGACTAAACCAGCCATGGCTTGGGAACTGCTAATGAAAGCTACAAAAATGTACTAGGAGAAGCACAGTTGTTATAATGAAACTAGACATGTTGCTAGACAAACTGGCCAAGCTTGTTTAGATCTTGTGTTGGAGGATGCACCAGTTGTAGGAAAAAGAGTGGACAAAGCCTGATCTCTTGAGTTTTAGAGTGGTTCTGGATAAACTTGCATTAGTCTACCTTCAGAGATGTCTGTTAAATCAAATACCTGGTTTGGAGTGATCAGGTTTCTATGAGAAATGTCTCATGGCTATGGAGTTTGGAAGTGAGAGAAGAAAAGTGGTGAGGAACGGGGCTGAAAATGGAAATTCAAAGCTAGGAATGCCTCAGGACTTGCTCTCACAGAGCTTTTTTTGTAGTGTGTTTTCTGCAGTATGCTGGTCATCCTTCTGCACCATGGTAATTTTGTGTTTCAGTTTTGTATCATCTTGTAAATTGCACATTGGATTTTGCTTGCTTTAGTTCTGGTATGCTTACAACTTAAATCCTATCTGCTGAACTGACTTTCTCTTGTCCTTTAGCCTATTTCTCCATCTTTCACATCGCATTGTGGCAAAGCTCTCCCTCCACCAGTCTGTCCTCTCTCTTTTGTTGTTGATTTTGTCTGTGGGTGTGGTTTGGGTTTGTTTGTTTGTTCCTTTGTCTCTCTGTGTAGTATTCACAAGAGGTGCAGTTGAATTTTCCTTCCCTGAGGTGCTAGTAGACACCTGATGGGATGAAAAAATGAGAGGAGAGGTAAAGATTTTTGATACAGAGGGAAGGAAATGCTTAACTCTGCTTTTCTGCCTTCCTTTGGCTTTCATTATTCAGTCACCCCTGGGAGCAGATCTGGTGTTTATCCAATACTCCTGTTTGTAGATTTCTAAATCTCCCAAGATGAAACTGGTTCTTCATCAGCATCACAGCTGCTCTGTGAGTCCTTCGTCAGAGCTGTGCTCTGTTGCTGTTGGCAAAGCAGTGAGCAGCAGCAGCAATAGTGTTTGAGCTTTTCTGCAGAGTTTGAGCTTCCTCCCCCTGAGCAATGCAGAGGTTTCTAGCTGGATGCCCCCTGTAGCAGCAGAGGGGGTAAAGCCAACATACAGTCTAAATGCATTCATGGTATTTCACTGGGGAAGTGGGCTGTTTACTCTGGACAAGGAAGCAAATCCATCTTCGTGCTTGGCATTTTTGCTCTTTTGCAGTACAATCCTTCTTGTTTTATTCTACAACTCTTCTGACATCTCTCAGCTTAAGCTTCTTGTGCATGGTGCTGTATTTTATGCTCTGCATTTCAAGCTGTTCCTTGCCTTTTTTAGTCCAGCACTGCAGCACTCCAGTGCATTCTCTGTTCATCCTCACGTCAAGATTTCTTTTTGCTGCAGTGTTTTTTCTACCTGTGATCACAAAGAGCTAGGGGGAGATCTATGTCCTTTTGTTGAATAAGAATCTTCTCATTATTTTAGTCAGAGTTAAGGCAACTATGCAAACAATCTGTTAGTTATAATCTCAAAGTAGTGCTGTGATGATGTCATAGCTATTGTGTAGTGTGTTGCAGTTGCTAATACAGAGAGATTTACAAAGGCACAGGCAAGGAATGAAGAAATAGTGGTTCTGTGTGACCTCACTGAGCATAGGAAGGTGCTGGCTTTTCAATGCTTCAGGGACTGGTGCAGACCTAGAGAAGTCTGTCTACCAGATGAGTTAGGGAAAGAGGGCACCACTGAGCCAGTCTTGAGACCTTGGTGTAATGCAGGAGAAGGTTTGTCAGCTGAAAGATGTGTTTCAAGGACATGCAAAGCAGTAAGTGACAAATGACTGCAGCACAGCAGTTAGGGAGGATTGGAAAATTTCTCATCTAAAAAATGTTATGTGTTGTGTACTTTAATTTGCATTGACTGTATGGTTTAGAGATGATCTGGGATCCTTGGTATGAGGGTAGTGGAATACTGGAACAGGTTGCCCAGGGAGATAGTTGAGGCCTCATCCCTGGAGATACTTAAAGTGAGGCTCGACAGGGCTCTGGGCAACCTAGCAAGTCGAGGATTCCCTTGCTGTCTGCGGAGAGGTTTGGACTAGATGACCTCTGGAGGTCTCTTCCATCCCAGAACATTCTGTGACTTGAGATAGCTGAAACTTTTGAAAGTAACCACCTGTTCAGCTTGGGAACTGGTTGGTGGGGCCATTATTTTATTACATTTTGATGCCTGATTTCTACCCTAGGAGAACCTATTGTTGATTTTCAAGTTTCTGAAGAGGGAACCATGTAGATTGAGGTGTGAAACTGAGCTTTTACATACATGAACATGCCTATTAACTCCCTGTTTTCCCTACTGCTACTTAGAAGGAAAGTGTGCATGTATCTGCACACACATGCACATATATAGATATAAAATATACATATGTGCCCAAAGTGTGGCAAATATTAATGCATGCAGTGTGTGAATATGTGCCAATTCTGTGTAGTTACAGACATCTTGATATGTACAGATATATGTTTAAATGATTTTCCTTCAAACTACATATGTATGGAAATTTCATAGCCATACATAAAGTGCAGACATACAGAGGGCAGAGTTTCTGTGTTATGGTTGGCAATGAATATCTTACAAGACATAGAAGCTGCTCTTTAGTGGATTTGTAGGCTGTAACTTGTTCCTTCTCCTGTTCATGTTTGGCATCAGTGATGCCTAGTTACAGGACAAGGAGCAATGGGTGGAAGCTGAGGCATAGGAGGTTCCATGGGAACCTGAGGAAGAATTTTTTCACCCAGCAAAACACTGGAACAGGCTGCCCAGGAAGGTTGTGGAGTTTTTCTCTCTGGAGATATTCAAGAACCCTCTGGACGAATTCCAGTGTCATCTGCTCTAGGTGATCCTGCTTTGCCAAGGGGGCTGGACCAGATGATCTTTCAAGGTCCCTTTCAGCCCCTGACATTCTATGATTCTTTGACTTCAAAGGAGACAACTGCAGTTGTCATCTAGTTTGTTATGATCAATCCATGCCATTTATGAACAAAACAGTGAATAAGGAGTTTCGGCCTCTTCCAGCTTCAGCAGAGCTTATCTCACTGAGAGCAAGACTGGGGCTTCCTCTTCAACTTCTATAACCTATATGTTGTTTCACTATGGACTAATTCATGTGCTAATTAGAGTCAGTCTTTCCCAGTGATGTAATTGCAGATTTTCTTTCACATGGAGAATGTGGATGGCAGCTATGTTGAAATTACATAGGATTTAGGATTAAGTTCAGTTTTAATCTTCTAATTATGTTTTACTTTCTCCTTGTTAAGATATTCATTGGGATCCTGCAGCAGTCACAGTCTGTTATCTGTAAAAAGCTGCCAATTTTTGTGTATTAGGTTTGCATTAGCAGTTGAGTAACACAGGCTGGTGCAACAGATATGTAGCATGAGAAAGATGCCTTACTCTACACATTCTGTTTCCAGAAATAAGGAGTTCTTGGACACAAGAAGTGGCAATGAATGAACTTTATATGTTGTTTGTTTGTTTTCTTGTTTGTTTTGTGGTGGCATTTCAGATCTGTTTCATTTTTCCTCCTCTTTTGTGATGCATAAGAGGATATCTGATCAAGGAAGGTCTAAGTGTGGTGAAACTGAACACTTTGTAAATATTATGTCATACATTAAGATGTGTCTTTTGACTGTGCTGGAAATGTGTGGGGTAGCTGTACACTTGCCTGCAGCAACAGTGAAATCACTGCAATACTATAACACCATCACATGTTGTGCTCAGGATCCTGTACCTTCACAAGTCAGTGAGAGCTTTGTCTTGGATTTTGAGGGATGCAGGATCATCAGAGTGCTCCGTGGTGTGACTACTCTGCAAGCAGAGATGCAACTGCACTTATGCAAGCAGTCTGACATCAGAGCTGCTTGCTTGGGTAAAACTGCACTTGTGCTTAAACCTTTGTAGAGTGGAGTTTTAAAGTTTGTCCCTGTAATGGGAGAGACTCCCACCACAACCAGGGGCATCTTGCTCCTACAAATCTGGCCTGAGTCCACCTTGCAGATGTATTATTTTCCCAATGCTGAATTTCTTCTTGGAAGAAGAATTTTAACAAGGTGGAGTAACAGCTGCCCTGTTTGATTATCACAATCAGGTTTTCACCTTCTTCACATTCTGCTGTGCTTCAGATCCACTTTCTGCTCTCAGTCTTATGACCATGGTTTGGTCTTCACCCTGCAGCTGGTTTCACATGGGTGAAAACTGACCATGTGAAGGTCCGTGGGTGTTTTGGAGGTTCTGCTTTAGCCTGCAGGCCATCTGGAAGATGTTTTGAAGACATTGGATCAAAACTATTTTTTCTTTACTCAGGCAGGGTTCCTTTTTGGATTTCACTGGCAGAAGTATTCAGTGTTTGAGTTTGCTAAGCCAGCCACAGGCTGAGAATGAATGGATTTAACGTTCAGTAGCAAAGGCTGAGGTTGAGTGTTGGGATTAACTTTATGGTGACGAAGTGAGGCTTTGGAGTAATTTCTGTGGGAAGCTGGCAGTCTTGTCAACAGTGACGGTCTTTAAGAATGATCTGAGCAACTGTGTCAGGAATGACATGGGATAGCTGATCATGCTTTGGCCATGGGGTGGCTGAGGGGACTTTCTGAGGTCCCCTACAACGCTCTTATTCTTGAAGGCTGTGAACACCTGGATGAAAGGATACATCACTTGAGTATCGATATGCTGTGCTTGTTGCCTGCCAAGATCCACATTTGAATTTTCATGAAATGGATTGAAGTCCTTTAAAATGTTAAAGACTTTTCCTCACAGTCAGTTTTTTCAGTTTATCTGGAATCCGGTCATTGGGATATCAACAAGTTGGGCTGCTGCTGTCCTTCAGCAGCTAAAGCCTAAAGCCTCTGCTGCAACATGCCAATTTACTTGCAAGGTTGGTGGTGCTATTTTTTTCCATGTACTTACTTATTTTTTTTATTTTTTGTTAATTAAAAGCATGCTCAGGTCAGTTGTCTCTGCCTTTGCATTAAATTTGTCCTGAGCCGTTGCTACTGAAAGGATATTTTATAATGATATTCTTACCACCTCAGTGTGGTTTACTATTAACACATGTTGCATGATGTTGGTACTAAGTAACCACCCTGCTCTCTCTAGCGTTGTGATACTCATCAGCTGAATGGTTAATGAACTGTGCATGCAGGTTAATGGTCTAATCTCACTGCCTGTGTATGGACAGTAGGAAAAATAACATTCACTTCAGTACTAGTGTATCTGTGGCATCAGTACTACAAAGCCATATTATCCTATGGTTGGAAATGACAGTAAATCCAAAGGAAAAACCATGCCTACACAATTGGTTGTCAGGGTTGGTGGTTTTGAGCTCAATATTACCTACTGCAATTGGACAAGTGTTGGTTTTTTTTAACCTAAATATACATCCTTGCATTTATTTCTTTGTCTACTCTTTAAATTATGGATATGGCTGGGAAAAAAAAAAAATCTGACCTTTGGTGGAGATCTTCCACAAAACAAAGAAGATCTCTCTATCTAAAAGGCCTGCAAAATGTCCTCTCATAAGTAATTAAGGAAAGTATGGCTGAATCTAATCTTACTTCGTAGAGCTATTTAAACAATAATATATAATACACCTACCATGCACTGACAGTGAGTCAGTAAAATACTGCATGACTCAGCATGAGTTTTACAGAGAGAATATCATTATAAAATATTTCTGAAACCTCTTTGTGTAGTGAACCTTGTACATGGAGGCTTTTGTCCATTGTTGGAAGCTAAAAAAACCCACAATAATAATCAACATTTCATCTACATATGCATGATGCTGCAAACCAGCCTACGTAAACTTCTTCCTGTACTGTTCGATTACTTCTGTCATCAGCTCGTATGAGTTTTATTTGCAGTTATGTGTTCATATCACTGGTGCCCTCTTTGCTGTTTTCTATAAAGCCTGTAAAATAAATGTCCATATATATACTTTGATGTTGTCTTTTCATGATTAACCATTGTGTTGTTTGGAACCATACTGGCATTTTATGTTAAAATGCCACTAGTAGTATGGGTACACCTGCTGCAAAGGGAACATGAAAAGAATGGTTTACACCTTTGAAATTCTCCAGCAGTCTGGTGTAAACGGAGAGAATCTGATTTTTACATCAGCTCAAATATGTCAGCAAATTTGCAACCATCACTGACCCTGTTTGTTACCCCTATTTAGTTCCTCACTCCTTTGCAGTCATCTGCAAAGAGGGTCGCTTCAGTGGCTTCCAGGAACAAACAGGAGGAGCTCTGCATATTTGGCATAAAAATGATAAATCAGCATAACATTATTATTGATATGCATTTATATGCTCATTCATATCCAAACCCTAGCAGAAATTGTTTTGCTGAGCATTAAATGCCCAACATCTTGGAATTATAATACGATTATATACATTGATAAATCAGTGTCTCATTATTGTTGATATGCATATATATGCATATTCATACCCAGACCCTAACAGAAATTGTTTTGCTGAGCATTAAATTCTCAAAATTTTGGAATTAAATTGATAAATCAGTCTATTATCATTGTTATTGATATGCATTTATATGTATATTCATAGCATTTATATGTATATTCATATCTAGACTCTAGCAGAAATCATTTAACTGAGCATAAAAATGCCTAACATATTAAAAGGATAAATAAATATATCATTATTATTGATATACATTTATATGCATATTCATATCCAGACCCTGACAGAAATTGTTTTGCTGAGCATTACATGCCCAACATTTTGAAATGAAGATGATAAATCATTGTATCATTATTACTGATATGTATTTATATGTATATTCATATCTAGACTCTAGCAGATATGATTTAACTGAGCATAAAAATGCCTAACATATTAAAAGGATAAATAAATATATCACTATTATTGATATGCATTTATATGCATATTCATATCTAGACCCTGACAGAAATTGTTTTGCTGAGCATTAAATGCCCAACATTTTGAAACAAGGATAATAAATTATTACATCATTATTATTGATATACATTTATATGCATATTCATATCTAGACTGTAGCAGAAATAATTTGACTGAGCATAAATGCCTAACATTTTGAAATTAAATTGATAAGTCAATATATCATTATTACTGATATGCATTTATATGCATATTCATCTCTAGACTGTAGCAGAAATCATTTAACTGAGCATAAAAATGCCTAACATATTAAAATGATAAATAAATATATAATTATTATTGATATACATTTATATGCATATTCATACCTAGACCCTGACAGAAATTGTTTTGCTGAGCATTAAATGCCCAACATTTTGAAATGAAGGTGATGAATCATTTTATCATTATTATTGATATGCATATTCATATCTAGCCCCTAACATAAATTATTTTACCAAGCACTAAATGCCCACCATTTCCCCTCCATTCTTCAAAACACATTTTTCTCTGCAGAGTTTCTACATTCAGTGAAATTGATAAGAACTATGACCTTGCAGAGACTCTATTATAAAAAAAGCTGCCCAATTCTTGGAGGTCTAATTCAGAAGGGTACTGTGTTCTCGACGTACTAAATGATCTCATGGTATTGTAAGCAGGTTGTGATTTGGCATGCTCGTACGAATTGCACCCAGCATGTAAAAAACAACCCCAGTTTTTCCTTTTAATTGTTATGTGAAACGTTTGCATTATGTGGTGATTATCTGTGAACTCATTGTACACGTATCCAAATGTGTTGTTCCATTGTGCTTGATTTTGCTGGCCATTCTTGAATGCCTTGGCAACTCAAGAAACATATGTTCTGTGCTGTCTTCTGTAATGCATATACTCTTTGATGTTTCGTCATATTTTGTCAGCTTGTATTTTACTCCTATTTCCCCCCCTTCCCCCACCCCCCTTTTTTTTCCCTTTTTCCAACAACATATCTTGATATTTGTTGGAAACAAATTTATGCAAAGACAATTTTTAGTAAGCTTTGCTAAACGTTGCTTCAATTGATTTGCTTGCCAAAGTTTGTTCAAGCTCATAAATGTCCACCTGGTGTAAATCTTTTGCAGTTAACCCACCGTCAGACTTGAATTTCACAATAATAGATGAACACAATGTTCAAATGTCATGGAAAAGGCCACCAGATGATATAGTGGGTTACAGGATAACTGTGGTTCCAACAAATGGTGAGTTCTGCCAAATTCCATGGAGTTATTTTGTTCTAAAAACTTGGGTTTATTTTCACATACATCTAACCTAAGGAATGGGGGTAGCTGTTAACACCTTTCTGAAGTTTCTCACCTAGATTGGGTAGCAGCAAAGGGCATGCAGGATGGAGCAGTGATTGTTCCAAGTTAGAGTTGTTCTTGCCATAGCTTTTGTCCTCTGGGGACTGCAGGTAGTAAGTTTTGAACACCTTTCCTTTGCAAGGAGCAAAGTGAAGGTTGATTCTTAATGCTATGGTTTAGTTAATTAGAAGGGTTAGGTCAGACTCAATCTTAGAGGTCTTTTCCAACCTGGTTAATTCTGTGATTCGTAACTCTACTCTTCTTCTTGGCTATTGGAATGGGTTGCCCAGGGAGGTGGTGGAGTCACCATCCCTGGAATTAAGAAGAGACTGGATGTGACATTTGGTGCCATGATTTAGTTGAGTAGATAATGTTGGGTGATAAGTTGGACTTGATGATATCGAAGGTCTTTCCCAACCTGATTGATTCTGTGATTTTGTGTGATTCTAGGCTTTTAGGTTAGAGAATTGTGCTTTATTTAGGTGCTTCTCCCAGGGGAAATAGTGTGTGTTGGAGATTCTGATTTAGCAGTGCCTTATAACTTCCTGACAATGGCTGTGTCAGGCAGTCATCATTCTATTTTCCTTTGAGAAATAATCAGTATAAAAGTTATTCTGAATCAGAACTGGATCACAGTTTGGTAGATGTTAGCACAATTTGTTTGTGCATTTTAGTTTCAAATTTCCTGTAAATTATTAGACACTTAAATAGTTTTACTCACTCTTGAAATCAGTTTAGTTGGAAGGGTCATGTCTCAAAATTCATACTCCAATAAAAAAAAAGAGATGTGTGTCATTCTGAAATTGCCATTGGATTTTAGGTAGATTATTCTATGATGGAGGTTTTTTTTTTGGCTGGTACTGGATTTAAAGGCTGCATTAACTGTTTTATGTGTTTATTGCAGATGGACCTACTAAAGAATTTACTCTTTCACCTAGCACTACCCAGACTGTCTTATCAGATCTTATACCTGATAGAGAGTATGTTGTATCAATAGCTTCATATGATGAGAGCGAGGAGAGTCTACCTGTTTTTGGCCAACTGACAAGTAAGTACCTGTAACACACAACTATAGACTTCTTTGCAGCAGGCCACTGGTTCTCATAAGCTCATTGCTGGTGACCTCGTTGCTGTCTACAACTACTTGAAGGGAGGCTGTAGCCAGGTGGGGTTGGTCTCGTCTGCCAGGCAACCAGCAACAGAACAAGGGAGCACAGTCTCAAATTGTGCCAGGGGAGGTCTAGGCTGGATGTTAGGAGGAAGTTCTTCCCAGAGAGAGTGATTGGCATTGGAATGGGCTGCCCAGGGAGGTGGTGGAGTCGCTGTCCCTGGAAGTGTTGAAGCAAAGCCTGGATGAGGCACTTAGTGCCGTGGTCTAGTTGATTAGCTAGGGCTGGGTACTAGGTTGGACTGGATTATCTTGGAGGTCTCTTCCAGCCTGGTTGACTCTATGATAAACCTACTTCCTACAAGCTCTGCCTGCAGAAGTGAAGGGGGAAGATTTGCACTGTCCTCAGCAACAAACGAATCTGAATGGCTTCCTTTTGGTGTGTGGGGAAAAAAAAGCTAACAACCTTAATCAAATGATAATATGTGACACAGTATAGCTATGTACATTATAAAACATGGACTTTTATATTAAACCAATTTATATCTATAATCAAATAAACCATAAAATAAGCTTAATAAAAATGCTGAGCAGAGCAGCCTATCTTCTATGACACATTTTGTCATGTCTTGGGCTTCCCAAACAACCATAGGAAGATGATTTATAGTGAGTTCCTCTCTCTGTTAGAAAGGGCTAATATTGATGTTTCACCTAGGGATTGTGCAGTCAATTTTCAGGAAGTTACTGTACAAATTGCACAAATACAGGTGATTCAGAATGATTTGTATTTTCTGTATTTTTTTGTTGCCTTAAATGCTGTGTGGTCAAATCTGTAAGTGCAAGTGCTGCATTTGTAATTTGCATTTGATGTTGTCATGTCCTGAGACTTGTGACATTTGTGTCCATGCAAGCTTTTATTTGACCTTTGCAAATGTAACTTAGTTTTCTCCATTAATTCTCTTTATGTTGTGCTTTGTGCAGTTCAGACAGGTGGTCCAGGGGTACCAGAAGAAAAGAAGATTGAGGACCAGTTACAAAGTAAGGAGCTTTGTCTTTCAGTGTCTCTGATGTTTTAGAGATGTGAGGTGTAGCTCTAGGGTCCCACAAGGGTCAGAAGTATTCCTGCATTTCTTAGTAGTGAAGTTAACTTGTAAAATTATCCACAGCTAAGAAAACTTGGGAAAGGACTTAGATGGAAGGAATCTGTAGCCACATAGGTGCCAAGCAGGCACTGAAACCAGTTATTTCATGCAACTAGCCCAAGAATGTCCCTGAGTGTTTTAGTCCTGTAGACAATAGACATTGTGCTGTGGTTAAAAGGCCTGTGAGCAGGATGATCTAGGGGAGGGTGTCCCTGCCCATGTCAGGGGGGTTGAAACTAGATGATCTTTGTGGTCCCTTCCAGCTCTGACTGATTCTATGATTTAAATATCCATTTGTTTTAGCTTTTACCTACTAACTTTCTGTCAACCATTTCTCACTGATTTGTAAGAATACAATTGATCATTCCTAAGTGAGATTTTCTTTCTTTGTGTGTGTGTGTGTGTGTTCCAGGATGCTCCATAAGTGCAATGACAGATTTGGTTTTCCTGGTGGATGGTTCATGGAGCGTAGGGAGAAGCAACTTTGGATATATTCTGGACTTCATGGTTGCCCTTGTATCAGCTTTTGACATTGGGGAAGACAAGACAAGAGTTGGGGTTGTTCAGTACAGCTCAGATACAAGAACAGAGTTCAATTTAAATGAGTATTTCAGGAGAAGTGATCTCATTGATGCAATTAAAAGGATACCTTACAAAGGTGGCAACACAATGACAGGTACAGATTCCCCACTTATGTCTTTCTTCAGACTCCAATTCAGATTTGCTTTAAACCCTAGTTCAGGCAAGCCTAATAAAACACAACTGGTGATGTCTTTTTTAGGTGAGGCTATTGATTACTTGGTTCAAAACACCTTCACTGAGTCTGCTGGAGCAAGGAAAGGCTTTCCCAAAGTGGCAATTGTCATTACGGATGGAAAAGCTCAAGATGAAGTTGAAATTCCTGCAAGAGAGCTTCGCAACATAGGAGTTGAAGTCTTTTCTTTGGGTATGTTGAACTTTTCTAACTATTGAGAGATTAACATTCCTAAAGAAGTAAGAAAGGTGCTTTACAGGTCCTGTGCTTCAAGAATTTCACTGTGCCACACTTTCCAGCGTGTGTGCCATAAAATGGGTTATTTGTGTCCTCCGGAGTGGAACTTGCTGACTGTGTTAATTTGGTGCTAATTCTAGTAGCTCTTCTGTGGAGATTAAGAAGGCTGTCAAGCATAGATTCAACCTTGCCCTTGTTGAAGATAGCACATTATTTTCTCAGGTTGAAAATTAACTATGTCACCTCATTGTATTAATCTACTACAATATTTTATAGCTTGGTTATTGATCATGACAGATGACAAAACTGAATTAAACTCAGCTTTACCCCAGGATGTTCTGAATACTTTTAAATAATACATTCACAGGTGTCTATATTTTAAAGCCACTTAACACAGTCCTGTCTATTGCAACTTTTAGGGATCAAAGCAGCAGATGCAAAGGAACTGAAGCTAATTGCATCTCAGCCTTCACTGAAGCACGTGTTCAATGTGGCTAATTTTGATGGAATTGTGGATATACAGAATGAAATTATCTCCCAAGTGTGCTCTGGCGTTGATGAACAGCTAGGTGAATTGGTTAGTGGAGAAGAAGGTGAGATACTTTCATACAAACACATTTATTGACTTCAGTTTATTCTGATGCATATTTAAGGGGCTAAGCCTACTTCCTTTGCTTTATTTCTGGAGTTTGATCTGTTGCCTCATTTAGCAAACATGGGAAACTTGTCTCACTTTGTGCATCTGAATGCAGGAGAGCAGAACATCTGATGCAGTAGATTTCAAGTGTCTCCTTTATTTCATAGTTTCAAAGGCTACACAACAATGAGCAATTAGCAGAGTCTCATACAGTCAGTTTGGACATGGGGAAAATGTACTAGAGGGGAAAAAAAAGCTTGGTCAGAGGGCAAAATATGTAACAGATTGAGAGCAAAGGAATGAAAACTGGAGAATGCTGATAAAACACCAATGCCAAGGTGTATCACTGCAGCTTTCTGGCTCTGTAAGACACTGTGCTTTGGCCAAATAGCAGCAGAGGTGACTCCAGTGTCACAGTGCTCTGCTCAGTTCTGTGTTTGTTCACGCTCTCTACTGTGTTTCTATGGGTGTAACTTTCACTTCTCTTGAAATGGTACTAAAGCAAGGCAGCATTTCTCACAAAACTTCTACTACATTCAAGGGGCCACAGATGCAGTGTTCATATTTCTGTCCTCTCACTGATGCTTTGTTCAGTCTGTCCTGTAATTCATTTCTGTTTCTTTATGCTATTAAAGTAAAGATGATGTTATAGTATAGTAAAGATGCTACTGCTATTATAGTAAAGATGAAGCAAAGAGGACTACGTTTAGCCCAGAAATAAAACCGTGGAGGAAAACCTCTTTGCAGCTGTAGTTAATAATTTGGGTTTGCTTTTGATTTCTTTACAGTGGTGGAGCCTCCTTCAAATCTGGTGGCCACTCAGATCTCCTCCAAATCCGTTAGGATCACTTGGGATCCCTCCCCAAGCCAAGTAACTGGCTATCGGCTGCAGTTCATTCCGATGATAGCTGGTGGGAAGCAGCACGTCCTGAGCGTGGGCCCTCAGACCACTGCTCTGAACGTTAAGGACCTCTCTCCAGACACGGAGTATCAAATCAATGTTTATGCAATGAAAGGGCTGACCCCCAGTGAGCCAGTAACAATAATGGAGAAAACACAACAAGTGAAAGTGCAAGTGGGTGAGTTAGGAGCTTCTGTGTCCTTTTCACGTGCTGGCTTTTTGTGGTTCAAACCTCTCATTCACATCTTAATGGCCCAGGAGGCCAATCGCGTCCTGGGCTGCATCAGAAGATGCATTGCCAACAGATCTGGAGAGGTGATTCTGACATTTTACTCTGCTCTGGTGAGACCTCACCTGGAGTACTGCAGCCAGGTCTGGAGCCCTCAATATAGGAAGGACATGGACCTGATGGAGCAGGTCCAGAGGAGGACCACAGAATGATCAGGGGGTTGGAGCGCTTCTGCTATAAAGACTGGCTGAGCGAGCTTGGGGTGTTCAGCCTGGAGAAGAGAAGGCTCTGGGGAGACCTAATAGCAGCCTGCCAGTACCTGAAGGGGGCTACAAGAAGGATGGAGAGAGACTGTTTACAAAGGCTTGTGGTGATAGGACAAGAGGCAATGGCTTCAAACTAGAGAAGAGCAGATTTAGATTGGAAGTTGGGAACAAGTACTTTACTGTGAGGGTGGTGAAACACAGGAATGGGTTGCCCAGGGAGGTGGTTGAGTCCCCATCCCTGGAGATATTCAAGGTGAGGTTCAACAAGACTCTGAGCAATCTGATCTAGTTGAGGATGACTCTGCTGACTGCAGAGGGAGTTGGTCTGGATGACCTGTGGAGGTCCCTTCCAGCCCAGCCCATTCTCTGACTCTATGAATATCACAACTTTAGCATCGACAAAAAGCAGCTTTAAATAGGGGGGTTCATTTTCTGTGCAAGCAACAGCAGGTGTGATACATAACCTGCAGATGCAATTGCAGTGCTCTGACTGTTGAATATCTGGTTATAGTGTCACTTTTTCATTTATTTTCTTTCCAGAATGCTCACGTGGTGTGGATGTAAAAGCTGATGTTGTGTTTTTAGTGGATGGTTCCTACAGCATTGGTATCGCCAATTTTGTTAAAGTAAGAGCCTTTTTGGAAGTGCTAGTTAAAAGCTTTGAGATATCACCTCGGAAAGTACAGATAAGTCTTGTCCAGTACAGCAGAGAACCCCATATGGAGTTTTCTTTGAACAGATACAACAGAGTGGAAGACATAATTCAGGCTATTAACACCTTCCCCTACAGAGGTGGATCTACCAACACAGGCAAAGCCATGACATATGTGAGGGAGAAAGTATTTGTTACCAGCAAAGGATCAAGACCAAATGTGCCCAGAGTCATGATACTCATTACTGATGGGAAATCATCAGATGCTTTTAAAGAACCTGCAATAAAGCTGAGGGATGCAGATGTAGAAATCTTTGCAGTGGGTGTGAAGGATGCAGTGCGTACAGAGTTAGAAGCCATCGCGTCTCCTCCTGCTGAAACCCACGTGTACACGGTGGAAGATTTTGATGCTTTTCAAAGAATATCCTTTGAACTTACACAGTCTGTCTGCCTGAGGATTGAGCAGGAGCTGGCTGCCATAAGGAAAAAATGTGAGTAGCTGCTATAACTTAGAGAAATGTGGGAAATGCAATGAAAAAAGAACTATACTTGAAGCTACCTACAGGTGTCCACAGCTACCTGAAAGGATGTTGTGTGGAGAGGTTTGTGCTGGTCTCCTCTCAGAGGTAATTAGTGATAGAGCAAGAGGGAATGGCCTCAAGCTGTCACTGGGTGGGTTTAGACTGGGCAGTAGGAAAAAAAATTCCCAACAAGAGTAGTCAGGCATTGGAATGGGCTGCCCAGGGAGGTGGCGGAGTCACCAACCCTGGATGTGATTAAAAGTCGATTGGATGTGGTGCTTAGGGCTATGGTTTAGGGTGAACCTTGTAGAGCAGAGTTATTGGTTGGACTGGATGATCTTGAGGATCTTTTCCAACCTAAATGGTTCTGTGATTCTGTGAGTTGATATGAAATTCATAGAATCATAGAAGCAACCAGGTTGGAAGAGACCTCCAAGATCATCCAGTCCAACCTATCATTATCCATATACAAACGATGATTTAAATAACTAGGGATTTTGTTTTCAAACATGTTAAAAGCAGCAGGGGAAATGAATAGAGATGAGAAATTATTCCCCTCCTAAGTTCCTACAGAGCCCTTAAAGTGTGTATCTGTCCTTAACTACCTTCACGGCTGTGCTCTGCTTTTACATTCAATGTCTTGAGTAAAAGAGTTACTTATTAGGGACAATCTTCTTTAGCTGTCCAAAATAAGGTCGCTACTCTAAGCTTATCTTCTAGGATTTCAGAGCAGTGCTAACATCTCCAGAGGGTGATTTGATTACTTTGTAGGGTGAAGTGAATGGCCCTCTAACATGGGCTAAAAGAAGACAATTTGAGTCAGCGTATGCTAGGTGATACAAAACTCCACCTAAGTGTGAAGACTGACATGAAGTAACACATGAACATCTTCACATGCATCCAAAATTGGTGAGCTAGGAAAATGCTTACTATTTAAAAGATTTCCACATGACCAAATTTTGGTCAGCTAAAGTCACTTATGATTAGTTGCACCCTCAGTGTCCCTGCCTGTATTTAGTAGAACACTGATACTGAATAGTCCCCAGTATTGAAACCCCCTCCTCAAAGCTAACCAAAGCAAGCCCAGGACATCAGATTTGTGTTTGTGCCTCATGTGAAGTTCCTTGTTTTGCCTTTGACTCCATTCCTGAAAACAAAGTACTGGGCTCAGTTTTGTCCAGTTTGCTAATCTAGATCTGAAAAAACTCAAAGGTTCTTAGTTTCCTTTGGGGTCATAATGTTATTGCTGTTCGTGGAACATGAGGAAGAGGAAACCCAACTTGATCATCCAATTCTAACCTTTGAGAAGTATAACATTTAGATGAACTGCTCTCTTTTTGTGATCTAGAAATCACTGAGGTGGTGCTTCTACTCATTATCATATGGTTTGAGACAACCTAAATGTAATCTTCATGAAATTTGATAGCTGTAAGCAAACAAATACTGTTCAAACAGAATAAATCAAATTATTGAGGGCCATTTTTCATTTATTTATAGAGATCTAGTGTTAAAAAAATATCCTAGCAAGTGTGCCTCATCCATGCTTTTTTGTTTCCATGCAGCTTATGTACCTGCAAAGAATATGGTCTTCTCTGATGTGACATCTGACAGCTTCAAAGTGAGCTGGTCTCCAGCTGGAGCTGAAGTTTTGTCCTATCTAATCAAATACAAAGTGGCAGTTGGTGGAGATGAATTCATTGTTTCGGTACCAGCTTCAAGCACCAGCTCAGTTCTCACTAACTTGCTGCCTGAAACTACTTACGCAGTCAGTGTGATTTCTGAGTATGAAGATGGTGATGGCCCTGCCTTGGATGGAGAGGAAACCACCTTAGAAGGTAGGCTTCTCATGACTCTCAAACACAGGAGTCATATCTTCAAATAAGAATTTGCTTTGAGAGAATGAGTGTACCTGAAACAGCTGCCCAAGCCCGAGAAGCTCTCCTGGTATACAGGATGAGAATCAACATTATTGTCTCAATGCATTTAGTGAAGATGTAAAATTCCAGTAATAAGGCAGCACTGAATTCCTGAAGTCAGATTTTGTTTTCCCTAACAGTTAGGCGGGTGTTGTGTTTCTCTACAGCGGCTCCTTTCAAATGAAATGGTGCATTCTCAATTATAAATTCATTGGCATGTATTAATCTTAATACATTGAATTAGATGATTGCTGGAGGCCCCTTCCAACTCCTCTTATCTCTTTTCTCTTCTTGCTCCCCTCTGCTCTCTTGCTCTATTCATTATGACTATCAGGTACATAAGTATGTTGACTTTATGCAGCTGTATGCTTGACTTTAAATGTACTAATTTGCTGTGCCTACATATTGTGCAGTCTCCTTCTCTGGAGGCTTTCAAGCCCTCTCTGGATGTGTTCCTGTGTGACCTATGCTAGATTCTATGATCCTGCTCTGGCAGGGGGGTTGGATTCGATCTATGGAGGTCTCTTCTAAGAGCCTGTGATCTAGCTTTAGTAGAAATCCTGGTTTATACACCATAGGATTAAAAGCAGCTGAATTTTTGGTCAGCTGTTTCTCATCAGAACCTTGATCCAATGATTCTTACTGATTCAAACCTTCCATTGATGTCAGTGTGAGGTTATGTGACCATGGCTGAAAATTCAATCATGGTAGCTGCACTTCCTCCAGGTAAACTTGCCACAGTGCATTTGCACTGATTTAGAGGAAGAGGATGACAGTAAATCTGATTTTTTTCGTAGCTGAACACATAGTCTGGTCTAAATCATGCTTTTTAAAGGTGTTGCCTCACTCTCATTATTCAGAACTATGAGAGGGCAGCACAAGGTGGTGTTTTGGTAAGCAATGGTTGGAATGCTTTCTCTTCAGATACTATGTAACTGAAAGCAAATATTTCCAAACAGTATGTGCTTATGTTTTGTTTTGCAGTTAAAGGTGCTCCTCGAAACTTAAGGATAACAGATGAAACTACTGATAGCTTTGTCGTCGGCTGGACTCCAGCTCCAGGAAACGTCCTGCGGTACCGCCTGCTATATAGACCACTTACAGGAGGAGAAAGGAGACAAGTGACTGTCTCAGCAAATGAAAGGTCAACTATTCTGCAGAGCTTGATCCAAGACACAAGATATGAAGTGTCTGTTATTCCTGAGTACCAGTCTGGGCCTGGGAAGTCACTGAGTGGATATGCAAAAACTGATGAAGGTACGTGGGCAATGCTGTGGATGCAGTGAGCTTGAGAAGAGCTCCCTGCATGCTGATATGCTGAAAAGAAAGTAACCCTTATTTACCCTACCAATTACACCAGATGAACAGGCATTTATAAAATCACTCCAGGCTAGCTGAGAGGTAATTTAAGACAAAAATAGTAAGAATCAAAATAGTAATATTTCGTTTCAAAATGTAGCCTGTTGAACCTGCAGCACCTACTATGGCAAGGTAACAAGGGTGAAGAATCTACCTCTGTGTTTAGTTAACTGTCCTCATGATTATTTGTGTTGCCAATGGTGCAAGTCATATTTCTTTTCAGCAAATTCAGATCCTGTTGGCACTTTGTTCTGAATGACTAGCAAGGAATAAATGAAACATTTAATCTAGTGAAGCTATCTTAACTTGTACACAAATGTATGACCCTTTAAGAGGAATCATTCCTTGTTAAACAGAATCTGAAGGGTACAGAGAGAGTATGCCATTGGAATGGGCTGCTGCCATTGGAATGGGCTGCCCAGGGAGGTGGTGGAGTCACCATCCCTGGAGGTGTTCAGGAGAAGACTGGATAAGGCACTTGGTGCCATGGTCTAGTTGATTGGATGGGGCTGGGGGATAGGTTGGACTGGATGACCTTGGAGGTCTCTTCCAACCTGGTTGATTCTATGATTCTATGGTTCTGTGTCCTGACCACTGGTGCACTGAAATTTTATATATTTCAAACCCAGAAAAAACTATTATCCAAAAAAACTCTGTAGGAAACCACAATGTGTTAATTTAACATTGCATTGGTGATCTTTGACTGCAGACATGGAGCTTGGCATATATTCAGGTGCTAGTGTGCATAAGCATTTCAGGATTGAGCCTGTCTTAACAGAAATAAAAAAAGGCAGCAAGAAGAATTAATTTGGCATTATTTCCCCCCAAAAAGGGTGGGGATGGAGTTGTACAGTCCTGATTACAGTAAAATTATCCTGCAGCAGTGTCAATGCAGTCTATTCAGGAGTTATTTTTTCAGCATTAAGTTCACTATGTTTTGGTAACCTGAAAAGTAAAACAAGGAATGAAATTTGCTTCAACTTGTTTTCAACGTCTTTTGACATGTGCAGTTCGAGGAAACCCAAGAAATTTGAGAGTTTCTGATGCCACAACATCAACAATGAAATTGTCTTGGGGTGCTGCTCCTGGCAAAGTGCAGCAGTACTTCATAACATACACTCCAGTCTCAGGAGGGGAAACTAAGGAAGTGACTGTGAAAGGTGACACTACCTCCAAAGTTCTGAAAGGCTTGGACCAAGCCACTAGATATGCATTGACTGTGTCTGCCTTGTATGCCTCTGGAGCAGGAGAGGCCCTTTCTGGAGAGGGAGAAACACTTGAAGGTAATTATTTATTGTTTCCTTGAAGTCATTTGTTTATTTGATTGATGTTTGAGTTGTCTTACAGTGTGCTGTCTTCCTGAGGTTTCTGTAGAAGTAAATATATGCATGAAAAACAGACATCAAGCCCTCCAGCTTTGCAGGGACATTCCAAACCTGCTGAGCATCAGAGAAAACAGTGGGGTCGAGTCTCCTGTTGTGGAGGCCACTCTGGGGCTCTTGAAAAAGATATTGCCAAAAGCAACACCAACCAAACCTGACTGTACTTCCACGCCACCCTTAGTGAAACGTTTTGTCTTGTTTTGTCTTGTTAGTCTCATTTTGTCTTATAACTCTCACTTAAACTATAATGGGCTGCCCAGAGAGGTGATGGAGTTCCCACTCCTGGAGGTGTTCAAAAAAAGACTGGATGAGGCACTTAGTGCCGTGGTCTAGTCGATTGGACAGGGCTAGATGATGGGTTGGACTGTGGATCTTGGAGGTCTCTTCCAACCTGGTTGATTCTATGATTCTACAATATTCCTACCCTGAAAGGTTGGGCTAGATGATCCTTGAGACCCCTACCAACCTGGTAGTCTATAAATCTATGAGTCTCAACTTCTGAGCAGTTTCAGTGGCAGATTGCACTTAATGCTAACAGCAGGAATTGATGAGTTGAAAGTATCCATTTGAGGACATGCAGAATTTCTACTGCACTGAGACTGAAAGATGTTTAGGGACCATTTTTGCTTTAGTCTGAGCATAGGAATAATGAATCAAATCCTGTTTTGAACTAAAAGGAGTAAGAACCTGGAGCTGAGCATTAGTAGAATACTGGCAAAAGCATTCAGAGCCAAAGATTTTCTTATAAGGAGGGGAGGCTGCTTTCACTCTGCCTTTGAGTGGAGAATTTCTCAGGCTGCTTCTCTGTGAGCGTTCTCACTGTCATCTGTTAATTGTCAGAGGATAGGGAAAGCTTCTTCCTAGGCCATGAAAGGAAGTATGACTGCTCTGTGCTGGCCAGGTATGTGCTGCTCAAGTCTGATACTGCAGCTCTGTAGGCATAGAACTTGAAAAGATCTTAGAGATGGATTATCTGGAGTTAAAAGTCAT
This sequence comes from Pogoniulus pusillus, assembly GCF_015220805.1. NCBI lineage: Eukaryota > Metazoa > Chordata > Aves > Piciformes > Lybiidae > Pogoniulus > Pogoniulus pusillus. Next base: position 3,853,120 of record NC_087288.1, on the reverse strand, counting down.
CCATGGATATGAATGGAATTATAGTAGGGATATACTTGGCTCTCAGTCTTTTTCACCAGTTTAACTTTGTGCTTATGACATAAATTAGAGAATCAGAACAGAAAAGATATTTTAAATAAGAAAGTGATTTAAAAGAAGGTAAAAAAACCAGTTCCAATGTACTGGATCCATCTCAGTGAAATGTAGGCACTTCTTTGAACAGTGTAGTTTGCAGACGTGCTCTCTAGCATCCTTCTGTAACTAATGAAGGAAAGCAGGAAATTTAAAAAGGCAGGTAGGCTTAGAGCTCATTTTTCCTTTAAAGTAACATTTCTCTGTCCATTGACTACAGAAGGAGCAACTGAGAGCCAGGCATCAACCCCTTGTCTGCCATACCACCTAAATCTCAGACAATGCTCCAGTTCCCCTACTTGGCACTGAGACAAGGTGCAGCCATCAGGCATCTTGCAATAAGTGCTGAAACTTCCCGAGCTCCCTCACTTGCACTACACGTGGAAGATCCAGCACACTCCTTTTGGAGGAGAAAAGAACCTGTCTCATGGCCAGAACACTGCTGAGATCCCAGTAAAGGAGAACATGTAGCTGGATTCTGCCCATCTCCTCCAGGACTTAAGGAACTTCCCTGCGGGTGGTGGAGCTGCCACTTGTTTTTGTACAGTATTCTGCTAGGGTTAACAAATTTTTGGAGGAAAGAGGGAATGTGGAGCTATTGGCCTTAGTCTTGGAGGCTTTGAATTCACATCTCTGCATCCCATCAGATTGATGAGGCTGTAGTGCATGCTGGCCAAGAGTCTCCTTTACTATTTCTGTTGGACTTAAGCCACTGTGCATCCAGGAATGTAAATCTCAGTCTCAGATCAAGAGCAAACTGGCTCTCAAGTGAGTAGAGGAGCCTGACATTCCTGGGTTGTTTTTTTTTAATCTGTACTGTCAGTGGAGAGACAAACTCCTCAATCTTCCTTTGCACATCTTGAGAGACTTTGTGTTGAACAGACTGTCCACTTAGGGAGATGCCTCAAATTGTAGTGAAGGATTGACCAAGCTAGATGTTTACATTTACTGTAATTGGCACGGAGCTCTGGAGAGACCAAGTGTGTTCTGAATCCATAAAATAAGCTTAGCTTTCTACACTGCTGTAAGAGTTGGGCAATAGGAAAGTCTTCTAAGGCATTTCTTCTATTAGAATGCATTCCAAGTAAAGAGAGCAGTGAGCAAAGTACAGCAGAATTGAAAAGACAGGAAACATCAATTCAGTCTCAGATAGGGACTGTCTTGTCCTTTCGGTACTCCCTGCCCCCTGCAAGAAGGCTCTGATCCTAATTTGGGTTTTATGCATTGATAAATTGTCCATAAGAAGAGAAACATCCTGAAAATTGCTTACAGAGTCAAAGAATTTAGAAGGATGCTGACTGTAGGTGAGGAAAGGGTTTATATGCAAGCAGATAGATTCTAAAACATCTGTTGCACTTAAAAAGACACAGAAGCATTCTTGTAAGTGGTTTTATTCTAAGTAATTGAATTAAAGCTTTAAATAATAATAATATGTGAGATATTTTGTCTTGGGATAAATATGAACAAGTGAGTACCCTGTCACTTAACTGAATTGCTTTTTATTCAGCTCCTTAGCTGAGAGAAAACCAAATTACAAAGTACTTTCCCCATTTTGGCAGGTATAGCTTTGTGACTCAAATGCAAATCCATCAAAGACTCAGTTGGATATGAAAATCCCCTCAGGGTGCACTCCAGAAAACATTACTTTTGATACTAAAGCTGTTGATTAACTTTTTCTTGGTTAGATAAAATCTTGCAGATGTCAATCATTAGGCACTGGAATGGGCTGCCCAGGGAGGTGGTGGAGTCACTGTCCCTGGAGGTGTTTAAAGAGAGAGTGGATGTGGTGCTTGGGGCTATGGTCTAGTGATGAAGGATGCTGGGATGAAGGTTAGACTGGATGATTCTGGTGGTCCTTTGCAACCATAGCAATGCATAGGGATTAGATGTTGTGCTGAGTGATTTGGTTTAGTCAGAGAGTTGTCAGTGTGAAACTAATGATTGGATTTGATGATCTTGATGATTCTGTGAAATTTCTCTTTGCATGGCAGCAGAGGTTTAAATCATGATGTTCTCCTTCCACTGTATATTTTTGTAATCAGCATATCTGCAGTTTCATGGAGTCCTAAAAATAGAATCATAGAATGAAGGGGTTGGAGAAGACCTCTGGAGGTTGAGTTCAACCCCTCCTGCCAAAGCAGGATCACCTAGGGCAAGCCACACAGGGATGCATCCAGGTGGGTTTTGAAAGTCTCTGGAGAAGATTCCACAGCCCCTCTGGGCAGTCTGTTCCTGGGCTCTATAAAGAAAATTGTCCTCATGTTGAGGTGGATCTTCCTGTGTTCCAGTTAGCATCAGCTGCCTCTTGTCCTGCACAGAGCACTACTGAAAACAGACTGACCCCTTCTTCTTGACACCCACTTGAATTAGGCCAAAACTCTTTGACATGTTCCATATGTATTTTAAAAGACTCTTCTCTGACTAATGATGTGAAAGGATCTTAAAATACCTGTTGAAGAAAATATGTCCCTCTTTGGTACTGTCTTGCCTCATTGAAGGATAAAATGGCAAAACCTTTGAAGAAAAGCAGACATTTCAGAACATAAAGGTAGCAACTTTGGAACTCAAAGGCAAAATTCATACTTCAAAACTTAGTATGGAAGTTTACTTGAGAAAAGAAACTCTGCTGCTTGTAAAGCTAAAATGAATAGCTTGGACTCAGCTGAAAAGTTACACAGGTCAGTGAAGTGAATGCTTGACTGACTATTAGCTGAAGTAACTCATCTGACTGAGGCTGGGAATAGGACAGATCTCAGCTCCTAGAGAAATAAACTTATCAGCAGCAACGACAAAAAAAGCTGTGAAAGGAAGCATAAAAAAGTGTTTATTATTTCAGTTGTTTTTCCTGTGAGCCATAGTGCCTGAGAACCAAAACAGTGCAGTGTGTGTTTTTCACTGCAAATGGCACTGAAGCTCTGAGCACTCTCAAGTCCTTTTCCTGCATCAGGAATCCCAGTGGGGCCTTGCTTGATGTCTTCACCATATGAATTCTCACCCAACCTATTCAGTCAGTGATGCCCATAGCTGCTGGCCACTTCAGTTTGTCGTCATATCAAGAGCTAGGTTTGAGATTGCCTTTCAAAGTGGGACAGCTAGTTTATGGCATTGATATGTAGTCTAAGAGAAATCAGTCTGGATGTAGTGGACATTTCAGCACCAATAGCAAAGTGAGAAACGAGGAGCTGGGTACAGTAGCTTCTGCAGCTATTGCGACTATTGCCACATAGGCAAGAGGCAGGAAATGAAAAATCCAAGCTCTCAGATGTTTATGGATTTTCCCTGAGTAAGTAACTGATCCCCTGTGACTAAAAGTGTAGACAAATACTCTTACTGCTTTCAGTGATTATTTATTTTGCTCTGTGTGTAGTAGGCACTTACTGGGCAGTTATGTGCCTGGGTTGCAAGGGTAGCCTTCAGCAGAGAGGGAGTTTTTAAACTGCTTTGACATGATTTGCAAGAACATGCCTGCCTAGGCATTCACTGAAAGCCCTTCTGTTACATATGTTATCTCCAAGTTAGTTTTGTGCAGTTAGAACCCTCTCTCCAAAGTTCCTCCTCTTCCTCTGCTTTGCTCCCCTTGCCAGTTTTTTTGGTGTTTGAAGCTGTTTGTTTGTTTCAGGTTACTTGGGAAAAATCAATCCACACAAACCCAGCAGTCCTCCTGTGAACTTCAGAAAGTTTAACAGCTGGCTAATCTCTGCTTCTCTCCTTTTGTTATCCTTTTCATTTTTTTTTTTCCTGAGTATATGCTTGCCCTGATTTTTTCTCCACATAGAAGGAGAGAAGGGCAAATACTCCCTCAAGTGACTGTAGATAATCTCTTCTATAAACTGTTTGCATAGCTATCTGGTCCAACCCAAAGATAAACACATGCCAGAGGATCAGAATTTTATGAACTGGTCTCAGACAATGTGGCATAGAGAGTTCAGCAAATGAGTAATCAGCAAATCACTAATTTCCAAGGGTGCTGTTCCACACCATACAGGCAATTGTTACTCAGAGAGAATGACTATTGCTTTTTCCTCTGTGCATGTTTGTGGAGCAGGAAAAGAGAGGCAATGGTGGGGTTTTTTTGTTGCCTTTTTGTTGAAGGAATGTACTTTCCTTCTCCAATAATCCAGATTTTAGGAAATTTATAGTGCTCTGATCTTTTATGCAGCCTCTTTCAGCCACTGGCTGATTTTTGCCTGCAGTGATGAAGTACCATCCAGAGGTGAAACTTCTGGAGCTTTATATTTCATACCACATTAAATGTAACTGCACATGCAAAATATGTGCTGTAGGAAACTCTTTTATCCTCTCACTTTCAAAAGCACAGGGCTATCCATCACTGGGCAGCTTTAGTTGGAGCCTTTCTATAAAGGTGCCATGGAAAAAATTCCCTCAGACCTACTTCGTTGGCTGTGATTCCCCTCAGCGCTCACACAAAGTCACTGAAACTGCACAAGTAAATGAAATCAGTGGAGGCTGCTGTTTGTGGTGGAGCAAGGCAACCAAGGGAGGTGAACAAATGGTGCTTTAGGGATGGGTTCTTCACTGAGAGAGTGACTGGAATTGGAATGGGCTGCCCAGGGAGGTGGTGGAGTCACCGTCCCTGGAGGTGTTCAAGCAAAGCCTGGATGGGGCATTTAGTGCCATAGTCTAGTTGGTTGGCCAGGGCTGGGTGCTAGGTTGGACTGGATGAGCTTGGAGTCTCTTCCAACCTGGTTGATTCTATGATTCTATGGTTTAGGGTGAACCTTATATAGTAGGAGTATTGATTTGACCTAGTGATCCTGAGGGTCCTTTCCAATTGGAATGTTTAGCGACTGAGGGATCTGGGGCTGTTTAGTTTGAGGAAGAGGAGGATGAGGAGACACCTGAAGGGAGGCTGTAGCCAGGTGGGGGTTGATCTCTTCTGCCAGGCAACCAGCAACAGAACAAGGGGACACAGTCTCAAGTTGTGCTGGGGGGGCTCTAGGCTGGATGTTAGGAGGAAGTTCTTTCCAGAGAGAGTGATTGGCATTGCAATGGGCTGCCCAGGGAGGTGGTGGAGTCATCATCCCTGGAGGTGTTGAAGAAAAGCCTGGATGAGGCATTTAGTGCCATGGTCTGGTTGACTGGATGGGGCTGGGTGCTAGGTTGGACTGGATGATTTTGGAGGTCTCTTCCAACCTGGTTGATTCTATGACCTCACTGCTGTCTACAACTACCTTTAGGGACTTTGTGGACAGGCTGCTGCAGGGCTCTTCTCACAGGGAACTGGAGACAGACCAAGGCGGAATGGCCTCAAGCTGAAGCTGGATAGGTTTAGATTGGACATTAGGGAAAAGTTTTTGACAGAGAGAGTGGTCAGGGACTGGAATGAGCTGACCAGGGAGGTGGTGGAGTCACCAAGCCTGGATGTGTTTAAGGGTCACTTGGATGTGGTGCTTGGGGATATGGTTTAAGGTGAATCTTGTAGAGTTATAGGTTGGACTTGGTGATCCTGAGAATCTTTTCCAGCCTGGATGTTTCTGTGATTCTATTTCTGTGGTTCTGTAATTAACTCTGCTGGTTATGTTTGATGATATATAACACAGGCTGAAGAACAAGAGAGGGAATGCCACAGGGAAAAGTCTCCTTTTTAAGCCCAAATCAATCCTTTTGGCTTCCCTTTTTAAAAAAAAATACCTATTTATTTCTGATTTTTATTTGTATTACCTTCCTCAAGTCATCAAACACCAGAAGTAAAACCCAATGATAAGCAGGCTGAGGGCGGTGAGTGCAAATGTGATAGAGAAGGAGCATTTCTCTGAGAGCTACTGGTTTTCTAATCTGGCTTTTAATAAGAGAGGTGGTTGTTAAGTCTGGCAAGGCTTTGGTTTTCTGCCATGAAGCATGCTGTCAGATGAAAAGAACATACTGTACATTAGCTGCTGAATAGATTAACTTTCACAATTTGCAGTTATGTTACAGAGAAACAAATTCGTTGCTAGATTAAGCAATCCACACAGGAATGCTTCATGCTAATGAGGGTCTTGAAAAGCTTTGAAAGCTACAGGTCTGTTTTATCAGTGTCCTTTTGCTGGCAGTGATACCTTTCAGAGCAGCTTTAAGAATATTTCAGTTGCTGACTCTAAGTGGGGGAGTTGTTACACTTTTAAATGTGAATTTCAGAACACCTTTTTTTTTCCCCCAGTGATTCAGTGGTCAGATCCCATCTTGCTTGCACTGTGAAATGCATTCAGTGAAGCTTCTGGGCTGGAGATGCTGTTGGTGCAAAAGGATCTAGTTATTTTGAAGTCACAGAAATGTTCAGGTTGGAAAAGCCCCTCAGGACCATCAAGTCCAACTGATAACCCTACTCTACAAGACTCACTCTAAACCATATCCCCAAGCACCACATCCAAACGACCTTTAAACACATCCAAGGTTGGTGACTCAACCACCTCCTCAGGCAGCCCATTCCAGTGCCTCTGATGAGACTGCAGAGATGTCAGCCCGTTTTATTGCTTGCTTTTGCATGCTTTAGAATAAGCAACAAGAGATGTAGGGAATTGTGTTCAGGAGATAAATTTGAGAGGCAGTCATGACATAATTGCTTCCTAATTTGAAAGCCAAGAAAATCAGCAGCATCCTGGCCTGTATGAGGAGCAGTGTGACAAGAAGTGATTGTCCCTCTGTACTTACAGGATCATAGTCTTGGTTTGGTTGGAAAAGGTCTCTAAGATCATCAAGTTCAACCATCATTATACCATCTCCTGAAGTCCCACATCCACATGTTTGTTGAACACTTTCAGGGCCAGTGACTCCTTCACCTCCCTGGGCAATGCCAAGGTCACACATTGAATGCTGGATTCAGTTTTGGGGAGCTCACTACAAGAAAGATATTGAGGTGATTGTGGAGTGCATCCATAGAAGGGCAATACAGCTGGTGAAGGGGTTGGGGAACAACACTTGCATGGAGTGGCTGAAGAACCTGGGGATGTTTACTCTGGAGAAAAGAAGGTTAAGGGGAGATCTTCTTGCTCCCTATGGCTTCCAGAAAGGAAGGTGTACTGAGGTGGATGTTCATCTGTTCTACCCAGTAACAAATTATAGGATGAGAGGAAATGGCATCAGATTGCATCAGGAGAGGTTTAGGTTGGATATTGGAATAAACTTTTTCATCAAAAGGGTTTTCAAAGGCTGGAACAGGCTCCCCATAGAGGTGGTTGAATCCCCATTCCTGGAAGTGATTAAAATACTCAGAGGTGTGGTGCTGAGGGACATGGTTTAGCACCAGCCCCTGGAGAGTTAGAGAACGGTTGGGCTTGGTGATCATGAAGGTCTTTTCCAGCCAAAATGATTTTGTGATTCTATGTCACAGTTTCTTCCCCTTCAGTGATGTAGGCTCCAGCCCTGCCATCCTGTTTAACAGGAAGCTATTTGTGGTGTGGTAATTGAGTTGTGCTAAAGTGATTTACCAAACCAAGTTGTTGTGATGGAGTCACTTTGCACTTTTCACTTATTTTCTGCTGCATACATTTCTTAAAGCTTAGGTTTTGGACTTGAGGAGGGACCTTTGTTTTGGTCAGAAAAGGGATAGTAGAGGGTTGGGTTTGGGTTGTTTGGGTTTTTTTTTTTGCAAATAAATATTTTTTATTTTGCTGTTTCTATAGTGACATAAGAATGCTTTAGAAATGAGTGACCTCCTACAGGCAGAATAGCACAACTTCAAGTGACATTTCCTCACAATGAGGTTTTTAGCATATCACCAGGACTTCACGTCGTGTTCAGACCATGCAGTGCTGCTTCTGTCCTGGGAGAAACAAGGACTCAGTGTCCTCAGGAGATTTAATGCTGTTTCATGCATTTTTAGGAATAGGCATTCCAAGACTTTTGAGTCTGACATTCAAAACTGACTTCCTGATGAAAAAAAAAAGGAATAATAAAAATCTTAGTTTTATGTAGGAAGTGTAATAGATGTCAGTAAAAACCAAAAGTGCAGGGAGAGGTTGAATGAATGATAAGATGTTTCTTGACAGTTGAGAGTAAACTGAGTAATTGATGGAAAAAACAAATGAAATATTGAAGAGACAGAGTGTGAATTCCTGCTGGCTTTATCCTAGAGCAAGGACTCAAGACTGCTAGGGCCAAAGACCCTCTGTTTTGGGTCAGAACTTTCTTGGTTTGCATATTCTCACCTTTCTGCATTCCCAGTAGCAAAGGAGCAATAAACCTGCTCAAGTGAGCAGGTTTGCATAGCAAACCTTGAGCCTCCATTTGCACAGCAAGTCCTTGAGCCTCCCCTGCACCATTTCTACATCCCCTCTCTATGTGCTTGAGGGCTGCTACTCCAGAAATAACTACTTCATGGTTCTGAAAGAAAGGTATCAGCTGACCAAAGTGACTGAGCCTTCCAGTGCTGGGGAGAGCTTGGTCATGAGAGTAAAACCTTAAAGTGATTCTGTATCATGTCCTCTGGTGTGTGCACTTGGAGCCTTGTTGTGGCCACCTAGTGTGCTGACTTAATGGGATGCTCCTGGCATATCCCACTGTAAACAAGGCAGGACTCAGGCCATAAAATCTTAGTTTATGCCTCTGCAGGAGAAGGCTCATTTATTTAGCTGATTCTGACCTTTTAGCATGCTGGCTTGGATTAGTCCTATGTTTAAATTAAAGGGAGCATGGCTCTGCATGACATTTACACCCCTGGGCTGGTTTTGAAAGCTGGTTTTAAGAGCATGTCCCCCCAAAAAAACTATAATTGTATAAACTTTGGGCCCAAACTGCATGTAGAGCTCCCACTGAAATTCATTGAAATGGAGTAAAGGTTTCTGAGGGGAAAGGCCATTTGGATAAGGCCTTTTGATTAATGTCACCATTATAACTTTAGCTGATTCACAGTCTCGTGTTCAGTACCAGCAAGGGTTGCTGGAGAGCTAAGGGAAGTGAGCCAAAAGGACACAAGGAAATGGATTTGATTCTATATTGTGTCTCTGGCATACTATAGTGGAAAAACTTAATATGGAAACTGGACACAGCAGAAGTGAAGAACTGGGTGTAAAAGCACCTGGCTGGAAGTTTTCTGAGTGTGTTTGCACCAAGTGATGGTAGAAATGCACAAGGAGCTGTAGGCAGATCAGGTCTGAGCTGAAGGTTGACAAAGACAATCTGATAGTCTGAAACTGGTGACCCAGGCAGGGCTTGGACTGGTCTGTGCAAGCACTTTGCTGTGTATATACTCACCATGGCTTGCAGCTGTGCTTACAACCATGTGGTTTGGTGCTCCAGAGGGCCTAATGCCATTATTTATTCTTTGGGGTTTTTTAACTACAAAATGAAGATATTTAGTTCAGAAATGCAGATGCTGAACGCTCTCCAGTATGTGTCTGGGGGTTTCTCCTTGTGTAGCTAAACCTCCCAGTTAGTTCTCTGAATGCAATGATAGCAGCTCTCTTGGTGTGGTTAATGGGGGGCTGCTAATAATTGAGAGTATGGGGGGGGCATAATTAATAGCAGGTGAGGAGAATTTGGGGACTCAGTCCTCCTTTATGGAAAGGACAGAGGAAAATCTTTGCTCCTTGATGGCTGAGTATACACACAGAAGTGAAGAACTTTTTCCTCTGCCATTTCAAGTGGCTAATTTTCCCCACTTGGGGGCTGAAGGAAGCGCTGAGCACACTTCAGCTTCCTTTTCAGGTCAGTAAAAAGCAGGAGTCTGTTGACAACCACTTATGAGCCAGCCAGCCAGGACCTTGCTTTCTGACAGTATGTGCTGTCTTTCCATGGTCCGTAGCCAACCTGTCTAAACAAGCAGGTGTCCAACAAGCATTCCTCTTCTCATTTGTGCCCTGGGATAGGACAAGGGGCAATGGATGTAAACTACAGCACAGAGAGTTCCAATTCAACATAAGGAAGAAATTCTTTACTGGAAGGCTCAGGAAACACTGGAACAGGCTCCCCAGAGAGGCTGGGGAGTCTTCTTCTCTGGAGGCTTTCAAGCCTTGTCTGGATGCGTTCCTGTGGTATCTGTGCTAGATTCTATGGTCCTGCTCTGGCAGGAGGGGTTGGGCTTGAGATCCATTCCAACCTGTAATCCTGTGAGCATGTGGACTAAAGAACAGGATGGCTACTTGGGCGTTACAGTTAGAGAGTTCTTTCTTTTGGTGGGACATCAGCAAGGTAGCTAAGTACCTAGTTTTAATCTGAGGGGAAAACACCTCACGGGTCTAACTGTAGTTACATGCTACCAGTGTTACTGTGGAGCATTAAATATGTTTCTTGACATGGAGTGTAGCAGCTTTGATAACTAATGGAATCCAAATCATTTAACACTTGCAGCTGGACTGCATTAACACAGCACTTCCCCCTAATACAAAAAGACTTGTGGGAGATCCAGCGAGGCAGGGAAAAAAGCCATCAGTGAACTTCCACCTCACACATGAGGTGCAAATCAAGTTAGTGTGTTATGCTAAAGAAATGTTCTCAGTTGCAGCATAACATATAAAGAAAGTCTAATTTCCCTTAGTAGGTAAGTTGTCTTGTCAGCAGTTTCCAACCATTTGAAGGAAAAAGTTTCCATTTAGTCCTAGTGGTTTGGTAAGAGTCCCAGTCCCTTTTCCCTCTCTTACCTTGCCATATAAAAAGAAAGAAAGGAAAAAAAAAACCATTTAGTTCCAAAGAATATTTATTTTTTCACAACCAAGTGGTGTTCATTACCATCCATTCCAAACACATCTTTGTCCTCTGTTAGTTAATGACCTCAATCACAATTTAATCAATGATGGGTTTAAAGATGCAGCTATTTTTGCAGTGTTTCCAACATGTATCACTGGCTGCATTGTCCAAGAGGAGACTTGCAAAAGAAATTGTGCTGTGGTAGCAGATACTTTAATACTGAAATCATGTTGTGGCAGGACTGTGGTTTAAAGTAGCCAAAATAAAGTGACTTGTATATTTATATTACATTAAAATATGGAAAGAAAGATTCTTTCTTTCTTTTAATTTTTATTGTGAGACATCTGTGCATTCTATCAAGTTAGGTTTTCCACATTTTTTTTTTCCTTTTGGATTGCCTCATTTCATTTAATTTAAAAACAACAACAACAAAAAAAAAGATTTTATTGTATGAAAAAGCCAAGATTTGGGAGTAGGAGCTTAAGAGCAGACAGAAAAATAGGTGTCGTTTACTTTTGAAGGCAAATCTTTTTTTCAGGCATCTCTAAAAAAAAACCATAAAAATGATCTTTAGAGTTTAGATTTTGCCCTGGCTTTCGTTTAATGCAGTCACTGAATTTAGTGAGGCTTCATGAAGCTAAATCAGGCCTTTTCACTGTAGCTTTTTCACTATATGCAGCTGCTGCTGTTGTAGAATATCAAACTGTAGCTTTTCACTGTAGCTTTTTCACTATATGCAGCTGCTGCTGTTGTAGAATATCAAACTGTAGCTTTTCACTGTAGCTTTTTCACTATATGCAGCTGTTGCTGTTGTAGAGTGGCAAAGTGTAGCTGTTCACTGTAGCTTTTTCACTATATGCAGCTGCTGCTGTTGTAGAGTGGCAAAGTGTAGCTTTTCACTGTAGCTTTTTCACTATATGCAGCTGCTGCTGTTGTAGAATGGCAAAGTGTAGCTGTTCACTGTAGCTTTTTCACTATATGCAGCTGCTGCTGTTGTAGAATGGCAAAGTGTAGCTGTTCACTGTAGCTTTTTCACTATATGCAGCTGTTGTTGTAGAGTGGCAAAGTGTAGCTTTTCACTGTAGCTTTTTCACTATATGCAGCTGCTGCTGTTGTAGAGTGGCAAAGTGTAGCTGTTCACTGTAGCTTTTTCACTATATGCAGCTGCTGCTGTTGTAGAGTGGCAAAGTGTAGCTGTTCACTGTAGCTTTTTCACTATGTGCAGCTGTTGTTGTAGAGTGGCAAAGTGTAGCTTTTCACTGTAGCTTTTTCACTATATGCAGCTGCTGCTGTTGTAGAGTGGCAAAGTGTAGCTGTTCACTGTAGCTTTTTCACTATATGCAGCTGCTGCTGTTGTAGAGTGGCAAAGTGTAGCTGTTCACTGTAGCTTTTTCACTATGTGCAGCTGTTGTTGTAGAGTGGCAAAGTGTAGCTGTTCACTGTAGCTTTTTCACTATGTGCAGCTGCTGCTGTTGTAGAGTGGCAAAGTGTAGCTGTTCACTAGCTTTTTCACTATATGCAGCTGCTGCTGTTGTAGAGTGGCAAAGTGTAGCTGTTCACTGTAGCTTTTTCACTATATGCAGCTGTTGTTGTAGAATGGCAAAGTGTAGCTTTTCACTGTAGCTTTTTCACTATGTGCAGCTGCTGCTGTTGTAGAATGGCAAAGTGTAGCTGTTCACTGTAGCTTTTTCACTATGTGCAGCTGCTGCTGTTGTAGAATGGCAAAGTGTAGCTGTTCACTGTAGCTTTTTCACTATATGCAGCTGTTGTTGTAGAGTGGCAAAGTGTAGCTGTTCACTGTAGCTTTTTCACTATATGCAGCTGTTGTAGAATGGCAAAGTGTAGCTGTTCACTGTAGCTTTTTCACTATATGCAGCTGCTGCTGTTGTAGAGTGGCAAAGTGTAGCTGTTCACTGTAGCTTTTTCACTATGTGCAGCTGTTGTTGTAGAATGGCAAAGTGTAGCTGTTCACTGTAGCTTTTTCACTATATGCAGCTGTTGTTGTAGAGTGGCAAAGTGTAGCTGTTCACTGTAGCTTTTTCACTATGTGCAGCTGCTGCTGTTGTAGAGTGGCAAAGTGTAGCTGTTCACTGTAGCTTTTTCACTATATGCAGCTGCTGCTGTTGTAGAGTGGCAAAGTGTAGCTGTTCACTGTAGCTTTTTCACTATATGCAGCTGCTGCTGTTGTAGAGTGGCAAAGTGTAGCTGTTCACTGTAGCTTTTTCACTATATGCAGCTGTTGTTGTAGAATGGCAAACAAGTGACCTTGACCAAAATTTCTGTATCTTCACTCTATTATTTTTTTCAAGAGATGATGCCATATTTAGTGTTGTTTGTGTGTTGGATTGCCACAGTTTATATTGTCCAGGGAGGTGGTTGAGGCCCCATCCCTGGAGGTGTTTAAGGCCAGGCTGGATGAGGCTCTGGCCAGCCTCATCTAGGGTAGTGTGTCCCTGCCTATGGCATGGAGGTTGGAACTAGATGATCCTTTTGGTCCCTTCCAACCCTGACTGATTGATTCTATGATTGTGGTGATTCATATTGCGAGGCTCAAAATTGGTTTGAAGGGAAAAATTTGTGAGAATTGATGCAGTTGGGATGAGGAAAAAAATGAATTGCGTCCAGAAAAGCATCATGGAGAGTTCCAAGAGTTTAATAGTTAACTAATAAATTTTATATGTATGTATAATTAAAATCAGAAGGAATTATATGACATTCTCTAACAGTTATATTTGCAAGTCAGCTTCATGGTGGGAGTGATACCCTCTGCCTCTATAATCTGTGTAGCTGATGAAGCTTTATTACACTGTGAGCATTGCTTTCAGATGGGTTGATATTTCCACTCAGCAGTATGCCAAAGTGTTATTTGTTGGCTCAGTTTTCATGAGGTTGTGCTGGTGGTGCACAGTAATAAGACAAGGAACAGTGGATACAGACTTGAACATAGAAGGTTTCACCTCAACATGGGGAAAAACTTTACAGTGAGGGTGACAGAGCATTAAACAAGCTGTCCAGGGAGGTTTTGGAGTCTTCTTCTTTTGAGGCTTTCAAACCCCACCTGGATGCCTTCCTGTTCAGACTACCCTAGGGGATCCTGCTTTTGGCAGGGGGGTTGGACTCCATGAACTGTCAGCTATTTCATTTTATGTGTACATCTAATCTTTACAGTGGGGATGACAGAGCCCTGGAGCAGGCTGCCCAGAGAGGCTGTGGAGTCTCCTTCTCTGCAGACTTCCAAAACCCACCTGGATGCTTTCCTGTGTAAACTACCCTAGGGCATCCTGCCTTGGCAGGAGAGTTGGACACTTATGGTCTCTGGAGGTCACTTCCAATCTCTAACATTCTGTGATTCAGTGGTAATGAGATATTTCTAATATGAAGCTTTCTGTTTGCCCCAGTGGGGTTTAGTTTGGGAACGCTGGAGATTGGTGGTGGAAGTGAAAGACAGTTGAATGTGAAAATGGAAAACGCAGTGTATGACTTTGAGTAACTTGTTGCTCAGTCTTGGAGTGAAACTGCTTCAGGCTTCTGAAAACAGTGAGGTCTGTTCTTGCAATGAGCCTGAGCAGTGGAAATTGGATAGATATTGAATGTCTTTGTGTTCAGAGAATTTTGAGCCTGGTCCTAGGACTGCTGTGGTGTAATATATAGGCATGTGTTTTTTTCACCAGTGCAGGTAAAACTTAACTGTGATGCTCTGAGACCACCTCCAGTGTTTAAGTCCTCTTGCTAAGCAGTCTCTCAGAAATGTCCTGTAGAGTGAGAAAGGCCACAGAGAAGACACACCAAAGAACAGAGAGAGCTCCTGCATGGATGTGGGTCTGGTTTCCCAGTTCCCTTTTGCAGATTTTGCTGCAGTCAGGTCTTTGACTTAACTCCTCACCCCCCCACTCCCAGTCAGTTCTCCTTTCCTGCAGTCAAAAGCCAGACACTGCAATAGGAAAATTGCACATATGTTACAGACATGTGTTAAACATTAAACGGAGGCACTCCTTTCACTGCACCACTTCAGAGCAAGGAGCTCCATTTTTAAGCAGTGGAATTACTGTTAGGTGAGGCTCACTCATCCAGCTGACAACTGGATTGCACAGATTCTAAGGAGCTGTTTCCTTTGTTCCAGGCTGGCTGGAACAAAATACAGGGAGGAAAGAGGTAGAAGTCTTATGAGTGGAAAGATAGAGACTGGTTTCTACTGTAACTGTGGCATGAAGTAAACACAGAATCACAGAACCTTAGAGGTTGGAAGCGACCTCCAGAGACCATAGAGTCCAACTCTCCTGCCAAGGCAGGATGCCCTAGGGTAGTTTGCACAGGGAAGCATCCAGGTGGGTTTTGGAAGTCTGCAGAGAAGGAGACTCCACAGCTTCTCTGGGCAGCCTGTTCCAGGGTTCTGTCATCCCCACTGTAAAGATTAGATGTACACATAAACTGAAATAGCTGATAGATCTGGTAAGAGTACTCTGCAAGACAAGAGCAGTACTATTAAATAAGAAGATAAAGCTGTCAGAGAAAGGACTGTTTGACTCATGTAAAAATCTCCTGTATTTATCCCCTGAGAAGAAAGTTACACACATAAGGATGAAGATGAATGACTGAAATAAAATTATTTACTTAAAAGTTTAGGGCTACCTGAATGAGCCAGAGCACATTTAAGCACTGGCTGCATTCCAAGCTTTTGATTAATTCATGGATTCATAGAATCATGGAATGGTTTGGGTAGGAAGGGGCTTTGAAGATCATCTAGTTTCAGCCCCTCTGCCATAGATGGGGACACCTTCCACTATACCAGATTGCTCGAGGCCTCATCCAAACTGACCTTGAACACCTCTAGGATGGGAACATCCACAGCCTCCTTGGACAACCTGTGCCAGTGTCTCCCCACCCTTATTGTAAAGATGCCATCATTTATTTCAGTGTCATCTTTTATTTTGCATTATCAAAACTGCAGCTAATAAATATCTAAGTATAGAGTGAGAATCCTGGAGCACAGCCCTGTGAGGGAGCTGGGGGAGTGCAGCCTGCAGAAGAGGAGGCTCAGGGCAGACCTCATTGCTGTCTGCAGCTGTCTGCAGGGAGGCTGTAGCCAGGTGGGGTTAGTCTCTTCTGCCAGACACCCAGCAACAGAAGGGGACACAGTCTCAAGTTGTACCAGGGTGGGTCTAGGCTGGATGTTAGGAGGAAGTTCCTGTCAGAGAGAGTGATTGGCATTGGAATGGGCTGCCCAGGGAGGTGGTGGAGTCTGTGTGGCTGGAGATGTTGAAGCAAAGCCTGGATGAGGCACTTAGTGCCATGGTCTGGTTGAGTGGCCAGGGCTGGGTGCTAGATTGGACTGGATGAGCTTGGAGGTCTCTTCCAACCTGCTTGATTCTATTCTATTCTGTCTTACATAGTAAGGGATAAACTAATTGATAGCTTTAAGGATTTTCTTGACAAATCCATCTTGAAATTACAAACGTGTGCTATTGAAACTAATCCTGATGGGAGAAAGAGTTTGATTTTGCTCTTAAGATCATTTTACTTTCCCATTTGTACTTTGTTGCCTTTGCTGTTCATATTTTAAAGTGACTTTGCTGTTTTCTTTCTTGCAGAGCGTGGTTCACCACGGAATTTGGTTACCACAGACATAACTGACACTACAGTTGGGTTATCATGGACACCAGCTCCAGGAGCTGTTAATGATTATAGGATAGTATGGAAATCACTTTATGATGATACAATGGGAGAGAAGAGAGTCCCTGGAAACACAGTGGATGCTGTGCTAGAAGGTTTGGAGCCAGAAACAAAGTACAGGATTTCAGTATATGCAACCTACAGCAGTGGAGAAGGAGATCCAGTAGAAGGAGAGGCATTTACTGATGGTGAGTGTAGCGCTATATTGCCACCACTTGTAACGTTCTGTTCTTGATGAAATGATCATACTTTAAAGAAAAGAGACTTTGTTTGTCTTTACCTTTCTTTTCCTGAAAAGGAAAGGTCCCCCCAAATCAAAATGCCACCTCAGACCAGTCAAGTGTGACTTCTTAGTATCATAGAATCAGCCAGGTTGGAAGAGATCTCCAAGATCATCCCATCCAACCTATCACCCAGCCCTGTCCTATCAACTGGACCATGGCACTAAGTGCCTCATCTAGGCTTTTTTTTTTTTTATCATCTCCAGGGATGGTGACTGCACCACTTGTTTGACCATAAACAAAAAGATAAAAGGAAAATCTACCATGTAGGGTTGGGTCTAACAAAAATGACTTCCACCTTGAGATGTGCCTTTTGTCTGCAAATTAGCCTGCAGCAAGCCTCTCAGTCATTGGTGAGACTGCTGGAATTCAGTGGAAGTAATGCTGTAGACATAGCGAGGAGGAGAGGCTGGGTAAAGTCCTGCAGAATCAAGGAACTTCCTTGCCAAGCTATTGCCCTTTCCATTTTCCTTAAGCTGAGGCTCTCTGGTGATTCTGATGCTTTGGCTTCTTTGAGGCTGTGTTTTTTTTCTTATTTGTTAAAACACAATGTAGTGTTAGTCAGAGCAGGCTCAAGCTTTTCCTGCAGTGCAAAGTGAAAACCACAGAGAGGCCAGGGATAGCTTCTTGCTTTACGGCAAGAACTGGCGAGTAGGGCAGCCAGAATGAACAAAGAGATTCCCTGGATCAGTCTTGATCTTTCTTTTATTTGCCTAAAGGGGCCATGTGAAGATGAAGCCTGGGGGAGTGCTCTGGTGAGCATCATGTATGTTTACATGTTCTTATGCTCTTTCCCAAGCAGCTGTTTTGACTACTGTTGGAGACCAGCTGCTGAACTACTTCAACCTTTGTCCTTGACCCAGTGTAGCTGCTCTTAAGGTCTCGCAAGAGTAGTGATTGCTGCTGTTGGCAAGAGCTGGCTCCCCAGAGACAAAGGAGACTGCTGCCCCACATCTTCCTTCTGTCTTCAAGAGCAGCAGCATTAGCTATCCTCTCTTTCCCAAGTTAAGTAGGCAGCTTAGCTATATCATTTGTTATTGCTGCCAGTGGGAACAATAGACCCAGACCTGAGACTAAGCCACATTTCACCTTTCTCATACAAGCACAACTAGAAATGGTTTGTTCCTAGGACTGGAAGAGGATACTGCAACCTCCAAAGCCTACCTTACCCTGTGATGAAATACTGAGTGGTTCTGGCATGCTGAGAAGTTTGTGTTTTGCCAAAACCTAGATGGCTTATTCGGGCTGGCAGCCAGCACAACATACCTTTTAGCTCACTTCAGATCATTTGTAAGCTTGGTACAGCCTGGAAAATAGCTCTTCAAAGCTGAGTGTTGGGATTTGTAGAGAAATTGCTCTCTGAGCTCATCTGCTTGCTTTGACACATAGACTGTCCTGCAAATAGTGCTGAATGATTTTTCCAAGCAGTTGGAAAGCTACTCACCACTGTTCACAGGATCACCTGGGCTGCCCAGGGAGGTGGTGGAGTCACTGTCCCTGGATGTGTTTAGAAAGAGACTGGATGTGGCACTTAGTGCCATGATTTAGTTGATTGGATGGTGTTGGGTGATAGGTTGGACTTGGTGATCTTTTCCAACCTGATTGATTCTGTGATTCTCTTTATATGGAGCCCAACAGGCAGCTGGTTTAGATGTTTACCAGCACCTTCAGATCTGTAAACCTGTAATTCAGATAATCTTAACTCTCTAGGGCATTGTGTTCATAAAAGAAACAGTGGCTTTATAATGTATCACTCTCATTTCAGAGTGTGGAAGCCAATATTTTGACAAACTATGGAAAAACATGGCTAGACAAAATCCCCAGTTCATAGAATCAACCAGGTTGGAAGAGACCTCCAAAATCACCCAGTCCAACCTAGCACCCAGCCCTATCCAGTCAAACAGACCATGGCAATAAATGCCTCATCCAGGCTTTTCTTGAACACCTCCAGGGATGATGCCTCCACCACCTCCCTGGGCAGCCCATTCCAATGCCAATCACTCTCTCTGGAAAGAACTTCCTCCTAACATCCAGCCTAGACCTCCCCTGGCACAACTTGAGACTGTGTCCCCTTGTTCTATTGCTGGTTGCATGGGAGAAGAGCCCAACCCCACCTGGCTGCAGTCTCCCTTCAGATAGTTGTAGACAGCAATGAGGTCACTCCTGAGCCTCTTCTTCTCCAGGCTAAACAACCCCAGCTCTCTCAGCCTCTCCTCCTAGGGTTTGTGTTCCAGGCACCTCACCAGGTTCATTGCCCTTCTCTAGACACCTTCCAGTACCTCAGCATCTCTCTTGAATTGAGTGGCCCAGAACTGGACACAATACTCAAGGTGTGGCCTGAAGCACAGTTGTGCCATGTGCCATGTCATTTCTACTTCCCTCTTGTATTCTCTGTAGTGGAAAGCACACTTCTGCTTGGTTTGTCCATCACAACTCAAAAACCCCCAACCAAGCAGCCAACAGTGTGCTGTGCGATTCCCCATGCTCTGATTCTGTCGTTTTAAAGAGGGCACTTTTTCTTGTAGGGAATTTTGCAGGCATGCATTTCAGCATATCTTTCTGTGTTGAATTAAACCTTTAACTGTATTTTTTTCACACTGAAAAGTGTCACCAGATGCCAGGACTGTGACGGTAGACAACGAGACAGAGAACACCATGAGAGTTACATGGCAGCCTTCACCTGGGAAAGTCTTGTCCTATCGTGTGTACTACCGACCACGGAGTGGAGGAAGGCAGATGTTTGGAAGAGTGAATGCTCCAGCCACAAGCATAGTCCTGAAGAGACTTAAGCCACGGACTACTTATGACCTCAGTGTTGTTCCAATGTATGATTTTGGCCAAGGAAAACCAAGAAAAGCAGAAGGCACAACAGGTATGCATCACAAGCTTGTGTGGGATCTGATAACTCAAGTTTTGTGATTAAAATCAATCTGAAAAAGCTACTGAAGGAAGAATTTCTTTTTAAACTGAAATGTGGTTGAGGTAGAGGTGTCATGAAAACTTGTTCAGTGCTTGGCTAACACTCAGGTTTTCAGTCTTGGATACTGTACTGAGATAAATATCAGATCATTTGGCTGATTTTGGGGGTTGAACTCCTCATCTTGATGTGGATATGCCTCTGTGCTTTCACAGTATCTAGAACCATAGAATGGCAGGGATCAGGAGTGATCTCTAAAGACCATTGAGTCCAGCCTCCCTGCCAAAACAGGATCACCTAGGGCAGGTCACACAGGAACACATCCAGGTGGGTCTTGAAAGTCTCTAGAGGAGACTCCACAACCTCACTGGGCAGCCTGTTCCAGGGCTCTGTCACCCTTACAGGAAAGAATGTTTTGTTCATGTTGAGGTAGAGCTTCCTGTGTTCCTGTCTGTTTTCATTGTCCCATGTTCCACTACAGGCTATGCTGAAAAGAAACTGCCCTCTTCTTGACACCCACTCTTCAGATATCTTTAGTAAGATCTCCTCTCAGCCTTTTCTTCAGATTAAACACCCCCTGGTCTCTCAGCCTCTTCAAACAAGACAGATGTTCCAGTCCCTTGATAATCCTCATAGCCTCTATTGGGCACTCTAGTGCAACCCTGTCCCTCTGGAACTGGGGAGGCCAGAACTGGACACAGTGCTCCAGATGTGGTCTCTCCAGGACAGAGTAGAGGGGTCATTGTGGTGATAATCACTCTTTGGAAGCAAGTGGAGCCTGAGTGATTTTAGTTGAAGCTGTCATGGTAGTTCAAGAGTGCCATGGGAGATGAAACACAAAGGCTGTTTTTCATCCTTCTGTATCTACTGTTTCTCAGCAGAATTCACAATCTAAGGACATTTTTGTTCTTTCATCTATGCTTAAACTACTTTATAGATGCAGGGATAAGATGTTTATCCTCCCCCCCCCCTGCCTTTTCACTCTAGAGCTCTATCAGTCACTTTCTGTTTAATTCCCGTTTCTGCACCTTTGAGATTACAGTGCTGCAGTACTTTAACTGCACTTTAGATTTACACAGAAGCAAAAGTGATGAAGAAGTTCTCACCAGGCTCGTTAGCCACCCTGTCTGTGAGTACTGACCTTCACTGGGTAACTCTTAGTCTTCAGATGGAGCTGCTCTTGACCTAAAAACCTCAAGCGGTTTGGCTGGCACTCCTCTGAAGCATTATTTTTGACATACTGCCACACCTGTGGCTGGGGAAATTGTTTGAGCTTGCCTGGCCCTGAGTCCAAAAGGGGAGAGGACTGTTGGCAGGACCTTTTATGTGAAAGGCTCCTTGCTTCCACCCTCTCCAGTCTGACCTCTGAGACCCAGAGCTCTGAGGAGGAAATAGCTTGAGAAATGATATCAGAGACTGGGTACTGGTTGAGTGTGACTTTTGGCTGCAGCAAATGCTGTTTTTTCCAGCGTTGCTTTGTGAGGAAGCTGCTTTCATTTCTCTCTTTTGGTCTGTATGGCTCACCTAGTTGTTGCCATTTAAGAGAGGAGACTCATTTAAACTAGTCATCTAGTTTGCTCCATAATAAATTGTGATGCTTTGGGTGTTACCTGCCCCTCACACTTAAGAAAATCACCCAGACTAGACTCAGCCAAGCTGGAAATGGAAGAACGAAGCTATATTTACAGCTTAGCATGTTCTACAAGCAGATATTTACAATCTGTACAGCTAGAGACAGAAATAGACAAGTTAAAAAGTAATTCAGAAACACAACAGCCCTCCCAGAAACCAGAGTCCCCAGGAGAGGCTCCCAACCACCCTTCCACCTCCTTCCCATCCCTCTACCTCACTTCAGACTTTGCCTTATGTTCAAGGTGATTTTGGAGGGTCAGCCAGGGGAGATAGGAAGCAGAAGGAGTAGCAGGTTAGAAAGAGAAGTGAGAAGTGCAGCCCAAAGAACAGAGAGCAAACTTTGTTATCTCTGTGTTGTTGGTTTTGTACATCTCAGCAAGCCTATGAGTGCAGCAGCCATCACCACTGTTTCCTTTTCACAGCCTAGCATCTAATTCTTCTCACCAAAATATCCCAGCTAGGCTCAAAGTAGCACATAAATAGACTGACTGGTCAGTCCACCTATGGTCAGGTGGATATTTAAGATAGGGGAGATAAATCTGTCCCTCAGGCTCTACAGGGAGCCTTGATAACAAACTTTGCCCACATATCTATTGATTAGACAGCTAAAATTAAGTGAAGAGCATCTCACCTTTCACCTCTTAATACTTGTCTTTATGTCAAAGAGAGGTACAAAGAGATTGCAGCTGCCACTCATTCTGGACTTGCATAGGCTTTGTGTATGAAAGCATACTTGTTGATAGTTTTCCTTAAGCAGACCTGATTTAAACCCCTTCACTTATTTTTCTTACCTCCCTTGCAGCCTCTCCCTTTAAGCCTCCTCGAAACCTGAGAACTTCTGATTCGACTATGTCAAGCTTCCGAGTGACCTGGGAGCCAGCCCCAGGAAGAGTGAAGGGGTACAAAGTAACTTTCCACCCTACTGAAGATGATGGGAGTCTTGGAGAATTAATTGTGGGACCATATGACAGCACAGTGGTATTGGAGGAGCTGAGGTATGATAAGAATTAATGTCTCTTATTAACTTTAACTTTACCATAGGCTTTTGTTTGTCATCTGGATTGAAACACCTCCCAAATCTACTGCAAGAAAGGAATTTTGCCAATAAATTAGGAGTATTTTTTCCATGCAGACTCCAAAAGAGACCTGGCAGAGCTCTCTCTGATTCTTTCACATTCTTTGTGGTGTACTTAGGGAGTGAGAATTGTTACTGCTTTGTGATCATGAAGAATTAAGACTTGTTTTGTTCCTGTTGTGGATGACTTATTCCTAGTTAATATTGCTGGCAACTGTGGACCAGGCTGCCCAGAGTCTCCTTCTCTTGCAACTTTCAAGACCTGTCTGCATGTGTGTGTGGGTCACCAGCCCTAGGTGATCCTGCTTTGGCAGGGGATTTGGACTAGGTCCCTTCCAACCCCTGGCATTCTGTGGTTGTATGAAAAGTGGAGCAAACCTCAAGGAAGTGAACACTTTAGTTTTTCTCACAGGAACCAAAGGAGGCAAAGATGTGGGCAGAGGCTGTGTTCTGCATTTCCAGTATGAGAAAGCTAATGGGATACTGGAGAAAGGTGGAATTTCTAAAGTGTCCTCTTAAAAGTTCCTTCATGTTTGTTTCAAAGAAACTTAGTTTGGTTCTTCATGCATTTTCTCAAAGGCCTGGATTTGTACAGTGGGCTTCAGACCGTGTCAAAATCTGTCATGCAAACATACTAAACATTTAAAATAGCATCATAGAAGATGTAGAACCTTAGAATCACAGAATGGTTTGGGTTGGAAGAAACCTTAGCCAGCATCTAGATCCAGCCCCCTTGCCATGGGCACAGACATCTTCCACTAGACCAGACTGGCCAAAGCCTCATCTACCTCTGGCAGTGAAAACTTCAGGGATGGGCTTCCACAACCTCTCTAGGGCAACTTGTTCCAGTGTCTCACCACCTTTGCAGTGAAGAATTTCTTCTAATATCTAATCTAAATCTACCTTCTTTCAGCTTTAAGCGTTTAGCCCTTATCCTATCACAACAAGCTCTTGTAGAAAGTCTTTCCTCAGCTTACTCATGGGCCCCTTTTAGGTACTAGAAGATTGCCATAAGAGCTCCCCAAAGTCTTCTCCTGGCTGAACAGCCCCAACTCTCTCAGCCTGTCTTCACAGGAGAAGTGCTCCAGATCTCTGATCATCTTTGTGGACCTCTGGACTGACTCAATCAGGTCCATGTCTTTCTTAGGCTGAGGGTCTCAGCTCAGCTTCTGACTCAACTAAGTCCCAAGTTTTGCCGAGTTACCTGTAGAAGCTTTTCTTGCTGTTATTCACATCTTTGGCCAGATTTAATTCTGTCAGAGCTTTAACTTTCCTAACCTAATCCTCATCTGCTTGGACAATTTCTCTGTATTCCTCCTAGGCTACCTATCTTTCCTTCCATCTTCTGTAGGCTTTTGTGTCTGAGTTTATCCAGGATTTCCTTGTTATTCCTGCAGACCCCTGGCACTTTACCTGATCTCCTCTTTGTTGAGTTCCCTCACTGCTGAACTTTAAGTCTCAATTTACTTGACAGAAGAATGAATTTGAGTATAGAGTCTAGAACCAGCTTTTAAATCACTGAAATGTCATTGTCTTGTGGAAGAGTTGGAATGGGCTGCCCAGGGAGGTGGTGGAGTCACTGTCCCTGGAGGTGTTCAAAGAAAGCCTGGATGAGGCATTTAGTGCCATGGTCTGGTTGATTGGACAGGGCTGGGTGATCTTGGAGATCTCTTCCGACCTGGTTGATTCTATGATTCTATGATCTCAGGGCTTCAAATATCAGCACCTTCTTTTCCATGGGGGATTTCTTTTTTCTCCGGGGATGTGATAAGTGGAGTGTCAGCATTTAGCTAGCCAAGAGGCTTTAGTCACAGTACATCTGTTTAACTATTGCAGGGCAGGAACTACCTATAAGGTAAATGTCTTTGGAATGTTTGATGGAGGAGAGAGCAACCCCTTGGTTGGACAAGAGATGACCACCCTTTCAGATACTACTACGGAGCCATTTTTATCTAGAGGTAAATGTGACTGAACTGAGGGAAAGGCAAAACTTGGCTTTGGGATGAAACAAAAAGGCCCAAATTTGCCACCATTTCCCTATTGCTTTCCTAATGCATGCAAATATTTGTTTACAGGATCCAGTATGCTCCCTGTCCTGCTGACATAACCCTTGATCTTAAGCATGGCATGCCCCAGTTCATGATTTTAGTCCTCTGCACCCTTTAGATGGTGGTACACAGATGATAACTCAGGCAATCCATGTTTTGCTGATTGCTAAAAGCCATCTGCGTTGCATTTTCCAGCCGTCCACATCTGTGTCAAATCATGAGGTCAAATTCTTGAACAGAGATCATAGCTCATCTACAGGGGTGTTCACAGGAGTAGAACAAGGAATTTTAAGCAGATCTTTAGCCCTTTGCTTGGCCTTATATGGTGACTTTTCTTTTTTTATGACTAAGATGATATAATGAACAAAGCTCTGATCTCTGGGAACGTCCCAGTGTTATTGTGCATTATTTGAGTTTATATTCAACACAGCCATTATTTAGTCTCTTGGGCTTTTTTTACTACAGAAGGAAGAGATTTAGTTCAGCATTGCAGTTGCTGAATGCTCTCCAATATCTGTCTGGGAGATTCTCCCTGTGAAGCTCCCAGTCAATGTTTCTATGAATGCTGAGACAGCAGCTCGCTTGGTGTGGTGAATAGGCTAAGAGCTGTGCCCAGCATACTCTCAATTAGTAGTAGATGAAGAGAGTTTCAGGGCTCAGTCCTCCTTTACAGAAAGCACAGAGAAGCAAATCTTTCCTTCTGAATAGCCAAGTGTATGCACAGAAGTAAATAATTTTCTGCTCTGCTGTTTAAAGGCTTCTACAACTACTGGAGAGAAGTTGATGAGGAGAAAGAACCTAACTACAAAGGCCTTTCACACCTAAATAATGAAAAAAAATATATCTAGCAGCTGGCTCTATATTCTTTTTGCCTTAACCTCTGTGATGCCTTATTTCCACAGTTGGCTGTGTGAAAAATACCTCATGTAGCTTTATTGACAATATTTTTAGACCCCCCTTAATTAATTTCTGTCCCACTCAGTCTCATACAAGAGGAAAAAACTGAAAGAGAAAATACATACCAGGCCATCAACTCCAGTAGAGTAAAGCTGTAATAATGCTAGCAGAAAAAAATTACTGCTCCAAGTGGTTGGTTATTTTTTGTTATGGCAGCTGTCATTCCTGTGTTCAGTGGTATATTCTTTCAGCTAATTAGTTT
Source organism: Pogoniulus pusillus (assembly GCF_015220805.1). Taxonomy (NCBI): domain Eukaryota; kingdom Metazoa; phylum Chordata; class Aves; order Piciformes; family Lybiidae; genus Pogoniulus; species Pogoniulus pusillus. The sequence goes on along the minus strand of NC_087288.1, from coordinate 3,827,604 downwards.
GATGAATGCATGGATTTGAGTCATGGCTAAATGTGAAAACTGAATTTTATACCTGGAACTCTAAACGTAATAGTAATATTATTTATTAATAGTGGGAGGGAAAAATCATCCCTAGGTCTGGTGCCTTTGCTAGAATTTTCCATGTGGGGAGCTGGAAGAAAACTAAAAGTCAACATAGAATTTAACTTTTATACTGGGCATGAAACTGATTTTACCTTCCACATTAAAGGTATGCATGCAAATTTTTTTGAACTAACATGGCTGTACCTAAACCTTGCTCCCTACTGATTTGATGTTTGTGTCCTGACTAAAGAATAGATCTGTATTTTCTATGCAGAAGAGGATCAATGCTTTTAACCCCCAGGTACATGGAATAGTTATATCCCTGAGTCTCCAATGTTGGATCAGTTGTGTGGAACATAAATGAAATCACAATATCTTTCAACTCTGATGAGTGTGGCTGATTTTTCTCAATGGGATTTCTTCCATATAAAGACCAGAAGCTCTGATGGCAAGAAGCCAGAAAAATTGCAGCTGGTAACACAATCTACAGGAAAAATAAAAGAGAGAGAGAGAGCAAGGATATATATTTTTTTTAATTATATTTTTTTTGTGTGCAAATGATTGTGGATAAACCAATTGTGCCTCTCTGTTTTGTATAAATATGTTGTGATTTTCCTTGTGATGAAAGCAATATGATGCATATTTTGTTCTGTAATTTGTAAAGTGAAATAACTGAAATAACCTCTTACCTTTGCAGAACGTAGCAGCTTTATATAAATGTTTGTCCTTTTCCTCTCTCTATCTCTTGACCTCTCTTTATGTTTGTGCATCTTGTCTAGATTGTGTTTCTCTCTTCTATGTGCACACCTCTATGCCATCTGTATCACTATGTCCTTTTTCCCCCACCCTGGGAATTCAGAAATGCTATTTATGTGAAAATGGTTGTAATATACACTCTTAATTCCCCTGTGACACAGTTGAAACTTAAGCATTAGTTAAACTACCCATTGAAAATGAAAATACTTCAAATGTGGATAGTCTGATCAGAATAAATTTGGGTGCTGCTCACTGCCTTGTCAGGGGTTAGTTTAGCGGCGTTTCACCAAACCCTCCGAAACCAAAGCAGACAATGGCACCACAGCAAAGACTAACACTGGCCCTGACATTTCCAAAGCCTTATTTATAAAAGGAAACATACATGAATAAATTTAGACAGCTTTTGCCATGGAACCAGTGACTAGTGAGTAACATCCACAACTAGGTCATACTTGACAGAGCGCCAGCGAATAAAAACTAGAGATGTGTTGGAAGCTAACTTGTGACATATGCCATAGAAAAGGATGGGTAAGGAAAGCTAGCACGCTAAGGCTTTCTTTTTTGTCTGGGTGAAAACTGGCATGCTCAGGCTGTATTTGTTCTGGTTGGCATGGCAGGTTTAGAATGTAGGACCAGAGCAGAAGCTGATATCGTGCTGCTGGTGGATGGCTCATGGAGTATCGGCCGGCCCAATTTTAAGACTGTCAGGAACTTCATTGCCCGCATCGTTGAAGTGTTTGACATCGCTCCTGACAAAGTGCAGATTGGTAAGTCCTCACAGCTGAAGGGAAAATAAGGCATAATTGCTACACTGCCACAAAATAACTGAATAATCATGGCTTTCCCTCCCCCCCTCCTCCTCAGGTCTTGCACAGTACAGTGGAGATCCCAGGACAGAATGGAATCTCAATGCTTACCGAACCAAACAGGCTTTGCTGGAGGCTGTAGCAAATTTACCATACAAAGGAGGCAATACTCTAACAGGTATGTGGAAATTGCCACAAGTTGTGCAATGGAAGGTAGCAGGAAAAAATTGTTCACAGAAAACAGGACTTGAGCATCTCCCTTAAGGAGAGAGACTGAAAGCCCTGGGGCTGCTTAGTCTGGAGGAGGAGAAGGCTGAGAGGAGATCTGACCAGTGTGTACAAATATCTGAGGAGTGGGTGACAAGTGGATGGGGCTAATCTCTTTTAAGTGGTGCAAAGTAATAAGACAAGGAGCAATAGCTACAAACTGGAACACAGAAGGTTTCAGCTCAACATGAGAAGAAACTTCTTTAGAGTGAGGGTGACAGAGCCCTGGAGCAGGTTGCCCAGAGAGGTTGTGGAGTCTCCTTCCTTGGAGACTTTCAAAACCTGCCTGGATGCATTCCTGTGCAAACCACTCTAGAGGACCCTGCCTTGGCAGGGCATTTGGACTTGATCTCTGGAGGTCCCTTCTGACCTCTGAGGCTCTGTGATTCTGTTCTGTGAAGGGGCTTCAAGCCCTGGAATGTGCTGTCCAAGGAAATGGTGGAGTCACCATCCCTGGAAGGATTTAAAAGCTGCATAGATCTGGTGCTGCAGGATGTGGTTAAGTGGTGGACTTGAAGGTGTTAGGTGACAGTTGGATTTGATGATGTTAAAGGTCTCTTCCAACCAATATTATTCTGATTCTATGTTATGCTGCTAGAATTTTCCTTAAACTCCAGTAGAAATAATTCTCGTAGCTGACCCCAGTACTATTCAGTGAGGTCACATCTGTCCATGGCAAAAGTGCTTTAACAGTTCAATTCACTGTGTTTGGAAGTGAACAGACATAGCTTAGATGTACAAACTCAGTCTGGAGACATGTGGTGGAGAAGAGTTTGGTTCAAGCTCCCCTGGTGCAGTCTGAGGCCATTTCCTTTTCATCTTTCACTTGTTCCTAGGGAGACCAACACCCACCTCACTCCAAGCTTCTTTCAGGTAGTTGTAGAAAGCAAGGTGGTCTCCCCTCAGTCTTCTCCCACAACCACACTTCTCTCAGCTGCTCCTCAAAACCACCCCACATGTAAGACACAATCAGAACTACAATGCTAGAAAAGTCAAACTCTGCTCTGGGAGTTTAGTTTCCTGCTTTGGCAGGAGGGTTGGACTCTGATCTCTGGAGGTCCTTTCCAACCTCTAACGTTCTGTGATTCTGTGATTTCTCCTAATGAAGAGCTTGAGTTGCTGTTGAACATATGAGAAGAAGAAAAGGCAGTTCCATATCAGGGTTGGGTTGGAGAGAGGATGAATATTCAGGTGGGAGTCTGGAGAAGGTCAGATAGGAGAGTGATGCATAAAAGCTAAGAGATTGGAGACTCAAAGACAGCTGAAATAGTATCAGTTGCTGGTAAGCCTAGCTGGTGGGCTGCAGCTGAATTCTGAGTGCAAATAGAAGGAAATGAAGACAGACACAGACAGCTGGGGCTGTTCAGTGTGGGGAAGGGAAAGCTCCAAGGAGACCTTATTGTGGCCTTCCAGTATCTGAAGGGTGCTACAAGGATGCTGGGGAGGGACTGTTCAGAATGTCAGGTAGTAAGAGGACTGGGGGGAATGGAGCAAAGATAGAAGTGGGTAGATTCAGACTGGATGTTAGGAAGAAGTTCTTCACCATGAGGGTGGTGAGACACTGTTAAGAGGTTGCCCAAGGAGGTGGTGGAATCCTCATCCCTGGAGGTGTTTAAGGCCAGGCTGGATGTGGCTCTGAGCATCCTAATCTAGTGTGAGGTGTCCCTGCCCATGGCAGGGGGGGTTGGAACTGGATGATCCTTGTGGTGCCTTCCAACCCTGACAATTCTGTGATTCTGTGAAATAAATTGTGACATGAGGTCAGGGTGAAGTCACTAGGATGGAACACTCTGCTTCACCCTGTCTGCTGTATGCAAACAGTCTATAGTGAGGGTTACCTTCTTTGTATCATGCCAGGAATGGCCTTGGACTTCATCTTAAAAAACAGCTTCAGACAAGATGCTGGCTTGAGGCCCAGAGCTCGCAAAATTGGGGTTCTCATCACTGATGGCAAATCACAAGATGATGTCGTCACCCCTTCAAGGAAACTCAGAGATGAGGGCGTGGAACTTTATGCAATTGGTAAGTATTACACAAAGAGGTGGCCTGTGCCCACCCAACCCCCTCCTGCCCATCTGCTAAACTCACAGAGAAGTTTCCACACACACATAAGCGCTTAGAAGGGTGTTCAAAGAATGAGTTCAGGGACTGGAGTTCACAGCATTATATTTCATGGCCACTGTTTCTAACAAGTTGTTTTTCCATTTCTTTTCTCTCAGGTATTAAAAATGCAGATGAAAATGAATTGAAGCAGATTGCCACTGACCCAGATGACATCCACGCTTACAACGTTGCAGATTTCTCCTTCCTGACTAATATTGTTGATGATGTGACCACAAATCTGTGTAACAGTGTGAAAGGCCCAGGTACATCACATTTGCAATTTAATGTGCTCTTTTCCCATTTATGTGCTTGCCCTGCTAATTCCTTTTTATTGCATGTTGGGAACACTGTGTAGCCCTGGGCTGTTTTTTCAGCTGTTGCTGCGAGGAAGCTGTGCAGACCACCTGGACTACCCCACAGGGGTCCTTCCTTTCCTTTCAACAATGACTGTTATACCTAACACAGCATGACATGGCTGGCTGTGCCAGGAAGCACGTTGCTCAGTGGTGTCACCCTGTTGCTCACTGTGGCATGGTCTTTCATGATACTCATCAAATAATTCAAATTTCAGCAGTCTTTTTCTGTCCAAGTGTTAATGTCTGACAGCCCCAAAGCAAAGCCAAGCATAGTAATGCTAGCTGATGGCTCTCCACTGAAGCATTGGTGGTGAATTGGAAGCACAGGAACATCCAAGCTGGAAAAGACCCTCAGGATCACCAAGTCCAATCTGTAACTCTACAAGATTCACCTTAAAACATAACCCTAAGCACCGCATCCAAACAACCCTTAAACACATCCAGGGTTAGTGACTCAACCATCTCCCTGGACAGCCCATTCTAGTCCCTGACCACTCTCTCCATGAAAAACTTTTTCCTAATGTCCAATCTAAACCTCCCCAGCCTCAGCTTGAGGCCATCCCCCCTTGTTCTGTCTCCAACTACCTGTGTAGGTGGAATAGGAATGGAATAGGAGAGACAAGGAGCTTGTTTGGTCTCAAGAGTGTGATGGTGAGCTGCTTCCTCACACAGTTACTCTAAGAATTCCCTAGGAAACAGAAACATAAGCAAGTACTTAAACTGGGGTTTATTTTTCATTTGTTTGGGTTTTTTCTTTGTTTTGTTTTCTTTTTTGTTTTGTTTTTCTTTGTTTTGATTTATTTTTTACCTAAGCAATTTATATATATTTATTTTTTATATATATATATATATATATATATATATATGTATATATATATATATACGTAAACCCTTTTTATTCCTGATAATATTAATACTTTGTTTAATCTGCTTCCCCTTGTAGGTGATTTACCACCTCCCTCTAACCTGGTTATCTCAGAAGTGACACCCCGTTCTTTCAGACTGAGATGGAGTCCCCCTCCTGAGAGTGTTGATAGATACAGAGTTGAATATTACCCTACCTCTGGAGGCAGCCCCCGACAGGTTAGCACTGAATATTCATCTCTCATATTGTCCTTATTAACCTTGGACTTCTCTGTCACAGTAATGTCATTTTGAAGTCTGTACTTGCAAAAAGGCTCCCAAGGCCAAGAGTGTGATGCCTTGGTAGGTGACAGACAACACTGCAAGAAGTAAGAGCATCCAGATGGGTTTGCTTGTTATAAAATCATGAGTCCAGAAGTAGAATGTATTTCTTCAAAACAGTTCTGTGTTGTTTCCAGTATTCCACTGCCATATATTGGTTTAAATAGGTCTGCAGTAGAAATTTTCTGAGCATGCTCATGGATAGGAGGAAAAGGACAGGCTCAGTGTGTTTTTAGCTACATTTTCTTATTCATTAGAAACCCTAAACCTGTAGGTGAAGCAGTTTGTGAGACAGTGCTTAGATTAACACTGTATGACTGTACTTTGTATCTGTGCCTAAGCACATCCTCTAAACTGTTTAATGCACAGCATCAAACTCATCTTGTGGTTGTTCTCCAGGCAGAGAGCCAGTAAGTGGCAGATGTTGAATTCATGCAATCTGAATTGCTCATCATTCTCCCCAGCCAGCCAGAGGAATAGGAGAATGAAGTTAGGCACCTCTATGGATCTGATGCCTGACTTCCCATCTCTGAATGTGGCTCTAAAATCTTAGCTCAGATTTGACACAAAGGGAATTTAGTCTTAATAAATCATTGCCTCAGGATCTGGCCTTTGGTTAGGGTTGGAGTAGCCATTTCAGTGCATGCTGACTCTGCAGCCTGACTGCTTGCCTGCCTTTCTGTTCTGCAGGGTGTTGTTAATGCCATGTGCTGTAACCATCTAAGTCACCCTGTCTCTTTTAAAACTGTTTCCCAAAGTGGTGATATGTACCTCTGGCACTTTCTTGATGTTGCTGAGTCATAGAAAAGCCTACACCATGTATGAAAGCACAGTGAGTGCTGCTAGATGTAACCAGCTCTACTGAAAACAAGTGTCTGTCTAAGGCTGCCCTGCAGCTTACTCTGCAAAAATAATAGCATACTGCCAGGCAAAATACAGAGGAGATTAAGACCATGCTTATTTTTAGCTCCATACCACTGATTTCTGACCAGTTTCACCAGGAATTATTAATATTTGCTTTCCTTAGGGATAAGATTACAAATGCATTTGTTGTGTGGTGCTTAACATTGCTTCTCTTTTCTGTAGTTTTATGTCAGTAGGATGGAAACAACCACAGTTCTGAAAGACCTGATGCCTGAAACAGAGTATGTTGTTAACGTGTTTTCTGTGGTAGAAGATGAAAGCAGTGAACCTCTAATCGGCAGGGAAACAACTTGTAAGTCAGAAACAAGACTTGAATGCTGTCTTAACAGCCAGTTTGGCATATGGGGAACTGCCCAGTAGAGCTTTTACTGCTATGGGCTTTTCTCTTAAAGGAAGCAAACAATTTAATTCAAATGACCAGGTTCTATTCATTGTTCAGGTCTTGGCTAAAAAGTTGTAGCAATGTGAAACACCCTGGGGCAGAAAATGTTTGTCCCAGCTTCTTTGATGTTCACAGCCAGGCTGGATGAGGACTTGAGCAACCAGATCTAACTGAGAGATGTCCTTGCCCACAGCATGGAGATCAAAATAGGTGACCCCTAAAGTCCCTTCCAACCTGAGCCTCTCTATGATTCTGTGATGATTCTTTCCAGGTTCATGAAGCACCAACTGTACAAGACTAAAGCAACAGACATGAATTATGAGACAGGCTTATAAATCCCTGAAACTTGCTCGTATACAAATGTGTAGTCCTTCATTTTCTCATGCTACAAAATGAATTCCTGCTATTAGCAGCCAGAATAGTACAGAAATTGAGTCTAATTTTAAACAATTAACAAAAAGTCAGCTTGACACAATTACGTCACTTCTGTGAGACATAGCTTAGCTATTTTGTTTCTATTATTAGCTGATTTCTACTATTAGCTGATTGATTTTAGGTATATTCATGTTGAATGTTGAGGATCTGCCCCTGGAGACATTCAAGATCAGACTCAGTGTGATCTTGGGCAGCCTGATCTAGTTGGAAGAGTCCTTGTTCACTGCAGGGGGGTTGGACAAGATAACCTCTGAGGGTCACTTCTAATGCAATCTGTGTATCTATGAATGTAACACAGGGTGACTTTGCTGCCTCCTTAATATCTTGAATGTTAGGTGTTCAAGTCTTTGCTTGTTTTCTGTTAGGCTTGTCATAAACCCATAAAGCATGTACATGATTTTTATGCAGTCTGTAGTAATCTTTAATATTTAGTTAATAATTTGAGAAATAGAGGGGGGGAAAAAAGGTACCAGAAATCCTTCCATAATTATATATGCCAAGGCAGTCATGTTCTGCTTCTTTAATATTTAGTTTAGGGGGGAAAAAAAGGTACCAGAAATCCTTTCATAATTATATATGCCAAGGCAGTCATGTTCTGCTTCTCCTTAGAACATTCAGTTGAGTTAATCTTGCTTTTCTAGAATACTTAAGTATCACACAGTATCACCAAGGTTGGAAGAGACCTCATAGATCATCAAGTCCAACCCTTTACCACAGAGCTCAAGGCCAGACCATGGCACCAAGTGCCATGTCCAGTCCTGCCTTGAACAGCCCCAGGGACGGCGACTCCACCACCTCCCCGGGCAGCCCATTCCAGTGTCCAATGACTCTCTCAGTGAAGAACTTTCTCCTCACCTCGAGCCTAAATCTCCCCTGGTGCAGCCTGAGGCTGTGTCCTCTCGTTCTGGTGCTGGCCACCTGAGAGAAGAGAGCAACCTCCCCCTGGCCACAACCACCCCTCAGGTAGTTGCAGACCTGAGTGTTCCAGAGCAGACTCATAAGGTGGTTGTAGCTGTGTAGCAAATCTGTAGCATGTGCAAAATGTGATGGCCATTACCTCATTCCTAAAGTAAGCACCACTTAAATACCACTACTTGTAGATCACCTTTCTACCACCCAAACTTCACCCTAATGCCCACGTGCAGTACTCTCAGTGATGCTACCTGTGATGTGAAATATGAAAGGTGAAGGCAACTAATTGATGTCTGTCTTCTGTTTGGCAGTGCCAATCTCTTCAGTTAGAAACCTGAATGTTTATGACATCGGCTCCACTTTCATGCGAGTGAGATGGGAACCTCTCAATGGAGCTACTGGTTATATGTTAACATATGAAGCTGTTAATGCCACAGTCCCAACCAAAGAGAAAGAGGTAAGAGAATTCATCTTCATTTTCTGTACTCCACCCAACATAGATGGCTTTTCTTAATCTATCACCCTGGTCAGAAGAGACTGGCAGGTTTTTCTTGCAGTGCTGTGAACTTACTGTGATATTGTATACAATGACATCAGCCAGGAAGCTGTAAATATACTGTGACTCTCACAAACAAAATTCCCTGGAATTGAATCACTGCTTGCTTTTCTGCCATTGCTTTCTCAGTTTCTAAACACAGGGTGTTCTTTCTCATGTGCAGATGCGTGTTGGACCATCGGTGAACGAGGTTCAGCTGGTAGATCTCATCCCCAACACCGAGTACACTCTAACAGCTTACGTCTTGTTTGGTGACCTCACCAGTGACCCACTCACCACCCAGGAAGTGACATGTAGGCAACCTTGATTTCTGCTTCCTAGTTATTGCTTCAGCCACACTGAACTTCCATTTGTTTTGTGGTTTAGAAGACTGCCTTTCCCATGTTCCCTGCATTTTCTAATGCTATACATATTCCAGAGATCTTGAAAGGGAATTTCAATTAAAAGGGACCAACTATTAAAAGAGGAAAGAAAAAGGATTGTTGGTTTTTTTACCTTGAATGATGAAGAGAGTTGTATTGACAATCTCAAGGTTATAAGGTTTTCAAAAACTCTCAGTTTTGCTTGCATGACCCTAGAAACCTAGTTCCCAAATTCATTCATTCTTCTGGAAAATGCCAATGGAACACACCACACTGAGAAGAAATCTGATCTAAAAGTGACCTCCTGTTTTTTAAACCTGCTGTTAAATATCTTTTGTTAAGCATTTCCTACTGGCAGAGGCACGTTTCTGGGCTAGGTGCATGCAGTAGGGATAGTCTTATGTACTTCATAAATCTTAAAGCCTTAACTGCACAGGAAAAGTGGCTGTTGTCACCAGCAGTTATGATCTTAAGCAATGACTCTTCTAAAATGGTTGTGCTCATAATTTACAAAGGTGAAGCTGCCACATTTTAAATCCATTTTACTCATAGGTGGGATCAAACCTCTTAATTGTCTCACCTAGTGGCCAAAGCAATGAGCTTCCCAGAAACGTATTGCCTCCATTTCAATGAAATGCATGTTGAAACTCTAATTCCCTCCCTGAGAGACCTCTCCCTCTGCTGTGAAATGTGTTTTCACTTACTACTGTCGTTGTTTTCACAGTACCTTTGCCTGGACCCAGAGGCTTGAAAATTCAGGATGTTACTCACAGCAGCATGACTATCCTTTGGGATCCTGCCCCAGGGAAAGTTCGCAAGTACATCCTGAGATACAAAATAGCTGATGAAGCTGATGTGAAGGAGGTAAGTGACAGGAACATTTCTGAAAGCACTAGAAGCTAAGTGTCTTATTTTGAAGAGCTACATTACTGAACTAGTAATAAAAGTACTATTAGATGCCACCACTGAGAACAAAGACCTGATGGTTCACAGCGATTGCAGTCAGATAGGGTGTTAATGTCTTGGAAATTAAATAAGCATGAGATAGGTTTCTTTGTGCATTCCTCTTTTCCTCCTCCTTCAGAGAGGAAACATTCTCAGACTGACTGGAAAGCATGTCCAGAGGAGGGCCATGAAGATGATCAGAGGGCTGGAAAACCTTCTCTATGGTGTCAAGCTGAGAGAGTTGAGGCTGTTCAGCCTAGAGAAGAGAAGGCTCTGAGGAGAAAATAACAGACTTCCAGTAGCTGAAGGGTGCCTAACAAGAAAGCTGGGAAGGGGCTTCTTGCAAGGGCTTGTAGTGATAGGAAAACAGGGAATGGACTGAAGCTTGAGGAGGGCAGGTTTAGACTGAATATTAGGAAGAAATTCTCAATAATGATGGTGGTGAGATGCTGGAACAGGTTAATGAAGATGATCATGGATGCTCTCTCCTTGGAGGTGTTCAAGGCCATGTTGGATGAAGTCTTGAGCAACCTGGTCTAGTGGAAGGCATTCCTGCCTGTGACAGGGAGTTTGAAACTAGATGATCTTTAAGGTCCTTTCCAACCGAAGCTGTTCTATGAATCTATCAATATTATCCTGTAAATAGCCACTTCTGCACTCTGCCTAGCTGTTACCTTGCCAAGCTCTCAGAAGTGTTCACAATTAGGATGACAGGATTGTGGAATAAAGGAGTGTTAGCCCCTTTGCCCTCTGTCAGGGCATGCTGAAGGACTGTAGAGATGTACAAAACAGCTCTTGGAGGACTAAGTGTATTTTTGTAAGGTAGCAAGAATTTTCTGGAGTTGCAGGCTGCATCCTCACTTCTAAACAAATGAAACAGTGAAAGATCCACAAGATGTGCTCACGGGATATTAGGGGATGGAAGTGACCCAAAGAGAACATCCAGTTCAACCCCGCTGTCACAGCAGGACCATACAGTCTAGCTCAGGTGACAGAGGAATGCATCCAGACAAGCCTTGAAAGTCTGCAGAGAAGGAGACTCCACAACCTCTCTGGGCAGCCTGTTTCAGTGTTCTGTGACCCTTACAGTAAGGAAGTTCCCCCTTGTGATGAACTGGAACCTCCTGTGCTGCAGCTTCCATCCATTGCTTCTTATTCTTTCACAGGGAGCAGTGAGCAGAGCCTGTCCCCCCTCTCCTGACCCCCAGCCCTCAGGTAGTTACAAACATTGATTAGATTCCCTCTCAGTCTTCTCCAGACTAAAAAGCTCCAGGTCTCTCAGCCTCTCCTCATCAGGTAGTGTTCCATCCCCTAATCATTCTCATAGCTCTCCACTGGACCTTCTCCAGCAGATATTTGTCCCTCTTAAACTGAGGAGCCCAACAGTACTCAAGATGAGATCTCACCAAGGCAGAGTAGGGAGGAAGGAGAACCTCCCTTGATCTGCTGCACACACTCTTCTTAATGCACCCCAGGATCCCATTGGCCCTCTTGGCCACCAGGGCACATTGCTGTGCCATGGATGTCATCCACCAGCACTCCCAGATCCCTCTTCACAGGGCTGCTCTCCAGCAGATCACCTCCCAGCCTGCACTGGTGCAGTTTATTATCCCTCCCCAGGTTTCAGGACTCTCCACTTGTCCTCGTGGAAGCTCATTTGGTTCCTCTGTGCCCAACTCTCAATCTGCCCAAGTCTTGCTGTATGACTGCACAGCCTTCAGCTGTATCAGCCAAGCCTGCTAGTTTGGTCTCCTGTCTGAGCACGTTGTCTCCTCTCTGAGACAATCTGCTTTGCAAGGAGCTTAGCAGATAGCACTCAATCTTCAAGTGTAAATTTTAGGGGCAAAACTCAGTGTGGAAAACTTTTTCATTTCTTTTCCCCCCCAGCACAAGAATTTCTGCCAGTTCATAAAATGCAGAGTCCAAAACAGAGCAATTTCCACTGTTCTTATTTCCAGGTGGAACTTGACAGACTCAAAACCAGCACTACTCTCACTGACCTTTCCTCCCAAACACTGTATAATGTAAAAGTTGTTGCTGTCTATGATGAAGGAGAATCTCTGCCAGCAAATGCAGAAGCTGTGACTCGTAAGTTTTTCCTAATAGCCATTCTTGTGAGGGCTTTTTGGGGGTTGTTTGGTGTTCTTTTGGGTTGGTTGGGGTTTCGTTTGCTTGCTTGTTTTTCCTGTGTGGCAATGTATTATTGAGTTTAGATGGAACTGTGATTTGATTTGGCTGAGAAATATTTTACTTACATTCGTAGCATTATTTGCAATGGAACAATCCCTAGGGAATTTTAGGTGAGTTGAGTGTCTTAACTGCAGTGAACACTGAGCCTGCAGTCTGCAGAGGTGACAGATCAGCAACTGAAGCAAAATTGATTGTGTTTAGAGGCTGAAGGAGCGGCACAGACATAGAATCAGTAAGAAGATACAAGAGCAGAGGAAAGGTATAGCAAGTCTATGCAGCAATCTAGGAAAGGGAGCAGGAGCCTGGGCCATATGCTAGAGGATCAGAGAGACATGAATTTGCTTCTGATCCAGGGGCTTTGTGCCACGGAATGCTAAACCACACTGCAGCATTTGAATCATCTCAACAACTAGAGGTTAGCAAAGGGTGATGCACAAGTGGTGTGAGCCCATCTCCCTACAGGAGATGTGACAGACTGAAAGGAGAAGGTTGATGTCAAGGAAGTCCTCATCCTTATCTAGGGGTATCATTTAAGAAGACAACTAAGCAGAAGAGCTAGAATAAAAATGATCAATGTCACCTTATCACTACTCATCACTCTGACGTGAGAAAAGAGAAAATCAATGCCTGTGTTCCCTCTCTTATTTTACTATTTGATTTTACTTTACCTTTGCTTTTGCTTTATTTAGATTTTTAATTAAAATATATGTTTGTGTCTATTTTTTCCCTTTTTTTCCCCATTTTGCAGCCTGGTGTATTTAAAGATGCCTGTGAGCCTTTTTTGCTTGCTTTTGTGCTAACCATTCTCCTGTAGCTTTGTGTGAATGTGTAAGGGAAGAAGCCTCTGCCAGAGAAATTTATTTTTAGTTTAATTCTCTGCTTTTGCCTATTTTACTCATTTCTTCCCAGTAGCTATAATATCCTAACTCCTTAACCTCCAGCTAACCCCTGTGAATTCTTTCTAAATAAGTGCTTTAATTCAGTCATGACTTATTTGGCTTATATAAAGAATTTTAAGATCTGGGAGAAACTCTTGCAGGAGCTTGACCTCTCTGTGTGGGAGTTCATAATCACTTCTCCTAACTCCAAAGTGTATGAGCTGGGACTTCAGCTGTTGTGAGTAGGCATGAGAGCAGTGACCTCTACAGAAGTCAGTAGAGCTATGTCTGCTTTATCATGTGCTGACCTGTTGATGTGACCTTGAGAAGGATGGTTTGCTTAGTGTAGGTGAGCTGGGTTAGAGCATCTCATTGATGTGACCTTGTGAAGGATGATTTGCTTAGTGTAGGTGGGCTGGGCTAGAGCATCTCATTGATGTGACCTTGTGAAGGATGATTTGCTCAGTGTAGGTGGGCTGGGTTAGAGCATCTCATTGATGTGACCTTGTGAAGGATGATTTGCTCAGTGTAGGTGGGCTGGGTTACAGCATCTCATTGATGTGACCTTGTGAAGGATGATTTGCTTAGTGTAGGTGGGCTGGGTTACAGTATCTCATTGATGTGACCTTGTGAAGGATGATTTGCTTAGTGTAGGTGGGCTGGGTTACAGTATCTCATTGATGTGACCTTGTGAAGGATGATTTGCTCAGTGTAGGTGAGCTGGGTTACAATATCTCATTGATGTGACCTTGTGAAGGATGATTTGCTCAGTGTAGGTGGGCTGGGTTAGAGCATCTCATTGATGTGACCCTGTGAAGGATGATTTGCTTAGTGTAGGTGGGCTGGGCTAGAGCATCTCATTGATGTGACCTTGTGAAGGATGATTTGCTCAGTGTAGGTGGGCTGGGTTACAGCATCTCATTGATGTGACCTTGTGAAGGATGATTTGCTTAGTGTAGGTGGGCTGGGTTACAGTATCTCATTGATGTGACCTTGTGAAGGATGATTTGCTCAGTGTAGGTGAGCTGGGTTAGAGCATCTCATTGATGTGACCTTGTGAAGGATGATTTGCTCAGTGTAGGTGGGCTGGGTTAGAGCATCTCATTGATGTGACCCTGTGAAGGATGATTTGCTTAGTGTAGGTGGGCTGGGTTAGAGCATCTCATTGATGTGACCTTGTGAAGGATGATTTGCTTAGTGTAGGTGGGCTGGGTTACAGTATCTCATTGATGTGACCTTGTGAAGGATGATTTGCTCAGTGTAGGTGGGCTGGGTTACAGTATCTCATTGATGTGACCTTGTGAAGGACGATTTGCTTAGTGTAGGTGGGCTGGGTTACAGCATCTTACTGTATTTAGAAGTATGGTAACTGAGATGAATCTACTACAGAGCCTTCTCAATGCTTTGTCTGGGTAACTCCTTGGCTTAACTCTGTTTTGTACTTACTTTCCTTTTAGTGGAATACTTTTCCTTTTCTCCTAACAGAGCCTGTACCAGCACCAGTCAATCTCAGGATCACAGATATAACTACAAACAGTTTTAGGGGGACTTGGGACCATGGAGCTTCAGATGTGTCTCTCTATAGAATAACCTGGGGGGTCTATGGAAGACCAGACAAACAGGAGGTAAGAAGAGATGGTCACCGTAACATTTTGAGAGTGGTGTCTCAGAAGCTATACTTTTAAAACCAGAAATGTAATTAGTAAATGGTTTATAACTTAGAAAACCTCCTGTCATGCTCAACAGAAATGAAGTGAGAATCACAGAATTAACCAGGTTGGAAAAGACCTCTAAAGTCATTGAGTCCAACCTATTACCTAACACTTTCCAATTCATTAAACTATGGCACTAAGTGCCTCATCCAGCCTCCTCTTAAATGTCTCCAGGCCACTTTTGTAGTGATGCTACTGTGTAAAAAGTTACCCTGAACACGAGCTAGCAGTGTGCCCAGGTGTCTAGGAGAGCCAATGGCATCCTGGCATGGATCAGGAACAGTGAGTGTGGCCAGCAGGAGCAAGGGAGGTTCTTCTGCCCTTGTACTCAACACTGGTCAGGCCACACCTTGAGTGCTGTGTCCAGTTCTGGGCTCCTCAGTTCAAGAGAGATGTTGAGATACTGGAACATGTCCAGAGAAGGGCAATGAAGCTGGTGAGAGGCCTGGAACACAGCCCTGTGAGGAGAGGCTGAGGGAGCTGGGGGTGTGTAACCTGGAGAAGAGGATGCTCAGGGCAGAGCTCATTGCTGCCTACAGCTACCTGAAGGGAGGCTGTAGCCAGGTGGGGTTGGGCTCTTCTGCCAGGCAAGCAGCAACAGAACAAGGGGACACAGTCTGCAGTTGTGCCGGGGCAGGTCTAGGCTGGATGTTAGGAGGAAGTTGTTGGCAGAGAGAGTGATTTGCATTGGAATGGACTGCCCAGGGAGGTGGTGGAGTCACTGTCCCTGGAAGTGTTGAAGCACAGCCTGGATGAGGCACTTGGTGCCATGGTCTAGTTGAGTGGACAGGGCTGGGTGCTAGGTTGGACTGGATGAGATTGGAGGTCTCTTCCAACCTGGTTGATCTATGATTCTGTGATCTCACTGTCTGTTTGTTTGGTTTAGGTTTCATTTATTCATTACTTTTTTTTTTCTTTCTTCACAAGACTATCTTAAATGGGGATGAGAACAGTTTGGTCTTTGAAAATTTGACTCCAGATACATTATATGATATCTCTGTTACTGCCATCTACCCTGATGAATCAGAAAGTGATGAACTCATCGGCAGTGAACGAACTCGTAAGTAAACAAAGGGCTTCTGCCTGCTGTTTAATCAGAAGGCATACACAGATAAGAATTATGACAACTCTTCATTTCTTTTTGTTTTGTCTTTTTCTTTCCTCAGTGCCCTTGGTACCTATCACCACACAAGGTAAGACTCGGAATTTCCAGGTATGGTATTGTGAAAGGAAACTCAGAGCTGTCTTTCTCTAAACTGATAGATGTTGGCATTAAAAAAACAGCTGAGATAATTTAATAAACATTATGCAGTTGGCAGAATACTTAACACTAAATTACTGCACGTTTATTGCTTTACAGACATTGCAGTTTGTCTTCTACTCAATGCATTCTGCTCTGGATCAGCTGTTTTCACAGCCCTAAAAGTGTGAATGGAGTGTTTGTCCTTGCCTTTTGCTTCAATTAAGCATTCATTCTGTTCTTTATTACATTTCGCAGCCCCAAAGAGTGGCCCAAGGAACCTTCAGGTGTACAATGCAACTTCACACAGTTTGACTGTGAAGTGGGATCCTGCCAGTGGTCGAGTGCAGAGATACAGGATCATTTACCAGCCTATCAGTGGGGATGGCCCTGAACAGTCGGTAATGAGTGTTGAACTGCTACAGTTATTCAGTCTTCAATCACAGAATGCTAGGGGTTGCAAGTGACCTCAAATGCTCATCCAGTCCAACCCCTCTGCCAGAGCAGAGTCACCTAGACCAGATCGCACAGGAATGTGTCCAGGAAGGTTTGGAGTATCTCCAGAGAGGGAGACTACACAACCCCCCTGGGCAGCCTGTTCCAGTGTTCTGTCACCCTCACGGGGACAAGAAAAGTTCCTCATGTTTCCATGGAACTTCCTATGCCTCAGCTTCCACCCAGTGCCCCTTGTCCTGTCATTGGGCATCACCCAGCAGAGACTGGCTCCAGCCTCCTGGCACTCACCCTTTATATATTTATAAACATGCATGAGGTCACCTCTCAGTCTCCTCCTCTCCAAGCTAAAGAGCCCCAGCTCCCCCAGGCTCTCCTTGTTAGGAAGACTTTCCACTCCTTTAGTCATTTTTGTGGCTCAGTGACAGTTCTGCAAAGTAATCCATTAGATTAATTTCTTTTCAAAGCACAAAGGTGTATGTATTAATCAACTTTCAGAGGAGGATTTATATGTACATAAATGTATCATTTGGACATCTGAAGGGGACCTATGGGAAGACTAGGAAGGAATTATTTGCAGAGGCATGAAGGGATAGGACAAGGAACAATGGTTTGAAACTAGAGCAGAGTAGATTGAGGTTAGACATAAGGAGGATGTTCTTCACAATGACAGTAATGAAATGCTGGAACAGGTTACCTAGGAATGTGGTAGAGACCCCATCTCTGCAGACATTCAAGGCCAAATTTGGTGGGGCCCCAAGCAACCTGATCTATTTAAAATCATGCCTGATTGCTGTAGGGTATTGGACACGATGGCCTTTAAGGGTTCCTTCCAACCTGATGCATTTTATGCTGTGTAGGAAATGAGTATATATTCCCACTGCATTTGTTTTGTATCCATGATAGAAAAAGTAACTTTGGATACAGGCTGTTGTCTTGAATATCCTATAACCTACAGACATGATTAGGATAAAGTTAAACTGGGTTGAGGATCAAGTTGACCAGCACATGAGACCACAAGTCACAGATAGGTAATTACTGCAGCAATCAGTGATATGAACTGCCATAACTAATTCCATAGCTCAGAGGTTCCCTTTGTTTTCATAGTGTGGTTCATGTCCTGTCAGAAGGACTTTGCTGTGGAACATATTGTAGACAGTCGAGGCTGTCTCTTAACCGCACTAAGGACAATAACTGCCCAGAAGGGACAGTTGCAAAACTGAATCTGTGCCAAACATATGCTAGGGAAGCAATTAAGCTATTTTAGTCTTTTCATATCAGAGGTATTAAATAGTCAATTTATAATAAGGTCTTTTAATATGGTTGAGCAGCTGTAATGAAAGGAAGAGCCAGCAGTGTGTGCTCAGCCAACTTTCCCTGTATCGTCAGCAGGAGCTGTGCTGGCTACCAGCAGCCTACGCAGCACAGCCTGGGAATGCTAATTACTCAGCCTGTTTATCACAAATGTGTGCTACTTAAAAATGCCCTGTTCTGCAGCAGGAGGCTGCTGTGGTTGCTGCCAAATGACTCAGAGGAGCGGTCTCAGATGAAAACCACACTCCTTTGAGCTTGTTCCTGTAATTGGAGATCACACATGTTCAGGAGCATATCTAGGAATGTTTGCTTTAGAGTCAGATGGATATTTATATAGCCATTCTTACTCTCTTCTGAGCAACATGTGTTGGAGCTGAGCTAATTGAACTATTGAATGAATTGGGTAGTTGAACCTAAGTTTAGTGAGAAATCACTGGGAAGGATAAGAAACAGCATTAAGGTTAATTAATTGCCATAAATAATTACTAGTAGTGGAGTAAAAAAAGAATTACTGACATTGATTTGAAACTGGTGCAAAGGATAGGCTAAATTATTCACAACTGGATGGAATCTAGAGGTGCCACCTTTCTTTGGAGAGAGCACAGAGAGCACTGGTGCTCTGGTCATGGTGTTTTAATGTCTATCTGAGAGTAATTTTCAGTCATACGACAGGAATTCCTTTCCTACTCTTTTTGTCACTAAGATACTTGATCAGACTGCCATTGCTGGGCAGATGGTAGCAGTGTCCCCACTGAACTACATCAAATGTAGTTTCTAGAAGTTTTTTATTGCTCTGCCTGACATTTAATGGCCTCAGCTCCAAGGAAGAGCCCAGGTGATTTGAAGGTAGCTCTGTAAAAATCACACACTGAACTCCAGAGACCATCATGATCGTGCAGGGTCAGATCTTGACAAGCAAAGAAAGGATGGACACAGTCATGGTGGGATGCTGAAAGTGTTTATGCTTTGAACTGAGCTTTGTAGCCTTGAGTACGAGGACTTGTTCTGATAAGATGAGGGGGAATGGATTGAAGTTTGAGGAGGGCAGATTTAGACTGGAGATTAGGAAGAAATTCTTAATAGTAAGGGTGGCGAAACACTGGAACAGGTTGCTGAAGATGGTCATGGATGCCCCCTCACTGGAGGTGTTCAAGGACAGGTTTGGAGAGGACTTGAGCAACTTGATGTATCACAGAATCATAGAATGGTTTAGGTTGGAAGAGACCTCAAAGATCATCTAGTTCCAACCCCCTGCCATAGGCAGGGACACCTCCCACTAGAACAGGTCACTCAAGGCCTGTAGTGGAAGATGTCACTGCCCATGGCAGGAGGGTTGAAACTAGACAATCTTTGATGTCTCTTCCAACTCTAAGCCATTCTATAATGCAATGAAGAAGCTTCCTTGTAATCAAATAATCTGCTTCTATGAAATGTGAAGATATACAAGTACTTGTTCATTATCAGTTCATCACCAGAAGCTTTTGAGTTTCAAGACAAATGTATTGTCTGAAGAGGCTTTGAAAATGTACAGATAGTCTTAAAAATACAAAGGATGCTCTTGAGCAAGTGTGATTTCTATCAGTTAAAAACCCAAAAGCTCATGATTCACAGAGGCTGAATATCTAATTATTATTCCCAGTGCAGTGTAAATCTTTTCTGTGATGGAAAAATGATCACAGGATGCTATGTAACTGTGGGTTTATGCAGATTGGGAGATCTCAAAGAATACTGGCTTTGTGTCACTGAACTCTGTCTAAACTTGCTGAGATGAATATGTGCTAATTATTGTTGTTCACTGTCTACAGTCAGCGTCAGCCTCAAGAACACTGCAGCATATGGCGTAGTGTTTTCCACTCTGCTTCAAGTGCTTCCGTTCTGCACTATGACAGTGGAGTGTAAAAGGGCCAGCACAAATGGGATTTTAATAGCTTCCTTTTGTTTTCCTGCAGACTATGGTTGGAGGGAGGCAGAACAGTGTGGTGATACAGAAGCTGCAGCCCGACACACCATATGCTATTACTGTGTCATCAATGTATGCAGACGGTGAAGGGGGACGAATGACAGGGCGAGGCAGAACCAGTAAGTGACTTCTTGAGATCTTATTCTTAGGTGTGAAACTTCCCCTTCAATTCACTGAGAAAACATTTCTTATAGTGAAGTTCCTCCCATTTGCCATTTGTCCTTTGATGGGTTTCAGGTGTCTCAAGTCAAAGGACCTGTCTGTCTGCTGGCTGTACACAAACCCTGGACCGCTATCTTAGGCTGGATGCCCAGCTTTTAAGGCTGAGAGGAACACTAATGATGAGATGGAAGTTCTTCCGCTAGACCAAGTTGCTCAAGGCATCCAACCTGGCCTTGAACACCTCCGAGGAGGAGGATTCATGACACCCCCTCCTCAGGAAACCTGTTCCAGCGTCTCACCACACTTACTGGAAAGAACCTCTCTCAAATGTCTAGTCTAAATCTACCCTCCTCATTTGTTTAATTGTCTTTTGCCAAAATTTAGCAAACACCTTAAAGCATCTGAAGGCCTGTGGCTCTCACATGTGTGCTGATGAGTTTGCTATTGTCCTCTTAGCACCTTCAGTTCAGAGGCTGACCTTCGTAATGCGCACTTTGACTCAAGCACTTCATATTGATAGCGTTGCCTTGATCCTGCACTGAGTGATTTGCTACCAGAGGCTCTTCAGGCATAAAACCCAAGCAGATATTTAAAACCAATCATTTAATTATAAATGTATTAATGCATTTATTACTTAATTTGAGCTGGGGGGCACAGAACTGGACACAGCACTCCAGATGTGGCCCCCCCAGGGTAGAGCCTCAGATGTGACTATGCAGCAGCAGCCTTTCAGAAAGGCCCTGCCATGTGCTGCTGAAAGGAGGTAATTTATTCTGCTTTTTCATTGCTGTACTTAGTTGCATGTATATTGTAACTGCATAAAAATGCAGTACCAGAGTGTAGGTAGGGTGATTTGAATGTCTATCCATTTGCACTCACAGCTGTGCCTGCTGCACAGGCTTGCAGTAGAAAGCCAGTGGAAAGCAATATGTTTGGTGAGGAATGAAGAAAAATGTCCTTAGGAACTCATGGCATAGTTCAAAAATATCTTCCCAGAAATAGATTTTTTTTTTAGTGATTACATTTATCATTCATATGCTGTTGGATGAGGCTACTTAACATGAGGTACTAAACTTGTTATTGTTTAGATTTCCTAACCATGAATTGCATCAACAGGACCTGACAGCACAGTGAGAGACTCTGGCTCCACATCTCTGACAGCTCATTGATCTGTTTCAGAACCTCTCACTACTGTGAAGAACTTAGTAGTTTATGACCCAACCACCAGTACTCTGAACATTCGATGGGATCATGCAGAAGGAAATCCTCGCCAGTATAAAGTGTTCTACAGACCTGCAGCTGGAGGTGCAGAAGAAATGGTAAATTCTTTGTGTGGCTCTTACTGTCTCACAGAGTCTGCAGCTTGTGGTGCTAGTGAGAGAAATACTGCTGAGTGAAGTGGGTCTTGGTTGCTTATGCATTTGAGTCTTTCTGTTCATGGCTACCCTGGAGCATGCAGAGCATCTCTGTGTAAGTCAGTTGCTCCTGTATGCATTGCAGGTGTTTGATTTGCTCTAGCAGAGATTCAGTGATTATTTCTTACCACCAAGATTTAATAGGGCACACAATTTTTTGTTTGTTCGTTCTTAGGGCAACCTGTGTCAATATAAAGCTGACTTCAGGAGGCACAAAGGGCCATAAAGTCAGCAGACCACATTTTTGCTCAGTCTGACTGTAGGCAGTCAGCTTAGATGCTTGTGAAAGCAAAGAAATCCACATAGGTGTCTTATTCTGATAGCCTAAAATTACTTAACTGCTCAAAAGCCAAAACAATCTTGATAAGGGGAACCCTTGTTGAAGACTGAGAAATTATTATTCTTACCCACTTGTGTTTTTCTTTCCACATTTGTGCAATTTGATGTGCCTGTGAAGTGAGGAGGGTGACTGTTTTGGTAGCACCTAGAGAGGTGATGGTTAATATTCTTAGATATTGTGGAGTTTTACTTTCTCACATGAGTTGCTCATTACTTCTGCTCTGTAGCATATTGTAGCACTAAGTAATAGTTGTTAGAAAGTGACCTTTTGGTGCCTCTGATCTGTGAAGCAGTCACTAAAGAGATCACTGCAAATTCACTTAATCACAGAATGTTAAAGGTTGGAAGAGGCCTCCAGAGATCATCGAGTCCAACCCCCCCTGCTAAAGCAGGATGCCCTAGGATAGTTTGCACAGGAATGCATCCAGGTGGATTTGGAAAGTCTCCAGAGGAAAAGACTCCACAACCTCTCTGGGCAGCCTGTTCCAGGGCTCTGCCACCCTCACTGTAGAAAAGTTTCTCCTCATGTTGAGGTGAAACCTTTTATGTTCAAGTTTGTATCCATTGTTCCTTGTCTTATTACTGTACACTTGACACCTACTCCTCAGATGTTTGTACACATTGATCAGATCCTGTCTCAGCCATCTCCAGACTAAACAGCCCCAGGGATCTCAATCTCTCCCCATAGAGGAGATGCTGAAATGCCCAACTCATCCTTGTGGCTCTCTGTTGGACTCTCTCCAGCACATCCCTGTCTCTCTCAAACTGGGGAGCTCTAAAGTGGACACAGTATTGCAGGTGTGGTCTCACCAGGGCAGAGCAAAGGAGGAGAAGAACCTCCCTAGACCTGCTGGATACACTTCTCTTGATGCACCCCAGAGTACCTTTGGTACTCTTGGCCACAAGTGCACATTGCTGGCCTGTGGAGAACTTGCTGTCCACTAGGACTCCAAGGTCACAGACTGCTATGGATTGGAAATGACCTCTAGATATCATCTAGTCCAGCCCCCATGCTAGAGCATGTTTGCCTTAGATTAGATTGCACAGGAGCACATCCTGGCAGGTTTGGAAGGTCTCCAGAGGAAGACTGCACAGCCCCTCTGGGCAGCCTGTTCCAGTGCCCTGTCACCTTCATAGTTAGGAATGATTTTCTTTTATGTTCAGATGAAACCTCTTGTGTTCTAATTTGTGCCTGTTGCACCTTGTCCTGTCACTGTGCATCACTGAAAAGAAGAGAGAGTGATTGGCATTGGAATGGGCTGCGCAGGGAGGTGGTGGAGTTGCCATTCCTGGAGGTGTTCAGAAAAGCCTGGCTGAGGCACTTAGTGCCATGGTCTGGTTGGCTGGGCAGGGCTGGGTGCTAGGTTGGACTGGATGATCTTGGAGGTCTCTTCCAACCTGGTTGATTCTATCATTCTATATCAGGACTTTCAAGATTCACCTTTTGTAACATTCTTATCATATCCAGACGAGGCTGGTGAGAGGCCTTGAGCACAGCCCTATGAGGAGAGGCTGAGGGAGCTGGGATTGGTTAGCCTGGAGAAGAGGAGGCTCAGGGGTGACCTCATTGCTGTCTACAGCTACCTGAAGGGTGGCTGCAGCCAGGAGGAGGTTGCTCTCTTCTCTCAGGTGGCCAGCACCAGAACAAGAGGACACAGCCTCAAGCTGCACCAGGGGAGATTTAGGCTGGAGGTGAGGAGAAAGTTCTTCCCTGAGAGAGTCATTGGACACTGGAATGGGCTGCCCGGGGAGGTGGTGGAGTCGCCGTCCCTGGAGCTGTTCAAGGCAGGACTGGACGTGGCACTTGGTGCCATGGTCTAGCCTTGAGCTCTGTGGTAAAGGGTTGGACTTGATGATTTATGAGGTCTCTTCCAACCTTGGTGATACTGTGATACTGTGAAATGGTATCTAGTGGAAGAGTAAGGGAGATGAAAGCATTTGGCATGTAAGTGTCACACCTCTGCCTATCTTTTTAAATCTGCAGACCACAGTGCCAGGAAACACAAACTATGTCATCCTAAGGACTCTTGAACCCAACACACCTTACACTGTAACTGTGGTTCCAGTCTTCCCAGAAGGGGATGGTGGACGTGTCTCTGACACAGGAAGAACTTGTAAGTCAAATACACCTTTTCAAGGAATTTTCTTGTTTGAGTTGATCAGGTCATTAGAAAATGATTTCACATCAAATGTGGAAGTTTATTTCCCCCAAATCTAAAACAGAAGTGTAAGATGCTTTTTTTCCCCTGCTGGGTTACTGTTGATCTCTGAAACTTACTCCTTTTCCTTTGCTTACTCGGGTGGAAGCTTTCACTCCATTTTATCTCTGGCAAGCTCTGATATTATGAAGCAAATTTAGTGTTCTTGCCATTGGGAAGCAAATTTAGTGTTTATTTCCACACAAGAGTAAAATTTAGTTGTAGTGCCAGTAGCAATGCTGATGAATCAATGGAAATATTGGTGCTAATCCATGCTAATGTCCACGCCACGTACTTAAAATTTTCCAGGGAATTTGAACTCCTGTTAGCATGAGCTAAAATGGTTCATTTCTGGCTATTTTTCATATCTGTGCAATAGGGTAACAAAGTATTGTGATCAGACATTCAATTTTCAGTATAAATATATCTGCTTTGCTGCCTGAAAGGGATGTTTGTAAAGATTTCTCACCGAGCTTCTTAGATGTCTGTATTTTGGGGCAATAAAAGTAATGTGTTTGTCTTGGGCTGATGCTCTTTCCAGCTTCCTCTGAGCACTGCTGTAAATTCAAGTAGAACTAGAACTTGTTGTAAGCAACTCTGTAAAACTGAACTTAAATTATTCTTCATCTAGTGGAGAGAGGAACACCAAGAAACATTCAAGTTTACAATCCCACACCAAACAGCATGAACGTCCGATGGGAACCTGCTCCAGGTCCAGTGCAGCAGTATATAATTAATTACTCTCCACTGTCTGGCCCGAGGCCATCAGAATCTGTAAGTAATTTAGTTTTCATACTATTCCTTACACGTGTGTGGAGGATATTGCTTCCTTCAACCAGTGTAGAGCAACAATACTAATAAAGTCAGGCCAACTGTCTGCCCAGGAGTCTCCCTGCTGAAAACACTGCGTCTGCAGGAATTTAGTCCATTGTAAATAAATGCTTCATTTGGTACAAGAAAAGAACTTAAGAAATGAGAGTCTCTCATTTAAAACTGAATGGTGAGGACCAAATATCCTTTACTAACACTGGTCAGGCCACACCTTGAGTCCTGTGTCCAGTTCTGGGCCCCTCAATTCAAGAGAGATGTTGAGGTGCTGGAAGGTGTCCAGAGAAGGACAATAAAGCTGGTGAGGGGCCTGGAACACAAACCCTATGAGGAGAGGCTGAGGGAGCTGGGGGTGTGCAGCCTGCAGAAGAGGAGGCTCAGGGAAAACCTCATTACTGTCTACAACTACCTGAAGGGAGGTTGTAGCCAGGTGGGGTTGGTCTCTTCTCCCAGGAAATCACCAATAGAACAAGGGGACACAGTCTCAAGTTGTGCCAGGGGAGGTCTAGACTGGATGTTAGGAGGAAGTTCTTCCCAGCGAGAGTGATTGGCTTTGGAATGGGCTGCCCAGGGAGGTGGAGGAGTCACTGTCCCTGGAAGTGTTCAAGAGAAGCCTGGATGCAGCACTTAGTGCCATGGTCTGGTTGACTGGATAGGGCTGGGTGCTAGGTTGGACTGGATGATCTTGGAGCTCTCTTCCAACCTGGTTGATTCTATGATCACAATGCAGGTAAAGAGGAGTTAAAATAAAACCTTTAAACCTATTAATTTGTTTTTGCTCAAGAGAGGAAGAAATGACCAGTAACTATTGGGAAATGCTTCATTATGAAACCAGAGGCCAAGTTTATGTGATTTTACCAGTAAACCATCTGTTTACCTTCAGTCATTAGTGTATGTGGGTCTTGGTGAGCAGTGAAGTCTGGATATGAGTAAATATTTGCCCTCCAGATGTGAAGGAAGAGGTTTTTTGGGGTTGTTTGGAAATAAGTGGAGTTTCAGAGCTAAACTTGTGAACATACTCACACAAAGTGTGCACCAATATTGTGCAGATAAATATCCTTTTAGATAAGAATTTTACAGTTGTAAAATGAAATTGCATTTTACTTCACACATGAGTGGGAACCTATTAGTATCTGTCAGAAAATATCCTCTAGATTGCAGTAAACTATGACAGAATTTATTCTTTTGGGTTTTGTTCTTGAATGTTTCTTTCCCCCCCTCCTTTTTTTTTTTAATTCCCTGAACTATTTTAATGTAAAACATGAAAACCAACAGCTCAGTTTGCAGAATGAGAGCTCCTTATGCATTTGTCTCTTTATTTTTGGCACCCACCCTTGACTTTTTTATTGCTGTTCTTTGGCTATTTAAAGCTTGTATTATTTTCCTTGGAAGAGATGCAGTGTGTTCATGATTCCAGTTTTTCTATATGTCATTCAGATTGTTCATTCTAACAAAATACAGCATAGAAGGAAGATTTTGTTTTTTTGTTTTGTTTTGTTTTAATGTAGGTGCCTTTTGTTTCTGTTTTAGATTGTGGTACCAGGCAACACTCGTGATGTGATACTGGAGCGCTTGACTCCTGACACTGCTTACTCAATAAATGTGGTAGCTCTGTATGCAGATGGTGAAGGAAATCCAAGCCAAGCACAGGGAAGGACATGTAAGAGGCAATCAGTACTTGCTTTGTGAAATGTCTGTCAAATTTGGTGTGTGAAGAGATTATGAAATTGGTTACAATCACAGACAGTGTGAGCTGAGCGGTGCATCCGTTTCAGCTGAAGCAATTCTAGACCTCCACGGGAGGGACTTTTTGCTGTGTTGTCTGGCACTCATGGTGCATGCATGATCACTAATGTAATTTGAATGTATGAGAGAGTAAAATCTCTTCTTTAAAATGTGGCTGCAGATAAATATCACATTTTCTTTTGGAAAAGTAAAATAATTGCACATCAAGATGGGTAGAATTTGCTAGGAAGAGGAAAAAAGAAGTGCTTCGTGGGTTATGTCCTATGTAGTAATTGTATATGTCAACCTCTCCAGATGTTTGTGGTTTTCTTTTCCAGAGGTGCCTAAACACCAAAACCTCCTTGCTACTCATCCTTGATTGGCTTCCTCTTGGTTTCTTTAAAATTCATTCTAGAAATGTGGAAAGAAACTATGGCAATAATAGGTCACCTCTCCTCTGCTGCCTCTTTGCTCTCTTTGTTGAATCCCCATGTTTTCCTAGAACTTGCAGATGTGACAGGCTGTAGTTCAACTTGCCTGCAAGAGTCTGAGAAGCAGAATGTTTGTAGATGCTCACTTTGCACATCCCTCCAATGTTTTTTCCTTTCCATACTGCTCCAGTTCATCCAGTTAAGGTCCTGCTTCACTTAAGGCATTTCAGATACTGTTATGTTGTTATTGACTAGATCTACTTGTACATGTTTATTTGGGATTCCAGGGAGGACACTCAGCTTTGGTTCCAGGGTGACATTTGAATTGGTGAGAGTGACACTGAGCTGGAGGGATCATGCTCCATGCAACCTTCTGTATTTTCTCTCTTTAGTGCCTCGCAGCGGTCCAAGGAATGTGAGAGTGTTTGATGAGACCACAAACAGCCTTTCTGTGCAGTGGGACCATGCTGATGGGCCAGTTCAGCAGTACAGAATCATTTATTCACCCACTATGGGAGACCCTATAGATGAATATGTAAGTTCTCTAATTCCTTAATAAGCTCGGAGATGTTCTCAGTAGGTTTCTTTAGGCTACAGAAATACAAATGCACCTGTTTTACATAATATAGAATCACAGAATCAGTCAGGGTTGGAAGGGACCACAAGGATCATCTAGTTCCAACCCCCCTGCCATGGGCAGGGACACCCTACCCTAGATCAGGCTGCCCACAGCCTCATCCAGCCTGGCTTTGTTTATATGCTTTGTTCAGTAGGTTCACAGGATGTTAGGAGTTGGAAGGGACCTCCATAGACCATCCAGCCCAATTCCCCTGCCAGAGCAGGACCATACAATCTAGCTCAGGTCACACAGGAACACATCCAGACAGGCCTTGAAAGTCTCCAGAGAGGGAGACTCCACAGCCTCTCTGGGGAGCCTGTTCTGGAGATCCTAATAGTAAAGAAGTTCTTCCTCGTATTGAGGCTGCATCAGCTTGGAAGGGACCCTTGAAGGTCTTCTTGTCCAGTCCCCCCTGAGTGAGCAGAGTCACAGAATCACAGAATGTTGGAGGTTGAAAGGGACCCCAACCCCCCTGCCAAAAGCAGGATCATCTCCAACTAGGTCAGGTTCTTTGCTCGTTGTTGTCAATGGTGAGAAGCCATGGATTGTATGACACAGGATATTTTTAACAGCCTTGCAGACCATATATGGTTCAATGAACCAACTTGTGCATAAAATAATGTTAAATACAAGTCACACATTAATCAGAATATTCTGAGGAGATCCTTTTCAAGCGTTGTGCTAAGGTTAGTTGCCATCTATTACTTCATCCTCTATTCATTATGCAGCCAGTGTGCTGAAATATAGAATAAACAGAAGTCTACACTTGAGAAATTGAAGAGAGTTGACAGTTTAGTAAGGAAGCAACAGCAACATTGATCCAGCTTCTAAGTTGCTTTTCTAAGGTTCAGTTTGAGTTGTAAGTGTTTGTGTCTAATTTCCTGCAGCTCACCGATAGCAAAAGTTAATCTGAAGCTTCTAAAATTCTTGGTGTGTTTATAGCAAAGCCAAGCTCAGATCCTATAGATGTCAGTGGCAGAATCCCTGCTGGCTGCTACCAGCCAAAACACAACATGTATAGAGCACTATTTAAATGCTCTTACTGCTTATCATGTAGGACCTGCTGATAATTCAGTGGCTGAGAATTCTCTGCTGGGCCTCTTAGTCAGGACACACATATTTTTCAACACACACATCTGCTTGGTAGAGAACATCAGACATTTCATGAAAGTAGCAAGTCTTGAACAACTGAAAGCTTTTATCAAGAAAGAAAGCAAAATGTTAACTGGAGTGGACTTTGGAGATGGATACCTCCAGTTGCTCTCCATACTTTCAGTGCTTAATGGTCATCTTAGGGAGCAGTGTCACTGTTTTGGATCTTACCTATCTTTTCCATCAGAAAGGAGCACCAGGAAGCTGAGGAGATGGAGGGCTGCATAAACAGGCATTTTTTAAACATATCAAAACATTTAGAGCTTCCCTCTCAAGCTAACTTGGTTCTGCCAGAAAAATGTTATCCTAAAATGAGGATAATAAAAAGGTAGCAATGAAACTGCTGAATAGCATAAATGACTTTGACCTCTGTCCTCATTTGAGGAGGTTTTTTTCCTTTCTTTTCCTGTCTCCAAACACATCTCAAGTTGTGCCAGGGGAAGTCTAGGCTGGATGTTAGAAGGAAGTTCTTCACAGAGAGAGTGATTGGCATTGGAATGGGCTGCCCAGGGAGGTGGCGGAGTCACCGTCCCTGGAGGTGTTGAAGCAAAGCCTGGATGAGGCACTTAGTGCCATGGTCTGGTTGCCTGGATAGGGCTGGGTGCTAGGTTGGACTGGATGATCTTGGAGGTCTCTTCCAACCTGGTTGATTCTATGATTCTATCATTATGACTTTATCCATTCTAGGAGAAAACAGGACAGGACTGAAGAGTCAATTTGCTTTATCTCTTTATGCTGACTATGGTGTTTTACAACTTCAAATAACAGATACTAATGACTTTTTATATGTTTTAACCCTTAAGATACCCTGAATGACTTTACAGTGGACATTAAAAACATAAAAAGGCAGTTATTGTAGTTGTCATTATTGATCAGTTTCAGAACTGTTAACCCTTAAGATATTCTTAAGATATTCAGGCACTGGAATGAGCTGCCCAGGGAGGTGGTTGAGTCACTGACCTTGGATGTGTTTAAGGTTGTTTGGATATGGTGCTTGGAGATATGGTTTAAGGTGAGTCTGGTAGAGTAGGGTTCTAGGTTGGACTTGGTGACCCTGAGGGACTTTGCCAACCTGGATGTTTCTGTGATTCTGTGATCCTGAATGGCTTTACAGTGGGCATAAACCTAAGTGCACCTACTGCAAAGCCAAATTTGTAGTTGTCATTACTGATCAGTTACGGAACTGTTGTGAGATATCCTAACTTTACAGTGGGCATAAAAAAAATGCACCTACTGTGAAACCAGATTTTTAGTCATCATTTTTGACCAGTTACAGAACTGTGAGCTTGTTTGCCTGTTTCTTCTGTGCTCTAGACAACAGTTCCTGGGATAAGGAATAATGTGATCCTGCAACCACTGCAATCAGATACACCCTACAAAATCACCGTCGTGGCTGTCTATGAAGATGGAGATGGTGGACAGCTGACTGGAAATGGCAAAACTGGTGATTGGTTTTAATACTGAATATTCTTTTCTTTAAAATTTAAGACACACATTCCTTGAATATCCCAGCAGTTTTCTTGTGTTAATTATGCCCTTTGACCTGATTATACCAGAGAGCTAACAGTGTAAGCTTCTAGAGGCTGAAAACCAGCCTAAGCAGAGTGGTTTTATTTCTTTCTTTCAGTTGGCTTGCTTCCTCCTCAAAATATGTATATAACTGATGAATGGTACACACGATTCAGAGTCTCCTGGGATCCTTCACCATCCCCTGTTCTTGGCTATAAAATTGTATACAAACCTGTGGGTAAGAAAACCTTTTCATTCGGAGTAGAAATAGTGAGTGGCTACTGGGGGATCAGAGTAGAAATGTATGTACAGAGGATTTGTATCAGAGGATTCATTTCCTTTGTTTGCTGGATTGGATGGAAGTTGGCCTTACTATCAGTGTTTGCTAAAAAAACACCCCACAAAATAGCAAACAGAGTGTTTCATATACTCAATTTTGAGATTGAGTCTGTATAGTCAAAATTTAATACAGAACTTGATAAAGTCCTGGGCTAGAGTTGATTTTCCTCTCTTTATTTCCTCTTGTTGTACTTCTGAGGTTATGAACTGGTGTGTATGATGTGAATGCTGCACAGATATTTGGGCAGCAAAGTCTCTCAGGACATTTGCTTTATGTGACAATACAGATTCCTTTCTATGAGATAAAACGAACACAAGTATCACACAGCTGCTTGTAAAACTATGTGGATGTTCTGTTGCAACAGCCTAAAGCAAAACTTAAATTAGTTTATTTGTAAGCTAAATTAAACACAGACATTATATCATAGCTTGGAAAGCTGTGTGTAGGTTGTCTTGCAGGAGTCTGATATGCTAAAAGTTAACATACTTACTTTGGGGGAAATTAAAAGAGATTTGCACTTACTAACATGTTAAAACCAGCAAATTGTTCTGTAGGTCACCTAATCATAAATCTTCCTCTCTGTACTTCCTGAATACTTCAAGGTTCAAATGAGCCCATGGAGGTTTTTGTGGGGGAAGTGACTTCCTACACCTTGCACAATCTGTCTCCCAGCACTACTTATGATGTGAGTGTTTATGCCCAGTACGATTCTGGAATGAGCGTACCCCTGACAGATCAAGGCACTACATGTAAGTCAAAGCAGTTTGGATGTAGTCTTGCTAGGTATTTATGTTGGTGGGAGATAATTTGGAGTGAGAGAGGGGTTTTAAGGCTGGTTGTTAGAAAGTCTGAATACCTTCCTGTGGGGGATACTGATTGTTTGTTCCTCATGGAGATCTTAAAAGCACTGAGGTTTGGAACAGTAATGGAAGTACAGTTTTAAGTAATGATTTGGTGATAGACAATTTTCTGTCCTGTAGTTGGAGTCAGTTTTCAGCTATCTCCAAGCTAATAGCAAATCTAACCATGATAACTAGGTCCAGGCTTTTTGATACTTTGCTTTTATCTCGCAGCTGTGCCCAGTGCTTAAATAACTTTTGGGAAGGAAGTGATTTTGTTGATGGCCTCAGTTAAGAGACTTCTAAAAAATATTGAGTTAAGATGAATCAAACATCTTGGGTTTTGGTAATTGAGTACATTCTTTTGATGCTGCCATATATAAGAGAAAGATTCTGATTTTAGGAAGTTTTTTATTTTATCAAGAACTCAACTTACTTAATATGAGAACTCAATACAGGAAAGATATCAGACGTGAAGCCTGTGGGCTCTGACTTCACAGAAAAAATAGATCTGACTAAAAATGCTCTTTCCTTCTATAAAAAAAAATCAATTTCTGAGCCATCACTGCTAATATAATCTTCATTTTGATGTGCTTCATCCATTACATCCTATCCTCAAGTTCTTCACTGTGAGAGTGGTGAGGCACTGGAACAGGTTGCCCAGAGAGGTGGTGGAAGCTCCAT
The DNA here is from genome assembly GCF_015220805.1 of Pogoniulus pusillus. Taxonomy (NCBI): domain Eukaryota; kingdom Metazoa; phylum Chordata; class Aves; order Piciformes; family Lybiidae; genus Pogoniulus; species Pogoniulus pusillus. Next base: position 3,795,564 of record NC_087288.1, on the reverse strand, counting down.
CCCTGGGAGTTTTTAAGGACAGACTGGATGCAGCTCTGGGCAACTTGATCTAGTGTGAGATGTCCCTGCCCATGGCAAGACGGTTGGAACTAGATGATCCTCGAGGTCCCTTCCAGCCCTGACAATTCTGTGGTTCTATTCACAGTGTATCTGAACGTCAGTGACATAACCACTTACAAAGTAGGTTGGGATACTTTCTGTATCCGTTGGTCACCTCATCGGTCAGCAACTTCCTACCGACTGAAGCTGAACCCAGCTGATGGTAAGTTCATCTATTTCTTTGCATTTTCTGGCAGCACAATTCTCTGGTTTCAGTGGCAGCACCCACTAGAAGCCATCAGCCATCTGCTTGAGCTTCTAACAGAGTGATGAAAAAGCTATGAAGAGGGAGTGCTGCTTATTGTAACTTTCCTTGGTGGGAGTTTGCTGGTTGTCCAAGTTTGACAAGTACACTGTAATGTGACTCTCCAGTATGCTTCAGGGTACATCATTATTACATAACCTTGACCTAGAAAGGCTTTATGGGCCACCAGGAATTGCTGTCCCCTCCCTCCCAGCCTCTTCTCAAGGAAGCTCTAATTTCTTCACTTCTTTGTATAGATTAAAATGGAAGTAATGGTTTGTTACTTTCCAATGGGCTCTTTCTGACAGGTTCCAGAGGACAGGAAATCACCGTACGTGGATCAGAAACAAGCCATTGTTTTACTGGCCTCTCACCAGACACAGAATACAATGCTACTGTCTTTGTTCAGACCCCTAACCTTGAGGGACCTCCAGTCTCTATAAGGGAGCATACAGGTAGGTAATAGGTACTGTGAACCCTAAATTTTGATTAAGGAACTTATCACTTTACAGCTGCAGAACTCTTCATAGTCCTAAATCGCTTTCAGTGCTGGCAGATCAAGGCAGGTTCTCCTCCTGCTCTACTCTGTCCTAGTGAGACCCCATCTTGAGTACTGCGGTCAGTTTTGGGCTCCCCAGTTTAAGAGGGACAGAGATCTGCTGGAGAGGGTCCAGTGGAGGGCTGCAAGGATGATTAGGGGACTGGAGCACTGCCTGAGAAGGAGGGGCTGAGAGACCTGGAGCTTTTTAGTCTGGAGAAGAGGAGACTCAACACCTCAACATAAAGGGGGACTTCTATACTGTAAGGGTCACATAGCACTGGAACAGGCTCCCCAGAGAGGTTGTGGAGTCTCCTTCTCTGGAGACTTTCAAGGCCTGTCTGGATGTGTTCCTGTGTGATCTGAGCTAGATTGTGTGGTCCTGCTCTGGCAGAGGGGTTGGACTTAATGATCTCTTTGAGTCCCTTCCAACCCCTGACATCCTGTGATCTTTCCTCTTTCTCTCAATGTAATTCCAATTGGACTTTATCAGAGAGAAAGCCTTATGCTCTTCTTCAAACCAAGTATTTCTTAGCAGCTGGATGAATGCATTATCACAGTGCAATGATATTCAGCTCATGTAAAAGTGTTCCTGTGGTAATGAAATCATCTACCTTTGTTTTAATGATAGTCATCACCTCATTGCTCTTGGAGTACAAGACATTTTCCTTGCCAATCATACACTGATTAGGTTACTGAGAAAACTATTGAAGTCTTTCTGTGGGGTAATATAATATCCATTCTAGAGATTTTTCTTGAATTTAATAACTTATATAGTAATTTAATACTTATAAAGTAATTTCATTTCAGTTCTCAAACCTACAGAGGCACCAACTCCACCACCTACACCTCCTCCACCTCCTACGATCCCTCCTGCTCGGGATGGTATGTTCAGAATTATTCAGTATTTGTGTTTGCTGCAGTGCTTCAGAGTTGAATTCTACTTATCATAAGTCTAAACAGATTTTAAACTGGCATAGCATAGGGAAATGAAGTTTGGGACCAGTTTCCTTATGCCATCCATTTGATTTTGAGCTTTACTTAGACCTCAATAATTGGAGTTTGGGACCAGTTTCCTAATGCTGTCCATTTGGTTTTGAGCTTTACTTAGACTTTGATATTTGAGTTTGGGACCAGTTTCCTAATGCTATCCATTTGATTTTGAGCTTTACTTAAATATCAATATTTGGAGTTTGGGATCAGTTTCCTAATGCCATCCATTTGGTTTTGAGCTTTACTTAGACCTCAATAATTGGAGTTTGGGACCAGTTTCCTAATGCTGTCCATTTCGTTTTGAGCTTTACTTAGACTTTGATATTTGAGTTTGGGACCAGTTTCCTAATGCTATCCATTTGATTTTGAGCTTTACTTAAATTTCAATATTTGGAGTTTGAGATCAGTTTCCTAAAGCCATACATTTGGTTTTGAGCATGACTAGACTTTGATATTTTCTGGTTTAGAACAGCAAAGCACATACATTGCAGGGGGGGAGGAAATTAACAGCTTTCTATACCTCTGCAAAAAGTGTTTTTTTCTGCTGTCAGCAGACAATTTATGTTTCATGGTAGCTGCACCCCCAAAAAATAACTTAAAAGATTTAATTCTTGAGCTCATCCTCATTTCCTGGACTCTTCTTTGAAAACTTTATAGAAAAAAAGAACCGAACAAGCTTTTGGCTATTGCGTAGTAACAAAATGTTGCTGAATATTTGTTGTTCTTGAACTGTCACATTTTCAATCAATGCTCTTTATTTCACAGTGATAGGGTTGAGGTGTTTGTTTTAAGCGTTCCTATTCTTGGTCTTTCAGTATGCAGAGGTGCCAAAGCGGACATAGTATTCTTGACTGATGCTTCCTGGAGTATTGGTGATGATAACTTCAACAAAGTAGTGAAATTTGTTTTTAACACAGTAGGAGCCTTTGACTTGATTAATCCTGCTGGAATCCAGGTAGGATTGTTAATCCCATTGAGTACATTTTGGAAGGAAACCGACACTGCATTAGGGTTATGGTTGATTTTTTCCTTTCTTTAAGAACACTGTCATGTATTTTTTGTTTCAGAGTGTTGTCCAGCATATGTGTGCATGTCTGCATATAGAATTACTTATGAAATGCATTGGTCCTTTCATAACTACAAAGGGAATCTGGTCTGGTCTGAAGGACAAAAGTTGTAGTATGTGGCAATCCTCCAGGAAAATAAATTGGGATGGTTGAGTTTAATTTTCACTTCTTTGTATAGGGTGTCAACAAATGGCACAGTGCCTGGCACAGTTGTTGTGTGCTAGGTGTTGTCTGTGACAGGCCAGAATTGTCTTTTGGGTTCAGTGAGGGTTATGTTTTAATATCTAAACTCAAATGGAAGAGGTTTTGTAGATACCATACAGAGAATCATAGAATGGGTTAGTTTGGAAGGGCCTCCACAAGTCATCTAGTCCAACCTCCCTGCAGTCAGCAGGGAAAGCCTGCACTAGATCATTGACCTTGAATATCTCCAGGGGTCTCAACTATCTGTTCCAGTGTTCCACCACCCTCATGGTAAAGAAATTGTTCCTAACATCTCATCTAAATCTGCTCTAATCTAGACCCATTGCCACTCATCCTATCACTCTATGCCTTTGTTAGCAGCCCCTTTCCAGCCTTCTTCTGCAGCCCCTTCAAATACTGGAAAGCCCCTATTAGGTCTCCCTGGAGCCTTCTCTCCTCCAAACTGAACAACCCCAGCTCCCTCAGCCTGTCCTTGCAGAGCATTGTAGCAACAGCAGTAGTTTAACCATATGTATTAACCATCACATCACATTTCAGACATGAAAGAGAAAGCAAAAAGGGTTGTGTGCACATTGTTGTGATGTTAGCTGTGTATGTGACCGTGTACGTGTGCATCACAAGAAAGATATGGACATGCTGGAGAGTGCCCAGGGAAGGGCCACGAGGATGGTCAGAAGCCTGGAGCAGCTCTCCTATGGAGCCAGACTGAGAGAGTTGGGGCTGTTCAGTCTGGAGAAGGCTCAGAGGAAACCTTATTGTAGCCTTTCAGTATCTGAAAAGGGCTACAAGAAAGCTGAGGAGGGACTTTTCAGGGTGTCAGGGAGTGATAGGACTGGGGGAATGGAGCAAAACTAGAAGTGGGTAGATTCAGATTGGCTGTTAGGAGGAAGTTCTTCACCATGAGGGTGGTGAGACCCTGAAACAGGTTGCCCAGGGAGGTATTGGAAGCCTCATCCCTGGTGGTGTTTAAGGCCAGGCTGGATGTTGCTCTGAGCAACCTGATCTACTGTCAGGTATCTCTGCCCAGGGCAGGAGGTCGGAGCTAGATGACCTTTGAGGTCCCTTCCAACCCTGACAATTCTGTGACTCTATGACATATGAAAAGAGGTTTTCATTTACCAATGGACTGTGTCTGTATGTCAGTGGAGAGATTGGTCTGAGACTGCACTCTGTGATACATTCCCTTTCAGGTTTCATTTGTACAGTACAGTGACGAGGCAAAGTCTGAATTTAAACTGAATACCTTTGATGATAAGGCCCAGGCCTTAGGAGCTCTTCAAAACATTCAGTATAGAGGAGGAAATACAAGGACAGGTAATTCTGAGCAATAATTACATTTACTTAAGATAAAATATTTTCAGCAGCTGCCTTCTTATCCTAACGTTGTGTGGCTGAGGAACTAGGGATTTCTATTTTGTTTTAGCTGTGTGGCTGTTACTCTCTCAAAATTAAACAAGGGATTTCTTCTCTTGTGGCTGACTCAACTCATTCCTTGCCCTACTGTGCATTTTGCAGGCAAAGCCCTCACTTTCATCAAAGAAAAGGTTTTGACCTGGGAGAGTGGCATGAGGCGAGGTGTTCCCAAGGTACTTGTTGTTGTCACAGACGGTCGGTCTCAGGATGAGGTGAGGAAAGCAGCAACGGTCATACAGCACTCTGGTAAGCAAGTCGCAGTGCCTGCCTTCCATTTCCTTACCTCTTAAGCAGTTAGCACTGAATGTTTCCAGGGAGGAGGCATCTACTTCGATTGCCCAACAAACATCAAGGAAGGAAGGAGAAAATGGTGAAAGAAAAATGTAAAAGCATTTTAATCCCTCTTGAGCTTTGCCAGGCTGAGAGGATATCCAGAGAGTATGCTTGTAATGACAACCAGACAAAAGGCTAGAACCAGAGAAATCAATGGTAGAGGGGCTAGGTGAACATATTGACCTCCAAAAATGGTAATGTGTGTTGACTACATTTCAAGTAACAAGTGTCATTTTTTCAGGCTTCAGTGTCTTTGTCGTTGGTGTGGCTGATGTGGACTACAACGAGCTGGCAAAGATTGCCAGCAAGCCCAGTGAGCGCCATGTGTTTATTGTTGATGACTTTGATGCCTTTGAGAAGATTCAAGACAACCTTGTCACCTTTGTGTGTGAGACAGCTACCTCAAGTGAGTAGAAGACATCGTTCTTCCATTTCCCAAGTTAACACTGTGGGGTCCTCTGAGGGTTGTAGGTAGATATATGCTCTGTCATAGATCTCCGTGGACTGTGGGGACACAGCCTGTCTCACCATGGTCTTTGTCATGGCTGAAGGGGAATCTCTCAACATCATGGTCTTCACCATAGTTAATGCAATATTATGTAAAGGCTAGAAGATAGCAGGAAACAAAAGCTTGATATAGAAGGCATGGAGATGTTACTTAAAGGATTTGAAGAGAAAAATCACCCTAATAAAGTTCATGGTTTTAATCATGGTCTTCCCCGAAGCACCTCTGCCATGAGGACAGGCTATGAGAGTTGGGGTTCTTCAGTCTAGAGAAGAGAAGGCTTCAAGGAGACCTTGGAGTAGCCTTCTGCTATCTGAAGGGAGCCTACAGAAAGGCTGGGGAGGGACTATTGACAAGATCCTGTAATGACAGGATGAGGAGGAATGGGTTTAAAGTGACAGAGGGGAGATTGAAACTGGATGGTAGGAAGAAGTTCTTTACAGTGAGGATGTTGAGACACTGGCACAGGTTGGCCAGGGGGGTTGTGGATAGTCCCTCCCCGGAGGTGTTCAAGGCCAAGCCTTGAGTGACCTGTTCTAGTGGGAGGTGTCCCTGCCTATGGTGAGGGCTGGAACTGGATGATCTTTGAGGTCCCTTCCAACTTAAACCATTCTTTGATTCTATGATTCTGTGATCCTCAGGGTAATCTGTGCTCTGATGCTTGGAGCATCTCCTTCCTCTCCCTCCTTTATTGAACTTGCTATTTGCAGAGTTATTTCTCTCCCATGTTCCCACCCCTTTCTATGGCTGCAGGTTCTATTGTGCAGTTTTACATCCCCCTTCTTAAATACTTTATCACAGAGGTGCTACCACTGTCATTGATTAGCCCAATCCAAGCCTTGGCCAGTAGCTCTGTCAGACTGAAAGAGAGCTTCTGACAGTTTCCCGCAGAAGCCACTCCTGCAGCCCCCTTACAACCAAACCTTTGCCATGCAAACTCAATATAAGTTGCCATCCCATTTAGGCTGCATCAAAAGACATATCCATATATATTCCAAAAAAAAAAAAAAGTATTATCCTGGTTTAATGGCTACAGTGGTGGCAGGTTGATGGTTGGACTCTATGATTTTAGAGCTTGTTTCCAACCAAACTGATTCTATGATTCTGTGCAGAGTTTCATAATAACTGGGCAGACTTTAAGGGAGCTAATTATTTTGTTAAGATTTTGAGGTATGTGTTGGAGTTTGTGTAATCTTGTCTCACATGATGACATGACAAGAGGGTACTGGTCAGTGAGAACCACTGCTCTTCAAGAAATACCATGATACCAGAATCACGGAATGATAGGGTTTGGAAAGGGCCTCTGAAGATCTAGTCTGACCCTCCTGCCAAAGCAGGTTCATCTGGGTAAGGTTGCACAGGAAGGCATCCAAGCAGGTTTGGAAAGTCTCCAGTGAAGGAGATTCCACAACCTTCCTGGGCAGCCTGCTCCAGTACTTCACCACCCTCACAGCAAAGAAGCTTTTCCTTATGTTTAGTGGAACTTCCTGCGTTCCAGTTTGTATCCATTGTTCCTTGTCCTATCACTGGGCACCAGTGAAAAGAGACTGACCCCTTCACCTTAACACCCACTCATTTATAAGCACTGATCAGATCTCCTCCCAGCCTCATCTTCTCCAGGTCTCTCAGCCTTTCCTCATACAGGAGGAAATCCCTTAGTCATCCTCCTAGCCCTCTATTGGAGTCTCTCCAGTAGTTTCCTGCCTCTCTTGAGCTGGGGATCCCAGAAATGGACATTACTCCAGATGAGATCACACCAAGGCAGAACAGGAGAACCTTTCCAACCTGTTGGTCACGCTCTTCTTAATACATCCCAGGAGACTACTTGCCCATTTGGCCACAAAAGCACATCACTCTCTCATGGCAAACTAACTTTCCACCAGGACACCTAATGTGAACTGAAGGCACAACAGCCTGGTCTAGCGGTGCTAAAGAGATGCAGATGTAGTGTGTGATGCTGTTTTAAAGCTGCCTAAATAAAGTTCTGTTGTTTACTCAGACAAAATCCTTCTATGGCAAAAGTGAGGAATTCTCCAGGCTGTCATGTGCCACTGTGCACTCCCTGACTGCCTCATCCCCTGGCTCCCGAGGAGCCGCATAAATCTGCAGCTCTTCCTTGCAAATCTGACAGCTGTTATGCAGCTTGACTCATGCCTGAAATATTCCTGGAAAGGCTGTGTCACTGTGCTCCTCATTTCTTATAAATTAGGCTCTTAAAATATTTGGGGGCAGGGGGAGGGTGTTTGTTTCTTATGCCATACAATCCATCAAGGTAGAAATTTCCTTCTGAAAGCACCAAGTGAAGATTTCAGCAGTGCAGAGCACAGCACAACAAATGTCATAAAATCTGGCTGATAACTGATCACAGGACAGACCTTTTGGTAACAACTCTGAAATGTATGTGTTCATATGCTGTTGGGTTTTCCAGTTTGGAATTATATATGTTTCCTATCTTTCAGCTTGTCCTCTCATTTACTTGGAGGGATACACTTCACCTGGTAAGGAACATATTTTGCTATTGTGGTGGTTTTGGAGTCTGCCCCTTCTCCACGGTTCAGCAGACTAACTCAGGCAGCTGGAAGTTAAGGAGTGAAGCTGTGTTTACAGCAAGGCAAACATTTCCAAGCATATATACACAACATACACAGATATTTGCAGCTATACACAATTATGTGCAAGTTAAAAAGTAATACAGAACTACAAAACCCCTCCAAGCAGCAGAACTGTCCAGGAGGGCTTTCAAACTAACTCCCTTTCTTTTTTCCACCCTCACCCTTGTATCAGAAGTCTTACATGCAGGAATGAGATTGCCAGATAAGGAGTTATAAGCAGAATGATTAGTTGGGGTTACACAGGTTCAGGCAGAGACAGTTAATGCAGCAGCAGCCAGAGACACTGATTGCTGTTGCTTATGTTTGTTTGGTTTATGTCTCTCAGTAGAACCCAGGAGTGATACAGACATCACTGTTATTTCCTTTTCACAGCCAATGATCTAATTTCTCTTATTAAAATATTCTAATTAGCCTCAAACCAGCACAGGTATAGATTAATTAATTTCTGGTGCTTCATTGCAGTGTTTTTATTTATTATGTTCTCTCTGGATTTAAAGGTTTCAAGATGCTGGAATCTTACAATCTAACAGAGAAGCATTTTGCTTCTGTACAAGGAGTATCACTGGAGTCAGGCTCTTTCCCAAGCTATGTAGCATATAAACTGCACAAAAATGCCTTTGTCAGCCAGCCAATACGGTAAGTAAACCTGAAAGACTCTGCTTAGGAGTGCCTGTGGGAACTGGGGTTGTTTATTCTGGAGAAGAGGAGGCTAAGGGGGAGACCTTGTTGCTCTCTACAGCTGCCTAAAAGGAGGTTGTAGCAAGGTGAGAGTTGTCTCTTCTCCCAGGTAACTAGTGTGAGGATGAGAGGAAGTGTCCTCAATTTGCATCAGGGAAGGTTTAGGTTGGAGATTAGGAAAAAAAATCCTTTACTGGAAAAGAGGTCAAGTATTGGAACATGCTGCCCAGGGAGGTGGTGCAGTCACCATTCCTGGAGGTGCTACAGAGACATGTAGATATCTCACCTTGGCACATGGTTAGTAGGCATTGTGGTGTTGGGTTGATCATTGGACTTGATCTTAAAGGTGTTTTCCAACCTGAAATGATTCTCTGATTCTATATTTAGGGGAAAGCAGGTGAGGAAAGGTTAACAGAGTTTACAGAAGATAGCAGTTAGTATCTGATGAAGGATGCATGGATTTGATGTTCTTTTTACTGAACTCTGGGAAATAGGCTCCAAAGAATATCTATCATCACTCCCACTAAAGGCTAATCCACTGCTTGCATTGTGACCTATTCTGTATTAATCTTATTCTTTATTTTGAGATTATGCTTTTTAATCTGTCAGGTTGCACATATTCCACACTTTATCCTTAGGCAGTTGAACAACAGCCTCCTTAACACAACAAGCTCCACGCTGCTGGAGAGAAATGGTTTCAATAAGGGAGAGATAAGCACCAGTTACTGCAGAGGCATCATTCATGCTGCAGTAGGCTGCACGTTGATACTACTGATTTAAGGTAGTTTTCTCTCAGCTTGGTTAGTCATCTTTGGCAAATGGAGTGGAAATTTCAAGGGCCTGTGATCTTAGGGGTAATATATGGTCACTCTTGCCCACATTTTTTCACAAGAACCCAAAAGGACTTAGTTAGCAGCTAGTTTTGTGAAGAGGGGAACAATATCTCTCTTCTTTTTTGCATTTTTTCCCCTCTCCCATCTATTTAAGCAAGTTTCAAAAGAAGTCATTCTGAGTCAGAGAGGCTGCCTAAAGAAATTCAAACTTTTCACACAAGCCTCTCAAACCTCCTGCCAGAGGATCACTTAGACCAGATCTCACAGGAACATATCCAGGCAGGTTTTGAATATCACCAAATAGGAAGACTTCACAACCCCCTGGGCAGCCTGTTCCAGTCCTCTGTCACCTTCACAGGGAGAAATTCCTCCTCATTTTTCCATGGAACTTCCACCTAGTGCCCCTTGTCCTGGCATTGGGCATCACCCAGCAGAGCCTGGCTCCAGCCTCTCGGCACTCACCCTGCACATCTTTATAAGCATGAGTGAGGTCACTTCTCAGACTCCTCTTTTCCAAGCTAAGAGCCCCAGCTGCCTCAGTCTCTCCTCATAAGAGAATACTCCATTCCCTTGACCACCTTTGTGGCTCTGTGCTGGACTCTCAAGCAGTTAGGGTTTTTTTTCATCTGTTGCCTGTCTAAAACAGGCCAGATGAAAACAAAGCTGTGGTACTTTTTTCTTGCTTTCCATACTTGTCATCAAGGAATTTTAAATATCTGGAGTTTATACAGAATCTTGCCACAAAAAATACATCTCCAAGAGTTTTTTGGTCACATTCTGGCTCCCTGCACAGCCACAGTGCCTGGACCGAGGCAGGTTGTGAGTTCACCTTAATAAATCACACAGTGTTTTTTATCACAAAGTCATTTTCTGTTTGAGAGAGTAGGTAAAATGCTCAGTTCCTTTCAGTGCTGTAGTTTTTCTCTTCCTCTCCTGTCTTTTGTTTGAAAAAGAGCAAATGATGAGGATTTTCTTTCTCTCATGTGTTCCCTTTGCTTTAACAGGGAGATTCACCCAGAGGGGTTGCCCCAGGCATACACAATCATCCTGTTGTTCCGTCTGCTGCCCGAATCCCCCAATGAGCCTTTTGCCATCTGGCAGATTACAGACAGAGATTACAAACCACAGGTTGGAGTTGTGCTTGACCGTAAGTATGATTGGTTCTTGCATGGAGAACTCAGATGTTCTATTACTCTGCATGCATCCTTCCCAAATGCTTCCAAACCCAAAGCATTCTGACTCTTTAGTTTTAAGAGATGGTGAAGGGCTACAAAGCTGGTGAGGGGTCTAGAGAAGAAGTCTTATGAGGAGTGGCTGAGGGACTTGGGCTTGTTTAGCCTGGGGAAGAAGAGGCCGAAGGGAGACCTCATTGCTCTGTACAATTAGCTGAAAGGACGTTGCAGTGAGCTGGGGGCTGGTCTCTTCTCTCTAGTGTCAGGTGGTAGGATGAGAAGAAGTACTCTGAAATTGTGCCAGGGGAAGTTTAGATTGGATGTTAGGAAAAATTTCTTGCCTGCAAGAGTGGTCAGGCATTGGAACAGGCTGCCCAGAGAGGTAGTGGAGTCACTGCCCCTAGAGGTGTTCAAGAAACATGTGGGCATGGCACATTGGGATGTAATTTAATGGCAATAGCATTGGTAGGTTGATGGTTGGACTCAATGATCTTGGAGATATTTTCCACCCAAAATAATTCTATGATTGTATAATTATTTTTTCTTCTAATTTGTACATCCTTTTTTTCCCCAACTAAAATTAATTCATTCCAAACTATATTTCAACTTTGCTATTACCTCTAAAACCAAAGGAAAACACATCTGTATATTTATAGGTCAGCAAGACTTGAGTGGGTAGACCACATTTTATCTGTGAACGTATTTCAGGGTTGTGGTTTCATTAATGCATCTGAAATGAAATGCATTATTTTGATTTCTTGCAGCTGCCAGCAAAGTGCTGTCATTCTTTAACAAGGACACAAGGGGAGAGGTCCAGACTGTAACTTTTGATAATGATGAAGTTAAGAAAATCTTTTATGGGAGCTTCCATAAGGTAAAGGAATGAAATTTTGAATGTTGCTTTCTGAAATGCTGTTCTGTGAAACAAAAGATAAGCAAGCACAAGTCACTGTCAGTTATAACCAGTGTTTGCATAGCTTTAATTTGACTTAGGGACTTCTAGATGTGTAAAATAGGATCTGAGAAGTTGTAGCTCTTCTCTGCAGCACTGTGAGAGATTTGTTAAGTATTTGACAAGATTGTCTAAGTGGAGGGGTAGAACAAGAATTCCGAGGGATAGAATAAGAATTCAGAGGCTGATTTCTTGCATGTGAAAGAGTAAAAGATAAATTAGAAAGGAAAAGGGTAAAAGGAAGCTGTGGAGAGAAGAGATTTGGAGGTGTGTGTGAAGATTTGAAATAATTCAGAGAAGAGGAAGATAGAGGCACAGAAAGTAAGCAGCTATTGACTTGCAGATAAGGGCAGGGAGCCAACTTTGGGAAGGGAGTAGCATATTAAATAAGATTCCTATTATAAACAAACATTACATATGTATGCATTTTGTATGCATGAATGTGTATTGGGATGTTTGGTTGGCTTCAATTCACTGGACCTGAAATATTCTACAGTAACATTAATTGAAGAAACAACAATCAGAGAGCACCCTTAAAAGATCATAACCTCTCTGTGATTTAGAATGAAACTCACTTTTTTTGGTGGTCACAGTAGATAGTGAGATCCTTAAATGTTGCTTCATCTGCCTTCAAAGTTGATAGTTTTGAATTACTAAAGCTTGATCTTGCCAGGCTTACTTACCTCTAGTCACCAGGAAATGTTTGTCTCAGGCTACATATACATCTAAAGCACAATTAAATACCAACATTTTCTTTCTGTGTTAAGTACACATGTTTAGGACAAAAGAATTAGTCACAGTTGCAACATTTCTTGTCATCTGAAAATGTACACTCTCATGTTTTCATTTATCTCCTTTCTGTTTAGCTTAGTTTCCTCCTGATGACAAAATATGGCTGGAGTAGAACATTTGTTTTCTTTATGATACCCTGGCCCTGCATGATCAGTCACTACCAGCATTCCTTTGAGGATGCTGATAAGAGGTTGCCTCTGTCAGCTCGCTGATACTGGAGGCCACATTGTCGAGCTAGCTCTGCTAGGCTGAAAGCAGGGAAGGAGAGCTGATGCCTGCATTGTGATGTTATGTGACTTCATCTGTTTAAAACATGAATGGATACAACCCCCCCACAACATTATAAAAGCTGTTGGCTTCCTCAGGCTTTGACAGGATAATTTCCCAAACTGCTTCTATGTCAGATCAAATTATTCTTGGTTTACAGTTTATTTAATGCCTAATGAATTTGGCATATGTGAGGAAACATTTGTGTTGCTGACTTTGATACTAATAAGTAGACTTGAATCGCACATTCACTGGGCAGCCCCTGTTTTTTTTCTTGGCATTTGGCTTTTTGCCCTTTTTTTGGGTTTGGTAACTTAGTCAACTGAATGGTAAGGAAATGTATTAATCTACTGGAGTAAGAAAAACTGTCAGTAAAGTCTAAGATAGATATTGTTTTGGTGTAAAAGTTGAGTCATCTTATCACCAAGAAGCACTGCTGAGACACAGAGCAGCATGTAGCATGCCTCATTTTAGATAGCAGTGTGAGAGTTCAGACTTCCCTTCTTCAGGTCAGTGGTGTGAAACTCTTTACGTACTGGGCTGCCAGCAGCCTGTTTTAAGTCTGTGCTGCTAATTTCATTTGTGTTTACTCATCTTTTTCCTTGCCCTTCCTCTAAATGTGATGGAGCTGAGCAGAGTTATCTGGCAGCACTTAACAGTGGAGCTCTGCTCATTTATCAGAGAAAACCATAGAATCACAGAATCAGTCAGAGTTGGAAAAGATCGCAAGGATCATCCAATTCCAACTCCCTTGCCATGGGCAGGGACACCCTACCCTAGAGCAGGCTGCCCACAGCCTCTGCCAGCCTGGCCTGAAACACCTCCAGGCATGGGGCCTCAACCACCTCCCTGGGCAACTCATTCCAGCCTCTCACCACTCTCATGCTCAACAACTTCCTCCTCACCTCCAGGCTGAACCTACCCATCTCAAGCTTTACTCCATTCCCCCCAGTCCTGTCACTCCCTGACAGCCTAAAAAGTCCCTCCCCAGCATTTTTGTAGCCCACTTCAGATCCTGGAAGACCACAAGAAGGTCACCTTGGAGCCTCCTCTTCTCCAGCCTGAACAGCCCCAACTCTTTCAGTCTGTCCTCATAGGAGAGCTGCTCCAGCCCTCTGAGCATTCTCAGTGATCAATCCCCAAAACCAGAGAGCAGCCTGCAACCCCAGCAACAGCAGGAGTTCTGCTAGTGCAAAACAAGTTGCTTTTCTTTTCCTGATGCAAAACAGTTTCAGGGTGAAATGAAAATCCTGAGTTGTTTATAACTGTAATAGTTAAATACACTCATACATACAAACACAAAGCAATCCTAAGGTGCCAAACAATGCACAGGAGGAACAACCACTTGCAAACGATCCTAAAGCTCCAGAAGGATGAACTCTTGGGTTTGAGACTATTTCTTAAACAAAAATGAGTTAAACACACTCATACATACAAACACAAAGCAGTCCTAGGATGTCAAACAATGTACAGGAGGAACAATCACTTGCAAATGATCCTAAAGCTCCGGAAGGATGAACTCTTGGGTTTGAGACTCTTTGTTAACCACAAATATATCAGTTCATTAGTGCAGTGTGTTGTTGCCCTTTTTCTTTTCCCAGAAAGGGCTCAGGAGTTGAGATTTGGATAGAACCTATAACAACCAGAGTAGCATTGGTTTAATGAGCTGTGTTTGGGACTTCTCGCCATGTAAGCGAGCTGGCTTCTCTGGATTCTGTCCAGGCTGATTACTGAGATTGCTGTATGAGTCAGGTTGTTAATGATAGCATCATGGGATTCCCCAGCTCACGTGCTGGGAAAGCCTCATGCTGGTTAGCTCCTGGTAAAGGACAGCAGCAGTAGTTTCAAGCTGGGTGAAGGAAGGAGAATGAGATGAGCGCACTTCTAAGGGTACTTCTGCGATTGCTCCTGCCGTCTGGTTTCAAAGAGATGACAAATCTGTAGAAGGCAAGAAGATGTTTTCTTAAATATCACACATTTTTGTGGTTTTCACTCGAGGACTTGCTGGCTCATTCAGTGAAGCCTGCTTAACTACACCTAACTGTGCAGGGAAATTTACTTTGGCATGCTTGACCGCTTTGCGTTACATAGCTATGGGGAAAGATATTGAACCTGGCAAGCCCCATAGGAAAAATCCTAACTGCCCGAGACAGCCATTAAATTTGTAACTGGATGTTTTGGTAGAGACAGATGACTTCTTTCTTATTCTTACCACACTAGACTTTCCTTCAGATTGCTGGTTTGCAGTAGTTAGCCACAGGAAATTCGATAATGGGTGTCTGTGTTTCTGCTGATGTACATCTGGGGCAGCACTTTGCTTAACTTCTTGATGTGGTTCGTTTAGCAGTAGATCAGAACAGGATCAAACTTTATCTTAGAAGGAGTCTGGAGAGACAGATTAAGATATGTTTTCTTTCTCAAAACCTCAGTGCCTTCTGGAGGTGGAAACGGCCAGAAGCGGTGGTTTGCGTTGGTGTGTTAGAAATTGAGGAGAATGTTTCAGTTCACATTCAGAAGACAAAATGTAGCACACATACTAAACGTTTTTGTAACGTTGGCTTTTGCTTCAGTTTTGCTTAGTCTTCTGTTGAAGGTTTGCTGGGTTTCCTTCTAACATCTCATTCCCATCTCCTGTCACACATGCTCTTTTGTTACAGTTATTCTTTTCTCCCTCTTATTTCCCCCTTTTTCTCAAGTCATTAATCTTTCCTTCTTCTTCCTTTGTTTCCCCTTATTTTGACATGTTTTTGTAGCCAAATTTATCTCATGGAAGTTTCCCTTTTGTATCTTCCTTTATTTAGTCTTTTTCTGGACAAGCTTCTCTGCTCACTTCTTGTATCTCCACACAATTAATGCCTCTGGTTGAGTCATCTGTGGAAACTGAACCCAGGATCTTTGATTCTGAAACAATCTCCTCTCTGAACTACAGGCAGTTACAGACTCATAAACCTCTTGTGTGGTCCCAGCCATCAAGAAAAGGACAAGAAGAGCTCACATTCACTTCCTCCCAAGACCTCTTTTTATTATTGTGCAATCTTAAAGCAATTTTCAGGCAAGCTTTGTAATGTAGATCGTTGTAGTTCAACTATTACCTTAAGTAGTACTTCTTAACTGTGCTTGTGTATTCACGTTGGTGACCTTCAGCGTATTTGGAAGAAGTTGTTAATGTTGTAGACTTTTCCTTCAGTTTGATTTTTTTCCACCAGTTGAAAGCAAAGCAGAATTACCAGGAGGAAAATGTAAGCAGCATCACCTAAGCAGTGAAATACTATTAACATATTCAAGTGGTTTCCTAAAGGTGATGTCAAACTTTTATTTTTGCAGGTCCATATCGTTGTAACTTCATCAAATGTAAAGATTTACATTGACTGCAGTGAAATACTGGAAAAACCAATTAAGGAGGCTGGGAACATCACAACTGATGGCTATGAAATTCTTGGGAAGCTTCTGAAAGGCGACAGGAGATCAGCAACAGTAAGCAATAGACATGAATCCATTAATGCAAGCCCATGAAATCTTGTAAGGAAAGAGATGAGAGAATCAGGAACGCTGAGATGAGCAATAGACATGAATCCATTAATCCATACACTTAACTGAGAGGTTTTGTCTCAATAGCTTCTCATTCTAGCAGAATTTCAAGGACAGAAATCTGATTGCTGAAAGTTGAAGTCACAGAATCACAGAGTCTTAGGGGTTGGAAGATTATCTAGCCCAAACGCCCTGACAGAGCAGGATCAGCCAGAGTAGGTTACAGAGGAATGTATCTAGGTAGGTTTTAATGTCTTCAGAGAAGACTTCCCAGAGCCTCTGAGCAGCCTGTTCCAGTGCTTCAGCACCCTTGCAGTGAAAAAAGTTTTTCTTTATGGTCACACAGAACCTCTTCTGCTCCAGCTTGCACTCATTGTCCCTTGTTCTGTCATTGAATATCCCTGAGCAGAGCTTGGCTGCATCCTCCTGACATTGCCCTGCACATCTTTATAAACATGAATCAGGTTACCCCTCAGGCTCCTTCTCTCCCAGCTAAAGAGCCCCAGCTACCCCAGCCTCCCCTCATAAGGCAGTTGTTCCCCTCCCTTCAATATCTTTGTGGCTCTGCACTGGACTCTTTCAAGCAGTTCCCTGAGGTCCTTCTTGAAATGAAGGGGCCTAGAGCTGGGTAGAATATTCCAATGTAAATTCATACAAGAGCAGAAATGTTTTTCTTTTAATAGGGAGAGCAGTTGAGTCAGTGGAACTGACTGTGGGTCCTCTATCATCAGAAGTCTTTAACTGAGGGTTGTTTTCTTTTCCTAGAAGACATTTTCTAATGAACAGGTTTTAATTCTGTGGTCTGTCTCATACTGGATAATCAGAGAAATCCTCAGTGTCTTTATTAACTATAAATTTATAATGAAAAGTGGCTGCTGCCATAAAAGGCTTAACAATTATCCTGGTTGATTCACTATACTTGAGATGTAATCAGTGCTTTTACCTGGGCTTCATATTAGAACATTAAAGTCTTCAGATTGACCTGTGTGTGCAAAGCCTAACACCTGAAGAAGATTTTTGGTGCTCACAAGGAAATGCTTGGTTGCATGGATCAAGTTGAAGGGTCTTAGCTCTTGGGACGAAAGTGCTTTTGCCATACGGTCTACCTAAGGTCCTCACTTCAGCCTTTCTGCAGAGCTTTTCCATGCTGATGTCAGTGGAAAGTTCCATACATGAATCTGAATTGCTCTTCAACTCAAAGGCTACAGTTCTTAGAGATGGTCCAGATTTTTGCCCTCAGTTTTCGTGTTGAAGTGCACAGGCACTCAATTAATGTGGAGATTCACCAGCATTATTTGGTATTACTAAGTACTGAAAAACACTTTTTGAACCCCTTTGATTACCTGTTGCCCCAGAACCACAGTAAGCATTGGCACTCAAAGCCCTTGGAGCCTTATGTAGCCTTGGCTTTAAATTTCTCAACATTTAAAAAGACTTTTTCTGCCAGTGCCCTCCCCCCCAGACAAGGAAGTGAAAGTATGAATGATGTTATCTACCCTGGAAACAAGTTATTTGAGGAGTCATTTTCAATGCTTATGCCACCAGATTTCATCAATAACATCTCTAGCATCTTTCAAGAGTCCTCCTCTCTTTTGCAGTTAGAAATCCAGAATTTTGACATTGTTTGCAGTCCAGTTTGGACCAGCAGAGACAGATGCTGTGATCTTCCTTCTATGGTAAGTATAAAAGAACCAGAGGCTATTCAGAAAATTACTAAGAGCAAATGTAACAATATCAATGTTAGCCTTGCACATCTAAATCTCAGCTGTCAGAGCAGGCAGTGAGCAGCACTGCATTTTGGAGTTGTATGTCTGAGGGAGAAAGATTGTAGTGTGCTAGAATTGTGTCCCTTATAAATAGTGGAATAGATGCAAGTTATTTCAGTAGCATTTCAGATCCTAGATATTATGAAAGGGCCTGGGGTGGTTGGTTTGTTTGCAATTTAATCTGTTCTTAGGTCTGTTCTCAGAAAGTAACTACTTTGTTCATTGTCAGTGCAAGCTGTCCCATAGATGGAAAAATCAGAGCAGCAGAAACTGCAGATTAATTTGATTTTGCCTCTGTTCTTCATGTCTTGTATAACACAGGGGAAAATTGATAAATATGTGAAAGGTCCTGAGTAAAACATTTGGAAACCATTGCTGAGCTGTGAGGTTTACTTGTACTCAAACCCAGGATAATAGAAGATCTTGCTGCTGTTGTTTTGGAGAAGCATGATGCCACCAAGTACTTTTCTAGCAAGGGACAGTAACAGCTATGATTTCACTTTCAGAGAGATGAAGCAAAGTGCCCAGCTCTTCCAAATGCTTGCACCTGTACTCAAGACAGTGTGGGACCTCCAGGACCTCCTGGACCAGCTGTAAGGAACTATTTGCCATGGACTTATTTTCTGGGTTTTGAATTTAAGGAAGTGCTTTTGTGCTGATCTCTGGTTTTGGGAAACAAAGGCCAGCCAGCAGGAGAGTTTCAATCAACACATGCATAGCACTGTAGCAATCTGTTCCTCTTTTGTCTTAGTTTAAAACACAGTTGGGCAACTCCTTCCAGCTCTACGTTTATGTGATTCCTTTCCCATGTTTCCAATGTGATCTGTGAATGGCTTCCTCGTTGTTTGATAGGTTGAGTCTGGCCCAGTCTTAGCTGTCTTTCCACTTAGTGTGCAGGACACTTTTTAAAGGACTGTGCAAATATTTTTCCTAAACACTGAGTCAAGATTTCACTCTGGGTGAAAACTCTTTACTCTGTGAGAGAAATAAAATAGTTGCTCTCTTTTATTATATGGAGAGGTAGTAATTGATGGAATTGCTATGCTCCTACCAATTGCTTTGAATATAAGGGAGTTACACTCAGCTCAGTAGTTGTTCTACTTTCAAGCTACTGAAAATGCTGCATAAGGAATCTGAAGCCCAGACAGGTTGTCTGGCAGTCTACTAGAGATTTTAATGAACATAAATTGAAGACATATCTGCAGAGACAAAAATTTGCAATGATTTGTCCTGGACTGAATTAGTGAGACTGAAGCTGGTGTGGTTTACCTGCTTTGCTGAGGCATCTTTTATTCTAGTACTGCTTTTAGCAGTGTCACCCTGTACACTCCAGAACTTTGGGCTTCCTGAAACATCAAGAGTTTGATAAAGAGGATTCATAAAGCACACCAGTAAGATGTACCCTTGCTCTCCTTTTGTGAAATACATTTTCTTTCCAAATATTCAATTTAGGGTGGCCCAGGTGCTAAAGGTCCCAGAGGTGAAAGGGGTTTGACTGGATCATCTGTAAGTATTTCTGGAACACCTCTGTACTGTTGCTGCCTGCTTATCTGCATGAAAATCTGTATGCTTAGTTCTAGGCTAGGCTAAAAATGGAGAGTGAAAACGTCCTTGGAGATATGCCCATGTGTTGTTTATGTGCAGCCTACCTATCTGAGACTGTATATCCACAGCCTATGGATATATGTAGCCTCAAAGGCACTGACTGAACGTCAGACTACGTGCATCGGGCTGTTGACACACATTCTGTAGCACTGTCATCCTTGCTTCTGCACAGACATGCTAGCAATACTTCTAATTAACACTGCCAGAAGGTGTGTATTGGTCTGAGACTTCCAGCTTGAATCAGAGAATGAAAGGAAATCTCACTTGGATAACTGTTTCCACAGCTCTGAAGTGTTAAATGTGTCTCCAGGCTTCTGCCTTACCTTGTCTAACCCAAGAGAGTTTGCAGATACAGATCTAAGGAGGAGTTGTCATTTACACTGCTGTTTTCATTTTCTGCTTGAAGGGGCCACCTGGTCCTCGTGGTGAGACAGGTCCTCCTGGTCCTCAAGGTCCTCCAGGTCCACAGGGTCCCAATGGGCTGTCAATCCCGGGTGAACCGGTGAGTAGCCATTCTGAGCATGGGTGGCAATGTGAGTGGAGCCAGAGCTGTCTGGGGGGGAAATGGGGGGAGCTGGTCTTGGGAAAAGGGTCACACAGAATCAGGGATCACTGAGTGCAATCCCCCTGCCAAGGCAGGATTCCCTAGGGTAATTCACACAGGAATGCATCCAGGCAGGTTTTGAAAGTCTCCAGAGAAGGAGACTCTACCACTCTCTGTGCAGTCTGCTCCAGGGCTCTGGCACCCTCACTCTAAAGAAGCTTCTCCTCACATTGAGGTGAAACATTCTGTGTTCCAGTTTGTAGCTATTGCTTCTTGTCTTATTGCTGCTGACCACCAAAAAGAGATTGGCCACATCCACTTGACACCCACCCCTCGAATATTTGTGCACATTGATCAGATCTCCTCTCAGCCTTCTCTTCTCCAGCATAAACAGCCCCAGGGCTCTCAGTCTCTCTTCACAGAGGAGATGCTCAAATCCCCCAGGCATCCTTGTGGTTCCATAGTGTTCCTTTTTTGTGTGTGCAATGAAGTAGAATTATGAAACAAGTCTCTATCAATACAACAGCATTTCTATCCTGAATGTCACCTGTGCTCACGGGATGCTGAAGAGGAGACAGAACCTAAGCATTGTAACATACACGGTGCTGCTCCATTTTCAGCCTCACAGCTTTTTTGTAGGGCTGCTAGGCCTTCAAGGTCTAGGACTCAAAGCAATCACAGTGTGGTGCAGGAAAATTAAACATGCAGTGTTACTCTGAAAGCTTATTCATAAATTTACTTGCCCAATTTCATCTATATTCTGAGCTGAAACCAGTAGCCAAAAGCTCAGAGAAGCGATGGGTGCCTAGATCTAGGCATACAAACCAGCCCTTCGCTCCTAAGGCACTTTGCTGACAGCAGCATGCATCATTTAGGTATCTTGCAGGAAATATTTTGCATCCTTCCACCTGAAATGAATTCTTTTGCTGGCTTGTTTGGTAATTCAGGTTCTCTAACAATCCTGTATGCAAATTACAGGGTCGCCAAGGAATGAAAGGTGATGCTGGCCAGCCTGGGCTACCAGGGCGATCGGTAAGTCGACACCTAGACAAGATGATGTCATTTTATGTTACTCCTAATGCAAGTTGGTTGCTGGACAGATGCCTATGACATCACCTAGGAGCCACGAGCTCTTCTTATGCCTTCCAAAGGAATAGTTTTGGAAACATAAGTATCTTACAGTTAAGAACTTGAAATACAGAAAATGATAAACCATTTAGCACAGCGAGAATGAAAGAGAAGCTGTACTGAGCGAAATCAAGTGTTCACCTGGACAGCAAGGAGTGCTCAGGGGCACACCACTGGATTAGGAAGGGTACACACTGACAACTTCAGGAAGGTCCCACAACTTCACACCACTTGCACTTAAATGTCTTCCTAAAACAATGTTTATAGAGCCTTTTCTGAAGCCCTTTTCAGCAGTGTTGTTTAATGGCTTTCTTCTTTCGGATGGTCTTAGGTTGTTAATTTTTAAGCTCATAGATTCATAGAATGATTTGTGTTGGAAGGGGCCTTAAAGATCATCTAATTCCAACCCTCCTGCCATGGGCAGAGACACCTTCCTGTAGGGCAGACTGCTCAAGGCCTTGAACACCTCCAGGAAGGGAGCATCCACAGCCTCCTTGGGCAACCTGTGCCAGTGCCTCACCACCCTCACTGGAAAGAATTGCTTTCTAAGTCCCAGTTTAAGTCTACCCTCCTCCAGCTTCAATCCATTCCCTCTTGTCTTATCACAACAAGCCCTTGTAAAAAGTCCCTTATCAGCTTTCTTGTAGGTCCCTTTCAGCTACTGGAAGGCAGCTGTAAGGTCTCCCTGGAACATTCTTTTCTCCAGACTGAACAGCCCCCCAGATACAGCCTAATTCCATGCTTTCTGAAAGAAGAAAACTATGGAGTAATAATGGCCTGTATAAAGAAATGATACCTTTTGGACTATGGTGAAAGTAGATGGGAAAGGGGGAAGAATCTGGCAACATGATCCAAGGCTGTTCAATATCCAGTTCCTACAACAGTAACATTCACCCTACAGAGTGTTGAATGCAATTGTTCCTGAGTGCCCTCTAATGTAGCCTCTCCGCCTCATTTGAGCATTTATTCTCTACCCAGCAGCCACAAGGAACAGAAACAGAGGATTTAGAATGTGCACAATAAAGCAGCAGAATATATAGTTTAAAAAAAGGAAATTACAGGGGGAAATAATAACAAAGAGAGTCTAAATTTTGTTTCTTTAGATACACCCTGACTGGAGACTAGAGGTAGGCTTTGGCAGCAGGTGCTGAAGGGTGAGCTGACATCCTGGTAAAAGCAGTACACTACATAGATCTATTTTATGGGAATAGTACTGAAAAGCGTTGTTGAAGTTGAATTATGAGGTGGTAAGGGAATGGAAGTACAAGGTAGAGTGAAGACTGTTGTATGATGTATATGGAACAAAAAGTTCCTCCCAAGGAGTCAAATTTTTGGAATAAAAGGTTTCTCCTAAGGATTTTTTTTTTTACATACCAGAAAGCAATATTGAAGATAGTTAAATGTTTGAATATGTGCATCTCTGCAGGAATCATTAGCGTGGCAGTGATGTTTGTCATGTCATGGATACAGTTTATCATTTCCTTTTTCCTCCAGGGAACCCCAGGCTTGCCTGGTCCTCCTGGCCCAGTGGGACCCCCAGGAGAAAGGGTAAGATTTCCTCAGTTTGTCTTCTGGAAAGACCAAATAATGTCTGTGGTATTCCCACCTTCTTTATTGTATATTTCTATTTTCCAATGCTTTCCCTTTTACCAGCATCCAACCTAGAGAGGTGAAATTTGGAGAATGGATAAACCTAGGGGTGAAAACCTCAGATAAGGTAGCCAGATAAGTTCTCTCTCTCTCTCTCTCTCTCCTGACTGGGTTCTCAGTAAGTCTCTCTTAGAGCAGTAAGCCTACTGAGCTGAGCTCTCCTGAGTTGCTAGCCCTTCAGTTTTACACACACTGGTGCTGCTGCAAGAGATCCCTTTGACACTGCTTGTCTCAATGCCTGATGTGTAAGGACCCTTTGTGTGCCATTCTTACTGTGAAGAAGGTCAAGTTTACTTCCTAACTTCTGACTACCTAGAGCTACGAATCATAGAATCATAGAATGGTCCAGGCTAGAAAAGACCTCCAAAGGTCATCTAGTTCACGCCCTCACCCCTCCCAGTCAGCAGGGACATCCTCAGCTAGCCCAGGTTGCCCAGAGCCCCTTTTGTTTGAACTTCTCTTTGAGTGGAGACTTTTGAAATGTCTGTATAATGAAGAGCATGCACACAGGTATTTCACTGTGGGGTTACTGGAACCCCTTTTGGGATTTGGGGTCAACTAAGCAAGTCTGCCTTATTCACAGTGGCATGTCACCTCTGAGATCAAAGAATCACTGAGTATTAGGGTTGGAAGGGACCTCAAAAGCTCATCCAGTCCAACCTCTCTGCCAGAGCAGGATCACCTAGACCAGATCACACTGGAATGCATCCAGATGGGTCTTGAATATCTCCATAGAAGGAGACTTCACAATGCCCCTGGGCAGCCTGTTCCAGTGCTCTGTCACCCTTACAGCATGGATTTTGTTTTCTTTATGTTTCCATGGAACTTTCTATGCCTCAACTTCCACCCATTGCCCCTTGTCCTGTCATTGGACATCACTGAGCAGAGCCTGGCCCTGTCCTCCTAGCACTCATCCTTTATAAACACAAAAGAGGTCACCCCTTAGGCTCCTTTTCTCCAGGCTAAAGAGCTCCAGCTCCTTCAGTCTGTCCTCATAAGATGACTGAAGCAGTGACTGACCTTTACAGTCAAAATTAATAGCTGGTATTTGTAGTTGTGCTTTAGTGGGGGCTGACAGCTGGAAATGAAGGCCACCATGTGATAGCCAGGTTGCCACAGAGCATTGCATGGTCATTAGTGGGCCACAGACCATCAATGCTCATCTGTGAGTACTATGTTGGATTATTGAAACAGGATTTCTCACCATCTCTTCTTTCAGGGTAAGTACCTGAGAGGGAAATTGTTCTTCCTTAAGTAGAAACCTCAGATTTTCTAGCTAATGCATGAGTAAGAGAAGAGTAAAAAGGGAGACATTGCTGCCCTGGGATATAGCAATGATTCTTTCTTTTAGATATATTTAGAGAGGCTCATTTAATCTTCCATTAATTAACACCAGCTGAACATCTTTTAAAGTGTCTGCAGCTCACAGCTTCTAGCATTAGCAGTGAGAGCTGGTTTGGTAACTGCACGCTGTGGCGGGGTTTGAAATCCAGAGTCAGGAAGTATTGCAATGACATGATCTTAAAGGCCATTTCAACCAGGCTGCAACCTTAAAACAACTTGCTAATCACCCTTCTGTTTTTGCATAGGGTTTCACAGGAAAAGATGGCCCCACAGGTCCCAGAGGCCCGCCAGGACCAGCGGTAAGTAGCATTTGGGTCTTTGATACACTCTGAAACAGGAGACCTGAGCCAAGAGAGAGCTGCGTTGACCTTTTCCGTTTCTGTGGCACTTTTACTTTCTGTCAAATAGGAACTAGAACCTTTGTTGAGTAGCTAAGAACCTCTCAGCAAAAGGTGAGCAGGCAGCTGTGTGAATCTGTATTCACAAACCTTCATAAGACTCATTTTGAAGCCAATTTCTGCCATGGTAAAGGAGGAAGAAGCACTTCACCTGGTTGTTTAGCCACCGTCTTGATATGCACAGCTCTGTGTGCTGAAACCAATCAGATTATTGCTCATAGTCTGGTGAAAACCAATTTTTGCTGTTAATAATGCAAGGTTTTTTCTTGACAAGAGTATTTGAGGATTAGCTTTTGCTTTAAAAGATGAGTTCATTGTGTTTGGTGGGACCATGTCAAAGAAGGTACTGACTGTTAAAGAAAAGCACTATGCTGGACCACACAGCCTCAGGCAGCCAAGCTGGTGCAGCTCCACCTTACCAGAGCTAACCCAAGGTGAGGAGGAAGGCACATGCAGCCAGAGCACACACTTATGTGTGTGCCATGGACATTTACAGACAGGAGCTGCTAGGGCAGGGTATTGGCTGGGTTGCCCCTGCTCCCCCACAGTTGTTTTTCTCGTGCTCCATTGTGTGTGTGCTGATGGGCACTAATCAGACAACTTAACACTGGTGTTTTATTTGTCCATGTTTATCTAGTACCACTAGAGTGATTTCTATGAGCTACTTGTTGACTTCCATGTGGATCACAGACCTGCTAGATGAAATCAGAAGGGCAAACTGTCTTCTGCTCCTTAGGAAGCTGTGATTAAGAGGGATAGTAAAAACATGCAGACACTATCTGCACCTTTAGATTCAGAAATGCCTGTTAAACTGTGGTGCTACTCAAAGGAATGTCTTTTCATGAAGAAACAAACCATTCTTTTCTGGAGGGAGCTTTTCAAGCCTGTTATGAACCTAACAGAAAAAAAAAACCAAACCTGCTAGAAGCCATTTCCAGTATGCTTTGTGCTCAATAGAGTAACACATTTCTTATGTCTTGTGGCTTTCCACAATTCACTTCTCTATGTTTTTTGCTGTAGGGTGCCCCAGGAGTTCCAGGAGTTGCTGGCCCAAGTGGAAAACCAGGGAAGCCAGGCGACCGTGGGACACCAGTAAGATAATGACACACTCAGAGTATCAAATTCAAAATTACAGTCTGTTGATGAACAGGAGACTTCTTGCTTTATATACTTGTCTTGTACTTACAACAGTGGTTAATGCAGTGGAGCTGACCTAAGACCACAAACCTCTTTCTTCTTTTTTTTTTCTTTTCCCTGGTTTTCAAACCATTTTATTTTTACAGTCTGCCATTTTGCTGAGTTTAATAGTTGAGGCTGGAAACTGTGGTCTCTGGTTTCCACTAAAATGATTGTAGTCTGTCATCTGCCAAGATATATATTCCTACTGCACAAGCACAAAGAGCTGGATCAGCAGAACGACTGGAAAGTCTTTATGTTGGTGTGTTTGTGTGCACAGCAAAAAGGTGCTGCGCTGCTGAAAGTGGAGAGGCTTTGATAATATCAGATGAGCACTTCTGGTTTGCAAAAATGTTGTGCTTTTTACAGACATAGAATCCATACAGACATAGAAAACTTACCACACTGAGCTCACAAACCACCAGGAGATGCTCCTCCTAGGAAACCAGAGCTTATCGAGTCCTGGTGCTCACAGTTGTTTGTGTTTTTCATAGAATCATAGAATCAAGAGGTTGGAGGAGACCTCCAAGACCATCCAGTCCAACCTAGCACCCAGCCCTATCCAGTCAAATAGACCCTGGCACTAAATGCCCCATCCAGGCTTGTCTTGAACACCTCCAGGGATGGTGCCTCCACCACCTCCCTGGGCAGCCCATTATAATAGCAAATCACTCTCTCTGTGAAGAACTTCCTCCTAACATCCAACCTATACTTCTCCCAGCACAACTTGAGACTGTGTCCCCTTCTTCTGTTGCTGGTTGCCTGGGAGAAGAGACCAACCCCACCTGGCTACAACCTCCCTTCAGGTAGTTGTAGACAGCAATGAGATCCCCTCTGAGCCTCCTCTTCTCCAGGCTAAACAACCCCATCTCCCTCAGCCTCTCCTCATAGGGTTTGTGTTCCAGACCTTTTACCAGCTTTGTCACCCTTCTCTGGACACATTCCAGCACCTCAGCATCTCTCTGCTAACTTCTTCAGAGGATCACATCTTGCAGGGGAGCATTTAGATTAGATTACAACAAATGGGCACAACTCTTCTCCCAGCACAACAGGAAGCTGGACCTTGGCCTCTTTTAAAGCTGCTCTTTTCTGTGGAGAGGTACTGTCCACAGCAGTCTGTGACTTCAAAATTGTTTGGCAATAGTTTCTATGGATCCTATTCAAACCTTTGAGGCACATCCTGAACAGGGATGGACTGAATAGGAGGTGCTGTACCCCACCACTTTGAGGAGAAATTTGAAGTGATTCATTTGTAGAACCTCTGTGAAATGGTGCTAGAGTCAGGAATGGAGACAGCACCTGTAATGAAGAGTCATTTATTAACGGTACTGGCAAGCAGCCAGAATTTTCCATCCTGCTTCATTGGGCATATGACAGCTGCATAATTTGAAAGAATATATAGTAAGCTAGGCAGCTTGATGGTTATGAAGTAAAAGTTCCCAAGAGCACCTGGAATCATGGAATCACAGAATGTCAGGGGCTGGAAGGGACCTCAAAAGATCATCCAGTCTAACCCCCCTGCCAGAGCAGCATCACCTAGACCAGATCACACAGGAATGTGTTCAGATGGGTTTTGAGTATCTTCAGGAGGGGAGACTCCACAACCCCCCCTGGGCAGCCTGTCCCTGCTCTGTCACTCTCACAGGGAACCAATTCCTCCTCATGTTTAAATGAAGCTGGGGCATTTTCTCATAGAACTGTAGAATTGTTTTCTTTGTTAAAGACTTCCAAGATCATTGAGTCCAATCATCAGTCTAAGACCACCATGGCCATTAAACTACATCTGAAGTGCCACATCCACATGTTTCTTGAAGACCTCCAGGAATGGTGACTCCCCATCTCCCTGGGCAACTTATTTCAATGCCTGACATTAAATTCAGTCTGCATTTGCCAGCCTATGAATGCTGTTTCTCCATGCAGTTGAGGACACTGAGTGTCTTAGGAAAGCTCTGAAGCTTTCCTGCCTTCAGCCATACATTGCTAATGTGATACTCCTGCCAGGGCAGATGCTTGATAGATGTAGCCAAGGTGAAAGGAACTTTTGGTTTGTGAAAAAAATGAGCTTCAGACTACCAGATGTATCTGAGTTTTCTTCACCTGGGACAGTGAGCAGCTGACCCAGCTTAGCAGCAAGGATAGAGATGCAGAAAGCATGCATGAAAGGATATCAGGCTACAGACTCAGTGCAAAGCAAGGCTGTCAACTCTTGTTGAAGCACCACGTGCAAATTCTCCTACACTCTCATCTTAACAGTTCCTTCCAGCTAGAAATACAGGGTTTTTTTGCTCCCCAGTTCCTTGTAGTGGGACATTATGCATCATATTTACCATTTCTTATGTTTATAGAACAGATCCCAGCAGGAATTCTGGCTTCCACCTCACACAGATGTCTTATCAGATTCCTAGTGGACAGAATTTCAACACTTTCTTTTGTGTTCAGTATTAGAATTGCCAAAGGTGCAGCCTGATGGCCAAATACAACTTGCAGGGTCATGAATCATAGCTCAGGCCTGTCTGAGTTCATAGCTTCCTGTCCTAGAGGAAGATAATGAAGCTTCACATTGCTGCTGGGAAATAGGAGTAAAGAACCTGTGACCAGATCCTGCTGTTTCCCCTTCTACTTGAACAATCTGTAACGTCATATAATCATTTTAGTTAGACCTTTAAGATCATTGAGTCCAACCCTTGCTGGTGATACTATGCAGAACAAGTCAGTCGAAAGACATCTTCAATGCAAGGAGCATTGAAAGCAAAAGATACACAGTTACAGGTCAATTATGAGGATCCTTACTGTTAAGAATACATTCCAAGTGAATCCAATCAATTTGACCTCTTTCCTGTTGTCTTCAATACTATTAATGTGCCTAAGCTAAGGTAAGCAGCACCATGAATATGGCTGTGAACATTTATCTACCTCATTGTCTACTTACACTAAAAGATACCTGAAGTGTTAATTGAATTTTCATGGAAACAAAAAATGTGACTTTTTAATCTGCTTAGAAGTACTTCCAGGAGAAATTTAGGTGTCTTTTTGGTGTAGCAGCAAAGCAAGGAGCAATAAGAACACTAAATCAATCATCTGTTGAGATCTGAGCACTGGTTATCCTAGAGGAGACTAAAACACCTGTCCTCTATCTGGTCAGAGTGAGAATTTTCCAGTGATCCATACATATATCATAAGGTAACAATCAGCAAAGGTAAGAAAGAGTTGTTGAGCTAAGAAAGGATATTTGCTCTAGAAGAAATGGATGTTTTCTGTGAACAAATGTAGTGGGAAATGGAAGGTCTTGGACTACTCATTCATAGATTCATGGGATGGTTTGGGTTGGAAGGGACCTTGAGGATCACCTAGTTCCAAGCCCTCCGCTATGAACAGGGACACCTTCCATTAGCCCAGGTTACTCAAGGCCTCACCCAGTCTGGCCTTGAACACTTTCAGGGAGAGAGCATCCACGACCTCCTTAGGCAACCTGTGCCAGTGTCTCATCACCCTCACTGTAAAGAATTTTTTGCTAATCTCCATTCTAAATCTCCCCTCCTCAAGATTCAATCCATTCCCTCATCCTATCACCACAAGCTCTCGTAAAAAATTACACCACCACCCCCCCCCCCCCAGCTTTCTTGTAGGCTTCCTTCTGGTACTCTAAGGCTGCTATAAGGTCTCCCCAGAGCCTCCTCTTCTCCAGGCTGAACAGCCTCCAGTCTAGCATCCTGTCCCCATAGGGGAGGTTCTCCAGCCCTCTGATTACCTTGGACCCACTCCAACAGTTCAATGTCCTCCTTATGCTTGGAGTCCCACAACTTTACACAGCACTGCCGGTGAGCTCTCGTAAGAGTAGAGTAAAGATAGAGTTCAGACAAGAGAGTTCCAGTGGTGTTCTTTTATAGGTGTGAACATGAATGTGGTAATGTCTAAGTTGTCTTAAGGTAGAGCTGGAAGGCCCTCAGGAAACAGTGTAAGGCATTTTTGCTTTATCTCTAAGGTACAATTCGACTCCAGGATCAAACAGACTCTTAGGAGGTGAAGCTGAGCATGCATGGGAGATGTTTGTTGTGAGTTAAACAGGTTTTGAGCACTTTGCATTCTCTTCTGTGCTGTGTTTACTGATCCTGCCTCTATCTATGCAGACAGCCCAGGTGAGGTCTCAAAGAGACGCCGCGTTGAGAGCAAGGAACGGGTGGTTCTTGTGGGGAGTAAGCATCCTTTTGGGGGAAAACAATTGAGTGCATTATCTTTTAAAGTAAAAATAGCAAAACTTGCTTTGTTTTGTCCTCCTTGAGCTGCAGAGCTTTGCAGCCTTTAGTCCCACAGCTCAGAAAAAATCCCACATGCAGCATAAACCAGCTTTTCCTCACACTGACCCCAAGTGACTCCCTCATTGCAGGATATCAAGAAAACAGAATGTCAGCAGCAGCAGCTGCTGCTTCTCAAAATGCTGGCAAGCAGTTGGCTAATCTATTGAAAGAAAATGAAGTGAAATTTAAGAAGAAGAAAACCAAGTGGGAGGAAGATGCAAATAGCAACTCAGTAATTGCAGTTGCAATTATTTGTTTTGGAAATCCTATTTCTAAAGCATCCAGGTGGAAACTGAACTTCTTGCTAGTGCAGGCAATCAACCTCTTAATCTTCAGATGTTAAAATGGGTTTGGGATAGCTGATTTCCAATCTTGAGGCTGAACCAGAGTGTCCTTGCAAGGTCACAGATTGAAGAATGAGGCTCATTTGGTTTCAATACATTGTAAAGTTGACTGTGTATTGCTTATAGTTAAGGGATGGCCTTTGGCTTTTTTTCTAGCTGGGGGACTTTTGCTGGCAATGATTTGGAGTAATATTGTACTTTGATTACCAGGGCACCTTCCTGTCTCATCAGCATCACTTGTGGCTGAAGACAGCCAGAAGAGCTTTCCTTAACCAGTTAGAAAAAGTGTTTCCAGAAGCAATATATAGAACTTGAACATCTTAAATTTGCCTTTTTTTTTTTTTCTTTTCTTCCCTCTTCTGTGTGTAGCTCTGGTTTGTGAAGGCTCTAGCAAGTGAAATTCTTTTGGACAGGGGATTTAAAGGAATGATTAGACTGTTGACAGGAGAACAGACCAGAAACCTGATCTCTAATGCTTTACCTAGTGAATAAACCAGCAGGTGATCACAGAATGGTTTAGGTTGGAAGGGACCTCATGGAGTTCAGTCTCTTCTGCCAGGCAACCAGCAACAGAAGAAGGGGACACAGTCTCCAGTGATGCCAAGGGAGGTCTAGGCTGGATGTTAGGAGGAAGTTCTTGACAGAGGGTGATTGGCATTGGAATGGGCTGCCCAGTTTGGTGGTGGAGTTGCCATCCCTGGAGGTGTTGAAGCAAAGGCTGGGTGAGGCACTTAGTGCCATGGTCTGGTTGATTGGCTAGGGCTGGGTCCTAGGTTGGAGTGGATGATCTTGGAGGTCTCTTCCAACCTGGCTGATTCTATGATTCATAGGCAGGGACACCTCCCTCTAGAACAGGTCTCTCAAGGCCTTGTGCAACCTGGCCTTGGACACCTCCAGGGAGGGAGCAGCCACAACCTCCCTGGGCAACCTGCTCCAGTGCTTCACCACCTTCACTGGAAACAACTTCTTCTTAACATCCAGTTTCAATCTCCCCTCTGCCAGTTTAAGCCCATTACTCCTCATCCTGTCACTACAACACCCCAGTGATGGGTGAGCTGCCTCCTACTTTCTGTGTGTGTCATGGGATAGATGCATGCTGCAGTACAGTGGAGAAGCTCAGGTAGCTTACTAAGGTCACATCATGACACTCCCCATGGGAATTTGTTTGCCCCAGACCTTGAGAGAAGTCTATGAAACAGTGCCACTGCATTTGAAGTGTATCTGCTGTGACCTCAGTGGAATGATTTGTTGTGTTGCTGAGACTGACTGCGGGTACTGGAGGAATGCTATGGAAAACAGCTGCAGCCCACACTCAGCCTTTACTTTGTTAATGGTGACAAACAGACTCCTTAAAGAAAGACAATGTAAAGAGCAGTAGTACTTGGGATGTGTGGTAGCAGTTGACCAAGAGTGGCCTTTCACCTTTGAAAAATGGAACCTTTGTGTTCAAATAGTAACTTGGGCCACAGGTGAAAATCAACTTGAACTGCTAGCCTCTTTTTGCTTCACCAGCCTCCTCTGCTCTCTGCACTCATCCTGAACTTTCAGTAGCTTTTTAGAACTTAGCTGTGGCCTAACTCTACATCCACTGAAGTCACCTGGAAAGCTCACACTGACCACTCCAGGAACCACAGTTTTGGCCAAAGTTTTGTTTGCTGCCCTGGAATTTGGCATACAGATGGCATTTGTCCCAGGGCGTATTCAAGAGCACTGCAAGGGCTATTCATGGTGGCTTCATAAGAATGCCATGCAGCAAATGCAGCCTTGATTTCTTTTTCTGCTTTTATGTTTTGATGGCAAAATGAAAAGAACATTTTTGAAACGCTTCACAGACACTTAGATTCTCTCAAAGGGTGACCTAGTGGCTAAAACTAATCAATCTGTGAAACTGCTTTGCCACTAACTTTGAAATGGGCATCTGCCATTTTCACTGTGGCCAAAATCATGGCAAATAGACCAAAGCAAGGTAGAAAATTCTTTCTGAGATCACTACTGTCTTTTTGAAAACCTTTAAAAATCCATCATACCAGACACTGTCATTAGAGTTTCTTTGGAAAGTGTGGGTTTGCTCTCAAGTTGTGCCAGGGTAGGTATAGGCTGGATATTAGGAAGAAGTTCTTCACAGAGAGAGTGATTTCCCATTGGAATGGGCTGCCCAGGGAGGTGGTGGAGGCACCATCCCTGGGGGTCTTCAGGAAAAGACTGGATGAGGCACTTAGTGCAATGGTCTAGTTGACTGGCTAGGGCTGGGTGCTAGGTTGGACTGGATGATCTTGGAGGTCTCTTCCAACCTGGTTGATTCTATGATTCTATTTTTACTAGCATTGCAATGCAAAGATAAGGCTGAAATCTCAAAATGCTGGGTGAGAGATGCACAGGCAACATTTTGTTTGCAGAGTAGATTGTGTGTATATATAGAATCATAGAATCAACCAGCTTGGAAGAGACCTCCAAGCTCATCCAGTCCAACCTAGCACCCAGCTCTATCCAATCAACCAGACCATGGCACTAAGTGCCTCATCCAGTTTTTTCTTGATGTCTTGAGTTCAATGTTAAAAATCCATCTTTTCAGTATACCATCCCTAGACACACACACACACACACATATGAATTAGAATCAGCCTTTTGGTTGCCTTCTAATGTAGTATTGTTGAAAACCTAAAGCTCCTATTACCACTAAAGTATTCAAAACCAAAGAGAAATTGCTGATAGACAAAAGTTAGCTCTTGATAAATGCCAATAATTCTTAAGCAGCTCAAGCTAAGTCTTCTGTGAGACAGTTGTAGAACTAGAACTGTTTGAGCAGAGAATCTGTTGTTAGAGTAAGCACTCAGTGGAATCCTTCTCCATTTTATGTGTCACCTCTGTATACTGCTGTTTGGTTACTCTAGGGTCTGTTTCTTCTGGATTCAGAGAGGCAGCTGCCCCTCCTAGCTGAACTTCTATCTTGATGGGTTGACTTAAGGCTTCAAATTAAACAGTCATATATAACTCATAGGAGACCTTTTGCCACAAGCAGAAGTGTGATGCTAGGAATTCAACTTTCATGTTGCCAGTATGGTCCCAGTGTCAGAATACACCAGGGGCTTTTTTTTTTTTTTTTTTGGCTCTAGTTTGAATTTTTCCTTCAGATATTTTTCTTTTTAGTCTCTGTGTTTGGTCATACATGTCAGACCACTGCTTGTCCAGTCTTATCTGGCACTTGCTTTAGCATCTCTGGAAAGCAAAATTCCAGGAACACAGGGTCTGTCTTCACAAAGATATCATCATAGAATGGCTTAGGTTGGAAAGGACCTTGAAGATCATCTCCTCCAACCTCTCTACCAAAGGAACCAAAATGTTTTCTTTTCAGAACTGCACATCTCAAATGGGGTGGAACAAGATAATCCTTCAGCTGTTTTATTTCTATTCTATTTATTTTAGGGTGCACCTGGGATGAAGGGAGAAAAAGGTGACAGAGTAAGTCTGCTTTAAAGTCAATTTTTCTCACTTTACCTTTTTTTTTCTTGATTCAGCAGTGTGTCTTTAAAAGCACAGACTCTTGCTAATACAACCCCTGCTTTGGTTTGGACTGTTTAGGGTGACATTGCATCTCAGAACATGATGCGAGCAGTTGCACGACAGGTCTGTGAACAGCTGATAAACGGTAAGCAATGTTGCTTTTCTTTCCCATTGTAGTAATTTTCTCCTTGTTAAACACACAAAAAATACCCAGCAGTGATGTGGGCAGCAGGGCAAGGGACGACATCCTCTACTCTGCACTTTTGAGACCCCACCTGGAGTACTGCGTCCAGTTCTAGAGCCCCTGGGACAAGAGGGCTATGGATGTGCTGGAAGGTGTCCAGAGAAGGGCCACAAGGATGAGCAGAGGGCTGGAGCTGCTCTGCTATGAGGAGAGACTGAGGGAGTTGGGGCTGTTCAGTCTGGAGGGGAAAAGGCTCCCAGGTGACCTTATTGTGACCTTTCAGTATCTGAAGGGGGCTACAAGAAAGCTGGGGAGAGACTTTTTAGGCTGTCAGGTAGTGCTATGAGTGGGGGGAATTGAACAAAGCTAGAAATGGGTAGATTCAGACTGGATGTTAGGAAGAAGTTCTTCAGTATGAGAGTGGTGAGACCTTAGAATGTGTTGCCCAGTTAGGTGGTGGAAGCTCCATCCCTGGAGGTGTTTAAGGCCAGGCTGGAGGAGGCTCTGGCCAGCCTGATCTAGTGTGAGGTGTCCCTGCCCATGGCAGGGGGGCTGGAACTGGATGATCCTTGTGGTCCCTTCCAACCCTGTCTGATTCATGATTCTAAATTCAAGGTGAGGGATACTGGTCACAGAGCACAGGGAGAGCTTGTGTGATCTGATAGCTGCCCAGTGCTAATGATTTGCTGGCTTGGTCATGAAATACTCTGACCTCTGGAAATACACATGCAAATGTAGTGCTCTGTACAAGGAAAGGGACTTTCCTCTTGTCATCCTGGTCCAAAATGACTTCATCTTTTGTCATAAAATCAGTATACATTTTCTCATTAGACATCTTCAAGAGGAGAGGACTGGTGAGAAAAATGCTGCTCACTGCAGGAACTTTGCTAGCAGAAAAAGATGTCTGTTGAGTAAATACTGTGCAGAGAATCAGCTGTGCATACAAGTAAAAATGATATCTGTTTAGGGAAGGGCTCCACATTGAATTTAAGTCCTTTACTGCCACACAGTAGAGGACTTAAAACTGACTTAAATTTATGGCTGTGCTGTTCATGAGAGTGTTCTTTACAGAGGTTTTCTCTCTGTCCCTCGAGGCAGTGCTTTTGCTGTCAGCAGACCTGCCAAGGAGGACAGAGATGAATATGCTCATAAGTTGTTCTTCATATTGTTTCTGTAACAAGAGGAAGTGCTAACTGAGGTAAAGAGGTGATTAAGGATGCTGATGTACAGGAAGGAGGACAGTATGGCCTTGAAGAAGTCTGGGATGGCTGTTGTGGAAAGCCTCTCTATTAGCCAGCACAAAGGAAGAAAAGTACATTCAGCATTGCATTAGGCTTGTGAGTAAGGATGTGAGGTCTTTTATCATCTCTTTTTTTGAGATGCCTTATTGTGGTCATATTCAGCTCCTCTCCTCAGGGTTATTCTAGGACTGTCATACCACACTAATTAAGTAGGACTAGACATGGCCCCCATGAAGGGCTCCTTTCTGCATAGTTTCACAGTGCTGTTGCTTTTCTCCAGACACCTTTCTTTAGAAGCTAAATTTGCCTGTATTCAAAAGACAGATAGGTGCAAGCCTGCACATCCTGCAGAGCTAAGAAAGCTTCCTCTTGGGCTATGCACTGCTAGCTCTGCACATGAATAATTTATACTGTGTTCCTGGTAGCTTCAGAGCTCTGAGAGTTCAGAGGATATGCCAAACTGCACTTTTAGAAGTGTGAGTCCTTTCTGTTCATCAAAGTGAAAAAACCCTTCTAATTAGAACTCTGAGAGAAAAAGCATTGTAAACAAGTGATTAATTTGTGACCTTATTTGCTTTAAAGCTCCTTTTTGTTTGTATTACTGGCTTCTGGAGTCCCTCTTACCTTTCTTCCCTCCCTTCTCCAGTTCTGATGAGCCTTCCTACCAGACATTTACCCTAAGTAGCCTTCCTACCAGACATTTACCCTAAGTAGCCTTCCTACCAGACATTTACCCTAAGTCTGATTAATTCTTCTGTACTGGTTTATCATTAATTCATTGAATAGAAACAAAGGTAGAATTTAAAGAGGAGAGAGAATTTGTTATTCCTTTCCCCCCTGATAAAAGGTTTGTTGAACCATTTTTCTTTGCTTCTGAAGGCCAAATGAGCAGATTCAACCAAATGCTGAATCAAATCCCCAACGATTATTATTCAAACCGGAACCAGCCAGGGCCACCAGGACCACCTGGTCCCCCAGGAGCTGCTGGGACAAGAGGAGAGCCTGGACCTGGAGGAAGACCAGGATTCCCGGGACCTCCTGGGGTGCAAGGACCACCTGGTGAGAGAGGTGAGTAAATTCTATGGTGGTTGTGTATTTGGACACAGAGCAGAGGCTGCCAGAGGAGCAGTCTGATCCCTTTACCATGTAGAAAGCCCACACCCAGCAGTAGCCTTTTAGGTCACTCGGATTGCCTGAAGGACGATCAGGCAATGTGCTGGAGGAGGTTACTCACATCAGTGCTTTCCCATGTCTCTCCCTTGCTTATGTTTCACAAAACACAAGTTGGTAGAACATTTTGGCTGCTGTCTCAGACTTCCACAGGATAGCCCAGGAAAGTGAATGCTCTCAGAACTTTTCTGGCACCAGACAGCTACATCTTGAAAGGCTGTTTGGAGTAACACAACTCTTCTCAGAAGAGGACTCCGATTAAGAGAGAGAGTCACTACCAAGACTGAAAAGCAGGAGTTGGAAGAATTAGGTTTTGTCTCTTTATCCTGAGGAAAGGAAGCAACTCTGAACAGAGCACGAGCAAATGAGCAAACCCATTTTGTGGCCACTTTGGATCTCTGCAAAGATGTGGAAGGTCTCTACTGTGCAGCTGTGGCCTCCAGCTGCTTTGCTCAGGGCTGGGCTTTTTTCCTAGCACCTGGTGCAAACTTTCCCAGCATCTAGCATCATCTTTAAAAAAGCACTGGAGAAAAAAATAAACAAAGAGGAATGAATTTCTGAAGTCTGCTCACTCAAACTTATTTTGTCTAAACTATGAGAAAGAAACCTTTAGAGCAGAAGTATGCAAGCTGGAAAATGCCTTCATGTTTGCAGTCTAAAATAATGAGATTCTGTGGGCTTTCAAATATCTCAGAGACTTGTTTCTATGTTTGGGAAAGTTTTATTCACACTAAATTACCTCTGCATCCTACTTTATTTATGGTTTGCTATATTTATATCCTAATTGCATTTCCAAAATTGGACTTCTGTGCAAAATAAGGTTTGACCAGCCTTGTTATGTTAAATAATGGGAAGTAAATGCTCCTATCAATGAGAAAGCATGAAAAACAAAATGTTTAATGTGGTTTCCTTCCTTTGATTTAAAAAAATAACATAAATATTTTTGTGGCTCATTTGTTGTTATTTCAAAACTTTATTTTGTAGGAATGCCTGGAGAGAAAGGAGAAAGAGGGACTGGATCTCAAGGACCAAGAGGTTTGCCAGGACCACCTGGTAAATATTTCTTGTTTTATCAAATTACAGAGAAGTAGAGGGGAAAAAAAAGAAGAAACCATTTCTCCACAGGGAACCAAACTGCACTTGGTGAATGAAAAAGCTTTTGACACGTGTTGGGGTTTACTAGAAACCCATACAAAACAAAAAAGAGCAACCTAGAAAGACTGTTGGATGTGGCTAATGAGTAAGTTAGAAGATAAATACTTCTCTGGCAGGCTTGCTTGTGTGAAAATGTGTTTTTATGAGTACACATTGTCCAAATATTTGATGGTTATTTGCATAAGTTATCAGAGCCTGCACAGGGATTATTTAGTTCCAATTTTTTCACTTGTGATTGTAGAACTACTCATTGCCCCCAGGCTGCAAAATAGTCCCACGTGCAGAGTTCCCAGATGACAGGCTCACAATTTGGCTCTTGGTTTTGGTCTTCCTATCATGCAGCAGTTTTGCTCGCTGAGGCCTTGGCAGGAATCAGCTGCATCATTTGTTTCTGCTTGTAGTTTACTGGGCTAAACATGGGGCTTTCAGTACGGGACCTATAAAGTGCTTGCAGCAAATTGCAGCCTCAGATATTTGAAGCTTTTACTTTTCTGCTAACCATAATAAGTCTGCTTCCAAAAAAAACATTACCTCATCCATCCTGGGGTTACAGGGTAGGAGAATTAATGCACTCCTGCATTTTAATTGAAATCCAGCGTGCTTGTCTAATCTAGCAGTTTCCCTTGAGCTCTTTGTGTCTCACACAGTGGGGAAAGAAAGCAGAGAACTCATTGATGCTTCTTACTTGGCTCAAACCTTACTAAAGCAGTTTCTGTGGATAAATCCTTAAATAAGCCACACACAGGGAAGCAACTAATGATGAGTCCCATTTCTAGTTCTCTATTGTTTTTCCTTCTGTTGACCACCAAAGAGTGGCAAAGTGCAAGCATTTTTTTCTCACCAAAGACACAGCCTAGTCTGTGTAGTCTATAGACACTTAGCTGCCAGCTCTTAAAGAAAACAACTTCCCAACCTCTCCATTCCAACATTAGGTCCTCAAGGAGAATCTAGAACTGGTCCACCAGGCTCCACGGGATCACGAGGACCACCAGGGCCACCAGGTCGCCCTGGAAATGCTGGGATCCGAGGTCCCCCGGGGCCACCAGGATATTGTGATTCATCCCAGTGCGCCAGCATCCCTTACAATGGCCAAGGATTCCCAGGTAGGTGATGCACAGCCTGGCGTGCCTTAAATAGCCTTCACGGATGTGACTGCTCATATTGAGCTGCTTTAGATGAGACAGTCCTGCATAAGACTGAACCTGGAGGAAAAGGTTCAGGTGAGCAGGCCTGCCTCATTTGCAGTGTGCAGGTATATGAGCAGTCATTTGAACTTTGATCTAGATTTACTTGAAGATATTTGTGCTTCACTTGAAAAAATAGCTTGTAGTAACTCACTATTTTAGCCTTGTTTTGCTAAAGGTAGAAGGCTAGTAGCTGATAATGGTGCTTGTAGGATTTAAGTGACCATTTTCTTCTTCTTCTTTTTTCCCCCCTCCATCCCCACCCCTTCCAATCGTCTTCAGAACAAGGTTGAATTCTCCATGTCTCTCTTGAAAAATAAAAAAGAATTCTATGTTGTGGTTGGCAATTTCCGTGTGTCTCTTTTTGAGCAGTGTCAGGATTATACCTATGAAATTGGGGCCTGAAATAAAAGTTTTCTGCAAGGGAAATCCATTTGGTGATGCACTGCAGACAAATCAAAGGGAAAAAAAAAACAACCCCACCTCTGTCCTATGATTTCTACCAGGGAATCTGATTAGCCCTGAGCCATATCAGCCTTCCGCTCTGTGGTGTAGCACAAAACAGCAGGCTGCTTCTGGAATTAAAAATCAAGGCTCACAGAGGCCACTGATTTCTGACTGGAAAGATTCTAATATACTTTAGCATGAGGATCCTGTAGGACCAAAGGATTGTTAACAAATTAATATGTATGCATTGCAACATCTCCGAGTTGGTATATGTGACGCTACTATTGGATATGGTTTGCTGTTAGTGTATTGTGCATGTACCCATGGACAGAGAGAAAAATAAAGGAGATATATATATATATATATATATGTACACACTTGCAGACTCAGTGCTGCTGATTAAAGTTCAGATCACGTACAAAATTCTGACTGAAATGAAACAAACCAAAAGAAAGAGCAAACAGTACCTGCAGCACAGCAGCAGCAGTGTTCTCCTTGCGAGCAAGCAGCTGCGTCTACATATATACATATATGCCTGTAACTGAACTTGTGACGTGTTGATGAGGATGAAACTATGTTTATGCACATTGGATGGACTTTTTTAAAAGACTAACATCATCTTTGACCTGTTTCAGGTTTCGGCTAACACATTTTCTAAGTCGCCAGTGCTGCTTACAGTTTGAACCCCTGAAAGTCCTGTTTCTGAGATGTTTGCGCACGTGCTTATTAGAAACCGAGTCCCTATGGACCCCTCACCACGGATATGGTTTTTGAACCATGTTGACCTCATAGAATGGGGGAGATTTCTTCTTCTTTTTTTTTTTTTGCCTCACACTAACACAGCTCCTGAATGAGATAAAGGACAGCGATGTCGAATGGTTAAGCCTGTTGCATTTCAATAATAAACCAGAGAGTCTTCTTCTTTCTTTAAACCCAAACAAAGCAAACTAAAGAGCGGTACCAGCCAAAAGCCTCGGCGCTGAGGGAGGCTGTGTAAAACTACTAACCAGCAAAGGTAACGCCGGGAGAAGGGACAGATTTAACCTGGGAAGTGGGAAACGACCTCTGTAAATAGTAAATAACTAATTGTGGCTTGTAAATGATTTGTATGGGGACCCTACCCACTAAAAGCTGTTAACAACTCTACGTGATGCTCTTGCATAAAAGCCTGCTGCTGCTTGCTGTGTGCCGGAATAACATCTTTGACAACTTAGGAAGCCTACCTGTCCCTTGCTTGTCATGACTGTGTCTGAAGCAGGCCCTGTGCTGCCTTCTCTTTTATTTTTAATATGTATTCTTGTTGGATTCTGTAACTGCAGTTCTAAATACCAAAGTGGTTTATTTAAAACAAAGCTATTTTCTATAATTATTTTTCTTCTGTTTTGCTGTAGTTTTTGGTGTTCCTGAAGCACCAGCTCAGCTGTAACTCGGTTTGTTACGAGGAACAGCAGGAGAAAATGACATGTACTGTATATTGCCCGCTGGTGATAGTTGTGTCTACACTTTGCTTTCCCACTCTCAGACCAAAAATCAGTCTATGCCAAACCTATGTGTCCATTTTACCTCCTCCGTGCCTTCTACTAATTAAGTCCAGTGCTTGGATTTACTGAAGTAGCTGTAAAATAATATTTTCTATTTGATTTGTCTGGTGGTTTTTTTTCCTTTTTTTCTCCCTCCTTTTTTTCCCTCTTCCCCCCCCTCCTTTTTTATTTCTCCCTCCTTTTTATTCCTCTCTCCTTTCCCTCCCCTCATTTTTTTCTCCCTCCTTTTTTCCTCCCCTCCTTTTTTCCCCCTCCTTTTTTTCTCCCCTCCTTTTTTCCCCTCTTTTTTTCCCTCTCCTTTTTTATTTCTCCCTCCTCTTTTTTTCCCTCCTTTTTTTCACCTCTCCTTTTTTTCCCTCCTTCTTTCCCCCCCTCCTTCTCTTCCCCTTCCTTTTCTCCTAATTCTATTTTTAGTTTTGCAATAATTGGTCCCTTGCTTAATTTAAGACTCTTTCTGCAATGTTGTGTGCATTATAAATACAGAACCTTTACAGAAATCATTATTTTTAAACCTTTAGCTATTTTTTGCTGCCAAAACAAAAGAAGTATTCCTGAACCAAACTGAAAAGCACCCCCTCCCACACACACATATGCAGAGTGAACTATTAACTTATGTATTTATTATGTGGAAGTAAGATTGGACTAACAGCTGATGTAGACAAACTAACTGTGGTTGTGTTTGTGGATTCAAAGCCATGCCATAACTGTTGTGTTCAATCGGACAACTATTTTCAACCAGAACCATACGTGCCTGAAAGTGGACCCTACCAACCTGAAGGTGAACCCTTTATAGTACCTATGGAGTCAGAAAGGAGAGAGGACGAATATGAGGACTATGGAGTTGAAATGCATTCACCAGAATACCCTGAGCACATGCGCTGGAAAAGATCACTGTCAAGAAAAGCAAAGCCAAACCCTTAAGAGATCTGTGCCTTGATTTTGATCTTGGGTTTTGTTCTTTTTTTTCCTTTGGTTGCTGGGTTTGGTTGGTTGCTATGCTTGCATCTGCAGCTACACAGAGGGGGGATGCACCGTCATGTTTTTGCAGTAGGACTTTTGGTCTCCTATCAGATGCACCCCTGTTGTGTAGCTTGCTTTTGTGGGGATAGCAATGTTTTGTACCTAGAGACTTTGTGTTGCTCCAGAAATGCTTGTAAAATACTTTTGTGGGGTTTTTCTTTGCTTATAATGACCACATACAGGTTAATAACTTGCGTTCAGTTATCCCAGCGCTGCCTTTTCCTTAACATGATGTAAAAACAAATGAATAAATGATAGTAATAATAATTAAAAGAAGAAGAAGAAAAAGGAAAACCAAACAAAAAATAACCACAGAGCTGCTGCAAATTTCCTAAGGACTCTCTGATTTAGCTCTACTCTTTTCTTCTTTTTTCTTCCTCAATGCATGTTTGCAGTGCAGTCAGATCACAGATCTGCATTACAGAATAAAAGGGAAAGAAATCAAACCCTCCCTCTCCTTCCACTATCACTGCCATGTTCTTCTCTTCCTAGTTACACTTTGCAGAGCATATACTGCTCTTAGCCATCTCCTTTAAACACCACAGTAGCTGCAAATCATTGTATCAACTGGATACAGCATAATAATGCCTGAAATCTCCTTCTCTGTAGACACAGCAACATTTATGCCGAATTGCAGAGATGAAATTGCATGTTTATGTTGTATATTTAGTATGGAATTTATTTTATTGTTATTGGGGGTTTTATTTTTTTGGTTTTGTTTTGTTTCTGGGTTTGTTTTGGTTTTTTTTTGGTTTATTTTGTTAGGTTTTTTTTGTTCTTTCCCTCCTCCCCCCCCAGAATACAATGGTTTAGTTATCAAAAAGCAGTTGGAAATTGTTTGCAAGACTATGGATATAGAATTGCTGCTTTTTATATTTTAACTGCAAATTGTGAATTTCACTGCCTTATATTATTTATTTCTGAAATGAAAGAGGCATTTTTCAATAAAACTACTGAAAATTTACATGCCTGTTAGGTTTTTATTGACTGAGAGGTGTGTGTGTGTGTTCTATTAGTGGTGCTTACACAATCATTTGGAAATGCCTGGTACCAAAAATCAGCTGGAATGGAAATAGTCTTAAAACAGGTCTTTGGGCTATGGTGTCTACCTGTGGGTGGATGGAAGCAGGAGAGGCTTCCTCTCTCTGAGGTATAAGTGAGACTTCTAACAAGTCAGCCTACAAGGTATTGGGTGAAGAAAACCAAAGCTGTGTCTAGATGTGGATGGATGGAAGCAGGAGAGGCTTCCTCTCTCTCAGGTATAAATGAGCCTTCTAACAAGTCAGCCTGCAAGGTATTGGGTGAAGAAAAGCAAAGAATCATAAAACTATAAAATAGCTTAGGTCAGACCTCAGTGATCACCTACTCCAACCTCCCTGCCATGGAGCCTCAACTAGGCTCTGCTCAAGGACTCATCCAACCTGGACTCCAACACGCCCAGGGAGCAGGCATCCACAAGCCTATTCCCAAGTTTAACCACCCTCATGCTGAAGAACTTCCTAAGATCCAGTCTAAACCTGCTCTTCCTCTTCTTCAAAGCATTCCTCCTTGTCCTGTCACTAGACATGTTTAGGAAGTCCATCTGCAGCCTTTCTGTAGGATCTTTACAGGTAGTGGAAGACTTGAGGATCCCCCTGGAGTCTTCTCTAGTCTGAACAACCCCAGCTCCCTCAGTCAGTTGCTGCCTTATTTTGGGTTACTGGTGAGTGACTGCTGCAGAGAGAAAGCCTTTCCACCCAAAGAACTGCAGAGAGCACCCAACACCACAGAGGCTTTTAGTTCCTCGTGGGCAGACCACTCCAATGTTTGAGAACCCTCTCCGGGAAGAAGTATTTCCTAGCATCTAGCCTGAACCTCCCCTGGCACAGCTGGTAACCATTTCCTCTAGTACTGGGGCTTGGTACCAAGAAGGTGCCCCCTCCTTGTTCCAGCCTCCCTTCAGCTAGTTGTAGAAAGCAATGAGGTCTTCCTTCAGCCTCCTCTTCTCCAGATGGAACAACCCCAGCTCAACATCCAACAGAACCTAAGCTCATGGGTAGTTAGTACATTTAATAGCAAAATCATCTTTACAGAGCTGCTGAGTGGATACAAGCTCTAGAATGTGTACTTCCTACAGGCACAGAATTGCCAAGTAGGAGTCACAACCACCTCTGAACTTGAGATAGGTATTGATAAGCATTTGCATTCCAGAAAATTCCCCATAGTCCCCAAGCCTGGTTAGCACAGGGGCCACCTGTGCCACAGTATTTGACAGGGGCAGATTTTTTCCAGGGTGCATTTTCAAGGTGAGAAGG
Organism: Pogoniulus pusillus; assembly: GCF_015220805.1. Classification (NCBI taxonomy): domain Eukaryota; kingdom Metazoa; phylum Chordata; class Aves; order Piciformes; family Lybiidae; genus Pogoniulus; species Pogoniulus pusillus. The sequence goes on along the minus strand of NC_087288.1, from coordinate 3,751,347 downwards.
CTCTCATAGGATCATAGAATGCTTTAGGTTGGAAGGGATCTCAAAGATCATCCAGTTTCAACCTCCTGCCATAGGCAGGGACACCTCCACTAGAACAGGTAGCTCATGGCCTCATCCAACCTAGCCTTAGAATCATAGAATCAACCAGGTTGGAAGAGACTTCCAAGATCATCCAGTCCAACCTAGCACCCAGCCCTATCCAGTCATCTAGACCATGGCACCAAGTGCCTCATCCAGGCTTTTCTTGAACACCTCCAAGGATGGTGACTCCACCACCTCCCTGGGCAGCCCATTCCAATGGCAAATCACTCTCTCAACACCTTCAGGGAGGGAGCATCCACAACCTCCCTGGGCAACCTGTGCCAGTGTCTCACCACCCTCACTGCAAACAACTTCTGCCTAACATCCAGTTTCAATCTTCCCTCTGCCAGTTTAAATCCATTACTCCTCATCCTGTCATTACAAGACTTCATAAACAGTCCCTCCCCAGCCTTTCTGTAGCCCACTTCAGATACTGGAAGGCCACTCCAAGGTCACCTGGAAGCCTTCTCTTCTCCAGGCTGCAGAGCCCCAACTCTCATAACCTGTCCTCACAGGAGAGGTGCTGCAGCCCCCTGAGCACCTTTGTGGCCCTGCTTTATGCCAATATGAAGCAAATACTTGAAATGTTTGGACAGTGTATCAGTGAGTGTTTACTGATGGAGGCCAGCAAGGATGAGCAACTCATTTCCAGGAATTCTCAGGGCAAATGACTCTTGAGGGGTTGGGGGATACTGCTTCTGTGAAAGCTGCTGCAAAGCTGAGCCAGGCAAAGGCTGGAGAAATGCAGATGCACAGCAAACACAAACAAGCCTGACCTCCTGAATAGCTCATGCCCAGCTGAGCAGTTAGTGTAGTCTGGCAGTTGTAAGGGAGGAAAGTAAAAAAGCTTCAGACGCTAGGGAAATACCAGAGGGGAGAAAACAAAAGCTGTGTCTTCTTCCATTAGAGAGGGCACCTATCCCGAGGCTTGTACAATAAACTCCACCACAATCACTGGTCTCTGAGCAAAATCAAGCTTAGAAGTTACTCCAATAGTGATCATGAAAAGAAGTCTGAAGCAGAAGTATCTAAAAGCAATAAAGACCTTGAGGGATTTTGTTCTTATGGGTGTCAAAAGCATATGTGGGACCTGAATCTGTTATAATGATCTGCTGTTTATGTCTCACAGCAACTATCCCTGGAGGGTTGCAACCCAGTAGGTAATGTTTGCAGCTTTGGGCTCTGCTTGTGACAGTGGGCAGAACAAATTAATTAGTGTACACTCTACAGTAGTGGCTTTCTCTTTGTCACTTATGCCAACATGTCATGGTCTGCAGTGTTCCTTCCCTCTTCCATGCCCCCTTTCCTTCCTCAGGGTTGTGTTCTATTCGGCTCTCCTGAATTCTCTCATGGCATTGCTTCAGCTGGAAAAGGCTTCTAAGATCATGGAGTCCATTTGCTCAACTAACACCACCGTGGCCACTAAACCCCGTCCCAAACTGCCATCTCCACATGTTTCTTGAGCACCCCCCAGGGATGGTGATTCTGCCACCTCCCTGGGCAGCCTGTTCCAGTGCCTGACCACTCTTGCAGGAGAGACAGTTTTCCTAATACCCCATCTAAACCTTGCCTGGTGCAACTTGGGGCCATTTCCTCTTATTCTAGGGAGAGGAGACCAACACCCTCCTAGCTTCAACCTTATTTCAGGTAGTTTTAGAGAGCAATGAGGTCTCCCCTCACCTTCCTGTTCTTAAGGCTAAACAATCCCAGTTTCCTCAGCTGCTCTAGACCTTTTACCATCTTTTTTTTGCCATGTTAGAGCAAGTCCAGTTGATGAACACCATGGTGATCTAGAGGCTGGAGTGCTGATGGGCTCAAGAGCTGGGCTTGTGTAGCCTGGCTAACAAAAATATAAGGAGGGATCCCTCTGCTGTCTTCAACTCCCTTTGCCTTCTTGCTGTTCCTGTTTCAGCCCTGACAGTCTATGACACAAAGTTCCCAGGATGTCTCTGTTGTGCACTCTGTGGCACTTACATCTGTATTGCCTGTCTCACATCCAAAGCTGTAAAGCAGGGCTTTAGGAATGGTTTCAGGGTTCCCTACTGCTGATAGTTGTATGAATCATAGAATTGTCAGGGTTGGAATGGACCTCAAAGATCATCAGTTCCAACCCCCTACTATGGGCAGGGACACTTCACACTTGATCAGGTTGTCCAGAGCCCTGTCAAGACCAATCTTGAATATCTCCAGGGATGAGGCTTCCACCATCTCCCCGGGCAACCTGTTACAGTGTCTCACAGAATCATGGAATGTTAGGGGATGGAAGGGACCTTGAAGGATCATCAAGTCCAATCCCCCTGCCAGAACAGGACCACCTATAGCAGATGACACTGGAACACTGTATCTGCCCCCTTTCCACCCCACCCAGCCCATTTTGCCCATTTCCCACACCTAAACACACAGCACCTGGGCTCTCTTGGAGTCTCCTCCCACCCTAGGTGTGACCACTTAGACCTCCCTGCACCCTGCCCTTTATAAACAGCCCCAGGAGAGGCAAGCCCCAAGCTTGCCCGTCTGGGCAGAGGGATCCTCCTCCCATCATCACTGGTGAGTCCTCATGGTGCACACTGGGTGACTGGTGGTGGGGATCCAAAGGCCGGGGGGCCTGGTGGCCCCCCGGTTAGGTAGGGCAGGAGCTCGATGATTCTCTAACGTAAGATCACAAAATTGTCTGGGCTGGAAGGGACCTCAAGGATCATCTAGTTCCAAGTGCTCTGCACTGGGGGCAGAACTAGCTGATTCTTTTGCAATTTGAGCTGATCAAGCACAAGGTGTGGTGCTCACCTCCCCTCCACACAGCCTCCTTCCCACCAGCACACTGCTGGCAGCATCACAGGATGTTAGGGGTTGGAAGGGACCCAAGGAGATCATCCAGTCCAACCCCCCTGCCAGAGCAGGACAGTACTATCTAACACAGATCACAGAGGAACACATCCAGACAGGCCTTGAAAGGCTCCAGAGAAGGAGCCTCCACAACCTCCCTGGGAAGCATGTTCCAGTGCTGTGACCCTTACAGTAAAAAAGTTCCCCCTTGTGTTGAGGCAGAACCTCTTGCTGCAACTTGCACCCATTGCTCCTTGTCCTATCCCAGGGAGCAGTGAGCAGAGCCTGTCCCCCTCCTCCTGGCAGCCTTCAGATACTTATTTATCAAATCCCCTCTGAGTCTTCTTTTCTCCAGACTAAGCAGCCCCAGGTCCCTCAGTCTCTCCTCATAAGCTATGCCCTCCAGTCCCTAATCATCCTCATAGTCCTCTGCTGGACCCTCTCCAGCAGATCTCACCACTGTCATGCTGAAGAACTTCTTAGAATCCAGTCTCCATCTACCCACTTCCAGTTTTGCTGCATTCCCCTTAGTCCTATCACTATCCAGCACCCTAAGAAGGGCCTCAGCAGCTTTCTTGCAGGCTCCCTTCAGATACTGGAAGGCCACAATAAGGTCTTCTTGGAGCCTTCTCTCCAGAATGAATAGCCCCAACTCTCTCAGCTTGTCTCCAGCCTTCAGATCATCCTTGTGGCCCTTCTCTGGACACACTCCACCAGTATTTGCCTTCTCAAGTCCTCTCATATCATTTTGAATCCTTAGTCCTCTCCTTGCTTTTATAATAGTGTTGGAGTAGATTATCAAGCAAGAAGTGTTCTGTGTAGACTTTATGTTCTTCTTCTATGCAGCTACAGTGTTTATACATCAAGTGAGATGATTTAAGACATCTTTTTTAACCCAAATCTACATCTTCTATATAATTTCAGCAAGCAAAACAAGTACTTCTTTGAGCATTGGAAGACAAAGAAAAAAAAGGATACTCTTTTCATTTTAAATTTAACTTGCAGTATGAGTAAAGAATCAAAGCTATAAAAACAGAAGTAAAGTTTCAAATAGAAAGCCAAAAAAAGAATCCATGCTTAGATGTTTAACCTTAAATTTTCAGCTCTAGAAACTCTGCTGCTGTGAGAATTGTTAACATAGCCCTGAATAAAAGGCAGTCAGCAGATTTGTTCTCTTTGGGATGGTATTTCTCAGAATACCATGAACATTGTCTGTTGTCATTTGGCAGTGCCCTGATGTACAATATATCTGTCTGAAAATTCCTCTAGACTGTCGAATTCCAGCCACTGCATCCTCCAAGGTAGTGTCCTGAGGGTACATTTCTCAATCTTCTTAGCTGTTCTCTTTCACTAACAACAGAAGTTAAAACCAGTACCAAACATTTCATCTATCTGTCCCATTTCTCAAAGACAGGTCTGAAGGATGCATTTTCTCTCTACAGCACTTGCTTCCCCAAAACTGAAACAGGAAAGTTGCTACTGAAATAGGTGAAGCTTTCAGACATTTGAAAAGAAGTTCTTAGAATCAACCAGAGACCTCCAAGGTCATCCAACCTATCCCCCAGCCCTGTCAATCAACCAGACCATGGCACTAAGTGCCTCATCCAGGCTTTTCCTGAACACCTCCAGGGATGGTGACTCCACCACCTCCCTGGGCAGCCCATTCCAATGCCAATCACTCTCTGCAACAACTTCCTCCTAACATTCAGCCTAGACATCCCCTGGCACAGCTTGAGGCTGTGTCCCCTTGTTCTGTTGCTGGTTGCCTGGCAGAAGAGACCAACCCCACCTGGCTACAACCTCCCTTCAAGTAGTTGTAGACAGCAATGAGCCTCCTCTCCCCAGTGAGGGGCCTTCTCAATGAGACCCCTGAGCCTCCTCTTCTCTAGGCTAAACAATCCCAAACCCAACCCCTCACGGTTTTGCTCATTCATCTTTACACTCATATTTAGGGCAATGCAATTCTCTGTGGTTCCTTGAGATCCACTGAGTTAAAACTGATGGAGATTGTAGCTGATGATCTACAGGAGCACAAAACCAGAAAGTGGCCTACACTCAAAACATATGTGCTCATCACTCCATTTTGGCAGCAGATGCACAGATACAATTCCTGCCTATTCTAAAAATGCAGTCACTTGAAGTAGAAGTTGGTTGAGTTTCTCCTTCCCCCCCCTGCCAAGGGAATATACTCAGAAATATGAATTCCTGTGTCCTGCTTCATGTACCAGCATATAGAAAGAGCAACTAGAGATGGAGCATGTATAAGAACTACAGGCAGTTATTTATAAATAGATATTTTAGGCAATTCTCTTTGGAATTTACTTCTAGATGGAAAGACATTAAAAGGAGACCTAGACAATAGTCATCCAGCCAAGCACTGGCTGTGTCAGAAGTGATATTACAGATTTCCTGAAACAAAGATTTTCTTCAGCAATCCTGCATGAGGGAAATCGTTTACTTGTGTGATTCTGACTCAGTCCATTTGCAACATGTCTCAACTTCAGCCTGACTGCACAGCTCAAGCTTGTAACTCAGAATTTTAGATGCCTGCCTGCAGCACAGAAAAGTTTTTGTTGTGTTTCTGAATAATTCCACTTCTCTGAATGGGTGATATTCCAGCCATATGTGACTAGGGAGCAGAGGAACAGTTTCCATGCATTGTGATGTTGTCTATTCTCACAGAATGCACCAGGTTGGAAGAGACCTCCAAGCTCATCCAGTCCAACCTAGCACCCAGCCCTATCCAATCAACCAGACCATGGCACTAAGTGCCTCATCCAGGCTTGGCTTCAACACCTCCAGGGATGGTGACTCCACCACCTCCCTGGGCAGCCCATTCCAATGCCAATCACTCTCTCTGCCAACAACTTCCTCCTGATATCCAGCCTAGACCTCCCCTGGCACAACTTGAGACTGTGTCCCCTTATTCTGTTGCTGGTTGGCTGTCCTCATAGCAGAGCTGCTGCAGTCCTCTGAGCATCTTTGTTGTCTCCTCCAGACTTGCTTCAACAGTTCCATGTCCTTCTTGTGTTTAGAGCTCCAGAACTGTACACAGTACTCCAGATCACTTACTCCAACCCCCCGCCATAGGCAGGGATGCCTCTCAACAAAACTTGGTTGTCCAAGGTCTCATCCAATCTATCCTTGAACATCTTCAGGGATAGAAGCAGAGGAGCAGTGCATGCCCACCAGGGAGGCAATACATGCCCTCCAGGGAAGCAGTGTGCACCCACAGAAAGGTAAGGCAGTCAAGGGTGAAGTAAGAAGTCTTTTGCTAAGATCTTTTCCTCCCTGGTTAGCCAGCAGGCAATTTAGAGGACTACATGGTGAATACTCTCTCACCCATGCCTAGACTGTATTTTGGGTTATGAAACTTCATTCCCTGTTGATCCTCCCCAAGGACGAGCCTGGGAAAATACCATCTTTGGGTGGGTGAGTTTAGATCTCTAAGTGTGCTACTCACCATGTACAAACACAAAACCAAGAATGATTTTCCTGTGAGCTATTTTTAGGGTAGAAAGAAGAAAATGCTCCAAGGAGAGAGAAAACAGAGAAAAGAATTGTCTCTGCCATATTAAAAGTATCCATCCCCCTCTCCTAAGAGGTAGAGACACAAAGGGCACATCTGCTGAAAAGATCTGCTACTGAACAGAAGCATCTGAGCTGGGTTATATAAAAGCCTGATTATTTTAACAAATGATGCATAAAAATGAAATTAGCTTTGGAATTCCTGCAAGGCTCTCTGTCATCACACAGATTTAAATGACATAGAGGAGAAGGACAAATCACAGAATCACAGCATATCAGGGGCTAGAAGAGATCTTGGAAGCTCATCCAGTCCAACTCCCCCTGCCAGAGCAGGATCACCTAGACCAGATCACGCAGGAACACATCCCAGGTGGGTTTTGAATATATCTAAAGAGGGAGACTCCACAACCCCCCTGGGCAGCCTGTTCCAGTGCTCTGTCACTCCCATAGGGAAATAATTCCTCCTCATTTTCACATGGAACTTCCTATGCCTCAGCTTCCATCCATTGCCCCTTGGCCTGTCATTGGGCATCACCCAGCAGAGCCTGGCTTCAGTCTCTTGGCACTCACCCTTTACATCTTTATAAACATTGATGAGGTCATCTCTCAATCTCCTCTTCTCCAAGATAAAGGAGCCTCAGCTCCCTCAGGCTCTCCTCATAAGAGAAATATTCCATTCCCTTAATCATTTTTGTGGGACTGTGCTGGACACTCTCAAGCAGTTCTATGTCCCTCTTGAACTGAGGGCATTAAAAAAATCCAATGAGATTCTACCTCTATCTGCTTTCTCCCACACATGGATAAGGTCTTCTGCATACAGCTAGAAGAATCCTTATGTTTCCAGGTCCTGGTCCTCATGGGGACTTCAACCACTGACACAACTTCTGGAGGGCCAACACAACAGGGCATAAGAGAACCAGGAGATTCCTGGATTAAACTGGTAACTTCCTGACCTGAATGCCAGAGGAGTCAAAATGAAGACATGATCTACTCAATCATAGGTTCAACCAGGTTGGAAGAGACTTCCAAGATCACCCAGTCCAACCTATCCCCCAGCCCTATCCAGTCAACCAGACCATGGCACTAAGTGCCCCAGCCAGGCTTTTCCTGAACACCTCCAGGGACGGTGCCTCCACCACCTCCCTGGGCAGCCCATTCCAATGTCAATCACTCTCTCTGGCAACAACTTCCTTCTAACATCCAGCCTAGACCTCCCCTGGCACAACTGCAGACTGTGTCCCCTTGTTCTGTTGCTGGTTGCCTGGCAGAAGAGCCCAGCCCCACCTGGTTACAGCCTCCCTTCAGGAATTGTAGACAGCAATGAGGTCTCCCCTGAGCCTCCTCTTCTCCAGGCTAAACAACCCCAACTCCCTCAGCCTCTCCTACATAGAAGCAAGCAAAAGCTCATTCAGAATGTGATGGTCAAAGACAGCTTTGGCTGCAGTCACCATGAGATGGCAGAGTTCAGGACCCTGAGAGGAAGGATTCAGCAAATGGCTTTTCCTTAATTTCTGCAAGACAAAGTGGCCCATACCTGCCTGTAAAACACTCAGGCAAATGTATTGAACCAAATGCAAGCTGAACTTGACTTTCTGTCACAGCTTCTCATGCTGTAAAGAGAGTTGTTGAGACAAAGCCTGGAGGTGTCCTGTAGCAGTGTCCTACGATCTCCTCGAAGGCTGAGGTCTGGCCAGTTTCGCCTTCCCCCGCAGCTCCCACTGCAGACTTATCTCAAAGAAATGTTGGGTGTTCATCATTAGCACTGCAAGTTTCCAAGGACTGTGACATGAGTCATGTAAATTCATGCAGTCACTGGCAAAACATTTATAACAGAGGCTTATTTGCTGAAGTGAACTCTTAGGGAGGACAACATTTTAATGTAAACAAATGACAAAACCCTAATAGAGAGGCTGCAGTCTTGGAACAGGATGGGAGCTTGATGTATGCAGAGGTGGCTTTTGAGAATCACTGCTGGATCTTCCATGACCTAGTGGTGGTCCAGAGCCAATGTAATTTCCCAGCCCAGGTCATCTGGCACTTCATAGCTCTGATCCCACAGACAACAGAACTATGTGCTCTGTCTTAGAGGCCAGCTTCTACCAGTTTGAGAAACTTCAGTTCTGAGCCTGCTTTCAGGCAGCTGGGAATTTGGGCCAGAGCAGTCATTCATTTCATGTGTAGAACTGAAAAACTGAATCAATTAATCTCGTGAAAAAGCTTTTAGGGAAAGAACCACCCTGAGACTGATGAAAGGCAAAGGAATGGGAATGATTTCTGATGGTGCTCATCTAATTCCTGCTCTTCATCTTTTCCCAGCACCTTGTGAGACAAATAATTGTGAGCATGAGAAGCAAGACCTCTTTTTAGGTTAAAAAAAACCCTGAGGTAATAATGAATTTATCTCTTTCTGCCCAGTTTTATCCCCCCCCCTCATCAAAAGTAAGGGAGGACCAACCTTCTCCCTTACTGAAATGCTCTCTCAGAGCGGTAGGGGTTGGAAGGGCTTCTGGAGATCGTAGAGTCCAACCTTCCTGCCTGAGCAGATTCTCCTGCAGCAAGTTGCACAGGACAGAGTCCAGGTGGGCTTTGAATGACTCCAGAGATGGAGACTCCATCATCCCTCTGGGCAGCATGTTCCAGTGCTCCATCACCCAAGTAAAACAATTCCTCCTCATGTCTAGATGGACCTTACTGTGTCCAAGTTTGTGTCCCTTGTCTGCCACTGGGAACCACTGAGAAAAGACTGGCCCCATCCTCACAACGTCCAGGCCTGTGTGTTTATAAGCATTGCTAATCATCAGCTGCCACCAACTAAAGCTTTGGAGCATTGACACTGGCACTTCACTTGACCACCTGTGATTGACCCAATGGGTAACCTTCTTGTCCATTAAAATGTGTTCATTTGAGGAGTGCTCTCCCAGGGGTAATGAGCCAGGGGAGATCACTGACAGTTATCTTTCAGTTTTGTCACTCTGTGGCACATTATTGACCAGATGCAATGTCCTGATTCAACATTAGCTTTGAATTTTTCTTTCTGGAGAAGGATTTTCAGGCCTTTCAGTCAGAGCCAGGTTTATTGCCAGGATCTATCAGAAATGCAACCACAAATCTTCAGGGAAGGATAAATTATACATCTCTATCTAAATAGACCCTATTGGTTCTATTTCATTCAAGGAACTATCAACAAGCAGAAGCATCTAATCAAGAAGATAAAGCAGCAGTTCATATCACTGCCAGGAGGACTATGCATGCCCAGGAGCTCTTTCTAACTATGCTGCTCTTCAGGAAAATATCTGCAGTGCACTGTGTCAGCTGGTGGGAAACACTGCTCTCAGATCTTTGAACAGACCAAAGTCTTGAGGACTTATTTTCATTTCCCCCCCACCCTGGGGTTATTCAACATGTCAAACATCAAATTAATGTTCATCATGCTCTTCAAGTAGAATGAAAGCCTAGCACAGAAGGCTTTTCTGGGCTGTGATGTCATGCCTAGAGACAAGGCTGTTTACATGGTTGAAAGGAGACTTACTGGGTTTTCCCATTGCCTTTGGTTTGCCCATGCCAGTACAGTGTGTTCTTGCAGTGCTGGGTTCCCAAGAAACACTTTGGGAAAGGAAAACAAACATTATCTTGTGTATCTGTCTGCATAGCTTCATCTTTTTGAATGGTTTATTTAACATCTTCTGATGTGATACCATAATCTTCCTTTGGCAACAATTCAGTATTGCTCTGGACTGCTAAATGCTCTCTGGATTGCTATGTTGTAATTTCAACTGCAAAATGAGGTCAGTTCTCATCTTCTATCCTACCCTATTCCTATTTCTGCACCAACCAGGTTAGTTCTCACCTTCTCCTACCCTATCCTTATTCTTGCACCAATCATGTTAGTTCTCATCTTCTCCTATCCTGTTCCTATTTTTGCACCAACCAGGTGAGTTCTCATCATCTCCTAAAGTGTTCCTATTTTTGCACCAACCAGGTGAGTTCTCATCATCTCCTACCCTGTTCTCATTTTTGCACCAACCAGATGAGTTCTCATCATCTCCTATCCTGTTCCTATTTTTGCACCAACCAGATGAGTTCTCATCTTCTCCTATCCTGCTCCTATTTTTGCACCAACGAGGTCAGTTCTCATCTTCTCCTATTGTGTCTGTGGCTTCCAGGGGTAAAATCCCACCTGATTCTGCTGTTCATTTCCCTGGCAGTCCTGATTGCTGCAAAGTCTGATAAATGAAGCCCAGTTTGTACAAACTTTCCTAGTGGGACTCTTGCTTCAAAGCTTTTCTGTTTGTTTAGCTACATAGTATGGAGACTTTATTGTACTCAGCTTCAGTGAGGCCACACCTTGAGTATTGTGTTCAATTTTGGGCACTGCAATATGAGAGGGATGTGGAGGTGCTGAAGCAGGTCCAGAGGAGGGCAACAAATCTGGGGAAGGGCCTGGAGGATAAATCTTATCAGGAGTGACTGAGGGAGCTGGAGATGGTGAGTTTGATAAAGAGGAGGCTGAGGGGAGACCTCACTGCTGTCTGCAGCTACCTGAGGGGACATTGTGGAGAGGCTGCTGCTGGTCCCTTCTCACAGGTAATTGGAGACAGCACAAGGGGGAATGGCCTCAAGCTGAGGCTGGGTAGGTTTAGATTGGACATTAGGAAAAAGTTTTTTTCATGGAGAGAGTGTTCAAGGACTGGAATGAGCTGCCCAGGGAGGTAGTGGAGTCACCCACCCTGGATGTGTTTAAAAGTTGTTTGGAAGTGGCACTTAGGGCTCTGCTTTAAGACGAATCTTATAGAATAGGGTTCTAGGTTGGGCTTGGTGATCCTGAGGGGCTTTGCCAGCCTGCATATTGACTGAAGTGTGCTACTCACTGGGTCATGGTTTAGGCTGTGGTGACTCATAGTCTCTGTCTCTGCTTCTTTGGAAGCTTGCTGCAGAGAAGGAAACTTTGTGCTAAAGCACTCGAGTCTTTATTTTGGACCACCAGTAGGAAAAGATTTGTGTAGCCAATACGTATGTGCCACTACGTGGAGAGAAAGCAAGCAGCAAAAGACAGCATGTGAAGTTCTAGAGCCATGAAGTATTCCTGGTACAGAGAGGATGGAAGTCAACCAGAAGTCTTTCCATTGACTCTGTTGGATTTTGGAGCAAGCCTTATGTATGTAAGTGGCGTCCAAAGGTCTGAGCTGTTCACAAATGGTCCATGTCTGTTGTAGTTACCAGAAAATGCAAGAAATGGGACAGAGTTCAAAGCTTCATTTTTTTTTCTCCCCAAATCCAAGTCACACAAACAAAGAAAGATGCCATTATTCAACCTGCTACAGTCCCTCAGAGTGCCGAGTTGCCCTGTGATCCAACTCCTCAGCTATTAAATAATAACAATAATAACAAAGGAACTTTGCTGGCTAGCAAAATACAGGGCAGGAACTACCAAATCTCAGCAAAGGTGAAGAGCCACTCTGGAAATGGTCACAGATATAGTTGGGCTGCATATTAGGAACTCACTAACTTTCCAAATCAGGCTTTGTTCTCACTCTCCTATACCCTTCCCTGGTGAGACCTCACCTGGAATACTGTGTTCAGCTTTGGGCTCTCCAGTTCAGGAGGGACAGGGATCTACTCGAAAGAGTCCAAGCGAGGGCTATGAAAATGATGAAGGGGCTGGAGCACTGCCCAGTGAGCAGAGGCTGAGGGACCTGAGGCTGTTTGGTCTGGCAAGGAGAAGACTTAGAGGGGATCTGATAAATATTTATAAATATCTGAGGGCTGGGGGTCAAGAGGGAGGGGACAAACTCTTCTCAGCTGTGCCCTGGGATAGGATGAGGGACTTGTTAAAACTCCTGGTGCTGGACTGTGTCCATCTGTCCAGGTCCCTCTGCAGAAGTGCAGACAGCTATCATCACCATTGGATTATACCTTGAACAGTGAAATTGTAGATAAATTAAATGATGAGGTTTTGTATTTGGACTGTGTGCTCTTCATGTCTAGCAAGCACCCAGATTTTGAGAATACCCAGTAAAACAGAATCAGACTCTGACATCAAACTTGTCAAAATGCTATGAGAAAAGTAGCACTGAAGAAGAACACCCTTATGGTCACAAAAAGCTCCTATTTATCCCTTCTTCCACAAGTGCCATTGGAATGGGCTGCCCAGGGAGGTGGAGTTGCTGTCCCTGGAGGTGTTCCAGAAAAGACTGGATGAGGCACTCAGTGCCATTGTCTGGTTGATTGGACAGGGCTGGATGATAGGTTAGACTGGATGAGCTTGGAGGTCTCTTCCAACCTGGTCAATTCTGTGAGAAGTGGTGGCAGTTTAGATTGGACATCAGTAAAAAGTTTTTTCCTGGAGAGAGTGGTCAGGCACTGGAATGAGCTGCCCAGGGAGGTGGTGGACTCACCAACCCTGGATGTGTTTAAGAGTTGTTTGGATGTGGTGCTGAGGTTTAAGGTGAATCTTATAGAGTAGGGTTCTAAGTTGGACTTGGTGATCCTGAGGGGCTTTGCCAACCTGGACATTTCTGTGATTCTGTGAACAGCAGACAGGCAATGCTTTGCCTCCTGATTAAAACAAAAGGTGACCCACCCAGGCAGTTTCAGTGAGTAAAATATTGCAAGGCTGCCTTTCATACTTGACCAGCATCATGATCGTGCTGCTGACCTTTTATGGGTGATTTGATACATATATGTGAGCATAGAATGAACGTGGGGGTGAGAAACAGCTCTTTTCCCACATCTGAACCCTAACCACATGAATTTTAAACAAGCCATAGTTCAAAACAAGCTCAATTGCACTGGGCTAAGCCCTACAAGTTCTTTGTAGTGTGCAGAAAGGGCAGGAAATGGGAGCTTGTGTCATTTTCAGAGTCAGTTTAGGACATCAGAAGTCCTGGGGGAATACAGACAGAGCAGCTGCTGGCTTCCCCCTAATCAGAAAAGCTCTTGCTCATGATGGCTATATCCATATAGTGGCTATATCCATATAGTCTATCCCAGCAGACACCACTGCATAATCCAGGTAGATGGAGTCTGTACAAATGAACATCCAGAAAAATAGGAGTGCTTTGAGTCTTCTTGCATGAGGCATAATTTTCTATGGTGTGGAGTCAAATAGATGCTTACGTTCTCAGCCTTGGACCTAGACTTCCTGGCCAGGCCAGGCCCTGGAGTCAGGATTGTCTTCCCATGTGTCATATAAAGAGTTAGAAGATCTTCAATGGGCACAGCCTAACTGGATCAGCATGTACAATCTTAGAGATTTTTCTGGGAGTCAAAATGAGCCAAAGCAACTATGCAGAGGTCACTTTGGTGGCATTTCTCATTCTGCAGCTCTCAAATGTGTGCTACAGTTCCTTGGCAGGGTCTTTTACTCTTCTCACTCAGAAAAAATCTTATTTATTGTTGCAGACTAACACCCCCTGTATAGAATCACCACAGTAAATTTTCCTATCTTCTTGATCACAGCTATCAAGAATTTTTTGGTCTGGTCAAAACTGGTTTTCCCTAGGGGTCAGTTTTGGGGAGCTCAGTTTAAGGTCTTCTTCAACAGTCTGGATGTGAGGACTGAGTGGAGTGCACCTTTGGTAAGCCTGCAGCTGACCCCAAATCGGGTGGGAGCATTGATCTGCTCAAAGGTAGGAAGGTTCTGCAATGGGATCTGGACAGGCTGGATCAGTGGGCTGAGGTCAGTTGTATGAGGTTCAAAAAGGCCAAGTGCTGGATCCTATACTTGGGTCACAAAAATCCCATGCAGTGATAGAGGCTTGGGGGAGAGTGACTGGAAAGCTGCCTGGCAGAAAAGGACCCAGGGGTGCTGATTGAAATCTGGCTGAACACAAACCAGGAGAGAGCTCAGGTGTCCCAGAAGACCAAAAGCATCCTGACCTGTGTCATGAATAGCGTGACCAGCAGGAGTAGGGAAGTGATTGTGCCCCTGTAGTGGGCACTGGTGATACACCAACAAGAAAGAGGTAATTAGTCAATAGAACCAAAGCTTTATATGCATGGCATCATTTTCAGTAACTTCTTCCTGCTGTATGTTAGTGTTCTGAACAAATCACCTCTTCACTCCTGGGATTTACTTCTTAACTTCTTAAGCCATGCATGTAGTTTAAGATACTTTTGAGATGTAAATGATTATTGTTATATATTGTTCTTGTGACATTTTTTATGGGCCCCTTGCAGGGATCACCCAGCTAATCCCTCCTTCGAAGTAGGGCACTGCTAGAAGTCATTTGGCAGCATCTGGAGAGGATTGCCTGGAGGAAATGTAGGCAATCTTTGGCTGTCTGGCTTATTTCAGCACCACTGTACATGTTTAATGATGATATGATGCAAGCAAAGTCCTGCTTTCCTGCTCAGCCTTGTGATCTCAGGGTCTGCAAGCAAGTTTCTTAATGCTTCTGTGAGACCAGGCTGTTTCATCTGTCATGTAGGCAGCTGCAGGATTTCCACTGCCCTTTTCTCCTGCCAGTGGAAACACAGCCAGGACCACGCAGCCATGAGGAATCTTAGGATGTGTATGTTGAACCCAACAATTCTGAGGTTAGCATGACTCTGGTTTGGTTTTTTATGTATAGCACAAGTCTAATGCATGCAGAGCAAGTCTTCACTATTTGAAAGTGTCTTGCATCTTCTTTTTTTTGTTACCTAAAACTGAAGGATTAAACAGGACTACTGTCCTTGGCAGGGTCATACCAGACATGATCCTATGAGTACTTTCACTTCAGTTCTAAGCACATGGTCCAAGATGGCAAAGTTTTCCACTTTTGTTACCTCTGCTATTCTGGGGTGTGTTAGAAGGGCTGTGGTTAGTAGGTTGGGAGATGCTCTCCTGCCCCAGTTCAAGAGGGACATAGGACTGCTTGGGAGAGTCCAGCACAGAGCCACAAAGATGCTGAAGGGAATGGAACATCTCTCTTAGAAGGAAAGCCTGAAGGACCTGAAGCTCCTTAGCTTGGAGAAGAGGAGACTGAGAGGTGACCTCAGCAATGGTTATAAATCTGTGCAGGCAAGTGGCAGGAGCCTGGAGCCAGGCTCTGCTGGGTGATGCCCAAGAACAGGACAAGGGGCAATGGGTGGAAGCCCATAGGAAGTTTCATGTAAATATGAGGAGGAATTTTCTCCCTGTGAGGGCGACAGAGCACTGGAACAGGCTGTCCAGGGGGTTGTGAAGTCTCCCTCTCTGGAGATCTTCAAAACCCACCTGGATGTGTTCCTGTGTGATCTGGTCTAGGTGATCCTGCTCTGCAGGGGGTTGGACAGGGTTAGCTGTCAAGGTCTCTTCCAGCCCCTGACATTCTGTGATAGTGTGATCCTCCAGCTGACAAGTTTAAGTGCTTGCATCATTAAGAGCAGTTGTTTGGTCTGCGCGTTGTTCAAACAATGCCTGCATTGTTAGCATTGATACTGTTCAGAACAGGCAAACATTTGCCCTGACCTCAGAGGAAGTCTGGAAAACACTCTTTGGGATAAAAATGCATTTTCACATGTGTCTAGGGTTTCTATGTCATTCCAAGTTTGGTGTACCATGCCGAGTCACCATGGTGGTGTAAGGAAGAGGAGGAGCCAAACCACATGCCTCTTGCTGCAGAAGTTTCTCTGTTCACATCCTCCTTTGGACATTTGCTGGCTAAGTGCCTGCTCTGCGCCTTGTCTGTAGGAAACGGCTTGGCAGTTTCACCCTCTGGCTACCACAATGTCTCCCCCAGTCAGAAGTATGTCATCTGTGAGCTGCCCACCTCTCAGCCTGCACACCTACACACAGAAGGAAGGCCTGAAAAAGAGAAATTCCCTTGGGTATCCCTAGGAATGCAGTTGGGGAAGACTGATGGAGGAAGCTGTGGTTTAAGTAGAAGTTATGAGAAGATGGAAAGCAACATTGTGGCTCTGGTTCAGAACCCAAGAGATCTAACACTAATTTAGCTCCTCTGTTGCTTCCTGAGTAACCTCAGAGAATATCTCCAGGCTCTGGCTGTCCATCTGTATGCTGAGTTAACACTTCTCCTTCCTTCAGCTTTGTTAAGACCTGGTGTCTGAAGCAGTGGGGTTTGATGTAAGACAGAAGTGAGCTCAAGTAATTAGAGAGAGAGATCTGCAAGTTATCTAAGTGTAAAGTTATTTGAATGGGTTTTAATCACCTGCAAAATGCTACATTCAGTACATTACAAAAGCATAATGGCATCCAGGTGAAAAATAGGCCAATTTAAAAGGCGGGACAAATAACAATGCCTAAGCAAGGCACAGGACACCATTTTTGAAGGATCGAAACGGCAACGAACAAAAAAAAAACCCACTCTGTTTTTAAAACTACCACATAACACCTCCAAAAAGTGACCTGACAACACTTCAGGCATATATACATGAAAATACTCTGACACACTTTGTTTCAAACTGTTAAGCTCCTAAAATTCCCAAGTGGTTGAGCTTATTGGTGCAAAGGAATGTAACTAGCCACTGGCTGGCTGCAATAGATTTACAGATTACACTGGGTTGGAAAGGTCATTTTCTCCAACTCCCCTTCAGTCAGCAGGGACACCTCCAACTAGAGCAGGCTGCCCAGGAGCACATCAAATTTGATCTCAGATGTCTCCAGAGACAGGACCTCCACAACATCCCTGGACAGCCTGTTCCAGTATTTTATCATTGTAAAGAACTTCCTTCTAATGTCCAGCCTAAATCTGCTCCACTCCAGTTTAAAACCATTGCCCCTCATCCTGTCACTGCAAGCCCTTCTAATAGATCAATAAATCTCTTTTTGCAGCTAATATTAGCACAGTCTGTTGCTGTAGTTAATATATAGATTATAGTTGGATAGGAAAGACAGGAACAGCCATGATGACTCAGATCAAGGGTCTGCCTTTTACATCATAACCAAAGGGAAGCTGAGAGGGCAACCATGTAAGGTACTTCCTGCAAGTCCTTTTCTAACATCCAACTATTTCATGCCAGGGAATTGCCCGAGACAAATAGCACACTGAACCATAATAAGTTGAAGACTCTCTTCTGAAATAAGAGCAAATAACATAGAGTGGATTCAGCAGTTCAGGGGTTGGAAGAGTTGTGAGCCTAGATCAAATACACCTGCTCAACAGACAAGAGTCTGTGCTGCTGATGCTGTCTGCTTGGCTTTTACACTCTCCACCCTGCATTGCTTTGCAAAGCTGCTCGATACTTTTTGCTCCCAGCTCACACCGACATTAACAGTGACAAAAGCCTGAGCACATTTACATTCACTGCGAGTAACTAAGGCTGCAATCGCAAAAGCCTGATCAACAGCAACACCTCGAGAATCAGAATATCCTACCGAGGAAAGAATCGCTTCTTACTCTGAAAGAATCTGTAGACTCAAAGTATGTGTTTGAGAATCTGCTGCCTTTGAAGTTTTAAATGCCCCTTTAAGCCTGTCTCCACAAATTCCTGTGGCAACGAGCTCCAGAAGTTCACCACCCTTGGTGCAAACAAACGTACTTCGTTTTCGCTGCTTCCTGCTGGTCTCCTGCTAATTCTGTGTCGACCATCACAGTGCACACCAGTTTCATGTTCTTAAGAACCATAACTAGCAGGACTTTGTAAATCTCATGAAGATCCCACTCAAACTTCTCCTTCCCAAATTCGAACGCCTCGGGGTTTTTAGTTTCTCACTGCCTGGCAGCTGCTTCATCCTTCTGACCACTTTAAGCGCACTTCATTCACCATCCCTGCACCTTTTAGAGGGCTAACGCACAGTATACCAAACATAAGCACAACAAAGCTTTTAAAATGATCAAATGGTGCTTACCGTGTCCTCCTGCGCGTTTTCTGGCACCGCAGAGCACTCCAGGGATTCTCCTTCGGCTGCTGCTTCCCTCTGAGCCAGCGACTTCAGAGCTGCGCTGACTCCGAACACGAGCTGCACCTGAGGTTGCCCAACTCGGAACTAAGAGCTGCACCTGTGGACACAATGCACATCATTTCTACTTGCACATGCCACTTTCTCCGCATTCATTGCCGCTTTTCACCCACTCCCTCGGCATCTGGCTACCTGAAAGCATCACTGCCGCGCCCGGAGGTTTCACTGGATATTCCTTTCATCAGGACACCGATAAAGGTACAATTAAAATCAGCAGCAACTGCTAAGACTCCACCAGTGAAACTGCTTTCTCCTCTCTAGCCAATTTCAACTCCACAGAAGGACTTTTACTGTAGCCTTGTGGTGCCTTGATTTCTGTAATTGCCAAAACCTGAGAGCATAAATTAGCCCTAACTGCCCTGACAGGTTTCACCTGGGCACTACGTCCACAGCTCTGCTCGCGGGTGCAGCCCTGGCTGTGAGCCTCAGCTGCGCCGTAGCTAGCCTTGTTCTTGGCCTTTGCCCTGCTGCCCTGGCTTACTGGCTGAGCTTTGCGTTGCTGGGGTAGTCTTGTCTCCTGCCTTGTGTGAGAGTCTAAATCCTCTCTCTTGTTCATCAGCAAACATAAAGATTGCATCGTCGCTCCCTAATCAGCACAGACAAAGATTGTCTTTGTTAACCTCCGGGACTCAGACCTTTTGCTTGGCCGAAAGCTCAGGGATGCAAATCAACAGACAATGCCTTGGAAACTCCTGGACCTCAGCCTGGCTGGGATGCCCAGGATGCCTTACCTCAGCTACCCCAAAGGGAAAGGCTGATGTGTGTTCAGGGTATGGACAGGTACAGCCAGGCAGGGGTCAGAGGCCCTCTCCCCGGTGGCGCCGGACCCCTGCGAATGCATGAGGATAGGCAGGAAGGGTTCCTGGGAGCTGCAGCCGGACACTGAGCAGAACACTGGATAAAAGGCAGGAGGAATGCCTGCCAAAGGGGGGCACTCCCAGCAGACTACCAGGTGCACTTCTACCAGCCCACCAAGGGCTGACCTCCACCAGAGCTACGCCACCACCAGAAGAATCCCTGGCGAGCTCCACCGAAGACCGTCCCTGGGCCACGCACCCGTCCCTCTCTCCTCCCCACCTGCCACTGAGGGTAACATGCGCCCAGCTCCTTTCCTTCCCTGCTTCTCTTCTTCTCCATCGTTCTCTTTATCTCTCTCCCCCTTCTCTTTCTCCCTCTGTTTTGTCCAACCTTATCCTTCAATAAATAGTTCTGTGGTGATCTCGGATCTCGTTTCTACTTTAACTTCACAGCATGGAAATCCGTAAGAGCAGATCTTGCTCCTCTGGCCAGAGACGTTGTTAATCTCTGTTCTCTGGACCTGTGCTGCATGCAGTGTCCTGCTCTGTGGCCTCTTCTTCCTGTGGGGACTCCTTGGATCGATCCTGGACCTGACTCAGCACCTGGCTGCACCCTGCACAGTGATCACTGGGTGGTTGATGACACCTTTTTCTCTACATGAGCACTGCTTCTGCTGGGGTCACCTTTGTTTCCTGCTTGTCCTCCTCAGGGAGCTGCCCTGCTCCTGTTGCTTCCTGGCAGTAGTAAATTTAGTTTGGAATCTTGTCAGGGCTTTTAAAATGTCCAGATATGTTAGTTAGGGGCAGCAGGTCAGTGAGGCAGCATTTTCCCCTTGCAGAAGTCCCATTGACTCTTTAGTGATGGACTTTATTTGCATGTTTTGTGGTCTTGCTCCTCATTTTTAGACTCCACCATCCCACCAGGGCTGGAAATGGGTCTCATTACGTCTATAGTACCCAGGTTTCCCTTCTGTGAGTGGGAGCTGTATCGACTTTTAGTGACCTTGTGATTGAGAGTGATTAGCTGTTGTGCTGAGGGATTAGTTTTAGTCAAGGACTTGTCAGTGTGAAACTCATGACTGGACTCGATCAGCTTGAAGGGCTTTTCCAATCTAAGAAACTCTGTGATTAAAATTAACAGAATGAACAAAATTAAAGAAGTTCAACACAAGGGGGAACTTCTTTACTGTAAGGGCCCCAGAGCCCTGGCACAGGCTGCCCAGAGAGGTTGCAGAGTCTCCTTCTCTGGAGACTTTCAAAGCCTGTCTGGATGTGTTCCTCTGTGACCTGAGCTAGATTGTGTGGTTCTGCTCTGGTGGGAGGGGTTGGACTGGATGAATTTTTTGGGTCCCTTCCAATCCTTGACATCCTGTGAACACAACTTTAAGTTTGCTCAGCTTTGCTCTATGTTCTGCTGAGCCACTGATGTCAAGGAAGGATTTTTTGACTTTTTAAATACAATTGTTCAGTTCCTAATAGCAACTTTTTACAGAGAGGATGTCTGTAGCTCATGCTCTTATGCAGGTTGAATTGAACCTTAGGAAATGAAAGAGAGACACTGTGGCAGGCAGTGTAGCACTGTCACAGGTGTTAATGGACCTCGTTAATCAGGATAATAACTTGTTAAAGAGCCAGTGTGATGGGACCCATACAGGATTCATTGCAAACAAGTGCTCCTTGCAAACAGGTGGAATCTGAGTCATGCAAGAGGGTTATCTAACCTAGAGCTGCCTGTGAGCAAACAAATCCCCTAGTCTGACTCTTATATTTAGCTCTCCTATGTTCTGTGAGGTCAAGGTGACAGAATGTATTTGTACCTAGAACAAAAGCTTCCATGTTTGTAACAGTCTGGACACCCTGGACCACCTATTAGCTCAAAGGCAGCTTTGGAGAACAACTTAGAAATGGTTTGATATAGACCTACTGACACTGAAAAAGTATCCAAAATCTTCCTTGAGAGTCCAGAGGTCGCAATTCCATGACTGCTGTCTCCATAAGCTCAGCACAGTGGCATTATGGCTCTTTCTTACTGGTTTGATGTGATCAGTACAACTGGAAAAACAATCTCATGTACTAACTGGCTACTGCTATAGCCATCCAAAGCCAAGCAATAAGCAACAGCATATTTGGGGGGTGATGTGCTTTTCACTTGCCAAGCAGTGCAAATGTAGAAGCTGGCAGATTATTCTATTTACAAAGGAGCAGAACAGCAGTGGAAGATTAATTTTTGAAGTCATCTTCCTTCAGTCTAGAGCAGCAGCTGAAGAATATTGCCCTTTTTTCATGTCAGCTGTTGCTACCTGTCACTAGCTCTGTTATCAGGGGTAGCATAAAGAAAGCAAGCTGCACTCTTAGACCCTATCATTTGTCATGAGGTATTTAGGAACTCAGTCCATTGTGGGAAGACTTCAAAATAGGTTCTCTGCACCAGGTAACCTTAAAAGTTTTATAGGTAGGATGAAGTGAGTGAACAGAAATCATCCCAAAGTAAGAGCCTCATTTCTCTCTGCACTCTTCTACACTGCATACATTTCCCCTTGCCTTTCACTTTTTTTACTGTAGGCTATCTTTTTCTAGCCTTCCTCATTGTTCTCACTGGGACTCTGCCTGATTGATTCACAGGTTTCTCAAACTGCAGCTCATTAAACTGGATACCTCACACTAGATCAGGTTGCTCAGAGCCACATCCTGCCTGGGCTTCCACCATCTCCCTGGGCAACCTGTGCCAGTGTCTTGCCACCCTCGTATGAAGAACTTCTTCCTAACATCCAGTCTGAATCTACCCGCTTCTAGTTTTGCTTCATTCAGTCCTATCACTACCTGACACCCTAAAAAGTCCCTCCCCAGCCATCTTGTAGGCTCCCTTCAGATACTGGAAGGCCACAATAAGGTTTCCTTGGAGCCTTCTCTTTTCCAATCTGAACAACACAAACTCTCTCAGCTTGTCTTCACAGGAGAGGTGCTCCAGCCCTCTGATCCTCCTCGTGGCCCTTATCTGGACACGCTCCAGCATGTCCAGATCTTTCTTCTAACAGGGGATCCAGAACTGGATGTAGTACTTCAGGTGGGGTCTCACCAGAGTGGAGTAGACCTCCACTGTGTTTCCAATCAGAAGGTCAGACAGACCTTCCAAAGGGTAAGTCTCCAAGATGAAACACGAGCTTCTGTGCTGATGGTTAATGGCCCTTGAAGCAGTGAAGATGAGACTATTGCAGCGTAAATCAAAGGGTACTTAACTTCCATTGACATCAATTGTACAACTAATGCCTGGGGCCATGGCCCACACAGCTCCTGTGCACAGACCTGAGACACCAAGAGAGAAAGGATGCCTTCTTTGAAGGACAACTCAGGGACACTGAAGATTTATTTGACTGGATGTGTCCTGCCAGACAAACTTTTGAAGCAGTTAGAAATAAATTGGCAGCAAAAGAGCTGAGAGAAGGCACAGTTTGACTGCAGGAAAGCTCACACAAATGCTAAGATTATTTATTCTGTTGTCCTGTTCATTGTCCCAGGCAACAGGAGACAGGACCAGGGCAGAGTCTGAAGCTTCACCAGGGAAGGTTTAGGTTGGATATTCACTTCCTGATGGAAGGGGTGATTAGGCACTGGAATGGACTGCCCAGGGAGGTGGTAGAATCATCATTGTTGGAGGTCTTTAAGAAAAGATTGGATGTGGAACTTTATAGAATCATAGAATCAGCCAGGTTGGAAGAGACCTCCAAGCTCATCCAGTCCAACCTAGCACCCAGCCCTGGCCAAGCAACCAGACCATGGCACTAAGTGCCCCAGCCAGGCTTTTCTTGAACACCTCCAGGCATGGTGACTCCACCACCTCCCTGGGCAGCCCATTCCAGTGCCAATCACTCTCTCTGCCAACAACCTCCTCCTAACATCCAGCCTAGACCTCCCCTGTGGCACAACTTGAGACTGTGTCCCCTTGTTGCTGGTTGCCTGGCAGAAGAGCCCAACCTCACCTGGCTACAGCCTCCCTTCATGTAGTTGCAGACAGCAATGAGGTCTGTCCTGAGTCTCCTCTTCTGCAGGCTGCACACTCCCAGCTCTGTCAGCTTCTCACAGGGCTGAGCTCCAGGCCTCTCACCAGCTTCATCATCCTTCTCTGGACACCTTCCAGAACCTCAACATCTCTCTTGAATTGAAGGGCCCACTTGCTGGAATGGCTTAGCTGATATGGTGGTGTTAAGTTATAGCCTGGGCTTGATGATCTTGGAAGTCGTTTCCAGCCTCAGTGATTCTGTGATTCTATGAGTTATCTGTGAAGCTTAAGTGAAATGTGTTCTCATGCCTACATGATACTGACAGGCATTTCAAACTGTTTTCCTATAATCAGAGTTGAACATAGGGAAATGATTGCAGAAGCACACTTGTGGGAATTGCTGTGCCAGGGCAGGTTTAGGCTGGATGTTAGGAAGAAAGTCTTCATAGAAAGAGTAATTGGCATTGGAATGGGCTGCCCAGGGAGGTGGTGGAGTTACCATCCCTGAAAGTGTTTAAAAAGAGATTGGATATGGCAGTTGGTGCCATGGTTTAGTTGATTAGATAATGTTGGGTGATAGGTTGGATTTGATGATCTTGAAGGTCTTTCCAACCTGGGTGATTCTGTGAAAACATTGGAGGCAAAGTTCCTTGCTGAAGAAATGAAGGACCTGGTTCCTTAAAAGAGATCCAAGGAAGGTCCATGCCTGCGGCAAGGAAAGAATCAGACAGCAAAACCAGCAGGATACCAAAAATAGTCAGGCAGACTCTCCAGGGAAGAGAGTGAAAGAGTGCTTGAAATTCTGACTTGCTAACGCCCTCATTAGCGCTTATGACTACATACAATAGGTAGCAATAAACAGAGTGCCGCAGCTGTTAAGTAGCCACTTCAGCACAAGATGCAAGTCCTATTGCACATACTTTCTTTCAATTCTTCTCCAGGATTAGCTAATCAGGAAACTTTTGATTATGTCTGAAAAGAGGAACTCTACTCTCTGTGGAAGCCATAAAATAGTGACATATTTCACTTGAGTTGCTGTTACTGCTTTGCTGTAATTTATTCTTGGGTCACTTTCAGTGGGAACAGGGAACACTGAGAACAGAGTAACATTAAGCTAATGAATGAGTATTCAGCTGAATCACCACGAGTGAAAAAAGGCTTCATTAATACAACTGTGTGAGGCTGTTAGCTTTTTCTTTTAGAGTAAATTCTGTGATTCCTAGCAGAGAAGCAGGAAAAAAGCTGTCTAGCTTTTGCTTTGGTTTACAGTGCTCTGTTAGTGCTGCCACTGGAAAAAAAGGTTAAGCTATAAAGATTTTTAGCACAAAACCTGTGCAGGATAAATGACTGTGAAGATGATGAATTTTGCTAATGAGGTGTCACATAGGAACTGTGCTCTGTGTGTTAGCCTTGCATAGAACTCCTAAATAACCTAGAGTGATGCAAATAGCATTGAGCACCTTTTTCTCTCTAATATGAGGCTTGCAAATATGTTGGGTAAGGCAGCCAGAGGTCAGGCAGTGCCAGAATCCCAGTATCACAGAATTAACCAGGTTGTAAAAAGGCCTTTGAGATCATCAAGTCCAACCTATCAACTAACACCTTCTAATTAACTAAACCATGGCACTAAGTGCCTCATCCAGACTCCTTTTAAACACCTATAGGGATGGTGACTCCACTACCTCCCCGGGCAGCTGATTCCAATGCCAATCACTCTTTTGGCCAATAACTTCTTCCTAACAACCAGCCTAAATCTGCCCTAGTACAGATTGAGGCTGTGTCCTCTTGTTCTGTCACTGGGTGCCTGGCAGAAGAGACCAATCCCACCTGGCTGTGAACACCCCCAGCTCCCTCAGCCTTTCCTCATATCATTTTCACAAGAACACGTAAAATGGTTTAAGTTGGAAGGGATCTCAAGGCTTATCCAGTTCCAACCCCCTGCCATAGGCAGGGAAACCTCCCACTAGAACAGATTGCTCAAGGCCTCATCCAACATGGTCTGAACACCTCCAGGGAGGGAGCAGCTACAACCTCCCTGGGCAACCCATTCCAGTGTCTCACCAGCTTCACTGGAAAGAACTTCTTCCTAACATCCAGTTTCAACCTCCTCTCTGCCAGTTTAAACCCATTCCTCCTCATCCTGTCATTACAAGACCTCGTCAATAGTCCCTCCCCAGCCCTCCTGTAGCCCCCTTCAGATATTGGAAGGCCACTCCAAGGTCTCCTGGAAGCCTTCTCTTCTCCAGGCTACACAGCCCCAACTCTTGTAACCTGTCCTCATAGGAGAAGTGCTCCTACCCTCTGAGCATTTTCATGACCCTAATGTATATTTAGTGTATATATTAGAGGCTTCTTTCATTAATCATTATTGTTCTGCTGGTTGTAGGTCTGAAGAATGAAAATTAAATGGACCTCTGCCAAACTTCCTAAAATAATTTCAAGTTAGTCATAAGAAAGGTTTCTTTAGTGAAAAAAAATACAGATTTTGCAGGCTTGCAACTTCAGCAAAGAAAGTAAAGTTAGTGCCTGGTGGGTGAGCTTCACACCGTCCACAGAAACCAAAACCAGCTGTGAGCCTAAGAAAGCACTACAAGAAATCCTAGCAGGCATTAACATGAACATGATTAACAATAGCACTTTTAAGGTGCTGTGTGAGGTTTTAGCCTCCTGACACATGCCAAATGCGATGAAAGCCATGTGGCTGAAAGTCATGTAGTGCTGTAACAGCCCAGGAGATTGGGGTCATTTAATCAGATGACATGAGAACCATGTCATTAAAATGTCAGTGAATCCAAGTGCCAGGACAATGGGAATTTATAAGGCTCTTTATAGCAAGAGACTTTAAACAGCCAGAGGAGTGCAGAGGGCATGGTGCAAGCTTATGGAACACTGGGAATGAGGAAGAGTAAATAGATGGGCAGAGGTGTGAATGTAAGTGAAGTAGCCCAACCTGAATACCTGGTTTTGCTTTTTCCTACAGAAGTCACAGAAGCTTAGAAAATGGAAGAAACCTCCAGAGATCATCCAGCCTATCCTCCCTGCCAAGGCAGGATCCCCTAAGGTAGTTCACACAGGAATGCATTCAGGTGGGTTTGAAAGTCTCCAGACAAGGAGACTCCACAACCTCTCTGGGCAGCCTGCTCCAGGGCTCTATCTCCTTCACTGTCAAGAAGTTTCTCCTCATGTTGAGCTGAAACCTTCTATGTTGCAGTTTGTAGCCATTGATCCTTGTCTTATTGCTGTGGACTGCTGAAAAGAGCTTGGCCCCAGCCACTTGACACCCACCCCTCAGGTATTTGCACACATTGATCAGATCTGCTCTCAGCCTTCCTTACTCCAGACTAATCAGCCCCAGAGCTCTCAGTCTGTCTTCGTGGGGGAGATGCTCAAGTCTCCCAATCATCCTCATGGATCTCCATTGGACTCTATCCAGCAGGTCCCTGTCTCTCCTGATCTGGGGAGCCCAAAACTGGACACAGTATTGCAGGTGTAGTCTCACCAGTGCAGAGCAGGGGGGGAGAAGAACCTCCCTAGACCTTCTGGACACATTTTTCCTGATGCACCCTTCTTTCTTTTTATTCAGCTCTTCATTTCCTATATGTTGTGGTACAGAACTCAAATCTAGAGTATTTATCTAGAAGTTCCAATAGTAATAGTGACTTTGATTACAAACAAGAGTTTTGATAGGGATGTGTCATAATTATAGAGGCCTATTATAAATACATAAATAATGGTGTATAAAGGAAACCTTAAATACTATTGATGAGCAAAATAATTATAGATGTATGAAAAATAATAGAATCACAGAACTGTCAGGGCTGGAGGAGACCTCAAGGGTCATCTAGTTCCAGTCCCCCCGCCATGGGCAGAGACACCTCACATTAGATCAGGCTGCTCAGAGCCACATCCAGCCTGGCCTTAAAAACAGCCAGGGATGAGGCTTCCACCACCTCCCTGGGCAACTGCTGAGTCTCACCACCCTTATGATGTAGAATTTCTTCCTAACATCCAGTCTGAAACTACTCACTTCTAGTTTTGCTCCATTCTCTCTAGTCCTGTCACTACCCAACACCCTAAAAAGTCCCTCCTCAGCTTTCTTATAGCCCGCTTAAGATACTGAAAGGCCACAATATGGTTTCCTGGGATCCTTCTCCTCTCTAGGCTGAACAGTCCTGGATCTCTCAGTCTGTCTCCATAGCAGAAGTTCTCCAGCCCTCTGATCATCCTGATCACAAAAAGATGCTAAGAAAGTAAATATTTTAGGTTACATTTAGCTCAGCTTTAGCTCTGTGAACTGCAATGTTCAGTCTGAAGTTTTGGGTTCTAAGGCAAAGCACAGATGTCTGTGCTCTCAGGTGCTCATCTTAGTACTCCATCCCATGTTGCATCTCCCTAATTCACTTTCTGAAGGCAGCTCCCTCCAGCCTATCATAATCTTTTTGATTGCTTGTTGTTTTTCCCTCCAGGACATTTTTTTTTTCTTTCAAGTCTGCTCAAGGATTTTCTCATTCAATTAATTAAAAAAAAAAAGTCTGCACTTTACTGCTGCCTCTGTTGGGGTTTTTTTAACTCCCTTCAGCAGCCTCACTCCATTGCCAGAAACGAGAGTGACAAACGAGTGAATCCCACAAGTTTGATTCCTTATCTGATGGCTCTTAAATGATGAACTTCTGCCTTTCCAAAACCGGCCTGCAAAGTTCATGAGAACAGAAGACTCATGAGGAAAGATTGCCTTGCATGATTTTGAGTGTTTTCCCCTTTCCATTTGGCCAAGCATACGATTTGAACAGAGGACTTTGGCGCTCTCCCTCACAAAGCCTTGCCAGGAACCGGAAGCACAAAGGCATACAAAAACTGGAGCAAAAAGAATGAAAAATAAATTAGCCCAGGGGTTTTGGAGCTAAAAATAATTTGCTTTGCAGAGTTCAAGTTTTAAGAAAAGGTTCAGGGTCAGGAGCTGGAAAATATCTAATTGGATATGGCTTAAATTTACCCATTGAGAGAGTTTTTTGAGGTTTGACAATTTAGACCTTTGTATTCAACATGGGGTTGAGAGAAGAAGAGTTGTAGTTGTGCTGTCTAATTCCTGCTTGCCTGGGGACCAGCAAGCTCTGTTTTATGCACTGGGTGCAGTTCTTATGCCATGAAAGGGATGGACTCTACCATAGAGAGAATGAACTGAATACAGGCAGACAAAAGAGAATAATTATCCTGAAGAGACAAGTGAGGAACATGATTTGCCCAGAGTCATGAGGAGTGCTGGTGGCAAATGCAGGAGCAGGACTCACTTTAGAAACAGCTCACAGAAAGATCATTTTTTGGCCTTTAAGAACAAAGCTTTCTGACACAGTTTGTTCTGACAGCAACCTCAGCTCTGGAAGCTGGAGGCCAGCTGTAAAGTGCACATGCTCAGGAGTATCAAAGGATGCTGGAAGTTACAGCTGCCTGATGAGGTTCATAGTGGTGGTTTATAAATGCCAATGCTTCTCGTGGAGGTTGCTTTCAGCCACCTCTTAAAAAAGCAGATTGCCTTCTATTTTATAAGAAACTAAACTGTGGTTTTTCATATGATGGAAACTATCATTTCCTTTTCTGAAAATGATTTGTGCATGAAAGAGTGACATAAAGCAAATCTAAACATCTTCAGTGTAGGCCAGAGCAGCACTTTTGTTTCTAAAAAGAATGGCTAATGAAAATAGTGATGTTTTTTCTTGACTTTGTAACCATAATACTGCTTTTCAAGCATGGCATTGCAGCATTTGGTGGGGCAGGGGATGGAATCCACAACTTACCCAGTCAAGGGCTTTGTTTCCATAACTTTTCTTATATACACTTCCAGTTCTACTCGCATGGCAGTCTATGGATAGTCTTCAGATCACACCCGTCACTCCTCATGCATACTGATTACATTGGCTAATTAAAGCAGATCTATATCCTCATTCCTTCTGTTCACACTCCCATTCATCTCATCTACCTTCTACACATAGGTGGCACACCACTGTTTCATACTAAACTGATATATGTCAAGCCCACATGGAATCAAAAGCCAAGTGGGTGTCTTGATCCAGCTCTGCTGTTTCTACACCAGATAGTTAAATAGTGCACTCTGCTTACACTTGAACATTCATCTTGATACTGATTTCCAGGTAATTGCATATCCTTGACTCAGACATTAATATGAATTTCTGAGTGAATGTAGGAAATAATATTGAAAAGAAAAAATCACAAAGTGCAAGGCTCACACTGGAAGGGATCTTGAAAGCTCATCCAGTCCAACCCTTCTGCCAGAGCAGGAACACATCCAGGTGAGATCTGCCCTGGTGAGACCTCATCTTGAGTACTGCATTCAGTTTTGGGCTCCCCAGTTGAAGAGGGACAGGGATCTACTGGAGAGGGTCCAGCAGAGGGCTACAAGGATGATGAGGGGACTGAGCACTGCCTGATGAGGAGAGGCTGAGGGACCTGGGGCTGCTTAGTCTGGAGAAGAGAAGACTGAGAGGGGATTTAATCCATGTCTATCAATATCTGAGGGCTGGGGGTCAGGAGGGGGGGGACAGGCTCTGCTCACTGGGATAGGACAAGGAGCAATGGCTGTAAGTTTCAACACAGCAGGTTCCACTTCAACACAAGGGGGAACTTTACTGTAAAGGTCACAGAGCTCTAGAACAGGTTCCTCAGAGAAGTTGTGGAGTCTTCTCCTCTGGAGATTTTCCAGCCCTATCTGGATGTGTTCCTGTGTGACCTGAGCTAGGTTGTATAGTCCTGCTGTGTCAGGGGCGTTGGACTCGATGATCTCTTTGGGTCCCTTCCAATCCCTGATATCCTGTGAGCCTGTGATCCAGGCAGGTTTTGAATATCTCCAGAGAGGGAGACTCCACAACCCCCCTGGACAGCCTGTTCCAGTGTTCTGTCACCTTCACAGGGAAAAAAATTCCTCCTCATGTTTACATGAAACTTCCTATGTCTCAAACTCCATTTTGTAATAAATATATTGGTAAATGGATAATGTGCCAGAAGAAGGAGCAGATATGAATGGTGGAGCACAGGACAATCTTTCAAAGATGAAGCAATAAAAACTTAATGTGTCTGGAAGAAAATGAAGTCCAAATGTTTTACATTACAGTGCATTTTAATTTGACTTCCAGTTTGTGGCTCAGAGGCTTGTTTTCTCAGCAGTTTGCAAGGGATAATATGATCACAGGAGGCAAAAATAAATATTTTAAACCAAGTTGAAAGCAACACTTCATGAATTTCTGTAAATCAAACGAGTTGCTCTCCGTCAGTTACTCAATACATGGATGCTCACACAAAAGCTTGGTATTATCATGAATGGTCTTTAGTGCAGATATGCACTAGGGACTCTTTAGGCTTTGAGGGAGTGACAGGACGAGGGGGAATGGAGCAAAGCTGGAGGTGGGGAGATTCAGAGTGAAGGCGAGGAGAAAGTTGCTCAGCATGAGAGTGGTGAGAGGCTGGAATGGGTTGCCCAGGGAGGTGGTTGAGGCCCCGTGCCTGGAGGTGTTTAAGGCCAGGCTGGCTGAGTCTGTGGGCAGCCTGCTCTAGGGTAGGGTGTCCCTGGGCATGGCAGGGGGCTTGGAACTGGCTACTCCTTGTGGTCCCTTCCAACCCTGACTGATTCTGTCATTCTATTCTAAAGGTGAAACTTTGCAAACACACCATGAGGAAGTACTGGGTGGTAGCAAGAACATGAAAGAGAAGATATTCTTGGCACCACAGTTCAATCTTAAATACAGAAAGAGAGCCTTTCTTTAACCTCAGTGCAAATGTAAATACAACTAATGCTTTAGGATATTTTATTGGTGTGTGCTAGTTTGAAGCTAGCTAGAATGTTTTGGTGAGAAGGATTAGATCACAGGCTGTAAAGAGAAACAAATGGTGATGTCTACCTCACTCATAGGCTTGCTGAGATGTATAAGAACAAGAGTATAAACATAGATAAGGCATTTGGGCACTGCCTGAGCTCTGGGCTGCATTTCTCTCTAACCTCACCTTTTGTCTCTGATTAATCCATTGGCTTCCTAAACCCCTGGCCGAGCCTCCATTCTTCCTTGGGGCACAAGGCAACATCTGGGGTAAGGTAGAGGGGTGGGAGAAGGTGGAAGGGCAGTTGGGAGCCCTTCCTGGGGACTCAGGTTTCTGGGAGGGCTGCTGTGTTTCTGTATTGCCTTTTACCTTGTATATGTCTGTCTATAACTGTATATACTGTAAATATCTGCTTGTACCTTGTGCTAAGCTGTAAATATAAAGCTTCATTCAAACTTCCAGAGCCAGCTGAGTCTAGTCTGGGTGATTTACAAAGTGTGGGGGAGCAGGTAACACTCAAACCACCACATGGTGTCATCTAGAAGACAATGCAAGGAAATCAGAGGAAGTTCAACTTCCTTTACTGCAATCAACTGTGAAATAGAAGTCATGCTTCCTTGGTGACTTTGCCTTAAGAGAAGTGAGGGATAGAGAGCAGCCTCCTGCCCACAGAATCTGTCAAACCAGCATGCAGAAGACCTGAAGTGGTTCGTTGTGGTAAGGCAAAAGCAGCCATCTCAGCAAAAGTAATTGCTGGCAGCTGTGGATCCTTGATCATGATTTCAAGGTGGAGTCTCCTGATTACAGACCCCTACAGGTTCCTGAAATTCTATTAGTAAAATAGATTAAACTTGGCAGTTCCAATACTGCTGATTTCTTGGCAGGCTGGGAATAATTTGAACAATGCAAGCAGCTCACCACTTTGAGACAGAATATTATTTGCTTACTATAAACCAGCCCTGGTTTAAACTTCAGTATTCACTTTGCTAAGGTTGCTGGAGAAATAAGAGGCTCTGTTCCAGAGGCTGGAACTCGATAGTGTTGCATAATGCTGTGTCCTTTATTTACACTCCTGGTCTTGCTCTCTAATCAGCCTTTATGTCAACGATTAGGAGTGTCCTATGAATTAAAGAAACTAGAAAGTGTCTTCTCCAGGTCAGAGATTCCCAAATTTTTCATGGTTGGATCCTGTCATTGTGCAGATGGTTGATATCATCAGTGCTGGTACCAGTAGCAGAAAATCCTTCCTCTGTCCTGGTCCATAAACACATGAGGGAAGACTTACACCTTCCCTCTTTCTCCTTCATCTTTCTGATACCTATTTCTTCCCTGAATTAATTTGGCTGATTTCTTTCTGCAGCTTTATCTCTCCTGCCACTACACATTATTTTGAAAGAGAAGTCTCCTCTGAGTGTTACAGAAAGAAAAAGGAAGCTTCACAGAGTGTTCCTAAGGGTGAAAGTTAAAATCATAGTGGACACAGAGCAATTTTTTAATTCTCATTGTGTGGTTTCATAGGAATATTTTTTTTCTAAGACTCTAGAATATTTCAATGAAGATCACAGGTGCAGTGTCTGATGGAGATAAAACTTTTAGGATGGAGATAAAACATTGAGGATGGAGGTAAAACATTGAGAATGGAGGTATAACTTTGAGGATGGAGGTAAAACATTGAGGATGGAGGTAAAATGTTGAGAATGGAGGTAAAACATTGAGGATGGAGGTAAAACGTTGAGAATGGAGGTAAAACTTTGAGGATGGAGGTAAAACATTGAGGATGGAGGTAAAACGTTGAGAATGGAGGTAAAACTTTGAGGATGGAGATAAAACATTGAGGATGGAGGTAAAACGTTGAGGATGGAGGTAAAACGTTGAGGATGGAGATAAAACATTGAGGATGGAGATAAAACGTTGAGGATGGAGGTAAAACGTTGAGGATGGAGGTAAAACGTTGAGGATGGAGATAAAACTTTGAGGATGGAGATAAAACGTTGAGGATGGAGGTAAAACGTTGAGGATGGAGGTAAAACGTTGAGGATGGAGGTAAAACTTTGAGGATGGAGATAAAACGTTGAGGATGGAGGTAAAACGTTGAGGATGGAGGTAAAACGTTGAGGATGGAGGTAAAACATTGAGGATGGAGGTAAAACGTTGAGAATGGAGGTAAAACATTGAGGATGGAGGTAAAACGTTGAGAATGGAGGTAAAACTTTGAGGATGGAGGTAAAACGTTGAGGATTGAGGTAAAACTTTGAGGATGGAGGTAAAACTTTGAGGATCTTGACAAGACTGAACCCACCCAAGTTTAAAGAAATTTCTTTTTCCAAATATCCTTTGGCAAGCCCAAAAAGAGGAAAAAAAGAAGGAAATTGGGAAACATGTATTGCTTAACACATTGTTGAAATAGAATGTTTCATATTAGTGCATTTTGCCTGTGGCTATGCCAGACTGAAGACACCTCCAGCTTCTCACAGAAACTATGTCCAGCCTAGTGGGTAATTGGATGGAGAGACCACCTGGGAGTCTCGGGTGCTAGAAACACAAGCCAAGAAACTGTGGCTGAATACTTGGCAGGTGCCTGACATTGGAAACTGAATGAGTGGAAAGACTTCACTTGGCTGTGGTGTTGTTTCTGAGTTAGCAGAGCAGAGCTTTTTATCCATTAATTTGAACAATAAGAAATTCTGAATTGCAAAAATGGGAGTTTTAGAAAGGAGAGTTTTTTTGAAGGTGGTTTTAATCCTAAGCCTGGGAACATCCTCACAGAACACTGCTGGGCTCCCATGCCCATGTGGGAATTTGTTTTAGGGGTAAGTGATAATTATTCCTCACCATGAGGGTGGTGAGAGACTGGAACAAGATGCCCAGGGAGGTGGTGGAAGCCCCATCCCTGGAGGTGTTTAAAACCAGGCTGGATGAGGCTCTGGATAGCTTAATCTAGTGTGAGGTGTCAGGAACCACAGATACAGACTCAAAGAATCTTAGAATGGTTTAGGTTGGAAGGGACTTCAAAACTCAGCCAGTTCTAACCCCCTGCCATAGGCATTCAACCTGGCCTTGAACACCTCCAGGGAGGGAGCAGCCACAACCTCCCTGGGCAACCTGTACCAGTGTCTCATCACCTTCATTGTAAAGAACTTCTTCCTAACATCCAGTTTCAATCTCCTCTCTGCCAGGTCAAACCCATTCCTCCTCATCCTGTCATTACAAGACCTTGTCGGTAGTTCCTCCCCAGCCCCCCTGTAGACCCCTTCAGATACTAGAAGGCAGTAGCCAGGTCTCCTGGAAACCTTCTCTTCTCCAGGCTGCAGAGCCCCAACTCTCATAGCCTGTCCTTGTAACAGAGCTGCTGCAGCCCTCTGAGCATCTTTGTGGGCTCCTCTGGACTTGCTCCAACAGTTCCATGTCCTTCTTCTGTTGTCCTACTTTCCTTCTATCATCAAAAAAATAACAAAAGCATCTGAAGAGGCTGACTAAACTGCCTAGCTCATCTTCCCACCTCCAGCAAAACTTACTGCTGGATGATGAAAGCAAGCACTTAGTAGCAAAGTGCCCTGTCAGCATTGGCTGTTCTCTGTCCTTGAGGCTGTGAGGCTGCCAGAGGAGGAGACTGATGGCATGCTGCCCATCTTATTTAACAGCTGCCAGCACAACTGTGAATTGTTCTTGTCAGTCTTAAAACCCACTTGTAGCTGTGTCCCTGAACATGTCCTTTAGAAGCAAGTTTCACAATTCAGCTACATTGTATGGAAGTGCTCTTGTTTGTTTTACATGGGCATTGAGTGCTGAATAATTTTCCCAGCTGTGGATTTTGTTTGCCATAGTCCCCAGGCCCTGGATGATTGCCTAGGTATGATTCTTGGATACATTCACAGATTGCATTGGGTTAGAAGGGACCCTCAAAGCTCATCTTGTCCAATATCCCTGCAGTCAGCAGAGACACCTCCAACCTCTCAGTCTGGAGAGGAGAAGGCTCCAAGGTGACCTAATTGTGGCCTTTCATTAACTGAAGGGGGCCTACAAGAAAGCTGGGGAGGGACTTTTTAGACTGTCAGGTAGTGATAGGATTGGGGGGAATGGAACAAAGCTAGAATTGGGTAGATTCAGACTGGATGTTAGGAAGAAGTCCTTCAGCATGAAGGTGGTGAGACCCCAGAACAGGTTGCCCAGGGAGGTGCATAAGGTAGAAGTCTTATGCCTGGAGGTGTTTAAGGCCAGGCTGGATGAGACTCTGGCCAGCCTGATTTAGTGTGAGGTGTCCCTGCCCATGGCAGGGGGGTTGGAACTGGATGATCCTTGTGGTCCCTTCCAATCCTGACTGAGTCTATGATTCTAGACAGAGTGATTGGCATTGGAATGGGTTGCCCAGGGAGGGAATGGAGTCACTGTCTCTGGAGGTGTTCAAGAAAAGCCTGGATGAGGCACTTTGTGCCATGGTCTGGTTGACTGGCTGGGGCTGGGTGCTAGGTTGAACTGGATGAGCTTGGAAGTCTCTTCCAAACTGCTTGATTCTATGACTCTGATTCAAGGAATCATCTTGTCCAAACCCCCTGCAGTGAGAAGAGATGCCTCCAACTAGATTAGATTGCTCAAGCCACCATCATTGCATTCATCACAGCCAAGCAGAACATCTTCTTCACTGCAGGGATCTGAAAATATTGCTCTAAATAGTGAGTGTTTTACTT
This sequence comes from Pogoniulus pusillus, assembly GCF_015220805.1. Taxonomy (NCBI): domain Eukaryota; kingdom Metazoa; phylum Chordata; class Aves; order Piciformes; family Lybiidae; genus Pogoniulus; species Pogoniulus pusillus. The sequence goes on along the minus strand of NC_087288.1, from coordinate 3,715,728 downwards.
TAAGAGACTTTAACAATCAATCAACCCAGCAAACAAAGTCCTGCTGCTGCATATTTTGATCAGCTCTGAAAAAATGGTGAGAAGGTTGCAATAAACATCCTTATTAATAAAAAACAATCCAGCACAGCATGTGAAACTAGTTCAGTTTCAAAATTTACCAGAGACCAATTCCTGGCAGCAATTCTGACATTTCTCAACAGTCCACTCCAGCTGGTTAAGTAGTCCCTGGCCACCATTCTTTCATCACAACTCCTAGATTGCTTTTCCTACTAGTTTCCAGGGTCCCAGGAGGCTGAGCCAAAAGCTAAACTGTACCTCACTAGTTAGTAGTGGGCACTGGGTTTTGTAAGGCTGAAATAGCTTGGAGAGGTCTTTATGGCCTGGTTAAGCATGACTCTGAAATCAGTCTCAGAATCATAAAATCATGGAATTGTCAGGGTTGGAAGGGACTTCAAGAATCAGCTAAATCCAACCCCCCTGCTCTGGGCAGGGACACAGGATCACAGAATATTAGGAGTTGGAAGGGACTGAAGGAGATCATAGAGTCCAAACCCCCCTGCCAGAGCAGGACCATACAATCTAGCACAGATCACAGAGGAACGTGTCCAGACAGGCCTTGAAAGGCTCCACAGCCTCTCTGGGGACATCTCACACTAGCTCAGGTTGTGCAGAGCCACATCCAACCTGGCCTTAAACACCTCCAGGGATGAGGCTTCCACCACCTCCCTGGGCAACCCATTCCAGTGTCTCATCATTCCCATGGTGAGGAACTTCTTCCTAACATCCAACCTGAATCTGCCCACTTCTAGCTTTGCTTCATTCCTCCTGGTCCTATCACTATCTGACACCCTAAAAAGTCCCTCATATGAACAGTTCCTTGAGATGCATTCTCAGATCTTGTAATACAACATGGACCAAAGAGCTGTTACTGCTTGATCACAAGCAGTATGTAACTGCTGTGCTGGCTTCGTGCCATGCTGGCATGAAATCAGACACTCGATGCCCTTTGCAAAACCACTGCCAGAGGCTCAGCAGAGCTTTACTGCTTGCTCATGGAGACAGAGGATAAGGACAAGACTGAGAGGGGATCTGATCAATGTGTACAAATATCTGAAGGGTGATTGTCAAGTGTCTGGGGCCAAGCTCATTTTGGTGGTCAGCAGCAATAAGACAAGGAGCAACAGGTACAAACTCTTCAGCATGAGGAGAAACTTCTTTACAATGAGGGTGCCAGAGCCCTGGAGCAGGCTGCCCAGAGAGGTTGTGGAGTCTCCTTCTCTGGAGACTTTCCAAGCCCACCTAGATGCATTCCTATGCAAACTACCCTAGTTGATCCTGCCTTGGCAGAGAGGTTGGACTGGATGATCTCTGGAGGTTTCTTCCAACCCCTAAGGTTCTGTGACACTGTAGTGAGTTACTGCTGAAAAATCTGTAAACACGATCTAAGAGACACCTTTACTACTGACATGAAAGGAAAAGTTCTTAGGTGAGCCTCCTTTCAGTGCAACTGTCTTCTGTGACTGACACAGAAGGGTGAAGAGGGGTGAAGTGGAAGCAAAAAAGCAGCTAGGAGGAGTCAGAGAGGTCCAGGTGTGCCAATGCCTTCTGGTGAGGGCTCAAAAACACCCTTCTGGGTGCCTCTGAGGGTGATTATTGGCACAACTGCTCCAGCCATGCTGCTCTGCAAGCTCAAACCCTTCCTTCCATTCTCTGGGCAATAAGCACACTTTCTTTTCTTGCAAAGTTCCACATAATTGTTCACCCCTCCCCAGCACAACACGGACAGGTGTTTCTGGGTTACTTGCCACTTGTGCTCAAGCAGCTCTAGCACGAACAAGCCTGTGAGAAGAAGCTGACTGGATGCCATCCCCTCGGGGATCTGCAATCTGCAGCCTCTTGGCAAAATTAACTTCATTTAACACCTTCTACATCTCAGAGATCTCCAGATTGTTCTTGTGGAGACAGGACACCTATTTTTGCTTTGGAAAAGATACTCTAGGACCTCATAGTAGGATTTTGTGGAAGTTATTTAGAAGTAACTTTTGTTCAAGCCCTGTATTCCCAAGGGAGATGGAGCCAGCTCAGTTTATTTTGGGTTCCAACACTTTTGCAAGCTCTTTTTTCACCTGGTGTCATATTTGAAAGGTTTATTTTTGGAAGTAGAGTCAGGTTTACAGATTCATAAAATGATTTGTGTTTGAAATGACCTTCAAGTTCATCCAGTTCAGGGACACTTTTCACTAGACCAGTTTGCCAAAGCCCCTGTCCAGCCTGACCTTGAATACCTCCATGGAAGGGGCATCCATGGCTTCCTTGGGCAACCTGTTTCAGTGTCTCACTCCTCTAACTGTAAAGAATTTGTTCCTAATATCCAGTTTAAATCTAGTCTGAAACTTCAATCCATTCCATTTCTTAAACACAGAGTCATTTTGGAGGTGGTGGAGTCACCATTCCTGAAGGTGCTGAAGCAAAGCCTGGATGAAGCACCACTTAGTGCCACGGTCTGGTTGATTGGCCAGGGCTGGATGCTAGGTTGGACTGGGTGAGCTTGGAGGTCTCTTCCAACCAGATTGATTCTATGATCTGAGACTTATATGCATGGGGCATATACAACACAGGATCTGCAGAAAGATGTCTCTTTGATGTGCTGCTGGGGTATGCTGCATGGGCAGGACTCTCTAAGGCATCTATGAAGCTACTATACAGCTACTGACATCCTGTCTTTTGTGTCAAGGGTAGGAGACATGAAAACTGAGATGCTTGACCAGGAAGCAAAGTGTGGGTTGGATGGCTCTTGTAGCTTCTTTTTTTAACAGGAGACAGAATAAAAGGGGAAAGAAAGAGAATAAGAGAAGGAAAAACATAAAACCAACTATGGTTTTGCAAGTTGCCTGTGGCAAAAAATGGAGATTCCCATGCTGGAGAGCAATAACATTTCCAGCTTACTCTCCTTGTGTTCTGTACTTGGCATGCAGATGGAAGATTGAGAGTGCTCAGGTCAGCAAGGACTATCCTCTGCTGACACCCTGCAGACTGCTATCCCAAATCACTGGCGAAAGCATGCAGTACAACCCCATAGAATAGCAGTGACAAACACAAGCAAACAAAGAGAGAGTTGGGGTTTTTTTTCCACCTGGACTAAAAATAGCTGGAAAATTCACTTTCTGTCCCCATAACACCCTGTTTAGCAAAGCAAAGATAGTCATGATAGCAGGGAAAGCTGCTTATAACCACTTTATACTTTGTGCCAGGCTGTCAGTAACGGATGGTTCTTCAGAGGTGGAGGAGGGTTACAGAAATAATGTAGACATAATTAAATCCATCAGATCTCTCAGTTTCTTACCTGAATTGAAAGGTTCTTTTCTTATTTGCATTTCCTTCTCATCAGTTGGGTGTTCTACAAAGCACAGAAGCACAGGAAGGAAGGGTCTGGTTCACAGGAGCTACGAGACAAAATGAGATGAGTGTGTGAAGGAGCTGAAGGAAAAGAAAACAAAGGAGAGAGTCATGCCACTGGGTGTCCCCAGTAAAATTTGTTGTGTTGGATGGTGTTTTATCATTGCTCAAACAATTGTGCTCTAGTTTTAGGGTGTGAGTTAAGGATAGTTTTCTGAGCCAAGCCATATAAGCTGTTGCAGTGTAGCAGCACTCTGCAATATCAAACATCTAAGAGGTAAAGAAGAAATAATCAAACTCTCCCCCAGCCTTCAGCTTCTGGATTCATTAAGCAACTTCCCTCTACACCACACATTTTAAAGCTCTTGCCTATCCTCAAGTTTTCCAGCAGTTATTACCACCTGGGATGCACCCTCCTGAGCGCAAATAACCACAGCCTGTGCACTAGAGCTGTCTCTTCTCAGTGGTGTGCAGTGCAGGACAGTGACATTTCAGCTGCATTCCAGACAGCAGTGGGATCAGCCTGTTGCAATTACGAGCAAGGCACTGTTTGAAATGAAATGCTCTGTCTGACTGCTGGAGCTTTGATTTCTCACCACATCCTCTCATACTGCCTCCTCATCCAGCTAATTTTACTGTCCTCTTTGCATGCTGCAGTTGTAAGTATCCCAGCAGCCCCATGTCCCTCTCTGCCTGGCTGCTCTCAGCCACACTGTCTCCAGCCTGTAGTGCTGCTTTGGGTTGTTGTGGCCAAAGTGTAGAGCCCTGCACCCTGTTCAGTCTCATCCCATTGCCTCTGCCCACCCATCCAGCGTGGCAAGGTCCCTCTGCAGGGCTCTCCTGCTCTCCAACAGATGCACACCTGCTCCTAGCTTGGTGTCATCTGCAAACTTACTGATGATGGACTAGGATCACCAAGTCCAAGCAATATCCCTACTCTGATTTTCTCATGTGCTTTGATTTTTATTACCTTTTGGTTGCTTAGTTTTGGGTTTTTTTGTGGTTTCCTCGGGGGTGGGGGTTGTGTGCTGGGCTGATTCCCAAAGAAAGGGTACAAATTGCCTAGTACTGGACCACATTGCCCAAAATGTGGTTGAGGCCCCACGCCTGGAGACATTCAAGGGCAAACTTGACAGGACTCTGAGACACTTGATGTAGTTGGAGATGTCTGTGCTCACTGTAGAGGAGTTGTACAAGCTGCCCTTTGAGAGACACTTCCAACCTGATGCATTCTGTGATCCTGTGTGATTTCTATATTTCTGTTAGTAACCTGCAAGTGGCCTCAAAGGACACAAATCCTCATCTGAACATTGAGTCCAGGACATGCAGAAAGACTGGTTCCATTTGCATCAGCCCTGTGTTTTCAAACAGCAGGGCTTCTGCTGCCTCTCTTAAGTGCCTGCCTCCAAAAATGTAGTGAGCTTGCCAGTTCCACTTCCAATATTAACATCAACCACTTTCACCTCCTTGTGATCCCTCATCTCTCTACTACCACTTTTCCCCCTCTCCTTAAAGAGCAATATGAAAGCTGATTTCCCATTTGTAAGGTGTCCATGAGTGCAGTGAAGTTCTGCTGCTGCAGAAACCACAGTCACAAGAGCTAATTATTTGCTGCTTCAACAATTGTGGTTTAATCCCAGCCAGCAGCTCAGCACCAACACAGGCACTCCTCACTCCTCTGCGATGGGATGGAAGATAGAACTAGGGAGATTCAAAATGAGAAGACTCATGAGTCAAGATTGTTTAATAAAGTAAAATATAAACAAAGAAAAAGCTCTCACTCCTTAACAATAACAGCAACAACACACCAAAGAAAAGCAAGTGACAGACAAGTCCAAGGCCAAACCAGTTCACCACTAGCTGACTGATGCTCAGCTACTTCTCAGGCACTGGCAGAGCCCTGGCAAACTTCCCTACTAGTTTTTATTGCTGAGCACTATGGAAAATATTTTGGGTCAGTTTGGGTCAGCTGTCTCAGCTGTGTCCCCTCCTAAATTCTTGCCCACCCCAGACTACCTGCTGGGAGAAAGAGAAAAGATGCTGACTGAGCACTGCTGAGCAATAGCTGCAATATCCCTATGCTACCAAAACTATTTTCTTCACAAATCCAAAGCAGCACCACACAAGCTACTGTGACAATATTTATTGCTGTCTCAGACAACTGAGAGGAAGTTCTTCACAGAGAGAGTGATTGGCATTGGAATGGGCTGCCCAGGGAGGTGGTGGAGTCACTGTCCCTGGAGGTGTTGAAGAAAAGCCTGGATGAGGCACTTAGTGCCATGGTCTGGTTGACTGGCTAGGGCTGGGTGCTAGGTTGGACTGGATGAGCTTGGAGGTCTCTTCCAACCTGGTTGATTCTATGATTCTGTGATTCTACATTGGAACTGCAACCGGCCTCAAAGGTAAAAGGATAATCTAATGAATTATGATGCCAGCAATAAGCCCCTCACCCTGGCCACATCTCCATTCAAGAAGGATCACAGGGAACTCCTTAAAAGAGTTGAGCCACAAAGATGTTGAAGGGAGTGGAACATCTGCCTTATGAGGAAAGGCTGAGGGAGCTGGGGCTTTTTAGCTTGGAGAGGAGGAGCCTGAGGAGTAACCTTATTAATGTTTATAAAAATGGGCAGGGCAGTGCCAGGAGGATGCAGCCAAGCTCTGCTCAGTGGTGTTCAGTGCCAGGACAAGGGGCAACGGGTGCAAGCCAGAGCAGAGGAGGTGCCACTGAACATATGGAAAAGCTTCTTCACTGTGAGGGTGACAGAGCCCTGGAATAGGCTTCCAATACAGGTTGTGGAAATCTTCTCTGGAAACTTCCAAAACCCTCCTGGATGCATGCCTGTGTGACCTACTCTAGGTGAGCCTGATCTAGCAGGGGGACTGGACAATATATTTTTTCAACATCTCTTCCAATCCTTAACATTCTGTGATTTTCTGGTAGAACATGAGTTATGGACAGCTCACCTGTATTTCAATATCATGACCTTGAACCAGAGATGAACAAAGCAATTGTTTTTTTTCAGTTGCTCTCTACTTAATTGGCCTGTCTTTTCCAGTGCTGGTTGGTACAGCACTGGTCAGCATTAAATGTACTGCACATTTTCTCTCTACATACATATTTAATATATAAAATATACACAGAGTAGTATTTAACAAATCCACTTATCCTAACTCAAGACTGAGCAGAACAGGTCACAATTTCACAACTAGCATAGTTGTCATAGTTTGTCTAAGTGCCTGAAAGTGCAAGATGAGGCTCTCCATCAGAGGAGGGTTAGTGTCTTTGACTGAATGCATATTCAGTTCTGCACTTCAGGGTTTCACTGCAAACAACAATAACAACAACAAAGTCTCCTTTGGTAAATGGAAACCTTTCAGTGAATGAATCAGAGACCACATCAGGGCTGAAACTGCCAATAACTAAATTATATTAGAGATTTAATTGGGTCCATGTGTTTGGTATCAGCAGCATCTAAGGAGGGTTTGTTGCTGATGAACAGCCATCAGGAAATAGTGGCCTGCTGGATTAAACTTGAGCAGTCTAATCAAGACAAGGCATGGGTGTAAATTCTGTCCCTTTGATGTATGCCCCCCCAGTTTTATCAGCTAACAACTATTTGCTCTATTTCTCTGAGGCAAGAGATTGAGTTGGAGGATATTTATTTTCTGTGCTATTGTTTAGTAGGACAAGTAAAAATTTTCTAGAGTACTAACTCAATAAGGAAATTAGCAATGCCTCTGAGGGTGGAGGAGAAAAAAACCACTATTTGCTGCTTCTGATTCTACAGTGTCTTCTATTGTGTCCAAAGAAAGGGATACTGAGAATGCCAAGAATAATATCTCCTAGGAAAAAATGTTTGTATTGTGAGAAAAAAATATGTGACATCTGTGATGCTGAACTTACACAGAGTCACAGAATGCCAGGTGCTGGAAGGGACCTTGAGAGATCATCCAGTTCAACACCTCCTGCCAGAGCAGGATCACCTAGACCAGATCACAGAGGAATGCATCAGGCAGGTCTTGTGCTTTCTCAAGTGACCTGTGATTCATAGATTCATAGAATGGTTTAGGTTAGAAGGGACCTTAAAGATCACCTAGTTCCAATCCCTCTGCCTTGAACAAGGACACCTCCCACTAGCCCAGGTTGCTCAAGGCCTTGGCCAATCCAGCCTTGAACACCCCTAGGGAGAGGGCATCACAATCTCCATGCACAGCCTGTGCCAGTGTCTCACCACCCTCACTGGAAAGAACTTCATCCTAATCTCCAGTCTCAGTCTGTCCTCTTCAACCTTCAGTCCATTACCTCCCACCCTATCACTACAAGCCCTTGTAAAAAGTCCCCTCCTGGCTTTCTTGTAGGTACTGGCAGGCTGCTATAAGGTCTCCTCACAGCCTTCTTTCTCCAGGCTGAACCCATATCACTGAGTAATGGAGATATATACAGGAAGGTGGCAAACACATGATGCCACCAAACTTATTCCTCTGTATGTTCTTTCCAAAGGAGAAAGATAAACCAGCAAAGTCCAAGTACACTGCTCAGTTAGAGCTGGAAGAAGATCCTTAATTTCTCCATCTTAGCAAAGCATTTGGGTTAAAATGTGACAATTCTGTGCCACTACAAAATATTCTGCTCAGTCCATTGCAACATATTCCTGCACCACAATACAATAGAGATGTGGGGGTGCTGGAGCAGGTCCAGAGGAGGGCAACAAAGCTGGGGAAGGGCCTGGAGAATAAATCTTATGAGGAGCGACTGAGGGAGCTGGAAATGGTTAGTTTGAGGAAGTGGAGGCTGAGGAGAGACCTCATTGCTGTCTACAACTACCTGAAGGGACATTATGAAGAGGCTGCTGCTGGGCTCTTCACACAGATAATTTGAGACAGAAGAAGGGGGAATGGCCTCAAGCTGAGGCTGAGGAGGTTTAGATTAGACATTAGGAAAAAAGTTTTTTCCTGGAGAGAGTGGTCAGGGACTGGGATGAGCTGCCCAGGGAGGTGGTGGAGTCACCCACCCTGGGTGTGTTTAAGGGTCGTTTGGATGTGGTGCTGTCCTGGGTTAGGGTCGATCCCTCCCCCAGCAGAATAAACTCCCCACAGCATGGATTTTTTTTGGAAAGTCAGGGAAAGATGAAATAGTATTTCTTATAGTGTAAGTATAACAGTATAAAGAGAAATAAACTACTAGAGAAAAAAATATAACAACCTTAAGGAAGATGGGGAAGGGATCAAGCTGCGGTGAAGCAGCAGAAGCAGCAGCAGCCAAAACAGCAGCAGGGGAAGACAGCAGGCAAGCACAGCTCAAACAGCAGAAGCCAGCAAGGGGGAAGAACAAGCTGTGCTTCTAGACATAAAGCTCTTGATGCTCCAATGAAATTATATTAACTTATCCATTGTTGCCACTATATGGCCCATCCCTGGAATGTTCACCTCTCCCCTATGTCTGAGCTAGGAAATCAGCTCAAATGGCCACAGGTGTTTAGAGTTATGGTTTAAGGTGAATCCCACAGAGTAAGATTCTAGGTTGGACTTGCTGATCCTGAGGGGCTTTGCCAACCTGCATGTTTCTGTGATTCTGTGAATTAGGATGCAGTAACAGAGCTGCCTGTGAAATGCAGTGCAGGCACAGTGCAGCATTGCCCAGGGTTTAGTTTTAACAGGGAACATGATTCAGAACACAACGTTGCAGGGCACTGTGCTTGAAACTAGCAAGCAGCCATGAGTGTGCAGAACCAAACTGTTCCTCAGATGATAACAGCAGTTTAACTTCAGAATAAAATATTGAAGAGATGTCCTCTATACAATACTCCAAAGGCACTCCCAAAGGGGCCTAAAGTTTGCAAGAAAGTGTAAACAATTATTTGCACACTTTACATGTCTGTATGTGCCTTGCCTGCTGTATTCTGTCTATAAGATGACCTCTCTCTGCACTCCACAACTCTGCATGCCAAATTTAAGACCTCCATTAAAAGAAGACCTCTCTAACATAAACTGACTACTGGAAAGAAACATATTGGCTTAGAAAGAGGAGATGGCAATAACAAATGACCAATTGTCCAAGAACCCTCTTTGCAGCATGAAATGATGCCAAGACTGTTCCAGTAATATTGCACCAGAATTCAAACTGCTCCAACACTGAAGGCTACATTTTCAAAAGCAGCAGATGATTGTGGTGTTAGAACCAAGAAAGTGTACTCCTTCTCAGCTGGGAGAGACCAAAGAGCAGCTTAGTTGTAAGGCTGATATTATTTGCTGTTTGTGTAGCTTTGAGCACCATGACTGCAAAGGAACTTTAATTCTGGCCTGAGGTGATAAGGAGAGCTTTCAAGTGGTGACATGCTTATATCCGAATCTTCAGAGAGCATTGCTGAGGAAATCAAACTGGTAATCCCATCAGATGAATCTTTTGAAAGCTTTTAAACACTTCTGCTTCTTGTTTGAGTAGAAAGCCATGGGTGGATCCAAAGCCTAAAAGCAGTAATTGGGAACCACTGTTTCTGAATGACTTCAAAGGACTTTGGATCAAACTGATTGTGGCAGCAGGCTTCCCCCCTGGTATTTTAATACTTCCATACCCAGCTTTATCCAAAGCAGGCAATGAACTGAAAGGCAAAAGTAAAGCAAATGTTTTTCTCATCTTCAGGGGAACCTGAAGAAGAGTGCAATTACAAAAGAGAATCAGTTCTGACACGAGTGGGCACGTACAAGGGGAGAGAAGATGTACAGTGAACTGAAGCAAGAGCAGTAGAAGGTGAAGGATAATGAGGATGAGTCCCTATGCTGCAGGTCAAAATGCCAAGGCAGTGGCCACTCCACATCTGTTCCTTTCTGTGTCTGGAAATAATTCTGAGAGCTGAAGACATATGGAACCATATGTTGTGGAAGCCCAAAGGTGTCTGTGGAATGGTTTAATGTGATTCCCTCCAAAAAACCAAAAAGGCCAAAAGCAAAAGGCCAAAACAAGCAAACAACAACAACAAAAAAACCCCAAACCCTCAAACCACCATTATTCATTTTAATCATTTTTATAACCCCACCTGTCAGAGGTGGAAAGTTAATTATTCACATGTAATACTGTGTAGTAGCAAGCTCATTTATAACTATCTTTCATGACAGTGAGACTGCCAGGTTTTTATTTATTTATGCACATCCCTTTGTGGATGAAAAATCTTGGAGTGAAACAAAGAACATAGAGACAATTATGATAACTGTGTGGTGCAGCAGACATGCTGGAGGGAAAGGATGCCATCCAGAGGGACCTGGACAGGCTGGAGAGGTGGGCACAAGCCAACCTCATGAGGTTCAACAAGACCAAGTGCAAGGTCCTGCAGCTGGGTCGAGGTAATCCCAAGCACAAATGCAGGCTGGGCAGTGAGTGGCTGAAGAGCAGCCCTAAGGAGAGAGATTTGGGGGTGCTGGTGGACAAGAAGCTCAACATGAGCCAGCAGTGTGCACTTGCAGCCTGGAGAGCCAACCAGATCCTGGGCTACATCAGAAGTGTGGCCAGCAGGTCGAGGGAGGTGATTCTCCCCCCTCTACTGTGCTCTGCTGAGACCCCACATGGAGTACTGCATCCAGTTCTGGAGCCTCTGGTACAAGAGGGATGTGGAGATGCTGGAGTGTGTCCAGAGCAGGGCCAGGAGGATGCTCAGAGGGCTGCAGCAGCTGTGCTGTGAGCACAGCCTGAAAGAGTTGGGGCTGTGCAGGCTGGAGAAGAGGCTGGGAGGTGACCTTCTTGTGGCCTTCCAGTAGCTAAAGGGGGCTTACAAAAAGCTGGAGAGGGACTTTTTAAGCTGTCAAGGAGTGACAGGACTGGGGGGAATGGAACAAAGCTGGAGATGGGGAGATTCAAAATGGAGGTGGGGAGAAAGTTGTTGAGCATGAGAGTGGTGAGAGGCTGGCATGGGTTGCCCAGGGAGGTGGTTGAGGCCCCATGGCTGGAAGTGTTTGAGGCCAGGCTGGATGAGGCTGTGTGCAGCCTGCTCTAGGGTAGGGTGTCCCTGAGCATGGCAGGGGGCTTGGAACTGGCTGATCCTTGTGGTCCCTTCCAACCCTGACTGATTCTATGACTCTATACATATATGTATAGATATATTTTCCAGTAGAAACTTTGCATGCCTGTTCCAAAATTCACAAAACTTTCTTAAAACCACATAATGTGTTTCCTTTGCTTTCTAACTATTCAGCAAAAATGTGGTTGTCTATTCAGTTCTACTTAGCCACCTCCTTGGAAGCCTTCTGTGGAAAGCTACAAGAGGATGTAAGTGATATCCCCCACATTCTGAATCCTCAGCCCTTACTGAGAAACACCCTTACTAATACACAATGGCAACATTTAAGATGTGTTTTGAAACTGATCCTAGTTTGTAATTGCTGTAGGAATAGCAAACCCTTTGAGACAAAGGCTGTTAGGACTCTTTAGCTTTCCCAATTTCAAATAGATGCTTACCAACCACAGTCTTGGTTGCTTGTCAGGGAAGAACTATTGCTATGTATCATTATGAAATCAAAATTCCTTTTTAAGGCACCATTACAGTAGCACAGAGGCATGAGCATAGGCTAGAAAGGCAGTGAGATGGAGTTTGCTTCAGCCTCTAGGCAACATTTCTCTTAGGCTGGATGCTAGGAAGTTCTTCATGGAAAGAGTGGCATTGCAGTGGGCTGCCTGGGGAAGTGGTGGAGTCCCCATCCCTGGAGGTGTTTAAAAGGAGGCTGCATGAGGCACTTGGTGCCGTGGTTTAGTTAATTACAAGGGTTAGGTGATAGATTGGACTCGATGGTCTGAGAGATCTTTTCCAACCTGCTTGATTCTGTGCTTCTGCTCTTCTCTGCCACATTCTGGCACTGCCTATCTATTAACACACAATTATGCCCTGGGCTTTGTGAGCTGGGGGCAAAGGAGATCAGAGCTTGTGCAGCACACTCCACAGGCTCTGAAAAGTTCGGAATGGAAAAAGTTAGTCAGCAGAGTGGCCACATCACATGCTTGGGTTGGATTATGAATTGGAGGTTTATTCCCAACACATGTATTGTTGCAAGGAACAGACAGTGTGTCTTGCACCGTGGAGGGGGCAAGTTGTCACATGCAAGCATTGCAAACCATCTGACCAAACAGGAGAATCAGGATGACAAGTTCAAGGCTAGCCTCCTTTTTTTCATTGCTGGAGGCAATGGTAGCTAACAGTTACAGAGCTCAGAAACTGAAGGCCATGGTAGTTAAAGGTTATAGAGGTCAGAAACCCTGGAGCAGAGCAACGTGTGTGTAATCCCTGTGAGCTCTAGATTTATTGATCCTTCAACTCATTCATGGAATGGGCCTAACAATACTAAGCCAAAACATACACATCTGCAGTGGAAAAGCTAGGACTAGCCTCTTCTGCTTCCTCTTAGACACTTTAAGAACTGGGCTTTTGGGTTTGGTTTGTTGGTTTTTTTTTTTTTAAGGAGAAAGCAAAGTAGAGGTGGGAGCCAAGGTTTGATCAGAAGAGGCTTTCTCCCCATCTGGTATCTGAGTTTTGAGTCTCACACAGTTAAAATAACTTTAATCAGTGTTCTCCAAACCACCTGAAGGGAATACACATGAAAGAAATCTCTTGGATATGTCTATGCCTGAGGGCTGGAGGAACCTGAGCTCCAAGCTTGCCAAAGGCAGATTGCTGAAACGTTTTTTTTTCTCCACTAGCGAAACAGGAATGATAAAAACCTTTAAAGGTCCCTTCCAACCCAATGCATTCTATGATTCCACCGTTCTGTAGTAGAGTCTGTGTGGAAAAGGTGGCTGCAAGTCTACTTTTGCTTCTGTAGATTCTGTAGATTTATTCACCTTCAGCTCTGCTGCATTCTCATCAGCTTTGGCTGGAATCTCATTCTTTGCCTCTCAGGACCCCCCAGGCCTCCTCCTCAGTCCTGCTGTGTTTCTCTCCAGCCCCTGTGCCTGGACACTTCCCCCAGGACCAGGATTTCTCATGTCAGCAGTGAGTGTATGGGTTTTTTTTATCTTCTCTCCCCCCTTTTTTCCCCATATACTGTCTGCACTTCATTATGCATCCTGCTTCCCTTTAACTACCTTCGGGGACCCCCAGCCTTGTCACTCATGGAAAATAAATTACGCTGAGAATAGAGCAGAGGCTGGGATAGGGCAGCAAAGGAAAGATACATCTGATGAGGTAAACGCTGGCACAGAGTCCTGAAGAAACCACAGAGCAGCATTAACATTTCCAGGCAGCTGGCTCAGCAGTGATGTATTCTCCTACTGGTTCAGCAGCCATCGCTGTCGGTTCTGTGGGAGCGCCGCGCTCCGCAGGAATGAAGGGAGCAGCAGGCTAGCAGTGCTATCAAAACCAGCTGCTCCTTTCCTTTGTGGTTGGGGCAGGGCACACAAAGCACGCTTCCAAAAATCTCCTTTACAACACCTTCTCCTCTTCCACTCAAAAGCAAAGAGAAGAGGCTGCCAGCCCTGGTGTCTTTAGGGAGGTGATGGATATAATCGCTGTTGTCAAGCCTGTACCAGCAGGCAGCATCTTCATGGTGGCGAACGTTTGATGGGGACTGTGATACACAGAACTCTTCAAACCAGCCACACTGCCACGGTGAACACCAGCTGAAGCTCTGCTTTGCAGGCTGACAGATGGAACCTGCAGGCACTCGTGGTTCATAGCCATGGGCAAATAACAGTGCAGACAAACTGGATCTGATTTTTCTCACTTGATCTGTTGAGCTCAGCAGTGCTACGCTGCTCTACAGGAAAGAGTAGCTGGATCTATAGTGCCTTGGCAGGTTTAACTGAGGACAGGCTGCATTTAAAGGGCTGCAGGTCAGCCCATGGTTTGGGCTCTGTGCCTGCACGGGAGCAAATGAGGATGCAAAAAGGCCTCTTCCCCACACACTGTGGCCTTTCCACATGCTTTCTCTCTGTCCTCATGTCCAGGCATACAATGGCAAACGGGCAAAGCAAGCTTCCCAGTGTCCTCCTCCTCCTCCCACCAGTTCAGAGGGCCTCAGGACTGGAATCAGCCACGATGTTAATGGGGAACAGAAGTGGCTGTCATTTTACCAAGCGTGCACTGTGCCAGGCAATGGCAACAGGAGACTGTGACTCCTTTGTCCTCTTACTGGCAGCTAGGTTAGTCACTGGACCTTTCTAAGAAGGACAGCATAGAGGGCAGCAATCTATGGCTGAAGAACCACAGAAGGAGCAGAGAAAGATTGGGGTTGTCTGTACTGCTGTGAGCCAAAGGTGGAAAAGGACAGCGGTAGATGGAATCATAGAATGGTTTAGGTTGGAAGGGACCTCAAAGCTCATCCAGTTCCAACCCCCCTCCATAGGCAGGGACACCTCCCACTAGAACAGGTCACTCAAGGCCTCATCCAACCTGGCCTTGAACACCTCCAGGGAGGGAGCAGCCATAAGCTCCCAGGGCAACCTGTGCCAGTGTCTCACCACCCTCATTGTAAAGAACCTTTTCCTAACATCCAGTTTGAATCTCCCCTCCTCCAGTTTAAACCCATTATCCCTTGTCCTGTCATTACAAGACCTTGTAAATAGTCCCTCCTCCAATATCACATCACATTGCAACACAAACATAGAGGCACAGATGATGTCTTCTATGTTTCAAGCCACTGCCTAAACATTGTAGTGTTTTAAAACAACTACATTTCCAGTGGTTCCACCCAGTTCAATGTAGAATATTCTGTCCCACTTGCCATGTTTGTTAAAGTTTAGCTCTTTGCTGCAGCGTGGGAAGTGACAAAGCCCCTTCTGGGCTGCCTCAGAATCAAGTTTCACACACAGCATCAGTTTAAAGTAGCATAGTACAGGAGGAAAGTAACACTCCAGCAGTGAAGAGGTTAAGTGTATTAGGACTTATTTATTTCATGTTCCTTTCCCTCTCCTTTTTCTTTTTGAGCTCTTTCTACAAGCTTCCTCACTCACTAATTGCAGCCAACCATAAAACCCTACAGGTGATCCAAAAGCTTTAAAGGTAGGATTTTCAGGGATAGAATTTAATTGCTCATATAACTTCCCATGCACACACAGAGCTCAAGGAGGCTTCCTGCAGGCTTGCATTCAAAAACCTGCTGGATTTGCATTTGCCAGCTTCCCAGATAACATCACATGCTCATGTTAATTACTTCATTAGAGGACCAAACAAGATCTTACAAGAGAAGTGAGTATTTCTCTATGCTGTTTAAATGTGAATCATTAAGAGTGGAAAATGACACAGAACAAAATGTGAACACACAGGCATGCAATTAGTTATCTTATGGGAAACCACCACTTGATGTTTCACAGCTTCTCTTTTTATAATATCTGCTTAGCTCTTGGGTCTTTGAGGACAAACTATTCTCAAACAGCTGTCAGTGTCTGTGCAAAGTTTTTCCTTGAAGGCTTAGTGAATATTATGGAATTTCAAAAAGATTTTTGTTCTTTGTTTTTAATACCCTTTTTCTCTCAAGAAAGCAAACCAACTCATGAAAAAAAGTTATGAAGCAAACCATACAACGTGGCAAGAAGATGCAAGTTCATGAGCTAAAGGAATGCTGAAGTAAACTCTTTTGAATCAATGTTTTGAACTGGAGTGCTCAACAACTGTGTTCAAAGATGCCAGGGATTGTCTTGCAGTTGCAAAGACTGGTAAAGCAGTTACTATCAAAATGATGGGCTGTTGGAGTAGGGAAAATACAGGAATGGGATGTTCCCATCATGTTTGCAATGAATAGGTTCATAAAAGAGAAGAAATTGGTATATGGATGTAGTAGAAGATAAAGGGAGCAAGTTTTGGCTTCAATCCTGTCCTGTGGGACAGATGTTGTACAGAATAGAGCCACAGAATCACAGAGATATTGAGGCTGGAATAGAGGTCTGAGATCATCAAGTCCAGCCACTAACCTAACACCACACTGATCAGACCATGTCACTGAATGCCACATCCAATCTTTCCTTAAACACCTCCAGGGACAGTGACTCCACCACCTCACTGGGCAGTCCATTCCAATGCCAATCACTCTCTCTGGCAAGCAAAGTCTGGATGAGGCACTTAGCACCATGGTCTAGTTGATTGGCTAGGGCTGGGTGCTAGGTTGGACTGGATGAGCTTGGAAGTCTCTTCCAACCTGCTTGATTGAATCTATGATTTTTAATAGCTTGTTGCTTAGCTAAGAGAAATGCCACTTTTCATCATCTATAAAGTTGTGACTGTACTGAACCAGTCATAAGCCTAAAATCTGTGTCCAGACACACCTCTAAATTTCTGGAGTTTCTCCTGACACTGCTGGATTTTATGCAGGCTCCAGGCACACCTGGAGTCAGTCAGCCATAAAATGAACATAGGGAGACACAAAAAATTGTTCCAAAGACTGGAAGGAAAAGGTAAAAGTGCTCAAAGCTGTGCTCAGGATGCTGCTGAAACTGTGACACGAGAGAAACTTTTAAAAGCCAGAGACAGCAGGTTAGGAGCAGTGTAAAGCAAAGAGACAGAGGATTTAAATTCTCATTTCAGTTAGAAAAATGCACTCAGAAAAAGTGCAGCTCCTCTGACTGAAAATGGCAGTGCTGGTAACTTTCCCTTCAGCCCCAACAGCCTTCAGTGTGAGCATAAACCAGTAAGTGCTGCTCACAGTAAGGGTAGAAAGCTTGATTAGAAAAGGGGGAAAGATTTACCAAATGCCAGCACATTCATTTTTCAGTGCTTGGAAACCTGACAGGGGTCCCTATCCAACTCTCAGTGATCCCAGTGGAAACCCTCTGCCCTCACTGATTTCATTGGGATCCATACTGAGCCTGTTGAGGAGAGCAAGATGGAAAGTTAGGGTCACACCAAAATTCCTGTAATCTGCAGCATTTCTGGGAGGCTTGGTTGAAGTTCGTACCCTTCCACTCACACACACACTGCACAGCAGCCAGACAGGATACTCAGACTTACTGACTTTCTAAACAGTTCTTGAAACCTCTGGAATGTTTTGAGCAAGATCCAGGAACTGGGAAAATATAACCATGGAGCTTTTTGAGAGAAAATGAATTAAAAAGTGGAAAAGATAATAAAAGATACTGGTAATTATATGAAGGAAGACTAATGGAGAGTGACTGAGGGAACCCAAAAGCTGCTGAAGGTGTGGCACAGCTGGGTGAGGTTCCAGGCAGAGAGACTTGTGCTGGAAATCAAAGACACGCAGCTGACACTGAAGCTGCTGTCTTCATGCTAAACTCTGCCTCGGTTTGGAATGGGCTGATAAGAGCCATGCACAGTGCTCTCTGCTGGGTCTGTGACCACCTTTGAATCACAGAATCACAGAAACATACAGGCCAAGCCCCTAAGGACCATCAAGTCCAACCTAGTACCCTACTCCACAAGATTCACCTTAAAACCATAGCCCTAAGCACCACATCCAAATGAGCCTTTGAGCACATTCAGGCTTGGTTTAAGGTGAGTCTCACAGAGTAGGGTTCTAGGCTGGACTTAGTGATCCTGAGGGACTTTGCCAACCTGGATGTTTCTGTGATTCTGTGACATCCCCAACCAGATCTTGCTGACCAAAGCCACATCAAATCTGACCTTGAATGTCTCCAGCACACTCCTGAGCAAGCTGTTCCAGCATTCTGCCACTGCCATCATGAAAAATGTTACCTCTCTCTCTCACCTCCCACTAGCACCTAGCAGGTGGAAGGACAATTTCTCTCCTTCACCTCTCATTCACTCCCACTGATCTGAGGCAGCTCTTTCTCTGTTGCCTGTCTGCTGCATCTTGCTCTAGTAGCCAGGTCCAGATCATCAGGATGAGTTGAGGAAAGGATTTTTCCTCGAGTCTGATTAGGAAGGGTCTGTGCATTTTTGTTGCAAGCACAAAATCTCTGGTGAGGGGAGATGCCAGGCATATCACTGACAGCTTTGGGTTTTGGTGTTTTTTAATGCAAGTCTGGAAATTATTATAAGATGTTGAGAAATACTCTGAGAAACTTGCAGTGTGGAAAAGAGCAGAGTTGTTTGATTCAATAGTGTGTTACCTGGGTGTGGGCAGGAGTCATGTAATCTTTCCTAGTCCTTTTTTCCTTCCTGGGAGTTTATTCCACTCTTTTTCTTCCAAGGGAAGAAGAGTGCAAGATTTCATCCCCAGGTTGTATGCTGCATTCACACTTTGTTTGGCAAGATGCATCTACTGTGCATGAGATAATTCACTGGTGTGAATTTGCTGGGGGCTACAGAGCCTGGCCTTGCTCTCTGCAGAGAGTGTGCTTAGAGGTGGCTTTCAGACTGTTGGAGAAAGCTTGCCTGCATTAGATAGAGCTCTGCATCTTGAGTCTGAGGTGTGTGTGGGACCTTTCTGTTCTCTAAAATGAAAGTTGCCTTGCTCAGCAGGCATGGATTCCTTAATATATAGAATTTTAGAATTATTTTGGTCAGAAAAGACCTTTAAGATCATTGAGCCCAGTATCTAGCTGTTCCTTTATCTATTCTCTCTGGTGCTAAACCATGTTGCTCAACACAGTATCTCTGCCTCTTTGAAGATCCAAGATCATCCAGTCCAACCTAGCACCCAGCCCTAGCCAGTCAACTAGACCATGGCACTAAGTGCCTCAGCCAGGCTTTGCTTCAACACCTCCAGGGAGAGTGACTCCACCACCTCCCTGGGCATCCCATTCCAATGCCAATCACTCTCTCTGCCAACAACTTCCTCCTAACATTCAGCCTAGACCTCCCCTAGCACAACTTGAGACTGTGTCCCCTTGTTCTGTTGCTGGTTGTCTGGGAGAAGAGACCAACAAATCATTCTATGATTCTCTATAACTCTTACAAGAATACTAAATTATTCCAGTAAGAGCTTCAGCTTTGAATATTTTAGTAGATATTATGACCTTATAGTAAGAATTTCAGCTGAGTAATGATTCCATTTTAAACAGGATTGCTAAATTTAATTGATTTGGTGGCCTTGTGGGCAAAGAGCCAATGACATTCTGGGGTGTATCAAGAAAAGCATGGCCAGCAGAGCTAGGAAGGTTCTTGTCTCCCTCTACTCTGCCCTAGTGAGATTACACCTGCAATACTGTGTCCAGTTTTGGACTCCCCAGCTCAGGAGAGACAGGGACCTGCTGGAGAGAGTCCAATGGAGAGCCATGAGGATGCTTGGGGGACTTGAGCATCTCTTCTATGAAGAGAGACTGAGAGCCCTGGGGGCTGTTCAGGCTGGAGAAGAGAAGGCTGAGAGGAGAACTGATCAATGTGCACAAATATCTGAGGGGTGGGTGTCAAGTGGCTGGGGCCAAGCTCTTTTTTGTGGTCAGCAGCAATAAGACAAGGAGCAATGGCTACAAACTGGAACATAGAAGGTATCACCTCAATGTGAGGAGAAATTTCTTTAGAGTGAGGGTGCCAGAGCCCTGGAGCAGGCTGCCCAGAGGGGTTGTGGAGTCTCCTTCTCTGCAGATTTCCAAACCCCACCTGGATGCATTCCTGTGTGAACTACGCTAGGGGATCCTGCCTTGGCAGGGGGCTTGGACTGGATAATCTCTGGAGGTCCCTTTCAGCCTCTAAGGTTCTGTGATTCTGTGTGCAGTGGTGGTCTGAAACCACTCCAACATCACTAGCAGCACATGCAGCACGGTCTGGGAACCTCTGGCTGGGAAGACACGTACATTTGCTGGAGCAAACCACCGTCCCTGGATATCACATACCTTCCCTCATGAGCCACCAGGGACATCTTTCATCTAGGCAGGCAGAGAATCAATACTTCTTCCCGTAACAGATAGCTGACTAATAGGTTAGAAATGTCTCATGTGAGTCACTCTCTGCTATCTTTGCTTTTGTTGCTTGGTGGTCAAAAAACCTATGAAATACTCACCAGAAAGGAGAGGAAAGAAAGCCCACTACCAACAGAAACCCCCCAAACCCACTAACAAAACAAACCAGAAAGGAATCCACATGTTGCTTAGGAAACCTTTGGTGAATAGAGGTGTCTGAAAAACCTCCTTGTTCTATTTTCTCCACCTCAGATCGAAGGTGTTTCATTGTTCTCAGTCTCAAGTGCAGTCTTCTGCTCCAGAGCTAGACATCTATTTATTTATTTCATTAACTTCTTGTTTCCCCTTGTTTCCCTTCCCTGTAATTCACTTCTCCTTGCCTCTGGCTGCATACACAGTTGTTTTTTTTTTTTTCCTGAAAGAACATTTTGTCCCCAGTCTCTCTCCCTAAGTGTGTTAGTGAGTGATGGAGCTGGGACTGGCAGCTCCTGGGATCTGTGGATCCCCTCACATTGCTTTTTGAAAGTTTGGAAGGGTATCCTTTTAAAGAGGGAAGCAGAAAATCACTTCCAGCATTGATGACTTTGGATCTTGTTGCCAACTGATGCTTTCAGTGCTGGAAATGTATTTGGAATGGCAGCTCTTGCTTTTTGCATTGCTAGCAGCAAATACTTAGTCTCAATAATTTGTCTTTTTTGTTTTCATGTTTCCCCCCTGCTCTCCATGCTACATCCTGAGCTATTTCTTGTTCAAACAGGTGCCCACTTCCTCTTTTCTTCTTCACAACAAAGGAACCCCAGCCAAAGAGTGATCATCTAACAGCTGGTTTATATAACCAGAAGCACATGCAATGGGATTAACCTTATGTATCCCTGAAAGCATCTCCTTAGAAAGTGTGGAGTGCTGCAAAGCTGCCCCAGGACCCGTCCTGGGCTCTTGTACTGGTTCTAGAAGCATGGTATAGCTGCACAGCTGTGATTGGGCTGACTCAGAGGGGACCTTACCTCATCCTATAACTACCTGAAGGGAAGTTATAGTAAGGTGGGGGTCAGGTTTGTATCCTAGGCAACTTGTGGCAAGAGGAGAGGGCATGTCCTGAAGTTCTGCCAGGTGAAGGTTAGGTTGGATGTTAAGAAGCACTTCCTGACAGAAAGGGTAATTGGACACTGGAACGGACTGCAGGGAGGTGGTGGAGTCACTGTCCCTGGAGGTGTTTAAGGAAAGCTTGGATGTGGCACTTAGTGCCATGGTCTGGTCATTGTGGTGGTGTTAGGTCATAGGCTGGACTTGATCTCAGAGATCTGTTCCAGCCTTAACAATTCTGTGATTCTGTGATCTGCAACGGGATCAGAGAGGATGTGACCACAGATGTGCTTCTACTGAGATTCATTTGTTAATCTCCACTTATCAAAAGTGATCCAATGGCCTCTTTCATCTTAAAATACCCCTAAGAGGCTAAGACTTCACACTTCTCAGTTTTTGACAGGACAGCTAGAATTATGCTATTTAGACAATACTTCATGCTGAAATATACACAACAGATTTCTGCCTAATATGTGCCCTGTTTCTGTCTACTACACACTTGTCTCAGAAAGGCAGATAGGAGTATGTGCACCTCAGTCTACTGAAAATTAGCTGATAGAAAAGGATAAAGGGGAAAGGACAGGGAAAGGGAAAGGGGAAAGGGAAAGGAGAACGGGAAAAGGGAAGGGAAAAGGGGAAGGGGGAAAGAGAAAGGGAAAGGGAAAGAGAAAGGGAACGGGAACGGGAAAGCAAAAGAGGAAGGGAAGGAGAAGGAGAAGGAGAAGGAGAAGGGAAAGGGAAAGGGAAAGGGAAAGACGAAGGAAAGAAGAAGGAGAAGGGAAAGGGAAATGAAAAGGAAAAGGAAAAAGGAGAATAAATGGAAAAGGAAAGGAAAACAGGAAGGGAGAAGGAGAAGGAAGAGAAGGGAAAGGAGAATGAAAAGGAAAAGAAAAAGAAGAGTCTAGCTGAGAGGTGCCCATGCTCATGGCAGGGAGGTTGGAGTAGGTGATTTCTGATGTTCCTTCCAATCTAAGACATTCCATGATTCCATGAAACATTTTTGCTTTCATTTTCTTTTCTATACCTTTTCCATCAAAGGGATGTTGTTATCATGCTAAGCCCTTAGTGTGAGTTTTCTTTGCTCTATTTTCAGACTCAGATTTGCTGACTTTGTTAATTTTCCTACATTTTCCCCCCCTCTTCTTCCACCAGAAGCTCCCTTCAGTAGTGTTATTTGCATACCATTTGTCAGAGTTTACACTTGGTTAACTGAACGTGGCTCAGCACTCTTGCTTGAACTGGGACTCCTACAGTAAAGAAATTCCCCCTTGTGTTGAGGTGCAACCTCCTGTGCTGCAGCTGCCATCCATTGCTCCTTGTCCTATCCCACGAGCAAGTGAGCAGAGCACTGCTCCTGACCCCCAGCCCTTAAATATTTATAGACATTTATTAAATCCTCTCTCAGTCTTCTCTTCTCCAGACTAAGCAGCCCCAGGTCTCTCAGCCTCTCCTCATCAGGCAGTGCTCCAGTCCCCTCATCATCCTTGTAGCCCTCTGCTGGACTCTCTCCAGCAGATCCCAGTCCCTCTTAAACTGGGGAGCCCAAAACTGAATGCAGTACTCAAGATGAGGTCTCGCCAGGGCACAGTAGAGGGGGAGGAGAACCTCCCTTGATCTGCTGCACACTCTCTTCTTAATGCACCCCAGGATCCCACTGGCCTTCTTGGCCACCAGGGCACATTGCTGTGCCATGGATGTCATCCACCAGCACTCCCATGTTCCTCTCCACAGGGCTGTTCTCCAGCAGTTACCTCCCAACCTGTACTGGTACAGTTTATTACTCCTCCTCAGGTTTCAGGACTCTGCACTGGTCCTTGTTGAACCTCATTTGGCTCCTCTGTGCCCAGCTCTCAGTCTCTCCAAGTCTTGCTGGATGGCCACACAGCCTTCAGCTGCACCAGCTGAGCCTCCCACAACATCCCATACCTACTGCTTTCCACTTACCCTATAAGCCAGTGATCCTATCCTATAAGCCAGTTATGCTGTCAAAGAAAGAAATCCAATTGAGCTGACAAACTTTGCTGGCTGATACCCTACCAGGTATCAGTGGGACCTGCCAAGATCTGTCTTGGCAGCCTCTCCCATCAGAGCTATGAAAGCTGGCAAGGCACAGAGAAGCAGATGGTGTGCTTACTCTAAGGAATCATTTGTAATGACATTCTTTGTGATAAATCTATGCTGTCTGTTTCTTATCACCCTAGGAGTTTCCGGACTGGCATTCTTGCACCAGGTGAGACCCATGACTGTGGAGACATGAATGATTTCCTCTGAAAAACTGTGAGAAGAGTTTGAAGTTGTACAAGACTGCAGAAAATAGCCTGTGATGCCTTTTTTCCCAAAGAGAAATGCATAACCCCCACCCTGAAGAGCTACAGTGCTTTTATTTCTGGACACAAACACTTAGAAGATAAGAAAATGATGAATTTGCAGTGTCAGGTCATGGTGAGCAATCCAGAGGCCCTGACCATACTTTCTGCAGATGTGCAGTGCAAACATGCCAGGGAAGGTCAATGAGTCAGAGGGAATGAGAAGAGGTGAAAGGGACTGGCACCCAATGAGCAGTGACTGTGTCTGCCCACAGCACTGCTGCTGTGAGAAGCTACGCTGTGCTACATTGTGCCCAAATCTGCCAGGCTGGAGCATCCATGGGATCACATTCCAGCCCTCTTCCAACCAGGGTACTTCTTTAAGTGGAGATAGAGAGACAGTGAAAAAAACAAAACAAAAACACAACAGATGGGGACCTGGTGTGCAGAAAGTGATTTGGGACACACCCAAGAGGGACCTTCCAGGCACCATAGTACAAGTGTAGGAGGGATTACTAAATTAGATTCACAGAGTCACAGAAACATTCAGTTTGGAAAAGACCCTCAGGATCACACACAGAATCACATAGAACTAACCAGGTTGGAAAAGACCTTTGAGATCGAGTCCAACCTATCACCCAACACTTACTAATTAACTAACCCATGTCACCAGGTGCCACATTCAGTCTCCTTTTAAACACCTCCAGGGATGGTGACTCCACCACCTCCCCAGGAAGCCCATTCCAATGCCAATCACTCTTTCTCTGAAACTTCTTCCTAACATCCAGTTTAACCCTGCCCTGGCACAGTGTGTGACTCTATCCTCTTGTTCTGTCACTAGGTGCCTGGCAGAAGAGACCAGCCCCACCTGGCTCCAACCTTTCAAGTAGTTGTAGAGAGCAGCAAGATCTCTCCTGAGACTCCTCTTCTTCAGGCTGCACACCCCCAGCTCCCTCAACCTCTCCTCACAGGGCTGTGCTCCAGCCTCCTGCCCAGCCTTGCTGCCCTTCTCTGGACACATTAGAGCATCTCAACATCTTTCTTGAATTGAGGGGCCCAGAACTGGACACAGCACTCAAGGTGTGGCCTAAGCAGTGCTGAGTACAGGGGCAGAAGGACTTCTCAGCTCCTGCTGCCCATACTATTCCTGATACAGGGCAGGATGCCATTTGCCTTCTTGGCCACCTGGGCACACTGCTTGCTAACCAAGTCTAACCACTAATCCTAC
The DNA here is from genome assembly GCF_015220805.1 of Pogoniulus pusillus. Lineage (NCBI taxonomy): Eukaryota > Metazoa > Chordata > Aves > Piciformes > Lybiidae > Pogoniulus > Pogoniulus pusillus. Next base: position 3,690,986 of record NC_087288.1, on the reverse strand, counting down.
TCTATAATGTTCTCCCTTAAACCATATCCCCAAGCACCACATCCAAATTCACAGCTGCATTTCATACTTCTAAGTTTGCTACATCTAGCAGTGGACCCTTTTGACCAATTGTGACTGTTCTGAACTAGAAGCAGAAGGTTTGGTGTCTCAGCTTTAAGCTTTGAATCAACACTGTAGTCAATATGATTTTATCAATACAAAGATATTTTAAATTCCCAAAGCTATGCACATTTCATTACTGACTGAAAAGTTTTGTGCTTGAACAAAGGATGTGTTTATTAAAACCATGTCAAAGTGAGAGAGGCTAAAGAACTCTGTAGGATAGGATGAGAACTTAGAATGAACCAGTAGTATCAGAGATGTTTACTGGAAAAGGAAGCTGCTCACTAGGGATAACTGTGAAGAGATTAATTAGGTTTATCTCATCTGAATTTTATCTAGCAGTTTGAGTTCCAGCCTAAGAGAGTCAACATGCCAAAAGTCTTCAAGAAGCTGGAAAATTAACAAAGATTACTTTGCTCTCTTCATTAGAACAAGTGGAAAACACTGAATTTAGAGAATAACCAGGACACTCTTTGAAGTGGCATTGACAGTGATTCTGCCATATCATGAAGATCTGGAAAAAGCAAATCCCAAGCTGGAATATAAGAGGAAATATGACATATAGGAAATGTGAAATCATCATTCCAATATACAGACACCACAAGAGCTTTTACTGCAACACTGTGTTTGCTATTCCTCTGATAGGAGTTTCCTGGATCTGCCTCTCGAGCTACCAACTTGGCCCCTTCCTAGGTTGACAATTCCTTGTCTTGACATTACATTCCAGCTCTTGGTTCCTACACTTCATTGAGATTTGGGGAGGAATTAGTGTATTGAACTCATTTTTTGGATGCCTTTACATTTGGATGTCTTCAAATAGTAAATGTCAGAGCTGCCCAGCACAGACTCATGCCACTATGCATTAAAAAAAAGCCCAAGAGAAGTGTAGACAGCATCTAGATGCAGAAAGGCTCTTTCAGCCTTTGGCAATGTCTTTGCCCGAGTGAGACATCTTGGCATGTCTCCTATTAATAAATCTCTGTCTTCTGACTCATGACTGCCTTGCAGGCTTCTAGTGCACAGCTCATACAGCCGGGCTGGCTTCACAGACCTGGACATGTAGGATCCTACATGCCCTAACAGGCTCTCTGCAGCTCAGCTGGAAAGAAGGAGATGGATTCATGCCAGCAGTCCTGGAGCAACCATAGCAGATAGAATCTGCTACAGTCATTGATACAGTCACTGAAATGACTCTGGTTCTAGCAGATCATAGAATGCCTTGGGTTGGAAGGGACCTTAAAGATCATCTAGTTACAACCATTCCACCATGAAGAGCAACACCTTCCACTAGCTCATGTTGCTCAAGGCTTCATCCAACCTGGCCTTGAACACCTGCAGGGAGGGGACATCCACAGCCTCCCTGGGCAACCTGTGCCAGTGTCTCACCACCCTCACTATGAAGAACTTCTTCCTAACCTCCAGTCTAAATCACCTTCCACAAGCATCAATCCATTCCTTCTCATTCTATAACTACAAGCCCTAGTAAAAAGCTTCCTCTTGGCTTTCCTATAGGTTACTTTCAGTTAGTGTACTTTTAGATGCATTACCAGACAAGTCATTCACTTTAGTTTGGCCTGTGACTTAGGCTTGGCTTTTCCTTTTTGTCTACATTGGTTGATTTATCTGTAAAATTAAGGGGTTTAATTTTTGTTATTTTCTTTCAACTTTGCTGGCTGTGTATACTGGGCTGAGAGCTGCTTCTCTAACCACAGCTGAGCTGAAAAGGTGCCAAGTTACTGTATGAATTACAGCCACCACAAAGATGAAGCCCTACAGCCTGTCCATAGAAATGAAAACAATCAAGGAGCAAGATAATGATAACCACAATGACAAATCACCTTGTCAGGGAAGGACAGATGACAGCATTAGATATTTCTGAGAGGCTGTTGTCACAGAGTGCTTTGTAGAAAGCAGACTTTGAACACCTGAGAGCAAGCGAAACCCATCTGCAGTGATTACCAAAAAGTAATAAATGAATCCATCTTTAATTAAAAAGATCACAAATTCCCACCCAATGTAATTGCTGAGTCCATAAAAATACAGAATCATAGAATTAACCAGGTTGGAAGAGACCTCCAAGCTCATCCAGTCCAACCTAGCACCCAGACCTATCCAGTCAACTAGACCATGGCACTAAGTGCCTCATCCAGGCTTTTCTTCAACACCTCCGGGGACAGAGACTCCACCACCTCCCTGGGCAGCCCATTCCAATGCCAATCACTCTCTCTGGGAAGAACTTCCTCCTAACATCCAGCCTAGACCTGCCCTGGCACAGCTCCAGACTGTGTCCCCTTGTTCTGTTGCTGATTGCCTGACAGAAGAGCCCAACCCCACCTGGCTACAACCTCCCTTCAGGTAGCTGCAGACAGCAATGAGGTCACCCTTGAGCCTCCTCTGCTGCAGGCTGCACACCCCCAGCTCCCTCAGCCTCTCCTCACAGGGCTGTGCTCCAGGCCACTCACCAGCCTTGCTGCCCTTCTCTGGGTATGTTGCAGCACCTCAACATCTCTCTTGAATTGAGGAGCCCAGAACTGGACACAACACTCAAGGTGTGGCCTGAGCAGTGCTGAGCACAGGGGCAGAAGAACCTCCCTTGTCCTGCTGCCCACACTGCTCCTGAGCCAGGCCAGGATGCCATTGGCTCTGCTGCTCACCTGGGCACACTGCTGGCTCATCTTCAGCTACTCTCTACCAGTACCCCCAGATCCCTTTCTTCCTGGCTACTCTCAGCCACTCTGTCCCCAGCATCGCTGCTTGGGGTTGTTGTGGCCAAAGTGCAGAACCCTGCCCTTGGCCTTGTTCAATCTCATCCCATTGGCCTCTGCCCACCCATCCAGCCTGGCCGGGTCTCTCTGCAGGGTTCTTCTACCCTCCAACAAATTGACACCTGCTTCCCACTTGGTGTCACCTGTAAACTTACTGATGCTGGACTCAATTCCCTGGTTCAGATCATCAGTGAAGATATTGAACAGGATTGGGCCCAGCACTGATCCTTGGGGGACACTTTAGTTTGACTGGAGAAAGGTTACTTTTGTATGGAGAGAGAATCACAGAATCATAGAATTTTCAGGGTTGAAAGAGATCTTCAGGATCATCTACTTCCAACCCCCCTACCATGAGCAGGGACACTTTGCACTAGATCAGGTTCAGAATCCACTATGTTGGCTAAAAGGTTAATCAGCACACAAATTTTCAAATCTAACTCCTGATGGGTTTCATCCTGGCCACAAGTAAGAACAAGTTGAAAGAAATTAATGTTTGCTGAGCAGAAAATGTAATTAACTCACCTTCAAAGGATAATTTTCATGGCATATGAGGATGAATGACCTGCAGATACTTGCAATTATTAAAACCAATTTCAATTATAATTTGCTGTTGGGTGTAAAGCACAGAACAGCTTAGTAAAATGAACTATCACCTCAGCTGAGGCTTTTTTTGTATGGGCTTGCCTGTAATGAGGAATTTCTAATTGCCAGTGAAGTAGTAAATGTGATCATCCTATCAAGTGCATATTGCTACCAACCTAAATACCACACAAAACCTTTATTTTCTCCCCCAGACCTTCCTATCCTCCACTATTGTGCAGCACTACAATAGTCTTAATCTGATTGATCAGTCTCAAGTTGTGCCAGGTGAGGTATAGGCTTGATATTAGGAGGAAGTTTTTGATAGAGAGAGTGATTGACTTCGGAATGGGCTGCCCAGGGGGGTGGTGGAGTCACCATCCCTGGAAGTATTCAAGAAAAGGCTGGGTGAGGCACTTAGTGCCATGGTCTGGTTGATTGGATAGGACTAGACTGGATGATCTTGGTTGGATAAGTGGGACAGATAGGTTGGGTAGGTTGGACTGGGTGATCTTGGAGATCTCTTCCCACCTGATTGATTCTATGATTCTATGATTGTGTGACCCCTAAACTAATATCCTCAATTTAATAATTGTAAGAATAGTGTTTAAGAAATAGAAATTACCTGAGGGACCTCCCTGGAATTTGTTGTCCAAAGAGGTAGTAGAAGCCTCAACCCTGGAAGTTTTTAAGGTCAGGCTGTTTGTACTTCAGATCATCACTGGATTTAAAAAACAGGAATACTGGAGAGAACAATGTCTGGAACTGCTGCTCTCTTCCTTTCCAGCTAAACTCCTGAGTCAGGACAATATTAAGTCAAGCATCCATTGACACTGTAATTTTGACTGTTTGGGGTCTCCTAGCCCCTGTGTTTTCCTTCAGTTGGATTTGGGCCATGGCTTTCATGATATCCTTTCTTTGCTCACCAAGGGCCATGTCATCGTTCCTTGTGCTAGCATTACTGGAAGGATGTGATCGTGGTCTCCAGCAGGCTTCTTTATTTGAAACAGTGAGATTTAGCCTTGCTACAATGAAAGATTCTTTTCTGGCCTATTTTTAATTGCCAGATATTCTCAGAAGAGAATCATTGGTATAGCTCCAGGAAATTTTTTGGTGTGAATTTCTGTCGTTTAGGTGTGGCAATCACAATAACCACAGGCACAAATGGATTCTCCTTGGGTCAGAGACTCGCTGTGTGCAAGTGGAAAATGGAGTGTGGCAGAAAGGAGTGAGAAGTCCTATTAAAAGAAGAATCTGGCTGTCAACATGAGTTGGGTTTTTTCCACAGTATCAGCTGTGGGTTTGTTCTAAATGTTTAACTGATTTTTGACATAGCATATATGTTGTAAAGAATGATGACATAGCTCATGGGAGCTATAAACCTCTGAAGAGCCTTTAGTCACTGAGACACATGAACTGCATTTAAAGTATGGGAAAAGCTGGCTCTGCAGCACCTTTTTTATTCAAAGGTGTTATCATTGTACCTGCCTACCACATAAATCAGAAGATTCTAAGTGATTAAAGCTTAATTATGCTTTCTCCAATGGTTATGCTGCTTTCTCCAGTGTGGTTTTATTGTTCTAGCTCCAGGGATAACTTGTCACGATGACATGGATGGTTTTGCAAGGTGGCATTAGGAGATGAGCTCTGCTGATTATAGTGACCCACAGAAATCCCTGAATCAAGTGTCCCAAGGTGGGTTCAGCAGGCTCAGATAACTACCTGAAGGGAGGTTGTAGCCAGGTGGAGTTGGTCTCTTCTCCCAGGCAACAAGAGTTCTCTCTTGTTCTGTTCACACAATTGCAAGCTGCACCAGGGGAGGTTTAGGATGAATATCAGGAAGAAGTTCTTCCCAGAAAGAAGGATTGGCATTAGAATGGGCTGCCTGGGAAGGTGATGGAGTCATCATCCCCGAAGGTGTTTAAAAGGAGACTGAATGAGGCACTTAGTTCCTTGGTTTAGTTAATTAGAAGCTGTTAGGTGATAGGTTGGACTCAATGACCTTGATAGTCTTTTCCAACCTGGTTAATTCTGTGTCCCTAGCACAGGTTTTTCAGAGGGGCTGTGGAGTTTCCTCTGGAGACTTTCAAAACCTGCCTCGATGTGTTTGTGTGCAGCTTACCCTAGGGGATCCTGTTTGTGGCAGGAGGGTTGGGGTTGGTGATGTGGAACAGGTTGCTCAGGGAGGTGGTGGAAGCCTCAACCCTGGAGATGTTCAAGGCCAGGCTGGATGTGGCTCTGAGCAACCTGATCTAGTGTGAGGTGTCCCTGCCCCTGGGAGGGGGGTTGGAACTGGATGACCCTTAAGGTCCCTTTCATCCCTGACAATTCTATGATTCTATGATCTCTGGAGGTCCCTTCCAACCTCTAACACATCTGTGATTCTGTGATTCAGGTGGTCTCAGAGAAACATGCTATGAATGTCCCTCAAATATGAGGATGCACCAGAGACAGCTGCAGTAATAGTATTGACTTCCTGGGTTGCAACTTTCTGTTTGAGAGGAGGTTTAAATCATTGTAAAAGATGATAATAGATGATAACTCAACAAGTTAAGGCTAAACCTGTAGGTGTGCAGGGTATCTCAAGTACATAAGTGCACTAGAGGGGCTGAAAGATCATTTAAAGGTTACCCAAAAGAAGCACTTTGGATTGATTAGTACTTTGAATCTAGGCAACACAATTATTCTTGGAGCAGCAAAATGCTCTCTGGATCTTCTTCCAGATGCCATAAATAGACTTACTTCCCTAAATTCTCTAGTTTCCAGTAACTCTGACTGAGGCTCAACAGCTTTACCAATTATTAGAGTGATTTCATGTAGTTGCCATGATATTTTTAGACTTTAAAGGTGTCCCAGGGAATGGGTAGCTTCTTTTTATTGTTAGTCATTTGTCTGACAAATTTCAACCCAGATGAGGCCAGACTTCATGCTGATTGTGAGAACAGAGCTCATGTCACTGCTAGGAGACCTAACTAAAAGAATATTCCTAACTTTTGATATTGCACAATGCTGCAATAACTTGTCTTTGGTCTATTGTCTGTTCTTGAAGTGTACAGCCTCCAGATCACAGTGAAGAGACCCTGAAAACTCATCCAGTCCAACCTCCCTGCCAGAGCAGGATCACATAGAGTAGATCACATGGAAATGCATCCAGGTGGGTTTTGAATATCTCCAGAGAAGGAGTCTCCACAACCCCCCATGGCATCCTGTTCCAGTGTTCTGTCACACTCACAGGGAAAGAAATTTCCCTCGTGTTTCCATGAAACTTCCTATGACTCAACTTCCACTCAGTGCTGCTTGCCCTGTCAATGAGCATCACTGAGCAGAACCTGGTTCTATCCTCTGGGCATTCACCGTTTACATCTTTATAGCCATAAATGAGTTCACCCCTCAGGCTCCTCCTCTCCAAACTAAATAGTCCCAGCTCCCTCAGGCTCTCCTCATAAGGAAGATGTTCCATTTTCTTAATGATATTTGTGGCTCTGAGCTTGACTCTTTCAAGCAGTTTCCTGAGGTTCTTCTTGAACTGAGAGGCACAAAACTGGACGCAACATTCCAGATGTGACCTCACCAGGGCAGAGTAGAGGTGGAGGAGAAGAGAGTCTTAGCATAGCAGGCTTCAGAAAATGGCTCCAGTAGCTTCAATGGTGTGCTAATAATTTCCTCTGATTATCTTCTCATTTAATCCTATTAAACTTCCCTAGCTTAAAAAGTTCTGAACATCTAATCACCTATTACACTGAGTTACATTTAAAATTGCTGGAATTGCAGGTGATTAAAGTAGAACTTCATTTCCCTTCCTCTTTAGGGAAATAACCACTAGTGCATTAGGTATGACTCTGTTTACATTTAGCTTCTCTGCTTACACTTCAGAAGAGATACTCCCCTTTATGATTGATAAAAATCAATATTTCAGATTGTCACAAGGGAGTGAAAAAATGATTCAGACAACAAAATTCTAGTAAGAAAAAAACCCAGAAGGTAAAAAGCTCAAAAATGTTTGAGTTGTTTCAAAACTCAATTAGATTGCAAGGGGTCGGTGCCTAATTCTGATTAAATCACTCTCTGAATGGTTCCTGGGGACATAAGTTTCCTAATCTATTTAATTACACTATCTATGTAAGTTCCTATTTATCTGGAGATGGAGTAAGATTGTTGCCAGCTTTTGTGATTTTTTTTGCATGTCTTATGAGATTTGGTCAAGAGGGTTTTCTAAATCTCATCTGATCTCAGATTTAGTGTTTCAAACCTAATGAAATCTTCAAGCATAATGGGCCCTATGACTTCCTGTAGGACTTAAATGAAGCTAGTTTTAGGCTGGAAAATGAGAATTGTTTAGGCTTGAAAAGATCTTTAAGACCACAGAATCCCTTTGGCTGGAAAAGACATTTAAGATCATTAAGTCCAACCATTATCTAACTGTGTCAGGGCCACTACTACACCATATCCTTGAGCACCAGATCTAGGTCTAGTTGATTGGATAGGGCAGGGTGCTAGGTTGGACTGGATGATCTTGGAGGTCTGGTTGATTCTATTCCATTCTAATTCTCATTCTCACCTCCTGGGCAGCCTGTTCCAGTCTTGGAGAAGCTTTTCCTAACATCCAATCTAAATCTCCTCTAGTGTAACTTCATGACATTTGCTCTTCTTCTATAAGTTGTGACTTGAGAAGAGACCATCACCAACCTGTCTACAACCTCCTCTCGGCTGCAGTGAGGTCTCCCTTCAGCCTCCTCTTCTCTAGACTAAACAACCCCAGGTTCTTCAGCTGCTCCTCATAAGACTTAGTCTCAAGACCATTCACTAGATCATTGAGTCCAGCCCAGCACTGCCAAATCCACCACTATGTCCCTCAGTACCACATCTACTCCAGGGATGATGATTCAAGCCCTTCTCTGGGCAGCCTGTTCCAGGGCTTAGTTCCAGAAGAAAAGGATTTTTGCCCCTAAGTGAATCCCTAGCCCTTCTCAGAGAGAGGAATGCCAGCTAGAAAAGCTGTGGCACAATCATTCCCCCCAGTCTTTGACTTTACAGTACAGATTTGCTCATGAGAAATCTGACTGCTATCACCAGTTTCTCAAGATCTTGTCAAATACAAGAACTATCTGCATCTGTGCCCAATAGGCTCTTTAGCAAACTGTAAGGAAAGAGGTTTGAAAGAGCTCTATATTTAAGAAGGAGAAAATTTATTTTGGGTTCTACAAATTAGGTTGAAAGAAAGGACGAAGACAGCAATAAAAGAGGGTTTAAAGCCACATGAATTTACAGGAAACTAATTCAAGACTTCTTTGGCAAGATAAGCAGTCAAGGCACACACACAGAGAACTATTAATCTCTCTGGACTTCATTAACACACATAACAGCCACAGAATATGGGCACTGGGCCAGAATTAGATAAGAAATGTCTTTGAGACAACAATCACAATAGGTTAGCTGTCAAAGTGTCATCCCATTTGGCACATTTTCAGATAGCAGCTAAATGTAGTTTGTCTTTGGGCAAATAATCTTTTAATTTCAGCAATGTCTTAGAAGGGAGCCAGCATTGGTGAGTAAAGAAACTAACCACAGTCTCAAATTGTGCCGGGGAAAGTACAGGCTGGATGTTAGGAGGAAGTTCTTCACAGAGAGAGTGATTTGCCATTGGAATGGGCTGCCCAGGGAGGTGGTGGAGGCACCGTCCCTGGAGGTCTTCAAGAAAAGACTGAATGAGGCACTTAGTGCCATGGTCTGGTTGACTGGATAGGGCTGGGTGCTAGGTTGGACTGGATGATCTTGGAGATCTTTTCCAATCTGGTTGATTCTATGATTCTAAAGAGTTTCCTCTTGATGCTGCCAGCTATTGACAAGTCACAGAATGTAAGAAAGAGAAGAGGAGTTACCATCCCTGGAGGTTTTTAAAAAAAGCCTGGATGAGGCACTCAGTACCATGGTCGATTGGCCAGGGCTGGGTGCTAGGTTGGACTGGATGAGCTTGGAGATCTCTTCCAACCTGCTTGATTCTATGATCCTGTGACTCTAGGTTGTGATGGTGTTTGTGCTAAAATTTGATCCTAGTGTGGCCAGCAGCAGTAGGGAAGTGACTGCGTCCCTGTACTTAGCACTACTGTGTTCAGTTTTGGTCCCCTCACTATAAGAAGGACATGGAGGTGCTGGAGTAGGTCCAGAGAAGGGCACTGAAGCTGGTGAACGGGCTGGAGAACAGGGCTTGTGAGGAGCAGCTGAGGGAACTGGGATTGTTTAGTCTGGAGCAGATGGGGCTGAAAGGAGACCTTCTCACTCTTCACAACTACCTGAAAGGAGGTTGTTGTGAGGTGGGTGTTGGTCTCTTCTCTCCAGTATCAAGTGATAGAATGAGAGGAAATAGCCTCACATTGCACCAGGGTGGGCTTATACCAGATATTAGGAAACATTTCTTACCTGCAAGAGTGGTCAAATATTGGAACAGGCTGCCCAGGCAGGTGGTGGAGGCATTGCCCCTTGAGATGTTCAAAAAACATGTAGATGTGGCACTTTGGGATGTGATTTAATGGCCATGGTGGTGTTGGTTTGAAGGTTGGATTCTATTACCTTAGAGATCTTTTCCAGTCAAACCAATCCTATGATTCTGCTGTGTATTAAGTTGCAGGAGTTTAGTATGTGCCTCAAACACTGCATGACTTTGCAAAGCGATGCTCTTCTCATCTGTATTGCTTGTGACTTTTATTCATTGAGTCTTTAAAGCAAAGCTCCTGCCATAAAATCTCTGAATATCCTGAAGAGTATTCCCAGCACTGAGTACTCTTCTGTTTTGATTTTATATCTCTGCTCCTTGCATGCACTCTGGATGTATTTCTGCAGAGTGACACAGCTTCTGCAATGGAGATAGAGAATCTCCCCTAGCTCCAATTTCTTCATGGGCTGTGCTGCAGAATATTGTGATGAACAGGTCACCTTAAAAAAGGAATGAGCACAATATAATGCCTTTTAGTGTTCCTTTCCTTCAGGGGCTTAAACCTGAGAGCTCTTGGTTGTTGTATTTCAGCCACTGGAGAGTTTTTCAGTCTGAAAAGTAGGGTCTGGCAGCCTTGGCTGGCACTTATACTTCCTTGAGTTTCAATTCCAGCTCTGTACTCTTCTTCATTCTAGGTGCAGTCTGAAAAGAATTCACAGTTCTCCAAATGGTTTACATTAAGCAGTCCCTCTTTTCTGGTATCCAGCAAATATGCCTGTAAGAATTGTGTTGGACTTTGTGGCAGGAACCAGTGAACTTGCATGAAATGTCACAGAGAAGTCATTTCAGAAGATGCTGTGCTTCTTTCCATAATTTTGAAACATGCTGTTTGAATCCAAAATTCTCCATCTAAGTTTGCAAAGTTCAATCAAGAAAAGAATATATCCTGTGGGAAGAATCCTGTAGGATTATCCCACCTGTATGAGCCCCCTCCAGCAATTCTAGTTTTACTCTCTCTTGTGGGAATGACTTGGCAGCCACCACACTTCCAGCTTTTCTTCTGAAACAGTTCTCACTTGTCTGACATTTCCTCTCTCCTGCTCATGCTGCTCAAGGCCAATAAGGCAAATCCAAAGGCAGCTCCAGGTTCCTTGGCACTCCTGTGTGGCTCATCTCATTACAGACTCTTTGTCAAGTTGTAGAGAGAGAAAACAATCATTAATTCATTTAAAACTTCCTTTATTTTTTTGAATCTTTCAGCACCAAACTCATCTGCATCAAGCTCTGGATACACTTTCACGTGTTGCTGAGTATTGTGTGTCTCTTCCATCCCCTAATCATGATCTGGTCCACAGCCAGGTTCTGAACAGCAAATCTCCTATCCTATTTGCTTATCAGAGCATTATAAAAGCTTTCTTTCAGAAAGATGGAAAATCTTATACACTTGGTCTTCTGGGTCATAAACTTTCAATTGAAAACTTTAACATCCTGTTTCAACACAGAGGAGGCTCCTGCTGTAGCCTGAGATGATGACTGTGCTTTGTGATTATTCTCTGATGGTTAGATATGTACTTTTTTTTGCAGCTGTATAGTTATCTCACAGAATCACAGAATTAACCAGGTTGGAAAAGACCTTTGAGATCACCAAGTCCAACCTATCACCTAACACCTTCTAATTAACTAGACTGTGGCACTAAGGGCTGCATCCAGTCTCCTTTTAAACATCTCCAGGGATGGGGACTCCACCACCTCTCCGGGCAGCCCATTCCAACGCCAATCACTCTTGCTGTGAAGAACTTCTTCCTAACATCCAGCCTAAACCTGTCCTGGTGCAGCTTGAGACTGTGTCCTCTTGTTGTGTTGCTGGTTGCCTGGGTGAAAAGCCCAACACTATGAGGTTACAACCTCCCTTGAGGCAGTTGTAGAGAGCAATAAGGTCTCCCCTGAGCCTTCTCCTCTCCAAGCTAAGCAACCCCAGCTCCCTCGGCCTCTCCTCAGAGGGTTGTGCTCCAGCCCCCTTACCAGCCTTGTTGCACAACTCTTCACACAAGTGCCAGCATCCTAGAACAGTGTGATTGTCTCTGCTCTTATCAGCTAAACAGGTCAGAAACAGCAAATGAGAAATCTGTGGTGATATCAGGAGTAAAGGTTCCTAATGTTTAGAACATATTCTGACTCTCCAATGGGCTGAGAAAAGGCAACATAAGGAATCAGAATGGCTGGGAATGCCTGATGATGTTATGAAGTACATAAGAGAAAAATAGTATTGTGTTTTTTAAACCAATTCATGAGGTGAAAATAAATATTGATATACAAGCTGGAAAGAAACACAAGAGACTCACAGTGTCAATACATTTGGGAGATATTATTTAAACAAAGGTCACTTGGCTTTGTCTTGGTGTGTATCCACATCTCTGCCTTCATTTCAAAGCACTAAAAGATGTTAAAAATGGAAATAGCAGCAATAAGCAAAGCTGAATGTGTGTCTATAAAGATGGTCAGTGCCAAGGATTTTGCACTTCAGCTTTCTGAAAGCTTGACTTAGGAAATTGGAGTTCTCTCCTAAAGAGCCTAATGGAATTCCTTTAGGACCTGGATTCTGCAACTACAAAATGAAAAAATAATAGTAGTAGTAGTAGCAGAAGTACTAGTAATAACAGTAGTATTAATAGTAGTATTACTGTTAGTATTATTGGCTGGGTGCTAGGTTGGACTGGATGATCTTGGAGGTCTCTTCCAACCTGGTTGATTCTATAATTGATAATATTATTACATTATATAATTATTATGATCAATATAAGATACTATAAAATATGATAGTAATGAGCAATATAATATATTATAATGTATTATCATATAGTACTATATAAAACTACTATTACATATCTTATATATTATATTACATTATATTATATTCATAGAATCATAGAATCAACCAGTTTGGAAGAGACCCCCAAGGTCATCCAGTCCAACCTAGCACCCAGCCCTATCCAGCCAACTAGACCATGGCACTAATTGCCTCATCCAGGCTTTTCTTGAACATCTATAATACATAATATTATAATTATATTATAATCCTATAATATGCATAATGGTAAATGATTATTTAAGTTATTAATGAATAATAATAATAATGTTTTAGAGAGTTGTTCTGTCTTAATAGATGTCATTTTGATCTATCAAAGAAGAGCAGACCAAACCAATGCAAAGCAGCTTAACCTGGTTTGAATAGTTTTGGAAGGTAGTTTAATCTCTCTTGCAACAAATTGAAAGAAGCTGTGAACTTGCAGAGCAGAAGTAGAAGCAGCGGAGAAAAACTAATGCACGAAAGTGCACAACTGTTTAGAGGGAGGTTTAGGCACGTCAAGGAATGCCCAGGAGGAAAGAAAACAGTGGAAATATTTCCCTGAAATATAAACAGACAAATTGGAGTGTGTAGTCCAGATATCCAGCTGGTGTGGTATGCAAATCTTGATTGTGGGTCTAAGAAAGGCAAAAGGTGTTCATTCAGAAGCCTCAGTACTGAGACACAGTGCAAGTGCTAAGCAAGTATGAGATAGAATTCTGCCTAGGAGAGTTTGTGGAAGTAACTGCTAATAGCAATGCCAATACAGACAATATTGATCCTACTCTGGTAGGGGGGTTAGATTCAGTGATCTTCAGAAGTACATTTCGACTTCAACCATTCTGTGAGTCTGTGAATGTTTAACCTATTTATCCCAGTCATTTATCCTAGGCAGAAGGCAAAAGAATCTGTCTGTCAAGGCAATAGAATGAAGAAGGAGGCTTTGTTTTGTATCCAGAACTATACAACACTTCTGGCATCAGTCAACATTTTCATTAATAACATGACTGATAGAAAAAAAGAACAGCTTTGTTTATATTTACAGACAATACCAAGCTGGAATGGCACAGTAAAGGACAAGGTTAGAACGTAGCCAGGACCTTAAGAAGTTGGAGAGTAGATACAAGAGAAGGTAGGATGTAATTCAGTAAGGATAGGGAATTGTCAGCTGCATGAATGCAGGATGCAAAGCAACTGACTGTCTTGTGGTTCTACAGAGAATGATCCCAAGGTTGCAGTGAATTATAACTGGAGGTGAATCAACATCACAGCATGTGGTAAAGAAGTCAGCCCTGTCTTTTGTGATATGAAGATATATGAAGAAATTCTTCTCTTTGGCTCAGTGTTAGGACCACCTTAGCTGGAGCAGCGTCTCCAGTTAGAGGAGTGTACTTCAGGAGAGATGTAGATCTGCTTGAAAGAGATGCTTGGCTTAGAGAATGTGGGATTGATATGACACAGGATAACAGACTTCAAATATTTATAAAGCTACCCCACAATGGAAGGGAAAATATCAGTCGTGGGTAATAAAATAATTGGCTTAAACTACAGCAAAGGAGACATAAGCTAGACATTAGGGGAAAAACTTTCTCAGAGTTGTGAAATAGCAAGACAGATTGTCTAAAATGTCGTGGAGTTCTTGTCTACATTGTTAGAGGCCTTTAAGGCTTGGTGAGACAGGGACCTGGCAGGAATACCTTAAGTAACCTCTCCAAAAGAAGTGTACATGTCGATGAAATTGTTCATTATAAAGTTGCATTGTTACTTCAGTACCACATTGGCTTCAGAAACTGGTTTCAGGTGCTCAGTGTCATGGCATAAGAAGCTTCTGTGATGACTAGCAGAGACTTGGAATATGACTGAGTATCCTTGCTCCTCAACAGCCATATGTGCAGTGTGTCAGACAATATGTGTCCTGCCTACTGCTCTCCTGCAGTCAGTGAACTCTTTTATGACCTTGGGGGTACTGTTGAGGTTAGCCAGATGTTTTGGACCTATTCCTGGTTGTCTCGTTTCTGTAGGATGATGTAATCCTGCCTGGAATACTTCTCTTTCTGACAGTAAATTGCAGCTGATACCTGGGTGGGAAGGTGAAATGGTGTTGCTTGGACAACTGTGCCTTTCCTCAGTGTATTGACCAAGAACCACCTGATTGCACAGTTCCATTGGGTGCAAGTGGTCTGAGTGGTGACAAAGGTCCAAGCCTTGTTATGCCCTTCACATGAGCCACACACAGAAAGTATCTTCAGGTAGTGTAGAAGAGGAGCTCAGGTTTGCTGCTAGATTTGGTTGAATTTCAACAGTAGTTGCATAGTCACAAAGCCCTGAACTGCATTACAGTAAGGGAAAACCATCTGGAAGAGTTAGCAAGTGGCTGTGAGATCCTTTGGGCAGGTTGATTGGGTGAAGGCAGCCTACCACCTATGTCTCACAGCTTCACCAGTGTAAATGTTAGCCAGTAACACTCCAGTCAGCTCTGGGACTTTGTGTCAGGGTAGAGATATCTTAGGTTCCCTCTTGTGTACAGAGAAAGGGTCTTAAAAAGCTCCCAGTTATATTTTCAGAAAGGAAAGCTCTATATAGGCTACTTACAGCTTACATCATGGTGCATAATGCAAACTGAGTTTTAAACATTGAAACCCAAAACCTTTCCCATTTTGTCTTACCAAATGCCTGGTAAACAAACCTGCAAAAACTTACTCCTAGAGAGAAGCTAACCTTCTGAAAAGAGTCAAGGGGGAATATCACAGAATCACAGAATATACCTGGTTGGAAGAGACCTCAAAGACCATCTAGTCCAACCTTCAACCCAGCACTGAAGGATTGACACTGAATCATGCCACCCAGCTGCTTGAATGCCCCTGGGGATGGTGACTCCACCACTGCCCTGAACAGATTGTTCCAATGTTTGATAACCCTTTCAGTGAAGAAATATTCATAATGACCAGCCTGAACTATTTCCCCTGGTACTGTCTTTTGCCATCAAGGGGAAGAGGCTGCCCTCTCCTTGCTCCAACCTTCCTTCACATAGTTGTAGAGAGTGATGAGGCCTCCCCTCAGCCTCCTCCTCTTCAGACTAAACAACATGAGAAAGACTTCTTTGAAACTTTTAGGTTAAGACATCCCAGCTCCCTCAGTCACCAACTCAAGTAGCATCATAGTGATATTAAAGCTGAAAATGGGATGTTGGGAGCCTTGGTGCCTTGGCAAGCACAGCCAAGCATTGCCTCACAGCAAGAAGAAGAACCTGCACCCAGCCAGGAACACACAACACAGAACCACAGAAACATGCAGGTTGGCAAAGACCCTCAGCATCACCAAATCCAACCTAGAACCCTGCTCTACAAGAATCACCTTAAACCATATCCCTAAGCACCACATCCAAATGACCCTTAAACACATCCAGTGTGGGTGACTCCACCACCTCCCTGGGCAGCTCATTCCAGTCCCTGACCACTCTTTCCATGAAAAACATTTTCCTGATGCCCACAAAGGAACTTCTCCTTGGGGTGCACATGGGGCACCTCCACACAGTGGCACATCAGCGGGGGTCTGGCAGCAGCAGGGGTTTATGCTATATAGCTGACACTGATTACAGTTCACTGATGACTGCATGTTGCTAATAAATCAATAAACAGCTTTCACTCAGATCTGCTTAAAGTAGGTAAGCTGAGGGTTTTCCCATGCTGCAATCCCACACATCTGACTTTGCATCATTGTGTTCTAGCAGAGAAAACGCTCCAGAGCTCGGGTGGGATGTTCCCACAGGCAACACTTTTTGTTCAGTTGTGTTGAGCACATCTGGTTGCACTCTAACAATTTCAGAAAATGATCTCAAGTGCTCTGTGTTGGTTGTTCTCAGTACTGACTGTCAGGCCAAATCATTTATGTACTGATGTATGCATTTATTTATTTATGGGTTTAATTTTCCCCAGAAAGATTTGATAAAATAAAAATGCTTTCTAATTCTGGTCCAGGAGTTTTGGTTTCAGCAATCCTTTTCTTTTTTAGAATCATAGCATAGAATCAGTCAGGGTTGGAAGGGACCACAAGGCTCATCTAGTTCCAAGCCTGCTGCCATGGGCAGGGATACCCTACCCTAGATCAGGATGACCACAGCCTCATCCAGCCTGGCCTTAAACTTCTCCAGCAACAGGACCTCAATCACCTCAGTGGGCAACCCATTCCAGCCTCTCACCACTCTCATGGTCAACAACTTCCTCCTCATGTCCAGTCTGAACCTACCCATCTCCAGCTTTGCTCCATTCCTCCCAGTCCTGTTACTCTCTGAGAGCTTAAAAAGTCCCTCCCCAGCTTATTTGTAGCCCCCCTTCTGATAGCGGAAGGCCACAAGAAGGTCACACATTCGTTTTGAAAATTGTATGTTGTGCTCTGTCAATGAGAAGGTTTTCAAGCTGTTTGATTTCTGCCCTGCTGTTAATGTACCATGCAATAGTGGAAATGCCATACAGTAAAAGGTTTGGCAGTGACAGTGAAACATCGGAATGTGCTCTGTTCCAAACACGCTGTCTCAATGCCATTGCTCCTGGAAACAAATTTGTGTTGTTGTCAATACAAACCACAAATCTGTTTCTGACAAGGCTTTTCACAGAATCACAGAATGTCAGGGGCTGGAAGGGACCCTGAAAGCTCATCCAGTCCCACCCCCCTGCCAGAGCAGCATCACCTAGACCACATCACACAGGAACACATCCAAGCGGGTTTTGAATGCCTCCAGAGAGGGAGACTTCACAACCCCCCTGGGCAGCCTGTTCCAGTGTTCTGTCATCCTTACAGTAAGAAAATTCCTCCTTATGTTTCCATGGAACTTCCTATACCTCAGCTTCCACCCAGTGCCCCTTGTCCTGTCATTGGGCATCACCCAGCAGAGCCTGGCTCCAGCCTCTTGGCACTCACTCTGCACATATTTATAAACATTGATGAGGTCACCTCCTGTTTTTGTCACTTTTGTCTCTGAACTAGATTGACTTATTTGAGCTCCAGGTTTTACCTTTATTTACATGTACCTATGACCTTATTTTCTTTATTTTAGCCTTCCTGCAAGATAGGGTAGCTGATCTGTAGTTCATAGGATTATTCATTCTATCCTGCTTCAATACACCAACCACATTTGTACTTATCCAATCACTTGGAATTCCTTCAGTTTCCCAGGACTTGTGAAATATGGCACTAGCTGTTCTGAAAGCTCCCAGCTGGTTCTCTCAGGGCTCTTGGGTGTCAGTTATCTGGGCCTGTTGATTTGCAAATGTTTAATTTCAACAGATGTTCCTTTACATCTTTCTTTGCTACACATGGTAAAACTTGCTCTTGCAGCATCTGGGATGCATACAGCCTTGTACTTCTTTCCACACACAGCACATAAATGTCTATTGACCATTCCTGCACTGTAATTAATTTCTTCACCAGAGCCATCTAGATAGACAGGTACCTGCAACCCAGTCCTCTCAAGATTAGCCTCCCTTCTGTTTCAGCATGTCTGCAGCATGTCCTTTTAACTATGCTGTCTCCAACTCAAAGTCTTTTTCACGTCCTTGGAACTGAACAGTTCCTGGCTTTTATTAGGGCACTCCACATGTACTTTGTCAGTTATGATCAGTCACCTCAAATTTGGTAGAAGTAACTACTTCAGGGTTCAGGTATGATGATAATGGCTTGGTGCTGTGCTCTATGGGATATTAATTTGAATGGGACCTAATAAGTCATTGTCTGGCAGTGAGACATGGGAAATCCTCACTGTGAGATTTTTGTGATGATTTGAATAGGTTTTCAGATACTGACACTGGAGGTGAAATTCATTTATCACATTTAACACAAACTGGCCCTTTTAACAGGAAAATTGGGAATATTCCCATTGCCTGAAGGCAGATCAGCAGAGAGAGAAGATCTATAATGGACAATAGGAAGAGGGAATGCTAGGAGCCTTCAGAAAGGAAGACAGTTGATATAGAAGCATAGATCCACAAAGTGGTTTTGATTGGAAGGCACCTTAAAGATCATCTGGTTGCAAACCCCCTTGCCATGGGCCGGGACACCTTCCACTAGACCAAGTTGTTCAAGACCCTGTCCAGCCTAGCCTCAAACACTTCCAGAGTGGGAGAAGTCATCTACAACGATGAAGGTTGCTTTTCCACTGAGGACTGAAAAGGTAATGCAGCTACATGAATGCGTGATAGGCACAACAGCTAACCTTGGGTCTCCCAGGCTTTTATGCCTGGCAGCAAATACAGAGGGCCTGTAATAATGTAGGACAATACTGGCACAGCTTGAGTAAGCTACAAATATTTAAGTTCATGTGGAATGCAAGGTGGTGAATTGGATGATGTCCTTGCAAGGCTGATCTCAGTTGCTGCTGAACAATGGCAAGGCAACCACTGCACCCATCTTGCAAAGAAGAGGAAGACAGGAACTACAGACTAGTAAGCTTCACTTCAGTTCCTGTAATAAGTTGGGGAGAAAGTCCTCCAGGAAGCTCTGCCCAGGCAGTGAAACCCCAAAAGAACAGGTAGTTTAGTCTTGAGGAACTTTTCAGATGCATAAATAAATAAATCAGTAAATCTTCTCTAGTTCCACATCCTTTTTTCATTTGGAACAGGTTTTTTACTATGAGGGTGATGGAACACTGGAACATGTTGCCTGGGGAGGTGGTAGGGTCCCCATCTCTAGAGATTGTCAAGGTGAGGCTTGACAGGGCTCTGGGCAATCTGGTCTAGTTAAGGATACTCCTGTGGACTGCAGAGGGGGTTGGACTGGATGAGCTTTGGTGGTCCCTTCCAAGCCAGACTATTCTACAATTCCTTTTATTTCTTGGTCTGCTGTAAGCTCTTAGCTATGTTGGGTATGTGTATTTGTCTGCAGAGTAAACCTTATAGAAGTGTTGTGGAGGACTCAGTTTTTGTCTCACCTTTTCTCCAAGTATTTCCAAGAGCCAGCCCTCATCTTGTTACTCTAGCTGAGTTGCACTAATCCACATAGTCATCCTAAATTTTCCTACTAGCTGATGATGAAACACTGAAGTTGAGGGCACTTACAAGAACATATTTACTCATGTGCTGTAGTTACTGTTGAAAAAAACCCTCTGCTGGCCTGAGAAAAGCATCAACACTTTGTGGCTGGGGAAATGCCAATTGCACATTCGATGATTTTTCTACTGGAAAGATTAAGTGTACAATATTTCACTCCAACTTGATTTGCTTCTTCTGCAAGTTTGCCAGTTGGATCCCATTACAAAATGGATCTGCTCTTTAAACACTTACATTTGATTAAAATGTTAGCATGATTTAGAATTGCAGTGGTTTCAGATTGCTCATTTAGCTCTCATTGTTGCTTTTATGTGCTTGTCTTATTTATTTATTCATGGATCTATCTATTTGTCACTGTAGAGAACTTCTCCTTCATTGATGACATAGCTTGCCTTTGGCAAATAGAAGGTTATAAACCAGAAGAAAATAGTATTTCACTCTAACAGTAAAAATGGATGCTCAGAGGGCTGTAGCACCTCTGCTATAAGGACAGGCTGAAAGAGTTGGGGCTGTTCAGTCTGGAGAAGAGGAGGCTCCCAGGTGACCTTCTTGTGGCCTTCCAGTATTTGAAGAGGGTCTACAAAAAAGCTGGGGAGGGACTTTTTAGGCTCTCAGGGAGTAACAGGACTAAGGAGAATGGAGCAAAGCTGGAAGTGGATAGGTTCAGGCTGGATGTGAGGAGGAAGTTGTTGAGCATGAGAGTGGTGAGAGGCTGGAATGGGTTGTCCAGGGAGGTAGTTGAGACCTCATGCCTGGAGGTGTTTAAGACCAGGCTGGATGGGGCCCTGCCCAGCCCGATCTAGAGTAGGGTATCCCTGCCCATGGCAGTGGGCTTGGAACTAGATGACCCTTGTGGTCCCTTTCAACCCTGACTGATTCTATGATTCTATGAATTCCATAGAAGAACAGTGAATTTTGGATACAATACTTGAGAAGAAATCAAATTTTGTTTGTGTTCATGTACGAGTTCAAAAGTTGTCATACTTTCATTTAGAAGGTGGTTTGCCTTTTTGCCCTCTTGTCTGTGCTTTCAGTTGGCCTTTGTGTGGTCTCTCATTGTCTTTGCTGAAAGCAATTTTCTTATTTCCTGAGACACCTCAGTAGCAGGGATCAGCTGAGGTATTTGAACTGACAAATCCTTGGCTTAACACTTGATTCAGTAAAGAACTTGAAATTGGGATTAACTTTAAGCATCATTGATTTTCATGGGATTGATCATGTGCTTCAAAGGAAGCACAACCACCTGCACTTCTCTTGAGAAGGTCTGTGGAGCCAAGGCCAGAGGGCTCTGCTTTGCTTGGGTGTGGGAGCTCTGTGTTTCCCCTTGGTTAGATGCTCAGAGATGTACACATGCCAGGGGTGCTCAGGCATTTGGAAAGAACCTTGGAGGAGAAGGGTAATATTGGAATAGCATGACAAGCAGGACCAGGGAAGTGATTGTCCCTCTCTACTCAGCACTGGTGAGGCCATATTTGCCATATTGAACACTAGATGTGACACTTAGTGCCATGGTCTGGTTGATTGGACAGGGCTGGGTGCTAGGTTGGACTGGATGATGTTGGAGGTCTCTTCCAACCCGCTTGATTCTATGATTCTATGATCCTCTGATATCTTCTTGTCAGTTTTGGAGACTTCACCACAAGAAAGACACTGAGGTCCTGGAACAGGTCCACAGAAAGGCAAATAAGCTGGTGAAGGCATAATGGGTTAGAGGGGTCCTGGAGCAGGTCCACAGAAAGGCAAATAATCTGGTGAAGGCATAATGGGTTAGAGGGGATCCCTCCCCCAGCAGAGTAACTTCACTACAATTCAGAATTTGGAAAGTTGGGGAAAATTAATTATTTTCTTTTTTGTACAATTTAGACTAAATGTAACAGCATAAAGAGAGTTAACTGCTACAGAACATAATAACCCTAAAGAAGATAGGGATGAGATCAAGCGGCAATGAAGCAGCAAAGCAGCAGCCAAAACAGCAGTGGGGGAAGATAGTACCAGACACAGCAGAAGCAGCAAGGGGAAGATACAGGCTGTGGTTCCAGACATAAGCTTTTGATGATCCAATTAAATTATATTAACTTGTCCATTGTTGGCATTTTATGGCCTTTCCCTGGAATGTTCACCTCCCTACTCAAGGACTCCAATACCACTCCACTTCTAAGTTTCTCTGCTCCTAAATTTTTTTTATGTCTGAGCTAGAAATTTAGCTCAAATGGCCACAGAAGGGTATGGAGATTAGGCCTGATGAGGAGCAGCTGAGGAAACTGGAGGTGTTTAGTCTGGAGAAGAGGTGGCTGAGAGAAGACCTTCTCACTTTCTACAACCACCTGAAAAAAGGTTGCAACAGAGTGCTGATTGGTCTCTTTTTTCTAGTAACAAGGGGTTAGACAAGTGGAAATGACCTCAAGTTGCACCAGTGGAGGTTTAGTTTGGATATCAGAAGAAACTTCTTCACTGAAAGGGTTCTCAAACACTGGAGTAAGCTTCCCAGGAAGGTGGTTGAATCTCCATTCCTGAAGGTGGTTAAAAGTAACTGGATGAGGCACTTAGTGCCATGGTTTAGCACCAACCTTGGGAGAGTTAGAGAACAGTTGGACTCATTGACCTTAAAGGTCTTTTCTGAGCCAAACAATTCTCATTATATGAACACTCCAATTGTAATTTGCCACTCAACTTTGTAAAGTCAGCTGATGACTTTGATTTTAGTGAAGATTTAGACCATTGCAGAGATGTGAGAACATTATCCTTGATTTACAAGCAAACAGTGTTTTTATGGCTGCTTCACAGCCCCTTTGCAACCATTATCATCCCCCAAACTGCTTCCTTTACCACCAGCCCTGCTGCTAGAAGGGTGATAACTATTCATAAACATGCGAAGTTTTTAATGCAAAATTCAGCTGAAGTTTGTGTCCCTTGAGGACCAGCTCCCTTTTTGAGAAAAAAGGAATTGCTGCTATTGCTTGAGGAGGAAGGGAAGCAGTGTAAGCATGCATGTCTGAAACTGCAAACTACCAGTCAGATGCTATTTTTAGTCTTGAAAGGGACTGTGGCACCTCTTGCGAGATTCAGGATCTGTATATTCCCTTCAGATTCCTTGGAATTAAATCCCTACATACACTTTTCACCTGAAGAGCTCTCTTCCTTGCCTCGCCTTGCCCTGCCTTTGCCTTTGCCTTGTCTTGCCTTGTCTTGTCTTCTCTTCTCTTCCCTTCCCTTCGTAGCCAACTCCCCTTCAAATGAGGACACATCTGAAGGTAACAAAGAAATGAAGCTGATGCAGCCTTGGGCTCAGTTTTCTCCTCGTTCAGTTCCTTTGTCCCTTGTATTTTCAGCAGTTAAATCCTGTTAGAGAGGGAATTGCATGGGCACAAAGGAAAGCACTGTGTGGATTCTATTTCAGCGAGCTCCTGAGGCTTACTGTAGTATCTATAATACAAAATAGTTTACTGTGGCAACAGTTCAGTAAGGACAAGATTAAAAAATGGCATTTAAGTTACATTCCTAATTTCTGAGAAAATACTGAGGGGCAGAAAAAGGAAAAGAAATAGACTTGTGTCTGGAAAAAGCTAACCTACATAGCTAAGTCCCCTAGCATGAAAGAAGAACTGTCACAGACATAGCTGAGGTTAAGAATAGACATCTTACATCATCTTTTGCACAATGCAGGAGTGGGGAAAGGGAGGAAATGAGGCCTTAGGAGAGGAATAAATACATTACAAACAGATTTTATAGTAGAATGGCTAGACTGGAAGCTCCTCAGGAAAAAGCTGGGTTGTGGTCTGTGCTATATACAGGTGAGGAGAGAATGGAAAGAACTACTCAGAAAGAAAAGAATAGCTGTGGTTACTGATGCCATGAAAGAAATGGTCAGAGGTTCTGAGCACATTCAGTTTGTGGTTTTTTTGGTCATTTTTTGGTTGATTGGTTGAGGGCTGTTTTATTTGTTGATGGTGGAAAGCTGTGCAGTAGCCTTTCAGAATCTGGAGTCTCTTGAATCCCAAGAGGGAAACTCTACACAAAATTCTTCTCACTGTGGGAAAGAACAGTTCCTTTTCTACATCAGACTTTATCCAAGAGAGAAATCAAATTAGTCAAGAGGAAGTTTTCTTGAGAGCAATTTCTACCTTCAGAACTGTACCTCTGGCACCTCAGTTTCATTAGCCCTGGAAGAGCACAGAACTTCTACAGCCTCATCCCTGGAGGTGTTAAGGCCAGGCTGGATGAGGCTCTGGCCAGCATGATCTAGTATGAGGAGTCCCTGCACATGGCAGAGATTTGGAACCAGATGATCCTTGTGGTCTCTTCCAAACCCTGACTGATTCTATGATTCTGCGATTCTTTTGGAGCAGTTTCTTATTGCTTTGTCTTCACAGACTGATGTAAATCCGAAAGTAAGGCAATGATAACATAAGGTGTGCCCAAACCTGTAAAAGCATCAATTTTGTTTCTATCCAACCCTTCCTTAGGGAAGTAGCTCTTGGATTACAACAGCACCACAAAGGTGTAAAATTCTGATGAGATCTGTAGAGAGACACTATGAATCAGAAAAGCTGTTGCCCCAATCACAACTATTTTCAGGGCAACACCAGACTCGCACTGGTCTCCAGAATCACAGAATTAACCAGGTTGGAAAAGACCTTTGAGATCATCGAGTCCAACCTATCACCTAATTGCTCATTGCTGTCTACAGCTACCTGAAGGGAGGCTGTAGGCAGGTGGGGTTGGTCTCTTCTCCAGGCAACCAGCAATAGAACAAGAGGACACAGTCTCAAGTTATGCCAGGGGAAGTCTAGGCTGGATGTTAGGAGGAAGTTGTTGTCAGAGAGAGTGATTTGCATTGGAATGGGCTGCCCAGGGAGGTGGTGGAGTTGCTATCCCTGGAGGTGTTGAAGCAAAGCCTGGATGAGGCACTTAGTGCCATGGTCTATTTGACTGGATAGGGCTGGGGGATAGATTGGACTGGATGATCTTGGAGGTCTCTTCCAACCTGGATGATTCTATGATTCTAACACCTTCTAATTAACTAACCCATGGCACCAAGTGCCCCATGCAGTCTCCTTTTAAACACCTCCGGGGATGGTGACTCCACCACCTCCCCAGGCAGCCTTTTCCAAAGCAAATCACTCTTGCTGTGAAGAACTTCTTCCTAACATCCAGCCTAAACCTGCCCTGGTACAGCTTGAGGCTGTGTCCTTTTGTTCTGTCCCTGGTTGCCTGGCAGAAGAGACCAACCCCACCTGGCTACAACCTCCTTTCAGGTAGCTCTCTGGAGCCTCATGTTCTCCAGGCTAACCAACCCAAGCTCCAAGTTCTTCCCATTCCTTCCATCTTCACACTGGCTTCTAGACCCAGCTGCATTCATCTTACAAATTTACTGCTGCAAAGATCTTAGATCTTTGTGCAAGATCTCATTAATGGAGGAAAGACAAAAGATACTATATATATATATAGTTTCAGAAATAGGTTAAGGATGACTGAAGAACATTAACTTTGTAATTTAAAATGTTTTTTATGTTCAAATTTGCCACTTTTTTTTTAAGAGAATGTTTTTAAATAGTTTCTTCCTCTATATAAAAGTGTCCCCAAAAATCATCATTTTGTAGTTTTGTGTGCAATTGAAACAGAAGCCTGCACAATCAACGAGCAACAGTGTTACAGGAAGAGATGATGGAAATGTGTGCTCTTGGATCCATTTTTAGAGGAGAAAGCAAACAACACTTAGGTTTTGATTGATTTTTGTCAATTCAGAGGACACTGTCTTGCAGGTATGCTTCCTGTCACCATTTCAGATGCTCATTTCAGATAGATTATCTCTTCCCAGATCTCCAAAGTAAACCAGTTTTAAAAAGCCGCTAGAACTAGAGGGAATTAAGCTGTCAAAAATGTAAGTCTAAATGTGGGTAAAGCCTGCTCTGGTTGTCTTTTTAATCTGAAAAGGCACTAGCTCAGCCTACTCAGAAAATGAAAATCAATTCAAAACAGACATCAAGAAGTCTCATGCTTTGCAGGAGCTCTGTTTGCAATCACCTCATCAAGAAGGGTCACCATGGCTGAACATTGAGGCTGCTTAAGCATTAATTCCAATTAAGATTAAATTCCAGTTCCAAAGTACATTGGCATATTGTGGCAGCCCTCATGTTTTCCATTATCACCACAGAATCATGGATTCACAGACTGGTTTTAGTTAGAAGGGACCTTAAATATATCTAGCTCCCAATCCCCTGCTATGAGCAGAGACACCTTCCACTAGACCAGGTTGCTCAAGGCCTTATCCAACCTGGCCTTGAATCATGATTTTATAGGGTTTAGAGCTCTTCTACAGCTTAAAATGCCATACCCCAACCAAATTCAGTGTGATGTTATTATTGCAGCAAACCCCCTCAGACACAATTCTTCTATCTTTCATTTTTAGTTTGGTAAATGAAATAAAAGAGCATCATCAGACTCACAGTCACCAGGCAGTCCCATAGCAATTGGGCTTGCAGCAAAGCAGCTCAGAGCATCTCAGTGCTGCAAGCAAAATTAAATTCTACCACTTTTATTTTGCCAAGATGATCCTCTTTGGCAAAAAAGAGGAGAAAAGCAATAGAGAGATCTGAAATGGTAGAGCAGGAATGTAGACAGATGCTGCTGCCATTCCAGGGCTGCCATATATATATACCAATCTACATATTGGCAGCTCGTGCTGCTGCAGCCAGCAATGTATTCAGGCTGCTAACACAGGCAAGAAACTCTGACAGATCCATTTTATTGCTTTTCTATCTTTCCATATATACCAGTATAAATATCATCAGTCCCACAGCTGTAAGCCATAAGGACAAAGTCAAGCATTACTGGGTCAAACCCATCTCCTGACTGCCTCATAGCCTTGTGGAATAACCTCTGTCAGCTGCTATTGGCACCAACTTAATATACTGCTACCCAAGTAACTAGCAAAAGGATAAGAGGAAAACAGAAGGTTTAGATTGGGTATTAAAAGAAAATTCTTTACTAAAAAAGGTGGTCAGGCATTGGAACAGGCTGCTGGAGAAGTGGTAGAGTCAACATCCCTGGAGGTGTTCAAAAAACTTGCAGACATGGCACTTTGGGCCATTTAGTGGGCATGGTGGTGTTGGATAGATAGTTGGACTTGATGATCTTAAAAGTCTTCTGCAACCTTGGTGATTATATTCTAGACTAGTCTGGTGTGCTCTACTCTACCCTACCCTACTCTATTCAGTGATGTTGATTAATGTACAGACCAGCATCTTAATTCTCTCAGGTTCTCCTTCCCCTCTACTCTGCCCTGGTGAGACCTCACCTGGAACATTGTGTTCAGCTTTGGGCTCTCCAGTTCAGGAGGGACATGGATCTACTCGAAAGAGTCCAAGGGAGGGCTATGAAGAAGATGAAGGGGCTGGAGCACTGTCCAGTGAGGAGAGGTTGAGGGACCTGAGGGTTTTTGGTCTGGTGAAGAGAAGACTTAGAGGGAATGTAATCAATGTTTATAAATATCTGAGGGCTGGGGGTCAAGAGGGAAGGGACAAACTCTTCTCATTTGTGTCCTGGGATAGAACAAAGGGTAACCAGTATAAACTGCATCACAGGAAGTTCCACCTCAACATGAGGAAGAACTTCTTTACTGTAAGGATCCCACTGGAACAGGCTACCCAGAGAGATTGTGAAGTCTCCTTCTCTGGAGCCTTTCAAACCCTGTCTGGATGCATTCCTCTGTGA
Source organism: Pogoniulus pusillus (assembly GCF_015220805.1). NCBI lineage: Eukaryota > Metazoa > Chordata > Aves > Piciformes > Lybiidae > Pogoniulus > Pogoniulus pusillus. The sequence continues at coordinate 3,663,512 of NC_087288.1, read as the reverse complement.
CCTGAGCTAGATGCTATAGTCCTGCTCTGGCAGGGGAGTTGGACTGGATGATCTCTGGAGGTCCCTTCCAACCCTGTGATCCTGTGATGAGTACATCCTTCCACACAAATCTTCACAGTAATTGGAGGGATACAATGGAATCTACTGTGTCTTTGATTGCTCTTAGAAAGCAATCACTATGCTAGGGAAGAGAGAAGGAAGGGGGAACAGTAACCTGGACCCATGTGTCACCTCCCAAAGAGCTGGAGACATTCTAGCAGTTGTCTAGAACTAAAAATTCCACTGGTTTTGCTTAACTTAGCTGGGAGTATTGTCCAGATTTCTAAATAGTTGTGTTTTTTGTCACCCCAAATACAGACACTCAGTCTGAAATCTGCTTTTAAATCAATGCCCTTGTGCTATCCTTATTTATGCTTATCCCAGTTGTCTGAATGGGATATTTTAACACAGGAACTTTAAGGACAGCTGACACAGTTGCAGTGGTATGTGAGCTATTGTGTTCATGGCAAATGCAGATATTTGTCTGCATGCAGGTTTATGTTGGGTTTTCAAATTACATTCCCTGCTGGAGAGATCTTTGCACACCAGAGGAAGGAATAAGAGTAGGGATAATGGGGAACTGTGTTAAGAACCAGTATCAGCTTGATTCTCATGCTGGCATTTTGTGGAAAGCTTCTGGAAGGAATTTTGCCTTCTGGCCTGGTTTTTAGACACCTACTAACAAAGAATCTCCTTGCTGTTGAAGTCTTGACATACAGGAGGGAAATTGGAATGTATGGATCCATACATTTGTACAATGATTGCTGATGAGTTGCACATATATAAACCACACAGTTGAAAAAAAAAACAAACCAAAACAATGAATAATCATGTAGGGAAAGAAGCATTAGAGACCTGACCAGAAGTATTCAGTTCATTTTTAGCTCATGAGACAATATATATATTACTCATTTCATAGCATGTGAAGAGCTTTCAGCTACCAATTTTGACACAAAGCAAAGCATATATTGAGAAAGGTTCTACTCCCCTTCTACTCCACCCTGGTGAGCCTGCATCTGGAATATTGTGTCCAGTTCTGGGACCCTTAGTTCAAGAAAGACTTCAGGGAACTGCTTGAAAGAGTCCACCACAGAGCCACAAAAATGCTGAAGGGAGTGGAAATCTCTCTTATGAGGAAAGCCTGAGGGAGCTGGGGCTCTTTAGATTGGAAAGGAAGAGCCTGAGAGGTGACCTCATCAATGTTTATAAATATGTAAAGGGTGATAGCCAGGAGGCTGGAGCCAGGCTCTGCTTGGGGATGCCCAATGATGGAACAAGAGGGTGGAAGCTGAGGCATAGGAAGTTCCATAGAAACATGAGGAACTTTTTTTTTTCCCTTGTGGGGCTGACAGAACGCTGGAACAGGTTGCCCAGAGGGGTTGTGGAGTTTCCCTCTCTGAAGATACTAAGCACCTACCTGGATGTATTCCTGTGTGATCTGGCCTAAGTGATCTGGCAGGGGAGTCGCTGATCCACCCCCAGACAGTCTTTCGAGTTCCTTTCCAGCCCCTAGCATTCTGCGGTTCACATGGTTATGAAACTCAAGCTGTCTGTTACTTGGATACATTTTTCCTCTTTAGCAGGCATCATGCAATTTTGTAAAGACCTTTGGTCTTAGTGTGAGAAATGGAGGAAATATTTCAAGGCAGTCTACCAAAATGGAGTGCTGCAATGTCGAGTTCTGGTTGTGACGGGTTTTTCTTCCGAGCTCTGTATGAATGGATAGCTCAGTACATGGAGCTCAGAAGAAAAGGAGAATCAAGGCCAGCAGTAGTGTTCCAGCCCCAGAATACACAACTTTTCAGTTATTTGATATATTAGGAATGCAAATAGACAAACGTGTTTGACTTATTCTTCCTTTCCCCTTTCCTCTTCCCTTTCCCTTTTCCCTTTCCCTTTCTCTTTTTCCCCTCCCTTCCCATTTCCCCCTTCCCTTTCTCCTCTCCCCTTCCCCCTTTCCCCTTCCCTCTTCCCCCTTTCCCTTTCTCCCTTTTCCCTTTCCCCTTCACCCTTCCACTTTTCCCCTTCCTTCTTCTCCCTTCCCCCTTCTCCCTTCCTCCTTCTCCCTTCCCTTCTTCTTTCCCCCTTTCTCCTTCCCCCTTCCCCCTTTCTCCTTTCCCCTTCCCTTCTCCTTTTCCCTTTTCTCCTTCCCCCCTTCCCCTTTCCTCTTTCCCTTTCTCCCTTTTCCCCTTCCCTTTTCCCCTTCCCTTCTCCTTTCCCTCCTCCTTTTTCTCTTCCTTTTCCCTTTTCCTTTCCCTTTCCTTTCTTCTCCTTTTCTTTCCCTTTCCTTTCTTCACTGAAGCAAGAGGGCTTAAGTGATGTATAATCATTTCCTTTACACAGTGTACCTTTCCCTGCTGCTTAAGAGAGCCTTACAAGACTGATATTTTTCCACAAACAACCCAATGTTTGCCTGAACAGATCTGTTGCATACTCAAAACATCTGCCCAAGCTACAAAAAAACACCCAACAACTCCCAACCTCAAGCAACTAAGATGCTGTAGAACTCTGCTATGAGCACAGTTTGGACTTATCTTTTCTTTTTAATCTTTGGTATTGCTTTGTTTCATTTTCTGGCCTTAGTGCTTGTTTATTTTAATGCATGTGACAAACACCATGACTGATGCTGTGACTGAATGATTAATCCTCTGTTTTCTTTTTTTCACTTGAGTGAACCACATCAAACAAACTATCACAAAGTTTGACTTTCCTTGCTGTCAAGGAGAGCATCTGGAGCTGTTTGTTTAAGAATGTACCTTTTTGAAACACACAACACAACACAAAACATTCCCAACTGCTCTCACGAGGCCCTGTTCTGTCACTCCACTCAGTGGAGAATGTTAGGTGGCTCAAGTCAATTAAAATTTCAGGTATGTCAGAGCAGAAGCTTTGATTTGCATTTATCTTGGTCCAGCAGATCAAGGGAAGTTCTTCTTCCCCTCTACTCTGTCCTGGTGAGACCTCATCTTGAGTACTGCCTTCGGTTTTGGGCTCCCCAGTTGAAGAGGGACAGGGATCTGCTGGAGAGGGTCCAGCAGAGGGCTACGAGGATGATGAGGGGACTGGAGCACTGCCTAATGAGCAGAGGCTGAGAGACTTGGGGCTGCTTAGTCTGGAGAAGAGAAGACTAAGACGGGATTTAATAAATGTTTATAAGCATCTGAGTGTTGGGGGGTCAGGAGGGGGGAGGGACAGGCTCTGCTCACTTGCTCCCTGAGATAGCATAAGGAGCAATGGGTGTAAGTTGCAGCAAAAGAGGTTCCACCTCAACACAAGGGGGAACTTCTTTACTGTAAGGATCACAGAGCACTGGAATAGGCTCCCCAGAGAGGCTGTGGAGTATCCTTCTCTAGAGCCTTTTGAGACTTGTCTGGATGTGTTCCTCTGTGATCTGTGCTAGATTGTGTGGTCCTGTTGTGGCAGTGGGGTTGGGCTGAATGATGTCTTTGAGTTCCTTCCAACCCTTAACATCCTGTGATCCTGTGACCTATTATCAGGTGCCACTGCAAAGAGCCTGTCCTCATCCTCTTGACATCAAGCCCTTAGGTATTTATAGATATTAATGAGATCCCCTCTCAGTTTTCTCTTCTTCAGACTAAACAATCACAATTCTCTCAGCCTTTCTTCACAGGAAAGATGTTCATAGGTTCATAAGTATGGATCTTGTCAGTGAATGTCAGCGAAAGATTACAATATACTCAGTTTTAAAGCAGCTTGAGAATATATAAACAGAGCACTTAGTGGGGAATACATTTTGAGGTGAATAATGATGTTCCAATATAAAACTGCATCAGTTTATCTTCACTAATATCTGCTCCTGCTGTCTCCCTAGCAACCACTGCACCCTCCTCATTCTCACTTTTGAATGTCACAAAGACTGCTCCTTGCCACTTACGACTGTCATAAATGATGTGACCAAATTATTTCTGGTCACAGGCAGCAAGGAGGAATATTGGGACACAAATAATTTGCTAGATTTGGAAAGGAGACGCATCATAAATAGAAATGAGGGTAAGTTTTTGATTTCTAGACCTCTTACCTAACTATATATTTATTTATGCATCCTCATAAACCAAACGTTTATGGAAGCTGTTTGGTTATTTCTTCACTTTAGTTACTTCATTCTAGGAAGTTAATGGATTGTGATTTGGAATGCAAAATGAACTTATTACCATACTAACTGGCATGCTTTAATCCAGTGCATGTTTTATTGGCAATCTATGTATTTAAAGTACAAAGGCTGTGCCCAATGGTTGAATGTAAAATAGCTTTACCTAAATAAAGCCATTGCTTTACTGTTCATAGTATCTCAGCAAAGCTGTACCATATGCTAATCCACTGCGCTGTTAGTAAACCAAAGTAAAGGAATACATCATAGTGGGCTGGAAAACAAAAGGACCTGGGGGCAAATATGTTCCTCATATGTCTCCAAGAACTTCCATCAACTTGGACTCTGCACTAAAGCATGCAATTTATGTTCTGCTGGCTAAGGGATATTGGGAAAATCCCTACAGTTTTCTGTGGTTTTGGCAAGCTTCCTGCAAAAAAGAACCAACAAACAACCCTGTGCTTAATAACTGCATTGCACTGAAAACCAGGTGGTGCACCTGAACTTTCCCCCTTTTCAGCAAGCACAGATCCATAAGTTATTAGTAGTAAAATGTGAAGATTAGGGGGTCCTTGTAATAGAAAACAACCACGAAGATGCTCAGAGGGCTGGAGCATCTCTCCTATGGGGACAGGCTGCGAGAGTTGGGGCTCTTCAACTTTGTAAGAGAAGGCTTTGAGGAAACCTTGGAGTGGCCTTCCAGTATCTGAAGGGGGCCTAGAGGAAGTCTGGTGAGAGACTACTTAGAAAGGCTTGTAATGACAGGATGAGGAGTAATGAGATTAAACTGGCAGAGGAGAGATTAAAACTGGATGTTAGGAAGAAGTTCTTTCTAGTGAGGGTGCTGAGACACTGGTGCAGGTAGCCCAGGGAGGTTGTGGCTGCTCCCTCCCTGGAGGTGTTCAAGATGAGGTTAGATGAGGCCTCCAGCAACCTGTTCTAGTGGGAGGTGTCCCTGCCTATGGCAAGGGGTTGGAACTAGATGATCTTTGAGGTCTCTTCCAACCTAAACCATTCTATGGTGCCCATGTAGCTCTCTTCCTGTGTGGGAAGCCTCTTTTGTTCTCACACTCCAACTCTTTAGTGTCATGTTGATGGCACTATTGGGCTGCTTCCTTCTTATTAGTACAATTAGAACTACAACTGCATTGAAAAAACAGCACTACTGGTAATGCTTTCTTCCTTCTGATCATTAAAATGCATGCTTATTCAACTAAAACAAACCATGTTGTTTTGACTTCTGTTATTTGCATATTTGTGTCACATTCCTTTGGCTCTCAAAGAAAATATAATCATTTTCTGATGGGAATATCATGGACAGTCTGCTGATACAGTTAAAAGGTTAAGAGAAAACAGGTTCAGAGGAGGTTGAGCAAATGTTTTCATATCACCATTGAACTATCTCAGGTCATTCCTAAAATAAAGTTTGTTCAATTATTTGAAAGTAATTTGTCTTACTTCAGTAGAATGCATTGTTTTTTTGCTTCCTTCTCCCACTGAGGCTAAGAAAAGAGATGTATGAATTTACTTTGCAGGTAAGACAATACACTTGCAAGCCCATTCAGAAGGTGAGTGGGTACTTCATGGTCACTGCTACTGAAATTTGTAGTTTCATTTTGTTTTCTACTTGGACAGAGAAGAATTTTGTCTCTTGTAAAATGGTCTGATGGATGAGCAGGATTTTTATGGCAGCCAGTTGAAAGCCATCCTCTTCTCTGCATTGGCAATAACCTAGTGATGCTTTGAGCAGGAATGAAAGGTTTCACAGCAACCTTCTTGAATATTGTGCCTTCTTTCACTGCAGAGTGTCTTGGGCACTGACTGGTTTCTCATGGAACACAGAACTTTTTATTTGGGTACTGCTACCTGGCTGGCACTGGGACATTTTTGTGATGGTAATGGATACTTATGGAAAAAGTGAAACACAAAACTGCCTTTCAGCATGCTTCTGTTGCTCGCAGGAATCACATTGCTTCTTCATTTCAGCCTTAAGCAATGCCAACAGGAAAAGCTCATGTAGAAAGTGGAGACATTTTAGGAAGTGGACCAATTATCTTCTATCAGCCTGTGTGTCTTGCAGAAAAGCATGTTTGAAAGTGGTGCAATGTCTCACTGTCTGCTTCTGATAATATGTCTCCACAATTGCTCTGCTCTTCTGATATGGCTGCTTTCAGGAAAGTGTTTTCAATACCATGGGGGTTCTGTATTTTCTTTTTAAGACACATCACAGTTAGAGAGTGCCTCCTGAGACCACATGCCATATTCTCAGATTGTTCAGTTCTTATTTTGCAACTTAGGAGCTAGAAATATTCTCTGTAAGTGTGAATAATAAATGCTTTTTTTTGTCACCACATTTCTCCAACTGAAATTTTATGTTCCTGGTAAGAACTTCAATAGTGCAAACAATATTGTCTGTCTGCTGTTCTTTTCTACACATATTAGTGGGCTTCTCCTTCTGTTATTAATATATATCTCATGTTATACTGAGGAGCACTCATCATCAATATATCAGAAGAAAGAGAGGAAGAAACAAATCTAGGAAGGAACTTCTGAGTTTTTATCAGTCTTTGAAAAAGAATTTAGAGTCATAGAGTGGTTTAGGTTGGAAGGGACATAAAAAATCTTCTAATTCCAATCCCCTGCCATAGCCAGGACACCTTCCATTAGAACAGGTTGCTCAGGACCTCATCCAGCCTGGTCTTGAATACCTCCAGGGAGGGAGCAGCCACAACCTCCCTGGACAACCTGTGCCAGTGCCTCACCACCCTTGCTGTAAAGAACTTGGAGACTGGAGATGTTTTATATATACATACATATAGAAGCATAGAATCATAGAATCAGTCAGAGTTGGAAGGAACCACAAGGATCAGCCAGTTCCAACCCCCCTGCCATGGGCAGGGACCCCCTACCCTACATTAGCCTGCCCATAGCCCCATCCAGCCTGGCCTTAAACACCTCCAGGCATGGGGCCACAACCACCTCCCTGGGCAACCCATTCCAGCCTCTCACCACTCTCATGCTCAACAACTTCCTCCTCACATCCAGTCTGAACCTACCCATCTCCAGCTTTGCTCCATTCCCCCTAGTCCTGTCACTCTCTAACATCCTTAAAGTCCCTCCCCAGCTTTTTTGTAGTCCCCCTTCAAATAGTAGAAGGCCACAATAAGGTCACCTGGGAGCCTCCTGTTCTGCAGACTGAACAGCCCCAACTCTTTATATATATATATATATAAAAATACACACACACACACATATATACACATGCATATATATATATACACACACACATATATAGTTTTGAAGGTAAAAGGTTAAAATCAAACTCTAACCCTATTCTGTTAAAAAATATGCAATTCATTTTTTTATGTGAGAATAGTTCCTGATATTGTAAATATAAACAAAATAGGATGGTTTTGCTTGTGAAAACTGCTGAGATGAAAATCTTGGTAAATGCTTTTTTTTTCATTTACAGTTCATGTTTTATACTGATATTGCTAATGTGAAAAACAAACATTGGCATTATGAGTCACACCAAAGATCACGATGATGTATTAGGGAGAGGAAAAGGGTCCTTTATCCAAAAAGTGACCTCTCATACATAGCTTGCCTGAATTTGTCTGAATGACAAGAACCAATATTTAACACTTGGCTCTCAATTCCATCTTGGCAGATCTGACTGAGTCCCTTTATTACATTTTTTGCACCAAAACAAAGACTAAGCTCCCAACAGGCCGTGTTCATCTTGGCTGCAGTTGTGCAGCTCATTGGAACCAGGTGTCACAAAACCCTGACAAAAGACAGAACTGGAAAATAACAGGGCTGGTGCATGAAGCCAGTGGCATAATATATCCTGCTGGATCTTTGCTCTGTTTCAATGATGCACAAGTCAGAAAATCTTTGTTTTGGAAGCATTAGGTGTGACCACTCAGTCTCATCAGTTAATGTGACAGGATAAGTAATAAGAATGTGACAGGACGTGTAATGAGTAGGCAGGATTGTCATAAAATTGCCTTTTTGGAGCCTTTTTATACTTACATCTTTTTTAATCTGAGCTGGTGTTAGGTTTTGTCTCAGCCAAGAGATTGGGCTTCTGGCCCTCAGGCACTTAAAAGTTTCATTTGAATAAAAGTCCAATAAACTAAGAGAATATTTGCAAAAAATGGGAAAGGAGAAGGGCAAACAGAGAAGCAAGAACCCACCTGACCCCAACAGAAAAATGACAGAACTTGCTCAGATCAAGGAGGAAAATCATGTGAATCCTGAATTCAGAGCACAAGCAACCCAGAGAGAAGTGCTGTGTAAGTTCAGGAGCACGAAAAGTTTGCAGGCAGATGATAAGCCATTAAGAAACTCAGGTTAAGTCCATAGCAGCAATGCTGCATTTCCTTGAAGGGCCATAATTGACATAAAGGTCAGCAAAAAGCTTTTGTGGACAAGAGTATGGGAAATGAGAGGCAAAATCTTTTGTGTGATGTAATGAGATGACTGGTTAGAGCAGTGTGTAGAGGTGAAAATACTGGTAACAAGCTTATGCAAAAGATCTTGTGAAGACATTTCAAACTGGTTTTAGAGTCATCACTTCTGTAGAGTTAAAAGGAATGACAGAGATATGTCAGAAGGCTAATGTGATTGTGAAGAGACACAATTTTTCTTCTAAGAGAAAGAAGTGTACTAAAGCAGTAAGTGTGACAAAGACAATAATAGTAAGTTTCCTCCTAAATGCCATTCTTTATTGGTGCATTGATGATTGCCACAAGCAACTTAATAGCAGGCTGCAAATAGAATGAAGTTTGCTACCTTAAATACTTCTCATCTAAGACCTTTTATTCCTAAACTGAAATAACTGACAAGGCCTCCTGAATTAGGAAGATTGGAACTAATATTTTGACTGAAATCACGACTACCAAAATGCTGAACACAGAAGAGCCCAGAGGAGTCAGTTGATCCCTTCCATCTGGTACTAAAAGACATAGATTGAGATTTCAACTGGGAACTGGTTCATTCTGATGATAAAAGCCAAGGAATTACCTCTTAGGATGGAATTTATCTTGTAATATCAACAGGTGGATGTTATCTTTAATGAAAACCAAGCATATGAATGGAAGGATTGACAGTGTCTCCATGAGATTCTCTCTCTGCAGAAGGCTGAAAGCTAAGGAAGAAAGCCCCTTGCATTCCTGAAGGATTACATGTGATCTGGCTGATTCAAGAAAGCTGAAAGACTGGCCACTGGATGTCTAAAAAAGGTAGAATGATTTTTTGTCAGAGGCAATGCTTCCTACTCTTTATATGGCCATTTATACTTATTCTGTGCTGATGCTTCATCCTGTCATATGTTCTTTGTTAATGGAAGTCTTGACTCAAGTGTTATCATGGCAGCCTTTTCAGAACTGTAAGATCTGGTGATCAGTGGCCACAAAGGGACTTTTAAGCAGGAGGTAAGAAGCATTGGAAAAAGGACAGAAAGTGAATCTTTTCATCACGGTAGCTACAGCATGCCTGCCATAGCCTGAGTTTTCAGTTCCTACACTCCTTGCCATCCTAGCAACTGGAAAAAATATTTTTGCTTGCAAAGAGACTATGTTTGTGCTGGAAGGCAACTGGGATCCAGTGATGCAGAGTCAAAAATGTCATCTTACAGAGTAAATAATTCAGAACAAAGTCAAAGTTAAGAGTAAGTGTATACATGGGACTGCAATTTACAGAAGTGGAGTACCCCCTACCCCCCAGGAACTCCAGCCTATGTACTTTCTAAGGCAAACTGGAACAGGCTGCCCAAAGAGGTTGTGGAGCCTCTTTCTCTAGAGGTTTTCAAAACCCACATGGATGAGTTTCTGTGTGGCATGCCCTAGGTAATCTTGCTTCGGCAAGGGGGATGAATTCCATCTCTGGAGGTCCCTTCCAAACCCCAACATTCTGTGATTTTTGATGTACTGTCAATTGCATTCCTCTTGTCATACACTCACTGTATTCCTGTGCCTGATGCAGCAGGAATGAGGATTGAGAAAGCATAGGCAGAGCAGCAACCTTAGACCCTAACTTCATCAGCTTACAGAAAGTTTAGCTACCCACAATAATAAGAGATGTAACTTAATAACAAAGAGAATTTCTTCAATAATGTATTCTTTATATAGCATGAAGGATAAACCAGGACTAACATAGTCACTAATTCCTTCATTTCAGTACTTGCAATACGAATTAGTCTCTCCATGTGACCAGTTTCCACCTATTCCTTCTTCAGATTTTGCCTACATAAGACTTTCTGAAAAGATTGGGTGAAGCACTTGGTGCCATGGTCTGGTTGACTGGCTAGGGCTGGGTGATAGGTTGGACTGGATGATCTTGGAGGTCTCTTCCAACCTGGCTGATTCCATGATTCTATGATTGTATAACAAACTTCACAGAGAACTGGGCAGATGGCTAAATCTGCATGCAGCTAAAATGATACAAATCATTTTTTTTTTTACTTGAAGAAGCTGAGCAGAAAATGCAATGCAAACTTTGGAAAGAATGAATCTCATTAGCTCATTGCTACTGAGTAATTATAAAATCAGGATGACTTTAAAGAGATCATAAAAGAAAAAAGCAAAGACTGTAAACTGATTTTTTTGAGGACACAAATAACGTCCAGAAGACTATGAGCACCTTCAGACTTCAGTGTCACTTCTCTCTAAAGAGAAGCACTTAGGTAGGTTACATAGTTAACAACTAGAAACTTCTCTGTGTAAATTTCATATGTAATTATATTAATAGAGATTCTGACCTATCATCTACCACTGAATGAGTGATGATGAAGTAGGTCAGAATTAGGGTAGTGTGGAGAGTTATCCATGTGGTAATACTCCAATAATACATATTCTGTTCATCTTGAATGTGATATTGACTCAACTTTGTGGAACAGTCTGGACCTAAGAGCCACAGAAAAGTGTGCAGTGATTCTTCCATTTCTTCAGTTAAATCTGGATATGGTTTCTCAGAGCCACCAAAAAAAAAAAAAAGCTAGGCAACTGTCATGACTTAATTTAGATATCACAAATAGCTTCATCCATCTATGGAGCATTAGCAGATCCTCCTTTTCCTCAGAGACAAAATGAATGGCTGTACAAATCATTCCAATGTCACAGTGAGACAACTTGTTATTGGCTGTGTCCTTGGATAAAGTGACACTAGGAAGCAGAAAGCAAAAGAATCCACACTTTTATTCTTCTGCTTTCTGTATGCACTGTGGTCCTTATCTAATTATAATGATTATTTACCTGTTTTTTCTGGTTTTAAGTCATGTAAGAAAAGGTTACCTTTACATCAGTTCTCACTTTTCACCTGCTGTTTCAAATTCAAATAAATGCCATTGCATGAACAAGAATAGTTTTTGAAGATGCTCTCAACAGAAGGAGGAATGATTTCTTGGCCATTATGTAAGCAACAACAAAAAAGATTTATTAGGTGGCAATGCAGAGCATTTCTGACTTTATCTCTAAAGGCAACATCCAATGTGTGTGTCATGATTAGTCTTGGGGACTTGCAAGAGCTCATCATCAGAGTCAAAGTTCAGATGGAGGAATGGACATCAGCTGACTTCTTGCCAAAGTGCACAATATTTGAAGCAAGGGTTTTAATTTGGAATCACTGAACACTTTTCAGTTTATCAGTCTTGATAAATTATTTTTTGCACATCTAAACAAAAGAACATATCAAGGAATCACAGAATGACAGGGGTTGGAAGCAGGTCACCTTATCCAAACTCCTGACAGAGCAGCTTGCACAGGTTGGCATCCAGATGGGTTTTGAATGTCCCCACAGAGAGAGACTCTACAACCTCTCTGGGCAGCCTGTCCCAATGTTTCACCACGCTCAAAGAAAAGAAGTTATTCCTCATGTTTAGATGGAGCTTCCTGTGTTCAAATTTGTGCCCATTAACTCTTGTCCTGTTGCTGGGCACCACTGAAAAAAGACTGGCCCCATCTTCTTGACACCCACTCTTGAAGTATTTATAACTATTGATAAGATGTCCCCTCAGGCTTCTCATCTCTAGGTTAAAAGGCACTAGGTCCCTCAGACTTTCTCCATAAGACAGATGTTCTTGTCTCCTAATCATCCTTGCAATCCTTCATGATTATCTTTACACAAAGGGAAACAAGTTGGAACCGCAAACAAACGCAAAGCTTTTACAGGAAGAAGGGAAAATCACAACCTGTCACTTAAACTGTGAATCTCATTTTCACTGGCAGCACGGATGCACTTCCAACTGCTTATTATAGAGATAATGGAATGGTATCTCTACAACTTACACCACATGCCATAGAGCACTTTCTGAGCTCTAGATATGTTCTATACACCACAGAAGAAATTTTGCCTATCTTACCCCATTAGAACAGACGAGAGAGCAGAAAAAAACAGAGAGACAGCAGAAAAGCCAGAGAGAGAGCAGAAAAAAAACAGACAGAGGCCAGAAAAAAAAAATAGAGAGTAAGAGACACCAGAAAAATCAGAGAGAGCAGAAAAAAGAGAGACAGACACCAGAGAGAGAGAGAGAGAGCAGAAAAAAAAACAGAGAGAGAAAGATCAGAAAAAACAGAGAGAGAGAGAGAGAGAGTGAGAGAGACCAGAAAACCAGAAAATGGCAGTTGGTATGGACCTACAATGGACATATACTCCAACTACTTGACCAGTTCAGGGTTGACCAAAAGTTAAAGTATGTTTTTAAGGGCATCATTAACCAAATGCCTGTCAAACATTGACAGGCTTGGAGCATTGACCTCCTCTCTAGGAAACCTGGTCCAATGTTTGACCTCCCATGAAGCAGTTTTAAAACATTCCCACCTGTCTCTACCACTGGATTCCAGGTAGAGAAGATTAGCACCTCCCTTTCTAATTTAAGATACTGAAGAGAATAATGAGGTCAACAAACTTTGAAGCTGAATATTCACTCAGATTCTGATTTGTGCAGTACTATGTGTTTTGTAGACTCCACTGGTCAAATGTCTGGCACAAGAGTCAAAAAATCCTTGATTAACATCAGCTGCAATGATGTCAAAGTCAGATTCTCATCTGATTGACAGATGGTGAAGCTTTATATTTTGGTCATCAGGTGCTGAACAGCAATACACTCAGAATCACAGAATTAACCAGGTTGAAAAAGACCTTCAAGATCATCAAGTCCAACCTATCACCCAGCACCATGTAATCAACTAAACCATGTCACTGAGTGCCTCATACAGTCTCTTTTTGAACATTCCATTGCCAATCACTCTTGCTGTGAAGAACTTCTTCCTAACATCCAGCCTAAACCTACCCTGGCACAGCTTGAGACTCTGCCCTCTTGTTCTGTCCCTCGGTGCCTGGGAGAAAAGACCAACCCCACCTGGCTACAACCTCTGTTCAGGTAGTTGCAGGCAGCAGTGGTCACTCTTGAGCCTCCTCTCCTGCAGGCTGCACACCTCCAGCTCGCTCTGTGTCTCCTCACAGGGCTGTGCTCCAGTCCCTCACCATCCTTGCTGCCCTTCTCTGGACATATTCAAGCATCTCAACATCTTTCTTAAACTGAGGGGCCCAGAACTGGACACAATACTCAAAGTGTGGCCTAACCAGTGCTAAGTGCAAGGGCAGAAGGTCTTCCCTAGTCCTGCTGGCCACACTATTCCTGATACAGACCTGACACTCCTAGTGAAGGGTTCAAGATAGACTACAAATAGCTTGACAAGATTTTGTGCTTTCAGAGGTTGGAAAAACAGTGATCAAAGCCAAGGTTAATTTCACTAAATGTAAGCAATCTAAAACCAGGACTTTCACTCTTAGCTGGCTGCCTAAGCTCTGCCTTTTGGGAGTGGGGAGAGAAACATGTCCACAGAACAGCTTAGGCTGCAGGCTCTTGACATCTGTTTCAAGACACAGCACGATGCTATTTGGTGATGACTGTATCTACCAAACAGGAATATTGAGCAACCACTATAGAAAGATGACTACATTTTAGGCCTAACATCATTTTAAATCCTCTGTAACAAATGAGGGTTTAGGCAAGTCTTCTGGCCCATCATTTGCTTCATTCAGTACCACTGTTCCCTATTGTAAGCTCCTTGTCTATAATCCTTTGTATGTGCTCATCAAGATCTCTGAACACAAACACATCTATGCCATGAGAAGTCCTCACTGCTCTTATGATGGATTTGGGAAGAAATCTTTGTCTTCTTGTTTATTTTTGTAGCTGTTCACCAGGGATTGATTTAGAAGTAATTAATTTCAGGTGTGACTGTCTTTATAGGGTTGAATTTATCTTCCCAGCATCACACTAGGAGATGAAAATTCAGAAAAGGATCTGAGATTCAAAGATATATCAGTCTAAGGCAGGGAACTGAAGCCTCTCATGTCACGTTCCTTTTATTTGTTGGGCCACAAATGAAAAGCAGGTAATTTTTCTGGGTCTTGCATACTCCCTTGTTCTCTTGGTTTCTCATTAATATAATCCAAAGAGAAGTGCATTTTTTGGTAGTTGTTTGTTCTTGAGGAACCACATTTCCACTGGTCACTGAAGCCGAAATACTGTTGTTCATGATTTTGGTGGGAGAATGATCAGTCCTTAAAACCTCTGCTGTTAGCAGTAAGAAGAGAGATTTTATGGTGTGTGTGTGTGTTGGCACTGGGATTGGTAGTGAAATAAGTTTTCAGATTCTCCACCTGAAATGTGAGATGAAGAATCCAGCTTTCACGCAGTCGTGCACCATTAGCTATGCTTAACAAATGCTTTAAACTCTCAGACCAAAGCAATAATTTTGATTATGATTATAGTGATATAAACCAGGCCTGAAATATAACAGCAGGATTCCCTGGAGAGCCAAATGGTTGTTGGAAACAAAAACCCATGTTCAGTGAAATGTTCCAGTACAAGAGCAGAGAGCCTTTTGTGAATGAGATTCAACACATGTCACTGTTCACATGCGCTTGGTTAGGGTTGTGTGTACCAGGGAGGCATCTGGAAGAGGAAGAATCCAGGCATTTGTTTTAGGATAGCCTGTGTGAGAAGATGCAATGTTAGGGCATATGTGAGAGCACATATGTTGGTAATTCTCTGCTGAAATGCCATGCACCCACAGTCACAGAATAAGTCTGTTTGGAAGAGACCTCAAGGATCATCCAGTTCAACACTTGACAGCACTGAAGGATCAACACTAAACCATGTCTCTAAGCACCAGGTTCACACACTGCTTGAATCACACAAGGGATGGTTACTCTGCTATTGTCCTGAGTATCATCATTCCAATGTCTGAGAACCCCTTCAGTGAAGAAATATTTCCCAATATATAGTCTAAACCTCTCCTGGCACAGCTTGAAACTCTTTCCTCTGGTCCTGCCTCTTGTCATCAAGAAGAGGCTGTCCCCTCCTTGCTCCAACTTCCCTTCAGGTAACTGTAGAAAACAATGAGGTCTTCCTTCAGTCTCCTCCAGTCTGAACAACCCCAGCTCCCTCAGCTGCTCCTCAAGGACCAAGTGCTCCAGTCCCTTCACCAGCCTCATTGCCCTTCTCTGGACATGCTCCAGCACCTCAATGTCCTTCCTATAGTGGGAGGCCCATAGCAGAACACAATAGTTGAAGTATGGCCTCACAGTAGCACTGAGTACAAGGGCATGCCCACCTCCCCCTGCACCTCACCTACATGCTGCTGGCATGTTCAATAGTGCAGATGATTTCTCTTCTAAATATCACTGGTGGTGTTCTGGTTGCCTTAAGTCACGTACAGCTGTCCTTTGAGACAGTGAAAAATGTGTTTGACTTATGGCTGTACTTAAACTAGACACAAACACAGCCAATTAAACCAAAACACACAAGTGTTTTGTCAAGCAACTGGCAAATTATGGTTTTAATTTGTGCTAATGGATGTGAATGTGAGCACTTGATGCCTCTAAGTCGATAAGGTAAAGTTCAGGGTGATTTGTCAATGTTAATCTGAAGAACAATATCCATTAACTCTGGGGCATTAGAGTTATCACAAGAAAACATGAATTAATCAAAGCATAGAGCTCGTTCAGTTTAATCTGAACTAGTCTTGATTCATCAGGTGAAGAAACTGAATTACAACAAAGAGGACTTCAGTTTTCCTTCGACAGAATTTTAACACAGGCTTTCAAAACTTAAAACAAATGGAGATTAATAATGAAATTTTGAAGTGGAGGCTGAGTTCAGAAGCACTATAGCCCTGAAGGGAGTAATCATAGATGAGGGAGCGATTCCCATTTGGAAACTGAAGGTGGTGCAGGTTCAGGGTTAATTGGTATAACCGTAGAGATAAATTCCTGCAGGGGGCTGAGTGGTTCATCCCAGAGGGAGGATGTAAGTTGTTATTCTATTCCCCTTTCCTCTATCTCCCTATATAAAGAGCAGACTGTCCAGTCTCTCCCTCCCAGTGTGCAGTTGGTCTTACCACTTTGGTTTGTGTGGGTGTAGGCTTACTCTAGCAAGCTGTTTTCTGGCTACGCCAATGAGACCTACTGGGCCTGCTCTTGCAGAGGGCAGTGAGGTCTGAGCTGAGGCCACCTGGGCCTTGTATGGGGAGGGAGAGGCTTGGTTGGATGAGGCCTTATGAGCCACAAAATCACAGAACCATTCTGCTTGGAATCACGGAATCACAGAATGTCAGGAGCTGGAAGGGACCTCAAAAGCTCATCCAGTCCAACCCCTGTGCCAGAGCAGGAGCATCTAGAGCATATCACACAGGAATGCATCCAGGTGGGTTTTGAATATCTCCAGAGAGGGAGACTCCACAACCCCCCTGGGCAGCCTGTTCCAGTGCTCTGTCACCCTCACAGGAAAAAATCCTCCTCATGTTTTCATGGAACTTCCTGTTCCTCCAGTTCCACCCAGTGCCCCTTGTCCTGGCATTGGGCATCACCCAGCAGAGCCTGGCTCCAGCCTCCTGGCACTCACCCTGCACATGTTGATAACCGTTGCTGAGGTCACCTCTCAGTCTCCTCCCAGCAGCACAGCCCCAGCTCCCTCAGGCTCTCCTCCTAACAGAGCTGTTCCATTCCCTTCAGCATCTTTGTGGCTCTGCACTGGACTCTCTCAAGCAGTTCTGTGTCCCTCTTGAACTGGGAGGCCCAGAACTGGACAGAGTACTCCAGATGTGGCCTCACCAGGACAGAGTAGAATCACAGAATCACAGAATTAACCAGTTTGGAAAAGACACTCATTATTTGCTAATCACACAGCCTCTCACACCATATAAAAACTTACATTTCCTAACTATCTGTCAAGAGCCTGAAAGTCAGGACAAGCCTTTGGAGCTTTATTTGCTGTAAATCAAGCAGTGTGCATGGAGTGTGCATGTTGGGATGGAATGATTGGAAGTAGAGGTTGCAATTAATCTCTGCAAGATCTCTGCCATCTGTAGGAGTCATAGCTAGAATGAGGAGTTTGAAAATAAAATGCTAGAAAGCTTTGAACTTTAAAATCAGACATTAATTGTAATGTGTTTAATCACTCAATTCATAGTATTTTTAGCAGGAACAGCAGCCTGCTGCACTTGTATTCATTATGAAAATGAAATGTAAAATATTTCCTTTCCCTGACTCCATCACATTAAGTAGCTCAAAAGCCATGGAATTGTCAATAGGACTGGAAAATGAGTAAGACCTAAGAATAAATATTTAGATTGCAATTATCTGATGAATGTGTCCAATCTGTCAGCTATAGACTATTTGTGTAGTGTTGTGAATGGTGAGGTAAGTAGTAATCTATGCCATTAAAATAGGTGAGATCAGCACATGCTTTAAAGGCCTTAGATTCTGCTTACTTTTTCCTCTGTGAGTCCCCTTTATTCCCATCAGTCTGGCACAAGATAGGCACTGGTATTCAAGAAGTGACTGGGAGAGGCACTGAGTGCCATGGTCTAGTTGGCTGGATAGGGCTGGGTGCTAGGTTGGACTGGATGATCTTGGAGGTCTCTTCCAACCGTATTGATTCTATGATTCTATTCTTCGGTGGTATGTCTTGTATTTAGACTGACACCAGAGGTGATCAGCCTGTGGAATTAAACACTGGAACACTACAGAGAATGAGGCTGGGCAACAAGGTTAGACAAATGAGACAAATGCCTCCTTGCAAAGCTCAGTCCTAAAGAAGAAAGATTCGAGGAGACTCACAGAAAACAAATTCTATGTGGGCTACTTGAGATGGTTGGAATGTGGAAAAAGTAACTCCACAGAAAGACACTCTTAGATGAGGCTTCTTAGGAATAAGTTACCTCTATACAGCTCATAAGAGAACACTACATTCATTGACAGGGTTGGCAAGCTGAGGAAATGATTCTCTGGATGATTAAACTCAAACTAGCTGCAAGAAAAGTGACCAACTACAGGAAATTTGACTTTGGAAAAAAAAGCTATTGGCATATGCACCATCTGAAGAGCAGATGAAAGTTACATGGGGCAGGTGATTAAATAAGAGGTGTGATCAAAATTTAGGTTGATTGAAAAGTTGAATGTGGCAGCAAAAGAACAACTATATGAAGTTTACAGGGAGGTATGTATGGTGGTGTAAGTAGGTGGTTGGACTTGGTGATCTTTGAGGTCTTTTCCAACCTGAGCAATTCTATGATCCCAATGACAGGTCAAGAGGCAGTGTTTGGAATTTAAGGCATAGGAAGTTTCATGTAAATGTGAAGAGGAAATTTCTCCCTGTGAGGGTGACAGAACACTGGAACAGGCTGCCCAGGGCGGGTCTGGAGTCTGTTTCTCGAGATATTCAAAACCTGCCTGGATGAATTCCTGTGTGATCTGGTCTAGGTGATCCTGCTCTGGCAGGGGGGCTGGACTGGATGATCTTTCGAGGTCCTTTCCAGCCCCTGACATGCTGTGATACTGTGATTATGTAGTAAAGGCTTGGCCACCTCAGATTAGCAGCTACTGAAAATGTAATGTGCAGCAGCTACTGAAAATGTAATGTGCTGGGGAGGGTAAGTGCAGAGCAGCAAAGCAGAGCACAACCAAGAAAGGCCTGCTAGGAGAGCAGATTGCTGTAGTCTTTTAATATATAACATAGATTAAGGTGTGAAAAATAAAGGAATCTCTATAAAATCAGAAGTGGCATTAAGATGTGAGAGTATGGAACAAAACAGATGAAGCAAATCATCCATGACATAACTTTAGCAGTACTTGTGTCAGGGGTGCAGTGTTGGGACCATGGATGGAATATCTTTCACACATTGCAAAAATGTAATGGCAAATAAATGGACATTTACTGTGGAACAAAACCCACCAAAATATATATAAGTCTAGAGATAAAAATCCTTGAAGTCACTAATCTTGGCCAAAATCCCTCATGAGTAGCATAACAAAAATGTAAAGGACAGCAGATATATTTTACAAAGTCCATATTTAATCATGTTGAAGATAGTGAAGCTAGGATTCATGTTATCACAGATTCTCCTGTTTTCATTTATACCAACTGAAATGGTAGGAAATAAGCCCAAGAAATCAGTTATTTTTCAGGATGAGAGACTTTGTGGGCCTAAAAATTCATCAGAGCTGGGAAAACGTCTTAACTATGTGAGATGAATAATATTTCTTCCTTTATTGCTATTCACATAAGGTTAAGATCCACATGCCATGGAAAAAACCTGCAAATATCAGTGACAAATAGGAGGCTTGAAGTATGATAACCAATAACCTGAATCTCCCAAAGGTACTTTAGAGCCTGAAAGTTATAGGATTTTCTCTTAAAAAAAAAATTATTCTGAATCAAATCCAGAAGAAACCTAGGAAGATGAAGTAAGAGTGAATCCCTAAGCAGGGCTGTATGAGAGAGGCTTTCTACTTTTAGCTGCAAGCCTGGAGGCAATCTTTATTGTCTCTGAATTGAGAGGGTTTCTATTAACAAGAACCTTACCATTTATCAAAAAAAACCCAACAGAAAATAAACCTCAAACCTTCCTCCCCTGATGGTGAATTGTTAATAAATTCAGGTGGCTCTGGCTTTTCAGATAAGAATTTTGACAATGTTGTCCTTCAGCTGGCATTTATGAACTGCTTCCTAAGCTGTAACTCCACACATTGCCACCAGCTGTCTTAAAATGAGGGGCAGTTTGTCACTGAGCTCCAGAAGGGCATGGAGAGTATTTCCAGATGCACTAAAGCACACATTCCCCTCCGCCAGCTCTTTCCTCGTCCCATCATTCTTCACTGACCTCAAAAATGTCTTTGGCCTTTGCTTTCTAATCCCACAAACAAAACAAAATGCATCTATACCAGATAAACATTAGCAAAAATTGTTCTTCAGAAGTTGGAATACTTGCCACAACTCCTCAGTTACAGATCATGCTTGCAATGCATGAAGTAGGTCAGAGTCTGCCTGTAAAGGTACTACTACAGCCTCACACCAACACAGCTGGATGTGGTAGTGAAAGGAATCATATCTTGGTTGTTGAACATCAAGTTGATATTTCAGTGTCTTCTAAAGCATGCATCAAGCAGAGGTAGGATGGGTGTTTGCTGTGCATGTGGAAACAGAATGGCTGGAAAGCTGCCCAACAGAGTAAGACTTTCAGGATGTTGATCAACAGCTGGCTGTATGAGCCAACATGTGCTTAGGTGGCCAAGAAGGCAAACACCACCCTAGCCTGTATCAGGAATAGTGTGACCAGTACAGCTAGGGCAAAGATTGTCCCCCTGCATTCAACACTGTGAGGCCACACCTTGAGTACTGTGTTCAATTTTGCAGCCCTCACTACATGAAAAACCCTGAGGTGCTGGGGCAGGTCCAGAGAAGGGCAACAAAGCTGGTGAAGGATCTGGAGAACAGGGCTTATGGGCAGCAGCTGAGGGAATTGGAATTATTTATACCTACAGAAAAGGAGTCATAGCGGAGATCTCTGTTTCTCTACAACTCCATGAGAGGAAGTTGTAGAGAGGTGTCACTCTCTTCCTAGCAGCAATGGATGAGAGGAAATGGCCTCAGGTTGCACCAGGGAAGGTTTGGATTGGATATTAGAAGAAACTTTTTCACTGAAAAGATTCTTGAAGACTGGGACAGGCTTCCAAGGAAGGTGCCTGAATCCTTACCCCTGGAGGTGTTTAAAAGATGCAGAGATGTGGTGCTGAGTGACACCGTTTAGCACCAGACTCAGTAAATAAGATAATGACTGGACTCAATCTTAAAGGTTTTTTCCAACAGATGATTCTAACATTCTATTCTATGAGTACTTTGCCCTGGCACTAGAAAATTTCCTACTTTGTAGCATAGGTGAATTTTCTACTGGACAGCAACTCATGTCTGGGTGCCAGCCAGACATATTTTACGTGGTGATGTACAGGCAAAACACAAGCTTAGATGTTTGAATGAATTTCCATGTAGAAATATCCATGTCAGTGGCACAGTAAGTTAGTCTGAAAGTAAGTAGTAAAAGTATCCATAAAACTAATACAAAAGTTAAGATATAAAGATCTCTCTCCTTAGAAAGCTACCTCATTAAGTGTATCCCATTATATTATTTTCTCATTAGGGTTAAGCACATCTAACAGAACACAGATGACAGTGATCATTAAAATGGGAGTATTTAGTCATCACAGAAGGAGAAAAACAGCTTTCCTTACAGCATCTAGCATAGCTAATAGGAAATGGGATAGAAAGCAGTGCTGGCAGTTTAGAAAACTGGTTTATTTTATATATCAAGAACATACCAACATTGTTTGTGGATTCTTTTCTATTCAAGAGAAAACAGAGGAAAAGTTGGATTGTTGTACAGCTTTCAGCTTCATGGCTATGGGAGAAGAATCAATTTAGACAGTGTAATGACAACAAAAGTGGACATACATGACTGAAAAATATGACAAAATCAATGAGAAAGCATCAATGTGATTTCAAGTCCTGAAAATGTGCTACAGAAAGTTCCTCCTTTCATATTCTCTTCTCTGAGGCATTTTTCTACATCCACTACTACAAATGACTAGATCTCATCATCCTTGAGGGTGGTGAGATGCTGAAATGGGTTGCCCAGAGAGGTTGTGGATGCTCTCTCCCTGGAGGTGTTCAAGGCCAGGTTGGATGCGGCTTTGAGCAATCAGGTCTAGTGGAAGATGTCCCTGCCTTTGGCAAGAGGTTTGGAACTAGGTGATCTTTGAAGTCTTTTCCAACCCAAACCACCCTATGATTTCATGTTTTGAGTTGATGGTCTGCCTGCCCAAGCCTTCATGGCTTGCATTTATCTTCAGAAAAGGAGATCCTGTGGTTCATAGAGTAGTGGTATCTTTAAAGGGTGACCAAAGGTAAACAGTAACACAATATAGGTAGTTTCACTGCCAAATAGATTTTGCTATGGTAGTAGTGTAAAGAAAAAATCAGCTGAGCAATGCATTAAAGTTTAAGTGCCTGAAGGAACACTGTGGTGGGTAAGTCACATATCAGAGTCCAGCCATGAATCTCTGATATTTAAAATTGCATCACTTGGGTGGTATGCAGTTTTTGGAGGCACTGTCCCTGCAGGTGTTCAAGAAAAGACTGGATGAGACACTTAGTGCCGTGGTCTAGTTGATTGGATAGGGCTGGGTGCTAGGTTGGACTGGACAGTCTTAGAGGTCTCTTCCAACCTGGTTGATTCTATGTTTCTATGATTTGGCCCATTTTGGTAAAAATAAGAGTGCCTGCAGATGTTCAGACTACCTCTGGGCTGAAGCACTGGAATCACCTCAGTGTGCTTTATCATTAGATGTGAGTTCTTTAGAGGGCAGGATGTGAAGAAAGTATATTACATCCACTTGAAACTGAGCCAAGAAAGCTGAATCTACTCATTTGAATAGAAATCTCTCTGCATCAGATGTTTCCAACTCGGCGTGATGGCACATTGCACACTGACAGACCTTGTGTCAAAAATTCAAAGGGAAAAGAGTCATTCATTGACTTACCAGCATTGCTCCATGCTGGATGCTTGATACTCCTCTGAGATTTCTGATTCTGTTCTAACCAGATCCAGCCCTGCTGAACTTATGAGTCCTGACAGAAATGTAGTTTGTGTGGCATATCTGTAAGTTATTTCTATAAATTACAGGAAATTCATGTGGCTAATTTCCAGCAGGCTTCAGATCACTGAAATAATACTCATTTGAGACAGCTTCCAACAAGCAATGTGGATGTTTCTGTGCTGTGTTTTGCTCCTAAAACTGAAAAAAGTACTGATTTATTAATCTTCACCAAGGTGATGCCGTGATCATAGAATAGTCTGAGATGGAAGGCATCACTGAAAGTCATCTAGCCCAACCTCCTCTGCAGTCAGAAGGGGCATCCTCAACTAGGTCAGGCTGCCCAGAACCCTCATCTTAAATATCTCCAGAGATGGGGCCTCAACTACCTCCCTGAGCAACGTGTTGAAATGTTCCACCACTCTCATGGTAAAGAAACTGCTCCTAACATCCAATCTAAATCTGCTCCTCTTTAGTTTGAAACCATTGCCCCTTGTCCTATCAGCACAGGCCTTTGAAAACAGTCTCTCTTCATCCTTCTTGCAGGCCCCTTTCAAGTACTGGCAGGCTGCTATTAGATCTCTCCAGAGACTCAGTTTCAAGGCTGAACACTCCCAGCTGCCTCAGCCTGTCTTCATCACAGAAGTGCTCCAACCCCCTCCTCTGAACATGATACTGTGTTCTACCTTTCACTAGCAAAAGGACTGGTATTAGGAATGGGCTGGATCACAGTCAGTCTTGGATGGTATATTAAGGAACTTTTCCATCTACAAGATGTTGAACTACCATCTGAATTTTCAGAGTTGAAGAATCTTATGATTTCCCTCCCACAAAATACAGTTTGGTTAAGCTGCTCCACTGTGTTGCGCAGATAATGGGAAGTCCATTCCTGGTGACCCAAAGAATATCTAGATCGGAAGTAAGCATAATCCTGCCATCAGTAATGTCATCAACTCTGGCAATATAATGTGAGACTTGGACACTTTCTTCTATAATTAGAACCATTTTGTTGCTGCAACAAGAGAATCTGCTTAAAAAGCAAATTGTTTCAATTACTGGGGTAAAATTACTTTAAAGTGAGTAGGAAAATAATGCTGAAAATGGGCAGATGGGCTCTGTAAATTCTTATATTGCTCTTTCAGTGTCAAAGAACATATTTCAACACCTTAGAAACAGGCTTGTTTTGGTTTTATATTGAAATCACTACTGTTAGAGTGCAAGAAATATGTTGTAATAGAATGACAAATGATTTTTTTCCTTATTCCCTAATTCCCTATTCTCTGAATTGGGGTAAGAAATATAAGTTGGGCTTTTTGGTCTCTTAAGTCATAGAAATGTACATTAGTTTTTTATTTTCATATTTATTAACCTGCCACAAAGCCCTGGATAAAGAGGCCACAATTAATTTTAGATTCAAATTTTAGATTGAAATTCAGTGTAAATAAACTGATCTCAAACTAATGAGTTCTTTAAATTCATCTTGATATGCTTTTGTCGGCTAATGGAAAGGCCTGGAGAGAGATCAACATCAGACAATAATTCACAGGATCACAGAATGTCAGGAGTTGGAAGAGACCCAAAGAGATCATCGAGTCCAACTCCCATGTAAGAGCAGCAAAGGTAGACAAGGAAGAGTTTGAGTATCTTATAGGCACATGGACATGAATAAATTATATTTCATTCTACTGTAGGTAGCAACCCAATGTGCAGGCAAGACCACTGTTGGCTTCAAATGTAGCTTAAATTGTTAAGAAGACACCAGTGATTATGCAAGTAAAATAGAAGGACACAATAAAATGACAGGTAGGGAATGTTACAGGAATAATAATAATGCTTCAGCTGGCTATCCCTGGAAAACACAAAGTTGGAGGGAAGAGATTAGATCCTATCTTCCTCCTTGAAAACCACATTTGGAGCAGAAGTATGAATGTGAAGACAGCTTGTCATTGACACTGCAACCATTGAAAGTGAACCAACTGGAAAGTTTGAGAAAACCATAAGAAAAAAACCCTCAAGCAGTTCAAAGATGTGATGCTGAGGAACATGGTTTAGCACCAGACTTGGTAGAGTTAGATGGTGGTTGGACTGGATGATCTCAAAGGTCTTTTCCAACCTAAATGATTCTATGATTAAAGTATGAAGGGCAGATGTCAGACCTAAATGGGGTACATGGAATTTGGTCTTTGAAAATGTTGATGTCATCCCTTTTCCTGTCTCACTGTCTCCTTTGTGACATCCATCTATAATTATGGTAACTTGCTGTTGTCATGGGGCACTACATAAACTCTTAGCTTTGAATCACTGAATTCTAGAATTGTCAGGGCTGGAAAGGACCACAAGGACCATCTAGTTCTAGCCCCCCTGCCATGGGCAGGGACACCTCACACTAGATCAGATTGCCTAGGGCCACATTCAGCCTGGCTTTAGACACCTCCAGGGATGAGGCTTCCACCACCTCCCTGGGCAACCTGTTCCAGGGTCTCAGCACCCTTATGGTCAACACAAAAAGGACATCAAACTATTGGACTGAGTCCAGAGGAGGGCCACAAAGATGCTCAGAGGGCTGGAGCACCTCTGCTTTGAGGACAGGCTACAAGAGCTGAGGCTCTGCAGCATGGAGAAGAGAAGGCTTTGAGGAGACCATGGAGTGACTTTTGAGTATCTCAAAGGGGCAACAGGAAGGCTGGGGAAGGGTTATGTACAAGGTCTTGTAATGACAGGACAAGGAGGAATGGGGAGAATGAAGAGGGGAGATGCAAACTAGGTGTTAGGAAAAGGTTCTTCACAGTAGGAGTGGTAAGACACTGGAATGGGTGGCCCAAGGAAGTTGTGGTTGCTCCCTCCCTGGAGGTGCTCAAGGCCAGGTTGGATGAGGCCTTGAGCAACCTGTTCCAGTGGGAGGTGTCCCTGCCTATGGCGGGGGGGTTGGAACTGGATGATCTTTGAGGTCACTTCCAACCTAAACCATCCTATGACTCTATAGTGAAGAACTTCTTCCTAACATCCAATCTGAATCTACCCACTTCTGGTTTTGCTCCAAACTTCGAGTTTTGAAGCAAAATGAGAGATAGAAAGATGGGGACATGAATGCAAATGGTCACACTTCCATGTCTTTCCTGAAGTGAGGGACCCTGAAGAGAACACAACCCTAGAAGTGTGACATTAGCAGTGCTGAGCACATGGGGAGGATCACCTTCCTGTTTCCACTGACCACAGTATTTCTAATCCAAGCCAGGATGCCATTGGCTTTCTCAGCTGCATGGGCACACTGCTGACTCATGTTCAGTTTCCTGTGAACCAAAAACCCAGGTTCATGCTTAAATGAAGCTGAGCTATTTCATATATACTCATACAATGAAGCACAGTTTGATTTTTTGTATTTGTTTTCATCATTTTCAAACAATCTGATAAAACAGTCATGAAACTTTTGTATTTACCAAGGAGGAAAAGTCCCACGTGCTGTGCTTCGTTCATTCCAGCTGGAGAAGGTTATCAAGCTTATTTCAGATGGTTTGATTTGTTGTCCTGACTGGTGACTCATTTTAAGTTGAAAACATGTGGCATTCAAATAGAACAATTTTAGGAGGCATTATTTATGAGAGATTGGACTGGGTGACCAGTGATCAGTTACCTTACCCTTGAATATTGCCATGTGCTGTGATAGTGGTTAAAAAGATCTATCTGGGTACTACACTTCATGGATTTTGCCTTATTGAGAGGTCTGCTGTGTATGAAAAATCTGCTTTATGAGGAAAATATCTGCAAAAGCAGAGTACTGTGAGTAATTTCCCTTTAATATTTTTTCCATAGAGAAAATGAAACACATCAAATGTCAGACTATTGGAAGGGTAAATAAACAAGAACGTTTAGAGCAATGAAAAACAGTCTTGGTGGCCCAAAGCATACATGAATGTTAAAAGCCATGCAGCTATCTTAAAAACAGAATAAATACAAAAGCTTTCAATAAAAACTGCAACTTTTATACTTGTCTGCTCGGTGAGCGAAAGGAAAATGAATATGTCCAATTCAGAAGCTGATTTAAGCCAAAAGGATTCTCATAAAATTAAAGTTTACAAAGCTGGAAATGAACCTTTTGTAAAAGGAAATGGAAACAAATTCTTTTAAGTTCAAAAGGTAAATTTAAAGGGAGAAAATTGGATTGGAAAGGAGCATGAAACTTTCTGTTGCACAGTGTCCATCTCTTCTTCACACTGCTGTGTATGCCTCCTAATCAATGAGTTACCACTCAGGAAATGACACAATTGTCAGGGTTGGAAGGGACCACAAGGATCATCCAGCTCCAGTCCCCCCTGCCATGGGCAGGGACACCTGAAACTAGATCAGGTTGCTCAGAGCCACATTCAGCCTGGCCTTAAAACGTGCAGGTATGGGTCTTCTACCACCTCCCTGGGCAACCTGTTCCAGTATCTCACCACTTTCATGCTGAAAAACCTCTTCCTAACATCCAATTTGAATCTACTCCTAGTTTTGCTCCATCCCCCTTAGTCCTATCACTACCTAATACACTAAAAAGTCCCTCACCAGCTTTCTTGTAGGTCCCAAGTCCTTCAGGTCATCAAACAGAAATATAGTAAACAAGTATGTTGCTTTAAATTCAATAAATCATATTTTTTTTACTTCTATACTGTGATATCAGCATCTGCTTGGTGAATGAGTCGTGGTTTTTGTATTCAGTTTAGGATTTTTGTTATAAGGAAAACAGTAGTGCTACAATTTTGAGCTCAAGTATGCACGGAAGAAATTACATCACTCTGCTTTGTGCTTAATTTCTCTGTTTCCATTTTCCATATTAAGCTAGCTTGGTTTTACAAGCTAGAGGATGAATATTCTCTAACACCAGGATTGCAAAATGCATTTATAAGCCAAAAAGCTAGTATCTTTTCTCATTCTTTTATCCTTCCCCGTGTCTTCTGCTGTTTGATGGGGCATAGCCAGCAAATTGTTTCAGCAGAAAGAATATAGGTTAGTTTTTCTTTTATTAACAGGCTCCTCATAACTGAAAACTTTGCCTGTTATAGAAAGCCAATGTAGAAATGAATGGGTGTATGGGGGTCTGCAGGTAGGAAGGCTGAATATTAGGAAGGAATTCTTTACAGACATCATTTTGGTCTACAACTACCTGAAGGGAAGATGTGGAAAGGCTGCTGCTGGGTTCTTCTCACAGGTAATTAGAGACAGAGCAAGGGGGAATGGCCTCAAGCTGAGGCTGGGTAGGTTTAGATTGGCTATTAGGAGAAAGCTTTTCATGAAGAGAGTAGTCAGAGACTGGAATGAGCTGCCCAGGGAGGTGGTGGAGTCATCAACCCTGGATGTCTTTAAGGGTCATTTGAATGTGGTGCTTAGGTGAATCTTGCTTATGGCTTAATGTGAATCTTGTGGAGTAAGGTTCTAGGTTGGACTTGATGATCCTGAGGGGCTTTTCCAACCTGGATGTTTCTGTGGTTCTTTGAGGGTGGTGAGACACTGGAACAAGTTGCCCAGGGAGACTGTAGACGCCACAGCCCTGGAGGTGTTCAAGGTCAGATTGCATAGGGCCTGGAGCAACCTGCTCTAGTGGATGGTGTCCCTGCCCAGTGAAGGAGAGTTAGAACTAGGTAATCTTTAAAGTCCATTCCAACTCACATCATTCTACGAGTTTATGATTATGGATTAGCCTACAAAGGCATTGCCTGGTGCTTATCAAGTTCAGTAAGTGCTGCCCAGGACAGCATTATGGTTGAGGGTTAGAAATTTCAGAGAGATAAATAACAGAGCAGGGATCAGCATTTGGCGCAAGATGCCCATATCTACTTGGCAATATTGTTGGAAAAAGAGGCAGGAATGGTTAATTAACAAAAAGCTTTTTGGAAAGAAACTTAGCCAAAGTGCTAACATGCTTTGTTTCAAACAGTGCATCATCCAGTGGCTATGTGAATGAATATTGCTTTCTGACTGGGTTTTAGCATGTGTGAAAGATGCCAGACTGGGAGCTTTAGAAACAGGGTTTATTTATCCAGAGAAAGACTCCAGTCTCGGCAACGACAGGAAGAACCAGTGTTCACCTCCTCACACTGAGAAGCCTGTTCTGCAGAGCTACTAATCAAGTTGGAAAATAGGTCAGGTTCCATGTCCATTAGCCTTTGCCCTCTCTGCAGAGGCTGCCAAGAGGGCTGCCGATTAATGACAGCTGTGTTGGACATTTGTTGACTGGGAACTAAACGGAGATTGCAGACTTCTTTCACACAGCTTACCAAACACCCATCAAATGGCAACATCTTTTTGACCTCAAACAGCATTAGAAGTATTTTCCAATGAGGAAAACTTCTCAAAAGCAGTAGGCTGAGCAGCACAAAGAACAGAATAAGGGATTCCCCAGACGCACGTTGGCACAACAAGTTCCTTTTATAAAGCTTCCATAGATTTATAGAAATGTATGAGAAGATGCCACAGAAACTCCTTTTGTGTGACAGTAAAGATTGTGATACTTCATTCATGAGAATATTATTAAAAATCAGATTTGTTTAGAAAGGGAATATTTTTTTCCCCGGGATATTTTATGAAGCAATTATTTTTTTGTTGGATTGAAATATTTGCTTTGAAAATATCCAAGTTATATCATACCAGAACGTAAAAGAACCCCTGCAGAGACTTTCAAAGACCCCTTTCTGAAATTCAAGACCCTCCAAAATTTCAACTCAGCAGAGTACTAGCTAAGCTATGTTGTAAGTGTAGAGCTTCAAAAAGATTTACTTGAAATTACATTTAAAAGCATTTATGATAAAATAAACTGTACCAAAATGCTTCTGACCCAAGACAGCTTTTAGCATGGTCTGCATTTGTTCACACCCTCAAAAATGTTGTGTGTCTGAAGCTGTGAGCTGTAGAATCACAGAATCATAGAGTGGTTAGGTTGGAAGGGACCTAAAGGATCATCCAGTTCCAACCCTCTGCCATAGGCAGGGACACTTCCCACCAGAACAGGTTGCTCAAGGCCTCATCCAATCTGGCCTTGAACATCTCCAGGGAGGGAGCAGCCACAACCTCCCTGGACAACCTGTGCCAGTGTTTCACCATCCTCAGTGCAAACAACTTCTTCCTAATGTCTAGTCTAAATCTCCCCTATGCCAGTTTAAACCCATTACTCCTCATCCTGTCATTACAAGACCTTGTCAACTGTCCCTCCCCAGTCCTCCTGTAGGTTCCCTTCAGATACTGGAAGGCTACTACAAAGTCTTTTTCGAGCTTTCTCTTCCCACCAGTGAACAGACACTACAAAATCAGATTTGTTTTGCTTTCAAGCTTTAAGAGAGGAAGAGTCGTAGAATTGTTAGAGTTGGAAAAGACCTTGTGGTGCTTTTACACCATGTAGAGTTTGTGATTTAACCCCAAAGGTAAACGGCCATACTACTCAGAATTTGGAAGTAAAATGGAATTCTTATTTGCAAAAGTAAGTTAAATGTAAAAGGTAATAAACATGTACATATAGATATAGATAGATAGATAGATATAGATATAGACAATAGCCCAGCTTCCTCACCCAAGGCCACAGCTACAAAACCCATGGACCCCCCTGGGCAAAGCCCAGGCTACTACACTATTATCTCTTTCTTCCTATCAGTAACCCAAAAATGATCATTGTGGAGTAGGCAAGGCCAGAGGAAAAGACAGAAGAAAAAGCAAGAAAACAAGCAAGAGAGCAAGAAGAGACTGAACTCCCAACTACACAGAAAAATAACAAGCCAATGAAATGGGATAAATGTATCTCTTTTGTTTCCTTCAGCCCCTTGAGAGTCCATCCTCCTGAACCCTCTCTTGAATTCTCTGGAAAAGCTTTTATTTACAACTTATACTTAAGAGAATTATCTTAAACTATAACAGACCTCTATCTAAGTTCATCAAGTCCAACAGTCAGCCCAACACTATCATTCCTCCCCAACCATGTCCCAGCATGCCATATCTACACATTTTGAACACCTCCAGGGATGGTGGCTCCACCAGCTCCCTGGGCAGCCTCTTCCAATGCTTGACCACCTACAGTAAGTATTTTTTCCCTAATATCCAATCTGAAAAGAACTGTAGAACACTAAGTGCTGTTCTATGATAGGAGTGAAATAATAACTGCCTGAGAGAAGTCATAAAGTCCTTCTGGTAATTTTTGCTCATGTTATAATGATAAACAGTATCAGACCTCCATATGTTAACCTAGAAAAGAATAACGTGCAGAAGTATCCTTAATTGCAAGGAAGAGATTGTGCTGGCTAGGCTTTGAGTCAAGATAAATTCTGAGTAAAAGTCTGACAATAACAGCTCTTTGATTGGATTTAAGCTGATTGAAAGTTCTTTGTGGCTCTGGTAGGATAAAAGTTATTGATCACGTGATACTTGATGTTGAATTTGCTGGAATTAGTAGACAGTTTCACTATTTTCAAGATAAGATAACTGGTTTCTGCTGTTCAAAGGTACATAAACCCTATGAGGAGAAGCAGAGGGAGCTGGGGTTGTTTAGCCTGGAGAAGAGGATGCTCAGGGATGACCTCATTTCTGTCTACAACTACCTAAAAGGAGGTTGCAGCCAGGCGGGAGTTCGTCTCTTCTGTCAGGCAAGCAGCAACAGAACAAGGGGACACAGTCTCAAGTTGTGCCATGGGAGGTCTAGACTGGATGTTAGGAGGAAGTTGTTGTCAGAGAGAGTGATTGGCATTGGAATGGGCTGCCCAGGGAGGTGGTGGAGTCACCGTGCCTGGAGGTGTTGAAGCAAAGCCTGGATGAAGCTCTTAGTGCCATGGTCTGGTTGATTGGCTAGGGTTAGGTGGCAGGTTGTACTGGATGATCTTGGAGGTCGCTTCCAACCTGGTTGATTCTATGATAATAACTTTCAGAAGCCACACTGACTTTCATGGGCTAAAAGGCAACAACATTCACAATGATATTCAAGACTGGAAGAAAATTAGCAACTATTAGATATATTTGTCTAGATGTTTTTAATAACATCATTTAAAAATAAAAAGCAGCTGAATTCAGAGGGTGTTTTCTTAAATATCCTTATTGTCTTGAGGCAAGGAAATTTTGAATACTGCCATGAAACACTGAGTTAAATTACAAAGGCTGGTGGAAATGGAGAGAGTCTGTCTTAATGTGACTGCATGTTCTCCTGAGCACTCATTTTGCCTCCAGTGTTCTGCCAGCTTACACTTGGATCCTTTTCAGTACATTGCTGTGCTAAGCACCCTTTGACTTTTCCCTATTGCTCAAGTGCACGAGGGGCTCTAAATGAGTGTAGAGGAATTTGAAATTGCTGTTATTCATTCTTTCCAATGTTGCTATATGAAACTGTACTGTTATTAGACTATCCTTAATGGTTTATGTATTTTTTTAGAGCACATCTGCCCAGCCTTTGCCAAAACTATTCCTGGAATCCTCATCAGCAAGTAGTTAACTCACCACACAATTTCTCATCTTATAGCTCTAGTACCTCCTCTCACATCAAATGCCATAATTTTGGGGGGAACTAAATACATCATTGACTTATTTCACACATTAGAAGCTAAGAGAACATCCAAGCTCAAAATGCTTTAGCATAGAACTGAGGCAATGAGTTTGTTTATTATTTCAGGGGAAAAAGATGCCTGCATCATCTCTACCACTTCTTGTGACATATTGAGTCTTCTGAAATTCTTCCAAATCTTTGCTATTTAAACATAAATATGTTTAGCTGGGGAGCTTGAATAGAACTATTTCTAATGAAAATGCTGCTAAGAGTGCAAATGAATCTTTAACATACACACTTATGCTATAGTAACCTTCCAGTACCTAAAAGAGGCCCACAAGAGAGACAGGAAAAGAATTTTTCCAAGGGCTTGTTGTGATAGGAAGAGGGGGAATAAATCAAAGTTTGAAGAGTGCAGATTTAGAGTGAATAGTAGTAAATTTTTTACAGTGAAGGTAGTGAGACACTGGCACAGGTTGCACAGGGAGGTTGTGGATGTCCCCTCCTTGGAGATGTTTAAGGCCAGGTTGGATGAGACCTTGAGCAACTTGGACTAGTGGAAGCTGTCCCTGTCCATGGCAGAGGGTTTGGAATTAGATGATCTTCAAGGTCCCTTCCAACCCAAACCATTTTATGATCCTGTTTCATCTGTAGCTACACGCTCTGTATTTACAGGAAATTTGATCTGAGAGTTTAAAGCAGTATTGTTTTGCTGAAGAAACTAGTTTGATATATGAGCTTTCCTGCTTCCCTGCCTCCTCCTTAAACAAGGTTGTTGCCCACTTATCAGGTAAGACTACATCAAGATGAGAGTTGTTTGAAGACTTTATTTTTTAGATCATTTCTAATTCACTTCACTGTGATCATTTTCTAGGTCAAAGTTTTCCTTAGCGTATATGACTCAGTACCAAGCCAAAAATTCTTTGTGAGTGCTCAGCAGAGGAGTGATATCAGCCATTTGGCTTCTGGAGTGATTTTCAATGGATCCAAGCCATTGGTGGATATGAGAAACTTATTTGGAAAGAGGAACCATTTCTCCACAGACAACATCCAACTTTTCATGTATTTAATAGAGCATAGCTTACCAGACAGAATTTGTGACTGAGCAGATCAGTAGCTTTTAGCCTGTACAGAGGAGCCTTTGTCAGCTGTTGTATATATTTGGCTGAGAGATTCTTTTGGTGAAGGGGATTTCTCAGGTCCCCCTCACTACTACTGCTGATCACTAAGTGACTTCAACACCAAAACCTTGCACTACTATTAATAAAAGGAATTCTATGCAAGACTCTGTGAAGTGGTGTCTTAAGCCAGCAGCCTATGGATCCTCACAAAGCCAACATAAGTTGAGTGCCTTTATTTCCAAGTGCAGACAGCATACAGCAAAAATTTGTGAAGTGTTTCAATATTTTCACCATTTTTCAATGGTGCATGACAGTATGTGCTGGCTTCTGATTGCCAGTGATGAAACTGTGCTTAAATCTTTACAACACTGAGGTTTGCAGGAGTAAAGAGGAGCAGATAGTGAGATTAAAGTAGAAATTCTTTGCAATTACATACATTGCTTGTAAAGATGGACATGTTAGGCTATGTCTACTTATGTTATTTGCTGGAAGAATTGTAATCATAGAATCATAGAACTGTTTAGGTTAGAAGGGATCTTAAAGATCATCCAACCAGTTCCAACCACCCTGCCATGGACAGGGACATCTTTCATTAGCCCTAGTCACTCAAGACTTCATCCAACCTGGTCTTGAACACCTCCAGGGAGGAGGCATTCACAACCTTCCTGGGCAATCTATTCCAGTGTCTCAACACCCTTGCTGCAAAAAATGTCTTCCTAATATCTTGTCCAAATGCACCCTCCTCAGACTTAAAGCTGTTCCCTCTCATCCTATAATGAAGTTTTCCTAGAACCTTCATTTCTCCAGGCAGAACAGTCCCAACGCTCTTAGGACTGGCTTCATAATGCCAGGTCAGGCACTTTTTGATAGAGGTCAGGTTGTTGAGATTTAAAAAAAAAGAAAAAGAAAAGATATATATTTTTTTTTTTTTTTTTCAGCTGATGTGATTTAACCTTTGAAAGGAAGATGTTAGCAGAGGCAGAAACTGCAGGGAGTCTTTCAGTAGCTCACTGACCAGTGAAGGACACCTGGATTGAATGGATCTGTCTTAGCTTGCAAAAAGGCAAAACAGGTTTAGGTTTAGCTGATGAATGTAGTATGTTTTATTTTAGTAGATTCCTCTCCTCGTGGAAGTCCTTTGAATAAATCAAGAAGACAATCAATTCAGAGAAGCTGTTTTCCTTTCAATTCCTTGGCCAGAAGTGGAGGGAGTGTTGGGCCTGCTGTGCTGGTTTTTGAGATGGAAGGGAGAGTGCAAGCCAGGGATTACACTGAAGAGACACATCTTCTGAGAATTGTCTTGAACAAGGAAAATAAGAGGCAAAGGCACCACCTGTTTTTAACTTCCTGAAAGCCAAAACCACAAGAAATGAGCAGAATAGAATCATAAAGAAGAAACACAGCTGATGGTACTTTAGAGTTTAAGGTCCAAAGGTCCTTCCCAAGCCTTGCCATTCTATGATTTTGACCTTCCTATAAAGATTACTCTAATATTGCTAAGTACTGGATGGTTTTTAACACTAATTAAATTAACAAGTTGAGTAAATCTTTATGTAATGTCATAACTCCGTAAAGATAACTGAAGTTGTTCCATACATTAGCATACATTGGTTAATATATTGGTCTCTTCTCCCAGGCAACCAGCAACAGAAGAAGGGGGCACAGTCTCAAGTTGCACCAGGGGAGGTCTAGGCTGGATGTTAGGAGGAAGTTGTTGGCAGAGAGAGTGATTGACATTGGAATGGGCTGCCCAAGGAGGTGGTGGAGTTGCTGTTCAGGGAGGTGTTCAAGAAAAGCCTGGCTGGGGCACTTAGTGCCATGGTCTGGTTGATTGGACAGGGCTGGACTGGATGATCTTGATTGGATAGGTCGGACTGCATGGACAGGTTGGATAGGTTGGACTGAATGATCTTGGAGGTCTCTTCCAACCTGGTTGATTCTATGATTCTATGATATTTGTTGTTAATGTATTGTGACATTTTTTGCCATCTGGGGACTGCCCTTCTCATTCAATGACTGTTCCTAGACCATGATCTGTCTGGTTTCCATTTTTCACACTTTGTTGTCATTTTATTTGGCCTTCTCACCAAGGGATTTAATCAACAAACAATAAAAAAGGTGAATTACTCAACTAATTAATTATTCATCACACTGTGCTTACCTTTGTTAAATTATATTGTACTTGACAGTTGTGAGTGTCATAAGAGTACTTTCAGTGAAAAATACTACCCCATTATAAGTCCCTGAGCTATCAAGTCTAGTTGAGAGGTTTCCCTGCCCAAGGCAGGAAAGTTAGAGTAGATGATCTCTTAGGTCCCTTCCAACCTAAGCCATTTTATGATTATAATGATTATTCTGTTACATTTATTCTTATTGAGGGCAAAATGTTTGAAATGGAAAGAAGAATCCTTTGCCTCTGCCAATACTGCAGGCAAGTCTGTTCTGCAGTGTCCCTGCAGTCCCTTGTTACCCAGCCTGGCAGACTTATAGCAGTGCTGCACACCCACATCATATCCTGAAATGCAGCCAGGGCACTACTGAAGCACTCACCCACGCCTGGCAGCCAGGGAGCATTTTCATTTGTTGAGTTGTGACTTCCCCAGGGTAATTACACTCTGGAGAGAAAAGGAACAATGGCCTTTTAACATGAGGAGGGGAGAGAAAGGCCATGAATGTAAGGCTGCTACCATTTTGACCATGGAGATCATTTACAAGGATGTTAATTTATGCTTCTTTTAACCCATCTGCTTCATTCTCTTATATTGCTGGCTGGACATTTATTTTTATTTGCTGTCTTTGCTTTCTATTAAGTAATGCATCCTGACCTATATTGCTTATATCCTGTATTAAAAATGCTGTGGCCAGCAGAAGCAAGGAGGTGATTGTCCCCTCGGACTCAGCTTTGGTGAGGCCACACCTCAAGTATTGTGTTCAGATTTGCACACTGCAATACCAGAGAGATGTGGAGGTGCTGGAGACAGTGCAGAGGAGGCCACAAAGCTGGGCAAGGGCCTAGAAAATAAAATTTATGAGGAGCAACTGAGGGAGCTGGGGATGGTTAGTTTGAAAAAGAAGGGGCTAGGAGATACTTC
This sequence comes from Pogoniulus pusillus, assembly GCF_015220805.1. Taxonomy (NCBI): domain Eukaryota; kingdom Metazoa; phylum Chordata; class Aves; order Piciformes; family Lybiidae; genus Pogoniulus; species Pogoniulus pusillus. The sequence continues at coordinate 3,626,723 of NC_087288.1, read as the reverse complement.
ATTGCTGTCTACAACTAGCAGAAGGGAAGCTGTGGAGAGGCTGCTGCTGGTCTCTTCTCACAGGTACTTTTAGACAGAACAAGGGGTAGAGTTAGATTGGACAGTAGGAAAAAAGTTTTTCGTGGAGATAGTCAGGCACTGGAATGAGCTGTCCAGGGAGTTGGTTGAGTCACCCACCCTAGATGTGTTTAAGGGTCATTTGGTGCTTAGGGCTATGGTTTAAGGTGAATCTTGTAGAGTAGGGTTCTGGGTTGGACTTGATCCTCAGGGGCTTTTCCAACCTGCATGTTTCTGTGATTCTTGCAAGTTTTCTGTCAGACAGACATCATAGACAATTTCTTTAATGTAAAGCATGCCACCTGAACCCAGCAGGACCCAGAAGCAGGGACTCATTCAGTGTGAAAATGAATAATGTGGAAAGATAGACTTCCCAAGGAAAAAATGAATGAAGAAAAGGTTCTTATTTGCTGTAGTCAGCTGGCTCTTTTTAAAGCACAGTTTCAAAGCCATCAAATTCTTTCTGAGGTGCTCATTAGCTACACTTAGTGTGCAGCAGAGCATTTATTTTGGCATGAAGCTGGTGGGCAGAGAGAGTCAGAAGTCGATTTGAAGGATTTAAATAGTGTTAATGCCGGTTGAGGGAGTGCATGGTCTGAGCAAGCATGACAGAGGAAAACACCAAAGAAATGAGAAGCTTGTTTTCCTTCTGAATGGCAGGTGCAAAGGGTGAGGCAGGGCCTGCAGGAGAACAACCTTTCCTCTGGTTTGTATGGTTTTTTGCAGGGCTAGTTCTCACTCTTTGCCACAAACAGTCCAAACTTCTGGCTTTTGTAGTTGCAGGCAGTTGCATTGTGAATCATAGAAGAATCATAGAAACCTAGAATGGTTTAGGTTGGAAGGGACCTGAAAGATCATCCGGTTCCAACCACCCTGCCATAGGCAAGGACACCTTCCACTACATCAGGTCACTCAAGACTTCATCCAACCTGGCCTTGAATGACTCCAGGAAGGAGGCATTCACAACCTTCCCGAGTAACCTGTGCCAGTGTCTCACCACCCTCACTGCAAAGAACTATTTCCTAACATCTAGTTTGAATCTCCTCTCTGCCAGTTTAAACCTATTACTCCTCATCCTGTCATTACAAGACCTTGTCAATAGTCCTTCCCCTGCTTTCCTATAGCCCCCTTCAGATACTGGAAGGCCACTCCAAGGTCTCTTCCAAGCCTTCTCTTCTCCAGCCTGCAGAGCCCCAACTCTTGTAGCCTGCCCTCAGAGCAGAGCTGCTGCAGCCCTCTAAGCATCTTGGGGGCCTCCTCTGGACTTGCTCTAACAGTTCCCTGTCCTGCTTGTGCTGGGGGCTCCAGAACTGCATGCAGCACTCCAGGTGGGGTCTGAGGAGAGCAGAGTAAAGGGGGGAAAAATCATGGAAGAATCATAGAATCAGTCAGGGTTGGAAGGGACCACAGGGATCATCTAGTTCCAACCTCCCTGCCATGGGCAGGGACACTTCACACTAGATCAGGCTGTCTAGAGCCTCATCCAGCCTGGCCTTAAACACCTCCAGGAATGATGCTTCCACTGCCTTCCTGGGCAACCCATTTTAGGGCCTCACCACACTTATGGTGAAGAACTTCTTCCTAAATGAAAGAGGCTGGTGAGGGAAGATCTGCAGATTGGTGTCTCTTGCAGAAACTCATTATCATTAGGCAATATGTCTCACCACTCTTCTGAAACATGCAATATGGCCCCACATCATGTAATCTTTCCAACAGCAGAAACATTTTGGAGCAGTGCTTGCTTATCTGGAATAATAAAAATCCTTCTTCAGAATGAATATAAGAAATATGAGCCAGAAACAAGTGAGCCAAGCAACCTACAAGTCCTTTTTTGTGTCTGTGCAAAAGGAACATTTTATTTGACGGTTAATGGGTTTGACCAAAGGTTCACTGGAGTCAGAAAGAATCTTTCCATCGACTTACTTGGGATCTGGGCCCAACCCAACATAGTTTAGACTTGAACTGCAAGTTGGTAACAGTGTGAAGAATATCTTCACTCAATAGCTGATCCCCTGGTCTACTCTAGTCTTTTCTTAAAGGCATTTAGTTAGAGCTGCAGAGGCTGATGGGGAGGTAACATAACTGCCAGTGACATCTAGTATGAGAGCTTAATAACATGGAAGATACCTGCATATCCTCTGAGTGTGTGGGTGTCAGGCCGACACTATATGCAAGGTAGCAAGAAGCAATACAGCTATAGTGTAATTGAATACTTCATGTGAACTTTCACCAAATTAAAAGAAAGTTTATGAGAGGTCCAAGAGGGACTAAGAGTTTGAGTGGAATGCAGGCTGATAGCCACAGCAGTGCAATGCTTCTGTTAAACTGCCATTGAACATTCATGGGGCTCTGGCTGATGAAGGGTTTTTTCTCTCTTAATCTGCAAGGGGAATATGCTCCTATCTTGCATGTATCAGCTTGAAAGAGATGTTAAAATGTTTACCTGAAGCAATCTGACTCAGCAGAACAACATTTGTTCTGAGCACTGACAATAAACTAAGAACCATCTGTGGGGTGAAAACCAGAGCTTAGATGCTCATCTGGGGCACTTCAAGGCAAGGTTGGACGTGGCACTTGGTGCCATGGTCTAGCCTTGAGCTCTGTGGTAAAGGGTTGGACTTGATGATCTGTGAGGTCTCTTCCAACCCTGATGATACTGTGATACTGTGATCTTCATCAAGTGTATAGTGAACTGTCTGAATGCAGGGACAGGAAACACAGAATCTGGTTAGTCAAACTGCAATATTGAAATCAGCCTGAAAGGTGGGGAGCTGTGAGTTGTGTAGGCTGGGCCAGCAGTGTCACTTCGGGACATGTTGTTCATTTCACTTGGTTTTATTGGCAGCTTTCCTAGCTTTTGCTGAAGCCTTTTATGAAGTCTGACATATATGACACACTATTGGCTAAACCAGAGCCAAGCCTGAGCAGCTGTCCTTAAATGCAGGCATGAGTAAGGTTTCATGTTGGGTGGTGGAAGGTCCATTCTGAGCACCATTTGCCATTCAGAATGCCCATGCGCCTCTGCAGACCAAGCTCCTTGCAATGTGTGTGTATCATGAGCAGGACTAGACAATTTAGCTCAGGTGATAGGATCACTGGATCACAGGATGTTAGGAGCTGGAAGGGACCCAAGGAGATCATCGAGTCCAACCCCCTTCCAGAGCAGGACCACACAATCTAGCACAGATCACAGAGGAATGCATCCAGACAGGCTTTGAAAGTCTCTGGGGATGGAGACTCCATAACCTCTCTGGGGAGCCTGTTCCAGTCTTCTGTGACCCTTACAGTAAAGAAGCTCTTCCTCATGTTGAAGTGGAACTTCCTGTGCTGTAGTTTACATCCATTACCCCTTGTCCTATCACAGAGTGCAACTGAGAAGAGTTTGTCCCCTCCCTCTTGACCCCCAGCCCTCAGATATTTATAAACATTGATAGATCTCCTCTCAGTCTTCTCTTCACCAGACCAAAAAGTCCCAGGTCCCTCCTCCTCCCCTCATAGGGCAGTGCTCCAGCCCCAAATCATCTTCATAGACATCCTTTGGACTCTTTTGAGTGCATCTCTGTCTCTCTTGAACTGGGGAGCCCAAAACTGGCCACACTCCTCTTAAGGCACTCCAGGGTCCTGTTGGCCTTCTTGGCCATGAGGGCACTTAGCTGTCCCATGGATAGCTGTATTGTCCACCAGGACTTCCAGATCTTTCTCCACAGGGTTGCTCTCCAGCAGATCACCTCCCAGCCTGTACTGGTGCAGTTTATTCTTCCTTCCCAGGTGCAGGACTCTGCACTTATCCATGTTGAACCTCATCAGGTTTCTCTTTGCCTATCTGGATGCACTGCTGGATCATTCAGCTTTAGTATGTAATGATCAATATCTGGCCACTTGTGTTTCTAATACCAGCTTACTAGTATGGAGAGTCATAGAATCATAGAATGGTTTAGGTTGTAAGGGACCTCAAAGATCATCCAGTTCCAACCTCCCACCATAGGCAGGGACACCTCCCACAAGAACAGGTTGATCAAGACCTCATCCAACCTGACCTTGAAATCTCCAGGGAGGGAGCAGCTACAACTTCCCTGGGAAAACTGTGCCAGTGTTTCACCATCCTCACTTGAAAGAACTTCTTCCTAACATCCAGTTTCAGTCTCCCCTCTGCCAGTTTAAACCCATTACTCCTTGTCCTGTCACTACAAGACCTTGTCAATAGTCCCTCCCCAGCCCTCCTGTAGGTCTCCTTCAGATACTGGAAGGCTACTACATGGTCTCCTCAAAGCCTTCTCCAGGCCAAAGAGCCCCAACTCTTGAGAAGCAACTTGATAATGTAGAACTATGAGCTTGAACTGCATAACTTTTAAAGAAAGTGGGTGAAAGTCAACAAGAAGTCAAGGTAAATGATAGAAGCATAATTTTTGTTCTACAGTCACCACTTAGCATTCCACAATGTAGCAGTTATGGTTGGTAATGTGCAAATTATCAGTGTATTACCCATGAGGGAAATTAAAATAAAGGAAAATGAAGACATTTAATCCCCACTAGCTACAAATATCTAATTAAAGGTCTTGTCATGACCATTGAACAACGAACAATTGACTAATCCTGTGAACAGTCCTTTTTTTTTTTGCAGGTTAAATTTATCTTTTTGTAAAACCTTAGCTACAGAAAAAAAGAATATTTGCTTGATTTTCATGCTAGTGGGGAAATTAAAATCCTTTCTGAAGATATTGGCTACATTAGTGTCACTAAGCTATAAAAAACTATCTATGCCATACAGCAATCAGCAAACATCCTGCTGCAAACTGCACAAAGAGTAGAGTTTTAGCTCCATGAATCCGTGGGGTCTACAGAAAAGCTACAGATCTTCAGCCAATATAGCAGATCAATTTGACCCAATGCTTCAAAGTTGATCAGGCATTTAAAAGGAGATCACAGTCAAAGCTGAAGTTTCCTTCTGTGGGTAACTATTGCATTGTGCATGTTTATTTCCTACACCAATACTTACGTGAAGCAGACGGTTGGATATGCCCCTTTTGGGTGAGTATTTGGTTCCCTGTTTCTTCAGAGCAGTTGTTTTTATTTTTAACAATCATAAAGTGGTTTGTGTTGGAAGGGACCTTTAAAGATCATCTAGAGGAACCTTTAAAGATCATTAATGTTATCATCTCAGAACTAGAAAGGGTGGATAAACAGTTCACAATGGCTAATTTTAAACACAGAGACCAGAGTCTAAATTAAGCTCCTGTCTTGAGTCGTTCTCCAAAGGAGAATCTCTCTCTGTTTCTCTCTGTCCCTTTCTCTCTCTCTTTTTGTCTAGAGAAGCTGGGGGAGGGATTAACCCTGATGAATATTCTTTGTGATACTAACATATTTTTCTGAAGAAGTGAATGTTTGTATCTTAAACAAATGTAAAAAACAATCTTAGTGAAGAGGATGTCAAATAAACTGAAAACAAGAGGTGAACTTTGAAGATAACTTGCAACTAGAATCCAGCTGAGATGTGTGGAGTACTGTATCCATCTCTGGAGCCCTCGGTATAGGAAGGACATGGACCTGATGGATCTGGTCCAGAGGAGGGCCATGAAAATTATCAGGGGTTGGAGCATCTCTGCTACAAAGACAGGCTGAGGGAGCTGGGGGTGTTCAGTCTGGATAAGAGAAGACTCCAGGGAGACCTAATAGCAGCCTGCCAGTACTTGAAGAGGGTTTCAAGGAGGATGGAGAGAGACTGTTTAAAAGGCTCGTGGGGATAGGACAAGGGGCGATGGTTTCAAAGTAGAGAAGAGCAGATTTATACTGGATGTTAGGAGCAAGTTCTTTGTCATAAGGGTGATGGAACAGTGGAACAGGTGAGGCTGGAGAGGGCTCTGAGCAGCCTAACCTAGTTGATGATGTCCCTGCTTACTGCAGAGGAGGTTGGACTGGATGACCTTTGGAGATCCCTTTCAGCCTGGACTATTCTATGATTCTATGTTGTTCCTTTAAGTAGGATGCAGAATGTCAATGTATGTCTATGTTGTTTTGAGTTGAAGATTTTAAGCATTTACTTGAAAACCCACAGAGCCAATAGCACTAAAAAAAAAAAAAAAGTCTGCATTATAAAACATCAAAGTCTGGGCCATAAATTCTGAGTATGTTGTATAACACCAGTTACATGGTGAGCATGTAACATCTACCTAAAGCATATAGAGTTTAAATGTTGTGCCTTAAGCCGTACTGGTGAAAAATCTAACTTGGATATGGATTTTGATGCAGCTGCTCCATCACAGAATTCTCACGGTTGGAAGGGACCTCAAGGATCATCTAGTTCCAACCCCTTACTATGGATACCTCATACCAGATCAGGTTGCCCAGAGCCACAACCAGCCTGGCCTTAAAAACTTTCAGGGATGAGCCTTCCACCACCTCCTGGACAACCTGTTCCAGTGTCTCACCACCCTCATGGTGAGAAACTTCTTATCATAAAATCATAGAACCAACCAAGTTGGAAGAGACCTCCAAGATCATCCAGTCCAACCTAGCACTCAGCCCTGTCCAATCAACTAGACCATGGCACTGAGTGCCTCATCCAGTTTTTTTCTCTAATGCCTCCACAGACAGCGACTCCACCACCTCCCTGAGCAACCCATTCCATTGCAAATCACTGCCTCTGGGAAGAACTTCCTCCTGATATCCAGCCTAGATCTCCCTGGCACAACTTGAGACTGTGTCCCCTTGTTGTGTTGCTACTTGCCTGGGAGAAGAGACCAACCCCCACCTGGCTACAGCCTCCTTTCAGGTAGTTGTATACAGCAATGAGATCACTCCTGAGCCTCCTCTTCTTGAGGCTGCACAACCCCAGCTTCCTAACATCCAATCTGAATCTACCCACTTTTTGTTCCATTTCCCCTAGTCATATCACTACCTGACACCCTAAAAAGTCCCTCCTCAGCTTTCTTGTGAATCCCCCTCAGATATTGGAAGGTCACAAGAAGGTCTTCTGAGAGCCTTCTCTTCTCCAAACCGAACAACCCCATACATCCACGGAGAAGAAAAGCAAATGTTAAACTGCCGAATTAAAAGGATGGCAATAAATGTCAGACTTCTGCTTCTGAGAGATTTATTTTGTGCTTTCAAAAGCAAAATATCAGGAGATAGCTTGCCTAGTAACTAAATTGTAATGGCTATTCTGGTAAATGCTATCAAAACAACTTAAATATTTAATATTCTGTTCCACATACATAGAACCGGAGCAGCCCACTAATAAATAATAACAATGATTCGAGTTTGCAGCTCATCCAAATCCAGTAAAAGGCTGAAAATAAATTGAGATTGAAATATTCGAGCTGTGATTCAGTAAGACCCTTTAAATAAACACATGGGAAAGCTATCAGAAGCAGGGAGAACTCGGTTTGATAATACACGACATTCCACTTATGGAAACAAAATGCTTTGCTTTATTGCCTAACACAGGAAGCTTTCTGCTACTAGTTAATACCAAAGCACATTCAAAAAACCAAAATGTCAAAACATTGTTGTTTTTCCCTGTTTGAGCTATTTAAATACACAGATCCAAGAGACTTCATGAGTGACAGAAGTGACTTAGAGGAGAAATATGACATTTTCAGTTACCATATTTGGAATCAGAGATGAAGAAATGGTTGTGGCAATAAGACTCGACTACAAAGAATGAACAGAATGTGGAATATACTGAGTTCTGCTTCAGGAGACCCTTTATACAGCTTGGTTATCTAAGGATTGCAATTTACAGAGGCAGGAAAGATGAGTGATGTTCTACTTGTATTAAATATTAACATCCAGAAATATCCTTGGCCACAGGACTGACTTTGAATATAGGACAAGTGTGGAGTTTTGCATCTGTGAAAGAACAATCTCGTGTACCAGTGCATGTTGGGGACTGGCCTCTTGGAGAGGGATCTGAGGATCCTAGTGAATAGGAGGATGACCATGTGCAGCAATGTGCCCTTGTGGCCAATGGCATCATAGGATGGATTAGAAAGCCTGTGGCTAATAGGTCAGAGAGGTTCTCTGCTCCCTCTGTTCTGCCCTGCTGAGGCTGCATTTGAAATATTGTGTCCAGTTCTGGGCCCTCCACTTCAAGGACCACAAGGAACTGCCTGAAAGAGTCCTGTGCAAGACACAAAGATGCTGAGGGGAATGGAACATCTTCCCTATGAGGAGAGCCTGAGGGAGCTGGAGCTCTTTAGCTTGCAGAGGAGGAGGCTGAGAGGTGACCTCATTCATGCTTATAAAGATGTGAAGGGCAGTGTCAGAAGAATGGAGCCAGGCTCTACTCAGTGATGCCCAGTGACAGGACAGGGGCAAAGGATGCAAGCTGAAGCATAGGAAGTTCCACATGAACATAAGGAGAAGATTTTTCACTTTGAGGGTGACAAAATGCTGAAATTGCCTGCCCAGAAAGTTTGTGGAGTCTCCTTCTCTGGAGACATTCAAAACCCATCTGAACTCATTCCTGTGAGACCTACTCTAGGTGATGCTGCTCTGGATGATCTTTCAAGGTCCTTTCCAACTCCTAATATTCTGTGAATCTGTGTGGCTCTAAGTCCCCCCATAGTCTTCCTCTTACCTGTTGATAGTACCCCCTGCTTTGGAAGCAGCATGTTGCTAGTCTTCCTATGCTCAAGGGAAAGAACAGCTTCCCATTTCCAGTTCTCCTTCACTGAGATTTAACAGGGGTTTGCAGATTTCCAAAATAGAAATGAATTAATATTTTCTGAGTTTTCCTCTGTAGAATGAGGACTGTAATAGCTCATAGTCCAAAAGCTTACCCACAAGTTGTATGTTCATATTTAATATGCAAATCAGTAACAGGAAGAGTCATATGTGCATGTTATGTTATGTAGACACCAGATATTTCTGAAGGAGGGTGGTGATGATGACATTGAAAAAGTGTGGTGAGGCTCTGGTGAGAAGCTGACAGGGTGAGTCTCCTCTTCCCACCCTTCCAGGCTGTGAACCTCTTAAGAGGCACAGCCTTGTCAGCTAAGAATACCTGGCATGACCTACAAGAAAGGAAACAGCAGCAGCGGGAAGCAAACTGGAAGTGGGATTTTAACAGGTGAGATGGGAATTGGCTGTGATTTTAACAGCTCTTTCAACTGAGCAGGACCAAATCTTTCTTAGCACTACCCTGGAAAGAATAATAAAACTCAGAGCAAGCAAGACTGAAAACAAGAGAAAGAATTCTGTAAGGAGTAAAGTAAACTATCACGCAGTGTTGAGTTCACTGTGTAGAAATTAAGATGGGATCACAAACCTTCTGGAAATATTGCCATTTCCTTACAAATTTGTGATGTCAGTGAATGATCACTGGCTAAAAAAATCTGAAATCATCTGGAAAATAATATATGTTTAGAAATTTATAACTATTCCATCAGTTTCTGTGATCTTAAAGAGTGTTAACAAAGCAGTGCTATTGTGTAACGTGGGTGGAGGAGGAAGGCAAGCTAGAAAGCTACTGAGGAAAGCAGAAGTATTTGGTTCAGACACAGAATTTCAACACAGTCAGAAAAATTACATAAATGTGATCCTTTATTAGGTTTTCAATAAAAAGGCACTTGAAATTTTGCAATAAAATCGAGTATTCAGTAGTCAGCAGCTACTGAGCCAATAGAGAGAGGCGGTAGCTGGAGCAAACTAACGTGTGGATGTTTCTGCCTTCTAACATCAGGAGATTCACTGGCTGAGAATCATTATGACTAATGATTTATAAACAGAAGTAATATGGGCTTAATTCTTTGGGTCTGGGACTCAGAGACAGTTTGGTTTTGTTCAGTAAATAAAGAATGAAGAACTGTTTAAAGGTATTTTCGGAGAGCATCTTTTAATTAAAGAGATTGCAATGACCACAATATTTTTGGGCAATGAAGGAATTTCCTTATGAGTTGCTTACTCTTTTCTCACTTCAAAATGATGTCAGGAAGAATTGTAGAGTTATAGAATGGTCTGGATTGGAAGGGACCACCAAAAATCACCTAGTCCAACCCACTCTGCAGTAAACAGGGACATCCCCCACTAGATCAGGTTGCTCAGAGCCTTGTCAAGCCTAACCTTGAATATATGCTGGCATGGGGCCTCAACTACCTTTCTGGAGAACCTATTGCAGTATAAAAGGGTTCAAGAGGAGAAAAAAACAGCTTGGAAAGGTACATATCACTAATGGCAAAAATTAAGTGATTCTGCTTGAGGTTGCTTAGGAGGTTTTGGGTTATCAGTCATCAGTGTGCATGGTGCTGGGAGACAATGGCAGCTCAATGGGACTGCGAGCTTACTCCCTGAAGCTGCAAATTACAACCTTGCATAGGCAGTAGAGACTTTCTGGGTGCTATGCCGGAATGCTGAGCACATGGATGCTTCATCTAACAGCCCATCAAACCACAGAATCACAGGATGGCAGAAGCTGGAAGTGACCTGGAAATCTTTGAGTACAACCCTCCTGCCAGATCAGGACCACAGAATCTAGCGCAGAACACACAGGAACACATCCAAAGAAGACTTGAAAGTCTCCAGAGAAGGGGACTCCACAACCTCTCTGGGCAGCCTGTTATACTGCTCTGTCACCCTCAAAGTAAAGAAATTGTTCCTCATGTTGAGGTGAAACTTCCTGTGCTGTAGTTTCCATCCATTGCTCCTTGTGCTATCCCAGTACACAAGTGATCAGAAGCTGTCTCTGTCGCTTCCTTCCTGACCCAGAGTCCTCAGATATTTAGACATAGATTATAGCCCCTCTCAGTCTTCTCCTCTCAAGACTAACCAGCCCCAAGGCTCTCAGCCTTTCCTCACCAGGCAGTGCTCCAGTCCCTTCATCATCCCTATAGTCCTCTGTTGGACTCTCTCAAGTAGATACCCATCCCTCTAAAACCTAAATATTTTTGTTTGATAATGAATTCCAAATTGCTTTTCACTTTCAAGTTGCAAGTATTCTGCTAACAAAGAATCTACCTCAAGTTGAAGGCGACCACAAAATTCACACAAAATAAGGAAGGTAACATCAGCCTCCTTCTATCCTCTGCTGTTCCCCCTTCAACTTTCTAACCTTGAAGTTGCAGCAGCAGCAGCAGATGAAACCTGAAGCTATTTGATTCCTGCAGCTTACTGTTTTTGTATTCCCATTGCCACTAACAGCACAGAAATACTAGTCAGGGAGTAGTTTTCTGTCATGTCTGCTGTAGGTTTCTGCTGTCAGCTGATGTATGGAAAGGTCATCCTTAATTACATAGCTGTTTTCCTGAAGTTAAAACCAAACTTTCTTCTTTATAGTGATATAAATATCAAATCTAATCACAGTGCTCCAACCACCATTGCTTTTCTGTTCATATAGAATATGAATAGAAGTATAGAATTGATATAGAATTCATATAGATTTCAGACCAAGAATGCTACAGATGAAGAATGCTAGTGCAGCTAAAATGGCATTGAAGTCAGACCTCCAGTTTGCTGCTAATAGCTTTGGAGGAAATGAAAAACAAGTAGTCATGATGATCACAGGATCATAGGATATTAGGGGTTGGAAGGGACCCAAGAAGATCATTGAGTCCAACCCCCCTGCCAGAACAGGACCACACAGCCTAGCCCAGATCACAGAGGAATGCATCCAGACAGGCCTTGAATGTCTCCAGAGAGGGAGACCCCACAACCTCTCTGGGGAGCCTGTTCCAATGCATGATTAAGGAGGATGGTATGGTGAGGTTCACTGCTTCAGGAGCTAAACTTAGACTGATTCACTTTACGGATTTCTGAAGGTATGAAAATGCTTTCCTTCAACACAGCACTTCTATTTTAAGGTTATTTGCAGCTTCTGGGTAACTTTGTGTCATCAGAGGAAGACATGGATCAGTTACAGAGGTGGTCTGATGCCTTGGAGAACTTTCAGAACTGCCTGCCTTCTTCTTATAAGGCTCAGAGTCACCACTAAAGAATATAAATCTCACTTGGATTGAGTGTGGTGATTGGTTGTAGACCAGGACAACCATTATTTGGAGAGCAGAATTACAATTCTTCATCAGGTAGTGCCAGGAAATTGATTTGTGGTCGTTACAGCAGAGAAGAAAGCGGTGCTGTTGACCTATACTTCCTACCCTTTCACATAAGACACTAATAATTCATTGTTGCTTCATTTGTTCTCTGATGCTTAAAGTTCTCCAGTGGAATTCAAATCTGCTTTCATGTGGCTTCAAGTGACCCATATTTCTTAAGAAGCATGGTGATCTGTGGCAGAAGCTCTGGTGGAAAATACATTTTTCTGCCAGTATACCAAACATACTGCAGCTATTCAAGTCCTTGGTACCCTTTTCAAGGCTTTCTGGTTTCATGAGCCATTTTCCTGGCATCTCAGAATGGCTACATTTTGGTTTTATAAGGGAAAAGTACAGGTTGATGTTGTTTTTTTTCCATCCTCTAATCCACTCTATCACGATGAGGCTTTTGCGCATGTAGTTTTGTGTCCCTCAACGGGAATATGGTCTAAAGAGAAGTACCTCTGCAATGATGATGCAAAGAAACAGCACTTATAAATCATTTAAGTTGTTTGTTCATTTATTTCATTTTAATTTTATTTAATTACTCATTTGCTTATTTATTGTCTATTTTGGCTTGCAATTTCTCTCTACAACTACCTTAAAGGAGGTTGCAGTGAGTTGGATGTTGATCTCTTTCCCCTAGTAACAAGGAATAGAACAAGAGAAAGTGATCTCAAATTTGCATCTGGGGAGGTTTAGATTCGAGATCAGTAACTATTTTTTTTACTGAAATGATGATAGGACATTATAATAGGCTGCCCAGGGAGTTGGCAGAGTCACCATCCCTGGAGGTGTTTAATAAAATACCTAGACATGGCACTTTGGATCATGGTTTGATGGCTGTGCTGGTGTTAGGTCAATGGTTGGACTCAATGGTCTTAGAGCTCTTTTCCAGCTATAACATGGAACTCAATGGTCTTGGAGGTCATTTCCAACTGTAACATGAATCTAAAAAGGAAGAAAACTGTGCAAATTTGTGCACCTTTTGAGAAGAGAGAAACCCTCATAACAAGCATCATGCTCCTCCTAGAGAAGGCTTTGGGATGTGGAGAACTTACTGTGAGCATCACCTTTTTTGCTTTGTTTTGTTGTTGTCTGGGGGAAAGGTGTCAGGTTTTCTTTGGTTGGATGTTTGGGGGAAAGGTGTTAGGTTTTGTTCAGTTGGTTGTTCGGAGGAAGGGTGTTAGGTTTTGTTTGGTTGGTTGTTTTTTTGGGGGGGTTGTTTGTTTGTTTTGGTTTTGGTTGTGTTGGTTGGGGTTTTCTAGTAGGACAGAAACTCTCAATATTAGGAGCCTGAAAGATGCTGGCTGGAAAGTTAAATATAACACTATCAGAAATGAGTAGCTGCAGAGATGGGCTCATGCAACAAGTTAAACTGCACTATTAGAAGGCTTTTTTTGGTATTAGCTAAGTATTTTGCTTATAGAACTATTAAGGAATGAGTTGGACTGGTAATGAATTCACAGCTTCCTCTATATGGTGTGTTCCACTTTGCCTGTAACACTCTGAAACTAAGAGTATTAGTGAGCAAAGTAGCAGGTAATGAACCAGCTTACACACATGGGAACGAGAGAAAAGAGGAATGATAAAGAAAATTGAACAAATTAAGTCAGAAATAATTGTTGCTGGTGAAAAGGGAAATAATTCCATTTTAACATGGAGATAGCTGCTTTGAGTAAATGCTTATAAGATTGCAATTATAGAGAACACATGAAAGAATGCAGGGAAATAAAACCCAAGGAAAATCATAAAAAGTCAATTATGATTCTTTCTGAGGAAACTGGAAAACAAATTAAGCATTTCTAACTAAGTGCAAACAGAGGAAGAAGCTCAGTGGTGGACACAAGCATGACAAATGGAAGCTGGGACATAATAACTATTGCAGAGGTCTGGTTCCTCCCAAAGGAAGAGGCTACATTATAGAGTTACAGGATGTTCCAAAAGAAAATGTTCAGCAGAGGAAAGTAGAAGAGGAAAGGGAGTGTGCCTTTGAACTGTAGGAAAGTTAAAAGCAAGATTGACTGAAAAATAAAAATCAGTTTGGCAGCATCAATATGGAGTAAATGCCTAAGCACCAAAAATACAAAGTGGTGACCTAAAGGCTTCTTACTGGCAAGTTAAGTACAGAGCAAAGGACAGAACAATATCTCAGCTGCTCTAAATTAGTACAACTGAGCTGCTTTCAGTGGATCCTCAGTGATTTGCATCATCTCAAGATAAGTGAAAGAACAGCCTAGATAAAAAGAGAAGATGAAAGATGTCAGCCCCATTCCTAAGCAGAAAACAATGGAGGAGCTTAAATGAGGAGTATCATAAATGATCCCTGATAAAGCTGGGGTTTATTAACTTTATCTGATCTTAGACTTACTTAGGATTTGGAGCTTCTAAAGTTAGATTCATTTTAAAAAGTCTTTGATTTGCTTTTCCCATAAGAAAACTTGTAAAAAGAGGAATAGGCAAGAAGTAGAGGGAAAAGGTCCAACAAAAAGGGGAGTGACAGCTGCAGAAGTGAGAACAGGGCATTAAGAACTTTGCAGAATACCTTACAAAACCCATTTTTCACATTCTGAGCCAGAGCGACATTCCAGCCTTTATCTCTCTGTGACTTTGATCTCTTTGTGGCCATTTTAAACCAGATGGGGTAAAATTCTCTATGAAACATAGCTGTGAACACCACAAAATTTGTGAATCACCTCCTATACATAGCAACTTAAGTACACATCCTGAGTTCCACTGCTTCTTTCAATGGTGTTTACAGGCTCAGGCTAAGCTTTAACACTGTCTCTTAGCAGATTTATTAGAGGACGAGTTGTTAATTCCTTTACAACCCATATTTATTTTAAATGAGCATCATTGTGATGTGAAAGGGTCAAAGCAAAGCAAAGAAAGCATTAAAAACTAATAGCTGGCTTTGGGGGAGGGGGAATATCACACAGACTCCAAGCTCACATTCCCCACGTGCGTTGGAATTTACATTTGGAAAGATAATGAATTTCAGATGGTGGCTAAGGCTGCACCTTTGTCCTACTCTGTGACTCAATATCCCTGCTGACAAGATAGGTTTCACTGACCTCTGGTGTCTGCACACATTTTTTCTTTGCTATGTAACCCATTTTGGTTCCAAATAAAGATCGACTTGCAACGTTTCAGCTGTTTTGGGGTTTGGTGGTTTTTTTCCTTTCCTTAGTAGGAATAGTCAAATGTAATTGAAATGCTACACTTCTATCCTAAATCCTCCAAGTTCAGCAGGCTGGGCTCAATAACCTTGAATTCATATTTGGTGCTTGTAGTTTTAGTTGTCCTGAGTAAAATAACTGAATAATGTGGCATGAGATAATATGGTGAAGAAAAGGGTTTGTGACAATGCATTTTATACTCTCACACTAGCAGAAGCAGATGTTTCCATGACAGAACAGTTTCACAAACAACAGGGTCACATGCTGTCACTTTTATCACTTTTATTACTTTATGACTTTAAAATGCTACCCTTAGCCTGGGAAGTCCTTTTCAAAATTCATTGAGATATTTCTAAAATTAAGTATAAATCAAGACTGAAGTGGATCATAGTCTGGATTGGGAAGAGTAAACAGAGACAGAAAGATCTACAGGGTTGAGCTGTAGAAGTGCAGATGGCTTAGTTTTGTTCAATTACAGATGCATGCTTTAGAAACTGTAACCTCCATTTTCACCTTAGTGATTTATAGTCCAATTTACATAATCAATCTACACACTAACACAGTCTACCCTTGTGCTTTATGACCACCTTAATAAAAATGTGACACACAAAGGTGATGTGAATGTCCTATCACAGGATGACAGGATGCTAGGGGTTGGAAGGGACCTCTGAAGATCATCGATTCCACCCCTCCTGCCAGAGCAGGACTATAGTAGATTCTGTGGTCACATAGGAATGCATCCAGACAGGCCCTGAAGGTCTCCAGAGAAGGAGACTTCACAACCTCTCTGCGCAGCCTGTTCCATAGAATCACAGAATCAGTCAGAGTTGGAAGGGACCACAAGGATCATCTATTTCCAATCCTCCTGCCATGGGCAGGGACACCCTACCCTAGATCAGACTGCACACAGCCTCATCCAGCCTGGCCTGAAACACCTCCAGCCATGGGGCCTCAACCACCTCCCTGGGCAACCCATTCCAGGCTCTCACCACTCTCATGGTGAAGAACTTTCTCCTCACTTCCAAGTCTGAACCTACCCATCTCCAGCTTTGCTCCATTCCCCCTAGTCCTGTCACTACCTAATATCCTCACAGTAAACAAATCCTTCCTCATGTTGAGGTGGAACTATCTGTGTTGTAGTTCCCATCCATTGCCCCTTTTTCTGACCCAGGACACAAGTGAGCAGAGTCTGTCCCTGTCCCTTCCTTCCTGACCCACAGCCCTCAGATATTTATAGACATTGATCAGATCACCTCTCAGTCTTCTCCTCTCCAGACTAAGCAGCCTCAGAGCTCTCAGCCTTTCCTCATCAGCAGTGTTCCAGTCCCTTCATCGTCCTTGTACAAATCTCAGCTTTAATCTCCTTCAGGAAAATCTGTTTTCCAGGTCTGTGCCCAAGCAGTAACACAGACAATTTGGAAGATCATTTCAGTGCTTTGTAACAAACATTATAGATACATTCATAGATGAAAAGCTGAAATAAGACCTTAAATCAAGTAGCCCAGAACTTGTGTAATAAAGTCCCTGTCCACCATCATGGCAGTGGATCTTGTTGGGCTTTCTGAATGTTACTTTTTAATTTGATTTTTTTTCCAGCATTGGGAACCATTATTTATTTGCTTCAGCCATGAGAATTGATGTCCATCAGACTACTGAATTTTTAGCTATTCATTTTCTGTAATTTTTGTAGGAAATACTATTAACTTGCCAAAAGAAGTAGTATTAATACAAATCAGAAAGTGTCTGGAAACACCATCAAGCACAAATTGTTTTTCAATTACTCAGCTTTGTGAAGAAAAATCAAAAGATGTGCCATTCTTCTTGGCTTTCTGCACAGGGCCTCTATATGTGGTGGAAAGCACTGCCTCAAAGGAGAAGAAACGAAAGGATGAAAATACAAAGAGGTTCTATTTATGCCTCATGGAAATTTTACTTCAAGGTATATCATGATCATCACATAACTGATGCCCTGTTGCTGATGTCACTGCCCTTTCACAGAATCATAGAATCAATCAGGTTGGAAAAGACCTTCAAGATCATCAAATCCAACCTACAGAATCACAGAATCAATCAGGTTGGAAAAGATCTTCAAGATCATCAAGTCCAACCTACAGAATCACAGAATCAATCAAGTTGGAAAAAACCTTCAAGAGTCTACAGTCAAGCATTGATTAGGGAGAAAGTGATATTAACCACTCAGAGTCATCTGCCTCTGTTGTCAAAGGAGAAAGACCACTGTCTGAAAAGGACTAATCAGAACAGCAGAGTTAGGTCATGAATAATCTGTTCTGGTAGTCATCTTTGTAGAGGTTTACTTCTCTTTGCTGACCACAGATGGAGTCTCATATCTTAACCTAGGAATCCATTAGATGCCAAAAGAAAGATGTAGTAAACAACCTCCTAAAACAACTGCTCTTTTATTAATGAATCCTGTAGGTCTTTTCTTCCTGTTTTCCTTTTAAATATATATACCTGGCAATTGAAGTCTGTAGTTATTTCCAAGCCCCAGAGTACCTTCCAAACTAATTTCCAGTATCGTCTCCAAAAGCTAAGCCTGGCAAGCAATAGAAATTTCCAACCTTTTAGTATGTACAGGCATAGTAAATTGGCCATATAGAAAGGGGAATTCTCCAAAAGCCTTATAGTGACTGGAAAGATCTGCACCAACATCTTCTCTTCATGGGCCCTGAGACATAAAGCAAGTGTATACACTCCGTATAAGATTTTAATCTTGCTCTTCTTTATTCAGATGATGCCAAGCTGGATGCTGTGGCTGGTAAGTCTGAAGGATGGGATGCCATCCAGAGGGACCTGGAGAGGTGGGCTGAGGAGAATCTCATGAGGTTCAATAAGGCAAAGCGTAAGGTCCTGTGCCTAGGTCAGACCAATCCTAGGTATCAATACAGACTGATGGATGATGAAATTGAAAGCAGCCCTGCAGAAAAGGTCTCATGGATATTGGTGGATGAGAATCTGGACATGAGACAACAGTGTGCTCCTGCAGTCCAGAAGGTCTATGGTATCCTGGGTTGCATCAGAAGAAGCGTGGCCAGCAGTTAGAGAGAGGTGACTTTGCTCTGATAAGACCTCACCTGGAGTACTGCATTGAGCTGTTGGAGCCCTCAGCACAGGAAGGACATGGACCTGATAGAGCAGGTTCAGAGGAGGGCCACAAAAATGATCAGGGGGCTGGAGTACCTTTTCTGTGAGGCCAAACTGGAGGAGTTGAGGCTCTTCAGCCTGGAGAAGAGAAGATTCTGGGAGCTCTAATTGTGGCCTTCCAGTACAGGAAGGCTCAAAAAGGACAGCTTACAAAGGACTGCAGTGATAGAATGAGGGGCATTGGTTTGAAATTAGAGCAGATTTAGGTTGGATGTTGGGAACAAGTTCTATATCATGAGGATCATAGAAGAGTGGAACAAGTTGCCCAGTGAGGTAGTTGAGGCTTCATCCCTGGAGATATTTAAGATGAGGGGAGACATTTAAGATGAGATATTCAAGATGCACATTGTTTTTTCAAGGAAAGGAAAGGAAACCAAAGGAGAGGAGAGGAGAGGAGAGGAGAGGAGAGGAGAGGAGAGGAGAGGAGAGGAGAGGAGAGGAGAGGAGAGGAGAGGAGAGGAGAGGAGAGGAGAGGAGAGGAGAGGAGAGGAGAGGAGAGGAGAGGAGAGGAGAGGAGAGGAGAGGGAAGAGAGAGAAGAAAATAGTTGAGTTCACATTATGAATCTCATAAGGTATTTTCTGGAAAAGGCAGATATGTTCCTTTTGGAAAGAGAACCTCCTCCACTCTTACTCATTATTCAGTGAAAGGAATGTTCTTCCCAACTGCAGACAAGACCTCTCTATTGATTTCTTTCATTCCAGAGAACATGAGACATTGGATCCTGCAAGGAAAACTGGAACTGAGCTTTTGTGTGCAGCTCAGTCTAGCTAGGACAGAGCACAGACAGGGCTGCTGCTGCTGTGTCCGTTCCTGATGAATTTCACATAAACACACTGCACACAGGCTCACTTTTGTTGGAGTTGCCTTATGCCCATATGTTTTTGCAGTTCCCTTTGCTGGTTCCTCTTACAATCCAGAAAGAAAATTCTCTTAATGTAACTGATTTATTTTTTAAATTTAGTCTAGTATGCTTGAGAATCTCAAGCAAGTATTTAACAGCAAAGGGAATATCAAGTGTGCTAGGATGGACTCTAGGTTATTTTGGAGGTTTGTGACAGCATTTTGATTTAGTGAACAAATGAAAAAAATTAAAAGCAAAATAAAAGAATCCAGACTTTATCAGGGTAAGTTGTGATGAAGAGTTTGATCCCCATGCCATTTCTAGGAGCTAATATTATTGCTACTATTTGGTAGTTTGTGGTGGGATATCATCTCAACAAAGCCTAGACTTTTGCTAGACAAGATTAATTGAGAATCACAGAATCACAGAATGTCAGGGGCTGGAAGGGACCTCAAAAGCTCATCCAGTCCAACCCCCCTGCCAGAGCAGCATCACCTACACCAGATCATACAGGAACACATCCAGATGGGTTTTGAATATCTCCAGAGAGGGAGACTCCACAACGCCCCTGGGCAGCCTGTTCCAGTGCTCTGTCACCCTCACAGGGAAAAAATTCCTCCTCGTGTTCTCATGGAACTTCCTATTCCTCAGCTTCTACCCATTGCCCCTTGTCCTGGCATTGGGCATCACCCAGCAGAGCCTGGCTCCAGCCTGCTAGCACTCACCCTGCACATATTTGTAAATATGAATGAGGTCACCTCTCAGTCTCCTCTTCTCCCAGCAGCACAGCCCTAGCTCCCTCAATCCCTCCTCACAAGAGAGATGTTTCATTCCCTTGATCATCTTTGTAGCTCTGTGCTGGACTCTCTCAAGCAGTTCTATGTCCCTCTTTAACTGGGGAGCACAGAACTAGACACAGTACTCCAGATGCAGCCTCACCAGGGCAGAGTAGAATGGGAGGAAAATCTGTCTTGAACTATTAACCACAGCCCTTTTAATACACTCCAGAATGGCACTCCTGGCCCTCCTGGCCACGAGAGCACATTTCTGGCTCACGACCAACCTCGCATCCACTAGGACCCCCAAATCCTTTTCCCCTTTGCTGCCTTCCAACAGGTCAGTCCTCAACCTATACTGATCCCTGGGGTTGTTTCCCAGATGCAAGACTCTAAAGCATGGAACAGGGATCCATATCCTGTGCATGGGCCCTAGGATATCACATTGCTGGATGATGCTTCATGTTGTGGCTGACGAAAATGAAGTATGTGAGAATGTGAGGATGATAGCAATAAATCAGTCAATATTGTTCTTTGAAAAATGTGGTATTTTGAACAACATGGCACAGCTTATTCCTTTGGAAGTGAATATTCAACATCTTTGTTCAAGACATTTTTCCATGTTTGTGTAATAAATGAAAACAAAAAACCCAAACACGGTAACATGCCATCAAGAGATGTGCCTTCTGCTTTTCAGTTTGGAGGAATCTGTAATAATACAGTTATAAAATGTAACTTTCTATTCTAGGCAGCAGATAAATACAGGCTGGGGGATGATGAAATTGATAGCAGGGCTGCAGAAAAGGACTTGTGGGTGCTGGTTGTTGAGAAGCTGGACATGAGCCAAATGTGCTTTTGCTGCATCAAATGAAGCGTGGTCAGCAGTTAGAGAGATGATTCTGACACTGCTCTGATAAGACCTCACCTGGAGTACTGCACTGAGGTGATTCTGCCCCTTTGCTCTGCTCTGCTGACAGCTTACCTGGTCTCATCATCCAACTGTGGAGCCCTGAACACAGGGAGGACATGGTCCTGTTGGAGAGGGTGCAGAGGAGGACCACAGAAGTGATCAGGGAGTTGGAGCACCTCTGCTGTGAGGACAGGCTGAGGAAGCTGGGGTTGTTCAGCCTGGAGAAGAGGAGCCTCCAGAGAGACCTAATAGCAGCCTTCCAGTACCCAAAGTGGCCTACAAGAAGGATGCAGAGAGGCTGTTTACAAAGGCCTGTGGTGATAGGACAAGGGACAATGACTTCAAACTAGGGAAGATCAAATCTAGATTGGATGTTAGGAACAAGTTTTACACTAGGAGGGTGGTGGAACACTGGAACAGGTTGCCCAGGGAGGTGTTTGAGGATACTCAAGGATGAAGGTGAAAAGAAGGCAAAGAGAAAGCTGAGAACATGAGGTGTGACTGGACCTCCAGCAGATAGATTGCTTATCAGAAAGTGTGTTGTTTGTGACTGACAGCTGCAGAAACTGATGATGATCCTTATCTTCTCAAGATGGTTCCCAAACATGAAACTTCTCCTCTAGAGTTTGGGGAAGTTTGGGAACTCAGACTGGTGTAAATGATTAATCCAAGTGAATTTAAACTGGACATCCAGAAAAAGACCATCTGAAAACAAGCTGCCTTTTTTTTTTTTTTTACAACACAGTGTTTTAGTTGAATATTTCCCATAGCAGAACAATTTGTGAGTCTCAGAGAAATGGAACATTCTCCACTAGTGAAGGAACAAAACATTTGTTTGTAAAAATTAGTAAGAAATTGAAAAGTACCTACTCACTTGTTTAATTAAACAGTAAAATGTAGCTGAGATCGAGTATTTTTTGGGGGGAAAAAAGATGGAAAACTTTTTTTTCCTGTTAATTTTTAACTGATTAGAATTATAGAATCATAGGAATGTTTCATCTGGACCTGTAAGATTGTTGAGTTCAACCATCAACCTATCACCACCACGGTCATTAAATCAAACCCCTAAGTGCCATGTCTGAAATTGTTCACATTTATCATAATTCTTCAATTGGTTTCATTTTAAATTGCACTTAGAAGCCAAAACAACAGTTAGTGGAAGTCAGAGGTCCTGGTGCAAGGCTAAAATGAGAGGCTCTGTAAAATAAAAGTCTATTCTAGATTTAGATTGTAAACAAAATTTAAGTATAACTCTTCAGAGAGCTCACAACTATTTTATTATAGAGTAATTGATGGCAAGGGTTAGAAGGGCAATATCCACCTTTGAGAGGATCATAGAATCAAGCATGTTGGAAGAGACCTCCAAGCTCATCCAGTCCAACCTAGCACCCAGCCCTAGACAATCAACCAGACCATGGCACTAAGTGCCTCAGCCAGGCTTGGCTTCAACACCTCCAGGGACACTGACTCCACCACCTCCCTGGGCAGCCCATTCCAATGCCAATCACTCTCTCTGCCAACAACTTCCTCCTAACATCCAGCCTAGACCTCTCCTGCCACAACTTGAGACTGTGTCCCCTTGTTCCGCTGCTGGTTGCCTGGAGAAGAGACCAACTCCTAACTGGCTACAGCCTCCCTTCAGCTAGTTGTAGACAGCAATGAAGTCTGCCCTGAGCCTCCTCTTCTGCAGGCTGCACCCCCCCAGCTCCCTCAGCCTCTCCTCATAACAAAGATGATCAATGCTTCTTAAATGTAGGCAGAAAAATAAATATCTAAGCAAATCATTCTTCTTTTGCTTTTGGCTAAGCTAAAATCTAACCTCTGGAATTGCAAGACTTGATAATAAATGTTTCAATGCTTGAGGTTGTTTTAGGTAGCCATAAAGTTACTTCATCAATAACTGAGAATCATTCTGTTTTAGACTCACATAAGCCCTTACAAAGCAAAGATAAAATGAGGAGTCTAAAATAACAGAATTAAATTTATTAGGGATGCAGTTCTGTGTGACAAGTACAATGTAATAACTTAGGCAAATGTAATCCTAATATGACAGGGGAAAGATACTTAAGTAGCTGATCTTCAGCAAATTTGGAAGTTAGAGTAAGTTCCTATCTGAGCATGGCTGAACTATGCCACAAATAGTAGCTCTAGGATATCTTGTGATAGAGCTTGCAAGAGGCATGAAATAAATTTCTGCTTTCTTAACATTAGTAAGGTCTCAGCTGTGTTTTCAGGTCATGCTGGGTACATCAGTATAGACCAAATAGAGAAAAGCAACAAAAATACAACCAACAAATGAGAAACATCTAGAAAACTTGACATATAAAAGGTGACAGATGAAGGACAAGTGGAAGAGGTTAATAACTATGTTTAAATCTATAATATCTGAGAAAGACAGAGAAGATTATTCACAGGTCCACAGTGATGGAGACAAAACGCAACATGGGAAACCTGTTTAAATACCAGGAGTACAGTGTGAGTGTAGCCCAGACAGCTAACCGTGTGCTGGGCTGCAGCAAGAGCAGTGGGCAGCAGGGCAAGGGAGGGGATTCTGCCCCTTAGCTCTGCTCTCCTCAGACCCCACCTGGAGTCCTGGGTGCAGTTCTGGAGCCCCCAGCACAAGAAGGACATGGAATTGTTTGAGCCAGTCCAGAGGAGGCCACAAAGATGCTCAGAGGTCTGCAATGGCTCTGCTATGAGGACAGGCTACAAGAGTTGTTCTTTGCAGGCTGGAGAAGAGAAGGCTTCCAGGAGACCTTGGAGTGGCCTTCCAGTACCTGAAGGGGACCTACAGGAAGGCTGAGGAGAAACTATTGGCAAGTTCTTGTAATGACTTTGTAAATGGGAGGAATGAGTTTGACCTGGCAGAGAGGAGATTTAAACTGGATGTTAGGAAGAATTTCTTTGCAGTGAGGGTGGTGAGACCCTGGCAGAGGTGGCCCGGGGAGGTTGTGGCTGCTCCCTCCCTGGAGGTGTTCAAGGCCAGGCTGGATGAGAGCTTGAGCGACCTGTTCTATTGGGAGGTGTTCCAGCCTATTTCAGAGGGCTGGAACTGGATGATCCTTGAGGTCCCTTCCAACCTAAACCATTTTATGATTCTATGATAATTTCCTACCATAAGGAGCAGAAGTACAGTGTGGAGAGCTTGAGAAACTGGGGAGTGTCTACAGTTGTGGGGTTCCTAAAGAGTAATTTAAGACAAGCTGCTGTCAGAACTAAATAAAGAGCATAAATGTCTCTGGTTGCAATTGAGGCATGGATTGGAAGATCCCATACAACCCATTTTTTAGATTCTACTCTATTTATTTATTCTGCCTGGTGTTAGACTCATGCTTATCATTTTCTCATGACAGTTTCCATGGGAATTAAACACTGACAATTTGAAGGAGCATGCACAGCTGCCCAGATATTCTCAACAGGGGAAGGTGAAACAAACAAAATAAAAAGCAAAACTGACAGGAAAACAAAGAAACAATTAGTTACAAAACGATTGAAGGTTGCATGAAACTCATTGCTAGCTGGCAATGGCCAAAAGAAATTGTAAAGGATAGTATAGGAAATATTAGAAATCAAATCTAAGTCCAAACCAAACATTTGGTTGGAATGTCTTCAACTTTGATAGGTTTTGCACATTCATATTTCTTGGATAAAGTAAAAAAGCAGAACATTTTTTTCAAGCCATGGTCTGTCTTAAGTTTGTTACATTGTCTTAAGTTTGTTACTGATCTTTTGGCTTTTTATTATGGCCAAAACTAAATTAGTGATGAGCAAGAATCACAGAATCACAGAATGTGAGGGGGTTGAAAGGGACCCCCAGAGATTGTTGAGTCAAATTCTCCTGCCAAAGCAGGATTACCTACGGCAGATCACACAGGAACGTATGCAGATAGGTCCTGAAAGTCTTCAGAGCAGGAGACTCTACGACCTCTCTGGGCAGCCTGCTCCAGTGCTTTACACACTCACTATAAAGAAGTTTCTCCTCATGTGGAGGTGAAACCTTCTATGTTCCAGTTTGTAGCTGTTGCTCCTTGTCTTATTGCTGCAGAACACTGAAAAGAGATTGGCCCCAGCCACTTGACACCCACTCCTCAGATGTTTGTACATATTGATCAGATCTCCTCTCGGTCTTCTCCAGCCTAAACAGCCCCAGGGCTCTTAGTCTCTCTCCATAGGGGAGATGCTCAAGTCTCCCAGGCATCCTTGTCTCTCTCTCTCCGGCAGGTCCTTGTCCCTCTTGAACTGGGGAGCCCAAAATTGGACACAATATTCCAGGTGTGGTCTTACTAGGGCAGAGTAGAGGGGGAGAAGAACCTCACTAGACCTGCTGGATTGCTGGGTATATACACTGCAAATGTGCATCATGCTGACCTTTGCTGAACTGGCACTTCTGAGCTTCCAGGGACATGACTTGCCTCATGGAGTAAAAGAAATGCTGGCAGCACTTAGTTGGAGCCAGCATATACTATGTCTTTCAAACATGCTTCAAAAGGCATATGTTCCTCATGGAAAATAGTTGGGCATCCAGAATTACTGTTTGTATTCAGCAATAGAAAATTCAAGCAGCAAAGAAAAAGCTTGACTTTTGCTCAGGTCAAGGTGTTGCTGCTTTAGTTTTATAGCATCACTTTGTAGAAAGAGATTTTTTTTATCCTTGTTGAAGTTTCCTAGTCAAAGATTATTTCTTACACTAGCCAAAAATTGTTTCTTACATTAGCTTCCCTTTGAAGGCTCAAGATGGTTGCAAATTTTCTGGAAAGGAAAAGCTTAAGGATGAAATTTATCAGAGGGTGACTGTGGCTACTTTCCAAGAACAATTTCTTTACCATGGGGGTAATTTAGGAACAAGTTCTTTATCATGAGGGTAGTGGAACACTGGAACATGTTGCTCAGGGAAGTGGTTGCTTCCCATCTCTGGAGATATTCAAAGAAAGTTTCAACAAGGCTCTGGGCAACCTGATCTAGTTGAGGATGTCCCTGCTGACTGCAGAGAGGATTGGACTAAATGACTTTTGGCAGTCCCTTCCAACCCAGACCATTCTATCATTCCATGATTCTATGATCCTTCAGGAAAGTAGGACTATCAGACATGAAGAAGAGTGCCAAAGTAAAAAGAAAAGAATTAAAACCAAAAAAGCTTCCATTAGGAACAAAAATGTTTCCAGAAAGAAATAGAGTGGGGAAGAGGTCATGGTCATCATGGCTAAACTAAGGTGAGCTTTATGTTTTCTATGACATGGATGAAGTAAGACATATTTTCAGACCTCAGTTGGACATTGACTATCAAAAACTTCAAATTTACAGCTGTTTGGAAGAACCTTTCAGGAATTCTGGCTCTGTCTGAATGCACCATTTCATAATTGATGTCTTCCTCTGAAGTGAGACTAATTAAAGCAGCTTTCAAGCACTGACCAGCCTGATGAGGCGAGCACAAACACCTTACAATATCAGGTGTTGCTTAAAGATGGGGAAACAGAGAACCTTTTCCAATAGAATTCCAAAAGAAATCATTGTGTGTATTCTCCCAAACCTCTGTGATTTCCATGCTAGAGAACTCTCATGCTGTTCATCCCTCCAAGGCAGATCATAGGATCATAGAATCAACCATGTTGGATGCACTGCGGCAAACATCACGATTCTGTCAGAACCCCATGCATGCCTTGGATTCCTAAACCTGGAAATCCTTCTTGTAGGAAAGTGTACTCTTTGTGCCAGAGCTGAATAACAACACTGGCTTTTCCTGAAGGAGATTATAATCACAACTGCCAGGAATGGAATATTTGCTAGGCTCAAGAATTTTTTATTTTGGGGGGGGGGGAGTTAGAAATGCAAACCGCAATGAACATCTGCACCTTGAGAAATTAATTCTTCGTTGTACCTTTTTTTTTGTAGCTATCTTCTGCAATATGTGAACAATGAGTACTGCAGTCATAAAAAACATCTCTGGAACATTCCTGCTTTAATAACTATTCATAAATCTTAGGGCATATTCAGATCCAATTTCTACATTGTAAATAATATGATACACGCATTATTGAAAAGTAATCCTTTTATACAGTGGTGATGGATCACAGAATCACAGGATTAATCTTGTTGGAACAGACCTTTGAGATCATCAAGTCCAATCTATCACCTAACACCTCCTAATCAACTACTTCGTAGCGCTAAGTACCTCATCCAGCCTCCTTTGAAACACCTCCAGTGACACTGACACCACCACCTCCTCAGGCAGCCCATTCCAATGCCAATCACTCTTTCTGCTAAGAATTTCTTCCTAACATTCAGCTTTGCATAGTTTGAGGCTGTGTTCTCTTGTTCCTCTGTAACCTCAGAGGTTGGACTCGATGATCCTAAATGTCTTTTCCAACCTGGTTAATTCTATGATTCTGCGATTCTGTTCTGTCCCTGGGTTCCTGGGAGAAGAAACCGACCCTGTGTTTGACAGCTTACAGGTACTGAGAGCACAGTTCCTAGGACAGACAAAGAGACACCTGCAGATGACTAGGTGTGGTAGTTTGAAAGGTCCCAGGTTCCCTTAAAAAAACTACAGAGATGAAGCCCCATCCCAGCAGATGGACCTGGTTGTCCCAGGATATTGTAACATTATCATTCTATTCTGCTTTCCGGTATCATAACTTACAAGGCAGTGCCTGGCTGCTGTCGCTCTCTTCTCCCTGCCTCTCCTTCCTTTGCTTCTTTTCTCTGGGAAGACCACAGGTCTCCACTCATCACATAGTCTGTGTGGGGGAGATGGCTCACAGCTGGCAGGGAAATTTGAGCTGCATCATAGAATCATGGAATCAGTCAGGGCTGGAAGGGACCACAAGGATCATCTGCTTCCTACCCCCTTGCCATGGGCAGGAACGCCTCACACTAGATCAGGCTGTCTAGAGCCTCATCCAGCCTGGCCTTAAACACCTCCAGGGAGGGAGCAGCCACAACCTCCCTGGGCAACCTGAGCCAGTGTCTCACCACCCACACTGCAAACAACTTCTTCCTGACATCCACTTTCAATCTCCCCTCTGCCGCTTTAAACCCATTACTCCTCATCTTGTCATTGCTAGACCTTGTAAATAGTCCCTCCCCAGACCTTCTGTGGGCCCTTTCAGAAACTAGAAGGCCCCTTATAAGGTCTCCTCAAAGCCTTCTCTTCTGCAGGCTGCAGAGCCCCAACTCTCTCAGCCTGTTCTCATAGCAGAGCTGCTGCAGCCCTCTGAGCATCTTCATGGCTTCCTCTGGACTCCCTCCAATAATGTGATGTCTTTCTTGTGTTAGGGGCTCCAGAACTGCACAGTACTTCAGGTGGGGTCTGAGTAGAGCAGAGTAAAGGGGCAGAATCCCCTCCCTTGCCCTGCTGGCCACGTTTGCTCTGGTACTCCTATTACTGTAGCGCTGAAGGCTGGCTCTGGCAATTGCCAGTGAATGGCATGCCATGGGCAGAAAAAAACCCACAATAACAAAGTAGAACATGCTGTATAATTTCATAGTACCATCTGGCTATGTCACCAGCTGTCAATGCCACCACTGCTTACACCAGCTTCCAGCTCTAAATGCACAAAGAGTGAAGAACTTATGGACTACAC
Organism: Pogoniulus pusillus; assembly: GCF_015220805.1. Taxonomy (NCBI): domain Eukaryota; kingdom Metazoa; phylum Chordata; class Aves; order Piciformes; family Lybiidae; genus Pogoniulus; species Pogoniulus pusillus. The sequence continues at coordinate 3,598,191 of NC_087288.1, read as the reverse complement.
TTAACAAGTCAATGAGAAGAAAACATCTGGTTTGTTAAAGTTTCTGTGCAGCTCAACTGGTGCTGAACCATATATGGGAAAAAAAGGCCTTGAGTGTTGGTATGTAAATGTTTATATCCACATTTCAATGCTCGTCTTTAAGATTTCAACATCCAGACCGAGCATAAGGGAACAAATAACATCCAAAAGATTGCAACATATCTAAGAAACAACCTGGAAATGCTACAGCTGAATTTGTGTTAGCAGTCTCTCTAAACTTTAAACTGCTCACAGGAGGGAACAATAAAATGGATGACTGCATTTCATTCGGAGGAAAAAATGTAGCAGCAATATGCAGACAGAATATTTGGTACTCACTCACCATTGCTATTACAGGATTTCAATGTTGTTTCCAGAGGTAGTGATAGACACATCTGATGCTTCAGATGTACTGCTCAAAAAAGGCAGGATTTTATTCAGAAGTGATGAAGCTTTTGTCACTTGAGATAAAAGTTTGAGTGTGTTCCTAACATTGGGAAATCAGATTACATTTTGAAAGCATGCAAAAGATTCCCATACAAAAATAAAGATGTTTTGGCCTGAGCAGATTTTACCAGTACTTAATCTGTCCTGCCACCTATTTTACCATTTCTACATTTTTCAAGAGGCACAACAATTTCACATTTCCTCATGTTCATGCTGAGTAGGAGACCATTGGAACTTAAACTGAAAACAGGATTCCCACTGATTCCCATCTGTGGGAACAGGACTTATCGCTGCATGCATTCATGGTGTGAGTCACAGCAGCATAACTCTCAGATGATCACATTTCCTTTATGCTTCTCTTTTTAATTTATTCAATTATTAGAATGAAAGGAACATAGGATAATCAAGGCAGAAAAGGACCTTGGGAGGTCTCTAGTCCAGTCTACTTAAAGCAGCTTCAGCTGTTAGGCCAGACCAGATTTCTTAAGATTTTATACAACTGAGTCTTGAAGACTTCTGACAATGTAGACTAGGCAGCCTCTCTGGGCAAAAGTGGGTGCGTAGGGGAGACATGTTGGTATTTGTTTTAGTTTGGTTTTGTTTCTCACTGCCTGAATCTATTTTAACTGACAACAAATTAAATACCTTTTCCCTAAATCAAGCCTGTTTCGCTTATGATGGTAAGCAATAATTATTAATTATTATAATAATTATTAATACAATAGTAAATGGGTAAGCAATCTTCCTAACTTTTATTTTGGCCACACAACGTTTTCATCCTATTCACTGTTCTGTTGAGCAGGAGGAGTGAATGAGTGGCTGCAGACCAGTTAATACCCCCCACCAGCATGAATCCTTTTAATGTTTCACTTGTTTAATGTTTCACACTGAGTGTGACCCATTCACCACTGGCCTCTGAGCCTGATTGTTCAGATCTATCTTAATATGGGTATCACAGAATCACAGAATGTTAGGAGTTGGAAGAGACCTCCAAGATCATCCAGTCCAACCTAGCACCCAGCCCAAGCCAACCAACTAGACCATGGCACTAAGTGCCTCAATCCAGTCTTTTCTTGAACACCTCCAGGGATGATGACTCCACCACCTCCCTGGGCAGCCCATTCCAATGCCAATCATGCTCTCTGTGAAGAACTTCCTCCTAACACCCAGCCTAGACCTCCCTTGGTACAAGTCGAGACTGTGTCCCCTTGTTCTGCTGTTGGTTTTCTGGGAGTTAGTATAGAATCATAGAACTCTAGAATCATAAAGGTTGGTAAAGACCTCTAAGATCATCAAGTCCAATCTTCTACCCAGCACCTCCAGTAGACCATGTCTCAAAGTACCACACATACTTATTTTCTGAACACCTCCACCACTTCCCTGGGCAGCCCATTCCAGTGCCCTGACCACTCTTTCAGTAAAGAAATTCTTCCTAATATCCAGTCTATGGTGTGAGTGTGTACAATAGGTAAATACGACAAAAATACAGGAGCATTTTTGCATGTCACAGAATCAAAGAATCACAGAATGGTAGAGGTTGGAGGGACCTCTGGAGATCAACTAGTCCAACCCCCCCTTGACAGAGCAGGTTCACCTAGAGCAGGTTGCACAGGACAGCATCCAGATGTGTTCTGAATGACTCAAGTGATGACCACCTCTCTGGTCAGCTTATTCCAGTGCTCCACTACCCTCAAGGTAAAACAGTTCCTGCTCATGTTTAGATGGAACTTCCTATGTTTAAATGTGTGTCAGTCACCTCTCATTCTCTCACTGGGCACCAGTGTAGCATTTTGCTTGCATTGTGACAGTAACTGTGAAAATCCAATTTTGTAAACTGTGAAGATCTGATTTTGTAAGAAATAGTAAACTGTGCCCTGCCACATCCAGTTAGCCACACAAGCATCTTTAAAACAAAGTGCTCTGACAACTGCAGAAAGCTATATTTGCATCCCAGCTGCAAGGTGCTCAGTCCTGAGCTAAGTATTCTGTAGGTTTTGAGAGCATTCAGACAGTCTTTCAGACAGCACAGCTGTTTCTTGTCCGTAAACCTAGTTCAAAGTCAATAGCCACCAAAGAGCTGAAAGAAATCTCTCATGCTCAAGAAAATAACAAGTAACAAGAGGCTAGAACATGGTTAGTATGCAGCAATCTATCAGGTTTTTCTCCTGCATGACAGCTGAAAATGAAATGCCTGAAGGGTTTAAAGAACAGCAAGCTTTGTTTAGTGCCTTGTTTCCCTGTCTGTGCAATTGAGACTTCAACTACTTTTATAAATCCCAGGGGAGTGTGGGCTGTTGAAGGCTGCCGCCTCAAATAGAAATAGGTCAGTCAGCACTGCTCTGCTTGATGTCTGGAGGTCTGGAAGATGATTGAAATCAAGAAATTGATATCTAGGCCTAGAAGAAGTTACCCTAAGTTTCTCTTGGGCTGCAGCTCCTGGGCTTCTATGCAGGCTCCATCTGTGTGTCTGAGACCTGCGAGCACACCATTTCCCAGCTAAGCAGGCTGGAAGGGAAGCATGATACATCCCAGCATATGCTGGGTTTGAATATCCATAGATAGAAACTGCAGCACCCATGTAAACCTAAACACCTCTGACTAGGATTCACGTACATAGTCCATGGCACTCCCTCTAAAAGCTTAACAAAACTATTACCTGTCCAGGTGAGCAATACTTGGTTTGCATCATGGCTTATGTATAGCTTTGGGAAGGCAAAGTGAAATTTAGAGCATGTAAACTGTACTTAGAAACCTGCTTAGAAACCACAATGAAAAGCAGCATCGTTGTTGCTGCATTTCACTAATCATTCACTTTAAGTACTACTGCTCGTGGTGATGAGAGGGAAACCATTCTCTACTCTAGAGCAAGCACCACTGTCTTTTTCTTGATCTCCTCTCTCTCTTCCTTTGTTTTGTTTCTCTGTTCTCTAGTTGCTTCTAATAAACAAAGGACAGAGGAATTAACTAACCTGCACACTGGAGACTAGTCCCCCTTCACCTACCATCTCCATCCAAGCCAAGGTTCACTCCCCACTGGCTCTATTTGTTTCAGCATCGATTCTCACAGTATTTTATTATTACTCATGGCTGACTGGGAGCCTCTGACCCAATCTGGTAAAAAGAATCTGTATCAGAAAACCTTAGCAGGTTACTAGGTTTCCAGTCCTTGTTAGAGTGACAGGTGCTAAAGTAAAAAGCACAGAGCTATCAAAGATATCTGGTGAACATATTTTACCACTAATGTAAAAATATGTGAGAAACTATGAAGAATGTTAAACCTTCAGGGAGCAGCTCCAAACAATACAAATTGCCTTGTTGCTCTCAGCAAGGGCCCTTGATCATCATTCTGATGCTGCTATTCTGAGCTTCATCATTCCTCAATATGCAAAAGATGTGGCCAAAAACTACACTCATTTTCTGTGAATCACCTCTTGTATTGTTAACCCAGCTAAGTTCATATCATTTATTTCACTTCCTCACGTTGTTGAAGGGGCAGGTAGGAGCTGGGAAGTTTTTATATCCACTCAAGGATGATCTCACACAATTATGTCAGCGACACAAAAACTACTTTGTAGAAAATGTCTTCTTCTGATGCCTGGGTAGATGAAGCAACCAAGGTGTCTCCATTTTTTCTCCTCATTACATGTGTATGTCAAGCATCTAAAATACAGTGATCTTTCTGATCACAGTATCACAGACCTACTGAGACTGGAATAGACTTCTGAGATCACCAAGTCCAGCATATGAGCTAACACCACCACATCGACCAGACCATGGCACTAAGTGCCACATCTAAGCTTTCCTTAAACACCTCCAGGCACAGTGACTCCATCACCTACCTGGGCAGTGCATTCCAGTGTCCAAAGTTTGGAATTAATACTAGGATACATTTATGTCATATTCCCTTACAATGAGGAAGATGCATGTTCTAAAATCCTTGCAAATGTTTTTTTTCCCCTTGTTTTTAACAACTCAGAGATTTTTATAAGTCAACCCAGCAAATGTGTTCCTTAAAAATAGATTAAATTAAATTCACCACAACAGATTCTCAACTGAGGAAATTTCACTGAGCACTTAACACAGATATTTTAGTCATAAATAATGATTAAATAAAATGATTAGAACATAATGATGAAAAAATAGTTGAAAAGGGAATAATAAGAAAATAATTTCTAGCTCTTTTTTTTTTCTTGAAGGGATGCATCAAGAATTTCTTTTCCATATGGTTGTGGTCGTTCACAGAATCATAGAATTGTTTCTGCTGGGAAAGACCTCTAAGGTCATTGAGTCCAACCATCAACCTAACATCACTATGACTATTAATCCATGTTCCAAAGTGCCATGTCTACATGTTTGTGTCTTTTTTAACACCTCCAGGGATGGTCACTCCACCACCTCCCTGTGCAGCCTGTTCCAATGTCTGACCACTTCTGCAGCAAAGAAATTTTTCCTCATGTCTAATCTAAACCTCCCCTGCTACATTTCAGACCATTTCCCTTTCTTTTATCACCTGATACGGGGGAGAAGAAACCAACTCCCACCTCGCTACAACCTCTTTTCAAGTAGCTGTAGAGAATGATGTTTTCATAAATATTCAGTCATTGGACAGTAAATTTCTGCTTTTATGTCTCCATACTCAGGATTTTGTTGCTGAGTCTGAGGTTTCCCTTCAGATCCAGAATCTCCTAAGCCAAACAATTTTCTAATTACAATTATTACAATATTTTTTGAAATTTGAGATTTAATTTCTGTAATCTAAAATAAACCATTTTAGGGTGAAAAAAATGAAATAGGAAAATCAGGTAAAAGTGAAAACTTAATGCAAAATGCTTCTGGTTGTTCATGGTAGAATCCTAGAATGGCTTAGGTTGGAAGAAACCTTGGAGATCATCAGCTCTAACCTCCCTGCCATGGAGGCACTGACACCTTTCAGCCAGACTCAGCTGCTCAATGCCTTATCCAGCCTGGCCTTGAGCACTCTCAGGGAGAAGGCATCCACAATCTCTCTAGGCAATCTATTCCAGAGTCTCACCACCCTCATACTGAATTACTTCTTCATAAGATACAGTTTAAACCTACTCTTCTTCATCTTACAATCATTCCCCCTTGTCCTGTTGCTAGACACCCTTATGAAAAGTCTCTCTCCAGAATGAATGAGCAAAAATATTTTCTTCATAGAATCAGACAGAGCAGTGATGATGCTGTCAACTCAGATGCAACCCACCAGTGAAAACACAGGTATAGATGAAAGACATATTGAGCATGAAGTTAATCTTGTGATCTTTTTCCATCTGCAGCTTTTAGTACAAGTAGTCTAAAAGAGCATCTCAGATCTGAAGTTCATCACCCAAATTCAGGTTTTCTTTGTAAATTTCAAAGGAGAGAGAGATAGACACCTTGGGAGGAAATCTCTCTGAGCAAAAGGTAAAGCACTCTTTGGCAGTGTCTGTCTGATAGTTCTTTGCCAGTGAAATAATTTGGAATAGTAAAAAATGTAGACTGAAGAACATTTGTCCTGCAGTGCTTGGAAAACTATATAACAATAGTGTTTGCAGGTACTTTAAAACTGCCAAGCTTGACATTCAATAAAGCAATAAATTTTGCCTTCTTCAAGTTAACTGTTGGTCTACTAGCTGTAGAGTTTATCTGCTCTTCTTGAGTTCTGTCAGCAATCTAGGCTTGGATAAATGAAGTTGTATTTGCAGCAGTGATTCTGAGGACAGATTGTCCCTTGGACTGCTCTCACCAAAGCACTTGTCTGCTTTCCAACTGTCATAGCAGTGACAATCTGGAAAAGTCTCCAGTGAGTTTTAAATCCAAGATCACAACCTGCATTCCTGGCTGAACTATCTGCCCCCATAAAACTCAGAGAAAGCCCTCCAGAGGCAGAAGCAGTTTAGAACAGCTCTAAATTTCCTTGGCATTAAGGTGCTGGCTGTGATCACTGCTAGAGAAGTGCAAAGCTGGCTGAAATGCACCTTTTCCCCATACTCTTTTTCGAATTCCACCTAAATATCTAGTCAGGAAGCACTCCTTGTGATTGCAATTTAATTTTCTTTGCAGCTAATGCTGGATGTGAATACTCCATCCCTGGATTTTCTTAACAACTGTCAGTTCAGGAAATTCCAGACCTGCAAGGCAAGGTCTCCAATATGAAGATGCCTTTTGGCTTACCTTTCTGCTCCCTATTAATTTATCTTGCTTCAAGAACAAGTGTAACTGCCAATAAAAAGCTTCATAATCTCTGCCTTTTCACAGTATCACAGTATCACAGTATCACCAAGGTTGGAAGAGACCTCACAGATCATCAAGTCCAACCCTTTACCACAGTGCCCAAGGCTAGACCATGGCACCAAGTGCCACATCCAACCTTGCCTTGAACTGCCCCAGGGACGACGACTCCACCACCTCCCCAGGCAGCCCATTCCAGTGCCTAATGACTCTCTCAGTGAAGAACTTTCTCCTCACCTCGAGCCGAAATTTCCCCTGGCGCAGCCTGAGGCTGTGTCCTCTTGTTCTGGAGCTGGCCACCTGAGAGAAGAGAGCAACCTCCTCCTGGCCACAACCACCCCTCAGGTAGTTGTAGACAGCAATAAGGTCACCCCTGAGCCTCCTCTTCTCCAGGCTAAACAACCCCAGCTCCCTAAGCCTCTCCTCGTAGGGCTTGTGCTCAAGGCCTCTCACCAGCCTCGTCGCCCTTCTCTGGACACGCTCAAGCATCTCAGTGTCCTTCCTAAACTGGGGGGCCCAGAACTGAACGCAGTACTCGAGGTGTGGTCTGACCAGTGCAGAGTACAGGGGCAGAATGACCTCCCTGCTCCTGCTGACCACACCACTCCTGATACAAGCCAGGATGCCACTGGCTCTCTTGGCCACCTGGGCACACTGCTGGCTCATGTTCAGGCGGGTATCAATCAGTACCCCCAGATCCCTCTCTGTCTGGCTGCTCTCCAGCCACTCCGACCCCAGCCTGTATCTCTGCATGGGGTTGTTGTGGCCAAAGTGCAGCACCCTGCACTTTGAGCTATTGAACCCCATCCCATTGGCCTCTGCCCATCTGTGCAGGCGGTCAAGGTCCCGCTGCAGAGCCCTTCTGCCCTCCAGCTCAGTCACATCTGCCCCCAGCTTAGTGTCATCTGCAAACTTGCTGATGACTGACTCGATGCCCTCATCCAGATCATCTATGAAGATGTTAAAGAGGATGGGGCCCAGCACTGATCCCTGAGGGACACCACTAGTGACTGGCCGCCAGCTGGATGTGGCACCATTCACCACCACTCTCTGGGTCCGGCCCTCCAGCCAGTTCCTAACCCAGCACAGAGTGTTACCATCCAAGCCGCGGGTTGACAGCTTAGCCAGCAGTTTGCTGTGGGGGACAGTGTCAAAGGCCTTGCTGAAGTCCAGATAGACCACATCCACAGGCCTCCCCACATCCACCAAGCGGGTCACCTGATCATAGAAGGAGATCAGGTTAGAAAGGCAGGATCTGCCCTTCCTAAACCCATGCTGGCTGGACCTGAGATCTTTGCCATCCCTCAGGTGCGCAGTTATTGGCCCCAAGAGAACCTGCTCCATCAGTTTCCCTGGCACTGAGGTCAGGCTGACGGGTCTGTAGTTCCCAGTTTTGAGTTATATGAGGCTCTGACAGCATTTGTCTTGGAAAGATGCCTGTCATTTGACGTCAGAGCTCTTGATACATTAGCTTTTTGTCTAGCAGTTGGGTGAAAGCAAGATGCCATCCACTGATGCCTCTGCTTTTCCCCCATCATATTGCTTGCATGTTTGACTCCAATCACAGAATTAATCAGGTTGGAAAAGACCTTTGAGATCGTCGAGTCCAACCGGTAACCTAACACCTAATTAACTAATCCATGGCACTAAGTGCCTCATCCAGTCTCCTTTTAAACATCTCCAAGGATGGTGACTTCACCACTTCCCCAGGCAGCCCATTCCAATGACAATCACTCTTGCTGTGAAGAACTTCTTATCATCCAGCCTGAACCTGGCCTATTGCAGCTTGAGGTTGTGTCCTCTTGTTCTGTCACTGCTTGCCTGGGAGAAGAGACTGACCCTGTATTTGACAGCTTACAAGTACTGAGAAATTTAGTTTGAGGGTACAAATATGGCCTTGCCAGATCAGCTTTCTAAATGGCATGGTGAATATTTCTGGGTGTATTTAAGATGCCATCTTTCAACTGTTGATGATCAAAAAGCTGGAACACCTTTCCTATGAGGACAGGCTGAGAGAGTTGGTACCTCAAAGGTGAGGTATGCTGTATTGTTTATTATGAAATACTGGATAATAATGATAATAAAGGTACAAATACTTGTGCTAGGTTCCAATAGATCAAAAATGTGATCTTGATTTAAAAAAAGGCAAATATGTAAGTCTTATATTAAATAACAAAATTTCTAATTTATTATCCTCAGAGCTGGAATGAATGTTCAGCTTTAGAGATCTAGACTTAAGAGGTGAAGAAATGGGAAAAAAGAGAAGATACATAACCAAAACCCCCAATCATACATTTTCTTTTCACAGATGAAATTCATGTCTAAGCATGCCTAAGCATGAGAGTGTGGAGCAGCCATTGAAAATGAGTTCCTCTGAATGATTATATGACACTTAATAGTTCTAAGAGCTTCCAGAAAAACAGACAACTACTTTTTTCCTAGTTTCCCCCAAACTTTGCTGTAGTCACACTTTATGTAGTGGAAAATCCCCTGTGTTGGGGTTACTCATGGGCAGACAACGTCCCTCTGGCAGCTTCTAGGAGACCATTGTTTTTCAGATGAGCTCTTCAAGTCGATAGAGCTGAGGAGCTGCTGTGAGGGGCCAGGAAAAAACCTCACCTTTAACAGACAATTAAATTTTAACTATGCATAATTTCTCACATTATCTCTTCCTTTTACTCACTATTACTTAAGGGTCTTTTGTTATCACTTTTTTTTGTCAACAACCATTCTTTCCGGAAGACCTCAGTATTTTAGTTCTAATAATTTAAACAAATAACAAAGGGGAGCACAGTTCTTGGTTTCATTTGCCAATGGAAAATGAGAGAGAAGAAAACTGTACAGAGTTAACAAGTTCTTAAGCTGCAGTTGAGCACAACCCATTAGAAAGAAAACGTGGGTCTTATTTTAGCACTTTTTCATGCATATAGGAAAAAGCAGAGCAGGCTGCTGCAGAAGTGTCAGCTGTAATTTGTGGTGCTGTTAAGATGAAAAATTACACAAGTAGACTCTCAGGCAGTTACCAAGGCCCTTTGCACATTAAAAATATCTCCTCTACACTTTGGGTTTTTTGCTACATGTCTACAAAAGTAACATGCTCATAAAGTATTTAGGTCTGTTGCCACTTGACCAGATAATTCATGAGTTTGAGTTGCAGTCTATTATTTCTGGAAATAGGTGGTTTGTGCTTCTGGAAAATCGTGACTTAATCTTGAACAAAGTTGTTGCAGGATTTTTTGGGTTTTTTTTTTTTTTTTCTTTCTTCCTTCATCTTGACTAAATTGGTTGAAGGATTTGTTTGCTTCTTCAATCTTGAGTAAAGTGGTTGCAGGATTTGTTTGCTTCCTTAATTTTGTCTAAAATGGTTGCAGGATTTGTTTGCTTCCTTAATCCTGACTAAATTGGTTGCAAGATTTGTTTGCTTCCTTTCCTTAATCTTGGCTAAATTGTTTGAAGGATTTGTTTGCTTCTTGAATATTGACTAAATTGGTTGCAAGATTTGTTTCCTTCCTTCACCTTTTCTAAAATGGTTTTAGGATTTATTTGCTTCTTTAATCTTGACTAAAGTGGTTGCAAGATTTGTTTGCTTCCTTCATCTTGTCTAATATGGTTGCAGGATTTGTTTGCTTCCTTAATCTTGTCTAAAATGGTTTTAGGATTTATTTTCTTCTTTTATCTTAACTAAAGTGGTTGCAGAATTCGTTTGCTTCCTTAATCTTGATTAAAGTGGTTGCAAGATTTATTTGCTTCCTTAATCTTGACTAAAGTGGTTGTAGGATTTGTTTGCTTCCTTAATCTTGACTAAAGTGGTTTTAGAATTTGTTTGCTTCCTTCATCTTGTCTAACATGGTTGCAGGATTTGTTTGCTTCCTTGATCTTGTCTTAAATGGTTTTAGGATTTATTTGTTTCTTTAACCTTGACTAAAGTGATTGCAAGATTTGTTTCCTTCCTTCATCTTGTCTAACATGGTTACAGGATTTGTTTGCTTCCTTAGTCTTGTCTAAAATGGTTTTAGGATTTATTTGTTTCTTTAATCTTAACTAAAGTGGTTGCAGGACTTGTTTGCTCCCTTTCTGATGATGTGTCAGTACAAACAGGAGATATTCAGCCCATGGATGCTGAAGAAATAAAGCACTGAGCATCACCATGTCATCATCTTTTGCAAATAAAGACAGCAGTTGGTTAAACCTGATAATCTCTTTAGGAAGCATAAATATAACCAAACCAAAACAAAAAGAGAAAGTAGTCCAAATGCTTTTAAATAGCATTTTAAATCAGCAATTGGGCCTGATTAAATGCTGACATTTGAAATGTTTTCTAACAGTGATTGTCTCATTTTCCATGTTCTGATAATTGCCATGAACAAATTACACGTAGAGAAAAAGCTTTGGAGTTGGAGGGACAGCATCACACTGGCCATACTTTCTCTGTAACTTGATGAGTCCTGAAGTTTTCTGTTTTCATTCTGCTGTGCACACAGTGAATATGAGCATGCCCCATTGCTCTTTGGGTGTTTGTTCCTTTTCTGAGAGGAAAAGTACAATAATGGAGGAATTTATTTTCCTGGTCCCTCAGGCTTATATGCAATATGGTAAAAAGCAAGGCAGAGCTGTCTCTAATGTCAGCCAGGAAAGACAAGGTTCCTGTTCAGACCAGGGGCCCATTGGAATGCATTTCTCCAGGAATACAGTCACCATGAGGTGTAAAGAAATATCAAACCAGAGGCCCTCTTCCCACGAGGAATCAGCTGCTTCTGCTCTCAGCAAAAGCACAAAAGAGAGAGACGTGGATAAAGTAACTCTTCACTAATTGGGCAGTTCATTACCCTGCTGGAGCTTGCCACTGCAGATTGTACATCTGGATAGAGAAATCAGCATGCAACACTGGAATTGTTTAAGCTGAACAGCTTCAACATTGAGGCAGTGGTGGAATGACAGCAAACAGCAGGCACTCTTGAATCCAGTGCCCAAGGCAAGAGTGAGAGACAGAGAGAAGAGCTCAAGCATCAGCTGCTTTGACATAAGAGTCTTCCAGATTTGCTGAAGTTTCTGGAGTGGATATGATACCACTTTGCATCTGTGCAAGAGCATAACAAAAGCCTGACAGGGATATCCCAATGGCCCATTTCTTCACTATGAGGGTAGTGAAATACTGGAACAGATTGACCTTTTCAGGGTCAAAACTCTTTCCATTTGCCTAGTATCATGTCTGAGAGCTTTTCTTGGCTTGGATCTAGTCATTTATGTATTGAATACAGACAATTAAATTAAAAAGAACAGGAGAAATACTGCAGGCAAAACGAGGTAAAGCCCTGCTCATAGGCAAAAAAAAATCTACCATTGCTGCAACTGGCTCCAGAAATGTCACCTGTGTGACATGTGCAAACACATGCCTGTAATCCAAAGATGTACAACTAACACATGGGTATGTTTCTCTTTAGACCTGGTCAAGATCTAAACCAGCTGACTCTTGGACTTGATTTATGCATTGCACATCTTTTTCTCTTCATTCTGGTAACCCTTGTCATCAGACTGCAATGATTTAAATGATAATCACATTTAGGATCATCTGCACTATGTATTTATACTGCCTCATAATTTCCCCAAACCACTCTTTGTACAAAGAAAAGTAGCAAACAATTTAAAGACAGGGTGCAGACACTGATATATGCACTCAAATATGCTTGCTCCCCCCCAAAGACACTCCCACGAGTAGAGAACACCAAACCCATGTGGTTTCTCCAGGGAACACAGCACAACTGTAATATCCATTTGCTCTCATCATTTTTCCTCAGGTTGCTTTTCCATGAGTCAATATGGTAGGAATGCACTGCAGAGTCATAAGTTGCTTTTAAAATACAGGAGAAAGCAGTTTTCTGACACCTGTACCATCTCTGGGAAACCTGAGGACCATTGCTTTGGAAAATCTGAAGACAGCTCTGCTTTAGGTGAGCCTTCCTAGGCTGCACAACCACTACTTCATGTCCTGTGACTTGTCTAAAAAGCTTAGTCAAGATGGGATGGCTTTTCAGCACAGACATCCACCTGGCTAAGAAGCTGAACTTCATTTCTGCAAAAAAGATTTAATGTTTTTAAAAGGCTTTGTTTGGAGATGGAAAAAACAAACTCTGTTTTTGCTGTAAGAGCATGTTCATGTTTCTGAAGCTCGTTGCATTCTCCAGGCTCCCTCACTCTACAACAGCCTGCTGAGGAATACTGATGCATGGGAGCTGATAAAGCACCCTGGAAGCTGACTGCCTGCCTGGAAAAGAGGAGGCTCAGGGGTGATCTCATTGCTGTCTACAACTACTTGAAAGGAGGTTGTAGACAGGTGGGATTCAGTCTCTTCTCCCAGGCAACCAGCAACAGAACAAGGGGACACAGTCTCAAGTTGTACCAAAGGAGGTATAGGCAGGATATTAGGAAGAAGTTCTTCCCAGAGAGAGTGATTGGCACTGGAATGGGCTGCCCAGGGAGGTGGTGGAGTTGCCATCCCTGGAGGTGTTGAAGCAAAGCCTGGCTGGGGCACTTAGTGCCATGGTCTGGTTGATTGGCCAGGGCTGGGTGCTAGGTTGGACTGGGTGATCTTGGAGGTCTCTTCCAACCTGCTTGATTCTATGATTCCATGATTTGCTTGGCGATATCTTAGGATCAGGAAACTGCAAGAAGCCCAACTACCAGATTCTGTTGCAGAAGCAGTCAAGAATTTAGAGAGCCAGATGATCATGAATTCTCAATTCCCAGGGCGAAAACCTTTTTAGTTTCCACAGAGTTCCACAAAATTCAAAACAAAATCTTATTATAACTTCTTAGAATGAAAATTGTCCAGTTTTTATGCTGAGATGAGAGAAGGAAATGCCTTTTCTTCTGCTCAAAATCCATCTTCAGTAATCAAGGAAAGGAAAACAGCTATGGCACTATGTTACTGTGTTACGATCCCAGGACTATGTGCAGAAATCTTTCTGTTGCCCTTAGTATAAAGGTAAAACTAGTGATATAAGATTATTTTAGAAATAAAGTGATAGATTCTGTTCTGTATTTTTGCTGCAGCCACCATTCTTGTTAGTTGGGCAGTTGGTGGCTATTTGTAAGTTCCAGGATGTGTAATGAATTTCCCAAGGACTTTACAACCAAAACAAAATCTTCCTTTTCAAATGTAAAGTTATTATTCTGCTTTCAAAACACTGCTTTCTTCCATAGGGAGCATTCAGGATACCTTTGGCAATAAAGTAAGATTATTGATGCTGGCTTTAATCTTCTTCAGTGTTAATGATGCTCTCTTGTAAATAGAAAAGTGTCACTAGATGGTATAAGAAAGATGGAAATCGAACCAAGGAATTGTTTATAAAGGAACCAGAAGAGACTTCTGTAGAAAGGGCAAATTTGATGTTGCATCCACCTAGCTGGGTCCAGTTGCTCAATCACCTTCAATTGCATTGTGATTGCCTTTGAGGATGGAAGTTCTACAGCTTCTCTGGCAGATCCATTCTTGACTAATTTTAATGTGAATAATTATTTCCTAATACCAAACTGTAATTTGCAGTATGTGCCCATTGTCCCTCATTATTTTACTGTGCACCTTCAAGAGGAGCCTGGCTTTATCTTCTCTATAACATCCTATTAGATAGATAAAGTTAGCACTAAGATTCTCTCTATCAGCTCTGTCTTCTCCAAGGAAGCACAAACTCATCTCTTTCAATCTCTTTGTGTATGCTGTGCACCTAGGAACCTTTACAAAGACCTTGCCCTGCACCCTCCAGTTTGTCAATGTCTTTTTGTACTGGGGAATCTAAACCTGGACATATCCAGATGTAGTTCAAAAGAGCTGAACACAAAGAACTAAACAAATAACATTTTTGGTTGTCTGCTAATTACACTCTTGTTAATATAGCTCAGTAGAGCATTAGCTTTTCTTGTTACAAAGGCAGACTGCTAATTAATGCTTGACTTGCTGACTGGCAAGAACCCAGATCATCTTCTGCTAAGCTGTCTTTTACCCAGTCAGCACCTCTGCATGGGGCTGTTTTATCCAAGATTCTTGCCTGCCCATTTCTTCCTCCTGTCCAGGTCTCCCTGAACAGCAGCCCTGTCCTCCTTATTCTGTCTGCCTCCCATGATGTAATGATTACTCCCTGTGAGGACACTAATGTGTCATAAAAGATACTTTAATCCATAGTAGTTGCTCTGCAAATAAGACTTTAGAATCAGCTTAGCTGATTTAGCTTTAGCTTGTAATAAAACTATATATATATATATATATATATATATATATATCTGAAATAATGTGTTCACATGGGAATTTGTCTGGAACAGCTAAATTCTGTTGGAATACCTTCTTGATGTGAGCTTTGCTGCTCATTTCCTCCTGCCTGGATGTGGTTTCAGCATATTTCTTCTAACATGGGTGCTGTTATCAAGGGCTGATTCTGATTTCATTTATATAGCAGTGTTTTATACCAACATATCCAAATAACCTTATTGGAGTCATTCTGATTTAGTCTGGTATGAGATCAATATCAGGACTTTATGGCTGTTTGAATAGATGCTTTCTCTATTTAACAGTCAAGCCGGGGATGGGGGTGAAATGAAGAAAAGTTTGGATTGAGCCATAAATATTTTTTTTGTTTGTTTCTCATCCTTTCTGAAGAGAAAACGAAGTAAAAATAGTTTAATACAATACAGCACATTGCATTTGGCCTGAGATGAAACGTTTGATATATTCTAAGTAAAAGCAAAGAAAGGAGGATTCACAAAATAAAAATTCCTCAAGCTGTTGCTGTTCTTTTTCTCTGCCTTTTACTCACTAGTTCCAGTTTAGAGTTTTCACTCAGAAACAAAGGTCCAGCCACTAGATATTTGAATTTATTTCAAGAAATACCCTAACAACCAGGCTGTCTGCCATTCTAAGAGAAAAAGTCACCTCCTCTCTGATGTTTTCACATCCGCTTTAAATAGCATTCATCATTACACATAGATTAGAATCACAGAGTCATAGAATGGTTCAGGTTGGAAGTGACCTCAAAGATCATCTAGTTCCAACCCCCCACCATAGGCAGGGACACTTCACACTAGAACAGACCACTCAAGGCCTCATCTAACCTATTGTATATGAATTGTATTAATCTGATTAAATTTAGATGCCCACACCTAGATATGGTCAGCTTCTTTCAGGTAACAGCAAGAAATAAGAACTTGGAGGATAAGATTAATCTTATGTGAAGATGTTAAATAAGCATGACATCTTTCTTGACCTTTAAGACCTGAGGGGACCCAGCATCTTCTCCTGGGTGGCAAGAGATAGGACCAGAGGAGATGGATAAAAACTGTGCTAGGGGAGATTTAGGTTAGATGTTAGGAAATATTTCTTCACTGAAAGCGTTGCCAAGCATTGGAATGGTCTGCACAGGGCAGTGGTGGAGTGGCAGTCCCTGGGCATGTTTAAGCAGTGTGTAGACCTGGTGCTTAGGGACATGGTTTAGTGTTGGGTTGAAGGTTGAACTGGGTAGTTTTTGAGCTCTTTTTTTAAACAAATATATTCTGTGATTCTGCAAATGTACATTCACTCCTTAGGCCACCAAGATTTAACATTACCCTTGACTCCCTCAGCAGCCTACAAGATCTGCAGCTATTTGAGATAGCTCTACACTAGGTTGTGGTTTCAATTTTGCTTTCATATGCTGTGCACACATTTTATTTTGCATAAATTATAACACATCCTTCTCCCATCTCGACTCATATAAATCAATACTAGAAGAGGCATTTGGGATGGCCAAAATGAAAATTCAGGGAGTGAACAAAGTCTGATTTTCCTCTAAGAAGATCTCAATCACAGCAGAGACAGCAGTCTATCGCAGACGCCAGGAAGGAGGGTGAGAATTGTGCCACAAAGGATTTGTGAGGTGTGGGTCTATTTTAATATTGCTGGATGAAAAGCCCTTTACTAAAATAAGAGTAGGGAATGAATCTGTCTCCACCAAAGTGGAGAAATGATGGCTTCAATAGTTTGAAAAGCTCCAATAAAAATGTTACTTTGTCTTAATTCTCTTTATGTTCACTTTTAACTTGGTCTTCATAAATTGCTGACAGTGGAAAGCTTTGCCCCAGGGATTTCAATTCCATTATCAGCACTTTGTGTGTGATATGAAGAAAGAGACCTTACAATCTGAGAAAAATACCAAGTTACAAACATCAGTACTATGTGCTGTATGTCATAGATAGACACAGGAGTGGGGCTTTCCAAGTAGTGCACACATAATAACACAGTCATTAAATGCTAAGACATAAAACTGATCTAAAACGCTAAAATAATGTGCTATTAATCAATAATTCTTGATTAAGAACCTTAAAAATTGTGGTTTAATTTCATGTTCATCTGAAAAAAATAAAAAGGGAAGTGAAGGGAATCAATTAATGGCTGAAGGATGACACTCTGTAGTAATTATTATTGTAATTGTCATCAGTGTGTTTTAACTTTTGCTCATTAATATAGAAAAACATAACCTCCATGCCTTGAAGAATATTTATATGGAAAAAAACCACTAGGGAGTGTTGTTGTGGTGTTCTTAATCATCTAAAATCCTCTGCTTGAAAGATCTTAATGCCAACCACTGCACTTAAAGCTAAAAGCTGTTCTCACAGTATTTCATGATATTATTCCCACAGTTTCACATTGGCATTTTAAAAGATGACATAGTAAAAGGGCCATGATGATCATAGAATTGTTTTGGTTGGGAGAGAACTTTCCTAATATCAAGTCCAATCAGTAAGGATCCCAAACTGCTCAGGCTGTGGTGGCAACACAGGTTTGATATTGATTGCTTTTCCTAAAAGAAAGACTTTATAAAGCAAATCTCAAGAGAACTTCTCAGTGTTTCCTCTCCACCAAAGTGTCCAGAGAAAGATGAAATGCATGCCTGTGGTTGGCATTGGTATTTCAGCCTCAGCTGGGCCACGAAGCATTTCAGCAGTATTTGTTCCTTATAAGCCATGGAGCAGTTTAACTCTGCTCTTCAGCTGAGATCACTTTAATACTTTCCAGAATGTAAAAATATGACTTCAATATAGGGTTGTTTTTGCAGACTGTGCCATTATATCCCAGGTTGCCTTAAACATATACAAGCAACCTTACAGATGTAAACTATTTGTGTTTTATGTCACAACAATGGCATCTACTTTATAAATAACATGAAACCCGGTCCTACCCATTGCCATACACACTGAAATACATGCATTTTCTCATGCTCATTCTAATACTTTTAAGTAATACATATTTGTGATGACTCATGCTAAATTCACATATCCCACATGTGCACTATTCACTGATTCAAACTTCAAAAGAACATTAATTCAAAGTCAGGAAGTTAAAAGTAATATAAAATAGAATTAGATTTGCTTGTGGATGCAGCCTTTGATACTGTAGTCACACACCAGGTTTTCAGTAAGATCCTTTTCTCCTTTAGCCAGCCACAGGAGGAGTGATGCTCCTTTATTGAGAATTCATACTTTAGTTCTGTTGTGGATTGGATTTGGACCTCTACGAATTGGAATTTAGCCCCTGGAGTAAATTATCAAACAAACTCAGAGCACAGAATCAAAATGAAGGCTATATTTACAAAGGTGGACTAAAATCATAAAATCAAACATGTTTAAAGAGACCTCCAACATCATCCAGTCCAACCTACCACCCAGACCTGTCCAATCAACTAGACCATGGCACTAAGTGCCTCATCCAGGCTTTTCTTGAATGTTTCCAGGGACAGCAACTCCAGCACCTCCCTGGGCATCCCATTCCAATGCAAATCACTCTCTCTGACAACAACTTCCTCCTAACATTCAGCCTAGACCTCCCCTAGCACAACTTGAGACTGTGTCCCCTTGTCCTCTTGTTGGTTGCCTAAGAAAAGTGCCCAACCCCACCTGGCTCCAGCCTCCCTTCAGGTAGTTGTAGACAGTAATGAGCTCTGCCCTGAGCCTCCTCTTCTGCAGGCTGCACACCCCCAGCTCCCTCAGCCTCTCCTCATAGGGTCTGTGTTCCAGGCCTCTCATCACCCTTCTCTGGACACGTTCCAGTATCTCAACATCTCTCTTGAATTAAGGAGCCCAGAATTGGACACAGTACTCAGGTGTGGCCTGACCAGTGCTGAGTACAGGGGCAGAATATAGAAGTATAAAATGCAGTGAACATATACAGGATATATTTACATCTATCTAACAATTTAGCAACAATACAAGGATCCCCTTATATTCAGCTTTTTTTCCCCCTGCACAGCCCAGAGGGACTGCTAAACAGCTTTTCCCCCCTTCCCTCCCCTGGTATCTCAGAGACACAGTATGTAAACCAGCAGTAGGTCAGAAAAAAGATAAGGGAATGATGAATGCAAACAAAGGTATTGAGAGAAAGTGAAGGAAAGGATTGATAGCAGGTCTTGCTCCCAA
This sequence comes from Pogoniulus pusillus, assembly GCF_015220805.1. Lineage (NCBI taxonomy): Eukaryota > Metazoa > Chordata > Aves > Piciformes > Lybiidae > Pogoniulus > Pogoniulus pusillus. Next base: position 3,579,060 of record NC_087288.1, on the reverse strand, counting down.
GTATTAAATTATCCAGCAAACAAATGGGTTGATATAAACTCTCAGTCATCAGTTATTATTGTGTCCTATCCCTAGTTTTATTTATCCTTTACTTGAAGTCTCTCTGGAAAATTCCTCTTCTTGTCTGCAATTAGGAACTAGGCTAAAGTGTTAGTTCTAAACCATCACAGTTTCAATGTATGATCCTATGCCTGCTTTATACACTTATCAATGTCTTTGAACACGAAGCATGCCCACTTCAGGGAACAAATGATTAAGAAAAGACAAACACCAGCCACCGTGCTGGCATTCAGAGTGCACTTTTCTCTAGCTAAGCTAGCACGCTGCCATTCAATGATTATTTCCTTCCCTGCTTCTGTTTCACTCCCTATTTGAAACTCTGATGAGCCCTTTCATTAACACCACTCTTCGATTCAGGAGCACTGCAACAAAATCTTATGGTAGGTGGTTAGAGCTCCATCCCTGGAGATATTTAAAGCGAGGCTCAAAAGGACTCTGGGGAATGTAATTTGGTTGAGGATGTCCCTGCTGACTGCAGAGGGAGTGGGACTAGATGACCTTTGAAGGTTTCTTCCTGCCTGGAGCATTCTATGATTCTATGACAACAGAAGAAAAAATACCCAAAGTGGCCATCTGTATGTGAGTTGGTATTAGGACAGATATTACATCTGTCTATTTTTCATGGTGCTACCCAGTTTTTCACCATTTGTACATGATAATACAAAAGCTTTTAGGCATACTCCATGTTTAAAACCAACCTCTGACTACCTTGAGGACGGTGTGATAAGATGCTGTTAACTCATCTTTGTTCCAGCTTTTGTGCAGATTAGTCCTGCCAGTTCCAAGATTCAGGTCCTCAATCTCTGTATCTCTGTGAGAAATTCTCACAATTTGTACTAGGATTGAGTTTCTTTGGTCACTTGCTGGGTTTGAATGCAATCACAGCCCAGGAACTGGCATAGAAGAGTCAAGCTTGGGTGGTAAGTCACAAAGTTAAGTTCTAGAGAATAAATGACTTTAATGTTGTCAAGTAGCAAGGGAAAGCAAGGCCATGGTTAAAGAGCATGACACAAAATTCTCAGGAAAAGAGAGGCTCATAGGGAAATTTAGGCTGCCAGCTATGATTTATTGATGTTATTTCACAGTACTGGAGAAACTAAATCTAAGAGTGGCAATATAGCCTGGAGCAGCACTTTGTATTTAGAGCGTTTTGTGCCCTCACCTGTTTGCAGTCTTCTTTTCACAGCAATTTAAGTGTTAAATCATTTTCATTTCAGTTGGAAACAATTTTCTGCGTCTACAGAGCTGTGGTTATATGCAAGTGTAATAAGTGTAATTTATAACATTTCAGGATGCAGTTTAAGAGAATCATGTTCAAGTATTTATGTGGCAGCAGTTGTTATTCTAGAAAGTAGACACCCAGCACTCCACAATATTTTGGGATGTGGTAACATTTCCACTCAGCTTCCCACTACGCAAAACTTTGCTTGGTTGACCATTTAAAAAACCAATATACATGTATATATACAATCCCTTTGTTAAAATTGCTGAAGTAATCTCTGAACATAAAGGGTTATTTAAAAATAATTCTAAGCAGGAAAGAAAAAGACCAAAAGTATTTGTCCTCCTCTAAATGTTTGTTTAAAAAGCCATAGGAAAATTTAAGAAGGAAAAATATGACTAGTAAATATAGTACTTTAAATCTACCCTGTAAATTTGATGCTTGAGCTAGTGAAGTGAGGGATAACAATAATAGGATGATACCTTAAGTTTGGACCAGCAGGACAGAGATATGACAGACAGTGGCAAAAGCCTTAATTGGTGACTGTGGCGTCTCTTATTCCATACTGAAAAGGAGCCTTGGTACTGAAAGATTTGTTTTCTCCACAAGAACATAGTTTTCCTCAGAAGTCTGTCTCCTTAATAAGATTTTCATCTAGACTTTACTATTCCTATTCTCCTGCTTTTTAACCCAAACATCCTTCAATTTGTCCTGCTGATTTTTATTTCCAAGAAATGCAACTCTGCCATCCAGTCGGGTTTTTTTACCCTACATTTAACATTAACTAATTTCACATTAATTTAGTCTTACCACTACATTTCCTCCCTTGATTTCAAGCCACAGCTTTTCAACCTGAATTCACATCTTCTCCTAGATGCTGCTTTGCACCAGCATCAACTTTTCTTGATGTTCTATGTTCTATGTGTCTTTATATAAGCATCTTCTTTGACACTTGCTGGGTGCCAGCAAGTGGGCCAGTCAGAGTGAAGACAGGAGCAATGTTCTCTCTTTTGATATCTGTCTCCATCCCAGCCTGGAAATTATCATTAGAAAAACCCCAGAATCCTTCAAGTACACATGGGATGACAACACAGCCCTGTGCTAGTTGGTGTATGAATCATTCAAACAAAAGAAGCAGCAGCACATCATATTGTTTTGTGGGAACGACATATAGACAAAGAGCTTCAAAACAAGAGCAGCTTGACCATGCTCAGTAAGAACAGAAACTTCTGGGATTGTTGTGGTCAAACTTTAGCAAAGTTTCAGTGAGTTCATGCAAATCAGCCTTTTCCAAGATTTTCATTGTGAGTGCTTTCTTGTAAGGATAGCAAAAAGCACATCAGTGACACACAATACCCTTTTGCCAGATGTCAACTTCCCTTCTCCAACATATGAGGAGGGCTCAAGAGCTGCCAAATTAAACGTTACAGGATTGGGTTTTTTAACAGCAGAAAATAGCATGTTTTGGGTTTTTTTCTCTTGCTTCACAGCAGAAACATTTTGGCTGAAATTTTCCAAAAGATTATTTGCAGAAGAGCCACGCATGGAAAAATTCAACCTAAACAGTTAGTTTGGCAAAAGCTTAAGCAATTAGGTCTCAGAACAGGAAATGTTTGCAGCATCAATACTAGGCAGTGCTACCAGGTCAGTGTATAATTTACCTGGGTACCACCCCATTGCACTGATAAAGATATTCAGCTGCTTGCAAGGCCAAGTTGTGAGCTTGGAAGGCATGAGCATTAGCTCCCAATTGATACTGACTACTGTTGCCTACCAAGATTCTCTTTAACCCACAGCCTTTTCCCATTATTTGCAGTATAGCCAGTTACACTCCAGAGCCATGCCAATGTCTTGGAACATCCTTTATCAAGTTTAACATTTATGGCTATTTCAACAAGGATGGAAAGAGAAGAAAGATGATCTGGGAAGTTTCCATTAAAGCTGGTATGACTGGTGGTAATTTTTTAATCCTTTCTACTCTTCCATGTCCTTTCTACTCTTTTGTCCTGTGTGTGGTTGCTCTGTTGCTGCAGAAAACAATGTTACCTGCATCACCAACTACATGATACATGACTGTTGAGTATCACTGAAGTCCTCACACCACTACTGTCAAGACTGAGCTGGGTAGGTTGCTAGTACATAGGTTTCTTCATCTTTCCCATCAGATGGACAGTAACCATAGGTGCTAAGAGGCTTTGCTTTCGGCTTTTATTTTCCAGTGTAATCTTGCAATATCATTGTAAGTAGACACACTTCTATGTGATCTGTTAAGGGTCTAAAAAAGGCTTTTTTTGCCCCAGGATTTTGTCAGCCATGTTACTTGTGTGCATTTAGTTTCTACTGATTCACAACCAGAAACACATCAGAGAGGTGTATTTCTCTAGGCAGACTCTTCTATTCTCCAGTTAGTATTCTAAATGTAATGAGGCACAACAAGATTGACAGTCTTTCAAAATCTCAAGCTCATCCATGGACTTGAAGTACAAGCACTTCATTCTTGCTGCACCCTTTGAAGCACTAAGCTTCCAAAACAGAGGGAAGAGGACACATACCTATGATCAATCATTGCTGCTAAGGCCCACTGAAAGCGATGACATCTCTTGGGCTGAAAGGGATCATTTCACTGGCAGAACATCCCTTCCTGAGCTCCTAGAGGCAATACACCTCTTATTTAATATTGCTGTGTGCCATGGCATAGCCAGCAGCAGAAAACCAATAGTTGAGAGTGAAAGCTTCTATAAAATATTTGAAGGTAAAATGCACAAGGGAAAGTGGAGAAATAAAGCATACTATTACAGAGACAGAGCCTTAAGAATGAAGATTACATTGAAAATATATTTAACAATGACCAGTACCTCAGAATCCCAGAAATGCTTTGCTGAATAGTCAGATAACCTCAAAGATTCCATGGAGAGATATGATGCAATAATTATGTGATGGTAATTAAGGAAAAATGCTGTTGTTTCAGGTAGTGTTGTAGATGCACAATTTCTAGTGAAGGAGTTGACAGATAGGGACACTATCTTAAAGAAAAAAATAATCATAGAATTGTGGTTACACATGATAACACATGATAACAGACTTCAGATAGTTATAAAACTACCCCACAATGGAAGGGAAAATATCAGTAGTGGGTAGTAAAATAATTGGCTTAAACTACAGCAAAGGAGACATAGGCTAGACATTAGGAAAAAAACTTTCTCAGAGTTGTGAAATAGCAAGATACATTGCCTAAAAATATTGTGGAGTTCTTGTCTACATTGTTAGAGGCCTTGAAGGCTTGGTGAGACAGGGACCTGGCAGGAATATCTTAAGTAACCTCTCCAAAAGAAGTGTACATGGAGATGAAATAGTTCATGATAAAATAAAGTTGCATTGAATCATAGCATCATAGAATCAGTCAGAGTTGGAAGGGACCACAAGGATTATCTAGTTCCAACCCCCCTGCCATGGGCAGGGACACCTTACCCTAGAGCAGGCTGCCCACAGCCTCATCCAGCCTGACCTTAAACACCTCCAGCCACGGGGCCTCAACCACCTCCCTGGGCAACCCATTCCAGGCTCTCATCGCCCTCATGGTGAAGAACTTCCTCCTCATGTTCAGTCTGAACCTACCCACCTCCAGCTTTGCTCCATAACTCCATGCTCCATAGCTCCATAAATCCATTAACTAAGTTCAATTTAGTATCTAGGAAAACAATGAGGAGCAAGAACTACTTGTCTCTCACGAAGGCTAAATCTGTCATTAGAAATGAAGAATTAAATCCTCATGATCCAAGAAATCAGGCCTCAGAGTGAGCATTCAATATCCCAAGATTCAGTGTAACAACTGTTAATGTAAAGAAGTAGAATATTGGTTTCTTCTTTCCCTTTGTTCAAGTAGTTTTACCAGTTGGCAAGACACTGAGACTCATTTTTTGAATTAACACAGGCTTCATTATTTCTACAGATTTTTGCTTAAGGATTGATGCATTTATTTTATCACTAAATATACCTTCATTTCACATTTTAGAAGGCAAAACAAAAAACAAAATACAACCAGCCAGCCAACCAAACCACCAACAAAACCCAAAACCAACCAACCAATCAAAACCAAAAGAAACCCCTGATGATTGAAAATAAATTTATAAGGAGACAATACCCAGGAGTATGAATTAAGAGAGACAGAGAAGTCAGACAGTGTTTCTTTCCCTGAGTTCTGACAACTTTTGTTATGCTTCTACCTTTTTATGTTCTCATTTGATCCTTGGAAAAGTGACTAAAAGGAATAACAGAGTTGAAAAATGAATGTCAGTGCTAAAGATGCCATTCCATCTGCCCTAAATGACCAACTGATTCTTCACTAAGAAGTTAGTGCTGAGCTTTGGCCACAAAGATACCATAGAAATACTGATACCAGCTTTGCCAATAAAGTTGCCATTCATTTCACCTACTTAAAAGTAGGCTCTTAAGAGAGCTGTGGCCTGATGAAGCAAGTAACAGCTGGAATGTTTCTGGATGGAAAATAATAAGAAATGTTTGAAGAATAATAGCAAAATTTGATCATTTGGTTCAGCTTTGTAATAGAATAAAAACTACACCCTTTGAAACATGTAATTTAAAATACAAGAGGCAGCCTTGCTTGTTCTCCAAAACAGCCCACACCCCAGTGGTTAAAATGTTGGCCTAAAAGTAGTTTGGCTGATTTTCTATAAAGCATATTTGGTTGCAGTTCATTAGAATGGGAGACAAATCTGTTTATCACAATGTTGTTAAAAGAATTCTCAGACCTAGGGCAACATTTATCATCCAAGATGTAACAATGTCCTTACAAATGAGATTTGAACTTAATTCTTCTAGGGCCCTGATGAATTCCCACAGAAAAATGGCCATCAGGCTTAGACTTGATTTTTGTAACAGACTTCTCATGTTATCTCGAACAAGTTGCTTTGGTTCAGATTGTATAAAGGAGTTGAACCTCTAAACTCACTTTATATGCACACTGGGTCAAGTTTTGATTGCATAGTCTACAGAGAGGCCAGAACATATGTCAGAAGAAGATGTGTAAACATCAACCACAGACCATCAGTGGATAAGATATCAGCTTGATATTTACACATTTAGTAGTGGTGAGAACAAATACACCATGATTGAATACTTGTGGCAAAGAATGCTGAGAATTCCCAAATTCTTCCTCTTACTCTCAAAGCAACAGACTTTGGATCACTGAATTGATCACCTTGACACTGCTGGAAAGTTTGTCATCAGATCTGTTGTATAGAGTAGCCAGACAGAATATTGAACCTATTTTACTGGAGATACTAGAATCACAGAGTATTAGGGGTTGTAAGGGACCTCATAAGATCATCTAGTCCAACTCACCTGACAGAGCAGGATCAAGTAGGAGCACACCCAGGTGGGTTTTGAATGTGTCCAGAAGAGACACCACAACCACTTTGGGCAGCCTGTGACAGTGTTTTTTCACCTTCACAGTGAAAAAGGTTTTCCTTATGTTCACATGGAATCTTCTATGCTCCAGCTTACACCCATTACACCTTTGCTGTCATTTGACATCACTGAGAACAACCTGGCTCTGTCCCTTTGACAGTGCCCTGCACGTATTTATAAACATGAATGAGGTCACCCCTCGGTCTCCTCTTCTCCAAGCTGAGCAGCCTCAGCTCCCTCAGCCTTTCCTCATAAGGGAGATGTTTTACTCCCTTCAGCATCTTTGTGGCTCTGCTCAAGACTTTTTCAAGCAGTTCCCTGTCCTTGAACTCAGTGGCTCAGAAATGGACACAGTGTTGCAGATGTGGCCTCACCAGGGCAGAGTACAGTGGGAGGAGAACCCCTCTGGAGCTACTAACCATTCCCTTTCTAATACACACCAGGATACCATTGGCTTTGCTGGCCACTAAGCTACATTTCTAGCACATGGGAACAGACCCAGAACCTTACTACTTAGTTTGCCAAACAGCTCTTTTTGTCAATTAACCAAGAAGTATTAATTTACTGACTTACACTCATTTATCAATCCTCCCTTTTGACCTAAATAGCTTCTTTCTTCACACGAATTTTGTACCTAAAGTATCTAGAGCCAGCAATCATACCCATTCTAAACTTCGCTTTTTCTAGGTTAGACAACAAATCTTTTATATTACTCCTTTTTAAATAGTTTCCCTCTGTGGCAAATTCCAACAGGCTTCCTCCACACATCTTCCAATAAGACTCTTTTTTGTGTTGTTGGTTTTTTTTCACTACATAAAGGCATTAATACTTTTTCTGCCTTTTTCTGGTAATGCTTTGCTGGATAGAAAGACTTTAGGGTCACTCATCTTTTCCCAATATGGAAAATCACTGGAGGTGCTGAGCCAGTGTGAAACTTGTTCACAGGCCCCAGTCCTCTCTCATCTTTTTATCCCTGCTGATGGATGAACCACTGGAAAGATGAGAAAACCCTTCTACTTCAGGTCTATAAGCCTATATTTTAGTTCATCATTGTCAAAGCTAATCCCATTTTTATTACTTCAGTTTTCAAGTATTCTGATTTTTCTGGTAATACACGTAATCATCTGCATTTGATGATGCTTGTGTCATCAGCAAGATTTTCTTAGACCTTTTTTACTGCTTGTGCCAAGTTCAATATTAAAAGTGTGATGGAGACTGATCCTTGAGGAGCTCCAGCTGCAAATGCTTTTTAGTCCAGTCTACTCTTTTTAACACATAATACTTGCGCTTCTCCACACCCACACAGAGTTTTCTGCACTGATCTTAATTGCTCTCACTTTGTACCAATTCTACTTACTGTTATGCTCAGCTAGACTCAACTTTTACAAGACATGATCTTCATCTTGAAGTTAATGTATCAGAGTGTGATCTCTCACACCACAGTGAGCAAGAGATCTGGAAGATTACAGACTTCATAATTCCCACCTTCTGGTGATTGCAAAAATATCTCTCTAAGGGCAATGTAAAAAGTGTTTAATACCAGGAGAATGTCTAGAGCTGTAAAGCACAGGAAAGGTCCTGGTTGCAAAGGCAAGTGAGGCCCCTAGATGAGAATTAATATGTCACTGCTCAAACAGCTGTATGTTATGTGCAACAACTGCGAGAGAAGTGCTTATATGTCTCTGAGGATATGTGCTTTAGTCATTCTATATGCCAGCTGCCATCTTCCAGGGCTAAAGTTACTTTCATCTACCTTGTTTGTAGGTTTGAGCCAGGTATAAAAAAACTTTGGTTGTATAACCCTCAAGTTACAGCATATGTAGAATTTGGTCAAAATGATGTGTAATTCTGAAAAACATTTCTTTACATTTGACCACAGTCATTGTTTTGTCCTCAACTTTCATACAATAAATGCTAATGGAGTAGTAGAATACCTACTACTGGCAGCTGGAAAAGCTACTGGTATCTGGTTTTCTCTCCTCGATTTTCCTGTTTTAACATAAGCATTTTTCTAGCATGAATGGATACAGATTTTCCATTAAAAACTGTTAGCAGTGGATGAGTAAATGTCTGCCAATGTAACAGCCAGTTCATGAAGAATCCAGCTTCTCAGTCTCGCCAGCACAGCAATTAGGACCACATGTGCTAGAGAGGGAAGGGAAGCCGATGCATAGTGATGACAGTCCTGCAGGGCCTGATGGCTGCCTTTCCAGTCCCAAATTTCAGAGACTTTAAAAACATATCTGCCTGTTAGAAAGTTTTTGGTTTGTTTATTTAAAACCCATGCTACTTCTTTCTATAGTGTTTTTCTCCTCTTCTTTGACTGTTTCTATTTATGCCTTATTAGGTCAGCAATTAAATCAGTTTTCAAACAGTTTAATGCAAGAGAAATTAAAATGTACTGATGCTGAGGATGTGTACAAGTTGTGTCCATACAAATAGCTATATGTGTGTGTGTATAAATGTGTGCAGGAACATGTGTACAGGAACATCAATCCTACCAGTGTTTAAACCATGAATGACTCATAGGAATAGTAACCACTGGAATGGTAACCACTAGAAGCTTCCACACCTCACTCTATAGCTCTCTTTCAGTCTTTATTGATGTGTGAGATGTGCCAGTTGTTTAGCAGCCTGTGGGAAATTCATTTGGGGTTATGTTCTAAAAAAAGTACAAATCATATTCAGTACCTGGATCATATCAATTATCTAGATCATATCAAATATCTGAAGCATTTAATGCCATGGTTTAGTTCATTAGAAGGGTTAGGTGACAGGTTGGACTCAATGATCATAGAGGTCTTTTCCAACCTGGTTAATTCTGTGCTCATAATTTTGGGAAAGGATTTGTAAGCCTTGGTGGGTGTGGAAGCCTAGCTACACTGCTGAAATAAAGTTTAATAATTATTCCAGAAAATCATAAAAGTTGAAAAAGACCTCCTCAAAGACCACCAAACACAACCACCAATCCAACACCACCATGCCTACTAAATCATGTACCGAAGCACCATGTCTACATGTTTTTTTAACACCTCCATGGGTAGCCTGAGCACTCTTTCAGCAGAGACATTTTTCCTGATAATCTAAACTTTTCCTTTCACAACTTGAGTCCATGTCTCCTTGTCCTATTACTATTTAACTTCTTTCAGAGCAATAAGACCTTCCTTCAACCTCCTTTTCTGCAGGCTAAACAATCTCAGTTTCCTCAGCCCCTCCGCATCAGACCTGTACTCCAGATCCTTCATCAGCTTTATTTCCTTCCTCTCAACACACTGCAGCACCTCAATGTCCTTCTTAGAGTGAAGTGCCCAAAACCAAACTCAGTACTCAAGGTGTATCCTTGCCAGTGCTGAGTACAGGGGAACATCATTTCCCTGGTCCTGCCAGTCACACTGTTCCTCATACAGGCCAGGATACTCTTGGCCTTCTTGGCATTTGACTTGGCATTGACAACTAAACAGACTAATAATAAATACATAAATACAGGTTGAAACTGTGATTTAAGCATAAATCCAAGTGCAATTATATCAGCAATCAAATGAAAACAAAGAGAAAAAATTAAGAATCAACTTTTCAAAGTAGAATTAGAGACTACTGCCTTGTAGACTGTAAGAGTAGAATTGCATATTTTTCAAGGAGCAGCTTAACCTCTCTCAGTGACAGCAGACACAGGAGGAAACAGGATTACTGAAGCACAGTGTCTGAGGTGCCAGGGAACAAGCTGTGTGCACACTTGAGCCAGGGTGGAAGAAGAAACCAAGGCTATCAGTGCAGGGACCAGAAGGATGCCCAGCTCTATGATTCACAATTTAAAAGACAATTCCAGTCCCTTCTGCATTCACTTTGTGGACTGTGTGCTTGCCACCTGGCAGGCACATCTGTCCTTCAAGGCTTGCATGAGATTTGCAAGGTCAGCATGACACACCCCTCACATCAGCCACCAGGTAGTCATGGCCAGGTTGTTGCACAGCCTCTGTTAAAGAGTTAGATGGGTAAACTCAAAATACAGGCTCCTGCCCTGGCACCTGGATGGCCCTAAACTGTAATAGACTCCATGCTTCCCAGTCTGTGCCACCATCCCTTTGCTAAGCACTGCTGTGCACAGCTGGAGGTATAGGCTCTGTTAGGCCCCATTCTCAGTGGGAGATTTCAACAGGGTTTAGGAGAGGAAGAGAACTCTGATTTGGGGACAGGAGACAAGCCAGACTTATGGACAAAGAATGCTCCTTGCTCTGTTTTTTATGAGCTTTACTGGTCTCATTCTATCAGAGCAGAGTTACCATGAGGCAATGAGGACCCAGCTGTTGAGGAATTCAGTGCTTCAGAGTGAAGGTCTCACAATACAGACAAATTCTGGAGTCAGGGATGCTTGCCTCAGGACACATAGTGTGCTCCTCAGCTAAGAGTGGCTGGAACCACTACTGTTTACTGAGGCATGGTGCTGTAAAGAGCTCCATATTTGTGATTATTTTCCTTAGTCAGTTCATATTATTAAGCACTGTGCCTAATAGTACTGTTTTGTGAAAGCTCTTACTGTTTCCACATACTCAATTCCACACAAGCAAAACAATTAACTTTACATTGGTAACATTCACCAGCATGCTCTGCCCATTCATTTGGGGCCCAGAGCAGATAAGAAATGCCTGCAGCACACTGAACTACAGAAGCACAATATTTTGGCTAGGATGTGTGCTGCCAGAATACAAAAAGCCCTGACATCTAGTGACTAAAGGTTGGTAGGAACTGTAAATCCCTAAAGGGTTGAAACCAGACTCACTTCTTTTCTTTTTTTCTAAAGTGATGGCAGAGTGCCAACAGGACACAGTTCTGTTACAGCATCGAAGTGAAGTGGTTAGGGTCAGCATTGCATTTAGACACAGTCATTGTTGGTTAACTGCCCATCCAGCCTTTCATTCACATACAGCACATATGCTTATAATGCATTTCAAGGCCTCTGTAACATGGACTCAAAACCAAGAGAGAGGACAATAAAGATTTAACCAACCAGCATAGCTGGTTCTTTTCCCAGTCTCTGAACTCTATCCAGAAGAAACAGCCAGATGTTGCTTGAGGAAAGAGACCATAATCCAGAGAATGAAAGAAGAAGGTGGAGAGAAAAAGAATTTTCAGGACATCAGTAAAGATTAAAAAAAAAAAATAGTTCTTACTTACATATGGGACTAAGGAGTCTACAGATGTGCTTATCCTCAGCTTCAGGCATACATTTCTCAGGAAATCACTCACTTCCAATGTAGCCCCCAGTATTGGTCTGTTAGATAAAGAAGCCCTGAACTTGTACTTCCTCTTCACATAATGTTCCCCTGATATTTTAAGAAAATGGATTTACAATATTCTTGTACATGCAACTGGGACCTTTGTGGCAGCAAAGTTAAGGTTCTTGCAAGACAGGGTTTTCAAAACCTCCTTCAGGGCACAGCTATGCTACAGGCCAGTGCAGTGTCCAATGCAGTGCTGTGCAGAGGTTGTGTGGTGTCCTTTGGTTACTAACTCATCAATAGGCCCTGTTTCTTTGCTGCCATGTGAATCTCCATTCCTTGCCTTCACTCATACAGCAGCTAGCCTCTCACACACCAACCTTCATAGGATCACAGCTTACAGGATATCAGGAGTTAGAAAGGACCCAACGAAATTCTCAAGTCCACCCCCATGCCAGAGCAGGACCATACAATCCAACTCAGGTCACGCAGGAACACATCTAGATAGGCCTTTAAAGTCTCCAGAGAAGGAGACTCCACAGCCTCTTTGGGGAGCCTGTTCCAGAGCTCCAAGACCCTTACAGTAAAGAAGTTGCCCCTTGTGTTGAGCTGGAACCTCCTGTGCTGCAGCTTCCATCCATTGCTCCTTGTCCTATCCCAGGGAGCAGTGAGCAGAGCCTTTCTCCTGCCTCCTGCCCCCCAGCCCTCAAATATTTATAAATATTTATTAAATGCCCTCTCAGTCTTCTCCAGACTAAAAAGGTCCAGGTCTCTCAGCCTCTCCTCATAAGGCAGAGCTCCAGTCCAGCCTTCAAACACTGGTGTGCTTTTAGTGGGCTTTTCCCCTTCCAATTTAGTCTAAAGCTCTTTTAATGAGCCCTGGTGGCTCCTGGGCCCTTTTGAGACCTATTGCCAGCAGCCTGGTGTCCTGTGCATTGGCTTGTGAATAAGGAGCCCAAAGCCCTTTGGTGACACTAGGCTAGGATATAGGCATTGATCTGCTGGCTTCTCCTGTTTATTTCTTCATCACTCCCCACAACAGGGGGGATAGAGGAGAACACACCTGCAGTGCCTGTGCAACAGGAACTTGTTGCTGTTGCCCATTTTCCTCTAAGTCACCATGTTCAGTCTGGAGGAGGGAGGACAGAGAGTTCTGCATACCATGAGTACTGTCTGCTTGTTGAGTTTGTTTCAGGGAGGACAGGGTCTAACTCCAAGGGTTTATCTCTTTCATATCTCCTGATGGTCCTCAACCTGCTTACATTGTCCCTGAACTCCATCACTACATGAAGGACCCTCTTACCTGGGTATTCCTCCAACAGGCATGTGCACTGCTGCCATCTGATAGTGGTGTAAGAGCAGGGTAGCCCCTGCAGCCCAGCATGTGGATGGCAATATGATCCCATTGAAGCTCTATCCAGGAAGCTGTAACAGAGCTGGTGGCTGCAGGGCTCAGAGGTGCCATGGTCTTCTGCTAGAATTATAATATCTCTCCCTGGTGGGGTTGGCCAAGCTTCAGCCTGTGGTTCTTCATTCTGCAAAATAGTAGTGATTTGGGAGCTTTAGGACAAGTCAGCCAAGTTACGGTGGAGTGCTGTGCTCAGTCTGCTCAGACAGTACCACCTAATACATTGGGTTTTGACCAGTACCACCTAACACATTAGCTTTTGGTCAGTACCATCTAACAGATTAGGTTCTGATCAGTACCACCTAACACATTAGCTTTTGGTCAGTACCATCTAACAGATTAGATTTTGATCAGTGCCACCTAACACATTAGCTTTTGGTCAGTACCATCTAACAGATTAGATTTTGATCAGTGCCACCTAACACATTAGCTTTTGGTCAGTACCACCTAACACATTAGCTTTTGGTCAGTACCACCTAATACATTAGCTTTTGGTCAGTACCATCTAACAGATTAGGTTCGGATCAGTGCCACCTAACACAGTTTTACAACTTCTGACAGCCAAGCTGCTGTCTCTGCAGACTGCTACATGAGGGCATTTATGTCTATCATCTCTTTCTGTTAAGAGTTTCATAACTCCATACCATCATTCTATGTAAGGCCTTGTATTCCTAGAAAATGCCTGCAGTTTGAGTTTTCTTCCTTTAGTTTTACCTACTTCCAAGTTTTCTATGGCATTCTGAAGGTTGGGGTGGAGGGGTCCTATGCAAGAGACCATGAAAGTAGAAATGCCCAAATGTAATACTATTGTCTGATCATGGTACTATTAGCAAAATCATTGCTGTTGACAAGCCTACAAAGCACACACTTGACACTCTTTCTCCATTACAGAAACCTCACCATTGCTGCTGAAATGTCAGCCAAATCTTATGAAGTGATACCTTCCGATTAGAGCTGGGTTTCTAAAATAACCTCGCTTTCTATTCATCAGTTTTATGTTGTGCTTCAGCAAAACAATCCACTTAACACGGTGAAATTCAGAAAACAGAAGCACAGTTTTAGTGCAGAGAACTCCTTTTCCTCTCTGTTTCTTTCTGTGACCTCTATAGAAGTCACAGATGAATAGGCCAAGGTTTCATGCATGAACTGCAGTTGGCAGGACTTAAATGTCATAAATATTCATTTTGTTTGGACTTGATGATGGAACAAGGATATGTGAAATGCTGGATGTGAGACACAAGCTGTGAATTTTGGGAACTATTTTAGGAGACACACTCATTTTACCTATTTGGTAAAATTTCTGGCCTCGATACTTGTCTCACAGTAATCTTGAACAGGATGAAGCTTGCTAGGTCACCAAGTTTAGTCTTCTCGTATAATGAATGACCACTTTACGATAACACTCTGCATTTATTTATCCAGGGATGTGCTAAATGTTTTTATTAGTCTGAAGCAAAACCTGCTCAGTTACACAGCTACTGCTGGGATTTCACAGAATCATAGATTTGTCAGGGCTAGAAGAGACCTCAAGTATCACACAATTCCAACCCTTCTGCCATGGACAGGGACAACTCACACCAGATCAGGTTGCTCAGAGCCATATGCAGCCTGGCCTTAAAAACCCTTGGGGGTCAAGGCTTCCACCACCTCCCTGGGCAATCTGTTCCAGGGTCTCACCACCCTCATGTTGAAGAACTTCTTCCTAACATCCAATCTGAATTGACCCACTCCTAGTTTTGACCTGTTCCCACCCAGTCTTATCACTACCTGACACCCTAAAAATACCTCCTCAAATTTCTTGTAGACCCCTTCAGATACTGGAAGGCCACAATAAAGTCTCCTCTGAGTCTTCTCTTCTCCAGACTGAATAATTCCAACTTTCTCAGTCTGTCCTCACAGGAGAGGCATTCCAGCCCTCTGATCATTCTCATGGCCCTTTTCTAGACACATCCATATGTTCTCTATAATAGAGGCTCCAGAACTGGACACAGTACTCCAGGTGGGGTCTCACCAAGGTGGAATAGAGAGGGAGGATCACCTCCCTCAACTTGCTGGCCAGGCTTCTCTTGATGCAATGCATTGTGTCACTTCTGCACTGGTAGAAGTGAAAAAGTAAACTGGCTAGAATACCACAGCCTACCACCAAAATAAGAGGGAAGAGCTACCCATTATAAATCAGAATCGTTATCCAGGGTAGCTGGATGCAGCTGTGTGTAAACAGGAAAGTTCTGCAGCTGTTTTCCTGTCCAGTGATACAGACTGTGAACACATGGGCTGACACTGATGAATGAGAGTTTCTCTTAGTCCTTAACATAAATCTGTGTCTGGCCCTCAGTACCATGTTTAAGTACCTTGTTGGGTCTGGGCCATCACTGTGGTATTAACAAATATTTTTTCTGTGACTCTTAAAGAAAGTTCCTTTCTGTTAAAGGAACACTTTTAAACAGCATCAAGGTATTTCTTGAGTGTGAAATGTTGTCACTTACAAGTTGGTGCACACCAAATATCTCCCCAGTAACTTTGAACATTTCATGGTTTGTTCCACACGTTCATCTACTAAATTGTTTCCATCTATCTTTTGATTATATATAAACAAGTTCTGGTCATAATGTGAAATGACAAGACTGCTCTTAGCCCTGGATGGAAGGTTTTGGTGAGGGTGCTGCATACATTTTTGTACATTTATGTTGCTTAAGAAATCTCAATCAATGTCATCATCAGGGAGAGAAGGAAAAAAGAGAGAGAGACAGAAAAAAGAAAAATAAAAAAGAGAAAGAAGAAAAGGAAAAAAGAGAAGGAAAAAGAGAAGGGAAAAGAGAAGAAAATAGAGAGAAAAAGAGAAAGAGAAGGAAAAAATAGAAGGGAAATGAGAAGGAAAAAGAGAAAGAAAAAGAGGAGGAAAAAGAGAAGGGAAAAGAAATAGAAAAAGAGAAAGAAAAAGAAAAAGAAAGAGAAGGAAAAAATAGAAGGGAAATTAGAAGGGAAAAGAGAAAGAAAAAGAGAAGGGGAAAAGAGGAGGGGGAAAGAGAAGGGGGAAAAAGAAGGGGAAAAGAGAGGGGGAAAAGAGAGAAAGAGAGGGGGAAAAGAGAGGGGGGGAAAGAGAAGGGGAAAAGAGAAAGAAAATAAGAAGGAGAAAAGAAAAAGAGAAAGAGAAGGAAAAAATAGATGGGAAAAGAGAAGGAAGAAGAGAATGAAAAAGAGAAAGAAAAAGAGACAGAAAAAAGAGAAGGGCAAAAAGAAAGAAAAAAAGAGGAAAAGAGAAAGAAAAAGAAAAAGGAAAAGGAAAAGAAAAAGAAAAAAGAGGGAAGAGTGAAGAGAGAAGGAGAGGGGAGGGGTAGTTATTTTCACAGAATCAATACATTCAGCTATCTAGTAGATCTGAATTTTTTTGAACCCATAAATCAAGTTATACCTGGAATAGACACTTCATTACCATGGCATCACTGGAGGCTTGAGGAATCTTATTTTGCCTTGTATCCTTGGCAGGTAAGCTCTAGGAAAATCATCTTTCCTGCTCTCATCAGTCTTAAAACACTCTGGTGAGACACTTTAATCCCCATGTACAGATGGTGGAAATGTATCACAGAGAACCGAGGGGAGCTCCTGAAAACTACCTTCATGTCAGCAGCAAAATTTGCATCTGTGGATTCCTTCTTAAAAATGTCCTACTTATCAAACCATGCCCCAAAGTGCCACATTCACACATTTCTTGAACATCTCCAGGGACAGTGACTGCATCACCTCTCTGGGCAGCCTGTTTCAATATCTGACCACTCTTTCAGTAAAGACATTTTTCTTACATCCAACCCAAGCCTTCCCTGGCGCACTTTGAGGCCACTTCCTCTCATCCCATCTCCTGATACTAGGGCGAAGAGAACAATACTCACCTCACTGCAGCCTCCTTCCAGGGAGTTGTGGAGAGCAATGAGGTCCCCCCTCAGCCCCCTCTTCTCCACACTAACCGACACGGCTCTCAGGGGGTGTGTGTGGGAGATGGCTGCTGCTGGCAGGGGATTTGCAGCTGCGTCATGCGGCCTGCTGAGGCCTGGTAGGCCCTCTGGGGAGGGCGGTTCTGGCCTACTCTCAGGCCTGCCGAGAGTGGAAGGCGTGGAAGAGTCTAGAAGGTTTCAGTCCAATAGGCTTGGCCTAGCTTGTGAATGTACTCATTCTACCCCATTGCCTTTTGCATCTATGCACCTGTGTTACGAAGGGGGCCAGTTGAAATCTGAGTTTGGGGTAAAATGCAATGAGGCCGATTTAGAAGTGATTAAATGATTAAATATACACAAAATAATCCCCCCAAACTTATTTCCAGCTCTCCACACAAGTTCTTGGGTGCTGTCAGCAGAGCCATGTCACACAATGTCTCTGTACAAGGGGATTCTGACAGGCTCCAGAAAGTGCCTTTAGCAGAGTCTGGCAGCTTCCTTCGCCGCTTGTGAGGTCGATTCAAACCCTTTAGCCACTGGAACAAAGAGCTCAGAATACTCACTGCTCCTGACGCCTGTGGCCCAAAGCATAGGCAGGAGAATATCCAGCAGAAGTCCTGTGGCGAGTTCCACCTGGGCTGCAGAGTGGAATCAGCTGCTGGCTGAGGTGCCTGAGGCGGCCTGAGGCGGCTTGAGGCGGTTTGAGGCGGCTGAGGTGACAGGCAGGCGAGCGGCAGGTGAGCGAGGAAGGAGCGAGCAGGCCAGCAGCTTATTCCCCTGTGCACCCCCATTTACAGGCTAATGGTCTCACTGGCCACACAGTCACCCACTCACCCCTGGCCACCACCCAGGTAGCCCCAAAATGGCAGAAGCCACAGGTGTGCCCTTCCGAAGATGGGGGCGCATTCTCCTTGCACGCCACAGGGGCGTGGGCCTGTGAAACCCCTCTCAGGCGACCGGATCAAACCGGACTGGGCTGCCTGGGTTCCTTTGTCCTCTTCTCCCGCCTCTGGCTGCAGTGCAGGCAGGCAGGTAACTAAGGCAGGACATGCTCGAGCCCATGTGATGCCCTTTAGGACTCTTCACCACAACCTGTAAGAAGAATCTCCCTTTCAACTCCCAATCAGTGGGCAGTGCTTTCATTCTTACTCCTCAAAAGGGAGTAAATTTCTCTCCTCCAGACCCAGATAGCTCATGGCCCTAACCTGGGACAGGTAGCACTGTAACACTGCCCCATTTTCATGCGGATGCATTAAATTAAGCAACTCCACTCTGGTGAGACCTCACTTTGAATATTGCATCCAGTTCTGGAGCCCTTGTTACAAGAAAGGTGTGGAAGGTGCCCAGAGAAGGGCCACGAGGATGAGCAGAGGGCTGGAGCTGCTCTGCTGTGAGGAGAGACTGAGAGAGTTGGGGCTGCTCAGTCTGGAGAGGAGAAGGCTCCCAGGAGATCTTATTGTGGCCTTGCAGTATCTGAAGAGGGCCACAGGAAAGCTGGGGAGGGACTTTTTTAGGCTGTCAGGTAGTGATAGGACTGTGGGCAATGGAGCAAAGCTGGAGGTGGGTAGACTGAGATTGAGTGTTAGGAAGATCTTCAGCATGAGGGTGCTGAGAGCATGGGTCAGGTTGCCCAGGAAGATGGTGGAAGCCTCATCCCTGAAGGTGTTTAAGGCCAGGCTGGCTGAGGCTGTGGCCAGCCTGATCTAGAGTAGGGTGTCCCTGCCCAAGGCAGAGTGGCTGGAGCTAGATGGATGATCTTTGTGGTCCCTTCCAGTCCTGACCATTCTATGATTCTATGTAACGCTGCATCTCTGCTTTTTGCCAGAAGTTCCAGATCAGAGTAACTCCTCCTGCTTTCCATGAGGAAAGCAGCCGAGTGGTTTGGCATAGCAATACAGGAACCAGCCCTAGACCTCATACCAGTGCACCTGAATGACAACAGTACTGATGAGGACAGGTATCATTGTCTTGTGCATTAGACAAGGTGCCAGTCACTGACAAGCTCACCAGGCAAGCCATAACTTCAGGGGCAAAGAATAACAAATGGTGCTAGTTAATTAAGAAGCAGGACTTTAACACTTGTCCTAATTCTGTTTTTTAAACATTAAATAAAAGGGAAGGAAAGTTATCTACTCTCAGGTGTGCATGTGTGTGGTATATGTGATACCTGCTTTATTCTGCTTAAAGGTTGTCCACCAGATTCTCACTTGTACTTTAACAAGGCTGTGCTCATTCATCTTAGAGCAGCTCCAGTAGAGGAGATTTAGAACTCAACACAGTAGAAACTATGAGGAACCAAACAACATTCAGGTAGCTGTTGCAGCACAGAGACAGGATTTTGAATAAAAGAGGCTCTGATTTTGATACCAAGGTTCAGTGGCCTGATTTTTAATTGTCCTGACTGCACAGAAAGTCTTCTTAGGGTCAGTGGCAGATATAGTCTGAATGCATTGCATCTCAAGGAGATTCCTTACCAATTGCTTTCATCATTCCTTCAAGATCTGCTGGGTCCTCTGTACCTACTGACTTCTTTCCTAACTAAACATGCCAACTAAACTAAACCAAAGCTCTTGTGAGACTCCTTCAGCCCTTGGTGAGGGATACCTGCACTTGTGCAGAATTTGTGACCTGCCTTTGCAACATATCAGATATCATAATCATATAATCATTGAATGGTTTAGGTTGGAAGGGACCTCAAAGAGGGTTGGATGTGGCACTTGGTGCCATGGTCTAGCCTTGAGCTCTGTGGTAAAGGGTTGGACTTGATGATCTGTGAGGTCTCTTCCAACCCTGATGATACTGTGATACTGTGATATCTAGTTCCCACCCCCTACCATGGGCAGAGACACCTCCCACTGGAACAGGCCACTCAAAACCTCATCCAGTGCTTCTAAGAGATAGATGGGGGGAGCTAGGACTAGAATGTATCAGCCAAGGATTCACACAGCTTATATATGTTTTCCACTCACCAGGGAGTGAGTGGAGAACGCTTCATTATGTGACTCAGCTCATTCCCTTCTGTTCAGATGGTGTCAGAATCTGACCCTTCTTCTTTTGGCAGCACTGCATTTCCTGTCCTTAGCTTTACACATTATCACATCACTCATACTTTTTTTTTTGACAAGAAGAATGTTGAGTGTGATGTGAATCAGGTCACTGCCCCCCTCCTGAAGGCTGGAGGCTGCATGCTGTGGTTGTGTTGTGTCCTTCATACATTTCAGAACTCGTGAGGCAATGAAAGATGTAATAATCACCAACAATAGTCTTATGTGTTGAGGTAGCTATAAAAAAATACTTAAAAAAAAAAAAAGAGTGAAAAATTATGTTGCTTCTCATCATTCTCCTGCTCCTTTACTCTACCCTGGTGAGGCCACATCTGGAGTAGTGTCCGGTTCTGGGCCTCTCAGTTCAAGAGAGACATAGAACTGCTTGAGAGTGTCCAGTGCAGAGCCACAAAAGCACTGAAGGGAATGGAACAGCTCTCTTATGAGGAGAGACTGAGGGAGCTGGGGCTGTGCTGCTTGGATAAAAGGAGACAAGAGGTGACCTCAGCAATGGTTATATATATGTGGAGGGTGAGTGCCAGGAGGCTGGAGCCAGGCTCTGCTGGGTGATGCCCAATGACAGGACAAGGGGCACTGGGTGGAAGTTGAGACATAGGGAGTTTCATTTAAACACAAGGAGATTTTTTTTTTCCCTGTGGGTGTGACAGAGCACTGGCACAGGCTGCCCAGGGGGGTTGTGGAGTCTCCCTCTCTGCAGATATTCAAAACCCACCTGGATGTGTTCTTGTGTGATCTTGACTAGGTGCTCCTGCTCTGGCAGGAGGGTTGGACTGGCTGAGCTTTGGAGGTCCCTTCCAGCCCCTAACATTCTGTGATTCTATGATTCTGTGATTTATGATGGTTTATGATCTCAGGATGATGAATCCTTGTTACAAGATGTTACCTCAACAACAGAGTCCAGTGATCATTGATGGTTAATAAAATCCCAGAATCACGGAACATTAGGGGTTGGAAAAGAATCCAAAAGATCATCTGATCCAAACTCCCTGCCAGAGCAGGATCACCTAGAGTAGGTCCCACAGGAACACATCCAGGCAGGTTTTGAATGTCTCCAGAGAAGGAGACTCCAGAGCCTCTCATTTTACAACAGGCTACCACTAAGTATGTGGTACATAACTTCTCACTGAAAGCCACATCCAAATGAACTAACCCAACTATGTGCCTCACTCTTGAGTTTCAGAACATTCTGTTTTCTTTGTAAGTGTAACTCAGCAGGTACTGAAGACATTTTGAGTGTTTTCAGTGGTCTCGTTTTCCTTGCCTGAAATGTGGCTCCTTAGCAACATGATACTATGAACATCTCCTGTTTCAGAACTGTCCACATACTGAATTCAAAGGGCCAAAACACAACATTTCATTCTTAGGTTGTATTCATCATAGCCCACAGGAAACAGAAGGGAGGAAATCCCACAGAGTCACTGAATCCTTCCCCACAAGAGGGCTGACTGTATCCAAACCATTCTTGGCAAATGATTTTCTGATGCTGGTCTTCAAAATAATCCAGTGGCAAAGAGTCCACAATGTCCTCGGACAGCCTGTTCCAGTCCCTGCTCTTCTTACTGACAGGGTTTCACCAGTTGACTCTAAACTATAATGCCTACAATCTGAGCCTGCTAAAACCACTTTGCTCTATTTATTACCTTTTACATATTTAAAGAGCATAATCACCCCCTCCAGGCACTCCTAAAGACTCCAAATTCCTTTGTCATTTTTTTTCCATAGATAACACTTTCTAGACTTCCAATCATTTGTGTTTGTACTTTTTCCAAAAAAGCCTTTACATTCCTTAAACAAAGACCTCAGAAACACACCATTGTGCCCCTGCTGTGACCTTATCATATTGTGTAGACATACTTGGTGGATAAGAGCTCTGTTTATGTATCTCAGAATGATATCTGTCTCTTTGCCTGTCCACGTGAATCTGTTTCATGCAGAGCTTGTGGTGCACTACAACTCTCTGAGCTCTTCCTGAAAACTGCTGCTAAATCTGTTGGTCAGATTATGTACATGGACTGTGCTTTCTAGAATCATACAACCAGAGAATGGTTTGTGTTGGAAGTGGCCTCCAAAGGTTATCTATACCACCGCCCTCTTTGGTAATCAGAGGCATCCTCAACTAGATCAGATTGCTCAGATCTTTGTTGAGTTCACTTTGAACATCTTCTCCCAGGCAACCATCAATAGAAGAAGGGGACACAGTCTCAAGTTGTGCCGGGGAAAGTATAAGCTGGATGTTAGGAGGAAGTTCTTCCCAGAAAGAGTGATTTGCCATTGGAATGGGCTGCCCAGGGAAGTGGCGGAAGCACCGTCCCTGGAGGTCTTCAAGGTAAGACTGGATGAGGCACTTAGTGCCATGGTCTGGTTGACTGGCTAGGGCTGGGTGCTAGATTGGACTGGATGATCTTGGAGGTCTCTTCCAACCTGGCTGATTCTATGATTCTATGATTCTATGATTCTATGATCTTAAAGGATGGGGTCTCAAGCACATTCCTGGGTAACCTGTTCCCAAGTATGCCTGAGTATGTTTATTAACCTACATCCTATTTTACTTCCAGTTTGTGAGGATTGTACTACTCCTTTCCAGTGTCCTTGAGGGTTGTTCCAGCTTGGTGCTACCACTAAGGAAAATAACATCACTCTCTATAACAAACTCCCACACCAGCTCTAATACATACAGAAACTCTACTTACCATTGCACTTTAGTCTTGCACTGATCTTACTGTAGCTTCCTAAGACCGTATTTCTTAAAATTGGTCTGAGAATGTTATGAGAGGAACTGTCAAAATTCTGACTAAAGTCAAGAGATATCTGGCATCTCTTGCTCTCTTCTGTCCACACAGCCTTCAACTCCACCATAAGTAGAAGTGAAGCTAATCTGGAGAGGTTTGCTCTCAACAAATCCATGTTGGCTCTTACTTACCTCCCTTTTTATCTTCCAAGTGCTTACAAATAGTTTAGCTGATTATTGTTCCAGTACTTTTCCAGGAACTGAAGTTAAGATGACTCCTCTACAAGCCTCTGACTCTTTCTTTTTCCCATTTCTAAAGATAGGTTCTGAGTTTGCCATTTTCCAGGCTTGCAGAACTTCATTGTTCCCATGGGTGTTCTCAAAGACAATTGCTAGTAGCTTGGAAATTATTTCAGTTAGTTCTGTAAATGTCCTGAGGTGAATTATAGCAGGGCCAAATGATTTGACAGCATCCTAGTTGGACAAGTACTTGTCAGTTACTCCCCTCCCCCTATTCTATCTTCATTTCATCTCTTTTTATTACTGATATTAATTATGACAAACTTCTGACCACAGTCTTTGCATGACAAAGCAATGCCATTGTGGACTCAGATTTTCTTACTGTCACCATTCATGAGATATTATTTAGTGTTCATCTCCGCTTCAGATGTTTCAGAAGAGATTTAAAAAACCATAATCCTGTTACAAATAAATAAATCAAGACATAATTCTCATATCATTTGCAAAAGAATAGATTAGGAGAGATGTTCTCTAGGTCATTGTCATTAAGGTGAGGGAAAGTGGAAATAGCTACCAGAGAAAGGAAATTAATTGGAACAGCAATTTATAGAGCTCTGAAGTTGTGGATTTGGTGCAACTGTTTCATTACCGACCGTGCCAGTTTGAAGCTAGCTGGAATACTTTGGGGAGAAGAATTAAATGCTAGGCTGTGAAAAGGAAACAATGGTGATGGCTGCTTCACTCGTAGGCTTGCTGAGATGTATAAAATCAAGAACACAAACATAGATAACGCAGTTGCTGTGTGTCTCTGGCTGCCTGCACCTTTCTCCCTAACCTGCTGTCTGTGTAACTAATACTTCTGCTTTCTAACTCCCTTGGCCAATCTTCCAAACTCACCTTGAACATAAGGCAAAGTCTGGGGATAAGGTAGAGGAGTGGAAAGGAGGTGGAAGGATGGTTGGGAGCCCCTCCTGGGGACTTTGGTTTCCCGGAGGGCTGTTGTGTTTCTGTATTACCTTTACCTTGTATATTTCTGTATATAACTGTATATATATTTTATATATCTGCTTGTATATTGTGCTAAGATGTAAATATAAAGCTTCATTTCTTCATTTCCAGCCAGCTGAGTCTAGTCTGGGTGATTTCATAAGAGTGGGGGTTGGGCTCTTCTCCCAGGCAACCAGCAACAGAACAAGGGGACACAGTCTCAAGTTGTGCTGGGGGAGGTCTAGGCTGGAGGTCAGGAGGAAGTTCTTCACAGAGAGAGTGATTGGCATTGGAATGGGCTGCCCAGGGAGGTGGTGGATCCACCATCCATGGAGGTGCTCAAGCAAAGTCTTGATGAGGCACTTAGTGCCATGGTCTGGTTGATTGGCTAGGACTGGGTGCTAGGTTGGACTGGATAATCTTGGAGGTCTCTTCTAACCTTGTTGATTCTATTCTATTCTATTCAAGCCATCACACTGATGAAAGTGCTATTACAACTGTATGCAGTTTCTATCAATTAGCAGCTTTTTCAGTAATAAATATTGGAACAGTTCAGTAAAAATCATTAAATAAAAGATAATGAGCAGGCTTACAGTGTGGTCTCATGGACTTCATGAAGATGTGATCACTATTTTTAACTTATATTTAAAAAAAAAAGTAGTTAAAAATAAAATTTCCAAAAGACAGAGGAATAACACTGATTAAGCCAAATTTTTTTCAGGATCCATAAATCCTTCTGATGGGAAAATCTTTAAATCTCCAGCTTCTAGGAAGAGAAAGAATGTTGATTCTGGCACTGACTCTTGACCATCTACCTATCATTTTTCATGAGTTACCAAAGATGAAGCCAGTTAGGCACTCATGATAAATTCCCTCCTTGTGGAAATGTATAAAAATATGTCAGCTTTGTTTAAAGACCTTTAGCTTGACCAACCTATTATTTACTGAACAGAGAAGTTTGGCTTGATTAGTCCTTTGATCTATTCATTTTGATTCACAGGTGCAGCACTCACATCTCATAGAGATGTAAAAACCAAGGCATCTTTTTGCAGATCTTTTCCTGTCATAGCACTGAAGTCTGTTTTGGGGACTGTGCTAAAGCTAACGTGTGAACCCCAGACATTAGAGTCTCTTGGGCAGTAGTCAGCCTTTAAGATACACTCAGACTTTTCTGATTTGTCTCAGCTGGAAGCAACTGCATCATATGATGGGCTGGCAGGACATTCATGCTGGACAGCAGCACCAGGCAATCAGTCACCATTCTCCCATTGCTTGTGCAGGACAGTCCTGTTCCTTTTGTTTCAGTCACTGGAGGATGTCCCTGCTCTGAAATCCTGAGTAGAGCCTAGAACTATTCCCTTTGGCAAGCAGAAGCTCTGAGGCTGCATTCTTTGATACACAGAGTTAAATTAGGTCTGTGAGCTAGGAGGCTGTTTGCTGAAGTCAGCATTCATGCCTTCAGAAGAGGATGCCCAGCTCCAGCAAGGAGTGTGTTCAGCTACTGCCCCTGCCTAGTACTTGCTGTAGATTACCTTTAAGTGCCTGC
This sequence comes from Pogoniulus pusillus, assembly GCF_015220805.1. Lineage (NCBI taxonomy): Eukaryota > Metazoa > Chordata > Aves > Piciformes > Lybiidae > Pogoniulus > Pogoniulus pusillus. The sequence continues at coordinate 3,553,232 of NC_087288.1, read as the reverse complement.
TCTCCCAGGGAGACACATACAGGCTTGCTCTTCAGTGTGAACCTCATGAACAGCCAGTTTTGTTGGTCTTGACCAGAGAGATGATCTTCGGTCACCTGCTGTCTTGGACAATTCAGATCAGTGGCTTGAACTGCCAGTAAAAATAGGGCCAGCTAGGATTTCTGCCAGTAAAACTATTTCTTTTGTCAGATCATGTTCAGGAACTCTGAATTTCCAGGATTCACATTTCACAAACAATTCTGCCATATGGAAAGGCTAGGAATTCCTGGGCTCCCAGCATCTATCTTCTCTTCCTAGAGCCAGGGCTCTCAAGGCTTCCATGGGCCTTTGGCCATGAAAAAGGAACTGGCTGTGGGAAAGAGAAAATTATTTCCAGGGAAATATTTTTTAAATTAAGTTTTCTTTCAGCTTTTATAAGAGAAGACCTTTAAAAACAGTAAAAGAGTTTCCCAAGAGAAGAAACTCCATTGAAGTTTTGATCAATAACTAAGTACCTCATCCAATCTTTTCTTGAACACTTCCAGGGACAGCAACTCCACTGCCTCCCTGGGCATCCCATTCCAATGGCAAATAAATGTCAGTGAATGACTAGCACTAAACCATAGCTAAGAATCTTAGTCCTACAGGGCTGCCAGGGTCTCTGCACCGAGGTCACCAACATTTTCAAGCAAGCAGTGCATTAAAAGGGGTAATGATTTCATACCATTAGTTGTTCTTCACAGAGAGAGTGATTCACATTGGAATGGGCTGCCCAGGGAGATGGTGGAGTCAGTGTCCCTGGAGGTGCTCAAAAGAAGCCTGGATGAGGCACTCAGTGCCATGGTCTATTTGATTGTCCAGGGCTGGGTGCTAGGTTGGACTGGATGATCTTGGAGGTCTCTTCCAATCTGGTTGATTCTATGATTAATTTCCCCTGCAATCTGAAATATTCAGGAGCCCAACACTAGCCGCCAGGAGCTCCAGGGCTCAGCTTTGGTCTGTCAGAATTTATTTGCTTGGGATATGGATTCAGCAAGCTCAGTGCAGAATTTTCTGCCAGAATTAGCTTTAATCTGGCCTGGCCAGTGTGTCCCACTACTATTATCCAGGATAACTCCATCTCGTAACAGAGAATTGACTACTGAGGCATGAACTTAATTCCTCACCCCATGCTGCTACTTGAAGGAGTGAAGCAGGGCAGCAGTAGTTTAATTTATGACCTTATGATCCACCAATACTTCTTGTGTCATTGATTCAAGTCCCCTGCTATTTTAGAATCCACTTCATCTAATCCTGTTCATAAATTTATCTCAAAATTGGTGATAGTTCTAGTCCATACTACAGCCCCAGGGAAGTCATTACAGAATAGCATTGTTTGATTGTTTGACTGATTATGGCTTCCAGACATAGTTCCTGGCTGGCTCATGCATGATAGTTCTTATGCCAACATTGGTTTTTAGCTTGGATATCCCTTCCCTTTTTACATTATTTGATCTCTTCATGTGTTCATAGTCAATAATTAAAAGAATGAAACAAACAAGTCTTATATCTACAGTATTTCCCCAAATGCATATTGTACAGCTTCAATTCAAAGCAAAGCCAAATTGAGCTGATAATTTGGCATCAAGTTAAGAAAATATTCTCCTTGTCAAACTGGGACAAATAAGTCAAAAATATGAGCTGGCAATTACCTCTTATCTCCCTTCCTGTGCATATTATCCATCCTACCTACTGTTGCCCTGGTTCAAAGAGTAGTATTTCAGTGCTCTTGGACACTGGGAAGTGTTGCCAGAGCAGAGGATCCTGCAGTAGATCTGTGGTGGGCAAAGGATAATTCAAGGTCCATCAACACAAGAAAATGGGGCAGCTGTGGCATTCTGCACCTGTACTAAATTACCTCCAGGAACAATTGCAGTTTTTATCAGCTGGATATTATGATACTGTGTCCTCCCTCCCTCCCTCCCTTCCTCCCTCCCTCCCTCCCTCCCTCCCTCCCTTCCTTCCTTCCTTCCTTCCTTCCTTCCTTCCTTCCTTCCTTCCTTCCTTCCTTCCTTCCTTCCTTCCTTCCTTCCTTCCTTCCTTCCTTCCTTCCTTCCTTCCTTCCTTCCTTCCTTCCTTCCTTCCTTCCTTCCTTCCTTCCTTCCTTCCTCCCTCCCTCCCTCCCTCCCTCCCTCCCCTTTTTTTTTCTCTTTCTTTTTTTCCCCTCTCTCTTCTCTTTCTTCCCCTCCCCTCCCTTCTTTTTTATCTTATTTTTTTTGTGTATGTGAAGTAAAGACTGTAGCTAACATAAGATACCTGGACTGGACTATCTCAGTTAAGCCAGTTGGGAAATTCACCATTGGATTTTTCCCTTTATTTCAGTGGGGCTTGCATCAAGCTCTCAAATTATGTGACACGCCGGAGTGATGCAGGGTTTTGGCTCATTGGCTCATTTGGCTCATGCATAGAAGCACTGTCCAGTTGCCTTCAAGGAAGAAATCCTTCCACCTACTCCCCCAAACCTCATATTCTTGAAGTGTTTTCTTAGACTGTTAGAATCCCCCACGGAATCTCCAGTGCCACAAGCAGCTCTTGGGGGGAAGAGGTTATGTTTCTCTCAAAGATTGTCTCAGTCAGTAAAGAAGTAATTACTGCTAAGTTGACGGTGTGTGGGCTAGAAGGGCACAACGATGTAGCTTTGGGGTTATTTTTTTACCATTTGGGGTTAAACCAAACAAGCCAAGTAAACCTTCAAGCAGTGCAAGGAACTCTGGAATAGAAGCCACCTCCTGGTCAAGCTATTCTGTCCTGTGGAAAAAGATTTGCACAAGTCTAAATCAAAGGGCAGAAAGAAGCCTCTGTGTGCCTCGAAACAGCTATGCTGTGATCCTATCCATCTGAATTATATTAGGATGGAGATTCCAGTAGTGCCCTTTTTGGTTCAAAGATCAAAATGCAGATCTTGAGAGTTTCCTCAATGAGTATTTGCTTAAAGGAGTGAATTCTAACGCACCTCCATTACATTAACTAATTGCCTCTGCTGGAAAAATGTCTTGATGAAGACATTTCCTTTTCTTTTGTTCTTACAACAAATTTTGATTCTGTGAGGACTTTTTGTAGTCTTGACATGCATGAAAGCAGAACTCAGGGGCTACTCCATAGCAAGATCTGTAAATAAGTCTCTAGCTTCTACTTTTGTTTTAACTGGCATCAGCAGAAGTCCATAATATTCTGCTTTACAAGCTCAGTTTTATTTATTGCTTTTAGAAAAAGGACTTTACTATATAAAATATATATCGACTATCTTAGCTCATATTGTGCACAGAAGCCTGAGTAGTCTTTGCCACCAACACAGAATGTCAGAAATCAGAAACAGATGGTAATTGCTAGGAACAAAGATGAGGTTTCAGAGGAGAATGGATTCAGTGCATTCCGGAGCACATAGAGTACTTTTTTCCATGCAGATTAATAGCTGTTATAAAGGCATTGTGCTTAGTGATCTCACAGATCACTGCCTTAGCTAGAAAGTGAAGCAATCCATTTTTACAGGCTGACATAACTCAGGAGTTTGTGAAGGGGTCTGTGTGACTGATAGGAACCTCGGATTATACCAGACGCTTTCTTCCACGTTTTGTTTTGCAGTGTTGTGGCTCTTGCTTTTATCTATTCTGCTGGTTTTCTCTGCCCCCTTTAGTTTATCTATCTATCTATCTATCTATCTATCTATCTATCTATCTATCTATCTATCCACACTTTTGTTTTGCAGTGTGTGGCTCTTGCTTTTATCTATTCTGCTGGTTTTCTCTGTCCCCTTTAGTGTATATATATACACACTTCTCTTTTGCAGTGTGTGGTTCTTGCTTTTATCTATTCTGCTGGTTTTCTCTGCCCCCTTTAGTTTAAATATCTATATATATATATATATATATATATACACACTTTTGTTTTGCAGTGTGTGGTTCTTGCTTTTATCTATTCTGCTGGTTTTCTCTGCCCCCTTTAGTTTAAATATCTATCTATCTATCTATCTATCTATCTATCTATCTATCTATCTATCTATATACACACTTTTGTTTTGCAGTGTGTGGCTCTTACTTTTATCTATTCTGCTGGTTTTCTCTGCCCCCTTTAGTGTATATATATACACATATATACACACTTCTGTTTTGCAGTGTTGTGGCTCTTGCTTTTATCTATTCTGCTGGTTTTCTCTGCCTCCTTTAGTTTATCTATCTATCTATCTATCTATACACACTTTTGTTTTGCAGTGTGTGGTTCTTGCTTTTATCTATTCTGCTGGTTTTCTCTGCCCCCTTTAGTCTATCTATCTATCTATCTATCTATACACACTTTTGTTTTGCAGTGTGTGGTTCTTGCTTTTATCTATTCTGCTGGTTTTCTCTGCCCCCTTTAGTCTATCTATCTACCTATCTATCTATCTATCTATCTATCTATCTATCCACACTTCTGTTTTGCAGTGTTGTGGCTCTTGCTTTTATCTATTCTGCTGTTTTCCTCTGCTCCCTTTAGTGTATATGTATACATACATATACACACTTTTGTTTTGCAGTGTGTGGTTCTTGCTTTTATCTATTCTGCTGGTTTTCTCTGCCCCCTTTAGTCTATCTATCTACCTATCTATCTATCTATCTATCTATCTATCTATCTATCTATCTATCTATACACACTTCTGTTTTGCAGTGTTGTGGCTCTTGCTTTTATCTATTCTGCTGTTTTCCTCTGCTCCCTTTAGTGTATATGTATACATACATATATGCACTTTTGTTTTGCAGTGTTGTGGCTCTTGCTTTATTCTGCTGGTTTTCTCTGCCCCTTTAGTTTATCTCTCTCTATATATGTACACACTTCTGTTTTGCATCATTGTGGCTCTTGTTTCTATCTATTCTGCTGTTTTTCTCTGTCCCCTTTAGTGTGTGTATATATAGATATACTTTTTGCCTATAGTGCTTGACACAAATGTAAATGTATCAACTCATTACAAAATCAGAAATCATAAATCCCATCCTTGCAAAAAAAAAAAGCCCTCTGTTAACCATAAGAACTTCCAGCAGTATGGTTACAATGACCAGCATTTAAATCTTGTGCTCGATATTTTGATCCAAGAATGCAATGCCTTTAAAAACACACAACATTACTTTATCTTTATTACTTTATCGGTGTAGTCTTGTAAAGATGTGAATGTACTGTATATAGGAAAAAGGCTATCATTATACACATAGTAGCAGTATAGTTTAATTTCCAGGAAAATCAGCTTTAGGATTGTAGAATTGTCAAGGCTGGAAGGGACCTCAAGGGGCATCCAGTTTCAACTCCCCTGCCGTGGGCAGGGACACCTCACACTAGATCAGGTAGGGGGTCCCTGCTCATGGCAAGGGGGTTGGAACTAGATGATCCTTGTAGTCCCTTTCAACCCTGACTGATTCTATGATTCTAGGTTGCTCAGAGCCACATCCAGCCTGGCATTAAACACCTCCAGGGATGAGGCTTCCACCACCTCCCTGGGCAACCTGTGCCAGAGTCTCACCACCCTCATGGTGAACAACTTCTTCCTAACATACCTTCTGAATCTATCCACTTCTGGTTTTGCTTTCTGATGAATTGTTATTGCTCTATTCATTTCATAACATTAGAAAAGCCAATCTGCCAATAAAATGTTCTGTGAAGCAGCTGGATTTTATGACAGGACCTTGTAGCAAGTAGATATATATGCTGAAGGACTGAGATAGTCAGTTAAATTATCTGAAGCAAGCCATTGCCAGCATCAGATTTGAACTATTTCAAACCTTTCCTAATTAGGTAAATGATGTTCTGTAGTGTCCAAACTTAATATAACAAATTTCATAGAGGGCTACTGTCCTGAAGTGCTTGAGCTAGAAGTCTGCACATGGAAATGGAAAGAATAACATGCAATTTTAACCACATCTCTGCTGGGTTCTGATCCAATGACCTAATAATATTGACTTAAAGGACCCTTTTAAATAGCTGACAGTGAGGAGCTCAAGTGCACTTCACTGACTTGTGTGGTAGATCTCCAGGGGTCAATTATATAAGATCTATCACTGTGAACCATTTGTTTTATTTAAGAGGGAGGCTAAGTGAACAAAGAATTCCTTCTCTGGAGGCAGTCATATTGCCGTCGTCCCTGGCATCAGACAAGCTAATAACCACTGGTAAACATCTGAGAATCTTTGCCAGCTTCTGCTTTCTGAATAGAGATATTAATGCCAACAGGAAGCCATCTGTCCTATTCATGCTCATGAGAAGACACAGAGAGATAGAGCCAAGAAGGTACTGAACCAGCCTATTGATAACTACTCTTCTTGAAAACCTGTCTTTGGACTTGCAGTCAACTTGTGCAGGCCACTCTTGATTCTTACCCATTCCTGCTCCTCTAGACAATCTGCAAAGCCAGAGCAGCATGTGATAAGATTTGCTTGGATACCACAACCCTCTACAGCAGGAGCCTCAAGACAAGTGGCTTCTTCAAAATGGTTTTGCTGAAGGGGAGTCAAGGGACTGAGTATCTCATTTTGGCCTGATGATCTGCTGGATGTAGCCTCTCTTTCACTCCTTTCCATCAAATCCCCCTTTGGCTATGGGGACAGGCTGCAACAGCTGGGGCTGTTCAACCTGGAGAAGAGAAGGCTCTGGGGAGACCTTAGAGTAGCCTTCCAATACCTGAAGGGGGCTGACAAGAAAACTGGGAAGGGACTGGACAAAGAATTGCAGGTGTTGTCTCACCAGGGCAGAGTAGAGGGGGAGAAGAACGTCTCTAGACCTGCTGGACATGCTTTTCTTGATGTACCCCAGTATGCCATTGGCTCTCTTGGCCACAAGGGCATACTGCTGGCTAAGCAGAAGTTGCTGAAAACCCTCATGCTTTATATATATATATATATAAAAATAAATATCTACAGACTTGTGTTTGCTTTTCATTTTTCTTTCTTAATTTTCCTCCTTAGGTCCTCACTTTTTGGTCTTAGACAGGCCTAACTTCCTCTTCTTCAGCCAACATAGTGAGCCATTTAAGAAGCCTGTGTACCACTCCAAGCAGAAATGACAAAGGGTTGGCTATGACCAGGCTGATTTCAATACAAACACTACAGTCCAGTCTTCATTTTTACTATTATTATTTTTTACCTCACTTCTCCCTCATTTCCTCTCCATTTCTTATTTTCACCCCATCTCCTTCCTTTCCTCTCTATCTTCCTCTTTTCTTCCATTTTCCTCCTTTCCTCTCTCTCCTTCCATTTTCTCCACCTTCCTCTTTTTCTCTCCATCCTATTCCTCTTCACCTCCTTCCATTTCCCCCACTTTCCTCTTTTCCTCTCAATCTTTTTCCTTTCCATCCTTTTCTATCCACCTCCCAACACCACCTCTCCTTCTCCACCTTATGTACTCCCTTCCCACCCCCGCTGCATTTTCCCCTTTTATCCCCCAAACCCAGAGCACCTGGGTTCTGTTGGAGTCTCCTCCCACCCCAGGTGTGACCACTTTGCCCTCCCCACTGCCCTTTATAAGCAGCCCCAGGAACAGCAGAAGCTCCAAGTTTGCCCATTGTGGGCAGAAGGATCCTCCTCCCATCGGCACTGGTGAGTCCCCATGGTGTGCACTGGGTGAATGGGAGTGGAATCCAAAGGCCGGGGGGCCTGCTTGGCCCCCCGGTTAGCTAGGCTAGGGACTTGCTGACCAATGTAACATCACTCACGGGTGCTGGCTGCGTCTCCTTACTTAGGTTTGAGCTCCTTGATGTTTAACTGCTTCTTTCAGCTCTCTTGCAAAACTGTAAAAAGGACAAGAAACAAGCCTTGAAGAAGCATGGAGGAACGTCTGAACATCCCTGACAAGGAAAGTAGAGTGAAACTCACATCTCTTTGATATTCTTATGTCAGAGTAGCTAAAATTCTGTCCTGCTTTCTAACTAAGTTAAAACTAGTTTTACTCAGTACAAGGTGAGAGTCTGACTGTATTAAGCCAGGTCAGGGCAAAAGATGACTCTGAGGCTCAGGTTTTTACTCAGTTAACCTACTTAGTAGCCAGAGGCTTTTACAACTTACCTCAAACCATATCTGTTTCTGCTTCAAGCTGTGCTAAGTTTCTCAGGGACTATGCAATCTCACTTCACACCAATATGCCTGCAAACAGCAATTGTTTCAGATACTTTGAGTTGGTTGAAAAAGATATTGCTTTATTTCCAGGTGGATAGAGATATAAAGGTACTGCACAGGTTGTAATCTGGAATTACAGAATTAACCAAGTTGGAAAAGACCCCACCCGGAGTACTGTGTACAGTTCTGGAGCCCCCAGCACAAGAAGGACATGGAACTCTTGGAGCCAGTCCAGAGGAGGCCATCAAGATGTTCAGAGGGCTGCAGCAGCTCTGCTATGAGGACAGGCTGAGAGAGTTGGGGCTCTGCATCCTGGAGAAGAGAAGGCTTCCAGGAGACCTTGGAGCGGTCTTCAAGTATCTGAAGTGGGATAGAGAAGGGTTGGGGAGGGACTATTGACAAGGTCTTCTAATGACAGGATGAGGAGGAGGAATAGGTTTAAAGTGTCAGAGGGGAGATTGAAACTGGATGTTAGGAAGAAGTTGTTTGCAGTGAGGGTGGTGAGAAACTGGCACAGGTTGCCCAGGGAGGTTGTGGAGCACAGAATCACCCAATGTGATTTTTTTTTATCACATTGGGTGATTCTGTGCTCCACAACCTCCCTGAAGATGTTCAAAGCCAGGTTGGATGAGCCCTTGAGCAACCTGTTTTAGTGGGAGGTGTCCCTGCCTGTTTTGGGGGGTTGGAACTAGATGACCTTTGAAGTCCCTTCCAATCTAAACCATTCTGTGATTCTATCATAGAGTCCAACCTAACACCTTCTAATCAACTATACCATGGCACTAAAGAGCTTCATTCAGTCTCTTAACTCCAGGGCTGGTGACTCCACCAGCAGGCCTTTATTAGTGATTTGTACTGAGGCACACATGTGTATGTATTTCTATGTGTTTATGTATTTGTCTATGTTTGTTAACTTTTTTTAACTTCCAGAAGTAGATTAAATAAAAAAAAAAGATTACCTATAACTTCTGTGTAAGCTTGGTAATTTACCTCTGGGTGGGGAGGATGGGGTGGGCAAATCCCATGTGGTGCAAAACCACAACAGAAGCTTTTGGCCAAGTCTGGTATATAGAGGTGAAGAATGTACTTCAAGACCTGGCATTGATTGCAAGTATGTAATGCACACATGAGCAGTGTAGTTACTGGGTTAGCTACAAAGCTGTACATACAGGAAGGGGTTCAGAAATGTCAAAGATTACTTTCTGCTTTCCCATCTTCATAGACTAGAATCAGTCAGGGTGAGAAGGAACCATGAGGATCAGCCAGTTCCAACCCCCCTGCCATGCCCAGGGACACCCTACCCTAGAGCAGGATGCCCACAGCCTCAGCCAGCCTGGCCTGAAACACCTCCCTGGGCAACCCATTCCAGCCTCTCACTACTCTCATGCCCAACAACTTTCTCCTCTCATCGGTCTGAATCTCCCCACCTCCAGCTGTGCTCCATTCCCCCCAGTCCTGTCACTCCCTGAGAGCCTAAAAAATCCCTCCCCAGCTTTTTTGTAGCCCCCTTCAGATACTGAAAGGCCACAAGAGGGTCCCCTCAGTGCTTCCTCTTCTCCAAAGTTAGTCCTTACTGCATTTTCACATTCTTATCCACCATATATTCCATAAGAAATCTTTATAAGCTGACTCTCTGGGGGTCTCTTTTTCATTTTCCTGTTAGCTATTCTCTTCAGAAGGTGCCATCTTGTGGTGCCTTTTTCAAGCAGAAAGCAGCTCCTGCAGAAACCTATTTTGCTGTGCTCAGCAAAAGCTCTTTTGAGAATTCAGTTCCCAGCCACTTGTGCTCAGTTCATTCAGATGCTTTCCTCACACAGATGCTTACAGGCATTTCTCAGCCAAGAGATGTGCTGTTCAAGAACAAACTTGAGGCTTTTCTCTCTGGATTGTGGCAGGTCTCTGATGTCTGCAAGGCTTTGAATTCCCTTGTTTGTATTGTTTTCTTAGTTTACTATAAGGTCATTTAGCTTGGCAGGGGTTGTTCCTACTACTAAGCATTCACATGGACAGCACTGAAGGGCCTCTTGGCCTCTGTGAAAACTTCTCACATCATTTAACTGTGATCCAAAAAATTCCTTCCTGGAGGACTTTCTCCAAAAGGCATTTCTATATGTTCTCATTGCTTTCAAAAAGTTATGAATACAGTGTGTACTAGAGAAGAGGTGGTGGAGTCACCATCCCTGGAGGTGTTCAAGCAAAGCCTGGATGAGGCACTTAGTGCCATGGTCTGGTTGGTTGGCCAGGGCTGGGTGCTAGGTTGGACTGGATGATCTTGGAGGTCTCTTCCAATCTGATTGATTCTATGATACTCTTGTTCCACCTTTAATACCAAAATGGAAGAACAGGCTTCCTTGTTCTTGTTCAGAAGCTGCTACACAAATGTCCCTGAGAGTGCAGCATCCGCAGTTATAATAGATTTTAGGTGAGCTGAAAAAGTATTACTGCATCCAAATATCTCCCAGTAGCAGAGCATTTGGGAAACCAGAGCTGGATTTCAGTCACCTGCTTTGGCTTTTCAAAACCCCCAAGTCTGAGTTCCTTCAAACTTCAAAGGGATTCCACTTCTGAGCCAAGTTTCCTGGGTAAACTTGTGTACACACAGGTGAAGCCACGACTGGATTTATATACTGTGTGGTGCCTAAACATCCTGATAAAACACTACTGTACCTGGGAAAATATCTCACCCCATTAGGGGGTGTCTTATTTGCTGTCATCCTCAGGCCTCCATATTCACAGGATGTCAGGGGTTGAAAGGGATGCAAAGAGATCATCGAGTTCAACCCCCCTGCCACACCACAACCATACAATCTAGCTCAGGTCACACAAGAGCACATCTGGGCATCCTTGGAAGTCTTCAGAGAAGGAGACTCCACAATCCCTCTGGGCAGCCTGTTCCAGTGCTCTGGGACCCTTACAGTGAAGAAGTTCTCCCTTGTGTTGAGCTGGAACCTCCTGTGCTGCAGCTCCTATCCCAGGAGCAATTGAGCAGAGCCTGTCCCATCCCTCTTGACCCCCAGCCATCATATATTTATAGACATTGATTATATCCCCTCTCAGTCCTCTACTGTCCAGACTAAGCAGCCTCAGAGCTCTCAACCTCTCCTCCTCAGGCACTGCTCCAGTCCCCTCATCCTTGTAGCCCTCTGCTGGACCTTCTCCAGCAGATTCCTGTTCCTCTTAAACTGGGGAGCCCAAAACTGAAGGCAGTACTCAAGATGAGGTCTCACCAGGGCAGAATAGAGGGGGAGGAGAACCTCCCTTGATCTGCTGGACACACTCTTCTTAATGCACCCCAGGATCCCATTGGCCCTCTTAGCCACAAGGGCACATTTTCCCATCTCTGCCTTCCCTCTGGACTGTTGGTCGTCCTCTGTTGCTGAGATTTCTGTCTTCACCTTGTCATAACTCTGTGAGAAACAGCACAAACTCATAAGCAGATAAAAGAGGGAAGCAGGGAAAGCCAACACATCTGTAATTAAAAGCCAGAAGAGAAAGATGATGTTCTCATATGGTTTTTGACCTGAGTACGCTGCTGGTGGAGCTAAGACTATCCCAGTCTCCCTCTAGCAGTGATTTCATTTTGGTACACCCCAAGGACTCCCCAGCTGTGAGATGAAATTGATAGATGAGCACTACGCTTTTATGTGTAAATAGGCCTTGGCAGCCATTGTAGACTTGGATTGGGTTTGGGGGGATGTGCAGGAGCCAGACTGATGTAAGAGCTCAGCGTGGGCTCCCAGCCTGTTTGGCACAGAAGGTGCTGCTTCAGTGGAGAGGCTGGGACATGCTCTGGGGGAGAAAGGATCTGAGGGGCACCTGCACAATCCTACTGTGATACACACTGGGGTAACATTTACAGCTCTCACAGGGAAGAGAGGGTGAAGGATTCCAAACTGTACTCATTTCAGAGAGGTAAAACAAATCTCCTGAAGGAAGGAATAGTTTTGGTGAAATCTGGTAAGGCTAAAATAGGCCTAAACATGCCCTGGCTTGTCCAAGGGGACACAGTCTCAAGTTGTGCTGAGGGAGGTCTAGGCTGGATGTTAGGAGGAAGTTCCTGCTAGAGAGAGTGATTGGCATTGGAATGGGCTGCCCAGGGAGGTGGTGGAGTCACTGTCCCTGGAGGTGTACAAGAAAAGACTGGATGAGGCACTTAGTGCCATGGTCTGGTTGACTGGCTAGGGCTGGGTGCTAGGTTGGACTGGATGAGCTTGGAGGTCTCTTCCAATCTGGTTGATTCTATGATTCTATGATAGAATGTGCCTGGTAAGGGAGCTCAGAAGCCTGAGGTCAATAAAAAAGGTTTTCCTTCAGCAGGGAATTGCAAACTGCAGGAGGTTATCCATGGAGGGCCAAGCAGAGACAACAATGGGCCCCAGTGCTCCTGAACTAGCTGAAAGAAACCATCCAGCATCTCTTCCACTACTTGGAGTCCCCAGGAGAAGATCATCTAAATGTGTTTTATGATTTTTTTTTAAATGCAGCTTTTAGATGCACACACAACAAGATGACAACAAATGTGGAGGATGTTGGTTTATGAGTGTATATAATATTTGAACATTCTGTCCATTTCTTAACAAAGATTTCTTATTTAGAGGAGGATGCTGATGCAACAGACCTTACAGCAAGCTTCTCCAGGAAAGAAATTGTTGTAGCATTGCATAGTATTGACTGCTTGCCACAAATAGGCAATTGCAATCAAAATTCAGTCCAGATTGGTGTGTGTAGGGGAAGAAAACTCCACTTCTTGGAGAGACCAGGGTGGAGGCAGAATGCAAATCTGTAAAGATGCCATTTTCTGTCATCTCTGTGGCAACAGCCAAGCATCAACTCTTCACGTTGTCAGAAGGGTTGGATAAGTACCATGGCTGCATCAACAGCAGTAAATTAGAGGTGCTTGGGATTGCTCTTTTGGCAAGGAGGCCAGCTGGCATTCAATATCCCACCTCCAAAACTGACTGTGAGAAATTACACAGCCAGGCACAAAGAACCTGTTAGAATTGCTCCTTGCTCTGTCTAGTCCCTGAACCTCACCAGGAGCTGCCAGAAAGGAAGCTGCCTACTTTGATCCGAAATCCACCACAGAATGGTAGAATCATTGAGTGGTCAGGTTTGGGAAGACATCCAAAGGTCTTCAAGTCCAACTGCCCTACAGTGAGCAGGGACATCCTTCACTGGATCAGGTTGCTCAGAGCCCTGTTGAGTCTGACCTTGAATACCTCTGGGGATGGGACCTCAACCACCTCCCTTGGCAACCTGTTGCAGCATTCCACCACCCTCCTGGTAAAGAACTTGTTGCTAATATCCAATATAAATCTGCTCTTCTCTAGTTTGAAGCCATTGCCCCTTGTCCTATTACTGCATGTCTTTGGAAGCAGTACCTCTGCAGAATTCTTGTAGCCCACCTCAGGTACTAGAAGGTTGCTATTAGGTCTCCCCAGAGCCTTCTCTCCTCCAGGCTGAACAACCTCAATTCCCTCAGCCTGTCCTCATAGGAGAGATGCTCCAGCCCTATGATCACCTTCATTGCCATGGACCTGTCTATCAACTTTCTAACCTGGCTAACAATGAGAATCCAGTTTCAGCAACTGGGAATGTGTCCTGACACTCTTGGGACAGGATGTGGGGAGGAAGTTGTTGAGCATGAGAGTGGTGAGAGGCTGGAATGGGTTGCCCAAGGAGGTGGTTGAGGGCAAGCTGGCGGAGGCTGTGGGCAGCCTACTCTAGAGAGAGTGATTGCCACTGGAATGGGCTGCCCAGGGAGGTGATGGAGTCACCGTGCCTGGCTGAGGCACTTAGTGCCATACTCTGGTTGATTGGCTAGGGCTGGGTGCTAGGTTGGACTGGATGAGCTTGAAGGTCTCTTTCAACCTGCTTGATTCTATGATTCTATGATAAATTGCAAGGCTTGAATTAACAATCAAACACAATCTGCTTTGAAAGTGTTCACTTGACAGATTGTATTATTATAATACATTTCACAACACCTTATTAAATACAGCATGAACATAAGCTGTGTTGGCACAAATGCTTGTTCTGCCTCAGGACCTGGCCAAAGCCCAGAGAAGAAAATACAAACAAAAATGACAAAGCAGATTAATGATCATTTGAAAATCTGAGAGTAATTTCAGTGGAAGTTGCCCTTTCATCCTATTTTCTATCAGTCATCCTGTTCTGTGTGGGACAGTAATGTGCTCTTGTGGCCAAGAGAGCCAATGGCATCCTGGGGTGCTTCAAGAAAAGTGTGACCACCTGCAATACTGTGTCCAGTTTTGGTCTCTCCAGTTCAAGAAAGAGTCCAGTGGAGAGCCACTAGGATGACTGAGGGACTTCAGCATCTCCCCTGTGAAGAGAGACTGAGAGCCCTGGGGCTGTTTAGGCTGGAGAAGAGAAGGCTGAGAGGAGATCTGATCAATGTGCACAAATATCTGAGGGTGTGGGTGTCAAGTGGCTGGGGCCATGCTCTTTTCAGTGGTCAGCAGCAGTAAGACAAGGAGCAATGGCTACAAACTGGAACAGAGAAGGTAAAGAAGTTTCTGCTCATGTTGAGGTGAAAATTTTTCTATTCCAGTTTGTATCCATTGCTGGTTGTCTTAGTGCTGCTGACCACCAAGATTCTTTACAGTGAGGGTGACAGCCCTGGAGCAGGCTGCCCAGAGAGATTGTGGAGTCTCCTTCTCTGGAGACTTTCAGAAGCCACCTAGATGAATTCCTGTGCAAACTACCCTAGGGGATCCTGCTTTGGTGGGTGATTTGGACTTGATGATCTCTGGAGGTCCTTTCTAGCCTCTAATGTGCTATGGTTCTGTGATTTTAAACTAGATCAGGGTTGATTTAGGTTAGACAGTAGAAGGAAGTTCTTCACAATGAAAGTAGGGCAGATTTAGGTTAAACATTAGCATTAAGTTCTTCACAAGGAAGGCATTAAATAGTGGAACAGGTTGCCCAGAAATGTGGTGGAGGCTCCATCCCTGGGTACATTCAAGGTCCAAATTCATGAGGCCCCTGAGCAGCCTGATCTAGTTGGAGATGCCCCTGCCTACTGCAGGATGGTTGGGCAGGATGACTTTTGAGGATCCCTTCCAGCTCAATGCATTCTGTGATTCATTTCTCAAGATTCTTATGTCTTTACCTCACTTTCTCAAATGATTCTGAGCTGTATGACAGAAAAACCAGAAAGGTTACACATAGGGTCAAAAGCAGGTGAGAAAATGAAGTTGTGTAGCCTCTGGCATATTTTTGACAAGAAGAATCTTTCTTTAGGTCATTTGATACTACAAAATGAATTAAACTCTGCTCCCACCTCAGAATACAGAGTTAGAGTTCTCCATTACTGTAACATTTTACAACTTGATCTTACCCATATTCCTATTAAGTAACTCTGAGCTTTCCTACTCCTTACTCTGACTCCCTAAGTTGTATTTGCAGGTAAAGGGATTTCTTTACATGAGCTTTTTAAATGAAGACATAGAGACTTTCTGTGAGCTGCAGTTTGAGTTCAAAGAGAATTTATGGTGTTAATAGAGAAACACTTGGAAGAATTCTTTGATCTGTTTCATTGCCTTAAAAAATGCTGACTCTGCAAGAGGCCAGCTTTCTTTCTCTGAGGGTTAAATTTCACAGATCCTATGGGAGGTTTAGTAACAGATGAGTCAAAAGCTTCTTTCTTAATTCCTTTATAGAAGAGGTGGGAAATTAGTGGGAAATAAGGAATGTTGAAGAGGTATGGGACTCATCATGTGGCTAATTGATTGTCAGTGGAACACAGGGCTGCAGAATCTGCCTGTCATATAACAGCAGTGCTGAATGTGAACATGGAAAGATAGTGGCAACTTTATCTCACAGTTTTACATCAGAAATTTATCTTAAGTATTTCTGTAGATTACATTTTCTGACTACCATGACCACAAAGTGCTTCAAAGACAGTCTTTATTTTACAAAATCACAGAATTGTCAGGGCTGGAAGGGACCACAAAGATCATCCACTTCCAAACCCCCTGCCATAGGCAGGGACACCTCACACTAGATCAGGTTGCTCAGAGCCACATCCAGCCTGGCAAAAACACCTCCAGGGATGAGGCTTCCACCACCTCCTTGGGCAACCTGCTCCAGGCTCTCAACACCCTCATGGTGAACAACTTCTTCCTAACATCCAATCTGAATCGAATCACTTCTAGTTTTGCTCCATTCCCCCCAGTCCTATCACTAACTGACACCCTAAAAAGTCCCTCCCCAGCTTCCTTGTAGCCCTCTTCAGGTACTGGAGGGCCACAATAAGGTCTCCTTGGAGCCCTCTCCTCTGCAGACTGAAGAGGAACTCTCTCAGTCTGTCTCCATAGGATTGGAGCTCCAGCCCTCTGATCATCCTTGTGGCCCTTCCCTGGACATGCTAATTTCATGGAATTAGTGAGGAAATCCCAGTGCAGAGCTGTGAAATGACTTGCAGAAATACTGCTGGATCTGTCACTTCTGTTGAACACTTTCTTCCATAGTCTGGGAATGATTAAATATTGACAAGGAAAATGTTTTGGGGTTTTTGATTGTGGGGCTTTTTTTTCACTTCAAAGAAGATTACATGGAAATATATTTACATGTCAAGAAGGAGTGAATGGAAAAGGAAAGAGCAATAAACCAGAGTGATTAAACTAGGTGAGAACATGAGAGTAACATGAATAAATACCAGGAGGGACAGGAGAGGGAGGGAGGGATCGAGATCTACTCAAAAGAGTCCAATGGAGGGCTACAAAGATGATTAAGAGGCTGGAGCACTGCCCTGTGAGGAGAGGCTGAGTGACCTCGGGGTTTTTGGTCTACTGAAGAGAAGACTTAGAGAGTAGTGAGAGCCTAGAATGAGTTGCTCAGAGAGGTAGTTGAGGTCTCATCCCTGGAGGTGTTTAAGGCCAGGCTGAATGAGGCTGTGGGCAGCCTGCTCTAGGGTAGGGTGTCCCTGGCCATGGCAGGGTGTTTGGAACTAAATGATTTGTGTGGTCCCTTCCAACCCTGACTAATTCTGTGATTCTGAAGTGCCTGCTTGATGTGACTTATGAGAAAACAGATATACTTATCAGCTGGTCTGAAAGGACATTTTTCCACTTGAAGAAGAAAATCTGTGTTCTGGTAATACATATGTGGCTAATTACACTTCATCAGCATTCAAGCTCATTGAAAACCAACCCAGCTCCTACTCATGAAAATTAGACTTGACTCCAAGATTAAAAACATAAGCATTAAGCCCAACAAGATAATAAATAACAATAAATGCTAATACCATCACACAAAAAAAAGACCAACAGCCTGTTGGTGCTGAAGTTCTTCAGTGGAATGAGAAGCAGATTCATGATTACCAGCTTCATTGGACAGTTAGGGAGAAGCTCACAGAGCTTAACTTTGGCGCCGTTTGGATAGCTCTTAGGCACTTAGAAGTGCCCAATTCCAAGTTCCAGAAGCCAGACCAGGGTCCTGTTCTGCATCCTAAAAGTAGCAGCTGGCTTCTCGAGATTTCCAGATGCTTGTTGATAAGAGAAATGAAGAGCCAGGAGCCAAATCCTTGCTTAGTGCCTCAAACCCAACACCGCACGCACAGACAAATAACACATGTTAAAGGCCACCACTGCCTACCCTGAGGCCAACTGGCATAACCTGGCTTCTTTCCATATAGACAGCTGAGCTTTCTTACCTGCTGAAAGAAGATAGTCACATCTATGTGATTTGCTAGAAAACAATCATAACCCATTCAAACCCCCCAGATGCAGCCAGGCTTGGGCTGGAGCAAACCACCCTACCAATGTTTTAATGTGGACATCTGTGTGCCAGTGAACATTTCTCTGGTGGTTTTCTTTGCTAGTGTGTAGCCCTCAGGTTATGGCTCACAGAAATGGGCAAGCCATGTTTCCTGAGCAACCTGAGAAAAATCCTGCAGTTCCAAAAACCACATTTGTAAACAGCAAATAAGGAAGATTTTAGTCCTTTGAATAAAATGTGGAGTGAAAGGGGCCCTGTTACAGAAAGACATTCACTGATCTGGATGCTAGATGGATTTATTTTATCCTAGCATGTTTTCTCTTGTCATTGTGTTCATTTTTATGCCTCCTTACCCATATTTGACAGCTATCCTTCTGCAGGAATATAGTTTTCATGGAATCATAGAATCAACAAGGTTGGAAGAGACCTCCAAGATCAGCCAGTCCTACCTAGCACCCAGCCCTAGACAGTCAACTAGACCATGACACTAAGTGCCTCATCCAGGCTTTGCTTGAACACCTCCAGGGACAGTGACTCCACCACCTCCCTGGGCAGCCCATTCCAATGCAAATCACTCTCTCTGGCAGAAACTTCCTCCTAACATCCATCCACCCTTCCATCTCCAACAATTCTGTGATTCTAGGTCATCTACTCCATCCTCCCTGCCACAAGCAGTGACGTTTTTCACTCGATCACAATGCTCAGAGCTCCATCCAACCTCACTTTGAACACTCCCATTTCCAGGTGTGGTCCGAAATGAAAGAGTCCAGAACAGAGCCACAAAGATGCTGAAGGGAGTGGAACATCTGCCTTATGAGGAAAGGCTGAGGGAGCTGGGGCTCTTTAGCCTGGAGGAGAGCAGTCTGAGAGGTGACCTCATTCATGCTTAGAATAATGTGGTATTGATTATTTTTTAATTAGGATTTTCAGATATACTCACTCTAGGGAGGTTCTTCTCCCCTTCTGCTCTGCCCTGCTGAGACCATACCTGCAATACTGTGTCCTGTTTTGGGCTACCCAGGTCAAGAGAGACAAGGATCTGCTAGAAAAAGTCCAGTGGAGAACCACAAGGATGATTAAGGGTCTTGAGCATCTTCTCTGTAGAGAGAGACTGAGAGCCCGGGGGCTATTTAGTCTGGAGAAGAAAAGACTGAGAGGAGATCTGATCAATGTGCACAAATATCTGAGGGGTGGGTGTCAAGTGGCTGGGGCCAAGCTCTTCTCGGTGGTCAGCAGCAATAAGACAAGGAGCAACAGCTACAAACTGGAACACAGAAGGTTTCATCTCAACATGAGGAGAAACTTCTTTACAGTGAGGGTGTCAGAGCCCTGGAGCAAGCTGCCCAGAGAGGTTGTGGAGTCTCCTTCTCTGGAGACTTTCAAACTCTACCTGGGTGTGCTTCTGTGCAACCTGCCCTGGGTGATCCTGCTCTGGGAGGGGGCTTGGGCTAGATGATCTTTTGAGGTGCCTCCTAACTCCTAATGTTCAGTGACTCTGTGAAAGCACAAGTCATGACCCAGGGTGATAATACAGCCTTGTCCTTCTTAATTATTGTTTTCTCCCTGAGATTTGGAGAAGAATTATGGGAACACTGACTCCATAAACTGAGAAAGACTAGGCCAAAGTGAAAGAATAGGAAGCAGAGCTACTGCAAAGACCAGTGTTGGTCAGGCAAAATGCAAGCCAGCTTTGTTCTACCTGAAAAGGGTTGCTTAATTCTAGCCTCCTCTGAATGGCTGTGTTCATTCCAAGACACTGTACACAGAGAGCAGATAGCATAAGGGTAGTGAAGTTCTGATGACAGATATGTTTCCAACAGCATATTAGAAATGACCCAAGTAAAGGTTTTGGAAGCTGAGAAGTTGGCTGTGTGACAAGTTCTGCCTTTCACCATCTCAGATATAAAAGTGCTTGATGACACTGGAAGTGGTTTATGCTCTGAATTATGAGCAGAGAAGTGTTTAAACAAGTAGACCATTACTGTGCTTTAGGCAGCATCATCTCCCACTTTGCACCAGCTGTCTCACCTCTTTAGAAGCAGTGTTGAGGAGAAATCAACAAGTGCAAGCTGCATCTACAGTGACTGTCAGCAGAAGAGAGTGGAAAGGGTGCACAGTAGTGTGCACAGGGAGTCCCACAGGGCAGCTGAGAAGCTTTTACTGATTTATTGGCCAGTCTCCTTGGGGAAATCATCTTTAGAACCCAGAGAATAAAAGAATAACAGAACTCATTTGCTCTTTCTTCAGAGGCAAAACATTCAATGACTCCTTGTGCAAAGTCAGTCTTATCTGAGAATCATGGAATGGTTGGGACTGGAAGGAACCTTAAAGGTCAACTAGCTCAAATCCCCCTGCCATGCACAGGGACATCTTCTGCTACTGCATGTTGCTCAAGGCTTCATCCAACCTGGCCTTGAACACCTCCAAGATGGGCGCATCCACAACCTCCCTGGACAACCAGTTCCAATGTCTCACCTTTCTTACTGTAAAGAATTTCTTTCTAATATCCAGTCTAAATCTGCCTCCCTCAAGCTTAAGTTCCTTCCCTCTCATCCTATGAGTTCATCAAGTTCCAACTCCCCTGCCATGGGTAGGGCCACCTCACATTAGATAAGGTTGCTCAAGAACACTCTTAATAGTTCATAAATCATAAACAACAGGTTACAATTGATACTCATTCTAGTATGTGCTTAGGGAGAGTTAATCAATGAAGAAATAACCTTAGAGAAAGCACTGCACTATTTGATGTCCATCTGTATAGTGATCAGAACATTTTTATTACATTATGATCCCCTGTTGCTTCCATTATTCTGCCAGATTAAATGTCCTTATTATTTCAATCCCTGATGGCAAAAAGCCAACAGAAATAGGATTTGTAAAGGGTGCTAGCTAGAAATGCCACAAAGAGAAGGCTCTGGCTTTTAGTATTTGTCTTACTGCCATTTTACACTGGGGTTTGTCATGCATGCCTGCTGAGACTGATGCTGCTAATGAAACCATGGTCAAAAGTCACTGCAGGAAAGAACTGTATTCATTTATGTTTCCCCTGTGCTCTGAAGCCTGCACAGTATTTTTCTAATCATGCCTCTGCTGGAGAGAAGCCTGTTTGCAGATGAGCCCAGAGATCAAGTTGTGAGCAATGCCCATCAGCCACACCAGTGAAAAATTCAAAGCTGAACTTGCTTCTGAAGGCCTTGTAAAATAAAGCAGTTGAGTCCATGTCTGGCTGAAGCAGAAGAGACAATTCAGGACATCTCTCATGAAGAAAGGCTGAGGAGCTTAGCCCACAGAAGAGAAGATTTGTCAGTGCCATGGACAGTGGCCTAGAGGCACCCTCAGCAAGTTTGCTGACAACATCAAGCTGTGTGTGTGGCTGATAGCTGGAGGGAAGGATCCATCTAGAGGGACCTGGACAGGCTGCAGAGGTGGGCACAAGCCAGCCTCATGAATTGCAACAAGAGCAAGTGCAAGGTTCTGCATCTGGGTTGAGGCAATCCCAAGCATCAATATAGGCTGGGCAGTGACTGGCTGGAAAGCAGCCTTGAGTAGAGGAACCTGGGGGTGCTGGTGGATGAGAAGCTCAACGTAAGCTGTCAGTGTGCACTTGTAGTACAGAGAGCAACCAGAACCTGGGCTGGAGCAAGAGAAGTGTGGGCAGCAGGGAGAGGGAAGTGATCCTCCTCCTCTGCTCTGCTCTGGTGAGACCCCACCTGGAGTGCTGCATCCAGTTCTGGAGCCCTTATTAAAAAAGGGCTATGGATGTGCTGGAAGGTGTCCAGAGAAGGGCCACAAGGATAAGCAGAGGGCTGCTATTATGGGAGACTGAGGCAGTTGTGGCTGTTCAGTCTGGAGAGGAGAAGGCTTCCAGGAGACCTTATTGTGACCTTTCAGTATCTAAAGGGGGCTACAAGAAAGCTGAGGAAGAGACTTTTTAGGCTGTCAGGTAGTGATAGGACTGATAGATCATCGAATCCAACCCCCCCTGCCAAAGCACAGTTGCCTAAAGTAATTTGCACAGGAATGCATCCAGGTCGGCTTTGAAAGTCTGTAGAGATGGAGACTCCACAACCTCCTAACCAACCACAACCACCTATTCAATCACAACCTTTGTAGTGTTTAAGCACTAAATAACTTGGTAAAAAAGGAAGAGTTGGTAATTTGCTTGACCTTCCTATCCCTGTGCTGCAGCTCACCCCAGAAGCAAAGGAGTGGGATATTTATGGATTACTCAGTTCTGGACTGTACCTGTCTTCCAGCTCACTCCCTGCTATATGCATGTTGATTATGCTTTAATTAGGGTTTTCAGATGTATTCACTCTAGGGAGGTTCTTCTCTCCATCTACTCTGCCCTAGTGAGACCACACCTGGAATATTGTCTCAAATGCTGGGCACCCTAGGTCAGGAGAGACAGAGACCTGCTGGAATGAGTCCAGTGGAGAGCCATGAGGATGCCTGGGGGATCTGAGCATCTCCCCTGTGAAGAGACACTGAGAGCCCTGGGGCTGTTGAGTCTGGAGAAGAGAAGGCTGAGAGGAGATCTGATCAATGCATACAAATGCCTGAGGGGTGGGTGTCAAGTGGCTGGGACCAATCTCTTTTTGGTGGTCAGCAGCAATAAGACAAGGACCAATGGATACAAATTGGGAAACAGAAGGTTTCAGCTCAACATGAGGAGAAACTTCTCTAGAGTGAGGGTGCCAGAGCCCTGGAGCAGGCTGCCCAGAGAGGTTGTGGAGTCTCCTTCTCTGGAGGCTTTCCAACCCTATCTGGATTCATTCCTGCATGAACTACCCTAGGGAATCCTGCCCTGGCAGGGAACTTGAACTCACTGATCTCTGGAGGTCCCTTCCAACCTCTAAGGTTCTGTGATTCTGTGATTTTTCAGATGTGTTCACTGTACTATTTCAAAGGAATTTTTCTGTGCCAGACCATTTGCCCAGGATCCTTTTCTCACTTTACTGGCATTTTTTTGTTTTAATCACTCTTGATTTGCTTGAGCCTAACTGCCTCCCCCAGCACCACTGAAATCTATGGGAGCTCAGAAATTAATTAAATGCATGCTTTCAAGAAGGTAACCAAGACAACGAGGGCAGGCTTATGTTCTCAGCACCATCTGCAGGCACCATAAATATATAAAAGCCTCCAAATTAATAGGTCTCAAATGTTCTCAGCACTCCAGTGTAAAAGCAACATTTGCATCAGCTGCTCTATCAATGTCAGTAACTCATCCACTGGAAATTTCAGATCACCCAAATCTTCCTTAAAAATTGGAATGAAATGCAGCCTCCCTAAGAAAAAATATTTTCCATCTGCTTTGTGCTTGCCATTTAGAGTGTGTAAGCACTGTAGTGTCCTTGAGGCTCTCTGATTTAGGTCAAAACTATGCACACTCCTGATTTAGGTAAAAAAAATATGCACTGTCTTGAGAAATAGCCAATGTATCTCTCTATTTATTTATTTGTTTTCAATTTTTCTCAGTTCTTGACACTCATCCTTGGTGCCCTTGGTGATCCCAGTGCAATGGGATGAGATGTAACAAGGCCAAGTGCAGGGTTATGCATTTTGGCCACAACAACCCCAAGCAGCACTACAGGGTGGGGACAGAGTGACTGAGAGCAGCCAGGTAGAAAGGGACCTGGGGGTACTGCTTCATAGTAGATGAAAATGAGCCAGCAGTGTGCCCAGGTGGGCAGCAGAGCCAATGGCATCCTGAGCTGGCTCAGAAACTGTGTGGCTGACAGGACAAGAGAGGATATTCTTCTCTTGTACTCGACACTGGTCAGGCCACACCTTGAGTGCTGTGTCCAGTTCTGGGCTCCTCAATTCAAGAGAAACGTTGAGATACTGGAACATGTCCAGAGAAGGGCAACAAAGCTGGTGAGGGACCTGGAGCACAGCCCTGTGAGGAGAAGTTGGAAGAGACCTCCAAGCTCAGCCAGTCCAACCTAGCACCCAGCCCTGGCCAATCAACCAGACCATGCACTAAGTGCCCCAGCCAGGCTTTGCTTCAACACCTCCAGGCACGGTGACTCCACCACCTCCCTGGGCAGCCCATTCCAATGCCAATCACTCTCTCTGGCAGGAACTTCCTCCTAACATCCAGCCTAGACCTGCCCTGGCACAGCTTGAGACTGTGTCCCCTTGTTCTGTTGCTGGTTGCCTGGCAGTAGAGACCAACCTCACCTGGCTACAGCACTCAAGGTGTGGCCTGACCAGTGCTGAGTACAGAGGAAGAATAACCTCCCTTGTCCTTCCATGTCATCCTTCTGCTCAAGATATCAACTTCTATCTCTTCCACCAGCAGTCATGCTGACAACAGCAACAATGCACAGAGTTCATTATTGGTTTTGTGATTGAAAGCAGCCATAAAAGTAGTCAGCTATTTGGGATAACAGCAAATGTATTGTGAATGACCCTCAAAATCCTTAGCCTGCATACTCCAGACAGGTCCACCTTTCTTTCAAAGAGGTGTGCCCCTCCCAAACTTTCCACTTAACACTCATGTTAATCTCTCTCTCTCTCATGTAATTGAGTTTTTCTGGGAGGTTTGAGTTTTTCTCTGAGACTTTACCCTTTTTTTCTTTGGGATTTAAGCAATCATTTTCACCAAAGAATGTTGATAATCAAATTAGTTCATATGGGAGTAGCTGCCAAATCCCTGCAGTCCAAAGAATGGCTATAAATACAATCCCTTGAGCAACCAGGCACAGCAAGCAAATTAATAACCATCTTGACTGATTTATGGGCAACTCACAGAGGGGGGAAAACCCTGGAATGGGATACAACATATACATCACATCCTATGAATTGCTGTAGGACTGCCAGATCATCTACTCTGGCCACCTGCAAACCATAGGCATCAAGATCACATTGCAGCAACAACCCATGGAGAAGAGTTTACATTTGTAAATTGTCAAGTTGGATCAAAAGATTCCAGGAAACAATTCAGTCCTCTCATATGTTTGTTGTGAAAGCATTCAGAGCCAGATGCTGAGACAAGCTAATTAGTTGGTAATATCTTGGCTCCTCATGATTTCAAATCATTCACTTGAGACAGAACCCAGGGTTGCCATCTGACAGCATCTGACCCAAAGAAGCTCACTCCTCAAAAACATGGCCAAGGTCATTTCCAGTTTGCTTTAAAGCATCCAGTAGGGAACTTGAGTTTCTTTTCACTCAGAAGCAACTTGGGTGTCCCAGGTCTTGGCAAACCTGTTGTGCAGCCTCCTGTTGACTCTCCATCTAAACATAAAGACTTTCTCCAATGTGCCTTTTCACATCCCATTTGGCTCCCACCACAAGTCACCCAGCATAAAATGCAGACCATTTCCTCATTTATCTTCCTCAGCACCACTGGATGCATCTTGCTGTGTGGGTTTGTCTTTGTACAGTTGGCTTAGTGCTCTGAGACTTGGTCTTTCTCTGTTGTGGGTAATGTTTCACTCCCACAGAATCTGCTGATGGTCTCAGGAGCTTGGAAGGTCTGAAGGTAGAGCTTACCAATGAAAACCTCAGCAAAAGTAGGTGTGCAAGTAGGGCTGTGAATTGTAATGTCAGAGAGATAGTTTCCCAGCCTTCAAAACCACTGTTTTTTCTTGGATCAAGCCCATAAAGGCTTGCTGGAGACAGCTTTAATTCTTTGTGGTGGCCTCTTTCCATAGGGAACATCACAAGGACCTAATTAATCATACATTTGCTGCCTGAGTTCAGCACAGGTGTGAACCTCTCAGCTCTGAGCTGGATGGGTTCGTACCAGCACACTCCACACACAGCACCCCTTTCTCAATGCTTAGACTTTAGAATTGTTCCAGGTTGAGACCATAGGGTTAAAAAATCATCTGGGGACTAGAAGATTGTTATTCAATCCCATAATTTGGCTATCTCTTTATAGACTCACAACAAGACAAGCTCGTTCTCCTTTCCTCCTTCTCCTGCCCTGTGTCTGGCAGGAGCCATCAGGAAGAACATGTAAGCAGCAGGCCTGGTTTGGGGCCTCCAGAGGCTTGTTTAGGCCTCTTGGATGGCAGAGGCATTGGGGGAGCAGGGAGGATTGGAGCACTGGGAAGTATAGATTTAGTTTTTGGGTTGGGGGGAAATTCAAGGGGCTTTGCCAGGGATGCAGTAATTGCTTTGGAATGTCTCTCTCTGTATCTCCCTTCAAATACAACTCTGCATTTTTTTCTCCAGTTTCATTTGAGAGCTTCATTTCTCTTGGTTATCTCTTAAAAACCACGACAAGAATGCAGTAACAGGGTCAGCATCGTATAAAGGGAAAGGTTAATTCTTACTTCTTGGAAGGAAGTGCCATAGCATATGAAACATTCTTTTCACCCATACTGGCTCTCTTCAGAGAATCACAGAACCATTCAGATGGGAAGAGGCCCTTGGGATCATCAGGCAACCATTAACCCTACTCTACAAAGTTCACCCCTAAACCATATCCCCAGGCACCACATCCAAACGACCTTTAAACACGTCTAGGGTTGGCAACTCAACCACCTCCCTGGGCAGCCCATTCCAATGCCTGACCACTCTTGCTGTGCAAGAATGTTTCCTAATGCCCAGTCTAAACCTACCTTGTTGTAATTTGAGTCCATTCTCTCTTGTTCTACTGCTAATTACCTGTGAGAAGAGGCCAGCACCAACACCTCTGCAACATCCTTTCTGTTGCTTCCAAGCCAGCCATGTTTAGCTATTGCTGTTGCTTTAGACATAATTAATGTCTATCACTGCAGTGTCCAACATCTTACTCCAAAGGATTTTTAGACAGAGGGTGTGTAATATGGAAGACTCTTATAAAGTCTGACTTCTGAAACACATCCCTTATTTCTTCAGAAGATAATAAAATGGTTCAAAACATTGCTTAGCTAAAGACAATGAAAAAGGATTTAATTAAGATTCTTATCTATGGAGAAAGTGACCATGGTCAGGATTGGGTCATGGCGGTAACATCTAACACAGCTCTTAATACTTGGTAGCTGGTTGGAAAGCAGCATGAGATAAGTTCTTCCCAGAGAGAGTGATTGGCATTGGAATGGGCTGCCCAGGGAGGTGGTAGAGTTGCCATCCCTGGAGGTGTTCAAGCAAAGCCTGGATGAGGCACTTAGTGCCATGGTCTGGTTGACTGGCTAGGGCTGGGTGCTAGGTAGGACTGGATGAGCTTGGGGATCTCTTCCAACCTGCTTGATTCTAAGATTCTATGATTTTAGGGAGCAGACTGATATTAACCCCTGAAATGAGGTCAGGGTCATGCTTTGCCCTTTTTAACCTATCATTAACCTTAAGCTACTAACAACAACAAAGTCAAATCTAACATCCCATGATTTCATATGAGAATTTCAGACAGCCACAGAGCTGAGACTCCACACTCAGATTTCTTGCCCCAGAACTTCAGTGCAATATAAGTGACCTCTACCTGTCTGGTTTCTCTTACCTCAATCAGTTTGGACTGATCCAGCCCCCCCTGAAGCTGAAGAAATGAGCTTCTATGTTGTGTCTCTAACATAGCTTTATGCCAAATTATTACACATGTAACAAAGGCTTACAGACCTTTAGACTTTGCCTCTGCTTTGCCAAGTTCTCCCAGCTATAAGCTGCATAAGCTCTATCAGCTGTAAAAACGATTAGCAAATTGGCTTTCAGCACTTTGAGAGCATAAAGATTAACTTCTAAGGCCTTTTCTTTCTTCTCTATTGTGGGCAAATGAAGCAGGCTGAAAGCTTAGAAATGATTCTTGGTTTCTAGTCAGAGCTCTCCAAATTTGTATTTCTCAAGAGGGAGTTCTGTGAAGTTCTGTGAAACCAAAGAAGGTTGATTTCTGTGACCAGGAATATTCTGGGTATCACACAAATGACCAATCACATTATGAAGCATGCTCATAGAATTGTGGACTCATAAAATTATTGAAGTTGGAAAAGATCTTTAAGATCTTCAAGCCCAATCATTAACCCTACTCTGTCAAGTCCATCACTAAGCCATGTCCCCAAACATCACATCTACACAGCTTGAAATATATCCAGGGATGATGACTCCCCTTTCCTGGGCAGCCTCTTCCATTGTCTGATAATCCTTTCAGTGGAAAACTTTTTGCTAAATTCCAGTCTAAACCTTCCCTGGTGCAACTTGAGGCTGTTTCCTCTTGTTCTATCACCAGCTTGGCATAAGAGACATTCACCCCACAGCAACCTCCATTTGGGTAGCAGCAACCTTTATGATTCCTCAGTGACTGCGTGGATGTCCAAAACCAGAACTGCTTTAGAATGTTATCTGTGAGCAAACTTCTTTATGTTATTTGCCCAATCCCATCAATCAACCAAACCCCTGTTTGTCAGCAAAAGAAAAGGAAATGAGTGCACCCTCGGCAAGTGTGCAGATGACACCAAGCTGTGTGGTACAATCGACTTGCTAGAGGGCAAAGATCCATCCACAGGGACACGGACAGGCTGGAGAGGTGGGCCCAAGCAATCTCAAGCACAGATACAGGCTGGGTACTAAATGGCTGAGAGCAGCCCTGAGGAAAAGGACCTGGGGGTCTGGGGTGCTGAAAAGCTCAACATGAGCGAGAATGTGCATGCACAGCCCAGACAGCAATCATGTGCTGGGCTGCAGCAAGTGCAGTGTGGACAGCAGGGCAAGGGAGGGGATTCTGCCCCTTTACTCTGCTCTCTTCAGACCCCACCTTGAGTACTGTGTGCAGTTCTGGAGCCCCCAAAAAAAGAAGGACATGAAACTATTTGGACCAGTCCAGAGGAGGTCACCAAGATGCTGAGAGGGCTGCAGCAGCTCTGCTCTGAGGACAGGCTGAGAGAGTTGGGGCTGTGCAGCCTGCAGAAGAGAAGGCTTCAAGGAGACCTTATAGTGGCCTTCCAGTATCTGAAGGGGGCTACAGGAGGGCTGGGGAGGGACTATTGACAGGGTCTTGTAATGACAGGATGAGGAGGAATGGGTTTAAAGTGTCAAAGGGGAGATTGAAACCTGATGTTAGGAAGAAGTTGTTTGCAGTGAGAGTGGTGAGACACTGGCACAGCTTGCCCAGGGAGGTTGTGGAGCACAGAAGCACCCAATGTGCACATTCTGTGCTTCTGTGCTCCACAACCTCCCTGGAGGTGTTCAAAGCCAGATTGTATGAGTCCTTGAGCAACCTGCGCTAGTGGGAGGTGTCCCTGCCTGTTTTGGGAGGTTGGAACTAGATGACTTTTGAGATCCCTTCAACCTAAACCGTTCCATGATTCAGCTACCCCTTAGACACAACGTGACACCCATACAGGCTTCCTTAGGTCAGTCACCTCAGTGAGTCAGTAAGTGTACATCAAACTTGCTTTCCTGATGAAACTTTGCCCCCAAAAGGCTGTGTGCAGAGCATGTGTTTTGAATTGTCTGTGTATGTATGGCAATAAAACATGTTCCTTCGTTCCTACACAAAACACGTACTAGTACATCTTAGGACATTGCTCCTCTCAGCCAGCTTGGGACTTGATTTATATGCATCTAAATGTTCTCTGCTAGAGGAATTCCAATTAAAGGCTGAAGAAGAAAGTATATCTGCATTCTTCAGAGAGTGTGCATGGCAGAAATGTCAGAAATGTGTAATGTTATTTAGGAATGTGTGCATCCTGCATGCTTTTTTTTGTGCCTGAATAACCTAAACTGGAGCACACAAGAGGAAATGCTGCTCCCTGTTACTCTGTGCTACCTATGCTCCCCTCTTTATTCTGCTCTCCTCAGACCTCACCTGGAGTACTGCGTGCAGTTCTGGAGCCCCCAATACAAGAAGGACATGGAACTGTTGGAGCCAGTCCAGAGGAGGCCACCAAGATGCTCAGAGGGCTGCAGCAGCTCTGCTGTGATGACAGGCTGAGAGAGTTGGGGCTCTGCAGACTGCTGAAGAGAAGGCTTTGAGGAGGAGGCCTTATAGTGGCCTTTCAGTATCTGAAGGGGACTACAGGAAGGCAAGGGAGAGACTATTGACAAGGTCTTGTAATGACAGGATGAGGAGGAATGGGTTTGAAGTGGCAGAGGGGAGATTGAAACTGGGTGTGATTAGGAAGAAGTTGCTTGCAGTGAGAGTGGTGAGACACTGACACAGGGAGGTTGTGGAGTACAGAATCACAGAACCCCCAGGTGGGGTTGGGCTCTCCTGCCAGGCAAGCAGCAATAGAACAAGGGGACACAGTCCCAAGTTGTGCCAGGGGAGGTCTAAGCTGGATATTAGGAGGAAGTTGTTGGCAGAGAGAGTGATTGGCACTGGAATGGGCTGCCCAGGGAGGTGGTGGAGTCGCCGTGCCTGGAGGTGTTGAAGCAAAGCCTGAATGAGGCACTTAGTGCCATGGTCTGGTTGATTGGCCAGGGCTGGGTGCTAGGTTGGACTGGCTGAGCTTGGAGGTCTCGTCCAGCCTGATTGATTCTATGATTCTCTGTGGTGACCAGTGACAGGACAAGGTGCAATGGACATGAAATGGAACACTTGATGATCTGTGAGGTCTCTTCCAACCTTGGTGATACTGTGATACTGTGATACTGTGATACAGGAGATTCTACATAAACATAAGGATAAAACTCTGCACTTTGAGGACGGCTCAGCACTGGAACAGGCTGCCCAGAGGGGTTGTGGAGTCTCAAGCTCTGAAGGCATTCAGAACCTAGCTGGATGTGTTCCTGGGTGATTTACTCTATGTGATCCTGCTCTAGGAAGGGAGACTGGACTAGATCATCTTCAGTGGTCCCTTCCTATCTCTACCATCCTGTGATTCTGTAGCCAAAGTCACTCAGAAATGTCCTTGAAGGGAGTCAGTGATGCTTCTAGCACAGTGTAAATGTGCATTTTGCTCATCTAACAGTAAATCAGCATTCTCTAATGACTTCAGCAGTTGGCCAATTGGTAGCAAAAAAAACCATCAGGCCTACAATAGGGGCAGATGTCTTTATAGTCGTTTGTTTCATGCAGCTGAGGTCAG
Organism: Pogoniulus pusillus; assembly: GCF_015220805.1. Lineage (NCBI taxonomy): Eukaryota > Metazoa > Chordata > Aves > Piciformes > Lybiidae > Pogoniulus > Pogoniulus pusillus. The sequence continues at coordinate 3,522,451 of NC_087288.1, read as the reverse complement.
GATTTGGCCTTTACATTTGAATTGCCCTGATGACTTCTCCTGCTAAAAATAATCTAGGAAGAGGTAGCAGAGGATGGATGCTAGACTGAATTACTAACTCATCTATGACATTTTTTTATGAAGACTTAAAAGAGCACTTACCACACTGCCTCCCTTCTCTGTTTCAGCTCCAGCAGTCTACAGCTAGCAGTGATGAGGAAAATAGTTTGCCAGATGAGCTGAAAACAGACTGAGCCTAAAGTTGGTCATGGCCTATTTACAATGCTGGCTGCAAAACTCAGCCCACCCCTACAACTCCATAAGCCTAAGAGATCAGTTTGACTTAGAGTATGGAAAAGTGAGTTTTTTCAAAGTGCTTGTCCAAACAGTGAGTTGGCTTCGAGGGATGCTGCAGGCAACAACATGTTGTTCAGGAGTGCTTGTAGTAATGGTACTTTTTGTTCTCACCGTGGCCTTTGGCAGAAGATTTGTCTTTTTGTGGTTGAAAATAGCTACACCAGCAGGATTTGCTGGTGGTATGAGTGTGAGCTGTGGGCTTTGCATTGTACCTCTGTAAGAACTGCAGAATCACAGAACTTTAGAGGTTGGAAGGGGCCTGCAGAGATCATCCAGTCCAACCTCCCTGCCAAAGCAGGATCCCCGAGGGTAGTCTGCACAGGAATGCATCCAGGTGGGGTTTGAAAGTCTCCAGGGTAGAAAACTCCACAACCTCTCTGGGCAGCCTGCTCCAGGGCTTTGTCACCCTCAGTCTAATGAAGTTTTTCCTCATGTTGAGGTAAAAGCTTCTATGTTCCAGTTTGTATCCCTTGTGCCTTCTCTTATTGCTGCTGATGACCAAGAAGAGCTTGGCCCCAGCCACTTGACTCTCTCCAGCAGGTCCCTGCCTCTCTTGAACTGGGAAGGCCAAAACCAGACACAGTACTGCAGGTGTGGTCTCACTAGGGCATAGTAGAAGGGGAGAAGAACCTTTCTGGACTTCCTGGACACACTTTTCTTGATGCACCCCAGGATACCCTTGGCTCTCTTGCCCACAAGGGCACATTGCTGGCCCATGCAGAACTTGCTGTCCAGCAGCACTCCAAGGCCTTTCTCTACAGAGCTGCTTTCCAGCAGGGTAGCCCCCAGCCTGTACTGCTTCCTGTTGTCATTCCTCCCCAGATGCAGGACCTTGCACTTGTCCTTATTGAACTTCATGTGGTTAGCCCTCATCCAGCACTCAGCTTGTCCAGACCTCACTGGATAAGAGATCCTATACTACCCCTGAGGAGCTCAGGTGTACTAGCACAATACTGAGAACCTGCCATGAACATCAAACCTTCACAGGTCTGAGTGAGTTCAAGATTTTACTGACTTGCAAAGACATTGCTGCATCTCTGATGGTCATCCCTTCCCTCTGCTAATGCTCATCTTTTGTTACATGGGTGTGCAAGCCAGGATGTGGTCCAGACTTTTCTCTTCTGTGTTCTCACTACCTAAGATTGTATTTCATCCTTCAAGGGGTTCCCACAGCCTCAGCCTGGCTGTTTTTCCAGAGCATTAAAGGTAGTTGGGCTGGGGAAACCACAACCCCCCCTGAGAGCAGCAGGAAAGGCTAAATGTTAGTAGAGAGGTTGTGCATAGGAGACATTTTCACCATCCTCCAGCAGTGTTGGGATGCATCAGAGGCAGAGTGAAGATGTGTTGTGGATGATAGGCATCCCAGTAAACCTGCATAGGAAAGACTCTTCTGCTTCCTGAGAGTGACCAAACTGACACCACAGGAATGACAGAAGCTAGGAGAGAACATCATGGGAATAGGCTGAGCTGGAGGGAAGAAGGAGGGCCTCTCTGTACTATCAGAATTGTAAAATGGCTTGGGTTAGAGGGGACCCATCATCTAGTCCAACCCTCCTGCACTAAGCAGGGATTTCCTCCACTAGATCTGGCTACTCAGAGCCTTGTCAAGCCTGACCCTGAACATCTCCAAGGATAGGGCCTCAACCACCTCCCTGGGCAACATGATGAAGTATTCCATCATCCTCATGGTAAAGAACTTGCTCCTAGCATCCAACCTAAATCTACTCTGCTTTAATTTTAAAACACTGTCCCTCATCCTATCGCTGCTCTGTCCCTCTGTAGCCTTCTTGTAGGCTCCCTTCAGCTACTGGAAGGCTGCTCTTAGGTCTCTCCAGTCTTCTCTTCTCTAGGCTGAGCAACCCCAGCTGCCTCAGCCTGTCCTCATAGGAGAGCACACAGTTAGTAGAATATAAATTGACACCAAATTAGTCTCACAATGGTCTTTGGAGCATGCATTGCCTGTAATTTGAGTGTTGAAAGCCCTGGAGGTCTTTTTTTAACCCAGCCTCACTCTGGTGGCATTACCAGAATTGAATTCAGTTTTCAGATCAAAACTCCCTATTTTTAGTCTGGCTGAGATGCCTAAAGTAAGCAAAAGAAGGCAGCTGGCAATTGGGGATAATATTGAGAGATTATATGAAAGTGTGCTCAGCCAGCATGCACTTGGCCTGGAGTAAACAAAACAAGTTAATTCCATTTGAGTCATAAAGGCACTTACAAAGCTGTTGACAACTGTTTTTTGAGGACTTATAAACAAAGAAGGTGCAAATCCAGTTGCTGTGTGATGAGGCAAATATTTCAATGGGTCTCTAAGCACCACTGTGGAGTCTCTAAGAAGTAGCACAACAGGCTACAACTTCACAGAGATTAGCTTTCAATTACTGTGTGAGCACAAAGTCCTCTAAGAACCTCAGCTCAGACTAAGTTCATGTGGCTGAGCAGAGCAAAAGGACTTAGCTTTGTCCTGACAGGCTAATGGAGGAAAACTTCAGTGATCTTCACTAGGACATGTGTAGATTAAAAGCTTACTACTGCTCTTCTTTGCTGAAGCCCAGCCAGGAACAACAGAGAAAGGCACAGTGCTGATGTCATTGTCTGGAGCTGTTGGGACCACATTTATCAGACTAGACATGTTACAGAGGCTAAATAACAGGTTGCAAGCACTGAGGGCTCTAAATCTAAAAAGCTTCATGCTGTTTTGATGACTTGCAGTAAAGTTCCACTTAAACTGGCAGTGAACCTAGAGAAAATCCTCTCACTGACTGTGCTTGTGTCTCTGCCACCGTTTTTCAGCAGCATAGAATCACAGAACCATAGAATCAATCAGGTTGGAAGAGACCTCCAAGTTCATCCAGTCCAACCTAGCACCCAGCCCTGGCCAATCGACCAGACCATGGCACTAAGTGCCCCATCCACTCTTTTCTTGAACACCTCCAGGGACAGAGACTTCACCACCTCCCTGGGCAGCCCATTCCAATGCCAATCACTCTCTCTGACAACAACTTCCTCCTAACATCCAACCTAGATCTGCCCTGGCACAACTTGAGACTGTGTCCCCTTGTTCTGTTGCTGCTTGCCTGGCAGAAGAGACCAATCCCCACCTGGCTACAGCCTCCCTTCAGGGAGTTGTAGCCAGCAATATGTTATATATATATTTAATATATAATAATATAATAATTATTTATAAATAAATAAATTGATTTTGTACATTAATTTGTGCACTGGGAATGCAAGTAAGCAAGAGAGTTCCAGTCAGACCCTTGCTGGTACCGGATGTAGGAACTGTTTTTCCTAAGCATGAGGCGTAGAGAGCATATGATATCTGCCTGCAGTGATTGAAAGAGAATCAGAGAATCACAGAATCATTCAGGATTGGAAGGGACCACAAGGGTCAGCCAGTTCCACCCCCCGCTGCCATGCCCAGGGACACCCTACCCTAGGTCAGGCTGCACACAGCCTCAGCCAGCCTGGCCTGAAACACCTCCAGCCATGGGGCCTCAACCACCTCCCTGGGCAACCCATTCCAGCCTCTCACCACTCTCATGCTGAACAACTTCCTTCTCACCTCCAACCTGACTATCCCCACCTCGAGCTTTGCTCCATTCCCCTTAGTCATCACTCCCTGAGAGCCTAAAAAGTCTCTGCCCAGCTTTTTTGTAGCCCCCTTCAGATACTGGAAGGCCACAAAGAGGTCACCTGGAAGCCTCCTTTTCTGCAGGCTGCACAGCCCCAACTCTTTCAGTCTGTCCTCACAGCAAAGCTGCTGCAGCTCCCTGAGCATCCTCGTGGCCTTTCTCTGGACACACTCCAGCATCTCCACGTCCCTCTTTGTAATGGAGGCTCCAGAACTGGACGCAGTACTCCAGGTGGGGTACACAGATAAACATCAATGCAAGTGTGGAAAGAAGGCAGGCAGCTGATGTTTTGTTTTGAAATCTTACCCACTTCAGAAATAGTTTATAGCTTATGCAGAATGCTGCTTTAATTTTGTACAGATTTTCATTATCTAAAATAATCTGCCTCTCATTAGCTCTCTGTATGAAGCAAATACTTTGTCCTCACTGAAAAAAGCAAAACAAAGTAAAAAGAGGAGGATTTTATTCCCATTCCTTTATGGCTTTTAAATGACAGAGCAGAGTTAATAGCAAAACCGTTGTGCTGTTAGACATAATACATGTATTGATAGATGCATGGAATGGTTTGGGCTGGAAGGGACCTTGAAGATCACAGAATCACAGATTGAAGATCATCTAGTTCAACCCTCCTGCTAAAGATATCACAGTATCACAGTATCACAGTATCACCAAGGTTGGAAGAGACCTCACAGATCATCAAGTCCAACCCTTTACCACATATATGCACCCATCTTCTTTAGGAGTTATTCTCTTGTTGCTCACCCACCAATCTGAATCATTTGCCCTTGGTGCTGCTAGGATAAGCCTGCAGCTTTATTTGGATGGTGCTCTAAAATGCAGCTGCTTGGAAGTTGTCTCTTTTCTCTTGCCTGGAAGGTGACTGCAGCATTTGTTGCTGAAATTTCAGTGTGGCTGGAGATCTGTATGAAATTGTATGAGATCTGTATGCTTTAAAAGCAATCCAATTAAACTGCTTCTAAAGAATGAGCTGCCCAGGGAGGTGCTTGAGTCACCCACCCTGGATGTGTTTAAGGGTCGTTTGGATGTGGTGTTTAGGGCTGTGATTGAAGATGAATCTTGTAGAGTAGAGTCCTAAGTTGGATTTGGTGATCCTGAGGGGCTTTTCCAACCTGGATGTGGCTTTGATTCTGTGATATGTTGTGTATTCAGTCCCCCATCAAAATATTCTCAACAGACAATACCACTATCAGTGGATGCTTTCTAGAATTCCAGTATAGAGTACAGGCAAATATTTAGGTGTATTTTACTGTGGAAATAGAAGATGGTCTCAGTTTTCTCTGTAAGTAGCAGGTGGGTAGGTCTGGATCTTGCTGGGATTGTTCAGAGAAGAGAAGGCTCTGGTGGGATCTTACAGTTGTCTTCTAGTACCTGAAGGGATTCTATAGGAAAGCTGGTCAGAGACTTTTCATAAGGGATCAAGCAATAGGACAAGGTTTTAAGCTGAAGGACAGGTTTAGACTAGATCTTGGAAGTTCTTCAGTACAGTCTACAGTTCTTCAGTTCAGCCTACAACTACCTGAAAGGAGATGGTAGCCAGGTGGGGTTGGTCTCTTCTGCCAGGCAAGCAGCAACAGAACAAGGGGACGCAGTCTGCAGCTGTGCCAGGGGAGGTCCAGGCTGGATGTTAGGAGGAAGTTGTTGGCAGAGAGAGTGATTGGCATTGGAATGGGCTGCCCAGGGAGGTGGTGGAGTCACCGTGCCTGGAGGTGTTGAAGCCAAGCCTGGATGAGGCTCTCAGTGCCATGGTCTGGTTGGTTGGCCAGGGCTGGGTGATAGGTTAGTCTGGATGAGCTTGGAAGTCTCTTCCAACCTGGTTGATTTTATGATTCTACAAGTGTGGTGTGACTCTGGAATAGATTGCCTAGAGAGGTTGTGGATGCCTTCTCCCTGGGGATGTTTAAATCCAGGTTGGATGAGGCCTTGAGCAGCTAAGTTTATCTGGGAGGTGTCCCTGCCCATGGCAGGGAGATGGGATCCTAAAGTCTCTTTCAGACTAAGCCATTCTGTGACTACAGGCATAAAGTGTCAAGCAGTTATAAGCTGTTCATGAAACAGTTTTTATTTCCCTTGTCACTTTTGGTTCTGAAGAAGTTTCTTTGAGAAGTATTTCATTTGAAAGCAGTGGTGGGATTGTGAGCTCTAGGTGAGCGATTTGCCTCTATGGTCTCAAAGGCATCTTCCAACTTTGACAGCTTTATGATTCTATGATTCTAATTTGCATTTCAAGTGGAAGGAAGATTGGCAAGAATGAGGAGTAAGAATGAGATACATATTTCAATTTTATTACTTTCCTGTATTGCAACATTGGCATTTGCATTCAGAATGTTAGGGGTTGGAAGGGACCTCCACAGATCATTGAGTCCAACCCTCCTGCCAGAGCAGGACCAGAGAATCTAGCACAGCTTGCACAGGAGTGCATCCAGGCAGGGCTTGAAGGGCTCCAGAGAAGGAGACTCACACAAACTCTCTGGGCAGCCTGTTCCAGAGCTCCATGACTCTTACAGTAAAGGAATTCTTCCTCCTGTTGAAGTGGAACTTCCTGTGCTGTAGTTTACATCCATTACCTCCTGTCCAATCCCAGGGTGCAACTGAGAAGAGTTTGTCCCCTCCCTCTTGACCTCCAGCCCTCAGATATTTATAAACATTGATTAAATCCCCTCTAAGTCTTCTTTTCACCAGACCACAGGGCTCAGCTGAGAAACACAAAATCATAGAATCAACCAGGTTGGAAAAGACCTCCAAGATCATCCAGTCCAACCTAGCACCCAGCCCTGGCCAAGCAACCAGACCATGGCACTAAGTGCCTCATCCAGGCTTTGCTTGAACAACTCCAGGGACAGCAACAGAACCTATCCCCTCTCTCTTGACACCCATGCTTGCATTAAGGTCACAATTTAAGTTCCTTCTACATCCTCCATAATCTTTTCCTCCTGATATTGGTAGAAGTGATGGAAGAACAAGGTGAAGGAGTTCTCTAACATGGCAATGCTCCCCTGTTAAGAAATTTTCAAGCTTGCCTAAGTGAGCAGGACAAACATACTCTTAAAGCCACATTTATGGAACGAGTGCTGCAGAATGGACAGGCAGCCTGATCATCCTGTGTGAGATCACTTTTATTAATGTCATTATAATGCTCTGAGATAACCAGCTCTAACAGTTTAATCTTGCACATCAGACAGATCCTGGCTACTGTGATGGAAATCTTCAGCCACCCTCCAAAACAGCTGAGAGCTGCCAGAATAAATAGCAATTGTGAAATGACGTTCCTCAAACTTAATTAGGTGTCACATTTTTGTGGAAGCCTTTTAGAGTAGTAATGTAGATCTAGAAAAAATTAAATAAAAGGCAAATTTTTCAGCTTCTGACACAGAATCATAGAATGCTTTGGATTGGGAGTGACCTCAAAGATCATCTAGCTCCAACCCCCCACCATAGGCAGGGACACCTCCCACTAGAACAGGTTGCTCAAGGGCTCATCCAAGCTAGCCTTGAACACCTCCAGGGAGGTTGTGGAGCACAGAATCACAGAATGTGATTGAAGCCTTCTCATCTCCAGACTGCACAGCCTCAACTCTTTCAGTCTGTCGTCACAGCAGAGCTGCTGCAGCCCTCTGAGTATCTTTGAGGCCCTTCTCTGGACACACTCCAGCATCTCCACAGCCCTCTTGTAATGGGGGCTCCAGAGATGGATGCAGTACTCCATGTGAGGTCTCAGCAGAGTGCAGTAGAGGGTGAGAATCCCCTCCCTGGCCCTTCTGGCCACACTTCTCCTGCTGCAGCCCAGGCTCTGCTTGGCTTTCTGGGCTGCAAGTGCACACTGCTGGCTCCTGTTGAGCTTCTTGTCCAGCAGCACCCCCAAGTCCTTCTCCTCAGGGAGGGACACTCACTGCCCAGCTTGGATTTGTGCTTGACATTGACTCAACACAGATGCAGGATCTTGCACTCGAGGCCATCATTCTGTGACTTCTAAGTAGTAGCAGACATTGGGAGGGGCAGGTTTATTGGAGCATCACAAGAAAATGTGAGTGGGGCAGTTGCTCCACCACGTAGCCCAGAGATCAGTCTCGTGGGTGCTCCAGCCTCAGCCTCGCTCTAGCAGCAGGCCAAGTACGTGGGGATTTTCAGAAGCACGGCACAAGTGTTTCCAGAGAAAGCCAAGCAAGCGTGAAGTCTCCCAGCCAAGCTGTGTGTTGTTACTCACTGAGTTTACAATTCTGAGAAAGTATTCTGCTCAAGTGGAAAAACAAACAGATTCCCCCAGACCCAGCCCCTTCTTCCATGAGCACAGACATCTGGCACGGGGGAGCTTCTACATGCTAAGAGGGAGAAGGTGGAACCCTAATACTAACACTTGCCTCCTCTTCTCTCTCTGCAATGCTCTCTTAAGAATCTCTTTGCTCATTATTTGGTGAAGAAAAAATAAATCATTAAGGGCAGTCAGTTTGTTTTGGCTGAGTTTGAAACTGATTCAATGCCTTTTGAGCTTCTTTTTTAGAGCGGCTTCATTATCCAAACTCATATGCATCTTTTGGGCTGAGGAGAGGTTGGCAGGAGTGCAGTGTTCTTAGGTTTAAAAAAGTATTAAAACATCTTTCCCTTTCACCAGGATTTCATTTCTCTCCTTACACCACACAAAAGGAAGCAAGAGCTCCTCGTTGCACTGCCAGATTTCGGTCTCATAATAAAAACAAGAGGCAAACTAAAACAAGCAAGACCAGATAGGCCATTAGCATTCTACTGAGCATATGTTCAAATCATTAGAACACAGGAAAAAGGACGTTCTCCTACAAGCTCTGTCAAGGTGCCAAAAGTTGATTCCTGTTTCAAGGTCTTCATAAAGGCACAGCAAAGCAGAAAGGAGCATCATTTGTTTGTCGGTGATGGGATATCTTGGAGAGGATGGGAAAAATATTCACAGTGTCACAGGGAAAGGTGAATAAGAAATGTGTTTAGAATTAGTTCCTATGAAGCTGAGGATTAAATTGAGAATAAAATATACCTATACTCTTAAAAAAACAAACCCTGTGGTGTGTTACAAGCAGTGATGTCATATTTACCAGGCTGTAAGGTAGATTTCTGGTGTGTATTTGATATACCAGAATATCTCATATATATAATATTGTATCTATATCTATACCTATATCTATATATTTCTATCTATATGTCTCTATCTATATCTCTATACCTATAACTCTCCATATATCTATATATATCTATACCTATATCTCTATATCTATACCTATATCTCTCTACCTCTATCTATATTTCTTGATCTCTATATATCTATCTCTATATATCTATCTCTATATCTACATCTCTGTATCTCTATATCAAATGTAGATTGAGGGAGGGTCTCCTCTGCTTCTACTCTGCCTTGCTGAGACCCCATTTTGAGTACTGCCTTCAGTTTTGGGCTCCCCAGTTTAAGAGGGACAGGGATCTGCTGGAAAGAGTCTGGTGGAGGGCTAGGAGGATGATGAGGGGACTGGAGCACTGCCTGATGAGGAGAAGCTGAGGGATCTGGGGCTGCTTAGTCTGGAGAAGAGAAGACTGAGAGAGGATCTTATAAATGTTCATAAATCTCTGAGGGCTGGGGGTCAGGAGAGGGGGGACAGGCTCTGCTAACTGCTCCCTGGGATAGATCAAGGAGCAATGGATGGAAGCTGCAGCACAGGAGGTTCCACCTCAACACAAGGGGAACTTCTTGACTGTAAGGATAGCAGAGCTCTGGAACAGGATCCTCAAAGAAGTTATGGAGTCTCATTCTCTGGAGCCTTTCAAGGCCTGTCTGGATGTGTTCCTGTGTGACCTGAGCTAGTCTGTATGGTCCTGCTGTGGCAGGGGGATTGGACTCAATAATCTCCTTGTGTCCTTTCCAACCTCTGACATCCTGTGAGTCTGTGATCCTGTGATAGTTCAGTGTTTCTTCATACCCTAAACGCATGCTGGGTGCACACAGCCTTCTCTTCCCAGTTCCCTCCACCCTTCTCCTTAGCATAATCAGGAGTGTGGATCTTTTCAGGGCAGTGAAACAAGTAGTTTATCAACACCTCTTTTTGCAAGCCTCTGCATACACCACTCAGACCAACTGATCTATGTACCTACCTTCTCCAGTTTTATTCTCACACAAGAGTTCCTCATCTTTAACTGCTTTGTGAAGTGATTCTCTATCACTTCTCATTTCTATAACCATACAACATGACAAAACCAAACTCAGAATCCTTGGAGAGACTACATCATAAATTTGTACAACGACTCTGATATTTGCAGTGCTGAAAGCTGAGTTTCTTCATACTCAATCAGTATTCAGGAGAGGACTGGAAAAGTCTTTCTTGCTTTAAACATTTTTTTTTTTGCATTGTTAATCTTTCTTTCACAAGGGTAAGTAATAATTCACTAAATAGATGACTCCTGAAAGTCAGATGTTGAGTTATCTATTTAAGACTGGCCCAGTGGGTATAAAATAGCATTTCTAACCAGGTGAGCATGAGTCACTTTGGCATTAATGTGCTCATTTCAAGTCCTATTTCCACCAGTGACAATGGAAAAGTTTATTTCTCATTAAAGTTTGAAGTAAAAGAGCCTTTGGAGAGTATCAAAGAGCGTGGGTGTTGCTAGACTGAATTCATCTCTGCAACTCAGAAAGATTTCAGTCAGGATTCAGTCAGATATTAATGATCACAGGATCAGGACCACAGAATGTTTAGGGGTTGGAAGGGACTGTTATAAAGGGGGCTAGTTGAAATCTGAGTTTGGGGTAAAATGCAATGAGGCTGATTTAAAAGTTATTAAATGATTAAATATACACAAAATAATTCCCCCAAACTTATTTCATAGAATCATAGAATCAAGCAGGTTGGAAGAGACCTCCAAGCTCATCCAGTCCAACCTAGCACCCAGCCCTATCCAATCAACCAGACCATGGCACTAAGTGCCCCAGCCAGGCTTTGCTTCAACACCTCCAGGGACAGAGACTCCACCACCTCCCTGGGCAGCCCATTCCAATGCCAATCACTCTCTCTCTGAAGAACTTCCTCCTGACATCCAGCCTATACTTTCCCCAGCACAATTTGAGGCTGTGTCCCCTTGTTCTATTGCTGCTTGCCTGGGAGAAGAGGCCACCCCCCACCTGGCTGCAATGTCCCTTCAGTTCCCTTACAACTCTCCACACAAGTTCTTGGGTGCTGTCAGCAGAGCCATGTCACACAATGTCTCTGTACAAGGGGATTCTGACAGGCTCAGAAAGTGCCTTTAGCAGAGAGTCTGGCAGCTTCCTTCGCCGCTTGTGAGGTCGATTCAAACCCTTTAGCCACTGGAACAAAGAGCTCAGAATACTCACTGCTCCTGGCGCCTGTGGCCCAAAGCATAGGCAGGAGAATATCCAGCAGAAGTCCTGTGGCGAGTTCCACCTGGGCTGCAGAGTGGAACCAGCTGCTGGCTGAGGCGGCTGAGGCGGCTTGAGGCGGTTTGAGGCGGCTGAGGCAGCTGAGGTGACAGGCAGGCGAGCGGCAGGTGAGCGAGGAAGGAGCGAGCAGCCCAGCAGCTTATTCCCCTGTGCACCCCCATTTACAGGCTAATGGTCTCACTGGCCACACAGTCACCCACTCACCCCTGGCCACCACCCAGGTAGCCCCAAAATGGCAGAGCCCACAGGTGTGCCCTTCCGAAAATGGGGGCGCGTTCGCCTTGCACGCCACAGGGGCTGGGCCTGTGAAACCCCTCTCAGGCGACCGGATCAAACCGGACTGGGCTGCCTGGGTTCCTTTGTCCTCTTCTCCCGCCTCTGGCTGCAGTGCAGACAGGCAGGTAACTAAGGCAGGACATGCTCGAGCCCATGTGATGCCCTTTAGGACTCTTCACCACAGGGACCTCCGCAGATCATTGATTCCAACCCCTCTGCCCCAGCAGGACTATGGAATCTAGCTCAGGTCACACAGGAATGCATCCAGACAGGACCTGAATGGCTTCACAGAAGGAGGCTCCACAATCTCTCTGGGCAGCCTGTTCCTGTGCTGTCACATTTACAGTAAAGAAGTTCTTGCTTATGTCGAGGTGGAGCTTCCTGTGCTGTGGTTTACATCCATCACCCCTTGTCCTGTCCCAGGGCATAAGTGAGAAGAGTTTCTCCCCTCCCTCCTCACCCCCAGCCCTCAGATGTTTATAAACATTGATTAGATCTCCTCTCAGTCTTCTCTTCACCAGTCCAAATAGCCCCAGGGCCCCCAGCCTTTCCTCACAGGGCAGTGCTCCATGCCCTAAACATCTTCATAGCCCTCCCTTGGACTCTTTGAAGTAGATCCTTGTCCCTTTTCAACTGGAGAGCCCAAAATTGAACACAATATTCCAGGTGAGGTCTGGATTTCTTTACATCATTCTGAATGGTTTCAGTCTGGTTGTAGTACTGAGCAATTTGTTCAAAGTCTTGTTTCAAACAGAGCTCATTGCTCTCTACAACTCCCTGAAGGGAAGCTGTAGCCAGGTGGGGTTGGGCTCTTCTGCCAGGCAAGCAGCAACAGAACAAGGGGACACAGTCTCAAGTTGTGCCAGGGGAGGTCTGGGCTGGATGTGAGGAGGAAGCTGTTGTCAGAGAGAGAGTGATTGGCATTGGAATGGGCTGCCCAGGGAGGTGGTGGAGTCGCTGTGCCTGGAGGTGTTGAAGCAAAGCCTGGATGAGGCACTTAGTGCCATGGTCTGGTTGATTGGCCAGGGCTGGGTGCTAGGTTGGACTGGATGAGCTTGGAGCTCTCTTCCAACCTGCTTGATTCTATGATTCTGTGAATGTCAGGGGCTGGAAGGGACCTCAAAAGCTCATCCAGTCCAACCCCCTGCCAGAGCAGGATCACCTAGGCCAGATCACACAGAAACATGTCCAGGTGGGTTTTGAATATCTCTGGAGAAGGACACTCCACAACCCATCCTGGGCAGCCTGTCCAGTGTTCTGTCATCCTCATGATTCCATGGAACTTCCTATGCCTCAGCTTCCACCCACTGCCCCTCTGTGACCAGCCCTTTATCCCAGTCTTGTTCTCAGCCCAGCAACTTCCAGCACCTTCCTAAGCTGTGTCAGCATCTGTGTGGTGATCTTTCCACTCCCCTCCTCAGTCTGGCTGTTGGCCTGTGTTCTGCCCATGACCCAGGAGCCTGACACATGTGGCCACCTCCCTGCTTGCTGAGCCCCTGCCTTTCTCTGCATGAGAACAATGAACTGCTCCCCGGGAAGGTGCAACCTCCCTTCCCACCAGATGTTTCTCCCTGATCTGGGATGTGACCGACAGGATAAGGCAACTTTCTACCTTGCTCAGCAGCATGTCTTTTGTACAGCAGTACATATGGTGCACATACAGCACCCTGAGCACAAACAAAACCTTTGTGTCATCTGTCACTATGAGTGGAAACATGGAATCTCTCACCTCTGCTCACTTCTTCTGCTCTACTCCACTCCAATGAGACCCCACCTGGAGTACAGCAACCAGTTCTGAAGCCACTGTTTAAAGAAAGATATGGAAGTGCTGGAGTGTGTCCAGAGAAGGGCAATGAGGATAATCAGAGTGCTGAAGCTCCTCTCCTATGGAGACAGAGAGAATTGGGGCTGTTCAGTCTGGAAAGGAGAAGGCTCCAAGGAGACCTTATTATGTCCTTCCAGTATCTGACAGGGCCTACAGGAAAGCTGGGGAGGATTACTTCTTCTAGTGGAGAGTAGATTTAAACTGGATCTTAGGAAGAAGTTCTCCAGTTCAATGATGCTGAGACTCTGGAATGGGTTGCCTGGGGAAGTTGTGGATGCCTACTCCCTGGGGATGTTTAAGTCCAGGCTGGATGAGGACTCAAGCAGCTGAGTCTAGTGAAGAGGCATTGCTGTTCACAGCAGGGATGCTGGAATAGATGATCCCTGAGGTTGCTTCTAATCTAAGCCATCCTATGATTCCAGAGCTGCCTTGTTTGCTTCTCTTAGGTGTGAATTGAAAGATCTGAGTTTATCTCACCTCCACTGCCATGTACACTACTACGTTTTAGCTTAGATCTGGGATACTCCAACACCACATTCTGACATGGGAGTATCTCACTGAGGTGAAGCAGTGTAATTGTGTGATGCTGGAGAGGGACCTTTTACAGAGTCATGCAATGACAGAATGTGGGGTAATGGCTTCAAAGTAGGAAAAGATAGATTTAGATTGGAAAACAGGGAAAAAAATCTTCACCAGAAGGGTATGAGGTTGCTCAGAGAGGCTCCAACCTGGAAGCATCTAAAGTCAGGTTGGACGGGAACTTGAGCAATATGGTCCAGGAGGAAGTGTCCCTGCCCATGGCAGGGTGAGTGGAATTAGATGATCTTTGAGGTGCCTTCCAACTCAAACCATTCTGTGATTCTATGAGATGTCTGCACTCTAAGATTATTGCTTGCTACACAAAAGGAGGCACAAGGTGCTGACAGGTGGTGCACCTCAGCTGGTGCATTTATCTGCCACACAGGAGGACTAAAACCAAGCCCTCACAGCAGTGCTTATGTAATCGTGGTTGGCAACTGGAACAGCTGCAAAAGACAGACACCAGGCAGCTGCTTTATAAAAGCCAATCATTAGAGCAGGCAAATGTGAGCTACAAGATGCCCAAGTCCCAGTTTCTCAGCTGGAAAAGGAACAACAAGGATTTCAGTCCAGCTCTTAAATGACAGATCCCCTCTCAGTCTTCTCTCTCCAGACTAAACTGCCCCAGGGCTCCCAGGCTCTCTTCATAGGAGAGATGCTCAAGTTCCCCAGTCATCCTCGTGGCTCTCCACTGGACTCTCTCCAGCAGTTCCCTGTCTCTCCTGAACTGGAGAGCCCAAAACTGGACACAGTATTTCAGGTGTGGTCTCAGCAGGGCAGAGCAGAGGGGCAGAAGAACCTTCCCAGCCTTGCTGGCCACACTTCCTGACTCACCCAGGATGCCATCGATTCTCTTGCCTACAAGAGCACATTGCTGGCCCATGCAGAACTTGCTATCCAGCAGCACTCCAAGACCTTTCTCCACGGAGCTGCTTTCCAGCAGGACATCCCCCAGCCTGAACTCATCTCTGCTGTTATTCCTGTTGTTGTGTGTTTTCTTTTTTTAATCCTTTCTGTTTGGTTGGGTTGGGTTGGTTTTGTAACTCCTTTTTGGCTTACCTGAGCTTGCTCAATCATCTCCACAGATCACACAGTCCATCTGACACACTTTGTTACATAAACTGCAGGCCATGGAGGGAGGAGGCACAAGGAAGGGAGCACATTTTTCTCCCTACTAATTTGCAGCACGTTTGCAGGATCTTCCTTTCTTTTGCTTCTGCCTTCCATGGAGAGACCTTTTATTTTGAGAGAGAGAGAGATGGGGCATTTGTCAAAGAACAAGGTACAACCCAGGCAGTTAGATACATCACAGCCAGCCCGTCCAGATTGCATGTAAATTGAGTAGTTACAGGGTGAAGCAATAACCTTTTCAAATGACTGATAATAGCACTTCCAAATTCTTGGAATAGCCCTGCTGGCTGAAGAGAAGTAAATCAAAGTGAAAGCCAGAAGATGACCAGCATGACAAATAGTGTCCATTGGGTCACTTTTCTCCCCGCAGGGAAATGCTTCCATGAAAGCAAATGGAGGTATCAGTTAGTATCAAAAGCTTCCAGAAGGGTGAAAAGTAAATAAAGGACAAACTGTACCAGGAAAATATGACCCAGAGAATTGACAGCATTGCAGAAATAGTCAGATTAAGAAAACATTCCATTTGAGGGACCATTGCTTCTGAGCCATCTGATTCATAGTTTGGTTTGGTTTTGTTTTTCTTCTCTTTCATAGCAGTTAGGTCAAAAGGGATCACTGGAAAATCCAGGCTATGCTGCCTTTTGCAAAGAGATTTTGTACTTCACTGAAAAGCTTTTGTGCAAAATCCCTTGCTTATTTTATTTCACCCTACTTGATTTCGTTTGGTTTCATTTGATTTTTATTTTCTTTTAGCTTTATTTTATTTAATTTCATTTTATTTTAGTCTATTTTATTGTATTTTATTTTATTTTAGCCTATTTTACTTTAGCCTATTTTATTGTATTTTATATTATTCTATTTATTTTATTCTATTTTAATTTTAGTCTATTTTATTCTATTCTATTTTATTCTGTTCTATTTTATTCTATTCTACTCTATCTTATTCTATTCTACTTTTAGTCTATTTTATTTTATTCTATTCTATTCTATCTTGTTCTATTCTATTTTATTCTACCTTATTCTAGTCTATTTCATTCTATTCTATCTTATTTTGTTCCATTCTGTCTTATTTTGTTCTATTCTAGTATATTTTATTCTATTCTATTCTATCTTAGTTTATTCTATTCTATCTTATTTTGTTCTATTCTAGTATATTTTATTTTATTTTATTCTACCTTGTTTTATTCTATTCTATCTTATTTTATTCTATCTTTTTATTTTTATTTTATTTTATTTTATTCTATTCTCTTCTATCTTATTTTATTCTATTCTCTTTTAGTCTATCTTATTCTATTCTGTTTTAGTCTATTTTATTTTATTTATCTATTTTATTTTTTCTGTCCTATTCTGTTCTACTCTACCTTATTTTATTCTATATTATTTTATTTAGCAGAGCAACCTGAGTTTGGCTGGTGTGTATTCAGAGCTGTATTCACTCTTGAGCTAAAGAACCAAGGAGGGTTATTCTGTCACCACCCTTGGGAGTTCACCTCAAAGGTTCATAATTTTCTCTCAAAAATATGTATTAATATTTCTTTTTCCCTATGCCATGACACAATTAGATTTCATCTATGCCATGCCAGCCTCCTTTGAGGTAGTTGTAGACACAATGAGCTCTGCCCTGAGCCTCCTCTGCTGCAGGCTGCACACCCCCAGCTCCCTCAGCCTCTCCTCACAGGGCTGTGCTCCAGGCCCCTCCCCAGCCTTGCTGCCCTTCTCTGCTACACAATCTATTTTTTCCCTCATTCCTTTGTGTTAATCAAAGTTCCTGAAGCTAAGAGACACTTGAATGCATTTGAAGGTCAGACTGATCTTATCAAGAGGCAGCATCTACCCTCTCTTGGCAAAAGAAACTAGATACCTGTACCTTGGACCAAGCAGTTTGCTTTCGACATCTGTACTAGGAGAGGAAGCTGTAAGATCTTCACTCTTGAGAAAGCAGTAGAGGTGACACATAAAACTGAAGTTGTTTATCAAGGGACAGGTGTAGGTTTGTTTCTGTTTCATTAGTAGGAGACAAGCTCAAGCAATGAACCACATGCACAGATCTGTGCACAAGATCAGAGCCTTTCTTAGAGGTGCAGCCCAGAGAAGCAGAGAGAAAGCTGATGTTTTGAACAGAGAGTATTGCATCCAGTTCTGGGCTCTCCAGTTCAAGAGGAACAGGGATCTACTTGGGAGAGTCCAAGGGAGGGATGCAAGGATGCTGGAGCAACTGGAGCACTGCTTGATAAGGAATGGCTAAGAGCCCTGAGGCTGGTTAGTCTGGAGGGGAGAAGGCTGAGAGGGGATCTGAACAATGTCTATAAATATCTGAGGTCTGGAGGTCATGAAGGAAGGGACAGGAGCAGCCTCTGCTCACTTGTGCCATGGGATAGGACAAGGGGCAATGAATGGGAACTACAGTACAGGAAAATCTACCTCAACAGGAGGAAAAACTTCACTCTGAGGGTCCCATAGAACTGGCACAGGCTGCCCAGAGAGGTTGTGGGGTCTCCTTTTCAAAAGGCAAAACTACAAAGGAAGTATCAGAAGCATTCAGCATTTTATCAGACATCATTTATGTAACTGAGTACCCAGACAGCTATTTCTGTCTTAAATTATTAAAGCAACCATAATTCTCCAGTCTTCCAAAGACAGTGACAGCAGGAAACAAAATGAAACAAATCTCAGCTGTGTGCCTGTTTAAGGTCTGTTTTGTCCTGCTTAAGCATTCATCTTTTGAACTGATGTCTTTTCAGACTATTCCATTTCTCATCTGGTTTGACATTCTCAGACTTCATTAAAGCTTCTTTTTATCAAACTGTTTGGAGCTGCAAAGCAGAGTTTCCATTTTCATTAGGACTGGGTGACAAGTAGCATTGATGTATTAGGAAATGTCTTTTCCTTCTGGCAGGCAAAGGAATGATTTTAATTGCTACAAGCGTAAGCGTAGTGACTGGTGTGGAAATGAAGGTCCTTGCATTCATTGTACTGTGTTCATGGAATCATAGAATCAACCAGGTTGGAAGAGACCTCCAAGATCATCCAGCCCAACCTGCAAAGTTAATGCAAAGTGTTGTGTTATTAATAGCATATTAATAATATTTGTCATTCTAATGTCAATATCTGAGTGCATTAAGGTTCCATTCTAGTCTGAGTGCATAAAGATTCCAGATGTGGATTCCAGAAGTGGTAGGAGAAGAGGAAATGTGCTATCTCAGTGGGCAGAGCTGAGACATCAGGGAGGTCATTCACCGTGATTACAGAGTCACAGCCATTAAGATGCCAACTGGATGGTCTTGGAGGTCTCTTCCAACCTGGTTGATTCTATGATTCTATGAATTACAAAATGACTAGTGGCACTAAGTGCCTCATCCTGCCTCCTTTTAAACACCTGCAGGGATGGAGACTCCACCACCTCCCCAGGCAGCCCATTCCAATGCCAGTCACTCTTGCTGTGAAGAACTTCTTTCTAACATCCAGCCTAAAGCTGCCCTGGTACAGCTTGAGACTGTGTCCTCTTGTTGTGTCACTGGGTGCCTGGTCCTATCACAGGGTACAATTGAGAAGAGTTTGTCATCTGTTACTCCAGACATCAGCACCTGTCTCTCCTGTGCGCCACATCAGCTCCAAATGCTGCAAGTGTAGAGTGTGGATGTCCAAATCGACAGGACTCTTGTGAAACCTCTCAAAGCTTGCAAACAGCAGCACTTTCAGTAGCTTTCTGCCCGGCCCTTCTGAGCCATGGGGCTGTCCACAACATCATTCCTGCATTCTTGCTTGCACAAGGACTTATAATCACCTCTCCATCAGTGCTTCAGCAATGCTTAGCAACCTTTCGATGCAGTATAAACTGTCTCTGTGCAGTTCAATGTAAATTGTGTCTGAGCAGTTGTAGTTTTTGGTGAAAAAGTAGGATGTAGTTTATCTTATATTTTGTATCTAGCTTGAAAGCTTCCAAAATGAAGCTCTCTTCCCTCCCTCTACTGCCCTGCCTTGCCCTGCCCTTTTCCCTGCTCTCTTTTTCTTTTCTTGGCAGGGAAGCTCCAGCTCATGTTGAACTGAAAGGATGAAAACCACAGGAACGTCAGAAAATGATGGCAATCTTTGTTTAAATCATAATTGCACAGTGCCAGAAATATTTGCTCCTGGTATTTATTCCCAGTTGTCAAAATCACTGCAGATAGCAGAGCATCTGGAACACATGGACTCAGTCCGTGGCAGGAAGCAGAGCAAGAGCCCTGTGAGCCGCACGAAGCACACCCCACAGAGGTTGGAGATTATCCACTTGCACTGCCTCAAAACATTACTTCTGTTCATCACTGCTGCAAAGAAACAAGAGGAGAGGCTGAAAAACTGCTTGGGAGGTGATCTGCTGGAAAGCAGCCCTGTGGAGAAGGACCTAGGAGTCCTGGTGGACAGCAAAGCATGGGATGGCAGTGTGCTCTCCTGGCCAGGAAGGCCAGTGGGGGATCTTGGGGTGCATTAAAAGAAGTGCAGCCAGCAGATCGAGGGAGATTCTCCTCCACCTCTACTCTGCCTTAGTGAGACCTCACCTGGAATATTGCATGCAGTTCTGAGCACCCCAGTTCAGGAAGGACAGGGAGAGACTCTCTCTGGGGAGAGTCCAGGGGAGGGCTACAAAGATGGTTAAGGGGTGGAGCAGTGCTCTGTGAGGGAAGGCTGAGGGACCTGGAGCTTTTGATCTGGTGAATAGAAGACTTAGAGGGGCTCTAATCAATGTTTACAGATATTTGGGGGTCAAGAGGGAGGGGAAAACTCTACACAGTTGCACCCTGTGATAGGACCAGACATCCGATGGCACAAGAGGACACAGTCTCAAACTGTACCAGGGCAGATTTAGGCTGGATGTTAGGAAATTCTTCACAGCAAGAGTGATTGGCACTGGAATAGGCTGCTCGAGGAGGTGGTGGAGTCACCATCCCTGGAGGTGTTTAAAAGGAGGCTGGACGAGGCACTCAGTGCCATGGGTTAGTTAACGAGAAGGTGCTAGGTGCTAGGTTGGACTTGATGATCTTGAAGGTCTTTTCCAACCTGGTTAATTCTGTGATTCTGTGACAAGGGATAATGGATGTAAACTACAACACAGGAAGTTCCACCTCAACATGAAGAAGAACTTCTCTACTGCAAGGGTCACAGAGCACTGGAACAGGCTCTGCAGAGAGGTTGTGGAGTCTCCTTCCCTGGAGATTTTCAAGACCCATCTGGATGTGTTCCTGTGTGACCTGAGCTATATTCTATGGTCCTGCTGTGGCAACGGGGTTGGACTCGATGATCTGTGGAGGTCCTTTCCAATGTCTAACATCCTCTGATCCTGTGAACCGAATAACAATTTTCTGACCCATTCTGCAAACAATATGAGTGACTCATTTAAGCTAACATTTGGGGCTGGCTGTACTAGCCATTTATTTTGGCAGCACTCAAGAAGAGATAAAGCTGATGTGAAACTGATTGAAGACAAATATTGATTATTTTGCCTAACACCACCCTTTGTCCTAGAACCTTGCAGTCACCAAAGCAATTAAAGACCTACTGTTTTCTTGGTTTGTTTCTTCTGAGTCAGAAACTGATGTCATACTGAAACAAGTTATTGTAGATAAAGATTGCAGTATATTTAGCATTGAGAAAGGACACAGGCTGGATGGGTGGGCAGAGGCCAATGGGATGAGATTTAACAAGGCCAAGGGCAGGGTTCTACACTTTGGCCACAACAACCCCAAGCAGCACTACAGGCTGGGGATAAAGTGACTGGAGAGCAGCCAGGTAGAGAGAGACCTGGGGGTGCTCCAGCAGTGTGCCCAGGTGAGCAGCAGAGCCAATGGCATCCTGGACTGGCTCAGGAGCAGTGTGGGCAGCAGGACAAGGGAAGTTATCCTGCCCTTGTACTTGGCACTGCTCAGGCCACAACTTGGATGCTGTGCCCAGTTCTGGGCTCCTCAATTCAAGAGATGTTGAGGTGCTGGAAGGTGTTTGGAGAAGGGCAGCAAGGCTGGGGAGGGGCCTGGAGCAGAGCCCTGTGAAGAGAGGCTGAGAGAGCTGGGGGCGTGCAGAAGAGGAGGCTCAGGGCAGATCTCATTTGTGTCTGCAGCTACTTGAAGGGAGACTGTAGTCAAGTGAGGTTGGTCTCAGGGAGGTGGTGGAGTCGCCATCCCTAGAGGTGTTCAAAAAAGCCTGGCTGAGGCACTTAGTGCCATGGCCTGGTTGATTGGCTAGGTCTGGGTGCTAGGTTGGACTGGATGAGCTTGGAGCTCTCTTCCAACCTGGTTATTCTATGATTCTGTGACAGAGCTCTAAGGTAATTGTAGCTGAACATCCAGAGGTATCTGTACTTTTCTGGTGGAGTGCTCTGTACTATGGAGCAGTGCATGGTCTGTGAATATAGGATAAGAACCAAGTACCTGATCCTTGCCTTTTCAAAACCAAGTCGAGTCTATCTACAAAAAAGATACTGTAGATCTTTTAAGTCACCTATTCAAGCCAGAACACAGACTAAAATTCATCCACCAAAGCAACAATTTGGGCAGAACCTAGTCCACCACCTAGTAACAACTACTTCACATCTTCAGAGGAGGGCTGCTACTCTGTTTTGATTTTTCCAGAAAAAAATATACATCTCAGCACAGGAAGATGCAATGCCAATGGCAGAGAAAGAAAAGACAGAGACCTGAAATACTGGAAGATTTGGCACTCTCTCTCTCTCTGTCAAGAGGAAAGCCAAAACCTAAAAGTAGTTGCTGGCTTCCCCCTGCTGGCAGTGAAAAAATGCATCTGTCTCCTAACTGCTTATTGCTGTCCAAACTCTTGCTGACAACCTAAAGAGGCACATCACAGAATCATATCGTAGAATCAAGCAGATTGGAAGAGACCTCCAAGATCATCCAGTCCAACCTAGCACCCAGCCCTATCCAATCAACCAGACCATGGCACTAAGTGCCCCAGCCAGGCTTGGCTTCAACACCTCCAGCCACAGAGACTCCACCACCTCCCTGGGCAGCCCATTCCAATGCCAATCACTCTCTCTGACAGGAACTTCCTCCTGGCATTCAGCCTAGACCTCTCCTGGCACAGCTTGAGACTGTGTCCCCTTCTTCTGTTGCTGGTTGCCTGGCAGAAGAGACCAACTCCCATCTGTGCTCCTGGTATATATTCTCCTTTATGCAAAGACAAACCCCTCGGTCAGAGTGAGCCTGAGGAGATCAGAAGAGGCTGCAGTGCTCTGGCAGAATCAAAGGTTATTCTCATCAACCCTCTCAGGAAAAGAAAATAAATCAAACATCAGCTTCAAATAGGGACCAACACTGCCCGAGGCTGAATATGGCTGTGACAACAATGTCAGCAGCAAGGCTTTGCTTTCCTTAACCCTGGGATGGAATTCGGTGATCTGCTCAGTGAGAATGGAGGAAAAACATCTTTGCACTCTTGTAAATACAATGAGGAGTGCTTCAAATGAGGATGGAGGGTCATAGACCAGGTGCTCCAGGACCCTCACCAGCCTCATTGCCCTTCTCTGCATACACCCCAGAACCAAAATGTCTTTCTTGTATTGAGGGCCCCAGAAGACAGCACAATACTCAAGGTGTGGCCAAACCAGTGCTGAGCACAGTGGGGTGATGACCTCCCTGTTCCTGCAGGTTTCCAATCCAAGCCGGGATGCTATTGACATATCTTGTGACTTCCACACTGCTACAGTGGCTGAAGTGCAACACTCTGCTCTCCCCCTCAGCTCACTGGTGAAGAGATTTCTTTGCAGCTCAGATTAACTTAGTTAAAAGGAGTGGAAAAATTTGGTCACAGTCCTTCAAAAGAGCACTTTCTACAAGCTCTGAGAAATTGCCTTTAACAGTTTGCCATCTGCAGGAGGCATTCACTTCTATGGAAATGTGATAATCAGTCTCTGAGGCTTGCATGTAATGATTGCCATGCACTGCATGCCTGCAGCATGAGTGAGAAGAGATCATTCACGTCCCTAAGAGCTGCTATAAAAGTGCACCAGATCAATCAATCTTCTCAACCCATCTATTTTTGAGAATAGATTCCATGCCATAGTGTCTAAGGTGGATGATTTGCTGAAATGATTACTAAGCCTCTGCCTTTTTTCATCCTTGTTTGAATTCCCTTTGTGCTCAGGATGAAAGAATATTTTGAGTTCAATGTGCTTTCTCTCCTACCAGTTTGGAAATGTGTTCTCAATGCAATGGTGACAAACATTTTGTGTGGCTGCTTCTCAGGTCTCAAAACACAGAATCACACAGAAACATGCAGGTTGGAAAAGCCTCTCAGGGTCACCAAGCCAGGCTCTGCTCAGTGATGCCCAATAACAGAACAAGGGACACCATCAACCCTCTCCTGTTCTTCACTATTTCCCTCAGCACCCATGGGAAGGCTGGTCTTTTTTCCAGTCCCTGGGGAGGAACAGCTCCTCTTGCTCAGACTTCAGCCTACTTTTGCACAGCATATGAGCAACTCCACTACTGTTACTACCATGAGTCTAGACTTTCATTGGTGCATTAAAAAAACCCATCAAGCTGGCCTAGAAAGAGTCTGAGATGCTGAGGCAGACATACACTGGCAGCCTCATATAGATCTGTAGCACAAAAACAAAACAAAGGCTGTTTGCTATACACTGGGTTTGGAGTAAAAGAAAACCTGGAATAAAACAAAACCTGGAGTAAAAGAAAGCCTAATAGAGATCTGTAGCACAAAAACAAAACAAAGGCTGTTTGCTATACGCTGGGTTTGGAGTAAAAGAAAACCTGAGGCACTTAGTGCCATGGTGTAGTTGACTGGCTAGGGCTGGGTGCTAGGTTGGACTGGATGATCTTGGAAGTCTCTTCCAACCTGCTTGATTCTATGTTTCTAAGTTCCACTGCTGATGTAAATTCACAGGAGAGCTGATTGACCCACAGGTAAAGGACTGAATGGAGTGCAGAACTGGTTCTTAAAGGCTGCTGTAGACACTCTGAAGCCCTGATCTCACTCTGAAGTGGTTACAGGTTCAGGTTCACACCAACCACCCTTTAAACTGCCCTCCCTGCTGAATTAGTTTGCCAGTTTTCATTATAGCTAAGTTGCAAATGTAGAGAACACACAGAAACGGGGGGGGGGGGGGGGGGGAAGTCTATGCCCTCTGGATCTGTTTTTCTTCTGCCTTCTATCTTCAGGCATTTAATCTTTAACTCCTTACATAGCAAAACAAACAGCAAGTGAGATCCCAGGCACAGTACTTGGAGCCTTTGAAACCTCTATCCATAATAGCAATGATTTAGGGTTTGACACTGGAGCAGAGTGATCTGAAAGTGGTTCCTATTAAAACACAATTTGTGCTACCAAAAATAGGTCTCTTCTGAAACGAGCAAAGAGTTGATGTGGGAGGGGAAGCAAAAGCAAACAACAAAAGGAAATGAAAGCCTAAGAACATAAAACAAACAAAAGCAAAACAATCAGGTTCAAGTTTCCAGAGGCTTATTGCTATTATTGTTCTTAAATTACAGTTTCAGAACTATTGCACTGGTTAAAGTGGTTTCTGCATTTCCCCTTCTTAAGTTGGCTTTCAGAAAGTCATAGAATCAAGCAGGTTGGAAGAGACCTCCAAGATCATCCAGTCCATGAGAACATCCTTCCTTTTATTTCATCATGATTAGTTTGTGCTTTACACATGTGGTAGTTTAAGGCTTATTGGAATATTTCAATAAGAGAAATTGGTACAGAATCTGCCTGAGCAGAGCCTTGGTTGTCAAAGAGTAACAATTATAAAGTTGATATCATTCATTGGTTTGCTAAGAGGTACTAAAAGCCAATATATGAACAACTTGTTCTTGGCTCTTGGGCACTGGGTCTGTTGGTTGCTCCTTCACTTCTCTCTAATCTCTTCCACTAACCTTGGCTGACCAGGTAACATCTAAGCTTTGCTGGTTGTTTTCTATCTGGGGAGGGAGAGGGTGGCATTTACCCTTTCTAGGCTTTATTTGTCCAGGGGGAAAGTTTGGAAAAGGACCTGGACATCTTGGTTGAGGAAAAGCTCAACATGAGCCTGCAGTGTGAGCACAGCCCAGACACAACCCTGTGCTGGGCTGCAGCAAGAGCAGTGTGGGCAGCATGGCAAGGGAGGGGATTCTGCCCCTTGGCTCTACTCTCCTCAGACCCCACCTGGTGTACTGTGTGCAGTTCTGGAGCTCCCAACAACAGGACATGGAACTGTTTGAGCCAGTCCAGAGGAGGCCACCAACATGCTGAGAGGGCTGCAACAGCTCTGCTCTGAGGACAGGCTGAGAGAGTTGGGGCTCTGCAGCCTGG
The DNA here is from genome assembly GCF_015220805.1 of Pogoniulus pusillus. Lineage (NCBI taxonomy): Eukaryota > Metazoa > Chordata > Aves > Piciformes > Lybiidae > Pogoniulus > Pogoniulus pusillus. The sequence goes on along the minus strand of NC_087288.1, from coordinate 3,496,947 downwards.
AGAAGGGAGGGCTTTGAGGAGGAGACTTTGGAGTGTCCTTCCAGTATCTGAAGGGGGCTACAAGAAAGCTGGAGAGGGACTATTGACAAGGTCTTGTAATGACAGTACAAGGAGGAATGGGTTTGAACTGGCAGAGGAGAGAATTAAACTGGATGTTAGGAAGAAGTTGTTTGCAGTGAGGGTGGTGACACACTGGCACAGGTTGCCCAGGGAGGTTATGGAGCACAGAAGCACAGAATGTGATCAAAGATCACTTTGGGTGCTTCTGTGTTCCACATCCTCCCTGGAGGTGTTCAAAGCCAGGCTGGATGAACCCTTGAGCAACCTGTTCTAACAAGAGGTGTCCCTGCCTGTGTCAGGAGGCTGGAACTGGCTGATCTTTGAGGTCCCTTCCAACCTAAACCATCCTATGATTTCTATATTGTTTCTCAATTGCATGTAACTCTAAGTCCCTGTAAGCATACTGTGTTGTAACATGCTTGTAAATTTAGCTTTGCTACAAGTACAACTTTATCTTACTTCCAAGCTGTCTGAGCAGCTCTGGTAAATTTTAGTTGTGAGGAGGAAGTTCCTAACCCACCACAACACAGCTTTTCCTAGGAGCCAGACATCCTTTGGACACCTAAGAAGGGATCTGGGTGCAGCAGCAAGCTGGAGTAAAACATTCCAGTGTTCACCTTCCCTTCCACACTTCAGAACTGGGATAGGGTATTTTCAGTGACCTGAGTTTTCCAAGCCCATTGGTCTTAGAGCTGCATCCCTTAAAACTGGGAAACTGGGTGGAAAACCCTAAATATTAGCAATGAGGCAGGAGATCAGAAGAAAGACTTGCCCCCTCTCTTCCCAAAATAAGCACAGTGGAAGGGAAACCAAGGGACAGCTAAAGAAGCAGAGAGGCTGTCAACATGAAACTGAAAGCCTCTCATGAATCCTTTGGGGGGAAAAAGATGCTTTTGTCAGTAAGAAATTGAGAAGGTTTCCACAGTGGTAGAGCCTCAGGCATCTTTCCAGCTGCCTGTCAGCAATTTGAAGAGCCAAAATAAGTGCCCAATAACACAAGCATGAAAAGATGATCCTTTTCATCCCCCTCCCCTCTCCCCCCCTTATGAAAACAAATGTTTGATGCTACAGTTTTAACCATTTCTTACATGGAATGAGCTACAGGGCAAAACTATACAGATAAGAGTTTGTTATACACTCAGGGAAAGGCAGGCAAATAGAGATGATCTATTTTCAGTCAGCACCTATAAGAACATGCATACATAAAATCTGATTTCTCTTTCACAGAGTCATAGAATATCAGGGGCTGGAAGGGACCTCAAAAGCTCAGCCAGTCCAACCCCCTTGCCAGAGGAGGAGCACCTAGAGCAGATCACACAGGAACACATCCAGGTGGATTTTTAATATCTCCAAAGAGGGAAACTCTACAACCCCCCTGAGCAGTGTTCTGTCACCCTCACAGGGAAAAAAAGTCCTCCTTATGTTTAAATGAAACCTCCTCCGCCTCAGCTTCCACCCAGTGCCCCTTGGCCTGTCATCAGGCATCACCCAGCAGAGCCTGGCTGCAGCCTCCTGGCACTCACCCTGCACATGTTGATAACCATTGCTGAGGTCACCTCTCAGTCTTCTCCCAGCAGCACAGCTCCAGCTCCCTCAGGCTCTCCTCATAACAGAGCTGTTCCATTCCTTTAAGCATCTTTGTGGCTCTGCACCAGACTCTCTCAAGCAGTTCTATGTCCCTCTTGAACTGGGGGGCCCAGAACTGGACACAGTACTCCAGATGTGGCCTCACCAGAGCAGAACAGAGGGGCAGGAGAACCTCTCTCAACCTACTAACCACAGCCCTTCTAATCCACTCCAGAATGGCATTGACCTTCTTGGCTACAAGAGCACATTGCTGGCTCATGGTCAACCTCTCTTTCACCAGGACCCCAGGTCCTTTTCCTTTTCACTGCCTTGCAACAGGTTAGTCCCCAGCCTCTACTGATCCTTGGGGTTGTTCTTCCCCAGGTGCCAGACTCTACACTTGCCCCTGTTGAACTTCATTAAATTTCTTCCTGCCCTCCCCTCCAGCCTGTTCAAGTCTGGCTGAATGGCAGCACAGATTTCTGCTTTGGCAGCCACTGCACCCAGCTTGGTGTCATCAGCAAACCTGCTGACAGTGCAATCTGTGCCCTCCTCCAGGTCATTGGTGAATATATTGAACAGAACTGTTCAATACTGTTTATAGAATCAGTCAGGGTTGGAAGGGACCACAAGGAGCAGCCAGTTCCAACCCCCCTGCCATGCCCAGGGACACCCTACCCTAGAGCAGGCTGCCCACAGCCTCAGCCAGCCTGGCCTTAAACACCTCCACACATGGGGCCTCAACCACATCCCTGGGCAGCCCATTCCAGCCTCTCACCACTCTCCTGCTCAACAACTTCCTCCTCACGTCCACTCTGACTCTCCCCACCTCCAGCTTTGCTCCATCCCACCCCCCCCCAGTCCTGTCACTCCCTGACAGCCTAAAAGTCCCTCCCCAGCTTTTTTGTAGCTCACTTCAGATTCTGGAAGGTCATTGAGAGCCTCCTCTGCTGCAAACTGAACATCCCCACCTCTTTCAGTCTGTGCTCACAGCAGAGCTCCAGCCCTCTGCTCACCCTCCTGGCCCTGCTGAAAGATGCTTCTTGCGAAATCTGACACATCAGTTCTGAGAAAAATGCTGTTGAGAGGATGCCTTTCTACATCTCGATTTACCTGCCTCATTTGTCACCAGAGCTAACTGCCTTCGGAGCAGGAGTCCTGCTTGTTCCCACCTGGAGCCACTGGCTTGTTTGCACCATCACGTTCATTGCCATGGAGCCATCTCAAAGAGCAGAGGAAGAGGTGAGCTGGCTGTGGGGCTGACTACAGAACAGTTCCACCCTTTAGGCTGGCTTGGCTAAATGCCAACATTCCCATGGTAAATCATGCAAGTCTTTTTTCTCAATTAGCTAACCTCGTGGAAATTGTTTGCTCCTTTGACCCTTCATCAATTTCTCCTTCCCCTCACCCCTTCATTCATGCCAGGACTCTGTAACACAGTAGCAGGCTGCGGTGCCTCCTCCCTAATCTGTCTTTTAACACAGGCTGCCCACACTTGGATGGCTCTCAACAGCTCTGGGAGCCCTGACAGCCTGCTGCAGATAGGCTGAGCCCTGTCTTCTTTCACTGCTCTGCTCCTGGGCAGTGCCAAGAATTCTACATGCACTCAGAAGTATCATCTGTGACCTGAGCTGGATTGTATGGTCCTGCTCTGGCAAGGAGGCTTGGACTCGATGATCCCTTTGGGTCCCTTCCAACCCCTGACATCCTGTGATGTCCTGGAGTTAGTTGTGATTTGACTTACCAGAGGCAGCCACAGCATTATGAGCACTGACAATTTAAGCCATGACTTCTGTGGCATTTACTGTCACTAAAGACCCTGGGCCTTAATGATTGCAAACGAGTCTCTATGTTATTCAGAGGCAACTAAACTTCTGAGTCTTTGATTTCAAAGCAAATCTGAACGTTATGAGCAGGGACTCTCCAAAAGGCTTTCCAGATGCAGTTCAAAATAAGCCCAGTTTTGAAAGCCTCCTGGTTTCGTGGTCATGTGTCCTAATGTCTTCACTTTTAGTCTCAGATCCTGAGCAGCCAGCAGCAGGAGGAGGGGTTATGGTATTTCTTACCTCTGAGCTGCATCTGGGCTAAGTAGTGACTGCTTGTTAGACGTATTTTATCTCATTTACACTTCCTCTATCTTTGCCCTACTCTCTTAACAATACTAGGAACATTTCAACTGATTCCACGGTCTCAAGCTGTGCCAGGGCAGGTCTAGGCTGGATGTTAGGAGGAAGTTGTTGGCAGAGAGAGTGATTGGCATTGGAATGGGCTGCCCAGGGAGGTGGTGGAGTCACCGTGCCTGGAGGTGTTGAAGCACAGGCTGGATGGGGCACTTAGTGCCATGGTCTGGTTGATTGGCCAGGGCTGGGTGCTAGGTTGGGCTGGATGAACTTGGAGCTCTCTTCCAACCTGCTTGATTCTATGATTCCATAGCAAAATTACTCAGCCCCAGCCTGTAGGACTGCTTGGGCATGTGTGACTTGTAAAAAATTAGGAGCTCAACACAAGTTGGGAAAGACCTAATAAACATCTGGGTTTACTCACTGCAAACAAATAACTGCCTGGCAATGTGGTTAGTTATTTTCTTTGTTCCAAGGGGCTTCCTATTCAATAATCATTGGAAAAGAGGTAGAAATATTTTTTTAATTAATATTTCTTTTAAACCTAAAAAATCAAGAAGAAAAAAAATTAAAACTCAACAAAATTAAAATAAAAGATAACAGAAATTTAAAATAAAAATAAACAGAAAAGACTAAAAATTAAAAATAAAATTAAATTAAAATAAAATTTAAAACAAAATTGATAATAAAGATAAAACTAAGTAAATTAATTAAATTTGAACTCTTTTTAAAAAGTATTTTATGGAAAAAATTAAATAAAAATAATAAACAAAAAATAAATTAAAACTAAAAATTAAAAATTCGAAGTTAAAGATTAAAAATGAAAAATTAAATGAAATTTTAAAAAAAAATAAACAGTAAGAAAATTAAAACTGAAAAAATAAAACTGAAAAAGATAAAAATAAAAAAGAGTAAAAATTAAAAATAAAAATAGAATAAGAAAATTAATTTAAATTTTAAAAAGTCTTTTATTTTTAAAAAATTTAATACAATTTTTAAATAAAAATAATGAACAAAAAATGAATTAAAGCTAAAAATTAAAAATTAGAAGTTAAAGATTACAAAATAAAAAGTAAATGAAAATTTTAAAAGTAAAAAAAAAAAAACAATAACAGAAATTAAAACTGAAAAAATAAACCAGGAAAATGAAAATAAAATTTAAAGTGAAATTGATAATAAAGGTAGAACTAAATCAATTAAATTTGAAGTCTTTTTAAAAGTATTTTATTTTAAAAAAATAAATACACATAAAAATAAAAATAATGAACCAAAAAGAAATTAAAACAAAGAATTAAAAATTAGAAGTTAAAGATTAAAAATTAAATTAAAATGTTAAAAGGTAAAAAAAAAAAAGTAACAAAAATTAAAAGTGAAAAAATAAACCAAGGAAATGAAAATAAAATTTGAAACAAAATTAATAGCAAAGATAAAACTAAATAAAGAAAATAAATTTGAACTCTTTAAAAAGTATTTTAATTAAAAATAAATACATTTTTAAGCGAAAATAATAAACCAAAAATAAATTCAAACTAAAAATTAAATGAAAAATTTAAAAGTTAAAAAAAAAAAGAGTAAGAAAAATTAAAAGTGAAAAAATAAAACAAGTAGAGAGAGAATCTAAAAGACAAGAGGAAAAAAAAATCATAATCCAGGAAGCAAAGTCTTTAAAGAGTGGAAAAGCTTTGAAGAAGAGGAGGTTGAAGGGAGACCTGAAAGGAGTCTGGAATGGCTGCTGCTGGTCTCTTCTCACAGTGCTAGAACAAGCAGGGATGGCCTCAAGCTGCCACTGGGTGAGTTCAGACTGGACATTAGGAAATGGTTTTTCCCCAGCAAGAGTGGTCAGGCACTGGAATGAGCTGCCCTGGGAGGTGGTGGAGTCACCAACCCTGGATGTGTTCAAAAGTCATTTGGCTGTGGTGCTTGGGGATATGGTTTAAGGGTGAAGTTTGTAGAGTAGGGATTATGGTTGGACGTGATGATCCTGGGGGTCTTTTCCAAGAGGAATGTTTCTGTCATTCTGTGAACAGTGGAGGGGATGAAAGCTGCTAATTCACAAAGCCAACCCAAAATTAAGTGCTCTCTATCTGTACTAAGAGTTAGATTACCCAAACTCCCAGAAATGTAGCTTCTAGAGGCGTCATTTGGAGCTCAGGCAGCAGATCAAAGCAGCAGGTTAAGCAGAGGAAGTTGGGTGTTGCCATGCTGGCATTCCTGCAGGCTCAGAGAAGCCATATGGTGCTGTGTTCATGAAGGTTTTGCTCTGCTACCACCCACACATGAGAAAAGCAGACTATTCCTGCTGAAGTCTGTACCTGATGAAGACTTAAGAGATTTGAGGAGGTTGTTGGGTTTTCCCTAACCCAGCTTCTGGCATCTTGGAGCACAGAACACACCTTCATGCACTGCATTCTATTGTGTTTGCAGGAGAACTAGCATTTAAATGCTGGGGAAGGAAGAAAAGGGTGAAAAGGATGGAGGCACACTGGGGATAGCAAAAAGGAAAGAGGATGACTTCAAAAGCCATGTTTTCATAATTGACTTATGGCCCTTTTGAGTCACTGACTCGTTCCCCAGCCCTTCTTCCACGCTTTTTGCATGCACCATCAGAACAGTGCTAACCTTCAGGTCAAAAAAGCAATTTCTCTGTAGAAGTGAACTTCAGGACTCTTTCTCCCACTTGTTTTGTGCCCATGAACCTCTGTTTCAGCCACCCAGCATGGCTGTCACTAGTGTGTCAGGTGCTCCCTTCATCAGTTTTGCTGCAAGCCCACAAGTCTCTGCTCTGATGCATCAGATCTTGGAAAAACCCATCTGAAACCATCACCTCAGAACATCACCCTGGGAAAAAGGCTCTGTGGTTTACTGAAGAGTCACAGGAAGATGAGCAGCAAATGTCTCTACCTACATTCTGATGTTTACATTTCAGTTCTGTTTCATTAATTGCCAGGAGCCTGTGACCATTTTCCTTACTCCCAGTTGCTTTCTCCTAACTTCTCCAAGCTCTACAAACAATTTCATCATGGCAATGAAGCAAGGAGAGGAAAACTTTGTGTGCTTGGTTGCTGCCACAAGCTGTAGATGCTCAGCTGTGTGAAGAACCCTGGCTGCAAATCTCTGGCAGAAACTGTTTGCCTTTGCTGCTTGCAGAGCATTTTCATTAAGGGATTTTGCCCAGCAAGCAAGGGTCTGTTCAAACAAATGCTGCAGACCTGTCAGAGTCATGGAAAATCCTCCTCCTAACATGTTCCTGCATTCATTCTCACCCCAGTGGAGTCAGACAAGACTCTTTTCCATGCCTGTAACTGTTCCTCCACAGCCAAGACACAATATTGTTTGCTTCAGGCTTTGAGCACTGATTTTTTCTCCCTCCTGCCCTGCCTGCAAGGATGCAAACTGTGGTTTGCCATCAGCAGTCAGCTGCATGCACTGAAATGCATTTGTCAAACAGCTTCCAAAGACCTTTTATACAAGTGCTATGGAACTGCTCAATTTATTTCTTTTGGCCATACTCTCATGTTCCTAAATTCAAACAGACTGCTAATTGTTCAGAAGGCTCTATGTATATATAGACTGCAAGCCCTGGAACAGGCTGCTACACAGGCTGGGGTTTTGCTGCTCTGTTTTGCCTTTGACCTTCTGAACTGTTATTTACTAAGATGAGCCATGTTTACTGCAGGCTATTTGAAGTGGGTTTTTTTTCTGAGGATGATTTTAAAAGGAGGAGTAAAGGCTCAAACTGGATGAGTATCTGGTTCTTGGATGTCACCCCTTTCATCCAGCACCTCCTGCAGAGTGGCAAAGAGTCACAAGTAATTGCTAGCTGCTGAAAAGATAAAGGAGGCTTCATTATTAGCACAGTTGGAAGTTAGAATCATAGAATCAGTCAGGGTTGGAAGGGACCACAAGGAGCAGCCACTTCCAAGCCCCCTGCCATGCCCGGGGACACCCTACCCTAGAGCAGGCTGCCCACAGCCTCATCCAACCTGGCCTTAAACACCTCCAGCCATGGGGCCTCAACCACCTCCCTGGGCAGCCCATTGCAGCCTCTCACCACTCTCATGCTCAACAACTTCCTCCTCACAGCCAGGCTAACTCTCCCCACCTACAGCTTTGCTCCATTGCCCCCACTCCTGGCACTCCCAGAGAGCTTAAAAAGTCCCTCCCCAGCTTTTCTTGTAGGCCCCTTCAGATACTGTAAGGCCACAAGAAGGTCACCTGGGAGCCTCCTCTGCTCCAGCCTACACAGCCTCAACTCTTTCATAGAATCACAGAATAAACCAGGTTGGAAGAGACCTCCAAGCTCATCCAGCCCAACCTAGCACCCAGACCTATCCAGTCATCTAGACCATGGCACTAAATGCCTCATCCAGGATTTTCTTGAACCATTGTAGTGTGGAGAATATCTGGAAGTTGGTCCTATGTGAACCCTGGAGACACTTTGTCTCACTAAGTTTACACCAACCTGGAGCTCAAAGTGAAAACCTACCTGTTAAGCAAAGCTTTATTACAACTACACCACCCCAATCACGATTTTCACAGCTGACCCCTAGCAGGAAAGCATTTCACATTTGTTACATTGGACTTTTTACCTTCAGCAAAGTCCACTCCTAACCAAGATGCTTGCAAGAAGAGCGAGGCCCCCTCCAAACAGTTGCCATGAGGATTAAACTGAACTCTTGAGCTCAGCCCTTAGGAATTCTTAGCAAGCCAGAAGCTTACCACCACTTATTTGCTAAACTTTCTTTTGTAAATAACAGAAGTGCCCTCAGAAGGAAAATATTTGTGTGTTGCACACCACAAGGCTAGCATCTGCGAGTTCTTTTTTTCACCCTTTTGGCTCATTTTTGGTCATTTTACTCTGCAGAAGAGATGAATCATGAGGTGGTTGTTGTTGCTCTCCTCTTTTTTTTAGCATTTCAGGCAGCAAGTCTGAATATGACAGCATTTTGGATCTCCAGTCAGTTAGGGTGCCATGAGGAGCTGCAGCCCCCTTCACATTAGAAAGTATTTCTACTTAGAATCATAGAAGCAACCAGGTTGGAAGAGACCTCCAAGCTCATCCAGTCCAACCTAGCACCCAGCCCTGTCCAAGTAACCAGACCATGGCACTAAGTGCCCCAGCCAGGCTTGGCTTCAACACCTCAAGGGATGGGGACTCCACCACCTCCCTGGGCAGCCCATTCCAATGCCAATCACTCTCTCTGCCAACAACTTCCTCCTAACATCCAGCCCTGCACTGGCCGTGGGGAGACATTGAGGTGCTGGAGAGGGCCCAGAGGAGAGCGATGAGACTGGGGAAGGGACTGGAGGGGAAGGCTGATGAGGAGAGGCTGAGGGAGCTGAGAGTGTTCAGCCTGGAGAAGAGGAGATTCAGGGGGGACCTTATCACACTCTACAGCTACCTGAAGGGAAGTTGTAGTCGGGTGGGGGTCAGGCTCTGTTCCCAGGCAACCTGTGACAGCTTGAGAGGGCATGGCCTGAAGCTGTGCCAGGAGGGGTCTAGGTTGGATGTTAGGAAGCACTTCCTGATGGAAAGGGGAATTAGGCACTGGAATGGACTGCCCAGGGAGGTGGTGGAGTCGCTGTCCTCAAAGATGTTTAAGGAAAGATTGGATGTGGCACGTAGTGCCATGGTCTGGTCGCTGTGGTGATGTTAGGTCACAGGCTGGACTTGATGATCTCAGACTTCCATTCCAGCCTCAGCATTTCCACAATTCTCTGTTATTAGTGTCTTTTGCTTGGCTACTTTCAGCACTTTTTTCTTCCTTTGAGCTTTTGTAGAACATAAAATGTGCTTCAGCCCTTGCTCACTTGGCCCCACGCTCCCTTGGTTTGAAACCATCCCTTCCCTCCTGCCAAACAGGGACATTTCAAGTGGGGTTTTTTCTCCAGTTTGCAAGAGAAACACTTACAACACATGCAAACTACAAAGCTGATTTACAGTTAAACAGTTAATATACTGCATTTGGCAATGAATCCTGGCTGCTTCTCAGGGAGCCATGAATTTAAGAGGGGTTTTATGATGTAATGTTACCTTCTTATTGACAGTTTATCTTGTTAAAAGTACCAATGAGAAGCAAGAATCTAACATTGCTGCTAGTACAACATCTTACCCCCACACACCTTTTGAAGTGCCACTGGTTTTGGAATCCTTTGTGAATGACCATAAGCATGTGATTTTTTTCCATGTGAGCATCCACATGTGCCTCACCTGTGGTTCATGACTGATATTCAGTGCTGACTGGAAGATGGATTGCTGCTGGTGATTTAGAACCTCTGGCCAACCCTGCTGCTGCTACTTAATGCCAAAGCTACTTCTTTATGGCTTGTTTCCCCTAGAGCTAATTTCTTACAACTGTCACAATGAAGGGCAGGGATCCAGGACAGGTGTTTGATGCATGTGGGACTTAGGTTTGAGGGCAAACATGACTTGGAAATGTGACTCAGAATAGACTAGGAGGACAGAGGTTTCTAGTACTGATCACAGAGGAGATCAGAGAATCATAGAATTAACCGGTTGGAAGAGACCTCCAAGCTCATCCACTCCAACCTAGCACCCAGCCCTATCCAATCAACCAGACCATGGCACTGAGAGCCTCATCCAGGCTTGGCTTCAACACCTCCAGGGACGGTGCCTCCACCACCTCCCTGGGCAGCCCATTCCAATGCCAATCACTCTCTCTGACAACAACTTCCTCCTCACATCCAGCCTAGACCTCCCCTGCCACAACTGTAGACTCTGTCCCCTTGTTCTGTTGCTGCTTGCCTGGGAGAAGAGACCAACCCCACCTGGCTACAGCCTCCCTTCAGGGAGTTGCAGACAGCAATGAGCTCTGCCCTGAGCCTCCTCTGCTGCAGGCTGCACCCCCCCAGCTCCCTCAGCCTCTCCTCACAGGGCTCTGCTCCAGGCCCCTCACCAGCCTTGCTGCCCTTCTCTGGACACATTCCAGTGCCTCAACATCTCTCTTGAATTGAGGAGCCCAAACTGGACACAGGACTCAAGGTGTGGCCTGACCAGTGGTGAGTACCAAGGAAGAATAACCTCTCTTGTCCTGCTGGCCACACTGTTCCTGAGCCAGCCCAGGATGCCATTGTCTCTCTTGGCCACCTGGGCACACTGCTGCCTCATCTTCATTCCCCTCAGCACCCCCAGGTGCCTCTCTGCTTGGCTGCTCTCTGACTCCACCCTGTAGTGCTGCTTGAGGTTGTTGTGGCCAAAGTGCAGACCTCTGCACTTGGTCTTGTTAATAGTTTTACTCCACTGAAGGGCAGGCTTTAACCTTGAGCCTCCTCAGCAGAAAAATAAGAAAAGCCTCAGCAGGGATCAGATCAGAGGAACAGGGATTGGAAAGAACATTTGGAGGGAAAAAAAATCACAGAATTTATTACCAAATGAAGTTTCCAGAATAAATTAACTACATCCTTCTCCTCTTCTTTCCCTTGTTGAGGTGAAGCCTATGTTGCAGCTTGTCTCTATGAAGCCTACTAGGAAAATTTATTCTATGAGCAACAAAATGCAACTGAAATACAGAATCACAGAATGGAAGGGACCTGGAAAGCTTATCCTGTCCAACCCCCCTGCCAGAGCAGGATCACCTAGACCACATCACACAGGAACACATCCAGGTGGGAGTTGAATTGCTCCAGAGAGGGAGACTCCACAACCTCCCTGGGCAGCCTGCTCCAGTGTTCTGTCAGCCTCACAGGGAAAAAAAAATCCAGCTCATGTTTACATGAAACTTTCTAAGTCTCAGCTTCCACCCAGTGCCCCTTGTCCTGTCATCAGGCATCACCCAGCAGAGCCTGGCTGCAGCCTCCTGGCACCCAATTAAAACTATGCTTTTTTCTCTTGCACAAAGCCTTTCACACGCTGAAACTAAAACATCAGCTGCCACATCTGTGCAACACTCAGGCTGACGGGCTCCAGAGAGCAGAGAATGACAGTGAACCAAGTTGTAAAGCATTCTTGAAGGCTGAGTCCTATCTAAGGAATACCTTGCCAGAAGGTCTCAGATTGCTTTGCTGTATTTAGTTGGAGGCATAGTAGCTCTCCAGTTAATATCTTCCCCAGCCATTGGCACAAAGCAGGTGTGCTCATCACCAGCCCTGGAAACCTCATCTGCACCCTTCTGCTCAGCTCTAGCCACACTGGTCAGGATTTTACTTCATGTATTTTAGGAGCAGCTCTTTAAAGTCACTGGACAGAACATGCCTTGGAGTTGGGAATAGTTAGTCAAAAGCCAGGAGATCTTTTGGGGTTGAAATGCTCACCGAGAGGGTTTTTCCTGCAGTGCCTGTTCACAAACTCAGCAAACAGGGATGAGAGAAGTCAAAGCAGCCAAGAAGGAGAGGTAGGATTTCCCTGAATCATGGTGAAAAGCTTGTCAGTGGTTGTCTCTCTGCTATTTCCCATCACGCTACAAGCTACTAAGACCAGTTTATGTACAAAAGGAGGATGATGTACCCTGGTGTGGGAGTCTGGGAGTTTCCTGCTCTTCCCCCCTCTCCTCATAGGCCTCTCACCTGTTGAGACCCCACCCCTTGAGATCTTCAAGCTCAGGCTGGACAAGGCTATGAACAACCTGATCTAGTGGAAGATGTCCCTGCTCACTGCAGGGGGATAGGACTAAATGAGCTTTGCAAGACCTTCCAACCCAAACCATTCTGTCCAGTCACAGAGCCTCTATTACTAATGCTCTCCACAGCTGTCTCCACGTACAGCTATCATTACCTATGAATGCCTGTGCAATGGGAATGCCATTCAACCATCAACTTCTTAAGCACAGTTATTATGAAGGAGAATTCCATTGGCTTAAGTGCTTTTTGTATAGCACACATACTGCTCTCCATAATTATGGCCTCAGCTTTTAAGCTTAGAAGTCAGCAACTGGGACTTGGAAGTCCAAAAGCCTTGGGGACAGCTGTACCATGCCAATAGGGAAGGTCAGGTTGCTGGCTTGATTAATGGTTCATCTGTTCCAAGTCCTGATGTCACAGCTGCACTTCAGAGTTCTTTATTCTGTAAACTGTGAATAAATATTCCAGCTGACAGTTCCTTTACTGTCTAACAACCTGCTGCATTTCCAGGGACACTCAAAAGGCTTGCAAGCAAATCATCTAGGAGTCACACACACAACATGTATGGGAGCCATGTGTGTCATTCCTCTTATGTAAGAGGCAGACAGAGAGTTCAGTGGTAAAGGAACCAGAGGCAGATTAGAAAGAAAAAGTCCAGCAATCTGGAAGGAAAAACAAAACAACTACATAACTTTGGTTACAGGGCTTGAGTTGGTCACAACTACCTCCAAGTTACTGTAACAGTGCCCAAAATCTGATTCGAGCCAAGCAGAGTCTGGGCTGCATCAGGAGAAGTGTGGCCAGCAGGTCCAGGGAGGTGATTCTCCCCCTCTACTCCACTCTGGTGAGATCCAGATGACCTTCTTGTGGCCTTCCACTATCTGAAGTGGGCTACAAAAAAAGCTGTGGGAGGGACTTTTTAGGCTCTCAGGGAGGGACAGGACTGGGGGGAATGGAGCAAAGCTGGAGGTGGGGAGAGTCAGGCTGGAGGTGAGGTCTGGTTGGACAAGGCTGGGTGCTGGGTTGGACTGGGTGATCTTGGAGGTCTCTTCCAACCTGCTTGATTCTATGATTCTTCAATTTTTAGGCTGATGAGAGACAAAAAGCTGATTTGAGTAGGATTTGGAATGCAACAGTTAAAAAGCAAATGGTATTGCATAGAGGAGAACAAGAAATGGAGGCAGCTGCTGGGTGGTTAAATGAAATACTCTATTTGCAGGGGTAGGCAGGTTCCTGTGAGTAATGCAGGCAACAGGCAGGGAAATAAACAGTGAACAGTGGAGAATAAGACATTTCAAAGTGAAACACTATGTAGATAATAACAGTGTTGCCTGGGGCTTCAATTATTGCTTAGCCTCATTGTTGAGGCAGAAAAGAGGTCAGTGTCTTGAGGCAAAGAGACCAGCTTCCATTTTCATGAAGCAGAAAGGACGTACTTCATAGCTTTTATCAGTGCATAAGAAAAGACAAACCAGAGCAATTAGAACTAGGGAAAGGCAATGAAAGCCCAGAGCAATGGTTCTGAATGATGTTCTGTCCTCAGCTGGACTAAGAATATGTTTTTGCTAGTGGCAAAACAAAAGTGATTTATAAAGAGAGTACAAACTCTTTCCGTGCAACAGTTTTTCTGTGTTAGAGTCACAGGATCACAGGATCATAGAATCAGGCAGGGTTGGAAGGGACCACAAGGAGCAGCCAGTTCCAACCCCCCCTGCCATGCCTAGGGACACCCTACCCTAGAGCAGGCTGCCCACAGCCTCAGCCAGCCTGGCCTTAAACACCTCCACACATGGGGCCTCAAACACCTCCCTGGGCAACCCATTCCAGCCTCTCACTGCTCTCATGCTCAACAACTTCTTCCTCACATCCACTCTGAATCTCCCCACCTCCAGCTTTGCTCCATTCCCTCCAGTCCTGTCACTCCCTGACACCCTAAAAAGTCCCTCCCCAGCTTTTTTGTAGCCCCCTTCAGATAGTGGAAGGCCAGAAGAAGGTCACCTGGGAGCCTACTCTTCTCCAGACTGCACAGCCCCAACTCTTTCAGTCTGTCCTCACAGCAGAGGACAGACAGTGGGTAAAGTATGAGTTAAATAAGGTACTTGAGTTTTGGCTGAAGCAATATATAGTCAGAAAAACCCTGCAGGAGTGTCAGTGGTGTTGATTTCTAAGACAGATGCATGTAGAAGCTCTGGCTAGCCTATGAACTTATGCATGAAGTCCTGCAACTCCGCAGTGGAAAAGACTTTCCTGCTTCCTGCAGCCTGGCACAGAGTATTAAGACACACTGAGAAATGATAAGATTGTCAAGCAGAGCTGAGTGTGATGGATGGGGAGTTACCTGTCCCCCACCCTTATGGCATCACCCAGACTACACTCAGCCAAGCTGGAAGTTATTCACAGCTTAGGACAACATACAAGGAATATTTACAGTGTATTACAAATATATACAGTTATAGACAAGTTAAAGGTAATACAGAAACTCAACAGCCCTCCCAGGAGGGCCTCCTAACCACCCTTCCACCCCTCTACCTTATCCCAGAGTCTGCCTTACGTGCAAGTTGAGCTGTGAGGATCAGCAAGGAGTGTTAGAAGCAGAATGGTTAGTTGGGGTACACAGGTCCAGGCAGAACAGCAGAAGCCCAGGGAGAAAAACACAGACACCAACTCCAACAGATAGACACTCTCTTATCTATGTTTGTGTCCTTGCTTTTATACATCTTAGCAAGCCTATGAGTGCAGCAGACATCACCAGTGTATCCTTCTCACAGCCTAGCATCTATTTTTTCTAAATAAAATATTCCAATTAGCCTCAAACCAGCACACTGTGGCTCCCAACAAGGCCTTTTCCAACAGCGAAAGTGTTGGAAGTATCTTGGGCAGATACTTGAAGAGGAACTCATCATTGAGCAGAGGACATTTAAAATGGTAGATTCCCAGAGAGAGTGATTGGCATTGGAATGGGCTGCCCAGGGAGGTAGTGGAGTCACCATCCCTGGAGGTGTTCAAGCAAAGCCTGGATGAGGCACTTAGTGCCATGGTCTGGTTGACTGGATAGGGCTGGGTGCTAGGTTGGACTGGCTGAGCTCAGAGGTCTCTTCCAACCTGCTTGATTCTATGATTCTATGATAAGGGGGAGAGAGACTTCTCTTTTGCAGGCCAAAATGCACCCCAAACACACAGCAAGCAGACACAGAGAGCTCAACAGCCTCCTAGATTTGAAAAGGACTTCTCCATGGACAGCTGCTGGCAGAACAGGCGCCTGAGTTAGTGTCACCTATGATTTCCTGGAGTAAGAGTACCTCTCTCTGTTGTTTCACAAGGACCCTTTGATAGTGTGCCAGGGCATCTTCATGTGGAGCCACTGCAGGCAGGTCACTCCAGCCAAGTTGTTGTTGTCAGACAGGGTGTATTACTTTGGACTCAGGCTGGACTGGCATTCCTACATGGTGTCTGGCTACTGTTCTGAACCAGCTCACATCTGCCTGGTACATACCACAAACACATACCTGTGGTTTCATCTCTGACCTCAACTCTTCTGTGTTATTGTGCTAGTTTGAAGCTAGCTAGAATGTTTTGGTGAGAAGGATTAGATCACAGGCTGTGAAAGAGAAACAAATGGTGATGTCTACCTCACTCATAGGCTTGCTGAGGTGTATAAGAACAAGAGTATAAACATAGATAAGGCATTTGGGCACTGCCTGAGCTCTGGGCTGCATTTTTCTCTAACCTCACCCTCCATCTCTCTGATTAATCTACTTGCTTCCTAACCCTCCATCCTTCCTTGGGGCACAAGGCAACGTCTGGGGTAAGGTAGGGGAGTGGGAGAAGGTGGAAGGGCAGTTGAGAGCCCCTCCTGGGGAGTCAGGTTTCTGGGAGGGCTGCTGTGTTTCTGTATTACCTTTTACTTTGTCTATTTCTGTCTATAACTGTATATACTGTAAATATCTGCTTGTACCTTGTGCTAGCTGTAAACATAAGCTTCATTCAAATTTCCAGAGCTGCTGAGCCTAGTCTGGGTGATTTCAAAGTGTGGAGGTGTGGGGAACACCCAAACCATCACAGCTATTTTCTTGTGATAAAGGATTTGGGCTGTATTATTAGCTTGTGGAAATGTGCTTTACTGCAAACATGACTGTTTTCTTCTTCTTGTTGTTGTCCCCATACCCAGTGTCTAAGGTCTCCCCAAACTCAGCCCTGCACTGCAGCACAGTGAACAAAGCTGAGTCAGGGGCTTCCTTCCCTTTGCTCTCAGCATGAGTTCATTGCTTTAATGAAAGCTTCCCTGAATTGTTTGATCACATTGGAATGGGCTGCCCAGGCAGGTGGTGCAGTCACCATCCCTGGAGGTGTTGAAGCCAAGCCTGGCTGGGGCACTTAGTGCCATGGTCTGGTTGTTTGGCCAGGGCTGGGTGCTAGGTTGGACTGGCTGAGCTTGGAGGTCTTTTTCCAGCCTGCTTGATTCTATGATTCTATACAAAGAAGAACTGTGGTTGCTTTAGGAATGTGTTATGGTAGTGGATGTTTCCATCTACAAAATCTATTTAGGTGCTTTTGCAAATACCATTCTTCTCCCTAAACAAATTTTCTGTTTGGTTGCCTTCTCTTTGGTCCCCTCTCCTAGGAGACAGACTGAAAGAGTTGGGGCTGTTCAGGCTGGAGAAGAGGAGGCTCCCAGGTGACCTTCTTGTGGCCTTCCACTATCTGAAGGGGGCCTCCAAAACAGCTGGGGAGGGACTTTTTAGGGTGTCAGGGAGTGACAGGACTGGAAGGAACGGAGCAAAGCTGGAGGTGGGGAGAGTCAGAGTGGATGTGAGGAAGAAGTTGTTGAGCATGAGAGTGGTGAGAGGCTGGAATGGGTTGCCCAGGGAGGTGGTTGAGGCCCCATGGCTGGAGGTGTTTAAGGCCAGGCTGGCTGAGGCTGTGGGCAGCCTGCTCTTGGGTAGGGTGGCCCTGTCCATGGCAGAGGGATTGGAACTGGCTGCTCCTTGTGGTCCCTTCCAACCCTCATTCTATGATTCTATGATTTAACATCAGCTGAGAGGAAGCAAATGACTGCTGGAGGCAAAGCTGTGTGCCCTTGGCAAGCAGTGTGTATGGCAAGGGAGAAGCACGTAAGGCTGTTTCAGCAGCAAGAGAACGGTTCACAAGCTAAGAGTTTCTACAAGCTGCCAGACCAAAATCACCCCTGTCCCACAAAAACCTCAGCTGTCTGTCTCCACACCCTTGCCTCTGCCTCATTTTCCCCATCCTCACCACCTGCAGCCTAAGAACCAGAAGCTCCTGCTGGCATTCCTGCACAGAAAGGTGGGTGGGAAATGGAAAACAACATGAATGAAGAACAAGAAGAACCTTTTAGGGCAAAGTGTGCTAAGGGGAATTCCTCTAACTGGAATTTGAATGGCTTCAGCACAAGAAGGTTCATACTTTGAAAATGTAATTAGAATAAAAAGAGGAAAGTTGTTTTATTAGATAAACTCCACTAAGCACAACTGCAGCTCCTGCTGTCAGCAACAGCAAAACTAATTCTTGCCCTTTATAAATCAAGACTGATTTTTACCCTTTGCAAAGCACAGAGCTTGCTCCAGCAGAAGGCTTGTAAGAAGCCACAGGAGAAAGAGACCCTGTGGAGTTTTGAAGGGCATGAATACAATACCAGCACATCACTGCACTCAGATTTCCACAGCATCATGAAAAGGTCATAGCAGCCAACAGGGCCACCGCAAACACAGCTTCTCCATGCACCAACAAGGAGGACACAGACACACAGAACAGTCTAGCATCAGAGATCTCTCTTCATACATATTTAAACTGGTTGAACGCTCAGAATTCCCTCTGGAGCAGCTTCACACAGTGGACAATACTGGAAAGGAACATTCAGAACACCTGGAATCAACCTCATCCTTATCTCCTATCTGCTTTGCCTCCTCACTGATTGCAGTGAGGAGAAGGATGCTTTGGGAAAGAATGGGCTTTGCACATGGTTCTCACTAGACCTTAAACTATGGATGAATTCCTGTTCTTTGCCTGGCATTTGGTTATGATATGCTCCTGGTGATTGCTGCCACTTTATTTCAAAACAATTAGTCCCTTCTGCCTGCCAACAGCCCCCAGAATCATCCCAGACAGTCTTATTTTCTGCTCCACACAAAAAGCAAACCTTGAAGCTATGCATGTCACAGAAAATTGCTTGCATAACTCCAGAAGTCATAGAACTTGGAAACAGCTGTGTCTGATTTCCTAAGAGCAGATGAAACTCCCATCCTGCTCACCCAACCTCTTCAGCCCTGTAGTGAATATCAGCAGGAAAAACGACAGAGAAACAAAGTCCTCTGAAGAGTATTGTGCAGTAGTAGTGATATTTAGAATGGCATGTACAGAATGATAGTCAATGTTGACAAAAAAACCTGATTCAAGCAAGATAGCATCAGTAGTGCCTTCATTAATCACAGAACCTTGGAGGTTGGAAGAGACCGCAAGGATCAGCCAGTTCCAACACCCCTGCCATGGGCTGGGACACCTCACACTAGATCAGGCTGTCCAGAGCCTCACCCAACCTCGCCTTAAACACCTCCAGAGATGAGCCTTCCACCATCTCTCTGGGCAACCTGTTCCAGTGTCTCTCACCAGCCTCGTGCTGAAAGACTTCTTCCTACCATCCAGGCTGAATCTACCCATTTCTAGCTTGGTTCCATTCTCCCCAGCCTAAAATGTCCCTCCCCAGCTTTCTTAAGATACTGAAAGGTCACAATAAGGTCACCTCAGAGCTTTCTCCTCTTTTAATTCTTCACAGTGAATAAGATTTTATTAAAAGCATCTTAAAAGCAGTAAGTAAGGAAGTGTCTTTATGTTATAAGGAATGTCACTGGCAAGACCTTCCATTTGGCTTCAAGGTTCTCTCATGTAGCTTTCATATTCCTATTCTCAGGTAGGAAAGAGTGAACAGGCACATATATAGATTTGGAATTACCACTGCCATTAATGTCCACAAAATACATTAGAGTGACACAATGTTAGAGGTTGGAGGAGATCTCCAGAGATCACTGAGTCCAACCTCCCTGCCAAAAGCAGGATCCCCTAGGGTAGTTCACACAGGAATACATCCAGGTGGGGATTGAACACCTTCAGGGATGGCAACTCCACCACCTCCCTGGGCAGCCCATTCCAATGCCAATCACTCTCTCTGACAACAACTTCCTCCTAACATCCAGCCTAGACCTCCCCTGCCACAACTGTAGACTCTGTCTGCTTCTTCTGTTGCTGCTTGCCTGGCAGCAGAGCCCAACCCCACCTGGCTACAGCCTCCCTGCAGGGAGCTTCAGACAGCAATGAACTCTGCCCTGAGCCTCCTCTGCTGCAGGCTGCACACCCCCAGCTCCCTCAGCCTCTCCTCACAGGGCTCTGCTCCAGGCCTCTCATCAGCCTTGCTGCCCTCCTGTGAACACCTTCCAGCATCTCAACCTCTCCTTGAATTGAGGAGCCCAGGACTGGACACAGTACTCAAGGCATGGCTTGACCAGTGCTGAGTACACTGAAGCAGTAGTAGAGGTTACAATACATAGCAGTAATATTTATCAGAACAAATTGTGCAGTAAACTCAACCTCTGCCTCTAATCAAGTGCTGTGATTTTGTTAGCTCAATGCACATGCCTGCTCATAAAATATCTTGTATAATCTAACTAGAGCTGACTCAACATTTATTGAAGCACAAAGGCATTTTAAGTGTGGAGAAACTGAGACATTCCATTGGGAATTCTGGCCTGCTGAGCACTATAAATGCTATAGAAGCTTTCTCCAGAATCTATTCACAACACTTAGTTGGAATAATACAGTGGCGACTGAAGCGTTCTGTGCCTTAGAAGCTGAGGATGATGTTAAGCTTCAATAAAACCCAAGAATGTGTTACCCTACTGAGCCCTCTGTGAAATTCAATTTTACATTCTTTCACCAAAATGCAACAGCAGAGCTCTTCTGTGCTGTTGTGTGTTCCACAAAGAAAAAGAGAAAACTTAAGCAGCTCTGTTTGCTTTGGTGATTGACACATCCTAGTAAGTTTCTGTGCACCAAACGAGGATGCTCAGAGGCTGCAGCAGCTCTGCTATAAGGACAGACTGAAAGAGTTGGGGTTGTGCAGGCTGGAGAAGAAAAGGCTCCCAGGTGACCTTCTTGTGGCCTTCCAGGATCTGAAAGGGGGCTACAAAAAAGCTGGGGAGGGACTTTTTAGGCTCTCAGGGAGTGACAGGACTGGGGGGAATGGAGCAAAGATGGAGGTGGGGTTATTCAGAGTGGAGTTGAGGATGAAGTTGTTGAGCAGGAGAGTGGTGAGAGGCTGGAATGGGTTGCCCAGGGAGGTGTTTGAGGCCCCATGTGTGGAGGTGTTTAAGGCCAGGCTGGCTGAGGCTGTGGGCAGCCTGCTCTAGGGCAGAGTGTCCCTGGGCATGGCAGGGGGAGGTTGGAACTAGATGATCCTTGTGGTCCCTTCCAACCAATAATTTCTGCTCCCTTCACTATGCAAAGCCTGCATTAAGTCTTTCAGGTGTGGATGGAGTACAAACAACAAAAAATATTTTCTCTGGCAGCAGTTTCCCAAGTCCTTTTTTTTTCTTTCCCATAGACAAAATGCTTTCGAAGGGCCATGGCAAAAGACACTCATACATGGAAGTGCTTTTCATGCTTTAATAAAGACTTAAGAGCTCTTTGTAGGCTTCTCTTTAAGCATGAACATGGAAAATGAAAGCTCTGATGCTCAGTGTTATAAAGCACATTCATACTGCTCTAGGAACAAAACTTTTCCTCCCTGTCTGCTTCTCATCAGATTTTTTTTACTCTTTGCTCTTTGAGATTGTAACTGTGTGAAACTTTCCACTTGATCTTAAACAAGATTATGACTGTTTGTCTGTTTGGCTTTCACAGTCATCTGCTTCTTCTGCTTACACCATGGTAGAAGGGTTGCATGCTGCCTACCCCTGTCAAGAACTAACAGAATGCAATTTTAGGATTAAGACAGTCAATAGCATGGCAGATGGAAGGGAGCAGTTTGAACAATGCAATCCCTGTGTTAAAGAGTTGATCTTATTGGTACCTTTTAAGGGATAACTCCAGAAAGCCAACAATATGTCACAGTTTGTGGCATAATCAAGCCACTGTACAATTAATATCTTTCCTCTTGCACATTTTTCATGGTCTTAGGAAGCCAAGGGGGAAAGTATTCACAGTGGCCATCACATTATTTGGGAAGGGAGGAGTCAGCTAACTCTAATTTAGTTGATTCTCTAAGCAAGGATGCAAAACAGATGGGAAATTAATGGTACAAAAGGATTTTTGCATGTTGTAGGAAATCAACTATTCAAACTGCAAAGAATTTTTATGTGCCTCCTTGCACATATGAATTGAAATAACCTGATGAAGTCAGGTACAGCTTGTCCAGAGGGGTGGTTGGGGCCACATCTCTGGAGATATTCAAAGTGAGACTCGACAGGGCTCTGGGCAACCTGAGCTAGTTGAGAATGCTGACTGCAGAGTGAGTTGGACTGATGAACTTTGGAGGTCCCTTCCAGCCCAGACCATTCTATGGTTCTGTGGTGTTTCCCTAAATCATAGCATAAGGGAAAACACAGCCCCTGATGCCCTAGGGTACACTAAAGCTTTGTGAGCTTTCATCAGTGAGGGAATAATTAGTAGATATAAGAAAAAAGACAAAAAATCAAGTTTAGAGTGTTCAGTGTATCTCAAGAGCAGAGTGATCTTTGCTCTGTAATAACCAAGCAATTCTAGGAAAACTCCTGTGAGAGATGCAAAATGTTCTATATTCTGGTATACATTAGAACCATAAAATCAGCTAGGTTGGAAGAGACCTCCAAGCTCATCCAGTCCAATCTAGCACCCAGCCCTATGCAGTCAACCAGACCATGGCACTAAGTGCCCCAGCCAGGCTTTGCTTCAACACCTCCAGGGACAGTGACTACACCACCTCCCTGGGCAGCCCATTCCAATGCCAATCACTCTCTCTGACAACAACTTCCTCCTGGCATTCAGCCTAGACCTCCCCTGGCACAGCTTGAGACTGTGTCCCCTTCTTCTGTTGCTGGTTGCCTGGCAGAAGAGACCAACCCTCACCTGGCTACAGCCTGCCTTCAGGTAGTTGTAGACAGCAATGAGCTCTGCCCTGAGCCTCCTCTGCTGCAGGCTGCACACCCCCAGCTCCCTCAGCCTCTGCTCCAGGTCCCTCATCACTGTGCTGATCATCTTGTTCCTGTTTTTTCCCTTGTAACTTTTTCCCCTGTTCTGTAAGAAAAACCTAAAGCCTTTGCTTGTTAACTCTTCATTAGTTTTGTGTGCTGAAAGCAAACCTGCAGAGTTTTACAAGCAAAGGGCACTCTGTTTCTCCAGGAGCAACATGTTCAAAGCAGGCACTGTATATAGAAAAGCCCTTTAAGTGTCTGAAATGTGGAACAAGTTTACACTTCACAGCAGATCTTGTGTCTTTCTCACTAACTTTCTAGGTTCAGTTTGGGCACTGGTTGGTGGCAGGATTCAGAGAGAAATTCTTCCCACATGAGTAAACCCCAGTGCCCTGCTGGCAAGGAAGAATTAGTCATGAGACAATTCAGCATAATCTTGCGTTGTCTCAGAAGGTCACTTTAAATTATTGATATAACCACTGCCATGTAGTAATCTTTTGGGGAAATACGCTTCTGGTGTTCTCCAAGCAGACACAAAGATGACCACAAACTCATCTTTGGGAATATACTTTTGATGTTCTTCAAGCAGGCACAAAGAAGACCACATCTAACCTATTGGGAGTGTATTTCTGATGCTACTCAGGCAGGCACAAAGACCACATCTAACCTATTGGGAGTATACTTCTGATGCTCCTCAGGCAGGCACGAAGACCACATCTAACCTATCGGGAGTATGTTTCTGATGTTCTTCTGAAGGAGCTGGGGTTGCCCACCCTGGAGAAGAGGAGGCTCTTCTTCTGTAGCCAGGTGGGGTTGGTCTCTTCTGCCAGGCAACCAGCAGCAGAACAAGGGGACACAGTCTCAAGTTGTGCCAGGGGAGGTCTAGGCTGGATGTGAGGAGGAAGTTGTTGGCAGAGAGAGTGATTGGCATTGGAATGGGCTGCCTAGGGAGGTGGTGGAGTCACCATCCCTGGAGGTGTTGAAGCCAAGCCTGGCTGAGGCACTTAGTGCCATGGTCTGGTTGATTGGCCAGGGCTGGGTGCTAAGGTTGGACTGGATAAGCTTGGAGGTCTCTTCCAACCTGGTCAATTCTATGATTCTATGATTCTTCAGTTAGGCACAAAGAAGACCCACAGAAGAGAGTCAAATGTGTCAAAACAAGGCAGAATCTTTGCCTGAATTATTATTATACATAACAAGTAAAATTCATCCAAACCCCCCACTTTCTGACCAACATTTCAGCTTTCCAGAGGTCTGAAAGCAGCAGGATGCAAGGGCACATATGGGGGAAAGATGGTGTGTTTGGGAGTGTTGCAGCAATATGCAGTTCCACCAACTGCAAGCAGAGAGGCTGAACACAGATTTATACAGCAGTAGTAAAAAGCTGAATGATTTAGCAGAAAGTGAAAATGAAATACAAGAAGTAGGTCAAAGAAAATAGAAAAGAACAGTAGTTAGAAGCCCTGCACTGAGTGCTACAGAAAGGAAAATGTTAATGGAAGAGGAAATGCCGAGGCTCCAGTCAAGCGCTGCTGACTTCGAAGTGAACATTTCAATGGGAGATGTTCTCGTGAACTCTGGGCCTTACTGGTGCTTAAATTCAATCTTTTGTTAAATATATATTGTTGGCTGAGGATTTCCTGAAGAAATGAGTAGATAGAAGCATATGCAAGTGCTTGGCTCTGCAAAAAGTGGAATAGAAATCTCTTTGTTATATATATATAAAATAGAATCATAGAATGAGTCAGGGATGGAAGGGACCACAAGGAGCAGCCAGTTCCAATCCCTCTGCCAGGGACAGGGACACCCTACCCTAGAGCAGGCTGCACACAGCCTCAGCCAGCCTGATCTTAAACTCCTCCAGCCATGGGGCCTCAACCACCTCCCTGGGCAACCCATTCCAGCCTCTCACCACTCTCATGCTCAACAACTTCCTTCTCACGTCCACTCTGACTCTCCCATCTCCAGCTTTGCTCCCATTCCCCCCACTCCTGCCACTCCCTGAGAGCCTAAAAAGTCCCTCCCCAGCTTTTTTGTAGCCCCCTTCAGATCCTGGAAGGCCACAAGAAGGTCACCTGGGAGCCTCCTCTTCTCCAGCCTGCACAGCCCCAACTCTTTCAGTCTGTGCTCACAGCAGAGCTGCTGCAGCCCTCTGAGCATCCTCGTGGCCCTGCTCTGGACACACTCGTATATATATATATATATATATATATATATATATATATATAAAGTTTTAGGAATGGAATCTAGTAAAAAAGGCAACATGTGGAATTTTGCTAGCTTGACAGATTAGCTCTGCCATGAGAGGATATTTTCTTGCTGTGAGATTGACCATACCTGATCTGTATTGTCCAACACTCGACAAAACAAATAAACAAAAGGAAAAGAAATCCATCTGGATGAAATCAGGTAGCCTTGCAGATGTGGAAATCCAGTCTTGCTTCAGTGTTGCTACTGACATAGAATTTAAATGTCTCTTTTAAAAAGAACAGCACAAGTGTTCCTTTGTGAGAACCAAACCACGTTGCTCTGCATCACTGCACAACTGCTGCCTCTTCTTTTATTAGCATCTGCAATTGGCATTGGCACAGGACCATACAGCTAGGCACACACTGTAGCTTGCCTAAGTTTAAACACAAGCCTGTCTTCATGCCTCTAACGTTAAATAAGGTCTATAAGTGCAATTTTGCTTTATTAGTTGGGTATCATGGATTTCTCATGTGTTGGAATGTGTCCAGAGAAGGGCCATGAGGATGATCAGAGGGCTGGAGCTCCTCTCCTGTGAGGACAGGCTGAGAGAGTTGAGGTTGTTTAGTCTGGAGAGGAGAAGGTTCTAAGAAGATGTTATGGCCTTCCAATACCTGAAGGGAGCCTACAAGAAAGCTTTTTAGAGTGTTGAGTAGTGACAGGACGAGGGAGAATAGAATCATAGAATTGAGCAGGTAGGAAGACACCTCCAAGCTCATCCAGTCCAACCTAGCACCCAGCCCTATCCAGTCAACCAGACCATGGCACTAAGTGCCTCAGCCAGGCTTTGCTTCAACATCTCCAAGGACAGCGACTCCCCCACCTCCCTGGGCAGCCCATTCCAATGCCAATCACTCTCTCTGACAACAACTTCCTCCTCACATCCAGCCTAGACCTCCCCTGGCACAGCTTGAGACTGTGTCCCCTTGTTCTGTTGCTGCTTGCCTGGCAGAAGAGCCCAACCCCACCTGGCTACAACCTCCCTTCAGGTATATATTATTATAATATTATAAAATATTAAGAAACAAACAAACAAAAGTGAAGCTTTGCTGAAATCTCTTTCAGACAGTGTTTTTTTTTTCCTCTTAGCTGCTCATGCTTAGCCCACAAGGCTGAATCCAGGACATACTGATCATTCTGTGGCAAAAAGAAAAACAAGAGAAACAACCCAAACTACCAAACCTAATTTCATTATAAATCTGAGTCTATCACCTGAAAGAAACTAAAGGACAAACAGAGCTGGGAAAGCACTAGGAAGATGAAAAAGAAAATTAAGTGGCAAAATAAACTTCCCTCTTCCACTCTATAGGAATTCAGAATGAGACATTTGGCTCCTGACAGTTCAAAAAGCTCCCTGCATTTGCAGTGCTGTAAATAAACTGCTGCTGTTTCCTAACCAAAACAAATCCTGACCATGTGTTTGGGGCTCTTTTGTTTCAGAGTCAAATGCAAGAGGTTGCTTTTATCATTCTGATCTCTGTTGGCGCACAGAGACTTCAGGATCCAAGTTTTCATGCTTGAAACCATTCCACTGAAGCCTTTGGAAGCGATCTGGATTTACATCCTTTGTTACTAAATGTAACACATGGTTGGAGGCTTTGTCTGACCTGCAATGAAATAAAGCAAAGCCTTCCCTTGCCTGCACAAGGCACTTTCATTCACCTCCAGACTAATTCAGGGATCAGGTTGTGGCAGGAGTTAAAACTGGAATTGTTGACTGCTTATTACTTAAGGCATTGCCTTGATCTGTGTTGGTTGAGTGTTTGCCTTTTCCTTCCAAATGCCATTTTCAAGGTCTTGCATTTAACTATTCCTTAAAGCAACTACCACGACTTTGTACATAGCACTCACAGCTTTTCACTGGGAATGCTGGGAAAAGGAAAGCAGCATTTTCCTTGTGGAAGAAGCCACCTGGGCTGTACTTGTGTTAGTAAGTCACTCGAGAACAAGGCATGGCTCGAAAGCTGCCATGACATTGTACACGTGATGTAATTCTTGCCATAGATTGGTTTGCTTTGTACCAGCTACCTTTATCACAAGTGTGTGAGGGCAACTACTGGTGAACAATTACCTCATCTTGAGCACTGCCTTCAGTTTTGCCCCCCCCAGTTTAAGAGGGACAGGGACTTGTTGGAGAAGGTCCAATGGAGGACTACAAGGATGATGAGGGGACTGAGCACTGCCTGATGAGGAGAGGCTGAGAGACCTGGGGCTGCTTAGTCTGGAGAAGAGAAGACTGAGAGGGGATCTAATAAATGTTTATAAGTATCTGAGGGCTGGGGGCCAGGAGGTGGGGGGACAGGCTCTGCTCGCTGCTCCCTGGGATAGGACAAGGAGCAATGGGTATAAGTTGCAGCACAGGAGGTTCCACCTCAATACAAGGAGGAACTTCTTTACTGTAAGCATCCCAGAGCACTGGCACAGACTGCCCAGAGGGGCTGCGGAGTCTCCTCCTCTGGAGCCTTTCAAGGCCTGTCTGGATGTGTTCCTGTGTGACCTGAGCTAGATTGTGTGGTCCCACACTGGCAGAGGGGTTGGATTCAATGATCATCTTGGGTCCTTTCCAACTCCTAATATCCTGTGAGCCTGTGAACTGTGGGTGAGGAATGAAAAACCCAACAGAAGATAAACAAGAATTTGAAAAAACACATGAAAAAAAGATCACTGAAATGCACAATATGCACATAAGACAATTTCCTTTCACAGTTCTGAAGAGCATGGGGCATACAACCTCAGGGATTTATTTATTGGAATGGGCTGCCCAGGGAGGTGGTGGAGTCACTGTCCCTGGAGATGTTCAAGCAAAGCCTGAATGAGGCTCTTAGTGCCATGGTCTAGTTGACTGGATAAGGCTGGGTGCTAGGTTGGGCTGAATGATCTTGGAGGTCTCTTCCAACCTGGTCAATTCTATGATTCTATTTTATGATTGAAAGGCAAAACCACCACATCCAGCTCTGATAACCCTACATTCAGCCCTACTTCTAATCCCAGTAATAACAACTGCAATTCTCCAACAGACAGGACACAAAGCATCAGCTGCCTTAATCTAGCACACAGCACCAGGCATTAACTGCCTTCCCCAGTCTAGCCCACACAGAAGAGTTGAACTTCAGCAAGGTCATGGAAAAAAAACCCAACCAAAGAAAAGAGGCACAAATTATTTGCCTAACCCAATCATTTTTTTCCTCATTCTGAGGGCAAGGCACCAGATGTTGAAATGAGTTTGTCAGTCAATACATTCCCCCAAATAACCTTACCCTTTGAAGAAATTCTGTCCAAGGGAACCACCCATCCAATGAAGGGAACATAAGCTGTTGACCACAATTAACTCCAGACTTCACTTCAATCTTCTCTCTGAAGGCTGCTCAGAGTCAAGGACAAAAGTAGATTCCAGGTCTGGCTTTGCAAGCCTTCAGTGTAAGCCTAATTTTGACAAGAAGAACTATACAGAAAGTTGAGAACAAATAATGAAAGAAATAAAGTGTTGACAACAGAGTCCAACTCTATTCCAAAGTCTTGAGGGCAGACAAGAATTACCTGGCTGCTTTAAGCTCTTGTATTACCAACATTTTTGGACATTAAGAAGAAGTTTTTTCGTGGAGAGAGTGCTCAGGCACTGGAATGAGCTGCCCAGGGAGGTGGTGGAGTCACCCACTCTGGATGTGTTTAAGGGTCATTTGGATGTGGTGCTTGAGGATATGGTTTAAGGTGAATCTTATAGAGTAGGGTTGTAGGTTGGACTTGGTGATCCTGGGGGGCTTTGCCAACCTGGATGTTTCTGTGGTCATGGTGATGATGATGATCATGATGATGAAGAAGCGTTGTTTATTTCACACAACATTAGGGGTTGGAACAGACTCCCTGGGAGCACTTCGGCTGTGTGAAAATACTTCAATCTTTATCCTTTAGCTCATTTACAATAGCAGAGAAGTTTACTGGGACCTTCCTGACAGAGAGGGAGTGGAATCTTGGCTCCACAGAATGGTTTAGGTTGGAAAGGATCTCAAAGATCATTCACTTTCAACATCCCACCACAGGCAGGGACACCTCCCACCTGAACAGGTCACTCAAGGTCTCATCCAACCTGGACTTGAACACCTCCAGGGAGGTTGTGGAGCACAGAACCACAGAATGTGATCAGAGATCACACTGTTCACTTTTTCAGAGCCTGAATCCTGAGCTAATCTAACCATTAACTCCCAGTAAAACAGATGAGCCTGAGCAAGATGATGTGGTCACTCTTGATAGAGTCTTCATTCTGTTTGTTAACAGCCTCTCAGCATTGTATCAGAGTTGGCATTTAGAATATATTCTGGCACAGTAAAAGCACAAATCAGGGGAAAATTGAAATTCAGCATCCTGTTTGCTGAAAACAAACCACAATAAAAGGACAAATAACAAGGTATAACTGACTAAAAGGTATAACTGACTAAAAGGTATAACTAGGGAAGGGTGTCCCTGCCCATAGCAGGGGGTTTGGGACTAGATGATCTCTGTGGTCCCTTCCAACAGCAGTGTGGCCAGTAGGATGAGGGAGGTTATTCTGCCCCTGTACTCAACACTGATGAGGTTTTACCAGGGCAGAGTAGAGGAGGAAGAGAACCTCCCTCAATCTGCTGGCCACACTCCCCTTAACACCATACCAAAAGGTCCCAAGTCCCTCAGCCTCTCCTCATAAGACAGAGCTCCAGCCCCTTAACCGTCTTCTAAAACTCTAAGGCAAGTAGAACAGGGGAAATAACTCTTCTAAAGTCAAGCAGTGTGCCACCTGACAGAAGCTACCTCACTATTCAAATATGAGCTCCACTCCTTCAGCCCTAATGAAAAATACCTTATGAAGGCCCTTCTCTCTAGAGCAGGGGATGAATAACTTCTCAGTTTGCTTGATAAATTATCAGCATTATAGTGACCAACATAATTCTCTGTGTGATAAGCATAATATTTTACAACCAAACTTGAAGCCACAATAAATCATGGTCATGCAAAAAGGCTACACTTTCCCAATTCCAGTTCCTGCAAGGTCTTAATGTATCCCAGATTTAGTTGTTTGTATTGGCCCTGGGTGTTCAAGTATGTAACCAGCTCTGAACTTGCACCTCAGGATGCAGAGGAAAAGTGTATGAAGCCCTCTTACAATGTCCTGGCAGTGCAAATGTAGAGGAAAAGAGCTTGAGAAATCAGTATTTTCTTTCTGCAAGGTATCATTAGAGTCAGACTGACCTGGAAAAGAGCAGGCTTTTGCCATAGGCACTGAGTCCTTCATCATTGGGGTGCAGACTGATAAATGCAGGGCTTAAAAAAGCAGCACTCGATAATTAAGCTAAGAAAAGAGCACACAATGATCAAACATTGTCTGTTTATGGCCTTCTAATTCAAAGTATATATCAAATAAATGAATGGCAGTATCCTTTTGGCTTTCTGTCTTTCTTAGTAGAGAATCATAGAATCAACCAGGCTGGAAGAGACCTCCAAGCTCATCCTAGCACCCAGCCCTGGCCAGTCAACTAGAATATCTGCAGTCCTGTGTGATACTAAAAGATATTCTCATTAATTTTTGACCCTGGAGGTGTTTAAAAGGAGGCTGGATGAGGCACTTAGTGCCATGGTTTAATTAATTAGAAGGTGATAGGTTGGACTTGATGATCTCAAAGGTCTGTTCTAGCCTGGTTAATTCTGTGATTCTGTGTGATTCTGTGATACTAATTTGTCTTAAGCTTAATAGTATCTCACCTATATATAGCATCTCACTTCTACTACTTACATTGGATGCTAAGTACAATCTTGAAGACAATCTAAATCTATAAGGAGCCAATGTCACCTAAACACCTCAAGTTTAGAGCATTATCAAAAAGGTTGAGAGAAATGAGGTTGTTCAGTTTAGAGAAGAGAAGGCTCCAAGGAAACCTTATTGTGACCTTCCAGTATCTGAAGTGGGCTACAACAAAGCTGGGGAAGGAGTTTTTAGGGTGTCAGGTAGTGATAGAACCAGGGGGAATGGAGCAAAACTAGAGGAGGGAAGATGAAAGCAGATGATAGGAAGTTCTTCACCATGAGAGTGGTGAGACACTGTTGGATGATCTCTTTGGGTCCCTTCCAACCTCTGCCATCCTGTGGGCCTGTGAGCCTGTGAAGTCTCTCTCCAACCAGGTTTTAAAGAGAGTAGAGCAGAGTCATCCAGCAGCAGAATGCCTTATCTGGTTTTGTTTCGGTCAAGGTTGACTGACAACCTGGGCCAGTCCTCAAGGCTGTGACAGAGCCCAGCTGTTACGTGCTGCTGCTTGCTTGCACAGAGCTGCAGCAGCAGTAGCCTCTGATCCCCTGCCACATCACAGCTTTAAGTGGCTGTTTTCCACACCAATGGCACTGACACTCTGCTGGCTGCACATCTATCCCCAGGCTCTGCACTGACAGTACCTGGCACCAGTCCCTGCTTCTCCTTTCCTGGATGTTTTCCAGCAGTGCTTTTCCTGGTCATATTGGAGCTCTCCAGCAGATTCCCACCAAGCAATATTTAGTATTTCTTTTTACATCCAGTTTTTTTTTCACTTGTACATTTACTGCCTCCTGCCTTATCACTGGAACAACTACAGGCAATGCTCTCTCTTGGAAGCAAACTCCAAGAGAAGTGAAATATGGCATGCACAAGGCTGAAGGGTCTAAGGATGGGGAGGGGAGGAAACAAAGAGACTAATAAAATTTAGTACAAGTCTGCAAGCACAACCTTAGGCAGTTGCAGCAAGAAATAAAACTGTAGCCTCCACTACATAAATTAAAACAACACCAACAACAAATCTAAGCTAATAAAATTAATCTAATGGCAATTAAAAAATACCTAATCTAGATTTCTTCTAATGAAGTCTTGATCACTTTCCTCCATTTGTTTTTCCTCATGAGCTGCATATAAATTGCCTCAAATATATAAATAATCTGAGTTAATAAAAACTAATCCGATCTGATAAAATCAATGCAAATTAAAACTTCCCTCCACTTATTTCTCCCAATGCACTGTTAATAAATTTCCTCAACTAAATCAATCAATAACCTGAGCTAATAAAAATCAAAGC
The DNA here is from genome assembly GCF_015220805.1 of Pogoniulus pusillus. Classification (NCBI taxonomy): domain Eukaryota; kingdom Metazoa; phylum Chordata; class Aves; order Piciformes; family Lybiidae; genus Pogoniulus; species Pogoniulus pusillus. The sequence continues at coordinate 3,465,135 of NC_087288.1, read as the reverse complement.
TAATTTAATACAATCAATAAAAGGTGAAAGTTTCCTCCACTTATTTTTCCCAATGAATTGTTGATAAATTTCCTCAACTAAATCAATAAATCAATAATCAGAGCTAATAAAAATCAAATCTGACTTAATACAATTAATAAAAGTTTCCTCCACTTATTTCTCCCAATGAACTGTTGACAAATTTCCCCAAGTAAATCAATCAATCAAGAATCTGAGCTAATAAAAATCAAAGCTAATTTAATACAATTAATAAGTTTCCTCCACTTATTTCTCCCAATGAACTGTTAATAAATTTCCTCAGCTAAATAAATCAATAATCTGAGCTAATAAAACCTAATCTAATCTGATAAAATGAATAAAAACTGAACCTTTCCTGCACTTATTTTTCCCAATGAACTGTTAATAAATTTCCTCAACTAAATAAATACATCAATACTCTGAGCCAATAAAAACTAATCTAAGGTAATAAATTTAATGGGAATTTAAAATTTCCTCCATTTGGTTTTTTTCCTTACTGAACTGTTTGTAAATTTCCTCAACTGAATAATTAACCTGAGCTAATAAAAACTTATCTAATAATAGAAATTGAAGTTTTCCTCCATTTGTGTTTCCTACTGAACTGTTTGTAAATGTCCCCAGATAAATAAATAAATAAATAGTCTGAGCTAATAAAACCTAAATCTACTCTACTAAAACCTAAATCAACTCTGATAAATCCTAAATCTACTCTAATAAATTAAATAGAAGTCCAGATTTTCCCTCCTTTATTTTTCCCAATGAACTGTTTGTAAATCTCCTCCAATAAATAATCAACCTGAGCTAATAGAAGCTTATCCAATCTAATACAATTAATAGAAAATAAAGTTTTCCTCCAATTATTTTTCCTCCTGAACTGTCTATAGATTTCCTTAATTAATTAATCTGAGCTGACAAAAACTAATCTAATCTAACAAATGAAAGAGAAGTTCAAACTTCCTTCCACTTATTTTTCCCACTGAACTGTTTAGAAATGCCCTCAACTAACTAAATAATCTGAGCTAACAAAAACTAATCTAAACTAATAAAATTAATGGAAATTAAGACTTTCTTCCCTATATTTTACTTAATGAGCTATTAATAAATTTCCTCCAATAAATCAATGATCTGAGCTAATAAAAACTAATCTAATCTGATAAAATTAATAGAAATCAAAACTTTCTTCCATATATTTTTCCCAATGGCCTGTTAATAACTTTCCTCCAATAAATCAATTATCTGAGCTAATAAAAGCTAATTTAATCTGATAAAAGTAATACAAATTAAAACTTTCCTCCACTTATTTTTCCTACTGAACTGCTTAGAAATCTCCTCAAACAAATAATCTGAGCTAACAAAAAACTCATCCAATAAAATGAATCAAAACTAAAATCTTCCTCCACTTATTTTTCCTACTGAATTGCTTATAAATTCCCTCAAATAAATATGTGAATAATCTGAGCTAACAAAAAACTCATCTAATAAAATTAATCAAAACTAAACCTTCCTCCACTTATTTTTCCTCCTGAGCTGCTTATAAATTCCCTCAAATAAATATATGAATAATCTGAGCTAACAAAAACTCATCCAATAAAAAGAATCAAAACTAAAATCTTCCTCCACTTATTTTTCCTACTGAATTGCTTATAAATTCCATCAAATAAATACATGAATAAATAATCTGGGGTAGCAAAAACTCTGCTAATAAAAGTAATCAAAACTAAAATCTTCCTTCACTTATTTTTCCTACTGAATTGCTTATAAATTCCATCAAATAAATACATGAATAAAAATCTGGGGTAGCAAAAACTCTACTAATAAAAGTAATCAAAACTAAAACCTTCCTCCACTTATTTTTCCTACTGAATTGCTTATAAATCCCATCAAATAAATACATGAATAAATAATCTGGGGTAGCAAAAACTCTACTAATAAAAGTAATCAAAACTAAAACCTTCCTCCACTTATATTTCCTCCTGACCTGCTTATAAATTCCCTCAAATAAATAAATGAATATATAATCTGGGGTAACAAAACCTCATCTAATAGAAGTTCTGCCACTGGGTGCCTGGGAGGGCATGGCCTGAAGCTGCACCAAGGGAGGGTTAAGTTGGATGTTCCTTATGGAAAGGGTAATTAGGCACTGGAATGGACTGCCCAGGGAGGAGGTGGATTGGAACAGTTTGAGAAGTGACATCTTCTCTCTGGACTACTCTCACCTGTGCTAGTTTGAAGCAAGCTAGAATGTTTTGGTAACAGAACTAGATAACGGGCAGTGGAATTAAAAACATGGTGTCAACTTCTCTCACAGTCACGCTGAGAACTCTGGGAAGAAGAAAGACTTTTTCTCCATTTTTTTTCTCACTCTTGCTTTTGCCTTAGACCTGGTCACATCTCATTAACCCTGCTCCTACTAACCTTGCTCCCTAACCTCTTGGCTGCACCTCTCTTCTTCCTGAGAACTGGGGTAAGGTTGAGAGGGCCGGGGGGAGGTGTTGGGGTGGTTTGAGAGCCCCTCCTGGGGACTCAGGTTTCTGGGAGGGGAGTTGTGCTTTTATATTGTTTATCCTTTGTATATTTCTGTATATAATTGTATATAACTGTATATATTGTAAATAGCTGCTTGTAAATTCTGCTAGCTGTAAATAAATTGCTTCATCTATATTCCCAGGGTCCGTCTGAGTTAGCTGGGGCAAATACAAAGTGTGGGGGGGCGGGGTAACCCCCAAACCATCACATTTTTTAATTGGCGCCCAACGTGGGGCTAGATATTTCAGTGACTGGAAATTAGCTCTGGGAATTAAGATGAAGCTAATCAAGCAGCTATTGTATTTGGTTGGTGCATTGCTCTGGTCTGGTTTTGTTTACTTGGCATTTAATTGGATAAAAGGTCAAATTGTTGCTTATTTCATTGATCTGGCTTATAATAAGGCTAAAGCTAAGGTTTCAGATATGTTCTGGAGCTGGGGTGATTTTATTCTTGGTTATGCTGGTTTTAATATCTCTGAGAATATTACCAAGGACATTACAGGAGCTCTGGTCAATAATGTGACAATCAATGGAAATTCTGCTTTAAATATGGCTCTAATGAGAGTTATTCAGCCTAAGACAGGAATTCCAACTGTTTGTCTAGGTACATGCTCTTGTAAAACTGTTTTTCTTCTCACAATTTTTAATATTTGCCTCATGATTTTAATATTCATATTAATTTTGGCATTATTGGTTAAAAATTCAAAACCAGTTTCTGTAAGAGCTAGGAAAAATTCTGTGTCTCAGAAGCAGTCTCTTTCACAGCAAAACAAGGGAACACAGTTGTCGGCTTCCCCCTTGCCAGCCTCTGCCCCTCCTTCTCCAAGTGCTGGGAACACAGCCAGTGTTCCTGCCAATAACGTAAACAATGATAAGGATAACCAAAACAAGCCACAGAGTTTAGCAGGAGCCTCAGGAGCACAGGCAGGTACCCAAAATCTGAATGTTCCTAGCAACAATCAAAACACCTCAGGGTTGGCAGGCATCCCAGGAGGACAGGCAAATAATCCCACTAATGTTAATAATACTACTAGTGCTAGTAACGCTAGCCCAGTCAGTCCAAATCCTAATGACACCAGCTCAGCCAATTTGAAACCCCAGCCAGCAGACCAGAACCAAAATCCTCCTATTAAAAGCAAGGCAGATCTGAACTCACAAGCTCCAAGTCAGACCCCTAAGGATACAAATGCTCCAAGTCAGACCTCCAATAATTCAAATGCTCCAGGTCAGACCCCTAAGGATTCAAATGCTCCAAGTCAGACTCCTAAAGATTCAAATCCTCCAGCAGACACATCCAAGTCTGTTGCTGCTCAGGCCCTTCTGGCACCTGCTAAGGCAAAAGCTAAGACAAAGAGTGGTTCGCAGGAGGATGTAAGAGATGGGACCTCTGGTGATCAGCAGCAAGAGGAGGAAGAGGAGACAGTTAGTCTGCGAGACCTTGTAGATGTGCTGAGACAACAATACTCAAGTGAGAGGAGTGCTGTGAGGTTAGCTGCCAAGAGAGAGGATGGTTCCAATGAGTTTAGGAATGCCATGAGGAAGATTGTGTTAGGCCCGGCACCACCAGAACAACAGGAGGAAGAGGAGGAAGATGACATCCAAGGCTCCAAGGATCCACTCAGAGAGGTCAGGGAAGTTAGGAAGGAATACACAAGGGAATCAGGTGAGCCAATCCTAAGCTGGCTAGTGAGATGCCGTGGCATTGGTGCTAATGCTCTGCAGGTAGGAGACAAGTCTGCCAAGCAGCTGGGACCACTCACCAAGGAGAGTGGAGTGGACAAACACTTAGCAAGTCCTCTTGGTAGGGTTAGCTTGTGGACACGCCTTCTGTTGGCTGTGGCTATGAGATATCCTTCCCGAGATGATTTGCCATGGGCTGCCAAGAAGTGGAACACTGTTGAGCAGGGAATTAAGCTTCTGAAGGAGTTTGCTGTGAAGGAAGTGCTTTATGGAAATCATGGCACTCATGAGCCTGATGATATTCCTTTGGGAACAGGTCTCATGAAGAAGCTTATTAAGCTTGCTCCTTCATCCTATGCTAACATCTTGGCCAGTAAGTTTCTATCAAGGAGTGATAATGGAAGATCTTTCACTGTTGGTGAATTCACTGACCAGCTCAGGCAGATAGAGGATAGCTTGTCACACTCTGGTATAATCTGTGCCATAAAGACTATGACTACAGAGATGAAAGATAGCATTGAGAATGGCATTAGAAATGGCATGAAAGAACTGAAGGAGGATCTCAAAAACATTACCAATCTGGTAAAGGACACCATTCCTGCATCATCTGAATGGGTGAATGTTTCTGCAGTCAGGAACAGACGCCCCCCTCCTGCAAGGCAATTCCAGCCTAGGAGGAGACAAATTCCACCCAGACAGCAGCAATCACGTGCGTCACTGTGGATACTTCTGCGTGACACATACGGTGAGAACATGAACAAATGGGATGGTAAACCTACTTCAGCTCTTTCAAAGAGGGTCAATGATCTGCAGAGTGGCAGAAACAGAGGCAATAATGCCAGGAAAGTAGCTGTCACTTCTTCAGCTCCCGAGAGCAACTGCAATTGTTCCAACAGTTGCAGTTCCTCTCGCAACAACACCAATCATTGTGTACACCCTACATGCCATGTTCAGCATTAGGGGTGCCCTGCCTCCAGCCAGGAGGAGGAAAGGGATAGTGGAGAGAACCGAATCTATTGGAATGTATTCATTAGGTGGCCTGGCAGTTCAAGAGTTCGGAAATACAGGGCTTTAGTTGACACAGGTGCTCAGTGTACTTTATTGCCATCCAATTGCAAAGGGACAGAGTCCATTTCTATTTTTGGAATCACTGGTGGATCTCAAGAGTTAACTAAGGTACAGGCTGAGATCAGTTTAACTGGTAAAGAGTGGAAGACACATACTATTGTAACTGGTCCTGATGCGCCTTGTATTTTGGGAATTGACTTTTTGAGACAAGGTTGTTTCAAAGATCCTAAGGGTCATAAATGGGCTTTTGGTATAGCATCTGTAGAGATTGAGGATGATAAATTGAAATTGTCCATTAGACCTGAACTTTCAGATGAATCTGCAGTTGTGGGACATCATGACATAGAGGACCTGGAAGTGCCAATTGCAACTCAAACTGTTCATCATAGGCAGTACAGAACTAACCGTGACTCTTTGTTGCCCATTCATCAGCTGATTCGTCAACTGGAGGATCAGGCTGTCATCGAGAAAGCTCATTCACCTTTCAACAGTCCCATCTGGCCTGTGCGTAAACCTACGGGCGACTGGAGACTGACAGTTGACTTTCGTGCCCTCAACGAGGTGACGCCACCCATGAGTGCAGCTGTGCCGGACATGCTGGAACTCCAGTACGAGCTGGAATCGAAGGAGGCTAAATGGTATGCAACCATAGACATTGCTAATGCTTTCTTCTCTATTCCCATAGCAAAGGAGTGCAGGCCTCAGTTTGCATTCACCTGGAGAGGAATCCAGTACCAGTTCAACCGTTTGCCTCAGGGGTGGAAACACAGCTCAACCATCTGTCACTCAGTCATCCACAATGCACTGGAGAAAGGTAAAGCTCCAGAGCACATCCAGTACATCGACGACATCATTGTGTGGGGCCAAACTGCTGAGGAAGTCTTCGAGAAAGGTAACAAAATCATTGACATTCTGTTGCAAGCAGGTTTTGCCATTAAGAGAGACAAGGTCAAAGGACCTGCCAGAGAAATTCAGTTTCTGGGAGTGCGGTGGCAGGATGGTCGCCGCTACATTCCTCAGGATGTGATCAACAAAGTCTCTACCATGGCTGTTCCCACCAGTAAGAAGGACACACTTTCTTTTCTTGGTGTGGTGGGATTTTGGAGACTACACATTCCTGGTTTCAGTCAGATTGTCAAACCTCTGCATGATGTGACTCGTAAGAGAAACAATTTCGAGTGGGGACCTGAACAACAAGCAGCCTTTGATCAGATCAAACGAGAAGTAGTCCATGCAGTGGGCTTGGGTCCTGTGAGATCTGGTCCGGACATTAAAAACATTCTGTACACGGCTGCCAGTGACAATGGTCCAACTTGGAGTCTTTGGCAGAGAGCTCCAAATGAGACACGTGGTCGTCCACTTGGTTTCTGGGGACGTTGTTACAGAGGTTCAGAGACAAATTACACTGCAACAGAGAAAGAGATTCTAGCAGCCTATGAGGGAGTGAAAGCAGCTTCTGAAGTGATTGGAACTGAGTCACAATTGCTTTTAGCTCCTAGACTGCCAGTTCTTAACTGGATGTTCAAGGGCAAAGGTTCATCACCACATCATGCCACAGATGCAACCTGGTCTAAATGGATGGCTTTGATAACCCAACGAGCACGAATGGGTAATCTTGACCGACCTGGTCTGGTGGAGGTGATCACCAACTGGCCAGAAGGCACAGACTGTTCCAAACCTCCAGAGGAGAAAATAACTCGTGCTGAGGAAGCTCCTCCCTATGGTGATCTCTCTGATCAGGAAAAGAACTATGCTTTGTTCACAGATGGTTCCTGTCGTCTTGTTGGGAACAAGCGAATATGGAAGTCAGCGGTTTGGAGTCCAACCAGGAGAGTTACCGAAACGAAAGATGGAGAAGGAGAATCCAGTCAGTTCGCTGAGGTAAAAGCTGTTCAACTTGCTCTTGATGTGGCTGAACGTGAGAATTGGCCTATCCTTTACCTCTACACCGACTCGTGGATGGTAGCCAATGCTCTATGGGGTTGGCTAAAGGACTGGAAGAAGAATGGTTGGCAGAGGAAAGGAAAGCCTATTTGGTGTGCTGATCTATGGCAGGACATTGATGCACGGCTGGAGAAAACTCCAGTGAAGGTGCGGCACGTAGATGCACACATGCCTAAGAGCAGAGCTACTGAGGAACATCAACATAACCAGAAGGCAGATCAAGCTGCTAAGATTGCTCAAGTTGATACCAACTCTGAACTTGACATTGACCTTGATTGGAAACACCGAGGTGAGCTGTTCTTAGCTCGGTGGGCCCATGACTCATCTGGACATCAAGGCAGAGATGGAACATACCGATGGGCTCGTGATAGGTCAATTGACTTGTCCATGGACGCTATTACCCAAGTCATCTATGACTGTGACATTTGTGCTGCTATTAAGCAGGCTAAGCGAATTAAGCCCTTATGGTATGGTGAGAGATGGTCAAAGTACAAGTATGGTGAAGCCTGGCAGATTGACTACATCACTTTACCTCGATCTCGTTCTGGCAAGCAGTATGTGCTAACGATGGTAGAAGCCAGCACTGGATGGTTGGAAACATATCCAGTTCCACATGCTACTGCACGTAACACCATTGTTGGTTTGGAGAGACAGATCTTGTGGAGACATGGAACTCCAGAGAGAATCGAGTCAGACAATGGTACTCATTTCAAGAACAATCTTGTGAAAAACTGGGCCAAAGAGCATGGTATTGAATGGATCTATCACATACCCTACTATGCACCAGCTTCAGGGAAGATTGAGCGCTACAACGGTTTGCTGAAAACCACCCTAAAAGCCATGGGGGGTGGAACTCTAAAAAACTGGGACAAACATTTAGCAGAAGCTACCTGGTTGGTAAATAGTAGAGGTTCAGTAAACAGAGCAGGACCTGCACAATCAGATTTGGTCCAAACAGTAGACGGTGATAAAGTTCCTGTTGTACATGAGAAGAATCTGTTAGGGAAAACTGTTTGGGTATTTTCTCCTTCGGGTGAAGGGAAACCTGTCCGAGGGGTGGTTTCTGCTGAAGGTCCTGGTCATACCTACTGGGTAATGCAGGAGAATGGTGAAATCCAGTGTATTCCACAGAGAAATCTAACCTTAGCTGAGAGAGTTTAAATTCAAGCTGTTAGGAATTTTCTGTTCTAGGTAACATCGGCGCCCAACACTGAGAGAATCTACGATAGAATCTACAGTACGTGAGCACGAACCCAATATCACCTGGGAGTCCCTGTTCTGAGCTTTTGAATCACCTACATCTGATTGAAGTGTGAACTGAATTGTATATATTGTTTTAGTGTAAATATTGGTTTAGATTAGATTGGATAATTCTCAGCGATACTCTGAGCGAAGTAGACAGGGGTGGATTGTGCTAGTTTGAAGCAAGCTAGAATGTTTTGGTAACAGAACTAGATAACGGGCAGTGGAATTAAAAACATGGTGTCAACTTCTCTCACAGTCACGCTGAGAACTCTGGGAAGAAGAAAGACTTTTTCTCCATTTTTTTTCTCACTCTTGCTTTTGCCTTAGACCTGGTCACATCTCATTAACCCTGCTCCTACTAACCTTGCTCCCTAACCTCTTGGCTGCACCTCTCTTCTTCCTGAGAACTGGGGTAAGGTTGAGAGGGCCGGGGGGAGGTGTTGGGGTGGTTTGAGAGCCCCTCCTGGGGACTCAGGTTTCTGGGAGGGGAGTTGTGCTTTTATATTGTTTATCCTTTGTATATTTCTGTATATAATTGTATATAACTGTATATATTGTAAATAGCTGCTTGTAAATTCTGCTAGCTGTAAATAAATTGCTTCATCTATATTCCCAGGGTCCGTCTGAGTTAGCTGGGGCAAATACAAAGTGTGGGGGGGCGGGGTAACCCCCAAACCATCACACACCTGTTTTGTTTGGCCTTGGTAGTTTGGTCAGGGCCAGAGAATTTGCACAGATAGCTTAAAAATCAGTCAATTATAAATGAGAAATTGAGGACAGGGCACTTCAGCTAATTACGCTGCAGCGTTACAAATGTTAACTGTTTGGTTGTTTGGGTTGGTTGTTTTCTATTGTGGTATGAGATGAGAACAACAAAACAATGTTGCCTTGGGAATTTAGGAGGAAATATCCTGCACTAAGGAGACATACCAAGAATACTTCCCATAAATAACTTTCTGCTTCATAACTCCCCAGTATGCAGGGAAAGATAAAATGCATCGCTGCAAGCGATCTTATTCTACTTGACCTTGCAACCCATATCTAAATCAATGCTCATTCATCACTGAATCTTAACCTCTGTTTCAGCCACAGATGTTTTGACATGAGTCTGAGGGCTGTACAAATGTAGACCTCTTCCTATCATTTTCTGTGGCAGGAGAAATCCATACGTTCTCCTCACACTTTTAAAGCAAGGGATGAATTGCACCTGGGTCGAGGCAACCCAAGCATCCCTGATGAGAGGGATTTGAGGGCGCTGGTGGTAAAGAAGCTCAACAGGAGCCAGCAGTGTGCACTTGCAGCCCAGAAAGCCAAGCAGAGCCTGGGCTGCAGCAGCAGCAGTGTGGCCAGCAGGGCCAGGGAGGGGATTCTCCCCCTCTGCTGTGCTCTGCTGAGACCCCACCTGGAGTACTGCATCCAGTTCTGGATCCCCTGAGACAAGAGGGATGTGGAGATGCTGGAGTGCATCCAGAGAAGGGCCAGGAGGATGCTCAGAGGGCTGCAGCAGCTCTACTATGAGGAGGAACTGAGAGAGTTGGGGCTTTGCAGTCTGGAGAAGAGAAGGCTTCCAGGAGACCTTAGAGTGGCCTTCCAGTATCTGAAGAGGACTACAGGAGGGCTGGGGAGGGACTATTGACAAGGTCTGGTAATGACAGGATGAGGAGGAATGGGTTTAAAGTGACAGAAGGGAGACTGAAACTGGATGTTAGGAAGAAGTTGTTTGCAGTGAGGGTGGTGAGACACTGGCACAGGTTGCCCAGGGAGGTTGTGGAGCACTGAAACACCCTGGAGGTGTTCAAGGCCAGGTTGGATGAGACCTTGAGTGACATCTTCTAGTGGGAGGTGTTCCTGCCTATGGTGGGAGGTTGGAATTGGCTGAGCTTTGAGGTCCCTTCCAACCTAAATCATTCTGTGATTCTATTATTTCAAAGGAGACAGATCTGACACTGATAATAACCCAGATTAGGAGGCCAAGCATAGAAACCACATGCACCAAAAAGACAGGTATTTCCTCTTGGTTTCTGTATCTTTTATTCTAGAAGAATCCCACTCCTTCCATGCAAAGAGAAAGAATAAAACCCAACAACATCTGTTTCTGCTGATGTCTGGGTTAGATAAATATCACATACAACAAGGTTTCAGTCTACTGTAGACCGAATCCTTATTAAAGGACACTGGCAGCACTGTTTTAGCCTGGGTTTGAATGAAGCACAAATCCCCTTTAATGCCTGTAACTTGATTTCCCCCCTCTGCCCGCCCCCCCCCCCTTTTTTTTTTAATAAAGGTGAAATTTGAAAGAATTTTTTTTCCCTTTGCATAAATAGAAGTTGAAGCAGAAGAGTTTCTCTGGGCTTGTTAACCCTAACCCCCTTTCTCTATCTGGAATGCTGCACATCATTTGGACACGCTCAAATTCTATCTATCCCCTCAAAAGCTGTTCCCTTTAAAGGGAAGATTTAAATTCAAGCAATATGCAAGAGGATTCATCTGTCAGAAAACAAAAGGTTGCACAGATAAAATGTATTTAACTCTGCAAGAATAAAAGATTTGCTAACAATATGTAGGAAAAGTATTTGTCTGCAGATATCACAGCATCACAGAATGTCATGGGCTAGTAAGGACCTCAAAAGCTCATCCAGTCCAAGCCCCCTGCCAGAACAGCATCACCTAGAGCAGATCACACAGGAACACAACCAGGAGAGTTTTGAATATCTCCAGAGAGGGAGACTCCACAACCCCCTTGGGCAGCCTGTGCCAGGGTTCTGACACCTACACAGGGAGAAAAAAATCCTGTTCCAGTGTTCTGTCACCCTCACAGGGAAAAAAATCCTCCTTGTATTTAAATCTATGTATATTTATATATATATATATTTGAATATCTCCAGAGAGGGAGAATCCACAACCCCCTTGGGTAGCCTGTTCCAGTGTTCTGTCACCTCTACAAGGAGAAAAAAATCCTCCTCATATTTACATCTATATACATTTATATTTATATGTATATATATATTTGAGTATCTCCAGAGAGGGAGACTCTACAGCCACCTTGGGCAGCCTGTTCCAGTGTTCTGTCACCCTCAGAGGGAAAAAAAATCCTCCTCATATTTACATTTATATACATTTATATATATTTATATATATTTATACTCATTTATACACATATAAGTGTATATATATGTATATAAGTGTACTTATATGTATATAAATTAATGCATATAAATTATATATATATGCAGTATACTTTATATATATTTATAAATTATATGTAAGTATAAATACATATTTAAACTTATATACTTATAGTTATGTAAATTACATATATATATATACTGTATACTTTATGTATATATGTATAAAAAATATATATGTAAATATAAACATATATTTAAACTTATATACTTTCATATATACTTATATGTATATAAATTATATATATACACAGTAAACATTATATATAGAGAGGTATAAAGTATATAGGTAAGTATAAACACATATTTATACTTATATACTTTTATATATACTTATATGTATATAAATTATATATACAGTATACTTTATATAGAGAGGTATAAAGTATATAGATATAAGTATAAGCACATATTTATTCTTATATACTTTTATATATACTTATATGCATATAAATTATATATATATACAGTATACTTTATATAGAGAGGTATAAAGTATATATAGATATAAGTATAAACACATATTTATACTTATATACTTTTATATCTACTTATATGAGTATAAAGTATATATATCTAAGTATAAACACATATACTTACTTTTATATATATTTATGTGTAGATAAATTATATATATTTACAGTATACTTTATATATAGGTATAAAGTATATACATAAGTTTAAACACATATTTATACTTATATAATTTTATATATACTTATATGCATATAAATTATATATATACAGTATACTTTATATATATATAGGTATAAAGTGTATATATGTAAGTATAAACACATATTTATACTTAGATACATGTATATATACTTATATGTATATCATTTATATATATACATCATACTTTATATATATATCTATATATATAAAGTATAAATGTATATATATTTATATACACACCCACAGACACACACATTTAGACTTATCTCCTGAATCCATGCATGACCCTGACTACACTTAAATTTCTAGAGGGCTTTCATCCAATTCTAACTCAGCTCAAGACAAAAACTAATCAAACCAAATCCATCAAAGTAGAAGCATCACTTCAAAGGGAGTTTTTTAGCAGCTGCACAGCGCAGGCACTCCAGAACAGCAAAGGGCTTGGATGCAACTTGCCAGCACGGGCAAAGTTCTTCTTACACCTACTTTACACGCTCCTATCTCTCCTGACTTTTTAACTCTGAGCAGAGAATTATTGGGGCAAAAAGAAGAACTGAAGGTTAACTTCTGCTTGTTTTCTCTTTTGAAGCCAAGAGAGCTTGTTAGGTTGGAATGCTGCTCACAAACCTGAGCACATGAGGGCCAAGCCTCACATTTCTAACGAAAGCTGCTTGCGTCTGAACTTCATTTCCAGCCGCGTTTCGCTGGAGGCACTTCACATGGGTTCCCTCACAACACGTAAAGGAAATTCAATTTGTTGCTTTAAATGCATCATTTTATGCTTCTTGAATTCTGCCTGAATGTTTCACGCTCTGCTCTCCTGAAATCTGATTACTGCAATCAGCTATTTCATGGGATCATAGGGTTCTAGAATTCTCAGGGCTGGAAGGGACTTCGAAGATCATTCAGTTTGCTCAAGGACTCATCCAACCTGGCCTTGAACACCTCCAGGGAGGTTGTGGAACACAGAATCACAGAATGTGATTCGCCTCTCCTATAAGGACAGACTGAAAGAGTTGGGGCTGTTCAGTCTGGAGAACAGGAGGCTCCCAGGTGACTTACTTGTGGCCTTTCAGTATCTGAAGGGGGCTACAAAAAATCTGGGCAGGGACTTCTTAGGCTCTCAGAGAGAGCCACAGTGTGCACTTGCAGCCCAGAGGGCCAACCACATCCTGGGCTGCAGCAGAAGTGTGGCCAGCAGGGCCAGGGTGGGGATTCTCTCCCTCTGCTCCGCTCTGCTGAGACCCCACCTGGAGTACTGCAACCAGTTCTGGAGCCACTATTACAAGAGGGCTGTGGAGATGCTGGAGCGTGTCCAGAGAAGGTCCATGAGGATGCTCAGAGAGCTGCAGCAGTTCTGCTATGAGGACAGACTGAAAGAGTTGGGGATGTTGAGTCTGGAGCAGAGGAGGCTCCCAGGTGACCTTCTTGTAGCCTTCCAGTGTCTGAAGAGGGCCTACAAAAGAGCTGGGGAGGGATTTTTTTAGGCTCTCAGGGAGTGACAGGACTGAGGAGAATGGAGGAAAGATGGAGATGGGTAGGTTCAAAGTGGACATGAGGAGGAAGTTGTTGAGCATGAGAGTGGTGAGAGGCTGGAATGGGTTGCCCAGGGAGGTGGTTGAGGCCCCATGGCTGGAGGTGTTTAAGTCCAAACTGGCTGAGGCTGTGTGCAGCCTGCTCTAGGGTAGGGTGTCCCTGGGCATGGCAGGGGGGTTGGAACTGGCTGATCCTTGTGGTCCCTTCCAACCCTGGCTGGTTCTATGAAATGTACTGATTTAAAATGAAGCCTCTTCTGCTTGTTTAGCTGGAGAGCATGAGAATGATACATCCCCTGTACAAGAGCCAGAACCCTAACAGAACAGCAAGTACAACAACACGTAACAGCTACACTTTTACCTCCCTGCTGATTGTGAAACTACTGTGCGAGAACACACGGAGAATCCCAGGAAAGAGAATCCCAGGGACTTGTGAGCTTTGTTTGCAAGGAAGCTCTTCAAATGGAATTCTAAAAACAATAAACATAGCACATGTTATAAATATTAAACACATCCTTGCAACTGCCTGAGCTCTGAACACTCTGATAATAAGTCTGCTTCAGTGGAAAAGGAAGAAAATGTGTCCAGCAGGTCTAGGGAGGTTTTTTTCCCCTCTGCTCTACTCTCCCCCTCTACTGTCCTACTCGACAGTAGAGTGAAGTATCTGGAACATGGTGTCCAATTTTGGGCTGCCTGGTTCAGGAAGACAGGGACCTGCTAGAGAGAGTCCAGTGGAGAACCACAGGGATGCCTGGGGAACTTGAGCATCTCTCCTATGATGAGAGAATGAGAGCCTGGGGACTGTTGAGTCTGGAGAAGAGAAGGCTGGGAGAAGATCTGATCAGTGTGTACAAATATCTGAGGGGTAGGTGTCAAGTGGCTGGGGCCAAGCTGTTTTCAATGGTCAGCAGCAGTAAGACAAGGAACAACAGCTACAAACTGGAAAACAGAAGGTTTCACCTCAACATGAGGAGAAACTTCTTTACATTAGATGTTAGGCTGTGAAAAGGAAACAATGGTGATGTCTGCTTCACTCACGGGCTTCCTGAGATGGATAGAAACAAGAACACAAACATGGATAACAGAGCTGCTGTGTGTCTCTGGCTGCCTGCTGTCTGTGTAACTAATCTTTTTGCTTTCTAACCCCCTTGGCTGATTCTCCAAACTCACCTTGCACGTAAGGCAAAGTCTGGGATAAGGGAGAGGGGTAGAAAGGAGGTGGAAGGGCGGTTGGGAGCCCCTCCTGGGGACTCTGTTTTCTGGGAGGGCTGCTGTTTTTCTCTATTACTTTATTAACTATGAGTGAAGCAGACATGACCATTGTTTCCTTTTCACAACCTGTCATCTAATTTCTCCCACTAAAATGTTCCAGCTAGCTTCAAACTAGAACAAGAAGAGAGCTCCTGATCTGCAAGGAAATCACAACTCCGAATTTATACATTGAGTGGTTACAGCTTCCCTTTGGCCAAGCAACTTGTGCTTGCTGGCCCAATAGACCAGCAAGCACTGAGCTCCAAAGTAGGTGTAATGCTTACCCCAAGGCCATTACAGGAAAAATGGGATTACTGGAATGTGTGGGACTGCAGAGAGAGGAATAAATCTTTAGGAATTCAGACATCATCCATTTCACCGCTCACAAAATCTTCGCCTTAAATCTCACCGTTCCAAGTGCTGACAGATGGGTATGGCAGTTTAATGGCTTTGTTTTCAGGTCACTGCATATTGTACATTCTGCTAAAGATTCTGGAAGGAGGGCAATCATGTGCTGCTTTCTGGCTGCTGTCCTCTGGAGCAGCAGAATTTTTTAGCAGGGAGGAGAAATTCCTCCTCCTGCGACAGACAAATTAACATCTGCAGCCAGAGGTCTCCAAGAGGAAGAAGAGGTCAATGGAGTCATTCATAGAGCAACCAAGGAGTCAAAATGCATCCTAGGACTCCTAGAAAATCCTTTCCTGTAGACCTCAGAATGTCTTTGTATGGTTTCTAAAGGTCAGGAAACCACCAAATGTTGCTGGACTGAAAGGAAAGCAAAAAGGAAAGGTTCTGTCCTGCCAGGTTGCAAGTGGGAAGAGGAAGATCTGTTTTCAAGATTCATTTTTAATCGATCTCACCCAGCACTTCTCAGTTTTCTCCCTGGAAAGAATTGTCATGTTCCAGATTACTATTTTGGGACTTTATTGAAATATACCTCTAGGGACTGGAAGCCTTCAGTGTCTTTTGGCATGTTTAGTCTTAGAGCATCGCTCAGTCTTAGCTGTGGAGCGGTTCCAGCTCAAGGCACTGGCTTGCTTGGGCATCCTTTCACAGGAGCCTTTTTCATGCCTTGAGGTCCTGGCTCACCACTGTAAAAATATGAGATTGGCAAAGCTGTGCTGTGTGTTAGCTTTCAAACCATGGCACATGCATCCAAGACATCTGGAAAAGGGTTAACCCTCCTGGGGGAGTGGTCTTGACCCTGACCCCAGGCCCTCCTGACCCCTCTCCAGGGGTGGATCTGAACACTACCAGGTGTGGTGCTTAGCCCACTCCCACCTCTTGCCTAGACCCCTATAAAAACAGAGGAACTGCCTGTTCCTCTCTCTCTCACCCTGCCTCCCTGCTTGCCAGCATCACCATCCTGTGTCCTGCTACTCTTTGTTCTACCATGTGGCCATCGGTGCACGAGGTGGACAAAACCATTGCCATCAACCTGGCTGTATTTACAATATTTTGTATCTTGTTTTCCCTTCCCTAGACCTTTTGTAACTCCCCTGTCTCAAATATCTTTTACTTATTGATAAAATTTTCTCTTTAAACTTCCAAATCCAAGTGAGATCATAGAATCATAGAATCAACCAGGTTGGACGAGACCTTTGAGACTGGAGAGACAGCTAATGAGCTATGCCACCTTTGGACAGGGCAGGAAACAATCAACATTGGATCACAGAATCATGGATCACAGACTTAACCAGGTTGGAAAAGACCTCTGAGATCATCAAATCCAACTTATCACCTAACACCTTCTCATTAACTAAACCATGGCATTAAGTTCCACATCCAATCTCCTTTTAAACCCCTCCAGGGGTGGGGACTCCACCACCTCCCCAGGCAGGCATTCAGGGAGGCTGGGGAAGGACTCTTTAGAAGGGTATGTAGCAACAGGATGAGGAGCAATGGCATTAAACTGGATAAGAGGAGATTTAGGTTAGACTTAAAGAGGAAGTTCTTTACAATGAGAGTGGTAAAATGCTGGAACAGGTTGTCCAGGGGTGTGGTTGAGGCTCCATCACTGGAGACATTCAAGAGCAGATTCATAGAATCATAGAACCATAGAATGGTCTGGGTTGGAAGGGACCTCCTAGGGTCATCCAGTCCAAACCTCTCTACAATAAGCAGGGGCATCCTTCACTACATCAGGCTGCCCACAGCCCTAATCCAACTCCCCTGCCTCAGCATTGTCCTGGGCAGCCTGAGGTCTGTGAGGTCTCTTCCAACCTTGGTGATACTGTGATACTGTGATTTAGTTGGGGGTGTGCCTGCTGACTGCAGGAGGTTTGAACAAGATGACTTTTGAGGATCCCTTCCAACCCAATGCAATCTGTGAATCTGAAAAGTGATAAAATGCTCATCCAGCAGGTAAGGTGAACTAGCAAGGGGAAAAGACAGAGCAAAGGGAAATCATTAACACAAGCAGAGCCTGAGCAGAGATGATACAAAGCCAGGCTTCAGAAATGATGCAAGTGGACACATAGCCAAGGGACCCATGGAGGCTGGGTAGAATTTGCTGGACTTCAAGAACCTGGTAACAGTTACTGGGCTAAGAACAAATATGCAAGAACTCAGTAGGGAGCACTGGTTGATTGGACATGGCTGGGTGCTAGGTTGGACTGGATGAGGTTGAAGGTCTCTTCCAACCTGCTTGATTCTATGATTCCATGAACTCAATCCATTCTGTGATCCTTCTGTGAGGGCAAGATCAATAGAGAACTTGTGATAACAAGTTCAGGTTGATCCAGAGTTTCTCCCTAAGCAAGGCCCATTCACCAGAGGGCTTTTAGCATAAAGTCAGTGCAAGGCTCAGACACGACTCACTGTGACTAAAAACTGAGGCACCAGGCCCAGCCAAAAGCACTTTTAAACAACCTTCCTCCAAACTGCTCTGCCTGTTCATTCTTCTAAAGAACACTTAAGACTTGGGACTTTGAAACAAATGGATTGTCCAGGGCAATTCTGCAAAAGCAATTCAGGCTGAGCTGAAAATATGCACCACAGACACAGTACAAGAGATCCAGCCTGAAAGAGCGAGCAACAAATTTTCCTCCCTGACAATGTGAACTGTCTCTTTTTTCATTTTCTCTCCCTCTCCCCCCACTGTCTGGCCCAATTAGTTTGTGCTTTTTTGCTGGAAGCTGGCAGTACTGTACCTCTTTGCGTTCCATAACCTCTGATGTGTTCAAACCACAAGTGCAGCTTTGCCAGGGCTTGGTTCCTCAGGGGCGTCAGGACGCAATGGGTTTTGCCGCATCGCTTTGCTGCTCTGACTTGTGTTGCTCTGACTTCTGTGTTTCCCTCATGCCTCCTTGCTTTTAAGACAAGAGCTTCTTTTTTAATACCTTCACCTCCCTTTACAATTTTTATGAAGAATTCAGTTAGAAGCAGCTTTAAAAACCAATTTTTTGTGGATATTGAATTCTTTCTTGTTTTCGCAACGGTGCCTCCAGAAGGACAAATAAGAAACCCAAACCAGTTTCACCAAATGGACTAATCTGAAGTATTAATGTGCTGAGCATGTTCAGAGCTTAATTATCTCAAGACCAACAACTGCCCTTTGCTACTCAGGAGTTTTGTTAACGTTACCATTTGCTTTGGGGCTAGAACAAGCCCGAAGCTATCTGTTTTTTCTGTGCTCTGTATCAGGTTGCAGCAAATGTACTCCTAAGGCTGAAGTCTTTTTTTCCTACTCTCAACCCTCATTTCTTAGTTTCTTCTCAAAATATATAAATTGAATTGTGTTCCCCTGCAGTGATCTTGCTTCCAGGGTCGTATAGCTGCATCTCAGGGATATTATATCACAGAAATATGACTGTCATTAAGTAGTGTTTGGTTTCCAGTTCTATTTATAAATGCCTTTTAAAATGATAGATTGGATGGTGGAGCCATCTTGTTGTTTCATTTTGTCCAGAAGATGCATGTTAAACATGCTTGGGGATTCATTCTCTGGAGGGGTTCAAGAAAAGCCTGGATGAGGCACCTCACAGATCATCAAGTCCAACCCTTTACCACAGAGCTCAAGGCCAGACCATGGCACCAAGTGCCACGTCCAGTCCTGCCTTGAACAGCTCCAGGGACGGCGACTCCACCACTTCCCCGGGCAGCCCATTCCAGTGTCCAATGACTCTCTCAGGGAAGAACTTTCTCCTCACCTCCAGCCTAAATCTCCCCTGACGTAGCTTGAGGCTGTGTCCTCTCATTCTGGTGCTGGCCACCTGAGAGAAGAGAGCAACCTCCTCCTGGCCACAACCTCCCCTCAGGTAGTTGCAGACAGCAATAAGGTCTCCCCTGAGCCTCCTCTTCTCCAGGCTAACCAATCCCAGCTCCCTCAGCCTCTCCTCGTAGGGCTGTGCTCGAGGCCTCTCCCCAGCCTCATCGCCCTTCTCTGGACACGCTCAAGCATCTCAATGTCCCTCCTAAACTGGGGGGCCCAGAACTGAACACAGCACTCAAGGTGTGGTCTAACCAGTGCAGAGTACAGGGGCAGAATGACCTCCCTGCTCCTGCTGACCACACCATTGCTGATGCAGGCCAGGATGCCACTGGCTCTCTTGGCCACCTGGGCACACTGCTGGCTCATGTTCAGGCGGGTATCAATCAGCACCCCCAGATCCCTCTCTGTCTGGCTGCTCTCAGCCACTCTGACCCCAGCCTGTAGCACTGCTTGGGGTTGCTGTGGCCAAAGTGCAGCACCCTGCACTTGGAGCTATTGAACGCCATCTGTGCAGGCGGTCAAGGTCCCGCTGCAGAGCCCTTGGTGCGGGCAGCGCGGGGCCGGGTGATGCGGGGAGTGGGGCCGGGGGTGCGGGCCGCCCGCGGGGCGCGGCCCAGGGCCCTGTTGCTGGCAGCGGCGGCGGCACTGTTGGTGCGGGTGGCCGCCGCTGAGCCCTGCGCCGCGCCCCGCTCCTGCCGCCGCGGCCTGCCGGACTGCCGCCGGCACCGCCTGCCCGGCCCGCGGAGGATCCCGCCGCTGCCCGCCGGCACCACGGGCCTGGATTTAAGTCGTAATCACTTACTGTCATCCAGCTGGAGCGTTGACTTGTCTGTCCCTACACTACAAGAAGTGAAAACGAATTACAATGAGCTGGGTGAAAGTGAAAATACTGTGTCCTTTGTCCCTTTTGGTGGCTCCCTCTGCCCACACCACACTACATCACCTTTCTAGCAGGAGTTTGAGCAGGACTAGCTTCACTCTTACCTCATCTTCAGCTACCGGACACAGTGCTCGTTGCCATCATTGCCATCATCATCATGACCATAATCCTCACCACGGCTGGGGACACCTAAGCCTGGTGGTTACAACACACTGCTGGCTCCTGAGATGTATAACACACAGCAACATCTTCAATGCTGTTGCTGAAGAGGAATTTTTTTTCCTCCTTCTTTTTCATGTAGCTGCATTTGTCCAAGCCAGTTGCAAGAGGATCCAAGTCTGTTCAGGTGTTTATGTCTAAACTTTACAGACAGTGGCGCTGATGTAGCTGCCAGTAGACAGGGTCTGGGTTTGCTTGGCTAACACTGCCCCGTGCTGGTTTGCAGGGAGAAGTCTCCAGAAGCTCTCTGTCTCTTACCAAAAGCTGGAGTGCTGCAGTTTTATCTCACACATTTGTTTCCTTAGGATGATAATTGATTCCTGGCTTGTTTTTTACTGAATACCACGCAAAATACTCTGCTGTGCTGTTCCTGAAAGCAAAGTGCAGAGAGGAAAAGCTGACTTTCTAAAGGCACTGGAGGAGAAGGCTCTTTCATGTATACTGATAACAGACAGAGCCCAGGGTGTCATCGAGTCATAGAATCAAGCAGGTTGGAAGAGACCTCCAAGCTCATCCAGTCCAACCTAGCACCCAGCCCTGGCCAAGCAACCAGACCATAGCACTAAGTGCCTCATCCAGGCTTTGCTTCAACACCTCCAGGGACAGCAACTCCACCATCCCCCTGGGCAGCCCATTCCAGTGCCAATCACTCTCTCTGCCAGCAACTTCCTAACAACATCCAGCCTATGCCACCTCTTGAGGTGTTCAAGGCCAGGTTGGAAGAGGCCTTGAGCAACCTGTGTCCCTGCCTACCGCGGAGGGTTAGAGCTGGATGAGCTTTGAGGTCACTTCCAACCTAAACCATGACTCTATTATACTTTGCAGAGATATCCTGCCCACTTCAAAGAGAAAAGTTATTCTGACTAGTTCCTACCAACATCCCATGCTCTTCTAGAATGGTCACTGCCTGATTCCTACCTAACCTGACAGCCTGTACTCCAAAAGGCCTTTTACAAAGGCAGGCAGAACAGCTATGCTTTGCCACGCTGCAGCTCCTGCACATGGCCCTGCAGGTCTGACCACGGACACTAGCTGTGGCCTAAACCTACAGATCCTGCTTTCTTGGGGTTTCTTTTTTCCCTCTCTATGATTTTGTTCTCCTTCTGCTGAGTAGCCCTTCTGTCAGCTGAACTGTGACTGAGAATTCCTGCTGCAGCCTCCACACACTCAACAGACAGGATCAGAGGCTCACAGGATGTGAGGGGTTGGAAGGGACCCAAGGAGATCACTGAGTCCAACCCCCCTGCCAGAGCAGGACATGCTGTCTAACACAGATCACAGAGGAACACATCCAGACAGGCCCAGACAGGCCTTGGAAGGCTCCAGAGAAGGAGACTCCACAACCCTTCTGGGCAGCCTGTGCCAGTGCTCTGGGACCCCAAGTTCCCCCTTGTGTTGAGGCAGAACCTCTTTTGCTGCAACTTACACCCATTGCTCCTTGTCCTATCCCAGGGAGCAGTGAGCAGAGCCTGTCCCCTCTCCTGGCAGCCTTCAGATACTAATAAACCTTTATCAAATCCCCTCTCAGTCTTCTCTTCTCCAAACTAAACAGCCCCAGGTCCTTCAGCCTCTCCTCATCAGCCATGCCCTCCAGTCCCCTCATCATCCTCACAGCCCTCCAAGGGCTACAGACAGAGTGGATCTAACTGTGTTAATGCATCTAATCATTCATGATCAAAACATGAAGCTCTGCTTTATACCTTCTGTTTTAACTCCCCACTCTGAGGACTGCATACAGCTGTATCAGCAACCTGCACTTTTCATTTTGAACCAGGCCATTTAAGGGGCTGTTAACGAAAATCTCTCTAATTTTCTGCCATCACTTGGGATTGGTTTAGAGGTTTGGAGATTTTGGATTGGTTTGGGTTTTGTTTTTTGGTTTTTTTTGAGTGGAGGGTGGTTTTTTGCCTTGTCATCCTCAAATTTTAAGGGCATATTGTACAATGTTTTACAGCTGTAGGCAGCAAAGAGGATTTCATTTCAGATCCTCTCCTGAGGCCCCTGTATTTTGTGTTACTTCAGTTCATAAGGCCATATATGAAAGCAGCACTGTGACTGCCAAGAGGACTTTTTGTAGGTCTTCCTCGGTGACCCTGCCAGCAATGGGTCAGGGTCTGAACAGATCTTGTTGCAGTATTTGTTTGGAAGGAAGGTTCTCTTCCCCAACCTCAACGCTTCTTATGAAGCCTTTGTCCTCTAACGAAGTGCAGACATCTAGTGCTGCCGTCAAGCCCAGGTGCTTTTGCTTACCACAGTAAGGATATCTTCCTTCTTTTTCTAGGCAAGAACAGTAATCTTTTCTTCCCTTCTGACAAGGATACCAGGATCCCTGTAAGAATCAAGGGTTAGTATATTAGAGCCCATTCCAATGCCAATCACTCTCTCTGACAACAGCTTCCTCCTAATATCCAGCCTAGACCTCCCCCAGCACAGCTTGAGGCTGTGTCGCCTTCTTCTGTTGCTGCTTGCCTGGCAGCAAAGCCCAACCTCACCTGGGTGCACCCTTCCTTCATGTATCTGTATACAGAAATGAGCTCTGCCCTGAGCCTCCTCTGCTGCAGGCTGCACCCCCTCAGCTCCCTCAGCCTCTCCTCACAGGGCTCTGCTCCAGGCCCCTCCCCAGCCTTGCTGCCCTTCTCTAAACACCTTCCAGCACCTCAACATCTCTCTGCAATGGAGGAGCCCAGAACTGGACACAGCACTCAAGGATAGAAACACCACAGCCTCTCTGTGCAGCCTGGTCCAGTCAAAGCATGCCCAGTTCCTCATGCAGACTCCAGACTCCTAACCATTTTCACCAGTCTCTTTCAACCTGGAAAGCCTCAAAGTGAAAACAGTAATCCAGATGTGTCCTTAAAAGTGCTAAACAGAGGGGGAAAACCTCACTTCTCTCCATTCCTTGGCAATGCTCTTAGGCATTCTTAATTTGTTTAGCTACTTTTTCACTAATACCATATGCTGGGGGGACATAGGATTCCAGATTTAGATTTCATACTCTATTTTGAGCTACTTCAAACTCTACTCAAACAAATAATGCAACTTAAGGAGAAAAAGAAATCTTCCCTTTCAATGACAAGTTGTCAGATCTAAAAGAACAAGGGTTCAGCTCAGTTCAGCTTTCTTGTAACTCAGGAGTGTGTCCAAGTGAAGTCTAATTGCTGTCAGCTAAAGGAATTGGTTAGTTAGCCATTGTTTCAAGGAAAATAAATTCAAACCTTCATCATTTGAGATTGAATTCAAAGAATTGGAGTCAGCAGCTGCTCCTCAGCAGGGAAAAAGCGGATGCAATTTGTTCAGCATCCTGATAAATGATCTAGATCCTCTGTACAGGAGCATAGTGTGTGTGTGTGTATAGATGTATGTGAAAAGAAACTTTATTGCTCTCCACAACTACCTGAAAGGAGGTTTGTAGTGAGGTGGGATCAGTCTCTTCTCTCAAGTAACTAGAATCATAGAATCACTTACGTTGGAAGATACTTCCAAGCTCATCCAGTCCAACCTAGCACCCAGCTCTGGCCAATCAACCAGACCATGGCACTAAGTGCCCCAGCCAGGCTTGGCTTCAGCACCTCCAGTGACACTGACTCCACCACCTCCCTGGGCAGCCCATTCCAATGCCAATCACTCTCTCTGACAACAACTTCCTCCTAACATCCAGCCTAGACCTCCCCTGACACAACTCCAGTGTGTGTCCCCTTGTTCTGTTGATGGTTGCCTGGGAGAAGAGCCCAACCCCACCTGGCTACAGCCTCCCTTCAGGGAGCTGTAGACAGCAGTGAGGTCTGCCCTGAGCCTCCTCTTCTGCAGGCTGCACACCCCCAGCTCCCTCAGCCTCTCCTCACAGGGCTCTGCTCCAGGCCCCTCCTCAGCCTTGCTGCCCTTCTCCAAACACCTTCCAGCACCTCAACATCTCTCTTGAGTTGAGGAGCCCAGAACTGGACACAGCACTCAAGGTGTGGCCTGAGCAGTGCTGAGCACAGGAGCAGAATAACCTCCCTTGTCCTGCTGGCCGCACTCTTCCTGAGCCAGGCCAGGATGCCATTGGCTCTCTTGGCCACCTGGGCACACTGCTGCCTCATGTTCAGCTTGCTATGCATGTCTTATCTTGTCCTTGGTAACAGAGAGACGCAAATGACAGCTAATTGACAACTAAAGGGAAATTGGAGCACACTGCCATCAATAAAGTCTAAGGTGACTGACATCTGAGCTGCATCTCCCTGTCTGGAAAACATCTTATTTTGCTGTATGTTCTGCAGCTGAGGAGAAGAAGGAGGGGGGGGGGGGGAAGAAAGAATAAAGCAATATGATCTTATTTTTAATGGTATAACTAAACACTTCCTATGGTCATTGTTTCCTATGGAAAAGAGATCTTTCCCTTACCTCAGAGGAGTTCAATTATACGTTATGCGCTACGACGGATAAATATCCCACCACTCTCCTGTTTTCCTTGGATACAACAGCATATGGCAGTATGCACAGCTGGGATCTTTTTTTTCTTCCCTGTGAATTTGCTTTCTTGCAAGTAAACACGTTTTCCTGTAAAGCAGTATAATAAAATGTCTAAAAACCTCCATGGGCTCTTTTTGCTGGCTAGGAGGATGGTGAGGGAGAGCTGTTCTGCAACAGGGAACTGCCTGGGGAGTTAGGAGACAAAGCCACTCCACCTGTTTTCCAGGTAGAAAGCTGTTTGAACTGAACTGTGACTATGGACTAGAGACATTTTCATTGAGTCAGTCAGGGTTGGAAGGGACCACAAGGATCAGCCAGTTCCAGCCTCCCTGCCATGCCCAGGGACACCTCACACCAGATTCGGTTGGCCAGAGCCTCATTCAGCCTAGCTTTAAACATCTCCAGGGATGAGGCTTCCACTACCTCCCTGAGCAACCCCTTCCACTCTCTCACCACCCTCATGATGAAGAGCTTCTTTCTAACATCCAGTCTGAGTCTACCCATTTCTAACTTTGTTCCATTCCCCTACTCCTATCACTACCTGACAGCCTAAAAAGCCCCTCCTCAGCTTTCTTATGGCCCCTTTCAGATACTGAAAGGGCACAATAAGGTCACCTGGGAGCCTTCTCCTCTCCAAACTGAACACCTCAGCTCCCTCAGTCTCTCCTCACAGCAGAGCAGCTACAGCCCTCTGCTCATCCTCGTGACCCTTCTCTGGACACCTTCCAGCACATCCATAGCCCTCTTGTCCCAGGGGCTCCAGAACTGGATGCAATACTCCAGGGCAGGTCTCACCAGTGCAGAGTAGAGGAGGAAGATCACTTCTCTCACCCTGCTGCCCACACTTCTCTTGCTGCAGTCCAGGCTCTGGTTGCTCTCTGTTCTGCAAGAGCACACTGATAGCTCAGGTCGAGCTTCTCCTCCACCAGCACCCCCAAGTCCCTCTCCTCAGGGCATTTAGAATCAACTTGCAGTGTGTTGCTCTAGTACATCACTGGGACTGATTGCTGCAGAACAGTCACATAGAAAACACAGGTGAGTGACAGTGCACTCAGCTTCTTGCTTTTTCCAGCCTACACACTACTTAATCTCAGCAATTTCTACTTAAGACCTGCCCAGCACCACTTTTTTCCACATGTCTGGGAGACATTAGGACTACTGATGAAGAATTGTTTCCTCTTCTGCTGCAAGCAGCTTGGGCTTTGAGGAGCACCAATTAATCTTTGCAGAGTGCAAAATAATCCCCTTTGAAGTCATCACGTTCGACAACCTCGTGTCCTAGCAGCAAGCTAGGCTTTGCAAGAATGGGGCAGCAACCCAATGGAAAGAACAGAAGAGGAGCTCATTAATGGCTAAACCATCTAACCTTTACCTGAACAACATGACAGGTTCTGTAACTCTGAGAGTTCAGCCCACACTTATTCGAGACAGCAATGTGCCCTTGTGGCCGTTAGAGCCAATGGCATCCTGGGGGGCATCAGGAAAAGTGTGGCCAGCAGGGCTAGAGAGGTTCTTCTCCTCCTCTGCTCTGCCCTAGTGAGACCACAGCTGCAATACTGTGTCCAGTTTTGGGCTCCCCAGTTCAAGAGAGACAGGGACCTGCTGGAGAGAGTCCAGCAGAGAGACACGAGGATGATTTGGGGCCTTGAGCATCTCCCTTATGAAGAGAGACTGAGAGCCCTGGGGCTGTTTAGGCTGGAGAAGAGAAGGCTGAGAGTGGATCTGATCAATGTGTACAAATATCTGAGGGGTGGGTGTCAAGTAGCTGGGGCCAAGCTCTTCTTGGTGGTCAGCAGCAATAAGCCAAGGAGCAACAGGTACAGACTGGAACATAGAAGGTTCCGCCTCGACATGAGGAGAAACTTCTTTCGAGTGAGGGTGCCAGAGCCCTGGAGCAGGCTGCCCAGAGAGGCTGTGGAGTCTCCTGTAGAGACTTTCAACCCCCACCTGGATGCATTCCTGTGTGACCTTGCTTTGGCAAGGAGGTTGGACTCAATGATCTCTGGAGGTCCCTTCCAACCTCTAAAATTCTGTGATTCAGCAATTCAGTGAATGATTAAAGCCAACCAGGGAGAGAAGCTTTCTTCTAATAGCTATGAGACTTTTTCCTAAATCTAGATTTTAAGGCATCCTTCAGTAGTGAGGAGAATCCCAGCTGGGATTAGCACAGGATTTACAATACATTGCAAGATTGTTATTCAGTTAGCATCTAGCAGATAACTGATCAGGTGATAAAACATAAAGGCCTTGAGTGACCTGGTCTAGTGGGAGGTGTCACTGCCTATGGTGGGGGGTTGGAACTGGATGAGTTTTGAGGTCCCTTCCAACCTAACCCATTCTATGACAAACAGAGAAATATTTATTTGTACTGGTTGCAATCAGTAGTGAATTTTGACAGCTACAACCTTGCACCAACCTAACTGTAATAATGCTGAAGCAAAGATTTCCTTGAACAGTGTCACAGCCCTGCTGCTTTCCTGACAAATCAAGCTATTGCTGAGCTTTGGGGACCAAGACAAGCAGATGACAAACCTAGAAACATTCCAGCTGCACAAGGCAGGACAGAGGCACTGTTAGAGAATGCCAAGTTGTCACGAGATGGATCTGGAAAGAAGGAATGGAGCCTCCAGGGGAGTCTTTAGAGAAGACAGTCCAGAGGGCTGGAGCAGCTCTGCTATGAGGGCAGGCTGAAAGAGTTGGGGCTGTTCAGTCTGGAGAAGAGGAGGCTCCAAGGTGACCTTGCAGCATCTGAGGGGGAGCTACAAAAAAGCTGGGGAGGGACTTTTTAGGGTGTCAGGGAGTGACAGGACTGGGGGAAATGGAGCAAAGCTGGAGGTGGGGAGAGTGAGGCTGGCGGTGAGGAGGAAGTTGCTCAGCATGAGAGTGGTGAGAGGCTGGAATGGGTTGCCCAGGGAGGTGGTTGAGGCCCCATGGCTGGAGGTGTTTAAGGCCAGGCTGGCTGAGGCTGTGGGCAGCCTGCTCTAGGGTAGGGTGTCCCTGGGCATGGCAGGGGGGGTTGGAACTGACTGATCCTTGTGGTCCCTTCCAACCCTGACTGATTCTATGACATTAACTTCCTGCAGGGCAGAGTCCTCTGTCTCATTTTGTCCTCATTCCCAAGCCTAATTTTTGCTAAGTATTCTCTTTTGTTACTGGAAAGAGATTGTAGTGAGGTAGGTGTTGTTCACTAGTATCAAGTGATAGAATGAGGGGAAATGGACTGAAGTTGTGCCAGGGAAGGTTTAAGTTGAACATTAGGAAAACAATTCCTTACTAAAAGTGTGGTCAAGCATCTGAACAGGCTGCCCAGGGAGGTGGCAGAGTCACTATCCCTGGAGGTACTGAAAACAAGATGCAGAAGTGGCACTTTGGAACCCTGTTTAGTGGGCATGGTGGTGTTGAGTCAACAATTTGGCTCAGTGAACTTCAAGAACTTTTCCAACCACAATGATTCTAGGGATGCATTCCTAAAAGCACCTTTCTTAGCAGCACCTTTCTTGTGAAATATGAGTTTTGTTTATTAACTATCTTACACCGACTTAAACCCTAGAAAATTCTATAATCTGACATAATTCCAGCACAGCCCAACTTGACATTTAAAGAAATACTACCTCCAAAAATCCCTCCTGTGAGAGGATGTGGCAATTATCCAGGAAAATAATATACATTACCTTGGCTAGAAGCTAATAGTAGTTATTCTAAATGCTTGAGCCAGCTAATTCTTTATTTTTCCCAATCAACTCATTCATAAGGCATGAAAATATTTTTCTTAGCCTTGATTTGTTCACTTTTTGCTTTTAATATGTTCACATTTTAATGCAATCTTCACATAACATTTTGGGATTCTTTATGCCCCACTCAGTATCTACTCAAAGTGCAGATGAGCAACTAAGACTTGCTACAAACTTTGTTATGCCTTCTGCTTTTTAGCATAGAATCATAGAATCACAGGATCAGAGGCTCACAGGATGTTAGGGGTTTGAAGGAACCCAAGGAGATCATTGAGTCCAACCCCTCTGCCAGAGCAGGACCAGACAATCAGTTTTTAATTAACTATGACTTACCTTGAACAATTTTTCATCACCATATGACCAATTTTATATCACCACACCACTTCATAGAACAGAATGATAGGATCAGTCAGGGTTGGGAAGGACCACAAGGAGCAGCCAGTTCCAACCCCCCTGCCATGGGCAAGGACACCCTATCCTAGAGCAGGCTGCACACAGCCTCAGCCAGCCTGGCCTTAAACACTTCCACACATGGGGCCTCAACCACCTCCCTGGGCAACCCATTCCAGCCTCTCACCACTCTCATGCTGAATCTCCCCACCTCCATCTTTGCTCCATTCCCCCTCATAGCCTAAAAAGTCCATCCTCAGATTTTTTGTAGCCCCCTTCAGATCCTGGAAGGCCACAAGAAGGTCACCTGGGAGCCTCCTCTTCTCCAGCCTGCACAGCCCCAACTCTTTCACTCTGTCCTCACAGCAAAGCTGCTGCAGCCCTCTCGGCATCCTCCTGGCCCTGCTCTGGACACACTCCAGCATCTCCACAGCCCTCTTGTCCCAGGGGCTCCAGAACTGGATGCAGTACTCCAGATGGGGTCTCAGCAGAGCAGAGCAGAGGGGGAGAATCCCCTCCCTGGCCCTGCTGGCCACACTGCTTCTGCTGCAGCCCAGGCTCTGCTTGGCTTTCTGGGCTGCAAGAGCACACTGCTGGCTCATGTTGAGCTTCTTGTCCAGCAACACCTCCAAGTCCCTCTGCTCAGGGCTGCTCTCCAGCCACTCACTGCCCAGCCTGGATTTGTGCTTGGCATTGCCTCGACCCAGCTGCAGGACCTTGCCCTTGGTCTTGTTGAACCTCCTGAGCTTGGCTTGTGCCCACCTCTCCTTCCTGTCCAGGTCTCTCTGGATAGATCCCTGCCCTCCAGCTGCTAGGTGTGGTCAGCAAACTTTCTGAGGCTGCACTCAGTGCCTCTGTCCATGGCATCCACAGAGATGTTGAACAAGACTGGTCCCAGGGCTGATACCTGAGAGACTCTACTTGTTGCTGGCCTCCACTTGGCCACGGAGCCATTGGCAGCCACTCTTTGGGTGCAGCCATCAAGCCAGTTCTTTATCCATCTAGTGGTGCACCCATCAAACCCATGTGTCACCAGCCTGGAGACCAGGATGTGGTGTGGGACAGTGTCAAAGGCCCTGCTCAGGTCCAGGTCAGAAGATGTCCAAGTCACAGGCACAGCCCTGAAATATAGACAAAGCAATAATGACTGAGAAAAGATGACTGTTGTTGACAGACATTGGCTTAACCTTTGATTCTGTCTATCTATAGTCATGCCAGACACACACCAAGCAATGAAACAGGGCTAGAAACTGTCCAGGAGCAAAAGGCACTAGGACCAGAAGCAGAGCTGGAGACAATCTGCAGCACACACTGCCAGGGAAAAGTCCATCCAGGAGGACAGCTACTGACAAGCATGGAGAAGGAGCTTGGGGCTGTAACTGCTGCAGCATCACTAGGACAGGTGCTAACAGCTCTGGGCTGGACTGAAGCAAGAGTGGAAGACAACCCTGTGGAGACCTTTTGGCTCTCTCTGGTGCCCTGGCAGGCTTTACCTCTGGTTTTATGGTACCTTTTTGCCCTTGTTACATCTGCTTGCAATCAACTAACACTCTAGGTGCCACATTTCCTCTGAGTCTCTAAGAGGAACTCCTCAAATGGATCTCTGAACAATAAATTGAAAGAGCAGTACTGAATTTGCTTGGGATTTTGGTGTGACAGCATCTGGAATTCAGTGTGCCTTCCCAAGGCAAGGCCCTTTCATTGGAAGATAAATTGAGTTGTTGATGCATTATCTTATTTCCTGTGGCAAAGATTTTCCTGCTGGCTCTGGAAGCAGACAAGCCCTCACAGTCAGCTCTTAACTCCTTGCAGAATCTTGGCAGTGGATTGCAGGGGCTTTGCCGTGGGTTTGTCTTGTACTGAGCATTTCTAGGACATAAGTAAATGTTTTATGAGGACTTAAGGACTAAGGAGCTGGCTGGATTAGCAGAGAAGGTCAAAGAAAGGCAACTCCTGATTCCACAGCCTGAAGACAGAGGAAAGCTTCAACGCACCAGAGCTGGTAGAATTAGGGTCCTTTTGTGCACCAGGTGGTGAATGCTGCTTATTTCCATACTGAAGCAGGACACAACTAAGCAACCCAAGGTTTATGTTAGCCACTGATAACTCTGGGGTGGTGCTTATAAAAGCACTGGTGTTGCTTTGGCAAGGTTATCATCCTGCTTGCCAGAGCAGCTTCAATTAGCAGCGCTGGATTTTCCACTCTTCCAGAGAATATTCTCTTTACTTTTAGAACATTAAGCCTCTAAAAACATCCTTGAGCCTACTCAGGTGAACGAGCCATGTATTTACAAGTTGCTGCCCTCAGGATGAATCAGACTTTGTGCAGAACTTGTGCTAGTGTCAAAATAAACAGCACAAAAAAACCCACCCCAAACCCTACACATCACATCATTTCAGTTCATTTCCTGACTGAATAAGGTATGTTTTCTGCAAGGCAGAATATTTCCTGCAGCACAGTGGATTCAGGAGCTGGGCAGATGATATTTTCTTTCCTCCAGGAGATTTTAGGGTTCCTAAGCAAACCACCACCACACAAAAGCAGTGTTTCCTGCTAATCCTCTCACAAAGCTTTAAGTAAAACCTTGCCCCCAGCTCATTCTCAGGTTTCTCAGGTTCTATTGAACATATTTTACATAATCAGGAGCTGGGCAGAGGGTTTTTGTCCTTTCTTCCAGGAGATTTTAGTGCTCCATAAGTATTCTTAAGCAAACCACCACCTCACGTCCAAAAGCAGTGAAGTGTTTCCTGCTAATCGTCTCACAAAGCTTCAGGTAAAGCCTTGCCCCCAGCTCATTCTCAGGTTTCTCAGGTTCTACTGAACGTATTTTACAAGGGGATTTCTGCTCTGGGTAAATCAGACGTTTGGACATCATACTTGGCCAGCAGGACAAGGGAGGCTCTTCTGCCCCTGTGCAGAGGGCTGCAGCAGCTTTGCTGTGAGGACAGAGTGAAAGAGTTGGGGCTGTGCAGGCTGGAGCAGAGGAGGCTCCCAGGTGACCTTCTTGTGGCCTGCCAGCATCTGAAGGGGGCTACAAAAAGACTGGGGAGGGACTTTTTAGGCTGTCATGGAGTGACAGGACTGGAGGGAATGGAGCAAAGCTGGAGGTGGGGAGAGTCAGAGTGGACATGAGGTGGACGTTGTTGAGCATGAGAGTGGTGAGAGGCTGGAATGGGTTGCCCAGGGAGGTGGTTGAGGCCCCATGTGTGGATGTGTTTAAGGCCAGGCTGGCTGAGGCTGTGGGCAGCCTGCTCTAGGGTAGGCCCATGGCAGGGGGGTTGGAACTGGCTGATCCTTGTGGTCCCTTCCACAGCACCTGTAGCACTGCTTGGAGTTGTTGTGGCCAAAGTGTAGAACCCTGCACTTGCCCTTGTTAAATCTCATCCCACTGGCCTCTGGCCACCCATCCAGTCTGGCCAGGTCCCTCCTCTCTCTACTAAAGGGGTTCTGCAGAGCATGGTGCTATAGATCCAACTCCCTTTTCCATTCCTTTTTGGCCCTTAGCATTTCCACTTCATCCTTCAGTTAAGCCACTAGGTTAAGCAGACCATTGATCTACTCCTCAGCTAGAGTCTCAGATTCTACTGGTGAGAACAAAATCCATCAACTTAATTAGGACAAGAAGAGTGAAGATCTAACATATGGTACCACTAAAACCTCCACTTCTTCAGTGTTTGGCTTTTTAACCAAACAATTATCAGCATTTGAGTGTCTTTGTAGGAGCGCTAAAGCTGTAATGCTTTCCTAATATGGAGAGCAGCAACTGCCCATCTGGTTCCTTTAATCCCTGCCTTTGTTTATCTTTTCTTCACTTAGGAATCACTGACTCATGCTCCCTCTTGTCATGGCTGCCCTCTTGCTTTTATTGTCTGTCACTGCTAGGATTTGGGATGGGATTCCTGAAATGCTCCCTCGTTGACCTTGCTTTGGAAACCGCTTGTATGTGGCGACTCGAATAACGTGTGTGTGGTGCTTGGACACATGCTGCCAGCACTGATTAAACCCAAACAAAGCTCATGCTTCAGAACATATATGGCAGCTTGGAAGGGAACCTAGAATTTCATGCTTCCCTTGCTTAGCCTGTAAAATGGGGGTGAAATGGGGTTAAGAGGTGGGAACCTGCAGCAGACTAACATAGAATCAACAAGGTTGGAAGAGACCTGAAAGATCATCCAGTCCAACATTTTCAGCTGTTTCCAGGAACTGTGAGTGGATGGAGCCAACATTCAGCACTGGCACAAGAGCCATGCAGCCAGACTTGTCAACATTTTAATGATGTTGGTACATCATTGCTACTCGTGGTACAAGCTTCTGCAGTATGCAGAATGGCATGAGAAGATCACAGAATTAAGCAGATTGGAAAAGACCTTCAAGATCATCCAGTCCAACCTAGCACCTCACACCTTCTAACTAACTAAACCATAGCACTAAGCCTCCTCTTAAACACCTCTAGAGATGGGGAGTCCACCACCTCCCTGGGCAGCCCATTCCAATGCCAATCACTCTCTCTGACAACAACTTCCTCCTAACATCCAGCCTAGACCTCCCCTGCCACAGCTTGAGGCTGTGTCCCCTTCTTCTGTTGCTGCTTGCCTGGCAGCAGAGCCCAACCCCACCTGTCTACAGCCTCCCTGCAGGCAACTGCAGACAGCAATGAGCTCTGCCCTGAGCCTCCTCTGCTGCAGGCTGCACACCCCCAGCTCCCTCAGCCTCTCCTCACAGGGCTCTGCTCCAGGCCCCTCCCCAGCCTTGCTGCCCTTCTCCAAACACCTTCCAGCACCTCAGCATCTCTCTGCAATGGAGGAGCCCAGAACTGGACACAGCACTCAAGCTGTGGCCTGAGCAGTGCTGAGCACAGGGGCAGAAGAACCTCCCTTGTCCTTCTTCCCACACTGCTCCTGAGCCAGCCCAGGATGCCACTGGCTCTGCTGCCCACCTGGGCATTGCTGCCTCATCTTCAGCTCCTCTCTACCAGCACCCCCAGGTCCCTCTCTGCCTGGCTGCTCTCAGCCACTCTGTCCCCAGCCTTTAGTGCTGCTTGGGGTTGTTGTGGCCAAAGTGTAGAATCCTGCACTTAGCCTTGTGGTCCTTTCCAACCCTGACTGATTCTGTGATTCTAATATCCAACTTAAACCTCCCCTGGTGCAACTTGAGGCCATTTCCTCTTGTCCTATCTCTAGTTACTTGGGAGAAGGGACCAATCCCCACCTAACCCTAACTGCTTTCAGGTCATTATACAGAGCAATAAGGCTCCAAGAGAAGTGGCAGTGCCTGGAGACACTGAGGTGTGTTTATTCCCATGCCACTGTGGGTGTATCTTTGTATGTTCTACATATAACACATCACAGGATCACAGGATGTTAGGGTTTGGAAGGGGCCTCCATAGGTCATCAAGTCCAACCTCCCTGCTAGAGCAGGACCACCAGATGTAGCTCAGGTCACACAGGAGCACATCCAGAGAGGGCTGTGATCCTGTGAAGTCTTACGGGCAGAGATTCAGCAAGACACTAAGCACATCTTTAATGGTGACTGGTTAGGGGAAGGCAATACTGAAACCCTGCTGGGAAGTGAAGCTTTGCTTCAGCTGGTGCCTGTTCATAGCCCCAGAGACAATGCAGAGTTGAGTGGGACAATGGAATTTTGCATGATCGTTGGGATAGTTTGGCTCAAGCCCTAATTAGCTATTTTCTGTTCATTGCAGAGTCTCTGTAGAAGTTTTCCTTTTTGGTTTCAAACTAATTTTAGCTGGAGAAGTTTAGGACATTTAGAGGAGCACTCTGCAGTGCCCATTTTTGTTTTGAGGCAAAACAGGATAAACAGTGTTTATGTTACTGAGCACTGGTAAGGATTCCAGGAAAAGCAGGTTCAGGGAACTAGGAAAAACCAAAGGTGCATTTTGTAAACACACACACACATTAAATAAATAAATAATTAGCATTTATTTTTGCAGCTACATATTCTCAAAGAAGCTTTTGTGTCACTTATTCCAAGTATATGAGGCTCAGGGGTGGTCTTATTGCTGTCTACAGCTACCTGAAGGGAGGCTGCAGCCAGGTGGGGTTGGGCTCTTCTCCCAGGCAACCAGCAACAAGATAAGGGGACACAGTCTCAAGCTGTGGCAGGGGAGGTACAGGCTGGATAGTAGGAGGAGACCTCATTGCTCTCTACAACTCCCTGACAGGGGGTTGGAGTGAGGTGGGGGTTGGTCTCTTCTCCCTAGTCTCAGGTGATGGAAGGAGAGGAAGTGACCCCAAGGTGGCCCAGGGAAGGTTTATGTTGGATATTAGGAGAAATTACTTCACTGACAGAGTGGTCAGATATTAGAACAGGCTGTTTAGAGAGGTAGTGGAATCACCAACCATGAGGTGTCCCACTTGGAAGTTCAAACCTGCCTACATTCACCACCTGCTCATGGCATAGCTGTTGGGAAATCACTATGATTTCTGACAGGCAGTGTGCTACTGAGCAGCAAAGCACAGCTACAGCAACAGAAATGAGTCAAAAGGTGCAGTTTAGGATCTCTTTTTTTGTTGTTGTTTTAATCCAGCACTCCTCAGCTGCATACCAAAAGGATAATTGAAAAGAACTTCAGAGAAATCATCTTTTATGTCTAGTTCTGCCCCCCCCCCGGAAGACACAGAACCACTTGACAGAGTCCAGCACAGAGCCACAAAGGTGATGAAGGGAATGGAAAATCTCTTATGAGGAGAGCCTGAGGGAGCTGGGGCTGTGCTGCTGGGAGAGGAGGAGGCTGAGAAGTGACCTCATTAGTGGTTATAAATCTGTGCAGGGTGAGAGCCAGCAGGCTGGAGCCAGGCTCTGCTAGGTGATGCCCAACGCCAGCACAAGGGGTACTGAGTGGAAGCTGAGGCAGAGGAAGTTTCACTTAAACATGAGGAGGAATTTCTTGCCTGTGAGGGTGACAGAGCCCTGGTACAGGCTGCCCAGGGGGGTTGTGGAGTCTCTCTGGAGATATTCAAGACTCACCTGGATGTGTTCATGTGTGATCTGCTCTAGATGCTATGAGGACAGGTTATAAGAGTTGGGGCTCCTTACCCTGAAGAAGAAAAGGCTTCGAGGAGACCTTTGAGTGGCCTTCCAGGATCTGAAGGGGGCTACAGGAAGGCTGGGGAGGGACTGTTGACAAGGTCTGGTAATGACAGGATGAGGGGGAATGGTTTTGAACTGGAAGAAGGAAGATTTGAACTAGATGTTAGGCAGAAGTTGTTTGCAGGGAGGGTGGTGAGACACTGGCACAGGTTGCCCAGGGAGGTTGTGGAGCACAGAAGCACCCAATATGATCAAAGATCGCATTGGGTGCTTCTGTGCTCCACAACCTCCCTGGAGGTGTTCAAGGCCAGGTTGAATGAGGCCTTCAGTGATCTGTTCCAGTGAGAGGTGTCCCTGCCTATGTCAGGGGGCTGGAACTGGCTGATCTTTGAGGTCCCTTCCAACCTAAGATGCTATGATCCTGCTTTGCAGTGTGGTTGGACTGGATGAGCTTTTGAGGTCCTTCCCAACCCCTGACATTCTGTGATCAGCATTCCTGGCCAAGGGCAGACAAAGATCAAAATCTGATTCCTTCCTGGATTTTGGATGAAGCTGGGCTGAAAACAGACATATATAAATGATTTACTCCTTCACTTCTTGGGGGGGGGTTATGTTGTAAGAGTTCCAGTCATAGACACATATACTGCCACAGCAATCATATAACAGCACTTAAAGCAATTAATGAATGATAGCATCTCCCCCCCACCTCTTATAACTATTTAATATCTGCTGTGTCCATTGACTTTATCCCCCTTGGCTGCTTTCAAATGAGGCATCCTGACCTCTTTTGTTGTTGTTGTTGTTGTTGTGCCTTTTATTTTAATCACCTTATAAACAAAAATTATTAAAATAGGCACAGTAAAAAAAAGCAGAATTGGTGACATCATTAGCAGGGCTCAGATGTATCTTTCATCTGACAGCTCTTGGCTGCTGCTTGTGAGGGACAGCTACAGCCAATGCTTTTAAAAAGCCTTTAAAAAAACCCAAATTCATCTTATTTTGGCCTGAATTCTGTTGACCAGTTTGGACACCTCCTCCTACCTTCACATTTGCAAGGATTTTTCATGGGCAATGTGTCCTGAAATTATTGCAATTAGAACTATTTCATAAAGAGCTGGTTTAGAGCTACTTTTTTTTGAGCTCCCCAAATGACAATAAGTTGTGTTCAGGCTTCGTTCTGCATTTGGAATTTCCATTGACGTCAGTAGAGCTCTTGAGCTAATTCAGAGACAAGTCTGAGGTCTACGTAAGGAAGTAGGATTTTTGTCAGGGAGAAGAGCAGCATCAAGCTTGTTTTGGTTAGAATCTCAGTTAGAGTCTCACAGAATCACAGATCTTTAGAGGTTGGAAGGGACCTCCAGAGATCATAGAAGTCATCTGTGAACTGTGTCCACTTCTGGGCTCCTCCATTGCAGAGAGATGCTGAGGTGCTGGAAGGTGTTTGGAGAAGGGCAGCAAGGCTGGGGAGGGGCCTGGAGCAGAGCCCTGTGAGGAGAGGCTGAGGGAGCTGGGGGTGTGCAGCCTGCAGCAGAGGAGGCTCAGGGCAGAGCTCACTGCTCTCTACAACTACCTGAAAGGAGGTTGTAGCCAGGTGGAGTTGGGCTCTTCTGCCAGGCAAGCAGCAACAGAAGAAGGGGACACAGTCTCAAGTTGTACCAGGGCAGGTCTAGGCTGGATATCAGGAGGAAGTTGTTGTCAGAGAGAGTGATTGGCATTGGAATGGGCTGCCCAGGGAGGTGGTGGAGTCGCCATCCCTGCAGGTGTTGAAGCAAAGCCTGGATGAAGCTCTCAGTGCCATGGCCTGGTTGATTGGATAGGGCTGGGTGCTAGGTTGGACTGGGTGATCTTGGAGGTCTCTTCCAAGCTGCTTGATTCTATGATTCTTAGATTGGACTGGATGATCTTGGAGGTCTCTTCCAACCTGGTTGATTCATTGATTCTATGATCCCTTCCAACCCCTGACATTCTGTGATTCTGTGGGATGAGATGGAATTCTACTTCACATCATTTATACTTAGGAACACAAACAAAGGAATTCAGAATAGAAATGAGGTAATGCTGTCATCTGGGATTTTGTACAGTGAGAGCATTTCCACATATCTTTGTTATTTTAGATGCTCAAGGCTATGAAGCAATAGCTCTTTCTTTTCTTTTTGTCTGGGAAATTCTTGTGTAGTTTATCCATCAAGTTATAAATAAAGAAGAAGGAAGAAAGGAAAGAAAATAGACTCACCCTTGGGATATTAATTTGTTGCTGAGTGACTAATAGCTTTTATAGGAAAGAGTGAAAGCTTGCTGTGCAAAAGCTCTTTAAGAGCATAATGGCAGTGACAGCAGAGTCCACTTCTTACCACCTACCTTAGTGTGCCATTGTATTAACAACCTCAATTTGCAGCTGCAGCTGCCTCTATAGAATCACAAACCTTAAGACCATCAAGTCCAACCATAACCTAACATCTCCTTGGACACAACTCTTAGACCACGTTCTTGAAGTAGATCTGGGAATTGTGCCTCCTCATCAGCCATAATCCCTTCTTTATTTGGAGTCACAGAATCACAGAATCACAGAATTAATCAGGTTGGAAAAGACCTTCGAGATCATCGAGTCCAACCTATCACTTAATCCTTCTAACTAACTAAACCATGGCACTAAGTGCCTCATCCAGCCTCCTTTTAAACACCTCTTGGGATGAGGACTCCACCACCTCCCTGGGCAGCCCATTCCAATGCCAGTCATTCTTTCCATTAAGAACTTCTTCCTAATGTGCAGCCAAAACCTGCCCTGGCACAGTTTAACACTGTGTCCCCTTGTTCTGTCCCTGGGTGCCTGGCAGCAGAGCCCAACCCCACCTGGCTACAGCCTCCCTTCAGGGAGCTGCAGACAGCAATGAGCTCTGCCCTGAGCCTCCTCTGCTGCAGGCTGCACACCCCCAGCTCCCTCAGCCTCTCCTCACAGGGCTCTGCTCCAGGCCCCTCTCCAGCCTTGCTGCCCTTCTCCAAACACCTTCCAGCACCTCAACATCTCTCTGCAATGGAGCAGCCCAGAACTGGACACAGCACTCAAGGTGTGGCCTGAGCAGTGCTGAGCACATGGGCAGAAGAACCTCCCTTGTCCTTCTGCCCACACTGCTCCTGAGCCAGCCCAGGATGCTATTGGCTCTGCTGCCCACCTGGGCACTACCAGCACCCCCAGGTCCCTCTCTGCCTGGCTGCTGTCAGCCACTCTGGCCCCAGCCTGTAGTGCTGCTTGGGGTTGTTGTGGCCAAAGTGTAGAACCCTGCACTTGGCCTTGTTCAGTCTCATCCCATTAGCCTCTGCCCACCTATCCAGCTTGTCCAGGTCCCTCTGCAGGGCTCTCCTACCCTCCAACAGCTCCACACCTGCTCCTAGCTTGGTGTCATCTGCTAATTTACTGATGCTGGACTCAATCCCCTGGTCCAGATCATCAGTGAAGATATTAAACAGGCCTGGTCCCAGCACTGATCCCTGGGGCACACCACTAATTCCAGCTGCCATTTGGATGTGGCTGCATTCATCACCACTCTCTGCACCTGGCCATTCACCTAGTTCCTAACCCAGAAGAGAGTGCCCCTGTGCAAGCCATAGGCTGCCAGCTTGGCCAGGAGATTGCAGTGGCAGACAGCCCAAGGTGTATAAATTGCAAGCTCCTTCAGTTTTGCTCTTAGGCCTAGTTTCTTGCTTCAGAGGCAATAGCAAAGCATTCTTAATTCGTCCAATTTTGTACTTGCATTCACTTGTCAGATGTTTTGCTTCCACAACAGAAACTTCCTTCCTGCTCCTCTTATCATCCAGGCCAATGTGATCAAAGATGTAGTGGATATAAACACTACAATACTCACATGCATCACTAAATAGGAATGGTCTTAGATGTCTGGGTAAATATTCTGATGAATTAAGGCCTTCAAATGTTTCTCTGATTTTATCAACTTTTTTTCTAGTGGTGGTAGCAAACAAGAGGAACTTTTTCAGTGAAGTCAGAAAATAGTTTCCAGCACTCAACTGAGTCACTCTGCTTTTTAACCACCTCTCTTCGAAAGCAAGCCACAACTTTGACCCTGAACTTGCTATTAGCTGTGTGTGGTCAGTCTGGTACACCACATAACCTCCTCCTGGCTGCACTCCTCGCTTACTCCTTGACCTCCTGCTTCACAGAGCTCTGCTTCTCTTGTATCATTCCTATTTTCTCACCCTCTCCAGAAGGAGCAGCCTTCTGATAGGGTTTAAGCTTTAGCACTAGGGATGCTGTTATGCATTTACATTGGAAAAGGCAAGAAGAGCTTGGAGCTGAAGAGAAGCTAGTGATATTCTTTTCTCCCTAGAGGAACTCTTGGTCTCAGTTTGAATCTGTAGGATTCCTCCCTGTAGGAACTCTTGGTCTCAGCTTGAATCTGTAGGATGGAAATTGAGATGCTGGAGAGCTTCCAGATTCTGCCCCTTTACTCTGCTCTTCTCAGACCCCACCTGGAGTACTGTCTGCAGTTCTGGACCCCCCAACACAAGAAGGACATGGAACTGTTGGATCCTGTCCAGAGGAGGCCACCAAGATGCTCAGAGGGCTGCAGCAGCTCTGATATGAGGACAGGCTACAAGAGTTGGGGCTCTGCAGCCTGCAGAAGAGAAGGCTTCCAGGAGACCTTGGAGTGGCCTTCCAGTATCTGAAGGGGGCTACAGGAGGGCTGGGAAGGGACTATTGACAAGGTCTTGTAATGCCAGAATGATGAGGAATAGGTTTGAAGTGGCAGAGGGGAGATTGAAACTGGATGTTAGGAAGAAGTTGTTTGCAGTTATGAGAGACTGGCACAGGTTGCCCAGGGAGGCTGTAGCTGCTCCCTCCCTGGAGGTGTTCAAAGCCAGGTTGGATGAGGCCTTGAGTGACCTGTTCTAGTGGGAGGTGTCCCTGCCTATGGCAGGGGGTTGGAACTGGATGATCCTTGAGGTCCCTTCCAACCTAAACCATTCTATGATTCTGTGATTCTATGAAGTTGTAAGATGTCATGAGCTGGAAGGTGCAGTGGTTCTGGGCATCACCTGCCCCCTCCACACACACACAAGGATTCATCCAGACTAAACTCAGCTGACTACTGGAAGTTAAGGAATGAAGCTTTATGTATTTACAGCTTAGCACAATTTACAAGCATATCTATCATAGATATTTCCAGCTCTATGCAGTTACATACAAAATAAAGCAATCCAGAAATACAAGGCCCCTCCCAGCAGTCAGAGTGCCCAGGAGTGGCTCCCAACCACCCTTCCTCCTTCTTTCCACACTCTCCCTTATCCCAGGATCTCCCTTATGCACAAGGTGATCTGGAAGGGTCAGAAAGGGGTGCTAGAAACAGAATGATTAGTTGGAAAACATGCAGGGTCAGGCAGAATAGAATAGAATAGAATAGACCATGTTGGAAGAGACCTCTAAGATCATCCAGTCCAACCTGGCACCCAGCCCTAACCAGTCATCTAGACCACGGCACTAAGTGCCTCATCCAGGCTTTGCTTGAACACCTCCAGCCACAGTGACTCCACCACCTCCCTGGGCAGCCCATTCCAATGCCAATCACTCTCTCTGACAACAGCTTCCTCCTAACATCCAGCCTGAACCTGCCCTGGCACAACTTGAAGCTCTGTCTCCTTGTTCTTTTGCTGGTTGCTTGTGAGAAGATACCAACCCCACCTGGCTACAACCTCCCTTCAGGTAGTTGTAGACAGCAATGATGTCACCCCTGAGCCTCCTCTTCTGCAGGCTGCACACCCCCAGCTCCCTCAGTCTCTCCTCATAGGGTTTGTGTTCTAGGCCCCTCAGCAGCAGGCAGGCAGACCTGGAGGTCTTCAAGAACAGACTGGATGAGGCACTTAGTGCCATGGTCTAGTTGACTGCATAGGGCTGGGGGATAGGTTGGACTGGATGATCTTGGAGGTCTCTTCCAATCTGGTTGATTCTATGATTCTATGATTCTATGATCTCTGTTTGTGCCCTTGCTTTCTAAGTCCCAGCAGAATGACTGGGTGATATAGACAACACCTTATTTTCCTTTTCACAGCCAGTGATCTATTTTCACTCATTAGAACATTCCAATAAGCCTCAAACCAGCACAGAAGAGACTTTAGAGATCATCTATTTCCAAACCCCTCTGATATGGGCAGGGACACAAACTGCAGCATGGAATTACAATCTGGGGTTTTCGACAGTCAAAGAAGAATTTGCACTTCAGCTGAAGGCTGTAGCCTGGTGGGGTTGGGCTCTTCTGCCAGGCAACCAGCAACAGAACAAGGGGAAAGAGTCTCAAGTTGCACCAGGGAACATCTAGGCTGGATGTTAGGAGGAAGTTGTTGGCAGAGAGAGTGATTGGCATTGGAATGGGCTGCCCAGGGAGGTGGTGGAGTTGCTGTCCCTGGGAGTGTTCAAGCAAAGCCTGGATGAGGCACTTAGTGCCATGGTCTGGTTGATTGTCTAGGGCTGGGTGCTAGGTTGGGCTGTATGAGCTTAAAGGTCTCTTCCAACCTCACTGATTCTATGATCCTGTGATTCTGTGAAACGCACAGGAATGAAGAAGATCTTTGCTCAGTGAAGTGTAGCAAAGAAGCTGTGAAGCGAGAGTGAGCAGAAAAACAAGATACTGGACGCAGTGGAGGAAAGATTGCAAATTGTTAAAACAACAACAAATTATTCATTTACTGCCATGGCAGGAGGCTAAATATTTTCCTTCTGTAATCAGGGTTATTTGCTTGGACTATTCTTGTCCTTGGGATGAATGCTTCAGTTAAGATTTTCTGTTCAGCCCTGACCAAGTAGGTTGGGTTTTTATCCTCCTTCTTCAAATATCCAGCTCTTGTGGCTTTGCTCCATGAATTTCCTATTATTTACCACGACAAACAATTAACCTTCATCCACCCAAGCTCACTTAATTTGCAGGCTGTGCTGCCAAGACAATAAAATCACAGTTGGTATTAAGATGAATCATAAGGAAACCAGGCTGCAGTTTGAGTTATGGCAGAGGATTTTATGTTTAAGTGGATCATTAGTGGGAGGAGGGGAAGGGGGGGAAGAGGTTATTTTGATAAATAACTAATTAGAAATGTAGGTCTTTAAGTGGTTTCAAGCAATTTCATCCAAAGCTTTTGGAAAGCAAAAGGAAGGAGCAGATGTGAGGAAATATTATTCCAAATCACTGGCATGAACTTGTGGAGCTGTACCTCTCTTGTAGTTAGACTTCATAGTCTTAGAATCAGAGAATGGTTTGGGTTGGAAGGGACCTTCAAGATCATCTAGTTCCAACCACCCTGAGGGTCTCCACTTGTCATTGGGCTCCATTTGGACTTTGAGGCATTGACTGCAAGTTCCTGAGTGTGGCCATCCAGGCAATTCCTTATCCACCAAGTTGTCCACTCCTCAAATCCATACTTTTCCAGTCTGGTGACCAGGATGTGACTCAGGGCACTGTCAACATTAACAAATGATGTTGGAGATGCAAAGGGCAGTGCTCACAATACACTGCTAGGAACTGAAGGAAGGAGAACGAGACAGTCAATGATCTGGGTGCTAGGTTGGACTGGATGATCTTGGAGGTCTCTTCCAGCCTGGTTGATTCTATGATTCTATGATTCAAACGCTTTACACAAGCCCAGGTAGATGACATCAGTTGCTCTTCTCTCATCCATTGACACTGTAACTCACAGATCACAGGATGTTAGGGGTTGGAAGAGGCCTAAGGAAATCATTGAATCCAGCCCCCCTGCCACAGCAGGACCATACAACCTAGCTCAGGACACACAGGAACATATCCAGACAGGCCTGGAAAGGCTCCAGGGAAGGAAACTCCACAACCTCTCTGGGCAACCAGTTTCAGTGCTCTCTGTGAAGAACTTCCTCCTAACATCCAGCCTATACTTCCCCCAGCACAACTTGAGGCTGTGTCCCCTTCTTCTGGTGCTGGGTGCCTGGCAGCAGAGCCCAACCCCACCTGGCTACAGCCTCCCTGCAGGCAGCTGCAGACAGCAATGAGCTCTGCCCTGAGCCTCCTCTGCTGCAGGC
Source organism: Pogoniulus pusillus (assembly GCF_015220805.1). Classification (NCBI taxonomy): domain Eukaryota; kingdom Metazoa; phylum Chordata; class Aves; order Piciformes; family Lybiidae; genus Pogoniulus; species Pogoniulus pusillus. The sequence goes on along the minus strand of NC_087288.1, from coordinate 3,421,022 downwards.
TGCACACCCCCAGCTCCCTCAGCCTCTCCTCACAGGGTTTGTGCTCCAGGCCTTTCACCATCATCCTCATGGCCTTTCTCTGGACACATTTAATTCAAACTGTGCCTTCATTTCAATGAAATAATATTTCCTGACCAAAAAAAAGGTCTCATTTTTAACACTTCTGGGTTGCTGTGATTGAGAAATCTCTTACTTCAACCAACTCAGATGCATATCAGCAAAGGATTTGTGACAGAACTCCTGAAGGTAGGTTTCAGGCAAAAGTGAGCATTAATCATGGGAATGATAGAATTGTTTGCTTTTCTTGTAATTGAATTAGTTCTTTTGGGCAGGGAAGCCTAAGATATTGTTCAGGGGATGAGCTGTTCCAGATCAAACTTCAAAGGTGGGTTTGGAAATGATAGTGAAAGATAAAGCTGAGGTGGTTTTTCAGCTGGCAGAGCAGGCAGATAGCCTAAGTGTCTGCATGTGGTACTCATTGGTAAGAGATGCTGTTTGCTCACTGTAATCTTATTTTCTTTAGGAGTCATTATGAGAAGATCATGGCAAGAATTAAGCCTGAGTCATGAACTCAAAGACATGTATTTACTGAGAGATAGTCTTCCCACTTTTGTTTTCCCCTATGCTTCTCAGCTGGGTCAGAGGATTCACATTCGTGTCCTTCATAGAAATAAATAAACCCCACATTAATGCAAGTGATGAGATCATTATGAGCATGATCTGTTTGTATTCAGGGAAAATAAGGCTATATCTAAGTCATAGACTCATAGAATGGGTTGGAAGGGATATCTGAAGGTCATCCAGTCCAACCTCCTCTGCAGTCAGCAGGAACATCCTCAACTAGATCAGGTTGCCCAGAGCCCTCTCAAGCCTCATCTTGAATGTCTCCAGGTATGGGGCCTCAACTACCTCCCTGGGTAACCTGTTCCAGTGTTCCACCACTCTCATGGCTAGGTGGAGCTTTGAGGAACCTAATCTAGTTCAAAGCTCTTCCTGCCCACTGCAGGGTGGTTGGACTAAACAGCCATTAAAGGTTCCTTCCAACTCAAAACATTCTATGATTCTAAGTAACAAAGTGGAACAAGACACAAGATGTGTATTCAAGCCAGATACAGCTGTTCATTGACAGGGGCACTGTACCTTATTGCATGTTGGAATCATAGAATCAGTCAGGGTTAGAAGGGACCACAAGGATCATCTATTTCCAATCCCCACTGCCATGGGCAAGGACACCTCACACCACCTCCCTGAGCAACCCATTCCAGGCTCTCACCACTCTCATGCTGAAGAACTTCCTCACGTCCAGTCTGAGTTCATCTTCTTTATCCCTGCTTTTTGCTGTGGAAAAACACATTATTATCTTTTCTTTGTCCCAGATTTTTCCTGTTCCTGTTGACAAGTTAAATTGTGAAGCTCAGGTTGTGGACCTTGCCTGAGATGGTTTTGCACTGCCTTGCTTTCTGATTTGCTTTTCTAGAAGCACTTCCATTTGTCTGATGGATAGAGTAAGGTCATTTTTAACCAGTCTGACAGACAACTGGCTGCTCTACCTCTTCAGAAGTTGTGTTGTCTCTATGGATACTCCATTATTCCAGCTGAAACCAGGCAGCCTATGTACTCCTTTCCAAACACTGACCAGCTTCTGACTGTACTCCAGCCAGCTGGCTGAAGGTGCAATCAGACGACTGGACTGGCAGTCTAGAGTCATCCATGAGGGAAATATGGGGAGCTAAATGCTGGGTGGGAAATAAAACAGCACTGCTGTAATTTGGCCTGTACATTGAAGCAGCTTAGATTTGGCTGCTCACACAGAAGAGACAATGCTTGAGGGGAACCTGATACCACCAGCAGTCATAGACATTGACTGGGCAATGTTCTCCTAAAACTCAAATAAGCAGCAGTGCACTACATGTCATCTTTTGGGCCACACTTGTCCCAGACATGAGCTGTTTACCAAGGATGAGTAAAAAGTTGACACAGCAGGAGAGCATGCACATGAACTCCTCAGGGTAGTGCAGCGTTATTTGTAGCCTCCTCATGGAAAAGCTGGATTGAAGTTGTTGGGAAAACAAAGATTAGTAGCAATTAGAGGACTCAGAGAGAGAACTATTCACACCAACAAAGCTACCTCTCAGGGCTCATATAAGGCAAGTCATAAACTCTGCAGCCAAATCAGAATGGCAGCTGAAACTGGGAGCACAACAACAGGCAAGAGATCAAGCTGGAAAAACAGGCACAGCAGGAGACAGGGTTGGAGAACACAGAGCAGAAGGTCTCATGCTGCAAAGGGGAACCAGCTGAGTTGTGAATGCTCATCTTTGACATTTAGCTGTGGGTCTCACACTCCTGCGAGACCTTTTCTCATAGCAGCCCTTGTAAGCCCTTCACATAGCTGTCACCAAGTTGTGGTGTAGACTTCACAGGTTCACAGGATGTCAGGGGCTGGAAAGGACCCAAGGAGATCATCCAGTCCAGACCTCATGCCACAGCAGGACCATACAATCTAGCTCAGGGCACACAGGAACACAACCAGACAGGCCTTGAAAGGCTCCAGAGGAGACTCCACAACCTCTCTGGGCAGCCTGTGCCAGTGCTCTGGGACCCTTCCAGTCAAGAAGTTCCCTCTTGTGTTGAGCTGGAACCTCCTGTGCTGCAGCTTCCACCCATTGCTGCTTGTCCTATCCCAGGGAGCAGTGAGCAGTGAGCAGAGCTGTCCCTCTCAGTCATTTTCCAAACAAAAGGATTCAGTATGACTTCTGTTTTTCTCCCTAGTATCAGCTTGCCAATAATACTTTGTACCAATGGAACCTTGTGATGGTTTGGGAGTTACCTGGGCCCCCAGCACAATGAATTCACCCAGACTAGACTCAGCCAGCTGGAAGTTAAGGAATGAAGCTATATTTACAGCTTAGCACAAGATACAAACAGATATTTACAATACATTACAGATATATACATCTATAGAAAGAAATAGACAAGTTAAAAGTAATAGAGAAACACAACAGCCCTCCCAGAAATCAGAGTCCTCAGGGGGAGCCCCCAACCACCCTTCCACCTTCTTTCCATCCCTCTACCTCATCCCAGAGTCTGCCTTACGTGCAAGTTGAGCTGTGAGGATCAGCAAGGAGGGTTAGAAGCAGAATGGTTAGTTGGGGTACACAGGTCCAGGCAGAACAGCAGAAGCCCAGGGAGAAAAACACAGACACCAACTCCAACAGATAGACACTCTCTTATCTATGTTTGTGTCCTTGCTTTTATACATCTAGGCCATGAACAACCTATTCTAGTGGGAGGTGTCCCTGCCTGTGGAAGGTGTCCCTGCCCATGGCAGGGGGTTGGAACTGGATGAGCTTTGAGGTCTCTTCCAACCTAAACCATTCTATGGTTTTATGATTACCTGAATGTATAGAACAGTATTTGGGTTTCAAGGTTATGGAGAAAAACTGAGTTGCAGTTTTCCACTGTAGACCTGAGACTCGCCCCAGGAGTATCTCAGGTGCCTTAGCATGCAGCCATAGAGTTGTCAATCAGCAAAGCAGTGATAAAACCTCTCAGTGTCAGAGAAGCTTAATAAGAGCTGTATCAACCCCTAGCAATACCCCTGCCTTACACAGTGACCACTGATCAAGATGCTGAATATCCCCATTGAAAAATGAGATCATAAAAGGAAAGAGCAATGTCTGGGTAATACCTGGATCTGCTCTGTGGATCTCTTTGATTGACAGAGCTAAGGAAAGGCAAGGCAAAGAAAAGAAAATCAGGCAGGCTCTTGCTGAGCTCACTTCTGTTTATGGCTTCACCCAAGCCACAGTTGGATTCCTCTGGGAGTTGTATGTATTTCACTGCGTGGTGCTGGTGGTTCTGTAGGCGCAAAGTGTGTCCAACAGCCCCACATGGGAGTGTCCCAATGAATAAAGCCAGAAACCAGCATTGTAATGGACTTTTCTGTAAATAACTCTCAAGAGATGTCATATAAACCAGATGTGCCATCTGTGTGACTGGACATACCCTTCATTACAAAGCAGACATCAGTAAGGGTCACAGAGCACTGGGACAGGCTGCCCAGAGAGGTTGTGCAGTCTCCTGTAGAGATTTTCACGCCTTGTCTGGATGTGTTCCTGTGTGACCTGAGCTAGATTCTATGGTCCTGTGTGGCAGTGGGCTTGGAGATGTTTAAGGCCAGGTTGGATGAGGTTCTGGCCAGCCTGATCTAGGGTAGGGTGTCCCTGCCCATGGCAAGGGAGTTGGAACGAGATGGTCTTTGTGGTCCCTTCCAACCCTGACTGATTCTATGATTCAGTTTCTATGATTCTATGACTTGATGATCTCTGGAGGTCCCTTCCAACCCCTAGCATAGCCTGTAAGTAGACCTGTAAGTTGTGCCAGGGAAAGTATAGGCTGGATGTTAGGAGGAAGTTCTTCCCAGAGAGAGTGATTGGCATTGGAATGGGCTGCCCAGGGAGGTGGTGGAGGCACCGTCCCTGGAGGTCTTAAAGAAAAGCCTGGATGAGGCACTTAGTGCCATGGTCTGGTTGACTGGCTAGGGCTGGGGGATGGGTTGGACTGGATGATCTTGGAGGTCTCTTCCAACCTGATTGATTCTATGATTCTATGATTCTATGATTTTTCTAATGACACCAACAAAAGCCCTGCTCATTATGCTCAATGAGAAGTGCTTAGACACCTTAGAATATCAAGGTGTGGTTCTGTGCCTCTAAAGAAGCCCCAAGCAGTGAAGTCAGCCTCTTGGCTTACTCCAATTTCTCATGCATTGAGAGAATCATGGAAAATGAAGGCTGAAAGAAGTACAAAACAATTTAAACTCAAATGAAGATGTATTTGTTGTAAAGTAGGTTAGAGTGTTTCTAAAAGCATTATCTCACTATCTGAACTTCAAAAGAGTTTCAGCTGATTTCATAAAGCCATTCTGGTCCCTCAACTCTTATGCAAACAGTAAGTGCTTTACTGGACTTGGGCTCCACTTGGTTTCAGTTGTTAAGCATTCAGGAGTGGGAGAAAAGCCAGAGACACTGTGTTTCATAAACGTGCAGCACCAAAAGTGTTTGGCTTGAAACTTTAAAGAGCATCTCCTCGGCGAGTTGAAGAGGTTGTGTGATTAAGACATTACATTTCAAGTACACTGGCAGCAGTTTCCAGCCAAGGACAGGGACTTATCAAAGTGAATAAAAGAGCAAAATATGTTGCTTGCTGACACTTCTCTTGATTCTTTTGACACTTCTCTTGATTCTTTGCTGTCAGGATAAAAAATCAAAGCTCACAAACATGTTTGCCTGATTTAAAGGCAATGACAGAAGTGCAGCACAGTCCCAACTCATGCTTTATTTAGTCTGTGACTGTAGCTTCTTTTCTTCACTTATTTATGTATTATTACTCCTTTTAAAGTTTAAAGCTATGGGTTAGCTGGGGTTTTGCTGTTTTCAAGCTCTCATGATGTGACTTCCAATGCAGCCTGAGGCAGTTAGGCACTCAAGTGACAGTCAATGTCCAGGAGATTGAAAACTCCTTTGAAATTCCCTGCCACAACTTTCATTTCCATCTGCTCATTTGTTTTTGATACTCTGTGACTCTCACTTGAATTAAGCCAGCTCAGAGAGCCATCCACTCCCTCCAAACAATAGGAAAAGGCACACAAATCTAATGGCTTCGATGCCTGCTAGAAACTTTCCCATCTGTGCATCATTTTAGAGAGCAGTGTCTGGGGATTTACCATGCCAAGGAGAGTGGCTCAGAAACTCACTGCACCACAGCAAGTAGACAGCTAGAAGGTCATAGCAGGATATGGAGCTCTATCTGAATAATCAACTAATTAATTGATTGATCTTTGAAGTTCAAACTGATTCTAGCTTTGTGTTTCTGTATATGTTCCATACAGAAACTATGCCACCTGCACATCATTTTAGAGTGCAGTATCTGTGAATTTAGCATGCCAAGAAGACTGGCTCAGAAACTTGCTGCACTAGAGCAGGTAGACAGCTAAAAAGTCATCACAAGATATGTAGCAGTATGTGAAAATTTAATCAATGGATTAGTGAATTAAGCTTTGAGGCTTGAACTGATTCTAGCTTTAAGGTTTTTTGTATGTCCCATACAGAAATTTTCTCATCTGTGCAGTATCTGTGGATTTACCACACCAAGGAGAGTGGCTCAGAAAGTCACTGCATTAGAGCAAGTAGACAGATAGAAAGTCATAGCAGGGTATGGAGCAGTATCTGAACAACCAGGAAACCAGCAACAGAACAAGTGTAAATTCTAGGCAACCAACAACAGAACAAGGGGACATAGACTCAAGTTGTAGCAGGGCAGGTCTAGGCTGGATGTTAGGAGGAAGTTGTTGGCAGAGAGAGTGATTGGCATTGGAATGGGCTGCCCAGGGAGGTGGTGGAGTCGCTGTCCCTGGAGGTGTTGAAGCCAAGTCTGGCTGAGGCACTCAGTGCCATGGTCTGATTGATTGGCCAGGGCTGGGTGCTAGGTTGGACTGGATGATCTTGGAGGTCTTTTTCAACCTGGTCAATTCTATGGTTCTATGATTCTATCCATAAAGGCTTTCAGATCTTGACTGGACATTGGCATCTTGTATTAGGAGGAAGTTCTCCCCAGAGAGTGATTGGCACTGGAATGGGCTGCCCAGGGAGGTGGTGGATTCGCCATCCCTGGAGGTGTTGAAGCCAAGCCTGGATGAGGCACTTAGTGCCATGGTCTGGTTGATTGGCCGGGGCTGGGTGCTAGGTTGGACTGGCTGAGCTTGGAGGTCTTTTCCAACCTGCTTGATTCTCTGATTCTATGAACCACCATGAGAACACTGAACCAGCCTGAGAATCCTCCTGTGATCACTTGCACATCTGTATTAGGATTGCATTTTTTCACTACCTCTAGAAGAATGAGACACAGAGCCAAGTTCTATTCTCAGTCACTGGTGTAAATCCAAAGCATCCTCATCAAAACCACTGAACTTATTCCAGATATACACTCCTGGGTCTAAAGCAGAGTTCAAGCTGTCTTGCTTTAATATTCTTGAGTTAAGAAGAATGTCTGGCTTTCCAGTACTCAGAAACTGTGAGGCTGCTACTGCCAGCTTAACAATAAAAAATCAAACTCTCTTGTGTTCCTTTCCTGAACACACAGTGAAATGACATCGATTCCAGCCCCCACACCCCTGGTGCCAGAAAACAGGAGTGTGTTAACAACTCTCCCTCTGTCCATATGCATCCCTTGTTATTATTTTATCAACTCCCCAAGCAATTCAAGGAGTTCTTTTTGTACTCTGAGGTCGACTCTTGTGGAGAAGTTGAAGGCTGGCTCCTTTCAAGCCTTCCTCCTGAAATACTGAGCTTGGTATGTTTTAGGTCCTGCAGCACAATGGCTGTGCTCCCTCATTCTGTGTGTGCAGTGCACCCACAGGTAACCCCAAAAGGTTATGGCTTTTACCAGGAGGCCTTTGTTTTCCTTCTCTTGCTCTGGTTATCCAGGGAAAACACTCAGAGGATGAAGCAGTCTTAACAAAACTGGCCACTGAGTAATTCCTATTAGATGAGAGAAGCAGGGAGCAGAAAGAAGGTAGAATTTCCCTCTGCTCCTTTTCTCCTGTATCAACAAACATGTATAGAAAAGAGAGTCTGGAAAAGTTTGTAGAGCTTTAGAAAAATCTTCTTAGGCATCCAGCCACAAAATGAAAAGAGGGGAAAAGAAAGAACAACCATCCTTGAACGTGGGACGTGACAGTACAGGCTAGCCTGGAACAAAACTACCTCATTGCTGACGCAGGGCAAAGACAGGGAATACAATGGTGAGTCACAAACCAGGAGTCAGCAGCAAAGCAGTCAGGCCAAGCAACACAGGTTTGCTGATCTGATAGCCAGAAAAGGTGTGGGATCAGCACAGAAGAAGCTGGATCATGAAGAGCATTGCTTATGATCACAGAATCACAGAATGGTTTAGGTTGGAAGGGACCTCAAAGCTCAGCCAGTTCCAGCCCTCCACCATAGGCAGGGACACCTCCCACTAGAACAGGTTGCTCAAGACCTCACCCAACCTGGCCTTGAACACCTCCAGGGAGGTTCTGGAGCACAGAATCACAGAATGTGATGATAACTTATTCCAGAGTCCAACCACTCTCCTATTGAATCACAGAATTGTCAGGGTTGGAAGGCACCTCAAAGATCACCCAGTTCCAACCCCCCTGCCATGGACAGGACACCTCACACTAGATCAGGTTGAAGATCTTCTTCCTCATACCCAGTCTAAATGTGTGTTTTCACTGGAAAATATTCCTGTTTTCTAGAACTCAGTTCCCAGTTTAAGATCATTGCAGAGGAGAAAGAAGCCTGTGGTAGCAGGTGAACACTGTGGAGGTGAAACAGGCTGGGAGAAGGGGGGGTCAGAAAAGCCTTGCTGATGGCATGCACATCTTGCTCTGGAACACTCAAATCAGGGAGAAACACTGATCCAAGTAACTAACCCAGCAGCTGCATCTCATGTTGCAAAAGAGCTCTGGAATTAAGGTCAATTTTCGTTGTGACTCTAGAAGGAAAATGATAGCCTCCAGCTCAGGTTGTAAGGCAGGCAGGTTTGCACTGCAGCCAACTTGCAGGCCAGATCTGGCCCACAAGGCAGTCTCTGGTGTCCACCAGGAATGAGGCAACACTCACCTCTGGACCATGCACTTCCCAGCTGGTGCCAGTCAGACTATTAATGTCTCCTGACTGCTGGCTGGCCTAGAAGGAAGTTCTGCCACATACTGGTCCTGCCAAAGGACTTGTATCTCCTGGTTGGCCACTTCCTTCTGCTTCTTCTCCCCTTTTATCCCTCCTGGGCAGCACATCACAGAGTGTCTCACAGCCCAAGCTAACCAGAGAAAGAGGAGAGAGACTGCCCTGAAGGAAGCTGGAAGGGCAGAAGTGGTGTTTGGGTGAATTAGGAAGCAGAAGTCATTAGAAGCCTCTGAGCTCATTTGAGCTGCAGCCTTCTGCAATCAATTATTGAAGAGGAAAAGGTGAAAACCATTTCATAGCATCATAGAATCACAGAATCAACCAGGTTGGAAAAGACCTCCAAAATCATCCAGGCAACCTAGCACCCAGCCCTGGCCAACCAACCAGACCATGGCACTGGTGGAGATCAGCCAATGGGATCCTGGGGTACATTAAGCAGAGTGTGTCTAGCAGATCCCTCTGCTCTGTCCTGGAGGGACCCCATCTTGGGTACTGCCTTCAGTTTTGGTCTCCCCAGTTTAAGAGGGACAGGGATCTGCTGGAGAGGGTCCAACGGAGGGCTAAGAGGAAGATGAGGGGACTGGAGGGCACTGCCTGGTGAGGAGAGGCTGAGAGACCTGGGGCTGCTTAGTCTGGAGAGGAGAAAATTGAGAGGGGGTTTAATAAATCTCTGAGGGCTGGGGGTCAGGAGGGATGGAACAGGCTCTGCTCACTGCTCCCTGGGATAGGACAAGGAGCAATGGATGGCAGCTGCAGCACAGGAGGTTCCAGCTCAACACAAGAGGCAACTTCTTCACTCTTCGCAGAGCCCTGGCACAGGCTGCCCAGAGAGGTTGTGGAGTCTCCTTCTCTGGAGCCTTTCCAGGCCTGTCTGGATGTGCTCCTGTGTGCCCTGAGCTAGATTGTGTGGTCCTGCTCTGACAGGGGGGTTGGACTCGATGATCTCCTCAGATCCCTTCCAACCCCTAACATCCTGTGATCCTGTCTAGATGTGTTCCTGTGTGACTTGTGTGGTCCCACAGGAACACATCTATGTGGACAGCTTGTATGTTCCTGCTGTGGCAGAGGAGTTGGACTTGATGATCTCATTGGGTCTCTTCCAACCCCTAACATCCTGTGATCCTGTGAACTAAGGGAGAGCATGGGCAGTCTCAGTGAGGGTGGAAGACAGGTCCCCTTTAGTGCAGAAATCCCTAGAACAGTCCTGCAGTCGTCATGGCAGTTAATCTCTGGGAAGCTAGAGCTGCCCCTGACCCACCTGATGGGTTCTGGAGACTTCAGTGCATTCTCCAGGCCCCAGCTAGTTTATGTCTTTGCATTAAACCCAGGAAGCTTCAGTAAGGTCTGCTCCCTACACCTGGTTAGGACTGGTAGTCCAGCACAGTCAAAGTAACTGGGAGAATGAAAGAATCAGGCATCTGGCTTCATGAACAGCCCTGTGGGCTCTGGAGTAGAGGAGAGAAGGAACAAGGAAGCCTTTAGGTACTGGACAGCAGCTGACTCTTATTGTGCTCTTCCCAGCTATAACTCTCCAGAAAGAAATCTTTGGGAACCCCTATTTTGAATCTGCTTTGCTCCTTCGAGAGAAAAATGTTCCTGGATTCTGGAAGCAACCTTGAAGGGGAGGGAAGGGGCTGTTTCCAGTCAGAGAAGTGTGAAGAGGAGCCAAGAGTGGGCGAGGAGCTGACTCTGTGCCTCCGCCTGGAGAGCATCTCCAAGCTCGTGCTCATGTCCTTGTGCCAGGGACTCTGCTGGCTGGGGCTAAAGCACCTAGAAGGAGAGGTCACAGAGCACAGCCTGCTGCCAGCTAGCCAAATGCATTTCACAGCCCTTCAGCACAGCCACTATTGAATATCTGCTGCCAGGAGCCACCTTGTCTGTGCTGACATCGTCTGATCAGGTTGTTACACTGTCTAACAGAAACTATGACACAGTGCTGCAGGAATAGGCACTCGAAGCCAAGAAACAGACAGCAGAACTCAGATGGGTCTCAGCAACTTCTTTCTAACTCAGCTTCGTTTTTACAACTCTTGGAAGAAAGTTTTCAAGTCTAAAACTTCCCTACACAGATTTTCTTTACATAGAATCGTAGAATCAAGCAGGTTGGAAGAGAGCTCCAAGCTCAGCCAGTCCAACCTAGCACCCAGCCCTGGCCAAGCAACCAGACCATGGCACTAAGTGCCTCATCCAGTCTATTGTTGAACACCTCCAGGGATAGGGCACTGAATCATTTGAAAATTCAACCATTTTTCAGGTGAGAAATTGAATGTTTCAGATTCTATATCCCTGATAATATATTTTGTGTGTTCCCTTGATCATGACAGGCTTTCCTGTGGTAAATACTCTATTTAAACACGACCCTAAGTCACTGTACAGCACTAATTGCATGCTGAGAGAGTGATTGGCATTGGAATGGGCTGCCCAGGGAGGTGGTGGAGTCACAGTCCCTGGAAGTGTTCAAGCAAAGCCTGGATGGGGCACTTAGTGCCATGGTCTGGTTGACTGGCCAGGGCTGGGTGCTAGGTTGGACTGGATGAGCTTGGAGCTCTCTTCCAACCTGCCTGATTCAGTGATTCTGTGATTCTATGAATGTCCTTTTTTGCAGTGAAGGGCTAAAAGCTGAACACAACACTCACGGTGTGACCTGACCAGTGCTGGGTGTAGAAGGATGATCACCTCCCTGTTCCTGCTGGCCGCTGTGCCAGGATGCCATTGGCTTTCTTGGCCACCTTGTGCACACTGCTGACTCATATTCAGTGGACTATCAACCAATACTCCTAAGTCTCTCTTCTAACAGTTTTACACATACCCTGTGGAACACAAACCCTATGAGGAGAGGCTGAGGGAGCTGGGGGTGTGCAGCCTGCAGCAGAGGAGGCTCAGGGCAGAGCTCATTGCTGTCTGCAGCTGCCTGATGGGAGGTTGTAGCCAGGTGGGGTTGGGCTCTTCTGCCAGGCAAGCAGCAACAAAACAAGGGGACACAGCCTCAAGTTGTGTCAGGGGAGGTCTGGGCTGGATGTTAGGAAGAAGCTGTTGTCAGAGAGAGTGATTGGCATTGGAATGGGCTGCCCAGGGAGGTGGTGGAGTCTGTGTGGCTGGAGGTGTTGTAGCCAAGCTTGGCTGGGGCACTTAGTGCCATGGTCTGGTTGATTGGCCAGGGCTGGGTGCTAGGTTGGACTGGATGATCTTAGAGGCCTCTTCCAACCTGCTTGATTCTATGATTCTATACTGATTCTCCTCCTATGCTGGACAAAGACCACAAAACTTTGTTAAGCATTTTCAGTTAACTACTCTCTCTCTATATATATATATCTATATATATATAAAATGAGATCATGATTTTAATGGGTACTAGCAGTACCACTTCATTCCTTCTAGGTGATTGGCTGGGTGAGCAGAATCATGTTTTCTCCCTGTCTTTTGACTCTATTTTACACAAATGAAGGAGTCACTTTTTCCTGCCCATAAAACATCCATGTCTGGGGTGAGATTTTAATGAACTTCTGCATTCTTCAGAAATGTTTTGCAATATTAATAAAAATACCTTTTCCAAATGGTCATAAGAACATTTTTATTACAAATAGGCTTTTGAGATGGTTGGTTGCTCTGGGTTTGGGTGGGGTTTTTTTCTTTGCTAATAGCCAAGACAGTTTGGTTTCTTAGAGATGTTAGTGTAGAAAACTCTCATCAGAGGATTGGACTCAATAATCACTTTAGGTTCCTTCCAACCCTTAACATCCTGTGATCCTATGAAAGCAATATGGATAAGCAATATATATTTATATATATATATATATATGTGTCATTCTGGGGTGGATTAGAAGGACTATGGTTGTTAGTAGGTCGAGATGGATTCTCCTGACCTTCTGCTCTGCCTTGGTGAGGCCACATCTGGAGTACTGTGTCCAGTTCTGGCCCCCCCAGTCCAAGAGGGACATAGAGCTGCTTGAGAGAGCCCAGTGCAGAGCCACAAGGATGCTGAAGGGAATGGAACAGTTCTGTTAGGAGGAGAGCCTGAGGGAGCTGGGGCTGTGCTGCTGGGAGAGGAGGGGACTGAGAGGTGACCTCAGCAATGGTTATAATATGTGCAGGGTGAGTGCCAGGAGGCTGCAGCCAGGCTCTGCTGGGTGATGCCCAATGCCAGGACAAGGGGCACTGGGTGGAACTGGAGGAATAGGAATTTTCATTTAAACATGAGGAGGATTTTTTTCCTGTGAGGGTGACAGAACAGGCTGCCCAGGGGGGTTGTGGAGTCTCCCTCTCTGGAGTTATTCAGAACCCACCTGGACATGTTCCTGTGTGATCTGCTCTGGGTGATGCTGCCCTGGCAGCCTCTGACATTCTGTGATTCTGTTATAAATTTTATTTGGTTTATATGCTGTTCTTCTGAATAGTTATATGGCTGGAAGGGATTTTAGGTGCTCATCTAATCCATCCTCTTGTCCAGATGAGATGAACTGCATTCCTCATAATACCTGACAAAAGCTTATCTAACCTACCTTTAAAGGTTCCACTGGTAGGAACAGCTACAAACTGGAACATCGAAGATTTCAACCTCAACATGAGGCAGTTGTCTGGGCAGGGCTGGGTGCTAGGTTGGACTGGATGATCTTGGAGGTCTCTTCCAACCTGGTTGATTCTATGATTAACAAAGGTAAATGGGTCTCTAGGATAGGTAAGTTGAGTCCAGGAAGCAACAGTCAGTGTTGTACAAGGCATTTGGGACTGAGTCAAGAGAGCTCGGGATGCTGCTCAGCACCTGAGTCTCCCCTTGCTGACATCAGGTAGAGGGAAACTGTCTGCCACTTAGCCTTTGGGAATAAACAAGAGAAATTAACTTAGTCCATGAAATAAAAGGTTTTGCCACCGCTGGCCCGTGCTGTAGACTACAATATTTGGGGACAAACTGCTCAGAGTGGCATTTTCCCCTCTACCTTCTCTTCTTCTAACTGCCTGTAGCTAAAGAGCTGAAACAAAGGATTAAAACATATTGAAGGTATCAGACTGAAAGTGAACAGATCTCCAGAATATAACTTTATATATAAAACTAAAATAATTCACTTTCTGAATTTCTTGTGCTTGTTTCCAGAATGTAACTTTATATATATATAAATGAAACTAAAATAATTCACTTTCTGAATTTCTTGTGCTTGTTTCCAGAATGTAACTTTATATATATATAAATGAAACTAAAATAATTCACTTTCTGAATTTCTTATGCTTGTTTTTTCCCCAGGCAAGTGCTTCAAGGTGCTGACTGCTGAGCTTTGCATTCCCACTCAGCAAATCTCCATGTCAGGTGCTATAATTTATCCCACTAACTCCAAGGACTGAGCCTGTAATTTCTTTGTAGCATCTCAAATAGTCCTTTAACAGGAGTTCTTTTTTAAGCAGATTACTCACCTTCACCTTGTGTTTTTTAAGACAAGGTCAGCAGTTCCCATTTCCCTAGGCTGTTCAGCTCATGAATGTAACAAATAATTACTTTTTAAGAGCATACATTACCCATTAGCTGGGCTGTCCTTGACAGCAAGATTCATATTCCACTTAAAGCTCAATTTCTATCTGATACCACAGATCATTAAGATGGGGGAGAAGGTGTAATTGGTAGAGTGGAAGGAAAAGGTGAGCTCAGCAGAAACAAAGAGCAGAGGTTCTGCTGAGAGGAACCACTGAACAGAGCAGAAAATTTTAACTATATGGCCTGAAGACCATTTCAGTTCACGTTCTGAAAGTCATATTTAACACTTAGAAAGTTGACAGTTGGAAGGTAACAACCTTCTGTTTAGTACTTCTGCATTTCTGACTCCTTCCTGGCCAGGCTCATGACCCATATCAGTGAATCTGCCCAAGCCCCAGGCTGCCACAAGCTGATGCCACGAGGTGATGCCACAAGGTGATGCCACGAGGTGATGCCACAAGCTCATGCCTAATTGCTTCCCATGCAAGACAGTGTATTGAACAAGGTAAGCATCTACCTGTAGCAAAAGAAGATGAAGATTTGCTTCCCTTCCTTCTGCTATCATTCACACAGATAGACAGATGAAGCCTGAACCTTGGCTCCTGCTGAAATCCCGTTGCAATAAGGCTGCTTGCATGAGTCATGAGCAGGCATACAGCCAGAATTGTTTAGTGCATCCCCCAGGCTGTTCAAAGACATGCCAGGAGTGGGCTTGGATCTCAGCTCTGGAAGCAGAACACTAACTTCATGGCACATTTCTCACTCCCTCCTCTCAGCGTGTCTGGAAAGGACTTGTTCTTGACTGCAGTTTCTTACCCTCCCAGATGGTAACTTCTAAAGTACACGATATGGAAGTGGGAACACAATTCTCACATCTCCACTGGTGCTGGAAGATTAAAGAACTTTACTTAAGAGACACAAGCCTGGCAGCTCGAGGACAGTAGTGGGCTTTGAAATGGGTAATACTCTTTTTACATGCTACATATTTCCTAGGGGGCTGAAATAGGACGAGAATACAGCTCTAAAGCAGTCGAGTGGTTCAGAGCCAGATGCTCAGTCGAAGCTGAACAGCATAGGCTATGTCTCAGGAGCATATGTAACTTCCTTTAGATTTCCTCTATGCCTTCTCCTTCCAACAGCATGTATCAGTCAGGATTAGGGTGCAGAGAGTCACAAAAACGATCAGGGGGTTGGAGCAGCTCTGCTACAAGGACAGGCTGAAGGAGCTGGGGGTGTTCAAGCCTGGAGAAGAGAAAGCTCTGGGAAGACCTAACAACGACCTCCCAGTACCTGTAGGGGACTACAAGAAAGATGGAGAGAGACTGTTTGCAAAGGTCTGCAGTGATAGGACAAGGGGCAATGGCTTCAGACTAGAGAACAGAGTTAGACTGAATGTTAGGAATGAGTTCTGCACCATGAGGGTAGTAGAACACTGGTGTGAGGTGTCCCTGCCTATTGCAGGAGGATTGGAACTGGATGATCCTTGTGGTCCTTTCCAACCCTGACTGATTCTGTCATTCTATGATTCTATGATTTCTTCCATCATTGTCCTAATCTGTCACTGCATTGCCCTTCAAATCAACCCAAAAGAAGGCTGTACTGAAGTGCAGGAAACCCACTCTCAGGGCACTGTTTTTCCATTGTATCTGCATGTGCCAAGCTCAATACATCTTTGTCTTTCACTGCTTTAAAAGTAAGCCCTTTAAAAATAAGAGCCTGCAGGGGCTAACCTGGTGGTCTCATTTGTTCAGTGATTTCTTGACAAGAAGGGGGAGAAAAATGAGAGAGGGAGAGAGGGAGAGAGAGAGATTAGCTTTCTAAATAGCTCCCTAAGTCGGATTTGGGAGCTTCACAAGAAAGTAAATAGAGGAATGAGTGTGAGGTCACCAACTGCTCCATACAGAAAGAACACTTCCCTTCAGTGAAAAGAACCCCTGAAAATGCACTGTCAAAAATAGTGGTGCTTTCCAGAGACAGAATTCAGTCATATTTAAGCATAACATGACAAAGACTACTACTTAGTATGACTTTAAAAGGTCATGCAGAGACCACTCCAGCATTATTCACTGTCATGTTAGCAGATTGTTTGCATGAGTAATGGAGACTGTTTCACATTTCAGATCAACTTAAATAGTTCCCCAAGTGTCACTGGGGATAGGAGAGAGCATACATAAGATATATCCTGGTGTCAGTATGAGTCTTGACATTTCTTTCCTGAAGCAAAATAGGGGAATAGTCTTGGAGAGGGAGCAGGGGGATGTTGCCTGCATGAAACCATTATAGGGCAGTGCTAAGTTTATTTGAGCATAGTATTCACAGAGAAGATTTAAAACACTCAGTATGAAAGTCTGCTGACCCCACCTGGAGTACTCCATCCAGCTCTGGAGTACTCCATCCAGCTCTGGAGTCCTCAGTACAAGAAGGACATGAATGTGTAGGAGCAGGTCCCTGGGCAACATGTTCCAGGGTCTCACCACCCTCACAGGAAAGAACTTTGGTCACATTCTGTGCTCCTGTGCTGCACAATCTCCCTGGGCAACCTGTGTCAGGGTCTCACCACCCTCACTGGAAAGAACTTTGATCCCATTCTGTGCTTCTGTGCTCCACAACCTCCCTGGGCAACCTGTGCCAGTGCCTCACCACCCTCACTGCAAACAACTTCTTCCTAACATCCAGTTTCAATCTCCTCTCTTCCATTTTAAACCCATTCCTCCTCATCCTGTCATTACAAGACCTTGTCAATAGTCCCTCCTCAGCCCTCCTGTAAGCTCCCTTCAGATCCTGGAAGGCCACTCCAATGTCTCCTGGAAGCCTTCTCTTCTCCAGGCTGCAGAGCCCCAACTCTCCTAGGACAGACTTGTTGAGCTCCTGTGCTATGAATCCATAGGACTTCCTCTGCAGTTGCATTCCTGTAGGTATGAAAGTGTCTTTTCCATCTCCAATGCCAGTGATCATATCTATTTACCTCCCTCATACCTGGCCTTCTGTAGAAGTCAAGCCAACAAACACTGCATGCTGCCACAAATTAGCACCAGCAAAACGTCAGCATCACAAAGCAGCAGGCAGCAGTGAGGAAATAACATAATGGAAGCAACCACTGCTTAAAAACGACTGTTGCATTCTGGTAGTCCAAGAAAAACATTTGCCCAACACTTATGACTATGATACATAGCTCAGGAGGCATTTGTGAATGGGCAGCCAGTTCCAAAGGCTTCAAGAGATGTGGGCATTTGAATGATGGTGGAAAGGCCAAGGCTGAAGGTGGGAAAAATACTTTTCCTATAGTTAATCTATCTAAACTGTGTCCAGTTCTGGGCCCCTCAATTCAAGAGAGATGTTGAGGTGCTGGAAGGTGTCCAGAGAAGGGCAACAAAGCTGGTGAGGGACCTGGAACACAAACCCTATGAGGAGAGGCTGAGGGAGCTGGGGGTGTGCAGCCTGCAGCAGAGGAGGCTCAGGGCAGAGCTCATTGCTGTCTACAACTACCTGAAGGGAGGCTGTAGCCAGGTGGGGTTGGGCTCTTCTGCCAGGCAACCAGCAATAGAACAAGGGGACACAGTCTCAAGTTGTGCCAGGGAAAGTACAGGCTGGATGTGAGGAGGAAGTTGTTGTCAGAGAGAGTGATTGGCATTGGAATGGGCTGCCCAGGGAGGTGGTGGAGTCACCGTGCCTGGAGATGTTCAAGCAAAGCCTAGCTGAGGCACTTAGTGCCATGGTCTGGTTGACTGGCTAGGGCTGGGTGCTAGGTTGGACTGGATGATCTTGGAGGTCTCTTCCAACCTGGTTGCTTCTGTGATTCTATGATCCTTTATCTGAAAGTTTGTTATATGTGATACTTGGTAGCAATAATAATAATATCTTAACTTGAAAATGCAAGAGGATTTTTATTGTTGTCATCATTGTCTTTGTAGGGGTCACACTTCACAACACAGCCCCCTCTGCTCTGCCCTGGTGAGGTGGGGGTCTCAGCAGCCCTGCTGCCCACACTTCTCTTGCTGCAGCCCAGGCTCTGGTTGGGTTTCTGGGCTGCAAGAGCACACTTGATTGCAAAGACAAGCTGGACCAGTGAGGAGGAAAAATTAAATGAGACAGAGATTAATCATCACATTTGCATGGGAAAAAACAGAGACACATTCACAGAGCAGTTCAGTCAGAGTTTGAGTGTAAAGAGGCAGTAATCTGGAGTGGTTTCTCAGACTTAGCTGGAGGATACCTGCATCTTGATCGTGGAGTGCATATCACTGGAGGAGGCTCAAAAGGTCCATCCGATAGCCATGGCTAAAGGAGGTTCAGAAGGGCTGTTCAAACTGTCATCCAGAGGCCAGGCATGGGTAAGCTCTTCCTGGAGACCACAGCTGTAGAACAGAAACATGAATGAGCACCATGGCCTTTGAATTCATTGCATAACCGTGGTGCCTGCTCCTGATTGCAACAAGAGTGTGCCCAAGAGCTCACCCTTAAGAAGGGGTTTGGCAGAATGACAACCAAACCATTTCCCTGCTGCTTGGCAAAGGCAACAGGAAATGTAACTGAGTCAAAAGGGCAAGAAGTTACGACCTCAGGAACTGGTGCAGCAGCCTGTGCAGCAGCCTGGATAATTTCAGTGGTCTGCTCTATCACCCACTGAAAAGATCTGGATTCCAGGAAAGCCAGAGCAGTCCTGACTCACGCTCAGTGCATGCCCTGTACGTACAAGTAGGAGCAAGGTTGATCTGAGGAGAGAGCAGACACTTGTTTGCAACAACAGCTTGTGTCTGGGGCTGAAGATCGGTGCTGAAGGATTGCAGTTGGGCTTTACACGGCAAGAGTGTTCCACTCGTGCTCTTTCCCCTTCTCATCTTCAGCAGGACCTTTGACACATGATATTGCCAATCTCATTTTGGGTGGATGACTTCCAAACTCCCTCCTTTTTGCTCCACTGTCTGATAGTAGCTTTTTCTTCTGTGTCCAGCCTTCCTGCTCACTCTTCAGCAGCTCCATGGAGTGCTGGAGGATAAGTTCTGCATGGGCCAGCAATGTGCTCTTGTGAGCCAGCCAATGGCATCCTGGGGAGCACCAGGAAAAGTGTGGCCAGCAGGGCTAGGGAGGTTCTTCTCCCTACATGCTGCCCTGGTGAGACCACATCTGAAAAACTGAAGGGAGGCTGTAGCCAGGTGGGGTTGGGCTCTTCTCTCAGGCAACCAGCAACAGAAGAAGGGGACACAGTCTCAAGTTGTGGCAGAGCAGGTCTAGGCTGGATGTTAGGTGGAAGTTGTTGGCAGAGAGAGTGATTGGCATTGGAATGGGCTGCCCAGGGAGGTGGTGGAGTCGTTGTGGCTGGAGGTGTTGAAGCCAAGCCTGGCTGGGGCACTTAGTGCCAAGGTCTGGTTGATTGGGTAGGGCTGGGTGCTAGGTTGGAGTGTATGATCGTGGAGGTCTCTTCAAACCTGGTGATTCTGTGATTCCATGACAGCAATGAGGTCTGCCCTGAACCTCCCCTTCTGCAGGCTGCACATCTCCACCTCCCTCAGCCTCTCCTCACAGGGCTGTGCTCCAGGCCCCTCACCACCCTAATATCTTCTTATTCAATCCTGTACTCTCTTCTTAAACCTGGCTCTTACTCCAATCCTTTGTCACAATATGAGCCATGGTTATCTGGAATCTGATCCAGAAAGGTTAGCAATTACCTTTAAAACCACCCTTAAACTGCATTTTTTTTCCTTTCTAAGCCCTCTATTGAGTTGATAGGAAAAACAGAAGTTTCCTTGTAATAGTTTAATATATTAGAAAAGAATGGAAATAGGAAAATATCCCATTTTTCAGGTGCTTCAAGGAGAGCCTGGATGGGGCACTTAGTGCCATGGCCTAGTTGATTAGATAGGGCTGGATGCTAGGTTGGACTGGATGTGCTTGGAGGTCTCTTCCAACCTGGTTGATTCTGTAATTATGATTCTATGATTAAACTCTGCCATAAGCTTGGATTGACAGACTTTAATATTCTGACACTATAAATCTATCCTGTACTTGCCTTGGCCTTTTTTTTCCTCCCCTTTCTCATTGTCATTATATTAAGTCATTAAAACATATCCCATAGTCTTGAATTTATATTAAGATTGTAATAAATCTTAGCCACCTCCATCCTAGAGGTGGAAAAAATGATGAGGTCATCCTCATCAAAGTACCTGCCAATGGAGGAATCTTTTCTGCAGTGTAGTCTCCACTGATTTATAGCCAGCCTGGACAAATTACTTAAGTGATGGTTTCCCATCTGAGAGCTGCATCAAGGGGAGCAGCACTACCAAATGTGTCATGGAAACTCAGCTGTATCCCTCTCTTTTTTTTCCCAGAAGCTACTTCATATCAGAAATATCCATCCAGGGATATTTGTGACATGTTGGGCTCCACATGCTGAAAGTGAAGCAAGTGGACACTTAACAGGGGTGAATCCAAAAGCCCTGACTGCAGCTCTGATTGAACGTGACGTAACTCTTTCCCACTCGGTATGTTGTGGAACAGAGCTGTAAATCACTTCTATCTCCCAATCATCTGGAATCAATCTAACAATTTCTAAGTTGGAAATGCAAGAGGGGAGATGGAAATTAGCAATAGCCTCACCAAACAGTCCTTGGGCTGAAGATGACGTGGTGTCTGCAGTAGCAGCAACAGGTTCTGCGAGGGGATTTTAAAGGCTGGACTCTTCCTTTTCAAGTCACACACACACACACACACACCCTCCTATCCACTGTGGTCATAGAATCATTCAGGCTGGAAAAGATCATAGAATCAACGAATCAACCAGGTTGGAAGAGACCTCCAAGATCATCCAGCTCAATTTAGCACCCAGCCCTGGCCAAGCAACCAGACCATGCCACTAAGTGCCCCTCGCAGGCTTTGTTTTCATAGAATCATAGAATCAAGCAGGTTGGAAGAGACCTCCAAGCTCAGCCAGTCCAACCTAGCACCCAGCCCTGGCCAAGCAACCAGACCATGGCACTAAGTGCCCCAGCCAGGCTTGGCTTCAACACCTCCAGGCACAGCGGCTCCACCACCTCCCTGGGCAGCCCATTCCAATGCCAATCACTCTCTCTGCCAACAACTTCCTCCTAACATCCAGCCTAGACCTGCCCTGCTACAACTTGAGACTGTGTCCCCTTGTTCTGTTGCTGGTTGCCTGAAGAAGAGTCCAACCCCACCTGGCTACAGCCTCCCTTCAGGTAGTTGTAGATCTTCAACAATAAGAAAAGGAAAATAAAAAGGAAAATGAAAAGGAAAAAGGAAAAGGAAAAGGAAAAGGAAAAGGAAAAGGAAGAGGAAAAGGAAAAGGAAAAGGAAAAAGAGAAAGAGAAAGAGAAAGAGAAAGAGAAAGAGAAAGAGAAAGAGAAAGAGAAAGAGAAAGAGAAAGAGAAAGAGAAAGAGAAAGAGAAAGAAAAGGAAAAATAAAAAGAAAAGGAAAAAGAAAAGGAAAAAGAAAAGGAGAAGGAAAAGAAAATGGAAAAGAAAGAGGAAAAGGAAAAGGGAAAAGAGAAAGAAAAGGAAAAATAAAAATAAAAGGAAAAAGAAAAGGAGAAGGAAAAGGAAAATATATTTAAAACCTGTTTTTACTTTGAAGCATTCTAAATTTCCCAAGCCATGGCTGAAATGTAGTCTGTGGATTTCTAGGTCCACAGAGCAAAAACTGGACCAAGACAAATAAAAGTGAATACTTCTTAAAGCCTAGCAAATTTGCCAAACCAGCTCTGCCTAATGCAGCCTGATAGCAGGACCAGTGCCCTCCCAGGATTTTCTTCAGATCTATTATTCATAGTCTTTTTGGCACAGCTTTGCATACTTCTGCTTGCAGTGCTTTGGAAAACTTATATTACAGCTAATTCTAGTCCATTAAAATGAAAAGCAATTGATGTTATCATCATTTGCTTTTAAGAAAGAGAAGAGAGGCCAAGCACTTGGTAAATGGCAGCAGTCTAGCTCAGGACCACCAGTTTCACATTCAGCTCTGCTATCAGCACTCACTGGATGCCAATTCTCTAGCTCAGGACCACCAGTTTCACATTCAGCTCTGCTATCAGCACTCAGTGGATGTCAATTCTCTAGCTCAGGACCACCAGTTTCACATTCAGCTCTGCTATCAGCACTCACTGGATGCCAGTTCTCTAGCTCAGGATCACCAGTTTCACATTCAGCTCTGCTATCAGCACTCAGTGGATGTCAATTCTCTAGCTCAGGACCACCAGTTTCACATTCAGCTCTGCTATCAGCACTCACTGGATGCCAGTTCTCTAGGAAGGTTTAAACTGAACAGGTGGAAAATGCTGAATAAGCCTTTAAAAGTAGTAGTCATAATGAGTCTTCAAGCATAACTAATGATAGGACCAGAGGAAACAGCCTCAAGTTGAACCAGAGGAGATTTAGGTTGGATATGAAAAGAAACTTCTTCACTGAAAGGGTTCTCAAACACTGGAACAGGGAGGATGAATCTTCCCCCCTGGAGGTGTTTCAAAGAGGCAGAGATGTGGTGCTGAGGGACACAGTTTAACACCAGCCTTGGTAGAGTTAGGGATTGGTTGGGTTTGATAATCTTAAAGGACTCTTCCAACCAAAATGATTCCACAATGCCACGATTAGCTGGCATAGACAATCAGCTCTATGAACTGAACTTTGGGCAACAGCTACACCTGGAGAAAGCTGATTCAAGTCAATCAGAGCTGTCAGGGCTGGAAGGCACTTCAAGGATCATTTAGTTCTAACCCTCCTGCCATAAGCAGGGACACTTTCCACTAAATCAGCTTGCTCAGAACCAAAAGCATCCAGAGATGAGGCTTCCACCACCTCCCTGGGAAGCCCCTTCCAATGTCTCACCATGCTCATGGTGAAGAACTTCTTCCTAACATCCAGTCTGAATCTACCCATTTCTAGTTTTGCTCCATTCTCTCCAGTCCTATCACTACCTGACAGCCTAAAAAGTCCCTTCCCAACTTTCTTGTAGCCCACTTCAGATACTGGAAGGCCAAAGGTGGAAAGCAATCTGCTATGTTCACAAAGGTCATAGGACACACAACCTAAGCCCTGTGGACAGCATTATTCTCTCTTCCAGGTCAAACCCAAGCTCCCATAAACCAGAGCCTTCTGGAGCTAATAAAGCCCATGCTCAGTGTGATGGTGCTTTCCTCTGGATGTTCCAAAGCTGGGCAGAACATGCTTCATTTATCTTTCAGCAGGGCTCTGCTGAGCTGCTGTTTATCTTACTGCTCCTAGACCAGGACCTTTCAAAATAGGTCCAGCTGCTCTGTGTCAGCTGTGACCTTCCACTGCTTATGAATGTGTTCCTGAGCCCAAAACTCTTGGAAATTCATCTTCTTCAGGCTTAGCAAAGATCATCTGCCTACATTAAACCATCTTGCTCATTTGTTGGAGGCAAGTGAAAGATTCTGTGACATCTAATGGAGTTCATCTCATTTTTGTGTCTCCAAACAACTCCAAGTCCATCACCTCCATAACAGACACAAAGCCTTATTTGGGGAACCAGGAGAAAAGCTCTGTCAAGCATTATCAAAGGATTCACACTGCTGGAAAAGCATCTTGACAGCTCACCATTCCATGTGAGCATGGCCATTTCAGCAGAGACTACATCTTAAGTTGTTGTCATTGTTATTGTTGCTGTTATCATTCTGTTGTTGTTCTTCTTCTCTTTCTTTTCCTTTTTTCTTCTTCTTCTTCTTATCCTTCTTCTCCTCCTTCTTTCCTTCTTCTCCTTCTTCTCCTTCTTTTTCTTCTTCTTCATCTTCTATCTTCTTTATCTTCTTCTTGTCATTATTAATATTCAGAATCATGTCTTCAACTTTCAAAATAGGAAGTCATAGGTCAAAATACTCATAGGACTCAAAATAGGAGTCATAAAGGTCAAGTCTGCAGCAGCCATTTTCATAGAGTCATAGAATCAGTTAGGGTTGGAAGGGATCACAAGGATCATCCAGTTCCAACCCTCCTGCCATGGACAGAGATACCTCTAGATCAGGCTGTCCAGGTCCTAGTGGATGGGAGGTTGACCATGAGCCAGCAATGTGCTCTGGTGGCCAGGAGGGGCAGTGCCATTCTGGGGTGTATTAGAAGGGCTGTGGTTAGTAGGTTGAGAGAGGTTCTCCTGCCCCTCTGCTCTGCCCTGGAGAGGCCATATCTGGAGTCCTGTGTCCAGTTCTGGGCCCCCCAGTTCAAGAGGGACATAGAACTGTTTGAGAGAGTCCAGTGTAGCACCACAAAAATGATGAAGGGAATGGAACAGCTCTGTTGTGAGGAGAGCCTAAGGGAGTTGGAGCTGTGCTGCTGGGAGAGGAGAAGACTGAGAGTTGACCTCAGCAGTGGTTATCAACACATGCAGGGTGAGTACCAAGAGGCTGGAGCCAGGCTCTGCTGGGTGATGCCCAATGCCAGGACAAGGGGCACTGGGTGGAAGCGGAGCCAGAAGAAGTTTCATTTAAACATGAGGAGGATTTTTTTTCTTGTGAGGCTGACAGAGCACTGGAACAGGCTGCCCAGGGGGGTTGTGGAGTCTCCCTCTCTGGAGATATTCAAAAGCCACCTGAAGGTGTTCCTGTGTGATCTGCTCTGGGTGATGCTGGTCTGCAGAGGGCTTGGACTGGCTGAGCTTTGGAGGTCCCTTCCAGCCCCTGACATTCTGTGACTGTGTGATCCTCACTGTCTCTCCACAGCTTCATCCCAGGCTCACCATAAACCAAGGATTATTGATTTCAGTTTGGTTTGCCAGTTGCCAGCACGATTTTTCTGCCAGCTGTTCCACCCCCTGGGTAAAAATTGCTGTTGAGGGTTTCTGAGCTGTCTTACAGGCAGCAAATAATAACAACAAGCTGCAAAAACACAGGGACCCTCTGTAGGAGTCAGAAGAGGGCACATCTTTTAAATCAGAGCAGCCAAATAATCTATGGGCTGTCCCTCTGCTGCCCTAGCTGCTATTTATAGAGCCATGAATACTTTTAGCTGTACCCAAAATATGAGAGTAAGAGTTGCAGAATTATCAAACTGCACAAAAATGTCTGATCAGTTCATCTTGTTTCCCCCAGGGCCCTTTTAGTCATAGCAGATTTTGAGATCTTTTCCTCTAAAATATTGCACTGGAGGAATTCTTGAAGAAAATGGACTTGTAAAGTGTGTCAGGAGCCAGAGCAGGTTGTGGTTGTTTGGAAAAGGAAACCATCCCCAGCTGTGGCTGCTGCTTCAAATGCTTCCAGGGAATCTATCTCCAGTCCTCAGCAACAGGTTTGCACTGTCTCCTCTGCCTTCCAAAGGGAGGATGGCCATGCAGCACAGCTCCTCAGAGCAATTCACACCAGTCCCCTTGGGAGTGGCTTCAGCCCCTGTGTCACAAATGTGCCTTGCAGGCTGTGTTTTCCTTTACAGATGGGTACAGGATGCAAAAGCCAGGCCCTGAACTCAAACTTCTTCATGTTTGAGTGTTCTTACAGCAGGCCAAATAGGTTAACTCAGGCTTTTATTTACATACTCTAAGACTTCTTCAGAAGTGTATCAGCCTAAAACTCCTTTTTTGGTTTATTTTTATGTTCCAGTACTTAGGCTCCCTGAGCTGTCCCACAACAGAGGGGGCAGAGGGTGTGATGGTTTGGGTGTTACTCACCCCCCCACTCTCATGAAATCACCCAGACTACACTCAGCCGAGCCAAACAACCAGACCTTGGCACTAAGTGCCCCAGCCAGGCTTGGCTTCAACACCTCCAACCACAGAGACTCCACCACCTCCCTGGGCAGCCCATTCCAATGCCAATCACTCTCTCTGACAACAACTTCCTACTCACATCCAGCCTAGACCTCCCCTGGCACAGCTTGAGACTGTGTCCCCTTGTTCTGTTGCTGCTTGCCTGGCAGCAGAGCCCAACCCCACCTGGCTACAGCCTCCCTGCAGACAGCTGCAGACAGCAATGAGCTCTGCCCTGAGCCTCCTCTTCTGCAGGCTGCACACCCCCAGCTCCCTCAGCCTCTCCTCACAGGGCTGTGCTCCAGGCCCCTCACCAGCCTTGCTGCCCTTCTCTGGACATAGAGATTGTCCCTTCCCTCTTGACCCCCAGCCCTGACCTGCTGTCACTTGCTCCCTGGGATAGGACAAGCAGCAATGGATGGAAGCTGCAGCAAAAGAGGTTCTGCCTCAACACAAGGGAGAACTTGTTGACTGGAAGGGTCCCAGAGCACTGGCACAGACTGCCCAGAGAGGCTGTGGAGTTTCCTTCTCTGGAGCCTCTCAAGACCTGTCTGGGTGTGTTCCTCTGTGATCTGTGTTAGATAGGATTGTCCTGCTCTGGCAGGGGGGTTGGACTGGATGATCTCCTTGGGTCCCTTCCAACCCCTACCATCCTGTGAGCCTGTGGTCTTGTGATATCAGGCTGACAACTACTGGGAATGTTTCTCTTCAGGGAAAATAAATAGAAAGGGGGAAGTAAAAGCCCAAACCAAACCAATTTGGACAGAAGAGGAATAAACCTTTCTTCCACTCTTTGACACAGATGTCCCATCCCATGTCTCAGACTCTTACAGCGCCTGAGGAATCTGCTGGAGAGGAATTCCCTGATTCAGCAGTTAATTGTTCCTTTCCAGAGATGGAGCACACAAGCTGAGGGCTCTGACCCATCTGCATTTCGGTTTTGAAAGCTTAAGAACATTTCTAGCTGGATTCCTCCTTGTGCTTCTCGTTCCTAGTGTGAGCTGCTGCGGCCCCTTCCCTGCAGCCACAGGACAATCTGTCCTACACGAGCAGAGGGGAACCTCTGGGCAATGAGCTCAGAAAATACCACAGTGCTAAAGCTGCCAGCAACATTGATCAGTGCATTACAGACTGGGGTGGGGGGTGGGAAAAGTTCAAACTGAAGCCAGCCTCGCTGACAGCTCAGTGGCTACCAGTGGCTCAGCTCTCCATGCTCTGAGACACAGGAGGCTAAATTTTGACCTTGTGAGCTGTCCTTGGAGCACCTTTTTGCTGAATCCCTTGGATACAGGTGATGGAGTGTCTGTCAGCAGTCCTTCAGCTGTTCTTTTTACTTTACTACTGCACCTTGTCTCCATCAAGAGCAGCATGGCCAGCAGGGTAGGGGAGAGGATTCTGCCCCTTGGCTCTGCTCTCCTCAGACCCCACCTGGAGTCCTGGGTGCAGTTCTGGAGCCCCCAGCACAAGCAGGACATGGAACTGTTGGAGCCAGTCCAGAAGAGGCCCCCAAGATGCTCAGAGGGCTGCAGCAGCTCTGCTATGAGGACAGGCTACAAGAGTTGGGGCTCTGCAGCCTGGAGAAGAGAAGACTTCCAGGAGACCTTGGAGTGGCCTTCCAGGATCTGAAAGGGCCTACAAGATAGCTGGGGAGAGACCATTGACAAGTTCTTGTAATGCCAGGATGAGGAGGAATGGGTTTGAAGTGGCAGAGGGGAGATTGAAAGTGGATGTTAGGAAGAAGTTGTTTGCAGTGAGGGTGGTGAGACCCTGGCACAGGTTGAGGGTGGTGAGACCCTGGCACAGGTTGCCCAGGGAGGTTGTGGAGCACACAATCACAGAACATGATCTCAGTGGTCTACCTGGGAGAAGAGACCAACACCAGCCTGACTACAACCTCCCTTCAAGCTGTAGAATCACAGAATCACAGAATTAACCAAGTTGGAAAAGACCTACAAGATCATCAAGTCCAACCTAGCACCTAACACCTTCTCATTAACTAACCCATGGCACTGAGTGCCTCATCCAGCCTCCTTTTAAACACTTCCAGGCATGGTGACTCCACCACCTCTCCAAGCAGCCCATTCCAATGCCAATCAGTCTTTCCATGAAGAACTTCTTCCTAATGTCCAGCCTAAACCTGACCTGGTGCAGCTTGAGACTGTATCCTCTTGTTCTATCACTGGGTGTCTGGGTGCCTGGCTGCAGCCTCCCTTCAGGTAGCTGCAGACAGCAGTGAGCTGTGCCCTGAGCCTCCTCTGCTGCAGGCTGCACACCCCCAGCTCCCTCAGCCTCTCCTCACAGGGCTCTGCTCCAGGCCCCTCCCCTGCCCACCTGGCTGTGGTGAGTTGGGATGGAGCACTCCCTGCCCACCTGGCTGTGGTGAGTTGGGATGGAGCACCCTCTGGAAGGGCCTCTGTTTCTCTAGCAACAATGAGGAGAGTCTGAACAACTAATTTTCAGTGGATATTTTTAGATGGCTGGAAACAGTGAGATGAATCCCACCTCCTGTGCTGATCATTTCTGGCATGGAAAAAAACTCTCAGGGAGTCTTGCCTCACTTATTGAGTCAAGGCAGGGGAGACCCAGGAGTGTACTGTGGGACTCTCTCTTTAATTCAGGATTCAGCTGAGAGAAGTGAAAATGGAAGGAGAAGACAGTAATGCACTGCCTTCTGCCAATTAGCTGCTTCAGAGCTGAAATGCAACTCAAGAGCATCACCAAGTGACTGCAGATTAAAATTGTCATTGAAATCTGACTGCAGTGTTGGTTCCAAGGTTTCCTTTTGGGTATTTTCAGACATCCATACCCAGCCTCTCACACCTCACTCTCTTTTTTGAGAGGCTTTGTATTCACACCAATTGCAATATCCTCTTTGAGAGTGAAGGAGAGATGGAGCAGGGGGTCCAGAAAGGTTGTGGTGCCCTTCCTGGGATCACAGGCTCACAGAATGGTTGGAAGGGACTCAAATTGATCCTACAGCAGGGACACCCCCAACTAAATCAGCTTACTCAGAGCCCAAACAAGCCTGCCCTTGAATATCTCCAGGGATGGGGCCTCTAGCACCTCCTTGGGCCACCTATTGCAGTGTTCCACCACCCTCACACTAAAGAACTTTTATTCTCTCACGTCCAAATCATTCCTCTTCTGTGTAACATGAGCCTGGCTGCCTTCCAGAAGCAAAGGGAACATGAAGCAAACTGACACAACATTTCATGGAAAACACGTGGAAAGTTTTCTTACGTGTGGGGGCAGTTCAGTTTCCTCTCTATTAATGCTACCTGAGGGAATCAGCTGCTTACTATGTCTTGGCCTCACTGGATTCTCACGCGGTTGGGCTGTGAGAGTCTCAAGCTTTAGCACTGCTGTTCTTAATGGGAATGCCTTCTATTACATATATATATGTATGTATATGTGGCTATATATATATTTATACACAAACACATACACATATATCTATGTAGTACAAGCCATATATATATATATATATATTTCTTAGAATCATAGAATCAAGCAGGTTGGAAGAGAGCTCCAAGATCATTCAGTCCAACCTAGCACCCAGCCCTAGCCAGTCAACCAGACCATGGCACTAAGTGCCCCAGCCAGGCTTGGCTTCAACACCTCCAGGGATGGCAACTCCACCACCTCCCTGGGCAGCCCATTCCAATGCCAATCATTCTCTCTGCCAACAACTTCCTCCTCACATCCAGTCTAGACCTCCCCTGCCACAACTCCAGGCTGTGTCCCCTTGTTCTCTTGCTGCTTGCCTGGCAGCAGAGCCCAACCCCACCTGGCTACAGCCTCCCTGCAGGCAGCTGCAGACAGCAATGAGCTCTGTCCTGAGCCTCCTCTGCTGCAGGCTGCACACCCCCAGCTCCCTCAGCCTCTCCTCACAGGGCTGTGCTCCAGGCCCCTCACCAGCTTTGGCGCCCTCCTGTGGACACCTTCCAGTACCTCAACATTTCTCTTAAATTGAGGAGCCCAGAACTGGATACAGCACTCAAGATGTGGCCTGAGCAGTGCTGGGATCTCTTAGTCTGCAGTGAAAGAGACTGAAGGTTTACTGCAGGAACATGAGAGTTGCCATGCAGTTAAAGCACAGCTGCAGAACTACTGTGGCATAGGAAGCTTCGTGTAAACATGAGGAGGAATTTTTTCCCTGTGAGGGTTACAAAACCCTGGAACAGGCTGACCAGGGAGGGTTGTGGAGTCTCCCTCTCTGGACAAAACCTGCCTGCATGTGTTCCTGTGTGATCTGTTCTGGGTGATTCTGCTCTGACAGGTGGGCTGGACTGGGTGAGCTTTCAAGGTCACTTCCAGGCTATGGCATTCTGTGATTCTGAGGTCTGGTCAGGCACAGAGCTTGGAGGAGCTGCCAGATCTCTCCTGACAAAAGCAGGCTGTTTGGAAGGGCATTACTCAAGGCACACACTGAAACTTGGGGGGAAATAGAACAATGTTGTGCTTTGCCTTCCATGTTCCAAACACAGCATCCCAACAAAATCCCCAGTGTAAAAACCATCACTGGCTGCTTGCTCCACGAAATCCCACGGAATCCTGCTCCCTTCTGATTTACTCAGCTGGACTCTGCCCCCCAGATACGACAAATGTTGGCCTTGATATGTTGGAAAGTGAGAAATTAATAAGCAACAACTGAGACCTCAGCAAAGTCCAAGCAGACATTGTCCAAACCTCCCCGCTCAGCCCCAGCAACGCCGACTTGCAGCAGTGTGCCAATAATGATGGATTTTGGCCTGCCCCTGATGTTTTCATATGGACAAAAACAGTCTCATTCATTTCTTTTTTTTTTTTTTTTTTTCCCTGATTCTGACCTTCTTAGAAGTTGTGTCACAATCTCCCATTTGAAAAGCCTCAGGAGGAAGAGATGATTCCTGGAGTGCCGTCTATAAAAGATAGCCTTGCTAAACCTTGGCCGTGGCAGTGGAACACTCATCCTCCAAGCCTTTATTGCCCCAGACTGCTATCACCAACTGATCATATATTCTGATTAAACATAACTCATGTGGGAAAAAAGCAGCAATAAGGCTGCTGCACAGCTTGTTTCAGGCTGTATCTTGGAGTTTCTTCACACCTTGAAGGAGGACCAAATCTGGTCTGCCAAGCATTGCTTAGGGCAAGAACAATGTCTGAAAGGCATCTAGGGCTTGTCTTACATCTCTTAGGCATCTTTGATGTTCAGACACAAAAGCTTTCCCTCTGAGCCTGACTTCAGGAGGAGATTACCCCTAGTCAGCCCCTTTCATGTCTCTTTCCAGCTGTCTAAAGTCAAATTGTCCTGGCAAAGCAACTTGTTTCGTTCTTAAACATCTATCCAGACAGTTTCTACCTCCTTTTCTCAGTCTATTGATTCAAAGGGTTTGTGTAGTTAATATCTCAGCAGCATATTGCTCCTTTTGCATAAAATGTTCCACTCCACTCCCCCACCTCCTCAGTCTGCAGGATGATGATGTCTGCCCGAAGGCACATGGCATGTCCTGAACTTCAGGCAGCACCAATTTGTCATGGGAGTCTGTCCAGCACCTCTGGAGAGCACTGTGCCAGCAGATTTCTGTGGCCAGCAGGAGCAGGGCAGTCCTTCTGCCCCTTTACTCAGCACTGCTCAGGCCACACCTTGAGTGCTGTGTCCAGTTTTGGGCCCCTCCATTTAAGAAAGATGTTGAGGTACTTGGATGTGTTCAGAGAAGGGCAGCAAAGCTGGGGAGGAGGCTGGAGCACAGCCCTGTGAGGAGAGGCTGAGGGAGCTGGGGGTGTGCAGCCTGCAGCAGAGGAGGCTCAGGGCAGAGCTCTTTGCTCTGTCTGGGAAGAACTTCCTCCTAGCATCCAGCCTAGACCTCCCCTGGCACAGCTTGAGGCTGTGTCTCCTTGTTCTGTTGTTGGTTCCTGGCAGAAGAGCCCAACCCCACCTGGCTACAGCCTCCCTTCAGGCAGTAGTAGACAGCAATAATGGTCCTGGGCCAGCTGAAAAACAAAGCAGACCCACCCAAGAGGTCACAGCTCGTATAAATTATTGCACTTCCAGGGAAAATCCTGCTGATGGCTTGAAGGTGAATGCTAGACTAGAACAAATTAAGCAGCAGCTCTCCAGTGACCTTCTTTAAAGCATGTTCCAGCTTATGAGTAACTGCAGAGGACCAAAGGTGTCGTATCACATCTTCCAGCACACATCATGTGTTAAGGCTCAAGGGACAGATTCATCCAATTCTGTTTGATCTCTGCTGTCTGGAACACACTACACCTGTGAGGCAGACCCCATGTGCAAAGCAAGACTTGCAAATGAAAGCCAAATGTGGCTGCAAACAGTGCTTGCAAGTCAGAACATGTCCTTAGCTGGTGCTGTCACCCAGTGTTGAGTTCTGGGCCCCCCAGTTTAAGAGGGAGAGGGATCTGCTGGAGAGAGTCCAAGTGAGGGCCAGGAGGGGTGATGAGGGGACAGGAGTGCTGCCTGATGAGGAGAGGCTGAGGGACCTGGGGCTGCTTAGTCTGCAGAAGAGAAGACTGAGAGGGGATTTAATCAATGTCTATCAATCTCTGAGGGCTGGGGTGAGGGGCCGGGGGGAGGGGCCATGATCTGCTCACTGCTCCCTGGGATAGGACAAGCAGCAATGCATGGAAGCTGCAGCACAGCAGGTTCCAGCTCAGCACAAGGGGAACTTGTTGGCTGTAAGGGTCCCAGAGCACTGGCACAGGCTGCCCAGAGAGGTTATGGAGTCTCCTTCTCTGGAGCCTTTCAAGTCCTGTCTGGATGTGTTCCTGTGTGCCCTGAGCTAGACTGTGTAGTCCTGCTGTGGCAGAGGTGTTGGACTGGATGACCTCTTTGGGTCCTTTCCAAACTCTGACATCCTGTGAGCCTGTGACTTTTGCCAATGAGTTCTTCTTCCTATGTGTGCATCTCTTCTAAGGTCCTGTTACTGACAGTTTTGTCAGCCCTACACTCCAGTCACTGCCAAGAGACTTTGCTTAACTGCTTATTTACACCTCTCTGTTGTGCCTGCCACCTCTGCTAGAAATAAAAAACAAGGTCAATTTGTATAGCTCAGGCACAGCAGGTCAAAGGTGAGGCTTAGTATTTGCAGGCAAACAGGTTCCTCTCATTACCTGCATAAGGCTAGCAGTCACCCAAATCTGTTCCTTGGATGCTCTCAAGACCACTGCTGCTCTCATGAGACCCCACCTGGAGTACTGTGTGCCATTCTGGAGCCCCCAACACAAGCAGGACATGGAACTGTTTAAGCCAATCCAGAGGAGGCCACCAAGATGCTCAGAGGGCTGCAGCAGCTCTGCTCTGAGGACAGGCTGAGAGAGTTGGGGCTTTGCAGCCTGGAGAAGAGAAGACTTCCAGGAGGAGTGGCCTTCCAGTATCTGAAGGGGGCTACAGGAGGGCTGGGGAGTGACTATTGACAAGGTCTTGTAATGCCAGGATGAGGAGGAATGGGTTTGAAGTGACAGAGAGGAGATTGAAAGTGGATGTTAGGAAGAAGTTGTTTGCAGTGAGGATGGTGAGACACTGGCACAGGTTGCCCAGGGAGGTTGTGGCTGCACCCTCCCTGGAGGTGTTCAAGGCCAGGTTAGATGAGGTCTTGAGTGACCTGTTCTAGTGGGAGGTGTCCTTACCTGTGGCAGGGGGTTGGAACTGGATGAGCTTCCAGTTCCCTTCCAACCTAAACCATTCTATAATTCTTTGATCCTAAGATTCTGTGATTCTGTGATCCTGTAATTCTGTGATTCTCTGGTTCTATGCTTTTATGATTCTGTGGTTCTATGCTTCTATAATTCTTTGATTCTATGATTCTATGCTTCTATGGTTCTATAATTCTTTGATTCTATGCTTCTATGCTTCTATGGTTCTATGCTTCTATGCTTCTATGGTTCTGTGCTTCTATGCTTCTGTAGATCTGTGCTTCTATGCTTCTGTAGATCTATGCTTCTATGTTTCTATGCTTCTATGGTTCTATAATTCTTTGATTCTATGCTTCTATAGATCTATGCTTCTATGGTTCTATGCTTCTATGGTTCTATGCTTCTATAGATCTGTGCTTCTATGGTTCTATGATTCTATGCTTCTATAGATCTATGCTTCTATGGTCCTATGCTTCTATGCTTCTATGGTTCTATGCTTCTATGCTTCTATGCTTCTATAGATCTATGCTTCTATAGATCTATGCTTCTATGCTTCTATGCTTCTATAGATCTATGCTTCTATAGATCTATGCTTCTATAGATCTATGCTTCTATGCTTCTATGCTTCTATAGATCTATGCTTCTATGCTTCTATGCTTCTATAGATCTATGCTTCTATAGATCTATGCTTCTATGCTTCTATGCTTCTATAGATCTATGCTTCTATGCTTCTATGCTTCTATGGTTCTATAGATCTATGCTTCTATGCTTCTATGCTTCTATGCTTCTATAGATCTATGCTTCTATGGTCCTATGCTTCTATGGTTCTATGCTTCTATGCTTCTATGCTTCTATAGATCTATGCTTCTATGGTTCTATGGTTCTATGCTTCTATGGTTCTGTGCTTCTATGGTTCTATGCTTCTATAGATCTATGTTCTATGCTTCTATGCTTCTATAGATCTATGCTTCTATGCTTCTATGCTTCTATAGATCTATGCTTCTATGCTTCTATGCTTCTATGCTTCTATAGATCTATGCTTCTATGCTTCTATAGATCTATGCTTCTATGCTTCTATGCTTCTATAGATCTATGCTTATATGCTTCTATGCTTCTATAATTCTACGGTTCTCCATCTCTAGGAAATCAGTAGCAGCACAAACCAAAGTGGGAGGCACTGAGGAGTGGAAGAGATGAGGAGACTTGAAGTGTTTGGGTTTTTCTTTATGCTAGCCAGACATTACTTTAAAAGCTTGTAAAGATAATAGTGAATCCAAAGGTCACTCAAGGGTTAGATGCGGTAGTGGAAAAATATCCGCCTGGCATAGCCCACGGAATGTGTTGCAATGGCTTTGAATAAAACCTCTGGAAATCTAAAGCTGAGGGATTTTATAGAAGTTAAGGAGTTACTGGCGAGGTTTCTGACATCAGACAGCTCGCTGGAAATATGCTCAATGCTGGAAAAAAACCCCTCTGGCTGCCACTTGTGGCCTCTTCAGTTTTGCAGCGTGGCAATAGGCTGACATCTAGTGGATACGCTCCTCGCAAGAGCCTGACCAAGGCTGGGGACAAATTGTCTCCTCCAATCCTTTTTCTTTCTTTTTCTCTTTCTTTTCTTTTTTTTTTTTTTTTTTTTAATAGAAAAGTACATTTTTTTGACCAGGCAAAAACTTTCCTGGAATTTTTTCCCCTCGTTTTTTCATAGGAAACCACAAATCTTTCATCCTGTGCCGCTGCAAAGCCTTTGACACCCACCCCACCCCCTGGGCCTGGCATGTTCTGGCTGAAACCTAACCTGAAGTAGTCTCCTTTTTTTTTGGTTTAGTTTCTTCACTTTCATGCTGACATTTTCCAAGCACCTATGTCCCTGCTCTCTGTCCCTGTGAGACATCCATTGCTGCTCTGATGTGTTAATCCTCTTCGGTACCTGAGGTACCTACAGCTCCCTGAAGGGAGGCTGTAGCCAGGTGGGGTTGGACTCTTCTGCCAGGCAAGCAGCAACAGAAGAAGGGGACACAGTCTCAAGTTGTGGCAGGGGAGGTCTAGGCTGGATGTGAGGAGGAAGTTGTTGTCAGAGAGAGTGATTGGCATTGGAATGGGCTGCCCAGGGAGGTGGTGGAGTCTGTGTGGCTGGAGGTGTTGAAGCCAAGCCTGGCTGGGGCACTTAGTGCCATGGTCTGGTTGATTGGCTTGAGCTGGGTGCTAGGTTGGGCTGGCTGAGCTTGGAGGTCTCTTCCAACCTGGTTGGTTCTATGATACTATAATGACACTGTGGTTGGACTTGATGGTCCTGAAACTCAGAATCATAGAATTCTAAAACCAACCAGGTTGGAAGAGGCCTCCAAGCTCATCCAGTCCAACCTAAGATAATGATTCTATGAATCTATGATTTTTTTTTTCTCAGACAGAGGCAGGCAGCAGCTGGCCAAGAGAGGTTGTGGAGTCTCTTTCTCTGGAACCTTTCCAGCCCTGTCTGGATGTGTTCCTGTGCAACCCAAGCTAGATTCTCTGGTCCTGCTCCGGCAGGTGGGTTGGATTTATAATCTCTAGAGGTCCCTTCCAACCCCTAACATCCTGTGAAGTGACTCAGTGCAAGCTGGCACACTGCCCATCCCTGGGGCCAGACAGACATCCCTCCAGCACTCAAACTGTCCTCCTGGCATTCCCCCTGCCCCCAGCCTCAAAGAACTGCAGTCAAAGGCAGATTGTCTTTGCTGCTTGGCCACAGTCCCTGCAGCAGCAGAATATTCTGATTGTTTTTGCAGACTCAGAGCAGTGCTGCTTTGCCACCGAGGCCAGGCACTGATGTCAGCCTGCCCCAGGGGCAGCACTCAGGTTAAATGAGGTTAATGATGGTTGCCTTTCTCACCCAGGAGAAACAGTGAACCTTTGTGGCCTCATCCTTCCCAAAAGTTCAGCAGCCCTCTGGCTGGTGGCAGATTCTTCAACAGCAGTCTCAGCAGGAACAAACAGAAAGAGCTTTTGGGGCTCAGGGGGGAGAAAAATGAAAATCAAAGCTCTGCTAAGTGCTGTGTCTAATGCAGTGCCTCCCTAAATCCCCATGGGAATAAATGGGAAATCAAGGGTCATAGAATCATAGAATCATAGAATGGTTTAGGTTGGAAGGGACCTCAAAGCTCATCCAGTTCCAACCCCCTGCCATAGGCAGGGACACCTCCCACTAGAACAGGTTGCTCAAGGACTCATCCAA
The DNA here is from genome assembly GCF_015220805.1 of Pogoniulus pusillus. NCBI lineage: Eukaryota > Metazoa > Chordata > Aves > Piciformes > Lybiidae > Pogoniulus > Pogoniulus pusillus. The sequence goes on along the minus strand of NC_087288.1, from coordinate 3,384,285 downwards.
CCTGGTCCTGAACACCTACAGGGTAGTTGTGGAGCACAGAAGCACAGAATGGGATCAAAGTCCTTTCCAACTCCTAACATTCTGTGATTCCGGGGGAGGGGAGGGGAGGGTTGGAGAGGAGAGGAGAGGAGAGGAGAGGAGAGGAGAGGAGAGGAGAGGAGAGGAGAGGAGAGGAGAGGAGAGGAGAGGAGAGGAGAGGAGAGGAGAGGAGAGGAGAGGAGAGGAGAGGAGAGGAGAGGAGAGGAGAGGAGAGGAGAGGAGAGGAGGTGATGAGGGTGCTGTGCTCTGCGCTGGGCAGTGTTTTGGTTCTCTCTGGAGGCTGCAGCTGATCAGCTCAGCATCCCACTTCTGATAAGGCATTTCCCCTCATGAAGATATCCGAGGTGGGCTTTCCACAGGCTTGGATTAGCAATGAGCTGCCTGCCAGACTGGGTTTTTAACACAGGCCTTCCCTAGGAGATGTCCTCTTTTCCAAGTGGCAGCTGGTCAGACTGCCTTCAAAATGTGCTGTTGCTGAGCAGCACTGCTGCAGCAGCAGGAGCACCGCAGGAAATTCCCTATTAGGGCTCTGTATCTTGGAAATTACTTTCCTCATGAGCCACAGGCAGTCATTAGTGTCTGAGAGAGACTCATATTCCTCGCCTTTGAGAAGGTGGGTGGAGAAGCAAGGGACATAAAACTGCAAATGGCAGAGGAGTGAACTCATTTCCTTCCTTCTGATCCGGCTGTCCTTTGGGGCTGTGCTGAAGGGAATGCAAAGTGATCGTTGTAATGCACTTCAAAGTCTGCCAAGAGTGCCAGAGCACCTTTCTGCTATAAGCATCTGTATAAAGCAGAAGTCTGACAGGAAAAGAAAGGAGAAAAAGGTTTTCCAGAGCTTTCCAAAATTGGGGGTTTATGTTTGCTGCTACTGCCATTGGCACCAGCAACCTGCTGCTGGATGCCGAGGTGAGGAAGTGCAGCTCTGCTCTGGGCCATGGGAGATGCTTTTTACCCAGGGATAGTAAAACATATGCCCAGTTTGAACACATATTTCACTGGAGGCAAAGGATGGGAGTTCTGGGGAGTTGGAACTCTGTTGTTAAGAGGCAGGAGTGGTAGGGAGGTGATTATTGGTGTGCAGCTTGGGTGTAGTTGTCAGTTGGAGGTCCAGCAGATCGAGGGAGTCTCTCCTCTCCCTCTACTCTGCCCTGCTGAGACCTTGCCTGGAATATTGTGTTCAGTTTTGGGCTCCCCTTGTCCTGTCACCACAGGCCTTAGGAAACAGTCTCTCTCCATCCTTCCTGTAGGCCCCCTTCAGGTACTGCAAAGCCTTCCTGGAGCCTGCTGCAGGCTGAACACCCCCAGCTCCCTCAGCCTATCCTCTTAGCAGAGGTGCTCCAACCCCCTGCTCATTCTAGTGCCTCTTCTCTGGACCTGCTCCACCAATAACCAGCTATAGCTCCTAGCACCTCTGTTTCCTCTCATTTCTGGCATGCTCAGTAGTTCCTTGGTCAAGCACACAGCCCAGTTTTTAATGATGACTATGGCAAGCAGAACCATAACCAATACAATTAAATACTGCAATATTGGAGCTGTTTGTGTAGCAGTTGGCTGGAGCAGTGCTGGGGAGACCTGTGTGGAAGGGAAAGATGTGCTCTGCTGGGTGGTCTTTGCTCATCCTCTAAAAATGCCTTATGTTCCTCATTTGCTGACTATCTCTGTCAATTATCAACTTTATCTGCAGCACTTTGAAAAGCATAAAGCATTATGTCAATGGAAAAAGCTACCAGAGGTCTGCTGGAAGCTTTCCATTGATACCTCATCTCTAAGAGTTACATCAGATGGAGGCGAATGAGAACGAGCCCAACAGAAAGGAACCTGCAGCAGGTGAAGCACAAACAGGGCAACACACTGCTGATCCCCTCTGTGTTAGGGGACACACTGCAGCGTGCCCTGGAGGTCTGTCCCTGCTGAGCTTGGACCACAGAAGGGAATGGCACTGTTAGAAGGTCCTGGTGGGGAGTACTAGTCCCTTTTCTTAGCATGGGGCTCCTAGCCACTTGCTTTCATTGCTAGCAGAGAATCACAGAACGACTTGAGTTGGAAGATCATTGAGTTCCAACCCCCCTGACATGGGCAGGGACACCTCCTGCTAGACCAGGCTGCTCATCCAGCCTGGTTTTGGATGCTTCTAGGGACGAAGTGTCCACAACCTCTCTGGGCAACCCATTCCAATATCTCACCATCCTCATAGTAAAGAATTGCTTCTTAATACCTACTCAAATCTACCCTGCTTTGGTTTCCAACCATTGCCCTTTTCTCATCACAACAGCCCTTTATAAACTGTCTCTCTCCAGCTTTTCTGGAGCCCCCCTTGGAGTACTGGAAGGCTGCTACCATCATTGCTGATCACCTCTTCCTGGAGACCTCTGCTGCTACCATCATTGCTGGTCACCTCTTCCTGGAGATCTCTGCTGCTACCATCATTGCTAATCACCTCTTCCTGGAGATCTCTGCTGCTGCCATCATTGCTGATCACCTCTTCCTGGAGATCTCTGCTGCTGCCATCATTGCTGATCACCTCTTCCTGGAGATCTCTGCTGCTGCCATCATTGCTGATCACCTCTTCCTGGAGATCTCTGCTGCTACCATCATTGCTGATCACCTCTTCCTGGAGATCTCTGCTGCTGCCATCATTGCTGATCACCTCTTCCTGGAGATCTCTGCTGCTACCATCACTGCTGGCCACCTCTTCCTGGGGGTCTTTGCTGCTACCACCGTTGCTGATCACCTCTTCTTGGAGATCTCTTTTCTGGCTGCTTTCACATGAATGGTGAACTTAAGCTGGGTGTTAGGAGAAGGTTTCTAATCAGCAGAGCTATGTGGATGCAAGTGAGATTCCAGCACAGGCAGTGTGGGGATAGCAAATGAAGTGAACTACCAGACAAGATGTTCTTGGAAGAGTCCAGTCAGCTGCCAGAAAGGATTATCCAATGCAGCTGGCCTCAGGTCAGCTGGAGATCCTTTAAAGGGCTGTCTCCCTCAGCATCCTTTTGCTCTCAGCTTGATTATAGGGACACCTCCTACCGCTCCAAGCCTCCACATGCTCATCTCCAAGCAGATGTGGACCAGGTCATCGCTTCCTCCCACTCCAGCTGAAGGTAGCAGAAGCTACAGCAGTTCAACACTGCTGGAAACTTGACCTTGAAGTCACCTCTGCCCTGGAAGACAGCAAGTGCAATGGCTTTTACCCTTTTCTCCATTGGAAACTAATTGTTCTGATCATGCCTGCCTTGGAAATGGATTAACTTTTATCCTCCTGGAGTTTTCAGGCTGATTAGTGCTTTAAAAAAGCAGAAGCACTGCAGAGATGACAAGTATTAGAACACAGCTACTAGAATAAATGGTGTGAACAGCAGAACAGGATGTTCTGGGGAAGAAAAGCATCCAGGAGCCTTTTCAAGTTGGCAGCTACGCAGCTTAGCTGAGGGTGTTGGTAACAGCACAGAAACTGCCTGTCCTTCTTCATTAAAAAAGAACAAACAAGCAGAAACACCAAAGAACACCAAACAACAAGCAAACAAAAAAAATAAACCAGCCAAAAATAAAGCAAAAAGGCCCCAATCAGAATGACCCAAACCATTTCAGATCGACAAGGGGAAAAGGAATTGATATTTATTTTGCTTCTGTCTTCCAAGCCTTTAAAGTCTGAAGTGGGTAGAATGAGCTGAGCAGCTGTAGATAAAGAAAGTGGAGAATCACAGAATCACAATATTAGGGGTTGGAAGGGACCTCCAAAGCTCATCCAGTCCAACCACCCTGCTAGAGCAGAATCACTTGGAGCGGATCACACAGGAACACATTCAGGTGGAGGTTGAATATCTCCAAAGAGGAAGACTCCACAACCCCCCTGGGCAACCTGTTCCAGGGTTCTGCCACCCTCACAGGGGAAAAAAAATCCTCTTTATGTTTCCATGGACCTTCCTCTTCCTCATCTTCCACTCAGTACCCCTTGTCTTGGCATTGGGCATCACCCAGCAGAGCCTGGCTCCAGCCTGCTGGCACTCACCCTGCACATCTTTATCAACATGAATGAGGGCACCTCTCAGTCTCCTCCTCTCCAAGCTACAGAGCCCCAGCTCCCTCAGGCTCTCCTCATAAGGAGCCTTGAAGAATTGTCACAAATATCTAGTGCCAAATGATAAAGCTTTCATTATCTTCATCACAGGTGGCAAAATATGAGGAAGACAAAAGCTGTGCTTGAAATCACCTAGAGAAAACAAGGGCAGTGGTCATCAAAGCTTTGGTTGCTCACTTGAATTTGTTCAGACTCCTTCATATTTCCAGAGGAGAAAGTGAGCTTACAGAGAAGAAAAAGAGTGTGGTGAAAGAGAAGAAGATATGCTTGGCAACTATGGTGTAAAGAGAGTTAGAAACTCCACACAATGGAACTAGAAGAGTATGAACTGCTGCGAGTATGCCAGGGTATTACTCATCCCTTGAGTCTACCCTGAAAGGTTAGGGTTATTTTTAAGAGCACATTCCTTTAAGGGAAAGAATAATTTCCTAGCAGAGGTAATTTCTGGATGGTCATAAACTCTCTCAAGGGAAGCAGAAACCCCAGCAATGAAGTCAACAAAAGCTAGGTGGAGGAGGAAGAGAAGGGAAACTGCACAGAAGCCCTCAAGGCAATCCCAAGAATGACCTCCTACTGGAAGGGAAGATCTGGAAAATCCTGGCAGAGGACAACTTGCTGAGTAGATAAAGATCTGGATGGGAAAACAAGGAAAGGGAGCAGGAAACAGATATGTAGCTCCTAAAGATCAGCTCAAGTTAGATGGCAGTGGAGAAGGCTGAGTTACTCTTGTCTAGGTGAGGTTTGTTTAGTTTGAACTCCATGGGGTTTTCATGGGGATGAGGAAGGCCAAACTGCTGTCACCTACCCTGTGGCTCACAACACAGAATCCATGGATTTTCAGTGCTTTGAAGAATGTTTAGGGTATCTCCAGCAACACTTAATGAACCAAGGGCTGTAATGGAGACTTAAGTCACCCATTCTGCTTCCATACCAGACTCCCAGGCCAGGGTTTCTCCAAGCCCAGTGCAGTGAAGAAAACAGCACTGACTTTGCAAGTTGATAACATCATCTTTTATCATGTTTTGGTTCTCTAAAGGACTGAAGGGGTTGGGAGGTTGGACTAGATGACCTTTGGAGATCCCTTCCAACACAGACCATTCTATGATTCTGTAATGCTATGATTCTCTGTTTCTAATTTTCTAAGAGTCTATGGTTCTATGATTCTATGGTTGTAAAATTCTCTGATTCTACTTGTCTGTGATTCCAAGATTTTAAGAGACTATGATTCTAAGTTTCTAACATTCTATGATTCTATGATTTTAAGATTCTATGATTCTAACATTCTATGATTCTAATATTCTATGATTCTAATATTCTAAGTTTCTAACACTCTATGATTCTAAGATTCTATGATTTTAAGGTTCTATGACTCTAGGATTCTATGATTAAGATTCTAAGATTCTATGATTTTAAGGTTCTATGACTCTAGGATTCTATGATTAAGATTCTAAGATTCTAAGATTCTATGATTCTATGATTTTAAGGCTCCATGATTCTAAGATTCTATGATTCTAAGTTTCTAACATTCTATGATTTTAAGGTTCTATGACTCTAAGATTCTAAGTTTCTCTGATTCTAAGATGCTACAATTCAAAGTTTCTAAGATTCTATGATGCTAAGATTCCAAGTTTCTAAGATTCTATGATTCAATGTTTCTAACTTTCTAAGCTTCTATGTTTCCAAGATTCTATGATGCTAAGATTCCAAGTTTCTAAGATTCTATGATTCAATGTTTCTAACTTTCTAAGCTTCTAGGATTCCAAGATTCTGTGATGCTAAGATTCTAAGTTTCAAGGATTCTATGATTCACCTTGAGTACTGTGTCCAGTTCTGGGCCCCTCAATTCAGGAAAGATGTTGAGGTGCTGGAGCATGTCCAGAGAAGGGCAAGAAAACTGGTGAAGGGCCTGGAACACAAACCCTATGAGGAGAGGCTGAGGGAGCTGGGGTTGTTTAGCCTGGAGAAGAGAAGGCTCAGGGGTGATCTACAACTACCTGAAGGGAGGCTGTAGCCAGGTGGGGGTGGCCTCTTCTCCCAGGCAACCAGCAACAGAACAAAGGGACACAGTCTCAAGTTGTGGCAGGGGAGGTCTAGGCTGGATGTTAGGAGGAAGTTCTTGACAGAGAGAGTGATTGGCATTGGAATGGGCTGCCCAAGGGGGTGGTGGAGTCACCCTCCCTGGAGGTGTTCAAGAAAAGCCTGGATGAGGCACTTAGTGCCATGGTCTGGTTGACTGGATAGGGCTGGGTGCTAGGTTGGAGTGGATGAGCTTGGAGGTCTCTTCCAACCTGCTTGATTCTGTGATTCTATGAATGTTTCTAACTGTCTAAGATTCTATGTTTCCAAGGCACCTGGATGCATTCCTGTGTGAACTCCCCTAGGGCATCCTGCTCTGGCAAGGTGGTTGGACTTGATGATCTCTCGAGGTCCCTTCCAACTTCTAAGGCTCCATGAGTCTTTTTCCCTAGTCCTGAAATTTGCTTCCTAACCCATCTCAACCTCTTAGAGGCACAAAATGGTTGGCAGCAGATACTTAAGGTTCAGAAGTTCTCTGGAGCTAGCTCTGAAGTGAGCTGCTTTATCATCACTCCCCAAACTGCAAACAGTCCAGTACTGAACCACAGGAGAAACAGCTCTGGGGTTTCCAAATTTCAGGACAGAAACATTGAAACTTTAAGGAAGCTCAGGTTTGATTCAACTTTTCCAGCATGATTAGATCTGGAATTCTCTCTCTCTCCTCACTACCTTCATCGTTCCTCTGGATGACCTCTGCTCATGAATCATTCCCTGCATGGCAAGGCAGTTCCAGAGCTCACCCTGTCTATTTATGAGGATGGCATTTGCTGACCAGGAGAAGGAGCCAGCAACTTTAGGGTGCCTTTTAATTTCTTTCATTCCTTAGTTCCTCCTGTGAGTTTTCCACCCTCTGGTTCTACACACGGAGGTGGAGCAGGAGTCATCCAAAAGGAAAAGAAAACTAATCAGGGGAGGGTTGCTTCTATTTCACTAACTTCTACTTTGAATAAAAGAAGACAAAAATCACATCTGCAGAGCTCTGACATTCAGCTGCACTATAAACCTGCTGGGTTTTTTCCATGGAGGAGACTTGAATGCAGTGCTGAAGCTTCTCTTATGGGTAGCATTTCTCTTTAAGCTGCTTTAATGATCTTTCCAGACTAACTCTTTAGTTACAGGAGGTGGAGAGTAACAAAAAGAGAGGAAGACCTGTTTTGCCTTCTTCTTCTTCAACACTGAAAGCAAGAGGCAATCTGTCAGCCCCAGATCTGCCACCATTTCCAAAGCTTATACTCAGACCCCATCATAGTTCTTTGTCTGATCCTTAAAACTCATCATGAGACTGTTAATGATGCTCAGAGGGCTGCAGCAGCTCTGCTACGAGGACAGGGTATAAGAGTTGGGGCTCTGCAGCCTGGAGAAGGCTTCAGGGAGACCTTGGAGTGGACTTCCAGTATCTGAAGGGGGCTACAGGAGGGCTGGGGAGGGACTGTTGACAAGGTCTGGTAATGACAGGATGAGGAATGACGAATTTAAACTGGCAGAGGGAAGATTGAAACTGGAGGTTAGGAAGAAGTTGTTTGCAGTGAGGGTGGTGAGACACTGGCACAGGTTGAGGGTGGTGAGACCCTGGCACAGGTTGAGGGTGGTGAGACACTGGCACAGGTTGCCCAGGGAGGTTGTGGAGCACAGAATCACAGAATGTGATCAAAGATCACATTCTGTGATTCTGTGCTCCACAACCTCCCTGGAGGTGTTCAAGGCCAGGTTGGATGAGACCTTGAGTGACCTCTTCTAGTGAGAAGTGTCCCTGCCTATGGCAGGGGCTTGGAAGTGGATGATCTTTGAGCTCTCTTCCAACCTGGTTGATTCTATGATTGTATGACCATGCAGGGGAAACAAGACACCTCTCAGCTAACATCTCATCCAAGCCACTCATCTTTAAATGATCACTGTGGGTTGATGATGCAGAGCTCATTCCTGAAACCAAACTACAAACTAGAGAGGAGGGGGAAAAAAAAGCTGTGGCACCTTGCTGATACATGCTGTTGTGCTGAACTCAGAATGCAATGTACAGAGAGAGCTCTGCCTTAATTAGTTGCCCACTGAGCTGGAGCTGGCTGCTATCTTCTTTTCTCCATATGAAACCACAGAGCTCCACTCAGTACATTGCTTCCACATGTGTTTATATCACTCTCCCTGGCCCTGGATCCAGCATTTTAACAAGCATTCATCTCTAAAAATAAGAAAAACCCAAAGCATAAAGAAATTTCTATCCACTTACCTAAAGCATCCCTCAGCCCTCTCCTCCCTTTCCAGCAATGCAAGCCAGAAGAATCCCCAGGGATGCCCACAGAGGCTCCCTGGCAGGCTGCTGTTGTGAATAAGATCAAGAGGCTCATCTTTTTTTAATGTCATTTTATTCCACTTTATCATTATCAGTGAAACCATTTCTCACTCTTTGCTCCAGATGTATTTTGTGCATCCAGGATTTCAAACCCTCTCCTGCCTAAGCAGCAGTGCCTAAAGTCTCCACTGGTTTCATGATGTGAACACCCTGCTAGTGCCAGGCAGATGTGTGCTACCAGGGTACCACCACCAACTTCCACTTCCTTTCCAAGGGGTAACAGGTGTTGTAAAGGTCTCCATGGACCAGGAGGAAAAAAACACCAACACTTCTGTGCAACTTACACATGGATCTGATTGCCACTTCCAGGGCTGCTTGTGTAGAACAAAAAGAACATGAGGAAACAGCCTCAAGTTCATAGATGCACAGAATCAACCAGGTTGGAAGAGATGGTCTGGTTGACTGGATAGGGCTGGGTGCTAGGTTGGACTGGATGATCTTGGAGGTCTCTTCCAACCTGGTTGATTCTATGATTCCATGATCATCCAGTCCAATCTAGCAACCAACCCTGGTCAATCAACCAGACCATGGCACTAAGTGCCTCATGAAGGCTTTGCTTGAATAGGTCCAGGCATGGCAACTCCACCACCTCCCTGGGCAGCCCATTCCAATGCCAATCACTCTTTCTGACAACAACTTCCTCCTAACATCCAGCCTAGACCTGCCCTGGCACAACTCCAGACTGTGTCCCCTTGTTCTGTTGCTGCTTGCCTGGGAGAAGAGACCAACTCCACCTGGCTACAGCCTCCCTTCAGGTAGTTATAGACAGCAACGAGGTAACCCCTGAGCCTCCTCTTCTCCAGGCTGAACACCCCCAGCTCCACCTGGCTACAGCCTCCCTGCAGGTAGCTGTAGACAGCAATGAGCTCTGCCCTGAGCCTCCTCTGCTGCAGGCTGCACACCCCCAGCTCCCTCAGCCTCTCCTCACAGGGCTCTGCTCCAGGCCCTTCCTCAGCCTTGCTGCCCTTTTCTGGGCACCTTCCAGCACCTCAACTTCTCTCTTGAATTGAGCAGCCCAGAACTGGACACAGCACTCAAGGTGTGGCCTGAGCAGTGCTGAGTAGGGGGGAAGAATGACCACTGGACCACTTGAGATATTGAGCTTTAAAACACAGACAAGGCAGCCTCTAAGATGTGCTGAGGATGGGCAGAGGTGAACAGGGAGTGGAAACTGCAGCTGACTGCAGGCAGCTGTCTCATTAAGCAAGCAAACACCACACAGCTCTTATTAAAAGTCACCTTTAATAGAATTTAAAATTAGCTACTGCAAACTTTATTTGAAGAACAATAAATCAGTGACAAACATCCAACCCCCTGGGAAGCAGCCTCGATCCTTAACGTTTGCTTTGTTACTGGAAAAGGCAGGAGCAATTTGCATAGCTGGCAGATTAGTTCACTTCTGTTCCCTCCAAACAGCTCACAAAAAGAAAACCCTCTTCTTTTCTGGGTTGATCACAAATGGAAATACCTAGGATGGTCCAAACTAGATCAAAGTGGGTATCTATGTCTCAAGGCAGCCAAGAATTTTAGTTCAGGTTGCTTAAGGATATGGAAAAAGATGAGAGGTCATAGCTAATAAGGCAGCACATCAGAGCTGCTTATATGACACTACCTTTTCTTCCTCGTGTGAAGAAGGAAGGAACAATACTGAGAACCACAACAGCAACAAAAAATCAATTAATAATAGAGCAGAGGAAAATCTGAGCCAGGTTGTGGGCAACATCTAAGGAACGGAGAAATCAAATGTAATGATTTGAAACTGAAGAGAAATCTTAGCACTGGAGTGCCAGAGACTCAAATGGAGCAAATCACAGAATCAGAGAATTAGTCAGGGTTGGAAGGGACCACAAGGATCAGTCAGTTCCAACCCCCCTGCTATGCCCAGGGACACCCTACCCTAGAGCAGGCTGCACACAGCCTCAGCCAGCCTGGCCTCAAACACCTCCACACATGGGGCCTCAACCACCTCCCTGGGCAACCCATTCCAGCCTCTCACCACTCTCATGCTCAACAACTTCCTCCTCACAGCCACTCTGACTATCCCCACCTCCAGCTTTGCTCCATTCCCCCCAGTCCTGTCACTCTCTAATATCCTAAAAAGTCCCTCCCCAGCTTTTTTGTAGCCCCCTTCAGATCCTGGAAGGCCACAAGAAGGTCACCTGGGAGCCTCCTCTGCTCCAGCCTGCACAGCCCCAACTCTTTCACTCCATTTTCATACCAGAGCTGCTCCAACCCTCTCATCGTCCTCATGGCCCTGCTCTGATGAGCAATTAATTGCCAGACATATCTGAAGAAAATGGAAAGTAATAACTGGGTTGATCTAATCCAGCACCCACTGTCAGGCTGCACTGCACAGAACAGCATCAGCACACTGCTGCTTCCAAGGGGCACACAAACATCCCATCACCTGAACAAGAAACAACACTCAAGGATTTTTTTGCCCAAGGGAAGGGAAAGGACTAACCTAATGGCAACTGCTCACAGAACTGCTGTGATGCTCTATGGATCAATGAGTAGCCAGAACAGCTAACTGCCCAATCCTCTACATCTTTAGAGGACTAAACACATCATCATGGCTCACTGCAGCAAGACTGATGGTAGGAAAGAAAGGCTGCCACAGAAATATTGATGGCCATTGGAAGTGAATATTCTTTCTCAGTGTTTGAGGTGAGGAAAATGATGCTGTCAATCACCTGTCCTAAAAACCTGCCTCCGTGTTTTGACAATGAGACCATTGGGTCCTTTGGGAAGACGTTACAGGTGCTGGAGCCTACATAATGGCTATGCACAGACTTTATTCTTTCTACAGGCATCTGCTCCAACCAAATATTGACCACATCCACACCCTGCTTGAACAGCAGGCTTGGAGAAATACTGCTAAGGCAGTGTTCTGAAAGCTGGATGCAAATCATGTTTGAATCTCAGGCTTGGAGAGGCAAGTAAATCAAACAGCCACTGTGCCACATAACCTTCCCTTTCCTCTCTTTCATTCACTGCCAGCACATGACACAAGCCCCTCTGCAGCTCATTCAAACCTGCAAAGTGACTCAAGGCACTGGCATAGGAATGGGAAAGGCCACCTGGTGTAAAGTCATAGGATGGCCACTGCCCCTTTCAAAGAGCTCAGTGCAGAAGCAGATTTGGGTGTCTGTAATGAGCTGCTTGCTCCAGAGAACAAAAGTAAAATACAAGAGGGTGTTTGCTCACTGCCTACAACGATTTCCATCACACAGTGCTCTGTGACTGATGCTTCTTAGCAGGGTGTGCAAGGCAGCCAAGAGCCACTTGCAAAACATGTGCTGCTTGTCTCAACAATTAATGCAAGTCAACACTAATAAAAGCTGCACTGCCTGAAATTAGGCTGAGCAATCTAAATCCTTTCTTTCTGGAGGACATACAGGAGGCTGGGGCTGCCTGCAAAATAGAACTGGTTTATTTCTGCTGGCTGCTGCAAAGGAGCAGTTTATCTCCAGAACATCTCATCTAGAAAATAAGCCTCTTCATATTAAGATTAATCAGGTATCAATGTCCCTCTCAGAAGCTCTCTATAAAGTAAAAATGGAAAGGATGTGAGCTTTGAGGTCTTCAAGTTGTATCATGTGGAGGCAAATGACATGTTAAGGCTGCTGCCCCCAAAGGCAACAGAAGATCTGCTTTTAAGGTCGCCAAGAAACCAAACCCACAGCACAACACATCCCAGTTTAGAGTGTGAAAATGTTTCCCAGACCTTGCATTTGGCATCATTTATTCTATGCTCCCATATATGGGTAAAAGATGGGAGATGAGAAGATGTGTTTTGGTTTCTATCTCAGCTTTATCAGCTTTTGACAAGGGGATGACTTCCAGAGGATCACATCCTGCAGCCCACTGACTGAGCACTGCTTTGGATTTCAATACATATGGTGCTGGCTCAAGTGGGTCAGAGCAGCACAGGCACTAAACAGCTGTTCAAAGGGCTAGGAGCAAAGTGAGGCAAGGATGAGTGAAATGTGTGAATTGACTACAAAGAACTAGGCTAAAGGAGTGGCCATTTGGATGGGCTGCCCAGGGAGGTGGTGGAGTCACTGTCCCTGGAGATGTTGAAGCTGGGGCACTTAGTGCCATGGTCTGGTTGACTGACCAGGGCTGGATGTTAGGAGGAAGTTGTTGGCAGAGAGAGTGATTGGCATTGGAATGGGCTGCCCAGGGAGGTGGTGGAGTGGCCATGCCTGGAGGTGTTGAAGCAAAGCCTGGATGAGGCACTTAGTGCCATGGTCTGGTTGATTGGCCAGGGCTGGGTGCTAGGTTGGGCTGGATGAGCTTGGAGCTCTCTTCCAACCTGGTTCATTCTATGATTCTAAAGCTCTGCCAGAGAGACAGAACAGAACTGCAAGTTTGTGGAAGAACATTGCAAATTCCAAACACAATAATCCCCACCTAAACTCATTTTGCAGCTAAAAAGCTACGTTTTGGCACTAGAAGGCACTCAGGAAGGTCAGGAAGGTCAGGCTTCTTATAATACTATTGCCCACTAATTTAGGTGAGCATTAATTACTTAATCTAGGTGAGCATAAAATACAAAAATATACCTTTTAAGCAGTAGGAACATCTGAACAATAGAATCTGCTGAAGGAGAGTGACAGCCACATTATTGTATGTGCACACACACACACACCCCTTGCCTTACAAAAAGCTAGGGAAGAAAGGGAATCCACAACCTTACCATTTCTACCTCAGCTGCCACTGCAGCTGTGAACTTCATTTTAGGAACTGGGAATGTTATTAGCTTGGCTTCCCCACCACAAAGAAGTATTACAGAGCAATCACAGAATGTCAGGGGCTAGAAAGGACCTCCAAAACTCATCCAGTTCAAGCCCCACTGCCAGGGCAGGAGCACCTAGAGCAGGTCACACAGGAACACATTCAGGTGGGTTCTGAATATCTCCAGAGATGGAGACTCCACAACCTCCCCTGGGCAGCCTGTTCCAGTGTTCTGCCACCCTCACAGGGGAAAAAATCCTCCTCATGTTTACATGGAAGTTCCTATGCCTCAACTTTCACCCAGTGCCCCTTGTCCTGGCATTGGGCATCACCCAGCAGAGCCTGGCTGCAGCCTGCTGGCACTCACCCTGCACATCTTTATCAACATGAATGAGGGCACCTCTCAGTCTCCTCCTCTCCAAGCTACAGAGCCCCAGCTGCCTCAGGCTCTCCTCATAAGGAAAATCTTCCACTCCATCATCTTTGTGGCTCTGTGCTGGACTCTCTCAAGCAGTTCCCTGAGCTCCTTCTTGTACTGAGAGGCCCAGAACTGGACACAACACTCCAGATGCAGCCTCACCAGGGCAGAGTAGAGGGGCAGAAGAACCTCTCTTGATCTACTACCCACAGCCCTTCTAATACACCTCAGAATGGCATTGGCCTTCTTGGCCACAAAAGCACATTGCAAGTATTAGGTATCACAGGCAGCGTTCAAGAAAGATACACTGCCAGATACACTCACTCAGGAGGGAAGAGCTGCCAAGCTCACACATTTCCACACTCACAGAGACCTGTAAAACTCCTCACATGCAAAGTGCCTTGCTGCTCTTCAGCATTCCTCTCCTCCAGCCCACTGGAGCAAAGCACTTACACACACAAGGATGTGCTTAATCAAGCACCATAAAATGTGTAAGAACACCTTGAGGGCTTCTTCTCATATATGGTTAGCTTATGAACTGGCAAAGACTCCACTTAGCTTTGTACTACCATTATCTGTGCAATGGTGAAGAGAAGGCTCCAGGGAGACCTAATAACAACCTGCTAGTACCTGAAGGGGGCTACAAGAAGGCTGCAGAAGGACTGTTTGCAAAGGCCTGCAGTGACTGGACAAAGGGCAATGGCTTCAGACTAGAGAAAAGCAGATTTACATTGGATGTGAGGAACAAGTTCTGCACCATGAGGGGAGTGGAACACTGCAACAGGTTGCCCAGGGAGGTGGTTGGAGGCACATCCCTGGAGATATTCAAGGTGAGGCTCGACAGGGCTCTGGGCAACCTGATCTAGCTGAGGATGCTCCTGCTGACTGCAGAGGGGGTTGGATTAGATGACCTATGGAGCTCCCTTCCAACCCAGACCATCCTATGATTGTAGGAAAACAGACTGACAGTTTTCTGGAGCACTCAGCAGTTTGTGAATGCAGCACTTTTTGGTGCCAGGCTTCCCAGTTCAAGAGGGACAGAGATCTACAGGAGAGAGACCAAGGGAGGGCTATGAAGATGATGAAGGGGCTGGAGCGCTGCCCTGTGAAGAGAGGCTGAGGGACCTGGGGCTGTTTGGTCTGGAGAAGAGAAGACTGAGAGGAGATCTAATCAATGTTTATAACTATCTGAGGGCTGGGGGTCAAGAGGGAGGGAACAAACTCTTCTCATTTGTGCCCTGGGATAGGACAAAGGGTGATGGATGTAAACCACAGCACAGGAAGCTCCACCTCAGCAGGAGTAACTTCATTACTGTAAGGGTGCCAGAGCCCTGGAGCAGGCTGCCCAGAGAGTTTGCAGGGTCTCCTTCTTTGGAGCCTCTCAAGGCCTGTCTGGATGCATTCCTGTGTGACCTGAGCTAGATTCTATGGTTCTGCTCTATCAAGTGGGTTGGACTCAGGGATCTCTTTTGGTCCCTTCCAAGCCCTAACATCCTGTGATCTTTGCATTCTTCCTATTATTCCCCATGGGAGCCCACAGCAAAACTCAATGTTAAGCATCATGTCTGCAGAGCACAACAAAGCCAGCTCCAACAGCAAGCTCCCAGCACTCTGCCTAGCAACTCCCCAGCAGAGAAGCAGAGGGTGTTTTGGAAAGGCCTGGTGAACTCATACCCCCCCTAAAGAGCATGCAGAGTTGAAGGCTGGGGTAAAAAGCAAGTGGGAATGTGGAGCTAGCTTTGTATTTTCTCAGATTGCTTTCTCAGGAACTCTGTGCTTCTTCAGAAAACAACTTCAGTAAGAAACTGCCACTTGGAAAGTTGTTGTGGTTTGGGTTTGGGTGTTTTTCTTGCCAGCAGACACTTAAAGAAGTTTTCTGGCACAGCCAGAAATTTACCATATGGGCCAGCCCAGGTCTCCCTGAACAGAGCAGGAGTTTGGTCACTGTAATCTCTAAAGACAGGCTGGTGTCTGAATGTCAAATTTTCTTTGGATAAGGTCTGGAAACCTTTCAGCTGCAAACCAATCTGTTTCCTTTTTACAGCACCCAGCTGCACAGCAAGTTTACATGAAGGAGCAGCAGCACACAGAACAAGGGGGCTGATGGAGAGTGCTGAAGCAAGGCTGGGGAGGCATCTCGGGGGCACAGACTGCAGTCACTTTCACAGAAGTCACAAGGGGTTATGGTCTGCATCACTTCTGAATTGTAGCTTCTCACTGCTCTTCTCCCTGGTAAGAAAGGTTAAGTCACATTAGTTAGTGAGCTAACAGATGAACCTCACAGAGAAAGCACTCCTAAAGGCTGCACTAAACTCTGAAGCAGACCACACCACACACTGCAAAGCACTTCCCTAGGCCCAGGCATTAATCTTTGCTCTTCTCCCAAAAGACAAAGCCTCTCTCAACATATTCAAGCACACTTGTACTGGCTCAGTCTCAGCTGTTGGAGCTCTTTGCTCACAAACCTCAGCCAAACGTTTGGGAAGGATTTTTTGCCCCTACCTACACAGCAATCTCTATCCCAAAAGAATGTGCATGCTTTGCCTGGCAGGGTACTGGCTATGACATTCAAGAGCTAGGTCTCTCATCACTGATGCTTTCTCTCTCATGGTCACGTTTGAGAGCTTTCAGCTTCTTGAATTTGGGACTGCCAACCTCACCTGATGAGATTGAACAAGGCCAAGTGCAGGGTTCTGCATTTTGACCACAACAACCCCAAGCAGTGCTACAGGCTGGGGACAGAGTGGCTGAGAGCAGCCAGGCAGAGAGGGAGCTGGGGGTGCTGGTAGAGAGGAGCTGAAGAGGAGGCAGCAGTGCCCAGGTGGCCAAGAGAGCCAATGGCATCCTGGGCTGGCTCAGGAAGAGTGTGGCCAGCAGGACAAGGGAGTTTATTCTTCCCTTGTACCCAGCACTGGTCAGGCCACACCTTGAGTGCTGTGTCCAGTTCTGGGCTCCTCAATTCAAGAGAGATGTTGAGGTGCTGGAACATGTCCAGAGAAGGGCAGCAAGACTGGTGAGGGGCCTGGAGCACAGCCTTGTGCTCCAGGCTGCACACCCCCAGCTCCCTCAGCCCCTCCTCATAAGAAACTCCCTCACAACCTTCTGAATCGCTCAGGAGGGTTTGGGATGATTGACACTTACTGGGTTCATAGTAATCCACCACAGCCACTGAAGCATCTTGGATGTTTGCCACTTTGAAGTCTCTCACAGCTGGAATATCCACACAAACCTGTGTTTCATTTAGCTAGGAAAACAGAAGAGAAACGTCCTGAAAAGCCTGGTGACAGTGGGTTGCCGTGGAAGGGGTAAGGACATCCAGCCCAGCAGTAAGGAGTCTGTGTCTGAAGACTTGGGAGTCAGGATGCACACAAAGATGCTTATCTCAGCTGCAGGCTTTTTGGCCAAATCACAGACTTCTGTCTTCTCATACATGACTTTTAAGAAGCTTAATATAGAAACCTCTTAAAGCAGAGCTGGGTTGTACACTGAAAAGCAGTGGAACTACTAAGCCAATGTGAACAGCAAATGTTGATGTCCTCAGATGTCAGCACCACACCCTCCCACATTTCAACCAAGCAATGCCAGGTTAACATCACCACAAACACCCATTCTTTGTTCCTCTCAACTCACAGAGTCTAAGTAGAGGTTGACCTTTCCATTGTCCTTTTCCATCTTCTTCACTGTGTGGTTTAATGGAGTGAAATCTGGTGAGACTGAGAAACCACTGAGTAGCCCAACCTCCAAGAGGACCATACCACTGCTAGGAGCTGTGCCAGAGCCCAAGTACCTTTTCAAAACACAGAGAAAAAGAAGCTTTGAATACAAACACACTAACCTCCTCTCAAAGAAACTCTCTGGCTGTTAAATCCCAACTGTGGAAGCAATAATCCATGAGGCACAGAATGGTAGGGGTTGAAAGGAACCTCTAGAGATAGAATCATAGAATGGATCAGGGTTGGAAGGGACCTCAAAGTTCATCCAGTTCCAAACTCCCACCATAGGCAGGGACATCTCCCACTAGAATAGGTCACTCAAGGCCTAGAATCATAGAATCAAGCAGGTTGGAAGAGACCTCCAAGCTCATCCAGCCCAACCTAGCACCCAGCCCTACCCAGTCAACTAGACCATGGCACTAAGTGCCCCAGCCAGGCTTGGCTTCAACACTTCCAGGCACAGAGTCTCCACCACCTCCCTGGGCAGCCCATTCCAATGCCAATCACTCTCTCTGACAACAACTTCCTCCTAACATCCAGCCTAGACCTACCCCGGCACAACTTGAGACTGTGTCCCCTTGTTCTATTGCTGGTTGCCTGGCAGAAGAGACCAACCCCTCCTGGCTACAATGTCCCTTCAGGTAGTTGTAGACAGTAATAAGATCACCTCTGAGCCTCCTCTGCTGCAGGCTGCACACCCCCAGCTCCCTCAGCCTCTCCTCACAGGGTTTGTGTTCCAGGCCCCTCCCCAGCTTTGGTGCCCTTCTCTGGACACACCTCATCCAACCTGGCCTTGAACACCTTCAGGGAGGTTGTGGCTGACAGAATCACAGAATGTGATAGAAGATCACCTTGGGTCCCTTCCAACCCCTAATATCCTGTGGTGCTGTGCTCTGCAGAAGAGTGCATTGTTTTAAGTAAGGCAGGTGGCAGCACAGTGCTCCCCTCCTTGGCACGGTTGTTGTACCAGAGACAGAAGTGCCTCCAACCCTCACTCTGAAGGCTGGACAGTAGTGGAAAGCAATTGAATGGAAGTATTTCTTTGTAGAGCTGGAATGGGTTTTAAACAGGGGAAGAGCTGCTTTCAAAGCAATGCTGTTAAGGCTGGCAGCAAGGCTGATTGAATGCAGACATGACTTTGAAAGAAACACAGCACAACTGCTGACTTCAGTTGGCTCAGGGGGCCAGAAACGAATGAAACCATCTGCTGGGGGATCTGCTGGGCCAAAGGAGCTGCTCTTGAAAACAAAGAACTGAATTGGAACTGGATGTGATTACTTCTGCATTAATTACCAATAAGAGGGGAGGAAAAGCCCCAAGCTGTGTTATCAAAATGCCAACAGGTAACCAAACCAGACAGAGAGAAAATAAAGCCCTAGAAGTTATGAGGCTCTGTTTGCCTTAAAGGGGAGAGACAGCTATGGGGGAGGGGGGGGTGGCTGCTGGTATCATCTCTTCAACTTCATGGTCTACTAAAAAAACAAAGACACCACAAATATATAAATCACCAAGCAAGAAGAATGATGACAGAAAGAGAAAGAAAGAAGATTTGAAATCAGTGCCTGAAGAGAGCCAGGAATGTTTTGAGTAGAATTTTATGTTTCAGCTCTCCAGTAACAGTCCACATGAGACCACCTCATAAATGGAGGAAGGAGAGCACCACCAAGTGAAAGGAGGTAGAAAGCATAAACAAGAGAGTGAGCAGAACCATCCATAATCAGTTTGCCATGCCTGGAAATGGTATGAAGGCAACAAGACTGACCAGAGAAGAAACTGGCAGGCCTGGATCTTTGCCTCTCAGACAGCTACTCGAACCCAGAATCACTTCTACCGGTTCTATCACCTCCTTTGGTGCCATCAATGACATCTACTTCAGGTGACCGTGGCCAATCACTACCAAACTGGTTGAAGGAAGGTGGAATAGTCTGCAGATTAGAGCACTCTGTGGTACTGTGACTCTCTGAAAGACAGAAGTAAAGCTGCCCAGGGAGGTGGTGGAGTCACTGTCCCTGGAGGTGCTCAAGCAAAGCCTGGATGAGGCACTTAGTGCCATGGTCTGGTTGATTGGATAGGGCTGGTGCTAGGTTGGACTGGATGAGTTTGGAACTCTCTTCCAACCTGCTTGATTCTATGATTCTGTGCATCCTCCACTGCCTGACAGGACATACCCACAGCCACCTACATGGGTGGAGATTTCAGCAGTCTGTCTGTATTTGCCTACTTTGGTTTCACCACCCTAAGGCTGCACCATGTTGTACAGAGTCATGGAATCACAGAATGTCATGGGTTGGAAGGGGCCTCCAGAGATCATCGGGTCCAATCCCCCTGCTGAAGGAGGTCACACAAGAATGCATCCAAGTTGGCTTTGGAAGTCCACAACCTCTCTGGGCAGCCTGCTCCAAGGCTCTGTCACCCTCACTCTATAGAAGTCTCTCCTCATGTTGAGGTGGAAATTTCTGTGTTCTAGCCTGCATCTATTATTCTGTGTCCAATGTGCTTCTGTGCTCCACAACCTCCCTGGAGGTGTTCAAGGCCAGGTTGGATGAGTCCTTAAGCAACCTGTTCTAGTGGGAGGTGTCCCTGCCTAGGGCAGGGGGTTGGAGCTTTGAGATCCCTTCCAACCTAAACCATTCTATGATCTTGGTGTGGATGTTCCTGCCTATTACATGGGGTTGGACAAGGTGACCCTTCCAACCCAGTGCATTCCATGCTTGTATGATTTTGCTCTCATGAGTTAAACATTTGTATCCCACACCTTAGCAAATTCACCCAGACAAATGGACAATTCGGTTCACTTCAAATCATTTTCAAATGGATAATTTAGTCCACTTCAAATCATCTTCAAGCTGTACAGACAAATGAGCTGCTGCACTTGAATCACCTACCTTGTGCACACATTCAAAGTCAAATGGTTTTTATCATCTTTGTCATCCTTTACATCAACATTCAAGTCAAAGGCTTCTTGTTTCCGGCTGGATTTGAGCCTCTGCTCGGTGTGTTTTGTGTTGTAGATAACATTGAGCTGTGGAATGCAAGCAGAGACATTTGTAAAGCAGATCTGTGTGGTTAAAGCTCTGAGTTTCTAACAGCAAAATGCCAGAGGAGTGCTCACATGAGTCAGGATATGAGGTCTTGTACCTAAGAGTTGTACACTTGAGGGTTATAGGAATTACTCTGACAGAAATACCCTGCATGGGTGGGCAGAGGCCAATGGGATGAGATTCAACAGGGCCAAGTGGAGGGTTCTGCACTTTGGCCACAACAACCCCAAGCAGCACTACAGGCTGGGAACAGAGTGGCTGAGAGCAGCCAGAAAGAAAGGGACCTGGGGGTACTGTTACAGAGGAGCTGAAGATGAGGCAGCAGTGTGCCCAGGTGGCCAAGAGAGCCAATGGCATCCTGGGCTGGCTCAGGAGCAGTGTGGGCAGTAGGATAAGGGAGGTTCTTCTGCCCCTGTGCTCAACACTGCTCAGGCCACACCTTGAGTGCTGTGTCCAGTTCTGGGCTCCTCAATTCAAGAGAGATGTTGAGGTGCTGGAACATGTCCAGGGAAAGGTGACAAAGCTGGTGAGGGGCCTGGAACACAAACCCTATGAGGAGAGGCTGAGGGAGATGGGGGTATGCAGCCTGCAGAAGAGGAGGCTCAGGGGTGACCTCATTGCTGTCTACAACTCCCTGAAGGGAGGCTGTAGCCCGGTGGGGTTGGGCTCTTCTCCCAGGCAACCACCAAGAGAACAAGGGGACACAGTCTCAAGTTGTGCTGGGGGAAGTATAGGCTGGATGTTAGGAAGAAGTTCTTCACAGAGAGGGTGATTGGCATTGGAATGGGCTGCCCAGGGAGGTGGTGCAGTCGCTGTCCCTGGAAGTGTTGAAGCAAAGCCTGGATGAGGCACTTAGTGCCATGGTCTAGTTGACTGGACAGGGCTGGGTGCTAGGTTGGACTGGATGATCTTGGAGGTCTCTTCCAACCTGGTTGATTGTATGATTCTATGATTCTCTTCTGCACGCTTTGTAGTGCAGCAGAACCACTGCCATCAGCTGAGACAAACATAAGAGAGCTCAGGGCCAACCAGCAGCTTTCCTCCTTGTTGTTGTCTGCTTTTATGTGTGCAGCTGCTTCCTGACAGTGCAAAATGGGATGAGTGAAAGCAAACTGGAGAGGCCAACACCCACTAGGTTCAAAGAGGCTGGATGAGGCACTTAGTGCCACGGGTTAGTTAATTAGAAGGGTTAGGTGATAGGTTGGACTCAATGATCCTAGAGGCCTTTCCCAACCTGGTTAACTCTGAGATTCTGTGATCAAGACATGGCAGGCCAGGGGGTAAATCTTTGACTTTTGGTATAAAACTAACCAGAAAGTGGTTCAAATAACAACCTCTGCAAGAGTCAAGCATGCACTTCACACAGCTAAAGAAAAGGAAATTAAGAGCACTTCTGGAAAATCCTGGTCCCCTTACAAGAGTTTCTGGCAGCAGATGGAAACCTGCCAGTCCTGATTTCAAACTAGATGTTAGGAAGAAGTTCTTTCCAGAGAGAGTGGTGAGACATTGGCACAGGTTGAGGGTGGTGAGACACTGGCACAGATTGAGGGTGGTGAGACACTGGCACAGGTTGCCCAGGGAGGTTGTGGAGCACAGAAGCACCCAATGTGATCAAAGATCACATTGGGTGCTTCTGTGCTCCACAACCTCCCTGGAGGTGTTCAAAGCCAGGTTGGATGAGGCTTAGAGTGACCTGTTCTAGTGGGAGGTGTCCCTGCCTATGGCAGGGGGTTGGAACTGGCTGAGCTTTGAGCTCCCTTCCAACCTAAACTCTTCCATGCTTCTCTGATTTCAAGGTGTGACAGCAGGTTGTCCAAGTTACAGGTTAGCAACTCAGTTCTAGGCCAGCCTGCCCCATGCCAACAGAGGAGCCTTTCATTTCTGCTGTTTGCTTTTGCTCTCAGGACAAGTGTGGTGCAACAGGGAAGATTTATGCTGTCCAAGAGCTCAGCAGGAGAAGGCAGTACCAAGGATGAAGCCAACCTAGGGAGCCTGCCAGCTAAAGGCATGCAGAACGTTTGGGAAAGACGAGCTGGCGCTGCCTCAACGACCTGTCACCACAGAGACAAAGCTGTTTTAACTGGTGCCAGAAGCAGCTAATGACTGGGACTCTCCTGCCAAGGCAGGATGTCTGAAGCCACATAGTGAACAGGTCAATCAGCCAGGGCTTTCATGGAAGAAGTTATGGCTGCTACGCTCTGACTTTCCTTTCCTGGCTTCTCGTGACAGCGAAGGGAAACTCTTTCACACAAGACAGGGTTTAATTAAAGCCTCCTCCCTTAAGCACTCTTACTTGTGGGCACAGAAGGCTGTCATTTCTGTGGAGATGGACCTGGGAGAACTAGTGGGCAACAAATTAGCTGTGGCACAGCAATGTGCACTTGTGGCCAAGAAGGCCAATAGGATCCTTGGGGTTCATTAAGAGGAGTGAGTCCAGCAGATTGAGGGAGGTTCTCCACCTCCTCTACTCTGCCCTGGTGAGACCTCACCTGGAATACTGCATTCAGTTTTGGGCTCCCCCATTCAGGAGGGATCTACTGGAGAGAGTCCAAAGGAGGGCTATGAAGATGATTAGGGGCTGGAGCACTGCCCTGTGAGGAGAGGCTGAGGGGCCAGGGGCTGTTTGGTCTGGTGAAGAGAGGGAATCTAATCAGTGTTTATAATTATCTGATGCTGGGGGTCAAGAGGGAGGGGACAAACTCTTCTCAGTTGTGTCCTGGGACAGGACAAGAGGCAATGGGTATAAACTACAGCACAGGAAACTCCACCTCAACACCAGCAAGAAATCCCTGGGATAGGACAAGCAGCAATGGATGGAAGCTGCAGCACAGGAGGTTCCAGCTCAACACAGGGGGTAACTTCTTGACTGTAAGGGTCCCAGAGCACTGGAGCAGGCTGCCCAGAGAGGTTGTGGAGTCTGCTTCTCTGGAGACTTTCCAGCCCTGTGTGAATGCATTCCTGTGTGACCTGTGCTGCTAAACCTAAAAGCAAGAAGGAAATTGAGGTGCTGGAGTGCATCCAGATTCTGCCCTTTTACTCTGCTCTCCTCAGACCCCACCTGGAGTACTGTGTGCAGTTCTGGAGCCCCCAGCACAAGCAGGACATGGAACTGTTGGAGCCAGTCCAGAGGAGGCCATCAAGATGCTCAGAGGGCTGCAGCAGCTCTGCTGTGAGGACAGGCTGAGAGAGTTGGGGCTCTGCAGCCTGGAGAAGAGAAGACTTCCAGGAGACCTTGGAGTGGCCTTCCAGGATCTGAAGGGGGCTACAGGAGGGCTGGGGAGGGACTATTGACAAGGTCTTGTAATGACAGGATGAGGAGGAATGGGTTTGAACTGGCAGAGGGGAGATTGAAACTGGATGTTAGGAAGAAATTGCTTGCAGTGAGGGTGGTGAGACACTGGCACAGGTTGTCCAGGGAGGTTGTGGAGCACAGAAGCACCCAATGTGATCTTTGATCACATTGGGTGCTTCTGTGCTCCACAACCTCCCTGGAGGTGTTCAAGGCCAGGCTGGATGAGTCCTTGAGCAACCTGCACTAGTGGCAGGTTTGAACTAGATGAGCTTTGAGGTTCCTTCCAACCTAAACCATTCTATGATTCTATGATTCAACTCCTTTCTCAGTACAGTGCCTTTCATACAGCCTAACCCTGCATTCATCTCCTTCTTCCTCTTTCAGAGTCAGCATCTCAGGCCATCCATAGGATATGCCCCAACAAGGAAGGGATGAGCTAGGACACTCTGCAGGCAGCAGGAGCACAAAGCTACCAGTAAATATCTGTTTTCTCAATTATGCTACCCAAAATAAACCCATTTGCTGAGGTCTTGCAGGGTGAAGAGCAACTGAACTGCCAACCTGCAGGCACAGAGAGTGAGATTTCACCCCCAAAAATGAGGTGGGCTGTTTGAATCCATTCTGCTGGGCGAGGAACCTCTTCTATTAATGGATCAAACCCTATGTTCTGAGTTACTGTTTCTGACATGCTACGTTTGGCCAGGAGGCCAAATCCCAGAAGAGTGAATCTCACCACTGTACTCTGGCAGGCCTCAGAGAATGAAGAACCAGAATGTCATACACTATCTGATTTATTACACGTGACCCAGATCTAGCTTGTGTCTGGGAAAAAGGAGCAACCTCATTCCAATGGCAGCAGTGCTCTTTCTTGCAGAGTATCACACTTGCCAAAGGAAGCAGAAGGAAAGCAAAGGTTTTGGAGAAGCTGCTTCAGTGTGTTAAGTACAACATTTTGACTCGAGCAGCAGCTCCTTCTGACTCAAAGCTGCAGCAAAAAGAAGCAACAGCACAGTGACCTGAAAGGAGAAGATAACCTGGCACTGGTTCTTGAACACCAGTTGCTTGGGAGCACATTTGCATGCTCCTACGACAGACCAGGAGCTTAAACCACGGTGCTATGCAGCCTGAGGAGCCCTCTAGCCACGCTGCCAACTGTTGGCTATTCTGGGTGGAAGACTTCTACTCAGTCTTCTCCAGACATGCTGCTTTGGATGTGAATTTTTCCTGCTGGCAGGGATGCAATTGGAACCACTGCGCTCACAACAAAAGGCACTCAGCAAATCATCAGCTCCCAGCAACAAACCATTTGCTGAAAAGCTTTTGATTAGCTCGCCTGACAAATTAGTTGACTTAGGATCAGGAAGTATTTCTCAACAGTGACTAAGGTTAAGTAGCCTTAACTGTTCTGGAGTCTCCTTTTGTTGCATTCCACACACACACTGGAAGCAGAGCTGCGTGCAGGCAGTCCCTGCTGTGCAGCCATTCGGGGAGGCTTGGGCAGGCTGAGAGCTGGGCACGGAGCAACCTAATGAGCTTCAACAAGTCTAAGTGCAGAGTTCTATGCTGTTGGGAAGAGTAATATTAAATGTAGTGATTCCCAACACTGCACCTGGGAAGGAAAAATAAACTCCACTAGTACAGGTTAGGAGGTGATCTGCTGGAGAGCAGCTCTGAGGAGTGGGACCTGCTGGGCAACAAACTCTCCATGGCACAGCAAAGTGCCCTTGTGGCCAGGAAGGCCAATGGGATCCTGGGGTGCATTAAGAGGAGTGTGGCCAGCAGATGAGAAGGAGGTATTACTCCACCTCTACCTTGTCCTGGTGAGGCCTCGTCTGGAATACTGCATCCAAGTTCTGGGCTCCTCAGTTTAAGAGGGACTTGAGAGAGTCCAACAGAGGACTACAAGGATGCTGAAGGGACTGGAGCACTGCCTGAAGGGGAAAGGCTGAGAGCCCCAGGGTTGGTTAGTCTGGAGTCTTCCAATCAGTAAAGTGCTTTGGTAGAGCTGTAAGCCATTTCTGACAACTTCATAGGAGCAGTCTAATAAAGCTGCCCCCAAACCCCTTCCTCACAGAGAACATACTGGTAGCAAAAACAGCTGCATTGCCCACCTGGAAGACAGCAAATCCCGTTCCCTCTGCTGCCACTGTGAGTGCCATTGGTTGTGCAGGAGCAATCTGAAAGAGAAAGGAGCAAACCAACCTCATCAAAGCACTTTCAGCCAGCAGGCTTGACAAGAGTGCTCCTCACTTCTCACAGTACCTCCTTGGTCTGAAGCAGAAACCGGTTCCGAGTGTCAATGGAGAACCTCTCCGGTGCTGTCCAAGAAGGTGCTGTCACTGTTACATCCATGTCTGTTTTGCCCACAGCTGTGAGAGTTGCAAACAGACTCAAGGCTTGCAGAGCCACCACAGTGTCCTGTGGAGAGAAGCAAATCCTTCTGCAGAAGCCTGCACAGTGAACTGCCTGCGCTCAAGTCCTGCTTTGGGAAGATCACAGCCCCTGCCCTGTCCCATTTGTTGATCCTGCTGGAGTCTTCACCCAGCCACCTCCAGGTCTGTGTTGGGATTCCACTGTCCAAGCTTCCAAACACATGATAAAGCAAAAGATACTGACTGCAGAGTCATAGTAAGCTACACCACACATACACATTGCAGTGAGTTATGCTTTAACTTACAGAACATCCCCAGAGGGGTTGTGGAGTTTCCTTCTCTGGAGACTTTCCAGCCCTGTCTGGATGTGTTCCTGTGTGACCTGAGCTAGATTGTATGGTCCTGCTCTGGCAGGAGGGCTGGACTCAAAGATCTCTTTGGGTCTCTTCCAACCCCTAACATTCCATGATCCTGTGATCTCCCTTTACTCTGCTCTCCTCAGACCCCACCTAGAGTCCTGTGTGCAGTTCTGGAGCCCCCAGCACAAGCAGGACATGGAACTGCTGGAGCCAATTCAGAGGAGGCCACCAAGATGCTCAGAGGGCTGCAGCAGCTCTGCTATGAGGACAGGCTACAAGAGTTGGGGTCTGCAGGCTGGAGAAGAGAAGGCTTCCAGGAGACCTTGGAGTGGCCTTCCAGTATCTGAAGGCAGCTACAGGAGGGCTGGGAAGGGACTATTGACAAGGTCTTGTAATGCCAGGATGAGGAGGAATGGGTTTGAAGTGGCAGAGAGGAGACTGAAACTGGATGTTAGGAAGAAGTTGTTTGCAGTGAGACACTGGCACAAGTTGCCCAGGGAGGTTGTGTCTGTTCCCTCCCTGGAGGTGTTCTAGGCCAGGTTGGATGAGTCCTTGAGCAACATGTTCTAGTGGGAGGTGTCCCTACCTGTGGCAGGGGTTTGGAACTAGATGAGCTTCCAGGTCCCTTCCAACTTAACCCATTCTATGATTCTATCACACATGCAGCTGATTCACAGGTTCACAGATTGCACTGGGTTGGAAGGGACCCTCAAAGGTCATCTCATCCAAACCCCCTGCAGGCAACAGGGACACCTCCAACTAGCTCAGGCTGCCCAGGGCCACATCAAGTCTTACTTGGAATGTCTCCAGGGACTATTCTCCTTATTGTTTACCAATACATTAAGTGTCTAATATATACCAACTACCAATATATATATATATATATAACCAATATATCAAGTGTCTAATATATACCAACTACCAATGTATATATATAACACCAATATATTAAGTGTCTAATATATACCAACTACCAATATATATATAACCAATATATTAAGTGTCTAATATATACCAACTACCAGCATATATATAACCAATATATTAAGTGTCTAATATATATATAACCAATATATTAAGTGTCTAATATATACCAACTACCAATGTATATATATATAACCAATATATTAAGTGTCTAATATATATCATCTACCTATATATATAACCAATATATTAAGTGTCTAATATATACCAACTACCAGCATATATATAACCAATATATTAAGTGTCTAATATATACCAGCTACCAGCATATATATAACCAATATATTAAGTGTCTAATATATACCAACTACCAATATATATATAACCAATATGTTAAGTGTCTAATATATACCAGCTACCAGCATATATATAACCGATATATTAAGTGTCTAATATATACCAACTACCAGTATATATATAACCAATATATTAAGTGTCTAATATATACCAGCTACCAGCATATATATAACCAATATATTAAGTGTCTAATATATACCAACTACCAATATATATATAACCAATATGTTAAGTGTCTAATATATACCAGCTACCAGCATATATATAACCGATATATTAAGTGTCTAATATATACCAACTACCAGTATATATATAACCAATATATTAAGTGTCTAATATATACCAACTACCAATGTATATATAACCAATATATTAAGTGTCTAATATATATCAACTACCAATATATATATAACCAATATATTAAGTGTCTAATATATACCAACTACATATACATATATAACCAATACATTAAGTGTCTAAGTGGAAGGAAACACTGCAAACATTATCTTCTTAAAGGCAATCTTAGAGGTGAACCAAAAAGTCTGGCATCATTTCCACACATCAAAAGTAAAGGTATCCAGAGAGTTATTGGGAGTAATCCTGAAATCAAAACAGTTTAGGTTCTGGAAGAACAAAAGGATTAAGTTAATTTCTCAACTTTATCCTCAGGGGCAATGGCACACTGCTGGCTTTTCAAACTTCCAAGTAAAACTGGTTTCTGGAAAACAGAGAGAAACTTTTCCCAACTCATTTAGGGATTCAATCAACCTCTTTAAACGCTCAGCAACAACAAAAAAAATTAACACATTGGGAAAATACCAGAACCTCAAGGGAACCAGGCTGGTTCTTCAATTGCATTTTATTTAGCAGAACTAATTTCTCTCAGATGAATCCCCACAAACACATGAAAATCCTGGATGGCTTAGTACCAGGCAGCATGATGAAATGGGACATTTTTCCTGCGACCAGCATTTGTAGCCAATTTAAAAGCCAGCTGAAAACTAACGAGATCCAAAGCACCATATAAATTTTCTGGATGCCAGCACAGCTTACAAGATGTGGTTTCAATAACATGGAAACCTCCTGGAGATAAATGAAGAACCTTCCAAATTTCATGGCCCATCAAAAATGTACTCAGTAACGAGGACGAGCACATTGCTGGCAGCTGGCCCCACCTCAGCAGAGGCACCAGGTTACTCCTCTAAAACTTACTCCCCCTCCTTCTTTTAGTTAGTAGACTCTCAGGAGTTTGAGGATCTACATATGGAAAGAATAGAAAGAGGTTTCTCTTCTTGGAAGGAAAGCAAACAGAGATATCTCTCATCCTCACTTGGAAAATCTGATGGATTCTTTTTCCACGGGCATCATTCCTGCTTCTTCATTTAAAATCTTCTGTTATTAAGTATTTGCTATAAGCAAAGTGGCCTCAAGCTGCACCAGGGGGGGTTTAGACAGGGCAATAGAAAAAATGTCTTTACCAAAGGGATCTCTACTCTGCCCTGCTGAGACCACATCTTGAGTACTGCCTTCAGTTTTGGGCTCCCCAGTTTAAGAGAGACAGGGATCTGCTGGAGAGGGTCCAGCGGAGGGCTAGGAGGATGATGAGGGGACTGGAGCACTGCAAGAGGAGGAGAGGCTGAGGGACCTGGGGCTGCATAGTCTGGAGAAGAGAAGACTGAGAGGGGATTTAATCCATGTCTATCAATATCTGAGGGCTGGGGGGAAGGGCCGGGGGGAGGGGCCATGATCTGCTCACTACTCCCTGGGATAGGACAAGGAGCAATGGATAGAAGCTGCAGCACAGCAGGTTCCAGCTCAACACAAGGGGGAACTTCTTGACTGGAAGGGTCCCAGAGCCCTGGCACAGGCTGCCCAGAGAGGTTGTGGAGTCTCCTTCTCTGGATGTGTTCCTGTGTAATCTGTGTTAGATAGTATGGTCCTGCTCTGGCAGAGGGGTCAGACTGGATGATCTCCTTGGGTCCCATCCAACCTTTGACATCCTGTGAGCCTGTGATCATCAGGCACTGGACAGGCTGCCCAGGAAAGTGGTGGAGTCACCATCCCTGGAGGTGTTTAAGAGATGTTAGGATGAGGATCCTAGGGCCATGGTCTAACAGTTGTTTACGTGGAGATGTCAGCTTATGGCTGGACTCAATGATCTTCAGGTCTTCTCTAACCAGGCAATTCTTTCATACTATGACTCTAATTCTCTTTGATATCATGTTTGCCCAAATACTATATCTGATAGTCCAGGTTTTAGATGCCAACATCATCCCAAACAGAAGCATGCACATGAGCAAAACAACATTCAGTAGTTACTATGTTAAAAAACCCAAATCTTCTTTTTTCCCCCCTTACCTTAAATATACATTTAGAAAGCATAACAAAGCCTCTTGAGACAAGAGATTACCTGAGTAGATGAAAATCCCCCAAGGTGATTTCTTTGCTGACTTAACCATTTCATAATGGGGATGCCCTCTGCTAACCTGTCTTGATAGAAGTGTGAGAGCAGAGCATAGGCTGCCAGTTGGATGTCGATGGAGCGCGGCTGCCACG
Organism: Pogoniulus pusillus; assembly: GCF_015220805.1. Taxonomy (NCBI): domain Eukaryota; kingdom Metazoa; phylum Chordata; class Aves; order Piciformes; family Lybiidae; genus Pogoniulus; species Pogoniulus pusillus. The sequence goes on along the minus strand of NC_087288.1, from coordinate 3,353,970 downwards.
ACTCGGACATTTCAGAGGCAGGGGTTATCCAGAAACGAAATTCTCCTGCAGAAAGAACCAACCACAGCTTCAGATCTATTGACTGAAGTCACTCAGCTTCTGAGACAGCCTTAAGGAAAAACTCTTCATTACCCGATCACAGATCACAGGATCTTAGGGGTTGGAAAGGTCTTCTGGGGATTGTTGAGTCCAACCCCCTGCCAAAGCAGTACCACAGAAGCTAGTGCAGGTCACACAGCAATGCATTCAGACAGGGCTTGAAAGTCTACAGAGAAGGAGACTCCACAACCTCTCTGGGGAACCTGTTCCAGTGCTATGGGACCCTCACAGTCAAGTTCTTCCTCATGTTGAGGCAGAACTTCCTGTGTTGTAGTTTCCATCCATTGCCCCTTGTCCTATCCCAAGGCACAAGAGAGCAGAGGCTGTCCCTGTCCCTTCCTTCTTGACTCCCAGCCCTCAGATATATATAGGCATTTATTAGATCCCCTCTCAGTTTAGCAAGGTTCTCCAAAACACCTCCAGGGACAGAGACTCCACCACCTCCCTGGGCAGCCCATTCCAATGCCAATCACTCTCTCTGCCAGGAACTTCCTCCTAACATCCAGCCTAGACCTGCCCTGCCACAACTTGGGGCTGTGTCTCCTTGTTCTGTTGCTGGTTGCCTGGGAGAAGAGACCAAACCTCCCTTCAGGTAGATGTAGAGAGCAATGAGTTCTGCCCTGAGCCTCCTCTGCTGCAGGCTGCACACCCCCAGCTCCCTCAGCCTCTCCTCACAGGGCTGTGCTCCAGGCCCCTCCCCAGCCTTGCTGCCCTTCTCTGGACACCTTCCAGTATCTCAACATCTCTCTTGAATTGAGGAGCCCAGAACTGGACAGAGCACTCAAGGATTAAAATCCATCTCTACAAGCATGTAAGAAGCTGTGCAATACCTTGCTGTTCTGCTCTCTGGTTCAGGACATTCAGTGCTTCCTTTGCTTTCATGCTTTTTGCCCAGGACAACGCATATGTCACCAGTGCCAGAGTGTAGTTATCTGAAATGCCTTCTCTTAATTTATCTTCTAGATAGTTTGTAGCAGTCTTGATGACATAAGCATGCTGGAAATGAAGATCACATTAAAGAATGTTGAGTAAATAGAATCTCTGTTGAAACACTTCAAAGCTCTGCAGAAATAGAAACATTGCTATCACCAAGAGACAAGCAAGAAATTAAGATCATATTAAAGAACATTGAGTAAATAAAATATATGTTGGGATATTTGACATTCAGAGTCCTACAGAAACAAAAACATTGCTATCACCAAGAGACAAGCAAGAAATTAAGATCATATTGAAGAATGTTGAGTAAATAAAATATAAGTTGGGATATTTAGCATTCAGAGTCCTGCAGAAACAAAAAACATTACTATCACCAAGAGACAAGCAAGAAATTAAGATCATATTAAAGAATGTTGAGTAAATCAACTATATGTTGAAATATTTAAAGTTAAGAGTCATGCAGAAAGAGAAACATAACTATTGCCAGGAGACAAGCAAGAAATACTGAACATCTCTTTCAGAGCCTGTCATGGGTTTAGGCACAAACCTCAAAGGTCAACCTTTTGCTCTGTTTGGAATGTGAATTCTTCAGGGCAATCAACTGGAATGATTAAACATCTCCAAGGAAAGCCCTCTCCCTAAAACATTTCTTTGCAAGTCTTTGCTTCAGGGAAATCAACAGGAATGGTTAAACATCTCCAAGGACAGCTCCCTCCCTTCAATACATTTCTTTGCAAGTCTTTGCTTCAGGGAAATCAACAGGAATGGTTAAACATCTCCAAGGATAGCTCCCTCCCCTCAATACATTTCTTTGCAAGTCATTGCTTCAGGGAAATCAACAGGGATGGTTAAACATCTCCAAGGATAGCTCCCTCCCCTCAATACATTTCTTTGCAAGTTCTTGCTTCAGGGAAATCAACAGGAATGGTTAAACATCTCCAAGGATAGCTCCCTCCCCTCAATACATTTCTTTGCAAGTCTTTGCTTCAGGGAAATCAACAGGAATGGTTAAACATCTCCAAGGATAGCTCCCTCCCCTCAATACATTTCTTTGCAAGTCTTTGCTTCAGGGAAATCAACAGGGATGGTTAAACATCTCCAAGGATAGCTCCCTCCCCTCAATACATTTCCTTGCAAGTCCTTGCTTCAGGGAAATCAACAGGAATGGTTAAACATCTCCAAGGATAGCTCCCTCCCCTCAATACATTTCTTTGCAAGTCATTGCTTCAGGGAAATCAACAGGGATGGTTAAACATCTCCAAGGATAGCTCCCTCCCCTCAATACATTTCCTTGCAAGTCCTTGCTTCAGGGAAATCAACAGGAATGGTTAAACATCTCCAAGGATATCTACCCCCCTCAAATATATTTCTTTGCAAGTCCTTGCTTCAGGGAAATCAACAGGGATGGTTAAACATCTCCAAGGATAGCTCCCCCCTCAATACATTTCCTTGCAAGTCCTTGGACTAAAGCCATGGCAATATTCTTGCCTCTAGAGTTTGCAGTGGCATATCAAATTGAAAGGCCTAACAGCACAACTTTGTGTTGCCTTGGGTAGATAAGGGAAGCTGGACAAAATCAGGTTCAGGTTGTTCTCTGTTTAGATGTCCTTAAACTACAAAGTGTTTGTCAGGCACTACGACAACAGATGAAGTGTTGCAGGAACTATGAATTCTCTTTGTGACTTCCAGTACCTCTTTCTCTGGGAAGCCCATGAGGGATGGCATGATGTAGGCTGTGAGAGCGACTGGATTATTGGTGCCCCCTTGAAGATCACTGTTCAGCACTTTCCCAGGCTCACTAAACTCTCCATTTAACTTCTGGTGGCGGACAATCCATTTAGCTGTGTCCACGAGCACATCCTGGTCGATGTCTATGAAGGGCCGAGCCTGAAGGAAACATCTTAACACAAAGGCTGATAACCTGGGGGAAAAGGTTAAGCAAATAGGACAAAATTAACAACAGAGCACAGCTGCTTCTCTTTCAGTTGATGCAAGACTATCATGATGCATTAAGTGCTCTCCACACATCCCAGGCAGAGAGGAAAATACATAGAATCATAGAATCAACCAGGTTGGAAGAGACCTGCAAGCTCATCCAGTCCAACCTAACACCCAGCCCTGGCCAAGCAACCAGACCATGGCACTAAGTGCCTCAGCCAGGCTTGAACACTTTCAGAGATGGTGACTCCACCACCTCCCTGGGCAGCCCATTCCAATGCCAATCACTCTCTCTGACAACAACTTCCTCCTCACATCCAGCCTAGACCTACCCTGGCACAGCTTGTTCTCTTGCTGGTTGCCTGGGAGGGGAGACCAACCCCACCTGGCTACTGCCTCCCTTCAGGTAGACAGCAATGAGCTCTGCCCTGAGCCTCCTCTGCTGCAGGCTGCACACCCCCAGCTCCCTCAGCCTCTCCTCACAGGGCTCTGCTCCAGGGCCCTCACCAGCCTTGCTGCCCTTCTGTGGAGATGTGTCTCACCCAGACAAGTAGACTAAGCTTAATCCACCAAGAAATGAAGTTATATCCTTGTGGTATCCTTCCAGTATCTGAAGGGAGCCTGCAAGGATCATAGAATCACAGAATTAACCAGGTTGGAAAAGCCCTCTAGGATCATCGAGTCCAACCTATCACCTAACCCTTCTAATTAACCAACCCATGGCACTAAGGAAGGCTGGGGAGGGACTGTTTACAAGGTCTTGGAGTGACAGGACGAGGAAGAATGGGTTTAAACTGGCAGAGGGGAGATTGAAACTGGATGTTAGGGAGAAGTTGTTTGCAGTGAGGGTGGTGAGACACTGGCACAGGTTGCCCAGGGAGGCTGTGGAGCACAGAAGCACAGAATGGGATTGAACGAAGTTCTGCAACTCTCCACAACTACCTCAAGTTTTGGGGTGAGGAGGGGGCTGGAACTTTCCACAACTGGAGTGAGGAGGGGACTGGATCTGACCACAACTATCTGAAGTTGTTGGAATGAGGAGGGGGCAGCCTCTTCTTGGACAAGGACCAGAGGAAATGGCTACAAGCTATATGAGGGGAGGTTCAGGCTGGGTATTAGGAAATATTTCTTCACTGAGAGGGTTCTCAAACATTGGAATGGTCTGCCCAGGGCAGTGGTGGAGTCACTATCCCTGGGGGTGTTCAAGCAGCCTGTGGAGCTGGTGCTCAGGGACATGGTTTAGTATTGACCCTGCAGTGATGAGTGGAAGTTTGGACTGGATGAGCTTTGACATCTCTTCCAAGCAGATACATTCTGTGATTCTCAAACTTGTCTCTTGTATCTCTCTAGTTTCCATCACTGCACTTACCATGCTCGTCAGGGTGAAATTCAGCACTGAAAAGGCTTTCCCAGTTGCATTTATAGCCTCAAGAAAATGACTGAGAGAGGCAAGGACCAACTCTGCTCACCCCCTAGAAAACACCTCAGTCAGTTTTCAGCCTCCAGACAGGAGAGGACTGAAAATCTGTTTGAAGCAACCATGATCACAGAGCTCTGAATAGTTTCACTCCACTGCAAGAACAAGTCATTTAATTATTATTCCTCATTCCTCTGAGGAAAGTAACAGAAATCTTTCAGACCAAGTTATTCCCCTGGCTGAAATAATTCATCTTTCATCATTTGCAAAGCTGAAAAGTTTTGCACTCCTAATGGCTTTGACAGCACATTATCCAGCAGGATGACCTTAGAGTTGGCCTAAACACCTAATGAAAGTCAGGCAGAAGGCTAAGACACAGCTGGAAAGTCTTACCAGCCTCACAACAAAACCTCTTTTTTTTTAGGCACAGGAAAAATATCTGGAATACTCAAATTCCACAGTGACTCTGGCAGAACTACTTACCATGTGCTCCCAGAGGGATCTTCATTTCCAAAGGCACTAAAAGAGCCATCATCCCTCTGGAAAAGCAGCTCTCGCTGGTAGCCTGAAGAGTGGAAAAGCAGAGACAGGTATTGAACACTTTCCTTTTGCCAAGCCCAGTCCACGGAGGGTCCAGACAGCAGAGAGAGGTATTTCTTGTGGGATTTTCAGCAGGCCACCTAGGGAAGATCACTTCTTCAGCCGTGTCCAGGACTGCAGCAAGAGCAGTGTGGGCAGCAGGGCAAGGGAAGGGATTCTGCCTCTTTGCGCTGCTCTCATCAGACCTCACCTGGAATCCTGTCTGCAGTTCTGGAGCCCCCAACACAAGAAGGACATGGAACTGTTGGAGCCAGTCCAGAGGAGGCCCCCAAGATGCTCAGAGGGCTGCAGCAGCTCTGCTGTGAGGACAGGCTGAGAGAGTTGGGGCTTTTCAGCCTGAAGACGAGAAGGCTTCCAGGAGACCTTGGAGTGGCCTTCCAGGATCTGAAAGGGGGCTGGGGAGGGACTATTGACAAGGTCTTGTCCAGGATGAGGAGGAATGGGTTTGAAGTGGCAGAGGGCAGACTGAAACTGGATGTTAGGAAGAAGTTGTTTGCAGTGAAGGTGGTGAGACACTGGCACAGGTTGCCCAGGGAGGTTGTGGAGCACAGAAGCACAGAATGTGATCAAAGATCTTGCTTGATCTGTGCTTCTGTGCTCCACAACCTCCCTGGAGGTGTTCAAAGCCAGGCTGGATGAGGCCTTAAGAGATCTGTTACCAGTGGGAGGTGTCCCTGCCTATGGCAGGAGCTTGGAAGTGGCTGATCTTTGAGGTCCCATTCCATGTCTCAGTAGCCAGGCAGGAGTCTCCAAACACGAGCGCATCTAACACAGGCAATCCTGCAGCCACGCTGGAACGGGAGACCTGGGGGCTGTGAAGCACCACGTTCATTCCAGCAGACACTCAATCAGACATGAAAAATGATACTTCAGATGTCAACACATGCAAGTGGAAAGGCAAGGAAAAGAAGGATCCTATTAGGCAGATGTACACTGGTGCTCCCAGAGGGCTGCTTGGAAGCCAAAAGAGGTAGGAGGCTGAAAGAGGAACGCGTCAGGATGGAAAGGACTTCACAGATAGGACTAAAGGGGGTCTCACATTTCAAACAGCTTAGAAATAGACTTGATGCTTGCTTTGGGGCTGGCTCCCAAGTTTTCAGAGCAAGCAGGACTTGTTTCTTTCTGAAGGAGAAGAGATTCCAAGCTGGGATCTGTCATTCCAATGAATGCAGGACTGGGGTTTGTGTGGGGTTGTTCTGAAAGGCAACTTTTCTTTTGCTTTGCCTTTCTTCTAGGTTAACAAAAACTGCTGGGAGGAAGATGATACAGTAGTGTCTGACAGCTATACCACAAGATAAATCAGGTTGGAAAAGATCTTCCAGATCATCCAATTCAACCTATCACCTAACACCTTCTAATTAACTAACCCGTGGCACCAAGTGCCTCATCCAGCCTCTTTTAAACACCTCCAGGGATGGTGACTCCACCACCTCCCCGGGCAACCTATTTCAATGCCAATCACTCTTGCTGTGAAGAACTTCTTCCTAACATCCAGCCTAAGCCTGCCTTGGTGCAGCTTGAGGCTGCGTGCTCTTGCTCTGTCCCTGGGTGCATATGAGCCCTTCTTCTCATAAGCACTTAAATCAATGTGAAGTAAACCTCAGGTCAGCTTTTTTCCAATACTTAGTGAAACCTGACAAGTGAGATCAAGTCTGTTTTAAATTAAACTTCACAAGGACCCTTTCAAAAGCTAGAGAGCTCAAACTGAATCATAGAATCATAGAATTATAGAATCAAGCAGGTTGGAAGAGACCTCTAAGATCATCCAGTCCAACCTAGCACCCAGCCCTGGCCAAGCAACCAGACCATGGCACTAAGTGCATCATCCAGGCTTGGCTTCAACACCTCCAGCCACACAGACTCCACCACCTCCCTGGGCAGCCCATTCCAATGCCAATCACTCTCTCTGACAACAACTTCCTCCTCACATCCAGCCTAGACCTCCCCTGCCACAACTTCAGGCTGTGTCCCCTTGTTCTGCTGCTGCTTGCCTGGCAGCAGAGCCCAACCCCACCTGGCTACAGCCTCCCTGCAGGCAGCTGCAGACAGCAATGAGCTCTGCCCTGAGCCTCCTCTGCTGCAGGCTGCACACCCCCAGCTCCCTCAGCCTCTCCTTACAGGGCTCTGCTCCAGGCCCCTCCCCAGCCTTGCTGCCCTTCTCCAAACACCTTCCAGTATCTCAACATCTCTCTTGAATTGAGGAGCCCAGAACTGGACACAGCACTCAAGGCGTGGCCTGAGCAGTGCTGAGCACAGGGGAAGAATAACCTCCCTTGTCCTGCTGGTCACACTATTCCTGGTACAGGCCAAGATGCCATTAAAACCATTTGCTGTTTGATTCTGACAGCCTGGAAAGAAGAGGAAAAGTGGAGAGAGGCTTCCCCTCCAGTTCCCATGACACCCACAGCGCAGCATTTCACATACTAAACACAGGGTTCCAGACACCTTTATACGACCAAAGAGTTCTTTTTCACTTAAGCATACAGACCTTTCCTCATAAATGACACAGCTTTTGATCTAATCTCCTCTCTCAGCTGCCTGGTTTTGGTCAGGTATTGCAAGACATAAACGTTTGGAGCAAAATTGATCATGTTCTGTTCGCCACAGCCGTAAGGCATCTTGATCAGCGATGCCAAACCGTTGATAGAAGGCCCGAGCAAGTCACCTGAAAGACAAAAAATGAATGAGGAGAAATTGAAGCTCCTTGCAAAGAAATGCAGACCTCACACACAAAGGGCAGTGCCACCTGAACTGGGAGAAAAATATGATTGCATGCTCATAGGATGTCAGGGGTTGGAAGGGACCTAAAGAAATCATCGAGTCCAACCCCCCTGCCAGAGCAGGACCACACAATCCAGCTCAGGGCACACAGCAACACATCCAGACAGGCCTGGAAAGGCTCCACAGAAGGAGACTCCACAGCCTCTCTGGGCAGCCTGTGCCAGGGCTCTGGGACCCTGACAGGAAAGAAGTTGTCCCTTGTGTTGAGCTGGAACCTCCTGTGCTGCAGCTTCCATCCATTGCTCCTTGTCCTATCCCAGGGAGCAGTGAGCAGAGCCTGTCCCCCCCTCCTGACCCCCAGCCCTCAGATATTGATAAACATGGATTAAATCCCCTCTCAGTCTTCTCCAGACTAAGCAGCCCCAGGTCCCTCAGCCTCTCCTCATCAGGCAGTGCTCAGTCCCCTCATCATCCTCCTAGCCCTCTGCTGGACTCTCTCCCTGTTCCTCTTCAACTGGGGAGCCCAAAACTGAAGGCAGTACTCAAGATGAGGTCTCACCAGGGCAGAAGCAGAGGAGAACCTCCCTCAGTCTGCTGGACACACTCTGCTTAATGCACCCCAAGATCCCATTGGCCCTCTTGGCCACAAGGGCACATTGCTGTGCCATGCAAGTTCTCCACCAGCACTCCACATCCCTCTCCACAGGGCTGCTCCACAGCAGATCACCTCCCAGCCGGTACTGCTGCAGCTTATTATTCTTCAGACTTCTCTTCTCCAGGCAGGTGATTCCACACCAGCCTCCCTGCTCTATTTGACAGATGTTAGGAACAGATTCTTCTGCACCATGAAGGTAGTGCAACACTGGAACAAGTTGCTCAGGGAGGTAGTTGCAGCCCCATCCCTGGAGGTATTCAAGGTGAGGCTCGACAGGGCTCTGGGTAACCTGATCTAGTTGAGGATGTCCCTGCTGACTGCAGAGGGGGTTGGACTGGATGACTTTTGGAGGTCACTTCCAACCCAGAGCATTCTATGATCCAATGACAGAGGTTACTAGTGTCAACTCCAGTGCATAAGATGCCAACAGCTGGATTATGGACACACAGATCTTAGATACTGAGTTCAACAAAAGCCCAGGAGGCAGGAAAAATACAACTATTTAACATATATGTATATATGGCCAGTAAATAACAAGGATGGAAATAGAATAAGGTCATCCTTACCAACAGCAGTGATCTGTACTCTTTCACTACCACTTACGAGGTCAGAAGGAAAAGTGAAATCCAGAGTTTTTGACACTGCTTGTGGTTTACTGCTAGTCAGGTCCAAAAGGACTGTCTGAGAATATGTTTGTTCCAGTCCTTCAGCCTAAAAAATAAAGAGAGGGTCACTGCAATCTCCAACACTTTGTTGCTTTTAGCAGAGCAGTTGTGTGCTCACCGCGCCAAGGGGTCTAAAACACCACCGGGTATTTTGTGCTGTTTGCTAACACATCAAGAACCTGAGCTACTGGCCCTGTCCAGAGAAATGCCTTTCTGACAAAGACTTTATCTCCACCACTTGCTTTTGCAGACCACATTTCATTTACAAAGTCAACAAGAGCATCCATGCCAAGAACAGAGCTGCGTGGCCATGCAGGTGCCAAGGCTGGGGGTGGTACCTTTGTGCTACCTGCAATCCTATATCCTAAGGAAGACTTAAACTGGAGGTAGATACATGGCCTAAAAGTTTTCATTTCCTGGTGCACACAAAATCCCTTGGAAAAAACACGTCCTTGAAGCAGAGAAAATGAACTTCCTATGCCTCAGCTTCCACCCAGTGCCCCTTGTCCTGGCATCGGGCATCACCCAGCAGATCCTGGCTCCAGCCTCCTGGCACTCACTCTCCACATCTTTATCAACATCAATGAGGTCACATCTCAGGCTTCTCCTCACCAAGCAGCACAGCCCCAGCTCCCTCAGGCTCTCCTCATAAAAGAGATGTTCTAACCTCAAGCCACCTGACCTGGAAGCAGCCTTGCAGAGCAAGAGGCATGAAAGTAAACTGCTTTGCCTTTTTACTCAGAGAGTCATAGAATGGCTTGGGTTGAAAGGAACCTTAAAGATCATCTAGTCCTAACCCTCCTGCTATGAGCAGGGACACCTTCATCTAGACCAGATTGCTCAAGGCCTCCTTGAACCTGGCCTTGAACACCTCCAAGGAGGGGGCTGCACTCTTTTAGAGAATGGTTTGCTTCAGGAAGAAGCCAAACTGCAGATGGTTTACCTTGACTAGCACTGTCTGGAGGACAGCATCAGAAGCAGCAGCTGATATTGCTGTCACTTTGATGGGAATTTCTCCCAGCTGCTTGGGCTTGATTGGGAACTGAAAGGTTTTCCCATCTTCACTTGGTACCAATGCAGACTGTTGGTTTTCTGTAGCATTGATTTCATTGGATGTCAGAATAATTTCAAAAGCATCATTCATGTCCAGGATCACAGTAACCTGCAAACACAGGAGCAGTTGCAACACAGAGGGTTAATGCTGAAAAGCTGCTTTCATGAGCTGCCACCCTTTTTTTGTTCACAGAGAAATAGCTTCTTGGTCACAGGGTCACAGAACCACAGAAACATCCAGCCTGGCAAAGCCCCTCAGGATCACCAACTCCAACCTAGAACCCTAGTCTACATGATTTACCTTAAACCATATCCCTAAGCACCACATCCAAACCACCCTTAAACACAGCCAGGCTGGGTGACTCCACCACCTCCCTGGGCAGCTCTTTCCAGTCCCTGACCATGCTCCCTGTGAAAAACTATTTCCTAATGTCCAATCTAAACCTCCCCAGTCTCAGCTTGAGGCCATTCCCCCTCGTTCTGTCCTGCCTGTGAGAAGAGACCAGCAGCAGCCTCCCTACAATGCCCCTTCAGGCAGTTGTAGACATCAATGAGGTCTGCCCTCAGCCTTCTCTTCCTCACACTAACCATCTCCAGCTCCCTCAGTTGCTTCTCATAAGAATTATTCTCCAGGCCTTTCCCCAGCTTTGTTGCCATCCTCTGGACCTGCTCCAGCACCCCCACATCTCTCTTGTGTTGCAGTGCCCAAAATTGAACACAACACTCAAGATGTGGCCTCACCAGAGCCCAGTCCAAGGAGACAGTCACCTCCCTGATCCTGCTGGACACAGCATTTTAATCCAAGCCTGATCCTGCTGGACACAGCATTTTAATCCAAGCCAGGATGCAATTGGCCTTCTTGGCCACCTAGGCACACTGCTGGCTCCTATTCAGCTCCTGTCTATTACAGCCCCCAGGCCCCTCTCTGCCAGCAGCTCTCCAGTCACACTGCCCCAAGCCTGTAGTGTTGCTTGGGGTTGTTGTGACCCAAGTGCAGGAGCTGGCATTTGGCCTTGTTGAAACTCATCCTATTAACATTGTCTCATTGATCTAAGCCTATCCAAGTCTCTCTGAAGAGCCTCTCTACCCTCATTCAAACCAACACTGCCACCTAACTTGGTGTCATCTGCAAACTTACTGCTGACACTCTCTATGCCAGAATCAAGGTCATCAATAAAGATGTTTAACAGAAGTGGTCCCAACACAGATCCCACTGAATTAAAAAGAGTCAAGTCCTCTAAAGAGAAAGATGTGGCCTCTACCATTGATGGAAACTCTGTTCACTGGTAATATTTAAGTCCCAGGAGATTGTTGGTTTACCTCAGCTTCTTCATTCAAGTAATTGAAGATGTTCACTTCCAAGACAAACTGCTCTCCTCTGACGACAGAATATGGAAGGTTCAGGAAAATGAAGAAGGGTTGAAAGGCTTCTAGCTGCAAGACAAAACCAGCAGTGAACCCCTAGCAAGGAAATGACTACACAAGCTGTCTTCTGATCACTTTTAAATTGAGGTGACAGAATTTCACTCTACAGTTAACAAAATGTACTACAGCAGGACTGGAGCAGAAGCCAAAGATGCTTCTGGTCCTTAGCACCTTCATGGGAATTCAGCAGGGGCCGTTCAGATGAGAGCTGCTGAGAGCTTCCACAGGGTAAATTCTAACAGGGGCATCTGAATTAGGGCTGAGAGTCTATCCCCCTGCAAGACTGGGAGCTGTCCTGAGAGCTCGTTAAGGTATCTGCTGAACTGGTCTGAGTGCACAAGCATTAAGAAGATTAAGAACCTGTCATTTGCCCTATCTCCATGGTAGTGCAGAAATGCCTGTTGCAACACAAAGGAACTCTCCCAAGTCCCTCAGCTCACCAACATCTTCAAATGATGTATTATTCTCCCAGATGGATCTTGGCATAACTTCTTTGGTTCCATTTCTAAACAGACATCTTTGCTTAATTGAGAGAAAATCTGTAGTGCCATCCTAGCAAGCAGTTACTTTCAGCTGGGAACAGAGGACTTTGGCCTTCACCATGAGAGTGGTTGGGTTGCCCAGGGAGGTGGCTGAGGCCCCATCCCTGGGAGTGTTTAAAGCCAGGCTGGATGAGGATGTGGCCAGGCTGATCTAGGGCAGGGTGTCCCTGCCCATGGCAGTGGGGTTGGAACTGGCTGCTCCTTGTGGTCCCTTCCAAGCCTGACTGATTCTATGATGTCTTGGCTCTTAAGAAGTCAGTGCTAAACTCTCATCAAGCTAAATGGGATCAAAACTTCACTCCTTATGAACATCTGCACAATAAGAATGGCTAAAGCATATTTTTTTGACTTGTCAACAACAACAAAAAAAAAAAGGCTTTAATTTGGTTTTCATTAAAAAGAAAACCCAACAACAACTCTCCCAAGTGTTTTGAGTTTCAGATTCAAAACCCCCTCAGCCTTCTGCCTGCCTGGCAAATACTCTGACATTTGCTCCTTGCAACTCTGAGAAGCAGTTTGCTGAAGCTTTCCCTGGCACCATTTCTTTAGCTAATAGAGAAGGTATGATGGAGAATCTTTGGGTTCATTCTTCATCAAGGATTCCCCAGGTACCTCTTGACTTTTGAGGTGGCTTTTTTTTGGTTTCCTTTTCCCTGGAACTTTTGCCATGCTAAAGTTTTGCACTCAGGAGTACTCTGATAGATTACAACAGGGTACATTTAGTGACACTGCAGTGGAAGTCACATGAAAACAAAGATTCACTGCAGTAAGTGACATTAAACATGTAGATGTCATTCACTTATTTCCCCATTACATTTGCCATGCATCTCTTTTTGTTTGCCTCTCTGTATGGTACTGATTAACATGTTTCAGCCACAGGGAACTCGAAAGTGCAATCTAAACATCCCAACAAGGGTGAAGGACTGAGTAATGCGTGGGGGTGATTATAAATAGTCATCTCCAACATCTGTTCTACTTGCAGCCTTCTCCCATTTGGGAAGGAAAGGCCACATAGATATGTTTCATACAGTTTAAACCAGAAAACTATTCCTCTTTCTCTCCCAAGCAGAGCAAAAGAAAGGAGAATCATGATTCTAGTCTCAGTGGAGCTTTAGCTGCTAAATCTAGCTGAGGCTCCAAATCCTGTGGGGGAGTTAGGATTTGGATGCTCAAAGCACATGTTCTGCGTCTGGTGGAGCAGCCAACTATGAAATTTGGACCTAGATCTCAGTTTGGATCCCAAAAGTTGCCCTTCCTCAAGAATGTGAGGGTGTGAGAATGTTAAATGAGTAAATTGATGCCAAGGTAGTTTTTCCTTAGTCCTGGATTTGGGGTGGAAATCTATGTCCCAGCACTGCACAGTTTCAACCTCTCTATTCTCAGTCACTTCATTGGAGTTGTCTCAGGCAGGGACATAGTTTCTCTGGGATCTTTACATAAAGAATGGGAAGAGGTAACTGCCTTCAGAGAACACATATAAAAGACTAGCTAAAGGAGACTCCTAAAAGGAATTCCTGTTTTAAACAGGCCAAATAACCCTCTCCAAAGTAGCTGTTTCCATGAGTGCAGCGAGCCTAGCACCACTACACTTGTACATTGGGAACCTGAAGTTAGATATCTAACCTGAGCAGTGATGAAGTGAGCTTAAAAGGCAAAACTCTTCAAGTACTTGAAAGCACACAAAGAGCCTCAGCAGACAGGACCTGGGCAGCAAGAAGCAGCTCATTCCATTGCTGGCTACCACTGCCCAGTCTGCCCTTCAGTCACACAACCATAGAATGCCAGGTTGGAAGGAACCCCCAAGGATCATCTGGTCCAAGCTTTCTAGGTGGCAGTGGAGCTGAAACGAGATGACCTAGCACTCTGCACTCTTGTTTAGTCCAAGGCAGGTTTTGACATGAATGACAATGAGGCCAGAATTTAGTCTTTAAGCAGTTCTCCCATTCCCCCTCCTGGAGTAACTGTTAGTGGAGCAGAGCAGTGGCACTGCAAGAAAGCTGGGGAGGGACTTTTTAGGCTGTCAGGGAGTGACAAGGCTAGAGGGAATTCAACAAAGCTAGAAATGGGTAGACTCAGACTGGATGTTAGGAAGAAGTCCTTCAGCACGAGGGTGGTGAGATTCTGGAATGGGCTGCCCAGGGAGGTGGTGGAAGCCTCATTCCTGGAAGTGTTTAAGGCCAGGCTGGATGAGGCTGTGGCCAGCCTGATTTAGTATGAGCTGTCCCTGCCCATGGCAGGGGGATTGGAACTGGATGATCCTTGTGGTCCCTTCCAACCCTGACTGATTCTATGGTGCTATGATCCTGTGACTCTCCCAGTAGGCAGTGTGCCTCTCCCATCCCAGACACCTCTTCCCAGCTAGCCTGTGAAAATCTCCCTGCTCTCACTCTCAACTCATGGGAAGCCCTCCAGGCAGGGTCAGGAAAACGTGGAAGCACTCTGTCCTCTGTCCCAGACAGCCACTGCCCCTGAATGGGCACATCCTGGAGGTGCTCTAACAAAACAACTGCTCCAACAAACAGAGGCACCAAGCATGGGGTCTTGGTTGATGAAAAGATGAAAAAGGCTCAGGCCAACCTCATGAAACTTGACAAGGCCAAGTGTAAGTGTAACTCCAGGCAGGGTGGGGAATGGCTGAGAGCAGCACCTGGGGGTCTGGGGTGATGAAAAGCTCAACATGAGCCCAGACAGCAACCCTGTGCTGGGCTGCAGCAAGAGCAGTGTGGGCAGCAGGGCAAGGGAGGGGATTCTGCCCCTTGGCTCTGCTCTCCTCAGACCCCATCTGGAGTCTCTTCCAACCTGGGTGATTCTATGATAAGCTTCACTTTGTTTTTGTGTGTCTGAGATAGAGAAGGGGGACAGAACAGAGAGAGAGAGTAGCTTTGAGCCCTTCTGGGCAGTTTGCTTTGTCTGGGAGGGGTTTGGGATTTCTCTATCATTTCTAACTTGCATATCATTGTAACCACTTGTAAATACATTGTGTACCTATGCTTGTATATTTTGCCATGCTGTAAATACAGCTTCATCTTACTTCCAAACCATCTGAGTTAGTCTGGGTAATTTCAGGGAGGGAAATTCCTGGGAGGGATAGTTCCTAACCCATCACACAGCAATAAGCTGCAGCGTTACCAGCATTTAGAGCAGAACTCTCTAGTGCCATGGTACCTCCACTGGAGCAGTCGTCACTCCAAGTCCACCCTTTTCAGACATCACAAAGGCACTGGCTGCCCAGGATGTGATGGTATCAGGTACAGTGACTTCCATTGTGGTGTCTGTCTCAGATCTGATGGCAGAAGGGGAGAGCAGACTTTCAAATGCATTCTTTCACAGGCAGGAATGTTTAAAAGGCATCAAAAGTTAAGTTAATTTCTGGCAGGAAAAAGCTGCTTTTCTTTACCTAAGTATTTGGGAGTGTTTGAGATAGGATCAAAATGATTACTTAAATTGTTAATTATTTTAAATTGCATGAACTGAAGATAATGATTTTGAATCACATTACTCATTATCAACATTCACAGATCCTTTAAGCCAGCCCCAGATGATGGTGGACTCCTGAACTTTGTTCAGCTATGGAAGAACACAAGTTTTGTGCAGGAATAGATTTCACCATCATTTCACAGTCTGAAGTGCTCAGTGAATTAGGTGCAGGCAGGAATGGATTTCACCATCATGTGGCAGACAGAAGTGTTCAGTGAATTAGGTGCAGGCAGGAATAGATTTCACCATCATTTCACAGTCTGAAGTGCTCAGTGAATTAGGTGCAGGCAGGAATGGATTTCACCATCATGTGGCAGACAGAAGTGTTCAGTGAATAAGGTGCAGGCAGGAATGGATTTCACCATCATGTGGCAGACAGAAGTGTTCAGTGAATTAGGTGCAGGCAGGAATGGATTTCACCATCATGTGGCAGACAGAAGTGTTCAGTGAATTAGGTGCAGGCAGGAATAGATTTCACCATCATTTGACAATCTGAAGTGTTCAGTGAATGAGGTGCAGGCAGGAATGGATTTCACCACCATGTGGCAGACAGAAGTGTTCAGTGAATGAGGTGCAGGCAGGAATAGATTTCACCATCTTTTGACAATCTGAAGTGTTCAGTGAATGAGGTGCAGGCAGGAATGGATTTCACCATCATGTGACAATCTGAAGTGCTCAGTGAATTAGGTGCAGGCAGCAGTAGATTTCTCCATCATTTGGCAAGTGGAAGTGCTCAGTGAATGAGGTGCAGGCAGGAATAGATTTCCCTGTCTGGCCTAATCACATTCTTTTGAAGCACTGAAAAGAAGGAGGCTGGGTGTCCTTATCCATTATCTCCCCATTTGTAAAAGGAGCAGTGTTCCTTTCATCCCCTGGATTTTTATCTAGTCCCCATTGAAACCAGGAGGCCTTCAGCCAGGCATTGTCTCGTTTTGTGCAGCTGCACACCACAAAAACGATCAGAACGCTGGAGTGCCTCCTCTGGGAGCCTATGAGAGCTGGGACTCTTCAGCCTGGAGAAGAGAAGGCTCCAGGGAGACCTCATAGCAGCCTTCCAGTACCTGAAGAGGGCCTACAAGAAAGCTGGGGGGGTAATTTTTACAAGGGCTTGCAGTGCCAGGATGAGTGGGAATGGATTGAAGCTTGAGGAGTGTAGATGAGGACTGGGGATTAGGAAGAAATTCTTTACAGCAAGGGAGGTGAGACACTGGCACAGGTTGCCCTGAGAGGTCATGGATGCCCCCTCTTTGGAGGTGTTCAAGGCCAGGTTGGATGCTGCCTTGAGCAACCTGGGCTAGTGGAAAATGTCCCTGCCCGTGGGGCAAAGGGGTTGGAACTAGATGACCTCCAAGGTGCCTTCCAACCCAAAGCATCCTACGAGTGACTTGGTAGTCTCCAATCTGCTTTCTGGCCTCTAGGTGGTAGCAGCATATAAATAATGCTGCATTTTTAAACCCAGCTCTTCAGCACCAGAGCAGAAGGCTCCTGACACCTGCCAAGAAGAACAACGGCATGGGTAAGTCGATTTTCCATTTGCTTGTAATGCCATACCCAGTTTTGGTGTCGATCCAAAGCCAAGTCTCTGGGAAATGTGTCCTCACGTAGAGGTTGCTGAAATCAGGTGGTCCATTTTTAGATATGGGCATGTCTTCACCAAAGCCATCCTCTATGGGTATCATTCCTCCATCTACAAAACAAAACAGTGTTTTCTTACCTACAAATAGGCTTCAGCTAAAACCAAAAGCCCCAAACTGATAAGAGTTAAGCAAAGTCACACTGTTAATGTGTTTTGTCACATATGGTAACACCAATCAGTAGCCTTAGGAGCTATTTTGGTGGGGTTTGCTACCCTGGTTTGGGGTTTGTTAAGGATGAAAAGCTTCACACAACTTAGATTTCTACATGGTCTCTCTAGATGGAGTGCTAAGGCTACACATGATGAGCCACTGCAACCTCGTGCAGTGATACAGCCTGGGGGATGAGTGGCTGGAGAGCAGCCTGGCAGAGAGGGACCTGGGGGTGCTGGTCCACAGCTGGCTAAGTATGAGCCAGCAGTGTGCCCAGCTGGCATGGAAGGCCAATGGCACCTTGGCCTGTATCAGGAATAGTGTGGCCAGCAGGACTAGAGATGTGATTCTGCTTCTGTACTTGGCACTGGTGAGGCCTGACCTTGAGCACTGGGCCCCTCATAGCAAGAAGGATATTGAGGTGCTGGAGCTGGTCCAGAGGAGAGCAACGAGACTGGGGAGGGGGCTGGAGGGGCAGTCTGATGAGGAGAGGCTGAGGGAGCTGGGGGTGCTGGAGAAGAGGAGGCTTAGAGGGCACCTTATAACTACCTAAAAGGAAGTTGCAGTCAGGTAGGAGTCAGGCACCTACAACTGGAGGTCTTCTCCCAGGCAGTGAGTGACAGGACAAGAGGGCATGTGCCAGGAGAGGGTTAGGTTGGATGTTAGGAAGCACTTCCTCACAGCAAGGGTAATTAGCCCCTGGAATGGACTGCCCAGAGAGGTGGTGGAGTCACCACCCCTGGAGGCCTTTAAGAAAGGATTAGATGTGGCACTTGGTGGCATGGTTTAGCTGATGTCGTGGCTGGACTTGATGATCTCAGAGGTCTTTTCCAGCCTCAACTATTCTGTGAGTCAGTGAAATATCCATCAACCATGACCTGCAAACAAAAACCCCATTCACCCTCGGGCATTGAAGGGGCAGTGCTGCTCAGGAGAGCAGCAAAATAAAAGGAGGGCTTATTTTTAATCCTGGTTATATTCATTTGATGTATCTTGAGCCTTGGTAATGGTTTGCAAGGCTGGATGTAGTCTGTGTGCAGTAAAGTAACAGAGGGAGGCCCTAACCCACAGACCTCTTCTGCTCTGGTGAGACTTCACCTGAAGTGCTGTGTCCAGCTCGGGGAGCTTCAACAGAAGAAGGGAATGGGCCTGATGCAACAGGTTCAGAGAAAGGCCTCAAAAATGATCAGCTGGAGCACCTCTGCTGTGAAGACAGGCTGGGAAAGTTGGGGTTGCTCAGCCTGGAGAAGAGAAGGCTCTTGGGAGACCTTCAAGCAGCCTTCCAGTGCCTGAAGGGCATGTAGCACTAGGACAAGGGGCAGTGGTTTTAGACTGCAGAAGGGTAGAGTGGACAGCAGGAGGAAGTTCTTTACTAGGAGGGTGGTGGAGCACTGGAACAGGTTGCCCAGGGAGGTGGTGAAGACCCCACCCTTGGAGACATTCAGGGTCAGGCTTGATGGGGCTCTGAGCAACCTGCTCTAGTTGGGGATGTCCCTGCATGCCACAGCAGGGTTGGACTGGATGACTTTCAAAGGTCCCTTCTGACCCAGTGGCTCCATTCTATGATTCTTTCCCCATTAGAATCACAGGATCAACCAGGTTGGAAGAGACCTCCAAGATCATCCAGTCCAACCTATAGATATAGATATAATAACAATTCAATTTGGCTACATTCATTTTTATTACTTACAAAGAAAATGTTCCTTATCCTCCTCAAGAATTGCATCAGTTGATACCCAAAGGCTGCATTTCTGGATAAAATTTATACAGTATATCTCAATACAGGACATTCAGGACATCAACAGTGCTTATCTATTTCATTCTCTTTCCTCTTAAAAAAGAAACTCCATCAATCATGATAAAAGCAGTCACAGAACTAAGCTCAGTTAACACACAGGGGCCAACAAAACTGAGATCAGCTCAACCTGAACATTGCCTTAATGACTGAAAATTGCTCAAAGGGAAGGCAGCATCAAGCATAAATAAAGCAATCTGCATCCAGGGGAGCACAAACTTATGGCTTTGCATTCAGGGCATTTACATATTGATCAAATTCACAGTTCACAACCCACAAAAGCCATCAAAACACTACATTGCCTACAGCCCCAGACAATAACCAGGCCATTTTCTTCTAGCAAGTGATGTGCAAATCACTAAAAGAGGTTAAAAAGGGAAACAAACTAGTTTGGAATAATTTACAAGTACCTGAAAGACACCAAAAAAGCCTCTGACCAGGGGGAAATACTGCATTGTGCTGTATAAATCCAGCTCATGGAAGACCTAAGACAAGATAAACAGAGTGATCCAAAGAGTGAAGGCAAACAAGTCTTTCAGAAGGGTCACTGTGGCAGGTGCTGATTTGCAGAGCTGCACCTCAAGCAGCAGCTCACTTAGCTCTGGTGTTGAAAGAGCAAAGGATGCAGAGGATTAATGCTGCAGTGGTTTCATGATCAGTGGAAGGGTGGCCAAGACTATCTAAGCATCAAACAGGAGCCTGCTGCCTGCTCTGTGGCACTTAGGCTGTGTTGTTTCAGCACATGTGGACTGTCAGCTCTTTCAAATTGCTGATGCATTAAAGCCTCTGCAAGCAAAGGGGACTGAAAAAGATGAATCATTTATTCTTCTTTTCAAAAGATAAAATTCTATCCTAGAATCATAGAATCAAGCAGGTTGGAAGAGATGTCCAAGCTCATCCAGTCCAACCTAGCACCCAGCCCTGCCCAGAGATTGCCCTGATCCAGGTGCAGGACTTTGCTTCTTGGCCTGAAGTTCACATGGTGTCTATTCTCATGCTTCTCCAGGTCCCTCTGGAGGGCATCCTGACCCTCAGGCATGTCAGCTTGCAGAAGTAACTAATATTTCCATAATTCAGGACTAAAACTCCTGCACATAAACTTCCATACACACAGCAATGCAAACATTTTGTTCCCCCCTCCCCCCAGGGTACTTACAGTATCTTCTGTTATGTCACTGCTTTCTCCTAGAAGCTTGGTACTCTTGTCAACAACTGCAAGTCCAATTACTGCTCCTGGTTCTTGTGTGCTGATTTTAAGGGAGACTTTGTCAGATGGCCTGACCTTGTCTTTGCTCCAAGAGATTTTAATCTAGGAAAGAAAAGCCCAGCAGTAGTTTAAAATCTACAGTGTTATTTACAGCCACTACAAACTCAGAGGAAGTATTCCCTTAGCTTAACTACCTACAATCAAGACTCTGGATTTGCTTTTCTGGGGACCTTTGGGACAACACCATGGCATTCAGTTGGCCCTCTTGCTTTCCTAGCTCACCAGTTCCCCAGCCACTGCACAAGTTCTATTCTGTTTCTGGTTTACTCTTTTCCCTCATCAATGCACCACTACTACAAAGTCTGGAGGTGGAATTCAGCTCCACACTTCAGTTACCTGTATGTCTTTAGCTGCCCATGTTGCAGTTCAGTGTTTAAGCCCCCATTCAGTGGGAGCTGAAACAACTCAGCAGAGTCAAAAGAAGCAATGGAGATTAGGTAGCAGTTTGGCTCACCATGAAGCATGAATCCAAGTGGTGGTGAAGAAAACAGCCCTGCAGTCTCCCCTGACTCTACTGGCTGGAGGTGGGATTTAGTTACATAAACTCTGGAATTTGGTGCCATTGGAGATATCCAAGACATGTCCAGTGGTGCTGCCAGACAGGACACATAACTTATCCTTCTGGAGCAAGCACTGGAATCCAGGAAAAACAATTTAAACCCACACTCTTTTGGGGCAGCTGACTCTGTAAACTGAGTTTAGTCACGTAATTCACACACAGAGAGGAGAATCAGTCACCTGAAGGCACCTAGGATTACTTGAGACATCTCACAGAATGCTGTCTGACCCTCAGTTCCCAATCCAGAAAGGGACAAGTCTCCCATGGAACCTCTGAAACATCCACCCGTGCCTCAGTGACATCTTGAACACACTGTGACCTCTTGGAGGACACTAAATGCCTGTGCTTAAGCAACTGATTCCTTACTCTGCATGTAAATATCTGTATTTAGATGTCTGAATGAACAGCCCACTCACATCATAGAATCATAGAATCAAGCAGGCTGGAAGAGACCTCCAAGCTCATCCAGTCCAACCTAGCACCCAGCCCTATCCAGTCAACCAGACCATGGCACTAAGTGTCTCATCCAGGATTGGCTTCAACACCTCCAGGCACAGAGACTCCACCACCTCCCTGGGCAGCCCATTCCAATGCCAATCACTCTCTCTGACAACAACTTCCTCCTCACATCCAGCATAGACCTGCCCTGACACAGTCTGAGGCTGTGTCCCCTTGTTCTGTTGCTGCTGCTTGCCTGGTAGCAGAGCCCAACCCCACCTGGCTACAGCCTCCCTTCAGGTAGTTGTAGACAGCAATGAGCTCTGCCCTGAGCCTCCTCTGCTGCAGGCTGCACACCCCCAGCTCCCTCAGCCTCTCCTCACAGGGCTGTGCTCCAGGCCCCTCCCCAGCCTTGCTGCCCTTCTCTGGACACCTTCCAGCACCTCAACATCTCTCTTGAATTGAGGGGCCCAGAATGGAGGAGTCTTTCATGCAGGACTGAGAGGAATATGATGTGAACATGAGACAAATCCTGATGGAGGGAGTCTGAATACTAATGGTTTATAGTGGAAGCAAATGGAGGAGTCTTTCATGCAGGACTGAGAGGAATATGATGTAAATATGAGACAAATCCTGACGTAGAGAGGCTGAGTACTGAAGTTCCCAGAGGGGAGGAGGAATTTGAAATCACTGAAAGCCTTTCAGTGGTCTCACCTCTAAAGTCACAGTGAGGCTTTTCTTTGCACAAAGAACCAAATTTCACCCAGAGAAGTAAGGTGGAAAAAGCAATTCCTTGGTGCAACAGTGGTTTTCCAACTCCTTTTTCAAGATTCTTTGGGGTAAAAGTATGCAGAGTCACATGAGACCTAAACACTGCTCACCTTCAGTGATGACACAGCACACACAAAGTGACCATTGCTTGGATAGAACAAGGTCTTCATAAATGTTTACTGTTCCACACTTAGAGCACTCACAAAAAACCTTTTCATTCTTGGCTCAGTAATTGACCAAACTGCTAAAGACACAAGGAGGTGCTGTGTGTTCGTGAGGAAAACACAGAGCTAGTGGAAATTTCTTCCAGACATGCAATAGCTGGAGGAGAGGCTGAGGGAGCTGGGGGGGTGCAGCCTGCAGAAGAGGAGGCTCAGGGCAGAGCTCATTGCTGTCTGCAGCTACCTGAAGGGAGGCTGTAGCCAGGTGGGGTTGGGCTCTTCTGCCAGGCAAACAGCAACAGAACAAGGGGACACAGCCTCAAGTTGTGCCAGGGCAGGTCTAGGCTGGATATTAGGAGGAAGTTCCTGGCAGAGAGAGTGATTGGCATTGGAATGGGCTGCCCAGGGAGGTGGTGGAGTCACCGTGCCTGGAGGTGTTGAAGCCAAGCCTGGCTGGGGCACTTAGTGCCATGGTCTGTTTGACTGGGTAGGGCTGGGTGCTAGGTTGGGCTGGATGATCTTGGAGGTCTCTTCCAACCTGGTTGATTCTATGAATCTCTGACCCTGACTGCACTGGTACGACCAAAAGTCATTCCAAGGATTTACACAAAGCTCAAAGCAGATCCTCAGTGAGGAACTGCTTTTCACATTTACACTCTCACACTGTTCACCACGCAAGAAAGAGACACAGATCTGGTCTCAGACTCCAATTCAATGCAGTTACCTTGCCATCCAAAACAGGCTGAACAGGGAGGGAGAGAACATCATTTACAACCACTCCAAGCTCATCAACGTAGAATACAAGCACGCAGGCCAAAGGAGCCCAGGAATTTTCTGCCATCAAAGTGAATGTTTTTGCAGACTTCGTGCCAAAATCCATAATCTGATCCTTAGATAACACCTGAAAGGGATGGAAAAAAACGAAAGAGGAAAGAGTCAATCTGTTGGCATTTCAATTTGTCATAAGCTCTGCATTTCTTTCTCCCAGTAAGTGGTAAGAGGAGAGACACAGAGCTGTGAGTTTGTGCTTTTTTTTCCTACTGAAAAGCACTATCCTAATGGAAAGAAGTTTCTGGGCCATGTCTTTCACAAAGGACTGTTTAAAAAGCTGAATTTCTGTAATGTTCAATCACATCCCACTCAAGCTGGATAGTCCCCACATGTAAAAACTGTAGAATCATCGGTCTGAGTTGGAAGGGACCTCCAAAGCTCATCCAGCTCTCTGCAGTCAGCAGACACATCCTCAACTAGATCAGGTTGCCCAGAGCCCTGTTGAGCTTCACCTTGAATATCTTCAGGGATGGGGCCTCGACCACCTCCCTGGGCAATCTGTACCAGTGTGCCACCAGCTTTCTGCTAAAGAACCTGTTCCTACTGTCCAATCTCAATCTGCTCCTCTCTAGTCTGAAGCCATTGCTCCTTGTCCTGTCACTGCAGGCCTTTGCAAATAGTGCCTCTCCAGCCTTCTTGTAGCCCACTCCAGCTACTGGCAGTCTGTTATTAGGTCTCCCTGGAGCTCCTCATTTCAAGAGAGATGTTGAGGTACTGGAAGGTGCCCAGAGAAGGGCAGCAAGGCTGGGGAGGGGCCTGGAGCACAGCCCTGTGAGGAGAGGCTGAGGGAGCTGGGGGTGTGCAGCCTGCAGAAAAGGAGGCTCAGGGCAGAGCTCATTGCTGCCTACAGCTACCTGAAGGGAGGCTGTAGCCAGGTGGGGTTGGGCTCTGCTGCCAGGCAACCAGCAATAGAACAAGGGGACACAGCCTCGAATTGTGCCAGGGGTGGCCTATGCTGGATGTTAGGAGGAAGTTGTTGTCAGAGAGAGTGATTGGCATTGGAATGGGCTGCCCAGGGAGGTGGTGGAGTCTCTGTGCCTGGAGGTGTTGAAGCCAAGCCTGGCTGGGGCACTTAGTGCCATGGTCTGGTTGACTGGCCAGGGCTGGATGCTAGGTTGGACTGGATGATCCTGGAGGTCTCTTCCAACCTGGTTGATATAAAATCTATGTCCAGTTTCTCATCCATCAGCTCCTCTCATCACCACCCCTGTGCCCTTTTGCACATTGCTCTTTTCTACTACCTCATTCCCCAGTCTCTACTGACAGTCTCTAAACTTACCACATAGTGGAACTGTCTCACTGGCTTGTTGCTTGCAATGCTCAGCTCAAAAGGCTTCCCAGCCTAGGAAAAGCACAAGATTCATATGGGTGAGTATGGAAACATGATGGAGAACTGGAACAGTACTTATCTTGGCAAGTTTTGTCTCAGACTGTACCTTTATCTCCTGGCTCTTCGTGTCAACCTGGAGGTAAGTCTGGCTGGGGGAGCTGAACACATCATAAACCCCTACATCGGTCCTGCTGCTGAGGAACTCTGCCTGTGAGAGAATGCAAAGCAAAGCTCTTACAAAACAGCATCCTTTGTGTGATGATCACAAACGTGGCACTGCCCACTGGAGTATGGTGGCCTTAATGGCAGCATCAAAGGATGAACAAAGGATCACCTCACTGTTAGCTTTGGGGATCTGTTTTGTTTTTTCCCCTGCTATCTTGGTGCAAGCATTAGGTCACAGTTAGGTAGGATCCATCGCTTTATTTCCTGTCTTAGCCTGAATATGAGGTAAGGAAAACAATGGTAGGTGGCATCTCAGTTGCTATGGATGGCAGGAGCAGCCTATCACTGACCACAGCTGCTAAACTTGCTGTGTTGCTGCTCTGAAGCAATACCTGAACTCTCAGAGTCTTTGTGTCAGGCAGGACTGGAAACTCAATATCAATGATTCCATCTTCTGGGACGGTGTAATTCAGGACCTGCACTGTCAGGTTTCTCTCCTCTGTCGCCTCATTCTCGAGGTGAGAAATTGAAGAGTCATGAAAAAGCAGGTCTGACTGTTGTGCAGTGACTGTGACCAGATTCTGCCTCTCTTCAGCTGTCAGCTGGTTGCTATCAGAGCGTGTCACCTTCAGCTGAAAACAGAAAGGAGGGAAGCACCTCTCAGACAGGGCAAAGCTAAATGCACCAAGCACCCACATCATCACATTGCTGCTTGATGGCTGCACCCAAAGAGTGGCTGTCAATGGCTCCATGTCCCACTGGAGGCCACTGACAAGGGGACTCTCTCAGGGATCAGTCCTGGGACCAGTCTTGTTTATCATCTTTGTTGCTGCCTTGGACAGTGGCATTGAGGCACCCTCAGCAAGCCTGGCAACAACACCAAGCTGCGTGGTGTGGCTGACAGCTGGGGGGAAGGATGCATCCAGAGGGACCAGCACAGGTTGAGAGGTGGGCACAAGCCAAGCTCATGTGGCTCAACAAGACCAAGTGCAGGGTCTTGCATCTGGACAGAGGCAATCCCAAGCACCAATATAGGCTGCGCAGTGACTGGTTGGAAGCAGCCTTGAGGAGAGGGACTTGGGGGTGCTGGTGAGTGAGGACCTCAATCTGAGCTGTCAGTGTGTGCTTGCAGCACAGAGAGCAACCAGAGCCTGAGCTGCAGCAAGAGAAATGTGGCCAGCAGGGCCAGGGAAGTGATCCTGCCCCCTGTTCTACACTGGTGAGACCCCATCTGGAGCGCTGCATCCAGTTCTGGAGCCCTTGGGACAAGAGGGCTGTAGATATGCTGGAAGGTGTCCAGAGAAGGGCCACGAGGATGAGCAGAGGGCTGGAGCTGCTCTGCTATGGAGTGAGATTGAGGGAGTTGAGGCTGTTCAGTCTGGAGAGGAGAAGCCTCTGTGGTGACCTTATTGTGGTCTTCCAGTATCTGAAGCAGGCTACAAGAAAGCTGGGGAGGGACTTTTTAAGCTGTCAGGCAGTGATAGGGCTAAGAGAAAACTACAGAAGTCCCATTTGTTTATGTAGAGATCATAATAAACCAGGAGCACTTACAGTAGCTATGAAGTTCAGAGAGGGTTTTATAACTCTAGAGTAGTCCACAAACTCAATGAAGTAGTCACTTTGCTTGGGGAAGATGATGGTGCTTGAGTTTTGGGAGGCGCCTGTTGGATAATTGGATGTGTTTAGCACAGCATGCTTTGAACACACATATTCCTTTCACAGCAACACTGTATGCTTTGGAAAAAAGACTTCTGCCCTGCTTTTTCACCACTTCCCCACATCCTCTTGCTGCTCATCCTCCCAGCTAAGGATCAGTGGTACATGTGCTGGTGCTGTTTTCCACATGGCCAAACAAAGCCAGACCACGCAGCGCTCTCCCACATGCAGTCTGTATCAGAATGACTTGAGGAAGGAACTTAGGAATCCCAGAGCAGCCAACTTTACCTTGCCACGATTTGTACAGGAAGCCTGTAATGAATGCTGGGCTCTGAGAGGGGCAGACATTTTGCACCAATGGTTTTTTTTGTTCTCCCTAACATGCAAGGTGCAGTGGAAGGCAAAGTCACAAACAGGCTCACTCTCTACCCACTCTGAAAGAGGGTAGACAACAAACATGGAGCCAGAGAACTCCTTCTGCTGATGTGGTTTACAAACAAACAAGGTAAGGTAGTGATGAAAGTTCAGTTTCTAAGACTCAGGCTAATGCTAACCATCATAGGAAGTTTCATTTAAGCATGAGGAGGAATTTTTTCATGGCCAGGAGGGGCAATGCCATTCTGGGGTGGATTAGAAGGGTTCTGGTTAATAGGTCAAGAGAGGTTCTCCTGCCCCTCTGCTCTGTCCTGGTGAGGCCAGGAGTACTGTGTTCAGTTCTGGGCCTCCCAGTTCAAGAGGGACACCACAGAACTGCTTGAGAGAGTCCAGCACAAAGCTACAAAGATGATGAAGGGAGTGGAACATCTCTGTTAGGAGGAGAGCCTGAGGGAGCTGGGGCTGTGCTGCTGGGAGAAGAGGAGACTGAGAGACAACCTCAGCAATGGTTATCAATATGTAAAGGTGAGTGCCAGGAGGCTGGAGCCAGGCTCTGCTGGGTGATGCCCAGTGGCAGGACAAGGGGCAATGGGTGGAAGCTGAGGCAGAGGATGTTTCATTTAAACATAATGAGGATTTTTTCCCTGTGAGGGTGACAGAGCCCTGGAACAGGCTGCCCAGGGGGGTTGTGAAGTCTCCCCCTCTGGAGGTATTCAAAACCTGCCTGGATGTGTTCCTGTGTGATCTGCTCTGGGTGATGCTGCTCTGGCAGGAGGGCTGGACTGGCTGAGCTTTGGAGGTCTCTTCCAGCCCCTGCCATTCTGGGATCCTGTGGTCACTTATGCTTGCTCTGCTCATCACAAGTGATCCAGTGCTGGCTTTAAGGCCCCATCTGAACATATTGCTTGGTTGTTTAATAAACCTGTTAGCACAGAACTGTGTTGAGATGAGCTAACAGCTGCTTAATCTTCAATGGCTGGGCACTGCCAGCTCAGATGGTGTACTTTTCCCAGGTAACACATTTGCAGGTAGGTGGTTTGTACTGCCATCAGCACATAGACTCACTGAGCCGTTTTGCTTGGAGAGGACCTCTAAGATCACTGAGTCCAATCATCACCCTAAGACCACTATGCCCATTAAGCCATGCCCTGAAGAGTCATGCTCACAGGTCCCTTGAACACTTTGAGGGCTGCTGACTCCACCAATGCCCTGAGCAGCCTACTCCAATGCCTGACTACTCTTGCAGTCAAGAAATGTCTCTTAGTCTCCAACCTAACCCCCCCCCGGCACAATTTCAGGCCATTTCCACTTGTTCTATCAGGTGACACTATGACATGCTGCTCTTCAAGTCCTTCAAGCCCTTTTCCACACAGTGGTAAGCCCTTCCAGCACCACTCACTCTTTGGATTTCCCTCAAGAGACCTCACACAGCCACATACCTGTGAGGGACTCAGTGACCACCGCGATCATTTCTATGGGCTCTATGTAATCACTGTCACCTTGGTGCCACGACTGATCAGCATACAGGTTCTGCAGCATAAGCTTGTTACAGGTCACATTCACAGATCCATTTATCTGCAGTGTAGAAAAGAGGGAATAAAGAAACAATTGTTGAACCTGCAAAGCCAAGGACACCTTTTAATCTACAATCTATTTCTGGTTAAGTCACAGATTCACAGAATTAAGCAGGTTGGAAAAGACCTTCAAGATCATCCAGTCCAACCTAGCACCTAACCCTTCTAATTAACTAACCCATGGCACTGAGTACCTCATCCAGCCTCCTTTTAAACACCTCCAGGGACAGTGACTCTACCAATTCCCCAGGCAACCCACTCCAATGCCAATCACTCTTGCCGTGAAGAACTTCTTCCTAACATCCAGCCTAAACCTCCCTTAGAGCAGCTTGAGGCTGTGTCCTTGTTCTGTCACTGATTGCCTGGCAGAAGAGACCAACTTCATTGGCTGCAACCTCATCCACTCCAACCCCCTCTGCAGTCAGCAGGGGCATCCTCAACTAGATCAGCTTGCCCAGAGCCCTGTCGAGCCTCACCTTGTGTATCTCCAGGGATGGAGCCTCAACCACCTTCCTGGGCAACCTGTTGCAGTGTTTTACTACCCTCATGGTGCAGAACCTGCTCCTAGCATCCAATCTAAATCTGCTCTTCTCTAGTTTGAAGCCATTGCCCTCATCCTATCACCACAGTCCTTTGCAAATAGTCTCTCTCCATCCTTCTTGTAGCCTCCTTCAGGTACTGGCAGGCTGCTATTAGGTCTCCCCAGATCCTGTAAGGTTGGCCCCTACCTGGGCCAAGTAGTAAAATAACTTCCAGGCAGAGCTTGAGGGGCCATAGCAGCCAAGTATCATCCCAAATAAGCAGCTGGAATGTAAACACTATGTTGTGGAAAATAAGGAGTTTAACACTATCCATGCATATCACTCCACAGACCATGCCAGCAGAACCTGGCACTACAAAAGCAGAGGCAGGCTTGAAGTCTACAGTGCTAAAACTTGCTGACAGAAGACTCACCTCCAGTGTTGTTGTTATATTTCTCTTGTTTGTCCAATAAGAGAGAGAAAGGCAAGTGATGGTCACAGTCCCCTTTACTGGCTTTCCATAGGTGTACCTGGAACACATCAAAGTCAAACCAGGAGCCACTTCCTGGGCTAGGGCTCCTGAACAGCTCTCCAGGCAAAAAATTCTACTGAACTATTTCTCCATGGCTACAACACATTTGGACTTCAGAGGGTGCAGTTTTCAACTGACCAACACTAAAGGCTGAAACCCAAAACATGGAGAATGACAGAATGGGTTAAGTTGGAAGGGAACTTGAAGATCATAGAATCATATAATCAGCCAGGTTGGAAGAGACCTCCAAGAGCATCCAGACCAACCTAGCATCCAGCCCTGTCCAGTCAACCAGACCATGGCACTAAGTGCCCCAGCCAGGCTTTGCTTCAACATCTCCAGGAACAGCAACTCCACCACCTCCCTGGGCAGCCCATTCCAATGCCAATCACTCTCTCTGACAACAACTTCCTCCTAACATCCAGCCTGAATCTGCACTGGCACAACTTGAGGCTGTGTCCCCTTGTTCTGTTGCTGGTTGCCTGCTCCAGGGCTCTGTCACCCTCACTCTAAAGAAGTTTCTCCTCATGTTGAGATGAAACCTTCTGTGTTCCAGCTTGTAGCTGTTGCTCCTTGTCTTATTGCTGCTGACCACCACAAAGAGCTTGGCCCCAGCAACTTGACACCCACCCCTCAGATATTTGTAGACATTGATCAGATCTCCTCTCAGTCTTCTCTTCTCCATCCTAAACAGCCTCCAGGGCTCTCAGTCTTTCTTCATAGGGGAGATGCTCAAGTCCCCCAGGCATCTTCGTGGCTCTCCACTGGACTCTCTCCAGCAGGTTCCTGCCTCTCTTGGACTGAGGAGCCCAAAACTGGAGACAGTATTGCAGGTGTGGTCTCTCTAGGGTGGAGCAGAGAGGGAGAAGAACCTCTCTAGCCTTGCTGGCCACACTTTTCCTGATGCAGCCCAGGATGCCATTGGCTCTCTTGCCCACAAGGGCACATTGCTGGCCCATGCAGAACTTTCTGTCCACCAGCACTCCAAGGCCATTCTCCCCGGAGCTGCTTTCCCAGCAGGGCAGCCCCCAGCCTGTACTGGTGCCTGTTGTTATTCCTCCTCAGATGCAGGACCCTGCACTTGTCCTAACTGAACTTCCTAATCACTAAAATGGATGCCAGACAGCTAATGTCAACTCCAAAGCACATTTTTTATGCATTCTAAGTGTAACTTTTCCCTTTGATACTCAGAGACCCACAGTCATTTCCACATGAGTGAGGTTAATAATCCTATCAACCACCTACTTACTTGGCGGTGACAACAGCAGTTACATCTTCCTCTCTCAGAGAGTAGTAGAGTGGTGCTGTTATTGTAACATCAAATTTTGGTAGCACTGAAGAGGAAAAAAAAGGGATAATAATAACAATCATCACATAAAGCATCACATTCACACAAGGAAAAGCCAAAAAGCCTTCTTTTTGTTTGAAGTAATAAAGTAGAACATAGATTATAGAAGAACATAATAAGGGTAGAACATAGATCATAGATTAGAAGAACATAATAAGGGTAGAACATAGATCATAGAATAGAAGAACATAATAAGGGTAGAACATAGATCATAGGTTAGAAGAACATAATAAGGGTAGAACATAGATCATAGAATAGAAGAACATAATAAGGGCAGAACATAGATCATAGATCATAGAAGGTGGTAATAAGGGCAGAACATAGATCAAAGAAGAACATAATAAGGGTAGAACATAGATCATAGAACAGAAGAACATAATAAGGGTAGAACATAGATCATAGGTTAGAAGAACATAATAAGGATAGAACATAGATCATAGAATAGAAGAACATAATAAGGGCAGAACATAGATCATAGATCATAGAAGGTGGTAATAAGGGCAGAACATAGATCAAAGAAGAACATAATAAGGGTAGAACATAGATCATAGAACAGAAGAACATAATAAGGGTAGAACATAGATCAAAGATTAGAAGAACATAAGGGTAGAACATAGATCATAGGTTAGAAGAACATAATAAGGGTAGAACATAGATCATAGAATAGAAGAACATAATAAGGGTAGAACATAGATCAAAGATTAGAAGAACATAATAAGGGTAGAACAGATCATAGATTAGAACATAATAAGGGTAGAACATAGATCATAGAATAGAAGAACATAATAAGGGTAGAACATAGATCACAGGATAGAAGATCATAGAATGATGATTACCATGTAATATGCTAAAGGCCAGCAGCTTCCTGAGGAGTACAAGGTAAGGTATACAGAACTCTTTCAGTTGGAAAAGACCTCTCAGAGCATAGAGTCCAACCACCAACTTAAGACCACCCTGGCCATGAAACCACAATCCCAGATCCTAATCACACTCCAGACTAAGATCTTTTGTCTGGCATCACCCTAGCAGGCCTGCAGACCATCTGGTAAGGCATAAAACATTTTGCTTGTGCAGCCTTTACAGAATCATCAGCAAGCTTCATGATCAGCTATCACACAGATATTTTGGGATGAACACACTGCCTGCATGAGCCCAGAAAAATGGGAACCAGACTGGATAATCTTGGAGGTCTCTTCCAACCCAACCTGGTTGATTCTATGATTCATACACTTAAGCATTTTAAAGACAGTGTAACATCCAGACACTGCAGCACTCAGTTGTTTGGCCTACAAGAAAGCTAGAAAAGGGATTTTCTCCAAGGACTTGTGATAGGACAAGGGGGAATGGATTTCAGCTGAGGAAGGGTAGTTTTAGATGGGATGTTAGGAAGAAATTCTTTACAGTAAGGTGGTTGAGACACTGGTACTGTTTGCTCAGGGAGGCTGTGGAGGTTCTCTTCCTGGAGGTGTTCAAGGCCAGGTTGGATGGGTCCACTGGGAGGTGTCCCTGCCCATGGCAGGGGGGTTGGAAGTAGATGATCTTTAAGCTCCCTTCCAACTGAAATCATTCTATGTTCTATAACTATCAAAGCCACACAGGGCAGCTGATAAGGCTGTGCTTTTCCCAGGACACAGAATCAGTCTCAGGGAGGCAAGAGATACACGAATCAGGAGTGCTTAAAAGGCCAGTGCTAGCCAAGGGAAGCAGCTCAACATGGGGAATCAACCAAGACATTTGGGAATCAGGAGTGCTTAAAAGGCCAGTGCTAGCCAAAGGAAGCAGCTCAACATGGGGAATCAACCAAGACATTTGGGAATCAGGAGTGCTTAAAAGGCCAGTGCTAGCCAAGGGAAGCAGCTCAACATGGGGAATCAACCAAGACATTTGGGAATCAGGAGTGCTTAAAAGGCCAGTGCTAGCCAAGGGAAGCAGCTCAACATGGGGAATCAACCAAGACATTTGGGAATCAGGAGTGCTTAAAAGGCCAGTGCTAGCCAAGGGAAGCAGCTCAACATGGGGAATCAACCAAGACATTTGGGAATCAGGAGTGCTTAAAAGGCCAGTGCTAGCCAAGGGAAGCAGCTCAACATGGGGAATCAACCAAGACATTTGGGAATCAGGAGTGCTTAAAAGGCCAGTGCTAGCCAAGGGAAGCAGCTCAACATAGGGAATCAACCAAGACATTTGGGAATCAGGAGTGCTTAAAAGGCCAGTGCTAGCCAAGGGAAGCAGTTCAACATGGAGAATCAACTACCAGTTTTGGTCACTATTAAAGTCCCTGTAGTTAACACTTACCATATTCCATCACTTTAAATCTTTGATAATGAACTTGATCCTATTGAAAACAAACCAAAAAAAGCAATCATGAGAGACAACTCAGACAACTGTGGTTAAATTCACAAGCTTAAGATACCTTCTAGGCCAAATCTCACCCCATAATCAAGTTAAAACCCAATTTCTGACATGATCTAATTATAAATCATGGCTCAAGCATTAAGAGATCCTGTTGTGGAACTCCTGTAGGAACCAATAGCCTGTATGGGCACCATAGAAGAGCACAGATCAGAGAATCATAGAATTAACCAGGTTGGAAGAGCCCTCCAAGATCATCCAGTCCAACCTAGCACCCAGCCCTGGCCAATCAACCAGACCATGGCACTAAGTGCCCCAGCCAGGCTTTGCTTCAACACCTCCAGGCACGGTGACTCCACCACCTCCCTGGGCAGCCCATTCCAATGCCAATCACTCTCTCTGACAACAACTTCCTCCTAACATCCAGCCTAGACCTCCCGTGCCACAGCTTGAAACTCTGTCCCCTTGTTCTGTTGCTGCTTGCCTGGCAGAAGAGCCCAACCCCACCTGGCTACAGCCTCCCTTCAGGGAGCTGCAGACAGCAATGAGCTCTGCCCTGAGCCTCCTCTGCTGCTAGCCTCAAACTAGCACATGGGCAATGCCTACTGCTACAATGCAGCAACCAAAAAGCCTTGCAAGCAAGAGGCTCCACGACAGGATATATAAGATATCCAACTAAAATACAAGGTGGAGACTTGGGAACCAGACTGTAATTACTTTGTCTTGAGTTTTCTTGGAACAGCTGTGCTAACACCTGAACTGTTATTAAAAAGTACTACAGGATGTTTGACAGCAGCAGGCAGCCAGAGGCTGATTTAAAACAGGATTCAGAGGCAATACTTCCAGGAATCCAGACTCAGTGCCCTTGGGAACTGATCTGTAACCACTAGAAGGGAAATGTTATTAACTGGCTTAATGTGCTTTAAAGGCAAGAGAGAAACTCGAGGGAGAAAGGCTGGGCAGCTGGCTGTTTAAGCAGAAAGCTCAGGGCACAGCATCAGGACAGCTAAGTTGTGTGGGGAGCAGCCTGGCTTTGCCATCTGAACATTCAGAGATTCATAAGATGGTTTGGTTTGGAAGAGAACTCGAAGATCATCCAGCTCCAACCCCTCTGCCATGGGCAGGGACACCTCCCACCAGCCCAGCTTGCTCAAGGTTGCATCCAGCCTGG
Source organism: Pogoniulus pusillus (assembly GCF_015220805.1). Taxonomy (NCBI): domain Eukaryota; kingdom Metazoa; phylum Chordata; class Aves; order Piciformes; family Lybiidae; genus Pogoniulus; species Pogoniulus pusillus. The sequence goes on along the minus strand of NC_087288.1, from coordinate 3,319,809 downwards.
CCTTGAAGACCTCCAGGGAGGGAGCAGCCACAGCTTCCCTGGGCAACCTGTGCCAGTGTCTCACCACCTTCACAGCAAATCATTTCTTTTCAACCTCCAGTTTAAATCTGCCCTCCTCAAGCTTCAACCCATTCCCTCTCGTTCTGTCTTGACAAGCCCTTGCAAAATGTCCCTTCCCAGCTTTCCTGGCAGCCTCCTTCAGGTACTGCAAGGCCACTGTAAGGTCCCCCTGGAGCCTCCTGCTTGAGAGTCCAGCACAGAGTCGCAGAGAAGATGAAGGGAATGGAATATCTCTGTTACAAGGAGAGCCTGAGGGAGCTGGGGCTCTTAGCTTGGAGAAGAGGAGTCTGAGAGGTGACCTCATTTGTGTTTATAAAGATGTGCAGGGTGAGAGCTAAGATGCTGCAGCCAGGCTCTGCTGGGTGATGCCCAGTGGCAGGACAATGGGTGGAAGCTGAGGCAGAGGATGTTTCATTTAAACATAATGAGGATTTTTTCCCTGTGAGGGTGACAGAGCACTGGCACAGGCTGCCCAGGGGGGTTGTGGAGTCTCCCTCTCTGGAGATATTCAAAACCTGCCTGGGTGCATTCCTGTGTGATCTGCTCTGGGTGATGCTGCTCTGGCAGGGGGCTTGGACTGGATAAGCTTTCAAGGTCCCTTCCAGCCCTGACATTCTGTGATCCTGTGATTCTCTTCTCCAAGCTGAACAGCCTCAACTCCCTCAGACTCTCCCCACAGGGGAGGTTCTCCAGCCCTTTGGTCAAAGCCCTCCTCTGGACCCACTCCAACAATCTGATGTACTTCTTATTGCTTGGGGGCAGCAGAAATGGACTCAGTACTCCAGGTGGGGTGTCAGAGGAGCAGAGGGGGAGAACACTGCACTAACTATTCAATATACTCTGCCTTATCCAACATAAAACACCATGTGGGCAGATGATGCTCCACACATAATGCACCCTGCTTTGGCATTATATTCTTTTAACATTGAATCTGAGAATGAAAGCAGACTACACATGAACAACAAAGGAAAAGGAGTCTGAAAATGAACACCCAAAGGGTGGAGCTTGGCCTTGCTGGCTTATTCCCACAGGATAAGCACTGCTAGAACAGCCAGGCTTTTCTGGACCTGCAACCCTACCATTGGTTTGTTTTGGTTAATATATAATATATTATTCTTTTTTCTTCTCTATTTTAATCTTCAGTTTGACATCAGCAGGAAGCATTCAGCTTGACCTGCTTTTATCTCAGGTTTGGTTACACTGCGCTGTTCAGCTGCTCCAGCAGTCTGCATCATCACAGGGCATCTTCCAAAAGGGCAATCATTCCTGATGCTGAAACACCCAGGAGTAGAGAAGCTCTCACTCTAATTCTTTTTATTCTTCTAGTGATTAAGAGCCTCATTGATGACAGAAATATAGATGCCAAAGTCTGGTTTCAATTTCTTTTAGTTGGTTCATGCCATGCCTTGCTCCACCAGATTCAAAAGCCTTTTAAAGCCTCTAAGCTCACTCACAGACTGTTAATCAAGAAATCCACTGATCTATTTGATCCTCTGCAGTGAGCAGGATCACTGAGTCCAACCATTATCTAACTCTATCAAGCCTGATGCTAAACACTGTCCCTTAGTACCACAGGTCTGTGTGCCCAGGTGGCCAAGAAGGCTAACAGCATCCTGGCCTGGATCAGAAGTGGTGTGAGCAGCAGGAGTAGGGAGGTGCTCATGCCCCTGTGCTCAGCACTCCTGAGACCACACCTGCAGTACTGTGTCCAGCTTTGGTCACCACAGCACAGGAGGGACACTGAGGTGCTGGAGCGGTGCAGAGAAGAGTGATGAGGCTGAGGAGAGGTCTGGAGAGCATGACCTGTGAGGAGCAGCTGAGGGAGCTGGGGGTGTTTAGTCTGGGGAAGAGGAGGCTGAGAGGGGACCTGATTGCCCTCTACAACGACCTAAAAGGAGGTTTTAGTGAGGCTGGAGCTGGTCTCTTCTCCCCAGTTACTAATGATAGGACAAGAGGAAATGGCCTCAAGTTGCAGCAGGGGAGGTTTAGGTTGGCTGTTGGGAGGAAGTTCTTTCCTGAGCAGGTGGTCAGGCACTGGAACAGGCTGCCCAGGGAGGTGGTGGAGTTTCCAGCCCTGGGGGTGTTCAAAAGGAGAGTGGATGTGGTGCTGGAGGCTATGGTCTGGTGATGAAGGCTGCTGGGATGAAGGCTGGACTTTGCTGTCAACCAGAGCAGTGATTTAGGCAAAGAAAAACACAGAGATGCTTTTCAACCTGGGTCCCTTCACCTTTAGGTCTCAGCTTTACCACAGCTGCCTCAGCGTGTCTGAGAAGCTATCAAACAGCAGCAGCCAAGCACAGAGACAAGGGCAGGAGCACCTTAAAACGTTTCTCCCATCAAAGGCAGTGGCAACAACTCCACACCCACGTGAGAACACGTCCAAAACATCCAGTCCTGACACTCACTTGAGCATTGCCCTCACCTACCTCAGCCTGTAAAAATCTATCAAGTACATAACCACTACTGGTAAATACTACTCACAAGGATCACATGAGCTTTGCTGTTTGCTACCCAACCATCTCCTTCATTAGGGGACACGAAGCACTCCTGATTGTACCTGCTAAATATCTCTGAAGAGCCACTGCAAGCCAAGTTTGGAAATGAAGCTCCCAACTTCCAAGCATTTGAAGCAGGCTGCACCAAAGCCTGGCACAGAGTTTTGAACTGCCAAACCCTCAGCTTTTTTTAGCAAGATACTCCACAGGATATGAGCAGACCTTAATGGATTGGACCCATGGAGCTACTATCATAGAATCATGGAATTGTCAAGGGCTGGAAGAGACCTCGAGGATCATCCAGCTCCAACTCCCCCTGCCATTGGCAGGGACACTTCCCACTAGACCAGGTTGCTCAGAGCCACATCCAGCCTGGCTTTAAAGACCTCCAGGGATGAGGCTTCCAACACCTCCCTGGGAAACCTGTTCCAGTGTCTCACCACCCTCATGGTGAAGAACATCTTCCCAACATGCAATCTGAATCTACTCACTTCTATTAACAGCAGCAATGTGCAAAGTAGGTCACCCCAGTTCTGTTAGGCAATAGTTTCACTTTACAATTCATCCTTTCTACCTTCCAGCTATTTTTTTTCCCTCAGCAGCTCCTTAGTCACTGTGAATTACTGAACCACCCCAAAAACCAGGCAGGGATTTGTAAATAGTCTTTGATTCCACACCCCTTGAGACAGTGACTGGCTGGCTGCACAGCAGGGCAGGCTGGATTTCTGTTTCATTCACTCACAAAATAAACACAAGGGGTGTTTCACACAACAAAAATTCAATTAGTGTGCCACAAAAATATTCCTAACAAAAAAATCCTATTGGAATTAATATTCCTAATTCAAAACCAAGCATTCATCTCCACAAGACCAAGCTTTATGCCCATCTATCAGGAGAAAGGAAATGTCAGTGTGACTGGGCAGGGTTAATACTCACATTCACTTCCACCTCTATGGACCAGTCTCCCAGTGGAGGGTTCATGGATAACTGAAATTTCTTGGAAACTACTCCCAAATCACCCTCCTCCATCAACCACTGTTGAATCAATTTCTTCCCAGGGTCCTAGAAGGAAAGTCAGGCTGCATGTTAAATGCCAGTGGTCTTGCTAGCAAGATTTCAGTAGCAATAAATGGGATCTCTGTTTGTCACAGAAACCTGGAGCACATTCATATAGACTCACAGAATGGTTTGGGTTGGAAGTGACATTAAAGATCATCCAATTCCAAGCCCTCTGCCATGGTAAGGGATACCTCCCACCAGCCCAGATTGCCCAAGAACTCATCTAACCTGGCCTTGAATACTTCCAGGTTACTTAGCCAGTCTGACCTTGAACACCTCCAGGGAGGTTGTGGAGCACAGAAGCACAGAATGTGATCTTTGATCACATTCTGTGCTTCTGTGCTCCACAACCTCCCTGGGCAACCTGTGCCAGTGTCTCACCACCCTCACTGGAAAGAACTTTGATCCCATTCTGTGCTTCTGTGCTCCACAACCTCCCTGGGCAACCTGTGCCAGTGTCTCACCACCCTCACTGGAAAGAGCTTTGATCACATTCTGTGCTCCTGTGCTCCACAACCTCCCTGGGCAACCTGTGCCAGTGTCTCACCACCCTCACTGGAAAGAACTTTGATCCCATTCTGTGCTTCTGTGCTCCACAACCTCCCTGGGCAACCTGCTCCAGGGTCTCACCACCCTCACTGCAAAGAATTTCTTTCTACTATCTGCTCTAAATCTACACTCCTCAAACCTCAACCCATTCCCTCTCATCCTGGCGCTACAAACCCTCATAATAAGTCCCTTCCCAGCTTTTTGTAGGCCCCCTTTTAAGCAATGGAAGGTTGCTCTAAGGTCCCCCCAAAGCCTTCTCTTCCCCAGGCTGACAAGACTCTCACAAGGGAGGTGCTGCAGCTCTCTGACCATCAACATACAGCTCGATTCCCACGGATACTTACTCGGATAAATATATTCAGAGGTGCTTTGTAAGGTTTGAGGTGAGGGTAGACAGTGACAACCCGAAACATCACATCTTGCCCTGGCTTATAGATGGATTTGTCAGTCTGGATGAACACAGAGAAGCTCTTTGGCAGGAATGTGAGGCTGGTGCGGTTGGAGAAGACGCGGCGGCCGTCAGCGTGGCCTTCCACCAGCAACTCGTAATTCCCAACAGCACTGTTCAAAGGCAGCTGAAAAGAAAAGAGGGACACTCTTGTGACCTGGCCAAAGCATTCCTGAAGATATTATTGCTCTCAAAACAGTCAACAGAAAAGATCTGACACGTTCCTGAGCTCTCTGCTTAAGTAAACTCTCAGAAAGAGAAAGAGGTTTTCAGGACTTTCTGCCATTTCAGTGAGTATCTGAAAAGCTGTGAGCAAAAGCAACTAATTTTCAGTAGCAAACAGGTTTTCATGGGTGTAGGTCCCTATGTATTCATCTGCCATTACCTTTCTCCCATGAAAGGCAGCCAGGATACAAGAAGTCATGGCCACGGGGGTCTCAGGTTGACCATGGTAGCCTTGGGTTGAAGGTTGGACCTGATCTTGAAGATTGCTCTCTACAACTACCTGAAGGGAGGTTGTAGCCAGGTGGAGTTGGGCTCTTCTCCCAGACAATCAGCAATAGAACAAGGGGGGACAGTCTCAAGTTGTGCCAGGGCAGGTCTAGGCTGGATGTGAGGAGGAAGTTGTTGGCAGAGAGAGTGATTGGCATTGGAATGGGCTGCCCAGGGAGGTGTCTCTGCTGTCCCTGGAGGTGTTGAAGCCAAACCTGGCTGGGGCACTTAGTGCTATGGTCTGGTTGACTGGATAGGGCTGGGCGTTAGGTTGGCCTGGATGATCTTGGAGCTCTCTTCCAACCTGCTTGATTCTGTGATTCTATGATTCACCTCAACCCCACCAGCTCCTTTTCTAAGGGGTTGTTTCTCAAGCCAGCTATGAGCAAAGCAGCTTTCAAGAGGAGGTAGCAGGAACTTGTTGTGAAAATACTTTAGTCAGTGGTGAATGGCATTACTATCTCCGTTTTGGCACTCCTAACATGAGAGAGAAAAAGGCTTTCTCACGTACTCCTCCTGACCACAGCAGCCACCATCACAAGCACCTCAGACAGGGAAGCTACTGTCTCCTCTGGAAAACATGACTAGTTGACTAGCTAGCTTATTACACACTTCCACTGGCCATGCATTTGCAAATCCTTAAGAATCATAGAATCAACCAGGTTGGAAAAGATCTCTAATATCATCCTCCCTGGGCAGCCCATTCCAATGCCAATCACTCTCTCTGACAACAACTTCCTCATATTGTTGAGCCTATACCCACCCTGGCACAATTTCAAGCTCTGTTCCCTTGTTCTGTTGCTGGTTGCCTGGCAGAAGAGCCCAACCCCACCTGGTTACAGCCTCCCTTCAGGTAGTTGTAGACAGCAACGAGCTCTGCCCTGAGCCTCCTCTGCTGCAGGCTGCACACCCCCAGGGGAGGCTGTAGCCAGGTGGGGTTGGGCTCTTCTGCCAGGCAAGCAGCAACAGAAGAAGGGGACAGAGTTTCAAGCTGTGCCAGGGGAGGTCTAGGCTGGATGTTAGGAGGAAGTTGTTGGCAGAGAGAGTGATTGGCATTGGAATGGGCTGCCCAGGGAGGTGGTGGTGTGGCCGTGCCTGGAGGTGTTCAAGCAAAGCCTGGATGAGGCACTTAGTGCTATGGTCTGGTTGATTGTCTAGGGCTGGGTGCTAGGTTGGATTGGACGAGCTTGGAGGTCTTTTCCAACCTGCTTGATTCCATGAAATAGAGATGTGGTTATCAGTCATTCAAAAAAACCCAACCCACAAAGCAGAGATCTGTGTCCAAATCCTCTGAAATAGAGATGTGAGTATCAGTCACTCCAAAATAAATAAATAAATAGAACAAAACCCACAAAGCCAAGGTCTGTGTCCAAATTTCATGATAGTTTGTGCTGGTGCTGGAAATCAGCTCCTTGATCCTTGAGCACTCAATCTAAAAAGTCCTTGGCTTCTTGGTCAGTAACACACTCATGTGAGAATGTGAAAACAGCTTGGGCCACATACAAAAGACACCAACTCATCAACAGCCACTGATGAAGAGTCACAGAGAGTCAACATTCTGTGAGGAAGGAGAGAAGGAAAAGAATACTTACTGCTGGGAGAACAAGAGTCCCAAAGGAATCTGAATCAAAAAGCAAAAGAAGAAAAACCAGTGTCAGAAACCTCATCAAATCTTAGCAAAACAACATCAACAGGTCAATCAGAAGACCAGTGCTCCTCCTTGAGTCCCACTTTGCCCACAACATCCATCAGAGAGACAGAGTCCCTGGGCACATCCATCAGAGAGCCAAAGTCCCTGGATGTGGCTCCTCTGGGGCTCAGTGCACAGGAACTGCCCAGCCAGAAACTGTTAAGAAGGTTTCTTAAGAGATGATGATATTTCACTGGTAACAGAGGCTGGAGGTAGGGTAACTAGCAACAGCTTTGATGGAGTAAAGCTGCTTCCGAAGCACCCTGCAGGTGTTTCAAGGATCAAGGGATCAAGTGATCAAGGGAGGTTCTCCTCCACCTCTACCCTGCCCTGCTGAGACCTCATCTTGAGAACTGTGTTCAGGTTTGGGCTCCACAGTTGAAGTTGGACAGGGATCTGCTGGAGAGGGTCCAGCAGAAGGCTATGAGGATGATGAGGGGACTGGAGATCATGGCTGATGAGGAGAGGCTGAGGGACCTGGGGCTGTTTAGTCTGGAGAAGAGAAGGCTGAGAGAGGATCTAAGAAATGTTTAATATATGTTTCTAAATCTCTGAAGGCTGGGGGTCAGGAGAGGGGACAGGCTCTGCTCACTGCTCCCTGGGATAGGACAAGGAGCAATGGATGGCAGCTGCAGCACAGCAGGTTCCAGCTCAACACAAGGGGGAACTTCCTTACTGTAAGGGTCCCAGAGCACTGGCACAGGCTGCACAGAGAGGTTATGGAGTCTCCTTCTCTGGAGCCTTCCAAGGCCTGTCTGGTTGATTCTATGATTCTATGACTCTATGACTCTATGATGTGTTCCTGTGTGCCCTGAGCTAGATTGTATGGTCCTGCTCTGGCAGGGGGTTGGACTCTTTGGGTCCCTTCCAACTCCTGACATCCTGTGAGCCTGTGAAAAGACACAGAGCTGTGGTACTAAAGGACAGTGTTTAGCATCAGATTTGGTAGAGTTAGGTAATGGTTGGACTCAGAGATCCTGCTCACTGCAGAGGGTTGGACTGAATGATCTTTAAAGGCCCCTTCCAACCCAAACCAGTCTATGATTCTATGATCTTAGAGGTCTTTTCCAGTCAAACAGATTCTGTGATTCTGTACTTCTGAAATGCCTCTCAGCTGCATACTAACAACCTACCCCTCTGCGAAGTGAGGCTGTGCTAGAGCTGGCTTTTGCACAACCACCACCAGAAAAAGAAAGCCAACCTTGTCACTGCTGCTAATGCTTTATTCACAAGGAGCAGGGGCTGAGTTTCACTTACCACCCATGCCTGAGTGGATACACACATTGTGAGCATCACTACACCAGCTTGAATCTATCCAACACAGCTAATTACAGCAACAGCCTCAGCAGTGACTTGTGCAGGTCAGGAGACACCAAGCACCAATCTGATCTTCACACCACAGCCCACACCATGGAGTTTCTATTTCAGTCTTTACCCAGGCCAACACAAACACACAGAGCAAAGGCTTCCAAAGCAACCCGTCAACATAACAGGGCTGGTACTTCACAGCTTTCTCATCAGGGCAGTGCCTGCTTGCCTCCACCCAGCCAGGGTGATGGAGAACTGGAGCAGGCTGCCCAGAGAGGCTGTGGAGTCTCCTTCTCTGGAGACTTTCAAACTCCACTTGGATGTGCTCCTGCGTTGCCTGCCCTAGATGATCCTGCTCTGGCAGGGACTTGGTCTTTAGAGGTCCCTTCCAACCCCTAACATTCTGTGGTTCTGTGACTCTGAGAAAGACAGAAGTCTTCAGGTAGAAATACTGCCTGGGTCACAGTCTGGGAGCCCTAACATCAGGTCTGAGCCAGATGTAGTCACGATGCAGAAAGGACAAGCAGCAAGAGAGGGAGATCTAAATCACTTCTACTTTATGCAACCCAGAAAGCATTTACCTTCTGAGTGGTGTGAGAGAGCCACAGCCTTCCTGGCTGCCTTGATAGAGCACTGTCTCATTCCCAGCCAGTGAAAAAGCCATGGAAGAGGCTCCAGGGCATGAGGTAATCCTCCAGCTCATGCCACTAGGTAATTATTTAGTTAGGAACTGAGCAGCCTGGGCAGATCTGAAACTCTTCACCACTGCATCGATTTTCCCTGCCATCTGAGACCTTCCCATGCTCTCAGAGACTACCAAGCTGCAGTCAACCTCCTGCAGCTCTGCTCAGCTATGCCCAGAGATGCCTTCAGATGTGCCACCACCTTCTGTGAGGGTGCCAGAGCACTGGAACAGGCTGCCCACAGAAGCTGTGAAGTCTCCTTCTCTGAAGACTATCAAAACCTGCCTAGACACGTTCCTGTGCAACCTGATCTAGGTGAACCTGCTTTAGGAGTGGGGGTTGGACCAGATGTGCTCCAGGGGTCCATTCCAACCCCTACCATTCTGTCATCCTGTGCTCAGCCACAGGGAATACTTCCTTTCTGTCAAGGCTGAATTGCTGACATTCACTGCAGTTTTCTGACCACTTGATGAATTAAAGTTGCATTTAATTGATGGGAGTCTCAGGCTTACAGGGAGCTAAGCATGGTCCAACAGGTAGTACATTGCACTGCTCTGCTGGAAGCTCACAAGGAAGCTCTGCTGAGAGCTCTGCTAGAAGCTCTGCTACCATTCTCCCCATTAACTAGCAACAGGACAAGAGGAAATGGCCTGAAATTGCACCAGGGGAGGCTTAGGCTGGGTATTAGGAGAATTGCTTCACAGAAAGAGTGGTCAGGCATTGGAACAGGCTGCCCAGGGAGGTGGTGGAGTTCCCATGCCTGGAGGTGCTCAAGAAAAGTGTGGATGTGGCACTTCAGGACATGGCTTAAGGGTGAAGGTTGGACTGGGTGACCACGGAGGTCTCTTCCAACCAAAACAATTCTATGTATCTGGACACTTGTACCCAGGTGCAGTGTGAAACCCTTCCACATGGTTTACACACAGTCTCTAGAGACTTCCAAGGCCCACCTGGATGTATTCCTATGTGATATGCTTTTGGTGATCCTGCTCTGGCAGAGGGGTTGGACTCAATCATCTTCAGAGGTGTCTTCCAATCCCTACTATTCTGTTATTCTATGAGTCCACTGTCCTCCTAAAATGCAACATCTCCTTCAGCACATCCCTGCAAGGGATCCTTTCAGCCATTAAACACAGCTCCCAGCACTTACAGGGACCTCACAGAATCACAGAATTAACCGGGTGGGAAAAGACCTCTAGGATCATCGAGTCCAACCTTATCATAGAACCACAGAATCAACCAGGATGGAAGAGACCTCCAAGCTCAGCCAGCCCAACCTAGCACCCAGCCCTGGCCAAGCAACCAGACCATGGCACTAAGTGCCTCATCCAGGCTTTGCTTCAACACCTCCAGCCACACAGACTCCACCACCTCCCTGGGCAGCCCATTCCAATGCCAATCACTCTCCCTGACAACAACTTCCTCCTAACATCCAGCCTAGACCTCCCCTGGCACAGCTTGAGGCTGTGTCCCCTTGTTCTGTTGCTGGCTGCCTGGCAGCAGAGCCCAACCCCACCTGGCTACAGCCTCCCTTCAGGGAGCTGCAGGCAGCAATGAGCTCTGCCCTGAGCCTCCTCTGCTGCAGGCTGCACACCCCCAGCTCCCTCAGCCTCTCCTCACAGGGCCTCACTCTGGGCAGCAGTAGTACGTCTAGAAAGGAGCCCAGAGCAGCCAGACCACATGCACCAAGCAGAGCAGACCACAAAAAGCTTCCTCCTGACTCATCACATCTGCTTTTTCTGCAGCAGCAGAGTAAGCAGCACGACTGCAACAGGCCACAGAGGGGAAGAACCTGGCGAGAGCACGGATGGGTCCCTGCTACCCAAGCCATGAGTTAAAGAGAGCTGCCGGCTGGGAGCCGTGCCCTGGCTGCAGGAGGAGGCAGGAAAGCTTCCGTGGGCTGCTCCAGACTGAACTTGAGGCCTTCCAGGATCTGAAGAGGGCCTACAAAAAGCTGGGGAGGGATTGTTTAGGGTATCAGGGAGTGACAGGACTGGGGGGAATGGAGCAAAGCTGGAGATGGGTAGGTTCAGCCTGGACATAAGGAGGAAGTTCTTCAGCATGAGAGAGCCTGGAATGGGTTGCCCAGGGAGGTGGTTGAGGCTCCATCCCTGGAGGTGTTTAAGGCCAGGCTGGATAGGGCTCTGAGCTACCTGCTCTAGTGTGAGGTGTCCCTGCCCATGTCAGAGGGGGTTGGAACTGGCTGATCCTTGTGATCCCTTCCAACCCTGACAATTGCATGATTCTATGACAAGTGGCAATGGCTTCGAACTGCAAGACAATAGATAAGGTATAAGGAAGAAGTTTCTTTGCTGTTAAACTGATGAGATACTGGAACTGATCGAGTGGTTGGATGAGGCTTTGAGCAGCCTGCTCTAGGGGAAGGTGTCCCTGGCCATGGCAGGAGAGTTGGAACTAGATGATCCTTGTGGTCCCTTCTAACCCTGACTGCCTCTATGTTAAGCTATGGAGAGCTGCACAAACAATGGCAGCAGCTTGAATTCTCCCCACTGCATGGGTCAGACACAAGCACAGAAACTTACACCACCCCACCTCAAACTGGTGCCACCAGCAGCAGCAGGACAAGATGTAAACCTTTCAGTTTCCACTCCCCAAAATAAAAGAACAGAAGTTCCAGGAAAATGACTGGATGGCTTGGCACAGCCAACAAGAGCTTGTGCTTGGGCCAATGTAAATCAGCAGAGCTGCACGTCAGCCTCTCAATAATTTGCTCTAACTGAAGTTTTGATTCTGTGGTTCAGCTCATGGGGCAGGTATGGCTACAATCAGACTCTCCCACTTCAACTTTTCTACCTCCATCTTCATTCCTTCATAGTCCTGTGTGAGAATGGAAAAAAAAACAAAACAAAACTGGACTCACTTCAGCCTGAAAAACCAAAACTGGACTCACTTCAGCCTGAAAAACCAAAACTGGACTCACTTCAGCCTGAAAAACCAAAACTGGACTCATTTCAGCCTGATTTACTGAAGTGCTGCCATGTCTTGCTCCTGGCAGCTGTGCTCACAAATCCATGCTTAGGAAATGTTTACAGAAAAGACTTTTCTTTTGCAGTGGTAAATGGAATTCTTTTTTTCGTTGTTTGTTTGTTTTCTCAGTGCAGAGTCTGCTTCAAAAGCTCACATCAGAAAAAACACCAAACCCAAAACACTGTGTTCTTCACAGGCTCATAGGATGAAGGTACCTCTGGAGATACTCGAGCCAGAGCAGGAGCAGAGAATCCAGGGCAGGTCGCACAGAAACATATCCAGGTAGGTTGTTAGTATGCAGCTGAGAGGCATTTCAGAAGCACAGCATCACAGAATCTGTTTGACTGGAAAAGACCTCTAAGATCATAGAATCATAGACTGGTTTGGGTTGGAAGGGACCTTTATAGATCATCCAGTCCAACCCTCTGCAGTGAGCAGGATTGCTGAGTCCAGCCATTATCTAACTCTACCAAGTCTCATGCTAAACACTGTCCCTTAGTACCACAGCTCTGTGTCTTTTCACAGGCTCAGAGGATGTCAGGGGTTGGAAGGGACCCAAAGAGATCACTGAGTCCAACCCCCCTGCCACAGCAGGACCACACAATCTAGCTCAGGTCACAGAGGAACACATCCAGACAGGCCTTGGAAGGCTCCAGAGAAGGAGATTCCACAACCTCTCTGGGCAGCCTGTGGCAATACTCTTGACTGTAAAGTCAAGAAATTCTTGCTCACATTGAGGTGGGACTGCCTCTGCTGCAGTTCCCACCCATTGCTCCTTGTCCTATCCCAGGGCACAAGTGAGGCTGGCCCTGTCCCTTCCTGACCCCCAACCCTCAGCTATTGATGGACCTGGGGCTATATAGTCTGGAGAAGAGAAGATTGAGGGGGGATTTAATCAAAATTTATAAAGATCTGAGGGCTGGGGGTCAGGAGTGGGGGACAGGCTCTGCTCACTGCTCCTTGGGATAGGACAAGCAGCAATGGATGGAAGCTGCAGCACAGGAGGCTCCACCTCAACACAAGGGGGAACTTCTGTACTGTAAGGGTCCCAGAGCCCTGGCACAGGCTGCCCAGAGAGGTTGTGGAGTCTCCTTCTCTGGAGCCTTTCAAGGACTGCCTTGATGTGTTGCTGTGTGCCCTGAGCTAGATTGTATGGTCCTGCTCTGGCAGGGGGTTAGATTCAATGATCTCTTTGGGTCCCTTCCAACCCCTGCCATCCTGTGAGCCTGTGACCTGAGGGTCCAGTCAAGAGACAGGGCAGTGCAGCTCTAAAGAGCAAAAGAGAGGCAGTATCAATACCACCCTCATCATGTCAGTTATGGCAAACAGAACACCATTCCAAAGCCAAGCCACCTCTCAAACTCATCCACTGCAAATAAAACATTCAGGAAGTATTTCAGTTTCCTCTTGCAGTGAGTGGAAGAAGGAGGCTTGTTTTCATCTTGGTTCTCTCCCATTTTCTGGAATTCATTCAGAGCCTGTGAGGGTAAATCCCCATCACTTTTCAGAGATCACACAATTCTTTAGGTATATAAAAATATCATTAGCAGAGACCTCCTCCATTAGTAAATAAAGGCAATGTAAATCCCCAGCCACAGAAAATAAGCACCTGGACATGACAGCTGCACTTCCAGAAAGCTGGAAAAGTGAGGCAGAAGGGCTTTGGCACCCTGGCCACACTTTCTAGCAGCATACTTATGTGGAGTGCAATGAATCAATGTGAAGCAGCATCAACCTCTGCAGATAAAGCCTCAGCTCTGCCTTCACAAACAGGTACTGAGAGAGAGCAGAGCAGTACAGAGAGTCATAAGAGCCTCAGGAACAGCCCTTGGTCACATTTTCCATCCACAACACCTGGGACAGGGAGTCCTCTAACTTCTTTCCACCCCGTGTGACGGCCCACCTTCTCCTGTCTGGTTGGAACTTGCCTCCTCAGGTATCTCCAATCTCTTCCTCTGCTCCCCTTGGAATTTTTCCAGCTAGTTTGCAGCCTCCTTGAGGAGTGCCTCAAATCTAGGCACATCCTGGGGAGCAGTGTGCCTGTTAGAGCTGTGAAGACTGCCAGAACACTTTCTCTTTACTCGCAGAAGACATTTCTGTGTCTACACTTGGGTGCAGCATCTGCCTTCTCTTTTCAGTGCTGCAGCACTGCTTGCAAGCCTTCACCTTTTGGTACCTTTAAACCAGCACCCCACACACCCTTTCTTGCAGGGCTGCTGCCTCACCTCATTCTCTATCCAGTCAATACTGGATTCCCATCATAACGGTAGCACAGAGATGCTGCAGAGAGTCCAGGGAGGGTCACAGAGGTGGTCCAAGGGCTGCAACACCTCTGCTGTGAGAACAGGCTGAGGGAGCTGGTGGTGCTCAGCTGGAGAAGACTCCAGGAAGATCTTAGAGCTGCCTGCCAGTACCTGAAGGGATCCTACAGGAATGCTGCAGAGGGACTTTACCTGAGGGTGTCTGAAGACAGAACAAGAGCAATGGTTGGAAGCTGAGTGAGTGCAGAGTTAGAGTGGAACATAGGGAAGAAGTTCCTCAATATGAAGGTGGTGAGACTCTGGAATAGGCTGTCCAGGGAGGCTGTGGGTGCCTCATCCCTGGGGATGTTCATGGCCAGGTTAGATGAGGCCTTGAGCAGACAAGTCTAGTCGAGAAGTGACCCTGCCCATAGCAAGGAGGTTGAAGTCGATGGTCTCTGACATCCCTTCCAACCTGAGCCATTCCATGATTCTATGATCTAGTCCAGCTCCCTGTGAGTGAGCTGGAGCCCTGCAGCAGGCTACCCAGAGAGGCTGTGGAGTCTCCTCTGGAAACACTCAAAACCAACCTGGATGTATTCCTGTGTGACCTGTCCTGGTTGATGCTGCTCTGGCAGGAAGGTTGAACTTGATGATCTCCAGAGGTCCCTTCCAAGCCCTAACATTCTGTGATTCTGTGACTGAGTCTGTGGTTTTGTGAACAGTCCTTTAGTCCTCCACAAGCACAGAACAACACAATTATCCCAGCAAACTACACTCATTGCTCTCCTAATCACATTTCCCATATTGCTAGAACGAGTTTAAAATCCAATCCTCCCTGCCCAGCATCCTTGCCACTCCTTCACTGATCTAATAAACATTCTCCCTTCTTCATCCATATCAGCCACACTGAAAAACAGAGTTTCAGGGCAACCCATTTCCAGTTTGAGAGAGAAGCACTTTAGACCTACTCTGCGAATATTGTTTTCCAGCCAGCCACAAAAGTATTTCCTGAGCGTTCCATGCTGTCCCCACTTCCTCAGCTGGCTTGTCAGAGTGCCACACCAAACTATCAAAAGCCTTGCAACAGTCAAAACAGACAAATATCCCACTCCTTCTCCACCTACAAGCCCTGCCAGCCCACGGTGGAACCCATTGTATCGGCGTGCTTTCAATCTTCTCTTCACTCCAAACTTCACTACCAGGTTTAAAGTCATTTCAGTCAGTTCCCTAAATATTCTACAGGCCATTGGATCAGGCCTAAACATAGAAACATAGAACCATAGAATCACAGAATCAACAGGCTGGAAGAGATCTCTAAGCTCATCCAGTCCAACCTAGCACCCAGCTCTACCCAATCAACTAGGGCACAGAATCATAGAATCAACCAGGTTGGAAGAGGCCTCCAAGTTCATCCAGTCCAATCTATCACCCAGCTCTATCCAATCAACTAGAGCATGGAATCAGTCAGGGTGGAAGAGACCTCCAAGCTCATCCAGTCCAACCTAGCACCCAGCCCTACCCAATCAACTAGAGCATAGAATCACAGAATGAACGAGGTTGAAAGAGACCTCCAAGATCACCCAGTCCAACCTAGCACCCAGCCCTGGCCAAGCAACCAGACCATGGCACTAAGTGCCCCAGTCAGGCTTGGCTTCAACACCTCCAGGCACAGAGACTCCACCACCTCCCTGGGCAGCCCATTCCATGACATCTGCTTAACCAAAATGTTCTTTACTTTGTTTCTCCCCTTGCATTGTATCAGATCATCCTCCTTTTCCACAGCACTTATTTGACCCTCTTAGTAAAGACTGACCACTCACTGCCTCTCAGCATCACTGACCAGCTTCCTTCCCATCAGTGAGCACTGGCCTTAGATTTCCTTGTGCCATCCCTGTATACTCTGGCACCTCTCCTATACTCCTCTTAAGCAGCCAGTCCCTTTTTTCCACATACTGTGGACCTCCTTCTTCATTAGAGATTTTTTTCCCCCAGAAGTTCTCCTGCTCTTTGGCTTTTTAAGTAGTATGAATGCAGGATTGGAGCAGCTCCTTCCTGCCTCACCACACTGCCAGTAAAACTCTTCACCCCACAGATTTTCAGCATAGATTTTTTGTGGTCACCAAGGGGTCAGTTATTTTACTCTGAAATAAGGCACAGAGGCAACTCAAGAGGGGCAACTCAAGGGAACAAAAGGGACTGACACGCTCAGGTCATTCATTCCCTGTCACTTTACAACTTACTACTCCCAGTAGGTCCACACACTGACATGGTCAGAGCCACATCACTAAGCATGCAAAATATGCCTGTTGGTAAGAGCAGGTTTTCCATTGTCTGTCTGGATGATGCCTGCATGTCTGAGCTTGACAGATGTTTCATAAACCCTAGCTGAGCACTTACCAGGCTCTAGCTCAGTAACCCTGCTAATGAGTACATTTAACTCCACTCCAGAAGCACAGAGAAGCAGTGCAAATTAATTAATATGTATTACAACTAATTTACAGGGAGCCCAAATTGCCTGTGCTACAATAAGACTCTTCAGTTCACGAAGTAGTTCTCCCTCACCATGCCTTAAGTGCATTCTGTTGGAGCTTCACACAGAATCACAGAATTAACCAGGTTGGAAGAGAACTCTAATATCAGAGTCCAACCTAGCACCCAACACCTTCTAATGAACTAAACCATGGCTCCAAGTGCCTCATCCAGCCTCCTGTTAAACACCTCCAGTGATGGTGTCTCCACCACCTCCCTGGGCAGCCCATTCCAATGCCAATCACTCTCTCTGACAACAACTTCCTCCTAACATCCAGCCTAGACCTCCCCTGGCACAGCTCGAGACTGTTTCCTTGCTCTGTTGCTGGCTGCCTGGCAGCAGAGCCCAACCCCACCTGGCTACAGCCTCCCTGCAGGCAGCTGCAGGCAGCAATGAGCTCTGCCCTGAGCCTCCTCTGCTGCAGGCTGCACACCCCCAGCTCCCTCAGCCTCTCCTCATAGGGTTTGTGTTCCAGGCCCTCCTCAGCTTTGGCGCCCTCCTGTGGACACTTCCAGTACTGCAACATCTCTCTTGAATTGAGGGGCTCAGAACTGGACACAGCACTCAAGGTGTGGCCTGAGCAGTGCTGAGCATAGGGGCAGAATATCCTCCCTTATCCTGCTGGCCACACTGCTCCTGATCCAGCCCAGGATGCCATTGGCCTTCTTGGCCATCTGGGCACACTGATGGCTCATGTTCAGCTGCCAACCAGCACTCCCAGCTCCCTCTCTGCCTGGCTGCTCTCAGCCACTCTGTTCCCAGCCTGTAGCACTGCATTGGGTTGTTGTGGCCAAAGTGCAGAACCTGGCATTTGGCCTTGTTGAAACTCCTGGCACTGGGCTGTGCCTGTCTGTGCAGCCTGTCCAGGTGCTTCTGCAGGGCTCTCCTGCCCTCTAACAGATCCACACATGCTCCCAACTTGGTGTCATCTGCCACTTTTCTAGGTGACAGCAGAGTTGAAATGAGCTGCCCCAGCATCCTATCAAGCTGAGCCTTGAAATTCACCAACACAGGGGAATCCACTGGGAGATGATTCCAATGCCTGACTGTTCTCATTGTGAAACATTTCCTTCTGCAGTCCAATGGGAATCTCCCCAGCAGTAACTTGCACCCATTATGCTTTCTTTTTTCCATGGGACTCCCTGTAGAAAGGGAGTCTCTATCCTCCTGGTAGCCACCTGTCTTGGTTTAGAGCAAGGCAGATGCTCTTTTGCCTCTTCCAAAAGGGGTACAAGCAAAACACTCACACACTGGATTGGAGAGAATTGGAAAGGGAAAATTTCAATGGGAATGCTACTCATAACTACCTAAAACAGTACACAGCATACAAGACACACAAATCCACAGCCCACCTTGGCCATGCTTCTCCAATAACCCCCTTAGACTGAAGCTTCACACAAACCTCCTTAACCAGGCTAATAAACCCAGGCCTCCAAACCTCTCCACCATCCCTCTCTGCCCTCCCATACCAAACCAGTGTGACACAGCTGAAATTTGGCTTGGCAGCTCCAAGTCCCAATTAGGCTGCTCCAGGTTCCAACTGGCAGCCATTGCCAAGGTTCAACCAGGTCTCACTCCTCTGCAAGACATAACAGCCTGTGTGTCCTCCTGGGAGGTAAAAGGGAAGACACTGACTCTTCAGCCAAATTTATAGGGATGCAGGACTTATGGGAATGAGGTACACTTTCTGGTCCACCTCCTGGACCTCCCTGGCCTCTGCAAGCCCTCAACTTTGTGGTTTGTAAAGGCACCCAGCCTCAAATTCATACCCTCACCCTTTATGTAGCGTTCCACAGCAGCTCAGAGGGCAAGCACTCTAGTTCTCGTAAAAGAAATAAAGCAAGAACAAATGGCTGAGTCTCCAATTCAGCAAGATCCTTTTCACAGGACCACAGGATGTTAGGAGTTGGAAGGGACCCAAGGAGATCATCAAGTCCAACCCTCCTGCCAGAGCAGGAACTAACTCAAAAGTTCAGACCACACTGAGCTGCTGCCACTGGAGAACCAGAGCACATCCTTAACTTTCAGCAACTACAGATGCACTTTGTCAAACAGGTATGGAACAGTTCTCAGGTACTCAGCTGAACCCAGCCTGCAAGATTAAACAGCACTAATAAAAACAGTGTCCTCAGCCTGTCCCCTGTCCCTGTCCCCAGCATCCAATTCCCACCTCCGCGCCCATCTCGGTTCCAGCAGCACAAATGTTTGCTCTCTGAACCAGGGGAACCTCTCTGCCTAAAACAATATTTAACAAAACAGGAACTTTATGTTTTAGTCAGAACAGTTTCTCAAAGCAATTAATCCCTTGCTGTTGCTGTCACCATGCAGGGAAAAATACAGAGCATAACTGAGCCAGCGTGGGCAAGAGTGCCACTGAATTTGCA
Source organism: Pogoniulus pusillus (assembly GCF_015220805.1). Classification (NCBI taxonomy): domain Eukaryota; kingdom Metazoa; phylum Chordata; class Aves; order Piciformes; family Lybiidae; genus Pogoniulus; species Pogoniulus pusillus. The sequence goes on along the minus strand of NC_087288.1, from coordinate 3,300,880 downwards.
ACCTAACCGAGGGAGATGGAGCAGCTTTCTGGGTATTGGGCAGTCAGCCACTTCAGCTGCACCCTGACTCCCTGCTTTTGCATGAAGCATTTTACTGCACATGGTAAGCACAGAATCATAGAATGGTAGGAGATGGAAGGGACCTCTAGAGATCACCAACTCCAACCCCCTTGCCAAAGCAAGATCGCTGAGGGCAGGTTGCACAGCAGCACGTCCAGGTGGAAAGTCTCTAAAGGGGGAGACTGCACAACCTCTGTGGGCAGCCTGCCCCAGTGTGCCAGCACTCTGACAGGAAAGAAGTTCATCCTTGTGTTGAGGTGGAACTTTCTGTGTTCCAGTTTGTGTCTGCTGGCCCTCCCTCTATCAATGGGCACCAGTGAAAAGAAACTGGCCCCATCTTCTTGACACCCACCTTAAGGTACTTCTAAACATGGATCAGATCCCCTTTCAGTCTTCTCTTCCCCAGACTAAACAGCCCCAGATCTCTCAGTGTCTCCTCATAAAAAAGATCTTCTATTCACTTAATCATCCTCAAGGCCTCCATTGGACCCCCTCCAGTAGTTTCCTGTCTCTCTGGAACTGAGGAGCCCAGAACTGGACACAATACTCACTAGGGCAGAGCAGAGGGGGAGGAGAACCTCCCTGAATAAAACTCATCAGACTCATGCCACAAGAACAGTAACACCACTGTGTGTAACTTAACAGGCCCAAGTGACAGATAAAGCAACATTTTTTGGGCACTAATATATGCAGCAATGATGTCATTTGAAGAAGATTTTGCATGCCTGGAGACAGACAGAGAGCTCTGACCACAGCTGGCCTAATAAAACCTCCTCCAGCCTTCCTCTAAGTCACATTCTTAGACTAACACAGCTACAACAATATCACTAACATATTTTATCTTAAGGCTGTTTTGCTGTTCAGTGAGGAATTCAGAGCTTTAGAAACTGATTTGGACCAACTGCTTTCTCTCTGAGTAACTCTATTCATGACTGATCTGCTCCCATAGCACCTTCGGATGCACTCCTCCAACACTACATCCTCTGTTCCAGGAGAGTTCCTCTGCTCCTGGCATCTAACAGTTTTGCTCACATATTTGTTCCTGGACAACAGATGAGTAGCAAGTTAGATAATCTGACTTGAAAGAATGGATGGCCACATACTAGATGCTTCTTTTCCTTTTCCAAGAGGAAATACACTGCATGCTTAGCTTTTTTTTTTCCTGTTCCATTCATCAAGTTAGGGGGGAAAAAAGGATGGAAAATTCAAATACCTACTTAAAAGGCAGGGGGAAAATATTGGAAATTAAACAACAAACTTCCAAGTAATGCATTACAGCATTCCTCCTTTGCTCTCACTGAATCCAGTCCAATACAGTATCACGCCTGGGCTCTCATCACCTCTGACTTCAGCAGCTCCCAGTTATCAAGCATCAAGGACAAGTGCAGAGTCCTGTATCTGGGGAGCAATAATAAACTGCACCAGTACAGGCTGGGAGGTGATCTGCTGGAGAGCAGCCCTGTGCAGAGGGACCTGGGAGTGCTGGTGGCTAAGAAGTTACCCATGGCACAGCAATGTGCCCTGGTGGCCAAGAAGGCCAGTGGAGTCCTGGGGTGTATTAAGAGGAGTGTGTGCAGCAGATCAAGGGAGGTTCTCCTCCCCCTCTACTCTGCCCTGGTGAGACCTCATCTTGAATACTGTGTTCAGGTTTGGGCTCCCCAGTTGAAGAGGGACAGGGATCTGCTGGAGAGGGTCCAGCAGAAGTCTATGAGGATGATGAGGGGACTGGAGGGCATGGCTGATGAGGAGAGGCTGAGGGACCTGGGGCTGTTGAGTCTGGAGAAGAGAAGACTGAGAGGGGATTTGAAAAATGTTTCTAAGTATCTGAAGGCTGCCAGGAGTGGGGGACAGGCTCTGCTCACTGCTGCCTGGGATAGGACAAGCAGCAATGGATGTAAGTTGCAGCACAGCAGGTTCTGCCTCAACACAAGGGAGAACTTCTTGACTGGAAGGGTCCCAGAGCACTGGCACAGGCTGCCCAGAGAGGTTGTGGAGTCTCCTTCTCTGGAGCCTCTCAAGGCCTGTCTGGATGTGTTCCTCTGTAATCTGTGTTAGACAGGACTGTCCTGCTCTGGCAGGGGGTTGGACTGGATGATCTCCTTGGGTCCCTTCCAACCCTAATACCCTGTGATCCTGTGATCATTCCATGTGCTGTGCAGAGGGAGACATCCACATATTTTCACCAAGCATCACTCCATGTGCTGTACAGGGGGGAGACATCCACATATTTTCACATGCTTGGAATTACCAGGTGCTTGTCTGCTTTTTAATGTGGAAAAGGACAACAACAGACATGTTGAAACCAAAGCAAAACTCATTGAACCTGACGTTAAGTAGAAGAGAAGCAGGAAGTAAAGACCAGTAGAGGAAGAAAATGAGCAGAGAGTTGTTGGGTGTTTGTTTTTTTTTTCTTTTAAAAACAATCAATCAGTTGGTTTGAGTTTGGTTTAGTTTTAGATCAAAATACTGCCAGAAAAGGTTTGGAGAGGAAATTATGCCCTTAAAAAGGGCAAGCTCACTGGTAATAGGATAAGAACTGCATCCAAGTTACTTTCTCCACAGAATAAGAAGGTTCCTTTATCTGCTGCTGAATCCTCTGCTAGGTCCAGCCCAATACCCTCAGTCTGTACTTCTGAACAAGTGAAATCTAAATGTGGCAGGCAGCACATGATGAAGACTTAGGACTAAAAGCTATAGGCATGACAAGCAGCCTGTTTTACCTGCAGGCAGATTCTAGGTGCCAGCAAATACATCCTCCTAAATTAATTGCCTTTGGCATACATCATAACTCCTATTCCTAGGTTTGGACACTAACAGATCAGGTGTATAAATTGTATTTAAATCAGGAAAGAAGACTGAGATCAGTTGGTTTGTGGGTTAAGATTATTTGGTGTGTGGGTTATTTTAGTTAGCCACAGCACCACAAGAAATTTGCAACAGGTTTGTGCTTTCACACAGGTTGCTGGAGGACATAATAGTATAAGAAATAGACCTGATGGCAACGGGAAATATAGACTGGATAAAGGGCACTGAAGCCTCAAAATGCATAGTTCTGGAGAACTTCTTCAGAACATTTCACATGACAAGAAGAGTTTTGATCTGATTTACTTTCCTGCATCATGGGGCCAAGAATTTTTGATCTGGGCAAATGCATTCCACCAGACTCAAAGTCTCAGTTTTCACTACAGATTGTGGACCCCACCTGGAGTACTGCATCCAGGTCTGGGATGTGGAGATGCTGGAGCATGTCCAGAGAAGGACCACAAGGATGATCAGAGGGCTGCAGCATCTCTGCTGTGAGGACAGACTGAAAGAGTTGGGAATGCTCAGTCTGGAGAAGAAGAGGCTCCCAGGTGACCTTCTTGTGGCCTTCCAGTATCTGAAGGGGGCCGACAGAAAGCTGGGGAGGGACTTTTTAGGCTCTCAGGGAGTGACAGGACTGGGGGGAATGGAGCAAAGCTAGAGGTGGGGAAAGTCAGCCTTGAGATAAGAAGGAAGTTCTTGAGCATGAGAGCAGTGAGAACCTGGAATGGGTTGCCCCAGGAGGTGGTTGAAGCTGCATGGCTGGAGGTGTTTAAGGTCAGGCTGGATGAGGCTGAGGGCAGCCTGCTCTAGGACAGGGTGTCCCTGCCCATGGCAGGGGGCTGGAACTAGATGATCCTTGTGGTCCCTTCCAACCCTGACTGATTCTATGATTCTATGAAATATGTTTCTGCAAAGGCAGAGCACTTCCAAGGAACAGCATCTGACACACTGATCTCCACTTCCCTACTGTCCTCAGGTCCTCCCTTTCTTAAGGCACAAGAAGCAGCCAGCTCCAGATGCTGCATCACCTTGTTTGACCCTTACCATTAGCCCATTGGCTTCCACCTCAACAACAAGCCTACCAGAAAGCTCCTCTGCCTCTCCTTCCTCACCAGTGGCCCAAACTGCACTGAGCAGAGCACTTCCTATCTGCTCAGAAACTCCACATCGCTCACACTTCACCACTCTTTGATTACTCTCAGCATTTCCACTGCATGCACACTCACACAAGCAGTGGCTGGCCAGCTCAGCCACCCACCTGCACACAGAGCCAGCAGAGGGCAAGGCTATTTTCAAGCACTTGGTTAAAATACAGTTCCTATTTTAGCACCATTTAGGAGCTGTGATATTTTGGGAGCAACAAAATATTTGTGGAGGGGAAAAAAAAGCAACTAAATCTGGATCCTCCCAGGCCAGCTCCAGACTCTTACCTTTCTCGAAGACCATCTCCCTTCTCAAGATGGTCTCATTATCTCTGATGACTTCTCCCCGCACGGTGACCTGCGCTGGGCTGTCCGGCAGCAGAGCTACCCCAACAGTCACGTTTGCTCCAGGTCTGATGTTCCAGGGAGCTACCACCAGGAACGTCGGTCTGGAAAATCCAAACGGGAGAGGGAAAAGGGGCAGGAAATGAAACACGATTCTCCCAGACGATCGCCGGCTCTCGCAGAACCCGGTCGCCAAGCTGTTGCGCTGGAGGTGATGCTCATTCGCAGGCGCTGCTCAGCGCAGCCGGGGCTTGCCGAAGCGGGACAAGGCAGCGCTGCTCTGCCTGCTCCCCGGGCAGAGCCCCCACCGCCTGCCGCTGCCTCCTCCGCCGGGCGAGGAGAGGAGGGAAGGAGGAGCGCCGCTCCCCACGGCCCTAACCCACCCGGCCCCACGCACCCGGCCGCTGCGGAGCCGCAGAGAACGAGGAGGAGGAGGAGGGGGACAGCCCGGCGGGTCCGCGCCATGCCGCTCCTTGCCCGCAGCCCGCTGTGGCACCGCGATGCGCAGGGCCAGCCCCGGGAGGCGGCTCCGCGGGCCGGGGAGGGAGGGAGGCGGGAGGGACGGGAGGGACGGGAGAGGCTGCCGCTGCCCCGGGGCAAGGCGCGGCGCCGCCGCAGAGATCCGCAGCAGGACCCGCGGGGGCGTTGCTGCGGTAGGCACCAGGGTGGAGCGGGGCAGGAAAGCCGGGCAGAGGGGTAGGGAATCATATGGAATGGGTTGGGTCGGAAGGGACCCCAAAGGCCATCTAGTTCCAAGCTGCCGCCTCGGGCTGAGACACCTCCCGCTAGAACAGGTTGCTCAAGACCTCATCCAACCTGGCCTCGAACGCTTTCGGGGCTGGAGCTTCCACACATACATAGACACACCCATCTACATCCATGGGTGCATTCCCACTCCCCACAGCCCTCGCACCCCTCATCTTTAGGCAGATGCTGCTGGGAGCAGGTGGGATTCTCAGATGGACACAACACCCTCCAAAAGAAACACGGTGGGGAATGTTTTCAGGTTGTCACGTCCAGCAGATTGGCAGCCTGCTGCTGGGAACTGCCCGTGTATTGCTAACTGTGCATTGTGGAGACTCGGAGAAACTAGAGGAGACTTGGAGAGCCCACCGAGGCACGGAGCTCAGGCTCAGGGCGAAGTGAGGGATGGTTCTGGGTCTGTGCGGGCTGAATGGTGCTGGCAGAAAACCAAGGAACCTCAGAACTACTTAGACGTGAACTGATTGGTAATGGAGCTGTGGCTGCACTGTCCTCTGCACCCAGCATCTGCAAAATAAGGTCATGTGTGCATCTTAGCCTACTTCCCAAGTCCCCCAAAAATCAGTGCTCTGAAGGAAGCTGGGTGAGATTCTGCTCCTATAGCATGCTCGTTGTAACTGTGTAGACTAGACACATGTTTTGATTCATCTGAATTCTTTCATCCCTGCACAAGTCTAATACATTTAGACGTTCCACCCAGTTCTGGAAGTTTGCCTCTTCAGAAGTACTGGGCTGGCATCCTCTGCACTGAGTTACTCAGACAAAAATGCAGCCACAGGTATAACAGCCCTGAAGAGAAGCATCACAGTTGGGTTCTTTCCTTATGAAAATCAGATATGAACAACCTGTCTACGTAAACACAACATGCTAACAGTTTCCCAGGCAGTCTTTTCACATATTTTCCATCTGCTTTTCTGAGTTTTCAAACCTCTGCTTGATTCTTTTTGAGGCATTGGAGGGACAGGAGAGCACAACCACAGCTGATGCCTGGAAGATGGGTCTTGGCAGCTCCTCACCAGCCAAAGATGCAGGAGGAGGCACTGTTTGGGAGATGTTTGCTATTGTTATTTGGAAGGCTTGACTCACAGCCTGTAAGAAACAGTCACTGCCACTGCTTTTCCTGAAGGTGGTGAGAGAAAGTGCTTACAAGTAGTGCTGCACCCCAAGCAATCCAGCCTTGGATAGTAAAGCTACTCACAGCATTAAGTTTCTCCAGTCTTTGGCACTAAGCCCAACTGGTACTCGCCCATACCTGTCAGTACTCATCAGCTCTCTTAGTCTCTGGAACAAGGTGGCCACATCCAAACTTCCTATTGGGTATGCTGACCCCCCCAAACTGCACCACAAATTGTTCAAGAGAGCCCTTGCTGACCAGGGCAATGCCACATCAGGGTGAACTTCAGGGTAGAGACAATCAACTTCCAGTCCCAAGAACATTTGCTGGCACTGTTTACTTCATTAGCAGGGATGTAGCCCAGAAGTTCATTAGTGAAACCACTTGCAAACGTCACAGATTCTGCCCAGTTGTGCAACACTATTGTGGAGTCCTTTCTCCCCTTTATTTCCTAAGGGATTCTTACTTAAGGACACTTTTGTGTATGCATTTGAGCTCTTCTCCTGCAAAAAAAAACACTGCTAAGGGACTCTTTCAGCAGGAAGGAAGAGAATAAATGAATTATTGATGTTAGGATTACAACAGAGTAACAGATAATTGTTAGAAGCCATTCCATAACAAGATGCAAGCTCTCTTTCTCACAAGTGTATCCATATACTCAGAGACAGGTTAAATTAATGGAGGACCATCCTACTATCTGGAGATGTCTGAAGCCCTGAGTCCTCCAAACAAGTTAAATTAGTGGAGGACCATCCTACTAGTTAAATTAATGGAGGATCATCCTACTATGTGGAGATGTCTGAAGCCCTGAGTCCTCCAAATAAGCTGAATTAGTGGAGAACCATCCTACTAGTTAAATTAATGGAGGATCATCCTACTATGTGGAGATGTCTGAAGCCCTGAGTCCTCCAAACAAGTTGAATTAGTGGAGGATCATCCTACTAGTTAAATTAATGGAGGATCATCCTACTAGTTAAATTAATGGAGGATCATCCTACTATGTGGAGATGTCTGAAGCCCTGAGTCCTCCAAACAAGTTAAATTAGTGGAGGACCATCCTACTACGTGGAGTCCTCTGAAGCCCTTCATTCTCTTCCTAATCCAACATGGAGTTTCCTCTCTTGGAGTTACAGCACCCTCTGATTCCTTCTGCCTCATCAAAAGGTACTTATAGTCCCTTTTCATCCCCATCTGGTACATGCAGAGGGTTTTCATGGTTAAGTGTATTGTGTAGGAATCAAATGTGGTAGCTAAGGATTAAGTTCCCAGGTAGCAGAAAGCTTCAATGCCTAATAGCCCACTTGAGGCATAATTTAATTTAAGAGCTGTGTCTTAGCAGCATCTAAACAAGGTTTTGATTTTTGTGCTGAGGGAGGTCTGGGCTGGATGTTAGGAGGAAGCTGATAGCAGAGAGAGTGATTGGCATTGGAATGGGCTGCCCAGGGAGGTGGTGGAGTCGCCGTCCCTGGAGGTGTTGAAGCCAAGCCTGGATGAGGTACTTAGTGCCATGGTCTGGTTGACTGGACAGGGCTGGGTGCTAGGATGAGCTTGGAGGTCTCTTCCAACCTGCTTGATTCTATGATTCTATTCTATGAACTGAACATAAGATCTTAACTGGGCTTCACATCTTTTTCAAGCCCACAGAAACAACTATTTGGCAGTGTCTCAGGTCTAAGTAGGTTTTGACAAACACCTGAGGGGCTAATACGTGCACAAAATGGGAAGCAGGGAACTGCACAGCAACTTATTGAGATCACCTGGTGAGAGAAATTTATTTTGGACCAGACTTCTGCATATTAGGAATAATTTTGAAAGAGCACAGCCTGGCATGAAAGGATTGAATAACCTTCAGCTGCTCCAAGCCAGTGAAGCAAATACTCTGGAGGCAGAATTTGGGAGGTAAACCAGGTTGTCATTATGTTCAGCACACCAACCAGGGAAGCTGGCTGCAAAATCCCTCTCTGCTCAATTTCCACATTTTTTGGAGTTAAGCAAGCATTACCAGGCTCAAGTTTCACACCTAGCCACAATATGTCACCAGAATGAAAATAACACTTTTTAGCACCTTCACTTTTCCCCAGGAATCTAATTTTTGGTGGTTTTTTTTTTTTCCCCCTAACTTTTCATGGTCTTTTACAAACAGAGCCTGAAAAGGCTGCAAAAGTCATCTACAGCACTCTGCTGTCTCAGGCTGCAGTCTCAGGCAGCTAACAACTACAGTGTTGTTTATTACTTATTCTGCCTAGCCCAAATATATATGCCAGTATCAGCTGAAATCACACCCTGGAGTTGAAGCCTGAGTATACTTTGAATGAAAATGTATTTAAGCAAAGACAGAAGAACAGAACTGTTCCCTAATGAGTCTGGAAAGCAACCTCTACCTTGGTCAACAAGAAGGTTGAAGCCTGAATATACTTTGAATGAAAATGTATTTAAGCAAAGACAGAAGAACAGAACTGTTCCTTAATGAGTCTGGAAAGCAACCTCTGCCTTGGTCAACAAGAAGGAGTGCAGCATCTAGCGAGCTCTGCTGTTTGAGTGAAGCTTGGCTGGAAACAACTACAGCAAGATCTGCTTTAATCTCAGAGAGAACACAGCAACATCTGCTTTAATCTCAGAGAGAACACAGCAACATCTGCTTTAATATCAGAGAGAACACAGTGCTGTTTGGTGAAAAATAAAATCCTAAGCACTGCACTACTTAAAATGCAGGGGGAAAATCTCAACCAAGGAAAAAGAAGCTGAAGGCAGCAAGGATTTGACTGCTGAATGCCCTGGCTTGCTTTTGGCATTAAGGGGTGAACTTGGCTGGTCAGGCATTCAGCTGGAAGCAGCAGGCATTCCAGCAGGTTGTGGTGCAAACAAAGCAGGGTTCCATGAAATGAGGCAAATTCAGGGAAATCTGAAGAGCTTTGGTATGTGGAAATTTGAACGAGAAGATCACTGTAGTCTCTTCCAGCACAATAGTTTGTCTTGTCAAAAGCTTAGCCGCTTGCATTATGCATCACTGAGCTGCAGGCCTGCAACAAAGCTCATTTAGGGGGTGGATAAATCTTTTAATTAGTCTCAATAGGCTTTGGATGAGGTCCTAGCAGAAGCTGTGATTCAGCAGCTCATGGAGCTAGGAAGGAATCAGAGAATTATAGAACGTTAGGGGTTGGGAGGGACCTTGAAAGATCATCGAGTCCAACCCCCCTGCCAGAGCAGAACCATACAATCTGTCTTAGGTCACAGAGGAATGCATCCAGACAGGCCTTGAAAGGCTCCAGAGAAGGAGACTTCATAACCCACCCTGGGCAGCCTGTGCCAGGGCTCTGGGACCCTTACAGTAAAGAAGTTCCCCTTTGTGTTGAGGCAGAACCTCCTGTGCTGCAGCTTCCATCCATTGCTCCTTGTCCTATCCCAGGGAGCAAGTCAGCAGAGCCTGTCCTCCCCCTCTCCTGACCCCCAGCCCTCAGATCTTTATAGACATTGATTAAATCTCCTCTCAGTCTTCTCTTCTCCAGACTAAACAGCCCCAGGTCCCTCAGCCTCTCCTCACAAGGCCTGTGTTCAAACAGGAATGCATCCAGATGGGTTTTGAGTGCCTCCAGAGATGGAGACTCCACAACCTTTCTGGGCAGCCTGCTCCAGGGCTCTGTCACCCTCACAGTGAAAAAGCTTTTCCTTATGTTCACATGGAGCTTCTTTTGCTCCAGCTTGCACTCATTGCCCCCTTGCCCTACCATGGGACATTACTGAGCAAAGTCTGCCTCCATCCTCCCAACACTGCCCTTCACATCTTCATAACCATTAATGTGATCACCCCTCATTCTCCTCTTCACCAAGCTGAGAAGCCTCAGCTCCCTCAGCCTTTTCTCAGCAGGGAGATGTTCCACTGCCTTCAGCATCTTTGTGCCTCTGTGCTGGACTCTTTCAAGCAATTCCTTGTCCCACTTGAACTGAGGGGCTCAGAACTGAAGGAAGCAAAGATCTGTGTTATTACTCACAATGAGTGGACAAGAATTATAGTGAATACTAAAATTAGGTGGGTGGAAGATCATTGTAGGGTAGTAGGAGGGTGCAGTCCTTGCTTGGATTTAAATCTGAAGAATTTCTGTCTGTTGCAAAGTACTCACAGGAGCACAGGATGTAAAAGTCTCCCACAAATGCTCAGTAATAACACTTCTCATGCTGCTTCTGATGATGGAATGTGTCAAAATGTTTTACACTAGGCTGGGGAAGGGTGTGCCACGCACTGAAACTTGCCCTGAGCTGTCAGGGTGGAGTCTCATGAAAATCTGGTCTGCATTTCAATTCAGATCCTTTTTTTCTTTCCAAGTACCTGAAGACATTTCTCTCCATAAATAAGGTTATTTGCAAATGCATTTCCAACTTGGATTGCTACTCCAGGTGGGTAGGATTCACCTGGCCAAATGTGAGCTCTGCAGCAGTCTATAACCAGTTACTTACGTTCACTGGATGGACGACGGAGCAAAGCAGGCACTTTTCAGAGCAGATTGACATGGCTCATTAAGATGCCAACAACTGAATGAGCAGACACTCAGAAGTGGTTTTCTAAATGCATTGAGTGAATCTCATCCTAAAAGTACCAATTTCTAATAAATGTCTAAAGAGGGAGCCAAGAAAAGCAGTTGAAATGCACCTGGTAATCTCCAGGCCTGGTAATGCAACTGCAGCTTAAGGATTCTCCTTCAGGATTCAAGACAGGCATTTGTTTCAGCAAGCTTTGGACCAGGGCCTGTTTGAAAGTACCAGATTTTCTTCCTTCCTTCCTTCCTCCCTCCCTTCTTCCCTCCCTTCCTTCTTCCCTCCCTCCCTTCCCTTCCCTTCCTTCCCTTCCTTCCTTCCTTCCTTCCTTCCTTCCTTCCTTCCTTCCTTCCTTCCTTCCTTCCTTCCTTCCTTCCTTCCTTCCTTCCTTCCTTCCTTCCTTCTTCCTTCCTTCCTCCCTCCCTTCTTCCCTCCCTTCCTTCCTTCCTTCCTTCCTTCCTTCCTTCCTTCCTTCCTTCCTTCCTTCCTTCCTTCCTTCCTTCCTTCCTTCCTTCCTTCCTTCCTTCCCTCCTCCCTCCCTCCCTCCCTCCCTCCCTTCTTCCTTCCTTCCCTTCTTCTGTCCCTCCCTCCCTTCCTCCTCCTTCTTTCCTTCTTTCTTTCTTTCTTTCTTTCTTTCTTTCTTTCTTTCTTTCTTTCTTTCTTTCTTTCTTTCTTTCTTTCTTTCTTTCTTTCTTTCTTTCCTTTCTTTACTTTCTTTCTTTCTGTCTTTTCTTTCCCTTTTCTTTCTTTCTTTCTTTCTTTCTTTCTTTCTTTCTTTCTTTCTTTCTTTCTTTCTTTCTTTCTTTCTTTCTTTCTTTCTTTTTTTCTTTCTTTCTTTCTTTCTTTCTTTTCTTTCTTTCTTTCTTTCTTTCTTTCTTTCTTTCTCATTCTTTTCTTTCTTCTTTTCTTTCATTTTTTCTTTCTTCTTTCTTTCACCTTTCTGTTTTGCTTTTTCTTTCTTTTCTTTCTTTTTTCTTTCATTTTCTTTTTTCTTTTCTTGTCTTTCTTTCCTTTTCTCTTTTATTTCCTTTTCATTTCTTTTCTTTTTTTCTCTTCTCTTTTCTTTCCTTTTTTAATTTTTCTTTCCTTTTTTCCCCCTTTTTTCTCTTTTCTTTTCTCTTTTCTTTTTCTTTTCTTTTCTTTTCTTTTCTTTTCTTTTCTTTTCTTTTCTTTTCTTTTCTTTTCTTTTCTTTTCTTTTCTTTTCTTTTCTTTTCTTTTCTTTTCTTTCCTTTCCTTTCCTTTCCTTTCCTTTCCTTTCCTTTTCTTTAATTGTGTGTGCTGACATTCTATTTACCAAGCTTCTTTAATCATTTTATCTTAACTGCCCATAATCCCTTAGCTCTCTGAGGGTTTTCAGAAGGTAAATGCAAGCCTTCCTCACTGCAGACACTGCTGAAACAGCCAAGACAAACCTGGGTTTTTGGAAGCAATTTAATGTGCATTAACACAATTTCATTTTAAAGAAGGGGTGAATTCCCTGGGGAGTCAATTAAACTACTATCTGTCATTAATCTGGAGATGTAAATTACAGCTTTTATGAAAGGAATTCCTGAAGCCAGTGTTTCTTTCCATAATGTCATGGAGTAGCACAGGTCTCTTCCAACCTGGTTGACTCTGTGACTAGCCTGGGGAAGACAAGGCTCTACATTGCAGTATCTGAAGGGAGCCTACAGGAAGGCTGGGGAAGGACTGTTGAGAAGGGCTTGTAGTGATAGGATATGGAGTAATGGCTTGAAAGATGGTTGGACATAAGGAAGAAGTTATTTGCAATGAGAGTGGTGAAATACTGCAACAGGTTGCCCAGAGATGTGGTTGAGACATTCAAGATCAGACTTGATGTGGCCCTGGGCAGCCTGATCTAGCATGAGGTGTGCCTGCTGACTGCAGGGGGGTTGGTCAAGATGACTTTTGGGGGTCCCTTCCAAGCCAGTGCAATCTGTGAATCACAGCATTCTAGAGTACAGGCATTCATGCATGCAGCTTCACTTTTAATGAAGCACATCAAAAGTGGCAGTTTGTCACCAGTTGTGTGTTTCTGTAACAAGCCATCGACAAAATTCATGCTGGAGGTTGAAGTCTGTTCAACAGTTTATAGAGCAACGTGTTCCTGAAGGCAGAGGCTGCTGCTTTGCAAAGTCAGACTGACCTGAGAGCTGCTCATGAGGTTCAACAAGGCCATGTCCAAAGTCCTGCACCTGGAACTGATACAGACCAAGGAATACTGGAATTGAGAGCAGCCATGCAGAGAAGGACTTGGGGTGTTGGTGGATGAAAAGCTGGACGTGAGCTGGCAAGGAGCACTCATAGCCCAGGAGGCCAGTTGTGTCCTAAGCTGCATCAAAGGAAGCATGGCCAGCAGGTCAAAGGAGGAGATTCTGCCCCTCTTCTCAGCTCTGATGGGACCCCACCCAGAGTATTCTATCCAGCTCTGCAGACCTCAGCATCAGAAGGACATGGACCTGTCGGAGTGAGGGCAGAGGAAGATCACAAAAATAATCAGAGGACTGGAGCACCTCTTACAAGGGCAGGCTGAGACAGCTGGGAGTTGTTCAGCCTGGAGAAGTGAAGGATCTGAGGAGACCTTCTGGTAGCCTTGCAGTGCTTATAGAAGGTCTATCAGAAAGGGGCAGATCTTTTAGCAGGGCCTGTTGGAACAGAACAAGGGGTAAGAGTTGTAAACTAAAAGAGGGAAGAGATCCTCAGAGATGTAGTAGAAGCCCCATCCCTGCCTGAAAACATTCAAAGTCAGTTTGGATGGGGATCTGAGCAACCTGCTCTAGTTAAGATGTCCCTGCCCATGGCATAAGAATTGAACTAGACGACCTACACAGGGCCTGTGAGGAGAGGCTGAGGGAGCTGATCACCAGGTAGCATCACTCAATCTACTGGAATCAAGAATTACAGAATCATAGAATCATAGAATTACAGAATCATAGAATCATAGAATTATAGAATCATAGAATCAGTCAAGGTTGAAAGGGACCACAAGGATCATCCAGTTCCAACCCCCCTGCCATGGGCAGGGACACCTCACATTACATAAGGCTGGTGAGAGCCTCATCCAGCCTGGCTCTAAACACCTCCAGGGATGAAGCTTCCACCACCTCCCTGGGCAACCCACTCCAGGCTCTCACCACCCTCACGCTGAAGGATTTCTTCTTAACATCCAGTCTGAATCTACCCATTTCTAGCTTTGTTCCATTCCCCCCAGTCCTATCACTACCTGATTCTTGCCACACACTGCCTACAGGCAAAGAGGGAGATAGAGGAGTCAGGTCTCAGTGATTAGGAAGGACCTGAGTAAAGGTTTCAAGTCGCCAGAGAAGCCAAGTCTAGATAAACTTAGCCCTCGAGTAGTGCCAGGATAGACTATTCATTAATGCTGCTGAAAAAGCAGCTGTTTGCCAACCACCCATAGCAACAGTCATGGAGGTTTTGGAAATGAAGAGGGTGTGGACCCAAAAGCTGCATCTTTCCAAACCTTACTCTACAAACTGAAACGTTTGGAAAGTGCTGTCATAGGTCTGGAATGTGTCCTACATCGGACAGCTTTCTAAAGCCTCCCAGGCTTGTTTATGAGCTAAAAATTCACCCTGTGATCTTTTTCTGACCACTACCAGCAGTTCTGGGAATGCCTTCTTTCCCTTCTCATTTTGTTTCTGTTTTACTTCTGTTTTCATTTACTTTGGATAGTAAACCCCCAAACAAACTATATTTTAAAGCACAATGCTTTTTTCACTCCTCAGAGAGGTCACAGGATCACAAGACCACAGGAAAACTCAGGGCAGAGGACTCAGGAGGTCATCTAATCCAGCCTGCTGGTCAAAGCAGGTTGAGAAATGAGGTCAGACAAGGTTACCCAGGGCTTTGTCCAGAAAGATGTTGAAAACCTCCAAGGACTGAGATTGCAAAGCTCAGTGACCAGATAACTGCTCAGGAAGCTTGCATTTATATTTGTTACTCTGTCTGAAAGAGAACTGTTAGAATTTTCCACCTGCACTTTATGCTTAGCTGCAAGACATTTTCCTCTGAGCTGAAATAATGTTAAAGCACAGCCAGGCTGCTGTTTGAATGGCTGCAGTAAGCACTATTTCTCCTTCTCTAGTAAACACAGATGTTGACAACAGGACAAACAGCTCTTACACAAGACAAACACTGCCTCAGCAAAATGAGAACCGGTGGTAAGGGAGCAGGGAGTCTGTGCTGCCACTGTTCCAGCTCTCTTGGCAAGGTATGGAAGTGTGGTGCGAGTTGCACACTAGAAAGATCTCAGCATCAAACCAAGATCCAAGTGATATTCATAGATGGATGGAGTAGTTTGGGTTGGAAGGGACCTTGAAGATCATCTACTTCCAACCCCTTCACCATGAACAGGGACATCTTCCCTTAGCCCTGGTTGCTCAAGGTCTCATCCAACCTGGCCTTGAACATCTCCAGGGAGGGAGCAGCCACAGCCTCCCTGGGCAACCTGTGCCAGTGTCTCACCACCCTCACTGGCAAGAATTTCTTCCTCATATCCAGTCCAAATCTGCCCTCCTCAAGCTCACATCCATTCCCTCTCTTCCCATCACTCAAAGCCCTTGTAAAAAGGTCACTCCCCAGCTTTTTTGTAGGCCTGTTTTAATTACTAGAAGGCTGCTCTAAGGTCTCCCTGGAGCCTTTTCTTCTCCAGGCTGGGCAGCCCCAACTCTCACAGCCTGGCTGTCCCATGAGTGACCTTGAGCACTGTGGATGTGTTTGAGACCATCTGAGTCAGGATTTACTCCCTGGCATGGTTTGCAAAGAAAGATTTTACATCTGTCTTAGCAAACTCTAGCCCCTGAGGCTTGATGCTCCCCAGCAAAGAGAGAAAAAAATAATTGTAGGGTATTCAAAGAACACATAAAAATGATGAAAGGCTGGAGAAGACTTTTCCATGGTAGCTAGTTTGCCTGCAGCTATCTGAAACGCAGGGTAAGACAAGAAACAAACAGAGTTGACAAGAGGTGCACTGGCCCACTGAGCTAGGAAATTGTAAAGTCTAATTTAAACATTACTTTCCAAATCCTGTGGTGGAAAGAGTGACAGCTAAGCCACACAGTATCTCCCCGAGATCAACAACTGCCAGATAACCTGGAGGGAGTTTCCAGAGAGATGCCCTGCAGCAAGCAAGGACACTGAGCCAGCTTGCAAGAGACAAGAGACGAGAGCTTTGCAGAGGCTCCACCAGCCCACAGCAGGGTGAGGCTGAGCTTGCAGCAGGCTGAAAATGACTCATGTGAGGCAGGATAAGCACAACCAGGTTCAGCCTCTCACAACTTAACTAAATGGCAGACACCTCCTTTACTCCCTCTCCCTTTCTCCCTCCCTCTCTCCCTCCCTTTCTCATTCCCTCTCTTCCTCCCTCTCTCCCTTCCCCTCTTCCTGCCTCTCTTCCTCTCTTTCTCCTCTTCCTTTCACTCTTTATTTCTCCTGTTTTGCAACAGTCCTGCTGTAACTAAAAATGGGAGCCACCTCCTTTACTCCCTCTCCCTCTCTCCCTTTCTCCTCTTCCTTTCACTCTTTATTTCTCCTTTGTTTTGCAACAGTCCTGCTGTAAGAGCTCAGATGGTAGCCACTGTTCAATGTTTAGAGAAAGGCTTGCTCAAGCCTCAAACCACAAACCATGAATTTCTACTGAAGTTATCCTTGGTTCCATGAAGTGAGACTCCAAGATTGGTGCATCCTGTGAAAAACAAGGGGGGCTACATGTGTTAGCAGAAGCTGCAGCCTCAGGATAAGAAAAAGAATGGCCAGCTTGGAGACGGAGGAAGGAAAAAGAACACCCCAGATCCAAATATTGCTACTGGACTGAACCACCATGTGAGGAGAGGAGAACTTAGGCTGTAAAGGTGTAACTGCCCTCAGATTTCTTTGAGGTCCCTCTCTGGAGGCAACCAGCTCAAGATGCTTGAAACTTCTGTATCACTCCATAAATTTGCCTGGTGTTAGAGATTCTGCTTGGGGAACCTGAGGTAGAGCCTGAGGGAAGATGAAGCATCTGAGAGTAAGTGTGTGTGTGAGAGAGGAGTTGGCATCCACTACTTCTCTGGGCAACCTGTCCCAGTGCCTCACCACTCTCATAGTAAATAACTTCTTTTTGTAGGCCCCCTTCAGATCCTGGAAGGTCACAAGAAGGTCACCTGGGAGCCTCCTCTGCTCCAGGCTGAACAGCCCCAACTCTTTCAGTCTGTGCTCACAGCACAGCTGCTGCAGCCTCTGAGCATCCTCCTGGTCCTGCTGCTCTGGACACACTCCAGCATCTCCACAGCCCTCTTGTAATGGCAGCTCCAGAACTGGATGCAGTACTCCAGGTGGGGTCTCAGCAGAGCCGAGCAGAGGGGGAGAATCACCTCCCTGGCCCTGCTGGCCACACTGCTCCTGCTGCAGCCCAGGCTCTGCTTGGCTTTCTGGGCTGCAAGTGCACACTGCTGGCTCCTCTAGAGCTTCTCCTCCACCAGCACCCCCAAGTCCCTCTGCTCAGGGCTGCTCTCCAACCACTCCCTGCCCAGCCTGCATTTGTGCTTGGGATTGCCTTGACCCAGCTGCAGAACCCTGCACTTGGTCTTGATCTTTCAAGGTCCCTTCCAACCCCTAACATTCTGTGATTCTCCCCTAGCAAAGCAATGCTGCTGAGAAAGGTCCCAAGCTTTCTGCTGTCACGACTGACCTGCAGAGAGTGCCTCTGCTAACAAATGATTACTAAAGCAGGCATGATAAATATCTCCCCTCCCAATATAAACCCCCCAGGAAAAAATATCCATGGCGACAGGGAGCCCTGAGGCGTTTGCAGCAGACAGAATATTTCCAGACAGATGAAAACACATTGTCCTGCCAGAGTCACACAAACCATTTCTGATTTGGTCAGCATCATCTTCTGCATGATTTAGTAATGATCTCGGACACAGCTTTACAGAATAAAGGGCTGCACAACTCAAGGCATCCTGATTCTTCTCCTTTTTGATTGACTGCAACTCCCTCTCTTGTGGGAAACCTGAGATTTTTTTTTATGGATAGTTTTTGGGGATGCATGAGCAGATCCTGTCCTTGTTCCAATGATCTGACACCTTAACTCTATCTTCTTTCATTTTGTAAATGACTGGTCTAAAGCAAGAGGTTTCACCTGAATACAAGGAGGAACTTCTTTATTGTAAGGGTCCCAGAGCACAGGCACAGGCTACCCAGAGAGGCTGTGGAGTCTCCTTCTCTGGAGCCTTTCAAGGCCTGTCTGGATGTGTTCCTCTGTGATCTGTGCTAGATTGTATGGTTCTGCTCTGGCAAGGGGGTTGGACTGGAAGACCTCCTTGGGTCCCTTCCAACCTCAAATATCCTGTGAGCCTGTGAACCCTTAGGTTGAGGGTTGCTCTTTGGTACAGGTAGTGTTAGTTTAAAATCGGTTCCTACATCATCACAGCCATATCCTATCTGCACCGATGAATGAGCACAGTTTGCCCTACGGAGCCACTGCACCGGAGGGAATGAGGCTGGAGTTTCTCTTCAGAGCCAAGCACCACCCAAGGTTTCTTTTCCCAACTGGAATTCAGGGGAAACAGAGCCACCTGCTGCTCTACACGAGACATGCTGCAGTGTGTATTTGTAGCCTGATTATGTGGAAGACCAGTGGCATCCTGGTCTGGGTTGGAAGGGGCCTTTGAAGGTCATCCAGTCCAACCCTCCTGCAGCAAGCAGGGGCATCCTCCACTAGATCAGGTTGCCCAGAGCCCTGCGAAGCCTCACTTTGAGTATCTCCAGGGATGGGGTCTCAACTACCTCCCTAGGCAGCCTGGTCCCATGTTTCACCACCCTCACAGAAAAGAACCTAACACCCAATCTAAACCTGCTCCTCCTCTCACTGCAGGCCTTTGCAAACAGTCTCTTTCCATCCTTCTTGTAGCCCCATTTAGGCATTGGAAAGTCATTATTAGGTCTCCCTGAATAGCCCCAGCTGCCTCAGTCTGTCCTCATAGCAGAGGTGCTCCAACCCCATTTTTGTGGCCCTCCTCTGGACCCACTCCATCAGGTCCATGTCCTTTTTGCATTGAGGGCTCCAGAGCTGGATGCAGTACTCCAGGTGAGGTCTTGCCAGAGCAGAGAGAAGTGGCAGAGTTCCCCCTCAGGCTTGGCTAGCCACACTTCTTTTGATGCAGTTTAGGATGTGATTGGTGTTCTGGGCTGCAAGCTCCCACTGTCTGCTCATGTCCAGCTTCTTGTCCATCAGCACTCTCAAGTCCTTCTCCATAGGGCTGCTTTCTCTCAATCTTCAAATGAGGATTGTTCTGGCCCCAGTGCTCTTGTTGGATCTCATGAAGCCCTGGTTTACCTCACACATCCACACAGATGTAAGCCATAGCTGCAGCCATTTTATTGCAAACTCAGTGTATCTGCCTTGTGTGGAAAACATATATAGATAAATATGCAGCCAGGAATCTTTCACATTCTTCCATTTTCCAGTACACTGAATCCTCCAGGCAGTTATTTACACATCAGGATGATGGCACAGGCATCTAGCAAAGCCACGGGTTGCAGTGGATGACTGCTGGATCATCAGAATGACTCAGCACTCAGCCCAGGCAAGAGCACAGACAAGCAGAGGGTAAGCTCCCAGCTAAAGGCTTAAAGCTTCTAACCCAGTTGTTATCTTGGGCTGAGGTTGAAAGTGCCTCTGAGAAGCTCAGCTCTGTTATATACATGCTGTGATGCTTATAAATTTGTAATAGTGCATTTTTAAGGCTTTGCTCCAGGAATTGAGCACTACCCAGAGAGGGAGAGAGAATAAAAAGGTTCTGTGCTGCAAGTACTGCAATTTATTCAGAGTCATAGGACAGACTTGAGTTGGAAGGGACCTTTAAAGGCCATCTAACCAATTCCTGTGCAGTGAGCAAGGACATAGAATCAATCAGGCTGGAAGAGACCTCCAAGATCATCCAGCCCAATCTAGCACCCAGCCCTGGCCAATCAAACACACCATGGCACTAAGTGCCCCAGCCAGGCTTGGCTTCAACACCTCCAGCCACAGAGACTCCACCACCTCCCTGGGCAGCCCATTCTAATGCCAATCACTGTCTCTAACAACAACTTCATAACAACATCTAGCCTAGACCTTCCCTGGCACAACTGCAGACTGTGTCCCCTTCTTCTGTTGCTGGGTTTTGTGGGAGAAGAGCCCAACCTCACCTACTTACAGCCTCCCTTCAGGTAGTTGTAGACAGCAATGAGCTCTGCCCTGAGCCTCCTCTTCTGCAGGCTGCTCACCCCCAGCTCCCTCAGCCTCTCCTCACAGGGCTGTGCTCCAGGCCCCTCCCCAGCCTTGCTGCCCTTCTCCAAACACCTTCCAGCACCTCAACAGCTCTCTGCAATTCAGGAGCCCAGAACTGGACACAGCACTCCAGGGGTGGCCTGAGCAGTGCTGAGCACAGGGGCAGAAGAACCTCCCTTGTCCTGCTGCCCACACTGCTCCTGAGCCAGCCCAGGATGCCATTGGCTCTGCTGCCCACCTGGGCACTGCTGCCTCCTCTTCAGCTCCTCTCTCCCAGCACCCCCAGCTCCCTCTCTGCCTGGCTGCTCTCAGCCACTCTGTCCCCAGCCTGTAGTGCTGCTTGGGGTTGTTGTGGCCAAAGTGTAGGACCACACTCTTGACCTTGTTGAATCTATCCCCAACTAGCTCAGGCTGATCAGAGTCCCAGCCAGCCTGACTTTGAGTATGTCCAAAGTTGAGACGCTGAGCACCTCTCCTGAGAAATCCGTGCCCGTGTTTCAGCACCCTCACTGTGAGAAAACCTCTCGCTTCTCTCTCATCTCCTCTCAGTTTAAAACCATCTCCCTTCGATCTGTGCCAGCAGGCGCTGCTAGACTGTCCCCCGCCTTCTGTACTGAAAGCCACAACAGGGGCCGCCTGCAGCTTGTGTTTCTGCGGGCTGCACCCCAACCCCCTCAGCCTGTCCTCACAGCCCTCCGATCATCTCCGCCGCCTTCTCGGGCTCCGCTACAACAGGTCCCTGCAGTCAGGACGCCACAGCTGGACGCCGTATTTCGGGTGGGGCCTCACTAGACAGCGACACCCGCGGCCGGCCCGGCTGCCAGCGTGTCCGCCAGCCGCCACCGGACAGAAGGACGGACAGAGACAGCCCACAGCGGGCTGGGGCCGCCGCCCCTGCCCTCACCAAAGATGGCGGCTGAAGGCAGGGCGGGAGCGGCGCCGAGCTGCGGCTGAGGCCACTTCCGCCCGGCAGCGCCCGTCACGTGACCGCCGGGGCCGCCGCTGCCCGGCGCCGCCGGGGCCGAGCCCAGCAGAGCGGTGCAGAGCGGGGCGGACGAACGGACTGACTGACTGACTGTGGTGGGCTTTGCTCCCGTCCTCTCAGCGGTGGCGGCCGGCAGTCTGGCCCTGGACGCCCTGCGGAGTCCGGGTTGCAGCGAGATGGAGACCGAGGAGGGAGAGGACCGCACCCCGCTGCTGAAGGAGTCCCAGCCCAACACCGGTGAGAGGAGCGGGAGGCGGCACCGAGAGGCTCCCGCCTCGCTGCAGACCTCCCGGCCCCGGAGTCGTGCTGGGGGAGAGCGGAGCGGGCTGCGGCGCTTCTCCAGCGGCACCGCGCCCGGCAGTGTCAGGGCGTCGCGTTGCTATGGAGCAGCGGTGTCTTGTAGCTGCGGGGCCCGGGGCCGGACCGTCTGTACCGGGGGACGGGGGGGCCTGCCGCAGCCGTCAGGGGAGCCGGCCACCCGGGGTTGCTCAATTCCTTGTGAATACCTGCCCTTGCCGCGGTGTCTTGTCAGGGAGGAGCAGCGGGTAACTCCAGCTGAGAAGCTGGCCCGGCTGCCGTGGGGGGTGAGTAACTGCTGGGTGCACCGAGGCAGGGTTTCGGTGTCAGACAGAGTTTAAGACTCGGTACTTCTGATGCAGAGAGTAAGGGTGACAGAAGGCATGAAGACAGTTGGTGATTGGAGGGGAGGATCATTATGAGATCAGAACTTAACGGCTGCTCTGAAGTGCTGTGTCCCCCTTCGGGGTCCTCAACACAAGAAAAGCCTGGACTTGGTGGAGAGAGTGGAGAAGAGGACAAATGATCAGAGGGCTGGAGCACCTCTCTGTGAGGAAAGGCTGAGCTGGCGTTGTTCAGCCTGGGGAAGAGAAGGCTCTGGGAAGACCTTAGAGTGGCCTTCCAGAGCCTGAAGGGCATGTAGCACTAGGACAAGGGCAATGGGTTTGGATAGGAGAAGAGTAGATTCACACTGGACAGTAGGAAGGAGTTCTTTACCATGAGGGTGGTGAAGCACTGAAATAGGTTGCCCAGGAATTGGTGGAGTCCCCATCCCTGGAGACATTCAAGGTCAGGCGTGATGGGGCTCTGAGCAACCTGACCTAGTGGAGGATGTCCCTGTTTGCTGCAGGGGGGTTGGACTGCATGACCTTCAAAGGTCCCTTCTGACCCAGTGCATCCTGTGATTCTATGAACAAGTTTAGGGGGCTGGCTGTGCTGTTCTGTATCCCCAAAACATACAAACAACAAAGAGAAATGTAAGATTTGAGGTTCCCTCAGTGTGCTGTGCAAAAAAAAGAAATGCTCTAACTTGCTTGGGAAACTGCAGCAAGAGAGGCCACCAACAAAATGACTTAGAAATGCCAGAAAGGGAGAAATCTGAGTCCACGTGGGTTGTGGAAGCAATACACTCCTAAGTTTGCACAAGACATCGTGCTCCAGTTGAGGTAGTTCACCTCACCCACAAAGATAAACCAGCAGAAGACCAACTTCCTTTAGCTGCTGTGCAGCTTGCAGCACAGAGCTACTTTTTTCTTAACTGCACTTTAAGAATCTTCTTCAGTGCTATAAAACATGTCCCTGAAATCAGAACTGTCTATAGATGCAGGACCCAAGACTGCCAGGCAAGGTAAGACCTTAAACACCCTGGCTAGCTGCCTGAAACTCTGGGGGTGCGTGTGGATGTCTGCATCTCCGGTTGTAGCAATCTCCTGGAGGGGTGAGTGACTGAAATATACCTGGAATTGTCTCCAGTCTTCTGTTCTCTTAACCTGATCTAATGCTCTGAGGCATTGCAAATGAACTTAGTGGCATCCTGGCCTGGATCAGGAACAGCGTGGCCAGTAGGACAAGGGATATTATTCTTCCCCTATACTCAACACTGGTCAGGCCACCCCTTGAGTGCTGTGTGATGATCTTGGAGGTCTCTCCCAACTTTGTTGATTCTATGAGATGGAAGCCACAATGTAGTAGCCATTTGTTTCAGACTTGCAGATCTACTTGGTTTAGGTTTTTATGGTGAGCTATTTACACTTCAGTTCTTGCACATGGAGCTTGCTTTCTGGGCAAGGTGTATATCAGTAAGAGGCTTCCAGGGGAAGAGTAGTAGATACTCCAGTTAATCTGCATTCATTAATTAGTCTGTCAGTGTTGATATTCAGCCTTCTGTTGCTATTGTTTCACTCCAGCAAATACAGGCAGGAGAAAGGTTAAATAGCTTTCCCTGGAGTTATGTTCACTGTTATAAATAATAAGACAATGCATTTTCTACTTGAGGCAAATTGCTTTTCAAACAACAAGAGAGGACAATGAAGCTGCTCCACCAGTTTTTGTGCATTAAGCACTTCCTGCTCTTAGTGCTTATTGTTTTCAAAGTGAGCAATAAAAAAAAAGCCACCTTGGCTCCTCTTCAGGTCATTTAAAAATCAGATATGCCTTTTTTCAAGTGCTGCTAGGGCAAGACTTGCAGCTACCACAGGTGTGGAAGGCATTCCGTGTGTTTGCACAGTAGCCTCACTAATTTACTAAATGAAAACAGCAAATTCGGCTCCCTTGTGTCATTTTAAACCACTTGGGCAGCCACAAGAACTTCCCATGAGGTTGGTCAAGGGCTGAGCCTTGGAAGCTGGGGAGGGCTGAGCCTTGGAAGCTGGGGAGGGCAGAGCCTTGGAAGCTGGAGAGGGCAGAGCCCTGGAAGCTGGGGAAGGGCTGAGCCTTGGAAGTTGAGGAGGGCTGAGCCTTGGAAGCTGGGGAAGGCAGAGGCTTGGAAGCTGGGGAAGGCAGAGGCTTGGAAGCTGGGGAGAGCAGAGGCTTGGAAGCTGGGGAGGGCAGAGGCTTGGAAGCTGGGGAGGGCAGAGGCTTGGAAGCTGGGGAGGGCAGAGGCTTGGAAGCTGGGGAGGGCAGAGGCTTGGAAGCTGGGGAGGGCAGAGGCTTGGAAGCTGGGGAGGGCAGAGGCTTGGAAGCTGGGGAGGGCAGAGGCTTGGAAGCTGGGGAAGGCAGAGCCTTGGAAGCTGGGAAATTTCTACTACTGTAATGAAAAATACAGTCTTGCAGAAAGGTTCTATTGGTACTCCCCGCTGAAAAAAAAAGACAACATTCTAGACTCATTCCTCCTTTGAGAGGTGCTGGGAAGGGAACAATCTTTAGGTAGCTTGTCCACAAAGCAGGCTGTCTACTTACTGCAGGTCAGAAAGACTCCAGCCAAGAGACGTGCTGCAGTCACAGATGAAGCTCCAGTCAATCATAGATATACTTGGTTTATGAATTTGAATTCTGAGCAGTCAGAGAAAAGATGAGGTCACTGCTGTGATATCTGCAGACACAGGTCCCTAACCCCTCTGGAGCCTGGAAGGTTGTAAAATTTTCCGTTGGCACCATGGTTTCCTCACAAGGGGGAAAGCTCCACCCCTAACTGCTTGTAAATTCAGCAGATTCTTTAAGCAGTTCCTCAACATCTCTGCTCGGTAGGTTCAGGCATTCCCAGTCATAAAGAATTTGCAGAGCTCTGAACTGTATTTTGTACAGATCCAATATTTCTTGTTGCTGGAGGATGTGCTGGCCCAGTTGCAGCCCAAGCTGGATCTGAATCTCCTGGTACTGCCAGATGCTGTAGAAGGGAATCAGGGCAAAGGCTGACGTCTGGAGGTAAACAGCTGACAGAGTCAATGCCACAGTGCAGACTTCATCCTGAATCTAAGGCTCATTTTCCTTTGACAACTGGATCAGCTGCAGATGGGGAGAGTGCTGGGCAGCCCAGTGCCTCCACAGTGGCTGCCATTCCTCTTCCTGCTAGTTTTCTCTCCTTAGCAGCAAGTGCATATTCCCTTATAATCAAACTTAGAGAGGGAAAATTTGTCCTAGAAAACAGCTTGGAATCTCAGTGACTCTTCTTTGACACTACTTTTAAGAGTCTCTCTTTTGTTTCTTGCACCATTTTCACGCATGTGAGAGGCTTCCTGCTTATCTTGTGGTTTGGTTTGGTTTCAGTGTGAAGTTCTACACTGAATAAATATGACTGTATTTTGGAGAGACCATTTGAAATCATGTTCCTAACTCCATTTCTGCACACCACACACTACACTTCCACTGCAGTCCCTACACTTGTGTGGGTACCCACCAGTTGTCTAAAGCAGAATTATAGTGTGCTTTATTACATATAATATAGTCAATGAAAAATGGGCTGAGTTGTTTCTGCTTCTCAGCCTCTATCCCTATAGAGGGGACTCAAGACTAGAACAGTTAGCTCCTTTTTTTCACCTCAGGGGCTTAGGCTTTTGCCTAAGCTCCTTTTTCTCTAAGGGGTTCATAGAATCAGTCAGAATTGGAAGGGACCACAAGAATCATCTAGTTCCGACCCCCCAGGTTGATTCTATGATTCTATGTTCGTGTTCTTGATTTTATACATCTCAGGAAGCCTATGAGTGAAGCAGACATCACCATTGTTTCCTTTTCACAGCCTAGCATCTAATTCTTCTCACCAAAATATTCAAGCTAGCTTCAAACTAGCACAATAAGCTGCTGGCTTTCAGGTGCTTAGCATAAGCTGCATCAGTCAGGATGATTCTCAGCTCTTTCGAGGTCCCTTCCAACCCTTAACATTCTGTGATTCATACTCATAAACTTCTGAGGATCATAGAATTATAGAATCAAGCAGGCTGGAAGAGACCTCCAAGCTCATCCAGTCCAACCTAGCACCCAGCTCTATCCAAGAATCATAGAATCAAGCAGGTTGGAAGAGACCTCCAAGCTCATCCAGTCCAACCTAGCACCCAGCTCTATCCAAGAATCATAGAATCAATCAGGTTAGAAGAGACCTCCAAGATCATCCAGTCCAACCTACACCCAGCCCTAGCCAATCAACCAGATCATGGCACTAAGTTCCTCATCCAGTCTTTGCTTGAACACCTCCATGGACGATGACTCCACCACCTCCCTGGGCAGCCCATTCCAGTGTCAGTCACTCCAGGAAGAACTTCCTCCTACCATCCAGCCTATTATTAGTAGGACATCAATAACAATAAAAATCCTCATCCCTTGTCCTTATTTTGTTGGATTCTGTCTGAAAAAGCCATTCTGTGCTCTGCTTTCAGTCCCTGCCTGCTGCTCAGCTCGCTACAACCTGGCACTCCTGGCCTTCTTTGGCTTCTTCCTGCTGTACGCCTTACGCGTGAACCTAAGCGTGGCGCTGGTGGCCATGGTGGAACCTAACTCAACCTTAGCAAAGAACACAACTTCCAACGTCTGTCCGGAGCACTCCTCCGCCACAAACGTCCCTCGCAACACAACGGTGAGCTCTGCAGCCTCTTGTCCTCTAATGTGGCATGGGAAAAGGGCTTTTGAGTATGACTGGATAGAGCTGGGTGCTAGCTTGGGCTGCATGAGCTTGGAGGTCTCTTCCAACCTGGTTGGTTCTATGATTCTAGGTTTCTGTGATCTTGTTTTTGGCAGAGGGGTTGGATTTGATGATTTCTGAGGGTGCCTTCCAACTCTCTTCCAAGCTGCTTGATTCTATAATTCTGTGTTTCTGTGATCTTGCTTTTGGCAGAGGGGTTGGATTCAGTGATTTCTGAAGGTGCCTTCCAACTGTCTTCCAACTTGGTTGATTCCATGTTTCTGTGATCTTGCTTTTGGCAGAGGGGTTGGATTCAATGATTTCTGAAGGTGCCTTCCAACTCTTTTCCAACCTGCTTGATTCTATAATTCTGTGTTTCTGTGATCTTGCTTTTAGCAGGGGGGTTGGATTCAGTGATTTCTGAAGATGCCTTCCAACTCTTTTCCAACCTGCTTGATTCTATGATTCTATGTTTCTGTGATCTTGCTTGTGGCAGAGGTGTTGGATTTGATGATTTCTGAGGGTGCCTTCCAAATCTCTTCCCAGCTGGTTTGTTCTATCATTCTATGTTTCTGTCATCTTGCTTCTGGCAGGGGGGTTGGATTCAATGATTTCTGTAGGTGCCTTCGAACTCACTTCCATCCTGGTTGATTCCATGTTTCTGTGACCTTGCTTTTGGCAGAGTGGTTGGACTCAATGATTTATGAAGGTGCCTTCCAACTCTCTTCCAACCTGCTTGATTCTATGATTCTGTGTTTCTGTGATCTTGCTTTTGGCAGAGGGGTTGGATTCGATGATTTCTGAAGGAGCCTTCAACTCTAAGGTTGATTCTGTGATGACTCAGGTGGCAGGAGAGCAAGGCTGCTGCTTAGCAGATGGCCTTTTCAGTGGGTCTTCTAAATCTCTTCTGGAAAAATAATTGCATTAAATGACTAGCTAAGTGCTGTCCTCAGGGTCAGTGGTTCCACCTACATCCTTTCCCTGCTGTTCCTTACAAATTAGCTAATCTGACCTTGTAGATGTGCCATGACTCACTCTTTTGTATGCCAGGGATCAACAGCCTCTATTTGCCTGTTCATCATACAGCCTCACTGGCACGAAATTTCCTTACAAATTATCCTGGAATCTTTTTCTCCTCCTTGTTTGTTTTTTGTTTTTTTTTTCATTTCTTTCCCAGGTCATGGAATCATAGAATGGTTTGGGTTGGAAGGGATCTTTAAAGGTCATCTAGACAGCCCCCACATGCAGTCAGCAGGGACATCTGAAAGGGTGATAGAGCACTGGAACAAGTTACCCAGGGGGATTGTGGAGTCTCCCTCTCTGGAGATATTCAAACCCCACCTGGATGTGTTCCTGTGTGAGCTGCTCTAGGTGATTCTGCTCTGGCAGGGTAGTTGCACTGGATGAGCTTTCAAGGACCCTTCCAAGATCCCTGACATTCTATGATTCTTTGCTTCTCTGATTTGCAACCAGAGCAGGCTGCTCAGAGCCCCAGATGACCTGATTTGGAACGGTTCTAAGGATGGGGCATCTGCCACCTGTCCAGGCAGTGCTGAGCCAGTGCTTCGCCATCCTCTTCTGTATATATCTTTTACCCTGTGGTCAGAGTGTTAAGCTCCAATCTGTCTGCTGCTCTCACCTTGCTGGCAGTGATGTGGTATGGAGGAATAGCTGCTCTTTGTCACCTGCCAGCATCCTTTATGTCTGATTTCCATTAATCCTGCAAATCACATTTCAAAACTGAAATGTTGAATAAGGAGGAGGGAAAAAAATACCTTAAAAAGAAAGCCAAACTGCCCACTTTGTGCATTTGGATATGCATCAATCTCATTTTATGGTGGGAATTTAAGACTGAACACTCTTGCCATCTTCCTGCCTTCATTTTGTTTGCATGGTTAGAGGCCATTTATTATTTATCAGGAGCCAATTTCTAACTGGGAACTTTATGGGAAGAAGGTTCTGTCTCCTCATTTCTGTGAAATGCATGGCTGCTCGTTTACAGGCTCATAAATTGGGCTTCTGGAAGTGAGCCCAAACTTCAACATCACTTTGTTGGGCAGCAGTTCATGTCTTCTTGCTGACTTACTTTATAGCTTCAGGCTCCTTATCTTGATGTCTTTGCATTTGCTACTTTGCCTACTGAACTCATCTTCCCTCTGTTGTGCTTATCTCAGTCTTCTGCTTGCCCTCGTGAGTCCTGTACTTGGCTGCTCTTTATGTTAAACCTAAGCCTCTGTTTCTCCTTGTTTGCTTTGCTGTCCATACATCTGCAGGAAGAAGCATGGCAGAATGTCCACACTGTGATACAGAGGCAGGATTCACACTCCTGCAGACCACTTTCTCTGTACCTCTGTCACCTTACCCAAGTTGCTTGGAGCTCAGAAAGGAATAACTGCCCAAGCACTTAGATTTCACATTGTGATGGCTTTCCTACTTGGGCTGGGTATGCCTGGACAGACTTTAAACCTCTTGTATTAGCTTTCCAACACAACTTTCTTTGCAGTAGATGTGGGCAAAGAAAGGAGACCATGAATGATTTGTACTTTAGGTGTAAAGGACTAAGTGATGGATTAAAGTTACGTAAAATATGATCAGGGAAATTTCCTCTTTGGAACCTACTACATTCTTGTGCTCTTTTTTTCTCCTTCTAGGGGGAGAAGTATTCTTGGGATGCTGATACTCAGGGATGGATCCTTGGTTCTTTTTTCTATGGCTATATCATTACTCAGATTCCAGGAGGATATCTGGCAAGCAAAGTTGGGGGGAAGGCGTTGCTGGGGTTTGGCATCTTCAGCACCTCTGTATTCACCTTGCTGACTCCCTTGGCTGCAAATCTGGGAGTTGGCTACCTCATAGCTGTCAGAGCCTTGGAAGGACTGGGAGAGGTAATCCTTTTTTTTTCCTATTTAACTTGAAAACAGATCTGAATAATGTGTTATTGAATTAGAGCCTGTGGGGTCAGTATGCTGGAGTAGTAAATGAGTTGTTTCAATTTGAATGGCCTGGTTCTGATTATCTGGGGTGAGGGGGAGGAAAGGGACACAAAACCTTTACACTTTTAGCCTAAGCTTTTCAAAGAAGTGAATCGATTTATTTGTAAGGACACTTCAGCCCAAACTAGAATTACCTCTCTTCATTTGTCAGAAATCAGAAGCTCAGAACAGCATTGTTTGTATCCTTCCAGCTTTTCCAGAATATATAGAATCAAAAGGTGTAGACTCTTGCACCTGGGAAAGAACAACCCCATGTATAAGTTGGGGACTGACTTGTTGGAGAGCAGTGAAGGGCAAAAAGACCTGGGTGTCCTGGTGGGTGGAAGGTTGACCATGAGTCAGCAATGTGCTCTTGTAGCCAAGAAGGCCAGTGCCATTTTGGGGTGTATTAGCAGGAGTATGGTTAGTAGGTCAAGAGAGGTCTTCCTCTGCTCTGCTCTGGTGAGGCCACATCTGGAGTACTGTGTCCAGTTCTGGGCTCCTCAGTTCAAGAAGGACTTCAGGGAACCACTTGAAAGAGTCCAGCACAGAGCCACAATAATGATGAAGAGAGTGGAACATCTTCTTTATGAGGGGAGACTGAGGGAGTTTGGGCTCTTAGCTTGGATAAGAGGAGCCTGGGAGGTGACCTTATTCATGGTTACAAGTATGTAAAGGCTGAGTGCCTAGAGGCTGGAGCCAGGCTCTGCTTGGTGATGTCCTATGACAGACCAAGAGGCAGTGAGTGGAAATGTAGGCATAGGAAGTTCCATGGAAGCATAAGGAAGGTGACAGAGCACTGGAACAAGTTACCCAGGGTGGGTGTGGAGTCTCCCTCTCTGGAGATATTCAAACCCCACCTGGATGTGTTCCTGTGTGATCTGCTCTAGGTGATCCTGCTCTGGCAGGGTAGTTGCACTGGATGAGCTTTCAAGGACCCTTCCAAGATCCCTGACATTCTATGATTCTGTGCTTCTATGATTTGCAACCAGAGCAGGTTTCTCAGAGCCCCAAGTGACCTGATTTGGAATGGTTCTAAGGATGGGGCATCTGCCATCTGTCCAGGCAGTGCTGAGCCAGTGCTGAGCCATCCTCTTCTGTATATCTTCTACCCTGTGGTCAGAGTGTTAAGCTCCAATCTGTCTGCTGCTCTCACCTTGTTGGCAGTGATGTGGCATCTGAAGAGCATGTTGGGAATAGCTGTTCTTTGTCACCTGCCAGCATCCTTTATGTCTGATTTCCATTAATCCTGCAAATCACATTTCAAAACTGAAGTGTTGAATAAGGAGGAGGGAAAAAATACCTTAAAAAGAAAGCCAAACTGCCCACTTTGTGCATCTGAGAGGTACCCTTTGCAACAAAATACCTTAAAGAGAAAGCCAAACTGCCCACGTTGTGCATTTGAGAGATCCCCTTTGCAACAAAATACCTTAAAGAGAAAGCCAAACTGCCCACTTGATGCATTTGAGAGATCCCCTTTGCAACAGGCACAGTTGAAGGGACTTGTGAAACGGTCACATTTCAACAGCACAAAATGTTGTTGTTTTCTAGGGTGTCACCTTCCCAGCCATGCACTCAATGTGGTCTTCTTGGGCTCCTCCACTGGAACGCAGCAAGCTCCTTAGTATTTCATATGCAGGTGAGGAATTCCCAGGCTGATAATGGGATTATGCATTCTTACTGCAGTGTCAGGGAAGATTGACTTAAATCAAAGGGATTTATGGTATAAAGTTTAATCTGGGAAGTATAACATAGAACTAAATCTTGCTTTGCATTCATTATGTTCATTTATTCACAGCTTTTATAACCCCTGATTAAAGGCAACAAAAGAATAAACTTCCATCTTTAAAGTGCTTCCATCTTAAACTTTCAAGTGCTGCAAAGAATTAGTGTGAAGTTAATTAGCTGAAGATACTGTAAATAAGGGAGGTTTAGTATTAGGGACAAAAAAGCCTGAGCAGAATCACAGGTTCTGGGGTTTGGGTTGGGGTTTTTGTTTTGGTTGTGTTCTTGGAGAAACTCAAGGAAGGAAGTGTCCAAGGTATTGCTACAAGAGCTCCTTGCCAGAGAGCAGTGCTCCAGGTTCTCTGAGGTGTTCTATGTATGGAAGGTGTAATGTTTGATATCAGATTTACTTAGAATCATAGAATGGTATAGGCTGGAAGAGATCTCAAAGGTCATCTAGATCTCAAAGATCACCTAGACCTCAAAGATTGTCTAGTCCCAACCCCCTGCCATAGGCAGGAACATCTTCCACTAGAACAGGTTGCTCAAGGCCTCATCCAGCCTGGCCTTGAACACCTCCAGGGTGTTGGACTGGACAAGATTGAAGGTATTTGATGTTACACAGGAGGGTTTGATTTAGCAGAGTGGTGCAGAATAGACTGAAAGCACAATGCTGAGCAAGTATTGCAGTAGACATTTGCATTACTGGTGCTTTGGGTTGGATAATATCAGAAGAAGCTTCTCCATTGCAAGGGATCTCAAAGACTGGAACAGGCTCCCCAGGGAGGTGGTTGAATCCCCATCCCTGGAGGTGTTTAAAAGAGGCAGAGGAGTGGTGCTAAGGGCCAAAATTTAGCACCAGCCTTGGTAAATGTAGAGAATGGTCTTCTCCAACTGAAACAGTTCTGTGGTTGTGAGCTGACCATCACAATGCTGGGGATCCCTGCCAGTGCCCAGGGAGGAATGTGTGGGTTTAAGGCAATTCAGGTCTGTTGTTCTTGTAGAAATTGATTTGTTAGTTAGAATCACAGAATCAGTCAGGGTTGGAAGGGACCACAAGGAGCAGCCAGTCCCAACCCCCCTGCCATGCCCAGGGACACCCTACCCTAGAGCAGGCTGCACACAGCCTCAGCCAGCCTGGCCTCAAACACCTCCAGCCATGGGGCCTCAATCACCTCCCTGGGCAACCCATTCCAGCCTCTCACCACTCTCCTGCTCAACAACTTCTTCCTCACGTCCACTCTGACTCTCCCCACCTCCAGCTTTGCTCCATTCCCCCCAGTCCTGGCACTCCCTGAGAGCCTAAAAAGTCCCTCCCCAGCTTTTTTTGGAGGCCCCCTTCAGATCCTGGAAGGCCACAAGAAGGTCATCTGGGAGCCTCCTCTTCTGCAGACTGCACGGCTCCAACTCTTTCAGTCTGTGCTCACAGCAGAGCTGCTGCAGCCTCTGAGCATCCTCCTGGCCCTGCTCTGGACACTCTCCAGCACCTCCATATCCTTCTTGTAATGGGGGCTTTTTCTTGTGCTGGGCTGAGCCAAGTACTCACTGCCCTTACACTCTCTGGCCAACTCAGGGAGACAGTCACACTTCTAATGAGCAAAGGGTGAAACGTGACAGGCAGCAGGGCTAGAGGGAGTGGTTATAAGCTGCACCAGAGGAGGTTTAGGAGGGATATTAGGAAATATTTCTTCAGTGAAAGGGTTCTCAGACATTGGAATGGTCTGCCCCAGGCAGTGCTGGAGTCACCACCCCTGGAGTTGTTCAAGCAGTGTGTGGACTTGGTGCTTAGGGACATGCTTTAGTGTTGACCCTTCAGTGCTGAGTCAAGGGTTGGACTGAGTGATCTTTGAGGTCTCTTCCAACCAGATCTATTCTGTGATTCTGTGTTTACACCACCAGCTGATCTACTCCACTGTTAATACCTACTTATCTAAACCAAAGGTCACCCTTGGGTCTCCTTTGTGTTGAGATGGAGTCAGCTTTCTTTGCAAGAGCTGTGGTAAGTCACATCCTGCATTATTCCACGAGCCTCATGGACACATTGCTCATCTCTTTGTTTGTTTGAGGGGTTTATTGGTCACTCACATTGCTCAATGCAGTATTTGTGGGGGCAGGTGAAAAACACAGCTTTCTAAATCCACTAGTTAAAACTGGTGTTGTTTCTATGGGGAAGAGAGCTTTTGTGTTCAGCTAAGGAAGTAATGCTTTGGTTTACTCACTGTAGTTAGTATTTGTTCTGTTAGAGTTGTCTAATTTGACCTGGGCTTCATCAAGAAGGCAGAGCCAAACCATGTAAACCACAGCTACAGTTTCTCAGACAGCTCAGTCAGTCTAATGGCTCACTTATGCCAACAGGAATGAAGCCTTAATTTCTTCCTCCCATTTCCCCACTTCCCTCCTAGTCAGGTGTCTCATTCCTTCCATTTCAAGCACTCACCAGACTCTTCCAGGAACCTTCAACCAACCTAATGCAGCAGAAAGCTTTTTCTGTCTTCTAATTTTCTGCCTTCTAAGTGAATTCAGTCTGCTTTAGAAGTCTTCACATGAGAGTCAGCACACAAACAGATAACACAGAGTTAGAATTGCCTTCTGCATTTAACAGCTGGGAGTTTTTCTGCTGTATTGGTGAAAACTCTGTGCTTTTATTGCCCTGGTGACAAGAGGCTGTGACCTTGAATGGCCAATTGTTAGCAGTCATGGATAAGACATCTTGTATAAACTTAGAATCAGCCAGGGTTGGAAGGGACCACAAGGATCAGCCAGTTCCAACCCCCCTGCCATGCCCAGGGACACCCTACCCTAGAGCAGGCTGCACACAGCCTCAGCCAGCCTGGCCTGAAATACCTCCAGGGATGATGCCTCGACTACCTCCCTGGGCAACCCATTCCAGCCTCTCACCACTCTCCTGCTCAACAACTTCCTCCTCACCTCCACGCTGACTCTCCCCACCTCCAGCTTTGCTCCATTCCCCCCCAGTCCTGGCACTCCCTGAGAGCCTAAAAAGTCCCTCCCCAGCTTTTTTGGAGGCCTCCTTCAGCTACTGGAAGGTCACAAGAAGGTCACCTGGGAGCCTCCTCTTCTGCAGACTGAGCAGCCCCAACACTTTCAGTCTGTGCTCACAGCAGAGCTGCTGCAGCCCTCTGAGCATCCTCCTGGCCCTTCTCTGAACACACTCCAGCATCTCCACATCCCTCTTGTCCCAGGGGCTCCAGAGCTGGATGCAGTACTCCAGGTGGGGTCTCAGCAGAGCACAGCAGAGGGGGAGAATCCCCTCCCTGGCCCTGCTGGCCACACTGCTCCTGCTGCAGCCCAGGCTCTGCTTGGCTTTCTGGGCTGCAAGTGCACACTGCTGGCTCCTGTTGAGCTTCTCCTCCACCAGCCCCCCCAAGTCCCTCTGCTCAGGGCTGCTCTCCAACCACTCACTGCCCAGCCTGCATTTGTGCTTGGGATTGCCTTGACCCAAATGCAGGACCTTGCCTTGGTCTTGTTGAACCTCCTGAGGTTGGCTTGTGCCCACTTCTGCAACCTGTCCAGGTCCCTCTGGATGAATCCTTGCCCTCCAGTCTGGCTGCTGCACCAAGGTGGCTCATGCTCACCTTTCCAGCAAATTCCAAACAATTCCCATCATTTGGGATGTGCTAGAAACCGGTTTCCATCATTTGGGATGTGCTAGAGACTGGTGTCCATTGTTTGGGATGTGCTAGAGAGTGATTTCTGTCATTTGGGATGTGCTAGAGAGTGATTTCTGTCATTTGGGATGTGCTAGAGAGTGATTTCTGTCATCTGGGATGTGCTAGAGAGTGATTTCTGTCATTTGGGATGTGCTAGAGAGTGATTTCTGTCATCTGGGATGTGCTAGAGAGTGATTTCTGTCATTTGGGATGTGCTAGAGAGTGATTTCTGTCATTTGGGATGTGCTAGAGAGTGATTTCTGTCATCTGGGATGTGCTAGAGAGTGATTTCTGTCATTTGGGATGTGCTAGAGAGTGATTTCTGTCATCTGGGATGTGCTAGAGAGTGATTTCTGTCATTTGGGATGTGCTAGAGAGTGATTTCTGTCATCTGGGATGTGCTAGAGAGTGATTTCTGTCATTTGGGATGTGCTAGAGAGTGATTTCTGTCATCTGGGATGTGCTAGAGAGTGATTTCTGTCATTTGGGATGTGCTAGAGACTGATGTCCATTGTTTGGGATGTATTAGAGCCATCATTTTATTGGATAAAATAAATACTAACAAAGAATATGTCAGAAAGGCCTTTTTTTCTTCTGATTTTGGATACTTAGGGCTCTATTTACTTGGAATTGCCATAGCAGCTTCTTGTGCCTGTGTTCCTTTAAGGTGAAATAGTAGCCCTCAAGTGGTGGTGACAAATCTTTCCTGCATGATTTGTGGTAAGGAGACTAAAATGAAATAGCTGTGTAATTCCACTTGGTTTAGGGGGTCTATGAGAGATCTATTTATTGTTTTTTTCCACTGTCTTTTTTGCTTTGTTTCTGGTAGGTGCACAGCTGGGAACTGTTGTCTCTCTGCCACTATCGGGTTTGATTTGCTACTACATGAACTGGGTTTATGTGTTCTACATCTTTGGTAAGTGGTTTGGGTTTTTTAACACTAAAAAGCTTGGTCTGTTGTTAAACTTTTTGCTAAATACCTTACAGAACTTCCTTTAAGCTTTTAAAGATGTGCTTGACACGTTAAGGTTGCTATTTTGTTAATCCTGGGAAATGAGAGATGTTTAAAGCTAAGTAGATTCCTCTGCGTGGCTGTGTCGAGCCTTGCTGCCAGTGAGCAAAGCTATGTGAGTGGGACAAAAGCTGGTACAAGTCAAATGCTCTTAACTTTCTTGTTTGAAGTGTGAAATTGAGTTAATCACTTTAATCCCAGGAATTAACTGCTGCTATGAATGAAAGAACATGGGAAAAAGTGGCTGCTGCTTTCAATGGAAACTGGGTGGAAACTCCCTGCAGCAGTCCCAGGGACCCTGAAAGAATGCCCAAAGTGCAAAGCACAGCATATTTGCTGGGAGTTATGTTCTGGGAGAAGCTCAAGCACAGAAAGTCTTTTCTAAGAACATGTCATAGTCCATCTGGTTCTCTTTAGAGGTCTCTTTACCTGTCTGAGCTGTTCCATGTTCTGCCTGGGGAAGGGAAAGTCTGAATCAGAGGCACAGCATATTTGCTGGGAGTTTTGTTCTGGGAGAAGCTCAAGCACAGAAAGTCTTTTCTAAGAGTATGTCACAGACCTATCTGGTTCTCTTTTAGAGGTCTCTTTACCTGCCTGAGCTGTTCCACATTCTGCCTGGGGAAGGGAGAATCTGAGTAAGAGGCTAAGGGTTAGGCTTTTCTCAACAAAGCCACCTCCAAGTTCTGTATGAACAAAGAAGGGCTCAAAACAAAGAACTCAAACACGAGGAGAAGGTTGGTTTTGTCACTGTGAGGGTGACAGAACACTGGAACAGGCTACCCAGGAGGGTAGTCTCTGGAGATATTCAAGACCCACCTGGATGCATTCCTGTGTGAGCTACTCTAAGTGGTCCTGCTCTGGCAGGGAGGGTTTGGTCTGGATGAGCTTTCAATGCCCCTTCCAACCCCTAACATTCTGTGAAACTCAAAGCTACAATGGTCCTGTAAAAGCACAGTGGATTTGGACTGATTCTTGAGAAGTTGGTTTTTGGTTTTTATTCCCAAAGGACAACTTTGGAGCTTGGCTTAAAGCCAAAGAGGGTTGGCACAACAGCTGAGCTGTGTGCAGTGACACTCTCTGCATGCACACAAAGTGTTTGTGCTGTGATTGGACTTGATGTGGGGTTTTGTTTCCTCTGGAGGAGCCATTTCCTTTGTGACTGCTCCATGTGACTGGTAAAAATACAACACGTCTGTGTATGCAACTTTCTTGCTGTGTAAGGCAAGTGGAAAAACTTCAAGACACCCCCCCCAAAAAAAACCCCACCCCACAAGACCTTCCTGCTTAGTCATCTTTATTATTATCTCTAAATGTGCTTTGTTCAGCTGCTTTGGGGAACTACTGATACTGGTCAGGAACTGGCTGGAAGGCTGGGCCCAGAGACTGGTGGTGAATGGTGCCACATCCAGCTGGCAGCTGTCACTAGTGGTGTGCCCCAAGGATCAGTGCTGGGCACAGTCCTGTTCAACATCTTTATTGATGATCTGGAGCAGGGGATTGAGTCCAGCATCACTAAGTTTGCAGATGGCACCAAGCTAGGAGCAGGTGTGGAGCTGTTGGAGGGTAGGAGAGCCCTGCAGAGGGACCTGGCCAGGCTGGATGGGTGGGCAGAGGCTAATGGGATGAGACTGAACAAGGCCAAGTGCAGGGTTCTGCACTTTGGCCACAACAACCCCAAGCAGCACTACAGGCTGGGGACAGAGTGGCTGAGAGCAGCCAGGCAGAGAGGGAGCTGGGGGTGCTGGGAGAGAGGAGCTGCAGAGGAGGCAGCAGTGCCCAGGTGGGCAGCAGAGCCAATGGCATCCTGGGCTGGCTCAGGAGCAGTGTGGGCAGCAGGACAAGGGAGGTTCTTCTGCCCCTGTGCTCAGCACTGCTCAGGCCACACCTTGAGTGCTGTGTCCAGTTCTGGGCTCCTCCATTGCAGAGAGATGTTGAGGTGCTGGAAGTGTCCACAGGAGGGCGCCAAAGCTGGGGAGGGGCCTGGAGCAGAGCCCTGTGAGGAGAGGCTGAGGGAGCTGGGGGGGTGCAGCCTGCAGCAGAGGAGGCTCAGGGCAGAGCTCATTGCTGTCTGCAACTCCCTGGAGGGAGGCTGTAGCCAGGTGGGGTTGGGCTCTGCTGCCAGGCACCCAGCAATGGAATGAGGGGACACAGCCTCAAGCTGTGCCAGGGGAGGTCTAGGCTGGATGTTGTTAGGAAGTTGTTGTCAGAGAGAGTGATTGGCATTGGAATGGGCTGCCCAGGGAGGTGGTGGAGTCACCATCCCTGGAGGTGTTCAAGCAAAGCCTGGCTGGGGCACTTAGTGCCATGGTCTGTTTGACTGGATAGGGCTGGGTGCTAGGTTGGGCTGACTGAGCTTGAAGGTCTCTTCCAACCTGGTTGCTTCTGTGATTGTACTGTGTGTAAGCAGATAAAAAAATATTCATTAAAACAGTATTAAGAGTATCTGGAAAGAACTTCCAGAGGTTTATCCACTTGGTATAATTGCTTAATGCTTTTTATTTCTGTCTTTTCACCTACCTTTTCCCAACAACAGGTGCACTTGGTGTAGTGTGGTTCTTCTTCTGGATGTGGTTGGTTAGTGATACTCCAGAGAGCCACAGGAGCATTTCACATGCTGAAAGAGAATATATCCTCTCTTCTCTAAAAGATCAGGTACAGCACCTTGGGATCATCCTGCTTTGGTAAAAACACAACTTGATGATCATGGAATCATGGGATGAGGTGACCTTCATGTGGCCTTCCAGTAGAAAGGGGCCTCCAAAAAAGCTGGGGAGGGACTTTTTAGGCTGTCAGGGAGTGCCAGGACTGGGGGGAATGGAGTAAAGCTGGAGGTGGGGAGAGTCAGCCTGGCTGTGAGGAGGAAGTTGTTGAGCATGAGAGTGGTGAGAGGCTGGAATGGGTTGCCCAGGGAGGTAGTCGAGGCATCATCCCTGGAGGTGTTTAAGGCCAGGCTGGCTGAGGCTGTGTGCAGCCTGCTCTAGGGTAGGGTGTCCCTGGGTATGGCAGGGGGTTTGGAATTGGTCCCTTCCAACCCTGACTGATTCTATGACTTGGGGTTAGATTCAGACCACCCTCAGGAGGGGTTAACTCTTTACACAGGGACATCCCCAATTAGATGAGTTTGCTCAGAGCCCCATCAGGCCTGACAGTGAAGAACTCAGGTGTGAGGCCTCAAGTACCTCCCTGGGCAGCCTGGTCCAGTGTTCCACCAGCTTCCTGCTAAATAACTTGTTCCTAACATCCAATCTAAATCTGCTTTTCTCTAGTTTGAAAGACTTTGCTCCTCCTCCTATCCCTGCAGGCCTTTGCAGTCCCTTTGCAAACAGTCCCTCTGCAGCCTTCTTGTAGGCTCCTTTCAGACACTGGAAAGCCACTTACTAGGTCTCTCCAGAGCCTTCTCTTGCCTAGGCTGAACACCCTCAGTTCCCTCAGCCTGTCCTTGTGGGAGAGGTGCTTCAGCCCTCTGATCATTTCCATGGCCTTCCTCTGGACCTGCTCTGTCAGGTTTGTATCCTTCTTGTGCTCCATAGCTGGACACAGCACTCCAGGTGAGGTCTCACCAGAGCAGAGCAGAGTGGCAGACTCCCCTCTCTCCACCTGCTGGCTTCTTTTGGTGCAGCTCAGGAAGCCTTT
This sequence comes from Pogoniulus pusillus, assembly GCF_015220805.1. Taxonomy (NCBI): domain Eukaryota; kingdom Metazoa; phylum Chordata; class Aves; order Piciformes; family Lybiidae; genus Pogoniulus; species Pogoniulus pusillus. Next base: position 3,261,502 of record NC_087288.1, on the reverse strand, counting down.
GGCCTCCTGGCCTGCAAGTGCACCTTGTTCTTTCAGGTCCAGCTTCTCATGCACCAGCACTCCCAAGTCCTTTACTGCAGGATCTTAAAGGTCTTTTCCAAACCAAACAATTCTATGATTCCATAGACCATAAATATTGTCCTTAGCATCACACTCTGTTGATGCCTGGAGAAAAACTTCCTTCATTTGAGATAGAGGCAGAAGCTGTAGTTATTTTTCTTGTTGATGAGTGTCTCACTTCTAGTTCAAATTTCCCAGAGACTCAAATATAGTTAATAGAACCAATAACAATTTATAGGATGCCTTTCCCTCTCCCCCCACTTTTTCCAAAGAAAAGGAATTAGATGTAGAGAGGGAAAAGGTTAAAACACACTCAAATAAATAAGCCTCACTTTGATCTGGAAGTTAAAAGAGAAAACTTTAACAATAAATAAAAGGTATTTGAGGTAGGGGAGTTACAAGCAGGTATAGGGAAGAGAAGACAAGGTACAAAATACATCTGTGCAAGCAGGTTGATGGCAGTGGTTTTGTCCACCTCTTGCACTGATGGCCACATGGTACCACAAAGAGCAGCAGGAACAGGAAGGTGGTGCTGGCAGGGAGGGAGGCAGGGCAAGAGACAATGAGACAGGCAGTTCCTCTGTTTACAGAGGGCTAGAGAGGAGTGGGAGTGGGCTAACCACTACACCTGGAGTAAGGTTTGGACTCACCCCAGGGGAGGAGTCAGGAGGACATGGGGTCAGGGTCAAGACCTCTCCCCCAGGAGGGTTAATCCTTTACAGTGACACAAGGGGATTGGATTCGTTACAAAATGGGATAGGAGTTGGTTGGATGTGCAATAGCAAACATCAGAGCAGTGACATGAGCTGAGCTCAGCAATTGATTCTTTGCTGGACTGAGGCTTATTTTGTCCCCTTCAGAATGAATGAGCAGCTTGGACTGGGATAGGAGCAAACCCACTGTAGTTAGTAAATGTTCATATCAGTGTCCTGCTGACTCTTTCTCTCCCCTTTTTCTCTAGCTTTCTACACAGAAAGCTGTTCCCTGGAGCCCCATCCTGCAGTCCCTCCCACTCTGGGCTATTGTTGTGGCACACTTCTCTTACAACTGGACTTTCTATACACTCCTCACACTCTTGCCCACGTACATGAAGGAGATCCTGCGGTTTGATGCACAGGAGGTGAGAGAAGTGAAAGCACTGTCACTTTTTCTCTGAATCAAAGAGGTAAATAACAGAGCTGTAATAGGAGAACCTGCTTAAAAACCTTGGAATGGAAATGTAGAGCTGGGAAAGGGTAAAATCAATCTCCATAGTTAAGTGGATGCATCAAAAATGTTGCCTGCTCTGGAATTGCCATTTTGTTTTTACACAGAATCGTAGAGGCTGGAAAAGACCTCAGAGATCACCGAGTCCAGCCTGTGACCTACCACCACCACATCAGCTAAACCATGGCACCAAGTGCCACAGCCAAGCTTTATTCTGAAAGACCTCCAGGGATGGTGACTCCACCACCTCCTTGGGCAGTCCATTCCAGTGTCTAATTCCCCTTTCCATCATGAAGTGCAAGAGAAGAGGAGGCTCAGGGGTGACCTCATTGCTGTCTACAACTACCTGAAGGGAGGCTGTAGCCACGTGGGGGTTGGCCTCTTCTCCCAGACAACCAGAGAACAAGGGGACACAGTCTCAAGTTGTGCCAGAGGAGGTACAGGCTGGATGTTAGGAGGAAGCTGTTGTCAGAGAGAGTGATTGGCATTGGAATGGGCTGCCCAGGGAGGTGGTGGAGTCACCGTCGCTGGAGGTGTTCAAGTCCAGTGACAGGACAAGAGGAAATGGTTCCAAGCTACACCAAGGGAGGTTTAGGATGGATATTGGGAAATATTTCTTCACTGGAAGGATTTTCAAACATTGGAATGGTCTGCCCAGGGCAGTGAGGGTGTTCAAGCAGTGTGTGAAGCTGGTGCTTGGCAACATGGTTTAGCATTGACTCTTCAGTGCTGGGTTGGAGGTTGAACTGGGATGAGCTTGGAAGCCTCTTCCAACCAGATGGATTCTGTGTTAACTTCAATCTGCTTGGATTTTTCCCTCCCTATGTTTCTCTCCCTGGATAACACCAGCAACATGTATTTGAATGAATCATTTTGACACCTCTGACCCAATTGCTGTTAATTTTTTTTTAGCACAATGAATTATTTTATCAATGTTTTAACTGTGAGGTGGTTTTTTTTATCTCCTAACAGAATGGTTTTTTATCTGCTCTACCCTATTTTGGATGCTGGCTGTGTATAATTCTGTCTGGGCAAATTGCTGACCATCTACGAGAGAAACAGAACTTGTCAACTGTTTGTGTTCGGAAGTGTTTTACCCTGATAGGTAGGTCCAAGTGTCAGCTCTCTTTGGAACACCTCAGAGATACTATGTGGGGGAAATGAAAGGTTTGGGAGAGCTGTGTGACATTCTGCTGGGGGATTAAGCAGCATGCTGCATGGCTTGGGAGCAGCTGGAGCACCTCTCCTATGAAGACAGGCTGAGAGAATTGGGGTGGTTCAGTTTGGAGAAGAAAAGGCTCCAAGGAGACCTTCTTGTGGTCTTCAGTGTCTGAAGTAGGCTAGCAGAAAGCTGGGGAGGGACATTTTAGGGTGATAGGTAGTGATAGGACTGTGGGGGATGGATCCAAGCTAGAGGAGGGGAGATTTAGGTTAGGCGTTAGGAAGAAGTTCTTCACCATGGAGGTGGTGAGAACAGTGGAACCACCATGGAGGTGGTGGAAGCCTCATCCCTGGGCAACCTGATACAGTAGAAAGTGTCTCTGCCCATGGCAGGGGAGTTAGAATTAGACCTTTGAGATCCCTTCCAGCCCTGACAATTCTATGATTCTATGATTTTTGACTGGCTAGGGCTGGGTGCTAGGTTGGACTGGATGATCTTGGAGGTCTCTTCCAACCTGACAATTCTATGATTCTATGCTAAGAGTAAACCCTTTATTCTTCCATTTAAAAGAGTAGAACTACTGGATAAGAGAATGATAAGAGATTGCTGAAAGCTTTTCTTTTTTAAGGCAAAATACATCATTCTTAAAGGCAAACTGATGATGGTGGTGCTGGCTGATCCTTTAAAATGGTGATAATTGCTTGACAAAATGATACCATGTGAGTGGCCTTTTCAAACAGAGATGGGATATTGTTCTGCAGTCAGAATGGTAGGGGTTGGAAAGGACCTCCAGAGATCGAGCCTAACCCTTCTGCTAGAGCAGAATCACCTACAGCAAATCGTATAGGATCATAGAATCAGTCAGGGTCAGAAGGCACCACAAGGATCATCTAGGTCCAACCCCCCTGCCATGGCCAGGGACACCCTACCCTAGATCAGGAAATCACACAGAAGTGCATCCAGATGGGTCTTCAAAGTCTCTAGAGGAGACTCCACAGCCTCTCTGGGCAGCCTGTTCCAGACTCCAGCACCCTCACGGTAAAGAAGCTTTTCCCCATGTTGAGACTGAACTTCTGTGTTCCAGTTTGTATCCCTTGCCCCTTGTCCTATCACAGGATAGCAGTGAAAAGAGACTGGCTCCATCTTCTTGACACCCACTCTTCAGGTATTTTATAAGCATTGATAAGATTGCCTCTCAGGCTGCTCTTCTCCTGATTAAACAGCCTAGGGTCTCTCAGCCTTTCCTCACAAGACAGATGTTCCAGTCCCTTCATCATCCTCATAAGCCATTGCTGAACACCCTCTAAAGAATTCGTGTCTCTCTTGAACTGAGGAGCACACAAGTGGCTTATTAATGTTTATAAACACCTAAAGAGTGTGTGTCAAGAAGATGAAGCCAGTCTCTTTTCAGTGGTGCCCTGTGATAGGGCAAGGGGCAATGGATGCAAACCAGAACACAGGAAGTTCCATCTCAACGTGAAGGAAAACTTAATTGCTGTGAGGGTGCTGGAGCCCTGGAACAGGCTGCCCAGAGAGGCTGTGGAGTCTCCTCTGGAGACTTTCAAAGCCAGCCTGGATGTCTTCCTGTGTGATCTGCCCTGGGTGATCCTGCTTTGGCAGGGAAATTGGACTCGAGCTTTTGAGGTCCCTTCCAATCCCTACCATTTTATGTTTTCCTGAGGCAGAAACAGGTTTGCAACCCATCTGCTCTTCCTTCCAGGCCCAGTGTAATGCCTGCAGTGCAATACTGGATTCTATGCACTAGGTGGTGGTGGAAGTCGTATGGAAAATGTATGCACAGCTTAGAGCCTCTTCCTACCTCCTGCAAGGAGTCACTCCACTGATTCTAAGATTTCTGTCTTGAAGGAATGATTGGACCTGCAGTGTTCTTGGTGGCAGCTGGGTTCATAGGCTGCAACTATGAGCTGGCTGTTGCATTTGTGACCATATCAACAACACTAGGAGGATTCTGTACATCTGGCTACAGCATCAACCATCTGGACATAGCACCTTCGTAAGTACTGCTGAACCTCTGCTTGGTGCATGTGACACAGCCACGACCACTTTGGAGGGGTTGTCTGTGTGCTGCTAGGTGCCTGAAGGTTTTGCAATGGACCATTGCAATGGCCTGGAGTGTAAACACTGACAGTGACTCAGGTTTACAGTGTTAAGCACTGTACTTGCAGACAGTGCAAGTCTGGCAGAGGGGTGTGAGATGCACAACAGTTTAGACTAATTCCAGTTTTGATCCTGTAGTAATGACTCCTAGAATCCCTGTAATTATATTTACTAGTTTTTTGTCCTATTAGATTCATGATATTAATGGGACAATGGTTTTGGAACAGCACAATTGACCTTTAAAGGTCACCTAGTCAAATTTCCCTACAGTAAGCAGGGACATCTCCAGCTAGATCAGGTTGCTCAGAGCCCCATCAAGCCTAACCTTGAATGTCTCCAGGGATGGGGCAGCCACCCCCTTCCTGGGCAATCTGTGCCAGTGTTTCACCACCCTCAAGTAAAGAACTTCCTAATGTCCAATCTAAATCCATCCTTCTGTACCTGTATGGTTGGGTGCTAGGTTGGACTGGATGATCTTGTAGGTCTCTTCCAACCTGGTTGATTCTATGATTCTACTTTAAAACCACTTTCCCTTGTCCTGTCACTGCAAGTCCCTCCCCAGTCTTCCTTTAGGCCACCTTCAGGTACTGGAAGGTCACTATAAGGTGTCACACAGAATCAGAGAGTTATTGAGGCTGGATAAGATTCTGTGTCCCCAGACCCTTCTCTTTTTTAAGGCTGAGCAACAAGAAGAGACTTCAATGTCTCAGTGTTTTAAATTTTTCCATCAGAGCTCTCACCCTTTAGCAGGATTGTTGCCATATTTAAGCACTGTGATAGAGACAAATTCTTCGTGTTGGAAAACCATTCATAGACTCCACCAGGTTGGAAGAGAGCTCCAAGCTCATCCAGCCCAACCTAGCACCCAGCCCTGCCCAATCATCCAGACCATGGCACTAAGTGCCCCAGCCAGGCTTGGCTTCAACACCTCCAGCCACACAGACTCCACCACCTCCCTGGGCAGCCCATTCCAATGCCAATCACTCTCTCTGACAACAACTTCCTCCTCACATCCAGCCTAGACCTCCCCTGCCACAACAGACTCCTTGGTCTGTTGCTGGGTGCCTGGCAGAAGAGCCCAACCCCACCTGGCTACAGCCTCCCTTCAGGAAGCTGCAGGCAGCAATGAGCTCTGCCCTGAGCCTCCTCTGCTGCAGGCTGCACACCCCCAGCTCCCTCAGCCTCTCCTCACAGGGCTCTGCTCCAGGCCCCTCCCCAGCCTTGCTGCCCTTCTCTGGACACCTTCCAGCACCTCAACATCTCTCTTGAATTGAGTGGACCAGAACTGGACACAGGACTCAAGGTGTGGCCTGAGCAGTGCTGAGTTCAGGGCAGAGTAACCTCTCTTGTCCTTCCCTAACACATCTTTAAAGGGAGCCCGCAGCAGCTGGAGTCCAACCTTAAACATTTCAGCTGAGAAACTAATGCTGGATCCAATGAGATTAATTGAGGTTTGGCTGATTTATTGCTGCCTTTGTGTGCCTCTTCAAACTAATAAGTTCTGGTCTACAAAAATGGTGTTACTCAGTGGAGCTGTGCTTTGAAGGTATGAACGATGCTGCTCAATGCTCTGCAAATGAGATCCTGAGGATCTGAAATCAAGCATGTGGTATGCACATACATTCTTGTCCCATGTTTTAATTTCCTGCCTGTAGGATAGCTTTCACACTGTCCCCTCCAGCTCTCAGGAGTGCTGTGAAAATAAACTAATATTGTGAAGAGTTTTGCTGGAAAGCTTCTGGGATGATTAAAATTCTGCTTGCAGCAGCTGCGTAGCATGCAGAAGAGAAGGCCTGGGTCCATGCACTGAGCAAGTGCAGTGAAGCAAAATAGTAAATGGTGCTCATTAAAAGTGAGGAAAATTCATCTTGTCCAAGGAGTGCAACAACAGAACTGTCACAGGAGCGAGGGGGAAGCCACACAACTGCAGCGTGTGCCTCTGTGAGGCATAGACACAAGGGATTCTTGTGACCAGCAGGGCAAGGGAGGAGATTCTTCCCCTCTGCTCTGCTCTCATGAGACCCCACCTGGAGCACTGCTACCAGTTCTGGTGCCCACAGCATAAGAAGGACATGGAACTGTTGGGGCAGGTCCAGGGGAGGCCATGAAGATGATCAGAGGGCTGGAGAACCTCCCCTATCAGAACAGGTTGAGTGACTTAGAATCATAGAACCATAGAATGGTTTAGGTTGGAAGAGACCTCAAAGCTCACCTAGTTCCAACCCCCTGCCATAGGCAGGGACACCTCCCACCAGAGTTGGGGATGTTGAGCCTGGAGAAGAGAAGGCTCTGGAGAGACCTCTCCTTCTCTGGATGTATTTCTGTATGACATGCACTAGATTCTGTGGTCCTGCTCTGGCAGGGAGGTTGGACTGGATGATCAGTGTCTGGATGTGTTCCTCTGTGATCTGTGTTAGATGGTATTGTCCTACTCTGGCAGAGGGGTTGGACTGGATGGTCAGTATCTGGATGTGTTCCTCTGTGATCTGTGTTAGATGGTATTGTCCTACTCTGGCAGAGGGGTTGGACTGGATGGTCAGTGTCTGGATGTGTTCCTCTGTGATCTGTGTTAGATGGTATTGTCCTACTCTGGCAGGGAGGTTGGACTGGATGGTCAGTGTCTGGATGTGTTCCTCTGTGATCTGTGTTAGATGGTATTGTCCTACTCTGGCAGGGAGGTTGGACTGGATGGTCAGTGTCTGGATGTGTTCCTCTGTGATCTGTGTTAGATGGTATTGTCCTACTCTGGCAGGGAGGTTGGACTCGATGATCTCCTTGGGTCCCTTCCAACCCCTACCATCCTGTGATCTGTGATCAGTGGAGGTCCCTTCCAACCCCTACCATCCTGTGATGCTGTGATCCTGTGACCTTCAAGCTGCTTCCCTCAAGAAGGGCCTACAAGAAAACTGGGGAGGGACTTTTTACAAGGGCTTGGAGTGATAGGATGAGAGGGAATGGATTGAAGCTTGAGGAGGGCAGATTTAGGCTGGATGTTAGGAAGAAATCCTTTCCAGTGAGGCTGGTGAGACACTGGCACAGATTGCCCAGGGAGGTTGTGGATGTCCTCTCCCTGGAGGTGTTCAAAGCCAGGCTGGATGAGACCTTGAGCAACCTGGACTAGAGGAAGGTGTCCCTGCCTATGGCAAGGGGGTTGGATCTAAATGACCTTTAAGGTCCCTTCCAATCCAAACCATCCTGATTCACAGTTTCAAGAAAGTGCTTGATAGAGTTGTAGAAACCTGCAAATAGGATCTGCAGGAGGGAAATTCTGTGAAGCATTTTCCCAGAGGTCAATGTTTTCATTTAATTTCATTTCTCACTTTGCTCAGTTCTTATTTATTTGCTGAAATGCCTTATAATAACCAGAAGCTGTTCAAGGCAGTTTCAGAATGCACTTAAAGGCCTGGTTTGATGGATGGAAAGTGTGCAGACCAGGATAGCACAAGGGCCTCTTGTTGCTACTAAAACCTGCATTGTAGCAAAGAAATAATGATTGTATTGACAGGGGAAAGAAATGAATGATGCTGAGGGGAAACCCAATGTTTGTTATGTGTTTTGGGAGAGTCTAACATGTACTTATTATGCCATCAGTGTCTTGAATTGGGTGGGGAGGATGGGAAGGAGACAAGATGACTCTTGTGGGGAGGACATGTTTTATTCTGGCTCTTTACATCCATGTGTTGCCTTGAGTGCAAATTTTAGTGATGCTGTTTCAATAGGCCCTGCTGGAGTCAGTCCAGAGGAGGCTACAGAGGTGCTCAGAGGGCTCTGCTATGCGGACAGGCTGAGAGAGTTGGGGCTCTGCAGCCTGCAGAAGGGAAGGCTTCCAGGAGACCTTACAGTGGCCTTTCAGTATCTGAAGGGGACCTACAGGAGGGCTGGGGAGGGACTATTGACAAGGTCTTGTAATGACAGGATGAGGAGGAATGGGTTTAAACTGGCAGAGAGGAGATTGAAACTGGATGATAGGCAGAAGTTGTTTGCAGTGAGGGTGGTGAGACACTGGCACAGGTTGCCAAGGGAGGTTGTGGCTGCACCCTCCATGGAGGTGTTCAAGGCCAGGTTGGATGAGACCTTGAGCAACCTGTTCTAGAGGGAGGTGTCTCTGCTTATGGCAGAGAGTTGGAACTGGTTGGTCCTTGAGGTCCCTTCAACCTAAACCATTCTGTGATTCTATGACCATGGCCATGAGAACCTGACCATAGAATCATAGAATCCACCAGGTTGGAAGAGACCTCCAAGATCATCCACTCCAACCTAGCACCCAGCCCTGGCCAATCAACCAGACCATGGCACCAAGTGCCTCATCCAGGCTTTGCTTCAACACCTCCAGGGACAGCAACTGCACCACCTCCCTGGGCAGCCCATTCCAATGCCAATCACTCTCTCTGACAACAACTTCCTCCTAACATCCAGCCTAGACCTCCCCTGCCACAACTTGAGACTGTGTCCCCTTGTTCTATTGCTGGTTGCCTGGCAGAAGATCCCAACCCCACCTGGCTACAGCCTCCCTTCAGGTAGTTGTAGACAGCAATGAGCTCTGCCCTGAGCCTCCTCTTCTCCAGGCTGCACACCCCCAGCTCACTCTGTCTGCCAAGAACTTCCTCCTAACACCCAGCCTAGACCTCCCAAGACTTTTCAGTCCTGCTCTGCACATGTGCCACTTTTTTTTGCCTCCCCATTTCAACCAGGAGGCTTCACCGTGCTGAGGGAGTGGCAGACCCATTATCTGCATCAGCCAGCGAGCCTTATCAAGGCTGCAGCTCAGAAACACTGGGCATAACCAGAGGCATATGCCCACAGCCATGGCTGACTGCCAGAGCTCTCTGGAGACCAGAGAAACTTTTAAATGATGTTTTAGTATTGAAAATGTGTGTGTGTGTGTGTGTGTGTGTTGGCAGAAGCCTTGGCACTTCAACGGGCTGCAGACAAAATGTGGTTTGTTCTCCTCCTAGGCTTTGAATGGAGTTCTTGCTGTGTTGTGCTTATCTGCCTGAGGGAAGCTTTCACACTTTCACACTCAGCTTCATAAAGCTCCTATTAATTTGTGAGCAGTTTCTGAGATAAGGAGACCATGTGCTCTGTTTCTAAGAAATGAGGATTGTTTAGTGTTTTAATGCTGGAGCTCAGTCTAAAGTGCTTTAAGAGGGCATCTAGTGACTGCCAAGGGGAAAAATTCAGCTAGGAGGTTAGGTCAAAGAATCATAGAATGGTTTAGGTAGGAAGGGACCTCAAAGATCAGCCAGTTCCAACCCCCCTGCCACAGGCAGGGGCACCTCACAATAGATCAGCTTGCTTGGAGCCACGTCCAGACTGGCCTTAAAGACTTCCAGGGAGGGAGCATCCACAGCCTCCCTGGGCAACCTGTTCAAGTGTCTCACCACTCTCTTGGTAAAGAACTTCTTAACATCCACTCTGAATCTACTCACTTCTAGCTTTGCTCCATCCCCCCCAGACCTGTCACTACCTGACACCCTATAAAGTCCCTCCCCAGCTTTCTTGTAGCCCACTTCAGATACTGCAAGGCCACAGTAAGGTCTCCTTGGAGCCTTCTCTTCTCCAGACTGGTAGATACTGACAGCTGCATAGGTTTAGCTCTGAGCTGCAGCATCACCTTTGAAATCACTAAGGTGAAGGCTTAAGTCCTCCAAGCATCCTCCTGGCCCTTCTCTGGACACACTCCAGCATCTCCACATCCCTCTTGTAATGGCAGCTCCAGAACTGGATGCAGTACTCCAGGCGGAGTCTCAGCAGAACACAGCAGAGGGGGAGAATCACCTCCCTGGCCCTGCTGGCCACACTTCTGCTGCTGTAGCCCAGGCTCTAGTTGGCTTTCTGGGCTGCAAGTGCACACTGCTGGCTCCTGTTGAGCTTCAACTCCACCAGCACCCCCAAGTCCCTCTCCTCAGGGCTGCTCTTCAGCCCCTCACTGCCCAGCATGGAGTTGTGCTTGGGATTGCCTCAACCCAGCTGCATGACCTTGCACTTGGTCTTGTTGAACCTCCTGAGGTTGGCTTGTGCCCACTTCTGCAGCCTGTCCAGGTCCCTCTGGATAGATCCCTGCCCTCCAGCCTGTCTGCTGCACCACACAGCTTGATGCCATCAGCAAACTTTCTGAGGCTGCACTCAGTACCTCTGTCCATGGCACCCACAAAGATGTTGAACAAGACTGGTCTCAGGACTCATCCCTGAGGGACTCTGCTTGTCACAGGCCTGCACTTGGCCACGGAGCCATTGGCAGCCACTCTTTGGGTGCAGCCATCAAGGCAGTTCTTTATCCCTCTCGTGGTGCACCCATCAAACCCATCTGTCACCAGCCTGGAGACCAGGATGTGGTGTGGGACAGTGTCAAAGGCCCTGCTCAGGTCCAAGTCAATGCCATCAGCTGCTCGCCCCTCATCTATGAATGCTGTGACCTGTTCATAGAAGGCCACCAGGTTTGTCAGCAGGATGTGCCCTTGGTGCAGCCATGCTGATTGTAGCCCATCACCTCTTCACTATTCTGTTTCAGTAGTGCCTCCAGCAGGATCTGCTCCATGATCTTACTGGGCACAGAGGTGAGACTGAGGTTGAGTAGAACTTCAAGCTCTCCTTTGCTCTTCAGTGCCTCCCACAAGTCTGCTCTTGTGGTGCAGCTTCAAACACGATCTTGTGGTTATTGCATCACTGCTGAGGGAGAGCTCTTTGATTGCCTGGAGATGAGGTGCTGACACTGGGCTGTGAAGCAGGCTGCCAGCTTCTCCCAGCAGCTTTTTATGGCCGCTGGTGCATACTGCACGCACCTGTGTCTGGTGGAGCAACACCTTCATGGAGCAGCACACCTCAGAAGGGAGCTGCAGGAGTGGCAGCCTGCAGAACTGGTTCAGTCAGACACCTTTTCCCATTAGCCTGGCCCCACAGAAAGCTGAAGGGAAGGACAGACTGCATCACCCTCAACTCAGGTCCAAGGAACTTGTGCTTTTTGGGATGGAAGAACTACTGCAGTTGGAGAAGACCTCTAAGGTTAGTCCAGCCCTCAGCCTAACAGCAATCATAGAGTCATAGAATGGGTTAGGTTGGAAGGGATCTTAAAGATCATCCAATTCCCTGCAGGGACACCTTCCACTAGAACAGGTCGCTCAAGGCCTCATCCAGCCTGGTCCTGAACACCTCCAGGGAGGTTGTGGAGCACAGAATCACAGAGTCAACTGTCTTTAGGGAGTTAATTAGAGTCATAGAATGGGTTAGGTTGGAAGGGATCTTAAAGATCATCCAGTTCCAACTCCCTGCAGGGACACCTTCCACTAGCACAGGTTGCTCAAGGCCTCATCCAACCTGGTCCTGAACACCTCTAGGGAGGGAGCAGCCACAGCCTCCCTGGGCAACCTGTGCCAGTGTCTCACCACCCTCCCTGCAAACAATTTCTTCCTAACATCCATTTTCAGTCTCTGCCACTTCAAACCCATTCCTCCTCATCCTGTCATTACAAGACCTTGTCAATAGTCCCTCCCCAGCCCTCCTGTAGCCCCCTCCAGATACTGGAAGACCACTGTAAGGTCTCCTTGAAGCCTTCTGAGGTCAGATCCTTTCCTCCTGAAGCAATGCAGAACTCATACATACATAGAATCATTTTGTTTGGAAAAGCCCTCCAGGATCATTGAGTCCAACCATCAACCCAACCCCACCGTGGCTATTACTCCATGCCCCAAAGTGCCATGGCCACACGTTCCTTCAGCACCTCCAGGGATGGTGACTCCATCACCTCCCTGAGCAGCCTGTTCCAGTGCCTGGCCACTCTTGCAGGGAAGAATGTTTTTCCTAATATCCAACCTAAACCTCCCCTGCTGGAATTTCAGACCATTCCCTCTTGTTCCATCACCTGGCACTAGGGACATGAGACCAGCTCCCACCTCCGTTCAGGCAGTTGTAGAGAGAGCAATGAGGTCTCAGTTTATTCTTCTCCAGGTGGAACAAGGCCAGTTCCCTCAGCTGTTCCTCATAACACCTGTTCTCTAGACCTTTTAGTGTGGGGATGTCCATCCACACTGGTGACACTGCCTTCTTGGCAGGCACCTTCTAGTAAAGATCCCTGAACCAACTCTGCCTGTTGCCAAAGAGCAGCCTGGCACACTCCCTATTGTCTTCCTCCTTCGAGGCATATGCTGCCTCTTTTCTGACTTCTCCAATGGATCCATTCCAAACTGTTTGACTGTGGATTAGCAAAGGGGATGTGGGTTTGACTCATGGATCCTGAGCAAAGACACAAGTAAAGTTAAACTCCATAACTAGATGTATAAAACTGTGTGCACTTCTGGAGCCCCCAACACAAGAAGGACATGGAACTGTTGGAGTGAGCCCAGAGAAGGCCACCAAGATGCTCAGAGGGCTGCAGCAGCTCTGCTATGAGGACAGGCTACAAGAGTTGGGGCTCTGCAGCCTGGAGAAGAGGAGGAGACTTTGGAGTGGCCTTCCAGTATCTAAAGTGGGCTACAGGAGGGCTGGGCAGGAACTATTGATAAGGCTTTGTAATGACAGGAGGAGGAAGAGCAATGGGTTTGAAGTGGCAGAGGGGAGATTGAAACTGGATGTTAGGAAGAAGTTGTTTGCAGTGAGGGTGGTGAGACACTGGCACAGGTTGCCCAGGGAGGTTGTGGAGCACGGAAGCACCCAATGTGATCCAAGTTCTTTCCAGTGAGGGTGTTGAGACACTGGAACAGGCTGCCCAGGGAGGTTGTGGAGCACAGAAGCACAGAATCTTTGATCACATTCTGTGCTTCTGTGCTCCATAACCTCCCTGGAGGCATTCAAGGCCAGGTTGGATGAGACCTTGAGTGACCTGTTCTAGTAGGAGGTGTCCCTGCCTATGGCAGGGAGTTGTAACTGGCTGATCCTTGAGGTCCCTTCCAACCTAAACCATACTATGAAATCATTGAGGTTGGAAAGGACCTTTAAGGTCATGACATCCAACTGCTCACCCAGCAACTGCCAAGTCCAACACTAAACCATGTCCCTAAAAATGCACAAAGCAGATTGCCATGAGCTGTTTCTAGAACAACAACCAAGGCATTCTTGCTGGAATATTGGACTATTTGTGTTTTAATTGCTCTGTGTGATCAAGATGAGGCTTGTGTGATCAGGGTAGGCAAAACTGTTTCCATGACTGATAAGCAGGATAAAGTTAACAAGCAGCATGAACCATTTCTCTTGCAGGTATGCTGGAATTCTCCTTGGAATCACAAATTCTTTTGCTACCATCCCAGGAATGGTGGGGCCAGTGATTGCCAAGAACCTCACTCACAATGTAAGTCCACTTAGAGTTTTGTTGGTTGTTATGTTTGTATCTGCACTGAAGGGTGATTGTATTCTCAGTGTGCAGCTGTTAAATGAGATCTGGGTTATAGGTTTAAGTCCTACTGTCCCATTGCTGTGAATGACTTTGTTTCTAGCTTGCAGTATAGGACCATAGACTGGTCTGGGGTTGGAAGGGACCTCCAAAGGTCATCTAGTCCAACCCTCCTGCAGCGAGCAAGGACATCCTCAACTAGGTCAGGTTGCTCAGAACCTTGTCCAGCCTGACCTTGAGTATCTCCAGGGATAGGGCCCCAGCTACCTTCCTGGGCAACCTGCTCCAGTGTTCCACCATCCTCATGGTGCATGTGATGGTTTGGGTCTTCCCTACCCCCCCATGCTTTGGAAATCACCCAGACTAGACTCAGCTGGCTCTGGAAATTGAATGAAGCTTACATTTACAGCTTAGCTCAATATACAAGCAGAGATTTACAGTATATATACAGCTAGATACAGAAATAGACAAGGTAAAAGGTAATGCAGAAACACAACAGCCCTCCCAGAAACCTGAGTCCCCAGGAGGGGCTCCCAACCACCCCTTCACCTTCCCCCTGCCCCTCTCAACCTTACCCCAGTCCCAAGGAAGAGTGGAGTGGGTTAGGAAGGGAGTTAGAAACCAAAGTGGATTATTCAGAGAAAGAGCAAAGAGGTTAGAGAGAGATGCAGCTCAGCCAGTTCCCCAGCAGAAGTGGTTATCTATGGTTTTATTTCTTCTTCTTGTATCTCTCAGCAAGCCTAGGAGTGCAGTAGATATCACCATTGGTTTCCCTTCACAGCCTGTCATCTAGTTCTTCTCACCAAAGCATTCTAGCCTGCTTCTAACTAGCACAGTGCAGAAGCTATTCCTAACATCCAATCTAAATCTGCTCTTCTCTAGTCTGAAGCAATTGCCCCTTGTCCTGTCACTGCAGGCCTTTGCAAACAGTCTCTCTCCATCCTTGTTGTAGCCTCCTTCAGGTACTAGCAGGCTGCTACTAGGTCTCCCCAGAGCCTTCTCTTCTCCAGGCTGAACAATCCCAGCTGCCTTCAGACCATTGTGGGATTGTATGATTCTGTGTTGAACATTCTGCATCTCAGAGATGAAAAACTGCTCCAGGCAGTCCAATGCAATTCTGATGGGACTGTCTGTGCCAGCTGTGTTATCACACTGAAGCTGACTCTAGTGATGATTTCATCTTCATGCTTCTAAAGCTTTTGTGTTGCTATGAAATCACACTGAATAGCATTTACATTTAAATTGTGAGACACAGCATTCAGTTTTAAAATCACCTTCTCTTGAGCAGGGAGCTGCAAAGTCATAGAATGGGTTAGGTTGGAAGGGACCATAGGCAGGGACACCTCCCACTAGAATAGGTCACTCAAGGCCTCATCCAACCTGGCCTTGAACACTTCCAGGGAGGTTGTGGAGCACAGAAGCACCCAATGTGATCAAAGATCACATTGGGTGCTTCTGTGCTCCACAACCTCCCTGGGCAACCTATGCCAGTGTCTCACCACCCTCACTGCAAATAACTTCTTCCCAACATCCAGTTTCAGTCTCCCCTCTGCCACTTCAAACCCATTCCTCCTTGTCCTGTCATTGCAAAACCTTGTCAATAGTCCTTCTCCAGACCTCCTGGAGCCCCTTTCAGATCCTGGAAGGCCACTCCAAGGTCTCCTGGAAGCCTTCTCTTCTCCAGGCTGCAGAGTCCCAACTCTCTCAGCCTGTCCTCATAGCAGGGCTGCGGCAGCCCTCTGAGCATCTTGGTGGCCTCCTCTGGACTGGCTCCAACAGTTCCATGTTCTTCTTGTGTTGGAGGCTCCAGAACTGCACACAGTACACTAGGTGGGGTCTGAGGAGAGCAGAGCCAAGGGACAGAATCCCCTCCCTTGCCCTGCTGCCCACACTACTCTCGCT
This sequence comes from Pogoniulus pusillus, assembly GCF_015220805.1. Classification (NCBI taxonomy): domain Eukaryota; kingdom Metazoa; phylum Chordata; class Aves; order Piciformes; family Lybiidae; genus Pogoniulus; species Pogoniulus pusillus. The sequence goes on along the minus strand of NC_087288.1, from coordinate 3,245,732 downwards.
GCAGCCCAGCACAGGGTTGCTGTCTGGGGTGCACACATGGAAGATGACTGCTTGTTTTGCACAGAATCACAGACTGTCAGGGGCTGGAAGCTGCTGTTGTGTTTGGTGTTGCCATTTCTGTTTCCTTCTTTTGGCAGAACACCGTGGGGGAATGGCAGACTGTCTTCTACATTGCTGCTTCTATTAACGTGTTCGGAGCCATCTTCTTCGCCTTGTTTGCGAGTGGAGAAGTTCAGGACTGGGCAGTCAGTGGCTATCACTTGCACAGAAACTGATGGAGGTGATGAAATCCCAAAGCTGTGCCAAATCCCAGCCTGCTGGGGTGATGTGACCCAGAAAAGTGCCTTTCCCTGCTGATGCCTAGGAGTCTTCAGAGCTTTTCAGTTAAAAGTGGTTTTATCTCTACTATCTTTTGTACTGTACTTCCTAACAAGAAACTACCTGGATTCAGTGGAAGAGTTTCATGCTAGGACTTGAGATCAACTACATGATCAGAGACAAGATTTTCAATGGGTGTGCTAGGCTCTCAATTCTTTGCCAGTTTTTAATTACTGTTTTCTCACTTAATGTGCAGGCAGATGTTTGTTGATACCAAAATGAGAGAAGGGGGGGAAGGGGAAGGGGAAAAAGCAAAGCAGTTACACAGCACCGTAAAGGAGAAATGGCATGCAAAGAGTTGTGCCCAAAATAGCCTTTTGATTTCCATAATGAGATGAGGTTGTTGGGGTTTGGTTTGGGTTTTTTTTTTGGCTATTTAAAAACCAATCTAGAAGAGCTGTAGTTTTCTGTACTCTTTTTTAATGCCTTTCTTTCTGTCAGTGTTCTGGTGGAAACTCTCACCTGGTTTTGCCCTTATTTCATGCACAAAGGTTTGAATGTACTAAGAATCCTTTCCTTTGGTTCATGGGTCCAGCTTCACGACTGCTCCAGAGCCACAAGGAAGTCCACTGTACCCTTGGGACTGACAGGATAAGCCACATGTGGCTGTTTTGTCTGCTGCAGGTGTTTTCAATGGGCCTTGTTTTCATTCAGCTGTGCAAAGCAGCAGCAGCAGTGCAGCTCTGTGGTTTAAGTCTAGGCAGAGTGCAAGAGTGAAGCAGAAATAGAATATCTGCTTACCCTAAAAATAACTTCTAATGTGACAGTTCATTGTTTGTCTCCAAACAACTCAGTTGGTTTGGTTTATTTTTCTTCTTGTGTGTAGATTTCTGTCAGCTAATCAGTGTAAATGCAATAAAGTAAGGCCAGGGTAGGGAACAATGAGGGGAACAGTAGTGTGCCCAGGTGGGCAGCAGAGCCAATGGCATCCTGGGCTGGCTCAGGAGCAGTGTGCGCAGCAGGACAAGGGAGGTTCTTCTGCCCCTGTGCTCAGCACTGCTCAGGCCACACCTTGAGTGCTGTGTCCAGTTCTGGGCTCCTCAATTCAGGAGAGATGTTGAGGTGCTGGAAGGTGTCCAAAGAAGGACACCAAGGCTGGGGAGGGGCCTGGAGCAGAGACCTGTGAGGAGAGGCTGAGGGAGCTGGGGGTGTGCAGCCTGCAGCAGAGGAGGCTCAGGGCAGAGCTCATTGCTGTCTACAACTACCTGAAGGGAGGCTGTAGCCAGGTGGGGTTGGGCTCTGCTGCCAGGCACCCAGCAACAGAAGGAGGGGACACAGCCTGGAGTTGTGGCAGGGGAGGTCTAGGCTGGATGTGAGGAGGAAGTTGTTGGCAGAGAGAGTGATTGGCATTGGAATGGGCTGCCCAGGGAGGTGGTGGAGTCACCATCCCTGGAGGTATTCAAGACAAGACTGGGTGAGGCACTTGGTGGCATGGTCTGGTTGATTGATTGGATTGGGCTGGGTGCTAGGTTGGGCTGGATGATCTTGGAGGTCTCTTCCAACCTGCTTGATTCTGTGATTCTTGGGTGGAGCTGGGTGCTAGGTTGGGATGGATGAGTTAGGAGGCCTCTTCCAACCTGCTTGGCTCTATGATTCTGTGATTCTATGAAATCAGTTCTCCAGAAGCTTTGTTTGTTAGTCTGGTAAAAGTAGAGTAAAGAAAAGAGCTCCTGCAGTAACAGGAGGAACAGATGTTGCTATCAACATAGAATCTGACACTCAAGCTCTTCCTGTGCACAGCACACAGTTGGATTAAGTGAAGCCTGTGGAAGCAGCAGCCTTGTTAAGAACAAATGGCCCAGTAGTGAGTGTTGTAATCACAAAGCAAAGGAGAATTCCTGTGCCAAAGATTCCTGAATTGGAGCATTTAAGGCCATTAAAAACAAAGGAAAGTCACTGGGCTCTGGGTTTTTCATTTCCCACCAGTGCAAAAGGAAATCCCAGTGGTAAAGTTACTCCAGAGGAGGAGCCTACCTTCCTTCATTTCTAGGAAATGGCATCTGCCTCTCCTGTTGAGCTTTTAAGAGCCATGGGCTTGTTGGGTGGGTTTTTCTGACCTTCCTTGGAGGGTCCCATTCTCTGATGGTGGAACTGTGCTTACCTCTTGTGTTTGTCTGCAGCATTTCCACACTAAACAAGTGTGGAGGTGAAATTGGTAGCTGTTCAGTGGGAGTATGTTTAAGGCTATCCTGTGTTGTCTTCAGTGTTTCCACAATAAACGGGTTCAGTGTTTACATCTGCAGCTGTTGTTGTAAATTGCTATCTCCCTGAAGTTGCAAATCATCCTGAGCAAGGCTGGTGACTGGAATATTGTCCTGGAAAATCATCTGCTTCAGAAGTTTCTTGTCTGGCTTTTGGAGGTGAGTAATATCTTCCACCTGACACTGTGTTAAAGGGAAACATTTCTTCTTTGTGTTTAGAGAAGTTCAGACTCTTTCAGTGGCCTGGGTTGAAAAGGAGAGGCAAAAATGTTCCAAACAAACAAACAGGAAAAAGAAAGTGGGTGTAGATTGAAATGGTTTATGCCTTTGCTTCTCTAGAGATCATCAGCAGGGCAACATATGGACAGGGTTGTTACTTTGCCTTCCCTGAAGATGAAAAGCAGCTTCCCCATCCCTGGAGACAAGCAAAGTGAGGCTTGACAGGGCTCTGGACAGCCTGATCTAGTGGAGGGCTTCCCTGGTGACTGCAGAGTGGGTTGGACTGGATGAGCTTCAGGCATCACTTCCAACCCAGATCATTCTATGATTCCCATGCTTCTAGTCTTTATGGTTCCTATGCATTTAGTCTTAATTCCTTGAAAACAGGGAATTGCAAGAAATCAAGGAATAGCAACACTGAAAAATAGATACTTGTGGGAATAGATGGAATAGAAGTAAATGTAGACATTCTCTGTATCACTGAAATGAACCTCAACTGGGTTATTGAAAACTCAATCAGTTTTAGGCACTTCAAGCAACTGAGCAGTCTAGAAACTTTTGACCACCCTCCTAGATTTTGTTTTCTCCTCATCTGATGCATCATTAACGCTCCCTGTGTCTACTGAGTAACTTCTAAGTGAGGTTGGAAAGTGGGACTGGAAGACAAAACAATTGCTCTAAATCCTTACATTATTGCTCAGGAGCAGACCACTGATAACTTTGGAGCACAGAATTATTTCCAGTTTTCAGAAGTATCAAAACATAGAAATGGGTTCTTGCTCTCACAGGATGTTAGGGGTTGGAAGGGACCTCTGGAGAGCTTCCAGTCTGACCCCCCTGCCAGAACAGCACCATAGAATCTAGCTCAGGTCACACAGACAGGGCTGGAAGGGCCCCAGAGAAGGAGACTCCACAACCTCTCTGGGCAGCCTGTGCCAGTGCTTTGTGATCCTCACAGTCCAGAAGTTCTTCCTCGTGTTGAGGTGGACTTTTCTGTGCTGCAGTTTCCATCCATTGCCCTTGTCCTGTCCCAGGGCACAAGTGAGCAGAGCCTGTCCCTGTCCTTTCCTTCCTGACCCCCAGCCCTCAGATATTTATAGATGTTGATCAGATCCCCTCTCAGTCTTCTCTCCAGACTAACCAGCCCCAGGGCTCTCAGCCTTTCCTCATCAGGCAGTGCTCCAGTTCCTTCAGCATCCTTTCAGCCCTCCATTGGACTCTCTCCAGTAGATCCCTGTCCCTCTTGAACTGGGGAGCCCAGAATGCAATATTCGAGGTGGGGCCTCACTAGGGCAAAGTAGAGGTGGAGAAGAACCTCCCTAGATCTGCTGGACACGATGCAAAGCTCTTAATATAGAACAAAGAGAGAAGGAAATCCCGACAACACCTAAGCTTTACCTTTCTGCATCATGCTCACAGAAAGGAAAGGCCAGGAAGAAGCTGTCAAAACATTTCCTGCTCATCATGCTGCTGTTTCTGCTGCATTGCCACGTTCCTGCCTGCACAGCTCTCAATTCCACCTGCCCAGAAGCATTTCTCATACCCTGAAGTGACCAGAGGGCTGAGTCCCTATTGCCTCAAATCAGTTGGGTGACATAGGCAAAAACTGGGCAGTATTTTTGTGCTGTCTTTTCCTGGAACAATCCTTTGATTTTTATTTGTAAAATCTATTTCTTTTGCTGCATTTCCTTAACAGGTAGAGTGGAGTAAGAAGTCCTCTCTGCTCCATGAGGAACCCTCTCATTCTGATGTCCACCTGGCACAAGGGAAGTCAGTTCAAATCCAGATTTCACCCATTTCAGAGCAGGAGCTGAAGCACTGCTTTGGGAGCAGATCTTAGTGTTGCCAGGTATTTTTAACTGCATTCTTCTCAATGTCTCCTTCTGCTTAAGTATTTTTGGGGAACATTTAGTGCAAAAATCTATCAGTATTAGTTACAGAGCTAAAATAACTCCTTGCACTGCTGAGCCCAGTCCTGTTCAATATCTTTGTTGATGATTTGGACTAGGGGATTGAGTCCAGCATCAGTAAGTTTGCAGATGGCACCAAGCTAGGAGCAGCTGTGGAGCTGCTGGAGGGTAGGAGAGCCCTGCAGAGGGACCTGGCCAGGCTGCATGGGTGGGCAGAGGCCAATGGGGATGAGATTGAACAAGGCCAAGTGCAGGGTTCTGCACTTTGGCCACAACAACCCCAAGCAGCACTACAGGCTGGGGACAGAGTGGCTGAGAGCAGCCAGGCAGAGAGGGAGCTGGGGGTGCTGGGAGAGAGGAGCTGAACATGAAGCAGCAGTGCCCAGGTGGGCAGCAGAGCCAATGGCATCCTGGGCTGGCTCAGGAGCAGTGTGGGCAGCAGGACAAGAGAGGTTCTTCTGCCCCTGTGCTCAGCACTGCTCAGGCCACACCTTGAGTGCTGTGTCCAGTTCTGGGCTCCTCAATTCAAGAGAGCTGTTGAGGTGCTGGCTAGGGCTGGGTGCTAGGTTGGACTGGCTGAGCTTGGAGCTCTCTTCCAACCTGCTTGATTCTGTGATCCTGCAGCATGAGGCATGGGTATTGACCTGAGACCTGGACCATGGTCTTTTACAGCCTGGAAAGTGCCTTCCTCCTGCTTTTCAAGAAGAGGAAAGACTGGATGTGTTTAAAAGGGTTGATTTTTCATTCTCTTCGTAAGTAAAATCCCTTTGTAGACACTTAATAAGCATAGCTCAGCCAAACTTGGGTATTGTCAATGTTTCCTATGGAAAATGTGGATCTCTTGATGGTTTCTCTGACGCTCCTCTTCTGCTGAACATTCCAGCAGTAGTATCACAGGCTCACAGGATGTTAGGGGTTGGAAGGGACCCAAGGAGATCATCCAGTCCAACCCCCCTGCCAGAGCAGGACAGTGCTACCTAACACAGATCACAGAGGAACACATCCAGACAGGCCTTGAAAGCCTCCAGAGAAGGAGACTCCACAACCTCTTTGGGAAGCCTACAATGACTAATCTTCTATTTCTGAATCATCTTTCTAGCCAAGGAGTCTAAATGGACGGGGGCCAATCTCTTTTCAGTGGTGCCCTGTGATAGGACAGGAGGCAGTGGACACAGACTGGAACACAGAAGTTCCACCTTAACATGAGGTGGAACCTTTGCTGTGAAGGTGACAGAGGCCTGGAACAGGCTGCCCAGAGAGGTTGTGGGGTCTCCTTCTCCAGAGACTTTCAAGACCCATCCAGACATGTTCCTGTGGGACCTGCCTTAGTGACCCTGCTTTGGCTGGGCACTTGGACTCATTGATCTCTGGAGCTCCCTTCCATCCCTACCATTCCATGAGTCTTTCAGGTTTTAGAGATGTGCATATTTTGGAGTCTCCTTCCAGTGCAGTTATTTATGTTTCTATTTTCTCCTCTGCAAACAGTTTCTACTCCAGCTTAAATACCCTTGTGTGGGGAGAATGAGAAATCAAGAGGGTTGAATTGTTAGTACAGAGCTTGTAGAATTGCTAAGCCTCTCTGCATGGTTCTGAAAGTAGAGAAAGCTGGCAAATCCAGACTGTCCGTAGCCATAGAGAAGGATCATGCTGTGGAAGAATATTCACACAGGGATAGAATGTTCATTTCACATCTCTCTGCAGAGTCATGGTGATGCCGGTGGTATTCCAAGAAGCTATTGAGAGCTAAGCAGCTGCTAAAGTATTTTGCTGTAACATGACCTAAAGCCAAATCTGCAAAGGAGATGGCATGTGGCAAGGCTGTGTTATCCTGTGTAACTGCTAAGGAGCATGCTGCCAGCAGCAGAACCCACACTGCTCTTTCACCAGCCTAAACTCACTCTCCCAGGAGAGATGTGGGCTTGAATTCCTGCAGGCAGAGGGTGCAAATCAGCCTCTGTCCCCCTTCTGTCGCAGCCTAAGTAATCAGCACTTACTCTTCTGTTTCAAGAGAGAACAGGCAGCTTTTTGTTCTGGTGCACAGCCCACTTCACCTCAGTCCTCTCCACCTCGAGAGCTGAGAACAAGGACTGCATGTCCCATTCCATGAGAGTGGCGAGAGCCTGGAATGGGTTGCCCAGGGAGGTGGTTGAGGTCCCATCCCTGGAGGTGTTTAAGGCCAGGCTGATGTAGGGTAGGGTGTCCCTGCCCACGGCAGGGGGGTTGGACCTGGCTGATCCTTGTGGTCCCTTCCAACTCTGACTGATTCTGTGATTCTAGGTGAAAGGCTGAGAGAGAACACAGGGGTGCCAAGGAGCTGCGTGTAAAGCTGCCAGCACCTTGGGTGTAAGAAATGGACACAGGTGGGCAGAAGTATCTCTGGAGCTGGGCAGCAGCTGAGGTTTTTAAGTGCCTCGGACAGAGTGCAAGGTGTGTTCCCTCCGGCTGAGATGTAACAGATACCTGTAACTGTGCAGGCATCGCCACATTCTTGGCATCCAAATGAGCAATCCTTGCTGAAAAGGGTTGGCAAAACCCAACCGGCAGCAGCCTTCTGCCGTCAGGCTAAGAACGCACTAAAATCACAGGCTCCCCTCCGCTCTCCCTGACTTCAAAGGTTACTTTCTGACCATTGAAATGCCAACTGCGTGAAACAAAAGCAACCGGTTTGGATGGCCGGGATCGAATTGTAAGCAGCTGGCTTGGCTTCTGACTGAGGATCTAAGGGTGAAAGAAAGAAAGGGAGGAGGGAAGCAACAGACCAAAACAAAATTCCAAACTAAATCCATCTGTCTGCTTCTGCTCCATGAGAATTAACTGCTAAGTGTGTCACTTTGAAGCCCAGATGAAAGTTTCCCCCCCCCCCTTCACCCCGGCTCAGAGATTGTGCAACCTGTACAAACACACATTACAAAGGCAGATGTCTTCCTCGGGGAGTTAAAAATAAACCTCCCTGCAGCTCTCCTCTTCCTCCGCGCCCCTGCGCATCCCTCCGCAGCACCCAAACGCGGCGGCGGCGGCGCAGGGGCGGGAGGGGAGCAGGCAGCTCCTGCGGTTCGGAGGAGGTTTGCTGCTGGGCTGGGTACTTTGAGGGGTCCGAGGGCTCAGTTAAACCCCAGGGACGGGGTTTGTTCGGCTGAGTCGTGAAGCGCGGCGATGTGGTTGTGCACTGCTTTGTCTCCCCGCTCCCAGGCAAGGAGGCTGCTGGTCGGGAGCTGCGATCTCTGGCGGCCGGGAAACAACAAAAGCAGGGATTTAGGCTGCGCAGCGAGGCAGTGCTGAGCTGGTGCATGCTTCTGCAACAATGTAGCGGGGTGCAGGGCCTCTGCTCCGGCCTGGCTGCCCTCAGCCGGCAGTCTCTCCCCTGCCAGCCCCAGCACCCCTCCCCTGCCAGCCCCAGCATCCCCTCCCCTGCCAGCCCCAGCACCCCTCCCCTGCCAGCCCCAGCACCCCTCCCCTGCCAGCCCCAGCACCCCTCCCCTGCCAGCCCCAGCATCCCCTCCCCTGCCTGCCCCAGCATCCCCTCCCCTGCCTGCCCCAGCATCCCCTCCCCTGCCTGCCCCAGCATCCCCTCCCCTGCCTGCCCCAGCATCCCCTCCCCTGCCTGCCTCAGCACCCCTCCCCTGCCAGCCCCAGCATCCCCTCCCCTGCCAGCCTCAACACCCCCTCCCCTGCCAGCCCCAGCATCCCCTCCCCTGCCAGACCCAGCACCCCCTTTCCTTGAGCTTCCTGGGCTAGAGGAAGGTGTCCCTGCCTATGGCAGGAGGGCTGGAACTAGGTGATCTTTAAGATCTCTCCCAACCTAAACCATTCTGGGAATCTCCAGGGATGGCACATCCACAACCTCCCTGGGCAACCAGTGTCTCACTGCTCTCACTACAAAGAACTTCTTCCTAATCCCCAGTCTCAATCTGCCCTCCTCAAGCTTCAGGAAGGTGCACTGGATTAAGCTGTCTTGCTTAACAAGGAGGAAGGAGTTAAAGGCAGGAGCTGGTGGCTGGTGCACTGCAGGTGGTTATTGCTCATGGTAGTCCCCAGAGCAGGTGAGTTGTCTGTAGAGTTTCAGTGAGTCTGTGACTGCTAAGAGCCAAGTGATTAATTTATTCTGGTTAATTTATGCTTTATGTCCTGTGACCAAACCTTCTACCACTTTATTGCACACAGAGCTACAGCAGTGAACACCTTAACCTCACTGCACTTGTGGTTGCATGAAGGGTGGTGAGACACTGGAACAGGTTGCCCAGGCAGGTTGTGGATGCTCCTTCCCTGAAGCTGTTCAAGGCTAGTTTGGATGAGGCCTTCAGCAACCTGGGCTAGGGGGAGGTGTCTCTGCTCATGGTCCCCATGCTTCCATGGGGATCAGAGGTAGAAGATCCTCAAGGTCCCTTCCAACCCAACCCATTCTATGACTCTATGAATTTCATCTCACTGTCACTGCAGTGACTTCCTGGCTCTTGCTTTCTCTCCTCTGATTGAAATGGGCTCAGGATCTTGGAGGTCTCTTCCAACCTGGTTTAGATTCTATTCTATTCTAGGATAATGATTGCTTGGGCATTTATTTTGTACAAACCAACCCCCAAACCTGCACTTTCTGTCACATCCTTAACAAGCGTAGCACTGCACCAGAACCTCTGTATACCTTAAAGCAAGGAGGAAAAAAACCTGTCATTAGGCTGATCAGTGTTGTGCTTGCAGCTCCAGCTGCAGTAATCACAGAATCAAACCAGGTAGGAAAAGACCTCTAGGATCATCCAGTCCAATCTTGCACCTAACCCTTCTGATTAACTAACCCCTGGCACCAAGTGCCTTATGCAGCCTACTCTTAAACACCTCCAGGGACAGCGGCTCCACCACCTCCCTGGGCAGCCCATTCCAATGCCAATCACTCTCTCTGGGGATAATTTCTTCCTAATGCCCAGTCTGAACCTGCCCTGGCACAGCCTGAGGCTGTGTCCTCTTGTTCTGTCCCTGGGTGCCTGGCAGCAGAGCCCAACCCCACCTGGCTACAGCCTCCCTTCAGGCAGCTGCAGACAGCAATGAGCTCTGCCCTGAGCCTCCTCTGCTGCAGGCTGCACACCCCCAGCTCCCTCAGCCTCTCCTCACAGGGCTGTGCTCCAGGCCCCTCTCCAGCCTTGCTGCCCTTCTCTGGACATGTTCAAGACATGTGAGACCTGCTTTAAAACTCATCCAGTGGAAATTCTGTCTCTGTTTGGAAACTTCTGACATGTGCCTATTAGAAAGTATCTGAGAGCTGTGCTCTGTGCAGCATTGACAGATCATTTTTTTTCTTCAGCCTGGTGGGTACTTTTGGATTGAGGCTTTCCCAGTATGTCACAGGAATGACAGGATTATAAATCATGCTCAGTCACCGTGGTTTACCTTAATAACCCTTGAAAACCAGTTCCACTGCTGCTTGGATGGTAGCAGGAGCAATTTTGGTTCCTCTGAGAGTAGATAGCACCTCAAACCATCCTATACTTATGCTAAGGGGAGATGATCTGTATTTTAGGTTGGGTCTCTCTGGTAATCTGCATAGTGAAAAGCAGATTTGGGCTTGGGTTTTTGCACAAGTCTCTGTTTTCTCCTTATCTCTGAATTAACCTTTCTGCATTTAATACAGGATTGCTCTGGTCTCATTCACCTGAGGAGATGCCCCTATGCTGAGCTCTGCAGCCCTCTGTACAGGAAGGACATGGACCTGATGGAGCAGGTCTAGAGGAGGGTCATGAAAATGGTCAAGGGGTTGAAGCACTTCTGCTATGAGGACAGGCTGAGGGAGCTGGCTGTGTTTAGCCTGGAGAAGAGAAGGCTCTGGGGATACCTAAGAGCAGCCTGCCAGTACCTGAAGGGGCTACAAGAAAGCTACAGAGAGAGACTGTTTGCAAAGGCCTGCAGGGACAGGATGAGAGGCAATGGTTTGAAATGAGAGAGGAGCAGGATTTAGACTGGATGTTAGGAACAAGTTCTTTGCTGTGAGGGTGGTTGAGCATGAAACAGGTTGCCCAGGGAGGTGGCTGAGGCCCCATTGCTGGCAATATTCAAGGTGAGGCTCAAGAGAGCCGTGGGCAGCCTGATCTACTGTCTCTGCTCAATGCAGAGAGGTTGAACTAGATGACTTTTAGAGCCTCCTTCCTATGTTCCAAAGGACAGTAGGAGAGGCACTCTGGTAAATGTTCCAAGGGACAGTAGGAGAGGCACTCTGGTAAATGTGTGATATGTGTTGGCTGCATTCTAGGTGTAGCCTCAGTTCCTTGTCTCTGAGCCTAGTGAAAGTGCCAGGAGACACTTGGCTGCTGAGACATCAAAGGTGCATCAGCAACAGTTTGGAGATTCTGCTGGTTTAGCTGCAATCATAATCAGAAAGCCATGGCTCAGATTATTCTCATAGCTTTGTTTTCAGACTGCATTTTAAAGAACATTCTCTCTCTTTTGCAGTGATTTTTCCATCCCACTCCCCTCCCCCCCCCTTTAAGCTCTGCCTTAGGCAATCACTGGATAGCAAAAGACATTATGTCTGGAAAAGAGAAAATGTGGAAGAATGGAGTGGCTTATGGAATGGAAATGGAAGGCAGACTTGGTCAATATGGATTTTAAAGCTACTAGAACAGGTCACTCAAGCCCTCATCCAGCCTGGCCTTGAACACCTCCCAGGAGAGAGCAGCCACAACCTCCATGGGTAACCTGTGCCAGTGTCTCACCACCCTCACTTCAAACAACTTCTCCCTAACATCCAGTTTCAGTCTCTCCTCTGCCACTTTAAACCCATTCCTCCTCGACCTGGCATTACCAGACCTTGTCAATAGTCCCTCCCCAGCCCTCCTGTAGCCCCCTTCAGATACTGGAAGGCCACTTCAAGATCTTCTCAAAACCTTCTCTTCTCCAGGCTGCACAGCCCCAACTCTCTCAGCCTGTCCTCATAGCAGAGCTGCTGCAGCCCTCTGAGCATCTTGGTGGCCTCCTCTGGACTGGCTCCAACAGTTCCATGTCCTTCTTGTGCTGGGGGCTCCGGAACTGCACCCAGGAGTGCAGGTGGGGTCTGAGGAGAGCAGAGCCAAGGGGCAGAATCCCCTCCCTTGCCCTGTGGCCACACTGTTCTTGCTGCAGCCCAGGAAAGGGGAAAGCAAGTGAGCAAGAGTTCCTGCTTCCTTACCCCCCCAAGGCAGGTGGATGTCAGTGGGTAACATGAGTCACTGCACAGCTCTGTGCACTCAATGAGGGCTGCGTGAGCCTGCAGAGCAGCTACTAAACTATTTCCCATAAATAGTGATGCTGCTCCCAGCCCTAATGACTCTGCAGGGCTAAATTTAGAGGAGGAGATAAGATTTACTTCCTAAAGAGCAGCGTTTCTTTACAACTGCTCTTTGGCTCACACAGACACCTGCAGCGATATCTTTAGATGGTGCTGGGGGGGACCCCATTGAGATGTGGACATGCTGGAAGGTGTCCAGAGAAGGGCCACGAGGAAGATCAGAGTGCTGGAGCTGCTCTGCTATGAAGACAGGCTGAGAGAGTTGGGGCTGTTCAGTCTGGGGAGAAGAAGGCTGCCTGTGGCCTTGCAGTATCTGCAGTGGGCTACAAGGAAGCTGGGGAGGGACTTTTTAGGATCTCAGGTAGTGATAGGACTGGGGGCAACGAAGCAAAGCTGGAAGAGGGAAGATTCATACTGGATGTTAGAAAGAAGTTTTTTAGCATGAAGGTGGTGGGAGGTTGGAACGGGTTGCCCAGGGAGGTGGTGGAAGCCTCATCCCTGGAGGTGTTTAAGGCCAGGCTGGATGAGGCTCTGAGCAAGCTGATCTAGTGTGAGGTGTCCCTGCCCATGGCAGGGGGGCTGGAGCTAGGTGATCCTTGTGGTCCCTTCCAACCCTGAGAATTGTATGATTCTCTGTGGGAGGGAAGTGAGCAAGCCTCTGCCTGTGCACAGCCCCAGTGCCCGGACCCTGTGTGCAGACAGAGAGGTTCTGGATGGGATGGTGAGTGCTTCTGTAAAGGGGCACAAGCCAGCTGGGGGGGGATTCAATGTCCTCCTCTGTGCCGCAACACAGCCAGCGCGGGGATGGGGAACTCAGAGTGTGCTTTACGCTTCAAGTCACCTTAGGAATTGCACAGGCTGCGATATGGAGGCTGCCTGGTAACTAAGCGAGACCTTCTAGGTCTTCCTGCTTCGCACAAAGGGGATCCTTCATTGCTATTCACAGTTGGAGCAGCACAGGCTGTCTCCTGCTGAGAGTTCGGCAAGTTCCTGTTGCAGGCAGCTGAGGACAGGAACACAGGACTGGCTCCTAGGAACCAGCCTGCACGCTTTCCCCAACCCGCCTCTGCCTCTGCCGGGGGTTTTCCTGCGCTTCTGCCACATCTCCCAGCTGGAGCATCACTGTTTGACAGTGTGCGTTTCCCTCTGTCCTCCCCTCCATCGTCACAGCCTGAGAGGGCAGCGCGTCTGCCTTGGCTCCGCTTCACTCTGAGCAATGGCCAGGCTGCAGAGAGCTGACTCAATACCTGCTCCCAGTTTAAAGTCTACTTTCTACAGCCTGAGGCGTGAGCTTTTAACCTCTGCAGTGCCACTGCTCTCTGGGCTGCTTTGCAAGAGCCCAGCTGTTGCTTTTCACAAGTGCTGGACTAGAAGGAGAGGAGCAGCAGCGTGTATGGAGTGACCTCCCCTGCAGTGTCACTTAGCTGATAGTTCCCCTCGTGGTATCACCGCCCGTGGGAAAGTCTTGCACACTGGGGCGTGGGGGGTGTTAGTATTCTTGTGCTTGTTGTTTAGAAACTGCTGGAGAAGCCAGACATGTTTTCCAGCCTTTCATTTTGATAAGAAACCAGTGCTGAAGGAATGTTATAGAACAATATGCCAGGAATCGGCTGGGTTCCTAACAGCCCTGACTTCAACCTGCCATATTGACAGTGGCAGGAGGATTCTGTGGCACGAAATTCCTTCTCCTCTCCTTCAGTTTTAGTCTGACTCTTCCCTGGTTAGAGTTTAGGAGTGACTATTCCATTCCATTTCCTTCCACACCTCTCAGTTACATTAGGCTGACGTCTTGGTCCTCAGTCAAAGGTACTTGCCCATCTAGTGGGGCAGATTGAATTTACAGACTCACAGAACATATTTGGCTGGAAGAGACCTTCAAGATCACCCCCTTGATTAGTGGGTGAAATATTTGTGAACTTCCAACCAGATGTGACTGCTGCAACTAAAAAACTTGACCTTCAGCTTTTACAGACACATCCAAGTCCTGGGGAGGTGTCCTTGCCAAGCTAAACAACATGGGCTGGAATTAGAAGAAATCCATTTATGATCACTGGAATGGGCTGCCCAGGGAGGTGATGGAGTCACTGTCCCTAGAGGTGTTCAAGCCAAGACTGGCTGAGGCACTTAGTGCCATGGTCTGGTTGATTGGATAGGGCTGGGTGCTAGGTTGGACTGGATGAACTTGGAGGTCTCTTCCAACCTGGTTGGTTCGATGATTCTGTGATCATACAGCTCATCTAAGTAGTGTAGACCCAGGGAAATGAGTACCTGAAGGGGGCTACAAGAAGGATGGAGAGGGACTATTTACAAAGACCTGTGGTGATAGGACAAGGGGCAATGGCTTCAAACTAGAGAAGAGCAGAGTTAGACTGGATGCTAGGCACAAGTTCTGCACCATGAGGGTAGTGGAACACTGCAAGAGGTTGCCCAGGGAGGTGATTTGGGTCCTGTCCCTGGAGATGTTCAAGGTGAAGCTCGACAAGGCTCTGGGCAACCTGATCTAGTTGAGGATGTCCCTGCTGACTGCAGAGGGGGTTGGACTGGATGATCTTTGGAGGACCCTTCCAACCCAGACCATTCTATCATTCTGTGAACTGAATGCTTGGAGAGACTTTCAGACATCTATAGATACGGAAGGATGAATTATACTGGACCCATTCCTGACAGGTATTGAGGTGCTTGTAAGATGTTGGGTAATGATGGGGGGTTCCACCTGCTGCTCACAAAAGCTCTTCCTCTTGCTTGAGGTTTGTCTTTCTGGAATTTCCATCTTGAAGCATAGCTCCTAAGATGGGCAAAGTGTCCCAGCAGAGGCTTTAATGAGCACTAAGTAGAGTGGCAGTTTTATTTTACCAGCACTTCTGTTTATACACCTCAGTATGTTTGCTTTTTTCACAAGAGCATGGCAGTGTTGACTCATGTTCAGTTTGTGACCCAGGCTTTGACCCCAAGCCCCTTTCTACAGCTGCTGCTTCTCCTGTATTTCTGCAGTGAACTGTTCCTTACAAAGGACAAACATTAACCCGGATTTGTTTCCTAATTATTTTAGATCACTTCGCTAACTTGCCCACATTACTCTGAATTCTCTTCTTGACCTCTGAAGTGCTTAGCCCCTCTCCCTCCCCCACTCCCTTCTCCCCTGGTGTGCAATTTAAAGTGACATTTGTGTGTATTTATAACTGTAAGAGGCAATGGACATGAACTTGAACATAGGAAGTCCCAGCTCAACGTGAGAAAGAACTTCTTCACTTTGAGGGTCCCAGAGCACTGGAGCAGGCTGCCCAGAGAGGTGGTGGAGTCTCCTTCTCTGGAGACTTTCAAGGCCCACCTGGATACATTCCTAAATGATCTGCCCTAGGTGGTCCTGCTCTGGCAGAGGAGTGGGACTTGGATGATCTTCAGAGGTCCCTTCCAACTCCTACCATCCTGTGACTCAGATTCTGTGTGTTTGTATGGGCACACAACCTCTGTGCCCACAGAGATGGAGCTGATAGCACTTTTGTCAGTGACATTAGCAATTACTTTGAGCACCTTAAGCTACTCTACTGCACATCTCTTATTTTATCCAATGATTGCTGAGCTTACTGCTGGAAATTGCCTGTAAGGAGCTTCAGCTCTTTCCATAAGTAAAATGATATCCACATTGCCCCATCTGTGAGCCTGTTAAACCTGTCATAGGAGAGAAGATTAGTTTGATGCAATCTGCTCCTGACAAGTCTGGGGCTGTTGCTTCTCAGCCTATTATCTTCTAAAAATAGTTCCTTTGGTCCAAAATAATTCTTCCAGGAGTTGAAATTAGATGTGGACTGTGCCATAACTGCCCAGCACATGCATGTGGCCTTTCTTTTTCTCTTCTGTTTTCTTTTCCCTTTATCCTTTTTCTCCTTTTTTCCATTTTTTCTTTTTTTTCTTTTCCTTTTTATTTTTTCTTTCCCCCCTCTTTTATCTTTCTCTTTTTCTGTTTTTAAAGGTTTTCTTTTTCCTTTTCCTGTATTTTTTATTTTTCCCTTTTTTATTTTCTTTTTCTATTTTAATTTTTCTTTTTCCTTTATTTTTCTTTTTTCACTTTTTAATTACTTTTCTTTTAATTTTTCCTTTTCCTTTATTTTTTCTCCTCTTTATTCTCTTTTTCTCTTTTAATTTTTCCTTTTCCTTTATTTTTTCACTTTTTAATTCTTTTCCTATTTTAATTTTTCATTTTCCTTTATTTTTTCCTTTTTTTAATTCTCTTTTTCTATTTTAATTTTTCCTTTTCCTTTATTTTTTCCTTTTCCATTTTTTATACTCTTTTTCTATTTTAGTTTTTCCTTTTCTGTTTCCCCCTTCTTTATTGTCTTTTTCTATTTTAATATTTTATTTTCCTTTATTCTTCCCCTTCTTTATTCTTTTTCTATTTTAATTTTTCCTTTTCCTTTATTTTTTCCCTTTTCTATTCTCTTTTTCTATTTTGATTTTATCTTTTCCTTTATATTTTTTTCCTTTTCTCTTTTTTATTCTCTTTTTCTATTTTAATTTTTCCTTTTCCTTTATTTTTTCCCTTTTCTATTCTCTTCTTCTATTTTATTTTTTCTTTTCCTTTATATTTTTTTCCTTTTTCCCTTTTTATTCTTTTTCTATTTTAATTTTTCCTTTTCTGATAGTTTTTCTTTTTCCCTTTTTTATTCATTTTCTATTTTTTTCCCCCTTTTATTTTCTTTCTCCTTTTTTCACCTTTTCTCTTCTTGTATTTTAATTTTTTTTCTTTTTCCCTCTTTTTTCTCTTTCTCTCATTTCTTTTTATTTTTTTTAATTTTTTTTTCTTTTTTTCTCTTTTTTTTCCCCCCAGTTTAGGGATTTCCCCTCCCTTATTTTTCCAGTGTTCTGCAACCTTCAGTTTTCTTAACTTTCAAAGATACTCAGCAGTGGCTCAAAGATGGCTTCATCTGTCCAAATACTTAAGAGAGACTGGATTAGAGTCAGTTAACTAAAACCAAAGGCAGAGTTTGAAGTAAATGGCCCCTCCTGACGCCCCTTTCTCCACCCCCACAGCCAAATTCTTTCTCCTTTATTGTATTTGGGGATTTCTTTTTACTAGCAGGGCAAGGGAGGTGGTTCTCCTCTACTCTGCTCTCCTCAGACCTCACCTGGAGTACTGTCTGCAGTTCTGGAGCCCCCAACACAAGGACATGGAACTGTTGGAGCCAGCCCAGAGGAGGCCACCAAGATGCTCAGAGGGCTGCAGCAGCTCTGCTCTGAGGACAGGCTGAGAGAGTTGGGGCTCTGCAGCCTGGAGAAGAGAAGGCTTGGAGGAGACCTTGGAGTGGCCTTGCAGTATTTGAAGGGGGCTACAGGAGGGCTGGGGAGGGACTATTGACAAGGTCTTGTAATGCCAGGAGGAGGAGGAATGAGTTTGAAGTGGCAGAAGGGAGATTGAAACTGGATGTTAGGAAGAAGTTGTTTGCAGTGAGGGTGGTGAGACACTGGCACAGGTTGCCCAGGGAGGTTGTGGAGCACAGAAGCACCTAATGTAATCAAAGATCTTTGATCACATTGGGTGCTTCTGTGCTCCACAACCTCCCTGGAGGTGTTCAAGGCCAGGTTGGATGAAGCCTCGAGTGACCTATTCTAGTGGGAGGTGTCCCTGCCTATGACAGGGGATTGGAACTGGATGATTCTGGAGGTCCCTTCCAACCTAATCATTTCTGATTCTATGAATTTGAGACTGGGTGCATTTCAAGTAGACTGATTTGGAGTCAGGCCCAAGTGTAGATGGATGAGGTGGGGTTTTTATTAGGGTGTTGCCTTTCTTTTTTCACTTCTATTTTTTTTTCCTCCATGCTTTATAGCTGCAGCATGAAGAGCACAGCAACAAAGGAACGGGATTATAGTTGCACAGAGAAATGCAACTGTTTCTAACACAGGCAAGGCAAAGTGCTTAAAGAAGAACTCAGAGCAAGTAGCTTTGTTTCCTTTGAGGATCGTCCTAATAAAACAAAGAGGTTCAGCTTCTCGAGTTCATTTCACATCAGTAAGTAAGTGTAAGAGATGGGGGAATGTTAAATGAGTTTTCTTCCACCGGCTGAAGCAGAGAAAAACCAACTGTAAGCACAAGAGCTTTTATTGCTGATGCTGTGAGCTGTTTTGTGGCCCCTCGCTGCCACGACCTCAAAAGTAATCAGGCAGGACTGCCAGTTTTCTTGTGTGAGGGCACTTCTTGCCATTCAGGTTTCTCATACAGAAGTCACATAACTTAAATTCTGAAACTATTTTATTTCCATCTTTGCTTCAAGTGTGGCCACTTCGATTTGTGTTTTAATGGCAAACTATTTTGAGCCAAGTCAGCTTTTGTTCTCTGACAGTACGAGCCAGAAAATTCTCGTTGTGATGTTTTGTGTTTGGGTTGGGTTTTTTAAAGCCAAGTTATGCTGTTTCTTACTCTGGTGTAATAATCTTCCCGCCACTACTGCTTTCTTCTCCACCTTTGGGAGACTTGCAATCTGCATTCTGTTATCTTAAGCAAGTCGCAAATCCAGGCTAACCGAACATTTCTAATCTCACCGATTGAGTTCTTTTGTGTCCCTAATCAGAAACGGTAATTAACTTGCCCGGGCCGTTCCCCAAGGACTTTCGCTGGCTGCTGCGTCCTCTGGCCCCGGTGTGCCGCTGCCTGGTCGCACCGGGAGGGGTCGGGGCAGCCGCTGGCTTGGGGCTGACGCCAAGACCTCACTGTTATCCACAACTACCTGTGGAGATCACACAGGATGTTAGGGGCTGGAAGGAACCCAAGGACATCATCGAGTCCAACCCCCCTGCCAGGGCAGGACCAGAGTCTAGCACAGATCAGAGGAACGCATCCAGACAGGCCTTCTAGGCCCGCGGCGTCGCCCTCTTCTCCATAGGAGCAGGGGATGGAGCCAAAGTTTCCCCGAAGCTGTGCCAGGGGACGTTTAGGTTGGACATGGGGAAACATCTCCTTCCTGCCGGAGCGGTCAGGCACTGGGAAGAGCTGCCCGGGGAGGTGGCGGAGCACCGTCCCCGGAGGCGCCCAACAGACGTGTGGACGCGGTTACTCGGGATGTGGTTTAGCAGCTGCAGTGGTGCCAGGTCGAGGGCTGGACTCGGTGACCTTAAGAGGTCTTTTCTAACCGAAGCAATCCTGCAACATTCCAGCCGCATCGCCTCGGAGAAAGGCCCCTACTCCCGCCGCTTCCCCTGGGCCGCTGCCTGCGCTGGAAGCGCTCGTTTTTCCCACTGCCCCTCTCCCCAGCACCGGCGTTGCCAGCCACAAAACACAGCGGGCCAGAGAGAACGGCCGGGACAGCCAGGAGCGGGACTGGCCCCGCGGAGCCGGCCCGGGCCCGGCACCGAGCGCACAGCAGGAGCAGGCCCGGGGTGAGGGGCGCCCTTTGACCGCGCGGGCGGGGCGCGAGGGCGGCGCCGCGGGGGCCGCCGGGAGCAGTGACGTGCCGGCCGGCCCCGCCCGCGCAGGGTATATAAGGGGCGGCGCTCACGCTGTCGGTCTTTTTCGCTCCGGGTTTGCCGCCGCCGAGCAGGTGAGGCGCCGCCGGCGCGGCTCAGGCCGCGGTCCGGGGAGGGAGGGAGGGGCTGAGTGAGGGGTCGTGTGCCCTGGGGGCTGGCCGTCACCGCGGAGCGGCTGTACTGTGAAACGGGGGGGCTTTGGGAAAGCGCATACGGGGCGGATGCTGGGGAAGTGGGGCGAGCGGGAGAGCGCACGTCGGGCCAGTGGCGGTGCGTCGCGCTCCTTGAGTTGCGTGCCTGGGGAAGTGGCGTGGCTGTGTCGGCATGGGACTGGAGGCGTCCGATAGCCGCCTTCGCCCCCTGCAGCGCGGCAGTGGCGGAGCGGGAATGCGCGGTGCGTGGCGGGCGGGCGGGAGGCCGTGAGGCTCGACGGAGCCCGTCGGCTGCTGCTCGGGCCTGGGTGGGGGCAGGGCAGAGATGGGGCACGAGTGAAAAAATGGCCGCTTGCCTTCCTGTCTGCTGCCAACTCCACAAAATGGAGGACGCGGCGGCCCGGGCGGGGTGAGTCACACAAAGGAGCGGGCCGGCCCCGCCCTCCGCGCCGCCCGGCGGCCCCGCTGCTGCCCGACCGCCGCCCCGCCGCTGCCCGGCCGCCGGGGGGTAACTCGAGCCCGGTGGTAGGGCCGGGAGGGGGCGACCCGAGGGGCGCTCTGCGGGGGCCCCAGGCCGGGGCCTAGGTTGCCCCGCCCTCCTCCGGCGGGGCGGGGCGGGGCCGGGGCCTCCATCCCGGCGGGGCCTGCCCGGGCCGCCCTGCACGCCGGGCCGCCATCGCCGCACGCGGCCCTCAGCTGCCCGCGGCCGCAGCCCCTCCGGCGCCGCTTGGCGGGACATGTGCGGCGGAGGCGGTAACTGGCCTTCTTCTGGGGGAACTTCGCAGGTGTCGATTCTCTTTTGCCGGAAGGAAGAACTCAACCGACATCCAAGATGGGAAAGGAGAAGACCCACATCAACATCGTCGTCATCGGCCACGTCGATTCTGGCAAATCCACCACCACCGGCCATCTCATCTACAAATGCGGTGGTATCGACAAGAGGACCATCGAGAAGTTCGAGAAGGAAGCTGCTGAGGTGTGTGTGGGCCGGTGAGACCCGCAAAATTTTCGGGTTTCGGCAATGAATAGGGGAGAGAGAGAGAGAGAGAGGTTTAATCGCAAAGGGAAGTTGCAAACTGTTCTGTGGCCGCTGGGAGGCGGTTTGGCTGCGACTGTCCGGGAGCTGAACAAGTGCATGAGTGTTCCGCGGCCACGGGGCGGCAGCTCGGCTGCAGTCGTCCCCATGCTTAAACAAATGCCAAAGTGTTGCAGCCGCCATTATGCAGTTGCTAAAGCTCCAACTATCAAGAGCAGAAGGAGGGGGAAATAAGGCTGCTTTTGTCTGAACCTGCGTCTGTCTGGAATAGTAATTTTAAGTAGAATTTTCAGGTTGTGTCCTTACAGGAAGCAGAGTATAAAATTAACCAAGTTGCTTTGATAAGGTATACTGGAATCATCATTTAAATGGAGTTTCCAGGTTCCAGTCTTTGCATACATGAGGCTGAGGATAAAATTGAACAAGTTGTTTTAGTAAGGTTTATTGGAATCATTTAAATGGAGTTTCCAAGTTTGGTTTTCACATACATGAAGGTGAGGACAAAATTAAACAAGTTGTTTTGTGAAGGTTTACTGGAATCACCATTTAAATGGAGTTTCCAGGTTTGGCCTTCACATACATCAAGCTGAGGATAAAATTAAATGAGTTGCTATGATAAAGCTTTGTTGCAAAAATGGGGGAAATGAGGATTTTGGTATTTGAACCTGTAAAAAGTCTCTCTGATACCTTTTTTCCCTGAAATTTAGGTTTTACTAAGCATATCACATAATGTAGCAGATGTTAGGCTGAATGGCAGTTTTAAGTGGTGATTATCACTGGGATTGCATGAGCAAGAAATTTGTAGAGGATACTTGATAGTAGGGCTTGAGCACAAGAGGTCTGTCCTAAAGATGTGTTAGTGCAATTAACAGGTTGTCAAGAGGGCTGAACTGTCAACAGGTTAAATGACAGAAGAGTTGGCACCTCTCGCTAGCAGTGCCAAGTGTATCTTGTTGCTTGTTCTACAAGCAGCAACATTTTTCCACATTAAACCATGTGGCTATTCTTAGATTTTGCTGCTTAGCTGTGATCTTTCTGAAGTAAAAGCATATCTATGTTGTTTAAACAGTCAAAAACTAAGGGGGTTGTTAATTTTTTTTTAATCCATAGATGGGCAAAGGCTCTTTCAAGTATGCCTGGGTCTTGGACAAACTGAAAGCTGAGCGTGAGCGTGGTATTACCATTGATATTTCCCTGTGGAAATTCGAAACAAGCAAATACTACGTCACCATCATTGATGCTCCTGGACACAGAGACTTCATCAAGAACATGATTACTGGAACTTCTCAGGTATGGGAATAGAAGTAAGGATTTCCTTGGGTTCTTTGAGTTGGGAGGGTTCCCCATATCCCTTCAAAGTTTATAATGAGTGGTTTGGGTCTTTTTTTCCTTCCCTAAGGCTGATTGCGCTGTCCTGATTGTTGCTGCTGGTGTTGGTGAGTTTGAGGCTGGTATTTCCAAGAATGGGCAGACCCGTGAGCATGCCCTTCTGGCCTACACCCTGGGTGTGAAACAGCTGATTGTTGGTGTCAACAAGATGGATTCCACCGAGCCACCTTACAGCCAGAAGCGATATGAAGAGATTGTCAAAGAAGTCAGCACTTACATCAAGAAAATTGGCTACAACCCAGACACTGTAGCTTTCGTGCCAATTTCTGGTTGGAACGGAGACAACATGTTGGAGCCCAGCTCTAACGTAAGTTGGATGTTTGCTTGTATTAAGAAATGAAACCGGGAGGACTACTGGGCTAAATGATGCAGTACTAAAGTGCAGATAGTTTGTAATAGTTAACATTTGAGAGTGATGGTCAAGAAGCAAATCCTACCACTTCACAAACTCTGTGGTAGTGTTGCCAAGATAAAGCTAAGGTATTTTCTAGCCTTGTGCAGACAGACGGTTCATGCCTGGGCTTGCTTTTGTTACAGATGCCCTGGTTCAAGGGATGGAAGGTTACCCGGAAAGATGGCAGTGCCAGTGGAACCACCCTCCTTGAAGCTTTGGACTGCATCCTGCCACCAACACGCCCAACTGACAAACCTCTGCGTCTGCCTCTCCAGGATGTCTACAAAATTGGCGGTGCGTATTCTCCATAGCCTCACTTGGCAGCAACAGCTAATGTGGGACTCAGCTGTGCAACACCCTAAGACACAAAAAACTTTCAGGAGCTTAACAGGACCTTGAGCAAAACTGTGAATAACCTATAAAAACATGAGGAGCTAGAAGGACAGGCCTGAGAATTGTGCTTGAGCTTTCAAGTGGTAAAGTTTAGCATGGGTCAGCCTGTAGGGATTTTTCCCTTCCAAGGGCATATGTTCACAGAGCCGATGTTGCTTCTCCTTTGCAGGCATTGGTACTGTGCCAGTCGGCCGTGTGGAGACTGGTGTCCTGAAGCCAGGTATGGTGGTTACCTTTGCCCCTGTCAACGTTACAACTGAAGTAAAATCTGTGGAGATGCACCACGAAGCCCTGGCTGAAGCTCTGCCTGGTGATAACGTTGGCTTCAATGTTAAGAATGTGTCTGTGAAAGACGTTCGCCGTGGCAACGTTGCTGGTGACAGCAAGAACGATCCTCCGATGGAGGCTGCTGGCTTCACCGCACAGGTCTGTGTGGCTGTCTGAAGAGGTTGTAAGACCTGCTGGTTTTGAGCATTTTCTGGTTCTAACTTAGCTCTTGCTCTTCTAGGTTATCATCCTTAACCACCCTGGCCAGATCAGCGCTGGGTATGCCCCTGTGCTGGATTGCCACACTGCTCACATTGCTTGCAAGTTTGCTGAGCTTAAAGAGAAGATCGATCGTCGTTCTGGCAAGAAGCTGGAGGATGGGCCCAAATTCCTGAAATCTGGAGATGCTGCCATTGTTGATATGATCCCTGGCAAGCCCATGTGTGTTGAGAGCTTCTCCGATTATCCTCCTCTTGGTAAGATACCTCCTAAAATGTGTCAGTATTGGTCTCTGGAAAAGATACTCCTTGATGTCTGATGTGTTCTGTAAAACACTGCTAGAAGCTGTAAGCTTTGGAGTGGAACCTAAACTTGAGTGGTGGAGGGGAGGGTACTCTGGATAACTGTCCCAGTCTCAGGCAGTTTTCCTGTTCCAGGGTGGTTATTTGCCTACTTGTTTCCCTCTACAGCAGATAAGGCTGTGGGTAGGCCGCCCTGGACACGAGTCATGAAGCATCTTTCTGTTTTCAGGTCGTTTTGCTGTGCGTGACATGAGGCAGACGGTTGCTGTTGGTGTCATCAAGGCAGTTGACAAGAAGGCCGGTGGAGCTGGCAAGGTCACAAAGTCTGCCCAGAAGGCCCAGAAGGCTAAATGAAACTTCTGTCCATCAGCTGCCACCTCAGTCTTAATCAGTGGTGGAAGAACGGTCTCAGAACTGGTTGTCTCAATTGGCCATTTAAGTTTAATAGTAAAAGACTGGTTAATGATTACAATGCATCGTAAAAGCTTCAGAAGGAAAGGAATGTTTGTGGACCATTTGTTTCGTGGCAGTTTAAGTTATTAGTCTTTGCAAAAAAAAAAATTGATAATTTTTTTAAAATGGAAACTTGACCAAAAAAAAAAAGCAAACCACAAAACAAAAACACAACAAAATCTGTCACAGAATTTGAGACCATTAAAGCAAAAGTTCAATGCTACGTCTCTGTGTTCTTTGGGTTAACGTTGATAGCAAAATCATACATCCTGGTGGAATCAGAAAGGAGGAGGAGGATGCTGCTTCAGAATGTTCAGAAGTTGCAAAGCAAATACTCAAGTTTGTTTCTGAAGAGCAAAATTCAGCTGCAGGTTTAGTTAAAACTTACCTAAGCCTTAAAAACCACAATGGTGCTTTCTCTTTGAAAGATGGTTTCTAGATTAGGTAGCACAGGTGCCAGGTAACAGCTGTGCTATTCTGGTGCATTCTGAAATGCATTTGAGTAAACTTAGGAAAGTTCTGGGAGGAGAAATGGTGTGAATGAGATCACATTTAACCTTCCCATCTAAGAATCAAGTCTTTAGTTTCCCATAAGCCTTGCACACAGAAATTTTTGGTCTAATTGCCAGTACAAACAGATGATTCTTTCTCCTGGGAAACTCATGTTAATATCTTATCAAGATTTAACAATATCTAAATTTCTCTGTAGCAAACCATTCAGTAGCTGAATTGGAAACCTAAATTTTGTTCTAGAAGAATGCTTTGCTACCTTGTCAGGGAATGACCCACCCACCCTTTGTGCAAAGCTTGAAGAGAAACTAGCAGGCATTTCCACTGAAGTCCATCAGGATGCTGTTCAGGACTGTTCTGCTCAATGGTTCCGAGCTTTTGCATTTTGGGTCCAGGATGGTGTTTGGGATGCCTGCTTGGAGAAGGTGCTGATGCATTTTCCAGAGGCCTGTGGCAAATGCACATTGCTGTATCTGCCTCAGATGGTGTGAGACTGGATACCTGCTGTCTTGTTGGAAGATTTGAGGTCAATCAATAGAGAAATTGATTAACTGGTCAAAAAAAAATGACTTGCTAGATAAATAATCCAAGTGAAATGTTTTGGGCTGCAAGAAATGCCAGCTGTAACAAACAGCCTGAGGAAGTGGCATTGAGTTGGTAAACGGAGAGGAGCAGTTAATGGATAATCAGACCCAGCTTGCACAAGGGCACAGCTGTTCTACTAACCTTTAACACTATTTCCCCACAGCATCTCCACCTTTGTTCAGAGAGCATCCAGCATCTTGGAAGGGTTCCATGACACCAGTTCTATCTTTAACAGCTCTATTCTCTTGTTCTCCTTTCCTCCTTCAGCTCTGCTTGTGTTGCAGGACTCTTATCTGTACTGCTTGGATATGCTTGATTAGTCCTGAGCTGCTTTCACTTACTGTCATGCTCTTTGTTTTGTTTGGTTGGATCTTCTCTCCTTTTATGCTCACCTTCATTGTTTTACCAGCAGTAAAATCTGGGAGCATGATAGCACCACAGTCAGACGTACAGAGTACAGCAAGAGCAAGGGCTAGAGCACATTGGTCCCTGTAGAAGACTGGAATTAAGCAAAGGATTCTTTCTATTAAATCCTACTGCTGAAGGTTTGTTACTGTCCCCAAGGCACCAGGAAATGCCTAACTCCAAACTAGAGGCAGCTGTACCATTGCCATAAAGCTCACACGTGGTGCCAAATCTTTGTGTGCTTGCCAGTTAAACCACAGACACTTTTCCAGGAGACTTTGGTCAGACTGGTTCAGCAGAGCACAAAGTTCCAGGTCTGCCTTTGCTTTTTTTCTTGTCACCCAACAACCGTGCTGGCACAAAGTGCCTCTGCAGGTGCAGCTCTGTATCGCGTTTCTTACACCTTTGTAGGTGCAGGAGCTTTGCTTTGGCTGGCCACAGTAGCGCAGCCTGCTTGCAGTACCTCTGGGCTCTAGGCAGAGTTTTGCCTTCCTCTGGTACAGTTTGGCAGTTAACCTGTAATAAACTGATGCAAGCTGAAGCCTCCTTAATGCAAAGTAAGGCTTAAAATACCCTTGGGTGTTGGAAGTGTTTCTGATGAGAGCTGCAGCTGAAAGCAGGCAGTGGAGCTCTTTCAGAGGCCATTTTCTTCTGACCATCTGTGTGTGGCTCATGAAAATAGCCAAGTGTGGCTGCCAAGAGGATGTTCTATACTGGTCCAGGACGATCAGGCACAATTGGCTTCATAGTTTGGGGCAGAAAGGGGGTGGTTTGCCCTGGCAGCATGGGAGCTAGCAAACTCAGACTGCAGGCAGTAACAAAAGGGAGGCCTGTGAACTCTAGCACCTGCTTTCCAGCACTGAAAACCTCCATTTTACACCATTCTGGGTTGGTGTTTTTTCTTTCCTTTGGGTTTTGGTTTTTAACTTTCACTATGGTAGAGCAGTTTTGCTTTCTATGCACTAATGCAATGCCATCTTGGTTCTGTCACTA
Organism: Pogoniulus pusillus; assembly: GCF_015220805.1. NCBI lineage: Eukaryota > Metazoa > Chordata > Aves > Piciformes > Lybiidae > Pogoniulus > Pogoniulus pusillus. The sequence continues at coordinate 3,219,222 of NC_087288.1, read as the reverse complement.
ACCTTTGACTACCTGGGGAAATTGTTAGACTTTTTGTAAACAAAGCTTAAGGAATAAAAGTACTTTGGTCAAACTTTTAATAAATGTTAATTAGCTGAGACCTCTTTGTCTTCTGGCTGCTTATTTCTTGTAGCTGTCCTTAACTCTTTCCCTACTGTCCTGCAGTGCTGTTGATTGCAGACTGCTCAGCACAGACCTCTATGACCAAATCATATCCTGGGCTGCATCAGAAAGATGTATGGGCAGCAGATCCAGAGAGGTGATTCTGCCACTTTGCTCTGGTGAAACTTTACCTAGAGTACTGCATCCAGCTCTGGAAGTCTCAATATAGAAGGGATGAGGATCTGATGGAGTGGGTCCAGAGGAGGGCCATGAAGATGATCAGGGGCTTGGAGCTCTGCTGCTAGGAGGGAGCAGGGGTTGTTCAGCCTAGAGAACGCTCTGAGAGGCCTGATAGCAGCCTGCCACTACCTAAAGGGAGGCTACAAGAAGGATTGAGAGACTTTGCAAAGGCCTGTGGTGATAAGATGAGAGGCAATGGCTGCAAACCAGCACAGATTTAGCTGGGATATTAGGAACAAGTATTGCATTGTGAGGGTAGCGGAACACTGCAACAGGTTAACCAGGGAGGCGGTTGAGGCCCTATCCCTGGAAATACTCAGGGTGAGCCCCAACAGGGCTCTGGGCAACCTGATCTAGTTGAGGATGTCCCTGCTGACTGCAGAGGGGGCTGGACTGGATAACTTTTGGAGGTCCCTTCCAGTCCAGACCGTTCTCTGACCACTAGACCATGTCCCAGAGTGCCACAGCTACTTGGTTTTTGGAACACCTCTAGGGCTGGTGTCTCCAGCGCTTCCTGGGCAGCCTATTGCAATGCCTCGCTGTTCAAAGGGAGTGTGAAGCCATGGTGACATAGCCAGCAGCAAAGGCTGAAAGCTGGCTAGAACATTGCATCTGTTTTCTCTCTTCAGTTTTGCTGCTGCAGGTGGCAGTGAAGAGCTAGAAGAGAGAAACACCATTTCCTTTCAGGTTACTGTTTCATGTTTTGGGAGCCCAGAGGTCTCTCGGTACACAAATATTCCAGCAAGTGTTGTGGGAAGGCCTGCAGTGATAGGACGAGGGGCGGGGGTTTAAAATTAAGAGGAACTTGAGATTTGATTTTAGGAGCAAGTTCTGCACCACAAGGGAGGTTGAGCACTGGAACAGGTTGCCCAAAGAAGTGGTCACGGTCGCAGCTTTGGTGATGAAATTCAAGGTGAGGCTCAATGGGGCTCTGGGTGAGCTGATCTAGTTGAGGATGTCTCTGCTCATTGCAGCAGGGTTGCCAGAGCAGGTCAATGCTATTCTAACACAGATCACAGAGGAACACATCCAGACAGGCCTGGAAAGGCTCCAGAGAAGGAGACTCCACAACCTCTCTGGGCAGCCTGTGCCAGGGCTCTGGGACCCTTCCAGTCAACAAGTTCCCCCTTGTGCTGAGGTAGAGCCTCCTGTGCTGCAACTTACACCCATTGCTGCTTGTCCTATCCCAGGCAGAAAGTGAGCAGTCTGTCCCCCCTTCCTTCCTGGCCAGCCCTCAGATAGTTATAAACATTTATCAAATCCCCTCTAAGTCTTCTCTTCTCCAGACTAAAAAGTCCCAAGTCTCTCAGCCCCTCCTCATCATCTTTGTGGCTCTCTGGTGCACTCTCTCCAGCAGATCCCTGTCCCTCTTCAACTGGGGAGCCCAAAACTGAACACAGTATTCAAGATGAGGTCTCAGCAGGGCAGAGCAGAGGAGGAGGAGAACCTCCCTTGATCTGCTGCACACACTCTTCCTAATACACCACAGGATCCCATTGGCAGTTCAGAAAGGGAAGAGAGAAGAGGATCATTCTACTTCCTTAAAGCGTCCCTGGTGTTCAAACCCCCTGCCAGGAATCCCTTTCCCCCTGCCCTCTCGGGGATAGCAATTGAGGGGTGAGTCTCCCATCACCCACCCTGCACCTGCCAGCTCTGATGCAGCTTCACAGAGGGAGCTCTGCTGGGAACGCTCTGCCACCCAGGTGTCAGGGTACAAGATGTGCCCCACTCCCACACCAACGTCCCATGGGAGCAGTGGGTTCAACTATCAGAGATGCGCTGGGGGAGAGGGACTCCTTGGCTCCGTGATGGAGCTCCAAGAGAAGGTAAGCATGCTGAGGAGTGTGAGAGAGTCTTGCCGGCACACCCTGCCTCCCGTGGGAGAGTCCCGGGCCATGAGTCACACCCTGCCTCCCGTGGGAGAGCCCCGGGGCAGGCAGAGCTCACGCCGTGAGAGCTGCCTCTCTGCTCATCCCCTGCCCAGCTGCAGTGACTCAGCAGGCATTGGGCAATGGCAGCAAGTCCCTGCCTGCCACAAAGGGCACCTCACTACGGCAAACCCACCCCCACGGCACCATGGCCCTCAGCACCACAGCCAAGCGTCTGGCAAACGCCTCCATGGATGGAGAGGCCCCCACCTCTGTGTGCTTGAGCTAGACACTTGGTACAGTGTGCTAGAGAGCTCCTCCAGCTGTGCTGAGCTCCCGCAGCTTGAAAGGAGGAGGCTGGAGACAGGCAGGTGTTGGCCTCCTCTCCCTGATGACAAGTGACAGGATGAGAGGACATGGCCTCCAGTTGCACCAGAAGGCTTTAGGTTGGCTATTAGAAGAAACTTCTGGACTGAAAGGGTTCTCAAAGACTGGAAAGGGCTCCTCAGGGAGGTGGCTGAATCCCCATGCCTGAAAATGCTGTGGTCCTGAGGGGCATGGTGTAGCACCAGACTTGGTAAGTTACACATTGGTTGGATTTGATGACCTTGGAGGATTTTCCCAACCAAAACGATTCTGTGATTCTAACTTAGGCTGCACTAAAGTACCAAACAGAAAGGTACAGAAGGCTTAGATAGGAAAATAGGAACAAACCAACCCCCTCCATGCTCTGTAGTTCTTCCTAAATACATCCCATTGGATCAATTCATTCCAATGCTCCAGGCAGAGCCACACACTGAGAACTCCCTGGAAGCAAACCCGAGTTTCCAAACTCCTCACTGCTCTTGGCTTTCTCTTAACCCCTCCCTGCTGCCATTAGCTGCAGCTGCCCCTTTGCCCGGACTCTGCGTGTGGCTGTGCCTACACACGGTGAGTGCCTCCTTCGGGAGGGCAATTCCAGGGCCTCCCCCCAGCTCTTTAGCTGCCCGGCCGCAGCTGGGCTCCCACAGGCAGGTCCCGTATACCCCCGCTAAGGTCAAGCTTCACTTGTGGCTGTCCCTGCGAGAGGCAAGAGGAGGCTCAGGGGCCGCCCGCCCCCGGCCCCGCCGCATCTTCCGCTTGCGGCAGCATCTTGCCGTTGCAGTCAGAGGCACACCCTAGACACGGGGCACGCCTTGCTGGCGTTGGCGGCTGGGACCGCCCGGTAACGGGAAAGCGCAACGAGGTGATTGGAGGGCGACGGGAGACGCGTTCTGGGATGGCCCGACCCAGCCTTCTAGAACACGGACCGTCGGGCAGAGGCGGGGCACAGAGTAGAGGAGAGCCTGGCCGTCTAGGTTCCTCGGCGGGGGTGAGCTGCGAGGAAAAGGAACTTCCTGAGCAGAGAAGTAGGAAAATGCCACCAGCGGTGCAGCATTCGTCCCTCGGCGGGATCGGAGAGGGAGCGGAAGCCATGAACGGTGCCGGCGGCAGAGGGGAGCGGGGCCGGGGCGCGTCGACAGCCGTAGGTGGCAATGCAGACCGAGGCAGCCCGGGCGGCGCCGCGACCCTCCAGGAGCCGCAGATGATCGGAGCCACAGCAGGGCTCGGCAGCCCGGCGCGGCCAGACTCCCCCGTCGGGGACTCGTCGTCGGGCCCGGCAGCGAGCGGGGGAGAGGCGGCGCCGGCGGCGGAGAGGGGAGCGGCGGTGCCCGAGAGGGTCCAGAGGATGCTGCAGCAAATCAAGTCGCGCCGTGAGGACTTGTCCGATAAGGCAGACCTGGTGGGTGAGATTGTCAAGACGCTGATTGAGAGCTTTCCGACCGCTAGATTCCCAGCCATCGTGATCCCGAAAGGCGGCATCCACTGCCAGCCCGTCAAGGTGGGTTGTGGGCTCGCCGAGCGGGACTGCCGCTGTCCGGGCCCCGGCAGTGCCTCCCCTGCCCCAGGCTGCGAGAGCAGGGCCGGGCTGGGCTCCAGGCTGCTGCGGTCGCGGCGGCAGGTGGAGCCCGGCAGCCCTGCCGGCTTCGCCTTCTGCTGCCCTGCGCACACCAGGTGCGAGCCGGCCCGTCCCTACGGGGAAAGTCCGGCCTCACTGCTGCGGTAATCAGCGGCAGTCCCTTAGGAAACAGCTGAGTGCCTGAAGGCTGAAGTGACGCAGGTTTAGTAAGAGCCGCTGCCTGAGCGGGACCCGCGTTAAAGCCGCAGCAAGCCCAGTGCCAGCGAAGGGGGAGCGGCCAGCTGCCCGTTCCTAGCTCCTAGGCTTCCCCAAAAGCAGGCACAGTAGCGGGACTTCAGTTTCTCTGGATGAACTCCATCTGAAAGACAGTCAAACGTGGGGGCAGTTCAGAGGAATAAAAAAAAGCCCCGGCTTCAGGCGTGATTGACTCCGGGCGGTCCTGCTCTAGCCGGGGGGTTGGAGTGGATGATCTTCAGAGCCTCCTCCCACTCTGTCGTTCCGTGATGCAGTGGTCCTTGCGCACGGCTGATTGCTGTGTGCAAAAGGATGATTTCATACCCAACTCTCTGTGACTCAGAACACAGAATGCCAGGTTGGAAGAGATTGCAGGGATCATCTTATCCGACCTTCCTAGGTGACAGCGGAGTTGAAATGAGCTGCTCCAGCACCCTGTCAAGCTGAGTCTTGAAAATGACCAACGTAGGGGAATCCACTGCAGCCCTTGGGAGATGATTCCAGTCCCTGTTTTCATTGTGAAACATTTTCTTCTGGAGTCCAATGGGAATCTCCCAAGGCAGTAACTGCTGCCAATTAACCCTGGTCTTTTCCATGGGACTCCTTGTAAAAAGGGAGTCTCCATCCTCCTGGTAGCCACTCTTTCTGAACTGGTCTGTTTTAATAAGGCCCCCATTAAACCTTCTCGTCTCAGGACTGAACCAACCCAAATTCCTCACAGCAGGGCTTTCAGAGCTCTGACCATTCTCTTGGCCCTTCTCTGGTTGCTCTGCAGCCTGTCCGCATCTCGGACCAAAACTTCAGGCAGGACTGGAGACGTGGTTTGAGAAGTGCTGGGTAGGCTGGGACAAGGCCTTCTTTATCTCTGCTGCTGCTGACCTTCTTGATGCAACCCAGCATCCTATTGGCTTTCTTTGCCCCTGCAGCACACTGTTTACTCATGCTGAGTTTGTTATCCAGCAAGACACCCCCCACTAGGTGCCTATCCACAGGGCTGCTTTCCAGACAGGTGCATGCCAGTCTGAGCTGCACTCGTGGGTTATGTATTCTGAGGTGCAAGACCCTACCCTTGTCCTGCTGAACTTGATAAAGTTCTAGCTAGCCCACTCATTCAGCCTGTCCAGGTGCTCCTGGGGGATGGCAGTTTTGGGGTGGCCAAAGCAGTTACAGATAAAACCATAATGAGCATAAAAGCCCACGGAGAATAAAACCCGAGTTGCAGGCTGACTCTTGTGTTCTTGTACTCTGCAGATGTCAGAACGAAGTAAGTTTGAGGTCCTGCTTGAGACAGCTGAAGAAAGACTCGAGCTGTGTCAAAGTGACAACTCTGGAGCCTCTTACAACCTGAGGTTCAAAGAAGAACCACGAGAAAACCCTTGGTCCAAATTTGTAGAGAATAGATACATATCAGCCTCCAAAATGCTTGCCACACTAAGAAAAATGATCAAAGAAAAAGTAGTCAGGATGAGAAGGCTCGGGTCAGGTAAGCACTGGTTGAGCAAGCTTCACCTAGTAGCACTAACTCTCCAGTTACTGCCTTGTTAATAACCTGGTTTCTCCCTCCAGTCAACTGTCTCTGTGGCAAGGTAGCTATAAGAGAAGACCCTCCAGTGCCCCTATCTCAAGTTTGCTCTTGTACTGAGAGCCACCCCAAATAGATGGAAGTTAACAATGTGATGTGATTAAGCTTTTGCTCCTCTTTCTGTATGGAAATCATGACTGTAAGGAGGTCTGGCCCACACCTGGTGCTTCATGCTCAACCTGTGTATTTGGAAGCTAGTGGCTGCATACAAAGAGCCATGTGCTGAGCTGGCAGCCAAAGAAAGAGCTTTCATTTATACCTACAGCCTTTAAAGTGAGCCAGTATTTTATGCCAGGCTATGCAGAAATCAGCTTTCAGGCTGCTCTTTCTCTCCTAAGCCTTCAGAGATGTTGTGGCCCAATCTCTTTGGTCTCCATGTCTCCAAAGAGTGAAGCAGCTGTTTGCAGAGCATCAGCCTTATTTCTGAGTCTGCAGCCACAGAACATCAAGCAAAGAGCAGTTCCAGCAGAGCTGCCTCTTCAGACAGCTTCTCAAGAGGCCTTCCTCAGGTTTTCTGTACAGCCTGCAGGTAGAGAGGCAGTGACTGAACCCAGGCATTTACTGTGACTGCTTTTAAATGCCTCTGAACTGAAAACTTTCATTCTTTTTAAACAGAGAAGTTTTAATACATAAGTACAGACCCAAATCAATTTCCTCTTTGTTACTAGCTATAACTGTGGAAAGGAAGAGGCCTGGAAACCCTGCAATAACTCTCCTGATCACAAATCCACCATCAGAAATCTCAGTGGACATCATCTTGACTGTGAGAGTTCGGCAGACTTCTTGGCCGTCCAGCACACAGGATGGCCTCAGAATTGAGAAGTGGCTGGGATTGGAAACTAGGGAAAGCTTCATGAAGAAACTACTTTATTTCATACCCAGAGGTACGTTAAATACAGGCAAGCTATGAAATATCCTCTCTACAGCTTCATCACTTGCCAGCACTATTGAGAGGGTATCCGGATTCGGGTCAGTTTTCTTTTTATATCAGCACATCCATTTGAGTAACAGCAAAGAAATTGTTGCTGCTCTACTGGGAGAGCTCCTCCTGTGGAAATTCAGTGCAAGGAGCAGCAAGCAGGCAAGGGAAACAGGCCTACAGTATGTGAAAGAGAAGTTGCTGGTGGCTTAAAGCCAGAGGCTTTGTCAGTCGTTGCTTATAGAAAGATTACCTTTAGAATAGTCACCTTACCCCAGACTGTCTTCACAAGCCCGGTACTTGGACAAATGAAATTGAATTCAAAGAGCTGCCCCCCAGGGAGGTGGCTGAATCCTCATCCCTGGAGGTGTGTCAAAGACAGAGAGATGTGGTGCTGAGGGACGTGCTTTAGCACCAGCCTTGGCAGAGTTAGAGAACAGTTGGGCTCAGCGTTCTTGAAGGCCTTGTGCAACCAAAACCACACCATGAATCTGTTCTGGTGGTTCTGCTTGTCCAAAGAAACTGAAACTGGAATTCAAGGCCAGAATGGTGAGGCAGCAAGGCTGATAAGGCAGGAGTTCCAACTGCTGTGAGCAGCTTCCTTCCCCAAATCGTGTTCAACAAATGCAGCAAAGTTCAGCCCTGAGGTTAATATTAAAGCAAATCCAATCTCTAAGACAAAGCATCCAGCACATTCACTGGGTCCTGTGTTAGTAACATTCTAGTTGCCTTGGGGTGGCAGCTGAGGCAGAACTGGACTAGGCTTTGCTTTTCTTTAGTTGCACTTAGAGCTGTGTAACAATTGAACAATCTTGTGCTCCAGAGAATTCCTGGCAGCTGTCTTTCTCCCACCTTGAGAAGCTGATGATGAACAACCACGGCAACACAAAGACCTGTTGTGAATCTAATGGAGAAAAGTGCTGCAGGTCAGTATTTCCTGTCAATGTTTGATTTGAAGCCTGGGTGAGGCAGAGCTAAGCACTGCACAGGGCTGCTCCAGGCTGACATTTCAGAATGTTAAGCAGAGAATGCTCCCTGCCAGTTTGCTGATGATCCAAAGCTGGGAAGAGTGCTGCCCTTCAGAGAGATCTGGGCAGGGGGGAACCTGATCAAATGCAACAAGGGCAAGTGTAGAGTGCTGCACCTGGGGAGGGAGAACTGTGGCCAGCAGGGCAAGGGAGGTGATTCTTCCCCTCTACTCTGCTCTGGTGAAATCCCACCTGGAGTACTGCATCCAGTTTTGGAGTCCCCCATTACAAGAAGGATGTGGAGATGCTGGAGCATGTCCAGAGAAGGGCCAGGAGGATGCTCAGAAGGCTGCAGCAGTTCCACTATGAGGACAGACTAAAAGAGTTGGGGCTGTTCAGTCTGGAGAAGAGGAGGCTCCCAGGTGACCTTCTTGTGGCCTTCCAGGATCTGAAGGGGGCTACAAAAAAGCTGGGGAGGGACTTTTCAGGATATTAGGGAGTGACAGGACTTGGGGGGGAATGGAGTGAAGCTGGAGGTGGGGAGAGTGAGGCTGGAGGTGAGGAGGAAGTTGTTGAGCATGAGAGTGGTGAGAGGCTGGAATGGGTTGCCCAGGGAGGTGGTTGAGGCCCCATGGCTGGAGGTGTTTGAGGCCAGGCTGGCTGAGGCTGTGGGCAGCCTGCTCTAGGGTAGGGTGTCCCTGCCTATGGCTGGCCTTAGGAACTGGCTGCTCCTTGTGGCCCCTTCCAGCCCTGACCTTCTATGATTCTAAATAAAGATAAGAATGGTAGAATGAGAGGAAATGGCCTCAAGCTGCATCAGGGGAGTTTTAGATTGAAGAGTAGAAGAAACATTAATGAAAGGGTTCTCAAGGACTGGATCAGGCTCCTCAAGGAGGTGGTGGAATCCCTGTCCCTGGTGGTGTTTACAGCAGGCAGAGATATGGTGCTGAGGGGTGTGATTTAGCACTAGCCTTGGTAGAAAGTGGTTGGACTTGACCACCTTGAAGGCCTTTTCCAACAAAAATGTTTCTGTGATCCTTAAGAATGTTAATTGGCATAAGAACATAGATGCTGCTGTGATAAGTAACGTGTACTTCAGTGTCTACCTAGAAGGTACCTAATAATTCTTGTTTCTTTAACAGGGAAGATTGTCTTGAGCTTATGAAGTGTCTTCTAGAGAAGCTTAAAGATAAAGAGCCAGAATGGTTGAGCATATTCTCTTGGCAACACATCAAAGCTTCTTTTTTCCACTCCTGTGTCAGTAAACCTGGTGACCAATTCTGGCATAGCAACCAGCTGGGGAATTGCTTTAAGAAGGTCCTGGAAGATTTTATGGTTTGCCTGGAAAGATCTAAGCTGCCACATTTTTTTATCCCCAGATACAACTTGCTCAGTGAAAACTACAAAGTGAGAAACCTTTTTCTTGCTATAAAAATAAAAGAGGAAATGGAGGAAGGATTTGAAATATTTGGCTGCTGATTTGCTGAGTTGCAGCTTTGGTATTGGCATTAGCTTGCCTGTTGCATTAATTTTTGTTTAATTTCAACCCATAAGTTTCCTCTTTGTGTTGATTCCCCTTTCTCAGCTGAGTGTGATTTTTGCATCCTTTGTATTGGCATTGGCATTAATTTGGCTGTTTCATCAAATTCAGTTTCATTTCAACCCACAAGTCTCCCCTTTGTGTTGATTCCCATTTCTCACCTCAGTGTGATTTTTGCATCCTTTGTATTGGCATTGGCATTAATTTGGCTGTTTCATCAAATTCAGTTTCATTTCAACCCACCAGTCTCCTCCTCTCCTTGTGTTGATTCCCATTTCTCACCTCAGTGTGATTTTTGCATCCTTTGTATTGGCATTGGCATTAATTTGGCTGTTTCATTAAATTCAATTTCATTTCAACCCACCAGTCTCCTCCTCTCCTTGTGTTGATTCCCCCTTCTCAGCTGGGGAGGGCTCTTCAGGTGACAGAGAACTGCTGGAGCTTAGCCCTGGATATGGGCTAAATGCAGAGGAACCCCTCTGAAGGAGGCAGAGTCTTGATGTGAAAGGTTTTCAAACCCAGAAGGCAGTGTGGGAAGAAGTGGCAGCCTCCAGCTTTCAGGCTGAAAGATGTGGCACTATACTGCACTTCTTGGTGCAGATATGACTCAGAGTGGTAGAGGTTGGAAGCTTCCTCTAGCAATGATGGACTCCAACCTCCCTGCCCAAGCAGAGTCACCGAGGGCAAGCCACGCATCCAGGCTGGTTTTGAAAGGGTCCACAGCAGGAAACTCCACAACACTGGGCAGCCTGCTCCAGTGCCCTGGCACCCTCACAGCAAAGAAGCTTTTCCTTCCATTTAAGTCCAACTTCTGTGTTCTAGTTTGTAGCTGCTGCCCCTTGTCCTGGTGCCACTGGGAAGAGCCCAGCCCCATCCTCATGACTTCCACCCTTTAGGTCAGCACTGATCATCGTTGAAAAGGCCCTCTCTCAGCCTTCTCCTGGCTAAAGAGCCCCAGGTCTCTCAGTCTCAAAGAGAGCTGCTCCAGCTCCCTCATCATCCTCCTGCCCTGAGGAATGGCCCTGAGCAAAGTCCAGGCACCACGTGTGGGGACTGCGGAGTCAGCCTCCGATGGGCATCCACAGCTACCTTCTCCCTCATAGCAACATAAGCAGGGTTAAGCCTACAGAGCAGTTTGGAAAGGGAGGAGAGCAAAGGCTCATTTTGTGTCTCCAAACCCCCAGAGGCAAGCAGAGCTCCTGCCAGGAGAGCTCCCTCTCCTAGCCCCTGCCTAGAAGCAGTGACTCAGCGGATATTGGGCAACGACAGCAGGCTCCTGCCTGGCACAGCAGCACCGCAGGGCTGGCCCCCACTAAGTGCCACACCTGCCCAGCTGCTCTTGCCAAAGAGCTGCACTGCTCTGCGAGGGGCAGGAGGCAATGCCAAGGGTGCAGAGTCACCCAGCTGGGAGCAGCAGTTAGTGTGGACCCCGCACCAAGACCTCTCCGGTGCAGGGTAAAAGCTGGGTCACTGCCACGGCTGATTGAGTTCTGAGGGCAGTGGCAGGCCTGGGGTGCAGGAGAAAGCTTCCTCCCCTGGCACAGCCCTCGGGCTGCTGGGATGAAGGAAGGAGCAGGAAGCAGCAGATCAGTGCCTGCCTGCAGGCCTGGTGGCACCAGCAGGACTTTAGGGTCATTCAATTGTGAGTCTCTTGCCAGCACACCAGGCCTGCTGCCACCAGTATGTGAAGGGCAATGTGCCAGAGACGTCTGTCTGTCTGCCTGCTATATCTGTGGAAGCAGGGAGGGGAGACCCTCGTTGGCAGCAAAGGCAGGAGGGTCACTGATGAATTAGCAACTTGAGGAGCACCTGAGAACAGCCAGGCAGAAAGTGGACTTCTCCCTACAAAAAAGAGTGGCAAGATCTGCAGACTGCCTCAAATGCATTTACCCTAAAGCATGCAGCATGGCAAACACAGAGGAGGAGCTGGATGCCATGGGCATCATTCTTTGTGACTCACAGGTCTCAGGGATGAACGTCAGAGGAATGTGAAAGAAAAAAGAAAGTCTCTTCCAGACTGGCCCTTTTTAAATTAACTCCTACAAACTGGAACACAGAAAGCTCCATCTCGACCTGTGGAAGAACTTCTTTACTGTGAGAGTGAGGGAGCACTGAAACAGGTTGCTCAGAGAGGTTGAGTCTCCTTCTCTGGAGTCCTTCCAGCCCTGCCTGGATGCATTCCTGTGCAACCTGTGCTAGATTCTCTGGTCCTGCCCTGACAGGGGGGGCTGGACTCGAAGATCTCCAGAGGTCCCTTCCAACCCCTAACATCCTGTGGTGCTGTTGAGCAGTGAGAGTGCTTGCAGGAGCTCTAGACACCACCTCTGTCTTGGTTAGAGAGCCTCAGGAGATGCCAGCATAGCCCCTTTCACCCTCAGCATGTGAGGAGGAGGAGGAGGAGGAGGAAAATTTGGCTTCTTCCATGTCTGGAGACCACTGAAGGGGGCCAGCACAGCCACTGTTTGCCCAGCATCATAAGAGGACAAAGTGGCTTCTTCACTGCCTCAAAACCCTCCAGCAGACACTGGCACATCCCTCCTTGTCCCACGGACATAATCAGGGGGAAAGAGGTGCTGCGAGGACTGGAGCATCTCTCTGATGAGGAGAAGCTGAGGCACCTGGGGCTCTTTAGCCTAGAGAGGACAGAGAGGGCATCTGACCAGTATCTGAAGGGCAAGTGTCAAGAGGATGGGGCCAGGCTCTTTTCAGCGGTGCTCAGGGAGAGGACAAAGGGCAGCAGGCACAAACTAGGACACGGGAAGTGCCCTCTAAATGCGAGGACAAACTTCTTTGCTGTCAGGATGCTGGGGCACTGCAGCAGGCTGCCGAGAGAGGCTGCAGAGTCTCCTTCTCTGGCTGCTTTCAGAACATGCCTGGACATGTTCCTGTGTTACCTCCAGTGGGAGATGCTGCTTTAGCAGGGGTTTGGACCGGATGACTTCCAGAGGCGACTTCCAGCCCCTACCATTCTGTGATCCTCTCCCTCCGCTGCCTGCGCTCTCATTCCCTCTAAGCAGAGAGGAGGGGCAGAGTGCTCCTGCTCCACAGGTTTTCCTGCCCCCAGTCCCTGCCAGACGCAGAAAGCTTCCTTCTGCCGAGAGCCACCTCCTGGTCAGAGACCTGCGCGGCGCCCTCAGGAACAGCCTGGGCACGGGGGGCACCCTGTGGCAGCTCTCCAAGCTGCTCTTCCATTTGAGCGAACTAGCTGTGCCCTGGTAAGTCTGGCAAGGATCAGCCCACCCCAAGGCCACAGCCCTCAAAGTGGCACCTTGGCTTCCAGCTGCCCCTGGAGGACAGAGTCCTGCCTGGAGAGAGCCCCCAGCAGCAAGCACTCCTGCCTGCTGCTGCGGCAAGCTTGGCTTCTGCACAGCCAGCTGTGCCCTCCCAGCCACCTGGAAGCCCTCTTCTGCCTCAGAAGTAGTGCCAGGGGAGGCTGCAGCCGCTCTGTCTGTCTCAGTGCCTCTGGCAAGGGCCTTGGGCATGGAGACACCACGGACCAGAAACCGTGCCCTGTGTTCTGTGCCTGCAGATTGAGGAGGGTCTCATCTTGTTGCTGGAGGTGCTGCAGAACCCATTTCTGCACAGTGATGGAAGCCTGCTACCTGCTGTGAGCCCATGCCCTCCAGCTGGTGGCCACCTACCTGAGACTCCCTCCTGCCCACCTCTCGCTGGAGCTCTGGCAGATCTTTGTGCAAGGTGAGTTCCTGAGGGCTGTTTAAACCCCTCCCAGTGAGCATCAGGCTGTTTCAACCCCTCCCAGTGAGCATCAGGCTGTTTCACCTCGGGTTTTCTCCAAACCAGTCCATATGGGGCCAGGAGAGGCAATCTGGGCAAGTCACTGCGTCCTAGTGTTAGGGAGGGACTTGGTTGGTGTCAATACCCATGACCAGCCTTGCACAGAGGCCCAAGACTGCTCTTACTCTAGCCCAACTTTCTTGCAGCATCATCCTCCTGCTGATGTGCAGTGATGACCTACAGGCCACACATCTAAAGCTGTTCCGTGTAAGCCAACAGCTAGTGACAAGACATCCTCGGGCAGGCAGATGTGCCTCAAACAACTGCAAGCTCTGCCCTTTCTCCTGAGTCAGAGACATGGGTAGGACAGAGTCACTGTTAACAAAAGGAAATTTGCTCTGACTCCCTTCTCTGGACAGGAAAGGACCTACTCACTCAGAGCCAACATGAGAGAGGTCCAGGATCAGGATTCCAAAATGACAGCCATCTATGCTGTGGGGCTGGACTTGATGATCTTGAGGATCTTCTCCAGCCTGATGTTACAGTTTAATTGTCTCGGAACTTGTCCCCAAGCCTGTTTGCCCACTCACTTCAGAGGATAGTCAGAAACTAGAGCAGTGTTAGAGACTGCTGCCTAAGGCAGGCAAGCACAGCTTCAGCTGAGTGTTCCTGGATGGCACAAAACAAATAGGCTGCCCAAAGTGACTCCTGATCAGATGCAGGTTCTGTCAGTCACCAGGAGGACCAGCACTGATGAGAAACCTCTGGGCCTCCTGGGCTGGGCTGCCAAGCTGCCCACTGATCAGGGCTAACAGGGCAGGTCTGTGATAGTCACCACGCTGCTGGAGCTGAGGTTCCTGGGGCAGGTTCAGCACCCTCCCTAGGCCTCAAGCATCACTCCAGCTGCCCCCAGCAGCTCTCCCCACCTCACCTGTGTCCCAGTGAAGCCACCAAGGCTCTGCTGAAAGCTGAGGGACAACCAAGTTCTGCTGCAAGTTTCAAGATGAGCTTTATTTTACAGGAGGTGCTCACCCAGGATGCAGGGGTTACATCACTCAGGCTCCTTCCTAAGTTCATCTCCTTCTGTGGCACACGTTCTCACAGCCAAGTGTTTGCTGGTGGCTGACACCAGTCCAAAAGATCACTGCCCAGCTGGGAATATGAGTACTGATGTCAGTGGAAGGTGCTTCCCAGATCCATTTCTCTTGTGGGGTCAGCAGAGTAACACTCCTGACTCAGCTCAGACAGCAGAACACTGTCCTATCCAGGGTGCTTTAGAACAGATGCCAACTGTCTGGCATCCTCCAAATGAGCAGAATTGCCAAAGCAATTCCCCTCCTTTCACTTGGGTGCTGCACTTCGGTTCCTGAGCATTTACTTAACATCTGCACATTCATCATCTTTGTCCTACTCAGTGACACTGCCACAGGACACAGCTGCAACTGCTCTGGATCCAGCTCTGTCACAGGTGACCTTGCAGGAGGAGCTGTAACAAAGGCACTCCGGCTCCTCTTCAGGAAACTCTGCTGACATCTGCCCTGGGGAAGCTGGCTTGCTCCAAGAACATTTTCCCTGGTAAATCCTTGCCAGCCTGCCGTGAAGCTTTTGCCTTCTCTGTCTTCTGGTGATGAGTTTTGACAAACCTCAGCAGGTTGACGACAGCAGCTGGTGTGATCCCAGGGATGCGGCTGACCGCCCCGATCTGCGGGTGGAAACACCAACAGGTTAACCAAAAGCAAGCCTGCACGCTGCAGCTCAGGAGAAATGCCATCCAAACCTGCGGGCACTCCTTGCCCTGACCCTCCTCGTGTCCCTTGGGAAGACAGGGCAGGGATTTCACTGCTGCTTCAACCCTGCTGTGGGCCAACATCTTACCGTCTGGGGACGGTTCGAGTCCAGCTTCTCCCGCACCTCTGCCGAGAGCGACGCATCAATGGCAAAGTAATCCAAGTCCTCTGGCAGCTGGAGGGCTTCATCACGACGGACTTCTTCTATTTCCTGCTGCTGACTGGCCACACACCACTCGTAAGCAGCTGGGATGGAAGGTCAGGGAACAAGCAGATCAGATATGGATGCCCACCCGCAACAACAGGTCACTCGTGGGATGTTCTTGCAAATAGAATGACGTCCGAGGTGGGCAGAAGCTCCTCAGCAGATCTGCAGCCTCACAAAGAGCCTAACCCACATCATTACTCTGGGAGAAGTTCACACTCTAATTTGTTGTAGGAATTAAAGACAGAGGGGTCTTGGCTTTTGGCTTCTCCCCTCATCCCAGCAACAAATGGTCTGACAGAGCAATAAGGAGAAAGGCAGCAGTGAACACAAGGAGATGATCTCACCCCACAAAGTGGAACACAGGAGCAGACACAGGGCTCTGGCCTGTGGTAAAATGTGTGTGTCTCATTTCACTAAGCAGCAACATCAAACCCCAGTGGAGCAGCTCAGCCCTTACAAAATGCAGATCCCACCACTAAGAGATCCTAACTCTTGTACTCTACCTTCTATTTTCAGTCTCTCTGCCAGTTCTCTCCACTGAGCAAGCTTTGCCAGGGGCTCTGGGACAGCCCTTGCCAGAACATCCATGCTGGCCTCTGGATATTGAAGGATGTCAAAGGCACTGTGGGAAACAAGAATAAGGTTTCGTGGCAGGTAGGAGTCACTTGTGTCAGGAAGATTCACATCTGTACCCTGCTCAAACCAGAAAATACCTCAGCACAGGCCAGGACTGCAGAGCCAAGCTCGCCTCCCAGCTACCTCCTCAGTACACTGAGGAGCTGCCTAACTCTTGAAACTCATGAAAAATGAAGACCAAGATAGAAGGGACAGGTAAGGGCTTCACAGAGAAGCTTTCACACAGGCCAAGTCAGCCAGGTCTTAGTCACGGAGTTAAAACAAAGGTGAGGTAAAGGATGGGTAAGAGAAGCTGTGTACAAGAGCAGCTACCATCTGCCACTGAGCCTGGAACTAACTGCCTCTTGATCAGGCACTTGGTGACACTCTCAGTAAGGACAGCAAGGACTGACTGGGCCACTGCAATACCCCTTGCTTTGGGAGCCTACATCAGCAGCAGGCAATGTGGCACAGTTAAAACACCAATTTCACACTTATTCTGCAGGCAGACATCAGTTGCCTGCTGCCTGAAGCTCATACAGCTGGAATGTTGGGAGTACTCTCCAATATCTTGGAGTTGCTCTCCACAACTCATTGAAAGGAGCTGGGGGTTGGCCTCCTCTCCCAGGTAACTATAACAGGATGAGAAGACACAGCCTCGAGTTGCATCGGGGAGGTTTGAGTTGGAGATTAGGTAAACTTTCTTTCCTGCAAGAGTGGTCAGGCACTGGAACAGGCTGCCCAGGGAGGTGGTGGAGTCACCACCACCCCTGGAGGTGTTCAAGAAACCTGTGGACAGGGTACTAGGGACACAGTTCACTGGGCACAATGGTTGGACTTGGCACTGGAGGTCTTTTCCAACCTTAACAATGGTGTGGTTGTACTGACAGCTTCAGGAAAGACAGGTGAACACTGTGAAACCACTAACCAGATGTGCTGATGCAGGTGCAGGTCAGAGCAGAAAGCTCCAGCTGCAACCTTTACCTGGCAGGCGACCTTCGACTGCTGCTGATAGGAACTTCTGGTATTAAGTGAGCCCATTTGGAGATGCTGAACTGAATAGACTTCAGCGTTGCAATTCCATCCTCTAAGGCATCTCTCATCTTAACTGCTTGTTGATGTCGCTGCTGGGACACACACCCAGCCTCTTCGAAGCCTGCGAAGACAAAGGCAAAGGCGCATCAGACCAAGGTCTGCCCCCAGGCAGGGCTGCCGGCTGCACCGCAGGAGAATACCTCTGTGGGTGAGCCTGGCGTCAGCGTTGTCAGGCCGCAGGGACATGCGGAACTCCACGCGGCTGGTGAACATCCGATAGGGCTCGCTGGTGCCCAGCGTGGTGAGGTCATCGATCAGGACACCCACGTAGCCTTCGGTGCGGCTGACGAGGAAAGGGGGCTTGCCCCGAGCCCGCAGGCAAGCGTTGATGCCAGCAATCACACCCTGGGCAGGCAGAAAGCAGAACAGAAGCCCTGCGTCGGTCTCCTCCTGGATAAAAGAGCCGCACCTCTGCCCCCAGAACGCAGCCTGCAGCACTGCCCGCGCTGGGCATCTCAGCAGCTTCTTCCTTGCCACACCAGCGCCTGAAGGGCTCCTCGGCCCCTGCTGGCGGCACTGCAGGCAATTCCCACAGCTTTTCAGCTGCACCCGTTGCACAGCCTCTGTGCTCAGGTGTTTGGCAGTGCTTCCAGTGACTTCTGCTACTGCGATCTCAACTACAGCAACCGCAGATACCTCTGTACAGGTCTGGGGTAGAGGTGAGCCATAAAGGTCAGAACACCTCTTCTCAGTGGCGTCTTGTGATAGGACAAGGGGCAACAGATACAAACTGGAACACAGGAAGCTCCACCTCAACATGAGGAAAAGCTTCTTTACTGTGAGGGAGCCAGGGCACTGGAGCAGGCTGCCCAGAGAGGCTGTGAGGTCTCCTGCTCTAGAGACTTTCAAGACGCACCTGGAAGCATTCCCATGTGGCCTGCCCTACGTGATCCTGCTCTGGCAGAGAGTTGGACTCATAGAAATCATAGAATCAAGCAGGTTGGAAGAGACCTCCAAGCTCATCCAGTCCAACCTAGCACCCAGCCCTGGCCAAGCAACCAGACCATGGCACTAAGTGCCCCAGCCAGGCTTGGCTTCAACACCTCAGGGATGGTGACTCCACCACCTCCCTGGGCAGCCCATTCCAATGCCAATCACTCTCTCTGACAACAACTTCCTCCTAACATCCAGCCTAGACCTCCCCTGACACAGCTTGAGACTGTGTCCCCTCGTTCTGAGAAGACACCAAACCCACCTGTCTACAACCCCCTTTCAGGTAGTTGTAGACTCAATTGATCTCTGGAGGTCCCTTCCAACCCCTACCACTCTATGATTCTATGATCTCACCAGCAGAGTGTGTGCCAAGGGCTAAGGCTAGGCAATACTCCTTTCCCCAGAGCTGGGGACACACGATGGCATTCACCCACCTGGGCTGCAGCTTCCTCGTAGCCTGTGGTGCCATTTACTTGGCCTGCAAAGAAGAGGCACTGGACGAGGCGAGACTCGAGGGACGCAGTCAGCTGTCGGGGATCTAAATAATCATACTGCACCCCATAGCCTGTGACAAACAGCAAGAGAGGCCTCGTGGGAGGGATTGCAAAGGTCCCTGTCTGTCAGCAGCTTGTCAGCTGGGGCAGAACTACTCAGGCTGTCAACTTTCATTTAGGATTGAAAAAACAACCAAAAGGAAAAGCTCCCTGCATCCTTGTTTCCTATGCCCATTGCTTTGCTATGCCTAAATAAACCCAGTTCCTCATCAACTGGTAGCCAGCGTGACAAAGAGACTTAAAACCATTCACTCCCCTCACCTGGTTGGAGTATCTTGGCTTTTTCCAAGCCTGGGATGGACTTGATCACCTGCTCCTGCAGCTCAGGTGGCAGTGTCATCGACATGCCCTGGGGGTAAATGACATTGGACTCCAAGCCCTCGGGCTCCAGCCACACCTGATGCTGTCGGTCTGGGAAGCGCAGCACCTTGGATTCGAGGGAAGGGCAGTACCTGCAGCAGGAAAGGGCTGTGAGGAGCACCGCATGCCACGCATTAAAAGTGACTTTCTGGGAGGAAAGCAGGAGAGAAGCAGTTTCAGACAGTAAGTCCATGCGACTGAGGGTTTGGAGTGCAGACACATCCTCACCTGGGGCCTCTCGTGGTCTCCCTCACGTGGTTGTTGAGGTGGAGGTTATCACGGATGATCTGCTGGGCTTTGAGGGTAGTGCGAGTCAAGTAGCAGGACAGCTGAGCTTCTGGCTGAAAGAGACCAAGGCTTACTTTGCAGTAATCCACTCACAGCACTGGACTCCTGCTGAACTCTACTTGAGAATCTCTGAGAGCTCTTCTGTGACGGCTGGGTCACTTCTGACAGAGCAGGAGCAGTCAGAGAGCTTCAACATGCCCTAAAGCAGGCCAAGGAGAGAACAGAATCTGGGAGTCAAGAATCCTAGTTCTAGGCTGTGCTTCTAATTACATCAATGAAGCCCACCTGAGGTGGACCACAGCAGACCACCAGACTGGTGTAGTCTTCAGTTCACTCCCATAAGAGAGGGAGCTGAAGGTAAAACTATGGAAACTTGGGGGAAAGCCCTAGCAATAAGCATGGAGACAGGACTGCTCTCCCCAGGTTCAGATAGCAAAGCAAAGGGCCTGTCAGATGCTCTCTGTCCTTTCATGGCCTTTGCCTTTCCTTCTCCAAGCCCTCCCTAAGCAGATGCTTTTATTTTCCTCTTAAGATGACACAAATCAACCACAGGATTTCAAAGCTCTCAACTAAGAGGTGCAAGGTAACAGCCAATCAAAGAGTCTGGGTAAGAAAAACCCCAAGAAATCTCTCAGAACTCTGCAATTAACATGGACAATTCCAGACTTGGAAAAAAATAATCTGCCAGAAAAAAATAATCCACCATATAAAGTATTTCACTGATTTTCCTCAGAACAGGAATAATCATAGAATGGCCTCAGTTGGAAGGCACCTCCAAAGCTCATCCAGGTCCTCTGCACTAAGCAGGGACATCCTCAATTAGATCAGGTTGCCCAGAGCCCTGTCGAGCTTGAGTATGTCCAGGGATGGGACCTCAACTACCTCCCTGGGCAACCTGTTCCAGTGTTCCACTAATAATGTTGCTACTTTTGCTCCCATCCTATATCCTCTGGTTCAAATTAGCTCCCAGTACTTACTTTTGTGCTGCTTAACTCCATTATGTATGGACACCACTTGTTTTCCAGTATTTCCATTGGAAAAGTGAGTTTCTTCTGCTTTTCAGTTACTGTTAACACCCAGCTCTGAGGTCTGTGGGTAACTCTATCCCCTTCTAGCCAACACTATTAATGAGCTCTAATTTCAACCTTTTAACCTTATTCTAGAGTTGGGGTAACCAGCAAGAGTATCACAAACATCCACAGCAGAGGTCCAAGAGTGTTTTGTAAACCACCTCTGTAACCAGCAGGCAAAGAACACTACCACAATGTCACCTTTCACACCATTCTGACTCTAAAAGCAAAGAAAGGTTGGTTCTTGAGTTGAGAAGGGAGACCAAAAACATGCTTCCTTTCAGAAGGGAAGAAGCCATCCAGAGTAACAGAATCACAGAATGTTAGAGGTTGGAAGGGACCTCCAGAGATCACCCAGTCCAACCCCTCTGCCAAGGCAGGGTGCCCTAGGGTAGCTCACACAGGAATGCAACCAGGTGGGGGTTGAAAGTCTGCAGAGGAGACTCCACAGCCTCTCTGGGCAGCCTGCTCCAGGGCTTTGTCACCCTCACTGTAAAGAAGTTTCTCCTCATGTTGAGGTGAAACCTTCTCTGTTCCAGTTTGTATCCATTGCTCCTTGGCTTATTGCTGCTGACCACTGAAAAGAGCTTGGTCCCGGCCACTTGACACCCACCCCTCAGGTATATATAGACAGGTCCTCAGAAACACAACATTTCCCAGTATAAGGACAGCCCAGCTCCCTTTCCCAACTGGACACTTTCCTGGCCCACCTCCCTGGCTGACTCCAAGCATGATGTTCCCAGAGCTCACCTTGATCCACACAGCCTTGCTGAGAAAGCTGAAGGGCACGGGCGGGTTGTCAGCAGTACGCTCCTCCAGACCCCTGAAGTCAATCGTGTCCTTGGCCAGCCGGGGGGGAGTCCCAGTCTTCAGCCTGCCCATGGCAAACCCCAGTCTCTCCAGAGTCTGAGCCAGGCCGATGGCAGGCTGGTCCCCCAGGCGCCCCGCCGGGCGCGTCTCCAGGCCGATGAGCACCGTGCCCCTCAGAAAGGTACCGGTGGTCAGGACAACGCTCCCAGCGTGTACGGTGCTCCCATCCCCTGGAACGGCAAGAGTGCCTGATGAGGAGCAGCTGAAGGACCTGGGGCTGTTTAGTCTGCAGAAGAGAGGGCTGGGAGGGGATTTAGTCAATGTTTATAACTATCTGAGGGTTGAGGGACAGGCTCTGCTCACTTACTCCTTGGGACAGGACAAGGAGCAATGGGTGTAAGCTGCAGCTCAGGTTCCAGCTCAACACAAGGGGGAACTTCTTTACTATAAGGGTCCCAGAGCACTGGAACAGGCTGCCCAGAGGTTGTGTAGTCTCCTTTTCTGAAGACTTTCGAGGCCTGTCTGGATGTGTTCCTGTGTGCCCTGAGCTAGATGGTATGGTCCTGCTCTGGCAGGGGGGTTGGACTCAATGGTCCATTTGGGTCCCTTCCCACCCCTGACATCTTTCAATCCTGTGCAGAGATGCAGGTGCTTTAGGGTGGACAAGAGCCTGCAACTGAGATGTTTCTGTCTGAGACATATCTGACTGTGCTCCCTCAGGACTTCTCCAGCTTTCATTAGTTCACAAAAAACACCTTTCAGTAATCATGGCATTAACAGTAACAGCTCCAACAAACAGCACGGTCTTAGTCCTGAACTCTTCTTAGTCCTAAGCATGGGGCAGGTGACAATAAATGGGGTGGGAGTGTTGATCTGCTTGTGGGTAGGAAGGCTCTCCAGAGGGATTTGGGCTGGCTGGACAGATGAGCTCTCTCCAGAAGGATCTGGGCTGGCTGGACAGATGAGCTGAAGTCAACCATAATGTGCTCAGGTGTGACTGTGCCCCTCACCAGTGCTGAGAGCACAGCTTGATTATTTGGTTCAGTTTTGAGGCCCTCATTACAAGGAGGATACTAAGATGCTGAAGCAGGTCCAAAGAAGGGCAATAAAGCTGGTGAAAGGACTGGAGAACAGGGCTTATGATGAGCAGCTGAAGGGACTGGGGTTCTTTAGTCTGAAGAAAAAGGGGCTGAGGGAAGACCTCATTGCTCTTTACAACTCCCTGAAAGGAGGCTGGAGTGAGGTGGGAGTTAGTTTCCCTAGGATCAAGTGATATAGAGAGAAAATGGCCTCAAGTTACACCAGGGGAGGTTTAGATTGGAGATTAGGAAAAATGTCTTTCCTGCAAGAGTGGTCAGGCAGTGGCAGTGGCTGCCCAGGGAGGTGGTGGAGTCACCATCATTGGAGGTGAAAGAAACATGTATATATGGCACTATGGGATGTGGTTGAATGGTGATGGTAGGCTGATGATTGGTGTTGATGATCTTAGTTTTCCAACAGAAAACAATGATTCTGTGTTAACCCTAACACAGAAAACTCACTCCTGGGAAACACTCCTAAACAAGCCTTTATTTTGGAAAGTTTGTCTGCTGAAACAACAAAGCAGGACTCTGCTAGGAGCAAGTCACCAGTGCCCTGCAATGCTGACAGCAGCAAGTGCCATTTACCAAAGAAACTCCAATTGCAGCCTGGAATTCAGTATCAGTAGCCTGACAACAATTAAATGGGTGAAACCTCCCCAAATCCCTCCAATCCAAGTGATGTTTTCCATTGTATGACACAGACTAACAGACTTTAGTTCCTACTTGGCCTAAATCACACTTGGCTGATTCAGCTTTCTCAGTGATGCACCAGAAACATTCACCCCAAAGGCTGCTCTTGGCACAGAGCACCTGAAGGTGCTCACTGAGTTAGCAGAACATACCCAGGATGACTCCTGCGGCTCGGCACTTCCCAGCACGGTCTGTTTCTGGCTCTGTCAAGAGCAGATCCTCCACAGACGCCTCACGGACTGTCAGCAGTGGTGTGTTCAGGATTTCCCTCTGTCATGAAAGGAGTTACTGCAAAAATCTAGGAAGTTACGAGACACATGGGCAGCCCCAAACCCTGCTGGCTTACAGAGCATGTACTGCTCTGCTCTCCTCCCCTTCCCATTCCTGCCAGGCCACTTGCAGACACTCAGGTATTGTACAAGCTTGAGCTACCAAGCAGAATTTCTCGTTCACAGAGAGTTTCAACTCAGAAGAGACTATTTGGTCATGAAGCCTGACTTAGAGAATCACAGAACTGTTGAGGTTGGAAGAGAGCTTCGAGATCCCCACATCCAAATGCTTGCCTACAGCTCCCAATCTTATGGCTACTGCAAACCCGGTCCCACTACACCATGCCACTCAGCACCACAGCCAAGTAACTTGCAAACACCTCCACGGATGGTGAGGGCCCCACCTCTCTGTGCAGCCTCTTCCATTGCTTGATAACTCTCTCTGTGAGGACATTTTGTACGATATGCTGGTGAGTTTTTCAAACTCTGCTGAGCCCCAACAGCTTGAAAGGAGAAGGCTGGAGACAGGCAGGTGTTGGCCTCTTTTCCCTGGTAACAAGTGATGACAAGAGGACATGACTTCCAGTTGCACCAGAAGGCTTTAGGTTGGCTATTAGAAGAAACTTCTGGACTGAAAGGGTTCTCAAAGACTGGAAAGGGCTCCTCAGGGAGGTGGCTGAATCCCCATGCCTGAAAATGCTGTGGTCCTGAGGGGCATGGTGTAGCACCAGACTTGGTAAGTTACACATTGGTTGGACTTGATGACTTTGGAGGATTTTCCCAACCAAAACGATTCTGTGATTCTAACTTAGGCTGCACTAAAGTACCAAACAGAGAGGTACAGAAAGCTTAGACAGGAAAATAGGAACAAACCAACCCACTCCATGCTCTGTAGTTCTTCCTAAATACATCCCATTGGATCAATTCATTCCAATGCTCCAGGCAGAGCCACACACTGAGAACTCCCTGGAAGCAAACCCGAGTTTCCAAACTCCTCACTGCTCTTGGCTTTCTCTTAACCCCTCCCTGCTGCCATTAGCAGCAGCTGCCCCTTTGGCCGGACTCTGCGTGTGGCTGTGCCTACACACGGTGAGTGCCTCCTTCGGGAGGGCAATTCCGGGACCACCCCCCAGCTCTTCAGCTGCCCGGCCGCAGCTGGGCTCCCACAGGCAGGTCCTGTCCCCCAAGACCACCAAGCCAAGTTTCGCTTGTGACCGTCCCTGCGAAAGGCAAGCGGAGGCTCAGGGACCGCTCGCCTCGGCCCCGCCGCTCTCACCTGCATCTCCTCCTTGTAGCGGCCGCGGTCGATCTGGGCGCGGAGGCCCCAGACGGCCGGGCCCTTGCAGCGGTTCAACACTTTGTAGTGCACCCCGGAGCGGTCGCAGAGGCGGCCACACAGCCCGTCCAGCGCGTCCACTTCCCTCATGAGATGCCCCTTCCCGATGCCGCCGAAGGAAGGGTTGC
Source organism: Pogoniulus pusillus (assembly GCF_015220805.1). Taxonomy (NCBI): domain Eukaryota; kingdom Metazoa; phylum Chordata; class Aves; order Piciformes; family Lybiidae; genus Pogoniulus; species Pogoniulus pusillus. The sequence continues at coordinate 3,194,870 of NC_087288.1, read as the reverse complement.
AGGACATCTCCCCTAAGCACGGGACACAGGGACACCCGCTCACCACCGCCGCCCCAGTCTCCCACGACCTCCACGGCTTCAGGCCACTGCCCACAGCGGGCAGAAGCGCGGCCAGGCCGGTTTCCCGCGGCAGCTCCCTCCCTCCGTGCCCGGCCACGACTCAGGTACCCCGCAGGAGTTACCGATGGTGCCGATCCTGTGCGTGAGCAGCAGCGTGCGAGCCCCGCCGCGAGCGGCCGCCGCCGCCGCCTCTGTCCCTGCATGTCCCCCACCGATCACCACCACCTCGTACCGCTGGGCCACCGCCCCGACCTCGCCGACCGCCCGGCGGTGCCTGGGCCGCTGAACCGGGGGCAGCGCCAAGCGGCACCAGCTGCTCCGCACCAACATGCCGGCAGCGTCGGACGGCCCCGCGGCGGAAGCGGAAGAGCGAGGCGGGGACACCGCAGCCTCCGTCGGTCGGGGGCGGGAGAGGCGCAGCCGCTTTTCCGAGCAGCGGCTGCCTGTCAAGCACCGCCGCGCAGGGCAGCCCCGCCCGTCCCGCTGCCGAGGCACAGCCCCATCAGCGCTGCTCGTCCTGCCGCCGAATCACAGAATGAACTCGGTTGGATCATCGAGTCCAATCTATCACCCAACTCCTCTAACTAACCCATGGCACCAAGTGCCTCATCCAGCCTCCTTTTAAACCCCTCCAGGGATGGGCACTCCACCACCTCCCCGGGCAGCCCATTCCAATGGGCAATCACTCTTTCCATGAAGAATTTCTTCCTAATGTCCAGCCGAAACCTGCTCTAGCGCAGTTTGAGACTCTCTCCGCTTGTTCTGTCATTGGGTGTCCGTGAGAAGAGACCGACCGCCTGGCTACAACCTCATTTCAGGTAGCTGCAGAGATCAACGAGGTCTGCCCTGAGCCTCCTCCAGGCTGGACGCTCCCAGCTCCCTCAGCCTTTCCTCACAGGGCTGTGCCTTGATGCCCTTCTTTGGACACGTCCAAGCACCAGTCTTAAGTTGAGGGGCCCAGAACTGGACACAGTACTCAAGGTGTGGCCTGACCAGCGCCGAGCACAGGTGCGGCCGTCGGGGAGCGGGAAGCCGCGCCCAGGTGATTGGCGGCTGCTGGGCAGGCAGGTTCCGGGGCGGCCCGGCCCGGCCGTCGCCGTGCGAGTTTTCCCGCGCACAGGTCATCAGGTAGAGCTAGGTAGAGGCGGGCAGCGCAGCACAGAGCAGCCGTCTCGGTTCTCCCCGCGGACAGCAGTCGTTTCGGTTTCGGTGAGGGCGCGCTGCCTGAAGAGGAACTCGTCTGAGAGCAGAGGCGGGAAATCTATCCCCGTGGTGCCGCGTTAGCACGGATTGGAAGCCATGAACGGGGCCGGTGGCAGAGGGGAGCGCGGCAGGCGCAGGGCGCGGCCCACAGCTCCGCGGGGACGGGGGACAGCGAGGGCCGCAGCCCGCAGCCCATCACAGGCCCGCAGCGCAGGCGGCAGCAGCCCGGCTGGCGCCGCGACCCTCCAGGCGCCGCAGAGGGGCAGAGACACTGTCAGGGGCAGAGACACTGTCAGGAGCAGCCGCCCGGCGCGGCGAGTTTCCACCATCAGAAGTCCGCCGACAGACCCGGCAACGAGCGGTGGAAGGGCGCCTGCGGCTCCCCGGGGCAGGGCGCCTGCGGCTCCCCGGGGCAGGGCACCTGCCACCAGAGCCCCGACGGCGCAGAGGCGAGCGGCGATGCCCGATGGGGCGGCCGCTACCTCTGCAACCGTTCCCCGCTCGCTGTCGGCAGCTGGAGCCCTAGGCCTCCGGAAGGTGTTGCAGCGGCTCGCCCTGGGCCGCCAAGACGTGTCCGAAGCGTCACGGTTGGTGAATCAGCTCACCCCGAAGCTAACCGAAGCCATTCGCAGGCAGGGCGGCATCTTCAGCTTCATCGAGCAAAAGAACGCCGGCAGCTACTATGAGCGCGTCAAGGTGGGTTGTGGGCTCGCCGAGCGGGACGGCCGCTGTCCGGGCCCCGGCAGTGTCTCCCCTGCCCCAGGCTGCGAGAGCAGGGCCGGGCTGGGCTCCAGGCTGCTGCGGTCGCGGCGGCAGGTGGAGCCCGGCAGCCCTGCCGGCTTCGCCTTCTGCTGCCCTGCGCACACCAGGTGCGAGCCGGCCCGTCCCTACGGGGAAAGTCCGGCCTCACTGCTGCGGTAATCAGCGGCAGTCCCTTAGGAAACAGCTGAGTGCCTGAAGGCTGAAGTGACGCAGGTTTAGTAAGAGCCGCTGCCTGAGCGGGACCCGCGTTAAAGCCGCAGCAAGCCCAGTGCCAGCGAAGGGGGAGCGGCCAGCTGCCCGTTCCTAGCTCCTAGGCTTCCCCAAAAGCAGGCACAATAGCAGTGCCTCAGTTTTGTGGTCGAACTCCATCTGAAAGACAGTCAAACGTGGGTACAATGTAAAGAAAAACACCTCAACACCCCCCACTACCCCCACCCCCCGCAAAATGAAAGCCAGTTTCAGCATCGCAATGATTTGCTTCGGGTGACCTGCTCCAGCCAGGAGGGTTGGACTGGATGATCTTCAGAGGTCCCTCCCAACCCCTACCATTCTGTCATTCTATGATGCAATTTTTCTTCCTCACAGCTGATTCCTGTGTGTGAGAGGATGACTAAGATCTGTATGCTTTACTAGAAATAGCTTCAGTGTCAAAACTCTTAAAAATTAGGAAGTTCGAAAGCCCAGGAGTTAACTGGTAGCAGTAACTTGCTCTTCTCCACTTGAATGCACAGCAATCTTGTAATACAGATCCACAAGGATAAGCTAGCATTTTCCACCAGACATGGGAAATGCACCAGAGCAGTCATAGATAAAACCATGAGCATGAAAGCCTACAGAGAATAAAACCCCAGTTGCAGATTGACTGTTGCATTCTTGTACTCTGCAGGTATCTGAACCAAATGAGTTTGACATCATGTTTGTGATACCTGTGCCACTTGGAGTGAGACTTCAGCTGGACCAAAGTGATGACACTGGAGCCTACTACTACCTAAGTTTAAAAAGAAATCCAAAAGAAAAGTATCTGTCCAAGTATTTAGATGAAGATCAAAAATTATCAGCCTCCAAAATGCTTGATGAACTAAGGGATATTATTAAACGAGAAGTTAGCAGCATTCCAGGTAAGCACTGGTTGAGCAAGCTTCACCTAGTAGCGCTAACTCTCCAGTTACTGCCTTGTTAATAACCTGGTTTCTCCCTCCAGTCAACTGTCTCTGTGGCAAGGTAGCTATAAGAGAAGACCCTCCTGTGCCCCTATCTCAAGTTTGCTCTTGTACTGAGAGCCATCCCAAATAGATGGAAGTTAACAATGTGATGTGATTAAGCTTTTGCTCCTCTTTCTGTATGGAAATCATGACTGTAAGGAGGTCTGGCCCACACCTGGTGCTTCATGCTCGACCTGTGTATTTGGAAGCTAGTGGCTGCATACAAAGAGCCATGTGCTGAGCTGGCAGCCAAAGAAAGAGCTTTCATTGATACCTACAGCCTTTAAAGTGAGCCAGTATTTTATGCCAGGCTATGCAGAAATCAGCTTTCAGGCTGCTCTTTCTCTCATAAGCCTTCAGAAATGTTGTGGCCCAATCTCTTTGGTTTCCATGTCTGCAAAGAGTGAAGCAGCTGTTTGCAGAGCATCAGCCTTATTTCTGAGTCTGCAGCCACGGAACATCAAGCAAGGAGCAGTTCCAGCAGAGCTGCCTCTTTCAAACAGCCTCTCAAGAGGCCTTCCTCAGGTTTTATGTAAAATCCACAGCCTGTAGGCATTTACTGTGACTACTTTTAAATGCCTCTGAAAACTTGCATTATTTGTAAACAAAGAAGTTTTAATACATAAATACAGACCCAAATCAATTTCTTCTTTGTTACTAGATGTAACTGTGAAAAGGAAGAGGCCTGGAAGCCCTGCAATAACTCTCCTGATCACAAATCCACCATCAGAAATCTCGGTGGACATCATCTTGACTCTGAGAGTTCAGCAGAGTTGGCCGTCCAGCACACAGGGTGGCCTCAAAATTGAGAATTGGCTGGGAGGAAAAGTCAAGAAAGATTACAGAAAAGAACCACTTTATTTAGTAGCCAAACAAAACAAAAAAGAAAAGGTTCTAAAAGGTATGTTAAATATAGGCAAGTTATGAAATATCTTCTCTACAACTTGATCACTTACAAATGCTATGAAGAAGGCATTGAGATGCTTTCAGAATTCTGTCTTCAAGGTACAGATCTATACCCTGGGTCTATCCAGATGAATGGAGAGTGAAATCCCTCTTTAAAAACATCAGACTTGTGATGGTGCTTTTCCTGTACTTAAACCTAAAGATGAAACTGCTTTGCCAGGCATGCACTGACCATTCCCAAGTCTGACACCGGCATTGTCAGACACAGGGATACAGATTTGCCTTGTGCTAAACTCTAACAGCAACATTCAGTCCTTTACTTTCTAAGAATAAAGAGATGTCCAAAAAGGGAGAGAACAGCCCAGGCAGTGAGACTGCACACACACAGATACTTCTGCAGGAAGTAAACTCATTACTTCTCTAGCAGGATATATTATTTCTCTCTGAACCCTTCTATGGCTACTACAGGTATTCCTTTTTCCTCCAGACCACTGTCACACCAAGCCAGTAGTTTGTAGGAATACCACAGCTCACCATGGTGTTATGAGAACTGATGATGTAACCTAAAGGAACTCAGGCAAATGAGATTGTTGAGGTGTTTTTGCCCTTTTTTTGTATTAGCACATCCACCTCAACAGCAAAGAAAGTGTTGCTGCTCTACTGGGTGAGCTCTTCCAATGGAAATTCAATGCCGAGAGTAGCAAGCAAACAGGCAAGGGCAACAAGCCTACATCACATATGGAGAAGAGAGGTTTCTGGGGGGGCTTTGTCAATTGTTGCCTTTAAAAAACATTACCAGAACAACAAAAATGAACGCTTTAGAATAGTTATCTAACCCCAGACAAAATCACTAGCCCAGTACTTGGGCAAAGAAACTTAATGCTGTTTGAATTAAAACAGCTGCAAGCACTGGACCAAGCTCCCCGTGGCAGAATCCCCATCCCTGGAGGTGTTTAAAAGACAGAGATGTGGTGCTGGGGGATGTGGTTTAGCACCAGTCTTGCTGGAGTTAGAGAACAGTTGGACTCAATGCTCCTGGAGGCCTTGTGCAACCAAAATCACTCCATAAATCTATTCTGGTGGTTCTACTTGTACAAAGAAACTGAAACCACCAAAGATTTTGGAATTCAAGGCCAGAATGGTGAGGCAGCAAGGCTGATAAGGCAGGAATTCCAAGGCAGTATATTACTATGAGCAGTTTCATTCCTCAAATCATGTTCAACAAATGCAGCAAAGTTCAGACTTAAGATTAATGTTAAAGCAAATCCAAGCGTAGTTAACTCTATGGCAAAGCATCCAACAAATTCACTATGTCCTGTGTAAGCAACATTCCCGTTGTGTTTGGGTGGGCAGCTGAGGCAGAACTGGACTAGGCTTTAATTTTTTTAGTTAGAGCTGTGTAACAATTGAACAATGTTGTACTCCAGGAAACACTTGGCGACTCTCTTTCTCCCACCTTGAGAAGCGGATGATGAACAACCATGGCAACACAAGGACCTGTTGTGAAGCTAATGGAGAAAAGTGCTGCAGGTCAGTATTTCCTGTCAATATTTGATTTGAAGCCTGGGTGAGGCAGAGCTAAGCACTGCACAGGGCTGCTCCAGGCTGACATTTCAGAATGTTAAGCAGGGAATGCTCCCTGCCAGTTTGCTGATGATCCAAAGCTGGGAGGAGTGCTGCCCTTCAGAGAGATCTGGGCAGACTTGAGAGTTGGGCAGAGTGAACCTGTTCAAGTTCAACGAAGGTGAGTGTAGATTAGCTTCATGGAGCAACCAGGAGCAGTGTTGAAAAGCAAGTCCACCACGAGCCAACATGTGTGCTCTCATGGTCAATAAAGCCATTTGTCTTCTGGGGTACATTAAGAGTGTGGTCAGCAGCTGGAGGAAGATTCTCCTCCTCTACTCTGCCCTGGTGAGGCCACACTTCTTGTATTGTGTCCAGTTCTGGGCTCCCCAGTTCAGGTGGGACAGGTATCTAGCGAAGAGAGTCCAAGAGAGCTACAGGGATGATGAGGGGACTGGAACATCTCTCCTAAGAGGAGAGGCTGAGAGACCTGAGCCTTTTTAGCATGGAGGAGACTGAGGGGATGTCATCAATGCTGTTCAGTATCTAAAGGGCAGTAGTCAAGAAGATGAGGCTGGGCTCTTACCGGTAGCACCCAGTGATAGGCCAAACAGCATTGGCCACAAACCACTACACAGAAGGCTGAACTTGAACTTAAGGAAAAACTCCTTTCCTGTGAGGGTTCTGGGGCACTGGAGCAGCTTCCCAGACAGGTTGTGGAGTCTCCTTCTTTGGAGACTTTAAATCTAAACTTGACTGGACACATTCCTGTGGAGCCTTCTCTATGTAAACCTGCATTAGCAGGGAGGTTGGACTCACTGTAAATCCAAGTAAAAAGAACTGCTTTAATCTTAAGCAGTGCTCTAAGTTCCTGTTATGTCTGCATCTGGGAGACTGTCTTGCATAAGCACACTGCTGCCCAGCACTGTATTGTTTTGTGTGCTGTGGCCAGCAAGTCAAAATGTTACTTGCACAGAAACTTGAAGTAGAAATCCTTTGCTGACAGAATCTGCCCTCAAGTGCAGTAGTTCTAAGGTTAGCCACCCTCTTGCTGCACTTACTTTCAGATTTTAGTCAAAATATCACAGTATCACCAAGGTTGGAAGAGACCTAATAGATCATTAAGTCAAACCCTTTACCACAGAGCTCAAGGCTAGACCATGGCACCAAGTGCCACGTCCAATCCTGCCTTGAACAGCCCCAGGGACAGCGACTCCACCACCTCCCCGGGCAGCCCATTCCAGTGTCCAATGACTCTCTCAGTGAAGAACTTTCTCCTCACCTCAAGCCGAAATATCCCCTGGCATAGCTTGAGGCTGTGTCCTCTTGTTCTGGTGCTGGCCACCTGAGAGAAGAGAGCAACCTCCTCTTGGCTACAACCTCCCCTCAGGTAGTTGTAGACAGCAATAAGGTCTCCCCTGAGCCTCCTCTTCTCCAGGCTAAACAATCCCAGCTTGGAGCCCAGCACAAAAGGACATGGGGATGTTGATTGACAGATAGCTGAACATAAGCCAGCAGTGTGCTTAGGTAGCCAAGGCGGCCAACAACATTCTGGCCTGGATCAGGAGTTTTGTTATCAGCAGGACTAGGAAGTGATTGTGTCCTTGTACTCAGCACTGGTGAGACCACACCTTGAGTAGTGGATTCAGTTTTGGGCCCCTCAGTTTAAGAAAGGCTTTGAGGGTCTGGAGTGTGTTCTGAGAAGGCCAATAAAGCTGATGTAGGGTCTGGAGAACAGGGCTGGTGAGAGCAGCAGAGGAAACTGAGGCTGTTAACCTGGAGGAGGCTGAGGGGAAAGCTTCTCACTCTCTACCTCTCCCTGCAAGGAGGATGGCACACGATGAGGGTCTTCTCCCTAGTACTGGGAGAAAGAATGAGGAGAAACAGCTTTAGGGTGCACTAGGGGAGATGTAGGTTGGACATCAGGGGAAACATCTTCCCTGAAAGGGTTCTCAGAGACTGGTTGAACCCCCATCCCTGGTGGTGTTTTGAAAGAGGCAGAGATGTGGTGCTGAGGGACATAGTTGAGCACCACCCTTGGCAGTTACAGAACAGTGGGACTCTTATAATGTCGAAGGTCTTATCTAAGCAAAGACTCTGTGCTTCCTGAAAATGTTATTTCAATTAGCATAAGAACATAGTTACTGCTATCAACCAATGTGCACTTAAATGCCTAAAATGCATATTTAGAGCCATGAAGTACCTAATAAATTCTCTTTTTAAACAGGAAAGCTTGTCTTAAGCTTCTGAAGTATCTTCTAGAGAGACTTAAAATGAAATATCCAAAAAAGCTGGAAAAAATCTGTTCTTACCATATCAAAACTGCTTTTTTCCACTCGTGTGTCACATGGCCCAATGACACAAGCTGGCCCATGGGAGACCTGGAGCAGTGCTTTCAGAGGTTCCTGAAAAAATTCCTGGATTTCTTGCAAAAGTCTCACCTGCCACACTTTTTTATTCCCCAATACAACTTGCTTGGCCCAGAGGATAAAGCAAGCAGCAACTTCCTTTCAAGTCAAATACACTACGAATGGAACAATGGATTCCCAATATTTCAGGAGACATCTTAAAAATGTTTACAGGAGCTCTCTAGACCTGCAGGTCTGCTTATTTAAAACCAGAACTTCTGCATCTTAAGTTATTCCTCAGCAGTCTGATGCTGCAGAATGGAAAAAAGAATAAAATCAAGAACAGTAAGACAAAGCTGCATAAAGAGGAAAGTTTACTGAGAAGGGAGGCTCCTGCTTGGGTCTCTTGCTGCTCTTCCTGCTGTTCCTCATGCCTGGAGGGGTTGGCTCCCCACCACCCTGCTGCTCCTGAGGACTGCTTTTCCTTTTACTGTGACTGCTTTACAATTGCTGGCTCAGGTACAACTTTGCTTATTTATATTTGCATTGGTCTTATTTTCTTCTATATTAAGTATATTTCCTGGTACTAATGTGGTGCAGGTGGTAAGTACATGGCATTTGGGAAGTGCTGTGCTGGAACTAAATACACCTTTTGCTTTTTCTTAAAGCAGCCATGGGAAGTTTGTATTTTTAGTCTACAGTTTGAAGGCAAAATAACCTCCAAACTTAAATAATTCCAAGATTTCCCCTCAATTTGTGAGCAAAGAGGGAAGGCCAGAACAAGATGCAGAGAATACTTTTTACTGAAGTATTCTCACCTCACTAGATTCAGTTTATTGTTTTGGCATTTTGTTGTGTGACAGATGAGTAAACCCAAGCTCTGACCAAACAGCAAATGAAAGAACAATTCCTTCCCAGATGGCTTCCAGAGAGTGAAAACATATCCCATTATCATTAGAAATACACGTGACAGATCCTGGCATCCAGACTTAAATCAACTTTCACAGAAAGAAACAAAAACAGATCTTCAGATGTATTTTTTCTTTATGATTTTGTGAACATCACTCTAGCAAACTCTCTTTTACTTTCTTAGGCTAGAAAATGGCATTTAGAAGAACAAGAGTAGAAACTGGTGGTTTTTTTCCCCCCCTCAGTTCAGCTTTAAAAAAAACCACAACAAACCAACCAAAAACAAACACCAGGAGTCAAAAGCAAACAAAACCCCAACCTGCTTCATTAAACATCAGTTACTGTACACAGAGCAGTTCTCAAATGACTGAAGTTATCCTTGGAAATACTTCTGCACGCCATCAGCAGATGTGGCATATCAGTGTCAAGTGTTTTCAAACCATGCAGAACAAACATTGCTTACATCACTACTCCAGTGCTCTGAAAACAAAAGGAAAAATCATCACCTTTTACAGTCTTAATATTGCATTTCATTAACAAAACCCCAAACAAATATAAAAGACCAAACCCATAATACTTGTTTTTAATCAGCAGGGAATAGCTGTAGAAGTTGTGCATGTCACAGAAGAGAAAAATCATGAAATTAAAGTTTTCCTAAGTGAAAATAGTATAAAAGCACAAAACCTAGATTTCTAGATAAAGTAATTTCAGTGTTCTTCTCCAAACCACTGTCCTAAAGGAGATAGGGTCTGAAGAACAGGTCTTACAAGGGGTGGCTGAGGGAACTGGGGATGTTTAGGTTGGAAAAGGCTGAGAGGAGACCTCACTGCTGTCTACAGCTCCCTGAAAGGAGGTTGGAGTGAGGTTGAGGATTGGTCTCTTCCTCCCAGTGACAAGTGATGAGAGAAAAAGGCCTCAAAGTTGCACCAGGGAAGGTTTAGGCTGGATATTAGACAAATCTTCTTCTCTGAAAGGGTTCTCAAAGACTGGAACAGGTTCCCCAAGGGGAAGTGGCTGAATCCCTATCCCTGGGAAGTGTTTCCAAGAGGCAGAGATATGGTGCTGAGGGACATGGATGAACACCACCCTTGGTAGAGAATAAAGAACAGTAAGACTCGAAGGTCTTTTCCAACCAAAATGATTCTAAGATTTTCTTTAAAGGAGAGAAGTACAGAAAATAACCAACAAAAGAAACTCCTAAACTTAAGCCCATGGACTAACACTGAAGGCACTTACTTTGTTTCTGTAACTTCAAGAGATCACAGCTGATGTAGTCACTTTCTCTGAGGTCTTCGTATACCCTTTAAAGTTTCTTTTCTGATTTGAAATTGTTTGTATCTTTCTGCCATAGCAACAAGCTTGCTGGGAACTACCTGGTAAGAAAGCAGCACAGGCATAAGCTCAGTTATTAGCTCTTAGGCTCTGCTTTACAATTATGCTACCAATTTGCATGTTCCCATGTTCCCAAACTTGATTTTGTTATATATCTGGTCCCTGTCACTTTGCAGATTGTCTTTTCTGTAGAGAGAAATCTTCTATCTGCAGAGAGAAATGTCTTCCTCAGGGAGGTGGTGGAGTCAGCATCCCTGGAGACATTCAAGAAGTATGTAGGTGTGGTGCTTTAGCATATAGTTTAGGTCATGGTAGATGGGTTGGACTCAGGCTTGGGGTCTTTTACAACCATAATGATTCTATCAGTGTGCTGAAATACACTGAAAAACAATTGACAGCATCCCTGGATAACCATATCTGATGATAACATACAAGCAGGTCATTAGAACATCTGTATTTCAGAGAGGTTCTACTTTTCAGGGACCACAAAGTTACACTAGTATGATGGAGGGATACTAAATTGCTTTTGTAAGTTTTGAGAGCCTCTGAAGAGAAACTGTGGTACTTAAATGATACAAAAGTGATCTTTGGTAATGATACAGAAGCGGGAGGAGTGTCTGACTCCCAGGCAGGCTGTGCTACCATTCAGAGACCTGCACAGGCTGGAGGGTTGGGCAAAGGGGAACGTAAAGTTCAACAAGCTCAATTGTGGAATCCTGCACTCCGGGAGGAGTATCCCCTTGCACCCGTGCCAGGGAGGGGGTGATCTGGAAGATCTACTGGAAAGCAGCTCTACAGAGAAGGACCTGGAGGAGCTGGTGTCAACTGCATAACCAGTCAGCAATGTGCCCTCATGGCCATGAAGGCCAATGGTATCATGGGGCACGTTAAGAAAATGTGGCCAGCAGGCTGAGGGAGGTTTTCTTTCCCCTCTACTCTGCCCTAGTGAGGCCTCATCTGGACTACTGTGCTCAGTTCTGGGCTCCCCAGTTCAACAGAGACAGGGAATTGCTGGAGGGAGTCTTAACAGAGGATTACAGGGACAGTAAGGAGACTGGAGCATCCTTCTCAAGAGAAGAGGCTGAGAGACCTGGGGTTCTTTAACTTGGAGAAGACTGAAAGATGATCTGATCAATATCTAAAGGGTGCAAGTCAAGAGGATGGAGCTAGGGTCTTTTCAGTGGTCCAGTGATAGAATAAGGGGCAGTGGGCACAGACCAGAGCACAGAATGTCCCACCTGAACATTCCCTTGTACCTTAAACTTGATAGCACTACAGCAGGCTGCCCACAAAGGTAGCAGAGTCCCATTCTCTAGAGACTTTTTAACCCACCTGGGCACATTCCTGTGCATCCTACTCTAGGCAAAGCTGCTTTAGCAGGTGCATTGGACTAGGTGATCCCTGTAGGTCCCTTCCAACCCCTACCTTCCTGTGATTCTGTAAACAAAATGTTGCCATAGGCAAGGCTCATAAGTGGACAAAACAAAGCTTTTAAAAGACAAGAAGGGCAGGAGAAAGCAATCAGGTTTCCCACCACTGAAAGGTCACAAAAGCATCTAACCAGGACTTCTGCTTATGTATGTGTGTGTATACATAAACTTGTTTTCCTTTGAACCTGGAATCCTTTGATTCAAGTTTGCACATCTTTTCTGGGACTGAAGTGCAAAGCAGAAAGCAGATAAGGATATCCAGGACAAGAGGAATTTAAGAACCCATTTTTTACTCAAGACACTAAAAACACTCACAGAGCAAGATCTAAGCAGGCTTAGACCTTCATGAACTATTTCAGGTAACCCACAACCAATATAAATATTACGCAGTAAGATGTGTTCTTACTTGGTTTGCTCTTTCCAGAATTTCAATCAGCTCAGATGCAACCCTCCAATCATTCTCAGTGACAAGCGTTAGTGCCACCCCAGTACGTCTAAACAGGGAACAAGACAACTGGTGATTTTCAACACAACTGCTGCCAGGCTTTTCCTACTGACCTACACAACAGTAAGCTGTACTACAGGCAACATTCTTGAACTGGTAGAAAAGAGTGGCATGAGTATTTAGCATACTACTGAGCACACTATGCATGACAGAAAGCACCTTCTCACAAAGATCAGCACTTGGCAGTTCAGCCCAAGTGGAGCAAAGGCATAACTAATTTAGACTTGTGAACAATAAACCTAGCATAAAGACAACACACTTAAGTATCAAGAGACATGCATTTCTGTAACAGTGAAAATAAACCCACACACAAGAAAAAAGTAATCATGCTTGTGATAAGCTAGGAAAGCAGCACTCAAAAGTCCTAATACCAAACTACACCACTATGATAGGCTGAACACTTAGAATTTAGATGCCTTTTTTTCCTGTCTGGGAACTAAATAACTCACAAGAGACAAATAAGGAAGTAACATTTCATAATATCTGCACAGAAGTTGTTTTGATCTTGTTTTTGCCTCCACAGTTGGTTTTCAACTGTCCCTCATTCCCAACCACTTCCACAAAGTAAGAGGAAAGTGGAAATTTTCCTTGCCTTGCATTTAACAGCAAAGTAATTTCAAAACATAAAGCAGTGTGTTATTACCTAAACCAGACTTCCATAGTACATACATGTAAAATTACCTTGCTGTTATGTAGGTGTTCAAGAAATGTGTAGCCATGACTCTTTGGGACATGGTTTAAAGGCCATGATGGTGTTAGGTTGAAGGCTGGACTCGATCTTAGAGGTCTTTTTCAACCAAAACAATGCTGTGATTCTGTAAATATCATCACTGTGCAATTTATGTACTCTAGAGGGTGCTGGTCTTCTTGATGATGAAAACACTTTTTGCTCTCTTGCAGTATACTGGCACTATAATTAATTGAGTATATAGTTTTACTAATGGGATTGATCATTAGTTCCCAGTTTACTGTGCAGACATGCTTGGAAATCAGTGTGCAAATGGAACTGGTTCCTGTGCACATGATGTTATTTGTAAAGAAATCAGACTATAACAATGCACTGAACTGTTTTTTTAAACATGCAGGCATGGCACTTCAAGACATAATTTAATGCCCATGGTGGTGCTGGATTGATGGTTGGACTTGAGTACCTTAGAGCTGTTTTCCAATCAAAACAGTTCTATGACTGTTCCTGGAGCCTTCGCTCCCAACTCCACATTCCCTGCAGCTGTTTTTTGGACCAAAAAAATCCCCAAACCAAACCCAAACCACCTCTGCCATGTTTAAAACATTACCAACAGATTATGGTCTTTTTGCCACCACTTACCCAGCTCTCCCAGTACGACCTATTCGGTGAACATACTCTTCAATGTTGCGAGGGAAGTCAAAGTTAAAGACATGAGTTATATCGTGCACATCAAGGCCACGGGATGCTAAGTCAGTAGCTACCAGTATTTTGACTCTGCCTGAAAGAAGCACCACAGAGAAGGAATGGAATAAATAGAAAGCATACTCCAGCCTGATGCTTTTCCAGTGTACAGTGCACTTAAAGGAAAAATACACCTGCTGCATGTCACAGAGTCAGCTTCAAATACAAGGTGTTCAGTAAGCACTCAAAATGCCATCTTACTATTATTTGTGCTTCACAAGTAGAAAAGTAGGGTACAGAAGCAAGGAAAAAAAGTCATGGATGATATAAGTAGTCTGAAAAGAACAGAAATTTCAACAGCTATATTCTCAGTTGCCTCCCTTATCACAGGACTACTTCACTGGAGACATTCAGAACCCACCTGGATGGGCTTTTGTGTAGCCTACTTTAGTGGAGGGGCTGGACTAGATGATCTGTAGAGGTCCTTTCAACCCCCATCATTCTATGATTCTATGACTGCTCTGTTTTACTAGCATGTGATCACATAAACCCAAAGTATAACCCTACTGGCATCACCAAGAGCAGAACTGCTTCACTGAAAGTGACATCATTTAACATTTAAACATATCGTTTTTTTCAGACCAACACAATATTCACTTTCTACAGAGATACCAAAAACAAACCAAGCTTTACTTTACATTATTTAACTTTTAGACACTCCAAATTTTATTGGAGAGCAGTCTGTTCATGTTTGATTTTTTTCTTAAATTAGAAGCATAGAATGGTTTGGGTTGGAAGGGACCTTGAAGATCATCCAGTTCCAACCTCCTGCCACATAATAAGGTAAATGTATAACTCAGAGCTCTTTAATATTTTCATTTCTATGGTACTGAAGAGATGTAGCATCTACAAAGTTCTGGACATGAAAAGCTTTAAATAACCAAAGCCCTTCTTTGATACAAACATACCTTTCTTGAAGTCATCTAAGGCCTGTTCTCGATCATACTGTTCCCTGTCACCATGAAGTGACTGCACTGGAATTCCTTGGAGACCAAAGTTACTTGCCAAGTCATCAGCTCTAGGATGAAATAAAACAATAGGTCTTAAAATTAGAGGAAAAAAAGGAAGAAAACACAAGTACAGTATCAAAAAGATAACAACATGAAAACACAAGCTAAATGTGTGCCTAAGGATAAAAGTCAGCTGATATTTATTGTAAGCCAGCAAGAAAACAGGACTATTTTCCACAAAAAATATTTATTATACATGGAGAATAAGAGAAGCATTGTCAGGGTTGAAAGGGACTGCAAGGATCTCTAGCTCCAACCTCTCCTGCCATGGGCAGGGAAACTCTCCACTAGAGCAGGTTGCTCAGAGTCACATCCATCCTGGCCTTAAAAACGTCCAAGATGGGAGCACCCACCATCTCCCTGGGCAAGCTGTTCCAGTGTCTCACCACCCTCACGGTGAAGAACTTCTTCCTAATGTCTAATCTAAATCTCCTCTAGCCTGGATCCATTCCTCCTAGTCCTATCACTACCTGACACCCTCAAAAGTCCCTCACCAGCTTTTTGTAGGCCCCCTTCAGACACTGGAAGGCCACAAGCAAGTCTCCTTGGAGCCTTCTCTTCTGCAGACCGAACAACCCCCAACTCTCTCAGCCTATCTTCATAGAAGAGGTGCCCCAGCTCTCTAGTCATCCTCGTGGCTCTTCTCTGGACACATTTCCAGAGAATCAATAGCTGAGTTTTGTGTTGTTCACTCAAAAAGCTCAGCTATGGTACAATGACCACCCCAATCTTGTATGCACCAGCTGCATAATGAAGTAAACAGTACATCAGATGGAAGCGTCCCCAAGAATCTCAACATATGCTTTAATTCTGTGAAATTTGTAACTGCCACCACCATTATGACACTAAAAGGGGCACAAGCTACCAGTCAGCCTGGAGGAATGAATAAATATACTACTACTGTTAGCACATCATTGACAGGAGCTGTAACAGTTGCTAATTATTACTGTGAACTAAGAAACTACCCAGTATTTCTGTTAGAAAGAAGAGAGAGAAGTAATAATAGGGAGTGATTACTTACGTGACTTTTTTCCCCACAAAAATAATGACCTTATCTTCTGGCTTCATAGAATGAATGAAATCTTCCATCAAAGCTCTCTTTTGCTCCTCAGGGACAACAAGAACTTTCTGTTCTACTGTGCTGACTGCCTGTTAAACAGCAAAAAGAGATGTTAAGGAGAAAAACTAGAATACAATATGGGAATTAACAAGGAAAAAATACTAATATTATAAACCTAGCAACATGATACAACAAAAAGCTGTTTTAAAATCCAAGGGTACATGGGTTTGGAGCTCAAATAACTCAGTTTTATTTGCTGTTTCCCAGTTGCTTTAGGAAAAAAGTAACATTTCTTTTTTCAGCAGTTTTCCAAATCATGCCTTTGAATAAAATTAGAGGGTACAGATCAGTTGATTAGTGAGGTGAAATAAATACTCCTATGTCTAAGTTTTAGAGAGCAGACAGAAATGACTTATTTTACTCCCAAAGACAGTAAATAAAACTCTCTGACTGAATGATCTGTAGACAATCCAGGAGGCTTGTGGGCACCTTGATGATAATTTCTTTAGACAAGAAACAGACAGTGCTACCCAAGGGGATGTGACACTCGATCTGTTGGTCACTAATGCATGCAAGTTTACCAGCAATGTCAAGACTGGAGGCAGCCTGGGCTGCAGCAATCATCCACTGGTGCAATTCACAGTGCTAAGGGACACTGAGGAAAAGGACTTGGGAGTTCTGGTGGATGAGAAGCTGCACATGAGCCAACGATGTGCGCTGGCAGCCTAGAAGGCCAGCTGTATACCCAGAGTCGTGGATTCTCCTCTGGAGACTTTCAAGACTTGTCTGGATGTGTTCCTGTGCACCCTGAGCTAGAGTCTATGGTCCTGCTCTGGCAGGAGGGTTGGACTCGATCTGTGAAGGTCCCTTCCAACCATTAACATCCTGTGATCCTGTGACAGGCTGAGAAAGTTGGGGTTGCTGAGTCTGAGAAGAGAAGGCTCGGAGGAAACCTTATTGTGGCCTTCCACTATCTGAAGGGGGCCTTCAAGAATTCACAGTACAGCTAAGTACAACACTCAAACTCCAATTTGTGGTACCTGCTGCTTATGAGACCATCAGAAGATTCAGACCTTCAATATCTTGTTACAGAAACACAATTTTTATTTTTTGTTTTTTAGTTTTTTCTAAACTTTAAATGAAACTTCCAAAAGAAAATATGGAGCTGGCTTATCAAAGTTTGGAAAGATTTTAAAGCTAAATGCATTTACTTACATATAGAACCACAGAATTGTTGAGGTTGGAAGAGACTTTTGAGATCAAGTTCAACCACTTACCTAGAGGTTGCAATCCCACCACCAGGCCACTAACCCTAAACCACATCCTTCAGCACCACATCCACATGTCTTTTAAGTACCTTCAGGGATGGTGACACCACCACTTCCCTGGCCAGCCTGTTTCAATGCCTGATAACCCTCACTGTGAAGAAATCTTCCATAATATGCAACCTGAACCTCCCCTGACGCTACTTGAGGCCGTTTCCTCCTGTCCTGTCACTTGTTGCATGTGAGAAGAGACTAATCCCAATCCCTACTGGCTCCCACCTCCTTTGAGGTAGTTGTAGAGGGTGATAAGATCTCCCCTCTGCAAAGAAATACAGAGGCAAGCAAAATATTTCCTGGTTTTACTATAGATTCTTCTCCAAAATTAAAAGAAAACAGACAAACAGAAGAACAGAACAACTTACTGCCAAGTCAAGAGTCCCAACATACACAATCATTGGGTTTTTCAAATAGGATTTTGCTAGGCGACGAACGCCATCAGGCCAAGTAGCACTAAGAGAGGAAGCAAAGAAGAAAACACACATGAGAACAGAGTGCACAATCTTTTTCAATTCCTTAGTTTCATCAGTCTTTTGGTGGCTTTTATACACCAGTGAAATGCTTTGGTATGTAAAAAATAGTGATCTTACATAACATTTAGGGTTATTAGTAGAGAGCACTCAAGCTTTAAGGATAACAGTCAAAAGTACAGGCAACAGTTATGCAGCTTTCCTAATGAAGCAAAAAGTCCATTTAGAACTATAGAATGGTTTGGGTTGGAAGGAACCTCCAAAGGTCATCTAGTCCATCCCTCTCTGTAGTAAGCAGGGGCATCCTCAACTAGATCAGGTTGCCCAGAGACCTGCCAAGCTTTGCCTTCAGTATCTCCAGGGATGGGGCACCAACCACTTTTAACACTGTTCCAGTGTTCCACTACCCTCATAATAAGGAACCTGTTTCTAAATTTAGCAGTTCAATGATACCTAATAAGTTTCTAGTCTGGTTTTATCCCAAACTAAGAGCTCCAAAGTAAAATATGAATATTCAAACAATCATTTTTGATATCTATTGTCAAGCTCTAAAAAAATCTGCATGATTTCAAAATTGATCCAGGTACAGACTAGCACAGATACTGATCAGAAGTTTGGGATGTATTTTTGGTTCCAGATGGAGCAGTGAAAATTGGCATTTCAAATTGATCTAACAATATCTAGCACTCCCAAGACACCTTTCTTTTGTTGGGGAAGAACTCTTTTGTTTTTATACTTGATGTAAATTACCAGAAAAGGGATATGAAATGAAAATAAAATTGTCAAATGACTCATTAGGAGTGACCAGACAGAATTAGAAAGCAAATTGATGCTGTTCCCACTGAAGCTAGTAGAAGTTTATTAAAACTGTCTGTTTTGAAGGGAACTTGTTCAGCAACCTGATGTTTACAGGGTTCATGCACTGTTATGCTTACACACCTTGTCATGGTCGTTTGTCTGTCAGGCCGCACATCTATTAGGATCTTCATTATCTGAGGTTCAAATCCCATATCCAACATTCTGTCAGCCTCATCTAAAACCTGACCAGAGCAGGGTTTCAGCAATACATTGCATAATAGATCCTTTTAATGATAGTTTTAATTGCACAACTCATCCCATAACGTACTGCAAAACTTGTTCCAAGTTTTATTTCACCCCCTCAAATTCCTGGAAACTTTTTTAGTTAGTAATACATTTGTGGGTAGAATAAGTAAATTCACAGTACCTGTAAGAGCACTGAAAGTCAAAGAAGAAACAGCAGTTTAACAATTTGGTTGGTGCCTAGAACTAAGCACAGAATTAAAACAAAAAGGGGGAAAAAAAGGCAAAACAAAAATCAACCAAACCAAAACCACAAGCACCCAAACGAAAAAAAAACAAACCAAGACAAAAGAAGAGAAGAAAACAAACCATTAAAGCTTAAATTCACACTAAGTCAACCATTTCCTATCTGGTGCACTACTCGTTCCTTATCAGCTACTTGCCAAGTAGGTTATGCTCTTCAAATTAATGAAGTTATTCATCTGAAGATCATTCAGTCTGCCAGGAGTAGCAATGACAATATCCACACCTTTGGTCACCACGTTTATCTGTCCTTTTCGGTCCCCACCACCATATATACAAATACTGGAAAAGAAAATATTTTACAGAAGCAGTGTATTAAGATTCAGCTGATTTCAATCTTCCCTCAACAAAATGCCACCATGTTGCTTCATTTTAAAAAGAATCATCTGCAATTACTAAGAAGGCCACAGAAGGACTGTTTCTAAAGGCCTGTAGTGACAGGACACGGGGCAATGGCTTCAAAATAGAATAGAGCAGATTTAGATTGGATGGTAGAATAAGTTCTGCACCCTGAGGGTGGTGGATCACTGGAACCCCACAGGAAGGTGGCTGAGGCCCCATCGCTGGATATATTCAAGGTGAGGCTCGCCAGGGCTATGGGCAATCTAATATAGTTGAGGATGCTCCTGCTGACTGCAGGGGGGTGGACTGGATGACCTTTAGAGGTTCATTCCAACCCAAACCATTCTAAGTTTCCAGGAACTATGTAAGAAACAGATATTTTTCACCACAAGAGTCAAAACAGACATACTATAAATGGTGAAAAAACACAGCTCTGCATTTATTACCTTCCCCTGCTCTCTTTGCACATGCAATTATGCTAGTAGGCAAATAAAGCCACAAATGGTAGGAAAACCAACCAAACAAAAAGACAACAAGCAAGTGAGAAGCAAGCTTACCTTTTAATTCCTTTGTATGCATACTTGGAACATTCTTTCTCCACCTGAAGCGCCAGCTCTCGAGTAGGAGCAAGGACTAACATTCCTGGACCTCCACGCTCATTTTGGGACCTGCAATAGAGTACCTTTAGAACATGGGTATGTAAGGCTAGGAAAGTCAGTCACATCTGACAGACTGTTTTTATACTGTTCCAGAATATCTCAGTATGCTGCTACCAACAGAATCCAGGATGACAAATCTGATACTCGTTCCACCAGCTTTGTGTTCTTCCCCCTCCCCAGCCTATGTCTTATTAGCACCTCCACTACAAAACCATGATATGGGAGGTAGGGACAGGAGGAAGACTCCACAGGTAAACAGGTCAGATGCATGAGCAGTCCTTACACTGGTTGTGAAGTCAAGTGAATGAATCCAGGCATTAAGTACGCCAGCGTCTTCCCAGTACCAGTCTGCGCTATGCCAATAAGATCAATTCCTTGTAGTATGATCGGCCATGCCTGGGACTAACATAAACCAACAAACAGTTTAATGTGTTTTTTCTCTTAAGCTTCAGTTAAGAGTCATCAAAACTGAAGAACTACCTGAATTGGTGTAGGCTTTTGAAAACCAACTTTTCTTATGTTAGCCATGATGTCAGGGTAATGCTCAAACACATCTTCGAACGTGCAAACGGGATTGGGAATGCAGCGCTTTTCACCTTCTTTTAAGTCATCACAGATTATATTATTATTTTCTTTCCTGTACAGAATTAAACAAGTGCAGTTGCTTTAAAGCCTCATTATCTGTAAAGCAGAGCTAAGAGAAAAGACTGCCTTTCTGTTAGATTCCTGGAACAACAACAAGAACGAAAAAAAAAGTTCAAGCCCTTAAATGAGACTTGAATGAAATTCAAGCCCTCAAATGAAATTATTCTTCTCACTTTAAAGAAAGCCTTACTATAGAAACAGTTCTCCTGGAGGCAGCAATTACCATTCTTTCTTAAGAATGACTAATTTGAATTTACAGATGGTTGTTAACATCAATTGCAGTCCTGTCATATCAGACTTCAGTTATACTCTATAACAAATTAAGTAACCGTGACAATTATTTCTAACCTAAAGACAACCCCAAAACTCAGAGTAAAGGATTAGACTTTTTTGTCAGAATCCTGTGTTCTGACAAAAGCTTTTCCAATATATTTTTCAGCTCCCAGCTCCCTGAATGCTCTAGAAAATACAGAACAGTTTAGAGAGGAGAAAAAAGAAAGAGCTGGTCAGGAAGAAAAGCTCCCAAAAAAACCCACCCAAACAAAACTCCAAAACACAACAATGCACAAAAAACACCTCCTACATTCAAAACTGAGGCTCTAAGGCTCTCCTCAATTAAGAATTATTTGCACACATAAGTAATTTATAGAATCATAGACTCAACCAGGTTGGAAGAGATCTCCAAGATCAGCCAATCCAACCTATCCCCAGCCCTGTCCAATCAACCAGACCATGGCACTAAGTGCCTCATCCAGGCTTTTTTAAACACCTTCAGAGACAGCGACTCCACCACCTCCCTGAGCAGCCCATTCCAATGACAAATCACTCTCTCTGTGAAGAACATCCAGTTCTGTACTCTTCTGAAGATTCCATTTACAAAAAGTTTTTTACTTCAAGCAGGGTGTGGGATAGGAAGAGCATTTTAGACTGGAAGGGGTTGAAAGAGACCTCCAGAAATCAAGTCCGCTCCCCCTGCCAAAGCAGGATCACCTAGGGTAGGTCACACAGGAACACATCCAGATGGGTCTTGAAAGTCTCTAGAGAATAAGGCTCCGTAATCTCCCCAGGCAGCCTGCTCCAGGGCTCTGGCACCCTCACAGCAATGAAGTTTTTCCTCACAATGAGGTGGAACTTCTTGTGTTCCAGGATTATTTTTGCCAAGCAGATGATTCTTACCGCCACAGTTCCACTTCTTCTGGTGACATAGATGCGGTCCTTGATGACTCTTTATAGAAGTTTTTCTCAATTGGAGGCAAACCTTCATCAGAAAAAGTAAGCCTGAGTCAGGAAGAAATACTACATCTTAAGGGGAAATCTGCTACAGCTTAAGATGGAAATTTCCAAACCCAGAGAGAGGACTTTGTACTAGGAGATTGATCAAAAGTGGTGGAAAACTACTGTTGTTCATGTAAAAGACAAATTATCTGCCAAAGAGCCATTTCCCCACACTTCCAAGTTCTGAAGTCATTTCTATAGGATTTAACAATTCTGTAGCTACATATAAAAGGAGAATACATTCAAAAGGCAAAATCAAAATGCTAGTTGAGTAGCTAGTTTAAATCTTCACGCAGCAAGTAGTGTCCTGCATGACCACTCTGACTCCCCACTGCAAATACTTCACTGTTTCAGTCATTTAAAAAAAAAAACAACTTACAAACATGTAAACATATCATAGATGTATCATATAAGGACAAGTACCATACAATCAAACATTTAAAACCAACCTGCCCACTTCATGGCTTCATATTTGGCTCTGTTTTCTCGAATAGAGTCCCAGTTAATCCCTGGTTTCTTTGGATTACTTTCAGGCTTGATAACGTCCAAGGTTTTTCCTGTGAAGTTAGGACCAAAATGCATCTGCTTGATGAAATGTGTTGCAAGGTGGGGGAAAATCTCCCACTCAAAACACCCACATTATTTTCTTTTACTATTTTAAGGCTTCTTAAGTGATTTTTAGTAGACATGATGCATGTAAATAAAACGTTTCCTAAGTCTTAGCCTGAAACACTGCTAAAACCTGTACAAATCCATTTCTGATTATAAAACAAAAAGTACTATTCCAACATCTTTAGCTACTTTAATTAAAGGCAGGTTCTGAAATGCTGTTCCTCCAGCTATAAATAAGGCTTTTGTGCAGCAGGCTTCTGAAAAACTTGTGAATCCAGTAATGATATGCAAAAAGCTTTATTTTCAACAGAGGAATGAACAAGGTTTACTTCTACAGCATCCAGCGACACTACAATAAAGTTTTAGTGTAGTTACAACCTGTAATTTTTTTGACATGTTGGAATTTCTTAAGAAAGATTTTACACTGAGAATAAAAATGGCAATACAAGTCTGTATTCGTGGGAAAGCAGGAAACATGGGGAAAACAGATTGCACAATCTAAGTGTTAACTGTTTCTAGCCTCTTGAAACGTACTCATCCACCTTCCGGAACACTTCTAAAATCAAAACTCACTACTCCATTACCTACTGTAATGCTTGTAACACAACTCTCAGATCTCTTCTTCCTGATCACAGGATGTTAGGGGTTGGAAGGGACCTCCATAAATCATCAAGTCTGACCCTCCTGTCAGAGCAGTACCATTGAAGCTAGCACAGGTTGCACAGGAACGCATCTAGACAGGACTTAGAAATCTCCAAAGGAGACTCCACCACCTCTCTGGGAAGCCTGTTCCAGTGCTCCAAGACCCTTACAGTAAAGAAGTTCCACCTCAACATGAAGAACTTCCTTTTCTGTAGTCTACATTCACTGCCCCATGCCCTATCACAGGGCACAAATGAAAAAAAGCTAAAAAAGCTGTCCCTTCCTTAGTGACTCCAGCCCTCATCTACCTATACACATTTATTAGATCCCCTCAGTCTTCTCTCCAAGCTAACTAGCCCCAGGGCTCTCAGCCTTTCCTCATCAGGCAGTGCTCCAGGACCTTCATCACCCCTATAGCCCTGCACTGGACTCTCTACAGTAGACCCCTGTCCCTCCTGAACTGGAGAGCCCAGAACTGGATGCAATATGCTAGGTGGGGCCTCATTAGGGCAGTGTAGAGGGGGTGGACAACCTCCCTCAATCACAACTACAGATGCCATTTGCCACTGCAGGAAGCAGAGGAGCACAGACCAGATTAATACCAGCAGCATTTCAACCATATCCAAGTAACAAGCCAAGTTAACATCATAAAGCCTAGGGAAGTGAGGTGTGATGTGCAAGAACAAATCTTAAATCTAACTTCCCACAAAAGCAGTAAGAAGTCAGTGCTGCCCACACCATAATCAGTACTTTTGCTTTATAGACTATATGTATGCAAGCTTCATGCATTTTAATACTCCACAAGTACTACACTAAAGTATGAACTTAAAACCACTACTTGTATTTGGGGGGGGATCAGATTGATAACACAAGAAACTAAATAATAAAACATTCTGCATCTATTAAAATGATTGAAAACACAAAGGAGCAGATCTTCACAGAAGTCTAGCACTTTGAGGAGAGCAAGCTGTTCATAGCTGTCTAGATATTTCTGTTTTAAGGAGCTATGCTATTGCTTAACAAGGTGAAAGTTAAGTCACTTTGGTAAAATCATATAAAAACACCCCAGAAAACTACCAAATAGATGGAAAGATTTCCCCCCCCCCCCCAAAAACAAGCATTTCTTACCTTTTTCAGTTCCACTTCTAACGTAGTTTTGCCCAGATCTTGTAACAGCATCAATCAACATCTTGGCTTTGTTTTGCACAGCAGTGCTGCCAAAAATCTTCACTTCAGCTTCACAGGCTCCCTTTGTAACCTACATTCATTAAACTCTACTGAGAGTTTGTTTTTTTTTTCTTTTACTACTGCAAAGATAAATAAATAACACTACATACTGACAACAATCTCTGATTATCTTTTTTTCCATCAATTTTAACTTCT
Source organism: Pogoniulus pusillus (assembly GCF_015220805.1). Lineage (NCBI taxonomy): Eukaryota > Metazoa > Chordata > Aves > Piciformes > Lybiidae > Pogoniulus > Pogoniulus pusillus. Next base: position 3,170,457 of record NC_087288.1, on the reverse strand, counting down.
CTTCCCAGGAAAAGGGTCCTTTACTTCCATTATTAAGAGGGGGAAATGAATGCATAGTTAAAGGGGGTGGGAGGAGGAGAAATCAGTAAGCTTCTCCTGCTTTCACATAGCAGTAAAGTTCTACCCTCAATTCCACTTCCTTTTTGTCAAATCTTTTAGAGCAGCAGGATTAGTGCAGCTGTTGCCAATATCCTTCAATGTGCTACAGTTAACTCCGGTTTGCATGAAAGCAAACCCAAGCATGTCCCAAACAGCACATGGTACCTTTATTCTAGAACCTGTAGATTCCTCCAGTTCTCTTATTTTAGCTCCACCCCGACCTGTTATAAAGACACATTGCAGGCATTAAAGAGATTTAGGCCAAATAAACAACTGCACACAGTAACTTTTAAGATACCAGTGGTCCCAAGACCGCCACAGAATGGGTTGGAATGGACCTCCAAAGGCCATCCAGTCCAATCCCCCTGCAGTGAGAGTAGAGACATGCTCCACCAGACGAGGCTGCTAAGAGCCACGAGTGTATGCATCCATAAATTTAAGAGCTTATCACACAAAATCCCTGGAAAACACAGGTAATACTTAAGGCAACTAATCAAACACAAAGTCTGGGGAGGAGAGGAGGCTCCTCGTTTGAAGCGATGCAGAAGCAAAGCCAGTTCAAGAGCGAGCCACTTCCTCCTCCACCTGACTGAAGGAGGGCTTCAGCCCACCGACAGCCTGCTTGCCATGAGGAAGAGACATCCACCCGACTACTTTAGGGGAGAAAATCCAACTTCCCTGGCGATGGGGAGAGTTCCCCTATTCAGCAGGTATCCTGCAAAAGCATCCTGCCACCCCCAGAGAAGAGAGACGTAGCAGCTGGGGCCCTTCGAAAGCCAGGGAGACAAAAGGCAGCGAGGCACAAAGGCCCAATCGAACAAACCTCCCTAAGGCCCAGTCCTCTCCTCCCCCCAGCGAGGTGGGAAGCGCAGCGGTTGTTACCTATGAGAAACCCGACCAAGGCGTTATCGAGGTGGAAGCAGAGAGGCACTGCGGCGTCCTCAGCCCGGCCGGCGGCAGGTCTGGGGGAGCGCTGCTGCACCGCCAGCCCCGGCCCACCGAAGCCCTTAGCACCTTGAGGCTTCGGCTCCTTCCCTCCGAAGCGGGGCGGCACATCCCACCGCCGTTCCCTGCCGCTCTTAACAGAGGCGCGGCTCTGCGAAGAGCTCACCGGCAGCTGGCGCAGACCCGCGGCGCTGACGGTCAGGGAAAAGGGTGACCGGGCCGGCACGCCGCCATCCTCGTCGCTGTCCGCATCCCAGTCGGACATGGCGGCGCTGCACCCCGCACTGCGCGGCCCATGCGGCGGGACTCGGCGCGCCTTAGGAGAGGGGCGCGCTGATTGGCCAGGGCGGGCAGCTCTCTGAGCAGTGATTGGCTGGCTCAGCGAGGCCGCGCTGGACGCGTGGTCTCCCTCCGCCGAGGTTGGGGCTGAGTTCACTGTCGCTGTCTGCCGCCGCGGGGCTGGTGCTGCTGCGCCGAGCAGCGCTGGGGCTGAGCGATGCCAGACCTCAGTCCCTACCAGTCTTTAGTTAGGCTTTCTGCCTTCCTCTCATTCCTTTCTCCTCTCCTGGCCTTGGAGTAGCCCTGGGTGGACTCCACTGCGGGGGGGCAGGCAGAGTTTTAGGACGGGAGAAGCAAAAATCAAAGAATCGTAGAACCACAGAATCAAGCAGGTTGGAAGAGAGCTCCAAGCTCATCCAGTCCAACCTAGCACCCAGCCCTGGCCAATCAACCAGACCATGGCACTAAGTGCCCCAGCCAGGCTTGGCTTCAACACCTCCAGCCACACAGACTCCAGCACCTCCCTGGGCAGCCCATTCCAATGCCAATCACTCTCTCTGCCAACAACTTCCTAACAACATCCAGCCTAGACCTGCCCTGGCACAGCTTGAGGCTGCGTCCCCTTGTTCTGTTGCTGCTTGCCTGGCAGCAGAGCCCAACCCCACCTGGTTACAGCCTCCCTTCAGGTAGTTGTAGACAGCAATGAGCTCTGCCCTGAGCCTCCTCCAGGCTAAAAAAACCCAACTTTTGAAATTGAAGGTTTTTTTCCTTGCTTGCTATGAGCTCAGACCTTTTGACATTGAAGCTTTTATTTTACTTGCTATGAGCTCAGACCTGATGGAATTGAAGCTTTTTTCCTTGCTTGCTATGAGCTCAGACCTGATGAAATTGAAGCATTTTTCCTTGCTTGCTATGAGCTCAGACCTGATGGAATAGAAGCTTTTTTCCTTGCTTGCTGAGCTCAGACCTGATGAAATTGAGGCTTTTTTTCCTTGCTTGCTATGAGCTCAGACCTGATGAAATTGAAGCATTTTTCCTTGCTTGCTATGAGCTCAGACCTGATGGAATTAGAGCTTTTTTCCTTGCTTGCTGAGCTCAGACCTGATGGAATTAGAGCTTTTTTCCTTGCTTGCTGAGCTCAGACCTGATGGAATTAGAGCTTTTTTCCTTGCTTGCTATGAGCTCAGACCTGATGGAATTAGAGCTTTTTTCCTTGCTTGCTGAGCTCAGACCTGATGGAATTAGAGCTTTTTTTCCTTGCTTGCTATGAGCTCAGACCTGATGAAATTGAAGCTTTTCTTACTTGCTATGAGCTCAGACCTGATGGAATTGAAGCTTTTTTCCTTGCTTGCTGAGCTCAGACCTGATGGAATTGAAGCATTTTTCCTTGCTTGCTATGAGCTCAGACCTGATGGAATTGAAGCTTTTCTTACTTGCTATGAGCTCAGACCTGATGGAATTGAAGCATTTTTCCTTGCTTGCTATGAGCTCAGACCTGATGGAATTGAAGCTTTTCTTACTTGCTATGAGCTCAGACCTGATGGAATTGAAGCATTTTTCCTTGCTTGCTATGAGCTCAGACCTGATGAAATTGAAGCTTTTTTCCTTGCTTGCTATGAACTCAGACTTTTTGAAATTGAAGTTTTTTTTCCTTGCTTGCTATGAGCTCAGACCTGATGAAATTGAAGCATTTTTCCTTGCTTGCTATGAGCTCAGACCTGATGGAACTGGAAGCTTTTTATCTTGCTTGCTATGAGCTCAGACCTGATGGAATTAGAGCTTTTTTTCCTTGCTTGCTATGAGCTCAGACCTGATGAAATTGAAGCTTTTCTTACTTGCTATGAGCTCAGACCTGATGGAATTGAAGCTTTTTTCCTTGCTTGCTGAGCTCAGACCTGATGGAATTAGAGCTTTTTTCCTTGCTTGCTATGAGCTCAGACCTGATGGAATTGAAGCTTTTTTTCCTTGCTTGCTGAGCTCAGACCTGATGGAATTGAAGCTTTTTTCCTTGCTTGCTGAGCTCAGACCTGATGGAATTGAAGCTTTTTTCCTTGCTTGCTGAGCTCAGACCTGATGAAATTGAAGCTTTTCTTACTTGCTATGAGCTCAGACCTGATGGAATTGAAGCTTTTTTCCTTGCTTGCTATGAGCTCAGACCTGATGGAATTGAAGCTTTTTTCCTTGCTTGCTGAGCTCAGACCTGATGGAATTAGAGCTTTTTTCCTTGCTTGCTATGAGCTCAGACCTGATGAAATTGAAGCATTTTTCCTTGCTTGCTATGAGCTCAGACCTGATGGAATTGAAGCTTTTTTCCTTGCTTGCTGAGCTCAGACCTGATGGAATTGAAGCTTTTTTCCTTGCTTGCTATGAGCTCAGACCTGATGGAATTGAAGCTTTTCTTACTTGCTATGAGCTCAGACCTGATGGAATTGAAGCTTTTTTCCTTGCTTGCTATGAGCTCAGACCTGATGAAATTGAAGCTTTTTTCCTTGCTTGCTATGAACTCAGACTTTTTGAAATTGAAGTTTTTTTTCCTTGCTTGCTATGAGCTCAGACCTGATGAAATTGAAGCATTTTTCCTTGCTTGCTATGAGCTCAGACCTGGTGGAACTGGAAGCTTTTTATCTTGCTTGCTATGAGCTCAGACCTGATGGAACTGGAAGTTTTTTTCCTTGCTTGCCATGAGCTCAGACCTGATGGAACTGGAAGTTTTTTATCTTGCTTGCCATGAGCTCAGACCTGATGAAACTGGAAGTTTTTTATCTTGCTTGCCATGAGCTCCGACCTGATGAAGGGGAAAAAAAAAAACCCAAGCCAATAAGCATGATACTTTTCAAATACTTTTTATTAACAACAATATGGATTCAACTTTGTCAAGAAGTTACAATTAACATTGTAATGTACTGGCTAAGGTTGTTGCAATGTCAGTGGAAGCTGCCTTCGTGCTTTCTAAGCCTGCTACCTGTCTTTTCCTCTTTCCAAGAAGTCATAAACGCTTCCAAGAGCAGATGCTACTGGATAAGTCTGGAATTGCCTCGTGTGTGGCCACAGCTGAGTGAAAATGACCACACTTGCATCCAGATGAATGAACAGGAAAATACTGACCAGCTTCCACTGTCGCTGCAGGGGACAATTCTGATTTCAAACCCCAATTACACTTTTTCTTCCCCTTTTTTTTAGATGGTGACAGCACTTTGTGTGATGTTGTAATCCGTTTAAGTCAATTAACACACTTGGGGGTTGGGGGAGAATAACAATATATGAAGTGAAGCAGAAATATCTGGGGCAAATTCTCTTCTGACCGGTATTTTCATTCAAACCTAATGAACCCAAAAGGATTGCATGATGTAGGAGTCAGGATAAAAGTTGGCCCAGAGAGGCAAGTTCATTCCTGGTGTAGGTGGGATCAGTTCCTTTAAAGTCAGTGGAACTGAGCCTGATTCTCCCAATGGAGGCTGAACTTCACCCAGTTGGGCAGTGAGTTCATTGAAGTCAGTGAAACCATCCAAAGATGAATTTAGCCTCAGGTGTTTAAACCCTTTGTTTTGGTTTGGGTTTTGGTTTTGTTTTCATTCCTTTGCTGTTCTATTTTCTTTTCCTGCTTACTCCTCTTTTCTGAGTGTTCTCCTTTCCTCTGTGCTTTAACAAAAAAAAATGTCCCTCCTCTTCTTCTCCTTTTTACATCAGTACTTTGTGCGTTGGTTTTTGGTTTGGTTTTTTATTACATGTAGTCAATGTGACATGGGTAAATTCAGCTAAGTATTAGTTTCCTCAGGAAATAACTGGAATATCACCATTTTCACTTTAGACAGATGCCCAACAAAACAAAAGGATTTGAATCTGAGCTCCTGATTCAAGAAAAAGTCCTTGAATTCTCTGGAACGAAGGCCTGAATTCCACAGAATTTTTCCTTGAGTGAGGATTGCAGGTCCCAATCCAGAAACACTACTGTGCATCAGATGTTCTACCCTACCTCAGCAATTCAGCATGATTTGACTTGTGACAGAAGAGCAGGTGAAGTCCTCCTCACCAACCCATCACCAGAGCGCTTGCTCTGAGTAGGATCATCTCAAGAACATATGGACCACCCGTGGGCACTGTGGATAAAAGTGGATGATCTTTGCAATCTTGAAGCCTAGGCTGAAAACACCATCTTCACATTTAGGTTAAAAGTAGAGATCATATCAGCCAGGAGCAAATACTATTAAAAAACCCCAAACAATTAATCATCATCAAAACTAAATTCTTCTTCTTCTTCAGTTCTCTCTTCAATCAAGTACAAGGACAAAAAGCTGATTTAGAGGGAAAAAAAAATAGAGTTATTTGGATAAGGCTTAACTCCTGAAGATCAAATTCTCCCTTCCAGCAATCCTCAAGTGGATTGTAAATCAGAACAACAGCAACAAATTAAAACGAAGTAAAAATAACAAATTGTCCTTTGTTCCTACTCACAAACAGTTCTTATTAGCTGTCATAAGCTGACTTCACTCAGCAGCTCAGGTCAAGCCTTTGAAAAGCCAGACAGGGCTTTCTTTGGTGAGACCAATGAATGGCTGCCTGTCATGATGCTGTCTTTCAAACAGAGAGAGAAAGAGCATAGAAACAGCAAACTCTTCATGAGGCAATATGAGCAAAGCTTATAAAAATCCAAACAAACATTTCTTCCTCTCCAGAATTTTCATAGAGTCACTACTCTATCAAAATTATGTTAAAAAAAAAAAAAGGAGAAAGAATAAATCCTATAGGATAAGACTTGCAGCTACAAAAATAATAATAATGGTGAGCATTAAAGGAAAGAAGAAAAAAAGGCAAACTGAAAAATGATATTAGGATTTTATCACTGCCATTTGAAAAGATTCTATCCTCTGGATTTATTAGTAACTCTGTAAAGACATCAACATTCTCATACATAATTTATAGAACTCATTCTTCTGTGCACAAAACTTGCATTCAATAAATTAACTTAAAATTAAGAGGACTCAAGCGACGTCATTTAAGGCAAAAAATAAAAGTAAGACCAAGGTTCTGTGAGATAAATTATCAGCAAAACCCAAGGCCCTGTGTAAGGGCCAAGGCTCTCCCATTGTCACCTCAATGGGGGTGCAACTCTCTGCTCGTGCAGATGAAGGTGGGAAGGTGGTGTCCAATTCATGATGCCTTGGTTTATCTGAGCTGCTCAAGGAGGGGAAGGGCTTCTCCTTGCTGATGTGCGCATGCTGCGTGCCACATCTCTTGCTCAGCTGAAGCTAAGTGCAGGTTTCTGCTCAGGCCAGCAGGAGGTTTGATGTGAAAGGTTAAGAAAGGCACCATAAACCATTAGGGGGAAAAAAAAATAAAGCCCCAAAGAAACCCTTGCAAATGTTAAAACTTTTGGATAGTGCTTGAGGCTCGCAGAGCTGTCTGGATAAACTGCGGACATTCAAATAAGTTAGTAGCGAAAGGAAGCTGAGATGTGGAAAATCCCCTATTTGTCCTCACAACATTCCCCTTGGAACCAGGCTTTTCCTACCAGCAGACTGCACAGGAAAGCAGGAGGTGCTGGATGCATGTGGGGGATGACAGGGAAACTCTATGGCAAATCAGTGGTGAGGAGATTGTGCTTCGAGGTGTCTTTTGGGGATTGAACAGCTGAAGTTTGCTCCGGTGTAAGCCATGGAACACAGTGTACCATCCGTGGACCCCATACAATGACACAATATATACACACTCTGAACAGGTTGCATTGTACTTTCACATCATAAGGTTGTCAGGTAACATCCAGGAACACTTCTGCAAAGGAAATTACGGAAGCAGGAATTGCAATGGTTTCATAGTAAACAGATCGAGTCCTTCGCCATACAATCTACAGCGTTTAGCCGCGGTTAAGACTGGAAGTGATGTTTTCTGATGGACGTAAGTGAAGTTCCCAGCAGGTCTGGGCCTTGAGGAAACACTGCCCTGAGTGAGCTGGCACTGGCACCCCCATACATTCGCTGTTTCTCCTCCTAGAAGAGAAGCTGAGCCCGGCTGGGGCTGCGTATAAGCCACTGGTGCAGGGGTATATACCTGGGGCGGGGAGGCAACGCACCCTTCAGCTGGCAAGGGTGAAAGCCTGTGCAGGCTCCCCAGGGTTCTCCCAGCGGCCAAGCCTTGCTGAGGATGTGCAGATAGGCACTGCCACCGCTCCCGCATCTCTCAGCGGGAGGGAAGTGCAGGTTAAGGTAAGAACAAAGAGGATGTATCAAGCTCGGTCTGATGTAGGCTTTGACTTGGAAAACTCGGGTATTAGGAGGAAGGAGACCGAAGGTCTTTTCTTGGAACGTTCACAAGAAACGACTGCAGCTGTGACACAGTGTTGAGCTTGAACTGCTTTCCCCTCTCTCCTCCCTTTTCCTTTAACAAGCAAGCAAACAGAAAACCAACCAACCAACCCCTCCCTGTGCCATCAGGGTTGGGTTTTTTTCAGTGAAGGTGGCTCTTCCTTACTTCTATTTCCATTTCTGAGTTGCCCACATGGCATTCTTTTTGCTTGGAAATAGCACTCAGCATCTGCTCTGACAGGCTGGATTTAAAAACAGATGTTTTTTAACCTCCCTTGATTTATTTTTTTCTGGAATAATTTTCCTTCCTAAATCCATACTTTATTGTAGGTTTTTTTGGGGGGTTGTTTTCTTCATTGATTGTGTTGTCTTTCTGTCTTCCCTGTTCTGTCCTCTGTTAGTTTTAGTCTGTGTTTCAGTTCCTCTTTTTCCCCTCTTTTCCCAGCCTTATGAAGTGCTCTCATGGTACCAGGTTGGGACTGCAAGGAAAAAATGCCATAATTTCCATATTGCTTCTACAACTGGTCTAGTGGAAGGTGTCCCTGCCCATGACAGGGGAGTTGGAACTAGATGACCTGTAAAGGTCCCTTCCAACCTAAGACAGATTCATAGATTCTATGGATCTATGAATATTGCTTCCTTGCCCCCACCCACTGCTGCCAAAACGTTTCAGAGTCACAAGACAGCTCCACAGTGAGACTGAAGGAGGAGAGATTCCCCCTGAATTTTTAGTGCAGACAGCCAAGTTCCCGCTTCTGAGGCCCACTCTTGTTAATACAAACTGCTGATGGCAAAAGAATGCCCTCATTAGAAAGAGCAAGGCGTGTGTCCTCCTTCTAAAGAGCAGTGGTGTGTCAGGTTCGCCTGCCACAGCACTGAATCCCCCAAAGTCAGATGGATATTGACATTCTGGTTTTCAGAGTTCAAAACAACTGATTCCTGATGAGCTAACGTGTGCCATCTTGCAACTGGGCAGCCAATTCTAATCCCATTTTACTGGTTTCCTTGGTACCTCGCTAGCAGCTGTAGATAATTTTCTTGTTGTTGTTGTAAACATAAACTATCATCTAAACCAGGACATCCTATATATAAATATTTCATCAGTTCAGAAGCAAAGTGCTTTTAAACCTTACTTTTATCTTTTTCCCCCCCCCCCACTTCTGCCCTGTAGAAAAAGGGCACTAGGTCTGAATGCTTCAAGACTGTTGCTTTTTGATACATCCTGCAGCATTAGCTTTGTAGGCAGCTCAGGGTTTACACCTAGGGTACCACACGGAAGGCTGCTGTACCGTAGGTGTAAGCCTGGATGTCAGCCATCACTTAAGACATGCATTTTCATGCAGCTGGGAGATATGGGCTCATTCAACTGCTCTGCAGATTCATCTTGGGTGTTTGTGATCTTCCTCTGGTTTCCAAGGCTTTCAGAAAGGTTCATGCTATGCTATGTGTGACTAGAGGAATGACCCAGCCAACGAAGAAAGCCCACAAGCTGTTATTTAAGTTTGACATGGAGGAGATTGAGTGCTTCTGTACCGTCCCCTGGCTTGCAGATGTTTTGAGATGATCTTGATATTCCAGTCCTTAGAGAGTCAGCAGAGAGAGTTGTTTCCACTACCGGGCGCGAGATGGCTTCAGCAGTCTCTGTTCCTGCTTCTGCCTCCAACTCTTCATCAGTTATAAACAACTTTGACTCCCTCCATTTGGAGTAGACGTCTTGGCTACCTCTGGAACCACTGGAGTCACTGCCAGCCATCTGTACATTCAGTTCTTCTGTCGACTGGATCAGGTTTTGTACAGACAGAGATTTCCCTAAGTCCATCTGCACCACAGGTTTAACTGAGAGCAGAGGTTCCCCTTCTGCATCCAGGCTTTTCCTCCAGGCGAGCTCTCTGGCAGCAGTGGGCTGTGCAACTTGTCCACTGTCCTTCGACGCAACAAGGCAAGCGGTGACGTCGGAAATGTTTTCCTGCGTGGTTACAGGGATGATGTGAACTGGCTCAGGCCTACTGATATGCTTCATGGATGAGAAAGGTGGTATTTGTAATGTGGATGGAGTTGCTGGCTTGGTTGCCTGGTTTATTTGGTTTGCTGCGCTGTTAACCGTTGCAGGTCCATCGTTTGGCACTTGCGTTGCTTGACTATGCATAGCTGGACTGAAAGCATAGTAAGCCTGAGTGCTAAATTCATTTGGTGTCAGTATAAGCTGCAGGCCACGAGGCAGATTGGCACTAGCTGATCTGGATACACATCCACTGGTTTGTGCAGAAGAGGACAAGTCCTTGCTGTCTGATGGGCTCTGGTAGTCCGAGGTCTGCTCACAGTCAAAAGCTGGCATTTGAAGGGAAGCCAAAGCGAGCGCGGACGCAGATCCCTTCCGCAGCACTTGCTGGTAAATGTCTAACAGACAGTCCAGTTTTGACTCGATGGATTGGACCTGCAGGAGGAGAGGAAAAGCTTCACATCGATGCCATGAGCTAACTTAAAACATTTGGGACCCAAGTCAAGGCAAATCTGGCCAGCGGATCGAGAGAGGCCATTCTGCCACTCTGCTTGGCTCTGGTGAGACCTCACCTGGAGTACTGTGCTCCAGCTATGGGACCCCCAGCACAAGACCTGTGGGCACGAGGATGACCACAAAGATGATCAGAGAGGTGGAGCACCTCTCCTACAAAGATGGGCTGAAAGAATTTGGGCTCTTCAGCCTAGAGAAGAGAAGGCTCTGGGGTGACCTCATAGGCTTGATATTATGGGTAGAGCAGGGCAGAGCTCATTGCTCACTACAGCTACCTGAAGGGAGGCTGTAGCCAGGTGGGGGTTGGCCTCTTCTGCCAGGCAACCACCAAGAGAACAAGGGGACACAGCCTCAAGCTGTGCCAGGGCAGGTCTAGGCTGGATGTTAGGAGGAAGTTGTTGGCACAGAGAGTGATTGGCATTGGAATGGGCTGCCCAGGGAGGTGGTGGTCACTGTCCCTGGAGGTGTTGAAGCCAAGCCTGGCTGGGGCACTTAGTGCCATGGTCTAGTTGAATGGATAGGGCTGGGTGCTAGGTTGGACTGGATGGGCTTGGAGGTGTTTTCCAGACTGATTCTATGATAATATCTGAAGGGAACCTACAGGAAGGTTGGGGAAGGACTGTTTAGAAGGGCTTCAGGTGATAGGATGAGAGGCAGTGGTTTGAAACTGGAGCAGGGTAGGTTCAGGTTGGACATAAGGAGGAAATTCTTTGCAATGAGAGTGGTGAAATACTGGAACAGGCTTTCTGGGGATGTGATTGAGGCCCTGTCTTTGGAGACATTCAAGATCAAACTTGATGTTACCCTGAGCAGCCTGATCTAGTTGGAGGTGTCCCTGCTGACTGCAGGGGAGTTGGACAAGATGACCTTTGAGGGTCTCTTCCAACCTGATGCAATCTGTGAACCTGTGACTGCTGAAGAGGAGCTTAGTATATGCAATTTGCCCTTGAAGAATCATGTCAAAAGCCATGTAAGTTTTTTGCATAAGCAAGCTGATAAAAGGGAGAGGAAAATAGTAGCCTACAATTTCTTCTTTCTTACTTCTCTGTATATGGCAAACAGTTAAGGTAATACAATTTCAGCATGCAAGTGAAGCAGATACTAGAAGAAAGAACAAAAACCATTTCACCTGTTCAGCCTTTAAAGCTAGCAATAAAATGCACAAGAGGCACAAGCACCAGAGCAGGACCAAGCAACACAGATAATCACTCTACCTGCTTCTCCACCTTGACCACACGCCCTAACATACTGAGGTCATCAGTTGTCTCACTCTCCGTGGGATTCTTCTCTCTGCTTCTTTTATCTGCTGTGATTTGTCCTTTCCCAAGGATTTGGTCAACACTGTAAGAGAAAATAAGCTGCTGTGACTCCCCAGCAGGGTGGTGATATGGAGATATTTGCCACGGCCATGCATTAGAAGTGAAAATCAGAGTGCTTCAGACAAGCACTTGACAAAGAATCACACAAGGGTGATTCTGTGAAGAAGGCAAACTTGGACCATGAGATGGATAAAGAACTGGCTTGATGGCTGCACCCAAAGAGTGGCTGCCAATGGCTCCATGGCCAAGTGCAGGCCAGTGCCAAGCAGAGTCTCTCTTGAATTGAGTGGCCCAGAACTGGACACAGCACTCAAGGTGTGGCCTGAGCAGTGCTGAGAACAGGGGCAGAAGAACCTCCCTTGTCCTGCTGCCCACACTGCTCCTGAGCCAGCCCAGGATGCCATTGGCTCTGCTGCCCACCTGGGCACTGCTGGCTCACGTTCAGCTCCTCTCTCCCAGCACCCCCAGCTCCCTCTCTGCCTGGCTGCTCTCAGCCACTCTGTCCCCAGCCTGTAGCACTGCATGGGGTTGTTGTGGCCCAAGCACAGAACCTGGCACTTGGCTTTGTTAAAACTCCTGGCACTGGACTGTGTCCATCTGTCTGGTCTGTCCAGGTGCCTCTGCAGAGCCCCCCTGCCCTCTAGCAGATCCACACATGCCCCCAACTTGGTGTCACCTGCAACTTACTGGTGGAGGACTCAGTCCTCTTACCCAGATCATCAGTAACGATACTGAACAGGACTGTGCCCAGCACCGAACCCTGGGACACACCACCAGTGCCAGCTGCCAACTGGATGTGGCACCATTCACCACCACTGTCTGGGCCTGCCCTCCAGCCAGTTCCTAATCCAGTTCTTACCGTGACTGAAGACTCTTAATCCTGCAGAGCATGTCTAGGTGCCCTGCTGAGTACTGCTCGATGACATCTTTCACGTCGTAGGGGCGAAGAGTTTCCTTAAACTTCCTCTTTGCAACATGAAATTTCATAATCCTGTGGGCAAAGAGCAGGTCACAGCTTAATCTTCCAGAGCTGTGAAGCAGCACAACAGAGCCTTCAGACATAGAATCAGAGAATCAGTCAGGGTTGGAAGGGACCACAAGGATCAGCCAGTTCCAACCCCTCTGCTATGGGCAGGGACACCTCACGCTGCTGCCTCATGTTCAGCCTATTCTGGTAGGTTCCAGTTAAAGATGAGATTTCCTGCCCGTGGTACAGGGCTTGAGCTATGATTCTGATTACAGAAATGAACACTGGAAAAGCTCTGTGAGGAGCAGTCCATCACTTTGACAGCTCAGGGCTCATCTCTGTGCAGCTTTAAATAAGGCAGGTGCTACACTTTCCTCTCTTCCATTCCCAGCCAGTTCCAGAGTCTAATGGCTTTTGGCATCTTTTGCAAGCTAGAGGCTTCTGAAACTGGGATGTGGAGTCTTTTTCATTGCTTTTGTTTGTTGTTTACACTGGAGAAGAGGAGGCTGAGGGGAGACCTCATTGCTCTCTGCAACTACCTGAGAAGACACTGCAGCAAGGAGTGGGCAGCCTCTTCTCCTTGGTGACAAGGGACAGGACTACAGCAAACGGTTTCAGGCTGCACCAGGCAAGGTTCAGGCTGCATGCTAGGAAGTATTTCTTCACTGAAAGGATTCTCAAACACTGGAATGGTCTGCCCAGGGCAGTGCTGGAGTCCATCCCTGGAGGTGCTCAAGCAGTGTGTGAACCTGGCGCGTAGGGACATGGTTTAGAGTTAACCCTTCAGTGCTGGGTCGAGAGTTGGACTGGATGAGCTTGGAGGTCTCTTCCAACCAGATGTTTCCTGTGACTCCAGGAAAAGGTCAAACCGCAGCACGGCTCGGGGCTGTCGTTCCCACTTACGCCACAAGAGGGCAAGCGAGAGCCACGACAGCCTGCAGGGAGCCGGCAGCGGCAGCGCCGAGCCGCTGGTACCGACCCTGCAGCAGCAGCAGCAGCAGCAGCGCTTGGATGCAAGAATGAACCCAAACCCCTGCAAGTCATCAGCACTTCTGAAAACGCTATCTGCATTTTTGAACCGCCGATCAGCCGTGCAGCGAGGTGGTATTTTATAACGCAGATCCACTGTAAGAGATGAAACACGGTGGTCACAAGTGTGACAAGGGGCTGTAAAAAGCAGCCTCTGATGATGATGCATCTAGAGGAGAGCATTGGGGAAAAAAGGAAAAGGCTTTTGTGTTGAGTTAGAGCAAGGCTGCAAGAGCTGTTCGGCCTGGAGGGCTCTGGGGAGACCTTAAAGCAGCCTTCCAGTACCTGAAGGAGGCTTACAAGAAAGCTGGGAAGGGACTTTTTACAAGGGCTTGTAGTGAAAGGATGAGAGCGAATGGATTGAAGCTTAAGGAGGGCAGATTTAGACTAGATAGCAGGAAGAAAATCTTTATAGTGAGGGTGGTGAGACACTGGCACAGATTGCCCAGGGAGGTTGTGGCTGTTCCCTCCCTGGAGGTGTCCAAGGCCAGGCTGGATGAGCCCTTGAGCAACCTGCTCTAGTGGAGCAGGGGGTTGGAACTAGATAATCTTTAAGGTCCCTTCTAACCCAAACCACTCTATGAATCTATGAATCTCAAAGTGCTTTGTCTGTAGATAACTTCTAAACCACAGGTCCCACTCATTTTTGCATGCCCTGGTAACTTGTAGAAAGCTTTAGGTCCAACACTGATTTTTTTATGCAGGAGCCAAAAGCAGCACCCATGTCATCTCACTCCTGTCAAATGCAGGACCAGCCCTGATCTGGCACTGTGGCATTTTCTGAACAGGCAAATCTTTCCTGGCACTTGCTACATTTTGATTCCCATCCGTGTTGTGCCTTGCAGTATTGAAATCCATTCTGTTTGTCATTTGGTGCAAGTTGGTGAGACTGGCAGCCAGTCAGCACATCTCTGATCTTTGTGCAGCCCTGTCATGTTCATGTGATTCTTTCAAGCCTGTACCTTGTCAGCCTTGTCACTTTCTCAGGATGAAATGGAGCTTCAGCATCCTGGGATCCAGGTAAATCTTACACATGGTTACTGCCTTGAAGATTTAAAGGCAGGTAGGCTGCTTTAGCCATAGCCAGATGAGAAGCTGAGGCATAGGAAATTTTGTTTAACAGAATCACAGAATCAAGCAGGTTGGAAGAGAGCTCCAAGCTCAGCCAGCCCAACCTAGCACCCAGCCCTGGCCAAGCAACCAGACCATGGCACTAAGTGCCCCAGCCAGGCTTGGCTTCAACACCTCCAGGCACACAGACTCCACCACCTCCCTGAGCAGCCCATTCCAATGCCTGTGTGATCTGCTCTCAGTGATCCTGCCCTGGCAGGGGGATTGGACTGGATGAGCTCTGGAGGTCCCTTCCAGCCCCTGACACTCTGTGATTCTATGAGATGCCCACAGGTCAGTTTGCTCACTTGCTGCACCAGGAAAGCAGATGCACACAGACCTAAGCTGTGCTGGTTATTCCACTTCTCTCCCCAGGTAATCCTTCCTCCTTGTAAAGTTCTATGTGCAGAAGAGATCAGTGTCTGATACAGAGAGGCCATCAGGCAAAGGTGGTTGAGAGACAGCTCTGCAGCATGTGGGGTAAAAATGGGTCAAAATCACCTCCTCTCTCAAGTCTTACATTGAGGGTGGTGGAGCACTGGAACAGGCTGCCTAAAGAGGTGTTGGAGCCTCTGTCTCTGGAGTCATTCAAAACCTGCCCAGATGCCATCCTGTGCAAGCTGCTCCAGGTGAGCCTGCTATGGTAGCAGGGCTGGGCTAGATAACCTCCAGAGGTCATAGAATCATAGAATAAACCAGGTTGGAAGAGAGCTCCAAGCTCATCCAGCCCAACCTAGCACCCAGCCCTGGCCAATCAACCAGACCATGGCACTAAGTGCCCCATCCAGGCTTTGCTTCAACACCTCCAGGGACAATGACTCCACCACCTCCCTGGGCAGCCCATTCCAATGCCAATCACTCTCTCTGTCCAGAACTTCCTCCTAACATCCAGCCCATTCTGTGGTTCTGTAACCCAGACTAAGCCATACCCTAGCAGCCATGCTGTTTCCTCCCAAACACAGTGCTGCTGTGGCCAAAGACATACCTGAGAGCCTTGCCCAGACCCTGAAGACCATCTGAGCAGAAAATATTTGGGATTTAAGAGAAAGAAAAGGATTCTGAAGCACTGGACAAAGTCATCATGGCTGCTAAAAGTACATTTTATAGGTGTAGCAGAAATGGGACAGAAATGGTAAACTGTGTTTGCCTTTTTTTGGCTGTTACTCTCCAACTCTCCAGTGCAGCAGCTCAAGTTTCATTATATTTTGCTGCACTTAATATTATTTCTTATTAAGAACAAATGAAAGCTTATCTATGCAATCACCAGAAGGAAAGAAAGAAACGAAAGCTCTCAGGTCAGCAAGTTCATCTTCCTGCCACTGCAGTTACTTCCTCCTGCATATTTATTTCTGCTTCTCAAATGTAATTTTATATTCCATAAAGAGTAAAAATAATCCCCTCATTTCCTCTGTGGAGAGCACAAACCCTATGAGGAGAGGCTGAGGGAGCTGGGGGGGTGCAGCCTGCAGCAGAGGAGGCTCAGGGCAGAGCTCATTGCTGTCTGCAGCTGCCTGCAGGGAGGCTGTAGCCAGGTGGGGTTGGGCTCTGCTGCCAGGCAGCCAGCAACAGAAGAAGGGGACACAGCCTCAAGTTGTGGCAAGGGAGGTCTAGGCTGGATGTTGTTAGGAAGTTGTTGTCAGAGAGAGTGATTGGCATTGGAATGGGCTGCCCAGGGAGGTGGTGGAGTCTCTGTGCCTCGAGGCCAGCCTGATCTAGTGTGAGGTGTCCCTGCCCATGGCAGGGGGGCTGGAACTGGCTGATCCTTGTGGTCCCTTCCAACCCTGACTGATTCCATGATATTCTAGGCTCTATTTACAGAAGGAAAACCCCAACAGTTCTGTATCATTACAAAGCTGAAAGAGGCTCTACCTCTGTAAACCCACAGGCATGAATTAATTGTCCTGCTTTAATTTCCCTCCCTCCCCACTCCCAAACCAAAAGGAGCATTTTTGCCAACGTAACACAATTTGTACCCAGCTGTAAGCAGTGGAGGGGGGGAAAAAGGTCAACAAATTACTCTCTCCTGTTGCAATTTGTCAAGGTGCTGCAAGCCAGAATGGATCCAACTTTGCACCCCTCTACTTGGAGTGGTTTGCAGAGCGCCTCGTGAAGCTAGGCAAGCACCTTCAGTCTTCAACTGCTCCTGTATACCAACATGAAAGGAAAACCAACCTTCCCCCTCCCCTCCCCTGCCTTTGCAATTCAAAGCTGTTGCTAAAAACACACTTCAAAACGAGGCACAAAGTTTCCATATAGGCAGATGCTATCATCTTGAAATTCTACAGTTACTATATAGCGTCTC
The DNA here is from genome assembly GCF_015220805.1 of Pogoniulus pusillus. Taxonomy (NCBI): domain Eukaryota; kingdom Metazoa; phylum Chordata; class Aves; order Piciformes; family Lybiidae; genus Pogoniulus; species Pogoniulus pusillus. Next base: position 3,153,596 of record NC_087288.1, on the reverse strand, counting down.
AGATACTTCCTCAGATGTGTGCATAGATCCCACAGCAGCCAGGTAACAGATACTCTGAATAATCAGAAAGAGGATCAGCTCCCCTGGGGAGCAGAATTATCAGTCTCTTGATTTTGAGAGATTAAGGTCTAGCATTTAAGAGGAGTCTGGAGGTGACGGCATCACCGCTGCTGGGCAGAGCTCACAGGGATGCTTCTGGAGAGAGGTGTGGATGCTGCTTGCAATCCCCATGGGGCATGGGAGAGAGCATAGAATCAGTCAGGGTGGGAAGGGACCACAAGGATCAGCCAGTTCCAACCCCCCTACCATGGGCAGGGACACCTCACACTAGATCAGGCTGGCCACAGCCTCAGCCAGCCTGGCCTTGAACACCTCCAGGTGCCTAGGCAGGATTTGCTCTTCCAAAGACCCAGGAAGGCAGAGGGCCTTGGCAGTCTCAGGAAGGTGAAGGCTAAGTTTAAGCTTTCAGTACAGGCAATTTTCAGTTTGAGTGCAGTTTGCTGCTTTCTTGGAAAAGAAGGAGACTGTTGGGTCTAAATCACTTGGGTTATATTTAGTTCACTGGCTAGTGGCAGGTGAGGCTTTGCACAGCTGAATGGATGTAATGATCCTGCTGTCACCAGAAGCAAGTTGCATTAAAAGTCCTATGGCAGAGAGTGTGGGGCATATGAAAGAAATCACTTTTCCAGGCAAGGTGATCCATGTCCAGTAACACTACAGCAAACTGGTTGCTGGGACTGCAGAAAACAAAGTGGATACCAGTAGCCATTACTCTCTCTCTTTGCTGAGCTGTGTCTCATGTAACATTTCTGCTCATTGAAAAGCTGATAACAGAACAAAGTATTTCAATCGAGCTACTGATGAAAAAGAACCATAATCATAGAATCAAGCAGGTTGGAAGAGACCTCCAAGCTCATCCAGTCCAACCTAGCACCCAGCCCTGGCCAGTCATCCAGACCATGGCACTAAGTGCCTCATCCAGGCTTTGCTTGAACACCTCCAGGGATGGCAACTCCACCACCTCCCTGGGCAGCCCATTCCAGTGCCAATCACTCTCTCTGACAACAACTTCCTCCTCACATCCAGCCTAGACCTCCCCTGCCACAACTTCAGGCTGTGTCTCCTTCTTCTGGTGATGAGTGCCTGGCAGCAGAGCCCAACCCCACCTGGCTACAGCCTCCCTGCAGGCAGCTGCAGACAGCAATGAGCTCTGCCCTGAGCCTCCTCTGCTGCAGGCTGCACCCCCCCAGCTCCCTCAGCCTCTCCTCACAGGGCTGTGCTCCAGGCCCCTCCCCAGCCTTGCTGCCCTTCTCCATACACCTTCCAGCACCTCAGCATCTTGAATTGAGTTGAGTGGCCCAGAACTGGACACAGTACTCAAGGTGTGGCCTGAGCAGTGCTGAGCACAGGGGCAGAAGAACCTCCCTTGTCCTGCTGCCCACACTGCTCCTGAGCCAGCCCAGGATGCCATTGGCTCTCTTGGCCACTTGGGCACACTGCTGGCTCCTGTTCAGCTCCTCTCTCCCAGCACCCCCAGCTCCCTCTCTGCCTGGCTGCTCTCAGCCACTCTGGCCCCAGCCTGTAGTGCTGCTTGGGGTTGTTGTGGCCAAAGTGCAGAACCCTGCCCTTGGCCTTGTTCAGTCTCATCCCATTGACCTCTGCCCACCCATCCAGCCTGGCCAGGTCCCTCTGCAGGGCTCTCCTGCCCTCCAACAGCTCCACAGCTGCTCCTAGCTTGGTGTCATCTGCAAACTTACTGATTCTGGACTCAATGAAGATGCTGAACAGGACTGGGCCCAGATAAGCTACGTTAAATCAGTTATGCCACAAATATCACCACATCATAAGTTCAGCTAGCTACCATTTCACTAATTGACAAGCAATGTATTAATATCTTCATTTGTAGATTCAAAGAATGGTTTGAGTTGGAAGAGACCTTCAAGATCATCTAGATCCAACCCCCTTGGCAGGGCACACCTCCCACTAGATTGCACTGCTCAGGGTTTCATCCAGTCTGGCCTTGAACACATCCACAACCTCCCTGGGCAACCTGTTCCAGTGTCTCATCACTCTGACTGGAAAGAATTTTCTCCTGGTATCCACTGTAAACCTGCCTCTCTCTGGCTAAAATCCATCCCCTCTCATCCTATCACAACAGGCTCTCATTAAAAAAGCATCACATATTCATCCAGTGTTTTTTCTTTTACTCACCTGATTGCTCTGATGACAGTTTTGAGAGCAGGAGTGAGATCTTCTACTGACACATCACACTGGCATCCTTTCTCATCATAAACATCATCTGTTCCCAGACTGGTGTCAGCTGCAAAATACAAGAGCACACTCAACAAGCAGCACTTAAAACTCTCTTCCTTAGTGTTTTCTACCTGCCAGCCCAGTGGTTCTGGGGAAAAAACAAACCAAGTAGCTCCATCAGGTTTTGAACTGGATGATGCACAAACTCAGGCTGGGTGGGGAATGACTGAGAGCAGCCCTTCAGGGAGGGAGCAGCCACAACCTCCATGGGCAACCTGTGCCAGTGTCTCACCACCCTCACTGCAAACAACTTCTGCCTAACATCCACTTTCAATCCCCCCTCTGCTAGTTCAAACCCATTCCTCCTCATCCTGTCATTACCAGACCTTGTCAATAGTCCCTCCCCAGCCCTCCTGTAGCCCCCTTCAAATACTGGAAGGCCACTCCAAGGTCTCCTGGAAGCCTTCTCTTCTCCAGGCTGCAGAGCCCCAACTCTCTCAGCCTGTTCTCAGAGCAGAGCTGCTGCAGCCCTCTGAGCATCTTGGTGGCCTCCTCTGGACTGGTCCAAATAGTTTAATGTCCTTCTTGTGCTGGGGGCTCCAGAACTGCACACAGGACTGCAGGGTGGGGTCTGAGGAGAGCAGAGCCAAGGGGCAGAATCCCCTCCCTTGCCCTGCTGCCCACACTGCTCTTGCTGCAGCCCAGCACAGGGTTGCTGTCTGGGCTGCACTCACACTGCAGGCTCCTGTTGAGCTTTTCATCAGCCCAGACCCCCAGGTCCTTTTCCTCAGGGCTGTTCTCAGTCATTCCCCACCCAACCTGGAGTTCCGCTTGGGATTGCAGGACCTTACCCTTGGCCTTGTTGAATGTCATGAGGTTGGCCTGGGCACACCTCTCCAGCCTTATCAGGTCCCTCTGGATGGTCCCTTCTCTTCTTCCAGGCACCCAGCAACAGAAGAAGGGGACACAGTCTCAAGCTGTGCCAGGGGAGGTCTAGGCTGGATGTTGTTAGGAAGTTGTCGGCAGAGAGAGTGATTGGCATTGGAATGGGCTGCCCAGGGAGGTGGTTGAGTCACCATCCCAGGAGGTGTTGAAGCCAAGCCTGGCTGGGGCACTTAGTGCCATGGTCTGGTTGCTTGGCCAGGGCTGGGTGCTAGGTTGGACTGGCTGAGCTTGGAGCTCTCTTCCAACCTGGGTGATTGTATGGTTCCATGGTTCTTTCATGGTTAGAAGCCTACAGGTTTGGGGTGGTTTTTTTTTCCAGGGATCAAGAAAATAAATTCCTGCTTCCTTCCCTTGGGCTTCCTCTGTTCTGGGAAAGATGCAAACATAGGCTGCTGCCTCTGCCTCTTTGGGGGAGCTTTGGGTGCTCTTATCGTGAAGCCTGCGATTAAGTTCCAGCCCAGTTAGTGCTGCCTTTTCTTTCAGTTGGGTTTTCGTTTTTGGAGCTCAGCTCCAATCTCAGTAAAATGATTGATGTGAACTCCTCCCTGGAAGAGAGTCAACTTGGTGCTGTTTTAAAAGCAAAGAAAACTCTGAGAGGGGAAAAGAAAAATCAATCCGAGGGGGAGCGAAGGGAATTTGTTTTCATGGTTCAGCAAACAGGAAGATGATGTGAGCTTGGGAGAAGAGGTGAGAAGCTCCATGGAAGCAAACCATCACAAAAAAGCACTGGCCTGAGGCACATTTTTTAACTTGGTAACTGTTCCCTGAATAGTGTGAAGCTAAACCATGAAGATTTTTGTGCTTAGAATGATTTTTGAAGGGAGGGGGAAAAAAGTCAGGGAGGTTGTGTGAGAAATCCTGAGCAGTATGAAAATGCTGTAAAATGCAGACAGGATTGCCCCAGGGCTTCCTCAGAGGGCATAGGATAAATCCTTGCGCTGTCACATCATGTCCTAGAGGCTCCTTTTCACTCTCCCTCTGTTTTGGTGAACTTTACCCTTTAAGAAACAGTTTTGTGGTGCTCTCTGGTCTCTCCTGCACCTGAATTTCACAACACAGAAATCTATAAGAACAGATCTTGCTCCTCTGGACAGAGATCATAGAATCATAGAATCAAGCAGGTTGGAAGAGATCTCCAAGCTCAGCCAGCCCAACCTAGCACCCAGCCCTGGCCAATCAACCAGACCATGGCACTAAGTGCCCCAGCCAGGCTTGGCTTCAACACCTCCAGCCACACAGACTCCACCACCTCCCTGGGCAGCCCATTCCAATGCCAATCACTCTCTCTGACAACAACTTCCTAACAACATCCAGCCTAGATCTGCCCTGGCACAGCTTGAGGCTGTGTCCCCTTGTTCTGTTGCTGGCTGCCTGGCAGCAGAGCCCAACCCCACCTGGCTACAGCCTCCCTGCAGGCAGCTGCAGGCAGCAATGAGCTCTGCCCTGAGCCTCCTCTGCTGCAGGCTGCACACCCCCAGCTCCCTCAGCCTCTCCTCACAGGGCTGTGCTCCAGGCCCCTCCCCAGCCTTGCTGCCCTTCTCCAAACACCTTCCAGCACCTCAACATCTCTCTTGAATTGAGTGGCCCAGAACTGGACACAGCACTCAAGGTGTGGCCTGAGCAGTGCTGAGCACAGGGGCACAAGAACCTCCCTTGTCCTGCTGCCCACACTGCTCCTGAGCCAGCCCAGGATGCCATTGGCTCTGCTGCCCACCTGGGCACTGCTGCCTCATCTTCAGCCTACTACCTACCAGTACCCACAGGTCCCTCTCTACCTGGCTGCTCTCAGTCACTGTCCCCAGCCTGTAGTGCTGCTTGGGGGATATTGCTCATCTCTGCTCTCTAGACCTTGACAACAACCCTGCACACAATTTGCCTTTTCATTCCAGTTCCCCCTCCACCCAAAAAAGAAAAAAACCAAACAACCCTAACCAAATCAGAGCACCAAATCTTCTTGCTTCTGTCCAGCAGGCAGATAAGTGCTTGAAATGCTGCTGGCCCTGGAAGCAGAGAGCTCTGAGGCTGCTCAGAGCAGCGTCACAGTTTTCCCAGCGCCAGAACGTGTTATTAAACAGCAGAAAACACTTCTAAGAAAGGACAGATGATATTTATAGAACAAATAAATCAAGCCCTCTGCAGAACTTTTCGAGCAGAGCCACAGGAAAGGCTGCTATGAACTCATCATTTCTTGTTGCTGATGCTGTGCAATGTTTAAGGGCAGCGTGGAGAGGGGTTTTTGTTTGCCCATTCACTTAGGGGGCTCAGATGCAACCTGGGGTGTGCTGGGAGGAGTGCAGAAGTACTGTGACAAAAACAAACAAGGCAATCATGGAATGGTTTAGGTTGGAAGGGAACTCAAAGCTCAGCCAGTTCCAACCCCCTGCCATAGGCTGGGACACCTCCTACTAGAAAAGGTCACTCGAGATCTCATCCAAGCTGGCCTTGAATACCTCCTGGGAGGTTGTGGAGCACAGAAGCACAGAATAGATTCAAAGATCACATTGGGTGCTTCTGTGCTCCACAACCTCCCTGGACAACCTGTGCCAGTGTCTCACCACCCTCACTGCAAACAACTTCTTCCCAACAGACAGTTTCAATCTCCCTTCTGCCACTTTAAACCCATTCCTTCTTATCCTGGCATTACAAGACCTTGTCAATAGTCCCTCCCCAGCCCTCCTGTAGCCCCCTTCAGATACTGGAAGGCCACTCCAAGGTCTCCTGGAAGCCTTCTCTTCTCCAGGCTGCAGAGCCCCAACTCTCTCAGCCTGTCCTCATAGCAAAGCTGCTGCAGCCCTCTGAGCATCTTGGTGGCCTCCTCTGGACTGGCTCCAACAGTTCCATGTCCTCCCTGTGTTGGGGGCTCCAGAACCGTCACAGTACTCCAGGTGGGGTTGACAAGAGTAGAGTAAAGGGGAAGAATCCACTCCCTTGCCCTGATTGTTTTAATGACTTCTGCATAGGTCTCTTCTATTTCTTGGTAGATGTGATTAAATCAAAGACTGCTCCTCAGGAAGGAAGAAGGAGGGATTAAAAAGTGGCAAAGACAGGACTGTAGCCCAAAGTAGATCACCTCAAAGATTGGAAGACACAGGTGGGTGATTCTGTGACTGAGATTCTACGATCATAGAATCAAGCAGGTTGGAAGAGACCTCCAAGCTCATCCTGCCCAACCTAGCACCCAGCCCTGGCCAATCACCCAGACCATGCCTCATCAGCTGTGAATTAAATGCTCTGCAGATTGGTGTTTGGATCCAAACACCTCCTGAGCCGCAAAGATGCTGGTACTAGAGAGAAGGAATTGGTTCTGGATTGTCACACTTCTGAGGGAGGCTTGCAGGGGATAGCTGGAGGGCAGGAGCACCTCCCCTGTGGGGACAGGCTGAGAGAGTTGGGGCTGCTCACCCTGGAGAAGGCTCCAGGGAGACCTTAGAGCAGCCTTCCAGTACCTGAAGGAGGCTTACAAGAAAGCTGGGGAGAGACTTTGTTCAAGGGCTTGTAGTGATGGGATGAGAGGGAATGGATTGAAGCCTGAGGAGGGCAGGTTTAGAATAGAGCTTAGGAAAGAACTGTTTGCAGTGAGGGTGGGGAGACACTGGGACAGGTTGCCCCTAGAAGCTGTAAACTCCTCATCCCCTGAAGTGTTTAAGACCAGGCTGGAGGAGGCCTTGAGCAAGCAGGTCTAGTACAAAGTGTCCCAGCCCATGGCATGGGAGTTGGAACTAGATGATCTTGAAAGTCCCTTCCAATCCAAACCATTCTATGATTTCCAGGCTGGAAAACAGTTTCTCAGTAAAGGAAGGAATGTGGTGCCTCCTGGAAGGGTGAGCACTTCTGAACAAGCTTCTGGAAGCAACCTTTCCCTTCTGCCCAGCCTGAGCCTGCACTCTGCAGGCAGTGCAGTGGTGCTGCATCCAGACAGCATTCCTCTCTCCCACAAAAGGCAACACTTTGTCCAGAGGGTGAAGAGAAGAGGATGTCAGAGCTGGAATTTGGAAGCTGTTGATGTAGTATGAAGCTCCCTTTCCCTTCTGCCCAGCCTGAGCCTCCAATCTGCAGGCAGTGCCTACGAGGAGTGCATTGGTGCTGCATCCAGACAGCATTCCTCTCTCCCCCAAAAGGCAAAACTTTGATCATGTGGGGAAGAGAAGAGGATGTCAGAGCTGGATTTCAGAAGCTGTAGTGCAGTATGAAGCAGAACATCATAAAGAATTTCCCCAGCAGCATTTTCTACATGGAAGCATTTCCAATAAAGCTCAGACCTGGCCAAAATGGAAGATGGGATTGGTGGAAAAGTTCTCTGCATACTCAGGGTATAATTATCTGCTCCCCCCTCTCTCTAAGTGCAATTTTCTAAGGTCAGAAGCCTAATTCATCTCAGTTATCATACAACACAGGCAAGCTCTAGAGATCTAAAACCCTAGCATTCCCTTCTAACAACTCTCAATTATCTTCAGTTATTATTTAACATCTCCAAAAAGGAAAAAAAAAAAAGAAAGAAAGAAGACATTTTTTTCTGCACTGGCAATATTTCATGGACCAGCTCCCACTGCTTAATTAAAAAGGAGTCCTTTTCATTTTGAGTGATGGTACAGGGGAGCAGGAGACTTTCTACTAACAATTCACTATAGGCAGAGTAACTGTGCAGTGAAGAGGGATGAGTTTATTGCAGGGAGTGGGATATTAGCCAGCAGGTTTAGATGGGCCTGGGAGAGAAGTAAGGAAGAGAAATGCCAGGTGACCCTAAGCATACACCTCCAGGGTGTTTTCAGGTGCAGGTCTCTGTTGTTTTACACACATCACAGAGAAGAAGTTAAAGCTGTCAAGTCAATGGCATACATAGAATCAGAGGCATTCCAGTTGGAAAACACCTTCAAGATCACCAAGTCCAGCCATTAGGAGGAAGGCTGTGGATGCTCCCTCCCTGGAGGTGTTCAAGGCCAGGTTGGATGAGGCCTTGAGTGACCTATTCTGGTGGGAGGTGTCCCTGCCTATGGCAGAGGGTTGGAACTGGACGATCCTTGTGGTCCCTTCCAACCCTGACTGATTCTATGGTTCTATGATTCTACAACAATGCCTCAAAGGCAGCAGCCTGTACTTAATTATATCAAATGAAAGAATGCCTTGGAGTCAGAGGCCAGCTCTTCCTGCTTAGTTCCAGTGACAATGGTCAGAAACAACTGAGCTCTCCCTTTGAGTTAGCCATGAGAAAATAAACCTTCTCAAATTGATAAAATTGCCAATCATAGAAGCATAGAATGGCCTAGGTTGACAGGGACCTAAGAGATCATAGAATCACAGAATCAACCAACTTGGGAGGAACCTCCAGGCTCAGCCAGCCCAACCTAGCACCCAGCCCTGGCCAAGCAACCAGACCATGGCACTAAGTGCCCCAGCCAGGCTTGGCTTCAACACCTCCAGGGACAGCAACTCCACCACCTCCCTGGGCAGCCCATTCCAATGCCAATCACTCTCTCTGACAACAGCTTCCTCCTAACATCCAGCCTAGACCTCCCCTGCCACAACTCCAGACTGTGTCCCCTTGTTCTGTTGCTGCTTGCCTGGCAGCAGAGCCCAACCCCACCTGGCTACAGCCTCCCTGCAGGCAGCTGCAGACAGCAATGAGCTCTGCCCTGAGCCTCCTCTGCTGCAGGCTGCACCCCCCCAGCTCCCTCAGCCTCTCCATCCTCAGCACCAGCCTTGCTGCCCTTCTCTGGAGGCGCTCAAGCATTTCAACACCTTCCTTCAGCTGAGCGGCGCAGAACTTTGAGAGTAAAACAAGTGTCTCCGTAGAGAGGCGCAGAGGAAGGCAGAGAGGCACAAGAGACTCCTACCATCCACCACGGGCTTGGGCTGGGAGCTCTTGAGGCGCAGGGAGGGCCTGAAGCGGGTGCGGTCGTTGAAGCTCCAACTCTTCTGCACTTTGGTGGGGCTGCCGTCGGTGGCGATGTCGGCACTCGGCGAGCGGCGATCTCCCACCGAAGACTGCCTGTTCTTGATGCTCTGGCCCCGCGGGCTGGCCATGCGCACTCGCTCCTTAAAGCTCAGCTTTTGACTGCCAAGAAGGGAAAGGTGGTTTATGTCTCACTTCATGCTCCTCCTTTCTTTGCACCTCCCCCTCCCCTGCCCTCCCCATCAGCTGATAACCAAATTTGATTACTAAACATCCCCAGCAGCGATCTGTTTCTCGCGCGCTTTTATCTTCACCCACCGCGTTTCATGTGAGGCAGAAACCGACTTGGATGCAACTGTGGGTTTGATAGGGGCACTACCAATAGCAGCCTGTCTTACACTGCAGAATCACCTTTGCAAGGAAATCAAAGTGAGCAAATAGAAACAAATTTCACTCGGGTGATGACTGATTCATCTCCAACTTCTTTGCGCTGTGCATAGGTTTATGTGGATAGGTTTAAGTAGATAGGTTTATGTAGATAGGCTTAGGTAGATAGGTTTAAGTAGATAGGTTTATGTAGATAGGCTTAGGTAGATAGGTTTAAGTAGATAGGTTTGTGTAGATTGGTTAAAGTAGATAGGTTTAAGTAGATAGGTTTGTGTAGATAAAGGTTTAAGTAGATAGGTTTAGGTAGATTGGTTTAAGTAGATAGGCTTAGGTAGATAGCTTTAAGTAGATAGGCTTAAATAGATAGGCTTAGGTAGATAGGTTTAAGCAGATAAGTTTGTGTAGGTAAGTTTGTGTAGGTAGGTTTATGTAGATAGGTTTAGGTAGATTGGTTTAAGTAGATAGGCTTAGGTAGATAGCTTTAAGTAGATAGGCTTAAATAGATAGGCTTAGGTAGATAGGTTTAAGCAGATAAGTTTGTGTAGGTAAGTTTGTGTAGGTAGGTTTACATAGATAGGTTTAGGTAGATTGGTTTAAGTAGATAGGCTTAGGTAGATAGGTTTAAGTAGATAAGTTTGTGTAGGTAAGTTTGTGTAGGTAGGTTTACGTAGATAGGTTTAGGTAGATTGGTTTAAGTAGATAGGCTTAGGTAGATAGGTTTAAGTAGATAGGCTTAAATAGATAGGCTTAGGTAGATAGGTTTAAGTAGATAAGTTTGTGTAGGTAAGTTTGTGTAGGTAGGTTTACGTAGATAGGTTTAGGTAGATTGGTTTAAGTAGATAGGCTTAGGTAGATAGGTTTAAGTAGATAAGTTTGTGTAGGTAAGTTTGTGTAGGTAGGTTTACGTAGATAGGTTTAGGTAGATTGGTTTAAGTAGATAGGCTTAGGTAGATAGGTTTAAGTAGATAGGCTTAAATAGATAGGCTTAGGTAGATAGGTTTAAGTAGATAGGTTTGTGTAGGTAGGTTTATGTAGACAGGTTTAAGTAGATAGGCTTAGGTAGATAGGTTTAAGTAGATAGGTTTGTGTAGGTAAGTTTGTGTAGGTAGGTTTATGTAGATAGGTTTAGGTAGATTGGTTTAAGTAGATAGGTTTGTGTAGGTAGGTTTATGTAGACAGGTTTAAGTAGATAGGCTTAGGTAGATAGGTTTAAGCAGATAAGTTTGTGTAGGTAAGTTTGTGTAGGTAGGTTTATGTAGATAGGTTTAGGTAGATTGGTTTAAGTAGATAGGCTTAGGTAGATAGGTTTAAGTAGGTAAGTTTGTGTAGGTAGGTTTATGTAGATAGGTTTAGGTAGATTGGTTTAAGTAGATAGGCTTAGGTAGATAGGTTTAAGTAGATAGGCTTAAATAGATAGGCTTAGGTAGATAGGTTTAAGTAGATAGGTTTGTGTAGGTAGGTTTATGTAGACAGGTTTAAGTAGATAGGCTTAGGTAGATAGGTTTAAGTAGATAGGTTTGTGTAGGTAAGTTTATGTAGACAGGTTTAGGTAGACAGGTTTAAGTAGATAGGCTTAGGTAGACAGGATTAAGTAGATAGGTTTAGGTACACAGGCTTAGGTAGATAGGTTTGTGTAGGTAGGTTTATGTAGATAGGTTTAGGTACATAGGCTTAGGTAGATAGGTTTAAGTAGATAGGCTTAGGTAGGTAGGTTTATGTAGATAGGTTTAGGTACATAAGCTTAGGTAGATAGGTTTAAGTAGATAGGCTTAGGTAGGTTTAGGTAGATAGGTTTAAGTAGATAGGCTTAGGTAGGTTTAGGTAGATAGGTTTAAGGAGATAGGTTTAAAGAGAACAAATAGAAACAAATTTCACTCAAGGGATGACCAATTATTCTCTAAGATTTCTTTAAATTGCAGATAGGTTCATGTAGATAGGTTTAAGTAGGTAGGTTTGAAGTGAACAAGCAGAAAGAAATTTCACTCAAGGGATGACCAATTCAACTCTAAGATTTCCTTGCATTGTACATAGGTTTAAAGTGAACAAATAGAAACAAACTTCACTCAGATGATGACAGATTAGTCTTTAAGACTTCTTTGCATTGTAGATAGGTTTGAAGTGAACAAACAGAAACAAATTTCACTCAAGTGATGACCAATTAATTTCTAAGAGTCCCTTGCATTGCAGCTAGGTTTATGTAGATAGGTTTAAAGTGAACAGGCAGAAACAAATTTCACTCTTGGGATGACAGATTAATCTCTTAAGACTTCTTTGCATTGTAGATAGGTTTAAGTAGATAGGTTTCAAGTGAGCAAATAGAAAGATATTTCACTCAGATGATGACAGATTAATCTCTAAGATTTCTTTGCACTGTAGCTAGGTTTATGCAGGTAGGTTTAAAGGGAACAAACAGAAACAAATCTCATCCAAGTGCTGATAGATTAATCTCTCAGATTTCTTTGCACTGTAGCTAGGTTTATGTAGCTAGGTTTACATGAATAGGTTTGAAGTGAACAAACAGAAACACCTTTCACTCCAGTGATGACCAATTCATCTCTGAGGTTTCTTTGCACTGTAGCTAGGTTTACATAAATAGGCTTGAAGTGAACAAATAGAAACACCTTTCACTCCAGTGATGACCAATTCATCTCAAAGATTTTGCACTGTAGCTAGGTTTATGTAGATAGGTTTGAAGTGAACAACTAGAAAGGAATTTCACTCAAGCAATGACCAATTAACCTCTAAGATTTCTTTGCATTGTAGCTAGGTTTATGTAGATAGGTTTGAAGTGAACAACTAGAAAGGAATTTCACTCAAGCAATGACCAATTAACCTCTAAGATTTCTTTGCATTGTAGCTAGGTTTATGTAGATAGGTTTGAAGTGAACAACTAGAAAGGAATTTCACTCAAGCAATGACCAATTAACCTCTAAGATTTCTTTGCACTGTAGCTGGGTTTATATAGATAGGTTTGAAGTGAACAACTAGAAAGGAATTTCACTCAAGCAATGACCAATTAACCTCTAAGATTTCTTTGCACTGTAGCTGGGTTTATGTAGATAGGTTTGAAGTGAACAACTAGAAAGGAATTTCACTCAAGCAATAACCAATTAATCTCTATGATTTCTTTGCACTGTAGCTGGGTTTATGTAGATAGGTTTGAAGTGAACAACTAGAAAGGAATTTCACTCAAGCAATGACCAATTAATCTCTATGATTTCTTTGCACTGTAGCTAGGTTTATGGAGATAGGTTTGAAGTGAACAACTAGAAAGGAATTTCACTCAAGCAATGACCAATTAACCTCTAAGATTTCTTTGCACTGTAGCTAGGTTTATGGAGATAGGTTTAAAGTGAATGAACAGAAACAAGTTTCACTCAAGTGATGACAGATTAATCCCCCCATGATTTCCTTGCACTGTAGATAGGCTTATTCCCATCTCAGCCAGCCCAGCTCAGCGTTATTCCTGGCCACCTCTCCAGACCAGCCAAGAACACAGAGTATTCTGTTGCCACTGCATGCCATGTAGCATCATCTCTTTGGGGTTTCAAGCAGGCAAACCCACTGTTAGTACACCCATGCTTCTGTCAAGGTGAGGCATCTCCAACACTTCATATGCAGTGTTAGTCATCACTCACACTCAGAACTCCCTGCTACAGCACTTCCTTGGCCAAGCCCAACTCAAAAGTAAGGGAAGGTCCAAGAAGCAGCCTGATGCCTGATCAATGGCAGCACAGTGATATGCTGTGTGCTCACTGCTGGGAGCTCACTACCTGTAGGTGCTGCAGGACAGGTCCAAGCTCAGTGGGTCAGTGGTGGCCCTGTGCTCTTGGCAATTATCAACTAATCTTTTTCAGAACCACAGATTTAACCAGGTTGGAAAAGACCTCTAGGATCATCACATCTAACTTAATCACCTAATCCTTCTAATTAACTAAACCATGGCACTAAGTGCCTCATCCAGCCTCCTTTTAAACACCTCCAGGGATGGGGACTCCACCACCTCCTTGGGCAGCCCATTCCAATGCCAATCACTCTTGCTGTGTAGAACTTCTTCCTAACATCCAGTCTAAACCTGCCCTGGTGCAGTTTGAGACAGTATCCCTTATAACTCTCTTCTCTAGCCTTCCAGTATCTGAAGTGGGCTACAGGAGGGCTGGGCAGGGACTACTGACAAGGTCTTGTAATGACAGGATGAGAGGAATGGGTTTAAAGTGGCAGAGGGGAGATTGAAAGTGGATGTTAGGAAGAAGTTGTTTGCAGTGAGGGTGGTGAGGCACTGGCACAGGTTGCCCAGGGAGGTTGTGGAGCACAGAAGCACCCAATGTGATCTTTGATGTTTGATCACATTGGGTGCTTCTGTGCTCCACAACCTCCCTCAAGGTGTTCAAGGCCCGTGGTTTGGAAACCTTCTTTATCTACAAGGTTCAGCTCAATCTCCTGTACAAGGGAATGATCATCTTGATCAGTAGTCCTGTCCTAGCATGGTGACAGATGATGGGAGCAATGCAGTAGCTGCTCGTGGTATGCTGTCACCTGGTCTCCTGCTGCCCTGGCATAGGTTTTGGGGGTGCTTTCAAAACACTGGTAGCCAAAATTGTCTATCCTGCAAATTATATAAGTCAAGAGACTTTCCAGTACTCTTAAAATCTTTGCATTTAACTTCAGCATGGCCAGAAGATGTTTTCAATAGAAATTATTTCTGTAATTGAATCACAGATTCATAGAATTGTTAAGATTGGAAGGGACTTTGAAGATTATCCAGTTCCTTCCACTAGCCCAGGCTGCTCAAAGCCACATCCAACCTGGACTTGAAGACCACCAGAGAGGGGGCCTCCTTGGGGAACCTGTGCAAGTGTCTCCTCACCCTCACTGTAAAAAACTTCTTTCCAATCTCCAATCTAAATCTACACTCCTCAAACTTCAACTAATTGAAAGAGGAGGCTCCAGAGAGACCTAATAGCAGCAGGAATAGCAGACTGGGCTGCCCAGGGAGGTGGTGGAGTCACTGTCTCTGGAGGTGTTGAAGCAAACCCTGGATGGGGCATTTAGTGTCATGGTCTGGTTGACTGGACAGGGCTGGGTGCTAGGTTGGACTGGATGGGCTTGGAGGTCTCTTCCAACCTGTTTGATTCTATTATTCTATGAAGGGTGCCTTCCAGAAGGATGGAGACAGACAGTTTACAGAGACCTGCAGTGATGAGGGGCAATGGCTTCAAAGTAGAGAAGAGCAGACTTAGATTGGATGTCAGGAACTGGTTTTGCAGCATGAGGGTGGTGGAACACTGGAACAGGTTGTCCTGGGTTGAGGCCCAATCCCTGGAGATATTCAAGGTGAGGCCCCAACGTGGCTCTGGGAACATGATCTAGTTGAGGATGCCCCTGCTGGCTGCAGAGGGGGTTGGACTGGATGAGCTTTGGAGGTTCCTTCCAATCCAGATTATTCTATGATTCTATAAATCAACTAATTAATTGGACTAATTAATTAACTAACAATAACACAGCCTATGTGGTTCTTAGATGCTTAACCTACTGCCCTCTGAGGAGACAGTGTTACTATGTCATGGTATGCAGTGGAAAGGAGTTCTAACCCTCTGTGGCTGTGACACGTGGAGACAGTCAGCCCTCCCGCCCCATGCACAGCACAGCACAGCATCTCATTCTGCATACAAACATCACCGAGAGCAACAAGGATGCAGTTTGCAGCAGGCAAAGTACATGCTGGGAAGCTCATCAAGAGAGAATGTTCACAGATGCTGAAAAGAATGGAGCCCATCAACAGAAAGATTATTAGAGCAATCTGTTCCTATATGGCACGTTGCATCACTTGGAGGAATACTACCATCTCTGAACGCCATTCCCTTCCTTCCTGCCTTGCCCAAAGCAAGCAGTTGTTGAAGCAAACACACCCTGGTGCTGGAAATGTTTTCCATTTCCATTGCAAATTGTTACCTAGACCTGCAGTACTGTTTGCTGTTGCATATGCAACACAAAAGACCCATGGAACCTACATCTGGCAGGAAAAGTGAGTTCTAAAACTTCACCTTCAACTCAAATGACATCTCCAGGCTGAGTTACACTGCAGCACTGCAGCTCAGGAATCTTTTGCATCGTACAGCTTAGTGGAAAAATCAGCTACTAGATAAAGAAAATAAAGAAATAGGTGTTTAAGGCCAGGCTGGGTGAGGCTCTGGCCAGCCTGATCTAGGGTAGGGTGTCCCTGCCCATGGCAGGGGGGTTGGAACTGGATGATCCTTGTGGTCCCTTCCAACCCTGACTGATTCTATGGTTCTATTTATTAACTGCAGCATTGTATTGTCATAGGATACAGCATGAGCCATGGAGTCAAAATGGACTTCTTGATACAGTAATTAATCATAGAATCAACCAGGCTGGAAGAGACCTCCAAGATCATCCAGTCCAACCTAGCACCCAGCCCTACCCAATCAACCAGACCATGGCACTAAGTGCCCCAGCCAGGCTTGGCTTCAACACCTCCAGGGATGGCAACTCCACCACCTCCCTGGGCAGCCCATTCCAATGCCAATTACTCTCTCTGACAACAACTTCCTAACAACATCCAGCCTAGACCTCTCCTGGCACAGCTTGAGACTCTGTCCCCTTGTTCTGTTGCTGGGTGCCTGGGAGAAGAGCTCAACCCTACCTGGCTACAGCCTCCCTGCAGGCAGCTGCAGACAGCAATGAGCTCTGCCCTGAGCCTCCTCTGCTGCAGGCTGCACACCCCCAGCTCCCTCAGCCTCTCCTCACAGGGCTCTGCTCCAGGCCCCTCCCCAGCCTTGCTGCCCTTCTCCAAACACCTTCCAGCACCTCAACATCTCTCTTGAATTGAGAAGCCCAGAACTGGACACAGCACTCAAGGGGTGGCCTGAGCAGTGCTGAGCACAGGGGCACAAGAACCTCCCTTGTCCTGCTGCCCACACTGCTCCTGAGCCAGCCCAGGATGCCATTGGCTCTGCTGCCCATCTGGGCACTGCTGCCTCATCTTCAGCCTCCATTAGGAGAAAGTTCTTCACAATGAGGGAAGTGAAATACTGGAACAGGTTTCCCAGGGATGTGGCACCATCTCTGGAGACATTCAAGGTCCAACTTGATGAGGCACTTTGCAACCTGCTCTAATTGGAGATGTCCCTGCTCAGTGCATGGGGGCTGGACAAGATGCCCTTTGAGGGTCCCTTCCAACCCAATGCATTCTATGGTTCTGTGATTCCCTGTTGCAATCATGGTAGAGCTGGTGTTAAGAGAGACAGATAACCTCATGTCCTTTCAAGCATCTTTGACCATTCTGCACTTGAATCAGTAGCCACTGAAGCCTTTAGGGCTTTTTACCCTGATTTAATGCTGGTTGGATTAGCAATGCCCAATGCCAAGCTAAAAGTCTTTCACTTTTCCTCCTCTCTTCTTACAGGGACAGCCAAGGGAATGAAAGTAAACCTGTCAGTTGCCACTGGAAACTCATATCCCTGTAAGTACTTCCAAACTTTCATCTGAATGCTGGTCAAAAAAGGCAAAAGCTGAGAGAAACAATCAGAAAATTAGGTCTCTAAATGCCTTCTGAAACGGCTCAGCTTTCTGAACCAGACCTAAAGGAGAAAGAGCTGAGAGAACCACAGCTAACTGCCCTCATCCTGCATTCGTTTACATGTGTGTCTGTCCATCATTTCTTGTTCCTCACATAGGTTATCCCAGTTTGGTGTATCCCCATAGAATGGCTCAGGTTGGAAGGGACCTCAGAGATCAAGCACAAGTCATATGAGGAGAGGCTGAGGGAGCTGGGGGTGTGCAGCCTGCAGCAGAGGAGGCTCAGAGGGGGGACCTTATTGCTCTCTACAGCTACCTGAAAGGAGATTGTAGTCAGGTAAAGTTGGGTTGGTCTCTTCTCCCAGGCAAGCAGTGACAGGACAAAAGGACACAGCCTCAAGCTGTGCCAGGGCAGGTTTAGGCTGGAGGTTAGGAAGAAGTTCTTGGCAGAAAGAGTGATTGAGCAGCCCGGGGGGGTGGTGGAGTCCCTGAAGGTGTTTATAAGGAGGCTGGATGAGGCACTTAGTGCCATGGCTTAGTTAATTAGAAGATGTTAGGTGATAGCTTTGACTCAATGATCTTGAAGGTCTTTTCCAAGCTGATTAATTCTGTGATCATCTGCTCCAACCTGCCTGCCACGGGCAGGGACACCTCTCAAGCAGACTTGGTGACTAATCATATGTGTTTGCTTTCTAGTACATTCCTCCTTGGCAATCTGGGGCAACCTCTTCAGACCTACTGCTTCTCTGCTTTTGCAGGCTGCAAGCTGTGGAATTCATTCACCTTGATAACACTGCAGGTCTGAAGCATCTCAAGTTGTGCTGGGGCAGGTCTAGGCTGGATGTTGTTAGGAAGTTGTTGCCAGAGAGAGTGATTGGCATTGGAATGGGCTGCCCAGGGAGGTGGTGGAGTCTGTGTGGCTGGAGGTGTTGAAGCCAAGCCTGGCTGGGGCACTTAGTGCCATGGTCTGGTTGGTTGGGCAGGGCTGGGTGCTAGGTTGGGCTGGATGATCTTGAAGGTCTCTTCCAGCCTGGTTGATTCTATGATTCTATGATCTTTTAAGTGCAAATCAATCGCAGGAAACAAGCATTTGACTTCCCTAGTTTGCTTTCTGGAAGGTCAGTGCTAGGATCTTACCATTCACTCCTCCTGTCAGTACATGCATGAGTGGTTCACTTTCTGGGACAGCAGAGGACTTTCTAGTTACTTATTTCTTCCTTCCCCACCTCTGATCGAGGAAGAAATAGAAGTTTTGAGACACTAGAGGTCACTGCGGCTTCACTGCATACGGAACGAATCCCTTCTGCGCTGGCCCAAACCTCTGGGCTTGATGAGGCTTTGTTGAAGCTGATAAATGCCTACCCTACAAGCCTTGGCTTTTCTCTCCCATACTCACAGCTCAGCCTGCCTCCCACCAACCATCTCCACTATACGTTTTGGTCAGCTCAGCATCTCTTTGCCTCCCAGTCCCACTCCCCTGTTTCCCTGCCTATCTCTGTGTGTTTCTCATCAAGTTTGTCTTCTGCCCTGCTACAGCCTCAGACCTCCAGTACTACTGCATGCTCCTACTCACAATTTTCTGACCTGGCTTTCAGCTTTTCCTACTTTGCTGGCTGGCAATAGGAAGAAATGTAGATAGCTGAAGGGTTTGAGTCTAGTTCTAGATGTTCTTTACAGTGAGGGTGGTGAGACACTGGCACAGGTTGCCCAGGGAGGTTGTGGAGCATAGAAGCAACCAATGTGATCTTTGATCACATTGGTTGCTTCTATGCTCCACAACCTCCCTGGAGGTGTTCAAGGCCAGGCTGGATGAGGCCTTGAGTGACCTGTTCCAGTGGGAGGTGTCCCTGCCTATGGTGGGGGGTTGGGACTGGCTGAGCTTTGAGGTGCCTTCCAACCTAAGCCATTCTATGATTCTAGTTCAGAGGCATTCCTGGCCATGATGGGGAGGCTGGAGTAAGATGCTCTGTAAGGTCCCTTCCAACCTAAGCCATTCTATGATTCTAGTTGAGAGGCATTCCTGGCCATGATGGGGAGGCTGGAGTAAGATGCTCTGTAAGGTCCCTTCCAGCCTAAGCCATTCTACATGAAGGTGCAGGCTTTGGATCTTGAGACAAATAATTACCACCCATGGCAAACGACAGCAGGCAAACACAAGTGCCAATGTTCACCAGCTAACTTCCAGTAAATACAGATTCTGACCAAGCCTACAGCTGAAATTAAGCTAAACTGAGGACATTAAAATGGAATGGATAGCAGAGTGAGGGCTGAAGTCCAAACCTTCAAGATTTCTCCACCAGTCTCATGTTAGGAGCAGGAAGCCAAAGTTTGTAGTGTTCTATCCCTTACCTTCGATCCGTAGTAACAAGAATTTGAGGGATGCAATGGGATGGAGCTCAATTGTCAAACAGAAATAAAAGAGTAATAAATGAAGTTCAGAGGTTCCAGATGAAGAGAAACTACTTTTCAACCTCTCTTTTCTGTCATCACTTTGTACTTCTATTGCCTTTTAAATTATGGTTTACGAGTAGGAAAAAAAAGGGTAATAGGCTTAAGTTGTAACTGAAAGGTTTCTTCCTCTAAGGTCCCTCCATCTAGGAATGAGCATTTTTGGTAAGAGACACCATTTCCACAGAGTTCAGCAGCAGCAGAGGGTTGATTTCACATGCATTGCTCTACCTTCCAGGACAGGATGCAGGCAGAGCATCCATGGGCTGTGTCCAAGGGGATTCTTCTCAACGACAACCGCACATGTTGACTGCTGGTTCTCATCTAGCCTCTTGTAGCTTAATATTCCCTGCTAATTACTAGATGGAGAACCCAACTGCCAGGGTTACAAAAATCCTCTTGGACCTGGGGCCTCAAATGTTCACCCCCAGTTTGCATTCCAACGCATTCCAGAACTTCAAGCCTCAGGCAGAGAAGGGGAGCAGGGCACCGTGCTGCACGCTGCGATGGTCCGACAGGATGAGTTTCAAGGGACTGCTGTTACTGCCACTGGGTTAATGGCACTGCAGGCAGCAAGCAAGGAGGGAATCACAAGCACTTCCAAACCAAGAAACCTCCTTTGGAGAAGTAAGGCAGTTGGAAATGCCAAGGAGGGGAAGTAAATGGATCATGCACCTGATGTCAGTCGGCATTCCCAAACGTCATGTGAATAGGCAGGATGCTGAGTACCTATGTTTCCGAGGGGTGTACATCCTGAAGAGCTTCTCTTTATTACTACAAAGCTTACTAGGAGTGAGGGGAGATAGAGGACCACATTACTAAGCATTCCACTGCTAGGGAAGGGGTTAGGCTTTCCACCCTAAGTTAGATGCTGCAGCACTGGCAATTCCTTTTTCACACGGTGGATGCAGAGAGTTTACATTACATCTATTTTTAGAAACAGATATGGTACAGCACAATTCCAGAGCACCATTTACAGTGTCCCTCGGAGCAGGGAGGAGTTTTCCCTCCAAGCTCCTATAGGACAATTCCAGAGCACCATTTACAGTGTCCCTCAGAGCAGGGAGGAGTTTTCCCTCCAAGCTCCTATAGGACAATTCCAGAGCACCATTTACAGTGTCCCTCAGAGCAGGGAGGAAGTTTTCTCTCCAAGCTCCTACAGAAGAATTCCAGAGGTCAATTTACAGTTTCCCTCAGAGCAGGGAGGAATTTTTCTCTCCAAGCTCCTATAGGACAATTCCAAAGTACAATTTACCTTTTCAGAGCAGGGAGGAGTTTTCCCTTCGAGCTTCCCTGCTGGCAAAACTCCTCCTTATTGCACCAGAGAGAGCTGTCTGAATAAGGGGTTGGCTCACCAGTTATAACTCTAGGACCTTCAGACTCAGTGTGGCCCTGGGCAGCCTGATCTAGTTGGATGTGTCCCTGCTGACTGCAGGGGAGGTTGGATGAGATGACCTTTGAGGGTCCCATCCAACCCAACGCAATCTGTCAATGTTCATCCTTTGCAGACACCCAATGCATGCCCTGCACACAGCTTAAGACTTCTTATGCTCTCAGGAGGTTCTAAGATTGCTCAAGCTTGTTCTAGTTCCCTCCCAAGGAAGAATTCCAGCTGCACTGTATAACTGAACAGAAAGAAATGCTGTTTGCATCTCCTGTGTGCCTTTGTTGGTAAGGAGAATTTATCACACAGGCTTTTAAAATGACTCTGGCAGGACTCTGAAGCTGTTCTACAGAAACATCTCCTTTATTGTGGGGATTGTTCTAGGTTTGGGGAAATTCAGGGTCAATTGGTATAATCATAAAGCAGGTCCTCCAGAGATTAAGGAAAGCCCACACCAGTGACCTTGTCTACTCTCACTTTTGATTAATCATTTATAAGAATACACTTCTGCATAATATTTTGAGGAGTACCACACACTTTTGTCCCTCCCATTCAAATCAGTTTGGAGCTACAGCCTGGTAAGCACAGCTCTCTCTGCTCACATGCACAGCAACACTGAGGTCTCTGATGAAAGACTGAAAGGTCTATGCATGACAACACACAAGGATTCCTTGCTGTAAATACAAAACAGTCATTGTGGCAGGAAAGAAAAGAATTCACTTTCACCTAAAGCCATAAAAGTTCTTCTCTGCTGTTACTAGAAAAGAGTAGGGAGCAAAGAGCATATTGAGGGAGCAATCCAGTGAAACAAGAGGCAGCTTACTTAGCTCACGCAGCATCCCATGCAAGTCACTCAGCACTGCAGTGAGAAAGAAGGCAGACAGTGGAGGACTGTGACCCCCAAGGACGGCTGCAGCACTTTGCATTTACATTTACACCACAAAGGACCACGTCCACCAGGGGTATTTTGAAGTGAGGCAAACACAGAGCAATACACCTAGTGGCACAAATACGGAGCACTGTATCAGCCTAAGAATGCCAAAGAGCCACTGACAAGCCATGCCTAAAACAGGCACTGAGTGGTCCAGAAGGGGTTGTCCAGCAGACCAGGATCTCAGGACTTAAGTAGTTCATTTTTAAGCCCACACTACTTTGCAGCAGGACAGATATTGCTGGAGGGACAAACACCTTCCAGTGAGAACAGAGTGAAAGAGATCTGGCTAAAACACTGGCTGCTTAAAAACCCACAACAGCTATCACCAGCGTGGGGTATGTGGATGCTCTCAGGCAGAACTGGGAATGACCTCTCCCCTCTGCACAAATCACTGTTTTGCAGGTACCTTTGCTGCCAACTTCACCTTTAATAAAAGCTGAAGTCACTTTTAAACGTTGCTGTGGAAAGAGCAGGGGATGTGGCTGGGGAGTGCAAAAGCTCTGATCAGGCTGCAATAACTTCATGAGATTAATAGGATGCATGGAGGTAATGGCCCAGAACTGACAGAGCAGGTGGAGTGCTCTTGAGTGACATCTCAGAGCAAACACAGGCCCCTCAGGTGACTGTGGCACTAACAGCAGTAAGGTGCAGAGCAGGGAAAAAGATGGAGTCAGGCCTGGAGGAGTAATCTGAAAAGTGGAAGGGGATGTGGGGAATCGATACCAGGACTCTCTGCCCCTGGCTGAATAAGCCAGAAGAGCTTGTGAACCACAGCAGGACTTTTTTTCCTTGCTTTTCCATCCTTTTCTGCTCTCTGATGGTGCTGATACTGCAGACTGCCTGCTGAAAGCCTGCAGACTCCCACTCCTGATGAGTCTGGGAGGCAGTGTAACTGCTCCTGTAGCCACTCAGTTCGCTCCTGTCCCTATGGATTCAAGCTCGAAGCCTAGCAAAGAGCAGTGTTTCCTCTTGCTGCCCCAGGACTGTGTATCTCCAGGGCTTTACCTACCCAGTAGGATAGTCCTGTCCAGGCCTGCCTCTGCTTTCTGTGGGCAGTCAGTCCTCAGCTGGCATCCAGGCTGGGTGGAAACTCTGCCTGCCCTCCTAGCCAGTGGTGATGGTGCTTATTAAAGGAGAGATGCCAGGCTGCCTCCTCTGCCCTAGCAGGGCACATCAATGCTGATCAATATCTAAAGAGTGGAGGTCAGAAGAATGAGGCTGAGCTCTTTTTAGTGGTGTTCAGCCACAGAACAAGGAGCAATGGGCACCAACTAGAACACAAGAGGTTTGACTTGAAACATAAGAAAAAATTCCTTTACTTTGAGGGTGCTGAAGCCCTGGAACAGGCTGCCCAGAGTGAAGTCTCCTTCTCTGGAGACTTTCAAAACCCTTCTGGGTACATTTCTGTGCAAACTGATCTTGGTGGTCCTGCTCTAGGAGGCAGATGATCTGCAGAGTGCAAACTGATCTCGGTGGTCCTGCTCTAGCAGGGAGGTGATCTGCAGAGTGCAAACTGATCTCAGTGGTCCTGCTCTAGCAGGGAGATGATCTGCAGAGTGCAAACTGATCTCAGTGGTCCTGCTCTAGCAGGGAGATGATCTGCAGAGTGCAAACTGATCTCAGTGGTCCTGCTCTAGCAGGGAGATGATCGGCAGAGACTCCCCTCCCAACCCCTACCGTTCTGTGTTTCCATGTGAGAGCAACCAGCTTTATAGCAGGGGGATTGGATTAGTTGATCTCCAGAGGTCTCTTCCAACCCCCAGTATTTTAGGCTTCCATGCCAGAGTGCAAACAGTTATGAGACAGCAATTTCACAGATAAAAAGAAATAAAAACAAACTACAAACCTGCTAGAGGCTTCCCCTTGTTCTTTTCTTCAGGTCAGGGAGTGGGAGGGAAAAACAGACTTGTTATGCAGATAGCAATGACATTACTTAACACATTGATATTAGATACATGATAAACACACAAATGGAGATGTTAATTAGTGTACAACACACAGGCCACATGGCAACCCCCAAAAAGAAAGGATTCAAGCAAGACTCATAAGGAGGATGACAGAGAGACACTTCCAGTTGTCGTTTGACACACATGCACTACATGCTGAGTACATACCACTGCAGACTGAGTTGGCAAAGCACTCAGGCAAAATGCATTGCTGAACACAACACACACACACCAGAAAGCTGTAGGCTCTTATTAGGTTAATAAAAATAATTATCTCTGGCAAATAAAAAAAGTTGAATTTTAGGACAGCACAGCAATAGGCTTATTCAAAAACAAAAAGGGAGAGTTCATGTTAGAATCTTTGGGGTGGGATAGAGCTTCGGTATTTATGGGGGTTTATATCCATCCATTTCTACCAAATGTTGCTCTCAACCTGTTTGCACATGGCCAAACAAAAAAAAAAGAAGAGAAATAATATATATATATATATATATAAAATCAATATTCTATGTAGCTTTTAATTTGAAAAGCTCCTTTTAGTGTGGAGCATTTCTGGAATTACAGCTATGGTGATGGATTATTCGTGGCTCTCTTCTTGTCAACTCTCTCTGAAACTGAAAGATCAGCTTTGGGTACTCAGCCAAACCTCTCTTTTGGCTGAGCCTCTTTTTTTCCTTGGCACACCATTACCTTTTGACTGTCAGGTGGATGTTCAGCACCCAGCTTGGAGAGAAAGCACTAATTCTCTTGCACTGTCTGCAATAACAGCAGCGAGGAGGCTTATCAGAGCCACAAGGCTGTTCAGCGCTCTCCTTGCTGATCTTCATCGAGCATCTTTTGCTTCCTGACTCCTGCCTTGTATTCCATCAGGCAACTTCCTGCCTGCCTTCTGGGAAATCTTCTGCTGGCTTATTGAAGAGTCTTGGGCTGTTGGTGCTCTGTGAATTCTCACCCAAACTGGGACATCAAATATCTCCTGCCTGCCAAAACTGTGGCGTCAGGGCTTTTCAGGCAGCTCCCCCTAACCATCCACACACTCTCCTCAGTGTGTCCAACCTAGGAGATCGACTGTCCTAAGGAAATAGTGAATAACCTCAGAAGCCATGATGAAAAGGAGCAAATTCCCCAGTGCAGTCACCTGCAGGACACCACAAGGCTCTCCTCCCTTGGAAAGGTAGACCTGTAGTTGTAAGCCTTATTATAGGGAGAGTCAGGCATAAAAAGAGCGTTGTTAAACCAAGGAACAAGCTCAGCTTAATGCTTTCCTCCTCAGAGACAATTAGGAACTGGGTGAAACATCAACCTTGATATAGGAGTGGGTTCTGGACAAAATGTTTCTAATGCCTGTGGTGCTCAGTGACATTCCTCAGCTAGATGGCAACGATTTGTGTTTGTTCCACTGGCCTGGGCTCCTAGGCTAAGCTGATGTGGGTTGTTAGTTGGAAGCTTCAACGAGCAGACCGAAGAAGACGAAAACGAGACGAGAAGAGACAAAAAGTTACTCTCTATAAGCTCGAACAGACATTGAGAACAGCACCAGCTGCCATATTTGTACCTACTTTGTAGGGCTGCAGGTATGCAAGGCCTTCAAATGAGGCTTCCAGGTAGCAATGGAAAGTGATTTCTCATCAGCCGCATAACTACGCCACACACACTACGTGCAGGATGGACGGTAAAGGAAACGAAAACAACAAACGAGGCAAGAGGGGAGCAGGGGATGAAACAAAAAGGAAACAAAAACAAATTGAAAAGCAGATTAGTAACCAATACAAGTCATGGCTTTCTCTTCTCATTCATAGCACTGATACATGCCTGAGGGGAGGAAGAATACTTTCATGATATCGCCAGGTGGCTGCCAGGTTTGCTCGGCAGGCGTCGGTAGAATAAAACCGCCAAGTAGCCTGGTGTGGGGAAACAACAGAAGAGCAGAAAGGAACCAAAGACATGAAGTGACAACGCCACCACCACACTGAGCATGGGGAGAAGGGATCTGGCTTGGCTTGGGATGTGCTCTGTTAGGTGGATGAAGGAAATATCAGAAAGGGACCTACCGAAGGTTTTGTCAGTCACGGGATACGTAATGCAGTTGGGTATGAGTTAGTGGTTTGGAGGAAGAACCAGGGAAGATTCAGCACAGAAAAAGGCTTAAACCCAGGGCAGTGATTCACTTGTCACAAGCCCATAGGGGACAGCCACACAAACTGCAGTCTGAGGTAAAGGAAGTGTCACAGTAGGTTTTGTAAATGGTAATGAAAACCAGACCAAAAGCATTTAAAAGAAAAGTGGTGGTTCTTTGGGTCCCCCCCCACCTTCCCTGTAGACTGAAACACTGCTAAATCTTTTAAGAACACAAAATCAATCATTTCAAAGGTGCATAGCATTGAAAATGTACTCAGTGTTTAGATTTGGAACAGCATGGAGATGGCAAGACGGATCCTTGGGTCTACAAACTGGAACAGCTTCTCTGATGTCAGCACAGCCACATCAATTTGTCCTGGCTGAGTATCTGCGCTTCCTGCGCATTGGCAGCTGTGAAATGTCACCCAAGGTATTCCTGCACGGAGCCTAATGCCCTGTTTTCCTACCTCATAATCCCCAGAAAGACATCCAGGCTTCTTCTACAGATGGAGAGCCTGCCACTTTGCAAATGGTTCTGCCAGCTGATCCCTTCTTGTCATCACAAAAAATGCCTGCCTTGTTTTTAATTTGAAACTCTCTGGGCTTGGCTTAGAGCCAGAGGTATTTGCCCTGGTTCTGTCTGCTACCTTCAATCACAGAATCACAGAACTAACCAGGTTGGAAAAGACCTTCAAGATCATCAAGTCCAACCTAGCACCTAACACCGTCTAATTTACTAACCCATGGCACTAAGTGCCTCATCCAGGATCCTTTTAAACACCTCCAGGGATGCTGACTCCACCACCTTCCTGGGCAGTCCATTCCAATGCTCATCTTGCCATGATGAACTTCTTCCTAACATCCAGCCTGAACCTGCCCTGGTGCAGTTTGAGACTGTGTCCTCTTGTTCTGTCACTGGGTGCCTGGCAGAAGAGACCAACCCCACCTGGCTACAACCTCCTTTCAGGTAGTTGTAGAGAGCAATAAGATCTCCCCTGAGCCTCCTCATCCCACTACCACCTCTCTGCATTCTTCTGGGGTTAAAAAAAACCACCATAAAATAAGCTAAAGAAATGAAGCAAAGAATGTCCATAGGAAACAACTTCATTTCCTACCACAATCCCTTGCCTGTCTTTAAGTCAGGCTCTAGCAGACAGCATATCTATGGCAACAGAGGAGTCAGCACAGGCTAATTCTACAGAATAACTGAATAAACCCCAGATCTTCCCCAGACAAGCTGGAGCACACTGACTTCCATGGCATTTCATTATCAGTATCTACATCAGACAGTGGTAAAATGCTTGGGCACTGCTGTAGACAATGATATGCAGTTCAGACACATCCTGCATTTAGGAGCATGACATTTTCTTCAGTCCTAGACTTATTTTTTTCCCACTGTTACCTTTGCTCTCTTCAATTTTCCAGTCTTTCATGAACTGTAGATTCTGAGTTGCTATGTAGTGTGTTCAGCACCTGAAGGAGGCTTATAGGAAGGCTGGGGAGGGATTGCTTACAAGGGCATGTAGCAACAGGATGAGGGGCAATGGTTTTAAACTAGAGATGGGCAGACTTAGATGGGACATTAGGAAGATGTTCTTTATTCTGAGGGTCGTGGAACACCAGAATAGGTTGCCCAGTGGTGAAGGCACCATTCCTGGAGATAGTCAAGGTCATGCTTGATGGGGCTTTGAGCAACCTGATCTAGTTGAGGATGTCTCTGCTTACTGCAAGAGCATTAGACTGGATGACCTTTAGACATCCATTCCAACCCAGACCATTCTATGACTATGATTCTATGACTCTATGATTCTATGACTCTATGATTCTGTGGTTTTATGCCTAAGATTCTATGATTCTGTGACTCTGTGACTCTATGATTCTGTGATTCTACGATTCTCTGTCTCTGTGACTCTATGACTCTATGACTCCAGGATTCTGTTAGCTGCAGCATCATCATGCACAGTGATATCCACCTCATCCTATTTTCTGATCTTTCTCCTACTTTTCTGGTTCTGTATCTAATGCCTGCAATAAACAACCTGGAGTTACACACTGGGAACTTGTATAAAGCTTGACTCTGTTCTCATTCTTTATCTGTGTTTCTCATCCTTCTTCAAATCCTTTCTAGAGTCACGAATAGTGGGATAGAGGCTTCTTGTAATAGTCTGGGTTAAGTGTTTCTAGATCAAGTATTAGATTTGGTGTAGTAAGACTTTTATTTGGTAGGAATAATTCTACCCTGCAATCATCTCAGTTCATTTCCCTTTCCTTGCCCTAATTCATAGAATCAACCAGGTTGGCAGAGACCTCCAAGCTCATCCAGTCCAACCTAGCACCCAGCCCTATCCAATCAACCAGACCATGGCACTAAGTGCCTCATCTGGTCTGTTTTTGAACACCTCCAGGGATGGGGCCTCAACCACCTCCCGGGGCAACCCATTCCAATGCAAATCACTCTCTCTGTGAAGAACTTCTCCCCTCCTCCAGCTTTATTTTATCCCTCCCAGTCCTGTCACTCCCAGATAGCCTAAAAAGTCCCTCCCCAGTTTTTTTGGAGCCCCCCTTCAGATACTGGAAGGCCACAAGAAGGTCACCTGGGAGCCTCCTCTTCTCCAGACTGAACAGCCCCAACTCTTTCAGTCTGTCCTCAGAGCAGAGCTGCTGCAGCCCTCTGCTCATCCTCTGCTCATCCTTCCACTAAAGCAGTTTGCTCAAAGCCCAATTCAGCACTTCTGCTCTTTTCTTCCCTGTTGAACTGTACCATCATGTGAATATTTGAGCTGAAACCACTTCCAGATCTGCTGCTGCCTACAATTCCAGCTTTTGAATAAGTAATGGTGAAAGCAACAGTCTGGGCAGGATACTTTTCATTTTCACCAAGTGTATCACTCATTGGAACACTGAATCCTGTAGTAGATGAAACATAGCTTAATATACTCAAGAGTGCAGTGCTGTCAGTTAGGCTGTTTAGGGAGCAACTCTGGTTTCCCAAGTAGTCCACTAACTGTGGGCATGCCACTGATATCCTCAAGGTGGTTTCTTCAGCAGGGACTCCAAACCTCTGTGTGGAAAGGCACAACTCTGGCAACAACCTGATTTAACGAACCCAACCAATCCCTTAAGCATCACTTCCAGCAGGCTCTCCAAGCTCAAATAACAAAACACTTGCTCCAATACATACTTTAAATCACCTCCCCTGATCTTCTCACTGATTTCATATTTACCTGAATGAGGCTGGCAGCTGGATTCCTCCTTTTCTCAAAGTGCTTCTGACGATGCTGCTCCTGCACTTTCAATGCAAATCCTGAGCCAAGGATGCCCTGCAACACAAGTTAGCATTATGGAGGTAGAGTTTCCAACAAATACACATAAGATTGAGTGAAGATGTTAGGCCACATGATTGGTTTCACTTAAACCTAAGGCAAATCTACTGTGAGGGTGGCAGAGCACTGGAACAGGCTGCCCTGAGAGGTTGCATAGTCTCCTTCTCTGCAGACTTTCCAAATCCACCTGGACACACATCCCTGTGCAACCTGATCTATGTAAACATGCCTTAGGAGGGGGGGTTGGACTAAAAGATCTCCACAGGTGCCTTCCAACCCCTGCCACTCATGACTCTTTGACAGTATATGACACTGTAAGGCTTAACAACAGAGCCCCTTTAGTGATAAAATAGAAGACTCCTTACTTAAGCAATAGCATCTGTGGCGCTACCAGTGAGCACTCACCCCAACTACTGCTTGAGTGCCTGCTACACTATGTTCCTGCAGCTCTGAAGGTCATGAATCATAGATTCAACCAGGTTGGAAGAGACCTCCAAGCTCAGCCAGTCCAACCTAGCACCCAGCCCTGGCCAATCAACCAGACCATGGCACTAAGTGCCCCAGCCAGGCTTGGCTTCAACACCTCCAGCCACACAGACTCCACCACCTCCCTGGGCAGCCCATTCCAATGCCAATCACTCTCTCTGACAACAACTTCCTCCTCACATCCAGCCTAGAACTGCCCTGCCACAACTCCAGGCTGTGTCCCCTTCTTCTGTTGCTGGTTACCTGGCAGCAGAGCCCAACCCCACCTGGCTACAGCCTCCCTGCAGGCAGCTGCAGACAGCAATGAGCTCTGCCCTGAGCCTCCTCTGCTGCAGGCTGCACACCCCCAGCTCCCTCAGCCTCTCCTCACAGGGCTGTGCTCCAGGCCCCTCCCCAGCCTTGCTGCCCTTCTCCAAACACCTTCCAGCACCTCAACATCTCTCTTCAATTCAGGAGCCCAGAACTGGACACAGTACTGCAGGGGTGGCCTGAGCAGTGCTGAGCACAGGGGCACAAGAACCTCCCTTGTCCTGCTGGCCACACTGCTCCTGAGCCAGCCCAGAATGCCATTGGCTCTCTTGGCCACTTGGGCACACTGATGGCTCCTGTTCAGCTCCTCTCTCCCAGCACCCCCAGGTCCCTCTCTGCCTGGCTGCTCTCAGCCACTCTGGCCCCAGCCTGTAGTGCTGCTTGGGGTTGTTGTGGCCAAAGTGTAGAACCCTGCACTTGGCCTTGTTCAACCTCATCCCATTGGCCTCTGCCCACCCATCCAGCCTGGCCAGGTCCCTCTGCAGTGCTCTCCTACCTGCTCCCAGCTTGGTGTCATCTGCAAACATAGTGATGCTGGACCCAATCCCCTGCTCCAGATCATCAATAAAGATATAGAACAAGCCTGGGCCCAGCAGTCTCCATATATTGTATCTATATGCTTGTAAATCCAGCTTTGCTGTACATAAAGCTTTATCTTACTTCTAAGCCATCTGAACTGGTCTGGTACATTTTAAGTGGGGGGGATGGGGAAGTTCCCAACCCACCACACATACTCACAGCAGGTAGTGCAAAGAAAGAAATGCCAAGCAGAGCAAATCCTGCAGAGAGCAGCCTCCCGAGCCAAGTCAGAGGAGTTTTGTCTCCGTAGCCAATGGTTGTCAGTGTGATCTGAAAGAGGAATCAATGAACACTGAGGTTTACCAGCAGACACTGAGGGATCCACTGCAGATCATCTGCACTGCATGATGCAGAGTTCCCACTAAGGGAGACACAAAACACAGGGAGCTGCTCCTGAAAGGAAAAAGAAGCAAACACACACCAAAAGATGAACATGGATATGCTTTATCCTGTTCATGAACAAATAAAACTGAGTTGCATCACAAACTGGAGGCAAAAAAAAAACCCCAAACCCACCCAAATTAGTAATGAGTGACTTCAGAAAATAGCTAATACGTTTAGAAAGCAATCAGTAAGTTTAGAAAGGAATTAATAAGTTTAGAAAGGAATTAATAAGTTTAGAAAGGAATTAATAAGTTTAGAAAGGAATTAATAAATTTAGAAATGAATGAGTTTAGAACATAATGGATAAGATTAGAAATGAACAAGTTCATAAAATATTAAGTTTAGAAATTAATAAGTTCATAAAATAATAAACCCCAAGGTCTGTGATGCTGAAGTTGAGGCACACTGCATGAGCTGAGCAGAAAAACAAGTGCTGTCCTCTGTGGATCTAAAGCTATTTCACCTGTTTTCTGCAGGGAAACAGAGCACAACCCCACAAATATAAATGACACAGAGGTCTCATTGGAAAAATGCAGCAGGGAGGCAGCTGCAGGTGCTGCAGATGCATCACAGATGATGCAAAGCCAAAGGAACAGCAAGAAGCAGCTGCGTGTTCGGTACGATTTGAAGTGGGCTCTCTCCTGGAACACAAGGGAAAAACCAAACTCTCAAAACAAAAAGTGGAAGGAACTTTAAGATCATAGAATCAAGCAGGGTGGAAGAGACCTCCAAGCTCATCCAGCCCAACCTAGCACCCAGCCATATTCAGTCAGCCAGACCATGGCACTAAGTGCCCCAGCCAGGCTTGGCTTCAACACCTCCAGCCACACAGACTCCACCACCTCCCTGGGCAGCCCATTCCAATGCCAATCACTCTCTCTGACAGGAACTTCCTAACAACATCCAGCCTAGACCTCCCCTGCCACAACTCCAGACTGTGTCCCCTTCTTCTGTTGCTGCTTGCCTGGCAGCAGAGCCCAACCCCACCTGGCTACAGCCTCCCTGCAGGCAGCTGCAGGCAGCAATGAGCTCTGCCCTGAGCCTCCTCTGCTGCAGGCTGCACACCCCCAGCTCCCTCAGCCTCTCCTCACAGGGTTTGTGTTCCAGGCCCCTCCCCAGCTTTGTCGCCCTCCTGTGGACACCTTCCAGCACCTCAACATCTCTCCTGAATTGATCTTCTCCCCTTCATTATGACAGGCTCAGATATCCACACATCATTTCTGACATGCAGACCCAAGGACTATCACACAGCTGGGAAGAGCTACCTCAGGCTGTTGGACAACCACAGTGTCACATAATTAATCAGGTTGGAAAAGACCTTTGAGGTCACCAAGTCCAACCTATCACCCACCACCTTCTAATCAATTAAACCATGGCACCAAGTGCCACATGCAGCCTCTTTTTAAACACCTCCAGGGACGGTGACTCCATCACCTCCCTGGGCAGCCCATTCCAATGCAAATCACTCTTTTCTGCCACAAGTTTCTTCCTAACATCCAGCCTAAACCTGCCCTGTTGCAGCTTGAGGCTGTGTTCTCTTGTTCTGTCCCTGCTTGCCTGGGCAAAGAGACCAACCCCAGCTGGCCACAACCTCCTTTCCGGTAGTTGCAGAGAGCAATGAGTCTCTACAAACTGGAGTCTCCCCTGAGCCACCTTTTCTCCAGGCTAAACAACCCCAGACAATGCTTTGTCAGACCTGCACGGGGAGAAGTCAGACTATGACTTCATGTGGTGAAGTCTCTTCTCTGGAGCATCCCTGTGTGGCCTGCCCTAGGTAATCCTGCTTTGGCAAGGGGGTTGGACTCAACTGATCTCTGGAGGTCCCTTCCAACCCCTAATATTTTGTGATCCTGTGAGTCTGTGTCTGTGATTCTGTGAAGGTAATCAGGCTCAGCATACAACTGCTTCAAAAGCTGTGCTGCCCAGCAGCCCCTGCCATGTAGCACCAGAGCAGATGATGGCAGAGGTTGGTACAAGCAGGAGGGCTCTCCACAGGGAATTCAATAGCTGGAATACAGCACATCTGCAAACACCACTGGGATGAGGGTGCACGGGTCTGCTTTTCTGAGTATAGCTTCAAGGCAAAAGGTTGTGGCTTTAGTGGTCACAGAGCTAACTCTCAACCCACCGCAGCAGCTGCAGGTCTTCTCTGGCTGGGCCAGGTGTCCTCCAGCCTAACTGGGGCCTGGGACTCCTGTCAGTGCCAAACCTGGGGACTGGATGGGCAGGAGAAAGTGGTGTCTGCTTGCTTCCTTGCTGAGTGGTTTGGATCCACCCGCAGGCTGGGGCAGGGCAGCTGGAGGGGGAGCGGGCAGAGCGCAGGGCTCCCGCAGGGCGGGCGGCAGGCTGCGGGGCACACACTGGGGCGAGGGCACACCATGTGAAAGGGACAAAGATAGACAGCAGCAGGCCGAATGCCAAGGGCTCCACAGCCTGCTATTAGTGGAGAACATGTGCACAGAGAATTATTTTTCCCTCGTGGACCAAATGCGGGCAAGCTGAGGCTTAGCAAATCCTCTGGCAGGCGTGAATTCTTCAGGAGAATGCCTTCCAGAGACATTATTTTGCTTCCAGCTTCCTCAAAGCTCATTCCCAGGCAAGATGGCCAAAGCAATTCTATTTAACGCCTGGGTCACCACAGGACAAAAGAAGGAAAGGCTTTTGGAAGTAATTAGATTGCAAGTATTTAGGGCTCCGTAGATAGTAAGCGGTGCTTTTAATTGCTCCCATTGTTGGGGACAAGCTGGGGGTGTAATTTACCCTGAGTGACTAAAAGAGAGAGAGGTGAATTAAGGCTGCAGCTGAAATTTCAAGTGGTTATCAAGTCTCAGGGTGTGTAATGCTAGCCTGGTCACAGACACACCACCTTGAGTGCTTAGCAGGTCTCGCCCTCCTTCCCTGCTCCTCTTTACTCCCCTGCCTCATCTCTTCTTTCCTGGCTTTTGCTGGACTCTTGGGAGAGCCAAGGCAAGGTGGAGGGAATTATCCACATTTCTGTGTTGCTTGTTTCTGCTCTTTTGGCGAGTTGTGTTAGCTCATGGAAGCTCCTCATGAGCTCCAGAGCCTGCAGAAGGCAGCAAGTGCTGGGCTTGAGCAGTCAGGAGGAAGAGAGATGGGCATGCAGCTCCCTCTTTCCCGGCAGAGGTGAGCTGATGTAGCCATATCCTTGGCCTGGCACAGAGCATTGGTAGGGTTTTCCTTTGCTGAACAAGGTACTCCCAGCTCTTCTCATCAGTGGGCAAGTGCAAACTAGCTTGGAGTTATTAAGACCCCAGGAGCAACAAAGCACTTGGGCAAATGAATCACTGTAGCAGAGCTCGTCAAAATTCATCTCCAGGCCAGCCATTGCAAGGCAGTCTGAAGCTGTGGAACAAGCCCAGTTGCTTGGCTTTTCTCCAGCTGCCTATCTCCTGCCAGACACTGGAAAGTACAGAGATATCTCCTGCCTAGGCTGACAAGAAGGAAAGAGAACTAAGTGTCATCTGCATATTAATGATCTTGCCACCAAACTGTCTTCCAGAGGAGTCAAAGATCAACTTGAACCTGTGGGATCTGACAACTGGGAGCAATCCAAAACCTGGAGCCACACAGACAGCATCTCTGGACTTTCTCCAAAGAAAAGAACAAGGCCAAATTAAAGCCTCTCTCTCTCCCTCCCCCCTGCCATTCTTTTATGTCCTGAGGACTTAATGGTATCAGTCTGTGATTAAGAATATCAGCAGCCTCTTGCTTGCTTGGAGTTGTTCTATCTCAGCATGGTCTTTCCATGGGTGTATAGGTGTCAGCACCTACCCCTATCATCTTAGCCCTCTACAAATGAGTCTGATCTTCAGTTTATATTCCCCTCAACACACAACTAAGGAGATCCTTCACCAGGCAACTTCAGGGTCAAGCTCAGGAATAATCCTCCACGTCTTTGTTAGTGCTGCAAGGGAATGACTACACCACTGGCCAGGTCCTGACTAGCCTAACCACAGAAGCATTTAGGCTGGAAAAGCCCCTTGGGGTCACCAAGTCCAACCCATATCCCTACTCTGTAAGGTTCACCCTAAACCATATCCCCAAGCACCACATCTAAATTACTTTTAAACACATACAGGGTTGGTGACCACTTCCCTGGGCAGCTCATTCCAATGCCTGACCACTCCTGCTGGGAAAAATTAACCTACCCAGTGGCAGCTTGAGGCCATTCCCTCTTGTTCTATCACTAATTACCTGTGAGAAGAGACCAGCAGCAGCCTCTCCACAATGTCCTTTCAGGTAGCTGCAGACAGCAATGAGGTCTGCCCTCAGCCTCCTCTTTTTCACACTAACCATCCCCAGCTCCTTCAGTTGCTCCTCATAAGATTCATTCTCCAGGCTCTTCCCCAGCTTCCTTGCCCTCCTCTGCACTGGCTCCAGCACCTCCACATCTCTCTTAGAATCACAGAAGCATAGAATCAACCAGGCTGGAAGAGACCTCCAAGATCATCCAGCCCAACCTAGCACCCAGCCCTGGCCAGTCAACCAGACCATGGCACTAAGTGCCTCAGCCAGGCTTGGCTTCAACACCTCCAGCCACAGAGACTCCACCACCTCCCTGGGCAGCCCATTCCAATGCCAATCACTCTCTCTGACAACAACTTCCTCCTAACACTCAGCCTAGACCTCCCCTGCCACAACTTGAGGCTGTGTCCACTTGTTCTGTTGCTGGTTGCCTGGCAGAAGGGACCAACCCCACCTGGCTACAGCCTCCCTTCAGGTACTTGTAGACAGCAATGAGGTCACCACCTGTAGTGAGGTGCCCCAAACTGAATACAATACTCAAGGTGTGGCCTCACCAGAGGGGATAATCACTTCAGCATGAGGAGAAACTTCTTTACAGTGAGGGTGCCAGAGCCCTGGAGCAGGCTGCCCAGAGAGGCTGTGGAGTCTCCTTCTCTGCAGACTTTCAACCTCCACCTGGATGCATTCCTGTGTGAACTACCCTAGAGGACCCTGCCTTGGCAGGGAGGTCAGACTGGGTGATCTCTGGAGGTCTCTTCCTACCTGTACAGTTCTGTGACAGAGCAGCCAAGGCAGGCAGTGTCACCTGGCCAGACTCAGACCCCACAATGATGATAAAACTTCTGTTACACCTCCTTGCTGCAGCTAAGAAACACACTAATAACAGGTGAGGTAATACAATCCTGGGGGCAATTAAATAACCTAGGTGTCTTCAACTAGATGAGATAGGACCCAGGAGGTCCTCTTCTAGCCTGACATCTCACACTGACGTCATTTTAGCAGGACTTACCTTTTGAATCTTTACCTGACATCAATTAAGTGAGAGTAAAAAGCCCTGCAGCCTGCTCCTGCTATCACTGCATTGAGTGGAAAAGACGTCATCGATGTGCACTCATTTCAGCAGCAATTGTGGCAATATTATTCACTGCAAAACACCTTCTTCACCTAAAGGTCAGTGTGGAGTGCCAGAGCCATTGTGAATCCCACTGTCACTACTAGAGAGTGATGACTTATTAAGAGAAGCTCTGCCAAGGAGTGTAAGACAGACAGGAATCTTAACTGCATTGCATTTGCAGGTAAAAGTAATTCATGCAGGAGCTAAGTGGCACTGTAAGCACACAGAGTTCCAGCTCAGGAAACTGAGTGTGGCTTGGTTTTGAAATGGGTAAGTTTTGGAATTGACCTTTTTGTTCCTGTGCAGTTTAGTGGTTTTGCTCTGTGACATGGCTTGGAGCAGGAGCAGTGTGGGCAGCAGGACAAGGGAGGTTCTTCTGCCCCTGTGCTCAGCACTGCTCAGGCCACATCTTGAGTGCTGTGGCCAATTCTGGCCTCCTCAATTCAAGAGGGATATTGAGATGCTGGAAGGTGTTTGGAGAAGGGCAGCAAGGCTGGGGAGGGGCCTGGAGCACAGCCCTGTGAGGAGAGGCTGAGGGAGCTGGGGGTGTGCAGCCTGCAGAAGAGGAGGCTCAGGGCAGAGCTCATTGCTGTCTGCAGCTGCCTGAAGGGAGGCTGTAGCCAGGTGGGGTTGGGCTCTGCTGCCAGGCACCCAGCAACAGAACAAGGAGACACAGCCTCAAGTTGTGGCAGGGGAGGTCTAGGCTGGATGTTAGGAGGAAGCTGTTGGCAGAGAGAGTGATTGGCATTGGAATGGGCTGCCCAGGGAGGTGGTGGAGTCTCTGTGCCTGGAGGTGTTGAAGCCAAGCCTGGCTGGGGCACTTAGTGCCATGGTCTGGTTGACTGAATATGGCTGGGTGCTGGGTTGGACTGGATGATCTTGGAGGTCTCTTCCAACCTGGTTGATTCTACGATTCTACAGAATCACAGAATGGTCTGGGCTGGAGGGGATCTCCAAAGCTCATCCAGTCTTTTAAGGGGAGGAGATAAGTGTCTCTAAAAGCTTGACATTTAAGGCAACTATCTGTGCCTGACTTCCATGCAGTCTTTTCACAGGATTATGCCAGAGTAGGATCACCAAAGGCTCCTCAGAGCCCTCTCTTCCTCCAGGCTGAATAACCCCAGCTCCCTCAGCCTGTCCTCACAGCAGAGGGGTTACAACCCTCTGACTCACCCATGACATTCTTGTCACAGAATCAGTCAGGGTTGGAAGGGACCACAAGGATCAGCCAGTTCCTACTCCCCTGCCATGGGCAGGGACACCCTAGCCTAGATCAGGTTGGCCAGAGCCTCATCCAGCCTGGCCTTAAACACCTCCAGGCATGAGGCTTCCAACACCCTAGCCTAGATCAGGCTACCTCCAGGGATGAGGCTTGCAACACCTCCCTGGGCAACCTGTTCCAGGCTCTCACCACCCTTATGCTGAACAACTTCTTCCTAACATCCAGTCTGAATTTACCCATTTCCAGCTTTGCTCCATTCCCCCCAGGCCTATCAGTACCTGACATGCAAAAAAGTCTGTTTGTAAATGAAGCAGTAAGACTAGGTCTGGTTGTAACCAAGCTCCTAGTTTTGTGCACTGACAAGACCAAGAGAAGAGTCTCTAGGGAAGACACTTAATGAGTGATTGACCCTGAAGTGAGGCCATTGCAAATGCACAAACTCGTCCCACTAATAGGAAGTGACCTCGACCCTTGCTCCAAATGTAAGCAAAACTATTGCAAGTATTTCTGAAGGACTTAAAGCATTCTGGCAAGAGCCTTTGCCTGGGCTTGCTCTGAGCCTGTGGATTCTGCTGTGACCAGCTGAGGTCTTGCCAGCAGGTCTGAGGGGGAGGAAGCTTCATTTCTGCATCCCTCTGCTGAGGAAAGGTGACGGAGGTGGGTGCAGGTCTCACACTTATTTCAGGACAGCTAAAGAGTGCTGTAGGTGATAGCAGCATTAATGATCTCACAGGCAGCACTTCACTATCCAGACACTGTCAGAGCTCCTGGTGCTTATCCTACTGCATTAGAAGAAAAAGAAAAGACAGTTTTACACTCCTTGGCAACAGCTCTGCCATAGCCTTTGCTGGGACAGAGCTCTTCAGCAGCTTTCTCCTGTCAGCCAGTGCAGGAGCCTGGTTCACTACAGGGTGTTTTTAAGCCAAAAAAAAAGAACCCCTACACATTACTGCCATACAAATGCATTTCAAAATTCCAGATTTAGCTGTTCATTCTTCATGTAAGGCCTGGTTCATTTAGAGCTGTAAGCACTCATATAATCCTCCTCCTTTCAGAGAAGCAGGCAGCCTTGTCCTTAAATCCCACACTTTTCAGCAAAGCAAAACCAATGGATTTGGCAGTTAAGCCTGAGCTCAACTCAATCAGGGCTCTTATACCTGCAAGAACAACGCTGCTGAACCAGAATGGCAATATTTGTTCTTGCTTGTTGTGCTCAATGTACAGAGAAAGGAGAAGCAACATCATTCTAAGGGCAGTGATGATGCTCCTCCCTTCAGCACAAAGCTGATGCAAGATTTTCCCCCCCTCTTTCTTTCTTGGTGTTTGAGTTTTATTTCATCAGGAATCATAAAATCAGTCAGAGTTGGAAGGGAGCACAAGGATCAGCCAGTCCCAACCCCCCTGCCATGGGGAGGGACACCTCACACTAGAGCAGGCTGCACACAGCCTCAGCCAGCCTGGCCTCAAACACCTCCAGCCATGGGGCCTCAACCACCTCCCTGGGCAACCCATTCCAGCCTCTCACCACTCTCATGCTCAACAACTTCCTCCTCACCTCCACTCTGACTCTCCCCACCTCCAGCTTTGCTCCATTCCCCCCAGTCCTGGCACTACCTGACAGCCTAAAAAGTCCCTCCCCAGCTTTTTTCAGATCCTGGAAGGCCACAAGAAGGTCACCTGGGACCCCCTTCTTCTCCAGACTGAACAGCCTCAGCTGTTTTTCAGCAGTTCCTTTTGGGTGCTTTGCTCATTTTGGGTGTCCTGTGCACCATGCAGGGAGGGGGCCAGTGGAAGCTCTTCTGCTTATCCTCTAGGTGCCAGCCAAAAGCCAGCACCTCAGTTCTGAAAGTCCTGGTGGTTTACTTTATCTCTGCATCCCCAGGCTCCATCACAAAACACCAAAGCCAGCACCAACCGTGCTCCCCATGGCCAAGTGGAGAAGGGCATCCTCCCCAGAATGAGGTTCCCCAGAACAGGGCTCACTTTGTCACCCATGGGGGATCTCAGATGTGGCCTTCTGCCTGTAAAGGAGGTGCAGCTGCCTCCTTCATGGGCTTAGGGTGGTGAATGCTTGTCCCATGGGCTGGAGAGTATGAAATGTAGGGCAGAGCAGAGGTTGTTCCTTCATCCTGGGTCTGCAGAGCTGCACTCAGGTCTTGTGAGGTGCATCAGCTGCTCCAGGGCAGGTCTCACTTCAGTTCTGCCCCTCGGGGATGGAGGGAGAAAAAGAACAAGGGGCAGTGGGTGGAAGGTGAGGCATAGGAGATTCCATGTGAACCTGAGGAGGATGTTTTCCCTGTGAGGGTGACAGAGCACTGGAACAGGCTGCCCAGGGAGGTTGTGGAGTCTCCCTCTCTGGAGATATTCAAGAACTGTTTGGGCGTGTTCCAGTGTGATCTGCTCTGGGTGATCCTGCTCTGGTAGGGGGGCTGGACCAGATGAGCTTTTGAGGTCCCTTCCAGCCCCTGACATCCTGTGATTCTGTGATTGCAGACTGGGACCAAAGCAGCTCTTTGTGGGACCATGTTACAAACTGCATTACCAAAGGAATATAGGTTAAAAAAACCTGAAGTGCTTTCTTCCCTTGAAGGTTTCTTGCTCTGGTTTGCAGCAGAAACAGAAGAAGAGCTGCTCTGCAGGATGGGCTGAAATGAACTATGGATGTGCAAAGGAATAGCTGGAGGAGGGAGTTGCTCAGACCAGCTTTCTGCCAGTGAAAACAACTCAGTGAACAGCAGACTAAGTTAAAGCCCACAGCAGGTGAAACTCAAATTGCTCCAAGACAGGTTTTAAAGAGTGGGTATTATTTTTCTGTACTTACTGTGCCCCACCAGAGAGCATCTGCATATGTGGAGAACTGGTTATTTGCATCTTTTTCCACCAGATAAACCAGGAAAGATGAAAAGATGAGGACTAAAAATCCTATGTACCAGGCTGTGATTAGCTCCTAGATAAAAGAAATCAGAGATCAATGTCAATTTGAAAGACTGAACAGGATGGCATTTCAAGGAAGACATACAGAAAAGATCTTTACTATACACCCTTGTGGCATTCCAGCAGCTATGAGCCAGATGCTTCCCTAGGGATGCAAATGTTGTCTGACAGTGAACCAAACCCAGGCCTGTGCTTTGACACAGGACCAATGTGCATCAAATCATACAGTCATAGAATGCACTGAGTTGGAAGGGACCTCCAAAGGCCACCTAGTCCAAATCCCCTGCAGCAGCAAGGACATTCACAAACAGATCAGGCTGCTCAGAGCCCCATCAAGCCTGACCTTGAATGTGTCCAGGGATGGAGCCTCCACCACTAAGCAACTTGTTCCAGTGTTCCATCACCCTCCTAGTATAGAGCTTCTTAATGGCCAGTCTAAATGTACACTTGTCTGGACTCAAACCATTGCCTCTTGTCCCAGTGCTACAAGCCCTTGTAGAGGCTGCAGAGGCACTCTTCATAAGGGTGCCTAGCAACAGGACCAGAGGGAATGGTTTGAAGCTGAGGGAGAGCAGTTTTAGTCTGGCTCTTAGGAAGAAGTTCTTCAGTACGAGGTGGGGATGACAACTCTGGATTAAGCTGCCTGAGGAGGCTGTGGCTGCCTGTTGGATATAGTAATATTAAATGCAGTGATCCTATAGAAACACTGCATTTAATATTACTATATCCAACAGCTGCCTCCTCCCTGGAGGTGCTCAAGGCCAGGCTGGATGAGGCCTTGATCAGCCAAGGCAAGTTGAGAGGCCTCCCTGCTCATAGTGGGGAGGGTGGAGTAGATGATCTCTAAGGTCACTTCCAACCTAAGCCATTCTGATTCCACAATTCAGATACTGGCAGGCCACTACAAGGTCTCCCTGGAGCCTTAGAATCATAGAATGGTTTAGGTTGGAAAGGATCTCAAAGCTCAGCCAGTTCCAGCCCCCTGCCACAGGCAGGCAGGGACACCTCCCACTAGAACAGGTTGCTCAAGGCTTCATCTAATGTAGCCTTGAGCATCTCCAGGGAGGGAGCAGCCACAACCTCCCTGGGCAACCTGCGCCAGTGTCTCACCACTCTCACCGTAAAGAACATCCAGAACTGGACTAGAACTAGTCTCAGGCCCTCCAGTTATTTACATTTCTTCCTCTTCCCACTTCTCCAAGCTGAACCACCCCCAGGTGACACCTGCACATCAAGGACAGCATTTTCACCGTGTTCTATGTGCTAGTTTGAAGCTAGCTAGAACGTGTTGGTGAGAAGAACTAGATTACTGACTGTGAAAGGACAACAATGCTGATGTCAGCTTCACTCATAGGCTTGCTGAGAGGTAGAAGAGCAAGAATCCAAACATAGATAAAGGAGTTCTCTCTGTCTGGGCTGTGGGCTGCACTTTTCTCTCTCTAACCTGGCTAACCCACCTGCCTCCTAACCCCCCTGGCCAACCCTCCATTCTTCCTTGGACACAAGGCAACATCTGGGGGAAGGTAGAAAGGAGTGGGAGAAGGCAGAAGGGCAGTTGGGAGCCCCTCCTGGGGACTCAGGTTTCTGGGAGAGCTGCTGTGTTTCTGCATTACCTTTTACCTTGTCTATTCCTGTATCTAGCTGTATATGTACTGTAAATCTCTGCTTGTATATTGTCCATTCCTGTATCTAGCTGTATATATACTGTAAATCTCTGCTTGTATATTGTCCATTCCTGTATCTAGCTGTATATGTACTGTAAATCTCTGCTTGTATATTGTCCATTCCTGTATCTAGCTGTATATGTACTGTAAATCTCTGCTTGTATATTGTCCATTCCTGTATCTAGCTGTATATATACTGTAAATCTCTGCTTGTATATTGTCCATTTCTGTATCTAGCTGTACCTATACTGTAAATCTCTGCTTGTATCTTGTCTATTCCTGTATCTAGCTGTATATATACTGTAAATCTCTGCTTGTATATTGTCCATTCTGTATCTAGCTGTATATATACTGTAAATCTCTGCTTGTATATTGTCCATTTCTGTATCTAGCTGTACCTATACTGTAAATCTCTGCTTGTATCTTGTCTATTCCTGTATCTAGCTGTATATATACTGTAAATCTCTGCTTGTATATTGTCCATTCCTGTATCTAGCTGTATATATACTGTAAATCTCTGCTTGTATATTGTCCATTCCTGTATCTAGCTGTATATATACTGTAAATCTCTGCTTGTATATTGTCCATTTCTGTATCTAGCTGTACCTATACTGTAAATCTCTGCTTGTATCTTGTCTATTCCTGTATCTAGCTGTATATATACTGTAAATCTCTGCTTGTATATTGTCCATTCTGTATCTAGCTGTATATGTACTGTAAATCTCTGCTTGTATATTGTCCATTTCTGTATCTAGCTGTATATGTACTGTAAATCTCTGCTTGTATATTGTCTATTCCTGTATCTAGCTGTATATATACTGTAAATCTCTGCTTGTATCTTGTCTATTCCTGTATCTAGCTGTATATATACTGTAAATCTCTGCTTGTATATTGTCCATTCTGTATCTAGCTGTATATGTACTGTAAATCTCTGCTTGTATATTGTCCATTTCTGTATCTAGCTGTATATATACTGTAAATCTCTGCTTGTATATTGTCCATTCTGTATCTAGCTGTATATGTACTGTAAATCTCTGCTTGTATATTGTCCATTTCTGTATCTAGCTGTATATGTACTGTAAATCTCTGCTTGTATATTGTCTATTCCTGTATCTAGCTGTATATGTACTGTAAATCTCTGCTTGTTTATTGTCCATTTCTGTATCTAGCTGCATATATACTGTAAATCTCTGCTTGTATATTGTCCATTCCTGTATCTAGCTGTATATGTACTGTAAATCTCTGCTTGTATATTGTCCATTTCTGTATCTAGCTGTACCTATACTGTAAATCTCTGCTTGTATCTTGTCTATTCCTGTATCTAGCTGTATATATACTGTAAATCTCTGCTTGTATCTTGTCTATTCCTGTATCTAGCTGTATATATACTGTAAATCTCTGCTTGTATATTGTCCATTCTGTATCTAGCTGCATATATACTGTAAATCTCTGCTTGTATATTGTCCATTTCTGTATCTAGCTGTATATGTACTGTAAATCTCTGCTTGTATATTGTCCATTTCTGTATCTAGCTGTATATATACTGTAAATCTCTGCTTGTATATTGTCCATTTCTGTATCTAGCTGTATATATACTGTAAATCTCTGCTTGTATCTTGTCTATTCCTGTATCTAGCTGTATATATACTGTAAATCTCTGCTTGTATCTTGTCTATTCCTGTATCTAGCTGTATATATACTGTAAATCTCTGCTTGTATCTTGTCTATTCCTGTATCTAGCTGTATATATACTGTAAATCTCTGCTTGTATATTGTCTATTCCTGTATCTAGCTGTATATATACTGTAAATCTCTGCTTGTATCTTGTCTATTTCTGTATCTAGCTGTATATATACTGTAAATCTCTGCTTGTATGCTGAGCTAAGCTGTAAATAGAAGCTTCATTCAATTTCCAGAGCTGGCTGAGTCTAGTCTGGGTGATTTCCAAAGTGTGGGGGGGTCAGAGAACACCCAAACCATCACATTCTCCCAGCTTGATGCACCTGTGCTAACGCCCACCCCCACTGACCTCCCTTCAAGACCACCTTAAGCACTCTGCTCAAAAGAAGGGGCTCATTTCCTTAGCCCCTCATTAAATCACATCCAGTGAAGGTATCCACCAGACACAAGCCAACAGCCCCTAGGGTTGCCTACCTTGCTGTGTGCATAAACTACAGAACCTAACAATTTCCAAGTGCCTCCTCTTCGGTCCATGCGCACCATACGAAGGATCTGTAGGAAACGAAGACTTCTCAGTGCTGATGTTGCAAAAATGTTACCCTGA
Organism: Pogoniulus pusillus; assembly: GCF_015220805.1. Lineage (NCBI taxonomy): Eukaryota > Metazoa > Chordata > Aves > Piciformes > Lybiidae > Pogoniulus > Pogoniulus pusillus. The sequence goes on along the minus strand of NC_087288.1, from coordinate 3,109,187 downwards.
GTTTTTGCAGAAACAACTGCTATTGAAGCGATGAGAACAATGATGTCTGAAAGAAATACATCACAGAAAACATTAATGTCCAAGAGCCAGTAAATAACCACACACATCTACAGCAGCTGAACCAAGGCAGGGCTGGGGGGGAGGGGGCAGGGGGCAAAAGAGAGGCTCCTGCTGTAGGTAGGGATCCGAAGCATTGAGATTCCTGGGTGGGATGGGGAGGTGAAGTCACAGCTGGTGGCAGCAACTGCCTCAGGAAGCTTCAGGGAGTGATTTGTCACCTACTATACCCAACAGTGATTTTAAAAACACATGGATAAGAGGAGCAGTGCTGAAGGAGGGAGTGGATTGAAGTTGGAGGAGGGGAGATTCAGAATGGAGATTAGAAAGAACTGAATCCAGTTCTGGAGCCCCTATGACAAGAGGGATGTGGAGATGCTGGAGAGTGTCCAGAGAAGGGCCATAAGTATGCTGAGAGGGCTGCAGCAGCTCTGCTGTGAGCACAGACTGAAAGAGTTGGGGCTGCTCAGTCTGCAGAAGAGGAGGCTCCCAGGTGACCTTCTTGTGGCCTTCCAGTAGCTGAAGTGGGCTACAAAAAGCTGGGGAGGGACTATAAAAAGGCTGGGGAGGGACTTTTTAGGCTGTCAGGGAGTGACAGGACTGGGGAGGAATGGAGCACAGCTGGAGGTGGGGAGAGTGAGGCTGGAGGTGAGGAGGAAGTTGTTGAGCAGGAGAGTGGTGAGAGGCTGGAATGGGTTGCCCAGGGAGGTGGTTGAGGCCCCATGGCTGGAGGTGTTTAAGGCCAGGCTGGCTGAGGCTGTGTGCAGCCTGCTCTAGGGTAGGGTGTCCCTGGGTATGGCAGGGGGGTTGGAACTGATGAACAAAGAGGCTCATTAGATGAGGCTGGAAGAAAACCACAAAGTTATCAGCAAAGAAAAACCCCAAACTAATTCCATGCATGGCAAGGCTTGTGTAGAGAGAACAGGCTGAATAATTTAGGAGTGGTTAGTCACAAGACAAACACGAGATGGCAGATAGAGGTATGCAAACCAGCAGAAGATAAGGTCTGTTGGATGCCTCCTATTTACCCTTCCTTACAAAAGTGAGATCAAAAGGCAGCTGAAATCTGATAAAGAGAGGCACAACATGCACTTAACTTGTCAAATCAATTGCTGCAGGATATCAAGGAATGAGCAGGGGAAAAAAATGAGGACAAGGTTGGTTGTTTCTCCTTGAATTGCTGGAATTAGAGTTTTCAAGGCACCCAAATTCCTGTCTACATCTGAACAAAAATATGGTGTGATTTGCTGGCTGGGCTAAAGGTATGAACACCTCTGGTTTTGTTTTCAGAAGGCATGTAGGAAGACACCAATTGGGGCTTCCACCTGCTCCAGCCCAGCAAGGCAAGCAGTGCTGGCTCTCTGTAACCCTACAGGGTGTCTGGAAGGACCTAACACATGCTCAGGTTGTGCAGGAAGTGAAGGTGATGCAGTGGTATGGGTGTGGAAAGGCAAAGCAGGGAACTCCTGGATGTGAGGGTGAAAGTGGGCAGGCAGAAACTGGGGAGATGCTGAAAAGAGCAGGGGAGAGGAGGGCACATCTCTGAGCAGGAGGAAAAGCCTGTTTGTAGGTGGAGAGGGAAGAGACCATAGAGTCATGGAATGGTCCAGGATGGAAGTGACCTCCAGAGGTGATCCAGTCCAACCCTCTCTGCATTCACCAGGGACATCCTCAACTAGATCAAGCTGCCCAGAGCCCTGTTGAGCCTCTCTGAATATCTCCAGGGATAAGACCCCAGCTACTTCCCTGGGCAACCTGTTCCAGTGTTCCATCACCCTCACAGTGAGGACCTCTTGTAGTAAAGATCCTCATAGTAAGGAACCTGTTCCTAAGAGCCAAACTAAATCTGTTCTTTTCCCTTATTGTATTAATAATCCCCTCACAAGTTCCCAAGGTGGGAACCCCTCACCTCCAATCTGGACATGTCTTTCAGATTTTAATCTGAAACAAAGCAGTTCCCAGCATGGAGATCTCACGAGCAGGCTGGGCTGGCAAAAAGGGAGCCCTGGGAACGGAGTCTTTGCCTTGGCTGCTCCCAGGTGGTCACATATGTATATGTATATATTCTGGGGCCCAGGACTGGGCAGCAGGAGGGTGGAGGCAAGCAGCTGGAGCTGCCTCTTTCACAGAATCACAGAATCATTTCTCAGGTTGTGAAAGCCCTTCAAGCTCATCCAGTCCAATCATTAGTTTCACACTGACAGGACCTTGACTAAACCCAATCTCTCAGCACAACATCTCATCACTATGAATCGCTGTGGTTGGAAAGGACCACTAGCATCAGCCAGTCCAGCCTTCATCCCAGCAGCCTTCCCTCTGGCCTGACTCAAATAAGCATTTGTATGAATTTGGACCTTACAGAGGTTGATGGAAAATTAGTCTGGTGCCCACATTCCTTAGCTCTGTCACCAGAGTGGGGGTTGGGCTCTTCTGCCAGGCAACCAGCAACAGAACAAGAGGACACAGTCTCAAGTTATGGCAGGGGAGGTCTAGGCTGGATGTTAGGAGGAAGTTGTTGTCAGAGAGAGTGACTGGCATTGGAATGGGCTGCCCAGGGAGGTGGTGGAGTTGCTGTCCTTGGAGGTGCCTGGCTGGGGCACTTAGTGCCATGGTCTGGTTGCTTGGCCAGGGCTGGGTGCTAGGTTGGACTGGCTGAGCTTGGAGCTCTCTCCCAACCTGCTTGATTCTATGATTTGTGTTCAGAGAAGGACAACAAAGCTGGTGAGGGGCCTGGAGCACAGCCCTGTGAGGAGAGGCTGAGGGAGCTGGGGGTGTGCAGCCTGCAGCAGAGGAGGCTCAGGGCAGAGCTCATTGCTGTCTGCAACTACCTGAAAGGAGGTTGGAGTGAGGTGGGGCTTGGCCTCTTATCCTTCTCTATGACATTGTAGCAGCAGAAAGATCAAATCCTCACTTTTGAGAGCTATCAGCAGGTAAAAAAAAAAAAAAGAGAAGCAATTTTTCTTCAAGAGGAGAGCACAGGTGATGGGAGCCAGGTGCTTAAGTGCTAGGGGTGGGAAGGGAAGGGAAGGAATTAAACTGTGCAGAACAAGCCCAATTTGCCATCTAGCAACATGCAAATATTTCTACTTAGCCCTATTAAAGTTGAGATATAAATACTGTGACTCCGTTACACGCTGTAACAATGTTGTTACACTGTCAAATCTCCTTCCTAATTGCTGTGTTTAGCACAGCAGCTGGGAAAAGGAGGAATTAAAACCTGTACTTTCTCTCCTGTACACAAGTTGTCTTTTTTTTCCAACCTGCTGTAGCACAGAACCACAGAATTAAGCAGGTTGAAAAAGACCTTCAAGATGACTGAGTCCAACCCATCACTTAACACCTTCTGGCTAACTAACCCATGGCACCAAGTGCCTCATCCAACCTCCTTTTAAACACCTCCAGGGATAGGGACTCCACCACCTCCCTGAGCAGCCCATTCCAGAAGGGCTACTCCCTGACTGTTCTTTTCTCCCTCTCTATCTCAGGCACACATAAACAAAGCAAAGTTTATCACAGAATCACAGAATCAAGCAGGTTGGAAGAGAGCTCCAAGCTCAGCCAGTCCAACCTAGCACCCAGCCCTGGCCAACCAACCAGACCATGGCACTAAGTGCCTCATCCAGGCTTGGCTTCAACACCTCCAGAGATGGTGACTCCACCACCTCCCTGGGCAGCCCATTCCAATGCCAATCACTCTCTCTGACAACAACTTCCTAACAACATTCAGCCCAGACCTCCCCTGCCACAACTGCAGACTGTGTCCCCTTGTTCTGTTGCTGCTTGCCTGGCAGCAGAGCCCAACCCCACCTGGCTACAGCCTCCCTGCAGGGAGCTGCAGACAGCAATGAGCTCTGCCCTGAGCCTCCTCTGCTGCAGGCTGCACATCCCCAGCTCCCTCAGCCTCTCCCCCTAAATATCTTAACCTTCTATGCAAGTCACTCCAGTGACACAGGTACACTCCTTTTAGTGAAAGGTCTCTGACTTTTACCAGGCTTTCTGTCACAAACCTGTCCTCATTCTCTGATTCTTCACATCCCACTGCTCTAACCCATTCCATCCTTTCTGCTGTGGATCTCTCCTTATCTGTGCTGCTGGAATTGTCTATTTAGGACTGATTAATTCCTTGGGTGAATAGAATCAAAGTTTCTCACGTAGCAGATGACTGCTATTGACTCCAGGTGACAGGGTAAATCAGCATCTCTCTCTGGACCAATTAAGGATTATTTATTGATGTTTGGATAGTTTCAGTGGGGCTGAGAGATTGTCATTTCCTGCTCCAAATCTCTCAGGGAAAGAATTTAACCATGCCTCACCCAGAAGCTGTTCTGTCTGTTGGGAGAGAGTGCTTCTAATTCTGATGTTAAAGAGAAGAGGATCTTGACTGAATCTAAAATGCCTTCCCTCAGTGCCAAGGGTGAGAGCTGGGCCAGCCACCAAACAAGTGGCAGATGCCCTCTACTGATCCTTGTCCCTTCCCAAAGGGGAAGAGTGAGGCAAGAAGGGAGAGAGACTTAGGGATTGGAAAAGAAAATTAAAACCACTTTAATGAAAAGACAAATCAAAAAGGATGTGCTGCTGGCCACCACAAAGAGATTGGCCCCAGCCACTTCATAGAGTCATAGAGTCAACCAGGCTGGAAGAGACCTCCAAGATCATCCAGTCCAACCTAGCACCCAGCCCTGGCCAGTCAAGTAGACCATGGCACTAAGTGCCTCAGCCAGGCTTGGCTTCAACACCTCCAGGGATGGTGACTCCACCACCTCCCTGGGAGCCCATTCCAATGCCAATCACTCTGTCTGCCAATAACTTCTTCCTAACATGCAGACTTGATGTTCCCTGGCACAACTTGAGACTGTGTCCCCTTCTTCTACTGCTGGTTGGCTGGGAGAAGAGCCCAACCCCACCTGGCTACAGCCTCCCTTCAGGTAGTTGTAGACAGTCTTCTTTTGAACACCTCCAAGGAGGACTTGACAGCCACCCCTCAGATATTTGTACCCATTGATCAGATCCCCTCTCAGCCTTCTCCTCTCCAGACTGATCAGCCTCAGGGCTCTCAGTCTCTCTTCACGGGGAGATGCTCAACCCCTCTAATCATCCTCGTGGCTCTCCATTGCACTCTCTCTGGCTTGTGATGCGAGTTGTGCCTCCTTGGTCAAGGATATACTTAATTACAGCCCATCACTGGGTTATTTAGAGTTCAAACCAAACTGGAAAGGAGGCTGTTTATATGTTGTTTATAATGAGCAGCAGATTTACTGCCTGCCTGTATCCAAACTATAGCATGTGCCTAAATAGCGAGGCGACAGCCACACTACACAGCATTACATAAAGACATTGACTTAATTCCAGTTAGAGCTTGGGCAGATCTTGTAACAAGCTAGATAGGGATTTGTTTAGAAAGGTTTGACAAAAGTGCCATGTGATGGCTCATTAGCACTCTTAATTAATGAAAAACAGATCCAGCAGTATGCAACAGACACTGCTATCACTGAGTGCTCTGAAGCGAGCTTTGCCAGCCACGAGGTTCAAGAGCCTGATTACAGATAATGGACTTGAGCTTCCTGTTGGGAATCTGTTCATTCTGCAGCCTCAGCACAATTTGAACTTGTGACATTTCCATCATGCTGTGGCTTGACTAGAGGTAAAACAGAAGCAGCTGTGGGGAAACTGCAAAGGGGTAAGTGAAATCCATGAAATCTTGCTCTAGGGATCACAGAATCGTCAGGGTTGGAAGGGACCACAAGGATCAGCCAGCTCCAACCCCTCTGCCACAGACAGGGACACCTCACACTAGATCAGGCTGATCAGAACCACATCCAGCCTGGCCTTAAACACCTCCAGGGATGAGGCTTCCACCACCTCTCTGGGCAACCTGACCCATGCTCTCACCACCCTTGTGCTGAAGAACTTCTTCCTAACATTCAGTCTGAATCTGCCCATTTCCAGCTTTGTTCCATTCCCCCCACTCCTATCACTATCCAACACTCTCAAAGTCCCTCCCCAGCTTTCTGGTAGCCTCCTTCAGATGCTGGAAGGCCACTATAAGGTCACCTGGGAGCCTTCTCCTCCCCAGACTGAATAGCCCCAACTCTTTCAGTCTGTCCTCCCAGCAGAGCAGCTCCAGCCCTCTGCTCATCCTCATGGCCCTTTTCTGCACTCCTTCCAGCACATCCACAGCCCTCCAAGGGCTCCAGAACGGGACACAGTTCTCCAGGTGAGGTTTCACCAGTGCAGAGTAGAGGGGGAGGATCACTTCCCTTGCCCTGCTGCCCACTCTTCTCTTGATCCACAGGTGCCAGTTCCAACCCCTACCACTCTGTGATTCTTCCTGATTAGCAGGTATCTTCTTTCATTCCAGAGACCTTCAGGGAGCATGGCTTCTCCTAAGGCACAGGGCAGACACAGAGTTCCTCCCAGGTGCTGGTGCTCTTGGACACTGGGGGCAACACTTAGCAGATGTGCTGCCTGCATTGCTGCTGCTCCTCTGCGCAGTGCCACGCAGCAGCACTGCTCTGCAGTGCTAAGGGTCAAGCTTCAGATGCATATGCCCAGGAAATTTAGGATTTGCAGAAGTAAGTACCTGGCAGGGCATGCTGGGGTGTCCTTTATGTGACATACACAAGGTCATATATAGGTCACAGATCACAGGATGTTAGGGCTTGGAAGGGACCTCTGGAGATCTTCCAGTCCAACCCCCCTGCCAGAGCAGGAGCAGAGAATCCAGTGCAGGGCACACAGCAACACATCCAGACAGGGCTGGAAAGGCTCCAGAGAAGGAGACTCCACAACCTCTCTGGGCAGCCTGTGCCAGGGCTCTGGGACCCTGTGCCAGTGCTCTGGGACACTTACAGTCAAGAAGCTCTTGCTCATGTAGAGGTGGAACTTCCTGTGCTGCAGTTCCCATCCATTGCCCTTGTCCTGTCCCAGGGCACAAGTGAGCAGAGCCTGTCCCTGTCCCTGCCTTCCTGACCCCCAGCCCTCAGCTATTTATAGATGTTGATCAGATCCCCTCTCAGTCTTCATTCCAGACTAAGCAGCCCCAGGGCTCTCAGCCTTTCCTCCTCAGGCAGTGCTCCAGTCCCTGCAGCATCCTTGTAGCCCTCTGTTGGACTCTCTCCAGTAGATCCCTGTCCCCCTTGAACTGGGGAGCCCAGAACTGGATGCAATATTCCAGGTAGGGCCTCACTAGGGCAGAGCTGAGGTGGAGGAGAACCTCCCTCTGTCTGCTGGCCACACTCCTCCTAATGCACCCCATTGGCCTTCTTGTCCACCAGGGCACATTGCTGCACCATGCAGCATTTGCTGTCCACCAGCACTCCTACGTCCTCCTCCACAGGGCTGCTCTCCAGCAGATCACCTCCCAACCTTCACTGGGGCAGTTTACTCTTCCTTCCCAGACGCAGGACTCTGCACTTATCCTTGTTGACCCTCATTAGGTTCCTCCCTGCCCAGCTCTCCAGCCTAGAGGGCTGGCAGGTAGCTCCTGACATGGAACAGGAGGCCAAACTTTAATACCACTCTATTATTCCTGTTTTCCACAGAAATAAACAAGGCTCCACAACTGCCAAACAGTTTGATAGATATCATCACTAACCTGGTAGCAATACTTGATGAACTAATTTGTCAGAGGGGTGACATCGTAGGCAGGCCAATGTAAGCACAGAGCTTTGGCCCTGGATAGACTTTTCCCCCACCTCATTATTAATGGAAAAAAATAAAGGCTGTCTGAATGTGACCCTTGAGGCAGTCCTCAAATTTATTATTCCTAGCTCTGAGGCCATTCCCTTGCATGATTTGGTGTCTGATCACCAAAAGAATCAGAGGGCAGATCTGCTGAAGGCAGATAACCAGTTTAATTAATAGTAAACAGACTAAGGCTTCCAAAATATTATTGCTCTGCTGTAACAATAAGCAGAAAGAATAACTGAATGGAGGGCTAAGTAAATAACTAAACAGATTTAAAGGAATAAGCCAAAATTGGGCATGTGCTTTTTAAGGAGACCTTAGCATTGAGTTCATTGAGCTCCTGCTGAAGGTATCTTACCTCCAGGCTGAACAAGCCCAGGTTCCTCGTGTGAAAAATGCTCCAGCACTGCTCACCCTGAGGGCTTTCACTGGGTTTGCCCCAGTTTATGGACAGCTTGCATGGATGGAGGCAGAGGGTGGAACATCTTAGATGTGGTCTGGTGAGTGGCAAGTAACGACAGGCAATCTGTGCCTCCATCTGCGGATGGTGCTCTAGCCTGAGCACTCTGCCAGGAGAGGTGTTTTCCCTAAGATCCAACCTAAACCTCCCCTGTGCAAATTAAGGCCATTTCCTCTCATCCTGTAACTTCTTGCTAGGGAGAAGAGACCAAGCCCCACCTCACTCCAACCTTCTTTCAGGGAGCTGCAGACAGCCATGAGCTCTGCCCTGAGCCTCCTCTGCTGCAGGCTGCACACCCCCAGCTCCCTCAGCCTCTCCTCACAGGGCTGTGCTCTATGCTCCTCACCAGCCTTGCTGCTCTTCTCTGAACACAAATCATAGAATCAACCATGTTGGAAGAGACCTCCAAGCTCATCCAGTCCAATCTAGCACCCAGCACTGTCCAATCAACCAGACCATGGCACTAATTGCCCCATCCAGGCCTTTGTTAATCATAGAATCAACCATATTGGAAGAGACCTCCAAGCTCGTTCAGTCCAACCTAGCACCCAGCCCTGGCCAAGCAACCAGACCATGGTGCCCAATCCCCCTGCCACAGCAGGACCATATAATCTATCTTAGGTCACAGAGGAACACACCCAGGCAGGACTTGAAAGCCAGACACAGCTCCTGTGGTCTGCAGTGAGATCAGATCTCAACCCCTCATTCCCCCAAGATCCATGCTGGCTGTATGGCATGCAGAGCAGCCTGTCTTTTGGAGGACATAACAAACAAGGGCTAGCTGCTATTTTAGAGCCTCTGTGGGTTTGCATCTAGAGAAACTCCCAGCAGATGACTGCTGACACTCAGCCATTCTGGATTTACACCCAGTGAGGGGCCTGGCTGCTGCAAATCAGAAGTGGGGGGTGTGCTTGTTGTCAGCTGAAAAGCAAGCCAGAGGGTGGGCACTCACCTATGACACAGAAGGGTTTCCTTGCGAAGCGCAGCCTTCCTTGCCATCCCCGGTACCGACAGCAGCATCCAGCAGACCAGATACGAATGATGAACTCCAAACCAAAGACAACAATCATGACAAATTCCTAGACAGGGCAAATCACAACAACAACAGAATTCCTGTTACAGGTAACCAGCAGCAAGAAAGCAATGGTTAGAGAATCATAGAATCAAGCAGGTTGGAAGAGACCTCCAAGATCATCCAGCCCAACCTAGCACCCAGCTCTATCCAAGAATCATAGAATCAAGCAGGTTGGAAGAGACCTCCAAGCTCATCCAGTCCAACCTAGCACCCAGCCCTGGCCAAGCAACCAGACCATGGCACTAAGTGCCCCAGCCAGCCTTGGCTTCAACACCTCCAGGCACAGTGACTCCACCACCTCCCTGGGCAGCCCATTCCAATGCCAATCACTCTCTCTGACAACAACTTCCTCCTAACATCCAGCCCAGACCTCCCCTGCCACAACTGCAGACTGTGTCCCCTTCTTCTGTTGCTGCTTGCCTGGTGGAAGAGCCCAACCCCACCTGGCTACAGCCTCCCTGCAGGTAGAGGACTCTGTGTGTCTAGCAATCCAGCCTGAGCATCTGAAGATCTTAAGCCAATCCTGCACCCCAGGGATGGTTAAACATTTGCACACAGAAGGCATCCAAGTGAATAGAATCATAGAATGGTTTAGGTTGGAAGGGATCTCAAAGCTCATCCAGTTCCAACCCCCTACCATAGGCAGGGACACCTCCCACTAGAACAGGTCACATCAGAATGGGAAAATCCTGCACTGTTAATAAATCTGCCTTTAAAACTCAGCAAGGCTGTGTTTGAGAGACTGAGAAACCTGGGGCTGGAGAAGAGAAGGCTGAAAGGAGACCTCACCAATGTGCACAAATATCTGAGGGGTGGGTGTCAAGTGGCTGGGGCCAGGCTCTTTATGGTGGTCAGCAGCAATAAGCCAAGGAGCAATGGGTACGGACTGGAACAGAGAAGGTTTCAGCTCAACATGAGGGGAAACTTCTTTCGAGTGAGGGTGCCAGAGCCCTGGAGCAGGCTGCCCAGAGAGGTTGTGGAGTCTCTTTGTCTGCAGACTTTCCAACCCCACCTGGCTGCATTCCTGTGTGAACTACCCTATGGGATCCTGCTTGGCAGGGAGGTTGGACTGGATGATGTCTGGAGGTCTCTACAGTTCTGTGATTCTGTGACCTGATGAGCAAATTTTGATTTCTTGGAAACTTAACCCTTCCTTTGGGTAGAGTAGCAACTCCTTGGCCTTCACCACTTCTTCCTTTTCCCCTATTATCTTGGCATCCTTTTCCCACCACAGCTGCCTCTGTCCTTGCACCACAGGTACCACATTCTGTACCAGGTACCACATTCTGTACCTTTCTGGCTTACTGAAGCTCACATCGAACCCACCACGTACACTGCTGTGGCAGGTGCACTGGTGCTCTGGAAGAGCAGCAAAGTCCTTCTTCCTTCTCCATGCACAGTTCAGCCAGTGAGCAACTTCCCATGCTGACACATTTCTGCAGGCACAGCTCCAATTGTCACAGGGAGCTGTGCATGTGCTGGAGAAGCAAGGCTGAGACACGTGGGCTCAGAAGTTTGTTTCTCTGGGCACAGGGAGCACAGGTGCCAGGGAACTTCTGAAGTTCTTTACATCTGCATATGCCTTGGTTGCTCTGCCCCTGGAACAATGAGGGTCAGACAAATGGCAGGGAAGGAAAAGATGAGGTCACCCAGAGCACAGTGAGGCCCTGGAGGATTCTAATGAACAGGGGTGATAATGAGTGAAATCAAGAACACTTTGTCTAATGCAGCTAGGATGAGCTCAGGTTTTCTTTCTTTACCTAATTAGGATACAAGTGATGATTTGTTGGAATTGCCTACATTAATATGCTTCTCAGGTAGATTTTAATGACAAAAAATCCTTAAGGATAACAAAGGCCTGGAGCAGAGCCCTGTGAGGAGAGGCTGAGGGAGCTGGGGGTGTGCAGCCTGCAGAAGAGGAGGCTCAGGGCAGAGCTCATTGCTGCCTGCAGCTGCCTGCAGGGAGGCTGTAGCCAGGTGGGGTTGGTCTCCTCTGCCAGGCAGCCAGCAACAGAAGAAGGGGACACAGCCTCAAGCTGTGCCAGGGGAGGTCTAGGCTGGATGTTGTTAGGAAGTTGTTGTCAGAGAGAGTGATTGGCATTGAAATGGGCTGCAATCCTCATAGCCCTCCCTTGGACACTGACTGGATGATCTTGGGGGTCTCTCCCAATCTGTTTGATGCTATGATTCTCTATAGTATATCCTTGTCCCTCTGAAACTGGAGAGCCTAGAATTGGAAACAATACTCCAGCTGTGATCTCGCTAGGGCAGAGTAGAGGGAGAGGAGAACCTCACTTGACCTGCTGGCCACACTCTTCTTAATGCATCCCAGTTATAAGACAGAAGCTGGTGTAGGACCTGTGTCACTCCAGGTATCCTGGCCAGTTTCCAGATTAAAAGCAGCAGAATATGTGCATGCTTTTAGAGTTTGAAATAATGGTACAATTTCCCAGGATCACAGAATCAACCAGGTAAGCAAAGCTCCTCAGGATCACCAAATCCTACCCACATCCCTGCTCTACAAGGTGCACCCTAAACCATATCTCCAAGCACCACATCCAAATGACTTTTAAACACATGCAGGGTAGGTGACTCCACCACCTCCCTGGGCAGCTCATTCCAGTGCCTGAGCACTCTTGCTGGGAAGAAAAAAAAAATCCTAATATCCAATCTAAACCTACCCAGACTCAGCTTGAGGCCATTCCCCCTTGTTCTGTCACTAATTAACTCAGAGAAGAGACCAGCACTAATCTCTCCACAACCTCCTTACAGGTAGCTGTAGACAGTGATGAGTCTGCCCTCAGCCTCCTCTTTTTCACACTAACCATCCCCAGCTCCCTCAGTTGCTCTTCATAAGATTTATTCTCCAGGCTCTTCCCCAGCTTTGTTGTCCTCCTCTGCACTGGCTCCAGCACCTCCACATCTCTCTTGTAACGAGGTGCCCAAAACTGAACACATCACTTGAGAAGTGGCCTCACCAGAGCAGAGTCCAAGGGGACAGTCACCTCCCTGCTCCTGCTGAATACATTTGTATTATTCTTGGTCCAGCTTTAGAAGAGGAATCACAGAATCAACCAGGTTGGAAGAGACCTCCAAGATCATCCAGTCCAACCTAGCACCCAGCCCTGGCCAAGCAACCAGACCATGGCACTAAGTGCCTCAGCCAGGCTTGGCTTCAACACCTCCAGCCACACAGACTCCACCACCTCCCTGGGCAGCCCATTCCAATGCCAATCACTCTCTCTGCCAACAACTTCCTCCTAACATCCAGCCTAGACCTCCCCTGCCACAACTTGAGGCTGTGTCCTTTTCTTCTGTTGCTGGCTGCCTGGCAGCAGAGCCCAACCCCACCTGGCTACAGCCTCCCTGCAGGCAGCTGCAGACAGCAATGAGCTCTGCCCTGAGCCTCCTCTGCTGCAGGCTGCACACCCCCAGCTCCCTCAGCCTCTCCTCACAGGGCTGTGCTCCAGGCCCCTCCCCAGCTTCCTCACCCTTCTCTGGACACAGCTAACAAGGATATCACCACATGCAAACACACACTTAAGGAACTGATGTTTTAATTCGCTCCAACTGCAGTTTAGCAGTGGGAGAAGCAGCCATAAATCTGCAAACACAAACCAGAATAGACCCTATTAGTGCCATATAAATCACAACCAGAGACCTCACTCCAGCCCCCAGTGCAACCCATAATGAGCACAAAATGAAATTTATGCATCTTTTTATCATTTATCAGCCTTGTAATGAATGTGATCCTTTTACTCCACTTGCTTTTCCAAAACGATGATGGAGATTTCCCATGTGGATGCTGTGTGAACAGAAGATTGTTGAGAACTCAGTTCTGTGCCTTTTAATCTAATACACAGCTCCCAGGCTATTGATATCACATTAAAACCCCAGTGATATGCTTAGCTTTAATTAGCCACATGTTATAGAGAGCTGCTGCCTGCCTGACTTCCTTTTAGCTCTCTCTGTTTAGTACTTGAAATGGCACCTATCACTCATGCTGCTTCATTCACCTCAAACCAGAATCAAGCCCAGAATTTTTGCACCAAGCAAAAGCAGTTTGGAAACAAGTTTTGAAGCACACAGCACGAGCAGGCACCAGAGTTCTGTAGCTGCCACTTAATTATGGTTTCCATCATCTCTTAGAGAGTAAATGCAAGGATTTCTGGAGAACTGCCTCCAGTTCTGCTGCCCCCAGGTGCAGAGTGTTGTAAATATCTGTAATATATTGGGTGTATGTGCCTGCAAATTGTGCTAAGCTGTAAATACAAAGAGAGTGTCCAGAGCAGGGCCAGGAGGATGCTCAGAGGCTGCAGCAGCTCTGCTGTGAGCACAGACTGAAAGAGTTGGGGCTGTGCAGGCTGGAGCAGAGGAGGCTCCCAGGTGACCTTCTTGTGGCCTTCCAGGATCTGAAGGGGGCTACAAAAAAGCTGGGCAGGGACTTTTTAGGCTCTCAGGGAGCAACAGGAGTGGGGGCAATGGAGCAAAGCTGGAGGTGGGGAGAGTCAGGTTGGAGGTGAGGAGGAAGTTGTTGAGCAGGAGAGTGGTGAGAGGCTGGAATGGGCTGCCCAGGGAGGTGGTGGAGGCCCCATGGCTGGAGGTGTTTGAGGCCAGGCTGGCTGAGGCTGTGGGCAGCCTGCCCTAGGGTAGGGTGTCCCTGCCCATGGCAGGAGAGTTGGAACTGGCTGCTCCTTGTGGTCCCTTCCAACCCTGACTGATTCTATGACATCAGACTGATGGAATGGACCCAGAGGAGGCCATGAAGATGATCATAAGGCTGGAGCACCTCCCCTTTGGGGACAGGCTGAGAGAGTTTGGGCTTTTTAGCCTGAAGAAGAGAAAGAAAGCTCCAGGGAGACCTTAGAGCAGCCTTCGAGTACCTGAAAGAGGCATACAAGAAAGCCAGGAAGGGACTTTTTACATAGGTCTGTACTAACATGACAGGAGGGAATGAATTGAAGCTTGAGGAGGGAAGACTTAGACTGGAAATTAGAAAGCAACTACTTAGAGCAAGAGTGGTGAGGCAATGGCAGAGTTTGCCCAAGGAGGCTGTGGATATCTCCTCCCTAGATGTGTTCAAGGCCAGGTTGGATGAGGCATTGGGCAACCTGCTAGAGTCACAGAATCAAGCAGGTTGGAAGAGAGCTCCAAGCTCATCCAGTCCAACCTAGCACCCAGCCCTGGCCAATCAACCAGACCATGGCACTAAGTGTCCCAACCATCAGCCTAACACCACTAAACCATGTCCTGGAGTGCCAAGTCTACCCAGTTTTACTAACAGCCCCAGAGATGGTGATTCTGTGAAGAGCCTCTTTCAATGCTTGATTACCCTTCCAGGAAAGATTTTTTTCTCTAGTGTCCAACCTAAACCTCCCCTGGCAAAATTTGAGGCCTTTCCCTCTCATTTTGTCATCAGTTATTTGAGAAGAGAAACCAATTCCCACCTCACTACCATCTCCTTTCAGACAGTTGTAGAGAGCAAGGAGGTCTCTCCCTTAGCCACTCCTCTCCAGCCCTGTTCTCCAGACCCTTCATCAGCTTTGTTGCTCTTCTCTGGATCTTCTCCAGCACTTCACTATCATTCTTGTAGTGAGGCCCCCAAAACTCAAGGTATGGCATCACCAGGGCTGAGTACATGGGGAGTTGTTGGTCATACTGGTGCTGACAGTGGTCAGGATGCTGCTGGCCTTCTGGGCCACCTGGGTTCTACTTTCCAAACACTTCTGTACCCTGTTTTGTGCTGGTTTGCATTTTCTTGCCCTGCAGTGAGATACTGGGCAGTAAATGGCCTCTTTTTCAGGTTTAAAATGATCTGCATGTTGCAAACAAGGGAGCTCTGTGCAGCTGTGCCCAGGCCTTTGCATTCCCTTTGTGATTTCTCCATGCATTCATCCCTGCTGCAGTCACATGCTACAGGCAGCACTCCTGCCCCTGTGCTCCAGCACACAGCTCCCACATCTTCCTCTCGAGATCTTCGTGGGGAACTTGATCTCTTCTGCTGTGTCCAGAAGAAATGAGGAGTGGGTGTCAGAGCCAGTGCAGATTCTGAAGTCTTTTATGCTCTGGCAGCCATGGTGATTTTCTAGGCTGGGGACAGAGTGGCTGAGAGCAGCCAGGCAGAAAGGGAGGTGCTGGTAGATAGTAGCTGAGGATGAGCCAGCAGTGTGCCAGGGTGGGCAGCAGAGCCAATGGCATCCTGGGCTGGCTCAGGAGCAGTGTGGGCAACAGGACAAGAGAGGTTCTTGTGCCCCTGTGCTCAGCACTGCTCAGGCCACACCTTGAGTGCTGTGTCCAGTTCTGGGCTCCTCCATTCAAGAGAGATGTTGAGGGGCTGCAATGTGTCCATAGAAAGGCAACAAAGCTGGTGAGGGGGCTGGAGCAGAGCCCTGTGAGGAGAGGCTGAGGGAGCTGGGGGTGTGCAGCCTGCAGAAGAGGAGGCTCAGGGCAGACCTCACTGCTGGGAGAATGGCCTCAAACTGAGGCTGGGGAGGTTTAGATTGGACATGAGGAAAAAGTTCTCCAAGGAGAGAGGGGTCAGGCACTGGAATGAGCTGCCCAGGGAAGTGGTGGAGTCACCCAGCCTGGCTGTGTTTAAGGGTCATTTGGATGTGGTGCTTGGGGCTATGGCTTAAAGTGAACCTTGTAGAGCAGAGTTCTAGGTTGGACTTGGTGATCCCGAGGGGCTCTGCCAACCTGGGTGTTACTGTGATGCTATGGTTCTGTGATTCTCTCAGCCTTCCTTCATACCACAGCTCCCTGACAGCTGGTGAACTTTTGGCAAGCTGGACTTGGAAGGCATTTTAATCCCTGTCTGTCAAAACCCTGCCCATGCATGTAGTTTCTTGAAGAGATTAACTCCTGCTGCCTCACCAAACGTTTCTGTCACTTGAGCAGGTCTTTGGGCACAGTGTTTTTATTCCCTTCCTTAAGCTGACTTGGTTTCTCTCTTTTGATGCCAACAAGTAGACCCTGAGCACCAAGCCTTGTGTTTTAAAATGATGCCATTTGCTGAGTGCTTTTCCAGTTTTCCCTATCACCTTCTTTTATTTTTCCCCAAGGGTGATAGAATTTTGGTCTCTTGGCAAACAAAAAAAAAGCAGCAAAGGCCAGACCCCTTCCACATCCTCTCAAAAACATACCCATGTATCTTTGTGGGACATTCATTTCCTCTGATCATATCTTCTCATGGTACAATCAGCCAATTCCTGTCTGGTTCAGACTTGACACCAAAGCTGTTATCTTGTTCATGACATCCACCCTTTCCTTAGGCACTTACAAGATTTAAATGGCCCAGTACTCATTTGGCTAATTCATCCCATCTTAGTTTAAGGAAGAGGAGGCTGAGAGGAGACCTCATTGCTGTCTACAACTACCTAAAGGGACACTGTGGAGAGACTGCTGCTGGGCTCTTCTCACAGGTGATTAGAGACAGAGCAGGGGGGAATAGCCTCAAGCTGAGGCTGGATAGGGTTAGGTTGGACATTAGGAAAAGGTTTAACACTAAGAGTGGTCATGGACTGGAATGAGCTGCCCAGGGAGGTGGTGGAGTCACCCACTCTGGATGTGTTTAAGGATGTGATGTTTAGGGATATGGTTTAAGGTGAATCTTGTTGAAAAAGTCTGGATGAGGCACTTAGTGCCATGGTCTGGTTGATTGGACAGGGCTGGGTGCTAGGTTGGACTGGATGAGCCTGAAGGTCTCTTCCAACCTGGCTGATTCTATTCTGTGACTCTATGACACAGCCTCAAGCTGCACCAGGGCAGGTTCAGGCTGGATGTTAGGAAGAAGTTCTTCACAGAGAGAGTGATTGGCATTGGAATGGGCTGCCTGGGAAGGTAGTGGAATCACCACCCCTGGAGGTGTTTAAAAGGAGGCTGGATGAGGCACTTAGTGCCATGGGTTAGTTAATTAGAAGGCTTAAGCGACAGGTTAGACTCGATAACCCTAGAGGTCCTTTCCGACCTGGTTAATGCTGTGACTCTTTTCCTTTTGACTTCCTGGGGTTTTGCAGAGCTTTTCTTTACCCATTATTTATCACTGTGTACTCTGCCTTTTCTCTGGAGACGTGCTCTGGGTTTCCATCTGGCAAGTCAATGCTTCCCTCCAAAGGGCCAGCTCTGAATTCCTGGTAGGGAGTTTGACATCTGTCTGCTTACACTGTCGCAATCCAGACCGTTTGTTGCCTGGTTTAAGGAGGCAGCTCTTGCTCTCTCCACATAAGTTTGGATTCTTATCAATCTCTGGCAGCAGGCCATTGAATCCAATACTGCCAGAACCTCAACTCTCACAGATCTATGTGTATGGAAAATGTTACATTTAGGACTTAGAGGTGGTTTCCCAGGCTACCTCCTTATCACTTGCATTGATAAGACAAGAAGGAAGAGGTGCCCTGGGAGAGCAGTTGTGCAAGGAGTGTTGGTCATTTGTCCTTAAAGGAGGTCAGGAACAGCTGGTTTGGTTCTTTAACACGATGTGTTGGTTAGCCTAAGAGGAGATGTGTCTTCCCCTCCTCAAGGAACTAGATCCCTATTTATCTGAATCCTGACACCTCTGCCACTAACACCCAATCCTTCCCACTTCCCACTCTTAATCTCAAAATCCTCCTAGAAATTCTCTGTCCTCCTAGAGAAAAAATGCCACTTGAATGCTGGCTAAAAGCCTCTTTTCTAATTAATACAGTTTTTTCCCCCTTAAGAGCATGTCCTCCACCTCTGAATGCTACTCCTCCCCTTATTGGCAAAGGAAATCAGAAACTGTTCACATTGCATCCTCTGGAGGAATAACTCCCATGTACCAGTACAGGCTGGGGGCTGACCTGAGGGAAAGCATCTCTGTGGAAGAAGACCTGGGAGTCCTGGTGGACAATAGGATGACCATGAGCCAGCAACGTGCCCTCATGGCCAAGAAGATCAGTGGAACCCTGGTGGACAACAGGATGACCATGAGCCAGCAATGTGCCCTCATGGCCAAGAAGGTCAGTGGAATCCTGGTGGACAACAGGATGACCATGAGCCAGCAATGTGCCCTCATGGCCAAGAAGGTCAGTGGAATCCTGGTGGACAACAGGATGACCATGAGCCAGCAATGTGCCCTCATGGCCAAGAAGGTCAGTGGCATGCTGGAGTGTATCAAGATGGGTTTGACCAGCAGGTCAAGGGAGGTTCTCCTCCCTTTCTACTCTGCCCTGGTGAGGCTGCATCTACAGTAATGTGTCCAGTTCTGGGCGCCTCAGCTCAAGAAGGACAGCTTGAAAGATCACATTCTGTGTTTCTGTGCTCTACAACCTCCCTGGAGGTGTTCAAGGCCAGGGTGGATGAGGCCTTGAGTGACCTGTTCTAGTGGGAGGTGTCCCTGCCTATGGCAGGGGGTTGGAACTGGCTGAGCTTTGAGGTCCCTTCCAACCTAAACCATTCTATGATTTGCTGTCGAATGCTGTAGAACTCGAGGCAGTCATTCATGGTCATCCTATCTATCTGCTTTAAGTGATCCAGTTATGAGATTTCCCTTTGCCCTGATTGCAGCTGAGCTACATTAATGCTGCTTTAGCCATCTTTAGTCATCAAACCCATTTAAGCTTTCCCACCAGAACTATCATACGTTGTAGCTTTTAATGGCAGAAGGAAAAAACCCAAACCCACTCTACCCAGCATGTGATTTTTCATTCTTCTCTTCACAAAGGTTATTTCTGCTTAATGCAGAGGAACAAAAGAGAAGAAAGGAGAAAACGTTGCTGATGATTTCATCAAGCCCTGAAACATACCAACAATAGCCTTGTGCTGGCATCCAGACATCTTTGCTCTCTGCTGCATGTCATCTACTTTGTCATCTTCAGCACTGTTGACAACGTGCTTGAAAGCTACCTCTGCAGTTTCATGTGTGCTGCCACATCCCTTTGTTATGAAGTCGTTTGTATTGTTGCTTCCCTCTCTCTCCATAGCTACGGTGTCTGCTTGTTTGTTTGAGAGCCCTGCGGGTTGACTGGGAGCACCAAGGCTGCCCTCCGACAGGAAGAACTGCAGCCCTGGGGACATCATCAGTAAGTTTGCA
Organism: Pogoniulus pusillus; assembly: GCF_015220805.1. NCBI lineage: Eukaryota > Metazoa > Chordata > Aves > Piciformes > Lybiidae > Pogoniulus > Pogoniulus pusillus. Next base: position 3,089,858 of record NC_087288.1, on the reverse strand, counting down.
GATGACACCAAGCTAGGAGCAGCTGTGGAGCTGTTGGAGGGTAGCAGAGCCCTGCAGAGGGACCTGGCCAGGCTGGATGGGTGGGCAGAGGCCAAGGGGATGAGACTGAACAAGGCCAAGTGAAGGGTTCTGCACTTTGGCCACAACAACCCCAAGCAGCACTGCAGGCTGGGGCCAGAGTGGCTGAGAGCAGCCAGGCAGAGAGGGAGCTGGGGGTGCTGGCAGAGAGGAGCTGCAGAGGAGGCAGCAGTGCCCAGGTGGGCAGCAGAGCCAGTGGCATCCTGGGCTAGCTCAGGAGCAGTGTGGGCAGCAGGACAAGGGAGGTTCTTCTGCTCCTGTGCTCAGCACTGCTCAGGCCACACCTTGAGTGCTGTGTCCAGTTCTGGGCTCCTGAATTGCAGAGAGCTGTTGAGGTGCTGGGAGGTGTTTGGAGAAGGGCAGCAAGGCTGGGGAGGGACCTGGAGCACAGCCCTGTGAGGGGAGGCTGAGGGAGCTGTGGTTCTAGGATTCATTTTAAGCATAAAATGAAACTGTCAAACACATTTCCCTTGGCAGGTGCCCTGATGGGCAGAAGATGGTTCAGGAACACAGCAGCACTGGCGTGGATGGCAGAACCGAAGCCCTGGCTGGGTACGGCGCAATGCAGTGGACAGGTTTGCGTCGGCTGCGGGAGCGCTTCCGCAGCCCAGACAAGTCCATTAGCCTCTGCTGACGCTCAGGAGCTCTCAGAAGCCCTCAGCTAATGCTGCCTTCCTAAACAATGATTTACTTTGAGCTATTGCACAGCACAGTGTTTTTCTGAGAGAGCATTCGGGAGGCAGTGATTAGGAGATATGTTTTCTGCTCCCTCGCAAGGCGAAACTGGGGCAGACAAATGGAATTGTCTGATTGCAAAAGAATAATCTCAGCTCCTCTGGCCTTTCTGAGAAGAAGGGGAAGGTTTGTTCACCTCCTCTACGCTGCCCTCTCTAAACTCCCTGTGTAAATGTGAATAGATCAAAAGCCACAGGTGCCAGTGCAGGCAGCAGCTCGGGCATGAAGCAGAAGGAACAACTTTTAGACAATTAACTCGGCTGCAGCGGGGACCACCTGGAACAAATCTGCAAAGCAAACAGTGCACAGAAACCCAGTGGGCAGCTCCAAGGATTGCTGTCACCTGTGTGCTACTTCATTAGAAAAGAAGCATCCATCTTCCAGCTCAAGCAGGAAGCCAGAGCAGATCTCTTGACAGTTGATACAACTGCCCCTGCTCGGTGACACATTTGTGTGGCTCCGTGCAAGGAGAAGCTTGCGACGACTCCAGCGGCTGCAGCTCTGTCTTGGCACAGCCACAGCAACTGCTCCTGTATTTTCCTCTTGGTCTCAAAAGCTTGCTTTGATAAGGCTGCTGGTAGTGTCAGCCAATGGCTCAGTATGCAGAGCAGGAGCAAGGCATGCATCAGCAAACTGGAATGAACCAGTCAGCTTCAGCCTGCCCCTGGAACTTCAGACTTTGCTGTGTTTATATTTTTCTCCATTAGAGACCCACAGCAGGAGCCATAAAATTCGTCATCACTTGGTTTATTCCTGCCAAGGGTTTGCTGAAGACACGAGCCTACAGCACAGAAACGTTGGGCCAGGCTGGGATTGATGCTCTGAGGATTAGCCACACACCCTCTTTGTCCTTAAGCCCACTGCTGCTGTGTGTTTGGAGGACGCTGTGGGATGCGTGGTCAGAATTGGCAAAGATGGACAAAAGATCTGCTCCACCCTAGTGAGGTTTAGTCTGGAGTTTTGTGTCCAGTTCCAGGCTCCCAGTTCAAGAGAGACAGGGAACTGCTGGAGAGAGTCCAAAAAAGAGCTGCAAGAATGATTAAGGGAATAAAAAGCTGAGAGACTGGGAGCTGTTTAGCCTGGAGAAGACTGAGAAGGGACCTGATCAACGTTGATAAATACCTTAAGGGTGGGTGCCAAGAACATGCCAGGCTCTTTTCAGTGGTGCCCTGTGATAGGATGAGGGGCAGTAGATACAAAGTGGAACACAGGAAATTCTACCTCAACACTCCAAAACTTCACTTTGAGGCTATTAGAGGCTGTCCAGACAGGTTGTGAAGTCTCCTCTGGAGACTTATGAAATGTATCTGTACTCAGCACTGGTCAGGCCACACCTGGAGTGCTGTGACAAGGTGTGGGCTCCTCAATTCAGGAGAGATGTTGACCTGCTGGAAGGTGTCCAGAGAAGGACAGCAAGGCTGGGGAGGGGCCTGGAGCACAGCTCTGTGAGGAGAGGCTGAGGGAGCTGGGGGTGTGCAGCCTGCAGCAGAGGAGGCTCAGGGCAGAGCTCATTGCTGTCTGCAGCTACCTGAAGGGAGGCTGTAGCCAGGTGGGGTTGGGCTCTGCTGCCAGGCAACCAGCAACAGAAGAAGGGGACACAGCCTGAAGCTGTGCCAGGGCAGGTCTAGGCTGGATGCTGTTAGGAAGTTGTTGTCAGAGAGAGTGATTGGCACTGGAATGGGCTGCCCAGGGAGGTGGTGGAGTCTCTGTGCCTGGAGGTGTTGAAGCCAAGCCTGGCTGGGGCACTTAGTGCCATGGTCTGGTTGCTTGGCCAGGGCTGGGTGCTAGGTTGAGCTGGATGATTTTGGAGGTCTCTCCCAACCTGGTTGATTCTATGGATGCATTTCTGTGTGGCCCTGCTCAAGGTCAACCTAATTTTTGGCTGGAAGGTTGGACATGATCTCAAGAGGTCCTTGCCAACTTTTACCATTCTGTGGGCCTGTGATCTCTGAACCCAGAGTAGCAGAAAGTGCTGCAGTTTGCTGCTGCAGACCCCAGGCAGCTCTGCTCTACTGACAGACACTTCCAACAGGGAGTGGTGGAGCTGACCACACCTCCAACCAGTGATGGGAGCAAACTTTACAGAGCTGCTTCACATTCAGGCTCCTGGGAGAGCCCTGGCAAAGCCCAGGGAATGTGTTTATCAGCCAGCTGAGGCATTGGCACTGATAAACTGCACCAACATCATCAACAGATATGTGGCTCGTGGGAAATGCATATTTTATGACAGAACAAATGGCTTTTCTACAACCAAACTGCAGCAGTACACGGGGAAACATATTGCTTGTCACACAAGCACTTGCTGTTAGAGTTAGGGTATTGCAGACTGGTCCTTCTTCCCCCCTCTTTTCTCCACCAGAAAGAATCTTGTCAATTAGTGTAGCAATTCACAGAATCACAGAATTAACCAGGCTGGAAAAGACCTTTGAGATCATCAAGTCCAACCTATCACCTAACACCTGTTAATTAACTAAGCCATGGCACTAAGTGCCTCATCCAGCCTCCGTTTAAACACCTCCAGGGATAGGGACTCCACCACCTCCCTGGGCAGCCCATTCCAGTGCCAAACACTCATTCTGTAAAGAACTTCTTCCTAATCTCCATCCTGAACCTGTCCTCCTGCCTTGTAAAACCCAAACCATGCTTTTTGGTGCTGCAGAACAGACCAGCAGCAACAAAAAGGAAAAGGATTAGAGCATTCTGGAATATTTTCTGTAGTTTATGCACCGTTGATCTGCTTTCCTTTAAAGTAAACCAGTAGTCAGGATTCACCTTCCAGCTTGTCATACATACCATCAACCGGGTTGGAAGAGAGCTCCAAGCTCATCCAGCCCAACCTAGCACCCAGCCCTGGCCAAGCAACCAGACCATGGCACTAAGTGCCTCAGCCAGGCTTGGCTTCAACACCTCCAGGCACAGTGACTCCACCACCTCCCTGGGCAGCCCATTCCAGTGCCAATCACTCTCTCTGACAACAACTTCCTCCTAACATGCAGCCTAAGCCTGCCCTGGCACAGCTTGAGGCTGTGTCCCTTCTTCTGCTGCTGCTTGCCTGGCAGAAGAGCCCAACCCCACCTGGCTACAGCCTCCCTTCAGGTAGTTGTAGAGAGCAATGAGCTCTGCCCTGAGCCTCCTCTTGCAATACCAGCTTGCAGAGCATACAAGCAGACTTCTAGTTGCAAAGGGCTGTTCAGTTATGGCAATGATGGGACTAGGTTTGAGTGTAGGATTAAATCTGATTGCTTTTAGCTGGATTAATGCCACCTGATTATTATTATTTTCTTCCTCCAGTAAAAGAAAAATAGCACTACTATAGCTAGGAAGCAAACTACCACTTTTAGCACAGCTCTCCCTAATTAACCCTGCTTAGAAACCATCAGGAGGAGCAGAACACCACATAGCTGCACCTAGCCAGCTCTGGATGTTTAGTTCAGGTATCTTGCTGCAAGGGCACACTGTGCTGCAGAGAGGCAGCACACACACACTGTAATTATGCTTATCAGCCTGCTCACACCATAATTAATTAGGGGCTTTGGATGTGTACAGTGATGACAATAAAACACTGGCATTTTGTCAACAGTTACTTCACCCCAGGCACCGCCTAATGAGCCACAGCCTGCCGCATAGGTGGGACTGAAATAACCATGGTAACTCTGGGTCTACACTGACATTTTAATGACCACTAAACCCCCCCCCCCCTCTTATCCTCAGGCCATCAAGAGGCAGCTGAATAAAGTAGCCTCCACACAACGCATGAAAAATGTTAAGCACCGGTAGGGCTTGAACTCATTTAGATCCACCTCAGAAGGAGAGATAAACAGAACACAAAAGCATGTATTAGGGAGCAATAATGAAACCACCACAGCCTGCTGCAGCAGCTGCCATTAAAATGTCAGTCTCCACCAAGAGCTCGCACAAATTGGTATCTAAGCTACCACAATCATTTCCAATTTGAAGTGTAAGTGCCTCTTACTACACACTGGCTTTATGAACGGCAGCAGCGGCAGCGGCCAGCGTCTCGCACGCTCGCTCACCGCCAAACCGCGGGAGAAAAACTATCACTTATAAAGCACAGCAATTCTCCAGCACAGGGGATGAATGCAGCGCTTGAGCAACGCTTTTCACACCACCTGACCTGTTTTTTTTAGAGGTGAAAGCCTCTATTTTATTACGGTGTTCATCATTCAGATGACAAGCCTGGTCTCGTTAAGCTACTCAGAGCGACACCGTTCCCTCCGCGGTGATGAGGGAGAGCAGCTGAGAGTGCGTAAAACCACCTGCAAAACTGTCTGGTGTTCAGAAGTTCCACTTACCAAAATGAAGAGACAACCAGAGGCAAGTTTGGTGTGTTCAGGGATAGTAGAAAACACGGACAAAATCAAGCAACCAAACACAAGGAGAAAACTGAAAAAGAAAGAATAGTAATAACTGTTAATATTTTGCAGGTCCCTGGCCCCAGTAGCTACATTGATCCTACTCCAGCAACAGTAATAGAATCACAGAATCATAGAATCAAGCAGGTTGGAAGAGAGCTCCAAGCTCAGCCAGTCCAACCTAGCACCCAGCCCTGGCCAACCAACCAGACCATGGCACTAAGTGCCCCAGCCAGGCTTGGCTTCAACACCTCCAGCGACGGTGACTGCACCACCTCCCTGGGCAGCCCATTCCAATGCCAATCACTCTCTCTGTGAAGAACTTCCTCATGCTTCTGAGCAGCACGGGTAGAGTTCATGAAGACACCACAAGAAACACCATTCTCTTGGAGAAATGACCCAAAACCACACAAGCACCACTTTTGGTATCACAATCCTGCACCTTTACACACTCTGGAACCTCCCAGAGACTTAACAGAGAAGTTCACCAAAGGGAGTGCTTTCTCCCCGGCCTGAAAAATCATTTCTTCCACAACTGACACAGACAGAATCACAGTATCACACAGTATCACAGTATTATCAGGGTTGGAAGAGACCTCACAGATCATCAAGTCCAACCCTTCACCACAGAGCTCAAGGCTAGACCATGGCACCAAGTGCCACGTCCAATCTTGACTGTTCTGGTTGGAAAAGACCTCTAAGATCACTGAGTCTAACCTGTTCTAGTGGGAGGTGTCTCTGTCTGTGTTGGGGAGTTGGAACTAGATGGTCTTCAAGGTCCCTTCCAGCCTAAACCATTCTATGGTTCTGTGACCAATCTAACACCACCACTGCCATTCATAGAATCATAGCATCAACCAGGTTGGAAGAGACCTCCAAGATCATCCACATCAACCTAGCACCCAGCCCTGGCCAATCAATAGACCATGGCACTAAATGCCCCAGCCAGGCTTGGCTTCAACACCTCCAGCCACACAGACTCCACCACCTCCCTGGGCAGCCCATTCCAATGCCAATCACTCTCTCTGACAACAACTTCCTCCTAACATCCAGCCTAGACCTCCCCTGGCACAACTTGAGACTGTGTCCCCTTGTTCTGTTGCTGGGTGCCTGGCAGCAGAGCTCAACTCCACCTGGCTACAGCCTCCCTTCAGGTAGTTGTAGACAGCAGTGAGCTCTGCCCTGAGCCTCCTCTTCTGCAGGCTAAATTCTATAACTACATCCTAGTGACAGAGGCAGAAATGTGGTTTCTGCTCATTAAGACCTGCAAGGGGGTCAAAATAAAATTAAGAAGTGACTAAGACTTTATGGTAAAAGGATGTAATTTCCTTCTGCTGAGTTTCCTTAGTTCTGAACCTGCTGAAATGATCTTCTCTGACTTCCTTTGTGTTTAGGTATTAAAAACTGCTCTTGTGCAGTTGTATTCCAGTAATGCCAACTAAACTGGAGTCCCAGTTGTACTGGGTCTGGTCCAAACACACAGGTTTTCACTTGGGAGAGATCTCTTAGAGCACAGTTATAGAAAACAGACACAGCAGGGAAGGAAAGGAAGCTGTTCCCACAGCACAGCTGCAGAACACAGCACAGAGAAGGTAAGAGACTTGCCTAGGGCTACACAGAAAGTCTTTGTAAGGGCAATAAACCTGAGCCTTTTATATCCCAGCCCAGACCTCCCATCACAGATCCTCCACTCACCCACCACTTTGCCACAGCATCTCAGGATGGTGAGTTAGAAGCTCAGGGTGGGCAAAGGGTTAATTCATGAGAGGTGGGAAAAGTGAGTCAGGGGGTGGAATCAGGACAGTTAAGCAGTGTATTAATCAAAAGAAAGGTAAATCTTCAGGAAAGCCAGGGGCAGTCTGGATCAGCAACTGGCAGGCACAGTTCTGCAGGTTACCCATGGAAAGCAGAAAGAATCCTCACAGCAATACCTAAGAATAGTCTCAGAGAGAGATTTCTGAACCCTCTGTAACCTTTTGTTCTCAGCTTTTTTTCCCTTTCTCCCCAGCAGCTCTACAAGGAGCAGAGCATTGGCATTAACTGTTGTTATTAAACAGCAAAAAGAAAACTGCCTGCATTCATCCACCCACAAATTCAAATCACAGACTCAGACTTGTCTCAGACTCAGAGGTCATCCAGTTCCAACCCCCTTGCCATGGGTAGAGACACCTCACACTAGATAGGGTTGCTCAGAGCCTCATCCAGCCTGGCCTTAAACACCTTCAAGGATGAGGCTTCTACCACCTCCCTGGGCAACCTGTTCCAGAGTTTCACCACCCTCATGGTGAAGAACTTCTTCCTGACATCTAATCTGAATCTACCTACTCCTAGTTTTGCTCCATCCCCCTTAATTCTTCCCCCCTGATCAGGGGACTGGAACACCTCTCCTACAAAGACAGGCTGGGAGAGCTGGTGTGGTTCAGCCTGGAGAAGAGAAGGCTCTGGGAGACCTAACAGCAGCCTGCCAGTATCCAAAGGGGGCTACAGGAAGGTTGCAGAGGGACTCCTTGCCAAGGCCTGCAGTGATAGGACAAGGGGCAGTGGTTTGGAATTAGATATTTGGATTGGATGCCAGGAGCAAGTTCTTTACCACAAGGGTGGTGAGACACTGGAACAGGTTGCTCCGCTACAAGAGGTGGTTGAGGCCCCATCCCTGGAGATATTCAAGGTGAGGCTCAAGAAGGCTTTGAGCAACCTCATCTAGTGGAGAGAGCCTGCAGGAAGGCTGGGGAGGGACTATTGACAAGGTCTTGTAATGCCAGGATGAGGAGGAATGGATTTAAATGGGCAGAGGGGAGACTGAAACTGGATGTTAGGAAATGGTTCTTTGCAGTGAGGGTGGTGAAACACTGGCACAGGTTACCCAGAGAGGTTATGGAGCACAGAAGCATAGATCAAAGATCACATTCTGTCATCCATAACCTCCCTGGAGGTGCTCAAGGCCAGGTTGGATGAAGTCTTGAGCAACTTGTTCTAGTGGGAGGTGTCCCTGCCTATGGTGGGGGGTTGGAACTGGATGACCTTCGAGGTCCCTTCCAACCTATATCATCCTATAATTCCATAATTCTATATCCCTGCTTACTGCAAGGAGCTTGGACTAGGTGACCTCTGGAGGACCCTTCCACCCCAAACCATTCCATGCCACATACTACACAAAAGACTTTTGCTGTAGGTAGGGAGCAGCACAAAGCAAACCACAGAGCAGTTCTACTTGCCCGCGGCGGTTCGGTTGGGATCACACATTCGCTGGGGCTGAAACAAACCCAGATGGTCTTTCCTTCCCCATCAGCCAGTAAAACACATGCCTCAGGCTGCAACTTCCCATACAATTATTCAAGCACTGCCCCAGCCTTGTGCTTTATCAAAAGCAGCAACTCCTGTTTTACTTGGGCAGCACTAGTTCGGGAGGCAGCTCCTTTCATCTCCCCCTCCCCTGCTCCTGAAAGCACACACTAATTGGAGAGGAGCCAGTTTATGAAAGATAATATAACTCAGAAGCTTTGATATTTATTCAACCTGCCCCTCATAAAACTTCTCTAACAGGTTAATTAGGAGCTACCAATTCCCCATTTATTTAATTTCCAGCAGAATTTTTACTGCACTTTGTGGCTTTTAAGGGCCGCCTGCGCGGAAGAGGAACATTCCAGCTCAAAGCTACTGTTGAAACATCAACTCAGGGAATGTTGTCAGCATAAAAAAAAGCCAAACAACCCAAATAAATCCACAAATCCACACAGGGAAGGTCTTTAAAATGCTATTCTGCTACGTTATTTACTGCCGGAAGTAAAAATAATCAGAAGTTAAAACATCTGCAAACTGTTTTATGACCTCTCCTGTAAACAATAAAAACCTATCGCTGCTAAAGTGACATAATTAAGTGATTAGACCACCAGAGTTATGTTGCAGTGTTGTCTGAAAACTGATTTCATCCCTGCAAATGCAAGGAAAGACTTCTAGGGTTATCACCAAAAGCGTTTGCAAAGCACTTTCTTTGCATCCAGCTCTGGAGCCACTGTGACAAGAAGGATGTGGAGATGCTGGAGTGTGTCCAGAGCAGGGCCAGGAGGATGCTCAGAGGCTGCAGCAGCTCTGCTGTGAGCACAGACTGAAAGAGTTGGGGCTGTGCAGTCTGCAGAAGAGGAGGCTCCCAGGTGACCTTCAACCAGGTTGGAAGAGATCTCCAAGATCATCCAGTCCAACCTAGCATCCATCTCTATCCAAGAATCATAGAATCAACCAGGTTGGAAGAGACCTCCAAGCTTATCCAGTCCAACCTAGCACCCATCTCTATCCAAGAATCATAGAATCAACCAGGTTGGAAGAGACTTCCAAGCTTATGCAGTCCAACCTAGCACCCAGCTCTATCCAAGAATCATAGAGTCAACCAGGTTGGAAAAGACTTCCAAGCTTATCCAGTCCAACCTAGCACCCAGCTCTATCCAAGAATCATAGAGTCAACCAGGTTGGAAAAGACTTCCAAGCTTATCCAGTCCAACCTAGCACCCAGCTCTATCCAAGAATCATAGAGTCAACCAGGTTGGAAAAGACTTCCAAGATCATCCAGTCCAGCTCTATCCAAGAGATCAAGTCCAACCCTCCTACAGAGCAGGACCACAAGATCTCTCTCAGATCACAGAGGAACACATCCAGATGTGCTCCAGAGAAGGAGACTGCACAATCTCTCAATGTCCTTCTTGTAGTGAGGTCCCCAAGAGTGAGCTCACTATTCGAGGTGCAGCCTTGCCAATGCTGAGTACAGGCACACAATCGCTTCCCTGCTCGAGTTGAGTTTTGCTGAGCAGCTCTCCCAGCACAGAGACAGATCTCTGATGAGAAGGCTGCCCTGCCCCAGGGCTGGATACTCTCACCCCTCTCACCCTTCTTGGTGTGTGAGAAATGGAAGCCCTCACGAGTTCAGTGTGGCATGGGGTTGATGTGGACAGAGGAAAGGAGCATCTGCAGGGCTAGGAGTTCCTGTTCTCTACATGCAGGATTTGCAAGGCACTAAGTTCCCACAGAGGAGGAAGAATCCATACAACTACTTGAAGGGACATCGTGGAGAGGCTGCTGGGCTCTTCTCACAGGTAACTGGAGACAAAACAAGGGGGAATGGCCTTAAGATGAGACTGGAGAGGTTCAGATTGGACATCAGGAAAAAGTTTTTTGTGGAGAGAGTGGTCAGGGACTGGAATGAGCTGCCCAGGGAGGTGGTGGAGTCACCCACCCTGGGTGTGTTTAAGGATGTGGTGCTTAGGGCTATGGTTTAAGGTGAATCTTGCAGAGTAGGTTGAACTTGGTGACCCTGAGGGGCTTTTCCAACCTGGACATTTCTGTGTGATTCTGTGCTAGCAGTGGGAGCCTGAGCAGCACATATTCTGGAGCAGATGTGCATGCTCAAGGCAGGAAGGCAGCAGAAAGCTGACAGCTCTCATCAGACTCAGTGAGCTTCCCAGGGTCTCCAAGCACACTGCTCTTGGAGGTGAGCAGAAACACCTTTAGCAGGACACAGAAAGACAAAGGCTGAAACACTTTCTTAGTTTCAGGAAGACTTGAAAGTGAGAATGTGGGCAAGGAGAGGCATGAGGAGGACATTTATGCAGGTCCTGTGGTGCCTCCCTTAAAAAGTAATCTTTTCAACATCTCTATAAAGCAGATAAAGCACTGCTGACACGGTGGAAAAGAACACAGCTTAACAGTTTTGATAGTGCAAGCCATGTGGATTAAATTTTCCATCATTTATAGTTTCAACCTGACTTGTTTAGGCAGGAAAATGAGATATGACAAAGGTTATGACAATTTGTTAACCATGTTTGACAGAAGCTGCATCTAAAAAGCTCATAAATTTCTCCTGGGTTTGGTTGGGGTTTTTTTTTTGCACTTCAACCTTTTCCTCAAGTGGAAGAGTGGAACATGTTGAGGGCTTGATCCTGCACTGCCTTCTACCCAGAAGTAACACCCTAAGGAGAATGAAAGGCTTTGTCTCTTAAGATATGCATAGCAGACTGGAGAGGAAACATGAAAGCAGCTTTTGAGTGGAAGAGTCTAACACATTGAGGGCTTGATCCTGCACTGCCTTCTACCCAGGAGTAACACCCTAAGGAGTATGAAAGCCTTTGTCTCTTTATTGATGATCTGGACCAGGGGATTGAGTCCTGCACCAGTAAGTTTGCAGATGACACCAAGCTAGGAGCAGCTGTGGAGCTGTTGGAGGGTAGGAGAGCCCTGCAGAGGGACCTGGCCAGGCTGGATGGGTGGGCAGAGGCCAATGGGATGAGACTGAACAAGGCCAAGTGAAGGGTTCTGCACTTTGGCCACAACAACCCCAAGCAGCACTGCAGGCTGGGGACAGAGTGGCTGAGAGCAGCCAGGCAGAGAGGGAGCTGGGGGTGGTGGGAGAGAGGAGCTGAAGATGAGGCAGCAATGCCCAGGTGGGCAGCAGAGCCAATGGCATCCTGGGCTGGCTCAGGAGCAGTGTGGGCAGCAGGACAAGGGAGGTTCTTCTGCCCCTGTGCTCAGCACTGCTCAGGCCACCCCTGCAGTGCTGTGTCCAGTTCTGGGCTTCTCCACTGCAGAGAGCTGTTGAGGTGCTGGAAGGTGTTTGGAGAAGGGCAGCAAGGCTGGGGAGGGGCCTGGAGCACAGCCCTGTGAGGAGAGGCTGAGGGAGCTGGGGGTGTGCAGCCTGTAGCAGAGGAAGCTCAGGGCAGAGCTCATTGCTGTCTGCAGCTGCCTGCAGGGAGGCTGTAGCCAGGTGGGGTTGGGCTCTGCTGCCAGGCAAGCAGCAACAGAAGAAGGGGACACAGCCTGGAGTTGTGGCAGGGGAGGTCTAGGCTGGATGTTGTTAGGAAGTTCCTGTCAGAGAGAGTGATTGGCATTGGAATGGGCTGCCCAGGGAGGTGGTGGAGTCTGTGTGTCTGGAGGTGTTGAAGCCAAGCCTGGCTGGGGCACTTAGTGCCATGGTCTGGTTGACTGGGTAGGGCTGGTTGCTAGGTTGGACTGGATGAGCTTGGAGATCTCTTCCAACCTGGTTGATTCTGTGATTCTATGAATGCAGGTTTTGAGTGGAAGAGTCTAACACATTGATCCTGCACTGCCTTCTACCCACAAGTAACACCCTGAGGAGTATGAAAGCCTTCATCTCTTAATATATGAATAGCAGACTGGAGAGGAAACATGAAAGCAGTTTTTGAGTGGAAGAGTCTAACATGTTGAGGGCTTGATCCTGCACCCAGAAATAACACTCTAAGGAGTATGAAAGCCTTCATCTCTTAAAATATGAATAGCAGACTGAAGAGGAAACATGAAAGCAATTTTGGAGCAAAAAAAAACCCCAAAGCCCACGTTGAACCAAACCCATCTCTTAATCTATTCCTTCTGTGCCTCCTTACCTTTCAGAAAGATTTCAAATGAATTTCATGTCTGAACTAGTTTAAGAACTGAAACTGCTGCTGAAGCAACTTGTTCAGTGGAGTGAGTTTTTGTCAGGAGCTGATGAAGAAATTCTTCTTCTTCTTTTTTTTTTTTCAAGAAGCATTTGATATTTTTTCTCCCCTGCTATGGGGACAGGCTGAGGGAGCTGGGGGTGTTCAGCCTGCAAAAGAAGAGGCACCCAGGAGACCTAAGAGCAGCCTGCTGGTACCTGAAGCCTGCAAGAGGGATGGAGAGAGACTGTTTGCAGGGGCAGGAAGAGAGGCAATGGCTTCAAACTATAAACTCTGCACTATCAAGTTCACCAAGAAGCTGCATCTGTAAGACCACATCTAAGCAATTCATGGTAGGTGCCCATAGCACAGAGTCATTCAGGTTGGAAAAGACCCCTGAGATCATCAAGTCCAACTACTAACTCTACTCCACTAATAAAACACAGCACTAAGCTCCAATCTGAATGACCTTTAAACACATCCAGGGATGGTGACTCAACCACTTCCCTGGGCAGTCTGTTCCAGTGCTTGATCACTCTTACAGTGCCAAAGTTTTTCCTAATGTCTATCCCAAGCCTCCCTTGCTGCAGCTTGAGGCTGTTCCCTCTTGTTCTATCACCAATGACCTGTGAGAAGAGACCAGCACCTCCCTCTCTATATTGCCCTTTCAGGGAGTTGTAGAGCCAGTAGTGAGCTCTTGTGGCTAGCAGGGTCAATGCTATTCTGGGGTGCATTAGAAGGGAGGTTAGGAGGTCAAGAGAGGTTCTCCTCCTTCTCTACTCTGGTGAGGCTGCACCTGGAATATTATGTCCAGTTTTGGGCTACTCAGTTCAAGAAGGACCTCAGGGAACAGCTTGAGAGAGTCCAACACAGGGCCACAAAGATGCTAAGGGAGTGGAACATCTCTGTTAGGAGGAGAGCTTGAGGGAGCTGGGGTTGTGCTGCAGGGAGAGGAGGAGACTGAGAGGTGACCTCCTTGATGTTGATAAACACCTGTGGGGTGAGTGCCAAGAGGCTTGCAGCATTTGTACACCTTTTGGGAACACAGACACACAAAATATATGGAGTTTGTCCTATGGTAATGCAGAAAATGGAAGTTACAGAATGAAGCTGAACAGCACCTCAACATCTCTCTTGAATTGAGGGGCCCAGAACTGGACACAGCACTCAAGGTGTGGCCTGAGCAGTGCTGAACACAGGGGCAGAAGAACCTCCCTTGTCCTGCTGCCCACACTGCTCCTGAGCCAGCCCAGGATACCATTGGCTCTGCTGCCCACCTGGGCACTGCTGCCTCCTCTTCAGCTCCTCTCTCCCAGCACCCCCAGGTCCCTCTCTGCCTGGCTGCTCTCAGCCACTCAGTCCCCAGCCTGCAGTGCTGCTTGGGGTTGTTGTGGCCAAAGTGCAGAACCCTGCACTTGTCCTTGTTCAATCTCATCCCATTGGCCTCTTCAGTCTCATCCAGCCTGGCCAGGTCCCTCTGCAGGGCTCTCCTACCTTCCAACAGCTCCACACCTGCTCCTAGCTTGGTGTCATCTGCAAACTTAATCCCCTGGTTCAGATCATCAATAAAGATATTGAACAGGACTGTGCCCAGCACTGATCCTTGGGGGACACTACTAGTGCCAGCTGCCAACTGGATGTGGCACCATTCACCACCACTCTCTGGTCCTGGCCTGTGACAAAGCTGGTGAGGGGCTTGGAGCACAGCCCTGTGAGGAGAGGCTGAGGGAGCTGGGGAGGTGCAGCCTGCAGCAGAGGAGGCTCAGGGGTCACTTGGAGTCGCCGTGCCTGGAGGGGTTGAAGCCAAGCCTGGCTGAGGCACTTAGTGCCATGGTCTGGTTGTTTGGCCAGGGCTGGGCACTAGGTTGGACTGGATGAGCTTGGAGCTCTCTTCCAACCTGCTTGATTCTATGAGTCTATGAATGAATATCCTTAGGGGGAGGTGTCCCTGACTATGGCAGGAGGTTGGAACCAGATAATCTTTGAGGTCTCTTCCAACCTAAACCATTCTATGGTTCTAACACTGCTGCCTAATGTGTTTCTGTAACATCATTTGTCCTTTGCAGTCTGTTTATCCCTAACCTCATCCACAATCTGGGGCAAAGAGAAACACTCAACCTTTTTCTGCACTCAGATGCCTCACTGACCAAGAAAAAAAAATCATCCTTCAGGTTAGAAAGGTACAGATGTGTAAGAAAGAACTGTGTTTTGCTGGCAATTACTGGCACAATCCCCTTCAAAATCAGCTTTTTAGGTCTTCAGACTGCAAGATGGAAATGCTGCTGCCACTACCAGTTGTTTGTTTTGTTGAAGAGAGAGAGTGAAATGAAAAGCACAGAAGAATTGCAGGGCTCTTGGGTACTTTTCATCCCACTGGGAACAGTCTCATCTTTGCTCAGTGCTGGGAGTGTAGCTCAGCAGAGCTAAGGATGATTGATGGTAATGGGGCCAGACATCACTCACCATCATTATCTAATAGTCCATCAGTGGCCAGCAGTGTCATGGCTTTGGCAGATAAAACCATACAGGGTTGGGAGGAGAGAAAAAAAAGCCTGTCTAGCAGCCACTGGAGTTAATCCCACTCATTGTGACTCAGCTACAGACCCCCCCAGTAAATCACAGTGGTCCAGGGAATGGCAGAGTTACACCTGATGGCTCCTGGTGGTCTGCACCATCAAATGGCAAGGACTACCTCCAGCAGCCTTTTGGCCTGGGTGAAACAGCACTTTCCTAAACAACTGCTGGGTGTGCTCTGGGAGTCAGCATGCCCCTAGCTGAAGGTTGTCTCTGGACTTGGGACTTGCTAGTACATCTTGTACTGTGGACAGGTACTTCTGTTTTCACAGAAGCACACAGAATTAATCAGGTTGGAAATGACCTCTGAGATCATTGAGTCCAACCTACCACCTGCCTTTGAGATTCAGCTTGAGAGGGTGCTGGACCAGCTCATTTCAACTGCACTGTTACTTAAGAAAGGGTGGAACAGATGATCCTTGGGGTCCCTCCCAACCTGCCACTTACAGAATCACAGAATTAACCAGGTTGGAAGAGACCTTCGAGCTCATCCAGTCCAACCTAGCACCTAACACCTTCTAATTAACTAACCCATGGCACTAAGTGCCTCATCCACTCTCCTTTTAAACACCCTCAGGGACGGTGACTCCACCACCTCCCTGGGCAGCCCATTCCAATGCCAATCACTCTCTCTGACAACAACTTCCTCCTAACATCCAGCCCAGACGTCTCCTGGCACCACTTGAGGCTGTGTCCCCTTCTTCTCTTGCTGGTTGCCTGGCAGAAGAGACCAACCTCACCTGGCTACAGCCTCCCTGCAGGCAGCTGCAGACAGCAATGAGCTCTGCCCTGAGCCTCCTCTTCTGCAGGCTGCACACCCCCAGCTCCCTCAGCCTCTCCCCACAGGGCTGTGCTCCAGGCCCTTCAACAACTTTGGTGCTCCTCTCTGGTCATGTTTGAGCACTTCAGCATCTTCCAGCACCTCAACATCTGAAAGTCTCCAGAGCCTCCTTCTCTGGAGACTTTCAAATCCTGCCTGGATGCATTCCTGTGCAAACTACCCTAGAGTGATCCTGGCTTGGCAGTGAGGTTGGACTTGATGATCTCTGGAGGTCCCTTCCAACCTCTAAAGTTCTGTGGTTCTGTGATTCTGGATGTCAAGTTACTGTGCAGAAAAAAACCCAACATTATGACACTTAAGCCCATGCCCCAAGTTCTATCAGACAAGCTACTTAGGGGATGAGCTGCAATTTATCATCAATGAGCACAGCTTAGGATTGGTTTGCATCTTAATTGAAGGCAAGGACAGAGGCAAAGCCTACTGAAAATTCAGCCATTCAAATTCAGAATTGAATAAAATGCTTGAGACTAAAACTACTCTGAAAGAGTTGAGATTAAGACATGTAACCCAACAGGGCAATGCCAGGCTGATGCTGTGGCAACACCCAAAGAGCAGCTGAGCATTTTCCCTCGGAACAAAACCCAACCTCATTATTTCTCCTGGGTTTTTTTTTTTCCACTAGGGTATTATATATTAGATTTTGCTTTGGGTTTAGACTCCTCTCTCAGGGGTTATGGTCAGTAATCTTGAGAATTAAAGGAGTTCTACAAGGGAAGGGACCATTTAAAGGCAGTCATGCAAATATACAGCTGCAGTACAGCAGTAAAAGGAGCTCTTTTTCATCATACACCTGAAGAAGGCCTATTAGTATTAGTTATTTCTACTAGTATTCCAGGGGTGTGAACAAAGTAGTACCCACAAATCCTCCAATAATAGCTTCACAGGCTGCAAAAGAACACAGTTATTATGGCAGCAATGCTCATTTTCATGATATAGACTGGAGAAAAAAAGGCTCCTGGGAGACCTTACAGCAGCCTTCCAGTACCTGAAGGGGGGCTACAAGGAAGCTGGTGAGGGATTTTTTACAAGGGCTTCTTGTGATGGATGGGAGGGAATGGATTGAAGCTTGAGACTGGAGATTAGGAAGAAATTCATTACAGTGAGAGTGGTGAGACACTGGAACAGGTTGGCAAGAGAGGGCATGGATGCCTTCTCCCTGTAGGTGTTCAAAGCCAGGTTGGATGAAGCTTTCCACAACCTGGGCTAGATGGAGGTGTCCCTGCCCATGATGTCATAGAATCAGTTAGGGTTGGAAGGGACCACAAGGATCATCTAGCTCCAACCTCCTTGCCATGGACAGGGACACCCTACCCTAGATCAGGCTGGCCAGAGCCTCATCCAGCCTGGGGATGTGAGGGGCTGGAACTAGATGGTCTTTAAGATCTCTTTCAACTCAAACCATTCTATGAATCTATGGAACAAATCAAACAATATTCAGGGGATCCAGTTCATTTCCTCTCCCTAAATGCTACTTTTTAGGCTGTCAGGTAGTGATAGGAGAGGGGGGAATGGAACAAAGCTAGGAATGGGTAGATTCAGACTGGATGTTAGGAAGAAGTTCTTCAGAATGAGGATGGTGAAAGCCTGGTAAGTGTTGCCCAGGGAAATAGTGGAAACCTCACCCCTGGAGGTGTTTAAGGCCAGGCTGGATGCAGCTCTTAACAACCTGATCTAGTGAGAGATGTCCCTCCCATGGCAGGTTGGAACTGGCTGATCCCTGTGGTCCCTTCCAACCCTGACTGATTCTATGATCCTGTGATTCTATGATTCCACTGAATCTCAGACATTACTCCACATCAGCTTTGATGTGACTTGTGCCACATCACTTTATTAGCCTGTGATGGCTGTGGGAGCAGTGGTATAAAATGACTTAAAATGACAAATAATCTGCTCACTTTATGATGCTTTCATTCTGAAGGTTGATTAAAACAGGAATCTCCTAGCAAGTGATAGGGAGCGATAGCAAGTAGCAAAGTGAGGAAGGAAGAGAGGAAATGGCCTCAGGTTGCACCAGGGAAGGTTCAATTTGGATGTCAGGAGAAACTTACTGACCAAAAGGGTTCTCAAACAGTGGCACAGGCTCCCCAGGGAGGTGGCTGAATCCCCATCCCTGGAGGCATTTAAAAGATTACAGAGATGTGGTGCTAAGGGACATAGTTTAGCATCAGACTTGGTGGAGTTAGAGAATGGTTGGACTCGCTGATCTTAAAAGGTCTTTCTCAATCAGAAGGATTCTGTGATTCCATGACTTTCCCTCTGTGCTGGTTTGAGGCTAATTGGAATATTTTAATGAGAGCAATTAGATCGTTGGCTGCGAAAAGACAATAAAAGTGATGTCTACATCACCCGTCTGTTCTGCTGGGACATGTGGAAACCAGAACACAAACAAACATAGGTCAGTCTCTGTGGCTGCCTGCCTGCAGTAGTAACTCCTCTGCCTGGGTCTGTGTAACTCGAACTAATCATTCCTTCAGGGTACCAGATCTCAATCTCTGCTTGCATGCTTGCTTTATCCTTTTTCTTTTCCTCTTTTCCCTTTCTTCCTTCTTTCTTTCCTTATTTCCTCTTTCTTTTTCTTTCTCCTTCCTTCCTTTCTCCTTCCTTCCTTTCTCCTTCCTTCCTTTCTCCTTCCTTCCTTTCTCCTTCCTTCCTTTCTCCTTCCTTTCTTCCTTCCTTTCTTCCTTCCTTTCTTCCTTCCTTTCTTCCTTCCTTTCTTCCTTCCTTTCTTCCTTCCTTTCTTCCTTCCTTTCTTCCTTTCTTCCTTTCTTCCTTTCTTCCTTTCTCTTTCTTTTCTTTCCTTCTTTCCTATTTCTCTTTCTCCCTTTTTTCTTCCTTTCTCTTTCTGCTTTTCTTTCTCTCTTTCTGCCTTCCTTTCTTTCTCTTTCTCCCTTTCTTTCTCTTTGTCCCTTTCTTCCTCTATTTCTTCCTTCATTTTTTATCTTTCTCTTTCTCTCCCTTCCTTCCTTCTTCTCTTCCTTCCTTCCCTCTCCCTTCCTTCCTTTTTTTCTTTCTTTCCTTCTTTCCTTCTTTCTTTCCTTCTTTCCTTCTTTCTTTCCTTTTTTCCTTCTTTCTTTCTTTCCTTCTCCCTTCCTTCCTCTTTCTTTCTCTCTCCCTTCCTTCCTCTTTCTTTCTCTCTCCCTCCCTTCCTCTTTCTTTCTTTCTCTCTCCCTTCCTTTCTTCCTTTCTTCCTTTCTTTCTCTCCCTTCCTTCCTCTCTTTCTTCCTCTTCTTTCTTTCTTTCATTTAATTTCCTCCTATCAGCTAACAGCTCACAATTGACTTCAGTGGATGCACAGCTCGTGTTGGGAATTATGAACTGACTCATTAATATCAGTGGAGCAAAGAAAACTCTGCTAATTTCCTAGAGGTTTTTCTCCCAGTAGTAAACAAGGACAGAAATGGAAGATATGCAACATTCTTTTTCTCCCTCAACATGATGCATTGTTAGGATTGAACTTACTTCTGAGAATCAATCACTGCACTTCAGCTCAAGGGTGTCCAGTTTCACCCCACACCATCAGTCTTGTCTTCCTTAATCTAAATAAGTTCTGTGCTTCCTGGAATCTGAAGTGCCCTTTCTTGTTGTTAGGCAGCAGCACTAACAGAGCAGGACCTGATGGCAGAAGCATGTGGGATTGCAAAAGAAGGATAATCCCATCCTGAAGGGTTCAAATGATGATGAGAATTTCCTGGGTTTAATGTATTTATAGCAGCACTTCACTCTCCACAGGGTTCTGTGTTCAACACATGACAGCAACAGAAAGTCGCAAAAACAAGGGTGGGGAAGAGCTGGGGGGAGGTGGTGCTCATCTACTGCTTGAAGTTTCTCAGTGCTTCAAAGCAAAGGGCTGATTTCAGGAGCAGATATGCATTTTGTCAAGGGGGAGGCCTTGCTGAGGTGAGTACAGCAAACAGCTTGTGGCTTTCTGCCACAGGCTGCTCTCAGAAGAGAACAGCTCTCGAGCTGTGACCCAAAGCGAGATGTGACATTTGCTTTTCAAAATGAGGCTTTATTCTGTCTGAGCCTCTCCAGTGATGTGACTCATTTTCCTCAATTTCTCATGGTCTTTTATCTCAGAATCACTGCCTTTGGAAAGAGGGCTACAGAATTTCATCCTGTGCCTCAAACAGCATCTTCTGAAGTCCTCACGACAAACCGGCGCTGAGCACACCAAGAGGGGCTGCCGGCAGCGGTGTGGGAGGGCAGCATCTTACAGAATCACAGCATCTATGGTCACAGCATGTTAGGGGTTGGAAGGGAGCTCCAGAGATCGAGTCCAACCCCCCTGCCACAGCAGAGAACTGTTCAATAGTTTTGGTGGGATAAGACCTTTAAGATCTTCAAGTCCAACCATTAACCCTGCACCGCCATGACCATCTGCTGTGCCCACAGCAGGACTTGCCTCTCCTGGGATGTTTGTGACCCCTTCTACTCTGCCCTGGTGAGGCTGCATCTGGAATGTCATGTCCAGTTCTGGGCCCCTCAGCTCAAGAAGGACATAGAACTGCTTGAAAGAGTCCAGCACAGAGCCACAAGAGTAATGAAGGCAGTGGAGCACCTTCCTTATGAGGAGAGGCTGAGGGAGCTGGGGCTGTGATGCTGGGAGGAGAGGAGACTGAGAGGTGACCTCAGCAGTGGTTACAAATACATAAAGACTGAATACCAGGAGCTGCAGCCAGGCTCTGCTGGGTGATGCCCAAGGACAGCACAAGGGGCACTGGGTGGAAGCTGAGGCAGAGGAAGTTTCATTTAAACATGAGGAGGAATTTCATCACTGTGAGGGTGACAGAGCACTGGAACAGGCTGCCCAGGGGGGTTGTAGAGTGGCTCTCTATGGACACATTCAAGATGCACCTGGATGTGTTGCTGTGTGATCTGCTCTAGGTGCCCCTGCTCTGGCAGGGGGATTGGACTGGCTGAGCTTTGGAGGTCCCTTCCAGCCCCTGACATTCTGTGACTGTGAAATCAGCTGCAGGTCTGGCTCCTGTGTGCCAGCAGTGTGCTTTGGCAGCAAGAGCCTTTCTGTTTAGTAAGGAGTTTTTAAACTCCACCACCTCCCTGGGCAGCCCATTCCAATGCCAATCACTCTCTCTGACAACAACTTCCTCCTCACATCCAGCCTAGACCTCCCCTGCCACAACTGCAGACTGTGTCCCCTTCTTCTGTTGCTGGCTGCCTGGCAGCAGAGCCCAACCCCACCTGGCTACAGCCTCCCTGCAGGCAGCTGCAGGCAGCAATGAGCTCTGCCCTGAGCCTCCTCTGCTGCAGGCTGCACACCCCCAGCTCCCTCAGCCTCTCCTCACAGGGCTCTGCTCCAGGCCCCTCCCCAGCCTTGCTGCCCTTCTCCAAACACCTTCCAGCACCTCAACATCTCTCTTCAATTCAGGAGCCCAGAACTGGACACAGCACTCCAGGGGTGGCCTGAGCAGTGCTGAGCACAGGGGCAGAAGAACCTCCCTTGTCCTGCTGCCCACACTGCTCCTGAGCCAGCCCAGGATGCCATTGGCTCTGCTGCCCACCTGGGCACTGCTGCCTCATCTTCAGCTACTATCTACCAGCACCCCCAGGTCCCTTTCTTCCTGGCTGCTCTCAGCCACTCAGTCCCCAGCCTGTAGTGCTGCTTGGGGTTGTTGTGGCCAAAGTGCAGAACCCTTCACTTGGCCTTGTTCAGTCTCATCCCATTAGCCTCTGCCCACCCATCCAGCCTGGCCAGGTCCCTCTGCAGGGCTCTCCTACCTTCCAACAGGTCAACACCTGCTCCCAGCTTCGTGTCATCTGCAAACTTGCTGATTCTGGACCCAATCCCCTGCTCCAGATCATCAGTAAAGAAGTTGAACAGGACTGTGCCCAGCACTGACCCCTGGGGGACACCACTAGTGACAGCTTCCAACTGGATGTGGCACCATTCACCACCACTCTCTGGGCTCGGCCATCCAGCCAGTCCTGCAGTATGCCCAGAGCATCCCCAAGCTCAGACAATCAGAGGCAAACAAATAACCAAGGAGATGTCTGCTCAACTCATCACATTCATCTCCAACAAAACTAAAGGTACATTGGCCTCTTTTACAAGGGGAGCTCATGAAAACCACAGTATCATGCTAGCTGGAAGGGATCTCCAGCAGCTTTCTTGTCTACCCCCCCTGCTGAAATCCAGATCAATTACATCAGCTTGCTCAGGGCTGTGTGCAGTCAAGTGGAGAATATCTGCAGAGAAGGTGGCTCCATGGCCTTTCTGGGCAGCCTGCTACAATACCTCACTGCTTAGATGGTTAAAACTGCTTTGGTTTTCTTAATATCAAGTTGCAATTCTGATGTAAGAAACACTGAACATCACATTATGTTGCTCCTCAGAATCTAAGCCCCAAGTCTCCTTTTTTTGTTTTTCTGGTCACAGGATATCAGGGGTTGGAAGGGAGCTCCATAGATCATCCAGTCCAACCCTCCTGCCAGAGCAGGACCACACAATCTAGAGCAGGTCACACAGGAACACATCCAGACAGGGCTGGAAAATCTCCAGAGAAGGAGACTCCACAGCCTCTTGTTCCAGTGTCCCATGAGCCTTACAGTAAAGAAGATCTTCCTCATGTTGATCACCAGATAGCATCATTCAATCACAGAATTACAGAATCACAAAATCACAGAATCAGTCAAGGTTGAAAGGGACCACAAGGATCAGCCAGTTCCAACTCCCCTGCCATGAGCAGGGACACCTCACACTAGAGCAGGCTGCCCACAGCCTCATCCAGCCTGGCCTTAAACACCTCCAGGGGTGAGGTTTCCACCACCTCCCTGGGCAACCCCTTCCTGCCTCTCACCACCCTCATGCTGAACAACTTCTTCCTAACATCCAGGCTGAATCTACCCATTTCTAGCTGGGTTCCATTCCCCCCAGTCCTATCACTACCTGACAGCCTAAAAACTCCCTTCCCAGCTTACTTGTAGCCCCCTTCAATTACTGAAAGGTGACAATAAGGTCTCTGGGAGCCTTCTCCTCTCCAGACTGAACAGCCCCAACTCCCTCAGACTCTCCTCATAGCAGAGCAGCTCCAGCCCTCTGCTCATCCTTGATCATACTGGATTAAGAACATGTGGTCTTGATGGCATGGGATGATGAGCTGGTCTGCATCACAGAATCACACAGAGCCCTTCAGGCTCATCCAGTCCAAACATTAGTTTCACACTGACAAGTCCCTGACTAACCCAAACCCCTCAGCACAACATCTCATCACTACGAATTGCTGTGGTTGGAAAGGACCACCAGCATCAGCCAGTCCAGCCTTCATCCCAGCAACCTTCAGCACCAGACCATAGCCTCCAGCACCACAGCCACTCTCCTTTTGAACACCCCCAGGGCTGGCAACTCCACCACCTCCCTGGGCAGCCTGTTCCAGTGCCTGACCACCTGCTCAGGAAAGAACTTCCTCCCAACAGCCAACCTAAACCTCCCCTGATGCAACTTGAGGCCATTTCCTCTTGTCCTATCATTAGTAACTGGGGAGCAGAGACCAGCTCCAGCCTCACTACAACCTCCTTTTAGGTCGTTGCAGAGGGCAGTAAGGTCCCCTCTCAGCCTCCTCTTCTCAAGTACACCCCCAGCTCCCTCAGCTGCTCCTCACAGGCCATGTTTGCCAGACCTCTCCCCAGCCTCATTGCCCTTCTCTGCACCTGCTCTGCATCCTTCTCCTCCTGGTGCTAATCTCTGCTAGCTGGCACCTCCCTACTCCTATGGCCTCACTTAGCTTACACCTTTTGGCTGAAGATCTGTAAATCTAACACTGAAGGACTGAGGTCACACACACCAAGGCCTTTTGACCTCACAGCTCCCTGCAGTATCCTCATTATCTGGATTGTTATTCTTGGCACTCAGCTTCTCTTTTGCCTGTTATTTGTCCTGCAACCCAGGCAAAAACAAAGCTAAACCACTGGCTTTACTATAATGACAGGCATGGCTTACTTTCTACTTAGCTCCACTTATTTACTCATACTCACAGAACATTAGGCTCTGGAAGGGACCTCCAAAGATCACCCAGCCCAATCCCTCTGCCACAGCAGCATCACCCAGGGCAGGCCACGCAGGAATGCATCCAGGTGGGTGCTGAATGTCTCCAGAGAAGGAGACTCCACAGCCTCTCTGGGCAACCTCTTCCAGTCCTCTGTCATCCCCACAGGGAAAGAGTTTTTCCTTATGTTTAATTTGTCAGAAGGTTTCCTTTCTGTATCATTGCAAATGTAAACCAGTCCCACCCAACCTGGGCCAAGTGAAGCAAAAGAACAGGATGCACAACAATGGTATCTTGATTGCATAAAGGATCATCTTTTGCCCAGCACTGAAGGATTTGCCAGCTATTAGCTGCTATTTGCAGAAGCCCTGAGTAGTGCTTTCAGGAGCTGATGTACTTGGGGAGCCCTAGTTTGCCTCTGCAGCACTTGTGAGGCTGTCTGAGGAGCTGATGTACTTGGGGAGCCCTAGTTTGCCTCTGCAGCACTTGTGAGGCTGTCTGAGGAGCTGATGTACTTGGGGAGCCCTAGTTTGCCTCTGCAGCACTTGTGAGGCTGTCTGAGGAGCTGATGTACTTGGGGAACCACAGTTTGCCTCTGGTTTCTATCTGAGCTAACTTCCTTGCTACTGTTCTAGACATCTGCCTTCCATGCAGCTAATGTTCTGTCTATTTGTCACAGCTCTTTGCTTCAGAGGAAAAGGGAAGAAGGGAACCAAAAGTCATTGGTTGATTTTTCATCATGAGCAAAAAGAAAAAAAAACCAAACTGTCCTGCTCAGCTGAAGTATTTATGCCTGAGTTTCACTTCTTTTAGGGCAACGAAGCTGGGGAGGGGCCTGGAGCACAGCCCTGTGAGGAGAGGCTGAGGGAGCTGGGGGGGTGCAGCCTGCAGCAGAGGAGGCTCAGGGCAGAGCTCATTGCTGTCTGCAGCTCCCTGAAGGTAGTAGCCAGGTGGGGTTGGTCTCTTCTCTCAAGCAACCAAGCAACCAGCAACAGAACAAGGGGACACAGTCTTAAGCTGTGCCAGGGGAGGTCTAGGCTGGATGTTAGGAGGAAGTTGTTGGCAGAGAGAGTGATTGGCACTGGAATGGGCTGCCCAGGGAGGTGGTGGAGTTGCTGTCCCTGGAGGTGCTGAAGCCAAGCCTGGCTGGGGCACTTAGTGCCATGGTCTGGTTGACTGGGTAGGGCTGGGTGCTAGGTTGGAGTGGATGAGCTTGGAGGTCTCTGCCAACCTGGTTGATTCTATGACTCTAATGGCTTTGCTGAGGACGTGTGACAGCATCATCCAAGCTTCTGGAAAATGCCATCTTGTACAAGCAGGAAACAAAAACAAACCCTGAAACATCTTTCTAGGTAGAAAACCTGTGCAGAGGCTGAAGGCAGAGTGACTGCTGCAGTCTGATCAGGTGCAGCTCCCACCTGCACCCTCTGCTTTCGGGTTTGCTCTTCCATTACATCCTGTTGCCTCAGGAAGCCTTTGGCTGGTTGCATGTGCATCAGCTACAGCTAAATGAAGCACCTAAAAGTTCCCCGAAGTAGTTTCATTGTTCAGAACATTAAAAAAACCCTAAACCCAAAGCAACCCAACCAAACAAAACCCCAATACACAAACAAACAAGCCAAAACAAGAAGAAGAGAGTAACAAAGGTCCATGCACATCTGCTTTGTCAGGGAACAGACTTTGCTATTAAATGCTTGGCCATTCACTGCCCAGATGACCACAGAGGAGCAGACCAAAGCCTACCTAGCCCAGACAGCAGTGCCTGGCAGGGGATGCCAAGGAGATGCCAAGCAAAGACCCTGTGGAGATGGCAAGCTGGTCCCTCACCAAGCTTCCTGAACCTCAGGGCTGTGGAGCTGGTCTGACTCTGCTGCTATCAGGTTGCCTAACCACAAGCAATGTGTATTTTTAGCACACCAAGGCAACCCTTGAATGATTCATAAAGCTCAAGTATGAACTTTATGAAGATGTATCTTTCAATCTGTTTGTCTGAGCTTATTCCTTCACCACTGCCCTGATGCCACGTCTGAGAAGCAGTTGATCACCATTCCTGCTCATCTGCTCTGCTTTCCCCTTGGCTTTTTATCACATCCTGCTACAGAGTAAGTATTTTTTCGGCAACTAGGGAAGATGCAGACAGAACTGAGCTCTAATTTCCAAGTTCTAATCCAATGACCACTGAACCCAGCCCATGTCATGCCAAGCAGGCTGGCAGCATTAATGAATGCTGGTGTCTGGGTTTCTTTGTGACTCACAGTGGGCTGATGTCTCTGCAATAACCTTTGGCTGCCTGCTTCAGTAGCTTCATGGCTGGATGTGTTGGCTGGAGACAGCTTACAATCTCACAGAACCTCAGAGGTTGGAAGGGACCTCAAGAGATCACCGAGTCCAACCTCCCTGCCAAAAGCAGGATCTCCTTGGGTAGATCACACAGGAACGCATCCAGGTCATGTTTGAAAGTCTCCACCTCTCTGGGCAGCCTATTCCAGGGCTCTGTCACCCTCACTGTAAAGAAGTTTCTCCTCACGTTGAGCCAAAACCTTCTATGTTCCAGTTTGCAGCTGTTGCTCCTTGTCTTATTGCTGCTGACCACCACAAAGGGATTGGCCTCAGCCACTTCATCGAATCAGGGCTGGGTGCTAGGTTGGACTGGCTGAGCTTGGAGGTCTCTTCCAACCTGCTTGATTCTGTGATTCGATGACCTCCAGGATCATCCAGTCCAACCTATCACCTAACAGCTTCCAATTAACTAGACCATGGCACTAAGTGCCCCATCCAGGCTTTTTGTGAACACCTCCAGGGACAGTGACTCCACCACCTCCCTGGGCAGCCCATTCCAATGGCAATCACTCCTTCTGTGTAGAACTTCTTTCCAACCTCCAGCCTAAAGAAGAGAAGGCTGAGAGGGAATATGACCAATGTCTATAAATATCTAAGGGGTGGGTCTCAGAAACACAGAATCTTAGAGGTTGGAAGGGACCTTCAGAGATCATCGAGTCTCAAACCCCTTGCCAGAGCAGGATCCCCTAGGGTAGTCTGCACAGGAATGCATCCAGGTGGGGTTTGAAAGTCTGCAGAGAGAAGGAGATGTCAGGATGAAGGTGCCAGGCTCTTTTTGGTGGTGCCCAGTGATAGGATGAGGACCAACAGGTACAAGATAGAACACAAAAGGTTCCACCTCAACATGAGGAGAAATTTCTCCACTGTGAGAGTGCTGGAGCCTCCCTTTTAGGGAGGAAAGGCTGAACATAAGCAGATCCTCTCCTGATTGCCACTGCCATATGGGGAGGGCTCATGTGAAGCTTTCCTAGGAGCATTACACTTGCTAAGGATCACACAATCACAGAATGTCAGGGGCTGGAAGGGACCTCCAAAGCTCATCCAGTTCAACCCCTCTGCCACAGCAAGATCACCCAGAGCAGATCACACAGGAACACATCCAGGCAGGTTTTGAATATCTCCAGAGAGGGAGACTTCACAACCCCCCTGGGCAGCCAGTTCACAGGGAAAAAAACTCCTCCTCATGTTTCCATAGAAATTCCTATCCCTCAGGTTCTACCCATTGCCCCTCATCCTGGCATTGGGCATCACCCAGCAGAGCCTGGCTCCAGCCTCCTGGCACTCACCCTCCACATATTTATAACCCCTAATGAGGTCACCTCTCAGTCCCCTCCTCTCCATGCTAAGCAGCTCCAGCTCCCTCAGGCTCTCCTCATAACAGAGCTGTTCCTTTCCCTTCAGCATCTTTGTGGCTCTGTGCTGGACTCTCTCAAGCAGTTCTAAGTCCTTCTAGAACTGAGTGGCCCAGAACTGGGTTCCTTTTTTCTCTCTGGGTTAGCAAATCTGCCCTTTGAGGAAGAGGTCTACATTGCAGCAAGCCATAGCAAAGGCATTTAAAGGAGTGCAGACAAAGTGAGGCTGTAGCATACATCAGCCTGCCAAGGTCAGCTTTAAAGAAGCCAGCTCAAGCTCTGACAAAGTGCAGCCAAAGCAGTCAGAGGTTAGCTCAGGCTAGCTGCCCCATTACTCACCCAGCTTTCCAGACAGGCTGAGCAGCTCATGCTTGGGCTCCAGCCTGGCACAATTACACTACTATCATTACTCAGGCTGACTGCATCAAAACTAGCTCATGAGTGTCCACAAAATCCTCCTGCTGACTTAATCAGAGAGGGCTGCTGTTGTTTTTTAGGCAGAACAACACAGTTTGCAACACAGCAGCCAGAATAAATTTCTCAAAGCAGGTATGTGACAAAAGGGGTTTATCTTTGGCACCACACCAACAAGGAAATCCTTTGGAGAGCTAAGGAGGAAGGAAGAAAGGAAGGAAGAAAGGAAGGAAGAAAGGAAGGAAGAAAGGAAGGAAGAAAGGAAGGAAGAAAGGAAGGAAGAAAGGAAGGAAGAAAGGAAGGAAGAAAGGAAGGAAGAAAGGAAGGAAGAAAGGAAGGAAGAAAGGAAGGAAGAAAGGAAGGAAGAAAGGAAGGAAGAAAGGAAGGAAGAAAGGAAGGAAGAAAGGAAGGAAGAAAGGAAGGAAGAAAGGAAGGAAGAAAGGAAGGAAGAAAGGAAGGAAGAAAGGAAGGAAGAAAGGAAGGAAGAAAGGAAGGAAGAAAGGAAGGAAGAAAGGAAGGAAGAAAGGAAGGAAGAAAGGAAGGAAGAAAGGAAGGAAGAAAGGAAGGAAGAAAGGAAGGAAGAAAGGAAGGAAGAAAGGAAGGAAGAAAGGAAGGAAGAAAGGAAGGAAGAAAGGAAGGAAGAAAGGAAGGAAGAAAGGAAGGAAGAAAGGAAGGAAGAAAGGAAGGAAGAAAGGAAGGAAGAAAGGAAGGAAGAAAGAAAGGAAGAAAGAAAGGAAGAAAGGAAGGAAGAAAGGAAGGAAGAAAGGAAGAAAGAAAGGAAGAAAGAAAGGAAGAAAGAAAGGAAGAAAGAAAGGAAGAAAGAAAGGAAGAAAGAAAGGAAGAAAGAAAGGAAGAAAGAAAGGAAGAAAGAAAGGAAGAAAGAAAGGAAGAAAGAAAGGAAGAAAGAAAGGAAGAAAGAAAGGAAGAAAGAAAGGAAGAAAGAAAGGAAGAAAGAAAGGAAGAAAGAAAGGAAGAAAGGAAGAAAGAAAGGAAGAAAGAAAGGAAGAAAGAAAGGAAGAAAGAAAGGAAGAAAGAAAGGAAGAAAGAAAGGAAGAAAGAAAGGAAGAAAGAAAAGGGAAAAAAGAAAGAAAAGGGAAAAAAGAAAGAAAAGGGAAAAAAGAAAGAAAAGGGAAAAAAGAAAGAAAAGGGAAAAAAGAAAGAAAAGGGAAAAAAGAAAGAAAAGGGAAAAAAGAAAGAAAAGGGAAAAAAGAAAGAAAAGGGAAAAAAGAAAGAAAAGGGAAAAAAAGAAAGAAAAGGGAAAAAAAGAAAGAAAAGGGAAAAAAGAAAGAAAAGGGAAAAAAGAAAGAAAAGGGAAAAAAGAAAGAAAAGGGAAAAAAGAAAGAAAAGGGAAAAAAGAAAGAAAAGGGAAAAAAGAAAGAAAAGGGAAAAAAGAAAGAAAAGGGAAAAAAGAAAGAAAAGGGAAAAAGTGTTTAATCAATGCTATTAAAAAAAGCATGGAAACTTCAGTGGGATAGGAGCTCAAGAAATGAGATAAGCAAAGCTCAGGGTTTATCCTGAGTATCAGAGTTTTTGGCATCAGTGGACTCCCAAAACAGAATCATAGCTACAAGTCTGATGGAAATGACTTTTCAGATCAGTGAGTTCAACCATTTGCTAGCTCTGTCAGGGCTGGGGCTAAATCTTGTCCCTCAGCACCACATCTCTGTGTCTTCTAAACACCTCCAGGATGGGGATTTGAACATCTCCCTTTAGGAGTCCATTCCAGTGTGAGACATTTCAGTAGAACAGAACAGAAGGGAATAGAATGGGAAGGTAAAGAACAGAATAGACCAGGTTGGAAGAGACCTCCAAGCTCACCTAGCCCAACCTTTCACCCAACCCTGTCCAATCAACCAGACCATGGCACTAAATGCCTCATGCAGGCTTTGCCTGAACACCTCCAGGGACAGCGACTCCACCACCTCCCTGAGCAGCCCATTCCAATCAATGCCAATCACTCTCTCTGCCAACAACTTCCTCCTAACATCCAGCCTAGATCTCCCTTGGTACACCTTGAAGCTGTATCCCCTCATTCTGTTGCTAGTTGCTTGGCAGAAGAGCCCAACCCCACCTGGCTACAGCCTCTCTTCATTCCAACCCCTTCTGCAGTCAGCAGGAACATCCTCAACTAGATCAGGTTGCTCAGAGCCCTCTTGAGCCTCACCTTGAACATCCCCAGGGATAAGGCCCCAACTGCCTTCCCAGGTAACCTGTTCCACTGCTCCACCACCCTCATGGTGCAGAACTTGTTCCTAACATCCAATCTGAATCTGCTCTTCTCTAGTTTGAAGCCATTGTTCCTCATGTGATAATAGTTGGGTTTTTTTTTTTGCCCTGCAACAGGTTTAAGTCATTTAAAATGGGGTTTTATAAAAGATAATATGGCCTGGAGTTTAGTGAGAGGGTTTTGCTTATATGCCACAGTAAACAATGTGTAATACAAGCAGTGATGTATTTCATAGGGCTGGATTGGAAAGGACCTCCAGAGGTCATTTAGTCCAACCTGCCCTGCAGTCAGCAGGGACAATCTCAACTAGATCAGGAGTTGTTAAAACTATGAGACTGCAATTGCTAGGGAGAGTGATTGAAATGAACTGTACAGCTCCAAATGTCTTCCCACTGCTGAAAAAAGAGAGACCTTTTTTGCTATTAAATCAAAGAGAAGGAACCAGACTCTAGACAGCAATCTTTGGTTCCTTGCCTGTGTCTGGAAAGAGCTCCACATCCAGGCCCCATGGTCTTGGATGGAGTACTGCAGACCTGGATATGACATTAAGAACCAATCCCAAAATATTTCAGGACATCAAATCCATGTCTTCTCCAGGCTTCTCTCCAAGTTATTAACAGTGTGGGTGAGGGACTAACTTGCCAGACCTGAGTGTCACCCTGCTTGGAGCTCTAAGTAAGGGAACAGGAGATGCTGCAAAGCTGGAGGAGGAGCACAGGCAGTGGCAGGGTAGTTACAGAGCCTCTGTGTGGGTTGTGAAAAGGAGAACTTCATTTTTCACTTTAAAAACCTTGATAACCCAGCCCCCAGAAAGTCTGCAGGCCATCCTCTGGTTTCCTTTCCTTGAAACCAAGAGGTGATTCTGCCCCTTTAGTCTTACTCTTGCAAGACCACATCTCAAATACTGCATCCAAGTCTGGTGTCCTCATGGTGAGAGGGGCATAGATCTGTTGGAACAAGCCTAGAGGGCAGACACAAAGATGATCCAGGGGTTGGAACACCTCTGCTACGAGGATAAGTTGAGGGAGCTGGGACTGTTTAGTCTGGAGAAGAGAAGACTTCAGGGGGACCTTATAACTGCTGCCCAATACCTGAAGGGAACCGGCAAGAAGGCTGCAGAGGAACTTTGTACAAGTGTCCATTGACAGGACAGGGGAAATCACAGGCTCACAGGATGTGAGGGGTTGGAAGGGACCCAAGGAGATCATCGAGTCCAACCCCCTGCCAGAACAGGACCATGCAATCTAGCACAGATCACAGAGGAACACAGCCAGACAGTCCTTGAAAGGCTCCAGAGAAGGAGGCTCCACAACCTCTCTGGGCAGCCTGTGCCAGGGCTCTGGGACCCTTCCAGTCAAGAAGTGTGGTTAAACCTAGAATCACAGAACCATAGATGGGTCTGAGTTGGAAGGGACTGCTGACAGTCATCTCATCCAACCCCCTCTGCAGTAAGTAGCTCATTCTGTTGACCTCAGCTCAGCCTGCTCTCTGTTGCATGAGCATACAATTTGCTCTAAGAAAATACAGCTAAAAGAAGTTTGTCACAGAGTGATGCTCTCAGACACATAAAGGCCTCATCTGTTTGGATTGTCTTTCTTCATCCTACTGCTGGCATGTCTAGTGGGCATGCAACGTTGAAATCAAATCCCACCAACTAAGCAAAGTAGCTTTGGAATACAAAAGCAAAATAGCTTTAAATGAGTTGGAAGTTATAAAAAGCAAAACAAAGAAGAAGGCCAGCAGGAGAGATGAGATAGATTGTGGAACAATAGCCTGTGAAAAAATAAAAGAGAAGCCTAATTTTTATAGCTGCTCAAGTGCTCAAAACACAGCCAAATTTCCATGATGCTACTGACTTAATGCCTTTGAACGCTCAGGCCAACAGACTTCTCCTATCTGAACAAGGCAAACAAAAGGGGACCTTGTCCATGAGTTACACACAGCCCCCAAGTTAACAGGATCCAGATAAAAAGGTACTAACAACTGACAAGATGAACAAACTACGCGAGCACACGCGCTGCATCGGCAGCAGGTTTCCATCAGCTGCAATCCTCAGGCTTGCCCTTCACTTTTAAGCTTGGTGGAGTTGTATTAAACAGATGTCAGCTGTGATTTTACTGCACTAGTGGAGCCAAGCACCCAAGCTACCCTTTACTCTAAGCTTTCTGGCAAGGGTGGTGTGCTTTGTTAGAAGAGAGTTTGTGGTCCTGGCTTGTTTTAGATACATGGCAACAGAACAGTCGCTGGTCAAAAGTGTTCCCTTCCAACATCCACTGGTCAGAAACGCTCCCTTCCAACAGCCACTGGTCAAAAATGCTCCCTTCCAACAGCCACTGGTCAAAAGTGCTCCCTTCCAACAGCCACTGGTCAAAAGTGCTCCCTTCCAACAGCCACTGGTCAAAAGTGCTCCCTTCCAACAGCCACTGGTCAAAAGTGCTCCCTTCCAACAGCCACTGGTCAAAAGTGCTCCCTTCCAACAGCCACTGGTCAAAAGTGCTCCCTTCCAACAGCCACTGGTCAAAAGTGCTCCCTTCCAACAGCCACTGGTCAAAAGTGCTCCCTTCCAACAGCCACTGGTCAAAAGTGCTCCCTTCCAACAGCCACTGGTCAAAAGTGCTCCCTTCCAACAGCCACTGGTCAAAAGTGCTCCCTTCCAACAGCCACTGGTCAAAAGTGCTCCCTTCCAACAGCCACTGGTCAAAAGTGCTCCCTTCCAACAGCCACTGGTCAAAAACGCTCCTTCCAACAGCCACTGGTCAAAAGTGCTCCCTTCCAACAGCCACTGGTCAAAAATGCTCCCTTCCAACAGCCACTGGTCAAAAGTGCTCCCTTCCAACAGCCACTGGTCAAAAGTGCTCCCTTCCAACAGCCACTGGTCAAAAGTGCTCCCTTCCAACAGCCACTGGTCAAAAGTGCTCCCTTCCACCTGTCTAGGTGATAGCATCAATCTTTTTAAAAATAGAAAGGTTCAGGGAGGAGAAAATGGCTCCACAAATACATCTAGAAATAATAGAGTCTGCTGGACTCATTCCTCCTAATACACCCTAGGATCCCATTGGCCCTCTGATGCTCTTCAAAAACCCCCAACACTCCAAACCATTCAAAATTAGACAGGTTGACTTCTTAAAATACCACACTGCAGGAAGGAAAAACAAGTTCAGGAGAAGGCAAACAAGGTAGGAAGAGGCAAGCCCAAGCAGCTCCAAATGCAAATAGAATAGGAGTGATTTTGCAAAAGCAAAAGGTGAACAAGAACAGATTCCCTAGGAACTTGCATAATTCATTTGTCACAGCAACAGGACATGACAACCTCAGTGGGATCTTGGCCAGAGCTTTCCGACACATTAGAGCAGCAGGAAGGGTTGCTTGACTCAGCTGTTTAGCATTTGCCCAGTAGGGCTGGGAGAAGTTCACAGCAGAGCTGAAGCAGCTATAAATGTCTCTCTCACAGAGCTCAGGAGCTTTTTGGACTGCCTTTTCCCCCCCTTTCTTTCAGTTGAGATCCCTTTGGTCTGTGCAGTGTGATTTTTTTCACATTAGCAGGCTAAGCAGCTTGAAAGAAAAGCTCAAATACTTCTCTAAATCACAGAATCATTTCAGTTGGAAAAGACCTTTCAGATCAAGTCCAATTATTATCTAACTACCAAGTCTGATGCTAAACCGTGTCCCTCACACTGCATTTCTGCCTCCTTTAAGCACCTCCAGGGGTGAGGAATCAAATACCTCCTTGGGGAGTGTGTTCCAGTCTTTGAGTACCCTTGCAGTGAAGAAGCTTCTTCTAATATCCAATTTAAACCTCCCCTGGTTCAATCTGAGGTCAACTGCCTCTCATCCTATCACCTCTTATGATATCACAGAATCATAGAATCAAGCAGGTTGGCAGAGAGCTCCAAGCTCAGCCAGTCCAACCTAGCACCCAGCCCTGGCCAAGCAACCAGACCATGGCACTAAGTGCCCCAGCCAGGCTTGGCTTCAACACCTCCAGGGACAGCAACTCCACCACCTCCCTGGGCAGCCCATTCCAATGCCAATCACTCTCTCTGACAGGAACTTCCTCCTAACATCCAGCCTAGACCTCCCCTGGCACAACTCCAGACTCTGTCCTCATTCTGCTGCTGCTTGCCTGGCAGCAGAGCCCAACCCCACCTGGCTACAGCCTCCCTTCAGGTAGTTGTAGAGAGCAATGAGCTCTGCCCTGAGCCTCCTCTTCTGCAGGCTGCACACCCCCAGCTCCCTCAGCTTATTACTTTCTCCTTTAAATACATTTCTCTTGCATTTCTTATTCACAGGCTCACAGGATGTTAGGGGTTGTTAGGGACCCAAAGAGATCATCCAGTCCAGTCCCCCTGCCAGAGCAGGACCATACAATCTAGCTCAGGTTGCACAGGAACACATCCAGACAGGTCCTGAAAGCCTTCAGAGAAGGAGACTCCACAACCTCTCTGGGCAGCCTGTGCCAGTGCTCTGGGACCCTTCCTGTAAAGAGGTAGAAACCAAGACTCTGGAAAGGGCAAATCATGATCAAAGTAGTGCTAAGGATGAAGCTTTTCTTTCCTTCAGAACTCAGTTGCACCAAAGCCATAGCCACACAGAAGCAAAGGGGTTGGAATAGACAACAGAGACTGCAGAGCCCACACTGATTCCAAGAGGAGTGCTCTTGAGTAAGTTTCCCATCTAGAGTTGAGTTCTGCCATAGTTAATGTAGTTTATGTGGTGTGTCAGGAGGATTCAAGGCTGGAGTACCTTTAATCATCCTCCTTAATGAAACCTGAAATTAAATCAGTAGCACTTTCTCCCTGTCCTGAAAGCAGCAGGATTATTGCAGGAGATGTCATAATGTTTCCAGGTTCTGGGCAGAGCAGAACCAAGCTGCTGATATCCACCACATAAAAGAATGGCCAAAACCCAACCATGGAGCAGAGACAAACAAAATATCTCTCCCTTATCAAGACTTTGAGACTCTATGCTTTGTTACAAGAGAGATGATGCTACTAGTAGGACCATGAGAGTAAAACATGCCCTAAAACAATAGCTGGAGAGACAGAGAAAAGCTACTGAATCAACTGGATACATTTGATGGTGGTGATGATGACACCAGCTGTCAAATAAATCACGTCTGCAGAACATGAACTAGAACACTCTTCTAACTTGAAATATTCTCAGGAGAAAACAATAAAGAGAAAGTTTCCATACCATGTTAAGCAGTGCCTGTGAGCTCTGTCATTTACTGGCAGTTCCAAGGTCTCCTCTCTGAAGGATTTCTCTCTGGGTGCAGAGTGCACTTCAGAGGAGTGACCTGTGTCTGCGGTCACAGGTCTTCATGGGCATGACCTGTGTCTGCGGTCACAGGTCCTTGTGGGCATGACCTGTGTCTGCGGTCACAGGTCCTTGTGGGCATGACCTGTGTCTGCGGTCACAGGTCCTTGTGGGCATGATCTGTGTCTGCGGTCACAGGTCCTTGTGGGCATGACCTGTGTCTGCGGTCACAGGTCCTTGTGGGCATGACCTGTGTCTGCGGTCACAGGTCCTTGTGGGCATGATCTGTGTCTGCGGTCACAGGTCCTTGTGGGCATGACCTGTGTCTGCGGTCACAGGTCCTTGTGGGCATGATCTGTGTCTGCGGTCACAGGTCCTTGTGGGCATGATCTGTGTCTGCGGTCACAGGTCCTTGTGGGCATGATCTGTGTCTGCAGCCACAGGTCCTTGTGGGCATGATCTGTGTCTGTGGTCACAGGTCTTTGTGGGCACGACCTGTGTAGAATCAAGCAGGTTGGAAGAGACCTCCAAGCTCAGCCAGGCCAACCTTTCAACCAGCCCTGGCCAATCAACCAGACCATGGCACTAAGTGCCCCAGCCAGGCTTTGCTTCAACACCTCCAGGGATGGTGACTGCACCACCTCCCTGGGCAGCCCATTCCAATGCCATTCACTCTCTCTGCCAACAACTTCCTCCTAACACCCAGCCTATGCTTCACCCAGCACAACTTGAGCCTGTGGCAATCATCTAGCATGTAATTCTCTGAACTGATGTCAGGAGGACTAAGTAGCTCAATATGACCTCTTCAGCCCCCAAGCCACCATTTCAGAGGTTTTAATTGTTTGCCCTGACCTCCTAGCAATATGTAATTACAGTGCTGGCAGTGGCATTGACCTTCTTCTAACCAAACCTCACTCAAATGATCCAACAAGCTCTATAAACTTCAGCTTGCTGTAGTGTATTTATTTTGGAGAGCTAATGGCATCTCCAGTTCAAGAATCTCTAAGAGAAATTATACTCAGCTCAAAATTGCTTGTGAAAAAAAAAAATGAATCTGGGTTTTTGTTCCCATTTTGTTTGATTGGGATATTAAGGGAAAAAAACAACTTCTCTACTGAGAGAGTGGTGAGGCATTGGAACAGGCTGCCCAGAGAGGTGGTGGAGCTGCCATCCTTGGAGGGGTTCAAGAAGCTTGCAGATGTGGTGCTGCAGGATACAGGTTAGTGGTTATGGCAGATGGGTTATGGCTGGACTCGATGCTCTTAAAGGTCTTTTCCAACCTTAATGACTCTACCAATCGAAGGTTTGACCAAAAACTGAGGTGTGCAACAGATTCTGGTTTGCTCAAGCACTGCAGCTACAAGCAAACACTCCTGCCAAATCATAGAATCATAGAATCAGCCAGGTTGGAAGAGACCTCCAAGCTCATCCAGTCCAACCTAGCACCCAGCCCTATCCAGTCAACTAGACCATGGCACTAAGTGCCTCATCCAGGCTTTTCTTGAAGGCCTCCAGGGATGGTGCCTCTGCACCAAAAGAAATACATATGGCAGGGGAGGGTTGGTGTTTTGGTGTCTGTTTAATGGCTTCAAGCAGGAATTATTCATGAGCATTTCCAGTGGAGAAATCAGAGAACCGCTCAATAGCTTGGGTTGGAAATGATCTTAGAGATCACCTAGCTCCAAACACCCCACCATGAGCAGGAACACCTTCCATTAGACTGCTCATGACCTCATCTAACCTGGCCTTGAACATCTCCAGGGAGGACACAGCCACAACCTCCCTGAGTAACCTGTTCCAAAGCCTCTCCACCCTCACCGGAAAGAATTTCTTCCTAATCTCCAGTCTAAATCTGCCCTCCTCAAGCTTCAGTCCAATCCCTCTCATCCCATCACTGCAACACCCTTGTGAAAACTCCCTCCTCAGCTTTCTTGTAGGGCCTCTCAGGATCTGGAATGCCACTAAAAGGTCTCTGTAGAGCTTTCACTCCTCCAGGCTGAACAGCCTAAACTCTCTTCATGACTACATACATGAACATAGACAGAATCTACTCCTGGAGGACAGTCGATTGGACATGTCTGGGTGCTAGGTTGGGCTGGATGATCTTAGAGGTCTCTTCCAAGCTGGTTGATTCTATGATATTAGACAGAGGTATTTGAAGAAGAGGAAATAAAAATGTAGAACAGTTAAGGGGCATGCCTGAAAGTACACACAGAAAGGGACTTTTTAGGGTGTCAGGTAGTGATAGGACTGGGGGGAATGGATCCAAGCTAGAGGAAGGGAGATGTAGATTAGACACCAGGACGAAGTTCTTCACCATGAAGGTAGTGGGACACTGGAACAGGTTGCTTAGGGAGGTGGTGGAAGCCTCATCTCTGGATGTTTTTAAGGCCAGGATGGATGTGGCTCTGGGCAACCTGATCTAGTGTGAGGTGTCCCTGTCCACGGCAGGGGGGCTGGAACTGGCTGCTCCTTGTGGTCCCTTCCAACCCTGACAATTCTGTGATTCTATGAATCAGACTTGATCTGATGGGACAGAGTTATATAAAACTGTGCTAGTTTGAAGCTAGCTAGAATGTTTTGGTGAGAAGAACTAGATTACAGGCTGTGAAAGAAAAACAATGGTGATGCCTACTGCACTCATAGGCTTGCTGAGATGTATAAGAATAAGAATGAAAACATAGATAAGGGAGTCTCTTCTCATTTCTGCTGGGGAACTGGCTGAAACCACCACAAAACCATAATTACATCCATCTTCTTTCTGACAATTCTGTGTGTCTGTGACTGCCCAAAAAAACCTGACTTCAAGCATCCAGCCTCTGAGTTCCCATTGCCAGACTACTGCAGGTATTTCATTCCTCCCCTTACAGCAAGGCACACAGTGCCAGACTGCTGGCGGGAGGAGGAGTGTAAAGGAGCTTGTTTATTCCCAAAGGAACAAAGAGACCTGAAGCAGGGGATCAAGCAGTCACTTGGGTAAGGTAAATGCAACCATAAAACTCGGTGGGGAAATAACTAAGCTGGAAGAGATGAGCTTAGGAAGCAAGAGGCAGCATTAGAGCAACAGAACAAGTGCTGGGAACATGCCCTGCAGAAAATACCTGCACTTCATTTATTAAGGGCTCCTGCAAACAAAGAGTCACTGCTGCCTGCCTCCCAGACAACAGGAGCACACAGTGTCCTGCTGCATGGGCCACGTCAGCACATCCTCACCTCCCCCCTCCCCCCCCCCCCAGGGGTGAGGGGGGGACAGGGAAGGAGTTTGGCTGCTGCCGTCGGAAACCTCAAAGGGGGAGTGTGAAATATCCATTAATCTTCGGGCAGAAAAGGTAGGTGCAGTGCCAGATTTTAGTGCCTCACAATAAAGAAAGGAAGGGGCAATCAGGGCTTTGCTCATAAAACTCATCACAAGGTCTGTGCAACGTTTCCTCCTCAAAGGCTTCTTCTCTTTGGGGGCTTTGCTCTTCCTCCCCCCCCCAGATGATAAATTAGTGACTAAAGATCTATCTGGCAGGTCAGCAAATGCAGGTTTGTGTCCCATCCCACCCCCTCTTTTTTGTCTTTAGCTACTTCTTTCCAAAATGAAAAGAGAATGGATATGTACAGATGTGTCTAGCAGTTACTACTGCCATTATTATTGCTGCTAATACAACTTATGGCTAACACAGTTCACAGGATCACAAGGGTTGGAATGGCCCCAAAATGATCGAGTCCAACCCTCTGCCAGAGCAGGACCATACAATCTAGCTCAGGGCACACAGCAACACATCCAGACAGGCCTTGAAAGGCTCCAGAGAAACAGACTCCACAACCTCTCTGGGCAGCCTGTGCCAGGGCTCTGAGACCCTTACAGTCAACAAGTTCCCTCTTGTGTTGAGCTGGAACCTGCTGTGCTGCAGCTTCCATCCATGGCTGCTTGTCCTATCCCAGGGAGCAGTGAGCAGAGCCTGTCCCCCCCTTCTGACTCCCAGCCCTCAGATATTTATAGACATTGATTAGATCTCCTCTCAGTCTTCTCTTCTCCAGACTAAGCAGCCCCAGGTCCCTCAGCCTCTCCTCATCAGGCAGTGATCAGTCCCCTCATCATCCTCACAGCCCTCCACTGGACCCTCTCCAGCAGATCCCTGTCCCTCTTAAACTGGGGAGCCCAAAATTGAACACAGTATTCAAGATGAGGTCTCTGCAGGGCAGAGTAGAGGAGGAGGAGAACCTCCCTTGATCTGCTGGACACACTCCTCCTAATACACCCCAGGATCCCATTGGCCTTCTTGGCCACAAGGGCACATTGCTGTGCCATGGACAACTTGTTAGCCACTGTTGCTGCTATTAAAGAGATTGAGTTTTGTTTTCACTGCCTTTGGTTTTCTTAAAGCTTCATATTCTGATGTTTCTGCCTGTGGAAAAGGGAAATGGGTATTGTACTGATAGGGGTTAATGTATCTACCACTGCAGTTTCACACTCATCATGTTTCCTGTGATACCAGCCCTGGATCTGTGCCATTTCTTTCCAGCCTGAAAAATGTGCTGCCTGGTAGATCTCACCACAGAAGCCACAGTTGTCACCTTCCCTCAGCTCTGCTCACTGAAAGCAAAGCAAGTCTGGCAAAAGATAGCAAACCACATTGAAGGAAAAATATATTCTCCATGCTTCCATTTTCCATGCTTCTGGCCAAGAAAAGGGGTTTGTTAACCTCTCTTCCCTGCTCACATTTACTTTTGCTGCTCTGTTTTAAATTGTCCCTGTAGTGATACTACTTTATTCTCTTACTGCTTTGCCCAGCCTCACTCTGGATTGTATTTTTCTCCAGCCTTATGTTTGCTGTGCCCTAAATCACAGAATGGGCTGGGTTGGGACTTCTGAAGGTCATTGAGCCCCATACCACTGTGCATTCAGCAGGGGCATCCTCAACTACAGCAATCAGCACAGGTACCAATAACCTACACACCTTCTCCATATTCCTCCTCTGCAGTTACAGTGGTTTATCATCACTCCTTACTCCAAAGCTTGTACTAACCTTTCTATTTGGCTTCTAACTTTAGGCAAATGCTCCTTCCTGTCCAATTCTGAACTTGCCCTAAACTGGAGGAAAAGAGTAGTTTGCTTCTCTTCCTGTGCCACAGCTATCCTCCTTTGAGTATGCTTTTAAGATCGCAGGGTCACACAACCTTAGGTGTTGGAAGGGATCTCCAGAGATCATTGAGTCCAACCTCCCTGCCAAAGCAGCGTCCCCTAGGGTGGGCTGCACAGGAATGCCCTTTACTGGACACCTTCCAGCATCTCAACATCTCTCTTAAATGGAGGGGTCCAGAACTGGAGACAGCACTCAAGGTGTGGCCTGAGCAGTGCTGAGCACAGGGGCAGAAGAACCTCCATCTCCTGCTGGCCACACTGCTCCTGAGCCAGCCCAGGATGCCATTGGCTCTCTTGGCCACCTGGGCACACTGCTCCTTCATCTTCAGCCTACTACCTACCAGCACCCCCAGGTGCCTTTCTGCCTGGCTGCTCTCAACCACTCTGTCCCCAGCCTGAGTGGGAATCCTTTTCATTCTACTAAAAGAAGTCTTAAGTATTAACCTCACTTCTCCTGTTAAGCAATCTGGGGACCTTTGTTTGCTTTTCCTGTCCAAATTAATTCTGGCACAATATTTCCATCTTATTTACTGCTGCTTCTAGGTAGTGTCACGTGTGACTTCTCCCTGACATGTCACATCTTTAGGGTGTTTAACACCTCAGGAGATTGCTCCCTGTTAAAGG
The DNA here is from genome assembly GCF_015220805.1 of Pogoniulus pusillus. Classification (NCBI taxonomy): domain Eukaryota; kingdom Metazoa; phylum Chordata; class Aves; order Piciformes; family Lybiidae; genus Pogoniulus; species Pogoniulus pusillus. The sequence continues at coordinate 3,048,495 of NC_087288.1, read as the reverse complement.
AGGCTTTGCAGCTGGCACAGCAGGCTGAGTACAGAACTCTGATGTCCCTTTCAAATGGGCAGCCCTGCGCTGGGCGAGACCACATCCTACGAGGCACACTTCTACCTTCTGCATCAAACAGCTAATCAAGCCACTCATCTCACACTGTGCTCCTTGCTTCCTGTTGAAAGCTAAACTAAACAACAGTGTGTGCTCAGCTGCAGCCCTTTTGGCAGCTCCTTAGACATTTCTCCTGCTCCCAGACCGAGCAGTTAAGCGAACAAGTGAAAGTTGCTGTATAATGAAAAGGTAATTATTTTGGAGCTCTTTGAACAAGCTTCCTTCCAAGCTGGGAGTTGATGCTAAGCACAATGACAGAGCTCACAGCACCTAACCAAACGTGTTAGGGTAAGCTTGGTCTCAATCAGGCGCTGTGCTGCTGCTGCTGGCAGCGGAGAGCGGGGCGCAGTCATTAGCAGACCTGGGGGTTAAACTGATTGCCAGCTCTTAAGGGTGATTTTTTTTCTGCCTTAGATGTTTTTCGGAGGAACCAGCAATTTGTAAACCAAGAGGAGGTTATTCACACAGGTAATAACCCCCCTGGATTCTTGTGTAGTTGAGAGGTTGAGATTCTCAGAACTGCTCGCTGAGAGGTGTCCAAGTTCTCCAGAGTGCCTGAACAGTGTCTGACCTCTTTGACATCCTAAGTCACATCATTTGGGATGTATCTGATGATGACTTCTCATAAAGAAACACAAACCCTATGAGGAGAGGCTGAGGGTGTGCAGCCTGCATCAGAGGAGGCTTAGGGCAGAGCTTATTGCTGTCTGCAGCTACCTGAAGGGAGGCTGTAGCCAGGTGGGGTTGGGCTCTGCTGCCAGGCACCCAGCAACAGAACAAGGGGACAGAGTCTGGAGTTGTGGCAGGGGAGGTCTAGGCTGGGTGTTAGGAGGAAGTTGTTGGCAGAGAGAGTGATTGGCATTGGAATGGGCTGCCCAGGGAGGTGGTGGAGTTACCGTCCCTGGAGATGTTCAAGAAAAAACTGGATGAGGGACTTAGTGCCATGGTCTGGTTGACTGTCTAGGGCTGGGTGCTAGGTTGATGTGGATGATCTTGGAGGTCTCTTCCAACCTGGTTGATTCTATGGCTCTTCTTTTTTTTCTTGGTGGGGGGAGGTCTATGAATGGAGGCAAGAGAAGTTTGGGTATCAGAATTAGATGCCTAAGGTAAGAAAGTCTGACCAATAGGCTTATAAAAAATCTTAAGCCACGAAATAGTCCAAGTTTTCTGCCCATCAACCTCCATTACTTAAGGCTAATTTGATGTATCTTAACCTCTTAACTCACTATGTCAGCCTAGCGAAAGCTAAATATTAAAGTGGAAAAGTGGCATTCCCCAGGGTTCCTCAAACAAGAAGTGATGCTTAGAGAAAGAAAACACTTGCCTGACCCATGAGTATATTCCAAACTTGTCAAGTGCCCAAAGTTTTAGAAATCACAGAACCTTAGAGGTTGGAAGGGACCTCCAGAGATCATTGAGTTCAACCTCCCTGCCAAAGCAGGATCACCCAGAGCAGGTCACACAGGAATGCATCCAGATGGGTCTTGAAAGTCTGCAGAGAAGGAAACTCCACAGCCTCTCTGGGCAGCCTGCTTCAGGGCTCTGGCACCCTTACTCAAAAGAAGTTTCTCCTCATGTTGAGCTGAAACCTTCTCTGTTCCAGTTTGTATCCATTGCTCCTTGGCTTATTGCTGCTGACCACTGAAAAGAGCTTGGCCCCAGCCATTTGGCACCCACCCCTCAGATGTTTGTATACATTGATCAGATCTCCTCTCAGCCTTCTCTTCTCCAGCCTAAACAGTCCCAGGGCTCTCAGTCTCTCTCCATAGGGGAGATGCTCAAGGCCCCAAACCATCCTCTTAGCTCTCCATTGGACTCTCTCCAGAAAGTCCCTCTCTCTCCTCAGCTGGGAAGCCCACAACTGGACAAAGTATTGCAGGTGTAGTCTCGCCAAGGCAGAGTAGAGTGGCAGAAGATCCTCCTTAGCCCTGCTGGACACACTTTTCCTGATGCCCCTCAGGATGCCACTGGGGAACATTGCTGGCCCGTGCAGAATTTGCTGTCCACCAGCACTTCAAAGTCTTTCTCCACTAGCAGGGCAGCCTCAACCTGTGCTGGTGCCCGTTGTTATTCCTCCCCAAATGCAGCACTCTGCACTTGTCCTTACTGAACTTCAGAAAACAGAGTCAACCCACATCAGCTCACATAAATAGACTGACTTCCATTGCTGCTCTTACTAGAGAAGCCAGCAGTGAAAATATCTGTTGGGCTGACACATGCAGGTCACACATTGAGAGCTTAAGGTCTCTTCCAACCTGGTTGATTCTATGATTCTTAAGTGGAATCACAGAATTGATTAGACTGGAAGAGACCCCCAAACTCATCCAGCCCAACTTAGCACCCAGCCCTGGCCAAACAACCAGACCATGGCACTAAGTGCCCCAGCCAGGCTTGGCTTCAACACCTCCAGCCACACAGACTCCACCACCTCCCTGGGCAGCCCATTCCAATGCCAATCACTCTCTCTGACAACAGCTTCCACCTAACATCCAGCCTAGACCTGCCCTGGCACAGCTGTGAACTCTGTCCCCTTCTTCTGTTGCTGCTTGCCTGGCAGTAGAGCCCAACCCCACCTGGCTACAGCCTCCCTTCAGGGAGTTGTAGAGAGCAATGAGCTCTGCCCTGAGCCTCCTCTGCTGCAGGCTGCACACCCCCAGCTCCCTCAGCCTCTCCTCACAGGGCTGTGCTCCAGACCCCTCCCCAGCCTTGCTGCCCTTCTCCAAACACCTTCCAGCACCTCAACATCTCTCTTGAATTGAGGAGGCCAGAACTGGACACAGTACGAGCAGAAGAGTCAAGCCAGAAGAGCACAGCACACTGCAACCCTGCGACTCAGACACAGAGGGACCTCAGCGGGGGCTTTTCAGGCAAAGTGATTTAATCTGCTCAGAATTCCTTCGTTCACTTCAGTTAGACTTAGCTTCCCTCACCATGCTCGTGTGCACAAAACCACAGGGAGGATGCCTCTTTATATTTACCCAAAATAAGAATCTGCAATCAATTAACTCATCTTTCATCTTGTCAGCACTCAAGGCAATGCAGCTGAAGAGGTCTCTGCAGTGCCTCGTTTCTCTGTCCCTCGGGAGCTGCCTTGCACCAGGATGGTTAAGAAAGTTAATCTGAATTAACCAAACAGACGAAACAAAGAGGCAGCAGCAAAAATGTCTTAATCCCTAAGGTGCAGTCCCTCATTCACAAACAAAGATGTCTTAATTCCTAACTAATTTAACTCTCAAAAGGAGCATCCAAGCAAAGCTTTTGTGCACTTAAACTAATTCACTTTCACTTAACACCTTTACTTAACACCCTCCTGCAACAAAGCAATGCCAGCAGAACCCTCAGCACAAACACTTTCAGGAACAAAAACATCTTTACTGCTGGTAGAGTTTATTTCACTTTGGGACCAGGCTATTCTCAGAGCAGAGCTCCTAATTTTTTTTTGCCAGGGGAAGTCTCATCTCTATTCTGATGAGATGCTGGTAAATGCTATGCTACAAACCCCTCCAAACCCAACCCAACTTCCCTACGCTAGAGGAGCGTATTTAAGATGCTTCAAGATGTTTGTGGCTATTCAAGAGGGCTTCTATCATAATGCAGATATATTATTTTTGTCCTCTTTTGCTCAATCCCATATGAAATCCCACACTGTGGCCAGAAGGTTGAGGGAGGGGATTCTCCCTCTCTACTCTGCTTTGCTGAGACCCCACCTGGAGTCCTGCATCCAGATCTGGAGCCCCTGGGACAAGAGGGATGTGGAGATGCTGGAGTGTGTCCAGAGCAGGACTAGGAGGATGCTCAGAGGCTGCAGCAGCTCTGCTGTGAGCACAGCCTGAAAGAGTTGGGCTCAGTCTGCAGAAGAGGAGGCTCCCAGGTGACCTTCTTGTGGCCTTCCAGGATCTGAAGGGGGCTACAAAAAAGCTGGGGAGGGACTTTTTAGGCTCTCAGGGAGTGACAAGACTGGGGGGAATGGAGCAAAGCTGGAGGTGGGGAGAGTGAGGCTGGAGGTGAGGAGGAAGTTGTTGAGCAGGAGAGTGGTGAGAGGCTGGAATGGGTTGCCCAGGGAGGTGGTTGAGGCCCCATGGCTGGAGGTGTTTCAAGGCCAGGCTGGCTGAGGCTGTGTGCAGCCTGCTCTAGGGTAGGGTGTCCCTGCCCATGGCAAGACAATTGGAACTGGCTGCTCCTTGTGGTCCCTTCCAACCCTGCCTGATTCTATGATTTATTCTTCTCTCTACAAAACTCTGTTAAAAAAGAAACATCACCATAAATCACTTAGTGCCATGGTTTAGTTAATTAGAAGCTGTTAGGTGATAGGTTGGATTTGATGATCTCAAAGGTCTTTTCCAACCTGGTTAATTCTGTGACTCTGTAAAGCCCCAGCAAAAGTTCAGTCCCTGCTGCTGATTTTTATTGCAAACCTTTTCACTGAACTATGCAGGATGCAGTAAGCCAGAAGCAAAACTGGAAAAAAAAACCCAGAAAGTCAAACTAATGACTGTGATGGCACAGCCCCAGAGCAGAGGAGGAGGAAACAAGTCGGGATGGAATAAGCAGAACTGAAGGCAAATAGGCTGGAGGAGAAGCAGGATGGATGCTGTGTCCAGCTTGTACCCAGCCACAGGGCAACTGCTCCCAAGGCATCTTTTGGAAAGTTCAGCTTCCCTGTTCTGGCAGGGGTCTATTTTCTGAGCATCTCTATTTTGCTGTTTGTTTTGGCTCCCACAGTCAGCTGCCCCCCTGCCTGTGGCTGTGCCCCTGCCAGCTGTCCCATCCTCCCTCGCACGCTCATTGCTCTCGACGGTGGCAGCCACACGCTGGGTGAGAGTCCCTGAGCTGCAATTGCCACATGTTTGCTATGGTCTCTTTCCCTTTATCGTTCCCTAGCAATCATCTCCAGATAGCTTGGGGTCTCTTTTCCTCTCTTCTCATTTACATTCACAGTAGTGCATCCACTGGGCTCATTCTGTCTCAAAGCCACTGCTTAGTTTGTGTTGAACCATTATGAGAAACTGCAATTTAGCAAGAAAGTTTGCTTAGAGGAGATCATAGAATCAGCAGGTTGGAAGAGACCTCCAAGCTCATCCAGCCCAACCTAGCACCCAGCCCTAGCCAGTCAACTAGACCATGGCACTAAGTGCCCCAGCCAGGCTTGGCTTCAACACCTACAGGGATGGCAACTCCACCACCTCCCTGGGCAGCCCATTCCAATGCCAATCACTCTCTCTGCCAACAACTTCCTAACAACATCCAGCCTATACTTCTCCTGGCACAACTTCAGACTGTGTCCCCTTGTTCTGTTGCTGGTTGTCTGGGTGAAGAGACCAACCCCACCTGGCTACAGCCTCCCTTCAGGTGTTTGTAGACAGCAATGAGGTCATCTCTGAGCCTCCTCTTCTCTAGGCTAAAGACCCCCAGCTCCCTCAGCCTCTCCTCATAGGGTTTGTGAGAGCTCCAATGGCCCTGACTGCTCCTGCCCCATGCCTCTGCAGCTCCTCCTTCTCTGCCCATAGCCTAAACCCCTATTTCAACCCCCTGAGGCCACCAGACCCTGAGCCAGTGATGCCATTCCAGCTCCATCCTCATCCCTATAAGTACTTGGTCTCCTGGGTGGTCATCCCCTCTCCATCTACAGTGCAGCTTGTCTGAGCCCCTGGGATCTTTAGAGTGGTCATAAAAACGAGCCCAGCACCCAGCTGGCCAGGGATATGTCTGTATTTACCAGAAGACAGGATTTTGGGGATCATCTTAGAAGTCTTTTCCAATCTTAATGGTTCTATATTAACCTTCAGGAATACTCTATAGATGAATCAGAACCTACTGCCAAACAAAGTGAGAGGATCAATCTCCTGCAAAGTGGTCTGCAGTTTGAGGGAGGTGGTTTCTGCCACAGTGGTCTGCTGAGACCTCATCTGGAGTACTGCACCCAGCTTTGGAGCCCTCAATACAGGAGGGGCATAGACCTGGTGGAGCAGGACCAGAGGAGGGCCATGACAATGGCCAGGGGGTTGGAGCATCTCTGCTATGAAGACAGGCTGAGGGAGCTGGGCGTGTTCAGCCTGGAGAAGAGAAGGCTCTGGGGAGATCTTAAGAGCAGCCTGCTAGTGCCTGAAGGGGGCTACAAGGACGTTTGTAAAGGTGGTAAGATGAGGGGTAATGGCTTCAAACTAGGGAAGAGTAAATTTAGGTTTGAGATTAGGAAGAAATTCTCTATTCTGAGAGTGAAGGAACACTGGAACAGGTTGCCCAGGGAGATGGTTTGGGCTCCTTCCCTGGAGATATTCTCTGTCCCTGGGGGTCTTCAAGAAAAGACTGGATGAGGCACTTAGTGCCATGGCCTGGTTGATTGGTTAGGGCTGGGTGCTAGGTTGGACTGGATGATCTTGGAGGTCATTGGATCAACCAATCCAACCTGGTTGATTCTATGATTCTAAGATGAGGCTCAGCAGGACTCTGGGCAACCTGATGTAGCTGAGGATGTCCCTGCTGACTGCAGTGGGGTGGAGGATTGGACTGGACAAGCTTTGGAGGTCCCTTCCAACCCAGACCATTCTGCAATTCACTGCAAGTGGAATTGCTTCCTCGAGATGAAACTTTACCTTGTGCAAAACAATGGAAGGGTTAAAAGTCCTATAGCTCGTCCTCCTCTGGCTATTTATATGGTAGGAAGCTACTAGAAGTATTGCTTGGCACAGATCTGTGAGCAAGTTCCTTGAAGATACAGTGGAATGTTTACTGGTCTGGAGGGACTCAGCTTTTTCCAGTTTGCTATTCCCTTTAAACTGTTTTATTTTCCACCAGCTATAAAATCCTTATGTTTTCACAGTGCTTAAAACAGCAAAGAATCATTTTTTCAGCAGAGGAAGCTGCAAATAAGCAGCACTGAATACTCCATTTACTTTTCCTTGTCATTCCCCTTGTCTCTCCTAATCAGTCATACCCTAATTTTCCTGACACTTTACACTATTATGAATTTGCTTTCGAGCAAAATGATTGTTGTTGACACTGCACTACTTTGTTTTTCTTCTACTTTTCCTGCACTGTCACAATAAAACTCCTTTTATTTCTCTCCCAAATGAACAGGGAAACACTAGAAAGTACTGAGCCACTCTGATCCCTCCTCTACCTGAAACCTTGCCCTGCTCTGTTCCCTCAATAGCATACAGAGACGCTGTATAAAATGTTCTGAGGCACTCTGAGCTGCTCAACCAGTGTCTGAAGGGGAGAAACTAAACTATCTCATGGCACAGAACTAGAGAATCACACACTTGCTTTTGTTGGAAAAGATCTCCAAGATCACCGAGTCCAACCATTGCTGTTAACACCACCACGGCCAGCACAACACATCCCCAGGAGCCATGGCCACAGGCTCCAGGGATCAGAGGCTCACAGGTAATTAGGGGTCGGAAGGGACCCAAGGAGATCATCAAGTCCAACCCCCCTGCCAGAGCAGGACCATGCAATCTAGCACAGATCACAGAGGAACACATCCAGACAGGCCTGGAAAGGCTCCAGAGAAGGAGGCTCCACAACCTCTCTGGGCAGCCTGTGCCAGGGCTCTGGGACCCTTCCAGTCAACAAATTCCCCCTGGTGTTGAGGCAGAACCTCTTTTGCTGCAACTTACACCCATTGCTCCTTGTCCTATCCCAGGGAGCAGTGAGCAGAGCCTGTCCCCCTCTCCTGGCAGCCTTCAGGTACTAATAAACCTTTATCAAATCTCCTCTCAGTCTTCTCTTCTCCAGACTCAACAGCCCCAGGTCCCTCAGCCTCTCCTCATCAGCCATGCCCTCCAGTCCCCTCATCGTCCTCGTAGCTCTCTGCTGGACCCTCTCCAGCAGATCCCTGTCCCTCTGAAACTGGGGAGCCCAAACCTGAACACAGTATTCAAGATGAGGTCTCAGCAGGGCAGAGTAGAGGAGGAGGAGAAATTCCCTTGATCTGCTGCACACACTCCTCCTAATACACCCCAGGATCCCATTGGCCTTCTTGGCCACCAGGGCACATTGCTGTGCCATGGGTAACTTGTTAGCCACCAGCACCCCCAGGTGCCTCTCCACAGGGCTGCTCTCCAGCAGATCACCTCCCAGCCTGTACTGGTGCAGTTTATTATTCCTCCCCAGATGCAGGACTCTGCACTTGTCCTTGTTGAGCTTCATCTGGCTCCTCTGTGCCCAGCTCTGTCTGTCCAGGTCTCTCTGCATGGCTGCACAGCCTTCAGCTGGATCAGCCAAGCCTCCCAGCTTGGTGTCATCAGCAAACTTGCTGAGCATACTCTCTGTGCCCTCACCAGTGTCATTGATGAAGATGTTGAACAGGACTGACCCCTGATGACTCCTCCACCTGTTCCAATGCCTGACCATCATTTCAGGAATAAATTTTTTCTTCATCTCCAACCTAAGCCTCCTCTGGCACAATTTCAGGCTGTTTCCTCTTGTCCTGTCACCTGATACTAGGAAAAGGAGACCAACTCCCACCTTGCTGCAACCTCCTTCCAGGTAGTTGGAGAGAGCATTGAGCTCTCCCCTCACATTCCTCTCCTCCAGTTCCTTCAGCTGCTCCTCCCCAGCCCTGTTCTCCAGACCCTTCACCAGCTTCACTGCCCTTCTCTGGACATACTGCAGCAACTCAACATCCTTCTCATAGCAAGGGGCTGAACACAGCATTTGAGGTGTGACCTGACCAGTGCCAAATACAGGAACACAATCACTTCTCTACTCCTGCTGGTTGCACTATTCCTGCTCCAGGCCAAGATGCTACTGGCCTCCTGCCACTCCACAGGAAAAGTTTGTCCCAATTCCAACTCCATTTTGCTTCTAGGAAGTGTCTGCCATAGCTTCAACTCTTTCCCACCTGCTGATTAATGCTATTTCCACTGGGATTGAACACAGTATGAGGAACTTAAGGAAACTACCTTCTAACTATTAAGAGATTCTCCTAAAGGGACAAGCACAAAAAGGATCCTTGCATTTCAGCAAGCCTAGGTCCAAGTTCACTGCTGCTGTAACTCCACTGATCCCTAAATCTGCTGGAGCTGCACTGAGGATAAATCTGCCCCCTGCTAGCCTGCAGTTAGGTGAATGAACATTACTGCATGAGAATAAAAAGCCATCATATTATAGTAACTCTCCCTGCCTTAAGATTAATTCCTTTTGATGCTTTTACACTTAGGAACCTCTGGAAGAAAAAAAAAAATCTCTTAACAGTTAGAGGGTAGATTCATTAAGTTCCTCATACCATGGTCAATCCCAGTGAAAATAGCATTCATTAGCAACCATCTAACTGTTAAAGCTGATGGCCTGTCAGAAATGTGAGGCTGCCCAAGGAAGGCAATGGCCTCTATTTGTCAGGGTCATTTAACTGTAATAAGCTAACATTGCTACTCCCATTAAGACCACTGAAAATGTAATTAAATGCTCAAATGACTACTAACATGATTAAACAAAGAATAGGGATGGTTAGCAACTGAGCTTATTAAAGACATTTCACATTCTGTCCCACTTGGAAATAAATCACATTCAGTATTGTAGTTTTTTTTTTGGTAAGCAGATGAGCAGGCAAATTATTTTACCATCCTCCTGGGCAGCAGCACATCAGTGCTGGCATGTTAGTCCCTCTTAAAAATAAAGGTAACACTAATACTTGTGCCAGAGGGTTGTTTTTTGGGGAGGGTTTGGGTTTTTTTTTCCTCCCCTTTTCATAGAATCAGTCCAGGGTTGGAAGGGACCACAAGGATCAGCCAGTTCCAACTCCCCTGCCATAGGAATGGACACCTCTCATTAGCCCAGGTTGCTCAAGGCATAGAATAGACTCACAGAATCAGTCAGGGTTGGAAAAGGCCACAAGGATTAGCCAGTTCCAACCCCCTGCCATAGGAGTGGACACCTCTCATTAGCCCAGGCTGCTCAAGGCATAGAATAGACTCATAGAACCAGTCAGGGTTGGAAAAGGCCACAAGGAGCAGCCAGTTCCAACCCCCCTGCCATGCCCAGGGACACCCTACCCTAGAGCAGGCTGCACACAGCCTCAGCCAGCCTGGCCTCAAACACCTCCAGCCATGGGGCCTCAGCCACCTCCCTGGGCAACCCATTCCAGCCTCTCACCACTCTCCTGTTCAACAACTTCCTCCTCACCTCTAGTCTGAACCTATCCACCTCCAGCTTTGCTCCATTCCCCCCAGTCCTGTCACTTTCTGATAGCCTAAAAAGTCCCTCCTCAGCTTTTTTGTAGCCCCCTTCAGATCCTGGAAGGCCACAGGAAGGTCACTTGGGACCCTACACTCCCTCAGCAGTATCCAGTGTTGTCCTCTCCAGGAGCAGATAGGCTCTGCAGACTGCTGAGCCCAGGCTGTCCTCTGAACCACCCAAATGGCCATGGTAGTGTTAGGTTGATGGTTGGACTTGATGATCTTGGAGGTCTTTTCCAACCAAACCAAGGCTGTGATTCCATGAATGATGAGCAATTCCCATCAAAATGGCAGAAATTTCCCTCTTGCCTGTGAGGACCTGGAGCAAGCTACCAGGGCCTGTTAATGGTAGAGTGTTTATCCCTTATAGATATTGCTTAAAGGCTTTGATCCTTTGTCAAATTCTGTGTAATGGAGATGGCTTTTTTCTTTTGGCTTCCAACTACCTAGCAAACATTTATGGAAGCCAGCTGGAATTTCTGGCAACGTTGATAATAAATTTCCATCTCTTCAGAGGCCCTAAACAACTTTGGAAGAGATTAAGAAGAAGCTGTGATTTAAGTGCCATAAACAAAATTCCTGAGACAGTTTCACTTCATCAGAATAGCTTTCTTGTGTCTTTAACTTCTCCTGCTGACAGCACACGCTTTATAACTCCCCCAAACGAACCCAACTGATGTAGAAATCCATTGAGAGCTGGATTTTCTCCCAGCATTTTTGAAGAGAGAGATATAGCAGTTTGGGGTAGGCAATAAGATGGCCACAACAACCCCCAGCAGCACTACAGGCTGGGGGAGGAGAGGCTGGAGAGCTGCCTGGTGGAAAAGGACCCAGGGGTGTTGGTGGACAGCTGGCTGAACATGAGCCAGCAGTGTGCCCAGTGACCAAGAAGGCCAACAGCATCCTGGCCTGGATCAGAAGTGGTGTGAGCAGCAGGAGTAGGGAGGTGCTCATGCCCCTGTGCTCAGCACTCCTGAGACCACACCTGCAGTACTGTGTCCAGCTTTGGTCACCACAGCACAGGAGGGACACTGAGGTGTTGGAGTGGGGGCAGAGAAGGGTGACGAGGCTGAGGAGAGGTCTGGAGAGCATGACCTGTGAGGAGCAGCTGAGGGAGCTGGGGGTGTTTAGTCTGGGGAAGAGGAGGCTGAGAGGGGACCTGATTGCCCTCTACAACGACCTAAAAGGAGGTTGTAGTGAGGCTGGAGCTGGTCTCTGCTCCCCAGTTACTAATGATAGGACAAGAGGAAATGGTCTCAAGTTGCAGCAGGGGAGGTTTAGGTTGGCTGTTGGGAGGAAGTTCTTTCCTGAGCAGGTGGTCAGGCACTGGAACAGGCTGCCCAGGGAGGTGGTGGAGTTGCCAGCCCTGGGGGTGTTCAAAAGGAGAGTGGATGTGGTGCTGGAGGCTATGGTCTGGTGCTGAAGGCTGCTGGGATGAAGGCTGGACTGGCTGATGCTGGTGGTCCTTTCCAACCACAGCGATTGATAGTGATGAGATGCTGTGCTGAGGGGTTTGGGTTAGTCAGGGACTTGTCAGTGTGAAACCAATGTTTGGACTGGATGAGCTTGAAGGGCTTTGCTAATCCAAGAAATTCTGTGTGATTCTGTGACCTAACAGGGCAGTAAGATGGACCCAGCTGTTACTTAGACATGTTTGAGCTCTGGCTGCTTGTCACAGAATCACAGAAAACATCCTGTTGGAAAAGACCTAAAAGCTCATCCAGACCAACCCTTGACCCAGTTTAGGGCCAATCCTAAACCATATCCCTGAGGGTCAGCTCCATAGGCTGCCTAAACATCTTCAGGGATGGCAACTCCCTGGGCAGCCTGTTCCAGTGTTTGAGAGCTCTTTCCTAGCATCCAGGCTGAACCTTCCCTGGTGCAGCTTGGAACCATTTCCTCTGGTCCTATCACTCCAGGAGACAGAATAAGGGGGAATGGGCTCAAGCTGAGAGTGGGGAGTTTTAGATTGGACATTAGGAAAAAGTTTTTCATGGAGAGAGTGGTCAAGGACTGGAATGAGCTGCCAGGGAGGTGGTGAAGTCACCAACCCTGTATGTATTTAAGGGTGGTTTGAATGTGGTGCTTAGGGCTATGGTTTAAGGTGAATCTTGTAGAGTAGGGCTCTAGGTTGGATGTGATGATCCTGAGGGGCTTTGCCAACCTGCATGTTTCTGTGATTCTGTGATTCACACCAAGGAGAAGAGGCTGCTCCTGCCCCTGACTCAGCTCCAACCTCCCTTCAGGTAGTTATCCACTATGAAACAGGCTTTTTTCCATTTCACAGATGCAGAATTGAGAAAGAGAGTGACTAAAATTTGCTTTCTACACACCCCAAGAGCCAAGGCACTGTGCAGAGTTAGTCCAGCTAACAAGCAAACCCCAAGAGACCTGTTCACAGCCACAAGTAAATCCTGAAGTTTCTCTCTCAGGGATCAACTGGATGCAGCTCCATTTCTTCTTCAGATGACTCTGCAATGATAACTTTACTGAAGTGAGGGAAGATCTATTTGCCTGGGGACTAAAGGCATATTTTGTCTCTTAAGGTAGGAGCTGCATTGCAGTTTCTGATCAGATGTCCTCTGTGTATACATCACAGCCTTGCTTTGGAAGTGGAAGTCAGAATTGAAAGGCAGAGGTGGTCCAAATCTGGGCCATTTCCCCCTCTCAATAAAATGAAGGGGAAGAAACCAATCTCAATCCTTTCTGGTATTCACATATAGAATCAACCAGGTTGGAAGAGACCTCCAAGATCATCCAGTCCAACCTAGCACTCAGCCCTATCCAGTGAACTAGACCATGGCACTAAGTGCCCCAGCCAGGCTTGGCTTCAACACCTCCAGGGAGGGTGCCTCCACCACCTCCCTGGGCAGCCCATTCCAATGCCAATCACTCTCTCTGACAACAGCTTCCTAACAACATCCAGCCTAGACCTGCCCTGGCACAACTTGAGACTGTGTCCCCTTCTTCTGTTGGTGGTTGCCTGGCAGAAGAGGCCACCCCCTACCTGGCTACAGCCTCCCTTCAGATAGTTGTAGACATCAATGAGGTCACCCCTGAGCCTCCTCTTCTCCAGGCTAACCAACCCCAGCTCCCTCAGCCTCTCCTCACAGGGTTTGTGTTCCAGGCCACTCACCAGCTTTGTTTCCCTTCTCTGGACATGCTCCAGCACCTCAACATCTCTCTTGAATTGAGGGGCCCAGAACTGGACACAACACTCAAGGGGTAGCCTGACCAGTGCTGAGTACAGGGGCAGAATAACCTCTCTTGTCCTACTGGCCACACTGTTCCTGATGCAGGCCAGGATGACATTGGCTCTCTTGGCCACCTGGGCACACTGCTGCCTCATCTTCAGCCTACAGTGTGCCCAGGTGGCCAAGAGAGCCAATATATGTATTTAAATAACCCCACAATGATAGCCAAGGCTTTGGACAGCAGCTGACCATGCATCAGCAACACTTAGTATCAAATGCATCCATAAAACAGAATTCCTTCCCCCCTCCCACCTCATTAGTTGCTTTTAGATATAGCTCATCACAGAAAAACACAAATGATTCAAGGACAAAACATCCTCCTCTGCCTATTGTCTCTGCTGATGGATGTGTGTTCCCCCCCCCCCCCAAACCATACTGCATTTATAGCCTGAGAAATATTTACACCAAGCTATAAAAATACACAACTAAAATCCCACAAGACTTCTTCTGACTTTTCTTGTTGTACTTCAAAATCACTTTCCAGCACCTGCCTTCTGCTTCTCCTTGAAACTCACTGCTCAGTATTATTCCACTTCCAGAGGAGTCACTGGTGGTGCCAGGGAAAACTGGAAAATCATGGACTAGCAGCTGCTGCATGAAGCTGGTATTGAGAGATGACTTTTCAAATCACAGAAACCAGCTCCTGCCTAGCTCCAGTTGTTTCCCCTTGCTCTGCCTCACCACTGCAATGCTCCACACTGTTCAGTTTAGGATGGCTTTGGCCAGCAAAGCTCTTCTCAGGCTTGCACTAGTCCCAGCCAGTTCACAGAATGACAGAAACATCCAGATTGGGAAAGACCCTTAGGATCACCAAGTCCAACCTACAACTCTCCTCTACAAAGCCAGAGAATCAAAGAGCAGTTTGGGTTGGAAGGGACCTGCAGAGGTCATCCAGTCCAACCCTCTCGCAGGAACACCCTACACTAGATCAGGCTGCTCAGAGCCTTCTCGAGCCTCACCTTGAGTATTTCCAGGCATGGGCCAAACTACATCCTTGGGCAACTTCTTGCAGTCTTCCACCACCCTCATGGTAAAGAACTTGTTCCTAACATCCAATCTAAATCTGCTCTGCTCTGATTTCAGACCACTGCCACTTGTCCAGACCACTGCCCCCTGTCTTTTGCAAACAGTCCCTCTGCAGCCTCCTGGGAGCCCCCTTCAGGTACTGGCAGGCTGCTATGAGGTCTCCCCAGAGCTTTCTCTCTTCCAGGCAGAACAACTCCAGCTCCCTCAGCCTGTCTTTGTAGCAGAGGTGTTCCTGTCCCCTAAGCATCTTTGCTGCCCTGCTCCACCAGGTCCATGTCCTTCCCGCATTGAAGCTGGATGCAGTACTGCAGGTGAGGTCCTACCAGAGCAGAGCAAAGTGGCAGAACCACCTCCTCTTTTGTGTTCATTAAAAACCAAACCCAAATGGTTAAAAGATGCAGGAGATGACAGCAAAGAGGAAAAACCTCCCAGAGTGAGGACAAAGTTATACACACTCTGAAGCCCTTGGCTAGGAGCTCAGCACTACTAGTCATAATATATATACAAAGTGAGACCTTCCCAAATGACTCAGTTCATAAATCTTAATTTGATGTTGTCAGCTCCAGCTAGGCTGCTCTTGCCCTCTCCTCTCTAAAGACATCAGCTACACAGTCTGTGAATGCAGCTTGTCTCAGTTATTGCTACAGTAAATGTCTCCTACCAAATCCTAGCCCAGACTCAGAAGCCCAGGTACCCTCAGAACCAGGGACACCCCACACCAGATCAGGCTGGCCAGAGCCTCATCCAGCCTGGCCTTAAACACCTCCAGGGATGAGGCTTCTACCACCTCCCTGGGCAACCCATTCCAGGCTCTCACCACCCCCAATCCGAAAAACTTCTTCCTAATATCCACTCTGAACCTACCCATTTCCAGCTTTGTTCCATTCCCCCCACTCCTGACAGCCTAAAAAGTCCTTCCCCAGCTTTCTTGTAGCCCACTTCAGATATTGGAAGGCCACAATAAGGTCACCTGGGAGCCTCCTGTTCTCCAGACTGAACAGCCCCAACTCCTTCAGTCTCTCCTCACAGCAGAGCAGCTCCAGCTCTTTGCTCATCCTCATGGCCCTGCTCTGGACACCTTCCAGCACATCCACAGCCCTCTTCTCCCAGGGGCTCCAGAACTGGATGCAGTGCTCCAGGTGGGGTCTCAGCAGTGCAGAGTAGAGGGGGAAGATCACTTCCCTCACCCTGCTGCCCACACTTCTTTTGCTGCAGCCCAGAATCTGGTTGCTCTCTGGGATGTAAGAGCACACTGACAGCTCATATTGAGCTTCTCATCCACCAGCACCCCAAGTCCCTCTCCTCAGGACTGCTCTCAAGCCAGTCATGGCCCTGCTCTGGTTTAAAACCACTGCCCACAGCAGGTGAAGCTTCTAAATCCAAGTCCTTTCTCAGGAGGATTTATACCTTCTGCGTACTCACACAGGCATCTGTTGGCCTCACCAATTTCTGTTTCAGTGTCTGTGCATGGGAAAGGGAACTGGCCCTTATCAGGATGCACATACATCATCAAGAGCACTTATTTATTTTATCTGAGCTCTACATTACAAATCCTGCCCTCTCCTATCATGAACTCCCACTAGCTTTTATTAGTAAGGGTTCACAGATAATGAGAAGTGATGGCCTCTGGTGATAGAATCCAGCTTGACTTTGGATCTGCAGTTAGCAGGAAATAATTCTTCCTTGTAAAAGGAGGGGGGGGGGGAAAAGTGACATGGAAGTTACTGAGTGATAATGCACACAGAATTCCTACAGGCTATTTACAGTCATTATTCAGTCTGGAAATCCACATTAAGCCATTTCCTTCTCTCATCAGCAATTAAAAAGCCTAAAAACCAAGCAAAAGCTTTGCCTACCTTTGTTGTTGCATCTACAGGGTAAGGAAAGAGAGATTTGATTTCCTGTGTCAGAAGCACCACTGAAGAGGAAAAAAACAAACCCAAACAACATAACTTATCAGGAAGAACCCTATGAAGCCTGTGTCCAGTTCTGGGCTCCTGCATTCAAGAGAGATGTTGAGGTGCTGGAAGGTGTCCAGAGAAGGACAGCAAGGCTGAGGAGGGGTCTGGAGCACAGCCCTGTGAGGAGAGGCTGAGGGAGCTGGGGGTGTGCAGCCTGCAGCAGAGGAGGCTCAGGGCAGAGCTCACTGCTGCCTGCAGCTGCCTGCAGGGAGGCTGTAGCCAGGTGGGGTTGGGCTCTGCTACCAGGCAAGCAGCAGCAGCAGAACAAGGGGACACAGTCTCAAGTTGTGGCAGGGCAGGTCTAGGCTGGATGTTGTTAGGAAGTTGTTGTCAGAGAGAGTGATTGGCATTGGAATGGGCTGCCCAGGGAGGTGGTGGAGTTGCTGTCCCTGGAGGTGTTGAAGCCAAGCCTGGCTGGGGCACTTAGTGCCAAGGTCTGGTTGATTGGACAGGATTGGGTGCTAGGTTGGACTGGAGGAGCTTGGAGCTCTCTTCCAACCTGGTTGATTCTATGAAAGACACACACAAAATGCAGAGTTGTGCTGAGATGAGCAATAAAAGAACTGTGAAATGCTGGCTTAGAACACACTTTTATATGCACTTGCACTCACCTTAACTCACTCATGCTTTGATTTTTGGGGCAGCTAAATCCTAAAGCCTACCTTCACTACAACCAGATCATTGCCCCCCTCAATGTCTTTCCTGTAGTGAGGGGCTCAAAAGTGAACCCAGCACTCGAGGCGTAGCTTCACCAGTGCCAGAACTGCTGCCCTGCCTTTTAGCAATATCATCTGCAGTTAAAGTTGCCATTAAAGTTTTGTGACAGGAGTTTACATGCAGGAAAAATAAGAGCACTGTCATGCCCTGCCCAAAAGGATTTCACTCACAAGAAGCAGGTACCACTGAATTTACAGACAGCAGCTGCTTTTCTGGCCAGACAGAATGCCTGGGAAGAATAATTAAGGGCTTTAAAGCAGTTATGAGTGAAATCCTGGTCCTTACCCAAGTCAATGGCACATCTCCAAGAGGAGTGTGGATTTCATCCTTCAAGGAACAGAGGTGCAGCATATAAACAACTGGAGCTAACTCTTGCTCAGCTTATCAAAGGCATTAATATGGTTGGCTTGCTGCAGACTAGGCTGTTAACCTTCATTTCAGCTCTTCAGTTCCTTCCATGCTTCACAGAATCACAGAATATTAGAGGTTGGAAGGGACCTCCAGAGATCATCCAGTCCAACTCCCTGCCAAAGCAGCATCCCCTAGGGTGATTTGCACAGGAATGCATCCAGGTGGGGTTGGGAAGTCTGCAGAGAAGGAGACTCCACAGCCTCTCCGGGCAGCCTGCTCCAGGGCTCTGGCACCCTCACTCTAAAGAAGTTTCTCCTCATATTGAGCTGAAACCTTCTGTGTTTTCTGTAGCTGTTGATCCTTGTCTTATTGCTGCTGACCACCACAAAGGGACTGGCCCCAGCCACTTGGCACCCACCTCTCTGATACTGATAAACACTGATTAGATCTCCTCTCAGCCCTCTCTTCTCCAGCCTAAACAGCCCCAGGGCTCTCAGTCTCTCTCCCTAGCAGAGATGCTGAAGTCCCTCAGTCATCCCTATGGCTCTCCACTGGACTCTCTCCAGCAGGTCCCTATCTCTCTTGAACTGGGGAACCCAAAACTGGACACAGCACTCAAGGGGTGGCCTGAGCAGTGCTGAGCACAGGGGCACAAGAACCTCCCTTGTCCTGCTGCCCACACTGCTCCTGAGCCAGCCCAGGATGCCATTGGCTCTGCTGCCCACCTGGGCACTGCTGCCTCAGCTACAGCTCCTCTCTCCCAGCACCCCCAGCTCCCTCTCTGCCTGGCTGCTCTCAGTAGTGCTGCTTGGGGTTGTTGTGGCCGAAGTGTAGAAGCCTGCACTTGGCCTTGTTAAATTTAGTAGCACACAACCTTTCAGGGATTCTTAGACTCAGTGTCTGATTTTTAAAGTGGAGGTGAGAATAGCTCTTGAGTCAGCTTAGAGAAGTAAACTGTCTACACTTCTTCCGACTTAAAGACATTTGGAAGCAGACAGGCTGAACACAGCAGCAACACTGCATCAGGACTGAGGTGATAGGACAAGGAGCAATGGCTTCAAAGTAGAGGAGAGCAGCTTCAGATTGGATGTTAGGAACAAGTTCTGCACCGTGAGGGCAGTGCAACACTGGAACAGGTTGCCCAGGCAAGTGGTTAGGAACCCATCCCTGGAGATAATACAAGGTGAGACTTGAGAGGGCCTTGGGCAACCTGATCTAGTTGAGGACATCCCTGCTGACTGCAGAGGAGGTTGGACTGAATGACCTTTGGAGATCCCTTCCAACCCATTCCATGATGAGTTAAGCACTTTGTGAAGTTCTGCCTCAAATCAAACACTGGTGACCCACAGCAAAGGTTTAGCCTAAGCGAACCTTGCAGTCAGAAACTCGGGATTTGGAATGCTGCCTTTGGGGGGTTGTGGGTTTGGGTTTTTTTTTTCCATGTTGAAGTATTAACAGTTGAAAGATCAAAGGGCAGCTGCTGCCCCATGTTCCACGTGCAGAACTCCCACTGTTGTCAGTGGGAGTTGCACAAACATCTCAGGGGCAGAAGGTGACCCTTGTTGCGTGTGTGGCGGTCTCGGGTAACATTAACATTTCCAAAGTGGCCATCAATTAGATTTACATCAAGGGGCAGAGTTGATAAAGCAGTTAATAAGGAGGAGAATATTGTGCTGGCCTCCAGGGTGAACAGAATCTTTGGCTGGCAAATAGTTCAGTTAATTGAAATGATTAATCCCACAGACACCAGGTTGGGGACTGAGTTGTTGGAAGGCAGTGAAGGGGAAAAGGATCTGGGGGTCTTAGTGGATGGGAGGTTGGCCATGAGCCAGCAATGTGCTATGGTGGCCAGGAGGGTCAATGACATTTGGGGTGGATTAGAAGGGCTGTGGTTAGTAGGTTGAGAGAGGTTCTCCTGCCCCACTACTCTGCCCTGGGGAGGCTGTATCTGGAGAACTGTTCTGGGTCTTCCATTCAAGAGGGACATAGAACTGCTTGAGAGAGCCCAGTGCAGAGCCACAAAGCTGCTGAAGGGAATGGAACAGCTCTGTTAGGAGGAGAGCCTGAGGGAGCTGGGGCTGTGCTGCTGGGAGAGGAGGAGACTGAGAGGTGACCTCAGCAATGGTTATCAACATGTGCAGGGTGAGTGCCAGGAGCTGCAGCCAGGCTCTGCTGGGTGATGCCCAAGAACAGGACAAAGGGCACTGGGTGGAAGCTGAGACAGAGGAAGTTTCATTTAAACATGAGGAGGATTTTTCCCCTGTGAGGGTGACAGAGCCCTGGAACAGGCTGCCCAGGGGGGTTGTGAAGTCTCCCTCTCTGGAGATGCTCAAAACCTGACTGGATGTGTTCCTGTGTGACCCGCACTAGTTGACCTTTCTCTGGCAGGAGGGCTGGACTGGCTGAGCTTTGGAGGTCTCTTCCAGCCCCTGACATTCTGTGATATGTATTTATTTTGCCTTATATGCTGTTAATGCTCTGCTTACCATGAAAGACATAAATTACAGAATCATGGAATGGTGAGGGAGGGAAGGGACCTCTGGACACCCTTTAGTCCAACCCCCCTGCTAAAGCAGCTTTGTGTAGATTGGGCTGCACAGGAACATGTCTAGAATGGCTTTGGAAAGTCTCCAGAGGAGAAGACTCCACAACCTCTCTGGGCAGCCTCTTGCAGTGCTCTGCCATGCTCACAGGAAAGCTTTTCCTTATGTTGATGTGAAACCTCCTGTGTTCTAGTTTGGAGCTGCTGCCCCTCATGTGCTATCGCTGAGCACCACTGAAAGCCCAACCCAATCTCACCCCTTCAGATAGAGACAAGCATTGAAAAGATTCCCCTCTCACTTTTCCCTTCTCCAAGCTAAAAAGCCTCAGGTCTCTCAGTCTCTCCTTGTAAGAGAGATGCTCCAAACCCCTAAAGCATCTTTGTGGCCCTCCACTGGAGTCTCTTCAGCAGTTCCCTGCCTCAAACTGGGAAGCTCAGAACTGGACACAATACTCCATCTCAGGACAGAGTTGGGGATGGGGTTGGGGGGCAATGAACCTCCCTCAACCTGCTGACCATACTCTTCTTAATGTGCCCCAGGACAGCATTTGCCTACTTGGCTATGAGGGCACACTGCTGGCTCATGCTGAATCTGTGCAGAACCAACAGGCAAATGCAAAAGGGGATTTTTGTGTGGAGTAAAATAAATACATCCCAAGAACATTACAAAGGATGACCTGAGACAGCAATATAATGAACCCATGCTTAGTAGCTTCTAACCAACTACTGTTTTGCTGCTACTGCTTGAAGATTGTGAAGCAATAGTGCTGACTGCATGGCAAAGTAGGGGGGAAGAAGGGAGAAAACCATATTCCTCCCTTCTTTTTAGGCAAAACTTCCCATCAACAAATAAACCCCAATCTGAAGTCAAAGCATGAGGCTGGAACCCAAATTACAGGCACAGTGTGAATTGCACTCCTACAACAGCTTTCTCCTCAGCAAGCAGGCTGTGCTCTAGTAGCATCCAGCCTTAGTTTGGCCAGCTTTTAGCCCTGCAGCATCAGCATTCCTCCAAATGATCATAGAATCAACCAGGTTGGAAAAGAGAATCTCTCTCAATTGACTAACCACAGCCCTTGTAGTCCAGCCCAGAATGGCACTGGCTCTCCTGGCTGCAAGAGCACACTGCTGGCTGTGCTGCTTCTATGCATCCAGTTTGGAGCATGGGACAGAAGGAATTGGTTTTGTCATTACCAGCCTGACAACACTGTGGGATCCAGCACAGGAAAGGTGATATCAGTGCACACATCCCATAGCAAGTGACAGCACAGACAAGGCTACTGCTGCCTCCCACTTCACCAGCTACAACTCAAGTG
The DNA here is from genome assembly GCF_015220805.1 of Pogoniulus pusillus. Taxonomy (NCBI): domain Eukaryota; kingdom Metazoa; phylum Chordata; class Aves; order Piciformes; family Lybiidae; genus Pogoniulus; species Pogoniulus pusillus. The sequence goes on along the minus strand of NC_087288.1, from coordinate 3,027,051 downwards.
CCCTAGCAGCCCTCAAGCAGTTCCAAGTGACTCTGCTCTCATGAGACTCCATCTGGAGTCCTGTGTGCAGTTCTGGAGCCCCCAACACAAGAAGGACATGGAACTGTTGGAGTGAGTCTGGAGGAGGCCATGAAAATGATCAGAGGGCTGGAGCACCTCTGCTATGAGGACAGGCTACAAGAGGTGGGGGCTCTTTCAGTTTGGAGAAGAGAAGGCTTCAAAGGGACTTTGTAGTAGCTTTCCAGTATCTGAAGGGGTTCTACAGGAATGATGGGGAGGGACTATTGACAAGGTCTTGTAACGACAGGACAAGGAGGAATGGGTTTAAACTGGAAGAGGAGAAATTTAAACTAGATGTTAGGAAGGAGTTGTTTGCAGTGAGGGTGGTGAGACACTGGCACAGGTTGCCCAGGGAGGTTGTGGCTGCCCCCTCCCTGGAGGTGTTCAAGGCCAGGTTGGATGAGTCCTTGAGCAACCTGTTCTAGTGGGAGGTGTCCCTGCCTAGGGCAGGGGGTTGGAACTGGATGAGCTTTGAGGTCCTTTCCAACCTAAACCATTCTATGATTCTATGATCCCAGCTCCACAAACATCTTCACAAGCAGCATGTGGAAAGCTGTTCGTGGTCACATTGACACGACAGTGGAAAATATTCTTGGAGAGCACTGAAAGCTACAATCCAGCAGCTGCATGGAATGAAGTTTTAAATGTTTCCCAAGATCCCATCTAAGACCAGAACTTGGCCTCCCTGGGTCATGGGCTTCCACATTCCTAGGATGCCTAGGCATAAGAAGGCCATGCTGTGACTGCTATGTCACCACCACGTACCTCCACCCTCTGAGGGTATGACAGGAACAGCCTGGACTTCATAAATTAAGAGATGCTGCATGAGCCATCTATGAACAAAATTAAGTTGCTAAGGGAAGATGAACTACCCCTATCCACCTTCAGATGATAAAGCAGAGCACAGACTGAACCCCCTACAGCCAGGATGCCAACTGAGAGGAGCAAAGCGCTTACGACAATACATATCTCAAACAACTAATGTACCATCTCTTATCTTTGCTTTTTCAAGGGGCTCTAGATTTATTGAAGCAGATTCTCATCTGAAGTAAATCAACATCCCTCATTAAATCAATTAGCAGTGTTTTCCTGCCTCTCATTAGATGGTGATTTGGCTGCCCGTGGTCAGGAAGCGCAGAGGAAGTCTCAGGAGGACGTACGCGGTTCTTAGGAGGCTTCCTGCTCCCTGTCACCTCCCCAGGGACAGACAGAAGCCACTGCTCCAGAAAGGGTAGATTGCCATAAAAAAGATGCTTAGATTTACTGCTTAGATAGCATAGAGTCACTGTGGAGTTCTTCATTGGGCTGAGGTGGAGGTTAAGTATTAATTGGTCAAATCAATCTTTAGGCTTTTGAATCATAGATACAGAGAATGGTTTAGGCTGGAAGGGAACTCAAAGCTCAGCCAGTTCCAACCCCCTGCCCTAGGCAGGGACACCTCCCACTAGAAGAGGCTGCTTAAGGCTTCATCCAACCTGGCCTTGAATACCTCCCTGGGCAACCTGTGCCAGTGTCTCACCACCCTCACTGCAAACAACTTCTTCCTAACATCCACTTTCAATTTCCTCTCTGCCAGTTCAAATCCATTCCTCCTCATCCTGGCATTACAAGACATTGTCAGCAGATCCACCCCAGCCCTCCTGTAGCCCCCTTCAGAGGGGGGGGAAAGAGAGGGGGAAAAGAAAGAAGGAGGTGGGGGGGGGAAGGACGAGGGGAAAGACGAGGCGGGGAAGAGAGGGGGAAGGGGGAAAAGAGAGGTAGGGGAAGATTGGGGAAAGGGAGGGAAAGAGAGGTGGAAAAGAGAGGGGAAAGGAGAGAGGAAGAGAGGAGAAAAGTGAGAAAAGAACAGTCAGAAACTCATGAATTTTGGCTGAAGCTAGACCTGTGCTCTCCAAGTGTTTGGTCTACTGACAAGTGGCTGCTTAGCTCCCATAGCTGGCCCTATTTGTAGCAGGTTTTTAGCCTTCCCTAGAACCTCCACTCTCAGCTGTATGGTTGTTTGTTTTTTTTTTCACTTGATGCCTCCAGTCAAGCTTTCAGCTTCCCAAGTATCTGATGGAGCAGGTTTATTTGCAGCTCTCAGAAGTACTGAGAAGATAAGCGCCTGCAAACCTGGCCCCTCCGTCATTTCGCTTTCCAGCAGGCTAAATCCTGAGAGCAAACTCATTCTGGGTACAATGTCCTCTCTTCTGGTTCAATGGCCATGAAATTCCCATCTCCTCAGAACCAAGACCTGTGTTTCCCTCTGCTTTGCAGCACATCTGCTGAACCAGGCCTGCCACTGCTCTCCTCAACTTTTCTTATCACACTTTTCTTCCTCTCCTCTCAAAAAGCACATTTAGAGAGGAGGCTCCAGTTAAATGCCTTCGAGTTTGCCTTATTTGCCTTTAGAAGATGCACCAAATGAACTCCTCTGATGGGACCCTAATAGCAAAAGAGGTTCTGCTGAGGAGGGGCCCAGTAAGCAGCACAGGTCAGCTCCTTTGATCTCAGCCCTTCAGTAATTGCCTTTAATCAGGAGGCAGCAGAAACTTTTCCTTCCAAGCAAAACCAGTATTGATTTGTTTGCACCAGGTGCAACAGTCACAGCAGAAGCTTTCCCACCACAGTCAGCAGGCTGTGACTCTTCAAGAGCTTAAGTCAGGAGGAGCTCTTGCAGTGGAAAACTTCAACCCCCAACATATCTCTGTGACAAACTTTGACAGCAAAAGCAAAACCAGCATGGCAAGGGGTGAGCAGCTTTGGTTTCTCTCTCTCCTGATAGACAGAGTAACTGATGTGCTCCTTAACCCCCCATGCCCTTTTGCTGTGAAAAGAAGTCCCAGCAGTTCAGGTGACACAGAATCACAGGATGGCTCAGGTTGGAAGGGACCTCAAAGCTTACCCACTTGCAACACCCTGCCATAGGCAGGGACACCTCCCACTAGAACAGGTCACTGATCCAACCTAGCCTTGAATACCTCCAGGGAGGTTGTGGAGCACAGGAGCACCCAATGTGATCGAATCCCTCTCTTCAGGGATGCTCTCCAGCCAGCATCCAACCTGCCCTTGAACACCTCCAGAGCACACTTATCCAGAGAGGTGGTAGAGTCACCATCCCTGGAGATGCTGAAGCAAAGCCTGGATGAGGCACTTAGTGCCATGGTCTGGTTGACTGGACAGGGCTGGGTGCTAGGTTGGACTGGATGAGCTTGAGGGCCTCTTCTAACCTGCTTGGTTCTATGGTTCCATGATCAGCAATCTCCCTGTGCAACCTGTTCAGCATCTCACCACCCTCATCGTAATTAATTCCTTTCTCATCTCCAGTCTAAATCTGCCTTCCCCAGGCTTCAGTCCCTTCCCTCTCATCCCATCCTTACAAACTAGACCAAATCAAGAAAAAAAATATCATGAAGAAAGCAAATCACATTAAGCAAAATCCAAAGTGCTTTCCCCAGTATAGAAGCTTTTGCTCTCCTTGGAAGATCACAGCTCACAGCTTTGCAACCCAAGGAAAGATTGATAACTGCATCCAGTTCATGCAGCCACAAGCATTTATCTGCTCACCAAGGAAAGCTGCTGCACTGGGCAACCCAGGGCAGTACTTTTTAATACCAGGCATGATGACAGGTTGCAACTCTGGCTGCTAAGAAACCAACAGCACCAAAATAAATATAAGAGGAGGAGAAGGGGAGGACAAAAAGTAGAAGTGGATATAACATTTACTCTCAGGTACCAATTTCTCTCCAGTGAGAAAATCCAGAGCACCCTGCAGATTATGGCAGATGTCACAGGGTCTTTTAAGAGTTCCAGGAAAAAACTGCTGCTGGTATGGACATTGGAAAATAAAAGTGTTCTTACAATTCATTGTTTACTCTGCCCTGCTGAGACTTCAACTTGAGTATTGCCTTCAGTTTTGGGCTCCCCAGTTGAAGAGGGACAGGGATCTGCTGGAGAGAGTCCAGCAGAGGGCTAGAAGGATGATGAGGGGACTGAGCACTGCCTGATGAGGAGAGGCTGAGGGACCTGGGGCTGCTTAGTCTGGAGAAGAGAAGACTGAGAGGGGATTTCATAAATGCTTATAACTATCTGAGGGCTGGGGACAGGAGTGGGGGGGGGACAGGCTCTGCTCACTGCTCCCTGGGATAGGACAAGCAGCAATGGATGGAAGCTGCAGCACAGGAGGTTCCAGCTCAACACAAGGGGGAACCTCTTGACTGTAAGGGTCCCAGAGAGGTTGTGGAGTCTCCTTCTCTGGAGCCTTTCCAGGCCTGTCTGGATGTGTTCCTGTGTGACCTGAACTAGATTGTATGGTCCTGCTGTGGCAGGGGCATTAGACTGCATGATCTTTGGAGGTCACTTCCAACCCCCTAACATCCTGAGATGCTGTGATCTGAGTAAGACTAAAGTGTCTGTTTGAAACAAATCATAGAACCATAGAATCAAGCAGGTTGGGAGAGACCTCCAAGATCATCCAGTCCAACCTAGCACCCAGCCCTATCCATTCAACCAGACCATGGCACTAAGTGCCCCAGCCAGGCTTGGCTTCAACACCTCCAGGGACAGCAACTCCACCACCTCCCTGGGCAGCCCATTCCAATGCCAATCACTCTCTCTGCCAACAGCTTTCTCCTAACATCCAGCCTAGACCTCCCCTGGCACAGCTTGAGGCTGTGTCCCCTTCTTTCATTGCTCCTTGCCTGGCAGAAGAGCCCAATCCTCCTGGCTACAGCCTCCCTTCAGGTATTTGCAGACAGCAGTGAGGTCTCCCTGGAGGTTTCTCCAGACTGAACCAAACAGCCCCAACTCTCACAGCCTGTCAGGTGCTCCAGCCCTCTGTTCATCTTCATAACCCTCCTCTGGACTATGTCAACATCTTGATGCCTAAGGAGTAATGCCAAGGTTAAATTCATAACAACATCAGTAGAGAAACGTGGTCTACTTAAAATGTAAACACATTAATATCCATTACCTTAAGAGACAGGGCTAAGGTGGGTGCCTTATTCCCTGGAATGATGGTTTGAACCATGCATTTTAGCAGATAACCTCCAGCACATTTTATTCCCTGTAATGGTACCCATGGGAATTTTACATCCTATTGGTTTGCTCTTTCCTGCTCATGATTTAAGCACAGTCATGCTAATACTTCAGTGCTCTGCAGTTAACACATGCTTCAAAGAGCCAAGAGAACTATTCCCTTTCAACCTGCCCAGTTCAGCTAAGCATTAGCACTACCCTTCTTAGCTCATTAAGAACTTCAAGCAGTTTCATTGTAGGATTTAGGGAGCTGAGTGGAATACAGCTGGAGATTTCAGATCCAAAGGCAATACCCTCAAGAATTTATCCAATTAATTCCTTTGCATTCTATAGAGTTTCCTACTTCCACTGCTTTATTTACTCCCAGAATTCACAGGATGTTAGGGGTTGGAAGGGACCCGAGGAGATCATCCAGTTCAACCCCCTTTTCTTAATCATAATCATAGAATCAACCAGGTTGAAAGAGAACTTCAAGCTCATCCAGTGCAACCTAGCACCCAGCCCTATCCAGTCATCTAGACCATGGTACCAAGTGCCTCATCCAGGCTTTTCTTGAACACCTCCAGGGATGGTGCCTCCACCACCTCCCTGGGCAGCCCATTCCAATGCCAATCACTCTCTCTGACAACAACGTCCTCCTAACATCCAGCCTGCCAGAGCAGGACAATACAGTCTAGCTCAGGTCACACAGGACCACATCCACACAGGCCTTGAAAGTCTCCAGGCTGTCACATCTGAATGAACTGCTAATGGTCTTCTGCCTTGCCCTGATGCAGACTTTAAGTGATTTGTCTCTTTCTTAAGCTCTTCGGTGTGGTACAAATCAAACAGCATGACCCAGGTGTAAGCAGCAAGAGTGGACTCTGCATCCATGAGATGGTCATTAAGAGTGAGGGGTTCCTACCCTACCCCTGTGAACAGTCCCCAGCAGGCAGGAGAATTAGACCTCTTCTTCCTGGGTGCTTTTTCTTTGCTTGAAATGTTTTCTGCTGAGTGTAATGCAAAAATACATAAAATAGCTCTGGGGCAGCGAAGGACCTGAGTTATTGTCACCACACACCATATTCACAAGGAATTTGCCCACCTCAAAACTCCTCTTGTGTTTTGGCAATGCTGAACCACTCACCCCCTCCTTGCTTTTGAGGATCCAGACCTTTGCAACATGATCTTTTTTTTTCTTGTTTGTCCACAGTATTACAGCAAAGCAAAAGGAAAACGTGTCCTGGGCTCCTCAATTCAACAGAGATGTCCAGAAGGTGTCCAGAGAAGGGCAGCAAGGCTGGGGAGGGGCCTGGAGCACAGCCCTGTGAGGAGAGGCTGAGGGAGCTGGGGGTGTGCAGCCTGCAGCAGAGGAGGCTCAGGGCAGAGCTCATTGCTGCCTGCAGGGAGGCTGTAGCCAGGTGAGGTTGGTCTCATATGCCAGGCACCCAGCAACAGAAGAAGGGGACACAGTCTGCAGTTGTGGCAGGGGAGGTCTAGGCTGGATATTGTTAGGAAGTTGTTGTCAGAGAGAGTGATTGGCATTGGAATGGGCTGCCCAGGGAGGTGGTGGAGTCTCTGTGCCTGGAGGTGTTGAAGCCAAGCCTGGCTGAGGCACTTAGTGCCATGGTCTGGTTGGTTGGCCAGGGCTGGGTGCTAGGTTGGGCTGGATGAGCTTGGAGCTCTTTTCCAACCTGGTGGCTTCTATCAAAAAAATCATAGCCTCACTGAGGCCATCAAAGCTCTTTGAGAGCACTGAGCCCAGCCCTAAACTAATTCTCTTTGCTGAAGCTGGTGAAAGTTTATGTTTCACCTTTCAGCAGCAGTTTGTGCTGCAAGACTCTCCACTTGTTTACATTGTCTAAAGCCTTTCCTAAATCATTTAAATTTAATCTGACTGCATATATACAGTCTGCAGAGATAGTTTTGCCAACTGGACAGCAGAAGCTGTGTGTGTTAATTTTAAAGAAGTTTGGGGAAATTTTCTTTATATACATTTAATAAACAAGTTAATGATTTTATGTCAGCCTCATTACAATCTGCTTCTAACCCAGATTCAAATCCACCCTTAACGAGTAGCTGCCTAGCCAGTGGCAAGCAGGATCTTGGATGTGAAAGCCACTTGAGGGGGAAGGAAACAGCAGCAGCAGGGTTGTGGCTTAAAGTTTCCTGTGATGGTACCTGCCCCCTCCCCCACTTAAGAAAATCACCCAGACTAGACTCAGCCTATCTGGAAACTGAATGAAGCTTTATACTTACAGCTTAGCACATTATACAAGCAGATATTTGCAGGCATTTTCCCTACTGAGGGAAGTTTAGGTTGGATATTAGGAAGAATGTCTTTACTGGGAAGGTTCTTGGGCATTGGAATGGCTTTACCCATCCCTGGAGGTATTTATGAGTTATTTATGCGTAGAGGTAGATGATACATTGATTGTATAGGGCTGGGTGCTAGGTTGGGCTGGATGAGCTTGGAGGTCTCTTCCAACCTTCCTGATTCTATGAATGCCTTTACTGGGAAGGTTCTTGGGCATTGGGATGGCTTTCCCCATCCCTGGAGGCATTTATGAGTTGTGCAGAGGTACTTAGGGATATATTGATTGGCCAGGGCTGGGTGATAGGTTGGACTGGATGAGCTTGGAGGTCTCTTCCAACCTGCTTGATTCTGTGATTCTAAATTGTACTGAGGGAAGTTTTGATTGAATATTAAGAATGTCTTTACTGGAAAGATTCTTGGTCATTGGGATGGCTTTCCCCATCCAGGGAGGTATTTATGAGTTGTGCAGAGGTAGTGCTTAGAGATATGATATATTGATTGGATAGAGCTGGGTGCTAGGTTGGACTGGATGAGTTTGGAGGTCTCTTCCAACCTGCTTGATTCTATGAATGTCTTTACTGGAAAGATTCTTGGGCACTGAGATGGCTTTCCCCATCCCTGGAGATATTTATGAGTTGTGCAGAGGCAGTACTTATGGATATGATGCTTCCACCACCTCCCTGGGTGATCTCTTCCAATGTCTTGCTGCTCTCATGGTGAACAGCTTCTTCCTAACATCCACTCTGAATCTACCCACTTCTAGTTTTGCTCCATTGTGCCCAGTCTTATCACTACCTGAGAGCATAAAACTCCCTCCCCAGCTTTCTTGGAGCTCCCTTCAGATACCAGAAGGCCACAAGAAGGTCTCCTTGGAGTCTCCTCTTTTGCAGACTGAACAGCCCCAACTCTCTCAGCCTGTCCTCACAGCAGAGCAGTTCCAGCCCTCTGAGCATCCTTGTGGCCCTTCTCTGGACACCTTCCAGCACATCCATATCTCTCTTGTAACAATGGCTCCACAGCTGGATGCAGTGCTCCAGCTGGGGTCTCACCAGAGCAGTGCAGAGAGGGAGAATCCCCTCCTTTGCCCTGCTGCCCACACTGCAGTCCTGGCTCTGGTTGGCTCTCTGGGCTGCAAGTGCACACTGGTAGCTCATGCTGAGCTCCTCATCTATCAGCACCCCCAAGCCCTTTTCTTGCCCTGCCTGTATCTGTGCCTGGCATTCTTGACCAATTCTAGCTGTCACTGTTACCTCCAGTGAAGCTGCCAGAAAACCTAATGGGCACTTATTTATTTTTCAAAGACAAAAATAGAGCACAAACCACTGGCTCTGGCAGGCTATGATTATTTTCAGTTTCACCTTTTCCAGTGCCAATTCATAAGTCTAAAGGCTCAAAACTGGAGCCCTGACAGCCCTCACTTCCTTCACAGTGCGCTACGGTGGGAGACGCATTTCTTCGGCAACAATAAGGTCAATTTGGCCTCTCTGCAGAGCTGCCCAAAGTATAATTTCTGCTGAGATTAATAAATGCTTGTGTGCTGGTTGATCTCATGGCTGATTTTGAGATATTTTGACAGCTACAGTCATAGCAGAGGCCTGCCATTGAAGTCAAGAGAAAAAACCTTGCGACTAACTTCAGTGGGAGTTGGAGCTCTACAAGCTGCGTTTAAGAAGTTTAATAAGAAGTCCTTAGAGGCTTCATGGAGCTAAAACATTTCCTTAAGCATCTCTTTTCCTCCTTATCCTAAGCTGATCTGCAGCTGTCTTAAAGGAAATGCTTCTTTGACTTGTGAGTCAACAGCAAGAGAAAAACCATCAGCACAGAATCACACAAACACCCAGGTTGGCAAAGCCCCTCAGGATCACCAAGCCCAACCTAGAACTCCACAAGATTCACCTCAAACCATATCCCCAAGCACAACATCCAAACCACCTTTAAACACACCCTACCAGACATGGTACTTGAGGTGCAAATAGGGTAATCAAAGAATGGCTTGAGTTGGAAAGGACCTTAAAGATCATTCAGTTCCAACACAACTGTCAAGGGCAGGGACACTTCCCACTAGACCAGGTCCCTCAAAGCTTCATCCAGCATGGTCTTAAACACTTCCAGGGACGAAGTGTGCACAACTTGTCTGGCCAACCCATCCCTATGTCTCACCACTACCACAGTAAAAAACTTCTACTTAATGTCCAAGCTAATCACAGAATCAACCAGCTTGAAAAAGACCTTTGAGATCATCAAGTCAAATTTATCAACTAACCCTTCTAATTAACTAGACCATGGCACTAAGTGCCTCATCCAGCCTCCTCTTAAACACCTCCAGGGATGGTGATTCCACCACCTCCCCAAGCAGCCCATTCCAATGCCAATCACTCTTGCTGTGAAGAGCTTTCTCCTAACACACCTTGGTGCAGCTTGAGGCTGCATCATAGAATCAACCAGGATGGAAGAGACCTCCAAGCTCATCCAGCCCAACCTAGCACCCAGCCCTGGCCAATCAACCAGACCATGGCACTAAGTGCCCCATCCAGGCTTGGCTTCAACACCTCCAGGGACAGTGACTCCACCACCCGCCCTGGGCTGTCCTCCTGTTCTGTCACTGGGTACTTGGGAGAAGAGACCAACCCCAACCTGGCTACAGCCTCCTTTCAGGTACAATATTAACACAACTATTATTACTATTGATTATTATAATGATCATTGTATATATGTAATTATAAACCAGCTAAAGCCCATCAGATGTGAAATCCAGGATGCCTACATCACACATAGTATAAATTCTCCCCAGGTTGCAGAGAGGTGAACTCCCCTCACTATGCTGCTGCTTCACAGAGAAACATCTCCAGTTCTTATGAGAAATAAGAGTTAATATTCACAGATTTACTGTGGTTGGAAAAGGCCTTTGAGATACTCAAGTCTAACCACAGACATTGCTTTAAATACAACCTAGAGAGTCCCTTCTTTTATGCAAAGGCAGCTGGTACAATACAGGGAGGCTGAAAGATGTATGAAAGCATGACTCTGACCACCTACATTCTGATGGGAGTTCTATATGTTTGCAGCACTTGCTGAATTATACATTAAAGATGATATTGATGTTTCCAGTTTAATCATCTAGAGATGTGCAACTCAGCAGAATCAAATCCATCTGAAAAAAAGGGTAAAGTTTCTCACCTAATAAATCATCTTTGTAATGACTTAAGGCACAGCAAAGCAAAATATTAGCCACAGTAGCACTGGCACATAAACCCCATCTATTTCATGGGATCACAGGATGTCAGGAGTTGGGAGAGACCTCCACAGATCATTGAGCCCAAACCCCTGCCAGAGCAGGGCCATACAATCTAGCTCAGGTCACACAAGAACATATCTAGAGATGGCTGGAATGGCTTCAGAGAAGGAGACTCCACAACCTCTCTGGCCAGCCTGTGACAGTGCTCTGGGACCCTTACAGTCAAGAAGTTCTTGCTCATGTTGAGGTGGAGTTTCCTGTGTTGTAGTTTCCATCCAGTGCCCTTTTTCCTATGCCAGGGCACAACCGAGCAGAGCCTTTCCCCTCCCTCTTGACCCTCAGCCCTCAGCCATTTACAAACATTGATTAGATCCCCTCTCAGTCTTCTCTTCACCAGACCTCTTCACTGATGATCCTGATGAAGTCACAGAGTGTATCACCAGTGAGTTTGCAGACGACACTAAGTTAGGTGGCAGTGTTGATCTGCATGAGGGCAGGGAGACTCTGCAGAAGGATGTGGGCTTTAACAAAGCCAAATACCAGGTCTTGCACTTGTGTCAAACAGTGCTACAGGTTTGGGGAACCACGGCTGGAAAGCTGCCTGGCAGAAAGCCAATGGCATCCTGGCTTGGATTAGAAATGCTGTGGCCAGCAGGAGTCGGGAGATGTTTTTCCCCTTGTGCCCAGCCACTGCTCAAGTATTGTGTCCAGTTTTGGGCATCTCAATACAAAACAACCAGCAACAGAACAAGGGGACACAGGGGAGGTCTAGGCTGGATGCTAGGAGGAAGTTGTTGGCAGAGAGAGTGATTGGCATTGGAATGGGCTGCCCAGGGAGGTGGTGGAGTCGCCGTCCCTGGAGGCGTTCAAGCAAAGCCTGAAGCATTTAGTGCCATGGTCTAGATGACTGGCTAGGGCTGGGTGCTAGGTTGGACTGGGTGATCTTGGAGGTCTCTTCCAACCTGGTTGATTCCATGATTCTATGAAAAGAGATGTGGAGGTGCTGGAGCACGTGGATAGGAGGCAAACAAAGCTGGGGAAGAGCCTGGAGAATAAATGTGGTGAAAAGCAACTGAAGAAGCTGGAGCTCCTCCCTCTCAGAAAGATAAGAGCAGAAGGCATGCTGCTACAGGGTGCTCAGCCTGCTGCATGCCACTCATGCAATTTGCTAACAACAAATGAACAAGGAACATATTTGCACAGCTTATTAGCACGGGTGCTCGGCGGAGCAGGGCGCCTACGGAGAGCCAGGGACTCCCACTCGCTGTGCCAGCCTAATGAGGGCACTAGACAAGCAACGAGCTTCAGCACAGCACTGCCTTTGCTTAATTACCACTGAGGAGCATGTGACTGCTACAGAAGCTCTCAGCCCCTGTGGAAGGAGCTGGGCTTGGCAGAAGCAGGAGCCTTCCGTGTGTGCACACCCCGAGCTTGGGTTGGGAAGCAGGATGCTCCCTCTCACAGTCTGCTGCTGCTAAGACTCCCTGGGCAGCCTTCGCTTGGACCCTTTGCCACCAGGGAATTACACAATCATTTTGCTTGGGAAAGACCTCTCAGATCACTGAGTCCAACTGTCAGCCTAACACCACCAGGCCATTAAACCATGGCCCAAAGTGCTATGGCCATGGGTTGCTTGAGCGCCTCCAGGGCTGGTGGCTTCACTACCTCCTTGGGCAGCCTGTTCCAATGCTTGACCACTCTGGCAGCAAAGATACTTCCCTAAACCTCCCCTGGTGAAAACTGAGGCCATTTCCTCTCATTCTGTTGCTTGTGACTAGGGAGAACAGACCAACCCCCACCTCTGTACAACCTCCTCTCAGGGAGTTGTAGAGAGCAATGAGGTCTCCCCTCAGCCTCCTTTTCTCCAGACAACCCAACCCCAGCTTTCTCTGCCACTCATTGCTAGACCTGCTCTCCAGACCCTTCACCAGCTCTATTGCCCTTCTCTGGACACACTCTAAGCAACCCAATGTTCTTCTTTTAATGAAGGGCACAAACTCAGGTTCCTGGCACCAGCTGAGCAGCTGTGTTATCACACATTCCTTGATTTCTGATGAGACCCATGATTTGTCAAGCCCATAAGAAGAGACCAGGATCACAGAGGCAGTTCAGCAGCGTGACCAGCTTTTTCCTGGGCTGCTTAGCACTACCTCCTGCCCCTCTACTCTGCCCTAGTGAGGCTGCATCTGGAGTATTGTGTCCAGTTCTGGGCCTCCCAGTTCAAGAGGGACACAGAACTACTTGAGAGAGTCCAGCACAGAGCCACAAAGGTGAAGAAGTGAATGGAACAGCTCTGTTAAGAGCAGAGCCTGAGGGAGCTGGGGCTGTGCTGCTGGGAGGAGACTGAGAGGTGACCTCACCAATGGTTGTATGTGCAGGGTGAGTGCCAGGAGGCTGAAATCAGGCTCTGCTCAGTGACACCTAATGCCAAGACAAGGGGCAATGGTTGGAAGCTGAGGCATAGGAAGTTTCATGGAAACATGAGGAGGAATTTTTTACCCTGTGAGGGTTGACAGAGCACTGGAACAACTGCCCAGGGAGGTTGTGGGGTCTCTCTCTACAGAGATACTCAAAACCTGTCTGGATGTGTCCCTGTGTGATCTGCTCTAGGTGTTCCTTCTCTGGCAGGGAAGTTGGACTGGATGAGCTTTCGAGTTCCATGTCCTGCTTGTGCTGGGGTCTCCAGAACTGCACACAGGACTCCAGGTGGGGTCTGAGGAGAGCAGAGCCAAGGGGCAGAATCCCCTTCCTTGCCCTGCTGCCCACACTGCTCTTGCTGCAGCCCAGCACAGGGTTGCTGTCTGGGCTGCACTCACACTGCAGGCTCATCACCCCAAATCCCCAGGTCCTATTCCTCAGGGCTGCTCTCCAGCTCATGTTGAGCTTTTCACCACCCCAAACCCCCAGGTCCTATTCCTCAGGGCTGCTCTCCAGCTCATGTTGAGCTTTTCATCACCCAAGACCCCCAGGTCTCATTCCTCAGGGCTGCTCTCCAGCTCATGTTGAGCTTTTCATCACCCAAGACCCCCAGGTCCTATTCCTCAGGGCTGCTCTCAGCCATTCTCCACTCAGTCTGGAGTTGTGCTTGGGATATCTGTAAAGGACCTATTATCTGAGAGATATTTGATATGCAAACTGTCTTCCTTTTTCCTTCTTTTACTTATTGCCCTCTCTGAAAACCTCAGGAGCTCCTCAGGGGTTTTGGAAACCTCCTCTCAACCCAGTTTTGCACCTGTCAGCGACTCCATGCTTTTAAAGCTCAGGTCCTGAGCAGCAGAGCCTATTTTAAGAAGCAACATTAGCACTCACATCCCACTGCACTTTGGTGCATCGGAGTGTCCAATTTTCAGGAGGCTGGAGGTTCATACTGATGCAGAGAGGTATCTAGCAGAGCTTGTGACAGCACCAAAGCACTTGGGCTCGGTGTGAATTAGGCACCCACAGCACTTTATCAATTTCAGGCTATAATAAGGATATCATCTGAACCTGTTAGAGCCTTTAGGCTCCAAAGTGCTTACATCGCTTTGAGAAATGGAACTGAGGCTGCAATGATGCTTAGGTAATTTTGGAAATGCTGCCCTTTATCCTCTCACATTCTGTACTTCTCTCCAACACAGATTCATTGTGAAAGAGGGAAAAAAATATTTTTCATTTACTGTTATTTTTTCCTCCCCTCCTTGAGCTCCAAAGCAAAATTTCTACTGAAACCAGCGAGGGAGCTACTCTGAAATCAACACCAGTAAAAGGCTATCACAGAGTTGTGTGGATTTCTGGAGGGTGTGTTGAAAATATCTCGATGGAAATGATATCAGAATCTACCCACAGTAATTGCAACAAAAGATTATTGCTGCCTTATGAAGTTCTGCCAAGGATCTCTGCCTTACTGCCAAGCACCAATATAGGGTGGGCAGTGACTGGCTTGAGAGCAGTCCTGAGGAGAGGGAGTTGGGGGTGCTGGTGGATGAGAAGCTCAATATGAGCTGTCAGTGTGCTCTTACATCCCAGAGAGCAACCAGAGCCTGGGCTGCACCAACAAAAGCGTGGGCAGCAGGGTGAGGGAAGTCATCTTCCCTCTCTGCTCTGCTCTGGTGAGACCCCACCTGGAGCACTGCATCCAGTTCTGGAGCCCCTGGGACAAGAGGGCTGTGGATGTGCTGGAAGGTGTCCAGAGAAGGGTCACACGGTAGATCAGAGGGCTGGAGCTGCTCTGTTGTGAGGACAGACTGAAAGAGTTGGGGCTGTGCAGGCTGGAGACGAGAAGGCTCCAATGTGACCTTGTTGAGACCTTTCAGTATCAGTATCTTAAAGGGGCTACAAGAAAGCTGGACAGGGACTTTTTAGGCTGTCAGGTAGTAATAAGAGTGAAGGGAAAGGAACCAAGCCAGAAATGGGTAGATTCAAACTGGATGTTAGGAAGAAGTCCTTCAGCACGAGGATGTTGAGATCCTGGGAAGGGGTCGCCCAGGGAGGTGGTGGAAGCCTCATCCCTGGGGGTGTTTCAGGCCAGGCTGGATAAGGCTCTGGCCACCCTGATCCAGTGTGAGGTGTCCCTGCCCATGGCAGGGGGATAGGAACTAGATGATCCCTGTGGTCTCTTCCAACCCTGACTGATTCTATGATTCTAATTCAGTGCAATTTTCAGGCAGTAGAGCAGAGATCTCTGAAATATAATCCCTGTTTTATTCATCCTTTTAAGGTGCTTCTTACCTGTGGTGCATAATCTATGCTAACATAGAAGTGTATTCATTCTTCACAGAGAGAGTGATTTCCCATTGGAATGGGCTGCTCAGGGAGGTGGTGGAGGCACCATCCCTGGAGGTGTTGAAGCCAAGCCTAAATGAGGCACTTAGTGCCATGGTCTGGTTGACTGGATAGGGCTGGGGGATAGGTTGGACTGGATGAGCTTGGAGGTCTCTTCCAACCTGCTTGATTCTATGATTCTATGATACAGGAGAGGGTTTTGATAGCAACTCAGGGACCTGGCTGTAAGACATTAAGAGTTGGACTGTTTTCCATCAGGGCAGCCCTAAGCCTGTCCTGGTGCTTGTTTATTTCCACCACAAACTATCCTGTGGTTCTACCATTTTCAACACACACTTTACTCCCACTTGTGTAGAGCAAGGTTGACAGAGTTTGTGTTAAGACAGCACTCATCTGGTCCTTTCAAAACCTCAGCTGGAAGAAAGCATCATACATGGCCATGTACACAAAGCTCAGCTTGTGCCAAGGTCAATGCCACTGGCAGCAAGTTCTTCACAGAGAGAGTCATCTGCCATTGCAATGGGCTGCCCAGGGAGGTGGTGGAGTTGCTATCTCTGGAAGTATTCAAGCCAAGCCTGGCTGGGGCACTTAGTGCCATGGTCTGGTTGATTGGCCAGGGCTGGGTGCTAGGTTGGACTGGATGATCTTGGAGCTCTCTTCCAACCTGCTTGATTCTATGATATATGGCTTAGGCTTGTCCACGTCACTTCAAGGTGAATGTAATCACTCTTTCCACTGACAAGTTTTCAATGGGACCTTAATTCTGCATGATTAAGGCTTGCAGACATTTGCTGCATGGGGTCTCTCTTGACTCATTAGTTAGTAACCTTTCAAAAAGCTCAGACAAAAGCACTCACATTCACTGCCTCTATTAGCAATGACCAGCGTCTAAATTTAGTACATGATAATCTTCTGTTTCCTATGGCACTGAAAAAGGCTAATCCTACCAGGAGCCTGAGGAGGGGAAGGAAAAAAAATGCTATTTAAATAATCTTCTGGAGTTTTAGTCTGTGTATCAACATTTTAATTAATCATTTGATTATTACCCTCCTATTTCAGAGGGTGAAAATGTCAGTGGGATAAGTCACCTTAATTCTGTTAATGGTGCTGCTTACAATTCCATAGTACATGTAATTACAGAAGAACTTCATTTGGTTTGTAATTAAAATACCTGCAGGTATTTAATGCAGCCATTTTCCACAGGCCATGTCAAGCATGGACATGCTGGGAGATAAAAAGGAAATCTTCATTCTTCCCTTTCTAAACTGTAGATTTTAGTATGGGGTGATGGCAGTGAGAGAAAAGGTTTACCTATTTGCTTCTTGAGGGTGGCACATAAAATTCAGTGCTGTCTATATCCTGCATGATCATAGAACCATGGGATCATTTTAGCTGGAAAAGGACTGGAAGATCAGAGAATGGCCTGGGATGGAAGGGATCTCCAAAGGGCATCCAGTCCAACAAACTCTGCGCTCAGCAGCGACATCCTTAACCAGATCAGGTTGCTCAGAGCCTTGTCAAGAATCACCTGTGCCAAGGTCTCACCACCCTCATGGCAAATAACTTCTCCCTGCACTTTGCTTCTCAGACTTCTCCCTAACATCCAACCTGCACTTTGCTTCTCAGACTTCTCCCTAACATCCAACCTGCACTTTGCTTCTCAGACTTCTCCCTAACATCCAACCTGCACTTTGCTTCTCAGACTTCTCCTTAACATCCAACCTGCACTTTGCTTCTCAGACTTCTCCTTAACATCCAACCTGCACTTTGCTTCTCAGACTTCTCCCTAACATCCAACCTGCACTTTGCTTCTCAGACTTCTCCCTAACATCCAACCTGCACTTTGCTTCTCAGACTTCTCCTTAACATCCAACCTGCACTTTGCTTCTCAGACTTCTCCTTAACATCCAACCTGCACTTTGCTTCTCAGACTTCTCCCTAACATCCAACCTGCACTTTGCTTCTCAGACTTCTCCCTAACATCCAACCTGCACTTTGCTTCTCAGACTTCTCCTTAACATCCAACCTGCACTTTGCTTCTCAGACTTCTCCCTAACATCCAACCTGCACTTTGCTTCTCAGACTTCTCCCTAACATCCAACCTGCACTTTGCTTCTCAGACTTCTCCCTAACATCCAACCTGCACTTTGCTTCTCAGACTTCTCCCTAACATCCAACCTGCACTTTGCTTCTCAGACTTCTCCCTAACATCCAACCTGCACTTTGCTTCTCAGACTTCTCCCTAACATCCAACCTGCACTTTGCTTCTCAGACTTCTCCTTAACATCCAACCTGCACTTTGCTTCTCAGACTTCTCCTTAACATCCAACCTGCACTTTGCTTCTCAGACTTCTCCTTAACATCCAACCTGCACTTTGCTTCTCAGACTTCTCCTTAACATCCAACCTGCACTTTGCTTCTCAGACTTCTCCTTAACATCCAACCTGCACTTTGCTTCTCAGACTTCTGCCTAACATCCAACCTGAACCTTGCTTCTCAGACTTCTCCCTAACATCCAACCTGCACTTTGCTTCTCAGACTTCTCCCTAACATCCAACCTGCACTTTGCTTCTCAGACTTCTCCCTAACATCCAACCTGCACTTTGCTTCTCAGACTTCTCCCTAACATCCAACCTGAACCTTGCTTCTCAGACTTCTCCCTAACATCCAACCTGAACCTTGCTTCTCAGACTTCTCCCTAACATCCAACCTGCACTTTGCTTCTCAGACTTCTCCCTAACATCCAATCTGCACTTTGCTTCTCAGACTTCTCCCTAACATCCAACCTGCACTTTGCTTCTCAGACTTCTCCCTAACATCCAACCTGCACTTTGCTTCTCAGACTTCTCCCTAACATCCAACCTGCACTTTGCTTCTCACACTTCTCCCTAACATCCAACCTGAACCTTGCTTCTCAGACTTCTCCCTAACATCCAACCTGAACCTTGCTTCTCAGACTTCTCCCTAACATCCAACCTGCACTTTGCTTCTCAGACTTCTCCCTAACATCCAATCTGCACTTTGCTTCTCAGACTTCTCCCTAACATCCAACCTGCACTTTGCTTCTCAGACTTCTCCCTAACATCCAACCTGCACTTTGCTTCTCAGACTTCTCCCTAACATCCAACCTGAACCTTGCTTCTCAGACTTCTCCTTAACATCCAACCTGCACTTTGCTTCTCAGACTTCTCCTTAACATCCAACCTGCACTTTGCTTCTCAGACTTCTCCCTAACATCCAACCTGCACTTTGCTTCTCAGACTTCTCCCTAACATCCAACCTGCACTTTGCTTCTCAGACTTCTCTGGTTTCCTTATCCAGTTTCATCACCAGAATTATTTCATTTTCTGTCTGCTTTACCTCTACTTTCCTCATTTACCTTCTAAACTTTGGCTGCATTTGTGTGTATCTGCTTCAGATTTCCTCTTCTGCTTACCACATACTGCCTTATTCTTTACCTAGCCAGCTGTGCCCAGTTCTAAATGCTGGTCCAGTGTCGATTTTAGAACAAGAGGCCACCTTTTAAAATGTGTAATCAACAGCAAATGCCAGGATGAGAAGTCTTCTTATTAGTGTATATATCTAACTGGATGCTTAAGTTGAGTCAGTAGTGAGCCATCTGTTTCACTGCACAGCTGATTTAAATGTGTAGGTGTTAGCAGAGACTCACAGGAGGGGATTTCCACATGCAAACTCGAGCCCTGTGCTGCTAAATCTCTCTATCTCCATTTCTGTCATCACTGGAGACAGGCAGGTTCATCCACAGGGCTGCACACTGTGGTACAGTCACAGAATCAGAGAAACATCAGGATGGCAAAGCCCTTCAAGATCACCAAGTCCAACCTAGAACCCTGCTCTACAAGAGTCACCTTCAACCATATCCCTAAGCACCAGAACAAGGGGACACAGTCTCAAGTTGTGCCAGGGGAGGTCTAGGCTGGATGTCAGGAGGAAGATGTCACCAGAGAGAGTGATTGGCATTGGAATGGGCTGCCCAGGGAGGTGGTGGAGTCACCATCCAAGCAAAGCCTGGATGAAGCATTTAGTGCCATGGTCTAGTTGATTGGATACAGCTGGATGATAGGTTGGATCGGATGAGCTTGAAGGTCTCTTCCAACCTGGTTGCTTCTGTGATTCTATGAAGTTCACCTTAGACCATACCCCAAACACCACATCCAAACCACCCTTAAGAACATCCAGGCTGGGTGACTCCACCACCTCCCTGGGCAGCTCTTTCCAGTCCTGACCACTCTCCATGAAAAGCTTTTTTCTAATGTCCAGTCTAAACCTCCCCAGCCTCAGCTTGAGGCCATTCCCTCTTGTGCTGTCTGCAGTTACCTGTGAGCAGAGCCCAGCAGCAGCCTCTCCCTTCAGGTAGTTGTAGTCAGTGATGAGGTCTGCCCTCAGCCTCCTCTTTTTCCAACTGAACAGCCCCAGCTCCCTCAGGCAGATGAATTCCCCCACTTTCAAGAAACATAATGGAAGCTGGGAGCAAATAAAAAACAACAACTAAAAAAAGGTTTTGCAAGCCAGGAATAAGTTGATGAATACCCTCTAAGACTTTCACATGCACATGGAAAAGAAAAATGCCTCCCCCCCATCACCTCCAGTCTCAGTGTCTCAGAAAACCTAACTGCAGCTGCCTGCTTCCAAAGCAATGCCACTAACTGTTGAGTGGAAAGCTGATATTCTACTACAAAATCAAACAGCAGCAGCACTCAGATACTATGATTTGCAAACCTTGAGTAGAGCCAGTTATGAAGAAATCATGAAAGAGGGTTTTTTCCTTCCTTTCCAAACAGGGGGAAGTGACCAACAAACTTCTGTTTCCCATTTCACTGGAAACCTTTGAAATAGTAGACCTGTCCTAAACAGAGGACAGATGCAAAGGGAAAATGCTTGCCATGGGGCTTACTGTTAGGAAAACGTTTCTGGAAAAAATAAGACTAAAACTCAGTGAAGTCTCTCATATGAGGATGTTTAACACGGCATAGATTGGAAAAATCACAGAGCCACAGAGGTTGGAAGGGACCTCCAGAGATCAACCAGTCCAAGCCCCCTGCCAAGGCAAGATGCCTCAGGGCAGCCCACACAGGAATGCATCCAGGTGGGGGCTGAAAGTCTCCAGAGGAGGAAACTCCACAACCTCTCTGGGCAGCCTGCTCCAGGGCTCTGGCACCCTCACTCTCAAGAAGTTTCTCCTCATGTTGAGGTGAAACCTATGTTCAAGTTTGTATCCACTGCTCCTTGTCTTCACCAAAAGGAGATATGCCCTTTCCAATCACACAATTCGAATCATAGAATCAACCAGGTTGGAAAAGACCTCCAAGCTCATCCAGTCCAACCTAACACCCAGCCCCATCCAGTCAACTAGACCATGGCACTAAGTGCCTCACCCAGTCTTTTCTTCTGATTGGAAAAGACCTCTAAGATGATCAAGTCCAACCAGCAAACAAAATAGTGGAGCTATCCCATTGTGCTAGTTTGAGCCTAGCTGGGATAATTTGGTGAGAAGAATTAGATGCTAGGCTATGAAAAGGAAACGATGGGGATGTCTGCTGCACTCATGGGCTTGCTGACATGGATAAGAACAAGAACACAAACATAGATAAGGGAGTCTGCTCTCTGGCTTTGGGGCTGCACTTCTCTCTCCCTAACCTGCTGTCTGTGTAACTAATCCTCCTGCTTCCTAACCCCCCTGGCTGACCCTCCAAATTCACCTTGAATGCAAGACAAAGCCTGGGGTAAGGTAGAGGGGCAGAAAGGAGGTGGAAGGATGGTGGGGAGCCCCTCCTGGGGACTCTGGGTTCTGGGAGGGCTGCTGTAGTTCTGTATTACTTTTTAACTTGTCTATTTCTGTCTCTAGCTGTATAGACTGTGAAGAGCTGCTTCTCTGTTGTGCTAAGCTGTCAGTATAAAGCCTCATTCTTAATTTCCAGACTGCTTGAGTCCAGTCTGGATGATTTTCTTAAGTGAAAGATATACTCTTAGCTACAAGGTTACTTAGTACTGTTAAAATTAAGAGATGTCTTGCATTACACTGTGGCTTTCAGTTACAAATCTCTGCTACTAAAGAAAGCTCTCTGCTACTAAAGAAAGCTCTCTGCTACTAAAGAAAGCCCTCTGCTACTAAAGAAAGCCCTCTGCTACTAAAGAAAGCCCTCTGCTACTAAAGAAAGCCCTCTGCTACTAAAGAAAGCCCTCTGCTACTAAAGAAAGCCCTCTGCTACTAAAGAAAGCCCTCTGCTACTAAAGAAAGCCCTCTGCTACTAAAGAAAGCTCTCTGCTACTAAAGAAAGCTCTCTGCTACTAAAGAAAGCCCTCTGCTACTAAAGAAAGCCCTCTGCTACTAAAGAAAGCCCTCTGCTACTAAAGAAAGCCCTCTGCTACTAAAGAAAGCTCTCTGCTACTAAAGAAAGCCCTCTGCTACTAAAGAAAGCCCTCTGCTACTAAAGAAAGCCCTCTGCTAATGAAGTTCTCTACCAGTAAAAGCTCTCTGTGACTAAAGAAAGCTCTCTGCAACTAAAGTTCTCCACTACTAAAAGCTCTTCACTACTGCAGTTCACCAGTACTAAAAGCTCTCCACTATTAAAAAGAAAGTTCTCCACTAGTAAAAGCTCTCTGCAACTGAAGATCTC
Organism: Pogoniulus pusillus; assembly: GCF_015220805.1. Lineage (NCBI taxonomy): Eukaryota > Metazoa > Chordata > Aves > Piciformes > Lybiidae > Pogoniulus > Pogoniulus pusillus. Next base: position 3,005,045 of record NC_087288.1, on the reverse strand, counting down.
CACTACTAAAAGCTCTTCACCACTACAGTTCTCCAGTACTAAAAGCTCTCCACTATTAAAGTTGTCCACTCCTAAAAGCTCTCTATGACTAAAGCTCTCTGTGATTAATGAAAAAATCAATGTGACTAAAGTTCTCCACTAGTAAAAGCTCTGTGTGACTAAAGAAAGCTCTCCATGACTAAAGATCTCCACTACTAAAAGCTCTTCACTATTAAAAAGAAAATTATCCACTACTAAAAGCTTCCACAACTAATGAAAGCTCTCCACTAACAAAGCAAGTTGCCCACCACCCACAGCAAGTTGCCCACCACCCACAGCAAGTTGCCCACCACCCACAGCAAGTTGCCCACCACCCACAGCAAGTTGCCCACCACCCACAGCAAGTTGCCCACCACCCACAGCAAGTTGCCCACCACCCACAGCAAGTTGCCCACCACCCACAGCAAGTTGCCCACCACCCACAGCAAGTTGCCCACCACCCACAGCAAGTTGCCCACCACCCACAGCAAGTTGCCCACCACCCACAGCAAGTTGCCCACCACCCACAGCAAGTTGCCCACCACCCACAGCAAGTTGCCCACCACCCACAGCAAGTTGCCCACCACCCACAGCAAGTTGCCCACCACCCACAGCAAGTTGCCCACCACCCACAGCAAGTTGCCCACCACCCACAGCAAGTTGCCCACCACCCACAGCAAGTTCCCCACCAACAAAGCAAGTTCCCCACTACATAAAGCAAGTTCCCCACCAACAAAGCAAGTTCCCCACTACATAAAGCAAGTTCCCCACCAACAAAGCAAGTTCCCCACTACATAAAGCAAGTTCCCCACCAACAAAGCAAGTTCCCCACTACATAAAGCAAGTTCCCCACCACACACAGCAAGTTCCCCACCACACACAGCAAGTTCCCCACCACACACAGCAAGTTCCCCACCACACACAGCAAGTTCCCCACTACATAAAGCAAGTTGCCCACCACACACAGCAAGTTCCCCACTACATAAAGCAAGTTCCCCACCAACAAAGCAAGTGCTCCACTACACAAAGCAAGTTCTCCACTACACAAAGCAAGTTCTCCACTACACAAAGCAAGTTCTCCACTACACAAAGCAAGTGCTCCACTACACAAAGCAAGTGCTCCACTACACAAAGCAAGTGCTCCACTACACAAAGCAAGTGCTCCACCAACAAAGCAAGTTCCCCACTACATAAAGCAAGTTCTCCATGACTAAAAGCTCTCCACAAGCAGAGAAAGCTCTCCACTAGAGCTTAAAGAACACAATTATAAGCAATACATATTTCAACATCAAATATGCTTTCATTCATCTTTAACTAGAAAAAACAAAGAGACTCTGAGAAACTTCTCTCTCTTACATTTGTTTAGGATATCAGTTTTGGGTTTTGTTCTGCTCATGGCAATAGATAATGAGATGGTGAATTCCTTCTATTTGTAATCAGTTTGCAATCAATTGAATTTTAAGAGCACTCTTAAGGCATATGATTTACTTGAAATACTTTCATGGTCTGTAAACTCATATATGAAATCATTATTTCAGGTCAAACTTGGATCTGATGGGTTTCCCCCCCACCCCTGTCTTCTCCAATTCCTTTAATTAGCTTCCCATTAAAAGGACTCTGAATAATAATGCAGAGAAACCATTTGGCTATTCCTGGTAAGTGAAATTAAATTCTTTGATGAGACAAGATTAGAGACTTACAGCTCCTCTCCCATTAAGTTTCTATTTAGTTTAGAAAGCTTTTCATTTGCATTCACTTGCCTGGCAACAAAAAAAATGAACTGCTAAATCACACTGAATTTTCACCTACTTAAGTCTTAAAGGTAGGATGTTCATAGAAGAGACCTCCAAGCTCAGCCAGCCCAACCTAGCACCCAGCCCTGGCCAAGCAACCAGACCATGGCACTAAGTGCCCCAGCCAGGCTTGGCTTCAACACCTCCAGCCACACAGACTCCACCACCTCCCTGGGCAGCCCATTCCAATGCCAATCACTCTCTCTGACAACAACTTCCTCCTAACATTCAGCCTAGACCTGCCCTGGCACAACCTGAAACTGTGTCCCCTTGTTCTGTTGCTGGCTGCCTGGCAGCAGAGCCCAACCCCACCTGGCTACAGCCTCCCTTCAGGGAGCTGCAGACAACAATGAGAGCATGCATGGAAAGGAAAAGCAATTTCCAAGGTAGGAACAATAATTAACAAATTATTTCCTCTCTCTTCCCACCCCTCCCCCCCCCCCCCCTTTTCTCCTCATTTGATCTCTGGCTCTGTTTGTAAAGTTTGCATTTGTTTTCAGTAACCAGCAATGTTACTGACCTGAGATTCAATTAGTCATTAAAATTAAATCCAAGCAGAATTCACTGGAATCTGCATCCTTTACTTTTTAAAAGCTACTCTTTAAGGACATGGAAATCCAGCAAATTTATCTTCATTACAGAGGGCAAGAGCAGCTCTCTCAGGAAACTAATCACTTCACAGCAAACATTTGGCAGCCAAAAAACTGTGAAGAATTCAAGATCCTTAGAGAAGTCCAACAGAGAAGGCTGCTGTAAACACAAAAGTAATTTCCAGGGTTTACTAAAAATCCCAAGGTATGGCAGTTTATGCAGTAGGGCTCAGGCTTCACAGAAACAGAATCAGGCAGGGTTGGAAGGGACCACAAGGAGCAGCCAGTTCCAACCTCCCTGACATGGACAGGGACACCTCACACTAGAGCAGGCTGCCCACAGCCTCATCCAGCCTGGCCTGAAACACCTCCAGGGATGAGGCTTCCAACACCTCCCAGAGCAACCCATTCCAGGCTCTCACCACCCTCGTGCTGAGTAACTTCCTCCTAATATCCAGTCTGAATCTCCCCATTTCCAGCTTTGTTCCATTCCTCCATGTCCTGTCGCTACCTGACAGCCAAAAAGCCCCTCCCCAGCTTTCTTTGAGCCCCCTTAAGATACTGAAAGGTCACAATAAGGTCACCTCAGAGGCTTCTCCTCTCCAGACTGAACAGCCCCAACTCCCCTTCAGGGAGCTGCAGACAGCAATGAGCTCTGCCCTGAGCCTCCTCTGCTGCAGGCTGCACACCCCCAGCTCCCTCAGCCTCTCCTCACAGGGCTGTGCTCCAGGCCCCTCCCCAGCCTTGCTGCCCCTCCCTGGACACCTTCCAGCACCTCAACATCTCTCTTGAACTGAGGGGCCCAGAACTGGACACAGCACTCAAGGTGTGACCTGAGCAGTGTTGAGCACAAGGGAAGAATAACCTCCCTTATCCTACTGGCCACACTGCTCCAGCTGGCCTTAGGAGAAGCCTCTCATGAACATAAAAACATTAAATCATATGGGCAGTCAGGAAATATTTGGCTTCTACCCTGCCCAGTTTAGGTTGCTTCTGCAGAAGCAGCTGGATGTGAGCATTTAGTACCACCCAGGCTCTCACACTACTTGTTAGCAGCCAGGAAAACAGCTCCCAGCCAAATCAGTTAAAAATGCAAATCCAGATGAGCCAGTGACCTTTGAAATGAACAGCAACCAGGCTTCAGAAGACAGCAAAGACAAGACATGGAGAGCAGAAGTGAAAAAAAACCACAGACACACAAAGAAGGTTTCTCAATCAGTAACATTTTGCACTCATGCTGAAAGCACCCAGCCTCAGACTGAGCAGTCTGCAGAGGTGTATTTCTAGCTGGGCAACCCCCTGGGCCACTCCACTTCCATTCCCTGCCTACAAAATGAGAGCACATGGCCCTATTGATGTGTTCCTCACTGATAAATGGAACTCTGGGCTTGTGGAGAATAGGAGCTGTTCAGCAGAAACTTAGAGAGCTCCTGAACTGAAGAACATCAATAAACACACATTGCTCCTGTGCCACCTCAGAAAGGATAGAGTAACAGAAACAAAGAATGGGTTAGGTTGGAAGAAGAGACCTTTAAATGTCATCTAGTGCAACCCCTTTGCACTAAGCAAGGGCATCCCCAGCTAGATCAGGTTGCTCAGAGCCCACTCAAGCTGCTCTTGAATGTCTCCAGGGATGGGGTCTCCACCACCTCCCTGGGCAGCCTGTTTCAGTGTTTCACCACTCTCATAGTAAAGAATTTCTTCCTAATGTTAAATCTATATCTACCCTGCTCCAGTTTAACATCATTGCCCCTTGTCCTATAACCACATGTCCTTGTAAACAGTCCCTCACCAGCTTTATTATACCTTAAGTACTGAAAGGCCATCATAAGGTCTCCCCAGAGCCTTCTCTTCTCCAGACTGAACAGCCCCAACTCTCTCAGACTGTCTTTGCAGCAGAGGTGCTCCAGCTCTCCGATCATCTTTGTGGCTCAACAGCTCCTGTAATAGTGGCTCCAGAACTGGATGCAGTACTCCAGTACTGTGCCACCTCAGAGATGATAAATAGAATAATAGAAACAAAGAATGGGTTAGGTTGGAGGAAGAGACCTTTAAATGTCATCTAGTCCAACCCCTTTGCACTAAGCAAGGGCATCTCCAACTAGATCTCCTGTACTGAAGAACATCAAGGAACACACATTGCTCCTGTGCCACCTCAGAAAGGACAGAGTAATAGAAACAAAGAATGGGTTAGGTTGGAAGAAGAGATCTTTAAATGTCATCTAGTGCAATCCCCTTGCACTAAGCAAGGGCATCCCCAGCTAGATCAGGCTGCTCAGAGCCCACTCAAGCCTGCTCTTGAATGTCTCCAGGGATGGGGTCTCCACCACAAAAGTAAGGAAGGACAAGTAAGAAACCCCACAGTCAGAATGGTTTAGGTTGGAAGGGACCTCAAAGATCACCCAGTTCCAATCCCCTGCCACAGGCAAGGACACCTCCCACTAGAACAGGTCACTCAAGGCCTCATCCAACCTGGCCTTGAACACCTCCAGGGAAGGAGCAGCCACAACCTCCATGGGCAGCCTGTGCCAGTGTCTCACCACCCACACTGCAAACAACTTCTTCCTAACAGCCAGTTTAGATCTCCCCTCTGCCACTTCAAACCCATTCCTCCTCATCCTGGCATCACAAGACCTTGTCAATAGTCCCTCCCCAGCCCTCCTGTAGCCCCCTTCAGATCCTGGAAGGCCACTCCAAGGTCCCCTGGAAGCCTTCTCTTCTCCAGGCTGCAGACCCCAACTCTCTCAGCCTGTCCTCACAGCAGAGCTGCTGCAGCCCTCTGGGCATCTTGGTGGCCTCCTCTGGACTGGCTCCAACAGTTCCATGTCCTGCTTGTGCTGGGGGCTCCAGAACTGCACCCAGGAGTGCAGGTGGGGTCTGAGGAGAGCAGAGCCAAGGGGCTGAATCCCCTCCCTTGTCCTACTGCCCACACTGCTCTTGCTTCAGCCCAGCACAGGGCTGCTGTCTGGGCTGCACTCACACTGCAGGCTCCTGTTGAGCTTTTCACCAACCATAGCCATTCACTATGTAGCCTGGATTTGTGCTTGGGATCACATCCTAAAGATGATCTCTTCACACTCAACCCATGACAAACAGCTTGACCTTCCACTGAAAATACACAGATGGATTCCCTTATGTCTCAACTGTATCCCTTCTATTTCAAGTACACCTTGTCCAGACTCAGGACCCTGTGAGAAAACGATCATAAGCCTCGGTACCAAACATTCACTCAGGCACCCTCTCTACAAGCACATCTCCTCTAGCAGCCAATAGCACCCAGCAAACAAAGAAGAAGCTGCCAGGTTCTTAGGGAGATCAATGCATGAGAGGGAGGTTTGTGCTGCAATCCACTGCAGCAGCACAGGATGTGCTGTAATGCTTTGTTGTGAGGCTTCAGACAGACCCCAAGCAAACATTCACTGCCTGTGTGAAAGACCTGAGAAGCATTCTCAGGCTTTTACTGCAGGATTCACTACTTCTCCCACCCCTTCCCAGGCTCATTAGCTGCCATGGTGGAGGCAAACAGCAACTGTGACACGAGCTGCCAAAAATACCTCTTATTGGCATCTGTTCTGTGGTGTTTTGTGTGTGCTGGAACCTTCAGTGGGTGTGTGAAATTTTCCAGCTGCTTATAATATATAGAGCTGAGCCTTACAAGATGCAGTTACAGACTTTCTGTTGGAGAAAATGGGAGGCTTAGAAGAGGTACAAAGCAAAAGGGAGATGCAGAACAAGCCTTATGAGGAGCACGAGGGAGGCAGAGCTATTTAGTCTGGAGAAAAGGAGGCTGAGGACAGGCTTGCTCACTCTTTACAACTCCCTGAAAGGAGGCTGGAGGTGGAGATCACAGGATGAGAGGAAACGGCCTCAGGTTGCACCAGGGGAGGTGATGTTCAGTTTTGGGCACTGCAATACGAGAGAGATGTGGAGGTGCTGGAGCAGGTGCAGAGGAGGGCAGTGAAGCATGGAGAATAAATCTTAGGAGTGACTAAGGGAGCTAGGGATGGTAAGTTTGAAGAAGACTGAGGGGAGACCTCATTGCTGCCCACAACTACTTGAAGGGAAGTTTGGAGAGGCTGCTGCTGGGCTCTTCTCACAGGCAGCTGGAGACAGAACAAGGGGGAATGGCCTCAAGCTGAGGCTGGGGAGGTTTAGATTGGACACTAGGAAAAAGTGTTTCATGGAGAGAATTGAATGAGCTGCCCAGGGAGGTGGTGGAGTCACCAACCTTGGATGTGTTTGGGGGTGGTTTGGATGCAGTGCTTGGGGATATGGTCGAAGGTGAACCTTACAGAATCATAGAATCACAGAACCAACCAGACTGAAAGAGATCTCCAAGATCATCCAGTTGAAGGTGAATCTTGTAGAGTAGGGTTCTAGGTTGGACTTGGTGATCCTGAGGGTCTCTGCACGTTTCTGTGTGATTAAGAAAAACTTCTTTGCTCTAAGAGTGGCCAGGAACTGGAACAGGTTGCCCAGGAAGGTGGTGGAGTCACCATCCTTGGAGGTGTTCAAAACCCCCAACAAGCAGGCATGGCACTTCAGGATGTGTATTCATAGGCATGGTGGTGCTGGCTTGATGATCTTAGAGGTCATTTCCAACTTTGATGATTCTCCAAGTCCCCATGCCAGAAGACTGTGCAGAGGTTTGCTTGCAATTAGCCACAGTTTTGCAGACTGGGGTGAAAGTTTATCCACAAGTAGATTGATTCTCCTACTCCCAGAAGTTTGCAGGCTGAAAGCACAGCATGTCTGGCAAGTGCCTGCTTGTTTTTAGCTCAGTACCTAGCAGATTGGAAGTGACTTCTCATTTTCACTTGCAAAAAAACAACCACTGAAAAAACAAGGGAAGCATCTCTTTCTGGAATGCCATGAGAAAGCTTCACCTAGGTTTTGGACTCCCAATAAAGCAAACTAAAAAGCTGAGAGAGAGGAACCAGGCTCTTAAGTTTATTTTACAAGTTCCATCAACAGTCTGGAGCAATAAAAAGAAGTCAACAAGGCAGAGAGACAGAAGCTGCCAAGCAGGACACTGAGCCAAAGCTGTCTACTATAGGAGAGCCAAGCAGGCAGTGGTAAGGATAAAGGCTGCCCTGTGCTACTGTTGACTTTTGGCACCAACCACCTCCAGCACATCAACTGCCCCAAACAGCAGGCAACACAAGCTGCAAGGCTTACCCAAAGGCCAAGGTGCTTATATCTCATTCTGAAGCTGCTCTCCAAACATGAAAAAGTTAAAATCATAGAATCAAGCAGGTTGGAAGAGACCTCCAAACTCACCCCATCCAACCTAGCATCCAGCCTTACCAATCAACTGGACCATGGCACTAAATGTCCTCCTGATGCTGCCCTGCACATCTCTGTCTACAGGAATGAGGTCACCTCTCAGCTGGAGGCTTTCAAAAAAGCAGGTTAAAAGTTACAGACTGATTCTTCCAGGTGGCTTGGGACAGAAGAGAGCTTTCTGGAACCCTGAGGGGTGCAGAGAGCTGGGAGTGGGTCCCACACTTGTCCCCAATGTTTGTGATGGTGGTTGGGTGTCATCAGTGGAGGAGCAGGTGCTTGGCAGGACCCAGATGTCTGAATCAGGGCCCACTGGGAAAGGAATCAAACAGGATGGTGAAGCAAAGTGTCTCTTCTGGTGAAGCAAAGTGTCTCTTCTCTCACTGCTTTTGTGGAAGCCTTTATACATTTCCTTAGCCTGGAGCCTGTGTACAGCATATGCAGCTTAGGGCAGAGCTATTTAGAATCATAGAATCAAGCAGGCTGGAAGAGACTCCAAGCTCAGCCAGCCCAACCTAGCACCCAGCCCTGCCCAACCAACCAGGCCATGGCACTAAGTGCCCCAGCCAGGCTTGGCTGCAACACCTCCAGCCACACAGACTCCACCACCTCCCTGGGCAGCCCATTCCAATGCCAATCACTCCCTCTAACAACAACTTCCTCCTAACATCCAGCCTAGACCTCCCCTGGCACAGCTTGAAACTGTGTCCCCTTCTTCTTGTTACCTGCCTTACTGCTTTCTCTTTGGTGCAAGTCAGAAATAAAGATGGGTGAGAGAGAAAAGTTTTTCAATGTTTTTTTTATGGTTTTTTTTTTTCCTAGGATGATTATCACAGAAGCATACAGGGTGGCAAAGCCCTTCAGGATCACCAAGTCCAACCTAGAACCCCACTCTACAAGATTCACCTTCAACCATATCCCCAAGCACCACATCCAAACCACCCTTAAGGACATCCAGGCTGGGTGACTCCACCACCTCCCTGAGCAGCTTATTCCAGTCCCTGACCACTCTCTCCACAAAAAGCTTTTTTCTAATGTCCAGTCTAAACCTCCCCAGCCTCAGCTTGAGGCCATTCCCCCTTGTGCTGTCTCTACCTGTGAGCAGAGCCCAGCAGCAGCCTCTCCACAACGCCCTTTCAGGTAGGATTTTCTTTCTTCTATAAGAAAGTCAGATCAAAACTAGAACAAACTGGAAGACAGGAGGTTGCATTTAGTATCATAGTATCATGATAGATAGAACTCAAGGAGAAACTACTTTACTTTGAGGATGAGAGAGCACTGCAACAAGCTCCCCAGAGAGGTTGTGGAGTCTTCCTCCATATTTGGAGACCTTCTAAACCCTCCTGGATGTGCTCCTGTGCAACCTGCTCTAGGTGATCCTGCTTTAGCAGGGGAGACTTGGACTGTGCAATCTCCAGATGTCACTTCCAACCCCTACCATTTGTGATTCTGTAGAAGAAGAAACTAACTTGCAATAGCCATTAAATGAAATGCTGTGGGTCCTGTCAGCTCCCTTAGCTGATAGAATGAGAGGAAATAGCCTCAATTTGCACCAGGGGAGATTTAGATTAGATACTAGGAAATGTTTCTTTACCAAGAGAGTGGTGGAACATTGGAGCAGGCTGCCCAGGGAGGTGGTGGAGTCACTACCATTGGAGGTGTTAAAAAATCACATCACTTCAGGACATGGCTTAATGGCCATGGTGGTGTTAGGTTGACAGTTGGACTTGATGACCTTAGAGGTTATCCAACCAAACCATCCAACCAAAACAACTCTATGGGTCTATTTGCAGCAGATACAACAACTGTTTCCAGCAGGTGGTTGACCAAAACCAATAAAAGGCATGAGGGACACAGAACTACTTGCACTCAATTAAGGGAATGGTAACTAATGCCAGAGACTATGACACTAAACCACAGTAAAACTGGAGAAGCCTAGATGATTTGAGAGGTTAGAAAGGGAAAGAGCTCCACCAGAACCCACACTGAGTGACATAGGGAAAATCCACCCACATGATGACCTCTTTCCAACTATTTAATGCACATTCTGAAGCAGCTACACAATACAGCTGAGATAAGCAGAAACCTCCCTGCTTAAAACTTGTGGCTGAAGATATTGGTTCATTGTCTCCGCAGGGAAATTGAGTAAGACTTTAATCCCATCAGCAGACCCAGCATTAATCACATCACTTCACTGCCTACTTTGGCACTACTAAGCTATCACCTTTCCTCCCCCCATCTGCAAGACAAGACACTATTTCTTCTGAGATGAATACTGAGGAATTACCACTCAGACAATGGCAGAGGGCAAGTTCCCTCACTGTGGTGTTGATCCTAGCTTGGTGCTGCTCAATACTCTTCCATGATTCATTTCCAGGTGACAGAGCTTAGCAAATTCAGATCATCCAAGAGATGAGTTGGGGGAAAGGGAGTGAAGCACAGCTATTTATATGAGCATCAGATGTCTGAAATTGTTTGTATGCCTCACAAGGGTTTTCCATTTCAAGGAGATAATGAGTAAGCAAATGAAGTGTAATATGCTAAAGATAATGATGATGAGCTTGTTTATTTCTCATAGATCCACTCTGACAATCCCAGCCTATGGCTGGGCACATTTAAATCAGTTCCTCCCAAGAAAATGTTGTTTACTGAGAGGGAAGGCTGCAGTTGCAAGCTTCGTAGAGGAACAAAGATAAAGCTCACTGTGAAAGCCACAAAATCACCTGTCTCCATGATCTATAAAAGCCCATCAGTGACTCTGGGGAAGATGAATAGTGTAAAACGTATTAATAGTGAGGAGCTTCAGTAACTACAGCAACTGCCAGGGGCAAGAGAGCCAATGGTATCCTGGGGGGCATCAAGCAGGGCTAGGGAGGTTCTTTTCCCCCCTCTACTCTGCCCTAGCGAGACCACATCTGGAATACTGTGTCCAGCTTTGGGCTCCCCAATTCAAGAGAGACAGGGACCTGCTGGAGACAGTCCAACAGAGAGTGATAAAGATGATTTGGGAACTTGAGCATATCTGCTATGAGGAAAGACTGAGAGCCCTGGGGCTGTTTAGGCTGGAGAAGAGAAGGCTGAGAGCAGATCTGATCAACGTGCACAAATACCTGAGGGGTGGGTGTCAAGTGCCTGGGACCAAGCTCTTTTCAGTGGTCAGCAGCAGCAAGCCAAGGAGCAATGGATACAAACTGGAACAGAGAAGGTTTCAGCTCAACAGGAGGAGGAATTTCTTTAGAGCAAAGGTGACAGAGCCTTGGAGCAGGCTGCCCAGAGAGGTTGTGGAATCTCCTTCTCTGGAGACTTTCAAACCCTACCTGGATGCATCCCTGTGCAAACCACCCTAGGAGATCCAGCCTTGGCAAAGGATTGGACTGATGATCTTTGGAGGTCCCCTCCAACCTGTAACATCCTGTGATTATGCAACGTGCAGAACTCAACCAGCCCAACTCCACTAAGGATCCTTCTGCAAAGGGAGCTGGAGCAGGAAAACACAAAGGCAACCAATTCCCCTCTCTTCTGCAACATGCAGTACGAGATGGTGACAAAAGAAATTCAATCCCAACAGAGCTGAATTAAACCATGCAGATGCAACAGGGAAAACTGAATGGGAGAAGAGAATTTGGCACTACAGCTTTTATCCCCAGCCTACCTCTGGCCTCCAGAGCCATGAAGAACACCGCCTGTGAAGTGTGAGGAACCCCACGTGGCATTTGTGCCTCCCCAGGACCAACTGTCCCCTCGGTCACAACGTCACAAAGCTAAAGGCATGCTGAGGTTTGCCAGTCCTGCAACCCGAACCTCTTCCCAGTTCTCCTGCCAGGAGGCAATCCTGCCAACAGGCTCAGGGAGCAGGGCTCACACTGCAGGGGAGGGCAGTGGCACTCTGGACATCTGCCACTGGACAGCTGTACAACACTCGATCCTGGCAGCGCCCACCCGAGCGGCCAAAAGGAGGGAGAGCTTGGGGCTGGGGATAAAGATGCTGAACATGCCTGGGCAGACATCCTCCTGGGAGCTCTCTGCATGAAGTCACCCTTGTAGACAAGGAATACAGATGGGAAGTAGGCCTGACTCTGGAAACAGTCCCACATACAGTGTCAGTGGGACCCACATGTGCCAGGACGGCAGTGCGGCACCTCGGTGCCAGGCTGCACTCAGCAATAGGAGCTACATAAACAGTGGAGCTCCTGGCTGGTATCTCCCATAACATTTGGAGAGTGCATGGTGTCAATAGGAGCAAACACCTGCAGTTAGTTTTCTTCTACTTTTCCAAACCAAAACCAATCCTACATATGCCATCCATGAGGTTTCTAAAGTAACAGTTAAAAATCACAACATGTCTTTGGTGGGAAGAGACCTTCAAGATCACTCAGCCCAACCTCTGGCCCAGCACTGCAAAGCTAACCACCAAAGGTGTCCCTAAGCACCAGGATTCATAGCCTGTTGGGATGGTGACTCCACCACTGCCCTGGGCAGACTACTTCAAGAAGACAAAGAGCAGGGAAAGAAGTGGTGGAGCTGAGGCTAATGGAATTTGGAAGAGAGTTATTGGAAAGTTAATTTGGAGAGGAAGAGTTCATGAAGCTCAGAAGAAAGATAATGATAAGAAAGTGGCCCAGGATAACAGTGATGAGAAAAAGCTGGAGGAGACTACAGGTGAGAATTTAGTCATCAGCAAAACAGGCAAAGATGACACAGGCCAGGAGGACTGACAGGGAACTCACACTCTGCATAACACTGCATTGCCAAGAGGAGAAAATCACCTCTGGAAGCAGCAGCTTTTAATTCACACACTATTTGTCTCCCAGCCCTATCAATCCCTCAACAGATCACTTTATGAATTACAAAGCACAAAACTCCATTGGCTTCAAACACTCCTGCAGAGTTTGCAGGGTGATGTGGAACACTACCATTGGTATTGCATGAAGAAGTGGTCCTTGGGGGCTTTATTTTACAGACCTCTTCACGGTCACTCCATACTAGCCCAGGTTTGGGAGGTGAAGGTTTCTTCCCAAGGCTTGGCTTGGTTTTTATTTCCTCATGAAATGAGTAGTACTCTTTGTTTTTTGAGCAGTGAACACCACCTTTAAGACCTACAAAAAAGCTGGAGAGGGACTTTTTAAGCTGTCAGGGAGTGACAGGACTGGGAGAATGGAGCAAAGCTGGAGGTGGGGAGAGTCAAGACTGGCTGTGAGGAGGAAGTTGTTGAGCATGAGAGTGGTGAAAGCCTGGAATGGGTTGCCCAGGGAAGTGGCTGAGACCCCATCCCTGAAGGCGTTTCAGGCCAGGCTGGCTGAGGCTGTGGGCAGCCTGCTCTAGGGTAGGGTGTCCCTGGGCATGGCAGGGGGGTTGGAACTGGCTGCTCCTTGTGGTCCCTTCCAACCCTGCCTGATTCTATGATTCTATATTCTGCTACCCAGGGCAGAGCATCCTGAAACACACAACTCCTCTGCTTTTTACTAAGACCAAGGCACTCATGAATTGCTCTTTAAGTGAAAAGAGTCAGTGGGAACTTGATAGCATCTTGCCAGAAGAATGTTTTGCCTGCGGGCAAGAACTGCTGTGGGCAGCACAGTGTCACTTCAATGAACTCCAGCTTAAGCAGGGGCATGTGTGAATGATTTCTTTATGCGAGGCTCTCACAGCCAACAGGCAGCTGAAGGAAACATTCTGTTTGGAGAAATTCTAGTCTGGGTCTCCTCCTCACTCCCTCAGTCTATAAAAATACAAAGTTAGCTTAAAAATAAAAAGGAAAGTACTGGAGAAATAAATCTGCATCCAAACAAAATTTATTCACTCCCAGGCAACTCTGTTTCCATTCCTGGCTTCCTGGCAGAAGATGGATTTGTGACTCAAGGGCAGAGCTTTACAAGTGGGAATGCAGTAAAAGAGGTGCCTTTGTAGAGCACGGATTCCTCTGCTCTGGAATGAGATCTTCCAGGCTGCTCTCTGCTGCATAGCTGAACCTCGTTAAGGTTCACTTCACAGTTAGGGGTTGCTTCTAAAAACATCACAGAATATTAGAGGCTGGAAGGGGCCTCAAAAGCTCATCCAGTCTAACTCCCCCTGCAGAGCAGGATCACCTATACCAGATCACGCTGGAAGGTGGCCAGGTAGGTTACTGCAGCTCTCCAGCGAGCAGATATGCAGAACCCTGCTCAGGTAAACATTCTGCCTGTGCACTGCAGCAGAAAAGAGATGTGGAGGTGCTGGAGTGGGTCCAGAAGATGGCAACGAAGCTGGGGAATAAACTGCATAAAGAGCGACTGAGGGAGCTGGGAGTGGTTAGTGTGAGGAAGAGGAGGCTGAGAGCAGATCTCACTGCTGTTTACAGCTACCTGAAGGGACATTGTGCAGAGGCTGCTGCTGGGCTCTGCTCACAGGTAACTGCAGACAGCACAAGAGGGAATGGCCTCAAGCTGAGGCTGGGGAGGTTTAGACTGGACGTTAGAAAAAAAGATTTCATGGAGAGAGTGGTCAGGCACTGGAAGGAGCTGCCCGGAGGGGTGGTGGAGTCACCCAGCCTGGATGCATTTAAGGGTGGTTTGGATGTGGTGCTCGGGGATATGGTTTAAGGTGAACCTTACAGAATCATAGAATCACAGAAGCAACCAGGTTGAAAGAGAGCTCCAAGCTCATCCAGTCCAACCTAGCACCCAGCCCTGGCCAATCAACCAGACCATGGCACTAAGTGCCTCATCCAGGCTTTGCTTGAACACCTCCAGGGACAGCAACTCCACCACCTCCCTGGGCAGCCCATTCCAATGGCAAATCTCTTACAGACAGAACAGGTGAAATGAACATAGCTCTCAGGGAAAGGGGGCAGGGCTGTGCAGCCACATTTTAAACCACAGAAACATCCAGCCTGGAAAAGCCCCTAGGGATCACCAAGCCTGACCTATAACCCTGTTCTGCTTGAGTGCTGTGTCCAGTTCTGGGCTCCTCCATTGCAGAGAGATGTTGAGGTGCTGGAAGGTGTTTGGAGAAGGGCAGCAAGGCTGGGGAGGGGCCTGGAGCACAGCCCTGTGAGGAGAGGTTGAGGGAGCTGGGGGTGTGCAGCCTGCAGCAGAGGAGGCTCAGGGCAGAGCTCATTGCTGCCTGCAGCTCCCTGAAGGGAAGCTGTAGCCAGGTGGGGTTGGGCTCTGATGCCAGGCAAGCAGCAACAGAAGAAGGGGACAGAGTCTCATGGTAGGGCAGGTCTAGGCTGGATGTTGTTAGGAAGTTGTTGTCAGAGAGAGTGATTGGCATTGGAATGGGCTGCCCAGAGAGATGGTGGAGTCTCTGTGGCTGGAGGTGCTGAAGCCAAGCCTGGCTGGGGCACTTAGTGCCATGGTCTGGTTGCTTGGCCAGGGCTGGGTGCTAGGTTGGGCTGGCTGAGCTTGGAGCTCTCTTCCAGCCTGCTTGATTCTTTGACCTGAGACTCTTTAAATCCTGCATTTAAATTTCTTGCTAGAGGTGGAAAAAAAAACTTCTTTCTCATCCAACCTCTCTCTCTAACAGCATGAATGAGCATTACTTCTGCTCCTAAATGCCTCTCTGCTGCTGGAGTTGCACAGGCAGGCCCCCAAAAGGCGTGAGGAATAGGCACGCATGTGCGCGTCTGGAAGCGGAGTAACAAGCGATCATTAAGCACCTCTTAGGAAAACACAGGAGACAAACAATAGCAATTTAAAGCCCCTCTCCAGATGGAATAGAAACCTTTTCATCTCCAGGTGTGTGGTGTGCAGAATAATCTGCTCAAATAAGCTTTTAGCAAGCAAGGGGAAAGTGCTGTTTATTCAGCAGCCTATTACACCATAGAGCACAACCCCCAAAGAGGCACAAGATCATTTACTGCCTTTAAATTAGGTTTCTGAAGGCAGCTCACCCTGCCTGCAGCCACACAGCTACCACAATGCTTTTTGCTGCCAGGCTGGGACGCAGAGTAAGAAAATCAATGGTGTGGATGAAAAGCATCTCAGTGGTTCTTATATTGAAGCTGTAGCCTACTGCTTGCAGCCAAAGAGGACAGCACAGTTCTGTGACACTGAACCAGCCTAAGAGACACTGGATCAACTGCCACCTCTTTGGCCATGGACTAAGAGACTGGATGAGGCACTTAGTGCCATGGTCTGGTTGACTGGGTAGGGCTGGGTGCTGGCTGGACTGGATGAGCTTGGAGGTCTCTTCCAACCTGGCTGATTCTACGACAACATTTTAAAGACTTTTAAAATGGAACAATGACCTGGCAATTGTATTCATTTGGCTACTCTGTAGAATCACAGATGGTAAGGGTTGGAAAGAACCTCCAGAGACCATGTCCAACCTCCCTGCCAGGGCAGGATCACCTAGGGCAGGTCACACAGGAGTGCAACCAGACTGTGCTTGAAAGCCTCTAGTAAAGACGACTCTGGCTCTTGTCCTGTCACTGCCTCTCAGGCTGCTCTTCTCCAGGCTAAGCAGCCTCAGGTCTTTCAGCCTTTCCTCCTCACAGAGATATTCATAGAATAAGAACATGATAGATTCTGTGATGACAACTGCCTATGATGCCTCCTTAGTATCCTGTGCTCTGATCCTCAAGCACTGCTGACAGATTAGTGACAAGGTCACAAGGCTGAGCAAGCACAGGCTCTCATTCCCTTGCACATATTGCAGCCTTGGGTTGGCTGCAGCTTTTGGGCTGAGCAGAGCTTACTGTGGGACCATTTCACACGAAGCTGACTGCCTTTACCTCTGGCTCACAGAGTCACAGAACCTTAGATGTCAGAAGGGACATCACCCAGTCCAACTGCCCTGCCAAAGTAGGGTCACCCAGGGTAGTTCATGCAGGAATGCAGCCAGGTGGGGGTTGAAAGTCTCCAGAGAAGGAGACTCCACAACCCCTCTGGGCAGCCTGCTCCAGGGCTCTGTTGCCCTCTCTGTAAAGAAGTTTCTCCTCATGTTGAGGTGAAACCTTCTCTGTTCTAGTTTGTATCCATTGCTCCTTGGCTTATTGCTGCTGACCACCAAAAAGAGATTGCCCTCAGCCACTTGACACCCACCTCTCAGATACTTGTACACATTGATCACATCTCTCAGCCTTCTCTTCTCCAGCCTAAACATCCCCAGGGCTCTCAGCCTCTCTGCCTCTCTTTGTTGGGGAAGTGCTCAAGTCCCCAAACCATCCTTGTGGCTCCTTGTTGGACTCTCTCTAATAGGTTCCTGTCTCTCTTGAACTGGGGAGCCCAGAACTGGACACAGGGCTCACTATCTGACTTCCAGTTTGACTTCCTCCTTCACACACGATCCCACCAAGCACAGATTTGCCAAACTGTCCTCTCCAGACACCTATTGCTTCCTAGAAGAGCTGATGACCTCACCAAAACTACTTACTGCATTATCTCCACACTGAAGCTCATTTTTCTTAATTGGCAAACATTCCCTAAGCAAACCATAACACTCTCAGCCAAATGATCTGCTGTGGAATGCTAATGGCTCATCTGCAGCTCAGGCCTGAGAAAATGCAACCTTCCACTGCTTCTTCAAGTCAAAGTTATAGCTTGGAAGAGGAGTCAGATGTCTGAGGCACTGGAATGCAGAGAAGATTCTCTTTTCATTACTGGTTGCAACAGTTCCTATCAACTGTGTTTATGGACATCAAACATTTCCATAAGGAGGTCTCTTGTTTGAACTCTGACAGAGCCACAAGAAATTATTTCTGCTCTAGTTCTTCCCAGCAAGAGTGACTGGCATTGGGCTGCTCAGGGAGGTGGTGGAGTCCCCATCCCTGGAGGTGTTTAAAAGGAGGCTGCATGAGGCACCTGGTGCCATAGGTTGGTTAGTTAGAAGGTGTTAGGTGATAGGTTGGACTGGATGATCTTAGAAGTCTTTTCCAACCTTGTTAATTCTGTGATTCTGAACTTCAGAGGATCTTAGCTACATGTACTGAAGCCATAGAGCCCAGAAAAGGCAGAAATATTTGGCTGAGGTAAAAAAAATTCTGAAGACCTCTTATGTCCCTGGAGGTGTTCAGGAGGGGACTGGCTGGGGCACTTGGTGCCATGGTCTGGTTGATTGGCCAGGGCTGGGTGCTAGGTTGGACTGGCTGAGCATGGAGGTCTCTTCCAACTTGCTTGATTCTATGATTCCATGACTTTACTACTCAAAACACAAATAGTGCAAGCCCAGAAGTACTGAAAACTCTCAACATCCTAAAGGCCTGGTGGCACTTCATGAAGAAGACACCAGCACATGAAAGGAGGAGGCCAGCCATAAAGGGACAAGTTTTGTATTCACTGACAGCAGAGACAAGGTGTCCAACACTTAGCTCACTCTGCTGAATGAAACCAAGCTAAATTTAAACATATTTAAAATAAGAGAGTTTTGAATCAAAAGGATACTCTGGGTCCACAGGCTGAATGCTGCATTCTTTCAAGCAGTCACAGAACTGTAAGACCAAGCCCAACTATCACCCCAATACCATCACCACACCCCAAAGGTCCATGTCCACACATTTTTTGAATGCCTCCAGGGACGGTGACTCCACCACCTCTCTGGGCAGCCTCTTCCAATGCCTGACCACTCTTACAGCAATTTTTCTTAATATCCAGCCTTTACTTCCCCTGATGCAACTTAGAATCAGCAAAGAGAAGCATAGAATCAAGCAGGTTGGAAGAGACCTCCAAGATCATCCAGTCCAACCTAGCACCCAGCCCTAGCCAGTTAACCAGACCATGGCACTAAGTGCCTCATCCAGGCTTTTCATTTCCTCTTGTCCTTTTGCTAGCTGCTTGGGAGAAGAGGCCACTCTGTAGAAAGCAATGACTTCTCCCCTCAGCCTCCTCTTTCCCAGACTAAAGAGCTCCAGCTCCCTCAGCTGCTCCTACCCAGCCCTGTCCTCCAGACCCTTCACGAACTTTGCTGTCCTTCTCTGGACACATTCCAGCATCTCAATGCCTTTCTTGTAGCAAGGGGACCCAAACTGAACTCATTTCCCAAGATGTGGCCTGACTGGTGCTGAGTAATCATAGAATCAGTCAGGGTTGGAAGGCACCACAAGGATCAGCCAGTTCCAACCCCCCTGCCATGCCCAGGGACACCTCACATTAGATCAGGCTGGCCACAGCCTCATCCAACCTAGCATTAAAACACCTCCAGGGATGAGACTTCCACCACCTCCCTGGGCAACCCTTTCCAGGCTCTCACCACCCTCATGCCAAAGAACTTCTTCCTAAGATCCAGTCTGAATCTCCCCATTTCCAGCTTTGTTCCATTCCCCCTCTTTCTATCACCACTTGACAGCCTAAGAAGTCCCCCCTCAGCTTTTGGCAGCATTTATACCTCACCTCAGTCTGTTCCCCTCTGCCATGCAAGCATCACTGCAGCACTGCTTGAACAACTGCAGATCACAGATTCTGTGCCACTGTTAATACATCTATTAAGCTCCTTAGCAGAAGGACACTCTGAGAAACACTTGGAATCTGCAAACTATGGATAAAGAGCATGACAAGAGTGTGTGGGGGAGAAAGAAAAAAGCAAAATAGACTCTTGAACCCATAATTGTGACTCCCACACTCTTTCTTTCAACTGCCTGTGGTGATAGTGTTTGGAATACTACTTCTCTTCAAGGCCAACACATCCTCAGTGTGGTTAAATATGCAGGTTGGGTTTTGTAGCCACGAAGCAGCACGTGTCTTAGAGAAGCTGGCTGTGTCTGGAGCATCAGAAAGCAAGCAAACTGTGGCAAAAGCCACAAACTGTTCATTTATGCTACCACAGACCCTTATGGCCCCAGAGTGAAGTGACATTTGCAGTCAGGCTGCTACTGACAGCCTGTAGAAGAGGAGACCACGGATGCAAAGTGGCACAGTTCATGTTGTATGCTAAGGTGCCACAGAAATATGTATTTCCATGTTAATGGTTAGCTGAAGTGGGCTTTGAGAACATCTCTTCCAGTTTTCACCCAGATGAATTGCTGATACCAGGCTATGGGTGCTCATCTGACCCATCCCATCACCTTCCCTGAAATGATTCCCAGTATTACTCAAGTTCCCTGCAGTGGGGAATAGACTCCCACTCCAGTTTTTTCACAGAACTGCCTTAAAGACTCTTAAAGAGTGAGTCCAATCATTGGCTTAACACTGACAAGTCATCAACTGAATCATGGAATCAAGCAGGTTGGAAGAGAGCTCCAAGCTCATCCAGCCCAACCTAGCACCCAACCCTATCCAATCAATACATCATATCCCTAAGCACTACCTCTACACAACTCACAAATACCTCCAGGGATGGGGAAAGCCATCCCAATGGCCAAGAACCTTCCCAGTAAAGACATTCTTCCTAATAGCCAACCTAAAACTCCCTCAGCACAATTTAGAATCATGGAATCAACCAGCTTGGAAGAGACCTCCAATATCCCCAAGGCAGAGAGAGATTGAAACTGGATGTTAGGAAGAAGTTGTTTGCAGTGAGGGTGGTGAGACACTGCCACAGGTTGCCCAGGGAGGCTGTGGAGCACAGAAGCACAGAATGTGATTGAGGTGCTCAGGACCAGGCTGGATGAGTGACCTGTTCTAGTGGGAGGTGTCCCTGCCTGTGGCAGGGGGTTGGAAGTGGATGAGCTTTGAAGTCTCTTCCAACCTAAACCATTCTATGAGTGTGAACACCACAAAGCTGCAGTGCTATTCCCCAGCCTCATTTCATTGGTGCCCAAGAGGTAAGCAACACTAAACAGATTTTAAACAGGAGGAGGAACACAGCTGGTGTCTTACCTCTCTAATTGCAAAGTGTCTATTTTTACCCATTTTCTGTCAGGCACTAATCAAACTACTATGGAAACCACTTACTGAACCCAGAGTGATTTTGCTATGGTCACAGCACACAGAGAAATAGTAATACATAATAGATGCAAAAGCCATTGCCACAGTTTAGCTTCTTACACAAGGAGCTTCTATGCCTACACTTATTAGGGCTGCCCAGGGAGGTGGTGGAGTCTCCAGCCCTAGAGATGTTCAGGCAAAGCCTGGGTGAGGCACTTAGTGCCATGGTCTGGTTGCTTGGCCAGGGCTGGATGCTAGCTTGAACTGGATGAGCTTGGAGGTCTCTTCCAACCTGCTTGATTCTGTGATTCAATATTTGCAGACTGGCAGGTGGTCACAGGTAAAGGCTTTCTCTTAGCACTGCCACTCTTGATTACACAGGTGTAAAGATGATCAATACCAGACCTATTACATCCAGGCTTGTTAACCTAGGGTGATATTGCAGGCTCCTGTCAACTTAGTTTCAGTTGTAGTTCTTTACATACTCCCACACAGCTGCCTTGTATGTCCTTGTGCTTCTCAGGGAGCTTTGAATATTGTGGTGACCAGAAGATAGAAAACACAACACAGTCACACAGACTCTACAAATACCTGCAGGGAGGCTGCAGCCAGGTGGGGTAGGGTTCTGCTCCCAGATAACCAGCAATAGAACAAGAGGACACAGTCTCAAGTTGTGCCAGGGCAGGTTCAGGCTGGATGTGAGGAGGAAGTTGTTGTCAGAGAGAGTGATTGGCATTGGAATGGGCTGCCCAGGGAGATGGAGTCACTGTGCCTGGAGGTGTTGAAGCAAAGCCTGGATGAGGCACTCAGTGCCATGGTCTGGTTGAGTGGTCAGGGCTGGATGCTAGGTTGGACTGGATGAACTTGGAGGTCTCTTCCAGCCTGGTTCATTCTATGAGGCACTACACAAAATTCATGACTTTAGCTACTGAAAAGTATTGCACCGCTCCAGTGCCTCTCATTTGACTCCCAAAACAACCAACACGTAAAGCTGATTCAGTGCTGTTCAAAATATAACAGTGGTCTAAGTTGTCTGGACAGGGCTGGGTGCTAGGTTGGACTGGATGATCTTGGAGGTCTCTTCCAACCTGTTTGATTCTATGATTCTAAGCTTCAGAGAAACCTGAATATAAATATATGGTGGATAGAGAAAGTTAATGATGGGAGTCATGGTGAGGGAATGGTGGAGTTTTCAGAGAGAGGTGAAAGGGAGGGAGGGGAGCCTCAGATGAAAAAAAAGGTGTTACTATTTTGGAAGTCTCCTGAACATACCTGTGAGGAACAAAGATGAAGAAAATAGAGGAGGGAAATAACATGAAAGCTTTCTGGCATTTGCAACGTAAATCTAGAAGTTTCCCTTGCAGCTAAGCAGGAATTTCCTGAAGAGAGGAAAAGATATCAATGCCAACTCAACAAATACCCAACCACTGTGCAGGAGCTAGATGAGAGTCCTAACAGACTACATCCTATTAATAATTTTGGCTTTAAGCTGAGGCTATTCAACTGAAATAGGAGAGGGGGAAAAAAGAAAGAGGCACATGGGTGGGTCAAGAATGGCTAAAAACCATCAGTGTCAGGTTGCTGTGGAAAACATGTTAAATATGGCCTTGGGTTTTAATAGATGAAGTATTTCCAGTATAGACAGGGTGATATTAGCAGGGCTGTCTGGAAATCACATCCTGTATAGCCTGTACAGCTTTGGCCACTGTTCAAGAAAGAGAAATTCATCTGAAGCAAGAGCAAAAAAGATAGTGCAAGCCATGGAAGGGTATCCAGCACAAGATGAAAGTGAGGATGCTTTGGCCTTTTCAACCCAGCAAAGGATGTTTTTTACCCTAAACATGAGTGGGGTAACCACAAAGAGTAGATACTTAACCAGCAATCAATTCTATCCCATGTACAAAATGCATGATCATGAACTGCCTGTGAAAATTAGGGCTGAAAATGAGCTTTAGAATCAAAGTTGAGAAACACCTGCTGGAGTGGGAAGTAAAGGAAAAAGAAGCAGTTCTGAAGATGAAACCTGAAGAAGAGGCAGCTTGGGGTGATCTCATTGCTCTCTACAACTCCCTGAAGGGAGGCTGTAACCAGGTGGGGTTGGGCTCTGCTGCCAGACACCCAGCAACAGAACAAGGGGACACAGTCTCAAGCTGTGCCAGGGGAGGTCTGGGCTGGATGTTAGGAGGAAGTTGTTGTCAGAGAGAGTGATTGGCATTGGAATGGGCTGCCAGCACTTCAACATCTCTCTTGAATTGAAGAGCCCAGAACTGGACACAGCACTCCAGGGGTGGCCTGAGCAGTGCTGAGCACAGGGGCAGAAGAACCTCCCTTGTCCTGCTGCCCACACTGCTCCTGAGCCAGCCCAGGATGCCATTGGCTCTGCTGCCCACCTGGGCACTGTTGCCTCCTTTTCAGCTCCTCTCTCCCAGCACCCCCAGGACCCTCTCTGCCTGGCTGCTCTCAGCCACTCTGTCCCCAGCCTGTAGTGCTGCTTGGGGTTGTTGACTCCAAGTGGAAACTGTGATGGGTTTTCTTTCACCCAGTTAATGAAATAAAATGGGAAAACCCCCAAAGCTGCTTTTCTTGGGTTTGGTTTTTTTTTGAATCCTACTTCCAGTCACTAAAGTGATTCACTTTATTCTTGGCTTTCTTAATTACTCCCCAAAAGCCTTTGAATAGTTTGTCTGGTTTCAAAACAGATTCTATCAAAATGAAGAGCTGCAACATTCATTTCAGAAGCCACCAAAGTGCTATGATTCATCTGTTCAAAGGTGTCTAACCTTTTTCAAAGACATTTCAGCCTAATCTATTTGAGGATCCAAACTCAAAAACTTTTCCCCTGGGGGGGGGAGGGGGGAACAAATTGACACAACAAAGGAAGATCAACAACAATTTTCACCAACCCAACCTTCAAGGATTCGAAATAAAGAACTGAGTGGTCAGAATCTTGGGGCTATTTTTGGAGGATTTAAATATCACAAATGGTCCCTGCTCCTAATTCACATCTAGGATCTTTATTTTTATCTTGACAAGGAGAAAGAACTGAAGAGTAACTCCTTCAGCCTTAAATAGAGGCTTTTAATATTAAACAAAAGCTGTCTGCCATTGCCAAAAGAATTCATTCTTCTTGGGTCTTCACCAGCTGTTGAGGGCTATATTTGATCCATCTGACTGCAGAGTGGCTGTGTGCTTCACAGATTCATAAGGTACATCCATTCACACAATGTGCAAAAGTGCTTTATCTGGCTCACTTACCAGTATTACTTCAACTCCAGCTTCTAAAACCGGTGGTAGACATAATTGAGACACTAATAACCCTCCCGTGATGCTCGCTGGAGTAGCTGCAACAGCAGCAGCAAGTGGGTGAAGACCTGGGGAGTCTCAAGGGTGAAGATCTGTGGAGTCTCATGACTCCAGTGCAGCAGGCCACTTAATAAAGGTCTTGAAAATGCCACACAGAGAAGGCAAGACTATATTTAGAGAAGTTCACTACCTTTGGTGTTCAAGAAAAGACTGGAGGAGGCACTTAGTGCCGTGGTCTAGATGACTGGCTAGGGCTGGGTGCTAGGTTGGACTGGATGAGCTTGGAGGTCTCTCCCAGCCTGGTTGATTCTATGATTGATTGAACATAGATAATTGTTTTTCCATGAGGGCTCACTACAGCAGAGCATTTGATAGCAGCACTTTTGTCACTTCTAGTAACCAAAATGTTTATTGACAAAGAGAGCTGACTGCACTGGAGCTGTCTCCTGTCTATGAGATTGTACCACACAAGCCCATTTTGGATAGACTTTAAGTAGTTGCACAGGATCATAGGATGTCAGGGGTTGAATCTGTGAGGTCTCTTCCAACCTTGGTGATACTGTGAAAGGGACCTATAGAGATAGAATCATAGAACCATAGAATCATCCAGGTTGGAAGAGATCTCCAAGCTCAGCCAGTCCAACCTAGCACCCAGCCCTGGCCAAGCAACCAGACCATGGCACTAAGTGCCCCAGCCAGGCTTGGCTTCAACACCTCCAGGGACAAAGACTCCCCCACCTCCCTGGGCAGCCCATTCCAATGGCAGTCACTCTCTCTGGCAAGAACTGCTTTAGGACAATAGTGGCTCTATTATTTTATCCATATACAACAAGATAAATAGACCAAGTACTGATGTACCATAGAATAAATCTCAGTGTTATGGCATCTAGTTGAATTGCTAACAGCTTTAGGTACATCAAACCTGTACTTCCAAACCTGACAACACTAAAGCACTTCACCAAATGAGTGATTCTAGGGATTCATGTTAGAAGGTGAGTTATACATGAGCATTACTCAAGATTAGGATCTTAATTTACAGTAAGATCAGCTTTGATCAATGGCAGGCTCCAGTCTTTAAGCTAAGCAGCTCACATTCAATTCACTTGAGCACCAAAACACTACAAGCACTAATCAGATGCTCTATTTCCTGCTCTCTTCAACCCTTGCTGCTCAAACTGGGAGTATATTTTTGAGATTTTTAGCTGGTCTGATAGGCTTTTGTAACAAAAAAAACCCTTCAGGAAGCTCAAATGTTCAAAGCTAACAGGAACTGCTAAGCAAAAGACAAGAAAATGTCCACCCACCTCTTAAGCTGAGAAAAAAATGAGAAGACAGGGTTGGTGTTTTTCCCTCCCCTGGTTTTGCAACATAAAATCCTTCAGGAAGCTCAAACGTCCCAAACTAAGAAGAAATGCTAAGCAAGAGAACAACTGAACCTCTCTCTTAAGCTGAGAAAAAACAGAATACAGGACAGGATTGGGTTTTTTCCCTCCCTCACCCTGTTTTTGCAACATAAAGTCCTTCAGGAAGCTGAAATGTCCCAAACTAAGAGGAAATGCTAAGCAAAGGACAGAATCTTCATCCACCTCTTATTTAAGCTGAGAAAAATCAGAATACAAGGCAGGGTTTGGGTTTATCCCTCCCCCACCCTGGTTTTCAAACATGAAGTCCTTCAGGAAGCTGAAATGTCCAAAACTAAGAGAAAATACTAAGCAAAAGACAAAATCTTCATCCACCTCTCATTTAAGCTGAGAAAAAACAGAATACAGGACAGGGTTGGGTTTTTCCCTCCCTCACCCAGGTTTTGCAACATAAAATCCTTCAGGAAGCTGAAATGTCCAAAACTAAGAGAAAATGCTAAGCAAAAGACAAAATCTTCATCCACCTCTCATTTAAGCTGAGAAAAATCAGAATACAGGACAGGGTTGGGTTTTTTCCCTCCCTCACCCTGGTTTTGCAACATAAAGTCCTTCAGGAAGCTGAAATGTCCCAAACTAAGAGGAAATGCTAAGCAAAAGACAAAATCTTCATCCACCTCTCATTTAAGCTGAGAAAAATCAGGATACAGGAAGCAAACTACAACCAATTTGGCACCAAAACCACTATTCTATGTCCCATTAAGTAGTGGCAACTACATTCTAGTTAAGTCATTAACTACATATAGTTAAGCCATTAAATGCTTGCTAAATTATCATTCAATGAGGCAATTACTGCAGGCTAAGCAGAGAGCTGAATTTTCCTCAGGATCTATAAATTAGACCAAGGAGTTCTTCCACATGTCCCCAGCTAGCAAAAATGTCATCTTAAAACTGAATGCATCCAGAATGGGCAAAAGCTTCACTTGCACATCTTGGGCTTCTCAGCCATGGGAAAGAACATTTCCTGGGTACACAACTGTCAGGTTTCATTATGCAAAGAAGGAAGACAGTTAAAAATATGGACTTTGGGAATAATTCTCAGAGAGTATGTTTTTCTGAGCAGTGTTGTAGCCATGCATCAATTCTTATGAGATATTTTGCTCTCTGGTAGGAAGTATCTGTTGGAGTGACTATATCAGCCTTGAGACTTGATATACAAGAAAGAGAAGCAGAAGCAAACATGAGAGCACAGCAAATGCTGCTGGGGTGGTCCCTGCTAGCTTCCAATGTATTATTTCATAGAAGCAAGCAGGTTGGAAGAGACCTGCAAGCTCATCCAATCCAACCTAGCACCCAGCCCTATCCAATCAACCAGGCCATGGCACTAAGTGCCTCAGCCAGGCTTTGCTTGAACACCTCCACCACCTCCCTGGGCAGCCCATTCCAATGGGCAGGAAGAAAGGGACAGCCTCTGCTCCCTTGTGTCCTGGGATAGGACAAGGAGCAATGGATGCAAGCTGCAGCACAGGAGGTTCCAGCTCAACACAAGGGAGAACTTGTTGACTGGAAGGGTCCCAGAGCCCTGGCACAGGCTGCCCAGAGAGGTTGTGGAGTCTCCTTCTGTGGAGCCTTTCAAGGCCTGTCTGGATGTGTTCCTGTGTGCCCTGAGCTAGATTGTGTGGTTCTGGTTTGGCAAGAGGGGGGTTGGACTGGCTGATCTCTTTGGGTCCCTTCCCACCCCTAACATCCTGTGAGGTGTCAGTGGACAGGGATGATTTGCTTCTCGCAGGGTGTAACGCTCAACCTGACACACCATGTTCAGAGGGAACACTTCCTCAGCCAGAGGCAAACCAAACAGCCTGGCAGCTAACCCACATCAGGAGAAGGTCAAATACTTGACATCACAAGAGGAAAAGCTGAATGGATCTGTTAAAGCCTGGGAGGCAACATCTGCTTTGAATACTTCACTTCTGTGGCAGAGTAAAAAGTGACAGCAAAGGAGAAAATGTATGAATGAAGACTTTCATTACCCAGAGAAAAAGGTCACACTGCAGCCTTTTTCCCCCTACTGTTACTTTTCATTTCTCACTCTTCAGTTCCTGCTGCAGAAATACATGGGCTTGGTATGACTAAGTGCATTTATGTTCTCTCCTCAACTGTAACTGCTGTAATTGTACCTCAAAAGCCACTAACAGGAAACAACTAACAGACTCCTCACACTTTGGGCACCTTCACACTAAACTGGAAAGGCAAAGACAAAAAAAACACCAAACAGATGACTGAAAAGACAGTTAATCTAAGGCTGATAGGGACTGCTACAAGGATACCACCTGGATTGTCTCAGGTGCCCTGGAAAGTCCATGGAGAAGTATCTGCTGGTCAGGTTTGAGTGAAAAGATGAATTCTAGGAAACAGAAACAAAGAAAATACTTTGTGCCCTTTTTTACCCCCCTGAGTGTCTCTTTCCTTGCTTCTGGCAGCTTTCTTGACTGTCTTCACATACAGTGAAGACACTGGAATGGGCTGCCCGGGGAGGTGGTGGAGTCGCTGTCCTTGGGGCAGTTCAAGGCAGGACTGGACGTGGCACTTGGTGCCATGGTCTGGCCTTGAGCTCTGTGGTAAAGGGTTGGACTTGATGATCTGTGAGGTCTCTTCCAACCCTGATGATACTGTGTTAGTATGGGGTAGCCAGAAGTGGAATTTGACAGTCACAGACAAGAGCTGCAGTGGAGTCCTGGACTTGGGACTTCCAGGTGGCAGGATGCAAAAATCCCATTAATAGAGAACAGGAAGACTTACTTGTCTTTGGTTCTTTTTTCTGGGGGGGGAGAGTTGGGGTTTGGTTTCATTTGGTTTGGATTTTTTGTTTGGTTTGTGTTTTTTGGCAGTTTTTGGGGTTGGTTTTCCTGTTTATCTGGGGGAAGTGGTTTGCTTTTTCCCCTTCTGATAGAGAATCACAGAACTAGCATCCCAGAATTGCCTGTACTGGAAGAGACCTCTAAGACCACTGAATCCAACCATTAGCCTAACACTGACAAGTCCTCAGCCAAACACACTTCTTACTTTGAAGAAACCCAGACACAAAACGTTGACTGCTGCAAGACAACAACCTGAGCCTTCTGCCAATGGTTTCCCTTCAGCTTTCAGCTGGGGGGCACCAAATGCTTTTAATCTCTCCATGACTCTGTTGTGTTTTCTGTCTTTTGGTAACCGCAATATTCAAAGCTCCCTGAGAAGCACAAGGACATACAAGGCAGCTGTGTGGGAGTATGTAAAGAGCTACAACTGAAACTAAGTTGACAGGAGCCTGCAATATCACCCTAGGTTAACAAGCCTGGATGTAATAGGTCTGGTTTTGATCATCTTTACACCTGTGTAATCAAGAGTGGCAGTGCTAAGAGAAAGCCTTTACCTGTGACCACCTGCCAGTCTGCAAATATTGAATCATAGAATCAGGCAGGTGGGAAGAGAGCTCCAAGCTCAGCCAGTCCAACCTAGCATCCAGCCCTGGCCAAGCAACCAGACCATGGCACTAAGTGCCCCAGCCAGGCTTGGCTTCAACACCTCAGCCACACAGACTCCACCACCTCCCTGGGCAGCCCATTCCACTGCCAATCACTCTCTCTGACAACAACTTCCTCCTAACATCCAGCCTAGACCTCCCCTGGCACAACTTGAGCCTCTGTCCCCTTCTCATGCTGCTTGCCTGGCAGCAGAGCCCAACCCCACCTGGCTACAGCCTCCCTGCAGGCAGCTGCAGACAGCAATGAGCTCTGCCCTGAGCCTCCTCTGCTGCAGGCTGCACACCCCCAGCTCCCTCAGCCTCTCCTCACAGGGCTGTGCTCCAGGTCCCTCCCCAGCCTTGCTGCCCTTCTCCAAACACCTTCCAGTGACCACATGCCAATATTCAAACCCAGGTACCTCCTAGCTTGTTTCTAAACTCTCAGCTGTAGGTATTACTTATATGTGTATGCAAACAACCCTGTGGTTGAGAATAGAGATTTGCATCACCTACAAGAAGGGCCTTGTGAATGCAGACAGGCAGCATAAATTGAGAGAGAATGTAATTACAGCTCCTTCTTCCCTGAGACTGATGGAGTCCAGGCAGCAGAATCTAGCTCATAAACTGATTTCCTTGGGAAGAAGTCAGCATGAAGAACAAGAAGTGATTCAGATTCATGCTCTGGTTGCTGTTTTACTGTAGATTTACTTTTGTTTATGACCTGGAAGGTATCTGGAATTGCAGAGCTGCCATTCAGTACCCACAAAGTCGTGAAGGCACTGAAGAGTCTCACTACAGGATGCAAGCAGTAAGTTCATTGCTTTAACACAGCAACTGATCATGTAAACTGAATTGAAGTCTAGGGAGACAGCAGCCCATAAGGAGTGACACCTGCCTACAGACACCAAGTTTAATTAGTGAAGGGACAATTGACCACTTGAAAAGCAGGAATTATCAGCCACAGAATGACAGAACTGTTTCATTTGGAGAACTTTCAGATCACATCACAGAATCAGACAGGGTTGGAAGGGACCACAAGTAGCAGTCAGTTCCAACCCCCCTGCCATGCCCAGGGACACTCTACCCTAGAGCAGGCTGCACACAGCCTCAGCCAGCCTGGCCTCAAACACCTCCAGCCATGGGGCCTCAACCACCTCCCTGGGCAACCCCTTCCAGCCTCTCACCACTCTCCTGCTCAACAACTTCCTCCTCACCTCCGCTCTGAGTCTCCCCACCTCCAGCTTTGCTCCATTCCCCCCAGTCCTGGCACTCTCTGACAGCTTAAAAAGTCCCTCCCCAGCTTTTTTGTAGCCCCTTTCAGATCCTGGAAGGCCACAAGAAGGTCACCTGGGAGCCTCCTCTTCTGCAGCCTGCACAGCCCCAACTCTTTCAGTCTGTGTTCACAGCAGAGCTGCTGCAGCCCTCTGAGCATGCTCCTGGCCCTTCTCTGGACATGCTCCAGCATCTCCATAACCCTCTTGTAAAGGTGGCTCCAGAACTGGATGCAGTACTCCAGGTGGGGTCTCAGCAGAGCAGAGGGGGATAATCCCCTCCCATTGCCTAACTTTGCCAAGCCTGGTGCTAAATGATGTCCCTCAGCACCACATCTCTTAAACACTTTGTTCAAAACAAAGTTATCATTGATGAGTTTAAGAGAAATATATTTTATATTGCATGGACAACTGCTATTTCATTAACTTTGGCTATCTAAATATAGCATCCCAACAGGAAACCATTTGAGGCACTAAATTAGATGCAAGGGATGTTTTTAACTATGATTACCTTCTCTCCCAAACTCAAAGCATTTTATGGCAGTGGAGGAGAGGTTTTCACAGTGTAAATGGTCTCTTCATCAGAAGCTAAACCACAACTTGGGTAAATAAATTCACACAGCAAAGTAAACATTAGCAATAAGTTACCCCTGGAGTGATGACACTGACAAGGTGTAGAAGTGGCATTAAGAAGCCCTTAGGTTATGAAGTAGTTTTTCTCCTCTGCAGCAGAAAATTTGGCATCTTGGGTGTTTAGAGATATGCAGTGCAATGATGATACATATCAAGCTTCTCAACACTGGTCAGGACACACCTTGAGTGCTGTGTCCAGTTCTGGGCTCCTCAATGCAAGAGAGATGTTGAGGTGCTGGAAGGTATCCAGAGAAGGGCAGCAAGGCTGGGGAGGGGCCTGAAGCACAGCCCTGTGAGGAGAGGCTGAGGGAGCTGGGGGTGTGCAGCCTGCAGCAGAGGAGGCTCAGGGCAGAGCTCATTGCTGCCTGCAGCTCCCTGAAGGGAGGCTGTAGCCAGCTGGGGTTGGGCTCTGCTGCCAGGCAGCCAGCAACAGAACAAGGGAACAGTGTCTGCAGTTGTGCCAGGGCAGGTCTAGGCTGGATGTTAGGAGGAAGTTGTTGTCAGAGAGAGTGATTGGCATTGGAATGGGCTGCCCAGGGAGGTGGTGGAGTCTCTGTTCCTGAAGGTGTTGAAGCCAAGCCTGGCTGGGGCACTTAGTGCCATGGTCTGGTTGCTTGGCCAGGGCTGGGTGCTAGGTTGGACTGGATGAGCTTGGAGCTCTCTTCCAACCTGCCTGATTCTACAGAGGAAACCATTTATTGCCAACCTGAAATTTAAGATATTCCTGTTTTCTAATAATAGAACAAAGATCCAGCAGCATCTCACATTCCCTCTTAGCAGAAACATCAATGCATGTTGTTGAGAAGAAGATTAATGTGCCTTTGAAAGAGAGTAATAGGCATAAACAAATATTAAAGTGGTCAATTAAGATACAAGACTCTAAAGACAATATCCTTAATCTAATCTCAGAGAGTGAATAATTGCTGGACCTTTGCATTCCTCTTAATGAATCTATTTACACTTAATTAAAACTATTCATCCTCCTTCAAGACTAATATGTCTTGCATGACTTACTGCTAACTTAAAGTCTTCAGTCTGCAATTGGTTTAATGAAAGGAAAGAGTAATATTCCCTTTGGTTTTCCTGAATACCAGATCTTGTATTTGCCAATGATCTCTCCTGCCAGATTTGGAGTGCAGATCATGGATATCATCTTCTGATTAATCATCAGTACCAGGCACGTTGTCATTGTGGTTATGTCTTACAGGTTACTAACCAGAAGATGGTAATAGCTGTGATGTGCACTTGCAAATTCCTCCTGACAAGCACAGAACCACAGAAAGGACCTCAAAGCTCATCCAGTTCCAACCCCCTGCCATAGGCAGGGATACCTCCCACTAGAAGAGGTTGCTTAAAAACTCATCCAACCTAGCCTTCAACACTTCTAGGGAAGTTGTGGAGGACAGAATCACAGAATGTGATTCACATTCTTTGCTCCACAACCTCCCTGGGCAACCTGTGCCAGTGTCTCACCACCCTCACTGCAATCAACTTCTTCCTAACATCCAGTTTCAATCTCGCCTCTGCCACTTTAAAGCCATTCCTCCTTGTCCTGTCATTACAAGACCTCGTCAATAGTCCCTCCCCAGCCCTCCTGTAGCCCCTTTCAGATCCTGCAAGGCCACTCCAAGGTCTCCTGGAAGCCTTCTCTTCTCCAGGCTGCAGAGCCCCAACTCTTACAGCCTGTCCTCAGAGAGAACACAGAGCAGGATACAGCCTGTGCTAGCAAACAAAACAAACCCAGGTTGTGCTCTGGCTGTGGGGCCAACCAGCAGAGGTGTCCCTGATGCACACATGGGACATCACTGACAACTACACAGCACAGTAAATCCCATCCTTAGTCATCAAGGACATACAGAAGGGACAGACAGCCTCTGCTCACTTGTGCCTTGGGACAGGACAAGGAGCAATGGATGGAAACTACAGCACAGGAACTTCCACCTCAACATGAGCAAGAACTTCTTTACTGGAAGGGTCCCAGAGCCCTGGCACAGACTGCCCACAGACGTTGTGGAGTCTCAGTCTCTGAAGCCTTTCCAGCCCTGTCTGGATGTGTTCCTGTGCAACCTGTGCTGGATTCTTTGGTCCTGCTCTGGTCAAGAGGCAAAGGCTTTGAGCTGGAAGAAGGGAAATAGAAACTGAGCATCAGGAAGAAGTTCCTGACAGTGAGGGTGGGGAAACCTTGGAACAGGTTGACCAGGGAGGTCATGGATGCCCTCCACCTGGAGGTGTTCAAGGCTTGGTTGGATGAGACCTTGAACACTCTGGGCTAGTGGAAGGTGTCCCTGCCCATAGAAGGGTGTTGGAACTGGATGAGCTCTGAGGTCCTTTGCAACCCAAACCATTCTGTGAATTATACAGATTTAAACCACAAAACACATTGAACAGTAATGTCAATAGTCCTGATTTTAAATTAGGGGTTAAAACCAACTGCAAATTAATATACAACTATACTAATACTTCCCCCTCCCCACCCTCAATCAGTAACAGAAGATAGGTTCAATATTTCCAAGTCCAATTAAGGGCCAAAAAACCAAAAAGTATGTCTGGCAAAAGTGTGGAGAACCTTCTACCTTAGATCCATGTCCACACTAAGCACTCCTAGGACTCATTGACCACCTACAGAGCTTAGATCCATGTTCACACTAAGCACTCCTAGGACTCATTGACCACCTACAGAGCTTAGATCCATGTTCACACTAAGCACTCCTAGGACTCATTGACCACCTACAGAGCTTAGATCCATGTCCACACTAAGCACTCCTAGGACTCACTGACCACCTACAGAGCTTAGATCCATGTCCACACTAAGCACTCCTAGGACTCACTGACTATCTACAGAGCTTAGATCCATGTTCACACTAAGCACTCCTAGGACTCACTGACCATCTACAGAGCTTAGATCCATGTCCACACTAAGCACTCCTAGGACTCACTGACCATCTACAGAGCTTAGATCCATGTCCACACTAAGCACTCCTAGGACTCACTGACCACCTACAGAGCTTAGATCCATGTTCACACTAAGCACTCCTAGGACTCATTGACCATCTACAGAGCTTAAATCCATGTCCACACTAAGCACTCCTAGGACTCACTGACCATCTACAGAGCTTAGATCCATGTCCACACTAAGCACTCCTAGGACTCACTGACCACCTACAGAGCTTAGATCCATGTCCACACTAAGCACTCCTAGGACTCACTGACCATCTACAGAGCTTAGATCCATGTTCACACTAAGCACTCCTAGGACTCACTGACCACCTACAGAGCTTAGATCCATGTTCACACTAAGCACTCCTAGGACTCATTGACCATCTACAGAGCTTAGATCCATGTCCACACTAAGCACTCCTAAGGCTTCAGTAATGATATTATAGATGAAAAAGGGCACCCACTGCAGAAGTTCACTGGTCAGTGTGAGATCTAAACTAGAAATCTCTGGGAAATGGATAAAACAAGAAGAAATTAGTCCAGCTGAGTTAGGGATTAGTGAGAAACTCCTGTTTGCAGCTCCTATCTTTGATGCATCCTTAAAACCTGCAGCCTTAGCAATTACAATTACAGATATCCAACTGGGGGGGGGGTTATCAGAACAGTTCTATTTCTGTTACTTATCTGCATGCTTCTGCTACTTGTCATGGAAAATTAAGTCCAATATAATAGAATTTAAAAAGAAAACTCTAAAAAGAAAACCAAAAACAAGAGGAGTGCAGACACACAGCACAAATTGAGAGAGAATGTAATTACAGCTCCTTCTTCCCTGAGACTGATGGAGCCCAGGCTGCAGAATCTAGTTCATAAACTAATTTCCCTGGGAAAAAAAAAGTCAGCTTGAAGAACAAGAAATGATTCAGATTCATGCTCTGGTTGCTGTTTTACTGTACATTTACTTTTGTTTATGAACTGGAAGATATCTGGAATTGCAGAGCTGCCATTCAAATTAAACTGATGAAGGCACTGAAGAGTCTCACTACAGGATGCAAGCAATAGGTTCATTGCTTTAAACACAGCAACTGATGATTTAAACTCAGCTGAAGTCTAGGGAGACAGCAGCCCATAAGGAATGACACCTGCCTGTGGGCACAAAGATCGGAGCCATAGAAACAACCAGGCTAGAAGAGACCTCCAACATCATCCAGTCCAACCTAGCACCCAGCCCTGGCCAAGCAACCAGACCATGTCACTAAGTGCCCCAGCCAGGCTTGGCTTCAACACCTCCAGAGATGGGGACTCCAACTCTCTGGGCAGCCCATTCCAGTGCCAATCACTCTCTCTGACAACAACTTCCTAACAACATCCAGCCTAGATCTCCCCTGGCACAGCATGAGCCTCTGTCCCCTTCTCATGCTGCTTGCCTGGCAGCAGAGCCCAACCCCACCTGGCTACAGCCTCCCTGCAGGCAGCTGCAGACAGCAATGAGC
This sequence comes from Pogoniulus pusillus, assembly GCF_015220805.1. Classification (NCBI taxonomy): domain Eukaryota; kingdom Metazoa; phylum Chordata; class Aves; order Piciformes; family Lybiidae; genus Pogoniulus; species Pogoniulus pusillus. The sequence goes on along the minus strand of NC_087288.1, from coordinate 2,970,088 downwards.
TCTGCCCTGAGCCTCCTCTGCTGCAAGCTGCACACCCCCAGCTCCCTCAGCCTCTCCTCACAGGGCTGTGCTCCAGGCCCCTCATCAGCTTCATTGCCCTTCTCTGGACACATTACATCTCTCTTGAATTGAGGAACCCAGAAGTGGCTTTTGAAAGAAAACAAAGCCAAACCCAAACATTTCTTCACACTAACCAACACCCACCCCCCCCCCCCCCCCCCCCCCAGTGAAATCACTATTCTAGTTTTGAGAAACAAGCCACGAGACAGAAAAATGGAGACAGACCTATGCAACACAGCAGAACAATCTGAGCATCTCCATTGAGGAATGAAAATAACTTTATTTTTAGAACAAGCTTTTCTGCTGCAAAAAATCTGATGTCCCAGGATGGTTTATGGGAGGGAAAAAAAAAACACCCACAGAAGTAATTATTTAAATAATAATAATAATAATATTGAGTTTCCACTCAATTCTCTGTTTATATTTATATTGAAAGAAACCCTCTAGGAATGAAGGAAGGTCCCACAAGGCAATTTGCTACAGTGAGAAAGTAGGCACTGCAGTTAATAAAGTATTTAAAATCTAGGGAAAAGTTTCAGCTCTCTTCTTTCAGAACCTCCTGCTATGAATTCATCTCAAAACCTGGCATTTGTGTGGCCATGCAACCACGGCAGCACCTGCTACAAACTCACCTGGCTCCCACGGCTCCTTCCTGAAAGCTTAAGCTACTGCAGCAGGGAAGAGCAACCTCATGTATCAGCGTGAGTTTGGGGGTGGAAAGCAGCTCTGTGGAAGCAGACTTGGTGGCCCTGTTGCCCACCAGGACTCCCAGGAGCCACCAGTGTGCTCTCCTGGTCAAAGAGGGTCAGTTGCACCCGAGGGTGCACTTGGAAAAGTGTGGCCAGCAGGTCTAGGGAGGTTCCCCCTTCCCTCTACCATGCCCTGGTGAGGTTTCATCTGCAGTACTGTGTCCACTGCTGGGTTGCTGGTTCAAGGAGGACAGGGAACTGCTTCAGAGAGTACAGAAAAGCAGTACAAAGATGTTGAGGGGACTAAAACACCTCTCTCATGAAGAAAAGGCTAAGGAACCTTGGGCTTTTTTAGCCTAAAGAGGACTAAGGGAGGACTGATACTTAGTGCCATGGTCTAGTTGCTAGGTTGGACTGGATGAGCTTGGAGGTCTCTTCCAACCTGGTTGATTCTGTGATCTTAGCAATGCTTATAAATACATAGCAGGTGGCTGCCAGGAGGATGGGGCCAGGCTTTTTTCAGTGGTGCCCAGTAACAGCACAGGAGGCAATGGGCACAGACTTGAGCACATAAAGTTCCATCTAAACAGGAGGATGAACTTCTTTGCACTGAGGGCCATAGAGCACTGGAACAGGCTGCCCAGAGATGTGGCAGAGTCTCCATTTCTGGAGTTATCCAACAGCTATCTGGATGCTGTCTTGTGCAACCCTCCCTAGGTGAACCTGCTCTGTCAGGAGGGCTGGACTGATCTCCACAAGTCCCTATCAATCCCTATAACTCTGTGGTTGTGTAAACCCAGACAAACCTTCCCTCCTTACTCACACACAACCACAGAAACACCCAGGCAAAGCCCCTCAGGATCACCAAGTCCAACCTAAAACCCTACAAGATTCACCCTAAACCCTATCCCCTAAGACCTACATCCAAATTCACTTCACTTTCTGATCAGCATCAGCTGGAAAAGCTTTGCATTACCTGGCTACTGGAAACATTGTGAAGCTTTGCCCATGCACAGTTCATGTTTGCTTCTAGTAGTCAAGGTTATAAAAATACACAGATCTCACACAGATAAAACAACTCCTCCTAAATGGTTTTCAGTTTAAATCAACTGGTTTATGGTCTGTTGGACATACATAAACATGCAAGTCAGTATGCTAATAAAAGCAGCAACACATGCCAGAAAAAGCACATTTTCCCCCTCTGTATTTATACACAAATCTATCTTTATTTAAAATGCTCCCTTGGCATAGTTTCTACTATTTAGCCTACTAAGTTGCTAAGTTACCAGCACATATCATTAAGGTTTGGTCCTAGCAAGCTCCCCAGTTTAATGTCTGGCAGCAATAGAGAACATAACAGGACCAAAAGAAGCATCACCAGCAGGACAAGGGAGGTGCTTCTGCCCCCTCTCCTCTGCTCTTGTGGGACTCCACCTGCAGTACTGCAGCCAGTTTTGGTGCCCAAGGCATACAGAGGACACCAAACTGCTGGAGTGTGTCCAGAGGAGGCCAAGGAGCTGGTTGGACAGCTGGAGAACCTCACCCATGGAGACAAGTTGCAAGAGTGCCTGTTCAGCCTGGAGAACAGGGGGCTCTGGAGAGACCTTGTAGCAGCCTCTCAGTACCTGAAGTGGGGTCTATAAGAATCAGAACAAGTCATGGTTGGAAGGGACCACAAGGATCAGCCAGTTCCAAGCCCCCTGCCACGGGCAGGGACACCCTACCCTAGAGCAGGCTGCCCACAGCCTCAGCCAGCCTGGCCTCAAACACCTCCAGCCATGGGGCCTCAACCACCTCCCTGGGCAGCCCATTCCAGGCTCTCACCACTCTCATGCTCAACAATTTCCTCCTCAAGTCCAGTCTGAATCTACCCATCTCCAGCCAGAAAGAGGCTTTCTACACAAGAGCTTGTAGTGGTAGGACAAAAAGGAACAAACTGAAGCTGGAGAAGGGAGATTTAGACTGGATATTAGCTTCACAGAATGGCTTAGGAGAGACTCCACAACCTCTCTGGGCAGCTTGCTCCAGGGCTCTGGCACCCTCAATTTAAAGAGGTTCCTCCTCATGTTGAGGTGTAACCTTCTCTGTTCCAGTTTGTATCCATTGCTCCTTGGCTTATTGCTGCTGACCACGACAAAGAGCTTGGCCCCAGCCACTTGGCACCCACCCCTCAGGTATTTGTACACATTGATCAGATCTCCTCTCAGCCTTCTCTTCTCCAGCCTAAACAGCCCCAGGGCTCTCAGTCTCTCTCCATAGGGGAGAAGTTCAAGTTCCCCACTCACCCTCATGGCTTCCTGTTGGACTCTCTCTAGCAGAGCTAGGGGAGGGCTAGGCTGGAGGAAGTTCTTGCCAGAGAGAGTGATTGCCATTGGAATGGGCTACCCAGGGAGGTGGTGGAGTCACCATCCCTGAAGATGTTCAAGACAAGACCAGATGAGACACTTAGTGCCATGGTCTAGTTGATTGGACAGCGCTGGGTGCTAAGTTGGACTGGATGATCTAGGAGGTCTCTTCCAACCTGGTTGATCCCATGATTCTATGATCTAGGAGGTCTCTTCCAACCTGGTTGAGTCAATGATTGATGCTGAACTGGGGAGGCCAAAACTGGACACAGTACTCCAGTGACAAATGAATCCAGCTGTACCCTTCAGTGTTTCAGGATCGATAAACAGCATCATTCCATCTGCTGCATAATCACCTCTATTCACCCCAGTGAACTGCAAGCAGATGACATCTGAACTTTCAAGCACCAAGCTGAAGTGTAGGAGGAGGTAAAAAAAGAGGTGATTAACTGATTTCTTTAAGACTAAAACCATGCCAGCAAAGACATTACAAATGAAGTACATATGCTGGAAATACATCCCTTTATAACAGGAGAAAATCCTAACCAACGCAGGCCATCTGCTTTTGACTGATAGGTTTGGTAAACTGTCAGAATATCATGTAAACTGTTACAAATCTCATCTAATGAACAGCTCAGGAACATACATAGCTCACATCACTGGCAAGCTTTTAATGAAAATATATATCAAAAGAACCCGACGTGTGAAATCTGAATTCCGGTGACTCGACGAGACAGAGAAGAGAGGCTGCAGGAAAACAACAAGAGCTCCATCTATCCCTTCTGAGATGAATCAAAACTCCCCCAACCATCTAAAACCAGAAATAAAATCCCTCCACTGCTGATTCTTTTCATAGAAGCATAATGTTAGGGCTGGAAGGGACCTAAAAAGGTCATCTGGTCCAGCCCCTCCTGCCAGAGCAGGATCACTTATACTATATCACACTAGAATAGTTCTTGAGCGTCCCCAGAGAGGGAGACTCCACAAGCCCCCTAAGCAGCCTGCTCTGTCAGCCCCACAAGGGAAAACATTTCTCCTCAGGTTCACATGGAACTTCCTGTGCCTCAACTCCCACCCATCAGCCCTTGTCCTGTCACTGGGCATCACAGAGAAGAGCCTGGCTCCATCCTCCTGGCACTCACCCCTTACACGTTTATAAACATCAATGAGATCACTCCTTAGTTGTCTCCTCTCCCAGCAGCACAGCCCCAGCTCCCTCAGTTTCTCCTCATAAGGAAGATGTTCAACTTCCCTAATCACTTTTGTGGCTGTGTGCTGGACTCCTTCAAGCAGCTCCCTGTCCTTCTTGAGCTGGGGGGCACAAAACTGGACACAATACCATAATACTCTACAAGGCAGACTGGATGAGGCACTTGGCACCACGGTCTAGTTTGTCAGGGTTTGAGCAGAATTGAGCAGTCTGAAAATAGGGAGAACAGGCAGGGGAACACTAGGTCAGAGAGGTTGTGGAGCCTCCTTCTCTGGAGACTTTCAACCTCCACCTGGATGCATTCCTGTGTGACCTGCCCTAGCAAATCCTGCTTGGGCAGAAGGGTTGGACTGGATGATCTCTGGAGGTCCCTTCCAAGGTTCTGTGATTCTGTGATCACAGCCATGTACAGGGCTATGATGCACCACCTGCCCACAAAGGTCACCTTAACAGAAATGCCTACAAGTAGCTTAAAATCCTAAGAGTGCATTCTCAGCAGGGGGATGGATGACAAAAGCTGAGTGTCACTTAGTGTTTTCTCCACAGGTTTCAGTCTCACACACTCTGCCGTCAGTGGTGCGATAGTCCCGCACACAGAAGACAGTAACAATGACATAGCACGAATGGAGTAGGTGCAGGCAGCTGTCAGATTCCATACAATACCTCTGGGGAAATGCAAACTACTACTTATCACGTCTAGGAACCCCACAGCTCCTTCCCTCCAAGCTCTCTGTGATGGCAAACAAACTTCTGAAGGAGGAAGAGACTCTGCTGCTTTCTCTGCAGGCTGCAGCTGCATCCTTTAGCCTACCTCGCTCCTCTTTGTGTGTACAAAGTGCTTTACTAAATCCAGTTTAGATTCTCTTATAAATCTGCTTTACTCTGCCACTAAACTGCTACCATAACATCAAATTCAACTTGGTTTTTATTTCCCAGGGTGGGGATAGGCAGCAGAGCCTGCCTGTGAGTAATTCACCCATGCTATTTTGGTTTTTAACACTCATTTTACATTGCTTTGCTATCTCAAATTGCATTTTGCATTGCCTTGTTTTCAATTCCTGCAGTAAATAGGTTTAGATTCTGAAACATTTTGGGTTTTTTTCCCCCTTTTTTCAAAATACAATTTGGTAAAAAGCAGCTTTTTTTTTTTCTAGTTACCTATATTAAGGTGGTAATAACAGGATGGAGAAACTCAGAATACTCTAAGCCTTGCTAAGTGACTATTTGACAGCCTGCAATTTCTCTGTCAATAAAATGCATATTCTAGCAGTGAGTTCACACTGGAAGAATGTTATCCTCATGGTATGGAATTTAAGTTTACTTAATGCACTGCATTAAAACAAAACAAAAGCAAAAGCAATCGATTCTGGGGAATCCTGATCTAACTGACCCCTGGGAACCCGTGGGGAGCACAGCTACTTTCTTGTAAAGGCATTCCAGAACACTCTTGACAGCATCACAGGATGTTAAGGGTTGGAAGGGACCTCCAGAGATCTTCCAATCCAACCCCCCCTGTGCCAGAGCAGCACCAGAGAATCTAGCACAGGAACACATCCAGACAGGGCTGGAAAGGCTCCAGACAAGGAGACTCCACAGCCTCTCTGGGCAGCCTGTGCCACGGCTCTGCGACCCTTCCAGTCAAGTTCTTGCTCATGTTGAGGTGGAATTTCCTGTGCTGCAGTTTCCATCCATTGCCCCTGGTGCTATCCCAGGGCACAAGTGAGCAGAGGCTGTCCCTGTCCCTGCCTTCCTGATCCCAGCCCTCAGCTATTGATAGATATTGATTAGATTCCCTCTCAGCCTTCACCTTTGCAGACTAACCAGCCCCAGGGCTCTCATCAGGCAGTACCTCAGGCCCTTCAGCACACTTGGACTCCCTCTTGAACTGGGGTGCTCAAAACTGGATGCAATATTCCAGGTGGGGCCTCACCAGGGCAGAGGAGACCCTCCCTACATCTGCTGACCACACTCTTCTTGATATAGGCCAGGACTCCATTGGCCTTCCTGGCTACAAGTGCACATTGCTGCCCCCATGGAGAGCTACAGGCTGGGGGCAGAGTGGCTGAGAGCAGCCAGGAAGAAAGGCACCTGGGGGTGCTGGTTGACAGCTGAACATGAGGCAGCAGTGTGCCCAGGTTGACATCCTGGCCTGGATCAGGAGCAGTGTGGCCAGCAAGACAAGGGAGGTTATTCTGCTCAGCACTGCTCAGGCCACACCTTGAGTGCTGTGTCCAGTTCTGGGCTCCTCAATTCAAGAGAGATGCTGAGGTGCTGGAAGGTGTTTGGAGAAGGGCAGCAAGGCTGGGGAGGGGCCTGGAGCAGAGCCCTGTGAGGAGAGGCTGAGGGAGCTGGGGGTGTGCAGCCTGCAGCAGAGGAGGCTCAGGGCAGAGCTCATTGCTGCCTGCAGCTGCCTGCAGGGAGGCTGTAGCCAGGTGGGGTTGGGCTCTGCTGCCAGGCAATCAGCCAGCAAGAGAAGAAGGGGACACAGTCTGCAGTTGTGGCAGGGGAGGTCTAGGCTGGGTGTTAGGAGGAAGTTGTTGTCAGAGACAGTGACTGGCATTGGAATGGGCTGCCCAGGGAGGTGGTGGAGTCTGTGTGGCTGGAGGTGTTGAAGCCAAGCCTGGCTGGGGCACTTAGTGCCATGGTCTGGTTGCTTGGCCAGGGCTGGGTGCTAGGTTGGACTGGCTGAGCTTGGAGCTCTCTTCCAACCTGCTTGATTTGGTGCTTCTTTGTTGTCCACCAGGACTGCCAGGTCCTTCTCCACAGGGCTGCTCTCCAGTAGATTCAGCACAAGTATTGCCTAGGAAGGATCTGATTGTTACTGTTCCAGCATCTCTTCTGTGGTATTGATGTTATAAGATAATTGCTTGCCTTAAATAATAAATCTAAATACACATGAGATCCTGGATGCAAACCAATTAGCAGGACTGCCCTTATAATGTTTAACAGTGAGGATCTGAATGCTTGCAGTTGAATAAAGCAGTCTTCAGGATGACTTTTTAATAGTCATATTTTTATCCAGCAACATGAATTTTTAAAGCCTCTTTTTCTGTTCTCTTCAAAACAGCTTGACAAAGATTAGCCTCCTCTTCTGCTGTACCTTACAAAATGCCTGCTCTGTACTCATTCAGTCCCAGAATGATAGAAGGATATGACTACAGATAGGAATAAATGAAGAAGAATGGGTTTAAACTGGCACAGGGGAGATTTAAACTAGATGTTAGGAAGAAGTTCTTTCCAGTGAGGGTGGTGAGACACTGACACGGGTTGCCCAGGGAGGTTGTGGCTGCTCTTCCCTTCCTAGAGGCATTCAAGGCCAAGCTGGATGAGGCCTTGAATGACCTGTTCTAGTGGGAGGTGTCCCTGCCTATGGCAGGAGGTTGGAACTGGATGAGCTTTGAGGTCCCTTCCAACCTAAACCATTCTATTGTCTATATTCTACGATTCTATAATCATAGAATTGTTTTGGTTGGAAAAGACCTCTAAGATCACAGAGTCTGACTGTCAAGCTTAGACTACCATGGCCATTAAACCACATGCCAAAGTACTATGTCTACATCTGCCTTGAACCCCTCCAGGCATGGTGACTCCACCACCTCCCTGGGCAGCCTGTGTCAATGCCTGACCACTCCTGCACCAAATAATTTTTACTTCATAAGCTATCTGAGCCTCCCCTGGAGCTATTTGATGCCACTTGTTCTTAATTCTATCACCTGATACTAGAGAGAAGAGACCAACCTCCACCTCATTACAACCTTCTTTCAGGTAGAGCAATGAGGTCTCCCTTTAGCCTCCTCCAGCAAAACAATTCCAGCTCCCTCAGTTGCACCTCACCAGCTCCATTCCTTGAACACCTCCAGAGATGACAACTCCTCCACCTGTTCCAATGCCTGACCATTGTTTCAGGAACATCATTTCTCTTCATCTCCAACCTAACCCTTCTCTGCCATGATTACAGGCCATTTCCTCTCATCCTGTCACCTGATACTAGGGAGAAGAGACCAACTCCCACCTTGCTGCAACCTTCTCTCAGGGAGTTGTAGAGAGCATTGAGCTCTCCCCTCACATTCCTCTCCTCCAGTTCCTTCAGCTGCTCCTCCCCAGCCCTGTTCTCCAGACCCTTCACCAACTTCATTGGCTTTCTCTGGACATGCTCCAGCACATCTCAATGCTCTTCCCCTAGCGAGAGGCCCAAAACTGAGCATGGTATTCATGTGCATGGACACATCCACTACTGATGGCTGATCGAAGCTCATGCATCTGAAAACAGAAATCCAACTTCAAAGGTCAGAAGGAAAAAAAAAAAGAAGCCTCAATGAGGCACTTAGTGCCATGGTCTGGTTGACTGGCCAGGGCTGGGTGCTAGGTTGGACTGGCTGAGCTTGGAGCTCTCTCCCAACCTGCTTGATTCCGTGATTCTAAGAGGACCTACAAGCCTTGAGAAAACGCTGACATTTGGAGAGGAGACATGCAGCAACCACTCCATCTCACATCATTTTCAACATTAGAAGATGCCTAAGGGCAGTAAACAGCAGCACTGCTTTGTTCTGGAGCAGTTATTTCTGTATATGCTATTTGGTCTCAGTTTCCTACCCTGTGCAAGACAATCAGCACTAAACAGCATCTGAGCGCGCTCCGGATGTGCGTCCTAGAGAACATCACTGCCTTTCACATGCTTATTTTGGTGTCCCCTGTGGCAGCAGTGCCCCTGTCAACTCTAATAGCCTGACTACTAGCAGCAACATATTAATATATTTATTTACATTGCTGCATGCTTAGGAAACTGGGGGAAAGATCAAAGAAACAGACCTGTGAGAGCACTGGGCTACGCCAAGTTATTTCAGCCCTGCGAGAGCTCTCAGACAGCACTATGGGAAAGCCTCCCTGCTCCCACAGAGCATCGGCGTGGGACAACTGAAACCTGATGTGGGAGCAAGCATGAGAGGAACATGAGAGACTCTTAGCATTTTGGGGCTGATTTCCTACATGTTGAAAGTTGTGTTGAGCTGAGGAGATGATGGGTGCCATCACTAACTGCCAAGTGGTCATAGAATCAACTAGGTTGGTAGAGAGCTCCAAGATCATCCAGTCCAACCTAGCACCCAGCCCTGGCTTTGCTTCAACACCTCCAGGCACAGAGACTCCACCACCTCCCTGGGCAGCCCATTCCAATGCCAATCACTCTGACTACAACTTCCTCCTAACATCCAGCCTAGACCTCCCCTGCCACAACTCCAGACTGTGTCCCCTTCTTCTGTTGCTGGCTGGTTGACTGGCAGCAGAGCCCAACCCCACCTGGCTACAGCCTCCCTGCAGGCAGCTGCAGGCAGCAATGAGCTCTGCCCTGAGCCTCCTCTGCTGCAGGCTGCACACCCCCAGCTCCCTCAGCCTCTCCTCACAGGGCTGTGCTCCAGGCCCCTCCCCAGCCTTGCTGCCCTTCTCCAAACACCTTCCAGCACCTCAACATCTCTCTTGAATTGAGGAGCCCAGAACTGGACACAGCACTCAAGGTGTGTCCTGACCAGTGCTGAGCACAGGGAATTAACAATCTCCCTTGTCCTGCTGCCCACACTGCTCCTGATCCAGGCCAGGATGCCATTGGCTCTCTAGGCCACCTGGGTACACTGCTGGTCCTAAGAGGACTTCTTCTCACTGCTTATGAATAGCTGAGGGGTGAGAATGGGGCTGTGCTCTTTTCTTTGCAGTCAGCAACAGGACTTGCTGATGAGTAGCATGCTCTGCACAGGCCAGCAATGTGCCCTTGTGGCCATGGGAGCCAATGGCACCCTGGGGGGCACCAGGAAAAATGTGGCCAGCAGAGTTTCTTCTCCTCTACTCTGCCCTAATGAGACCACACCTGCAGTACTGTGTCCAATTTTGGGCTGCCCAGCTCAGGAGAAACAGGGATGTGCTGGGGAGAGTCCAGCAGAGAGCCACAAGAATGACTGGGGAACTTGAGCATCTCCCCTACACAGAGAGACTGAGAGCCCTGGGGCTGCTGAGAGGGAACCTGATCAATGTGCACAAATATCTGAGGGGTGGGTCAAGTGGCTGGGGCCAAGCTCTTTGTGGTGGTCAGCTGCAGTAAGACAAGGAGCAACAGGTACAGACTGGAACAGAGAAGGTTTCACCCAAACATGAGGAGAAACTTCTTTAGAGGGTGGCAGACCCCTGGAGCAGGCTGCCCAGAGAGGCTGTGGAGTCTCCTTCTCTGGAGACTTTCAAGGCCTGTCTGGATGTGTTGCTGTGTGCCCTGAGCTAGATTGTGTGGTCCTGCTCTGACAGGGGGCTTGGAGTCAATGATCTCTTTGGGTCCCTTCCAACCCCTGACACCCTATGAGCCTGTGAACCACTGACACAGGAGAGACTATTTGGCAGAGGAACTCTCTTTGCTTTGAAGCAGCATGACACTAGAGCTGCACAGCCTTCCTCCCAGCCTCAAATCAGAGCTTATTCAGACAGCAAATCCTAAACCAGTGTAACAACAGTGAGTAACCCAAGGTTCTCACAAAACACTTTGAGGGCACGGCTGCATCTTCCTGGTCCCTCTGCACTCCCTTTGGCAGCTAACTCAGATGGATGCTACAGGCACCATGGTAATTTTTAGCTCAGTTTCAAGCCATGAGGTAACAAATATGCATGTTCTGCTGTTAGTGGGGGACCAGAAGCACAGGGCTAACACAGCAAATAGGACAACTGTGCACAGAAGCCTCTTTATAAAGCAGGTGAGAAGTCTGAAATCAGATTTCCTGGGCATCTGGCAGGTTGCCCCAGCACTCTGTTGCATATTGTGATCTGGTTCACTAACCAGATGTGGTTTATCTTTGGCTGTGACCTCAGTCTCTGGTGCATGCACATTCAGCAACAACAACTTTTGTCATCTGCCCTAAACTTCCTTTCTCAATGGTTACCTTTTTCAGCTGACGCAATACGCACCTGAGCCCCTTAACAGTATGGATGATCTTCAAGTTTGGGGCCCACAGAAGCCATTGGGAAGCTTTGCAGCACAGAACTGTGTGTAAAACAGCTCTGGTAGCTTAGCTGCTGTGTTATTTCTTCTATCAGCCTTCTCAGGAGTTCATTTGATCATGAGTGGGAGGTATCCCTGCCTACTGTGGGGGGTTGGAACTGGATGAGCTCTGAGGTCCCTTCCAACCTAAACCATTCTGTGAGCAGGGATGTGCTTCAGAGAAGGAACATACTGATTTTACCACATCATGTTCATAATGACCCCCATATCAATAATCACAGGCCAGTTGAGGTTGGTTGGCATCTCAGGAGATGTAGTCCAGCTTGCTGCTCAGAGCATGATCACTTAGTACAGATTGCCTGGGGCTATGACTGTGGTTTGAGCATCTCCAAGCATGCAGACACCATCATTTCCTTGGGCAATGTGCTCTAGAGGTTGACCACAGTCTCAGTACAAAAAACCAACCCCCCAAACCCATGTTTTCTCACATGGTCTTACACTTGAGCAGAACCACAGCATCACAGAATTAACCAGGTTGGAAGAGATGATTGAGATCAAGTCCAATCTATCACCCAACACTTTCTAGTTAACTAACCCATGGCACTAAGTGCCTCATGCAGCCTCCTTTTAAACACCTCCAGGGATGGGGACTCCACCACCTCCCTGGGCAGCCCACTCCAATGCCACTCACTCTTGCTGTGAAGACCTTCTCACATCCAGCCTAAACCTGCTCAGGTGCAGCTTGAGGCTCTGTCCTCTTGTTCTGTTACTGAGTGCCTGCGAGGAAAGACCAACCCCAGCTGGCTACAACCTCCCTTCAGGTAGTTGCAGACAGCAACAAAGTCACCCTGAGCCTCCTCTTCTCCAGGCTAAACAATTTAGTGTGCTTCAGCTTATGCTCCTTGCCTCAGGTCCTACCAAAACCAAAGACTTCTTCACTGGGCATGGCTTTAAAGTGGATAGGCATACAAAAGACAGGACTTCAAACAGCTCATTCTGGAGTAACAACTGTTCTGAACACTGTTTTCAGCAGCATGCTGTGAGGAGCACTCTAAACCTATTCAGATTAGGATAAACCCTGTCAGATGAGGAAATGAACCCAGAGATCTTACCACTCTTAAATTTGGTAGGCTTCATAACTGCTCCACCAAACGCTTTCAACCACAACTCTGCCTCAGGATTTCTCTCTCTCTCTGCTGCTAATAAATGAGCAAAGAAGATGCTGCCACCTCCATTTTCATACAGGCCACAGTGTTACCAGATAAAGCTCATTACCATCAGCCATTAAATTATTCAGACTGGAACTTTCCACAGGACTGACACTTCTGTGAAACATCATCAGAAGATAGCCACCAATTCAGAAAAGGGTACTGCCAACTTTAAAGACCAAATCAAACAATAGAGAATCACAGAATCAGGGCTGGAAGGATCCACAGGGATCAGCCAGTCCCAACCCCCCTGCCATGCTCAGGGACACCCTACCCTAAAGCAGGCTGCACACAGCCTCAGCCAGCCTGGCCTCAAACACCTCCAGCCATGGGGCCTCAACCACCTCCCTGGGCAACCCCTGCCAGCCTCTCACCACTCTCATTACCAACAACTTCCTCCTCACCTCCAGCCTCACTCTCCCCACCTCCAGCTTTGCTCCATCCCCCCCACTCCTGGCACTCCCTGACAGCCTAAAAAGTCCCTCCCCAGATTTTTTTGTAGCCCACTTCAGATCCTGGCAGGCCACAAGAAGGTCACCTGGGAGCCTCCTCTGCTCCAGACTGCACAGCCCCAACTCTTTCAGTCTGTGCTCACAGCAGAGCTGCTGCAGCTTCTGAGCATCCTCCTGGCCCTGCTCTGGACACTCTTCAGCATCTCCACATCCTTCTTGTAGTGGAGGCTCCAGATGTGGATGCAGTACTCCAGGTGGGATCTCAGCAGTCCAGGGACTGCAACTCCAGCACCTCCCTGAGCAGCCCATTCCAATGATCAACACCTGCTCCTAGCTTGGTGTCATCTGCAAAGGTGACACAGGTGCACAGGTGGTGAGAATGTCAGAGATGTTAGACAGGAGACCACCCACATGCAGGCTCTACTTTCTAGCAGTCATCTGCAGCAACAGCCTCCTATTTCCACACTTAGCAACTTCATCTGCCAATAAAAAGCCCCAAGTAATCCTCTCAGTACAATCTTCCAGAATCAGGGTGAAGAGATAAGGTCTGTTTTGCTAAAGAGATTGCATTTTGTTATGCTTTCTGCCCCTGCCAAAGAACACAGAATCAGGGAAACACTTCCATGGTTCCACTTCTGGCATGCTGAATCATAGCTGTCAGACTGATTCGTGCTCTCAATTGTTTTCCTGCAGTTGATGGATAATTAAAAGCAATAATGAATGTGATAAGCATTCCTCCTAAGCACCTGAAATCCTCTTGCCACCATGTTGTATTAAAAGCCAGATCACACAGCTCAGTCTCAGATCTCTCCCCCTCACAACTCCAAACACAGACAAGAGTTTAGATTTTGGCTTTGCTCTGCTGCATCCATTAGACAAACTGGGAAAGGTTACAAATTATCAAGTCAGGTTAGCAGAATCATCACAGAATGGCTTGAATTAGGAGGGACCTTAAAGATGTCCCCATCATGGGCAGAGACATCTTCCACTAGACCAAGCTGCTCAAAGTCTTACCCGGCCTCATGGATTAGCCCACATGGGATTACAGTAATAGAATGAAGAGAGGAGCAGTGTTTTTGTCAGCTAAATAAGGTTTCTTAAAGCCATATTTAGCATTTCTGGCTTTTCCAAACTTCAGTTTCTAAAAAGGGAAACGTGACATTGCAATAGTCACAACATGAAATGTAAAGGCACAGGCAATGAAACAATCCCAGGGATTGCACAGCTTTCACACAACCAACCAGGTTGGAGGAGACCTCCAAGCTCAGCAAGTCCAACCTAGCACCCAGCCCTAGACAATCAACCAGACCATGGCACTAAGTGCCCCAGCCAGGCTTGGCTTCAGCACCTCCAGGCACAGCCACTCCACCACCTCCCTGGGCAGCCCATTCCAATGCCAATCACTCTCTCTGACAACAACTTCCTAACAACATCCAGCCTAGACCTCCCCTGCCACAACTCCAGACTGTGTCTCCTTCTCTTGCTGGCTGCCTGGCAGCAGAGCCCAACCCCACCTGGCTACAGCCTCCCTGCAGGCAGCTGCAGGCAGCAATGAGCTCTGCCCTAAGCCTCCTCTGCTGCAGGCTGCACACCCCCAGCTCCCTCAGCCTCTCCTCACAGGGCTGTGCTCCAGGCCTCTCACCAGCTTTGTTGCCCTTCCCTGGGCACGTTCCAGTACTTCAACATCTCTCTTTCTGGAAAGCCTGCAGGGATGGTGACTCCACCACCCTCCTGGGCAGCCTGTTCCAGTGCCTGACCACTCTTGCAGGAAAGAAATTTCTCCTAATATCCACCCTAAACCCCCTTGGTGCAATTTCAGGCCATTTCCTCTTGAGAAGCACCTGACACTAAGGAGAAGGTTAACATAGAGGGTATAGTTTGTCTCCTACTGAGTCTAAGGTAGGTGTCTTAATCCAAATGCCCAAGTTCTAATTGGTGAGGAGATGCCACCTTACTCATCACATTTGCAAGACTGCAATAAGAGTGACAGCTTTAAAATCAGTTGCTTTGTTCTACCAGCACCCTGATGCCTTCAAACAGGGCCCTTAACACCCACTGCTGGCACCAAGGTCAGTGTAAGCCTCCACTGACACTTACATATGAACTCTATGGACTTTCTAGAATGTAAATCAGCATCATGTCAACAACATTTACCACCAACATTCACTGGAAGGAATCCTTGAGGTCAACATTCTTGCCTGAGTACTGAACCAACCAAAAGCCTGCACTTTTATACTGCAATAGATCTAAAAGTTTGTGTTGCTCAGCTCCCAAACTCTTAACCACTCAGCCAGAAGGAACATTTGTTTAAAGAAACACCACATCCAGCACTTCAGAGATGCAAGTACTGGCAAGAAGGAACACCAAGCTGAAGAAATTAATGCTACAAGAGGTCTGAATGCCAAAGTACAAAGAGGTTTAAAGTACAGTCAGTCAGTAGAGTCAGTACAATATGTCAGTGTAGCTCCCTGCTGAGGCACAGCCACAGCTTACTGGAGCAGAGAAGGGCATCAGCTTTCTGCACCTGGCAATCACAAGCAAGGTATCTTTGGTCTGACCAGAGTGACCTTGAGTACAGCCTCAGAGATGGAGAAGTCAACAGCCTGAGTAGCATCCCCCATAGAATGGTTGTGGTTGACAGAGACCTCTGACATCACCAAGCCCAACCGTCAACCCAACACCACCATGGCCATCAAACCACATCCCAGAGTGCCATGTTTGCATGGCTTCTGAATGCCCACAGGGGTGAGGAGTCCCTGCATTGCAGCAGGCAGCTCAGGCAGGTGTTGGGAGACACCAGGCCTGGAGGTGTTCAAGAAACACACAGACATGGCACTTCAGACTGGGTGAGGCACTTGGTGCCATGGTCTGGTTGATTGGACAAGGCTGGGTGCTAGGTTGGACTGGATGAGCTTGGAGCTCTCTTCCAACCTGCTTGATTCTATGATTCAGGACCTCTTTTAGTGTGCATGGTGGTGTCAGGTCAATGGTTGGACTCCATCTTACAGGTCTTTTCCAACCAAAACAATTTTGTGATTCTAAGACTAAGGGTTTAAAGTGCAGGAACTTTTGGGGCTGTTCAGTCTGGAGAGGAGAAGGCTCCCAGGTGATTTTGTTGTGGCCTTTCACTATCTTAAGTGGGCTATGAGAAAGCTGGGGAGGGACTTTTTAGGGTGTCAGGTAGTGACAGGACTGAGGGGAATGGAGCACAGCTGGAAATGGGTAGATTGAGACTGGATGTTAGGAAGTTATTCAGCATGAGGGAGGTGAGAGCCTGGAAGGGGTTGCCCAGGGAGGGGGTGAAAGCCTCATCCCTGAAGGTGTTTAAGGCCAGGCTGGATGAGGCTCTGGACAGCCTGATCTGGTGTGAGGTGTCCCTGGCCATGGTGGGGGGTTGGAACTGGATGCTCCTTGTGGTCCCTTCCAACCCTGACTGATTCTATGACTCTCTGTCCACAAAAACTAGTAAAGGATTCTGGATGATAGCTACAACTTCACCTTGATCCATGTAAAACTCAGAACTCATTTTCTGCAATTACCACTCTCTCATCTGCAAAAATCTCATTTCAGCTTCCCCAAATAGCATCATTATCTGGATGAGTGAGTTGTGAAGTCCTGAGTGAGTTACAAATTCTTTCTTACATGTTGCTAGGCTATTTTTTAGCAGCATAAACACATACATTTTGCTACCAATCCTGGCACTTCCCCTGCTGTGCAAACCCATGTAGCAATCAGAAACAAGACACAGTCAACCAGAGGCTTTGTCTTGCCCCTTCTGGCAGAAATTCCCACAGCAGGGGCTGTGCTTCTAAGGATGGTTTGCAGAAGAAACAAGCCAGGAGTCTCTTCTACTCTTCTGTGTGGTACATGGCAAAGAACAGTGTGTTTGGCTTGATTCAAAGGCAGACTTCTCCAATCCATCAGATGGTTCTGTAGGTGGAGAGTTTTAGTTCTGTTTGGATGAGAAACTGCAAGTGAAGTTCACAGAGAGAAAGAAAACCAACCCTGCATGCTCATTTGGTCACTACTGTCCAGGAAAACCACCAGAGGTGACTTCAGAGTAGCTACAGAAATCTACTGGAGCAAGAGACAGTCGACTGTGCCCCAGGCAGCTCCACAAGCCCCCTGGCCCAGGCAGCTCCACAGGCTATTTCCCAGTTATGCACAGCTCTTTGTCTTCTCTGAGATACAGCACGGAACCAGAAAAGCATTAAGGTTGGGAAGAACCTCTAACACCATCAAGTCCAACCTAACACCACCACCATGCCCACTAAACCATGATGCAGACTGCCACATCGACACATTTCTTGAACACCTCCAGGGATGGTGACTCCACCTCCCTGGGCAGCCCATTCCAATGCCAATCACTCTCTCTACCAGGAACTTCCTCCTCACATCCAGCCTAGACCTGCCCTGGCACAGCTTGAGGCTGTGTCCCCTTGTTCTGTTGCTGATTGCCTGGCAGCAGAGCCCAACCCCACTTGGCTACAGCCTCCCTGCAGGCAGCTGCAGACAGCAATGAGCTCTGCCCTGAGCCTCCTCTTCTCCAGGCTGCACGCCCCCAGCTCCCTCAGCCTCTCCTCACAGGGCTGTGCTCCAGGCCCCTCTCCAGCCTTGCTGCCCTTCTCCAAACACCTTCCAGCACCTCAACACCTCTTTTTAATTGAGGAGCCCAGAACTGGACACAGCACTCAAGGTGTGGCCTGACCAGTGTTGAGTACAGAGGCAGAAGAACCTCCCTTGTTCTACTGGCCACACTGTTCCAGTCTTGCCTCCCCAGCCCACTGAGCCACTTAAAGAGGTCCATACCTCAAGTGTTAGTATATTTCTTAGAGCCAAGTCACATGCAGGAGTTTCTGCAGAGCACAGCAGTGTGTATAACTGCATATGGTGTAACTCCTGGTTACTGAGAAATTATTCAGTGTTAACTAAGTGAAAGAAGCTTACATCTTCTGCTATCAGAAGATATGGGTACTGCATTCCCATCCTCTGCTCAGCTGTGACATTATCACCAGATGCCAAATCCTTATTGCACTGTTCAATATTACTGCTCAATTATTTTGAAAGCTTCCTTCTGCCATGAACCCCCACAAGGGCCAGCACTTTTTTTTTTCAGGTGGACAGAGAATGATAGAATCAAGGAGGTTGGAAAACACCTCCAAGATCATCCAGACCAACCTAGCACCAGCCCTAGCCAATCAACCAGACCATGGCACTAAGTGAAAGGCCTGGAACACAAACCCTATGAGGAGAGGCTGAGGGAGCTGGGGGGGTGCAGCCTGCAGCAGAGGAGGCTCAGGGCAGAGCTCATTGCTGTCTGCAGCTGCCTGCAGGGAGGCTGTAGCCAGGTGGGGTTGGGCTCTGCTGCCAGGCAACCAGCAACAGAACAAGGGGATGCAGTCTGCAGTTGTGCCAGGGGAGGTCTAGGCTGGATGTTAGGAGGAAGTTTTTGGCAGAGAGAGTGATTGGCATTGGAATGGGCTGCCCAGGGAGGTGATGAAGTCTCCGTCCCTGGAGGTGTTCAAGCAAGGCCTGAATGAGACATTTAGTGCCATGGTCTGGTTGCTTGGCCAGGGCTGGGTGCTAGGTTGGACTGAATGATCTTGGAGGTCTCTTCCAGCCTGGTTGATTCTATGATTCCAAATGCCTCATCTGCTGAGACTGCTTCCCCATTTGACTCAAACACCACAGCAGCCAATCCCTTCCATTACACAGTGTTAGATACAGAGTTTGTTGCCCTTCCTTTACACAAACCGCACATGAGTTTCTCTGACAAACTCTGAATTCCTGCAGTCACTCCTCCAGGAGCAGCTGAGTCTCCCAAGCTCATAACATTCAGTCACCTCCCTGTATAACTCAAAGCAATTCCTTCATGCCTTCCCACACATCACCCAAGCAGAGATAGGATTATGGACACTGCTCAGTGGATCAGCAGGAGCAAGAGCCCAGGCAGCTGGCTGCAGAGCAGCGTACATGTGTACCAGCCTATTGCTGGTGCAAAAAGGCAATAATCCTGTCTGAATTCTGCATCTTTTCTAATCTCTGCTTGTACTCTCCCTTGATATTTCACATTTACCCAACTTCTTTCTCTGCAATTTAGCTCTTTATTTAGCTCACAAAGTAGGCATTATCCTAAGTAGGTAGAGTATTCATCTTTTGGCGTCAGCGCCAGTTACCCCTGGCAACCAACCTTTCAAGGGAAAGCCTTATTTTCAGCTGGCAATTCAAAGTAAGACTGAAGGGGTCAACTGCAAAGCAAATGCAAGAAGGCAGCTCTTAAACTTGAACAGCAATCAATAAAGGGCCTGCTTTCATGTGCACACTCCAAGTGCCAAAGAAAGATGGGAGGGGTGTGTTAAAATATTACGTGACACAACTGGAAGAGAAGCCCCTAAAAAGCAACACATTGGTGCTTGCTGAAAACAGTATTGCACTTCCAAGAAGCACATCCACTTGGAAGATGCCTCAGGGATGTATGAGATACATATTGACCCGGTTTAAACAGGAAGAAACCACACAGCCTAACTACAAAAGCTAGAAGCAGTGACACAGGGTTTATATTCAGCATTTCAGACTCAGGAGCTGACTACCACACACGTGGGGTAGTTCATTCCTCTCCTCAGCCTATGTGTAGTACACTTGCTGAGCTTAGACAAAGTAGCCTTGTGCCCAAGCAACATAAACACTGCATTAAAAGTGGGTCCTACAGCAAATGAAAGCAGTAAAGCCATGGACAGAGGAGTCACTCAAGACTCAGCCTACCTGCGGAGCAGTGGTGCTTGCTGCGTGCCTGTGGGGAGCTCCATGAAGGTGTGAAAGCAAAACCATCTTCTGTCAAAGCTGGGAATGAGACTTTTCCTTGGTTTAGATGATCCAAAACACCAACAGGTCTCACCAAGAGCGTCTGAGGGACTGGTGTGGTTTAGTCTGGAGAAAAAGAGGTGGAGCAGAAACCTTCTTGCTCTCTACAACCAGCTGCAAGGAGGTTGTTAATGAAGGGGGTGTTGGTCTCTTCTCCTTAGTAAGAAGTGATTGGACAAGAGAAAATTGCCTCAAGTGGCACCAGGTGAGGTTCAGGCTGGTTGTTAGGAAAAAACTTCTCAACCAAGAGGGTTCTCAAGCAGCAGAACAGGCTCTGTAAGGAGGTGTTTCAGAGAGGCAGAGATGTGCTGAGGGACATGGTTTAGCACTAGAATTGGTTGAATTAGATAAAGGTTGGATTTGATAATTTTAAAGGTCCTTTCTAATCAAACTGATTCTAGGACTCTATGAAAATCCCCCAAGATCAGCACAAAAAAGCTCCACCCTCTTTTGATGAGCGTGGGCTGGGTACAATTAAGTTTGGCCATCTGTTACACACCTGAGGGCCCTGGAAACATTGCAGGCAGAAAGTGCTGCTAGCACAGCACTGGTACAGCAACTGCCCAATGGCAGCCTGAGCCCTCTGACAAGAGGCAGACACCTCCTAACACATGTCTTGGCCCTTAACATCAGTCTAGAATTATAGAATCAAGCAGGTTGAAAGAGACCTTCAAGCTCATCCAGTCCAACCTAGCACCCAGCCCTGGCCAAGCAACCAGACCATGGCACTAAGTGCCCCAGCCAGGATTGGCTTCAACACCTCCAGCCACAGAGACTCCACCACCTCTCTGGGCAGCCCATTCCAATGCCAGTCACTCTCTCTGCCAACAACTTCCTCCTAACATCCAGCCTAGACCTCCCCTGCCACAACTCCAGACTGTGTCCCCTTCTTCTGGTGCTGGGTGCCTGGGGAAAGCTGATACCTTTATGATTCACTACATCTAACTAGAAACTGAAGGTCCCAAGCAGACCAGATGAATTGCATCCTAATGTCTATCTCTCCACCAGCTATTAAGGGAGAACAGGATGAGAACTTCCCACCAAGACATCCAGTACAGTGTTCAGTACAGTGTCTAATGCCAGGGAACATAAGGGACACTCCAAAGGCAGAGCAAGCAAGGGTTCAGCCCAGGAAACATAAAGCCTGCTGTCCCTTCTGAAACAAGCAAGCCCACGTGGACCTTACAGGACCACAGAATGGTGGAGGTTGGAAGGGAACCCTGAAGATCATTTAGCTAAAGCAGGTTCACCTGGAGTAAATCAACAGGAACAGGTGGGTTTCAAATGCCTTCAGAGACCTCATAGCCTCTCTGAGCACACTATTAACTGGCTCACATAACGACACTCCTGCCTATGGAGGAGACATGAGCAAGTTGACTGTGTCACACTGCTTGAGGTCATCTGCACACTTACTGAGGGTGCACTGATTCCTCTGTCCATATCACTGACAAAGATGCTCAACTGCACTGACCCCTGAGGGACACCACTTGGCAGTGGTCTCCAGGTGGACACTGTGTCCTTGATCACCACGCTCTGCATGCCACCATCCAGCCAACTCCTTATCCAGTGAGTGCTCTACCCCTCATGATGACCAGACCTTTTGTTTTGTCTTGGCTCTGCTTGCACTGGGAGCAGTTAGAGTGAAAGATAGGAGCTGTCAAACTCTTAATCTGCTGGCAGGCCAATAAGAAGCAGGAAAGGCACTCAAGTGTACCTCAGGCACTGTGTGCAGTGCTGGGACCCTCACTTCAAGAAAGATACTGAGGTGCTGGAGCATGTCCAGAGGACAGCAATGAGACCAGGGAAGAGACTGGAGGTAATGTCTGATGAGGAGAGGTCGAGGGAGCTGGGGTTGGTTAGCCTGGTGAAGAGGAGGCTCAGGGGGGACCTTATCACACTCTACAACTACCTGAAGGGAAGCTGTAGCCAGGTGTGGGTCAGGCTTTGCTCCCAGGCAATTTGTGACAAGATGAGAGGGCATGGCCTGAAGGTGCACTAGAGGAGGTTTAGGTCGGATATTAGGAAGCAGTTCCTGATGGAAAGGAGAACGAGACACTGGAATGGACTGCCTGAGGAGGTGGTGGAGTCACCATCCCTGGGGGTGTTTAAGGAAAGATTGGATGTGGCACTTAGTGCCATGGTCTGGTCGATGTGGTGGTGTTGGATCACACAGGCTCACAGGATGTCAGGGGTTGGAAGGCACACAAAGAGATCATCCAGACCAACCCCCCTGCCATAGCAGGACCATACAATCCACCTCAGGTCACACAGGAACACATCCAGATGGACCATGGAAGGCTCCAGAGAAGAAGACCCCACAACCTCTCTGGGGAGCCTGTGGCAGTGCTCTGGGACCATTAGAGTCAAGAAGTTGCCCCTTGTGTTGAGCTGGAACCTCCTGTGCTGCAGCTTACACCCACTGCTCCTTGTCCTATCCCAGGGAGCAAGTGAGAGGATGGGCTTGATGATCTCAGAGGTCTACTCCAGCCTCAATAATTCTGTGATACCTCTTAAAAGTACAAGGGGAAACACCACAGAGTGTAAGAATTGCTTTCTCTCAGGGAAATAGCTTTAGTCAGTGAGCAGCACTGCACCTACCGACCAAGCACTCGTTGCTCAGCAAAACTACCAACTGCTATATTTGCCTGGGCTTTCCCCCCAACCCCCAACCCCCCCTTTCTTTAAATGTAATTTGCATCTACCAAAATAGACTTGAGGGGACAGTCCTTTTGTTTCACAAGTGCTGGAAGAATGCACAGGCAGTATTTACCATGCAGGCACAACCTGCTTGTGCTGAGGTTAATCAACTGACGTTGGTCGCAACGGAAAAAGGATCACCCAGTGTTTGCAATCCCATCTACTGCCTATTTATTGCTTCTGTAAGCAAATAATGGAGGGCATGTGATGCTTTTATTTTCCCTGCTTGGATTTCTTCCCCCTCTCTCAAATGCATTAGGATAAAATTAGTAAGCTATCTTTCTACCTACTTGTGATCAGCAATAAATGTTCGCTCCTCTCCCCGCTGAAACTTCAGCGCCACTCCCTTTAAACGTTGGGCTGCAGGAATTCAGGTTGCTGCTTTTTGTGGGTAGAGAAAGAACAAGGAAAAAGGGTACAGGTTCTTTACTATGAGGGTGGTGGAACACTGGAACAGGTTGCCCAGGGCCCCATCTCTGGAGATCACAGGCTCACAGGATGTTAGGGGTTGGAAGGGACCCAAGGAGATCATCCAGTCCAACCCCCCTTCCAGAGCAGGACAATGCTATCTAACACAGATCACAGAGGAACACATCCAGACAGGCCTTGAAAGGCTCCAGAGAAGGAGAGATATTCAAAGTAAGGTTTGACAGGGCTCTGGGTAACCTGTTCTAGTGGAGGATGTCCTTGCTGACTGCAGGGGACATTGGACTAGTTGACCTTCGGAGATCTCTTCCAATCCAGACCATGCTATGATTCTGTACCATGGAATCCAGATGATAACAGACTGTAGATCTTTAGCACAAGAAATCACAGAATCACAGGAACATTGAGGTTGCAAAAGCCCCTCAGGATCACCAAGTCCAACCAAGAACCCTACTCTATAAGATTCACCTTAAACCATATCCCCAAGCATCACATCCAAATGACTTTTAAACACATGCAGGGTTGGTGACTCCACCACCTTCCTGGACAGCTCATTCCAATCTCTGACCACTCTTGCTGGGAAAACTTTTCCTAATGTCCAGTCTAAACCTACCCAGTCACAGCTTGAGGCTATTCCCTCTTGTTCTATCACTATATAGTGAGTAGAGACCAGCACCAACCTCTCCACAATCTCCTTTCAGGTAGCCGTGGACAGTGATGAGGTCTCCCTTCAGCCTCCTCTTTTTCACACTAACCATCTCCAGCTCCCTCAGCTGCTCCTCATAAGATTTATTCTTCAGGCCCTTTCCCAGATTCCTTGCCCTCCTCTGCACTGGATCCAGCACCTCCACATCCTTCCTGTATTGAGGTGCCCAAAAGTGAACACAGCACTCAAGATGTGGCCTCAGTAGAGCAGAGTCCAAGGGGACAATCACCTCTCTGCTCCTGCTGGACACAGCAGTGCTAATCCAAGCCAGGATGCCTTTGGCTTTCTTGGCCACTCTGATTGGGGAAGTTTTACAGAGTCATGAAGTAAAAATGAAAGATTTACTGTTTCTCAGAGATCAAAAGTTAGGAAAAGAGCAGAACTATACAGGGGAGATTGATGTATCACAGAATCATAGAATCAAGCAGGTTGGAAGAGAGCTCCAAGCTCAGCCAGCCCAACCTAGCACCCAGCCCTGCCCAACCAACCAGACCATGGCACTAAGTGCCCCAGCCAGGCTTGGCTTCAACACCGCCAGGGATGGTGACTCCACCACCTCCCTGGGCAGACTATGTACATAGTGGGACACTGGAACAGGCTGCCCAGGGAGGTGGCTGAGAACCCATCCCTGGAGATAGTGAATGTGAGGCTTGACAGGGCTCTGGGCAACCTGACCTAGTGGAGGACATCCCTGCTGACTGCAGAGGGGGTTGGTCTGGATGAGCTTTGGAGGTTCCTTCCAACCCAGACCAGTCTATGGTTCCATGATTTATTTTCTCTGCTGTTGGCTTTCAATCAACCACAGCTTTTTGACACTACCTGTTGCTAACCAAGGAGGCTACACAGATCTCCACCTAGGCTAGCAACAATATGTAAGTGCAAAAGTACTTTGTAGCAGAAACCATTCTGATACACAATACTTTGTGTCAGGAAAGAAAACTGCTGAGGATCTGCCTTTTAATTCAGGGAAGAGTGATAGTAATTGTAGAATAGTAATTTAAGTCATGTATCAAAGTGCATTCAGATGGAAAAGAGACTCATAAAACAGATAAAATAACTCTTCTAAAAATAGCCCCCTACAGTTATCAGACTTCTGGATTCACAGACACAGGCACAGCCTCCTCCCTCCCCAAGGTCATTAAAACAGCTTTGGAAGATGATCTACAAATCAAAAGGAAGTTGCACTTTCAGCTAAATGAGCTGATAATCAAATCTTTAAGGGATTTAAGATTAGAAAGAGATTCTGTTTGTTTCTAACATATCCAATTGGAGAGAATGCAACTGCATTTGGAGTACAAAGTTAAAATGTTTAGTCATGGGACTGGACAAGTTGAAAGTTATCATTTCTCTATCCACTGAACAGGTCTGAGACCACTCCAGAAATGATCAAGCCAGAAATGATGCCATTTGGTGCTATGTCACAGAATCACAGGAGCTTAGAGATTGGAAGGGATCTCCACAGATCATCCAGTACAAGCTCCCTGACAGAGCAGGATCCCCTAGGGTAGTCCTCACAGGAATCACAGAACCAGAGCAGAGCCTGGCACTCACCTTGCACATATTTATAACCATTGCTGAGGTGACCTCTTAGTCCCCTCCCAGCAGCACAGCTCCAGCAGCCTCAGGCTCTCCTTGTAACAGAGCTGTTCCATCCCCTCCAGTACCTTTGTGGCTCTGTGCTGGACTCTCTCAAGCAGTTCTATAGAATCATAGCACCAACCAGGTTGGAAGAGAGCTCCAAGATCATCCAGCCCAACCTAGCACCCAGCCCTATCCAGTCAACCAGACCATGGCACTAAGTGCCTCATCCAGTCTTTGCTTCAACACCTCCAGGCACGGTGCCTCCACCACCTCCCTGGGCAGCCCATTCCAATGCCAATCACTCTCTCTGCCAACAACTTCCTCCTAACATCCAGCCTATACTTCCCCTGGCACAACTTGAGGCTGTGTCCCCTTGTTCTGTTGCTGGTTGCCTGGGAGAAGAGACCAACCCCACCTGGCTACAATGTCCCTTCAGGTAGTTGTACACAGCTATGTCCCTGCTGAAGGTAGCCTGGTTGGACATGAACAAGGCAAGAACCCCCCTGCAACGCTGTGCAACACTGATGGCTGAAGCACTCAAGTTTCCAACACAATGCTTCAGCCTCGTGCAGAACACAATGCAAGAGGAGTCAGAATTGAACTGTGCATAAGCATGGTGAGGATTTGCATCCAGCTGCTCTTCTCCCCAGAGGAGAACACCAGCTCCCCACCCCAACTGAAGACCTCAGAAGTCCTCCATCTGCCTGCTTCTCTCTAGTTACAATGCCAAGAATCTATTCACCCTTTTTTTTTTTGGCCTTCTCCACAGACTCCAACAATAATCTCACAAAATGTCTTTTTCTTTAATGGTTTTTGTTCCATAAACAAAGCCAAAAATAACTTCTTAGACATCTGATTGGGAGCAGAACAGCCTTTGATCAAAGCACCACACGGCTGCTGACAGATATGGTGGCAATTATCACCCTCCCCAAATAGGTAGCCTAGAAGGACTTATAGTCCTTATCAGAGTGATAAAAATCCAGCTGAAGGGAGCTGTGCTGCTTGCTCAGCTCTTCACAAGTTTCACAAGGCTGCACAAAGTCTGGTTTAACAACATTACAGTCATTACATTTAGATAATCTGCCCAATAAGACTTAACTTGGCTCTGGCCAGCCTGATCTCTGCTCTGCTGAGATCCCACCTGGAGTACTGCATCCAGTTCTGGAGCACCCATTACAAGAAGGATGTGGAGATGCTGGAGTGAGTCCAGAGAAGGGCCTCGAGGATGAGCAGAGGGATGCAGGAGCTCAGCTGTGAGCACAGACTGAAAGAGTTGGGGCTGTGCAGGCTGCAGCAGAGGAGCTCCCAGGTGACCTTCTTGTGGCTTTCCAGGATCTGAAGGGGGCTACAAAAAAGCTGGGGAGGGACTTTTTAGGCTGTGAGGGAGTGACAGGACTGGGGGGAATGGAGCAAAGCTGGAGGTGGGAAGAGTGAGGCTGGAGGTGAGGAGGAAGTTGTTGAGCGGGAGAGTGGTGAGAGGCTGGAATGGGTTGCCCAGGGAGGTGGTTGAGGCCCCATGGCTGAAGGTGTTTGAGGCCAGGCTGGCTGAGGCTGTGTGCAGCCTGCTCTAGGGTAGGGTGTCCCTGGGCATGGCAGGGGGGTTGGGACTGGCTGCTCCTTGTGGTCCCTTCCAACCCTGACTGATTCTGTGAACCAGGGACACCACACAGAGATAAAGGCAAGCTCACACCATGCTAAGTAGTAGTAAGGATTTTTTTTTTGGTGTGGGGATTATGTGAATTTTTTCTTGTCTTTTGGAGGCTGAAGGCCACAGTGAATGGACTTATCTAAAGGTAAATAACCTCACAGCAGCCAGAGGCTGGCAGCAGAACCTCCTCAGCACCTGCAGAAAGGGCAACAATTCCCCAGCCTTCTGGGCTGCACTACAAAGCCAAATCCACTTGCAAACATCTCAGGATGATTTCAGTGTGACAGTCAGACCCACCTCCAGCCTCCTGCTGATGAGAAAATGCTGCTTAAGTGAGTCACAGAATTAACCAGATTGGAAAAGACCTGTAAGATCATCAAGTCCAACCTAACACCTAACCCTTGTAATGAACTAATCCATGGCACTAAGTGCCTCTTCCAATCTCCTTTTAAACACCTCTAGGGATGGTGACTCCACCACCTCCCCAGGCAGCCCATTCCAATGCCAATCACTCCTGCTGTGAAGAACTTCCTCCTAACATCCAGCCTGAACCTGCTGCTCAGGGAAGTGGTGGAAGCCTTATCCCCGGAGGTGTTTAAGGCCAGGCTGGATGTGGCTCTGAGCAACCTGATCTAGTTGGAAGAGACCTCCAAACTCACCCAGTCCAACCTAGCACCCAGCCCTGGCCAATCAACCAGACCATGGCACTAAGTGCCTCATCCAGGCTTTGCTTCAACACCTCCAGGGGCAGTGACTCCACGTTGAAGCTCTGAAGATGTGGGGATAAAATGTTTGCAGCTAAACCTTTTTAAGCAGAGATACTTCTCCAAAGAAGCCAAACTTGAAGCAGGAAGTTAGAGGTCTGAAACCCACCACTTCTGGCACCCGACTGCTTATGTGTGCACCTTCAGCACACCCTCCAACTAGACATTTTGTTTATGTGAGAGTAGTTCCCAGAATCCAGAAACACTCAGGATGGAAAAGCCCCTCAGGATCACCAAGTCCAACCAAGAACCCTGATCTACAAACTTCAACCTAAACCATATCCCCAGGCACCACATCCAAATGACATCCAGGTTTGCTGACTCCACCACCTCCCTGTGCAGCCCATTCCAATGCCTGGCCACTCTTTTTCCTTATGTTCAGACTAAACCTACCCAGTGGCAGCTTGAGGCCATTCCCTCTTGTTCTGTCACTAATTACTTGTGAGAAGAGACCAGCATCAACCTCTCCATAACCTCCTTTCAGGCAGCTGTGGACAGTGATGAGGTCTGCCCTCAGCCTCCTCTGTTTCAAGCTAACCATCCCCTGCTCCTTCAGTCACACCTCATAAGATTTATTCTCCAGGCCCTTTCCCAGCTTCCTTGCCCTCCTCTGCACTGGCTCCAGCACCTCCACTGGCTTCAGCACCTCCACATCTCTCTTGTATAGAGGTGCCCCAAACTGAACAC
This sequence comes from Pogoniulus pusillus, assembly GCF_015220805.1. Taxonomy (NCBI): domain Eukaryota; kingdom Metazoa; phylum Chordata; class Aves; order Piciformes; family Lybiidae; genus Pogoniulus; species Pogoniulus pusillus. Next base: position 2,941,784 of record NC_087288.1, on the reverse strand, counting down.
AGTTGAGTTGTGGTGCCCCAAACTGAACACTCACTTGAGTCATGGCCTCACCAGTGCTGAGTACAGGGACACAATCACCTCCCTGCTCCTGCTGGACACGATCACCTCCTTGCTCCTGCTGGACACGATCACCTCTTTGCTCCTGCTGGACATGATCACCTCTTTGCTCCTGCTGGACACGATCACCTCCCTGCTCCTGCTGGACACAATCACCTCCCTGCTCCTGCTGGACACAGTCACCTCCCTGCTCCTGCTGGACACGATCACCTCCCTGCTCCTGCTGGACACGATCACCTCTTTGCTCCTGCTGGACACGATCACCTCCCTGCTCCTGCTGGACACGATCACCTCTTTGCTCCTGCTGGACACGATCACCTCCCTGCTCCTGCTGGACACAATCACCTCCCTGCTCCTGCTGGACACGATCACCTCTTTGCTCCTGCTGGACACGATCACCTCCCTGCTCCTGCTGGACACAATCACCTCCCTGCTCCTGCTGGACACGATCACCTCTTTGCTCCTGCTGGACACGATCACCTCCCTGCTCCTGCTGGACACAGTCACCTCCCTGCTCCTGCTGGACACGATCACCTCCCTGCTCCTGCTGGACACGATCACCTCCCTGCTCCTGCTGGACACAGTCACCTCCCTGCTCCTGCTGGACACGATCACCTCCCTGCTCCTGCTGGACACAGTCACCTCCCTGCTCCTGCTGGACACGATCACCTCCCTGCTCCTGCTGGACACGATCACCTCCCTGCTCCTGCTGGACACGATCACCTCCTTGCTCCTGCTGGACACGATCACCTCCCTGCTCCTGCTGGACACGATCACCTCCCTGCTCCTGCTGGACACAGTCACCTCCCTGCTCCTGCTGGACACTATCACCTCCCTGCTCCTGCTGGACACGATCACCTCCCTGCTCCTGCTGGACACAGCACTTCTAACCCACATCAGGAAGCCTGTTCCTTTAAATACCTAAAAGTTTATCATCAAAACACAACCTTCAGTACTCATTGTGTGTCCTTTTGCTTTCCCTTCCTCTCATCTTAACACAGAAAGGGGAAAAGAGGAAAACCAAAACAACATTCTTGCTGCTCCCAGCAGCAAACTGTGCCCTCCAGACTGGACAGTGAACTCAAGAGCTGTTTTGATTTGAATGCTTAATTCATTAGTAATGGAAAAACTTCACCTCATAGTAAAGGAATAAACTGCTCAATTTTTCACTTGTAGGACATGGTTTTTGATAATTTGCCAGCCAGAGCAAGAGATTTATTACAGGGAACATGCCAAGATGGCAAAGGGCTTCTCAGGCTGTAGGGTCAAAACTCAATCATTTTAGAGGACTGATTTCAGTCACTGTTGTGCTCTCTGGCCCTATGCTGCCAGAAGAAGGCAATGAGTCTGCTGTAGGTCCTGTAGCACAGCCCAGCAGGCTGGCACATCCAGCCCAGACCTCCCCTGGCACAGCTTGAGGCTGTGTCCCCTTGTTCTGTTGCTGCTTGCCTGGCAGCAGAGCCCAACCCCACCTGGCTACAGCCTCCCTGCAGGGAGCTGCAGACAGCAATGAGCTCTGCCCTGAGCCTCCTCTGCTGCAGGCTGCACACCCCCAGCTCCCTCAGCCTCTCCTCACAGGGCTGTGCTCCAGGCCCCTCCCCAGCTTTGCTGCCCTTCTCCAAACACCTTCCAGCACCTCAACATCTCTCTTGAAGTGAGGGGCCCAGAACTGCACGCAGCACTCAAGGTGTGGCCTGAGCAGTGCTGAGCACAGGGGCAGAAGAACCTCCCTTGTCCTGCTGCCCACACTGCTCCTGAGCCAGCCCAGAAGAAGAATTAAAATACACCTTCTCAAACACCCCAAGCAAACACAAAGCCTGGACTGTTGTCACAGGTACGCTGAGATATCCTAGCAGACATCTACAGTATCTTAGAGCTACACCCCATTTTTGGCTCTAAAATCATTAATTTATCTAAGCATCCTTTGCTCCTGCACATTTAGCTGCTCACACATCCATAATTCAGTGGCCACTGGTTTTTCCAAGTGATTTAGTTTTAATGGCCTCTCTCTGCAATGGAAAACTGCACTATCAGAAAGGTTTCCACAGCTGTTCCAAGCAACACTCAGGGAAACATTTCATCTTGATAAATCGACCAACCCAGCCATAGCATCCCACCTTCCAAATATGTGGCTTCCCCAGATGAATTCCACATTCATTTTACTCCCAATGCTTCAGCTAAAGGCTGGTTTGTACATTTATTGATTCTGAAGGCACTTCTTTATGCTACTGTAGTTAAGCACTTGCCAGCAGGTTTATTTTTAGCTTCTCTGCATTTTGGTGGTAAGCACTGAGAAACAGCAACACTTCAGGTGGAAACCTCAGTTTGTGGTGTTCAAATCTGAGATCACAGAAGCACAGAATGTCAGGGGCTAAAAGGAACCTCCAAAGCTCATCCAGTCCAATGCCCCCTGCCAGAGTAGGATCACATAGGGCAGGGCACACAGGAACACATCCAGGTGGGTTCTGAATATCTCCAGAGAGGGAGACTCCACAACCCCCCTGGGCAGCCTATTCCAGGGTTCTGTCATCTTCACAGTGAAGAAATCCCTCCTCATGTTTCCATGGAACTTCTTATGCCTTAGCTTCCACCCAGTGCCCCTTGTGCTGTCACCCAGCAGAGCCTGGCTCCAGCCTCCTGCCACTCACCTGCACATATTATAACCATTGCTGAGGTCACCTCTCAGTCCCCTCCTCTCCCAGCAGCACAGCCCCAGCTCCCTCAGGCTCTCCTCGTAACAGAGCTGTTCCATTCCCTTCAGCATCCTTGTGGCTCTGTGCTGGACTCAAGCAGTTCTATGTCCCTATGAACTGGGGGGCCCAGAACTGGACACAGCACTCCAAACATGGCCTCCCCAGGGCAGAGCAGAGAGGCAGGAGAACCTCTCTCGACCTACTAACCACAGCCCTTCTAATCCACCCCAGAATGGCATTGGCCCTCCTGGCCACCAGAGCACACTGCTGGCTCATGGAGATGAACCTTCATTGAAAATATTCACCCTTCAAACACGTTTCCCAGAGAGAGTGACTGGCATTGGAATGGGCTGCCCAGGGAGGTGGTGGAGTTGCTGTGCCTGGAGGTGTTCAAGGGAAGACTGGATGAGGCACTTGGTGTCATGGTCTGGTTGCTTGGCCAGGGCTGGGTGCTAGGTTGGACTAGATGAGCTTGGAGGTCTCTTCCAACCTGGTTGATTCTGTGATTCTAATAAAGCATGAACTGTTCTCATCCTTGCATTGCTGAGGGAGGGGGAATGCTGCTCGTTTGCTTTAATGACTCTGCTTTCATCCTTTTGCTCCTCTTGCCAAGAGGAGAGGATGAGACAGCAGAGTTGGGAGTGATTTTGGCCATTGTGGTGTTTGCAGTATATTGGGCAGTTAATGGGTAGGAATTAATTCAAATTATCTCATTTCCAGCAGCCTGAGGACTTCAATCTCATTTCCCCTCACCTGTCACACCAGGCCTTTGTTATTTTCTTTTTTTGCCTTCCCTTGACCTTCAGGAAGGTGAGTTCCTAAATGAATTTTTAAAGAGTCTCATTGTGCCTATGAGTGAGCCTTGAGCTGGGGTGGTTTGACTTGGAGAAGAGGAGGCTCAGGAGGGACCTTGCTGCTGTCTACAATTACCTGAAGGGAGGTAGTAGCCAGGTGGGAGTTGATCTCTTCTTCCAGGCAACCAGGGACAAAATGAAGGGACAGAGTCTCAAGCTGTGACAGGAGAAGGTTAGGCTAGATCACAGGATCACAGGATGCTAGGGGTTGGAAGGGACCCAAAGAGATTGGGTCCAATCCCTCTGCCAGAGCAGGACCATACATTCTGGCTCAGGTCACACAGGAACACATCCAGACAGGCCTGGAAAGGCTCCAGGGAAGGAGACTCCACAACCTGATATTAGGAAGAAGTTTTTGGCAGCAAGAGTGATTGGCATTGGAATGGGCTGCCTGGGGAGGTGGTGGAGTCCCCTTCCCTGGAGGTGTTTAAAAGAAGGCTGAATGAGGCACTTAGTGCCATGGGTTAGTTAATTAGAAGGTGTTGGGTGATAGATTGGACTCAATGATCTCTGAGGTCTTTTCCAACTTGATTGATTCTGTGATTGCCCAGAGAAAGCAGCTGGGTTGAACTGGTACCCAGGCACACAGGGGAGGCTTTTCTTCTCCAAAAGCACCTCTTAGGATTCTTCTGCCTTGTTGGGCAAAGACAAGCAACTCTTGTGTAATGGCCACTAGAAGAACAGAATCACTTTGATTGGAAAAGACCTTTAAAATCATTGACCTAATCTGGTTTGAGGTGTCCCTGCCCATGGCAGGGGGGTTGCAGCTAGATGATCCTTGGGGTCCCTTCCAACCCTGACAATACTGTGATTTTCAGAGCCATAGGAATGATTGGGGGGCTTCAGCATCTCTCCTACAAAGAGAGACTGAGAGCCCTGGGGCTGGGTGGAGAAGAGAAGGCTGAGAGCAGATCTAACCAATGTGTACAAATATCTGAGGGGTGGGGGTCAAGAGGCTGGGGCCAAGCTCTTTTGGGTGGTCAGCAGCAATGAGCCATGGAGCAGTAGATACAAACTGGAACAGAGAAGGTTTCAGCTCAACATGAGGAGAAACTTCTTTACAGTGAGGGTGCCAGAGCCCTGGAGCAGGCTGCCCAGAGAGGCTGTGGAGTCTCCTTCTCTGCAGACTTTCAAACCCTACCTGGATGTGTTCCTGTGCAAACTACCCTAGAGGATCCTGCTTGGCATGAAGGTTGGACTGGATGATCTCTGGAGATCCCTTCCAACCTCTAAGATTCTGTGATTCTAGTTCCGTGATTGAGCCCAACTACATAACCATCACTGCCTGCTGTTATGGCTAATTTTCTACAGCAATGCTTCCCTAAAAACTTTCACCCCTGCTATTAATACAGGCACACCATAAATTTGAATCATGCCCAAAATTCAGAACCCAAGCTAAAATCAGCCAGGAGCATGCTGAAGGAAGCCACCCCAAAGAAATGCGATGCTCACATTTGCGGAGCGTGCCCGAGCTGCCAGCACGGCAGCCTGCTTGTAGAATTTGAGGTTAGCTGTGTTTGTGAAAGAAAGGAATTAGATTTTGTATTGCTTTGCATCAGTTGCTGAGCTGGGAGCACACAAACATTATTTTCAACACACAATTTTGCCTGCTGCTGGAAATTCTGTGAGCATCTTTCTAGCGGCTCCTGTTTATGCATGAAATTGTAGTTCTCTCTCTTATAGAATCAGCCAGGTTGGAAGAGAGCTCCAAGCTCAGCCAGCCCAACCTAGCACCCAGCCCTGGCCAAGCAACCAGATCATGGCACTAAGTGTCCCAGTCAGGCTTGGCTTCAACACCTCCAGGCACAGAGACTCCACCACCTCCCTGGGCAGCCCATTCCAATGCCAATCACTCTCTCTGCCAACAACTTCCTCCCAACATCCAGGGACAGCAACTCCGCCATCATTTCCCCACAGCACCACAAATCCCCCTGCCCAGTGGAAAAGGCAGCAAGGACCTTTCTGCCAGCATCAAAGTGGTTAATTCTCAGCTTCTTCTCAGCTCAGACCTGATAATAATAATTGCTACTACTCTGCCCTGGTGGCAAACACAGATCAATCAGCTTGAGGAAGTTCAAACTGGATGGGAACAGGCACACGAGCCTGGGAGCATCTAGGTTTTGCTAGGGAGGGGGAAACCAAAATCACCCAGCCTAATTCCTGTAAAAAAAGAGCAACATTAATTTATCTTAATTAGGGCACAGTCTAATTTAGATGGGAACAAAGTATGCACCATGCCTGCTCATTGTTTTCACATGATTTGTTTAAATCACTGAATGATTGAAGTGATTTGGCTACCTTAATTTGTTTGAAGAGGGCGAGCTGCATGCGTCACATCTACCCAGGGGAGGAAAGGCAGAGGCTCAAAATCCAGTTAAACACATCAGCCTGGACCCTGCCACAGGCTCAAGAGATGAAGGAAATGCAGCACCTCACCCTAAGAAACGTGAAGGAAAAGAGCTCTGATGCCAGAAGTGGTGTAGGAAAGGGAAAGAAACTCAGCCAACCTCCTGTCACTGTGCTGTCAAGAGACTGAGCCAAAGCAGACACGTGCAAATGCCCCTGGCATCACCTCTGGGCTACCACAACACAAAGGTCCACAGCCAGGTTAGCCTCTTTTTCTTCAGCTAGCTCAGAATGAACCAAGAAAAATACCTTTGGTAATTAGTTCCAGTGAGAGAACTCCAGGCATGAACATCATAGAACCATTTCAGTTGAGAAAGAGCTTGAAAATCACGTCCAACCACGATGGGACTCTGCCTAAAGGCTGCTGCTAAGCTATGCCACTTAGCATAACATCTCTGCATCTTTTAAACACCTCCAGGGATGGTGACTTAACCACAGCACTTCACAGAGCATCCAGTTCTGGGCCACTCACTTCAAGATAGGTGTTGAGGTGCTGGAAGGTGTTTGGAGAAGGGCAGCAAGGCTGGGGAGGGACCTGGAGCACAGCCCTGTGAGGAGAGGCTGAGGGAGCTGGGGGGGTGCAGCCTGCAGCAGAGGAGGCTCAGGGCAGAGCTCATTGCTGTCTGCAGCTGTCTGCAGGGAGGCTGTAGCCAGGTGGGGTTGGGCTCTGCTGCCAGGCACCCAGCAACAGAAGAAGGGGACAGAGTCTCAAGCTGTGCCAGGGGAGGTCTAGACTGGATGTTGGGAGGAAGTTGTTGTCAGAGAGAGTGATTGGCATTGGAATGGGCTGCCCAGGGAGGTGGTGGAGTCTCTGTGTCTGGAGGTGTTGAAGCCAAGCCTGGCTGGGGCACTTAGTGCCATGGTCTGGTTGCTTGGCCAGGGCTGGGTGCTAGGTTGGACTGGATGAGCTTGGAATCTCTTCCAACCTGCTTGATTCTATGATTCTAAATAGCTCTGCCCTAAGCTGCATATGCTGTACACAGGCTCCAGGCTAAGGAAATGTATAAAGGCTTCCACAAAAGCAGTGAGAGAAGAGACACTTTGCTTCACCATCCTGTTTGATTCCTTTCCCAGTGGGCCCTGATTCAGACATCTGGGTCCTGCCAAGCACCTGCTCCTCCACTGATGACACCCATCCACCACCACAAACACTTGGGACAAGTGTGGGACCCACTCCCAGCTCCCTGCACCCCTCAGGGTTCCAGAAAGCTCTCTTCTGTCCCAAGCCACCTGGAAGAATCAGTCTGTAACTTTTAACCTGCTTTTTTGAAAGCCTCCAGCTGAGAGGTGACCTCATTCCTGTAGACAGAGATGTGCAGGGCAGCATCAGGAGGATCACAAAATGGCAGGGGCCGGAAAGGACCTCAAAAGCTCATCCAGTCCAATCCCCTTGCAGGACCACCCAGAGCAGATCACACAGGAACACATCCAGGCAGGTCCTGAATATCTCCAGAGAGGGAGACTCCACAACTCCCCTGGGCAGCCTGTTCCAGTGCTCTGTCACCCTCACAGGGAAAAAAAAATCCTCCTGGTGTTTAAATGAAACTTCCTATGCCTCAGCTTCCACCCAGTGCCCCTTGTGCTGTCACCCAGCAGAGCCTGGCTCCAGCCTCCTGCCACTCACCTGCACATACTCATGACCATTGCTGAGGTCACCTCGCAGTCTCCTCTTTTTCCAGCAGCACAGCCCCAGCTCCCTCAGGGTCTCCTCTTAACAGAGCTGTTCCATTCCTTCATCAACTTTGTGGCTCTGCACTGGAGTCTCTCAAGCAGCTCTATGTCCCCCTTGACCTGGGGGGCCCAGGATGGAGCCAGGCTCTGTTCAGAGATGCCCAATGACAGGAGAAGGGGCAATAGGTGCAAGCTGGAGCAGAGGAGGTTCCATGTAAACATAAGAAGAAACTTTTTCACTGGGAGGGTGGAAGAGGCCCAGAGAGGTTGTGGAGTCTCCTTTTCTGGAGACATTCAAAACCTACCTGGATTCACTCTTGTGTGACCTACTCCTGGTGATGGCAGGGAGGTCAGAAAGGATGAGGTCCCTTCCAAGCCCTAATGTTCTGTGGTTCTGTGATCCTCTAAAGACAACAAGAGACAAACATGCACCACAAGGAAGTGAAGCTTGCTTAAGGAGCTGTAAGATGAAAACAAAACCTCCTCGAAGCTACAGACTGCAAGTGATTAAAAGCTCAGCTCTGCAAAGCCAGCAGAGGAGCATCTTTACTCCCACACTACTCTGACTGAGGTGGGATTTCTCTGAATTGGGAGACTACAAGGTCTGAGTCATTAGCAGTAACGAGCCCTTGTCTAACAAACTATTTAATACAGGCTGTAGAGTGAATAAAACCCAAACCAGCCAGGTTGTAGCTGAAGTATTAATCAATTTCAACAACTTAGAGCACTGCTTTTCTTCATGGGTTGTTTGTTTTACTCTACACCAGCAAACACATCCCAGCTTTGACAAGGATACTGTATTTTGGGTGTTTCTGTGCCAGTTGGTAACTGCTGCTCTTCAAAGCAGGTGTGGTTTGGCTGCTGAAACAAAACCTACTCTCCGAGCGACTCCAGGATGTGATGCCCCAAAGTCTGCTTTGCAAATCAAAATGTGGACCATCCTGAAATCTCCCCTGCTCCTCACCCTCTGTCTTTCAGGCTCCAGATGCAATCTACAAAAGCACAAAGAGTGCAGATGGTTCCATCTCTCTGCAAGTTGCAGGCAGTAATGTGTTGAGTTCACCTCCTCAGTCCCACCTGGGAATGCCAGACAAGGGCCACGGAGCTTCTCCCCAGTGGCAAGTTTGCATTTAGTTATTTTGAAGCCCTGAAATGTTGCCCTCAAAATGCTTGGAGCCTGTACACATATTCTGGTTACCTCCCTCTCAATGTCTGTCATTTCACAGGATCACAGAATGTTAGAGGCTGGAAGGGAACTCCAAAGATCATCGAGTCCAACTCCGTTGCCAGAGCAGGACCATACAGTTGAGCTCAGGTCACACAGGAACACATCCAGACAGCCTTTGAAAGGCTCCAGAGGAGACTCCACAGCCTCTCTGGGCAGCCTGTGCCAGGGCTCTGCATCACAGAATCAAGCAGGTTGGAAGAGAGCTCCAAGCTCAGCCAGCCCAACCTAGCACCCAGCCCTGGCCAAGCAACCAGACCATGGCACTAAGTGCCCCAGCCAGGCTTGGCTTCAACACCTCCAGACACAGCAACTCCACCACCTCCCTGGGCAGCCCATTCCATTGTCAGTCACTCTACCTAGGAAGAACTTCCTCCTGACATCCAGCCTAGACCTCCTCCAGCCCAACTTGAGTCTGTGTCCCCTTGTTCTGCTGCTGGTTGCCTGGGAGAAGAGACCAACCCCACCTGGCTCTGGGACCCTTACAGTAAAGAAGTTCTTCCTTACGTTGAGGTGGAACCTCCTGTGCTATAGTTCATACTCATTGCCCCTTGTCCTATCCCAGGGCACAACTGAGCAGAGCCTTTCCCCTCCCTCTTCACCCCCAGCCCTCAGATATCTGTAAACATTGATTAGATCCCCTCTAAGTCTTCTCTTCACCAGTCCAAACAGCCCCAGGTCCCTCAGCCTCTCCTCATAGTGCAGTGCTTCAGCCCCTTCATCATCTTTGTAGCCCTCCCTTGGACTCTTTCAAGTAGATCCCTGTCCCACTTCAGTTGGGGAGCCCAGAATTGAACACAATATCCCAAGCAGAGTAGAGGGGAATGAGACCCTCCCTTGACCTGCTGGCCACACTCCTCTTAATGCACCCCAATTTGGCAGATGTCATCCAGCAACACTTCACCCTGAGTCCTGCTTTCACAGCTCTTGGAAGTTTTGCTTGCAAATAAAAGCTGAGTTTACTTTGCAGTTGCAGAGCTGACTGAGAACTCAAATGTCAGCATTTGGTTCTGGTTTATTTTTAAATATCAAAAAGGGAAAAGAGCAGTTAAAGAATGCAAAGTTTAATTAGGTCCTAACTCAGTATGCAAGCAACAAGCTTAGCAAGGCAACTTCACCCAAAAATCCACTCCAGACATCTCCTCAGCTGTCTCAGGAACTCTCCTGTGTGTGTCCATGAAGAACAGTCAGTGCAGCAAGCTCAACATCTCACCAGGTGAAAGCTGTGACCACCAGATATGGGGGCCAGAAAGGAGAGAAAAAGTCATCCTGGGAGCTGCAAGGAGGAGAGGGAGTCACAGGTTACAGAGTCACTCCCTGGTACTCCTCTGGGACAAACTGCCTGGCTGGGAATGAGAGGGAGATAGTTTGCTGTGAACACTGAGATTGAATTACTGCTGCTTAGAGGGGAAATTCAGAGCTATTCTGAGGCTGCCACCACGTTCAGAGAGCATCCAAGCACTGCAAAGATATGTATTGGGAGCTCATGTGTCAGGACTAAGAAATCACCCTGGTCAGAAGAGTGGATCTCTATGTAGGACTCCTTCTTATATATATATATATAAGCAAGTGGGAAAAATCCATACAACACAGTCTGTCTAGAAGTACCCCACAAGACATTACAAGAAAGAAAGGAAAGAAGGGAAGGAAGGAGGGAGGGAATCATAGAATCAACAAGGTTGATCTTCTATAACATCCTGTGATTCTGTGCTTCACAGCCTCCCTGGGCAACCTGTGCCAGTGTCTCACCACCCTCACTGCAAACAACTTCTGCCTAACAGCCAGTTTCAATCTCCCCCTGCCACTTTAAACTCATTCCTCCTCATCCTGTCATTACAAGAACTTCTCAATAGTCCCTGCCCAGCCCTCCTGTAGCCCCCTACAGATACTGGAATGCCACTCTAAGGTCTCCTGGAAGCCTTCTCTTCTCCAGGCTGCAAAGCCCCAACTCTCTCAGCCTGTCCTCACAGCAGAGCTGCTGCAGCCCTCTGAGCATCCTCCTGGCCCTTCTCTGGACACTCTCCAGCATCTCCACATCCCTCTTGTCCCAGGGGCTTCAGAACTGGATGCAGTACTCCAGGTGGGGTCTCAGCAGAGCAGAGCAGAGGGGGAGAATCCCCTCCCTGGCCCTGAGGGCCACACTTCTGCTGCTGCTGCAGCCCAGGCTCTGCTTGGCTCTCTGGGCTGCAAGTGCACACTGCTGGCTCCTGTTGAGTTTCTCCTCCACCAGCACCCCCAACTCCCTCTCCTCAGGGCTGCTCTCCAGCCACTCACTGCCCAGCCTGGATTTCTGCTCACTTTTTACTTTACAGAGGTAGACAGAAATTAATTGCTTCCATTCACAGCACTTTTTAAATGGCTTTATCACATTTCATCAAGATAACCCTTTTTAGACATCACCTCTTGTGTCTTTAGGAGGAATCATTATTCCTAGCATCATTGCTGGCACAAACCCAGCATTTACTCTCTCCCTTGTGGAAAAGTGGCTGCAGTCCCATTTCTGATTTCAAGAGTGGCACTGATTCTGACTGGGTTACGAACCCAAAGCCAATAAAAACATAAATAGGGGTTTTAAAAAAAAAAGGTTTTATAAAGGAACTTTTATAGCAACATTTTGGATAGGACTCTGCTGGCATCCTGCAGGTTTGCCAGAATGGTCACAACTCCACAGATCTTAGGAAGCTAAAAGGGACACAGACTTTGGCTTCTTGCACATTTAGTGCTGATAAAAGAGAAGGTATTTACTTAAGCCTGCCAGAAACTGGTTTTGCCTTCAAATAACAGAGAATCACAGAATGGGTTAGGTTGGAAGGGAACTCAAAGCTCAGCCAGTTCTAACCCCCTGCCATAGGCAGGGACACCTCCCACTAGAACAGGTCACTCAAGACCTCATCCAACCTGGCCTTGAACACCTCCAGGGAGGTTGTGGAGCACAGAAGCACCCAATGTGATCAAAGATCACCTTCTGTGCTCCACAACCTCCCTGGGCAACCTGTGGCAGGGTCTCACCACCCTCACTGCAAACAACTTCTTCCTAACAGCCAGTTTCAGTCTCCCTTCTGACAGTTTAAACCCATTCCTCTTCATCCTGTCAGAAGCTGGTTTTGCCTTCAAACATCATCAGAGCACCCAGTAAATGTTTATTGATTAAATGATGCCATTAATTCCTTTCCTTTAGTGTTACCTGAAAGGCTCCTATCTGGCTAGTTGAAATGCCAATACTCTTTTAAATCAACAGCCTGGGAAGCACATGGAGAATAAAAAGGAATTCAAGGCATCTGGTCTTAGTTGCTTGCTCTTCTTTTTTATTTTGGACATGTAGTGATGCTCTTCTGAGACCCTGTCTGGAGGACTGTGTGTAGTTCTGGAGCTCCCAACACAAGCAGGACATGGAACTGTTTGAGTCCAGAAGAGGCCATGAAGATGCTCAGAGGTCTGCAGCAGCTCTGCTATGAGGACAGGCTGAGAGAGTTGGGGCTCTGCAGCCTGGAGAAGAGAAGGCTTCCAGGAGACCTTGGAGTGACCTTCTAGGATCTGAAGGGGGCTACAGGAGGGCTGGGCAGGGACTATTGACAAGGGCTTGCAATGACAGGATGAGGAGGAATGGGTTTGAAGTGGCAGAGAGGAGATTGAAACTGGATGTTAGGCAGAAGTTGTTTGCAGTGAGGATGGTGAGACACTGGCACAGGCTGCCCAGGGAGGTTGTGGAGCACAGAAGCACCCAATGGGATCTTTGATCACATTCTGTGTTTCTGTGCTCCACAACCTCCCTGGCGGTGTTCAAGGCCAGGTTGGATAAGGCCTTGAGTGACCTGTTCTAGTGGGAGGTGTCCCTGCCTATGGCAGGGGGTTGGAACTGGCTGAGCTTTGAGGTCCCTTCCAACCTAAACCATTCTATTACTGTATTCTATTCTATGATTATTTCTTCAGTGGAAGGGCAAAACCACACAAATCCCAGCCAAAACCAGGGCAAGCATCCACCTTCCAGGAACTTCCTTCCCACCCAAGCCTTTCAATGAGCTTTTCTTGAAGGCTGAGCAGCCTGATATAGGTGGAGGTGTCCCTGCTCACTGCAGGGGGAGTGGACAAGACGACCTTGGAGTTCTCTCCCAATCCCACAGTGCAATCTGAAAATGGCATTTCAGCTCTCATTCAAGCTCAATTCTGAACCCCCTCTGCCTACTGCTTTTAGCTAACTAGTGACAATCTTTCCTTTCCTTGTAAAGTGGACACACAGCCAGAGGGAAACAATCATCACCTAATTCATTTGACACAATCTTTAGCCATTGAATAGGTGACACTCAAAGAAGGAGCCCTGAAGGGTGACACAGCCTCAAACTGTGCCAGAGCTGGCACAGGCCTCATGTTAGGAGGAAGTTCTTCCTAGCAAGAGTGATTGGCATTGGAATGGGCTGCCCAGGGAGGTGGTGGAGTCACCATCCCTGGAGGTGTTTAAAAAGAGGCTGGATGAGGCACTTAGTGCCATGGTTTAGTTAATTAGAAGGTGTTTAGGTCGGACTTGATGATCTCAAAGGTCTTTTCCAATCTGCTTGATTCTGTGGTGCAGTGATGCCAATTGCCACAGCACTCAGCACGTGTCGATGGGATGGAGCTCACAGCCACAGGGTGGGATGCAGCAAAACTACTGCTGCTTTTCCAGATCCATGGATATGAATCATGCCAACCAAGCCTACATTTCAATTACCTGCCAAGTTCATCATTCAGTTAGTTCATCTACATAGAAACAGAGTATGATCATCTAGACTCAAACCTCACATGGACTCAGCCTCACATAGACTCAACAGAGGCTCCTGCTCATCAGCCAGACTCTACCCAACATCAAGGAATGCTGCTCCTATGGCATCATTGTGGATTATTGATGTGTGCCTCTTATTTCAGAGCTGTTACTTCAATCCCATCCATCACTTTTATATGTATTTTTGTAAAGATGACACTAGTCTATTTTTTTTTTACAGCCTTACCATTCCATAAATCTGCTGCAGATGAAGCTGGGGAGAGGAAAAAAGCCAAAGCCAAACCACAGCACGAGAGAAAAAGCATTTCTCACTTATGGTGACAAATCAGTGGTAGCAAAGAAGAGTTTAAAATCATAATGCAGCTGATGCCACTGAGAGGTGACCTCATTCATATTTAGCAATATGTGCAGGGTGAGTGCCAAGGGTCCCTTCTGATCTGCTGCATTCAGTGATTGTATGAACATTGCAAATCATCACTTTTAAGGTGACAATGATTTATTCCAAATGTATACATCAAATGTTACATACAAGCATAGAATCAAGCAGGTTGGAAGAGAGCTCCAAGCTCATCCAGCCCAACCTAGCACCCAGCCCTGGCCAACCAACCAGACCATGGCACTAAGTGTCCCAGCCAGGCTTGGCTTCAGCACCTCCAGCCACACAGACTCCACCACCTCCCTGGGCAGCCCATTCCAATGCCAATCACTCTCTCTGACAACAACTTCCTAACAACATCCAGCCTAGACCTGCCCTGGCACAACTTGAAACTGTGTCCCCTTCTTCTCTTGCTGCTTGCCTGGCAGAAGAGCCCAACCCCACCTGGCTACAGCCTCCCTTCAGGTGGTTGCAGACAGCAATGAGCTCTGCCCTGAGCCTCCTCTGCTGCAGGCTGCACACCCCCAGCTCCCTCAGCCTCTCCTCACAGGGCTGTGCTCCAGGATCCTCAAGCTTTGTTGTCCTTCTCTGGACACCTTCCAGCACCTCAACATCTCCAGAACTGGGCACAGTAGTCAAGGGGTGGCCTGACCAGTTCTAAGCACAGGGGCAGAACAACCTCCCTTGTCCTGCTGGCCGCACTGCTCCTGAGCCAGCCCAGGATGCCATTGGCCTTCTTGGCCACCTGGGCACAGTGCTGGCTTCTCTTCAGCTCCTCTCTCCCAGCACCCCCAGCTCCCTCTCTGCCTGGCTGCTCTCAGCCACTCTGGCCCCAGCCTGCAGTGCTGCTTGGGGTTGTTGTGGTCAGAGTGTAGAACCCTGCACTTAGCCTTGTTCAGTCTCATCCCCTTGGCCTCTGCCCACCCATCCAGCCTGGCCAGGTCCCTCTGCAGGGCTCTCCTACCCTCCAACAGCTCCACAGCTGCTCCTAGCTTGGTGTTGTCTGCAAACTTACTGATGCTGGACTCAATCCCCTGGTGCAGATCATCAATAAAGCTATTGAACAGGACTGAGCCCAGCACTGATCCTTGGGGCACCCCACTAATGACAGCTGCCATCTGTATATAACCTGGGCTTGATGATCTCAGAGCTTTATTAAAGCTTCAATAATTCTGTGGTTGTAGACTCCCAGAATCATTAAGGTTGAAAACCACCTCTAAGATCAAGTCCAACCATCAGCCCCAGACTACCACAACACTACAGCTATTAACAAGCCCGTGCACAGCCTTAATCAAGAGCTATGACTGCATGTGATTCTGCTGAAGCACAGCATTGGATCTGCTGTGCAATGCAGACCACCAATGGCACTCTAAAACACCTGATATTAAAACATGCTGATTTAAAACTCAAGCCAGTTACTCCCCAAACTGATTTATCCAGCACAGGTCAAACACTTAACTGTTATTCTGTAGAAGACTTACCCAAGGGAAAGTCTCCAGTCAAGTCTAATAAAGGCTCATTATTCAAATCAATAAAAAGAAGACAGTGTTCAGTAGACTGAAAAGTAGAATACTTCTGCTTCTGATAGGAAAGACCAAGTGACAGAGTAGAAGAAGACAGCAGAAGTTGTTTTACTTCTGCCCTACAAAACACTGAGTATATTGAGTGGTTTGGGGCTTTTTTTTCCTGCTTTCCATGCAAGTCTCAAGTATTTCTCCACTCTAATTCAATATAGTTCCCACAGCAGCTCCCCGTGGAGTAAAAGCATTTCTGGAAGCTTTTGTAGGTACAAAACCCCTTTCCCCTGTGGCTCCTCCATCCACTCTATACATCTACCCTGGTCACTGAGATGCCCTACACTCTGCTTCCTTGGCAGTCCCCCTGTGTTTACTTACTTCTTGCAGTCCAGCAGGCACCCAGTTTATTTAGAGAGTTTTCTTTAGATAACACTTCTCAATGCTGGCACTTCTCAGTGCTGGCAAGGCCAATGGCATCCTGGGCTGCAGCAAGAGAACTGTGGCCAGCTGATGGACAGAGGGGATTCTGTCCCTTTGCTCTGGTGAGACCTCACTGCGCCCAGCTCTGGAGCCCGCAGCACAGGAAGGACATGGACCATGGAGGGAGTCCAGAGGAGGGCCATGAAAATGATCAGGGGGTTGGAGAGCCTCTGCTATGAGGACAGGTTGAGAGAGCTGGAGGTGTTCAGCCTGGAGAAGGCTCCAGGGAGACCTAAGAGCAGCCTGCCAGTACGTGAAGGGGGCTACAAGAAAGATGGAGAGAGACTGTTTGCAAAAGCCTGCAAGGACAGGATGAGGGCAATGGCTTCAAACTAGAGAAGAGCAGATTTAGATTGATGTTAGAACAAGTTCTTTACAATGAGGGTGCTGGAACACTGCAACAGGTTGCCCAGGGAGGTGGTTGAGGCCCCATTCCTGGAGATACTCAAGATCAGGCTCAACATTTCCCTGGGCAACCTGGTTCGGTTGAGGATGTCCCTGCTGACTGCAGAGGGGTTGGACTGGACAAGCTTTGGAGGTCCCTTCCAACCCAGCCCATTTTGTGACTCTAACTATGCAGGAAGCACTCTCATTGCTTAACACCAGCACCTCTCCAGGCTGCTCAAAGTGTCATTTCTCATCTTCATATCCATCACCTTTTCTGACCACAGGGGATGAGCAGTAGGTGTGGGGGTACCTAACATTTAGCCTTACAGGAAAACTCTCCTTCAATGGGGATTCTCTTCTTGTTCACTGTGGGAAGACCTTGGATGAGACCTAAGTGACAAAGGCAGTGTTAATAAAGGCTAGCAGTGAGGTTGGAGTAGGATCCTTATGGAAGCAAAACTTCTGCACTCAGGCAGGTCGTGTGCATGCTCACCTTGTCCAGCAGCCCCTCAATGCAAATCAGCTTTTCAACCCAGTAGCTGATTTGGATCAGACTTGACAGAGGTGAGAATTCCCCAAAATGCTCCCTCCTTCCACATTTAATGAAAACAAATGACCTGACAAAGGAAAGAAACCTAAGGGCAAATCCTGTGCCAGAGAAAAGGTGCAAGAGCTGCTGCAGCTCTCAGGTCAGAAATGAGCAGGAGAGGAACCTGCTATGATTCATAGAATCTCAGAATCAGCCAGGGTTGGAAGGGACCACAAGGATTATCCAGTTCCAACCCACCTGCCAGGGGCAGGGACAGCCTTCCCTAGAGGGAAACTTGTGATCCTCCTCTAGAAAGCAGCATTAAGTGAACTTAGAAAGGTTAGGAAGAGCTGGACTTGCAAAACAAACAGATCTATATATTATTTTCCCCAGAACTCAGTGCTGGGTTGGTGATTTCATAACAAAAGCCTGAAGCTTTTAGGTTATTTTCCTGGCCAAAGAAATCCACACCACTGTCAGAGCAACACCTGGCAGAACCAAAACTTGGCTAACAAGTTACCCATGGCACAGCAATGTGCCCTGGTGGCCAAGAAGGCCAATGGAGTCCTGGGGAGTATTAGGAAGAGTGAGTCCAGCAGATCAAGGGAGGTTCTCCTCCCCTCTACTCTGCCCTGGTGAGACCTCATCTTGAATACTGTGTTCAGGTTTGGGCTCCCCAGTTGAAGAGGGACAGGGATCTGCTGGAGAGGGTCCAGCAGAGGGCTATGAGGATGATGAGGGGACTGGAGGGCATGGCTGATGAGGAGAGGCTGAAGGACCTGGGGCTGCTTAGTCTGGAGAAGAGAAGACTGAGAGGGGATTAGATAAATGTTTCTAAGTATCTGAAGGCTGCCAGGAGGGGAGGACAGGATCTGCTCACTGCTCCCTGGGATAGGACAAGGAGCAATGGGTGTAAGTTGCAGCAAAAGAGGTTCTGCCTCAACACAAGGGGGAACTTGTTGACTGTAAGGGTCCCAGAGCCCTGGCACAGGCTGCCCAGAGAGGTTGTGGAGTCTCCTTCTCTGGAGCCTTTCAAGGCCTGTCTGGATGTGTTCCTCTGTGATCTGTGCTAGATTGCATGGTCCTGCTCTGGCAGGGGACTTGGACTGGATGATCTCCTTAGGTCTCTTCCAACCCCTACCATCCTGTGATCCTGTGAACCAACATAAAGCATTTAAGGCCACATTTCCCTATGAATATTCTTTTACACCAAGACCAAAGCTCCTTCATGCTTAGAAATGTGACTAATACAAGTGAATCATGAAAGTTAGTGGTTGCTGCAGTGGCTCCTCAAGCTGTTATTTTATGCCTTAAGCCAAACTTGAAAGAAGTAACACCAGAGTGGAACATCAATTTGTCTTCACTTACTGGCTTGCCTCACTTGCATTTTCTCAGCAAGGAGCTGTGAAATGTTAAACAACCTGAAGAGTATTTCTAACATGCAGCACTAACTCTGCCTTGAGTTATCCTCTGGGTTAGTCCCAGAACAAACCAACACAAAATAAACCAGGTTTATTTTATCTTTTATCTTCTTCATCTGTTCTTTATCTTCTGTCTTTTATCTTTATGTATTTCAGGCACAGATAAACAGGTGTAAAATAACACTTTGTGCTAGTAAACATTACAACTACTACTACACCTCCTATCAGTCCAAGCATTTCATACAATAGACTCATAGAATCATGAAGGCTGGGAAGGATCTCCAAGATCATCAAGTCCAACCATCAACCCATAGAATCAAGCAGGTTGGAAGAGAGCTCCAAGCTCAGCCAGTCCAACCTAGCACCCAGCCCTGGCCAATCAACCAGACCATGGCACTAAGTGCCCCAGCCAGGCTTGGCTTCAGCACCTCCAGGCACAGAGACTCCACCACCTCCCTGGGCAGCCCATTCCAATGCCAATCACTCTCTCTGACAACAGCTTCCTCCTCACATCCAGCCTAGACCTGCCCTGGCACAGCTCCAGACTGTGTCCCCTTGTTCTGTTGCTGGGTGCCTGGCAGCAGAGCCCAACCCCACCTGGCTACAGCCTCCCTGCAGGCAGCTGCAGACAGCAATGAGCTCTGCCCTGAGCCTCCTCTGCTGCAGGCTGCACACCCCCAGCTCCCTCAGCCTCTCCTCACAGGGCTGTGCTCCAGGCCCCTCCCCAGCCTTGGTGTCCTTCTCTGGACACTTTCCAGCACCTCTCTTGAATTGAGGAGCCCAGAACTGGACACAGCACTCAAGGTGTTCTTTCCAATGTGCTACCTGTGATATGTCCTCTTAAATCAGTATTTCTAGGTTCCATTTTAATAAAAGAGAGGAATAACTTAAGGAATAATTGAAACAGCAATGCCATTCCCAGAATTTGACCCAGTCCTCCCATTCCCACTACACCATGTCCCAGGGTGCCACATCTGCTTCTTCTGAACACACCCAGGGGTGGTAACTCCAGCACCTCCCTGGGCAGACTGTTCCAATGCCTCATCACTCTTTCAGCAAATAAATTCTTCCTAATACCCAAGCCAAATCTCTCCTGGCACAAGTTGAGGCCACTTCCTCTTGTCCTGCTGTTTGTACTTGGGAGAAGAGACCAACAGCCACTTCACTACACCTCTTTTCAGGTAGCTGTAAAGCAATGAGGTCTCCTCCCTCAGCCTTCTTTTCTCCAGCTCAAACACCCCCCAGTTCCCTCAGCTGCTCCCCACCAGCCCTGTTCTCCAGACCCTTCACCAGCCTTGTTGTTCTCTGGCCATGTTCCAGCATCCATACACAAGTGCACAACTGCTCACTTGGATTAGAGGTCTTCAAAAGACAAAAAAATGAAGGTAGAAAAAAATCCTAATTAAATAGCTATGAAGAAACACCCAGGGAGGAAGACACTCACCTTTGTTCAGTGTCTGCTAGAAGCTACAATGCATGTCTAAAGCATTCTGTGGCTACTGAGAGGGACTTGGGGGTGCTGCTGGAGGAGAAGCTCAACAGGAGCCAGCAGTGTGCACTTGCAGTCCAGAAAGCCAAGCAGAGCCTGGGCTGCAGCAGGAGAAGTGTGGCCAGCAGGGCCAGGGAGGGGATTCTCCCCCTCTGCTGTGCTCTGCTGAGACCCCACCTGGAGTACTGCATCCACATCTGGAGCCTCCACTACAAGAAGGATGTGGAGATGCTGGAGAGTGTCCAGAGCAGGGCCAGGAGGATGCTCAGAAGCTGCAGCAGCTCTGCTGTGAGCACAGACTGAAAGAGTTGGGGCTGTGCAGGCTGGACCAGAGAAGGCTCCCAGGTGACCTTCTTGTGGCCTTCCAGGATCTGAAGGGGGCTACAAAAAAATCTGGGGAGGGACTTTTGAGGCTGTCAGGGAGTGGCAGGACTGGGGGGAATGGAGCAAAGCTGGAGGTGGGGAGAGTCAGACTGGATGTGAGAAGGAAGTTGTTGAGCATGAGAGAGGCTGGAATGGGTTGCCCAGGGAGGTGGTTGTGGCCCTATGGCTGGAGGTGTTTGAGGCCAGGCTGGCTGAGGCTGTGTGCAGCCTGCTCTAGGGTAGGGTGTCCCTGGGCATGGCAGGGGGGTTGGAACTGGCTGCTCCCTGTGGTCCCTTCCAACCCTGATTGATTCAGTGATTCTAGATGAGGCTGCAGGTAAAAGTAAGCAAATGACAGAGAGGTTGTTCAGGGAGGTGGGAGATGTCTCACCAACTTTTTCACATGCTTCTGCCTATCTGGAAGGCCAGAAGTAGACCAAGGGATAAAGCTGAGGGCCAGCTTGCCAAATTTTAACAGCTTCTAAAGCTTTTAACCAGTATTCAGCAGTACTTCTACCCACTCTGCATCCTTTCCTGCAGCTCCCCAGCTCTGCTTTGTATTTGCAGTGCTGCACTGTGCTCCCAGGAACACCAACGAGAGCGAAGAAACTCATCTCTCAGGGTAGCAGCCTCCCCCTGTGAATCCCTCATGAAAAATGCAGCAAGAAATCTCTAGTGGGAGTCTCACTGCCTTTCCACACCTTGGTCATCTTCAAAGGAAAGAAGGGAAGTGAAAAGAGGGGAAAATAAATCTGGTTGGGACTATTTTGCAAAGCCTTCTTCTGAAAAACAACAAACCTCAGTCTGGATTCCCAAGCATCAGAACTCACCAAATGAGAGAGTTGTGAGGAGAGGCTGAGGGACCTGGGGCTTCTTTTGTCTGGAGAAGAGAAGACTGAGAGGGGATCTAATAAATGCTCTCTCAAGTAACTGAGACAAGGACCAGAGGAAATGGCATCAAATTGTGCCAAAGGAGTTTACATTGGATGTTAGTGGCCCTCCTCATCCTGGTGTTATAAGACCTCGTCAATAGTCCCTGCCCAGCCCTCCTGGAGCCCCTTTCAGGTCCTGGAAGGCCACTTCAAGGTCTCCCCAAAGCCTTCTCTTCTCCAGGCTGCAGAGCTCCAACTCTCTCAGCCTGTCCTCAGAGCAGAGCTGCTGCAGCCCTCTGAACACCCTCCTGGTCTCCTCTGGACTGGCTCCAACAGACTCTTAGTCTTCAAATCAGCAGAAACATTTGTCAGGGAGTTTTCCTTCTCAGCAAGACAATTACAATCAAACTGCTTTCCTCTCCTAGTGACAAATTCAAATCCAATTGTTAGGAGACAAAAATTAGCAGCACTGAATAATCCCTGGGTCCCCTGGAATGCAAGCTGCTGGTTTTAGTTGTGTGTTCTCCTAGCAGCTGCAGCACCACACCAATCAGCACTCCTATCAGCAGGCTGGTGGGGCAAGCTCCAGAAACACAGCTCACTTCCAACAGCAATGCTCCAGGACAGAGACAGGGAACATGGAGGTGTGTGGTTCTGTACAACCACTCTGAGGCTGTGTGCAACATCTGCACGTCTAGCAGTGTCCACCTGGCTGACTTCAAATGCATCAAAGCGATGATCATGGAAAGGGAAAAAAACCCAGATGAAAGGAGAAGGAGAAAAAGGGGGGGAGGAAAAAAAAGGTGGGGAGGAAAAAAAAGGTGGGGGGGAGAGAAAAAGGGGGGGGAGAGAGAGGGAAAGAAAGAGGGAAAGAAAGAGGGAAAGAAAGAGGGAAAGAAAGAGGGAAAGAAAGAGGGAAAGAAAGAGGGAAAGAAAGAGGGAAAGAAAGAGGGAAAGAAAGAGGGAAAGAAAGAGGGAAAGAAAGAGGGAAAGAAAGAGGGAAAGAAAGAGGGAAAGAAAGAGGGAAAGAAAGAGGGAAAGAAAGAGGGAAAGAAAGAGGGAAAGAAAGAGGGAAAGAAAGAGGGAAAGAAAGAGGGAAAGAAAGAGGGAAAGAAAGAGGGAAAGAAAGAGGGAAAGAAAGAGGGAAAGAAAGAGGGAAAGAAAGAGGGAAAGAAAGAGGGAAAGAAAGAAGGAAACAGAAGAGAATCTCCTCATTACCAATGGTCTCATCAGAAGTGCAATCACAATTCCAAGATCTCCCAAACAACCTTTAACCATCCCTCGTATTTGCTGTGCCTGGAAAGTTGCAGGCAGCGTGCTGTTGCTCCAGGGCTGCCCCTCATTAGCCTGGGCATCCCAAATTAGGTGTATCTGACTCACAATTTCTGCCTGCTCTGCCAACCAATCACACCAGAAGCGATGCAAGCTATGGTTAAATTAAGCAACGCAGCACCGCAAGGGGCAAGTTGCAACCTATTAGCATAGAGCACGCTGCAAGGAGAGAGATCACAACAGGCAGCAGTATCAAAGCAGCTTTTGTCCCCAGGACGGCTGAGGACATCACCACAAGCGTGACTTTGTGCAGCCAGTGTTGGAGGACCACCACTTCTACAGTGGATGCTGCAGCATAGGATTGAAGGTGAGATGAGGCTGCGTGCATTACAGCAGTGACAGCTTTCACTGACAGCTGCTGTCAGCCACCTTTTTACACTCTTATAAATGCAGCTGTTTGCAGGTGGTAATCAGCCAATCTCTGCTGTGCTTTGCAAGTGGCCCACCACAGATGGCACTCCAAAAAAACAACATGCTTGTTGAGATCTTGGTTGGGTCTTGGTTGATGAAAAGCTCAACATCAGACAGCAACCCTGTGCTGGGCTGCAGCAAGAGCAGTGTGGGCAGCAGGGGAAGGGAGGGGATCCTGTCCCTTGGCTCTGCTCTCCTCAGACCCCACCTGCAGTCTTGGGTGCAGTTCTGGAGCTCCCAATACAAGAAGCACATGGAACTGTTCGAGTGAGTCAAGAGGAGGCCACCAAGATGCTCAGAGGGCTGCAGCAGCTCTGCTCTGAGGACAGGCTGAAAGAGTTGGGGCTCTGCAGCCTGGAGAGAAGAAGGCTTTGAGGAGACCTTGGAGTGGCCTTCCAGTATCTGAAGGGGGCTACAGGAGGGCTGGGGAGGGATTATTTACAAGGGCTTGCAATGACAGGACAAGAATGAGTTTAAACTGCCAGAAGGGAGACTGAAACTGGATGTTAGGAAGAAGTTCTTTACAGTGAGGCTAGTGAGACACAGGTTGCCCAGAGAGGTTGTGGAGCACAGAACCTCCCTGGAATTGATCCACAACCTCCCTGGAAGTGTTCAAGGCAAGGCTGGATGAGACCCTGAGCAATCTGTTCTAGTGGAAGGTATCTCTGCAGAGAGTTGGAGCTGGATGATCTTTAAGATCCCTTCCAACCTAACCCATTCTATGATTCTAATTAACTCCTTAAAGACAGGCAACTCTGTGCTTCTGTACTCCACAACCTCCCTGAAGGTGCTCAAGGCCAGGTTGGATGAGGCCTTGAGCAACCTGTTCTAGTGGGAGGTGTCCCTGCCTGTGGCAGGGGGTTGGAACTGGCTGAGCTTTGAGGTGCCTTCCAACCACTCTCTGATTCTATGATTGATCTCTTCATTTCAGACCTCTAAGACCTCTGGGGTGCATTAAGTTGTAGCTAAGCTACATGACAATGAATACCAAGCAACATGGGAACTCAACATCAACTGCATTACACCAATACAGGGGGTGGGGGAGTAGAGGTTGATGATACAAAGCACAGTCCTCATTTTCATTCATGATGAAGGAAGCTCTGTTATTAAACACCACTTGACACAAAAGGCTGGCAACATAATACACAATCAACTATCAAACTAAAACCCATTGAAGAGGTTTTTTTCCCCTGAACAACTGAAGTATTTCCCATTGATTTTACATGAGGAACCAACACATCCAGATTTCCATGCCTGCAAGAGAACAATCCTCTTCAGAAAGGAAGAAAACTGCCTGTAGCAAAATCTGTTTTTTTTGCACCATATCATTTTCCAAGCTTCTGTGGTTACTTTTGCAGCAGTTATTTAATGGCCACTTTTCAAGCTAAAAAAAAAAGGTATTTTGCCACTTCCAGTCTCTGTTATTCACTGTGAGTGCTTGAAGGACTGAAAATCTTGTCTACAGCATCTTGTGATTTTAGGATCATGGAATCAAGGAATGTTAGTGGTTGGAAGCTAATTGAGTCCAACTCCTCCCTGGCCAAAGCAAGATCCTTGAGGGTAGTCCACACAGGAATGCATCCAGATGGGTCTTAAAGTCTCCAGAGAAGGAGACTCCATAGAATCATAGAAGCAACCAGGTTGGAAGAGACCTCCAGGCTCATCCGGCCCAACCTAGCACCCAGCCCTGGCCAAGCAACCAGACCATGGCACTAAGTGCCCCAGCCAGGCTTGGCTTCAACACCTCCAGCCACAGAGACTCCACCACCTCCCTGGGCAGCCCATTCCAATGCCAATCACTCTATCTAGGAAGAAGTTCCTCCTAACATCCAGCCTAGACCTCCCCCAGCACAACTTGAGGCTGTATTGTTCTGTTGCTGCTTGCCTGGCAGCAGAGCCCAACCCCACCTGGCTACAGCCTCCCTTCAGGTAGTTGTAGACAGCAATGAGCTCTGCCCTGAGCCTCCACTTTGCCAAAGAGATCTACCTTTGCTTTTTGAATATTATGGAATGGCAACAACCATGGCATTGGTCAGGATCATAGGCAAGAAGTCAGTTCTCTTCTCAAGTTCTTGTAAATAACCTCAGACACAGAGTCAGTATCATCTAATCAGGTCCTTATACAGACACTCAGTATTTAATCATGAACTTGCACCTGGAGGTGTTGAAGCCAAGCCTGGCTGGGGCACTTAGTGCCATGGTCTGGTTGATTGGCCAGGGCTGGGTGCTAGGTTGGGCTGGATGAGCTTGGAGCTCTCTTCCAACCTACTTGATTCTATGATTCTACAATTCTCTGATTCTTTTGGTTGTACCTGGTTGTCTTCCTAAGGGACTAACGACCTTTCCCTACCTCCCTGCCCTCTGATTGACTCAGCTCCTCCCTCAGAGGACCATGATTGGAATTTAAGGGCATGCTAACTCTCACCCTTGTAAGAGAACCCTGTGGACATTGCTGAGGGGTGAAAAGAGCACAGCTTTTATCACAGCTTTGAAGTTTCAGCACCATCCTGACATTCAAGTCACGCAGCTTTTGGGCTGTTGGAAAGCTCTCTGATGCATTCAAGCATGGTGATGTTTATATATATATATACACATATATAAGTGCTGACATACATTTCTGTCCCTGTTAATAGAAGCAGGGAACATGATTTGTATTTTGTTGAGTCACACACTAGTATTTTTGGATTGAGATGTCTTCAGCAGGTACCAATGCCAGGCCAAAACCTAATGCTGTTGGCTGGCCATTAAGTCCAGGCTCAGTCCAGAAGCTCTTACTCAAGCAGAATAGCAGTGAAGTGTCATAGAATGGTTTAGGTTGGAAGGGAACTCAAAGCTCAGGGACACTTCCCACTAGAACAGGTTGCTCAAGGACTCATCCATCCTGTCCTTGAACACCTCCAGGGAGGTTGTGGAGCACAGAAGCACCCAATGGGATCAAAGATCACATTGGTTGCTTCTGTGCTCCACAACCTCCCTGGGCAACCTGTGCCAGCGTCTCACCACCCTCACTGTAAAGAACAGATCCACACTCATACCAGCACAACCTGCCAGCATCACACATCCATTACAGCACAACTCACACTTAAAGGCAAGCCTGAAAGATGGAATTTTACTGCTGAGCCATCACAACATGCTGGATGCAGCAGACAGCCTGTGTGACACTCTGTGATACACACTGGACTGTGGTTCACTGCAGAATGTTAAATGTAAGATAACTGGGCCTCCCTATACTTCTCCCCTTCCCAAAATCCTGATCTCTTGACTGATTCTTCTCTAAATGCCTTCAAAACCTTTATAACCCTTCAGGTTTTGAAGCAGGATCACTTTCATTGCGCTCTTATTTCACTGAGGTTTGCCCTGTGGCAGAAAAAAAAACCCAAAACCACTTTGCCAGGGATTAATAAACCTGAAAACCACAATCAAAGTGTCATAAAAAACATATTTCTTAAATATTGAGCCCTCTGCCAGTTAATTCTATCTTCCAAATGCAGATAGCAGCTGAAATGTCACTGCACTATCACAGGCTCACAGGATGTCAAGGGTTGATAGGGACCCAAAGAGATCAGCCAGTCCAACCCCCCTGCCACAGCAGGACCATACAATCTAGCTCTGGGCACACAGGAACTCATCCAGAGAGGCCTTGAAAGGCTCCAGACAAGGAGACTCCACAGCCTCTCTGGGCAGCCTGTGCCAGTGCTCTGGGACCCTTACAGCCAACAAGTTGCCCCTTGTGTTGAGCTGGAACCTCCTGTGCTGCAGCTTCCATCCATTGATGCTTGTCCTATCCCAGGAAGCAGTGAGCAGAGCCTGTCCCCCGCTCCTGACCCCCAGCCCTCAGATAGTTATAGACTTTTATTAGAGCCCCTCTCAGTATTCTCTTCTTCAGACTAAACAGCCCCAGGGCCCTCAGCCTCTCATCAGCCACAGAATCATAGAATCAACCAGGCTAGAAGAAACCTCCAAACTCATCCAGTCCAACCTAGCACCCAGCCCTATCCAGTCAACTAGACAATGGCACTAAGTGCCTCATTCAGTCCCCTTCTGAACACCTCCAGGGACAGTAACTTCACCATACATCCAAGTTTTCATTCACTACCCATTGCATTGCTTATGTTTAACTTCTAAAGCTGGTGATAAAGGCAAGCCGAAAATAATCACAGAATCAAGCAGGTTGGAAGAGAGCTCCAAGCTCATCCAGTCCTACCTAGCACCCAGCTCTATCCAATCAACCAGACCACGGCACTAAGTGCCCCAGCCAGGCTTGGCTTCAACACCTGCAGGGACGGCGACTCCACCACCTCCCTGGGCAGCCCATTCCAATGCCAATCACTCTCTCTGCCAACAACTTCTTCCTGACATCCAGCCTAGACCTCCCCTGACACAACTTGAGGCTGTGTCCCCTTGTCCTGTTGCTGCTTGCCCAGCAGCAGAGCCCAACCCCACCTGGCTACAGCCTCCCTTCGGGTAGTTGTAGACAGCAATGAGCTCTGCCCTGAGCCTCCTCTTCTGCAGGCTGCACACCCTCAGCTCCCTCAGCCTCTCCTCACAGGGTTTGTGTTCCAGGCCATGACCTTTTACTGAGGTGAGGTCATTTGCAGACAGAGGCAGATGCAAACATACTGGAGAGAAAATCCTAGCAGGGGTGTTTCCAAGTGAATACTTCTCCTGGGAGGCTGGCTGGTGTGATGCTGCGCTTCAGCCCGGCACAGCTACCCCATCCCCAGCTTTCCCCTTAATGAACAGCAGCAATGCCCAACACTTAATCTAATCTGGATGTATTTTTAGATGTCTTTGATATTTTATGGCTATCATTAACTCAGCTATGGTTTCAAGGCAAAATTCCCTGGGCAGGAATAAGACTGACTGAACTCCTTGTTGCAGAACAAGCCCTTGAGGACTGTGTTTCTCACCAAGCAAAAGGCTGTTCAGTACTACTGGCTTTTCATAGAATCAGCCAGGGTTGGAAGGGACCACAAGGAGCAGCCAGTTCAAATCCCCCTGCCATGGGCAGGGACACCTCACACCAGGTCAGGCTGCTCACAGCCTCAGTCAGCCTGGCCTTAAACACCTCCAGAGATGGGGCCTCAAACACGTCCCTGGAAATCCACTTCCAGGCTCTCACCACCCTCATGCTGAAGAACTTCTTCCTAACATCCAGGCTGAATATACCCATTTCCAGCTTTGCTCCATTCCCCCCAGTCCTGTCACTACCTGACAGCCTAAAAAGCCCTTCCCCAGCCTTCTTGTAGCCCCCTTAAGATACTGGAAGGTCACAATAAGGTCACCACAGAGCCTTCTCCTCTCCAGACTGAACAGCTCCAACTCTCTCAGTCTCTCTTCACAGCAGAGCAGCTCCAGCCCTCTGATCAACCTCATGGCCCTTCTCTGGACACCTTCCAGCACATCCATAGCCCTCTTGTACCAGAGGCTCCAAAACTGGATGCAGTACTCCAGATGGGGTCTCCACAGTGCAGAGCAGACAGGGAGGATCACTTCCCTCGCCCTGCTGCCCACACTTCTCTTGCGACAGCCCACGCTCTGGTTGCTCTCTGGGCTGCCTAGGGAGGTGGTGGAGGCCCCATGCCTGGAGGTGTTTGAGGCCAGGCTGGCTGAGGCTGTGGGCAGCCTGCTCTAGGGTAGGGTGTCCCTGGGCATGGCAGGAGAGTTGGAACTGGCTGCTCCTTGTGGCCTTTTCCAACCCTGCCTGACTCTACGATTCTAAACCCTGTTTCATCTTCAGTCTCCAGATGCAGCTGGGACACCTTAAGGAGAGAGAGACATCCACAGATTAAGTGGCTAGCAATAGAATAAATCACTTGAGAGCCTGCATGCTTAGTGCAGCTCACTACAGTTGCACAGGAAGTGTATAGGAACCTCCTTGAAGAAAACCAAATCATTTCATTACCATTTATACTAGAAAGAAGTGGGCTGGGTCAAGGGTATGATGAAAGGAGGTTGAAATGAGGTTGTAATAAGGTGGATGTTGATCCCTTTTCTCCAGTAACAAGTGACAGGATGAAAGGAAATTGCCTTAAGTTGCACCATGAGAGGCTTAGGTTGGATATGAGGATAAATTCTTCTCCTAAAGGATTGACAAGCCCAAGGCTGCCCAGGAAAGTGGTTGAGTCACCATCCCTGGAGGTATCTGGCACTTAGGGACATGGCTGAGTGGTGGACTTGGCAGTGTAAGATTTACAGTTGGGAGAGATGATCTTAAAGACCTTTCCCAACCTAAATGACTCTGTGCTTCTACGTTCTGTCCCCTCAGCTGCTCTTCAGAAGGGTCTGAGGGAGAAGTCTAGGGAAAACCTTGCAACTGCAGCACAGGCTCCGCTTTCCTCCCCACTGCACACACAGCTGCAAGCTGATCACTCACACACTGCTTTACATTTCCTGCCCCCCATCCACAGCCTCTTGCAGGCAGCAGCAAAGAGCAATGCTGTGCTCCTTCCTGTGGCAGTGGTTTATCTGCTGCATGTGGTGTGAGAAGAAGCCCTGAGTGCACAGGGCAGCATTAGCTGCACAGGGCTCAGAGCAGAAGCAGAGACTGCTTTCCTCCTAACCATTTCAGAGCCTACTTCTAACCTCAGTCAGCACAATTTTCTTGGACATAAAAGAGGTTTGCAAGCTGATGCAAAGATTTTCTGGCAACCTGAAAATGCTTCTTTTCTGGTGTTGGGCCACCTGAAGGGAAGAGGTCATCACCTGCTCACCAGTTCTGGATGCAGTGCAGAGTGCACTCAGCCTCCCCATGCAGCTTCGACTGAGCCCTCTCTGGAGATACTCAAAACCCAATGGGATGTGTTCCTGTGTGATCTGCTGTAGATGATCCTGCTCTGGCAGGGCGGTTGGACTGGATGAGCTGTGGAGGTCCCTTCCAGCCCCTGACATTCTGTGACTCTGTGATCATCTATCACTCCCCAACGACGTGGCAGTTCCACCGCTGCACAGACATGGTTAGTGATACAGGCTTGCCTCCTGGGGAGGCTAACCCACGTTTCCAAACTCATTGCCAAGGATCACTGGCCCTCCACCCCCACTGCTCACAGAAACACAGCCAAAACAATATTTCATCTTCATTTTCCCACAAAAGGGCCTCTCAATTATGTCAGGATCCTCTTGCTTATTTAGAAAGGCCCCGGCAGTAACTTCTAAGTGCACTCCTGCCACGAGAGCTTGGAAGAGGAAGATTTGTGCTCTGTCTTCAAATGGGTAATTCTCAGATACCATAGTTATGGATGAGTGTAGGCTAAAGCAATTAAATCTAATGCCCTAGGAGAAGTCAGAAGCTATTTCTGACTGAATGACCTCAAAAGGGTGTGTACAAATGCTCTGTTCTATGACACTAGTGAACTAGGGAGGCATCTGAACATGTTCAGTAGCAGGTTTTTTTCCCCCTCTCAAAGCAGAGAGCTTTTACTTTCTTGGTTTGGTCATATTTAACTCCTGACACCAGCCTGTTGCTGCCACAGGCTACCAGGTATGACTACAACAAAACAATGAAAGCTCTACAGAAATCTTGAAAGGAGTCATATGTTCAGTTTGGGGAAGCAAAGAGTCTCAAAGCTAGAAGGAAGCCAAGACAAACAGGAATGGATTGCTCAAATCAAGAAGTGGGCTGGTACAGAACTTCCTTTCTTCATTATTCCTAATCAGTTTAAGAACACGATTCATTTGTTAACCCTCATTCTGTACAAGTCAAGAGAGGGGGAAAAAAAAAGTGAGTTGCCCATTGAATGCACAGCAGAATAATGGAAGGAAGCTGCAGGTACTGCCATGCCTTTGAAAATCATTCACTCCTTGCTAAAACTCTTACGTAGGTATTTGTGTCCATCTCTCCGCCACGGACAATATTTACGTCTGAAGAGCTTCTTGGCTGAAGGCCAAATAGAGAAATCCAGAGAGGTCTAGCAGGAAGATTGTGTCCACCTCTGAATCACTGGACCAGAGTGTATATATTAAGAAGCAATCACACAGCCTTTCAAGTGGAAGATGCTGCCTGAGCCCACACTTCAGCTCCCAAAGTGATGAGCGGTTTGCTGAGCTTCCTGTAACGCAATTACGCTGCGATGGGAGCAGCTCTCGCCAGATTCATCTAATGCTGAGCAGCAAACTGCAAAATAACTCTTGATTAAGTGCAGCTGACCCTCAAGACAGCCTTCAGACTTTTAATTAAGATCTTTAAAGAAAGTTTACTTTGCACACGGACGCAGCAATTGCTTGGAATTATCTTGCAACCGCTAAACCGTCTCGAGGATGAGTTTACTACGTTAACTGACCTGTGCTGGTGGTCCCTTGGGTAAACTACAGCTGTTCTCTCACAGGAAATCTGTAAACCAAGCTTTAAAAAACAGGAAAAAAACCCAACACCCAAAAAAACAACCAAAAACCCCAAAGCAAACCCTCTCAGAGAAAACAAACATCGTTTCCCCCAAGGCAGTGCAGTCTATGCACCACACGTTTAGAAGTCAATCCTGACACAATACTGCCTTAAAAAGCCAAGAATGTGTTCATGGTTTGCAAAGGGGAGGGAAAAACAACATTTAGGGTAAGAGTAAAAACCTGCCTCATTAGAGATAAAGTAAGACATTTTCTGCCCCTGTACTCGGCACTGGTCAGGCCACACCTGGAGTGCTGTGTCCAGTTCTGGGCTCCTCAATTCAAGAGAGATGTTGAGATGCTGGAAGGTGTTTGGAGAAGGGCAGCAAGGCTGGGGAGGGTCCTGGAGCACAGCCCTGTGAGGAGAGGCTGAGGGAGCTGGGGGTGAGCAGCCTGCAAAAGAGGAGGCTCAGGGCAGAGCTCATTGCTGTCTGCAGCTACCTGAAGGGAGGCTGTAGCCAGGTGGGGTTGGGCTCTTCTCTCAGCCAAGCAGCAAGAGAAGAAGGGGACACAGTCTCAAGCTGTGCCAGGGGAGGTTTAGGCTGAATGTTAGGAAGAAATTATTGGCAGAGAGAGTGATTGGCATTGGAATGAGCTGCCCAGGAGGTAGTGGAGTCACCAATCCTGGACATGTTTAGAAGTTGTTTGGATGTGGTGCTTGAGGATATGGTTTAAGGGTGAACTTTGTAGAGTAGGGATAACAGTTAGGCTTGGTGATACAGAGAGGCTTTCCCAACCTGACTGTTTCTGTGATCCTTTTTCACTGGCTAATATTCTCCATGCCGACTACACCATCTCAGTGTGCAGCTAAGTCACTTCTGTTTCAATTAAAATCAGTGGCAAGCTTCATTAATTATCACCAGACATTTATGGTAATGGAAATATACACCATGTAAAATGTTAAGCACTTGGCAATTAAGTTATACCTTTGAGTTATTAAGAAACAATTACCTTAGAGCAGTGAGTTTTATTTGCTGTGTCAGGAGTTGACAATGTCTAGGAGCAGAAGGTTGAATTCTTTTTCCTTCTATATATTTATTCTCCATGAAAAGATGAAGAAAGTTACAAACCCTCTGCATTTACTTCCCACTGAAAGAGCTACCAAAAAAAGACATCACTGCATTTTTATGAGCATCAGTAACTATATTAATGATGTTTATTCTCAGTAAGTGGGAAATCACAGTGAATGACTGAAGGATTACTGCCTCTGGCCACCCTGATCTAGGGTAAGGTGTCCCTGCCCAGGGCAGGGAGGTTGGAACTAGATGATCCCTGTGGTCCCTTCCATCCCTGACTTCTATACTGCTATTCCATTTGCTTAATGCTAGAATTTATTTGCAATCACTGCCAAAAGGAAAATCTTAAATAAATATTAGTTGGGTTGGAATTTCATCCAGTTCAGGGAATTTAAGCTACAAACAACAACAGTGAAACAGGATGAAGAGCTATTAAAAATATAGTTGGATCTGGAGAATGGCAAAAGCACCAAGACTGTAGATAATCATGATGGTCTTTGCTTTAAAAAGTGAAACACCACAGAAACTTTAAAAGTGCTGGGGGGGGAGGGGGGAGGGTGAAAAATAGCTCATAGTAGGCTGAAGATGAGCCAGCAGTGTGCCCAGGTTGCCAAGAGAGCCAATGGCATCCTGGGCTGAATCAGGAGCAGTGTGGCCAGTAGGACAAGGGAGGTTATTCTGCCCCTGTACTCAGCACTGCTCAGGCCACACCTTGAGTGCTGTGTCCAGTTCTGGGCTCCTCAATTCAAGAGAGATGTTGAGGGGCTGGAGGGTGTCCAGAGAAGGGCAGCAAGGCTGGGGAGAGGCCTGTCCCTGTGAGGAGAGGCTGAGGGAGCTGGGGGTGGGCAGCCTGCAGAAGAGGAGGCTCAGGACAGAGCTCATTGCTGCCTACAACTACCTGAAGGGAGGCTGTAGCCAGGTGGGGTTGGGCTCTGCTGTCAAGCGAGCAGCAACAGAACAAGGGGACACAGCCTCAAGTTGTGCCAGAGGAGGTCTAGGTTGGATGTTGGGAGGAAGTTGTTATCAGAGAGAGTGATTGGCACTGGAATGGGCTGCCCAGGGAGGTGGTGGAGTCTCTGTCCCTGGAGGTGTTGAAGCAAAGCCTAACTGAAACCCACAGATGTACCTACAGAGCACCTGGAACTAGATGCCCTGCGATGGATAAAATAAAGAGGTGAGAGAATTTCTCCTACTATCTGACAGTAAGAGAAAAACAAAAACAAGTATTAAGGCTGATGCAGATTATTGATTTTCTAATCAGAATGTGGAACCTGCCTAATTATCCAAGTGGTACAGGCTGATACAGTGCTGTTAGCTCACATGCAAAGCCCCTGCTGTTCAAAAGCCATCTGATCATTAGTAAGCTATGTCCTTTCCGGCAGAGCTGCAAAGCTAAAATATCTGGTTGCATCTTTTGATGGCATCATTAGAGTTCTTCATTAATTTTTGGGTTGGTTTTGTTGCTGTTGTTTCTTTTTTTTTTTCCCCAGAAATAATTTTACAGCCTTTTCCCATCAACAACACAAGACACAAGAGCATCATGCAGGCCTTTATAGTCATCTAGCACCGTATCTGATCGCCCATAGCAGCCACCAAAAAAGGATGCTCTGTGGAAAACTATTAATACAGGTCATGCAAAGTGATACTGCCCTGGTGCACGGATCCAGCCCTACAATTTGTGATTCAGAACCTTCCAGATCAAAAGGTGGTGGCTTTGTAAAGAGAAGGACATCCTCAAGAGAGTTTTGCACGGAATGCATTGCAAAGAAGTCAGAAAGAGTACATTAAAAAGAAAGTGTGGAACAGAAACTTCACTATTCCTGAAATGAATCCAACATGTTAAATTAGGAAACTTATGCAACTAATTATATCCTAGCAGTAGAAACAGTATCAAAGAGCAATGAGAGTTTTTTTCTGAGCATCTCAAGCTGTCTCTTTTTTTTTCCAGCATGTCAATTGAGAATAAAAATAATACAAACTCCTCACAACCACTAAAGAAGAAAGCCCACAGTTAAATTTGCAGCAAATCTGGAGTTCCCCTTTGATCATTCTAAGGCAACAGTTATAGAATTCTATCACAGGCAGGATATCAGGGGTTGGAAGGGACCCAAAGAGATCATTGAGTCCAATCCCCCTGCCAGAGCAGGACCATACAATCTAGTGCAGGTCACACAGGAACACATCCAGATAGACCTTAAAAGTCTCCAGAGAAGGAGACTCCACAACCTCTCTGGGCAGCCTGTTCCAGAAACCACACAATCTAGCTCAGATCACACAGCAACACATCAGATAGGTCTTGAAAGGCTCCAGAGAAGGAGACTGCACAGCCTCTCTGGGCAGCCTGTGCCAGTGCTCTGGGACCCTTACAGTCAACAAGTTCTCCCTTGTGTTGAGCTGGAACCTCCTGTGCTGCAGCTTCCATCCATTGCTCCTTGCCCTATCACAGGGAGAAGCAACTCAAGCAACCCAAAATAATCTAAATAACCATCAGCAGCAAGGACAGAGAGAAACACTGTGACATCCCAGGACAATGCTTCTGAAAAGCTCCAACATCCCAGCATTTGAAGGTAGCTGTGCAGGTGTTCAATATGCACACGCTCCATGTGTAGGTGATGTGGTGTGGCATAAATATTTTACTAGCAGGAGTTTAAGTTACTGACTCATTGCTCACAAAAGGTACCAATGTTCTTTTCTGATTTAATAAGTGTTCATCTTTTCAGTGCTCCTGAATGATTGAAAACAGAAGACTTTAGTCTCTGAAAAGCACTTTCTTCAGAAACCTGCAGGAAAGATCTTCAGATTTCCAACTGGGAGTTGCAGGGGAAAAGAGAGAGAGCTACTGAGGTGCACAAAAAAAGAAGCCTAAACCCATGGAACTGACAGCTCTGCTCTCCAGCACAACTGTACTGGAGTCAGGAATAAATCCTTTCTCTAGTAGCAGAAGTTTGCAAAGCTGTTGGCTTTTCCCAGCACTTGGCAAGTTTATATTCACAAACAAACTAAGCAATTGACTCCTGAATGTAGGTCACAACACTCATTCCTCAGGTGGTTGGCCTATTTCTCTCTTCTTTGAAAAGGCAAACAGAAAAAGAAGAGCAAACTGTGCATAACTATCATCTTTACAGAGTCATTTCCCTATGGAAATGAGAAAGGAAAATATCACCCCTGGGACAGTTCCTTATTGCTAACTACAGGCTGAGAGGTGATCTGCTGGAGAGCAGCGCTGTGGAGAGGCACCTGGGAGTGCTGGTGGCTAACAAGTTACCCATGGCACAGCAATGTGCCCTGGTGGCCAAGAGGGCCAATGGAATCCTGGGGTGTATTAGGAGGAGTGTGTCCCGCAGATCAAGGGAGGTTCTCCTCCCCCTCTACTCTGCCCTGCTGAGACCTCATCTTGAATACTGTGTTCAGATTTGGGCTCCCCAGTTGAAGAGGGACAGGGATTTGTTGGAGAGGGTCCCGCAGAGGGCTACAGGGATGATGAGGGGACTGGAGGGCATGGCTGATGAGGAGAGGCTGAGGGACCTGGGGCTGCTTAGTCTGGAGAAGACTGAGAGGGGATTAGATAAATGTTTCTAAGTATCTGAAGGCTGCCAGGAGCAGGGGGACAGGCTCTGCTCACTTGCTGCCTGGGATAGGGTGTAAGTTGCAGCAAAAGAGATTCTACCTCAACACAAGGGAGAACTTGTTGACTGTAAGGGTCCCAGAGCACTGGAATAGGCTCTGCAGAGAGGTTGTGGAGTCTCCTTCTCTGGAGCCTTTCAAGGCCTGTCTGGATGTGTTCCTCTGTGATCTGTGTTACATAGTATGGTCCTGCTCTGGCAGGGGGGTTGGACTGGATGATCCCCTTGGGTCCCTTCCAACCCATAATATCCCATGATCCTGTGAACTACTGCTTCATTCCCCACTTCTTATTCCAAAAAACCAAACATTTAAACCTAAATAAACGTCTAGATCAATGATTTG
This sequence comes from Pogoniulus pusillus, assembly GCF_015220805.1. NCBI lineage: Eukaryota > Metazoa > Chordata > Aves > Piciformes > Lybiidae > Pogoniulus > Pogoniulus pusillus. Next base: position 2,905,584 of record NC_087288.1, on the reverse strand, counting down.
AAAGTGAAACACTGAAAACACACACACAGAGCCTTGCATTACTTCAACCTGCATATCAGAGTGAGCTTCGTTTCAGGAGATCACACCATAGGTCTCACCCTACATAGCCCATTCCTACAACACAAATAGTCCAGAGAGCTCTAACAGGCTCTGCTGCAGTCAGGAACAGCTTAACAGAGGTAGCAGCAGGCACTCCATCCATGTACTCAGTCACATCTGAGTACATGTCACCTCCAAGCTGCTTGTCTCAAGACTTTTTTCTTTCCCCTTTCAAATGGTTCAGGTTTTTCTTTGTTCATTTGTCCAATTCTGCAATTGGTATTTGATCAGGGGGCTGGAAAAAAAAAATAAACCACCAAAAATACTGCCTGAATATCTGGTAGTCATTAACTTAGAATTACAGAAATCCCTGAAAATAATTCCTAGGATGGCTGGCACCTTGAAAACCAAGGCAACTTTAGAGAGCGCCTTAAGCGGCGGCGGCAGGGACAGAGACTTAAAGGTAGTACTACTGCTCGATTGCCTTTCGTATCACAGCAACGTTTCAAGCTCCTTCACACAGATCTGCTCAGATAAAAGTTATAACGCTGGCATTTGCAGCTGCCAAAATTGCCATTTGCAATTAAAAATTAAAACTGGCACTCTTCCTATGCAGGCAATTATCTAAACGCAGCTGGCGATCTTCCTTGTTTACAGCGCTGCTGTGTCATGACTTCGCTCTGTTTGGAAATGTGCTTCTTTCCCTCCCTCCCCACCTCCCATTTATCCCACTCCCCCCCCCCCACCCCACCCCGGCTCGAGGTTTAAGCTCATCATTCCTAACTTGAACTCCTTTCCATGATTTCCATCACGATCTCAAAGAGAAAGGTCCAACAACAGGATTTCTCTCCAAGAAAAAGGGTCCGCAAACACAAATTTCGCCTGGCGACTCCAGGCGCTGCAGGAAGCTGAATTCCTGGTGAGTACTTCGGTGGTTCTAGCAACACTTAATTTACATCCATCAGGACAACACCTGTGAGAACCCAAACGGCAAAACCATCCCGACTAAATGCCCTCCAAGGAGAAAGTTCACTACTGTAGCTGATTTCCCTAATAAAACGAAGAGGATGGACAAGTCTTCTAAGCAGACACAAATCCTTTCACTGGATAAAATACATCCATTACGTTTCTCCTGCTTGATACCCACGGCAGTTATTATCTACCAAATCAATCTGTCCACAAAACAGCTTATTAAATCAGCCTGCCACGTTTTGGGTAAGATCTTTTATCACTTAGCAAAACTTCTACTAAAGTAGGGTGATTCCCCTGCTGCCTGGAGTACACTGCATGGTATCAAACACCTTTTAGGGAGCAGTTGCTTTTTGTTTTGCTGTTAACTGCTAGCCTGATTCCAGCAACTATCAGGGAAACAGAGTTGCCTACAGCAGGTATGTTAAATCTTGTGTGGCTTACTTCTGTTTTCTGAAGGCAAACACAGAAATACCTCCTCTATCCCTGATACAGCGCTGCCTATACTCCCTCCTCTCTAATTTATCCCATCTCCCTCTAGGACTGTGACCCGACGCAAGCACCGCGCTGTGCATCTGGCTCAGCCATCCCGAAGACTTTTCAGCAGGGCCTTCTCCCCCATGTTACTAAAACTCGCAAAACCAGGTGATTGGTAATGAACACCACAGACTTCGCGGACACCTGAAGCATTGCGAAGCTTCAGCTGCTCCCCACACAGCTTCCCCAGGCCAGACCCTCTCGGTAAATTACGCAGCGCAAAGTGTGCAGCGCTCTGACAGTGCCGCTCTGCACCGTGCGATGCCACGGGGCTGTCCCTTAGTCGCTGGCTTCCTTGGACGGAGGGGGACGGGAGGAGGCACTTGCTAAGCGCAAAAGCGCAGAGCCGGCGGAGCGCGCTGGCACAGGGAACAGGCTGCCCACTGCGCCCTTCCTCGGGGCAGCCCCCGGCGCTGCGAGCGGCAGGTGGGCGCACCTGGGTCGCGATATCCGCGACTCCCCAAGGGGAGAAACGTCTGGCGCAGGAGGCAGAACTGCGGCTCGCTTTTCAAAGCGGGCTGCGTTCTCTGTCCACCTAAGCAAAACGCATCGGCTGCCATTCCCGCCTCGTATCCACCGCGCCCCGCCACGATCCCGGCAGCGGCCGGTAACCCTCGCGGGGGCGGTCGCTGACCCTTCCGCGCAAACTGGCGGCCTCAAGTGCCCCGGAGACAAGCAATCATGTGCTCCCCCGGTGCTGTGCCGTGCGCCCCTCCGGGTCTGTCTGTCCGGTGCACCGAGCCTCCCTCCCAGTCACCTCCCACCGAAGGTTGCGCGGATATTCCGCGCCGCAGGTGGCTGCCCTCCTCGCCGATGACTCCCGGCCACTTTTAGCGCAACTCGGCGGGGACTTTGCGCTCCCGTGGGGACCGACCGCTGAGCGCAGAGCGATGCTCGGGGAGCGCAGCGTTGGCATGGAAGGTCCGCACCGCGGAGTGCCGTATGGCACCGGCGGCGGGCCGGGGGTATGGGGCGGGAAGAGCGGGGAGCGAGTCTGTACTCACACGAAGGCGTGGTAGACGAAGGCCCAGCCGCGGGGCCGCTCCAGCACGTTGTACAGGTAGTTCTGCAGCCGGCGGTACTTGGCGTTCCTGCGGCAGCTCGGCCCGCTGCTGTACGACAGTGGCTTCCCCAGCAGGCTCATACGGGCGCCGTGCTTCCCGCGGCGGCCCTCCCGCAGCCCGGCGGGGGCGGCCGTGCCGCCGGTGCCCAGGAGCAGCAGGCCGTCGCCGCGGGCACCGGAGCTCGCCAGCGCCCTGCCCCGGCCCGACTCCACATCCTTCATGCCCGCCGCCGCTCCGCTCTTCATCCAGAGCCCCGCGGAGCCGCCCTCCTCCCCGCCGCCGTGGTTGCGGGGCATGGCATCACCCCGGGAGCCGGGGCGAGTGCCGGGGCCTCGGCGGAGCAGGGCGCGGGCGGCGGCGGCCAGACAGCCCGCGGCAGCGGGCCGCAGGAGGCACCGGGGGCCGAGGGTCTCCGGGCGGTGCCCGCGGGGCGCGGGGGCACGGGCCACTTTGGGCGGCCGGCGCGGCGGGGCCGGGCTGCGGCAGCTTCGCGGGCGCCCCAGCCAGGGAGCGGGCGCCCCCCCCGGGCGCACTCTTCTCCCGGGCGGCGGAGCCCCGCCACCAGCCCCCGCCGCGCCGCCCGGCGTGGCTCCGCGGCCCGGGACGGGGCGGAGGGAGGTGCGGCTCCGGCGGAGAGGCCGCGGGGAAGAGCGGCTCCGGGCCGCGGCTCGGTAGTGCCTTTCGCCGCCCGCTGCCTTGCTGCCGGGCCGTGCAAGCTGTTGCTTTTGCTCCCTGTCGGCGAGGACGGCGAGGACGGCGAGGAAGGCAAGCCGGCGGGGGCTGGGGGGGCAAGGCAAGGGGCCGCGCTGCCGGGAATCTCCGCGTTTTGGGGCTGGAAGCGGCGAAGGCAGCGGCGGTGCCCGCGGCGAGGCAGGCGACCGGCGGGACGCGGCGCCCGCGGGCTATGCGTGCTCCCGGGAAATGTCCATTTAAGTCCGAGAAAGTAACAAAACTGCCCGAAGTCTCGGCAGCGGCTCAGCCGGCGGCGGGACCCTGCTGCAAGCGGAGAGCGCGGCCGGCCCGGGCGGGGCAGCGCAGGCGATCCACCGACTGTTCGCCCCGAGGGGGCGGCGCAGCCGGCACCGCCGCTCTGGCCCTTCCGCCGTGCCCCGGTCCCCGGCGGCGGCGAGAGAGTGCGAGTCCCGTAAGAGCGGCGGTGCGGCGGGGGCTGCCCTCCCTGTGGGCTCTCCCCAAGTGCCCAGCGGCTCCGGTCCCGGCGCGGTGCGGGAGGAGAGCAGCGGTGCCGCTGCCCGGTGCCCGAGCTGTGCCGAGGAAGCAAAGCTCCCCCTGCCGAGAGCGGGCCTTTAACTCCCCGCCGCATCAAGGTGAGCTCGCAGGGGAAAATAAATAAATAAATAAAAATTAAATCCAGCCCTCCGCACCTCCCCGCCAGGCTTTGCCCGCCGTTTATTCCCGTGCTCAGCGAGGCACCCGCCAACGGCAGCACCCTCCCCAGATCACGGCCCCCCACGGCTGCCTGTCAAAGGTGGTCGCCGCTCTTGTCGTTCCCCGAGGCTCCGGGGGATGCTTCGGGAGCCTTGCGGAGCCCGAGGCCAGAGCGGGAGCACCCGAACGGGCACTTCAGAGGGGCTTTTGCTACTCTCCATGACATACTTGCAGCCTGAGCACTGCAGTGTGGGAATGGGACGCTAATTCGTGAAGGGTTAATGAAAAGTGACAATGTGGGCGCTAATGTGATGGACAGATCAATAGAGGCATTCTGAAATTCAATTAAATTTCAGCTTTTTTCTTCATTAGAGGCCAAGCTCCCAAGCCTTTGATTAACACACCATCTCCAGCTTGAAGAAAACAAGCAGTAAGCAGTCAAGCAGATGTCATATTCTGGCTGAGGACTTTAAGCTTGTGCCTCTACTGAAGAAAGAAGGAAGCACTGACAGTGCTAATTTACTGCTACAGCCTCTCCGGAGCCATTCCATCAGTTGTCTTTATTTAATCTTCCCTTGTTCACCGCACTTCCTCCTCCACTGCAGGCAGATCCAGACAGGAACTTTCTAACACATGAACCACAGTGACCACTCTCACTCCTGATAAGTGATGGCAGAAACAGCACACATGTCAAAACAGATGTTAAGTAGTTGATATGAGTATCCACAGCAACTCCATGAATATTTAAGCTTTCCAGTGGCACATATCTACTCCTCTTTCTTTGACTTGTAAATTGAGTTAGCTAATCCTTCATTTACTACTTGTTTGCATTTCCCTGGTTTGATATGCAGGTGCTTATATTCTTCATTTCTCTCATTGCTATGTACTCATTCACAACCAGCATGCTCGTCACATCAGCTGGGCCTCCAGCACCATGCTCAGATAAATGCTCCACTGACCTTAGCCACTGGAGTAAAATATTGTCATAGAATGGTTTGGATTGGAAGAGACTCAAAAGATCATCTAATTCCAATCCCCTGCCATGGGCAGAGACACCTTCCACTAGCCCAGGTTGCTCAAGGCCTCATCCAGCCTGGCTTTGAGTATTTCCAGAGAGAGTACATCCACAACTTCACTGGGCAGCCTGTGCCAGTGCCTCACCAACCTCACTGGAAAGAATTTCTTCTAATGTTCACTCTAAATCTACCATCTTCCATCTTAAAGACGTTCCCCAAGGTCTAATCACTGCAAGCCCTTGCAAAAAGTCTCTCCCCAGCTTTCTTGTAGGCTTGGGGTGTGTATGGTGCTCAAGGTCTAGAAAAGTGAACAGTGCCATTCCTTTGACTAAAATACTCAACTGATGATATTCAAAGTCTAGAAAGATTCACAGAATGATGTAATGGTTTTGGTTGGAAGAGACCTTAAAGATCAGTAGGTTCCAACCCTACTGCCATGGGCAAGGATGCTTTCCACTAGACCAGGGTGCTCCAGGCCCCATCCAGCCTGGCCTTCAACACCTCCAGAGATGAGGCATCCACAAATTCCCTGGGCCACCTGTGCCAGTGTCTCACCACCTTCACTGTAAAGAATTTCACTCTGACATCCAGTCTAGATCTACCCTCCTCAAGCTTCAGTCCATTCCCTCTCATCACTGTGAACTGTGCCGTTCCCAGGTGTTTAAAAGGAGGCCAGATGAGGCACTTAGTGCCATGGTTTAGTTAATTAGAAGGCTTAGGTGATAGGTTGGACCCGATGATCTGAGGTCTTTTCCAGCCTGGTTGATTCTGTGATTCTGCTCCTTCAATCGTGAGCACACAGAATCAGCCAGGTTGGAAGAGACACATGGTCCAGTCCACCCAGTAAGGCTCCCATCCCACAAGCCCTCACCCATGAGCTTCATTCACTTGGCACTGGTTGGCAACGGCACAGCTGGCAACGGCAGAGCTCACTGCGGATAGCATCGAGGTTTAAACTGAGGATTGGGCTAATAAGCAGCGAAAATGACCGAGCTCCGGTTCCTGATGCGCTTTTTGTGCTCCACTTAGAAATCTTGCTACAGGTCTGTGCCCTCTAGTGGCGCTTCGACTAATCTGTTAATAACAGCAAGGAAAGCAGCCTGGTGAGCACAGACCCCACGGGCCAATATTCACTTGTAACCGTAGCTGCCAGGAGAGCTAGAAGCAAGCAAAAGTAATGCTCTTAGTGATGAACGAAGTGTTTTATTCTTACGCCGTGCGAGCAGAAGTATTTTCCTATTTGTGATCCCTCATTAAAGAAAATGCTTTTAGAAGTCTGCCTCAGGTGAAGAGATTGAGGGTAATTAATCTAACTTCTACCTGTTAATATGTCAGGGTTGAACGCTGAGTAGATCATTAACACCCAGGCAGCTGCCTGCCCTCTAGCAGGCAGAGGAGCTGGGCTGGGTAAAAGAGCTACTCCTCTTCTTAAGTGCTTGTTGCAAATTACAGGTCTACATTTAGATACCCCTGATATTTTGGCTTGGGACTATATAATACCTACAGAGAGGAGCCGTGTGAAATTCTAGCATGTCCGCGTGGTCTGAGGTCACCCTGGGTTCAGGTGTCAGTAAGAGGATCTACTTGACGAAATCTCCAAGGCAAGAACATCCCAAGGAATCTTGACTTCTCAGGGCTGTGGGTACAGCACATCCCACTTGCAGGTGGGACAAGGAAAATGACAGCTGGGCAAGGCGCCCGTACTGTACTTAAGGGCAAATGTCACCGACATATTCTTCCCCAGCTGATCTGGTTGGAGATGTCCTTTCTCACTGCAGGGAGGGTTGGTCAAGATGACCTTCAAGGGTCCCTTCCAATCTGCTGCATGCAACGATTCTATGAGCGTTGCAAATCATCAGTTTTAAGATGACATTGATTTATTCCAAGTGTATACATCAAAGGTTACATAGAATCATAGAATCAACCAACATGGAAGAGACCTCTGAGATCAGCCAGTCCAACCTAGCACCCAGTCCTGGCCAAGCAACCAGACCATGGCACTAAGTGCCCCAGCCAGGCTTTGCTTCAGCACCTCCAGGCACACAGACTCCACCACCTCCCTGGGCAGCCCAATCCAATGCCAATCACTCTCTCTGAAAACAACTTCCTCCTAACATCCAGCCTAGACCTCCCCTGGCACAGTTTGAGGCTGTCCCCCCTTGTTCTGTTGCTGCTCGCTTGGCAGAAGAGACCAACCCCACCTGGCTACAGCCTCCCTTCAGGCAGCTGCAGGCAGCAATGAGCTCTGCCCTGAGCCTCCTCTGCTGCAGGCTGCACACCCCCAGCTCCCTCAGCCTCTCCTCACAGGGCTGTGCTCCAGGCCCCTCACCAGCCTTGCTGCCCTGCTCTGGACACCTTCCAGCACCTCAACATCTCTCTTGAATTGAGGAGCCCAGAACTGAACACAGTACTCAAGGTATTCTTTCCAATGTGCTACTTGTGATATGTTCTCTTAAATCAGTATTTCTAGGTTCCATTTTAATAAAAAAGATAAATAATTAATTTTAATAAAAAAGAGGAAAATAACCAGCAATGATATTCCCCTATGATATTAAATATTGTAAGAGAAGATGGTTTTGCAACAGCATGCAAACTTCTTTGCTAAGACATGATCCTCTGATCTCTGTCCAGAGCAGGGCCAGGAGGATGCTCAGAGGCTGCAGCAGCTCTGCTGTGAGCACAGACTGAAAGAGTTGGGGCGGCTCAGTCTGCAGAAGAGGAGGCTCCCAGGTGACCTTCTTGTGGCCTTCCAGGATCTGAAAGGGGCCTCCAAAAAAGCTGGGGAGGGACTTTTTAGGCTCTCAGGGAGTGGCAGGAGTGGGGGGAATGGAGCAAAGCTGGAGGTGGGGAGGGTCAGGCTGGAGGTGAGGAGGAAGTTGTTGAGCAGGAGAGTGGTGAGAGGCTGGAATGGGTTGCCCAGGGAGGTGGTTGAGGCCCCATGGCTGGAGGTGTTTGAGGCCAGGCTGGCTGAGGCTGTGGGCAGCCTGCTCTAGTGTGAGGCATCCCTGCCCATGGCAGCAGGCTTGGAACTAGATGATCCTTGTGGTCCCTTCCAACCCTGACTGATTCTATGATTCTATGACTGGAAGCCCTACTGGATGTGCTTGGAAGTCTCTTGTAACCTGGTTGATTCTATGATGCTATGATTCTTGGATAGAGCTGGGTGATAGTTTGGGCTGGATGAGCTTGGAGATCTCTTCCAACCTGGTTGCTTCTATGATTCTATGATTCATGTTCTATTTATATTTATATTGTATTCCCAGCCTGTTTATGGCAAACTGCTCTGGAGGTTCTCAGTATAGACTCATGGTGCAAGGGGTGGGGGTAGTGTTTGTCTCTTGTATGTATGTATGTATTGATTGGTTGATATTTTAATGGTCAAATACATTTATTTGACTAGAAAGTGGGGATGGTCTATGGAAAAAGGCCCTGCACCTGTGGCAGGCTTGGCATCATTCAAAAAATAAGATCTTGTTTTGTCACCAAGTCGCTCAGGAATGAAGATAGTTGAGGCAGAGAGGGAGTAGGCTTAGGGAGGGAAGAAGAAAAGCATGACAAACTAGTAGAAAAAGAAACAATAGCACCAGAAAATGAATGTTATAAAAAGGTGACCAGAAAATCCATTTAGGAGAGAAGGTGTTGGGGTCTGGTAATGACTTTGCAGAGAGACTCACCTTATTAACAGAGAGTGATGTTTAGATATGGAGTTAAGTAGGAATCGATGGAATCAATTAATTCACTTATCACAGATGACTATCTGATGAGTGAGAAGAAATGCTAGATGTCAGGAAACAAAATGAACATTTTGCTTGGGCAGCCAGACAGCACAGAAGCAAGGCCAGAAATTGCTGATGCTGAGCTAGACCAAGCAAGCAGAAGAGGCCAAACTATTCCTCTAGCTGGGCAGGAGCAAACAGGTCCTGGCAGAGGAAGGGGTCATGGAGTTGTAGAATGAATTGGGTTGGAAGAAACCTTTGGAATTCATCTTTAACTAGGTCATGTTGCTCAGGGCCCCATCAAGCCTGACTTTGAATATCTCCAGAGGTGGGCCCACCACCACTTCCTTTGGCATCCTGCTCCAGTGTGCCACGACCTTCATGGTAAAGAATTTCTTCCTGATGTTCATTAGAAAGAGTCCATGAGAAAGAGCTTGGAAACTGGACCTGGTTGTTATAACAAGGTAGAAGTGTTTCCAGCATACCTCTGGCCAAGGAGGCACAGGTGCTGTGAGCAAGTTGTTCACCTCCTACACTCTGATTAAAATTTATCCTGTGCTAGGAGGAACCCAGAGTGATCATCAGTGCTGGCCATGGTCTGCCTGGAATCAAAGTCTGCCTGGAATCGAAGTTTGCCCAGGGAGGTGGTGGAGTTGCCATCCCCGGAGGTGTTGAAGCCAAGCCTGGATGAGGCACTTAGTGCCATGGTCTGGTTGCTTGGCCAGGGCTGGGTGCTAGGTTGGACTGGATGACCTTGGAGATCTCTTCCAACCTGCTTGATTCAATGCTTCTATGATATACTAAAGTCTGGTCTCGGGACAGCTCTTTGTGGAGATAGCTCTTCCTCAGAGATGGAAGTCTAACAGCAAGATTAACACATAAAAGGGACATCAGAAACAAAATTACTGTTGAAATGATTCCCTGGAGTCCAAGGCTAAAGGGTCTGACAAAAAATACACCAAGAAGAGTGGGCAGTCCTCTCTGCTGTGCTCCCTGCATGACTGCCTCATGCTACTGACAGTCTTGTTTCTTTCACTGATGTGAGAAAAGCTTGCATGAAAATATTGCTATAGAATCATAGAATGACTTGGGTTGGAAGAGACCTTGAAGATCATCTAGTTCCAACCTCCCTGCTGTGGGCAGAGACACCTTCCACTAGATCTGCTTGCTCAAGGCCCCATTCAACCTGGCCTTGCACAATTCCATCCACAGCTTCCCTGGGCAACCTGTTCCAATATCTCACCACTCCCACTGTAAAGAATTTCTTTCTAACACCAGTCTAAATCTGCCCTCCTCCAGCTTAAAGCCATCTCCCCCTGGCCTATCACTACAAACCCTTGTAAAAAGTCCTTCCCAGCTTTCTTGCAGGCCCTTTTCAGGAACTGGAAGGGCACTGTTAGTTCTCTTGGGAGCCTTCTCTTCTCCAGGCTGAACAGCCCCAGCTCTCTCAGCCTGTCCCCATAGGGGAGGGTTGTCCAGCCCTCTGTTCATCTTTGTGGCCTTCTTCTGGACCCACTCCAACAGTCTGATGTCCTTCTTGTGCTGGGGGGGACCAAAACTGGACACAGTACTCTAGGTGGTGGTCCTTATTCTGGCCTGTCAATATCTCAAAGGGACCTAGAAGGAAGCTGGGAATGGACTTTTTAACGTGTCAGGTAGTGATAGTATTGAGGGGAGCGGAACAAAGCTGGAAATAGATAGACTCAGACTGGATGTTAGGAAGAAGTTCTTCATGAGGGTGGTGAGACCTTGAAATGAGTTGTCTAGGGAGGTGGTGAAAGCCTCATGCCTGGAGGTGTTTAAGGCCAGGCTGGATGAGGCTCTGGCCAGCCTGATCTAGTGTGAGGTGTCCCTGCCCACGGCAGGAGGGTTGGAACTGTCTGATCCTTGTGATCCCTTCCAGCCCTGACTGATTCTCTGATACTCCAAGATTTTGCAATATTAATGCAATATCTATAATATTCCAGCATTTGGGAATATTAACACCAGCTGCTAACACATTACAAGTACTGAGTGGACAGCTTGCAATATGCATCCTAGGATGCTGCTCACCTCACCTGACATCCTGCTAGCAATTTATTATGCAATAGAAACACTCAGTTTGGCTTTCCTGGAGATGCATAACCCTGGATTACAGACCACATAGCAAACGAATTGTTCCTAACACCTAAGTGATAGGAAAGCTTATTCTTTGTCAGCAAGATTTAGCTATGTGTATACCCCCCTGCCCCCTTCCTCCACATAATTAGGCAGAAAGCTGAAAATCTTATCAGAGAGATGCAAAACTGCAGCACACATGATACCTCCCTGTGTTATGTAACACACACACACAAAAAAAAGGGCTCATAACAAACAACTCAGATGAACTCAAAACATGATACCATGGTAAGCTGACCTTTGCAAAGCATTGCCACCAAGGCCCTTCAGCTTGCACTCTGATTGCTTTTCTCTGCTAAGCAGCCACTGCACAGATGTGATTTGCACCATTCCCTCTGTGCCCTGCCAGAGCCCAGAACTGATGCTAACCATTCCTCTCTTCATCTACCAACTGCTACCATTCCCTCTGACAGATCAGCAGCTGAGGCACAAAGAGAGGGCTTTTAAAGCCATGTAAATATTAGAAGCTGTACACAGGGATAGAACAGAGCTGGAACCAGTGGAGTTCCCCAGGGATCAGTGCTGAGTCTGGTCCTCTTCAAATTCTTCATCAATGACATTGATGAGCGGACAGACAGACAGGGACTTGGAGCTAGATGATCCTTGTGGTCCCTTCCAACCCTGACTGATTCTGTGATTATATGACTTCAGTGAAGTTTCATCCTGTCACCGGATGAACCATAAAGGTGGAGGGAGCAGTGTCAGCAGTGCCCTCCAGAGCTCCTTTTGGATGACCTGTGGGAGCTCTTGCAACCACAGCACATCAGAAAGCAAGCCTTCAGGCTGCGACAAGAACAGTTTGCCACTTGACTTACCCACGTTCTCAAACCTCATCCTAATGCCTGCACATCAAAACTCTCCATCAGGAGAAAGATAAATCCAAGAAAGCAAAAGTGAAGAGAGATGTAGGTGATCTAGAGAGGCTGTGAGACAACAGTAAGGAGACACAGTTTACAACAGTAGGCCAGCTGGAAGGATAAGCACATGGAACAGACTGATAGCAAAGAAGAGGGCTTTTCCCTCTGCAGCTTAAAGGGGTGGTCTGACAGCTGTGTTCTTAGAGAAAGGCTTTCAAAAGGAGCAAAACCGAAGCTGTGATGTCTTTAAAGTGAGCTTGATTCATGTCTCCACATCCATCATTGTCTGCAAGGAAAGATGTGAGCCAGAAGTGGTTTAATACCCTTGTAGGGTTGGGGAGAGGGTGATTGGATGCCACAAGGGCAGATTTACTAGGGGCAGTATTTACACAAGAAGCAAGAGGTACACATATAAATACAAGGCAAAACCTGTAACCTGCTCCCATGGGGGTGGTCAGCTGCCAGCACAGGTGCCTATATGGGACACGAAATCTCTGTCCTTGGGAGTTTTTCAAAGCTCAGCAGGCCTCAAACAACCTGACATAACCTTGACAAGAGCCATGCATTGGGCAGGTTGGAGTAGATGACCTCTAGAAGTTCCTTCCAACTTAAATTATTCCATGAGTCTAGATGACCTGGGGCAATGAATACTTTATGACCCTCGCTGTGAAATAAAACCCCATTGATAAGTTTGACCTGGTCAATACTGCAGGGACACTTAAGCATCTGTCACTGCTGATATCTTGCCCCCACTGCAAAATCACAAACCTCATGTGGAGGGGGCAGAGGGTTGAAAGGATAGTAGTGGTAATGGCTCCTCTGATTGCTTCTTGAAAAAGGGGGAGGATGGGAGGGTGAGGAGAGAGACACATCATAGCAGAACCCTGTAGGAGCTTAACCAGAGGCCCAAAACACGATACCTGCCCTGTCTCCACCATGAATGCCACCACTCTGCAGCCCCTTGACTTCCCCTTCCTTCTCCAGCCCTCTACCACAGCAAACATCCTTCCTTTTCTCACCTTTCTCTGTGATTGTAGATTTTTTGGCAGCAAGACTTCACAGCTTCAAGAGGTTGTGGGTGATTAGTTGCAAACCTTCCTTTTCCCATGCAAAAAGGCACAGAGAAGCACAGCCCTGTGAGGAGAGGCTGAGGGTGTGCAGCCTGCAGAAGAGGAGGCTCAGGGCAGACCTCATTGCTGTCTACAACTACCCGAAGGGAGGCTGTAGCCAGGTGGGGTTGGTCTCTTCTGCCAGGCAAGCACCAACAGAAGGGGACACAGTCTGGAGCTGTGCCAGGGGAGGTCTAGGCTGGATGTTAGGGGGAAGTTGTTGTCAGAGAGAGTGATTGGCATTGGAATGGGCTGCCCAGGGAGGTGGTGGAGTTGCTGTCCCTGGAGGTGTTCAAGGAAAGAGTGTCTGGGGCACTGAGTGCCATGGTCTGGTTGATTGGCCAGGGCTGGGTGCTAGGTTGGACTGGATGAGCTTGGAGCTCTCTTCCAACCTGGTTGATTAGATTTGATCCTATCCTATCCTATCCTATCCTATCCAAACTATTTAATTTAAGCAGGGGTCAAATTCTGCCTCTATTTTATTATTCCCTCTAAAGATTTTTATTCTGCAGGAAGGTTCAGTGGCTCTAGCTAATGAGAAGAAGAAAATAACCTGCTGAAGCTGAGGATACCAGAAACACTTGGAATGAAAATTAAACATTATTATTAGCAACTTTCAGCAGGGTTTAAAGTGTTGAAATTTAACCTTGCCATGTGGATCCCTATCACTTAACTTTAATGAGTAACCAGGAGCAGGAGAGTTTCCTATATCATGTGTGCAGTAGCTACTGAAGAGAGATATGACATATTATCTAGACTGGTTTATAGAAGCAGCTATCCTAGCACTGCAATAAAGGCAGAAATGAGACATTTAAACCATTCCCTTCTAAAAGATGCACTAGAAAATGGTGGTGCTAGCTACAAGATTTTTTTAAGAGTGTAAGGATCATCCTCTGGAAGCAAAACTCTTCCATATTTCAAAAAGAAAGGATGGCCTAGGTGCCCTGTTCAGTATATTTGTTGATAATCTGGACCAGGGGATTGAGTCCTCCACCAGTGAGTTTGCAGATGACACCAAGCTAGGAGCAGCTGTGGAGCTGTTGGAGGGTAGAAGAGCCCTGCAGAGGGACCTGGCCAGGCTCAATGGGTGGCAGAGGTAATGGGATGAGACTGAACAGGGTACAGGGTTCTACACTTTGGCCACAGCAACCCCAAGCAGCACTAGGGGCTGGGGCCAGAGTGGCTGAGAGCAGCCAGGCAGAGAGGGAGCTGGGGGTGCTGGGAGAGAGGAGCTGAAGATGAGGCAGCAGTGCCCAGGTGGGCAGCAGAGCCAGTGGCATCCTGGGCTGGCTCAGGAGCAGTGTGGGCAGCAGGACAAGGGAGGTTCTTCTGCCCCGGTGCTCAGCACTGCTCAGGCCACCCCTGGAGTGCTGTGTCCAGTTCTGGGCCCTTTACTTCAAGAGAGATGTTGAGGTGCTGGAATATGTCCACAGAAGGGCAGCAAGGCTGGGGAGGGGCCTGGAGCAGAGCCCTGTGAGGAGAGGCTGAGGGAGCTGGGGGTGTGCAGCCTGCAGCAGAGGAGGCTCAGGGCAGAGCTCATTGCTGTCTACAACTACCTGCAGGGAGGCTGTAGCCAGGTGAGGTTGGGCTCTTCTGCCAGGCAACCAGCAACAGAACATGGGACACAGTCTCAAGTTGTGCCAGGGGAAGTCTATGCTGGATGTTAGGAGGAAATTGTTGTCAGAGAGAGTGATTGGCATTGGAATGGGCTGCCCAGGGAGGTGGTGGAGTCCCTGTCTCAGAGGTGTTTAAAAAGAGGCTGGATGAGGCACTTAGTGCCATGGTCTGTTTGCTTGGCCAGGGCTGGGTGCTAGGTTGGACTGGATGGTCTTGGAGGTCTCTTCCAACCTGCTTGATTCTGTGTTTCTATGATAATGATGGGTGATAAGTAAATCCCAACAAGCTGCTTTAATATCTCAGTTGGAGCTGTTTGTCACCATTATTCTGCCACCTTTATGTTAAATCCTGCTAGCAAGCCTTCTTTTATTTGCCTTCCCATCAAAATGTTTCACTGTAGCAGGAGTGAAGAGCAGTGGAAAGCCTCAAGGTGAGCTCTTTGGAGCATGGTGCAGAGCACACAGTCTGGGGCCACAGACACACAATTCAGTTGTAACTTCAAATATCTGACTGAAGTTGTTCTTTCCATTCACTGCCTCTTTCCATATTTAAACCCATGCAGATAAGGGTAGCTCTCTGTTTCCAGAGCGAATCTGTACATTTGAGTAGCATAGCAGTGGAGGCAGTTTCCTGCTGGAACAACCAACCTGCAGATAGCAACAAACATTTTAGTGTTTGCTTCTGCTTGGCTGATGAAGAATTACTGACTTTATTTTCTACAGAGGGGAGCATTTGCAACACTGATGATCACTTCAGAAGAGCAGGGTTGCTTTAGGGCCCAGCTAATACTGATTAAGGTCTCATTCTTCATTCCAAACCAAACAAATTTCCTTTCTGTAATGTAGTGTATGACAATCTCCTTCATATGTTGCCTTTGGGTGAGGAGACATTAAAGGCATTTTGGTTTTGTGCACTGCATTGGTTAGGAGCAATGATTTCCACTGTGTAACTCTACCTCCTTTTGCATAATTATATAGAACCATAGAATCATAGAAGAGTTTCCACTGGAAAGCAACTTGCAGATCATCAAGTCCAAATGTTACCTAACTCCAACAAAGCTGGTGCTAAGCCACATCCCTCAGCACCACATCTCTGCCTCTTTGAAACATCTTCAGGGATGGGGATTCAACTGCCTCCTTGGGAAGCCCATTCCAGTCTTGCAGAACTCTGTCAATCAAGAGGTTTCTTCTAATATCCAGCCCAAACCTTCCCTGGTGCAACCTGTAGGCCATTTCTCCTGTCCCACTGGAGATGGGAGCACCAACCCTTTTTCAGCAAAACCCAGGTTGTTGAAGTGCCCTGCAATGATGAGGTCACTGAACATCACTTCCTCTCTCTTAACACCCACTGACTGCTTTAGGAGCTGCTTGGCAATGGAAAGAAAGCCACTGGTCCTAAATTTACCTTTATTTGACACAAGAACAAGGGGACACAGCCTCAAGTTGTACCAAAAGTGGTCTAGGATGGATATTAGGAGGAAGTTGTTGTCAGAGAGTGTGATTGGCATTGGAATGGGCTGCCCAGGGAGGTGGTGGAGTCACTGTCCCTGGAGGTGTTGAAGCGAAGCCTGGCTGGGGCACTTAGGGCCATGGTCTGGTTGGTTGGCCAGGGCTGGGTGCTAGGTTGGGCTGGATGAGCTTGGAGGTCTCTTCCAACCTGCTTGGTTCTATGTTTCTATGATCTTTGTCACTGTGATGCTGGTGCTGGACGCTCCTATCAACATGTAAAACTGACTGCAGCCTCTGCAATTCCGCACCGCCCATGCTCTTGCTGTGCCCTGATCTGGGGCTGGGGTCCATCTGGGGGCTGGGACCTTCAGTAGCTTGGTGCTCTCAGCAGGTGGCAGTGAAGGCCCGTGGTGAGGTTTAGTGGGCATGGTGGGGATACCGGGGCATGGTCTTGTCTCCTACCACTTCCCCACAGCCAGTGGGGTGCACACATTAAATAAGTCCTCAGAGGAATTTCCAAGAGAAGTTGATACAGTCAGGGAAAAAGAAACCCTACCCTACCCTCAACATCCACCCCAAATCCCAGCCAGATAAATCATAGAACCACAGAATGGTTTGGGTTGGAAGGGATCTCCAAAGATCATCCAGTCCAACCACCTCTGCAGTCAGCAGGGACAGCCTCGACTAGATCAGATTGCCCAGAGTCCTGCCAAGCCTCACCTTGAATACCTCCAGGGATGGGGCCTCAACCACTTGTTTGGACAACCTGTTCCAGTGTTGGGTGTAAATGATGGTAAAAACACTGTGGTTCTCCTCCCCCTCTACTCTGCCCTGGGGAGACCTCCTCTTGAGTACTGCCTTCAGTTTTGGGATCCTCAGATGACGAAAGACAGGGTGCTTAACACCTTCTTTGCCTTGTTAAATCCCAACCCCTTGGCCTCTGCCCATCCAGCCAGCCTGTCAGTGTCCCTCTGCAGGGCTCTCCTACCCTCTTTATTTGAATATCCTAAATATTAATCATTAAGGGATGCTTTGGAGGGGACCTTTAAAGGGTTGAGGTTTTAGTGCAGCCATGGTAAACGGTGCCTGTGTTTGCCTTCTATTTTTTTTTATAGGCTACTTAATCTGTTTCTTTGATATCATTTTGCATTCCATCTTAAGTGTTTTCAGAGAGTCTTACATTAAATCTCCCCCTCTTTTTTTTTCCTGCCACCAGAAGTGATTACACATAAAGAGGATTAAGATTTGCCGGAACAGTTGTTGAATGGAGTTTGTTTAATTGGTACCCATCTAAATAAGGGTAGTTAAGATGCTGATGCAGACTCTGTTCCCCATTGTGTCTGAGCTAACTTTGGTGGAATGACATCAATAATGAATACCCTGCATTATATCTGGTTATTTTAGGTTGGGGTTTTTTGTGTGTGTGTAGCACATGTGGTTCTCTAGTCAGATAGAGGCCATAAGGCAGGACTGATGGAGTACTGCATTTTGTATGTTCTGTTTAATTGCTAATACCTCTTTCTAAATGATGAAGAGGAATTTATTTGATGGTTTTGCTTTTTTTGCATACAGAACAACTGTTCTGGGTTCTTCCCCCCCTCTACTCTGCCCTAGTGAGACCACTTGGAATACTGTGTCCAATTTTTTGCTCTCGTCAGACCCCACCCAAAGCCCTGTGTTCAGTTCTGGAGCCCCCAACACAAGAAGGACATGGAAGTGTTGGAGCCAGTCCAGAGGAGGCCACCAAGATGCTCAGAGGGCTGCAGCAGCTCTGCTGTGAGGACAGGCTGAGAGAGCTGGGGCTCTGCAGCCTGCAGAAGAGAAGGCTTTGAGGAGAACTTGGAGTGGCCTTCCAGTATCTGAAGAGGGCTACAAGAGGGCTGGGGAGGGACTATTGACAAGGTCTTGTAATGCCAGGATGAGGAGGAATGGGTTTGAAGTGGCAGAAGGGAGATTGAAACCGGATGTTAGGAAGAAGTTGTTTGCAGTGAGGGTGGTGAGACACCGGCACAGGTTGCCCCCAGGGGTATTATGGATGCTCTTTGGAGGTATTCAAGGCCAGGTTGGATGAGGCCTTGAGTGACCTGTTCTAGTGGGAGGTGTCCCCCTGCCCATGGCAGGGGGTTGGAACTGGCTGAGCTTTGAAGTCCCTTCCAACCCAAGCCATTCTGTGATTCTATTCTATGATTTTGGGCTCCTCAGTTTGAAAGAGACCTGCTGGAAATAGTCCAGCAGAGAGCCACAAGGATGATTTGGGGACTTGAACACCTCCCCTATGAAGAGACCCTGAGAGCCCTGGGGCTGTTTAGGCTGGAGAAGAGAAGGCTGAGAGCAGATCTGATCAATATATACAAATATCTGAGGGGTGGGTGTCAAGTGGCTGGGGCCAAGCTCTTTGTGGTGGTCAGCAGCAATAAGCCAAGGAGCAATGGATACAAACTGGAACAGAGAAGATTTCATCTCAACATGAGGAGAAACTTCTTTAGAGTGAGGGTGCCAGAGCCCTGGAGCAGGCTGCCCAGAGAGGCTGTGGAGTCTCCTTCTCTCCAGACTTTTACAGCCCACCTGGTTGTGTTCCTGTGCAAACCACCCTAGGGGAGCCTGCTTTGGAAGGGCGGTTGGACTGGATAAACTCTGGAGGTCCCTTCCAACCTCTGAAGTTCTGTGATTCTGTGGTGCTGAGTCTTTTCAAGAAGCTGTGTGCCCACTCTTTAAAAGCTGTGGCAGTTTGGTGCAGTTACATGCTGGAGAGTTTATCATTTCAAGCAGGACTCTAATGCTTAAAAATAAATGATAGGTTTTGTGATGAGAGGCTTCAGGCAACTAGAAGATGATGCACTCTCTGTGAGGGGAACTGTGTGTTTACCTTTATTGACAGAGCTTCAGAAGTCTATCTCTGCAGCCCAGAGAGGCATATTGATCAACAGTTCCTCTTCACCTGCCCACTGATAATGATTCATGTTGAGGCAGAAGAGGAAGTAAGCTTGAAGCAGAGAGAGGATGTGCAGGTTGGGCAGTTCTGTGCATCCCTCTGAGATTCCATCAGTGGAGACCTGTCAGTGTGGTAGTTTCCATGGCTGCACTGCTCTGTTTGCCTCCTGTAGCATTCACCTAACTTTTCTGTCTTGTTCTAATTGCTTCCCATCGGGGAACATTCCCAGGCTGCTTCTTTTTCCATGCCAGGTTCTAAACTTGGCTCTTAGTCTTCTGAACTTGCTCACTGCAATGTTTTGTTTTGTTTTCACTCAAATGCATGCTCCAGTGAAAGAGATGGGTACAAAGGCAGCAGAGCAATGGAAGCCTGGCTGGTGTTAGGCTGTGGAAACACAAAGTCCATTTTCCCATGTGACACTTCTCAGCTGTCAAACTGCTTCACTAGATCAGATGCTTGCTGTCACTTGAAGTGAAATCTGCAGCTCAGATTTCTTGGAACTGCACATGTAACTGCAGGTGAGCAGAATAGTCTAAATTATGGAGTCAGTTATTTCCATGCAGTCTTCTACCTCCTGCTGAAATAAAGACTACTCTCATCTCTGTCTTGCTCAAGTGTAGCCTGACCTTACAAACTTGTATCAGTAGCATATACCTTGAGTACTGTGTCCAGTACTGGGGCTCTCAATCCAAGAGAGATGTTGAGGTGCTGGAAGGTGTCCAGAGAAGGACACCAAAGCTGGTGAGGGGCCTGGAGCACAGCCCTGTGAGGAGAGGCTGAGGGATGTGGGGGTGTGCAGCCTGAAAAAAAGGACACTTAGGGCAGACCTCATTGCTGTCTACAACTACTAGAAGGGAGGCTGTAGTCAACTGGAGTTGGGCTTTTCTGTCAGGCAACCACAACAGAACAAGAGGACACAGCCTCAAGCTGTGCCAGGGCAGGTTCAGGCTGGATGTTAGGAGGAAGTTCTTCACAGAGAGAGTGATTGGCATTGGAATGGGCTGCCCAGGGAGGTGGTGGAATAAGCATCCCTGGAGGTGTTTAAAAAGAGGCTGGATGAGGCACTTAATGCTATGGTTTAGTTAATTAGAAGGGTTAGGTGATAGGTTGGATTTGGTGGTCCCACTTGAGGTCTTTTCCAACCTAATTAATTCTGTGATTCATATAGAAAATATGTTCCCCCTAGATTTTGACTCTCAACTCTGCATGTAGCTGTGGGTATCCATATTCCAACCACCAGAGACAGGCATCTGTTTTGGGAGCAACACTACAAAAACTGAGCAATTCCACAGGTCTGGAATGCTGTCTCACTAAGGACCAGAGCTTTTAGACTTCTAGTGCAATTCACAGGATCACAGACTCACAAAATATCAGGGGTTGGAAGTGACCCAAAGAGATCATCGAGTCCAACTTGCCTGCCACAGCAGGACCATACAAACTAGCACAGGTCACTCAGGAACACATCCAGACAGGCCTGGAAGGTCTGCAGAGAAGGAGACTCCACAACCTCTCTGGGTAGACTGTGACAGTGCTCTGGGACTCCTACAGCCAAGAAGTTTCCCCCTTGTGTTGAGCTGGAACCTCCTGTGCTGCAGCTTCCACCCATTGCTCCTTGTCCCACCTCAGGGAGCAGTGAGAAGAGCCTGTCCCCCCCCCTCCTGACCCCCAGCCCTCAGAGATTTATGAGCATTGATTAAATCCCCTCTCAGTCTTCTCTTTTCCAGACTAAACAGCCCCAGGTCCCTCAGCCTCTCCTCATCAGGCAGTGCTCAGTCCCCTACTCATCCTCGTAGCTCTCCACTGAACTCTCTCCATCAGATCCCTGTCCATATTGAACTGAGGAGCCCAAAACTGAATGCAGTGCTCAAGATGAGGTCTCACCAGGGCAGAGTAGAAGGAGAACCTCCCTTGATCTGCTGGACACACTCTTAATACACCCCAGGATCCCATTGGCTCTCTTGGCCACGAGGGCACATTGCTGTGCCATGGGCAAGTTGTTATCTGAGTAACTTGCAGTGGAGCTGTGACAAAACAAATGCTCACTAGCACATCTAATGCTCTTTTTTGACATGAAATAAATATTCTCTTATACTACTTCTGTGGTTGTTACCACACACTAACATTCTCAAATGTGTTTTGTTCTGCCTGGTGACCTCATTAGTGTCTATAAATATGTGAGGGCTGAGTGTTAGGATGGAGCCAGGCTCTTCTCAGAGATGCTCAGTGATAGGACAAGGGGCAATTGGTGCAGAGTACCCTAGGGGATCCTGCCTTATTAGGCAGGTTGGACTCAATGATCTCTGGAGGTCCCTCTCAACCCCTAAAGATCTGTGATTCTGTGATTCTCCAATTCTGTGATTCTGTTTGATACTTCAGATAGTGCTATGCTATCCCTCTCAAGTTTCAGAATGCTGCTGCTAGCGTCCTTCAGATGGTTTCATAGCCATACATCTACTCCTTCCTATTCAAAACCAACAGAGTTTGCTCATCTCTTCAGTCATCTGCCACAGATGGAGGGGACTGTGCTCACAGCCAGGCTAACTCTGACACAAGTGGATGTTGCTTAGTCAGTGAGATGTTTTGTTCATTTGTTATTGTGTATAATGCATCTATTTTAATGCATGACTAAGAGTAAAAAATTCATTAGCACAGGGCAAATCAATTAAATGTTCTTCTACCAAGCATCCATCCCTAATGGAACATTTTGTAGCGTGTTGTTGTATTGCTCTGTTAACAAACATCTGTTGTTACACACAACCAATCACAGATCTGACTCAGTTACCCTGCAGATAGTTTGAAAATGCCTTCAAGATTTTAATCAAGCACTGCTTTGGAAAAAAAAGAACCAACAAACCAGCAACAAACCCAACCCTGAAGTGAAAAAGTCAAAGAGTGAATTAATCTTGGAGGATATTCCTCCCTCCTCCAGTTGGTGTTGACTTTCCCTTCCCCTTCCCACCCAAGTAATTTCTCTACTTTCATTTTTGGACTGGACTTGTACCAGGGAAGGTTTAGGTTGGATATTAGGAAAAATTTCTTTCCTGCACAGAGTCTCCCTAGGGCTCCAGGCTGCCTATTTATAAGTGGGGCAAAGCCATTTTGTGGCTAAACTTCTCCAATTTCCTGATTTTCCTGAGTTACTAAATTGCCTATAAGCATGCTTGTGAAGATTTTCCCAACTGAATGAGAGCCCAAAATTAACTAATTTGTATCTAGTCGTGGATGGATACTTTCTGGAAATAAAAATAACTACATATATTATAATTCCTGCCTTCTTAATTACCCCAAACTAAATCACCATGCTAGTTTACTGTGCCACAGCTGCTCAGAAACTTCCTTCTGCTTTGGCTGCCTTGAGTTAGATCTTAAATCCAACCACCAAGGAAACTTTCTGCTTTGGCTGCCTTAAGTTAGATCTTAAATCCAACCACCAAAGAAACTTTCTGCTTTGGCTGCCTTGAGTTAGATCTTAAATCCAACCACCAAAGAAACTTTCTGCTTTGGCTGCCTTAAGTTAGATCTTAAATCCAACCACCAAGGAAACTTTCTGCTTTGGCTGCCTTAATTTATATCTTAAATCCAAACACCAAAGAAACTTTCTGCTTTAGCTGCCTTAAGTTAGATCTTAAATCCAACCACCAAGGAAACTTTCTGCTTTGCCTGCCTGAAGTTAGATCTTAAATCCAACCACCAAGGAAACTTTCTGCTTTGGCTGCCTTAAGTTAGATCTTAAATTCAACTACCAAGGCAACTTTCAACAAGTCAGTAGGAACTATTGGCCAGGAACACCTCTGACCATTCAGCCAGCTAAGAATAGGGACCTGGGGACTCATTTCCAGCCATAGTTCGTTGGCAGGGCACTGGGATACAAGGTTTTTATTTGAGTTACAGAGGTTTATTGAGCCATTACTTTTGTTCTAAACCCCAAACTGCAGCTCATGTAACATAATGTGGTACCTATGCCTTAAAATATCTTGGTTTATGTTTATTTTTCCAGTAACTTGGTATTATTTGCTAAGTTGGTAGGTACATCTATGAGATATGAGTGCATTTGGAGTGTTCTGAGCACAAACCTGTCAGTCTAATGGGATATTTCTCCTGCTTTTCACCTCTGGAGATCTAGATCTGAATGTAGGCTGTCTAATCCCAGTCTGTTTGGTAGAACTGCATTGTATTGAGAATCAAAAGCCAGACATTGCATGAGCTGTATATAGACACAGTTTGTAGCCTCTCTCCATTCTGCTCTGGTTAGGTTTGATGTTAGAGAATGCTTCCCAAAAATCAGAATTCAACTATTTTTGCAACATCATGTGGGAAATCTTTGCAATACCTGAGTGTTATTATTATAACAGAGCACTACTACTGCAAACAGCAAGTCCTATAGAAGTGTTCAGTTAGTTCTCCTGATAATCTTCACTACAGCACTGTAAACTTCTCCTGAAGTGGGAATGTAACTGCACCACCCAAATGGTGCAGCTCTGCTCTGCAAAAAACCTGCAAACTGGAATCACCAGAGACAAGTGCTTGCCTCTGAATTTCCAATTAATGCTCCCAAAGTGCTTGGGTTGCTGCTCCTCTTAAAGCTTTCCTGCTTGTTCACACTTCCAGGGTAGACATCAGTGTAGAGGGTTATTAGAGGCCATTATTATTCTTGTTCACTATGCTAACATGGGGGTGCTAGGAGATGAGCTCTACATGAGCTATCAGTGTGCACTTGCAGCTCAGAGAGCCAACCAGAGCCTGGGATGCATCAAGAAAAGAGTGGCCAGCAGGGTGAGAGAGGAGATTTCTGCTCCTCTGCACTGCTTTGGTGAGACCCCACCTGGAGCACTGTGTCCAGCTCTGGAGCTCCTATTAAAAGAAAGATCTGGAGGTGCCAGAGCACATCCAGAGAAGGGCCACAAGGGAGATCAGAGAACTGGAGCTGCTCTGCTATGGAGGCAGGCTGAGAGAGTTGGGGCTGTTCAACCTGGAGAAGAGAATGCTCCAAGGTGACCTTATTGTGGCCTTCCAGTATCTGAAATGGGATAGAGGAAAGCTAGAGAGGGACTTCTTAGGGTGTTGGGTAGTGATAGGATTGGGGGGAATGGATCCAAGCTAGAGGATGGGAGATTTAGACGGGATGTTAGGAAGAAGTTCTTCAGCATGAGAGTGGTGAGAGACAGGAGCAGGTTGCCCAAGGAGGTGGTGGAAGCCTTATTCCCAGATGATTTAAGGCCAGGCTGGATGTGGCTCTGGGCAACGTGATCTAGTGCAAGGTGTCCCTGCCCAGAGCAGGGGCTTTGGAACTGGATGATCCTTGTGGTCCTTTCCAGCCCTGACAATTCTGTGACTCTCTGATACCTAATCCATACTCAAAGCAAAACCAGAACTACATAGGGAATGAAAACACTTCCAGACTCTTGAGTTGTCTAGAGACTTTTATATCCCAGTTCAAGAAACCTTCAGTATTAAAGTGTTCTGCAAAATGAAACATATCAAATGGATCAATTCTTTCCAATTGAGATTTGTTTTCACACCTCACATATGTCTGTATGAAGCTAAAAAATCCAAGTAAGAAGCCATTACAGAAAGGAGAAGTGCAAGACTTTCATTTAAAGATGTCAGAATGAGCTATTTTGACATTGCCAGGCTCTTTCATTCTATTTTTTTTAACTCATATAAATGAAATTTCAGTTAAAAAAAAAAAAAACCAAAACCCAAAGAGAAAGCTTCACAAAGCCTTTAAAGAGCACTGCACTATTTTAATGAAAACATCTTCTGCTGGTGCTTTGGTTCTCAGCTGTAATTGAAATGATACAAGGGTTTGGTTTTGATAAAATAATAATAATGATAATAATGATAATTAAAAACAAAGAGAGAGACTCAGATAATAATAAGATAGAGCAGTGCTCAGTTAACTGGCATGCAGTGTCTAACAGCATCTGCTGCAGGAATTAAGTTCTCAAACAGTCATTTGTGTTACCCATCAGCGACTGATTTGCCACATGCAGAAGAGAAATCCCTTTGACAGGCTTATAGAATCAGTCAGGGTTGGAAGGGACCACAAGGAGCAGCCAGTTCCAACCCTCCTGCCATGCCCAGGGACATCCTACCCTAGAGCAGGCTGCACACAGCCTCAGCCAGCCTGGCCTGAAACACCTCCAGCCATAGGGCCTCAACCACCTCCCTGGGCAACCCATTCCAGCCTCTCACCACTCTCCTGCTCAACAACTTCTTCCTCACCTCCAGCCTGAATCTCCTCACCTCCAGCTTTACTCCATTCCCCCCAGTCCTGGCTCTCCCTGACAGCCTCAAAAGTCCCTCCCCAGCTTTTTTTTTAACCCCCTTCAGATCCTGGAAGGCCACAAGAAGGTCACCTGGGAGCCTCCTCTGCTCCAGCCTGCACAGCCCCAACTCTTTCAGTCTGTGCTCACAGCAGAGCTGCTGCAGCCTCTGAGCATCCTCCTGGTCCTGCTCTGGACACACTCCAGCATCTCCACAGCCCTCTTGTAATGGGGACTCTAGATCTGGATGCGGCACTCCGGGTGGGGTCTCAGCAGAGCACAGCAGAGCAGAGGGGGAGAATCCCCTCCCTGGCCCTGCTGGCCACACTTCTGCTGCTGCAGCCCAGGCTCTGCTTGGCTTTCTGGGCTGCAAGTGCACACTGCTGGCTCCTGTTGAGCTTCTCCTCCAGCAGCACCCCCAAGTCCCTCTCCTCAGGGCTGCTCTCCAGCCACTCACTGCCCAGCCTGCATTTGTGCTTGGCATTGCCTAGACCCAGTTTCAGTTCTGGTAGGTAGCAAACCAATGTGAAGATGACTTTTTTTTGTAATAATAATAATATAGTTTTTAAAAAAACCTGCTCTGGATTTTAGATACTTCACTGCAGTGTTTGTCTTTTTATCCCTGTGGCTTTCACAGTTATTTATAGTCAGGGAGGTAGCTTATTCCACTGGATTTGATGGATCTCTGAGAGCTACCTGCATATTGAAGGACAGGGACTTCAGTGATTGAAGGACTTAAATGCATTTGTTCCAGCGGGCAATTATCCTTCATGAAAATTGCTTTTCAGACAGAGTTAAAAACAACACCCTGGTAATAACCACCCTCCTGGATGGTGCTTTAGACACACAACTAATTGGCAAACTTGGCATCATGCTACATCATTCTTCACAGAGTGAGTGGCATTGGAATGGGCTGCCCAGGGAGGTGGTGGAGTCGCTGTTCATGGAGGTGTTCAAGAAAAGAGTAGATGAGGCATGATTCCACGGTTAAGTAATCTGCTTTATCTGGTTAAGTCTGCTATCATATTTGATTTTGATTCTCCCTCTTTGCCCTGCTCTCCTCAGACCCCACCTGTGTGCAGTTCTGGAGCCCCCAACACAGGAAGGACATGGTTGGAGCCCGACCAGAGGAGGCCACAGAGATGCTCAGAGGGCTGCAGCAGCTCTGCTGTGAGGACAAGCTGAGAGAGTTGGGGCTTTGCAGTCTGCAGAAGAGAAGGCTTTGAGGAGACCTTGGAGTGGCCTTGCAGGATCTGAAGGGGGCTACAGGAGGGGTGGGGTGGGACTACTGACAAGGTCTTGTAATGCCAGGATGAGGAGGAATGGGTTTAAAATGGCAGAAGGGAGATTGAAACTGGAAGAAGTTGTTTGCAGTGAGGGTGGTGAGACACTGGCACAGGTTGCCCCCAGGCAGGTTGTGGAGCACAGAAGCACAGAATGTGATCACATTCTGTGCTTCTGTGCTCCACAACTTCCCTGGAGGTGTTCAAGGCCAGATTGGATGAGTCCTTGAGCAACCTGTTCTAGTGGGAGGTGTCCCTGCCTATGGCAGAGGGTTGGAACTGGATGATCCCTGAGGTTCCTTCCAGCCTAAACCATTCTATGGTTTCTATGCTTTTCAGATTCAATTTGGAGCTCTGAAGGACAGAAAGATCAGCTTTAGGGACCTATTTGCCTGCCTGTGAAAATAAACAACAGGGGGGAGTAAATAAATAAATATCAAATCAAGTCCAATCTGTTTTCTCCATGCCAGGAAACAGCTCAGTGAATACCTGGCACCTCACTAATGTAACTGACATTAAACAGCACGTTAGGCTACTGTAATGACAGGGTTCTCACTGCATCAGAATGTGCCTTAATGATTACTCTTATTATGGAGTGTTTTTTCCATATATTAATTTTCTTATCAATGAGAAACAAACTGAAGAAAAGACATCAGTGCTCAGAAGGTAACTTCTGGGAATTCCTATTAAGAAGAAGGAGAGAAAGATACAAGTACCTGAAGGGAGGCTGTAGCCAGGTGGGGTTGGGCTCTGCTGCCAGGCAAGCAGCAACAGAACCAGGGGACACAGTCTCAAGCTGTGCCAGGGGAGGTCTAGGCTGGATGTTGGCAGGAAGTTGTTGTCAGAGAGAGTGATTGGCATTGGAATGGGCTGCCCAGGGAGGTGGTGGAGTCTGTGTGGCTGGAGGTGTTGAAGCCAAGCCTGGCTGGGGCACTTGGTGCCATGGTCTGGTTGATTGGACAGAGCTGAGTGCTAGGTTGGACTGGATGATCTCCAAAGTCTCTTAGGGCTGGGTGCTAGGTTGGACTGGATGATCTTGGAGGTCTCTTCCAACCTGGTTGATTCTATGATTCTATATTAATACCATTTCTTCAGATACTCAGAGTGTTCTCCACATGGAGTTGTAGTTCAGCCCATACACTTCAATAAAAAAAGGGGCTCAACTCAGAATCAAAATCACAGAATCAGTCAGGGTTGGAAGGGACCACAAGGATCATCTAGTTCCAGCCTCCCCCGCCATGGGCAAGGGGATTGGAACTCCAAACCAGATATTTCTGGAAAGAAAAAAAACAATCTCTTAATCTGTTGAAAAGTTAATTAAAAGGGTTTTTTTTCCCCTTTGCCAATCCCAGTTTGGGTTTGGTTTAGTTTGTTTTTCTGTTTCCCCCTCTGCTTTTAATAGGTGCTAAGGGAACAGTGTTAAAGGGCACTGAAGAAACTGCATCCAGTTCTGCAGCCACTGTTACAGGAAAGATCTGGACATACTGGAATGTGTCCAGAGAAGGTCCTTGAGGATGATCAGAGAGCTGTAGCTGCTCTGCTATGGAGACAGGCTGAGAGAGTTGAGGTTGTTCAGTCTGGATAAGAGAAGGCTCCAAGGAGACCTTATTGTGGCCTTTCAGTATCTGAAGTGGGCTACAAGAAAGCTCCTGAGGGACTTTTTAGGGTGTGAGGTAGTGATAAGACTGCAGAAATGGATCCAAGCTAGAAGAGAGGAGAGTTAGATTGGAAATGAGGAAGAAGTTCTTCAGCATGAGGGTGGTGAGATGCTGGCACAGGTTGTCAGGGAGGTGGTGGAAGCCTCATCCCTGGATGTTTTTAAGTCCAGGCTGGATGTGGCTCTGGGCAACCTGATCTAGTGTGAGGTGTCCTTGCTCATAGCAGAGGGCTGGAACTGGATGATCTTTGATTTCCCTTCCAAGCCCGGTGATTCTGTGATCCTGTGAAATATCAGCATAGTTTGCTCTGAACATGAGTGATCCTTTCCTTCACTTCAAAGAAAATATTCCTTCTCACCCAGGTTGGAGATACAGGCAAGACTAAATCAGAAGGAAAAGAGTACTCCATTAAAAATGGTCTGAGATCTTCTCCATGTAAGGCTGAAATATAAACCCTCCAGTTTCTTACATGAAAGAGGTGGAATAACAAGCTAAGACAAGAGCAACACTGTAATTTGCTGCTTAGGCTTCCCTGTTCATTTTCCTGCACATCAAATATTAATTTCCAATATTTTCTCATATGTCCACTGATTCTATTTTTTTTTCTGCAGCAGTGGAGGTAAACTTTGTCCTGTCTGATGCCAGCACAGCTTTCTGTCAACAATTCTCATCCAAATCCCTGCTGATGCCAAATCTGGCACCAGTTCTCCACAGCTTTTCTATGCTAAACAACAACTGAACCCTGAAAATATTTAAATACGCTGCAGTCTCTCTTTTAATTCCTTAATGTCCACATCTTGCCCCAAGCAAGCTGACTTGCTGGTGACTGCCCCTTCCACTCCATGGCACCATGGAATGAATCACCATGCATGAGGTTGGAGAGGGTCCTCAAAGATCATCTTAGAATCATAGAATCAAGCAGGTTGGAAGAGACCTCCAAGATCATCCAGTCCAGCCTAGCACCCAGCCCTGGCCAATCAACCAGACCATGGCACTAAGTGCCCCAGCCAGGCTTGGCTTCAACACCTCCAGCCACACAGACTCCACCACCTCCCTGGGCAGCCCATTCCAGTGCCAATCACTCTCTCTGACAACAACTTCTCCTAACATCCAGCCTAGACCTCCCCTGGCACAGCTTGAGACTCTGTTCCCTTCTTCTGTTGCTGCTTGCCTGGCAGCAGAGCCCAACCCCACCTGGCTACAGCCTCCCTTCAGGGAGTTGCAGACAGCAATGAGCTCTGCCCTGAGCCTCCTCTGCTGCAGGCTGCACACCCCCAGCTTCCTCAGCCTCTCCTCATAGGGTTTGTGTTCCAGGCCCCTCCCCAGCTTTGTTGCCCTTCTGCTGAACACGTTCCAGGGGCATCTTGTTCAATGCCCCAGCAGTCATCAGGGACATCTGTACCTACATCAGGTTGCTCAGAGCCCCATCAAGTTTGATGTTGAGTGTCTCCAAGCATGGGGTTTCCACCATCTCCCTGGGCAACCTGTTCCAGTCTTCCACCACCCACACTGCAAAGAATTTCCTCCTCATATCCATCCTAAATCTACTCTGCTTTATTTTAGAACCACTGCTCCTTGTCCTGTTGCTACATGCCTTTGTAAACAGTCCCTCCCCAGTTTTCTTGTAGGTCCCCTCCAGATACTGAAATGCATCTGTAAGGTCTCCCCAAAGCCTTTTCTTCTCCACTGCCAACCACAGAGGACCAGAGGCTGAGGGCAGGGCTCTATGTCTGCACCATCTCTGAGCCAGTGGCAATCTAAGCAGAGCAGAATCACAGAATCACAGAATGTCAGGGGCTGGAAGAGACCTCAAAAGCTCAGCCAGTCCAACCCCCCTGGCAGAGCAGGATCACCTAGACCAGACCACACAGGAATGTGTCCACACAGGGTTTGAATATTTCCAGAGAGAGATACTCCACCACCCCCCTGGGCAGCCTGTTCCAGTGCTCTGTCACCTCCATAGGGAAAAAAATCCTCCTCATGTTTCCATGGAACTTCCTATGCCTCAGCTTCCACCCAGTGCCCTTTGTCCTGTCGCCAGGTATCACCCAGCAGAGCCTGGCTGCAGCCTCCTGGCATTCACCCTATATATATTTAAAACATTGATGAGGAGAGGCCTTTACAGAAGCTTCTCCTCCTTTTACTTCCAACCCTAGAAAGAAAGTATCTCATTGAGAAGGAGCCTGGTGACCCAGGGGTGACTGAGTGCATGGATCTTTGATTAGGACAGGGAAATGCAGTGGCCTGGGCTTGTTCACATCAGGTGCTTACTGCCAGCAACATCATGCTGGAGGTAAGTGAAGACTTGGCTAGGGACCTGGCTCTGCATCAGCAGTTAGCAGCTGTGTTTTCCCTTTCCATCTGCAGAAGGAAAGAGGGAAAGCAGAAAGGTGTTGTGTCATCTGAGAGAGCCTCTATGTCATCTCTGGCTGGGAACAAAGTCTTTTGCTGCCAATACGCTGAAAATCTGCCCTAGGGCCAGAGAGGTAATCTGTTGGCAGCATGTCCTCAGCCAGGGCTTTGATGAAACAGCTCTGAGGGCAAAGACAATTCTGTAAGCTCCTCTGTCCTTATGGTCTGTCCCTGCTCTTTCCAGCGCTGATGCTGCTTGGGGGTTGCTGGAAAGCATCGTGAGACTCCCAGGTCTTTTTACAGAGAATAAAGACTTGCAAATGGATGCAGGACTGGCAAGAGGTGCGAGGCAGGAGAGAGAGAGAGAGAAGGTGCAGATCTGTGCACGACCTTGAGATGTAACACAGCCTCCATGTAGCAGTGAGGTGGGGAAGGCTGCCCCTCACCAGCCCCTGCTTAGAGCTTTATGTGCCTGTTAGTGCACAGGAACCAGCCACCTGGTAACTGGGGCACCTTGCAGGTATCTTGCCTGAGGATAGCATCTCTCTACAAAGCCTATCAGGAAAATGGCTGTTTGGGATGTTTCACCCAGAAGTCAGCAGTGATTCAGGGGCTAGTTATGACAGTTTCCTGGAATGATGGGATGCCTTTCAGACCTTAGATCTGTTGCAGGCATTCTATACACTGTCTATTGTAATTTAGTGTGCATACACATTAGTGTGTAAGCAATGGATGCACACTAATGCAGATCAGCTTTTGTTAAATACAGAACCAGAGATCCAGAGAATTGTTTCACTTGGGGGAGACCTCCAAGATCTTCAAGTCCAACCACCAACCTAAGACCATTAAACTATGTCATGAAATTCCATGTCCACAGCTTCCTTGAACAGCTCCAAGGATGGTGACTCCACCACCTGCCTGAACAGCCCGTGCCAATGCCTGAGCAAAACACTTTAACTCTTTTTGTTTAAAAAGGATGGAGAGCATAAGCAAATGTCAGAGCCTGAAAGCCCCACATGCATGACCCCTATTCTGTGGCAAAGGGCTTTGAGGGGCTGCCAGAGGAATCTCCTAACTCACAAATCTCAAAACTCACAAATCTGAGTGCAAATTAAGATGTTCCTTCCAAGTGGGAGGGTAGATCTGGATTTTTGGCTTGCTTACTTTAAGCGCAGTCTCCAACACATCGAATTTCTGTTGTTGTTCTGATTTCTTTTGCTCCCTATCTTTTATCAAAACCCTTTTGAAGGCTTAGATTGGATATTAGGGAATATTTCTTTCCTTCAAGAGTGGACAGGCACTGCAGCAGGCTGCCCAGGGAGGTGGTGGAGTCACCTTCCCTGGAGATGTCCACAAAAAACCCAGAATTGATGGCCAGGCTTGCTAACAAATAGCCCCTATGGACTCAGCCCACTCACATGGCAACCTAGTGAGCTGGATAGCAGATGAAGGCCTGGAATGCGTTGCTTAGGGAGATGGTAGAAGCCCCATCCCTGGAGGTGTTTAAGGCCAGGCTGGATGAGGCTCTGGCCAGACTGATGTAGGGTAGGATGTCCCTGCCCATGGCAGGGAGGTTGGAACTGGATGCTCCTTGTGGTCCCTTCCAACCCTGACTGATTCTATGATTTTGTGAAAATATTTAAGGCATATGATCACCTACATCATATCCTGGTGGCTTCTTTTAAAGGAAAACTAAAGTTCTACTAATAGCAGAAAACTGGGAATCACTGTAAAGGGCACACTGAGAGATGGCTTTGAGTGGGATGGATCCCACCTCTAAAGAAATGATGTCTGCTGCTTGCCAGAGCTTCCCCCCAGCTCTCAGCACAGCAAAAATGTCAGCAACTAAAAAGGTGTCTGCAGCAGCAGAAGTGGGAAACACTGCAGGATCCAACACACACTGCCTTGGAGTGGGATGACTACAGTAGACTGAGGAATCTATCCCTGCAGTATTTGTTGGGTACATCATGATGTGGATGCCTTTTTAATCTTTTTTTTCCCATATCTTCCCTTTTGTCTCTCTCTTTTTCGTTGTTGTTTACTCACTGCTCTTTGAAATAAGCTAATGCTGAGAATATTTGGGTTGGGTTATTTTTTTTGCTTGGATAAAGCACATTTTTACACCATTCCTGTGGAAAGTAATAACCTGATCTAAGTGGGTTCAAAATCAACCTACAGTGCCTAGGTTTTTTTTGCTTGGATGGAATATCTTTTACACCATTTCTATTGAAGTTACTAACATCATCAAAGTGGGTTCAAAATCAATCTAAAATGCCTATTTATTTTGCTTACATAAACTATCTTCACACCATCTCTGTGGAAAGTAATAACCTGAACTAAGTAGGTCCAAAATCAACCTAAAATGACTAATTTATTTTGCTTAATATAAAATATCTTTACACCATCTCTGTGGAAAGTAATAACCTGATCTAAGTGGATTCAAAATCAACTTAAAATGACTAATTTATTTTGCTTAATACAAAATATCCTTTACACCATTTCTGTGAGAAATAGTAACATAATCTAAGGGGGGTCAAAAATCAACCTAAAATCCCTATTTTGATTTGCTTATATGGAATA
Organism: Pogoniulus pusillus; assembly: GCF_015220805.1. Taxonomy (NCBI): domain Eukaryota; kingdom Metazoa; phylum Chordata; class Aves; order Piciformes; family Lybiidae; genus Pogoniulus; species Pogoniulus pusillus. The sequence continues at coordinate 2,872,598 of NC_087288.1, read as the reverse complement.
TCTTCTACACCATTTCTATAGAAGTTAGTAATATAATCCCAAGTGGGTTCAAAATCAACCTACAATCCCTATTTTGATTTGCTTATATGGAATATCTTCTACACCATTTCTATAGAAGTTAGTAATATAATCCCAAGTGGGTTCAAAATCAACCTACAATCCCTATTTTGATTTGCTTCTATGGAATATCTTCTACACCATTTCTATAGAAATTAATACCATAATCCAAGTGGGTTCAAAATCATCCTACAATTGCTGTTTTGTTTTGCTTATATGGAATATCCTTTACAGCATTTCGATGGAAGTTAGTACCATAATCTAAGTGGGTTCAAAATCAACCTACAATGCCTATTCTTTTTTGGCTTGCATAAACTCTATCTTTACACCATTTCTGGGGAAAGTAATTGTCTGATCTAAGAGGCTTCCAAACAAACCTACGATGCCTCATCTGAAGGAAAAAGGTTTACCTAAAGAAATTCTGTTTGTGAGTCTTTAGGTTGTCCTCTGGGTATTGTTATTATACAACTTACAGCAGTTTTCTGTAGGGGTAAAAGAGGATTCTCCTCTTTTTAGTATTTGTTTTTTTGGTGGGAATGGTTTGAGTCTAAACTCAAAAAAGAAGAGAGGTAGATCAAAGCAATTTGATTTGCCATTGGAATGGGCTGCCCAGGGAGGTGGTGGAGTTGCTGTGTCTGGAGGAGTTCAAGCAAAGCCTGGATGAGGCACTTAGTGCCGTGGTCTGGTTGACTGGATAGGGCTGGGTGCTAGGATGGGCTGAATGATCTTGGAGGTCTGTTCCAGCCTGGTTGATTCTATGATTCTGTGAAAAGGAGTAGGATTAAAGGGACAGTCCTTTGGCTTCTGCTAGGTTCAGGCTCCCTGAAATAATAGATGAGGGACAACAGCTCATAGCAACTTCAAAGCTCATCCAGTTCCAACTCTCTGCCATGGGCAGGGACATCTCCCACTAGAACAGGCTGCTCAAGGCCTCATCTAACCTGGCCCTGAACACCTCCAGGGAGGTTGTGGATCACAGAATCATGGACTGTGATCAAAGATAACATTCTGTGCTTCTGTGCTCCACAGACTCCCTGGGGAACCTGTGCCAGTGTCTCACCATCCTTACTGTAAAGAACCCTTTTCTAACATCTAGTTTGAATCTCTCCTCTGCAAGTTTAAACCCCTTACCCCTTGTCCTGTTGTTACAATGATACAGCAGACCTTTCAGAAGCTACCAAGAGAAGATCACAATCTTCAAACTTCATAATTAAATGTTTTCTCCAAAATCTTCTGCTCCAGTCTCAGACCACTGCCCCTTCTCCTATCACTCTAAGCCTTTCTAAACAGTCCCTCCCCAGCCTTCCTGCAGGCCCCCTTCAGATATTGAAATTTATCTATAAGATTTCCTCAGAGCCTTCTCTTCTCCAGGCTGAACAGTCCAAATTCTTCCTGCAACTCTTTTCCCTTTCCTTCCACAGAATGAATCACACTTGATGGAAACAACAACAAAAAAAAAAGCCATCCAAGTCTGGCTCTTTGCAAACACTTCTGCTAGCTGAGGTTCAATGTTAGGAGGTCATTCACTGTTCTCCAGAAAATAAATCCACAGTGCAGAAAAGACAAGGCAAAGGCTTCTCAGGGTTTGTTCTGCTGCATAAATTTCTGCTGAAAAAAACCCAAACCATCTCTTCAGTGCTAACGTGGTGATAAGTTGACATTCATGTGATGTGTTGCATATTGAATAGATGTGGGTGAGTTTTGAAAAGCACTTCCCAAGATTCTCCTGGCTGAAAAAAAAAAAGGGGGGGGGGGGGGGGGGAAGAAAAGATTAAAAAAATAAAAAGGGATCTGTTAAAAATTATTTAGCTTCAAGGACATGGAACTGTAGGAGCCCGACCAGAGGAGCCCACAGAGATGCTCAGAGGGCTGCAGCAGCTCTGCTATGAGGACAGCTGAGAGAGTTGGGGCTCTGCAGCCTGGAGAAGAGAAGGCTTTGAGAAGACCTTGGAGTGGCCTTGCAGGATCTGAAGGGGGCTACAGGAGGGGTGGGGAGGGACTATTGACAAGGTCTGGTAATGACAGGGTGAGGGGTAATGGGTTTAAACTGGCAGAGGGGAGATTCAAACTAGATGTTAGGAAGATGTTGTTTGCAGTGAGGGTGGTGAGACACTGGCACAAGTTGCCCAGGGAGGTTGTGGCTGCTCCCTCCCTGGAGGTGTTCAAGGCCAGGATGGATGAGACCTTGAGCTACCTGTTCTAGTGGGAGGTGTCCCTGCCTGTGGCAGGAGGTTGGAACTGGATGATCCTTGAGGTCCCTTCCAACCTAAACCCTTCTATTCTAAAACTTTCAAAGGAGACTTCCCAGCCTCTCTGGCCAGCCTGTTCCAGGGCTCCAGCACTCTCAAAAGAATTTGTTCCACACGTCAAGGTGGAACTTTCTGTGTTCCAGTTTGTGTCCCTAGCTCCTTGTCCTGTCACTGGGCACCAGAGAAAAACCATGTAAAGGGCACAGCTGTGCCCACTGCACACCAACACAGCCTGATTAGGAGTGCCAGGAGCAAGATGGGCATGGAGCCTGCAAGGGCCATGCTCTAGCACGGGACCTGGCAGAGTGGGTTGTGTGTGCCAAATGTTCATACGTGGCAGGCTAATCTTGCAGCCCACCTGCCACCCAGGCACGCCTGTGAAAAATCCCTTTGGCTTGCAAAGAGGGCAATCATGCAAGGCCTTTGGCACACCTCTGGCTGAGGGCTGAACTCGTGTCACCTCAGCTTGACACAGGAGCTGTGCTGCTAACTCTTTGTGAGTGGTAAAAATAACCCCGGGGTGACACGCAGCAGCATAGAGCATGCCTCCAGCTGCCAGTCTGAATTGAGTTCCTCCTCACTAGAACACAAGCTTGGCACTCAGCTTCCCTGTAAACACCTATATTTAGCTACCTAGCTTCAGGTGACTTAATCCCACCTCTCTGGTGTGGGAATCAGTTACCTGAACATAGCAGTTTAGTGCCATTTCAAGGGCAATAGGCTCAAAATGCCCTAGGACATCTGAGCCCTCTGATATCTCAGATTACATTAGTGGCTTATATTTAGGTATCATTCTCTCTCTGCAGCTCAAAGTGTGAGAATGAGGGGCACAAATCCTTTCTTGTCCAGGCTATCAGTCTCTTGGGCAAGCTGCAGTCTCTTGGAGTTCATTGCAAGTTTAGAAGAAAGCACACGAGGGAAAATCTTCAGGTGTGGATCTGTTGGAGGGTAGGAGAGGTCTGCAGAGGGACCTGGCCAGGCTGGATGGGTGGGCAGAGGCCAAGGGATGAGACTGAACAAGGGCAAGTGCAGGGTTCTGCACTTTGGCCACAACAACCCCAAGCAACACTACAGGCTGGGGCCAGAGTGGCTGAGAGCAGCCAGGCAGAGAGGGAGCTGGGGGTGCTGGCAGAGAGGAGCTGAAGATGAGGCAGCAGTGCCCAGGTGGGTACTGGATGATCTTGGAGGTCTCTTCCAACCTGGTTGATTCTGTGATTATTTCATCTAACAGGGATCACAGTTACTGGAAAGAGCCATAGAGCTGGAGAGAATTAGAATCATAGAATCACAGAATCAAGCAGGTTGGAAGAGACCTCCAAGCTCAGCCAGTCCAACCTAGCACCCAGCCCTGCCCAACCAACCAGACCATGGCACTAAGTGCCCCAGCCAGGCTTGGCTTGAACACCTCCAGGGACGGTGCCTCCACCACCTCCCTGGGCAGCCCATTCCAATGCCAATCACTCTTTCTGCCAACAACTTCCTTCTAATATCCAGCCTATACTTTCCCTGGCACAATTTGAGACTGTGTCCCCTTGTTCTATTGCTGGTTGCCTGGCAGAAGAGGCCACCCCCCACCTGGCTACAATGTCCCTTCAGGTTGTTGTAAACAGTAATGAAGTCACCCCTGAGCCTCCTCTTCTCAAGGCTAAACAGCCCCAGCACACAGCACCAAGAAAAAAACCCCAAACAAACCTTGAGTTTCATTTTTAGGGATGAGAAAAGATGACGTTGTGAGACAGAATAATGCCTTTGTGGATAAAGAACTTTTTATGACTAAAAAAAAAGATCAGAATGACAAATACACTGGGGAAGAAATTTATATTAAAGTCATAAATAAGGCACTCTAACTGCTAGAAGTGACAGGAAAGAAAAGGCAGCAACTGCAAGGCTTTATAGTCAAAGTGGTTTCCTGTACTTGGGGAATGTTGGATATTTTTGGTGTAAGCAAAGCAAAATGGATTTAAAATCTGGGGGAAAAAAGACTTTCTGGTGAGCTGCAGGACCCAGAACTGTGCACTGGAACAGATTGCCTTGAGAGGTGGACTTTATTTCTGGGGTCATTCAAAACCTGCCTGGGTACCTTCCCGTGCAACTTGTTCTAGATGAACATGCTCTGGTGACAGGGGAGGTTGGACTTGATGATTTCTGGAGGTGCTTTCCAACTCCTACCACTCTGTGGTTCTGTGATTACAGTTCTTGGACTCATAGAATCATAGAATCAGCCAGGTTGGAAGAGACCTCCAAGCTCATCCAGTCCAACCTAGCACTCAGCTCTATCCAATCAACCATGGCACTAAGTGCCTCATCCAGTCTTTTCTTGAACACCTCCAGGAAACAACCCCAAAGATCATCTGGGCCAAACTCCTTTAGAATCACAGAAACATCCAGGTTGGCAAAGCTCTTCAGGATCACCAAGTCCAACCTAGAAACCTACTCTATAAAATGCACCTTCAACCATATCCAAATGACCTTTTGATTACATTCTGTGATTCTGTCATCCACAACCTCCCTGGAGGTGTTCAGGACAAGGTTGGATGAGGTCTTGAGCAACCTGTTCTAGTGGGAGGCAAGGGGTTGGAACTGGATGAGCTTTGAGATCCCTTCCAACCTAAACCATTCTGTGATTCTCTGGTTCTAAATTCATATTGGCCACAAAAATGATCAGGGGATTGGAGCATCTCTGCTACAAAGACAGGCTGAGGGAGGTGGGGATGGTCACTCTGGAGAAGAGAAGGCTCCAGGGAGACCTAAGAGCAGTCTGCCGGTACCTGAAGGGGGATACAAGAAGGTTGGAGACTGTTAAAAAAGCTCTGTAGTGACAGGACCAGGGACAATGGTTTGAAATGAGAGAAGAGCAGATTTAGATTGGGTGTTAGGAACAAGTTCTGCACCATGAGGGTAGTGGAACACTGGAACAGGTTGCCCAGGGAGGTAATTGAGGCCTCATCCCTGGAGATTTTCAAGGTGAGTCTTGACAGGGCTCTGGACAGCCTGATCTAACTGAGGATGTCCCTATTGACTGCAGGAGGGTTGGACTAGATGAGGTCACTTCCAACCCAAACCATTCCATGCTTCAATGGTTCTATGATCATTGTGAAGGGACAGGATAAAGAGGCAGCAGATTACTGTCAGTGCTTAAACAGCAAAGAGACTAAACCAATTTCTGCTTAAAAGCAGCCCTTTCTTTCTACATGCACTCCTTCAGAGATGTCAGAGTCTGGGGGCTGAAATTGCTCATGTTTTGAACTTTCTGAAAGTGGTAATTTTAGGAAGGTCTGAGCAATAGTAATAGGGTAAAAAATCAGGAAAGAACTGGGTTTTTTTTTACAGTCAGTGCAGTGTAGTACTCTGCTCTTTTCCCATGTTGTGTTGCACAAGCATGAGAGTGCAGCTAGCACTTCACCTTGACTTTGTCCTCTGCAGTTTCTTGTCTTGTCTGTTTCTACATGAAAACAAACCTTAGGAGAAAGAGGTTTCAACACACTAAGAAACAAAAAAAGACTGAGCAAAGGTTAATAGCTGAAGGCTGCATATTGGGATCAGAGAATCATAGAATTGTTTCACTTGGAAAGGACTTTTAAGATCATTGAGTCCAGCTGTCAAACTAAGACCACCATGGCCATTGAACCCTGTCCCAGAGTGCCATGGCCTCATGTTTCTTGAACACCTCTGGAGGAGTTTGACTCCCTGGGCTGCCTGTTCCAATGCCTGACCACTCCTGCAGGAGAGAAAACTTTCCTCATCTTCAACCTAAACCTCTCCTAGCACAATTTCAGGCAATTCCTTCTCATCCTATTGCTTGTTACTAGGGAGAAGAGGCCAACTCCCACCCCACTGCAGTCTCCTTCCAGGGAGCTGTAGAGAGCAGTGAGGTATTTCCTCAGCCTCCTTTTCTCCAGACTAAGCAACTCCAGCTCCCTCAGCTGTTCCTCCCCAGCCCTCTTCTCCAGACCCTTCAACCAGCTTTGTTACCCTTCTCTGGAGATTGTCCAGCACCTCAATGTCTCTCTTGTAGTGAGGGGCCCCAAACCAAACCCAGTACTCATGGTATGGCATCACCAGTGCTGTGTAGAAGGGCACAATCACTTGCCTGATCTTGGTGAATCATAGTAGTCCTCATACAGGCCAAGGTATATGGTAGCAACCCAAATACATATTATAGAATCAATTTGGATTTAGATAAGAGAAAATATCTCAGGGCTGTTGTGACATTCCCAAAATTAACTTTCTCAAAGAAAGGTGCTTACCTGCCCAGAATGAATCAGAATCAACCAGGTTGGAAGAGACCTTCAAGATCACCCAATCCAACCTAGCACCCAGCCCTATCCAATCAACCAGACCATGGCACGAAGTGCCTCACCCAGGCTTTGCTTCAACACCTCCAGGGACAGCAACTGCAGCACTCCCTGGGCAGCCCATTCCAATGATACTCGTTAGGAGTGAACACTTAAGCCCAGCAAGACATGTAAAGAGTGATCCAGGACAGAAAAGCACATGTGAACTCAAAACCAGATCCCACAAGGAAAGAGCACGAAGAGTTATATGCCCTTTGCCAAACATCAGTGCCAATGCCAAGCATATGCTGAAAGATCCAAAACCTTGGACACACTTGTGTGGTGTGCACATTCTGGAGGAGCAATGAACACCACCTTACTGCTGGATCAGACAAGCCACACAGGACAGTGATGCAGCAGGCGACAAATGGACAGTCAGAGGGAGAGCTAGTGGGACACATTACTTGTAACACAGTCAGAGAAGCACAAGCCAAACTGATGTCAAAAGGAAACGTGTTTGCTCCAAGAGAAAGGAAAAAGAAACAAGCTCATGGGCAGAAGAAAACAGATTTTGATGATCCAATGCTTGTAACCAGGGAAGCATCACAGAGCTTAGTGCTAGTGTCCCTCCTGGGCCTTGAGGCAAGGGATTGTGAGCTAGCAAAGCCCCTGATGGGTAGCAGCCCAGAGTGATGTGCACCCCTTCAGGCTCTGGCAACCTCTGTGTGGGATGCTCCTGCTTGTGGTTTTTTTTTCTGCTAGGCATCACTGCCCTGGCTCAGTGCTTCCTGCTGAGCTCCTGTGGCCAGCCGTGGGCTGCAGCTTCTTGGCTTCACTGCCCTTGCTTCGAGCTGCTTTCCCCCTGCAGCTCTTCTCACACTGAGCTCCTTCCCCATGCCTCTGCAGAGGATTTTCTAATTTCTTTTCTGGTGTCAGCTTTGTGTAGGTGTGTGTGTGTGAAAAGGCAAAAGAAGAGAGTGGTAGTAATATTTTTTCATTAGCTTCTTCCAGGTTTTTTCCTGTGTGAGATGTTTACACTTCCATTTATGGAGTGTGGAAAAGATGTTCCTTGTACTAGCACTCAGAGAAAAGACCACATTAGAAATGCACCAATCCCTTGGTTACATCCAGCAGATGCCTCTGCCAGCAGGAGAACCAGCTGGTAACATTCATTTCATGGCTATATTGAGAGAAAGAAGCTCAGACATATGTATACTGCACTTGAGAATGATCTCCCCAAACCCCCTAAGTCTGGAGCAAGAAGCTAGGGAAGTAACAACAGGTGTAAGTTGCAGCACAGGAGGTTCCACCTCAACACAAGGGAGAACTTCTTGACTGTAAGGGTCACAGAACACTGGAACAGGCTCCTCAGAGAGGTTTAGGAGGAAGATGTTAGCAGAGGGAGTGATTGGCATTGGAATGGGCTGCCCAGGGAGGTGGTGGTGTCTCTGTCCCTGGAGGTGTTCAAGAGGAGACTGGATGAGGCACTTAGTGCCATGGTCTGGTTGATTGTCTAGGGATGGGTGCTAGGTTGGACTGGATGATCTTGGATGTCTCTTCCAACCAGGTTGATTCTATGATTCCATGATCTCCTTGGGTCCCTTCCAACCCCTAATATCCTGTGATCCTGTGAAGTAGACTCCTTGCCTCAGAACCACATAACAATGAGGGAAACCAAGAAACATCTGAGCCTGTGCAATTCAGTGGAGTAAAAGGACCCTTCATTTAGATGTCAAGAAGCTGAGTAGTTATACTAAATTTAAACCTTTTCTATTACCTAGAAAGGAGAGGAATATTTAGAGAAATGGTAAATAAGAGTTATTTTTTCTTTTTCATGCTTACTGAACCAGGAGGTTGGAGGATATTGATATCCTGGAAAAGACAAAACACTCATTTTGGCTCTTAAAAAAGAAGGAAGAGATGAAAGGGGTTGGTGAGATTTCAGTCATGAGTTGCTATGATGATAAACCCAAAACAAATTTGTTCCCTGATGGCTCTGATGAAAGCATTGCACAATGGTGTGGTCAAATCTTCAAACTCCCAATGGAATAATCATCACAGGAATGAGCAGAAACTCCAAGCTTTCAATAAACTCGAGTAAAGAATGCGGCGTTGGTTTCAGTCCACGGGTGAAAAATGGTTCATCTTTTTATTTATGGGAGGCCTCTATTAGCTGACACTGACCATAAACCACTTGTTGACAGTGCCAAAAAGGGGCCTGGCAAACTATTCTGCCTCAGCTAAGAATAGAGCTTGTTGGGTTTGGGGTTTTTTTCTTTGGTCTTATTTTATTCAGCTACAAAATGTATGATTTGCAAATTGAACACCGAGTTGGGGGGGAAAAACGGAGTGGTTGCAGGCATGCTCAGAGTAGTTTGACAGTGCAAAGGAGTGAAGTCAAGAGGCATGTTATGTACTGTGAACCTGATTAGAAATGTGGTCTGGGTTCAGGTGAAAATGAGGACTATTATCCCTGGCACTATTGTTAGGAACAAGACCCTCTGAAAAATAGCCCTGTACAGTGTCTTCCAAGATCCCATTGTAAGGGAAGGCTTTAAGGACTGTTGAGGTATTATTTGAAAGCACCAAGATAATGATTGTCCAGCCATTGTCAAAGCTAGGTGTAAGGATGGTTTACAAAAATCAGAAGCCTCAGAGTAGGACAAGGCTTTAATGTTGACCTAAAAAAAACACACAACCAATTGCTTTCATTAAGGCTGTCTGGCTTTGAAAAGGTGCAAAAAATACATAGAGAAGTCATCTGAAAGAGTCAATGCTTGTGACATGGGAAGATAGCCCATTAAGGAACTGCAGGCAGATTGTTCTTCTATGTCATATGTATTTGTTTGGGGTTTTAGAGTTGTTCTCCCTTCCCTGAGGATAAAATACTAGACAGTAATTGTCTTTAAACAAGTGATCATATACCATTTTCTGGGGAATGGGTTATAGTATTCCTGGCCTGGCTACAGCAGTAGGAATGAGCTCCCAGCGTGTCTATGGGCTGGGAGTATTAGGAAAGAGAAGGAAGCTGTCTGGCAGAAAGGAACCTGGGGGTTGTAATAGACAAACAATTCAATGTGAGCAAGCAGTGTGCCCAGGTGGCAAATAAAACCAATGGCTTTCAAGAGGGTTGGGGAGAGACTGTTTACAAGGTCTGGTAATGACAGGATGAGGGGCAATGGGCTTAAACTGGCAGAGAGGAGATTGAAACTGGATGTTAGGAAGAAGCTCTTTGCAGTGAGGGGGAGACACTGGCACAGGTTGCCCAGGGAGGTTGTGGAGCACAGAATCACAGAATGTGATCAAAGATTCTGTGATTCTGTGCTCCACAACCTCCCTAAAGGTGTTCAGGACCAGGTTGGATGAGGCCTTGATTGACCTGTTCTAGTGGGAGGTGTCCCTGCATATGGCAGGGGGTTGGAACTGGATGAACTTTGAGATCACTTCTACCCTAAACCATTCTATCCTGGCTTGTATGAGCAATGCTGTGTCCAGCAGGGATAGGGATTATCTCTTTGCATTCAGCTCTGGTGAGGCCGCACCTCCAGTATTGTGTTCACTTTAATACAAGAAGCATGTGGAGGTGCTGGAGCCAGTGCAGAGGAGGACAAGGAAGCTGTGAAGGGCCTAGAGAATAAATCATATGAATGATTGAGGGAGCTGGGAATGCTTAGTTTGAGGAAGAGGAGGCTGAGGAGAGACCACATTGCTGTCTACAGCTACCTGAAAGGAGGTTGTGGAGAGGCTGCTGCTGGTCTCTTCTCGCAGGTAAATAGTGATAGAACAAGAGGGCATGGCCTCAAGCTGCAGCTGGGTAGGTTTAGACTGGACATTAGGAAACATTTTTTCCCAGCAAAGGTGTTCAGGCATTGGAGTGAGCTGCCCAGGGAGATGGTGGAGTCTCCATCCCTGGAGGGTTCTCAAGCAGACTGCATGATGCGCTTGGTGCCATGGTCTAGTTGATTGAATAGAGTTAGGTGCTAGGTTGAACTGGATGATCTTAGGGGTCTCTTCCAACCTGGTTGATTCTATGACTCCATGGTTTAAGGGTGAACTTTGTAGAGGAGGGATAACGGTTAGACATGGTGATCCTGGGAGTCTTTTCCAACCTGAGTGTTTCTGTGTTTCCTTGAGTCACAGAAAAGAGAAAAATATGATGTCATTGCCTGTCCACCTCTTGAGCATTACCTACAGTCCTGTGCTCTCAGTCTATAGATTCATCTAATAGAACAAGGGCAGTGGAAGGTGACTGGAGGAAGGTGGCAAGGCTGAGTAGGAGTACAAAATGACTGCTTTACAAGTAGGCAGAACAACAGTCTTCATCACAGGAACAGATTCCTAAGGTGAGCATTTTAATAGCACATGAAATCATTAGCACCAGGGAGAACATGAAGAGGGAGTGATTATTCACTGATTGCAACATGGGAATAAGGAAATTAAACCTAAGCAGCAACTTTAAAGCAAACAGATGTAGTAAAAAATGGAGGTGTTGCAGAATAATTGCTGCAGGACATGAGGGGATCCAGAAAGATCAATTGCTTCAAGTTTGCTTTGATAAATGAGGAGGTGGAAAGACCTTTGAGAATGATTAAGAACACAGATAAAACCAGATAGCTGCCAGGTTGCAGGAAGTTGAGGCAGCAAAGATACAGAGAGGGAAAGGTGACCTTGTAACACCCTTTTCTCACCATCTGTTAATGTGAGCAGAGATGGGACCATGGATTTCATATCCCTTACTTTGACCTGAACAGAACTACACAGGTCCTGAGTACTGATCATGTCCAGGACCTACCCTTCTTCTCTGGAGATATTCAAACCCCACTTGGATGCATTCCTGCGTGACCAGCTCTAGGTGATCCTGCTCTGGCAGGGATGTTGGTCTGGATGATCTTTTGAGGTCACTTCCAGCCCCTGACATGCTGTGTGTGTGATTTTGTGTGTGAAAACTTAAAGTCCATGAAGATGGACTTTGAAGATGGAGAAGAGAAGGCTTCCAGGAGACCTTGGAATGGCCTTCCAGAATCCAAAGGGGACCTACAGGAAAGCTGGAGAGGGACTATTTACAAGGTCTTGTAATGACAGGACAAGGGGTAATAGGTTTAAACTTGAAGAGGGGACATTGAAACTGGATGTTAGGAAGAAGCTGTTTGCAGTGAGGGTGGTGAGACACTGGCACAGGTTGCCCAGGGAGGTGTTCAAGGCCAGGCTGGATGAGGCTTTCAGCGACCTGTTCTAGTGGGAGGTGTCCCTGCCTATGATGGAGGGTTGGAACTGGATGAGCTTTGAGGTCCCTTCCAACCTAAACCATTCTATGATTCTGTGACTAAGATCCAAAAGTCCACAAGTAAAATGTTCTGAGTATAAGAACAAATGATAGGGTGAGAGCAAATGGCCTCAAGCTGCACCAAGGGAGGTTTAGGTTGGAAATTAAAAGAAACTTTTGACTGAAAGGGCTCTCAGAGATTGGAAGAGGCTGCCCAGGGAGGTGATTGAATCTTCACCCCTGGAGACATTTGAAAGATGCAGATATGTGGTGCCCAGCAACATGGTTTAGCATCAGCCTTGGCAGAGGTGGAGAATGGTTGGGCTCGATAACCTTAAAGGTCATCCAAACCAAAATGATTTTATGGTTCTACAATTCTATATTTTTGAGGGCAACAGAAAGAAAGAGGTGTAACAAAAGCAAGCTCCATGCATTTTGTTGTCTGTAGAGAATGCATCAAAATGTTGGCTCCAGAGGACAAAAAAATCTTAAGTTCCCAGAGCATTTGAGAGTGGATGGTACCTCTGGAGATTATCTACGCTCTGCTCACAGGAGTCAGCTACAGTCTGTTGCCCAAGACTGCGTCCAGTGGGTTTTGAATATCTCCACAGAGACCTCATAATCTCTAAGGGAACCCCATGGGCTGATTGCCAGAGAGAGAGCAGCTCTAGGTCAGTGCTCGATAACCCACACAGTATCTTTTTCATGTGCTTAAATGGAATTTCCCCTATTTCCTTTTGTGCTCGTTGCACCTTATCCTGTCACTGAACAGCTCTGAGGCTGGCTCTATCTTTACTCAGGGAGGGATCTCTGCCATCTCTGATGCTGTGCAGCCTGTGGATGCCTTTCTGCATCTCCTTCAGATGGTAGCACCAGACTTCCCTAGCACTGAAGAGCTGCAAGTGAGGAGCACATCTAAACTGAGCCCCTAGTAAGAGGTCTCTGGATGTCAGGAAGAAGTTCTTGGCAGAAAGAGTGATTTGCATTGGAATGGGCTGCCCAGGGTGGGTAGTGGAGTCACTGTCCCTGGGAGCATTTTAAAAAAGGCTTGATGTGGATGTGACACTGGGTGCCATGGTTCAGTTGATTAGATGGTGCTGGGGGAAGATCTCAGGAGTCTTTTCCAACCTGGCTGATTCTGAGATTCTGAGGTGTTTGATGTGTCAGGTGTAAAAGGCCCTGGCAAGCTGGGGACCTTGCCCTGTCACACATCACCACCAGAGCAGTGGATGCAGATGCAGTTTTAAGCAGCAATCCTGGGCCCCTCTGTCTGTTGTTCAAACCCTGCTGTGTCTGGGAGCAGAGCAGCCAAGTCAAAAACCTGTCACTTATTTTTAGTTTCACACTGGACTTGTAAGCAGAACGTCAGCTTCTGGCAGTTCTCCTTCCCAGCAGATGTATGAGCTGCACTCACTCCTCCAAAACAGCTGGGAACAAAATTAAACCAAGATGCTTCTCCCTCTGTAGACCCTCACAGACTAACAGAGAAGAGTCAGGTCCCTCTCAGAGTCTTTCTCTACAACCCAAATCTCCTTATGGTTGATAAGTGTTCATCTCCATTTGGAAGAGCACAAGGGGCCAGGGCCTTTTCATCCTGGAGAAGAGAAGGCTACGAAGGACATCCAGTAGGAGCCTTCTAGTATCTGAAGGGGGCCTACAGGAAAGCTGGGGAGAGACTATTGACAAGGTCTTGTAATGGCAGGATGAGGGGTAACCATAGAATCATACCTGTTTGGAAGAGACCTCCAAGCTCAGCCAGTCCAACCTAGCACCCAGCCCTGGCCAGCCAACCAGACCATGGCACTAAGTGCCCCAGCCAGGCTTGGCTTCAACACCTCCAGCCACACAGACTCCACCACCTCCCTGGGCAGCCCATTCCAATGCCAATCACTCACTCTGCCAGGAACATCCTCCTAACATCCAGCCTAGACCTCCCCTGCCACAACTCCAGACTGTGTCCTCTTGTTCTGTTGCTGCTTGCCTGGCAGAAGAGTCCAACCCCACCTGGCTACAGCCTCCCTGCAGGCAGCTGCAGACAGCAATGAGCTCTGCCCTGAGCCTCCTCTGCTGCAGGCTGCACCCCCCCAGCTCCCTCAGCCTCTCCTCACAGGGCTGTACTCCAGTCCCCTCCCCAGCTTTGTTGCCCTTCTCTGGACATATTCCAGTACCTCAACATCTCTCTTGTTCCGTGCTTCAATTTCCTACTTGTAAAATAAGCCCAAAACACCTTCAGGCCACTTGGTATTTGAAATTAGGAAACTGTGGAAAAAAAAATCATGCACCTTAACAAGTCCAACCTTGTTCAGCCTGAGCTATTCCCACGTAAATGGGTCAATTTCTAATTTAAAAACTGTTCTGCAAGACCATTTTTCTTTGTTTTGTAAACCAGAAACTAAAACCACAAGGCTATCTAGGTAATTTCATGTCGTGCACCATTTCCATTCCCACGCAAGCCTCAAAGTCAATACCACTTAGAAACCTGTGAGGGAATTAATGATACCAAGGGGAAAAAAAACAAACCCTACCCAAAAACCCAAACCCTCCTTAGGAGGTTCATTTTAAGAGTGTGCTGTAAACAAGAAAGGAGCCCACATGCTGAACAATGCAGAAGAAAAGTTTAGTAAGCTATTACCCTTTCAGTAAGATCCTATCCATCCTTTTCAGTAAATGAAGATGAAATCTTGAGGAGGAAGTAGCATTTGTTTAGGTAATTAGAGGGCCTGGCACATGCCATATGCAGATACATGAGGAAGCTAACATAAAGTGGAGGAGGAAATCTTAATCGAGTTTCCTAGAGCTCCTGAAGGAAAAACTTGAAGGGGTCTTGCAAAGCAGCCTTCTAGGATCCTTGACAAGGTCAACAGGAAGAGAGACAGGCAGAACAAGAGACCGTAAGCCTGAATTGCAACAAGAAAGGATTCAGTCTGCATAGAGAAGTTCAAACTGCATGGAAAGAGAAATTCCTACATTGTGGGAACAGCCCAGCCATGGAGCAGAATCATAGAAACATCCAGGTTGGCAGAGCCCCTCAGGATCACCAAGTCCAACCTAGAACCCTACCGGCTCTCTGGTGCCAGGGGAGGCTGGACTAGTTGATCTATGGGGGTGCCTTCCAACCCCTACCACTCTGTGGTTCTATGGTTACAGTTCCTGGACTCCTTCCTTAGAATCACAGAAATATGCAGGTTGGCAAAGCCCCTCAGGATCATCAAGTACAACCTAGAATCCTACTCTACAAGATTCACCTTAGACCATATCCCCAAGCACCACATCCAAACCACCCTTAAACACATCCAGGGTGGGTGACTCAACCACCTCTCTGGGCAGTTCATTCCAGTCCCTGACCACTCTCTTATTGAAAAACTTTTTTCCTAATGTCCACTCTAAATCTCTCCAGCCTCAGCTTGAGGCCATTCCCCCTTGTTCTCCAATTACCTGTGAGAAGGCAACTGAAGAAGAAGAGAAGGCTTGAGGGAGATCTTACAGCAGCCTTCCAGAACCTGAAGCTGGGAAAGAAAGCTGGGAAGAGCCTTTCTACAAGGACCTGTAGTGATAGGATGAGGGACAATAGAGTGAAGCTTGAAGAAAGTAGATTCAGAGTTGATATTAGAAAGAAATTCTTTACAGTGAGGGTGGTGGAATGCTGGAACAAGTTGCCCAGGGAGGCTGTGGATGGCCTCTGGAGATCATAGGGTTGGATATGGGCACAATTCCTATGATCTACAGAGGATATGATCTCCAGAGGATAGAATAGAATAATTTGGGTTGGAAGAGACCTCAAAGTTCCAACCCCCCTGTCATAGCAGGGCACCTCCCACTAGAACAAGTCATTAAAGGCCTCATCCAGCCTGGCCTTGAACACCTCTAGGGAGGGAGCATCCATAACTTCCCATGGCACTCTGTTTCATGGAATCATAGAATAATAGAATCAACCATGTTGGAAGAGATCTCCAAGCTCATCCAGTCCAACCTATACCTTGTTTCAGAGCTCCTTTATGCATTGTATTTATGCAGCGCCAGAGAAAACTTGCAAAAGTAGATATTTGCTTAGATAATTAACTAGACCTTTTCCTGGAAAGGTGATTCCTGATGTCCCTTCCAACCTGGCATTCTGTGGTTTCTTCCTTCTGTAGCTAAACTGCTATCAGTGGACAACCTTCACAAACCAAAAGCCACCTGAAATAAATTGACCACACAGATTTCTAAGTTCTTGTTTCATATTGATCCTTGTAACTATGGATTCCTGTGGAATGGCTCTTTCCATTGGTTCAGTTCAGAAACTGAGGGTTCTGAAGATGTCACAGAGTGCTACCAAAATCCATTCCTTTATTTCCAGACTCTGCCTTTAGAGCTGAATGTGCAACTAACTGTGAAGTGAGGACCAGGTTAATTATTGCTTCAGCTTTTGGATTTTATTTTCATATAAGTATGTAAATTGAGGCTGGTCCAGTGATCTTAGAGCATGACACAGCTTACCAAAACCCTCCCTCCCATGCCCTTGTGATCTTAAAACATGACACAGCTTACCAAAACTCTCCCATGCCCCTGTGGCAGGGTAGCATACTCTAGGTTTACTAACAATGCAAAGGCTACAAGAATCAGGGATAAGAAATGGCTCCAGAAGATACTTTTGCTTATAGTATAAGAAAATCCATCATCTCCCCCTTTCCTTTTCTTACTGTGCAAGAGACTATGGGGAGAAGTACCAGAGTGTCTCCCACTGAATATGAGCTTGGAGAGACTTCTAAATGTCATCTGGGGAGATTTTGCTCCCTCTCCATAATAGCTTGGTAAATGTTTTTCTAGTGAATAATAGTTTGCAAACCTAAGATTTCAATCTGCCTGAATTTAAGTAACAAATTCAGTCCAGCTGTTTCGAAAGGTCTGGAGTGGGTTGGTTGGTTTGCTATAAGAAGCAGACACACAAAACCAGACTATTAAAAGACATGGAATAATGTTCCCTGCTCACACAAAGGCTCAAAGCCCAAAGCTTTTCAGGATTTTTCAGGAATATGCAGGATCCCAGAGATGCAAATGAAGTGCAGTTTTCTGGAACCCCTATGACAAGAGGGATGTGGAGATGCTGGAGCATGTCCAGAGCAGGGCCATGAGGATGCTGAGAGGCTGCAGCAGCTCTGCTGTGAGCACAGACTGAAAGAGTTGGGGCTGCTCAGGCTGGAGCAGAGGAGGCTCCCCGGGGACCTTCTTGTGGCCTTCCAGGATCTGAAAGGGGCCTACAAAAAAGCTGGGGAGAGACTTTTTAGGCTATGAGGACAGGACTAGGGAGAATGGAGCAAAGCTGGAGGTGGGGAGATTCAGAGTGGCTGTGAGGAGGAAGTTGTTCATCATGAGAGTGGTGAGAGGCTGGCAGGGGTTGCCCAGGGAGGTGGTTGAGACCCCAAGCTGGAGGTGTTTAAGGACAGGCTGGCTGAGGCTGTGGCCAGCCTGATCTAGGGTAGGGTGTTCTTGCCCATGGCAGGAGACTTGGACCTAGATGATCCTTGTGCTTCCTTCCAACCCTGACCACTTCTATGATTCTGCCTGAGAGAACTAGAAAACTGCCCTCTTTCCTGCCTGGTGTAAAGCAAATACATAAAGTACCTTCACTCACACTCTGTGATACAAAGAATCACAGAATCACAGAGCCTTAGAGGTTGGAAGGGACCTCCAGAACTCACCGAGTCCAACCCACCCTGCCAAAAGGAGGAGCACTCAGGGCAGGTCACACAAGAACACATCCAGGTAGTTTTTGAAAGTCTGCAGAGAACCTCCACAACCTCTCTGGGCAGCCTGCTCCAGGGCTCTGTCATCCTCACTCTAAAGTTTCTCCTCATGTTGAGGTGAAACCTCTGTTCCAGTTTGTATCCATTGCTCCTTGGCTGTGCACCACTGAGCAAAGATTGGCCCCAGCCAATTGACACACTTGAATATGTCCTTTGCCTGTTAGGATGTAAGAACATCAACAGTAATTAGATAGAAAACTCCACCCAGAGATGCACTACCAGACTGGAGAGCGAGGTGTTCTCTGAGGTTGTGGGGCATAGAGCAGAGGAGAAAATTCATCTGCTCATAACTTGGGTGAGCCATTTGATCCCTGAACCTATGGCGAAAAGTCATGAAATTGCCACATCGTATTTTGTAAAGCTAATGCTTCATTTCTTTGGCTTTTCTTTCAAATACCTTAATGGTTTTGTTTGTGCCAAAGAGAACATTTTGTGTCAAAACATCTCTTTTTTCTTATTTTTATTATTTCTCTTTTTTTTTCCTCTTCTTTCTTTTTCCCTTCTTTAGCTTTTCTTTCCCCCTTTTTTATATTCTGTCCTTTTTTCCTTTTTCTTTCTTTCTTCTTTTTTTTCTTTTACTATTTTTTCTTATTACTTTTTCTTCTTTTTTCCCCCCTTTTTTCCTTTTTCTTTATTTTTCTTTTTTCCCTTTTTCTATTTTATTTCTTTTTCTATTTTATTTTTTCTTTTTCTTTCTTTCTTATTTTTCCCTTTTTAAAAAAGTTTTTCTATTTTTTTCCATTTTCTTTTTCCTTTTCCCCTTTTTCTTTTTTCCTTTTCTTTCTTTTTCTATTTTTTCCTTTTTCTTTCTTCTTTTTCTATTTTTCTCTTCTTTTTTTTCCTTTTTTCCTTTTTTTTTTCTATTTTTTCCTTTTTATTTTCTTTCTTTCTCTTTCCTTCTTCCTTCCTTCCTTTCTTTCTTCCTTTCTTTCTTCTTTTGTTTCTTTTTCCTTTTTCTTTATTTTTTCCTCCCCCCTCTTTTTCTATTTTTCCTTTTTTTTCTTTTTTCCTTTTAATCTTTTTCCATTTTTTTCTCCTTTTCCCTCTTTTTTTTTCTTTTTCCCCTCCCCCCCCCCCCCTTTTATTTCTTTCCTTTTTCTTTTTTTCCCCCTTTTTCTTTTTTCCTATATTCCCTTTTCCCCTTTTTACCTTTGTTCTTGCCAAACTAAGGTCTTAGCCTTTGGTTGGTACCACTGGCATTTTAAATTTTCATTTCCAGTTCTCCAGCAGAACTAAAAACCAAACAAGTCAACACTTCATCCAGAGCTTGGTTGCAGGTTTGCAAGGGTTATTCTCTAGCTAAAGCTAGAGAGCTCCTTCCAGCCCTGCAATAAATAGGCATAGATCCTGTTGGCTATAAAGTTCATCTTGGTAACTGTCTAGGGCTGTGTTTCAAGCATGGAGTAGAAAGTAAATGTAAATGAAGAGGAGTTAATGAAAGTTTTAGATACCCATTAAACAATGCCCCTTTAATGCTCCAGACACAATAATCCCACTGCTTCTAAAATTAACAGGGGATCTTTTCTACTTTGTTTTTCAGTCCTTGTCAGACTTGCAGTGTAGACTTATCTCATATTCCTGATAAATCCTGGAAGCAGAAGGACTGTTCCTTCTGCATGTATCCTTCACAGCTCCCTTCTAAAGATACAGGCTGTACTTTGGGCTGTGTCAGGATCTACTGTGCTTCTTTCTCATCTATTCATTCCTTTCAGTCTTTTAATGTGCAAGATCCTCTCCTATTGCCATGGGGATAACCATTCAGTCAGAAAACTGTTTATTTCATTTCAGACACTTGCATGGTGACAGTAGGCTCAGGTTGATTCCAGCTTTTACCCCTGGGTGAAGATAAAAACCAAATCCTTCATTTTAAAATATGCTTTGATTTCCAAGTTGTCCATTTGATTTTCTTTGCTTCCACCAGCACCAAGCAATGATTCTTGGAAAAAATGATCTTGCCCTTTTTTTTCAGTACCATAAATCTGAAAAAAGAAAGATATATTCCTCCTTTTCCACTCCAGCTCTGCTCAGATGTGCACCAGATTGAAAAAGTCTCTTCAGACCTCCATTGCTACCAGACAGGATTCCTTGCCAGACCAATCAGACCCGCTGTGAAATAAGATTTCCTGTCATATCAAGGTACAGCTGTCATCTTAACCCTCAGTGCTGTAAACAAGCAGTTGCTGGCAGTGGATCATAAACAGAATTATAATCTATGTACCTCAGTTTTCCACATGTCTGGCCAAGAAAGGTATCTCTCCATGACATCATTCCATCTCATCCATTTTCCCCTGTCTCCTCAGCCTTACAATGCTTTAATCCTCCTTTTTTTTTTGATTCCTTCTGCACTAGCTTCCTTTGCATCCCCTTGAATCGCTGCTCAGTGCCGATCTGGTTAGTGCCTGCAGCCCAGCAGTGACTCATGGAAACGCCTGTGGCCTCCCCTCCTGTTTGTTCTACCAGCCATATCCTGTTATTTGTCTGTCTCTCGACTATTCCTGTAACAAGACACTTTCTGCTTGACTTTACAAACGGTGCATTTCTTGCTTAGGATTTTCGTTCTTGAACATGCAGCATCAGTGGTGCTTCAGTGTTTTTATTGTCTCTAACTTTTCAAGCTCTGTTGACCAAAAATATCCCCACCTCTTTGGAAGTTTACTGGGAAGGCATCCATCCACCTTCTGCTGCAGTGGAGACTGAACCGACCTCTGCTTCTTACATCAGCTATGAGTTGCTGTCCCTCCTCTGTTGTTTCAGGGAGCCTGAGCCTAGCAGAAGCCAAAGGACTGTCCCTTTAATCCTACTCCTTTTCATGGAATCATAGAATCAAGCAGGTTGGAAGAGACCTTCAAGCTCATCCAGTCCAGCCTATCACTCAGCCCTATCCAAGCAACTAGATCATGGCACTAAGTGCCTCATCCAGGCTTGGCTTCAACACCTCCAGCCACACAGACTCCACCACCTCCCTGGGCAGCCCATTCCAATGCCAATCACTCTCTCTGCCAGGAACATCCTCCTAACATCCAGCCTAGACCTCCCCTGCCACAACTCCAGACTGTGTCCTCTTGTTCTGGTGCTGCTTGCCTGGCAGCAGAGCCCAACCCCACCTGGCTACAGCCTCCCTGCAGGCAGCTGCAGACAGCAATGAGCTCTGCCCTGAGCCTCCTCTGCTGCAGGCTGCACACCCCCAGCTCCCTCAGTCTCTCCTCACAGGGCTGTGCTCCAGGCCCCTCACCAGCTTCATTGCCCTTCTCTGGGCCTAGTCCCACACTCACAGCATGATGAATTCAGTGCACCCTGCATGTGGCTCTTCATTATCTGTGGAACATTACCTACTTACTTCTGTTTATATTTGAATGATTGTGTCAGGTTGGAAGGGACCCTCAAAGTTCATCTTGTCCAGCCCTGCTGCAAGCAGCAGGGACACCTCCAACTAGATCAGGCTGCCCAGAGCCACATCAAGTTTCATCTTGAATGTCTCCAGGTATGAGGCCTCAACCACCCCTCTGGGCAACCTGTTCCAATAGTGCACCACCCTCATTGTAAAGAACTTCTTCTTTATGTCCAACTTAAATCTGCCCCACTCCAGTTTTAAATCATTGTGCCTTTTGTGGGCTCATTTTGTTTCTCCCTTACTAGAAGAAGGACAGAAGTAGATGAAAAAAGAAAGAAAATACAGTAGGAAAAGAAGACAAAGGATCTTTTCTGTGTATTTCACAGAATCACAGAATCAGCCATGGTTGGAAGGGACCACAAGGAGCAGCCAGTTCCAAGCCTCCTGCCATGCCCAGGGACACCCTACCCTAGAGCAGGCTGCCCACAGCCTCAGCCAGCCTGGCCTCAAACACCTCCAGCCATGGGGCCTCAACCACCTCCCTGGACAACCCATTCCAGCCTCTCACCACTCTCCTGCTCAACAACTTCCTCCTCACATCCAGGCTGAATTTACTTTCTGCTCCTGTAACATTTCCTTTCTTTTTCTTGACACCCCTTAACTAGAATAACAGTTGTGCAGAGAAAAAACATCTATAGTGCAATCTGTATTCCTTGAGGCTACTCAGACTGCCTTTAGAGATGGCATCTATAAGATAAAAGACCCCAATGCTGTGTCTCAGTAGCATCTTTGTTAGCATACTTGCTACTAATACTTATAATTATAAACCTTCTTAGGATCAAGTCTAATTTTTTCTCTTGTTCTATTAACCATAGCAGGTGGGTTTTAGAGCACAGTCAGTAATCAGAGTTGCTGGATCCTTATTAGGATCCTTATTAAGATCAAGTCTAATTATTTCTCTTGTTCTATTAACCATAGCAGGTGGGTTTTAGAGCACAGTCAGTAATCATAGTTGCTGGATCCTTATTAAGTTCAAGTCTAATTCTTTCTCTTGTTCTGTTAGCCCTAAAAGGTGGGTTTTAGAGCACAGCCAGTACTCACAGTTGCTGGATCCTTAGTATCCATTAGGATCCTTATTAGGATCAAGTATATTTTTTCTCTTGTTCTATTAGCCCTAGCAGGTGGGTTTTAGAGCACAGTCAGTAATCAGAGTTGCTGGATCCTTATTAGGATCCTATTAGGATCCTTATTAAGATCAAGTCTAGTTCTTTCTCTTGTCCTATTTGCCCTAGCAGGCAGGTTTTAGAGCACAGTCAGTACTCAGAGTTGCTGGATCCTTATTAGGATCTTATTAGGATCAAGTATATTTTTTTTCTCTTGTTCTATTTGCCCTAGCAGGTAGGTTTTAGAGCACAGTCAGTACTCACAGTTGCTGGATCCTTATTAGGATCCTATTAGGATCAAGTATATTTTTTTTCTCTTGTTCTATTTGCCCTAGCAGGTGGGTTTTAGAGCACATCCAGTACTCACAGTTGCTGGATCCTTATTAGGATCCTATTAGGATCAAGTATATTTTTTTCTCTTGTTCTATTTGCCCTAACAAGTGGTTTTTAGAGCACAGTCAGTACTCACAGTTGCTGGAGTCTTCCCTTCCAGTCCTCCTGCAGAGACAATCCCACTAAAATGCAGCACCTCTGTAAAAGACAAATATAATTCTCAGAGGCCACTGGCAGCTTTAGGCTCTGACAGCAAAGATGCCTGAGAGGAAAACATTTATTTACAGGTGGAACACGTCACTAGGGGCAAAGTAGGAACCTTCAAAGGCATCTTACAGTTTCATTACTGATTATTCAGCCAGCAGTGAGGCTCGTTGACAAATAGAGTCTGAGATCATCTTACCTGCAGTTTTTAAACCGTCAGTCACAATCACTTTAATGCTCAAGAGCTTCTATCCTACAAGCCCACTGTCTGCTAAATGCTCCCATCTGCAGACAAAGAAAGCTGTTTGTCTCACTCAAAAACAGCCCAGGCTGACAGTTTTCATTGTTTTCCTCCCGGGGATTATAACGATCTCAAACTCTGTACCACTGAAAATGTGGATAGGAAGAAGGTGTGGAGGACACATCCATTATGAGCTCTGTGGTAAAGGGTTGGACTCGATGATCTATGAGGTCTCTTCCAACCTTGGTGATGCTGTGATACTGTCTGATTATTGCCTGGGTTTACATGCACTGGTGGAAGTTTTCTTTCTCAGCAGCAGGACTGCAGCATTCTTGTCACAAAATGAATAGACCCAAAGTATTTCTGTCTCAAAGCTCAGTGACTTCGAAGATGGATACCACTGGGCATGGCATAAGTTTTGGGGGAGTTTCTTAATAACTTTGAATTCAAAATCTCATTTTCTAAAGTGACCTTTTACTTTCTGGGTAGGAGTCACATAGTCATAGAAGCAGTCAGGGTTGGAAGGGACCACAAGGATCAGCCAGTCCCAACCCCCCTGCCATGCCCAGAGACACCCTACCCTAGAGCAGGCTGCACACAGCCTCAGCCAGCCTGGCCTCAAACACCTCCAGCCATGGGGCCTCAACCACCTCCCTGGGCAACCCATTCCAGCCTCTCACCACTCTCCTGCTCAACAACTTCCTCCTCACCTCCAGCCTCACTCTCCCCACCTCCAGCTTTGCTCCATTCCCCCCACTCCTGACACCTCCTCACAGCCTAAAAAGTCCCTCCCCAGCTTTTTTTGTAGCCCTCTTCAGATCCTGGAAGGCCACAAGAAGGTCACCTGGGAGCCTCCTCTGCTCCAGCCTGAGCAGCCCCAACTCTTTCAGTCTGTGCTCACAGCAGAGCTGCTGCAGTCCTCTGAACACCCGAGGCTCTTCTCTGGACACACTCCAGCATCTCCACATCCTTCTTGTAATGGGGGCTCCAAAGCTGGATGCAGTACTCCAGGTGGGGTCTCAGCAGAGCACAACAGAGGGGGAGAATCACCTCCCTGGCCCTGCTGGCCACACTTCTGCTGCTGCAGCCCAGGCTCTGCTTGGCTTTCTGGGCTGCAAGTGCACACTGCTGGCTCCTGTTGAGCTTCTCATCCATCACCATTCTTAGCTCTTCCTGACACATTGCATAGGTAAAGGGCTGCACCTGAATATCAGCCTGTGAATTTCAGAAGGCTGTGAGGATGCATTTGAGTCCACAAAAGCTATGCTGTGCTTAGAACTTAGGCCACCTACTACTCACATTTCTCTGTGTTCAATGATTTACACTGTACTCCTACACTATAGACAGGCAGCACCACTCTTCCTCTTCTTAAAAGCCATGATCAGTGGGATACTATTATTTATGCTTGCAACTCCTCTCTAGTAGGCTATAATGGCCTTTTTCTGAACTTCTCCTCTTAGTCCTTTGAGGGAAAAGCAAAACGCAGCTATCCTTGACACAAACCATGCTTGCAGGAAGGAGAGAGTGAACCAGAATCTGTCAGATTCTGTCACAGAACATTTCACAGAACATCAGCATGTGTGCAGATGGCACCAAGCTGAGTGCTGCTGTCAGTATGTCAAAGGGACAAGAGGTCATCCAGCAGACCAGGGCAAGCTGGAGAGGTGAGCCCAGGTGAACCTCATGAGGGTCAACAAAAGCAAGCGCAGGGTTCTGCACCTGTGCAGGAACAATCCTCACTATCAACGCAGGCTGGGGGATGAGGTGCTGGAAAGCAGCCCTACAGAAAAAGACTTGAGGGTGCTGGTGGATGAAGAGCTGGACACGAGCAGACAGTGTGAGCTTGCAGCCTAGAAGGTCAATAGCAGCCTGGGCTGCATCAAAAGATATGTGGCCAGAGATGGAGAGAGGGGATTCTGCCACTCTGCTCTGGTGAGGCTTCACCTGGAGTACTGCATCCAGCTCTAGAGCCTTCAACACAAGAAGGACATGGGCCTGATAGAGTGGATCCAGAGGAGGGCCATGAAAATGATCAGGGGATTGGAACACCTCTGCTATGAGGACAGGCTGAGGGAGCTGGGGGTGTGCAGCCTGGAGGAGAGAAGGCTTCGAGGAGACCTTATAGTGACCTTCCAGTGTCTGAAGGCCTACAAGGAGGCTGGGGAGAGACTATTGGAGAAAGCTCCAAGGAGACCTAATAGCAGCCTGCCGGTGCCTGAAGCAGGCTACAAGAAGGATGGAAAGAGGCTGTTTGCAAAGGCCTGCAGTGAAATGGTTTGAAATGAGAAAAGAGCAGATTTAGCTTGGGCATGAAGAACAAATTATTTACCATGAGGGTAGTGGAGCACTGCCACAGGTCTCCCAGGCAGGTGGTTGAGGTCTCATCCCTGGAGATATTCAAGCTGAGGCTGGACAGGGCTCTGGGCAGCCTGATCTAGCTGAGGATGCTCCTGCTGACTGCAGAGGGGGTTGGATTGGATGAGCTTTGCAGGTCCCTTCCAACTCAGACAATTCTGTGGTTCTGTGGTTTCTTGTCATGGTTTGGGTGCCTTTAAAAAACCAGAAGGTCACAGGTCTCCAGGAGGTGTGGAGAGTATCACACTGTCACCAAGGTTGGAAGAGACCTCATAAATCATCAAGTCCAACCCTTTACCACAGAGCTCAAGGCCAGACCATGGCACCAAGTGCCACGTCCAGTCCTGCCTTGAACAGCTCCAGGGACGGCGACTCCACCACCTCCCCGGGCAGCCCATTCCAGTGTCCAATGACTCTCTCAGGGAAGAACTTTCTCCTCACCTCCAGCCTAAATCTCCCCTGGCACAGCCTGAGGCTGTGTCCTCTTGTTCTGGTGCTGGCCACCTGAGAGAAGAGAGCAACCTCCCCCTGGCCACAACCACCCCTCAGGTAGCTGTAGCAGCAAGGAGAGCCAAGGGGTGGACAGGAAAATGCAATCTTCTGCTATTTCATTCCCTTAATGCCTGCCTCTCTACAAAAGTGTCTGCAGAGTCAGCTCCTGTCCCCTGTCCCCCGCTCCCTCTCTCTCCTTCCTTACCGTGTGGGAGCTGGGACGCCTGGGCAGGGCCTGGCGCTGCAGCACACAGGCCTGGCAGTGGGGGCGCAGGGAGGCAGCGTGTGGGGAGGAGGCAGCCAGGCCCAGGACTTTGGCCTGCTTTACGCAGAACCTTAGCGGCTGGAAGGGAGCTCCAGAGATCAGCCAGTCCAAGCCCCCTGCCGAAAGCAGGATCCTCTTAGGGCAGGTCACACAGGGATGCATCCAGGTGGGCTTGGAAAGTCTGCAGAGAAGGAGACTCCACAGCCTCCCTGGGCAGGGGCCAGGGCTCTGCCACCCTCACTCTAAAGGAACTTCCCCTCACGTGGAGGTGAAACCTTCTCTGCTCCAGCTTGCAGCTGCTGCTCCTTTCCTCATTGCCGTGGAAGCTTTGGCCCAAGGAGGCTTTGGGGATCTGTGGCCTATGGATTCCTTTGTACTTTCTGTGCTTTGCACTGCAGCAGGATGTATTGGTCTGATTTAAGCTTCCCAGAGACTCAGAACCTAACACAACAGCACAACCAAAGGACACTTTCCCCTCTCACACTTTTGAATGAATGGTTTAGGATGGAAGGGACCTCAAAGCTCATCCAGTTCCAACCCCCACCCGTGCCATAGGCAGGGACACCTCCCACTAGAACAGGTCACTCAAGGCCTCAGCTAACCTGGCCTGCAGCACCCTGAGGAATGGCAACTCCACCACCTCCCTGGGCAGCCCATTCCAATGCCAATCACTCTCTCTGACAACAACTTCCTAACAACATCCAGCATAGACCTCCCCTGGCACAGCTTGAGACTGTGTCCCCTTCTTCTGCTGCTGCTTGCCTGGCAGCAGAGCCCAACCCCACCTGGCTACAGCCTCCCTGCAGGCAGCTGCAGACAGCAATGAGCTCTGCCCTGAGCCTCCTCTGCTGCAGGCTGCACACCCCCAGCTCCCTCAGCCTCTCCTCACAGGGCTGTGCTCCAGGCCCCTCCCCAGCCTTGCTGCCCTTCTCCAAACACCTTCCAGCACCTCAACATCTCTCTTGGACTGAGGAGCCCAGAACTGGACACAGCACTCAAGGTGCTCCTGCTGAGCACAGGAGCAGAAGGACTGCCCTGTTCTGCTGGCCACACTGCTCCTAATCCAGGCCAAGTTGCCATTGGCTCTCTTAGCTACCTGGGCACTGCTGCCTCATCTTCACCTCTTCTCTCCCAGCTCCCCCAGCTCCCTCTCTGCCTGGCTGCTCTCAGCCACTCTATCCCCAGCCTGTAGCACTGCTTGGGGTTGTTGTGGCCAAAGTGCAGTACTTTGGATTTGTTAAAATGAGACCTTTATAAGCAAAAAAAAACCCAAAACACCAAAACCCAAACTCAAAACCCATCCACACAAACAAACCCACAAAAAAAGTAACTGATGCATAAAGTCTAGGCAGGACTGACACATTTTAGCCTGTTGAGAAAAGCTGTGGAATGCTTTAGGATGGTGATTACAGAACAAGAAAAATGAGACTGACAAAGTAGATCAGAATAAATTAGATGCTCAGGCAAAGAAGGGCATTTGGGAAAGGTTTTCCAAAATAGAAATATTTAGTTCTTCTCTGAAATTCGTGCTGAACACATTGTACTCATTCACTGGAAATGAGAGCAATGTGTAGAATGCAACTCCCTCTGCTTGCTGCTAGTCAACTATTTTGTGCCTCTCTGCTGCTATTTCTTCTCGCATGCAAGGAGTGACAGGGCAAGAGGAAACGGCCTCCAGTCGTGACAAGGGAGTCAGGCTGGGGAGTAGCAGAAATGCCTCCACAGAAAGGGTTATCAGGCACTGGAACAGGCTGTCCAGGGAAGTGATGGAGTCACCCCTTCTGGAGGTATTGAAAAGGTGGATGGGTGTGGTGCTGAGAGTCTTCTTGTCCAACTCCCCCTGCAATCAGCTGGAGCATTTTTAGCAACATCAGGTCACCCAGAGCCCTTCCCAGCCTCACCTTGAATACCTCCAGGAATGGGGCCTCAACCACCTCCCTAAGCAACCTGTTCCAATGTTCCACTACCTTCATGGTGCAGAACTTGTTCCTAACACCCAATCTAACTCTCCTCTAGTTTGAAGCCATTGTCCCTCATCCTATCACTTCAGGCCTTTGTAATCAATCTCTCTCCATCCTTCTTGCAGGCCCCCTTCAGGTACTGGAAGCAACCTTCCAGGTCTCCCCAGAGCCTTTTCTTCTCCAGGCTGAACAACCCCAGTTCCCTCTGCCTGTCTTTGTAATGTTTCTCCAGCACATCATAGAATCAGACAGGGTTGGAAGGCACCACAAGGACCATCCAGTTCCAACTCCCCTGCCATGAGCAGGGACACCTCACACTACATCATCTTATCTTCCTAGCTCTCACTGGCATCTGCTGCAAATTTGCTTTGCTTAAGTAACTTTCCATTGAAGAAAATTCTTGGAAGCTGTGTGCACCTGAATTAATCCTGGTGTAATTCTACATCTGTTTGTCTTCCATGAGGCCAGAAGTGAGTTTGAGCTCATCTGCTGAGGCTGGACATTATTACTGTATCTCACCTCTCCTCTGCAAATGGTTTTATTATGCCCCTGCTAGCCTGAGAAAGGATTCCTCAGAATTCATTAGGTTATTGTACTTGGCTGTGCAAAGAGGCAGTGCAGGAATGCAAGGAGAGAATTAAGGGTTTGAAGGCAATGACTTTTCACCAGAAAAAGCAGATCCCACCTAAGAATCACGACGATGCTTCAACAGCCAAATACTTTGATACATTTGGTTCTTAGTAATTCTGGCACAAGGTGTGCTTCTCTTCCCTAAACTCAACAGGAGCTTTTATCTCTGTTGTTAAAAAAATATCCTTATTATGCTCACAAAGGAACAGATACTAAAGGTGTAAGAAAATACCACTTAATCCCACTGGGGAAAAGATGTTTCTTTGTGGTAACTCAGGGAAAAGAGCAAAGCTATCTTTTTAGGACTCCTGATTCTTCAAGATGATAGCACCTGATGTGCTGCAGCTCCTAACAATGGCTTGTGATGGGCACCAGCCTGCCAGTTTATATAGAGAAAAAATAATCAACTACAGTAACATCTCCCAAACTTTGCCAGGTGGGACAGGAAACACTGACTCAAGGCAAAGGGAGAAGATGACAGATGCAAGAAACAAGGGGAAACAACAGGTCGCTACTGGGTTGCCTCTCCTAGGGGAGTCTCTAGTAGCTGGCCTGATATTCTTTCAAAAAGCTAAAAAGAAAGGCTAAAAAGACCCTGCTCTGTTCTAGCTGGATCTTCTCCCTCCTCTTAGATTATACATATATATATATATATATATATATATATCTAAAACTAATATATCTATATATAATACATATATATATATATATATACACACACATACATATATATTAAACTAAAATGCTGTTGCAGAAGTAACAAGGGCAAAATAGTTATTCCTTTCTTTATCTTTGATAGTCATAGAATCATAGAATGTCAGGGGCTGGAAGGGACCTGGAAAGATCATCTGGTCCAGCCCCTCTGCCGGAGCAGGGTCACCTAGAGCAGATCACACAGGAACATCTCCTGCTCTGTCTAAGGCAGGTAACACAAATGCCCGTTTTGGAGTCTGCATTAGGTTCCTCATTAAGTGTTCACCTTGGTTTTTAGCTTGGTGATTGATGATCATTGCTCTTTTTTTCAGTCCCAGGATACAGACAATGGCATCCTCACCCTTCTGCCCTCCTGCAGCTGAGCAACAAACCAGCTGCACTTGTATTCACCACAGGCACAGTGTGATGCTCTCTGCCTCTTTCACTCCAGATCTTTCAAAGCCCTTGAGTGTTCTCTCCAGGTATTGCCATGCATGGTGTCAGGGACAATGACTTTGTTCTTTTTGTACAGCACCTGGTTGATGAGCTCCCACCTGGGGCCAGCTCTCATAGGTTTGACAGTGATGCTGTAATAACAACTGGAGTTAACACAAAATGCCACCCAGTCGCTGGATTTGCTGTAACCAGGTCTACAGAGATGTTTGTTTTCTGCCTTGGAGACTGTCAAGAAAGCAAGATGGGTAGCAGGGACGATTAGGAAATGTGTCAATCTCTCTTAAATAAATAGTCAAGGCTAACTGCCAGATCCTGTAACTGCCCAAAGTAACCTGAAAGACACATCAGGAATATTTCTTTCTCTCCTTAGAGCTGGTGTCAGGCATTATCACTGAGATGTCCTAATTGATATCTTCAATCAGCAATCACCACAATCCCCTTCAACCTTCTATAGCTTCTCTTTTCTGTAGTTACAGGATCACAGAATCAAAGGATCAGAGAGTCACAGGATGTTAGGGGTTGGAAGTGACCTCTGGAGATCTTCAAGTTCAACCCCCCCTCCAGAGCAGAACCTCAGAGCCTGACTGCCAGAACAGTCCTAAGACCTTCGAGCATTTTCATAGAATCACAGAATGTATTGGGTTGGAATAGACCTTTAAAAAGTCATCCAGTTCAACCCTGTGCAGTAAGCAG
The DNA here is from genome assembly GCF_015220805.1 of Pogoniulus pusillus. Classification (NCBI taxonomy): domain Eukaryota; kingdom Metazoa; phylum Chordata; class Aves; order Piciformes; family Lybiidae; genus Pogoniulus; species Pogoniulus pusillus. The sequence goes on along the minus strand of NC_087288.1, from coordinate 2,842,155 downwards.
GAACATCTTTAGCTACATCAGGCTGCTGAGAGTCATAGAATCATAGAATCAACAAGACTGGAAGAGACATCCAAGATCATCCAGTCCAACCTAACACTTTCTAATCAACCAGGCCATGACAGTAAGTGCCTCATCCAGTCTTTTCTTGACGACCTCCAGGCACAGCAACTCCACCACCTCCCTGGACAGCCCATTGCAATGCCAATCACTCTCTCTGCCAGGAACCTCCTCCTAACATCCAGCCTAGACCTGCCCTGGCACAGCTTGAGGCTGTGTCTCCTTCTTCTGTTGCTGCTTGCCTGGCAGAAGAGACCAACCCCACCTGGCTGCAGCCTCCCTTCAAGTAGTTGGAGACAGCAATGAGCTCTGCCCTGAGCCTCCTCTGCTGCAGGCTGCACACCCCCAGCTCCCTCAGCCTCTCCTCACAGGGCTCTGCTCCAGGCCCCTCCCCAGCCTTGCTGCCCTTCTCCAAACACATTCCAGCACCTCAACAGCTCTCTGCAATTCAGGACCCCAGAACTGGACACAGCACTGCAGGGGTGGCCTGAGCAGTGCTGAGCACAGGGGCACAAGAACCTCCCTTGTCCTGCTGCCCACACTGCTCCTGAGCCAGCCCAGGATGCCATTGGCTCTGCTGCCTACCTGGGCACTGCTGCCTCAGCTTCATCTCCTCTCTGCCAGCACCCCCAGCTCCCTCTCTGCCTGGCTGCTCTCAGCCACTCTGTCCCTCTGCCTGTAGCACTGCTTGGGATTGTTGTGGCCAAAGCATAGAGCCTTGAACTTGGCCTTGTTAAATCTCATCCCACTGACCTCCCCCTACCTACCCAGCCTGGCAAGTCCCATCGAGGATGACCTTGAATGAATGATTTTCAGAATGCTAAGGACCAGAGAGAACTGAAAGCTATCAGAACCTGGACAACAATTCCTGCCTCTTATAAAAAAATACCAGAATCAATTTTCTCTCTGAATATTCTAAAAAGAAACATCAAAACTACCCCCAAAATAAGTGTTTCCTGTAGAAACACATTCAAAGCTTTAATGTCAACACCCAGAGGAGTTAAACATTTGGGACAGTAGAATATGAAGGGACCCAGCCAGCACATTCAGAATGGATTTACTTCTCACTACAGTAACTTTTCAGAAAGATCAAAAGGCTTCTAAAGCCAAAAAGACAGGTCTTGTTGGGATAGAAAGGCTTCAATAAATAGGGAAGCATTCAAAGCGACTGGGTGAGATGGAACAGAAGTAAAAGGCTCGATAAACAAAGCTCTCTTCTGCTCATTGTACCCTGGCTTTCTGGAGCACTTCTGGCCAACACTAAAGCTCTCTGCTCAGGATCATACTGTGCCAGTTCCTTTTGGCTCCCCGGGATGCCTTCCCTCCCACCTCCACCAACGCTGGCTGGGTGCAGGCTGCCTGCTCCTCCCGCAGCCCCCCGGGCAGAGGGGGTCCTGCTCAATTTGCTGCTTCTCCAGCTCCTCTACTGGCACCTCTGCAGCCACTTTTGGGGTTGTGTGCAGTGGGCAGGTCTTGGCAGCTTTCATCCCCTCCTCTGCCAGAAGCCAGCGTGCTGATGGAGAACCAACCCAGTGTGTCACCGGGGCCCCACCCAGAGGCGTTAACATATACAAAACACCAAGGCTACAAATTTACTTTGCACATCTCCCAGCTCCTGGCCTGATGCCAGCTGAGATCCAAAGCTGCTTGTCCCACGTTTGCAGCTGTTTGAGATAATGCTTCCAAAATTATTTTTGGCAGAGAGCTGGGGAGGGTGAAGGAGCTGCATTTGAGAGAAGAAATACTCCTTCCCGTGAAGGAGTTGGTTTTGGCTGTGAGGACTTATTAACACGGAGCATACCTTTGTCTGACCGTGTCCAACAAACCCCACCTCAGTTATTCCAGACCATTTGGGAAATAAAGAACTGGGCAATGCTCCAGCAGCACCCAGCCAGCAGAAAACTTGGCTGTGTTTGCACTTTTGCCCTCTGTTTCCACGATCTGGGCAGCTGGGCACGAAGCTTGGTACCTGAGAGCGCAGCATGGCTCTGTGAGATCGCAGCAGCATCCTGGGTGAAGCAGGAGCACCTGCCCGTTGGAAGGGCTAACACAGGCAGTGTTGGCTGGTCTAGAACAAATCAACTGAGTAAAATTTCATAGCAGTTCCAGGTTAAAAGTATGGTCCACACACAGCCAGGTGATCAGGCCTAGTCAGCATGGGCTTCATAGAATCAGTCAGGGTTGGAAGGGACCACAAGGATCATCTAGTTCCAACCCCCCTGCCATGGGCAGGGACACCCTAGATCAGCCTGGCCACAGCCTCAGCCAGCCTGGCCTTAAAAAATCCTAAAATAAATAGTACAAATAAAATGATAATTTAAAAACTCCTAAAAGATTTGAGAGTGTCTCCTACAGCATCCTTCTGGAGAAACTGGCTGCTTATGGCTGGGATCATAGAATCATAGAATCAACCAGAATGGAAGAGACCTCCAAGCTCATCCAGTCCAACCTAGCACCAGCCCTGGCCAATCAACCAGACCATGGCACTAAGTGCCCCAGCCAGGCTTTGCTTCAACACCTCCAGGCACAGCAACTCCACCACCTCCCTGGGCAGTCCATTCCAATGCCAATCACTCTCTCTGACAACAACTTCCTAACAACATCCAGCCTGAATCTGCCCTGGCACAACTTGAGACTGTGTCCCCTTGTTCTGTTGCTGGTTGCCTGGCAGAAGAAACTAATCCCACTTGGCTACAGCCTCCCTTCAGGTAGTTGTAGACAACTAGGTTAGGAGCTGGCTGGATGCCCAATCCCAAAGAGTGATGGTGAACGGAGTGAAATCCAGTTGGTGGTCACAAGTGGTGTTCCCCAGGACTGAGTTTTGAAGGCAGCTCTCTTTAATGCCTTTAACAATGATCTGGATGAAGGGGTTGAGGAGACCTTCAGTAAGTTTTCAGGTGACACCAAATTGGGTGGAAGTGTTGGTCTGCTTGAGGGTACCAAGGCACTACAGAAGGACCTGTAGACAAGCCTGATGGATAGGCTAAGGTCAGCTCTATGAGGTTCAACAAGTTAAAGTTCTCAGTCACAGAATCACAAAAACATCCAGGTTGGCAAAGCCCCTCAGAATCACCAAGTCCAACCTATAACCCTACTCTACAAGATTCACCCTAAACCATATCCTTAAGCACCACATCCCAACAACCCTTAAACACATCCAAGTGCCCTAATCTAAACCTATCCAGTCTCAGGGTCCTGCACTTAGGTCATAACCACCCCATACAATGCTACAGGGTGAGGGCAAAGTGGCTGAAAACTGTTTGGCAGAGAAAGACCAGGGGATGTCAGCTGACAGCCAGATGAATATGAGCCAGCAGGGTGCTCAGGTGGCCAATTGGTCAGTGGCATCCTGGCCTGGATCAGGAGCAGTGTGACAAGCAGGAATGCTTGTCCCTGTGCTCAGCACTGGTTCAGTTCTGGGGCCCTCACTACAGGGAAGACACCAAGGTCCTGGAGCAGGATAGCCACATCCTCCTTTCTCCCTAGTAACAAGTGATTGGATGAGAGGAAACTGCCTCAAGTTGCACCAGGGGAGGTTCAGGTTGGATGTTAGAGGAAACTTCTCCACCAAAAGGTCTGTCAGACACTGCAATAGGCTCCCCAGGGAGGTAATTGAATCTCCCTCTCCAGAGATGTTTAAAAGAGGTAGAGATGTGCTGCTAAGGGACATAGTTGGGCACCAGAATTGGTAGAGCTAGGTAGTGGTTGGGCTCAATGATCTTAAAGGTCTTTTCCAGGCAAAGCCATGTAATGATTCTGTTTCTGCAACCAGTTCCCCTTGTACCCAGCAGCTATGCACAATCACCTTCAGAAATTGGTGGGGCCTGTAGACTGAGCTTCTTGGCAGGGCAAAGGATGTGGGTGTGCTTGTTCTCAGGTTGCTAGGAGATCTCCTGTTTCCCAGCTCTAATCTCTCAAATAAAAGGGATTACTACTTCCACATTTCAAGAAGAAAAGAGAAATGTGTTGACTTTTTGCCAAGGCTGAGGTCTGGTGGAGGTATGGTTTGCACTCTTATGGTGCCAGGCACACTGCAGACTAACCCAGGTCTTGCACCCAGCTAGCAATTGGAGTGGGAACTACTCACTCAGGCATTGTCTGAGCTGATCTTACCCACACTTGTAAATCTGGGCAACAAGGAATGGAAGGAATCACAGAGGTTAGCAACCCCTCAGAAAAAGCTGCTGCTGCCCAACTGATGTGCTTAGTGCACTGATGAACTTTGAATCTCTGAGCCTGAAGAGTACCTAAACCTTGTTTCAAGCTCCTAGGAGAAAAAGAGAAAGGCTTTGGTTTAGATATCAATAGCCAGGGCAACAAACCCAACAGGCCCAGCTCAGCAAGACACTTGGATTCTGCTCAACCTTCTAAGGAGGGCTCAGGAGAGCCTCATGAGGTTCAGAAAGGCAAAGTGCAAGGTCCTGTACCTGTGTCAGGGCAATCCTCATTATCACTACAAGCTGGAGGATGATGCGACAGGGTAGCCCTGCAGAAAGAATTTTGGGGGATACTAGAGGATGAGAATCATAGAATGGTTTAGGTTGGAAAAGACCTCAAAGATTATCCAGTTCCAACCCCCTGCCAAGGCCAGGGACACCTCCCACTGGGGCAGAACTAGAGAAGCTGGACCTAAGTCAACAATCACACAATGTTAGGGACTGGAAGAGATCAAAAGATCATCCATTCCAAACCTCTCCTGCCAGAGCAGAATCACCTAGGGCAAGTCACACAGGACTGTACCCAGGTGGGTTTTGAATATCTCCAGATTGTTCGTAACAATCCAGCTTTATTTTATCCCACTTCTCCTTCATCTCTCTCCTTTCCTTTCCATCTCCTATATTCCCTCATCTTTCTCCTTTCCTCTTCATCTCCTATTTTCCCTCATCTTTCTCCTTTCCTTCCCATCTTCTATTTTCCCTCATTTTTCTCCTTTCCATCTCCTATTTTCCCTCATTGCACTCCTCTTCTTTCCATCTCTTCCCTTTCCTCTCTGTCTTTATCTTTCCCCCCCATGTCCTTTCTTTTCCCCTATCTTCCTCTTGTAATCTCCATCCTTCTCCTCTCCATCTTCCACCTTTCAACACCATCTCCACTATATCTGCCCCTTTCCCACCCCCCACTGCATTTTCCCCTTTTATGTCCCAAATCCCAGAGCACCTGGGTTCTGTTCACACCTCCTCCCACCCCAGGTGTCACCACTTTGCCCTCCCTCCCCACTCCCCTTTATAACTGGCCCCAGGAGAGGCAGAAGCCCTGAGCTTGCCCGCTGTGGGCAGAGGGATCCTCCTCCTGACAGCACTGGTGAGTCCCCATGGTGTGCACTGGGTGAATGGGAGTGGGATCTAAAGGCCGGGGGGCCTGGTGGCCCCCCGGTTAGCTAGGATAGAACTTGATGATCACTGTAACATCACTCATGGGTGTTGGCTGAGCTGCTCTATGTTTAGCTGCTTCTTTCTGCTCACTTCCGATGAACTGAAGTACTTGGCTGAACTGGAAGCTCATGGGGGAGTAGTTTTGTGTTGTTTTGGTTGGAAAAGCCCTCTAAGATCATCAAAGTCAACCTTTGACCCAGCACCACCATGGCTGTTAAACCATGTCCCAAAATCCCCTGGCCTCTTCCCTAGGGATGGTGACTCCACCACAGAATTGCAGAACTTCAGAGGTTGGAAGGGACTCCCAGAGATCATCCAGTCCAGCCCCCCTGCCAAGGCAGGATCCCCTAGGGAGGTCACACAGGAATGCATCCAGGTGGGGTTTGAAAGTCTACAGAGGAGACTCCACAACCTCTTTGGGCAGTCTGCTCCAGGGCTCTGTCACCCTCACTCTAAAGAAGTTTCTCTTCACCCTCAGGTGAAACCTTCTCTGTTCCAGTTTATATCCCTGGAGATGTTTAAGGCCAGGCTGGATGAGGCTCTGAACAGCCTGATCTAGTGTGAGATGTCCCTGCCCATGACATCAGGGATGGAACTAGATAATCCTTCTGGTCCCTTCCAACCCTGACTGATTCTATGACCTTTGAGGGTCCCTTCTGTGCTTCTATGATTCTCAGGAGAATAGTCCCTCTGAAATAGAAACTAGGCAAGGGTTCTTCATCTCACTGCATCAGTGAAATTAGAGCAGTAGATTAGCTGGAAGGGAAGAGATTCTTCTTGTTGTTATTAGCTGAAATGGAAGAAATTCTTCTTGCTGTTGTTATTGCAGAAGGAAAGAAAACAATTTCTGCATCCCAAACTTGATCTGCACGTTTCATTGAGCATTTCACAAGGACATTTTTACATCAAACTGTTCACCTCAATCTTTTTGCCCTAGATTTTTTTCTCAGATATGGCCCCTGATTGGGATTATGACTTCCCATCACTTGTTTGATAACCAGTACTGCATCCAATTCTGCTGAACTTAGTGTTTAGAGCTTTGTTATAGGCAGCCCACAGTAAGCTTGGCCTGTAGCTAAATAAATGTAGTTGCTAATCTGGAAGTTTGGTGCTGATCAAGTCTCTTGCCTTATAAAAATGCAGATGTGACAGGATGGGCACATTCTGATATTGCTGTAGACATCAACTAGGAGAAGAAGACCAATTAAGTTCTAAGCAAGAGTACTTCAACTTTCCCCCTCCTTGCCCCTTGATTAATTAGAACTAAAATATCTGTCTTTCCAGAAAGGCTTCTGATCTTAATTAAGTTGGATGTTTTGGAACTGCTGCACCTCTCCAAGTCATCTTTTTTTTTTGGGGGGGGGGGAGGGTTTGAAAGATTTTTTGCCATTCCTCTGGCAAAACTACCTGCCCCTGAACCACAGCTAGCTTGTTTGCACTAATGTGTTCTGCAATTCCTAAAGCTCATTTCCATAGTTTTGCAATTTGCAAATTCTTCCCTGCCTAATTTGCATTTCAATAGCTCAAAATGGAGCTTTGCAACAGTGATCCGCTTCTGCTCTGCAAATTCACACCTGCAAACAAAAGAACCAACCCAAAAAGGACTCCTGGTGTGAGCTGTTTAGCTTCTTGTCCTGCCTCTTCCTTACCTGCCTTTTGATTTCTGGTTTCTTCTCCTCATTTATTTAGTGGTGGAAATTTTGCTGGCAAGATTTCCTTTTTGTGAGGCTATTTGATGAGGAACAGACAGATCTCTCTCTCCTTGGCACTTTGTGGTATGGCTTTGTTCTGGTTGTGGCTTCAGGATGGCTTTAACAATGCATGCTGATAGCTGTGCCTTACCAGTCTGCTTCTCTTGGAATGAATGCGAGTTTGAGTAATGCCAGTGAAAGCCAGGATATGAAAATTGAAGAGAAACTTCTGTGCTTAGGCACAGAGATGGAAGTTTTGGTATCATTTTCACGGGGTTGAGGTGCCCTGCTGGCAAAAGTTTGAGTCAATACTTCTGGCAGAGAAAGGGACAGAGCAGCTCACACCAGTGAAAGCAGCGACTACACTGACGTTGTCTTGCAGCTGGGTTTCTCTTGGCATCTGGCAGAAGAATTAAGAACTGCTATTAAGGAAATCAATTCCTTCAAGAATCTGAAAGATGTGGAAAACCCTGAACTTGACCTGAACACTTCAAACTGTTCACCCAAAAGCTTGAGAGTTCAAAATAGCAACGTTTTGGCTAGAGAAAACCTAAGGTGAAAGATTGTGTGTTAACCTTCTGAGTGACAAGGATGTGCCACGTTGCTCCTGGCTCTCCTGAGACACCACCACCAATAACTGCATTCACTTCCCCACCTTAAGAAGGGCATAGAAGTGTTGGATCAAGGCCAGAGGAGGGCCACAAAGATGATCCAAGGGCTGGAGCACCTCTGCTACGAGGATAGGCTGAGGGAGATGAGGGCGTTCAGCCTGGATAAGAGAAGCATTTGCAGGGACCTTGTAGGTCCCTTCTAATAGCTGGAGGGAACCTACAGGGATGCTGGAGAGGGCATTTCATAAGGGTGTTGAGCAACAGCACAAAGGGGAGTGGTTTGAAGCTGAGGGAAAGTAGGTTTAGACTGGATCTTAGGGAGAAGCTCATCAGTTTGAGGGTGGTGAGACACTGGAACAGGTTCCCCAGAGAGGGGAACAGTGCCCTTGTACTCAGCACTGCTCAGGCCATACCTTGAGTGCTGTGTCCAGTTCTGGGCTCCTCAATTCCAGAGAGTTGTTGAGGTGCTGGAAGGTGTTTGGAGAAGGGCAGCAAGGCTGGGGAGGGGCCTGGAGCACAGCCCTGTGAGGAGAGGCTGAGGGAGCTGGGGGGGTGCAGCCTGCAGCAGAGGAGGCTCATGGCAGAGCTCATTGCTGTCTACAACTACCTGGAAGGGAGGCTGTAGCCAGGTGAGGGTTGGGCTCTGCTGCCAGGCAAGCAGCAGCAGAAGAAGGGGACATGGTCTCAAGCTGTGCCAGGGCATGTTCAGGCTGGATGTTAGGAGTAAGTTGTTGGCAGAGAGAGTGATTGGCATTGGAATGGGCTGCCCAGGGAGGTGGTGGAGTCTGTGTGGCTGGAGGTGTTGCAGCCAAGCCTGGCTGAGGCACTTAGTGCCATGGTCTGGTTGCTTGGCCAGGGCTGGGTGCTAGATTGGACTGGGTATGCTTGGAGCTCTCTTCCAACCTGCCTGATTCTATGATCAGTCAAAACCTGCTACATATCGAAGACTTTAGAAGTAAATTAGCATCAGACCTTTCAATCACAACTGGACATTTAATCCTGAGCTGTGAGTGTGCACTGTTGTCTCATGTTCACTCTTTCCAGACAGCTTTTGAAGAACAAACTGCATTTGGATTGCATGGATTGGATCTTTCTGGCAGCACTCTTCTTTCTGCACAGATTAAAGCAGCCTTGCATTCCTTCCATCCCTACATGACTGCCTGTACGTCAGCCAACAGCTTTAAACACAGAGTCCTCAGGCTGAGCCTTGTAAAATACCTTGAAGTACTGCACATGATCTGACTTTTCGATCTGCTCAGCAACTGACCTCACAAATCCCATAAAATCCAAGTGCCTTTTCCCCCAGAAGTAACTAAATAGCAGCAATTAGCTGTAAGAGAGCAGAACTTACTTTCTTTTGATGTTTCCAACTTGGCAGTAGCTGGTTACCTTGTGTGTCATCCTATTAAACAGCTCTTCCAGACTTGTCTGTATTGAAATGGGGAAGCTAAACTTTGGTGAAGAGAGCTGTGTGAAACCAACCTGCTACAGGGAAGCATAAACAGCCCAAGCCACAATTCTATCACTTCAGGGAACTGAGGGATGTGGCTCAGGGTCAGCAATACTTCAGAACACAGGGAAAGAAAAAGGCACTAAGAGTGAATTTTGTGATCCATCCTAAGAATATAAGGTGCAGTGGTGACCTTTAAAAGTGGTGAAAGCCCAATAGCCTCATTTAGCTTGCTCCTGCTGTTTGCAGACAGCACAAAGAGAAAGCAAAGATCCCAAGTGTCTTTGTAACTGGTGTGAAGAATTGACAGGGTGGCGCAGAATCACAGAATGGTTTGGGTTGGAAGGGACCTTAAAGATCACCCAGTGCCAACACCAGGTTGCTCAAGGCTTCATCCAATTTGGCCTTGACCACCTCCAGACAGGGCACATCCACAACCTCTCTGATCAGGGAACATGTTCCAGTGTCTCACCACCTCCCTCTAAAGAATTTCTTCCTACTCTCCAGTCTAGTTCTCCCTTGCTCAAGCTTCAATCCATCTGGAACTCTAAACTCATTTGTGCACAGGTACCCCTGTGTAAGTGAAAGATGCTGCTCAGATGGATGTGCTTAGGAGGATCAACATTCTTAGCATGAAGCATTAATGTACAATAGAGCAGAAGCCTTTTGCAGTCCACACCTTTGTGAGAATCTAAAAGATTCAGTTTTAATTTCTTCTTGAAGACTTTGTCAGCTGGAATAACTTAGTCTTTTAAGCTAAACAGTGTTCAAATTGACATCTTTAATGGATGCTGTAGCAAAAAATGTAATAAACCAGGTTGGAAGAGAGCTCCAAGCTCAGCCAGTCCAACCTAGCACCCAGCCCTGGCCAATCAACTAGACCATGGCACGAAGTGCCCCAGCCAGGCTTTATTTCAACATCTCCAGGGATGGTGACTCCACCTCCCTGGGCAGCCCATTCCAATGCTAATCACTCTCTCTGCCAACAACTTCCTCCTAACATCCAGCCTAGACCTCCCCTGGCACAAGATGTTTTAATTCAAGTCTAAACTAAGATGAATCTCTGCATGTCCTGTACTCACTTATTTTCTCCCCGGGGTGGGGGGGGGGGGTAGGGGTGGTGAAAAATGTCCCATAAGGCTCCACAGGCCTGGAGAGCATGGTGCTGACTCTGATTTCAGTGAAGTGGCCTTTTCCATCTTCTCCAGTGCTGTGCTGAAGCTGGCACCTTCTTGCTGGTTTTAATTAGTTTGTTTTGGTTGGTTTTGTGGTTTTGCTGTTGGTTTTTTCCTTTTAAAGTCACATAGAAAAGCTTTAGAGATCTTCTCATAATAAAAATCACCTTTTTCCTCTGGCAGGCTGTAGAAGATATTTCTGCAGAAGATTTTGTTTTTCATGGAGCAACAGGCTTTCAGAGGGCATGAGGAGCAGAGCTGCGGTCTCTGAGTCTGGATGGGTACCCTACGTGGCACAAGAGCAGGAAGGAAGGACAAAGTGATGGTTTCAAGGTGTCCTGCCTGGTGGAAACAAGGTTTGCAGCAGTTGATCTCTGAGTCTGGATGGGTACCCTACACTGCACAAGAGCAGGAAGGAAGGACAAAGTGATGGTTTCAAGATGTCCTGCCTGGTGGAAACAAGGTTTGCAGCAGTTGATCTCTGAGTCTGGATGGGTACCCTACACTGCACAAGAGCAGGAAGGAAGGACTAAGTGATGGTTTCAAGGTGTCCTGCCTGGTGGAAACAAGGTTTGCAGCAGTTGATCTCTGAGTCTGGATGGGTACCCTACACTGCACAAGAGCAGGAAGGAAGGACAAAGTGATGGTTTCATGATGTCATGCCTGCTGGAAACAAGGTTTGCAGCAGCAGATCTCTGGAAGTACCTTCCAACCCCTACCACTTTGTGGTTCTATGATTACAGTTCCTGGACTCATTCCTTAGAATCACAGAAACATCCAGGCTGGCACAGCCCCTCAGGATCACCAAGTCCAACCTAGAACCCTACAAGATTCACCTTAGACCAGAGCCCCAGGCACCACGTCCAAACCACCCTTAAACACATCCAGGGTTGGTGACTCCCTACCCTAGATCAGGCTGGCCACAGCCCCGTCCAGCCTGGCCTTAAACACCTCCAGCCATGGGACCTCAACCACCTCCCTGGGCAACCCATTCCAGCCTCTCACCACTCTCCTGCTCAACAACTTCCTCCTCACGGCCAATCTGACTCTACCCACCTCCAGCTTTGCTCCATTCCCCCCAGTCCTGGCACTCCATGAGAGCCTAAAAAGTCCCTCCCCAGCTTTTTTTTTTGCCCCCTTCAGATCCTGGAAGGCCACAAGAGGGTCACCTGGGAGCCTCCTCTGCTCCAGCCTGCACAGCCCCAACTCTTTCAGTCTGTGCTCACAGCAGAGCTGATGCAGACTCTCAGCATCCTCCTGGCCCTGCTCTGGACACACTCCAACATCTCCACAGCTCTCTTGTCCCAGAGGCTCCAGAACTGGATGCAGTACTCCAGCTGGGGTCTCAGCAGAGCAGAGTAGAGGGGGTGTCAAGGTTTAGTCAAGGACTTGTCAGTGTGAAACTAATGATTGGACTTGATGATCTTGAAGGTCTTTTCCAACCTGAAAAGTTCTGTGACTCCAGAGTTAGCCTCTCTTTGTTTTGTGCTCCTATTGGGGTTTCATACTGAATAGAAGCCAAGCAGCAGAAATTGCATCAGCTGGTGTAAGTGTGATGGTTTCACTCCAGCCTAGACACTCTTTATCTCACAAGAGAAAGCCTATTGAAATGAAGCATGTGTAAACTTTTCAGAGCAGCAGACAAGCTCTCCATGGACACACTTTTATGGCTCAGTCCACACTGAGTGCTCATGTGATGGAAAAGAAGGTTTCTTGCTGGCCTGGCCAATGCTGTTAAGTTGTTTCCTGGGATCTCTGAAGTTTCATAAAGAAAACAGATTGTGGATTGTAGCCTCTCAATCATGTCTACCAGCCGTGGGCTTGCACTTTTGCCACTAACTGCTCTGCTGACTCATTGCCTGACTCATTCAGTGAGTTTCATGTTGTTCAATATTAATTTAGCTTAGGGAAAGGCATACCACCAAGATTTTGCCACTTGGACACACACACACATGCTCTCACTGGCTCTGGCCAGCCTGATCTAGGGTACAGTGTCCCTGCCCATGGCAGGGAGGCTGGAAGTGGATGATCCTTCAGTAGATGATCCTTATGGTCTCTTCCAAACCTGACTGATTCTATGGTTCACTCATTCAATTTTGAAAGCCAGGTGGGGTTGGGCTCTGCTGCCAGGCAAGCAGCAACAGAACAAGGGGACAGAGTCTCAAGCTGTGCTGGGGCAGGTCTAGGCTGGATGTTAGGAGGAAGTTGTTGGCAGAGAGAGTGATTGGCATTGGAATGGGCTGCCCAGGGAGGTGGTGGAGTCTGTGTGGCTGGAGGTGTTGAAGCCAAGAGTGGATGAGGCACTTAGTGCCATGGTCTGGTTGATTGGCCAGGCCTGGGTGCTAGGTTGGGCTGGATGAGCTTGGAGGTCTATTTCAAGCTGTTTGATTCTATGATTCTGTGATTTCTAGCTAGTAACTAGAACCCGAGCTGGGCCAGAATGGGCAAATGCAGCATTTGCTGCTCTGCAAGCTTTGATCCTGTTGATGAAATAGTCAGGAAATACTTCTTCAGTGCAATGGCTCTTGAACACTGGAATGGTCTGCCCAAGGCAGTGGTGCAGTCACCATCCCTGGAGGTATTTCAGCAGCCTGTGGACACGGTGCTCAGGGGCATGGTTTAGTGGTGACCCTGTAGTGCTGGACTGAAGGTTGGACTGAGTGATCTTGAAGATGTCTCCCAACCAAAGATAACTCTGTGATGCTGTGCAAATCATGCCTTGGGGCTGGCATGTGGCCTGTCCCAGGAGTGCTGGGTGTGAAATACAGAATCACAGAATGTCAGGGGCTGGAAGGGACCTCCAAAGCTCAGCCAGTCCAACCCCCTCTGCCAGAGCAGCATCACTCAGAGCAGATCACACAGGAACACAGGAGGGGTTTGAATATCTCCAGAGAGGGAGACTCCACAACCCCCCTGGGCAGCCTACTCCAGTGTTCTGCCACCCTCACAAGGGAAATACAATGGCTTTGGGTGTTGTATCTTAATCTCAGTCCAAGTTGCCACTAGTCAGAGAGTTCTAACACAAAGTGAGGCTTTGAAAAAGGGTGCTGGAACCCTCCCAGTGGCCACACTTCACTCCCTTTAAGTATTTAATATAAAGCAATGTTTTGAATATTTATGAATCAAATAAATGGCTGTTAGAACCTGGCTTTCTGATTATTTGTCTGTTGGGTTATTTTGGGGGGAGGGGGTTTGAACATTGATCTATTAAATGAAAGCTGGGATTATACCACAGCCAACAGCTCAACCTTTTTGCTGTTTATCTGCCTGGGATTAAAGCTTTCTGAAATTCTTGCTTCAGAAAGCACATCCAGTGGAAATAGACAGAATTATTTCAACAAGCAGTGCTGTTTGAACAGTTTCTCATCACAGAAAGGATGGCCAGCTAATAATATTTTTTAAGATGCCAAGTTAAGATGAAGAACTGTGACAGTATTTACACTACTGAAGCTTTAACCTTCCTTCACCCCAAGCTCAGCTATAAAAGGCATCCAAATTCAACAGGAGCAGCATCCTCCCTCTGATTAAATTGGAGCCGGCCAAAGCAGAGCTCAAAGGTTATTCTCAAAGCACAGGCAGGGTTTCAGGGTGGTTACCTTTGTGGCCCTGCTTTTTTGTCACTTAGGGAGTGGGAAAATCACAGAACCTTAGAGGTTGGAAGGCACCTTCAGAGATCAAGTCCAACCTCCTCTGCCAAAGTAGGACCCCTACATTAGGCCTTGCAGGAATGCATCCAGGTGGGGTCTGAAAGTCTACAGAGAAGGAAACTCCACAACCTCTCTGGGCAGCCTGCTCCAGGGCTCTGTCACCCTCACTGTAAAGAATCACAGAATCAAGCAGGTTGGAAGAGACCTCCAGGATCATCCAGCCCAACTTAGCACCCAGCCCTGGACAATAAACCAGACCATGGCACTAAGTGCCCCAGCCAGGCTTGGCTTCAACACCTCTAGGCTCACAGATTCCACCACCTCCCTGGGCAGTCCATTCCAATGCCAATCACTCTCTCTGCCAGGAACCTCCTCCTAACATCCAGCCTAGACCTCTCCTGCCACAACTGCAGACTGTGTCTCCTTCTTCTCTTGCTGCTTGCCTGGCAGCAGAGCCCAACCCCACCTGGCTACAGCCTCCCTGCAGGCAGCTGCAGACAGCAATGAGCTCTGCCCTGAGCCTCCTCTTCTGCAGGCTGCACCCCCCCAGCTCCCTCAGCCTCTCCTCCCAGGGCTCTGCTCCAGGCCTTGAATTCTTGGGGACTGTGTCCCCTTGTTCTGTTGCTGGTTGCTGACAAAAGGACCAACCCCACCTGGCTGTGTTTGGAGACTTGACCTTGTTTGCTCACATACTCAAGGGAGCAAGAAAAGCAGCCCACAACGGAGGTGGCTGCTCAAATGACACAAGAGATTGGAAACTATGAAGCCACAACCTCAGAGACACTCTTGCCATCCTGAGGACAAGAAGTTCACCAGCTTGTGTACAGGAAGTCTGACAAACAGCAGTATTTCATGTGGAATTGCTGCCTCCTGGGCTGGCAAAGAGCCCTAGGCAGACAATTTACTCAGCTTGGAGGCAACACTTCACATGCACTGATGAGAGGGAGGTAGCAGTTACCAATTACTGAGACAAATCCTTGCTTCTAGACACCAGGGCTGCTCAGGTGACCAAATGTTCTTGGTCATATAGCTGAGACATATGTAGAAGTGGCCTTCAGTGTGGTAAAGTCCCTATGGCATTTTGGCACTGAGAGGTTGGATGGTAACCAGATTAGGAGGTTTGCAAGCTAGTAGTGTCCTGCATCTGGGGAGAAACAACACCATGAAGCAGTGCAGATTAAAGATTGACTTGCTGGAGGGCAGCTCCATGGAGAAGGGCATTGGAGTCCAGGTGGGCAGTAGTTCTCCACTGGATGGCAATGTGCCCTTGTGGCCAAGAAGGCCAATGGGATGCTGGGGTGCATTAAGGAGAGTGTGGCCAACAGGACAAGGGAGATTCTTCTGCTTCTTTACTCTGCTACAGTGAGACCATATCTGGAGTATTGTGTCCAGTTCTGGGCTCCCCAGTTCAAGGAGGACAGAGGTATACTAGAGAGTGTCCAGTGGAGGGCTCTGAGGATAATTAAGAGATTGGAACATCTGCTTGATGAGGAAAGGCAGAGAGACCTGGTGCTGTTTAGCCTGGAGAAGAAAAGCCTGAGAGGGAGCCTTGTCTCCAGAGACCTTCAAAACCAATCTGGATGTGTTCCTGTGTGCCTTGCTCTAGGTGATCCTGCTTTGGCATGGAGCTTGGACTCTATGATCTTCAGAGGTCCCTTCCAGCCCCTACTGTTCTCTGATGTTATGATTCTATGATTTGAACAGTAACACTCTGCCCAAACACATCCTTCTGAGTGGTTCAGATATCCTACAGATATCATATAGACTGCAACTTTCACTCACAACCATCAGTCGTGTTCCTTGTTTCCTGGTTGCTTATTGAGATCCCAAAGGTCTGACATGGAAGCTGGAGAGAGGAGAGGAACTCTGTGAGAAATCAGCTGCAAGTTACTCAGGATCAGGGCACTGAGTGGGGACTTCTGGAAGTTTCATCAGGCTTCCTGGGATAGGACAAGCAGCAATGGATGGAAGCTGCAGCACAGGAGGGTCCAGCTCAACACAAGAGGCAAATTGTTGACTGGAAGGGTCCCAGAGCACAGGCACAGGCTGCCCAGAGAGGCTGTGGAGTCATCTTTTCTGGAGCCTTTCCAGGCCTGTTTGGATGTGTTCCTGTGTGCCCTGAGCTAGATTGCATGGTCCTGGTGTGGCAGGAGGGTTGGACTGGATGATCTCTTTGGATCCCATCCAGGCCCTGACATCCTGTGGTGTGTGGTGGTGGAGCCCTCAAGTGATGGAAGGACAGCCAAGTCCATAAAGAATTTCATCATTTCTGCTTGGTGGAGAAACTGGAAGAGGAGTTATAAACCTCAGAGTTAGGAGTGAACAGAAGCAGGGCACATCCCAGTACAACAACCACCGGTCCCCACTCCTGCTTGAATAACTCAGTCTGAAGAAGAGGGGAAGGGTTTTGTTCATGCAGTTGGACTTTCATAGTCAAAATAAGACTGCACATGCTTGGTTCTTCCATTTCCTCACTTATGATTGCTTTTGCTGAAGAATCACAGAATCACAGAGTGTCAGAGGTTGGAAGGGACCTGCAAAGATCATCGAGTCCAACCTCCCTGCCAAAAGCAGGATCCCCTAGGGCAGTCTGCACAGGAATGCATCCAGGAGGGAGGAACTTTGTGTTTTGGATAAATGTGGTTGCACACCTAAAGGAAGACAACCTCCCTGAAGACAGTTCAATCTCTCTGTGGAGCAGCACAGGCAAGAAGCAAAAACAGAAGTGTGAAGGTCTGTAGATAGATTAATAGAAATTGAGCAGCTTGGGGTCAGCCTCTTGAAATGCCACAGAGGTTGTTTCTCTCCCTGTGCCTTAATTCTCCTTCCAAAATGACTGAAACGTCACTTCTTTACCTCTGGAGAGTCTTCAGGAAGAACAATACACTCAGAACCTACCGTAATGAGGCCATCTAAAGGCTATCTTGATAAGAATGAAACCATCTGCTGCCCTCTGTAACAGCCTTTCCTCTTTTCCCTATCTCCCAGGCAGCAAACAAGGCTGTTTCAGAGGTGGAGATTATTCAGCTTTTATCCCAGTGCATGCAGAACCTTGGTCACACTTTGCCTCATCCAAGATGTTATCATCCTAAAGCCACGCCTGGTTCCTCTAGAAGAAAAGCACAGTTCCTGGCAGAGGTTGGTGCTGAGCTTTGAGAATGTTTGGCTCCCTCCTGGGCTGCACACCCTCAGTCTACCTGGCTTCTGCGTGGCTCTAAGGTAACAGGAGAGGGAGAGGAAAAAAAATCAGGTCAAGAGTTGTTTTTCCCTCTGCTGCCATTGCCAGAGGCACAGCTCAGTCTGGCTTCTAGCTCACTTGCAAGGCTTTGACATGAAGCTCTGCAGAGTTGTGCTGGTAGACTCTCTCTTGGGTTAGGACTGGTGGGATGAGTTTAGGGAGTTAATTAGAGTCATTGAACAGGTTGCCAGGGAGGTGGTTGAGGCCCCATCCCTGGAGATATTCAAAGTGAGGCTAGACAGGGCTCTGAGCAACCTGATCTAGTTGAGGATGTCCTTGCTGAGTGCAGGGGAGCTTGGCCTGGATGAGCTTTGGAGGTCTCTTCCAACTCAAACCTTTCTATGATTCTGTGATTCAATGATTTTATAATTCTATGAATCATGAGTCTATGAATATGGAAATATTCAAAGTGAGGCTTGTGATTCTCTTTTGCATCTCTACACCCAAATCCCATCTGCAGCAGGTGGAACAAACAGGGAAAACAATGTCTACAAAGGCTTCTAGTGATAGGAGGAGCAGCCAAGGTTTCAAACTAGAGCAGATTTACACTGGATGTGAGGAACAAGCTCTGCACCTTGAGGGTAGTGGGACACTGCAACAGGTTGCCCAGGGAAGTGGTTGAGGCCCCATCCCTGGAGATATTCAAGGTGAGGCTCAACAGGGCTCTGGGCAACCTGATCTAGTGGAGGATGTCCCTGCTGACTGCAGGTGGGGTTGGACTGGATGCCCTTTGGAGATCAGCTCCAATCCAGACTGTTCTATGGTTTTATATTTCTATGATTCTACAATTAATGGCCATGGTGGTCTTAGGTTGAAGTTTGGTTGTGATGATCTTGGAGGTCTCTTCCAACCAAGTGAGGCTGGACAGGGCTCTGGGCAATCTGATCTGGTTGAGAATGTCCCTGCGGAGTGCAGGGGGGCTTGGCCTGGGTGAGCTTTGGAGGTCTCTTCCAAATCAAACCATTCTGTGCTCCTGTGATTCTGTGCTCCTATGAAATGAAGAAGCAGTGAATTCAAAGCAGAAGCTCTCTCAAGATGAATTGTATCAATACTTAGGAAGCTCATCACCAGGGCTGGAAATTCTTTATCTGCCACACAGAGAGCTGCCACTTGAGCTGCACAGGAGGGCATTGGGGCAACAGCTATCAGCATGAACATGACTCACTTGAAAATCAGCTCTGCTAAGGGCAGAGGTATGCAAGGATAGACATCTGTTCAGAGGGAGAGTTAGGAATCTCAGCTTGTACTCATCTGGAAGCCAGCATGAACAAATGAGGATGATTTTCCTGGCTCTTTTTCAACAGCTTCATTTCTTTCACACCTTTGCCTTCATCTCCTGCCCATTCTCTGTTGCCAGCCAGCACACACAGCTTCTCCTGCCCATCTCAGCATTATTTCCCCAGGAATATGAAGGGGTACAATCAGCTTTCTGTAATAATACATCCAATTAACAGAAAAAAATGCTCAGAGTATCTTTAATAAAGGCAGCTGATGAAGATGTGATGCCTAACAGCAGCCATTTAAATACCACAGACATAATTATGGCAGCCTTTTTATGGAGGGTGGGGGGGAAAAAAAGCCTGTGTCAACCTTCACCTAAAACCTTGTCAGGGACTTGGATTTCTTCTGACATTTCCAGCAGTGGTTTCTGCTTTCTGAACTCTCAGGTCTGAGCCCTACAAGGATTTTTGCTCTCCTTTCCAGATTGTTGGAGTCTTGCCTAGGCAGAGGTCTTCTTCTAACAGGCAAATTGAATGCTAATTTCTAGCTGCAGGAACCTTGGTGCTCTCTCCTGATTAAATCTCTTGTAGAGCACAAAACTGGGTTGTTTTTTCTTAAACATGTCATTAGCAAAGCTTCTCTTGCTGATATTTTTATCTCCTCTGCTCTGTGTCATGCTCTGAAGTCTAATCAGGCAAGCCCCCCTGCACTCCTTAGGTAGCACAGTAGAAGAAAGAATCATAGAATTGTCAGGGCTGGAATGGACCTCAAGCATCAGCCAGTTCCAACCCCCCTGCCATGGCCAGGGACACCTCACACTAGATCAGGCTGGCCAGAGCCTCATCCAGCCTGGCCTTAAACACCTTCAGGGATGGGGCTTCCACCAGCTCCCTGGACAGCCTGTTCCAGGGTCTCACCACCCTCATGCTGAAGGACTTCTTCACATCCAATCTCAATCTACCCATTTGTAGCTTTGCTTTTGAAGTGTTTGGTTGCTTCCTTTGCTTGAGAATTAGGGGGTTGGTTGGGTTGGGTTTTTGCTTTGCTAGGAAGATGTTAATTTTATCATTCTCCTGACCACTCTGCTCATTTCACTCCCTTCATACTTGAGGATTCTATGCAAGAGCATTTGGCACCAGATAGGAAACACTGCTGCAAATAACAGCAAAAGTAAAGATAATTAAGCTAGAAAAACCTTAGGCAGCCCTCAGTGTAAATCACTCTGCATCTGGGTCTCCAGATTTGCTTTTCCAATAATTACATTCAGATGGATAGGTGGGGAGAGGCCCAGGGGATGAGATTGAACAAGGCCAAGGGCAGGGTTCTGCACTTTGGCCACAACAACCCCAAGCAGCGCTACAGGCTGGGGACAGAGTGGCTGAGAGCAGCCAGGCAGAGAGGGAGCTGGGGGTGCTGGCAGAGAGTAGCTGAAGATGAGGCAGCAGTGCCCAGGTGGGCAGCAGAGCCAATGGCATCCTGGCCTGTATCAGGAGCAGTGTGGGCAGCAGGATCAGGGAGGTTCTTCTGCCCCTGTGCTCAGCACTGCTCAGGCTACACTTTGAGTGCTGTGTCCAGTTCTGAGCCCCTCAATTCAAGAGAGATGTTGCAGTACTGGAAGTGTCCACAGGAGGGCGCCAAAGCTGGTGAGGGGCCTGGAGCAGAGCCCTGTGAGGAGAGGCTGAGGGAGCTGGGGGTGTGCAGCCTGCAGCAGAGGAGGCTCAGGGCAGAGATCATTGCTGCCTGCACCTCCCTGCGGGGAGGCTGTAGCCAGGTGGGGTTGGGCTCTGCTGCCAGGCAAGCAGCAACAGAACAAGGGGACACAGCCTCAAGTTGTGGCAGGGGAGGTCTAGGTTGAATGTTAGGAGGAAGTTGTTGGCAGAGGTTCAAGCAGGTTGGAAGAGACCTCCAAGCTCAGCCAGTCCAACCTAGCACCCAGCCCTGGCCAAGCAACCAGACCATGGCACTAAGTGCCCCAGCCAGGCTTTACTCGAACACCTCCAGGAACAGCAACTCCACCACCTCCCTGGGCAGCCCATTCCAGTGGCAAATAGATATACAACATAGATACTGTACACTGCAGAGGAAGGCTTTTGTAACCCCAAAAGAAGTCTGAGGAACTGAACATGAACAGACTGAGAAGGGACAATTAGTTAGTGGGCTGCCTAGGCAGTTCTGGAGTACTGAAGGCACTTGGCTCCAGCTAAAGCCATCTGGAATATTTCCATTTGTACTCAAATCTGAACCAGAAAGAAATGTCAGAGGGGGTAGGTAGAGTCAAGAAAACTGCAGAAGCCATCTGGAAGCCCTAGGAAATGTCTGGAGCCCCACTTGTTGCAGCTAGGACATGCCAGAGGAATGCAGGTGACAAGGGAACAGCTGAAAAGGAATATTGCAGTGAAGCCCAAGTGACAAAAAAAAAAAATCATAGTTATCTTATTTGCAATTTGTGCCCAAAACTATCTCTCAAAGCTGTTTTGTGTGCCAAAGTCACCTTGGGCTGCTGCCCACAACCTCAAGCCAGGCTTAGCTTCTCTCAGGGAAGAGACCTGATTTTACTAAACCTACTTCCCCAGACTGCAATGTCTCTGCCAGTCAGTTTCATGCTCCAGCTCTCTGCCATAAATCATTGCTCTTGAACAAATATCAAGAAGGAAGACAGACCCAGATCTCATCCTCCTCAAGCCCCTGAGTGCCTGGTGCATCAGATGGTGCTGAGCTTGGGCTTCACTCAGCAAACAATTGACCTTTTGTCCTGCTCCTGGGAAGGCACACAGCAGGAGTGGGTGTGCTTAGCAGTACCTTAAAGGCCTGGGCTGATCTCTGGGTGCAGTGTGATGAAAACTGGAGCAGGGTGACAGCAGCAGTGGGTGCTGGAAGCAGCAGAGCCTGCCACACCCCAGCAGGGGAATAGGAATGCGTGCTCAGAATAGCCGTGGGAATGCAACAGGACCATTGTGATTCTGCTGATGTTGCAGGCCTGCCAAATCTAACCAGCTGCCTCTGGAACCACTGCCACTGCCAGCTATTGCCAGCCATCACGCTGGCACCTGCCAACCAGACAGGCTGCCCTAGAGAGCCAGAGCTGCTGAGGTGCCAGCTTGGGGCCTTACGAAGGAGAGATGCTGCCTGTGTGTCCAGAGGAGCCTCCCAGAAGCAAGGAGCTGGGTTTAGAACCATAGAATTGTCAGGGCTGGAAGGGACCAAAACTGCTGGAGTGTGTCCAGAGGAGGCCATGGAGCTGGTTGGACAGCTGGAGAACCTCCCCCATGGAGACAAGTTGCAAGAGTGCTTGTTCAGCTTGGAAAACAGGTGGCCCTGGAGAGATCTTGTAGCAGCCTCTCAGTACCTGAAGTGGGGTCTACAAGAATCATAGAATCAGTCAGGGTTGGACCATTCAGCTCCAATCCCCCTGCCATGGGCAGGGACACCTCACACTAGATCAGGGTGCTCGGAGCCACATCCAGCCTGGCCTCTTGTTTCCTTCCCCTTTCCTTCTTTTACACTACTCACTACAGATAGCTCCAGTTTGGATTCAAACCATTTTTTTTCCCATGCAGGAAAGAGAGAGAAAAATATCCTATCTCAAAATATCCCCCCAAAAGAAAACAAAACCCATGCAGTAACCAAAGCAAACCTCTAAGCCTGAGAAGGAAAACTGGCAGGAGCTCTGTGAAAGCAGCTAGCAGCTACTCCAGGCTGCCCCTCCTGCTGCAGTCTTACAAAGAAGGTACTCAGGAAGCACAGATGGGATAGAGCAGGCAGAAAGAAAAGACTCATAGGATGGAGAATGCAGAAAGAAAAGACTCAAGAGTGCTAAAAACCAAAGAGTTAGGGTAGAAACCTCACTGGTTTGGCTAAACAAATACAGGTATTGATCACTTAAACTGCTGCATGCATATTAATGATGGACAAAATATTTACTCAGAGTTTTCAGATCATCTTCTAAAAGCAAAGGTCTTCAGGTGCTACACCAAAGTCAGAGCCTGGCCTGAGAAGTGTTTCATTTTGCTTGCCAGGACATCTAAATAACAGCTATCATTTGCTGCTTGTGGCAGTGCAGCACAGAGAGACATAGAAGCAGTCAGGGCTGGAAGGGACCACAAGGAGCAGCCAGTTCCAACTCCCCTGCTATGGGCAGGGACACCTCACACTATCTCAGGCTGTCCAGAACCTCATCCAGCCTGGCCTTCACCAACAGGCTTCCACCACCTCCATGGGCAACCCTTTCCAGGCTCTCACCACTCTCATACTGAACAAATTCTTCCTAACATCCACTCTGAATCTACCCACTTCTAGTTTTGCTCCATTGCCCCTAGTATTATCACTACTTGACACCATAAAAAGTCCCTCCCCAGCTTTCTTGTAGCCCTCTCCAAATACTGGAAGGCCACAATAAGGTCTCCTTGGAGCCTTCTCTTCTCTGAACAGCCCCAACTCTCTCAGCCTGCTTGGCACCAACCTTGGTAGAGATAGAGGATGGTTGGATTCAGTGATCTTAAAGTCCTTTCCAAGTGATGGTTCTAATAACGAATGCCCTCAAATCAATGCAGTGCCACTAAGGAGCGTTTTTAAAGGTACCTTTGTCCCCATTGCTACCTGTCTAGAGCCTCATCCAGCCTGGCCTTAAACATCTCCAGGGATGGGGCTTCCACCACCTCCCTGGGCAACCTATTCCAGGGTCTCCCCACGACCCTAGAGGAGCCCTGCAGCTCCTCTGGGCATGAACTAGAGGAACAATTGCCAGGCGTTAGGATAGGTTGCCCAGGGTGGGTGATGGAATCACTGTCCCTGGAGGTGCTGTGTGGTCATGGCACTTTGGGCCAGGTTTTAATGGCCATGGTGATGGTTGGAACTTGATGATCAGAGAGGTCATTTCCAACTGAACCAATTCATGAACAAAAACTTTCTTTTCACAGTTTTTTCTTGTACAGATGTTCCTCTGGAAGAAACAAATCACCAGATCACAGGCAACTGAGAGGGAGCTGCAGTCTGAAGTTCCACCACCATCACTCTGCTTCTGACACCAGGGTGCCTTTGGAGTACCAACAGTTATTTTGCCAGAGCAGCTTCCAAATGCCAAAGGCAAAACTGATTCCCTCTGATACCCAACTGCTAAAGTCCTGCTTCAAATTCAAGGACTGGCATTGGTATGCAGCACTGAAAAGACATAAAGTGAGCCCTGGGGCCACAGATCATGTTTGCTGCAGTGGCCCAAAGAAACACAGAGCTGTGCAGCATGATCAGGAGGTGCTGATGCAACTAGGGCTGTGCAAGCAGCTGGCTGGGAGGAAGAGCTACACTGAGGCCTCAGCAAGGTGGTGATTTCATTTCTGATTGCTAAGTAGTGTTCAAAAAAAGAGGCAACGTTGGAAAAACAAGCAACCAAATGAATAAATAACAGGGCATCTTCCTCTGCAGTTTCCTCCTCTGTTAAAGAATCACAGAATTAAGCAGGTGGGAAAAGACCTTTGAGATCATTGAGTCCAATCCACCACCTAAGCCTTCTAATTTTCTAACCCATGGCACTAAGTACCTCATCCAGCCTCCTCTTAAACACCTCCAGGGATGGTGACTCCACCACCTCCCTGGGCAGCCCATTCCAATGCCAATCACTCTCTCTGACAACTTCCTCCTAACATCCAGCCTGAACCTGCCCTGGTACAGCTTGAGGCTGTGTCCCCTTATCCTGTTGCTGGTTGCCTGGGAGAAGAGCCCAACCCTACCTGGCTACAGCCTCCCTTCAGGTAGTTGCAGACAGCAATAAGGTCTGCCCTGAGCCTCCTTTTCTCCAGGCTAAAAAACTTCAGAAGGTGAAGAGGTTTTAATATTGCTTGAGGCTGTAAGATTTTCACAAGGTAGGATCAGAGAATCATTTCAGTTGGAAAAGACCCTTAAGATCATTGAGTCCAACCATTCTGGTGCCAACCCATATGCCTCAGCACCACATCTCTGTGTCTTTTAAACACTTGCAGGGATGGGGATTCCACCACCTCCCTGGGCAGCCTGCTCCAGTCTTTGAGAAACCCTTTCAGAGAAGACATTTGTTCTACTATCCAAACAATAAACCCTTTCAGGGAAGGAATTTGTTCTGCTATCCAGACTTATGGCATGTGGCCTGGGAAAATGGAGCTGGAAGATAGCTTTGAAATCCTCAGTCACAGCCCTGTGATGGTTAGAGGTGTCCTGAAAGTTGGGACAAGCAGCAGCTGCTGGGCTGGCACATTGCTCCTGCCACCCACGCAGAAGTGTTGGCGTAAGAGCTGAAAGCAGCCTTTAAGTGGCCTTGCCTGGTGGAGGGGAGCTGCCAAGGGACCTTGGTAGTGACACTTTCATGATGTGCCACTTATGGAGGGCACAGAGAGCAGTGCACAGTTCATCTGTTTGGTGAAAAGATGAACTGTAAACCTTAGTTGGTGGATTCGGTGCTCTTGTGAGGTGGGGAGGTGTGATGCTGGCTGGCTGCATGCTGTGAGGGTGCAAGTAGGACTGAGGAGTAAAGGACAAAGCTTCCCAGCTTGTGGCCCAGCTCTGGTGCCTCTACCTGCCTCACCTCCTCTCCATCTCCCATACAGGAGACTGCAGGCAGGAAGGGCTGTAGATTCCTAAGGGCATTTGCAATCAGGGTTACTGGGCACTGGAACAGGCTGCCCAGAGAAGTGGTGGAGTCACCATCCCTGGAGGTGCTCCAAAGGTGTCTTGTTGAGGAGCTTAGGGATGCGGTCTGACAGTTGTGTGCAGGGAGATGTTAGGTTATGGCTGGGATCTGCTGGAGAGAGTCCAGCAGAGGACTGTGAGGATGCTGAGGGGACTGAGCACTGCCTGATGAGCAGAGGCTGAGGGACCTGGGGCTGCTTAGTCTGGAGAAGAGAAGACTGAGAGGAGATCTAATAAATGTTTATAACTATCTGAGGGCTGGGGGTCAGGAAGGGGTAACAGGCTCTGCTCACTGCTCCCTGGGATAGGACAAGCAGCAATGGATGGAAGCTGCAGCACAGGAGGGTCCAGCTCAGCACAAGGGGGAACATATTGACTGGAAGAGTCCCAGAGCCCTGGCACAGGCTGCCCAGAGAGGTTGTGGAGTCTCCTTCTCTGGAGCCTTCCCAGGCCTGTCTGGATGTGCTCCTGTGTGCCCTGAGCTAGATTGTATGGTCCTGCTCTGGCAGGGTGGTTGGACTGGGTGATGTCTTTGGGTCCCTTCCAAGACCTGACATCCTGTGAGCCTGTGATCCTGTGACTCAATGATCTTAAGGTCTTTTCCAAACAGATGATTCAATGATTCTATGCTCTGCAAAAGTAGAGCAATTCAATCAAAACCTGTAGCCATGGCACCCTGGGACATGGTTTAGCAGGCACAGTGCTGTTGGGTTGAGAGTTGCACTTAGTGGTCTTAGAGGACTTTTCCAACCTTTATGATTCGAATGGTGAAGGGCTAAGATGTTCCAGCCTAAAGTTTCTAGCCTCAGGCATTGAAGCAGCTTCTGCAGAAGACTGAGAAGCTTAATCTCACTACAAAATAAGGAGAGCAGCTCTCACTTCTCAGCAGGGCTTCAACAAACGCAAGTCTGGACAGGAATGGGAAATGAAGACTGAGGATTGCATTAGTAATGATTAAGCCTGATGCTAATCCTGCTTCATTTTCCACATCAGTCTAACTTCTGGCTTGCTGGGTCCAAATCACCTGCACTTCTCACCCCTTATCCTGGCTTTCATTAGAGACTCATACACTCAGAGCAGTTTAGGTTGGAAGGGACGTTGAAGATCATCCAGTTCCAGCCTCCCTGGCAACGGCAGGGATGTCTTTCACTAGCCCAGGTTGCTCAAGACCTCATCCAACCTGCCCTGAAACACCTCCAGGGAAAGGGCATCCACAACCTCTCTGATCAGGCAACCTGTTCCAGTGTCTCACCACCCTCACTGGAAAGAACTTCTTCCTAATCTCCAGTCTCAATCTGACTTCCTCAAGCCTCAGTCCATTCCCTCTCACCCTATCCCTCGCAGTCCTTGTCAAGGGTCCCTTCCCAGCTCTCCTACAGCTCCCTTCATGTACTGGAAGGCTGCCCTGAAGTCTCCCCAGAGACTTCTCTTCTCCAGGCTGAAGATCCTCAACTCCTTCATGCTGTCCCTTTAGGAGGGGTGCTCCAGCCCTCTGGTCACTGTGCTCTTCCCTGTAGAGTCTAGAAGCAGTGCATGCTAAGCAGCTCTGTCTTTTATTTCTCTATTTATTCAGCAGACGTTTTAGGGATTGCAGTGATACTCCCTTGGGGGAGCAAGCACTGAAGTCTTTAGACTGAAGCTCTTCAGCCAGTGCTTGAATCTGAAGTTATCTGGCAATTTTCAGTGACCTTGGGTATGAGGTTGGGTCTGAGGCAGAATTAGACCTTGATATAAAACTCCAATAAAATAGAAAGCTCAGCAGGGGAGAGAACTTAGCTCTTTAAGCAGGAATGACAGAAATCAATATTCATTGAATTGTTTGCCCTTGTAGGAGGCAAGTGAGTGATAGACAAGGAGTGTTGAGGTATTGCCTCACTTGGCAGGGCTTTTTTTCAGCGTGGAGCTGCCTCTCTCTTCACAAATACAGCAATGCCTTCATCACAGATTAGTCACAAGGAGAGAAGAGAAACTCATATGTCAGGACACCTGAAACAGCAAAGACCAGAAAGGGGGAAATAATAAATATCAACTGAGAGGTTGCTTTGTGATTTAGGGATTATAGAGTCATTAAATGGTTTGGGTTGGAAGAGATCCTGCCCAAGCAGGATCAGCCAGAGCAGGAGACACAGGAATGCATCCAGGTGGGGTTGGAAAGTCTCCTGAGGAGGCTCCACAACCTCTCTGGGCAGCCTGCTCCAGGGCTTCAGCATCCTCACAATAAAGAAGTTTTCCTTATGTTGAGATAGAATTTCCTGGGTTCCAGATTGTGTTCATTGCCTCTTGTCTTGTCACAGGGCACCGCTGAAAAGAGCCTGGCACCTTCTTGACTCTTCAGTCTGAGTTCAAGTTCTCCTACAGCTGCCAGTCTGTGGATACATTGAGCAGAGATGCTCAGCTGGGTGGAGACTGGAGTACACTCTGTTTTAATGAGAGAACAACCTGAGTCCAGTGGGCATCCCTGGGACTGAGCCTTCCCAACACCCACCAGCTCTCCTGCAGAGATCAGACAGGGAAACTGCAAAGGCTGAGTGAGGGCATTCACTGTGTGCCTCTGCTCCTTGTGCTCACCAAGTTGGAAGGACTGCACCACAGACACTTAGGAGCTATTCCATGCACTGACCAATCTCCATTTTAAGAGGTAGTTGTGTTCTCTGCTGCTGTCAGGAGCTGTACCATGTTTGAGGCAGCACTCTCATCAGAGTTAAAGTGAAAAGCAGCCTTTCCCACATACAGGCACAGAGCAGTCAAGAAAGGCATAGCAGAAGAAAAGGGCTTCCCAGTGGAATCATAGAATCAGGCAGGGTTGGAAGGATCCACAAGGATCATCCAGTTCCAATCTCCCTGCCATGGCCAGGGATATCTCACACCAGATCAGGCTGGTCAGAGCCTCGTCCAGCCTGGCATTAAACACCTCCAGGGATGAGGCTTCCACCAACTCCCTGGGCAGCCTATGCCAGGGTCTCACCATCCTCACACTGTGAAGAACTTCCTAACATCCAGCCTGAACCTGCCCTGGCACAGCTTGAGGCTGTGTCCCTTTGTTCTGTTGCTGGTTGCCTGGGAGAAGAGCCCAACCCCACCTGGCTACAGCCTCCCTTCAGGGAGTTGTAGACAGCAATGAGCTCTGCCCTGAGCCTCCTCTTCTCCAGGCTAAACAACTTCAGAAGGTGAAGAGGTTTTAATATTGCTTGAGGCTTTAAGATTTTCACAAGGTAGGATCAGAGAATCATTTCACTTGAGTGCAGGAGCAGAAGAACCTCCCTTGTCCTGCTGCCCACACTGCTCCTGAGCCAGCCCAGGATGCCATTGGCTCTGCTGCCCACCTGGGCACTGCTGCCTCATCCTCAGCTCCTCTCTCCCAGCACCCCCAGCTCCCTCTCTGCCTGGCTGCTCTCAGACACTCTGGCCCCAGTCTGTAGTGCTGCTTGGGGATGTTGTGGCCAAAGTGCAGAACCCTGCCCTTGGCCTTGTTCAGTCTCATCCCATTGGCCTCTGCCCACCCATCCAGCCTGGCCAGGTCCCTCTGCAGGGCTCTGCTACCCTCCAACAGCTCCACAGCTGCTCCTAACTTGGTGTCATTTCAGGGAGACAGCAGCATCTGAACTAATAGCTCTTTGCAAAGACCAACCAGTAAGGAGCAAGAGGATACATTTTGTGGTAGAGGCCAAACTATGGAGGAACCAAAAGGATAATTTCTCAGTACTTCTCACCCCTTTCTGAAGAAGAATCTCATCTACAGGGCAAATGCAGTCAATTTTATTGAGCCAGTATCCCTAGACTATGAGGCAGCTTGGAGAAACCTGGCTGGAGAAAAAAAGAGCTGCTATAAGGTGTTCTAGTGGGATGAAGGAAATGAAGTGTGTAAGAAACACAAGGGGAAAAGAAATCCCCTCAGTGGGGGGATGAAGCCTGTGGTGCATTGAAGGATCTGGGTCTAGTGATTCAGTGAGAGAGAGAAAGTGCATTTCTGTTCATAAGCCCCAATGAAACTGAGCTGTTTATAGCAAGACAGTTGCTATAACAGTTCAGCTGCCAAAATTCTCAGGGAAGACCCCAGGTCATAATAAATGACAGCACAAGTAGCATCTGAAAGAAGGATTTACACTGCAGGAGCGAGGAGCAAGGAATGTGTTAATTCATGCAGCATATGCCTGCTGCCATTCCTCCAGATGGAGGAGGAGGATGGCTCTGGGAGCTCTTTGGGGTTGTTTTGTGGAGATGCACTTAAACTAACAAGTGCTTGCTCACACTGAGAAATACCCAGCCCTGCTCAGGCCACATCTTGAGTGCTGTGGCCAGTTCTGGGCTCTTCAATTCAAGAGAGATGTTGAGGTACTGGAAGGTGTCCAGAGAAGGGCAGCAAGGCTGGAGAAGGGCCTGGAGCACAGCCCTGTGAGGAGAGGCTGAGGGAGCTGGGGGTGTGCAGCCTGCAGCAGAGGAGGCTCAGGGCAGAGCTCATTGCTGTCTGCAGCTGCCTGCAGGGAGGCTGTAGCCAAGTGGGGTTGGGCTCTGCTGTCAGGCAAGCAGCAATAGAAGAAGGGGACACAGCCTGAAGCTGTGCCAGGGGAGGTCTAGGCTGGATGTGAGGAGGAAGTTCCTGGCAGAGAGAGTGATTGGCACTGGAATGGGCTGCCCAGGGAGGTGGTGGAGGCACCATCCCTGGAGGTGTTGAAGCCAAGCCTGGCTGGGGCACTTAGTGCCATGGTCTGGTTGCTTGGCCAGGGCTGGGTGCTAGGTTGGGCTGGCTGAGCTTGGAGCTCTCTTCCAACTTGCTTGATTCTGTGACTGTGACTGATTCTGTGACTCTATGAAATGATTTAAAACAGGACTGTGCCAGGTGAGCTCTGTTACAAACGAAGCTCAGAGCCCTCTGCTTCAGGAGAACTGGAAAGCAAGCAGAGAGACTGCAGAGAGAAGTGACCAATATGAGCAGAAGACCAGACAATGTGACCTCTGAGAAAGGCTGAATGAAGAGCAGAAGTTCACTGGAGAGAGAAAGAGTCCGAGGGAACAGGGTGGGATTCGAGCATGGTGAAACAGAAGAGGTTTCAGAGGAAGGGGGAGAAGCTTTTTCTCTGCAGGCACAGAGAAGGCAGGAATGGGTGGCTGTAGTTGTACACAAGGAATTCAGATTGGACATGGGAAGAAAACCCTTATGAGGAGCCCTAAAATCTTGTGAAGCATTGACTTTATTACCAGCTGAGCTCTGGGAGCTCCACTGCTGGACACTTCCAAACCCCAGTATCTCTGAGTCATGATAGAAGTGGAGTTGATCTTCCCTCAAAATAGGGATGAGTGATCTTTTGAGATCCTTCTCAGTCCCTTTTGATATGATTCAGGTTTCAGTCACATCACTTGGAACACACTCTGGGATGTGAAAAAAAAA
The DNA here is from genome assembly GCF_015220805.1 of Pogoniulus pusillus. Classification (NCBI taxonomy): domain Eukaryota; kingdom Metazoa; phylum Chordata; class Aves; order Piciformes; family Lybiidae; genus Pogoniulus; species Pogoniulus pusillus. The sequence continues at coordinate 2,811,653 of NC_087288.1, read as the reverse complement.
GAAACCCAACCCCGAGAAGGCAAATGAAGTTTAAAAGTTGGATCCTTGCTTAAAAGGAGAGGCAAAAGTAAGAAAATACTGACATCAACAGACACTCTAACTCCATAAATCTTAATGGCTGTAATTAGGAGGGAATGACTGCCATAAATAGAAACACAGAGCACTCAGTTGTTAAAAGGGCTTGCAACACTAAAACCATGCAGCTTAAACACTTCTTATGTTGAATTCAGTGCATTAAAATGCAACCATTTACTTTACCCACTGCAAGATAATCATGAAATAGAATCATAGAATCAAGCAGGTTGGAAGAGAGCTCCAAGCTCAGCCAGCCCAGCCTAGCACCCAGCCCTGGCCAATCAACCAGACCATGGCACTAAGTGCCCCAGCCAGGCTTGGCTTCAACACCTCCAGCCACACAGACTCCACCACCTCCCTGGGCAGCCCATTCCAATGCCAATCACTCTCTCTGCCAGGAACTTCCTCCTAACATCCAGCCTAGACCTCCCCTGCAGACTGTGTCCCCTTGTTCTGTTGCTGCTTGCCTGGCAGCAGAGCCCAACCCCACCTGGCTTCAGCCTCCCTTCAGGTAGCTGTGACAACGTGATAGAACAGGCTGTCCAGGCAGGTGGTGGAGTTGCTGTCACTGGAGGTGTTCAAGAAAAGCCTGAATGGGTCACTTAGTGCCACTGGCCAGGGCTGGGTGCTAGGTTGGACTGGATGATCTTGGAGGTCTCTTCCAAGCTGCTTGATCCTGATTCTACAATTCCCTGATCACAGCACCCTCACATGTTTACAAGTTTGGAAGGAGCATGGAGGAGACTCCGAGGGGCTAGGGACTTATGTCATCCTTTCCCACGGTTGCTTCTCCCATCAACAGAAGGAGGGAGAGCAGAAAATCAAGTCTGGACAAGGCAGGACATGTTCAGGCCTAATTTGGCCTATTTTGGCCTCCCACAACAAGACTCCACCCAGTACAGCCTGCTCTAGGTGAATCTACCCTGGTATGGGGGCTGGAATAGATGATCCTTAAAGGTTCCTTCCAATCCCCACCATTCTATGATTCTTTGAGTGCAGTTCAGTCTGAACACAATCAATAACTTTTACAAAGGTTTATTTTCATGTTACCCATGAGGAAACAAAGTGTATTTTGGGGTTGGTTTATTGTTTTGGGTTTGTTTTTTTTTCCTTAGCCATGTTAATTTGATATCTGCAGCAGGAGGAGATTGGGTTTGTCACTAAAATAAGATCTGGCTGAACCCTTCCAGGCAGCACATTACAGATAAAAGCAATTTCACAGTCATCTTTTTCAGCCTAAAGTGGCATTTAAGATGCAGAGGCACAGATTATGTTCACTGGAAGAGAAGTGAGGGAGGTTTCAGGAAGGATGTTAAAGTTAAGGGAAGAGAAAGCAACTCCAAATTTCCCTAAGGGAAGAACAAAAGAGAGAGGAAAAAAAGAAAGCATAATATTAATAGGAGTAGTATCAAATGAAGGGAGGAAAGTGCAGTATTACTTTACTGTGCAACCCAGTGGTGCAATAGAGGACATAGGACAGAGGCAGGGCAGCTACTGTCTCACAAGCTTGTGGCCAAGGCAGCCCAGGATCCACAACATACACCCTGCCAAGGCTGCAGCCCAAGAGACTCATGGCAGCCTGAGTTTAGGTGCATTCTCCTTCCTAAATCAAATGGGAGCCTGCAGTGTGGTGACAAACCCCACCAGATTTATGAAGAGAGTCATGAGAGTTCCTAATACTCCAAGCACCTTCAAAACTATCCCTGCAGGTGGTTAAGAAGAGGCTGGAGGAGGCACTTAGTGCTGTGGTTTAGTTCATTAGAAGGGTTAAGTGATAGGTTGGACTGGATAATCTCAAAGGTCTTTCCCAAGATGCTTAATTCTGTGATTTTACCCAAATTCTCCAGTGTCATTTCAGCCTTCCTCTGTGTTTTGTGTCCACTGGGAGGTGGAAGAGGAAGGTTGGCTTCACTTCTCACTTGCTCCCTGCGATAGGACAAGCAGCAGTGGAGGGAAGCTGCAGCACAGGAGGTTCCAGCTCAACACAAGGGGGACCTTGTTGACTGGAAGAGTCCCAGAGCCCTGGCACAGGCTGCCCAGAGAGGCTGTGGAGCCTCCTTCTCTGGAGCCTTTCCAGGCCTGTCTGGATGTGCTCCTGTGTGCCCTGAGCTAGATTGTATGGTCCTGCTCTGGCAGATGGGTTGAACTGGAAGACTTCCAGAGGTCACTTCCAGCTCCTAACATCCTGAGATCCTGCTGGGATGTGCTCATGTGTGCCCTGAGCTCTGGCCAAGCATTTTGGACTTGATGATCTCTTTGGGTCCCTTCCAGCCCCTGGCATCTTCTGAGCCTGTGATCCTTGCTGTATTGCACTCCCAAGTGCTCAAAGCCAGATGAGTGGAAGCATTTGAAAGGTTGGCACCAGTGGTGCCCCAGCACGGGGAGAGGTGAGCTGGGCCAGTTGACCACATGGAAAGTGAGAGCACACAGCCAGGGAGAGCAAATGCAAGCAAGTTAATACCCCTCAAAGTCTGCAGTACTTTTGCACCCATGAAATACCTAAACTTGTTCAGCTTTACAGGAAGGGCTTTGGGAAATGGTGATGGGAAGCAGCTGGGGCTGGGGGAAAAGGGTGAGTGCTGCTGGGAAAAGATGGCTGGGCTTAGTGCTTTGCTCCATGGCAGGGAAAACCAATGAAATCCACTTGCATTCACTCTCCTGCTTGCTCCTCTTACACCACTTCAAGGTATGAAAACAATTTATTTACAGTGTCAATTTGCTTGTAGTTCTCAACCTCAGTTTTCCTGCTTGTCTGGTAGTTGTTTATAGAGGCAGTTGCTAGGGAGTTGAAGATTAATTGCCTTCATCTCAGCATGTGAAATAGCAAGTCTGCTACCTTGCTGCTGCTTTTGAAGGTCTATAGCCAAGGCAAGTGTAGGAGATAGCAGAAAATGAGCTTTAGGGCATCCAAGCAAGAGTATTGCTATGAGCTGATGGAGATGAGTCTTGCACTGTCCTCTTCCTCCCAGTAAAGGTTAGAAAACCCGAAAAGGTTTTAACTAGAGCTGCTTGAAAACAGCCTTTGTTTTCCCTAAACACCCTTTTTACCTCTGAAAAGAAGGATCTGAACCTGAAACTTTGCTGTTTGCCCATGCCAAAGGGGCTTCTGTGGCTCAAAGGTGCTGCTGCAGAGGAGCTCCCTGCTGTTTGCACCTGAGGCCAGGCTCCTTCCCCACGCACTCCTTTGCAGAGGTGTGGTGGTTTTCAGGAGATGCCATCACCCAGAGGCTTGGTGAGGAGAGCAGAGGTGTCAGACAGCCTAACAGTGACTGCCACAAGCCACTGGCAACAGTGCCAAATGCATTCTATTTTCCCATACATCTGGCTGAAATGTTTGGGCTTTTGCTGCCCAGGCCTTAGGGACAGGGGGAGGGAAAAATCCATTTCCCACCAAAAGCAAATGCTGCTGTGTGAAAAGAAAACTCAAAACTGAACTCCAAAACTGCTTTGACAGCTCTTTGGAACCAGGCACATAGTAGAAGATACTGGATACTGAGGTACTGGAAGGTGTCCAGAGAAGGGCAGCAAGGCTGGAGAAGGGCCTGGAGCACAGCCCTGTGAGGAGAGGCTGAGGGAGCTGGGGGTGTGCAGCCTGCAGCAGGGGAGGCTCAGGGCAGAGCTCATTGCTGTCTGCAGCTGCCTGCAGGGAGGCTGTAGCCAGGTGGGGTTGGGCTCTGCTGCCAGGCAAGCAGCAACAGAACAAGGGGACAGAGGCTCAAGCTGTGGCAGGGCAGGTCTAGGCTGGATGTTGTTATGAAGTTGTTGTCAGAGAGAGTGATTGGCATTGGAATGGGCTGCCCAGGGAGGTGGTGGAGTCTGTGTGGCTGGAGGTGCTGAAGCCAAGCCTGGCTGGGGCACTTAGTGCCATGGTCTGGTTGCTTGGCCAGGGCTGGGTGCTAGGCTGGACTGGATGAGCTTGGAGCTCTCTTCCAACTTGATTGTTTCTATGATTCTGTGAAGGGAGAGTGCAGAGCACAAACAGCCTCTCCTCCCACCCTGGCAGCTAAGCAAAAGGGTCTGCTGCAGGTCCTTGGAAAACCTTCCCAGCTCCACAGTGTAACTGGGTGGGGGGGGTGGTCCTTTAGCTTTGGACTGCACACAGCTCTCACAGGGATAAGAGCACTGGCACAGGCTGCCCAGGGGGGTTGTGGAGTCTCCCTCTCTGGAGATATCCAAACCCCACCTGGCTGTGTTCCTGTGTGCTCTGCTCTGGGTGCTCCTGCTCTGGCAGGGCGGTTGGACTGGATGAACTTTCGAGGTCCCTTCCAGCCCCTGACATTCTGTGATCTATTTATCCAAGAGCCTCTGCCACACCATGGAAAGGTGCTTGAGATCTAAGTGGACCTTGCTGGTGGGGGTTTTTCTTCCCCCAAACCCAAATGCTTGCATTCAGACCCTTTACTCTGATCTTTCCTGGGTGTTCTCTTTCTCCATGCAGTTCCCACTCAGCAGCAATATTCTGCTGACTCCAGTTTAAGGTTAAAGTTGCCCTCATAAGGAGGAAGCCTCTGCAGCAGTGACAGATGCCCATGTTGGTCTTTTTTATTGCTTTTAAAGAGTGCACTGCTTGCAAAAACCCTGACTGCTCAGCACTTTCCTCCCCCCCATGCTTTAATATCTACAAGAACTTGGTCTTGTCTTCTGTCTTCCATGAGCATTAGCTGGGGAAATCAGCAGGCACTGTTCCTGAAGCCCAGATGAAAAGGAAAAGGGACTTTTTACAAGGACATTTGGTCAGAGGGAGTGGATTGAAGCTTGAGAAGGGCAGATTGAGACTGCATGTTAGGAAGAAATTCTTTCTAGTGAGGGCGGTGAGACACTGGCACAGGTTGCCCAGGGAGGTTGTGGAGCACTTAGTGCCTTCATTATTAGATGCTTGAACACTCTTTCTGTGTAAAAATCTCTCCTAGACAGGTAGGAATGGGGACAAAGGTACCTTTAAAAACATTCCTTAGTGGCACTGCATTGATTTGAGGGCATTCATTATTAGAACCATCACTTGGAAAGGACTTCAAGGTCATTGGGTCCAACCATCCTCTATTTCTACTAAGGCTGGTGCTAAACAGGCTGAGAGAGTTGGAGTTGTTCAGTCTGGAGAAGAGAAAGCTCCCAGGAGACCTTATTGTGGCCTTCCAGTATCTGAAGGGGGGTACAGGAAAGCTGGGGAAGGACCTTTTTAAGGTGTCAGGTAGTGATAGGAGTTGGGGGGATGGAGCAAAACTAGAAGTGGGTAGATTCAGAGTGGATCATAGAATCATAGAATCAACCAGGTTGGAAGAGAGCTCCAAGCTCACCCAGTGCAACCTAGCACCCAGCCCTGGCCAAGCAACCAGACCATGGCACTAAGTGCCTCAGCCAGGCTTGAACACCTCCAGGGATGGTGACTCCAGGATGTTAGGAAGTTCTTCACTATGAGAGTGGTGAGACCCTGGCACAGGTTGCCCAGGGAGGTGGTGGAAGCCTCATCCCTAAAGGTGTTTAAGTCCAGCCTGGATGTGGCTCTGAGCAACTTGATCTAGTGTGAGGTGTTCCTGCCCATGGCAGGGGGGTTGGAACTGGCTGAGGGATTGGAACTGGCTGATCCTTGAGGTCCCTTCCAACCCTGACCACCCTGTGATCCAAGGCAAACCTCTAGCTCTCTTTCTCAAGTGCCTTTTAGAGAAAGACTGTTCTCTTTCTCCAAATTCTCTAGGTGTCACATAAAAAAAAATCACTTTCTGGTCCTTCTTCTTCCCTGAATTCTGAAACTTCCTAACCAACAGCACTTAGAAAACAGCATCAGGAGTGGTGCTGACTGCACGGTGTGCATCCAGGCTGAAAAGGAAGAGGATTTGTCACAGAGAAATTCAATTCTGCAAATGAAACTACTCCTGAAACTTCCCCCCCCCACCCTTTTTTTTTTTTTCTTGGTAGAAGAACATTAAACAACTCTAAAAAGATTAAAAACACCATCTGGTATTTTTTTTCCCTTCCCCCACACCTTCCTTCCCAGCACTAGGACAACCTGACACGTAATCCAGCTTTTGCTGCTCTGGCACCAGTGGGTGTCAGTTAGCATTGTTCAGTTGCCATCACACAGCTCCTTAGCAGATTGCACTATGGCTACAATTAATTAGGAGGAGAGATTGCTGCTGGCACTGCTGCCTCAGGTCTCTGGTTCAAGAGAAGACTGGATGAGGCACTTAGTGCCATGGTCTAGCTGACTGGCTAGGGCTGGGGGATAGGTTGGACTGGATGAGCTTGGAGGTCTCTTCCAACCTGCTTGATTCTATGATTCTCTTAGGCAGGCTGTGGTCAGTCTCCACTGGGGAGCACTTGGCTGGCAAAGGCCAGCAGGCTCTCAAGAATTTAGTTGTTCAGGAATTGTTCCAGTTCAGGAGAGACAGGGACCTGCTGGAAAGAGTCCAGTGGAGAGCCATGAGGGTGACTGGGGGACCTGAACATCTCCTCTATGAAGAGAGACTATGGCAGAACAAAGCTTTGCTCCACCTTACTCAGCAGTCCAGCTCTGACCAGGCTGTATGGCTGAGAGGAAGGCACAGGAGGGGCTACCAAAACTAAGATGCTTTGCCTGGTGTGAGCCCTGGTGCTGTTCTCACTGAAGTTAGTGAATGATTTAGGATCTAAGCTGTGACTGCCAAACACTTCTCAGGGTTCTCTTCGTAAAGCTCTGATCTTGCCATTTCCCATGGAAAGATCCCAAGTTTTACTTGGTGTGAATTTTAAAACAGGAGGAACCTTGCAAGGAATGGAAGAGCTGAAGTTGTAGGGGGAACTTCTTTAAGGGTCACAGAGCCACAAGGATGATTTTGGGACTTGAACATCTCACCTGTGAGGAGAGACCGAGAGCCCTGGGGCTGGTTAGTCTGCAGAAGAGAAGGCTGAGAGGGGATCTGACCAATGTGTACAAATATCTGAGGGGTGGGGGTCAAGTGGCTGGGGCCAAGCTCATTTTAGTGGTCAGCAGAGAGGTTGTGGGGATGTGAGGTCTCCTTCTCTGGAGCCTTTCAAGGCCTGTCTGGATGTGTTCCTCTGTGGTCTGTATTAGATAGCATTGTTCTGCTCTGGCAAGGGGGTTGGACGTGATGGCCTCCTTGGGTCCCTTCCAACCCCTAATATCCTGTGAGCCTGTGGTCCTGTGATCTGATCAATGTCTACAAATATCTGAGGAGTGGGTGTCAAGTGGCTGGGGCCAAGCTCTTCTCAGTGGTCAGCAGCAATAAGCCAAGGAGCAACAGGTACAAACCAGAACAGAGAAAGTTTCAGCTCAGTGTGAGGAGAGAGCAGGCTGCCCAGAGAGGTTGTGGAGTCTCCTTCTCTGCAGACTTCAAAGCCACCTGGATGCATCCCTGTGCAGACTACCCTAGGGGATCCTGCCTTGGCAAGGAAAGGTTGGACTGGGTGATCTCTGGAGGTGCCTTCCAACCTCTACAGTTCTGGGATTCTCTGATTGTGTTTAGCACCATGGAATGATGAAACCTCAGCATCCAGGAGAGTGTGGGGCAAGCCTTTGCCTACAAGAGGCAGCTACAAATGCAGAGCTTACCAGAGTAAAGAGCTCACTAAGTATGTTAGCTGTCACCTGAAATCACAGCAAAGATGGAAAGGTTCAAGTATCTCAGACTCACAGAATCATAAAATCACAGAATTCACTGCCTTGGAAAGCACCTTCAAAGTTCATCTAGTCCAACCCCTGCAGTGAGCAGGGACACATCCAAATACATCAAGTTTCTCAGAGCCCCCAGCCTTGAATATCTCCAGGGATGGGGCCTCCACCTGTGGTTCAGGGGTAGGTAGTTTTGCCAGAGGAATGGAAAAAAATCTTTCAAACCCTCCCCCCCCAAAAAAAAAAGATGACTTGGAGAGGTGCAGCAGTTCCAAAACATCCAACTTAAGATCAAAAGCCTTTCTGGAAAGACAGATATTTTAGTTCTAATTAATCAAGGGGCAAGGAGGGGGAAAGTTACAGTATCACAGTATCACCAAGGTTGGAAGAGACCTCACAGATCATCAAGTCCAATCCTTTACCACAGAGCTCAAGGCCAGACCATGGCACCAAGTGCCACATCCAGTCCTGCCTTGAGCAGCTCCAGGGACGGCGACTCCACCACCTCCCCGGGCAGCCCATTCCAGTGTCCAATGACTCTCTCAGGGAAGAACTTTCTCCTCACCTCCAGCCTAAATCTCCCCTGGCACAGCCTGAGGCTGTGTCCTCTTGTTCTGGTGCTGGCCACCTGAGAGAAGAGAGCAACCTCCTCCTGGCCACAACCACCCCTCAGGTAGTTGTAGACAGCAATAAGGTCACCCCTGAGCCTCCTCTTCTCCAGGCTAACCAATCCCAGCTCCCTCAGCCTCTCCTCGTAGGGCTGTGCTCAAGGCCTCTCCCCAGCCTCGTTGCCCTTCTCTGGACACACTCAAGCATCTCAATGTCCCTCCTAAACTGGGGGGCCCAGAACTGAACACAGTACTCAAGGTGTGGTCTGAGCAGTGCAGAGTACAGGGGCAGAATGACCTCCCTGCTCCTGCTGGCCACACCATTCCTGATGCAGGCCAGGATGCCACTGGCTCTCTTGGCCACCTGGGCACACTGCTGGCTCATGTTCAGGCGGGTATCAATCAGCACCCCCAGATCCCTCTCTGTCTGGCTGCTCTCCAGCTGTTATGTAGCCTTCTGATAGAAGGGATATAAACTCATGCTTGGAATGCAACAAACGGATTGGACCTTGCTTGCATCAAGCTTTCTCCCCATCTCTTACCCTATTACCCATGGTAATTGGCCTGTGGCCCCTTGGCTCATGGGTCTCACCTGTCCACAGCCCATTGTGAGGTTTGTTAGTTTGCACAGCTGCTGCACCCAGCTTCCCAACCTCTCACTGCCCTGGAGCTCTGCTCTTGATTCTTGGTGGCAGCAGAGCTGTCTGCACTGCAGCAGAAGCTAAATAAAGAGAGAGCTCAAGTCCCAGATAGGTTTTTACTATGACCTGTCAGAACAGCAGCTTTTAATGTTATGGATTTTTAACACAATGCCATGTTTCTGATGTGAAATCTCTTCTCTTTCTGTCTTGGAAAGGCTGAGAGTTCAAGGCAAGGTGGGCATCTGGGGAGGCAATGAGAGGATTTAGGCTTGTGCAAATTGGATTTCTTGAGAAGAAGACAATCCTTATTGGCAGGGCTAGCAAACCCATTTCATCCTAGCTAGCCTGTGAGGGGTGAGGGTAACGGCACCCAGAGGAAGGCAAGGGACCACTGATGGATCAGATGCATCAGCTGCTGCCAGAGAAAATTGCCATGGTAGATGGCCTGGAGGCAGAGCAGACAGCTATGAGCTTGACATCCATGGTATTAGCTAATCATTTTTTCACAGAAGCTGGAGGAAGGACATGCAGTCCTTTCGCTGGGATGCTACAAACACCTCGGGTTTAAGTGCAGTACAAAAGGGCTCAGCAGCACACACACCCCCTAAGCACCACCTGAAATCTCCTCACCACAGCCCCTCTGTGCTATAGGATGAAGAGAAGGCTTCCAGGAGACCTTGGAGTGGCCTTGCAGGATCTGAAGGGGCCTACAGCAGGAATGGGGAGGGACTATTGACAAGGTCTTGTAATGACAGGACAAGGAGGAATGGGTTTAAAGTAGCAGAGGGGAGATTGAAACTGGCTGTTAGGCAGAAGTTGTTTGCAGTGAGGGTGGTGAGACACTGGCACAGGTTGCCCAGGGAGGTTGTGGAGCACAGAAGCACCCAATGTGATCTTTGATCACATTGGGTGCTTCTGTGCTCCACAACCTTCCTGGAGGTGTTCAAGGCCAGGCTGGATGAGTCCTTGAGCAACCTGTTCTAGTGGGAGGTGTCTCTGCCTATGGCAGGGGATTGGAACTGGTTGATCTTTGAGGTCCCTTCCAACCTGAACCATTCTATGATTCTATGAAAGCAAAGCTGCCTCCAAATACATTCTTTTTAATAGCATGTGGTGAAGAAAATGAATTTTGCAAACTCTTTGCCATGTGATTAATATTACAGAGGAGAAATCTCAATTGCTAGTCAAAAGGGAAGCATGTTCTTAATAAGAGAACATTTGGACCAAAACAAAATGTCAAACGTTTTCTGATCAGCTGCATCCTCAGCTTGATGTGCCTCCTACTCTCTCACAAGATCAGCATCACCTACTGAGCTCTAGAGTGAAATCAGGCCTGCAGCTCAGTGGCTTTCTGGAAGCACTGAGGAGTCATGGCAGAGTGGTGGGAACAGCCAGCCCACGGGGAGAGTGTAGGCATAGTGCTGAGGTGAGACCTGAAGGGGGATGCAGCCTTTGGGGTGAACAATTCATAGAGCCATAGAATGGGTTGGGTTAGAAGGGACCTTAAAGATCATCCAGTTCCAGCTTCACTGCCGTGGGCAGGGACACAGAATCACAGCATGAACCAGATTGAAAGAGACCTCTAGGATCACTGAGTCCAACCTATCACTTAACGCCTCCTAATTAACTAATTCATGGCACTAAGTGCCTCATGCAGCCTCCTTTTAAACACCTCCAGGGGTGGGGACTCCACCACCTCCCCAGGCAGCCCATTCCAATGCCAATCTTGCCGTGATGAACTTCTTCCTAACATCCAGCCTGAACCTGCCCTGGTGCAGTTTGAGGCTGTGTCCTCTTGTTCTGTCACTGGGTGCCTGGCAGCAGAGCCCAACCCCACCTGGTTACAACCTCCTTTCAGGTGGCTGTAGAGAGCAATATGGTGTCCCCTCCAACTCGCCCACGTTGCTCAAGTTCCCATCCAACCTGGCCTGGAACACTGCCAGGGAGGGGACATCCATGGCTTCCCTGGGCAACCTGTGCCAGGGTCTCACAGCTCTCACTGCAAAGAATTTCTTCCTAGCATGGAAGGTAAATCTGCCCTCCTCAAGCTTCAATGCATTCCCTCTTGTCCTTTCACAGCAAGCCCTTGCAGAATGTCTCTTCCTGGCTTTCTCCTGTGCTCTCTTCAGATAATGGAGGGTCACTATAAGGTCTCTCTGGAGCCTTCTCTTACCCAGACTGAGCAGCCCCATCCCTCAGCCTGTCTCTAAAGAGGGAGTGCTCCGATCCTCTGAGCATCTCCATGGCCCTCCTCTGGATCTGCTCCAGCAGTTCAGTGATGGGACTAGCCACTTTGGAAGAGAACCAAAAGCTGTTGGTTACAGTGAAGCGAATCCTCAGGGGTCATGTACAAGACTATTTCCAAAAGCTTTACTGCCCAGAGCCAAAGGTGTTGGCTTCTACCTCGGGGAAACCATCAGAGGTCAAAGCCTACAGCAGCTCTGGGCTTGGCTCACTCCCCTCTGTGCCCAAGGCAGCTGGCTCCCTTGAAGCTGTACCATAAGTCTTGGTGACCAGTAGGAAAGGCCATGCAAATAGTTGGCTGAAGCAGCCATCTGCATTGACCCATATATTTACAAGCTGTATCTTGAACATCTGCAGCTCTCTTCAGCCTGGAGAAAGGAAGACCTCAGAGAGACCTCATAGTGCACTTCCAGTACCTGAAGGAGGCTAAAAAAAGCTGAGGAGGAACTTTGTACAAAAGCTTGTAGTGACAGGATGAGAGAGAATGGATTGAAGCTGGAGGAGGGCAGATTTAGACTGGTTGTTAGGAAGAAATTCTTTGCAGTGAGGGCTGTGAGACACTGCCGCAGTTTGCCCAGGGAGGTTGTGGATGCTCCCTCCTGGAGGTGTTCAAGGCCAGGTTGGATAAGGCCTCAAGCAACCTGTTCTAGTGGGAGGTGTCCCTGCCTATGGCAGGGGGTTGGAACTGGCTGATCCTTGAGGTCCCTTCCAACCTAAACCATTCCATGATTCTATAGGAACGTAGAACTGTTTCAATTGGAAAGGACCTATAAGATCATCGAGCCAAACCATCAACCCAACCCCATCCCCACTAAACCTGATCTGGAAGGTGCCCTCCAACCAGACCACTCTCTGAATCTAACAGCATGCAGGGGTACAGCAAGGGGTTTGAAAACCTCCCTTTAGAAGGAGACCAAAGAGCTCAACCGTGCAAAATGTTCTTGCTGGAGGACTCGGGGAGCACAAGTGGTAGCCAGAAAAAGCAGAGAGGAGGATTTGTGATGGCTCCAAGCAACAGAAGAGTGAGGCTTCTGAAAACAAGTGTTTCATAATCAGAATTACAGTAAGTGATAAGGCAGAGTATTCTCCAGTGTGGAAACTAAGGAGCTGTTTCCACCCGGAGACTCTTGGCTTAGGTTAACCGAGAAGGTCCTGGCGAAGCAGGATGATGTTCCAGAGAAACAAAACCCCACGGAGAGCAGGGCTCTTGGATTAGCTGCACTTATTTCACTGTCACTCTGTGTTCTCCCTGGCCTTTTCTCCCTCCCGATTCCAATTCAGATGCTAATTGCAGTATTCTGGCCATTAAAAGGTCCACTGCTGGGGGAGAAAAGCATCTACACCCTGGGTGGAATAGGTCATCCTGGGTCAGCTCTTCAAAGACAAAGGTGGAAAGGTTCTTCTGCAGGGCTTTATCTCCTCATGCCTTCTTGGGAATTTTGCTGATATACAGAGGGTAGCTCAGCTGCAGGGCATCGCAGAAAGAGTTCACTGACCTGCTAAAATGCTGGAAGAGTCTTGCTAAGTGCCTGCAGCCCCTCTTACGTTCATGTCATGCATCTGGATTCCTCAGTGCTCCCTCTTATGTTTCAAAAGAGAACCGTAGAATCAGTCAGGGTTGGAAGGCACCACAAGGATCAGCCAGTTCCAACCTCCCTGCCATAGGCAGGGACACCTCACACTGGAGCAGGCTGTCTAGAGCCTCATCTAGGCGACCTCCAGACAGAGCCTTGACCACCTCCCTGGGCAACCCATTCCAGGCTCTTGCCACCCTCACGCTGAAGGACTTCTCCCTAACATCCAGTCTGAATCTACCCATTTCTGACCCAAACCACAAGCTGGAGACAATCTTGACCTCAGATCTCATTCAGACTTGCCTCTTTTCACCAACATCTCTTTTAATCCTTAATGAGTCAAACTGTCCCTTAGTGTGTGATCTGGAAGAGAACCAAGAAAAACAGGGGCTTGATCAGTCAGTGGTTGGACTCAGTGGTCTGGGACATGGTTTGATGGTCATGGTGGAGTTAGGTCAATGGTTGGGCTCAGTGATTTGGGACATGGTTTGATGGTCATGGTGGTGTTAGGTCAATGGTTGGGCTCAGTGGGCTGGGACATGGTTTAATGGTCATGGTGGAGTTAGGTCAATGGTTGGGCTCAGTGATTTGGGACATGGTTTGATGGTCATGGTGGTGTTAGGTCAATGGTTGGGCTCAGTGGGCTGGGACATGGTTTAATAGTCATGGTGGTATTAGGTTAATGGTTGGGCTCAGTGATCTGGGACATGGTTTAATGGTCATGGTGGAGTTAGGTCAATGGTTGGGCTCAGTGATTTGGGACATGGTTTAATGGTCATGGTGGAGTTAGGTCAATGGTTGGGCTCAGTGATTTGGGACATGGTTTAATGCTCATGGTGGTGTTAGGTCAGTGGTTGGACTCTGTGACCTGGGACATGGTTTAATGTAAATGTTGGTGTTGGGTCAATGGTTGGGCTCAGTGATCTGGGACATGGTTTAATGGTCATGGTGGTGTTAGGTCAATTGTGGGGCTCAGTGGTCTGGGACACGGTTTAATGGTCATGGTGGCCATGCTGGTGTTAGGTCAATAGTTGGGTTCAGCGATCTTGAAGGCCTTTTCCTACTGAAACCATTCTATGACTCCAAACACTTTAGTCTCTTGATTTAAAAATAATTAAACTCCTTTGTTTTCTTTGCTGCTTAAGCTTGCCACAGTACCTTGGCAATCAAAAGAAAAGTGTTTCAGTAAGCAAATCAATCCAGTGAGCTTGGTGATCTCACCATGATCGCTGTCGATGACATTCCTTGGGCCCACAGTGTGTTCTCACCTTGTCTTCAGCTCTCTTGTGTGTTGATTTTTTTCATGCTGATGTCAGCACCTTTGCTAAGGATCAACTGAGAAGTTGCCAGTGCTTAGAAGCAGGCTGGTTTGCAAGTTAAACAGCTGCTATAGAGCCAATGAGTCCCTGGGGAACCGTTAACACAAGAAGGCTGATTTTAAAGTGGAATTTGTGATGCTTCTGACCTGGCTGAAGACCAAAGAGGGTGGAACCAGCATCACCTTGGTTTTAGAGATAGAAAATAACTGAACACAGCATTCAGGACTCATCAGTCAATATATAGAAGTGTGTGTGGCAGGGAGCTGCTAGGAAATCTGAACTAGGATCTGGCAGTTGGATGGCCAGGTGAAGAGACTAGGTGTGAGTCCAAGGAGAAGCAAACCAAGACACAGATGAAATGTGGCTAATGTTTGTGTTACGGTGAAAGGTGAAGATTCTGGAGCAGGATTTGGCAAGGGGGTCAGGGAAGGCTGCTCAGGGACTGGGGTCCTTCTAGACTGGACTACATTTCTAAGCTCTGCTGCTTGGAAGGAACTGCTTAGCCTACAGCCAAATTTATATTGCTGTGACACGTTCATCTCAGCCTGAAAGCACAGAGGACACTGTAATTCTATAAACAGGGCTCTTTGCTTCTATTTTCTTTCTTTCTGGCCACAGTTAGTGCTGCCTCCATTTCCTCTTTGGGTTATTGCTAGCATTAATCTCTCCAGGGACTTGTACTGCAGAGCACAAAGCTACCAACTGCTGCCTCGATGGCGAAGTGACAAACGTTGGAGGAAATACATAAGCCTGTAGATGTAAAGTGATAGAATTGTGTCAATTGCTTTTTCTCACTTCAAAACCAAGTCTTGGCCCAGCACAACCTGGTGTGCCTGACCATCAACACCAGATCAACCACTCTCAGTTCCCTGGGAGAGCAAGGGCACAAGTCATTTACTTGTGATGGTTTCTTTAACTGCACTGTGTATTGTATTTTACCAGAAGCTGGGTCTGTGATATTGCACAGAAACAAGCCCATGCATTGTGTAAGAGCCTCCCCAGAAAGACAGTCCTGGCAGGGTGTGATGTCCTTGGCCCAGTGGAGGATGGCTGTCAGAGGGATGAGGTGGTGTCTGCAGCTCCAACTGCTGCTCTTTTCCAGCCTCTGCTCTCCTGTCAAGGACAAGAAGTGGGGTGGGAGGATGAAGGCTCCTTGTGCCTGGCCTGGGAGCTGTGTGGAGAGTTTCTGGTGAGAAGCTGGTTGGCAGCAAGGAAAGTTTAAGGCTGATGTGTGAGCCAGCAGAGAAGACTCTGAGTAAGCCTAAAAATGTCTGGGCAAATGATGCAAACCAAAGCACATTCCCACAGAGGAGAGAATGCAGGGCAGTGGGTGGGTAAACAGTAGAAGAATGAAGTAGCTGCATAAACACCACTGGAAAGCTTCAGACTGCTACAGAAAGGGCTGCCAGGCCACTTAGATACTTGAAGGCTTCTATATGTGTGCAGGGCTCTCAGATCCCATTACTGAGATCTAGGGAACAGTTCAGCAGGTCACTGATGGGCAAGAAAAAAGCCTTTGTAAGCTGAGCTGCTCATCTGGAGAGGCAAGAGTCACATCTGCTGGCCTCATACTGACATCTGGACCACCCTAAAGCCTTCAAATGGCTTGAGGTGCCTGCTACAGGCAACTGAAGGAAGCTCTTAATCAGCAGAGTGATGGAGCACAAGGTTCAGGATGCCTTTTGCATGCAGCTGGGGCTCAGTCAAGTTGTCCAAATGGAAGCATCTATGTTCTGTTGTTTTAGGCATCATGGAATATCCTGTGTAACGATCCTACAGCAGATCTGCCAGCCCTCTGCAGCTCCTGGGTGTGCTGGGAATGAGGCTAGGGGAACACTGCACCAGATTGCATAGGGAAGTTGTTGAGGGCCTATAGAATGGTTTAGGTTGGAAGGGACCTCAAAGCTCATTCAGTGCAAATCCCCCACCAGGAACACCTCCTACTAGAACAGGTCACTCCAGGCCTCATCTGACCTGGTCCTGACCACCTCCAGGGAGGTTGTGGATCACATTCTGTGCTTCTGTGCTCCACAACCTCCCTGGGCAACCTGCAAAGAACTTCTTCCTAAATCCAGTTCAAATCTCCCCTCTGCCAGTTCAAACCCATTCCTCCTCATCCTGTCATTACCAGACCTTGTCAATAGTCCTTCCCCGGCCCTCCTGGAGCCCCCTTCAGACACTGGAAGGTCACTATAAGGTCTCCTCTAAGCCTTCTCTTCTCCAGGCTGCAGAGCCCCAACTCTCTCAGCCTGTTCTCAGAGCAGAGCTGCTGCAGCCCTCTCAGCATCTTGGTGGACTCCCTCCAACTATTCCTGGAGATATTCAGGGTGAGACTCGACAGGGCTCTGGGCAACCTGGTCTGGTTAAGGGTGTCCCTGCTGACTGCAGAGGGGCTTGGACTGGATGACCTTCAGAAGTGCCTTCCAATCCATACAACTCTCTCATGATTCCATGATGATTCTATGAGGACCATAGAGGAAAGTGATCCTCCCCCTCTGCTCCAGACTGGTGAGACTCCAGCACCAGTACTACATCCAGTTCTGGAGCCACTATTACAAGAGGGCTATGGAGGTGCTGGAAGGTGTCCAGAGAAGGGCCACGAAGATGAGCAGAGGGCTGGAGCTGCTCTGCTATTGTTTCCTTTTCACAGCCTACAATCTAATTGCTCTCACTAAAACATCCCAGCTAGGCTCAAGCTAGCACATGGAGGAAGGATGACATTGGTTGGCCTGGATGTTTTTTTAGTCTTGAAACTCTTCTTGCTTGTGTTAAGAAAAACTAAAGAAGCTGGAACAGACCCTGCAGCTTCCTCTGGCCTGAGACAGCAGAGAGTTCATAATTTCAAGTATTTGTCAAAGGAGAAATATAGTCTCAAAGAAAGAATTAAAAAAGAGAAAGTGTTTGTCATTGCTTTTATTATTTGGGGAGCTGTCTGGAAAAAAATGCACCACATTAAACTGGAAAGTAAAGAGCACAGCAATTCTAAAGTGCATTTTCTCAGCTCTTGGGGCAGTCCTAATTGTTCCTGCAGAGACAGCCCCTAGGGAGCAAAATCTATTGCCTGTGTACAAACCTCAAGACCAAATCTCTCAGAATTTACAACCTGACTAAAATCCTAATCCAGAGGAAAAAAAAAAAACCAACAATCCAACATTTACTCACTCTCTTCACAGTCAGTGTTTAAATAGCTGGAGGCTCTTAAAAATCATGCTTGGAGAGATGAGCTGTGTGCATATGAAAGATGCTTGTCACTTGCTGCTCTCTTACCAGCATTTCCATAACTTTCATAGGCACAGAGCTCAGCAGTGAGAGAGCTGAAGTTCTAAGCAGGCTTTTTTATACCTACATGTGTAGATACTCTGCCTGCCTCTCTCTGGGTGCCTCTCTTCAGCATGCCCAGAGAAGGGCAGCAAGGCTGGGGAGGGGGATGAAGCACCAGCCTCAGGAGGAGAGGCTGAGGGAGCTGGGGGTGTGCAGCCTGCAGCAGAGGAGGCTCAGGGCAGAGCTCATTGCTGCCTGCAGCTGCCTGCAGGGAGGCTGTAGCCAGGTGGGGTTGGGCTCTGCTGCCAGGCACCCAGCAACAGAACAAGGGGACAGAGTCTCAAGCTGTGCCAGGGGAGGTTGAGGCTGGTGTTAGGGAGAAATTTGTCACAGCAAGAGTGATTGGCATTGGAACGGGCTGCTTGGGGAGGTGGTGGAGTCACCATCCCTGGAGGTGCTTAAAGAGACTGGATGTGGCACTTGGAGCCATGATTTAGTTGATTAGATAATGCTGGGTAATAGGTTTGGCTTGATGATCTCAAAAGTCTTTTCTAACCTGATTGATTCTCTGATTCTGTGAACTACCTGAAAGAAGGTCGTGGCCAGGAGAGATTTGGTCTCTTCTTCCAGGCAACCAGTTACAGAATGAAGGGACACAGTCTGAAGCTGCACCAGGGCAGGTTCAGGCTGGATGTTAGGAAGAAGCTTTTCACAGAAAGAGTGATTGGCATTGGAATGGGCTGCCCAGGGAGGTGGTGGAGTCACCATCCCTGGAGGTGTTTAAAAGGAGGCTGGATGAGGCACTTGGTGCTGTGGTTTAGTTAATTAGATAATGTGAGGTAATAGGATGGACTTGGTGATCTCAAAGATCTTTTCCAACCCAGTTGCTTCTGTAGTAAAGATGTAGATCTGTGTGTAAGCATGTGGACATCTGCCCACATCTATCTGACTGCAAATGCTGGGAACCTCAGCCACTGCTCTGAGCTGGAAAGGTCACTTGAGCTGTATGAATTCAGGGAACTGGCTCTGGGGATTGAGCCTGGAAGCATCAGGCCCTAGAGCTGGCCAAGTAAGGGAAAATAATTCTGGAATTTTTTATTACTACTGTTTTTTTTTTTAATAGGGATGAGCCTGAAAGGCAAATCACAGAGCCAAACCATTCCACAAGTAGTGGAGCTTGGAAGAGATCTCTAAATTGGTTTCTTTACAGAGGAAAAAGTCATCCATCTTCTGGTCAGCAGAGGCCACTCACAATACTGGGTAGAAGCTATCCTGGTTTTTTGCCCCTGATGAGGTAATTCATCAGAATGGTTGCCAGACCTGTGCTATATCCTCTTTTGCATTGCTCTTCCTGGCTCAGAAAGCTGCAGGGGCAGCTGAGTGGACCAGTAGGTGTTGGAGCTCTCTGCTCTGGATAACTCTTCACCCACCTCTCCCACATCCATGTTTGAGAGAGTTTTCCTCCGTGCTTGATGACTCTTTCAGGTCCCCAGTGAAATCTAGACCAGTTTCACAGGACTGCAAGTCAAAGCACAGACCTCTGCCTTTTGTGTTAGGTTCTCAGCTATGTTCAGCCCAAGTGCTGATGTTTGTGGAATCACAGAAGCTTAGAATGGTAGGGATTGGAAGAGACCTTTGGAGATCATAGAATCATTGAATCAACCAGGTTGGAAGAGCTCATCCAGTCCAACCCAGCACCCAGCCCTGTCCAATCAACCAGACCATGATCATCGTGTTCAATCCCCCTGGCCAAGCAGGATCAGCTAGGGCAGGTCACACAGGAATGCATCCTGATGGGGTTTGAAAGTCTCCAGAGAAGGAGACTCCACAACTTCTCTGGGCAGTAGGTTCCATGGCTCCTGTACTCTCATGGTAAAGTTTTTTCCTCATGTTGAGGTGGAGCTTTCTGTGTTCCAGTTTGTAGCTGTTGCCCCTTGTCCTACCACAGAATACCACTGAAAAGACATGAACCACCTTCTTGACATCCACCCTCCAGATGTTTATCAACATTGGTAAGATCTCTCAGTCTTCTCTTCTATGGACTAAGCAGCCCCAGGGCTTTCAGCCTTTCCTCATCAGACAGATGCTCCAGTTCCTTCAGCATCTTTGTAGCTCCCTGTTGGCCTCTCTCCAGTAGATCTCTGTCCCTTTTGAACTGAGGAGCTCCAAAGAGGACTCCAGTTCTCCAGGCTAGGACAGAGTCAAGTGCAAGTAGAACCACCCTTGCTCTGCTGGCCAGATGGCAGTGAGCCACAATTACAGCAGCTCCCACTCACCCATCCCTACCCAACACCACCTTGTGTGGCCTCAAAGAAGAGAGAAGGGAAATGCAGGATCACTTTGAGAAGGGGATTGCAGTGGTAGGAGAATCTCCTCTGAGGGAGTGCAGGAGGAGGAACAAGCAGGGCAGTGCTCTGCAGAGGTACCCTGCCCCTTAGCAGTGTCAGCTGAAGCCAGTTAGCTCTGACTGATGTTGGAAGAGCCACTTGGCCTGTAGTTTAACTTTAGCTGACACCTAAAGTCCCCAGGCTGTTACCTGCTGAGCCATAACATGTGCTTATTTACAAGGCACTGAATGCAGCAGAGTAAACTCCTTTAAGGCACCTTCCTTCTATTTTCTTCCTGTATTTGGCTTCCAGTTCCTCAAGATGCAGTGGTTGCCCTTGGCAACATTCTCTGGATTCTTCCCCAAATGTAAGAAGATAAAATGGCACATTTGAGGACAAGCCATTTTGGTCATGAAATAAACATTCCCTTTCCATTCAGGGGCAGCATCAGAGCTACAGAGAGGCTTTTGCCTGGGTAGTTTCCTGAGAGTACTGTGATTTAGCACCAAAGCTACTGGGTCTTGCAGCAGAAAACTAACAAGTCCCACTCCATCCTAGGATGTGCACAGTCTTGCTACTCTGAGAATGAAAAACTCTCCATCAAAAGGTGAAATGATCCTTTTTGAAGCCCAAATTACCCATTTAAATAAATTAAAAAAATCAATCCACCAAAAGAAGAATCTTAATTAGTTGTTAAATTCCAGACCAGTTTGAAATCTATTACCAGGGTTTTTCAAATGGGCAGCAGCTCTGTGGCTGCCTTCACAGAACATTTTATCTCTAACATTCTTGGCTGGCTGACCCACAGTAGTATAATCTGGTTTTTTTGGTGGCCTACAAGTAGCCTAAGACAGGGTCACAGATCACAGGATGTTAGGGCTTGGAAGGGACCTCTGGAGAGCTTCCAAGTCCAACCCCCCCTGCCAGAGCAGGAGCAGAGAATCTAGCACAGGTCACGCAGGAACACATCCAGACAGAGCTGGAAAGGCTCCAGAGAAGGAGACTCCACAGCCTCTCTGGGCAGCCTGTGCCAGGGCTCTGGGACCCTTCCAGTCAAGAAGTTCTTCCTCATGTTGAGGTGGAACCTCCTGTGCTGCAGTTTCCATCCATTACCCCTGGTGCTATCCCAGGGTACAAGTGAGCAGAGCCTGTCCCTGTCCTTTGCTTCCTGACCCCCAGCCCTCAGCTATTGATAGACATTGCTCAGATCCCCTCCCAGCCTTCTCCTCTGCAGACTCTCAGCCCCAGGGCTCTCAGCCTTTCCTCCTCAGGCAGTGCTCCTGTCCCTGTAGCATCCTTGCAGCCCTCCCTTGGTCTCTCTCCAGTAGATCCCTGTCTTTCTTGAACTGGGGAGCCCAGAACTGGATGCAACATTCCAGGTAGGGCCTCACCAGAGCAGAGTAGAGGTTGAGGAGAACCTCCCTCTATCTGCTGGACACACTCTACTTAATGCACCCCAGGATGCCATTGACCTTGGCTGCAAGGGCACATTGCTGTCCCTGCAGAACTTCTTGTCCACCAAGACTGCCAGATCCTTCTCAAGGAGGCTGCTTTCTAGCAAATCACCTCCTAACCTGTACCAACAGAAACAGGAAAACCAAAGCAGGCACAAAACTTCACAATGAAAAAAAAAAAAAGAAACCCAACCAGAGTGAGAAATATAAGGAAAAAAATAGCAGCAATTACTCTAAATAAGTCCTTAACTCCATCTGCACAGGATTTAATTACAGCAAAGAGCAAATCAAAGCCTTCAGACACCAATATTTGCAGGCAATTGACACATCTTGGCAGAAGCACAGCCACATTAAAATGAAATAGGATACCTAGGTCTGGAAAACCTTGGCTGGAAAACCAGATCTGCCAGGGGATGGATGGATGGATGGATGGATGGATGGATGGATGGATGGATGGATGGATGGATGGATAGAGGAGAAAACAAATATGATTTGCTTGCAGGCTGAAGGACACATTAGGCTGTATGCAAAACAGCACACAAAGGTCAGAAAATACATCACTGAATGAGTGGCTGGAGGGAAAAATCAGTTGGAGAAAGCAATGTGGTAGAGAAGAAGTGATCTAGATCGAATCACAGCTTCAGTTACTGGGTTCAGTGCTGGGTGCCACAGTACAGGAAACACATTGAGGTCTTGGAGGGTGTCCAGAGGAAGAGCAAGGAGGCTGGTGAGGGGTTTGGAGGACATGGCATATGAGGAGCAGCTGAGGGAACTGAGGTTATTCAGTCTGGAGAAGAGAAGGCTAAGGGGAGGTCTTACTGCTCTCTCCATTCTCCCCGAATGGAGACTGGAATGAAGCTGGTGTTGGTCTCTTCTGCCAAGTAACCAGCAAAAGGACAAAAGGAAACGGGTTTAAGCTGTGCCAGTGGAGGCTTAGGTTGGATATGAGGAACCATTTCTTTCCTGAAGGAGTGGCCAGGCTTTGGAACGGGCTGCTGTGGGACGTGGTGGTGCCAACATCCGTGGAGGTGCTTAAGAAAGGTGCAGCTGTGATGCTTCAGGATATGGCATCGTGGTCACAGCAGCTGGGTTATAAATCACAGAACTATTGAGGCTGGAACAGACCTCTGAGATCACTGAGTCCAGCCTATGACCACCACACTGACCAAACCATGGCACTAAGTGCCACATCTAATCTTTTCTTAAACACCTCCAGCGAATCAAGCAGGTTGGAAGAGACCTCTGAGCTCAGCCAGTCCAACCTAGCACCCAGCCCTGTCCAATCAACTAGACCATGGCACTAAGTGCCTCATCAATTGAGGGAACTGAGGTGGTTTGGCCTGGAGAAAAGGAGGCTGAGGGCTAACATTCTTATTCTCTACAAGTCCCTGAAATGGGGCTGGAGTGAGGTCTCTTGCAGCCTTAATGATGCTATGCACTTCGAATAAGGCAGGGCTGTGCCAAAGCTGCCAGGTGCCTGTCAAGCTTCACTCAGAATCATAGGATCAGCCAGGTTGGAAGAGAGCTCCAAGCTCAGCCAGTCCAACCTAGCACCCAGCCCTGTCCAATCAACCAGACCATGGCACTAAGTGCCTCACCCAATCTTTCCCTAAACACCTCCAGGGATGGCAACTCCACGACCTTCCTGGGCAGCCCATTCCAGTGTCTAATTACCCTTTCCATGAGGAAGTGCTTCCTAGCATCCAGCCTAAACATTCTCTGGCACAGCTTCAGGCTGTGCCCTCTTGTCCTGTCACAAGTTGCCTGGGAGAACAGCCTGACCCCCACCTTACTACACCTTCCCTTCAGGGAGTTGTAGAGCATGCCAAGGTCGATTGGACTCAATCTTAAAGGTCTTTTCCAGCCTTAGTGATCCTTTGACTCCAAGAGTTCAAATTAACAGGGGGTTAAGAGCAGATTTAGATATTTCTTCTCTTTAAGTAACTGTACAAACAATGTTTGCTGGAGAAAAGGCACCCACAGTGCCAGTTACAGACAGCTGCAGTTGTCAAGGAGGGCATGGAAGCTTTCTTAGGAAAAGATGTGCACTGGTGGAGCTAATCCTTGGCTTTTCTCCTTCCTATGTTAAGACTAAGACTGTGTTATAAGGAGCCCCTCTGCTATAAAGACAGGCTGGGAGAATTGGGTAGTTACTTAGCCTGGAGAAGCCTCTGAGGAGATCTTGGAACTACATTTCAGTGTTTGAAGGGGACTTACAGGAAGGTTGGGGAGGGACTGCTGAGAAAGGCTTCTGGTGATAGGATGAGGAGCAATGGTTTGAAACTGGAGCAGGGCAGAGTTAGGTTGGACATCAGAAAGTTCTGTTCATAGAGAGTAGTGAAACACTGGAACAGGTTGCCCAGGGATGTGGTTGAGGCCCTCTTCCTGGATACATTCAAGGTCAGCCTGATCCCATTGGGGGTGTCCCTGCTGACTGTAGGGGAGTCAGACCAAATGGTCTTCGAGGGTCCCTTCCAGCACGATGCAACCTGTGAATATTGTTAAGTCAGTGTATGGAGTTTGGCAGCAAGGTTTTGGTAGTTGAGTGTCTACAGGGGTGGCTCTGCCTGTGCCCCCCAAGGAGATGCTTGACCTCTGCTCCCAGCATGTCCCAGCAGAGCAGACAGCACAGCCATAGATCCAGCTGGGAAAGACTTGCAGGTGTCCACTTCACTTGAGATCCTATGGCAGTGTACTGCAGCCTCTCACCACCCTTCCCACCTGCAGGACCTGCCCTGCCTCCTCCTGCACCTAGTGTGCTCACCCAGGTTAAAGTATCAGGTTCATGACAACGTTTGAACTTGAGCTGCTGACCCAAGTTAAAACTGAACAACCTGCAGTCCACAGATCTTGGAAATCAGGTTAGTGAACCTAGGCTAAGAAGATATCTGCTTTCCTGCACTAGCAGGAGCATGCTCCCAAAGATGCTCTCTGACTTTGCCAGCTTGTGTTGGTGCTGTGGCCTTGGCCTGGCTGTCCTGTACATCACAGCAGCCTGCTCTTTTTCCACCTAAAAGCAAATGAGCAAGGCCATTTCTGTGCAAACTGGGTGCTAAGAGCAGGCCTGTGTGAAATATTTCACTAACAGGAGCCCCTGGAATGTAAAGATAACACACCCGGCTCTATTTACAGCAGAGGCTGAGGATGTAGCACACATTTGCATCTCATTAGTGTAATAAGGAAGAGTAACTTTCCATGTCTCCAACTGCTTCTCTTGCCTGTAGTAGCTGTAAAGAAGGAACACAGGAGGGGAAAAAAAGGAGTCTGTCAGGAAAGAAGATCTGGTGTAAAGGACATGCAAACAGAAGGTAGGATGTGACCAAAACCCCAGAGGTGGGCACGGAAAAGCTCGTTTTAAATTGTCCCCCTAATTGCACCAGTTCCACTTGTTGGTGTGTTATGGCCCTGGTGGAGATGTTGTTATGAAATTAAGGCAGATGCATTCCACTACTCCTGTTGATCATCCTTATGTTTATTCATAGACTGTAGGGCAATTTACTCAAATGCTAACTTCTGGGGTTTCTCACCATCAGGGAATTGGATACAAGGGGAAAAAAAGGCAAAATTAATCCAAGCCTGGCTGTAGCTATCACACACCCCCCACCCAAAATCATTTAGATGAAGCACGAAGCAATCTCCTCTGAAAGGCTGCTCCTCCTGGAGAGGGAGCTGGGCGGGCAGCACCATGAGCTCTGCTCCTCAGCTGGAAGCAAGTGGAGTGTGGTGAGGAGACAGATCCCTTGCAGTGGCTTGGGGCACCTTGCTCGTGTGAAAGAGTCCAATGAAACATTTTAATCATCTCACAGATTCACAGACTGCATCAGGTTGGGAAGGACCCTCAAAACTCATCCACCTCCCCTGCAGTCAGCAGGGATACCTCCAACAAGCTCAGGCTGCCCAGGGCCACATCAAGTCTGATCTTGAATGTCCCCAGGGATGGGGCCTCAACCACATGCGTGGACAATCTGTTCCAGCACTTCACCACTCTCTTTACAAAGAGCTTTCTCCTGCTGTCCAACCCAAATCTGCTCCATTCTCAAGCCATCTCTACGAGCGTGGGGTTGCTTTAGAGGTCATCTGCTGTACACAGTGCAGACCTTGTCATTTTGAGGGTGCAGAGGAGTTTGCAGGCTGATGAGTACTCAGGAAGAATTCAAGGAAGAAACCAAGCCACACCAAGCCAGCGGGAACATAAAAGAAGCAAAAGCTGATGTCCCTCCCATTGAAACAAGGTGAGATGCTTGGCCTGGGTGAAGATTAAGTCTGTGTCCTGCAGAAGGGAAGACTGATGCTTGTCCCACAGCAAGACAAATACCACATTACAGTCAGGTCAAGCAAATAACTAACTCTTCAAATTGTAAAGAGGAAGAATCTACCCTGCCAGAGGGCAGATTTTGACTGGATATTAGGAAAAAATTCTTCACAGTGAGGGTGGTGAGACACTGGAGCAGGTAGCCCAGGGAGGTTGTGGATGTTCCCTCCTTGAAGGTCACAGGACCACAGGATCAGAGGTTCACAGGATGTTAGAGATTGGAAGGGACCCAAGGAGATCATCCAGTCCAACCCCCCTGCTGGAGCAGGACAGTCCTATCTAACACAGGTCACAGAGGAACACATCCAGACAGGCCTTGAAAGGCTCCAGAGAAGGAGATTCCACAACCTCTCTGGGCAGCCTGTGCCAGGGCTCTGGGACCCTTACAGTCAACAAGTTCCCCCTTGTGTTGAGGCAGAACCTCTTTTGCTGCAATTTGCACCCATTGCTCCTTGTCCTATCCCAGGGAGCAGTGAGCAGAGCCTGTCCCCCCCCTCCTGGCAGCCTTCAGATACTTACAAACATTTATCAAATCCCCTCTCAGTCTTCTCCAGTCCAAAAAGTCTGAAGTCTCTCAGCCTCTCCTCATAAGCCATGCCCTCCAGTCCCCTCATCATCCTGTTCAAGGCCAAGTTGCATGAGGCCCTGAGGAACTTGGTCTAGTGGAAGAGGGCTTGAAACCAGATGATCTCTAGAGTCTCTTCTGACTCAACCCACTCTACAAATCTATGCTGATGAAAAGGCCACGCAGACGATGGATGCTAATGTGGGAGCCATTCCCAATGTGCTTGGATCTTCCCAGTGTTTACTTGGAGAGCAGCTGTTGTGGTCTGAAGACAAATAACTGACACTACCTGCCTTTTTCCTGACCTTTCTAAGAGCCCAGCAGCCGCTCTCCACATGTCCTGCCTGACTGCTGGCTTGGCGGCTCCTGTGGGAAGGTGCCGAGGAACGGCTAGGCTGTGGATGAGAGAGCTCTGCGTAACAAGAGCTAACTGATGCCTCTAATTGGTCTTAGTTATTCACCCAAGGTTTGGTGATGTTGCATGAGGAAATGCTCAAAGGTCTGGCCCCAAGTTCTCGGTGTCAAAGTTAATGGTGTTGAGCTCCAAGAAGCTTTTAATAGCCAACCCTAATTGCCAATAGGTGCTGCTGCCAGGTCTCAACAGCAATTACAAGCGAGGAGGATGAGTTCAGGCTTTCTGAGGTCCCTCTTCCAAGAATTTTCTGGTTTGAAACCTCCCCAGCTCCACTGGCAGAGGGCTCCTTCACAGCTCCTGGGACGAAGGAACCACAAAAGGAGCAGACAGAAAGGCTCAGGACAGCCCCAACCATATTCACAGGCAACGAAACGTGCAAAACCCTGCTGGCGTGTCAGGACGGTGATCAGCAGCTCAGTTCAAAGTATCAGTTATTGAGCCTGGTGAGGTCCAGGAGGCTTAGTCACAGAGCAGCTTAGTCAGCTCTGCATCTTTTCAGCCTGTCCCAAAACCAGAGGGATTAGGATCACTACGAGGGGAAACTCAGAACAAGACCTGACCATCAGCCAGCCTGCCAGATGGTCTCCTCTCGCTGAAAGGCTCAGCCACATTTATTTCCTCAACTGTACACCCCATCTAGCTCACTTTGAAAAGTGTCACAGCTCCAGGCCACTTTCCCACGTGGCCACCAGGCATGAGTGACTGAAAATGGAAAATATTCAATGCTTTAATAGCCATGGTGGTCTCAGGTTGATGGTAGGACTCAATGGCCTTAGAGTTCTTTTCCAACTGAAACAATTCCATGGTCCTGTGATTCTGGGTGGAGTGGTGAGCGAGCCACACTTGCCTTTGCCCAAGTGTTCTGTCTTCTTGTGATTGATACAATGGTTTGGGTTAGAATGAACCTTGAAGATCATCTACTTCCAGCTACCCTGGTTTTGGCAGTGACACTTTCCACTAGACCAGGTTCACAGAATCACAGAATTAACCAGGTTGGAAGAGACCTCTAGGATCATTGAGTCCAGCCTAACACCTTCTAATTAACTAACCCATGGTACTAAGTGCCTCATGCAGCCTCCTTTTAAACACCCCCAGGGATGGGGACTCCACCACCTCCCCAGGCAGCCCATTCCAATGCCAATCACTTTTGCTGTGGAGAACTTCTTCCTAATGTCCAGCCTGATCCTTCCCTGGTGCAGTTTGAGACTATCCTTGATTGCCCAAGATCTCAACCAACTTGGCCTTGAACACCTTTATATTGTGTACCTTTATCTTCTAGAAATGAGTTTCTCTCTAACCAGAGGCTCTTTCCTGGAAAGGATGCTGTAACTTTCTGACTCCTCCTGCACCTGCTTCCCCAAAAAAGGTTGATCTCTGGCCACAGGTGTGTTGGCTGTTTCAAAATGGTCATTGTGGCACCAGCTCCCATGTTTCTGCAGCTAACCAAGTTATTAATTGAGTAGCTCATGAAGCTTAAAAGAGGATGCAAAGCGATTCTGAGAGTGTGTGAGCTGGTTTTGGGAGGTAGCTGTGCTGCTGGTTGATCAATTGACGTTTTGTCTTTGTGTTTTTGGAGCTTACCAACCAGCTCCTGCAAGCGCAATGGAGGGAGATTAGCTCCAAATTCCACCACCTAGGGGCCTTTTATCCCTCAGCCCTTTCACGCAGTAACAAATGGGAGTTGTCACTACTGCCTAAGTTACTTTTCTGCCTCTGCTCTTACGTATGCAAATGCCTAATCCTGTATGGAAAAGCAGTGGCAAAAAAAAACCACCCCAGCTTCTTTACAGACACATCGTGGAAGGCTTGGATTACAGCCCGGTGGAAGAATGCTTAATAAAAGCAGCAGCATTCCCAAATTCCCTGGGTTTTGGTTTTTTTTCCAATTTCAGAGCTTGCACAAACAGTTAAAGGAGCCTCAAACCCAGGCTGAAAATGGATACAATTTGTTTGTGGATACAGCTGCCGTCATCTGCAGTTGGATAATTTATTATCGCCTACCGCTGCTGGGGATAATAAAAGAGCTTGAGTGGGTTTTGTGATGCGAGTAAAACATGAGCACAAAATCTCCACTGGAAATACTGAGTCACTTTAATAAACATCTAGACCACAAATTCGTTGTACATTATTCATTACGCAGGTTACAGATGGGGCTGCAATAGAGGAGCCTGCTTAGGTTCGGTGATGGAGCAGGAGAAAAGGGTGTCCGGCTATGGATGTCCCTTTGGGCCACCTCCACAGATAGAGAAAGGTTGGGAGGCAACAAGATGTATCTCAGCCACCTGCAGGACCAGCAGCCTGCAGTTTTAGAGGTTTGGGCTGATCTCCAATGCCACTGGTGTTAAAGTCACTGTTGGAGGAAGAGCGATCAGGGGTGTCTGTATTCTTACAAACGAGGGATAAGGGATCTGAGATATTAGAATACAATGGAATCAGCCAGGTTGGAAGAGAGCTCCAAGCTCATCCAGTCCAACCTAGCACACAGCCCTGGCCAATCAACCAGACCATGGCACTAAATGCCCCAGCCAGGCTTGGCTTCAACACCTCCAGGTATGGCAACTCCACCACCTCCCTGGGCAGCCCATTGCAATGCCAATCACTCTCTCTGCCAACAACTTCCTCCTAACATCCAGCCTAGACCTCCCCTGCCACAGCTTGAGATATTAGAATACAATAGAATCAACCAGGTTGGAAGAGACCTCCAAGATCATCCATCCAGTCCAGCCTATCACAGCCAACCAGACCATGGCACTAAGTGTCTCATCCAGGCTTTTTGTGAACACCTCCAGGGATGGTGACTCCACCACCTCCCTGGGCAGCCCATTCCAATGCCAATCACTCTCTCTGTGAAGAACTTCCTAATATCAGGCCAGCTTCTTCTTGACACTGGTGTCTACCTCCAGTGAAGTAACAGCTGGCTGGACACCTGCAGTCTGGACTTCTGGCAGCAAAGTGCAGGGTAGAAGCAAGATATCTGCACAGGGTGGTTTACCTTAGTCGTTTGGATGTGTCAGTCTGACACAAGCTGGTCAAATGGACCCTCAGCTCCAAATAATCAATTCCACCCTGAAGATAGAGTCTGGGAAGTCCACAGCAGGAAGAAAAAGCAAGATCATAAAATTACAGAAGGTTTGGGTTGGAGGGGATCTTAAAGACCATCCATTTCCAGCCCCCACCATGGACATGGACACCTTCTTCTAGTCCTGCTCAAGGCCTGATCTAGGTCCAGCCTTGAACACTTCCAGGGAGAGGGCATCCATAGCTTCCCTGGGCAGCCTGTTCGAGATGCATGTCTCCTCCTTGCATGAAGCCTGTACAGCCCCACAGTTAGGCCAGAGGTTAGGACTGGTGACTTTGGCATTTATTGTAGACCCCTGGGTGGAAAAAAACACTCGGAGAGAGAAATGCAGGAGATGTGAATGTTCTGGTGGTACACAGCAGCCTGGAGCAGAGATCAGCTGGCCTCAGAAGCAGCACTGGAAGCAGGTCCTGCATCAGAACTTTAGCCAGAGGAATAAGAGCAGAGCCTTACCTCAGCCTTCTCACCTGGTGCACTTGCTTAACCCAAACTAAGCAGCACAACCTGCCCTCTTTTTTCTTACTCTTCTTCTCTTCTCTTCTCTTCTCTTCTCTTCTCTTCTCTTCTCTTCTCTTCTCTTCTCTTCTCTTCTCTTCTCTTCTCTTCTCTTCTCTTCTCTTCTCTTCTCTTCTCTTCTCTTCTCTTCTCTTCTCTTCTCTTCTCTTCTCTTCTCTCTTCTCTTCTCTCTTCTCTTCTCTTCTCTTCTCTTCTCTTCTCTTCTCTTCTCTCTTCTCTTCTCTTCTCTTCTCTTCTCTTCTCTTCTCTTCTCTTCTCTTCTCTTCTCTTCTCTTCTCTTCTCTTCTCTTCTCTTCTCTTCTCTTCTCTTCTCTCTTCTCTTCTCTTCTCTTCTCTTCTCTTCTCTTCTCTTCTCTTCTCTTCTCTTCTCTTCTCTTCTCACCTCTTTCCTCTCCTCTTCCCTTTGCCCTTTCCTTTCCTTTCCTTTCCTTTCCTTTCCTTTCCTTTCCTTTCCTTTCCTTTCCTTTCCTTTCCTTTCCTTTCCTTTCCTTTCCTTTCCTTTCCTTTCCTTTCCTTTCCTTCTTTGCGAATAACCAGACAGCAGTGCAGACCAAATCTCTGGAAAAGACTGGAATTTCCTTGGATTGTCACAACTCTGTTGTAATAAAATGGGCAAAAAAAGCTTCATGGCAACCTTAGTCCTACTTTCTGCAGGCAGCTGTGGTTTGACATTCAGATGAATGCTCACCCAGCTCACAAACACGAAGGCATTCAAGCCCAGGTGCCAAGGCACGGCCATACACTCCATTTGTGCAGCTGTCAGGGTGCCTACAAAACGCCAGCCCAGAGGAGAGGACCACCCTCTTACCCAGAGACCACAAGGCAGGCATTCTCATCTTCAGCACATTTTCCAGTCTTCCCCACCTCTTGAGGAGCCACTCTCCTCATCTGCAGTTGACAACACATCTATCCAAATTCAATCCTACAGCAGTTTCCTAGGTAACTAACTGCTTTGGCACCCAAACCCTCTGCACAGCAGAATGAGCCAAAACCTCCTCTTAGCATTTCCACTTTGTTTCAAACCTTTTGAAACATGCAAAGATATATATATATATAAAACCCAAAACAAAACCAAAAACCCAAAGTCAAGCCCCATCACAGAAGCATAAAGAAAAAAAACCCAAACCCAACCCAACCCACAACAGGAAAGCCAATGGCAAGGTTTGTTCAGCTCCTCTGTCTAACTTTCATCCAGGCAATTTTGCATCCACCAAAAATGAGCTCAAATCTGGAGACCAGACCAATCCAAGCTCTCAAACTGTTTCTCAAGGGTTGGACCTCTTAAAGGTATCTTCATAGATCCCAAACACCCTTCTAGGCTTGCAATTGTGCCTATAGTGTGGACAGACATTTCTAAGTGCTGGGAGCTAATAATTGGAGTCTCCACTCTCTCAGCCCCTCTTACTGTAGTCAAGCTCCAGCAGGGCCTTACAAGGAACATTATCTCCAGCCTATTAGTAGGCTTCTCTGGAGACATTTCCTCAGACTGCCTTGAACCTTGCTGTTCAATAATCATAGAATCAGCCAGGGTTGGAAGGGACCACAAGGAGCAGCCAGTCCCAACCCCCTGCCATGCCCAGGGACACCCTACCCTAGAGCAGGCTGCACACAGCCTCAGCCAGCCTGGCCTTAAACACCTCCAGCCATGGGGCCTCAACCACCTCCCTGGGCAACCCATTCCAGCCTCTCACCACTCTCATGCTGAGCAACTTCCTCCTCACAGCCAGGCTGACTTTCCCCACCTCCAGCTTTGCTCCATTGCCCCCACTCCTGGCACTCCCTGGCAGCCTAAAAAGTCCCTCCCCAGCTTTTTTGTAGCCCCCTTCAGATAGTGGAAGGTCACTCCTGCTGGCTGCAGAGCTATGATCACTTTTTCAGTATCACTCTAGTTATTTTCAGGTTCCTTTCCAAGGTTCTTCTGTCCTCCTCAAGAGTGACTTAAAGGGTTGGACTTGATGATCTGTGAGGTCTCTTCCAACCCTGATGATACTGTGATACTGTGACTCTGCAGTGCCCATCATGGGACTGGTTCTAAACGACTCCAGCGGAGGAATGGCAGCGAGGGAAGGGGCAGGGTGACTGCGGAGCTTGCCCTGGCTGCCCCTCTGCAGGCCAGCAAGCCCAGCTGGTTCAGGGGCAGGGCTGTGGCTGCAGAAGTGTGGTGAGGCAGAATGCATTTCCTTGGTTTGCCTGCAAGGAGAAGGCAAATTCTTGCCCGTCCCTCCTACCCAGACACGGTGTGCTTAGGCACGGGGAGGGGGAAAGCACGGCCCGAAGCCAGGTTGGTGTAGGAAGAGGCTGGGCTGCAGAGCTACGCTGACAGCTCTTCCTAGCGCTAGCGTGCACACACACAGAGCTGAGCCCTACCAAAAGGGAATTAAGGTGAGGGGGAAACCTGGGAGCGGCTGCCATAGAGTGCCCTGGAGGGGAGGAGGGGACTCAGGAATGCGCATCTGAAGGGCTTGGTCCGCTGTCAGGTTCTGCGAACAGGTCCTGCTGGATCTTGCTCGCATACCCGGGCGCAGCCAGCTCTGGCAGGCCTTCGCCAGCCCCGTTCCCGAGGGAAGGAGCGGGCTCCGCCGCTGGAGGCTCGGCCGCTGGAGGCTCGGCCGCTGGAGGCTGCAGCTCGCCGGCAGGCAGCGCCCGGGCCGCCCGCGGTGGTGCCATGCGCTGCGGGGGCCGTGCCCGCGGCTGTCCGCGCTCCGCCGCCTGTTACAGCACCTTAAAGGCTGCGGGAAGCTGTGCCAGCCACCGGGAAGCTTCCCTGGCAACCAAGCCCTGCCAGGGCATACAGATACGCCAGTCATGTCCCTGGAACAGTGCCTTCTCCAGGAGCTGGGGAGGGGGGGACGCCAGAGACACCTCCTGTTGACCTCCTGAGTGCTGTGCGGGAGAGGGGAGCTCCGAGGAGCCGCAAAAGCGGGGTTAAATGTGCCGTGCCCGAGTGCGAAGCTGCCCCGAAGTGAGCTGCCTTGGCTCACCAGCGAGTGCGAGACCTGCTGGTTTCTCCACTCGGGGGGTTTCATGCTGGTGATCCTCCGAAGTGCTTTACATCAGGTGAGCGCTTCCCTCCTTGCCATCTAGCAGAGGTCTGTTGCTGAGGCACAGCTGCCACTGGCAGTGCGCCGCAGACTGTGGTGTCCCCTGCTGACCCTCAGGGCTATGGCAAGATCAATGTCACTCTTCTGCTTGTGGTCCCCTTTTAGATTATCAGTAGCTGGCTGAGAGTCGTGTACCAGGGCTATGTGTTGCTATTCCCTCCTGATATGGGTAGAGAAGCTCCGACACTGGCCTCAGGGCTCAGCCCTTGCCTGTGTACCGTGTCTGACAGCCTGTAGCTCAACTGTGAGATTCTTCATACCAAGAGCAAAGCCCAGCAAACCTCAGTTTTGCTCTTGAAGGTTATTTATGTTAGCCTGAGTGATTTAATCCATCCATTTGATAATTTAAACGCCACAGTACTGCTATTGGGCTACACAATGCAGCCCTGTGCACTTCCCTGCTTCGGTTCCTTCGTGGTACTGCCCAGTGGTGCCCAGGGAGAGGACAAGGGGTAACAAATTGGAACACAGAACATAGAATCAAACAGCTTGGAAGAGATCTCCAAGATCATCCAGTCCAACCTAGCACTCCAACATAGGAGGTTCCACCTCAACACGAGGAAGAACACAAACCCTATGAGGAGAGGCTGGGGGTGTGCAGCCTGCAGCAGAGGAGGCTCAGGGCAGAGCTCATTGCTGCCTGCAGCTGCCTGCAGGGAGGCTGTAGCCAGGTGGGGTTGGGCTCTGCTGCCAGGCAGCCAGCAACAGAACAAGGGGACACAGTCTTAAGCTGTGCCAGGGCAGGTCTAGGCTGGATGTTGTTATGAAGTTGTTGTCAGAGAGAGTGATTGGCATTGGAATGGGCTGCCCAGGGAGGTGGTGGAGTGTCTGTGCCTGGAGGTGTTGCAGCCAAGCCTGGCTGGGGCACTTAGTGGCATGGTCTGGTTTATTGGGCAGGGCTGGGTGCTAGGTTGGACTGGATGAGCTTGGTCCCCCCGTCGAGGCCGAGGAAGCCGCCGGAATAACCCTGCTAGGAGAGCCTAAAACTTAGGCTTAGCCCTTGAGCCGCGCTGGGAGCTCGGCTCGGTGGGAGGCGGCTGAGGGGCTGGAGGTCGCCGAGCGGCATGGGCCTGCTGTGTTGCGGCGCCCTCTGGCGGCGGCAGGAGGGAACGGGCGGACTAGGGGAGCGGCAGCGAGCGGCCGTGGGGAAGGAGAGCGGCGGGCGGGCGGGAGGAGAGCGGCGGCGTTGTATTTTGCTTAATAAACAGAACAAATCACTCGAGTTGGCTGACGGCCGTAGCAGGTTGTTTTTGTTTGTTTGTTTGTTCGCTTCGATGCTCCTCAGGCACCTCCGGTACCGTGGCGCCGGGCCGGGGGCTGTCAGCGCGCTGCCAGGCTGCTGCTCTGGAGTGGCTTTGCAGACAGTGCCAGCTTTGGTCTTTTGTTGTTGTTGTTGTCGTCGGGGGATATGCATTACAAAAAAAAACAGAAGCAGCAATAAAAAGAGGCTCGTGTATGGGCAAGGCAATGTCTGCTTGTCACGCATGGGGTCCCTCGGCTGCGTGGTGCCGCCGCTGGCTGTCACCTCCGCTGTCACCGCACGGACTGCTGCGGCTGCGTGCTTGGTGCAGCTGGGATTGCTGGCAGCCCTCCTGCTTCGGCTGCGCTCCGACACTCACCTGCTGCCTCAAAAGGCGCTTTGGGCTTGAGGAAATCAGCGGCGAGATTTGCCATCTTTTCCAGCGCAGACAGAGCAAATCCGGACCGCTGTAAAACCTCAGCGTGCACAGGAGAGCTGCAAGCACTAGGGGGGCAACAGTGCTCTTCGACCCAGGAATGGGAGAGCGGCTCCAGAGGGGTGAGGTGTTCAGCAACCCTCCTCTGCTTCCCTCTCCTTGCTCCATTGTGAATGCTATCAAATCCAACAGGTATCCTCCCTGGAGGTGTCCAAGGCCAGGTTAGATGTGGCTTTGAGAGCCCTGTTCTAGTGGGAGGTGTCCCTGCCTATGGCAGGGGTTGGAACTGGATGAGCTTTGAGGTCCCTTCCAACCCAAACCATTCTATGATCCTCTGGATATGACAGATACAGCCCTGAGCTAGTATCAGGCAAACAAGTGATGGGAGAACAAGGCTAACATCAGTGCTGCAGGAGGGACATCACAGGATGTTAGGGGTTGGAAGGGACCTCCAGAGCTCATCTAGTCCACTCTCCCTGCCAGAGCAGGACCAGAGACTCTAGCTCAGGTCACACAGGAATGCATCCAGACAGGGCTTGAAAGGCTCCAGAGAAGGGTACTTGTCAAGAGTAACCAGGTCCAACAGAGGAGGGATTTGTATCTACTGATATCCTATCCTTCCTTACAGGGCTGCTCTTAAAGGGGAGAAGGCTTCTGCAGCTGGAGTGACTCTGCTTAGTAAATCCCTCTGCTTATGTATCTGCACTGCAGGAAATGCTGAGAACATTGTCTCCAGGCTGCTCAAACACCTCCAGGCATGGGGACTCCAGCACTGCCTTGGGCAGCCCATCAGTGTTTGAGGACCCTCTCTGGGAAGAAACATTTCCTAACACCCAGCCTGAACCTCCCCTGGTGCAGCTTGGAACTATTTCCTCCGATCCTGTCACTTGCCACCAAGGAGCAGAGGCTGCCTCCTCCTCACTCCAACCTCCCTTCAGGTAGTGCAGAGAACAATGAGGTCTCCAGCCTGAACACCTCCGGCTCCCTACCCTGTTCCTCACAGCCCAGCTGCTCCAAGCCCTTCTCCAGCCCCCCTGCTAGAGCACCATCCAGCACAGGTCACACAGGAACACATCCAGATGAGTCTTGAAAGCCTCCAGAGAAGGAGACTCCACAACCTTCCCTGGGGAGCCTGTTCCAGTGCTCTATGACCCACCTAAAGGACAAAGGGACAAGCAGGTGAAGCCCTAAAGAGTGGCTCACTTGCATGGACATGCATCTGCTTCTCCTCCTTTACTCGGGGCTTTGTTTTAGGCAATGTCTGAAGAGCATAACAGGAACCTACCAAAGAAGCCTGCATGTATAATGGAGCTGAAGAATGCAACAGCACCGCGGTGACTTCTGGCGTGGCTGCAATTGAATCCTGTTTCAGGCTCTCCAACAAAAGAACAGGCTTTCCTACCTCCGTGGTGTTGCTTTGTGGGTGTTTTTCGTGCACAATGGAAATGAAGAAGCCCTGAGGGCTGGGGGTTGTGCACTTTAACAGGAACGGTTTAGAAACGCTGTTCTTTTCCACCAGTGTGCTTGAGAATCCAGCGTGCAGCAGGCAACGCTGGAGCAAAGCAGCTGAGAGCTGAGCCCAGGCACCAAACTACACTAAACTTGGCTTCACAGCTTGCAAGGTGAATGAGCAGGGGAAAGGCAAGAGGAGGCAATCAGAATGTCTTTCTTTTTCTAGGAGAGCAGCTACTGTACTTCAGCTGTCTCCTAAACCTCAGGGCCTTTTTCCCACCGGGTAAAGAGGAGCGAAAGAGGTCAGCACAGCATTCTGAAGCTGCCTGTGACAAGCTTTTTTGAGGCTTCCTCTTCCCAGCAATTACAGCCTGTATGTGCCTTCTGAGACTAGCTACAGAGCAACTAAAAGATTGTTTGTGCCATGAACTTACCTTTCCTCTCCTGGTTAATTCCTGGAGAGTCACCTGTAAGAAAAAGAAACCACAGAGTGCATCCTATCTTTCTGACGAGCCTTGTGTCACTAGAGGGTCTATTTCCAGTACTGAAGCTGGGCCAAATTCCTTGAGCCTTCAGGAAGAAGGAGCCCATGGAGTAGACTGCCCAGAGACGTTGTGGAGTCTCCTTCCCTGGAAATTTCAAGACCTGTTTGGATGTGTTGCTGTTTGACCTGCCCTAAGTGATCCTGCTTTGGCAGAGGGGTTGGCCTTAGAGATCTCCAGAGGTCCCTTCCAACCCCTACCATTCTGTACTTGTGTTTTACAGGACTTGCTAGATTTGCTAATGTTATTTTTCAGTTTAAACTGCATGGCAAGCTTGCAGAAACTAGAACTACCCTACTGCCTCTTGCATGAGATTGTTCTAAATGGGATTACTCCACCTTCTAGAATCAGACCTGTAGTGTGTGCATGGGCAGCTTCCTTCTGTGGAGACCTGCTGACAGATCAGCCAACAGGGACTAAAGCCAAAGTGGTGGGACTGGCCATGCAGAGGTGATAGTGCTGTTGTGCTTTGTAAAGAACAGGAGATTTCGGTTTGGAGAGGAGAAGGCTCCCAGGTGACCTTATTGTGACCTTTCAGTATCTTAAGGGGGCCTACAAGAAAGCTGGGGAGGGACTTTTTAGGCTGTCAGGTACTGATAGGACTGGAGGGGGGATGGAACAAAGCTAGGAATGGGTAGATTCAGACTGGATGTTAGGAAGAAGTTCTTCAGCATGAGGGTAGTGAGACTTTGGAAGGGGTTGCCCAGGGAGGTGGTGGAAACCCTATCCCTGGAAGTATCATAGTATCATAGTATCATCAGGGTTGGAAGAGACCTCACAGATCATCGAGTCCAACCCTTTACCACAGAGCTCAAGGCTAGACCATGGCACCAAGTGCCACGTCCAACCTTGCCTTAAAGTGCCCCAGGGACGGCGACTCCACCACCTGGATGAGGCTCTGGACAGCCTGATCTTGTGTGAGGTGTCCCTGCCCACGGCAGGGGGATTGGAAATGGATGATCCTTGTGGTGCCTCCCAACCCTGACTGATTCTGTGATTGAGACAGAAGCCATCATGTGCATGAAGGGCCCTTTGTCTAGGTGATGGTATAAGCTAAACTGAAGGCAACAGCTGTGCTCTGCTTTGGTGTGTGGCTCAGGAGTTTGTACTTGTCTGCAGCTTAAATGTTAGAATCACAGAATGCTAGGGTTTGGAAGAGTTCTCTGGAGGTCATTGAGTCCAAGCCCTTTGCCAAATGGGATCACCTAAGGCAGGCCACACAGCAGTGTCCCCAGATGGACACAGTGAAATTCTCTAGAGGCGACTCCACAGCCCCTCTGGGCAGCCTATTCCAGTGCTCCACCACCTCCACAGTAAGGAGGTTTTTCCTCGTGCTGAGGTGCAGCTTCTTGTGTTCCACTTTATGACCACTGACCCTTATCACTGGCCCTTTCTTCTTGACACCCACCCTTTGGATATTTATGAACATGAATAAGATCTCCTCTCAGCCTCCTCTCCAGACTGAACAGCCCCAGGACTCTCAGCCTTTTCTCAGAAGGCAGTGTTCCAGTCAGTCATCTTTGTAGCTCTCTGATGGACTCTCTCCAGAAGATGCCTGCCTCTCTTGAACTGGGCAGCCCACAAGTGGA
This sequence comes from Pogoniulus pusillus, assembly GCF_015220805.1. NCBI lineage: Eukaryota > Metazoa > Chordata > Aves > Piciformes > Lybiidae > Pogoniulus > Pogoniulus pusillus. The sequence goes on along the minus strand of NC_087288.1, from coordinate 2,773,297 downwards.
CACTGTATTACAGATGTGGTCTCACTAGGGCAGAGTAGAGGGGGAGGAGAACCTCCCTTGACCTGCTGGGTACACTCTAGTGACAAGGTTTGGCACAGGAGATGCTGCTCACTCATACTTGTCAGTGTAGGAAAGACTTTGGGAGCCAGGACAAGAAAATGAGATCATCTGATGGAATCTCAGTCTTTGAGGTCCTCACAACTGCTTCTCCACATTGATGCTCTGTTCCTTCCATGTCTAGGCAATGTCTCTGAAACTGGGAATTGCACCTGCTCCCATTTTATTCATCACAAAGTCCAGGGGCAGAGGCTGATGCCTCGTTCTCAGTCACCCAAAACCAATGATTCACTAAAACTGAAAAGCAAATGTGAAAAGAGACTCTAATCCTTCACCTATATGCCTTGTTGAAGACAGTGAAAGCCCACACAACTAGAGATCCAAGTGCTTTACCAAGTGAGCCACTACTGACTTGTAACTGCAGGGCTCTGGATCACAGGATCTCAGGATGTTAGGGGCTGGAAGGGACCTCTGGAGATCTTCCAGTTCGAACCCCCCTGCCAGAGCAGCACCAGAGAATCTAGTGCAGGTCACACAGCAACAGGCAGGGCTGGAAAGGCTCCAGAGAAGGCAACCCCACGACCTCTCTGGGCAGCCTGTGCCAGTGCTCTGGGACTCTTCCAGTCAAGAAGTTCTTCCTCATGTTGAGGTGGAACTTCCTGTGCTGTAGTTTCCATCCACTGCTCCTTGTCTTATCACAGGGTGCAAGTGAGCAGAGGCTGTGCCTCCCTTCCTGACACTCAGCCCTCACAAACACGTTAAAGGTGACCAGAATGAGTAATTCTGAGTTGTCCAGGGAGCATTACAACAACAGCCTGCTGCTCATCACCTTCTGAAGCTTGTTTTTTCCAGAGGCCATCTGTGTGATTCTGTGAAACCCTTGGGTGAGTCACCTCTAGCATCTTGAATCTCCAACAGACTCAACTCTCCAGCACACCTCTCTCGTACTAGCTGAGGCATAAATACAGCTGCAGAATATTTTCCTTACCTGAACTTCTGTAATCCACAGATCCTATCACAGGATCACAGGATGTTAGGGGTTGGAAGGGACACAAGGAGATCATCCAGTCCAACCCCTCTGCCAGAGCAGGATAACACTAACACAGATCACAGAGGAACACATCCAGACAGGGCTGGAAAGGCTCCAGAGAAGGAGGCTCTACAACCTCTCTGGGCAGCCTGTGCCAGTGCTCTGGGACCCTTACAGTCAAGAAGTTCTCCCTTGTGTTGAGGCAGAACCTCTTTTGCTGCAACTTCCACCCATTGCTCCTTGTCCTATTCCAGGGGGCAGTGAGCAGAGCCTGTCCCCCCTCTCCTGGCCAGCCCTCCGTGAGCCTGGCCTTGGGCACAAGGACGGTGGAAGCTCTGAGACTGATGAAACTGAGGGCTTTTTACCCCAGTACAACAAATTCTGTGCTTAGCTCACTCCCCCCCCCCCTCCAAAAGCAGAAATGTAACATGCCTTTTGTTCAGAGATTTACCAGCTTTCATTATTTTTTTCTTTTTCTTTTCCTGTTTTCTTTTTTCCCTTCAGTAGCTTAACCACGTAGTCAGTAAAATCAAGTAAGAAACAAAAGTGTTCAGAGTGAGGCAATAATATTGTCTTTATGTTATTTTTTTCTTGTTTAAATTGTGATCAGGTATCTGTGGGACATGGGAAAAAAAAAAACCACCAAACCCAAAACAACAAACTAAAGACAAAAATAAAAATCAAAGTACAGAATCTTTGCTTCTCCAATCAAATTCAGTACCAAATTATGCTCTCAGGTACACTTCCATCAAGCACTGATATCCACAATGGCATCACAGTATAAGGACTGAGGGAGGTGTTAATTTTGGGGTTTAAAAAGTGCAAAAAAAGCTCAGGAGTTGTTCTTACCTCTTGCAGGCTGCTCAGACACCAAACTGGTGTCTGGCTCTAAGCTGACCTACTGCCAGCAGGCGCAGCACCGCTCAACTCCAGTAACGCGAGCTGCTTTCACCAGCTGCTCATTTGGCTCAGTCCAGGGTTTGACTTCAGTTTGCCTCCTTCAAGGCACGAGAGCACAATTTGGCTCCTTTCTCAGTGAAAAGGAAACCAACCAAACACAACTTCCCCCAGGCCTCAGGGTTTGACTTGTCTGGTTTGGCCCCAGATTTCAGCGTACATTTAATTACAGCCAAGGATAGAAACCACCTGAGCATTTCACGGCTCCTCGACACGTTTCACACAGTCCTGCAGCCAGCAGAATCACAGATGAACCTCAGAACGTACAGAGAGCACAACTACTACACTGGACATGAAAAGGAAATTTTATTAAACATGTTTACAGAACATGAGTTGGAAGTTCATTTAAAAGCACAGGGTGGGGAGGGGGAAAGTGTTAAGACAAGTGGTCCAAATAGAAAGATGCTATCCAATTATACCTAGTCGGTTGGGTTTTCCTTTTGGCCACTAAGACAGAACAGGATCTAGTAGTAGTGCACCAATGCTTGAGTTCTTCCTGCTCAGCAGGTCGAGCAGTAACCAATCTGTGCCCCATGGAAAGCTGGGCAGAGTTAATTCCCACGTGTTGAGTAAGAATAAATAGTTCACTCGGTGCAGGCAGTATGTCTATGGATTAAAACCTAGTGTGTACACAGTTTCTACATGTCTTACAGCCCCACGGTAGGAATCTACACCAAAAAGAGTTATTAGTCGAAGGAATTTGGTCCATACTACATCAGGTTGGGTGTTGTTTTTTTTTGTTTTGTATTTTTTTTTTTTCTCCAGAGGGTTAAAAAATAAAGTCCATCTATAGACATTTAGCACCAGACTCAACAGACCTAGCCTGGCTAAAACCTGCAAAATGCCTATAATAAGAAAAAATGGATGGCTTAGATTTCTTGGTTAACTTCAGTATAGTCATTACGAGCAAACTGTACAAGTACATGCAACATACAAGCTGGCCTATGTGGAACTAACATACATTAGTAAATGACCTTTTCTCTCTCGGGTGTTTTTTTTTTGGCTTTTTTGTTTTTTCATCTCTTTTTTTTTTGTTTTGTTTTGTTTTGTTTTGTTCTGTTGCTGTTGTCGTTGGTTTGTTGCTGCTGTTTGTTTGTGGTGGGTTTTTTGTTTGGTTTTCATACAAAACTTTGCATGCGGCTTTGAAACAGTTCCAAGTCATGCTGCTCCATTGGTGTGGTCACCAAAAAAGAGAAAGAACAAAAAATCCAATGGCCTGTAAAAGGAAAAGGAGGAGGGTGAGGGGGGGGGGAGGGAGGAAATATCTCAATGCACCTGCAGAAATCTGCAGTTGGGATGTTTTGGGTTTGTTTTGCACATGTACAGAATATCACAAGGGGCTTTGTTTTCTTCCTGTGTTTCTTTTGCTTTGTGGTGGTTTTCCTTTTGTTTCCAAGGCCAAGAAGAACTCAACTGAAGAAAAAGCAAATCGAAACCAGACCTTATATATATATATCTCTCTATATATTTATTTTCTTCTTCTTCTTCTTCTTTTTTTTTTTGGTCATTTGTTTGGTTTTTTGATCCTTTTTTTTTTTCCTTTTTGTTTTTTTTTACTCCAAAAAAAAAAAGTCAGCTCTCTGGCGTTAAAAAACCAAGCCTTGTGCTTGCATCCATCTCAAAGAAATGTAAACTCAAACCCAGATTTAAAAACCTCAGTGAAGTGCAGAAGATTTTTTCAGCTGGAACAGCCCAGCGCAAAGACCGAACGGCTCACACCATGCTCCTAAGCCCTGGGGTTGGGGGCAAGCCAAGAGGAGCCCCTGGGTGCAGCTGAGAAGTGTCCTACGCTCAATCCATCCCCGGTCAACGCTTCAGGGAGGTCAAATGTACATCTATACACAGAAAGGTAAAGCTTTCCTCTCCGTTTCTAGGAGGGGAAAATGTTGCATTACCAGTAACAGGTCAAAAAAAAAACAACCCCAAAAATGAAGACTAAAGCTGCTTTGTTTTTTATTGTTTTTTTCATTCCCAGGCCCCAGTTGCAGAATTCTTCAAAGTTCTTCCATGCAAAACATCCTCAACGGAAAAGTTCTTCTATAAAATGCAAACAGATCTGCTTGATTTTGTTATTTCACAAAGAAAAGGAGGGGAAAAAAAGCTGGCACTGTGAGATATATATATTTTAAGGGTATGAACTTAGCTTGGTTGGGTGTTCTGGGTTCTTCCTTGAGGGACTTGGAAGCGCCCAGGAAGTGAGGAAGGATTTGAATTGGCTGCCGAACGCTTTATTAACGATGCTTACAGAGATGTGCTTCAGCCCTTTGGAGTTTGGTTCACAAGAAGAAATAAAGAAGAGTCTCTGTTAGCGTTGTGAGGACAAAACTAGCAGGATCACGTGGCAATGGCAACCAAAAATCAACAACAACTGCAAAAAAAAACCCCAAACCCAAACCAGTGAAAGTAACAAGTACAGAAAAGAAAGAGCAAACCCTGCTGAAAACACCAGGAAGGTAACGCTGCTTGAGGGCTCTGTCAAAAGGGGGGAAAGACAACGGTGGTAACAGAGGGAGAGCTTCCAGTTTGGGTCATCTTTGACTTAGGTGGAATCTAAGGGTCGCTCTCTCTTTACTTTTGGGGTGGTGATAAGCATCGGTGATAGCCTCTAATAGATTGGCTGTGTGTGATAAACCTTTGCTCTGCCAACTTAAGCCATCTCTCGGCAGACAGACGTATTTTGGGGTAGCTACTACAAGCAGGAACAGAAGTGATTGTCTCTCTTCAACAGTGGTTTGGTTTGGGTTTGTTTCACCGTGTAATTGTCTGGTTCCCATTGGTATCCTGGGTGATGTTTCAATAGACAGCACCTGCTACTAGGATCTAATGCAGGGAGGCCCAGTTGAACTTTCCAGAGATGACTGGGAAGCCCTGCGTGTCAGGGGAGTCAAGGTTGGATCCACGAGTGATGAAGGTGGAAATAATTTATACCAGCCTATTACCACACTGGACAGATCCAGTTCCTCCAGAAGGATCTGGGCGACTCCCATGAAGCATTTGTGGTCCATTCGGCCATAGTCTCCCCACACTATTACCTGGAAGAACACAAGAGGCAGGTTCAGCATTGCCTCCAAACCCAGGCTGAGATGCTCAATGCTGCTGTCGGGTGGAGGGTAAGGATAAGCACGGAATCAGAGAGTGGTTTAGGTTGGAAGGGACCTCAAAGCTCAGCCAGTTCCAACCCCCTGCCATAGGCAGGGACACCTCCCACTAGAACAGGTCACTCAAGGCCTCATCCAACCTGGTCCTGTACACCTCCAGGGAGGGAGCAGCCACAACCTCCCTGGGCAACCTGTGCCAGTGTCTCACCACCCTCACTGCAAAGAACTTATTCCTAACATCCAGTTTAGATCTCCCCTCTGCCAGTTTAAACCTATCACTCCCCACCATAGGCAGGGACACCTCCTACTAGAACAGGTCACTTAAGGTCTCATCCAACTTGGCCTTGAACACCTCCCAGGGAAGGAGCATCCACAACCTCCCTGGACAACATGTTCCAGTGTCTCACCACCCTCACTGTAAAGAACTTCTTCCTAACATAGAATGTTACTCTTAAGGGTGAAGGATTGCTCTCTCTTGTGGGAAAACCTAATGGCAAGACAGAAGTAGAGGCAATAGGAGAAGAATGTTTCATCACAGAATCAAGAATGCACTGGGTTGGAAGGGACCCTTGCAAGTCACCATGTCATGCTCCCTCCCTGCAGTGCACAAGGGACATCTACACCTAGACCAGGCTTCTCAGGGCTTCATCAAGTCTGACCTTGAGTGTCTCTAAGCTTCCACCACCTCCCTGAGTGACTTGTTCCAGTATTTCATCACTCTCATGGTAAAGAACTTCCTCCTGCTGTCCAACCTAAATCACCCTTGCTCCACTTTCAAGCCATTGCCCCCCATCCTATCACTACAAGCTCTTCTAAAGAGACCCTCCCCAGCCTTCCCTTAGGTCCCCTTCAGATACTGAAAGGCTTCTATAAGGTCTCCCCAGAGCTTTCTCTTCTCCAGGCTGAACAGCTCCAACTCTTATAGCCTGTCCCTACAGGGGAAGTGCCCCAGCCCTCTGACAACTTTGTGAACTCCTCTGGACAGGTCCATGTCCTTGCTGTGTTGAGGACTCCAGAGGCAGCCAGGCATTGTTTCAGGTCCAAATCCACATGGCCACCTTTGCTGGCATTTACCAAACGAAATGCTTACCGAGCTGGGAGGCTTTCTGGATGTTGCTTAAACTTAACTAAACATGCAGGAGCTTCTCCAAGTGAAAGCCTCCAATGGGATTAAGCAGCAACTGACCTGAAGGACTTTACCCTGTGGACTATCATCAAAAACAAGTGTCTGTTGGTACAAAGGGTCCAGGGTCTTCCGTGCGATTCTTGTCTTCTTCTTGGCTATACACGCTCCGTTCTCCAGCAGATACACTTTGACATAGGGAGCTGCAAACAGAACATCAACACTTTAATGCTTGGGCTTGAAAACTTCTGCACTGCAGATCTGAGCTGGAGGACAAGTGTCTCAAAAGGAAGCTGAGTGCAAAGAAAATGATACATAGTACCTTTGCTGCATCATATGAATTATAGAATCAGTCAGGGTTGGAAGGGACCTCAAAGATCATCTAGTTCCAACCTCCCTGCCACAGGCAGGAGCACCTCACACCAGATCAGGCTGTCCAGAGCCTCATCCAGCCTGGCCTTAAACACCTCCAGGGACTCCCCTGCCAGAGCAGGTTACACAGGGATGCATCCAGGTGGGGTTTGAAAGCCTCCAGAGAAGGAGACTCCACAACCTCTCTGGGCAGTCTGTGCCAGGGCTCTGCCACCCTCGCCATAAAGAAGTTTTTCCTCAAGTCCAAGTGGAACATGAGTTGCTGGAAATCACTCCCTGCAAGGTGGCGTGCAACTGGAAGATGAAAGGTGGTAAGGAGTGGGCACTGGTAGCAAGGACATATCCGTGCACATTGTGGAAGAGCAAAGCAATCAAATACAAAGGCAGTGACAGCTAACAAGGAGCTCCAAAGGTCTCAGTCCATCCTATTCTTGTTCTCTGTTCACACATTGTCTATAGTTTTCCTTACCTGGGGTAGACTTGGAGCCAGGTTTTTGTGTGAGGCCACGGGCTCTAATGACTTCTACTTCTAACTGGCCCTTTTTATCCACCATTCCAATCTGGATGTCACCTGGGAGGGAAAAGAAAGAGGTCCACATTTCAGAGAAGCAGTATGGCCCAGCAGGTAAGTGTATGAAAGTGAGAAAAACCAGTTGGCTACCAGTCTGTCACATTGCTGTGCCTGCCACCTCTCCTCCTGATCCCTGTTAGTCCTGCTGTAAGGATGGAGAAGTTAAACAGACATACTCAGGTAGCACAGTGTCCTCTCCTGGTGTAGGGTTTACAGCAGAGCCCAGTACTTCTGATCCATGGAGGCAGGCAAATTTACAGCAGCACTATGGTGTAACCACCACACCTTGATTTGTGCACTGCTGGACTATCTGGAGGCTTCCTACCTAGGATTGCTGCCCCAGTGTGCCAGCCACTGACAGCGTGACACCCTGTCAGTGGCCATAAAACCCAACCTCACGTTCAGAAATCCCCAGAGATGGAGGTTTCTGGCCCCAGGCTGTGATGCAAGAGCTGGCAATGTGAAGGTTCCTTGTCTGGTGAATCAGGAACAACTGCTGGTAGAACCTGACATTGAACCCTTCTTCTGGGACTACAGGTGCCTGACTGGATCCTCGGGTCAGGCAAGGGCACTAACCAGTGCCTGACTGGATCCTCAGTGTCAGGCAAGGGCACTAACCAGAGCCTGACTGAGTTTTAAGGCCAGGCTGGATGTGGCTGTGGCCAGCCTGATCTAGTGTGAGGTGTCCCTGCCCATGGCAAGGGGCTTGGAGCTAGATGATCCTTGAGGTCCCTTCCAGCCCTGACAATTCTATGATACTATGACTTTAAACGACAATTCTGCAGGCAAAAGGAACTGCTTAGTGTGAGACCAAGCACTGTCCTAGATCAATAACATGCAAGGGAAGGCAAGCAAAGGCTGATGCTCAAAGTGTTACATCTGTGTGGTTTCACATAGCATTGAAGCAGCCTGACAGAAAGCTTAGCATAGAATCATGTCACTTTAGAGTGAAAAATGGACAAGAGGACGTGGGCAGCTATGTGCAACTGTGCACCAATCCATGGCACACCTGAGCATGTGCACGTTTGCCCTGTCAACTCAGAGAAAACACATCAAAAGTCAACTCTTGAACTCCAGAATTTGAGATCCAGATGTAGAAAGAGTGTTTTGAAACGATCAGGGCAGTGTGTTATAGCAGTGCAATCCCTCACCGTGCCTTGCTCCTTGGCCAGCAGCAAGGAAGCTTGGACAGGGCGTGTTGTCCAGAGCACACCTCCCCAGCACTACGTGCAGCAGGGAACCAGAAGGGGGAGCGATGCACAAACACATTCCAACCATCGCTAGTGAGAGGATGCCACACTAAAGGCTTCTTCAAACTGTTACAACCCATGAGCCAGTGCCTTTTTTTGGAGGGGGGGGATGGGGAGCGAGCAGCGCTGAGTTTTACTGAAGTGATCTGCAGGAACAAGTACTTTGTCAGCAAACGAGGTTCAAATACATGAAATCTAGACCCTTGCATTCTTCCTCTCTTTCCCTTTCTTTCCCTCTTCCTCTATTTCACTTCCTTCCATCCTTCCTTCCCTTTCTTCCCTCTCTTCCTTCCCTCCCTTCCTTCCTTTTCTTCCTCTCCTTCCCTTCTTCCTCTCCTTCCCTTCTTCCTCTCCTTCCCTTCTTCCTCTCCTTCCCTTCTTCCTCTCCTTCCTTCCTTCTTCCCTTCCTTCCTTCCTTCCTTCCATCTTTTCTTTCCTTCCTTCTCTTTCTTCCTCTCCTCTCCTTCCTTCCTCTCCTTCCTTTCTTCCTCTCCTTCCTTCCCTCCCTCTCTTCTTCCTTCCTTCCTCCCTTCCTCCCTCCCCTCTTTTTCTTCCTCTCCTTCCTTCCTTCCTTCCTTCCTTCCTTCCTTCCTTCCTTCCTTCCTTCCTTCCTTCCTTCCTTCCTTCCTTCCTTCCTTCCTTCCTTCCTTCCTTCCTTCCTTCCTTCCTTCCTTCCTTCCTTTCCTTCCTTCCTTCCTTCCTTCCTTCCTTCCTTCCTTCCTTCCTTCCTTCCTTCCTTCCTTCCTTCTCTTTCTTCCCTTCCTTCCTCCCTCCCTCCCTTCTCTCCTCCCTTCCTTCCTTCCTTCCTTCCTTCCTTCCTTCCTTCCTTCCTTCCTTCCTTCCTTCCTTCCTTCCTTCCTTCCTTCCTTCCCTCTTTCTTCCCTTCCTTCCTCCCTCCCTCCCTTCTTTCCTCTCTTCCTCTTTCTCTCTTTCCCTCTTTCTCTCTCTCTCTTCCTCTCTTTCTCTCTTTCCTTCTTTTTTCTCTCTTTCCTTCTTTTTTCTCTCTTTCCTTCTTTTTTCTCTCTTTTTCATTTTTCTTTCATTTTCCTTCCTTTCTTCCTGAGCAGCCCTTCCTGAAGCTGAGTCTCCCAGGACAGATGTACTGGAGCACTGCCCATGTCTCGTTTCCAGCAGGACAAGTATGGCTGAAGCAGAGGATCACAGACTCCTCTCTACAGTGCTAAAGCTTGTCTAGGAATGGCTCACACATAAGCCACAAAGCCCCTCCTGGCCTTTGCACAGCTGCTCACAGCACTGCACTGCTGCACACCTGATATATTCAGCCTCTGTTCATAAGCAAGCCACAGCTAATGCTGCTACAGGGGAAAGCAGAGTGGCCAGGATCAGGGAGATCACAGACGGCCCCGGGCAGGTGCTGCAGAAAAGGATTTCTGTCTCTTTCATCACAACCACTGGCTGCTACCAGCAGCTGGTCACTGGGCATTGCAAACAGGGGCAGAAGTTTCACATTCTGCAGTTAGATGAACTAAACTTGGACAAAAGCAGGCTTTAGCCAGAAACTGTTTGGCACAACCAATGTAATCTGTGGCAAGTAAAAATAAACTGAGCAGCTGAGGTCTGGCAGGGACCTGCTACTGGAAAAGCCACAATCATTCTGAGTGGGAAGTGAAATCCTTACCTTCAAATGACAAATGAGATTGGCTGACAACTCGCATGGAGCAAACATCTTATCTCACCCCATTAGGGGTGCTGGCATGCTAGGGATATCAAAGACTGTGTATAGAAGCTTCAGTGAGAGAAGCCCCTTTGTAGAAGTCTTTTTGGGGTCATAGTGTGACAGTGAGTGCATTAGAGGCACAGAATGCCAAGTTGGAAGGGACCTCAAGCATCATCTGGTCCAGCCTTTCACAGAATCACAGAATTAACCAGCTTGGAAAAGGCCTCCTGGGTCATCGAGTCCAACCTATCACCTAACACCTAATTAACTACACCACAGCAGTAAGTGCCTCATCCAGCCTCCTCTTAAGCACCTCCAGGGATGGGGACTCCACCACCTCCCTGGGCAGCCCATTCCAATGCCAATCACTCTTGCTGTGAAGAATCTCTTCCTAATATCCAGCCTGAACCTGCCCTGGTGCAACTTCAGACTGTGTCCCCTTGTTCTGTCCCTGGGTGCCTGGCAGCAGAGCCCAACCCCACCTGGCTACAGCCTCCCTTCAGGTGGTTGCAGACAGCAATGAGCTCTGCCCTGAGCCTCCTCTGCTGCAGGCTGCACACCCCCAGCTCCCTCAGCCTCTCCTCACAGGGCTCTGCTCCAGGCCCCTCCCCAGCCTTGTCGCCCTCCTGTGGACACTTCCAGCACCTCAACATCTCTCTGCAATTCAGGAGCCCAGAACTGGACACAGCACTCAAGGGATGGCCTGAGCAGTGCTGAGCACAGAGGCAGAAGGACTTCCCTGGTCCTGCCGGCCACACCCTTCCTGATCCAGGTCAGGATGCCATTGGCCTTCTTGGCCACCTGGGCACACTGCTGGCTCGTGTTCAATCAGCTGTTGACTGGTGCCACCAGGTCCCTCTCTGCCTGGCTGCTCTCAGCCACTCTATCCCCAGCCTGTAGCACTGCTTGGGGTTGCTGTGGCCAAAGTGCAGAACCTGGCACTCGGAGTTGTTAGAAAATTCTTCACTGAGAGAGTCATTGGGCACTGGAATGGGCTGCCTGGGGAGGTGGTGGAGTCGTCATCCCTGGGGCAGTTCAAGGCAAGGTTGGATGTGGCACTTGGTGCCATGGTCTAGCCTTGGGCACTGTGGTAAAGGGTTGGACTTGATGATCTGTGAGGTCTCTTCCAACCTTGGTGATACTGTGATACTGTGAACTCCTGGCACTGGACTGTGCCCATCTGTTCAGCCTGCTCACAGGCATGGATAAATCTGTGACTTATGCAGCTTCTGGAACAATCTTCTTGTTCAATCCTGACACTAAACAACTTGTTCAATCCTGACACTAAACTTGTTCAATCCTGACACTAAACTTGTTCCTGCGAGCGGTCAAAAACCTTGGCGCAGGCAACCAGCCAAAAGCAAACCGCTTGCGCAGGGAGTGCATGCAAATCATAAGCAGCAGGGAGTGTCATCTCGTGTAGCTAATTAAAGTGGCTGAGTTAATTGGCTTGTCATTGCACAGAGGAGAAGACGTGCTCCTTACCCATGGCAGGGGTTGCCAGCGTCTGCCGTCCCACTAACTGCGCAGGCCCCAGCCCGTCGAGGAAGTCGCTGAACTGGCTGTCAGCGCCCAGCCGTACTCCAGGAAATATTAAGCTGAAGCAAAATGAAAGCAGAAGAAGAGAGTTAATTTCTGTTGTCCCACAGTGTTTAACTCCAGAGATCACAGGATCGCAGAATTAACCAGGTTGGAATAGATCTCCAGGATCATCGAGTCCAACCTATCACCTAACACCTTCTCATTAACTAACCCAAGGCACTAAGTGCCTCATCCAGCCTCCTTTTAGACACCTCCAGGGATGGGGACTCCACCACCTCCCCAGGCAGACCATTCCTATGGGCAATCTACCCATAGAATGGGCAAGGCTGAGGGGCTTGGGATGTGCAATCACAGTGGCAAGAATCATGAGCTGCCTCTGGCAGACCTCGGGGAAGCAGAGTGAAATGCATCACAAAGAGATAAGGGAGGCCACAGCACAGGCTTGGTAAGGACTCCTTCTGGCATCCTGGGACCCTGTGAGGGGTCCAAGCCCCCTGCCAGAGCAGGACCACACAATTTAGCTCAGGTCACACAGGAACACAGCCAGACAGGCCTTGAAAGGCTCCAGAGAAGGAGATTCCACAACCTCTCTGGGGAGCCTGTGCCAGGGCTCTGGGACCCTTACAGTAAACCTCTCACCCAACATTATCTAATCAACTAAACCATGGCACCAAGTGCCACACTCAGTCTTTTTTAAAGCAATTCCAGGGACAGTGGCTCCACCACCTCCCCAGCAGCCCTTTCCAACATCCAATCACTCATTCTGAGAAGAACTTCTTCCTAACATCCAGCCTCAACCTCCCCTGACACAGCTTGGCCATTTCAGTCAGTTTGTGTAATGTCTTAAGCCACTATGCTCCTTACTTAGACCTTGACAGAGGACAGAGATGTCTTAATGAAATTGTTACTGCTCTGGATACATACATGCACCAGTGGGCACAATCCAGCATTCCCATCAACACTACTTGCTGCTTATCTGCTGTGCTTTTGAGCCATTCATGATGGAGGATTCAGTGATTCTATGACTCTGATTTTCTTGAGTGGCTCTTGCAGTTCTTAGTGTTAGCATAGAATCACAGAATGGTTTGGGTTGGAAGGGACCTTATTAAACCACCTAGTTCCCACCCCACTGCCACGGGCAGGGACACCTTCCACTAGCTCAGGTTGCTAAAAGCCTCATCCAATATGGCTTTGAACACTTCCACAGCTTCTCTGGGCAACCTGTTCCAGTGTCTCACTGCCCTCACTGTTAAAAGAGAAAGAGGGTGGTGAGATTATCCGGTAAGGGAGGAACTGCACCTTTACATAGCTCCTTCCAGCCACCAAGGCTGCCCCTGCTGCTTTATACCCAACGTGCAGCAGCAATTCTGCTAACATGGTAGGCATTGTAAATAAAGGAAGGTAGAGAAAAGGTCTTTCCCAACCAGAGTGATTCCATGGAATCCCAGCCTCCTGTTTTCTTTTCCCAGGTGTCTTAGGGTGCATTTGCCTGTTCTTGTTTTCATAGAATCAAGCAGGTTGGAAGAGAGCTCCAAGCTCAGCCAGCCCAACCTAGCACCCAGCCCTGGCCAACCAACCAGACCATGGCACTAAGTGCCCCAGCCAGGCTTGGCTTCAACACCTCCAGACACACAGACTCCACCACCTCCCTGGGCAGCCCATTCCAATGCCAATCACTCTCTCTGACAACAACTTCCTCCTCACATCCAGACTAGACCTGCCCTGGCACAACTGCAGACTGTGTCCCCTTGTTCTCTTGCTGGTTGCCTGGCATGAGACCAACCCTACTTGGCTACAGCCTCCCTGCAGGCAGCTGCAGACAGCAATGAGCTCTGCCCTGAGCCTCCTCTGCTGCAGGCTGCACCCCCCCAGCTCCCTCAGCCTCTCCTCACAGGGCTCTGCTCCAGGCCCCTCCCCAGCTTTGTCGCCCTCCTGTGGACACTTCCAGCACCTCAACGTCTCTCTGCAATTGAGGAGCCCAGAACTGGACACAGCACTCAAGGGATGGCCTGAGCAGTGCTCAGCACAGAGGCAGAAGAACCTCCCTTGTCCTGCTGCCCACACTGCTCCTGAGCCAGCCCAGGATGCCATTGGCCTTCTTGGCTGCCTGGGCACACTGCTGGCTCCTGTTCAGCTCCTCTCTGCCAGCACCCCCAGCTCCCTCTCTGCCTGGCTGCTCTCAGCCACTCTGTCCCCAGCCTGTAGCACTGCTTGGGGTTGTTGTGGCCTAAGTGTAGAACCCTGCCCTTGGCTTTGTTCAATCTCATCCCCTTGTTTTCCCCTTGTGCCTAAGAATTCCCTTGTAGGGAATTCTCTCATCAGAGTCCTACCAAAAGCTGTGAGGAGGTTGGACACAGTTTGGTGTCGGCTCTGCCTTTGTTCTTCTTTCCTGCACATCGAGGCACTCAGCAGGGAATAAAACCAGCTGCCCCATTCCCTGCCTGATGTCAGCTGAGGGGGCAGCGGGACTCTGGGTTTACAATCCTCAGCAAGAGCCTTGGCCCAGCTCCAAACTAAACTTTCTCTGTCTAGAGTGTTACAGAACAGAGTTTCGTATCACAGGGCTTTACATACAACAATCTGAGGCTTAGCTCTGAGTTAATCCAAACAGAACTGAAAGAAAAAGTAGCCCTGTGTCTGGTTTGGAGTAATGCTCTCTGCATTTACTCATCTTCTGACGATGAAGCAAATGCCTCAGTGGATGACAGGGGAAATGTGACTCCTTAAGAAGCCCTCCCTCTCACTGTCACTTGGCAAGAAATCTGTGCCTAAACCAGCTCACTTTAGCAAACATTCTTCCAGAGGAAGAATCTGCACACAGCACCATCCCCTCTGGCCACCACTGGGACCTCTGTTCACACCCCAAGGTGCCTGACCAAGACAAGAAACTCCCCCCCCCAGTGATGCTTCAGTGCCACTTACTTGCCCTCGGAGCTGTAGCTATTGATGCTGCCGTCGGTGGATTCTCGGCTGGGCTGCCGGACCATGCGGCTTCTCATCTCTGCTGCCATGCCTGTCTCTGTGCTTCTCTGTATCGTACTCTTGAGCTTCTTGCTGCCAGCCTCTGAAAGCAGAGAGAAGGAAGCAGCAGTTAGGACAACTCAGAGCAAAGTCTTTCCTTGCAGTTTTCCCACAACAGTGCCCTGACCTGGCTGTTAATGAGACAAAAAGATGGTCCTGATCGGAGAAGGATTCTCTCCTCTTCAGCTGGAAACAAGCAATGGCTTCTCCTTAGGAGGGCTGTGGGTTGAAGAGCTTTGTTAAGGCACACTTAGAGATGGAAGTGTGTTCTACATAACCTTTAGGCAGCTGGAGTGCAGGCAGAATGGCTGTGACAGGGGCTGCTAGCCATACACTCAGTAAGGTTGGGTGTGAGGCAGGTGGGGTGACTACAGAAGAATCACAGCAGCACAGAACGTTAGGGGTCGGAAGGCACCTCTGGAGATCAGCAAGGCAGGTTCACCTGAACAGTTCACACAAGAACATAACCAGGTGGGGTCTGAATGTCTCCAGAGATGGAGACATCTCACAGAAAAGAGGTGGTGGTGAAATAAAATCCTTCCTGTGTCCCACAGCAAAATGTAAAGCACTAAAATACTTCAGTATTAAAAACCAGAATGCTGTCTTTTGACTCTGCTTTTCACCACAGAAATTCTTCCAGCTAAGCAGGACACAGCTCCTGATCTCAGCACTTGGAGCAGCATCAACTCTTGGAGACTTTGTCTGGGGGATGATAGGTTTTGCAGCCCAGGCTTGCATTGAACACCACAGAGTCATCCAATTCTTCTCAAGTTGCCCAAAGACTCGATCCCTTAGGAAAAAACTTCCAGCACCCATTCTTCAAAATGCCATTTGAGTTCCACCTGGAAGGTTTTGTCTTGCCACTGAGCAAGAAGAGTTTCCACTCCTCTACAGGGGTGGTTATGAGCTGAAGGTGCCAATCTACCAAGAGTTCAGCTTCTAGATGATGATAATTGTTCTTAAAGACCTCTAACTGAAATACATTTTCTTCTGGAGTCCAATGGGAACCTCCCAGGCAGTAACTTGTCCCCATCACCTCCTGTCTTTTCCATGGGACTCCTTGCAAAAGCAGAGCCCTCAGCTGGAACCTCCCAGGCAGTAACTTGTCCCCATCACCTCCTGTCTTTTCCATGGGACTCCTTGCAAAAGCAGAGCCTTCAACTGGAATCTCCCAGGCAGTAACTTGTCCCCATCACCTCCTGTCTTTACCATAGGACTCCTTGCAAAAAACCAGAGTCTTCATCCTCTTGGTAGCTACTTTTCATGTCCTGGTCCATGGTGCTAAGGTCTCCTCTTCTAAGCCTTCTCTTCTGAAGGCTGAACAAACCCAGCTCTCTCAGCCTCTCCTCACATGGCTTCCAGTCTTCTGACCATTCTCAGGGTCCTTCTCTGGACAACTTTGTTGGTGTTGCTCTTGCTGAAGTGGCTCTTTTTAAACTTCCATTCCCAGCTTGCACTATTTTTAACCCAGCAGTCCTAAGTATACCTTTGGATTGCTGCCTTTATATGAAACCAGTTCATAAAGTGTTGACATTCAGTATCTATGCTATGATCTGCTGAGAAGCTTTTCTACTCTTGCCTGGACCTCTCTTGGAGAATTTTTGGTCCTCCTTCTGCTTGCTCTTAGTTTCATGTGTGTAATTAAATTTTCTATCAGGTTCCAGTTATTTGCCTGCCCTGTGTAGGTCACACCACATTCATTGTACAGCCTGAAGACAAACTGTCTCTACACTGAATGCCATTTAGGGGCAAAACTTACTCCAAAATGGTCTGTATGCTTCTGTATCAGGCCTTCTGCAGGAGGAAACAGAGATTGATGTGCTTCAATTGCTTGTAAACACCTAGTTCAACAGGCACCAGCCAGAGAAAACCTATTAGAGAGCAACTGTGATGAATCCTTTTGCAGCTTTAGTAACTGGTGCCAAAGGATCATAAAAGCAGGCAGCTGCAGCTACAGAGCAGACACAGCTTGTAAGCATTTTGCAGTTCATCCACAGCCTTGCTGTGGCCCCCAACTCAGCCTGAGTGCATGCAGTGAGATCTTTCAGTGCACCTACTGCAGATACAGCCTAGGCTGAGTCACAGAATCATGGAATGGTTTAGGTTGGAAGGGACCTCAAGGATCATCCAGTTCCAACCTCCTGCCATAGGCAGGGACACCTCCCACTAGAACAGGTTGCTGAGGGCCTCATTCAACCTGGCCTTGAACACCTTCAGGGAGGTTGTGGAGCACAGAAGCACAGAATGTGACCTCCAGAGACTGTGGAGTCCAATCCCCTTGCCAAAGCAGGATCCCCTAGGGCAGACTATACAGGGAGTGAAGCCTCTGAATCATAGAATCAAGAAGGCTGAAAGAGACCTCTAAGCTCATCCAGTCCAACCTATCCCCCAGCCCTGGCCAATCAACCAGACCATGGCACTAAGTGCCCCAGCCAGGCTTTGCTTGAACACCTCCAGGGATGGTGACTCCACCACCTCCCTGGGCAGCTGTCCCTGAAAGTATCACACAGTATCACAGTATCACCAAGTGTTGAAGCCAAGCCTGGCTGGGGCACTTAGTGCCATGGTCTGGTTGATTGGACAGGGCTGGGTGCTAGGTTGGACTGGATGAGCTTGGAGCTCTCTTCCAACCTCCTTGATTCTGTGATTCTATGAACTGCTTAAGGTCCACTCCCAAAACCAAAGTAAAGAAGAGCTTGAAAACTGGGCCATTATTTGCCCCCTGACAATGGTCTCAGCTCTGCTCTTACAAACCTTATCTCCTTACAAAAAGATGGCCTTAGGTATACCTATGGTGGGGGAAAGTAAAGCAGGGGAAAAAAGTGATTTTGGTATGATCACAGAATCACAGAACATTAGAGGTTGGAAGGAACCTCCAGAGATCATCAAGTCCAGCTCCCTTGCCAAAGAAGGATCCCCTAGGGTAGCTCATACAGGAATCATAGAATCAGTCAGGGTTGGAAGGGACCACAAGGATCATCCAGTTCCACCTCCCTGCCATGGGCAGGGACACCTCACACAACATCAGAATTGTCTACAGCCTCATCCAGCTTGGCCTTAAACATCTCCAGGGATAAGCCTTCCACCACCTCCCTGGGCAACTTGTTCCAGGGTCTCACCATTCTCATTGTGAAGAACTTCTTCCTACCACCCAGTCTGAATCTGCTCATTTTTAGCTTTGCATCCAGGTGGGGTTTGAAAGCCTCCAGAGGAGGAGACTCCACAGCCTCTCTGGGCAGCCTGCTCCAGGGCTCTGGCACCCTCACTGTAGAAAAGTTTCTCCTCATGTTGAGCTGAAACCTTCTCTGTTCCAGTTTGTAGCTGTTGCTCCTCGTCCTATCACTGCTGACCACTGCAAAGAGATGTGCCTCCTCCATTTGACACCCACCCCTCAGAAAGTTGTATCCATTGATCAGATCTCCTCTCAGCCTTCTCTTCTCCAGACTTGACAGCCCCAGGGCTCCCAGTCTCTTTTCATAGAGGAGATGCTCAAGGCCCCCAGCCATCCTCGTGGCTCTCCACTGGACTCTTTCTAGCAGGTCCCTGTCTCTGCTGAACTGGGGTCACCTAGGGCAGGCTGTGCAGGAATGCAAGCAGGCAGCTCTGATTTTCCCATGTCAGGTGAAAAAAAAACCCTGTCTAAGCAGGACAGAGGTATCTAAGTGAAAAGCAAGGCTATCAGCTCAGAAAAGCAAAGTGCTGACAGCATTGGTGGTCAAAACCTTTTCTGTGGGTAGTGTTGCCCACACACACTTGCAGTGGAGCAGAAGGAGCCACTGTCTGTGTGCTAAAATGAGGCAATCAGTGCTGATATATGGCACAGAGCTTTTACTGCTGGGATGGCACTAAACACCCTTTACAAACACACAGGGGGGTCAGCAGCTGCATTACCTTCCTGCCAGGTAGGCAAGGAGCAGAATCATTAGCAGGTATCCACACCTAACTCTTCAACTCTCAAAGCCAATTTCAAGTCGATTTCAATTCCTGGCACAACTGAAGTCATCTCCCCAACAAATTATTTACTGTGTAAACACTTCAGAACATTTTGGGCACCCTGTTACTCACATACTCCTGGCAGAGTAAATGAAGGAGCTCAGAAGAGCTGTTTGCACTTCAATAAGCACATTGCTGCAGCCAAACACAGCCCTGGATTGCAGCACTGCTTTTGTGCCAGCCAGCCCTTCGTAGATAACTGACATATGGGACAGAGAAAACATTTGTCCATGGAAGGGGTGGAAAAGGACACAGATGATGCCAGAGGGGAAAACAAATTCACTATGCAGAAGGGAGTGGAAGAGATTCTTCAGACAGACTAAGCCAGCAGATTCTTGCTTGGGGGATTTAAGTAACTGCAGGGTTTAGATTCCAAGCAGCCATTAAACTGTTGGGAAATTTGAAGCTGTTTTTAAATGAGTCTCTGCAATTATGGATAAATCAGTATTGATTACCTATAAAAACAATTAATATGGTAGCATGAAGACAATGTTTCAGAAGATGGTATCACCAACAGGAGAGGTTTCTAAGGCATGAGTAACAAAAGAACTTACTGTTCTACATGTCTTACAACCAGGTTGGCAGAGAGCTCCAAGCTCATCCAGCCCAACCTAGCACCCAGCCTTGGCCAACCAACCAGACCATGGCACTAAGTGCCCCAGCCAGGCTTGGCTTCAACACCTCCAGCCACACAGACTCCACCATCTCCCTGGGCAGCCCATTCCAATGCCAATCACTCTCTCTGACAACAACTTCCTCCTAACATCCCCTGCCACAACTTGAGGCTGTGTCCCCTTGTTCTGTTGCTGGGTGCCTGGCAGCAGAGCCCAACCCCACCTGGCTACAGCCTCCCTGCAGGTAGCTGTAGACAGCAATGAGCTCTGCCCTGAGCCTCCTCTTCTGCAGGCTGCACACCCCCAGCTCCCTCAGCCTCTCCTCACAGGGCTGTGCTCCCTAAGAACAATGTCCACAGTGGCAAACCAAAGCTTCATTTCTTCTAATAACTGCTGTAAGAAAACTACAAATTGAAGGAGTGCCAAAACCACCAGCACCAAAGCATCTGCTAGTAAGAAGATGTCCCATGCCTTTTTGTACACAGCAGAAGTTTCTGAGTTACAACTCAGCCCTAATTCAGCAGCCCAGCAAACACATTTACAGCTGCAGAGAGAGTTCTCCTCCTTTTTCCTTACAACAATTAGCATCCTCTGAGTTGATCTCAGACTCGGTCTGAGTGCAACTTTCAAGCTTCCTTTTGTCACTACCTCCCAGGTGAGTATTAGATTTGCCTTTTAAAACATCACTAACCTGCCCTTAGAGACCATTCCCAGTGCACTGGACCAAGGCAGTGTCACACCCAGAGAGGTTGTGCCTAGGTGAGTGCAGCAGGGCAAAGTTAGAACCTCCCAGACCGACAGACGCTGCTAAACGAGAGGAGACTCAGCACAGAGACACACAGACAGCAAAAGCTTACCTCTGCTCTAGGCAAAATTAAACATCAGCTACGATATAATCCTCAGCCAGCAGCTTCACCTTTAAATATCTGGAGCTGTTTCTGGGTAGAGTAAATCTCTGGGGTCCTGGAGCTGCCTCTCCCTCTTTCTCCTGTAACCACTTGGCACTGCTGCACCGCGAGGAATGATCAAGTTGCTTCACTCACCAGTTCCTTTTACAACTCTGATTACATTATAGGGCCTTGCAGTGAAAAAAAGAAGCCAACCCAACAAACCAGGAGTCCTCAAGTACCTGCCAGCTAGAACTTCACAATAGATTGCCAAAAAGCTTCACAAAGTCAGCCAGCAGGGCATTTGCCAGGGATGTGCAAGCAGGGAAGAGCAAAAAATATTCTTGGCAACCTTAGCCAAAGCATTTCATATTTTTTTCCTTACTGCTGCTGTTCAGAACTGGGTAAGAGTCAGATAAAGCCAGGAAGGTGTATCTCTGTCCTGGTGATTTGGACTCATTCTGCATGAGTTTTGCTGCAAAACCACCTGAAAGGCTGTGAAGAATGAGAACACTCAGACAAACCCAGAACCAGATTTCTCTATAGCAGTGATTTGGATTCATTCTGAATGAGTTTTGCTGCAAAACCACCTGAAAGGCTGTGAAGAATGAGAATAATCAGAAAAAAAACAGAGATTTCTCTATCCCAGTGATTTGGATTCATTCTGCATGAGTTCTGCTGCAAAACCACTTGAAAGGCTGTGAAGAATTAGAACAATCAGACAAACCCAGAAAGAGATTTCTCTGTCTTGGTGATTTGGACTCATTCTGCACGATTTTTGCTACAAAACCACCTGAAAGGCTGCAAAGAATGAGAACACTCAGACAAACCCAGAAAGAGATTTCTCTATCCCAGTGATTTGGATTCATTCTGCATGAGTTCTGCTGCAAAACCACTTGAAAGGCTGTGAAGAATTAGAACAATCAGACAAACCCAGAAAGAGATTTCTCTATCTTGGTGATTTGGACTCATTCTGCACAATTTTTGCTACAAAACCACCTGAAAGGCTGCAAAGAATGAGAACACTCAAACCCAGAAAGAGATTGCTCTATCCCAGTGATTTGGACTCATTCTGCATGATTTTTGCTACAAAACCACCTGAAAGACTGCAAAGCTGAGAAAGCATCAAGCTAGCATTAAATACTGAATTAAAGCTATGCCACAGAAAAGTCTTAATCATGTTCACAGATCATAGAATATTAGGGGTTGGAAGTGATCTCAGAAGCTCATCAGTCCAACCTCCCTGCCAGAGCAGGATCACTTAGAGAGTAAAATGACTACTGAGAAAAAGACAACTGATTTTATTATGCATTTCAGCTAATGAAGATGCAACAGGGTGTATGAGACAAACACTGTCCAACTCTAGACTACCAGATCCTCTGCAGCACATCTCATGCTGCACCTATGCAGGAATTTCATTGCACAGATGTCCTGCAGAGTACCACAGCTGAAGTAATTTGTATCTTCTGGCTCTGCAGTAAGCACTTAGGAATGATGCTCAGCACACCACAGATAGGGTGGTGGAAAATGGTAAGATTTAGCTCCCCAAGATCAGTCCAATGCCATGGTAGGAATGAAATACTGATGATGGTAGTTGCTCCTGAGGCATGCTTGCAGCATGAGCAAAGGGACTGAGGCCAGGTTGCCATGTCAGAAGCACAGAGGAGTTCCCTCCCATCCAGGCTCTTGCTTGGAGAAACTCAACAGAGCTTTAAAGCTTAAATAAAAACTTCAGGGAGAGAAAGATTTTCATGTCACAGACTCCCAGAAAACTCCCACCTCAGCCACAGCAAAGCTTAAATAAAAACTCCATGGAGGGAAAGGCTTTCATGCCACAGACTCCCAGAAAACCCCCACCTCAGCCACAGCCTTGCCCACTTTGTGCTCTTTCTTGTGGTACCAGGTCAGGCTGCCATGTCAGAAGCTTGGAGAAGTTCCCTCCCATCCAGGCTCTTAGAATCGTAGAATCAAGCAGGTTGGAAGAGAGCTCCAAGCTCAGCCAGTCCAACCTAGCACCCAGCCCTGGCCAAGCAACCAGACCATGGCACTAAGTGCCCCAGCCAGGCTTGGCTTCAACACCTCCAGCCACACAGACTCCACCACCTCCCTGGGCAGCCCATTCCAATGCCAATCACTCTCTCTGACAACAACTTTCTCCTAACATCCAGCCTAGACCTCCCCTGCCACAACTTGAGGCTGTGTCCCCTTGTTCTGTTGCTGGGTGCCTGGCAGCAGAGCCCAACCCCACCTGGCTACAGCCTCCCTGCAGGCAGCTGCAGACAGCAATGAGCTCTGCCCTGAGCCTCCTCTGCTGCAGGCTGCACCCCCCCAGCTCCCTCAGCCTCTCCTCACAGGGCTGTGCTCCAGGCCCCTCCCCAGCTTTGGCGCCCTCCTGTGGACACCTTCCAGCACCTCAACATCTCTCTTGAATTGAGTAGCCCAGAACTGGACACAGCACTCCAGGGGTGGCCTGAGCAGTGCTGAGCACAGGGGCAGAAGAACCTCCCTTGTCCTGCTGCCCACACTGCTCCTGAGCCAGCCCAGGATGCCATTGGCTCTGCTGCCCACCTGGGCACTGCTGCCTCATCTTCAGCTCCTCTCTCCCAGCACCCCCAGGTCCCTCTCTGCCTGGCTGCTCTCAGCCACTCTGTCCCCAGCCTGTAGCACTGCTTGGGGTTGTTGTGGCCAGAGTGCCCTTGGCCTTGCTCAGTCTCATCCCATTGGCCCCTGCCCATTTCCAAGCAGCTGTTTGCGGCATTAGGTTCAAACCAGTTTACATTAGTGGCAGCAGTCAGTATGTAAAAAAACACCTAAGGAGCTGGGCAGTGGATCTGTGCTGGATAAACACTGGATAGCTGTAAGACATAATTGTTCCCTTGCTGTTTATATTACTGAGAGTGGACAACTGTACACAAAGGCTCAGTTTGGAGACAGATGGTTCAGCCAAACTTCCCAAACGAACGCTCCGGCATAACCCCGCTTTGGATTCCTCAGCTTTGCATCCAGCCTTGCTGGATTATGTCCATCATTAAATATCAACTCTGCTGACAACACATGAAAAGGTTCAAGCACCCTGCAGGCAGACAGCAGCACAAAGAATTGCTGCAGCATCAGGACTGCTCTGATCCCCTGAGCAAAGCTGGGAGAGATGTGAGTGGGCAGGATTTTCTGCGGCACCTTCCCTCCCGCCACCAAAAATCAGAGAGTCACTCAGAATCCACAGATAATGGCAGGATCAGAGCTCTACAAAGATAACCCTAAGAAGTTTTTGGAAGTCACAGGTTAGATTCTAAATAATTCACTGACTTCATTGAAAACAGTACCAGGAGTCAAGCCAGGCAAAGCATCGTAGTTTCGGTAGCCCTTTCTGTGCCTTCCTCTCAGCCATACAGCCTGGTCAGAGCTGGACTGCTGAGTAGGATGGAGCAAAGCTTTGCTCTGCCATAGTGATTCCTATTTAGAATCATAGAACCAACCAGCTTGGAAGAGACCTCCAAGCTCAGCCAGTCCAACCTAGCACCCAGCCCTATCCAGTCAACCAGACCATGGCACTAAGTGCCCCAGCCAGGCTTGGCTTCAACTTCCTCCTAACATCCAGCCTAGACCTCCCCTGCCACAACTCCAGGCTGTGTCCCCTCCTTCTGTTGCTGCTTGCCTGGCAGCAGAGCCCAACCCCACCTGGCTACAGCCTCCCTGCAGGTAGCTGCAGACAGCAATGAGCTCTGCCCTGAGCCTCCTCTT
This sequence comes from Pogoniulus pusillus, assembly GCF_015220805.1. Taxonomy (NCBI): domain Eukaryota; kingdom Metazoa; phylum Chordata; class Aves; order Piciformes; family Lybiidae; genus Pogoniulus; species Pogoniulus pusillus. The sequence continues at coordinate 2,749,363 of NC_087288.1, read as the reverse complement.
CTGGAGGCTACAAACCCCTGCTCCATCAGCCTCTCCTCACAGAGCTGTGCTCCAGGTCTCTCATGAATCCAGGGTATTTTTGCATGTCCCTATGGCTGCCCCTTCCTCATTTTCCTTTCTGAATTGCAAATCTTGCTCAGTGAGGAAGCTCTGAACGGCACAGGAGATGAGACAACAGTCAACAGAGAGCAGGGAGAAAAGGTTTTAACACAGGTTCTCTGTTTTCCTACCACCTTTTCACTACAAAGCAGGAATCTTTTGTGATGTCTGTTGGCTTGATGGTTAATAGAATTCAACCACAATGAAGCTGTTAGAAACATGATCTTTAAAAAAGCAACCCAATCAACAAAGCAAGCAGAGTGAAGAATTAACCAATATTGTAAGTGCATGCTTGAGAGCATCTGAATTATAAGACAGCAAACACAAGCAGCCAGCCTGTGCTTAACTGGCTTTAGAGCCCTTTCTAACACAAGTCAGGAAGAGGTGGAAAGAAGAAAATGAAGCACAGAATCACAGAACTTTAGAGGTTGTAAGAGATCATCGAGTCCAACCTCCCTGCCAAGGCAGGACCCTCTAGAGTAGCTCACACAGGAACACATTTAGTTTGGAAAGTCTCTGGAAAAGACTGAAGTGGTACTATTACAGCTTAGCTTTACAGAGTAAGACCCACACAGCCTCCTTTGTAAGTGAAATGATATCACTGCTGCCAGACAAAAAAGAAACAACATGTGAGTGACTTTGGATAAGCTTAAGTAATATGCAGAGTTGGGATAATAACCATTTCAGTGCCTTTAAATAAGAAACAACATGTGAGTGACTTTGGATAAGCTTAAGTAATATTCAGAGTTGGGATAATAACCATCTCAGAGCCTTTAAATAAGAAACAACATGTGAGTGACTTTGGATAAGCTTAAATAATATACAGAGTTGGGCTAATAACCATCTCAGAGCCTTTAAATAAGAAACAATATGTGAGTGACTTTGGATAAGCTTAAGTAATATTCAGAGTTGGGATAATAACCATCTCAGAGCCTTTAAATAAGAAACAACATGTGAGTGACTTTGGATAAGCTTAAGTAATATTCAGAGTTGGGATAATAACCATCTCAGAGCCTTTAAATAAGAAACAACATGTGAGTGACTTTGGATAAGTTTAAGTAATACACAGAGCTGGTATGATAACCATTTCAGAGCCTTTAAATAATAGTATGTGAGCTACACCATTTTTAAGACCAGGAAAAACATTGACATTAGCACAGGTAGGTGTCAGAAAGAGGATATTTTGAAGGGGAGACTGCAGCCAATGGATTTAGCTTACCCATTAGTGATGCAGCGCTGAAGATTTGTAGTGAAGATGCTCTCCAGTTGCTTTTGAGCCCAAAACTGAGCCCAGGTTTGATGTGCATTTCGGTGGCACTGAAAGATGACTTCTAATCCTTTCATATGATGTGCTTGATGGCATGACTGTTTCCAAAAGGAACATCTGTATCCCTATCTCTGTATCTCTATTTCTATATCCCTATCTCTATATCCCTATCACTATCTCTATATCCCTATCACTATATCAATATCCCCCTCTCTATATCCATCTCTCTATATCCTCATCACTATATTACTATCTCTATATCCCTATTTCTATCCCTCTATCACTATCTCTATATCCCTATCCTGATCTCTGTATCTCTATATCCTTATCACTATATCCCTATCCCTATATCCCTATCCCTATATCACCACCTCTATATCACTATCTCTATATCCCTATCTCTATCCCTATTGCTATATCAATATCCCTCTCTCTATATTCACATCTCTATATCCCTATCCCTATATTACTATCCCTATATCCCTGTTTCTATCTCTATATCCCTATCCCTATATTACTATCCCTATATCCCTATTTCTATCTCTATCTCTATGTCACTCTCTCTCTCCCTCCCTACCTCTATATCCCTCAATCTCTATACCACTCTCCTCTCTCTCTCCATATTTATATATGTAAAGATATGGATACAATCACAGAACCACAGCATGTTAGGGGTTGGTTGGAAGTGACCTCAAAGCACCCAGTCCAACTCCCCTGCCAGAGCAGGATCACCTATACCAGATCACCCAGGAACAGATCCAGGCAGGTTTTGAATTACTCCAGAGAGGGAGACTCCAGAACCCCCACTCTGGGCAGCCTGTTCCAGGTAGACATTCACAACATCTCCTGTGTTCCTCAGTTTCAAACATGGCTTTAACTTTGAACCAAACCAGCACATTCCAAAGGCATTTCTCTCAAGTCCAGACCTTCCAATACACAGTCAGAGAAGCTCTTATCAGTAATTATGTTTTCCCCCACAGAAATTTTAAAGTAAAAGCAATCTTTCTAACCCTTGATTTGCCACCAGTGTCCAGTGGTGGTCTTGCTGTGCTGACTGCATTATGTGTACCAAGCTGAGAGGGAGGAAAATGCACAATGAAAACCACAGCTTTTACAGAAGTCTTAACTGATTTTGCCTTCCAACATTTTTCTGTTGTCTTCAAAGGAACTACAGAGGTTCACTGACTATAGCAAACCAAACAGAGAAGCATGGGGAATGTAAAGCAACCCCCTAAGTGTGTGGTCCTGTTTGCTCTATGGTTTTCCTCTCTATTTGGAAGAAGTGAGTGTTGGTTTTTTTATCTCACACATTTATTCACATGCAGAATTTTCACCAGGTCCAAGTTCATCATGTGCAGATCTCCAGGGGATTATTCCCTGTGAAACATACAGTAGAGTAGACATCACCCTCATCTGGACACTTCATGCACTGTGTTTAAATCAAACTCCTTAGATGTCTGCAATGCGCCCAACAGTGAGGAAAGTAAATGCACTTCAGAAACCCAAGTCAGCTTTCCCATAAAATCCTGATCCAGCACAAAGGTGCCTGAAAACCTGCAAGGATCACAATTCCCTAGCTGCCAGGATATGATTTACATAGAAGAGCATCATGGGTGTAACATAAATGACAATCCACGGGTTCAGAATCTGTTCTTTTCTCTTCCTCCCATCAACACAGTGAGCCAGAATCAGAGGGAAACTGTGGTCTGCTTCCCTCTGACACACATCTTACCATGCCATCTTCCTGCTGAGCAAGGTAGGTAGCCACAGGATATTCAGACAGTTTGTTTGAAGTGACAAGCAATTCTTTTGATAGAAAATCCTGAAGCAAAAGATCTGCTTACAGAGAGTTTAGGACTGTACCACCAAGGAAGAGAACCAACGCTGCCACGCTATGTCCTGAAGCACACACCACGAGCAGGTCAGCAGGATGGAAGGATGAAGCTCCCCAGTGATGGATGAATCTATTTGTAATCACTCAAACTTAGCTAATGAGCTGTGCATACAGCTTATGCCTTTCCCCACAGTGACTTGTGGTCAGCAAAAGCCTTTAGAATCATAACCCGAGTCTGTCAGGTCATCAGACACCACTGCTTGCTCATTTAGCTCATTTCACACCACAGAGAATAATGATCTCTTGTACAAACCTCTAAAGCAGGACCTTCCTGGTAGAGCATTTAATTGAAACCCCCCCAAAAAGAAACATTCTTAGTAGGAAGACACAAGGAAAATAAAAAGCTGTTAGAGGAAGCCAGGGATGAATGTTGGCACGACCCAGCAGCACAGAGACCCACAGCAGCCACATGTTGGAGGCAGCAAAACTCACAGCTATACATTTCCATTTCAAGAAAGCTGACACTGCCCTGGTTTGTACTGGGAACATAAACCACATTTGAGATGCAAGTTAAAGGAAGCCAAGGATGAGTGTTTGCACAACCCAGCAGCACAGAGGTGAGTCCTACTGCCACATGTTGGAGGCAGCAAAACTCACAGCTATACATTTCCATTTCAAGAAAGCTGACACTGCCCTGGTTTGTACTGGGAACATAAAACACATTTGAGATGCAAGTTAAAGGAAGCCAAGGATGAGTGCTTGCACAACTCAGCAGCACAGAGGTGAGTCCTACTGCCACATGTTGGAGGCAGCAAAACTCATAGCTATTAAGTTCCATTTCAAGAAAGCTAACACTGCATTGATTTGTGCTACAAACATTCTTAAACACATTTGAGATGCAAGTTAAAGGAAGCCAAGAGGCCATAGATTTCCATTTCAAGAAAGCTAACACTGCCCTGGTTTGTACTGGGAACATAAAACACATTTGAGATGCAAGCCAAAGGAAGCCAAGGATGAGTGTTTGCACGACCCAGCAGCACAGAGGTGAGTCCTACTGCCACATGTTGAGGGCATAGAAACTCACAGCCATAGATTTCCATTTCAAGAAAGCTAACACTGCATTGATTTGTGCTACAGACATTCTTAAACACATTTGAGATGCAAGTTAAAGGAAGCCAAGGATGAGTGTTTGCACAACCCAGCAGCACAGAGGTGAGTCCTACTGCCACATGTTGAGGGCACAGAAACTCACAGCTCTAAATTTCCATTTCAAGAAAGCTGGTTTGTACTGGAAACATTACTAAATGTGTTTGAGAGGCAAGCCACACCTAAACATATGGATATTTAAGGATCCATGGGATTTTGACTTAAAACAGCACCCCTGACTCCAGATTTACACACATGTGGTCACACACGCTCTCTGGGTACTCCTTCCACCACCGTTCCCAATGAGATTACTCTTACAATGCACTCCTGGGTACTTCAAAGAGCCACAGATGTATTTAGATGTACTTTTTAAAGCTGGGTAATCACAGTTGTAAGGTTTTTAGGAAGTTTGGGCTCTTCTGCAGACTGTGAGATTCCCAGGAGGAACTTGCAGTCCTGGACTTTGCTCCTCAATAAGCCAGAACTTACCGTACCTTGGTAAAACACTTTAAGGTCTACCACTGGCAACCAGACAAAGAACCACTGTTACTATTTAAAAGCTCTGACAGGAACTTGAACTATAAAAGCCAGAACACAAAGGAAGGGCACATCAAACAAGCTGTACTACAAAGCAAAGCCCAGCAGCACATGTTTATACAGCAGCCGCAGCAGCTATTCCTCAGGTCTGCATTGCAAAACCCTCACTAGAAAAATGTGGGCAGCAGGCAACAAAACCAAACCCCAAACCTGCAAAAGTTCAGCCATTTATTCCACAGAACAGCCTTATTGGGGTAGCAAATTCTTAAGCCTTGGAAGCAAGGGGTTTTTCTTTATCATGGATTTTTCAGCAGCAACCTCTCAAGTGCAATGGGTTTCTTAGAAATAAGCACATCCCAGTTTCTGCATGGAGAGAAATGACCTCTGTGTGTTTAATGCCTGTGGGAAGAGAGAAGGTCTTTAAGTGAAAAAGGAATGCTGGGATGCAAAGCATTCAAGGTACAGTTCTCAATCATGCAGCTTTGTTTCATTCACAGTTCCTTTACAAAACACAGAACACAGCTTCTAAGTACTGCCAGCCTTCTACTGATGAGCGCTGTGTGAACACAGACAGGGAGTGAGAGAGGAGAAGAAAGTCAAGAGATGGCATAAAAACAATAAAGATCATCCAAGACCTCCAAGACATCAGAGTCTAATCAACATGATGATACCTGTCATTCTAAATTAACATCATTCAGCTCTCCTTTTCAGACCAATCACTGATCCAACTGGATGGACTAGGTGACCTTTGGGGGCCCCGTCCAACACAAACCATTCTATGGCTCTGTGATTCTATGATTCTGTGATTCCATGATTCTGTGATGACATGATTCTGTGATGACATGATTCTCTGCTGCTGTGCTTCTATGATTCTGTGATTCTGATTCTGTGATTCTATGTTTCTCTGCTGCTGTGATTCTCTGCTGTGATTCTGTGATTCTATGCTTCTATGATTCTGTGCTTCTGTGATTGTGCTGTGATTCTATGATTCTATGACTGTGCTTCTATGATTCTATGACTCTGTGCTTCTATGATTCTGTGCTTCTGTGATTCTATGACTCTGTGCTTCTATGATTCTGTGCTTCTGTGATTCTATGACTCTGTGCTTCTATGATTCTGTGCTTCTGTGATTCTATGACTCTGTGCTTCTATGATTCTGTGCTTCTATGATTCTGTGCTTCTATGATTCTATGACTCTGTGCTTCTGTGATTCTGTGCTTCTGTGATTCTATGACTCTGTGCTTCTATGACTCTGTGCTTCTATGATTCTATGACTCTGTGCTTCTATGATTCTATGACTCTGTGCTTCTGTGATTCTATGACTCTGTGCTTCTATGATTCTGTGATTTAATTTGCCTCACTGCTTCTCTTCCTTGCTTTTAAATTAAGCTCATACTCAGAGAATCATAGAATCATGGAATGGGTTAGGCTGGAAATGACCTGAGAGATCATCTACTTCAACATCCCTGCCACTGGTAAGGATCACAGACTCACAGGACATCAGTGGTTGGAAGGGAACCAATGAGATCATCGAGTCCAGCCTCCCTGGCAGAGTAGGACCATACAATCAAGGATGCCTCCCAGCTAGACTTAGCTGCTCCAACCCAGCCTTGAATACCCCCAGGAATGTACTCAACCTCCTTGGACAGCCTATTCCACAGTCTCACCACCCTCATGCTGAAGACCTTCCTAAGACGCAGTCTAAACCTACTCTCCCTCAGCTTCAAACCATTCCTCCTTGTCCTGTTGCTAGACACCTTATGAAAAATCCCTTTGCAGCCTTCCTGGAGGATCCCTTCAGGTACTGGCCTTTATTGGGACCTTATTCTTCTGTGTGTCAGGGTTTGATTGCTGTGCCACAGGAGAGTCCTTTTCCTCTGGATGACTATAGGCACTCTAAACCTTTCTCCATAATCCCACAAGTTCCAGAAAGCCACAAACTGTGGCCCTGACCAGGCAAGAAGCACAGAAAGAGCAATAAAACTAACATTTGAGTCTGATGCTCTTACAGACCTGTGTTTATGTAGGAATGTTTAATATGAAGATAGCAGTCTTGGGTTTTTTCCCCCTTTTTGGCAGTGCTCTATTTCCTCTTTCTGTCATCATCCTGATATTATTTCAGCTCTGTGTTTGCACTTGCACAGAGCAAAACTTGTGAGCACAGGGTGAATTGGATGAGAGAGCAAACAATCCCCTTTAAACAAAGCTCAGTTAAGCACAGTCAGTATCAGCAGGTCTCACTAGAAAAGATTTCATGGGAATAAAACAGAAACAGAGGAATGAAGCTACACTGGTTAAATACATTTCATCTATTTTGATAGCTCCTCTGATATTACAGTTCACAGAGAGGTGGTTGGGGCTTGGATGTTAGGAACAAGAGGTGCTTGGATGTTAGCAACAAGTAGTGATTGGATGTTAGGAACAGGTGGTGGCTGGGGCTTGGATATTAGGAACAAGTGGTGGTTGGGGGGTTGGATGTTAGGAACAAGTGGTAGTTGGGGGGCAGGACGTTAGGAACAAGTGGTGGTTGGATGTTAGGAACAAGTGATGGTTGGGGGGCAGGATGTTAGGAACAGGTGGTGGTTGGATGTTAGGAACAAGTGATGGTTGGGGCTTGGATGTTAGCAACAAGTGGTGGTTGGGGGGCAGGATGTTAGGAACAGGTGGTGGTTGGATGTTAGGAACAAGTGATGGTTGGGGCTTGGATGTTAGCAACAAGTGGTGGTTGGGGGGCAGGATGTCAGGAACAGGTGGTGGTTGGATGTTAGGAACAAGTGATGGTTGGGGCTTGGATGTTAGCAACAAGTGGTGGTTGGGGGGCAGGATGTTAGGAACAGGTGGTGGTTGGATGTTAGGAACAAGTGATGGTTGGGGCTTGGATGTTAGCAAAAGTGGTGGTTGGGGGCTGGATGTTAGGAACAGGTGGTGGTTGGGGCTTGGATGTTAGAGACAAGTGGTGGTTGGATGTTAGGAGCAAGTGGTGTTTGGGGGTTGGATGTTAGGCACAAGTGGTGGTTGGGGGTTGGATGTTAGGCACAGGTTCTGCACCATGAGGCTGGTGGAACACTGGAACAGGATACCCATGCAGGTACTTGAGACCCCATCCTTGGAGATATTCAACGTGAGGCTCAAGAGGGCTCTGGGCAACCTGATCTAGTTGAGGATGTCCCTGCTGACTGCAGAGAGGCTAGGAATAGATGATCTTTGGAGGTCCAACCCAAACCCTTCTGTGATTCTTCAAGACACATATGTCACAGTTTAGCTAATAAAACAAGGCTGTGCTTTTGGAAAGGAATAAATTCTCCTCAACCTCACACTGCTTACATCTTGGGAGCAGCTCAAAGCACAGGGACCGCTGCAGCAGTACCCCTGCTTTGAGGCAGCAATTGCAAGGAGGGAAGCAAAGGAATACTTCTGAGTACAAGTCAAGCAAGAGCAGAGCAGGAGACACAGGCAGAATTTATGTCTGAGGAAAAAGGAAGAGAGCCACGTGTGAGAGTAAGACAGGAGGGCTTTGAAACTATGAGGCCTTATTAGGAAATCTTTTGGAAGATGAGCAAGTGGAACTGAAAGCTGTTTCTATTCAGGGCAGTGAATTCCTCAGCTAGAAGGCAGCAGTAAATAAAAGAGAACATGCTTACACTCACTCAGGAGTTGCAAAGAAGTAAGGATCATTACCAGAACAAAGAGTTCCCCTTACAAAAATAATCAGGTCTTTTCCTCTGGTTTTCATGTTATTCTTCATCCTTTCCTCACCCTCTCCTGCTGCTGCAGAGACGGTTGGGTGCAGGTGGAATGGGTGGGCAGCTGTGGCTGGGGCTACAGGGGTGCTCTTTGCTGCCAGAGTGTCAGGTCGAGAGCTCAGACCCTGTCAGAGTCCCCAGGGCACCCTTTCATGCCTGATGCTACACTACAGGCTTGCTTAGATCGGCTGAGAAGAGAAATCCATCTAAATGCCAATCCCCCTCCAACCTTCCTTTTGTGTTCTCTCTGAGTTGCTGTCCTCAGAGATCACCACCACAACTCTGCTGTGCAAGCTCCAGAGGCCTGGAAAAAAGAACAACCTGGATGGGACAGCCTCATGAGCGAGCTGCAGGATGGAGCAGCACACTTCTCTTAGGCTGCAGACAGCTCTTTTTCAGCTACGTTCCTCAATCACCTTCTACAACTACCTCAAAGGGTTGCTCTCTCCTCACATGCAACAAGCAGCAGGACGAAAGGAAATGATCTCAAGTGGTGCCAAGGCAAGTTCAGGTTGGATGCTAGGAAAAGATTCTGCTCTGAAGGGGTTAAGAGCCTGCCCAGTGAGGTGGTGGAGTCGCCATCCCTGGAGGTGTTTTCCTTTGGGTTTAATGGCCATGGTGGTGTTAGGTCAAGAGCTGGACTCAATGACCTCAGGAGTCTTTTTCAAGCACAACAATTCTTTGAGTCACTCTTACATCACTTCCTGATGGTGTTGCCCTTTAGCTTCAAAACCTTTTTTTGCCTTGTTGCTGTTTGCCCTCTCAAAGAACAACCAAACCTCTGTCCAACCTTCATTTGTACAGGCTGAACAGATCCAGCCCAACCTAGCACCCAGACCTGGCCAAGCAACCAGACCATGGCACTAAGTGCCCCAGCCAGGCTTGGCTTCAACACCTCCAGCCACACAGACTCCACCACCTCCCTGGGCAGCCCATTCCAATGCCAATCACTCTCTTTGCCAATAACTTCCTCCTCACATCCCCAGGCACAGCTTGAGGCTGTGTCCCCTTGTTCTGTTGCTGGGTGCCTGGCAGCAGAGCCCAACCCCACCTGGCTACAGCCTCCCTGCAGACAGCTGCAGACAGCAATGAGCTCTGCCCTGAGCCTCCTCTTCTGCAGGCTGCACCCCCCCAGCTCCATTAGCCTCTCCTCATAGGGCATTTAAATGAGATTTAAATGAGATTTAGGAGCCAGAAAGAAATGCCAGATCAAGACACAAAACCAGTCTGTAACACACTTACAATATTTTGGTTTTTACAGCAAATGGAGTAAAGCACAAACCTAAAATCCTCTCTATGACACAATACAACTTTTTATCACCTTAAGAGCTTGATTCTGATGCATCTAAAACATCTTAGTGTACAGAGCCACCTATATTCTACCCTAACATCAGGGCAGAGTGCCTTTTTGAGCAACACAACATGAATTCCCATTCTAGCCTTCAATTATGCCTGCTGCTTGGACCATTTGGTCCAGCTGCACAATTAGACACTTGCTGAATTAATTTAGTTGTTAAAAATCATTATTAATTAAAACAATATTTAAATTTGCTTATTTTTAATTTAATTTCTGTTATTTTTCCCCCTTTAACTCATAAATAAGTTCTGCAGGAAAATATTTCAATCTTCCTGCTAAGCCTAGCCCAGGTTTATATTTTGTAAGAATTACTTTTCTACTGCTTAGCTGGGAATAGAAAGAAAACCAAGGGGAAAGGGTGAGCTCCTTGATGATATAAATGATCTTGTTCCTTACCTTGGTTCAGATTGCCCTGGCTATGTGAGAGGAATGCTGCAATATGCCTGCCTCCTATGCTAGGCTGCAGCTTTTCCTCCTTTCAGCAACAAAGAACCCTTAGGGTTCTGCCCTGCTCTCACTGAAGACAAGAGCAAGGTTCAATAGAAGCAGGACAGGGACTTTAAGACATTCCCCCTCCTTTTGTATCTTTCTGGTTTGTTCCTTCAGGCTATGCAGATATGAAGCTTTTAATGTTTCTGGAGTGACAGTAAAGAGTTGGAAGTCTGATGTTCCTAATGGAGCATCTTGCTGTCATCTAATCTATCTGAAACCACTGACCCCAATTTGCTGTGTTGGGTTTAAAGGGGAAAATAAAGAAAAGAGATTTACTCTTGACTGTGAAATCAAAGGCAGTCATAAAAATATGTTTGTTTGGGGTTTTTTTTTGCCACTACAGGTAGAATCTTTTATCCAAGTCAAAGAAACATAGAATCAGGGTTGGAAGGGACCACAAGGATCATCTAGTTCCAACACCCCTGCCACAAGCAGGGACACCCTACTCTAGACCAGGTTGGCCAGAGCCTTAAACACCTCCAGGGATGGGGTCTCAACCTCCTCCCTGGGCAACCCATTCCAGGCTCTCACCACTCTCATGCTCAAGAACTTCCTCCTCACAGCCAGTCACATAATTGCCATTCATCTGCTCAGCTTCCAGTTACTCAGCTCTTCTGCTAGGAGGCACTGCCTAAGCACAAACCATTCTCTTAGCCAAACCATTCTTCTCTTAGCCAAACCATTACCCAGGTGAGACCCACCGATGTCTCTTTGAAAGAAAGGAATAAAACCCTTTTAGCACTGATCAGGAGAGAAAGTGGTTATGGTACATGTTCTGAAAGGCAGTTGGGTATTGTTTCTTGCAGGTGTCAAGCACCTCAGATATTTGTTCACAGCTTCCCTGCTGGGTGCTCTCTACCCAGAACCACACAACACAGACGCCACGGGTGAAAGGATGGCAACCCACGTTTGGTGAGGGTCCTGCTCCCAAGCAGTGCTGTGTCTCACTCACCTGTTTGGCTAAGCTGAGATGTGCTTCTGCTCCTTCGAGACACTATGGCAACCACCTTGGCACTAAGGCTGGAGCGCCTTTTCTTCCCACCTGTGCCAACCATGCCGACAGCCGTGTCCGACTGGCTCCCGTCATTGTGCTCCAGCTTATACATCTCTCCGCTCACACTTGTGCTCTTAGTGATTCTCCCTGAAGTCCCCATCCGTCTGCCTTGCATTTTAGGAGTAAATGTACTACAGTTACAAAGTAAAAACAGAACAGGTTAATCTGGCTGCCAGAGCAGGGCTCCAAAAGCCTTTGCTGCAGTCACACAGTGAGAACAGAACAGGTTAATCTGGCTGCCAGAGCAGGGCTCCAAAAGCCTTTGCTGCAGTCACACAGTGAGAACAGAACAGGTTAATCTGGCTGCCAGAGCAGGGCTCCAAAAGCCTTTGCTGCAGTCACACAGTGAGAACAGAACAGGTGAATCTGGCTGCCAGAGCAGGGCTCCAAAAGCCTTTGCTGCAGTCACACAGTAAGAACAGAACAGGTGAATCTGGCTGCCAGAGCAGGGCTCCAAAAGCCTTTGCTGCAGCCACACAGTAAGAACAGAACAGGTGAATCTGGCTGCCAGAGCAGGGCTCCAAAAGCCTTTGCTGCAGTCACACAGTAAGAACAGAACAGGTGAATCTGGCTGCCAGAGCAGGGCTCCAAAAGCCTTTGCTGCAGTCACACAGTGAGAACAGAACAGGTGAATCTGGCTGCCAGAGCAGGGCTCCAAAAGCCTTTGCTGCAGCCACACAGTAAGAACAGAACAGGTGAATCTGGCTGCCAGAGCAGGGCTCCAAAAGCCTTTGCTGCAGTCACACAGTGAGAACAGAACAGGTGAATCTGGCTGCCAGAGCAGGGCTCCAAAAGCCTTTGCTACAGTCACACAGTGAGAACAGAACAGGTTAACCTGGCTGCCAGAGCAGGGCTCCAAAAGCCTTTGCTGCAGTCACACAGTGAGAACAGAACAGGTGAATCTGGCTGCCAGAGCAGGGCTCCAAAAGCCTTTGCTGCAGCCACACAGTAAGAACAGAACAGGTGAATCTGGCTGCCAGAGCAGGGCTCCAAAAGCCTTTGCTGCAGTCACACAGTGAGAACAGAACAGGTGAATCTGGCTGCCAGAGCAGGGCTCCAAAAGCCTTTGCTGCAGTCACACAGTGAGAACAGAACAGGTTAATCTGGCTGCCAGAGCAGGGCTCCAAAAGCCTTTCATTATTACCTGGTTTGGTTTGATTAGTAACATAGCTTCAAGCCCTGACACATGTATTCAGTTTGCAATTGAAGGCCAGTATGATGCTTTCCTCAGGGTATGTATTTGTAACCTGCTCTTCATTTTTTTGGTGAGGGAAAGAAATGTGATGGAATGAACAGGGTCCTGTGTGTTTCAGTGACAAAAGGAGAGACTACATTCAAAAGCCCTGTGGAGCCTCCCTGTCTATGCTCCCAGAATACAGAAAAGCAGCTTTTGAATGACAGAGAGTGAGAATGGGCCAAGTGATATAGAATCATAGAATGCACTGAGTTGAGGCCTTGAGGGACCTGTTCTAGTGGGAGGTGTCCCTGCCTATGGCAGGGGGTTGGAACTAGTATGAGCTTTGAGGTCCCTTCCAACCTAAACCATTCTATGATTCCAAAGGTCATCTAGTCCAACCCTGCTAGAGCAAGCAAGGACATCCCCAACAAGACCAGGCTGTTCAGAGCCACATCAAGCCTGGACATCCCCAACAAGATCAGGTTGTTCAGAGCCACATCAAGCCTGAGCTTGAATGCCTCCAGTGATGGGGAGAGCAACCTGTTCCAGTCTTTCACCATCCTCAGAATAACAAATTTCTTCCTAATGTCCAGTCTAAAGTTACCCTGCTCTAGTTTCAAATCCCTTGTCCTATTGACAGGTTAAGAGACATATCTCAGTGGCCCTGCTCACCAAAGCTTTGAGACCTAACAGATATGAAGACGTGTTTTATGTTTTCACACATCACAGTTTGTTTCTCTTGCTGCTTCAAAAGGTAAATGCAATAATCACAGGATGAAGGCAAAGTAATTTTGGGGGAGAACATTTCACTGACTGACAGAAAGAAGAACCACTCTGATTTTCTTCAGCTGTATCATTGTATTTCAATGTTTCCACACAAATCCTTTTTTCTGATGCTGTACATGGAGGCTGGGGAAAGCATTCAGAAACATGCTCTAGAGAGCAAGCTCAGATACACACCAGGCACTAATACACAGACTGAACACTGCTGTGACCAAGCAATGCTCTAGAGGCAAGATGATGTTAGCTAGAACTCTGCACAGACCTAAGAATGCCAGCTGCAGCCTGACTCACTGCTGATGTAGCTGTTAAATCAGTCTAAAAGGTGGGAAGCTCAACAGGAGCCAGCAGTGTGCACTTGCAGCCCAGAAAGCCAAGCAGAGCCTGGGCTGCAGCAGCAGAAGTGTGGCCAGCAGGGCCAGGGAGGGGATTCTCCCCCTCTGATGCACTCTGCTGAGACCCCACCTGGAGTGCTGCATCCAGTTCTGGAACCCCTGGGACAAGAGGGCTGTGGAGATGCTGGAGAGTGTCCAGAGCAGGGCCAGGAGGATGCTGAGAGGCTGCAGCAGCTCTGCTGTGAGCACAGACTGAAAGAGTTGGGGCTGTGCAGGCTGGAGCAGAGGAGGCTCCCAGGTGACCTTCTTGTGGCCTGCCAGCATCTGAAGTGGGCTACAAAAAAGCTGAGGAGGGACTTTTGAGGCTGCCAGGGAGTGACAGGACTGGATGAAATGGAGCAAAGGTGGAGGTGGGGAGAGTGAGGCTGGAGGTGAGGAGGAAGTTGTTGAGCAGGAGAGTGGTGAGAGGCTGGAATGGGTTGCCCAGGGAGGTGGTTGAGGCCCCACGGCTGGAGGTGTTTGAGGCCAGGCTGGCTGAGGCTGTGTGCAGCCTGCTCTAGGGTAGGGTGTCCCTGGGCATGGCAGGGGGGTTGGAACTGGCTGATCCTTGTGGTCCTTTCCAACCCTGACAGATTCCATGATTCTAAATTCCATTAACAGCCCTACAGCTAACACACTCACCTGGGGGACTTTAACTTTCAGCAATTCTGCATTTTGAACTCAAATTTTGAATTTCTTTGTTAAGCAATGGTCCTACTGCTCCTACCAGCAAGTCTCATTCCCAGAAGATCTAATGGTCTGCTGCTGTTGTTCATCCCCCCAAAAATGAGAGTGGTTTTTTTAGGCTCAGCCTTCTTCACGTCATGACAAGTTTCAGACAGACAGGAAATCTTGTTGGGGAGAAATGAAGTGTTCTGTGGAAGAGCTGACATCCTCTGACTTCTGCACACCTGGGCCCTACTAAAGTCCTGTCCAAAGGCAGATCTCAGAGAGTAGAACAAAATGTACACCTCTGTTATGTTTTACTGACAGTTACCACAGGCAAGAGCAGAAGAAGCTGGAAGAGCCAAGCCCTTGGACAGACAACACTTAATAGCAGTTACCAATCATCTTTGCCACTGTCTTCATTCACCACTTAGGATCTGCTCCAGCTGGGTTCACATAAAAATCCAGCTACCACCTCCACAAAGAAGGTACTGTGATGCACTGGAGTACTCAAGAACACCTTTTAGTTGACCCCCCTGAGGCACACTAAGCTTAAAGCAGATTCTCTCATGTGCCCTCCTATCCCACTCAGACTTTAGGGGGTGGCATGGCAAAAATCACAGGACACAATGATAGAATCCTTAAGGACCTCCAAGATCATCAGGTCCAGCAACAAGAACAGTCAACCCAACAAGACCATTAAGCCATGACACAAAGAGACATCTATTTTTTGGGATAGTGACTTCACCACTTCTCTGGGCAGCCTGTTCATATAACCCTTGGGCTGGTTCATCACTTAACAGGAGAAGTATCAGAAGAACAAGCATTTAAGATCCAAATCTTCTTATAGCACCTGGTTGAGTACCCTTACAACAGTCTTTTTCCATTCCATTCCTAGCTCTTTGATAGAATCATTGAATCAGACAGAGTTGGAAGGGACCACAAGGATCACCTGTGCCATGCCCAGGGACACCTCGCACTAGATCAGGCTGCCCACAGCCTCATCCAGCCTGGCCTTAAACACCTCCAGGGCTGATGCTTCCACCACCTCCCTGGGCAACCTGTTTCAGGGTCTCACCACCCTCATGGTAAAGAACTTCTTCCTAAAGAAGAAGTAAAGATGGATTTGATATAGAGATACTATAGAGATGTGTTTGGTATAGAGATAATACAGAGATGTATCTGATATAGATATACTATAGAGATGCATTTGGCATAGTGATACTATAGAGATGTATTTGTTTGATATAGAGATACTGTAGAGGTGTATTTGATATAGAGATACTATAGAGATGTGTTTGGTATAGAGATAATACAGAGATGTAACTGGTATAGAGATACTATAGAGATGCATTTGGCATAGTGATACTATGGAGATGTATTTGTTTGATCTAGAGATACTGTAGAGATGTATTTGGTATAGAGATAATATAGAGATTATAGAGATAATATAGAGATGTGTTTGGCATAGAGATTCTGTAGAGATGTATTTGGTATAGAGATACTGTAGAGATGTGTTTGGTATAGAGATACTATAGAGATGTGTTTGGCATAGAGATACTATAGAGATGTATTTGGCATAGAGATAATAGAGAGATGTATTTGGCATAGAGATAATAGAGAGATGTATTTGATACAGAGATAATACAGAGATGTATTTGATATAGAGATACTATAGAGATCTATTTGGTATAGAAATACTATAGAGATGCATTTGGCATAGAGAGACTATAGAGATGTGTTTGGCATAGAGGTACTATAGAGATGTATTTGGAATAGAGATAATAGAGAGATGTATTTGGAATAGAGATAATAGAGAGATGTATTTGATATAGAGATACTATAGAGATCTATTTGGTATAGAGATACTATAGAGATGTGTTTGGCATAGAGGTACTATAGAGATGCATTTGGAATAGAGATAATGTAGAGATGTATTTGATACAGAGAATACAGAGATGTATTTGATATAGAGATACTACAGAGATGTATTTGGAATAGAGATAATGCAGAGATGTATTTGATACAGAGATAATGCAGAGATGTATTTGATACAGAGATAATACAGAGATGCATTTGATATAGAGATACTACAGAGATGTATTTGATACAGAGATAATACAGAGATGTATTTGATATAGAGACACGATAGAGATGTATCTGGTATAGAGATACTGTAGAGATGTATTTGGTATGCAGGTTGTATATAGATCTATTTGGAACAGAGATGATCTATAGATGTATTTGTTACACAGGTAACACAGAGCTAGATTGGGTCTAGAGCTGATACTCAGACACACTGGGTACAGAGACAAGCTACAGATCTCTTTGGTATACAGCCAGCCATTGAGGCTGCCTCAGTAACTACATCAAACACCTGCCAACAGGACCTATCACCTGAGAAAAGAAAAACACAGAGAAGATAGTAAGACACAGGAAGGCAGAAGAAAGCTTGCCCTGAAACTCACCTATAGAGAAGGCAGAGGTGCTTCCCTCCAGGGATCAAATCGGCAGTGCTCAGCCACTGCTGAAGTGAAAGCTTCTCTTCCCTTACTGACCACTTAGCAAAAAGCACTTTAGGTCTTCGTTTTGATGCTTGCCCCTCTCTGCTCCCTCCATTTTTCCCAGCATGCAAGCCACGAGCAAATAAGTAATCCCCTCTATTCCTCGAATCCACTTCTATTCCTTGCTGAAGAGGTGATATTTGCCTAGAAGTTCTTTCCACACAGTTGCAGTAACTTGAATCTGTCAACAGCACCCCTGGCCTTGCCCAGCAGGAGCTGGCAAGCCTCCTTTCTCCTCTGCTGAATGCAGAATCACTAACTCCTAGCCCCTAGGGCATCCTTCTGCAAAGAAGTAGCTCATGAATACTAATAACCTGCTAAAGGTGTGATAGCTGTGGGCTGGGGGGAAGGAGAGCAACTCCTGCCTAATGAGCAGCACTGCATTTCTAAAACTAAGCCAGGACTTCTTATTAGGCCTACATGATACATCATGAATAAATCCAAACTCTAAATCACCTATCCCCACATTGCTCTGCCAGTCTCAGCTCTGCTTGTGGGTGGTACAGAGCATTTGCTATAAGATTAATTACTGTACAGCTTTGGTTATTCCATAAATTAATTCCAACAGGGTGCTTCACAAACCAAAGCTTGCATCCAAATTCTCCCCAGTTAGTCAGGAGGCTTTTTTTAGACCATAGGGGAGAGGGAGGGGGAAAAAAACCCCAGCTTAGTCAATGAAATAGTAATAATTCTGTACAGCCTGTACCAACTGGAACTACATATTGACCAAGCATGTGCATTGATCATGTAGTAAATCCATGGAATGGCTGTTGGGATTAGACAGAACCCCCTGCTTCTCCTGTGTACTCACCATTTTGAAGTCCTGTGGTCTATGAAGCTAGTTGGAATTCAAGAACTTTCATACAGTTGTTTTGGTTGGAAGAGACCTTGAAGATCATCAAGTCTAATCACTCCCTAACCCTACCAAGTCTGGTGCTAAACCATGTTCCTCAGCACCACATCTACACAGCTTTCCAATCCCCCCAGGGATGGGGACTCCACCATGGCCACAGGCAGCCTGTTCTATGCCTTGACAAACCTTCATGGTCTGCCCTAATCCATGTTCCTCAGCACCACATCTACACAGCTTTCCAACCCCTCCAGGGATGTGGACTCCACCACTGCCACAGGCAGCCTGTTCTATGCCTTACAAACCTTTATGGGCCAGCCTAAACCATGTTCCTCAGCACCACATCTACACAGCTTTCCAATCCCCCCAGGGATGGGGACTCCACCATGGCCACAGGCAGCCTGTTCTATGCCTTACAAACCTTTATGGTCTGCCCTAAACCATATTCCTCAGCACCACATCTACACAGCTTTCCAACCCCTGCAGGGATGTGGACTCCACCACTGCCACAGGCAGCCTGTTCTATGCCTTGACAAACGTTTATGGGCCAGCCTAAACTTCTGGCATAACTTAAGGGCATCTCCTCTTGTTCTATCACTTGTTCCTTGGGATGAGAGATTGACTCCCACCTTGCTCTGACCTCCTCTCAGGGAGTTATAGAGAGTGAGGAGTTCACCCCTCAGCCTCCTTTTCTCCAGACTACACAGCCTCAGTTCCATCAGCTGCTCCTCACAAGGCTTCTGCTCTAGACCATTCACTAGCTTCAGCACTTCGAAGTCTTTCTTGTAGTCAGGGCCCCAAAACTGAACTGTCTACTCAAGGTGGTTTGCCCATGGACAAGTCACAGAGGAGAAGGTGGAGATGCAGCAGGACCTCTCTGCTGCTGAGTTCTCCAGGACAGAGGACTCACTTGTGCAAAGTGTATCTGTTCTTGACATCATTCCTATACTGCAAGCAGAGCTACCCAGAGACAGTCCCAGCCCCTCCATGCTCACCATGTAAACTCTCACCAAGGTAAAGGCTGAGAGGGATTTCATTACAGAAATCCCCTCTGAGAGCTTAACTGAGTACTACTTTCTATTTGGGAAGATCAGGGCAGTTCCATGGTGGAGCAGAGCATCAGAAGTTGTTTTGTGGAAGTGATTTCCTCAGTAACACACTGAGTTGTGAAAGTTTCACAGCTCTCTGATCCTAAGCATGCAAAGCCAACAGTCCTCCATTAAACAACAGCAAGTCAGACCCTAAATCTGTGTCTGCACCCAGTTTTGGGCTCCCCAATTTAACAGAGACAGGATCTGCTGGAAAGAGTCCAACAGAGAGCTAAAAGGGTCACAGGATGTTAGGGGTTGGAAGAGACCTCCACAGATCAATGAGTCCAACCCCAACCAACTGAGGATGATTAGGGGGCTTGCACATCTCTGCTGTGAAGAAAGACTGAGAGCCCTGAGGCTGTTTAGTCTGGAGAAGAGAAGGCTGAGAGGGGATCTGATCAATGCCTATCAATATCTGAGGAGTGGGTGCCAAAATGAAGGTGCCAGGCTCTGTTTGGTGGTGCCCAGTGATAGGTGATTGTAAAAGAGAAGCTGATCTTAACTGGTTTCCAAGCATCACAGAATGGTTTAGGTTAGAAGGGACCTCAAAGCTCAGCCAGTTCCAACCCTCTGCCATAGGCAGGGACACCTCCCACTAGAACAGGTCACTCAAGGCCTCATCCAATCTGGCCTTGAACACCTCCAGGGAGGTTGTGGAGCACAGAAGCACAGAATGGGATCTTTGATCCCATTCTGTGCTTCTGTGCTCCACAACCTCCCTGGGCAACCTGTGCCAGTGTCTCACCACCCTCACTGCAAACAACTTCTTCCCAACATCCAGTCTCAATCCCCCCTCTGCCAGGTCAAACCCATTCCTCCTCATCCTGGCATCACAAGACCTTGTCAATAGTCCCTCCCCAGCTTTTTTGGAGCCCCCTTCAGATCCTGGAAGGCCACTCCAAGGTCTCCTGGAAGCCTTCTCTTCTCCAGGCTGCAGAGCCCCAACTCTCTCAGCCTGTCCTCACAGCAGAGCTGCTGCAGCCCTCTGAGCATCTCGGTGGCCTCCTCTGGACCGGCTCAAACAGTTCCATGTCCTCCTTGTGTTGGGAGCATTAACTCATTTCACTGAGTTAATTTCATAGACACATAGAATTGTTAAGGTTGTAAAAGACCTCTAAGATCATCAGCTTCCACCTGCCAACCCAACACCACCATGCCCACTTAACCATGTCCCAGAGTGCCACTTCTACACACCTCCAGGGATGGTGACTCCACCACTGACCTGGGCAGCCTCTTTCAGTAAGATCTACAGGCAATAAGCACAAAACAGGGAATGGAGGAGGAAATCTCAGAGGCTAAATGGAATAGTGGAAGGAGATGACTTCCAGAGAAGGGCGAGAAGGCTGGGGAGGGGCCTGGAACACAGACCCTAGGAGGAGAGGCTGAGGGAGCTGGGGGTGTGCAGCCTGCAGAAGAGGAGGCTCAGGGCAGAGCTCATTGCTGTCTACAACTACCTGAAGGGAGGCTGTAGCCAGGTGGGGTTGGGCTCTGCTGCCAGGCAACCAGCAACAGAACAAGGAGACACAGCCCCAAGTTGTGGCAGGGGAGGTCTAGGCTGGATGTTGTTAGGAAGTTATTGGCAGAGAGAGTGATTGGCATTGGAATGGGCTGCCCAGGGAGGTGGTGGAGTCACTGTCCCTGGAGGTCTTCAAGAAAAGCCTGGATGAGGCACTCAGTGCCATGGTCTGGTTGACTGGACAGGGCTGGGTACTAGGTTGGACTGGATGATCTTGGAGGTCTCTTCCAACCTGCTTGATTCTATGACTCTATGACTAACCAAGAAAATACATAAAGTATCTTTAAAAAGATAAGCTGAAATGAAGATAAAGCAAAGAACAGAGAAACTGAAGTGAAGACAAAGCAGAGCAGAAACACAGATGAAGACCAAGCAAAGAAAAGCTCCTCTGAGGTCTGAGCCACAGCTAAAACTATTTCCCTCCAACTCTTCATTCCTAAACCAACCTGTGCTGCCTGTTAAAAACATCAGTGTGATGTTCTTGTACTAAAACTCTAGGAGTTGCACTCCCTTTTCAATCAACTGCAATAATTAAATGAAAATCCAGGGAGAATGATCTTTTTCAGTCATTAAGGAGAGCTGCTGCTCAGGTGACAGTTTCCCTGAAGAAGGAAGCCTAATTAGATAATTAACAATGCACAAGCAATGCTCCCCAGAACATTTTGCATGTACAGATGTTCTGAAGGGATTAAAGACTCCCTCTCTGACAGAAACACAAAGCAGTTTATAATGATGGATTTGGGGGAAAGCAAAAATCACTATCTTTAGAAAATGAATAATGAGAACATTAATTACTCTGGCTTCATCTTGGGTTTTGGCATAAATGACCTCAGAACTAGAAGTTTCCATCTGTACTATAGTGTTTGGGGGTAGATTATCTATTTGAAGCATCTCAGCTAATCTGTTTTAATACATCTTGCTTCCATGACAGTAATTTGGAGGCTGTTGCCCTCTATTTCCCCTGAAGCCTGTGTGCCAGGGGCTACCAGTGCAGACAGAAGAGGGGAGGAAGCTGACTCTGGCTCAGACCATCAGCAAAACTCCTTCATTTCTTTTCTTCAGCACCCATCCCCCTTTCCTCCTGACCTCTCTTGATCTGTAATCCCTATGCTATTCCTATGTAATTCCTATGCAGGTCTCTAAAGACTTTGACCTTAGTGCCCAGGTGGGCAGCAGAGCCAATGGCATCCTGGGCTGGCTCAGGAGCAGTGTGGGCAGCAGGACAAGGGAGGTTCTTCTGCCCCTGTGCTCAGCACTGCTCAGGCAACACCTTGAGTGCTGTGTCCAGTTCTGGGCTCCTGAATTGAAGAGAGATGTTGAGGTGCTGGAAGGTGCCCAGAGAAGGGCAGCAAGGCTGGGGAGGGGCCTGGAGCACAGCCCTGTGAGGAGAGGCTGAGGGAGCTGGGGGTGTGCAGCCTGCAGCAGAGGAGGCTCAGGGCAGAGCTCATTGCTGTCTGCAGCTGCCTGCAGGGAGGCTGTAGCCAGGTGGGGTTGGGCTCTGCTGCCAGGCACCCTGCAACAGAACAAGGGGACACAGCCTCAGATCATGCCAGGGAAGGTCTAGGGTGGATGTGAGGAGGAAGTTGTTGTCAGAGAGAGTGATTGGCATTGGAATGGGCTGCCCAGGGAGGTGGTGGAGTCTGTGTGGCTGGAGGTGTTGAAGCCAAGGCTGGCTGGGGCACTTAGTGCCATGGTCTGGTTGATTGGCCAGGGCTGGGTGCTAGGTTGGGCTGGCTGAGCTTGGAGCTCTCTTCCAACCTGCTTCATTCCATGACTCTATGATTCTATGATTCTTTTCACAGCAACAATGAGGAGCGAGCGTGGAACAGTGAATGTGGGCAACTGAAACAGGAACATCTGAGCAGTGGATATTCATCTTTCCCAACATACTGCAAATTTCACTCCACTGCACTTAGTGGTTGAAATAGGCTAATTGCAGAGTTACTCCTCAAGGACTATCTGTTTGACACAGAAATGTTGATGTTTTTTCCAACCTGCCAAACATATTGTGGTAGTGGTTAACTGGGGAAATTCCTCTCCAGAAAACAGAGGTAATTTGGTGTGATTGGAACCTTCTGTGTAAAGATAACTACTGAAAAGCTGTTAAAAATAAACAATGAGGTGGAGCTACTTCATACATAAAGGCCACACTCTGAGTTTGCCCAACAGCCTTTCCCATTGCCTACAGCTTTGTGGGTAATGTGGCTGGCTAGAAATGTTCTGCAGTATGTAGAGCTGCCATGCAGACTTTGATCAGACTGACTCCCTCTGCAAGAAGAAATGATGTTTGATAGTCCCTAATTCTTCTCGTGTCTTACAACACTTCAAGCCAACCTTTTCAGAGTCCAGACATTGGTAGATTTGACTATTAAGCTACTCCTACTGGTGGGAGTTTTGTCACCAAGTTAAATGAAGGCAGGAATCAATCTATTGAAAAGAAAGCACTAAGCCAAGAATGGCTTATCAGGGGTGAAAGAGATATCTGGTTATTGGTAATTCAAATGAATTAAACTACTATCAAAGCACAGATATCATGACACACAGATATCATGACATACAAATACTCATTTCAGATCTAGCAATATATGCACAAGAACTGCAAGATAAAAGCAGGTAGGTGGGGAAAGAGGAGAGAGAAGGATAGAATGAGAAGGAGGAGAGAAAAAGGAGAGAGAAGGAAAGAAAATGGAGAGAGAAGGAGAGAAAAAGGAGAGAGAAGGAGGAGATAGGAGGAGGGAGGAGTGAGGAGGAGAGAAAAGAGAATGAAAAGGAGAAGAGGGAAGGAGGAGACAAAAAGGAGAGAGAATAGGGAGAGGAGTGAAAAGCAGAGAGAAGGAGGAGAGAGGAGGAGAGAAAAAGGAGAGTGGAGGAGAGAGAAGGAGGAGAGAAAAAGGAGAGAGAAGGAGGAGAGAAAAAGGAGAGAGAAGGAGGAGAGAAAAAGGAGAGAGAAGGAGGAGAGAAAAAGGAGAGAGGAGGAGAGAAAAAGGAGAGAGAAGGAGGAGAGAGGAAGAGGAGGGAAAAGGAGGAGAGAGGAGGAGGAGGGAGAAGGAGAGAATGAAAAGGAGAGAGAAGGAGGAGAGACAAATGAGAGTGGAGGAGAGAGAAGGAGGAGAGAAAAAGGAGAGAGGAGGAGGAGGAGGAGAGAGAAGAAGGAGGAGAGAAAAATGAGAAAGGAGGAGATAAAAAGGAGAATGGAGGAGAGAAAAAAGAGAGAGAAGGAGGAAGGGAGGAGAGAAAAGAGAATGAAAAGGAGGAGAGGGAAGGAGGAGAGGGAAGGAGGAGTAAAATGGAGAGACAATGAGGAGAGAAAAAGGAGAGAGAAGGAGGAGAGAGGAACAGGAGGGAGGATGAGAGAGGAAGAGGAGGGAGAAGGAGAGAGAAGTCGGAGGGAGAAGAAGGAGAGAGAACAAGGAGATAAGGAAGGGAGAAAACCAGAGGCTTTATGCTAGAAAATTCTTCAGGTAAAGAAGTTCAGCAGTATTTCTGTTGTAAAGCCTTCTGGTATGCAGGTCACACTGATGGTTGGCCAGCAAGGAGATGCTAGAGGGTGTTGAAGCTGCATTTGCCACGCAGACATTAGCCTGCTCACGGCAAGTGTGCCTTCGGTTTGAGACACACAACCACAAAACCATTGGTCAGCCTTAGGCCAGCAAGGGAAGGCAGCTCAGAGATGTGCATGACATTCTCCATAAATCCTTATGGCATGGCCATGGAATTTCAGTACCTTCTGGCTGTATTTTGACACTGAACCGAAGAGGAGGCTGTGAGAGGAGGGAAGCTGCTCTGAGCACTCACCTGATTCTGCCCCGAGGGCGTTCAGATTGCTCTGACATAAAACTTGTGCTGCTGAGGCGTGAGGCACTGCTGGTTCTGGAAATGGCTGACACATCACTGACATCACTATCTGATGATTTGGCAGAGACGTTATCACAACTTCTGTACTGATCTGTTTGTATGTTATACTAGAGATCAAGAAAAGACAGGGTGAGGAGGCTCAGCAAAACAGCAGGCGCACAGCGAGACAACAAACCACCCGAGTAAGGCAACGCTCTCTGAGAGCTAGCACAGCTGACACAACTGTCTGACATGCTGGTAAATAACCTCTTTAGGTCTAGTGAAGCAACCAAACATGGTATTTAGGGACTACATGAGACACTTGGAATAGATTACAGCTTTGGAAACAGGCTGCTGGCTCTTTGGCACATGGCGAGTGTAAGAAGGAAGCACTTAGGCAGTAGACAGACATGAATGCAAGTGATGTTTTAATACACAGTCACAGCCTGCACAGGCTGGAAGGGACCCCCAAAGATCATCTTGTCCAATCCCCATGCAGTCAGCAGGGACACCTCCAACTAGCTCAGGGCCACATTGTGTCTGATCTTGAATGTCTTCAGCGATGGGGCCTCAACCATATCCCTGGCAAGCCTGTCCCAGCATTTCACTGCTCTCATTGTACAGAAATTCCTCCTGATGTTCAGCCAGCAACAGAATGAGGGGACACAGCCTCAAGTTGTGGCAGGGGAAGTATAGGCTGGATGTTAGCAGGAATTTCTTCAGAGAGAGAGTGATTGGCATTGGAATTGGCTGCCCAAAGAGGTGGTGGAGTTGCCTTGCCTGGAGGTGTTGAAGCCAAGCCTGGCTGGGGCACTTAGTGCCATGGTCTGGTTGACTGGACAGGGCTGGGTGCTAGGTTGGGCTGGCTGAGCTTGGAGCTCTCTTCCAACCTGCCTGATTCTATGATTCTAAACTGCTCCAGTTTCAAACCATTGCCCTTCACCCCATCACTTCAAGCCCTTCTAAACAGTCCCTTCCTCAGCCTTCCTGTAGCTCCCCATTGGATACTGAAATGTAGCTATAAGGTCTCCCCAGAAACTTCTCTTCTCCAGGCTGAACAGTCCCAACCCTCTCAGCTTGCCTTTAGGGGAAAGATTTTTGGGATTTTTTTTTTGCTATAGACTATTTTTTTTCTTCCAATTTCCCAAATATTCAACAAAGATGCTCTGAGATATGTGTGCAGGGTTAGGAACAGGAGAACTGTCTGAGTCTGAACAAAATGTAATGCTACATGAAGCTGACCCTGGGGATTGATTTCAGTGCCTCCGTTCTACCTACCTCAAAATACCTCTCTGTAGCTTGGTGCTAGAGGATGAGTCAGGCAGAAAGAGAAGTCAGCAAAACCAGTTTTTTTCAGACAGATCAGCTCCCTGGGGTAATTGCTTTCATATGTTCACAGGTGTGAGAACTGGCAGAAGAATTATGAGGCACTTAGTGCCATGGTCTGGTTGATTGGCAAGGGCTGGGTGCTAGGTTGGCCTGGATGAGCTTGGAGGTCTCTTCCAACCTGCTTGATTCTATTCTATGATTCTAAGAACCAACAGAAGGAATATGTGGCCAGGGGTAAAAGTTATTTCCCTTTTGCTAACAGCAGCAGGTTTGATTAGTTAAAACCAGCTGCAACACCACAGCACCTCTGACATAGTGCTCTTGTTACTCACATCACCAGTACAGAAGAGGAGGCTTCAGTCCCAACAGTGTCCTCAATCTTTTGTCACACAGATGCTAGGATCAAATCATTGTCAGGTTTACAAAGCTAAAGCCCACTGTCACTAAAGGGTGAGGTAGCTTTGGCTGGGGAGCAACTAACCCTGCTTCCCAGGGCACAGTAAAGCTGTTAACACTGGGAAGAGCAGGCAGCTTTTGACACAGCACTCCAGAGAGCTCACTTCCCAGATCTGTGCCCTGCAGAACTGCAAGAGGTAGAAGTTTATTTATGAATTCTACACAAAGCTGTGACAGTCTCCAGCTCCACCAGGAGCTGGGCTGCAGGCTGTCAGCTGGCAAATGTTGTGCTTTAACTTCAAAAGCCTGGCAAACACAGGCTCAGGTTTCTGCAGATGAATGGATCAGACCTCCTGTTGTGAAGCCAGGTTTATCTTCTCTTGCTCTGGTACAAGGTGTCCAGAGAAAGGCCACAAGGATGAGCAGAGGGCTGGACCACCTCTGCTATGAGGCACTAAGTGCCCCAGCCAGGCTTGGCTTCAACACCTCCAGCCACACAGACTCCACCACCTCCCTGGGCAGCCCATTCCAATGCCAACCACTCTCTCTGACAACAACTTCCTAACAACATCCAGCCTAGACCTGCCCTGGCACAACTTGAGACTCTGTCCCCTTGTTCTATTGCTGCTTGCCTGGCAGCAGAGCCCAACCCCACCTGGCTACAGCCTCCTTTCAGTTAGTTGTAGACAGTAATGAGGTCTGCCCTGAGCCTCCTCTTCTCCAGTCATTGAGTTACTGCACAGTGTGAAGCATTTCTTCCTAAATGAGAATTTTTGTGCCATGGTTGAGCTTTTACTACCCCTTTATACAGGGCTGTGACTCACCAGACACTGAAAACCCTTCCTTGCCTTCACAGAAACAGAGCACAGAGAGAGCTGATGGTGAAAATGCTACAGCTGTTAGATTTTACTACTACTTCCAGATTTAGCTCTTCTTGTAGCTGCTGCTTCTACTGAACTCACTGTCCTCTGGAGGAGGCACACAACTTCTCCTACTAATTTCCTACATAGTTCTCTTTCAGTGCAATCCAATAATCACTCAGCTAAGAGATGAACAAAATGAAAGCAATTCTGAAGTCAAACTACTTTTAACCTTCAAATGCAGTCAAAAGTACTCTGCTCTTGTCAGACCCCACCTGGAGTACTGTGTGCAGGTCTGGAGCCCCCAAGACAAGAAGGATGTGGAATTGTTGGAGCCAGTCTAGAGGAGGCCATAAGGATGCTCAGAGGGCTGCAGCAGCTCTGCTCTGAGGACAGGCTGAGAGAGTTGGGGCTCTGCAGCCTGGAGAAGAGAAGGCTTCCAGGAGACCTTGGAGTGGCCTTCCACTATCTGAAGGGGACCTACAGGAAGGCTGGGGAGGGACTATTGACAAGGTCTGGTAATGACATTATTGTAACACCAGTATAGAAGCATACATTACCAGCTGAGTCAGAACTGTGGCCCTTTTCCTGCTGTGTGTGGGCAGCCCCCTGCATCTGTGCTCATTACAGGTTTGGGACCTAAATGCATTAGATGTGTGCTGGGAGGAAAATGAGCCTGCAAAAGTGGTTTTAATGGAAGGGAGTAGAGATTGCTCTTGGTTGTGAAGGAAGAAAAGCCTCTGAAAAGCCTCTTTACAAGTGAGGGTGGTGAGACACTGGCACAGGTTGGCCAGGGAGGTTGTGGAGCACAGAAGCACAGAATGGGATCAAAGATCACGTTCTGTGCTTCTGTGCTCCACAACCTCCCTGGAGGTGTTCAAGGCCAGGTTGGATGAGGCCTTGAGTGACCTGTTCTAGTGGGAGGTGTCCCTGCCTATGGCAGAGGGTTGGAACTGGCTGAGCTTTGAGGTCCCTTCCAACCTAACCCATTCTATGACTCTGTGATTCTGTGAACACAATGCAGTGAGCACTAAAAGAACAAAATTTGACTGTTGCCATACACCTCAACCTCTCAGAGAGAAGAAAAACATCCTGAGCTAAGATCCAGTTCTTTGGTATCTGCCTCTGTGCTGGTTTGAGGCTAATTGGAACATTTTAATGAGAGAAATTAGATCATTCTCTGTGAAAAGAAAAGAGTGGTGATGGCTGTGGGCTCCCAGCTGGGCTCAGAAGTAACATGATGCCACCTTGCCCACCCAGAAAACTACTGCTCCTCATAACTCTGCCTGGATCTGCAATGCATTTCCCTCTCATATTTACCTATTTCATCATTTAGAAGCATCAAAACAAAGTGACTTTTCAGTGCCATCACTCCTCTGCCCAATCTCTTACAGGGGGGGTCAAGCTTATGCAACATTTCAATTGCAATTCATCACCTTAGGAGAGCTGCTGAACTTTGCAGCAACTTCAAAAGCAATTACCCCAGGAGCAGCTCTGGTGTTTGAAACATTAGGAGCCAGCTCAGCTCCAAATGCCCAAACTATCTGCACTGCTTTTGTTTTTCAATGTAACTCTCTGAAATATAAACAGCTGAAATGTAGTTCTTCCATTCACTTTACCACCTGTGGAGCTGCTGCTGCTGCTGCTTCTGTGCCAGCAAAAGGAGACAAATAAAAGAGGGATGATGAACTGCAGATGTGGCAGCATCAATGGAGAAGAGCAGAGATGTGAGGCAAAGGAGTGTGCTTCATGACTGCTTCTACAGTTCCTCAGTGACTTACAGTGGTAGCAATTTTACTGATCAGAAGGCACACTTTGGAGGTCTTCTAAGAGTTCATTATAACTATATTATCCTCCAGATTTGTATTTCTAGGCTTGCTTCCCAGGAACAGGGAGAATACAACAGATCAGAGCTCTGAAAATTGAAGGAGTGTGCCACAAGAATGGTGGCTAAGCTCTGGAAATCTGTGCCTCCTTAAGTGACTACAGTGAGGGAATTAAATGAGGTAATTTCAGTGAGGAAAGAGCAAACCAGAGCAGAAACAATAAGGGCTGGATTCAATCAGGGATATCTGCCAGTCTTGAGATCACAGCTACCTTTTGGGGCTTTCTGCTTACTCTGAAAACTGAAAAAGGAAAAGAGCTTTGTCTGGAAACCCTGAATTGTGCACCAAGCACACCTTGAGTTTTCTAACTGCCCACACAGGGTTCCTCCAAGTGCTGCCAGGGTTCATAGCCCAGCAGCTGCCACCTTGGTGTCTCCAAGCCTTATCTCTGACTCCTATTAGCATCTGGCTCTGCAGCTTAGGAGGGGCTCACAAAGCCCAGAAACACTGATTCTGGTTGGGACTGGCTGATCTTTGTGGTCCCTTCCAACCCTGACTGATTCTATGATTCTAGCTTGCAAGGCTGTGGGATAACATCCTGGCATTATCAAGAGGGCTGAAGAAAAGCCTCTCCATGTAACTTCTTTAGTGTAATTTCATGTGAACATAATGATCAGAGGACATCTTTACCCTGCCAAGTGCTCAGCCTGTATTTGAAGAAAGGAAATGCTCTCTGTGACATGGTTAGGATGCAAAAAATCCTATACAATCATGAGAACAGCTTCATGGGATTAGATCTGATTTTGTCCAGCTCTCTGCATGCCAGACAAGAGCAAGGGCATAGAGAAGAACAAAAAATTAGGGGTAACATGCCATGATACTTCACAGAATGCATCAGGTTGGAAGAGACTCTCAAAGGTCATCTTGTGCAATCCCCCTTCAGTCAGCAGAGTCATGCCCAATTAGATCAGGCTGCTCAGGGCCCTGTCAAGTCTGACCTTGAATGTCACCAAGGCTGGGATCTCCATCACAGCTCTGGGCAATCTGTGCCAACATTTCACTACCCTCATTGTGAACAACTTCTTCATGTCCCAGTTTATGCCCAGTGTCTAAACTTCCTCCCCAGACCCAAACTTCTTCCTCCCCAGGTCCAAACGTTTTCCTTAGTGTCCAAACTTCCTCTCCCCATGTCCAAACTTCCTCCCCATATCCAAATTTCCTCTCCCTAGTGTCCAAACTTCCTCCCCCCATGTCCAAACTTCCTCCTAATGTTCAAACTTCCTCCTAATGTCCAAAGTTACTTCCCAGGTCCAAATTTCCTCTCCAGGTCCAAATGTCCTCCCCAGGTCCAAACTTCCTCCTAAAGTCCAAAGTTTCTCCCCAGGTCCAAACTTCCTCCCCACATCCAAATTTCCTCTCCCCAGTGTCCAAACTTCCTCCTAATGTCCAAAGTTTCTCCCCAGGTCCAAATGTCCTCCCCAGTCCTAAACTTCCTCCTAATGTCCAAAGTTTCTCTCCACATCCAAATTTCCTCTCCCCAGTGTCCAAACTTCCTCCTAATGTCCAAACTTCCTCCTAAAGTCCAAAGTTTCTCCCCAGGTCCAAATGTCCTCCCCTTGTCCAAATGTCCTTCCCAGGTCCAAACTTCCTCCTCATGTCCAAATGTCCTCCCCACATCCAAACATCCTCCCCATGTCCTATCTTCCCTACCTTGGTGATACTGTGATACCTCCCTTTGCCAGCCTCCACGGATTGGCAGGCCAGGGGCTTCCTAAGCTAGAGGTGCCATTGCATTGATCAACAGCTGTGGAATGCTCTTTCTCTCCTGAACTAGTCCTGAGGTGTTGCTCTTTACTTGCAGGTCGATTTTAGGCAGAGGTCAAAGGCTGAACCTGATGCGTGCCAGCTGCGGGTGAAAGCGACGTTAGGAAGCTAGAACTCAGAGACATTTCTGCTGGGCTTTACAACACAGCCTGCTCGAGGGTTAGATCATATTTATATAGCAAGAGGTTTATGCCAAAGCATCATTCCAACACTACTGACTTTACCTTGGTATATTGCTCACGCTCATGTTCTTGGCTAGAGCCAGACCCTGACGTCTGATTATAACGGTGCATTTTCATTTTCATCTGTCTCGTTCGCTCCTCCACTACTAAGCTTGCTGCAAAAACACACAATGAGAATGAATTAAAAAGAGTGGAATTTTTTTGGAGGGGAGAGAGAAAAAAAAAACAAAACCAAACCAAAAACCCAACAACAACAGCAACAACAAAAAACAACCAACAAAACCCAAACGGTTTAGCAACAGTTTTAGCTTATTTCCATCTCAACGAAACAAAGAGTTATACAAACAGGTGGAACAAGCAGGGTGTGGACACAGAACAAAAGGAGAGCTGCTGTCAGGGAACCAATCACTTCCATTGCAAGTGTCTTTACCTGGATGTGAGCAGACATCTCAAT
Source organism: Pogoniulus pusillus (assembly GCF_015220805.1). Classification (NCBI taxonomy): domain Eukaryota; kingdom Metazoa; phylum Chordata; class Aves; order Piciformes; family Lybiidae; genus Pogoniulus; species Pogoniulus pusillus. The sequence goes on along the minus strand of NC_087288.1, from coordinate 2,718,111 downwards.
TGCCTATACATAACCAAGCTGGTGCAACAGATATGAAAAGGAGTGAAAGAATTTAGGTGGCAGAGGCTCAGTTGTAAACCTGCTAAACCCTCTGGATGCAGGGGACACAAAAGTGTCACCATCTAATGGTGTATTTGCTTCAGTGTAGAAAGCATTACAGGGAAGAAGTCTGAGAGTGAATACATTAAACAGGGATTAAAATGTAGTTTGCAGTAATTGACTCCTGCTGTAGCCTTAAAATGTAACTGCTAAACAGTATTTGTGAGACAGAATTTCTCCATTCCCTTAGGATCATAGAATCAACCAGGTTGGAAGAGACCTCCAAGATCAGCTTAAAGATGTAACTGCTTACCATAGCTAAAGGTCAGTTGTGAGAAAGAAGTTCTCCATTCAACCAATATAGTAAAAGCATAAATTAAAGAAGCAATATTCTGGTAGTGATTTGCCTTTCAAAGCACTACTTTTTGCTCCCTTATGTCATAGAATCAGTCAGAGTTGGAAGAGACCACGAGGAGCATCCAGTTCCAACCCCTCCGCCATGGGCAGGGATGCTTCACACTAGATCAGGCTGTCCAGAGCTTTATCCAGCCTGGCCTTAAACACCTCCAGGGATGAGGCTTCCACCAGCTCCCTGTCCACTTCTATTTCAAAGAAATGATTTGTTATTGTGTTTTTAACTCCCCTGTGGCAATGTTTATGCATATAGGAAAAAAGAACTCTAACCTTAAACCTGTTGTGGTGCTAGAAAGGGCATCTTAGAATCATAGAATGGTCTGGGTTGGAAGGCACCACCAAAGGTCCCTTCCAACCCAGCTACAAATTCTGACATCTACTTGGTAAATACTAGGAGGAGATTGTGAATACTTCTTGTGGTGTTAGAAAGGGCATCTTAGAATCATACAATGGTCTGGGTTGGAAGGGACATCCAAAGGTGTCCTCCAACCCAGCTACAAATTCTGACATCTACTTGGTAAATACTAGGAGGAGAATGTGAATAAATCATAGAATAGTTTGGGTTGGAAGGAACCTTAAAGATCATCAAGTTCCAGCTCCCCTGCCATGGGCAGCAAATGTACTTAGTAATTATGAATATTATAGGACTGTAGAAAGGTTTGGGTTGGAAGGAACCTCCAAAGCTCATCCAGTCCAAGCCCCATGCAGTCAGCAGGGACATCCTCAGCTAGATCAGGTTGCCCAGAGTCCTGTGGAGGCTCACATTGAATATCTCCAGGGATGAGGTCCCAACCACCTTCCTTGGGCAACCTGTCCAACCTTCTTCAATTTAACTGTTATTAACAGCAATTAATATTGGCTATGATTGCCACAGGAAGATAACCTTGCACTTAAAAGGCAAAGAGTGGTGTGAAACCCCCTGGGCTAAGGCTTCCTTAAAACAAATTAACCCTTTTAAGAGGCAACTGCATATTCTGCCACTCTTCATGGCAGAATAACAAATGCAAAGGAACAGTAATAAAAGCAACACCTGGAAACCCATCACTTGCTAACAGCTCTAGAACTAGCTCCCAGACAGCCATCAGTAACCACTCCAAACCCTAGGGGTGCTCACCCCCTTCGTTGTGCTTTGACAGATCACAACATCTCTTAGCTGGAGGTTTGGTTTTGTGTGTGTGGCTGGGGGGTGTCACAAATTCAAGACTGGCATTTCACTTGCAAAACCTCAGCTAAATCTTCTGCTTTGAGGTCAGCCATGGATTTATGAGACTCTCTCCAAGTCATAAAACCCAAGATCTGTGTAAGCAGCCCTTCCCCAGGCTAGTGACAGGAGAGGAGACATCAACTTAAAAGCTGCATGGAAGCAAATTTCCAGCACAGAGAATTTCAAACCACTGGGAAATATTTGTCCTGTTCTTTAAGGCTCATTTATGTGAATTAAGAGGTACCAAAGTTCTCCTGTGGGGGGTTTATGCTGTTATTAACTGTGGGATTCTTTATAGATCTATTCTTTGCAGATCTATTCTTTGATTGCTTTTTGGTGGGTTTTTTTGGCCTGTGCTTTGCAAGCACAAAGGCACAAAAATGAACTCAAGCCACACATTTGCTCAGGGTTGGATATTTCACACTGTGCTACTGCACAAATCATAGAATCACAGAATGGATTGGGTTGGAAGGGACCTCCAAAGGGCATCTAGCCCAACTTCCCTACTGCCAACAGGGGCATCTTTCACTAGACTGGGCATATACCACCCATCATGTGCTTGTGGGATGTCTGTGCATTGGTGGGGTGTGGGGAAAAAATATACAAAGATCACTATGAAAAGAAGGTTGCAGCACTACAGACTGGGGACAGAGTGGCTGAGAGCAGCCAGGGAGAGAGGGACCTGGGGGTGCTGGGAGAGAGGAGCTGATCCAGGTGGCCAGGAGAGTCAATGGCGTCCTGGGCTGGCTCAGGAGCAGTGTGGGCAGCAGGACAAGGGAGGTTCTTCTGCCCCTGTGCTCAGCACTGCTCAGGCCACCCCTGCAGTGCTGTGTCCAGTTCTGAGCCCTGCAGTTCATGAGAAATGCTGAGGTGCTGGAAGTTGTCCACAGGAGGGTGACAAAGCTGGGGAGGGGCCTGGAGCAGAGCCCTGTGAGGAGAGGCTGAGGGAGCTGGGGGTGTGCAGCCTGCAGCAGAGGAGGCTCAGGGCAGAGCTCATTGCTGTCTGCAGCTGCCTGCAGGGAGGCTGTAGCCAGGTGGGGTTGGGCTCTGCTGCCAGGCAAGCAGCAACAGAAAAAGGGGACACAGTTTCAAGTTGTGCCAAGGGAGGTCTAGGCTGGATGTTGTTAGGAAGTTGTTGTCAGAGAGAGTGATTGGCATTGGAATGGGCTGCCCAGGGAGGTGGTGGAGTCTGTGTGGCTGGAGGTGTTGAAGCCAAGCCTGGCTGGGGCACTTAGTGCCATGGTCTGGTTGCTTGGCCAGGGCTGGGTGCTAGGTTGGACTGGCTGAGCTTGGAGGTCTCTTCCAAGCTGCTTGATTCTATGATTCTATGATTCATGCCCCTCCTTCCACACTCCTTGTTTTAAACCAGGAAAATTCAGCACAGGAAAATTCAGCACAGAAAACAACATCAGAACTCCACTCCAGCTAAGAATTAAAGGCAGGAACTAAAGTTATGGTCTCAGTCCTCAATCCCCCGCACGCAGAGGCTCCGATCTAGGGAAAATTCTGCACAGGCACAATGGCATTTGTGGGCCCAGAGATGATTCCAGGTGACTAATTATGTGTACCTTTAATTGCAATGAGTGCAGTTCCACCACCAGCACAGCTCCATGGACGTTGCATGGAGGTATCCCAGGGGCAAAATTGAGGCGCTTCAGGTGCAGTTTGAAAAGGTGGCCTCTTAAGGACAGATACCAAAGGATTAAGATACATCAGTTGGTGCCTGAAGTATGATAACCTCAGGTGTCTTAATCCTGTCATACATGCATGAAATAGACTGAGGGTATCAACTCAGAGGGAGAATTGAGACCCCTCTAAAAGTTCAGCCCTGTGCATGTATCGTGCATGGATCACAGGTACTCTAAACAAGAACCCTTTCATCGTGGGGCTTTTAGAGCTTCAGCCTGTCAACTGCACACAAAACTAAGCAATTTCTGTCACAGAATGCTACACTGTCCCATTTACAATGCCTGAGAAAGGCTGTTCTGTAGGAGATGCTGCTTTGGTGACTCTGCAGTCAAGGAGGGCTCAATATTCACCCCTAGGGCTGTAACTCTCGGTTTTTAATGCCATGTTTAAACCCCTAACCTTAACAACATACTTATATCCTGCTTTCCTTTTTAGATATCATCATCTAAAATGAGGACTGTCCAACAGATCTAAATCCCCTAATGGAGCAATGTGGGGTCATGCTTGGAGTAAAATGTAATTCAGCAGGAGATGGTGATGGACTTCTCAGCAAGCAACTGTGTGAAACGTTAAACCCGCTCTGAAGAACCCCACCTGAGTTCTCTCTGTGAACATCTGAGCACATGTTAGAGCTAGTTCACCTCTAGGATGGAAATCAACTCTGGGATGGAAATTGTCATCTGCCTGCTACAGTCTTTGGATGTTAATCACAAGAAGCAGGAAAAAGCAGAAGCTCTAGAACAGGAGGGAAAAGCACATCAGGAGAAGCTGTAACAACCATAAGCGACAGCACCATACGGCCACATTGCTTTCTTGGAACACAGCTGCTTACCACAGGGAATGAAATCTTGACATCAACAACACCTGAAGAGCTTAAGCTGCCTCTTAGGAAAATAAGGATCAACTTTTCTTTTCGGACACCAATGTTTAGAGTGGGGTTTGCTGGAGATCCTGAGAGGTAGAACTAGGCAGTAATTGACAGAATGGAGCAAGGCAGACCCAGGAATTTTACATTTCAGTGTGGTCCTAGAACTCAGAATGTGGACATTTGCCATAAGCGTCTCTAATTAGTGGTGCAGCCACCACGAGTAGCAGTTGTGATGATCTGTTAGTCTCTCTGGTGGCAGAAGTCATGTTCCAAAGAGCTGTAATTGTAATCTCTTTGTCAAGGGCTGCTGATTCAGGTGTGACATCAATCACAGGATCATTTAGGTTGAAAAAGACCTTCAAGATCATGGAGTCCAAGCATTATCCCTACTCCACCAAGCCCAGCAGAAGCAACTGTAAGAAGAGAACTCATTAAGCATCCTGTGCCAATGAGAGGTGTAGGCTTAGAGCTAAAGCTATTCCTGCTGCTAAAGCTGGTGAAGGTTGTGCAACAGTGATGTACACAGCGACTAAGCCATGCAGGAGAGAAAGGACACACGGACAGATGGAATCAAAATGTTGCACTTCAATTCCACTACAACACTTATAGCCCAGTCTGACATCCCAGGTGTGCTGAGCCTGCCTGGGATGGAGGCAGTTCTCTTCACAGCAGCCTGTTTGGTGCTGAGTTTGGGATCTGTGACTAAACGATGCTGATGACACAGAGGTGCTTTAGCAGCTGCTGAGCTGCTGCTTGCACAGCACCAAGCCCTCCTCTGTTTCTCACCAAGCCTTTGCCTTCCCAGCAAGTAGGCTGGAGACTGGGAGGGCAAATAGCTGGGACAGCTGACTACCCACTGAGCAAAGGGTTGTTCCATACCACAGAGCATCATCCTCAGCAGTGTTTCCAAGGTAGATGGTGCTCAGAGAGGGGCTGGGTATTGGTCTGCTGCTGGGAGGTAGTGAGTGCCTGCCTTTGTATCCCTTGGGTGATGTTCATGGAGATTTCCTTCTCCTTCAGTTATCTTTTTCTCTCTGCACTTATTCAGCTGTATTTATCTTGGCTCCTTATTGCTCTTCCAATTATCTCATCCTGCTGGGAAGGGTGGAGTAACTGAATAAGGGATTAGCTGCTGGCCTGGGTCATGTCACCACACCAAGCTACCAGTGTAGTTCTGAATGGTCTTATGTCAACCAAAGAAAAGTTCCCTCAGCTACCACTTCATTTATTATTCAGGTCACTGCTAAGCCCCAGCTGGTTTCCACTGAGGATGAGATTCAAAGGAAGGAGGCATAGTCTACAGAGATTAAGACCATCTCCCATCCCCTAGCAGGTCATCAGTTGGGTCTCCTCCTTACATGTCACTGAAGACAGAGCAGCTTGTGCTGTAATTCATAGCAGCCCAGCCCATGGTCTTGCAAAAAGCAGATTTAGGAGAGAAAGGAGATGTGTGGCTTGATTTGGGTCACAGGCTCACAGGATGTCAGGGGTTGGAAAAGACCCAAGGAGATCATCGAGTCCAACCCTCCTGCCACAGCAGGAACACCACAGTCTAGCTCAGTGCACACAGGAACACATCCAGACAGGGCTGGAAAGGCTCCAGAGAAGGAGACTCCACAACCTCTCTGGGCAGCCTGTGCCAGGGCTCTGGGACTCTTACAGTCAAGAAGTTCCCCCTTGTGTTGAGCTGGAACCTGCTGTGCTGCAGCTTCCATCCATTGCTGCTTGTCCTATCCCAGGGAGCAGTGAGCAGAGCCTGTCCCTCCGTCCTGACCCCCAGCCCTCAGAGATTTATAGACATTTATTAGATCTCCTCTCAGTCTTCTCTTCTGCAGACTAAGCAGCCCCAGGTCCCTCAGCCTCTCCTCATCAAGCAGTGCTCCAGTCCCCTACTCATCCTCGTAGCCCTCTGCTGGACTCTCTCCAGCAGATCCCTGCCCCTCTTAAACTGGGGAGCCCAAAACTGGACAGTACCCAAGATGAGGTCTCAGTAGGGCCGAGTAGAGGTGGAGGAGAACCTCCCTTGATCTGCTGGACACACTCCTCCTAATACACCCCAGGACTCCACTGGCCTCTTGGCCACCAGAGCACATTGCTGTGCCATGGATGTTCTCCACCAGCACTCCCAGGTCCCTCTCCACAGGGCTGCTCTCCAGCAGTCACCTCCCAGCCTGTACTGCTGCAGTTTGTTATTGCTCCCCAGGTGCAGCACTCTGCACTTGTCCTTGTTCAACCTTATTTTGTTCTGAGAGCTGTGCCCAGCTCTCCAGTCTGTAACTATTAACTGTCCTTAACTATTTACACATGGGAAGAACTCTGACAACAGAAGGCTCTTCAGTTTAGCAGACACAGGTACAGTAGTGCCCAGTAGCTACGAAATTAGGCAAAGTCAGCCAAGCAATAAACCAGACATGTTTAAAAAGCCAGGTGCTTAAGCACAGGGATGATTGCTTGTAGTCACAAAGCAAAAATCTCCTTCTAAAAGCCACTCCTGGATGGGCACAGTGCCTGAATGTCTGGTGACATTACTTGATCTCTGAAAATACTGGAACTGGTTGCCCAGGGAGGTGGTTGAGGCCCCACCGCTGGAGACACTCACAGTCAGACTTTACATGGCCCTGGGTAGCCTGATCTAGGTGGAGGTGTCCCTGCTGACTGCAGGGGGGTTGGACAAGATCACCTTTGAGGGTCCTTTCCAGCCCCAAGCTATCTGTGAATCTGAGAACCATCCTGGTTTTAGCAGGCTACAGCAAACCTGTGGAGGTTTTGGCACTGGCTATACCACCTGCTGCAACAGGGAAGCCTGCAGAAAGGACACAATTTGCTCTTGAGGTACTTTGAGATGGTTAAGATACGGAGGAGATGCAGGCAAAGAGCACAGTTTGGAAACCCTCTAAGTATTATCTGTGCTATTAAAGGTTGGAGTAAGCTGTGCAACGAGAAGATAATGGCACCAAGGTTGCTGTAACCCTTACCAGCTGAAATCACACAACCTTTAAGGGAAGGGGGAAAGGCTACAAGTGTACAAGGACAGGAAGATCTGCTTACACGAGGAAGCTACTGCAAACCAAGCTGGGGTGAAAAATGATCTCATAGAAACTTGGTTTACAGTTGTGCTGTTTCTCAGGCACAACGAGCAGGTGCTGGTAGGGAACCTGCACTTACCCCAGAGGCCACCAGAGAGCTGACCTGTCCTTTGCTCTCATTCTTCGCAGCAGGAGGAAAGGTTGATAAGGGCAAGCAGCTCCAGCTATAACACACCTAGAGGCATGTGCACTTAGCTTTCCTCCATGACAAAAGCCAAGAGCTTCACCTGCCTGTGCTGCTTAGATACTCTGTGGAAGGGAATCGATGGCAAAACAAAGACTCTGGGTTGAGGAACTGAGAAATGGAAGAGGAAGAAGCTAGCAGAGAGCTGACCTATTCTTCACTCTCAATCTTCACAGCAGGAGGAAAGGTGGATAAGGACAAACAGCTCCAGCTATAATGCACTTAGCTTTCCTCCAGGACAAAAGCCAAGAGCTTCACCTGCCTGTGCTGCTTAGATACTCTATGGAAGGGAATTGATGGGAAAACAAAGACTCTGGGTTGAGGAATTGAGAAATTGAAGAGGAAGAAGCTAGGCAGAACCAATGTCCAGAAGGGAAATAAAGCAGTGGTGAGATTTGGATGGGAGAATCCTCTAGTGTGGTGAGCAAAGGAAGGAAGGAGGAAGAGGAGCATTCCCTGGCTGTGTGTCACAGCAGAGAACTCACACTGCTGTTGCAGCACAATGAAGGACTGCAGAAATAACACAGAGGGGTCAAGGCTATTTCTGCTCAGCCCTTAGGATGAGCTTTGCATTATGCACACCTGTGGTCAATTCCATGGCTTCACAAACCCCGAGGAAATTTCACTATGAAATGTACAAAACCACATCAAACTGCTGAAATCATGAGCAGAGGAATGCTTGGAAATACAAGGTCAGCTAGACTGAAAAATCCATATGGTGCTAAGATACAGAACTTGCTGCTGCTTCTCTGCACAGATGACTTCAAAAGGTACTCATCTGCATGTTGCAGATAGCGAGGGAGAGGAGTCTGAAGCCTGCTCTGCAGCCCTGGTCCCTGCAACTGACTAGAATGTGCTGTGGCTCCTTAAACCCTTTATGCATGGGTTTCCTTCCCATGGGAGCTGATACTGCCCCACATCTCCTCCCAGACCAAAACTGAGGCATGGCCAAGACACATACTCAGGCTGCCAAGCTGAGAAGCGAATTGGGATCTCCCAGCAGATGCAGAGGCATAGTGGCTGCCTTGAGTTTAAGCACTCACTCCAGAAGGAAGCCAACAGAAACATCTGAACCAACTGATGCAACACTCAGTTCTACCTCAAAGGGTTTCAAACAGAAGCTTGCATTTAAAAGCAAACAAGAAAACACAACACAAGCTTTGAAAAGGGAAAGAAAAGTTAACTGCTGCTTTTGGTAGCAATCCAGGTTAACCTCTCTGTAACCTGCTTAAGGCTTCAGTGCAACCCTTTCCACTCATTAAATGGAACAGATTGCTTTTGGTAGCAGTCCAGGTTAACCTCTCTGTAACCTGCTTAAGGCTTCAGTGCAACCCTTCCCACTCATTAAATGGAACAGATTGCTTTTGGTAGCAATCCAGGTTAACCTCTCTGTAACCTGCTTAAGGCTTCAGTGCAACCCTTCCCATTCATTAAGTGGAACAAAGGCTTGATGCTTTTTTGTGTTGTAGAGTCACCTGGTGAGTGTTCACATCTGCTTTCCTTCTTATCTACATCTTTTGTCGCCCCTGTAACTCCTCCCAGTCCCCATCTCCCACTCACCTACTGTCTAGTCTTTTAATCTCTCATTCTGTACTGGCAAAGACACAGTTATCAGTAAGGCACTGTTTAAGCTATTCATGGTCCCCCAGAACTGCCAGCACTCCACTTCTACCTCTTTTTCTGCCCAGCTCTTTTTTTCCTCCAGGTTCCACCGGCATTCAGCACCCCTGAGCCAGAAGAACCTGTGCATGTAAAGACTCCATCATCTTCCACACACTCCCAAATCCTGGGTCAGATCCATCCAAATCTTGTGGAGACAAGTCCTTTTATAAACCCATTGCAGGCATGCTCTGGTTTGTCTCTATCAAGCTAATTGTTTCACACACAGAAGCATCCCACTGCAGCCCAAATCACAGGGCAGGGCTTGTGCACTTGAAAGAGGCATTAAAAACTCCCTGCCATGATTCATTTGGTTTGTTCTGTTTGAGAGAAAGAGAAATACTGAAGATTTATTTTTTTTAATCACAGAACTTGTAAATATCAACCACTCTGAGCACTCTCTGAAGACATTGCATAGTACATCCTCAACAAGCATAATCCTAGGATCCTAGGATCGTGGTGGTGGGAGATCACCTTGGAAATGAACAACCTCTAATTGCTACTCTCTATATTAAATATTATTTCCTTCTCATTTTTCTTTCACACATTATCATGAAAACCTACCCCCAAGTATTGGTGTGGCTGTTGGGAGCCTGCAGGCAGGGGAACATCTGCTGTATGTTTTACCTAGGCAAGGATGAATGTGACAGAGGGATTCAGCCTTCCAGAGAGCTGAGAAGTTGTAGGAGATGTTGTGATTGAAGTCCAACTCGTTTGACCTTGGCCCATTCAAAGCCTGTATTCAGAGCACAACTTCCCCAGACTCAAGACTAGAGGTCAGAACGAGTTAATCTGTGCTGCTGTTTACACAGATTAGTGTTTGGATGTTAACATTAAAAGGGATTCATTTATTTTTCTTCTTCTTTTTGTTGGGTTTTTTTCCCTCTCCAAGCTTCATTCTGATTTTGAGATAATGCCTGCTCTCAGCAAAAAGACATAAAGACTTCCCTACTAAGTTGCCTTGAGAGGGATATGATAGACTACACTTTTCACACCATGAGACAGCCTTAGGTACCTGTTATTTGAGCTCATTGACTCACTGGTATCAGCACAGGCATGGAGAATTCCCAGCAGGTCAAATTCACAGGTGTCTGCCACTGGAAACCTGCCTCACAGCCTGCCAAACCCTCTGCTTGTCAAGGGCTTGTCAGGTCAATAAAACACAGCTCATTCTTCAGCATCTCTCTGCATACAGGGGATAGCTTCTAGCCAACATCACCAAAACACAGCTCATTCTCCAGCACCTCTCTGCATACAGGGGATAGCTTCTAGCCAACATCACCAAAACACAGCTCATTCTTCAGCATCTCTCTGCATACAGGGGATAGCTTCTAGCCAACATCACCAAAACACAGCTCATTCTTCAGCATCTCTCTGCATACAGGGGATAGTTTCTAGCCAACATCACCAAAACACAGCTCATTCTTCAGCATCTCTCTGCATACAGGGGATAGTTTCTAGCCAACATCACCAAAACACAGCTCATTCTCCAGCACCTCTCTGCACACAGGGGATACTTTCTGGCTATCATCACCTCCAATTATTGCTAAACCCAGACCTATAAAACATCCTCCACATCTGCCGAGAGCTGTGGCTCGCAGATGTGCAAAGCTCAAGACTGATTCAGGTAAAGCCTTCATCTCTGTGTGAAGTTTACCTCAGTGGAGCTGCTTCTCAGCCATCCAAACATACTGCAGTTCAGGAGGAAAATCAGAAATCCCACGAGAAACCATCTTCAGATTCCAGAGAGGGACATCAGATAGCTCATAGATACAAAACAACCTCCTCATCCATTATACACTGTTAACTAACATCCTGACACCCCAAATAAAGGGAGAGGGGGGAAAAATCAGTGTTCACAGTTGCCAAGCATTTGTTTAAAACCAAAATAATGACAGAAATATTTACCTGTGGTGGAAGAGTTAAAAGCTTCTTGCTCTTCAATGAATTAAATGCACGGGATGATGGAAACAGGGAGGGAAAAAAAAGCACAAAGAAATCAGCAAATTGAAAGTTAGAGAAAGGAAATGTGTTAGAGGTGACAATGGCATGTAACAGCAGGCAGGACTCCAGTACATGTCAAAGTAATGTGGGAAAAGAAAAGTGAGAAACCATGACAAAGAAAAGAGCCTATGAGTTTGGGGGTTGGGGGTTTTTCTTCCCCCTCCTTTAACAGGAGCAATGAAGTTATTGAGAAGCAGGTTGTGGAGTCTTTAAAGCCTTCTCCTGGAGCAGTATTCTGAAGGACACACACAAACCAACCCCATTTAAATGGCTTTCAGTGCCACTCTGGAGCCCAGTTTTAGATTCAGAAGCCTTTTTTATTGCTGGGTTTTTTGAGTGTTACTAATGTATTACCTCTTAATTAAACCCCCACAGCAGCCAACAGCCATGGGGACCGCTGAAGAATAATCAACCTGTAAGGAAAAGATGAGAGATCCTGAGGCTCACAAGAGTCAGCAGCATGGAGGGGGAAAAAGAAAACACTCTCCACCACGAGTAAAGATTCCACAAGCTGCCTCAAAGTAGGCAGTGCCACCTCATCATTTCCAAACCAAACCAGGAACATGAAGACAAAACAAACAGTGCTAAAATTCTAACCTCTAAAATCGCTGTGATTTATTCTTTGGCCATTCCAGTCTTACACTGATGGATCAGGGAAAGGCTTTAAGTGAAAGGGTTTGGTCTTTCAGTATCACTCAAGCCCCAGTCTTGCTGCAATGACATTTCAAGGCTCACACATGTGGGTACAAAATGGTATTCACTAGCTGCTCACTCTTTTAGGATCTGAAGTTGGTTGACTGTTGGAAGGTATTTCCAGCTCAGATGTGTTATTTGACAATGTACTGACTTGCTGTATGAAATTCTGACTCTCAGCTGTTAAAAGCAAACACTTCACCCCTCTGTGATGTGATTACCATTAAAGACTTGTAATTAATACACATGAACTTTGCACAAGCAATCTTCATTGGGCACCAGAAGAGTCTTCCCCATAGCATTTCCCTCAGCAGCACACGCACAGACACTTCACCCTGCACCCAAGCTGTGTACAAATCTCATGCAGCATCCTCTAAGATGAGCCAAGCTGCAGCAACAATTACTGCTGGGCACACTTTTGCTTTTCTAAAGGTCACTGCTTACAGCCTCTTGCTGTCACCAGGTGCCACCGGGAGCACATCCACCACCGGTTCGCTTAGGTTTACAGGTGCTCTTGACACGGCAACAGGCTGCTGATTGTCACAAGGCTTACTCTCATTATAGGACTTCTGAACCATGCAATCACATTGGTGAAGCCAGGAAAAAGAAATCATGCAGTGAAGAGCCAAACAGAAGCAGATACAGGGCGGGGAAAGATCTGTTTTGCATGAATCAGCTGTCAGAGACCATTACCACACTGCACATGTCCTTCTCTGGCTCATACATTTCAACAGTGCACAGTTGTTGTTTTTTCTTCTTTACTTGCTGGATCTCCTAGCAGGATCCCTAATATTCATCTACAGCAGCTCAAAGCAAGTGCAGAAAAAGGCTGTATTACTTTCCTTCATTCATAAAGAGATGCCATATTAATTCCCTTCATTCACAAGCAGATGCCCCATCACACAAAGTGTAGAGACCCACCCTTGAATCCTAGTCAAGCAAGAGTTCCTGTGCTGGTTGCCAGTTGCAGTGCCAGAGGATAGAGCACAGAAATATGCTTCACACATTTAAAACCCACATAACTGCATAACCAAGTTGTGATAGGAAGAGCCAAGGAACGAAGCTGACGCAGAATCCACTGCACCTCTGAATGATTTGCACAGTTCCCCCTTCAAAGTGAGGCAAATAAAAAAGCCACTGATGCCAACCTGTGCTCAGCACAAAAATGAACACACCACTGTCCTTACCATGGCTTAGAATTTCACTGCTTTAGCCACCAAGCCAAGACTTCTTTGTATTGTGAGGTCCTTATACAAAAGGGTCAGGTAAAACAAAGAAATAACAAGAGTAAGCTTCTTAAAGCAGTGTAAGGTGGGGAAATTGCTAAAGGATGACACTGAAACCACACACAGGCACACATACACCAGGTTAGCTTGCAATGTTCAGAGATCTCAAGAACTTCAGTCCCAGTCACATCCCATTGTGCCTTGCACTCGAGGAAATACTCTTGATGGGGTTGCAAAGGGAAGAAATAACAGCCAGGTCTTCCTGCAGTGGCATTGGCATCAAAATCAAAACCAGGCTGCCTGAAAATTACAGAAGCCTACAAGCTCAGCTGCAACCATGTTCAAATGGCTCATATAGTGGAGCATAACAAATTACTAGCACTTGGAATTGTTCCACGTGAAAATAAACTACCTCCCTCCAGCACTCTGAAATCAGGCAAAGTTGCTGTCCCCTTCAGAACCAAGAAGATTGGTTGGTTGGTTGCTGTTTTGAGGCTTCAGTCCTTAAATTGGACTTCTTTTCTCTGCATTTAAGAGTCTATTTTTTGTCCTCTAGTCCCGATCAGAAGTCCCAATCCCATTTCTGTAATGCAACAGGGACCACCACTTTGGCCCTGTCTGTAAGAATCACTTCTATGAGATTTTTCTCCTGCAGACCCTTTATAAACTGCCTCTGGTTTATGATTCTCAAACTGCCAACCAAGACGTCTGCTAGAGACCAGGAAACAGCCACATCTCAAGTTCTGAACTTGCCAATGGCAAAATGGAATGTCCCAGATTCAAAGCCCAGTCCTACAGCAGGGTATGAACATTTACCACTGTGTGACACAGAGTAAAACACTTCTCTCTTGATTTCTCATGCTGAAAATCACTACCAGTCTCCTACTCCTTCGTTAATTCTCATCTGTTGCATCACAAGAGCTTTAAGGAGTAATAAAATCATTTGACTGCATTTTTCTATGCCTCCTTAACATGCAAAATATGCAATCCCCCTCCCAACCTCAGTATAGAGACATTCAATTACATCTGTTTTTACAGCAATCACTGTGGTATGTAAAGCAGACATAGATGCAGATATTTGGGTGTACAATCAACCCTCTTGCCACACCAGAGTTTAAATAGAGTACAAAAGAAGAGCTTTAGTATAAACAAAGACACCTTATGGTATATCACACTGGATTTCCTTGAGTCCCAGGAGGTCAATACCCACCACCAAAAAGCAGTTTATTTAGAAGTGAAGAGAATGTTCCCTGTGACATCTGCATAGTGCACCAGATGTTGGCATCATTTATACCCATGATGATGATGATGATACCCATTTATACCTTGACTGCCAGTTTAAATGAGTAAAGACACAACTCAGTTCCAAGCACAGTAAAGGAAAACCTTTTACAGACCTCAGTACACTTTGGATTCAGTCCTGCATTAGAGTCAGATTGCTTCTAGTGGCTCCATTTGACCCTGGTACTCATTAGACAGGGGATTAAAGAGGTGAAACTGATGTTTATGTTTGACACTGTAAACCAGAGCAAGTGGAATGGCCTCACAGTCTGACTGAATTCAGTTTCTTTCAGCAGGATCAAGTTTATGCACACTGTCATATTTATTTCAGAAGACACTGACCACATGGTCTAAAAACCATTTCATAGAATCCATTTCACTGAATTCTTCTCTGCAAATGTGACCTCACCTTGGACAAAGCATCAGATCAGAAAACCTCCCCTTCAAAAGGACAAAGCAGTCACTTAGCCAAACCCAAAGTGCTTTACAGAGAAGGAAATCTCTTTAGGCTCTTCAGCTGCCTGTGCCACAGAGGCAGGATGATGCAGAGCAAAGGGAAGGCTACGCCGCATCCTACTCAGACATTGGGTACATGAGACGCAAGCAGATCGACCACAGGGGTAAGTAAGAGCTGAGGGAAACCACTCCACAGGTGTTCACACCAGCAACAGCTTTCTCAACCTAGAGCAGTTTTAGCCTTCTGCTCAACTTTCATTTTCCCTCTCCTCTTCTGCACACCTCCCATCTCTGCTCATGTTTGGGCTATGTTCAGCATTGATTTCCAACGCCTTTGACAAAATATAAACCAGTAGTTCATCCTCAACACACCAAGCATCAAGAACAGCAGAGAGATGACAGATAAATATACAAGGGAAAGCCAACTTCAAATGAAACTGAAAGCTTCTCCACCATTGCATCTTGCACCATGTTCCAAAACTGCAGACAAAACGTGAAAGAAATCTGAAATTCATTACATATTCCATTGCCTTAAGAAGCTCCCAACTTACTACTATGCAGAAAGAAATTCATTGCTTATTCCATTTTCTTAAGAAGCCCCCAAATTACTGAGATACAGGAAGAAATTACTTATTCCATTTCCTTGAGAAGCCCCCAAATTACTGATACATAGAAAAGAATTAATTACTCATTCCATTTCCTTAAGAAACCCTCAACTTACTGATAGGCAGAAAGAAATTAATCACTCATTCCATTTCCTTAAGAAGTCCCAAACTTACTGATAGGCAGAAAGAAATTCATTACTTACTCCATTTCCTTAAGAAGCCCCCAACTTATTATTATGGAGAAAGGAATTCATTACTTATTCCATTTCCTTAAGAAGCCCCCAACTTACTGATAGGCAGAAAGAAATTAACCACTCATTCCATTTCCTTAAGAAGTCCCCAACTTACTGATAGGCAGAAAGAAATTCACTACTCCATTTCCTTAGGAAGCCCCCAAATTACTGATGTACAGAAGGAATTCATTACTTACTCCATTCCCTTAGGAAGCCCCCAACTTACTGATACACAGAAAGGAATTCATTACTTACTCCATTCCCTTAGGAAGCCCCCAACTTACTGATACACAGAAAGGAATTCATTACTTACTCCATTTCCTTAGCAAGCCCCCAACTTACTGATATACAGAAGGAAGTTCATTACTTACTCCATTTCCTTAGGAAGCCCCCAAATTACTGATGTACAAAAAGAAGTTCATTACTCCATTTCCTTAGTAAGCCCCCAACTTACTGATATACAGAAAGGAATTCACTACTTATTCCATTTCCTTAGGAAGCCCCCAGCTTACTAGCATGCAGAACCAGTGTAGTTTGTAACTAGAGTGCAGCCAATCCTTGGTTCACTACAAAACACAGAGGACTCGTGTAAAGGTTGAAGTTACTAAGCCCCACTTGCATTACTGTATAGCTCTTTCAGAATGAACACATGTATAAAACACAAAGAGATATGTTTTTAAAGTATTAAGTGAAGGTGTGCTATGGCATCACTCAGAAGATTGCATGTTCATGCAAGCCACCACCCACAAAAAACCCCTGTGGCAATGTATCATGACAAAAAGGTCACGGCCAACGGTATCATCTATTTGAGAAAGCAACCTGTCAACAGTTCTACCAAGCACCACAACATTTCATCACTGGAAGCATTCCCACGAAGAAGATAAACCTTGCAGTCCATGGCAAGCACAGTTGTCCCTTGCAGGCAGTGAGAAAAGAGGCTTTTTAAACACAGAAGGCAACCTGAACGGACAGACGTTATCGACTGTGCCATTTGACTTGACCATAACAGCTCTGCGTACGCTGCGTTGCTAGAAAAGGAAACAGTAACATCCATACTCATTTCATGTGAGGAGGTAAAAAAGAACTCCCACAATCATCAGGTCTAGGTTGGTAGCTGTTTGGGTTTGGGTTTTTTTCAGCATTCTTTGCCTGCTTATTTGACTCTCAAGAAAGAAAGAGCTGATGACCTGTGCATTCGCAGCCCTTATTCACGGAACTCCAGAAGAAGGACAGGTTTGTGATATTTATTACTACCCCATGGCAATAACAACCATTAATATAAAGCACAATGAGGAAGAGTGTGAAAATACCATCAATATCTTTGCCCCTGGTCAAACAAGATGCCTGTGACCCTAAAAGCAGGCGAACATAAAAGGGTGGCTAGAAAATTAAGGCAATTTAACCCACACGTAGTAATCCGCTGCTCAAACTCTTACTGGGTTTCCCAGCCCACAAATATGCTTCCATGCTCTTCTGTTGCTTGATTTGCAGAATTATAGTTATCAAAAGAGACTTTAGGCAAAGTAAAGGTAAGAAATCAAAGAGTCTGAGCTGCCAGGAGCTCAATATTTGATACCTTGCTCTATACTGCCACTTCTTACTGGAACCTGCGGGAGTTGTCTTCCCCTGCGACTGCTGAAGGAGGTGTCTGCAGGAGGAGACTGTGTGGGGCTCCCTTGTTGATGTATCCTGCAAACGAAATGGAGAGAGAAGTGAAATGACCCAAATGCAGAGGATGCTTCTCTTCTGAATTCTAACCACACATTAAGCTGTAAATACTGAAGATGAGGTTGAAGAAGGTTGCAGTTGGTGCATGCCATATACATACACTCAGGTCTAAGTACTAAGGTAACATAAAAGGCTTCACATTTAATTTCTCTTAACTAATTTCAGCCAAGGAGAAATATTTCCCTTTGGCTTGCTGCTGTGCTGTTGTTCTGCACACCCCCAGCTCCTTCAGCCTCTCCTCATGGGCCTGGAACAAAGCCCTGTCAGGAGAGTCTGAGGGACCTGGGGGTGTGCAGCCTGGAGCCAGGTTGGAAGAGCTCATCCAGTCCAGCCTAGCACCCAGCCCTGTCTAATCAACTAGACCATGGCACTAAGTGTCCCATCCAAGCTTTGCTTGAACACCCCCAGGGATGGTGACTCCACCACCTCCCTGGGCAGCCCATTCCAAAGCCAATCACTCTCTCTGGGAAGAATAAATCTGGTAATGTATTTTGTCATCATCTGAGTTACTGCAAAAAGGACAAAAGAACAATGACAAAGCACAGGAAATGTTTGATCCCTGCTTCCCAGATTCATCCCTGCTTCATCCACAGATGAAGATTGTGTCAGTGGATCTCAGACTGATTTCATATAATCATAGAATCAAGCAGAGTGGAAGAGACCTCCAAGCTCATCCCGTCCAACCTAGCACCCAGCCCTAGCCAGACCATGGCACTAAGTGCCTCATCTAGGCTTTTCTTGAACACTTCCAGGAACAGTGACTCCACCACCTCCCTGGGCAGCCCATTCCAATGCCAATCACTCTCTCTGCCAACAACTTCCTCCTAACATCCAGCCTAGACTGATTTTTGCCTCACAAAACAGAGGGACTGCTCAGCTTTACCTTTGAGCTTATCTGCAGTGAAGGTAAACACCAGAGCAATTCCATATGTATGTGCAACACAGCAGAGCTAATAACACAGGCAAGGAGTAAATAACACTGCAGATCATCACAACACAACTTTTGGTACTGTCACAGGTGGTCTACTTCCAAAACCACCTTAGAGGTGGATTCCCAAACCCGAAATCAGATGGATCCCAAGAGGCGTCGACTCGGCCGGCAGCAGTCCTACCTTTCTGTTTCAGCTGCGGAGCCTTTCCTAGTTTGTTTTTGGCTGCTATATCTCTCCACTTTCCTGGCCTGCCTGTGAAATGACATGTCAGAAAAGAAATAAACAAAGGAGAAAAAAGAACACAGAAAGGTGAAGGTTATTTAGTAAGGTGTTGTAAAGGTAACAACAGAAACGGTTGGCAGATGAGAAAGCGACAGCTTTGGTGAACTCTAGGTTGGAGATTAGTTTTGGTCGAGGGTGATGATGTGAAAGTTATGAGGTTCCCCAAACAGGGGAGGTAACACCAGTCCTGACTGACCCTGCAGCTAGCTCCCACTTCACAAATCCTCCTTTGATTGCAATTGATTGTAACCAAACTGCTCATTGCTTGATTACAAACAATACCCTCTCGTAGGACTTTCAGTCACCTCCTAACTGCGTGAAAAAGTAATGCAGGGTAGACAGAGGGAAAATAATTTGATCAGAGACATCTTTCATCATTAATCAGAGGGGAGTGGGGGGGTGGGAAAGCACTGCAGAAAGAACCAGAAAGTACTATTCAAACATACACCTTAGGAGTTGCTTTAAAACCCAAATTTGACAAGCAAACCCAACGATGCACCAGGTCAGATGTAAAGAATGCTGTCAGACTCCCGTGACTAACTTGGCTTTTACAAAGTCTCACCATGTTCAAACCTGGTAGAGTTTAGAAAGGGCTTAAAACTCTTTGTTTTCTATTCAGTGTAAATAAAGCAGA
This sequence comes from Pogoniulus pusillus, assembly GCF_015220805.1. NCBI lineage: Eukaryota > Metazoa > Chordata > Aves > Piciformes > Lybiidae > Pogoniulus > Pogoniulus pusillus. Next base: position 2,698,894 of record NC_087288.1, on the reverse strand, counting down.
AGTTTATTTTGTTCCATGGCTCCTTTCTTACCTAAATCTGTGAGGGAATTCATCTGACAACTGAAGGGTGAGGCACTAGGTGCCTCTGACAGTGGAAGCATTTGCTTTGATAGGAGTAAGGACAATGAAGGGTAACATGGTTAAATACTTTAAAGAATAAAGGTGAAGCTTGTTCCACCATTATGTCCCAGGACTGCAGAAAGAGAGAGGGAGAGAGAGAGGGGAAGGGAGAGAGAGAAGGAAACAGGAAAGGAGAGAGGGAGGAAGAAAGGGAGAGTGGGATGGAAAGACAGATCTAGACAGATAGAGAGACAGAGAGAGGGAGACTGAGATGGAAAGACAGATATAGAAAGATAGGGAGACAGGGAGACAGAGCAAGGGACAGAGACAGAGAAAGAGAGAGAGAGGGAGGGAGGAGGGAAAGAAGACAGGAGAGAAGGAGACAGAAAGGGATGGAAAGATAGATATAGATAGATAGGGAGACAGAGAGAGAGGGAGAGAGGGATGGAGAGATAGATATAGACAGATAAGGAGACAGAGAGAGGGAAAGAGAAAGGGAAGGAGGGAGGGAGGGAAAGAGGAAGGGAGAGAGGGATGGTGGAAAGATAGATATAGACAGATAGGGAGACAGAAAGAGAGATAGAGACAGAGAAAGACAGAGAGAGATAGAGAAACACAGAGAAAGAGGGAGAGAGGAATGAAAAGATATAGATAGATAGGGAGAGATGAAGAAAGACAGAGACAGAAAGAGTTATAGCTAGAATGAATGAATGCAGCAGCATTATCACTCCAATTATGTCATCTTTAGTTTCTCCTTGCTTGGTTATAAGGTTTGTTTGTCTCTTGAACCTAATGTGAGTTGCTTAGACTGGGACACGATGTGCAATGGAGAGAAAGATGATTTAAGGACTAGGATGTGGGATGGAAAAGCTGAGAGCAGGACATGCTTTACTGTGAAAAGTGACCAAGTGATATACAGCTGAATATACTTATGTCTCTGCTTGAGATGTGTGTTTAAAACCACAAATTCCTTCCTGTTTGCTGCTCCTACAGTGCTGGCTTAGCCTGAGCACACTGTGGGCACCTGCAGGTGCATATTTAGGCATTCTCTCATTGAATCATTGAATCATAGCATCACAGAAACAGAATCACAGAATGGTTCTGGTTGGAAAAGACCTTTAAGATCATTGAATCCAACCACTCTCTAACTCTAAACCACATCCCTCAGCACCACGTCTAACTTGGTTCAATATTTTTTGTTTAAACCCTGCAGGAGATCCTGGTGTGCAAGAACAGAGCTTTACTATGCTCAGCTGTTCACCAGGAACACAGTTCATTGTCATATACAAGCTGGTGTGCAAGCAGAGAGCTTTACTGTGCTCAGCTGTTCACCAGGAACACAGTTCATTGTCATATACGATGTACAAAGGGCACACTGGGGCTAAGAACACCCAGGACACACTCCAAATTTACCTCTGAAATATACTTTAGAAGTGCTTAAATATTACCTGTGAACAATACATGCATAGAGACACTTGTACAGAAAAGGAGGGTGAAAGCTGAAGGTGTGGAAGGATTAGATAGAGCAGAGGAAGAATATCATCAGGTAGCAAACAGCAGCTGAAGGTGTGGAAGGATTACACAGAGCAGAGGAAGAATATCATCAGGTAGCAAACAGCAGCTGAAGGTGTGGAAGGATTACATAGAGCAGAGGAAGAATATCATCAGGTAGCCAACAGCAGCTGAAGGTGTGGAAGGATTACATAGAGCAGAGGAAGAATATCATCAGGTAGCAAACAGCAGCTGAAGGTGTGGAAGGATTACATAGAGCAGAGGAAGAATATCATCAGGTAGCAAACAGCAGCTGAAGGTGTGGAAGGATTACACAGAGCAGAGGAAGAATATCATCAGGTAGCCAAAAGCAGCTGAAGGTGTGGAAGGATTACATAGAGCAGAGGAAGAATATCATCAGGTAGCAAACAGCAGCTGAAGGCGTGGAAGGATTACATAGAGCAGAGGAAGAATATCATCAGGTAGCAAACAACAGCTAGGTTGCTTGGAACTATGATTTGAGTAAATTAAGGATACCTCTGTGCTGCTCCAGGTTGAGCACTTAGGTGGTCTACACTGTCCTGTTTGGGAACACAAGAGTCCAGCGTCCTTGTTCTTCAGCAAATTTGGCAGACATGGATGTGAATTTGGACAGAATGAGCAGAAACAGAGAGATGGTCACATGCAGTGAAGGTGGAGACATGCAGTCAAAGACATAAACCAAAAGCCTGATGGCAATGTCTGCTGAGGAAGGCTCTAGTTTCTCATTTCCCTTGCCATTGCTTTAATCCACACACAATTTAAGGAGCTGTTAAAATTTTTAGGTATGGTAGCAACAAGCCAAGATGCAATAAAGCCAAGAACTCAGGAGAGCCTCAAAACATGTATCACTGTTGAGTGGAAACAAAAATCTGCCCTAATGTCCCTAGCAAAAATCAAAATGATTATTCCTCTAGTGACAAAGTAAGAGGATTGTAGAAGGCAGTGACTAGCATTTAAAATTCTACATTACCAGTTTGTACAAGAGACCCCAAAGAGTCTCTTATCACAGAATCAACCAGGTTGGAAGAGACCTCCAAGATCATCCAGTCCAACCTAGCACCCAGCCCTAAAGCCCTCAAGAATGAGATGTTCAACACAACCTGAAATTTCTTGATGATCCCTGCAAGGTTGGATCTATCTGGTCTGTGAGCTAGAAGGTCACAACTGTTGTGGTGGCCTGGTAGTTCCTCATACTCATTTCTAGCACTTCAATTCATGTCTTGCAAAAATGCCTCCCTGATCAAACCAAACAGCACTGCTGGAACAAGGGGAAAGGATCACAGAATCATTCTGGTTGGAAAAGACCTTCAAGGTCATCGAGTCCAACCATTCCCTAACTCTGCAAAGGCTGGTGCCAAACCATACCCCTCAGCACCACATCCCTGCCTCTTTGAAACACCTCCAGGATTCAACCACTTCCCTGGGAAGCCTGTGCCAGTCTTAGAAACTTCTGCTAAAACCAAACCTAAGACTTCCCTGGGGCTATTTGAGGCCATTTCCTCTTGCCAATCAAACCAGCCAACAGACCAAAACAAACCAGCCAGCCAAACCAAATCAAAGCAGCCAACAGACCAAATAAAACCAATCAATAAACCAAATCAAACCAGACAATAAACCAAATGAAAACTGCCAACAAACCAAATCAAAGCAGCCAACCAAACCAAATCAAATCAATCAATAAACCAAATCAAACCAGCCAACCAACCAAATAAAACCAATCAATAAACCAAGTCAAACCAGACAATAAACCAAATGAAAACTGCCAACAAACCAAATCAAACCAGCCAACCAAACCAAATCAAATCAATCAATAAACCAAATCAAACCAGCCAACCAAACCAAATCAAACCAGCCAACCAAACCAAATCAAACCAGCCAACAGACCAAATCAAACCAGCCAACCAAACCAAATCAAACCAGCCAACAGACCAAATCAAACCAGCCAACAGACCAAATCAAACCAGCCAACAGACCAAATCAAACCAGCCAACCAAACCAAATAAACCCAGCCACCAACCAAAACCTCTTTCAACAAGGTTTAAAGCAATAAACCCAACCCAAATGCTACCCTTTATAACGCCTACAAGAAGTAGATGCTACTACCCAAACACTTGTTAACACTGAAGTAACACACAGCCCATGTCTCCATCTTCTCAAGGTGTCACTAATTTTTTGGCATGGCAAAGTGAACCAAGCCCAGAACAATAAACACTTCTGCCAAGACCTCTGCTAAAACTGGTATTATGAATGAATGTGCATGTATAAATCACAGAATCACCTGGGTTGGAAGGACTTCCAAAGGTCCTCTACTCCAACCCCTCCAGCAGTCATCAAGGACATCCTCCACTAGATCTGGTTGCCCAGAGCCCTGTTGAGTCTCACCTTGAGTATCTCCAGGGCTGGGGCCTCAACTACCTCTCTGGGTTTCCACTGCTCAACCACCCTTATTGTAAAAAACTTGTTCCTAATGTCCAACCTCAATCTGCTCTTCTCTACTTCAAAGCCATTGCCCTCATCCTGTCCCTGCAGGCCTTTGCAAACAGTCTCTCTGCATCCTTTTTGTAGCCCACTTCAGCTACTAGCAGGCTGCCATTAGGTCACCCTGGAGCCTTCTCTTCTCCAGGCTGAACAACCTCAGCTCCCTCAGTCTATCCCCATAGCAGAGGTGCTCCAACTCCTCTGATCATTTTTGTGGCCCTCCTCTGTACCCATCAGCTCCATGCCCTTCCTGTGCTGAGGGCATGAGAGCTGCTGTCTCTGAACAGGTAAGTTCCACAAACTGTATGTAAATCATCAAAATGAGCAATAATGCAGAAAGAATAAGCTTAAGGAATGCATTCAGGAATAGATCTTCTTGATTGCATCCTATATGCAAATTGGGGCAATCTGTAAGCCAGATCTGGAACGAACACCCAAAGGAAAACTGAGCTGTCATCTGCTAAAGTCAATTAATCTGTGCAAGCATGACTTGGAAGCTGTGAAAAGCAGTTAGTTAGCTACCCCTGCTGATCCATCAGGCACTCCTTCCCTGGCACCCACTGCATCCATTGGCAAAGTGATACAAACACAAAGAATCACAGAATGCACCAGGTTGGAAGGCACCTTCAGAGGTCATCTAGACCAGCTTCCCTGCAGGCACATCACCAACTAGACACTGGAGTCATCTCCCAAGGGAAGCAGTGGATTCCCCTACACTGGTCAGTTTTAAGGTCCATCTCCACAGGGTGCTGGGCCAGCTCATTTCAACTACATTGCCACAAAAAGTCTGGCTGGGGCACTTAGTGCCATGGTCTGGTTGATTGGATAGGGCTGGGTGCTAGGATGGACTGAATGAGCTTGAAGGTCTCTTCCAGCCTGCTTGATTCTATGATTCTATGGACCAGATGATCCTTGGGGTCCCTTCCAACCTGGCAATCTGTAATTCTGTGCTAGATCAGGTTCTTCAGAGTCCCATCAAGCCATGTCTCCAGCGATGGAGCCTCCACCACCTCCCTGGGTAACTTTTCAAACCTCATATATCATAGAACCGAGTGGTGCTGGCCAACTGCTAAAGCTATGGGAAGGAATGGAAATGTAGAGTGGGAGACAAAAGTTATGCATCACTGCTTCACTCACTGAGACTCTCCCTACAAAGCAGGTTATGGCCACAAAGTGCAAAGAGCTCCATGTTCACCTGACTTTTGTTAACCTTGGAAGAGGGTCCTGCAACTAGGAGGGTGCAACCAACCCTCAGGATTGAGGTTACTCTACGCTCCTGCTACGCTCAGCACTGACTGCATCACTGAGACTTGGTGGCCTGATCACTTGTAAGGTTTCCCAGCACAACTCTTAGTGAAATCAGTGCTGCCAACTGGACTGCTGTTTCTCCAGATCAAAATCCTTCCCATAATACTCTTCCACCTACAGAGACTTCACTGTATTGTGCTTGCTAACAGGCATTAGATGGTTTCAGCCTTCCAGCTGACATCAAAGAGATGACAATTCTGCAGCAAGTGTAGCAGTGTGTAGATGAAAACCTCACTTCAGTGGTATGGGAGATGATTGTGGCTCAATTTTAATTACTTCAAAACCCTAACAAGATTTAAGCAGGTCTGACCCACTGGAGACAAGGAGAGTCTTTTCCACTGGCTTGAAAAACGAAATTGCCAAAAGACACAAAGTGCTTCTGTAAAAAAGGGATGCACTGGGTTGGAAGGGACTTCTACAACACAATCCAGAAAGCAGGGACATCCCCAACTAGACCAGGTTGTTCAGAGCCCAATTAGGTCTCACTTTGAATGCCTGAAGACTGGATGTTAGGAACAAACTCTTGAGCATGAGGGTGGTGGAACACTGGAACAGGTAATTGAGGTCCCATCCTTGGAGATATTCAAGGTGAGGCTCAACGGGGCTCTGAGCAACCTGATCTAGAAGAGGATGTCCCTGCTGACTGCAGGGGGGTTGGACTGGATCATAGAATCATAGAATCAGACAGGTTGGAAGAGACCTCCAAGCTCAGCCAGCCCAACCTAGCACCCAGCCCTGGCCAAGCAACCAGACCATGGCACTAAGTGCCCCAGCCAGGCTTGGCTTCAACACCTCCAGGGACAGTGACTCCACCACCTCCCTGGGCAGCCCATTCCAATGCCAATCACTCTCTCTACCAGGAACTTCCTCCTAACATCCAGCCTAGACCTCCCCTGGCACAACTCCAGACTGTGTCCCCTTCTTCTGTTGCTGGCTGCCTGGCAGCAGAGCCCAACCTCACCTGGCTACAGCCTCCCTGCAGGCAGCTGCAGGCAGCAATGAGCTCTGCCCTGAGCCTCCTCTGCTGCAGGCTGCACACCCCCAGCTCCCTCAGCCTCTCCTCACAGGGCTCTGCTCCAGGCCCCTCCCCAGCCTTGCTGCCCTTCTCCAAACACCTTCCAGCACCTCAACATCTCTCTTAAATTGAACTGACCTCTGGAGGTCCTTTAAAACCCAACACATTCTATGATTCTATGAGACCTCCACCACCTCTCTGGGCAACCTGTTTCAGGGTTCCCACACCCTCATATTAAAGAACTCAAACTATTAATCTTTGCCCCATCAAAGAGATGCTTTGGCTAAACGTCTGGAAATGCAGTATCTGGAAGGGGGAGTGGGGGGTGGACAAATCTGAAGTCAAGATTGACAGATTTAATGTCACAGCTAAATTACAATTTACAATAGAATGCTCTTACTCATAGCCCAGAAATGCCATTGAAACAATTACACTCTTCCCACCTTGGATTAGTGGAATACCTCCAGTATCAAGCAAAGAAGACAAAATACAGCACAAAGAAGTACTCTAAGTAGCACTTAGTAAGTCTGCCTACTCTTTTTTTAGACTTAGTAGGTCTATCTACTTTTTTAAGTAGATAGACTTTAGCAGAAGGTTAAATACCTGCCCTGTAGTAACTGAGTTGTAGGCATTTACTAGTCTGAAGAGTTTTACATGCAGCTCCCTAAGAGTGGATTATTTACATGAGCCATCTGTGTCCTGTCCTTTACTGTGACACTAAAAACATCTGAAGGGAAAACTCTGAGTTTGCATCTTAAAAGAAATCAGAATGTCTGTAATAATGAAGGAAAAAAAACAGGTTGAAATAAACCAATAAATACCTCTGAAAGAAACCAAAACCCACCCAGCAAAATCCTACTGCCAAAGCAATGCAGTAGCAAAATTGGATCAGAGTAGCAAGTTTATGACAAGAGGAAAAACAAAAGAGTGTTTCTATTAATTGTAGCTGATGGTCAGGAGAAAATCTCATTTCAAGCACTGATGTTTGAAGCCAAACCTACCTTGTTAGGAAAAGCTGCTCCGTGGTGACCATCCAGATTTGGATAGGAATTTACACACACACACAGCCAGCTTTTACTACACACAGCAACTACCAAGTGTTACCAAGACTTCCAAACATGAACAGTTTGTTGTTTGTTTGCTTTGGGTTGGGGTTTTTTTCTTTCCCTTAGGAAAGGTTTGGTTTAAAACCAAGGAACAAATGAACCAGAACAAAACAGAACAAACCAATGCAAAGCCAAATCAAACCACCCCCCACTAACAAACCAAAAAGAAACAGCTGGACAGGAACAGGCTCTGCAACAAATACTGATCAGATTATAAAGCACCACAGTGAAAACACCACCAACACGTAGAGAAGCAGGTCAAAACCAGACTGCAGGAGGCTAACACAGATGCATGTTGGTCTGTTGTACTAAGACATTTCATTTCATGGCTGGTGTGGCATCGTTCTGCCCAACACAAAGCTTGAACAGACATCAGCTCCCAGGTGCTTTATAACAGCTGGACAAAAGGCAGAGATGGTCACTAAAGCTGCTGTTTTATTCTGGGCTTCTGGAGGTTGGAAGTTTTTCCTCTTTGTGGGTTGTTTTTTTTTCACATGTATCATGCAATACTTTGAAATTTCAGGGTACTCCTCAGAGTGCAAGATGCAGCAAAGGCACTTTTCAGCTGGGGAGGAGTTGACTAGTACCTGTCATCCTCCGGAGATGCATGCTGGATATGAATCCTGGGACTAGTAGGTCGTCTCCTCTCTAGGGAGGGGGACAATCTACCCCTGTTTGCCCATTCAATAAAACAGGAAAAAAAACAGGATATTTAGTTTGTGATCAAATCAAATAGATGGGATTTGGGACTGGAAAAAACACCCCAAAAAGGAATGAAAAGTGTGTCATTTCAGTGCTGTTCTTCTCAGCCCCAAGTAAGCTCTCCTTGTGGCTGTCTCTCTCTGGGGACAAAGAGAAATGTGTGGCCCTCCCAAAAGTGCAGAATTTAGGCCAACAGAAATATTTCACATAGCATGCCAGGAAGTTTTCAAATGCTAGATCATCTAAAGCCTGGCATTTACCTCCAAAGCCATCAGTTCAAACTCCAGTGAGCTTTTCAAAGACCATATGATGGCCATTTGCTGTCAGCTGCTGCTCACCTCTCATAGCATCATAAAGTGGTTTGGGTTGGAAAGGACCTGCAAGATCACCTCCCTGTCATGGACAGGGGCACCTTCACCAGACCACATTGCTCAAGGCCTCTTCTCCCTCTTTGGGCTGGAACCTCAATAAAATCATAGAATGGATTCTCAGTAACAATCATAGGTGGTTTGGGTTGGAAAGGACCTGCAAGATCACTTATTTCCAACCTCCCTGCCTTGGACAGGGGCACCTTCCACCAGACCACATTGCTCAAAGCCTCTATTCCCTCTTTGGGCTGGAACCTCAATAAAATCATAGCATGGATTCTGAGTAACAATCATAGATGGTTTGGGTTGGAAGGGACCTTCAAAGGTCATCTACTCCAACAGCCCTGCAGTGAGTAAGGACATCCTCCACTAGATCAATTTGCCCAGAGCCCTGGCAAGCCTCACCTTCAATATCTCCAGGAATATATAAAGTGTAGGACTATGAACTATAAAAAAAAATATTCTAAGGCATAAATGCCCTTTTTCTGGAATGCAATGAGACAGTAAAGGTAAATTAGCTACTACTAAGCTACACTTCTCTGAACAAGTACTGGGGTCTTTTTCTTTTTTCACATTGGCTGTGTGAGCAGGCAGCCTCCTCTGCTCATTTCTCTGTATCCCTGCAGCAGATTGTGGCCTGTAATTAAATTTAACACCAAAAAAGACCTGAATTACAACTGCAAATTGGTGTCTTACATGAAGACAAGCCCTGTGAGGACAGGCTGAGGGAGCTGGGGGTGTGCAGCCTGCAGAAGAGGAGGTTCAGGGCAGAGCTCATTGCTGGCTGCAGCTCCCTGAAGGGAGGCTGTGGCCAGGTGGGGTTGGGCTCTGCTGTCAGGCACCCAGCAACAGAAGAAGGGGACACAGCCTCAAGCTGTGCCAAGGGAGGTCTAGGCTGGATGTTAGGAGGAAGTTCCTGGTAGAGAGAGAGATTGGCATTGGAATGGGCTGCCCAGGGAGGTGGTGGAGTCTGTGTGGCTGGAGGTGCTGAAGCCAAGCCTGGCTGGGGCACTTAGTGCCATGGTCTGGTTGCTTGGCCAGGGCTGGGTGCTAGGTTGGACTGGCTGAGCCTGGAGGTCTCTTCCAACCTGCTTGATTCTATGACTCTATTTTTCCTTTGAGAATGATATACACCATACTATAGGCTGGTGCTGCTTTTAGTTCTGTTATGAGCTGGTGGTTAACAGTCTGAGGGTATGTGTGAGAATTGCCCAGATCAAAATTCTAAACATTCATTTGTTTGGGTTTTTTTTTTTCCCTGATACATTTCTATTAGATTAAATTATGTAGATGAATGTTTGGAGACTGATTTTTGTACTCTGATTTAAATACTGATTCATTTAAAAGCAGTTTACATGAGCACTCCACTGATTCACTTCCTGAGGTATCCTTCCAGTCCACGTAAGAAGGAAAAAGGAGTTGATTTATGGCACATGCAAATAGCAGAGGTTTCAAGGGGATTAGTGTCACTTGAGCAGTTAGGCAGATCTTTCAGAAGAGCAAATAGGTTGTTGTTAGTTGCTTTTTTTCTTTCCAAAGCATGAGTTAAAGAAATATTAATGCATCAGTGCACTCAAAAGCCCTTAATATGCTGATATCCTGCACACACAAAAATCAAACAGCATTGGATGGAGTGAACTTGGGCCATGCAGTGGGGACTTGGAGAACATGCTCAGCTCACTGAGCCACATGAGCCACAGCACACCACAGACAAGCAAGCAATAACCTATGCCTTGGTGTGGCTGAACTGAGAGCACAACACACTGCACAGCTAACACAAACAGTTATTCTCCTGCATGACAGCTTAAATGCAAAGGGTGGTAGCCAACACAACCCCAGGCCTGCAATGCAAACACCTCAGACTGCAGAATAAAAAGCTTAGAAAGACCAACATGGAATCAGGACAGGCCTCAACTGGATCAAAGGACAGCTCCAACTCCTCTGTGCTGCAGCTATGAGCAGGGAAGAGGTCGCTGTGCAGCTTGGGATCTCGTTTAGGTGGCAGAGACCAGCTGACAGCAAACCTTCTGAAGGCCTTTGAGATGCTGTGATTGCTGCTGCAGGAAGCACCTTGGTACAAACCCAAGGCAGCAGCACTTTTCAGATATGCTGGCCCTCTTGTGCATCAACTCACCCCTGGGCTGTGCTGGTTTTACTTGCTCAGACCTCCACTCAGCTCTCAGGGCCAAAGCACACAAAGGAGAACCAATCCATACAGTTGCTGTTGTGCCAACTGAGCCTACAGACAATTGCTTGCAGCAGGAGATGTAGAAGGTAAAGAAAAGCCACACTGCAGATTATTCAGTAACACTCTCTGGCTGCAATTTCAAGAACACCTTCTCCAGACTGATTTATGCTGAAACAGTTCAGGCACTGCACTGCAAATAACACCCCTGTGTGGCTCCCTAGAATCATTTTGGTCAAAAAAGACCTTTAGGATCATTGAGTCCAACCTGAGCAGAAGCTGCAGGGCTCAAATTACTGCATTCCAAAGAAATGGTACCCAATTAACAGAGGAGGGGGAAAGATAGAGAAATGTTGAGAAACATATTAAAAGATCCAAAAAATGGGGGGAAAAGGAGGCAGCAGCAGCAAAAATGTTTTAAATGGCATCAGAAGATAGATTCAGACTGATATGGGTCAAGAACTGGGTTGAGGGCTGGGTCCAGAGAGTGGTGGTGAATGGTGCCACAGCCAGCTGGCAGCTGTCACTGGTGGTGTGTCCCAAGCATCAGTGCTGGGCACAGTCCTGTTCAATATCTTTATTGATGATCTGGACCAGGGGATTGAGTCCAGCATCAGTGAGTTTGCAGATGGCACCAAGCTAGGAGCAAGTGTGGAGCTGTTGGAGGGTAGAAGAGCCCTGCAGAGGGACCTGGCCAGGCTGCATGGGTGGGCAGAGGCCAATGGGATGAGACTGAACAAGGCCAAGGGCAGGGTTCTACATTTTGGCCACAACAACCCCAAGCAGCACTACAGGCTGGGGACATAATTATTTGGGGGGAGGGGAGGTGGAAGAAAAAATGAACTAAACGCTTGGAATAAATAAGAGGGGGAAAACAAAAAGAGAAAAGAAACAGGAGACAAACATGGGGCTGCTGTATAGATGGTTTAGTAGAAGCTGGATATTTCTGAGTAGCTGAGTGTATACTGTGCCAAAAAGAAAAGGAATCATTTATTTGTTGTTGGTTTAGTTTGGATTTAGATTCCTTTTTTCCCCTCTTTTTGACCATCGATGTGAGTCAACAAAATGAGTTTTCCTGGCAAAGCAGCATTTAAAAGCCAGGAACTACTCCAAGCCTTCCAAATGATATGGATGATGTTGTAGAGAGCTGAAGGATCAAAACCATTTCCAACAAGTCACTGACAGAGAGAATTAGGGCTCTACTTTCCATCAGCTACAACCAACCAATATTCCTTTGATGAAACAAGCTCAAGTGGACTATTTTAACACCTGATCTCCAATAAAATCTCATTTATACCCTCTCAGTCAAAAGGCTGGGGGCAGGGGGGCAGAAGTAGATGTTATTTTCTAGGTGTGAGTATATTCATCATTCTGTTGAAGAGAATATACAGAGCCACATTTAGAACTCTACCTTTGTATTTGGAGGACTGGACTCCTGATCCAGTAAAATCTACCCCCTCTAGAGTTTCTCTTTGTTATAAGCAGGACCAAGCCTACACCTGACAGGTGTTTGCCTAATCCTAGAATGATTTGGGTTGCAAGGGACCTTAAAGAATGCCCAGTTCCAACACCCCTGCCAAGGGCAGGGATACCTTCCACTAGCCCAGGTTGCTCAAGGCTTCACCCAGCATGGCCCTGAACCCCTCCAGGAAGGGGGCATCCATGACCTCCCTGGGCAACCTGAGAAGTGTCTCTTCTAATAGCTTCTTAGTTGCATTCTTTCCCCCCAAACCCCAACCTTTCAGCATCCTCAATATGTTTCCCAGGTCAAAACCCACCTATTTAGAACTTCTAAAAGCAAAGACATAAAAGTTTGATACTGATTGATCTCTGGATCAGGCCCACAGATGATTTGGCCAGTCCAGGTGTGTTTAGTAGCAGTACAAACACAACACTTTGCTTCGTGAGCTGCGCGTTACGAATGCTGCAGATGCTGTGCACTGCCTGTCAGACAGAGGCTGCTGGACATGAATTACAAAGATATAAGAGAAGCAGTTTGGGTAGTTTTGAGTAGAACACTTTAACCAGATCATTTGCAATCGCCTCTGTTTGGTGGAACATTCAACTTGATGGGTGGCACCTTGAAACAAAAGTACAGAACCTCCTGCTTGTGTCCCTGTGCTATCAAATTGCTGCTTGGAGATGAATGCAGCTGGATGTAGCTACACATAGGTGTTAATCATAGAACCAGTCAGGGCTGGAAGGGACCACAAGGAGAATCCAGTTACAAGCCCCCTACCATGGCCAGGGACACCCCACACTGGATCAGGCTGGCCAGAACTTCAGCCTGGCCTTAAACACCTCCAGGGAGGAGGCTTCCAGCACCTCCCTGGGCAACCCCTTCCAGACTTTCACCACCCTCATGGTGAAGAACTTCTTCCTAACACCCAGGCTGAATCTACCCATTAGTAGCATTGTTCCATTCCCCCCCAGTCCTATCACTTCCTGACAGCCCAAAAAGCCCCTCCCCAGCTTTATTGTAAGCCCCCTTCAGATACTGAAATATGATAATGTGAGCCTGCAAATGTTTTTTTTTCCTAAAGATCTGGCTTGATGTTTTGGATTTCATTCTGAGAGGCCTTATTTTTGTCTTGTTTGCTTTTTAGTAGCCATTTAGATGTTCTCTGTGGTCTCTTGAGCTCAGTTTTAAAAAGGACTGAACTAATAGGGATGTACCTGAGATACTTCACCAAAACATTAGTTGCTCCTCTGCAACTAGGGCACAACTGGAGAAGAGACAAGCTCCAGTCAAAAAGCAAAGTGGGGAGGAGGGTAAAGGAAATTTCAGAGGAAAAAAGGAAAAGCTTAATGTCAGAAAGAACATTCTTGGTGCTTTCCTCAGTCCCCTCCCTCAATGACAAAAATGATGTCACTGTTGTAACCACCACACTGTGAGCTGACTGACAGAGCAACTTGGCACTACTGACTGCATCGTATGGGTGAAACTGTCACTCCATCACATCCCCACTCAAGGGCAAACTGACCTTGCCTTTAGTGATGCTCTGAAATCTGTCATCCCACCATAAAACACTGGTTAGTTTTTAGGCAAAAACATCTATCACCTCACCCTAACATGGTTTAGTTCTTAGACTAAAACATCTTTTACCTCACTCTCAAGTGGTGCAGTTCTTAGGCAAAAACATCTATCACCTCACTCTAAAGTGGTGTAGTTCTTAGGCAAAAACATCTTTCACCTCACTCTAAAGTGGTGTAGTTCTTAGGCAAAAACATCTTTCACCTCATCCTAACATGGTGTAGTTCTTAGGCAAAATCATCTATCGCTTCATCCTGACATGGTGTTGTTCTAAGGCAAAAACATCTTTTACCTCACTCTAAAGTGGTGTAGCTCTTAGGCAAAAACATCTTTCACCTCATCCTAACATGGTGTAGTTCTTAGTCAAAAACATCTTTCACCTCACCCTAAAGTGGTGTAGTTCTTAGGCAAAAACATCTAGCACACCCCCTAAAGTGGTGTAGTTCTTAGGCAAAAACATCTAGCACACCCCCTAAAGTGGTGTAGTTCTTAGGCAAAAACATCTAGCACACCCCCTAAAGTGGTGTACTTCTTCAGCCCAAACCCACAGGTTGTGATGAAAAAATCCCCTTCCAGAACAATGCCACCTGTCAAGGACACCAGGAGAATTTGCTTCACCTAAGCTTCTGCACCAAGCTGCTGTAACATTAACATCTCAGAGAGCACCCATAAAATGCCTGCAGAATGGATGTGGCACCACAAGACTTCTTTGAAACTGCAAAGGTGTTTTCTTAAGCCTTAATATGATGTCATAGCATGGAAAAAGAAAAACCAACACACCTCACTGCAGCCATTTGCCTTGCAATTGCCAAAGCAGATGCAGCAGATTGAGCTTAAGGAAGCAGTGAACCTTTTTTGGCTGGTTTGCAGAAAACCCATCACTATGCAAACTACAGTTCTGGTTTGAAGCACAGGAGGTCTGTTGTAACTCCTGAATGCTGATCACCATCTTATTAGCAGTCCACAGAGCAGGCAAGAAACAAACAAGAGCGCTTTTGGAGCAAATGATGATGAAGGTCAGCAAGCAACTCTGTCAAAAGAAGCAAGTCTGCAATGCTATTATCAGCATACTGAGGACTTCTGTAAGCAATGACATCAGCTTGAAGGAAAACAAAGGGAGAAGCCAGCAGCAGTTATAAACTCCACCACACAATTTACATGGCACACATGGAGAGAGGAGCAGAAATGTCTACGGATACCGAAGCAGACGTGAATGGACAAGAAGGTGGAGGAGGAGGAGGAGGGTGAAAAACAAAGCTGAGAAAGATCACCAGCACAGATGACAAGAAATTGATAAGGGTTTATTTGATACCTTTCTCGTTCTGGTGAATGCAAACTAGTATCTGGTCTCAAGCAGTTGGTACTAGCACTCCTAGCCCTGTCAAGGGAGGGCTGTAGTTCACTAGTGCCAGTGCATTGCATCCAATGGTAGAAGAGAAAGAAAAAAGAAAACAAAGAAAGGAATACAATGTTAGATATTAACTCATAAAATAATGCTCTCTTCACAGAAAATGCAGCACCACAATGATTTAATCAAGGGAAAACAGAAAAGGAGCTGACTGGATGACGAGTGCCAAGGTTTGTTCAGAACACAAAAGCAAACAAAGGACTGCTAAAAAATTTAATTTGGGTTTGGTTGGGTTTTGGTTTTTTGGCTAAAGCTGTTGAAATGTTTCAAACTGAATGAGACAGAACAACATCTGCTTGTAAGAAAGTGGTGTGAGAAATATCCAACAGTTAATGTGAAACCCTCATTAATAGCAGCAAGCCCTCAGCTGACATCAAAAGGATGGGATCTCTAAGGTAGGATGTGAAATCACTTCACTGTGAAGCTCATTTACTCCACAACTCCTTCTTACATACCAGATAGAAGTGGGGGAGGGGGGAGGAATTAATCACAGCATGGGCTGGGTTGGAAGCGACCTCCAGAGGCCATCTAAATCCAACCTCCCCTTCCCCAGGTTCTTACCAATCTTCAGGTTCTTACCTAACCAGCAGATCACCTCCCAGTTTCGGTGTTGGTGAGTTAAGGCAATCTCGAAGGAGTGAAATATCCTGTCTAATCACAGGTTGGCTCTTAGCACATGCAGGAAGAGTTGAGCTTTGTAAATTAAAATGATTTCAGCAAAATGAAAAAGACATTAAAAGAAATACATTGGGGGGGAAAAAAAGCAAGAAGGAAAGAAAAAGCAAACCCAAAAGCACGTGAGGTGCAACGTTAACGGCAAAGACAACTCTAACGCAAAGTGGTTGGGGTTGGAGCTTTCTTTTGGTTACACAGGGGTTGGTCTAAGCAGTTCTATGAAGTTATTTTAGGGTTAAAAAAGAAACTTTCATCATTTAGCATGGTAAAACTGTCTATTTATTTACAGGGGAGCTAACTACTTAGAACAGGGAGACTCTAAATGCTTCTTACCTGTAGAGGTTCCAATGAGTACCATTTTCTAGCAAAGGCATCTTGGGTGGTAGTGTTTTATAGTGCCTAACAGAACTTCTTGAATGTGGTGGAACAGAAAAGCAGAGCAGAACAACACAAAAAAATGCCAGAAATGAATAAACAGGTTCAAAAAAAATAAAAGGACAGGGAAATGAAAGCAAAGACTGAGCAGAACATAAAGTGAATGCATAGTATTCTGCTACGCTTCATAGCTCTACGAGTAGATTTCTCACTAGATGCTGTCCTCAGCTACTCTGAAAGCTATCTGGGGGGACACGAACTGTTGTACTTACTCACACCTGTGTGAATATACTGCCTAAGCTCATGATAGATCATAGAATAGAATCATAGAATCAACCAGGTTACAGTTCAGACTTTCCCCTTATCACAAAAATAATCTCAGTTCCAACCCACAGAATCACAGAATCACCATGGTTGGAAGAAAATGTCTAAGAGCATCGAGCTCAACCATTACCTAACTCTATCAGGGCCACACTAATAAAGAATTTTACTTAAAATATACAAGGTGTCATAAAGGATTAAGTTGGTATTAAACTTACTCCTTATTTCTCTTAGTGATGCCTGGCATAGACCCACAGAGAGTTCATCCTCTTCGGCAGCTAAGCCGAACACCATACTACAGCATGAGTAGCATGGTCTTAATTCTAGGTGTATTAGCAGCTGGCATTTTTGAATGGGGAAGTCTTTTGGAAGAGGTGTGTTAGTTCCAAAATGTAACAGTAATTTAATGCTATTAACAGTAAGCTAATTAAGACACCTAGGAGATCCACCTCATCAGTAGCACAGCAGCACTCTGAGATGTTACACAGAGAATCGCAGAACGGTAGCGGTTGGAAGGGACCTCCAGAGATCATCCAGTCCAAATCCCTTGCCAAAGCAGGACCACTTAGGGCAGGTCACACAGGAACACATCCAGGTGGGGTTGGAAAGTCCCCAGAGAAGGAGACTCCACAGCCTCCCTGAGCAGCCTGCTCCAGTGTTCAGTCATCTTTGATGCTGTTTCAAACTCAGTGAGGAGAATGAAAGCAACCCTGGGCTATTTATGAGCTAACCTGCAGGGGAAAATCCTCCATCAGGTCCATGAATAAGCACAGCATGAGTTAAAGCTGGGGTTGTTTAGCCTGGAGAAGAGGAGGCTCAGGGGTGATCTTATTACTGTCTACAACTACCTGAAGGGACATTGTAGCCAGGTGAGGGGTGGCCTCTTCTCCCAGGCAACCAGCAATAGAACAAGGGGGCACAGTCTCAAGTTCTGCCGGAGGAGGTCTAGGCTGGATGTTAGGAGGAAGTTCTTCACAGAGAGAGTGATTGGCATTGGAATGGGCTGCCCAGGGAGGTGGTGGAGGCACTGTCCCTGGAGGTGTTCAAGAAAAGCCTGGATAAGGCACTTGGTGCCATGGTCTAGTTGACTGGATAGGTCTGGGTGCTAGGTTGGACTGGATGATCTTGGAGGTCTCTTCCAACCTGCTTGATTCTATGATTCTATGAAAAAAGGTGATGATGGTTTGAAATGCATAGCACTGATGTAAAATTCTCAGCAGCAGTCTGATCCCAAAGAGGGAAATGGTTAACTCCTTGCCTGAAGCAACTGAATGCTTAATTACTTTTAACTGCAGCCTACTTTGTCACTGACTACGAGGAAAGTTTTCTGCACAACCTGATGTGGTGAACAAAGGGGGGGAAAAAAAAGGGGGGGGGAGGAGGGAGCAAAATTAAATTTATTAGACAAAGATATTTCAGTCCTGTTTAGTTTCACAACATTGGGCAGTGTTGAGAGACAGGAAGCCCCAAGCTTTGGGAGGAAAACTGAAGATGAGCCCAAAGGAGGAAGGTTATGCCTGGATTTAATTTGTAGAGGCATCAATATGGGAGCCCTAAAATGGGAGGTTGCCAGTGACCCCTTCATGACCCACCCTAGCAGTGAGCACAGTCAGCATGAGGTAAGGTGTCCCAACAAGTAGATATTGTTGGCTTGTGAGTGGCTACAATATAAGCATAAAAATGCAAATAAAGCAAAACATAAAGCCAGCTAAAATGGGATGTCTGAAATCCCAACAAGGAAGTCATGCACTGGGAGGTCAGGACTCACGGGACAGAAAAACTACCACAAAACACAACTGCAAAACCAAAGGCAGAATTTCTTCAGCTGACTGAATCCTGACTGAATTTACAGACAAACACACACACACACACATATCTCAATCTGAGCCAAAACGAACAAGGCAGACACCTGGATCACAAGGGGGACACCTGGACCACAAGGGGGAGAAGTGGGAAGGTCTTTACAGCGCTATGGGAAGACGTTGGGCACACAAAGTACAGACAAGCAACAGGAGGTGCTGGTGATGACCCAAGTCCTGTATTTACCTGATGGTATGTAGGCACTCTGCGCTTCTTCCTCGTTTTGCTCTGGGCAGCATAAGAAGCTCACTGTACAGACAGGATGGGGTGGGTGAAACAGGCATCAGTATGAAGCATCAGGTGACATGGGTTATGCCAATGACACGCAAATGACAGCAGAAAAAGAAACAAGAAGCTTCCACTCAACCTGGAAATGTTCAAACCCAGACTGGGCTTCTCAACCATTAACAGCTAAAAAATAAATGCCCTGTGTGAAAGACATTTGCAACGAATTCCTTTAGGCACCTACTTTGCTGGGGTTTCTCCTCTTAAAAGGCAGAAGTATTGGTTCAGGACAAGAGGAATCCATAAACCTAAACCTGCCACATTTTCTCTAACAGCCTTCTTCTCCTGAGCTAATTAATGAAGGGATCCTTTGCAAAACAATGCTGCAAACCTTCCCTCTCATTAGCTAATTAATGAAGGGATCCTTTGCAAAACAATGCTGCCAACCTTCCCTCTCATTAGCTAATGAATGAAGGGATCCTTTGCAAAACAATGCTGCCAACCTTCCCTCTCATTAGCTAATTAATGAAGGGATCCTTTGCAAAACAATGATGCCAGCCTTCCCTCACCTGAGCTAATTAATGAAGGGATCCTTTGCAAAACAATGCTGCCAACCTTCCCTCTCATTAGCTAATTAATGAAGGGATCCTTTGCAAAACAATGCTGCCAACCTTCTTCCTCATGAGCTAATTAATTTACAAAGCAATGCTGCCAACCTTCCCTCTCATTAGCTAATTAATGAAGGGATCCTTTGCAAAACAATGCTGCCAACCTTCTTCCTCATGAGCTAATTAATTTACAAAACAATGCTGCCAACCTTCCCTCTCATTAGCTAATGAATGAAGGGATCCTTTGCAAAAACAATGATGCCAGCCTTCCCTCACCTGAGCTAATTAATGAAGGGATCCTTTGCAAAACAATGCTGCCAACCTTCCTTCTCATCAGCTAATTAATGAAGGGATCCTTTGCAAAACAATGCTGCCAACCTTCCCTCTCATTAGCTAATTAATGAAGGGATCCTTTGCAAAACAATGCTGCCAACCTTCTTCCTCATGAGCTAATTAATTTACAAAGCAATGCTGCCAACCTTCCTTCTCTTGAGCTAATTAAGGAAGGGATCCTTTGCAAAACAATGCTGCCAACCTTCCTTCTCATCAGCTAATTAATGAAGGGATCCTTTGCAAAACAATGCTGCCAACCTTCCTTCTCATCAGCTAATTAATGAAGGGATCCTTTGCAAAACAATGCTGCCAACCTTCCCTCTCATTAGCTAATTAATGAAGGGATCCTTTACAAAACAATGCTGCAAACCTTCCCTCTCATTAGCTAATTAATGAAGGGATCCTCTGCAAAACAATGCTGCAAACCTTCCCTCTCATCAGCTAATTAATGAAGGGATCCTTTGCAAAACAATGCTGCCAACCTTCCTTCTCATCAGCTAATTAATGAAGGGATCCTTTACAAAAGCAATGCTGCCAACCTTCCCTCTCATTAGCTAATTAATGAAGGGATCCTTTGCAAAACAATGCTGCCAACCTTCCCTCTCCTGAGCTAATTAATGAAGGGATCCTTTGCAAAACAACGCTGCCAACCTTCTTCCTCATGAGCTAATTAACAAAGAAACACTGCACCAGGAAAAAGAAATACAGAAAATTATGCTAACCTTTCATTCCCACAAACTTATTAATGAAGAAATACTTGACAAAAAAATTGATGCTAATCTTCCTTCCCATAAACTAATGACAAACAAAAATGATGCTGACCTCTTTTCTCATGGACTGAAGCATACTTCTGTGTGTTTTTGATGTATACTCATGATTGAAGCATACTTAAAATGAATAAAGAGTGATGCTTGTTGTTTGTTTGGTTTGGTTTTCCTTCCTGATCCATGGAAACACACATGAAAAAAGCAGGAGGGAAGGTTTGCTACTTAACTGAGTGCAGGATGGTTGATGGGGAGAAGTAATCAGAACAATAAATGTAATTCACTGGAAGTACTTCATTTGCCCAGATATAAATCCTGACTCATAGTTCCTGATAGTAGTTTGCAAAGGAATCCTAAAGAACCAAAACCAGTTGCTGGTCAGCCATCAGGCTTTTCATTTCTTATCATTCCCAGCTGGATCTCTTCATTGTCAACAAACACAAGCTACAGCCAGCAAGATGATAAAACTAATAATCATTTATGCCTATGATAAATGTGACTGTGATGTGAATTACCCTTTGAATTTATCTTGTGGCTTAAGACACTTCAATCCAACTAAGAGACACCAAACTTCCTGATCATCCTAAATAAGAAATGAAAGCTAAACCAGAACCTTTCCATGAAGTTTAAAAGAAGCAGGGAATCATGAGAAGTACTATGGTGACAAAGAAAAAAGATTACAAACCAGAGAAGGCAGCACTTCATCAGTGTGTTTTGTGCTCAATGTCATTATAAAGTAGTCCATTTCACTGATGCAGTGTAGGGAATATCTAAGATTCTAAACTGGGCAGCTTGGAATTGTGGCTTTTGAGTCATAGCTCCTGATAGTAGTTTACAACAACTGTTAGGTTAGGAAATTCTGGACACATCTCTTAGCTAGAAAGTGGAATTTTAAGATGTGCCAAGCAACTCCTTAATTCCTACATTATAAGGAACTCATTCAGTCCTATATTACAAGGAAGTCATTAATTCCCATATTATAAGGAAGTCATTATTTCCCATATTATAAGGAACTCATTAATTCCCAGTTATGACATCACATTAAAACAACACCCACAAAACAAAACCAAAGCAAACCAGGCAAGATCAGAAAGAAAACAGAACTAATTTAACTGCAAATCCATCTGGCATTGCTTTAAAAACAGGACAAAGAGCTCCAGAGGCTCTGAAGAATTTTTCTCTACATGTCTTCATATCTCTAGGAAATGTATGTTCTGTTTTTACTGGCTGATGTGGAGAGGTTTTGTCACCCTTAGTCATAAAAAACCCCAAACCCCAACCCCTAACTCACTGCAACAAGGAAAAAAAAAACCCAAGACACTCCTAGGATAACTGATCTTGAATGGGAAAAGTTTGCCATTCTAGTTCAGCTATTTCATTTCTTGCAGAGCAAGTGAACAGCCCCCAAACACTGACAATCAAAGTTACTATTCTCATGATCTTCCCCAAGTACTGAACTGAACACTTGCTGAAGTTTTCTCACCTGCAAAAGAGAAATTCTGTTTCTCTTCCTACTCATTTGCATGTATTAGACATCTGACAGCAGTGCCTGCTAGGAGACACCAAATGGTCTCCAAGGAGTGCAGCCACTTGCATGTACTCCAGGGAGAGATGTGTACAGGTCACACATCTCAGTTTGGAGGTTCTTGCTGATTTTAAGCACTGCAACTGTCCTTGCTACACTTGGGTACTGCACCAAGTCCCCTAGAGATGGTCACAGAAGATGCACAAAGACTGCATAGACTCTGTAGAGTGAAGATGCTGTGAGACTGCATAGACTCCACAGAGTGAAGAAGCACAGAGACTGCATAGGCTCTGTAAAGATGCTGTGAGACTGTATAGACTCTGTAAAGATGCACAGAGGCTGCATAGACTCCACAGAGTGACGATGCACAGAGACTGCATAGACTCTGTATAATGAAGATGCATAGAGGCTGCACAGACTCCCAGCCCTGTAAGCACAGGAATGCATATCCTAGCAGATGCAACTGCTCACTGGTAGGAATGCATGCCTGGTGGTTTGCTGACTGCTGAAGCATATCAATTCTGACTGCCAATAATCTCCAGGGCATACTCAGAGATTTATGGGTTTCTACCAAAAACCTCTGGGCTTCACTCATCAAGCAAACAGCAGAATGCTCTAAGCTAAACACCCAGGAACCATTCATCCTTTTTCTGTCAATCCAGTGCAAAGCTTTGCCCCAACAAAAAGGGTTCAGAGAAGTGAACTATGCCTCTAGGTTTGTCATTTAGGATGATTCCTCTCCCTTCTCCATCACTGCCAGTCGTGCTTCTACTGAACACCTGAAAATGGAGCAAGCTGACAAAGGCATTTCCAAGCTTGTTTTTGCCAGGTTCAGGCTGACAATGTACCTTTCTTGATCAGACAAATACTGACTATCCACGTCTCTGGATCTGTAATCAACTGGAGTTCTGGAGGCATCATGGTGTCTAGTTGGAGAACGTGATCTTCTCATCTGATGAATTTCATCTAAGCTCCTGAAAGGCAGAAAGAAGTTATGATAATCTCATTTTCTCACACATGGATTACAGCACAAGTTGGTTGAGGGAAGGTTTCAATCACAAACTCAACTTGTTAAACACTTTTGGATCCTCAGAGGAATGAAACCCATCTGTATCTATAGGAAGCAGCCATTTCTGCTGCATTTAGAAGTCCATGCCTCTGTGTGCACTCAGTAATGGCATTTTCAAAGCCTTCTTTAAAGTCTAGCTGAGGATGTCTCTGCTGACTGCAGGGGAGGTTGGACCTTCAGAGGTCTCTTCCAACCCAGACCATTCTATGACTCTTCTATGAATAACTAAGAGAAGAACTGATAATCCCTCACAGGAAATTAAGGTTTTGTAGATCCATAGCCAGAATTCTACAGAGGCAACTTTTTGCAGGTATCTTCGAGTATTCTTGAAGAAATTCTGGGATAGGCTATGGGAACTTGGAGTAGATTTATCAGTTTCAGATTGAAGCAATCCATTTCAAATAGAAAAGGAGGGGGATTTTGTACAGATGCAGGAAAGCTCTGCCCTCCATGCAGATTCTTTCCTTAACTTAATAACTGCCACTGGAACAGGTTTTGCAAGCACAAAATGAAAGGATGGTTGGAAGGGATTGTATGAAATATCTCCTCTGGGCATTGTGCTTGTAGACAGAATCATAGAACCAAGCAGGTTGGAAGAGACCTCCAAGCTCACCCAGTGCAGCCTATCACTCACTTCATCCCCTGAACTCGCATCGACTTCAACCGCCGCTCGATGAAACTCAGGCACAAAAACTTTTAAGGTGGTGCCAGAACTGCTGAGGAAGAGACAAGTTCATCATGAGAGACTACAGACCCTGGAAACCAGGCAGCACTCCACCAGCTTGCGATGCCTACCTCTGTAATGGCACATTTGGTAAACGGGAACGGGGCCTGCCCTGATCGTCGCCGCGGTGAGGAGATACGGATCGTGAGCGGTGATGCGTCGTTCTTTGCTGCTCTGGCACAGTCAGCGTGGTGGATTTGCCTTCTCTAGCACTAGACCTATAACCTACTGGCAAGAGGGCAACAAAAGGAAGTTAGAGAACAGGAAGTCTGAAGCCTGGGAAGAGTTCAGCTGGTGAGTCCCGCCAGGAACACGCATCTCAACGCTTCGGCACTCAGCTGTTGTACAGCCCCACGCACCATGCAGCCAGGAGATGTTACTGGGCTTCACATGTCTGCACATACAGAGAGAAACTGAGATGATTTTCATTATGCTCTGGAAGATGTGAGGAGGACTGGAAGCAGTTTTCTGACTTAGGGAATCACAGAATGGTTTAGGTTGGAAGGGACCTCAGAGCTCAGCCAGTTCCAACCCTCTGCGATAGGCAGGGACAACTCCCGCTAGAAGAGGTCGCTCAAGGTCACATCCAACCTGGTCTTGAACACCTATCACCTAACCCTTCTAATTAACTAAACCATGGCACTAAGTGCCTCATCCAGTCTCTTTACTTCGGACAAGGCAGCAAATACCTGAAGGGAATCCAATTGCTGTGGGTTTGCCTCCTGTTTCTGTATGGCACCACAGACTCATCAGGGGCTGCTCACATATAAAGCATCCTTCTGACTCTTGTTTCAGGCAAAACCAAAGATGTTCATCAAATCACAGAGTGGTTTAGGTTGGAAGGGACCTCAAAGCTCAGCCAGTTCCAACGCCCCTGCCACTGGCAAGGACACCTCCCACTAGAACAGGTCACTCAAGGTCACATCCAACCCAGCCTTGAACACCCTCAGGGAGGTTGTGGATCCACAACCTCCCTGGGCAACCTCTGCCAGTGTCTCACCACCCTCACTGCAAAGAACTTCCTAACATCCAATTTCACCCCTGCTTCTGCCAGTTCAAACCCATTCCTCCTCGTCCTGCCATTACAAGACCTTGTCAATAATCCCTCTCCAGCCCTCCTGTAGGATCCCTTCAGGTACTGGAAGGGCACTACAATGTTCTGCTACTGAATGTGGTCAAACCCCAGGAGCATTGATTGCATAGAATACACAAAGCACTGCATGCTCTGCTGAAGATTTTTTTTCCTGGTAATATGAATGAGCTGCAAAGTTCATTTTCTGAGCTGTAGCTCATTTTCAGAGAGGTTTTAAAACCCCAGCCAGCAGAACATTAGCCCATTGGAAAGCACTGACAGCCTGGTGCCTTTTCCCACGTGGCACACTCTTTGCCTTGTTATACACTTTGAATCCCATGCTAAGCTAGACCCTGCAGCTGAGTAAGATGAAGAGCTTTCAAAAGCTGCCTGTTATCTCCCCAAAAAGAACCTAAGGAGATTTACTCACAGTTCAGTTGCTCCCTTCTAGACATTCAAATTGGATTAAAGGACTACCTTGACAGAAAATCCCTTGATGACAGAAAGGATGATCCCTTAATGACTACACAATTTATTATTTTGCTTCCACAATAGTAGATTCAGAGAATCAAGCAGGTTGGAAGAGAGCTCCAAGCTCAGCCAGCCCAACCTAGCACCCAGCCCTGGCCAAGCAACCAGACCATGGCACTAAGTGCCTCATCCAGGCTTGGCTTCAATGCTTTTCCCCATCAACCATCCTGCACTCAATTAAGTAGCAAACCTTCCCTCCAGCTTTTTCCTCCAGGAAATTTGACTGGTTGATGTTATGATGCTATGATAAGGTCCTGCAAGGAAAATAAGTTTTTTTTGCTACAGGTTGGGGTTTTCTTTAGGTGAACAAAATAACACAGTACTGGAACTTAATGCTGGACAGATTCAGAGGGCAGCAGAGAGCCAATGGCATCCTGGGCTGGCTCAGGAGCAGTGTGGCCAGCAGGACAAAGGAGGTTCTTCTGCCCACCCCTGTGCTCAGCACTGCTCAGGCCATCCCTGGAGTGCTGTGTCCAGTTCTGGGCTCCTCAATTCAAGAGAGATGTTGAGGTGTTGGAAGGTGTCCACAGGAGGGCAGCAACACTGGGGAGGGGTCTGGAGCACAGCCCTGTGAGGAGAGGCTGAGGGAGCTGGGGGTGTGCAGCCTGCAGCAGAGGAGGCTCAGGGCAGAGCTCACTGCTGTCTGCAGCTGCCTGCAGGGAGGCTGTAGCCAGGTGGGGTTGGGCTCTGCTGCCAGGCAACCAGCAACAGAAGAAGGGGACACAGCCTCCAGCTGTGCCAGAGAAGGTCTAGGCTGGATGTTAGGAGGAAGTTGTTGGCAGAGAGAGTGATTGGCATTGGAATGGGCTGCCCAGGGAGGTGGTGGGGTTGCCATCCCTGAAGGTGTTGAAGCCAAGCCTGGCTGGGGCACTTAGTGCCATGGTCTGGTTGCTTGGCCAGGGCTGGGTGCTAGGTTGGACTGGATGAGCTTGGAGGTCTCTTCCAACCTGCTTGATTCAATGATTTAAGGCAATGACAGCTCATGAAGCCTCACAGAAATTAGGAAGGACAAAGCCATGCTACATGCATCTTTAACTACAGCCATGCATTCCAGGGGAGACTGCATCATATCTCAGTTTCAAGCAGAGAAAACAACAGAAACCAAAAAGAATGCTTGCAGTAAGCATTAAAATCATGATAATCTTAATTACCATTTTTAATTTGATTTTTAAATCGAATTTTTAATGTAATTTGACATAATGCTTGCAACACTACAAAGTGAAGTGGAACCATGCAGTGGTTCACACGGAAAAGAAGTGTCAGTGAATCTTTTAATTCATCATGGTTTGGGATAGGTAGGATGGAATAATCAGGATAAATGGCTCAGGGTTGATGTCTTTTTTATTCCACAATGCACTCTCTGAAGCCAAGATGCTAAATAGTCAAAAAATGTTATAAAGGAAAGAAAAAGGAAGCAACAGAGGCATAAATAAAACAAAGCAAAGAAGAAGAAGGAAGCAGGAGCATGCTGTTCACCCACGCACCTGGAGGAACAACTCCAATACCATCATCAACATCATAATCTGAGATGTCACTATCACTGATTGGCCGAGATCCTGCACAACAGCAAGGCAAACAAACACCTCAACATCTGCAATGCCTGGGCATGGTACAGAATGGCAAGATAGCTTCATTTAATGCACTACTGCAGTTAAGAGTCTGTGAAGTTCAATCAGTAGCTGAGGAGAATGAAACTGCAGTGACTGACAGTGACGCTTCGTAAGGCAGCAGAGGCAATTCAATGCCTTGCAGCTGATGCAGCTTCCTTTCCCCTTCTCCTTCCCTCAAATCCTTCAGTAATCCTTTACCACAGCAGCTTCCCTCACTAAACCAGCAAAATCTTAACTGAAATGAGAAAAAAAAAGAACCCAAACCACTTTTTTGCTCTTTCAGTAAGCTGAATCAGCTTTCTGAACAGGAAAAGGAGGCAGTGGCAGCGTAGGATGAGAAAGGGGAAGAGGAAACAGCAGAGCCAGCTCTCAGAATCAACCACCTCATGAAAAGTAACCTTTAATTTGGTCACTCTATACACAGCCTCGGGCAGCAATTACTGAGCTGTCCCATTTGTGGATGAAATTTGTACCCATTCCCTAAGCATTGGCTGGGGTGAATGAATTCCATGTGGAATCAGAATCAGAAAACCAAACTTCAGCTTGGAGCATACTCCTCTGACATCCTTCCTATTCCTAAATCAACCTGAAATTCATTTACATGAACAGAGAACCTACAGCACTCAACTATTCCAATACCTTCACTGCTTTAATATGCATGAAAGACTCCTCTTGCACTTTCACTTTGCTGTAGAAGCAACACTTCTCATCTGATCATGTAAAGGGGGCTGAGAATTGTCTTTCTGATGAAAAGGCTATTTAAGCACCATCAGATTTTAAAGGCTTGGAGGCTGAGCATTGTCTTTCTGATGAAAAGAATACATAGGCATCATCAGATTTTAAGGACTTGGAGGCTGAGAATTGTCTTTAGGATAAAAGGATATTTAAGTATCATATTTGAAGGGCTTGGAGGCTGGGAATTGTCTTTATGATAAAAGGATATTTAAGTATCACAGGATTTAAGGTCTGGGAGGCTGAGAATTGTCTTTTTGATGAAAAGAATATTTAAGCATCAGATTTTAAGGACTGGGAGGCTGAGAATTGTCTTTAAGATAAAAGGATATTTAAGCATCATAGGATTTGAGGACTGGGAGGCTGAGAATTGTCTTTAAAATAAAAGGATATTCAAGTATCATATTTGAAGGGCTTAGAGGCTGAGAATTGTCTTTATGATGAAAGGATATTTAAGCATCATAGGATTTGAGGACTGGGAGGCTGAGAATTGTCTTTATGATGAAAAGGATATTTAAGCATCAGATTTTAAGGGCTGAGAGGCTGAGAATTGTCTTTAAAATAAAAGGATATTCAAGTATCATATTTGAAGGGCTTGGAGGCTGAGAATTGTCTTTATGGTGAAAAGGATATTTAAGTATCATAGGATTTAAGGGCTTGGAGGCTGAGAATTGTCTTTATGGTGAAAAGGATATTTAAGTATCATAGGATTTAAGGGCTTGGAGGCTGAGAATTGTCTTTATGATAAAAGTATATTTAAACATCAGATTTTAAGGGCTTGGAGGCTGAGAACTGTCTTTATGATAAAAGGATATTCAAGCAACAGATTTTAAGGACTGGGAGAGTGAGAATTGTCTTTTTGATGAAAGAATATTTAAGCATCAGATTTTAAGGGCCTGGAGGCTGAGAATTGTCTTTATGCTAAAAGGATATTTAAGTATCATAGGATTTAAGGGCTAGGAGGGTGAGAACTGTCTTTCTGATGAAAAGGATATTTAAGCATCATAAGATTCTAAGGACTTTTATTTAAATAAAAAGCTTTTAATGATTGAAAAAAAAAAAAAGAAGTATCCACCAAGGATGAACTGAATCTTTCTATTGAAAAGGAAATTTATTCAAACAGATGTCTGAACAATTTTCTTTTGCTAGTGAACACCAGGTTCAAACAGGTTTCACATATTGAGAGCCATGTCTCATAGGTGAAAGGCTGCCATGGCATAATTTGCATCTCTTCCACACATGTACATTGTCCTTCAAGACTATGAGCTAGGATTTTTATCTTGCAGGAGAAAGGCAACCCCCATTAAGCATGAACAGCATGCCTAATTTACAAGGGATTGATGGAATTTGGACTTACTTTGTAATTTTTTGCTAGTGCTCTCTCCACCATGAACATGTCTTCTTGGCATGAAAGGTGATGGCTGAGGCAGAGGTAGTGAAGATTCATCATGTGTCTGTAGCTTATACCAATGTGGTTCATCATCTAAAAGTGCTGTCTCCAGCTCTATAAGAATCTAGCAGAAAAATGAGCAGGTTTTAGTTTTCCTGTCAAGGCAGGCACATATAAACACATATGGAAAGTATATATGTGTATGGATCTTGTGGTTTAAGGTGGAGCAGGTGGACTCCAGGATGCCACTGGGGTCACTGAGTCAGGTTATTCTCTCCTCTTTCCTGCCAATCCCCTGTTTAAGGGGACAGGGAGCTCCTTCTCTCTCTTGCCTTTAGACTTGCTGCCTGTTAGGGAGCTGTGGTTGGCTGCTGGAACCCTTGGCATGGTCAAGCCTGCAGCCCCACCAGTTGTGGGGAGACCCACTGCCACTTGAGATTGGGTTTTGCACATGTCTGTGCATAGCCCTGCCCTCAATCTCTCTGTACATCTCTTTCCCTTTAATGCCTTTTATTATCTGCTAAAATTACTTCCCTTAACTTCCAATTCCATGCAAGTCCTTTTGTATACCACTTACTTCCTCTGCCTATTTCTTCTCTGAGGGGGGATGAGGAGAGAGGGAATGGAGAGGGTGGGGGTGGGGAGAGAGGGAGTGGGGAGAGAGTGGATGGGGAGAAAGGGATGGGAAGAGAGATGAGGGGAGATGGGGAGAGAGATGAGGGAGGATGGGGAGAGAGAGAGTGGGGAGAGAGATGAGGGGGGATCAGGAGAGAGGGGATGGGGAGAGAGGGAGTGGGGAGAGAATGGATGGGGAGAGATGAGGGGGGATGGGGAAAGAGGGAGTGGGGAGAGAGTGGATGGGGAGAGAGATGAGGGGGGATGGGGAGAGAGGGAGTGGGGAGAGAGTGGATGGGGAGAGAGGGATGGGGAGAGAGGGATAATCCAAATTCTGTCCTGTGGGGTGTTCACCCTGAAACCTTGAACAGTGACACTATATTCAAAGCCAAACAGCAAACTCAGGAGCAATGTGCTTGCAAGCATCACCTCTCCAAGAAATTCACTCTCTTCTTCTTGTACTCTTGGCTGATCCCAGACAGTTATCTCAAGCATTCGCTCTCTGAAATCTCTACGATGGACATGGGAGTAGAGAAAAGTTTGGTTCCACTTTGGCTCTAGACTTTTCTTTACTGTTTTGGTCCTCCTTTTACTCTTATCACTGAAAAATACAAATGTTTGTTGTCAGTTGGTTTGCAAAGGAAAAAAAAAACAACTTAAATCACAAATTGCCATCACTTCCTCTTTTAATTCTTTATGATCTGATAATGCCTACCAGGGGATAGAAAAGTATGAGGTGGAGAATGGATCACATTCATCCAAAGGTCCACAGAGCTAATTTGACATTGAGTTGCATGAGACAAGTGCAAGTTTGTTTTGTTATCATTAGTTTAACTACAACAAGCTATCAAAAGGGAATTCTTCACTTCAGAAGCATCCACTTTAATTTGCTGTAAAGTAGATCACATTCATCCAAAAGTCCACAGAGCTAATTTGACATTGACTTGAGTGATACAAGTCCAGGTCTGCTTTGTTATAATTACTCTAACTATAATAAACTATAAAGAGAGAATTCTTTACTTCATAAGCATCCACTTTAATTTGCTGTAGAGAGGATCACACTCATCCAAAGGTCAACAGAGCTAATTTGACATTGCCTTAGGTGATACAACTGCAGGTTTGCTTTGTTATACTTTAACTATAACAAACTATCAAAAGGGAACTCTTCATTTCACAAGCACCCATTTTAATTTGCTGTAGAGAGGATCACACTCATCCAAAAGTCCACAGAGCTAATTTGACATTGACTTGGGTGATACAAGTCCAGGTTTGCTTTGTTATAATTACTTTAATAAACTATCAAAAGGGAATTCTTCATTTCACAAGCACCCATTTTAATTTGTTGTAGAGAGGATCACATTCATCCAAAGGTCCACAGGGCTAATCTGACATTGACTTGGGTGATACAAGTCCAGGTTTGCTCTGTTATCATTAGTTTAACTATAACAAACTATCAAAAGGGAATTCTTTACTTCAGAAGCATCCACTTTAATTTGCTGTAGAGTGGATCACATTCATCCAAAGGTCAACAGAGCTAATTTGACATTGGCTTGGGTGATACAAATGCAGGTTTGCTTTGTTATAATTACTCTAACTATAATAAACTATCAAAAGGGAATTCTTCATTTCACAAGCACCCATTTCCATTTGCTGTACAGTGGATCACACTCATCCAAAAGTCTACAGAGCTGATTTGACATTGGCTTGGGTGATATAACTGCAGGTTTGCTCTGTTGTAATTACTCTAATATAAACTATCAAAAGGGAACTCTTCATTTCACAAGCACCCATTTTCATTTGCTGTAGAGAGGATCACACTCATCCAAAGGTCCACAGAGCTAATCTGACATTGACTTGGGTGATACAAGTGCAGGACTGCTTTGTTATAATTACTCTAACAAACTATTAAAAAGAGGAATTCTTCCCTTCATAAGCATTCATTTTACAAAGGGATTCAGCACATGCTAAGTGACAACACAGTTTTCCACACTGAAACCCTCCTACCTTCTGTCTGGAAGAAAATACATCTTTACATAGGGGTTCCTGGGGCGTCCATCTACTCTGGGTGGCAAATCTGTTGCCTGCAGAACATTGACTATCAACTGATGCCCCACTTTGTCATACCATAGTTTAACCTACAAGAGGCAAGGGACCAGAAAACATTACTGAAGATGGAGAAAGGAAGAAACAAAAAAGAGACTTTTCAGATTGCATCACATTAAGCACAAGGCAGAAGTAGTCACCGTTGGGTTTGGTCTCTTTTTTTTTCCATGAGAAAATTATTTCCAACAGCTTAATATTTAATTTAGATGGGAAAGATGATGACCACAGCTCAATAAAATTGTGGTGCCTGATTATACTTAAGTCTATTTATTGGAATCACTGCATAATCCTCTGCCTCTGAGTGCATTCAAACTAGGACAAGCCCCTCAAAAGCGACATTCAAACAGGAAGCCCTGTCTGCAGTTGACACCTGAAGCATAGCTGTCATCTACACACTCTGATCTGCCAATGGTCTTAGGCAGCTGAAGAATTAGGAACAACAGTCTGAATTATTTTAGCCTGCAGTATCAGCAGCCTAAAATAACACAGAATAATGCACAAACCAAAGTCTAAGTACTCACAGTGCATTTGATAAGCTTTGATTTAATAGCACAGGCAGCTTCGGGATGTAGTCTGTGTCTAAACGAATGCTCCCACTGTTGATTAGCTGAAATAATTAAGTATTAAATACAACTAATCACTTGGATATGTAATGTTGCATGATTTAGTATGCTGTTTGATTAGCTTTACTGACCGAGTGTCGAGTTCACAGCCTTAGACTGTAAACTTGCACCCACATTTGCTGAACTTGGGCAAAACTCAGCCCTGTTCGACCAAGACAAAGTACAAAAGCAAAGACAATGAAGGTACAAGCATCAACAGCAGCTGCAAGATGAGAGAATCATAGAATCAAGCAGATTGGAAGAGAGCTCCAAGATCATCCAGTCCAACCTAGCACCCAGCCCTGCCCAATCAACCAGACCATGGCACTAAGTGCCTCATCCAGACTTTGCTCCAGGGACGGAGACTCCACCACCTCCCTGGGCAGCCCATTCCAGTGCCAATCACTCTCTCTGACAACAACTTCCTCCTAACATCCAGCCTAGACCTTGAGACTTTGTCCCCTTGTTCTATTGCTGGTTGTTTGGGAGAAGAGACCAACCCCACCTGGCTACAACCTCCCTTCAGGTAGCTGTGGAGAGCAATGAGGTCACCTCTGAGCCTCCTCTTCTGCAGGCTGCACACCCCCAGCTCCCTCAGCCTCTCCTCATAGGGTTTGTGTTCCAGGCCCCTCACCAGCTTTGTCACCCTTCTCTGGACACCTTCCAGGACCTCAACATCTCTCTTAAACTGTGGGGCCCAGAACTGGACACAGTACTCAAGGTGTGGCCTGAGCAGTGCTGAGTATAGGGGAAGAAGAACCTCCCTTGTCCTACTGCCCACACTGCTCCTGAGCCAGCCCAAGATGCCATTGGCTCTCTTGGCTACCTGGGCCTGAAGGCAGAGGAGGATGCCAACAGACAATCTGAAGGCCCTGGAAGATCTCAGGTCAGAATCACCACTGCCCTAAAGTGTGTGTGAAAGGCATGTGAGGATCACAGGAAGGTCAGCTGCATAGTCTGTAAGGCTATAAAAGCCCAGGGATTTCTTTCGTTGAGGTCACCCTGTGGAGGAAGCCAGATCAAGCTGCACCATGCTATTAAGTGTGTGTGAGACTCTCAGCCCAAGCCTTTGCCTTGGGAAACCAAAGGCTCAGATTGTGCTTCTCTAGCACTCATAAATAAGCTGAAGTTATACTATGCTTGTTACCAGCGGCCATGTCAGAGTGCTATACCTCTGGTCATGCACAGAAGAGTCCCCAGAGGATGCAAAACATCTTTATGGGCTCCTCTCAGTGTGAATTCCTGCACTCTTTGGTGTAATGAAACAACAAATCTTTTCCTCTGCTGTGATTACAACAGCTTGTGAGCATGCACAGGAGGTCTTACAAAACCACTTGAAAGATGTTAGCCTTTACCAACACCAGACCTCCCAATAGACCTGGGAAGGTGGTGGGCAGAGCGACCAGGACAACTGGGCAGAGGGAGCACAAACAAGGGAAGAAAAGCAAGAACTGCTCACAGAAAGCTGCCCTGGTAGGACTTGTGGTGCATCCCGCAGTGCTCCAGGGCTGGTTGGAGATATAACAGAAATAGAAGGCCTGTCCATCTTCTGAGACTCAAAAGAACTTGAACCTAAAAGCACAGGAGAAACACAGGAACTTTCAAAGGGAAATTTGGATAAATCAGGAATTGGGTTTGTTGGTCTGGTAGGTTTTTTTGCTTTGAACTGTATAAGGTTTGTATCTGCATACAGTGTAGCTGCATTCATGTACATAGCATAGACTCATAGAATCAACCAGGTTGGAAGAGAGCTCCAAGCTCACCCAGCCCAACCTAGCACCCAGCCCTGCCCAATC
The DNA here is from genome assembly GCF_015220805.1 of Pogoniulus pusillus. Classification (NCBI taxonomy): domain Eukaryota; kingdom Metazoa; phylum Chordata; class Aves; order Piciformes; family Lybiidae; genus Pogoniulus; species Pogoniulus pusillus. The sequence goes on along the minus strand of NC_087288.1, from coordinate 2,664,767 downwards.
AACCAGACCATGGCACTAAATGCCCCAGCCAGGCTTGGCTTCAACACCTCCAGCCACAGAGACTCCACCACCTCCCTGGGCAGCCCATTCCAATACAAATCACTCTCTCTGACAGCAACTTTCTCCTCACATCCAGCCTAGACCTCCCCAGCACAACTCGAGGCTGTGTCCCCTTGTTTTGTTGCTGGTTGTCTGGCAGCAGAGCCCAACCCCACCTGGCTACAGCCTCCCTCAGGTAGTTGCAGACAGCAATGAGCTCTGCCCTGAGCCTCCTCTGCTGCAGGCTGCACACCCCCAGCTCCCTCAGCCTCTCCTCACAGGGCTCTGCTTCAGGCCCTCCCCAGCTTTGTCGCCCTCCTGTGGACACTTCCAGTATCTCAACATCTCTCTTGAATGGAGGAGCCCAGAACCGGACACAGAATCACAGAATGGTAAGGGTTGAAGTGCCCTCTAAAGAGTGAATCCAACCCCCCTGCCAAAGTAGGATCACCCAGTGCAGGCTGCACAGGAAGGCATCCATACAGGGCATGAGGGTCTCCAGAGAAGGAGACTCCACAGCCTCTCTGGGCAGCCTGCTTCAGTGTTCCATAGAGAAGTTTCTCCTCACACTGAGGTAGAACTTTCTGTGTTCCAGCTTGCACCTGTTGTTCCTTACCCTGGCACTGAGCACCACCAAACAGAACCTTCATCCTGACACCCACCCCTCAGATACTGACAGACATTGATCAGATCCCCTCTCAGCTTTCTCTTCTCCAGGCTAAGCAGCCCCAAGGTTCTCAGTCTCTCTTTAGAGCAGAGATGTTCAAGTCCCCATGTCTGAAAGCAGCATGCTGTGTGTAAGCCCACGTGGAAGGAGCAGAGTGTACTCACTGGACTCTAACGGGGGGTGAGAAGTCTCAGGAATCCGTGGAATATCACTGAAACAGGAAGACAGAACAGTTAGAAACAACACAGATGGCCTTCTGCTGTGACAAACACATTCCTGGGAACACTCTCTTTCAAACACAGGTATGTTCCTGCTCTGATGGGTTACAAGGAAGGGGAAAAAAAGGGAAGCATTCAGGACAACCTGACTACTGCCAACGACATCATTAATCCACAGAGCCAGCAGACGTTAACAATACAACCACTACAATGGGAATATTGTGGGTGGATTCCACAATACTTTTGCAAGTCAGAGAGTTTTTAGGGAAAGAAAGGTGCTAAGAGGTAAGCTATGGATGCTCAACTATTTTTGGGGGGAGGAAAAAAAGGCAGGATTGAAAAGCAATAATAAAGGCTTAGCTTAACTCACTAGTAAGCTTTATATAAACGTCGCAGGGAGTTCACTGAATGAAAGTGGTGAAAGTGTCTTACAGCAATAAAAGAAAGAGAAGAAAGCAAAATGCCACTTAGGAATGTTAAACAAAGCCAAAGAATGATGCAGAAATAGAAAACCAATCCCATTGCAATTGAACATAGAGACTTTTCAACACACACATCACCTGCTACATATGTACACCTCATACACAGAATCAACCAGCTTGGAAGAGACCTCCAAGATCATCCAGTCCAACCCAGATGATCATAGTATCATAGTATCATAGTATCATCAGGGTTGGAAGAGACCTCACAGATCATCGAGTCCAACCCTTTACCACAGATCTTGGACATATATAGGTGTAAGCAAAACCAAAGGGGTGAAGCCTACACACACCTAACAAAGTTTTGCTCTCAACGAATTCAAACTCCCACCAAAACCTGGGTGATGCCAGTTGCTGCCTCTCTTCTGCCCTCAGCACTCATTGAACACTCATTGCAAGGGCAAGCAAAGGGCTGTTATTGTACAAATGTGAGTGCAGCAGCAGAGCAGCAAAAGGGAAACAAAGCTCTTGAGTGAATGATTTGGAAATGTTTTCATCTCAACTAATTAATGGAAAATTGGAACTACCATAATGGGTTTGAATAATAGTTACAAGGCTTGAACCCTATGCAGGCATTTCTCTGCTCAGTGGAACCCTAATTTACTGATTGGAAGTCAATAAAACAAAGATTTTTAGGTGTATATAAGTTCTCTATTGCAGACCTAAACTTATTCATTCTTCCTGGGTTTGCCTTGGTGTGGGGCTGGAGGTAAGCATGAGAAAGATTTTAGGGAAGAGAAATTTCCTAGCAATGAAGGGTGACAAAGCTGGAGAGGGGCCCGGAGCACAGCCCTGTGAGGAGAGGCTGAGGGAGCTGGGGGTGTGCAGCCTGCAGAAGAGGAGGCTCAGGGCAGAACTCATTGCTGTCTGCAGCTGCCTGAAGAGAGGTTGTAGCCAAGTTGGGTTGGGTTCTTCTCCCTGGGGTTGGAAGAGACTTCCAAGCTCAGCCAGTCCAACCTAGCACCCAGCCCTGCCCAATCAACCAGGCCATACCACTAAGTGCCCCAGCCAGGCTTTGCTTGCACACCTTCAAGGATGGTGACTCCACCTCCCTGGGCAGCCCATTCCAATGCCAATCACTCTCTCTGACAACAACTTCCTCCTAACATCCAGCCTAAACCTGCCTGGCACAGCTTGAGACTGTGTCTCCTTCTGTTGCTGGGTGCCTGGCAGCAGAGCCCAACCCCACCTGGCTACAGCTTCCCTTCAGATGAAACAGTAGCTCTTGGCTGAAAATGTTCAAAGCTACTTAAAGGAAATGGTTAAAAACAAATGAAGAATTTGCCCAGCCCCTTCTTTAAAAGAGCAGCAGAGTTTTACTCCCCTTTTAGAGCAATGAGAACATCAGAAGTGTCAGACACAGACTGCCACGAGCTGCCCACAGCAAGCTTTGCCTCCCTCTCTCTCCCTCTGTGGTTGCTGGTACCTATGATTATCCTGACACATCTCAATGAATACATAAAGCAAATTACACTTTGGGTTGAGACTAATCTGCAGATGCCTGCTTAGGGAGGCTCAGTGTCCCATAAATGACAGGACCAGCTATCATTTCAGCCATCACCCAAGGCAAACCAAATCCAGACATGGCTGTAACTCAGGTTGTTCTGTAGGGACAGAAGCATCACCCTCTAAACCCTACAGAGTTTGCAGAGATTCTGAGTACCTGTCCCCCCTGCTATTTCCAAACCCATTCCTTCTCATCAGAACCTCTACAGTCTCAACTCAGCAAGAGCAGCCCTCTGGAATTCAGAAGTGCCTAATGCCAGGGGCTCAGCCTCCTTGCTAGAACCTAGAGCACAGCAGCAGGAGCTGAACCACAGCAGAGAAACTACCACTTTGGCAAGATTCATTGCAGAAATCCAATCACACACAGCTAGCACCTGAGAAAGAGAACTGAAAATGGAAACAAAGCAGCATTGTTTTACCTGCAGTGTCTGACAGAGCCCAGCCCCAGCAGGCAGGATGCAGTGACTCAGTTAACCACGCCAGCTTCCTTCTCCAAAAAGCCAGGACATCTGCTCTGCTGTCCTATCTCAGCCACCTCCCCTGTTGTCTGCATAGCCACAGGTGATTCCTCCCCTCATATTTAGACAGCCAACCCATTAATTCTATTTTTTTTTCACAGCTGGTTTGTTTTTTTATCTACCTTGTGCAGCAATTATTAGCATTAGAGTCAATTAGTTTCTCTGGAGTTCTCCTGTTGTGGTTATAGTGTTTATTGTTATGCCTTCATCTAATAGTGCTGCATGGCTCACTTTCTTTTTTCCTCCCCCTTTTCACTAATAAACATCCTACAATTCCCCCATTACTCAAAAATTACATTTGCTAGGAGACAGGGGCAGGAGGGGGGAAACATAATCCAAATTTACAAGACTGAGCAAATTGTTTGGACAGCAATTTTTGTAACCGGGCAGCCCAATTTGTGGGCTTGCAGCTCTCCTGCTGCTTCACTTAAGCCAAACTCTGTCACATTTGGGCTTTTTAGCCCTCATATGGCAGGGAGGTTTTTTGAAATGTAGACCATCATAAGTGCCAGTACATTATTTGCATTATTAATACTGAGAGATGAAAACACTTCAATTATGCAGACAAAAAGATCATTTCTCAGGTCTTTCGGGAACCTCTTCCCTCACAGGAGTTTGTGATTTAATGGATTGCCACTCCAGGCTGTCTCAAGGAGCTGCAGCTTTGGTGAGTCAAGGCTTCAAGCAGACACCAAAGTTTGATATATATCAGATTAAGTAGAATTCCTGCTTGTCAGGTTGAGACAAGCAACAAGTTGGGATAACAAGGCAAGGAGATGCTATGGGGAGAGTGGAGGAAGAGCAATCTGTTAATGCAAGCAAACCAGTTCCCATTATGCAACATTATGCAATGAAGGGGAATGAAGTTCACAAGGGCAAGTGCAGAGTCTGGCACCTGGGAAAGAACAACCCCAGGGAGCAGGATAGGCTGGGGACTGAGGTGTTGGAAGGCAGTGAAGGGGAAAGCATCTGGGGGTCCTAGTGGATGGGAGGTTGGCCATGCCAGCAGTGTGCTCTGGTGGCCAGGAGGGGCAATGCCATTCTGGGGGGGATTAGAAGGGCTGTGGGTAGTAGGTTGAGAGAGGTTCTCCTGCCCCTCTACTCTGCCCTATTGAGGCCACATCTGGAGTACTGTGTCCAGTTCTGGGCCTCTCAGTTCATAGAACTGAGGGACATAGAACTGCTCGAGTCCAGCACAGAGCCACAAAGATGCTGAAGGGAATGGAACAGCTCTGTTACAAGGAGAGCTTGAGGGAGCTGGGGCTGTGCTACTGGGAGAGGAGGGGACTGAGAGGTGACCTCAGCAGTGGTTATCAATATGTGCAGGTGAGGGCCTAGAACAAGAAGAGCCAAAAAGAACAAAGAACAAACAAAACGACCAATAAAGAATGAAGTCTTAAAAAAAAAAAGATCAAAACAGACCAAAGTAAAGGAAACATAAAAGTAAATTAAAAAGCCAAAAAGGAAAAAAGGATCAAAAATGACAAAGTAGGACTCAGAAAGACCAAACCAAACAAATTTTAAAAGACCAAAAAAGACTGAAGTGAAAAAAAAACAACAGAAGACCAAAACAGACCAAAGTAAAAAGCAGAGACTCAAAACTGGAAGAGAAAGAAAATTCTGTGCACTCTGTTCCTCGTTGGCAATCACTAGCAGGATTTTCTTTGCTGCTCAATGTCTGATGGGTTTGGTTCTCCTGAGAGCACAGTCACAGAATCACAGAAGCATCCAGGTTGGCAAAGCCTCTCAGGATCACCGAGCCCAACCCATAGCCCTGCTCTACCGGGTTCACCCTAAACCATAGCCCCAAGCACCACATCCAAATGACCCTGAAACACAGCCAGGGTGGGTGACTCCACCACTCCACTGGGCAGCTCATTCCAGTGCCTGAGCACTCTTGCTGGGAAAAAGTTCTTCCTAACGTCCAGTCTAAACCTCCCCAGTGGCAGCTTGAGGCCATTTCCTCCTGTTGTATCACTAATTATCTGTGAGAAGAGACCAGCACCAACCTTTCCACAACCTCCTTTCAGGTAGGTGCAGACAGTGATGAGGTCTGCCCTCAGCCTCCTCTTTTTCACACCAACCATCCCCAGCTCCCTCAGTCTCTCTTCATCATTAATTCTTCACAGCTTCCTTGCCCTCCTCTGCACTGGCTCAAGCACCTCCACAGTCTCTTGTATTGAGGTACCCAAAACTGAGCACAACACTTGAGGTGTGACCTCACCAGAGGGGACAATCACCTCCCTGCTCCTGCTGGACACAGCATTGCTAACCCAAGCCAGGATACCATTGGCTTTCTTTGCCACCTGGGCACAGTGCTGGCTCATATCCAGCTGCTTGTCGATTACAACCCCCAGATCTCTTTCTGCTACTCAGCTTTCAGGCCACACTGCCCCAAGATGCTTGCCAGCTACATCCCAAGCTGCTACACAACAACAGGACTTTGACTCATTACTGCTAGGGGGAAAAAAAAGGAAGTGCCTTTAAATTTCAGAGTCACTTTGGGACATTCATTTGAGATGATTCATATTTGAAGCCAGGAAGACTTAGCTCAGAGTGGTCCCAACAGAGTCATGTTCGGGGAAGGAGGATAAAACATCACCACAAGTGTGACAGCTGCAGAACCAACCCTGCTAACCTTATAAACAGATTTTAGGATCTTTGCAAAGCTTTATTTGGGAAACTATTAGCAGTGGTCTCACAAACCTGGATTGATAATGAACTGATATCGGGATTATAAACACCTCATGTTGTGTTTGAACTTTGCTTCCACTTCTCATTTTGCTGACAGCATCATTTAAGGCTAAATATAATTCTTCCCAAGAAAAGTTTTGCTTTCCCTTGTTTAAAGAAGGTTTCCTCTTCCTTAAAGAGGGTCTTCAAACCTTCTTTAAAGGTCTGTTTAAAATCCTGCTAGCAGTGACTTAGTGACATCCTGCATCCCCCATGTTTTCTGCTGTTTCCTTCTGTTTATATTCCTATAAATTCTGATTTAGCCAAGCCAGAAGCCTGAAAATCAGGGTGGTTTTTTCCATGCACAAGCCCACTTGATCCACCAATTTTCCTTTGCCTCTTGGCAAAAAACCTGGACTAGTGGGAGGTGTCCTTGCCCATGGCAGAGGGGTGGGAACTAGACCACAGGATCACAGGATATTAGGGGCTGGAAAGAACCTCTGGAGATCTTCAAGTCCAACTCTGCCAGAGCAGGACCATAGAATTTAGTGCAGGCTGCACAGGAACACATCCAGATAGGTCTTGTAAGTCTCATCAAGTTGGACTGGATGATCTTGGTGGTCTCTTCCAACCTGGCTGATTCTATGATTCTCCAGAGAAGGTCTCACCCAACCCAAACTATTCAATGGATCCACTTTGCCCATACAGAAAAGAACATTCACAGCCCCATCTGTGAAGATCCAACAGCAAATGGAATTAAATGTCAATAGCAGAAAGTGAATCATTTTCCATCACTAAGAGACAAAACACAATGGACTCACATCCAGGCCCTTTTAAAAGTCACATCAGGAGATATAACAACTGTGCTGAAGAAGTTAAGTATTTAACCTTACCCAATAGGCCTCGAAACAATAATTTCAACTTGAGGTTCTGATTTTGATTCTAAAATAATGTTGTAAACTTCTTCATTTGTAGCTCCAGGCAAGGGTTTACCATTCCACTCTAGAACTTCATCCCCTTGAACAGAAAGAGAAGGTTGTATCATTCCCACATTCTTTCACATACAAGTGCAAAAGCATTTATGAAATGTATATCACCAGGTAACATTGCCCCAGATCTTAAAGATGCAGTTCAAGATGTCCCTGCTCACTGCACAGAGGTTGGCCAAGCTGACTTCTGAGTGTCCCTTTAACCTGATGCATTCTGTGGTTCTAGGAAAATCAAATTGGAGGGTTGGAACTCGATGATCTTCTTGTGGTCCCTTCCAACTCTGACTGATTCTATGATTCTGTTCTATAATTCTCTATCAGGTAGTGACAGGACTGGGGGGAATGGAGCAAAGCTGGAGGTGAGGAGATTCAGACTGAAGGGGAGGAGGAAAGTTGTTGAGCAGGAGAGTGGTGAGAGGCTGGAATGGGTTGCCCAGGGAGGTGGCTGAGGCCCCATGGCTGGAGGTGTTTAAGGCCAGGCTGGATGAGGCTGTGGGCTGCCTGCTCTAGGATAGGGTATCTAGGATAGGGGTGGAACTGGCTGCTCCTTGTGGTCCCTTCCAACCCTGACTGATTCTGTGCAATTAAAAGCAGTATTGAAACCCAACCCTAAAGTTCCTGCGAGACAAGGAGCTGTTAGAGACCTCACATTGTGGGTGTTCAGGATAACTAAGATACCTGCACAAAGCTGGTTGGCAGAACCTTCAGGACACCTACATCGTTATGGAGCTGCTTCTGCTGGTGAGAGATATATCCCCCAGGATGTCAAAGTTGCCTCTAGAATGGAACATTAACGCATCTTGTATCCTAACCCCCACCTTCTGCCTCTCCTGACCATGCATCACTAAGTTCTCAGGCTTCTGCTGCAAATCTCTGATTACAAGCTGCTTTTGAGCTAGCAAGCAAAAATGAAACCATCCTGACACCAGCACTAGTCAGGAAAGCCTTCATGTAATTGGAGCTAACAATACATTTGAAATGCAGGCAACTGTGACATTTCATAACCTCACAATGCTGTCCTGTATGTAAAAACACAATAAACATGAGCATGGCTTACCCAAGGTTAATAGAAATTAAGAGCTGCATTACAAATAGCCCCGAGGAGCCCCCAGAACACCTTCCACACGCCTGGTTGCTTTACCTGCTCTGAGATGCCCCACCACGTCAGCCAAGCTACCTTTCTTCACTTTGGTAATGAAGGCACCGAGTCGTCCCAGCTCTGTCATTTTGCCACCAACAACCTGGGGAACCACAAAAGTTGTGAGTTTCCAAGGCACATTTTAGTAGAGCAAAGCTGTCCTCACCTCCTGCAGCCCAACTCTGCCGCTTCAAGGGGGATATAAACGGCTTGCACCCAGCGTATGTCATTACCAAGGCTCTTCCTTGGGTTAATTCCCACCTTCACCATCAAAAATGACAACCCACAGCTCCATCACATGCATGAGATTAAACTATCAGACATGAGACTGCTTGCATAAGGAAACTGACTGCTGAAGTGGATGGGAATGCTTCATACTGTGCATTGTTTCTGTCGTCAGTGAGGAGAGGAAGATGCCCAAATTAAGTTCTCTCATTCCCCTTTGGATGCAGTAGTTTAAAACTATCTCTCTGTCCTGATTCTGAATTATAAGCCAGAGATAGGAAAATTCCAAAGACACTGAATAGAAAACAACAGTAAAAAGTAAATAAAACAGGGAAATGGATGCAAAAGAAAAACAAAAGACTAATCTATATCATTGGACTATGAATCAGTATATCCTTTGCTGCACAAACTATTCGTTGATTTTCTTCTTCCTTCTTTGCTTTTCTTTTTCCTTTCTTGCTTTTCCCCTCCTTTGCCTTTTCCCATCTTTCCTTTTCCTTTCCTTCTTTGCCTGTTATCTTCCTTCTTTGCTTTTCCTTTTCCTTCCTTGCTTTTCTCCTTCCTTCCTTGCTTTTCTCCTTCCTTCTTTGCTTCTCCCCTTTCTTCTTTGCATTTTTCCTTCCTTCTTTGGGTGGAAAGGAGGTGGAAGGGTGGTTGGAGGCCCTCCTGGGGACTCTGCTTTCTGGGAGGGCTGCTGTGCTTCTGTATTTAACTTGTCTATTTCTGTCTCTAGCTGTATAGATTGTAAATAGCTGCTTGTATCTTGTGCTAAGCTGGAAATGCAAAGCTTCATCTTAATTTTCAGCTTGGCTGAGTCTAGTCTGGGTGATTTGTTAATCATGGGGAGGTGAGGAACACCCAAACCATCACACTGTGCTGTAAACAGAGCTTCATCTTACTTCCAAGCCACCTGAGCCAGTCTGGTTTATATCAAATAGTGTAGGGGGGAAGCTCCTTTCCCATGTCAAAGGTGCCCCACCTCTAAGGGGAAGGCTTGTGGGAAGGTCTCTCATTTAAGCACACAGACAAGTAGCACTTACCTTTAGCCCCAGTAATGCACCTGATTCCTTGGGCATGGTTGTTCTCTTGTTAAGAATAACCCTCCCGATTAAGCGATCTCCCTCTTTGGAAGGCTGCCACGTTACAGGGTGCTGTTAAAGCAACAAACAACAGAGCAAGAGGTGCAATCAAAGAAGTGCAACCACCTGCCTGTATCCAGATCCACATTTATAGGCCACTGAAACTCCTGTGTCCAGAGAAGGGCAACAAGACTGGTGAAAGGCCTGGAACACAAACTCTATGAGGAGAGGCTGAGGGAGCTGGGGGCGTGCAGCCTGCAGCAGAGGAGGCTCAGGGCAGAGCTCATTACTGCCTGAAGGGAGGCTGCATCTAGGTGGGGGTTGGCCTCCTTTCCCAGACAAACAGCAACAGAAGAAGGGGACACAGCCTCAAGTTGTGCTGGGGGAAGTACAGGCTGGATGTTAGGAGGAAGTTGTTGGCAGAGAGAGTGATTTGCATTGGAATGGGCTGCCCAGGGAGGTGGTGGAGTCGCCACCCCTGGAGGTGTTCAAGAAAAGACTGGATGAGGCACTTGGTGCCATAGTCTAGTTGACTGGCTAGGGCGGGGTGCTAGGTTGGACTGGATGAGCTTGGAGGTCTCTTCCAACCTGCTTGATTCTCTGATTCCATGATTCTGGATCACTACGCTGCAGCAGACACAAGCATGCTGCAGGTGTGTTGCGTGTGCCACCCGTGCGTTCTGCCTGCTTTGTGTCTGATGGGCTGTGGCTTAATGAAACCACAGAATGGCTTAGGTTAGAAAGGACCTTAGAGATCACCTACTCCAACCTCTTTGCCAACCTCCTTCTCAACTAGACTTGGCTGCTCAAAGCCTCATCCATCCTAGCCTTGGACGTCCCAAGGGAGGGAGCACCCACAGCCTCTGTGAGCGACCCATTCCAGAGTCTCACCACCTTCATACGGAAGAACTTCTTAAGATCCAGTCTGTCCCTGCTCTTCTCCAGCTTCAAACCATCCCCCCTTGTCCTGTCTCCAGATACCCTCACGAAAAGTCCCTCTGCAGCCTTCCTGTAGTAGTACTGGAAGGCAGTTCTAGAGTCTGCCCAGAGCCTTCTCTTCTCCAGACTGAACACTCCCAGGTCCCTCAACCCATCCTCATAGCAGAAGTACTCCAGCCCTTGGATCATCTTTGTGGCCTCTTCTGTGGCCCCCAACAGTTCTATGATGGGGACACCAGGCCTGGATGAAGTATTCAAGGTGGGATTTCACCAGAGACGAGTAAAAGAGCAGAGTCCCCTCTCTTGCCCTGCTGGCCACAGTGCTCCTGGTGCAGCCCAGCACACGGTAGCCTTCTGGGCTGCATGAGAGCACTGCCAGCTCCTGGGGAGCTGCTCAGTAACCCATACCATCAAGTCTTTTTCTTCAGGGCTACTCTCAGCCCACTCTACACTCAGCCTGGATTTGTGCCTGAGGTTGTCCTGATGCAGCTGCAGGACCTTGCAATTTTGCCTTGTTGAACCTCATGCAGTTAATATAACAAATATTTGTGCCCAGTGTCAACAACAATCTGCAGGTAGAACTGGAATACAACTCAAAAGCTGATACAATGAAACACTGAAAATCTACCTTGGGTAATAAAATGAAACATTCCCTTTGAGATTCCATGCCCCTGAAAAGTGCATTTATGATTTGTACAATATTATGCAGCTCTACTATAAAGATATGCAATAAACCCCCAAATTTTCTCTGTATAATGAAAATCCAAATCATCTTTTTTCCCCCATTCTGAGCCTAAAGGTCACTCTCCTACAGCAGCATCACACTCCCAGCTGCTTTTATGGTGTGTGTGGTGAAATCAAGGATCATGTCTATGCAAGAAGTAAATTCAAGTTAAGAACCCAGGCAATTTCAACAGGATGCATTTTGCTGAGCAACTCTTTGGGATTTCAATTTCCACAAGCCACTGACTCAAATTTCCATAGAATTTGTGCAGAGTAATTTGGGTTTTTTTTCCCCAACAAAACACCTGTGCTGAACTGCAACAATCAGCCAACATTTCAGGTCACGCTTCAGAGCCTCTCTTCTTTCGGTCCTGTTTCTTACCGAACTAATGGGGGATGTCTCCCTGCTGTGCCACGTGGCAGGATCCAGCCAGTAATAATCCAAGTCACCTGGAAGAACATGAATAGAAAGAAATGTGTAATCTCTCACACAGAAGAAGAGGGGTGGATGATTACTTCTGCGTGCATGGATGTCAACGTGCAAGGCGTCTGATGAAGCAAACACCAAACCTGGATTAGGATTCGAATTAAACCTCTAGCACTTTGAAAATCAATTGAGCAATACAAAGCTAACAACACACACATGGTGATGCATTTATTTGCACCTCACAAGTTCCACTTCAGAACTGGTTGGTTGGTTTGTGGGGTTTTTTACATCTCCCAAGCATGGAACCCAATGATGGCATCCGCAGCCCTCTTCCTCCCCCCACGCCCCGTCTCAGTAACAGACACAGAGGACTACAGCTAATGATGACAGGAGAGAGAGGACCCACAAAAGAGGCACTGGGCTATAGTTAAGGACAGAACAGACAACCACACTCAAGAATCTGCAAAGTGGTTGATCAGTGTACTGTGGTCACAGGGGTGGTGCAGATGGAGAGGCAGAGGAGACGGTTAAGTGCTGAGAGAGCACCAGGGGAGACCACCACACAAACTGAGCAGGTAGCACCAACAGCAGAGAGCAGGTTGCAATCTTTCATTTCGCTGGGAACTAACTTGTGTACTGTGCACACTGAGAAGAGAGCTGCAGAGACTCTCCTACAAAGGCTGGAAGAGTTAAGGGGGTTCAGCCTGGAGAAGAGAAGGCTCCAGGGAGACCTTAGAGCAGCCTTCCAGTAGCTGAAGGACGTCTACAAGAAAGCTGGGGAGGGACTGTTTACAAGGGCATGTAGCACTAAGACTAGGGCCAATGGGTTTCAACTAGATTGGACATTAGGAGGAAGCTCTTTAGAATCATAGAGTCACAGAATCATAGAACCAAGAAGGTTGGAAGAGACCTCCAAGCTCAGCCAGTCCAACCCAGCACCCAGCCCTGCCCAACCAACCAGACCATGGCACTAAGTGCCCCAGCCAGGCTTGACTTCAACACCTCCAGACACACAGACTCCACCACCTCCCTGGGCAGCCCATTCCAATGCCAATCACTCTCTCTGACAACAACTTCCTCCTAACATCCAGCCTGGACCTCCCCTGCCACAACTGCAGACTGTGTCCCCTTGTTCTGTTGCAGGGTGCCTGGCAGCAGAGCCCAACCCCTACCTGGTTAACTCTACTATGAGGGTGGTGGAACAGTGTATGTGTTTAAGGGTCATTTGGATGTGGTGCTTAAGGCTATGGTTTAAGGTGAAGCTTGTTGAGTAGGGTTATAGGTTAGACTTGGTGATCCTGAGGGGCTTTTCCAACCAGGATGTTTCTTTGATTCTGTGAACAGGTTGCACAGGAAGGTGGTGGAGGCCCCATCCATGGAGACATTTAAGGTCAGCCTTGATGTGGTTTTGAGCAACCTGACCTAGTTGGGGATGTCTCTGCTTACTGCAGGGGTATTGAACTAGATGACTTTTAAAAGTCTCTTCCAACCCAGCAGATTCCATGGCTCTGTGATTCCAATAAACCCATGAATTACAGCAGCCAAGTTGGGAAGTGTGGTTAGAGCTTGGAAGAAAAGCAGCAGAACAGAACTCCACATGTTCCTGTGTGGTCTGCCTTAGGTGATCCTGCTTTGGCAGGGATGGGGTGGACCCAATGATCTCTGAAGCTCCCTTTCAATCCCTTACACTCTGCAGTGAAATAAATTACAGCTGCAGAAGGCTGAGCTGGTAGCTAAAAAAGTACAAACTTCGCTGGCAGCTGTCCACGAGAGAGGACTGACTGATGTAACCTTGCACTCAAAGGACAATAAGCAAAGGGAAAGGAACTGCAAGAGAAAGAACACTGCAGCTTTCTTTACAAAGAGGAAGGGTGAAGGTGGCATTGGGAAGGACACAGGATAAAAGATGGAGGGTAGAAGAGATCCAGCAGAAGGGCCAGTGCGAGACTGACAGCAGGAACAAGGCTGAAGGATTTCCCTTCTTTCTAATGTTTTCTTGCAGTGGCTGTAATACCTAAAGGCTTGAGGTGAAATAACCAAAGGAGACTTTCATTTGATCTGAGAAAAAGGAGATGATTCTGCCATTTAGCTTACAGTGCTTTAAACACATGAACAAACAAAACCCCAAACCTAAACTGTCCCTTCGGGGATCCTGTTGAGACCCTGAAGGAAACGCAGACACCTGTGAGTGTGGTTTATACCTACACCTGTACCTCAGGCATTTCCCCCCCTCTCATTTAGCAGAGCACCTTGAACGTTGGAGATCTGTTAGCAGAAGCCTTAGATAATGTTACTCTTTGCATGCACAAGTGAGGGGGGCTTCTTTTTTCCCCCAAGTCTTTAAATTATCAGTGGCCTTCCAGTACCTGAAGAGGGCTATGTGAAAGCTGGGGAGGGACTTTCTACAAGGGCTTGTAGAGACAGAACAAGGGGGAATGGATTGAGGCTGGAAGAGGGGAGATATAGACTGGAGGTTAGGATGAAATTCATTACAGTGAGGGTGGTGAGACACTGGAACAGGGAGGTTGTGGATGCCTCCTCCCTGGAGGTATCATATCATAGTATCATAGTATCATCAGGGTTGGAAGAGACCTCACAGATCCAAGGCCAGCCTGACAGAGCCTTGAGCATTGTGATCCAGTGGAAGGTGTCCCTGCCCATGGTGCAGGGGTTGGAATTAGATGATCTTTAAGGTCCCTCACAACCCAAACCATTCTATTATGAAATAGCTGCCTGGGCACACTGTTGGCTCCTATTCAGCTCCTGTCTATTACAGCCCCCAGGCCCCTTTCTGCCAGCAGCTCTCCAGCCACACTGCCCCAAGCCTGTAGCGTTGCTTGGGGTTGTTGTGACCCAGGTGCAGGACCTTGTTGAAACTTTGGCCTTGTTAAAACTCAACCCATTCATGTTGGCCCACTGATCTAAGCCTATCCAAGTTCCTCTGAGGAGCCTCTCTATCCTCACTCAAATCATGAAATACACTCCAGAATCCATAGAATCTTGAACACAATCACATGCAGAAGCTTAATTTGAAACAGATTATTACTGTTGTTGTTGTTGTCATCATTATTGTCATTACTATTATTATTATTATTATACTCATCATTATTATTACATCATCATCATTATTATTATCATTATTATTGTTGTTATTGTCATCATTATTGTCATTATTATTATACTCATCATTATTATCATTATTATTGTTGCTGTTGTCATCATTACTGTCATTATTATTAGGCTCATCATCATTATTATCATTATTATTGCTGTTGTTGTCATCATTACTGTCATTATTATGATGTTCATCATCATTATTATCACTATTATTGCTGTTGTTGTCATCATTACTGTCATTATTATTATACTCATCATATCATTATTATTGTTGTTGTTGTCATTACTGTCATTATTATTATACTCATCATCATTATTATCACTATTATCATCATTATCATTGTTGTTGTCATCATTACTGTCATTATTATTATACTCATCATTATCATAATCATCATTATCATAATCATCATTATTGTTGTTGTTGTCATCATTACTGTCATTATTATACTCATCATTTTTATCACTATTATTATCACTCATCATTTTTATCACTATTATTATCATTTCATTGTTGTCATCATTACTGTCATTATTATTATACTCATCATTATTATCACTATTATCATTGTTGTTGTCATCATTATTGTCATTATTATTATACTCATCATCATTATTATCACTATTATTACCATTATCATTGTTGTGGTCATCATTACTGTCATTACTATACTCATCATTATTATTACATCATCATCACTGTGACTATTATCATCAGCATATGCATAACCACAGGAGGTAGTTTGTGGCTGCATTAGCTACTGCAGCTCTGCAGTTTTGCAGAGCTCCACTTCACATCAAAGCTGTTTCAGCTTTATTTTCAGCATGGCTCCTTGGCAGTAATCTGGGACATGAGGCAGAGTTCTCCAGGTTTTAGTAACAGATCCAACAGCTGCACCAAAAAGCAGCCCTCTGCCAGGGGAGGAAAAAAAGATACACTTTGCCTCCGTGTTTCACTCAGCTACAGAGAAATGTTCAGGTAACAATAAACATCCCCTCCAGCAAGCAGATCTGTGTGTCCAAGTGCTCAAAATCATTTCTGCTCCAGTCCTCATTGCTCCCTGCTGCCTTTTCACACAGAATCATAGAATGGTCTGGGTTGGAAGGAACCTCCAAAGGGCATCTAGCCCACCACCCCCCTGCAGTAAGCAGGGACATCCTCAACTAGATCAGGCTGCTCAGAGCCATGTTGAGCTTCACCTTGAATATCTCCAGGCATGGGGCCTCAACTACCTCCCTGGGCAACCTGTTCCAGTGTTCCACCACCCTCTCATGGTGCAGAACTTGTTCTGAGTATCCAATCTAAATCTGCTCTGCTCCAGTTTGAAACCATTTTCCCTCATCCTGTAACTACAGACCTTTGCAAACAGCCTCTCTCCATCCTTCTTCTCCATCCTTGGGGACACAGTCTCAATTTGTGCCAGGGCAGGTCTAGGCTGGATGTTAGGAGGAAGTTGTTGGCAGAGAGAGTGATTGGCACTGGAATGGGCTGCCCAGGGAGGTGGTGGAGTCTCTGTGCCTGGAGGTGTTGCAGCCAAGCCTGGCTGGGGCACTTAATGCCATGGTCTGGTTGATTGGCCAGGGCTGGGTGCTAGGTTGGGCTGGATGAGCTTGGAGGTCTCTTCCAACCTGGTTGATTCTATGATTCTTGTAGCTCCCTTCAGGCACTGTCAGGCTGCTACTAGTTCTCCCCAGAGCTTTCTCTTCTCCAGGCTGCACACCCCCAGCTCCCTCAGCCTGTCCATGTAGCAGAGGTGATTCAGCCACCTGATCACTACTGTGGCCTTCCTCTGGACCCACTCCATCAGATCCACATCCTTCCTGTGTTGAGGGCAAAAGAGCTGGCATCTCTGAACAGGTAAGCCTCACAAACTGCATGTGAACCATCAGAATTGGCAATCATGCAGAAGGAATATGTTTAAGGAATGCATTCAGGAATAGATGTTCTTGACTGCATCCTGTATGCACATGTTCAACAGCACTACCCATGCCACAGGCAAGTGCTGGGATGCTGGGACTTAAGTGAAATCCTGCCAAGATACCTTTTCATTCTTGCTAAGCCCAAACAAACACAATCTATGAGGAAGTCTGCTTTTGTGTATGATCAGTCCTGCTGATTTCACAGAATCGAATGGTTTGGGTTGGAAAGGACCTTAAAGGTCATCTAGTTCCAACCCCTCTGCCGTGGGCAGGGACAGGCTCCACATTGCTCAAGGCTTCATCCAGCTCCAGAAAGTCTTGAATACCAGAGATAAAATACCCCCAAGATGTTTCCCCAAATCCATCCACCCAGAATGCACTCAGAGACTACTGCTGTTGAGCAAGGAAGATGCTTCTGGTGATCTGCTCTGGATTTGCAGCAGCTGTGTAAGACAAGAAGCAGATAGGCTCTTGATAAGAGCCAGCCAGCCCATGTTAGGCACTTAGTTGAGCCTAATGTATAGCTGCTAATTAATAAAGCACTTTTATCCCATAACTAGGAGCTTAGACAATTATTGTCAGGTTCTGCACCTAAAATAGAATCATAGAATCAGTCAGGGTTGGAAGGGACCACAAAGATCATCCAGTTCCAAGCCCCTGCCATGGGCAGGGACTCCTCACACTAGATCAGGCTGCTCAGAGCCTCACCGAGCCTGGCCTTAAACACCTCCAGGGAGGAGGCTTCCAATACCTCCCTGGGCAACCCCTTCCAGGCTCTCACCACCCTCATGCTGAACAACTTCTTCCTAACATCCAGGCTGAATCTCCCCATTTCCAGCTTTGTTCCATTCCCCCCAGTCCTATCACTACCTGGCAGCCTAAAAAGTCCCTCCACAGCTTTCTTGTAGCCTCTTTCAGATACTGCAAGGCCACAATAAGGTCACCTGGGAGCCTTCTCCTCTCCAGACTGAACAGCCCCAACTCCCTCAGTCTCTCCTCATAGCAGAGCAGCTGCAGCCCTCTGCTCATCCTCGTGGCTCTTCTCTGGACACCTTCCAGTACCTCCATATCCATCTTGTAACAGGGGCTCCAGAACTGGGCACACTGTGTGAAGGGGGCCTACAAGAGAGGTTGGAAGGGACTTTTTAGGGTGTCAGGTAGTGATAGGACTGGGGGGAATGGAGCAAAATTACAGGAGGACAGATTGAGATTAGATGTTAGAGAGAAGTTCTTCATCATGAGGCTGGTGAGATACTGGCACAGGTTGCCCAGGGAGGTGGTGGAAGCCTCATCCCTGGAGGTCTTTAAGGCCAGGCTGGATGTGGCTCTGGCCAGTGTGAGGTGTCCCTGCCCATGGCAGGGAGGCTGGAACTGGCTGACCCTTAAGGTCCTTTCCAATCCTGACCATTCTGTGATCTTGTCCAACCCCCCTGCAGTCAGCAGGGACACCTCCAAGCAGATCAGCTAGACTGCCCTGGTATCTAAGTGTCAAGCAGAGAATCCAAAAGCTACCTACTGCCTGTTCATGCAGAAAGCTTCCCAAAAATGCTCCTTCTCTCCTTGCTCTCAAATCATCCCACTTTAGATGCCAAGAGATAAGAACTGAAATCCCTGCAGAACGAGGTCTGCATTTTACCATCTATGCAGCTGAAGGGCAGGCTGGCTCCTGAGGAATGTGGGAAGAATGCACCACATGGCTGTGAAAAGAACATATAACTGCACTGGATTCAAGATCCCTCTTGGCACACATCCTCAGCACTGCAGGCTGGCACAGTGTGAGACTCCAAAGGTCAGACAAAGACTTGAGCTCCACACCAGTGACAATATATAGAGAATCACACAGAATTATTGAGCCTGGAAGAGACCTCTGAGATCATCAAGGCCATCCTATGACCCACCTAGACCACATCACTAAGTGCCACATCCAATCTTTCCTTAAACAGGAAAATACACTGGGGTACACACCTGGCACATGTGCCTGGGACCTCTATAAGCTCTCAAAGTTAGACCCAGCCTCGCAGATTATTCCCTCAGCTCAATATTTATCCAGGCATTTTAAGACAATGATGAGATATAAAACTGCCTTTCTGTACCTCAATTAAATCTCTGAGCATCAGAAAATAATTGCAGATGAGTCTACAGAGCTTTAAATAATTGAAAATGAGTTTATGGAGCTTTATGATAGAATCAAGCATATCTCCAAGATCATCCAGCCCAGCCCTGGCCAAGCAACCAGACCATGGCACTAAGTGCCCCAGCCAGGCTTGGCTTCAACACCTCCAGCCACACAGACTCCACCACCTCCCTGGGCAGCCCATTCCAATGCCAATCACTCTCTCTGCCAACAACTTCTTCCTCACATCCAGCCTAGACCTGCCCTGCCACAACTGCAGACACTGTCCCCTTGTTCTGTTGCTGCTTGCCTGGCAGCAGAGCCCAACCCCACCTGGCTACAGCCTCCCTGCA
The DNA here is from genome assembly GCF_015220805.1 of Pogoniulus pusillus. Taxonomy (NCBI): domain Eukaryota; kingdom Metazoa; phylum Chordata; class Aves; order Piciformes; family Lybiidae; genus Pogoniulus; species Pogoniulus pusillus. Next base: position 2,645,644 of record NC_087288.1, on the reverse strand, counting down.
GGCAGCTGCAGACATCAATAAGCTCTGCCCTGAGCCTCCTCTGCTGCAGGCTGCACACCCCCAGCTCCCTCAGCCTCTCCTCACAGGGCTCTGCTCCAGGCCCCTCCCCAGCTTTGTCGCCCTCCTGTGGACACTTCCAGCACCTCAACATCTCTCTGCAATTCAGGAGCCCAGAACTGGACACAGCACTGCAGGGGTGGCCTGAGCAGTGCTGAGCACAGGGGCACAAGAACCTCCCTTGTCCTGCTGCCCACACTGCTCCTGAGCCAGCCCAGGATGCCATTGGCTCTGCTGCCCACCTGGGCACTGCTGCCTCTTCTTCAGCTCCTCTCTCCCAGCACCCCCAGCTCCCTCTCTGCCTGGCTGCTCTCCAGGCACTCTTTACCCAGTCTGTAGCACTGCATGGGGTTGATGTGGCCAAAGTGCAGAACCCTGCCCTTGGCCTTGTTAAAACTCCTGGCATTGGACATAACACTTCTCTTCTCTTCTCTTCTGAAGGAATTCATAGAACCATAGAATCAGGCAGGGTTGGAAGGCACCACAAGGAGCAGCCAGTTCCAACCCCCTGCCATGGACAGGGGCACCCTATCCTAGAGCAGGCTGCACACAGTCTCAGCCAGCCTGGCCTCAAACACCTCCAGCCATGGGGCCTCAACCACCTCCCTGGGCAACCCATTCCAGCCTCTCACCACTCTCCTGCTCAACAACTTCCTCCTCACCTCCAGCCTGAACCTATCCACCTCCAGCTTCGCTGCATTCCCAGCACTTCAAATATGTGCTGCTGCTCTTCAGTCCCAACGCAAATTTTCTTTCCCTGTGTTTTGTTTCTTTTTGTTTTCCTCCTTTTCATGCCTTTCAGGCAATCCCAGGCACATGGATACACAGCCCTCCTGTGCACTGACAGCCTGGCCAACTGCAAATAACTGTTCTCCTCTTCTGAAGGAATTCTCAGCACTTCAAATATGTGATGCTGCTCTTCAGTCTCAACACAATTTTTCTTTCCCTGTGTTTTGTTCCTGCTTTTTCCCTTTTCATTTGGTTTGATTGCCTTTTAGGGAGAGGTGAGAGAAGGTACTTTAAAAAGCCCACACAGAAAAAACATAGCTTTCAGCTGTGTTTTATTGTTTAGGTTGTTTCTCCCCCCTCCCCCTCCCCTGTGGATATTTTAATCCAATTGAGTAGGAATTAATTGCAAAAGAAAGCAATGTTTTCTTTTTCTCTTCATTCAGTATTTTCCCCCTGACAATCTGGGGAAAAAAAAAAAGGTTCAGTTGAATATTTTTTTATATCTTAATGCTTGTTAGGGGCTGATTTATGAACGAATTATAACTCAAAGCTGAAAGTAAATTCTCCTCATACCTCAGGGTGTTTTCACACTGCCAGCAGACAGGGAGAAGCAAACCAGGCAAAGGAGTAAGGCTGTGAAATTGCAACCCATGCCTTAGAAGTGCCATGGATGTATTGTCCACTGAGGTATCACTGCCCTGGGAGCATCTGCTGCAAACAAGGCGACCAGAACTGGCCATGCCCAGAGAGATTTACTTGAACATACATTTCCTCCTACTGCGTGGAAAGAAGAAAGGTAAATGCTCTGCTGAGACCCCACCTCCAGTTCTGGTGCCCCCATCATGAGAAGGGCACAGAGCTGCTGGAGAGAGTCCAGAGGAGGGCCATAAAGCTGATTCAAGGGGTGGAGAACCTCTGCTATGAGGATAGCCTGAGGCAGCTGAGAGTGTTCAGCCTAGAGAACAGAAGACACTGGCAGGACCTTACAGTTGCCCTCCATAGAATCATAGAAGCAACCAGGTTGGAAGAGACCTCCAAGATGATCCAGTCCAACCTATTACCCTCCAATTGCTGCAGAGATCCTACAGGAAGGCTGCAGAAGGATTTGTCATAAGGGTGTCTAGCAACAGGACATGGGAAAATAGTTTGATGCTGAGGGAGAGTAGGTTTAGACTGGATCTTAAGAAGAAGTTCTTCAGTACAAGGGTGGTGAAACTTTGGAATGGGTTGCCCAGAGAGGTTGTGGCTGCCTTCTCCCTGGGGGTGTTCAAAGCCAGCCTAGATGAGGTCTTAAGCAGCTGAGTCTAGTTGAGAGGTGTCCTTGCCTGTAGTGGGGAGGTTGGAGAAAATGATCTCTAAAGTCCCTTCCAACCTATGATTCTGTGATAGCAAAAACAGCAACTGGGACCAAGGCTTTTTATTATCCACAGGAGCACAGGAATGGGAAGGGAGAATGAGTGAGGATTGCTGGGTTTGGGATGGGACACTGGGGAGGTGGTGTGGTTAGAGGCCATTCCTAGGTGCACACCACTTGGATGCTGGAGAGAAAAGATGTTGATAATGTGGATAATGTGTAAGTTGCAGCAAAAGAGGTTCTGCCTCAACACATAGGGGGAACTTCTTGACTGTAAGGGTCACAGAGCACTGGCACAGGCTTCCCAGAGAGGTTGTGGAGTCTCCTTGTCTGGAGCCTCTCAAGGCCTGTCTGGATGTGCTCCTCTGTGATCTGTGTTAGATAGGATTGTCCTGCTCTGGCAGGGGGTTGGACTCAATGATCTCTTTGGGTCCCTTCCAACCCCTAACCTCCTGTGAGGCTGTGATCTGATTACATGCACACAGAGCTGGGCATGCAGACCTGTACAAGTCCCTTGAGAACACAACATTGTGTGCACTACAATCAAAGCCATGATTTCATTTTCAGGAATACTAAGAGATGATTAATCTCAAATATTTCAATCAAAAGGAAAGTCTGAGTGGGGGAAAAAATAAAGCAGCTTTTGATTGTCCTGAACCTCAGGACTGTAGAAGGAAATAAAGAGGATGAAGTTCTCTGCATCATGACTAAAGGTAAAAGCTGTTCAGCAAGGCCAGGATGGAGATTTACTCTAGAGCACCAAATTAGGAAGATGAGTCTGGTGGGGATTGTTTTGACTTTTAATGATAATTAATCAGAATCCTCCCTTATGCTGCACTTGAAGATAAGGAGAGGTTTAAAAGGCTTTCCCCTCTGCAGTCCAGAAAGGAATGCTGCAGGAAGAATCCTTGGAGAGCACACTGAGAGATCATTGGAACTGGGAAAGCAACCAGCGAAGAACCTCTGGAGCTCTGTGCCCCTCTAGGAGAAACAGTTAAAGTCTCTTCTGCCAGGCACCCAGGGACAGAACAAGAGAACAGGGTCTCAAACTGCACCAGGGCAGGTTCAGGTGGACATTAGGAAGAAATTCTTCATGGAAAGAGTGATTGGCATTGGAATGGGCTGCCTGGGGAGGTGGTGGAGTCACCATCCCTGGAGGTGCTTGAAAGGAGGCTGGATGAGGCACTTGGTGCCATGGGTTAATTGGAAGGGTGAGGTGATAGGTTAGGCTCGATGACTCTAGAGGTCTCTACCAACCTGCTTAATTCTGTGAAGATGGTAAAAAGTGAATAAACTTTGTGATCTTTAAAAACGGAAGGAAGGTGAATTCAAGCCAAACCTAAACCATCCTGACAGTACAGCCCTGCAATCCTGGAAGCACTTCAAGAAAGAATCCCAACACCAGGAGCAGCAAACAGCAAAGTATGCAAAAAACCATCTGAGCTCACCCTGCATCTTTTTAGTGCTTATTAGCCAGGAGCAAGTATTTGCCATTCTAGGATACTATGGCTGGAAAGACTCCGCCAGCACTTGGCAAATGCTCTCAAGGGGGCTAAGATGTTGTTTAAAGTGAGTTACCCTAAAAATGAAGTCAAACTCATAACAAGAAATTAATCTCTGTAGCATAAAAAATCGTTATGGCAAAGCAGTAAGAGGTCAGACTGTCTACACACAGCACACAGTAGGCCAATTCACTTCATCCTGGACTAACTGAAGACCTCTCTGAAGCTATCTTGTTGCCATGAAGAGTTATTTCCTCAGAAACGAGGCTCGACAGGGCTCTGGGCAACATGATCTGGTTGAGGACGTCCCTGCTGACTGCAGAGGGGGTTGGACTAGAGGATCTTTGGATCTTCTTTTCCCCCTTGTGCTGAGCTGGAACCTCCTGTGCTGCAGCTTCCATCCATTGCTCCTTGTCCCATCCCAGGGAGCAGTGAGCAGAGCCTGTCCCCCCTTCTCCTGACCCCCAGCCCTCAGATCTTTATATAAATCCCCTCTCAGTCTTCTCTTCTCCAGACTAAAAATTCCCAGGTCCCTCTGCCTTTCTTCATCAGGCAGTGCTCCTGTGCCCTCATCACCCTTCACAACTCTACAGTCCATTACACAAAACAGTCAAACCCTCTCAAGAGACACCAAAACTGGACCAAGGGATGTGAGGTCAGCATGATTCCAAAAGCATCCTTTAGTTCTCCCACGGGCTGGGGGAGTGCTGCTGTGCGCCGCTGCCCACGGAGCAGCCTCGAACCTCCGCAAGGCAGAACGTTGCAGCGCTGTACTCCTCAGCTCCAACTCTACTTCATCTCCTTCCTGTGCTTATGCTAAGATGCACAAGAGGTCTCTAGAAGGCAGTCTACAGCTGCCTACCCCAGCCAGTAGCCTGAAGAGGAGGCAGGGGGTTATGCAGCTAGAAACAACTCAGCAAATGTGAGACAGAGTGCAAAACTTTGGCCATAACCTAAGGTTTTCTCCAGCCTCATCCTTTAAACTTCCTGCAGAGCTGAAGGTGACTTGTCTCTTCCCAAGCTCAGCAGCACTTTGCTTTCCTGCTATTCCTGCTGTGGTTCCAGTTCCACCTGTGTTCTGGCTGCTGCTCAGCCAGCAGCCCTTTCTCTAATGCACCTTTCCAGGTGCTGCCCTCCGTACGCTTCTATCCTCCTTTAAACTCTGCTCAAAGAAATGAATTTCATGCCTGGCCTCCTTAAAATGTTCCTTGACACAGCTGTAAGGTTTGAGAGGATAAAACCACCCTCACAACTTATTCTAAAACCTTCAGCATTAATTCTTCTAGGGAAAAAGAGAAAAAACAACTTCTCAAAGCCAACTTCTGCAGACAACCTGTAAAGATCTTTGTTGCTCCCAACACACCGCAAAATCCTGAAGGACCTTGCAAGCATCAACCCTTCCTCTGGCTTTCCCTCGTGATCCTTTAGTGATTTAGCTGAGGAGCTTTTCCAAAGAGAGATTCCCCACCCCCACTAAGGAAAGGGCTGATGCCCTTCCCGGATTCAGCAAGAGCAATGCATCAGCATGATGATGATGCAGAAGTAACAGACAAAAGTAACCACCACTCTACATTTAGATTGCTGTTATAATCATAACCATTGCTACTACAATTATAACCAGACCTCTTAGGCTAAACAAACCTTTTTTTGCTCCACATGCATGGATCTGATGATTCCCCTCCCCCCCAAAAAAAAAACAACAGGCAAAAAATAAGAGTAACAGAAGCAAATTAGATCCTGAACTTGTTAAAGCTCCTAATCACAGCAGGATTCAGGGGATGGAGGGCACAGCAGAGACATACCACACAGGAATGCTGATTTCTTTCCCCAAGTTCAATCCCCAATTTCTTTCACTGCCACTTCTCCAAAGTGCAAAATAATCATCATGCAACCAAAGTGCTACTCTCAGGAACACATTTCCACCTCGATGGGTGCCCTCAAAATACAGATTTAGTTTGTTTGCTTGTTTGAAAACTCATGCCACATAGCATCACTGCTGTCAGACCCCACTGGACACAGGAGCTGCCAAAGCTCACATTTTAAGTCATATATAGTTATAAACACAGCTAAAATGCATTTGCAAGCAAAATGCTCCTTTATTCCCTGCTTAAGCTCAATATTTGCTACTATTAATACCTCTGCATTCAGAGGGTGCTGGATTTGGTGATCTTAAAGGTCTTTTCCAGCCAAAACAACTGTTCTGACACAACAGCTCCACTAAAACTGCACAGTAACGTCTACTGACAAAGAGATCTACTGACAAAGAGATCTACTGACAAAGAGATCTATCGAAAGAATACACAGATATAGATACGTAAACCATAAAAAAGACATCTAAAACCTCAGCACTGCAGAGCCTCTTGTTTTACCTGTCCCTGAACGCAACGTGTGGAGCAGGAACTGAAGGACCCCAGCAAACATAGCAGCATCAGCCAGGGAACGGTTAAAAAAGCACAGCTGGCGCTCGGCTCCAGCCTGCCACTGTAGCGCAACTGAGACGCGAGCAAGAGAAATCCACCTTCAGCGGCAGGGAGACAACATCAAACCAAGTCCCTAAGGTCCTTGCCGTCCTGATTCTAAGCCGAACGATTCTGCAGTGGCAAACGTTCACCAGCGGTGACACCCAAGAGGGCTCCAGCAGCTCTGCCACCAGCGCAGCTCTCCGCAGTGTGGTGCCGGCAGCGTTCGCTGCGCTCCTGCTCACACGCTCGCTGCAGAGGCAGGGAGTTGCAGGCTCCAGGAGGAGTTAATCACCTCCAGATTGAACAATTCCCAGCAAACAAAGATGTGAGGGAAGGGAAAAAATCAAAACCCAACAAAACACCCAACCCCAAGCTCCTCTGTCTCACTGTTCCTCAGTGCTTTAAAGCGAATCATAGAATCAAGCAGGTTGGAAGAGACCTCCCAAGATCATCCAAGTCCAACCTAGCACCCAGCCCTGGCCAATCAATCAGACCACGGCACCTAAGCAATCGGTCCTGCTGCTGCAGTTACTGTTTATATCCAGCCCCTGGTGCACTTGGACAAGTTTTAATGAACTGCAGAAATAAAGCAACTGTGTAAAGCAAAAGTGGCTGCTGTAAGTGACATAAAACTTCCCAAGCTGTAGCTCTTCCTTAGCAGCTCCCTGCCCGACTCCCAACACGAACAGATGTTGCAATCTGCTAACAGATGTTCAAGTGCAACTTGACTTGCCTACATCCCACATCTAAGCCACCTCAGGGAAAAAAGTTGAGCTGAAAACATCTCAAACCAGACTGCTCTTCTCTCTGGACTGTTCCTGATGGTTCCTTTTGGTCCATTTCCATACATCACTGCATCCATGTGGTTTCTCTCTCAGCCCACCAGCTACCTTCTTTGCCAGCAATGCTTACAGCACATGGAAGAAATCACTGGGGCAGGCATTTTGCCCATGCCCTCCTTCCTCAGGGAGCACTCAAACACCAGCAGAGGATGGAGGAAGAGGTCAGAGTGGTGAAACACTGGCACAGGTTGCCCAGGGAGGTTGTGGATGCTCCTTGAACACATGGAGATGTTCAAGGCCAGACTGGATGAGGCCTTGAACAACCTGCTCTAGTGGGGGTTGGAACTGGATGAGCTTTGAGATCCTTTCCAACCTAAACCATTCTATGAGTCTGGTTCTATCCTTTCCTCCTGAAGCAATGCAGAACTCACACATTCATAGAATCATTTCAGTTGGAAAAGATCATCCAGTCCAACCATCAAACCCCCCCCCCCCCCATGGCCATTAAACCATGTCCCCAAGTGCCATGGCCACACAGCTTTTCAACACCTCCAGGGATGGTGACTCCAAGAGTGCTCCAATGCCTGTAATTTTTCCTCATCTCCAACCTAGCCCTCCCCTGGCACAATTTCAGGTCTTTTCTTCTCATTCTATCACCTGATACCAGTGAGAAGAGACCAACCCCACCTCACTGCAGCCTCCTTTCAGATGTAGAAAGGCAAACCAGAGTGTTCTATTCTCCTCTGACCTCCAGGTCCTCCTCTCCTGATCACAACCCTTCACAGCATGTGCCAAGATCCCATCAAGCATCCTGCCCTAAACAGAAGAGTAATGCCATGAGAATGAGACTGAACTGGGTCACTCTGTTCCTCCCAGTGCCATACCAAAAGCATTATGAATGAAACAATCACATCACCTCTGAAAGAAACCAGAAAGTCATCTCAAGAGGCTGTTCTCAAACAAGGCTCCAACTCTCGCTCTCCTCGCTCCCAATTAACCCCATCAGCAAGCACAAAAAGTGAGTTTTTACTTAGCTTTTGATCACTTTGCTGGCACTACACAAGAATTAGGCACATTTTCAAGTCTCAGACCCATTTAGGCAAAGAACAGAGAGTATGCAAATATGAAGGACCTTATTCCCCTTTACAAGCACCTGAAAGAAGTTTGTAGCCAGGTGGGGTTGGTCTCCTCTGCCAGGCATCCAGGGACAGAACAAGAGGACACAGCCTCAAGCTGTGTCAGGGCAGATTTAGGCTGGATGTTATGGAGTTCTTCACAGCAAGAGTGATTGGCATTGGAATGGGCTGCCTGGGGAGGTGGTGGAGTCACCATCCCTGGAGGTGTTTAAAATTTGCAGCCTGGGCTTGATTTTCACATCAAGCAGCTTCCAGGTTATGGCAGCCCTCACTGAATATGGGAAATGCTAACTACTTCACAAGCCACTTCAGAATGATGCACACAGGTGAAAGCAAATGAAGATGGAAAATAAATCCTGTGCTAGAGCCCTCTGATGCCAACAGAGGAAGGCAGAGAAAATGACACAAATCCAATAGTCAGCATAAAACATTGCCACAAAAGAAGGGAAAGGGAATCAGAATTGTTGAGATTGGAAGGGACCTCTGCAAGTCCCTAGCTCAAAAGCCCTTGCTGAAAAGCAGGGTCAGCACAATGCTCAGAGCCACCTCCATTTGTCTCCTTTAGAATCTCCACGGATGGAGACTGTGCAACACCTCTGTGCAGCGTGTTCTAGCACTTCACAAGCCCCACAGGCAAAGAAAAAGTGAGGGGGTTTATGTCTAAGTGGGGTCTGGATTCAGATTTCAGGGACATCATCATCATCATCATCATCATCCCTCCTTAAATTGAGCAAAAGAGCAAGCTTCCAGATTGCCAATGAAAAAGTTTGTGCTCCCAAAGTTAAAAGCACAGATGGGATAGGAGAGAAATGTCATCTCTCCTTATCCTGGAGCTTTAGGGGATGTCAGGAGACCACAACATCAGATAAAGACAAACAGTCAGGTTAGCATGTACAAATCAAAGACAGGTCAGGGAGCTGTGCCAGGAACTAAAAGTCAGTGCAGAGAAGATGCTGGCATTTGAGCACCCACACAAACAGAAAACTTGCAAGTTACAAGCATGGGTAATTAAAGAGCTAAAAGCTACATCAGAGGACACAAAAAGCCTTCAGCTCACTGTCGTGACAAGCTGGGGTTCTAAGGCAGTTGGTAGGCTCTACTGCAGTGCTTTCTGATGGTGGTGCTTACTTTATCTGTTCACCATTCATGAATCTGATTCACTTCTGCAGCCAGAAGAAAGGCTTTGTTTGAAAGCACACAGTGTACTGCATTTACTCCTCACTGCTGAGTGTTACCATCAGCAGATGAAGCCAAACTTGAAAGAACACATTTTAAACATGCCTGTAAGCTTGCAAGCAAATTCCTCTGGACAAGGAGTTAGGCAATTCTCCTGTCTTTCCTATCTATCACTCCTCTTGCCCCATATCCTGCCCTGCTACATCTTTCAGGTGATTGATAATTCATTAAGGGTAGTCAGATTTTGCCTTTCTTAAGCCTGAGGTGTCAGTAAGTTTATGATGGTTTGTAGTGGTCTGCTCAGACTGTTACAAAACTCACTTTCCACTTTGTTCATAGAAAATGAGGGCTGAAGATGATCAGAGGGCTGGAGCATCTCTCCTGTGAGGACAGGCTGAGAGAGTTGGGGTTGTTCAGTTTGGAGAGAAGGATCCGAGGAGACCTTATTATGGCCTTCCAATATCTGAAAGGGGCTACAAGAAAGCTGGGGAGGGAGTTTTTAGTATGTCAGGTAGTGATAGGACTGGGAAGAATGGATCCAAGCTACAGGAGGGCAGATTTAGATGAGGTGTTAGGAAGAAGTTCTTCACCACAAGGGTGGTGAGACACTGGCACAGGTTGCCCAGGGAGATGGTGGAAGCCTCATCCCTGGAGGTCTCATAGAACTCCTAGAACAGAATTGATTTTGTTGGAAAAGACCTTCAGGATCATCCAGTCCAACCATCATCTGACTCTAACAAGCCTGGTGCTAAACCACAGCCCTCAGCACCACCTCTGCCTCTTTGAAACACCACCAGGGATGGGGATTTAACCACCTCCCTGGGGAGCCTGTTCCAGTGTTTGAGAACACTTTCAGTGAAGAGATTTCTTCTAATATCTAAACTAAACCTCCTCTGGTGCAACCTGAGGTCACTTCCTCTTGTCCTGTCACTTTTTACTAGGTCTTTAAGGCCAGGCTGGTTGTGGCTCTGCACAACCTGATCTAGTGGGAGGTGCCCTTGCCCGTGGCAGGAGGGTTGGAACTGGTTGAGGTCCTTTCCAATCCTGATGATTCTGTGATTGTGTGGTAATTATTCTACACACACCCCCCCCCCCAAAAAAGAGGATGAAGAAATGCCCAGAGGAGTACAGATAACCATGCAGAGAATAAACTACACCCCTTAAACACTGCCAGTCCTAGGTGAAAGAGGGAAGAGAACGTGAGAAAGAAACTCATCAGCCTATGCTACCTGCAACCACCTCACCTAGGAGTGCAAAAGGAAACATTGCAAACCAAACGTGAACAGGTATCAGACACTTCTCAGTTGGAAAAAGGAAACAAAAATAAAACAACCAAAAAAGCAACCACAACAAAAAAGAAAAGCAAAAAAAAAAAGAGGTTAAGGGGAAAACCAAAGGTGTATGTGTAAAAAAGAGGTTAAAAAAAAAAGAGAGAGAGAGAGAGAGAAGAGTACAGATTGAGTTTTGTTTTTTTTTTCCCCAAACCATGGCCATAATATACATAAAGGTCCTTACCTTTTTCACTGACACTTTCACTTTCTATCTCCACATCTTCACAGCTAGTATATTCTGGTGTTGATGCCCCTTCTTCCTCTGAGCTACTAACTGACATCTGCCTTTTCTTTCCGCCTCTTTTTGCTCTATGAGGCTTTGGAGGGGGTGGCCGCACTGATTCCGACTGGTCGGAGCTAAGGGAATCATTCCTTAGCATGGTCTCCGTTTTCTCCCGCTTTGCTTTTCGCATGAGAATAGCAGAGCTAGGATCAAGGCGGCTCTGGTTTCTAAAGGACTCGTGGTTCTTGTACTCTACGCGCTCTACGGCAACGGGGCTACGCCTGGCAGTTGGTGGGCTATGGGTAGGTAATTGTTTAGAAACAGAAATTCTTACATCACCTGTTCTGTCTATAGAGTACGACCTCTGAGTTTCCACAAGAGCTTTTCTGTCCTGAGTTCCCTGTAACTGGGAGCGTTTTCCTAATTTATTCTCAGGTACCTCCGCCTCCTCCTCCACTTCTGTGTGCGGCAGAGCTACGTCACTGTGTCTTCTCTCGTGCCGCGCTTTAGACACCTTGGCATGCATGCGCATCTGCTGCTCCTCAGGGGGAGGCTTTACAGGGTATCTTGCCAGATTGGGGTCACTCCTGTAACGGGTATGGAATTCATCTTCCTTCCTCTGTTTGTCATCATCAGGCACTTTGCCTTCCTCAAGTGTCTCGGGCACGTCTGGGTAGTCCTGTGACTTGCCTTTCTCCAGCCTTCTACCTTCGTGCCGTTCTTTGCGCTCTCTGTCGTCTGCCGCTGCTTCTTTGGGAAGTGGGGGCTTGGGCACGCGCTTGCGCTCGCTCTTTAAGCCTTTGCCGCTCGCCTCTGAGACCACTGCTGTCTTCTTCCTGCAAAGACACACACCACTGTCATTCCACAGAATCATACAGGCAGAGAATCAACCAGCTTGGAAGAGAGCTCCAAGCTCAGCCAGCCCAGCCTAGCACCCAGCCCTGCCCAACCAACCAGACCATGGCACTAAGTGCCCCAGCCAGGCTTGGCATCAACACCTCCAGCCACACAGACTCCACCACCTCCCTGGGCAGCCCATTCCAATGCCAATCACTCTCTCTGCCAGCAACTTCCTCCTAACATCCAGCCTAGACCTGCCCTGCCACAACTTGAGGCTCTGTCCCCTTGTTCTCTTGCTGCTTGCCTGGCAGAAGTGACTGACCCCACATGGCTACAGCCTCCCTTCAGGCAGCTGCAGACAGCAATGAGCTCTGCCCTGAGCCTCCTCTGCTGCAGGCTGCACCCCCCCAGCTCCCTCAGCCTCTCCTCATAGGGTTTGTGTTCCAGGCCCCTCACCAGCTTTGTCGCCCTTCTCTGGACACCTTCCAGCACATCAACATCTCTCTTGAATTGAGGAGCCCAGAACTGGACACAGTACTCAAGGTGTGGCCTGAGCAGTGCTGAGTACAAGGGAAGAATAACCTCCCTCGTCCTACTGGCCACACTGTTCCTGAGCCAGCCCAGGATGCCATTGGCTCTCTTGGCTACCTGGGCACACTGCTGGCTCATCTTCAGCTTACACATTTGAAGAACTGAAGGCAATAACAAAACCAACCAGCCAAGTAAGTTCGTTTATGACTGCTGTTGTGGTAACTAAATTATAGAATCACAGAAGTGTCTTGGTTGGAAAGGACTTACAAGATCATAGAATGGTTTAGGTTGGAAGGGACCTCAAAGATCATCTAGTTCCAACCCCCAGCAACAGGCAGGGATACCTCCCACTAGAACATGTCACTCAAGGCCTCATCCCAGCCAAATAAATATGCTTATGAAGGGCAACAAAGCTGAAGTGTCAAGAGAGAAGTCTTGTGAGAAGTGGCTGAAGGAACATACAGCAAACATTACCTCTCTCTTGGAGGTTCACTTCTAGACCTCGAGGAAACTTGCTTTTGGTCCGGGCCCATTGCTGGCTGCGACACTTCTGCTCCTTTCCTGCGGTCGGGCTGCACGCTGGAAGAAGAGATCTCCTGTGCTGAGGCAGCTGCTGTGCTTAGGGGAGTCTGTGACCTGGAGCGCTCTTGGAGCCTTGCTTTCTTTTCCCTGGGCGCATCTGAGCCGCCCCCGGTGGCCGTATCGCTCAGCGTCCCGTCCTGGCTGGGGGAGGGCTGCGGGCCGCTGCCGAAGAACCAGGCTCCGGACTTGGTTAGGATCTCCTGTTGCTTTCGACACAGATTGCATACCCACATGACCTGGGTGAAAACAACAAGAGCAGTCAGGGCAGCTGCCCCCCAGGCCCCGAAATCCACGCTCCCTGTCACAGAGCAGGGACGATCCCCCGCTCTCCTCTAGCCCAGTGAGGGTGGTGCTCATGACAGGACCCACGGCATGCTTCTCCAAGCACTGACTGCACTGGCTAAAGCCAAGCATCCTCCAGGCACATGCTATGCAAGCATCTCCAAAGTGTCTTGTCAGTATACACCAGCAGCAAACCCCACCCCTGCCCAGCCCTAGTTCTCTTCGCAATAAACACTGACCAAGGCTTGGGGCTGGTGTGGATGCGGTTGGGAGAGTGGGGCTGGGCTGGTTTGGTTAGGACAAGCCCACCAGGCTCTAAACTCTTGGACTTTTGGTGGCAGAGCTCTGCCCATCTCATTCACAACCTCCACCACCACCCAAAACCGACACAGGATTTGCCTTTAATGATTGTTCTTTTTCCCATGGAACACAACTCAAAAGTGACCTGCAAACCAACTCAGCATTGACTGCACATGGTTGGAGCTACATCCAAGCCCACTACTTACCAGAGGCGTAAGGTAAGAGCTAGTGAAAGCTACTAGCAGAGAACTACATGCACTAAAAGAATGCCAAAGTGCCACATTTTGTACTGGTTGGAAATGATTCTTTACCATCTCCTTCAGTTATAGCTGTACCTAAGAAAGACATAATGAAACATGTATCCCTGGCAACCACAAGCCAATTGTCTGCCTTTCAGGATAGATTTTCGTGGTTTCATTCCAGGTGCAGAGATGAAAAGGAGCACATAGTAAAGCAAGACTCTGTGTTTCAAGTCTACACACAGCACAAGACAGTTTTACATACAGGAGTAAATCACCACAGTTAAACATGATTTGTAAAATAATGGTTAATCAGGACTCCAGAGTATGTGAATATGTAAGGGGGTGGGAGGGAGTGGAATAAAGATAAAAGGAGTTTTGAGGCAGAAGAACAAACCAGACAACACGAATGAAGGCTAGACAGGAGGCAGAGATTTTGTCAACTATGAAAATAGAGATGGGAGGAGAACAAAGATGAGAGCTAATAAGGAAGTGTGAAAGAGCATGTTGTAGTTTGGAGAAGTAAAGGGGTAAAGAGGGTAAGAAGGATGGCAAAAGCTGGCAGGAAAAATACACTGGAATTATTTTGTGTGCACACAGGAATGATGCAGCAGTCACCAAATGACACAGGAACGGAAAAAGCCAATCAATGTAGGGAAGAAACTGCCACAGGACAAAGCTCTGGCACCAAGACCTCTGCTTCTCTGGCCTGGGGAGGAGGACCACGGCTTAGATGGCATGATGAAAACTTGAGGCATCTCAGAAGTTACTTGCATGTATTTGAAACACCCTAGATGAAGCTACCTGTTTAGCCCAGAACTTCCAACACCATTTCTGCTCCGTTTGACCAACTGACACTCGAGAAGACATTCAACTCTCTGTTTTTCCCCCTACCTGGATTGTGCTTTTATCTCAGGCTGACTGCTACCTTTCTTCTGTGGAAAGGTAGCAGTTCCAACTGCTGGTAGTTCCAACTGGTAGTTCTGGTAGTTCCCACTCTGCTTAGTCTGACAGATGCCTGTGAGATTTTGTTCCATTTCAGAAGAATAAACAAAATGCCAATTGCAACTTTCCTTAGCTGAAAGGATGACTGCTACAGCTCTGCTTCAGAAGAATAAACATCCTCATTTTAATCAGCTTTAATTAGCTTGACTGTTACAGTTCTTCTATTGAAGAACAAGAAATAAAAGATCTGTTCCAACTGCAATTGGTTTAAAAGACAACTGTCACCTTTCTTCTATTTAAGACAAATAAACACCTATTCCCATGTTAATTAGCTGAAAAGCTGACTGCTGTATATCTTCTATTTAAGAAGAAATAAAACACCTATTCCCATGTTAATTAGCTTAAAAGATGACTGCTTTAAGAAGAAATAAAACACCTATTCCCATGTTAATTAGCTTAAAAGATAACTGATATATATCTTCTATTTAAGACAAATAAATACCTATTCCCATGTTAATTAGCTTAAAAGATGACTGCTATAGTTCTATTTAAGAACAAATAATACCTATTCCCATGTTAATTAGCTTAAAAGATGACTGATATATATCTTCTATTTAAGGCAAATAAATACCTATTCCCATGTTAATTAGCTTAAAAGATGACTGATATATATCTTCTATTAAAGACAAATAAATATCTATTCCCATGTTAACTAGCTTAAAAGATGACTGATATATATCTTCTATGTAAGAAGAAATAAAACACCTATTCCCATGTTAATTAGCTTAAAAGATGACTGCTATAGTTCTATTTAAGAAGAAATAAAACACCTATTCCCATCTTATTTAGCTTAAAAGATGACTGCTATAGTTCTATTTAAGAACAAATAATACCTATTCCCATGTTAATTAGCTTAAAAGATGACTGATATATATCTTCTATTTAAGGCAAATAAATACCTATTCCCATGTTAACTAGCTGAAAAGCTGACTGCTGTATATCTTCTATTTAAGAAGAAATAAAACACCTATTCCCATATTAATTGGCTTAAAAGATGACTGCTATAGTTCTTCTATTTAAGAAGAAAGAATACCTATTCCCATGTTAATTAGCTTAAAAGATGACTGATATATATCTTCTATTTAAGACAAATAAATACCTATTCCCATGTTAATTAGCTTAAAAGATGACTGATATATATCTTCTATTAAAGACAAATAAATACCTATTCCCATGTTAACTAGCTTAAAAGATGACTGATATATATCTTCTATGTAAGAAGAAATAAACCACCTATTCCCATGTTAATTAGCTTAAAAGATGACTGCTATAGTTCTATTTAAGAAGAAATAAAACACCTATTCCCATCTTATTTAGCTTAAAAGATGACTGCTATAGTTCTATTTAAGAACAAATAATACCTATTCCCATGTTAATTAGCTTAAAAGATGACTGATATATATCTTCTATTTAAGACAAATACCTATTCCCATGTTAACTAGCTTAAAAGATGACTGATATATATCTTCTATTTAAGAAGAAATAAAACACCTATTCCCATGTTAATTAGCTTAAAAGATGACTGTTACAGTTCCTCTATTTAAGAACAAATAATACCTATTCCCATGTTAATTAGCTTAAAAGATGACTGCTACAGTTCCTCTATTTAAGAAGAAATAATACCTATTCCCACGTTAATTAGCTTAAAAGACAACTGTTATAGTTCCTCTATTTAAGGATAAATAAAATACCTATTCCCATTGTAATTAATTTAAAAGATGACTGTTGGAGCTTTCCTATTTAAGAATAAATCAAATATCTATCCCCCTTTTAATTAAGATGACTGTTGGAGCTCTTCTATTTAAGAATAAATCAAACATCTATTCCCCTTTTAATTAAGATGACTGCTGTAGCCCTTCTATTTCAGAAGCATAAATAACATAGTGATTCCCATGGTCATTAGGTGAAAAGATGACTGCTGTATCTCTTCTATTTAAGGAGTATTAAGAAAAGATCTATTTTTAATTAAACTAAAAAAACGAATAATCAAAAGCTAAATTCACTCCACCAGTAGTACAACTAAGAGAGATGACTCTCAGTAGGATGACAGCTAAATGTCAGTCCTTTAACCAAAAAAAGACTTTCCTTTAATGATAAATGTCTTATTTCTTCCATCCAATATACCTGACTAAACATTCACTTTATCAGACTTCATTTTAATAGAATAAGTTTTCAGTCTGGCTCCTGTTATTATAGGTACTAAAAAATATTAGCAAGACAAAAAGAGGGGGAAAAAAAACCTCCACAGAACCACCAAAAAGAAATACATTCAAATAAAAAAACAGTAAAAACATAAAAGGAAATGCATTAAAACTCAGAAATATTTAAAATCATATAAATAAATAAATATTTTAAACTCTCACAAAATTAATATTATATGAAAATATTCATTGATTTAAAAGGCACAAACAAAAGTAAAACACATTAAAATAAAAGCCTAAAATAAAATGCATTAAAATAATACATTAAAATAAAAAATAAATAAAATGAGTTAAAAAACTTTACAATAAAAAAATTCACATAAAATAAATACAAATAAAACCACAACCAGAAATAAAATACTTGAAAATAAAAACCATGAAAAGCATAAAATGAAATGCATTAAAATTAAGAATATATTACAATTAAAAAAGAATAAAATGCATTAAAATAAAAAATGCATTAAAATAAAAAATGCATTAAAATAAAAAATACATTAAAATAAAAAATACATTAAAATTAAAAAATACATTAAAATAAAAAATACATTAAAATAAAAACTTCACATAAAATAAATGCAAAGAAAACCACAAACAGAAATAAAATACTTGAAAATAAAAACCATGAAAAGCATAAAATGAAATGCATTAAAATTAAGAATATATTACAATAAAAAATAAATAAAATGCATTAAAATAAATACATTAAAATAAAAAGTTAAGAGAAAATATATACAAATAAATGCACAAACAGAAATAAAATACTTTAAAATAAAAACCATGAAAGTAAAAGTAGAAACTGAAATGCATTAAAATTGAAAATATGTTACAATAAAAAAGAAATAAAATGCATTAAAATTAAAAAAACCCATTAAAATAAAAATAACATAAATTAAATACAAATAAAACCACAAACAGAAACAAAATACATTCAAATAAAAAGAAGCATTAAAATACAAAACAAAATGAATAAAAATACAGTATCACAGTATCATCAGGGTTGGAAGAGACCTCACAGATCATCAAGTCCAACCCTTTACCAAAGGTATTAAAATAAAAAATACAACAAAATGTTAAAAATTAAATAAAACATTACAATAAAAAATTAAAATAAAAACCTAAACATAATGAAGTAATAAAAGAAAATCGATTAAAAATAGATTAAAATAAGAAAAAATAAAGGTGGTAAAATGAAAAATACATTAAAAATTAAATAAACCATTATAAATAAATAAATCTAAAATAAAAAAACCACTAAAGTACTGAAATAATAAAAGAAAATAGATGAAAAATACATTAAAATAAGAAAAAACAAAGGTGTTAAAATAAAACATACATAAAAAATAAAAAAATTAATAAACCATTACAATAAATAAAACTAAAATAAAAAACACTAAAGTAATGAAATAATAAAAGAAAATAGATTAAAAATAGATTAAAATAAGAAAAAATAAAGGTGTTAAAATAAAAATACATTAAAAATAATAAAATAATAAAACATTATAATAATTAAAACTAAAATTTTTAAAAAACACACTAAAATAATGAAATAAAAAATACAATAGATTAAAAATATATTAATAGATGAAAAAATAAATGTGTTAAGATAAAAAATACCAAAAAATTAGAAATTTCAATAAAACATTAAAATAATTAAAACTAAAATAAAAAACACTAAAATAAAATTATGAAGTAATAAAATAGATTAAAAATACATTAAAATATGAAACAATAAATGTGTTGAAATAAGTACAGGAAAAAATTAAAATTAAATAAAACATTAAAATAAAACTAAATAAAAATAATGAAATAATAAAATAAAATAGATTAAAAAATACATTAACATATGAAGAAATAAATCTGTTAAGATAAAAAAACCCCAAAATTTAAAAAGAACATTTAAATAAATAAAACTAAAATAAAAACTATTAAAATAAAATCATGAAGTCATAAAATAGATTAAAAATACATGAAAATAAGAAAAAATAAATGTGCTAAAATACAAAAATACATTAAAAAGTAAGAATTTAAATAAAACATTACAATAAATAAAACTAAAATTAAAAAACCACTAAAATAAAATAATGTAATAATAAAGTAATGCAATAATAAAATAAAATAGATTTAAAATACATTAATATATGAAAAAATAAAGGTGTTAAAATAAAAAATACGACGTAAAAATGTAAAAAATTAAGCAAAACATTAAAATAAAACAAAAATTTTAAAAAATTAAAATAAAATAATGAAGTAATAAAATAAACCAGATTAAAAGTGCATGAAAATAAGAAAAAAAATTGTGTTAAAATAAAAAAATACATAAAAATGTAATAAATTAAGCAAAAAATTAAAATAAACTTAAAATAAAAAACATTAAAATAAAACAATGAAGTAATAAAATAAAACAGATTAAAAATACATGAAAATAAGGGGAAAAAGTGTTAGAAATACATAAAAACGTAAAAATTGTGATAAAATAAAAAATACATTAAAATGTAATAAATTAAGCAAAAAATTAAAATAAACTTAAAATAAAAAACATTAAAATAAAATAATGAAGTAATAAAACAGATTAAAAATACATGAAAGTAAGGGAAAAAAGTGTTAAAAATACATAAATACGTAAAAAATTAAGCAAAACATTAAAAGAAATCTAAAATAAAAAGCATTAAAATAAAGAAGTAATAACATAAAACAGATTAAAATGCATGAAAATAAGAAAAAAATGTGTTAAAAATACATAAAAATGTAAAAAATTAAGCAAAACATTAAAATAAATCTAAAATAAAAAGCATTAAAATAAAATAATGAAGTAATAAAATAAAATAGATTAAAAATACATGAAAATAAGAAAAAAAGTGTTAAAAATACATAAACACGTAAAAAATTAAGCAGAACATTAATCTAAAATAAAAAGCATTAAAATAAAATAATGAAGTAATAAAATAAAATAGATTAAAAATGCATGAAAATAAGAAAAAAGTCTTAAAAATACATAAAAATGTAAAAAATTAAGCAAAACATTAAAATAAACTTAAAATAAAAGGCATTAAAATAAAATAATGAAGTAATAAAATAAAATAGATTAAAAATGCATGAAAATAAGGGAAAAAAGTCTTAAAAATACATAAAAATGTAAAAAATTAAGCAAAACATTAAAATAAATCTAAAATAAAAAGCATTAAAATAAAATAATGAAGTAATAAAATAAAACAGATTAAAAATGCATGAAAATAAGAAAAAAGTGTTAAAATAAAAAATATATTAAAAAATTAAAAATAAATAAAATATTAAAGTAAATAAACCTCATATAAAAACCATTCCATTGAAATAATGAAATAATAACATAAAATAGATCAACAATACATTGACATAAAAAAATAATCATAACATGAATTAAAATACATTCAAATGCATGGAGGAAAGAGATCTTTTTTAACCCTCAAAACTAAAGAATAAGACAGACAAACCCCAGATAAATAAAGAGAAGGTAAATACAAACAAGATCAATCTCTTTCAAACTAATATTTTTAAAGTGTTTATAACTCAGAGTTAGTTTAAAGGAAAGCAGAGGAGCCCTAAAGCCAAACTGAAATACTCTTCATTAAATCACTTCTGTGCCTGAATGCACACAGAGCTGACCCAGGCTTCATTTAGAGCTGAGTGAATGAGAAGGCTCTAAGTAACCCCCAGGAGTTTCCACTAAAGGACAGAAGCATCTTGGATGCTGTGATGCACTGAACACAAAACATTACCAGCTCTAAGCCAACAGGAACGGTTAAGGCACAAACAGAGCCAGGGAGAAGAGGGAGCACAGAAAGAAGAGACAGCAGACAGGTAAACACAAACCCATTCTCTCTCCAGCTGCCTTTAAACACACCACACAGAGCGCTCACTACAGGGCAGACAGGCAGGAAATCTGTGTTATACTCACAGAGATGCTACACTACCCATCCCTGCTTAGGAATCTCTTCAGGACTTGGGGGGGGACACAAAAGAAAAGCTATATTCCTTTGAGAAATATGCAGTCCAAAAGGAAAAGAAAGGCAAAACAATAATAATAATAATAATAATAATAATAATAATAATAATAATAATAATAATAGCAGCTTTAAGAGGAAAGTAACTCCCCAAAGCTGAGGTGACAGGCAGAGACCTGTATATTGAACAGCATTATTCAGAGCAGGATGTGGAGCCAGCAGCTCAGCAGCATGCAGGAATTATACCCTGATTGAATACCCTGGGATGTGCTCCAAACTAATCTAAAGGAAAGCAGGGTCTGTGTCATAACTTATCCTAACAATCCACAGATGTTAGGCGACCAAACAAATGCCCTGCTGAAGGATTACAGTTCACTAATGTGGCTCCTGGACCTCCACGTGATGCAGCATGAAAATGAAGAGCCTGAAGACAATTTTACTCTGGTCTGGCACTTCCAAGAGAGTTTCTGTTTACTCTTTGTTTTTCTGGATGCTGAGCTCCAAAGAGTCATTCAGGACATCCAGAAAAGTGAGGTCTGTTGCTGGGTTTGTTCCTTCTTTATGGCATCAGCACAGAGTTCGGTGCATAACTGCAGGTGAAGCTATTCTAGACAACCAGTGCAGGTAGTGCTCCTCCTCCAAGGGTTCATACAGGTGGCTCTGAGGTGAAAACTAAAGCAATAAATGTGCACTTCCACCAGCATAGCAAAGGGCTTGGGGCTTTAGTGCTGCAGAACAAAACCAGCCTGGCACACACAGAGCTCAGCAGAGGTGGGGCAGCAGCTCCCACACAGATTCAGTGCCAGTGGAAGACTAAACAGGCTGGGTGAAAACATGCTCGAAGGATCCCATGCTGGCCTTCGTGTGGAACAGGGAAGGGGCATTCATTCAGAGAGAGAGGTGCTCCTCAAACTTACTCTTACAGGTACTGATGGATGAGATCCACAATGAGTAGGGACAGTATTCCTGTACTAACACAACATGAAATTCCAACTTGAAAGAGCCCACAGTAAATCATATATACAACTACACACAGAGAAGAGAAACAGAGCTTTCCTTTTTCACTTCCAGAAGCAGGAACACCCTTCTATTCATCTCTTGGAAGTCAGATGGAAGAAACATTACCCAGGATCACAGGTCACAGGGTGTTAAGTGTTGGAAGTGACCTCTGGATATCTTCCAGTCCAACCCTCCTGCCAGAGCAGGAGCAGAGAACCTAGCACAGGTCACACAGCAACACATCCAGACAGGGCTGCAAAGGCTCCACAGAAGGAGACTCCACAACCTCCCTGGGCAGCCTGTGCCAGTGTCTTACCACCCTCAACCCATGCCAGTGTCTCACCACCTTCACTGCCAAGATCTTCTTCCTAAGGTTCATAGAATCACAGAATCATGAACTTGCTGTCCACCAGCACTCCCAATCTGCTCTTCCAAAGCTATTCCCTCACACAATTAAAGTCAGGCTATGTATCACTTCACCTTCCTGGGCACGAATATCTTTGCAGCAAGCCATGAACTTAGGACCCAGCATTGCTTTGGTCTCTTCTGCCATATCAAAATGAATTCTATAACCAAACCCTAGCTCAGGTGTCCATGGAAATGTACATAAACAGAGCTGAAAATCACAGGATCACAGGATATTAGGGGTTGGAAGGGACCCATGGAGATCATGGAGTCCATTTGAATCCTTACAGTAGTCCAAAATCTAAGCAACCACCTCTGCCTTCTCTTGAGCCTCTTCCTCCTTTTCAGGGTTTGTCCTCTCTCTTAGAACTATAGAATGAGTCAGGTTGGAAGGAACCCTCCAAGGTCACCTTGTTCAATCCTCATACAGTGAGCCAGGACACCTACAACTCAGTAAGGTTGCTCAGAGCCCCATCAAGCCTGACCTTGAATGTCTCCAGGGAAGAGGTCTCCACCACCTCCCTTGCCAACTCATTGCAGTGTTCCATCACCCTCATATTAAAGAGATTCTTCCTGAAGTCCAACCTAAAGCAATCCTGCTCCAGTTTCAAACCACTGTCCCTACTCCTCTCACTACATCCCCTTGCAAACAGTCCCTCCCCAGCCTTCCTGTAGGTGCCACTCAGATATTTAAATGCTGCTCTTAAGGTCTCCCTGGAGCCTTTTGTCCAGGAGAGAGCTGAACAACCCCAGCTCCCCCAGCTTGCCTTCATAGGAAGGGTGCTCCAGCTTCCCCATACCACACACACCCTTGTATGAAGTCCTTTGACTGCCAGGTCCTGCCCAGGCCCACTTAGGTTTAAAAAACACAGCAGAAACACATCTGTATTTTTAACTGGTTTGATTTGATTGTCACATCTGCTCTTCTCATTGAGGGGTGTAAAGAGCAGTGAATCATGTGCAGGAAGAGAGGCAAGTGGGTCTGCCATCCTCTCTGAAACTACATCCTGAAATGACACCACTACAAGTACACTAAACTTGCACAGAGCTGCTTTGAAGCACTGAAGCCAAATGGCATGAAGTAACCTGCTAGGATCTCTGTTCTACTCCAAAGCAAGTTGGCTGCATATAAATTGCCTCCTAGGGATGAGCTTCAGAGCTCCCCAACTCCTAAACTGGGAGGAAGAAGACCAAAAGTGGGCTAAGCAGCCTTCCTGGCAGCTCACTAGCACAGATACTCCTAACACCCAGTCACAGTCCCAGACCAGGTTAGTAAAGAAGTGGCCTAGGAGTCTCTATTTTTGCTCTTTCTGAAGCCTCTCCTTTAGTCTGAAGGGCTCAAACCCACCATAACATTCCCTACCATTCTCCCATCCAAACAGAGACCAATTTGCCCACATTGATGCTCAGCAGACACCTGGGGCTCAACTATTTCAGGACATTAAAGCCATTTGAGCACTTTCTGGTTGTGTTTTTTTCTTTTCCAGAGCAGATTTCCTTCATAACTTACATTTTCAGCCTGGTATTTTTATCCTGCATTGGCAAGAAAATGATTTCATGCTGGCAGCTGATTGGTTTCTTCTCTCTTTTCTCACTACAGCCTCCAATAATATTTTAACACACTGCTTGTGTATGATGAAATTTTGCACAAGCATGGGATTTTGCCAGGGATTGTATCCTTAAATGACACCAAGCTAGGGGCAGCTGTGGAGCTGTGGGAGGGCAGGAGAGCCCTGCAGAGGGATCTGGCCAGGCTGCATGGGTGGGCAGAGGCCAAGGGGATGAGACTGAACAAGGCCAAGGGCAGGTTCTGCACTTTGGCCGCAACAACCCCAAGCAGCACTACAGGCTGGGCACAGAGTGGCTGAGAGCAGCCAGGCAGAGAGGGAGCTGGGGGTGCTGGGAGAGAGGAGCTGAACAGGAGCCAGCAGTGCCCAGGTGGGCAGCAGAGCCAATGGCATCCTGGGCTGGCTCAGGAGCAGTGTGGGCAGCAGGACAAGGGAAGTTCTTCTGCCCCTGTGCTCAGCACTGCTCAGGCCACCCCTGGAGTGCTGTGTCCAGTGCTGGGCTCCTCAGTTCAAGAGAGATGTTGAGGTGCTGGAAGGTGCCCAGAGAAGGGCAGCAAGGCTGGGGAGGGGCCTGGAGCACAGCCCTGTGAGGAGAGGCTGAGGGAGCTGGGGGTGTGCAGCCTGCAGCAGAGGAGGCTCAGGGCAGAGCTCATTGCTGCCTGCAGCTGCCTGCAGGGAGGCTGTAGCCAGGTGGGGTTGGGCTCTGCTGCCAGGCAGCCAACAGCAGAACAAGGGGACACGAAAGGGAAGGAAGCGAGGAAAGTCAGGAAAGGGAAGGAAGGAAGGAAGGAAAGGGAAGGAGAGAAGAGAGGGAAGGGAGGAAAGAACTTTTGATGCTTGGAGGGCAGAACTTTTCATGCTGGCAGGTTAAGTGTCACATGGTGCCTACCTCTAAATGAGTATTTGTGACCAGTTAGTTGCAGCTGCCCAGGAAGGGTTGTGACAAAGCACCAAGGAAGATGCTGCCCTGTACACAATGTTCCACACAATCCATGCCTCACAAAAGCTGTCTCCAAACTCACCCTGAAGGTTGTAGCTTGCTTCGCACAATCAGATTTAGGCTTCTTTTTTTTCATCCTTATGCATGGAATGCTTCTAATGATAAAAATCTTTCTTCTTCCCACTCTGATATCATATACTCAGGATTTACAGGCTCACAGGATGTCAGGGGTTGGAAAGGACACAAGGAGATCACCCAGTCCAACACCCCTGCCACAGCAGGACAATCCTATCTAACACAGATCACAGAGGAACACATCAAGACAGGCCTTGAAAGGCTCCAGAGAAGGAGACTCCACAACCTCTCTGGGCACCCTGTGCCAGTGCTCTGAGACCCTTACAGTCAAGATATTCCCCCTTGTGTTGAGCTGGAACCTCCTGTGCTGCAGCTTCCATCCATTGCTGCTTGTCCTATCCCAGGGAGCAGTGAGCAGAGCCTGTCCCCCCCTCCTGGCAGCCTTCAGATACTTAGAAACATTTATCAAATCCCCTCTCAATCTTCTCTTCTCCAGACTAAAAGGCCCCAAGTGCCTCAGCTTCTCCTCATCAGCCATGCCCTCCAGTCCCCTCATCATCCTCATAGCCTTCTGCTGGACCCTCTCCAGCAGATCCCTGTCCCTCTTCAACTGGGGAGCCCAAAACTGAGCACAGCTATTTAGAAGAGCTGCTTTCAAAACAAGCAGATGCTTTCTGCCTGCACCATTCTGCCTTACACAGGGCAGCACCTCTTTGACCTCCTCTTCTGAAAAAGCTACCAGGCTACCCTTAAAAAAGCACAAGGCACCACCAGCTGGCTCAGCACCTCCCCTGCAGTTCCTTCTTTGCCAAAAAGATGACAAAGATTTGTAGCTTTTGGGCTTGAGGCTTTTTCTGTGGGTTGTGCTTTGGGTTTGGGGTTTTTTTTTCACATTTCATCTTTGTTTTGCTCCTACCTTCTGAGATGTCCATGGTCCTTTCTCTTAATTCTGCCCCCTCTGGCTCCAGGTGCAGAGTCTGAGGCTAAGTTGGTTAAGTTTGTGCTATCTGTGCTAGCAAGCTCGAGCACAAAGGAACCTCAGTAAATCTGGGATGGAAGATTTGAGGGAGGGGAAGAGAGAATATCAGTGTTCTACAACACATTTGAGTGGATAGCTAAGATATCAAACCCAAACCAAACACACCAAAACTGGGGAAGATGATGCATTTTTGGTAAAGGAAAAGTGTGGCATTTTAGGGGAGTAAAGACCACAGGGTGGCTGAGAAAGGGATAAACAACTGTGAGATTGAACATGGAAGATTTACAAGAGGAAAACAGGGCAGGAAAATGCAGCAGGAGTTTTGTGCCAGAGTAAAAATGGTCTAATTAATTGAGTGGATCTACAGAGTGCACTGTGGACAGCCAAGCCACAGCCCAGCCCCAGTCTCAGGTTGACTGTCCTGAATGGGCATCACTACTGGCAGAGTACATAGGGGAAGAGAAGACTTTCAATAAGGTAAGAAGATGCCAAGGGGTACAGAACATCACAGCTGGGAAAGTCAAAACATTAAGGGAGATTTCATTAACTGATGAAGCTACTTGGACAAAAACAGGTGCCAAAAGATTCCAGATCAGAACTTTGCTAGATGAGGAGACAACCATTCTGATCCTCTGCACTTACCTGGATAGTCACAGGTATCTAAGGAGGCTTTGGGTTTCCTAAGTAAATAAAAGGCATACAGTGCAGTGATGATTTAAGGGCATGAAGGGAGGGGAAGAGGCAACAATTAAGGCTGTCCTGCCTCTTTATTATCACAAATAGAGGGATGTGTACCCAATGATGGTGCAAATACAGGGACCATGAGCCCTTGGTCCACATTTATACACTGGTGAAGGCTTTTTGTGCTCACATGTACAGTCTGTCCGAGCAATCCCTTTAAGTGGTTGGCTGGCACAGGTTTCTCTCTGTGTGTCAGGGGCTAGGAGAGATTTATGGCCTGCCAAACCCCTCTCAACTGCTGCTTCCCCAGGCACTTGCACCTTACACACAGGAGAGAGAACCTAAGTAGAGAAATCCTTACTCTCTGCTTTGTAGAAGGTAACCTTCCCAAAGAGACATCTTCCAGAGCTGGTGAGGTCTGCCTGTTGTTGCCTAACCTTGGCTCACCTTTCCTGCCCTCAGATCTTAGCTGCATTCAGCATTCAGCCACGTGTGAAGCAGCTGAGCACTGAACAACCCCAGAGTGTGCAGGAAGCAGAAGTGTTTCGGGTGAGATGGACCAGCTGCTCAAAAATAACTTCCAAATATATCAGCCTACTGCTGGCACCAAAGAGTTTGATTGATCATCTCTTGGCCTGAACAGATCATTTGAACCAATCCAGATGATAATCATAGAATCACAGAATGTTAGGGGTTGGAAAGGACTTCTACAGATCATCATTGTGTTGGGGCTGTGCAGGCTGGAGCAGAGGAGGCTCCCAGGTGACCTTCTTGTGGCCTGCCAGGATCTGAAGGGGGCTACAAAAAAAATGGGGAGGGACTTCTGAGGCTGTCAGGGAGTGACAGGACTGAGGGGAATGGAGCAAAGGTGGAGGTGGGGAGAGTCAGCCTGGATGTGAGGAGGAAGTTGTTGAGCAGGAGAGTGGTGAGAGGCTGGAATGGGTTGCCCAGGGAGGTGGTTGAAGCCCCATCCTGGAGGTGTTTCAGGCCAGGTTGGCTGAGGCTGTGTGCAGCCTGCTCTAGGGTAGGGTGTCCCTGGGCATGGCAGGGGGGTTGGAACTGGCTGCTCCTTGTGGTCCCTTCCAACCCTGCCTGATTCTATGATCTAGATCAACCCCTGCCAAAGCAGGATCATCCAGGGCAGGTCACACAGGGACACATCCAGGTGGGGTTTAAAAGTCTCCAGGGAAGGAGACTCCACAACCTCTCTGGGCAGCTTATTCCAGGGCTCCAGCACCCACAACATAAAGCTTCTCCTCTTATTGAGGTGGAACCTCCTGATTTCCAGCTCCAACCTGTGTTCCAGCTTCAACCACCACTGGACACCAGTGAAAAGAGCCTGGCACCTTCATCTTGACACCACCCCTCAGTCAATTACTGACATTGATCAGATCCCCTCTCAGCCTTCTCTTCTCCAGACCGAACAGCTCTCAGTCTTTCTATCCTAGAGAGATAAATCCTGCTCACAGTACTGCTCCTCTCAGCTCTGATTTAATCCCTGCATGTTTTTTTTATGAATCCACCTCTGAATATTTTGATTTCCTTTTTTTTTTTTTCAGTTTTAATTTAGCTTACATAACACAGCCACCAGAATCAGCCCAGCCAAACAAATTGACTTTGCTTACTGAACTCCAAACCACTTAGAACAGACAAACCAAGACAAATTCCACCTTCATCCATAGCTGGAGGGAAGGATTTTTTTTCCCCCATAAGATCTGATCTCAAGCAATATCTGTTGCTTCTAGAATGTGAGTCTGATCAGGCATTGGTGCTTCTCTCTAGCTTGTAATTAATTGATCCCAAGGCTGAAATTGGGTCAGTGAGCTGCATATGAAGAAGGTTAGCACAGCTTTGCTCTGGTTGTCACTGTAAGTTTTAGGTGATTATACTAAAACCAGAGGTTTATCCCAGCTTAAATACTTCACTGCAGGTCACTCCCTTCTGGCCCTGTAGTCTGTAATAACTTTCTCTTTAACCATTTCAACTCTTCCTTGTCTCCAGACAAAAGAATACAATGGTAAGAGGGAAGACTTTGAGGGTGAGGTGGCCAAAGAAGAAATAATGTCCAAGAAGACAATGACCAACAGGTGGAAAGGTTCAAAGCAGGGTGAAAAGTGAAAGAGGAAACGACAAGCAGAAGAGAACAATTCAGAGAGGCAACAGTGTGAGAGCAGCACAAAGAGCAGGAGTCAGAGGAAACAACTGTGCTGGAAAAGCAACAGAATTGGGTTGTGTTGATAGCACATATCAGAGGTTATTGCATTTGGAACACAGATGATGCATGGAGAAATAAAACTGACTTCAGAGCAAACTCCTTCCTTTCCTCAGTTTAAGCTTTCCCTTTGGCTCTGGGATTATTAATTCCCTTTGGGTTTGGGAAATGTTTCTGCCTGTAGGTTTGGGAATTTATTCCCTTTGTGGTTGAGATGTTTTATTCCCTTTGTGGTTGGGATTTGTTTAACCCTCTTTGGGTTTGTGGGTTTTTTTTCCCTCCCCTGTGGGTTTGGCTAATTTTTCTCCTTTTGAGTTTGGAACATTTTTCCCTTTGGGTCTGGGATTTTTTCTCCCCTTTGGGTCTGGGATTTTTATTCCCCTTTGGGTTTGGGATTTTTTTCTCCCCTTTGGGTCTGAGATTTTTTCTCCCCTTTAGGTTTGGGATTTTTATTCCCCTTTGGGTTTGGGATTTTTTTCTCCCCTTTGAGTCTGAGATTTTTTCTCCCCTTTGGGTCTGAGATTTTTTCCTCCCCTTTGGGTCTGAGATTTTTTCCTCCCCTTTGGGTCTGGGATTCTTTCTCCCCTTTGGGTCTGAGGTTTTTTTCTCCCCTTTGGGTCTGAGGTTTTCTCCCTTTTGGGTCTGGGATATTTTCTCCCATTTGCATCTGAGATTTTTTCTCCCCTTTGGATCTGAGATTTTTTTTTTCCTTTTGGGGTTGGGATTTTGTTTTTCTCTTTGAGGTTGAGATTTTTTTTCTTCCCTTTGGGGTTGAGATTTTTTTCTTCCCTTTGGGGTTGGGATTTTTTTCCCCCATGGGTTTGGGATATATTTTTTTCCCCTTTGGGATTGGGAATGGTTTTGTCCCTTTAGATTTGGGATTTTTTTCCCCATGGAATTTAAGTTTTTTGTGGGTCTGGTTTTTTTTCCCCTTTTGCTTTGAGATATTTTGGGTTGTTTATTATTTCTTTTTACCTTTAGATCTTGGATATTTTCCTTCCCCTCTTTTTTTTAATTGAGGTTTGAGATCTTTTTTTTTCCCCTTTGGGTCTCTTTGGGTTTGGGACTTTTTCTTCCCCTTGGGTTTGGGATTTTCCCCTCCCTCCTTTTTTTTTTAGTCTGGGATTTTTTTCTTCCCTCCACATCTAGGATTTTTTCTTCCCCTTGGATTTGGGATTTTTACTTTATCCTTTGGCTTTGGGATGTTCTTTTCTTTAGAAGAGAAAGAAGGCATTTGAGGATTGAAGGTTATCTTTCTCTCTTAGAAAAACTGCTTTTTTGGCAAGCTATACATCTCTTCAGGCCAAAGCAGCAGAAGACATGAAGAAGCCTA
The DNA here is from genome assembly GCF_015220805.1 of Pogoniulus pusillus. Classification (NCBI taxonomy): domain Eukaryota; kingdom Metazoa; phylum Chordata; class Aves; order Piciformes; family Lybiidae; genus Pogoniulus; species Pogoniulus pusillus. The sequence continues at coordinate 2,615,743 of NC_087288.1, read as the reverse complement.
CACACATGGGAGCACTACAGCAAACCACCTACCAAATCAGCTTACCAGAACTCTCAGCAGGCAGCAGCAAACAGTAGCAGATTGAATGGGAGACATTAAAGCTCTAAATGGAAACAAAGTGCATCCAGCAGCTCTTGTACTAATCACATGCCACTGAAATCTTTGACTTGCAAATCCTCCTTCTTTTGGGTTGGGTTTTTGGGGGGGTTGTCTCGTCTATTTTAAAGGGACAAGAACTATCCTAACGTTTAATGTTTAATCACAGGCTCACAGGATGTGAGGGGCTGGAATGGACACAAGGAGATCATCCAGTCCAACCCCCCCTGCCAGAGCAGGACAATCCTATCTAACACAGAGCACACAGCAACACATCCAGACAGGCCTGGAGAGGCTCCAGACAAGGAGACTCCACAACCTCTCTGGGCAGCCTGTGCCAGGGCTCTGGGACCCTGACAGGAAAGAAGTTCCCCCTTGGGTTGAGCTGGAACCTGCTGTGCTGCAGCTTCCATCCATTGCTCCTTGTCCTATCCCAGGGAGCAGTGAGCAGAGCCTGACCCCCCCTCCTGACCCCCAGCCCTCAGAGATTTATAAACATTTATCAAATCCCCTCTCAGTCTTCTCTTCTCCAGACTAAGCAGCCCTGTGCTGGACTGTCTCAAGCAGTTCTATGTCCCTCTTGAACTGGGGGGCCCAGAACTGGACACAGTACTGCAGATGCAGACTCACCAGGGCTGAAGTCAAGGGGCAATGGATGGAAACTACAGCACAGAAAGTTCCACCTCAATGACAGGAAGAACTTCTTGACTGTAAGGGTCCCAGAGAACTGGCACAGGCTACGCAGGGAGGTTGTGGAGTCTCCTCCTCTGGAGCCTTTTGAGACCTCTTTGAATGTGTTCCAGTGCCATGATTAAACTTCAGCCTAAAGAAGTTGAAGCTCTTTGGAAATCTTTCCCTAGACATTAATAAAGCACTGGGTTCTACCTGCTCCAGGAGGAACTGGAGAATCATAGAATCAAGCAGGTTGGAAGAGAGCTCCAAGCTCATCCAGTCCAACCTAGCACCCAGCCCTGCCCAACCAACCAGACCATGGCACTAAGTGCCCCAGCCAGGCTTGGCAAGAACACCTCCAGCCACACAGACTCCACCACCTCCCTGGGCAGCCCATTCCAATGCCAATCACTCTCTCTGCCAGGAACTTCCTCCTCACATCCAGCCTAGATCTGCTCTGCCACAACTCCAGACTGTGTCCCCTTCTTCTGTTGTTGCTTGCCTGGCAGCAGAGCCCAACCCCACCTGGCTACAGCCTCCCTGCAAGCAGCTGCAGGCAGCAATGAGCTCTGCCCTGAGCCTCCTCTGCTGCAGGCTGCACACCCCCAGCTCCCTCAGCCTCTCCTCACAGGGTTTATTATTTATTATTTATTTATTATGTTTAATAAAATCATCTACCTCAGACATAGCTACACCAAACTGTCCTAAGCCCTCACTAACTGCAGAGCTGGAGATACAGAGGTGCAATTATCCACATGCAGCTAGCACACAAACCACAGAAATGCTCCAGAACACAAAAGGCAGAGAAGATATAAAACTAAATTTAATAACTGAATTATCTTTTATCTAGGACATTGCAGTGCTAAAAATACCCTGGGTTTTAATCCTGGATGAGGATTAAGGTTTGGGGTTTGGTTCAATGTTTGGGTTTGGTTGTTTTTTTTCTTTGTTTGGGGTTTTTTTTTTGGTAATAAAAGAGAAACAGAGAGAGAGAAAGCAGAGATTAGCTCCAGCCTTCATAATGACTTTGCTCTCTGGAATTTTGACCTGCTACTTGTTGGTTGCTCATAGTGCTTAATGGGTCAGAAATTACATCACAGAATCATAGAATCAAGCAGGTTGGAAGAGACCTCCAAGCTCAGCCAGTCCAACCTATCCCCCAGCCCTATCCAGTCAACCAGACCATGGCACCAAGTGCCTCATCCAGTCTTTTCTTGAAGACCTCAAGGGATGGTGCCTCCACCACCTCCCTGGGCAGCCCATCCCAATGCCAACCACTCTCCATCACAGAATCACAGAATGTTAGGGGCTGGAAGTGACCTTGAAGGATCACCTGGTCCAGCCTCCCTGCCAGGGCAGGATCACCCAGAGCAGATCACACAGAAATGCAGCCAAATGGTTCTTGAATACCTCCAGAGAGGGAGACTCCACAACTTCCCTGGGCAGCCTGTTCCAGTGCTCTGTCACCCCCACAGGGAGAAAATTCTTCAGACTCACACAGAATCTCCTGTGCCTCAACTTCCACCCATTGCCCTGTGTCCTTTCACTTGAACTTGCAGCAAGATCTCAAAGCTAAATTCTTGCTGGGTTTGGGGTGACAAACCAGGCACAGAACTCAGCTTGCTCAGTGTAGCTCCATTTAGCATCTCCATGTTGCCTTCTAAGCCCAGGGCATTGTGTCTCAGCAGTGCACAGATTGTCACTGACCAAGTCCCATTTAGTCCCCAGCTCTACCTGAAAGATTAAACCCCTCATTCTATGAAAGGAGCTCACAGGAAAGAGGGTCAGAGTGATTCCAGCTGACAGACACAAATTCCAGGAGGAAGGAAATTGATAGAGGGAAGAATTTGTTGGGGACAAAGGGTACCCTCTGGGCTGCCTGTGCTTAACTCAGAGTGCCCTCCTGTGCCCAGCAGCTGGCAGCAGTCTGGTTTTCATAGACTCACAGAATGGTTTAGGTCAGAAGGGACCTCAAAGCTCAGCCAGTTCCAACCCCTGCCATAGGCAGGGACACCTCCCACCAGAACAAGCTGCTCAATGCCTCATCCAACCTGGTCCTGAACACCTCCAGGGAGATTGTGGGTCACAGAATCACAGAATGTAATCCTGAGGAACACCATTAGTGCCTGGCCTGCAACTGTCACAGGACAAATCACCCTGAGCTCTCTATCAGGGGTGTATAAAAACCCACTCCTGACAACTCAGACATTTCATTCTAACAGCATTAACCACTTCTGCTAAAGCCATTTAGTGCACAGCCCAAATATGTGCTCACGTTGGCAAAGCTTACATTAGCAAGCCACGATGCAAGGAATTGTTAAGCACAGTTTAAAGGAACTAAATGACAAACAGCCTCTAAAAACCACCTGAGATACCACGAAGGAGGAGTCTCCAAGTTGTCTTTCTTTCCAGGTCTCACTCATAGGGCTGGAAGGGACCTCCAAAGCTCAGCCAGTCCAAACTCCTGCCAGAGCAGGATCACCCAGAGCAGATCACACAGCAACACACCCAGGCAGGGTTTGGATATCTCCAGAGAGGGAGACTCCACAGCCCCCCTGGGCAGCCTGTGCCAGGCCTCTGTCACCCTCACAGGGAAAAAACCCTCCTCATGTTTAAATGAAACTTCCTCTGCCTCAGCTTCCACCCAGTGCCCCTTGTGCTGGGGTTGGACATCACCCAGCAGAGCCTGGCTCCATCATACCTCAGATGAGAAGTATGAAGGGCCAGACAAAACTCAAAAGAGCATGGAAGACCTTCAGGCATATTAGATGTATTTTGACATATTAGACTGAGAATCCCTGGCAGGGCTGTGCCACCTCAGCCACCAGCACCTCCTGGCTATTACAAATCAGTTCTGGAAGTGTTCTAGAGTCATCTTCATAGAATCATAGGATTAACCAGGCTGGAAGAGAGCTCCAAACTCATCCAGTCCAACCTAGCACCCAGCCCTGCCCAAGCAACCAGACCATGGCACTAAGTGCCCCAGCCAGGCTTGGCTGCAACACCTCCAGCCACACAGACTCCACCACCTCCCTGGGCAGCCCATTCCAGCGCCAATCACTCTCTCTGACAACAACTTCCTAACAACATCCAGCCTAGATCTGCCCTGCCACAACTCCAGACTGTGTCCCCTTGTTCTGTTGCTGGGTGCCTGGCAGCAGAGCCCAACCCCACCTGGCTACAGCCTCCCTGCAGGCAGCTGCAGGCAGCAATGAGCTCTGCCCTGAGCCTCCTCTGCTGCAGGCTGCACACCCCCAGCTCCCTCAGCCTCTCCTCACAGGGCTGTGCTCCAGGCCCCTCCCCAGCCTTGTCGCCCTGCTGTGGACACCTTCCAGCACCTCAACATCTCTTGAAGTGAGAGGCCCAGAACTGGACAGAGGACTCAAGGTACTCATCTCTCTTGAATTGAGGAGCATATATCTCAGCATGTGGAAGCCTGGATTTCAACACAGCTAAACCTAAGCCAAGGCAAGCATAAACACTGAGGATGTACTTAAGTGAGCTTAGAATGAGTCAGGTATGTCTTGAGGACACATCTCCAGAGCACTTCAGTGAAGTGGAGTCTATGTTCTGGATCCTAAATGACATTTTTCAAAGGGCCAAAGCTCAGGTGCCATCTCAGAGTCTCTGCATGCAGACACTATCACCATTTCAGTCACCCAGCAAGGTCCTTGTGGCAAACTGAAGTGTGAAGCATGCCTCAAGCACAGATGCAGGTTGAGTGAGGCACTCTCAGTCTTCTCTTCTCCAGACTAAACAGCCCCAGGTCCCTCAGCCTCTCCTCATCAGCCATGCCCTCCAGTCCCCTCATCATCCTCATAGCCCTCTGCAGGACTCTCTCCAGCAGGTCCCTGTCCCTCTTCAACTGGGGAGCCCAAAACTGAATGCAGTATTCAAGATGAGGTCTCACCAGGGCAGAGTAGAGGGGAAGAGAACCTCCCTTGATCTGCTGCACACACTCCTCCTAATACACCCCAGGATCCCATTGTCCCTCTTGGCCCCCAGAGCACATTGCTGTGCCATGGATGTTCTCCACCAGCACTCCCAGGTGCCCATCCACAGGGCTGCTCTCCAGCAGTCACCTCCCAGCCTGTACTGCTGCAGTTTGTTATTGCTCCCCAGGTGCAGGACTCTGCACTTGTCCTTTTGAACCCCATTTGGTTCCTCTGTGCCCAGCTCTGTCTGTCCAGCTCTCTCTGGATGGCCGCACAGCCTGCAGCTCTATCAGCCAAACCTACCAGTTTGGGGTCATCAGCAAACTTGCTGAGCAGAATCTGTCTGTCTGCCCCCTCATCAATGTCATTGGTGAAGATGTTGAACAAGACCAGACCCAGCACTGATCCCTAGGATTCAAGTACTGCCACCCCTCTCTTCATGCAGAGGGCACAGAGACGATGGGGGAACAACCCTCACCTATTCCAGATCAGGCTCCTGCTGAGCATGGCAGCTCTTGATCCTGAAAGTTTTGCAGAGGTTTGGGATGGTTCCTACACATTCAGGAAGGATTCACCCCAGCTTGGTCTCTACACCTAACACTTTGAAGAAGGCACTGCTTTGAGTGTGCACATTCATTCCAAAAGTAAGTCCATGAGGTGACCTGACAACAATTCCCTCAATCTCTGCTGCAGCCAGAAGTGAAACACAGCAAACTATGGAAATCAGTGTAAAACAGCCAACAAAACACAGCAGAGTTCCTGAAGCTAATGGCAAGTCCTGGCATGCAAAAAGACACAGTTGTTAATCAAGTGCATTTTAATGCAATCAAGCTTTGTTTCCCTCTTGCCTCCTCTACTTTTTAGTCTATGAATTGGTTCATAATTCATTTTTTTCATCCTCCTAACTTCGACACCAGCCTTGGGTTTCCTTGCTGGGCTGTCTTTGAAGTGTTATGTTCAGCCAGGGGATGGGCAGAGCCTGGGTGTTAGGATTCCTGTCCTTTCCCCCTCCCCTTTGGGTGGATTTCAAACGCCAGTTGAGTTTGGTAGTTGTTGTTTTTTTGGGTTTACATTAATAAGTTTCCCAGTTAACTAAACAACAGCATAACAATAAATGGTAAAAAGCATGGATTCTAACCACTTTGTCCTCCTTTTGGGAAAGCATCCAAGGAAGCAGAATAAAAAGAGAAAAGAAAGAAAGAAGAGAAAAGAAGAATAAAACAGGCAAGTATTAATAGACAGGTTTCAAAGAAATGCAATTCCAGTTAACTCTGTACAAAGAGATCAAGCCAGAAGGGGAAGGAAATAAACCTTGATATTAAATGATGACACTGCATGTGTAGAAACCATCTTTGCCCACCCTAACCCACCCCCAGCAGCATAAACAGTGCAGCAAACAGGAGGCGAGATGCAAACAAATGGACACTTTTCCATCTCCGTGGCTTGAAAGAGTGGGTGAAAAAGAATTAAAACAGAGTCATTTTGGTTTGCTCTGAGTGAAGATAAATCACAGCACAGCCTTAAAACAAATGCCATCACATTAAGGCAGAGCAGAGCCCAGCAAACTCTTCTTTTTCCTAGGTTTGCTCTCCTGACACCACCTGCAGGTAAATGCGATGTGGTGCATTGACTGAGATTAAAACCTTCATAGAGAGATGAAAATTACATCTCCACTTTTGCCAGAATGGGAGTTTCATTGAACAGGCTCCCAAATACATCTCTCTCTGTATATATATGTGAGGGCTGTGGCAAATAAAGGCAAAATGATTTGTTTATCATAAGGAGTTTTTGGTGTGTCTGTTACCATGAACCTTTGGAAGCCCTCTCTTCAGGTTGACATTTAGCTCAAGGAAAGTGAAAAAGCCAAAAAGTTCCATTCTGAACATGCTGCAATTTTGAAATGCTAGAAAACTCATTAAGAACTTTTCATTGCATTTGTGTTGATGCAAAGAAAAATAAAGCATTGATCATTGATGCATTTCTCTTACAAAAGACCTTCAAGCCCTACCTAGGAGAAAAGTTCTCTGATTTCATCAAGGGTAACACAATTATTTGTGCAATGAGCAAAATGATTCATGCAATAAGCAAAATGATTCATGCAACAAAAGGATCTTTACAGAATGTTTTCCAACACATCCCAGGCCAAAATTCATCACTGGGTAATGGTCTCCCAAATATAGATCCTGCCTCTGATGTACAGGTGAGTAGCCAGTTCCTTGTAAGGGACTGGCTGACACCCTCCAGTTCAGGGCACAGTGTATGTGGATCAGAGGGAGGATTTACTTCCCCTGCCTGAAAGCAGGATGCCTAACCCAGCTTAATCCAAAGTGTTGCTTGTTAAAGAGGTGTAAAATGAATTGATACAACACTTTAGGGTAAGGAAAGTGGTTTTTGTTCTTTTGTACACTGCTTGGAAAGGACCTTTTAAAGGTCTATCCATTCCAACCTCCCTGCAGCAGAGATAAGATACCTCCAGCTAGAGCAGGTTGCTCAGAGATCTTATGTAAGAGATATCTCTAAATGCAGATGAAAAGCTCTGTAAAACAGAGAATTTAAATCATTGTTTAGAAAAGAAATTAATAGAAAGATAGAAAACCCCAAGACAGATGACAAAGGCAGTGAAAAGAAAGAGAAAGCATTTGAATAGGAACAGTAATAAAAATAATAGTGAGAGAACACCAGCAAAAATAAAGATAGTAAGACTGTAACAACATCAGCAATAGACAACAACAGTAACAATAAGGAAATTATTGTGGGGATGATGATGCTATTGATAAATTATTATGGTGATGATGATGCTAATGATGTCTTCCTAATAATAGGAAAATATCAATAATACTACTGTTAATTATTATGAATAATATTAAATACTGTTAATAGTAGTAAATATAAATATGGTATTAATAATGCTATTAGGAGAATGAGAATAAGCTAATAATAAGATAACAATAATTATAATAATGGTGATTAAAATAATGATAACAATAATAAAAATGATTGTAAGAATAATAGGATAATAACAATAAGAGAGGAAGGAGAGGAAGGAGAGGAAGGAGAGGAAGGAGAGGAAGGAGAGGAAGGAGAGGAAGGAGAGGAAGGAGAGGAAGGAGAGGAAGGAGAGGAAGGAGAGGAAGGAGAGGAAGGAGAGGAAGGAGAGGAAGGAGAGGAAGGAGAGGAAGGAGAGGAAGGAGAGGAAGGAGAGGAAGGAGAGGAAGGAGAGGAAGGAGAGGAAGGAGAGGAAGGAGAGGAAGGAGAGGAAGGAGAGGAAGGAGAGGAAGGAGAGGAAGGAGAGGAAGGAGAGGAAGGAGAGGAAGGAGAGGAAGGAGAGGAAGGAGAGGAAGGAGAGGAAGGAGAGGAAGGAGAGGAAGGAGAGGAAGGAGAGGAAGGAGAGGAAGGAGAGGAAGGAGAGGAAGGAGAGGAAGGAGAGGAAGGAGAGGAAGGAGAGGAAGGAGAGGAAGGAGAGGAAGGAGAGGAAGGAGAGGAAGGAGAGGAAGGAGAGGAAGGAGAGGAAGGAGGAGGAGGAGGGGGGAAGGGAAGAAGGGGAAGGAGAAGGAGAAAGAGGGGAAGGGGAAGGAGAAGGAGAAAGAGGGGAAGGGGAAGGAGAAGGAGAAAGAGGGGAAGGGGAAGGAGAAGGAGAAAGAGGGGAAGGGGAAGGAGAAGGAGAAAGAGGGGAAGGGGAAGGAGAAGGAGAAAGAGGGGAAGGGGAAGGAGAAGGAGAAAGAGGGGAAGGGGAAGGAGAAGGAGAAAGAGGGGAAGGGGAAGGAGAAGGAGAAAGAGGGGAAGGGGAAGGAGAAAGAGGGGAAGGGGAAGGAGAAAGAGGGGAAGGGGAAGGAGAAGGAGAAAGAGGGGAAGGGGAAGGAGAAGGAGAAAGAGGGGAAGGAGAAGGAGGAAGAGGGGAAGGAGAAGGAGGAAGAGGGGAAGGAGAAGGAGAAAGAGGGGAAGGAGAAGGAGAAAGAGGGGAAGGAGAAGGAGAAAGAGGGGAAGGAGAAGGAGAAAGAGGGGAAGGAGAAGGAGAAAGAGGGGAAGGAGAAGGAGAAAGAGGGGAAGGAGAAGGAGAAAGAGGGGAAGGAGAAGGAGAAAGAGGAGAAAGAGGAGGAGAAGGATAATAATAATAATAATAATAATAATAATAATAATAATAATAATAATAATAATAATAATAAACTAATGTAGAAGAGTATCAATGCGGAGCTGCACCAGAGCAGCCCAGTTTCTCCTTCCACTCTGCGCAAACCAGGTGTAAGTTTCAAACAACCGCTCAGCAGAACTACACATCCTAAATCACTTCCTTCTTTTCACTTATCACCTCTGCAGATCCTAAACTTGCTCCACATGCGCTTTACACACCTCGCAGCGAAGTGAGGAACGAAACAATGAAGCAAAACGAAGCGTGAAATGCCCAAGTTAAGGCGAGCCACCAAGAGCATCCAGGAGGCTGCTCGCACGGAGCAGCCCCCGGCAGACTTACGCTGTTGGAGCGCAGGGAGACGCGGCCGCCGCAGCGCGCACAGAACTTGGTCCGGCAGTAGGAGCACAAATGGCCACAGCCATCTGCGAACTTCGTTTTGTGACAGATGCCGCAGGTCGGAGCATCGTCCTTGTGCTCGCCCTGGTAACGCCGAGCCTCTTCTCCTATCTTTCTTACTTGCTCCTTGTAGCTCTCGAATTGTTGATGCAACCTCCTGCGCAGAGGAGAAAAAGAAGGGAGGGGAAATAGTCCTGTGAAGGTCTTTCTTTTGCAGCTCTACTACTGAGGTCAATGGCATAGCCAAAAGATGAAGAAAGGTGTGTGAAGAGATTGAAATCAGAGCAAACAACAGAGGAAGCTGTTCCAGCACTTGACACTGCACATCCAGAACTCAGACTTGCAGAGCTTCACAGAAACTTTCCACCTGCACTAAGCAGATATAATAATGATGATCTGAGAACATACTTCATTTTCATTAGCAGATTAAAAAGGGGCTTGTATATTTATGGTCTGGCTGCACAGGTTGTTGGTTGTTAGGTTTTTTTTTGGCTACAAATGCCAAAGGTTTGGGTCCCTTTTATGCAGAGCTACATTCTCAGTGCTTTTGAAACGTAGTCTGAAACCTCCTTTTCCCCTTACTCCAAACTCCAGGAGATGGCACTGCAGGTTGCGTTTTCACTGCTTGCTCAACTCAAAAGGGCTCAGGCTTGCAATCACAGAGATCACAGAATAGTAGGGGGTGGAAGGGACCTCTGGAGAGCACCTGCCCAGCAAGAGCTAAAGAGTGGATAACACAGGGATGGACTCTGCGTCCAGTTCTGGAGCCTCTGGGACAAGAGGGATATGGAGGTGCTGGAAGGTGTTCAGAGAAGGGCCATGAGGATCAGTAGAGGGCTGGAGCTGCTCTGCTATGAGGAGAGATGGAGAGAGTTGGAGTTGTTCAGTCTGGAGAGGAGACGGCTCCCAGGTGACCTCCTTGTGACCTTCCAGTATCTGAAGGGGGCCTACGAAAAAGCTGGGGAAGGACTTTTTAGGCTGGAATTCTGTGCTCCACAACCTCCCTGGAGGTGCTCAGGACCAAGTTGGATGAGGCCTTGAGTGACCTGTTCTAGCATGAGGTGTCCCTGCCTATGGCAGGGGGTTGGAACTGGCTGAGCTTTGAGGTCCCTTCCAACCTAAACCACTCTATGATAGTATAAAGCTGTCCACTTTGTGATGGGGTTTAGGAGCACACACTTTAAGCAAAGCCAAGACAGGTAACCTTAGCAAGATGCTATGGATAGTTTTGTCTGCACAAAGGGAATTGAGGAGCCTAGGGGGAATCTAGCAGATGCTGACTAGAATAGCTAAAGCCCAACAAAGAGTTCTGGCTATGTTTCCTGGTCAGCTCACATCTAAAGCTGTTACTAAAATCCATACTTTCTGCACAAGTAGGACAAAGTGAGGTTGAATAATAAATAAATCCAGCTAACTCTTCCAGCTCCCAAGTGCTTGACCTAGACACATTAATGTGTTAGCACATTTGAAGTCTGGGATGCTTCCTGACTGTTTGAGGTGTGATGCTTTTTAGCACAGATGTTAGCTGGCTTGAATGGGTTGTGAAGACCACAAACTGCTGAGTGTACTCAGACTGCCAAATATTGTACTTGTGAGGGAAGTGCCTTGAGTATTGGGCTCAGTTTTGGGGAACTTGCTACAAGGATATTGAGGTGCTGGAGCAGGTCCAGACAGGGCAATAAAGCCGCTGAAGGGTGGTCTGGAGAACAGGGCTGGGCATGAGTGGCTGAGAGAACTGAGGGTGTCTGGAGAAGAAGAGGTTGAAGGGAGACCTTGAGGAAAGGAACTTGGGGGTGCTGGTGGATGAGAAGCTCAATAGGAGCTGTCAGTGTGCTCCTGCAGCCCAGAGAGCAACCAGAGCCTGGGCTGCATCAAGAGAAAAGAGAGCAGAAGGGTGAGGGAAGTGATCCCCCCCTCTGCTCTGCACTGCTGAGACCCCACCTGGAGTTACTGTGTCCAGTTCTGGAGCCTCTGTTACAAAAGGGATGTGGATGTGCTGGAAGGTGTCCAGAGAAAGGCCATGAGCATCAGCAGAGGGCTGGAGCTGCTCTGCTCTGAGGAGAGACTGATGCAGTTGGGGCTGTTCAGTCTGGAGTGGAGAAGGCTTCCAGGTGACCTTCTTGTGGCCTTTCAGTATCTGCAAGGGGCTACAGGAAGGACTTTTTAGTCTGTCAGGTAGTGACAGGAGTGGGGGGAATGGAACAAAGCTGGAAATGGGGAGATTCAGACTGGATGTTAGCAAGAAGTTCTTCAGCACGAGGGCGATGAGAGCCTGGAATGGGTTGCCCAGGGAGGTGGTGGAAGCCTCATGCCTGGAGATGTTTAAGGCCAGGCTGGATGAGGCTCTGAACAGCCTGATCTAGTGTGAGGTGTCCCTCTTATTACTGTCTACAACTACCTGAAGGGACATTGTAGCCAGGTGGGGGGTGGCCTCTTCTCCCAGGTAACCAGCAATAGAACAAGGGGACACAGTCTCAAGTTGTGCCAGGGCAGGTCTAGGCTGGATGTGAGGAGGAAGTTGTTGTCAGACAGAGTGATTGGCATTGGAATGGGCTGCCCAGGGAGGTGGTGGAGTCTGTGTGGCTGGAGGTGTTGAAGCCAAGCCTGGCTGGGGCACTTAGTGCCATGGTCTGGTTGCTTGGGCAGGGCTGGGTGCTAGGTTGGGCTGGATGAGCTTGGAGCTCTCTTCCAACCTGCTTGATTCTATGATCTCCTCCTATGCCAACCAACCTCCCTTGTCCTGCTGGCCACACTCTTCCTGAGCCAGGCCAGGATGCCACTGGCTCTCTCAGCCACCTGGGCACACTGCTGCCTCAGCAAGCACACAAATGAGCCCATTAAATAACTTGCATAAACCCTCATTTTCTCAGCTTCCTGGAAGCTTCCTAATGTAGGTTAGTGGAAAGCTTTATTTTTGTATCCTTCTCTTCTCCTTTTTTTTCCTTTCCTTTTTCTTCCCTTGGTGTTAAATAATCACAGCCCACAAGCAGACTTTCTCCTTACCCAACTGAGGAACTGTGAGTCACAAATGTGCAATGTCTACAATAAGGAATTTACATCCCAGCTTCCCACAGTTCCTCCCAGATGACCGTTACCCTGTCTGAGGTAGAAGAGGGAAAGCAGATAACTAAGCAAACTCCTCTAAGGGTGCTAACAAAAAAGGCACAGCTGAGGAATGTGGAAAGAAACTCTGCCTTGGGTGGAAAGAAAAGCACTTCCATGCTGGGATCTATTTAGTGCTGAAGGAATCGATGCCTTCTGCAGAGAAAAAAGGAAGTGATAATTAATGATCTCTGTTTAAAACCATGCAGGGCTTCTATGAGAAATGGCAATGCTTTCAATCAGCTGCTTTTTGGGTTTTCATGGCTTGGTCTGAGTTCATAGAAGTAGGAAAATCAACACTGCTGCTAAGCCAGGAAGAGAGAGCCTTGGGGCTGTTTAGTCTTGAGAAGAGAAGGTTGAGAGGGGATCTAATAAAGTTCAGGTTTGGGCTGCCCAGTTTAAGAGGCACAAGGATCTGCTGGACAGAGGAGGGCTACAAGGATGATGAGGAGACTGGAGCACTGCCTGATGAGGAGAGGCTGAGGGACCTAAGGCTGTTTAGTCTGGAGAAGAGAAGGTTGAGAGGGGATCTAATAAAGTTCAGTATTGGGCTGCCCAGTTTAAGAGGCACAGGGATCTGCTGAAGAGAGTCCAGCGGAGGGCTGTGAGGATGCTGATGGGACTGGAGCACTGCCTGCTGAGGAGAGGCTGAGGGACCTGGGGCTACTTAGTCTAGAGAAGAGAAAACTGAGAGGGGATTTAATAAATGTCTATAAATCTCTGAGCGCTGGGGGTCAGAAGGGGGGGGCAGGCTCTGCTCACTGCTCCCTGGGGGATAGGACAAGGAGCAATGGATGGGAGCTGCAGCACAAGAGGTGTTCAAGGCCAAGTTGGGCGAGTCCTTGAGCAATCTGGGCTAGTGGGAAGTATCTCTGCCCATGGCAGGCAGGTTGGAACTGGATGACCTTTAAGGTCCAAACCATTGTATGAATCTATGAATTCTCAAACCATCCCAAGGCAACCATTTTCCAGCATCTCTGCCATTCACAACCCCCTGACACTTTAGCCCCTGCTAAACTGGGAAGTGAGATCAAGACTCCTCTGCTCTTTCCCCAGCTATTTCAGAGACAAAAGTCTACTCATCCAATGAATGAAATGCATATACATTAAACAAATGAAGTTTTATGTAAGGCTTACTTCAAATTAGGAACCCAGTGCTTCTTTCTGGCACCAAGAGAAGAATGATAACAAGAAAGGCAATTAACTAAGGTTCATTTTCTTTCTTCAAGTGAAATTGCAGTGCTGCCTTCTCTGGAGACTTTCAAGGGCTCTCTGGGTGTGTGCCTCTGCAACCCTGCTTTTGGACTGGATGACTTCTGCAGGTCCCTTCCAATCCCTACCACTCTATGCAATGTTTTCACTCTCTGTGTTTTCTTTATACAGCACAAGAGAGGCACTGTTTAAGCACAAGCACAGGGCAGCAAGCAAAGACTCCAGAGACTCCCAGCCACACTAGAAGCATTTGTGAGATGGCAGGGCATGGCCTCTCACACTACTGCACTTGCAGGTACAGGTGATTGTCAGACACAGTTGCTTATTGCAAAAGCAAGCCCCAAATACACTCAGCACAAGCTCCTTCTATAAAACCTTTCTAAAAAGAAGAGTGCTGGGAGGTTCTTGTAAGGAAGTCTCATTGAGATGTAGAGGCACTCTTGAAGTTCTGTCTCCCTAAAACAAATAAATTGCTCTGGATCTTCTCAGAGCAGCACCAAACATCATCATTCATAGGTTTGGGTTGGACATTAGAAGGAAGTTCTTAACAATGAGAGTGGTGGAATACTGCAACAGGTTGGCCAGGGGATGTGGATGAGATCCCTGTCCCTGAAGACATTCAGCATCAGACTCCACATCACCCTGAGCAGCCTGATCTAGTTGGAGGTGTCCCTGATGACTGCAGGAGGGTTGGACAAGATGGCCTGAGAGCTCTTTCCAACCCAATGCAGTCTGTGAATCTAAAGCTTCAACAAGCTCAGGAATCAAGAGCAAGGTTAGCAGGGACAAGATGGCCTGAGAGCTCCTTCCAACCCAATGCAGTCTGTGCTCCAGGCCCCTCACCAGCTTTGTCGCCCTCCTGTGGACACCTTCCAGCACCTCAACATCTCTCTGAAGGGGGCTCGAAGAAAGCTGGGGAAGGACTTTTCAGAGTGTCAAGTAGTGATAGGACTGGGGGGAATGGAACACAGCTGGAAATGGGGAGATTCAGACTGGGTGTTAGGAAGAAGTTCTTCAGCATGAGGGCGGTGAGAGCCTGGAAGGGGTTGCCCAGGGAGGTGGTGGAAGCCTCATGCCTGGAAGTGTTTAAGGCCAGGCTGGATGAGGCTCTGGGCAGTCTGATCTAGTGTGAGGTGTCCCTGCCCATGGCAGGGGGGTTGGAACTGGCTGATCCTTGTGGTCACTTCCAACTCTGACTGATTCTATGATCCTGCTCTAGAAGGAGGAGTTTGACTAGATGATCTTCATCATCTTCAAAGATGGTCCCCTGGCCCCTGCCATTCTAAGGCCCTGTTGCAAAACCTCATTCTGGGTGGATTTTACCTTTTCATTCCCTCTCTATTGCTGCTTTGCTGGTCCTAAACAGTGAAATATTTCAGGTCCTGGATTATGCTTTTCCTTATCAACTGAGTCCTGTCTTCATTTTCCTCCTTGTCTGACTGCTCCTGAGTCTAACCCAGCACCATGCTCTCTTCCACGTGTATGAAAGACACACAAAAAGTGCCTCCTGAGCGAGCTGACCTGCAGCTCACGATGGCACAAAAGTGCTTTAATGCCATTTACTTCACTGAAAGAAGCACAAAATGCTCCTTGGAGCAGCAGTCTCTGAGCCTCATAAGAAATTTCTCCAGGCAAATAATATTTAGTGAAGCAGCTCTGCCAGCAAACATCCCCTAAAATACATTAAATCAGCGAGTCAAGAATGATTTGATTTATTGTCTCTTCAGAAACATCAGCTTCATTTTATTACAGGACACAAATTGCATTTATTTAAGCTAAACCTCACTAAAAGTCTATTTTTTGGCGAACAAACAAAAGCTAATCTGTTTTCAGAGCAAAGGGAAAGAGAATTAGATGCTATTCCCTTCAATTAATTGAATTAATTTATTGAATCAGACAATAAGCTACCGTGGGCAGGTCTGTTTTCAGTCTGAGGGTGGTCATCACACCAGAACCAACCAGCCATAACATGGAGAGCAACTGGCAGAGACATAAAACAAAGAGGTGTGGAGGCTGTGGGCAGCAGAAAAGTTTGATTTGAGGAGTGGAGGAGGAAGGGGGGGGGGGGGAAACAAAGCAACCAAACAGAAAGAATAGAAGTCTTAAGGAAGAGTTCACAGAATCATAGAGTGGTTAGGCTGAAAGGGACCTCAGAGATCAGCTACCCCAACCCCTCTGCAGGGATACCTCTCAATTAGACTCAGCTGCCCAAGCTCTCATCCAACTGAACATCCCCAGGGAGGAGGCATCCACAGCCTCTCTGGGCAACCTGTTCCAGAGCCTCACCACCCTTGTACTGAAGAACTTCTTCCTAAGATGCAGTCCAAACCAAATCTCTTTCAATTAAGGCACAAATTTGTGCTTATGACCAAATCACCACCACAGGTATCAGTATTTAGGTCTCTTATTGTGAATAGAGGACTACTAACCACATTAGTGAAGCAGGGAGAGGGAAGAGAAGCTCCTTTCTCCCAGTGAACAACACTAATGAGTAACACTAAGCTCAGCTGGATGGATCACATCACCTGTCTCACAGGGCAGAATTTATCCTGACCAAGCAGCTGCCTACAACACAGGCACCTCATGTCAGTGGAGAGCAGGAGTGCCTGTCAGCTGAGACCACTCAGAGCCTTAAGAGATCACCTACTGTTTATGGGCAGTTGCTGCAATGTGGAATTGCACTTCTGAGCTCTTAAATCAGTTTGGAAATGATAGATTGGTTTAGGTTGGAAGGGACTTGAGAGATCATCTACTCCAACCTCCCTGCCATGGGCAGGAACACCTCTCAACTAGGCTCAGCTGCTCAAGGCCTCATTCTACCTGGCCTTGAACACCCCACGGGAGGAGACAGCCACAACCTCCTGGGCAGTCTGTTCCAGAGTCTCCCCAGCCTCATACTGAAGAACTTCTTCCTAAGATCCAGTCTAACCCTACTCTCCCCTCAGCTTCAAACCACTCCTCCTTGTCCTGTTGCTAGACACTCCTGTGAGAAGCCTCCATGCAGCCTTCCTGCAGCATCCCTTCAGGCACTGGAAGGCAGCTCTAAGGTCCCCCTCTCTTCTCCAGGCCCTTTGCACAGCATTAACCAGTGATGCTGGCAGAAGCTGACCACAGAATTCTATGGCTTTGCTATGGGTACATAACTGTGACTGCTGCTGCTCTTTGTCCCCACCAAGAAGCCCTTGGAAACTGCAGCTAATGAGCATCTCTTCTAAAGGTTAAGCTTACAAAGATCAAGCAAGTCAAGATTAGGAAAGCAAGAGTAGCCAAGCATTGGAACAGGCTGCCCAGGGAGTTGGTGGAGTCACCATCCCTGGAGATTGTAAAAAATGTGTGGCTGCAGCACTTCAGGAGGTGATTTAATGGGCATGGTGGTATTGGGCTGACAGTTGGTCTTGATCTTAAAGGTCTTTCTCAAGTAAAACTATTCTATGGTTCTATGATTTTTGCATCTCAGAATACTACTGAATGAAAACTTCATCCTGCCTCATACCCTAAATGCTCCTGCAGGGTCCTCAACCTCAAATTCAGCAAAACACTAACTTTTTCATGCTGCCTGCTCTTTTGCCCCCTACATTTAATTGCACTGTGACAGTTGGCAAAGTGATTTTTTTGTGGTGTCAGTGTTGTTGGAGATGGAGACAGTGGATTAAAATGGCATCAGGCACCACTAATGCCAATGCCAGCACCTGCAGATCACAGTGTATTGGAGCTGCCAAACCAGCTTCAAAAACAGTTGCTTAGTGCAACCCTGATAGAGTTGCAATTAGCAACCAGGGTAAGAATAGACTCTGCTGTACTTTGAGAATGTCATTTTGGTTACAGTCACTCAGCAGGAAAGGATGCTGAGGCACAGCAAGGTCTGCCACGAGCACGGAGTGCACACAAGCCATGGAATATAAGAAAGGGAGAGGAAAAGAAGGAAAAAGGAAGAGAATCTTACAATCAACAAGGTTGGAAGAGAGCTCCAAGTTCAGCCAGTCCAACCTAGCACCCAGCCCTGCCCAACCAACCAGACCATGGCACTAAGTGCCCCAGCCAGCCTTGGCTTCAACACCTCCAGCCACACAGACTCCACCACCTCCCTGGGCAGCCCATTCCAATGCCAATCACTCTCTCTGACAACAACTTCCTAGCAACATCCAGCCTAGACCTCCCCTGCCACAACTTCAGACTGTGTCCCCTTCTTCTGTTGCTGCTTGCCTGGCAGCAGAGACCAACCCCACCTGGCTACAACCTCCCTTCAGGGAGTTGCAGACAGCAATGAGCTCTGCCCTGAGCCTCCTCTGCTGCAGGCTGCACACCCCCAGCTCCCTCAGCCTCTCCTCACAGGGCTCTGCTCTAGGGCCCTCACAGCTTTGTCGCCCTCCTGTGGACACCTTCCAGTACTGCAACATCTCTCTGCAATGGAGGAGCCCAGAACTGGACACAGCACTCAAGGCATGGCCTGAGCACAGGGGCACAAGAATCTCCCTTGTCCTGCTACCCACACTGCTCCTGAGCCAGCCCAGGATGCCATTGGCTCTGCTGCCCACCTGGGCACTGCTGCCTCCTCTTCAGCTCCTCTCTCCCACCACCCCCAGCTCCCTCTCTGCCTGGCTGCTTTCAGCCACTCTGTCCCCAGCCTGTAGAGCTGCTTGGGGTTGTTGTGGTCAAAGTGTAGGACCCTGGAAGAGGAAGAGGAAAGGAGGAAGAGGGGAAGGAAGTGGAGAAAGAGGAAGAGAAGGAGGAAGGGACTGAGGAAAAAGGAGAAGGAGACAGAATGAGGAAAAATTATTTAAAAAATGAAAAGAAAAAGAAAACAAAAAAGGTAAAAATTGGGGGGAGGAAGGGAAAAAAAAAAAAGAGAAGCCAAGAAAAAGCAGAAGGGAAGAGCTAACCTCCCTCCCCAGAGCTGCAGTAAATGCCCTCAGTCAGCTGGCACCTGTCAGAAGGCTGGGAAGGGTGAGAAGTGTGGGTACCAGCTCAACCTAACAGGAAATTACTTTGGAGCAATGTTTATTAAAACAGCTTTCTGAAACAGGCTCTCTCACACATGCATTTGGAAAAGAAAAAGCCAAGCCCAAAATGTGAGTAATTTTGGCATCCAAGGTGTCAAACAGATGATAGGTATCAGATGGCAATGCAGGGTGAGCAGCTAAAATATGACAAAGCACAGTGGTCTGTAAACAGAGCAGAGCTCCTGAAAGCCTAACTGCCATCTGCTGGGAAGGAGCGGGACACATGCGGAACAGGAACAGCTCGCAGCGAGCGGCGGGCGGCAGCCAGCCAGAGGCAGAGCAGCGCGGGTGGAAGGGCAGAAGGAAACAGGAAGGGAAAGAAGGAAAAGAGGGAAAGGGGAAGGGGAGAGGAGAGGGGGAAAGGGGAAGGGGAGAGGAGAGGGGGAACGGGAACGGGACAGGAGAGGGGGAAAAGGGAACGGGAAAGGAGAGGGGGAAAGGGGAAGGGGAGAGGAGAGGGGGAAAGGGGAAGGGGAGAGGAGAGGGGGAAAGGGGAAGGGGAGAGGAGAGGGGGAAAGGGGAAGGGGAGAGGAGAGGGGGAAAGGGGAAGGGGAGAGGAGAGGGGGAAAGGGGAAGGGGAGAGGAGAGGGGGAAAGGGGAAGGGGAGAGGAGAGGGGGAAAGGGGAAGGGGAGAGGAGAGGGGGAAAGGGGAAGGGGAGAGGAGAGGGGGAAAGGGGAAGGGGAGAGGAGAGGGGGAAAGGGGAAGGGGAGAGGAGAGGGGGAAAGGGGAAGGGGAGAGGAGAGGGGGAAAGGGGAAGGGGAGAGGAGAGGGGGAAAGGGGAAGGGGAGAGGAGAGGGGGAAAGGGGAAGGGGAGAGGAGAGGGGGAAAGGGGAAGGGGAGAGGAGAGGGGGAAAGGGGAAGGGGAGAGGAGAGGGGGAAAGGGGAAGGGGAGAGGAGAGGGGGAAAGGGGAAGGGGAGAGGAGAGGGGGAAAGGGGAAGGGGAGAGGAGAGGGGGAAAGGGGAAGGGGAGAGGAGAGGGGGAAAGGGGAAGGGGAGAGGAGAGGGGGAAAGGGGAAGGGGAGAGGAGAGGGGGAAAGGGGAAGGGGAGAGGAGAGGGGGAAAGGGGAAGGGGAGAGGAGAGGGGGAAAGGGGAAGGGGAGAGGAGAGGGGGAAAGGGGAAGGGGAGAGGAGAGGGGGAAAGGGGAAGGGGAGAGGAGAGGGGGAAAGGGGAAGGGGAGAGGAGAGGGGGAAAGGGGAAGGGGAGAGGAGAGGGGGAAAGGGGAAGGGGAGAGGAGAGGGGGAAAGGGGAAGGGGAGAGGAGAGGGGGAAAGGGGAAGGGGAGAGGAGAGGGGGAAAGGGGAAGGGGAGAGGAGAGGGGGAAAGGGGAAGGGGAGAGGAGAGGGGGAAAGGGGAGGGGAGAGGAGAGGGGGAAAGGGGAAGGGGAGAGGAGAGGGGGAAAGGGGAAGGGGAGAGGAGAGGGGGAAAGGGGAAGGGGAGAGGAGAGGGGGAAAGGGGAAGGGGAGAGGAGAGGGGAGGGGGGCGAGGGAGAGGGGCGAGGGAGAGGGCAAGAAGATGGGACGGGAGGGAAGACGGGAGGGGAGGAAAAAGGAAAGGGCAGGAAAAGGGCAGGAAAGGGCCACAAGAGGACTAGCAGCACGAGTGTGCTACTGCTCCCACTGAACTCCTTGCAGCCCAGGCTCAGTGTGCACCGTGTGTGCCTGCCACCTAAAATAATGCAGCAGCCTGGCCGAGCGCATCTCTCATTTATCATCCTGCTCACCTTCCTTTACAATTTCTATGTTACAAGGCCCCAAAAAGACTCCCACATCTATTTTAAATATCCCATCCAAGTGTCTGGGCACAAACTAACGCTGAAGCTTCTCTCCAGCACTCTCCCCTTCCCCTCATTCTTCTGGGTGCCAAAGTAAACAGCAACGCAAAGCAGATGGCGTTTGGGTGAACGAGCAAAGGAGAACATCCACTGGCTTCATTTCCTGCACATGCTAACATCTAACATTTCAAAGCTTTTTAACACTTGTGATTTCTTTCAGTCCCTTCTTTTAATGTGCTCTTTTCTCTAGGGACTTTCAAGACTCGTCTGGATGTGGTCCTGCATGATGAGAGGCGATGGAAACAAAGCGGAGCACAGGAGGTTCCACCTCACCTGCTCTGCTCAGAGCAGGCTACCCAGAGAGGTTGTAGAGGAGAATATGAATCTGTTAACTGTTCCTTAATTCAGACAAGAATCTAAAGGTTAGGTTAGACTTAACAGACAGGGTTCTGCTGGAGAGAGCCCAATGGAGAGATACAAGGATGACTGGAGCACTTGAACAAGACCTCTCCTGTGAGGAAAGACTGAGAGACCTGAGGCTGTTTAGTCTGGAGACAAAAAGGCTGAGAGGGGACCTGATCAGTGGCTATCAATATCTGAGGGGTGAGTGTTAGGAGGAAGGTGCCAGGCTTTTTTTTAAGGAGGCTCCCAGGTGACCTTCCAGTATCTGAAGGGGGCTACAAAAAAGCTGGGGAGGGACTTTTTAGGCTGCTAGGGAGTGCCAGGAGTGGGGGGAATGGAGCAAAGCTGGAGGTGGGGAGAGTGAGGCTGGAGGTGAGGAGGAAGTTGTTCAGCATGAGAGTGGTGAGAGGCTGGCAGGGGTTGCCCAGGGAGGTGGTTGAGGCCCCATGGCTGGAGGTGTTTGAGGCCAGGCTGGATGAGGCTGTGTGCAGCCTGCTCTAGGGTAGGGTGTCCCTGGGCATGGCAGGGGGGTTGGAACTGGCTGCTCCTTGTGGTCCCTTCCAACCCTGGCTGATTCTGTGATTCTAAGATAAGGAAGAAAAGGTACAAACTGGAACACAGGAGGTTCCATCTCAACATGAGGGGAAACTTATTTTTGTGAGGGTGCTGGAGCCCTGGAGCAGGCTGCCCAGAGAGGCTGTGGAGTCTCCTTCTGTAGACATTCAAGATCCACCTGGATGTGTTCCTGTGCGACCTGCCCTGAGTAATTCTGCTCTAACAGGGAGGGCTGGACTCAATGAACTCTGGAGGTCCCTTCCAACCTCTAACTTTCCACAATTCTGTGAAGTTAAACACTCTCAAGAACACCACCTGTGAAAGAAACTCATCAGCTCACTTTCTACATTTTAATCCCCCCCCCCAATATCACTGCTCATGACTCTTGTATGACAACTGTACTGAGCTAGAAGTTATTTTCAGCAGAAGAATGGAGCATCTTTTGTGGTGAGCATCCCTGCAGTGAGCATCCCTGCTTCTCCATGCTCACTGAGAACACACAAGCTAAGAGTGACATCAGCACTAGCAAAGACATTTCTGCACAGCTCCCTCATCTGGTGAAGTTGTTCAGCAGAAAGCATGAGCCTCAAATCAACTATTTTTCCCTTTGATCTAAAACTCCACAGCAAGGCCAATTTCAAGTTTTCTTCTCCTTCCCTTCTTATTTCCTATCAACAGCTTTAATTAATTCCCAAGCTTATTATTTATGCCCAAATCCCTCCAAAAAGAGGGAAAAAAACCACAACAACCAAGCAAAAAGACATTAGCATAAAGAAATGTAGTTCCCATAGGTCAGCACTGCTAATATATCAAAATATGGATTTATCCCTCGAATATTGTATATTGGATGATTGTCACAGGGACACAACAACTCCAAGCAGTGCTACAGGCTGGGGACAGAGTGGCTGAGAGCAGCCAGGCAGAGAGGGAGCTGGGGGTGTTGGGAGAGAGGAGCTGAACAGGAGGCAGCAGTGCCCAGGTGGGCAGCAGAGCCAATGGCATCCTGGGCTGGCTCAGGAGCAGTGTGGGCAGCAGGACAAGAGAGGTTCTTCTGCCCCTGTGCTCAGCACTGCTCAGGCCATGCCTTGAGTGCTGTGTCCAGTTCTGGGCTCCTGAATTGCAGAGAGATGTTGAGGTGCTGGAAGGTGTTTGGAGAAGGGCAACAAAGCTGGGGAGGGGCCTGGAGCACAGCCCTGTGAGGAGAGGCTGAGGGAGCTGGGGGTGTGCAGCCTGCAGCAGAGGAGGCTCAGGGCAGAGCTCATTGCTGCCTGCAGCTGCCTGAAGGGAGGCTGTAGCCAGGTGGGGTTGGGCTCTGCTGCCAGGCAAGCAGCAGTAGAACCAGGGGACACAGCCTCAAGCTGTGCCAGGGGAAGTCTAGGCTGGATGTTAGGAGGAAGTTGTTGGCAGAGAGAGTGATTGGCACTAGAATGGGCTGCCCAGGGAGGTGGTTAAGTCGCCGTTGCTAGAGATGTTGAAGCCAAGCCTGGATGAGGCACTTAGTGCCATGGGGTGGTTGATTGGCTAGGACTGGGTGCTAGGTTGGACTGTATGAGCTTGGAGGTCTCTTCCAGCCTGGTTGATTCTATGGATCTAAGACAACTCAGCAGAAGGCCAGCAGGAGGGGATGCTTCAGTGAGCAGGTGCTCATTAATCACATCTAGCAGCCCCCCTGGGGTTCTCTCACACCACTCGCAGGTATGCTTTGAAGAGAAGAAAAGCTTCTGCCAAGCCACTTCCCCTTTCAGTCCTGACAGAAAAGCCCCAGGGCTCGTTTTAAACCAATAAAATCTTAAATAACAGGAGTGAGTGTCCTTTGGGAAACACTGCACAAAGTCTATTAACCTGTTTTATGATTCTGCTGCTACTCTGGAGCAGCCATAAATCTGGCAGGGAGACATTTCTCCACAGGTTTGCCTTGGTTCATATTTTTTCTACTGTTCTACAGTGGTTCCCAACGACAGCCCATTAAGCAAGGTGCATTCACAGAGTTGCAGGCTCCCTGATCATTTCTGACTGCCACGGGCTGCTGAGCCACCCTGTGCCATAAGGTCAGCCCTCCAGAGTCACAGAATTAATCAGGTTGGAAAGGGTCTTTGAGATCATCAAGTCCAGACAATCACCCAACACCATCTAATCAACTAAACCATAGCACCAAGTGCCTCATCCAATCTGTTTCTATACACTTCCAGAGATGGGGACTCCACCACCTCCCTGGGCAGCCCACTCCAATGCCAATCACTCTCTCTGACAACAACTTCTTCCTAACATCCAGCCTGAACCTCCCCTGCCACAACTTGAGGCTCTGTCCCCTTCTTCTGTTGCTGCTTGCCTGGCAGAAGAGAGCTCAACCCCACCTGGCTACAGCCTCCCTTCAGGTAGTTGCAGACAGCAATGAGCTCTGCCCTGAGCCTCCTCTGCTGCAGGCTGCACACCCCCAGCTCCCTCAGCCTCTCCTCACAGGGCTTGAGACATAATCTCCATATTATTAAAGATCATAGAATCAAGCAGGTTGGAAGAGAGCTCCAAGCTCACCCAGCCCAACCTAGCACCCAGCCCTGGCCAAGCAACCAGACCATGGCACTAAGTGCCCCAGCCAGGCTTGGCTTCAACACCTCCAGGCACACAGACTCCACCACCTCCCTGGGCAGCCCATTCCAGTGCCAATCACTCTCTTTAGCAAAAAAAGGCATTTCACCCAGAGAACCAAGAGCTCTAAAGAGTGAGTTCCTGTCATAGCTCACTGTTTTAAGCTAAACCCAGCTCTGCAGCTGGAGCTGGGTGTAAAGGAAGGCTATAATTCCTTCACATCAGGATTTCCTATGGCTGGAGCCAGCAGCCTCTCCTCACCTAAGCAGACTTCTCGTGCTTTTGATGATCACTTGCTTGTCGTTCTGCCAAACTCACAGACTTTTTGTTCACAACCACAGTGGAACAGTGGCAGAACAGGACCACTATTTTATAGTCTTGTTCTGTACTATGCTTTTCAAAAGGCACTCCCTCTCCTTACTTGGAGTACCTGATGTAAACCCCAAAGCCGTGTCAAGAGTGCTTGAAGGCTGTTTTTTTCAGCCAGCACATTGCACAAGATTCACTAAAAGCTGAACAGAAGGACAGAGAGTGAAGCTCTATGGGTGCCCAGAGAGAAAGATTTTGAAACAGAAGATGACTCTTTCTTATCAGCTCTCTCCACCCAAGTGGAACAACTGAAGATTTCTTTCTGTCAGCTCTAAGCTGGAACAGCACCTAGCGCATTTCTCGAGTAGAAGTGAAAATCTAGAGGCTTCCAGAAGATTCCTGGAGCTGGCCAACAGCAGAAATAACACTGTGCTCCAAAGAAAATCACCTACCATGCCATCTGTGCATTGCACCACGGCCTTGGTCTAAAGCCAGAAGAGCAGAGAGGTTAGCTGGGATCAGACTATTCAAGCACAGCACTGCCAGAAACCTCCCTCCCATCTCCCAGCTTCCCAAAAGGCAGGGAGTTAGATGCAACCCACCAGAGAAGTTTGGCATGGTGATTGAGGGTACACCACAAATCTGGCTTGCTTGATGAAAGGCAATACTTCTCCTACCCAAAACCAGACAAGGAGCAGTTCCCTCTCAGTAACAGCAACTCTCACTGCGAACCACCAAGACAGGGCTGGGTGCTAGGTTGGACTGGATGAGCTTGGAGGTCTCTTCCAACCTGCTTGATTCTATGAGCCTATGAAAATACTAACTTGATATGTCCAATATTTTATGTGTGTTCAAAAAAAGAGGAGAGGAGAGACAGCCTCCAGCTGGAACTGCACTAGTGTGAAATCACAGGCTCACAGGATATTAGGGGTTGGAAGGGACACAAGGAGATCAAGTTCAATGCCCCTGCCAGAGCAGGACCATACAATCTAGCTCAGGGCACACAGCAACACATCCAGACAGGCCTGGAAAGGCTCCACAGAAGGAGGCTCCACAACCTCTCTGGGCAGCCTGTGCCAGGGCTCTGGGACCCTTGCAGTCAACAAGTTGCCCCTTGTGTTGAGCTGGAACCTGCTGTGCTGCAGCTTCCATCCATTGCTCCTTGTCCTATCCCAGGAAGCAGTGAGCAGAGCCTGTCCCCCCCTTCTGACCCCCAGCCCTCAGAGATTTATGAACATTTATTAAATGCCCTCTCAATCTTCTCCAGACTAAGCAGCCCCAGGTCCCTCAGCCTCTCCTCATCAGCCATGCCCTGCAGTCCCCTACTCATCCTTGTAGCTTTCTGATGGACCCTCTCCAGCAGATCCCTGTCTCTCTTCAACTGGGGAGCCCAAAACTGAATTGCAGTATTCAAGATGAGGTCTCACCAGGTCAGAGTAGAGGGGGAGGAGAACTTCCCTTGATCTGCTGGACACACTCCTCCTAATACACCCCAGGATCCCATTGTCCCTCTTGGCCACCAGAGCACATTGCTGTGCCATGGATGTTCTCCACCAGCACTCCCAGGTGCCTCTCCACAGGGTTGCTCTCCAGCAGATCACCTCCCAGCCTGTACTGCTGCAGTTTATTACTCCTTGTCCTTTATGTTGCCCTTTAATACCTCAGCAGGACTGACTTGACTTTGGGTATGTGGTGCACTGAAGGACAGACAGGATTTGGGTTGGGTTTTTTTTCCCCTTCTGTTATGAGGACTGAGCTGGAGATTTATTTTTCCTCTTTTGTACTACATGATCTGCCTGTGCTCACTGCCATTCCTACTGTGAGTAATGTCATAGGTCATTAGAAGGCCTGGAAGGAAGCCTGGAAGGAAGCAGACTGTTTGGAACTCCAACGATTGTGTCTGAACCAAAGATCCACGAGGTGTCCTATTTTACTTCATCTCCTTAGGTCAGCTGACCCAGGGGTTAATTTAATGTGTCCTATAGATTTTCCAGCCTAATCATTGTGCTTCTTGGAGCCTGCAGAACTGGCTGGTTTAGCCTGGAGGAGCGTGGGAGCATGGTTTTACATGCTTTGTATCAGTGCCTAGTTAATGACCTGGGATTTACAACAGGTAGTAAGCACAGCTGACGAGCGAGAAACAATGGGCTGGTTGCAACCATTCTACTGGAAATACTCTCTCACATACAATGAAATGTATGAAAGCAGTGAGCATAGTTAAATTGTCTTTACTACACCATAAAACATGTCAATTAGTTCCTGGAGGAAACCTGCTCCTGACTTAGGAAGATGTAAAACAGAAGCCCCTTAACATCACTGCAATGTGGCAACAGCAACAATTTTCAGTCCTATGAAGTCTTTTAGTCTTCTCCTGCACAAGTAACCAGGGCAAATTTATGTTTAAATACCCAAAGCAGTTGTCTTTGGTTGCTATCAAGGTGGGAAATGACTTCTTGTCCTCACAGGATACAAAGATACTTCTCCATTTTCCCATGTACAGACATATGTATTCAGCTCATTTTTGTAGGCACCAGCAGTGCCAGCAGGTCCCTCTGAAAATGGGCCAGGATCTTCCTCTGGGTATCTTCTGTCTAATCCATCCTGATCCACTTCTTGTTACCTGCAGATCTGGGATTCTTTCCTTCTTAGCCCTGCACAGGTCATTCTAAACAGTTGGTTTATAAGGAACTGCAGGGGTTGGAAGGAACCACTGAAAATCATCTTGTCCATCCCTGCCCCTAGAGCAGAATCACCCAGAGTAAAGCACTCATGAAACATGTTTGTGTGGGGTTTGAAAGTCTCCAGAGAAGGAAACTCCACAACCTCTCTGGGCAGCCTGCTCCAGAGCTCCAGCACCCTCACAGTGAATAAGTTTTATTTGCTTTAGATTTGCAAGGAACCTTCTGCATCCCAGTCATCAGAAATATCATCATAGAATCAAGCAGGTTGGAAGAGAGCTCCAAGCTCAGCCAGCCCAACCTAGCACCCAGCCCTGGCCAAACAACCAGATCATGGCACTAAGTGCCCCAGCCAGGCTTGGCTTCAGCACCTCCAGCCACACAGACTCCACCACCTCCCTGGGCAGCCCATTCCAATGCCAATCACTCTCTCTCTGACAACAACTTCCTAACAACATCCAGCCTCGACCTCCCCTGCCACAACTTCAGACTGTGTCCCCTTCTTCTGTTGCTGGCTGCCTGGCAGCAGAGCCCAACCCCACCTGGCTACAGCCTCCCTGCAGGCAGCTGCAGACAGCAATGAGCTCTGCCCTGAGCCTCCTCTGCTGCAGGCTGCACACCCCCAGCTCCCTCAGCCTCTCCTCACAGGGTTAAGGTATCCCACACTAGATCTGACAGCAGCCTGTTGAACACAGGTGTAGTCTCACAGGCTGCTTTTCATCTCTGGAAAGCACTATAAATATTGCCCTATTTTCTTCGTTGTAGTCTCAACAAAGAACAACTTCAAATCTTCCCCCTCCAGTTCTCAGGGAAAAGGTTTGACATTTGTAACAGCACAAAAATTACCTCCCCATGCTTATGACACTACATAAGCAGGCCTTGTGAATCACAATGCCCTTAAACACCTCCAGCCATGGGGCCTCAGCCACCTCCCTGGGCAACCCATTCCAGCCTCTCACCACTCTCCTGCTCAACAACTTCCTCCTCACCTCCAGCCTCACTCTCCCCACCTCCAGCTTTGCTCCATTCCCCCCAGTCCTGTCAAAATGCTCCTGAATGTTGTATCCTTCTTTCGTTCTCACCTTCCTTAGCTTAATCTCCAAGTCTTCAACAAGGGAAATTCCTTGGAAACAATTCTGAAATCCTTCCCTCAATCTACTCCCTATTTTTAGCTCTCAGATGTTGGCAGGTATGAAGGTTGATTGCTTGCAAATCCCAAATTTCAGCTGAGTTCCTTTGATTTCCTTCTTGGAGGGCACAACAGACAATTAGTACAGCTCTGCTGTCAGAAAAGTTTCTTAATTAAGTTAGAAAAAGCCTTTTGAATTCCTGACTGAAGTGGAACACACTCGTGTAGCGCTCACAGAGCCACTGCTGCCAATGCTACCAACAGCTCTGCTGCCTCTCCACCTGCATGCTCTCCAGTGCTGAGGCACCACAACCACCATGGAGACACAGAATGGCTTGGGAAGCTCTCCTGCTGCTGCTCCTCCTGCATGCTCTCCAGTGCTGAGCCACCACAACCACCATGGAGACACAGAATGGTTTAGGTTGGAAGGGACTTTAAAGACCATCCAGTTCCAACACCCCTGCCATATGCAGGAACACCTTCCACTAGCCCAGGATGCTCAGGGCCTCATCCAGCCTGGGCTTGAGCAGCAGTTGAGGTTTCAGCAGAATGATTCACAGATTCACAGTATGCTTTGGGTAGGAAGGGACCTTAAAGATCACCTAGTTCCAACTCCCCCACTATGGGCAGGGACACCTCCCACTAGCACAGGTTGCTTAAGGCCTCATCCAACCTGGCCCTGAACACATCCATGGAGGAGGCACCCTTAGGCAAGCTGTTCCAGTGTCTCTCCACCCTCCCAGTAAAAACTTTCTTCCCAATCTCCAGTCTCAATCTTCACAGAATTCTTGCTCCTCCTTCCTCAAGCTTCAATCTATTCTCTCTCATCCTACCATTACAAACTCCTGGAGCCCTTTCAGGTACTCAAAGGCTGCTCTAAGGTCTCCCTAGAGCCTTCTTTCTCTTCTCCAGACTGCACAGCCCTAACTCTCTCAGCCTGTCCTCATAAGGAGGAAAGGGACTTGAGGGTGCTGGTGGATGAGAAGCTCAGCATGAGTCAACAGTGTGCACTTGCAGCCCAGAGAGCAACCAGAGCCCAGGAGCATCAAGAGGAGTGTGGCCAGCAGAGTGAGGGAGGGGATTCTCTCCCACTACTCCACTCTGGTGAGACCCCACCTGGGGTACTGTGTCCAGTTCTGGAGTCTCTATTACAGGAAAGATCTGCAAGTGCTGGAACATGTCCAGAGAAGGGCCGTGAGGATGAGCAGAGGACTGGAGCTGCTCTGCTGTGAGAAGAGGCTGAGAGAGTTGGGATCGTTCGGTCTGGAGAGGAGAAGGCTCCAAGGAGACCTTATTGTGGCCTTCCAGTATCTGCAGGGGGCTACAGGAAAGCTGGGGAGAGACTTTTCAGGCTGTCAAGTAGTGGTAGGACTCGGGGAAACAGAGCAACATTAGAAATGAGTAGATTCAGATTGAATGTTAGGGAGAAGTTCTTCAGCATGAGGGTGGTGAGAGCCTGGAACAGGTTGCCAAAGGAGGTGGTGGAAGCCTCCTTCCCGGGAGGTGTTTAAGGCCAGGCTGGATGAGGCTGTGGGCAGCCTGATCTAGTGTGAGGTGTCCCTGCCTATGCCAGGGGGTCTGGAACTGGCTGCTCTTTGTGGTCCCTTCCAACCCTGATAGTTCTGTGACTCTGTGCAGAATTTATTCAGATATCTCTTAGGTAAGTGTTTGGTTGTGGCAAAGATGTGATTTGCATTTCAGGGGTAAGGAGAGCAAAAGCTGGATTCACACAACAAGAGCCATTTAGAGTGACAAGAGCTGAGAGACAAAAAGACAACATTTCCAGCTTCAATGTTTGGTAGGTGCTCAAAAAGGAACAGGAGATGACAATGCTGGGGGGGAGGGGGGAAGGCAACAAAATGTAAAGTATGGTGTCAGACCATTTTTGTCACATTCATTTTTAGCACTGTCAGAACCATGCAAATATGCTGCTCTGCTGTTCAATTTTCTTCTCCATTTGGAAAACATTTAATGCATTAGCAGGCTTCCACCAGGGCAAGCCAATATTGCTCTATTCAGTTTACTTCCTTCCTTATTCATTAGCAGAAATGATTAAGTCAAGAGGATTAATAAGTAAGGAGTTTTCTGTTTCCAGCTCTGACATACTGTGTTAGACCCTGCAGAGATGCAGCCATCTGAAACTGTTGTGGTTGGGGGTTTGGGTCTCTTTTGCTGTTGAGATTGGGGACTGCAACACACAAACACAATAATACCTGCTGAAGTTGTGAGCCACAGGCACACAGATGTTCACAGAATCACAGGACCTCAGAGGTTGGAAAGCACCTCCAGAGATCATCCAGTCCAACCCCCCTGCCAAGGCAGGATGACCTAGGGTAGGTCACACAGGAATGCATCCAGGTGGGGGTTGAAAGCCTCCAGAAGAGACTACACAGACTCTCTGGGCAGCCTGCTCCAGGGCTCTGTCACCCTCACTGTAAAGAAGTTTCTCTTCATGTTGAGGTGAAACCTTCTCTGTTCCAGTTTGTATCCACTGCTCCTTGGCTTATTGCTGCTGACCACCACACAGAGCCTGGCACCTGCATCCTGACACCCGCCCCTCAGATATTTGTACACACTGATCAGATCTGCTCTCAGCCTTCTCTTCTCCAGCCTAAACAGCCCCAGGGCTCTCAGTCTCTCTTCATAGGGAAGATGCTCAAGTTCCCACTTCATCCTCATAGCTCTCCACTGGACTCTCTCCAGCAGGGCCTTGTCTCTCTTGAACTGGGAAGCCCAAAACTGGACACAGTATTGCAGCTGTGGTCTCACTTTATTTGGCTTTGGTGAGGCCACAGCTCCAGTGCTGTGCTCACTTCTGGGCAGTGCAACACAAGAGAGATGAGGAGGTGCTGGCATGGGTCCAGAGGAGGCAATGAAGCTGGGGAAAGGCCTGGAGAATAAATCTTATAAGAATTGACTGAGGGAGCTGGGGATGGTTAGCGTGAGGAAGAGGAGGCTGAGAGGGAGACCTCATTGCTGTCTACAGCTACCTGAAGGGACATTATGGAGAGGCTGCTGCTGGGCTCTTCTCACAGGTAACTGGAGACAGAACAAGGGGGAATGGCCTCAAGCTGAGGCTGGGGAGGTTTAGATTGGACATCAGGAAAAAGTCTTTTCTGGAGACAGTGGTCAGGGACTGGAATGAGCTGCCCAGGGGCGTGGTGGAATCAGCCACCCTGGCTGTGTTTAAGGGTGGTTTGGATGTGGTGCTTAGGTCTATGGTTTAAGGTGAATCTTGTAGAGCAGGGTTCTAGATTGGGCTTGGTGACACTGCAGGGCTGTGCCAACCTGCATGTTTCTGTGATTCTGTGACTAGGGCAGAGTAGAGAGGGAGAAGAACCTCCCTAGACCTGCTATTCCAGAACAAGAAGTCCCAAAGGTTTTGGCAACCTCTATGTTTCTGTGACTCTGTAATGCTCCCCTTGCAGTGAGTGGCCCAGAACCGAACAGTCCTCAAGGTGCAGCCTCACCAGTACGGAGTGCAGAGGGATGATCACCTCCCTGTGCCTGCTGGCCACAGAGGAGTCTGCAGTGGTTCCCCACCAGGAGCTAACACTGAGGTATGAGGGAAGAAAGCCCATGGCTTCTGCCAGGAAAACTTCACCCATGTCACCTCTAGCACACTCCCTCCGCTCCACCCCGGCAGCGGCGCCGCGCTCCCGTGCGCTTCTCTCTGACAGATGAAGGCGCCGAGCGTGGCAGCTCATTAAAGCAGCTTTAAATAAAGCACAGTTTGGGGGATTTCTAATGTGAGCATGACTTCTAGAATTACCTCCACACAGCCTCTCTCCATGGCAGTATTTCCCCAGACAGCAAAGCCAAGCACCAAAGCACGCTTCCCGTTTTAATTTGTAATTGCTCAGCACCATAAAGCTGCTGCGGGAGGGAGGGTGATGAATTGCAGCCTTGGTGAACGTATTCAGAGAAGTCCTGACTGTAAGCAAATGAATTCAGCAGTCTATTAGCTGGCAGAATAGCAGCAGTAAATGGTGAGCTGAATGTCCCTGCTGCTGCACAACACAGAACAAAGAAATGGAAAGCGCTCGGCAGCGATGGGCAGAGCCATTCCCTGTGTCACCAGCAGCCAGCTCTGGCATGGAAACATAGCATTGTTTTGGTGGGGAAAGACCTCTAAGATCACTGAGTCCAACCACTGACCTAACACCACCATGGACATTAAACCATATCCTCAAGTGCCATGGCCACACATAGAATCATAGAATCAATCAGCTCGGAAGAGACCTCCAAGATCATCCAGCACAACCTAGCACCCAGCCCTGGCCACTAAGTGCCCCAGCCAGGCTTGGCTTCAACACCTCCAGCCACAGACACTCCACCACCTCCCTGGGCAGCCCATTCCAATGCCAATCACTCTCTCTGACAGCAACTTCCTCCTAACATCCAGCCTAGACCTCCCCTTGGCACAGCTTGAGACTCTGTCCCCTTCTTCTGTTGCTGGCTGTCTGGCAGCAGAGCCCAACCTCACCTGCCTACAGCCTTCCTTCAGTGAGGTCACAGTTCTTGAACACCTCCAGGGATGGTAACTCTACCAGCCTGTGCCAGTCACAGAATAGAACAGAATCATAGAATCAACCAGGTTGGAAGAGACCACCAAGATCATCCAGTCCAAGCTAGCACCCAGCCCTAGCCAATCAACCAGACCATGGCACTGTGCTCCAGGCCCCTCCCCAGCTTTGTTGCCCTTCTCTGGACACCTTCCAGCACCTCAACATCTCTCTGCAATTAAGGAGCCCAGAACTGGACACAGCACTCAAGGGGTGGCCTGACCAGTGCTGAGCACAGGGGCAGAACAATATCCCTTGTCCTACTGGCCACACTGCTCCTGAGCCAGGCCAGGATGCCATTGGCTCTCTTGGCCACCTGGGCACACTGCTGGCTCATGTACCAAAAAGCCAAAAAGATATGGTCTTAAACAGAAGTAGGACAGCCTGTGAGCAGCCACTAGTCCATTGGTTAGAGAAACATTGGTTTCCTTCAACTTCTCCATGCCAGAGAAAAAGATAGTGTGGGAGACACAAAGAGAAAGCAGAGTACCTGAGAGGGTGGAAGAGCAGCGAAGTCACTTTCCCAGCTACCCTGTGCCAGCCACAAACCTTGTTTCCAGCAAGCAGGGATTCAGAGAGTCTCCAGAGGTTAAACAGAAGTTAGACACCAAAAATGCAAACACTTTCAGATTGGTGTTGCCAAAACTGGGTCTTTATGCCCCCCCAAAACTGCCTCATACATCACCAGGCAAAGTAAAACTGCCTCCCAAAGTGTGAGATGCTTCTCTGACCTGTGGGCAGACCTGATGGGGACAGTAGTGACTACAGGTTACTTACACATCCACGGGCAAGCATGAAAGAAAAGTGGGCTTGGATAAACTAACTGCCTGGCAGAAGAGGTTCAGGACCAACATTTGCTCTAATTATTCCTTCTGTGAGCAGGGAAGGAAAAAAAACAAAGCAAACCAAAAATAAACTACTGCCTTATCTCTAGGTGAAAGCCTAGGAGCAGAATCGCTCCCCCTCTTATGCCCTCCTTACTTAATCCCCCCTTGCACTCACCTGCTCCCCCTCCTCCTTTGTTCTATTTTCCACCTTCATTACCACCTCCTCCTCACCTCTCACATTCTCTCTTTTGTCTCCCTCACTCTCCCTTTCTCCCCTCCCCCTCCTCCTTTTCTACTCCCCATCCCACACACCCTCCTCTGTTAGCTTCGCTGTGTGAGAAGTTAAGAGGAAGAGAAGAAAAGACAGAAGGATTTACGGAGGTGGAGAACCACAAATAAGGAGAGAGAGACAAAAAAAGAAAGCTGTGCTAAGCCATCCTATTTGTGTCAGTGGAAGGCAGGGATGAACCCAGAGCCCCCCACCCAGCAGACAGATGCTAACTGGTAGGGAGCAATTCTGCCAGCAGGGACACCACTTAAAAATCCAATCAATAGCAGATCTCTGGTGAAAACAAATAAGCCTGCAATATTCAAATGCAGATTAAAAACCATTAGGATCACACTGGGGTTTAGTGGCAGAGGGAGAATTAGAAATTGGAGTACAAATGGAGTGATTTTGAACTCAGAATAGCTTCAGAGACACTAAAATAATAAGCAGTAATAATAATAATGATACAAAAAAAGATATCAAAAGTCTTCTCCCCCCAGAACTCCCCCAGCAGCTACCACACTTAACAAAACCTTGGAATCATTTTGCTTGGCAAAGACCTTGAAGATCACCAAATCCAACCATTGTCTAACTCATAGAATCAACTAGGTTGGAAGAGACCTCCAAGCTCAGCCAGTCCAACCTAGCACCCAGCCCTAGCCAGTCAACCAGACCATGGCACTAAGTGCCCCAGCCAGGCTTGGCTGCAACACCTCCAGGGATGGTGACTCCACCACCTCCCTGGGCAGCCCATTCCAATGGCAAATCACTCTCTCTGTGAAGACTCAAGCAAGACTGATGCTAAGCCATGTCCCTCAGCACCACATCTCTGAGCTGCTGAAACACCTCCCAGGATGGGGATTCAGCCCCCTCCCTGGGAGCCTGTTGCAGTGTTTGGTAACTCTTTCAGTGAAAAAGTTCTTCTCATAGAGACAAGTATTTTTAATATGCAATTTTCACTGACAACATCAAAGAGATCAAATATCAGAAAGACAGTATCAAAAATCCAAAGCAGTGTGGCCAGCAGGTCCAGAGAGGAGATTCTGAGACTTTGCTCTGGTGAGACTTTGCCTGAAGTGCTGCACCCAGCTCTGGAGCCCTCAACACAGGAAGGACATGGACCTGAGGGAGTGTGAGCAGAGAAGGGCCACAAAAATGATCAGGGGGGTGGAGCATCTCTGCTATGAGGACAGGCTGAGGGAGCTGGAGGTGTTTAGCTTGGAGGAAAAGTCTCCAGGGAGACCTAAGAGCAGCCTGCCAGTGCCTGAAGGGGGCTACAAGAGAGCTGCAGGGGGACTGTTTGCAAAGGTTTGCAGAGACAGGAGAAGGGACAATGGCTCGAAATGAGAGCAGAGCAGATTTAGATTGGATGTGAGGGACAAATTCTGCACTGTGAGGGTAGTGGAACACTGCAACAGGTTGCTTACAGAGGTGTTTTAGGCTCCATCCCTGGAGATATTTAAGGTGAGGCTTGATAGAGCTCTGGGCAACCTGATCTAGCAAAGGATGTCCCTGCTGACTGCATGAGGCTTGGACTGGATGAGCTTTGGAGGTTCCTTCCAACCCAAACCATTCTACAATCCTATAATATTCATAATTACTAAGTACATTTGCTGCTCATGGCAGGGGAGCTGGAACTTGATGATCTTTAAGGTCCCTTCCAACCCAAACTATTCTATGATTTACTCACATTCTCCCCCTGCTATTTACCAAGTGTGTGTCAGAATTTGCAGCAGGGATCCTCCCAAGTTGCTAAACCTGTGCAGTTCTCACTACTTCATGGCTATAGTCAATCAGGCAGTATAGAGAGTGGTGCTTCATTAGATCATATCAGGGCTATAATTAGCACTGTGTGGGAGCAGAGTTAAGGTAACAGCAAAAGGCAGAAAAAAACTACCTTGCCCTAGCAGTAAAACAACTAACAGTGTCTCATGACCTTCTCCTTGCCACGTGGCTCTCATTTCCAGCACAAGCCAGGGGAAGTGGTTCCAAGAGGAGAAAGCAGAACTTGCCTCCTTAGCCACACAGCTGCAGAGCTCAGACGGTGCAAAGGTGACACAGCCACTTCCACTAGGGGTGTCTGAGCACACCACGGACCTGCTGCACACTGTATGGATTCAGCAGAAGGAAGCATCTTGGCTACTGACACCTTTGTGTCCTGGAAGGAAGTCCAAGCTGTTTGAAGCAGGACAGACAGCACACCTACTGCCTCCCACCCTGAGCACTGCCAAGGGCCAAAGAGAAGCACACTGGTGGAAGCAGGATAGGCAGCACACCTTAGAATCACAGAATCAAGCAGGTTGGAGGAGACCTCCAAGCTCAGCCAGTCCAACCTAGCACCCAGCCCTGGCCAAGCAACCAGTCCATGGCACTAAGTGCCCCAGCCAGGCTTTCCTTCAACACCTCCAGCCACACAGACTCCACCACCTCCCTGGGCAGCCCATTCCACTGCCAATCACTCTCTCTGACAACAACTTCCTAACAACATCCAGCCTAGACCTCCCCTGCCACAACTCCAGGCTGTGTCCCCTTCTTCTGTTGCTGCTTGCCTGGCAGCAGAGCCCAACCCCACCTAACTACAGCCTCCCTTCAGGGAGCTGCAGACAGCAATGAGCTCTGCCCTGAGCCTCCTCTGCTGCAGGCTGCACACCCCCAGCTCCCTCAGCCTCTCCTCACAGGGCTTGTGTCACTTAGATCTGATGAATAATTTCCACTCCCCATTCACTTCCAGCTCTGGATTTATTGCTTGATGGGCTAGAGGCAGGGTCCATGCTCCTACCTGGATCAACTTCCCACTGGAATGCAGTGCAGTTTTCATGGCAGTCAAGGCACTTAAGCAGCCAACACCCTGCTGCAGCAGCAAACACCCTGCTGCCCTCACCTGCTAGCTTTTCTTCCAAGCCATCAGCTCAATTGCTTGCAACTGCTGCCCCAACTCCAATCATCTAACTGAAGGCTCAACGAGCAAGAAGAGGAGCAAATATAATGAACCTGTCCCAGAGTGGCTGCATTTTAAAGCACTTCTTACAAGTCTAATTTTAAAAGCAGGATGGGAAAAAGGGGAGAAAAAAGAAAAAGAAAAGAAAAAAGTGAGAGAAAAGCAGTGGGGAAGTAATTTCTGTGGTTTACTCCTTGGAAAATGAAGATGTTCCACTCCTTTCAATCATTTTTGGTGGCTCTGTGAGTTAGTTACAAGCAGAAATGTGTTAAAAAGAGAGAGGCTCACAGACTTGATTTTGTTTGTTGGGTTTGGGGTTTGATTTGGGTTTTTGGAGCTTTTTTTACTGTAAAAGGCCAATTCACCACCCTTATGACAAGAGCCTCTCCCCAGAGGCAATCAGTAGGTTCCAGCAGCCAAGAAGAAGGGAAGACTAACATAAATCAGTGTCTCACAGAGTTTGTTGTGAATGACTGTATTATATTTGCACACCTAAATCACACATTCAGACCTGACTGAGCTTTGTCAACTGAGACAATTCAGGAAACTTTGCCACTGCTTCCAAATTTCTCTTTTCAAAACACAACAGCCTTAACTGAGGCCTTCTGGCAGAGAAGTGTCTCCAGTGAGGAGCAATCATGCACCTGGCACATAGCTGAGCAGACTTCAACATGATTCCCTCACAGCCAGAGAAGACAGATGCACATTACCAGTTCTTTCTCACATTCAGCTCCTGCCATCTTACACTCATGGAATCATTTTGGTTAGAAAAAAATCAAATTCAACCATTCCCTATAAGCTGTACCAAGTCTAGGGCTAAACCATGACCCTCAGCACCACATCTCTGCCTCTTTGAAACACCTCCACAGATGGACACTGGATCACCTCCTGGGATGGACGTTCAACCACCTCCCTGGGCAGCCTGGTTCAGCCATACAATCATAGAATCAAGCAGCTTGGAAGCAACCTCCAAGCTCAGCCAGCCCAACCTAGCACCCAGCCCTGCCCAACCAACCAGACCATGGCACTAAGTGCCCCAGCCAGGCTTGGCTTCAACACCTCCAGCCACAGAGACTCCACCACCTCCCTGGGCAGCCCATTCCAATGCCAATCACTCTCTCTGACAACAACTTCCTCCTAACATCCAGCCTAGACCTCCCCTGCCACAACTTCAGGCTGTGTCCCCTTCTTCTGTCCCTGGCTGCCTGGCAGCAGAGCCCAACCCCACCTGGCTACAGCCTCCCTGCAGGCAACTGCAGACAGCAATGAGCTCTGCCCTGAGCCTCCTCTGCTGCAGGCTGCACACCCCCAGCTCCCTCAGCCTCTCCTCATAGGGTTTGTGTTCCAGGCCCCTCACCAGCTTTGTCACCCTTCTCTGGACACCTTCCAGCACCTCAACATCTCCCTTGAATTGAGTGGCCCAGTCTTTGAGAACCTTTTCAGTCATGAAGAGTCTTCTAATATTCAATCTAAACCTCCCCTGGTGCAACTTGAGGCCATTTCCTCTTATCACTTGTAACTTGGGAGTAGAGACTGACCCCTACCTCACCACAACCTCCTCTCAGGGAGCTGTAGAGAGCAATGAGGTCTCCCCTCAGCCTCCTCTTCTCCAGATTAAACACCCCCAGTTGCCTCAGCTGCTCCTCACCAGCCCTGTTCTCCAGGCCCTTCACCAGCTTCGATGCCCTTCTCTGGAGCTGTTCCAGCACCTCAGCATCTTCCTTGCATCTTCTTCTTCCTCTGTTCATTGTCCCTTTGATTTTCAGTTGTGCTATTTCTTCCCTATCACTTTTCCTGCTACGTTTTCCCCCTTTCTATTTAATTTTTCCACTTTCCTTCCCACCTTTTTCCCCCTCAATCCTGGTGTTCCCTGCCTATTCTTAGCAGGGCTGCAGGATACACCTACTCTTAGAGAAGCAATGCACACTTTGAGAGAACACTTGCATAAAATCACATCCATGGATGTTATGCAAAGACAAACAACCCACAGCTCTACCTCAGCCTCCTGATGAGTCTAACATCTCTGTCTTCCCTTTGTGCATTCTGCTAATAAATCTCCTTTTCTGACACCATTTATCTTCCAAGAGGCTGTGTCCTGGTCTCCCTCCCTTTGCTCTTCCCTCCATTACCCTCAAGATACCTTCCTTCAATCGTGCCAGGTCTCCCAGAGTGAGAAAGAGTCAAGACTGAGAAAGAATCACAGAATGGATTGGGTTGGCAGGGACCTCCAAAGGTCATCCATTCCAACCCCCTCCAGATCAGGTTGCCCAGAGCCCTGTTAAGCCTGACCTTGAATATCTCCAGGGATGAGGCCTCAACCACCTCCCTGGGCAACCTGTTCCAGTGTTCCTCCTCATCTTGTTGGATGAGAGAATTTGGGCTCTGAAGCCTGGAAGAGAGAAGGCTTCAAGGAGACCTTGGAGTGGCCTTCAAGTATCTGAAGGGGGCTGCAGGAGGGCTGGGGAGGGACTATTGAGAAGTTCTTGTAATGACAGGAGGAGGAGGAATGGGTTTGAACTGGCAGGGGGAGATTGAAACCAGATGTTAGAAGTTGTTTGCAGTGAGGGTGGTGAGACACTGGCACAGGTTGCCCAGGGAGGTGTTCAAGACCAGTTTGGATGAGGCCTTGAGTGACCTGTTCTAGTGGGAGTTGTCCCTGCTCATGGCAGAGGGTTGGAACTGGCTGAGCTTTGAGTTGCCTTCCAACCTTACCCATTCCATGATTCTAGGAGTTAGGTCTATTCACAACCCATCAGGCTTCTTACCATAGATGTGGTTTGCTGCACCACTGCCCAGAACAGCTCCTACAGGGGGTGAGATCAGCCAAAAGAGAAGCAAGTGGACCAGAAACAAAAAGATTAATTAAACCCACTAATTTCTGAATGAAAAGAGGGCAGCAATAACTCTGTGCTGCAAATCACATCAGTTGTGTGAGGCCATCTAGTCAGGAAGGATGCCACCTAGAGAGCTCTGTGATGCCAGGGAATCTTTGGCAGTGAGTCTGGGACAGGGAAATACTGCAGTCCAAGTGAGGCTACGAGGATGATGAGGGCACTGCAACAGCTGTCTGATGAGGAAAGGCTGAGTGACCTGGGGCTGGTTAGCCTGGAGAAGAGAAGGCTGAGAGGAGACCATACTAATGCTTACAAAAGTGTCAGCAAGTGGGGCACTGAGAGTCTTGGCACCAGCAGCTGGGCTGGGGGCTGCAGGCATGGGGGGCACCTGTGCCAGGTGCCAGCAAGGGCACAGAGCAGGTGGCTGTGCTGGAACAGGCTGCCCTGGGATGTGTTTGAGGTTGTGTCCCTGGAGACATTCAAAATCAGACTTGTGGCCCTGGGCAGCCTAATCCAACTGGAAGTCTCCCTGCTGACCTTTAAGAGTCTCTTCCAACTCGATGCAATCTTGAAGGGTGGCAAGAAGGTGGTGCCAGGCTCTTTTCAGTGGTGTCCTATGATAGCACAAGGGGCAGTGGACAGAAACTCACACAGAGCATGTTCCACCTGAACAAGAGGAAAAAGTTTTTCACTAGGAGGGTGCTGGAGACTGGAGCAGGCTGCCCAGAGAGGTTGTGAAGTCTTCTCTAGAGACTTTCATAATCTTCCTGGAGACATTCCTGTGTGGCCTGCCCCAGGTGATGCTGCTTTGGCAGGGGAGTTGGACTCAATGCTCTCTGGAAGTCCTTTCCAACCCCTACCCTTCTATGATTCTATGAAATATACCTGGACAAACTTCACCAGTTATATCCAGGACACTTTTTAAACCCCATGAATTAACACCTCCACAATGCACAGCTTAGTTTTGCCCTGGCAAGCTCTGTTACATAAACATTCACCTGCTTTCTCCCTCAATTGCACTCTATTTTTAAAGCAATGATGAATGCTGATTTTATCCCACTTCTATTTTGATGGCCTGTAACAGATGGCAGAATTAGTGAGTTTGTTTGCAGTTTACTGCATACCTAAATTACAGCCATGTTTAACACAGAGAGAAGAACAGGAGGAAGGCACTGCCCTGGCTGCTTTCCCTGGGGTGGAAGCAGAGATCTCTGAGCTCCTCCTCGACACCTGTAGCTCCTGCCATGGAGCAGCAGGAAGGCAGGGCACTGAAAACTCCTAGACTGGAAAAGGCAACAAGGTGGACCACTAATGGATTGCAAAGGGCAGCACTGATCTGCGGACCAGAGGAGATTGCACAGAGTTTGCATGGCTCAGGGAAATACAGAAGTTGGCCCAGGTCCTCCATTGCAAGAGGCTCAAAGAATGAAATCCACCTAGCAGACCAGAGCTAGCTGAGCAGCTGTCCAGCCTGACCATGAATGCCTCCAGATTGGGGCCCTCACCACCTCCATGGGCAGCCTGTTGCAGTGTTCACCACCCTCATGGTGCAGAGCTTGCTCCTAACATCCAATCTCAGTCTGCTCCTCTCTGATTTCAAACCATTGTCCCTCGTCCTATCTCTGCAGGCCT
The DNA here is from genome assembly GCF_015220805.1 of Pogoniulus pusillus. Taxonomy (NCBI): domain Eukaryota; kingdom Metazoa; phylum Chordata; class Aves; order Piciformes; family Lybiidae; genus Pogoniulus; species Pogoniulus pusillus. Next base: position 2,574,706 of record NC_087288.1, on the reverse strand, counting down.
CTCCAAACAGTCTCTCTCCATCCCTCTTTAGGCTCCTTTCAGGCACTGGAAGGTTGCTATTAGGTCTTCCCAGAGCCTCCTCTTTTCCAGGCTGAGCAGCTCCTACTAACTCTCTCAGCCTGTCATTGTAGGAGACAAATGGGTGGAGGAAGGTCTGAAAGGAGACCACAATCTCTACAACTACACAAAAGGAAGCTGTAATGAGGTGGGGTTCAGTCTGTTCTCCCCAGTGACAGCACAAGAGGAAATGGCCTCAGTCTGTGCCAGAAGAGGTTTAAGTTGGACATTAGGAAGAATGTCTTGTCAGGCACTGGAACAGGCTGCCCAGGGAGGTGGTGGAGTCAAAGTGTTCCAAAACAACATGCAAATATGGCACTTGGGGACATGCTTCAGCATCCATGGTGGGGTTGGGTTGATGGTTGGACTTCACCTTAAGAGCCCTTTTCCAGCTTTAATGATTGTCTGACTCTGTTCTCTGATTCTATGCCAGGAAACAACACTAAAGAAAGATCTTTCAATATTTAATCAACCACTTTCCTTTGGTGGCTTATGGTAACACAGGAGAACACTGACAGGAGGCCCCCTAGCTCCTCAGAGCTCACAGAATTATAGAATCATGGAATCAAGCAGGTTGGAAGAGACCTCCAAGCTCAGCCAGCACAACCTAGCACCCAGCCCTGGCCAATCAACCAGACCATGGCACTAAGTGCCCCAGCCAGGCTTGGCTGCAACACCTCCAGGCACAGAGGCTCCACTACCTCCCTGGGCAGCCCATTCCAATGGCAAACACTCTCTCTGACAACAACTTCCTCCTAACATCCAGACTAGACCTCCCCTGCCACAACTTCAGGCTGTGTCCCCTTCTTCTGTTGGTGCTTGCCTGGCAGCAGAGCCCAACCCCACCTGGCTACAGCCTCCCTGCAGGCAGCTGCAGACAGCAATGAGCTCTGCCCTGAGCCTCCTCTGCTGCAGGCTGCACACCCCCAGCTCCCTCAGCCTCTCCTCACAGGGCTCTGCTCCAGGCCCCTCATCAGCTTTGTTGCCCTTCTCTGGACACCTTTCAGTATCTCATATCTCTCTTGAACTGAGGAGCCCAGAACTGGACACAATACTTAAGGGGTGGCCTGACCAGTGCTGAGTACAAGGGCAGAATAACTTCCCTTGTCCTGCTGGCCACACTGTTAAGCTGGAAGACAGGAATATCACAGAATCACAGCACCATGCAGGCTGGCAAAGCCCCTCAGGATCACCAAGTCCAGCCTAGAACCCTACTCTACAAGATTCACCTTAAACCATAGCCCTGAGCATCACATCCAGATGACCCTGAAACACATCCAGGGTGGGTGATTCAACCTCCAAGCACAGAGCTACTTTGCTCTTCTAAAACACTGAATTCCTGGCAATTCCATGAGAAAAGATGGAATTCTAGGAAATTAATTCTTCAGTCACCTACTGTTTACTCAGGCTGCTCAAAGAAGTCACATCAAGTTAGACAGGCAATGGGGTAAAAATAGACATAATTGTTGAAATGATTATTTGCCCTTCAAAGGCTTTGTATTCCTGATGGCTGATAAATCACTTCTATTTTGTGACTGAATCCAATTAACACATCTATAAATAAGCTAGAATTGCTAATTCAGGTTTTCTGGTGGAAATACCAGTAATATAGAGGCACAGGTCTAAATTGAAACCATCTTTACAAGTTGCATGTGCATGTAACACTGAGACAATCACAGAGAAGGTCTGCTTAAAAGAGACCTTCAAGCTCATCCAGTCCAACCAGCACTGCAATGTCAACACCAAACCATGTCCTTAAGCACCAGCTCCACACACTGCTGAAACACCTCCAGGGATGGTGACTCCAGCACTGCCCTGGGCAGACCATTCCAATGTTTGAGAACCCTCTCTGGGAAGAAAGGTTTCCTAATATCCAACCTAAATTTCCCCTGGTGCAGCTTAAAACTATTTCTCTGGTCCTGTTGCTTGCCACCATGGAGCAGAGGCTGCCTCCCTCCCTCCAACCTCCTTTCAGGGCGTCATAGAGTGCAATGAGATCTGCTCTCAGTATCCTCTTCTCCAGCCTGAACACTTCCAGCTCACTCAGATGCTCCTCACAACTCAGCTGCTCCAGGCTCTATTCCAGCTTTGTTGCCCTTCTCTGGATGCACTCCAGCACCTCAATGTCCCTCTTGTAGTGAGGGGCCTAGAACTGAACACAGCACCCAAGGTGTGGCCTCACCAGTGCTGAGTGCAGATCGATGACGACCTCCCTGTGCCTGCTGCCCACCCTGTTTCTTACCCAAACCAGGATGCCTTTGGCTTTCTTGACCACCTGGGCACTGCTGACTCACCTTCAGTCAACTATCAACCAGCACCCCAAGATGCACAGCTTTAAATCGTGCTGTACTTACCCACAGCACCATCAACCAAAGAGCCGCTTCTGTCACACTGGTTGCAGGCTGATACAACGTTGCCTCCAGGTTTTAATGCAACACAAACTGCATTCAGCACAAATTGCAGAACTGTTTTCTGCAGATTCCTCCTTTTCTTTCTCACTTTTCTGCCTTAACCACTGGCTGCTTTTTTTTACCATTGGGCAGTGGTAAAGTGGTTTAAGGCTTCCCAACCGCTCTCTCCCCCTCCAACAGCGCAGGCCCTCAAATCAAATAACAGTGATCCTGCACTTCAAAGAGGTAATTGCAGCTGATAAAGGTATTTTTTTTTACATCTCTCAGCTCTTTTGTCCACAGAGGAGCAGAATATATTTGTTGATTGACTTGCAACAGTGTTTTGATGAAGCGGTGACTGTTGCCGGCGCGGACGCGTAACAGGCTGTCGTTTGTCATCCCCACCAAAGAAATCCTCTAGCAGATTAATATCTCAAAGTTTGGATGTAAAAGAGCTTGTTAAATATGCTCCCAGAACGGTCAATTTGCTCATTTAATTGACTCAGTACTCTTGGCTACTTCTCTTAATTGGGTGAGCAGCTAGAATAGATAATGCAGCATAAGGATGAAATTACACGCTGCGTAAATTCTGCTACCAAATTTATGCTCAAGCAGCTCAGAATGAAGCACATTTCAACTGGATCATAAAATAAACCCAGCCCCCTCCCCAAACCCACCACATACTGGGGACATTAAGGTCTCTCTTTAACTTCTCCTAGCATGGAAAAGAAAATACAAACCCAACAGTGGAATAATGGTTAAGTTTAAAACTAAGTTATCGCTTGTTCTGGATTGAATTGCAGTCAGGGCACCCAGAGTAGCATTAAACTTTACCCACTGAAAACAAGAGGTGACAATTGTAGCCTTAAGTCATTTTGGTTTGCATTTGTACTCTAAAAAATATACAATTATAGAATCATAGAATCAGTCAGGGTTGGAAGGGAGCACAAGGAGCAGCCAGTTCCAGACTCCCTGCCATGCCCAGGGACACCCTACCCTAGAGCAGGCTGCACACAGCCTCAGCCAGCCTGGCCTCAAACACCTCCAGCCATGGGGCCTCAACCACCTCCCTGGGCAACCCCTTCCAGGCTCTCACCACTCTCATGATCAACAACTTCCTCCTCATCTCCAGTCTGAATCTACCCACCTCCAGCTTTGCTCCATTCCCCCTATATTCCCTTACATATATAGATATCCAATGAATTATATACATATATATATATATATATATAAACATCACAAGATGTTAGATGTTGGAAAGGAGCTCTGGAGATCTTCCAGTCCAACCCCCCTGCAGTGCAGGACCATAGAATGTAGCTCAGGTCACACAGCAACACATCCAGACAGGGCTGGAAAGGCTCCAAAGGAGACTCCACAACCTCTCTGGGCAGCCTGTGCCAGGGCTCCTGGACCCTTAAGTCAGGAAGTTCTTGGGCATATTGAGGTGCAGCTTTCTGTGCTGTTGTTTCCATCCACTGCCCCTTGTGCTATCCCAGGGCACAAGTGAGCAGAGGCTGTCCCTGTCCCTGCCCTGCTGACCCCCAGCCCTCAGCTATTGATAGACATTGCTCAGATCCCCTCTCAGCCTTCTCCTCTGCAGACTTAGCAGCCCCAGGGCTCTCAGCCTTTCCTCCTCAGGCAGTGCTCCTGTCCCTGCAGCACCCTTGCAGCCCTCCCTTGGACTCTCTCCAGCAGATCCCTGTCCCTCTTGAACTGGGGAGCCCAGAACTGGATGCAGTATTCCAGGTGGGGCCTCACTAGGGCAGAGTAGAGATGGAGGAGAACCTCCCTCTATCTGCTGGCCACACTCCCCTTAATGCACCCCAGGAGCCTATTGGCCTTCTTGGCCACCCGGGCACATTGCTGCCCCGTGCAGCACTTGCTCTCCACCAGCACTCCCAGGTCCCTCTCCACAGGGCTGCTCTCCAGCAGATCACCTCCCAACCCTTACTGGTGCAGTTTATTATTCTTCCCCGGGTGCAGCACTGTGCACTTATCCTTGCTGAACCTCCTATCTCTCTTCTATCACAGCGTGACAAACTTACCAAAATACCTCTCAGAAACTGCAAGGTTCAAGTGAAAAAAAAAAAAAAGAGGGGGAGAACAATTTAAAAATATCAAATTACATCAAGAGATGGCAGAAAGGTGGAGAAAAAGGCAACCTAGAAAGAAATAAAACCACATCCTCTAGACACTAAGCAGCAGAGCAATTACTGAAATGTTGTCTCTCATTCTATCACCTAGACAGATTTGGCTTTCTCAGACAATGTCAAGAAAATATTGTGGTCCTAGAAAACACTATCAGATGCAGACAGTATCAAAGCCACCAGAACACCTCCTAATCTGCTTTATTGCCCTGGAAATTAAGGAGGAGAGGCAATCATTCCTCTGATGGAGAAACGGTGAAGTCGCACCTGAGGGGATGTTTCTGTACTACAAATCACTGCCTCCACTGAGAGGTGGTGGAATCCTCAGCCCTGGAGCTGTTTCAAAGAGGCAGAGATGGGGTGCTGAGGGACATGGCTTAGCACCAGCTTTGGTAGAGTTAGAGAATGGTTGGAATCAATGATCTCAGAGGTCTTTTCACAACTGTAACAACTCTATGATGCTACAAACAACTCTGGTGAGTCCAGGAGATCGGATGTTAGAAACAGGTTCCCTACTGTGAGGGTGGTGGAACAGGTTGCCCAGGGAGGTGGTTGGAGTCCCATGTCTGGAGATATTCAAGGAGAGGCTCAACGGGGCTCTGGGCAACCTGACCTAGCTGAGGATGTCTCTGAGTGCAGAGGAGGTTGGACTGGATGACTTTTGGAAGTCTCTTCCAACTCAGACCATTCTATGATTCCATGATTCTGTCATTCTACAATTCTATGATTCTGTGATTCTATGGCTCTATGGTTCTGTGATTCTGTGGTTCTATGGTTCTGTGATTCTGTGGTTCTGTGATTCTGTGATTCTATGATTCTGTGGCTCTGTGGTTCTGTGATTCTGTGGTTCTGTGGTTCTGTGATTCTATGATTCTGTGGCTCTATGGTTCTGTGATTTTGTGGTTCTGTCATTCTGTGGTTCTGTCATTCTGTGATTCTGTGCTTCTGTGACCAAGCCAAGCTGCCTCTGTTCCTTCACTGAAGGCAAAACCTTCAGGAAAGACTCACAGAAGCATCTTCTCAATCATCCTTCCTGACAGAAGCACATTCAGTGGGAGTACCTAACCTTCTTCTGAGCTCAAACTCTATTACCACTTAACTACAGGATGTTTTCCAACATCACCTTGCAAAAAGAGGCTGCAACACCACAGGCAAGTACCCCTGGCTATGATTAAATGCTGTCAGATGTACCTGCCTAGAGAGCATCAGGATTCCAGGTGCACAAAAGGAAACACATGATGGGGTCTAAGGCATCATAGCTAATCCCATGCACCTTTTTCATCCTCACCAGCAAGAAGAAGAAGAGGGAGAAGAAGGAGAAGAAGAAGGAGAGGGAGAATGAGAGGGAGAGGGAGAAAGGAGAAGAAGGAGGAGGAGAATGAGAGGGAGAAAGGAGAAGCCCTGAATAGCAGACAATCATAGAATCAACCAGGTTGGAAGAGACCTCCAAGATCATCCAGTCCAACAAACAGATTTGCTTGGCTGAAACACCCAAAATTCTTTAAACAGAAAATAAAGAGAAATAACTGAGAGTAGCCCTACACAGCATACCTGCTTTGCTTTGCTTTGGTTTCAACTTCCCTCTTGTATATAACCCCTATTACGAACTAAGCAACCTGCTCCTCCTAAAAATAATGGGGAGGGAGAGAAACCAAAGCACAAATAGTTATCACTATTTCTACTTTCAAGCCTCAGCAAAATGCCATGGTGGTAACTGCCTTGCAAGCACACAGAAAGAAAGAGAACAACACAGCTTGGATCCCAGATAACCCCAAACAAAGTGGCCTGCTTATGCAGTTAGGTCCTTACTTGGTGGAGATCCCCATGGAATCTGAAGGCTGTTTCTCATCCATCAGACCTAAAACCCTTCCACACCAGCAGGTTTGAAGACCAGCAAGATGCTGGTCCCCTTCTAGGCTCAAGGTAGACTTTAAAGTGCTTTCTAGTTCAGAATTTGAGAGGGCTGAAGATATGCATGAAGTGAAAACGTGGCTGGTACTGAGATGCAAAGATTGAGAAGTCCTCTGTGCATCACGGCTCAAATACTTCAAAACATCATTTGAATACTCCTACAATTGAAAAAAAAAAGGAAAAAAAAGAAAGAAAGCAAAAAAAAAATTCATTTCCATTTCCCAACCTTCTGCTGGTAACTATTTCTTTTGGTAAAACTCTGTATTTGAAGTTGTTTTTCTGGGAGCTGAGCGTTGGCAGAGTGTTCCAAGCCTGGCACTTCACTGCAGCTCAGCTTTTCATCTCATTGATCTAAATCAGCAAATTCCTACACTTGAAATACTAACACAAGTGGAGTTCTGGGTGCCAGGGTGCTAAGGCTCCAAAAGTATTTCACAACAGCCTGAGCATTTTATGGCAAACTCTTGTCTGGGCCTCCCCAGCTACTCTAACTGATGGAGGTTTTCTCTGTGAGTATTTATAGAGTCATGGAATGGTTTGGGATGGAAGGGCCCTTACAGACTATCTTTCAACCCACACACATGGAATCACAGGATGTCAGGGGCTGGGAGGGACCTCCAAAGCTCAGCCAGCCCAACCCCCCCTGCCAGAGCAGGGGCACCCAGAGCAGACCATATAGCAACACATGTCTACATGTGTAGTCTACAACTACCTGAGGGGAGGTTGTGGCCAGGTGGAGGTTGCTCTCTTCTCTCAGGTGGCCAGCACCAGAACAAGAGGACACAGCCTCAAGCTGCACCAGGGGAGATTTAGGCTGGAGGTGAGGAGAAAGTTCTTCCCTGAGAGAGTCATTGGACACTGGAATGGGCTGCCCGGGGAGGTGGTGGAGTCGCCGTCCCTGGAGCTGTTCAAGGCAGGACTGGACGTGGCACTTGGTGCCATGGTCTGGCCTTGAGCTCTGTGGTAAAGGGTTGGACTTGATGATCTGTGAGGTCTCTTCCAACCTTGGTGATACTGTGATACTGTGATACTGTGATACTGTGCAGTTTGAATATCTCCAGAGAGGGAGACTCCACAACCCCCTGGGGCAGCCTGTTCCAGGGCTCTGTCACCCTCACAGGGAAAAAATCCTCCTCATGTTTACACAAAACTTCCTCTGCCTCAGGTCCCACCCAGTGCCCCTTCTCCTGTCCCTGGGCATCACCCAGCAGAGCCTGGCTGCAGCTCCTGCCACTCACCTGCACACTTTGATAACCACTGCTGAGGTCACCTCTCAGTCTCCTCTCCCAGCAGCACAGCCCCAGCTCCCTCAGGCTCTCCTCCTAACAGAGCTGTTCCATTCCCTTCAGCATCTCTGTGGCTCTGTGCTGGACTCTCTCCAGCACTTCCACGTCCCTTTCACACTGGGGTGCCCAGACCGGGACACAGCACTCCAGACATGGCCTCCCCAGGGCAGAGCAGAGGGGCAGGAGCACCTCTCTCACGCCATGTGCAGAGCCCTTCCACTAGCCCAGGCTGCTCAAAGCCTTGTCCAACCTGGCCCTGAACGCCTCCAGGGAGAGGAAATCCACAACCTCCTTCTCCTCCTCCTCCCTGCTTGTCCTGCTCCCAGGCCCGGGACCAGCCTGCTCTGACCCCACGGCTCGTGGGGCGCTGGCGAGCAGGGAGCGGAGCCGCTGAGGCCTTGCAGGCCCCGCCGGGGCTGGAGGGCAGCTTCGGCCTGCCCTGAGGCGACCCAGGGTGGAAGGGGTGGAGGATCCTCTGCAGCTGCCTGCAGCTGGGGCTGGGCTCTGCTGCCAGGCAGCCAGCACCAGAACAAGGGGACACAGCCTCAAGCTGTGCCAGGGCAGGTCCAGGCTGGGTGTTGGGAAGAAGTTCTTCACAGCAAGAGTGATTGGCACTGGAATGGGCTGCCCGGGGAGGTGGTGGAGGCACCATCCCTGGAGGGGTTTGAAAGGAGGCTGCACGAGGCACTTGGTGCCATGGGTTAGTGAACTGGAAGGGTTGGGTGATAGGTTGGACTGGATGATCTCCAACGTCTCTTAGGGCTGGGTGCTAGGTTGGACTGGATGATCTTGGAGGTCTCTTAGGGCTGGGTGCTAGGTTGGACTGGATGATCTTGGAGGTCTCTTAGGGCTGGGTGCTAGGTTGGACTGGATGATCTTGGAGGTCTCTTCCAACCTGCTTGATTCTATGATTCCAACCTGGTTAGTTCTGTGATTCTCTGATTCTAGAAGGCCAGTTTGGGCCTAGTGAATCATAGAACCATAGAACCAACCAGGCTGGAAGAGACTTTTGAGATCATCCAGTCCAACCTATCCCCCAGCCCTATCCACTCAACCAGACCACAGCACCAAGTGCCTCATCCAGGCTTTGCTTGAACACCTCCAGGGATGGTGACTCCACCACCTCCCTGGATTCTGTACTTATTCTACCTGATTGCCTTTTGTTTATATACTCTTGTAAACACAACAGAACTTCTCTTTCAAACTTCCAGGCAGTGTGCAGTGTCCTCATACTCCTGAGAAGGGGCAAGAGTTGATTCTGCTCTCCAGAAGCAGCTATGCTTGTAGCCCAATCTGCAACACCAGGTCAGACTGATGCTATGGTTTGGTTCTCAGGAGACAGCAAAGGGTCCACACAGAGACCCCCATGAACTGCACTGTAAATAGAACAGAATTTCTCTTTCAAACTTCCAGGCAGTGTGCAGTGTCCTCATACTCCTGAGAAGGGGTAAGAGAGTTAGTTCTGCTCTCCAGAAGCAGCTATGCTTGCAGCCCAATCTGCAACACCAGGTCAGACTGATGCTATAGTTTGGTTCTCAGGAGACAGCAAAGGGTTCCCAGAGGGAGGTGTGATGAGCTGCACTGCTCTGGAGGGCCCCTTCCCCTCACTCTCCACAAGAGCCCACTGCTGTGGTTTGAGGGATGCAAAAGAAGACAGAAGCACAAGGAAGCTGAGAGCATATTAGCTCCATCTGAAATGTCACTGAAAGCTGTCGCCTGTCACACAGGGAAGTTGCCAAGTTAAAAATAGCAACTGCTCTTCTGACTACAGCTGTGAGATGCATTTCACTGACTGGGCTGGCTTTCATCTCTTTTGTATTCTATTTAAAAGGACAAATCTCTTAAAGAAACAACAACAACAAAAACCAGACTAAAACCCAACCCAAGCCTAGGTCTGTGAAATGTTACCTGTTTCAGAACATCAAAACCTGCGGTGCTGACTGCACAGAGAAATTAAAAGCAAGCCAGCATCTTGCAATGCATCTTCTCAGCAGCAGCAGCAGGTCAGCAGGAAGCACTGTGATGAACATGCTGCTGCTGCTGCTTTTCTCTCTCTGGCAGGAAAGGAGAGAGAGATAGAAGCCTGAACGGGTAGTTTTCATCAGAGATGTTCAGGTACTACATGGGACTAGTCTGAATGGGCTGGAGTCCTTTTGGTCTCCAGGGAGACATAATATTGACCTTCCAGTACCCGCAGGGGGTCTACAAGAATGATGGAGAGACTATTTCTAAAGGCCTGCAGTGACAGGATGAGGGACGATGGCTTCAAACTAGAGAAGATACAGATTGGGTGTTAGGAACAGGTCGTTTACCATGAGGCTGGTGGAACACTGGAACAGGTTGCCCAGGGAGGTAGCTGGGGCTCCATCCCTTGAGATATTCAAGGTGAGGCTTGACAGAGCTGTGGGCAGCCTGATCTAGTGGAGGAAGTCCCTGCTGAGTGCAGAGAGGGTTGGACTGGATGAGCTTTGGAGGCCACTTCCAACCCTATGACTTTATGATAACACTGAGTAGTACACAGTGTACACTATGGGCACAGTGTAACCAAGTGAATGCTGTCACTCATCTGTAATACCACAGAATCATACAAGAGTTCTGGTTGGAAAAGACACTTAAGATTATCAAGTCCAACCTTTCTCTAACTCTGCTAAGGCTGGTGCTAAACCATGTCCCTCAGCACCACGTCTCTGTCTCTTTTAAACACCTCCTGGGATGGGGATTCAGCCACATCTCTGGAAAGCCTTTTCCAGTGTTTAAGAACCCTTTCAGTCGAGAAGTTTCTGTTAAAATCCAATCTAAACCTGCCCTGCTGCTACTTGAGACCATTTCCTCTCATCCCATCACTTGATACTGGGGAGAAGAGACAGACACCCACCACACGAAAACTTCCTTCCAGCGAGCTGCAGAGATTGAGAAGGTCTCCCCTCAGTCTCCTTTTCTCTAGACTCCCCAGTTCCCTCAGCTGCTCCTCACCAGCCCTGTTCTCTAGACCACTCACCAGCTCCATTGGCCTCTCTGGACCTTCTCCAGCACTTCAATGTCTTTCTTGTAGTGAGGACCCCAAAAGTGAGCCCAGTACTCAAGGCGTGGTCTCACCAGTGCTGAGCACAGGGGCACAGTCACTGCCCTGGTGCTGCTGGTCATGCTATTACTGATCCAAACCAGGATGCTATTGGCCTTCTTGGCTCAACTGCTGGCTCAACTTCAGCTGCCTGTCAATCAGCTGCTCTGCAGTAACAGAGAAGGACTTCAAGGCAATCTTCAAAAATTACTCAGCTGGAAGCTTATAAAATAAATAAACAGCACATTCCTTGAAACACCACTGAGGTGAAGGTAAGTTCAATTTCTTCCTCCTGCTGTCTCTTCAAAAGGGAGAAAGATGGTCTCAAAACCTGTATCTGTGCAGTGCTTCACTTTGCAGGATGCAAGGGACCAAGCAGAGTCATCCAACACCCATGGGACTCATGAAGAGAGATTTCCCAGGCATCCATAAACCACTACCCTTGCACACAGTCAATTAACTGCACATGCAACTATGGATCTTCAATCACACTCTGTGCTTCTGTGCTCCACAGCCTCCCTGGGCTTCTGTGCCAGTGTCTCACCACCCTCACTGCAAGCAACTTCCTCCTAACATCCACTTTCAATCTCCCCTCTGCCACTTCAAACCCATTACCCCTTGTCCCACCATTACAAGACCTTGTCAATAGTCCTTCCAGATCCTTCCTCTAGGCCCCCTTCAGATACTGGAAAGCTACTCCAAGGTCTCCTGGAAGTCTTCTCCAGGCTGCAGAACCCAAACTCTCGCAGCCTGTCCTCAGAGCAGAGCTGCTGCAGCCCTCTGAACATCTTGGTGGCCCCCTCTGGACTGGCTCCAACAGTCCCATCTCCTGCTTGTGTTGGGGGCTCCAAAACTGCATACAGGACAGCAGGTGGGATCTCCTGAGAGCAGAGCAAAGGGGGATGATGCATGATCCTGAAGGTCTCCTCCAACCAGACAGATTCTGTGATCCTGTGACTTGAGCTCATAGTCACTTGCCCATCTCAAAAGAGACATCTCTCCCCTGCAGGAAGCAACATTTATTGCTACTGAGACTCTGCTGGTCCATCTCCAGGTGTGAAAGCAACACACCTGAAGAAACCATACCTGCAGACCACTCTTGTGTGCACTACTCTCTCAGTAGGTCACCTACAATATCCTTGAAGTGCATATTTCCTTTGATGTACACTGCTAAAACTAATGAGAACACTGAGGAACTCCTGAGAACAAAGGAAAACAGAGGCCCTGAGGGCTGTGCACTCCCTCCCAGTGAAAGCAGTGACTGCCTTAGTGTGAGCTGCCTGAGCCACAACAGGAAGCCTCCTGAATAGGAGATAAAGGATGCATGCACTTTAATGGGAACACTGCCATGGTGAAGTTTGGCTTATATATATTTTAATCAGAGCTTCTGAAAAAGCTTCAAAGAGCCTACACTGTCCAATTTAATTAGCAACTGGTTAGAGGGACAGCAGGGTCGCTTTGAAATTCTGCCATCTGATAGGGAACAAGCACAACGGGTCTGAGGTGCTGTGCAAACCACAAACACACTGCTCCAGCCTTCGTGCAAGAGGAAAGCCTTCTGTCCTTGCAGCCTGGGCTGCAGCACAGGAATCGTGGCCAGCAGGTCCTCCCCCTCTTCTCTGCCCTGCTGAGACCTCAGCTTGAGCACTGCCTTCAGTTTTGGGCTGCCCAGTTTAAGAGGGACAGAGATTTGCTGGAGAGGGTCCTGCAGAGGGCTACCAGGATGAGGGGACTGGAGCACTGCCTGAGGAGGGGCTGAGGGACCTGGGGCTGTTTAGTCTGGAGAAGAGAAGACTGAGAGGGGATTTAATCAATGTCTATAAATCTCTGAGGGCTGGGGGTCAGGAGAGGGGGGACAGGCTCTGCTCACTGCTCCCTGGGATAGGACAAGGAGCAATGGATGGAAGCTGCAGCACAGGAGGTTCCAGCTCAACACAAGGGAGAACTTCTTGACTGTCAGGGTCGCAGAGCCCTGGCACAGGCTGCCCAGAGAGGTTGTGCAGTCTCCTTCTCTGGAGCCTTTCCAGCTCTGTCTGGATGTGTTGCTGTGTGCCCTGAACTGGATTGTGTGGTCCTGCTGTGGCAGGGGGGTTGGACTCGATGATCTCTATGGGTTCCTTCTAACCCCTGACATCCTGTGAGCCTATGAGCCTGTGAGAGGGGATTCTGCCACTCTGCTCTGGTCAGACCTCACCTGGACTTCTGTGTCCATCTCTGGGGTCTCCAACACAAGAGTCATGGACTTGCTGAAGTGGGTCCAGGAAAGGGACACCAGGATGATCAGAAAGGCTGTGGTATCTCTGCTATGAAGCCAGGTTGAGAGAGTTGGGGCTGCTCAGCCTGAAGAGGAGGCTCCAGGGAGACCTTAGAGCTACATTTCAGTACCTGAAGAGGACCTATGGGAAGGCTGGGGAGGGACTGTTTAGAAGGGCTTGGAGTGATAGGACAAGGAGCAATGGTCTGAAATTGGATCAGGGCAGGTTTAGGTTGGAGAGCAGGAGGAAGTTCTGCACAACAACAGTGGTAAAACACTGGAACAGGCTGCCCAGGCGTGGGGTTGAGGCCCTATCCCCAGAGACATTCAAGGTCAGACTCAATGTGGCCCTGGGCAGCCTGACCTAGCTGGAGCCGTCCCTGTCAACTGCAAGGGGATTGGACAAGATGACCCTTCCAGCTCGATGCAATCCATTAATCTATCTCACCTTTATCCTCTTCTATCCCAGCTTGTCCTTCTTCTAAGCTGAGCTTAGAGCAAGACCTGACCCAGGAGGTCCAACTGCAAACCGGTCAACTTAAGGGAAGTCGAGATTGATTGTTCCACTTCTCACTGGGCAGATCTGGCTCTGTAAGGGGACAGTGGTTCATAATTCAACATCCTAAGCCCTGATCTAACAACAAAGAATCTGCCCTTTCCAAATTAAGTCCTTCAATTTAAATGCAGCGACAGCCTTGACATAAATTCAGCCTCAAATGTCCCAGCCAGTACTAGATCAGCCTGCAGTGACAGCTCTGTAGCTTTCTGAGAAGCAGTGAACTGCACAGGTCAAACTGGAAGAGCTGGACCAGCTCACAGGGCAGCATTTACTCCCACCCAGTTTCAAATAAATCAGATTTATAAATTAAGAATGGGAGTTATTTCAGTCTGCTGTAGCTTTCCCCCCCTTTGGAGACAAAGCTGACGTAAAACCCTGTCAAGATCATCAATTAGTTCGGCAGTCATTGCAACGAGGGGAGAAAAACAGAGATACAGCAGTTTTAAGAGTGAGAAGGTACAGGATGGCTTCCTGCTTCTGACACTCCACTTGAAATTAGACTTCTGCTGTCATCTAATACCTTAAAAATAGGCAGTTCAAGAATGCACCTCAAAATTTCCCCTCTGTCATGACCTTTCTAAAGCTGCCTCTTTTAAAAGCAAAAGACACACTCCAGATGGTAGCACAACCTAGAGGTCACCTCTTGTAAGTGGGTAGCAGGTGGAGAGAGGAGATTCTGTCATTGGGATAATCTGGAACCACTCAAACCATGACATTTGCTCTGGTGAGACCTCATCTGGAGTACTCTGAGGTCATCATCAGAGGAAGGACATGGATCTGATGGAGAGGGGCTCAGAGGAGGGCCATGGAAATGATCAGGGGGTTGGAACACCTCTGCTATGAGGTGATGATGATCAGGAAGCTGGAGCAGCTCTGCTATGAAGACAGGCTGAGGGAGCTGGGGGTGTTCAGTTTGGAGAAGAGAAGGCTCCGAGGAAGACCTCATAGCAGCCTGCCAGTACCTGAAGAGGGCTACAGAAAGAGTGGAGAGAGACTGTTTACAAAGGCCTGTGGTGATAGGAGGAGGGCAATGGCTTCAAACTAGAGCAGAGCAGATTGAGATTGGATGTTAGGAACAAGTTCTGCACCATGAGGATGCTGGAACACTGCAACAGGTTGCCCAGGGCAGTGGTTGGGGTCCCATCCCTGGAGATGTTCAATGTTAGACTCGACAGGACTCTGGGCAACCTGATCTAGTTGAGGATGCCCCTGCTGACTGCAGGGAGGGTTGGACTGGATGCCCTTTGGAGGTCCCCTCCAGCCCAGACCATTCTACGACTCTGCTCCTCTGCCAAGTGCCTTTCACCGCACACACAACCCTTCAACCTCCACCTCCGCAGAGGGCGGTGGGCTTGAGGGGAGGGAAAGAATTAAACCCTTTCCATTCCCTCTGAGCACCTCCTTTTAATCAGATGCATTTAGCACACATTTCCCCTCAGCACATTCAGCAGGTTCGAGCAGCTTCTGCAATCACTTGCGAGGGCACAAGCGCAGCTCCCGCAAGAGCCTGAGCGGCTGCGGCTGCGGCTGGGGCTGGCTCCACCTCTCCGCTCGGTGGTTTTATGAATGAGTGGCAATCACTGCCGGTGAATGACTGCCAACTGCCCACTCAACCCTTTCTACTCTTCCCTGCACGTACGTACTAGAGAAGCAAACAAGCTTCATGACTGCAAATGAGCCTGCAGCACACTTTCCAATGTATGGCATCCATCCCTCGGAAAGCAAAAGAGAAACAACAAAACCCCAAACCAGAGAGGAACTGAATGTTCTTCCGGATACTTAGAGTAGAGAAATCAAATATTAAAGGCTTATGCAACATCCTTTCTCCTTTTGTTTTTCTTTTCTCTTCAGGTTTTTTTCAACCGGCTAAGTTTTCAGGCATTCAATCAACGTGAAATTGTCTTTTCTTTCCCCCTCCCCCTCTATGCTTCACTGCTTCAGCAGCAGACATGAACAACTGGACTTAAAGAGCCACAGAACCACAGAAGCTTTGAGGTTGGAAGGGACCCCCAGACATCATCCAGTCCAACCTCCCTGCAAACACGGCTGAGAGCAACCAAAGCTCAGCACTGCAGAGCCACAGAAGCTTAGAGGTTGCAAGGGACCCCCAGACATCATCCAGTCCAACCTGCCTGCAAACGTGGCTGAGAGCAACCAAAGCTCAGCACTGCAGAGCCACAGAAGCTTAGAGGTTGCAAGGGACCCCCAGACATCATCCAGTCCAACCTGCCTGCAAACGTGGCTGAGAGCAACCAAAGCTCAGCACTGCAGAGCCACAGAAGCTTAGAGGTTGCAAGGGACCCCCAGACATCATCCAGTCCAACCTCCCTGCAAACACGGCTGAGAGCAACCAAAGCTCAGCACTGCAGAGCCACAGAAGCTTAGAGGTTGCAAGGGACCCCCAGACATCATCCAGTCCAACCTCCCTGCAAACACGGCTGAGAGGAACCAAAGCTCAGCACTGCAGAGCCACAGAAGCTTAGAGGTTGCAAGGGACCCCCAGACATCATCCAGTCCAACCTCCCTGCAAACACGGCTGAGAGCAACCAAAGCTCAGCACTGCAGAGCCACAGAAGCTTAGAGGTTGCAAGGGACCCCCAGACATCATCCAGTCCAACCTGCCCTGCAAACACGGCTGAGAGCAACCAAAGCTCAGCACTGCAGAGCCACAGAAGCTTAGAGGTTGCAAGGGACCTCCAGAGACCATTCAGTTCAACCTCCCTGCCATGGCAGGATCCCCTAGGGTAGTCCACACAGGAATGCTTCCAGGTGGGGTTTGAAAGCCCTCATCTACCTCCAGAAAAATGAGGTTTAGCTGGAGGCAAAACACAGTTGTTTTCTAGCACTGTGTTGTAATGTTGAAACTCAAGCCTGGGGCAAGAATAGTGTGGCCAGAAGGACCAGAGATTGTCTCCCTGTAGCCAAGGAAGGTGGTTGAGGCTCCATCCCTGGAAGTATTCAGGGTGAGGCTTGACAGGGCTCTGAGCAACCTGATCTAGTTGCGGATGCCCCTGCTGACTGCAGAGGGGATTGGACCTATGGAGGTCCCTTCCAACCCAGAGCATTCTGTGATTCTCTGATTCTACTCAGTCCTGGTGAGGTCACACCTTGAGTCCTGGGTTCAGTTTTGGGGCCCTCAATACAACAAGGACATGGAGGTGCTGAAGCACATCCAAAGGAACAGCTCTGGAGCTGTTCCAGCAAACAGCTGAGGAAAGGTCTAGAGAACAGGGCTGGGGAGGAGCAGCTGAGGGAACTGGAGCTAGTTAGTCTGGAGGAGGCTGAACGTGGACCTCCTCACTCTCTACAACTCCCTGGAAGGAGGCTGGAGCATGGTGGGTGTTAGGCTCTTCTTCCTAGTAACAAGTGACAGGAAATGGCCTCAGCTTGCTTCAGGGGAGGTTCAGGTGGGATACTAGAAGAAGCTTCTTGACTGAAGCTGCCCAGGGAGGTGGCTGAATCCCCATCCCAGGAGGTGTTTCAAAGAGGCAGAGACGTGGTGCTGAGGGACCTTGGCAGGGTTAGAGAATGGTTGGACTTCATAATCTTAAAGGTCTTTCCTAACTAAAACACTTCTGTGATTGTATCCAGAAGGCTACACCACCAATTCCTTCATTTAAGGGATCCAGGAAAACAATCAGCACTGCTTGTTAATGACCCTGAGAATGGGCTAGGAAGCACACCAAATGCCACCCTATTTACCATCCTAGCCCCAGCAATCTGAGCCTGTGACTATAAGCAGAGGGGGGAAAAACCCACACAGGAGAAACATTTGGATTCCAGAGTAGCTGCTGAGGCCAGAAGTAAAGGAAGGAGCTCACTGTGGTGCTCTGGTATGGCTGTTGTACCAGGAAACACAGGTAAAGGCTAGAGTGAGGGGACACAGGGCATAAAGGGATCTTGTCAGCATCTATATCAGCAATGAGGCACTGGATATGGCACTTAGTGCCATGGTCTAATTGACTGGATAGGGCTGGGTGCCAGGTTGGACTGGATGAGCTTGGAGGTCTCTTCCAACCTGGTTGATTCTATGATTCTATGATTTAATGTACAGAGAAGCATTCTTAATGCAAATGTGTTGGTGCCCAGACAACAAGACACAGGTTGCAGATTCCATTCTCCACACTCTTCCTCCAATGGAGGGCTAAATGAAGCTCCTCTTGATGCTCTGCTCACATCAGCACGAATAAGAAGATGTAAGTATGAATGTATGCAGTGACAGAAGTGATTTCAACATCTTCTTCATCATGCCAAGAGCTGACACCCATGAGACCATCACAATATGCATCAAAAGGTTTTAGTGAACTCCTCCAGTGCCATGGCCTAAAGCAAACATTTTTCTCTTTCCAGCTGCCAGCAGGGGATGTGGAGTGCAGTGCATGCTGAAGCCAACACATCCTCTGTGCCCTGAAAAACGGGATTAAGAGAAATCTTTACTCTGCTCTCCTCAGACCCCACCTGGAGTAGTGTGTGCAGGTCTGGAGCCCCCAACACAAGGACATGGAACTGTTGGAGCCAGTCCAGAGAAGACCACAAAGATGCTCAGAGAGCTGCAGCAGCTCTGCTACGAGGACAGGCTGAGAGAGTTGGGGCTCTGCAGCCTGGAGAAGAGAAGGCTTGGAGGAGACCTTGGAGTGGCCTTCCAGGATCTGAAGGCAGCTACAGGAGGGCTGGGAAGGGACTACTGACAAAGTCTTGTAATGACAGAATGAGGAGGAATGGGTTTGAAGTGGCAGAGGGGAGATTGAAAGTGGATGTTAGGAAGAAGTTGTTTGCAGTGAGGGTGGTGAGACACTGGCACAGGTTGCCCAGGGAGGCTGTGGAGCACAGAAGCACAGAATGTGAGGTGTTGAAGGCCAGGTTGGATGAGGCCTTGAGAGACCTGTTCTAGTGGGAGGCTCTCACCACTCTCATGCTCAACAACTTCCTCCTCACCTCCAGCCTCACTCTCCTCACCTCCAGCTTTGCTCCATTCCCCCCAGTCCTGTCACTCCCTGACAGCCTAAGAAGTCCCTCCCCAGCTTTTTTGTAAGCCCCTTTCAGATCCTGGAAGGCCACCGGAAGGTCACCTGGGAGTCTCCTCTGCTCCAGCCTGCATAGCCCCAACTCTTTCAGTCTGTGCTCACAGTAGAGCTGCTGCAGCCCTCTGAGCACCACACTCCAGCATCTCCACATCCCTCTTGTCCCAGGGGCTCCAGATCTGAATGTAGTACTCCAGGTGGGGTCTCAGCAGAGCAGAGTAGAGGAGGAGAATCACCTCCCTCAACCTGCTGGCCACACTTCTGCTGCAGCCCAGGCTCTGTTTACATTTCTGGTTGCTCCCCCTGAATATTTGGCTTTGTTTCAGTGCAGCCACCACAATCACTTCATCTGGTGCCCCCCTCAATGCTAGTCATAGCATGAAAATCTCAGCCATTCCATTCTTCTCCTTTGATCTATTTTTGCAGGTGTTCTGATGCTGCCACGATTAGGCTGAGAGCAGACTTTGTCTGAAAGTAATTCTGATTCAAGACTCAAAGAGAAACCCCAAACCTTTATCACTGCAAGATCTGAAACACCATCACTCTTAGGGACATAATTATGGATTCTTTCTGGTTTGGTTTGGGGCTTTTTTGGTTGTTTTATTCCCCCCCCCCCCCCCAGGAGCTATTTAAGATTCTGATGACAGATCCTGACTACACAGTACTAACCATTCTTTCACATCCAATTCCAACAACTTTTGTTCTGTGGTGCTGGAGAAAGCCAACATGTTAGGCATTGGAAGTGATTCAGGAAGACAGACAGTTATGTTCACATAGCACAAAAAACAGCCCCTCAATTAGTCTTGATTACATCAGTGCTGCCCAGTTGGAAAGAGCTGAGAGCTGCATTTAGACTTCAGCAGGGGACATTCATGGCATGAATTATTTGCAAACTGTCAGAGCCCAGTGCTGTGTTTACCTGGAACACAAGCATCCAGAGGAGGCTGCAAAGATGCTCAGAGAGAGCTGCAGCAGCTCTGCTATGTGTTTACCTGGAACACAAGCATCCAGAGGAAGCTGTAAAGATGCTCAGAGAGCTGCAGCAGCTCTGCTATGTGTTTACCTGGAACATAAGCATCCAGAGGAGGCTGCAAAGATGCTCAGAGAGGGCTGCAGCATCTTTGATCACATTCTGTGCTTCTGTGCTCCACCACCTCCCTGGAGGTGTTCAAGGCCAGGCTGGATGAGGCTTTGAGCAACCTGTTCTAGTGGGAGGTGTCCCTGCCTATAGCAGGGGGGTTGGAACTGGCTGAGCTTTGAGGTCCCTTCTAACCTAAACCATTTTATGATTCTGTGATTCCTGGCCTGGGAAATGCAGCTTGTCTCCAAACAGCAGAGCTACACTGAGCTCTTGCAAGACCTTTTATCCCCCTCATTGCTCATGCCCTGTTCTCTATCTAAATGATCTAAATGGAAGTCATTTATTAGATCCTTCAAGGAGATGCATTCCACAGCAATCCAGGCAAGGGATTGGACTAGAGGATCTTTCAAGGTCCCTTCCAACTCCTAATGTTCTGTGTGAATCTGTGATAAGTGCACGAATACAGTGACAACATTTCAGACCTTGCTGGTTCTGAGCTAAAATAAGATCTGTGAAGCTCTGGGGAGGTAGAGAAAAGCAGAAAGAGTGGGTCTGGGGCTTGTTTCTTTTCCTCCACTGAGATCCAAGAATTCCTTATTTAAAAACCAGCAGTGTGCCCAGCTGGCCAAGAAGGCTAAAAGCATCCTGGCCTGGATCAGGAATGGTGTGAGCAGGGAAGTGGCTGTCCCCTTGTACTTAGCACTGGTCACATTGCACCTTCAGTCTTTGGTTCAGTTTTGGGGTCCTCATTGCAAGAAAGACATTGAAGGGCTGGAGCAGGTCCAGAGAAGGGCTGGGGAAGGGTCTGGAGAACAGGGCTAGGGAGGAGCAGCTGAGGGAGCTGGAGGTGTTTAAGTGTGGAGAAGAGGAGGCTGAGGGCAGAGGTCATTGCTCTCTACAACTACCTGAAAGAAGGTTGTAGCCTGGTGGGTGTTGGCCTCTTCTCTCTAGTGACAAGTGATAGAAGAAGAGGAAATGGCCTAAAATTGAGCAAGGGGAGGGTTAGGTTGGAGATTATGAAACATTTCTTTGC
The DNA here is from genome assembly GCF_015220805.1 of Pogoniulus pusillus. Lineage (NCBI taxonomy): Eukaryota > Metazoa > Chordata > Aves > Piciformes > Lybiidae > Pogoniulus > Pogoniulus pusillus. Next base: position 2,553,906 of record NC_087288.1, on the reverse strand, counting down.
TGGAAGAGTGGTTAGGGACAGGCACAGGCTGCCCAGGGAGGTGGTGGAGTCACCATCCCTAGAGGAGTTCAAAAACCTATGGCCATGGCACTATGGGACATGGTTTAATGGCCAGGGTGGCATTAGGTTGACAGTTGGACTCAATGATCTTTGAGGCCTCTTCCAAGAGAAACAATTCTCTCACTCTATGATACTGCTTGTCAGTAGTGATCTAATTCTGTGGTCCCTACATCCACACAGGATCTCTGCAGAACCCATTCTCTACTTGGTCTGTGCTTGCACACTCCGACGCACACAGACACTCACAGGATATTTGAGGTTGGAAGGGATCTCTGGAGATGAGGTAGTCCAACCCACTGCTCACAGCTGGGTCAGCTCTGACAGCAGATCAGGCTGCTCAGGGCTCCCTCCAGTCACTCTTGAAACCTCCAAGGGTGGAGGCTACAAATTCCCTGGGCAGATGCTGTAATTGGCAACTGCTCACTGCTTGGCTGTCATGTGGTGAGAAAGCTTTTGAATAGAATAGAAGGGGAAGAAGAAGATGGGGAAGAAGAAGAGGGAGAAGAAGAAGAAAAAGAGGAAGAATAAGATGGGGAAGAATAAGAAGAAGAAGAGGGAGAAGAAGGAGGAGAAAGAGAAGGAGGAGAAGGAGAAGGAGAAGGAGAAGGAGAAGGAGAAGGAGAAGGAGAAGGAGAAGGAGAAGAAGGGGAAGGGGAAGGGGAAGGAGAAGGAGAAGGAGAAGGAGAAGGAGAAGGAGAAGGAGAAGGAGAAGGAGAAGGAGAAGGAGAAGGAGAAGGAGAAGGAGAAGGAGAAGGAGAAGGAGAAGGAGAAGGAGAAGGAGAAGGAGAAGGAGAAGGAGAAGGAGAAGGAGAAGGAGAAGGAGAAGGAGAAGAAGGGGAAGGGAGCCTGGAATAGCCTAGCTCCATCTTCCGAACCAACTCCATATAGGTGCTGGAAGGGCACTAACAGGTCCCTCAGAGCTCTCTAACCTTCTAGATGAAGATCCTGGTGGCCTCTGCTGTGTTGACTCCAGTTCACCAACATCTTTCCTGTACTGTGAGGTCCAAACTCAGGTGCAATATCTATTACTGTAGAAATGAAACTGCCATGCAATGAAATGACATCAGCTAAGGCCAGACATAAAGCCCTTAGAACCTACAACAACAAACAGGCACGACACTGGGTGGGGAGGGAAGCAGAAGGAAGTTTGCTCTCATGGAAGTCTTCAGGCAGAACATTTAGGTCCAGAGTTTGTGCTAATGGCACATCAGATGTGGTGGCACACAGCAGTGCCAGGGCACAAGTGCTACAGAGGGCAAGATTTGCACAGTGTTACCAGGAGAAGAAAGGTTTTATGAGCTCCAGCAGGGCCTAAAGAACATATTGCAGATGAGATGGAAAAGAAAATGATGCTTAAGGAAGGGGAAAGTGATGTCTTGAGCACTTAGGTCCTTCCCTAATCACCATGCCATCAAAATAATCCCCCATCATATATTCATGACTGATTAACTGGAAGCCAGGGAGAGGGAACACACAAAGACTCACCCCTAAGCATTCCTTACACCTGGCTTTATGCAGAGTCAGCAGCAGGGACATTTTAGACAGGGAACTGAACCTCCCTCTCAAAAGAAGATAATTAGATAGAAATGGAGCTCAGAGAGAGACATCCTGCAGACTGTTACTTGGCAGCCTGGGAGCCTGTCAGGTGCTCCAGCCTCTTGCCTGGTGCCAACCCAAGGTGCATTCTCAAGCCAAGAGATTTCCCAAGACACTGAGCCTACTCTGCTGGGTCTTTGCTTGCTTCCATTGCTGTTTACAACCTCTGCAGGCAGATGTCTCCTGCCCAGCCTGCCAGTCTCTCCTGCAGCTTACTAGCACCCATTGCTTAGTCTGGAGAACAGAAGACTGAGAGGGGATTTAATCAATGTTCATAAATCTCTGAGGGCTGGGGGTCAGGAGGGAGGGGACAGGCTCTGCTCACTGCTCCCTGGGATAGGACAAGGAGCAATGGATGGAAGCTGCAGCACAGGAGGTTCCAGCTCAGCACAAGGGAGAACTTCTTGACTGGAAGGGTCCCAGAGCCCTGGCACAGGCTGCCCAGAGAGGTTGTGCAGTCTCCTTCTCTGGAGCCTTTCCAGGCCTGTCTGGATGTGTTGCTATGTGCCCTGAGCTAGATTGTGTGGTCCTACTCTGGCAGAGGAGTTGGACTGGCTGATCTCTTTGGGTCCCTGCTAACCCCTAACATCCCATGAATCCTGTGAACCTGTAAGCATGCCTGAAAACCAGTACAAAACTTAGGCTGCAAACAGGTTTTCCTATGCATCAAAAATACTTCCTTGACACCATTCATTGGGAAGAGAAGGGTGGAGAGGAAAAAAAAACCCAACCCAACATATCATTCACAGCTTTCATTAAGTGAGGTTGTGACAAACTGTCACAGGCAGAACCAACTCAGCTTTTGAAAGCCATTTGACAAATACATAAGGTTTTGTTCTAAAGAAGACTGCCTGCTTCCTTTTCACCAAACCCAAATTTAGCTTCAATAATTAACATTTCTATCAGAATTGTCTCCCCAAGAGAAGATTGAATCACAGAATCAAGACTGGCAGTGTTTGGTGCAGTCAAATCTGCCAGTGTGGAACCACAGAACAAATGAAGAGCTGCTGCACACTGGCAGATATGCTCCACAAGTTTTGCTCTGATCAATTCCTGCCTGGGAAGCACTGGCTCTGGAAGGAATTGTCTCTGGTTTGGTTCTTTTACAACCAAAAAAGGGCTCCTCTGTGTTGTGAAGGTGGCTTGCTGTTCCCCCAACGTTTAAAAGCCCTGCTCTGCACAGGACACTGGGACCAGAGCTCCCAGAGTAACTGTAACCAAAGTTACCAGCACTTTGGAAACATCCAGAACAGTTTAGTGACCGAGGTTAGAGAGTCAAAGAATGGTTTGGGTGGGAAAGGATCTTTGTAAGTCACAGAATCACAGCCACATGCAGGCTGGCAAAGCCCCTCAGGAGCACCAAGCCCAATCTAGAATCCTGCTCTACAAGATTCACCTTAAACCAGAGCCCTGAGCACCACATCCAAACCACCCTTAAACACACCAGGCTGGCTGACTCCACCACCTCCCTGGGCAGCTCATTCCAGTCCCTGAACACTCTTTCCATGGAAAACATTCTCCTGATGTCCAATCTAAACCTCCCCAGCCTCAGCTTGAGGCCATTCCCCCTTGTTCTGTCTCCAGTTACCTATGAGCAGAGCCCAGCAGCAGCCTCTCCACAATGTCCCTTCAGGTAGCTGTAGACAGCAGTGAGGTCTCCCCCTCAGCCTCCTCTTCCTCACACTACCCATCCCCAGCTCCCTCAGTCCCTCCTCATCAGATTCATTCTCCAGGCCCTTCCCCAGCTTCCTTGCCCTCCTTTGGACCTGCTGCAGCACCTCCTCATCTCTCTTGTATTGTGGTGCCCAGAACTGAGCACAGTACAGGCCATCTAGTCCCTTCTCCAGGCTACACAAGCCCAGCTCCCTCAGCCTGTCCTCGTAGCAGAGGTGCTCCAGCCATCTTTGCAGCCCTCATCTGGAACTGCTCCACCAGGTCCATGTCCTTCCTGTGATGAGGGCACCAGAGCTGGACATGGCACTGCAGGTGAGGTCTCCTCAGAGCAGAGCAGAGCAGAGGGGCAGGATCTCCTCTCTCCATCTCTGGCCACACTGCTTTGGATGCAGCCCTGGCTGCCAATGACCTTCTGGGCTGCCAGTGCCCATTGCTGGCTCTTGTCCAGCTTCTCATCCACCAGCAGCCCCAAGTCTTTTTCTGCAGGGCCCCTCTCAAAGTCTGGACTGATGTCTGGGATTGCTATTTTCACATTGTCTTCAGGTGCTCATTAACACAGATTGTGGAGCAAGACCTCCTCCTGTGGTAGAGCTCTCTGCTGCACAGGACAGGCATCCAGGAACTGCTTCCAGCTTCTTGATCCTGAGACAAAGGACTTTGTTCTGACACATAACTGCTGGCAGGCAGTTCCATGTTGCCCTACTGACACAAGGAGTGGGACTCATTTTGCCTGTCTTCACACACCTACAAAAATAAGAAGCTCTCACAAGCTGAGCTACTCATTCTAGGCTCCTTTTGTAGTCGGTGTAGAGAAACAGGGACCTTAGGAGGAGATGAATAGTACCAAGCAGCTGAGGGAACTGGGATTGTGTAGTCCAGAAAAGAGGAAGCTGAGGGCAGACGTCACTGATCTCTACAACTACCTGAAACTTCCTGGGCAGTCTGTTCCAGTCCCTGACCACTCTTCCAGCAAAGAATGTTCTCCTAGACCTCCCCTGGCACAATTTCAAGCCATTTCCTCTCACCTTACCACTAGTTACTTAGGAGAAAAGGCCAACAACCACCTGGCTACGACCTCCTTTCAGGGAGCTGTAGAGAGCAATGAGGTCTCCCCTCAGCCTCTCTTCTCCACACTAAACACCCCCAGTTCCCTCAGCTGCTCCTCACCAGCTCTGTTCTCCAGACCCTTCCCCAGCTTTGTTGTCCTTCTCTAGACATTCTGTTGTGGAATCAGACAAGAGAAAGACAGAGAGAAACAAAACCTCTCATTCCAGTGCTCGTTCACTGGTATTTAGGTGCTTCATGGTTTCCCCTTTTCCTACTGCCTAAAGCAAACCAAATCTGCATCACTCCAAACTATCACCAAGCCAAGACTGGATGAGGCACTTATTCCCATGGTCTGGTTGACTGGCCAGGGCTGGGTGCTAGGTTGGGCTGGATGAGGCACTTAGTGCCATGGTCTGGTTGACTGGCCAGGGCTGGGTGCTAGGTTGGGCTGGATGAGGCACTTACTCCCATGGTCTGGTTGACTGGCCAGGGCTGGGTGCTAGGTTGGGCTGGATGAGGCACTTAGTGCCATGGTCTGGTTGATTGGCCAGGGCTGGGTGCTAGGTTGGACTGGCTGAGCTTGGAGGTCTCTTCAACCTGGCTGATTCTACGATCACCTTGGGCCGTGGGGCAGTGAAGCCACATGTTCATGACACCTCTGCAGCCATCAGGCTTGCAGGGAGCCCATTCTGGATGGAGGTGAGGATAAAGGTGCCTAATGATAGAAAAACCCAGCAGAGCAGCCAAGAACTGAGAAGCCACCAAGGAGAAACACTCAGAGCCTGGGTGACATCCTGGCAGAAGGGAGCACCTTTCCCACCTCCCGGCATGGCCTGTGGAGGATGTGGTCCTGCACTCCACTCAGGGAAGAGAATTATGGCCACATTTTCCTCCCTGCTTAGCCAGTCCTAACCCCCTCAGCACACACCCCCCAAGCCTCTTTGACCTCCTGCACCACTCCTGTTCCTGTGAGACAGACACGAGTTGCCTTGAGCTTCCGCACCCTATTTTTAAAAGCAGTGCTGCCTTCTGATTTTTTTCGGGTCAAGCCAAGCTGCCCACGAGGCTGTTGATGCTCCATATGCTGCTGAAAGCTGGAGAGGAAGAAGGGCAAGGGAATGCTGGCAGAGACCAAGCAGGAAGAGTTGGTATTTCAGTGCCATGACGGAAGATGGAAGCCATTCCCTGTCAGCTCTTCCGCAGAGGAAAGATTCTCATTGAGAGGTCTTTACACATAAATCCTCAGGGAATATGTAGCACACTGAAAGTAAATGCTGGGTGCTGGAGGGCTGTGCCACATTTTCCACATACCAAACATACAGCTCCATTCAGTGGAAAGAGAGAGGCACAGAGCACACTGGAGTCCACCCCCGGCTCATTCTTCATGCGTGCGCGGCACCAGGGGGGCCACTGCCGCTGTCGCTGCCTGCTTAGATCTGAAAAGGAAGAGGCTGCCTCTGAATGTTGGCTGCAACTGAGTTCTCCTGAGAGCAGCTGCTGCCATTTGAGTTCAGGCCAAGATGGCAACGTTGGAGAAAAACAACTGATCTTGTGAATTTCCCACCTCTTGGAGTGGAAGCTTGGAGATGCCAGAGGCAGGCACCTGATAAGTACAGAGACCCAATGCAGGCAGCAAACTCAACCCACTAAAGCTCCCATCCAGTCATCACCTCTCTCATCCTCTTACCCACACCTCATCCCCATGCTCTTTAAAGCTCCAGGATCTCCAGAAAGCTCCATGAGTAAATGTAGTGGCAAGCAACCAGCTCCAGGATCTCCAGAAAGCTCCATGAGTAAATGTAGTGGCAACCAACCAGCTCCAGGATCTCCAGAAAGCTCCATGAGTAAATGTAGTGGCAAGCAACCAGCTCCAGGATGTCCAGAAAGCTCCATGGTTGGATACAGTGGCCAATAACCACCACTGACTGTCGCCTACCATTTCTAATCAGAGACCTCTGTGGAGATGACAAGGAATGTTCTTCTTCAAAAGGCAAACCTCATATGGCAGGAGCTACCTTCCCGAGCCATCAGCTGAAAGAAGGACTTGGAAGGCAGGCAAGATGTGAGCACTGTCACTGCCTGCTGCTTCAAGTAGACATTTCAGGTCTGCCTCTTGGTCTTGATGATCTTGAAGGTCCTTTCCAACCTGACTGATGCTGTGATTCTAACACAGACCACGGGAACTGCACCACACCAGATGATTATCCTAGGTGCCCAGCCTCTGGAGGCTGGCAGATGTTAGTCCTGCCACTTAATGCATGGCTGGGAGGATGCTGTGGTACCATGATTGGCATTGGAATGGGCTGCCCAGGGAGCTGGTGGAGTCGCTGCCATCCCTGGAGGTGTTGAAGCAAAGCCTGGAAGAGGCACTTAGTGCCTTGGTCTGGGCTGGTTGCTAGGTTGGACTGGATGAGCTTAGAGGTCTCTTCCAACTTGGTTGATTCTATGATTCTACATTGTGCCAGGGGAGGTATAGGCTGGATGTGAGGAGGAAGTTGTTGTCAGAGAGAGTGATTGGCATTGGAATGGGCTGCCCAGGGAGGTGGTGGAGTCGCCACCCCTGGAGGTGTTCAAGCAAAGACTGGCTGAAGCACTTAGTGCCATGGTCTGGTTGATTGGCTAGGGCTGAGTGATAGGTTGGATGGGGTGAGCTTGGAGGTCTCTTCCAACCTGCTTGATTCTATGATTCTTGTGCCTATTTCTTTACCTATTCCTTCAGCCCAAAGAATCCTTTAAGTAAAGGTGCACAGAGAGGGAAAAAATGAAATGTTTATAAACACAGTGAAATTTTAATCTGGTTTTAAATGACAATGAAAATGTGTTGAGGGTTTTGCTTTCTGTTATTTTTAATTCTAGTTCTCAGGGCACTCAGCAGATGTTCAGTGCAGAAATGCATTTGAAACAGAGAAGAAAAGAAAATGAAATGTAACACTTCTTGAGTATTCCAAGTGGCAAACTGCAGAAGGGGCTGTGAGCCATGCAGCTATTCCTTCTCTAAGTGCTATCCTGTCTTCTGCAGCTGCAGATGCTAAGACTGATGTTCAAGGAATATTTTCCTTAGAAGTTAAAGGCAGTCATAAGAGTCTGTGTTTGGCATACAGGCAAGGAATTACTGTGGCCAGGAGAACAAACCCAAAAGCCATTTAAACCACACCTTCCAAGTGCTTCCTTGGTTTTGCACACTTGCAAAACATGCCAGGAGACCTTAATCTGACCAGAGGTAGTCAGGAATTTAGTGTTACACCCCATGGACAAGCTCTTTCTTGGTTATCAATTTGCACACCTACAAAACATGCCAGAAGACCTTAATCTGAGCACAAGTAGTGAGGAATTCAGATGGCAATAGCAGAGTATAACTGCACTTTAAACTTCAGATCAGATTGCACCAAAGTATCATAGAATCACAGAGCTTTACCTCTTGTACTGGTAGAAGAGTGGAGGTCAGCAGGAACCACAGAAGTAGAGAATCACAGAACCACAGAACCTCAGAGTTTGGAAGGGACCTCCAGAGATCACTGACTCCAACCTCCCTGCCAAAAGCAGGATCCCCTAGAGTACTTTGCACAGGGATGCATCCAGGTGGGGTTTGAAAGTCTGCAGAGAAGGAGACTCCACAACCTCTCTGGGCAGCCTGCTCCAGGGCTCTGCCACCCTCACTGTAAAGAAGTTTCTCCTCATGTTGAGGTGAAACCTTCTCTGTTCCAGTTTGTATCCATTGCTCCTTGGCTTATTGCTGCTGACCACCACAAAGAGCTTGGCCCCAGCCACTTGACACCCACCCCTCAGGTATTTGCACACATTGATCAGATCCCTCTCAGCCTTCTCTTCTCCAGCCTTAACAGCCCCAGGGCTCTCAGTCTCTCTCCATAGAGGAGATGCTCAAGTCTACCAGTTGTCCTCATGGCTCTCTGTTGGAGCCTCTCCAGCAAGTCACAGGATCACAGGATATTAGGGGTTGGAAAGGACCCAAGTCCCCATCTCTTAGACTGGGGAGCCCAAAATTGAACACATATTACAGAATCAAAGAATCACTGAATCAAGCAGGTTGGAAGAGACCTCCAAGCTCGTCCAGAGTTGGGGCTGTGAAGGCTGGAGCAGAGGAGGCTCCCAGGTGACCTTCTTGTGGCCTTCCAGGATCTGAAGTGGGCTACAAAAAAGCTGGAGAGGGACTTTTGAGGCTGAGAGTGACAGGACTGGGGGGCATGGAGCAAAGCTGGAGGTGGGGAGAGTGAGGCTGGAGGTGAGGAGGAAGTTGTTGAGCAGGAGAGTGGTGAGAGGCTGGAATGGGTTGCCAGGGAGGTGGTTGAGGCCCCATGGCTGGAGGTGTTTGAGGCCAGGCTGGCTGAGGCTGTGTGCAGCCTGCTCTAGGGTAGGGTGTCCCTGGGCATGGCAGGGGGTTGGAACTGGCTCCTCCTCGTGGTGCCTTCCAACCCTGACTGATTCTGTGATTCTATGATTGTGGAGCCTCCTTCTCTGGAGACTTTCAAAATCTACCCCAATGCATTCCTGTGTGGTCTGCCCTAGAGGTTGATCCTGCTTTGGCCGGGGGGGGGTTGGACACAATGATGTCTGGGAGGTCCCTTCTGTGATTTCCAGTAGGTAAATGGCAGTTACACTTACAAAGATGGGCAAAGGATGACTCACCCTAACTGATGTCCTGCTTTAACTCACTTTAAATTCCAAAGCAGTGCTCTTTAAACTCCCTGATTAATGACAGAGGAGCAGGGCAATGGAGTTTCCAGCACTTAGCTGATAAAGGGATGAGCAGTTAGGTTAGGACATCACACAATCTTTTAACACAATTCATCTTCTAATTTTAAGTAAATACACATTTTGTCCTTACACCTACCTCCCACTTACCAGATTTTCTATACTGAGAGAGGTGCCATTGGCTGCAGGGAACTCAGCAACAAAAAAACCCCAACCAGCAGCTAAAAAACCCAAGCCACAGTTGGCAGAGGCTGGCACATTCTCAAGTCCAGGCTTGCAAAATGACTACAGGAACTTCCTGGCCAGTGGTTGACTACAGGACAAATCTCCTTGCTGACTCTGCACTTTCCAAAGCATTTCAGATGTTGTTTGAGTCTCCTTCATGTGGGCAAAACTTGCCTGGGTACAGCTGATTCACGCTGACATAAGCTTTGCTCCCACCCCTGGAACGAGTGGGTTTGCTCTCAGCCAGAATGGTCTCTCTTAGGTGAAGAGCAAGAAGCTTCTGGGTATTAAAAGTTACCTCCCCTCCTCTCCAGGACAATGAGTGCCTGACAGGAGAAAGAACTCAACTCCATACACACAATCATAGCATCACTAAGGCTGCAAAAGATCTTTGAGATCATCAAACCACAACCATAATCCACTTCCCGTGGCCACTCTAAGACAGATGAGATGAAGCACACAGGACAAACTCAGAGTCATTGAGCTGTTAGGATTGGAGAAGATCTCTCAGCTCATCAAGTCCAACCACCAACCCAACACCACCATGGGCATCAAACCATGTCCCACCATGGCCACATGTTTCATGAACACCTCCAGGGGAGGTGACTCCACCACCTCCCTGGGCAGCCTGTGCCAATCCCTGACAGCTCTTGCAGCAAAGAAGTTCTTTTCCTAATGCTCAATCTAAAACTCCCCTGGTGCAACTTGAGGCCGTTTCCTCTCATCCCATCTCCAGTTACTTGAGAGAAGAAACCAACACCCACCCCACTATAACCTCCTGTCAGGTAGCTGTAGAGAGCAATAAGGTCTGCCAATAAGCAGCAAGGCCTTTTGGCAGCTTTAGAAGCAAAGGAAGCAAAACCTTCTCCAAGCAGGAGCCAAAACCAACCCAAAATAGTAATAATGTGACAAAAGTTACTGGGCCTGAGCTGTGGCTGCTCTGGATGCTGCAGTCCCAAACCCACAGCTCCTGACAGCTGATTATCCAAGTACAGGACACACCACAGCACACAGACACCGACAGATGGGAGAGCAGAAGGAAAGGATGAGTCAGGCTTGGTCTGTGTGTCCAAAGAGCTGGCACACCAAGTCCCAGGTATGGCTGCAGGTCTGCTGAGGGACAGCCACATAACCAGGAGGAACAAAACTTGTTGCTGCCTTTAGAAGCGTGATGAAAGCACTCAGCAGCCTGGGCATGCAATGTTCTATCTTGGTCTATGCAGCAGCATTTGGAAGCAAATGACTGTCAAAGACAGAGGTACACTTAAGAATCACAGAAGGGTAGGGGTTGGAAGGGACCTCCAGAGATCACTGAGTCCATCCCCACTGCCAGAGCAGGATCAGCCAGGGCAGGGCACACAGGAATGCATCCAGGTGGGGTTTGAAAGTCTCCAGACAAGAAGACTCCACAACTTCTCTGGGCAGCCTGCTCCAGTCTCCAGCACCCTCACAGTAAAGAAGTTTCTCACCTTGTGGTGGAACTTACTGTGTGCCAATTTGTGTCTACTGCCCCTTGTCCTATCACTGGGCACCACTGACAAGAGACTGGCACCACCTTCTGGACACCCACTCCTCAGATAGCTGTAAACATTACTGATATCCCTTCTCAGACTTCTCCAGCCCCAGGGCTCTCAGCCTTCACTCATCAGACAGCTACCCCAGTCCCTTCATCATCCTCATAGCCTCCATTGGTCTCTCCCTAGCATATCCCTGTCCCTCTTAAAGGGGGAAGCCCAGAAGTGGACACAGTACTCCAGGTGTAATCTCACCAGGGCAGAGAAGAGAGTAAGAGAATCTCCCTTGAGCTGCTGCTCAGGGAGTGAGAAAATGGAGAGGAAAGAAGACATCAAGAAAATATTGGTCACACCAGCCCAGTGCTGAAAGCCTCCTTTGCTGAGCTCTTCCTAAACAAAGGCAAGCAGAGGTGGCCAAAACATCAATAAAGCTTTTGCTAGAGTCAAAAGGGAAACCACTGCTTAAATTGAACAGAGAATAACACAGAAACTTTCTTCCAGTACCTGAAGTGGGCTACAAGGAAGCTAAGGAGGGACTTTTTCCAAGGGCTTGGAATGATAGGATGAGAGGAAATGGGTTGAAGCTGGAGGAGGGGAGTTTTAGACTGGAGATCAGGAAGAAATTCTTTCCAGTGAGGGTGGTGAGACACTGGCACAGGTTGCCCAGGGAGGTGTTAAAGGCCAGGTTTAATGAGGTCTTGAGCAACCTGTGCTAGAGGGAGGTGTCCCTGCCCAAGGCAGAGGAGTTGGAAGTGGATGACCTGTAAGGTCCCTTCCAAGCCAAACCATTCTATGAAACTTGGTTTCTTCAGCAACCAAGCTGAAGAAAAGACAGGGAAAAATCTTTCTGTGAGGTGTACTACAGGTCAAAAGGAGGATGACTTATCAAGTCATCAAGATGTGATTCTCCCCCTCTGCTCTGCTGAGACCCCACCTGGAGTCCTGCATCCAGTTCTGGAGCTCCTGGGACAAGAGGGCTGTGGAGATGCTGGAGAGTGTCCAGAGCAGGGCCAGGAGGATGCTCAGAGGCTGCAGCAGCTCTGCTGTGAGCACAGACTGAAAGAGTTGGGGCTGTGCAGGCTGGAGCAGAGGAGGCTCCCAGGTGACCTTCTTGTGGCCTTCCAGGATCTGAAGGGGGCTTACAAAAAAGCTGGGGAGGGACTTTTGAGGCTGTCAGGGAGTGCCAGGAGTGGGGGGGAATGGAGCAAAGCTGGAGGTGGGGAGAGTGAGGCTGGAGGTGAGGAGGAAGTTGTTGAGCAGGAGAGTGGTGAGAGGCTGGAATGGGTTGCCCAGGGAGGTGGTTGAGGCCCCATGGCTGGAGGTGTTTGAGGCCAGGCTGGCTGAGGCTGTGTGCAGCCTGCTCTAGGGTAGGGTGTCCCTGGGCATGGCAGGGGGGTTGGAACTGGCTGCTCCTTGTGGTCCCTTCCAACCCTGACTGACTTTATGATTCTATGACTCTAAGTGTCACAGAGTTGGGACTAGGACTGCCTGCATTTATCACTTATCTCCACAGCCTTTGCACAAGAGCTGTAACTGTGTTGAAGAAGCTTCCTCGTGACACAGATTTGGGAGGCAGGGTCAGTGCAGAGACAGACTGAACTGTACACAGAGGCAAATGACCTCGAGTAGCACAATAAGATTACCTTCAGTAGTACAAAATGTAATGTCAGGCACCTGCAGATTAATAACCTCTATCACAAGCTACAAGTTCATTACCTGGAAACCAGTGAGGAAAGAAAGAGAGAGAGAGAGATAGCAACTGGCCCAAGTCTGCTCGTTCATCACAGCAGAGCTGTGCATAACCACTGCAGCCCCAGAAGAGGGTAAGGAGAGAGACTTTCTGATGGAAGTGAGGGACCTTCACCAGTGTAAAAAGCTGGGGACAACCCAGTGGAAGCCTCAGGATGTACTCAGCTCAAAATACAGCATTGTGGAGTCTCCTTCTCTGGAGACTGCCTGGATGCATTCCTGTGTGACCTGCCCTAGGGGATCCTGCCTTGGCAGGGAGGCTGGACTGGATCTCTGGAGGTCCCTTCCAACCTCTACAGTTCTGTGACTGTAACCACAAGGTTGCCTAAACTGGAAAAGACCTTTCACAGAATCACAGAATGCTAGCAGTTGAAAGGGATCTCCAGAGTGACATCATCCAATCCAGCCCCTCTGCCAGAGCAGCATCACCCACAGCAAGTCATACAGGAACATATCCAGGCGGGGTTGGAATGTCTCCAAATCCCTCTGGGCAGCCTGCTCCAGGGCTCTGGGCATCATCACAGTAAAGAAGGTTCTCCTCGTGTTGAGGTGGAGCCTCCTGCGTGCCAGCTTGTGCCTGCTGGTCCTTGTCCTAGCACTGGGCACCACTGAAAAGAGCATGGCCCCTTCCTCTTCCTCAGCTATCACAAGACCCCTCCCAGCCTTCTCTTCTCCAGACCAACCAGCCCCAAGGCTCTCAGGCTTCCTTTGCAGCAGAGACTTTCAAGTCTCCAGTCATCCTCGTGGCTCTCCACTGGACTCTCTCCAGCAGGTCCCTGTCTCTCATGAACTGGGGAGCCCCAAATTAAACACAGTATTCCAGCTGTGATCTCACCAGGGCAGGGTAGAGGGAAAGAGAACTTCCTTAGCCCTGCTGAACACACATTTCTTGGTGCACCCCAGGATGCCACTGGCTCTCTTGGCTACCAGGGCACATAGACTTATAGAACCATAGAATCAATCAAGCTAGAAGAGACCTCCAGGATCACCCAGTCCAACCTATCACCCAGCCCTGTCCTATCAACTAGACCATGGCCCATGCAGAACTTGCTGCCCAGCAGCACTCCAAGGCCTTTCTCCAGTGAGCTGCTCTTCAGCAGGAAGAGCCCTGGGCTGTGCTGGTGCCTGCTGCTGTTCCTGCCCAGGCGCAGGATGCTGCACTTGTCTTTACTAAACTTCATGAGGTTCCCCTTCACCCAGCTCTCAGCCTGGCCAGATCCCAGCTAGCAGCACAGCCTGATGTGGTGTCAGCAGAGCCTCATGGAGTGACAACCACACACTCCCCCCAGTTTCATATCATCAGCAAACTGGCTCAGGGTTCCCCCAGTCCTCTCACCCAGGTCACTGATGAAGATACTGAAAAGTATCTCTTAGATCACTGAGTCCAATCTGTAGCTTAACACAGACAAGTCCTTCTCTAAACCCTGTCCCTAACCACTACTCTCAAATACCTCCAGTGATGGGGACTCCCCCACCTGCCTGGGCAAGCTCTTCCAGTGCCTGACAACCCTGACAACAAGAAATTCTTCTTCATTATCCAAGTTTTGTAAGATATTATAGAACCAGGCAGCCCAAGGTGGTCCAGAAAGCTACACTGCAGCTCTTGTAAAGCATTTTGGCAACACTGGGTGTATTGTTACCCTAATTAATTAATCTGCTGGGTGCACTTGAATTATACACACACTGAAGTCCCACCTAAAGGCTTTCTAAAGCCTGGTTAATGCAAGATGTTTGAAACAAAGAGAGGGAATTAATTAATGAGAGAGGAGGAAAGAGTGGCCAGTGATGGTTTTCTCCTGCAGCAGTAGCTCAGGAAGGTTCCCAGAGGTTTGTTAAGGCCACGTGGAAGTAACAAGGAGCAATTAGTAATTAGCAACAGTTCATTTTTGTTCAGTCCCCAAGAATTCAAGGATTCAAGGCCTGGAGCACAGCCCTGTGAGGACAGGCTGAGGGAGCTGGGGGTGTGCAGCCTGCAGAAGAGGAGGCTCAGGGCAGAGCTCATTGCTGTCTACAACTACCTGAAGGGAGGCTGTAGCCAGGTGGGGCTGGGCTCTGCTGCCAGGCAAGCAGCAACAGAACAAAAGGACACAGTCTCAAGCTGTGCCAGGGCAGGTCTAGGCTGGATGTTGTTAGGAAGTTGTTGTCAGAGAGAGTGATTGGCACTGGAATGGGCTGCCCAGGGAGGTGGTGGAGTCTGTGTGGCTGGAGGTGTTGAAGCCAAGGCTGGCTGGGGCACTTAGTGCCATGGTCTGGTTGAATGGACAGGGCTGGGTGCTAGGTTGGACTGGGTGAGCTTGGAGGTCTCTTCCAACCTGTTTGATTCTATGATTCTATGAGGAGAAATTTCTCTACTGTGATGCTGCTGGAGCCCTGGAGCAGGCTGCCCAGAGAGGTCTCCTTCTCTGGAGACATTCACAACCTGCCTGGATGTGTTCCTCTGTGACCTGTCCTAGGTGATCCTGCTGTGGCAGGGGGATTAGGCTTGATCTTTGGAGGTCCCTTCTGCCCCCTGCTGTGGTGTGGTCCTGTGATTCCCTGCCTCCCAGAGAGCCTCCTCAACTGCAGTGCCTATTTCAGCGCAGCTTCTGCTGATCAATCTGTCTGTAAGTTGAGTATCTGGGTAGCCACCCACTGGCATTCTTGAATTTTAAGAATAAATTATGGTTCTGGCCAACCTCCTTCTCCCTCTGTTCGTAGGAAGAGGAGAGAGAAAAACCTCCTGGAACATTCCAGTTCAGACTGGATATTAGGAGGAAATTCTTTGCAGTGAGGATGATGAGACACTGGCACATGTTGCCCAGGAAGGTTGTGGATGCTCCCTCCCTGGAGGTGCTCAAAGCCTTGAGCCACTTGGACTAGTGGAAAGTGTCCCTGCCCATGGCAGGGAAGTTGGAACTGGATGATCTTTAAGATCCCTTCCAACCCAAACCATTCTAAGATTCTATGATCCTGCTGGAGAAAAAAAAGGCCACCAGGATGACCTGGGAATGGAGCTTGCACAAGCAAAGGAGACCCAAAGTGCTCATTTAGCCATCCAAACAGATCTTGCAAGAGCTCCTTTAACTGCACAGGGTTAAAATGCCCAGAAGAAATGAGTTGAACAAGCAGCAGTCCACACAGGCTGGCCAGAAGATGAGTTCAGCCTGGAATTTATAACAGCAAATGATCAGGCCAGAGCTGAGGATTCATCTCTCCTGGATGCCTTGAGACAGAGGAACCCTTTTGGGGAGAAGTGAACAGACAGATCTATGTCTCGGTAGGAAAATCATCGTTTCTCCTAACACAGCTGAAAGTACCAAAATCTCTTCCTCTGCAGTTGAGTTCTGGGCAAGGGAATCTCCTACCAGTTTCTAAAAGCATCCTGGGAATCTCAAAAATAAAAGTTATGGAGCTACAGAGTGGCAGCCTCTTATATTTTTACTCTTCCACAAGTACAGAAGCAGTTGTGAGTGCACTGAGAACGTCTGAAAATCCTACCATAGGATCACAGAATGGTAGGGATTGGAAGGGATCTCTGGAGACCACCAAGTTCAAGCCTCTGCCCAAGCAGGATCACCCAGGGCAGGTCACACAGGAACGCATCCAGGTGGGGTTTGAAAGTCTGCAGAGCAGGAGACTCCACAACCTCTATGGGCAGCCTGCTCCAGGGCTCCACATCCTCAAAGTAATTAAGAGTTTCACAAATCACAATCACAAAAACATTCCAGTTGGAAGAGACCCTCAGGATCTTTTATACATTGCCTCAGCAATGTATAAAAGGAGGAGTTTTATCCAGAAATGATTATTTGGCAAGAAGCCTTCTAAATAAAAGTGACATTTCATATTCTGTGCTCCACAACCTCCCTGGAAGTGTTCAAGGCCAGGCTGGATGAGGTCTTGAGTGACCTGTTCTAGTGGGAGGTGTCCCTGCCTATGGCAGGGGGTTGGAACTGGATGAGCTTTGAGGTCCTTTCCAACCTAAACCCTTCTGTGATTCTATAATTTGAGAGAGAAGCATCCAGATGGCTTTGCCAAAGAAGCATCTAGATGCATTGTTTCTGATTGAAGCTTGAGGAGGGCAGACTTAGATGGAGGAAAAATTCTTTGCAGTGAGGGTGGTGAAACACTGGAACAGGTTGCTCTGGGAAGCTGTGGATATCCCCTCCCTGGAGGTGTTCAAGGCCAGGCTGGATGAGACCTTGAGCAACCTGAGCTAGTGGAAGGTATCCCTGCAAATGGCTGGGGGTTTGGAATTAGATGATCTTTAAGATCCCTTCCAACCCAAACCATTCTATGAGTCTGTGATCTTAAAGGACTCTTCCAATTGAAAGGACTCTTTGATCCTACGACAGTGAGAGACACACACAGGAGAACGCTGCTAGTTCAGCTTACACATTTGCTCTGAGCACAGGCTGAGAGAGTTGAGGCTCTGCAGCCTGGAGAAGAGAAAGCTTCCAGGAGACCTTGGAGTGGCCTCACAGGATCTGAAGGGGGCTACAGGAGGGCTGGGGAGGGACTATTGACAAGGTCTTGTAAGGACAGGATGAGGAGGAATGGGTTTGAACTGGAAAAGAGGAGATTGAAAGTGGCTGTTAGGAAGAAGTTGTTTGCAGTGAGGGTGGTGAGACACTGGCACAGGTTGCCCAGGGAGGTTTTGGAGCACAGAAGCACAGAATGGGATCTTTGATCCCATTCTGTGCTTCTGTGCTCCACAACCTCCCTAGAGGTGTTCAAGGCCAGGTTGGATGAGGCCTTGAGTGACCTGTTCTAGCAGGAGGTGTCCCTGTCCATAGAAGGGGGTTGGAACTGGCTGAGCTTTGAGGTCCCTAAACCATTCTATGATTTCTTGACTCCTCACTCCTGGAAACCCAAAGTTAAGTTGTTCAAGGAATTTCTATGTGCTCTACTGAGGCAAATGAGATGTGTGTGAGAAGTGTGAGCTGGAGACTGGGAGGGGTTGGACTTGATCTCTGGAGGTCCCTTCCAACCCTTAACCTTCTGTGAATCTGTGCTCATGGCAGAAGACAACTCTGAATGTGGAAAAGCAGAGATTTTTTTTTCTTCCCAGGGACTCAGCACACAAAGTGTGAGCAATAACCATGCACACCCAAGCACCAAGGCATGCACCAGAGCCCACAGAGCACCACCTTCATCTCCTCCACTTCGTAGGGTGGAGAAGGCAGCCTTCACGTGGCAGTCGTTCCCCCAGCCTCCTTTACTAGCCAAGGAGGCACTTTGAGGCTCTGAGTCATTTCATCTCAGCATAAAGGTAAAAAAAGAGGTTCTTCATGGCTGTGATTCATCTGTCCTCTTTCTCTCCATTCCCCACACAGGGAGCCTTGGGTGACTAACTCAGATGTAGACGTCTACATTTTGCCATAGGAATCCCACTCACAGTCTGTAGTTTCCCAAGCCTGCCATGCAGGAGCAGAAGATTTCAAACCTGAAGAAGGAAGTTTGGAGACAGTTTCACCATCTTCCCCCCCTCTCCAAGCTGTGCCAGGTTCATTATATCTGTTGCTCTTGCATTGTCTGTGCTCACTAGGGGGATCTGACAACATGCCTGGAGCTGTACGACTATCAAAATATTTCCCTTCTGATATTTCCCTTCTGATCCTCCAGCTGCAAGTTATTGCAGAGCCAACAAGTGACTCCCAAGGAATATCAGACTTTGGGGGGAAGGAAGGAGTCTGATGAAATGATAATCACAGAATTAACTGGGTTGGAAGAGATTTCTAGGATCATCGAGTCCCATCCATCACCTAAGCCTTCTAATTAACTAAGCCATGACACTAAGTGCCTCATGCAGCCTCCTCTTAAACACTTCCAGGGACAGGGAATCCACCACCTCCCCAGGCAGCCCATTCCAATGCCAATCACTCCTGCTGTGAAGAATTTCTTCCCAATGTTCATCCTGAACCTGCCCTGGCACAGCTTGAGACCTGTTCTGCCCCTGTGCTCAGCACTGCTCAGGCCACACACTGAGTGCTGTGTCTAGTTCTGGGCTCCTCAATTCAAGAGAGATGCTGAGGTGCTGGAAGATGTCCAGAGAAGGGCAGCAAGGCTGGGGAAGTGCCAGGAGCAGAGCCCTGTGAGGAGAGGCTGAGGGAGATGGGGGTGTGCAGCCTGCAGAAGAGGAGGCTCAGGGCAGAGCTCATTGCTGCCTGCAGCTGCCTGCAGGGAGGCTGTAGCCAGGTGGGGTTGGGCTCTGCTGCCAGGCAGCCAGGGACAGAAGAAGGGGACACAGCCTCAAGCTGTGCCAGGGCAGGTCTAGGCTGATCTCCTGAGAAGAGGCAGACAGCGAAATCACAGTTCATGACTTTGGGAAAGCTGCTGTCACAATAAGCTCATGATACTGCCACCTGTATTGGACAGCAGCACATCACCCAATGTGTTTAAAAGGAGGCTGGATGAGGCAGTCAGTGCCATGGTTTAGTTGATTAGAAAGTTTAGGTTGGACTTGATGATCTCTGATGTTTTTTCCAACCTGGTTAATTGTGTGATTCTAAAAACACATCACAAATTTTGGACCACCACTACAGTCCACTTACATTCTCTCTGCAATCTCTGGAAGCTAAAACACCTCTGCTTTGCTTTCAAGACATTGATTTGAGCTGCTTTACTCCCTGCTGTGGTTTTTCAGTTCTTTCCAAGTTTGGCCATTATTCTTACAAGAAATTCCAGAGATTTTTCCATGTTACCATGAAAATCTTCTAAAAGTGAAGCATTTCACAAGACAAACAGGAGGAAGCAGTCATAGAATCATAGAAAGGTTTAGGTTGGAAGGGACCTCAAAGCTCATCCACTTCCAACACCTTCTGCCATAGGCAGGGACACCTCCCACTACAACAGGTCACTCAAGGCCTCATCCAACCTGGCCTTGAACACCTCCAGGGAGGTTGTGGAGTACAGAAGCACAGAATGGGATCAAAGATCACACTCTGTGCTTCTGTGCTCCACAACCTCCCTGGGCAACCTGTGCCAGTGTCTCACCACCCTCACTGCAAACAACTTCTTCCTAACAGCCACTTTCAATCTCCTCTTTTCCAGTTCAAACCCATTCCTCCTCATCCTGTCCTTACAAGACCTTGTCAATAGTCCCTCCCCAGCCCTCCTGTAGCTGCCTTCAGATCCTGTGAGGCCACTCCAAGGTCTCCTGGAAGCCTTCTCTTCTCCAAGCTGCAGAGCCCCAACGATCCCATTCTGTGCTTCTGTGCTCTACAACCTCCCTGGCCAACCTGTGCCAGTGTCTCACCACCCTCACTTGTAAAGAGGCTTTTCAGAGGCTTTTCTTTCTTCACAACCAAGAGCAATCTCTACTCCCTTCCATTAAAACCACTTTTGCAGGCTCATTTTCTCCCAGCACACATCTAATGCATTTAGGTCCCAAACCTGTAATGAGCACAGATGCAGGGGGCTGCCCACACACAGCAGGAAAAGGGCCACAGTTCTGACTCAGCTGGTAATTTATGCTTCTATACTGGTGTTACAATAATGTTAATATTGCAGGAAAATATTTCTATAACACTTAGAATATTTGTCCAAAAATAATATTGAGAGCTTGTCAAATTGCCATCATGGTTCTGACGGGATCAGAGCATCCCCTCCTCCTCCTCTGGATGCCTGCACTGCTGAGGGCACATCAAAAGGCAGCTTTGGAGGTGTTTAAGGTCAGGCTGGCTGAGGCTGTGTGCAGCCTGCTCTAGGGTAGGGTGTCCCTGGGCATGGCAGGGGGGTTGGAACTGGCTGATCCTTGTGGTCCCTTCCAACCCTGCCTGATTCTAGGATCTTCACTGGGCACAAGAATTTCCAGAGATTTTTCCACGTTACCATGAAAATCTTCTAAAAGTGAAGCATTTCACAAGACAATCAGGAGGAAGCATTCACAGAATCATAAAATGGTTTAGGTTGGAAGGGACCTCAAAGCTCAGCCAGTTCCAACACCTTCTGCCCTAGGCAGGGACACCTCCTACTACAACAGGTCACTCAAGGCCTCATCCAGCCTGGCCTTGAACACCTCCAGGGAAGCTGTGGAGCACAGAAGCACAGAATGTGATCTTTGATCAGGCACAGTGACCTCAGCCACTGACAGCCTGAGGGGCAAGAGGAAAACCTGTCAGCAACTGAAAACATCCAACTCACTTGCTGTGAACATCTCCAAGTTCTGGAGAGTAGAATCACAGAAGCTTAGAGGTTGGAAGGGACCTCCAAGTGGAGAGCACTGAAAGGGAGAAGGACTTGGGAGTCCTACTGGATGAAAGGATGGCCATAAGTCAGCAGTGTGCTCTGGTGGCCAGGAAGGCCAATGCCTTCCATCACATTCTGTGCTTCTGTGCTTCACAACCTCCCTGGAGGTGTTCAAGGCCAGGTTGGATGAGGCCTTGAGTGATCTATTCTAGTGGGAGGTGTCCCTGCCTATGGCAGGGGTTTGGAAGTGGATGAGCTTTGAAGTCCTTTCCAACCTAAACCATTCTATGAGTCTATAACTGCAGCTCCTAAACCCTCAGCGAGCAGCGACTGAATGTGCTAGGACAGCTTTGGTTTTCTTCTGTGCCAAGAAGACACAAAAAGAAGATTCTCAGATTAAAAAAAGCAACACCACAGGCTGGTTGAAGTCAGACTGCTGCTCTGAGTGACAGCTGAGATGTTCAAAAGATACTCCAGCCAGCTGACTGGAGAAAAAGTTTAGAGAGATGGCAGTATGAAAGGCAGGATGGTGTGAATGTGTGTGTGTATGCATGGGGCAGAGGGGGGAGATCTGCAACTGTGTCCACACACTGTGTCCAGCTCTGCTGCCCTCAGCATGAGAGGGACATGGAGCTGCTGGAGTGGCTCCAGAGAGCTAGGGAAACTCCCCTACTGAGACAGGCTGAGAGCTGGGGTTGTTCAGCCTGGATAAGAGAAGGCTCTGGGGAGACCTTAGAGCAGCCTTCCAGTGAGGCTTTTGAGGTCCAGCCCAAGACTGCATTCATGAAGAGGTAGGAGGTGCATCTGGAGGCACACCAGCCCCAAAGTGTACAAGCAGGGTGCTCCTGTCACCATGTCTCCAGGTAGAATCATAGAATCAAGCAGGTTGGAAGAGACCTCCAAGCTCCCCCAGCCCTATCCAGTCAACCAGACCATGGCACCAAGTGCCTCATCCAGTCTTTTCTTGAAGGTCTGATGGCATTTGACAGGAGCAGTGCTTGCAGATGGCTGGAGCTGAGGTGACTCTTGAGGAAAGGGCAGAAGCATCCACCCATGAAGCTCATCCACCAACACACATCTTTTGATTATTCTACCCCATCTGTCTCCTCTGGAGA
The DNA here is from genome assembly GCF_015220805.1 of Pogoniulus pusillus. NCBI lineage: Eukaryota > Metazoa > Chordata > Aves > Piciformes > Lybiidae > Pogoniulus > Pogoniulus pusillus. Next base: position 2,532,050 of record NC_087288.1, on the reverse strand, counting down.
CCTCCAAACCCCACCTGGACATGCTCCTGTGTGACCTGCCCTGGGTGATCCTGCTCTGGCAGGTGGGGTTGGACTCGATGATCTCTGCAGGCCCCTTCCAACTTCTTCCATTCTGTGCTTCTGTGACTCTCTCCTGCAAAGTTTACCCTTTCCCTTCCAGAGGAAGCCCCAGTGTAAAATGAAGAAGAAAATCATAAACAAGAAGGCAAAGCAGAGTTGCCAGGCTGGCAGCCCTACCAGGGAAGTCTCCACCACTCTGTGTCAGATGATGGGGCTGTAAAAAAGTGAAGGGATTGTCAAAGCCACAGTCCCAAGAAGAGAAGCATCCTCCCAAGGAGCCAAGGAAGGGAACTGTGGGCAGAGGATTTAATTTTGCACACACTGAAATGCTGATGCTTCACTTCCACCACACAGAGCTCCCTTGGTAAGAAACAAAACTACCAGGGCACAGCACTGCAGAAGAGTCGGGGTGGTGGCAGCTGAGGACACAGCTCAGTAGGTCTGACTATCCACACCCTGTCTGCAGAGTCCATTGCAAGGTCTGACGCTGCTCAGAACCGCACAGGTAGGAGGCTGCTGTAAAGCTTTGTTAATTCTCTTCCCTTTTATATGCAAATTCTCTCCTGTGCATCACAGAAGAGCATCCAAGGACCTAATTTCACATCCAGCTCTGAGCTGGTTGATAACAAACCCCAGGGTGTACACACACACAAATGGCAGAACGCAGAGCTGCACAAGCATTGCACCAACCACACCTAAGCAGAGCCACAGACTGCACTGCCTTGGAAGGGATCTCCAAAGCTCATCTTGTCCAACCCCCCTGCAGGCACCAGGGACACCTCCAACTAGGTCAGGCTACACAGGGCCACATCTAGTGTGACCACGAATGTCTCCAGGGACGGGGACATCAACCACAGCCTTGGGCAACCTGTTCCAGTATTTCTCCACTCTCACTGTGCAACACTTCTTCCTGATGTCCAATCCAGTTCTACCCTGGTCCAGTTTCAAACTGTTGTCCCTCCTCCTGGACTCCAAACACTTCTAAACAGTCCCTCCCCAGCCTTCCTGCAGGTCCCCTTCAGATACTGAAACACAGCTATGAAATGCCCTGGGAGCCTTCTCTTCTCCAGGCTGAACAGCCCCATCCTGTCACTCCAGTCCCTCCCCAGCCTTCCTGCAGGTCCCCTTCAGATACTGAAACACAGCTATGAAATGCCCTGGGAGCCTTCTCTTCTCCAGGCTGAACAGCTCCAGCTCTCTCAGCTCACCCCCATAGGGAAGGAGCTCCACTCTCTGACCGCCCTTGTGCTCCCTCCTCTGGACCCACTCCATCAGGTTCATGACTTTCCTGTAAAGGCCAGATGAGGCCTAACTAGAGTAGAGTGGCAGAATCAGTGTTGGACCCAGTCCTGGTCAATACCCTTACTGATGATCTGGAGCAGGGGACTGACTCCAGCATCAGTAAGTTTGCAGATGACACCAACCTAGGAGCAGCTGTGGAGCTGTTGGAGGATAGGAGAGCCCTGCAGAGGGACCTGGCCAGGCTGCATGGGTGGGCAGAGGCCAAGGGGATGAGACTGAACAAGGCCAAGGGCAGGGTTCTACACTTAGGCCACAACAACCCCAAGCAGCACTGCAGGCTGGGGACTGAGTGGCTGAGAGCAGCCAGGCAGAGAGGGAGCTGGGGGTGCTGGTAGAGAGGAGCTGAAGAGGAGGCAGCAATGCCCAGGTGGGCAGCAGAGCCAATGACATCCTGGGCTGGCTCAGGAGCAGTGTGGCCAGCAGTCTGGGGCACTTAGTGCCATGGTCTGGTTGGCTGGACAGGGCTGGGGGATAGGTTGGACTGGATGATCTTGGAGGTCTCTTCCAACCTGCCTGATTCTATGATCCTATGAATCCACTCTCTCGACCTGTTTTTGATGCAGCCCAAAATGTGAAGTTAGGCAACAGATGGGAAGCAGGAGTGCAGCCTGGCTCCTGCCTCTGCCAGAAAGCACTGAGAACACAACACTTCTAGCTATAAAATCATCCATATGTGTATTTTATAGATAAGCACACATACACTCAGAAAAAAAATGCTTTGTGAGCCACTTAAACAACACCCAGATAAAGTTTTCCCCAGCCCTCTATTTCCTCACCCTGTCTTACCAAGACACATTACTGAAGCAAGCTTCCTCCTCAAACACTTTCCCCTCCTTGCTCTACCTTCTGGTCTTAAAAGGAACCAGGCACTCTGATGTCTATTTTCTTTGCCTGCCTAAAGCAAAATGTGGGGCTGAATTAGAAAGCAGAGGAATCACAGAATCATCAAATTGTCAGGGCTGGAAGGGACCACAAGGATCAGCCAGTTCCAACCCCCCTGCCATGGGCAGGGACACTTCACATAGATCAGCCCGGCCAAAGCCTAATCCATCCTGGCCTTAAAAACATCAAGGGATGAGGCTTCCACCACCTCCCTGGGCAACCTGTGCCAGGCTCTGACCACCCTCATGCTGAACAACTTCTTCCTAACATCCAATCTAAATCTCCCTTCCCCTAGCTTGGATCCATTCCTCCCAGTCCTGTCACTACCTGACACCCTAAAAAAACCCTCAACTTTTGCAGCCCCCTTCAGATGCTGGAAGGCCACAATAAGCTCTCCTCAGAGCCCTCTCTTCTCCAGACTGACCAGCCCCAACTCCCTCAGCTGCACAAGCAGCAGGCTAAAACACAAAGCCAACTGTAAAGGATCTTCCACCTAGCACTGCTAAAAACGCTGTGCTTTTAATAAGCTTCCCCCTTAACACAGCTCAGTGTAAGGGAAAAGAAATCCTACCTGGACAGGAGCTATGACAAGGTGCAAACTGGTCCCACTTCCATAGAATTCTTCATCCCCCTCACTACCACATCAAGCAGCCTTATCTCTGCCTCTTAAGGTTGTAAAACTGTATGCAAACAGTAATGGAACAAGTGACTGGGAGATTACAAAATGCAATTTTCCTGCTCCCAGTGCCAGCTTCCAATCCAGCAAAACACCCACCTCTGCTATCTTACTCCCTGCAGGAAACCTCACAGCTCAGCCTGCTCCACAGCTGAGTGGAAAAGACAAACCTGCACCTTTGAGCAAACCTACACAGACCTCCAGAGCTATGGGCATGGAGGGCTCAGGGAGAAGGTTGGACAGAACAAGGCCAAATGTAGGGTCCTGCACCTGGGTCACAGCAGTTATTAACACAGGCTGGGGAACGAGGTGATGGAGAGAAGCCCTGTGGAAAAGGACTTGGGAGAACTCCCAAGCAGAGGAGAAGGTGGACATAGATTCATAGAATCAATCAGGTTGGAAGAAACCTCCAAGCTCATCCAGTCCAACCTAGCACCCAGCCCTAGCCATGGCAGCCTGGGCTGGATCTAAAGATGTGCAGCCAGAGACAGAGGAGATTCTGCCACTCTGCTCTGGTGAGATCTCATCTGCACTGCTGCATCCAGCTCTGGAGCCCTCAGCACAGGAAGGACATGCACCTGATAGAGTGGGGCCAGAGGAGAGGCACAAAAATGATCAGGAGGTTGGAGCACCTCTGCTACAAGGGCAGGCTGAGGGAGCTGGAGGTATTCAGCCTGGAGAAGAGAAGACTCCAGGGAGCCTTTCAGCAGCCTTCCAGTGCCTGAAGGGGGCTACAAGAAAGGTGCAGAGGGACTGTTTACAAAAGCCTGAAGTGATAGGACGAGGGCAATGGCTTCAAACCAAAGCAGAGAGATTTAGACTGGATGTCAGGAACAAGTTCTACACCATGAGAGTAGTGCAACACTGCAACAGGGAGGCGGTTGGGGCCCCATCCTGGAGATATTCAAGGGGAGGCTCAACAAGGCTCAGGGCAACCTGATCTAGTGGAGGATGTCCCTGCTGACTGCAGAGGGGATTGGACTGGGTGAACTTTGCATGCCCCTTCCACCCCAGACCACTCTATGATCCTCTGTACCCCTCGACTCCACTTCCATAGTATTTATGCACAGGCTTTAAGGTCCTTGACACATCCTCCTAGCTGCAGGGGGGGGGGGGGTTGTTGTTATCTTCTGGGGTTTGTTATTTTTTTTCCCACTGAGGTTAGCAACTGTTTCTTAGTGAACAGCCACCTTGACCAGCATGGAGAACAGCTTTTCAGATGTGGGGTTGTGTTTTCTTCTGAAGGCAGAACCCCCCAAGGCAAATTGGTGATCATTCAACCGCACAAGAGGGATTTCCATTCAAGAGACCAGCAGGTATTGCCACTGCCTCTTAACAATTAGGCCCTGAGTGACACCGTAAATGGGGCTCAGAGGAAAAGAAATCCTCATGCTGTACATTACTAAGCTGCCACAATTATGTAAGAAATTAAAACCAAAAAGTTAACTTCAGAGCAGTGCAAAGTGCAAATCTGCCTTCTTGAAACGACACAGAGGTGGCCAAAGGGCAACAGGTGGGTTAACTTCTTTGGTATTGATGGTTGGACTCAATGAGCTTAGAGATCAAATCCATGGGTTTATGATCTTAGGTCATTGCTTGCCTCTATCCTTGGTAATGGGATCAGAGTTGGTGATGTTGGGACATCCTTTTCGCTCTCATCTTAACATCTTTGTCAAGGACCAGCATGAGGTGTCAGGCGACAGGAGAGGAAATGGCCTGACACTCTGCCAGGGGAGGGTTAGGATCATAGAAGCAGTCAGGGTTGGAAGAGACCACAAGGATCATCCACTTCCAACCTCCCTGCCATGGAACACCTCCCCCATGCCACACCTCACACTAGATCAGGCTGCAGAGAGCCTCACCCAGCCTGGCCTTAAACACCTCCAGGGACGAGGCTTCCACCACCTCCCTGGGCAACCCCTTCCAGGCTCTCACCACCCTCATGCTGAACAACTTCTTCCTAACATCCAGGCTGAATCTACCCATTTCCACCTTCTTCCATTCCCCCCAGCCCTATCACTCCCTGACAGCCTAAAAAGTCCCTCCTTAGCTTTCTCATAACCCCCTTAAGATCCTGCAAGGCCACAATAAGGTCACCCTGGAGCCTTCTCCTCTCCAGACTGAACAGCCCCAACTCCCTCAGTCTCTCCTCACAGCAGAGCAGCTCCAGCCCTCTGCTCATCCTCGTGGCCCTTCCCTGGACCCCTTCCAGCACATCCATATCTCTCTTGGATGTTAGGTTGAAGATCAGGAAAAAATTCTTTTCTGGAAGAGTGGTCAGGCACTGGAAGAGGCTGCCCAGGGTGGTGGTGGTGTCACCATCCCTGCAGGTGTCCAAAAAATGTGTGGGCTGAAAAGACAAATGAGACCCATCTGCTAAGCTGAAGGTTTTGTCACCGCTGCCTGTGTCCTGGAATGAAACCCAGATGGTCCAGGGATCACTTGCAGCTGAGGAAACAGCCACCCATGATGTGCCCAAGGGAGCAAGCAGTGCTGTCTATAGCTGTCCAGCACTCCCTCTGCTGAAAAGCTCGGTGCAAAATAGGAACCAGCTTCCCATTCTTTCCTTCCAAAAAAAAAGGAGGGACACAGGACAGCTCAAATAGTAGCAGATCCCTCTGTTTAGACAACAAAATCATAGAATCAAGCAGGTTGGAGGAGACCTCCAAGCTCATCCAGTCCAACCTAGCACCCAGCCCTGGCCAATCAACCAGCCCATGGCACTAAGTGCCCCAGCCAGGCTTTGCCTGAACACCTTCAGCAAGAGCACAGGTTTCATGCAGTCACCACATGCCCAGGGACAGTGCAGGCAGACCTTCAGCTAGAGGTGGAAAGTGGGCACCAAGCACAAATCATCCACTGAGCAACATCTTATGAGCTGAGCAGGACATCTGCACTGAACATCAGTCCAGTCTCCTGCCAGCTTTGCAGGAAGCTCACCTTAACCAGAAATGCAGTTTGCTTGGTACTCAGCTTGGTTTGTCTTAAGATTGTGTTTTATCAAGAGCACAACTTTAGTGCCTGGAAAGAAAAGCCTCAATGAAAAACGTGAGCTAGAGGCAAATGCACTCTGCTAAAACAGGAGGAACTTCTTTACTTTGATACTGGAGCAGGCTGCCCAGAGAGCTTGTGGAGTCTCCTGCTCTGGAGGCTTTCAAACCCCACCTGGATGTGTTCCTATGCAACCTGCTGAGCTAGATGATGTCCAGAGCTCCCTTCCAACCTCTACCATCCTGTGCTTCAGTGACCACAGTTTTACAGAGCATAATTTGACCTGTCTTCTAGTGAGCAGACAGCAGCAGCACTTCTCATCTGAGGCTTACAAAATCTAACAAAACAAGGCAGTTCAGGTAGTACCAGGAGTGGGGGGAATGGAGCAAAGCTGGAGGTGGGGAGAGTGAGGCTGGAGGTGAGGAGGGTTGTTGGGCATGAGAGTGGTGAGAGGCTGGAATGGGTTGCCCAGGGAGGTGGTTGAGGCCCCATGGCTGGAGGTGTTTCAGGCCAGGCTGGCTGAGGCTGTGTGCAGCCTGCTCTAGGGTAGGGTGTCCCTGGCCATGGCAGGGGGTTGGGACTGGCTGATCTTTGTGGTCCCTTCCAACCCTTACTGATTCTGTGATTCTATGAAATGTTGAGAAGTAATAAAAAGAAGGCTGAGAGCCTGAGGGATGTCCTCCCTGAAGGACAAACATCTTAGAATCATAGAATCAAGCAGGTTGGAAGAGACCTCCAAGATGAACCAGTCCAACCTAGCACCCAGCCCTATCCAATTAACCAGCTCATGGTTTGATATCAAATGAAAAGGCCACAACTTCAGAGCATAAAAATCTGCAGGCTGATAGGTAAACTGTGGTCAGACAGCAAAAAGAAAGGAAAAGGCTCTGTTGTAGTCTCAGCTCTTAGCTTTAGCCTGCAGCAAAAACAACTTTTCCTTTTCCAACAGGGGAAACACTTTTAATTCTCTTGTTCATTCAGCTCTTGGCCTCTGACAAAGGAGTCAAAAGGGTGACAGTTGCCAAAGTCACTTATTGATTTCCTTGGTTTATTTATGAATGCCAGGCATGCAAGTGCCTGTCTTCAAAATTTAACACCTGGTATTTTACACCATTAAGGGAATGGGCAGGAATGTCAGATCCCTTCCACCTCTGCAACTGCCTGCAATGAATGAGTTGCCCTCACAGCAGGTTCACCAAACTTCAGCTTTCAGAGCTCTCAGATTTAAGACCCCTTCGTTCAAGCTGTACATGGAAATTCCCTACCCTTTGTTAATCCTCCACCTAGGAAGGAACAACAACAGGCACCAGGACAGGTTGGGGCTGCCCAGCTGGAAAGCAGCTCCATGGAGAAAGACTCTTGGAGTGCTGCTGGGCAGCAAGTTCTGCATGGGTCAGTAACGTGTCCTTGTGGTCAAGAAAGCCAATGGCATCCTGGGGTGCAGCAGGAAAAGTGTGGCCAGCAGGGCTAAGGAGGTTCTCCTCCCTCTCTGCTCTGGTGAGACTACGCCTGCAATACTGTGCCCAGTTTAAGAGAGACAGGGACCTGCTGGAGAGAGTCCAGTGGAGAGCCATGAGGATGATTGGGGGATTGGAGCATCTCTCCTATGAAGAGAGATTGAGAGCCCTGGGGGCTGTTTAGGCTGGAGAAGAGAAGGCTGAGAGGAGATCTGATCAGTGTGTACAAATATCTGTGATCTGCAACCTGTGCCAGTGTCTTACCACCCTCACTGGAAAGAAGTTCTTCATCTCCAGTCTCAGTCTGCCCTGATCAAGCTTCAACCCATTCCCTCTTGTCCTGTCGCTACAAGCCCTTGTAAAAAGTCTCTTCCTGGGGTTTTTCTGGTAGGCTCCCTTCAGGTACTGACAAGCTGCCCTAAGGTCTGCCTGAAGCCTCCTCTTCCCCAGGCTGAACAGCCCCAACCCTCTCCACTTGTCCCCACAGGGGAAGCTCTCCAGCCCTCTGATCATCTCTGTGGCCTCCTCTGGACCCACTCCAACCACCTGATGGCCTTTTTATGTGGGGAGCCCTAGAACTGGACACAGTTGGAGTCTCACAAGAGCAGAGCAGAAGAGGAGATTACAAAGAGATTTTTTGCTTATAAATGGGAGAGCTCTTACATTTAAGAAGTCAAATCAATATCAAATCATCTAAACCCACAAAATACAATAATCATAATGGGTGAGTGAGGTTCTATATCCTTAGATTTCTCATATAAAGAAATAAAAATCAATATCTAATTTTTGCTCTGAACTACAAGAAAAATGTAGGTCTGCCTTTAATCTCAAAGGATTTTTCACCCTTTTTACATGTATATGACCAGAATCAATTCATAACCCCCTGCAATCTCCACCTCTAAGTGAGCACAATCCCTGTCTAGCAGTGTACTGAAAAGCAGGGCTGTGGAGAAAGCAGAAGGGGAGAACAGAACACAGCATTAAGAAGGCAGGAAATTAGGGGTGCACAGAGCACAACATAGTTTGAGTAAGCTCTTTACCATCAGGGTAGCAGAACAGGTTGCCCAGAGAGGTGGTTGCAGCCCCATGCCTGATGGAGCAGGTCCAGAGGAGGGCCAGGAAAAGGATCAGGAGGTTGTAACACCTCTGCTATGAGGACAGGCTGAGGGAGCTGGGGGTGTGCAGCCTGGAGGAGAGAAGGGTCCAGGAAGACCTCATAGCAGCCTGCCAGTGCCTGAAGTGGGCTACAAGCAGGCTGCAGAGGGACTGTTTGCAAAGGCCTGCAGGGACAGGACAAAGGTTCCAAACTAGAGCAGAGCAGATTTAGAGTGGATGTTAGGAACAAGTTCTGCACCATGAGGGTAGTACAACATTGGAACAGGTTGCCCAGGGAGGTAGTTGAGGTCCCAGGCCTGAAGATATTAAGGTGAGGCTTGACAGGGCTCTGGACAACCTGGTCTAGCAGAGGATGTCCCTGCTGACTGCAGAGGGGGTTGGATTAGATGACTTTTGGAGATCCCTTCCAGCACAGACCATTTTGTGTCTCTGTGATTGTTAAAAATGCAGACACACTTGGAACAGCAATAAATGGGAAGGGTTTGGGGGTTTTTTGCAGGTAGCTATGCCTTGATTTCACTGTGCTGAAGTTTATTCCCTATGTAAAGCCTGGGGAGTAACTGAAGAGCTGCTGGGTGCATTTGGGGGAGGGGAAAGGGCTTATTTCTGAAAAAAAAACAAGCCTGGGAGTCTAAATAGTCTCAACAACACTTGAAATCTTACTCCAGTGTGCTCAGGTGAGGAGGGCAGATGTGGACTGAAGATCAGAAAGAAATTCTTGACAGTGAGGGTTATGAGACACTGGAACATGTTGCCATGGGAGGTTCTGGATGCCTCCCTCCTTGGAGGTGTCCCAGCCCAGACTGGATGAGGTCTTGAGCAACCTGGGCTGGTGACAGGTGTCCTTGCCCATGGCAGAGGGTTGGGACTAGATGATCTCTGAGGTCCAACCCAAACCACTCCATGAATCCATGAGGTGCTTGATTCAGGTACACCAAAATTAAGCAAACTCAGCAGAGGCACAGACCACAGCACCAGAAGGTTTTGCAAGTCCATGGCAGCACCAGAAGGTTTTGCAGGTCCATGGCAGCAATTTCTTCAGCTGTGTCCTGTCCCCACAATATGGCTGCAGGCAAAACTGTTGGCAGTTTTCAGCTCCTGATCAAATTTCACCACTGCATTCTGCATATTGTAAGCAAGGCTAAGCAACATTGCAACTGAAGTCCATTACACAACCTGTAACCATTTCTGTGAGCCTTGGCTCCATGCTGTGGAGAGGCTGCTGCTGGGCTCTGCTCACAGGTAACTGGAGACAGCACAAGGGGGAATGGCCTCAAGCTGAGACTGGGGAGGTTTAGATTGGTCATTAGGATAAAGTTTTTCTTGGAGAGAGTGGTCAGGGACTGGAATGAGCTGCCCAGGGAGGTGGTGGAGTCACCCAGCCTGGCTGTGTTTAAGGGTGGTTTGGATGTGGTGCTTAGGGCTATGGTTAAAGTGAATCCTGTAGAGCAGGGCTCTAGGTTGGACTTGGTGCTCCTGTGGGGCTTTGCCAACCTGCATGTTTTTGTGATACTCTTAGGCACAAGCACACACACATACAAAATCTCTTCCAGTACTCCCCCCTGAACTGCAAACCCATTACCCTGATCCTTTGCAGGTGGCATGCAGAGCCAGAATCAACAGGGCTGAACTAGAGGGATCTAAAGTTCTCATCAATTCTGTCCTTTCTCTACTGCTCACCCAGCCTTGTGCACCAGGCACTCCATCAACCCCCTGAAAAACACAGAGCCAGCAGAACATTCAACTGGAGAGATGAACTCTGCCCTGTGATGTCAACATTCTTGCACTAAACAACACTACCAAGGAGACTTATCACATAAAGCAACTAAAATAGATTGCTTGTGGCCTTTTACCACTCAAGCTTTCACATTGTATTTCCATCTACATCACAAAGTCCCAGAATGGGACCTCTGAAGATCATCTAAGCCCAATCTCCCTGTCAGAGTAGGATCACCCAGGGTAAACCACAGAGGAGCACATCCAGGTGGGTTCTGCACGCCTGCAGAAACAGAGACTGCGCAGCCTTGAGCACAACATCTGCACCATTTCATTTCATCTGCACAAAATTTAGCTTCCTGATCTCAAATATCAAAATCATTCTCAAGTTGATACTGCAAACAAGCAAAAATGCAATGACTTTATCATAGAATCAAGCAGGTTGGAAGAGAGCTCCAAGCTCAGCCAGCCCAACCTAGCACCCAGCCCTGGCCAACCAACCAGACCATGGCACTACGTGGCTCACCCAGGCTTTGCTTCAGCACCTCCATGGACAGCAACTCCACCACTTCCCAGATAGGACAAGAGGCAATGGATTGGTCAGGTTTGGGCACTGCAGCATACGACATGGAATGGGTAGAGAAAAGGGGAATGAAGCTGGTGAGGGGTTTGGAAAGCAGGTTTCATGAGGAGAAGCTGCAGGAGCTGGGATTGCCTAACCTGAAGAAGAGGGGGCTGAGAAAACTCACTGCTCTCTCTACAGCTACCTGAAAAGAGGCTGGAGTGAGGCTGGTTTTGACTTCTTCTCCCAGGTTAACCAACAACAGCACAAGAGGTCATATCCTCAAGCTGCTCCACAGGTTGGATATTGGGGAGAATTTATTTGCTACAAGAGTGGTCAGGCATTGGAACAGGCTGTCTGGGAGCTGGTGAAGTCACCATGCCTGGAGGTGTTCAAAAAACAAGTAGATGTAGCACCTGAGGGCATGGTCTGGTGGTCAGGGAGGTGTCGGCAGAAGTGTGGACATGATCATACAATGGTTAGATTGAAGAGACCTCAAAGCTCAGCCAGTTCCAACCCCTGCCATAAGCAGGGACACCTCCCACTAGAACAGGTTGCTCAAGGACTCATCCAACCTGGACTACAACATCTCCAGGGAGGCTGTGGAGCACAGAAGCACCCAATGTGATCTTCGATCCCATTCTGTGCTCCACAGCCTCCCTGGGCAACCTGTGCCAGTGTCTCACCACCCTCACTGTAAGAACCCTTTCTTAACATCTAGTTTGAATCTGCCAGTTTAAACCCATTTCTCCTCCTCATCCTGTCATTACCAGATCTTGTCAATAGTACCTCCCCAGCCCCCCTGGAGCCCCCTCCAGATCCTGCAAAGCCACTCCAAGGTCTCCTGGAAGCCTTCTCTGCTCCAGGCTGCAGAACCCCAACTCTTGTAGCCTGTCCTCAGAGCAGAACTGCTGCAGCCCTCTGATCTTGGGGCTCTTTTTTCACCTTAATGATTCTATGAGAAATGCAGACAAAAATCTTCCTTTGCAAAGCTTGCAGGGCCCAAAGGCCAGACTAGGCTTGGGGGAGGGGGGGGACACCAGCATTTTTTATTGGGCCCTGCTAGTGTGAGGCTGATGGAGGCAGGCTTCTGTGTACCTGATCTCTTTGTTTGATCAATTCACAGTAGGCAGTATTGGTAATCAAGGGAAACACTTGAGAAGACACTTCACACTTAGGTCACTCAAGCATGTGAGGACTTCCATTAGCAATTTTCAGAGCAAACAGAGCACTCTGGTTTCTCCCTAGCAGAGCAGCAGACTTTTCCTCTGCAATGTAACAGTGCTTGGGCTGTGCTCCCTTCACGAGCAACGCTCCTGCACATCTCCCATGAAGAAGCTTGCAATAACAGCTCTCAATTAAAGACCTGAAGGGACCTTTGTTTTATTTTGACAAGAGGCATTTCAGCCACCGCTGTTACTGGAATTTGGTGTTTATCTCAAGTTCAAAACACAGAGGAAAGAATTATTCTTTGATTACAGCTCAGCTCCTCACTATTTCACCTGATCCAGTGAAAAAATGCAGCTCTATCTGCCAGCTTCACCTCTGATCAACATAAAAAGGCAACTCTCAGGGCATGCAATCATCTGCAGTGATTCCAAGAGGGATTAATATCAGGAAGACAGAAAAAATCAGGTGATTCCCAGCATTAGCCATCTGAAAAATGCATCCTCAGCCAGACACACTTCCCTGTCTTCAGGAGCTTTACCACATCTCACAAGCAAAGCTTGCAGAGATCTGACACTGAAAATAAGATACTGCTGGGTACTGAGTTTAGTTTTGGGCATCAGAGGGTAAGATTATCATCTGAGGTGCCAAGGAGGGTCTAGAGAAGGGCAGTGAAGTTGGGGAAGGGTCTGGAGGACTGATGAGAAGCAGCTGAGGCAACTGGGGATGTTTAGTGTGCAGAAGAGGAGGCTGAGGGGAGAGCTCATTGCCCTCTACAGCTCCCTGATGGGAGGCTCCAGTGAGGCGGGGTTTGGGCTCTCACAGAATCACAGAACTGTTTCAGTTGGAAAAGACTTCTAAGATCAAGTCCAACTGTCAATCTAAGGTCACCATGGCCATTAAGCCAAGTCCCCAAGTGCCATGTCCAAACATTTCTTGAACTCCTCCAGGGATGGGGACTCCACCACCTCCCTGGGCAGCCTGTGCCAATCCCTGACCACTCTTGCAGCAAAGAAATGTTCCCTAATCTTCAATTTAAACCTCCTCCAGTGCAATTTGAGGCTGTTTCCTCTGATTCCATCTACTAATACTAGAAACCAACCCCCACCTCCCTTGGATCTCTTTTCAGGGAGCTGTAGAGAGCAATGAGGTCTCTTCTCAGCCTCCTCTTCTCCACACTAAACACCCCCAGAGCTCCCTGGGCTGCTCCTCCCCAGCCCTGTTCTCTAGACCCTTCACCAGCTTTGCTGCCCTGCTCTGGACACACTCCAGCAACAAAATCTCTTTCTTCTCACTGGTCACAATTGACAGGACAAGAGGAAACAGCACCAAGTTGTGCCAGGGGAGATTTACTTTAGACATCAGGAAAAAATTCTCTACCATAAAGGGTTCTCAAAGACTGGAACAGGCTGCCCAGGGAAGTGGTTGAATCCCCATCTCTGGATGTATTTAGAACCCGTAGAGACTGAGGGAGTTGGGGCTGTGCAGTTTGGAGAGGAGAAGGCTCCCAGGTGACCTTATTGTGGCCTTCCAGTATCTGAAGTGGGCTACAAGAAAGCTGGGGAGGGGCTTTTAGGCTATCAGGCAGTGATAGGACTGGGGGGAAGGGAACAAAGCTGGAAATGGGGAGATTCAGCCTGGATGTTAGGAAGAAGTTCTTCACCATGAGGATGGGGAAAACCAGGAAGGGGTTGCCCAAGGAGGTGTTGGAAGCCTCATCCCCAGAGGTGTTTAAGGCCAGGCTGGATGAGGCTCTGGACAGGCTGATCCAGTGTGAGGTGTCCCTGCCCATGGCAGGTGGGGTGGAACTGGCTGATCCTTGTGGTCCCTTCCCACCCTGACTGATTCCATGGTTCTGTCTAGATACAGTGCTCAAGGATATGGTATAGTAGAGGCCCTCAAAGATAATGGTTGGAGTTGATGATCTTAGAGGTATTTCCTAACTGTGGTGGTTCTGATATGAACAAATTCAGACTAGGGGTCAAAACAGCTGTTCCAATTCAATCTAGAACTGCCTGGAAACTGCTGCTCCTCATGCAGTGTCTCCTCATGCCTCTGGAGTGGCAACTGCATGAATGGGTTTGTCTGTGTCATTACTCTGCAAATTGCAACCAGCTTTCTTTGCCTCTGTAACAGTGCCAGGAAATATATTTGGAATGTGGCTTTCTTCCTTAAAGCTCTCTCTGGACACAAGAATCTGATATGCAGTCACATTTGGAGGATGATTACTCTGGTTCCAAGTACAAAGAATGATGAGGCTGCCCAGTGCCCTCTGCAAATTGTCTTGCCCAAGTAATCCTTCAAGCACACAGAGTGGAGTCCTTTGCTTGTTTGCTGGGAGAACCAAACATAACATAACTCTGACTGATATTTTCATAGAATCAACCAGATTGGAAGAGAGCTCCAAGCTCAGCCAGTCCAACCTAGCAGCCAGCCCTGCCCAACCAACCAGACCATGGCACTAAGTGCCCCAGCCAGGCTTGGCTGCAACACCTCCAGCCACACAGACTCCACCACCTCCCTGGGCAGCCCATTCCAATGCCAATCACTCTCTCTGACAACAATTTCCTAACAACATCCAGCCTAGACCTCCCCTGGCACAGCTTGAGACTGTGTCCCCTTCTTCTGGTGCTGGTTGCCTGGCAGCAGAGCCCAACCCCACCTGGCTACAGCCTCCCTGCAGGCAGCTGCAGGCAGCAATGAGCTCTGCCCTGAGCCTCCTCTGCTGCAGGCTGCACCCCCCCAGCTCCCTCAGCCTCTCCTCACAGGGCTGTGCTCCAGGCCCCTCCCCAGCCTTGCTGCCCTTCTCCAAACACCTTCCAGCACCTCAACATCTCTCTTGAGTTGAGGAGCCCAGAACTGGACACAGCACTCAAGGGGTGGACTGAGCAGTGCTGAGTACAGGGGAAGAAGAACCTCTCTTGTCCTACTGACCACACTGCTCCTGAGCCAGGCCAGGATGCCATTGGCTCTGCTGCCCACCTGGGCACACATTCTGCTGCCTAGAGCCCAAAAGCAGGCAACACCATAATCATGGCACAATATTTTACTGTATCAGTTAAGTCTAAGACTCGAAGAGACTTAACCATGCACACAGGTAAGCAGCCTGCACCTTGTCCTCTGCTCCACAACAGAGCTTGAACCATGATGGTTACAAACCTCTCTAAGTGCACAGGAAGAAACAAAGGTTTTCAAGCAGCAGAGGTGAGGGTACCCTCCATTTCTCCTGCTCCACTGCACAGAAAGTGTGATCCATGGGACCACATAAAGAACAAGCCAGAGGGAGTCTGACTCAGGAGGGAGTCTTGCTATTGTTTATCTATTTCAGCCTTTAATTCTGCAGTGCCAAATGCACAACCAGTTCCCAAAACTCTCAGTTCCTCCTTTGTCTTCTCAGACTTTTGATCTTGTATCCTAAAGATAGGCTAAATACTGACTTCCTCATGATGGCCCCTTGACTTTTGTTTTTATGTCTGCCAAGTGGCCCAGTTTTTGTTGAGGGGATGAGGAATGATCCTACCTCTCCCTTCCCTGCTGTTTCTGGAAGGGCAGTTATCAGCAGGGGATTTAGAAGGCCTTGGAATCCTACTTCCATACTTTGCCCATATGTACAATGCACCATGAGGGTGGCAGCAGCTGCCACTGTGTTGTGAGCACAGCTCCTGACAGGGTTAGATGTGGTCCAAGCATTGGAAATGGAGAGGGAAGCAATCTGTCTCCAGCACGCTGGGGAAGAGCATGTTCCTCCTGGCCAGTCTGGTCAGCTCCAGAGCTACACAGCTGGCAGGACAGGCTGGAAGCTTCCAGGTGCACAGAGGAAATTACACAGGGGTTATCCTGAAATCTCTGAACAGAGAATTCTCACCAACTGCAAATGACTTTGGGATTTGGCTGCCCTGAAACGTGAGCAGCTGTTGATTCCAGGGATCTGGATTCTGCTAAAACCATAGAATGCTTTGGGTTGGAAGGGACTTTAAAGATCATCCACAGTTCCTACCCCAGTGCCATGGGCAGGGACACCTCCCACTAGAACAGGTTGCTCAAAGCCTCATCCAGCCTGGTTTTAAAACACTTTTAGGAATGAGGCATCCACAACTTCTCTTGCTCCAGTGTCTCACCACCTTTTCAGCATCACAGACCTCAAAATATCATCCAGTCAAACCCCCCTGCCAGAGCAGGATCACCTGGAGTAGGGCACACGAGGAGGCACCCAGGCAGGTTTTGAATGTCTCCAGAGAAGGAAACACCACAGCCTCTCTGGGCAGCCTGCTCCAGGGCTCTGACACACTCACAGTGAAAACGTTTTCCTTTCTGTTCCCATGGAACCTCTTCTGCTCCAGCTTGCCCCTAGTACCCCTTGTCCTGTTACTGGTCCTTGCCTGAGCAGAGCCTGGCTCTGTCCTTCTGCCACTGCCCTGCACATCTTTATCACAGCACTGAGGGCAGCCCTCAGGCTCCTCTGTTCCAAGCTCCAAGCCCCAGCTCCCTCAGCCTGTGCTCACAGGAGATGTCCCACTGCCTGCAGCAGCTTTGGGGCTCTGCCCCACAAAACCATTCTATGATTCTGTGCAGCATTATAGAAAGATTCTGCAGACTGCACTCAAGGTGCCACAGCTTCTACACTGTGCCAGGTAAATATCAAAGTGCTTATGTGGATCTGAGCCCTCGGTGCCACGCACCAGAGCAGGACCCTGCTTTACTGCACACAGACCATGGATATGCTCTCAGGAGTACCTAGAGACATTTCCCCTATTGCAGGAGAAATGCAAACCACAGCTTTGCCTATAAAGGCGATTTCATGGCAATTGGCTAACATTAAAGGGTTCCTCACACCAAAGAACACCTGTTGGTTAAAAAAAGGCAAAAACTGGAACCTTCAGAAAGCCCTAACTCCTCAGCACACGGCTGCAAGCTGTTCAACAGGTCACAGGACCTCAGAATGTTTCACTTCCACAAACACCACACACGGCAGTTTGAAATCTGATATCGGAAGGATGAGGGGAGGACAACCTCTCTGCCACTGAGCAGACACAGCCAGGAAAACAAAGCCATGCCAGTCACTGTCAGCTGCATACCTTTATCCTAGGGGTGTGACAATCTCCCTTAGCCCCAAAGGGCTGAATGAAACTCGGCAGGGGGACAGGAAATTGACAGACAGGACAAGTTGCTGGAAAGAGATGAGCAGGTGGTGTCAAACCAAGGCACGCAATTTCTGCCACCCTCCACTGCAAGCAGCCAAAGCACTGCGTGGTCCCCAGTCCTGCGCCCTGCTCGCAGGCTGGCACACTGCACTGTGTGCTGATGTCAGCATGAACTGGCAGAGAGGGTTTACAAGAAGGCTTTTAGCTCAGTCAGGAACAGGGCTCAGGAACACAGAGAGGTAGAGACCCAGAGGAGAAGAGGGCAGCCTCTTGACCATAATCTCTTGCACTTCTCCAGAAACCCTTTATAGTCTACTCACGGCAACGCCTCCAAGTCCCTGGGAGCCTCAGTTCTGTGATCACCACAAGAAGAGCACAGCAGTTCAAGCAATCATTCTTCCTGCAGTTCTCTGCTATCAGGCATGCAGGAAAGGCAAACTGCAAGTCCTATTTTAAAAACTTTTATTGCTCTCAGGACACCCAAACGGGAGAGAAATGCTGCACGTTTTTTAGTGCTGATGATTCAGGAGACAGCAGGCATCCAGCCACCCACCCAGCCAGGGCTGGAAGCAGCCCAGTTTGCAACACAGAATGGAAGGATTGGAATGAACCTCTGGAGATCATCCAGTCCAACCTCTTTGCCAAGGCAGGTTCACCTGAAGAAGGCCACACAAGAACATGTCCAGGTGAGTTGTGAACGGAGAGGTCTAGGCTGGATGTTAGGTGGAAGCTGTTGCCAGAGAGAGTGATTGGCATTGGAATGGGCTGCCCAGGAGGTGGTGGAGTTGCCATCCCTGGAGGTGTTGAAGCAAAGCCTGTCTGGGGCACTTAGTGCCATGGTTTGGTTGATTGGACAGGGCTGGGGGATAGGTTGGCCTGGATGAACTTAGAGGTCTCTTTCAACTTGGTTGATTCTATGATTCAGAGGCTTCACTCCCTGTGTAGTCTGCCCTAGGGGATCCTGCTTTGGCAAGGGGGTTGGACTCCACAGTCTCTGGAGGTCCCTTCCAACCCCTACCATTCTGTGATGCGATGATTTGCACACAAGTGTCACAATTCCTCTGACAGATGGTTTTGGAAGAAAACTGATGGCTATTTTGCTGAGATATTTTAACAGACAGGGAAAAAAAAAACACCTTCTGCTTAAGACAGCAGGAAGGGATGGTGGCAACATCTAGATACAGCCATGTCACCTCTATAACACCACTGTATACTTGCAACCAACCTCCACACAATAATGGAAGTAATTGTTTTGTCTCAAAATCCAACCTCAGAAGAAGAAAAATATGTCTTAACTTCTGTCCCAAAAAGGAATTCAAGTGCTCAGCATACACAAATGGCAAAAGATCTTCCCCCCCCTCAAAAAAAAAAATATCTAGCAGCTTACTCTAAGAGCCGAACTAGAATCCAGCTGAAAATTGTTTGCTGTGACCCTAATCTTTGGATGCCAACAACACAGCTGAAGACAGTACACAGGTTTGTAAGTTTCACAGTGCATATCCTCTCAACTTCTGGCTCTGGAAGAGTAAAACCTACCTACAAAAATAAATAAATCACAATTTCTCAGGCCAACAGTGAGCCTAGACTGTTGTCCTTGTGATATGAAGCAGCTTTTGTCAGGAAATAAACCTTTAAGTCTGGGTATCACAAGCCTTAGAAGATAATACAGAGCAGTTTCAAGTTGAAGTCACAAAGCACAGTTTTTTACCTCCCCCCCTTCCCTAAACACTGTATTTAAAGTTTCCTAAATGCATTTAGTAAAACTGCTGCAGATTCCCAGAATCTCACAGAAGAGGAAGTCCCAGTCCAGAGTTCTGAAATAGATATAGAATCAAGCAGGTTGGAAGAGACCTCCAAGCTCATCCAGTCCAACCCATTACTCAGCCCTATCCAATCAACTAGACCATGGCACTAAATGGCCCATCCAGGCTTTGCTTGAAATGCAAGGATAGAAGAGAAACAGGAGAAGGGGAAAAAAACACCAACCCGAAAACAAAAGGGAGTGCAGGGGGTGGGAAGGAGGAAAATGTATTCCCTACCCCATGTTACCAAGAATAGGGCTGAGAAATTGCCACCCCTACCAGCAAAAGTTCATTCCTGCTGTTAAGAGCTACAGCATCGCCTCGCATCACCACGGCAGCAGTCATCTTCCTCACAGAGTGAAAGCTGAGTATTTAGAGGGAAGGACAGCAAGCAGGAGAAGGATAAATATTGTTTAGAATCTCTGAGCTGCTCCTTTACTCCACTGCCTTCTGATAAACAGAAGCCGAGGACGGATGCTCCATATAGGTTTCACCACGCTGCCTAACAAGGCATTCTCACAAAACACGCCTTGCCTTCGGCACCTCCGAGCCCAGCCACACCCCAAGCACAAGGCACAGCTCCAGCCAAGGGAACTCTTCATCCTGGACCCAAGATCCAAAGGCCAGCTCCTCGGCGCTACGAAAGGCGAGCAGCTGGGCCTCGGTACCCGCCGGTGTAACGAGCCCCGCACGAACGCAGAGCCGGGGAGGCGGTGGGAAGGGGCAGCAACAGCGATCTCCCGAGCCGCTGTCAACAGCTTCGTGGGGATGAAGCCAGGGAGCCTGCTGGGGGGTTTGGTTTGTCCATGGGCCAGAGAAAGCCACGGGGAAGAGCCGGCACCCAGGTGGCTCGAGTGGGTATTTCCAGCAGCGCCTCAGCACGTCACACCTCCCCAGCGCCCCTTCCAAGCACAGGTGCACGCAAGCAGAAGGCAACGAGGCAAGGGTGCACCTCCCGGGGTAGGGAGGCTCTGGGTAACCTCAGAGCTTTGCACTGTTGCAGTCAGCTCTCCCCTCAGGAGCGCAGAGGCCCGACGGGCAGCCAGCAGAGGAGGAGCCCTGATCCTCCTCCACAGGCCACGGCTTCAATCTGCTCATTCGCATCACTCGCAGCAGGCAGTTCGGTACCGTTACGTTTGAAGCCTTCTGTTGACGGAGCGGTCACATGCGCGGCTTGGCACGGACAGGGGCGGGGGGCAGAGGAGCGAGAAGAGGCTCCGAGGAGGCTGCGAGGACCTGCTTTCCAAACATGGCCCGGCCGCTGCCGCTCCGTCCCGCCGCCACACGCCCGCTCCCCTCTCCGCAGCGAGCGGTGCGCCTAATCGCAATGATTGCCTAATTACGAACGCCCTGCTGTCCTCTCTCCCGGCTGCCTCCGGCCGCTGCCCTCCCGGGAGCAGGTGACGGGCGCGCCGGAGACGATGGCTGAAGGGGGCGGGCAGGAGGCCGGAGCGGTGGCAGGGCGGTGGCGGAGGGGCAGCCGCGCAGGTGCTGCCGCCTTCAGCCGGGGAGCAGCCGCCTCAGCCGGGCGGCGGCAGAGGAGCAGAGGAACAGCCCCCCTCAGCCCGGGGCAGCCGCCTCAGCCGGGCGGCAGCTGAGGCCGAGCCAGGCGGGGGCAGCACGGGCGGCCGCCGCCGAGGCTCCAGCACGCAGGGAAACCCCACCCAGCGGCCCCTCCTGGCAGAGGCGGGGTTTTGGGGACCCCAAAGGAATCCCACCTCGCCCCTCACCCCCATATCGGGGTTTCCGCCCGCCCCTTCCCCCGCCCTGCGCCGCCGGCTCCCTCGGGGCGGGGAGGGCCCCGGCTGTCCCGCTCCGTCCTGCCGTGCCGGGCTCCCCCACAACAGTTCAGCCTCTGAAAGAGCTGCCCGGGGCTGGGGGAGGCCAGCCGAGGAGGAGGAAGTTCTGGATCGGGAGCGGAGGGGGCCCGGGGCTCCGCAACGCTAGCCCCGGCGAGGGGTCCCTGCGGGGCGGCCCTGGGCACCGGCCGGCTCCCGCTGTGGCAGCACCCGCTGCTCCCCGCCGGCGATGGGCGCATGAATGAGCGGCTGAATGAATGAATGACTGGCGTCTGCTTACTTGAGCATGGCCTCTTCTTTCTCCTCCTCTTCTTTCTGCCGGTCCATCACTGCCATGATAATGTTCCTCTCCTCCTCTGTCAGGTGGCTCAGGTCGGGCAGCTCCTGCATTGGGGGGGGCACCGTGGGCGGGCGAGGGCCGCGGGGCCCCACCGAAGAAGACATTTTCCTTCCGCCTTTCCCTTACACCTTCTACCTTCGCACGGCAAACCCAGCCGGCCTCTCCTCCGCCCCCTTTACAGTGTAGTCCTCCGAGCAGCAGCAGCAGCAGCAGCCGGCAGCTCTCTGGCAGCAGCGGAGGAGGAGGCGGAGACCCAGCCTTTCATGGTTGCTTGCATCCACCCCGGCCCGGCTGCTCGCTGCCGCTTCGCTCCCTTTGTTTCCTCGGCTTCAGGGAGCACGGGGGCTGCCGTGCCGCCGCCCGCTGCCCATCCTCCCGGCGGTGGGCGTGCGGGGCGGGGGTGCCGTGGTGCGGAGGGCTCTGCCGATCGCCGCTGCCGGGCTGCGTGAGGGAGCCGAGGGGGGCGGTGCGCGCCGCGGGCTGGCCGGGAAGGGCGGGTGCTGCTGCCGCCGAAACGCTCCGCCGCTGCGAGCCCGGCGCTGCCAGCAGCCTGGGAGGCAGGGAGAGAGGGAGGGGGGGAGTTCGGTGCCGGTGAGGCGGAGTCCGACACTGCCAACGCTGCCCGCCCCTGTGCCGCTGCTGGTGGCGGGGACCCGGGCCGGCCGCGCCTCTCCTCGCAGCAGCCCCCTCGCCCGTCCCGCGGTCACGGCGTTGGCCCCCGCACCGCTGTCCTCCTCACGTCTTCCTCCTCCTCCTCCTCCTCGAGGTTTGCGCACCGCAGCTCGGGGCCGTCGCGCCCTGGGTAGGGGCCCGCGGCGGGAGGGCTGCGGTTTGCCGGAGGTGCCGGGGAAGCCCTGGGTTCCCCAGCGCAGCCGCCGCTTTCTCGGGGGTCAGCCCCAGCTCCTGAGGCTCCAAGGTACAGTCGCAGCCCCGTCGCCGTGAGCCAGCGCTGTCACCGCTTCGCTATCCCTTCCTTGGGGTCCTCAAGCGGTCTTCATGCGCTGTCACACCCAGGCAGTGGCACCCGTGCCGTGGTCTCCGATGCCAGTACTCTTAACTCTCCTCCTAGAATCGTAGAATCGTTTTGGTTGGAAAGGACCTTTTAGATCATCGAGTCCACCCATCATCTGTCAGCCACGTTTTTCTCACTGCTGTGAGCTACCGGCACTGAAACGTGCCATATTTCCAGCCAAGGAGACTTTCACAGAATCACCCTAGGGTTTGGAAGCAACCTCTGACGATAGTCAAACAGCCTTGCTCGAGCAGGATCACCTAGAAAAAGATCACTCCCTATCGATTTCTGACCTACCAGCAGCTCTAAGCAATTTGATTTTGGGGAGCTGGCAATGAACATGACAAGCCCTTTTCATACTGGAGATTGTCTGCATGTGATCCACTGGTCAGAAACTCATGCCTATAGCTCTGAAATGCTCCTTGCTCAGAGGTGTGCCTATCAGTGCCTGAAATCCTTCGGGCTACTTAGAAATGCAAAGCTGAAATGGAGAGAAAATTGCACTTGCAAACAAAATGTGAAGTTCCCCTGACACATGCTGACACTTCAGACCTCTCAGCCTTGCTTCTGCTGAGGTCACAGCATGGAAACAGCTTTGGTTTCTAGAGAGATCATCTGATGGGCACGGACCAAAAGGGGGGGGAAAAAATCTATGCTGGCAGTGTGCAATAAATACTTCTTGCTGCCAAGCTTGCCAGGTCTGGAAGGCAGAGGGACCAGCTCTCAGCCAGCCACACTAATACCTCTCACACAAACTCTGAGGACTATGAACCTTCGTGATCCTTCAAATTTGAGAGGAATTACTGTGGCCATCTGCTTGTAGTCCCCCCAAGAGATTTTCTGCAGGATGCAATCTGATAACACAAATTTAAATGGGGGGGGGGGGGGGGGGGGGGAAGAGTATGATAAGCCCTGCTGTGACCACAGAACTTTTGAGTAGCAATGTCCAAGTTCAGCTCAGAAAGTTTGGTCTCCCAACTCTTCCAGCACATGAAGGAAACTGAAACTTGAATGACCGACAGATGGCTCAGAAGAGATTAAAGTGATGCTAATAAGCAAAGCACTGCGAAGGGCTGGGAAATATCATAATGTCACACTCAGTTAAAGACACAGACCCTCCTCTAGCTCGTGTGCTGACTTGTCCTAGGGCCTATCCTAGGGCCACCTTGTTCCTGCTAGATGTAATCCTTCTAGCTACCTACTAACAAATCAATCAAATCACCTCCTGCCATCTGTAGCCAGCAGGGAAGGTAGCCTTCGTGTTACAGGCTGATGATCAAGAATTTAGCCATTCCCTACCAACAGGCAACCACCTCACAGCTGAAGGAAGAGAGCCTAGAAAGAATAAGATGCTAAGAAAGTGAGGCACCACTGTGTGCTTAGTAGCAGAAACAACTGAAACGTGACAAGGACAAGGGTAGAGCCCTGCCCCTGAGGAGGAACAATCCCCTGCACCAGGGCAGGTGAGGGGCTGGCCTGCTGGAAAGCAGCTCTGCAGAGAAGGAGCTGGCACTCCTGGTGGACAACTTCACCTCCAGCAAATGTGCCCTTGTGGCCAAGAAGGCCAATGCTGTCCTGGGGTGCATTAAGAAGAGTGTGGCCAGCAGGTTGAGGGAGGTTCTTCTGATCCTCTACTCTGCCTTGCTGAGGCCACATCGGGAGTATTGTCCAGTTCTGGGCTCCCTGGTCACAGAGAGATGAGGAACTACTGAAGATAATCTGACAGAGGACTGCAAAGATGATGATGATGAGACTGGAGCATCTCTTTTACAAGAGCTTGGCCTCTTTAGCCTGGAGAAGAGAAGACTGAGAGGAGGCCTGCTGAAAGGAGGTTGAAGTGAGGTGGGTGTTGGTCTCCTTTCCCAGGTAAATAGAAAGTGGTTTCAAGTTGTGTCAGGTGAAGTTGGTGCTGAATATTAGGAAATATTTCTTTCCTGCAAGAGTGGTCAGGCATTGGAACAGGCTGCCCAGAGAAGCAGTGGAGGTGTTCAAAAAACACACTGACACAGCTCTTTGGGACATGGTTTAGTGATGCTGGGTTGGCAGATGGTGTCAATGATCTTAGAGGTCTTTTCCAACCATAATGATTCTGTGAAGAAGTTGAGAAGGGACACAGCTGGAACAGCTGTCCCCAACTGACTGAAGGGTTATTCTGTACCATGTGATGTTGCACTCAGCATGGGGGAAGAAGAAGGAAGCAGGGAATGTTCAGAATGATGGGTTTTGTCTTCCCAAGTCCCTGCCACACATGACAAAGCCCTCCTTTCCTGGAGGTGGCTGAACACCTGCCTGCTGCTGGGCAGAGGTGAATGAATTCCTTCTTTCACTTCACTTGGGTGTGCAGCTTTCACTTGAGCTGTTAAACTTCCTTTGTCTCAACCCACAAGTTGGCTCATTTTTGCTCTGCTGATTCTTTCCCCTGTCCCACCATGGAAGGAGTGAGTGAGTGGCTGTGAGGCTGCTTAGCTGCTGCCTGGGGTTAAGCCATGACAAGGGTCTAAGCCCATAAGACCCAACTGTCTCCAAGATAATTTTATGAAGGAGATATTACACGAGGTTAAGTTGCCCTACTCACCTCTCTGCTTACTAATTACTGACACAGCCACATATGTGTCTGTCCTGTGTTACTGTGTTAATTGCTGTGTGCTGGGTTAAGAGCACAGATTCTTACTGCTGTGTGTGAAATACAGACTGAATGCAAAGACTGTGAGGGCATTCTGCATGGAGTTGGAAAGGGAAAGCTCAAAGCTCTTGCACAGTAATGGTTAAAACAATCACGATGGAAGCTGGAAGTGTGGACTTGGAGCAAGCTGCTATTATGTTAGTGAAAAGCACAGAACCACAGAATCATTTCAGTTGGAAAGGGAGCTCTGGAGATCATCTATTCCATCCTCCCTGGTCAAGCAGGGTCAGCTGCAGCAGGTTGTCCAGGCCAGCATACAGATGGCATTTAAGCATTGCCAAGCATGGAGACTCCACAGCCTCTCTGGCAATCTGTGCCAGTGCTCAGTCACTCTCTATTTCCTCCTGTTCAGATGAGCTCCATTGTGCTTTAGTTTGTGCCCCTTGCCTCTTGTCCTGTCACTGGGCACCACTGAGAAGAGCCTGACTCAAACTTGCTTACATCCTTCCAGCAAATATTTGTTCACACTGAGATCTCTCTGAGTCTTCTGTTCTCCAGGCTAAATGGCTCCACAGAATCACAGCATTGTTTTGGTTGGAAAAGACCTTTGAGATCATTGATTCCAACCACTCCAACTCTACCAAGTCTGGTGCTAAACCGTGTCCCTCAGCGCCACATCTCTGCACCTTTGAAACACTTCCAGGGATGGGGATGCAGCCACCTCCCTGGGCAGCCTCTTCCAGTGGTTGAGAACTCTCTCAGTCTCCCAGGTGTTCCTCATCAGACATGCTCCAATCCCTTAAATGCCTTCATTGTCCTTCATCTGCTCTGCTCCACTACGTCTACGCTTCTCTTGTACTGGGGAGCCATGAACTAGACTTAGCACTCCAGATGCAGCTCCACCAGTGCCAAGTAGATGGGCAGGTTCACCTCTCTCAACCTTCTGACAATGCTCTCCTATACAGTGTTAGGCACAACAAATGAATTTGCTACAGAGAACTAGAGAAGAACCTACTAAGTAACCTCATTTTTCACTGGGCTACACGAAGAGACTCAGCTCTTGCTGTCAGTGCTTCAGACCTTTGGTGGGCATTTTCTGACTTGCCTGCACTGGCATTGCCAAGATGAAAACAAGATGCTGTGCTACCAGCAATGCTTGGCAAGTCCATCCTAAGTTCAGAACATTCTATCCTGAGGCTGCAGTGACAGGTGAGAGCCTTGAAGAGAATATCATTGCCTGGTGAGTAAGAGTGCCCCAGGCTTAGTACCGGCCCAGGTCTTGTCACTGACAGGGTCTTGTTAACTCCATTTCTCTGAAGTCCTATCTAGGGAAAGCTGCTGTGAAAGCTGGAAATGGAATAGTAATAGAGCTGTTGTAACATAGCAGGTAAATTACCTTCTTAAACTGGAGAAGCTGATCAGCATAGTGGAATCTGGGATCTTTTCTCCTCTCTTCATAACCACAGGTGTCCACATATGCCCTGTGCATGACAGATGCACAGCATCATAGAACTGTTTCAGCAGGAAAAGACCTCTCATATTACTGAGTCCAACCACCACCCAAAGACCACCATGGCTATTAAACCTCATCTCAAAGTGCCACTTCTGTATTTCTACACAATTCTAGACCTTCCTTCAATCTTTGGAACTTACCTTCAGTGTATCCTCCTTTCATGTTGCCCGAAGACCATGTTCTAAACCTCTCAATTCCATCAGTACTCCCTTTGCAAGCTCTCTTCAGTACCATAGCCATGAGCAGTCATGAGTGTCTGTTTCCTTGCTTGAGGTAAACTGAAGGAAGAAACAAGAAACAAACATTTTGGAGGGTCTTCCTGTAAATTCCTTCCCTAGAAGCCAACCTCATGAAATTCAACAAGGCCAAATGTAAGGTCCTGCACCTGCGTGGGTGCAATCCCAAGCACAACTCCAGGCTGGGTGGAGGAAAAGGACCTGGGGGTCTGGGTTGAGGAAAAACTCAACATGAGCTGGAACATGAGCTGGAAAGCAGCCCTGAGGAAAAGGACCTGGAGATTTGGGTTGAGGAAAAACTCAACATGAGCCTGCAGTGTGAGTGCAGCCCAGACAGCAACCCTGTGCTGGGCTGCAGCAAGAGTAGTGTGGGCAGCAGGGCAAGGGAGGGGACTCTGCCCCTTGGCTCTGCTCTCCTCAGACCCCACCTGCAGTCCTGTGTGCAGTCCTGGAGCCCCCAGCACAAGCAGGACATGGAACTGTTGGAGCCAGTCCAGAGGAGGCCACCAAGATGCTCAGAGGGCTGCAGCAGCTCTGCTGTGAGGACAGAGTGACAGAGTTGGGGCTCTGCAGCCTGGAGAAGGCTTCCAGAAGACTTTATAGTGGCCTTGCAGGATCTGAAGGGGGCTACAGGAGGGCTGAGCAGGGACTATTGACAAAGTCTTGTAACAGAATGAGCAGTAATGGGTTTAAACTGCAGAGGGGAGATTGAAACTGGATCTTAGGAAGAAGTTGTTTGCAGTGAGGGTGGTGAGACACTGGCACAAGTTGCCCAGGGAGGTTGTGGAGCACAGAAGCACAGAATGTGATCAAAGATTCTGTGATCACATTCTGTGATTCTCTGATCCACAACCTCCCTGGAGGTGTTCAAGGCCAGGTTGGATGAGGCCTCGAGCGACCTGTTCTAGTGGGAGGTGTCTCTGCCTATGGTGGGGGGTTGGAACTGGCTGAGCTTTGAGTTTTCTTCCAACCTAAACCCTTCTGTGATTCTATGATGCTCTTTCCCAGACTCATGGAGAGTAGGCATAGCCCGAGCTAAGTAGGAGTTTCCAATCTGAGGGGGTTTACTGTCTGAGGCACAGCCATGAAGCATTAAATGAGACTTTCAGCAACCTGGTCTAGTGGAAGGTGTCCCTGCCCATGCTGGGGTGGTTGAAACTGGATGACTTTTAAGGTCCCTTCCAAACCATTCTGTGAGTCTCTGAACCATCCTGTAGCACTAAGGGCTCCAAGTAATTTCTGCCAGTAGAAGTGGGACACAGTGACTTGTCTCCCATTCAAGAAGAAGCTGAATGAATCGAAACATTTCAAAGGCAGAGAGTAAAAGATCTTTTATTAACATACCATGATTTTCAAGAGCAGTTTTTGTTGTTGAGTCTGACTCACGATTTCTCCTTTCTTTAGGTTTGGTAGTACTGCAGCATTTTAAGGGAGGGAAGAAGGTCACAGCTAGCTCTAGCACAAGAAGAAATGGAAACAGCCCTTTCCAAGGGAGACAAACAAAAAGCCCCACTGGCACAAAGGCAGTTTGTTTCAGGTAGGCATTTCAGGGCCTGTTTTGGACAAGATCTGTTATTATGCCTCATTTTCTAAGGAGTGCATACATCCTGCAGTGATTAGTGTCTTAAAAATGCTCTCAGGCAGAAGTCTTCTTGTAAATATATCTTAAAAACCCACACCACCACCACCACACAAAAAAATATCTCCTACCTCACAAAACCCACCCCAAAAAAACCTTCTCCAAACAACAATCAGTTCCAGCAGCAGCAAACCTTATGAAGCCTGGCTTTGGATGTGTGCTAGTTTGAGCCTAGCTGGAATATCTTGGTGAGAAGAGTTAGATGCTAGGCTGTGAAAAGGAAACAGTGGGGATGTCTGCTGCACTCATAGGCTTGCTGAGATGGATAAAAACAAGAACACAAACACAGAGAACAGAGATGGATAAAACGAAGAACACAAACATAGAGAACAGAGTTGCTGTGTGTCTCTGGCTGCCTGCACTTTTCTCCCTAACCTGCTGTCTGTGTAACAAATCCTCCTGCTTCCTAACCTCCCTGGCTGACCCTCCAAACTTACCTTGAATGTAAGGCAAAGTCTGGGATAAGGTAGAGGGGTGGAAAGGAGGTGGAAGGATGGTTTGGAGCCCCTCCTGGGGACTCTGCTTTCTGGGAGGGCTGCTGTGTTTCTGTATTTAACTTGTCTATTTCTGTCTCTAGCTGTATAGATTGTAAATAGCTGCTTGTATCTTGTGCTAAGCTGGAAATACAAAGCTTCATCTTAATTTTCAGCTTGGCTGAGTCTAGTCTGGGTGATTTCATAACAGTGGGGGAACAGGGAACACCCAAACCATCACAGGATGACAGCTTCTTCAGAGAGAGAGTGATTGACATTGGATTGGACTGCCCAGGGAGGTGGTGGAGTTGTCTCACCTGGAGGTGTTGAAGCCAAGCCTGGCTGGGGCACTTAGTGCCATGGTCTGACTGACTGGACAGGGCTGGGTGCTAGGTTGGACTGGCTGAGCTTGGAGGTCTCTTCCAACCTGCTTGATTCTATGATTCTATGAATTCTTTACAAAACAACTGGTAGAATCATTCTTTGAATTCTCTTGAGTCCAATAATGCAGCTGAGTTGACACTTCCACCTGTTCTTTAGCAGGTGCAGAAATCTGAGTCTCCTCTATCTGACTCTCATCAAACCTGCAGGAGCAGAGTGGGCTTAGACCTCTTTCTTGTTTGTTTTTTGTTGGTGGTTGTGGTGGTTTTTTTGGGAGGGCTTTTTTCATAGAATCACAGAATGGTTTAGGTTGGAAGGGACCTCAAAGCTCAGCCAGTTCCAACCCCCTGCCATAGGCAGGGACACCTCCCACTAGAACAGACTGCTCAAGGCCTCATCCAACCTGGCCTTGATCACCTCCAGGGAGGTTGTGGAGCACAGAAGCACCCAATGTGATCTTTGATCACATTGGGTGCTTCTGTGCTCCACAACCTCCCTGAGCAACCTGTGCCAGTGCCTCACCACCCTCACTGTAGAGAACCCTTTCCTAACATCCAGTTTGAATCTCCCCTCTTCCACTTTAAACCCATTACCTCTTGCCCTGTCACTGCAAGCCCTTGTTTTTGGGGGGGGGTTGTTTGATTGTTTGGGGGTTGGTTTGTTTGTTTGGGTTTTGTTTTGGGATTTTTTTTTGCCAGGCTTCTTTGAAATTGGTCAAGAGATTCAAATGTCAGTGCTGGAGTGCTGACAGAAAACCAGTCCAATGGCATAGCTTGGTTCGCTTAAAAGAAATAGACTAAAAACCCCTGTCCCACCCTCTGCTCTTCTCAGTTCCCTCCTGTTTAGCTGTGTATTTCTAGCAAGGCACTTGCCAAGAAGAAAAAATCATCCCATCCTTCAGGTGCAGCTTGCCAGAACTGCAGACAGAGGAACTGTCACCTTCCTCCTCCGTGCCATGAGGCTTCTCTGTGTGCAGCTCCGAATCATCCACCCCTGGTTAGGTGAGGCAGTGCCTATGCAAACTCCTGGCTGAGTTGATTCTTAGACTCATAGAATGGTTTGGGTTGGTATCATAGAATCATAGAATCAAGCAGGTTGGAAGAGACCTCCAAGCTCAGCCAGTCCAACCTAGCACCCAGCCCTGTCCAATCAACAAGACCATGGCACTAAGTGCCTTATTCAGCCTTTGCTTCAACACCTCCAGGGACAGCGACTCCACTACCTCCCTGAGCAGCCCATTCCTATGCCAATCACTCTCTCTGCCAACAACTTCCTCCTAACATCCAGCCTAGACCTGCCCTGGCACAACTTGAGGCTGTGTCCACTTGTTCTGTTGCTGGTTGCCTGGGAGAAGAGCAACCCCATCTGGCTACAGCCTCCCTTCAGGTCCCACTTTGAAGCTACAAGCTACCTGGGACTGCAGGACAGAAAAATACCTATTACCCCTATGCAGGATCCCTCAAACTACCACAGAAGGGACCTCCAAAGCTCATCCAATCCAACCCATTGCAGTCAGCAGGGACATCCTCCACTTAGGTCAGGGTCCCCAGAGCTCTGTTGAGCCTCACCTTGAATATCTCCAGACATGGGGCCTCAACTACCTCCTTGGACAATCTGTTCCACTGTTCCACTACCCTGATGGTAAAAAGCTTACTTAAATTACTTTGTGCTCTGTGCACCCCTAATTTCCTGCCTTCTTAGTGATGTATTTTGTTTCCCCTTTTGCTGTCTGCTTTCCAGACATAGTTGTTAATAATTTGGGGGTTTAAGCATGGTTTGAAGTGCAACAGAGTGCTAAGATCAGTTTCCATTTCCACTCCTTTAGCCAGTCAAAAGAAGTGCAAAAAAATGATGGAGCTGACACCACCCCCAGACTCCAAAAAGTCATCATCTACTTTTTCCTCCATCTGCTGGACCTATTGCCTGAAGCTGATAGTGCAGGGGAGCCCTCCATAAGGCCACTGCACAGAAAGCTCCCAAGATTGTGGTATCTTTTTACATCTGTCAGTAAGGCTGAGAAGTGTGATGGCTCACACAGAAGAAACTGAAGCCCAACACTCTTAGTCAGCAACCTGGCAGTTGGGAAAGCAGTGATTCAGTTCAAGCATTGCAGCAACACAACTTTTGCTATCATTCTGAACCAGGTCTTTCTGGAAGAAGGATTTTGTTGTTGCCTTGGTGCTTTTGCTGAAGAGTTCTCATGTAAAGTAACCCATAGATGGAACAAAAATGTACTCTGCATTACAATGTATAAAGGGGGGGTTAAGTGTTTGCTGCTTCTTGATCTTTGATCACATTCTGTGGTTCTGTGCTCCACAACCTCCCTGGAAGGTGTTCAAGGTGAGGTTGGATGAGGCCTTGAGCAACCTGTTCTAGTGGGAGGTGTCCCTGCCTATGGCAGGGGCTTGGAACTAGATGATCCTTGAGGTCCCTTCCAACCTAAACCATCCCAGGAATCTATGAAAAGCTGAAACTCTACCTAGGTTTACTCTCAGGATGTATGAGATTATGTCTCCCACTCCTAAAAGTCTGTGGTCTCAGGTCCAAATCTGAGATCCAGCTTGGAAAAGAATATCTATTTCCATGTAGTTTGGTGTTAAAAATAGGCTCAGAATGAGATCTGTTGAAACACTTTATGTGATCCAAGGCATAATTAGAGAGGAGAAAGATTTCTACAAGTCTAAGAATGTCTTCAGTTACAGTCAATTTTGTTGCCCTCTGGGCTAAAAGACAAAATCAAAGTGGGAGAACAGAAGATCATCAGAATAAGGAAAATGGAGTAGAATTAATGAATTTGCAATGAAGGTGGAAGCATTTGGGCTCAGCAGAGGAGAGGAACAGAAGATGCAGCTCAGATGTTGATATTAGTTGAGCGAGAGGCAAAACACAACAGCATAAGGTCTGCTGCAGTCCTGAGAGTAATTGGATCAGAAACTACTGATGGTGTGATTGAACAGCTATCAATTACAGCTGCTTTTCTTCCTCCTTCCTTCTCAGTGGAAGAAAAATAGCCAGGGGGATGCTGTAATACAAAATATACCCAAAAATATACAAAAAATGCCACTCAAATTACAAAAAAAAACCCTATCAAAAAAAGAGAAAACACTAAAAAATGTAAAGGGATCAGACAAACACATCATGGTACTGCTGTGTTAGCATTCTGGGTCTAGCTGCAGCTTTGGAATGAGTTATATAACTAACAACTTCACCAAACTTGTGCCATCATGAACATGAGCCAATGGCATCCTGGGCTGGCTCAGGAGCAGTGTGGGCAGCAGGACAAGGGAGCTTCTTCTGCCCCTGTGCTCAGCACTGCTCAGGCCACACCTGCAGTGCTGTGTCCAGTTCAGGGCTCCTCAACTCAAGAGAGATGTTGAGGTGCTGGAAGGTGTCCAGAGAAGGGCAACAAGGCTGGGGAGGGGCCTGGAGCACAGCCCTGTGAGGAGAGGCTGAGGGAGCTGGGGGTGTGCAGCCTGCAGAAGAGGAGGCTCAGGGCAGAGCTCATTGCTGTCTACAAGTACCTGAAGGGAGGCTGTAGCCAGGTGGGGTTGGGCTCTGCTGCCAGGCATCCAGCAACAGAACAAGGGGACACAGCTTCAAGCTGTGCCAGGGGAGGTCTAGACTGAATGTTAGGAGGAAGTTGTTGTCAGAGAGAGTGATTGGCATTGGAATGGGCTGCCCAGGGAGGTGCTGGAGTTGCCATCCCTGGAGGTGTTGCAGCCAAGCCTGGCTGGGGCACTTAGTGCCATGGTCTGGTTGCTTGGGAAGGGCTGGGGGATAGGTTGGACTGGATGAGCTTGGAGCTCTCTTCCAAGCTGCTTGATTCTACGATTCTATGATCAAGTGACAAAGAATTAAGTTACAGGTGATGTAAGAGGCTGAAGGACACCAGAGTGGAAGCACCACAGCTTTGTGCACTGTATGTTAGGAGAGGCTTGGAATCAAGCCATGGCATGGCTAAACCAGGCTGGCAGAATTAAGAAAACATCACCTAAAACTCTGGAATTGTGTTCAAGCAAAACTGAGCAGCTGAAGGAACTGAGGTTATTTAATCTGGAGGAGAGGAGGCTGAGGGGAGACCTCATTGCTCTCCACAACTCCCCAAGAGAAGGCTACAGTGAGGTGGGAGTCACTCTCTTCCCTCAAGTAATTGGTGAAAGGTTGAGAGGAAATGGCCTTAAGTTGCACCAGGGGAAGTTTAGGTTGGGTATTTGAAACCTTTCCTTACTGGAAGAGTGGTCAGGCATTGGAAGAGGCTGCCCAGGGAGGTGGTTGAATCTCCATTTCTGGAGGTGTCAAAAAAAATGTGTGGACCTGGCACTGTGGGACATGGTTTAGTGCTCATGGCTGTGGTGGGCTGATGGTTGGACTTGATGAATCTTGGAAATCTGTTCCAGCCTGAATGATTCCATGAAAATAGAAAAGATCATCAATTTGGGTAGATGAAATGTGAAAACATAATCAAGCAGGCAAAAAGGAATTGGAAGAGTAGCTTCCTAAAGGAACTAAAATTAGTGCTAAATTCTTCTCTGAGGACATCAGGAACAAAATATTTGGCAAGCATTTTGTAGCACTTTTTTAACTGGAGTAGAAAAAGGAGGAGCAGGAGAGGACAAGACCATGAGAAAAAGGAGGAGCAGGAGAGGACAAGACCATGAGAAAAAGGAGCAGCAGGAGAGGACAAGACCATGAGAAAAAGGAGCAGCAGGAGAGGACAAGACCATAGCAGAACAGCTAAAGAAAGGACTGGATGAGGCACTTGGTGCCATGGTCTGGTTGACTGGATAGGGCTGGGGGATAGGTTGGACTGGATGAGCTTGGAGGTCTCTTCCAACCTGCTTGATTCTATGATTCTTGATTCTATGATTCTATTGCCATGCAGGTTCATTATAGATGAGAGGAGATTTCAACAGATGTTGAGGAGGAACTTCCTGTGATTGACATCCATTGCCCCTTGTGCTCTCATTTGGTACCACTGACAAGAGCCTGGCTCCATCCTCCTGACATCCACCCTTCAGCATTTTGTAGACAGACTTCTCCAGACTGAGTTGGAGGGTTGGACTCAATGATCTCTTTGGGTCCCTTCCAAGCCCTGACATCCTGTGATCCTGTGAACAGCCTCTGGTCTCTCAGTCTTGCCTCAGACGACATGCTCCAGTCCCCTCAGCATCCTCAGAGCTCTCCACTGACCTTTCTCCAGCAGTTCCTTGTCCCTCTTGAACTGGAGAGCCCAGAACTGGACACAATATTCCAGATGCAGTCCAACTAGGGCTGAGTAAAGGCAGAGGAGAACCTCCCTTGAGGTATTTGCCACAGTCTTCTTAACACACCCAAGTATGCTCTTGGTCTTCTTGGCCCCTAGGGCACATTGCTGTCCCATGGCTCACTTATCATTAAGCAGGAATTATGTCACAACTGAGGTCTGAATGGACTTCTAGAGGTCACATAGTCCAACCTTTGGCTCAAAGTGGAGCAGTCTTACACCTCAGATAAGATTACTCATGGTCATGAGCTCGAGTCAAGCTTTGAATATCTAGAGGGCAGAAGTCCCACAAGCTTTTTGGGTGTCTTGGTAGAGCATGAAGAAAGTCTTGCCTTATACTAAGCAGAATTTATCTTGCAGCAATTCGTGTCCATTGCCTCTTCTCTTTGCATTGTGAACCTGTGAGAAGAGTCCACCTCTGGCTTCTCTCTAATCTCATTTTAAGAAGCCAAACAAAGCACTTTGATATCCTGTTAGGCTTCTCTTCAAGCTGAACAAACACAGCTGGAAGTAACACACAAGAGGAATTAACAGTCAAAATGCTCAGGAAAGGAAAGAGGGGTTTGATAGAATTCTCTGCTGGGACCCCAAGGGCCTTAGCACAGCCACAAATGACCTGGGAAAGGGGATGAACAGTGAGGTGTAAGGGTAGTGAAGGACTGAAATGTGTCACTCAGAGAGGTGTTAGAAGCTCCATCCCTGGAAACATTCAACATTCAAGGTTGGCCTGGGCTCTCCCCAACCTGATCTAGTGAAAAGATTCATATGATTTGTAAGGACCTCAAAGCTCATCCAGTTCCAGCCTCCCTGCCATGGGCAGGGACACCTCACACCAACCCAGGTTGCTCAAGGCTTTATCCAACCTGGCCTTGAACACCTTCAGGGAGGGAGCATCCACAGCCTCCCTGGGCAACCTGTGCCAGTGTCTCACCACCTCCAATCTAGAGAATTTCTTCCTAATCTCCAGTCGCAATCTGCCCTCTTCCAGTTTCAATCCATTCCCTCTCATCCTGTCACTACAGCCCTTGTAAAAAGATCTTTACATCTTGTCTTAGGGGAAACTCTCAGACACAGGAAGGTTTCTGGGAAAACAAAACAATGCAGATGGATCCTTTAAATATTTTGGGGTGTAACAATGATGTTTCATTTCACTTTGTCTTCCATCAAAAGGGACCAGGCTGGGTCTTAAACCCTTGCTGGAAAGAATTTGTTCCTCATCTCCAGCCTAAATCTGTCCTCCTCCAGCTTCAATCCATTCCCTCTCATCCTGTCACTACAAGCCCTTGTACACAGTCCCTCCTCAGCTTTCTTCTAGACCCCTTTCAGGTGCTGGAAGGCCACCATAAGGTCTTCCTGCTCACTGTAGGCTCTTTGGACTAGATAACCTTTCAAGGCCCCTGCCAACACAATGCATTCTATGATGACTCTGCAGTGTTCTATGAGTTCAAAGTTTCCTGGTGATAGAGGTCTCAACACAATAAGAACAAGAGGTTGAGAGTAGAATTGCTGAAAGATCTTACAAGGCTTTGTGACCAAGCAGTAAAATGTTGTGTGAAACCCTGTGGTGCAAAACAATCTTAGCTTCATCCATCAAATAGTGGCCTGTGGCCTGATCATTACCACTCATAAGTGAGAGAGATTTGGGGGTTAAGATAAAGACTACCCATAAAGGACTATCTCAGTGCTCAGCAGCCATCAGAAAATAAATCAAATGTGAGGAGCTATCAGGAAAGAAGTGAAGAAGGCTGCAGAAAACAGAGTTACATTTCTGGGCAGCTGCAGATTTCTTAGGCAGTGAATACTACCTGCAATTCTCATCTTCTCATTTAAGAAAAGATGCATCAGAGCCTAAATGAGATTCCAAGAAGGACATATTTGATGATGCAAGAGCACAAAGTGGCTTCTGTACAGGGAATGATTTGGTGGGCTGGGAGTCTGCAAAAACTAAAATCAAAATTAGGGTGACCTGTGGGGATGTGGTGGAGACCTACAATGCCCTAACTGGCATGGCTGGATTGGATAGAGGTCAACTACTAGCCAGGTGGGGGTTGGGCTCTTCTCTCAGGCAACTAGCAAGAGAACAAGGAGACACAGTCTGAAGTGGTGCCAGGGGAGGTCTAGGCTGGATGTTAGGAGGAAGTTGTTGGCAGAGAGAGTGATTGGCATTGGAATGGGCTGCCCAGGGAGGTGGTGGAGTCACTTTGCCTGGAGGTGTTGAAGCAAAGCCTGGATGAGGCACTTAGTGCCATGGTCTGGTTGCTTGGCCAGGGCTGGGTGCTAGGTTGGACTGGCTGAGCTTGGAGGTCTCTTCCAACTTGGTTGATTCTATGATTCTAAGGTGATGTTGAATGTCTTCATAAATGCAATGTTTATCAGGGTCTCCTGCATTGACAGAACAAACCCAACATCTTTGTTAGGTGAGATTTCCTGTTTTCAAAGAAGCTGAAGCCAGTCCTGTAAAGGAGGTTTGTTACATTTTTTATAGTGACCTGCCAGATGCTGCACAGAAAACCCCAGAGAAATCTACCAGATGCTGCAGGGAGAAGCTAACAAAATCGATGTCAGACTAAATAGCTCCTTATACTTTGCAGTGGAAGAGGGTTAAAGGCATCTATAGATCTCTGTCCCTTAACTGGTGCTACTATAGCACATAGGTAGGCTGATAAGAGACTTCTATTAGAGAAAAGCTTTGGTCAGCAAGCAGCCAGCAAATCCAACCTTCAGTCCTTTGGAAAGGATTGTTCCCAGCCTTCTCACCTTGGGTTAAAGGATCTATATTTTTGCTACTTTGATTTAAAAACCCCACCTTGTTTTCAACCCAGTGGCTGCACCACACAGGAACAATCAAGAAACCAGAAGTCAAAGCTGTTAGACTTCAAAATGAAATAACTTCTTTCTAAGGGCCAGAGATAGTTGTCCAAGCAGAAGTAAATCCATTTGTGCTGTGAGAGTTGACAGGATCAGCTGTCCTGGGAGAATTCTTCCAAGACTCAGAGGCACTGCAAAGCAGAAAAGTGTTGGTGATAATGGAAAGAGGCCCAAAGAAAACATAGAGATTGTACTAAAGCTGTCTCAGGATTAACTTACTACCCACCACCACAGCTTAATTTATGGAGCAACCTTGTAGAAGAGATGTAAAGAGTGAGTGTGGTGCAGTGTAGCTTACAGCCCTGCGTGCACTGTGCTGGCTCAGGCTACAATTCACAGTATTGCACCATTTTTGCCTTTCAGGCAACTCTATCATAAGGGTTTGTTTCAAACAGGCTTTTCCTCCTCTAGTACTGCATCCTAGCAAGGAGAGTTCTCTGCCTAGGTGTTTCTTTAGAGGCAAAAGGTGCTGCTGCTGAAAAGAGCATCCCTAGAGATGCAGCAGACCAGCTGAGTGTTTTCAGGCGTAGCAGGGATTTAGCTCACATGGTTCTCGCACAGCCCTGTGTCCTCAGAGCACCCTGCTAAGTCTTCTGAGCTCCTGCAGGGTGACTGTGCCCAAATCCTGCAAGTGCAGGTTTCACCTGAAGTTCTGTGATTTGCAGATTGGTAGCTTGGTGCATTTCTGGCAGCACCCACAGCTTCCTTGGAGCCATGGTGGTGGAATCCCAGAGCCCCTTCAGAGGAAGCATGCTGGAAGGCAGCATGGTAGCAAGCTGCTCTCTTGGCACTCAGCCTCCAGCTGAGGCACTGCTTTGCAGCTGGTGAGCCAAGTTCTTCTTGGCCCAGGCATCCCTGCTTTGTAAGGGACAGTGCCACAGACCCTGCACTGTCAGCCAAAGGAAGGGTGAATATGGCACTGCTGTCCCAAGGTATGGTAACAAAATCTGGCTGGACTGCTGGTGCTTTTCCCTCTGAGGTCAGAAACATGCTTCAGTCTGACTGAAGAGCCTGGTGCTCTTTGAAGTTAAATACCCCTGGCCTGCATCCCATCAGCCTCAGAGATTCTGTTGTTTTGCTTTGCTGGGAAAGGCAGGAAGGAAGAGAGACCAAAGATGGTGCCTTGTTGGTTGGGTTGTTGTAACTGAATGGAGAAAAAGTAGAAACTGGCCAATTGACCAGACAGAGGAAAATGAAAGCTGAGGCCTAACACCAGCAGTTGTAAGACACAGCCTGGTCCCTTTTGATGGAAGACAAAGTGAAATGAAACATCATTGTTACACCCCAAAATATTTAAAGGATCCATCTGCATTGTTTTGTTTTCCTAGAAACCCTCCTGTGTCTGAGAGTTTCCCCTAAGACAAAAGGTAAAGATCTTTTTACAAGGGCTGTAGTGACAGGATGAGAGGGAATGGATTGAAACTGGAAGAGGGCAGGAAGAGGGCAGATTGAGACTGGAGATTAGGAAGACATTCTCTAGATTGGAGGTGGTGAGACACTGGCACAGGCTGCCCAGGGAGGCTGTGGATGTTCCCTCCCTAAAGGTGTTCAAGGCCAGGCTGGATGAGCCCTTGAGCAACCTGAGCTAGTGGGAGATGTCCCTGCCCGTGGCAAGGGTTGGAACTGGATGAGCTTTGAGGTCACTTCCAACCCAAACCATTCTATGAATCTACAAACCTCACACCCTTGGCTACCATCTACTCTTCTATCCAGCAGCTAAGAAGTCTCAGAGTTTTCTTTTAGCCCTATCAGATTCACACAAGCTTATGGACAAGTGACCTGAAGGACCTAACTGCAAAGATCTCCTTCCCTTCCAAATATGGGCCAGGAGGATGCTCAGAGGGCTGAAGCACCTCTGCTATGAGGACAGGCTACATGAGTTAGGGCTCTGCAGCCTGGAGAAGAGAAGGCTTCAAGGAGACCTTATAGTGGCCTTCCAGTATCTGAAAGGGACCTACTGGAAGGCTGGGGAGGGACTATTGACAAGGTCTTGTAATGACAGGACGAGGGGTAATGGGTTTAAACTGGCAGAGGGGAGATTGAAACTGGATGTTAGGGAAGGATTTACAGTGTGGTGAGACACTGGCACAGGTTGCCCAGGGAGGTTGTGAATGCTCCCTCCCTGAAGGTGTTCAAGGCCAGGCTGGATGAGTCCTTGAGCAACCTGAGCTAGTGGGAGATGTCCCTGCCCGTGGCAAGGTTGGAACTGGCTGATTTTTGAGGTCACTTCCAACCCAAACCATTCTCTGGCTCTATGTCTGTTAGTAATAAGATACAAGTAGGGCTTGTCAGACATCTGTGATGTTCTTGAACACAGATGTCTTTCAAACAGATTGGGGCTACTAAAGATGAGGTGCTTGGTCAGCCTGGATATTTTAAAGCAGTGGAATAGTCAGTGTCCATACTTTCAAACCAGAGACCCTATCTTATAAACTGCTCAAAGCAAAGAAGTGTGGCTGGTTTGGTTTGGCAGACTTACACTCACCTGGAGATTGGGTAGAGTAAGAGTGGAGGAGAGTGAAAATCACTGGCTTGGCATGCATGCAAAAGATCAGAACTGCAGTCAGGCACAGTCTGTCAGACACCCTCTGAGATCTGACAGGAGGTAAAAGTCAAACATGATAGTGAGAAGAAGCAGAACTTCCTTTGCCAAGCATCTTCTCTTCCATTGAGGTATTGGAGTGTCAGACTTGCAAGGGTATGAGGAGAAAATGTGGTAACTCAGGATAAAGGCAGAAAGTGACTAATGTGAGTGAGCAGAAGGATGAGAAAGAAGTAGGGATGGAACCAAACTCCTAAAGAGAGAAATGAACTCTCACAGGTAATTTTTCCTCCCCAGAATCACAAAACATTACAGGTTGGAAGGGATCTCCAGAGATCACTGAGTCCAACCCCCCCTCCAGAACAGGATCCCCTAGGGCAGGTCACACAGGAATGCAGCCAGGTAGGGTTTGAAAGACTCCAGAGAGGGAGACTCCACAACCTCTCTGGGCAGCCTGCTCCAAGGCTCTGGCACCCTCACTGTAAAGAAGTTTCTCCTCATGCTAAGGTGAAATCTTCTCTGTTCCAGTTTGTACCTGTTACTTGTTGTATTAATGGACACCACCACAAAGAGCTTGGTCTCAGCCACTTGGCACCCACCCCTCAGGTACTTGTACACATTGATCAGATCCCCTCTCAGCCTTCTCTTCTCCAGACTAAACAGCCCCAGGGCTCTCAGTCTCTCTCAGTAGGGGAGATGCTCAAGGCCCCCAGTCATCCTTGTGGCTCTCCATTGGACTCTCTCCAGCAAGCCCCTGTCTCTGGACACCATATTCCAAGTGTGGTCTTTCCAGGACAGAGCAGGGGGGCGAAGAACCTCCCTAGCCCTGCTGGCCACACTTTTCCTGCTGCATTTCAGGATGCCATTGGCACTCTTGGCCACAAGAGTACATTTTCATCTTTTTGGCTAGTGTTAAGTGTGATCAATATCAGTCCCTTTGCTATCTTAAGTATGAAGGGTCACAGAAAAGAATTGAGGAGAGGCTTCAGGAGGTCACCTGGTCCATGATCAATTATCCCTTTAGGATCAAACATTTGCCTACTTTGTTCCTCAGGACAGCTAAACTACTTGAGAGACTATCTTTACTCTTGGAAAGCTACTCCTCATGTGAAAGCTCACTCTGCTACAATTTTAGCCCTGTATTTCCTGGTTTGTACACAGGAGACATTCCCAGCCTCTTTGCAGAAGCCTTTAATGCATCTGAAGATTGCTATCACATCTCTTCTGCAGTGTTCCCCTCCTGGCAATTTTAGATTCCAAACCACAACCAAACTTACAGCTTTCCTGACTCCATTCTCCTTTACTTCCTAAGTGAATCACAGAATCACAGAACCAGTCAGGGTGGAAGGGACCACAAAAATCATGCAGTTCCAACCACCCTGCCATGGACAGGGACATCCTACTCTAGATGAGGCTGGCCAGAGCCTCACCCAGCCTGCCCTTAAACACCTCCAAGGATGGAGCCTCAACCACCTCCCTGGGCAACCCATTCCAGCCTCTCATCACTCTCCTGCTCAACAACTTCCTCCTCACATCCAGGCTGACTCTCCTCACCTCCAGCTTTGCTCCATGAGAGTGTGAAGCTTTTTTGCTTACCTCTCTCCTGAGGGAGGTGGCTACACAAGCCTTTAGAATCATCTGGAGAGAAGGCACACACACAAGTCCTGAGCAAATGAAACAGCCTACACCTGTACCTGCCTGGAATCACAGAATGCATTGCCTTGCAAAGGACCCTTGAGGATCATCCTTGTCAAACCACCTTGCAGTGGGCATCTGCTGGATATAGGCTGGATGTTAGGAGGAAGTTGTTGGCAGAGAGAGTGATTGGCACTGGAATGGGCTGCCCAGGGAGGTGGTGGAGTCTCTGTGCCTGGAGGTGTTGAAGCCAAGCCTGGCTGGGGCACTTAGTGCCATAGTCTGGTTGCTCGGCCAGGGCTGGGTGCTAGGTTGGGCTGGCTGAGCTTGGAGCTCTCTTCCAGCCTGCTTGATTCTGTGATTCTATGAATTCTTTACAAAACAACTGGTGGACTCATTCCTCAGAGTGCCACATGAGGGAAAACCAGATAGCTCTGAATTTCACTCCTAACTGGGAAGGACAAGCATGCTGATGAGGTGTTTATTTCTCCTTAGGATTACAACTGCAGCTCGTAAGCCCAGGAGCCTGTCTGGCTGCTGAAGGTTACTGCCATGCTGTAGCACTGTAAATGCCAGGGTCAGCAATTGCTGGGCTCCATTTAAGCTCTCTCTTCCATTTATACCCTTGAAAGGGAAAGAGAAAAGAAAAGGAAAGGTAGAAAGAGATTCTGCTTCTATTCCTGTTAAAGGGAACGCAACAGGATCCTGCAGGCTGTAGGTGTTGCTAGGAAAGTACTGCACAAGCTGGGCTGCCTCTTTCACTCTGCTAGCTCTCTGCCTTCTACCAGCTGAGAATGCCATGGAAACAGAGGTTGGGAAGCAAAAGCTGGGCAGGTTGAGGAGCAGGGATTTCAGGGCTGTTTTTTTAGGACCCATATCAAAGGAGACTTTCTTTGGCCTGACAGTGTGAAAGCTCCTGCCCCATATCTAGTCACCTCTGTGGCAGTGGGTGCTAGGTTGGACTAGATGAGCTTGGGGGTCTCTTTCAACCTGGTTGATTCTATGATTTTATGATTCCCACTGGACAAAGGCAAACCATCTGACAAGGTCAGTGCAGGAGATGATTCAGTAGCTCCTAAGCAGTGATTTAAAATAAAATTAAAACAATTAGGAAAATGAGGCATGAGAATACAAAATTATCTTTAAGTGCAAGCAAATCAACCCAGTTTACCTTCCTCCAAACTGGTGCACCCAGGGGCAGTGAATGAATGGTGTGAACTGGCAAGGGTGAACACGGGCAGTGAAAAATGACAGGATCACAGAATGGGCTGGGTTGGAAGGGACCTCCAGAGCTCATCCACTCCAACCCCCTCTGCAGGCAGCAGGGACATCCTCAACTAGATCAGGTTGCTCAGAGCCCTGTCCAGCCTCAGCTTGAGTATCTCTAGGGATGGGGCCTCAACCACCTCCCTGGGCAACCTGTTGCAGTGTTCCAGCACACCTATGGTGCGGAACTTGTTCCTAACATCCAATCTAAATCTGCTCTGCTCTAATTCCAAACCACGGCCCCAGGTCCTGTCCCTGCAGGCCTTTGCAAACAGTCTCTCTGCAGCCTTCTTGTAGCCCCCTTCAAGTACCAGCAGGCTGCTATTAGGTCTCCCTCTCTTCTCCAGATTGAACACTCCCAGCTCCCTCAGCCTGTCTCACAGCAGAGCTGCTCCAGCCCCCAGTCATTTTGTGGCCCTCTTCTGGACCTACTCCATCAGGTCCATGTCCTTCCTGTATGAAATATAAACCTGGGTTTGAAAGTTAGTTATCTTCTCCTGAATGAGTCTTCATCTTGCAAATCAGCATCTGGCTTTCTCATTGTTGTGCTGTTCTCACTTGTCTGCATCACTAAAAGCCTGACCTTGATGGTGGCAAATGAAGAACTTGTAACAGCAGTATCTCAGTCCAGGTCACAGTCAGTAGGCCACAGAATCACAGCATTATTTTGGTTGGGAAAGACCTCTAAGAATATTGACCCCATCTGTCAAACTAACAGCACCATGGCCATTAAACCACATCCCAGAGTGCCATGGCCACACATTTCCTGAGTACCTCCAGGGATGGGGACTGCACTGCCTCCCTGGGCAGCCTGTGCCAGTCTCTGACCTCTCTTGCAAGAAAGAATTTTTATCTAATCTCCAACTTAAACCTCTCCTGATACAATTTCAGGCCATTTCCTCTCTTTCTGGAGAAGAGATCAACCTGCACCTCACTCCAACCTGCTTCCAAGCAGTTGTAGGTCTATAGCTCACAGTTGTAGGTCTATAGCCTGCAGTTGTAGGTCTGCAGCTCGCAGTTTTAGGTCTGTAGCTCACAGCTGTAGGTCTACAGCTCACAGTTGTAGATCTGTAGCTTGCAGGTGTAGGTCTGTAGCTCGCAGTTGTAGGTCTATAGCTCACAGTTGTAGGATAGCTCACAGTTGCAGGTCTGTAGCTCACAGTTGTAGGTCTGTAGCTCACAGCTGTAGGTCTATAGCTCACAGTTGTAGGTCTGCAGCTTGCAGCTGTAGGTCTGTAGCTCACAGTGGAGCTGCCATGATTCAAGCATTTCTCCTTATCAGGTACTCCCAATGTGCACAGTTCTAACCCTCAGTGAAAGTGGGGCAAGACATCTTGCCTGAGTTTGCAGGGAAGAATCACTAAGCTAAATGCAAATGCTTTTGAAACTGCTGGCCTGGGCCCCAAAGAGCTCAGCCAGTGGAACTAAATTCCCATCAGCCTCGGGATCCAGACCTTCAAACATGTACACAGATGCTGTAGAGCTGCTGCAGCTCAGCTGCCTTAGTGATGACCCTTTGGGGCTGGGTTGAAGTTTGGACTGGATGACCTTCGAGGGCTCTTCCAACCAGATGTATTCTGTGATGTACAGGTGGAGGTGCCAGACATTCTCAGGCCCACCAAAGCCAATCAGTGTACCCAGCAGCTGTGCACTATGGCCTGCATCTCCTGTTCCTCCTGTCTGTCAAGGGGAATCTTACTGAGAGCAGAATTCTGCTGTTGTTCCTTTTCTCGTGGTGACATTTTTTTCCTCCATAACTGTGTTTTCACAGTCTTTCAAGAGCTTCCTTAATATGGTTTTGTAATTAAAGGGCAATTTTCTTGCATGTGGTGATGTAGCTGCAACAGCCTTTTCCAATGGCAGTGTAGCAGCATAGGAGTCATTGGAAATGACCTGCAGAGCTCCTCAAGGCCAAAGCAGGATCACTGCTCTTGTGGGAGAGCTGCTCCAGCCCTCAACCCATCTTTGTGGCCCTGCTCTCCAACAGATCCACATCCTTCTTGTGTTGAGGACTCCAGAGCTGGGCTCTGATTTTCTGAAAGGTGAT
This sequence comes from Pogoniulus pusillus, assembly GCF_015220805.1. NCBI lineage: Eukaryota > Metazoa > Chordata > Aves > Piciformes > Lybiidae > Pogoniulus > Pogoniulus pusillus. The sequence goes on along the minus strand of NC_087288.1, from coordinate 2,487,541 downwards.
GTGCACTGGAAAAAGCAGTAGAGGAAGCCTGTGAATGGTAGTGGCTGCTGCAAGGGGTCTTAGCCTGTGACAAAATTGTCTGCCCTTGGTGTTGGACAGTTCTGTGGCAGTGCCTGCACATTGCAGTGAGGCTTTCAGGGCAGCAAGAGCTGTAGGTTCTCTGCCCTGCGTTCTGAATAAGTGCATTTGAATAATCAAACAGCAGCAGCAGCAGCTGCTGGCAACTAGGTATAAAGAAAACCCAGTCTGATAGCACCTTCCAGAGAGTGAGTTTGGGACAGCACAGCGTTTTGTCTCTTCATGAGAGACCATGCCATGCAGACTGCTCTTCTTCCAGTCTGTGATGTGCCAGCTGGAAGGGGCGAGGTTGTGACCTCTTTGTTTTCCCAGCGGAGCTGAGTGGCAGCAAAGAGCACACCAGCACCTGCAATGACCCAGCCTGTGTTGTCCTCTGAACCTTTTGTTACGTTTTCAGATCTTTGCTTTGGCTTTCCACTCGTTCTCAGAGCTCAGCCTGGCAAGCACATTAGTGCATAGGATGTGTTTTTAAAGCAGAGGTTGGCTGGAGAGTGCAGCTATCATGGCACGCTCACATCAGTGTGTTTACTTTGAAAGCTGCACTCAGGCCAGGATAAATCACTGCTTTCTGTAGTTGGCTGCAGAGCAAAGTCTTTAGCTGAACTATGGCTTCCAGGTGAATTTTGTCTGCTTCTGACAGCTAAAGTTCAACCAGCCTGGAGAATTCCTCAAAACAGACATTCACAGGGAGGTAATGAAAAGTACTAGGGGAGGGCAAACACTTCTGATAAGTGAAAATAACTGGAATTGCTTACAGTGAAGACAACTGCAAGAGCAAATACTGGGTTAAGGACCAGCTTCAGCCTTTAAAGGCTGCCTCACCTACACCATGCTGGGTTGCAGCAACAAGAGCATCACTGGCAGATATAAAGAAGTCACTGTCCTGTTCTGCTCAGTGCTGCTCAGACCACACCAGGAGCATGCAGTTTTGATCCCTACTATATAGAAAAGGTATGGACAGGATGGAAAATGTCCAGAAAAGAGCTATGAGAATGATCAGAGGACTGGAAGCCATGTGAGAAAAGGCTGAGATCTGGGTTTGTTCAGCCTTCAGAAGAGAAAGTTTAGGTGAAAGTTTAGCACCATGGACCAGAAGATAAAAGTGTAGCTACCAGGAGGTGGAGAATGGCAATGAAGCTGGTGAGGGGCCTGGAGCACAGCCCTGTGAGGAGAGGCTGAGGGAGCTGGGGGTGTGCAGCCTGCAGCAGAGGAGGCTCAGGGCAGAGCTCATTGCTGTCTACAACTACCTGAAAGTAGGTTGTAACCAGACAGGGTTGGTTTCTTCTGCCAGGCAGCCAGCAGCAGAACAAGGGGACACTGTCTCAAGTTGTACCAGGGGAGGTTAGGGGGAAGTAGTTGGCAGAGAGAGTGCTTAGCACTGGAATGGGCTGCCCAGGGAGGTGGTGGAGTCGCTGTCCCTGGAGGTGTTCAAGCAAAGCCTGGATGAGGCACTTAGTGCCATGGTCTGGTTGACTGGCTAGGGCTGGGTGCTAGGTTGGACTGGATGAGCTTGGAGCTCTCTTCTAACCTGCTTGATTCTATGATTCTAAGGGGTGCCATGGAAAAGACAAGGGGTAATGTGTACAGGTTACTGCTGGGGATGTTCCAGTTGAACTACAGAAGAAAATTTGTCACCATGAGAACAGACACTGGAATCATCTCCCAGGGGCAGCAGTGGATCCCCCTGCACTGGTCAGTTTCAAGACTCAGCTCACCAGGGTGCTGGGGCAGCTCATTTCAACTCTACTTTTACCTGGAAAGATTGGCCCAGATGATCCTTGGGGTCCCTTCCAAGCTGGCACTCTGTGCTTGTGCTGAGTCTGTGCTTATCAAAAGCAAGGGCTGATGTAGGTGTGGCACCATAAGGGATCCAAACTGAGCTGCCTCGAACGTGTTGCAGTTTCACAGCCATGGCAAGCTTGCTATTTGAAAACCCGAGCCCACGAGTTATTTTGAGTCAGCTGCACAAACCCAATGACTTCCTGCCACTTCAGGCCCAGTTTTAAATGGGTAGCACATCACAAGCAATGAAGTTCATTATTGCAAGGGATTATTTAGACATCTGATGAAACTCTGAGCTCTGTCAATGTGTGAATTGCCAAGTAGAAGATCCCAAATTAGTTCTGGTCAGGAAAATATTCCTTACTGTGTTATCACACCTTTATGGAGACTGCAGATAAGTTCTGTGCCATTCTCAGAAGCTTAGGAGACAAGATATCAGAGCCTCCACATTGTTTGCTTTATTAGTCATTCTCTTTGGGTACACAGGTATATACATTTCATTTTTCCCCACTAAAGTATTTCAGATACTGAAATCATAGAATCATAGAATGGTTTAAGTTGGAAGGGATCTCAGAGGTCAGCCAGTTCCAACCCCCCACCATAGGCAGGGACACCTTCCCCTAGAACAGGTCGCTCAAGACTTCATCCAACCTGGTCCTGAACACCTCCAGGGAGGTTGTGGAGCACAGAAGCACAGAATGTGATCAAAGATCCCATTCTGTGCTTCTGTGCTCCACAACCTCCCTGGGCAACCTGTGCCAGTGTCTCACCACCCTCACTGCAAACAACTTCCAGTTTCAATCTCCCCTCTGCCAGTTTAAACCCATTCCTTCTCGTCCTGTCACTACAAGACCTTGTCAATCATAGAATCATAGAATGAACTAGGTTGGAAGAGAGCTCCAAGCTCATCCAGTCCAACCTAGCACCCAGCCCTGGCCAATCAACCAGACCATGGCACTAAGTGCCCCAGCCAGGCTTGGCTTCAACACCCCCAGGCACACAGACTCCACCTCCCTGGGCAGCCCATTCCAATGCCAATCACTCTCTCTGACAACAACTTCCTCCTAACATCCAGCCTAGACCTCCCTTGGCACAGCTTGACACTGTGTCCCCTTGTTCTATTTCTAGTTGCCTGGCAGAAGAGATCAACCCCCAACTGGCTACAGCCTCCCTCTCCAGCCCTCCTGTAGTCCCTTTCAGATACTGGAAAGCCACTCCAAGGTCTCCTCAAAACCTTCTCTTCTCAAGGCTGAAATGCCTCAATTCTTATAGCCTGTCCTCACAGCAGAGCTGCTGCAGCTCTCTGAGCACCTTCGCAGCCCTCCTCTGGACTCGCTCCAACAGTTCCATGTCCTTCTTGTGTCAGAACTGTACACAGCAAGATAATAATCCACTTGGAAAGGAGGATTGGAATCCACTTGGAAAGGTTTGGTTTATTCAGTTAACCCATTCCTCCTCCTGACAGCTAATGGGCATCCTTTTATATACACACACAACTGAGAATGCAATTAAACAGAGGTGAACTAATAAGATGCTGGTATTGATTAAGAAGAGCCAGGTAATTTTAGAGTTGAGTCTCTGGTTATAGTATTAGCAGGAACCAAAGCACTCTCTGGTATAGCAGCACATATGGTACATCATATCACCCACTGTTCTGAGAAGCCCTGTTAGACAGCCATATGTGCTGACAAAAGTCTCTGCTTCTTCAGGGGCTTAGTTGAGATTGAGTGGCTGGGGGGGTTGTTTTCTTTTTTGTTTGTCTCCAAATGTCCTTGATTTACTGGTTTACATCTAAATTGGAACCTCTAAACTGTAAATATTCATGCTCAGTTTTAAAATGCTACAGGATGCATGGTTTCAGCCTGAAATACCAAGCTGCACTTCTAGCAGACAAGCACAAGCAAATCCTCCATGCTCAGGAGCTATGAAGAAAGGTTTCTGTTCTTCTGTTGCAGTCTAAGCAACATTCATTCCATCACCTAAACCTTTTGCCATTGGAATGGGCTGCCCAGGGAGGTGGTGGAGTCACCATCCCTGGAGGTGTTCAAGAGAAGTCTGGATGAGGCACTTAGTGCCATGGTCTAGTTGACTGCATAGGGCTGGGTGATAGGTTGGACTGGATGCCCTTGGAGGTCTCTTCCAACCTGGTTGATTCTATGATTCCCCACCTTACTCCCTTCCAGAACACACTTCTTGATGTGGCTTTCCTAATGGAGGCTCAGGGGTGACCTCATTGCTGTCTACAACTACCTTAAGGGAGGCTGTAGCCAGGTGGAGTTGGGCTCTTCTGCCAGGCAACCAGCAACAAAACAAGGAGACACAGTCTCAAGCTGTGCCAGGGGAGGTCTGGGCTGGATGTTAGGAGGAAGTTGTTGGCAGAGAGAGTGATTGGCATTGGAATGGGCTGCCCAGGGAGGTGGTGGAGTCTGTGTGGCTGGAGGTGTTGAAGCCAAGCCTGGCTGGGGCACTTAGTGCCATGGTCTGGTTGGTTGGCCAGGGCTGGGTGCTAGGTTGAACTGGCTGAGCTTGGAGCTCTCTTCCAACCTGCCTGATTCTGTGATTCTATGGTTGTAGCACTCCAGTCCTCATTTCATAGCCTCACAGAACAGCTTAGGTTGGAAGGGACCTTAGGTATAATCATAGAATCATAGAATGTTAGGTTGGAAGGGACCTCAGAGTTCATCTGCTCCAACCTCCCCACCATGGGCAGGGACACCTCTCAGCTAGACTCAGCTGCTCAGGGCCTCATCAAGCCTGGCCTTGAACACCTCCAGGGAGGAGGAATCCGCATCCTACCTGGGTAACCAATTCCAGAGTCTCACCACCCTCATACTGATGAACTTCTTCCTAAGATCCAGTCTAACTTTCCATCAGCTTCAAACCATTCTCCCTTGTCCTGTCTCTAGACAGCCTCATGAAAAGTCCCTCTGCAGCCTTCCTGTTGGATTCCTACAGGTACCGTAAGGAACCACCCTTCTAGAGCAGAACTTGCTCCTAGCATCCAACCTAAATCTGCTCTGAATTCCAAACCACTCCCCCTCATCACTGCAGACCTTTATAAAAAGTATCCCCCAGCCTTCTTGTAGCCCCCTCCAGGTACTGGCAGGCTGCCATTAGGTCTCCCTGGAGCCTTCTCTTCTCCAGGCTGAACAGCCCCAGCTCCCTCAGCCTTTCCTCAAAGCAGAACCACTGCAGTCCTTGGATCATCTCTGTGACCCTCCTCTGGACTCTCTCCAACAGTTCTATGTCCTTCTTAGGCTGAGGACACCAGAACTGGATGCAGTATTTGAGGTGGGATCTCAGCAGAGCAGCCATGGAGCAGAATCCCCTCTCTTGCCTTGCTGCCCACACTCCTCTGGCTGTAGCCTAGGATACAATTTGCCTCCTGGGCTGTATTTTACCTCTTCTCTTTCAGTATCCAGTTTACACACACACTCTGTGAGTTCTCTGTGGTTTGAAGAGTGGAAACATCCCATAGGAAATGTATGTAAATAGCAGCAGTTATGGGACAACAAATACTGAATCTTTTGTGAGTCAGCTTTGGCGGCTCTGAATAAAATGGGTATAGAAGAGAGCTCACCACAATGAAAAGGATATTGTAGGGTATTTGCTTAAAGGAAAAGTTAAAGCATGGGAATAGACACTAAAAATAAGGCTGGACTGAAAAGGGATTTTACAATGGCAATTTAGAGTGAGAGCAGTACAAAATCTTCATAGAATCATGGAATCACAGAATGGCTTAGGTTGGAAGGGATCTCAGAGATCATCTCCTCCAAACTCCCTGCCATGACAGGGACACCTCTCAACGAGACTCAGCTGCTCAAGGCCTCATTCAACCTGGCCTTGAACCCCCCCAGGGAAGAGGCAGACATAACCTGCCTGGGCAGCCTGTTCCAGAGTCTGCAGTACCACCCTTGTAGTGAAGAACTTCTTCCTAAGATCCAGTCTGTCCCTGCTGTCTCTCAGCCTCAAACCATTCCTCCTTGTCCTGTCTCTAGACACCCTTATGAGAAGTCCTTCTGCAGGAAGGGGATCATCTTTGTGGCCCTCCTCTGGACTCTCTCCAACAGTTCTATGCCCTTCTTATGTTGGGGCACCAGAACTGGAGGCAGGATTGGAAGTGAGGTCTCAGCAGAGCAGAGTCAAGGGGCAGAACCTCCTCTCTTGCCCTGCTGCCCACACTTCTCTGGCTGCAGCCTTCCTGCAGGATCCCTTCAGGTACTGGAAGGCAGCTCTAAGGTCCCCCTGGAGTCTTCTCTTCTCCAGGCTGAACAACCCCAGCTCCCTCAGCCCTTCCTCGTAGCAGAAGTGCTCCAGCCCTCTGTTTGGAAGGCTCCCAAACCTTGGAACATTTGCAATGAAATCTCTGCTATAGTGTCTTTAATGGGAATGAAAAGACACTTCAGCTAACCCAAAAGTAGGGCATTTGACTTCTTTGACAGAAAAATTCCTTCACTAAAGGAGCTGAGCTGGTTTCCTGTAGGCTTCACTAAAGAGTTTGACTTAGTTTGACTTAGCACCTGGTGAGGTTCTGTGAAACAATTAGCACAATACCTGGGAAGCACATAATGAGTGGCCTCAGAAATTGGAGTCTGCAGAGCTGTCTGGCAGCATAGCCTCATCCCTGGGTAGTGTATCTCTGGTGGCTTTCCTTCTGACTACATTGCACAGCCTTCAACCCTCTCTTCAATGACCTAAAAGTAAACACAAAATCAGCATTAATAAAAGCTGTGGGTGAGATGAGGGCTGCCAGAGTGGTGACTAACAGTGACTAGAGCTAAGTCAGAGTGGTTTGGGTCAGCTGGTGGCTTTGTGTCCAGTTCTGGGCCCCTCAAGTCAAGAGAGATGTTGAGATGCTGGAAGGTGTCCACAGAAGGGCGACAAAGCTGGTGAGGGGCCTGGAACACAAACCCTATGAGAAGAGACTGAGGGAGCTGGGGGTGTGCAGCCTGCAGCAGAGGAGGCTCAGGGCAGAGCTCATTGCTGTCTGCAGCTCCATGCAGGGAGGCTGTAGCCAGGTGGGGTTGGGCTCTTTTCCCAGGCAAGCAACGACAGAAGGGGACATGGTCTCAAGCTGTGCCAGGAGAGGTCTAGGCTGGATGTTAGGAGGAAGTTGTTGGCAGAGAGAGTGATTGGCATTGGAATGGGCTGCCCAGAGAGGTGGTGGAGTCGCCATACCTGGAGGTGTTGAAGCCAAGCCTGGCTGGGGCACTTAGTGCCACGGTCTGGTTGACTGGATAGGGCTGGGTGCTAGGTTGGGCTGGCTGAGCTTGGAGGTCTCTTCTAGCCTAGTTGATTCAAACTGGAACACAGGAAGTTCCACCTCAATACAACTGTAAGGGTTCTGAAGCCCTGGAGCAGACTGCCCAGAGAGGTTGTGCAGTCTCCTCTGCTTTCTCTTGAGACTTTCAAAGGCCATCTGGGCACACTCCTGTGTGACCTGCCCTGGGTGATCCTTCTTTGGCAGGAAGGTTGGACTTGATGATCTCCAGAGGCCACTTCCAACCCTTACCATTGTATAATTGTCTGATTCTATGAAGGGAGCAAAAAAAAATACCTCTTTAATTCAGACTTATGTTCCTTTCACTTTTAACTACACAAAGGTTTGAGTTCAAGACAGAGCTAAGTGGGTGAAATGTGAGGATTTATGAAAGGCAGTGTCAGGCTGAGTAATCCAGCACCCTTTTTTCCTCCTTAACTCCACAGATCTCTGGTACACAGATGAAATTTGTTTTCTCTCAGCTCCATTTGGTTGTTCCACAAATAGATTTAATTGTGGTTAAGTGTTAAGCCCATTTCTTTCCAAAACAAGGGGAAAAAAAAACCCCAACAACCTTTCAAATGGAAAGGATATTAGTTAGTATAGAAAATCTGCAAATACAAAGTGTAAATGTTTATATTTACATCCCCCTGGGCTGAGTGGGCAGAGGCTGACATCCATGTGGAAAGACATTAATATGCATTGGTGAGTATAAATAGCCCCCCAAAAAAGACATTGATTGAGAGATGATGGTAGAAGGGTTCTTGCCCCACTCTTTATCTAAGTATACAGGACAGGTTTAAAGTCTCATGTGAAATATTTGGGGGTTTAGCTGCTGGTTTGGCCCCACTGTAGTACCAGCACCCACCTCCTGCTCTGCTTTATGGCCTCCGTGGGCTCTGCATATTAATCATCCAGGGATGGGGCCTCAACCACCTCCCTGAGCAGCCTGCTTCAGTAGTTCTCCACACACATTGTGAAGAACTTCCTGATGATGTCCAGCCTAAATCTGCTCTGCTCCACTTGCAAACCACTGCCCCTCTAAGTCCTTCCAAACAGCCCTGCCCCAGCCCTCCTGCAAGTCCCCTTCCGAAACACAGCTCTAAGGTCTCAACCACATCCCTGTGCAACCTGTTCCAGTATTTCACTGTCTCATTAGAAAGAGCATTTGTGGACAACAGGTTACTAACAAGTCACAGAATAGAATCGAATCAAATAGAATGGAACAAAATAGAAGGGAATAGAATGGAATGGAATGGAATGGAATGGAATGGAGTAGAATACGATAGAATAGGATAGAATAGAATAGAACAGAACAGAATAGAATAGAATATGATAGAATAGGACAGAATATACTACAATAGAATGGAATGGAACAGAATAGAATAGAACAGAACAGAATAGAATATGATAGACTAGGGTAGGATAGAATAGAATAGAATAGAATAGAATAGAATAGAATAGAATAGAATAGAATAGAATAGAATAGAATAGAACAGTACAGAACAGAATAGAATATGGTAGAATAGGATAAAATAGATTAGACTAGAATGAAATGGAATAGACTAGAATAGAATGGAATAGAATAGAACAGAACAGAACAGAACAGAACAGAACAGAACAGAACAGAACAGAATGATAGAATAGGATAGGATAGAACAGAATGGAATGGAATGGAATGGAATGGAATGGAATGGAATGGAATGGAATGGAATGGAATGGAACGGAATAGACTAGAATAGAATGAAAAATAATAGAACAGAATAGAATACGATAGAACAGGATAGAACAGAACAGAACAGAACAGAATAGAATAGAATAGAATAGAATCAGTCAAGGTCAGAAGGGACCACAAGGATCATCCAGTTCCAAACCCCCTTGCCGTGGGCAGAGCCTCATCCAGCCTGGCCTTAAACACCTCCAGGGATGAGGCCTCCACCAGCTCCCTGGGCAACCTGTTCTAGACTCTCACCACTCTCATGCTGAAGAACTTCCTCCTAACATCCAGGCTGAGCCTGCCCTGGACAACCCCAGGGCTGTGAATCTGCTATCTGTTTTCATCACTTCTCTTAGGATTTTTAATTCCACCATCCCATGGTCAGTGTCACCAAGGTGGGCCCTGACATTTAAGTCTACTTATTAGAATAGTCTTCCTCTTAGGAAATTTGAGGTCTTAACTTCCTTCAGTCTTGTAGGGTCTGAACTCACCTCAATGCCTGATCCTCTATTTTAATGAAGCCACTGAAGAACAATTAGGCCAAGAGCAGATCTCTGCAGGATGTGCTCAAAGCACCCCACTGGATGATTAGCAATTTACATAGACAGTTCCATTTTGCAGCCTATTACTTGGCTACTTTTTAATTTGCTTTAATTAGGAGGCTGCATTGATTTGGTGTATTCTTCTATCTATATTTTTTAATCAGAATGTCATGAATCTAAAAATATGCCCCCAATAACAGCCTTAACCATGCTGTTCAGCCAGCCAGAAGCAATATCAGATTGCTTTGATAAGATACAGTCAACAAAGCCACGTTGATTGCCATTAATTAAACACCTTCCTCTCCTTCCTTGCTGATTGCATTCCCTAGCAGCCTCTTTGTGAGTCTGCCCAAAAGTCCTGTGCAGTTGATTGGCCTATTGTTTCAAGGGGATGACACTTGGAAGGGAAAAAAGCATGGAAAGGAGAGAAGGAAAAATTGTAGGGAACAGAAGTTTTACCTCTCTGTCTGTTTTGCTGCTCCCTTGGGCACTGGCTGTGCTGAAAGGAGGCTCAGCATAGCGTCATAGAATGGGTTGGGTTGGAAGGGACCTCCAAAGGTCATTGAGTCCAATCCCTCCTGCAGCCAGCAGGGACATCCTCCACTAGATCAAGTGGCTCAGAGCCTTGTCAAGCCTCACCTTGAATATCTCCAGGGATGGGGACTCAACCCCATCCCTGGGCAACCTGTTGCAGTGTTTCATAGAATCAACGAGGTTGGAAGAGACCTCCAAGCTCAACTCCAGAGACTGCAACTCCACCACCTCCCTGGGCAGCCCATTCCAATGCCAATCACTCTCTCTGACAACAACTTCCTAACAACATCCAGCCTAGACCTGCCCTGCCACAACTCCAGACTGTGTCCCCTTGTTCTGCTGTTGATTGCCTGGCAGAAGAAACCAACCCCACCTGGCTACAGCCTCCCTGCAGGCAGCTGCAGACAGCAATGAGCTCTGCCCTGAGCCTCCTCTGCTGCAGGCTGCACACCCCCAGCTCCCTCAGCCTCTCCTCACAGGGCTCTGCTCCAGGCCCCTCCCCAGCCTTGCTGCCCTTCTCCAAACACCTTCCAGCACCTCAACATCTCTCTTGAATGGAGGTTTCAGTACCCTCATAGTGCAGAATTTGTTCCTCATCTCCAATCTAAATCTGCTCTAGTTCAAAGCCATTGCCCTCATCCTGTCCCTGCAGGCCTTTGCAAACAGTCTCTCTGCACCCTTCTTGTAGCCTCTTTGGGCACTGACAGGCTGCTATGAGGCCTCCCTGGAGCTTTCTCTTCTCCAGTCTGCACACCTCCAGCTCCCTCAGCCTGTCCTCATAGCAGAGATGCTCCAGCCCCCTGATCATTTTCATGGCCTACTCTGGACCCATTCCATCAAGTCCATATCCTTCCTGTGTTGAAGATTCCAGAGCTGGACACAGCACTCCAGGTGAGCTGTTACGAGAGCACACTTGTTTAGGACAAAGCCTGCCCCAGCCTCAGCAGACAGTGTTTTTTTCCTGTTATTTTGATGAAAAAAACTCTTTAATTTTTCATAATTAGAGGAATTATTTAATTTGAAGAATGCATCCCCTAAAGTAGCAGAATAGAAATGGCAAAGGGGAAACTGTTCCAGGGGAAGTTTATGTTGGATATTAGGAAAATTTCTTTGCTGCAAGAGTGGTCAGGATTTGAAAGAAGGCTGCCCAGAGAGATGCTGGAGTCACCATCCCTGGAGGTGTTCAAGCAAAGCCTGGATGAGGCATTTAGTGCCATGGTCTGGTTGGTTGGTCAGGGCAGGGTGATAGGTTGGGCTGGATAAGCTTGGAGGTCTCTGCCAACCTGGTTGATTCTATGTTAGGGGTTGCCACAGCAGGACCACACAATCTAGCTCAGGGCACACAGGAACACATCCAGACAGGCCTGGAAAGGCTCCAGACAAGGAGACTCCACAGCCTCTCTGGGCAGCCTGTGCCAATGGTCTGGGACCCTTACAGTAAAGAAGTTCCCCCTGGTGTTGAGCTGGAACCTGCTGTGCTGCAGCTTCCATCCATTGCTCCTTGTCCTATCCCAGGGAGCAGTGAGCAGAGCCTGTCCCCCCCTCACTGTCCAACTGTTTCCATGGGGAAACACTGTCTACTGGAGTCCAACGGGAATCTCCCCAGAAGGAGCTTGTCCCCATCACCCCTCATCCTCTCCCTGGGACTCCTTGTCAAAAGGGAATCTCCATGCTCATGGTAGCCACCCTTTATGCACTGGTCCACAGCAGTAAGGTCTCCCCTAAGCCTTCTCTTCTCAAGGCTGAACAGGATGACCTTTGAGGCTCCCTTCCCACTCAATGCATTCTGTGATGTTGCTGACTGCAGGGGATGCTATGATTCTATGGTGGTGTTGGGTTGATGGTTGGACTTGATGGTCTTGGAGGTCTTCTCCAACAGGAACAATTCTGTGATTCTACCATTCCATGATTCTGTATAGCTGGTGCTGGGCACTGCTTTTTCTCTGTTCAGTCTGTTAAGGGAGGAGGCCTGGAGCCAGGCTCTGCTCAGTGGTGTCCACTGACAGGACGAGGGGCACTGGGTGCAAGCTGGAGCAGAGGAGGTTCCACGTGAACAGAAAGCAAAACCTTTTCACTGTGAGAGTGACAAAATGCTAGAAGAGGCTACCCAGAGAGGTTGTGGAGTCTCCTTTTCTCTGAAGACATTGAAAACCCACACAAATGCTTTCCTGTGTGACCTGCCCTAGGTGATCCTGCTCTGGCAGGGGAGTTGAATTTGATGATTTCCAACCTCTAATGTGCTGTGTGATCCTGTGATCATACACCACAGCAGAAAAACAGAAAGCAAAACTGAAGAGAGCTTCCTGGGTAACAAATCAGACTGCATCTGCTTCTATCCATCATGCAACACAACCTCCTTCCCAATTCAATCAAGCCCCAAGCTGGCTGCTTTTGACTTTATCACTAAAACCTGAACCTGAACCCAGAACCTGAACTGAAACTCTTCTTTGAATTTCAAGCCTGGAGTCAATCTATGCCAAATCCTCTCTGCCTATAAGCTGTACTGCTGCCACTGAGTTTCAAAAGCTCTCCTCCTGCATTGATCTTGATATTTATAGGCAGTGATCATATCTCCTTCCAGCTCTTGATATAGTGCCCTAAGAGCCAACCTACCATAGGCTCCTCATCCCCTAATTGTCCTCTTAGCCATTTGGAAAATGCATTGAGGCTTGAGATCATCACTTTTGAAGACAGATGACCAAGGCTGCTTAAAGTAGCCTGCATCAGAACTCCCCAAACTACTCTGAACTTGCATCTACAGGCTGGAGAAAGCAAGGTGGGAGGAGGTTTTTCCACAGAGGTAGACAAGAAGGACATCTTCTTTTTATTTGGATATCTTCTTTTCACCTAGGAGATCTTTTTCTCTAGGATAGCTTCTTTTTATGTAAGATATCTTCATTTTATCTAGGATGTCTTCTTTTCCTCTAGGATAAATTCTTTTCCTCTAGGATAACTTCTTTTTCTCTAGAGTATCTTTTTTTTTCTCTGGGATAGCTTCTTTTTTCTCTTGGATATCTTCTTTTTGTCTAGGATAACTTCTTTTGGTCTAGGATATATTATTTTTCTCTAGGATATCTTCTTTTCCTCTAGGATATCTTCTTTTTATCTAGAACATCTTTTTCTCTAGGATATCTTCTTTTCCTCTAGGATATCTTCTTTTCCTTTAGGATATCTTCTTTTTCTCTAGGATAGCTTCTTTTCCTTTAGGATATCTTCTTTTTCTATAGGATAGCTTCTTTTCCTCTAGGACATCTTCTTTTTCTCTAGGATATCTTCTTTTCCTTTAGGATATCTTCTTTTTCTCTAGGATATATTATTTTTCTCAAAGATATCTTCTTTTCCTCTAGGATAAATTCTTTTCCTCTAGGATAACTTCTTTTCCTCTAGGATATCTTCTTTTCCTCTAGGATAGCTTCTTTTCCTTTAGGATATCTTCTTTTTCTCTAGGATAGCTTCTTTTCCTCTAGGACATCTTCTTTTTCTCTAGGATATCTTCTTTTCCTTTAGGATATCTTCTTTTTCTCTAGGATATCTTCTTTTCCTCTAGGATATCTTCATTTTCTCTAGGATGTCTTCTTTTCCTTTAGGATATCTTCTTTTTCTCTAGGATATCTTCTTTTTCTCAAGGATATCTTCTTTTCCTCTAGGATAAATTCTTTTCCTCTAGGATAACTTCTTTTCCTCTAGGATATCTTCTTTTCCTCTAGGATAAATTCTTTTCCTCTAGGATAACTTCTTTTCCTCTATTATATCTTCTTTTGACTTAGGATATCTTCATTTTCTCTAGGATACCTTCTTTTTACCTAGGCTATCTAGAGTAGCCACATCCTGCTTTCAAAACTAAAGGAGGCTGTCAGAGGAGCTGTCCAGAGCACACTGGTCTGGCCAGGAGCCAGAAATGCCTGCAGTTCCAGGTACTTTGGATCCCAAGTGATTGCTGCTGGTGCCCTCCTCAGGGGTTTTTGATATTGCACTGCGTGCACTAAATGCAAACACTAATGGACTAATGATGGCAAATGATTGAATGACATTTCTGTTCTTGCACGAGGAATAGGGATTTGATGAGCCACCAGAAAGGATCTCCCTCCACAGAAGCTCCAGGGCTGAGGTGGTCGAGTCACAGAATAAGGTCTTGGTAATAGAACTTCATTAAGGTCTTGGCAAAAGACCTTAATTAAGATCATTGAGTCCAACCATAAACCAACATCTCCCTCTACACAATTGTTAGACCATGGCCCTAAGCTCCTCATCCAAACCTCTTTTAAATACCTCCAGGGATGGTGACTCCACCACCTGCCTGAGCAGCCTGTTCCAGTGCCTGATGACCCTTTGGAGGAAGAAGTTTTTTTCTAATATTAACCTAAACCTCACCTGGTGCAACTTGAGGCCATTTCCCTTCATCCTACCTGTAGTTACTGGGGAAAAGAGGCTGGAGTAGCTAGCCCCTACCTCACTCCAACCTCCTTTCAGAGAGTGGTAGAGAGCGATGAGGTCTCCCTTCAGCCTCCTCTTCTCCAGGCTGAGCAATCCCAGTTCCCTCAGGCAATCCTATAGGAGTTGGGTTCAAGACCCCTCAGCAGCCTTCTTGTCCTTCTCTGCACACTCTCCAGTGTCCTTCCTGTAGTGAGGAGCCCAAACCTGAACATTTTTGCCAGGAGAAAATGCAGATTCCAAAGAGAGCCAACACCATCACCATGCCATGTCAGAAGGCTCTAAGAACTTGCAGACATCAGCAGAATGTGGCAGAGAAGGAGATTAACTCTCTGTTATTCTACTGAAGCACTTAGAACTGAAATCCTTGGCATCACATCTGCCTCTGGATGGTATTTTCAACAGCTAGTGCCAAGGCAGCTGGAGAGGGAGGTTGTGTCTTCAGAGCACAGGATCCACCTCTACAAATCAGCATGTCCACAGAAGGAGGTCTGCAGTGTTCAGAAGGTGTGGGAATGGTCAGTGGCACAGTTAGAGGAAAGATTTTAATGGCTGTCAGTGATTTTGCAAAGGGAAGGGGTCCAGTTGTTGGTCTCCACTGTGTTATGACAGCAGCTCTAGCTCCTTGCTGCTGATTCATGGTACACCACTTCTATCCCAGCTGACATTTCTACTTGAACCACATCCAATCCATTTTCTGCTTATTCCATCCTTCCCAGCCCATGCCTCTGTAAGATGTTAGCCTTTTGAAACAGAGTAGGCAGCAATACAAAACTCAATACATAAATAATACAGAAATATCCAAGTACACAGCCCCTCATTTATGCCATGCAAAATGCATTTTAATTAATTTTTCAAACAGGCAAGGATGATTTAGATAAGCAGAAATAAATATGATGCACCAAATGACATTAAATTTAGCCTGGTTTATAGTCCTCACTTGCAAATGGGTGATGGCCTTCCATTTTAAAAAGCTGTGATAGAAATGTTCTCCTCCTTGCTTTGGAGAGATTTGATTCAGCTGCCAAAAATAAAACTCAAACAAACAAACAAAAAGTAAAGAATCACAGAATTGTCAGGGCTGGTAGGGATCATCCATAGAATCATAGAATCAAGCAGGTCGGAAGAGACCTCCAGGCTCAGCCAGCCCAGCCTAGCACCCAGCCCTGGTCAAGCAACCAGATCATGGCACTAAGTGCCCCAGCCAGGCTTGGCTTCAACACCTCCAGCCACCCAGACTCCACCACCTCCCTGGGCAGCCCATTCCAATGCCAATCACTCTCTCTGATAACAACTTCCTCCTAACATCCAGCCTGGATCTGCCCTGGCACAGCTTGAGACTCTGTCCCCTTCTTCTGTTGCTGGCTGCCTGGCAAAAGAAACCAACCCCACCTGGCTACAACCTCTCTGCAGGCAGCTACAGACAGCAATGAGCTCTGCCCTGAGCCTCCTCTGCTGCAGGCTGCACACCCTCAGCTCCCTCAGCCTCTCCTCACAGGGCTGTGCTCCAGGCCCCTCCCCAGCCTTGCTGCCCTTCTCTGGGCACCTTCCAGCACCTCAACATCTCTCTGCAATGGAGGAGCCCAGAACTGGGCACAGTACTCAAGGTGTGGCCAGTTTCAACTCCCATGCCATGGGCAGGGACACTTCACACTTGATCTGGCTGTCCAGAGCCTCATCCTGCCTGGCCTTAAAAACTCACAGGAATGAGGCTTCCACTACCTCCCTGGGCAATCTGTGCCAGTGTCTCACCACCCTCGTGGTGAGGAACTTCTTCCTAACATCCAAGCTCAATCTGCTCTCCTCTAGCTTGGATCCATCCTCTCCCCGCCCCAGTCCTATCACTACCTGACACCTTAAAAAAACCCTCACCCCTTGTAGCCCTCTTCAGATGCTGGAAGGCTACAATAAGCTCTCCTCAGAGCCCTCTCTTCTCCAGACTGACCAGCCCCAACTGCCTCAGCTGCACAAGCAGCAGGCTAAAACACAAAGCCAACTGTAAAGGATCTTCCACCTGGCACTGCTAAAAATGCTCTATTTTTAATAACCCTTCCTCTGAATCTACCCACTTCTAGTTTTGCTCCATCCCCCCTAGATGTGCTAAAAAAAAAGCAAAGACAAATCACCTTGCTGGAGCAGAGGATTGCCTTAACAAGTCATCAGTAATAGGCACAGCCTCAGAGACTGATGAGAAAGTTCCTAGGATCACAGGATATTAGGGGTTGGAAGGGACACAAGGATATCATCCAGTCCAACCCCTCTGCCAGAGCAGGACCACACAATCTAGCTCAGGTTACACAGGAACACATCCAGACAGGCTTTGAGAGCCTCCAGAGAAGGAGGCTCCACAACCTCTCTGGGCAGCCTGTGCCAGTGCTCTGGGATCCTTATAGTAAAGAAGTTGCCCCTTGTGTTGAGCTGGAACCTCCTGTGCTGCAGCTTCCATCCATATACAATGAAAGAAAACAACCTCCCACCCAGCTCCCTTGGGATATCTTCTTAGCTGCAGTCAGATGGTTTTCTCACTGGAATATGAAGATTTCCAGACTTCATAGTCTGATTATTTCTTTTCAGCTATCCAGAGTTAGATTTTACTGATCATAGAATCATACAATGGTTTAGGTTGGAAGAGATCTCAAAGCTCAGCCAGTTCCAACCCCCTGCCATAGGCAGGGACACCTCCACTAGAACAGGTTACTCAAGGCCTCATCCAACCTGGCCTTGAACACCTCCCTGGGCAACCTGTGCCAGTGTCTCACCACCCTCCCTGCAAACAACTTCTTCCTGACATCCAGTTTCAGTCTCCCCTCTGCGAGTTCAAACCCATTCCTCATCGTTCTGTCATTACAAGACCTTGTCAATAGTCTCTCCCTAGCCTTCCTGTAGCCCTCTTCAGACACTGGAAGGCCACTCCAAGGTCTCCTCTAAGTCTTCTCCAGGCTGCAGAGCCCCAACTCTCTCAGCCTGTCCTCATAGCAGAGCTGCTGCAGCCCTCTGAGCATCTTGGTGGCCTCCTCTGAACTGGCTCAAATAGTTCCATGTTCTCCTTGTGTTGGGGGCTCCAGAACTGCACACAGGACTCCAGAGGAGGCTGAAACTGGATGTTAGGTAGAAGCTCTTTACAATGAGAGTGGTGAGACACTGGCACAGGTTGCCCAGGGAGGTTGATGCTCCCTCCTTGGAGATGTTCAGGACCAGGTTGGATGATGCCTTAAGCAACCTGTTCTAGTGGGAGGTGTCCCTGCCTATGGCAGGGAGTTGGAACTGAATGATCTGTAAGGTCTCTTCCAACTATGAATGTATGAAATGTGTAAGCTGATCAAGAACAGGCTAATTAGACAATGATAATACAGACAGAGAAGACAAGCATCAAAAAACTCTTTAAAGAAACAGCTTCTATTATGTTTATGTACCTCAGAGAAGAAGAGAGGAGAATCTTTAGTGTAAATGGTATTAAGGCAATCAACCACTAAAGTATTGAAATGGTAAGAAATTAGTCTGGCTAAACCCAGGAAAAGTATTTAGTGCTAAGATGAAGAAAACAAGAGATGGATGGGATGAAATAATACAGAAATACAAGTAGGGAAAAAATGCAGGAGGAGAATGTTCAGATGTGGAGGATGCTGTGGGTCAGTCTCTTCTGACAGGCACCCAGCAACAGAATGAGGGGACACAGTCTCAAGCTGTGCCAGGGCAGGTCTAGGCTGGATGTTAGGAGGAAGTTGTTGGCAGAGAGAGTGATTGGCATTGGAATGGCCTGCCCAGGGAGGTGGTGGAGTCTGTGTGCCTGGAGGTGTTGAAGCCAAGCCTGGCTGGGGCACTTAGTGCCATGGTCTGGTTGACTGGCTAGGGCTGGGTGCTAGGTTGGACTGGCTGAGCTTGGAGCTCTCTTCCAACCTGGTGGATTCTATGACTATGTGTCCAGAGAAGGGTAATGAGGCTCGAGAAGGGCCTGGAGCTCCTGGGAAGGAGCTGGGTGTGTTCAGGCTGGAGAAGAGGAGGCTGAGGGCAGAACTCATTGCTCTTTATAACCACCTGAAGGAGGTTGGAGTGAGGAGGGGGCAGCCTCTGCTCCCTGACGTAAAGAGACAGAACTAGAGGAATTGGTTTCAAGCTGCACCAGGGGAGGCTCAGGCTGGATGCTAGGAACTATTTATTCACTGCAAGGGTTCTCAAACATTGGAATTGTCTGCCCAGGGCAGTGCTAGAATCACCATCCCTGGAGCAGCTCAAGCAGCCTGTGGAGCTGGCACTTAGGGACACGGTTTAGTGCTGGCTCAGGGGTTGGACCAGATGATCTTCCAGGTCTCTTCCAACCAGATACATTCTGTGATTTCTGTCATAAGTCCTCCTGATGGCTGAGGAGAAAACCCAGCAAACTTACAGGCAAATGAGACCTTGCTGCTTTAGTCACATCTCTCAGGCAAAGAGATCCACAGCTTTCATAGAAGTCACGCACACTGCCATGGAAACACAAAGTGGAAGTGCTGCTCTGCTGAGGGGTATTTTGGGCCCAACCAAAGCAGAGACACACAGTTACTCGTTTCAGTTCTGCTGAACAGAGCAGGTCTGCTGCCAGGTTGTCTTTGGATGACTTTGTCATGAAGCCTGCTTTACTTACTGGTTTTAACCTGCCATTAGATACTGAAATAAGAGGGGATAAATATTGAAACACCTGCTGTAAAACCAATGAGAGTTCATTTTCATGATTTCCATATTCTTTTCCTATTGGATATGTTCAAAGCAATTTAATTTTTGGATTACCAAATGGATTTTAGCACCTTAGATAGGAAGAAGAGTTCAGATGTTTCCTGACTGCTGTTCAAAAGTGACTTTGTTGTCTTTTTGCTACAGCACATAGGAAAGGGAAGAGCAGCTTTGGAACTGTCCAGTTCACTGATGGAATATCTTAGGGATGGCATCTAAGGTTTCTGGCCACTCTGAAATGTCAGCTGATTAATCAAAGGATCATAGAATTGTTCAGGTTGGAAAAGACTTTAAGATCCTCGAGTCCAACCCAGCACTGCCAACTGCAACATTAAACCATGCTCCTCAATGCCACATCTTCTAAATACCTCCAGGAGCAGTGCTTCAACCTGGGCAGCTGTTCCAATGCTCACAGCCCTTTTGGTCAAGACAGTTTTTCTCATGTCCAGCTAATCCTCTCCTAGCACAACAGGAGGAAATCTCCTCTTGACCCACCCCTTGTTTCTAGGGAGAGGAAGCCAAAACCCACCTCACTCCAGACTCCTTTCAGGGAGTTGTGGAGAGGGAGATCTCCCTTCAACCATCTTTTCTCCAGGCTAAACGCCCCCAGTTCTCTCAGCTGCTGCTCATCAGCCCTGTTCTCCAGACTCCTCACCAGCTTCACTGCCCTCCTCTGCACCCACCCCAGCAACTCAACAGATTTCTTGCAGCAAGGGGTCCAAAACTGAACCCAGTGCTCAAGATATGGCCTCACCAGTGCCCTCATGAAAAGTCTCTCTGCAGCCTTCCTTTTAGGATCCCTTCAGCTATTGGAAGGCAGCCCTAAGGTTCCCCTGGAGACTTCCCTCCACTAGATAAGGTTGTCCAGAGCCCTGTCAAGCCTCTCACCTTGAGTATCTCCAGGGATGGGGTCTCAACTACCTCCCTGGGCAACCTGTTGCAGTGTTCCACTACCCTTAAGGTACAGAACTTGTTCTTAATATTCAATCTAAATCTGCTCTGCTCTAGTTTGAAGCCGTTGCCCTCATCCTGTCCCTGCAGGCCTTTGCAAACAGTCTCTCTGCAGCCTTCTTCTAGCCCTCTTCATGTACTGGCAGGCTGCTATTAGGTCTCCCTAGAGCCTTCTCTTCTCCAGGCTGAACACCCTCAACTCCCTCAGCCTATCCTCATAGCAGAGGTGTCCCAGTCCCATGCTAACCACTGTGTCCTCTTTCTGAAATGCTAATGAGACACTGCCAAAGCTGAACCACAACAACTGACACTGAGAGCATGGAAATGGCTAAACATTTAAAACTGCTGCCCAAAGTGCTTAGCAGTGTGGCTAGTTCAGTGAATCCTGCTCAGAAAGCAATCTTCTCTCATGAAAGAATCAAACACAGTTGCAGCCTTTCATTTCATCTCTGACAGACTCCTCTGTATGGCTTGCCAAACAGCAAGAGAACTTTAAATGAAGGCAGTTAGAACAGGGGTTGAAATAAAAAGTTGGGTTGTTGTTTCTTTTGTGGAAGGCAGCCCCAGGCAGGGAATGCTTTGCTAAAAAAAGGGCTGAGTGTTTCCATCAATCCAAGAGGTCCCACGGAAGGTAAACTGAACATAAATCTTATGAGGAGCAGCTGAGAGAGCTGAGGTTGTTCAGTTTGGAGGAGAAGAGGCCCAGGGGAGACCTTATTGCTTTCTCCAACTACCTGAAAGGAGGCTGTAGAGAGGTGGGGGCTGGTCTGTTCAACCACCTAGCAAGTGCTAGGACAAGAGGAAATGGCCTCAGGTTGTACCAAGCGAAGTTCAGGTTGAATATTAGGAAGAGTATCTCCAGGGATGGGGCCTCAACCAGGCAACATGTTTCAGTGCTCCACCACCCTCATGGTGCAGAATTTGTTCCTAACATTCAATCTAAATCTCCTCTTTTCTAATCTCAAACCATTGCCTCTTGCCCTATTAATGCAGCCTTCTTGTAGCCCCCTTCAGGTATTGGCAGGCTGCTATTAGGTCTCCCTGGAGCATTCCCTTCTCCAGGCTGCACACCCCCAGCTCCTTCAGTCTGTCTCATAGCAGAGGTGCTCCAACCCCCTGATCATTTCTGTGGCCCTCCTCTGGACTTCTCTCCATTAGGTCCATGTCATTCCTGGATGCAGAGCTGGACACAGTACTCCAGGTGAGGGTTCAGCAGAGCAAAGTGGCAGAATTACGTCTCTCTATCTGCTGGGCACTCTTCTTTTGGTGCCTCTTTCTATGTTTGGGTAATTTGTTTTGTCTAAGCACATCCTCCTCAGCTGAGGAACTTGCTTCTCACTGTCATGCTGTGGTAGGTTCTCATCATCTAAACCTTCTAGTCACAAGTTTTGATAACACAGAATCATAGAATGGTTTAGGTTGGAAGGGACCTCAAAGCTCATCCACTTTCAACCCTCTGCCATAGGCAGGGACACCTCCCACTGGAACAGGTTGCTCAAGGCCTCATCCAATCTGGCCTTGAACACCTCCAGGGAGGCTGTGAAGCACAGAAGGTGATTAATGATCACCTTCTGTGCTTCTGTGCTCCACAACCTCCCTGGGCAACCTGTGCCAGTGTCTCACCACCCTCACTGCAAACAACTTCCTCCTAACATCCAGTTCCAATCTCCCCTCTGCCAGTTCAAACCCATTCCTCCTCATCCTGTCATTACAAGACCTTGTCAGTAGTTCCTCCCCAACCCTCCTGAAGCCCCCTTCAGATCCTGGAAGATCATCCCAAGGTCTCCTCCAAGCCAGGACTCCAGGCTGCAGAACCCCAACTCTCTCAGCCTGTGCTCACAGCAGAGCTGTTCCACAATACAGTTTGTACAGTTCTTTTTGAGAGAATTATTTTTCTTGCTCCATTAGATTAATTTCTTGTCCCACCTGATTCTCTGTCACAGAATCACAGATGGTAGGGGTTGGGAGTGACCTTCAGAGAGCATCAAGTCAAGCCCTCCCCTACCAAGGCAAGTTCACTTGGACAAGGTCACACAGGAACACAGCTAGGTGGGTTATGAATGTCTCCAGAGATGGACATGTCAGCTGTTCATCACTTTTGCTGTTGATTCAGTAACTTCAGTTTGAGTTATTTGCTCATTAAGTCTGCTGTTTCTAACACAGCTGTGCCACAGAGGCTTCTGCCATGTTCTGCCAGAACATGAACCCCATGCCTCAGCATTTTCAACACACAAATAGGTATTTTATGAGGACAGCCTACAAGAGCTGGGGTTCTTCAGCCTGGAGAAGAGAAGGTTTCAAGAAGACCTTATAGTGGCCTTCCAGACACATCTGAAGGGGGCTACAGGAGGGTTGGGGAGTGACTACTGACAAGGTCTTGTAATGACAGGATGAGGAGGAATGGGTTTAAACTGGAAAAGAGGAGATTGAAAGTGGCTGTTAGGAAGAAGTTGTTTGCAGTGAGGGTGGTGAGACACTGGCACAGGTTGCCCAGGGAGGTTGTGGAGCACAGAAGGTGATCATTAATCACATTCTGTGCTTCTGTGCTCCACAGCCTCCCTGGAGGTGTTCAAGGCCAGGATGGATGAGGCCTTGAGCAACCTGTTCTAGTGGGAGGTGTCTCTGCCTATGGCAGGCAGTTGGAGCTGGGTGAGTTTTGAGGTCACTTCCCTGGAGTCTCCATCCTTGGAGGTGTTCAAGAACTATGTGGCCATGCCACCTGGGGACATGGTTTAATGGCCACAGTGGTGTTGAGTTGATGGTTGGACTTGATGATCTTGGAGCTCTTTTGCAACCTTACTGACTCCATGATTCTATAAGTATGTATGTAAAAGGTGCCCTAGAAACATGTACATCTCTCCATTGACTCTGAAGTGGGTTTGCTACTCCCTAGTGTGAACACCTAATGTTGTAGACACCTCCCCATTAGGTGAGGTGAATCCCACCTTGTAGGTCTCCACAAAGCCCAACAGATCCTTCAGTTTCTCCTAAACATTTTCCTCCTCTCCTCCTGCTGTGTAAATCATTCCATCAGCAAGATATTTACTGAAGTGTGCTCAGCCCTGTCTAGCTCCATTTAGCATCTGTCCCTCAGCACCCCCAGAACATGCTTCAGAAAAGGAAAGGAGTCAGCTGGAAGTGATTTGTCAGCTTCCATGTCTTCCTTCCAGACACCCAATTCTGTGAAACTTTCCCTTAGTCAGTTAGACTGTCACAGCTCATTATTGTCAGAGCAGAGCTCAATCTATCAGCTTTGCAGTTTCAGCTTGATGGCCACCAGTCATTGCTGATACAAAGTTCCAAGCTCTGCCTATATTTTTACAGGGGAAGCAACACAGGTTCCATATTCTGTTTAGGTTTTCTGGTCATGCTTGGTCACACGAATGCAGGGGCTAGAGGATACCTCAGGCTGTTCACAGAATCATAGAAAGGTTTAGGTTGGAAGGGACCTCAAAGCTCAGCCAGTTCCAATGCCCTGGCATAGGCAGGGACAGCTCCCACTAGAACAGGTCACTCAAGGCCTCATCCAGCCTGGCCTTGAACACCTTCAGGGAGGTTGTGGATCACTGAATCACAGCCCTGTGAGGGGAGGCTGAGGGAGCTGGGGGTGTGCAGCCTACAGAAGAGGAGGCTCAGGGCAGACCTTATTGCTCTCTACTACCTGAAGGGAGGCTGTAGCCAGGTGAGGTTGGTCTCTTCTATCAGGCACCCAGTGACAGAACAAGAAGACACAGCCTTAAGCTGTGCCAGGGCAGGTTCAGGCTGGACATGAGGAAGAAGTTCTACACAGAAGAAGTGATTGGCATTGGAATGGGCTGCCCAGGGGGGTGGTAGTGTTTAGAAGGAGGATGGATGAGGCACTTAGTGCCATGGGTTAGTTAATTAGAAGGCTTAGGTGACAGGTTGGACCCAATGATCCTCTAGGTCTCTTCCAACCTGGTTAATTCCATGATTCCTCTGTTTTCCTGACAAGAGTGAATTTTCAAACAGGTTATTTCCTTGAACTTCTGCAAGGTTCTTTTTTTCCCTTCATTCTAGTACCAAAGGAGAAGGGTTTTTTTTAATCCATTTCCTACAGAACAGGAATTGCATTTCCTGTACATCTCCAATCCTTCCCTTTTTATTTTGCAGCATGTATTTCAGGAAGCAAATCCTTCTCCACTTACCACCACTGCTAAGACAGACAGATGAATCACGCCCTGGAGGTGCCTGCTTCTTTCAGCTGGCTATAAAGGGAATCTAGGTTGATGAGTCTAGACATCGACAACCAACTTGCAGATAGTTGGCCTTAGGCAAGAGGACTCCTTTCCATGGAGAAGATGAAAACACCACACAATTACTTTTCAGTCAGCGTGGGTTTTGTCTTCAATCATGCTTAAGGGAATGTTTATCAACAGCTTGTCTTCTAATTATAAGCCTTAAAAGAGGTTAGGAGTGGCCTTCCAGTGTCTGAAGGGGACCTACAGGAGGGATGGGGGGGACTGTTACAAGGTCTTGTATTACAAGAGACATTACAAGGTCTTGTAAAGACAGGACAAGGAGGAATGGGTTTAAGCTGGCAGAGGGGAGATTGAAACTGGATTCTAGGAAGAAGTTGTTTGCAGTGAGGGTGGTGAGACACTGGCACAGGTTGCCCAGGGAGGTGGTGGAATCCTTGCCAACCTGGGGTGGGAATGTGTTAAGCACATCCATGGAATCATAGAATTGTTTGAGTAGGAAAAGACCTCTAGGATCATTGAGCCCAACCTTCAACCCAACACCCCCATGGCCGTTAAACCATGTCCCCATGTGCCTTGAACACCTTCAGGGATGGTGACTCCACCACCTCTCTGGGCTGCCTGTGCCAATGCCTGACCACTCTGGCAGCAAAGAACTTTTTCTTCATCTTTGACCATACTTTTCAGCCTGGAAAACAGAAGGCTTCGAGGAGACCTTGGAGTGACCTTTCAGTACCTGAAGGGGGCTACAGGAGGGCTGGGGAGAGAATACTGACAAGGTCTTGTGATGGCAGAACGAGAAGGAATGGGTTTAAAAAGGCAGAGGGGAGATTGAAACTGGATGTTAGGAAGAAGTTGTTTGCAGTGAGGGTGGTGAGACACTGGCACAAGTTGCCCAGGGAGGTTGTGGAGCACAGAAGCACAGAATCCTTTTGTTGCAAGCTTGCCAGCACTGAAGATGGAGATAAATGTCATTTGTGTAGAGATCAATGGGAAAAGGCCTCCCAAAATTAGTGTCCCACTGTATGTCTGCATCAGGATAAGGTGGTGGGAAGAGAGGGGTGAGGTAGGTGTAGATTTAACAGATGGGATGTACTTTCTTGGGCTGAAGGCAAGAGAAAACAGAAGCAGCTTCACTTTCAGCACAGCTTTTGAGAGAAAGAGAGAGAAGTTGTCTCTTGGGTCGTTGCTCGAATAAGGTAGAATTAAGGTTACCTGAGGACTTGAAATAACTCTTCATTTCATGGTTTTCTAGAAGCCTAATATTTGTTGACTTTCTCATGCTGAAAGGGCACAAGAAATGCCTGGGATGTGTTCGCTGCCTTAGCAGAGTTTTTCAGCAGTGAATTACTTTCTTTTGTTGAGGACAATGCATTTACATTTGGGGTTGCTGATGTGAGTGGACTTCTAAGCAGCTGCAGATATCCATTTAAGATGTCCTCCTCTACTCTGCTTTGGTGAGGCTGCAGCTGGAATGTTGTGTCCAGTTCTGAGCCCTTCAGCTCGAGAAGGAGCTCAGGCAACTGCTAGAAGGAGGCCAGGGCAGAGCCACAAAGATGCTGAAGGCAGTGGAATATCTCCCTGTGAGGCCAGGCTGAGGGAGCTCAGGCTTGGAGCTTGGAAAAGAGGAGGCTGAGGGTGACCTCATTCATGTTTATCAAGAAGTATAAAGGGTGAGGGCCAAGAGGCTGGAGGCAGGCTCTGCTGGGTGATGTCCACTGCCAGGCCATGGGGCACTGGGTGGAAGTTGAGGCATAGGAAGTCCCATGGAAATGAGGAAAAACTTTGTCAGTGTGAGGCTGACAGAGCAATGGAACAGGCTGCCCAGGGGAGTTGTGGAGTGTCCCTCTCTGGAGATAGTCAAAGCCCACCTGGATGTGTTGCTGTGTGACCTGCTCTAGGTGATCTTGCTCTGGCAGAGGGGTTGGACTGGATGAGCTGTCGAGGTCCCTTCCAGCCCCTGACATTCTGCACTTCTGTGAAGCTCTAACTTGTGTGCCCTTGGTGACCTCCTTTAGCACACTGCTGTTAGCCAGAGACCAGCACCTCACCACGTTCAGCTCTGCCTAGGATCAAAGGTTGTTAGCTTCACTTGCCTGCACTGTGTGATCTATTCAGCACCCACCTATGGCAGCTGCTGGCAGCCGATGCTGTATCAGTGAAATCTCATCACTCTGAGAGCACTTTCTGTTATTAAAAGTGCAATTAAACCCAAATCAAATACTTTCATTAAGTGCCACCACTGAAAAAAAACACAAATGATCCTCCTGGTTGCTCTCTCCTCATTAAGAAAATTTGCATGTGAACAAGTTTTCAACTGTGTGTATTTGTAATTAATGCAATTACAAGGCAGAGATCTGCTCCCAAAAGTAAAGAAAACTTCTTTATCAGTTTGGCCATTTTAATTGAAAGAAGACTTTGTATAGTGAATTATTTAATGTCTGTTATCTGAAGAGTACATACAGAGATAAGAAGTCAGCCTCGGTATTTGGGACTGTGCCCATTTATTTCAGAGCTAAGTGGAAGTCCTGGGAGCCACAGAGGATGAATTGTTGGGTTCAGCCTGGAATACTGAGTGTTGTGGCTTTGTTGGTTTGCAGCTAGGGCTTATTGTTTGTTGAACTCTTTAAAATGATCTCTTTTTTCTTTTCTAAATTACTGTGTGATAGATAGGAAGATAAAGAGGCATAAAAGATTTAGCTGGGTTGAGGGAAGATGAAAAGTGCTCATGGCAGGAAAAGGGAACATGATAGCATTTCTAAATAAGATCATAGAATCACTGCACTTGGAAAAGACTTTTAAGATCATTGAGTCCAACTGTTATCTGACTCTGCCAAGCTTGGTGCTAAACCATGTTAGAGAGTCATAGAATCACAGAATCACGCAGGTTGGAAGAGACCTCCAGGCTCATTCAGCCATAGGATCAGGCTGGCCAGAGCCTCATCCAGCCTGGCCTTAAACATCTCCAGGGATGGGAGCTCAACAACCTCCCTGGGCAACCCTTTCCAGACTCTCATGGTGCAGAACTTCCTCCTCACGTCCAGTCTGAATCTCCCCACCTCCAGCTTTGCTCCATCAAGATGAGCAAAATTCCTTTAAACTCCTTCTCCCCAGGAGGGCTGGAATACCCATCTTCCACTACTCCTCAGATACAAATAGATATAGATTTTTCTTATATGATGCACTCAGCAGCAAAACAAACTGTACAGAGAGCAAGCAAGCAGAAAGAGAAGATGTGCTGAATGCATCATTTTCCAGCATCTCCCAGTCCCTCTCCTTTTCCTCTCTCAGAAGAAGAGGGCTCACATCCATGCTCTCAAACTGTCTGTCTCCTAACTTTGGTTCACTGCTTAAAGATTATTTCAAGTGAAGAACTGGAAAAAAAGAGAAGCTACATGCAACAGGCAAGGAAGAAATCTAATGCAAAGAGGAACTGCTTGTGTGGCCAGTAGGACAAAGGAGGTTATTCTTCCCTTGTATTCAACATTGGTCAGGCCACACTTTGAGTGCTGTGTCCACTTCTGGGCCCCTCAATTGCAGAGAGATGTTGAGGTGCTGGAAGGTGTCCAGAGAAGGGCAGCAAGGCTGGGGAGGGGCCTGGAGCACAGCCCTGTGAGGAGAGGCTGAGGGAGCTGGGGGTGTGCAGCCTGCAGCACAGAAGGCTCAAGGCAGAGCTCATTGCTCTCTACAACTACCTGCAGGGAGGCTGTAGCCAGGTGGGGTTGGGCTCTGCTGCCAGGCAATCAACAGCAGAACAAGGGGACACAGTCTGGAGTTGTGGCAGGGGAGGTCTAGGCTGGATGTTAGGAGGAAGTTTTTGGCAGAGAGAGTGATTGGCATTGGAATGGGCTGCCCAGGGAGGTGGTGGAGTCTGTGTGGCTGGAGGTGTTGCAGCCAAGCCTGGCTGGGGCACTTAGTGCCATGGTCTCGTCGCTTGGCCAGGGCTGGGTGCTAGGTTGGGCTGGCTGAGCTTGGAGCTCTCTTCCAACCTGGTTAATTGTACTCTATGATTCTACTCCACCAGAACAAGAAGGCTCTCTACAGATTTCCTCACACAAGACATCAAATCCCCTCAGCCTCCTCTAACCACCCCCAGCTCCCTCAGCTGCTCCTCCCCAGCCCTGTTCTCCAGGCCCTTCACCAACTTTGTTACCCTACTCCAGCCACACTTCAGCATGGTATCCCTGCACCAATATTCACCATCAGCTTTGCAGCTAATCTTCTTATTTGGCTTATTTGACACTTTTATACTCTTTATGTTCCTTTAAATGTAGACATTGGTGGGCTGTAAAGTAAAAAAGAATTAACTCCAGAAACCACAAGTTACAAATTTATCTATGAGTGTTCTGTTGTGTCTTCAGATTATGGAATGGTTTGGATTGGAAGGGACCTCCAAAGGTCATCTAGTCCAACACTCCTGCAGGCAGAAGGGAAATCCTCAACTAGATCAGGCTGCTCAGAGCCTTGTCAAGATCATAGAATCACAGAATGGTTTGGATTGGAAGGGACCTCCAAAGGTCATCTAGTCCAACACTCCTGCAGGCAGAAGGGAAATCCTCAACTAGATCAGGCTGCTCAGAGCCTTCTCAAGCCTGACCTTGAATATCTCCAGGGATGGGGCCTCAACCACTTCCCAGTGCAACCTGTTGCAGTGTTCCACCACCCTCCTGGTGCAGAACTTATTCCTAATATCCAATCTCAATCTGCTCTGCTCTCATTTGAAGCCACTGCCCTTATCCTGTCCTTGCAGGCCTTTGCACACAGTCCCTCTGCAGCCTTCTTGTAGCCCCTTTCAGCTACTGGCAGGCTGCTATTAGGTCTCCCCGGAGCCTTCTCTCCTGCAGGCTGAACAGGCACATCAGACATCAACAGTTACTCAAAGTTAAAAAGAAGAGTGATTATTTTTTCTTTCTTTTAATATGAAATTAAGAGTCAGGTGAAATGAGAGTGAGAAGAAAACTGTAAAGATGCTCCTTGATAAATTAAGTATGAAAGATGCAAATATGTTCCAGCAGAATGTAATTATTTCTAGGAATCTACTGCTCACCAGAAGACAAATTATGCTGCAGGAGAAGTCTATAAAAATCCAGGTAAGGACTTCTAATGAGGAAATTGATGATTATTTTAACAGATGAGTCTGCTGTCACTTACCCATAATGGGAAAAATGGCTCAGGTTTTTTTCTTGTTGTCTCACAGGAAATTGAGAAAAGCAATTAAATTTCTCAACTTGGAGAACTTTGTTCCTAATGACAGGTTTCCAGTAGTGTTTCACAGACATTAGTGGCTTCAGCCTTTAATGCAAACATTCATTCCTTGGACCAAAGAGTGACTTGGGATGCTGCTCTGCAAGCTGAAGTGATCTCTGCACTGCTTAAAAATAGACAGGGGTCACTTCAGTGGTAACAGAGTTGTTAAGTCATAGAATCATGGGTTGGAAGGGATCTTCAAGATCATAAAATAGAATCATAGAATGGTTTAGGTTGGAAAGGACCTCAAAGCTCAGCCAGTACCAGCCCCCTGCCACGGGCAGAGACACCTCCCACTAGAACAAGTCAGTCAAGGCCTCATCCAACCTGGCCTTGAACACCTCCAGGGAGGCTGTGGAGCACAGAAAGTGATCTTTGATCACATTCTGTGCTTCTGTGCTCCACAACCTCCCTGGGCAACCTGTGCCAGTGTCTCTGCAAGAACTTCTCCCTAACATCCAGTTTCAATCTCTCCTCTGCCAGTTTAAACTCATTCCTCCTCATGCTGTCATTACAAGACCTTGTCAGTAGTCCCTCCCCAGCCCTCCTGGAGCCCTCTTCAGATACTGCAAAGAACTTCTTCCTAACATCCAGTTTCAATCTCTTCTCTGCCAGTTTAAACTCATTACTCCTCATGCTGGCATTACAAGACCTTGCCAATAGTCCCTCCTGAGCCTTCCTGGAGCCCCCTTCAGTTACTGGAAGGCCACTCCAAGGTCTCCTCAAAGCCTTCTCTTCTCTAGGCTGAAAAGCCTCAATTCTAGGTTGGAAGGGACCTCAAAGATCATCTAGTTCCAACTCCCCCACCACAGGCAGGGACACGTAGTTCCAGATGTTTCTTCTAAGAGTCTTTTGATGTTTGTCTTCTCTCTCTGTATTATCATTGTCTAATTAGCCTGTTCTTGATCAGCTTACACATTTCATACATTCATACTTGGAAGAGACCTTACAGATCATTCAGTTCCAACTCCTTGCCATGGGCAGGGACACCTCCCACTAGCACAGGTTGCTCAAGGCCTCTTCCAACCTAGCCTTGACTACTTCCAGGAAGGAGTCATCCACAGCAGCCTCCCTGGGCAACCTCTTCCAAAGTCTCACCAGCCTCACTGGAAAGAATTTCTTCCTAATCTCTAGTCTAAATCTGCCCTCTTGCAGCTTCAATCCATTCCCCCTCATCCCATCACTCCAAGCCCTCCCCAGCTTTCTTGTAGCCCACTTCAGGTACTGGCAAGCTGCTATTAAGCCTTCTCTTCTCCAGGCTGAACAGCCCCAACTTTGCCAGCCTGAAAGATTGACCTTCTCCTGTGGTTTACACAAAGCAAACAAAATGACTCTTTGCTTCTCCTATCTGTGTGATCTTAACATACATTTCTCTGAATCATTTGACTCTTGTTTATTTTCCAGTGTTGCAGCCTGTCCCCATGTCCCCTGTCCTGCCAGGACAGCAGGTTTCCAATAACCCCTTCTGCAAATGAAACTTCCTCTCTTAATAAAGGCTGCAAATACCTGCTCAACCCTTTTTTAATAGCCTGTGTAGCATATATGCTGTCCAAAAAAAGGTTAAAGAAGGAAATAGTTGGTGTGAAGAAATAGTTTATTCATCCAGAAAAGACCCAAAAAGCAAGCCTCAAACCCTGCTCCTCAAACAACATCCTGCTAATTACCTAAACCTTCCTTACTGCAGTGGTTTTCAGTGTTCTCAAAAGTCCTTTGATTGCACTGAATAGCTGTGCAAAACCCTGAGTCATTTCAGCCTGGAAAGATCTCTGCCCAGTGGATTAAGGGAGTGTAAGTGGTGTGAGGTATCAGAAAACATTCCACCTGAAAGCCATCACAGGACATCAGTTCTCTTCTGTTTGGTGTGGAGACATCTTCTGCAGTGCAATACCTCTGCTTTTACAGAATCATAGAATCACAGAATGTCAGGGGCTGGAAGAGATCTCCAAAGCTCATCCAGTTCAACCCTCCTGCCAGAGCAGGATCACCTAGAGCAGATCACACAGCAACACATCCAGGCAGGTCTTGAATATCCCCAGAGAGGGAGACTTCACAACTCCTCTGGGCAGCCTGTTCCAGTGTTCTGACACCCTCACAGGGGAAAAATCCCTCCTCATGTTTAAATGAAACTTCCCATGCCTCAGCTTCCACTCAGTGCCCCCTGTCCTGTCACCAGGCATCACCCAGCAGAGCCTGGCTCCAGCCTCCTGGCACTCACCCTGCACATACTGATAAACATTGATGAAGTCACCTCTCAGTCTCCTCCACACACTTATGTCAGGGTGTAACATGAAACAGTCATTTCTCAGTGTCTTTCACTTTAGCAAGTGACAACAGCATCACAAAACCATAGAACGTTAGGGGTTGGGAGGGACCTCCAGAGGTCATCAGTCCAACCTCCATGCCAAAGTGGAATCACCCAGGGCAGGTCACACAGGGATGCATCCAGGTTGGCTTTGAAAGTCTCCAGAGAACGAGACTCTACAACCTCTCTGGGCAGCCTGCTCCAGGGCTCCAGCACCCTCACTGTAAAGAAGTTTCTCCTCATGCTGAGGTAAAACCTTCTATGTTCCAGTTTGTATCTGTTGCTTCTTATCTTATTCATGGGCACCACTTAAAAGAGCTTGGCCCCATCCACTTGACACCCACCTCTCAGATATCACAAGATCCACTCTCAGCCTTCTCAAGACTAAACAGCTTCATAACCTCTCTGGGCAGCCTGTTCCAGGGCTCCAGCACCCTCACAGTAAAGAAGTTTCTCCCCATGTTCAGGTGGCACCTCCTGTGTTCCAGCTATACTCATTACTCCTTGTCCTATTACCAGGTGCCAGTGAAAAGAGCCTGGCCCCTTCCTCTTGACACCCACCTCTCACATATCACAAGATCCCCTCTCAGCCTTCTCTTCTCCAAACTAAACAGGCCCAGGTCTCTCAGTTTTTCTTCATCAGATAAAGTGGAGTGAGGAAACTCAAGCACTCTGAGTATAAATG
Source organism: Pogoniulus pusillus (assembly GCF_015220805.1). Lineage (NCBI taxonomy): Eukaryota > Metazoa > Chordata > Aves > Piciformes > Lybiidae > Pogoniulus > Pogoniulus pusillus. The sequence continues at coordinate 2,455,088 of NC_087288.1, read as the reverse complement.
AAGAGTTATGTGCTTATGTAGCACCCAGCAAGATGCAGCCCAGCTTCACTGAAGGTCCAGTGCTATGAAATAAAACTCATGTGGTTTTCAGAGATACAGGCACTGGTTTAGGTTGAAAGGATCTTAAAGGTCATCTAGTTCCAACTCCCCTGCCATGGACAGGGAGAAGCAGAATCAAGCAGGTTAGAAGAGACCTCCAAGCTCAGCCAGTCCAACCTAGCACCCAGCCCTAGCCAAGCAACCAGACCATGGCACTAAGTGCCCCAGCCAGGCTTGGCTGCAACACCTCCAGGGACAGCAGGGACACCTCCCTGGGCAGCCCATTCCAATGCAAATCACTCTCTCTGACAACAACTTCCTAACAACATCCAGCCTAGACCTGCCCTGGCACAGCTTGAGACTGTGTCCCCTTCTTCTGTTGCTGTTGATTGCCTGGCAGCAGAGCCCAACCCCACCTGGCTACAGCCTCCCTTCAGGTAGTTGTAGACAGCAATGAGCTCTGCCCTGAGCCTCCTCTTCTGCAGGCTGCACACCCCCAGCTCTCTCAGCTCTGCATTTATAGAATCATAGAATGGTTTAGGTTGGAAAGGACCTCAAAGCTCATCCAGTTCCAAATCCTGCCACAGGCAGGGACACCTCCCACTAGAACAGGTCGCTCAAGGCCTCATCTAACCTGGTCTTGAACACCTCCAGGGAGGTTCTGTGACTCTGTCATCCTCAACCTCCCTGGGCAACCTGTGCCAGTGTCTCACCATCCTCACTGCAAACAACTTCCTCCTAACATCAAGTTTCAGTCTCCTCTCTGCCAGTTCAAACGCATTCCTCCTTGTCCTGTCATTACAAGACCTTGGCAATAGTCCTTCCCCAGCCCTCTTGTAGTCCCCTTCAGATACTGGAAGGCCATTCCAAGGTCTCCTCAAAGCCTTCTTTTCTCTCAGCCTGTCCTCATAGCAGAGCTGCTGCAGCCCTCTGAGCATCTTCGTGGCCCTCTGAGAGGCATCCTGCTCTCTCTTACATGTTAGATACCTTAAACTCTTTGTGGAACAGAGTGGCTGGAACGTTGTCAGGCAGAAAAAGACCTGGGAGTCCTGGTTGGCAGCTCTCTGGGCATGAGCCTGCAATGTGCCCAGGTAGCCAAGAAGGCCAACAGCATCCTGGCCTGGATTAGGAACAGTGTGGCCTGCAGGATGAGGGCAGTGACTGTTCCCCCATATTCAGCACCAGTGAGGCTGCACCTGTTATACTGGGTTCAGTTTTGGGGCCCTCACTACAAGAAAGACACTGAGGTCCTGGAGAGGATCCAGAGAAGGGTAACAAAGTTAGAGAAGGGTCTAGAGAACAGGGCTGCAGAGAAGCAGCTGAGGGAGCTGCGGGTGGTTAGTGTGGAGAAGAGGAGGCTGAGGGGAGACCGCACTGCTCTCTATAATTCCTTGAAAGGAGGTGGGAGTGAGGTGGGTGTGGGCTCTTCTCCCTAGTATCAGGTGACAGAACAAGAGGAAGTGGCCTGAAATTGTGCCAGGGGAGGGCTAGGTTGGACATGAGGAAAATTTTCTTTGCTGCAAGAGCAGTTAGGGTTTGGCACAGGATGCCCAGAGAGGTGGTGGAGTCCCCATGCCTGGAGGTGCTGAAGTAACATTTAGACATGGAAGTGCAGGCCACCCTTTAATGGCCATAGTGGTGTTAGGTCAGTGGTTGGACTCAATGATCTTAGAGAATTTTCCCAACCAAAACAACTCTGTGACCCTATGCATCTTTCTATGGTGTGTTGCCCTGTAGCAGCCCAGGTGATGCCAAGCAGGGTAGGACGATGACTTTCAGCACTTCACTTATAGTGTTGATTTAATACACCACAGCATAAGCTTTACATTTTCTACAGCAGCCTCAATTGAGTTTGTTGTCCTTGGTGGCTTCTGTTTCCTTTTCTGTGTTGCCCCAACCTGCCAAGGAGGAGGAAGGTGGGGAAGGTATTATTCTGATAGAGAGATCTGTGGGCTGGATGTGATATCATGCAGAAGGAGTGACACTGAGATGACAATATGAAATCAAAGCTAAATGAGAAGCCTGACTATTTACCTCACCAAAACCATCAGTGGATTTTATGTTGGAGGAAAATTGCATACCTCATGCAGTGTTAAAGGCTTTTGTGCTCCCTTTAAATTGTATCTTTATGCATATTTGCATGAAACTACTTGGGAAGTTTTATTACCATATTGAATAATAATAGAGTCCAGAGCCTGTAGGAATTGAAAGACACATCCAGTCCCAAGGCAGCTCCTATTCTCTCTGGCTGATATTTGTCTGACCAGCTCATAAACAAGCAGGCAGAGAAGCCTCCACAGCCCCAGTGCTTTCGCTAAGCCTAGCGAAAACAATTTAACAGTACTGTTGAGCCTAAAATTTGCCTATGATTTAAACCCATTTCACATTTTCCTACTCCCATTAGCCCACAGGACAGCTTCTTCTCTTTCTGCTTTCTTCTTTTAAATATTTGATACTTGTCATGTCTTCCCAGCACGTTCACCTTTTTATAGCAACACAACACTACTGAGTCACGCTTAACCTCAGCACCGCTCTCCATTCCTCATGCTACGCTGCAGATAAGAAACACCATCTACAGAGAGCAGTACCTTGAATTGCTCCATGAACTGCATCCTGATTTTTCTCAGACTATTCTTCCACATCTATATCAAACCTCTCCTGGGCAGATTTCAGTCCTCCCAGCCTTGAATTGTCTGCAAACATCACATACCTGGAATCGATATAGAGAAGCACAGCTTCTGGATTCCATACACCTGCAAGCCACTGTGTGCAGGAGATCTGCTGCTGTTGGCCATCTCTGGGAGACAAAGAGCAGGCACACCAAGCACACTGCCTCCTAAATGGAAAAGCAGTGGAGAAGGGATTGATGTCAGCAGTTCTAATTTATGTATCTTCCATTTACAGAACATGGCAGAAATCCACACGTCCCCAGTTTTAATGCTATGCACATCCATATGCAGGCCCAGCCTTAACTGTGCTCTTAAAGCTCTTCTGTACAGGTGCTTCAGGACTAGTGAATATTTGCTTCTCTACTGATGGTTACATTCAAGAACTCAGCCACTGGTATAGTTTCCAAATGCAGTCCAGCTCATTAGCATCTCTTGTGGCTTTCAATCAAATGGGTAAGGTGATCTACAAATAAATCATAGCATCGTGGAATCATAGAATGGGTTGGGTTGGAAGAGATCTTAAAGATCATCTCATTCCAAACCCACCCCTGCCATGTGCAGGGATACCTCCCAGTAATCCAGGTTGCTCAAGGCCTCAGCCAACCTGGCTTTAAACACTTCCCAGAAAGGGATATCTACAACTTCCCTGAACAACCTGTTCCTGTCTCACCACCCTCACTAGAAAGTATTTCTTCCTCACCTCCAGTCTAAATCTGCCCTCCTCAAGCTTCAGTCTGTTCCCTCTTGTCTTACCACAATAACAATAAGCCTTTGTAAAGTCTCTTTCTGGCTTTCTTGCAGCCCCCTTCATAGAATCATAGAATTAGTCAGGGTTGGAAGGGTCCACAAGGATCATCTAGTTCCCACCACTCTGCCATGGGCAGGGACACCCTACCCTAGATCAGGAAGGCTTGGGCCTCTAAGGTCTCCCTGAAGCCTTCTCTTCTCCAGGCTGAACAGCCCCAACTCTCTCAGCCTGTCCCCACAGGGGAGGTTCTCCAGCCCTTTGATTGTCTTTGTGGACTCCTCTGGATCTGCTCTAGCATTTTGTTATCCTTCTTGTGATGGGGGACACCAGAACTGGTACTCCAGGTGGGGTCTTACATGAACATGGCAGGGATCACTAAGGCTTGTCATGTATCTTCCTCAACACAAAGTCCATCCCTTGCTGCAGGGTTTAAGGCTTCTCTTCATGACTGGGTGTTAGTAGGAAGTTGTTCAGAGAGAGTGTGATTGGCACTGGAATGGGTTCGGGGCAGACCTCATTGCTGTCTACAACTACCTGAAGGGAGGCTGTAGCCAGGTGGGGTTGGGCTCTGCTGCAAGGCAATCAACAGCAGAACAAGGGCACAGAGTCTCAAGCTGTGGCAGGGGAGGTCTAGGCTGGATGTTAGGAGGAAGTTGTTGTCAGAGAGAGTGATTGGCACTGGAATGGGCTGCCCAGGGAGGTGGTGGAGTCTCTGTGCCTGGAGGTGTTGAAGCCAAGCCTGGATGAGGCACTTAGTGCCATGGTCTGGTTGATTGGCCAGGGCTGAGTGATGGATGATCTCAGAGGTCTTTTCCAACCTGGCTGATTCTGTGATTCCATGTCTCCAACCACAGACACACTCACACACACAGACTCAGCCTTTTGAAAACATGCTGTCTAGTCCCCAAAGCCTGGTTTTTAGTTTGCATTTACCCTTTACAAGTTTTTATATAATCATCCCAGAATGCTTTTACTTTTCATTCTGTGAGATAACCATGGAGACCCGAAAGGTTTGATGTTTCTCAGCAAGAAGGAGTATGGCACTGCTGCAGAGCCTTTGTAGAGGAAGTAATCCCAAACTAAGCCTGTTTATTGTAGCAATAGTTGTTCAGCAGCCCTTTACCAAGCAACATTGTTCAGAATTTTTAATCTGGAAGCAGTACTATGAGGAAAAAATTAGAGGGGGGTGAGAAGGGGCCTTTAAGTGTTGTGAAGTGTGAGCAACACAATCAGCTATGTCAGGGAAACTGCAACAGCAGCTTCATGTGTTGTTCCCAGGCATGTTAAGGCAAGCTAATTTTAGCAGTCCTTCTGTGTTCTGAGAACATGGGTCCAGCCTTTAGGAACTTGCAGGGATTGACTGTTAAATGATTTATCATTAATCCCATGGCTTGGCTTCTGTCCACCCTGGGTGAAAGAACTTTCAACTCCCTAAGTGGCAGCAGCACAACGTGAAATATTCAAGAGCAATATTTATCTAGACACAGTCTCTTTCTATCTATGGATTTCAGACATGAGATAAAAGGTTTCCATTGTTGATTATTTCAGCTCTCTTGGTACTACTGCAGAGCGTTCGCTGCCGAGCTCTGAGCTGCAGCTTGGGGATTTCAAACTGTCAGAGAAATGCTCCAAACTAAGCAACCTCCTTTTGATTTGCCACAAAGTATTCTGAGCTAGCATCAGCAGTGTTCTTCTGGTGGTGGGGGGGAAGATCAAATGTAATGAATCACATTCATCACCCTCTGGGGAAACAATCACATTTCTCTATTACATAAGAGCAGTTTGGATGAGGTAATGGTTTCAGGAGTCCACCATGGAGTCCAACCTGCATTTTGCATCACTTCATGGAATTACAGAATCATAGAATCAAGCAGGTTGGAAGACACCTCCAAGATCATCCAGTCCAACCTAGCACCCAGCCCTGGCCAAGCAACCAGACCATGGCAATAAGTGCCCCAGCCAGGCTTGGCTTCAACACTCGAGGCATGGCGACTCCACCACCTCCCTGGGCAGCCCATTCCAATGCCAATCACTCTCTCTGACAACAACTTCCTCCTCACATCCAGCCTAGACCTGCCCTGGCACAGCTTGAGGCTGTGTCCCCTTTTTCTGTTGCCGCTTGCCTGGCAGCAGAGCCCAACCCCACCTGGCTGCAGCCTCCCTGCAGGCAGCTGCAGACAGCAATGAGCTCTGCCCTGAGCCTCGTCTTCTGCAGGCTGCACCCCCCCAGCTCCCTCAGCCTCTCCTCACAGGGCTGTGCTCCAGGCCCCTCCCCAACTCCAAAAGTTTTACCCTAAGTAAGGGAGACGTTAGCTGTCAGCACACTCAGGTTTATATTCCAAACCAGTCCCTTTTGGAGCAGATGCACTCAGATAGAGAACTCGCCACGCTGTCCAGCTGAGTGTTATCTTTAAGCAAGACGGTGTTTAAAATGAAAATGAATTCAGTAGCTGCTCAAGACATTTCCATTGCCCTGTTTAATACTCCCTGTTATAGACAAATCTTCTTTATGGAACCATACAGTGACAGATTGGTCTTCCTTGTTATCAGGTATCTAGCAAGCCAGCCTCATCCAACAGCCCCAGTGACTATAAATGATGTTCTGGTTCCCCTGGATACACCCTTGTGTCCTTTGCAATTTTACCTTCCTTTGTCTTTAAAACCAGAATTAGCAAAGTGTAGAATTCAAACTTATCCAACAGACTCAAGGTTGTTTCTTGTCTTTGGTCAATGCATCTACTATATAGAATCAAGGAATGGTTTAGCTTCTTCTATTGCTGCTTGCCTGGCAGAAGACACTAACACCACCTGGCTACAACCTCCCTGCAGGCAGCTGCAGACAGCAATGAGCTCTGCCCTGAGCCTCCTCTGCTGCAGGCTGCACACCCCCAGCTCCCTCAGCCTCTCCTCACAGGGCTCTGCTCCAGGCACCTCCCCAGCCTTGCTGCCCTTCTCCAAACACCTTCCAGCACCTCAACATCTCTCTGCAATTCAGGAGCCCAGAACTGGACACAGCACTCCAGGTGTGGCCTGAGCAGTGCTGAGCACAGGGACAGAAGAACCTCCCTTGTCCTGCTGCCCACACTGCTCCTGAGCCAGCCCAGGATGCCATTGGCTCTGCTGCCCACCTGGGCACTGCTGCCTCAGCTTCAGCTCCTCTCTACCAGCACCCCCAGCTCCCTCTCTGCCTGGCTGCTCTCAGCCACTCTGGCCCCAGCCTGTAGTGCTGCTTGGGGTTGTTGTGGCCAAAGTGTAGAACCCTGCCCCTGGCCTTGTTCAGTCTCATCCCCTTGGCCTCTGCCCACCCATCCAGCCTGTCCAGGTCCCTCTGCAGGGCTCTCCTACCCTCCATCAGCTCCACACCTGCTCTTAGCTTGGTGTCCTCTGCAAACTTACTGGTGCTGGACTCGATCCTCTGCTCCAGACCATTAATAAAGATATTGAACAGGATCCTACCTACCTTAGCTGCTCTGAATTCCTAGGGATGAACCCTGCGTATCAGTACATGTTGGGAGCTGATCTGCTGGAGAACAGCTCTGGGGAAAAGGACCTGGGAGTCCTCCTGGACAATAGGATGTCCATGAGCCAGCAATGTGCTCTGGTGGCCAAGAAGGCCAATGGCATCCTGGGGTGGATTCAGGAGAGTGTGGCTAGCAGGTTAAGGAAACTTCTATTCCCCCTCTGCTCTACCTTGGTGAGGCCACATCTGGAATATTGTGTCCAGTTCTGTACTCCCTCTTTCAAGAAGGACAAGGAACTGCTGGAGAGGGTACAGAAAAGGGCTAGAAAGATGATTAAGAGGCTAGAACATGTCTCTTCTGAGGAAGGACTGAGAGAATTTGGGCTTTTTTAGCCTGGACAAGAGAAAACTGAGAGGGGATCTCATCAATGCTTATAAATACTTAAAGGGCTGGTGTCAGAAGGATGGGGATAGTCAGGATGGGGCAATGGGCACAAATTTGAGCATAAGAAGTTCCATCTTGAACATGAGGAGGAACTTCTTTAATTTAAGGATGCCAGAGCACTGTAACAGGCTACCCAGAAAGGCTGTGGAGTCTCCATCTCTGGATACATTCAAAACCCACCTGGATATGTTCCTGTGTGACCTTCTTTAAGTGATTCTGCCTTGGCAGTAGGGTTGGACTCGATCTCCAGAGGTCCCTTCCAACCCCTACCATGTGATTCTGTGTGAATTGTTCACTGGAGGTGCTAACTCTTCCCTGCTGATTACAGATGGTGCCTGGACTCCTTCTTAAGAAACCTCATTTGGTGTCTAAACCCAGATGTGATGGATACTTCACTGGGACCTCACAGTCTTCAAACTGGCCAAGGGAGGAGTTTGAACAAAATAATTAATGAGTTTAAAGCTTCATCCTTGTAAGTTCTGCCAAAAGGTGTGCCTGAAGCAGTACTCAGTGGACACTGAAGCTGATGTCATGTACATGCTCCCTGCACCTTGCAGGTCCTCAAAGTCCATGCTGTACTTATGTAAATACATGCTAGCAATCTTTCAGTAGAGAAACACCAAGAGCAATGGACTCTAGGTCCAGTTACAAAGTAATTTCCATATAAAGCCATTTCAACAGTGGAAGCTGATGCAAAGTGGTTATCAAGGCCATGGCTTCACATCTCTGTGTAATGTGTCACAGAGAAATGTTCTGGTTTGGCTAAAACCACCATCTATATGAAAGCTACAGCAGGAGAGCAGTGCAGGTTCCCTTCTTCTTTCAGCACAACTGGTGGTCTTCCCGACTTTTTCACCATGCCTGCATGCCTGAACCTCTTCTCATTCCAAGCCCCTGGTGCTGAGCTCTCTCTGCCATCACTCAGCAGTGCAGAAGGCAGCTATCTAGGCTAAGTTAGTCATCTAGGTCTCCCTCTATCGCCAGCCGAGTGGCAGGTACCTCCAGAGGATGACTCATCCCATCTATTTCAGACACATATCTTACACCAGGATGAATCACTCTCAAAATACCTCTCCCCACGGCTTGCAGAGGAAGTCCCAGCTTAGCCAGGACACCTAACTTTTTTTTTTTGCCAGCTATGGCAAGTGCCTGCCAGGCTCTTCAGGGAGAAAAGAGTTTTTCCTTCCAATTTAGACACTTCGACTGACGGTAACATAGAGACATATCCGTGCTGAACTATCAGACCATGAGACCATTAAATCACTACCAGCCTGCCTCCTTTCTGACCTTGAGGTGAACAATTCCCTCTTCCTCTGCCAGCTTTTTGTGCTAACTAATTCCAATAGGAACAGCTTGACAAAGGCAGGTGCAGCTGGACAAGCAAGGTGCAGCACCCAGCAAGCACCAAGCCTACAAATTGGAACAGAGAAGGTTTCAGCTCAACATGAGGAGAAACTTCTTTAGAGTGAGGGTGACAGAGCCCTGGAGCAGGCTGCCCAGAGAGGTTGTGGAGTCTCCTTCTCCGAAGACTTTCAAACCCCACCTGGATGCATTCCTGTGCAAACCACCCTAGGGGATCCTGCTTTGGCAGAGAGGTTGGACTGGACTATCTCTGGAGATCCCTTCCAACCTCTAAAGTTCTGTGATTCTGTGAAATTTGTGGCTGAGGAGTCTTCTTTTGGCATTTTCCTAGCCAGTTTGGGTAGTCTCTAATCCCAGCTGGTTCATACTGCTTACTGGTTTAGGACTTGGTGGTCTTTCAACATCCCTTCCAACCCCTCACATTCTCTAATTCTGTGCTGTCCAGACTGGTGTTGGGAAGTAGTTACTCAGCAACAGCTTAGTAACTGTAAATGCAACCTGCCTCCAGAATTCTAATTGGAGGTAACCTCCCCCATTAAGACACATGTCCAATCTCATCATCTGCTTGTACAACCTAGCCCAATAAACTTCATTATGTTGGACAATTTTGTTGTGTCCTGTGAAGGATTTTAGCTGGGACATTCTTTACTGACCTCTGTGAGACCAAGGACAAGGTTTGAAGCTGAGGGACATCACAGTTAGACTGGAGCTTAGGAAGAGGTTTTTCAGTATGAGGGTGGTGAGACTCTGGAATAGGCTGCCCAGGGAGGCTGTGGATGTCTCCTCCCTTGGGATGTTCAAGGTCAGGTTGGATGAGGCCTTGAGCAGACAAATCTAGTTGAGAGGTGTCCCTGCTCATGGTGGGGAGGTTGGAGTAGATGAACTCTGAGGTCTCTGCCAACCTAAGCCATTCTAGGTTTCTAGGATATCCTTCTGACTGAAATTCATACATGAATCATAGAATCACAGAATTCTTAGGGCTGGAAGGAAACTCAAGGATCACCCAGTTCCAACCTCCCTGCCATGGGCAGGGACACCTCACACTAGATCAGGCTGCTCAGAGCCACATCCAGCCTGGCTTTAAACACCTCCAGCAATGAGGCTTCCACCACCTCCCTGGGCAACCTGTTCCAGGCTCTCACCACCTTCATGCTGAACAACTTCTTCCTAACTTCCAATCTGAATCTGCCCACTTCTAGTTTTGCTCCATTCCCCCCAGTCCGATCACTACCTGACATCCTAATAAGTCCCTCCACAGCTTTCTTGTAGCCCATTTCAGATACTGGAAGGCCACAATAAGGTCTCCTCGGAGTCTTCTCTTCTCCAGACTGAACAACCCCAACTCTCTCAGAATGCTTTCACCCAGAAGAGGATGCAGTGTTATTAGACCAGAAGTGGATGCAGTGTTACTAATCCCAGGAGAAGATGCAGTGTTATCACAGCACTATGCATCTACTCTCTTTGTTAACCCCCTTCAAATGGGCTGGATAGGGAAAAAGAAAATCTGCTAATTAAATTACAAGGTCTTGAAGAGGTCACAGCAGTGTGGTACACAGCCTGCTCTAACTCAAAGACCACAGGAAGCAGTGCAATTCGAATTTGTCATCCTTTGACATGGTGTAGTTAGGAATTTTAGAGAGAAACACATCTTTTTTTTCCAGCTTTCTCTCTCTCTCTGGGGTCACTGCACTGTGATCTATTTTTACATAGGAAAGAAGAGAGCTTTCATTGTTAAAACAAGTTGGATGCTCCCACATCTCATATTCGATCAGAGAGCATTTCAGAAAGCTTAGTGTCCTCCTTTCAACTTGATTTGAAGCATTTCTTCTAGTTATAGACTTCAGTCAACTGCAGTATCATAACCAAAAAAAAAGCCCACCAACCCTGTATGTATTTAGAAGTGGGGGGAAAAAATGGAACTTCCAGTGCCATAGGAATAGAAGTTACTGAAATGCTGTCTTTCAAAATGCAAAAGCTAGAGCAGAGAGATGGCAAATCAGAATGGCTTAGATTGGAAGGGACCCTGGAGATTCATAGAACGGTTTAGGTTGGAAGGGACCTTAAAGACCGTCTAGTTCCAACCCCGCTGCCATGGGTTGGGCCACCTCCCACTAGCCCAGGTTGCTCAAGTCCTCATCCTACCTGGCCTTGAACACCATCCACAACTTCTCTGAGTAATCTATTACATAGTCTCACCACTCTTGTACTGTACTAAAATCCAGTCTAAACCTACTCTCTCTTAGCTTCAGACCATTCCTCCTTTTCCTATCACTAGACACTCTTATGAAAAGTTCCTCTCCAGACTTACTGTAGGTTTCTTTCACATATTGTAAGGCAGCAATAAGGTCTCCCTGAAGCCTTCTCTTCTCCAGGCTGAACATTTGACCCAAGAAAAACTCTCATGTCTGTAATTTCCTAAGGGCCACACGTGGTCATTACAACCCTTCTGAGAAGAGAGTAATTGCTCTATGTTAGCACACCTGCAAGTGGAGCATGCTTAAACACAGCAAACTTCTACTTGAGATTTCCCTGCCCAGCCTTCTGCAAAATTAAAGCACCTCCACAGGGTCAGCTGCAGGTAATGACAATGAACCCCCTGAGATGCATTTGCTAACCTCTGACAATGTTAACCTGTGGTGGAAGGTCCAAATTATATCTAGACTACATATCCAAACCATGTCCTAAACACCTGCCTGAATACCTACCTTGCCCCCCTCACACACACACCTCTCTCCTTCTTCCGAGGTGGAAGCAGCATGGGAAAGCAGACAACAGCCTTGGTGCCTCTCAGCCTATCACAGCCTGCTTTGCAGCCTGCGTTGTCTTGGGTAAACACAGGTCACAGATGCCAGGCATGTGCACTGCACCCTTTTTTGGTGCAATAACGTAAGATTGGTTCTAGGGGTGTTTTTATCTGTTGCTATTGGTCAAAGGCACTCTTAAAACCCCAGCCAACTCGTTTCTTGGCTGCTGCCAAGAGAACTGTGTTTTCCCTAATGTAATCAAAGTGTAAAGGCAACATAAAGGCAGGAGATGCACCTAAGAGAAATGCTTCCTAAATCTTGAGGGTTCAAGGGCTTGCAGTTGTTGTGATGGCCCTGGAGTTTGCAAGTGATTTTGGCTAGGGGGTGTGGGGTTGAACCAGAACAAGTTTGATTCCTGCCAGCTCTAAGGGTGCCATTGTTGGGAGACCTCTACGCCCTCTATAAATACCTCCAAGAAGGTATTTGGGAGACCTCAACACTCTCTACAAACAGCTCAAAGGAGGTATTTGGGAGACCTCATCATCCTCCCCAAATACCTCAAAGGAGGTATTTGGGAGACTTCAACATCCTCCCCAAATACTTCAAAGGAGGTATTTGGGAGACTTCAACATCCTCCCCAAATACTTCAAAGGAGGTATTTGGGAGACCTCAACACCCTCTACAAACACGTCAAAGGAGGTATGTGGGAGACTTCATCACCCTCTACAAAGATCTCAAAGGAGGTATTTGGAAGACCTCAACATCCTCTACAAATACCTCAAAGGAGGTATTTGGGAGACCTCATCACCCTCCCCAAATATCTCAAAGGAGTTTGGAGAGTGGTGAGGGGTGGTATCCTCTGACATGCAACAAGTGACAGGACAAGAGGAAATAACCTCATATTGTGCCAAGGGAGGTTCAGGTTGGACATTAGGCCAAATTTCTTTACAGAAAGGGTCATCTAACATTGGAAAAGGCTGCTCAGGGAGGTGGTGGAGTCACCATCCCTGGAGGTGTTTAAAAGACACATGGATGTGGTGCTCAGGGACATGGTTTAGTGGTAGAAACTTGGCAGTAGTGGTGGGATTGTAAGCAAACAGACTTGATATTCTCAAAGGTCTCTTCCAACCTTGATTCTATGGTTCTGTGATCTAGGATTCAATAATCTTCTCTGAAAGAATGGATCCAGACATCCACTGTGCTTCTGGGAAGCTTTAAGCTTCTGCCAGACAAACAGAAAGGTTTTCCAACATGCTGCACACATGTAGTATACAAATTAGCCCAAACTGTCTGAAAGCCTTTTACAGATAGAAGGCAAATCTTGGAATAAAGAGGGAATTAAAAATAATCTCAAAACATCAAACTTGATCTGCTTTCTGTGAAGTAAAAGTGATTAGAAGGGAGCAGGCTGGCATTTACAGACTCCACAGTGTGTGAGGGACTTCAAAAGCACAGAGGTGATACAGGAACAAGCTTTTTCAGACCTGCAGTGATAGAAATGCAAGGTGGTTTCAGGGCTCTTGTAACAACAGGAAGAAAAGGAAAACAGAAAGTTCTATTTTTAGTCACTGCCAGTCATCCATGTTGCAGTTTGACTGCCTTGTGCTTAAGACACCTCAAATGCACCATCAGCACAACACAGGGCTGATAAATACTGAGAGACTCCCAGTAAATGGACATGACACACAGATGAGAACCACCAAGACCATTTTCAATCTTTGAAAAGTGGTCAAACCCAATCTGGACTTGATTCAGAACTAGCATCTGAACTGGGATTTCACAGTATCACAGTATCACAGTATCACAGTATCACCAAGGTTGGAAGAGACCTCACAGATCATCAAGTCCAACCCTTTACCACAGTGCCCAAGGCTAGACCATGGCACCAAGTGCCACATCCAACCTTGCCTTGAACAGCTCCAGGGACGGCGACTCCACCACCTCCCCGGGCAGCCCATTCCAGTGTCCAATGACTCTCTCAGGGAAGAACTTTCTCCTCACCTCCAGCCTAAATCTCCCCTGGCGCAGCCTGAGGCTGTGTCCTCTCGTTCTGGAGCTGGCCACCTGAGAGAAGAGAGCAACCTCCTCCTGGCCACAACCACCCCTCAGGTAGTTGTAGACAGCAATAAGGTCACCCCTGAGACTCCTCTTCTCCAGGCTAACCAATCCCAGCTCCCTCAGCCTCTCCTCATAGGGTTTGTGCTCAAGGCCTCTCCCCAGCCTCATTGCCCTTCTCTGGACACACTCAAGCATCTCAATGTCCCTCCTAAACTGGGGGGCCCAGAACTGAACACAGCACTCAAGGTGTGGTCTAACCAGTGCAGAGTACAGGGGCAGAATGACCTCCCTGCTCCTGCTGACCACACCATTCCTGATGCAGGCCAGGATGCCACTGGCTCTCTTGGCCACCTGGGCACACTGCTGGCTCATGTTCAGGCGGGTATCGATCAGTATTTCTCACAACCAGTACCACATCATAGGCTGCTCTGTCTTCTCCCCCCAGCACAAAGGTTTCATAGAATCATAGAATGGTTTAGGTTGGAAAGGACCTCGAGGATCATCCAGCTGCAACCTCCTGCCATAGGCAGGGACACCTCCCACTAGAACAGGTTGCTCAAGACCTTATCCAACCTGACCTTGAACACCTCCAGGGAGGGAGCAGCCACAACCTCCCTGGGCAACCTGTGCCAGTGTCTCACCACCCTCACTGCAAACAACTTCTTCCTAACATCCAGTTTCAGTCTCCCCTCTGCCACTTCAAACCCATTTCTCCTTGTCCTGTCATTACAAGACCTTGTCAATAGTCACTCCCTGGCCCTCCTGTAGCCCCCTTGAGATGTGGCTGGAAGGCCACTCCAAGGTCTTCTCTTCTCCAGGCTGCAGAGCCCCAACTCTCTCAGCCTGTCCTCATAGCAGAGATGCTGCAGCCCTCTGGGAATCTTGGTGGCCTTCTCTGGACGCACTCCAACACTTCCATCTCCTGCTTGTGTTGGGGGCTCCAGAACTGCACACAGGACTGCAGGTGGGGTCTGAGGAGAGCAGAGCCAAGGGGTAGAATCCCCTCTCTTGCCCTGCTGGCCACACTGCTCTTGCTGCAGCCCAGCACAGGGTTGCTGTCTGGGCTGCACTCACACTGCAGGCTCCTGTTGATCTTTTTAACACCCCAGACCCTCAGGTCCTTTTCCTCAGGGCTGCTCTCAGCCATTTGCCACCCAGCCTGGAGTTGTGCTTGGGATTGTGTCAACCCAGGTGCAGGACCTTACACTTGGCCTTGCTGAATTTCATGAGGTTTCATAGAAGTGTTGAGATTGGAAGAGACCTTTGAGATCACCAAGTCCAATCACATGTCTTGAGCTCACAATCCCACCACTGCTGTTAAAGCACTACTGCCTCTCTGGTAGGACCATCCCACTGTGTAGAAAATACTGGGAGCAGCAAAATGTTGCTAACTTCCTGATTGGGATAATCTGCTACATGAAAGACATTTGAATTCTACAATTAAAAGAACAGAACCACAGCAGTGTCAGGGTTGGAAGGGATGTCAAGGATCATCTACTTCAAATCCCCTACCATGGGCAGGGACGTTTTCCACCAGATCAGGTTGCCCAAAGTCACATCCAGCCTGGCCTTAAAAACTTTCCCTCAAAGTACAAAGATGAGGCCTTAAGCAATGTGGTCTAGTGGAGAGTGACCCTGCTAATGCCAGGGGGGTAGAACTAGATGACCCTTAAGGTCCCTTCCAGCACAAACCATTCTATAAATCCATGACTCCACCTCCAATTTAATCTTCCTTCTAGTCAGAAAGGGAGAAAACATCACTGCCATTGGTGGTCAAAGCCTCTCCACTCAAGGAACTATTTCCAGCTAAACTATTCAACACAGAACTCATTAATGAATTTGAATTGATCACATTTATATGGTTGTGAATAAAACATCTACCATTTTCTGTCTTACTGCTTTCATTGTTCATCTTTGCTGAAATTTTGTTTAAGTTCCTATCCCACTGTACTCTGCCCTGTTGAGACCACATCTAGAAATATTGTGACAAGTTCTGGGCTCCTCAGTTCAAGAAGGGATCTGCTTGGAAGAGTCCAGCACAGAGGCACAAAGCTGCTGCAAGCAGTAGAAGATCTCCTGTGAGCACAGGCTGAGGGAGCTGGGGCTGGGTGCTTGGAGCAGAGGAGCCTGAAGGCTGCCCTCAGTGCTGTGATAAAGATGTGCAGGGCAGTGGCAGGAGGACAGAGCTAGGCTCTGCTCAGCGATGGCCAAGGACAGGATAAGGGGCACTGGGGGCAAGCTCCAGCAGAAGAGGTTCCATGGGAACAGAGGAGAAAACATTTCACTGCAAGGGGGTTAGAGCCCAGGAGCAGGCTGCCCAGGATCACAAGATTGCAGGCTCACAGGACTGCAGGGGTTTGAAGGGACCCAAAGAGATCATCCAGTCCAAGCCCCCTGCCAGAGCAGGACCATACAATCTAGCTCAGGTCACACAGCAACACAGCCAGACAGGCCTTGAAAGTTTCCAGAGAAGGAGACTCCACAATCTCTCTGGACAGCCTGTCCAGAGAGGCTGTGGAGTCTCCTTCTCTGGAGACATTGAAAACCCACCTGGATGCATTCCTGTGTGACCTGCCCTGGGTGACCCTGCTCTGGCAGGAGGGTTGGACTGGATGATCTTTGGAGGTCCCTTCCAACCCCTAACATTCTGTGCTTCTGTGAAGTTCTGCAATTTACATTAAAAGAAAAAAATAAAACTGCTTCTCAGAGAAACTCATCTGGGTTTGTTTTCCTCCCCCCCCCACCCAGCTTCTCTACACAGCAGCATGCTCTTTGCAATAAAATTATGGGCATAAGTTATTTACAGACTTAATTGAATTCTGCACCTGAACTACCTGATGCTACATGCATAACTTTGTGCAGAGCGTGACCTGAGCATCCCAATGCCACAGCCATCTCCCTGTGACAGCTCCTCCTAACAGAGACAAGCTCCAGGTCTGCAGGCTTTTTGAATTAGTGGTTGTGTTTCTGCCTGTTTATGACACTTGTTTGAGCAGCTGTAGTCTTGATCAACCCTGCGTGCTCCTATGATCCCAGCAATAAGCCACAGAACACTGCTCCCAGTTCTAGATCAGCCTTTGAAGGCTTTAAACCAGCTCGTGGACAGCAGACAAGTTGCTACATAAACATTTACTCAACAGGAAAAGGAAACACTGCATAGAGAATCAGAGAATTGTTGTGGTTGGAAAAGATTTTTAAGCTCATAGAATCATCCTCTTCCCCTTTGCGCTCCCAAGCAAAGCACTTTGATTGCTGCAGTGGCAACAAGGTCAAGCATGGGGCACAAAACTTACAGGTCTCCATCCTCTCTTACTTCATTAAGGATACCTTTCAGTTGGAAGAGAGCAAGTCCAACCATTAGAATCATAGAATCAGTCAGGGTTGGAAGGGACCACAATGATCAGCCAGTTCCAACCCCCTGCCGTGGGCAGCGACACCTCACACTAGATCAGGCTGCCCAGAGCCTCATCCAGCCTGGCCTTAAAACACCTCCAGCAAGGAGGCTTCCAGCACCTCCCTGGGCAACCCCTTCCAGGCTCTCACCACCCTCATGCTGAACAACTTCTTCCTAACATCCAGGCTGAATCTACCTATTTCTAACTTTGTTCCATTCCCCCCAGTCCTATCACTACCTGACAGCCTAGAAAGTATCTCCCCAGCTTTCTTGTAGCCCCCTTCAGACACTGAAAGGCCACAAGAAGGTCACCTGGGAGCCTTCTCCTCTCCAGACTGAACAGCCTCAACTCCCTCAGTCTCTCCTCATAGGAGAGGTGCTCCAGATCATCCAGTCCAACCATTCTCCAACTCTACCAAGGGTGCTGCTAAGCATGGCCCTCAGTACCACATCTCTGCCTCTATTAAACATCTCCAGGAATTGGGATTCAATCACAGATCAGCCCAGTTCTATCAAGTGACACACCTGGTTTGTTGAATTCTAGCAACACTAGACTGATACTAAGCATTTCAACATCAATTTACCAATTTACCACCTAATTTCAGTTTTCAGCTGCCCGTGCAAGCAATTGAAACAAATCTTCTAAATCATTTAAGCTACCTAGTATCACTTTCCTGTTTTGACATTATCTCTGAAAGCAAGATAAATATTCTCTAAAAACAATTAATCCACATATGAAATCTGAAGTCTTCTCTTAATCCTACAGGTGACAGTGAAAAACCAGAGTAATTCCTTTTAATTAAACTACACTAATCCATTTTAAACCAACCTTCAGGATGAAAACAGATCCGAAATTGAGTGACTGGAAGGACATGGACCTGATGGGGTGAATCCAGAGGAATGCCACAAAAATGATCAGGGGGCTGGAGTACCTCTGCTACAAGGACAGGCTGAGAGAGCTGGGGGTGTTCAACCCGGAGAAGAGAAGGCTCCAGGGTGACCTGCCAGCAGCCTGCCAGTTCCTGAAGGGTGCTACAAGAAGGCTGCAGGGAGACTGTTTGGAAAGGCCTGCAGAGACAGGATGAGGGGCAATGGCTTCAAACTAGAGAACAGCAGATTTAGATTGGATGTTAGGAGCAGGTTCTGCACCATGAGGGTAATGGAGCACTGGAACAGGTTGCCCAGTGAGGTGGTTAAGCCCCCATCCCTGGAAATATTCAAGGTGAGGCTCAACAGGGCTCTGGGCAACCTGATCTAGTTGAGGATATCCCTGCTGATTGCAGAGGATGTTGGATTAGATGACCTTTGGAGGTAACTTCCAACCCAGACCATTCTATGACTGCACACTGCAATAAATATTAGTCTTTTTGCACAGCCATGTCACCTCGACTGCTTGCATGGCCACAACAGGCTTCACTCATCAGTCTCCCTGCAGGCCAGCCTAGAACCACAAAATGGGGAAGAAAGCAGAGGTGGGGAGAAAACGGTGAAGGAAGAATGCCAGCTGCTTGCTGGGTAGAGTTTGTGTACAGTTTGAGAAGCATTTGTTTATATTCTCACTTCTAAAAGCAACAATGGAATTGTATACCTCTGTTTTTAAGTACCCTACAGATACTTTTCCTTCTCAGGAAGAACTTCTATAGTAGTTCTTTTCATAGCAACCAACTGTTCCTTCCACCATCAGCCTATTATTTTTGTAAGCATTAACAGTAAATAGCAAGCTTATTTCTTGCCTCTGCAATTTATTTGGGATCAGCTTGTCTTCATCTGGTCTGCAGCAGCCTGATAGCAGGCAGGGACACCTGATGGTGACAGTGGTAGGCTATAAGACCTGCCCTGTGCATTAAATGTATTGCTCTCTTAGAATCATAGAATCAACCAGGGCAGAAGAGACCTCCAAGCTCACCCAGCCCAACCTAGCACCCAGCCCTGACCAATCAACCAGACCATGGCACTAAGTGCCCCAGCCAGGCTTGGCTGCAACACCTCCAGCCACATAGACTCCACCACCTCCCTGGGCAGCCCATTCCAATGCCAATCACTCTCTCTGACAACAACTTCCTAACAACATCCAGCCTAGACCTCCCCTGGCACAGCTTCAGGCTGTGTCCCCTTCTTCTGTCCCTGGCTGCCTGGCAGCAGAGCCCAACCCCACCTGGCTACAGCCTCCCTGCAGGCAGCTGCAGACAGCAATGAGCTCTGCCCTGAGCCTCCTCTGCTGCAGCCTGCACACCCCCAGCTCCCTCAGCCTCTCCTCACAGGGCTGTGCTCCAGGCCCCTCCCCAGCCTTGGTAAGTTGGCTTTGATAATCTTGGAGGCCTTTTCCTCCCGCAGTGTCTCTGTGACTGTATGTCACAGCATCGCTACTGACAGCAGGAAGATCACAGAGTGCTGATAAAGAGCCTTACAGACCAGGTGCATATTTTTGAGGATGTCTGTAGCAAACCATAAAATACCAAACTTTGTAGAAGTGTTTGTTTGTAGCAGTCAGCTGATAACATGCAACCAGCAACAGAAGAAGGGGACACAGCCTGAAGCTGTGCCAGGGGAGGCCTAGGCTGGATGTTAGGAGGAAGTTGTTGGCAGAGAGAGTGATTTGCACTGGAATGGGCTGCCCAGGGAGGTGGTGGAGTCTCTGTGGCTGTAGGTGTTGAAGCCAAGCCTGGCTGGGGCACTTAGTGCCATGGTCTGGTTGCTTGGTCAGGACTGGGAGCTAGGTTGGGCTGGCTGAGCTTGGAGCTCTCTGCCAACCTGCTTGATTCTATGATCCTGACTTCATCAGTGAAGGGAGGCCTGCTGATCAAAGGTGAAAACACCCTGTGAGGAAAACTGCTGACCTTCATGCCAGAAGAGCACCCAAGACCACCAGGGTGGAGAAGGGGAAAACACCTGTGTCAATGAACTCCAAGCAATAATTGTAGCAACC
Source organism: Pogoniulus pusillus (assembly GCF_015220805.1). Classification (NCBI taxonomy): domain Eukaryota; kingdom Metazoa; phylum Chordata; class Aves; order Piciformes; family Lybiidae; genus Pogoniulus; species Pogoniulus pusillus. The sequence goes on along the minus strand of NC_087288.1, from coordinate 2,435,243 downwards.
CTACCTTCTGTCATGGAGATGTGTGCTCTTGTAACAGGAGTGGTGCCTTGTGCCAGCATGGGATGTGCAGGAGGGGTGCAGCGATTCCACCCTGTACCCAGCCCTGCAAGAAACATTATCTGCTCCAGAACCCTCCACGAGTCTTTGGGGGTCATTGTGCAGCTCACCACAGCTGCCCCAAGGCAGGCCTAAAGCCTCTTTCAACTTTCCAAGTGGCAGCCCAAGCTTTAGGCCTGGGAAGAACAGAGAGGAAGGTTGGTTCTTGGGCTCTGACTGCAAGGAGAGGTGCCATGTCCCCGGTGAAGCTGAGGGGGAACCAGGCGGTGGTGGGTGAGAAGGCGATGCCCTTCATGAGAACTTACTGCTCACCTGCAGGCCGTGGCTGAGGCAGAAGGACAGCGAGAAGGGGCAGGCGGCAGCAGCGCTCCGCCGCCACCGCGCCCCGAGCCGGGCTGCTCCCTCAGGCGCTGCTCCCTCAGGCGCTGCGCTCGGCGCCGCGGGGGTGTGCCGGCGCGGGGAAGGCGCCGGCGGGAACGGCAGCGGGCACCATCTTAACTGAGGGCAGCGCTCACAGCAGGCGCCCGGCGCCATGTCTGCTCAGGGCACTGAGCCTGCCCGGGACAGGCTGGCCCGTCCGCAGCCGCCGTGCAGCCTCCCTTGCCGCCGGTCCCGCCCCGGAGCGTGGCCGGAACGACGCTTGCCGCGGGTTGCTGTGGGGACGGGGAGCTGCAGGTGGGCTCCGACTCGGCGCTGTCCCCTCTCGGCTCGGGCGGGTGAGGCCGAGCGGCCGTGCTGGGGGCGGGCAGAGGGTAGGCAGCCCGGAGAGGATCCATTCGCGGCTGGGAGCAGCCCGTGCTGAGCTGCTTCCCCCTCAGCTCTCTGCCCGGACCCTAGCGGAGGGGAGGTCGTAGGTGCCCGTGCTGAGCTGCTTCCCCCTCAGCTCTCTGCCCGGACCCTAGCGGAGGGGAGGTCGTAGGTGCCTGTGCTGAGCTGCTTCTCCCTCAGCTCTCTGCCCGGACCCTAGCGGAGGGGAGGTCGTAGGTGCCTGTGCTGAGCTGCTGCTCCCTCAGCTCTCTGCCCGGACCCTAGCGGAGGGGAGGTCGTAGGTGCCTGTGCTGAGCTGCTTCTCCCTCAGCTCTCTGCCCGGACCCCAGCGGAGGGGAGGTCGTAGGTGCCTGTGCTGAGCTGCTGCTCCCTCAGCTCTCTGCCCGGACCCCAGCGGAGGGGAGGTCGTAGGTGCTCATTGACATCAGCGCTCGAAACGCCTCGCTGAGGGGATCGGCGGTGGAAATGGGGCCGCGTTCTGCTCCGCCTCGGGCTATGAGGTCTGAGCTGTGCCGGGCAGCGGCCCCCGGAGCAAGAGCTGCTCCTGAGGCTGCCGCAGCCTGAGGGTCTGGGCTGGCCTGGGCTGCGCTCAGACTCTAAAGGTTGTGCTTGGAGGATGGGGAAAAAGGCTGTTGCGTGGTGCTCTTCACCGGCTTCCAGCAGAGCTGTCCCGGTGTTTACATGTGGAGAGTTTTCTCTGCGCGGTGCCCTCGGGGGGAGTTGAGGCTGCTTCTGCTTCGCCTTCTGCAAGCACAACTGCGGTGGCCACCAGCAGTGATGTGCAGCAGTGTTCCTGTGTTGCTCACAGGGAGCCATGAGCGGTGGCAACAAACTGTTGCCTGCCAGGTCTGAGTGTGTTGCCTCTCCTGCAGGGCTGGGCCCAGAGAGCGGTGGTGAATGGTGCTGCATCCAGTTGGCAGCTGTCACTGGTGGTGTCCCCTGGGGATCAGGGCTGGGCCCAGTCCTGTTCAGTATCCTCATTGATGATCTGGACCAGGGGATTGAGTCCTCCATTAGTAAGTTTGCAGATGACACCAAGCTTGATTGGCCAGGGCTGGGTGCTAGGTTGGGCTGGAGGAGCTTAGAGGTCTCTTCCAACCTGCTTGATTCTCTGATTCTGTGAAGTATAAGGTTTGGCAAGAGGTGAGGAGGTCGAAACACAGGCAGTGGAGCTGGTTAAGCTCTTAACTCAGGTCGTGTCCCTTTACTGCTGGTTTTATTACTGCACTCAGCAGTGCAGCTACTGCCTAAGGTGAAGAGCAGTTAGCAGGATCAAGGGTTACTCAGATGCTTCTTTCTGTGTAACTTAATAACTCCACCAGAGAGGGTTCATGCTAAATCATGAGATTGTAGAGTAACTCAGACTGGAAGGGGCCTTCAGAGGTCATCTGGCCCAGCCTCTGCTTGAAACAGGGAACACCTCAGTGCTCCATGAACTTGCCTTCAGTCCAGACTTGAACTAGGAGCTCTGTCATGTGAGTACTCATCTTCTTGAATGGTGAAATGAATGCCAGGTTGGAAGGGACCCCAGGGACCATCTGGTCCAACCTTTCCAGTTGATAGTGTTGTTGAAATCAGCTGCTCCAGCACCCTGCCAAGCTGAGTCTTGAAACTGACCAGTGCAGGGGAATTCACTGCTGCCCTTGGGAGAGGGTTCCAGGGTCTGACTGTTCTCATGGGGAAACATTTTGCAGTTGGAACATCCTTAGAAGTAACTTGTCTCCAGAACCCCTTGTCTTTTCCTTGTGAAATAGGATTCTCCATCCTCCTGGTAGCCACTGTTTATGTACATGGTGCTAAAACCTTGCCTGAACCCTCTTCTGAAGGCTGCACAAAGCCAGCTCTCAGCGTTTGCTCACATGGTAACTCTTTCTGTCCTCTGATCATTCTTGTGGCTCTTCTGTGGACACAAGACAGTTGCAGTCAAAGTGATCATAAAGTATTAACTAACCTGCAGGTCTTTCACAGGAGGTTCCACCTCAACGTGAGGAAGAGCTTCTTGACTGTAAAGATCCCAGAGCACTGACACAGGCTGCCCAGAGAGGTTGTGGAGTCTCCTTCCCTGGAGCCTTTCAAGACCCCTGGATGTGTTCCTGTGCAACCTGCACTGAATTCTCTGGTCCTGCTCTGGCAGGGGGTTGGACTGGAAGATCTCCAGAGGTCATAGAATGGTTTGGGTTGGAAGTGACCTCAAAGCTCATCCAGTTCCAGCCCCCTGCCATAGGCAGGGACACCTCCCACAAGAACAGGTCACTCAAGGCCTCATCCAACCTGGCCTTGAACACCTCCAGGGAGGTTGTAGATCACATTCTGTGCTTCTGTGCTCCACAGTCTCCCTGGGCAACCTGTGCCAGTGTCTCACCACCCTCACTGCAAAGAACTTCTTCCTGATATCCAGTTTGAATCTCTCCTCTGCCAGTTTAAACTCATTCCTCCTCATCCTGTCATTCCCAGACCTTGTCAATAGTCCCTCCCCAGCCCTCCTGTAGCCCCCTTCAGATCTAGAAGGCCACTCCAAGGCCTCCCAAAACCTTCTCTTCTGCAGGCTGCAGAGTCCCAACTTTTGTAGCCTGTCCTCATAGCAGAGCTGCTTCAGCCCTCCCTCATCCAACCTGGCCTTGAACACCTCCAGGGAGGTTGTGGAGCACAGAAGCACAGAATGGGATCTTTGATCTTTGATCACATTCTGTGCTCTACAACCTCCCTGGGCAGCCTATGCCAGTGTCTCACCACCCTCAACCTGTGCCAGTGTCTCACCACCCTCACTAGAAAGAACTTCTTCCTAACATCCAGTTCCAATCTCTCCTCTGCCAGTTTAAACCCTAACAACCGCTTCCAACCCCTCATCTCCTGCAATCCTCTGACTCTTTTTCTTCCAAACCAGGCTAATCAGGACTAACCTGTGTGCAGAGCTGAAAGCCTGGGGAGGACTTTGGCAGGATGAAACCTGTCATCGTGGTGCACGGTGGAGCTGGCCGCGTCTTCAAAGAACGAGAAGAGGGATGTCGTGCTGGTGTTGTCAGAGCTGCTCTGCAAGGTTATGCCCTCCTGAAACAGGGAGGCAGTGCCTTAGATGCAGTTGAAGAGGCAGTACAGTCCATGGAAGATGATCCTCATTTTAATGCAGGTAACTTTGCTAGAATTAAGTGGGTCTAGAATCATTCTGTAGTTAGCATAAAATGGTCTGGGTTGGAAGGCACCTCCAAAAGTCATCTAGTTCAGGCTCCTCTGCAGTAAGCAGGGACATAGAATCATAGAATGGTTTGGGTTGGAAGGGACCTCAAAGCTCCAGTTCCAACCCCCTGACATAGGCAGGGACAGCTCCAACTGGAACAGGTCACTCAAGGCCTCGTCCAACCTGGCCTTCAACACCTCTAGGGAGGTTGTGGAGCACAGAAGCACCCAATGTGATCTTTGATCACATTGGGTGATTCTGTGCTCCACAACCTCCCTGGGCAGCTTGTGCCAGTGTCTCACCACTCTCACAATTTCAACTAGATTCTGTTCAGCCTCACTCTGAATGTCTCCACGAATGGGGCCCCTGTTCCTGTGCTTCATCACATTCATGGCAAAGGATTTCTTCCTGACATCCAATCTAAATCTGCTCTTCTCTAGTTTGAATCCATTGCCCCTTGTCATATCAGTGCAGGCCTTTGGAAACAGCCTCTCTCCATCCTTCTTGTAGCCTTCTTCAGGTACTGGAAGGCTGCTTTTAGGTGTCCCTGGAGCCCTCTCTTCTCCAGGCTCCCTCAACTCCTTCTGCTTGTCCTTGTAGCAGAGGTGCTCCAACCCCCTGATCATTTTCATGGCCTCCTCTGGACCCACTCTGCCAGGTTTGTATTGTTTCTGTGTTGAGGGCTGCAGAGCTGGGTGCAGCAGTCCAGGTGAGGTTTCACCAGAGCAGAGTGACAGAATCCCCTCTCTCCATCTGCTGGCCAGGTATCTCCTGGTGCAGCCCACTTCATATGACCTCAAATCTATTATTTTGATGAATTTCAGTGAAAATATTTCACCACATGCACCAAGGTATGTCAGGAATGAACATGAAAAGAGAGGCCTGTCAAGTGTTGAGTGTTTTATATAACACAGCTATTAGTTATGTGCACACTTGTGTTGCAGAGGTTCTCTTGTTCCTTCTCATCTTGCAAGCAGGCAAGCAGAGTCCTAAAGCAGAGTCCTCAGAGTACACCTGGGGTTACTGGTAGACAGTAGCTGAACATGAGCCAGCAGTGTGCCCAGGTGGGCAGCAGAGCCAATGGCATCCTGGGCTGGCTCAGGAGCAGTGTGTGCAGCAGGACAAGGGAGGTTATTGTGCCCCTGTGTTCAGCAGTGCTTAGGCCACACCCTGAGTGCTGTGCCCAGTTCTGGTCTTTTCAGTTCAAAAGAGATGTTGAGGTGCTGGAAGGTGTTTGGAGCAGGGCAGCAAGGCTGGGGAGGAGTCTGGAGCATATCCCTGTGAGGAGAGGCTGAGGGAGCTGGGGGTGTGCAGCCTGCAGCAGAGGAGGCTCAGGGCAGAGCTCATTGCTGTCTGCAGCTGCCTGCAGGGAGGCTGTAGCCAGGTGGGGTTGGGCTCTTCTCCAGGCACCCAGCAACAGAAGAAGGGGACACAGCCTCAAGCTGTGCCAGGGGAGGCCTAGGCTGGATGTTAGGAGGAAGTTGTTGACAGAGAGAGTGATTGGCATTGGAATGGGCTGCCCAGGGAGGTGGTGGAGTCTCTGTGGCTGGAGGTGTTGAAGCAAAGCCTGGCTGGGGCACTTAGTGCCATGGTCTGGTTGATTGGCCAGGGCTGGGTGCTAGATTGGGCTGGCTGAGCTTGGAGGTCTCTTCCAACCTGCTTGATTCTCTGATTCTCTGATCTTGTAATTGGAAGTCTGGAGGAGACTTTACTCCACGTGAAGTATTTTGGTACTGTCTTGGGCTGAACATCTTGATTTTTGAGGGATTTGAGCTGAAATCCTGAAGGGGATTTAGAGGTTATGGTGTGTAGTATATATCATTAACCTAAGGGTGACATTCTTTCATTTAACTTTAACTGGGCTTGAGCCTTAAGCCCTAGCTCAGGTTTGACTAAATGGTAAATAGCCTGGGAATCACTTACAGATAGGTCTAATTGTGTTAATGCTTATTAGATACAGCTGCTCCCAATAGCTGACAAAAATGAGCTGAAAGCTGTGTGAAAAAGGCCCTGATTAGAGTGTCTGTTTCAAACTGCCTGTGTAGTATCTATCCTTGGAAAAGAAAAATCAGGTTTGTGGTAGTACTTTTGTAGGAAAACACAGACACTGCTAAGAGGCAGTGCTGAAGATTGGGATGAATGTGCATAACAATGAGGAGGTGTCCTGCTTTGAATGCTGTGTGTGCACACAGCCATGCTGTGGAGATGCATCTAGACACACTAGAAAGGAATTTTTTTACAGTGAAGCTGATGAGACACTGGGACAGGTTGCCCAGGGAGGTCATGGATGCCTCCACCCTGGAGGTGTTTGAGGCCAGGCTGGACAGGACCTTTGGCAACCTGGTTTAGTGGAAGGTGTCCCTGCCTATGGCAAGGGGTTGGAACTAGATGATCTTTAAGGTCCCTTTCAACCCAAACCACAACTCTCTAAGGCAACTAGAATGAATTTTAGCCTAAGGGTGCTGGAGCTTTGGAACAGGTTGCCCAGGGAGGTGGCTGAGGCCCCATCCTTGGAAATAATCAAGGTGATGCTCTCCAGGGCTCTGGGTAACCTGATCTAGTGGAGGATATGCCTGTTTGCTGCAGGGGGTGATGAAACTGGATGATCTTCAGAGGCCTCTTTCAACCCAGACCATTCTATGATATTCAGTTGTTCTCAGAGGGCTCCTCTCTCTCTATCTCCTCCATTGCTTCAGCTCTATGCAATGTTCAGGTCTTCCTACCTGAGCTGCTGTGTTGTCTGTCATGTTTTGCTTTAGTTTTTTTTCAGCTTCCTCTTTAGCTTAGCCTTCTCATCCTTATTAACAAGGCTTGTGCACTCAGTGAGGTGTAATTAATTACTCCCCTGTGATACAGTTATTGACATTGTTAAAAAAAAACAACCCTATTTGCATTGTCTCCTTTGGTATCTCATTAATTTTCAATCAGGTTGGTGGTAGCACTGATAATTACAGAAGAAAACTTAACCAACACTTTATTTCCTTACCTTTTTAATGATTTCTTATTATTATTCCTTCATTTACTGTTTTCTGTTTGGTCACATAGAAGTTGTTGTTTCAAGCTTTTCTTACACTAGTGAGTGAAAACTTCTGTTCTGCTCCATCACTGTTTGCAGTTCCTTAAATGCTGTGTGCTGTTAATGTGTGGATAGGGTTGGACATTGCCCTGTTTTGTTGGGTTATATTGTGTCTTCCTTGGGAAAAAATGGAGGTAAAATAGTTTTATGGGCACTGGAAATGCAGCAGGTCTAGGGAGGTTCTATTCCCCATCTGCTCTGCCCTGGTGAGACCACATCTATGATATTGTGTCCAGTCTTGGGCTCCCCAGTTCGAGACAGACAGGGATCTGCTGGAGAGAATGCAATGGAGAGCTACAAGCATGATTGGGGGACTGGAACATCTCTCCTAAGTATAAAGACTGAGTGCCCTGGGCCTGTTTAGTCTGGAGAAGAGAGGCTGAGAGGGGATGTGATCAATACCTATCAATATCTGAGGGGTGAGTGTCAAGATGAAGGTGCCAGGCTCTGGTGGTGCCCTGTGCTAGGACAAGGAGCAAGAAATACAAAGTGGAACACAGGATTCAACATGAGGAGGAATTTGTTTACTGTGAGGGTGCTGGAGCCCTGGAGCAGGCTGCCCAGAGAAGTTGTGTAGCCTCTTCTCTAGGGACTTCCAAGACCCACCTGGATGCATTCCTATGTGACCTGCCCTGGGTGATCTTGCTTTGGCAGGGAGGTTGGACTTGATGACCCTTTGAGATCCCTTCCAACCCCTGATGTTCTCTGATTCTATGGTTCTGTGAACTGGAGGATAAGGAATTCTGTTGATGACTGTTGGTCATTTTAACTTCCATACTTGGAAATGTACTTTTCATGCTATAGAAATAAAAGTCAGTGTTAAAGCTGTACCCTGTGAGACTTCAGTTCATGGTTTGTGGTTACACTCAGCAGAGTTTCTGCTGCTTTCTTTCTATTCAGGAGATACTTTCAGTAAGTCAGACAGCAAACTGGGAAAGAGAAAGTTTGCTTGTTGAGATTTCATGATTGAATCAGCAGATTGGAGGTCTCTTCCAACTTGCTTGATTCTGTGTCATTCTGTGGGTAACTCTTTATGCCTTTTCTCTTCTTTCCTGAAGATTTTCTGTGTTTATTTTAAATCTCTTTTTTTCTTTTTATCTTCAGGCCTTGGATCTGTTCTAAATGAAAAAGGTGAAGTAGAAATGGATGCCATTATCATGGATGGAAAAAATTTAGACTCTGGAGCAGTGTCTGCAGTTAAATCTGTAGCAAACCCAATAAAACTTGCTCGACTTGTCATGGAAAAGGTATGGTAAGAATGTACTGCAGTGTGATGTGAGTTTGTCCTTTAGAACCTTATTTGGTGTATTGATACATCATATAGTCATGGAATCATGGAATGGTAGGGCTTGGAAGGGACTTTTGGAGGTCATCAAGTCCAACTCCCCTGCCAGAGCAGCATCACCTAGGGCAGGTCACACAGGAAAGCATCCAGATGGGTTTTTAAAGTCTCCAGAGAAGGAGATCTCTCTGGGCAGCCTGCTGCAGTGCATTGTCACCCTCACAGTAAATCATTCTCCCCATGCTGAGGTGGAACTTCCTGTGTTCCAATTTCTACCTCTTGTTCTTTGTCCTAGCACTGGGCACCACCAAAAAGAGCCTGGAGCCTTCATCCTGGCATCTTCATCCTGGCACCTACCCCTCAGATATTTATAGACATTGCTCAGGTCCCTTCTCAGCTTTCTCTTCTCCAGACCAAACAGACCCAGAGCTCTCAGTCTTTCTTCCTAGGAGCGATATTCACATCCTTTAATCATCCTCATAGGTCTCCACTGCACTCTTTCCAGCAGATCCCTTGCACTTGAAAGCCAAAATACATCACAGTATCACAGTATCACCAAGGTTGGAAGAGACCTCACAGATCATCCTGCACAGAGGAAGAACTCCTCTGGATTCTGTAGGTAGATCTCTATGGCAAACTGCTCTCCCAGTACTGACAGTGATGGAAGAATGTGCTGGGGCACTTAGTGCCGTGGTCTGGTTGATTGGCCAGGGCTGGGTGCTAGGTTGGGCTGGCTGAGCTTGGAGCTCTCTTCCAACCTGGCTGATTCTGTGATTCTACGATTGTTGTACAGGGTTGATATTTGCAAACCCACTCATTAACCAAGAGGATTTATTTGTCTTTAACCTTTCAGAAGAATGTTTGAGGAAGCAAAACCTCTTTATGATCAGATAAAATGATTGAAATATAATTTTTCCTCAGCAGCTTCTGGAGAAAGCTGAAATTCATCTTTTTTCCCTTAACAGCAGGATAGTTCTGCTTTTCAAACCTCAACTTCCCACTAAAGTATTTAATATAAACACTTTAGTGGGAAGATCTGGTTTTGCTGAAGCATTTATTATAAATACTTGTCTAGGAGACATAGATTTCACTAAACTTGTTAAAGCTTGTGATGAACAAGCTTTTTATTCCTTCAGATCATTTTTGTTCTGGCATTTAGCTAGAACAAATAAATAAGTAGAGCTGGCAGACAGCTGCAGAATACCAAACCTTTCAGAATTTGAGAATGGAGGTAGAGGGTTGGGGGAGACATTTCCTCTAGCATGTTGTGGTTTATTTTTCTTTCTGTAGATGACTTCTTTTGGTGCCCCTTGTACATTTGATGTTCCACCCACTGACCTTTTTCCCTGTTGTCCTCTCCATGACAAAATCCCACCTAAAGTCAACAAGAATCAGAACAACTCTGTTGGATTTTGAGAATGTAATGTTCCAAAGAGTTCTTAAACTACAAAGTAGAAAGGTCCCTCAACAAAACCCTCTTCTCTCTTGACTGTTGTACAGTCCTCTTGTCATTGTGTGGTGCTTCTTTTCTTTTGTGCTTCTTTTCTTGTGTCCAGAAGTGTTGAGGCCAAAAATAAAAGGAAGTCTTAACATTCAACTGTACAGAACCAGGTATAATCATAGAATGTTAGGTTGGAAGGGACCTCAGAGGTCATCTGCTCCAACCTCCCTACCATGGGCAGGGACACCTCTCAGCTAGACTCAGCTGCTCAAGGCCTCATCAAGCCTGGCCTTGAACATCTCCAGGGAGGAGAAATCCACAACCTACCTGGGCAGTCTCACCACCCTCATACTGATGAACTTCTTCCTAAGATCCAGTCTAACTTTCCCTCAGCTTCAAACCTTTCTCCCTTGTCCTGTCTCTAGACAGCCTCATAAAAAGTCCCTCTGCAGCCTTCCTGTTGGATTCCTCCAGGTACTGGAAGGCAGCTCTAAGGTCCCCCTGGAGTCTTCCCTTCTCCAGGGTGAGCACCGCCAGCTCCATCAGCCTATCCTCATAGAATGTTAGGTTGGAAGGGACCTCAGAGATCATCTGTTCCACCCTCACAGCCATGGGCAGGGACACCTCTCAACTAGACTTGCCTACCCAAGGCCTCATCTAGCCTGGCCTTGAACACTCTCAGGTAGGAGGCATCCACAGCCTGCCTGAGCAGACCATTCCAGAGTCTGAACCTTTGTACTGAAGAACTTCTTCCTAAGATGAAATCTAACCCTGCTCTTCCTCACCTTCAAACCATTCCCCCCTATCCTGTTGCTAGATACCTTTATGACAAGTCCCTCTGCAGCCTTCCTGGAGGATCTCTTCAGGTATTGGAAGGCAGCTCTGAAGTCCCCCTGGAACAATCCCAGTTCCTTCAGCCTGTTCTCATAGCAGAGCTGCTCAACCCCCCTGATCACTTTTGTGGCCCTCCTCTGGACCCACTCCATCAGGTCCATGTCCTTTCTGTGCTGAGGGCTCCAGAGCTGGGTTAGTAGTGCAGGTGAGTTCCCACCAGAGCAGAGCAGAGTGGCAGAATCACTTCTCTCCATCTGCTGGCTACACATCTTTTGATGCAGCCCAGGCTGCCCTTGGCCTTGTGGGCTGCAAGGTCAGACTGTCTGCTTGTGTCCAGCTTCTTGTCCATCAGCACTCCCAAGTCCTTTCCCTCAGGGTTGTTTCTGTCACCTCCTCCCCCAGCCTGTATTGACAGTGAGGATTGTTCTGGCTCCCTGCACTTGCTTTTATTGAACCTCATGAGGTTCACCTGGGCCACCTCTCCAGCTTGTCCAGGTCCCTCTGAATGACCTCCTGCCCCTCTGCTCTATTGACAGCAGCACTCAGCTCGGTGCCATCTGCACACTTGCTGACGGTGCCTCCATCCTGCTGTCTGTAGCACTGATACAAGTACTAAACCTAAACAGTGCAGGTCCCCGAACAGACCCCTGAGGAACACCACTTGGCACTGCATTGTCACTGTGTTAGGATGCTTATTGCCCGGTGGTTTTGTGCTGCCCTGCTGCCTGAAGGAGTTCTGAAACACGCAGCTCCCCAAACCAACCAACCCATAAATTCCCTCCCCACCTGCTTGTAATTTTCTCTCCCTTTCTAATACGGAACAATCTGGGCTCCATCTGGTGGCCAGAGCAGCTCTCCTAGAGTGTTGTGCACATTCCTCCTGTGTCCTGTCCCATTCTCACTGGGCTCAAAGTTACCCAAATTCACAGGATAGAAGAAAAGAGGGCACCAGAATAATTTCTGATCATAATTTACTGTGCCTCTAGAGATGGAAGGGGTTTAATGTGTTAACTAATTCAACAAATCCTTGAGCAAGCAATTAAATGCCTGTTGAATTATTCCTGTTTGTAGCAAACAAAACCAAGGCACTGAAGTGACATTTTAAATTACTTTTGTTTTGTTGATCAGACATTATAATCCTCTCAGCTCCAACATTTCATTAGATCACAGACCACAGGGTTGGAAGGGACCTCTGGAGATCTTCCAGTCCAACTCCCCTGCCAGAGCAGGACCAGAGAATCCAGTGCAGGTCACACAGCAACACATCCAGACAGGGCTGGAAAGGCTCCAGTCAGCAAGGACATCCTCCACTAGATCAGGTTACTCAGAGCCCTGACAAGCCTCACCTTGAATATCTCCAGGTATGGGGCCTCAACCACCTCCGTGGGCAACCTGTCCCAGTGTTCCAGCACCCTCATGGTAACTAGTTGACGTCAGAGCCCCACTCTCAGGAATCATAGAATGAATGAATCACAGAATGGGAGGGGCTGGAAGGGACCTCAAAAGATCCTCTGGTCCAGCCCCGCTGCCAGAGCAGTTTCTGGAGTGTGGCCACACTTCCCACTTCTGTAACTGGCTAGGGCTGGGTGCTAGGTTGGACTGGATGATCTTGGAGGTTTAACTGATTCTATGAACTATCTCAAAGGATTAGTGCAGAGGCTGCAACAGACTTCAGCAGAGAGCAGTGCCTATGGTTTGGGAAGAAGTTCAGCTGGGATTGGTGGTGATTGTGTGTCACTTGTATGTATGATGCTTATATTTGTGGTCATTTTATTCTCATGAGGTAGAATATTTCCACACAGAACAGTATTCGATTTACCATTCATTCCTTCTAAGTAAGATCCTTCTAAACCTCATAGTTAACTGGTCAGAACAGTTAGTTAAGTAGTGATTGGCCAACTGACTGAAAACAGACCAAAGAAGTTGCATGTAAATGAGCAAATTTCATCCCCCATTACAATAAGAATGAATCAGATAAATGCAGTTCTTTACTCCTAATGAAGGTTTGTTTTCTGTGAAGGACTTTATTTCAGCTGGTGGAAGAGGCCAGAGGCATAGAAATCTAGCAAGTTGAAAATGACAAAAGAAAATGGGATTGTCTTTGTGTGGGTGCTTCTAAAAATAAAGGGTGATTATAAAAAGTGCTGGGTGGAAGGTGGAAGAATCAAAATTGCCAGTTGAATCTCTTTGTCTGTCTCCCACAGACGAAGCACATGCTGCTGACAGAGACTGGTGCACACCTCTTTGCTCAGGCCATGGGCATTCCTGAGACTCCAGGGGACAAACTCATAACCAAGAGATCTCTGGAAAGATGGAAGAAGAGCCTCGAGGCAGATTCCAACCCTGAAGAGTTTCAGAAGTAGGTTTTTTCATTGTAACACATTTTGTTTTTTTTAGATTCAGGTCATTGCATAGAATATCACAGGCTTACAGGATGTGAGGGGTTGGAAGGGACCCAAGGAGATCATCCAGTCCAACCCCCCTGCCAGAGCAGGACAATCCTATCTAACACAGATCACAGAGGAACACATCCAGACAGGCCTTGAAAGGCTCCAGAGAAGGAGCCCCACCAACCTCTCTGGGAAGCCTATTCCAGTGCTCTGTGACCCTTACAGTAAATAAATTCCCCCTTGAATATACAAATATGAACATCTATATATCAATATATATGAATATATAAAGATGGAGTTGTAGAATCACTTTGCTCAGATAAGACCTTAAAGGGCATCAAGTCCAACCACTGCCCAGGTGGCCAAGAGAGCCAATGGCATCCTGGCCTGCATCAGGAACAGTGTGGCCAGTAGGACAAGGGAGGTTATTCTTCCCCTGTACTCAACACTGGTCTTTGAGTACTGTGTCCAGTTCTGGGCTCCTCAATTCAAGAGAGATGTTGAGGTGCTGGAAGGTGTCCGGAGAAGGGCAACAAGGCTGGTGAAAGGCCTGGAACACAAACCCTATAAGGAGAGGCTGAGGGAGCTGGGGCTGTTTAGCCTGGAGAAGAGGAGGCTCAGGGGTGACCTCATTGCTGTCTACAACTACCTGAAAGGACATTGTAGCCAGGTGGGGGTTGAGCTCTTCTCCCAGGCAACCAGCAATAGAACAAGGGGACACAGTCTCAAGTTGTGCTGGGGAAAGTATAGGCTGGATGTTAGGAGGAAGTTGTTGTCAGAGAGAGTGATTGGCATTGGAATGGGCTGCCCAGGGAGGTGGTGGAGTCTCTGTGGCTGGAGGTGTTGAAGCCAAGCCTGGCTGGGGCACTTAGTGCCATGGTCTGGTTGACTGGTTAGGACTGGGGGATAGGTTGGACTGGATGATCTTGGAGGTCTCTTCCAACCTGGTTGATTCTATGATTAGCTCTGCTAAGTCTGCTGCTAACCCATGGCTAAACAGAAACAAATTATCAGCCAAGAAGAGAGGTTCCTAAATGTTTCACCTAAGTGAGGCTTCTAACCATGTCCTAGAACTGGTACCAAAGTGTTTTTTGGGTGCTGAGTGCAGGTGGAGGTGTGATGCCTGATCACCTGTATTGAAGCAAGCCTGCTCTATTGTAGCTCAGGCTGCCTTCCAGTACTTGCCACCTAAGAACTTTACTGATGGGGAGAGACTGGGCAAAGCAGGTCCTGATACCAGCTATGGGTGCCTCAGTCCCTCTGGCCCTCTCTTCAAAAGTAAACTGATTTCTCCCACAGCAGGAGTGTGACAGAATTGCCCTGGGGATGATTGCAGTTGGGAATAAAATAAAGTCTCCTTGGTTCCTTTCAAGTTGCCTTATCCTTAACAAGAAGCTCACTTCTGGATGAGGAGGAAGGTGAGAGGCAGACATTTGGAAGTGACAAGAAAAATGGAATTTCCCAGGTTGAAGTTCACCATAGTGACCATAAGTGAGTGTTTCATTTGCAGTCAGTTCAAAATAACCAAGCCAACCAATCAACCAACAGCACCTGAGAAACCCAAATCCTGAAGGCCTGTATTGAGACTTGAGAATACTTCAGTGTGGCAGTGACAGAATCAAGGAATTAACCATGTTGGAAAAGACCTCCAAGCTCAGCCAGTCCAACCTAGCACCCAGCCCTGTCCAGTCAACCAGACCATGGCACTAAGTGCCCCAGCCAGGCTTGGCTTCAACACCTCCAGAAAGACAGACTCCACCACCTCCCTGGGCAGCCCATTCCAATGCCAATCACTCTCTCTGACAAGAACTTCAACGCATAGAATCATAGAATCATCCAGCCTAGACCTCTCCTGCCACAACTTGAGGCTGTGTCCCCTTCTTCTGTTGCTGGCTGCCTGGCAGCAGAGCCCAACTCCACCTGGCTACAGCCTCCCTTCAGGTAGTTGTAGACAGCAATGAGCTCTGCCCTGAGCCTCCTCTGCTGCAGGCTGCACACCCCCAGCTCCCTCAGCCTCTCCTCACAGGGCTGTGCTCCAGGCCCCTCCCCAGCTTTGTCGCCCTCCTGTGGACACCTTCCAATACTTCAACATCTCTCTTGAATTGAGGAGCCCAGAACTGGACACAGCACTCAGGGTGTGGGCTGACCAGTGATTCTCAGACCTCTGCTTTGTTTTGCCTGCCTTGGCAATGGTTCTGAGCCAGCTATCTGTGTATGAGATTGTTTATATCTCATTTGGCTTTGTTCTGAAGAGGAACAAAGCAAACTTGTGACACTGAAACAATAAAAAAGTTTAAAGGGACAGTAAGCAGTAGAGTGCAGTTGTCTGTCTGCTCAGGTGAACTATGTTGGACACATTCACTTTGTTCAGTTTGCTGCCAGTTGAGTGCTCAGACCAACTCAGCTGGCAGCAGCAGATGTCATCTGTGTGCTTCCATAGATCCATAGAATGGTCTGGTTTGGAAGGGACCTTAAAGATCATCTAGTGCCATGGGCAGGGACACCTTCCACTAGACCAAGTTAAGCTAAACACTGCTTTTGGTGGGGGATTTTGGACTTGCTGCTCTCTGGAGGTCCCTTCCAAGCTGTGATTCTGTGAATACACTCCTAGGAAAATGTACCTCTGGATGCACCTCTCTTGGATTTCCCTGGAGGAACTAACCTCAGCTGGTTGAAGGGTGGCACAGGAGCATGCAAAGGAGGCCTGCATTTATTAATCTCCTTTTCAGCAAATCATTTGTAACAGATGGATGGGTGGGAAGCCCATCTGCAGCAGCAGAGCACTTGGAGATGAGGTCCTTCTCCAGAGAAATGTCAGAGCACTTTGTAAGGTCTGTGATTCATCACTCAACTTGGAGTTGCTGTGAATGAAGCTGAGGGCCTGACAGTATATTTTACATAAGCAGGAGGCAACAGGAACTTGGGTCTCTGAGGAACTGATGTCTCATGGTACACAAAGGCTTTGTCTGAGTGAATTAGCTACAGTTTTATGTGGTTATAGGCAGACCCTCACCAGTGCCCAGGCTACTGCCAAAGGTATTCCAGTTCCAGTTGCCTGTTGGGCACTGCCTTGAAGAGTTATTACAAATTGCTGGTTGACAGCAGCTGAACATGAGCCAGCAGTGTGCTCAGATGGCCAAGAAGGCCAGCAGCATCCTGGCCTGGATCAGGAGTAGTGTGGCCAGCAGGAGCAGGGCAGTGATTGTGCCTCTGTACTCAGCACTGGTGAGGTTGCATCTTGAGTACTGAATTCAGTTTTGGGCCTCTCACTACAAGAGGAACATTGAGGTGCTGGAGCATATCCAGGGAAGGACAACAAAGCTGATGAAGGGTCTGGAGAAAGAAGAGGTGCTGGTGAAAGGTCTGGAGTTGTTTAGTCTAGAGAAGAGGAGGCTGAGAAGAGGCCTTCTGGTTCTCTACCACTCCCTGAAAGGAGGTTGCAGTGAGGTGAGGGCTGGGCTCTTCTCCCTAGTATCAGTAGACAGAATGACTGGAAGTGGCCTGAAATTGTGCCAGGGGAGGGTTAGGTTGGAGATTAGGGTTTTATTTTTCCCTGCAAGAGTGTTCAGGGATTGGCACAGGCTGCCCAGGGAGGTCTCCTGGATGCCCTGGACCTGCCCAAGATGGAGCCCCCATCCCTGCAGTTGTTCAGCAAGTGTGTGGCCATGGCACTTGAGGACACAGCTTAATGGCCCTGGTGGGGTTGGATAAATGGTTGGACTGAATGATCTTGGAGGCCTTTTCCATCCAAAACAATTCCATGATTCTGTGACAAATTGTTTTCCTGTGTGGAGAGATTTAGAAGGTTTTGGGCAGGTGGTGGTTTAGGTGCCTGTATGAATTGCCAAGGTTGGAATGCATGGACACTCAGACTCCTGCTTCTCAGTAATGTCAGCTTACAGCAAGATACAGCTGCCTTTTTTCCTTTGAGTGGGAACACACCTAAATATTTTATGCAGCCTGTTAGAAAAATCTCCTGACTTCTCTCTGCTGGAGAATAAGCAGTGGCTGAGATTCTCTTTTCTTCAGTGCATGAAGGGTTTTATGCTGATGTATGCTTTCAACTGATATTTGCTGGCCAAGTGATTTAAACCTCAAGATTGCATAGCTGCAAGGGCAAAACTCTGTGTTAACCATGCCTTGTGAGCAATGCTGGTTGAAAGACACATCAATAACTTTTTGTTTTTCTTTTTATCTTGGAGGCATTCAAACATTTAGGGGAATAAGGAAGAGGAAAGAGGAGGAACAGGAAGGAAATGATTCAGTGCACGCAGAACATTACTGTCCTTGTTAGTATTCACTGGGTTCTGTGCATTAATCATTCTGCTGAACTTCCCATTCAGACAGTGCAGACAATTCTTGTGTCTTTAAGTTGTTCTTTAAGAAAAGTTGTGTGTTGCAGAGAGACAAAAAAACCTTCTCCAGAACTCTCAGAGCTAGAAATATTTCTTCGCTGTGTGCTCTGGTGTTTGGGGTTTATTCCTCCACAGGTCAAAGTTTCCTTCCTATTCATAGATGCAGTGGAAAGGAAAATGAGGTTCATAAACTCATAGATTCACAGAAGGGTTTGGGTTGGAAGGGATCTTCAAGATCATCCAGTTCCAACTCCCCTGCCATGGGCAGGGACACTCTGCACTAGCCCAGGTTGCTCAAGGCCTCATCCAGCCTGGCTTTGAACGCCTCTAGGGAGAGCAGACATCCATGAGACACTGACAGTGTCTCAACACCTTCACTCTAAAGAATTCCTTCCTGATCTCCAGTCTAAATCTGCCCTCCTCAGGCTTCAATCCATTGCCCCTCCTCCTGTCACTACAGGCCCTTGTAAAAAGTTCCTCCCCAGCTCTCCTGTAGTCCCCTTCAGAGAATCACAGAATCAACCAGGTTGGAAGAGAGCTCCAAGCTCAGCCAGCCCAACCTAGCACCCAGCCCTGGCCAATCAACCAGACCATGGCACTAAGTGCCCCAGCCAGGCTTGGCTGCAACACTCCAGAGACAGAGACTCCACCACCTCCCTGGGCAGCCCATTCCAATGCCAATCACTCTCTCTGGGAAGAACTTCTCCTAACATCCAGCCTGAACCTGCCCTGGCACAACTTGAGACTGTGTCCTGGAAGGCTGCTCTAGGGTCTCTCCAAAGGGTGTGTGAACAACCCCAGCTCTATCAGCCTGTCCCCACAGGGGAGGTGCTCCAGCCCTTTGATTATCCTATGAAGGTAAAGGAATCATAGGAAGAGATAATAAAAACCAATGGAGTGTTTTCTGCTCTATGAAATCTAAGGCTAGGAGAATTGTGAGCTACTGCCTGTTATTTTTGTCATGAGAAGCATGGTAAAAACTAGCTTGATGATGAGCAGTAATCTGTTTTTTTTTGCAGCAGTCTTTGTTTTTAAAGGTTACCTGGAAGAGAAATGCAACATGCTTTGACAGGTAGGCTTTCATTCTACCTCATTTTGTGACCTGTTTTTCTTGGCAGAGACCTGGGAACAGTTGGTGCTGTTGCTGTTGACAGTGAAGGAAATGTAGCTTGTGCAACATCCACTGGAGGACTCTCTAATAAACTGGTTGGCCGTGTTGGTGACACTGCATGCATAGGTATGGGCTGGGAGCTCTTGCTTCTTGTGTTTTGGAGATAGCTCATTTAAGGAAATTAAAGAGAGAGTGAATCATAGAATGGCTTAGGTTGGAAGGGAGCTCAGAAGACCATCTACTTCAACCTCCCTGTGCCATGGCCAGGGACACCTAGAATCATAGAATCATAGAATCAGTCAGGGTTGGAAAGGACCACAAGGATCAGCCAATTCCAACCCCCCTGCCATGCCCAGGGACACCCTACCCTAGAGCAGGCTGCCCACAGCCTCAGCCAGCCTGGCCTCAAACACCTCCAGCCATGAGGCCTCAACCACCTCCCTGGGCAACCCCTGCCAGCCTCTCACCACTCTCCTGCTCAACAACTTCCTCCTCACCTCCAGCCTCACTCTCCCCACCTCCAGCTTTGCTCCATTCTCCCCAGTCCTGTCACTCCCTCATAGCCTAAAAAGTCCCTCCCCAGCTTTTTTGTAGTCCTCTTCAGATCCTGGAAGGCCACCAGAAAGTCACCTGGGAGCCTCCTCTGCTCCAGCCTGCACAGCCCCAACTCTTTCAGTCTGTGCTCACAGCAGAGCTGCTGCAGCCTCTGAGCATCCTCCTGGCCCTGCTCTGGACACACTCCAGCATCTCCACATCCCTCTTATCCCAGGGGCTCCAGAGCTGGATGCAGTACTCCAGGTGGGGTCTCAGCAGAGCACAGCAGACGGGGAGAATCCCCTCCCTGGCCCTGCTGGCCACACTTCTGCTGCTGCAGCCCAGGATCTGTTTGGCCCTCCAAGCGTCAACTAGACTGGGCGGCTCAAGGTCTCGTCCAGCCTGGGCTTGAACACCTTCAGGCAGGAGGCATCCACAGCCTCCCTGGGCAGCCTAATAAAGATTCACCACCCTCATACTGAAGAATGCCTTCCTAACATCCAGTCTAACCCTGCTTTCCCTCAGCTTCAACCCATTCCCCTTTGTCCTCTCACTGGACACCCTTATGAGAAGTCCCTCTGCAGCCTTTCTGTAGGAGTGGGTCTAGAGAAGTGCCTTGGACATGATCAGGGGACTGGAGCACCTCTGCTACAAGGACAGGCTGGGGGAGCTGGGGGTGTTCAGCCTGGAAAAGTGAAGGCTCCAGGGACACCTAAGAGCAGCCTGCCAGTACCTGAAGGGGGATACAAGAAGCTGCAGAGGGACTGTTTCCAGAGGCCTGCAGTAACAGGATGAGGGCAATGGCTTCAAACTTGAGAAGAGTAGATTCAGATTGGATGTTAGGAACAAGTGCTATACCTTGAGGATAGTGGAACACTGCAACAGGTTGCTCAGGGAAGTAGTTTGAGACCCCATCCCTGGATATTCAAGGTGAGGCTTGACAGGGCTCTGGGCAACCTGATCTAGTTGAGGATGCCCCTGCTGACTGCAGAGGGACTAGATGACCTTTGGAGCTCCCTTCCAACCCAGAGCATTCCATGATCCCTTCAGGTATTGGAAGGCAGCTTTAAGGTCCCCCTGATGAAACATAAATCCTAGTACATCTGAAATGAAAACCTGACTCTTAAATAGACCAAAGCTCCTCAACACAACACTGAGGCTGGAAGCAAAGATTGGCAGTGGAGAGGTAGTGCTATCAGTATTATCATCATCCAGCACTGTTCTGTCTGGAAAATAGGGATGGGGAATTCTTCCTTTTCTCTTCTCTCCTGATTGCTAACACTTTCTTTTTGTTTCATTTCTGTTCATTCTGACAAAGCTCTTCTTTTGTCCATCCATACTTACAGCTAAGGCAGAAGCTGACCTGTTCCATACTGAGGTGCTCTTCTCTTGACACTGAAGAAAGTAGGTGTAATTGCTGCTTGTTATGTGAGCCAGAATTCCAAAGTGACTGGCAACTGTGAGTGAATTCCTGTTCTTAGAGAGCCCTGATAAAGCTCCTTCAGAGCCTAAGAGAAGCAGTGTGGAATAAAGGAAATATTTTAAGAGCTCTCTTATCTAAGTAGAAAGAGACACTTGAAATCCTTTCCCCAGACTTCTTCCTCTCCTGGGACAGACTTGCCACTTGATTGCTTCAGGGCTCAGCCATGCAGTTGGGATTTGGCAAAGAAGTATTCTTAGTAAAACATGTTCCAAACTCAAATGGCATTTCTGTGAGCAGGGCACAATGGTTATAAAACTAATCCAGAGGGTTGTGGGAGACCTGATGGCAGCCTGCCAGTGCCTGAAGGGGGCTACAAAAAGGCTGCTGAAGGGACTGTTTGCAAAGGCCTGCAGGGACAGGATGAGGGACAGTGGCACCTAAACTAAGGAGTAGATTTAGATTGGATGTTAGGAACAAATTCTGCACCATGAGGGTAGTGGAACACTGCAACAGGTTGCCCAGGGAGGTAGTTGAGGCCCCATCCCTGGAGATAGTAAGGTGAGGCTCAACAGGGCTCTGGGCAGCCTGATCTAGTAGAGGATGTCCCTGGTGACTGCAGAGAGGGTTGGACTAAACGACCTTTGGAGCTCCCTTCCAACTCAGACCATTCTGTGATTCTCTGATTCTAATCCCAACTTTCTCTTGCACCTAAAGGTGTTACTATTTTGATCCCCTCTCCATTTTACCTATGATTCTCTGCTGACTTCTGGCTGCAGCCTGCCAACTGCAATTGCCATTCTCTCATGTAGTATGGGACACAGCTCTGTCAAGGACAGGTGGAACCGGGCACTGTTGGGCATATTGCTTGCAACTTCTGCTCTTAGAAGAGATCTGCAGGATTGCTTAGAGAAATGCTGTCTGTCCTTTTACACATTAGAGCCTTGGCAGAGTGACTGTGGCAGTGTTTATCCACGTGTAAATCAGGGCCTGTTGAAATCATCTGATCTTTAGAAAGTATAGATGTGAAGAAACCTCCATTGCTTTTCCTTCTATGCCTCTTTGCCTTCTCGCTGTACCTTGTTTATAGTGCTCTGGTATGTTCCTTCCCAGCTGCTGAGAAATATTTCTCTTAGGAGATGTGCTAGAAACATGGGTGTTGAGCAAGCAGAAGCTGAGTGGAGAACAGGGTGTGGAATGTGCCAGCAAAACAAGGATGGGAGGGAAAAGGAAAAAGGAAGGGGAGGGGGTGGGGAGGTGGAGTTTAACAAGAGATGCACTCTGCTTATGGTGAGGACTTGCAAGATTCTTCAGGGGTGTTTCATGATGGTTCACTAACCCCCAGGCTTTTGCTCTTGCAGATGAGTTCCCCTCAAACTTTGGTCAGTCCAACAATATCCTCACAACATCTTCCCTCATAGCTCCTCAGACCTGGCATTCTGCACTGCTGCCTTGCTGCTCCTCACTGTATCATCCCTTTGGTGTTTTGGCCCATCCCTGTGGCCTGCTTCTGCTTCTTGTACCACAACTGCTTCTCTCAGCTTGGCAACTTCACCCATCTGTGAATCTCTTTCATTTATTTTACTTTGCAAGTGAGAAAAGGGTTTGGCACTGCCTCTCTGCTCCCAGAGCAGAACTGCTGGACCTTTACTACCTCTCTGGTACCTGTTTTAAACAAGGCAGAGCTTGTAGATGGTATTACAGAATATTACCTTCTTTCTGTTTGTTTTCCCTCTGAAAAGGAAGTGGAGGTTATGCTGATAACAGCTCTGGTGCCACTTCAACCACAGGACATGGGGAGAGCATTATGAAAGTGGTCTTAGCCCGACTGATCCTCTATCACATGGAGCAAGGTATGTTCCAAACTTCCTGAGGTTGGGAAATGCTGCCTCGTGGCAGGTTTCACTTGATCACAGGATCACAGGATGGCAGATGTTGGAAGGGACCCATAGAGGGTTGATGTTCTCTCACCATCCTACTCCAGCTGTCAGAAGAGTTGCTCCCAGGAGGCTGTGGCTGGGTCACCTCTCTGTAAAAGCAAAAGAGTACTAAAATATGAGTAATGCTAAAATAGACTTCCCACAATGTATATGCTGCTTGGTGGTTGATTCTGCTTTTAGGTCAGTGTACACTGAAAGGCAGTATAGTGTCATGGAATGGTAGGGGTTGGAAGGGACCTCCAAAGGTCATTAAATGCAACCCACTTGCATAACCTAAGGCAGGTCACACAGGAATGCATCCAGGTGGGTTTGGGAAGTGTCTAGAGAAGGAGACTCCACAACCTCTCTGGGCAGCCTGCTCCAGGGTTCCAGCACCCACACAGTAAAGAAGTTTCTCCTCATGTTGTGGTGGAATCTCTTGTTTTTCAGCTTGTCTCCGTTGTTCCTTAGCCTACCAAAGAGCACTACCAAAAAGAGCCTGGCACCTTCATTTTGGCACTCACCCCTCAGATACTCATGGACACTGATAAGATCCCCTCTCAGCCTTCTCCTCTCAAGACTACCTGAGGTCTTTCAGTCTTTCTTTGTAGGAGAGATGTTCAAGTCCCTTCATCACCCTCACAGCCCTCCCATGGACACTCTGTAGTATATCCCTGTACATCTTGAACTGGGGAGCTCAAAACTGGACACAGTATTCCAGGTGTGGTCTCACCAGAGCAGAGGGAGAGAAGAACCTCCCTCAATCTGCTGACCACACTCTTCTTAATGCAGCCCAGGATCCCATTTGGCCCTCTTGGCCACCAGGGCACATTGCTGTGCCATGGATAACCTCTTGTCACCAGGACTCCATTGTCCTTCTCCATGGAGATGCTTTCCAGCACATCAGTCCCTATTCTGTACTGGTGCCTGGTGTTGTTCCTCCCCAGATGCAGGACTCTACACTTAATTCTTGCTGTACCTCATAAGGTTCCCCTCTGATCTTAAGAGAGAAAAATATTTCCCTGTGAGGCTGTTGGAGCCCTGGAGCAGGCTGCCCAAAGGGGTTGTGGAGTCTCCTTCTCTAGAGGCTTTCAAAACCCATCTGGATGCATTCTTGTGTGACCTGCCCTGGGTGATCCTGCTCTGGCAGGGGAGTTGGACTCAATGATCTCTGGAGATCCCTTCCAATCCCTGATTCTGTGTGATCAGCTCTCCAGTCTGTCCAGCTCTCACTGAATGAGGTCAGCTCTCCAGTCTGTTCAACCTGGGGGAGTCTCAACCAGTCCTCCCAGTGTGGTATCATCAGCAAGCTGGCTGAGGGCTCACTCTGTCCCCTCATTCATGTTGAATAACATTGGACCTAGTGCTTGCCCCCTAGGAAACACTCAGGGTCCACTTCTACCTGAAGTCCTTCCATTTTTTTTCCCCCCAATTTTAAAGTGAAATAATTTGGGGACCAAAGAAATAGAAACCAGATAGAAATAGAGATAGAAAAGCAGGATGTACTGAAGGGAGCAGCAGGAGTGGGTTAGGGATAGATAATCCTTGCTGAAAGAAGAAAGCCCAGGAGATCACCTTTCTAATAAAAACTAGGGGGGTCTTTATTTTAACAGCTCTGATTACAGCAGCAGAAATGCTTTTAGGACATTTTAACTGGGATTTACATTTTCCTCTTGTTCTGGAAAGTACACTAAAACTGCCTGGGTTGGGTATGTGGCAAGCAGCTGACACAGGATGTCTCATGTGACTGTAACAGAATCTGACTGGGGGATGACCCTTTGGAGCTCTACCTTCACGAGTTGTCTGTCACCTAAACCCTTGATTATGTTACAGCCTGCAAACCTAGCCAGACAGCATAGTTATCTCTCCTGCAGTTGAAGAACCATTAATAGAGAGGTCACCATTATTTTTAGAAAGCAATAGCTTGGGGGCAGTACAGTGTCACTGGCTTGGAGATCAGCTGAGCTGGGGAAGAGTTGGAGAACTTTCAGTTTGCATATTCGTTGAAGAAGCTGCAAGCAGAGGGACAAGTAACAGCTGAGAGTGTTTGTGTTATGCTTTACAGAGCTGCTTGCATATAATGAGTGAAAGTCTTTGGAAGCTGGGAGTGTCTCTGTAAAGCTTTGGGATGGAATCATAGAATGCAAGGGACTTCTACAGGTCATCCAGTCCAACATCCATGCCAGAGCAAGATGGCTTAGGACAAGCCATACAGGAGAGGTCTCTAGAGAAGGAGACTCCACAACTTCTCTGGGCATCCTGTTTCAGGGCTCCAGCACCCTCACAGTAAAGAAGTTTCTCCTAATGTTGAGGTGGAACTTCCTTTGTATCCAGCTTTTCCCTGTTGTTCCTTGTCTTATCACTGGGCACCACCAAACAGAGCCTGGCACCTTCATCTTGACACCCACCCCTCAGATACTGATAGACGTTGATCAGATCCCCTCTCAGCCTTCTCTTCTCCAGCCTAAACAGCCCCAGGGCTCTCAGCCTTTCTTCACAGCAGAGATGCTCAAGTCCCCCAGTCATCCTCACAGCTCTCCATTGGACTTTCTCCAGCAGGTCCCTGTCTCTCTTGAACTGGACACAGTATTCCAGTGTGGCACCACCAGGGCAGAGTAATGTGGAGGAGAACCTCCGTAGCCCTGCTGGACACACTTTTCTTGCTGGTAGTTTCAGCATGAAATACAACTTGCAGATTGTTTCCCAAAGACACTGTGGGCTCCCCTTGCTCCCTCTGTTATGTCCCCAGCTATCCAATTTGTGAATACCCTTCCAAGCTCTATTAGTCTGAACTGTGTAAACCACCTTCTTCTCTGGCATGAAGCTGAGTGCACTGCAAAACCTATGTACTGATAGCAGTTATCTGGCTTGTGATAAGTCTGTGTCCATTTATGGGCTCCCCAGCTCTAAAGGACGAGGATATGCTAGAGATTGTCCAAGGGAGAGAAGAGGATGATGAAGGAACTGGAACACCTGTCTGATGAGGAAAGGTGAGAGACCTGGGACTGCACTGGTCAGGCCACTCCTTGAGTAGTGTGTCCAGTTCTGGGCTCCTCAATTCAAGAGAGGTGTTGAGGTACTGGAAGGTGTCCAGAAAAGGGCAACAAGGCTGGGAAGGGGCCTGGAGCACAGCCCTGTGAGGAGAGGCTGAAGAAGCTGGGGGTGTGCAGCCTGCAGCAGAGGAGGCTCAGGGCAGAGCTCATTGCTGTCTGCAGCTGCCTGCAGGGAGGCTGTAGCCAGGTGGGGTTGGGCTCTGCTGCCAGGCACCCAGCAACAGAACAAGGGGACAGAGTCTCAAGCTGTGCCAGGGGAGGTGTGGGCTGGATGTTAGGAGGAAGTTGTTGTCAGAGAGAGTGATTGGCATTGGAATGGGCTGCCCAGGGAGGTGGTGGAGTCTCTGTCGCTGGAGGTGTTGAAGCCAAGTCTGGCTGGGGCACTTAGTGCCATGGTCTGGTTGCTTGGCCAGGGCTGGGTGCTAGGTTGGGCTGGCTGAGCTTGGAGCTCTCTTCCAACCTGCTTGATTCTATGATTCTATGAAGAGAAGGCTGAGAGGGGTCTTACTAATGTTTAGACATCCCTGAAGGGTGGGTGTCTGGAAGAAGAGGTCATTCTGTTTTCAGTGCTGTCCTGTGATAGGACAAGAGACAATGGATCTAAACTGGCACACAGGAGGTTCCACCTCAGCATGAGGGAAAATGTCTTTTCTGTTAGGGTGCTGGAGACTGGAGCAGGCTGCCCAAAGAGGTTGTGGTGTCTCCTTCTCTGAAGACTTTCAAAACCTACCTGGAGCATTCCTGTATGACCTCTCCCAGGTGATCCTGCTTTGGCAGTGGGGTTGGGCTCAATGACCTCTGGAGGTCTTTTCCACCCCCTAACATTCTGTGATTCTGTGACTTGTGCAGTGCACTCTGTGCACAAAAGTAGAATGATGAGTTGTGGTGAATCTATGAAATCAGCCTGAAAGGCAAATGAAGCTCAAATCAACAAGTTTTTGTTTGTGAAGAGAAACAAAAAGGGGCAAAGGAAATGAACCTGTGTGTGTGTGTGTAATTGGTTTGCACTTGGTCAGCCTGCCTGTGCTTGCTCTACCTTCATTCATCCTGCCCAGAAGCATCAGTCAGCTGCCAGGAAAATACATCAGCAACAGACTGACTTGGTTTTTTTTGGGGGGTTCCCTCCACATTTCCATGAAGGCCCTGAAAACAAACCCTCAAGTTACTCTTTTTGAGCCTTTGAGCTGTGAGCTGAAGTTGCACTTCTAAGAACAGCTACAGAGCTCTTCCATAAACCTTCTCAACTGTTCAATAAGTCACATAGGAAAACTCTTCCTTTGGACCAATGCTGCAAAATTGACTCTTGGCTTTCAGGAGTGAACTGCTCTGCCAGTCTTAACAGCTGTTGGAATCTTTGTCTTATGGTGGCAGCTGTTGACACACACACACACACAAAATCAAAGAGTGAAATAGTGACCCTTTGAAGTCAGTGCTGCTGCCTTGGGTAGCCACAGTGACACCCCTAACATCAGAGAAAGGAGCTTTAGCCTGTCAGTCAGCAGTGCTGTGGGTAATTCTGACTCTGCTGGCTTTTGTGGTTGGTTGTAACTCCAACTTTGCAGGGAAGGCAGCAGGGTCAGGTCAGTTTTTCTTCTGCAGCCTAAGCTGCATAGCAGCACCCATGGGGTAGATGTTACAACTGCTAGGCTGAGCCAACAGCATTGCTGAATTTACAGGCAAACTTGGAGTGAACAAATATTTTAGAGTTACTGCAGGCCTGTGTGTGTAATGTGCACAGCAGCTTGGGCTCTTCAGAAAATACTTCTGCTCTTATCAACTGATGTACAGCTAAAGTTGCTTTGCTGGTGCTTTCTCTGATAGAATCACAGGATGGGCTGGCTTGGAAAGGACCTCTGAAGCTCAGCCAGTCCAGCCCCCTCTGCAGGCAACAGGGACATCTTCAACTAGATCAGGTTGACCAAAGCCCTGTTGAGCCTCACCTTGAGTATCTCCAGGGATCCTGTGCACTGCTCTCCAGCAGATCAACCTCTGCTGGTTCGTGGGATTGTTCTTTCCAAGATGCAAGACTCTACACTGGGCCTTGTTGGATTTCATTCAGTTTCTCCCCAGCCAACTCTCCAGCCTATCCAGGTCTCACTGAACAGCAGCACAGCCTTCAGGGGTGTCAGCCACTGCTTCCAGTCTGGTGTCAGCAGCAAACCTGCTGACAGTGCCCTCTGTGATGTTATCTTGTTCTTCTTTTCAGGGATGTCGCCAGAGCTGGCTGCTGACACTGCATTAGACTACATGAAGACACGAGTTGGGGGCCTGGGAGGTGTTATTGTTGTTAGCAGTTCAGGAGAGTGGGCAGCAAGGTTCTCCACCAAGCAGATGCCCTGGGCTACTGTAAAAGAGGACCAGCTGCATTATGGGATTTATGCTGGGGAGAGCCATACAAAGTCTGTGGATGAAGCACTGGCATCTGAAAGTAAGAGATTCCAAGAGTGAAGAAACACTGCCTGAGGAAGAATGGAGATCTGCAGCTTTTGCTGGAGAACAGTGACCATTGAGGTCACCTTCCTGAAAGATCTGTGCCCTTTGGACTGCTTACAGAATCAGAATCACAGAATACATCTGCTTGGAAGAGACCTCCAAGCTCATCCAGGCCAACCCTCAACCCAGCACTGCAGGCTTAACACCAAACCATGTCCCTAAGCACCAGCTCCGCAGGCTGCTTGAACACCCCCAGGGTTGGTGACTCCAGCACTGCCCTGGGCAGACCATTCCAGCGTTTGAGAACCCTCTCTGGAAAAAAATATTTCCTAATATCCAGCCTGAACCTCCCCTGGCGCAGCTTGGAACTATTTACTGCTGCCACTTGACATCAGGGAGCAGAGGCTGCCCCCTCCTCCCTCCAACCTCCCTTCAGGAAGTTGTAGAGAGTAATGAGGTCTGCCCTCAGCCTCCTCTTCTCCAGCCTGAACACCTCCAGCTCCCTCGGATGCTTCTCACAGCCCAGCTGCTCCAGGCCCCTCTCCAGCCTCATTGCCCTTCTCTGGGTGCACTCCAGCACCTCAGTGTCCTTCCTGATTTAAGTGGCCCAGAACTGAACACAGCACTCAAGGTGTGGCCTCACCGGTGCTGAGTGCAGGGCAATGATGGCTTCCCTGTGCCTGCTGCCCACCCTGCTTCTAACCCAAGCCAGGATGCCTTTGGCTTTCTTGGCCACCTGGGCACTGCTGACTCATCTTCAGTCAGCTCTCAACCTGAACCCCCAGATACCGCTCCAAGTCCCAGCTTTCCAAGCTCAGACCTCTGGCTCACAGGCATTGCCACATTTGCAATCAGAAGGAGATCTGGATGTGGTTCTGCAGTGCTCCTGGGCATGTGTGTAGTGTTTATTGATACCTCGAGGCTATCAGGAGATCCTCCTGTTCTGTGTAAGAAAGAAAAGGGCCTGGAGGCTTCTTGCTTAGCTTGCCTCAATCCTCCATCAAAAGGAGCCTGAGTTGCTGTATTAGAGGAACTCATTTCCATTCCGTGCTCAGAACCTGCTGCCAAGTTGATTTGAGTGCTCACAGGCTCACAGGATGTCAGGGGTTGGAAGGGGCCCAAAGAGATCATCCAGTCCAACCCTCTGCCAGAGCAGGACCATACAATCTAGCTCAGGTCACACAGCAACACATCCAGACAGGCCTGGAAAGGCTCCAGAGAAGGAGACTCCACAACCTCTCTGGGCAGCCTGTGCCAGGGCTCTGGGACCCTGACAGGAAAGAAGTTGCTCCTTGTGTTGAGCTGGAACCTGCTGTGCTGCAGCTTCCATCCATTGCTCCTTGTCCTATCCCAGGGAGCAGTGAGCAGAGCCTTTGCCCCCCTCCTGACCCCCAGCCCTCAGATATTGATAAACATAGATTAAATCCCCTCTCAGTCTTCTCTTCTCCAGACTAAACAGCTCCAGGTCCATCAGCCTCTGCTCATCAGGCAGTGCTCCAGTCCCCTCAGCATCCTCACCCTCTCCAGCAGATCCCTGTCCCTATTCAACTGGGGAGCCCAAAACTAAAGGCAGTCCTGAAGATGGTGTCTCAGCAGGTCAGAGTAGAGGGGGAGGAGAACCTCCCTTGATCTGCTGGACACACTCTGCTTAATCCACTGCAGGATCCCATTGGCCTTCTTGGCCACCAGGGCACATTCCTGTCCTTGCAGTAATTAAAACCTGAACTGGGGAAATTACATCACTCTCCAGAGCCTTTTGAGCACTCATCCCAGGAGAACAAAGTGCTAACCAGCAGTGAAAGACCACCAAAGAGCAGCGAAGAATGAAGGCTACACCCTTGTCACAGGCTGGAGGGGGAAAGAACAGTGAAGGAAAGCAAACAGCTGTTCTCCAGAGATGAGCAATGTGATGTTTTCTATGGACTCCTGATTTATCCCATTCACTGGGGTCAGACATGCAGTTAAACACTCAGCAACCACCACAAAGCAGGCCACAATATTTCAACATCTGTGTGGATAGGTAAGAGGATAGCTGGGACTGACTTAATATCTGGGGTAGTAATGAAGAAGGTGAGGATTTCAGGACACACAAACCCAGCAGCAATCCCTGCTGCTCAAATACAGAGGTGGTAGGCAGCTGTTTAAGTCTAAACAAGAGACAGAGAGATGCTGATTAACTGGGAAAATAATTACCTAAAATCAAGTGATGAAAGCAAGCAAACTGCCTCTTAACAAGCTGCTGCTTTGAAGTCTGAGATGCTTTCTGGAGAGTCTTCTGAAAAACCTTTTAAACCACCTT
The DNA here is from genome assembly GCF_015220805.1 of Pogoniulus pusillus. Classification (NCBI taxonomy): domain Eukaryota; kingdom Metazoa; phylum Chordata; class Aves; order Piciformes; family Lybiidae; genus Pogoniulus; species Pogoniulus pusillus. Next base: position 2,405,096 of record NC_087288.1, on the reverse strand, counting down.
GCTGGAGCTTGTCTTAAAAGATAGGAATTGTCCTGTGTTGCCTCTAATGGAGTTTCTTTCTCTTGCTGTTTTTTGCCTTAGCTGCATTTTTGGTGTGTTAAGAGGGTGTCATTTTATGGAGTTTAGCTGGTGACCAGGTTCCCTCTCTGAAATCATTCCCTGTGGTATCGTTGCACACCAGCAGGAGCATGTCCACATCATGTGTGTGTCCAGAGATGGGCAGTGAAGGGTCTGGAGAACAGGTTTGGTGAGGAGCAGCTGAAGGAGCTGGGGGTGTTTTGTCTGGAGAAGAGGAAGCTGAGGGGAGACCTCACTGTTCTCCACAACTCCTTGAAAGGAGGTAGGTGTTGGTCTCTTCTCCCTAGTATCAGGTGATAGAATAAGGGGCAGTGGCCTGAAATTGTGCCAGAGGGGAGCTTAGGTTGGAGATTAGAAACCATTCCCTGATGCTTTAAGCACCTGCAGTGTACCAGAGGATGCTGTTAGTAGCAGTGATTTGTTTCCTCAAGAACTCAGGCAAAGCAGTGGTGCCAGCAGTCAGGGACCTGTGCCTGGTGCTCCTCCAGAACAGAAGAGATGTCCTCACTGCCTGCGGATGGCAAGTGGACCTCTTCCACAGCAGTGATTTCTTTCCCCCCTGAGTGCCAGGGGAGAAGGTTCTGGAGAGACCCTAGAGCAGCTCTCCAGGACACAGTCTCAGGTTGTGCCAGGGGAGGTCTAGGCTGGATGTTAGGAGGAAGTTGTTGGCAGAGAGAGTGATTGGCATTGGAATGAGCTGCCCAGGTTGGTGGTGGTGTTGCTGTCCCTGGAGGTGTTGAAGCCAAGCCTGGTTGGGGCACTTAGTGCCATGGTCTGGTTGTCTGGCCAGGGCTGGGTGCTAGGTTGGGCTGGCTGAGCTTGGAGCTCTCTTCCAACCTGCTTAATTCTATGATTCTATGAACTCAGCACTGACTTTGCTTGGAGGTTGTTAAATTCTGTGTGGGGTTTTCCTTCTTAATCTTTTGCAAGTTGTAAGCAATTAAAAACTCTTGCATGGGACATCAGTGTTTGGAACTGTCACTTTATGTTTTCTTTTACAGTGTTCTACTTTGTTTAGTTCTGTGTCTCTGGGGTGGTTTTCATTGACTTTGAAATCTATCTTGGCAAGGTTTCATGGCACTGGCTGTTTTGCTTGTTTCTCTTCTGAGCTGCTTTTCCTTTGATATGCTCTGATAAATATTTGCTGTGGGACAGATCTCAGTCTTGGTGACGTCAGTAGAAAGGAAAAAAGCACTGACACTGGAGTCCGTGAGTGCAGCAGAGGAAGTGAAGTCAGATGTGGGCTTGCCTGTCTGAAGCTGGGAGCTCTGTGACTGTTCAGCATCAGGAGCAAACAGCATTTGTTACCAGGAGAAAAGAGAGAGAGGACAGAGGGCCTGCTGCTGGGAGTCACAGAATCATACAACTGTTTGGGCTGGAAAAGCCTTCTGAGATCATCCAGTCCAACCAGCGACCCAACACCACCATGGCCATTAAACCATGTCCCAAAGTGCCATGGCCACACATTTCTTGGACACCTCCAGGGGTAGTGACTCCACCACCTCCCTGGGCAGCCTGTCCAATGCCTGACCACTCTTTCCATGGATGAAGTTTTCCTCATCTCCAACCTAACCCTCCCTGGCACTTCCTTTTGCTCTATCGCTCAATACTAGGGAGAAGAGTCCAACACCCATCTTAGTCCAGCCTCCATCTTAGTCCAAGTTCCCATCAGGGAGCTGTAGAGAGCAGTGAGTTCTCCCCTCAGCCTCCTCCACACTAACCACCCCCACTTCCCTCAGCTGTTCCTCCCCAGCTCTGTTCTCAGACCCTTCCCCAACTTTGTTGCCTTTCTCTGAACCCTCCTCCAACACCTCAATGCCTTTTTTGTAGTGAGGCCCAAAACTGAACCCAGTACTTGAGCTGTGGCTTCATCAGTGCTGAGTACAGGGGCATGATTCTGGTCCTGGACCTGGTCCTTCTGACCACACTAGGCCTGATCCAAGCCAGGATGCTGTTTGCCTTCTGGACCACCTTGGCACACTGCTGACTCATTAGACACTGTGTGAGACTGGTCTCTGGTAGCATCAAAGATGATGCCCATAGAAATAGGTAAATATGCACACTGGAAATAAGTGTCAGAGAATTCAGGAGAAAGAATGTTAAGGTCACACAGACAGGAGAAGCAAAGAGTCATTGTGGAAAGCACACGGAAGGTGAATCCCTCAGGTTGAGAGTTGGAGCTGTTCAGCATGGACAAGAGAAGGCTCCAGGGAGACCTTAGAGCAGCCTTCCAGTACCTGAAGGGGGCTACAAGAAAGCTGGAGAGGGACTTTTGACGAGGGCTTGTAGGGAGAGGACTAGAGGGAATGGATTAAAGCTGGAAGAGGGGAGCTCTAGATGTAGAGAGATTTAGACTGGATGTTAGGAAGAAATTGTTTGCAGTGAGGGTGGTGAGACACTGACACAGGTTGCCCAGGGAGGTGTTCAAGGCCAGTTTAGATGAGGCCTTTAGCAACCTGAGCTAGTGGAAGGTGTCTCTGCCCATGACAGAGAGGCTGGAACTGGATGACCTTTAAGATCCCTTCCAACCCATTCTATGAATCTATGAACCACATTTTCCTTTCCACTGAACTCCTCATGCTCAGTTTACTGAGGGCAGATGGATTCCCTAAAACCTTTGTGGAGCTGAGCTCTGCCACACCTGACCACTTCTGCTTTAAATTCAACTATTTTTAACATTCTTTCAGCCTTTATCATTTTTCCTTGCTTGGAGTGAGAGTTGTTTTCTTGCAGCTCCTCTGGAAGTCCTTTTCCTCTGGGGACAGGATGGGATCCGACGTGGTCAGTGTGGGCTTTATCCCTTCAGCTCTGCACTTTTGACCCTTTGCTGCCAGGGCTTTACTGCACCTTAAGCTATGTAAATGCAGCATCTTAAACACCCAGCTGCTTGCAGACCTAAGGCTCTGCCTGGTGCTGCCTGCTTAGCAACCCAGGCTGCTGTCAAGGCATCACCCCCGTGCACTGCAGCCTCTGCTGCCTCCACACTGCACACAGTGAATGCTTCCAGCCTTCCCTCATGGCACAGAGAGTATTTCCAGCTTGCCCTGATGGGACACAAAACCTTAACTAGTTTCAGGTGTTGCTGCCACCTGCCAGCCACAGCTTGTGCTAATAGCAGCACCAGCAGGGCTGACTAATGTGGGAAACAAAATCCAAGGCTGTTAGAGGTGTTGGACTCCTCTGTGCAGGTGCTAATGAGTGCAGCCCAAACAGAACTGCCTGTACATGTGAAAACCACATTGGTTTAGCACTTACTTTTCCTCAGCAATTCCCAAGTGTCCACTTAGAAGCAGTTTCTAGAATCATTCACAAACTGCTGCTCCCCTGGGCTGGAAAAGTGCACAGTCTGCTGAGGTGTGGGCACTCTTCCTCTCTTTAGGTGGAAATCATTTGCTGCATGGCAGAGGGATGCAGCCAGGATTCATAGCTTCATAGAATGGTTTGGGTTGGAAGAGACCTAAAGGTCATAGAATCATAGAATCAGTCAGGGTTGGAAGGGACCACAAGGAGCAGCCAGTTCCAACCCCCCTGCCATGCCCAGGGACACCCTACCCTAGAGCAGGCTGCACACAGCCTCAGCCAGCCTGGCCTGAAACACCTCCAGCCAGGGGGCCTCAACCACCTCCCTGGGCAACCCATTCCAGCCTCTCACCACTCTCCTGCTCAACAGCTTCCTCCTCACATTCAGGCTGACTCTCCCCACCTCCAGCTTTGCTCCATTTCACCCAGTCCTATCACTCCCTGAGAGCCTAAAAAGCCCCTCCCCAGCTTTCCTGTAGCCCCTCTTAAGATACTGAAAGGCCACAATAAGGTCACCTTGGACCCTTCTCTCCAGACTGAACAGCTCCAACTCAGTCCTATCATCATCTAGTTCCAACTCCCCCAGCCATGGTCAGGGACACCTCCCACTGATTTCTGTCATAAAACAGACCTGTGCTGGTTTCACTCCTAAAACAGGATCTTCAGGGCTGTCTTCTGGCTGTGTCGAGTGGTATTCTTGAAAGGGGTCAGTCTCAGCTCTGTCCTTCCAGTATGTGGAGAGAGCCTACAAGAAGACTGCAGAGGAACTCTTTACAAAGGCCTGCAGTGATAGAACCAGGGGCAGTGGCTTCAAACTAGAGAAGAGCAGTTTTAGATTGGGTGTTAGGAACAAGTTCTGCACCGCGAGGGTGGTGGAACACTGCAACAGGTTGCCCAGCCTCTTCCCTGGAGATACTTAAGGCCTGGCTCAACAGGGCTCTGGGCAACCTATCACAGAATTAACCAGGTTGGAAAAGACCTCTGAGACTGAGTCCAACCTACCACCTAACACCTTCTAATTAACTAACCCATGGCACTAAGTGCCTCATCCAACCTCCTCTTAAACACCCCCAGGGATGGGGACTCCACCACCTCCCCAGGCAGCCCATTCCAACGTCAATCACTCTTGCTGTGAAGAACTTCTTCCTAACATCCAACCTAAACCTGCCCTGGTGCAGTTGAGGCTGTGTCCTCTTGTTCTGTCACTGATCTAGCTGAGGATGCCCTTGCTGACTGCAGAGGGGCTTGGACTAGGTGAGCTTTGGAGCTCCCTTCCAACCCAACCCAACCCAACGGCAGTCACCCTGGTGGCTTCTGTGCTGCCACCAGGCTGTGCTTGAACCCTCTGCATGGGCTGAGAGTTCCTGCTAGAAAACAGCCCTGCCATTCCAGACCCAAAGATCCAGGGAATGTGTTTTGTTCCTGGAGACACAGCTCCAGCAGTGCTCCTTGGCCTGGTTGTGTTTATGTAACAATCCAGCTCCTCAGAGCAGTGCACAGAAGCTGTGAACTGATCTGCACAGCTCTTCAGTGGAGTTTATTGTGTTTGAACTGTTTTATCTCTGGTGAGCACGCAGGGAGATTAAACAACTACTCTGGAGCCACCAAATGCATCTGAGGCAGGGCCAAGATTAGAATATTGATTTCTGGCCTCTGCAGTCAGGCCTGGGCTCAGTTCACTGCATTATGTTGTTTTTACAGATAATGTTTAGACAAATAGATCTTGACATATCAAAAGCTCAGTAGCCTCTCAGTAAATTGAGCAGGGCTTTAGCTGTTCAATTCCTGTGATTTGTGCATGCCTCCTACTTTGTCCTGGTAATCTTAGGAGCCATTGTCTATTTACAGTGAAACCCACTTGGAGCCTGAAGCATATTAGGCTTTGCTTTTTCTTCTTCTTGTTTTCTCTCTCAGAGCAAAAAGAAGCCCAATCACGATGCATTTTTTCCTTGGCAGATTGAGATCTGCAAATATGGTACATCCAAGAACTTCTCTTTCAGCCCTTTTCCAACAGGAGGCTCTGGTGCCCCCAGCACAAGAGAGACAGGGACCTGCTGAAGGGGGTCCAGAGGAGGGCCACAGGGATGAGCAGAGGGTTGGAGCACCTCTCCAGCAAGGACAGGCTGGGAGAGTTGGGGCTGTTCAGCCTGGAAAGGAGAAAGCTCTGGGGGGGGCTTATAGCTACATTACAATATCTGGAGGGGATCTCTAGGAAGGCTGGGGAAGGACTGTTTAGAAGGGCTTGGAGCAAGAGGATGAGAGGCAATGGTTTGAAACTGGAGCAGGGCAGATTTAGGCTGGACATCAGGAGGAAGTTCTGCACAATGAGAGTGGGGAAAGACTGGAAGAGATTGTCCAGGGGTGCGGTTGAGGCTCTGTCTCTAGAGACATTCAAGATCAGACTCGATGTGGCCCTAGGCAGCCTGACCTAGCTGGATGTGTCCCTGCTGCCTGCAGGAGGGTTGGACAAGATGACCTCTGAAGGTGCCTTCCAACCCGATGCAATCTGTGAATCTAAGAGCACACACTGCTGGAGATTCTCAGCTTGTCCATCCTTCTAATCCCTTGTTTAGCTTAGACATCATAAACAAGTCCCACAGCCCCAGGGTTCAAACACAAGTGCTCCTAATGAAATCACCACAGGTCACCTGAGGATAATGACAGAGACAGGGCAAGGGTGTACTGCAGAATCATACAGCGTTAGGGGGTGGGAAGAGACCTCCAGAGATCAGCCAGCCCAATCCCCCTGCCAGAGCAGGATCACCCAGGGCAGGGCACACAGCAATGCATCCAGGTGGGTTTGGAAAGTCTCTAGAGACTCTAAAGAGACTCCACAGCCTCTCTGGGCAGCCTGCTCCAGGGCTCCAGCACCCTCACAGCAAAGAAGTTTCTCCTCACGTTGAGGTGGAAGTTCCTGGGTCTTTGTCCTAGCACTGGGCACCACCAAAAACAGAATGCCCCCCTCCACTTGACAGCCACCCCTCAGGTATTCATAGGCATTGCTCAGAGCCCCTCTCAGCCTCTCCAGAGCAAACACTCCCAGGGCTCTCAGCCTTTCTTCCTAGGAGAGATGTTCACATCCTTTAATCACCCTGATAGTTGCTGGACTCTTTCCAGCAGATCCCTTGCACTTGAAAGCCAAAATACATCCTGCACAGAGGGAGAACTCCTCTGGATTCTGTAGGTAGATCTCTATGGCAAACTGCTCTCCCAGTACTGACAGTGATGGAAGAATGTGCTGCTGATGCAGGCCAGGAAACCTCTGAGCTACCTGAGCTTGCTGAAAGGTAGACCAGAGCTCTTTTTCCACATTTCTGCACTCCAAGCCTCTCACCTGCAGCTGGCAAAGGCCCCTGCTTACTGTTACAGAGCCTACTTGAGGCTTGGCAGCCCTACAAAAGCTGTGCTGGCCTTCCGAATGCATCAGGTTATCTCAGAGCCTTCTCCACCCCTCTTTGTTCCTGGAGGCAGCAGCACGATGTCAGCTGGCAAGGTGCCAAAGCTGCAGACATGCTGAATATGTGAATACCGAGGAAGTGGTTTCCTTAGCAATAACAGGCATGTGAAAGTCAAAACTTCCTTTCCTCCTCAGCTGACCTTTTCCAGAGCAATTCAGCCCAGGGACAATAGGAGTGAATTCCAAGCACCCACAAGGGCTCCTGCGCCACCGGGCAGGGATCTGTCAACTTACCAGACTCTTTTAAAGGGTTCCTAAGGTGAAGTTTTGTTTCTCTTTAGAGGGCCAATGGCATCCTGGGGTGCATCAAGAAAAGTGTGGCCAGCAGGGCTAGGGAGGTTCTCTCCCTCTCCTCTGCCCTGCTGAGATCACAGCTGCAATACTGTGTCCAGTTTTGGGCTTCCCAATTCAAGTGAGGCAGGGACCTGCTGGGGAGAGTCCAATGGAGAGCTACGAGGATGACTGGGAACTTGAGCATCTCCCCCACGAAGAGAGTCTGAGAGCCCTGGGGGTGTTTAGGCTGGCGAAGAGAAGGCTGAGATCTGATCAATGGGCACATCTGAGGGGTGGGTGTCAAGTGCCTGGGGCCAAGCTCTTTGTGGTGGTCAGCAGCAATAAGCCAAGGAGCAATGGATACAAACTGGAACAGAGAAGGTTTCACCTCAACATGAGGAGAAACTTCTTTAGAGTGAGGGTGACAGAGCCCTGGAGCAGGCTGCCCAGAGAGGTTGTGGAGTCTCCTTCTCTGCAGACTTTCAAACCCCACCTGGATGCATCCCTGTGTGACCTGCCCCAGGGCATCCTGCTTTGGCAGTGAGGTTGGGATGGATGATCCCTAGAGGTCCTTTCCAACCTCTAACATTCTGTGGTTCTGTGATCTTCTCCACTAAGGATTTGGGGTGCTGATGTGCACAGTTCAGTGTTTCCTGAAAGCAAAATTGCCTAACACCACAGAAACAAACAGAGAACATTGCTAAGGAATTTCATGCCATCGTGGACCAACACTTCTGTTGCACATAAAACCCTAAGGCTTTTTCTGTCATGAGGAGATGAGGGCATGAAAACTATTACCAGTTTGTTTTAATAGAACAGAATCAAGCAGGATAGAAGAGAGCTCCAAGCTCAGCCACTCCAACCTAGCACCCAGCCCTGCCCAAGCAACCAGACCATGGCACTAAGTGCCCCAGCCAGGCTTGGCTTCAACACCTCCAGCCACACAGACTCCACCACCTCCCTGTTCTAGTGGGAGGTGTCCCTGCCTATTGTGGAAGGGGTTGGAACTGAATGAGCTTTGAGGTCCCTTCCAACCTAAACCATTCTATGATTCTCTGACTCTGAACTTCTGGTATTGGAGTTTGTAGAATCACAGAATTAGTCAGGGTTGGAAGGGACCACAAAGATCATCCAGTTCCAACCCTCCTGCCATGGGCAGGGATGCCTCACTCTAGACCAGGCTGTCCAGAGCCTCATCCAGCCTGGCCCAGTGCTACTTGGCCACCACTCCTTGCTAGCTGCCTTGCTAGTCAAGTTCCTGGTCATGAGCAGAGAAGGGATTCTGCAGTCCTCAGAGACCACTGACAGGCATCTTGCTTTCAGTCACAGAGGTGCTGTGATTTGCTTAGTTGTTTCCCACCTCTCCCAGTTTCAGTATTTAGTTTTGAGTTCTAGAGGACCACTTTTCAGCAATGAACCATGCCATGTGGATAGCTGAATTTGGAGCTGGTCCCACCAGGCAGGAGAAGACATTTTGACAGGAGCTGGCTCCTCTGCAGCTTTCTGGGAATCTGGGGAAGGGATGAGGCATGGATTTTGGAGCCTAAATGTCTGGAGGGAAACAGGCAAGCCATCTGCTCCCACAGGTGCTGGCTGATGGGTGCTTTGTGCACAGAATTTACTGTCTAGCCAAGCACTGATGTCTATCAGAGTGTGTAAGCACCTGTGGTGAGCTGCTGAATGAAATCCCAGGCCACTCCTGGCAGGGTCACAACAAGCATGGTCACAGTTAATGCCAGGAGCTGTGCAACAGTCCTGGAACAGTCCTGTGGTTTATGAAAGTGGAATGAACCATTTCTGTTTGGGAAGGACCTTTAAGAGTGAGTCCCACAGGTATCTAACTCTACCAAGGCTGAGGAAGCCCTATGAGGATGTGCATGGGCTGTTCTCAGGGAGGGGTTGGTGCATGCAGCAGCTTCTGCTGCTGGTTTGGTGCCCAAGGGATGGTGTTCAGGCCAATTTCTCCTTACAGCCTCGAAGCCAAAAGGCAGGAGTGCCCAGGAACAGGGGCAGCCAAAGCAAGCCAGACCCAGCTGCAGTGAGCAGCTGGTGGTGAGTCTTGCCAGATAGGAGGTATCTGCCTCCCACACAAGCAGTGAGGAGGAGAAGAACCAGGACAGTGCTTCCCCACTCCAGTGGGGGAGTGAGTGGGCAGCCATCAGGGCACCACCACAGAATGGGCCAAGGTGGAGGTGGGCTCCCTGCCATCAGAAGTCTTGGCAAGCAAAGCCATCCAGCTGTCTCCATCTTGCTGCTCTGGGGGCAGCACTGTCCTACAGGAAAGCCTGGAAGGGACATTGCACAAGGGCCTGTGCTGATAGGATGAGAGGCAATGGATTGATGGTTGAGAAGGGCAGATTTAGGCTGGACATAAAGCAGAAATTCTCTCCAGTGATGGTGGTGAAACACTGGCAAGGTTGCTCAGGGAGGTTGTGGATGTGCCCTCCCTGGAGGTGCTCAAGGCCAGGTTGGATGAGGCCTTGGGCAACCTGGGCTAGTGGCAGAGGGGTTGGAGCTGGCAGAGGGAAGACTATCAGGGGAATCAAGTGCACCCTCAGCAAGTTTGCAGATGACACCAAGCTGTGTGGCACAGTTGACTTGCTAGAGGGCAAGGATGCATCCAGAGGGACCTGCACAGGCTGGAGAGCTGGGCCCAGGCCAACCTTGTGACACTCAACAAGGCTAAGTGTAAGGTCCTGCACCTGGGTCGCTGCAATCCCAAGCACAGCTACAGGCTGGGTGGGGAATGGCTGAGAGCAGCCCTAAGGAAAAGGACTGGGTGATAGGTTGGACTGGATGGTCCTAGAATCATAGAATCAAGCAGATTGGGAGAGGCCTCCAAGCTCCTTCAGCCCAACCTAGCACCCAGCCCTGGCCAATCAACCAGACCATGGCACTAAGTGCCCCAGCCAGGCTTGGAGGTCTCTTCCAACTTGGTTGATTCTATGACTCTATGATTTTTACAGTTCCCTTCCATCCTCAAACCATTCTCTGCATCTTAAAGGTACTTTTCCAACCAAACCAATTCCCTGATGGTTTTATTTCATTCCATCTCCCTTTGGCCACCTTAAGCCAGCCTGTATTTCTCTTCCCGTGCCACTCAGCCCAAACATTCCTCGCTGAGTGTTTAAGCAAAGATCCTTTCTTTGTGTTCCTTCTGGAGCGTGCCTGGCTCAATCTCTTTTGATCTGGAGAGATAATCGAGCCAGGAGATGCCAACTCCTCCTGCCTTAACCCACTTAGTACTTTTTTCTTCCCTCCCCCCTTTTAGTTCTTGTATGTTTCAGTTTTCCAACGACTCCCACGGGTCTTAATAAAGCCAGAGAGAAAGAGAATACATTCAGGGTATTTTGAAAACTAACAAGCTGCATCCTTCCCAGGAAACGTGGGCTGAGGCTCCCTGCACAAACTTTGTCCCTCTCCTTTCATCTCACTTAACAGGGACACAGCTCAGCCAGGCTGGGCTCTGATAGGAGCTAATTAATAAATGAGCTTGCAGGTTCTGGGACTGCTAGAAAAGGCTCAGCAGCAGAAGTCACTGCGACAGAGCTGCTTTTCAGCCTGTTCTCCTTCTGCTGAAAGGTCTCCCTCTGAAGCCAACGTTTGTCTCAAGCACCGAGAAGAGTAATGACCTACTATAAACAGCACTGCCTGGCACTCAGAGCTTGTCAGCTTCAAGCTACTGCCTCGGCAGCTCATTGCCAGCCTTGCTGAGCAAACGCAGGTATTAAATCATTCAGCTGCTGCAGAAAAGAGCAGATTCAGTTCAAAACTATGCACTATGATGTCCCTAGACTTCACTTTGGGAGCAGCTGGCTTCTAGGAGGTGGGAGTGTGAGCTAGAGCAGTATGCGGTGTGCCTTAGGACAGGCATCTCCCAGCTGGGCCAGCAAGACAGTGCTCAGTGCTTTTGGGACCCGTGGTGACAGGACCATGAAAGCCATGAGAACCATGCAAATGTATGCTGGAATGCAGGAAGTTCCATCTCAGCATGAGGAGAAACTTCCTTACTCTGAGGGTGATGCAGCACTGCAACAGGCTCCAGAGAGAGGCTGTGGAGTCTCCTTCTCGGGAGACTTTCCAAACCCACCCGGATGCATTCCTGTGGGGATCCTGCTTTGGCAGGGAGCTTGGACTCGATCTCTGGAGGTCCCTTCCAACCCCTGCCATTCTGTGATTCTGTACAGTTGCTCTGGATCTAGAAGAGCTGCTCCAGGTGAAACTCCCAGCAAGAGGAGACATTCAGTAAGAACGAGGGCAGGCGCAGACCTGGGAGTGGGATGTGGAGAAAAGGATGGGATGTGGAGAGAAGCATGGGATATAGACACTGCTGGGGGATGCAGAAGGGGTGGATATTATATCCCTGCAGCCTCCTCTCCAGGCTGAACACCCCCAGATCCCTCAGCCTGTCCTAGTAGCAGAGGTGTCAGAACCTCCTGATCATTTTTGTGGCCCTCCTCTGGACCTGTTCCATCAGGCCCATGTCCTTCCTGTGTTGAAGGCTGCAGAGTGGACAGAGTAGTGCAGGTGAGATCTCAGCAGAGCAGAGTGGCAGAATCCCCTCTCTCCTTCTGCTGGCTGTGCTGTTTTTGATGCATCTCAGGATGCATGTTCAGTGATTTAATATTACCAAAGCAATAATGCAATGCAATGTCTGATACTGGCACCTGCTGTGCCAGTGGTTTAGTGAAGAGCACAGAAAGCCTGGAGACTGGAAAGAAAACCAAACAAAACAAAGCCAACATAAGAGAAAAGGTGTTCCTGGGTGCCAGGCTCTGGCAAAGATCATGAAGTCCAGAGCAGGATCACCTTGGGCAGGTCACACAGGAACACATCCAAGTGGGTCTTGGAAGTCTCCAGAGAAGGAGACTCTACAACCTCTCTGGGCAGCCTGTTCCAGGGCTCCAGCACCCTCACAGTAAAGAAGTTCCTCCTCATGTTCAAATGGAACTTCTTCCATTCAAGTTTGTGCTCCTTACCCCTCGTCCTCAGAGACCACTTGCCACTGCAGGGAAATGCTCTGGTTGAAAAAACTTACAAGAAAGCACAATGCCCATAGCCAAGTCTGCAAAGATGCAGAAGAGCTCCCTCTTTACAGGCCATGCTGTCAAACCATTTGCAGTTTGAACCAAGGGGCAGTGAGCAAATCCCTGTACAGGCAGAGGCCTGGGAGCTTCAGTGCTTGTGTTTGCTTCACGCTGTTGGAGCCCTTCTTTCCTCCTAACCTGGCAGCTTTGGAGGAGGGCAGGGATTTTTCCAGTACCTGTTTTGGACTGCGTTGTGCTATTGTCTGATAGCATCATTAGCTGAAACCTTAGCCACGAAGCCAAAGTGAAGCCAGGCATGAGCAAAACCTTTAGTGCTGAAGGCCAACAATAAGGGCAATGTGACTTTGAATTGTTGTTTAAAGAAGGAAGGGCTCAGCTTTGCCAGGCTGATAGCAGAGCAAGTTTCTCCTGAAGGCCACAGGACAAGTTTTAGTCAGCACCACTGGATACTAGTAAAAAAGGAAAAACATGATCTAGCCTTCAGAGGCAAGCAGATAGGTGTGAGCTAGAAATACTTTTAATAAAGGTCTCTGAAGAAACAGGCAGAAGTTCTCCTGCTACAAGGTGTATTTATGTATCTCCTGGTACGAGATTCAGAGACTCATAGAATGGCTTGAGTTGGAAGGGACATTAGAAATCATCTAGTTCCAATCCCCTGCCACAGGCAGGGACACCTCCCACTAGACCAGGCTGCTCAAAGCCTCATCCTGCCTGCTCTTAAAACACTTCCAAGGATGAGGCATCCACAACTTCTTTGGGCAACTCTCTCCAGTGTCCCATCACCCTCTCAGTAAAGAACTTCTTCTTAATATCCAATCTAACCCCTCCTGCTCTAGTTTAAAACCATTGACCTTTATTCTATCACCAGCCCTTATAAAAAGTCCTTCTCCACCTTTCTTGTACCTTTCAGTACCTTTAAGGTATTGGGATACCACTATATATGCCAGGTGAGGGTTGGTCTCTTCTGCCAGGCAGCCAGCAACAGAAGAAGGGGACACAGCCTCAAGTTGTGCCAGGGGAGGTCTAGGCTGGATGTTAGGAGGAAGTTGTTGTCAGAGAGAGTGATTGGCATTGGAATGGGCTGCCCAGGAGGTGGTGGAGTCTGTGTGGCTGGAGGTGTTGAAGCCAAGCCTGGCTGGGGCACTTAGTGCCATGGTCTGGTTGACTGGCCAGGGCTGGGTGCTAGGTTGGACTGGATGAGCTCAGAGGTCTCTTCCAACCTGCTCGATTCTATGACTCTATCTCCTCCTTGCCTCCTGCTCAGCTTTCCTTCCAGAACAGTAAGCCCCAGGCACCATCCATCAGTCTGCATATACATTAAGACTATGACTTTGTTTATAGTTCTGATGACCTCTGGGGAGAATGCATCAACACTTTTTCATCTGACTACAGCCCTGAGAGTGAGTAAAACACAGTTGTTTTGTCTTTGGGCAAGGGATTGAATGAGAAAGCTCTCTTGGTAATTAAAACCCCCCAGAACCCTTGAATGGCTTCTCTATTAATCACTACAAGGACACCATTGACCTAGGGCATTTGTGAGAAACGTGCCCTCAGCTCCAGGAACATTTCATTTGGCAAAGGCTAATCACTTCCCCTCACAGATATTACAGTAATAAACTTGGACTCAAAGTCATATCTTAAAGATAGGAGTGAAATTTGTGTGTTTACCCAGCTATTTTGAGGAGAAAACAGTAAAGTTCAGCTCTTCAAAGGTCTGCAATATTGAGCTGAGATCGACTCCAGGGGAGGGCAATGAGGATCATGAAAGGACTTAACATCTCTCCTGGGAAGAAAGGCTGAGAGAACTAGAGCTATGGGCTGGATGTTAGGAGGAAGCTGTTGGCAGAGAGAGTGATTGGCATTGGAATGGGCTGCCCAGGGAGGTGGTGGAGTCTGTCTGGCTGGAGGTGTTGAAGCCAAGCCTGGCTGGGGCACTTAGTGCCATGGTCTGGTTGGTTGGGCAGGGCTGGGTGCTAGACTGGGCTGGCTGAGCTTGGAGCTCTCTTCCAACCTGTTTGATTCTATGATATGATTTTAAGGAGGCTGAGAGGGCATCTGCTCAATGTCTAAATATATCTGAGGGGTAGGTGTCAGGATGAAGATGCCAGGCTGTATTTGGTGGTGCCCAGTGCTAGGACAAGGAAAACCAAGTGCCAGCTGGGCCACAGGAGAGTCCATCTCAACATGAGGAGAAACTTTACCGTGAGAGTGGCAGAGCCCCGGAGCAGGATGCCCAGAGAGGTTGTGTGGTCTCCTTCTCTGGAGCCACCTGGATGTGTTCCTCTGTGACCTGCCCTGGCTGGTCCTGCTTTGGCAGGGGGCTTGGACTGGATGATCTCTGGAGGTCCCTTCCAACTGCTACCATCCCATGATTGTGTGAGCCTCATGAAGTTTTTAATACACTCCTGAGCTTTGAGACTATTAAGAACTTAGACTTTAGAGTGACTTCTAACACCTTTAAAAATTCTAAACATAGAATCACAGAATGGTTTAGGTGGGAAGGGACCTCAAAGCTCAGCCAGTTCCAAGCCCCTGCCACAGGCAGGGACACCTCCTGCTAGAACAGGTCGCTCAAGGCCTCATCCAACCTGGCCTTGAACACCTCCAGGGATTAACAGTTGGACTTGATCATCTCAAATGTCTTTTCCAAACGAAACAATCCTCTGAGATTATTTATTAGTATTATTATTATTAGTGCTGTGCACTGCTTGGGTGTATCAGGGGTTGCGTTTTGCTTGCACTCCCAAAGTGATGGCAGTGCCAATCAGAGGAGGCTTCTGCCCACGGCAAACACTCCGTTTCTAAGCCCTCCGGACCTCAGTCGGGATGTCTCTCTCCTTACAACCCCTTTTTGCCTCCAGTCGCGCTCACCTGCTCGGAAAAGCCTGTGTGGAAGCAGGCGAGGCAAGGCTGCATCGGCGGTACGAGCCAGCACGCTCTGCGGGCCCGAGTGCCGCTGAGGGGACACCAGCCACACAGGCGCAGCGGTGCCCGGCTCCTTCCCGCTCGGCACAGCGGCGCTTTGTGAGCCGCGCCGCCTCTCCCAGCGCCGGAGCGCACTGCCGGAGCCCGGAGCCCGGAGCCGGCCCCGCGGCGCAGGCGGCGGCAGAGCCCTGGCGCTGCCGGCGGGGCCGTGCGCGGCGCGCGGCGGGGAGGCGGGGCTGCGCGCTGCTCGCCGCCCATTGGCTCGCCCTGCGGGACCCTCCGCGCTCCCTGCCGCCCCATTGGCCAGGCCTGCCCCTTTCCCCTGAGCTAATTGGCGGAGCGGGAGGGGTCCCCCTCCGGCGGGGCCGGGGGAGGTGGCGCTGAGGCGCCGGGCGGGGTCAGCCGCTCGGTCACCTGCGGCCGCGCTGCTCCTGCGGCCCCGCCGCCGCGGGAGTCCGGCAGGGAGCTCTGCTAGGGGCAGGCGGAGCCTGCGGTCGTCACGAGGAACGCCGAGGAAAGCCAGAGAAACAAAGAACATGGCGAGGGAAGGCGGAGCTTGCACCCCCTCCCCAGCCGGGAAGGACGCTCCGGGGGCGGACAATGCCCGGCCCGGCCCGCCCCGGTGGCGGCGCCGCCGGAGGGTGGTTCGTCTTCCCCCGCCCTCTTTCCCCGCCCCTGTGGATGGGGCTCAGCGGGGGCTGGGCTCGGCCCCCGCCCCGCGGGACGGGCTGGACTGGAGGCCGCTGCCTGCCGCAAGTTTCACCCGGAGTGGGAAAGTTGGGCGCGGTACGGCGGGACCCGGCCAGGTAAGGAGCGGGAGCGGCGGCTGGCGGTGTGGGACCGGGGGAAACGCGGGCGGGCCGGGACACCTGCAGAAACAGGGCTGGGCTGCCCGCTCCAGCCTGCCGCTTCCAGGCGGCTCCTATGGGCGAGGTGGGCGCCGACCGGGTCCGCAGGTGCTGCCGCTCGGGAGCTCCGACAGCGACTGGGCCGGCGGCCGTGTCCGGTGGGCTCCCGGGGTGCAGGGTAGGGGTTAAGCGACCGCCGAGCCTGGGAATTGTTTGGGAAAGTTTCTGAGCGGTGCCCGCTCGGGACTCTGTGTAAGGCGGCACAGCTGCCGTGCCGCTGCCCCGCGGGCGCCTGGCCCAGCAGCCGGCGGGGACCCATCTGCGGCGCTGGAACGGGCACCTCCTGGAATGCTCTCAGAAAACTGCGTGGAGCTCAGAACCTGCCTGCGGGGAGGCGCTGGGGCCGCTGCCCTTGCCGCAGGAAAACTCCTCAGCCCGTTTTGCCTGTTGCGTCCGCGCAGAGCGCGGCTCGCCAGCGCTCAGCTCCGCACTGACTCCTTAGTTCTGCCCCGGAGGAGATACTGCTGGTGTCAAAATAATTACAGTAGTGCCGTGAGGCCTTGGCCGCGATTGGGATCCTTTTACTTTGTACCGAGGTGGAGCCTTCCTTATTGATGTATTAACGAACTAACCGAGCATCCAGTGTGAGAGCCGATCCAGACGGATCTGTACCGAGGGTTCTGCTTCTCGCTGCCTTGGGCGACTCACCTGAAATTTGGATTTCCAGGGGTGTTTAGAAGCGAACAGATACAATGCCTGACTAAAATCGTGATTAATGTGTTCATAATTAATTCTGCTAGAGTCTGTCGTTCTCCCTCCCCCCCCCCCCCCCTTCCTCCTCTAGAGTTACATCCAGGGAGCCCAATTGCATATCAAAAGCCTCTTCTCGTTTTCATGCAGTGAATTATTAGACTTTCAAACTGCTCTTCCTCCCTTTTTTGTTGATACTTTGAGCATCTGAAATGAGATTTCGAGGAGCGTCTCTCTGTATTTGGTTAGACACAACTTCGGAAGACATCTTAGGGACAGGGTAGCCAGGAGCCTTGTCTGTATTTCCACTCAAAGGTTAATTAATTCCCTCAGCCGCAGGTGTTGCAGCTGGGCAAGGTTTGCAGGTAAAAGCAATGGGCAGGGTTTGCAGGTGGAAGCAATGGAAGGTACCTTTTAACCACCCTGGGTAGGGTTAATTAATTCCCTCCTTAGCCGCACGTGTTGCAGCTGGGTAAGGTTTGCAGGTAAAAGCAATGGGCAGGGTTTGTAGGTGGAAGCAATGGAAGGTACCTTTTAACCACCCTGGGTAGGGTTAATTAATTCCCTCGCTAGCTGCACGTGTTGCAGTTGGGTAAGGTTTGCAGGTAAAAGCGATGGGCAGGGTTTGTAGGTGGAAGCAATGCAAGGTACCTTTTAACCACCCAGGGTAGGGTTAATTAATTCCCTCGCTAGCTGCACGTGTTGCAGCTGGGTAAGGTTTGCAGGTAAAAGCAATGGGCAGGGTTTGTAGGTGGAAGCAATGCAAGGTACCTTTTAACCACCCTGGGTAGGGTTAATTAATTCCCTCGCTAGCTGCACGTGTTGCAGCTGGGTAGGGCTTGCAGGCGAAAGCAATGGAAGGTACCTTTTAACCATCCTGCCCCCAACTCGAGAAGAATGTCTCTTTAAAAACGTGTTGACATTTAATTGACCTTTGGAAGTTCGTTCTGTTAATCATCCTCAAAGCGCCAAAGCTATGGTTGGCTGATCTGGTGTTCCTCCGTTCAGCCGTGCTCAGCATGTAAATTCTGCCGCATAATTGCTACTTATTGAGCAAGAGTTTCTTTTCTTCTCCCAAAACGAGAAAGTTTTGCTTCGCCTGGGGCTGGGTGCTGCGGGTAGAGTTGTGAAGCCGAACGCTTTCCTGCCATCAGTCCTTGGGGCGGGTGTGGCCTCCAGCCAGGCAAGAAATTCCTTTGCTGAAACTGTGTTTTTCTCCTTCCTCAGGCTGCACATAGGGCAAGGTAACCTTGAAGGTTACTTCTGCCTTAGTGAGTCAAAACACAATGGCTCACTTCTTTTTTTTGTGTGTGTGTGGTTTGTTTTGTTTTTAAACTCCTCTGAACTCTGATTTGTAAATAGGTTGATTGCAGGAGATGATAACTTCCCCTCAAAAAAAAAAAACCAAACAAACAACCAACTTGGCTCTTAAAGTCAAACTTATTCTGCTGGCGTCGAGATGCTGCCTGCTCGGTGGCTGTCGAGGTGCTGCCTGCTCGGTGCCTGCTCGGTGGCTTTTCTTGGTCACCAAAACTCATACAGGTAGCAAGAATGGAAGCATTACAGAAGGATAGAATCAGTCAGGGTTGGAAGGAACCACAAGGAGCAGCCAGTCCCACCCCCCCCACCATGCCCAGGGACACCCTACCCTAGAGCAGGCTGCACACAGCCTCAGCCAGCCTGGCCTTAAACACCTGCAGGCATGAGGCTTCCACCACCTCCCTGGGCAACCCATTCCAGCCTCTCACCACTCTCCTGCTGAAGAACCTAGTCCTCACATCCCGGCTGCATCTCTCCACCTCCAGCTTTGCTCCATTCCCCCTTAGTCCTGTCACTCCCTGGTACCCTAAAGGACACCTGTGAGGTTGCTCTGGAAGGGTCTAGTTAACAATTACTTTTTGCTGTGTTCACTTGCTGAGGGTTTCCCACCGAGGTTAATCTCACCAGCAGTGTGGGTTTTTTTTCGTGTACAGACCTCTTGTGTCCTATGCTGAACCCAAAACTCTTTGCTTCCTCGTGAGAAGTGAGGGAGGTTATGTTAAATGCATCCCCTGCCATTCCTAACAGGTCATTAACTCCTTGCTATTCCCATTGAAAACTAATTAATAGCTCTTAATTACAAATCTACTTACAAAGTTAGAGCCCTGGCCATGCTGTTGCACTTCCCTAAGCTTCCCCTCCCCAAGGCTGCTTTTGTCACTGGAATCCCTTTTAACGGTGAAGTCAGATGTGATGTTCAAGCTGCGTTTGCAGCCAAGTCGCTGCCCTGTCTTTCTGCAGGGCCAGGAGCTGTGAAGCCTTGGGGAGGAGGGGGGGAGGCACTCGGGGGAGTGTTTTCATCAGAGCTGCCTCCACCGACGTGCAAGTGCTTTGGATGCTTGAAAAGAGATCCTGTGGTTGAGTTGTGTTTATTTTACTCTGGTGGATACAAGTGCTGCATGTGATTCATTTCACTGAAGCTTCAGAGAGCCGAGTGAGGAGAACTATGCCAACGGCATGTCTGTACTTTCTGGGCAGTTGACAGAGGGAGGAGGCAGGAGCCTCAAGTAGCTTAAAGGCTGAAGCGTGCAGATGCCTGGCCTGCAGCTGCTCTGCTGCCCAGCAGCCCTGAGTTGGCACCGGCAGGGAAAAAGGCCATGCAGGGTGTCCTCTGGCCACCTTAGAAGACAACAAGTGGCCTCAGCTGACCAGTGGCACCTGCTTTTAGAGAGGCTTAGGTCTGGGGTTTAGCTGACTGGAGGTGTTTGATCCGTTCCTGTTTGCAGTTGCAAATGCTGTTCCAGAGTGAGCTGCCTGAGCAGGGTCTCCTTGTCCCAAGGCTCTTCTTTAGGCTATCTTGCTAACTGAGGGAAATGATTTGAGTGTGTTGCTCTTGGGAGTGGCAGGAGCTCCTGGGCTGAGCCTCCCCTTGTTGAATTCACCGGACAGGGCATGAGTGGCATCACTGCAAGAGCATAGGAGTTCAACTAGGGGAATAAAAGCCAAGGTTTGCAGCCTGAGACAGCCCTAATGGGGACTGTAAACCTGAACACTTCTTGTCTGAGTGTTAATATTGTACAAAAAAGGCTTCTGGCACAGCCAGCCCATTCCCAGACTCCTGGTTTGATTGCTGGGAAGAAGGACAGATCTGGAAGTTGCACTTTGAAAAGCACACTGCTGTGTTTGGACGGTGGAGGTGTGACAAGATGAGAAGGGTGTTTGAGAACACCGTGGAGCTTTGGACCTGTGCTTCTGGTTCAAGCAGTGCTGCAAAGGCTTCAGTGCTGGTGGTACATGTTCCCACTGGCAGAAAGGTGTGTGCTGCAAGGGTTGTGGCACTGCTCCACAGGGTGCTTAAAGGTTTGTTCAGATCTGAAACTCTATCAGGCACCTAAACCCTTGAGGGCTCAGAGGGAGAGTTGCATGAAAGTGAGGGTTGATGTTCTTTGTATCTGCACTCCGAGGTTACTCTGAGGAGGATAATGTGAAGTCATTCACTGAAGATTAGGGGATTGCATGGAAGGAATGTAACATTAGGCCACAAATGAACAGAAAACAGGAAAAGCTCATTTTCAGCTCTGGCTTAATCCAGTCATTTACATATCAAACCATTTGTACTGCATCATTCAGCAAGCACAACTCCAGGCTGGGCAGTGAGTGGCTGGAGAGCAGCCCTGAGGAGAGGGACTTGGGGGTGCTGCTGGAGGAGAAGCTCCACAGGAGCCAGCAGTGTGCACTTGCAGCCCAGAGAGCCAAGCAGAGCCTGGGCTGCAGCAGCAGCAGTGTGGCCAGCAGGGCCAGGGAGGGGATTCTCCCCCTGTGCTCTGCTGCACTTTGCTGAGACCCCATCTGGAGTGCTGCATCCATATCTAGAGCCCCTGGGACAAGAGGGCTGTGGAGATGCTGGAGAGTGTCCAGAGCAGGGCCAGGAGGATGCTGAGAGGCTGCAGCAGCTCTGCTGTGAGCACAGACTGAAAGAGTTGGGGCTGTGCAGGCTGGAGCAGAGGAGGCTCCCAGGTGCCCTTCTTGTGGCCTGCCAGGATCGAAGGGGGCTACAAAAAAGCTGGGGAGGGACTTTTGAGGCTGTGAGGGAGTGGCAGGAGTGGGGGGAATGGAGCAAAGGTGGAGGTGGGGAGAGTGAGGCTGGAGGTGAGGAGGAAGTTGTTGAGCATGAGAGTGGTGAGAGGCTGGAATGGGTTGCCCAGGGAGGTGGTTGAGGCCCCATGGCTGGAGGTGTTTGAGGCCAGGCTGGCTGAGGCTGTGTGCAGCCTGCTCTAGGGTAGGGTGTCCCTGGGCATGGCAGGGGAGTTGGAACTGGCTGCTCCTTGTGGTCCCTTCCAACCCTGCCTGATTCTGTGATTCAGTTCCACCTTCTGTAATACCAGAGCCTAGCGCAGCAAGCAGAGAGCAAAACCTGAGTTCAGGTGTGCAGGGAAATAGTTACACACTATCCTCTCGGGACTTTTCCTTCCCCCTTGCAACACTTGATGGTGAATAAAAGAGGATTGCAGGGTGGTCTTGATCAGCATGAATCCAACAGGTGCCTTTGCTCTGTATCCATTTGAGCTGTGAAGGAAGCAGGAGTCAGAGACAGGTTGAGTTGCATTTTAACGTACTTGCTGGTCAAGGTGAGCCCAAGCCACCCTAATGTGACATGCTTGACATAATCCAAAGCAGATTAGTTATTAATGCCTTGGAAAAGTCAAGTCTGCTCTTCAGTGTGGGTATGTTTTTTTTCCCCTCGGTGGCACGAGTTCAACATGAAAGCTGTTGTGGGGAGTTGATGATAAACTTGGTGAGAGCCTAAGCAGCCGAGAGCTGTCCTTGGAGCTGCTAAGGTACATTCGAATGGCTCCCATGTTCAGCTGACTACAGATGCTGCCTTCATCTACCTAGAGGGGGGGATTACTTGCTGATAAACATCAGAAAAGTCGTTTTGGATAGGAAACCATTTCACAGAAGTCCTCCTGTCCCCTTTTCAGCATTGGTGTTAGCATTTGCTAGAGCTTCTGGGCAGTTGTTTCTGCTCCGCAGCAGCAGCGTGCGGTGACAGCACCTATTTGGGTCTGTAGAAGGCTGTGTGTGGGCAGCACTTAGAGTAGCTCTTTGTGGCTTAGACTGGAAATTTTGGGGTGAAGAAGGGTGATTTCAGGTTTCCAACGCCTGCAGCTAGCAACAATTTCTTCTTTGTGTCCTCTTCCTACCCACCCCTGTTCCTGGTCTCTCTCTGTGGTCAGCCTGATGCTTTCTTGTTGCTTTCCAGGACTGAATTGTTTCTCTCTCTAGCTTGTGTCTGTTAGTCTTGTTGTAACTTCTGCTTCTGCAAAGCTGGGAGGAAAGACCTTTACATGCTGATGAAAAAACAGCTTGAGAGAAACTCTGAAGTGTAACATTAACAGGGCTCAGGTTGGTGGCCCTGCCAGTGTGATGTCAGCAATTTATCCCCTAGGTCAGTGTTTAATTGCATACTGTGGGAACAAGCGAGGTGAGGAGAAAGTTCTTCACTGAGAGAGTCATTGGGCACTGGAATGGGCTGCCCGGGGAGGTGGTGGAGTCCCTGGGGCAGTTCAAGGCAGGATTGGATGTGGCACTTGGTGCCATGGTCTGGCCTTGAGCTCTGTGGTAAAGGGTTGGACTTGATGATCTGTGAGGTCTCTTCCAACCCTGATGATACTGTGAGTTGGAGCTGTTCAGTCTGAAGAAGAGAAGGCTCCCAGGTGATTTTATTGTGATCTTTCAGTCTCTTAAGGGGGCTACAAGAAAGCTTGGGAGGGACTTTTTAGTCTGTCAGGGAGTGACAGGACTGGGGGGAATGGAACAAAGCTGGAAATGGGTAAATTCAGCCTGGATGTTAGGAAGAAGTTGTTCAGCATGAGGGTGGTGAGAGCCTGGAAGGGATTGCTCAGGGAGGTGGTGGAAGCCTCATGCCTGGAGGTGTTTAAGGCCAGGCTGGATGAGGCTGAGGGCAGCCTGATCTAGTGTGAGGTGTCCCTGGGCATGGCAGGGGGGTTGAAACTGGATAACCCTTCTGGTCCCTTCCAACCCTGCCTGATTCTATGATTCTTTGATGGGACATCAACTGACATGGCTTTTGGCTCTGCCAGCAAGTGTGCTAATGCTCTGAATCACCTGAATGTTACCCTCAGGATGGCATCCTGCCCCTCTGGCATAGTGACAGCATCACTTAGCTTGGTGTCACCTCCTAACTTACTGAGGGTGCACTTGATCCCACTCTCTGTACCACCGACAAGGATATCAAACAGCACTGGTCCCACTGCAGAGCCCTGAGGAATGCTGTCACCAGTTTCCACTTGGCCATCAAGCCATTAGCCCCTACTCTTTGGATGTGACCACCCAGCCAATTCCTTCTGCCCTGAGCAGCCCACCCACTGAATCCACATCTCTCCAACTTGGAAGGATGTGTTTATTATCACAGGCACCTTCATTTCATGTGGTCGCATACAGAACTGGTTCAAGTGACTTCAAAAGGTGCCACACGTGCAAGTGGCTAACTAATACATTTTGAGTGTGCAAATTTGGGCCAATAAGCCCTAATTACTGCACTTCTTTTGCCTTGTTGAGTGCCCATAGCTGAGATTCCACAACCACCACCTGTGGATTCTCCTGCTACAGACTGGTTTGCTTTACTTCCCTTTGTTATGTTCTTCCACCTAGATTCATGGAATGCTTTGTGTTGGAAGGGACCTTGAGGAGCATCCAGTTCCAAGCCATGGGTAGGACACCTTCCACAAGCCCTGGTTGCTCAAGGCCTCATGCAGCCTGGCCTTGAACACCTCCAGGGAGGTGTTCAACCTCCCTGAGCAACCTTTCCATGCTCTTCTCAATCTCTGTGTCTCTATTTCTTTGGTTTTTCAACTAGTAGGCAGAGTTGATAATGCTCAAGCTAGTCCATAAATGTGGTCCTACTGCCACTGTGGATTCCTACCTTTAGAGGACCTAAAAGGATTATTTAGAGGAGGCCAAAATGTCCCTTCAGCAGTCACAAACCCCCTCTGCATGGAAAATTAAACTGAACTTAGCATATATGTAAGGCATGCAACCACTGTATGTACTTGACATTTGAACTCCCACAACTAACCCTGCCACTGATTTTCCTCCTTATGCAAAGGCATCACCTATCTAAGAGCAGGACACTCCTCTGTCTGTAATGCCATTATCTGCAACCAGAATAAATCAATACATGAAATGATGCCCTTCTGAGCATCAGGAGTCACTGTAAAACAGGAGTCAGAGGCTGTAAAAGCCACACACACCTCCTTCAGTAGTCTGGTTCTGTCTTGTGTCTGCCTGTCCATCCATCCTTTGAGGGGTCCTCTCTGTCCCTTTCCCTCCACAGTGACAGCATGAATGAATTCCTTACCTGAGAGGCTTCACTGGGAGGATTTTGCTGTTTGAACCCTGGGGGGGGTTTACTTTTCTGAAGTGCTGCTCCCTCTCAGATTTATGACCTGGTTGGTTTTGGTTGTGTAATCTCAGCGTTTCTTAAAATAACAAACAAGAGAAGTTGTTAGCTGTCCCTGGTGGGAAATTTAACTGCTTCAGGAGAGGTTCTGAATATTTATGCTACCTTGGCAGTTAACCTTTATCTCCTCTTATTGAGAGGCAGCTGCATGCAGGAGTCATTTGTCACTTTGAACACTTCCAAATTTTACAGTGGCTGTGCCAGGAAAGGAGAAGGTTTTAATAAGAGTTGCTAAAAGCTATCTGACTTCTTGCAGACAGGCTTCATAATGAGAGCTGTGTGATCTGAACCACTGAGCTGCTGGAATTACAATAACTTCTCTTCATGGCCCTGAGACAGATTCCTGGAAATCGGAGGAGCAGTCTTTGGCAGCTGAAGAATGCACTTCTCCCTGGAGGTGTGGGTATCTCCTGTGAAAAGAGGACTGAAGGAGGATCAGCTGGGATCCAAAAAAGTAAGTTGTTGGGGTTTTTCCCCCCTCTCTGGATATATTGCTACTGAAGTACCCTGTGGAATTCATTCAGCTAAATGGAGTAGAAGGTGATTTATAGCCCCAGAGGTTAGACACTGGGGACACTTCTGGGAAGAGGCTTGTGGCAAAGCAGTCTTGTTCTTTTACCAGTCATTTGGACATATCATTCCCCTGTGTTTGGGAAGAATCAGAGTTCTCTGCCAGGTTGGAAAAGACCTTTGAGATCTTCAAGTCCAATCTATCACTTGACACCTTCTAACTGACTAACTCAAGGCACTAAGTGCCTCATCCAGCCTCTTCTTAAACACTTCCAGGTATGGCAACTCCACCACCTCCCTGGGCAGCCCATTCCAGTGCCAATCACTCTCCCTGCCAACAACTTCCTCCTAACATCCAGCCTAGACCTCCCCTGGCACAGCTTGAGGCTGTGTCCCCTTCTTCTGTTGCTGCTTGCCTGGCAGCAGAGCCCAACCCCACCTGGCTACAGCCTCTTTTCAGGGAGTCGTAGACAGCAATAAGGTCTCTCCAGAGCAATTTGGATGTTCTCTGTCTCTAATGATGCATAATTTCAACTTCTTGTCTGCAACTGCCTGCTCAGCACAGAGGGGAGCTTCCTTCAGGCATTTTTGAGCAAGCTGCAATGCAGTTGGGAGCATTGGATTCATCAGTGACAGTTGGAAATGCTCCTGCTGTATCCCAACAGCTGTGAGCTGGAGTTCATGGGAGTAATGTGTGCTTAATCTTCCCTTGCTGTCAGTGACAGGAAGAGGGGGAATTTATTTTTTCCTCCTGTACTTAATGCTGAGCTTAAGGCTTTTGACAAGCAAATTGGAGATTTTACTGGTATATTACAAAACAAGTTAGGGAATGTCCAGTTCTGGGCTCCTCAGTTCAAGAGAGGTGTTGAGGTGCTGGAAGGTGTTTGGAGAAGGGCAGCAAGGCTGGGGAGGGGCCTGGAGCAGAGCCCTGTGAGGAGAGGCTGAGGGAGCTGGGGGTGTGCAGCCTGCAGCAGAGGAGGCTCAGGGCAGAGCTCATTGCTGTCTGCAGCTGCCTGCAGGGAGGCTGTAGCCAGGTGGGGTTGGGCTCTGCTGCCAGGCAGCCAGGGACAGAACAAGGGGACACAGCCTCAAGTTGTGGCAGGGGAGGTCTAGGCTGGATGTTGTTAGGAAGTTGTTGTCAGAGAGAGTGATTGGCATTGGAATGGGCTGCCCAGGGAGGTGGTGGAGTCTCTGTGTCTGGAGGTGTTGCAGCCAAGCCTGGCTGGGGCACTTAGTGCCATGGTCTGGTTGACTGGGTAGGGCTGGGTGCTAGGTTGGACTGGCTGAGCTTGGAGCTTTCTGCCAACCTGCTTGATTCTGTGATTCTCTGAAATGTTTACTACCAGTTAATGTTTGGGTTTTCAAGTTCTGTGCAGCTTTGAATTTGCCTCCTTTTTTGGTATGTCTTGGTGTTCCAGGATTGCTCTAATGTGATTAAAAACTGACTTGGCTGAGTTTGGATATCATCTCACCTCTGTGAAAGGTGGCAAGACACTGGCACAGGTTGCCCAGGAGGTTGTGAAGCACAGAATACAAGAGAGATGTGGAGGTGCTGGAGCAGGTCCAGAGGAGAGCAGTGAAGGGCCTGGAGAATGAATCTGCTGAGGAGGGACTGAGAGAGCTGGGGATGGGTAGTGTGAGGAAGAGGAGGCTGAGGGCAGATCTCATTGCTGTCTACAGCTACCTGAAGGGACATTGTGGAACGGCTGCTGCTGGGCTCTGCTTGCAGGTAACTGGAGACAGAACAAGGGGGAATGGCCTCAAGCTGAGGCTGGGAAGGTTTAGATTGGACATCGGGAAAAAGTTTTCCATGGAAAGAGTGGTCAGGGACTGGAATGAGCTGCCCAGGGGGGTGGTGGAGTCACCCAGCCTGGCTGTGTTTCAGGGCGGTTTGGCTGTGGTGCTCAGGGCTATGGTTTAAGGTGAATCTTGCAGAGCAGGGTTCTAGGTTGGACTTGGTGCTCCTGAGGGGCTGTGCCAGCCTGCATGTGGCTGTGATTCTGTGTTTGCTTGACATGTATTTTCTTACCCTGGTGTCCTTCAGAAGACCCCGGGCAGGGTTGTCACTACCTTCTTGTACTGGCAACCTTGTGAAGTTGGGCACCTTACTGAAGGTTTTGTAGCCTGTAGCTCTGCTGAGGAGAGGGTGAGTGGATCCCGTGGCTCTGGCGTGGTACATAGATGCCAAGTGCTAGGAATTCCTGGAATGCAGAGTGGTGCAGCACTGATAAAGTTTGCTTTGTTCCCTTAGTGACTTGCCCCATTGAGAAGATGTGGTTCCCTAGGAAGCTTTAATAGCTCCCAGTTGATACCGAATCAAGGCAAAGGCCCCAACACCATTCTGCTTGTTTTCACCTGCTGCCTGAAAGATTAACTTCTTTAACCTTAGCATAGAAAATACAACCCTGCCTTTGGAAAGTGATTTATGGAAATCCTTCACACTTATCAGTAGGAGTAAATACACCACAGGCTTCTGCCTTCCAGCTTTGGTCTTTTCATACCCCACTGCCTTTACAGCTCAATAATTTCATTGGAGGGCAAGAAGAGTTTCAAGGCAAAAAAAAAACCCCAAGAAACCCAACAAACCACACCTCAGAGTCTTCTAATTAGAGTGATGGAATCACTCTGCTTGCCTGCTGTGGTTTCTTACGACTTGAGGAAAATAGTTGTGTGATTAATCTTTAATTTTCCCCATCATTAACTTAATAAGGAAGTGGGAGATAGAAGGAGAAACAAACAGCAGAACTGTGCAGCCCAGCTAGCCTTGTGCCAAACCTCTTTTGGCTTTCTCCTGTGGTGAGGAATGCCATTCTGCCAACCAAGTGCAGCAGCAACTGCCTGGCTCTGATAATGACACCAAGCTAGGAGCAGCTGTGGAGCTGTTGGAGGGGAGCAGAGCCCTGCAGAGGGACCTGGCCAGGCTGGATGGGTGGGCAGAGGCCAAGAGGATGAGACTGAACAAGGCCAAGGGCAGGGTTCTACACTTTGGCCACAACAACCCCAAGCAGCACTACAGGCTGGGCACAGAGTGGCTGAGAGCAGCCAGGCAGAGAGGGAGCTGGGGGTGCTGGGAGAGAGGAGCTGAAGAGGAGGCAGCAGTGCCCAGGTAGGCAGCAGAGCCAATGGCATCCTGGGCTGGCTCAGGAGCAGTGTGGGCAGCAGGACAAGGGAGGTTCTTGTGCCCCTGTGCTCAGCACTGCTCAGGCCACCCCTGGAGTGCTGTGTCCAGTGCTGGGCTCCTGAATTGAAGAGAGCTGTTGAGGTGCGGGAAGGTGTTTGGAGAAGGGCAGCAAGGCTGGGGAGGGGCCTGGAGCACAGCCCTGTGAGGAGAGGCTGAGGGAGCTGGGGGGGTGCAGCCTGCAGCAGAGGAGGCTCAGGGCAGAGCTCATTGCTGCCTGCAGCTGCCTGCAGGGAGGCTGTAGCCAGGTGGGGTTGGGCTCTGCTGCCAGGCAGCCAGGGCCAGAAGAAGGGGACACAGCCTGAAGCTGTGCCAGGGCAGGTTCAGGCTGGATGTTGTTAGGAAGTTGTTGTCAGAGAGAGTGATTGGCATTGGAATGGACTGCCCAGGGAGGTGGTGGAGTCTGTGTGGCTGGAGGTGTTGAAGCCAAGCCTGGCTGGGGCACTTAGTGCCATGGTCTGGTTGCTTGGCCAGGGCTGGGTGCTAGGTTGGGCTGGGTGAGCTTGGAGCTCTCTTCCAACCTGCTTGATTCTGTGATTCTAAGATGTGTAGAAATCTTCCAGCAGGTTTGGACTTTACTGAGGTCTTAGAGCTAAGTCCCCTGTGGCTTGGGTGGTTGCTTTGGTGGTGCTGTTGTGGTCCTTTCCCCCCCACTATGTTTATGTCTGGAAGCAAACCTTGCATAGAACTAAGCTCTATACTACATGATGCCTTCACATCCACTTCTCTGTGGGGATGATCCTGGTGGTCCTTTCCATCCACAGTGATCATAGCCATTTGATGTTGTGCTCAGGGATTTGATTTAGTCAAGGACTTGTCAGTGTGAAACTAATGATTGGACTGGAGGAGCTTGAAGGTCTTTTCCAATCTAAGGAATTCTGTGAAGGAAACTATCTCAGGCACTGGTGGAATACACTTAGGGAAGGTTTGGTACTATTTTTGTGCTGCTTGCTGTCTTTAGGCACTGCACTGATAAGCAAACTTAGTTGTAGAGCAGTGCAGGTTTTGTAAGGAACACGACAAGATTGCTCCAGCCTCTGAGCACAAAACGAAAGCAGCAGGGGCAGCCAAGTTGCTCTTTTTCATACCTCTCTATTCCAGTTCCTGCTGGCTGTAAAACAGGCAGTGTGACTCTGCAGCACAGATTCACAGAACAGCTTTATCTTCTCTTGGTTAATTCTTATGTGTGGGTTTATCCAGAGAAAACCAGAGGTGTTCCTGTTAGCTTGCCAATTCATTCAGTGGTGCAGAGGTAGAATGAAGATCAGAGAATCTGAATGGCTTAGGGTGGAAGGGGCCTTAGAGATCATCTACTCTAAGCTCCCTCTCAACTAGACTCAGCTGCTCAAGGCCTCATCCAACCTGGCCTTGACTACCCCCAGGGAGGAGGCAGCCACAGCCTCCCTGGGCAGCCTGTTCCAGAGTCTCACCACCCTCATACAGAAGAACTTCTTCCTAAGATCCACTCTGTCCCTGCTCTCTCTCAGCTTCAAACCATTCCTCCTTGCCCTGTCTCTAGGCACCCTATGGGAGGTCTCTCTGGAGCCTTCCTGTAGGGTTCCTTCACGTACTGGAAGGCAGCTCTAAGGTCCTCCTGGAGCCTTCTCTTCTCCAAGCTGCACAACCCCAGCTCCATTACAGCAGAAGTGCTTCATCTCTTGGATCATCTTTGTGACCCCTGCTCTGGGCTCACTCCAGCAGTTCTGCATCCCTGTGGGGATGTGCATCCTTGTGCAGATGGGGACAGCAGAACTGGATGCAGCATTCAAGGCTGAGTCTCAGCAGAGCAGAGCCAAGAAGCAGAATCCCCTCTCCTGCCCTGCTGCTCACACTCCTCTGGCTGCAGCCCAGCACACAGTTTGGATGTGTAATGCTCCTGCAGCAGCTCCCCTGGCTGTGTGCAAGTGTTCCTATGCACTCACAGGATGTCAGAGGTTGGAAGGGACCCAAAGAGATCAGCCAGTCCAGCCCCCCTGACAGAGCAGGACCATACAATCTAGCTCAGGTCACACAGCAACACATCCAGACAGGCCTGGAAAGGCTCCAGACAAGGAGACTGCACAACCTCTCTGGGCAGCTTGTGCCAGGGCTCTGGGACCCTTCCAGCCAAGAAGTTGCTCCTTGTGCTGAGCTGGAACCTGCTGTGCTGCAGCTTCCATCCATTGCTCCTTGTCCTATCCCAGGGAGCAGTGAGCAGAGCCTGTCCCTCCCTCCTGACCCCCATCTCTTTATAAACATTGATTAGGTGCCCTCTCAGGCTCCTCTTCTCCAAGCCACACCTGATGTCTTCGGTAGCTCAGTGCAGCAGCAGGGCGCTGCGGGTCCACAGGTGGCGAGGCAGTGGCGGCAGGGCTGGGAGCTGTAAGCTGCTGGGAGGCCTCTGCATGTCACTGCCATGCAGTGAGCAGCTGAGGAATGCCTGTTGCTGTTGACAGTGAGCGACTGTAAACATCCTCGACTGGAAGCTGTGAAGCAGCAGATGGGGCTTTCAGTCGGATGTTTGCAGCTGCCAACTGTCACAGACGTCAAGAAGTGTTTGACACCTAAAGCAGAGATGTCTGTTTAAGACTTGCAGGCTCTTGGGTGGATCCCAGACCTGGGAATTCAGGCCAGACTTTTCTATCTGACTTCCTAATCTTTCTTGTGATGTCTGTGTCTGAGGGTCTTAGAATGGTTTGGGTTGGAAGGAACCTTAAAGATCATTTGGTTCCAAGCCTCTGCCATGGGCACAGACACATTCCGCTAGCACAGCTTGCTCAAGGCTTCAGCCAGCCTGGCCTTGAACACCTCCAGGGAGGGGCATCCATGACCTCCCTGGGCAACCTGTGCCAGTGTCTCCCCACCCTCACTGCAGAGAACTTTTTCCTAATCTCCAATCTCTGTCTCCCCTCTTCCAGCTTCAATCCGTTCCTTCTTGTCCTATCACTACAAGCCCTTGTAAGAAGTCCCTCCCCAGCTTTCCTGTAGGCCCCCTTCAGGTACTGGCAGGCTGCTCTAAGGTCTCCCCAGAGCCTTCTCTAGGCTGAACAGCTCCAACTCCTTTAGCCTGTCCCCACAGGGGAGGTTCTTCAGCCCTCTGATCACCTTTGCAGCCTCCTCTGGACCCACTCCAACGGTTTGGTGTCGTCCTTCTGCTGAGAACACCAGACCTGGACACGGTGCTCCATGTGGGGTCTCAGGAGAGCAGAGTGGAGAGGAGAACCTAGAAGTCATCCAATCTCTGATAGGAAAAACTCTGAACCATTAGGTTGTATTTTTAACTGCAAACTCAGTTCTGAGTTTTCAGAGGTGAGCTTCTGTGCAGCTTGGTTTGCTGTAGAATCACAGAATCACCCAGGTTGGAAGAGACCTCCAAGAGCACCCAGCCCAACCTAGCACCCAGCCCTGCCCAACCAACCAGACCATGGCACTAAGTGCCCCAGCCAGGCTTGGCTGCAACACCTCCAGCCACAGAGACTCCACCACCTCCCTGGGCAGCCCATTCCAATGCCAATCACTCTCTCTGGCAACAACTTCCTAACAACATCCAGCCTAGACCTCCCCTGGCACAACTTGAGACTGTGTCCCCTTGTTCTCTTGCTGGGTGCTGACTGCCACAAACAAACCCTTCTCCAAAGTGGCCATGCTGGTCTTAGGTCGGACTCTGTGATCTTGGAGGTCTTTTCCAACCAAAGCATTCCACAGTTCTATGACTAGATCGTCTTGAAGGTCTCTTCCAACCAAAGATACTCTGTAGTTCTGTGCTTCAGCATCTAACAGGTGTTTAGATGAGAGCTTCTGCAACCTTCCTGGCCTTTAGAACTGGCTTTATTGACAACCCAGAGAGCTTCCAAAGCGACCTGGTCGTGAAAGTCATGAACCTTGGATGCGTTTGAGAAGCGCTCTCGAGGCAGAAGGTTCTTGATGCATCTCCTCATATGGGAAGCTTTGCTATCTATTTGAAGAAGATGATTGAGCAAGAGGAGAGAACTTGCATAGGCCAAGTATTCAATATCAAAAGCATGAAGTACCTCCTGTGAAGATTTACATATTGATAATATTTGTGCTCTGGCAGGAAATTCTTTCAATGCCCATTCTATTACTCTTCTTCCTGCATGACGTAGTGTCTCAGCTCAGCCTGCTTCCTCTTGGACAATGCACTAGTGTGGTGGGGGCTGCTTTCTTCAGCCTTTAAGTTCACTGCATGCACATGAGTTCTCTTGCCTTGCTCAGGCTCTGTCTGGACTACTGTGTCCAGTTCTGGGCTACTCAACTGAAGAAAGACCTCAGCGATCTGCTTGAAAGAGTCTAGCACAGAGCCCCAACGCTGCTGCAGGCAGGAAAACCTCCTCAGTGTGTAGCTTGTGGATATTTATATGTGGTGTTATTCTTCTTTAGGTGTGCAGGAGGTGTGCTAGAATTACCTCATGTCAGCTGGGAAAAAACCACCAACCAAACTTCTCTGTGTTTGCATTAATTGTTTGTGCATCTCCCAGTGAAACTCCACCTTCATCAGACTGCAGTGAGACCTGCACAGGCTGAGAGTTGTGTGGGCAGATGTGGGATGAAATCCAACAAGGACAAGAGTAGAGTCTTGCACCTGGGAAGGAACAACCTCATGGACCAGTAGAGGTTGGAGGCTGATCTGCTGGAGAGCAGACCAGGGGAATGGGACCTGGGGGTCCTGGTGGACAAGAGGATGCTGTGAGCCAGCAGTGTGCCCTTGTGGCCAAGAAGGCCAGGGGCATCCTGGGGTGGATTAAAAGGGCTGTGGTTAGCAGGTCAAGAGATGTCCTCCTGCTTCTCTGTATCCTTCCCCCTACTCTGCCCTGGTGAGGCCACATCTGGACTACTGTGTCCAGTTATGGGCCCTCGGGTCAAGAAAGACCTCAGAGAACTGCATGGAAGAGTCCAGCCCAGGGCTGCAAAGCTGCTGCAGGCAGTGGAACATCTCCTGTGAGCACAGGCTGAGGGAGCTGGGGCTGGGAGCTTGGAGCAGAGGAGCCTGAGGGCTGCCCTCAGTGCTGTGCTAAAGATGTGCAGGGCAGTGGCAGGAGGGCAGAGCCAGGCTCTGCTCAGGGATGGCCAAGGACAGGATAAGGGGCACTGGGGGCAAGCTGGAGCAGAGGAGGTGCCATGGGAACAGCAGGGAAAACATTTTCATTGTGAGTGTAGCAGAGCCCTGGAGCAGGCTGCCCAGAGAGGCTGTGGAGTCTCCTTCTTTGGATCCAGTCAAACCCCACCTGGCTGTGTTCCTGTGTGACCTGCTCTGGGTGACCCTGCTCTGGCAGGAGGGGTGGTTTGGATGGGCTTTGGAGGTCCCTGCCAACCCCTAATGACCTGTGTTTCTGTGCAGAACAGCTGCAGACACTTAACTCATTCTTCTGCCACCTGCCTCTCCAAACCTGCCCAGCTAAGCTTCAGAAGAAGGTTAGAGCAGTGGTTTCAGTTGCCACCTGCAGTGGAATTGCAGCTCTGGAGACCATCTAGGCCAACCCCCTTGCTAACACGGCACGGGAAGGTGTGCAGGCAGGCTTTGGAAGTTTCCCAGAGTCACACAATGTCCTTTGTCCTGTCCCTGCAGGCCGTTGCAAACAGTCCCTCTGCAGCCTTCGTACAGCCCCCTGCAGCTGCTGGCAGGCTGCTATTAGGTCTCCCCAGAGCCTCCTCTTCTGCAGGCTGAACACCCCCAGCTCCCTCAGGTCAAGTCAAAGCCTTCTCACCCCTCTACTCAATTAATGGATATGTTCTTTTAAAAGTTGCTTCCCTCCCTAGCCCTGTTTGCATGGGAAGAGCATTTCTTGCCTGTGTCTGGCAGCCAGAGAGGAGGGAAGGGGAAGGCAGCAGCTGAGCCGTGCCTGCTGTCTGTGGAAATCAGCTGGCAAATGCCAGGGCAGCTGTGGGAAAGGCAGCCCCCATCTGCCTGCAGAGGCACTTGAGAACAAGAGAATGCAGGAGCTGGTGTGAGTGGGGAGCTTGCTGTGCTCTGCTGCTGCTCCTGCTCCAGCCCTGCTCACGGCTGGAGGGGGTTCAGATGCCTGCTGCAGGCCTTTGCTTGAGCGGTGCCAGCGGTTCACAGCCAGGCTTTGGGGGAGTCCCCTTCGGTTAGGGGGTGTGAAATGGGAGTTGTGCAACCTGCTTGGCCTGTGTCAGCACAGGAGAGGAGGAGCTCGTCCTCTAGCTCCACAGCAGGCCTGACTTGGAAGGGATTCACAGATTTGATTGTGTTGGTTGGAAGGGACCCTCAAAGGTCACCTTGTCCAAACCCTCTGCAGGCAACAGGGTCACCTCCAGCTAGATCAGGTTGCTCTGGGCCACATCAAGCCTGACCTTGAAAGTCTCCAGGTATGGGGTCTGAACCACATCCCTGGCTAACCTGTTCCAGAATTTCACCACCCTCATTGTAAAGAACTTCCTCCTGATGTCCACCTAAGTCTCCCCTGGTCCAGCTTCAAACCACTGCCCCTCACCATAAGCCCTTCTGAGCAGTCTCTCCCCAGCCTTCCTACAGCTCCTCTTCAGATGCTGAAATGCAGCTTGAAGGTCTCCCTGCAGCTGCTTTCTCTCCAGGCTGAAGAGCCCCAACTCTTTCAGCCTGTCCTCATAGGAGAGATGCTTCAGACCTCTTATGATTTCTGTGGCCTCTTCTGGCCCCTCTCCATCAGGTCCATGTCTCTCTTGTGTTAAGAGCCCCAGAGCTGGACACAGCACTGCAGGTGAGGTCTCACCAGGGCACAGCAGAGTGGCAGAATCACTTCTGTCTGCCTGCTGGCTGTGATTCTTGTGATGCAGCCCAGGCTGCCATTGCCCTTCTGGGCTGCAGGCAGACACTGTTGGCTCATGTCCAGTTTCTCACTCAACCAGCACCCCAAGTCCTTTTCTGCAGGGCTACTCTCAGCCTCCTCATGGAATCAACCAGGTTGGAAGACACCTCAAAGATCATCCAGTCCAACCTATCCCCCAGCCTGCATTGATACCCAGGGTTGCCCCAGCCTAGGATGATTCTTTGGAGCTGATTTGGGTGTATAATTTGGTTTTCCCCCCTTTAAGGAGTAATCCGTAAACCCAAAGTGCCCAAAGTCACTCCTTTTCTTTTGCTGATGTTGCTTTTGCCCTGATCTATACAGGCTGTTCTTTTTTGCTCCCCTCAAGCTTCAAGCAGTTATTATGAAAGCAATAACTGAACAAAGGATATGAGAAGGAAGCTACATGCAGGGCAATGACATGGTGTTTTTCCAGATGATGGCTTGAGGCATCTTTTTAGCTGTGGCTGTAAACCCTAGCTTCTTTTATTCAACCATTCTTCTCTTGATTTAATATGGAGAGCTTGCATTTTGCTCCAGTTCATACTTTCTGCCACTGCTGCTTGATGGTTTTTTGTCCTAGTGAGTAAATCTGAGATTTTTGTTGGGTAATTTTCTGTCTCCTGTCTTGCTGAAAATTATTTTCCTTCCTCTTGTGTGCCCTCTGTCTTCAGATACCTCCTTTGATAATGCAGAGTGTTGAAAATGAACTCCAGAGCTTCTACCCATAGCAAGGCAAGAGGAGGAGAATCTCATGGGGTTCAATATGGAATCATAGAATGGTTTAGGTTGGAAGGGATCTCAAAGCTCAGACAGTTCCAACCCCCCACCATAGGCAGGGACACCTCCCACTAGAACAGGTCACTCAAGGCCTCATCCAACCTGGCCTTGAACATCTCCAGGGAGGTTGTGGAGCACAGAATGAGATCAAAGATCCCATTGGGTGCTTCTGTGCTCCACAACCTCCCTGGGCAACGTGTGCCAGTGTCTCACCACCCTCCCTGCAAAGAACCCTTTCCTAACATCCAGTTTCAGTCTCCCCTCTGCCACTTCAAACCCATTCCTCCTCATCCTGTCATCACAAGACCTTGTCAATAGTCCCTCCCCAGCCCTCCTGTAGCCCCCTTCAGATCCTGCAAGGCCACTCCAAGGTCTCCTCAAAGCCTTCTCTTCTCCAGGCTGCACAGCCCCAACTCTCTCAGCCTGTCCTTAGAGCAGAGCTGCTGCAGCCCTCTGAGCATCTTGGTGGCTCCTCTGGGCTGGCTTCAACAGTCACAGTCCCTGGAGGTGTTGAAGCCAAGCCTGGCTGGGGCACTTAGTGCCATGGTCTGGTTGATTGGCCAGGGCTGGGTGCTAGGTTGTGCTGGCTGAGCTTGGAGCTCTCTTCCAACCTGCTTGATTCTATGATTCTATTCTTGTGCTGGGGGCTCCAGAACTGTGCACAGTACTCCAGGAGGGGTCTGTGTGCAGCGTAAGGTCCTGCATCTAGGTTGGGGCAACCCTCAATGTCAGTCCAGGCTGGAGATGGTGAGACTGAGAGCAAATGCTGCAGAGAAGGATGTGGGGGGTGCTGGTGGATAAGAAACTGGACATGAGCCAGCATGGGCACTGGCAGCCCAGAAGGGCACTGGCAGCCCAGGCTGCATCACAAGGCTTGCAGCCAGCAGACAGGAGATTGTGCCACTGTTGTGGCTTGGTGAGACCTCATCTGGAGTGCTGTGTCCAGCTCTGGGGCCCTCAACACAGGAAGGACATGAGCCTAATAGCAAAGGACCAGAGGAGGGCATTGAAAATGATCAGGGGTGGAGCAGCTCTGCTATGATGACAGGTTGAGGGAGCTGGAGGTGTTCAGCCTGGAGAAGAGAAGGCTCTGGGGAGACCCAGGAAGGACCTTCCAGTGCCTGAAGGGGGCTGCAAGAAGGCTGCAGAGGGTCTGTTGGCAAAGGCTTGCAGGGAGAGGATGAGGGCAATGGTTTGGAATGAGAGCAGATTTAGATTGGATGTTAGGAACAAGTTCTGCACCATGAGGGTGGAACAGGTTGCCCGTGGAGGTAGAGGCCCCCATCCCTGGAGATATTAGGGTTGGACTTGATGATCTGTGAGGTCTCTTCCAACCCTGATGATACTGTGATATTTAAGGTCAGGCTGGACAAGGCTCTAAGCAACCTGCTCCAGTGGAGGTTGTCCCTGCTGACTGCAGAGAGGTTGGACTGGATAACCTTTGGAGCTGCCTTCCAACCCAAAGCATTCTGATTCTATAAGAGCAGTTGTGGGCTGCTCTGAGAGCTGCTGGACAGCAGTGGAGGAGAGGAATATTGCTCAGAGGCCTTCCCTGCACTCTCCTGGTGTCAGTGAGTAGCTGCTCTTTCAGTAGCTGCCCGGAGGATCTCTGAGCCATTCTGTCCTCTTCACTGCACTCTTTATTTACTTTTTGTCTTGTGTAAGGGCAGAGAAATTGCTTTTAGCTCTCCTGAATGCTTCTTGTCTCTCTGCTTTCCACAGATCACTCATCTCTTTGCCTTCCCTCTCCTCACCTCTATTTATTAGATTGAGCATGAACTGCTGCTTTTGCCTTGGAGGCTGACTCAGACTTGCCAAGCATTAACTCCCACATCCAGTTGTCCTCTAATGCTGTTCTCAGTTGCTGGCTTCAACTTGTAGCTTTTCTGAACTTCTGAACTTTGTTTCAGTCATAAGAAGCTAAGCAGCCAACAGCTTTTCCTAACTACTTGTTGCAGGAAGCTTTGGGAAGGATTTGTGCACTCCTCTGAAGGCCATTTTCTTACAACAATGTTTATAGTACTCTTTTTTCCTCTTGTTCCCTTGCCCTCATCACCTTCTGTGTACTTGAGAGTTGGATTCATATGTTCTTACTGCAGTGTTGGCTTTGCAGAGCTGATGGCTCCAGGTCTGAGCTGTCTGCTCTAGCCTGTGCAGGGTGGTGAGAGTGTTTGAGGCTCATGGAATGGGTTGGGTTGGAAG
This sequence comes from Pogoniulus pusillus, assembly GCF_015220805.1. Lineage (NCBI taxonomy): Eukaryota > Metazoa > Chordata > Aves > Piciformes > Lybiidae > Pogoniulus > Pogoniulus pusillus. The sequence goes on along the minus strand of NC_087288.1, from coordinate 2,367,503 downwards.
GGACTTTCAAAGCTCAGCCATTCCAACCTTGCTGCAGTCAGCAGGGGCATCCTCCACTAGATCAAGTTGTTCAGAGCCTTGTCCAGCCTCACCTTGAATATCTCCAGGGATGAGGCCTCAACTACCTCCCTGGGAACCTGTTTCAGTGTTTCACTACCCTCATGGTGAAGAACTTGTTCCTCACATCCAACCTACATGTCCTCTTCTCTCATTTCAAACCATTGCTTCTTGTCCTGCCCCTGCAGGCCTGTGCAAATACTCCCTCTGCAGCTTTCATGTAGTCCCCTTCAGGTACTGGCAGGCTGATAGTAGAATCATGGAATCAAGCAGGTTGGAAGAGAGCTCCAAGCTCGCCCAACCTAGCACCCAGCCCTGGCCAACCAACCAGACCATGGCACTAAGTGCCTCAGCCAGGCTTGGCTGCAACACCTCCAGCCACACAGACTCCAGCACCTCCCTGGGCAGCCCATTCCAATGCCAATCACTCTCTCTGACAACAGCTTCCTCCTAACATCCAGCCTAGACCTCCCCCGGCATAACTCCAGGCTGTGTCCCCTTGTTCTGTTGCTGGCTGCCTGGCAGCAGAGCCCAACCCCACCTGGCTACAGCCTCCCTGCAGGCAGCTGCAGGCAGCAATGAGCTCTGCCCTGAGCCTCCTCTGCTGCAGGCTGCACCCTCACTTCTCCCTGAAGTCTTCTCCAGGCTGCACACCCCTTTCCAGTAGCCCAGGCTTCTGAAGGCCACATCAAGCCTGGCCATGAGCACCTTTAGGGAGAGAGCATCCACAGCTTCTCTGGGCAACCTGTTTGAGTGCCCTACCACCCTCGTAGTGAAGAACTTCTTGCATCTAATCTAAATGCACCTTCTTTCAGTTCAGAGCCACTGTCCCTTGTCCTAGCAATACAGGCCCTTGTAAAAAGTCTTTCTCCAGCTTACTTGTAGGTCTGCTTCAGGTACTGGAAGGATGCAGACATCATCTACTGCAGCTGCCCTGGCATGGGCTGGGACACCATTCAGCTAGATTTGGTTTACCAAGGTCTAATCCAATCTGGCTTTGAATGACTCCAGGGAAGTTACAGCCACAGCTTCCCTGGGCAGCCTATTCCAGAGTCCCACCAGCCTCCTACTGAGGAACTTCTTCCTAAGCCCCAGTCTAACCCTGTCCTGCCTCATCTTCAAACCATTCCCCCTTGGCCTCTCTTAGACACCCTTGTGAGAAGTCCCTCTGCAGCCTTCCTGCAGGATGCCTTCAGCTTTCGGAAGGCAGCTCTGAGGTCTCCCTGGAGCCTTCTCCAGGCTGCACCTCCCTCAGCCTATCCTCACAGCAGAGCTGCTCCAGCCCTTGGATCATCATTGTGGCCTCCTCTGGACTCACTCCAGCCTTTCTGTGTCCTCCTTCTGCTGGGAACACCAGAACTGGATTCAGTATTGGAGCTGGGATCTCGTAAGAGCAGAGCTATGGGGCAGAATCCCCTCTCTTAACTTGTTGGCCTCAGTCCTCCTGATGCTGCCTGAGAATGAGCCACCTAAAGAAATAGTTGCTTGCTTATTCTCTGCACAATTAAACTGCTTCTCAAAGAAACAAACAGGAAAGAACACTTTGAAAGTGAAGGTGCTGTGGTCTTAAGGTGGAAAACCCACTGGGGATGAGACTTCTGTGTTCCATAGTGCAATGGTGTAGTGCTTAGCTTTGAATGCTCTGTGAGGATCTCACTGTTGATGAAAGTTATTGGGAAAGAACCTCTGGGAAGGGTTTCATGTGGCTGAACTTACTACAGCTGTGGTGTAGTTAAGTTGTGTGCAGTTCTGGAGCCCCCAGCACAAGAAGGACATGGAACTGTTGGAGCCAGTCCAGAGGATGCTCAGAGGGCTGCAGCAGCTCTGCTCTGAGGACAGGCTGAGAGAGTTGGGGCTGTGCAGCCTGGAGAGGAGAAGGCTTCCAGGAGACCTTGGAGTGGCCTTGCAGGATCTGAAGTGGGTTACAGGAGGGCTGGGGAGGGACTATTGACAAGGTCTGGTAATTGAGAGGATGAGGAGGAATGGGTTTGAAGTGGCAGAGGGGAGATTGAAGCTGGATGTAAGGAAAGGGTTCTTTGCAGGGAGGGTGGTGAGACACTGGCGCAGGTTGTCCAGGGAGGTTGTGGAGCACAGAGGCACAGAATGGGATCTTTGATCTCATTCTGTGCCTCTGTGTTCCACAACCTCTCTGGAGGTGTTCAAGGCCAGGTTGGATGAGGCCTTGAGTGACCTGTTCTAGTGGGAGGTGTCCCTGCCTATGGCAGGAGGTTGGAGCTGGCTGAGCTCTGAGGTCCCTTCCAACCTAAACCATTCCATGATTCTACATCCCAAGTGGGCTGGTTGGCTTTATGCTAATGAAGGAGAAGTCCTTTAGCAGGACAATCTCTGTGCTTTATCTTGGATATCTCTTTAGGAATTGGGCTGATTTATCCCCAGCTGCCCTGCTTTATCTTCAAAGTCAGCCAGGGATAACTAGCTCAGGTGTGAGTAGCTCTGCTGCTGGTGTCAGATGAATGCAATCTTTTCTTCTCCAAAAGGAGGCGATTCAAAAGGTAGAAAAGCTTTTGAACAACACAAGGAGAAAGATGAAATATGAGCAGGGGGTGGGGGAAAAAACCCCAACAGAGCCCTTTGCAATGGCTTAACACAAACCTTGCTAGTTGTGGGAGAATCCACAATCAAGGCAGATAGCAAAGATAAAATACCTGAGAACAGAGGTGGAAATGGCTCTTAAAAAATACTCTTTCCCTTCCTCCTGCCAGCAGAAATCCCTAAATAGATGGCTGACAGCTTTCATTCCATGAATATAAATGAGCAGGTAATGAAGCAATGCACAAAATTAGTAAGAAGATGACAGAGGTGGAGGGAGGACAACTGGACAGACAGAGAAAGAAAGGTGTCTTTTGTTAAAAACCAAAGTCACTTCAGATGTTGGTGCTCCACCACCAAGGTAGAAGTCAAAGTCATAGAGCAGTGCCCAAATCTACCAAGTCTTGATGTCTTGGTCAGCTGTGTGGTTAGATTTCAGTCAAGATGCAAATGCTGGTGGCATTCTTTTCCATTTCAGCAAGCCAGGGGGTTCATAGAGTCATTGAGGCTGGAAGACTTCTGAGATCAAGTCCAGCCTATGACCTAGCACCATGGAGGGCTATGAGGATGATGAGGGGACTGGAGCACTGCCTGATGAGCAGAGGCTGAGGGACCTGGGGCTGTTTAGTCTGGAGAAGAGAAGGCTGAGAGGAGATCTAATAAATGTTTATAAATGCCTGAGGGCTGGGGGTCAGGAGTGGGGCAAAGGCTCTGCTCACTGCTCCCTGGGATAGGACAAGCAGCAATGGATGGAAGCTGCAGCACAGCAGGTTCCAGCTCAACACAACGGAGAACTTCTTTCCTGTCAGGATCCCAGAGCCCTGGCACAGGCTGCCCAGAGAGGTTGTGCAGTCTCCTTCTCTGGAGCCTTTCCAGGCCTGTCTGGATGTGTTGCTGTGTGACCTGAGCTAGACTGTATGGTCCTGCTCTGGCAGGGAGGTTGGACTGGATGATCTCTTTGGGTCCCTTCCAAGCCCTGACATCCTGTGAGCCTGTGTGACATCAGCTAAACCATGCTACCAAGTGCCACATCCACTCTGTTAAGCCTTAAAGACCTCCAGGAATGGTGACTCCACCACCTCCATGGTTGTTTATCACCAGCTGTGGCATCACTCAGAGGATGCCACTAAATTGTAGCAAGGACTTAGAGAGGTCTGACGTGAGGAGCTCTGTGGACTGCTAATCTCAGATTAGAGCACTGCAGGTGACAGAGGAACTGCTTGTGCCAGTGCTTGGCTGGCTGAGTAGAGTGCTTGAGTGCCTACAGGCTGTCAGCAGGACAGGTTAGGCAGAGGTACTGAAATACAGCTTGGAGCAGAGCAGAGTGGAGGAAATCATACTGAGGAATGGAGCTCATCTGCTCTGCCAGCTTTTTGATGTCACATTCAGTCAGGCAGATCCTGGAGCCATAGAGACGTGGAATGGTAGGGGCTGGAAGGGACCTCCAGAGGTAGAATCATAGAGTCAGGCAGGGTTGGAAGGGACCACAAGGAGCAGCCAGTTCCAACTCCCCTGCCATGCCCAGGGACACCTCACACTAGATCAGGCTGCCCACAGCCTCGTCCAGCCTGGCCTTAAACACCTCCAGGGAGGAGGCTTCCACCACCTCTCTGGGCAACCCCTTCCAGGCTCTCACCACCCTCATGCTGAACAACTTCTTCCTAACATCCAGTCTGAATCTCCCCATTTCCAGCTTTGCTCCATTCCCCCCAGTCCTAGCACTACCTGACAGCCTAAAGAGTCCCTCCCCAGCTTTCTTGTAGGCTGCTTTAAGATACTGAAAGCTCACAGTAAGGTCACCTTGGAGCCCTCTCCTCTCCAGATCATTGAGTCCAACCTCTCTGCCAGAGCAGGGTCACCCAGGGCAGGTCACACATGAACACATCCAGGTGGGTCTTGAAAGTTTCCAGAGAAGGAGACTCCACAGCCTCTCTGAGCAGCCTGCTCTGGGGCTCCAGCATCCTCATGGTGAAGAAGTTTCTCCTCATGTTGAGGTGTACCCTCCTGTGTTCCAGCTTGTGCCTGTTGTGCCTTGTCCTAGCACTGGGCACCACTGAAGAGAGCCTGGCACCTTCACCCTGATACCCACCCCTCAGATATTGATAGACACTGATCAGATCCCCTCTCAGCCTTCCCTTCTTTGTATGCATAGCCTCATAGAGACACTACCCTTGATGATGTATGTCAGGATATTTGCTTTGGCAGCCCAAAGATCCTGATGGAAAACCAGTAAAGCTAGTAAAAACTCCAGGTGGGATGCTTGAGAGGGCTTAAAACTGGCAAATGAGTGTAGGACTACAGTTATCAATGAAGCATTCTGATGGCTCCTTCTGTGACTCCAGAGGAGAATCTTTAGGAGTGTTGAGTGGTGTTTCTGAGAGGAGCAAATCTCAGCTCTACCCTTCCAGTATCTGAAGTGGGCTACAAGAAGGCTGCAGAGGGACTGTTTCCAAAGGCTCTGCAGTGATAGGGTGGGGGGCAATAGTTTGACATTAAAGAGAAGTAGATGTAGCTTGGATGTTAGGAACAAGGTCTTTGCCACGAGAGAGGTGGAACACTGCAACAGGTTGCCCAGGGAGGTGGTTGAGGCCCCACCCCTGGAGATATGCCAGGTCAGGCTCAACAAGGCTCTGAGCAGCCTGATGTGGTAGAAGATATCCCTGCCTACTTCATAGAATCAAGCAGGTTGGAAAAGACCTCGAAGAACATCCAGTCCAACCTATCCCCCAGCCCTACCCAGTCAACCAGACCATGGCACTAAGTGCCCCAGCCAAGCTTGGCTTCAACACCTCCAGCCACACAGACTCCACCACCTCCCTGGGCAGCCCATTCCTATGCCAATCACTCTCTCTGACAACAACTTCCTCCTAACATCCAGCCTAGACCTGCCCTGGCACAGCTTGAAGCTGTGTCCCCTTGTTCTGTTGCTGCTTACCTGGCAGCAGAGCCCAACCCCACCTGGCTACAGCCTCCCTGCAGGGAGCTGCAGACAGCAATGAGCTCTGCCCTGAGCCTCCTCTGCTACAGGCTGCACCTCCCCAGCTCCCTCAGCCTCTCCTCACAGGGCTGTGCTCCAGGCCCCTCCCCAGCCTTGCTGCCCTTCTCCAAACACCTTCCAGCACCTCAACAGCTCTCTACAATTCAGGAGCCCAGTGTCCACTCAAGGGGTGGCCTGAGCAGTGTTGAGCACAGGGGCAGAAGAACCTCCCTTGTCCTGCTGCCCACACTGCTCCTGAGCCAGCCCAGGATGCCATTGGCTCTGCTGCCCACCTGGGCACTGCTGCCTCCTCTTCAGCTTCTCTCTCCCAGCACCCCCAGGGCCCTCTCTGCCTGGCTGCTCTCAGCCACTCTGGCCCCAGCCTGTAGTGCTGCTTGGGGTTGTTGTGGCCAAAGTGCAGAACCCTGCCCTTGGCCTTGTTCAGTCTCATCCCCTTGGTCTCTGCTCACCCATCCAGCCTGGCCAGGTCCCTCTGCAGGGCTCTGCTACCCTCCAACAGTTCAACACCTGCTCCTAGCTTGGTGCCATCTGCAAACTTACTGATGCTGGAGTCAGTCTCCTCATCCAGATCATCAACAGGGGGTTTGGACAAGATGACCTTTAGAGGTCCCTTCCAACCCAAAGCATTCTGTGGTTCTATGAAAGCAGCCCATTAAAATGCTGTTTGGGAGCTGTCTGCTCTCAGAGCTGAAGTGGCTGAGCTATGGATTCCTTCTCACACTTCAGGGCACAGCCCCAATACGAGCTGAGGTTAATAGATCACATTCCTAAGTCAGGCAGCCTCTGATTCATCTTTCAGGTGTTGTTCCAGATCTTCAAAGTAAGCCAGATTCTCTACAGCAAGAAATGTTTCTACTCCTCCCAGCATACTGAACAAGTAAATAAGTCCAGCAAAACTCAGATGCAATTTGGCAAGCCAGGGTAGTGCTGGAATTCCTTGCCAGAAACTGCCTTGGCAAAAACTCTTCTCTGTTTTCAGTAGGCTTGAAATGAAATTAGACAAGATCTCAGCTTTCTCTCCATGGGAACCTTGTGAGTCGCTTGAGTATTGCTACTACAGGGTGGATTGTGATGAGTATAGCTCTGGAAGCACTGGGTGGAGGGTGGTTCCCTTGCACAACATCCCAGCCTGTGAGCTGTGAGAACTGGGTTAGAGCTGAATCCTTCAGGTGCTTGTTAAGTGAGTGAGGAAGGAGAACCTGGTGTGCTTGCAGAGAAGGGACAAAACTTCCCCCAGCACTTCCAAAGTTAGTAGCTGCTCTGTCCAGCTCTCATTTCAGGAGGCAGAGCACAGCCAGGAGATTGATGGTCCTCCCTTGGAAACAAATCCCAGGAGATGGATGGGCCAAAGAATCATGGCAGTCACTCAGTGCTAATTAATACCCTCCAGTGCATTATTGCTCACCCCCCTCAAGAACTGGCTGGATGGCAGAGCCCAGAGAGTGGTGGTGAATGGTGCCACATCCAGCTGGCACTAGTGGTGTTCCCCAAGGATCAGTGCTGGGCCCAGTCCTGTTCAACATCTTTATTGATGATCCGGATGAGGGGATTGAGTCCTGCATCAGTGAGTTTGCAGATGACACCAAGCTAGGAGCAGGTGTTGATCTGTTGGAGGGTAGCAGAGCCCTGCAGAGGGACCTGGACAGGCTGGATGGGTGGGCAGAGGCCAAGGGGATGAGATTTAACAAGGCCAAGGGCAAAGTGCTGCACTTGGGCTACCACAACCCCAAGCAGCACTACAGGCTGGGGCCAGAGTGGCTGAGAGCAGCCAGGCAGAAAGGGACCTGGGGGTACTGATAGATAGTAGACTGAAGCTGAGGCAGCAGTGCCCAGGTGGCTAAGAGAGCCAATGGCATCCTGGGCTGGCTCAGGAGCAGTGTGGGCAGCAGGACAAGGGAGGTTCTTGTGCCCCTGTGCTCAGCACTGCTCAGGCCACCCCTGGAGTGCTGTGTCCAGTTCTGGGCTCCTGAATTGCAGAGAGCTGTTGAGGTGCTGGAAGGTGTTTGGAGAAGGGCAGCAGGGCTGGGGAGGGTCCTGGAGCACAGCCCTGTGAGGAGAGGCTGAGGGAGCTGGGGGGGTGCAGCCTGCAGCAGAGGAGGCTCAGGGCAGAGCTCATTGCTGCCTGCAGCTGCCTGCAGGGAGGCTGTAGCCAGGTGGGGTTGGGCTCTGCTGCCAGGCAGCCAGCAACAGAATGAGAGGACAGAGTCTGAAGTTGTGCCAGGGCAGGTCTAGGCTGGATGTTAGGAGGAAGTTCCTGGCAGAGAGAGTGATTGGCATTGAAATGGGCTGCCCAGGGAGGTGGTGGAGTCTCTGTGGCTGGAGGTGTTGAAGCCAAGCCTGGCTGGGGCACTTAGTGCCATGGTCTGGTTGGTTGGCCAGGGCTGGGTGCTTGGTTGGCCTGGCTGAGCTTGGAGCTCTCTGCCAACCTGCTTGATTCTATGATTCTATTCACGGTAGCACAAATGCAGACTGGATGCTGCTGTTTGAGTTTAGGTTTCTTGCTTAGCAGTGGAGAGGCAATGATTTGGGGCATTAGGTGAACCTGCCCAGGTATGTGTGACAATAAAAGAGTATTTTTGGACACTTTGTCCATCCAGTAAGTGAGGAAAGAAAGAGAAATAGATGATGGCAAACAGTAGCACTGGGGGTGGGGGATGAATAAATTACAGCCTTAAACCATCAAGAGAAGTGCCATGGAATTTGAAAGCTGTCATACCTCTGGTTTCTTATCCTGTCTGGTTTTCACTTGTGTATTCCTCACCTGACAGAGTTAGAATGTTCAGGCTGTAGCAAGATGCTGGTGTGGCCACTAATGATGCCTAAGATGGATGTTGGAAGCGATTTAGATGCCAAAAGTTAGACAGCAACTCCCTCTGGAGGTCTTTAAAGGCATCTCTGTACCAGGAGCTTTGTACTTCAGGAACAGAGCATCATTAAGTTGCTGAGCTTGGCATTGTTCTGGATGCTCTGTTAGCTTCTAACCCAGCCCTGCACGGTCAGTGAAAGCAGAGCGTGGTGCAGAGCCAGGCTGGGTGCTGGCTGAGTGGGAGAACAGAGCTGCTGTGGGATTTGTGCACTGCACTAAAGAGAGGTTGATGATTCAGACAGTTGTTGGATTCTTAGGATGGCTTGGGGTGGAAGGGACCTTAAAGCTCACCCAGTTCCAACCCCCTGCCATGGGCAGGGACACCTTCCACTAGCCCAGGGTGCTTAGGGCTTCATCCAGCCTGGCCTTGAACACTTCCACTGAGAAGGCATCCACAGCCCTCCTGGGCAACCTGTGCCAGTGTCTCGCCACCCTCACTGCAAAGAATTTCTTCCTGACCTCCAGCCTGAATCTCCCCTCCTCAAGCTTCAATCCATTCCTTGTTCTATCACTGCAAGCCCTTCTAAAAAGTCTCTGGCTTTCTTTTAAGCCCTTCCAGGCACTGGCAGGCTCCTCTACGGTCTCCTTGGAGCCTTCTCTTCTCCAGGCTGAACACTCCCATCTCCCTCAGCCTGTCCTCATAGCAGAGGTGCTGCAACCTCCTGATCATTGTTGTGGTCTCCTCTGCACCTGCTCCACCAGGTCCATGTCCTTCCTGGCTTGAGGGCTCCAGAGCTGGATGCAGCACCAGAGCAGAGTGGCAGAATCCCCTCTGCCCATCTGCTGGCCACACTGCTTTTGGTGCAGCCCAGGCTGCCAGGGGCTTTCTGGGCTGCAAGTGCACACTGTTGGCTCATGTCCAGAGGCTCACAAAGAGTCAGGACTTAGCCCAGGGGTACTGAAAGAGTTGATTTGTTTTATAGGACCACTCAGTGAAGTGCTGACAATGTTCCAAGGTAATCTGCACTCCATTCCCAGATGAAGTCTTTCAAGATTTCTTATGGCTTTTATTCCTTTCCCCCCCCCCCAACATGTATTATCCCTCTTGTCTATCATCTGATCCACATGGATATATTTCTCTAGGCCTGTGCACAACATATGGGAGCTCTGTAAGGTTGCTAACACTGTGTCTGTCTGACAGCCTCAAAGCAGGAAGCTGAAAGGGTTTCAATTTCAAGATGGATCAAGTAGAGCATATTGGAAACCTGTAAGGAAGAAGTCTGAGCTCTCTTCTTTTTCCCCTTAAGTCTGCACCATAGCAACTATCTCCACATAGGGATTTGATGTCTTGTGTGAGGAAATCTGTAGAGAGCCTTCTTGTTCTGGTGGAGTAGAATCATAGAGTACAATTAACCAGGTTGGAAGAGAGCTCCAAGCTCACCCAGCCCAACCTAGCACCCAGCCCTGGCCAACCAACCAGACCATGGCACTAAGTGCCCCAGCCAGGCTTGGCTTCAACACCTCCAGCCTGACATTCTGTGAGTCTCTAACTTTTCAGGGCAGTTCCCAGATACCTTCACCTAACACATCTCTGGGGTAGAAATGAACACACCTGGAGCACAGCCCTGTGAGGAGAGGCTGAGGGAGCTGGGGGTGTGCAGCCTGCAGCAGAGGAGGCTCAGGGCAGAGCTCATTGCTGCCTGCAGCTGCCTGCAGGGAGGCTGTAGCCAGGTGGGGTTGGGCTCTGCTGCCACACACCCAGGGACATAGCCTCAAACTGTGTCAGGGCAAGTTCAGGCTGGATGTTAGGAAAAAAATCTTAATGGAAAGAGTGATTGGCACTGGAATGGGCTGTCCAGGGAGGTGGTGGAGTCCCCATCCCTGGAGATGTTTAAAAGGAGGCTGACTGAGGCTCTTAGTGCCATGGGTTAGTTACTTAGAAGGGTTCAGAAGGGTGGACTGGATGGTCCTAGAGGTCTCTTCCAACCTGGTTAATTCTGTGGTTCTATGAAGATGTTCCATTCCCTTTTTCCTGTCTGTGGCTCTGCACTGGACTCTTTCACATAGTTCCCTGAGGTCCTTCTTGAGCTGAGTGGCCCAGAACTGGACACAGTATTCCAGATGTGACCTCACCAGGGCAGAGGACAGGGACACAGTCATTTCCCTGATGCTGCTGGCTGCCTTGGCCACCTCAGCACAGTGCTGGCTCCTGCTCAGAGGGCTGCCAAGCAGCAGATTGGTTCTTGCAGAAGCTGAAGTTCTCCTTTACCTTCTGAAAGCTTTGCTTGTAAAGCCAGCAGGTTTGCTGGGAGGGAAGCCAGTTGTTAGCTGCTTTGGCACAGAGCAGGAGCTGGCCCTTGAGTCATGGTCCCTCGATGCTGGCAGTGTTCTTGGGTTTTCCTGAAGAGAGTGACTGCAGTGGCACTTGGCAGCTGGGCATGCTGAGATGAGAATCACAGAATGTCAGGGGCTGGAAGGGCTCTGGAAAGCTCATCCAGTCCAACCTCCCTGCCAGAGCAGGATCACCTCGGGCAGGTCACACAGGAACACATCCAGGTGGGTTTCAGGTATCTCCAGAGAGGGAGACTTGGTCTGAGCAAGTGGCACATGGAAACCTGAGGCACTTGGGGCTGCTTTTGGACATGTTTTCAGTGTACAAAATGCATGGTGGGTGGAGAGACAACTTGAAGAGAGCTGTTGTAGAAACAAGCATTTACTTGTGGAGGATTTGAAGGAGGAGAATTCACAGAGGGAAGCTCTGAGCCTCAAGGGTCTTTGTCAGAACGAGAGGCAAGGCTCCTGAATCCAAACCTCCCCATCAATTACCTCTTGTTTTAGCCCGACCAAGGCTTGCAGTTGTGTGGATCAGAACAGGAGGTGTGCAGAGGTTTCCTGATGAAGCTGCAAAGCAAGGTGAAACATGCTTGTAGCTCTTTACATTTCATTAAGTGCTTGCTCAGCTTTGCCACAAAACTGCCTTTCCTCCCCAGTCCATCATCAGGCTCCTCCAAGAGAACCTCCTGAGCCTGCGCAGCTCCCCTCCCTTGGAGGAGGAGGAGGAGGGTCCAGGACTTAGCTTAGGGAGGAGATTAGAGATGCTCTTCCTTTGGATATAATTTTCATACCATGTTAAGTGGTTTGGAGGTTTCCTGTGAAGTGATTTACTTCAGATGAATTTTTTTTTCTTATGGTTGCTGCTGCTCAACTTGTAAGTAGTTTGTGCTTCATCTCCCCTTCAGAGCTACTGAAGGTAAAGCTTCTAGAATGCTGGCTGCTTCTCTGCTTTTTAGTCCTCTTCTCCACAGTAGTGTCCAAATTGTCCAGCATGTTCACAGGATGTAAGGGGCTGGAAGGGATCCTAGGAGATCATCCAGTCCAACCCCCCTACCAGAGCAGGACCACACAGTCTAGCACAGATCACAGAGGAGCACATCCAGACAGGCCTTGAAAGGCTCCAGACAAGGAGACTCCACAGCCTCTGTGGGCAGCCTTCATTCAGCTGATAGAGCTGCAGGCTGTGCTGCCATCCAGAGAGAGCTGGACAGACAGAGCTGGGCACAGAGGAACCAAATGAGGTGCAACAAGGACAAGTGCAGAGTGCTGCACCTGAGGAGCAATAACAAACTGCAGCAGTACAGGCTGGGAGGTGACTGCTGGAGAGCAGCCCCAAGGAGAGGCACCTGGGAGTGCTGGTGGAGAACATCCATGGCACAGCAATGAGCCCTGGGGGCCAAGAAGGCCAATGGGATCCTGGGGTGTATTAGGAGGAGTGTGTCCAGCAGAGCAAGGGAGGTTCTCCTCCCCTCTACTCTGCTCTGCTGAGACCTCATCTTGAGTCCTGCCTTCAGTTTTGGGCTCCCCAGTTGAAGAGGGACAGGGATCTGCTGGAGAGAGTCCTGCAGAGGGCTGTGATGATGCTGAGAGGACTGGAGCACTGCTTGCTGAGGAGAGGCTGAGGGACCTGGGGCAGTTTAGTCTGGAGAAGAGAAGATTGAGAGGGGATTGAATCAATGTTTATAAATCTCTGAGGGCTGAGGGTCAGGAGGGGGGACAGGCTCTGCTCACTGCTCCCTGGGACAGGACAAGGATCAATGGATGGAAGCTGCAGCACAGGAGGTTCCAGCTCAGCACAAGGGGAAATGAAGATGTTGATTGTTGAATGAAGATGTTTATTAAGAACACATAACTGCTCCCAAAAAGCCTCTATCTGTTTTTTTGCTGCTCTTCCAGTTTTGCCCAAGTTGGAAGATGTCCCTGCCCAAGGAAGGGAGTTGGAACTAGGTGATCTTAAAGGTCTCTTCTAGCTGAAACCATTCCATGTAATGACAGGACAAGGAGGAATGGGTTTAAACTGACAGAGGAGAGATTTAAACTGGCTGTTAAGGAAGGGCTGTTTAGAGTGAGGGTGGTGAGACACTGGCACAGGTTGCCCAGAGAGGTTATGGAGCACAGAATCAAAGATCACATTCTGTGCTCCACAACCTCCCTGAAGGTGGTCAAGGCCAGGTTGGATGAAGTCTTGAGCAACCTGGGCTGGTAGGAGGTGTCCCTGCCCATAGCAGGAGGGTTGGAACTGGATGATATTTGAGGTCCCTTCCAACTTAAACCAATCTATGAATCTGCCATTGAGAAAGTCTAAGTTTTGATTCTTCTTTGTGTGAAGGAATGATCTGAACACTGCTGTTAGTCAACTCACAGCAACATCCAGGCTGGCACAGCCCCTCAGCATCACCAAGTCCAACCTAGAACCCTGCTCTACAAGGCTCACCTTTAGCCATATCCCTAAGCACCACATCCAAACCACCCTTAAAGACATCCAGGGTGGGTGACTCCACCACCTCCCTGGGCAGCTCATTCCAGTGCCTGACCTCATCTGGAGGCAGTGAACTTACAACTGCTATCTTAAAGGGTAGAGAAAAGGAGGGAGGGTTGGAGGCAGCCTCTGCTGCAGCACAGGGGCAGCCATGCTAATGCTTGCTTAGCAGAGAGGCTTTATTTAGCTTAGCAGCCTCACTGCTAAATGTTCCTCAGTGCTTTGCAGCACCATCTAAGGAGCCTGAACCTGGTTAGGAGCAGAGGGACTGTGAAGGTGTGGGGCAGAGACACACACCATAGCTAAAGTGTCAGAGCAGCATGAGGAAGGAGGGCACTGAAGCTCAATTAGAGGTTATTTAATGTCCAGCTGGTTCTTGATGTCCTGAGGCAGCAGAACTTGGTGCTGGTTCTCACAGCCTTATGTTTAGTTTTTGTGTGCACGTTGATAAGATGCAAAGGAGATCATGTGGCAAGCCCCAGAGGCTGCTGCTGCTGCTGCACATAACAGTGAGACTTTCTGTCCTGTGTGACTCTTTCCCTTCAGGGCTGATGGCAGGGCTGGATTGGTGTACCCGGGCAGCTGTGGGGGTGTTCAGTAGGTGTCCTCAGCAGGCTGGAGTGGCAAGATGCTGTTGCAGTGCTGCAGGCTCTGCTGACATCTGCTGGCACTTCATAGTGGGTGGCAGGAGTTGTAGAATCATAGAATCAGGGTTGGAAAGGACCACAAGGAGCAGCCAGTTCCACTCTCCTGCCATGCCCAGGGACACCCTACCCTAGAGCAGGCTGCACACAGCCTCAGCCAGCCTGGCCTCAAACACCTCCAGCCATGGGGCCTCAACCACCTCCCTGGGCAGCCCATTCCAGCCTCTCACCACTCTTCTGCTCAACAACTTCCTTCTCACCTCCACTCTGACTTTCCCCACCTCCAGTTTTGTTCCATTCCCCCCAGTCCTGGCACTCCCTGACAGCCTAAAAAGTCCCTCCCCAGCTCTTTTGTAGCCCAGTTCAGATTCTGGAAAGCCACAAGAAGGTCACCTGGGAGCCTCCTCTGCTCCAGCCTGCACAGCCCCAACTCTTTCAGGCTGTGCTCACAGCAGAGCTGCTGCAGCCTCCTGGCCCTGCTCTGGACACTCTCCAGCATCTCCTCAGCCCTCTTGTCATAGGGGCTCCAGAACTGGATGCAGGACTCCAGGTGGGAAGTTCTTCCTTCAGGGATTCACAGGTTGCACTGGCTTGGAAGGGACCCAAAGGTCATCTTCTCCAGCCCCCCTGTGGTCAGAGGGGCACCTCCAACAAGAGCAGATGGTCAGTGGCTGGAGAGCAGCCCTTGGGGAAAAGGCCCTGGGGGTCTGGAGTGAGGAAAAGCTCAACAGGAGCCTGCAGTGTGAGTGCAGCCCAGACACAACCCTGGGCTGGGCTGCAAGAGCAGTGTGGGCAGCAGGGCAAGGGAGAGGATTCTGCCCCTTGGCTCTGCTCTCCTCAGACCCCACCTGCAGTCCTGGGTGCAGTTCCGGAGCCCCCAGCACAAGCAGCACATGGAACTGTTGGAGCCAGTGCAGAGGAGGCCACCAAGATGCTGAGAGGGCTGCAGCAGCTCTGCTGTGAGGACAGGCTGAGAGAGTTGGGGCTCTGCAGCCTGGAGAGGAGAAGGCTTGGAGTGGTCTTCCAGGATCTGAAGGGGGCTACAGGAGGGCTGGGGAGGGACTATCGACGAGGTCTGGTGGGAAGCATATCTGGAATACAGGTACAAATCAGGCTTAGAGACCTAAATCACTTCTGTCAGCCATTGAAATGCTGAAGGTGAAGAAGATACAACAAGTCTCAGAAGTGTTTGGGCTCCATAACAGTAGGAGACAAAAATATATTGCTTAGCTTTTATTCTGCTGCTTCTTGCTCTGAATTTCTGTGTTGTTTTTTTCCCTTCATCCAGTTGAGTATTTCCTTGTCACTTTGCCTTGACAAGTTTTCTTCCTTTATGTGCTGACAGTGTCTTGTCTGCTCTCATAAATTTCCTTAGGTGTGAGCCCAACAGCTCCAGCAGTTCACAGACTTATTTTGAAAGCAGAATTCTTTCTTGTCATAGAAAGAAAAAGCCAAAGCAGGGTTCTGCACTTGGGCCACAACAACCCCAAGCAGCTCTACAGGCTGGGCACAGAGTGGCTGAGAGCAGCCAGGCAGAGAGGGAGCTGGGGGTGCTGGGAGAGAGGAGCTGAAGCTGAGGCAGCAGTGCCCAGGTGGGCAGCAGAGCCAATGGCATCCTGGGCTGGCTCAGGAGCAGTGTGGGCAGCAGGACAAGGGAGGTTCTTGTGCCCCTGTGCTCAGCACTGCTCAGGCCACACCTTGAGTGCTGTGCCCAGGTCTGGGCTCCTGAATTGCAGAGAGATGTTGAGGTGCTGGAAGTGTCCACAGGAGGGCGACAAAGCTGGGGAGGGGCCTGGAGCAGAGCCCTGTGAGGAGAGGCTGAGGGAGCTGGGGGGGTGCAGCCTGCAGCAGAGGAGGCTCAGGGCAGAGCTCATTGCTGTCTGCAGCTGCCTGCAGGGAGGCTGTAGCCAGGTGGGGTTGGGCTCTGCTGCCAGGCACCCAGCAACAGAACAAAAGGGGACACAGCCTCAAGCTGTGCCAGGGCAGGTCTAGGCTGGATGTTGTTAGGAAGTTCCTGTCAGAGAGAGTGACTGGCATTGGAATGGGCTGCCCAGGGAGGTGGTGGAATCCCCATCCCTGGAGGTGTTTAAAAGGAGGCTGGATGAGGCTCTTGGTTAATTAGAAGTTGTTAGGTTGGACTCAATCCCAGAGCTCTTTTCCAACGTGGTTAATTCTGTGACTTTTCTCCCTGCTTGCTTGCTAGCATCTTTCTGTGCCCTCCCTCAGATGGTGACTTCTCTCTTTTTCTGCAGGCACAGCTTCCAGGACATTCAGGACTCCTTTAGAATGAACTGGCAAGAATCCTTGCTGTGCCACAGCAACTGTGCTCTGGAGATGCTGAAGCTCAGCTTGATTTTGAACTTCTTTCGTCTGCCTCCCAGCTTGTGCCCAAAGGACTTAGCACTGATTTGGATTCCTGTGGTATAAAACAGTCAAGGGTATGGGTTTGTTGTTCTTTTCTTTCCCCCTCCTTCCTTTGCTTGACATCTGCATGTTTCTGGCAGTCCCTGATAAGTCTGTGCTGAGCCTGCTGACATTTGGTCTGTTTCTGAGAGCTCTGAGTGACAGGTACTGTAAACATCCTACACTCTCAGCTGTGGAAAGTAAGAAAGCTGGGAGAAGGCTGTTTACTCTCCCTGCCTTGGAAGTCATCTGGAGGACAAGGATGGGATGTTGTGAGTTGTGTGTTGATTGTCTTTCTGACAAACCTCTATTTCATATTTGGTGTTCTGGCCTTGGTGGGAAAAAAAACAACCTAATAGCATTATATCTTGTCATCAGTGTCTGGTGCTTGGGCTGAGGGCAGGAGAGGCTCTCAACCTGCTGTGGCTGCACTGCTGCCTTGAGGGAGGCTTAAATAGCCACAGTAATGCATCATAATGTTCCCACCCTTAAGCAGTGGTTGAGATTTGGACAGGTCAGAGACCTGGGCACAAATGAGGTGCAACAAGGACAAGTGCAGAGTGCTGCACCTGGGGAGCAATAACAAACTGCAGCAGTACAGGCTGGGAGGTGACTGCTGGAGAGCAGCCCCAAGGAGAGGCACCTGGGAGTGCTGGTAGAGAACATCCATGGCACAGCAATGTGCCCTGGTGGCCAAGAGGGCCAATGGGATCCTGGGGTGTACCCTGGCATGTGTCCAGCAGATCAAGGGAGGTTCTCCTCCCCCTCTGCTCTGCCCTGCTGAGACACCATCTTGAGTCCTGCCTTCAGTTTTGGGCTCCCCAGCTGAAGAGGGACAGGGAGAGGGTCCAGCAGAGGGCGGTGAGGATGATGAGGGGACTGAGCACTGCCTGATGAGCAGAGGCTGAGGGACCTGGGGCTGCTTAGACTGCAGAAGAGAAGACTGAGAGGGGATTTAATCTATGTCTATAAATCTCTGAGGGATGAGGTTCAGGAGTGGGGGCAGGCTCTGCTCACTGCTCCCCGGGACAGGACAAGCAGCAATGGATGGAAGCTGCAGCACAGCAGGTTCCAGCTCAACACAAGGGGGAACTTCTTTCCTGGAAGGGTCCCAGAGCCCTGGCACAGGCTGCCCAGAGAGGTTGTGGAGTCTCCTTGCGTGGAGCCTTTCCAGGCCTGTTTGGATGTGTTGCTGTGTGCCCTGAGCTAGACTGTATGGTCCTGCTCTGGCAGGGGTGTTGCACTGGGTGATCTCTTTGGGTCCTTCCCGACCCCTGGCATCCTGTGAGCCTGTGCAATAGCCCAGCTATGCTGTTTGTGTATAGGTGCTGGTACATGCAAGTTAAGTGGAGACATCCTCAGAGGTGTAGTTAACCAAAACCATCCTGAAATCTTCTGGGGTTGTTCTCTAAGACTCATACAGTTCTTGTTTCCTACCCAGAAAAGGGCTAGAAACAGAGGTCAGGAGGCAAAAATGGTTCTGTGGAACTTCAAATTTCATTTTCTGCTGCTTCAGCTGTCTAGCAAAGGCCTTTCAGTAGAAGATGCTGGAAAGAAAGGCTGCTCTAAGTGTAAACACCAGTGTCTGGGGAGGGGTGGGAGCAGGAAGGTGACAGAAAGGTAAAGGTGGTGTAAAGATTTGGAGTGGTTCTTCTACAGAGTGGGCAAAAGAGAATTCAGCTCTTCTGGATGGGTTCCTAGGCCATCTTCTGTAGGTGAATCTGCCGTGGCAGGGAGGTTTATTTGATCTCCAGAGATCCCTTCCAGCCCCTGCCGTTCTGAGATTCTGACACACGGTGGCTCTGAGGCTCTTAGCTGCTGAGGTGCGGTGGCTCTGAGGTCCTGTGGCTCTCAGGAGCTGTGGCTCTGAGGTCCTTTGGCTCTCAGGGGCTGTGGCTCTGAGGTTCAGTGGCTCTCAGGGGCTATGGCTCTGAGGTCCTTTGGCTCTGAGGTGCAGTGGCTCTCAGGGGCTGTGGCTCTGAGGTCCTGTGGCTCTCAGGGGCTGTGGCTCTGAGGTCCTTTGGCTCTGAGGTGCAGTGGCAGTCAGGGGCTGTGGCTCTGAGGTCCTTTGGCTCTGAGGTTCAGTGGCAGTCAGGGGCTGTGGCTCTGAGGTCCTTTGTCTCTCAGGGGCTGTGTCTCTGAGGTTCAGTGGCTCTTAGGAGCTGTGGCTCTGAGGTGCAGTGGCTCTCAGGTGCTGTGGCTCTGAGGATTCAAAGTGTTATTTGAAGCAGTCATTGTCCTTCAGGCCCTGGCTGACTTTGCCTCGGGAAGAAGGCACTGGAGAGGAAGGCAGAGTCACAGTGCCTGGCAAAGTGCTGCAGCTAAGGAGTGAACTCACGAGTGGGAAGAAGATTGAGGTCTGGCTGGCTGCAAGCCACCAGTGCTTCACCTGTGGGAAGGGGTTAACTGCTGGTTTGGGTTGTGGTTTCTAAAGAGCTAAGTTAGGCTCCTACAGAGCTGATTTTCAGGAGAGCTTAGCTGCTCAGAGCAGGCAAACGATAGAGGGTAGCATTCCCTAACACACATGGTTCAGAGAGGCTTCTCAGTCACATCCTCCTCTGCATCACACTGCTGACTCTGGGCTTGAAGACCCCCTCCTGCAAGGAGAAAACATCCTCAGTGTGTATATTGTGGATATTTATATGTGTTATTACTCTTACTTAGGTGTGCAGGAGGTGTGCTAGAATTACCTCATGTCAGCTGGGAAAAAACCACCAACCAAACTTCTCTGTGTTTGCATTAATTGTTTGTGCATCTCCCAGTGAAACTCCACCTTCACCAGACTGCAGTGAGACCTGCACGGGCTGAGAGTTGTGTGGGCAGATGTGGGATGAAATCCAACAAGGACAAGAGTAGAGTCTTGCACCTGGGAAGGAACAACCTCATGGACCAGTAGAGGTTGGAGGCTGATCTGCTGGAGAGCAGACCAGGGGAATGGGACCTGGGGGTCCTGGTGGACAAGAGGATGCTATGAGCCAGCAGTGTGCCCTTGTGGCCAAGAAGGCCAGGGGCATCCTGGGGTGGATTAGAAGGGCTGTGGTTAGCAGGTCAAGAGATGTCCTCCTGCTTCTCTGTCTCCTGCCCCTCTACTGTGGCCTCGTGTGGCCACATCTGGACTACTGTGTCCAGTTCTGGACTCTCAGGTCAAGAAAGACCTCAGAGAACTGCATGGAAGAGTCCAGCCCAGGGCTGCAAAGCTGCTGCAGGCAGTGGAACATCTCCTGTGAGCACAGGCTGAGGGAGCTGGGGCTGGGAGCTTGGAGCAGAGGAGCCTGAGGGCTGCCCTCAGTGCTGTGCTAAAGATGTGCAGGGCAGTGGCAGGAGGACAGCGCCAGACTCTGCTCAGGAATGGCCAAGGACAGGACAAGGGGCACTGGGGGCAAGCTGGAGCAGAGGAGGTGCCATGGGAACAGAAGGGAAAGCATTTTCCCTGAGTGTAGCACAGCCCTGGAGCAGGCTGCCCAGAGAGGCTGTGGAGTCTCCTTCTTTGGATCCAGTCAAACCCCACCTGGCTGTGTTCCTGTGTGACCTGCTCTGGGTGACCCTGCTCTGGCAGGAGGGGTGGATTGGATGGGCTTTGGAGGTCCCTGCCAACCTCTAACGTTCTGTGTGTTGGAGGCTTTCTCCTACACTTCAGCCATGCTTGCCTGCCCTTTAACTAGTGCTGACATTGGTTTGAACTGTGAATTCATTCAGTGCCTTGGCCCAGCTGAAAACTAAATAGTCTGCTTTTGTCGGGATCAGCTGAGTACTGCTCTGCTGTGGCCTAAAACCCTCCTGAAAATGTTCATTCCTTCCATTATGGTCACTTCCTGAAGACCCAGAACAGAAGAGTTTTCTCTGCCTGATCATAGAATCAAGCAGGTTGGAAGAGAGCTCCAAGCTCAGCCAGTCCAACCTAGCACCCAGCCCTGGCCAATCAACCAGACCATGGCACTAAGTGCCCCAGCCAGGCTTGGCTTCAACACCTCCAGCCACAGCGACTCCACCACCTCCCTGGGCAGCCCATTCCAATGCCAATCACTCTCTCTGCCAACAACTTCCTCCTCACATCCAGCCCAGACCTCTCCTGGCACAGCTTGAGGCTGTGTCCCCTTGTTCTGTTACTGGTTGCCTGGCAGAAGAGCTTGGGCAGGGGAAGGCCATGAAAATGATCAAGAGGCTGGAGCAGCTCTGCTACCAGGACAGGCTTAGGGAGCTGGGGGTGTTCAGTCTGCAGAAGAGAAGGCTCCAAGGACACCTAAGATCAGCCTGCCAGTACCTGAAGGGGGCTACAAAAAGGTTGCAGAGAGAGTGTTTGCAAAGGCCTGCAGAGACAGGAGGAAGGGAAATGGCTTCAAATGAGAGCAGAGCAGATTTAGATTGGATGTTAGGACCAAATTCTGCACCATGAGGGTGGTAGAACACTGGAACAGGTTGCCCAGGGAGTGAGTTGACACCCCAACCTTGAAGATATTCAAGGTCAAGCTCAAGAGGGCTCTGAACAACCTGCTCTAGTGGCAGGTGTCCCTGCTGCCTGCAGGAGCATGGGACTAGATGACCTTTGGAGGTCCCTCCCAAGCCAGCCCATGCTAAGATTAAATCCTAACCCAGTCAAATGGTGCAATTGCAGCATTTTGTGTCTATGATTTCATATTAAATCCTTCTGCTAATGCTGTTTGAATGCAGTTGCAAGCACAATGCTAGAATGAATCCTAAAGCAACACTGATTTAATGATCCTTCATTATTACCATTGTGATTCTCAATGCCATTCATTGCTTCTCCTTTAGCTTTCTGACTACAGCATGTTGGTAAGGGGAAGCAACCAGCAATTTTGCTATCTCCAGACCTTTGGTTGTGAAGGTATCCTCTGATGTGCTTGTACCACGCTGAGCACTCTCTAAACTCCATTCTTTCTAGCTCACAGAGGGTGTTTCCTTCGCCCAGGTATCACTCGCCAAGCCAGAGGCAAACCTTTTGTCCTTTTCTCCTGTTTATCTCAGCCTTCAAAGAGCTGAAGCTTCTTTCTAGTCCGTCAATTAAGCACAGAGCCTTTCCCATTGTGAGAAACAAACCACAGAGGGGCTGTTCGAAAGCCTTGCTGCCAGGAATGAGCTTTGGGTTGGCTGCTCCAAGAGGTAATCTGGATGGGAAACTCCTGGCTGTGGGCATGGGCTCTTCTCCTTTGAGTCTCTGCGAGGGCAGCTCTGCCAGGATGCAAAAAGTGACTTGCTCCAAGTGATTCTTGGCACCACCTGGGACAGCAGAGCTCAGGGTGCTGCTTTGGCTGTGCTCAGGGCTGTTCAGCAGCGAGAGGAGGATGCTCCAGAGCTCAGCATAGTTCCTTATTTCCAAGCTGAAGTTTAGGGTTTGTCATTTTCTCCCTTTAAATACTTAAACAGAAACAAAGCAGATTTTTTCTCCCCAATTTCTTCCTTCCCTTCTTTTTCCCCACATTTTCCTTTCTCCCCCTGATGTCCTCTTTCTCTTTCCCCCCCACCAATTGTCCTCTCTTCCTCCCCACCAATTGTCCTCTCTTCCCTCCCACCAATTGTCCTCTCTTCCCTCCCACCAATTGTCCTCTCTTCCCTCCCACCAATTGTCCTCTCTTCCCTCCCACCAATTGTCCTCTCTTCCCTCCCACCAATTGTCCTCTCTTTCCCCCCACCAATTGTCCTCTCTTTCCCCCCACCAATTGTCCTCTCTTTCCCCCCCACCAATTGTCCTCTCTTTCCCCCCACCAATTGTCCTCTCTTTCCCCCCACCAATTGTCCTCTCTTTCCCCTCACCAATTGTCCTCTCTTTCCCCCCCACCAATTGTCCTCTCTTCCCTCCCACCAATTGTCCTCTCTTTCCCCCCACCAATTGTCCTCTCTTTCCCCCCACCAATTGTCCTCCCTTTCCCCCCCACCAATTGTCCTCTCTTTCCCCCCACCAATTGTCCTCCCTTTCCCCCCCACCAATTGTCCTCTCTTTTCCCCCCACCAATTGTCCTCTCTTCCCTCCCACCAATTGTCCTCTCTTTCCCCCCACCAATTGTCCTCCCTTTCCCCCCCACCAATTGTCCTCTCTTTCCCCCCACCAATTGTCCTCTCTTTTCCCCCCACCAATTGTCCTCTCTTTTCCCCCCACCAATTGTCCTCTCTTTTCCCCCCACCAATTGTCCTCCCTTTCCCCCCCACCAATTGTCCTCTCTTCCCCCCCACCAATTGTCCTCTCTTCCCCCCCACCAATTGTCCTCTCTTTCCCCCCCACCAATTGTCCTCTCTTTCCCCCCCACCAATTGTCCTCTCTTTCCCCCCCCACCAATTGTCCTCTCTTTCCCCCCACCAATTGTCCTCTCTTCTCTTTCTCTCCCCCATTTCTTTTATGTCATTTTTCTCCCCCTTCTTTCCTCTCTCTTTCTTCCCTCTTTCTTCCCTTCTCTTTTTCTCTTCTGCCAGGAGAGGTTTAGGTTGGAGATTAGGAAAAACTTCTTCCCTCCAGGAGTGGTGAGGGATTGGCACAGGCTGCCCAGGGCCGTGGTGGAGTGCCCATCCCTGGTGGTGTTCCAGACACCTGTGACCATGGTGTGTGGGGACAGGGTTCAGTGGCCGTGGTGGGGCTGGGCTGAGGGTTGGGCTGGATGATCTTAGAAGTCTATTCCAAGCAAAAGTCAGGAGTGGAGCTGACTTGGTTGTTTGTGTAGTGGCAACAGCATACTCCAGGCATTGGTATACCTCAACCCCATGAGTGCAGGCAGCACTTGGGAGGCAGAAAAAGGAAGAAAATCCCCCCCCAGCTCCCCAGCCCCTCCCCACGGCAGCAGGCGATCGCAGCTGCTCTCCAGGAGAAGCTGTGTCAGCAGATCTTCGGCAGCTCAGCTCAGAAGGGTTGTGTCAGCAGCCCACAAAAGCTGGTCCATCAGCATTTCTGTTTGATTCCACACACACACCACAGCTTGCTGAACAATGATGCCAGAGGCAGGGAATATTTCTTGATCACACAGCTCGGAAGCAGCAGCTTCCTGCGGGAGCACTTGGCCTGGCGTGCCCCAGAGAGCTGAGAGGGGTTAGCTGCAAGTCCTCCTTGCTGCCACTTACTGGAAGATGGGGTTGGGAGCTAAGGCACTTAGTGTTCCATCGTGGCCAGGCAGTCCATGGAAATCACAGGCTTGCAGGATGGCAGAGGTTGGAAGGGACCCAAAGAGATCAGCCAGTCCAAGCCCCCTGCCAGAGCAGGACCACACAATCCAGTTCAGGGCACACAGCAACACATCCAGACAGGCCTGGAAAGGCTCCACACAAGGAGACAGCACAACCTCTCTGGGCAGCCTATGCCAGGGCTCTGGGATCACTACAGGAAAGAAGTTCCCCCTTGTGCTAAGCTGGAACCTCCTGAGCTGCAGCTTCCATCCATTGCTCCTTGTCCTGAGCCAGGGAGCAGTGAGCAGAGCCTGTCCCCCCTTCCTGACCCCCAGCCCTCAGAGATTTATAGACACTTATTAAATCCCCTCTCAGTCTTCTACAGTCTAAGCAGCCCCAGGTCCCTCAGCCTCTCCTCACCAGGCAGTGCTCAGTCCCCTCAGCATCCTCATAGCCCTCTGCTGGACCCTCTCTCTGTCCCTCTAAACTGGGGAGCCCAAAACTGAAGGCAGTGCTCAAGATGAGGTCTCAGCAGGGCAGAGTAGAGGGGGAGGAAATCATAGATTCACTCATGACTCTCTGGAGGCAGTCACTTCCTGAGCTTCCAAGCTTGCCCTCTCAAAGTGTATTCACTATAAAAGGAGCTTGATGCTGTTCAGGTTTTTCGCCTCCACTTTCTTCACAGAATCTCAGAATTCTTTTGGTAGGAAAAGACTTCTGGGACTGAGTCAGTTGTTGACCTAACCCTACCATGGCTGTTAAACCCTGTCCCCAAGTGCCATGGCTGCAGGTTTCTTGAGCACCTCCAGGGATGGTGACTCCACCACCTCCCTGGGCAACCTGTGCCAATCCCTGATCACTCTTGCAGCAAAGAATTTTTCCCTCCAACTTAACCCTCCCCTGGCACAATTTCAGGCCAGTTTCTCTTATCCTGTCACCTGACACTAAGGGGAAGAGCCCAACCCCCACCTTGCTCCAACCTCCTTTCAGGTGGCTGCAAAGAGCAACGAGGTCTTTCCTCAGCCTCCTCTTCTCCAAGACACACAAAGTGCACCTTGATTTCAGCATCTCACCATCACAAAAGGCAGGACAGAGCTGGGAGGAATCTTGGAGGCCAACTGATTTACTGCTTTAATCTGTATTTATTGCTTTCTCTCAAGTGTCTTTTGGGCAGAAAGATGTTTTTATTCCTCCTGTGTCAGGGGTCACAGCAAAGAACAAAGATTTTATTGAATAACTGTGGTGGAGAAAGAGAATTGGTTTTAATTTCACTTCCTTTATTGAATGAGCCCTGATTTCTTTCTCTTTTCCCTCTTGTGAATATAGGCAACAACTGGCTGCAGAATGCTTAATATCTGCTAACTGCATGTTGCTTGGAGGACCAAACCAAAACCCAAAGCAAATTGAATGCTTCAATCAGTTAAAGAAACAACAGAAGAGGAGAATAAAGTCCCCAGACACTGGTGGTGGATTTCACAGAGTTGTAGAATGGTAGCAGTTGGAAGAGACCTCCAGAGATCATCCAGTCCAAGCCCCCTGCCAAAGCAGGACCACCCAGGGCAGATCACACAGGAATGTATTCAGGTGAGTCTTGAAAGTCTGCAGAGAAGGAGACTTCACAACCTCTCTGGGCAGCCTGCTCCATGCTCTGCCATCCTCACTGCAAAAAAGTTTCTCCTCATGTTGAGGTGGAGCTTCCTGGGTCCCAGTTTGTATTCATTGCTGCTTGTCCTATCACAGGACACCACTGAAGAGAGACTAGTCCCTTCTTGACACTCACCCCCCAGATAATATAGACGTGGAGCAGATCCCCTCTCAGCCTTCTCCTCTCCAGGCTAAACAGCCCCAGGGCTCTCAGTCTTTCCTCGGAAGAGAGGTGCTCAAGTCCCTAAATCATCCTCATAGCTCTCCAGTCTTAGAGGGCTTTTCCTAACATCAGTAATCACAGAATCAGCCAGGCTGGAAGAGAGCTCCAAGCTCAGCCAGTCCAACCTAGCACCCAGCCCTATCCAGTCAACCAGACCATGGCACTAAGTGCCCCAGCCAGGCTTGGCTTCAACACCTCCAGCCACACAGACTCCACCACCTCCCTGGGCAGCCCATTCCAATGCCAATCACTCTCTCTGCCAGGAACTTCCTAACAACATCCAGCCTAGACCTGCCCTGGCACAGCTTGAGGCTGTGTCCCCTTTTGTTCTGTTGCTGCTTGCCTGGCAGCAGAGCCCAACCCCACCTGCCTACAGCCTCCCTGCAGGCAGCTGCAGGCAGCAATGAGCTCTGCCCTGAGCCTCCTCTGCTGCAGGCTGCACACCCCCAGCTCCCTCAGCCTCTCCTCACAGGGCTGTGCTCCAGGCCCCTCCCCAGCCTTGCTGCCCTTCTCCAAACACCTTCCAGCACCTCAACATCTCTCTTGAATGGAGTAGCCCAGAACTGGACACAGCACTCAAGGTGTGGCCTGAGCAGTGCTGAGCACAGGGGAAGAAGAACTTCGCTTGTCCTGGATGCCATTGGCTCTGCTGACCACCTGGGCACACTGCTGATTCTATGATGCAGGAGATCATAAGATCCTTAACTTCTAAAGCCTTGTTTCAAACTGCTGGTAGCTGAAAAGTTTAATATACTAAATGTATTTGCAAAGCCTCTTCCTTGCATTTTGTATCCCATATGGTATCCTGTAGTAAGCTTCTCAGGGGGCACTCTCTGCTGGAGGAGTAACTTAGGAGAAAGAGATATTGACTGGAACTCAGCAGCAGTCAGCTCCTAGCTCAATAATATGTCACTGCCTGTTTGATTTGTTCACTCTGACTTTCACACAAGGTGTTGCTGAGTCATTACCTGGGAGCACCTCCTGTGCTGCAGCTTCCATCCATTGCTGCTTGTCCTATCCCAGGAAGCAGTGAGCAGAGCCTTTGCCCCCCTCCTGACCCCCAGCCCTCAGAGATTTATAAACATTGATTAAATCCCCTCTCAGTTTTCTCTTCTCCAGACTAAACAGCCCCAGGTCCTTCAGCCTCTCCTCACCAGGCAGTGCTCCAGTCCCCTCAGCATCCTCATAGCCCTCTGCTGGACTCTCTCCAGAAGATCCCTGCCCCTCCTAAACTGGGGAGCCCAAAACTAAAGGCTGTACTGAAGATGATGTCTCAGCAGGTCGGAGTAGAGGGGGAGGAGAACCTCCCTTGATCTTTACTACCACTGCTTGAAACTTCTGAGTGTGCTTTAAGGTGGAGTTACTGAGATGATCTGACCAAGGGAAGTGATGGCACACCTGTGCTCAGCACTGCTGAGACCACACCTTGAGTACTGGGCTCAGGTTTGGGCCCTTCACTACAAGAAGGACATCGAAGGGCTGCAGAGGGTTCAGAGGAGAGCAGGAAAGCTGGGGAAGGGTCTGAAGAGCAGAGCTGGTGAGAAGCAGCTGAGGGAGCTGGGGGTGTGCGGTGTGGAGAAGAGGAGGCTGAGAGGAGACCTCATTGCTCTCTAGAGCTCCTTGGAAGGAGGTTGGAGTAAGGTGAGTGTTGGGCTCTTCTCCCTAGTATCAGGTGGTAGAATGAGAAGAAATGGCCTGAAACTGTGCCAGGAGAGGGTTAAGTTGGAGATTAGGAAGTTTTTTTTTATCCTACAAGTGTGGTCAGGGATTGGCAGAGGCTGCCCAGGGAGGTGCTGGAGTCCCCATCCCTGGAGGTGTTGAAGAACCCTGTAGCCATGGTGCTTTGGGACATGGTTTGATGGCCATGGGGGTGTTGGGTTGATGGTTGGACTTGATCATCTTAGAGATCTATTCCAACCAAACCAATCCCATGATTCTGTGGCTCCAAACCAGTTTGAAGATGAATCTTTTGAATGGCTTGGCCAATACTTAGAGCTTTGCCAACTCCTGCCTTGGGCTGCAAGGCAGTGGATATTTTAAAGCAGGCTTTTAATGAGTGATGGAATTTTACCTTTTGCAGGTGACACCCTGGACACATTGCCAATATCCCTGGCTTGAATTTACTAAGCAAGCAGGCAATCAAATCAAGTCTACAGAGGTCCATAAAACGAGGGGTGCTTGGATTTACTGCCTGTAGATACAAGGTAAGTATGATTAAGAAGCATTTCATGCTGCCTTCCTAATAACTCCTCTGCTAAAAATCTCCACTCCAGGCATTTCTGTCAGCTTTATTGTTGCTTTTTAATTTTGATCTGAAGATTATTTTTTTTATCAGATGCCATTGTTCCCTTTGAGGATTATGGGATGCATAAATTTTGTGCAGATGAGAGAGTTTCTCTGACTCCCTCTTTTTTTTTTCCCCCTTGGGTTCTGATGGTTTAGGAGGAGGCTCCTCAGCTGTGTCTCTAGTTGGCTTGCATTCTGAAGTCTTTTCATGGAATCACAGAATCAAGCAGGTTGGAAGAGAGCTCCAAGCTCATCCAGTCCAACCTAGCACCCAGCCCTGCCCAACCAACCAGACCATGGCACTAAGTGCCCCAGCCAGGCTTGGCTTCAACACCTCCAGCCACACAGACTCCACCACCTCCCTGGGCAGCCCATTCCAGTGCCAATCACTCTCTCTGACAACAACTTCCTAACAACATCCAGCCTAGACCTGCCCTGCCACAACTTCAGACTGTGTCCCCTTCTTCTCTTGCTGGCTGATTGCCTGGCAGCAGAGCCCAACCCCACCTGGCTACAGCCTCCCTTCAGGGAGCTGCAGACAGCAATGAGCTCTGCCCTGAGCCTCCTCTGCTGCAGGCTGCACACCCCCAGCTCCCTCAGCCTCTCCTCACAGGGCTCTGCTCCAGGCCCCTCCCCAGCCTTGCTGCCCTTCTCCAAACACCTTCCAGCACCTCAACAGCTCTCTGCAATGGAGGAGCCCAGAACTGGACACAGCACTCAAGGTGTGGCCTGAGCAGTGCTGAGCACAGGGGCACAAGAACTTCCCTTGTCCTGCTGCCCACACTGCTCCTGAGCCAGCCCAGCATGCCATTGGCATCTGGCCTCAGCTTCCTGACACCCACCCCTTAGACATTTTTAGGCATTGATAAAGTCCTCCCTCAGCCTCTTCTCGAAGCTACACAGCTCCAGTTCTCAGCCTTTCCTCCTAAGCTTCCAGTCCCCTCAGCAGCTCAGTGGCCCTGTGCTGGTCTCTCTCCAGTAGTTCTCTGTCCTTGAGCTGGGTTGCCCAGAACTGAACACGTCACCATGAGGAAAAAATTGAAGGTACTGGTGCAGGCTGCTCAAAGAGGCTGTGGAGTTTCCTTCTCTGGAGACCTTCAAGCCCTGCCTGGATGTGTTCCTGTGCATCTCACTCTAGGTGATCCTGCTCTGGCAGGGGGGTTGGACTGGGTGATCTCTGGAGGTGCCTTCCAGCTCCTACCATCGGATGCCTCTATGAGGTGGCCTTAGAGCCCACAAACGTGGTGTACATCTTCATGCAGGTGAGCTGAGGCAGCTGACAGATTGGCTTCATATCTGCCTCTCACCAAGTGCTGGAGGAATGCTCAGCCTGGATCCGGGCAGAAGTCGCAGCAGACTGGGGACAAGGAGTTCTGCATGGGAGCAGAAGAAAGCTGGGCCAAGCAGGCAGAGATCCCACACAGCCTCTTCTCAGGGAAATGGCTGAGGTTGCCATGGCATTTGCCACCATAGCTGCTCAGTGCTCTATTCCTGTTCTGAATGCCTTGTGCCTGGCACAGCAGCTGTGGCACCACAGCTGAGCGCTTTGTGCCCGGTGACTCAGCTGGGCGGGGAGCAGCTACAGCAGGAGCCCTACAGCAGGACACAGTGGAGTGGACATTGCTGTAGCCTGTGCTGGTGTCAGCCTGGGTGCAAAACCTCTCCCCTTGGCAGCAAACAAACCCACCAGCAGCTGGAGAAGCAGTGGGTAGCTCTGCTGCTGCCAGGCTTTGTGCGCTGTGCCCTCAGGGTAGGACTCTGGTGCTGATGTGCACTATGTGAGTGGGAGGGGAACAGAGTTGCACAGGCTGGGGGATGGCATCTCACAGACCTTTGCTGGTGCCTGGCAGGGTCCTGAGGTAAATCCTGGGGCCACCAAACCAAATCATAGAACCAGAGAATGGTTTAGGTTGGAAGGGACCTCAAAGCTCAGCCAGTTCCAACCCCCTGCCATAGGCAGGGACACCTCCCACTAGAACAGGTCACTCAAGGCCTCATCCAACCTGGCCTTGAACACCTCCAGGGAGGTTGTGGAGCCCAGAAGCACAGAATGTGATCTTTGATCACATTCTGTGCTTCTGGGCTCCACAACCTCCCTGGGCAACCTGTTCCAGATCACCCATCTCTTAGTCCTACACCTTCTGCTGGCAGCCCACTGGAGTGGAGACACATCACTTGCTCAGCATTACTCATCTCAGCCACCCTCCCACACTCTCTGTGTTCAATTTTCACATCACTTGGTTGCTTTTTGTCCTCATTTAGAGCTACTTTGGCAGGTGAGGAGTGCTGCTGGACTGCCATACCCTGTGTGGCTTCCACAGCAGTGCTGGCATGAGCTCAGATGCCAAAGCAGTTCCTCAAGGTCAGGGAAGTGGCTTGGCCATGTTTGCCTACAGGGGCATGGCTCAAAAGGCCCTTGATAGGAGCTGGTGGATGCTTGTTTAATCATAGGATGGTGGAAGGCACTGGGTTGGAGTGGACCTCTAGGGGAACTCATGGGTCAGGACTGGAGGCAGAGGAGACAGAGATCTCCTCAGACATTAACCAGTGATGAAGAGCCATAGAATTGGTCTGGGTTGGAAGGAACTTCTAGAGGTCATCTAGTCCAACCCTCCCTGCAGTAATCAACTAGATCAGCTTGCTCAGAGCCCCATCCAGTCTGACCTTGAATGTCTCCAGGGAGAGGGCCTCCACTATCACCCTGGGCAACCTGTTGCAGTGTTGCACCACCCTCATGGTGAAGAACTTCCTCTTAATGTCCAGTCTAAATCTACCCTGCTCTAGTTTCAAACTGTTGCTTCTCTTCCTGTCACTACAAGCCCTTCTGAACAGACCTTCCCCTTCCTTCCCCTTCCTTCCCCTTCAGATACTGAAATGCAGCTCTAAGGTCTCCTCTCCACCAGCTCAAGTAGCTCAGCACCTTGGCCAGCCTGACTTTGAATGTCTGCAGGGATGGGGCCTCAACTACTTCCCTGGCAACCTGTTGCAACGTTCCCCTACCCTCCTGGTGCACAGCTTGTTTCTAACATCTGACCTGAATGGACCCTGCTTCAGTTTCAAACCATTGTCCCTTGTCCTAGTGCTGCCTGCCCTTGCAAACAGTAAGTACAAATAAAAGTGAGTGAGTGTGTGGCTCAAGCAGTGCTGCTAACACCCCCAAGGCCACTGAGGAGCTTGCACAGCATCAGGAGTGATTTGCCATTGGAATGGGCTGCCCAGGGAGGTGGTGGAGTCTGTGTGGCTGGAGGTGTTGAAGCCAAGCCTGGCTGGGGCACTTAGTGCCATGGTCTGGTTGGTTGGGCAGGGCTGGGTGCTAGGTTGGGCTGGATGAGCTTGGAGCTCTCTTCCAACCTGCTTGGTTCTATGATTCTCTGCCTTTCTCCTTTTTCCCCACTCTGTCCCCCAGCAAGTAAGCTAGGGGTGGACAAGTGTTTGGGAGGACACACACCCAACACAGGTGACCCAAATCAACCAGAGGGCTGTTTCCCACCATAAAGCATCCTGCTCAGCAGCACAAAACATGGTGCAGAGGAAGAAGGCAGCACAGTGGGTGGCTTTCTAGGTGGCCACTGTTCAGAGACTGCCTGTGGCAGGTGGTAAGAGACCTTTCTTCTTTACCCTGCTGAGCTGTCTCTCATCTCAGCCCTCGAGGTGGATCAGCTCTGTTCTTCCTATCTTCTGCCTTTGTCCTGCTGGAGCGGGGGAGGCAGCAGGGAGCTGTGTGTGGGTGCTTGGCTGCTGGCCAGGCTTAACCCACCCCAGTTCTCTTTGGCACTTGATCTGGGGCTCGGGGAAGGGGGGGTCAGGAGGATGGTGGCTTTGATCAGTGTGCCAGACTGAGAGGCTGAGCTGTTACTTGGCAGGCTGGAGCTTGCTGTAGCTGGTCCCTGTGATGATGATGACACGTTTGCTCCTCTGCCTCTCTCACCTGCTCCTCCATTGCTTGCTCCTTTCTTGCACCTGCAATTCTAGGGCTTCTCAGTGGCTCCTTTCAGCTTCTGCTGGTTTCTGTGGTGTTCATCACTTTGCTTGGCCTTCCCTGGGAAACCTGTGACAAAAACACTGGCCTTGAGCCCAGGTTGGTGTCTGACCCTTGCATCTCTGCCCTCCCAGTCTCTGGAGAATCATTTTAAAGAGACAGCATCAGTTACACCTTCCTGCTCTGCTCTAGCAGCTGCTCTGTGGGAAGAGTGAATTAAAGAGTGAATCAATGAATCCTAGAGTGAGAGGATGCTTTGGGTTGGAAGGGACTTCTAGAGGTCATCCAGTCCATGCAGGACCCTCCTGCAGGGACATCCCCAACCAGATCAGGTTGCTCAGAGTCCCATCAAGCCTGACTTTGAATGTCTTCAGGGATAGGGCATCTGCCACCTGCCTGGGCAACCTGTTCCAGGGTTCCACCACCCTCAGAGTGAACAAAAGAAGGAAGTGACCTTGTTCTTCTCCTCCAGTGTAGATGTTTCCAGCACTACTGCAAAGACCACTCAGTTTCTTGAACACCTCTTCACAATCAGAGCTCTCACAGGGGTGTGGGCTGTGAACCTGATGTCACCTTCTCATCTGGTAGGGGACAAGGGGCAGCCAATTCCTGGGCAGTACAACGTGTGGGCAGTGTCCTGGTCAGGCTGGGATGGACTTAACTTTCTTCACAGTGGCTGTGGTCTGTGGCTAAGACTCTGTTGGTAACTCCAAAACCTCCAGCACCAGGTGTCTCCAGGCAGTTTCCCATCTGTGTACCACTCCAGATCTGCCTTTGCCAAAGGGCTGATCCAAAATCCATGGAAATCCAGGGCTGTCTTTCAGTCTGATTCAGGCCATCTTGGTAAAGCCCTCGCTCAGTGGTGTTTCTGATCAGCTTCTTGTACCATCTCATTATGAAATGATTGAACTGAAAGTCTCTTCTTTTGCCCTGGGACTCCAGCAGGCAGAACCAACACTTTGTTAGCAGATGTGCAACACTAAGGACATGGAGGTGTAGGTCCAGAGAAGGGCAACAAAGCTGGTGAGGGGGTCTGGAGAGGAGCAGCTGAGGGAACTGGCAGTGTTTAGTGTGGAGAAGAGGCTGAGGGGAGACCTTGTTGCTCTCTACAGCTCCCTGAAAGGAGGGTATAGAGAGGTGGGGGTTGGGCTCTTCTCCATGGTGCCAGATGATAGAACAAAAGGAAATCATAGAATTGGCAAGGCTGGAAGGGACCTCAAGGATCATCCAGCTCCAGCCCCTCACACCAGATCAGGCTGCTCAAAGCCACATCCAGCCTGGCCTTGAAGACTTCCAGGGGTGAGGCTTCTAGCATCTCCCTGGGCAACCTGTTCCAGGGTCTCACCACCCTCATGGTGAAGATCTTCTTCCTACCATCCAATCTGAATCTACCCACTTTAGTATTGCTCCAAATGGTCTCAAGTTGCACCAGGGGAGGTTTAGTTTGGAGATTAAGAGAAATTTATTTGCTGCAAGAGTGGTCAGGGATTGGAACAGGCTGCCCAGGGAGGTGGTAGAGTCTTCATCCCTGGAGGTGTTAAATACAGCCATGGCTCTTTGGTACATGGTTTAATGGCCATGGTGGTGTTGGGTTGATGGCTGGATTCAATGATCTTGGAATTCCATGATTCTGTGATTACTTCTGGTGCACTCAGCTGGGTGGGTGGTGCTGGGAATGGTCTCCATGCTTTGTTTTGCAGTTTGTTCTTTTGCAGCCACCTGGACTGGTAGGCAATAACATCCTGCTCACTCAACTGCAATTTATGGTTGGATGAAGTCCTGAAGCTGTACTGCTATAAACAAAACCCCCATGAGGGTTGTAGTTTCAATTTAGTGGCTGCCTCAGGCAGGTAGAGGAACTCTGTAGGCCTGCAAGAGTCATTGCTCATCAGCAGGTATTTTGCAACCTCACTGAAGTCACTACCTCATGCAGGACCTGTTTCTGCCTTTGTTTAGTGGAATCACAGAATCAAGCAGGTCAGAAGAGACCTCCAAGCTCATCCAGTTCAACCTAGCACCCAGCCCTGGCCAATCAACCAGACCATGGCACTAAGTGCCCCAGCCAGGCTTGGCTTCAACACCTCCAGCCACACAGACTCCATCACCTCCCTGGGCAGCCCATTCCAGTGCCAATCACTCTCTCTGCCAGGAACTTCCTCCTAACATCCAGCCTAGACCTGCCCTGGCACAGCTTGAGGCTGTGTCCCCTTGTTCTGTCCCTGGCTGCCTGGCAGCAGAGCCCAACCCCACCTGGCTACAGCCTCCCTGCAGGCAGCTGCAGAGAGCAATGAGCTCTGCCCTGAGCCTCCTCTGCTGCAGGCTGCACACCCCCAGCTCCCTCAGCCTCTCCTCACAGGGCTCTGCTCCAGGCCCCTCCCCAGCCTTGCTGCCCTTCTCCAAACACCTTCCAGCACCTCAACAGCTCTCTTCAATTGAGATTTTCTTTGTCTAATTGCTGGATTTTGGAGAACAAACCTCCAGTCTATGGTTCTATGATTCTAGATGATCTCTGGAGGTGTTTCCTGTGATTCTCTCTCCTCCAATCTTGACAGTTCTATGATTCTATGATTCTAAATGATCTCTGGAGGTGTTTCCTGTGATTCTCTCTCTTCAACATTGACAGTTCTATGGTTCTGTGATTCTAGATGATCTCTGGAGGTGTTTTCTGTGATTCTCTCTCCTCCAACCTTGACAGTTTTATGATTCTAGATGATCTCTGGAGGTGTTTTCTCTGATTCTCTCTCTTCAACCTTGACAGTTTTGTGATTCTAGATGATCTCTAGAGGTCCTTTCTAAGCCCTACCATGCTGTGATGCCATGAAATGGTTGTTCTCACAGCAGGCCTGTGAGAAGCCACTGGAAGGCAGCACTGTTGGTGCTTTCTGCTCTCTGGTTGTGTTCGTTTGCTGCCTTTTGTAGCTCAGTCTCTGTGTGTTTGCCTTAATCTCAAGCTAAAAGCCCTGTGGAAGGTCAGTGACCTAATTAAAAATGGCTCCCCTGATGAAGTTCTTCCCCAGTGTGTGTGCTCACAGAGGCTCCCTGCAGATGCCATGCAGAGAGGGCTATGGGAGAGGATGAAAAGCAGGTGGTGATGGAGTCGCTGCTTGCAGTCATCCCGCTTGTGGTCTTTGGCCTTCTGCCAGCCTCTAACTAGAGCAAACTGCTGAGGAGTTTCTCACTGTCAAATGATCCCTGATTCATAGAGTTGTTCAGGTTGGATGGGGCCTTGGAGATCAACCAGTTCCAACCCCCTTGCCATGGGCAGGGATACTTGCAATGAGCCAAGGAGCAATGGCTATGAACTGGAACAGAGAAGGTTTCACCTCAGCATGAGGAGAAACTTCTTTGCAGTGAGGGTGACAGAGCTGTGGAGCAGGCTGCCCAGAGAGGTTGTGGAGTCTGCTTCTCTGGAGGCTTTCCAAACCCACCTGGATGCATTCCTGTGTCATCTGCCCTGGGTGATCCTGCTTTGGCAAAGGGGTTGGACTGGATGATCTCTGAAGGTCCCTTCCAGCCTCCAGGGTTCTGTGATTTTGCAACACTTCCACCAGCTCAGGTCGCTCAAGACCTCCTCCAACCTGTCTGTAAACATCTCCAAGGAGGGATCATCCACAACCTTCCTGGGCAGCCTGTCCCAGTGTCTCCCCAGCCTCACTGGAAAGAATTTCTTCCTAATACCATGTCTAAGAAATGAGAATTGTCCCCCCCACAGCAAGCTGCAGAGCTGCACGAACACAGAGCATTGAAGAGGGAGCCCCATGAGTCACATCAGTCTCCAGGTAAATCAGATCTTGGAAACAGCTATGCTGCACCATGCTGACTACACAGACTTAGGCACACACAAAAGCTCTGCCTCTCACTAGAAGAGATGAGAACCTCTTAGATGGTATGACCTGGTTACACAGTGGAAGCCTCATTTAGAACAGAAGCCACATTTAGATACCTTGCAGCAACTGCTGCCAAGCTGTGCCCGGGTTGACACAGTAGGCAGTTTGCAATCCCAGATTTTCAGCTGCAGTTGCTCACTTTGTTGCTGCCACAGTTGCCTTAAGGTAGTGCAAGGCTCATCTTCTGGCTTTCCCTTTGCCTTGTTAGCTGCAGGTGTCTCAGGGTGTCTCAGACTCACAGCTTACTCAGTAGAACTGGTTGCTTCTTCAGCGTGACCATACTCAGGTGCGAGGTCTTAAATGGCAGCACCCACCAGAGCAGTTTGATCCAACAGTGGATTCATGTAAGTGGGGAAGGAAAGGCTAAGGAGAGACCTTACTGTTCTTTACAGCTACCTGAAAGGAGGCTGGAGCGAGGCCAATGTTGGTGTCTTCTCCCCAGTAACTGATAGAATGAGAGGAAATGGCCTTAAGTTGCACCAGGGCAGGTGTAGGTTGGATCTCAGGAAGAATTTCTTTCCTGCATGAGTGGTCAGGCACTGGAACAGGCTGCTCAGGGAGGTGGTGGTGTCACCATCCCTGGAGGAGTTCAAAAAGCAAGTAGATGTGGCACTGTGGGACAAGACCTAGTGGTCATGGAGCTGTTGGGGAGAAGGTTGAGCTTGATCACAGAATCAGAGAATCAAGCAGGTTGGAAGAGACCTCCAAGGTCATCCAGCCCAACCTAGCACCCAGCCCTATCCCATCATAGAATCAAGCAGGTTGGAAGAGACCTCCAATCTCATCCAGTCCAACCTAGCACCCAGCCCTATCCCATCATAGAATCAGGCAGGTTGGAAGAGACCTCCAATCTCATCCAGTCCAACCTAGCATCCAGCCCTGTCCAATCAAACAGACCATGGCACTAAGTGCCTCATCCAGTCTTTAATGGGGAAACATTTTCCTCTGGTCTCCACTGCTGCCCTTGGGAGGTGATTCCAGTGTCCAACAACCAGACCATGGCACTAAGTGCCTCATCTTGTTTTTATCCTGAACACCTCCAGGGATGGCAACTCCACCACCTCCCTGGGCAGCCCATTCCAATGCCAATCACTCTCTCTGTGATGATCTTAGAAGTCTGAAACAGGTTGCCAAGAGAAATTGTGGTGTCTCCTTCTCTAGAGGTCTTCAGAATCCACCTGCATGTGTTCCTGTGTGGCCTGCCCTAGGTGATGCTGCTTTGCAGGGGGGGTTGGTCCTGGTGATCTCTGGATGTCCCTTCCAACCCCTTGCACTGTGTGATTCTGTCTTTCCAACCTTAATGCCTCTAAATCCCTGATGTTTCTGTTTTCTGCTCACCTTGGCATGTTTATGCACCCACTATGAAATGTTTTACATCCTCTCAGCTGTGTTGCCTTTGACTAACGTTATTTGTTTTGCCCTCTTCTGCCATGTATCAAAGTGCTTTTGTAGTCTCCTGATCTCCTCTAAGGATGCATAATCCCCCTCAGCTTTCTATCACCTTAATATTAGGCTTGCTAAGACTCTCCACAGTTGCTAATTGACCTCACTGCTACCCTCTTCCAAACACCCTCCCGAGATAATGAGGAGGTACAACAGTTCCCTCCCATTTAATTTGGAATGCAGTTGTCGTTACCACCCTGGCATACATGCAGCAGGAGCTGCCAGAAAGTGATGTGGCTTCCAGATTTAAGTCCTTGTAAAACCACATCCTCGTGGAAAGAACAAACCCTCAACAGGTTTTTTTGGACACATCCACCTGGTGTCAGAAGCAGGGAAATGTTTAGGACCAGAGCTCAAATGCTGTTTGTATTTAACCACAGAGTTTCATACAGTCACAGACTCACAAACTGCACTTCAGTGGACCTCTAGAGGTCATCTAGTCCAACACCTCTGCAGTCAGCAGGGACACCCCCAACTAGAGCAGGTTGCTCAGACTCCCACCAAGCCTGACCTTTAGTATCTCTAGGGATGGAGCCTCAACCACCTGCCTGGGCAACCTGTTCCAGTGCTGCACTACCCTCCTGGTGCAAAACCTGTTCCTAATGTCCAACCTAAATCTCTTCTCTCATTTCCAACCAGTGTCCCTTGCCCCTGTAACAGCCCCTCCCCAGCCTTCCTGTAGGCCCCCTTCAGGTACTAGGAGGTCTCTCTAATGTCTCCCTGGAGCCTTCTCTTCTCTAGGCTAAACAACCCCAACTCTCCAGCCTGTCCCCACAGGAGAGATGCTCCAGCCCCTCTGATCATTTCTGCAGCCCTCCTCTGGACCATCTCAGAATCACAGAATTAACCAGGTTGGAACAGACCTCTAGGATCATGGAGTCCAACCTAGCACCTTCTAATTAACTAACCTATGGCACTAAGTGCCTCATCCAGCCTCCTTTTAAACACCTCCAGGGATGGCAACTCCACCACCTCCCTGGGCAGCCCATTCCAATGCCAATCACTCTCTCTGCCAACAACTTCCTCCTAACATCCAGCCCAGACCTCCCCTGGAACAACTTGAGGCTGTGTCCCCTTCTTCTGTTGCTGCTTGCCTGGCAGCAGAGCCCAACCCCACCTGGCTACAGCCTCCCTGCAGGTAGTTGTAGAGAGCAATGAGGCCAGCGACACAACAAGGGGACACAGCCTGAAGCTGTGGCAGGGCAGGTCCAGGCTGGATGTTGTTAGGAAGTTGTTGTCAGAGAGAGTGATTGGCACTGGAATGGGCTGCCCAGGGAGGTGGTGGAGTCTGTGTGGCTGGAGGTGTTGCAGCCAAGCCTGGCTGGGGCACTTAGTGCCATGGTCTGGTTGATTATCACCCATGGGCTGGGTGCTAGGTTGGGCTGGCTGAGCTCAGAGCTCTCTTCCAACCTGCTTGGATTGCTTTCTACAACTACATGAAAGGAGGCTGTAGCAAGGTGAGTGTTGGTCTCTTCTCCCAAGCAGCAAGTAACAGGATCAAAGGAAATGGCCTCAAGTTGCACCAGGGGAGGTTTAGGTCAGAAAACTTTGTTCACTGAAAGGGTTCTCAAACAGTGGAGCAGCTTCCCCCAGGGAAGTGATTGAGTCATCAACCCTGCAGGTGTTTAAAAGCTGTGTAGACTGCAGCGGTTAGCAGCATGGTTGTGCTGGGTGAATGCTTGGACTAGATGATCTCAAAGGTGTTTTCTGTGATACTGCCAGGCAGTTAAAGTGTTGGTACCCACCCTTGGAGAGGATGCTATGATTCTGTGGTTGTTATCCACCAACTCTCAGGGCTCTTAGAAGCAGCTGAACCTGGCCGAGTACCACACTACTATCCCCAACATTCCTGTCTCCTCTGTATTCACAGAATGGCAGGAGTCGGAAGGGACCTCTGGAGCCCACCTGTTCCAGCTCCCCTGCCACGGCAAGATCAGCTGTTGGTGGCTGCCCCTGAACGCATCGGTGCGGGTTCGTAAAGTCTCCAGCGAAGGAGACTGCACAGCTTTTCTGGGCCGCCTCTTCCTTGATGTCCATCTCACCACCTCCTTTCCCATGTCTGGTAGGCAACCGGTGCTGATACCCTGCGCATCAGCCACCGAATCAGCAGCTCCTTGCCAGAGCTCTGCCCCGGGCCCGCTGCCCTACCCGGTGCTGCCTTTCCTGCTGCGCCTTTAGGGGACAGGCAGCCGCCTTGGAGGGGGCATTGCCGCAGCCTTTCCCCACGCCTCCCTTCCCCGGGGCCGCGCAGCCAGCCCGGCCGTGCCCGGGGCGGAGGCGGGCACTCTCTGCCGTCCCGCCGGGCTCGGTCCCGCCGGTGCTCGGTCCCGCCGGTGCTCGCCGCCACGGCGCCGCGCAGCACACGTGGGGCGGGCGGGACGCGGGGCGGGCGTGCGTGGGTCTCCTCTGGAGATCCCGGAGCCTCCGGCTCCGCCCTGCGCTTCTCCGTGGGCTGGGGCCGGGCCGGAGGGAGCAGCCCCGGCCGCCGCCGCCGCCCCTCGCCATGCCGCAGCCGTAGGCAGCCCCGCGGCTGCTGACAGCCTTCGGCCTCCGCGGCCTCCGGGCGGCGCGGCGGCGGGCTCGGCCCGGCCCGGCCCTGCCCTGCCCGATGGGCAGCCTCCTGAGCGGGGTCAGCTTCAAGGAGCCCACCACGGTGGAGGACTGCGACTCCACCTGGGAGACCGACTCGGAGCCCGAGGAGGAGGAAGCGGCGGCGGCGGCGCAGCCCGGCGGAGAGCCGCGGCGGCAGGAGGGGGTGTGCACCGCCGCGGGAGGCGGGGAAGAGCCGGCCGAGCTGCCCGCCGCAGACTGCCGGCCCCCGGAGCCGCCGCCGGAGGAAGGGGGCCGGGCTGAGGCGGACGCCGCCAACCCCGAGCAGGTACCGCCGCGGCACCGGGCGCAACCCCGGCCTTGCCCTGCCCTGCCCTGCCCCGCGGGCTCGGCGGCCGCGCTGCGGTGGGGGCCGGGAGGCACGCAGGGCGGCGGGGCCGCTGCTTGGCGCCGGCCCGGGACCTCCCGCTGCCCTCCGTGGTGCTGCGGAGCGGAGCCGAGCGCCCCCGCCGCGGGCCGGGGCAGCCGCGCTGCCGCCCTCCTGGCGCTGCGGCGCTGCGAGGCCGGGGGCCGGGCGGGTGAGGCACGGCGGCGTGGGGCGAACCAGCGCTGCGTCCGGGGCAGCGATGAGATGCTTTATCCCACCCCGCATCGGTGTGGCAACCCGCTCTGGGGGGAGATCGAGGCCTGGG
Source organism: Pogoniulus pusillus (assembly GCF_015220805.1). NCBI lineage: Eukaryota > Metazoa > Chordata > Aves > Piciformes > Lybiidae > Pogoniulus > Pogoniulus pusillus. Next base: position 2,327,424 of record NC_087288.1, on the reverse strand, counting down.
AGTCGCTGTCAGTCCCTGCTGCGGCTGTCTGTAGGGAAGTGCTGCTTGGCATCAGCTGTGGGCTCCAGCTCGGCCTCTGAATTCAGTGGGTTAACAGTCCGAGCCTTGGGCCGAACGTGGCAATGGCTTCGGCGCTCCTCGCCTGCTCTTTCTCCTCGCAGCTTTGCTGCCTTTTAAGAACCCTTGAGAACGACACCCCCAGAGAAACGAGGGGGTGCTCTGGCACGAATCTCACTGAAGTTAGGCTTGGGGCTGGGGCGTTGGGTTTGTCTGTTTAGCCTGTTAGGTGTATTGCGTTTATATTTGGCTCGTAAGCTGTGCACAATTAAAGGAGCATGAGTCTTTATCCCTTGTCCTGCCTGATAGAGTGGGGTGCTGACGCCTGGTGCTGGCGTGGCAGGGGGTGTTGCTTGTTCAGGTAACTACAGTTTTGCCTGGAGGTGTGGTCAGAGCTGATCTGGCAGAAGGAAGGATGGAAACAGACCCACGTTTGTCACCAGCATGCAGCTGATGAGCAATAATAAAGGCAAATAGCCAGTGCAGCCACAAAGGAGCTTCCCTTTTTAGGCTTAACTTTATGTGCACAGCAAGGAGCAGAATGAATCTGTTTTATTTCCTCTTTTTTTGGTCCTCATTAGGCCTTCTGGTTTTAGTGTAGACTTGATTCGATGAGATGGAACAGTACAAACCTCTCCTTTGCAGCATGGTCATAAAGAAATTCTTCACCATGAGGGTGGTGAGACCCTGGAAGAGCCCTAAACACAAAAGAGCCCTTCCAACCCAGTCTGTCAATCTATAAAACCCTACTACTTTGAATTAACGTGATGAAGGACATGATGGAGATAGGTAGACTCAGACTGGATGTTAGGAGCAAGTTCTGCACCATAAGGGTGGTGAGACTTTAGAAAGGATTGCCCAGGGAGGTGGTGGAAGCCTTCTCCCTGGAGATGTTCCAGACCAGGCTGGATGAAGCTCTGGCCAGCCTGATCTAGCATGAGGTGTCCCTGCCCATAGCAGGGGAGTTGTAACTGGATGATTCTTGTGGTCCCTTCCAACTCTTGACTGGTTCTGAGATTCTATAAGTGGCAAAGAAAAATGAAGTTGTTGCCAGCAGGTTGAACTCTCTGCACACTTGTGCATCCTTTTCAGTTATTCTTCCACCTGTGTGTGGTTTTTACAAGCACTCTCTGAAGTGGTTGGGATTATTTCCACTCAGCTTCGTGGGCTGACAGCAGGTCTGCAGGAAGCAGGTTTGTTGGGTTGGGGTTTAGAGGTTCAGGAAGGTGTTAGGACTGCAGTTTGGCTTGTCCATGGCCATTCATTTTCATAGGATCGTAGTTGGAGTGTTTGCATTCTCCTAAATGCCAGTGCTGGGTTACTGAACCATTTCTGTGCACAGTCAGGACATTTGCCCACTCTTACACCTGGATTTGTCTCAGCCTATGCCCAGCTATTCAGGGATTTCTCTGTGCTTGCCACAGCAACAGACTTTGGCCCAGTGTTTTGCTGGGAGCTGAGCTATTAAGGAAAGCGAACCTCACATGCAGAGGTTCTTGCCTAGTAAGTGCATGTGGGTAGCCTCTGGTACTGCTAAGTGGGAGTTGTGTGTAGGCTGTGGTGAGGGGATATGGATGTGCAATTGGACTAAATCAGAGTCATAGAATGGTTTGGGTTGGAAGGGACCTCTAAAGCTCATCCAGTCCATGCCCCTCTGCAGTCAGCAGGGACATCCTCAACTAGATCAGGTTGTCCAGAGCCCTGTCCAGCCTCACCTGGAAATATCTCCAGGGATAGAGCCTCGACCACCTCCCTGGGCAGCTATTTAGTGTTCCAGCATCCTCATGGTGCAGAACTTGTTCCTCACTTCCAACCTAAATGTGCTTTGCACTAGTTTGAAGCCATTGCCCTCGTCCTGTCCCTGCAGGCGTTTTCTCCTCCAGGTTGCAAGCATAGCAATTAAATCCCTGCACACATGACAAATGGTCTTTGCAAGCAGTATGATTTGCTGCTCAAAATGAGGAATGCCTTTGCCTTTTTGCCTCCAGTTATTTATTGAGTCTTCTGCTAGCACTTTGAAGCCTTGCATTTAGAAATGACCATCAACCTGTTGATTTAAATCCACTGGAAAGACATCTCCCTAGTCTTGCTTTTCTGGTTTGTTTTGTTACTTAGTTTAGATTTCAAGTGTGTTGGTGTGAAGTATTCACAGGGAGGTTTGCAGTGTTTGACCAGGTTCGATGTGGCCTTGAGTGACCTCATTGCTGTCTACAGCTACCTGAAGGGAGGCTGTAGCCAGGTGGGGTTGGGCTCTGCTGCCAGGCAGCCAGCAACAGAAGAAGGGGACACAGTCTCAAGCTGTGCCAGGGGAGGTCTAGGCTGGATGTTGGGAGGAAGTTGTTGTCAGAGAGAGTGATTGGCATTGGAATGGGCTGCCCAGGGAGGTGGTGGAGTTGCCATCCCTGGAGGTGTTGCAGCTAAGCCTGGCTGGGGCACTTAGTGCCATGGTCTGGTTGCTTGGCCAGGGCTGGGTGCTAGGTTGGGCTGGCTGAGCTTGGAGCTCTCTTCTGACCTGCTTGATTCTATGGTTCTGTGATTCTTGAGCAATCTGCTCTAGTGGAAGGTGTGAAGAGCCTAGAGATTAAATCATATGAGGAGCAACTGAGGGAGCTGGGCATGGTTAGTGTGAGGAAGAGGAGGCTGAAGGGGAGACCTCATTGCTGTCTTCAACTACATGAAGGGACATCGTGGAGAGGCTGCTGCTGGGCTCTTCTCACAGGTAATTGGAGACAGAACAAGGGGGAATGGCCTCAAGCTGAGCCTGGGGAGATTTAGATTGGACATCAGGAGAAAGTTTTTCCTGGAGAGAGTGGTCAGGGACTGGAAGGAGCTGCCCAGGGAGGTGGTGGAGTCACCCAGCCTAGATGTGTTTAAGTGTGGTTTGGATGTGGTGCTTAGGGCTATGGTTTAAGGTGAATCTTGTAGAGTTCTAGGTTGGACTTGGTGATCCTGAGGGGCTTTGCCAATCTAGATGATTCTGTGTCTGCTAATACCAAGGTGGGTTGGAACTAGATGATCTCCGTGGCCCCTTCTGACTCAACCCGCTCTCTGAACCAGCAGGCACATACATGCACTTGTGCTTGTTTACACTGCTGAAATCCATTATGGGAAGTAATAACACTACACAGCTTTGCTTTTAGCGTGTGTGTGGATGGTCATTTTCTGCTTCCTTGCTTGTTTCAGAGTGGTGATGGAACTGAGCTGACAGCCAAGCCAAAGAGAAGCTTCTACGCAGCCAGAGATTTATACAAGTACCGACACCAGTATCCAGTAAGAGTATTTTATGGTTTAAAATAGCCTTTCTTTAGAAGGCAGCACACAGCCCACATGGTCCTGACCCTTTGTGATGCTTAGTAAAGAGGAGAGAGGACAATAAAACAGCTGACACCAATGCCCAGTGTGTGCTAGTGGGAGAGGAGTGAAAGTAGCACAAAGTCTTTTCAGCCCAGGTGTATGTGCCAACACATGAGATAGAAAGGTCTGGGAGCAGCAGTGGGAGCCCAGGGAGGGGCTTGTGCCTTGAACATCCATGGGGGTAGAGTACAGAGCTTGGAGAAGGCAAAAGCATCTTCACTTTAAGGGTGGCAGAGCACTGGAACAGGCTGTGCAGAGGGGTTGTGGAGTCTGTATTTTTGGAGGCATTCAAATCCAGCTGCATGTGTTCCTGTGTGATTTACTCTGGGTGATCCTGCTCTAGCAGGGGGTTGCACTTGATGAGCTTGAGAGGTCACTGCCAATCCTGACCATTCTGTGACTTACTATAATTTGGCTCCTGAGTTCCTTGAAACTGAAGCCAAGGTGCTGTTTTGTTTGCTGCTCTACCCTCTGTCTTGGTAGCTCTAAGATCCTTAAATTGAGTCACAGGATCACAGGGTTTGGAAGAGACCTTTGGAGATCATCCAGTCCAACCCTCCTGCCAGAGCAGGAGCAGAGAATCTAGCACAGGTCACACAGGAGCACATCCAGACAGGGCTGGAAAGGCTCCAGAGAAGGAGACTCCACAACCTCTCTGGGCAGCCTGTGCCAGGGCTCTGGGACCCTTGCAGTCAAGAAGTTCTTCCTCATATTGAGGTGGAACTTCCTGTGCTGCAGTTTCCATCCCTTGCCCCTGGTGCTATCCCAGGGCACAAGTGAGCAGAGCCTGTCCCTGTCCCTGCCTTCCTGACCCCAGCCCTCAGCTGTTGATAGACATTGCTCAGATCCCCTCTCAGCCTTCTCCTCTGCAGACTAAGCAGCCCCAGGGCTCTCAGCCTTTCCTCCTCAGGCAGTGCTCCAGTCCCTGCAGCATCCTTGCAGCTCTCCCTTGGACTCTGTCCAGCAGATCCCTGACCCTCTTGTTCTGGAGAGCCCAGAATTGGATGCAGTATTCCAGATGCGGCCTCACCAGGAGAGAGTAGAGAGAGGAGAACCTCCCTAGATCTGCTGGACACACTCTACTTAATGCCCCCCAGGACCCCACTGGCCTTCCTGGCCACAAAGGCACCCTGCTGCCCATGCAGGACTTGCTGTCCACCAGCACTGCCAGGTCCAGTTCCTAAAACTCCTGACTTTTTTTGTGTCCCCTCAAATTAAGCAAGGAGCACAATATTGCTTTTTGGGTCCTGTGTTGACAGTTGTGTCATAGGCTGCTGATGTTCCTCTGTCCTTCCCTTCAGCAGAACTTCAAAGACCTTCGCTATCAGAATGATTTGTGCAACCTCCGCTTCTACAAGAACAAGATCCCCTTCAAACCCGATGGTGAGTGCTGCCCTGCCTGTGGCACAGCTCACACACTGCTCACAGCTGGCAGCATGGGAATGGGCTGCCCAGGGAGGTGGTGGAGTCTGTGTGGCTGGAGGTGTTGAAGCCAAGCCTGGCTGGGGCACTTAGTGCCATGGTCTGGTTTACTGGATAGGGCTGGGTGCTAGGTTGTGCTGGCTGAGCTTGGAGCTCTCTTCCAACCTGGGTGATTCTGTGATTCTGTGAAACATCTGATAGCTGCACTGCTGGCAAATTAAAGATGTTTACAGCCATTAGTGCTTTCTCCACTTCTGGGGCCTACCTGAAGGGACATTGTAGTCAGGTGGGGGATGGCCTCTTCTGCCAGGCAACCACCAACAGAACAAGGGGACACAGTCTCAAGTTGTGCTGGGGGAGGTCTGGGCTGGATGTTAGGAGGAAGTTGTTGGCAGAGAGAGTGATTGGCATTGGAATGGGCTGCCCAGGGAGGTGGTGGAGGCACCGTCCCTGGAGGTGTTGAAGAAAAGCCTGGCTGAGGCACTTAGTGCCATGGTCTGGTTGACTGGATAGGGCTGGGTGCTAGGTTGGACTGGATGAGCTTCTCTTCCAACCTACTTGATTCTGTGATTCTGTGATCAACACAAGAAAGACATGGACCTGGTGGAGAGGGTCCAGAAAAGGCCCACAGAAATGATCAAAGGGATGAAGAACCTCTGCTGCGGGGACAGGCTGAGAGAGTTGGGGTTGTTCAGGCTGGAGAAGAGAAGGCTCCAGGGACACCTATAGCAGCTTGCCAGTACTTGTACTGGCCATGGGTTAGTTAATTAGAAGGGTTAGGTGATAGGTTGGACTCGATGATCCTAGAGATCTTTTCCAACCTGGTTGATTCTGTGATTTTGTGATTCTGAGATGGTCCAGAAGAGGACCAGATTCTTCATGGAAAGAGTGATTGGCTTTGGGGTGGGCTGCCCATGGAGGTGGTGGAGTCACCATCCCTGGTGGTGTTTAAGAGGAGGCTGGATGAGGCACTTAGTGCCATAGATTAGTTAATTAGAAGGCTTAGGTGATAGGTTGGGCTCCATGATCCTAGAGATCTGTTCCAGCCTGGGTAATTCTGTGATTCTGAGATGGTCCAGAGGAGGGCTGTAGAAATGATCAGAGGGGCTGCAGCACCTCTCCTGTGGGGACAGGCTGGAGAGTTGGGGCTGTTCAGGCTGGAGAGGAGAAGGCTCCAGGGAGACATTAGAGAGACCTTCTAGTACCTGAAGGGGGCCTACAGGAAGGCTGTGGAGGGGCTGTTACAAGTGCTTGTAGTGATAGGGGGAGGGACACTGGTTGCAAATGAGAGAAGAGATTTAGGTTGGATGTTAGGAACAAGTTCTGCACTATGAGGGTAGCGCAGCACTGGAACAGGTTGCAAAGGGTGGTGGTTGAGGCTCCATCCCTGGAGATATCCAAGGTCAGGAGCAGATATCCAAGGGCTGGAGCAGCTCTGCTGTGAGGACAGGCTGAGGGAGCTAGGGGTGTTCAGCCTGGAGAAGAGAAGGGGAGACCTAAAAGCATCCTTCCAAGTACCTAAGGGGGGCTACAGGAAAGCTGGGGAGGGACTTTTGACAAGGGCTCATTGTGTAATTTGAGGTGCAATGGTTTTAAGCTGGAAGAGGGGAGGTTTAGACTGGAGATTAGGAAAAAAACTTGGAGAGTGAAGGTGGTGAGACACTCTGACAGGTTGCACAGGGAAGTTGTGGGTGCCTCTTTCCTGAAGGTGTTTAAGGCCAGGTTGGATGGGCCCTTGAGCAACCTGGGCTAGTGGAAGGTGTCCTTGCCTAGGGCAAGGGGTTGGCACTAGGTGGGCTTCAAGGTCCCTTCCAACCCAACCCATTCTGTGAGTGGTGTGACTTGAAGCTGCCCTGTTGGAGCAGCTTGGAGCTGTTGGTAACACAGGAGCAGCTTGTGCTTAGATCAGAGCTATCCCTTTGCTGAAGGAAGTGGTGCTTGCCCCATGCGTTCTCAGCAGGGTGTGGTACAGGACATTGTTTGTGCTACTGCTTTACACTGCCCTTTGTTAAACAAAGATAAAGTTGTTCCACTCTGCTGCACCAACTCTTGCTGCTTGGAGTGGCAGGCATCAGGCTGTTATCCCTAGCAGTGTGTAAGGGAGAAGGAATGTGCTGGAACTGCCTTATGGAAGGTTAGTACAGTAACAGTAATAGTTTCTCAACGTCCTTAGTGGTTCTAGGAGTGGATCCTCATATGCAGGGTTCTGCACCAGCACAGGATGAGCTGAAAGATGACAAATCCTGCTCCAAAGAGGGTGCAGGCAGAGTGTGAGAGACAAAAGGCTAGCAGACAGATGGGGAAGCAGGGGACAATAAAATAGGCTTGGCTAGAATGATAGACAGGAGTCTTGGTGCATGAGAGCTTAGCCTTTGGCCAAAAAGCCAATTTGCAGGCCAAAAGTAAGGTTTGGAGAGCTTCAAAAGAACCATGAGGAGGTTCTTTGGAGAGCTTTAAAAGAACCATGAGGAGGTTACTTTGAAGGTGTTTGCTCTTGTCAGCACAAAAAGCAGCTTGGGAGGAAATACCAGAAGTGCACTTTGGAGTACAGAAGAAGGGAAACGAGGAGGCTGCCACTGAAGCAGGATGCTGTCAGTGGCAACAAATGGCTTCTGATAAAGCAGGAAGGGATAAGTCACAGAAGGCTTTGGAAGTGAAGGTTTCTAGGTTTTGATTGATGTTGCAGCAAAGGGCTTCACAGTGGAAGAATGCCAAGCAAAAAAGGAGGCAACAGCACGCAGCTGTGGTCTGGAAACATGATCTGAGCAGGGGAGGTGTGTGCAGGGCAGGAGGGAGCTTAGCAGGGTTGGCAGAAGGGGCATTGAGATGCAGAGTGTTGCAGTTCTGATAGGAAGCTGGACGGGAAGGAGCATTGAGCAGAAGGGTGGGAAGGGTATGGATAGGAAGGTTGAAGATGAGAGCTGTTCATGGGTGAGGTAGCAACAGTGTCCTCAGCACCTGAGAAAATGAGTCACTGTGTGTGGAAGAAAGGCAAGAACATCTGGAGCTTCATCCAGATGTCCACAGGCAGATACTGTTCGTAGCTTGACCCGAAGAGGAGTTAGGTCTGGGACCAGTAAAAAGGTAGCAAATTCAGGGGCCATCACACAGGGAGCAGAAGGAAAGAGAAGGGCTCTGAGGCACTTAATCCTAGGATCACTCAGGTTGGAAGGCACCTCAGACGTCATCTGCTCCAACCTCCCACCATGAGCAGGGACACCTCTCAACCAGAATTGACTGCTCAAGGCCTCATCCAGCCTGGCCATCTCCAGGGAGGATGTTCCACATCCACAACCTCCCTGGGCAACCTGTTCTAGGGTCTGAGTGGGAGTTGATGACCATGAGGAGTTTCTTAGATGTAGTTATTTCTGTGTGTACATGTGCAGGCTTCTGGGAAAGCAGTGGCAGGAGATGTTTATGGAGCTGGTTTGGTAATTAAAGGCAATGCAATGAAATGCTCTAGGACATGAGGACTTCTGTTCTGGTAGAAGGTGTCCCAGTTTGGAACTGGATGATCTTTACAGGCTCACAGGATGTTAGGGACTAGAAGGGACCCAAGGAGATCATAGAGTCAAACCTCCCCACCAGAGCAGGACAATATTATCTAACAGAGATCACAGAGGAACACATGCAGACATCTTTGAGGTCCCTTCCAACCTAAACCATTCTATGACTTCAGAGAGGTTGTTGTCCTGTACCCTCTGCTGGTAAATAACTCCAGTTAGGGAGTTACAGGAAAGCTGGGGAGGGACTTTTAACAAGGGCTTGGAGTAATAGGATGAGAGGAACTGGATTGAAGCTTGAGGAGGGCAGATTTAAGCTGAAGATTAGGAAGCAATTCTTTACAGTGAGAGTGAGGAGATGCTGGAACAAGAGGAGTTGTGGATGCCCCTGACCCTGAAGGTGTTCAGGACCAGGCTGGATGAGACCTTGAGCAACCTGATCTAGGGAAAGTTGTCCATGCCCATGGCAGGGGAGTTGGAACTAGAAAAGCTTCCAAGGTTCCTTCCAACCCAAACCATTCCATGATTCTCTAATCATAGAATGGTTTAGGTTGGAAGGGACCTCAAAAGCTCAGCCAGTTCCAACCCCCTGCCACAGGAAGGGACTCATCCAACCTGGCCTTGAACACCTCCAGGGAGGTTGTGGAGCACAGAAGCACCGAATGTGATCTTCGATCACATTCGGTGCTTCTGTGCTCCACAGCCTCCCTGAACAACCTGTTCAGTATTGCTCAATCTCTTCTTTTGACCAGTTTTAGTACCTAGGTTGACTTTAAGTTTAAAATGACTTTATTTCTGGTTGTCACAGACTTCATTTCAATTAGTCTGTGAAAGAATGAAGTATTCCTATCACCTTCTGAACATGGCGTGTGTGGCTGACTGCTGCTCTCGATGGCTACCACCTAAACAGCTCTCAAATTGTTGGTTTCTTTCTTTTTTTTCCTACAGGGGTTTATATTGAAGAAGTCTTAAATAAATGGAAAGGAGACTATGAAAAACTGGAACATAACCACACTTACATCCAGTGGTTGGTCACTTCTTAACCTATTTCTGATTGCAAGCATGAGTTTGATGAAGTGTCCGTGCAGCACGAGCCATAAACATGCTTTTCTTCCAACAGGCTTTTCCCACTGAGGGAACAAGGTCTCAACTTCTATGCTAAAGAATTAACAACCTATGAAATTGAGGTAATGCAGATGGAGCTGAATGCTCCTCACATTCATTTCAATCCATGATTGCTCCCCTTTGGTTTATGTTGTTGAGGCTTGGAGCCGTTTGATACGAGGCGGGAGTGCGTTCTGGCTTTTAATGCCACTTGGAATGTTTGATCTCTTCTTTTGCTTTGTTAGGAGTTCAAGAAGACAAAAGAAGCAATTAGAAGGTTTCTTTTGGCTTACAAAATGATGTTGGAGTTTTTTGGCATCAAACTGATTGATAAAACTGGAAATGTAGCACGAGCTGCTAACTGGCAAGAAAGATTTCAGCATCTCAATGAGTAAGTGATGATGACATGCACCCCACTCTAGAATCATAGCATTGGAAGGGACCTCATGGGTTGGAAGGGACCTCATAGGTTAAAAGGGACCTCAAGGTCCAAGGGCCCTCAGCCTAAGAAAGACATGAACTTCATTGGAGCAAACCCAGAGGAGGGCTGTGAAGATGAGCAAAGGGCTGGAACCCTATGAGACCAGAGTGACAAGAGTTCATAGCATCATAGAATGGTTTAGGTTGGAAAGGACCTCAGAGCTCAGCCAGTTCCACCCCCCTGCCATAGGCAGGGACACCTTCTACTAGAACAGGCTGCTCAAGGTCTCATCCAGCCTGGCCTTGAACACCTTCCAGTCCCTGACCACTCTCTCTGTGAAAAAAACATTTTCCTAATGTCCAGTCTAAATCTCCCCAGCCTCAGCTTGAGGCCATTTCCCCTTGTTCTGTCTCCAATTACCTGTGAGAAGAGTCCAGCAGCAGCTTCTCCACAATGTCCCTTCAGGCAGTAGTAGGCAGCAATGAGGTCTCACTTTCAGCCTCCTCTTCCTCACACTAACCATCTCCAGCTCCCTCAGTCACTCCTCATATGATTTAATCTCTAGGCTCTTCACACTTTCCACTAGAGCAGATTGCTCAAGAATCACAGAATCATAGAATCAAGCAGGTTGGAAGAGAGCTCCAAGCTCACCCAGCCCTGGCCAACCAACCAGACCATGGCACTAAGTGCCCCAGCCAGGCTTGGCTTCAACACCTCCAGGGATGGCAACTCCACCACCTCCCTGGGGAAGCCCATTCCAGTCCCTGACTACTCTCTCTGTGAAAAAAACCTTTTCCTAATGTCCAATCTAAACCTCCTCAGCCGCAGCTTGAGGCCATTCCCCCTTGTTCTGTCTCCAGTTACCTGTGAGCAGAGCCCAGGAGCAGCCTCTCCACAATGTCCCTTCAGGTAGCTGTAGACATCAGTTGTTGCCAGACAGCTTAACTGGAGTGCTTCAGATGTGCACTAGGTCAGACTTCAGCCCAGCTTTCAGCAAATCCAATCTGTTGCTTTGCAATTCACTTTTGTCCCACGCAGATGAATCAAAATCTCTTTTCAGGTGTTGGGACCCCTCTGCCCTTTGAGCTGAAGATTGTTTTCTTGCAGTGTTTTGTTCTCCTCTGCCAATGCAAGCTTGTGGCTAGAGCTGCTGAGGCAGAATTTTGAGTGACTCATGGGAGTGATTTGTTAGTGGTTTGACTTAGTTATGAGCCAATATGAGTGTGGGCTCAGATAAAGCAGGTTTACCACTCAGGCTTTTTTACTCACTGCACACTTTTACACTCTTAGTTTCTGTATTCTGACCAGTGAGCAGCTCCATCCTTTTCAGTCAGGGGTTTGGACTCCTTTTACTTCATCTTTAGCACTAAGAATTTAGACATTTAAGTTTTACTGTTACTTAGGTGTACTTTGTGAGGGAAAGAGCTCTTCACAAGCACTTCCAGAAGACAGTTTGTTTATCTTAGATACTTCCTCTGAGGGTGGAACTTGCTCTCCAGAGGTGCTTCCTCTTCTCCCAGCACTGCATCAGCAGTGGAGGTCACTGAGCCACACAGAATGGTTTGGGTTGGAAGGGACCTTAAAGATCACCCAGTTGCAACCCTCCTGCCATGGACAGGGACACCTCCCACTCGACCAGGTTGCTTGAGGGTTCAGCCAACCTGGCCCTGAAGACCTCCAGGGAGGGAGCATCCACAGCCTCCGTGGGTGACCTGTGCCAGTGTCTCACCACCCTCACTGTGAAGAATTTCTTCCTAATCTCCAGTCTAAATCTCTCCTCAAGCTTCAATCCATCCCCTCTCATCTCACCACCCCAAACCCTTGTAAAGAGTCCCATAGGGCTGATGGAGCACTGGAACTGTCTGTCCAGAGAGGGGGTGGTGTGTCCATCACTGTCACCCTCACTGCCAAGAATTTCCTCTTAATCCTCTCCAGTCTAAGTCTGTGCCTGCCACAGCTCAAAGCCATTGCCTCTCACTCCAGAGTAGTTCTATCTCCTGGACTGGAGACTCAGCTTTTAGATAGCTTAAGTGCAGCAAATCCTGTTCTGTAGCCACATTAACACTACTGACCCATGCTTTCCAAAGTGGTGAGCTTTTCTCTTCAGAAAGAACACAGGCAGCAGAAGGAATCCCAATCAGTGCACACTTGGATTCCATTCCCCTTTTTTTTCAGCCTGCTGCCTCATTTCATTTTACAGACCCACATTTTCCCTCACAACATCCTAGCCAAGGAGCTGCTAGCAAGCCACAGCAGCTGTGAGAAATCAAAGACCAGAGAGCCTGAAATACACACCTGGAGTGATAAAAAGGAGGGAGAATTTGCAGTCCCAGTTCTGTATCTCTAAGGGTTGGGTTGGGTTGGTTGTTGGGGTGTTTTTTTCTGACTCAGTGGCATTTTTTCCACCTTTCTAAAGGTCTCAACACAACTACTTGAGGATCACTCGGATTCTGAAGAGTCTTGGTGAGCTTGGCTATGAGAGTTTCAAATCTCCCCTGGTAAAATTCATTCTTCACGAGGCTCTGGTGGAAGATACCATTCCCAACATCAAGCAGAGTGCTCTGGAATACTTTGTGTACACTATTAGAGACCGGCGAGAAAGGAGAAAACTCCTGAGGTTTGCCCAGCAACATTACACTCCCCCAGAGCATTTCATCTGGGGACCCCCAAGGAAACAAAAGGCAGAGGCAAACAAACCAAACAAAAAGCCAGCATCCCCAGTTTCTACTCACAACAGTTGCATCTCCAGGCATAAGAAAGCAAAAGAGCCTAAGAACGCAGGGAGTGGAAGCTCAGCTGGGAAACCAACTGAAGAGAGAAAGGCAGAACTCACCAAAAAAGGGGAAGACAATGAGCAGGGTGAAGAAGAACTGAGCTGTGATGCTGTTGGGCAGAACAGCAGTGAAAAGAACAGTGATGCTGATAGTGCTCAGCATTCAAAGGCAGAAGAGCCTCCTGGTTCCAGTCCAAGCAGAAAGGAGGACGCTTCCCATTCCAAAAGAGATGATGGAAACCTGAGCAATGACTCAGGCACTGTAGAGAAAGATTCATGTGGCACTGAGGACTCCTCAGGTAACACAGCAGCAGAGCTACAAGATCAGCTTGCTAAGGGTACACCATCAGAGGGGACCACCACAAAACCCAAGGATGAGCTCAAGTCTTGAGCCTGAGGTTAAACCAAACACCAAATCCTTCTTTCACGTTGAATGAAGCAATCTTTTCACTTCTCCTTCATTGGGGGGGGGGGGAGGGGCTGAATTTTTCCATCTGGTGTAGTATAAAATGTCCCTGAGACCCTGCTTGTTGCAAATGCATCAGATAAGGCTTCTCTTAGGTTAATGAATTTTGGGTTGGTTCATTTGCTTTTACAACCCTGAGTTTATCAGCAGTCAGCCAGGTGTGGCTCTTTAAAACATTGGGGGCTAATCAAAGCTAAATTCATTATCTTCTCCAGCCAGATTACACAGGGAAAAAATAACCTTACCCTTTTTTTTGCCACTGCCTTCACCCATGGGAGGGAGGGGGGTTAAAAAAAACCACCCCAAACCAACCAACCAAGCTGACTGAGTAGGAAGCCTTGGAACATGAGGATTTTTAAGTTGCTTTTGATATGCTTTACATGATGATTTATGAAGTGACTAAAAATCCTTTCAGGAGCACTTTTGTTTGGTTCTGTTTTTTCTCTGGAGGATATTTTGGGTTGGGGTATTTTTTAGGCACTCTGTTGGTGTTTAACAGCAGTATTTGCACAGTGTCTTTTTTTACCTTAGGGTTAGCATCCTGCCAGAGATACCAAGTACCAGATAGGAAGATATCCTATGGAATAAAAGTTGCACTTAGTGAAAACTGTAGCCACAGCTTTGGGAGCCAAGGGAAGATGCACTTCAGAGTTCTCTTAGGCCCTGTTAAAAGATTTCTCTTGACTCATTTGTTGCTACTGACTTTTGGGGGGGGAATCTCTTTGATGGCTCAGATTTGGTTTCAGTCAAAAGTGACATTACACAACTTGTTTTCTCTCCCCTCTGGGGAGGGACTTTTGAGGCTATCAGGTGTTTGACCAGGTTGGATGTGGCCTTGAGTGATCTCATTGCTCTCTACAGCTACCTTCAGGGAGCTGCAGACAGCAATGAGCTCTGCCCTGAGCCTCCTCTGCTGCAGGCTGCACACCCCCAGCTCCCTCAGCCTCTCCTCACAGGGCTGTGCTCCAGGCCCCTCCCCAGCCTTGCTGCCCTTCTCCAAACACCTCCCAGCACCTCAACAGCTCTCTGCAATTCAGGAGCCCAGAACTGGACACAGCACTGCAGGTGTTGCCTGAGCAGTGCTGAGCACAGGGGCAGAAGAACCTCCCTTGTCCTGCTGCCCACACTGCTCCTGAGCCAGCCCAGGATGCCATTGGCTCTGCTGCCCACCTGGGCACTGCTGCCTCCTCTGCAGCTCCTCTCTCCCAGCACCCCCAGGTCCTTTTCTGCGTGGCTGCTCTCAGCCACTCTGGCCCCAGCCTGTAGTGCTGCTTGGGGCTGTTGTGGCCAAAGTGTAGAACCCTGCACTTGGCCTTGTTCAGTCTCATCCCCTTGGCCTCTGCCCACCCATCCAGCCTGGCCAGGTCCCTCTGCAGGGCTCTGCTACCCTCCAACAGCTCCACAGCTGCTCCTAGCTTGGTGTCATCTGCAAACTTACTGATGCTGGACTCAATCCTCTGGTCCAGATCATTAGTTAAGATATAGACCATGACTGGTCCCAGCACTGATCCCTGGGGCACACCACCAGTGACAGCTGCCAGCTGGATGTGGCACCATTCAGCACCACTCTCTGGGCCTGGCCTTCCAACCAAAGTGGGAGACTCACTCTGAAATTCAGAGTCCAAGAGACCCCTGCAGCCCCCACATAAAGCACCTTTAAAACTCACAAATGCAAAGGAAATTGTTCCAACAGCTGAAACACACAGGTGAGGTAAGTCTCACTGCTTCAGTGATGAACTGCTGCAAGACTCCACACAGCTTGTCTCTGAAATCATCCAGGAAGGAGAAGGTTCTCCAGTGTGAAGGTCCTGAGGCACTGGAACAGGTCACAAGGAGGCTGTGGATGCCAAAGGACAGATGTAGCTAAGAAGTAAGGAGCAGGTTCTCCAGTGTGAAGGTCCTGAGGCACTGGAACAGGTCACACAGAGGCTGTGGATGCCAAAGGACAGATGTAGCTAAGAAGTAAGGAGCAGGTTCTCCAGTGTGAAGGTCCTGAGGCACTGGAACAGGTCACACAGAGGCTGTGGATGCCAAAGGACAGATGTAGCTAAGAAGTAAGGAGCAGGTTCTCCAGTGTGAAGGTCCTGAGGCACTGGAACAGGTCACACAGAGGCTGTGGATGCCAAAGGACAGATGTAGCTAAGAAGTAAGGAGCAGGCTCTCCGGTGTGAAGGTCCTGAGGCACTAGAACAGTCACACAGAGAGGTTATGAATACCCTCTCCCTAGAGGTGTCCAAAATTCATGGTGGGCAGGGCTTTGAGCAACCTGTGGGCTAGTGGGAGGTGTCCCTGCTCTTGGCAAGGGGACTGGATCTAGATGACCTCTAAGGACCCCTCCAACCTAAGCCATTCCTTGCTCCTATGCAGCCAACAACTTCATTGAGCAGCACAAAGGCAGTCAACCCACAGCAACTCCTGGCAGCTCAGACCTTTCCTTACCTTAACCTTGCTTTCCAAGCTGAAAAATGAAACTGCTTTCCAAGGAGTCTCCCTGTGGGGGGAAAAAAAACCCACCAGCAACAAGTGAAGAAGGTTTAATTAGGTCCAAGGATTTAGCTTAGCTGATAAAAATCTTGGCCTGCTTTTAAAATCCTTTGCTAGAGTTTATGCAATGCATTGGGATGGGGTTGAGGTTGGGTTGGGGCTTTCTTTTTGCAGGCACTGTTGTGTGGAGCTCCTTAATTTGAAAGCTTACTGAATGTGGGAAGAGCATTTGCAACTCAGCTGCTTCTTTCTGGCTTTATTTAGTGTATAAATCAGAGAGAATTCATGCACAGCTCCTGCCAGCCTGCCACGTTTAGGGAGCACTGCCTGTGGCTAGAAACATTCTGTGGCAGCTGTTTTGGGTCTCAGCAGGGAAACAGCCCCCAAAAACAGCCAAAAAGAGAGAGGGGGGGATGAAGGAGGAAAGGGAAGAGGAAGGGAGAGAGGAGAGGAGAGGAGAGGAGGAAAGGGAAAAAGGAGGGAGAGAGAGGAGGAGGAAAGGGAAAAGGGAGGGAGAGAGGGGAGGAGGAAAGGGAAGAGGGAGGGAGAGAGAGGGGAGGAGGAAAGGGAAGAGGGAGGGAGAGAGAGGGGAGGAGGAAAGGGAAGAGGGAGGGAGAGAGGGGAGGAGGAAAGGGAAGAGGGAGGGAGGGAGAGGGGAGGAGGAAAGGGAAGAGGGAGAGAGGGGAGGAGAAAAGGGAAGAGGGAAGGAAGAGAGGAGGAAAGAGGATGGAGAGGGGAAAAAAAGAGGAGAGGAAAAAATGAGAGAAAAGAAAGAGGAAAAAGAAACCTCACATTTTCAGGTCTCCAATTTCCTTTGAAACCTTAAACAAGGAAGTTTCTCCTTTATTTTTCTGCTTGTGAGGAAAGACTCAGAGCCCCGGGGCTGTTGGCACTGGAGAATCACAGACTCACAGAATCAGCCAGGTTGGAAGAGAGCTCCAAGCTCAGCCAGCCCAACCTAGCACCCAGCCCTGGCCAACTAACCAGACCATGGCACTAAGTGCCCCAGCCAGGCTTGGCTTCAACACCTCCTGAGATGGCAACTCCACCTGGGGCAGGACACACAGGGATGCATCCAGGTGGGGTTTGAAAGTCTGCAGAGAAGGAGACTCCACAACCTCTCTGGGCAGCCTGCTCCAGGGCTCTGGCACCCTCACTCTAAAGAAGTTTCTCCTCCTGTTGAGCTGAAACCTTCTCTGTTCCAGTTTGTATCCATTGCTCCTTGGCTTATTGCTGCTGACCACTAAGAAGAGCTTGGCCCCAGCCAGACGCTTGGCACCCACCCCTCAGGTATTTGTACACACTGATCAGATCCTCTCTCAGCCTTCTCTTCTCCAGCCTGAGCAGCCCCAGGGCTCTCAGTCTCTCTCCTTAGGGCAGATGCTCCAATCCCCCAATCATCCTCCTGGCTCTCTGCTGCACTCTCTCCAGCAGGTCCCTGTCCCTCTTGAACTGGGGACCCCAGAACTGGGCACAGTATTGCAGCTGTGGTCTCAGCAGGGCAGAGCAGAGGGGGAGAAGAACCTCCCTAGCCCTGCTGGCCACACTTTTCCTGCTGCAGCCCAGGATGCCATTGGCTCTCCTGGCCACAAGGGCACAGAACTTGCTTTTAAGAAAGGACACGAAGTGACTGCAATAAACCTTCTTGAGCTCCCCTCAGATGACTACCCTCAGGTATCAGAGTTTGTTTATGGTAACAAAGACCCCAATGCCATAAAGCCAGCAGGAATCTGTCCCACTGCTGCCCTCTTAGAAGCTTTGGATAAAATGCTGCTGACAAAATGTCAACCCTGAGATCTCTCCTGCAGCCATTAGGTAATTCAGGACTGCTGCTGACTCACAGCCACCTAAGGGTAAGTGGCTCCCTGGGGCAGGGCTGGGAGCACCAATGCCTGTTTCAGGACAGCAGATGTGGATGATGAAGTGATGGATGCCCAGGGGCACAGCCTCTGCTGACTCATTTGCTGTTCTGCTGCTGAGATCTTAGCAGCCCTACCAAGGAAAAGCCAAGGCAGAGAGTTTTTGCCAGGGCTTCACAAAGAGCTGTTCAGAGAGACTCAGAAGGATGATAAATGTATACAACGAGAGTCACCTTGTAGGTTCAAGGAGCTTTGCTGGAGAGAATCTGACTCTTCTGGGGCCTCTTTGCTGGAATTAGAGGTGGGACTGCCTCTGTTGAGTACATCCTTACCTCATCCACTTCATCAGGATTGATTTGGGATATTACATCAGGAGTGACCTTTTGGTGGGAGCAGGCTCAGAACAAAGGTGAAGGTAGGACTTTGGGCACAGGTTGCCCAGGGAGATTGTGGAGCACAGAAGCACAGAATGTGATCAAAGAAGGGAAGCAAGGTACAACATAGATATACAACCAGTTAGATGGCAGTGGATGGAGGCAGGTTCAGTGGTCAGGTGGCCATGTGGCAAAACCAGGAGCAGCAGGACCCAGGATGGTGCTGGCAGGCAGGCAGGGAGGGCAGAGAGAAAGAGAGGCAGCAATGCCTCTGGTTTTATAGGGGGTCTAAGACACAAAGTGGGAGTGAGCTAACCACTACAGCTGGGGGCAGGTTCAGAACACCCCCAGGGAGGAGTCAGGAGGACCTCAGATTAGGTTCAGACCACCCTCAGAAGGGTTAACCCTTTACAAATGTGCTCACAAATCTCTTCCTTCTCAGCTCTCCAACACTGTGATAGGCTCCCCAGAGATGTGGCTGAATCTCTGCCTCTGGAGGAGTTTGCAAGAGGCAGGGGTGTGGTGCTGAGGGACATGGTTTAGCATCAGCCTTGCAGAGCTTGAGAATGCTTGGGCTCAGTGATCTTAAAAGCCTTTTCCAACTGAAGCTATTCTAAGGTCTCTTTTTCCCCCCTCATCAGCTGTGTTGCTCAAACCAACAACTACTACTGCAGCTCAGACATCTCCAAGATCAGGTCTGTAGACTTCAATCCTATGATTCCATGGAATCAGTGGCTTCCTGGTTTCCTGAGCTTCCAAGCATGCCCTCCATGTTCACTCTGAAGGGAGCTTGGTGCTGCTCAGACATTTTTGGCCTCCACATTCTTCACAGAATCACAGAACTCTTTTGGTTGGAAAAGACCTCTGAGACTGAGCCAATTGTTGACTCATCCAGCCCATCCTAGCAGCCAGCCCTGGCCAATCAGCCAGATGACAGCACTAAGTGCCTCGTCCAGCCTTCTCTTAAACACCTTCAGGGATGGGGACTCCACCACCTCCCTGAGCAGCCCATTCCAGTGCCAATCACTCTTGCTGTGAAGAACTTCCTCCTAACATCCAGCCTGAACCTGCCCTGGTGCAGCTTGAGGTCCCCTTGTTCTGTTGCTGGCTGCCTGGCAGCAGAGCCCAACCCCACCTGGCTACAGCCTCCCTGCAGGCAGCTGCAGGCAGCAATGAGCTCTGCCCTGAGCCTCCTCTGCTGCAGGCTGCACACCCCCAGCTCCCTCAGCCTCTCCTCACAGGGCTCTGCTCCAGGCCCCTCCCCAGCCTTGCTGCCCTTCTCCTAACACCTTCCAGCACCTCAACATCTCTCTTGAATGGAGGAGCCCAGAACTGGACACAGCACTCAAGATGTGGCCTGAGCAGTGCTGAGTACAGGGGCAGAAGAACCTCCCTTGTCCTGCTGCCCACACTGCTCCTGAGCCAGGCCAGGATGCCATTGGCCTTCTTGGCCACCTGGGCACACTGCTGGCTCATGTTCAGCTGCCAACCAGTACCCCCAGCTCCCTCTCTGCCTGGCTGCTCTGTCCCACTCTTTTCATTGTGCCTAAGTAAACAGATGCACATGCAGCAGACCTAAGGCTCATGGCATGAGCAGCACCTCTGGTGCCACAGCTGCTCTGCTCCATGCCTGGGGTGTCTGAGAGAAACCAGCTGTATAGAAGAGTAGAGATTGCCTGGAAACATCTGCAAAGATGAGAATATGTGATGAAAGAAAGATGCTCAGAGGGCTGCAGAACCTCTCCTGTGAAGACAGGCTGAGAGAGTTGGAGTTGTTCAGCACGAAGAAGAGAAGGCTCTGGGGACATCTTAGAGCTGCATTTCAGTATCTGAAGAGAACCTATGGGAAGGCTGGGGAGGGACTGTTTAGAAGAGCTTGGAGTGATAGGATGAGGGGCAATGGTTTGAAACTGGAGCAAGGGAGACTTAGGCTGGACATCAGGAAGAAGTTCTGTGCCATAAGAGTGGGGAAACACTGCACAGGCAGCCCAGGGATGGGACTGAGGAGCCACCCCTGGAGACATTCAAGATCAGACTCAACGTGGCCCTGTGCAGCCTGCTCTAGTTGGAGGTGTCCCTGCTGCCTTTGAGGGTGCCTTCCAAGGCAGTGCAGTCTGTGACTCCCCCCATATCAGAGCCCCTTGTCTGAGCCTGGGGCAGCTGCGTTGTGCCTTCCTCGGCTCCATCTGGAGTTTCACACAGCCACTTCCCTGGGGATCTTTTCTTTGTCACTGCTATTCCTCTGTTGCTTCTTTAAAATAGAAGCAGAGTTTAATTTTTCAGCAGCACATCCTGAAGCCACTAAACTCAGTCTTTTTAATCCCACTCTATCAATATTAAATGTAACTCCCATGCTCTGCAGCCTGAGTGCAGGAGAGAGGGGGGTGAGGATAGGATTATTGCCTGATAGCTTTATTCAGCATCCCCAAAGCTCCACGTGCATAATCTGGAAGTCTCTGTGGTCTAACTATGAGGTTTTAGTAGAAAAAATCACAGAATCAGACAGGTTGGAAAATACCTTCAAGATCCTGGTCTCCAGGCTGGCGACACATGGGTTGGATGGGTGGGCACTGGATGGATAAAGAACTGGCTTGATGGCTGCACCCAAAGAGTGGCTGTCAATGGCTCCATGGCCAAGTGGAGGCCTGTGACAAGTGGAGTCCCTCAGGGATCAGTCCTGGGAGTAGGCTTTGTGGGTGCCATGGACAGAGGCACTGAGTGCAGCCTCAGCAGGTTTGCTGCCCACACCAAGCTGTGTGGTGCAGCAGCCAGGCTGGAGGGCAGGGATCCAGCCAGAGGGACCTGGGCAGGCTGCAGAGCTGGGCACAAGCCAAGCTCAGGAGGGTCAACAAGACCAAGTGCAAGGTCCTGCAGCTGGGTCAAGGCAATCCCAAGCATAACTCCAGGCTGGGCAGGGACTGGCTGGAGAGCAGCCCTGAGGAGAGGGACTGGGGGTGCTGCTGGAGGAGAAGCTCAAGAGGAGCCAGCAGTGTGCACTTGCAGCCCAGAAAGCCAAGCAGAGCCTGGGCTGCAGCAGCAGCAGTGTGGCCAGCAGGGCCAGGGAGGGGATTCTCCCCCTCTGCTCTGCTGTGCTGAGACCCCACCTGGAGTCCTGCATCCAGCTCTGGAGCCCCTGGGACAAGAGGGCTGTGGAGATGCTGGAGAGTGTCCAGAGCAGGGCCAGGAGGATGCTGAGAGGCTGCAGCAGCTCTGCTGTGAGCACAGCCTGAAAGAGTTGGGGCTGTGCAGGCTGGAGCAGAGGAGGCTCCCAAGTGACCTTCTTGTGGCCTTCCAGGATCTGAAGGGGGCTACAAAAAAGCTGGGGAGGTCTCCTGGAAGCCTTCTCCAGGCTGCAGAGCCCCAACTCTCTCAGCTTATCCTCAGAGCAGAGCTGCTGCATCTGAGCATCTTAGTGGCTTCCTTTGGACTGGCTCCAACAGTTCCATGTCCTTCTTGTGTTGGGGGCTCCAGAACTACACACAGTACATCCCCAACTAGATCAGGTTGCTCAGAGCCCCATTGAGTGTGACCACAAATGTCTCCAGGCATGGAGCTTCCACCACCTCCCAAGTCTGGAGGGGTGACACCAACAGGTCATCCCAGAAGACAATTAATTGGGAAAGGCTTTGATGGCAGTGCTTGATCCAGCCTGTGAGGTAGCTCATCAATCATCTCTTCCCACAACACACTGAAATCAAAGCTTATGGCAGCCTGAGGTGAAGTGGGTCCAGAATTTGGCATTAATATGAGCAAACCTTAATGGAAGAGAAATAAAACCAAGATCCAGGCAAGCAGCTTGGTGTGGGCTCATGAGCTGAAGGAGCCTGCTGGATCCAGAACCTAAGGATTCCTTCAGAGGGCAGCTTTCATGGCATCCCTGAGGAGCTTCCTAAGGAATATTATAAGAAATACTATAGCTGGCTTAGAAAATTACTGTGGGGACCAGAGGCAAAGCCAATCTTGCATTAGCCTTGCCAGCTTCTACTGCTCTTTGCTACTGCTCTCCTCTCCAACCCCTTTATTAAGGGTTTTCAAGTGCCATTTTCCAATTACACAGGGCTAAAATTTGTCCATCAGGATGAGAAATCCTATTTAAGTGGCTTTAACCTCTTGCAATAAGGAGAGGCACAGTGAGCTGTTAACCTTGCTCTGTTCCCAGACTCGTTCTGCTGTTGTGAGCTGTTCAGAGAGTAATTTGGTACAGTGGCTTGAGGTAGATCTGGTGGACTCTGATAGTTTACAGTCCCAGTTCTGGCACTTTTTCTTCTTGGGAAAGCCCTTTGGCATTTTTCTATCCCTTCCTTCACACATACAGAACAGAAACTGGAGGAGCCAAAGAGGAATCAAAGAGATATCAGCACCCCAGAGAGCTTCTCCCCTGCCATTGTGCTGCTCTAAGCTATTCCTTCCACAGTCATAGAATCAAGCAGGTTGGAAGAGACCTCCAAGCTCAGCCACTCAACCTAGCACCCAGCCCTGGGCAAGCAACCAGACCATGGCACTAAGTGCCCCAGCCAGGCTTGGCTGCAACATCTCCAGGCACAGCCACTCCACCACCTCCCTGGGCAGCCCATTCCAGTGCCAATCACTCTCTCTGTGACTTGGTGATCTTAAAGGTTGAAACACTTCTGTGGCTGGGGTCCTGCTGGCTGCAGTGCACTTGTTCTGTGGACAAGAGCTGCAGCCTATTAAGCTGTCAGCCTGGTGAGCTTTGTACCAACTGAAAACTCCTTTTCCAGTGAGAGTGGAGGAAAGGGCATCACACAAAGCAGTTCCTCTGCAGGAGGAGACTGTGCTTATCTAGGGCCTGCTTTTGATCCCGAGGTACTTTAGACTGTATCTGAAATGTTAGGCCAATGAGATAGTGCAAGAAGCAGGCTGTTATTTTGTCAGCAAGGGCTGAAGGCTGCAGGAGCTTCCACACTGACTCCTCTCACTGCCATGTCAGCATCAGCACAGCCTCAGACTAATTCAATTTTCTTCTCCCTACACCATCATGTCCAAAGGAAGTGTTCAGAGTGCTTCAATGTCTTCAGCTCCCCTGCACATTTGGGTCCCTCTCAGAGGGTGATGCCTTCAGGTCCGACCCTGTCAGCTCCACTGAGCACAGACAGCAGCAGAGCTGCCACAGGAGCTGATGGATGTCACTGTTTCCCCTTGCTCTTCCTATTGCTCTGCTTCTGAAAGGACTTTCAATTTGGTAGTGTCTAGGGTCCAACTTGCAGGGATTGGAGATACAGAATTCCCTGAGTTAAGGTTATTAAATCAATCTGCTTCAGTGAAGGATGAAGCAGACTGGAGAAAGGAGTGGTTATTGCACAGGCCCTGTGGGCTTAGGGCATCAGGAGGTGAAAGGCAATCATTTAATACAGCTCATTTTAGAATGCTTGCAAAAACTGAGTCATCTTCATCACCTGAGATCATTTTGGATCTATCAGAGCTTATCCAAAGACTAAAGGAGTTCAAACCAAGTGGGTTTTTCTTAATGTGAAAAGGGTTGGGCATGGTTAGCAGAGGTGAGTGAACACTGAAGTCCTGCACTTAGAACCATAGAATCAGTCAGGGTTGGAAGGGAGCACAAGGAGCAGCCAGTGCCAACCCCCCTGCCATGCCCAGGGACACCCTACCCTAGAGCAGGCTGCACACAGCCTCAGCCAGCCTGGCCTTAAACACCTCCAGCCATGGGGCCTCAGCCACCTCCCTGGCAACCCATTCCAGCCTCTCACCACTCTCCTGCTCAACAACTTCCTCCTCACCTCCAGCCTCACTCTCCCCACCTCCAGCTTTGCTCCATTGCCCCCAGTCCTGCCACTCACTGACAGCCTAAAAAGTCCCTCCTCAGCTTTTTTGGAGCCCCCTTCAGATGCTGGCAGGCCACAAGAAGGTCCCCTGGGAGCCTCCTCTGCTCCAGCCTGCACAGCCCCAACTCTTTCAGTCTGTGCTCTTAACAGATTCATGATTCACCTGTTTTTCTCTTCCAGCTATCAAGTATGTGCCACACACATAAAGGTGAAGATCCTGCCAAGAAGAGCTCAGAGCCATCTTTGGCATAAGCTGGTGAGGAAGGGAGGAGGAGATGGGAAGGGCAGGAGCTGCTGCTGCTGACACAGTTGGTGGGAAGAGATTCTCTAAAGCACTTTGGAAGACCTGAGAGCACTGACAGGATGGATTTGGGGTGTAGGACAGATGGCCCTGGATGGGTGGGAGGGGAGGACAATAGGAGACAAGAGGCTGGCTGCCTTTAGTGAAAAGATGCAAAGAGGACACGGGCAGCTAAGCTGCTTAGGAAAGCAGGACTGGCACCCAGATCTAGGCTGTGCCATGAACCCTGCGACCAAGCAGCAGCCTGAGGCAGCAACAGGCACCACAGGTTGGTTGCACAGCTGGAGGCAGAGCTTCACACTGCTCCCACTGCTAGCGTTTGTAAGGCATCACCGAACGGCAGGGGTTGGGAGGGACCTCCAAAGATCATCCAGTCCAGCCCCCCTGCCAGAGCAGCATCCCCCAGGGCAGGGCACACAGGAATGCATTCAGCTGGGTTTGGAATCCTTCCAGAGAAGGAGACTCCACAGCCTCTCTGGGCAGCCTGCAGCTTTCCCTTCTGTTCCCATGGTACCTCCTCTGCTCCAGCTTGCCCCCAGTGCCCCTTGTCCTGTCCTTGGCCATCCCTGAGCAGAGCCTGGCTCTGTCCTCCTGCCACTGCCCTGCACATCTTTAGCACAGCACTGAGGGCAGCCCTCAGGCTCCTCTGCTCCAAGCTCCCAGCCCCAGCTCCCTCAGCCTGTGCTCACAGGAGATGTTCCACTGCCTGCAGCAGCTTTGCAGCCCTGGGCTGGATGCTTCCAAGCTGTTCTCTGAGGTCCTTCTTGACTTGAGTGGCCCAGAACTGGGCACAATATCCCAGGCAAGCAGCAACAGAAGAAGGGGACACAGTCTCAAGCTGTGCCAGGGCAGGTCTAGGCTGGATGTTAGCAGGAAGTTGTTGTCAGAGAGAGTGATTGGCATTGGAATGGGCTGCCCAGGGAGGTGGTGGAGTCTGTGTGGCTGGAGGTGTTGAAGCCAAGCCTGGCTGGGGCACTTAGTGCCATGGTCTGGTTGGTTGGGCAGGGCTGGGTGCTAGGTTGGGCTGGCTGAGCTTGGAGCTCTCTTCCAACCTGCTGATTCTATGATTCTGTGTTTGTTTGTATGATTCCAGATGTGGCCTCAGCAAGGCAGAGTAGAGAGGGAGCAGAACCTGTATCCATGTACTAACCACAGCCCTTCTAATCCACCCCAGGACACCCTTGGCCTTCTTGGCCACAAGGGCACATTGCTGGCATCCTCTGTTGCCCACCAGGACTCCCAGGTGCTGTTCCCTTGTGCTGCTCATCCCCAGATCAGCACCCATGAGGTTGTTCTTTCCTAGATACAGAACTACCACAGATTATTATCTTTTGTTTCTCTCTCCTTTTGGTACTAACCTCATTCCCACAGCTGGGATGGGAAGTGAACCAGATAGCAGAACTCATAAAGCTTCCCTGCTTTATTTCACATCACAACCCCTAGCCTAAAATGAAATACACAGACAGAATGATGAGCAATCTCCTGCTTTCCTTTCAGTCTTTAGTGTCTGCAGGGTTTTTTTTCCCCCTCCTACCATGTGAAAAAATTCTTTCTGTCTCCTCACGCTGTGCATTATAAGGACGATGCCTCCAGGGACAGCTGAAAGGAGCACCAGCCCCGTACCAAAGGAGCCAGAAACATTCCCAGTCCCACAGAAGTGATAAAGAATAAAGCTGACAGGCAGGTGGCTGAGAGATTCCCCTGCTGCCACGGTTGGGATGGAAGAGGAATAGGCCCACGTGCCTGCTGTCCACACCATAGCCTGACCACCCAACCTGTGCCTTACCTGCAGCAGCTCTGCCCCCAGCCACATCTGTGCTGCCTCACTCACTGGGTGGTTCCACAGCCTTGCTCTTTGCCCTCCTGCTTCCCATGAGCTATGGATCATGCAGAGGAATCCAAACCTATCTATGGCTCTTCATCAGCTTTTGCTGTCTCCTCTAGGTGGAATCATTAAGCTGGGGAAAGGCCCAGGGGGAGGTTGCTCTCTTCTCTCAGGTGGCCAGCACCAGAACAAGAGGACACAGCCTCAGGCTGTGCCAGGGGAGATTTAGGCTGGAGGTGAGGAGAAAGTTCTTCCCTGAGAGAGTCATTGGACACTGGAATGGGCTGCCCGGGGAGGTGGTGGAGTCGCCGTCCCTGGAGCTGTTCAAGGCAGGACTGGACGTGGCACTTGGTGCCATGGTCTGGCCTTGAGCTCTGTGGTAAAGGGTTGGACTTGATGATCTGTGAGGTCTCTTCCAACCTTGGTGATACTGTGATACTGTGGCCTCTAAGATCATCCACTCCAACCACCAACCCAACCCCACCGTGCCCACTAAACCCTGTCCCAAAGTGCCATGGCCACAGGTTCTTGGAGCACCTCCAGGGATGGGGACTCCACCACCTCCCTGGGCAGCCTGTGCCAGTCCCTGATCACCCTTTCAGTAAAGAGTTTTTCCTACCTCCCCTGGTACAACTTGAGGCCATTTCTGCTCATCTCATCACTTGTTACTTGGAAGAAGAGACCAGTCCCTGCCTCATTCCAACCAGGGAGCTGTAGAGAGCAAAGGGGTCTCACCTCAGCCTTCTCTTCTCCAGACTAAACAGTCCCAGCTCCCACAGCCTCTGCTCACAGGAGGTCTAGCCTCCTCACCAGCTTCTCTACCCTTCTCTGGACACAGGTAGGAATGTGTGGGGTAATCAAACAGCCTTGAGCAAGCCAGGAGCCCTCTTTGACTGCTCTCAGAGTGACTCCATGCATTTTGCAGAGCTAATCTGCACCATTCAGCTATGATGGAATGCAGCAGAGGCAGAAGCCAGGCAGAGCAGTTTGGTATTGTCCACCAGGGAGAGGGAAGAGCAAGCAGCATCTTTCTTCCTTGTTCAGCTGGGGTTTGGCTGAGGCAAAGGCAGCAAGACTGACACTAAGCAGCTAAATAATCCACATTGGAACAAAGAGATCTCTGGAGAGAGATCTTCCCATCTGCATTATGTCTCCTGCAGTACCGGAGTAAAAGATGGAGTTTCCTTAGGTACACCTCCTGGGAAACATTCACACAGGCTCACAGGATGGCAGGGGTGGGAAGGGACCTCCACAGATCACTGAGTCCAGCCCCCCTGCCAGAGCAGGACCTGACAATCTAGCACAGGTTGTGCATGAATGCATCCAGACAGGCCTGGAAAGGCTCCAGAGAAGGAGACTCCACAACCTCTCTGAGCAGCCTGTGCCATGAATCTGCCTCTATCCCACTTGTCCCCCCAAAATCTGCCTTTATTAAACGTTGCTGCTTCATTTCAGAGTAGACCCATCAAGCCTGCAGGACTCACCCAACTGCTTTTAGAGCCCCTTGCCTACTCCCACACTTCTCAGTGCCAAATGCCCTGCACAGATGCTGATTTGATGCTGAGTCCTTGCACACAAAGGCAAATACTCTCTTGTCAGTTCTACCACAGGCACAAAATGACATCCTGTGGAGCTGACAGCTGTGCTGGACCTCCTTTGTGTTGGCATCAGCAGGCCTGTGGGCAGCTTCTGTGTTGCCCTCCAGCTTGGCCACCAGCCCTGCAGCACAGCAAGGACAAGGAAGCTCTTCGAAGTGCTGGGACTTGTGGGAGAGGTTTTGGTACCTCTGCTCCTCTGCTAAGCCTGTAATCCTTCCTCAGCTGAGATGAAATAGCCTCTGACACAGGGAGCAAAGAGATCTCTTTGGGGACATGCAAATGTGTCCTATTTTGCTCCTTAGGCTGTGAGAGTCTCAGGCTAGAGAAGAACATTTGCTATTCCTGCAGAGCAGAGACAGGTTTTAGCTGAGGCCTCTTGCTGAGTCTATGACACCCAGCAGCAGAGGCTTCTCTGACAGAAGTGTGTTGGGAATGATAGGAATTTGCCTTGGAAAAACAGCCAAGCCCTCAAAAGAGGAGGGTGCCAAGGTGCATGTGTGGGAACAGGAGCCTCTGAGTGTGAGCTCCAGCCCACAGGTCTGAACCAGGGCAGGTTTAGATTGGACATGAGGGAGGATTTATTTCCTTCAAGCACTGAAGGAGAGGTTTAGATTGGATATTAAGAAAAAACTGTTTCCTGCCAGAGTGGCCAAGCACTGGCACAGGCTGCCCAGGGAGGTGGTGGAGTCACCATCCACAGAGGTGTTCAAGACCATGGCACTAAGTGCCCCAGCCAGGCTTGGCTTCAACACCTCCAGCCACACAGACTCCACCACCTCCCTGGGCAGCCCATTCCAGTGCCAATCACTCCTAACATCCAGCCTAGACCTTGAGGCTGTGTCCCCTTGTTCTGCTGCTGGCTGCCTGGCAGCAGAGCCCAACCCCACCTGGCTACAGCCTCCCTGCAGGCAGCTGCAGGCAGCAATGAGCTCTGCCCTGAGCCTCCTCTGCTGCAGGCTGCACACCCCCAGCTCCCTCAGCCTCTCCTCACAGGGCTCTGCTCCAGGCCCCTCCCCAGCCTTGCTGCCCTTCTCTGAACACCTTCCAGCACCTCAACATCTCTCTGCAATGGAGGAGCCCAGAACTGGACACAGCACTCCAGGGGTGGCCTGAGCAGTGCTGAGCACAGGGGCACAAGAACCTCCCTTGTCCTGCTGCCCACACTGCTCCTGAGCCAGCCCAGGATGCCATTGGCTCTGCTGCCCACCTGGGCACTGCTGCCTCCTCTGCAGCTCCTCTCTCCCAGCACCCCCAGCTCCCTCTCTGCCTGGCTGCTCTCAGCCACTCTGTCCCCAGCCTGAAGTGCTGCCTGGGGTTGTTGTGGCCAAAGTGTAGAACCCTGCACTTGGCCTTGTTCAGTCTCATCCCATTGGCCTCTGCCCACCCATCCAGCCACTGGGGAAGGCAGGGATGTCTTGAGAAGAGCTTTAAACAGGATCAGAGCCTCACTGCTGGGTGAGTGCAGCAGGGAGAAAGAGCAGAAAAAAGAGTTTGCAGCCTCTGGTGAGGAAGTCAGAGAAGAGAACCTTCAAAGCTGGCAGCTTGGTAACAAAAGGCACAAAGGTGACAGGTTCTGAAACAGAAGTAGGACAAGGTGAAACTGTGCCAAACCTCAGCTGTGAGCTGCAGCATCTCAGGTTCAGCAGCTTGTAAAGGCTTTCATCAGGCTGGAAGAACTGGGCTGCTGGCTTGGGAACATGCTGGCTCTGCTCTCCTCTTTTGATAGATTGAAAGGAGCAACACAGGCAAAAAGGAACCAAAAGTGTTACAGCAGGCTTGGGAGGGGAGGATCTGAGTGGCAGGGGGTAAAGCATGTGATAAAAGAGCTACTGGATTGAAATGTGGCCTGGGTGTTTGAAGAGAGGAGAGAAATAAACCACACAGTGGAGAAAATGGACTCTCAAGTTGCAGCAGGGGAGGTTTAGAGTCATAGAACGGTCTGGGTTGGAAGGCACCTCTGAAGATCATCTTGTCCAACCCCTTCTGCAGTAAGTAGGATGGGAATCATAGGATCAAGCAGGTTGGAAGAGAGCTCCAAGCTCAGCCAGCCCAACCTAGCACCCAGCCCTGCCCAACCAACCAGACCATGGCACTAAGTGCCCCAGCCAGGCTTGGCTTCAACACCTCCAGCCACACAGACTCCACCACCTCCCTGGGCAGCCCATTCCAGTGCCAATCACTCTCTCTGCCAACAGCTTCCTCCTAACATCCAGCCTAGACCTTGAGGCTGTGTCCCCTTGTTCTATTGCTGGGTGCCTGGCAGCAGAGCCCAACCCCACCTGGCTACAGCCTCCCTGCAGGCAGCTGCAGGCAGCAATGAGCTCTGCCCTGAGCCTCCTCTGCTGCAGGCTGCACATCCCCAGCTCCCTCAGCCTCTCCTCACAGGGCTGTGCTCCAGGCCCCTCCCCAGCCTTGCTGCCCTTCTCCAAACACCTCCCAGCACCTCAACATCTCTCTGCAATTGAGGAGCCCAGAAGTGGACACAGCACTGCAGGGGTGGCCTGAGCAGTGCTGAAGCTGCATATTAGGAAAAAAAATCATCACCCAAGGGGTCATGGTGGAGTCACCACCCCTGGAGGTGTTATTTGGATGAGGAGCTTCAGGATGTGGGCTAAGGATTGTGTGTAGGGAGATGCTAGGTTCTGGCTGAGGTCTCTTCCAAGCAGGCACCTCTATGGTTCTGTAGTGTCCAGGGCAACACTGTGGCAGCAGCAGGGAGTGATTCTGGCAAGAGAAGGAGTTGTGGTTTCCCTCAGTGAAGCCCATCATTAGATATCCAAGGGGAGACAGCAAACACTGCCCAAATGTCAGAGCTCAGTGAAAATGAGCAAGGGCAGAAACAAGCTTTGGAACTGCAGGGAGCTACAGTGGTTGGGAAGCCAAAGCTGTAGCTAATCATGGAAGGCTTAAAGGGGGAGGATGTTTCCTGAGGTGATTAGATGCTTTCTATCCAAATTTACTACAAGAGTGAGCAAAGTGGAAGAACAAAGACTATTTTGGTGAGGATCTCAACTTCCCAGGTAGAATGATGTTTTAATAGGCCTTGCTAATGCTTAATTACAGCTGGGTCTTTATTAAGGCTCTTAAGGAGAGCTCTTTGTGATGCTTCACAGTGGAACAATGTCACTATTGTAACAGCAACTCAGCATCTTCATCTTTCTCTCATCCTACCAAGAAGTGGAAAGAAGGAGCTATTGTTTCAGAAACCAAAGCTAGATCAAAGGCAGGACAGGTTGAACATAAGGCTACAATTAAAAAGAATAAAAACCTTGTGATAGGGGGAGGGAAAAAAAAGCTTTCGTGGTGGAAACGAAGGAGCCAGAAGTTTGCAAGGCCTTAACCTGTAATTATTGCTAATAGCTTAGCTTTAATTGAGTGCTTTTCACTTGGAAAGCCCCCAGGATGGTTTAGAGGCTCTCTTGCAAACCTAAGAGTTTTCATTCTGAGCTTCTCAGCTACTGGGCAAGCAGCAGCAGCAGCTGCTGAATTGCAGAGAGATGTTGAGGTGCTGGAAGGTGTTTGGAGAAGGGCAGCAAGGCTGGGGAGGGGCCTGGAGCAGAGCCCTGTGAGGAGAGGCTGAGGGAGCTGGGGGTGTGCAGCCTGCAGCAGAGGAGGCTCAGGGCAGAGCTCATTGCTGTCTGCAGCTGCCTGCAGGGAGGCTGTAGCCAGGTGGGGTTGGGCTCTGCTGCCAGGCAGCCAGCAACAGAAGAAGGGGACACAGCCTCAAGCTGTGCCAGGGGAGGTCTAGGCTGGATGTTAGGAGGAAGTTGTTGGCAGGGAGAGTGATTGGCATTGGAATGGGCTGCCCAGGGAGGTGGTGGAGTCGCTGTGCCTGGAGGTGTTGAAGCCAAGCCTGGCTGGGGCACTTAGTGCCATGGTCTGGTTGGTTGGCCAGGGCTGGGTGCTAGGTTGGACTGAATGAACTTGGAGCTCTCTTCCAGCCTGCCTGATTCTATGATGACTCTATGGACTCTGAGGCTGTACCTGCCTCTTCTTTTAAGGACACAGACAGGAGGAGGCAGCAGCTCAGAGCTCCATGGATGGTGTGAACGGCTGCAGAGGGAGGGCTGCTTGCAGAGCCAAAGATAATGCAGTGCTTCACATCCCTTCAGAAGAGAAAGCTGAGACCAGAGGCAGGGGGAGGAAGAATGAACATGGAGCTCTTGTGCTGGCTGTGATTTCAACAATATCACTTCAATTACAAAAGCTCCATAAACAGCAGGAGAACCACAAGGGCAGCAGTAAAAGGAAATGCATCCACATGAGTCCTGATTTAGCAGATCAGGCATTTTTAGGAGAGGATGCTTCATTGCTGCCATTGCTATGGGAATAAAGAGGAGGGGAAATAAGAAGAGCTTCCTGAATTCCCTCTGATTAATCCCCTCTATCTTTTCTTGTCTATTAGCACGAGTTCAAGAATAGCTGCTAGACATAACAGTCTGCCAGCACAAAGAGGTGGCTGGGGGGGGGGGGGGGGGAGTTTTATATCCTCATTAGGCAACTGCAGAAAATGCAATTTCTCTGATGCTTGCAGAAGGAGTATGCTGGATGCAGCAGCCTAAAGCAGTGGCAGTGCTTGCTGTACAGAGCACCACATTATCAGTTTGGCCTCCTGAACACTTTCTGCCCACTGCCCTTTACAGCAAGCCCAAAAGCTTGTTTTGAATAGAGTGAATTTCCTAAGAGAAAAGAAGAATGGACTTAGACCTGGTGTGAAAACAGTGGGAGAGAGAAAACCACTACTGTGGTTGGACACTCAGCACCAAGAAGCTATGTCTTGCTTCCTCCTGGCTCCTTGCATTGAGCCATAGCATCACAGCGTGGCCAGAGGGACAAGGGAGGTTCTTCTGCCCATCCTCAGCATTGCTCAGGCCACACCTGGAGTGCTGTGTCCACTTCTGGGCTCCTCAATTCAAGAGAGATGCTGAGGTGCTGGAAGGTGTTTGGAGAAGGGCAGCAAGGCTGGGGAGGGGCCTGGAGCACAGCCCTGTGAGGAGAGGCTGAGGGAGCTGGGGGGGTGCAGCCTGCAGCAGAGGAGGCTCAGGGCAGAGCTCATTGCTGCCTGCAGCTGCCTGCAGGGAGGCTGTAGCCAGGTGGGGTTGGGCTCTGCTGCCAGGCAGCCAGCAACAGAACAAGGGGACCTCAAGCTGCACCAGGGCAGGATGGATGTTAGGAGGAAGTTCTTCACAGCAAGAGTGATTGGCACTGGAATGGGCTGCCCAGGGAGGTGGTGGAGTCCCCATCCCTGGAGGTGTCTCAAAAGAGGCTGGATGAGGCACTCAGTGCCATGGGTTAGCTGTAAGGTGCCAGGTGATAGCTGGACTCGATCTTGAAGGTCTTTTCCAACCTGATTAGTTCTGTGATTCTTTATTAACTACATTTGTAAGCTTACCTGAGAAACAAACCCAACAAAATGGCCTGCCTTTGCCTGGGTGCATTTCCTCTGCTTTACCAGGATTAATGATGCTGTCAGTTTTTACTTCATTAACAAACCAATCCCATGCAGTTCTCAGATTGAGGCCAGGCACCCCTCACATATCATTACCTGGGTCATCCTGCTTGCAGCATGGATGTTTGCAGTGTCAGAGCACCACAGAAGTGTTTTGGTTGGAAAGGAACTTCTAATGTCAAGCCAAACTGCTGACCCAACACCACCAGGCTTGCTAAGCCATGCCCAAAGCTGCCATGTCCACACATTTCTGGGACATCTCCAGGGCTAGGGACTCCAACACCTCCCTGGGCAGCCTGTACCAATGCCTGACCAATCCTGCAGCAAGGAAATGTTTCCTAACACCCAATCTAAACCTGTCCTGGCACAACTTGAACCCATTTTCTGTTGCTAATTGCTAAGGAGAAGAGCCCAGCCCCTACCTAACTACAATCAGCCTTCAGTTACTTGCTCTCTACAAGGTCTCTCCTCAGGCTCCTCTTCTCCAGACTAAATAAGCCCAGTTCCTTCAGCCACTTCTCACAAGACTTCACCTTTGTTGCCCTCCTCTGGGCATCCTGGGAGCAGAGCCATTACAGAATCTCCTTTCTCCTTCAAACAATCTTGACACTCTACTCTGGTAAGAGCCCATCTGGAGTACTGTGTCCAGCCATGGGACCCCCAACACTAGAGGGCCATGGACCTGCTGGAGTGGATCCACAGGAGTGCCACAAAGATGATCAGAAAGCTGTGGAAACAGGCTCAGAGAGTTGGGGCTGCTCAGTCTGAGGAAGGGAAGGCTCTGGGATGACCTTAAAGCTATGTTTCAGTATCTGAAAGGGACCTACAGGGAAGCTGGGAAGGGACTGTTTAGAAGGGCTTGGAGTGATTGGCTGAAGGACAATGGTTTGAAACAGGAGCAGGGCAGAGTTAAGTTGGACACCAGGAGGAAGTTCTGCACAATGAGAGTGGGGAAAGACTGGAATTGGTTTGCCCAGGGGGGCAGTTGAGAATCTATCCCTGGAGACACTCAAGATCAGACTCAATGTGGCCCTGGGCAGCCTGCTCCAGTTGGAGGTGTCCCTGCTGCCTGCAGGGGGGTTGGACAAGCTGACCTTTGAGGGTCCCTTCCAGCCTGATGCAATCTGTGAAGCTGTAAATATTAGAATAGGAAGGGAAGAAGAAGAAGAAGGGAGAAATGATCAGAAGTGTGGAGTCTGTGGGAAGAATTAGTGAGAACAAAGAATAAAACATCCCTTTCCTCGTGGAGAATTTTAGGCTTGTGGCATTTGGTTGCACTCTTCTGATGCTTCCCTGGCCAATGTGCAGTGGAGGTGTTTCAATGGTCTCAAAGCTCTTCCAGAAGGAAACATCTGGTGTTGGTCTAACACCTCTGTGTGATATTTCATCTTTAATCATCTCCCCTGCTAAAGCTCCCACTTGGCTTCCAGAGGGCATTTCTTTTACCTCCCACTTCCAGCTGTGTTTTGGGTGCAGCCTTCTGAAGATCCTCTCTTAGCAACGTTTCCTTCCCTTTGTAGATACTTCTGAACTGAAAGCAGACTCCCTCTTAACCTTCTCTTTGATAATCCAAATAGATTGACATGTTGAGTGCCTCACTACAAGGCACTTCAACCCTTTCATCATTCTCAGGGCTTTCTTCTGAGTTAGGGCCAGCTTCTCAGTGTTTCTCTTGGAGAATTGACTGCCTAACACAAACTGCATCCCTGCTTTATTCTGCTCAAGATGCCTTTTCTTTCTCTACCCAAAGTGGAAACTGATGCCACACCTGTGGACATGGCCTGCCCTCAACTTGCTGTCAAGCACAACCCATTTGTCAGAACTTGAGTGGCTTCTTCATTCTACCTTCCTGTAATGTTAGTAGCAAGTGACAGAGTCATAGAATCAACCAGGTTGGAAGAGACCTCCAAGCCCATCCAAGTCCAACCTAGCACCCAGCCCTGGCCAACCAGTGTGGCCCCAGCTCTTTTGTAGCCCACTTCAAATACTTGGCAGGCCACAAGAATGTCACCTGGGAGCCTCCTCTGCTCCAGCCTGCACAGCCCCAACTCTTTCAGGCTGTGCTCACAGCAGAGCTGCTGCAGCCTCTCAGCATCCTCCTGGCCCTGCTCTGGACACACTCCAGCATCTCCACATCCCTCTTGTCCCAGGGGCTCCAGAACTGGATGCAGGACTCCAGGTGGGGTCTCAGCAGAGCAGAGCAGAGGGGGAGAATCACCTCCCTGGCCCTGCTGGCCACACTGCTGCTGCTGCAGCCCAGGCTCTGCTTGGCTCTCTGGGCTGCAAGTGCACACTGCTGGCTCCTGTGGAGCTTCTCCTCCACCAAGTTGTTCCAAGAAACTCTCAGCTCTTCCAGGGAAATCATCTCCAGCACACACACACACACACATATATATATCTATCTTACTCAAAGTTTGGATTCTGTCTTATTTCTTCCTTCCAAATTCAACCAGCAGGCAGATGGAGGTGACAGAGAGGCCATGCTTCACAGAAGGAGAGTGTGTATGCAGTGACAGATTGAAGGCTGACATGCTAGTGCCTTCCTTTCTCTCTCTTTTCTTGGCTCTGATCCTCACAAGTGTTGTCTCCAGATGCTTATTAATATTAACCAACAAAAAAAGAGAGCTACAAAAGTGACCAAAGTGAAACAAAGCTTCTGAATAATAATTAGTCAAGGTCAAGCTTTTATGTCTTGTTGACATCTCCATCCCTGGAGGTGTTCCAAAGAGGCAGAGATGTGGTGCTGATGGACATGGTTTAGCTGCAGCCTTGGCAGAGTTGGAGAGTGGTTGGACTTGAGGATCTTAAAGGTCTCTTCCAACTGAAATGTTTCTGTGAGTCTCTGAAACACTCTTCAGGCCACCCTGCTAGACTGAATATATAGCAGGACTTTATCCAAGAGTGCTTACTAAGAGCTTCTGCCTCAGAATTTAGGACCTGTAATAACTCTTTTGCTTAATATTTAATTACTTCCTTGAAGGGGATTTATTGATCATACTAAGAGACCCAATAACAGCAGCAGGGGACTTGGGCAGTGGCTGCTCTCTGCAGAGCCACAAAGCCTGGCACAGGTAGGACTTGCTGGGGGATCTCCTGGGCTGCAGGAGAGGAACTGCTTGAGGTGGAGGAGCACCTAGAGAATAATAATGGGATAAGAAGCAGCCAGCATGGATTTGTGACCAGCAAGGCACATCACACCTATTTGATTTCCTCTCTTGCTAGCCCTGCTGCTGAAGAGGAGAGCAGTCAGTGTGGCTCTTTGAGTCACAGCCCTGTGTGACACTCTCCAGCATTTCCTAGCACAGTGGGAGATGGCCTGGTTGAAATTCCTGTACAGTGGATATATTGTTTGAAGGGGGAAAATAAAAGAATCATAGAGTCAAGCAGGTTGGAAGAGACCTCCAGGCTCAGCCAGCCCAACCTAGCACCCAGCCCTGCCCAACCAACCAGACCATGGCACTAAGTGCCCCAGCCAGGCTTGGCTTCAACACCTCCAGCCACACAGACTCCACCACCTCCCTGGGCAGCCCATTCCAATGCCAATCACTCTCTCTGACAACAACTTCCTAACAACATCCAGCCTAGACCTGCCCTGGCACAGCTCAAGACTGTGTCCCCTTGTTCTGGTGCTGGTAGCCAGAATGATTCACATTCTATCAACACCCTCTATCAAACCAGACAAGCAGTTTATGTGGCCTCCCAGGGGCTTCCATAATTTGATTAGCAGTCCCAAGGATGGACTAGCATGGATAACTGATTTGCTTGATGACACCAAATTGGGAGGGCTTTTGCAAAGCTCTGTGGAGGGCAAGTTTAGAATTTGCAATGATCTTTGACAAATTGGGGAAGTGGCCTGCAGATCAATAAGATGAAATGAAATCAGATCAAGCACAAAATAGTGCACCTAAGAAGGAAAACAAAACCAATCAAACAAACCCAAAAGTCAAATGCAGAAAGCCAGAGCCTGGGCTGCAGCAAGAGAAGTTCCTGGATGTTGTTAGGAAGTTGTTGGCAAAGAGAGTGATTGGCATTGGAATGGGCTGCCCAGGGAGGTGGTGGAGTCTGTGTGGCTGGAGGTGTTGAAGCCAAGCCTGGCTGGGGCACTTAGTGCCATGGTCTGGTTGGTTGGGCAGGGCTGGGTGCTAGGCTGGGCTGGATGAGGCACTTGGTGCCATGGTCTGGTTGCTTGGCCAGGGCTGGGTGCTAGGTTGGGCTGGATGAGGCACTTAGTGCCATGGTCTGGTTGCTTGGCCAGGGCTGGGTGCTAGGTTGGGCTGGATGAGCTTGGAGGTCTCTTCCAGCCTGCTTGATTCTATGCAGCAGGGTGAGGAAGGGGATTCTGCCCCTCTGCACTGCTCTGGTGAGACCTCACCTGGAGCACTGTGTCCAGTTGTGGAGTCCCTATTGCAAGAAAGCTCTGGAGGTGCTGGAAGGTGTCTAGAGAAGGACCATGAGGATGATCAGAGGGCTGGAGATGCTTTGCTTATGAGGACAGTATGGCAGGGCACACCCAAGTCCCTGCCCCAGCCTTCCAGAACAGACAGGCTGAGAGAGTTGGGGTGTTCTCTTTGGAGAAGGCTCCAAGGAGACCTTACTGTGACCTTCCACTTTCTGGAAGGGGATACAGGAAAGCTGGGGAGGGACTTTTTAGGGTGTTGGGTAGCAATAGGACCAGGGAGAATGGATCCAAGCTAGAGGAGGGGAGCTTTAGATCAGACCTCAGGAAGTTTCTCACCGTGATGGTGGTGAAACACTGCAAGAGGTTGCTCAGGGAGGTGGTGGAAGCCTCATCCTTGGAATTTTTAAGGCCAGGCTGGATGTGGCTCTGGGCAACTTGATCTTGGCAAGTGTCCCTGCCCATAACAGGGAGGTTGGAACTGGCTGATGCTCAAGGTCCCTTCCAGCCCTGACAATTCTGTGATGCTGTACCAAGAGAGAAGGATTTGGATTTACTCTGCAGAGAAGGACCAGGGCTTACAATTAGCCACAGTCAAAAGCTGCTGCTCCAAAGGAAGACCTCCTGAGGCTTACAGGCAGGAATGCCAGGTAAGGGCGGGGGAGTGAGTCACTAATTCGGCTGTTCTTAGCGCTGCTGGGCTACTGTGGCCAGCTCCAGCTGCCCCCTTTGCGAGACAGAGCAAGAATGGAGCAATTCAGGCAGCTTGACTTCTGAGGAAAGGCTCAAACACATGCTTGGCTTTCTTTACAACTTAGAAGGGATGTAATAACGGCCTGGAGAGAGGGGAAAGGCTGCTTTAATTCGTGGTTAACTATGTCTCTTAGCTATGGAAAACAGCTCAGTAAGTTGACACTCATGCAAAAGTTAATATATTAGGAAAGGTTTTCCAGTTCCTGGGCTAGCAAGAAACGGAGGAAACAAAGCTTTTAAGGAAAGCTTTGACACAATCTTCCCTGGAGATTCAAAGCAAGGTCAGATAGTGTGGAAAACACTTGGGTTCTGCTCTAAAGAAGGGCTTTGGCTTGCAGCTCCTGCCAGTCTTGCAATCACATGCTATTGTTAAAGTCCTTTGGCCTGACACTCTGCCTGCATCTCAGAATGGGTCCTTCAGTGCCTCTCACCCTGAAGAGTTCTTTTCCAAACAGATACACACCACTTCTCCAGCCCAAAGATGCTTTGATTCAGGGATCTCGGGGTCAGAAATCCTACTGACTCTGACTGCTGCCCCAAAAGGGAGTTTTCAGGAGGCCAAGGGAAATGCCTTCAGTGACTGCGAGGTCGTGATTTAAGCTCTCCTCGCCAAAATCCGTGATGTGACCCTCCCCACCTGGCTGCTGCTGGAGAGCAGGTGTTGGTATTTGCATCAGAAGGAGCTGGGCTGAACTAACTCCTGCTGGAGCTGTTAATGGTCCATGATATTGTTTAAAGAGTGCCACTGAATGTTTGCCGGGCGCTGCTAACTGCTTCTGTTCCACTTGCTAATCACATCAGGCGAAAGCAACACCTACTCCTGTTTGCTCCTTACACCAGCTCCCTACCCAGGCTGCTTGCTTGCTTGAGGCCAATCCTGTTAGAGCTACATCTTGGCAGAGGTGCTGCTGGCAGGGGAAAGTCCAGAGACAGGACACAATTCTGGCTGTCCTGCCAAGCATGGGCTTGGCTGAGGCAAGGTGGTTAAAACAAACTGTGTAAGCAGCCAAAGTGCAAGTATCCACTGCACAGCTCTGCAGATGATAGGCTCATAGAACCAGGCAGGGTTGGAAGGCACCACAAGGAGCAGCCAGTTCCAAGCCCCCTGCCATGCCCAGGGGCACCTCACACTAAATCAGGCTGCCCAGAGCCTCATCCAGCCTGGCCTTAAACACCTCCAGGGAGGAGGCTTCCACCACCTCCCTGGGCAACCCCTTCCAGGCTCTCATCACCCTCATGCTGAACAAATTCTTCCTAACATCCAGGCTCAATCTACCCATTTCTGGCTTTCCTCCCACCTCTATCACTCTCTGACAGCCTCTAAAGTCCCTCCCCAGCTTTCTCCATCACTCAGTGACCCCTGCCCAGCAGAGAAGGGGCAATAGGAAAAAGAGAGAAGAGACACAGGTTGAAATGCAAACTGATTCCAGGAAACAGCCACAGTAATCCCCATGCCCACACAAGAGATAAAGTTATTCTCAGCTCAGCAACAGTGCAGCACTCACAGTATCCAGGGAGGCAGCCTCAGGAGCAGAGAAGAGGTGAGCAGGAGGCTCCTTACCTCAAACTTCCCCTTGAATGCTGGTTCTGATGCTGCTGGTCTGGGACACACCTGTGGCCAATGCCAATCAGCTGTGCTGGCTGACTCACAGAGCTGTAGAGGCTGGAAGGGACCTCCAGAGATCATCGAGTCCAAGCCCAACCAGAACCACTGGAGAGAACTCTGGCAGCTGCCTGCAGAGTGCCACATCAGCCTCAGCATCCTGGCTGGGTGCTCTGTGGCAGACTCCCACCACCCTCTCAGCCTTGATTCCTCATGCATGGACACTCAACTCTATCACCACCATCACCAAGTCTTAGCCAACCACACTCCCTGCCCAACATGGAGAGAACCACCCCACAGCCTCTTCTCCCTTGTCTGTCCCTTCTGAACAGCTGGCACCCATCTGCTGCAGTCTCAAGCTGTGCCAGGGCAGGTCTAGGCTGGATGTTGTTAGGAAGTTGTTGTCAGAGAGAGTGATTGGCACTGGAATGGGCTGCCCAGGGAGGTGGTGGAGTCTGTGTGCCTGGAGGTGTTGAAGCCAAGCCTGGCTGGGGCACTTAGTGCCATGGTCTGGTTGGTTGGCCAGGGCTGGGTGCTAGGTTGGACTGGCTGAGCTTGGAGCTCTCTTCCAACCTGCTTGGTTCTATGATCCTATGCTAAGTTCAGAGCAGAAAAACAAAACTCAGGGCAGAATTCCCAACTAATCCAACAACACTGAGAGATGAAACTGAATGCAAGGCAGAGAGCTGCTGCTAAATTAACTGAGAGAGATGCAAGACAGAAGGCAGCTGCATGCACCTGAGTGCTACAGGGCTCTAAATGAGCACTTCACAGGAGAGAACACGAACACCATCGTGGATACCTCACTGCAAAAGGTTTCAACAGGAAATAAGAAGGCAGATCAAGTAAATGTGAAGCTGAGGGCACAGAGTAGAACCACATCAAAAGACCAAATACTTCTGCTGCAGGTCAGTGAAGCTCCATCAACTAAGCCAGAAGGAGGTCTCCAGGGTGCATAGTTTCATGTAGTCCATTCAAAACCATAACCTCTGAAAGGGTAGTGCCAAAACTATGCAGGGGATGGACTCTGCCCAGTCAGCAGAGCTGTTGAAAGTTAAGAGAGACAAATGAGCAGAAAAATAGGGTAGAAAGTACAGTGTGCTACTGACACCTCCACAGGACCACAGAGTCACAGCCCAAGCCCCCTGCCAGAGCAGGATCAGCCAGGGCAGGTCACACAGGAGCACATCCAGGAAGGCACTGAATGCCTCCAGAGAAGAAGACTCCACAACCAATCTGGGCAGCCTGTGCCAGTGCTCTGTCACAGTATCATAGAATGGTTTAGGTTGGCAGAGAGCTCCAAGCTCAGCCAGCCCAACCTAGCACCCAGCCCTGGCCAACCAACCAGACCATGGCACTAAGTGCCCCAGCCAGGCTTGGCTTCAACACCTTCAGGGATGGCAACCCCACCACCTCCCTGGGCAGCCCATTCCAATGCCAATCACTCTCTCTGACAACAACTTCCTAACAACATCCAGCCTAGACTTGCCCTGCCACAGCTTGAGGCTGTGTCCCCTTCTTCTGTCCCTGGCTGCCTGGCAGCAGAGCCCAACCCCACCTGGCTACAGCCTCCCTGCAGGCAGCTGCAGAGAGCAATGAGCTCTGCCCTGAGCCTCCTCTGCTGCAGGCTGCACCCCCCCAGCTCCCTCAGCCTCTCCTCACAGGG
This sequence comes from Pogoniulus pusillus, assembly GCF_015220805.1. Taxonomy (NCBI): domain Eukaryota; kingdom Metazoa; phylum Chordata; class Aves; order Piciformes; family Lybiidae; genus Pogoniulus; species Pogoniulus pusillus. The sequence continues at coordinate 2,286,215 of NC_087288.1, read as the reverse complement.
CTCTGCTCCAGGCCCCTCCCCAGCCTTGCTGCCCTTCTCCAAACACCTTCCAGCACCTCAGCATCTCTCTTAAAAGTCTTTCCCAACCAAAACCATTCCATGCTTCTGTGACCCCCCCCAATGCCTTCCTGCTTCCCAGGGCTTGCCTTGCAGCTGAGAACAGAACTCCCCTGCCCATGCAGAAGTGCTTGGCCTCCTTTTTGGAGCTCCAGAGCTTAAAACCCAAATGTGTTATACCAAAGCAGTTTGCTGCTGGAGGCAAATACTGAATAAAATGGATCTGATTTGGTATGGTGCAGCTTGTGGGGTGGCATTTGCCCTTCAGGGAGGAGATGGCAATGCAGAACCACTTAGCCATTGCATATTCTCTTTGAAATGTGGTGGCTTTGGTTTTTTTTCCCCTCCTTCTTCTAATATTCAGCTTGCTGCAGCCTGATGGGAATGTTAAATGAGGGGACTGGTGGGGAGAGTGAATTTCTTTTTGTTAATGGCTTTTCCTTTCAAGCTGCATTGTTATTATTATTCTTCAGTTGCCATGGTTTATCTGATTTTGGAAAGTACCCAGGGAGCTATTGCAATGCCTGGGCACATCCACTGATGGGTAAGACATTGTCTAGCTGTGAAGGGGAGAAGAGTAAAATCTTCCATCTTGGGGACCACTCCTTGCCTTGCTCAGCTGAAATCCAGACCCTTTTTTCCTTTATGTGTTGAGTACTTTAGGTGAATGAGTGCCAAGAATCACAGAATCAACCAGGTTGGAAGAGAGCTCCAAGCTCAGCCAGCCCAACCTAGCACCCAGCCCTGCCCAACCAACCAGACCATGGCACTAAGTGCCCCAGCCAGGCTTGGCTTCAACACCTCCAGCCACACAGACTCCACCACCTCCCTGGGCAGCCCATTCCAGTGCCAATCACTCTCTCTGTGACTTGGTGATCTTAAAGGTCTCTTCCAGTTGAAACACTTCTGTGGCTGGGGTCCTGCTGGCTGCAGTGCACTTGTTCTGTGGACAAGAGCTGCAGCCTATTAAGCTGTCAGCCTGGTGAGCTTTGTACCAACTGAAAACTCCTTTTCCAGTGAGAGTGGAGGAAAGGGCATCACACAAAGCAGTTCCTCTGCAGGAGGAGACTGTGCTTATCTAGGGCCTGCTTTTGATCCCAGGGTACTTTAGACTGTATCTGAAATGATTCTGTGTTTTAAGAGGAGGCTGGGTGAGGCACTCAGTGCCAGGGTTTAGTTAATTAGAAGGGTTAGGTGATAGGTGGATGATAGAATCATAGAATCAGTCAGGCTTGGAAGGGACCACAAGGAGCAGCCAGTTCCAACTCCCCTGCCATGGGAAGGGACATCCTACCCTAGAGCAGGCTGCTCACAGCCTCAGCCAGCCTGGCCTCAAACACCTTCCTTAGCTTGAGTATTAGAAAACATTTCTTTGCTGCAAGAGTGGTCAGGGACTGCCACAGGCTGCCCAGGGAGGTGTTCAAGAGCTGTGTGGCCATGGCACTTGGGGATGTGGTTTAATCATAGAATCAACCAGGTTGGAAGAGAGCTCCAAGCTCAGCCAGCCCAACCTAGCACCCAGCCCTGGCCAATCAACCAGACCATGGCACTAAGTGCCCCAGCCAGGCTTGGCTGCAACACCTCCAGGGACGGTGCCTCCACCACCTCCCTGGGCAGCCCATTCCAATGGGAAATCACTCCCTCTGTGAAGAACTTCCTCCTCAAATGACCATGGGGATGTTGGGTCAGTGGTTGGACTGGATGACTTTAAAGGTCTGTCCCAACAGAAACAATTCTATGCTTCTATGATTCCTTCCCTAGAAACTGCAGCCACTTTAATGCCCTTTCCTTTTTCCCCCATCAGCTGTTTCTTACTACAGTTCCCTTCCTCAAAACTACAACCACATTAATATCCTTTTTTAGTTTTTAATATTATTACTTCCTTCAGCTTCAATCACTAAGATTGAACTGAAAGCAAAGGCAAGCAATTAGAAATGCAGGGAAGTGATGGATTGTGATCCATAGGAGAGAACCAGTTTACAACAGCCTCCACTAATAGCATCTCCTCTACATCAGGTCTCATTTATTCCAAGCCAGTCATTTTTGCTGCTTCTAATATTCTTCTTCCTAGATTCTAATTACTTTTAAGCTCAGTGAAGTATCCAGTTGAGACAGAAATCTCTCACTCTGAATCCATCTCACCCCAGCAGAAATGTGACCTGCAGTGTTCTACAGGCACAGAGACCTTTGGCTTGCATGGCCTTGCACAAGCTCACATTCATCCTCCTAGGAGGAATTACAGAGCTGGGGGTCTCCTTGCTTTCCACCTGATGAAAGGGAGATTGCCAAAGACCAGGCAGTGCTCTTGTTTATGCTTGGAAGCAGATCCAAGCTTTTGCCAAAGGAGCAAAAACATCCAGTCCTGGAGGCCCTGTGACAAGAGGGATGTGGAGGTGCTGGAGTGTGTCCAGAGTAGGACCAGGAGGATGCTCAGAGGGCTGCAGCAGCTCTGCTGTGAGGACATAAGCCCTGTGAGGAGAGGCTGAGGGAGCTGGGGGTGTGCAGCCTGCAGCAGAGGAGGCTCAGGGCAGAGCTCATTGCTGCCTGCAGCTGCCTGCAGGGAGGCTGTAGCCAGGTGGGGTTGGGCTCTGCTACCAGTTAGCCAGCAACAGAAGAAGGGGACATAGCCTCAAGCTGTGCCAGGGCAGGTCTAGGCTGGATGTTGTTAGGAAGTTGTTGTCAGAGAGAGTGATTGGCACTGGAATGGGCTGCCCAGGGAGGTGGTGGAGTCTGTGTGGCTGGAGGTGTTGAAGCCAAGCCTGGCTGGGGCACTTAGTGCCATGGTCTGGTTGGTTGGGCAGGGCTGGGTGCTAGGTTGGGCTGGATGAGCTTGGAGGTCTCTGCCAACCTGCTTGATTCTGTGATTCTATAACAGACTGAAAGAGTTGGGGCTGTGCAGGCTGGAGCAGAGGAGGCTCCCAGGTGACCTTCTTATGGCCTGCCAGCATCTGAAGGGGGCCACAAAAAAGCTGGGGAGGGACTTTTTAGGCTGTCAGGGAGTGCCAGGAGTGGGGGGAATGGAGCAAAGGTGGAGGTGGGGAGAGTGAGGCTGGAGGTGAGGAGGAAGTTGTTGAGCAGGAGAGTGGTGAGAGGCTGGAATGGGTTGTCCAGGGAGGTGGTTGAGGCCCCATGGCTGGAGGTGTTTGAGGCCAGGCTGGCTGAGGCTGTGTGCAGCCTGCTCTAGGGTAGGGTGTCCCTGGGCATGGCAGGGGGGTTGGCACTGGCTGCTCCTTGTGGTCCCTTCCAACCCTGACTGAGGCTGTGATTCTATGCTCTATGTCATCCTCGATGAGGCAGAGCTCTCAAAGAGAATGGGTTTGGACTCTGTGGTGCATTTCAGGCTCACATCCTTCCCCTGCCAAGTCAATTAAAACCAGGTACTGCTACATTGGACAGCACTCAGAGAAAGGCAACAAAGACTTACGATCACAAAGCAGGCCCAGGGCAAATGAAAGCAAACTCAATGCAGGGCTTTACAAAGGCAGCAGGGAGAAAGCAGTGCCACAGAGGCAGGCATCCAGAAGGCAACATCAAAAGGAAGCACAGGGATTGTTTCAGGTAGCCAGGATCAAGCCTTTTCAAAACAGCCTCTTTTGTTCAGCTGTGGGCCTCTGAGGGATGGAATTGTTTAACCAGCTGGGCAAAAGGCTGATGTTGAAAGGAACCTTGGTGAGGCACTGGGACCAGCTGCTCCAAGCCCAGGCAGCCTGACAAGTTTCAAGAGGAAAGGACTCAGCATCTTTGCTGCTCTTCATAGAATCGACCAGGTTGGAAGAGACCTCCAAGATCATCCAGTCCAACCTAGCACCCAGCCCTGGCCAAGCAACCAGTTTGGTTTGGATGCCTGAGCTCTACAAAGATACCTCCACCCACCAGGGCTTTGCTTCCAGAAGATATAGTTCACAGAGAGGTGATGTAGGTCACTTTGAGTACTCCCAGGCTGCAGAGCTGAGCTTTACTCAACAAAAAAGTATTTCTCTATCTACTCTGCCCTGGTGAGGCCACATCTGGAATATTGTGTCCAGTTCTGGGCTCCTCTGGTCAATAAGGACTTCAGGGAACAGCTTGGAAGAGTCCAGCCCAGAGCCCCCAAGCTGCTGCAGGCAGTGGAACATCTCCTGTGAGCACAGGCTGAGGGAGCTGGGGCTGGGAGCTTGGAGCAGAGGAGCCTGAGGGCTGCCCTCAGTGCTGTGCTAAAGATGTGCAGGGCAGTGGCAGGAGGGCAGAGCCAGACTCTGCTCAGGGATGGCCAAGGACAGGACAAGGGGCACTGGGGGCAAGCTGGAGCAGAGGAGGTACCATGGGAGCAGAAGGGAAAGCTGCAGGCTGCCCAGAGAGGCTGTGGAGTCTCCTTCTCTGGAAGGATTCCAAACCCAGCTGAATGCATTCCTGTGTGCCCTGCTCTAGGTGATCTTGCTCTGGCAGGGGGGCTGGACTCAATCTTTCAAGGTGCCAAGGTTCTATGACACTGTGGTGTTGTGCCACTCAGTGCAGCTCAGCAGACCATGCTGTTGTCATGGCTTGGCAGGGCTTCAGTTCTCTCCAGATCATTAAACTCTTCCACCAGCAGACAAAACTCATCTTGTCTCTGCCAGCTTCTCACCTGCCATGAAGACATTTGGAATGGTACCCAGGATGATCAGGACAGCTCTGCTGGTCCTGCTCAGTATCTTTACTGATGATCTGGATGAGGGCATTGAGTCTGTCAGTTTGCAGATGACACCAAGCTAGGAGCAGCTGTGGAGCTGTTGGAGGGTAGGAGAGCCCTGCAGAGGGACCTGGCCAGGCTGCATGGGTGGGCAGAGGCCAAGGGGATGAGACTGAACAAGGCCAAGGGCAGGGTTCTACACTTTGGCCACAGCAACCCCAAGCAGCACTGCAGCTGAAGTATACTGAAGGTCAGAGGGTATGACTGGGAAATGGCACCCCAAAAAAGTGAAATAATGACTAGGGAAGCAGGCAGGGGAAAAGAGCATCCCATCCCAGCTGGTTACTGGTTTCCAGGGACATAGATGACTGTAGAGAGCTTATTCAGGGATACAGGAGGGAGCAATGTGCTGAGGCATCAGCTTGAGAGCTTTGCTTCTGCAGGCAGCTGTGACAAAACCTCACTAAGGCTTGTACCAAGTGACATCCTTTAAGCACTTAGTTCTCCTGCCCCCACCCCTCCTAAATTCATCAATGAGATCCAAAAGGGCTAGGAAGGCTTGACAAAGAATGGGCACTTGTGGGCCATGGGAGGAGCACCAGGAAGCTGAAGAGAAGCCTCCAAAAGGGCATCTCCACCCATGCCCAGCTCCTCAAGTGGCACCTACAGAGCTCTCTCCAGGTATGAGGGGAGCTTCTGGGCACCTTTTCCAGGGCAGTAGATCTGCAAAGGCCAGAGAGATGAGATGACCTTCCTGTTCCTGTGCCAAAGATACCCAGAAGAACCACCCCACTGGCACGACCAGAGACTCACAGAATCAGTCAGGGTTGGAAGAGACCACAAGGATTTAGTTCCAACCCCCCTGCCATGCCCAGGGACACCTCACACTAGAGCAGGCTGCCCACAGCCTCATCCAGCCTGGCCTTAAACACCTCCAGGGATGAGGCTCCCAGCACCTCCCTGGGCAAGCCCTGCCAGGCTCTCACAATGCTTATCAATAGTTAAAGGGTGGAGCCAAGAGGATGGAGCTGGGCTCTCTTCAGTGGTGGCCAGTGACAGGAGAAGGGGCAACAGCCTCAGAAGTGCCTCCCCAGCTTTCTTGTAGCCCACTTCAGATCCTGCAAGGCCACACTAAGGTCACCTGGAAGCCTTCTCCTCTCCAGACTGAACAGCCCCAACTGCCTCAGTCTCCATCACACTGAACTGAATGCACTTGGAGGATTCTAATGCTTTTGGGGGAAGATTCCTGCTACCATTTACCTTCCAGTCCTGGGGCTGATCAGAGCAGCCACATGAGCCTCCCACTGCCTTCAGGTCAAGAGTCCAGCAACTGCTGTGTGTTATTAAACTACCATCACAGCCTCTCAGTGACTTTCAAACAGCAGGTTGGATCAATGGAGCTATGTTTACTCCATTTCAGGGATTGATTTTGGTGCTTGGAGAGGATAAGCCAATGTATGATGGTAGTTGACTCCCTGTGACATTGCAGCACTGAGCAGTTCAACTGCAGGCTGGACCAGCAAAGCCTCTGCTGCTTCTCAGTTTCATTTCTAATCAGACTTGAGGCAAAACTTTTACCCCCAGCCTGCAAAGCACATTTTGGTTCTGCTGCTGCCATAGAATCATAGATTCAACCAGGTTGGAAGAGTCCTTTTATTTCACTTCTGAGGAGGGAGCTGGGATGGTTTAGACTGGAGAAGAACCTGGCCAGGGATTGGAATAGGTTTGCCCAGGGAGGTGGTGGAGTCACCATCCCTGGAGGGGGCCATTAAAGCTGTGGGCATGGCACTTGGGGACATGGTTTAGTGGCCACAGTGGTGTTGGGTTGGTGGCTGGGCTGGATGATCTCAGAGGTGGTTTTCAACTGAAGCAATTCTATGATTCTAAGAGGAGATTTCAACTACCTGACAGGAGGTTGGTGTGAAGTGGGTGTTGGTCTCTGCTCCCAAGAAACTAGCAATAGGAGGAGAGGAAATGGCCTCAAACTGCACCAGGGAAGGTTCAGATTGGTTATTAGAAGAAACTTCTTCACTGAAAGAGTGGTCAGGGACTGGAACAGGCTGCCCAGGGAAGTGATGGAGTCACCACCTCTGCAGGTGTTCAAGAAACTTGTGGACATGGCACTTCAGGACATGGGATGAGACTGAACAAGGCCAAGGGCAGGGTTCTGCACTTTGGCCACAACAACCCCAAGCAGCACTGCAGGCTGGGGCCAGAGTGGCTAAGAGCAGCCAGGCAGAGAGGGAGCTGGGGGTGCTGGCAGAGAGGAGCTGCAGAGGAGGCAGCAGTGCCCAGGTGGGCAGCAGAGCCAATGGCATCCTGGGCTGGCTCAGGAGCAGTGTGGGCAGCAGGACAAGGGAGCTGCTTCTGCCCCTGTGCTCAGCACTGCTCAGGCCACCCCTGCAGTGCTGTGTCCAGTTCTGGGCTCCTCAATTCAAGAGAGATGCTGAGGTGCTGGAAGGTGTTTGGAGAAGGGCAGCAAGGCTGGGGAGGGGCCTGGAGCAGAGCCCTGTGAGGAGAGGCTGAGGGAGCTGGGGGTGTGCAGCCTGCAGCAGAGGAGGCTCAGGGCAGAGCTCATTGGTGCCTGCAGCTGCCTGCAGGGAGGCTGTAGCCAGGTGGGGTTGGGCTCTGCTGCCAGGCAGCCAGCACGAAAAGAAGAGGACACAGCCTCAAGTTGTGCCAGGGCAGGTCTAGGCTGGATGTTGTTAGGAAGTTGTTGGCAGAGAGAGTGATTGGCATTGGAATGGGCTGCCCAGGGAGGTGGTGGAGTCTGTGTGGCTGGAGGTGTTGAAGCCAAGCCTGGCTGGGGCACTGAGTGCCATGGTCTGGTTGGTTGGCTAGGGCTGGGTGCTAGGTTGGGCTGGATGAGCTTGGAGCTCTCTTCCAACCTGCTTGATTCTGTGATTCTCTGGTTTAGTAGGCATGGTGGTGTTGGGTTGGTGGTTGGCCCTGCCCTTAGAGTCTTCTCCAGCAGAAATGAGTCTGTTTGCTGAGGTGAGCCCTGCTCTACAGGACAGGCAGCTGAGATGAGCCCTGCTCTACAGGACAGGCAGCTGAGGTGAGCCCTGCTCTAGAGGACAGGCAGCTGAGATGAGCCCTGCTCTACAGGACAGGCAGCTGAGGTGAGCCCTGCTCTAGAGGACAGGCAGCTGAGATGAGCCCTGCTCTACAGGACAGGCAGCTGAGGTGAGCCCTGCTCTAGAGGACAGGCAGCTGAGATGAGCCCTGCTCTAGAGGACAGGCAGCTGAGATGAGCCCTGCTCTACAGGACAGGCAGCTGAGGTGAGCCCTGCTCTACAGGACAGGCAGCTGAGGTGAGCCCTGCTCTAGAGGACAGGCAGCTGAGATGAGCCCTGCTCTACAGGGCAGGCAGCTGAGGTGAGCCCTGCTCTACAGGACAGGCAGCTGAGGTGAGCCCTGCTCTACAGGACAGGCAGCTGAGGTGAGCCCTGCTCTAGAGGACAGGCAGCTGAGATGAGCCCTGCTCTAGAGGACAGGCAGCTGAGATGAGCCCTGCTCTACAGGACAGGCAGCTGAGGTGAGCCCTGCTCTAGAGGACAGGCAGCTGAGATGAGCCCTGCTCTAGAGGACAGGCAGCTGAGATGAGCCCTGCTCTACAGGACAGGCAGCTGAGGTGAGCCCTGCTCTACAGGACAGGCAGCTGAGGTGAGCCCTGCTCTACAGGACAGGCAGCTGAGGTGAGCCCTGCTCTAGAGGACAGGCAGCTGAGATGAGCCCTGCTCTACAGGGCAGGCAGCTGAGGTGAGCCCTGCTCTACAGGACAGGCAGCTGAGGTGAGCCCTGCTCTACAGGACAGGCAGCTCTGGAGGCAGAAGCCATCTGCACACCCCAGAAGTGGTGCTGCTCTTACAATGCCCTCGCAGGCTGCCAGCTGCCTCTGCCAGAATGTGGCACACAGCATTTGGGTTTGTCACTCTCCAGCAGCGTCCTTAGGAGCTGTGCTCCAGTTAGAGGTGAGAAATGGCCCAGTTGCCAACCCCTGCAGCTCAGGCTTCCCTTCTCCCGTGCCACCAGCAGTGCTAAAGCACCCTGAGTCATTGGGGTCCTCAGAGCCACTTCTGTACATCTGTGTTCCTGCAGGAGAGCTGCAGGGATCTGAGGATGCAGAAAGTGACTCAGCTGAGGATGTTTTACAGTGAAAAGCATCTGGCTAATATCTCATCATGGTGCTGGCTGCTCTGGGATGGCAGGAATGAAACTGAGTGCAGGAAAGCCTCACGAACACAGGAACGGTAGGGGGCTGGAAGGGGCCTCTGGAGAGCATCTGGAGCAGGATCATAGAATCAGGCAGGGTTGGAAGGGACCACAAGGAGCAGCCAGTTCCAAGCCCCTGCCACGGGCAGGGACACCTCACACTAGAGCAGGCTGCACACAGCCTCAGCCAGCCTGGCCTTAAACACCTCTAGGGAGGAGGCTTCCAACATCTCCTTGGGCAACCCCTTCCAGGCTCTCACCACCCTCATGCTGAACAACTTCTTCCTAACATCCAGGCTGAATCTCCCCATTTCCAGCTTTGTGCCATTCCCCCCAGTCCTATCACTACCTGACAGCCTGAAAAGTCCCTCCCCAGCGTTCTGGTAGCCTCCTTCAGACACTGCAAGGCAACAATAAGGTCACCTTGGAGCCTTCTCTCCAGACTGAACATCCTTAACCCCCTCAGTCTCTCATAGCAGAGCAGCTCCAGCCTCTGCTCATCCTCATGGCCCTTCTCTGGACACCTTCCAGCACATCCATGCCCCTCTTGTAACAAGGGCTCCAGAACTGGATGCAGAACTGGACCACCCAGGGTAAATCACACAGGAACAGGTCCAGGAGGGTTTTGAATGCCTCCAGGGAAGGAGACTCCACAACACCTCTGGCAGCCTGGTTCAGTGCTCTGCCACCCTCACAATAAAGAAGATTTTCTTCAAGTTCAAGTGAAACCTCCTGTGCTCTGGTTTGTGCTTGTTGGCCCTTCTCCTGTCACTGGCCACCACTGAAGAGAGCCCAGCTCCATCCTCTTGGCTCCCACCCTTTAACTATTGATAAGCATTGTGAGAGCCTGGCAGGGGTTGCCCAGGGAGGAGGTGGAAGTCTCATCCCTGGAGGTGTTTAAGGCCAGGCTGGATGAGGCTGTGGGCAGCTTGCTCTAGTGTGAGGTGTCCCTGGGCATGGCAGGGGGGTTGGCACTGGATGCTCCTTGTGGTCCCTTCCAACCCTGACTGATTCTGTGATTCTAAGATCCCCTCTTAGTCTTCTCTTCTCTAGGCTAAAGAGCCCCAGTACCCTCAGCCTCTCCTCGAAAGAGAGATGCTCCATTCCCCTCAGCATCTTTGCAGCCCTTTGTTGGGGCTGTCCTTCAAGAGAAACAAACCTACACAGAGTAGTTTTGCCCCCCCAGGAAGTACTGATGACCCAAATCACAGGATCACAGAATTAAGCAGGTTGGAAGAGACCTCCAGGATCATCCAGTCCAACCTAGCACCCAGCCCTTCTAATTAACTAACTCCTGGCACTAAGTGCCTCATCCAGGCTCCTTTTAAACACCTCCAGCCACACAGACTCCACCACCTCCCTGGGCAGCCCATTCCAGTGCCAATCACTCTCTCTGACAACAACTTCCTCCTAACATCCAGCCTAGACCTGCCCTGGCACAGCTTGAGACTCTGTCCCCTTCTTCTGTTGCTGGCTGCCTGGCAGCAGAGCCCAACCCCACCTGGCTACAGCCTCCCTGCAGGCAGCTGCAGACAGCAATGAGCTCTGCCCTGAGCCTCCTCTGCTGCAGGCCCAGGCTATGTGCATGGGAGAGCAAAGCTTTGGCTGCAGTTCAGGTTGGTAGCTGCCAAGTTGTTAGATCACCCTCCCTGGCTATGGGATGTGCCATAGTTGCCTTCCTCCTGTGGGTCAGGCCATAGGGAGAGCCCCTTGATCTTCATGCAGAGCCTCTGCAGGCCACCCCTGGGTGAGGAACATCCCCCTGCACCTGGAGAGGGTGTTCTGCTGCCTGCCTGCTCCACCAGCACCCAGTGCCAAGAGGCCTCTCCTGCAGGGATGCCTCCAGCAGAACCAGGGCTTTTCATCTCACCTGGCAGCATGATTACTGCTGTGTGTTTTGCCAGACAACACCTGCAGGTCCAAGGCAGGTTTTAGGCAGGAAGCAAAACAAAAGAGGGGTTTGTGGTGCTCTGAATAGCTTCCCATAAGGGAAAAAAAAAACCCAGATTAATTTCCCAGAAGACATAAAAGGCCTGAACCTCTCATAAATCACCCCAGGACACTTTGGTTGCAAAGTAATTGAGAATCCATAGCCTCTTAACCTTCTTTTAGCCCAGTTTTTCATCACTCCTCCTGCAAGTGAGGAAAAGTGCTGCTGGTGGTAGGAGCTCATCTTTCATATGGGACACTGTATGCCCTTGCTGGACCTCCACACTTGCCTCCCAGTGCTCTCCAAGGCAGTGCAACTTCTGCTTGCTTTAAATCTCTTCTAGTCCTAGTTGGTTGCTTTTAATACAGCACAAGAAGCTTTAGCAAGTCCAACCTTAACAGAAGTGATTCAGTAGCTACTGCCTTGGGCTTCTTCAAACACTGCTTGGAAGGGAAGACACCAAGCTGTGTGGCACAGTTGACTTGCTAGAGGGCAGGGATCCATCCAGAGGGATCTGGACAGGCTGGAGAGGTGTGCCCAGGTCAACCTCATGACATTCAGCAAGGCTAGGTGTAAGGTCTTCCACCTGGGTGGGCACAATCCCAAGCACAGCTCCAGGCTGAGTGGGGAATGGCTGAGAGCAGCCCTGAGGAAAAGGCCCTGAGGGTCTAGGGTGAGGAAAAGCTCAACATGAGCCTGCAGTGTGAGTGCAGCCCAGACACAACCCTGGGCTGGGCTGCAGCAAGAGCAGTGTGGGCAGCAGGGCAAGGGAGGGGATTCTGCCCCTTGGCTCTGCTCTCCTCACACCCCACCTGCAGTCCTGGGTGCAGTTCTGGAGCCCCCAGCACAAGCAGCACATGGAAGTGTTGGAGCCAGTGCAGAGGAGGCCACCAAGATTCCCAGAGGGCTGCAGCAGCTCTGCTGTGAGGCCAGGCTGAGAGAGTTGGGGCTGTGCAGCCTGGAGAAGAGAAGACCTTGGAGTGGCCTTCCAGCCACATCTCAAGGGGGCCACAGGAGGGCCAGGGAGTGACTATTGACAAGGTCTTGTAATGACAGGACAAGGAGAAATGGGTTTGAAGTGGCAGAGGGGAGACTGAAACTGGATGTTAGGCAGAAGTTGTTTGCAGTGAGGGTGGTGAGACACTGGCACAGGTTGCCCAGGGAGGTTGTGATCTTTGATCACATTCTGTGCTTCTGTGCTCCACAGCCTCCCTGGAGGTGTTCAGGACCAGGCTGGATGAGTCCCTGAGCAACCTGTTCTAGTGGGAAGTGTCCCTGCCTATATTGGGGGGTTGGAACTGAATGATCCTTGAGGTCCTTTCCAACCTAAACCATTCTATGATTCAATGCCATGAGACTGAAGGGAGGCTGTAGCCAGGTGAGGTTGGGCTCTTCTCTCAAGCACCCAGGGACAGAACAAGAGGACACAGCCTGAAACTGCACCAGGGCAGGTTCAGGCTGGGTGTTAGGAAGTTCATCACAGCAAGAGTGATTGGCATTGGAATGGGCTGCCCAGGGAGGTGGTGGAGCCCCCATCCCTGAAGGCATTTAAAAGGAGGCTGGATGAGACACTCGGTACCATGGGTTGGTTAATTAGAAGGTATTAGGTTATAGGTTGGACTGGATGACCTTAGAGGTCTTTTCCAGCCTGCTGGTTCTGTGGTCCTGTGATGCTATGTCTCTAGCAAGTGGCAGGATGCATGGATGGGCTTCTTGGACCACATATAGGCTCATGTCCCACCTTTGTGACAAGGCAGAGCTTGTTGCTTTCCAGCTCTGCCAATGCAACACCTTCAATGAGCCAATTCACCACCCCAGCTGCCTAGAGGTGGGCAGAGGCAAAGTGCAAGCTGAAGGCACCTACAGGTCAGAAATTGGTCTCTTGATGCTTTCAAGAGAAGCACTGAATTTCAACCCACTCTCCTCACCTGCTCAGGTTCTTCTCATCCAGAGCACCACTGAGTATATCCAGGATGGCAGGAGTACATGGCAGGGAATTCCAGCGTGCCAGGGAAGTTGTCTTGTGTTAGTCCCAAAGGTTCAGCATCCTGCGAGCTGACCTTACCAGCGACGTTCTGCTGCCCTCCAGGGGAAGCAAGGAACATGGATGGATGGGTTCCGAGTGGCCTGTGCTGCTTCCCTGCCCAGCTCTGCAGCTGAGCTCCTGCTGCTGGGGCTGCTCTGCCCAGCCTCTGTGCTTCTGGCAAACGCTGTTAAAGCTGGGGAGTTCAAAGGAGAGGCAGAGGCTGTACAGGCAGTGGGTGCTGCCATTCCACACAAGGAGGTGGTGGCTGCCCACCTGGGTGTGTGGTGAGGAAGAGGAGGGCATGCATACAGAGTGGCTGAGAGCAGCCAGGCAGAGAGGGAGCTGGGGGTGCTGGCAGAGAGGAGCTGAAGAGGAGGCAGCAGTGCCCAGGTGGGCAGCAGAGCCAATGGCATCCTGGGCTGGCTCAGGAGCAGTGTGGGCAGCAGGACAAGGGAGGTTCTTCTGCCCACCCCTGTGCTCAGCACTGCTCAGGCCACCCCTGCAGTGCTGTGTCCAGTTCTGGGCTCCTGAATTGCAGAGAGCTGCTGAGGTGCTGGAAGGTGCTGAGAGAAGGGCAGCAAGGCTGGGGAGGGGCCTGGAGCAGAGCCCTGTGAGGAGAGGCTGAGGGAGCTGGGGGTGTGCAGCCTGCAGCAGAGGAGGCTCAGGGCAGAGCTCATTGCTGCCTGCAGCTGCCTGCAGGGAGGCTGTAGCCAGGTGGGGTTGGGCTCTGCTGCCAGGCAGCCAGCAACAGAACAAGGGGACAGAGTCTGAAGCTGTGCCAGGGCAGGTCTAGGCTGGATGTTGTTAGGAAGTTGTTGTCAGAGAGAGTGATTGGCATTGGAATGGGCTGCCCAGGGAGGTGGTGGAGTCTGTGTGCCTGGAGGTGTTGAAGCCAAGCCTGGCTGGGGCACTTAGTGCCATGGTCTGGTTGGTTGGGCAGGGCTGGGTGCTAGGTTGGGCTGGCTGAGCTTGGAGCTCTCTGCCAACCTGGTTGATTCCATGCTTCCATTCTATGCTCTGTATGAGACCTACCTGCTGGCAGAAGCAGCAGTCCTGATGCCAATAGGCAGAAGAACAACTTCTCCATTGCCAAACAACACCCAGTATTTAGCAATAACAGATCTGCATCAGCAAGCAAGTGCAGCCAGGATGTATCTGTGCCTCTTTTTCTTTTACTTCTGAAAAGAAAAAAAAAGAAAAAACAACATTAAAAAATAATTATTAGTGGTGCAGGGGAAAAAAAAAGCCAAAATCTTGTTCATGAATATAGAAAAGGCAAAGCTACTACAGTGCTGTCTACAGAGTCACAGAAGATTGTGATGCTCCAACAACTGCATTTGCCCTGCTAAGGATCATTTGAAATCAATGTCCTCAGGAGGCCACAGAATGGAAGGGGTTGGAAGGGACCTCTGGAAATCCTCCAGCCCAGCCCCTCCCCGGCTAAGGCAGCTATGCAGAGATCAGGTTGCATGGGAATGCCACTCAAAAGGTCCCAGCTGCCTCCTTAGCTCAGCCTGGGAAACGTTGCCTGCCTGCTGCCTCCAAGTCACTCTTGTCACTCCCATCAAGACAAGCTGTGAGTGCCTTGTCCTCTCCAGATCACCAGACAGACATCCTGCATGCTCTCAGTCAGAGGGTAAAGCCACCTCTAGGTTGGTGGCTTCCTCCTCACCATCTCTTCCAGCTGAGGTGCAGCACTGCTCAGTCTCAACACAATCACAGAATTAATCAGGCTGTAAAAGACCTCGAGGACCACTGAGTCCAGCCTAGCACCCAGCCCTGCCCAACCAACCAGACCATGGCACTAAGTGCCCCAGCCAGGCTTGGCTGCAACACCTCCAGCCACACAGACTCCACCACCTCCCTGGGCAGCCCATTCCAGTGCCAATCACTCTCTCTGCCAACAACTTCATAACAACATCCAGCCTAGACCTGCCCTGGCACAACTTGAGGCTGTGTCCCCTTCTTCTGGTGCTGGCTGCCTGGCAGCAGAGCCCAACCCCACCTGGCTACAGCCTCCCTGCAGGCAGCTGCAGGCAGCAATGAGCTCTGCCCTGAGCCTCCTCTGCTGCAGGCTGCACCTCCCCAGCTCCCTCAGCCTCTCCTCACAGGGCTGTGCTCCAGGCCCCTCCCCAGCCTTGCTGCCCTTCTCCAAACACCTTCCAGCACCTCAACATCTCTCTGCAATGGAGGAGCCCAGAGCTGGACACAGCACTGCAGGGGTGGCCTGAGCAGTGCTGAGCACAGGGGCACAAGAACCTCCCTTGTCCTGCTGCCCACACTGCTCCTGAGCCAGCCCAGGATGCCATTGGCTCTGCTGCCCACCTGGGCACAGCTGCCTCATCTTCCACCTGCTCTCTGCCAGCACCCCCAGGTCCCTCTCTGCCTGGCTGCTCTCAGCCACTCTGCCCCCAGCCTGCAGTGCTGCTTGGGGCTGTTGTGGCCAAAGTGCAGAACCCTGCCCTTGGCCTTGTTAAAAACTCCTGGCGTTGGGTAAGGTCTATTAGAAGTCCTCCTTCATGCTAAGTAGACTTGAAAACTCCAGCCTCAGCAAGGAGGCTTCCTGGCAGGATTATTTCACGTGATGCACGCTTGGTTTGCCCCTAAGCTGACATGTAATTTGTTAAGATGTGGTACACAAAGAACTGAAAGTGGAAACTGGGAAGCATCCATCCACTTCCATTTGCTTTCTTTAAAAGAAAAGCTAAATCAGGAAGGTTAACTCAGAAGGTAATAGAATGGAGAAGGAGGGGACTCGTGCTACAAGGAGTCCCTTCAAATATTCCTTTTCATTTTTGGTGAGATGAAGTTTGAAATTAGATTCAGATTGCAAATTATAGCTTTGGATGGGGTCTCTGTTGGCAGCATAGAAATACTTAAGATTCCTGAGGATGAAGCAATTTTGCTTCCTATAATTGACTGGGAAAAGCCCTTCTTTCCCACTGGTAGATTAATAAGTCTGCAACTTGAACTATGCCTTTGCTCCTTGACTTGGTCACCAGCAGGGAGTTATTAAACTAAAGCACATCACTGAGGAGATGGTGGCATAAGAATCATGGAATCAGGCAGGGTTGGAAGGGGCCACAAGGAGCAGCCAGCTCCAACCCCCCTGCCATGCCCAGGGACACCCTACCCTAGAGCAGGCTGCACACAGCCTCAGCCAGCCTGGCCTCAAACACCTCCAGCCATGGGGCCTCAACCACCTCCCTGGGCAACCCATTCCAGCCTCTCACCACTCTCCTGCTCAACAACTTCCTCCTCACCTCCAGCCTCACTCTCCCCACCTCCACCTTTGCTCCATTCCCCCCACTCCTGCCACTCCCTGACAGCCTCAAAAGTCCCTCCCCAGCTTTTTTGTAGCCCCCTTCAGATCCTGGCAGGCCACAAGAAGGTCACCTGGGAGCCTCCTCTGCTCCAGCCTGCACAGCCCCAACTCCTTCAGTCTGTGCTCTTAATAGATTCATGATTCTCCTATCTTTCTCTTCCAGCTATCAAGTAAGGGGGAATCCACTGCTGCCCTGGGGAGATGATTCTAGGCTCTAACTGTTCCCATGGGAAAACATTTTCTTCCTGTTGTTATTGTATTTCTTGGAGGGGCAAGGGGGGAAGGCTGCCTGGTCCTACAGGCAGATGCTAGCAAGCACCATTTGGGGCCAGAGCTTCCACTGAGTTGGAGTTAGGGGGGTGATGGAGTCAGCATCTCTGGAGGTGTTTGTCTGAGGTGGGGACAGAA
This sequence comes from Pogoniulus pusillus, assembly GCF_015220805.1. Lineage (NCBI taxonomy): Eukaryota > Metazoa > Chordata > Aves > Piciformes > Lybiidae > Pogoniulus > Pogoniulus pusillus. Next base: position 2,269,606 of record NC_087288.1, on the reverse strand, counting down.
ACAAATGAGTTAAGAAATTCTCCCAATAGAATAATGGGAAAAGATTTTAAATAATAATCATAATAATTGGGGAATCTTCCCAAAAATGTGAGAAATGACTGGAGAAGCTTGGAGCCTGGTTCAGCAAAACCAAAAGAAGGACAAGTATTAGGCTGTGGTCCTGACTTCTGCTGATGCCAAAGCATTTTCTGGGTTTAATAATTCACAATTAGCTCTGGCTGATAATGGGATTGTGTCACTGCAGAGAAGAATGAGGAATAATTGTGCAAGGAAGCAAGGGCCAGATGTGCTTGCAGCATACAAACAGACCTTGCAAGTGATCACATCTTACCATCTTAACAATGCCTATTGCTGAGCAGAGCCCAGACTGGGGCTGGGAACTGGGACAAAAGGCTCAGAAGGAAGTTCCAGTGAGACCCAGGACTGATCCTCAACAAAACAAGCTTAGATTGGTCTAAAAAGTACTGAAATCTTCTCTGATATGAAGCCCCAGAATGAGATTAGGTCTTTGACAGTCAAGACTCATTGAATGGTTGAGTTGGAAGGGACCTTAAAATCATCCAGTTCCAACCTCTCTGCCGTGTCCTGTTCAATATGTTTATTGATGATCTGGAGCAGGCTGATCATCCAGCCTCTCCAGATCCCTCTGGATGGATCCCTGCCCTCTAACAAGTCAAGACAGCTTGGTGTCATCTGCAAACCTGCTGAGGGTGCACTCAATTCCTCTGTCCACATCACTGACAAAGATGTTCCACAGCACTGGTGAAAATCCATCCCTTAATCCAAATGAGCCTGTGCAGAACTGCTGCAGGAATTAGGGATCCCAGGCAGCAGCAGCCAGCAGCAGCCTCACCATCACCTATGGAGTTTGCTGCCCAAAGAGATGCTTATTGTGGAAAAAAATCTGATAGCTTCTTCAGGCCCCCAAGGGAAAGAAATGAGAGGTATGAGATGAGAGGCATTTTGCTGCAAGCAGCTCAGGAAAGCCTCTTCAAGGCTGGTACAGACAACAACACTTATATATATATATATATAACTCAGTCCACTGCTGCTGGCTACCCTGCTGCCAAGCAGAAGCAAAGGAGAATTTGGAAGCAGGACTTTAGGAGAGATAACAACATCATTTTACAGAGCCTCTAAAAGCATGGCAGAAAGCACAACACTGTGTGTTAAAAGTTGGAGAAGACTGAGCTCTGATGAGTCACAGATTGGTTTGGATTGGGTTGGAAAAGAGCTCTAAGATCACAGAATCAGGCAGAGCTGGAAGGGACCACAAGGATCAGCCAGTTCCAACCCCCCTGCCATGGGCAGGGACACCTCACACCAGATCAGGCTGGTCACAGCTTCATCCAGCCTGGCCTTAAACACCTCCAGGCATGAGGCTTCCACCTCCTCTCTGGGCAACTCCTTCCAGGCTCTCACCACCCTCATGCTGAACAACTTCTTAACATCCAGCCTGAATCTACCCATTTCTGGCTTGGTTCCATTCCCCCCAGCCCTATCACAACCTGACAGCCTAAAAAGTCCCTAGTCCAGCCACTACCTAACTCTACCAAGACTCAACCATGTCCCTCAGCACCACATCTCTGCCTCTTTGAAGCACCTCCAGGGATGGGGATTCAGCCACCTCCCCTGGGAAACTATTCCAGTGCTTGAGAACCCTTTCAGTGAAGAAGTTTCTTCTAATACCCAAACTGAACTTCCCCTGGTGCAACCTGGGGCCAGTTCATAGAATCACAGAATCAAGCAGGTTGGCAGAGAGCTCCAAGCTCAGCCAGCCCAACCTAGCAGCCAGCCCTGCCCAACCAACCAGACCATGGCACTAAGTGCCCCAGCCAGGCTTGGCTTCAACACCTCCAGCCACAGAGACTCCACCACCTCCCTGGGCAGCCCATTCCAGTGCCAATCACTCTCTCTGACAACAACTTCCCTCTTGTCCTGCCAGTTGTGACTTGTGTGAAGAGATTGACTCCCACCTGGCTCCAATCTCCTTTCAGGGAGCTGAAAAGAGCAATGAGGTCTCCCCTCAGCCTCCTTTTCTCCAGACTGAACATCCCCAGCCCCCTCAGCTGCCCCTCACCAGCCCTGCTCTCCATTGCAATGGCAATACACCAACTTTCCCTTTTTAATAAGGCAGTGAAAGGCACTCAGCCAGCACAGGATGAAAGCACTTCTCCAGGCTTAATGCTCTAGCAGAGGATAAGCCTTATGGTGGCTGACAAAAGAACAACCTCAGGAGCAGCATCCCCTCCAGCCCACCCCTCCTTTGGACTCCCAGCCCTTCAGCTGACAGCAGGAAAGATGCTCTTGAGGTGCTGCTGGATGTTCTTCCTCCTATGGAAGTGGAACTGTGAATATTCAAGGCCTCTTTGCTTATTAAAATCTGCTTCTCATGGCTTTTTTCCCCCTTCTTTTCCTTTTTTTTTGTTTTTGATTGCTTATAAATTACTTCTCTCTGTGCTAATCAGTTTGTCCTACTCTATTTACATCTACTTTGCCTCCTCTCCTTTGGATATGCCACTGCTCCTCAGCCTGCCAGGAGGAAGGCATGAAAGAGAGCTGAAACTGAGCACGCTGAAACCAAGCCTGTCACAGCAGCTCCATGCAGTGCTACAGGAATGGGCCAGAGTGGCTGGAAAGCTGCCCAGGAGAGAAAGACTTTGGGGTGTTCCTCAGCAGCTGAACAGACAGAAACCACTCTGTGTCCAGGTGCTCATGAAGGTCACAGAACCACAGAATTGAGCAGGTTGGAAAAGACCTCTGGGACCATCGAGTGCAACCTAGCACCTAACCCCTCTAGTGAGCTACCTAACCCCTCTAGTGAGCTACCTAACCCTTCTAGTGAGCTACCTAACCCCTCTAGTGAGCTACCTAACCCCTCTAGTGAGCTACCTAACCCTTCTAGTGAGCTACCTAACCCCTCTAGTGAGCTACCTAACCCTTCTAGTGAGCTACCTAACCCTTCTAGTGAGCTACCTGACCCTTCTAGTGAGCTGCCTAACCCTCCTAGTGAGCTACCTAACCCTTCTAGTGAGCTACCTAACCCTTCTAGTGAGCTACCTAACCCTTCTAGTGAGCTACCTAACCCTCCTAGTGAGCTACCTAACCCTTCTAGTGAGCTACCTGACCCTTCTAGTGAGCTGCCTAACCCTCCTAGTGAGCTACCTAACCCTTCTAGTGAGCTACCTAACCCTTCTAGTGAGCTACCTAACCCTTCTAGTGAGCTACCTAACCCTCCTAGTGAGCTACCTAACCCCTCTAGTGAGCTACCTAACCCTTCTAGTGAGCTACCTAACCCTTCTAGTGAGCTACCTGACCCTTCTAGTGAGCTGCCTAACCCTCCTAGTGAGCTACCTAACCCTTCTAGTGAGCTACCTAACCCTTCTAGTGAGCTACCTAACCCTTCTAGTGAGCTACCTAACCCTCCTAGTGAGCTACCTCACCCTTCTAGTGAGCTACCTAACCCCTCTAGTGAGCTACCTAACCCCTCTAGTGAGCTACCTAACCCTTCTAGTGAGCTACCTAACCCCTCTAGTGAGCTACCTAACCCTTCTAGTGAGCTACCTCACCCCTCTAGTGAGCTACCTCACCCCTCTAGTGAGCTGCCTCACCCCTCTAGTGAGCTACCTAACCCTTCTAGTGAGCTACCTAACCCCTCTAGTGAGCTACCTAACCCTCCTAGTGAGCTACCTAACCCTCCTAGTGAGCTACCTAACCCCTCTAGTGAGCTACCTAACCCTCCTAGTGAGCTACCTAACCCCTCTAGTGAGCTACCTAACCCCTCTAGTGAGCTACCTCACCCCTCTAGTGAGCTACCTCACCCTTCTAGTGAGCTACCTAACCCTTCTAGTGAGCTACCTAACCCCTCTAGTGAGCTACCTCACCCTTCTAGTGAGCTACCTCACCCTTCTAGTGAGCTACCTAACCCCTCTAGTGAGCTACCTCACCCTTCTAGTGAGCTACCTCACCCTTCTAGTGAGCTACCTCACCCTTCTAGTGAGCTACCTCACCCCTCTAGTGAGCTACCTAACCCCTCTAGTGAGCTGCCTCACCCTTCTAGTGAGCTGCCTCACCCTTCTAGTGAGCTGCCTAACCCCTCTAGTGAGCTACCTAACCCTTCTAGTGAGCTACCTAACCCCTCTAGTGAGCTACCTAACCCCTCTAGTGAGCTACCTAACCCCTCTAGTGAGCTACCTAACCCTCCTAGTGAGCTACCTAACCCCTCTAGTGAGCTACCTAACCCTCCTAGTGAGCTACCTAACCCTCCTAGTGAGCTACCTAACCCCTCTAGTGAGCTACCTAACCCTCCTAGTGAGCTACCTAACCCCTCTAGTGAGCTACCTAACCCCTCTAGTGAGCTACCTAACCCCTCTAGTGAGCTACCTCACCCCTCTAGTGAGCTACCTCACCCTTCTAGTGAGCTACCTCACCCTTCTAGTGAGCTACCTAACCCCTCTAGTGAGCTACCTAACCCTCCTAGTGAGCTACCTAACCCCTCTAGTGAGCTACCTAACCCCTCTAGTGAGCTACCTAACCCTTCTAGTGAGCTACCTAACCCCTCTAGTGAGCTACCTAACCCCTCTAGTGAGCTACCTAACCCTTCTAGTGAGCTACCTCACCCCTCTAGTGAGCTGCCTCACCCCTCTAGTGAGCTACCTCACCCTTCTAGTGAGCTACCTAACCCCTCTAGTGAGCTGCCTCACCCCTCTAGTGAGCTACCTCACCCTTCTAGTGAGCTGCCTCACCCTTCTAGTGAGCTGCCTAACCCTTCTAGTGAGCTGCCTAACCCCTCTAGTGAGCTACCTAACCCTTCTAGTGAGCTACCTAACCCCTCTAGTGAGCTACCTAACCCCTCTAGTGAGCTACCTAACCCCTCTAGTGAGCTACCTAACCCTTCTAGTGAGCTAAACCCTGGCACTGCGTGCCCCAGCCAGGCTTGGCTTCAACACCTCCAGCCACACAGACTCCACCACCTCCCTGGGCAGCCCATTCCAATGCCAATCACTCTCTCTGACAGGAACTTCCTAACAACATCCAGCCTAGACCTGCCCTGGCACAACTTGAGACTCTGTCCCCTTGTTCTGTTGCTGGGTGCCTGGCAGCAGAGCCCAACCCCACCTGGCTACAGCCTCCCTGCAGGCAGCTGCAGGCAGCAATGAGCTCTGCCCTGAGCCTCCTCTGCTGCAGGCTGCACACCCCCAGCTCCCTCAGCCTCTCCCCACAGGGCTCTGCTCCAGGCCCCTCCCCAGCCTTGCTGCCCTTCTCCAAACACCTTCCAGCACCTCAACATCTCTCTTCAATTCAGGAGCCCAGAACTGGACACAGCACTGCAGGGGTGGCCTGAGCAGTGCTGAGCACAGGGGCAAAAGAACCTCCCTTGTCCTCAGGCTCAACAGGGCTGTGGGCAGCCTGATCTGGTCGAGGATGTCCCTTCTGACTGCAGAGAGGGTTGGACTGGATGCCCTCTGGAAGTGCCTTCTCACCTAGACCATTCTGTCATTCTATGATCCGATGACTCCCAGTATGAGCACCAAGATGCTACCTCAAGTCACAGAAGGCATTGGGTTGGAAGACACCTTTGGAGGTCATCTAGTCCAAACCCCCTGCAGTAAGCAGGGACATCCCCAACTGGATCAGCTTGCTCAACCCTGCATCAAACCTGACCTTAAATGTCTCCAGGAGTGGACTCATCCCTTTTTGCTGCAGCCTCATCTGTGTTTCACCTTCAGGCCAGCTCTTTTGGGTACCCAGAGCAGACCTCTGCAGATCCCAACCCCAGACTGAGCTGCAGCAGGCAGCTCTCAGGAGCTGAGCTGGGTTTCCTGAAGGCTTACTGAGGCAGAGTGCACTGCAGATACAGTTTAGCTCTATTTACTCACAGCCCTGATCTTCAGAAGAAAACAAGCCAGAAGGCATTTGAGGCAATTCTCCTTGAAGCAAATCCCCACTTCCCAGGGGTCAGCTTTGCTTTAGGGACCCATGCAAATCAGCCCCTCTGGCAGAGAGCAAACTCTTTTGCTGCTCCTGCAGTTCCCCCTTGCCTCTGAGCTGATTCTGCATAAAACCATCAAGCAGCTTGGAACCTGTGGGCTTAAGAACAATAACTTGGAGGCTGTGTTTAACATAGGGAGTGTGTGATGCCTAACATCAGCATGTATTTATTCATGAGCCCTCTAATAACTGAGGAAGGATGGTTTAGCATAATGCTCAGAGAGAGAAAAATAAACACTCTTTGTACTTCTGCCCTGTTTTGCTTGCTTGGGTATCTCGATGGAGCTAATGACTGCAGTTTGGGCCCCCCCCTTTTATTTTCCCTGTGGCTAATCACAGAAAATCCTTTCTTTGATAGTATTGTGCTGTGACAGAAGGATGGGAATTAGGGCTGTGCACTAGAGTGGTTTTAAAGTGCCCCTGCCAGAGCAGGAGGGAAATGTGGTGGCACTGACGCCAGGGAGTGGCAGTTGGGCTTGGCAAGGGGAGTTAGAGAACCTTAGAATGATTGGGTTGGAAGTGACTTCCAAAGATCCTCCAGGCCAGGCCCCTCTGCAGTCAGCAGGAGCATCCTCAACTAGATCAGGTTGCCCAGAGCCCTGTCAAGTCTCACTTTGAATACGTCCAGGGATGAGACCTCAACCACCTGCCTGCAGCAGAGGAGGCTCAGGGCAGAGCTCATTGCTGTCTGCAGCTGCCTGCAGGGAGGCTGTAGCCAGGTGGGGTTGGGCTCTGCTGCCAGGCAGCCAGCACCAGAAGAAGGGGACACAGCCTCAAGCTGTGCCAGGGGAGGTCTAGGCTGGATGTTGTTATGAAGTTCCTGGCAGAGAGAGTGATTGGCATTGGAATGGGCTGCCCAGGGAGGTGGTGGAGTCTCTGTGGCTGGAGGTGTTGCAGCCAAGCCTGGCTGGGGCACTTAGTGCCATGGTCTGGTTGCTTGGCCAGGGCTGGGTGCTAGGTTGGGCTGGATGAGCTTGGAGGTCTCTGCCAACCTGGTTGACTCTATGATTCTATGGCTGTCCTGGGAAGACAAATGGTTGATCCTTCAGCTCTTGTTCTGTAGACACAGAGAAGATGCCCTTTGGAAGAAATGTCCATCCAAGTCACTGGCTTGATGTCACCAGCTTCCTGCAGGGCCAACTCACTCACAGTAAACTGTATGCAGAGGACATCTGCCCACATCACATTTCACAGTGGAAAAAAAACACCCATGATGGTAAAGGAAACTTCAGCTCTTGAAGCACCACCTAAGTGAGGAGAGCAAGGGAAACATCCTTCAATTACTGCTGCATTATGCAGGAATTATTATGCAGCAAATAACTGAAGAATTACCTGTGGCAGTGCCTTGCTAAAAGCCTGGGGAAGTGCAGTAATTTCATGTAAAGTTCTATTAAAAGTCAATCCAAATTCAATTTAGTGTGGCTCTCCTTCTCAGCACAACTCCAGTGGGGTTCTTCCCTGGCAGATAAAGCCCTAATCTCTTGTTATCAAGTTATTCTTTGGGGTTAATTCCATCCTATCTGCCACATCACCTGGACTCTGCTTCCTGCAAGTTCTGCTCCCTCAGTGCTCATTTTGTTGGCTGTGCTGTGGCAATACCAATGACACAGTAAGCCTCCTGCAACAGATATGCCTCCTGTTCACCTGTGCCTCCCTCTCCATGGCTGTGTTTCATATCTCTTTTCTTTCTCTTACTGTTCAGCACAGACAGAGACCTGCTGGGAAAAGGCCAGTGGAGAGCCACGAGGATGACTGGGGGGAATTGAGCATCTCCCCTGAGAGGAGAGACTGAGAGCCCTGGAGCTGTTTAGGCTGGAGAAGAGAGGGCTGAGAGGGAATCTGAGCAATGACTGTAAATATCTGAGGGGTGGGTGTCAAGCATCTGGGGCCAAGCTCTTCTGGGTGGTCAGCAGCAATAAGCCAAGGAGCAATGGATACAAACTGGAACAGAGAAGGTTTCACCTCAATGCAAGGGGAAACTTCTTTACAGTGAGGGTGACTTTATCCTGCTCTCCTCAGACCCCACCTGCAGTTCTGTCTCCTCAGACCTGTCTGCAGTTCTGGAGCCCCCAACACAAGCAGGACATGGAACTGTTGAGCCAGTCCAGAGGAGGCCACCAAGATGCTGAGAGGGCTGCAGCAGCTCTGCTGTGAGGACAGGCTGAGAGAGTTGGGGCTCTGCAGCCTGGAGAAGAGAAGGCTTTGAGGAGACCTTGGAGTGGCCTTCCAGGATCTGAAGGGGGCTACAGGATGGCTGGGGAGGGACTACTGACAAGGTCTTGTGATGCCAGGATGAGGAGGAATGGGTTTGAAGTGGCAGAGGGGAGACTGAAACTGGATGCTAGGAAGAAGTTGTTTGCAGTGAGGGTGGTGAGACACTGGCACAGGTTGCCCAGGGAGGCTGTGGAGCACAGAAGCACAGAATGTGACCAGAGATCTTTGTCATGGCTAACACTTGAAATTCCCATGGTGGGGGTGTGTGGTGTGGGATTCAGCAGGTACCTTCAGCTCTGATGCCACATTCCATCCAGCCCTGCCAGGGTAGGAGGGGTGGGATTCAGCAGGTACCTTCAGCTCTGATGCCACATTCCATCCAGCCCTGCCAGGGTAGGAGGGGTGGGATTCAGCAGGTACTTTCAGCTCTGATGCCACATTCCATCCAGCCCTGCCAGGGTAGGAGGGGTGGGATTCAGCAGGTACCTTCAGCTCTGATGCCACATTCCATCCAGCCCCCAGCCCTGCCACATTAAAAATGAGGGGAAATAAAAAGACCCCAAACAATTCCTTATCTTTCTGTGATAATACAAGAAGGGAAAAGGAGGAGGTTGGGATGCCTGGAGAGCATTGAAAGAGGTGTTTGTCTTCCCAAGTGATAGCAAGGACTTAGTCACCATGGCTGTTGCCTCCAAGCAGATAAAGCAGGTCCCCTGCCTCAGGCAGCCTGCAAACTAAATAAGGCAAGACAAATAGTGTGTGTGATAAAAACAGGGGACAAAAGTTCAGGGGAGGGGATTGATGTGTGGAGACAGCTGATAAGGAGAAGAGTGGAAAGGAAAATGATTAAAGATTGCTGGTTGGGATCCTTTCAAAGACAGGGAGAGGCTCAGCATTGCACAGTCTATGGTAATAGCTGCAGGACTTGGTTGCATTCATACTTTGAATCACAGAACCAAGCAGGTTGGCAGAGAGCTCCAAGCTCATCCAGTCCAACCTAGCACCCAGCCCTGGCCAACCAACCAGACCATGGCACTAAGTGCCCCAGCCAGGCTTGGCTGCAACACCTCCAGCCACACAGACTCCACCACCTCCCTGGGCAGCCCATTCCAATGCCAATCACTCTCTCTGCCAGGAACTTCCTAACAACATCCAGCCTAGACCTTGAGGCTGTGTCCCCTTGTTCTGGTGCTGGCTGCCTGGCAGCAGAGCCCAACCCCACCTGGCTACAGCCTCCCTTCAGGCAGCTGCAGACAGCAATGAGCTCTGCCCTGAGCCTCCTCTGCTGCAGTTACCAAGGAGCAGAGCCCAACCCCCACCTCACTGCACCCTCTCTTCAGGCAGCTGTAGAGAGCAATGAGGTCTCCCCTCAGCCTCCAGACTAAGCAACCCCAGCTCCCTCAGCTGCTGCTCACCAGCCCTGTTCTCCAGACCCTTCCCCAGCTTTGTTGCCCTTCTCTGGACCCCTTACACTTGCAGGAAGCTGGTGTAGGGTCCATCAGGGACAGTGTGCACCTGAACCCCTTTCTGCCTGCTCCTGAGGTGACCTGAGCCAGAAAGGATGCCACTCATTCACCTTATGTTCTTCCTCTGGAAAGGGATGCTGTGCTGCCTGTAACAACCCCCCTAGGGGGCAGAGGCAGCTGGGGGAGGTCCAGCACTCATAGCTGGTGGCAAAGCACAGCAGCTTGCAGAAGGTGCCAGTCAGATTGCCTCAGCTCTCTGCTGCCAAGCAGCCAAGCAGCAGCCCACCCTTCACCAGCTTCAAAGCCAAACTTGGCCTGCCATTGCAGAGGAGTCTGCTCCCATGAGTTTCATCAGAGGGCTCCACTGCACCAGCAGAACCTGATGCTGTGATTTCAGGCTTTGCTTTATTATTCATATTAAGCTTCTTTCTGTGACTTGCTGCAGGCAGCACAAGCAAAAGCACAGCTACTTGGATATGCATCCTCAGGACATCAGCTCCAAGTCAGAAGGGTTCTCCAGTGACTCAGAGCTCCTTAAATGTCTCAGATGAAGCAAAATTATAGAATCATAGAATCAGGCAGGGTTGGAAGGGACCACAAGGAGCAGCCAGTTCCAACCCTCTGCCACACCCAGGGACACCTCACACTACATCAGGCTGCACACAGCCTCATCCAGCCTGGCCTCAAACACCTCCAGCCATGGGGCTTCCACCACCTCCCTGGGCAACCCATTCCAGCCTCTCACCACTCTCCTGCTCAACAACTTCCTCCTCACCTCCAGCCTCACTCTCCCCACCTCCACCTTTGCTCCATTCCCCCACTCCTGCCACTCCCTCACAGCCTCAAAAGTCCCTCCCCAGGTTTTTTTGTAGCCCCCTTCAGATCCTGACAGGCCACAAGAAGGTCACCTGGGAGCCTCCTCTGCTCCAGCCTGCACAGCCCCAACTCTTTCAGTCTGTGCTCACAGCAGAGCTGCTGCAGCCTCTGAGCATCCTCCTGGCCCTGCTCTGGACACTCTCCAGCATCTCCACATCCCTCTTGTCCCAGGGGCTCCAGAGCTGGATGCAGGACTCCAGGTGGGGTCTCAGCAGAGCAGGGCAGAGCAGGGCAGAGCAGGACAGAGCAGAGCAGGGCAAGGCAGGGCAAGGCAGAACAGGGCAGAGCACAGCAGAGCAGGGCAGGGCAGAGAAGAGCAGGGCAGGGCAGAGCAGAGGGGGAGAATCAGGTCCCTGACCCTGCTGGCCACACTTCTGCTGCTGCAGCCCAGGCTCTGCTTGGCTTTCTGGGCTGCAAGTGCCAGGTGTGGCCTCAGCAGAGAGGAGTAGAGGGAGATAATTTGAATATATTTATAGATATAATATACATATATAAAAAATAAATATAATAGATATAATATTTATATATGCAGAATGTAGATAAAACTATACATATTTTATAGTAAAATCATATATCAAATATATATATAAATGTTTTTGATATCTATAAACAGAGAAGCAAAATGAAACCTGCCATTAAAATAACATCCCAAGCACAGGAGAAACAAAAAAATGAAACTTGCCTTTAAGTTGGCTATTCAGAAACAAAGAGGAAAGGAGGATGTAAACCCCACCAAGCCATGCATAATTCAAGAAACATTGTCTGAAAGTGCACATTTCAATTTTAAAAGGAGGTCTAATTATGAAAGCCACAGGGAGGAGGGGAGGAAAGAGATGATGTCAAAGGCTGGTGTTTGATTAGGGCTGCTTAAGAGAGGTAGAGGCTAATATTGATGTTGAGATTCTCTCCATGCATAGCTGGATTAGGAATCTGTTTTGCAGCAGTTTTATTATGTGGGCAGCAGGACAAGGGAGGTTCTTCTGCCCCTGTGCTCAGCACTGCTCAGGCCACACCTGCAGTGCTGTGTCCAGTTCTGGGCTCCTCAGTTCAAGAGAGATGTTGAGGTGCTGGAAGGTGTTTGGAGCAGGGCAGCAAGACTGGGAAGGGGCCTGGAGCACAGCCCTGTGAGGAGAGGCTGAGGGAGCTGGGGGTGTGCAGCCTGCAGCAGAGGAGGCTCAGGGCAGAGCTCATTGCTGTCTGCAGCTGCCTGCAGGGAGGCTGTAGCCAGGTGGGGTTGGGCTCTGCTGCCAGGCAGCCAGGGACAGAAGAAGGGGACACAGCCTCAAGCTGTGGCAGGGCAGGTCTAGGCTGGATGTTGTTAGGAAGTTGTTTGCAGTGAGGGTGGTGAGACACTGGCACAGGTTGCCCAGGGAAGTTGTGGAGCACAGAAGCACAGAGTGTGACCAAAGATCCCATTCTGTGCTTCTGTGCTCCACAACCACCCTGGAGGTGCTCAGGACCAGGTTAGATGAGGCCCTGAGTGACCTGTTCTAGTGGGAGGTGTCTCTGCCTATGGCAGGGGCTTGGAATTAGCTGAGCTTTGAGATCCCTTCCACCCTAAACCATTCCTATGATTTTAAGCTGTCCAACCAAAACCAGACCTTACAATCCCCTTTGCAATCTCCATTTTTGGCTCTACCATTTCAGTGCTGAAGCATCCACCTCTTCTTTTGGTGAGGTGATTAGATGATAAACTCAAATCTCATTGAGAAGTGATAGAGTGATGAAGATTTTCAATAGCTCATTTGCAGTCTGGGGTGAGGGGAACCTTTCCATGAATCTGAGATAAGAAATTATTGGGTTAAGGATTCTGTCTGAAGGGAGAGCATTCATAGAATTCACAGCTATGTAGCTCCTCTTTCTCCCCTGGCTTTTTATCCCCAGATGCAGAGAAAACACAGTTTTGATTCCAGAGCATGCTCTGCATTCAGATAATAATGGAGTGTAAGATAATAACAGGGCACAAGCTGTGGGTGAAGCATAATCCCAGCTCTTCTCCACTTCTGGCACTTTCCATGCATCCCCAAATTAATGACTGCAGGAGACAGCAAAGAAACTCTTCCTGGCAGTTAGCTGTGGCACTGCTACCACATGGACATGAGGCTCTTGAACCTCAATCCATTTCTCAGCCACATCCAATTGAGGACCTTGCCTTGCACCCTGTTCAAGACAAGCCTGGCTGAGGCACTCAGTGCCATGGTCTAGTTGGCTGGACAGGGCTGGGTGATAGGTTGGGACTGGATGAGCCTGGAGGTCTCTTCTGACCTGGTTGGTTCTGTGAGTCTATGTTTCTATGGCTCTATGATCCTTCCCCTCTGCTTGGCAGATGTGGTGAGGCCACATCTCAAGCGTTGTGTCCAGTTCTGGGCTGCCCAGTGGAGGAGACATGGACATACCAAAGAGAATCCAGCAAATTAACAGACTGGAGCTTCTCTGGTACGAGGAAGGGCTGAGGAAGCTGAGGCTACTCAGCCTGGAGAAGAGAAGGCTCAGGAGAGACCTTATCAATGCAGGCAGGATGCAAAGAGGGCAGGGGCAGGCTCTGCTCGGTGTGTCCAGTGAGACAACAGGCACAAACACAGGAGATGCCACATGAACCTTAGCTGTGAGGGTGACCAATCCCTGGCACAGCTTGCCCAGGTTGGTTGTAGAGTCTCCATCCTTGTGCAATACTCAAAAGCCATTTGGACATCCTCCTGGGCCACCAGCTTTAAAGCTGGAGTAGAAGGCTGGATCAGATGAGCTCCAGAGGTTCCTTCCCACTGTGTTTCTGTGAGCCTTCAGCCCCCCCATGAACTGAACTATTCTGCAGGCTGTGTCTGGTGTGAGTCAGGTACATATTGGACAGCAGGAAGAAGTTCTTTACTATGGGGGTGGTGGAACACAAACACATTGTCCAGGGAAGTGGTCAAGTCCCCATTGCTGGAGGTATTCAAAGTCAGGCTTGAAGAGGCTCTGAACAACCTGATCTAGCTCAAAAAAAGACTGGATGAGGCACTTAGTGCCAGGGACAGAGTGCTAGGTTGGACTGGATGAGCTTGGAGGTCTCCCCCAGCCTGGTTGATTCTGTGATCCTATCAGTCTATGATAATTGGGGATATCTCTGCTTGCTGCAGGGGAGTTGGACTGGATGAGCTTGGAGGTCTCTCCCAGCCTGGTTGATTCTGTGATTCTATCAGTCTATGATAATTGGGGATATCTCTGCTTGCTGCAGGGGGGTTGGACTGGATGAGCTTGGAGGTCTCTCCCAGCCTGGTTGATTCTGTGATCCTATCAGTCTATGATAATTGGGGATATCTCTGCTTGCTGCAGGGGAGTTGGACTGGATGAGCTTGGAGGTCTCTCCCAGCCTGGTTGATTCTGTGATTCTATCAGTCTATGATAATTGGGGATATCTCTGCTTGCTGCAGGGGGGTTGGACTGGATGAGCTTGGAGGTCTCTCCCAGCCTGGTTGATTCTGTGATTCTATCAGTCTATGACAGTTGGGGGTATCTCTGCTTACTGCAGGGGGGTTGGACTGGATGAGCTTGGAGGTCTCTCCCAGCCTGGTTGATTCTGTGATCCTATCAGTCGATGACAGTTGGGGATATCTCTGCTTGCTGCAGAGGGGTTGGACTAAATGATCTCTAAAGGACACTTCTATGACTCTATGACCCCATCATCTGATTGCCATTACTTGGTTACTTTGCATTCTTTTCACACTTCCATCTTTAAAGCTTTTACCACTTTCCCAAGCAACCTGTTGAGCAGACTTCAGGCTGCTGGCAAATTCATCTAAGAGAAAATATCACCAGTGCCAGATGGCTTTAAAGCAGCTTTGTTTCCTCACCAAGGCTAAGCTAAATCCTGTCCCTCTGGGCTCTAAAGCAGTGCAGGGAATGCCCTGTCAACAATGATCACCCTCTGATATTTTCCCTCTTATTTTCCAGGGATTTTTCTTTTGTGTTAGAGCTTCCCTTGCCAGGTCAATATTGCTGCCTTCTCTCTGGCTGCCCACAGCTTCTCTTAGAGACACAGAAACCCTCACAAAAGGTACCCAGGTAGCCACTTCCAGCAGCATTTGCTCTGCACGCTCCTTTGATTCGGATCAGGCAGCAGAGACCTAGCAGCAGAGATTGCTGTTAGCTGAGCTGCCTTCTCCTCATCACCATGTCAGAGTCCTCTGAAGTGTGGCAGAGTGGTTACATGCCTGCAGCTTGATGCAGAGATGCCTGAGACATCTAACCCAGCGTGCAGCAGAGGCTGGCAAAGTGCACAAACCACAGCAGTTTGTGTTCTGCAGGGCTGCCTTTTTCTATTAGGCTGAAAACCTTTGGCTGAATTAAAAGTGTTTCCTCATCTCCTCTTCTCTGCTGTGCTTGATTTATGGATTAGGGGGAAGGAAGGGGGAAAAAAGCAGCACAGCTGTGTTCTGACACATACCCCTCCTCATAGACTGGATAACTCAGAGGGGTTTCATGTTGGGCCCAGTCCTGTTCAATATCTTTGTTGATGATCTGGATAAGGGGACTGAGTCCTCCATCAGTAAGTTTGCAGATGACACCAAGATAGGAGCAGTTGTGGAGCTGTGGGAGGATAGGAGAGCCCTGCAGAGGGACCTGGCCAGGCTGCATGGGTGGGCAGAGGCCAAGGGGATGAGACTGAACAAGGCCAAGGGCAGGTTCTGCACTTTGGCCACAACAACCCCAAGCAGCACTACAGGCTGGGCACAAGTGGCTGAGAGCAGCGAGGCAGAAAAGAACCTGGGAGTGCTGGCAGAGAGGACCTGAAGCTGAGGCAGCAGTGCCCAGGTGGGCAGCAGAGCCAATGGCATCCTGGGCTGGCTCAGGAGCAGTGTGGGCAGCAGGACAAGGGAGGTTCTTCTGCCCACCCCTGTGCTCAGCACTGCTCAGGCCACCCCTGCAGTGCTGTGTCCAGTTCTGGGCTCCTCAATTGCAGAGAGATGTTGAGAGGTGTTTGGAGCAGGGCAGCAAGGCTGGGGAGGGGCCTGGAGCAGAGCCCTGTGAGGAGAGGCTGAGGGAGCTGGGGGTGATCTGCAGTGCTTCTGCAGTTGCTAACTCCAAAGGTAGCCTTCTGCAGTGCTTCTGAGCAAACCTTTCCTGGTGCTTTCTTACACAGGCCATTTAGCTTGTTTCCTCTTGCAAATTATTCATGAACAAGCCTTGCTCTTAAAAATATGGTGGCTTTGTTGTTCCAGAAGAGGTTTACAAACAGATTTCAGTCTCTGGGGTTCTCAATTTAGGATATTCTCTGTTCAGTTTTCATCCAGAGCTCTCCATAATTTCAATTCCCTGACCAGAGCAGAAAATCAGCCTGTCAGCCAGCTTCCTATAAAACAAACATATGTGCTACTTAGATTCTTTTCCCCCACCTTCTTCTGCTTCCCTTTCACATTTCCCTATCTCATTTCACTTGCAGCAGCTTTTCCCCCTACCTCTCTTTTTACATACTCTTTTCTATCCTTTTGCTCCTTTCTTGTTCCATCCTCCCTCAGCCTCACATCCAGCACTTTCTTGACTCTCAACACAAGTTTAGGAAAGGAAAAACAAACAAGCAAAGAAAAAAAAATGTTTTCTACAAGGTTTCAGATGAATTTTCCAAGCTTCTTCGAGCCTCTTTTCAGAGGAGAGAAGATTTCCCAAGTCAAGCACCTTTTCTCTGGAGGCTGCCATGAGAGCAGAGCCACTAAGAACATCCAGCAAGCAGCAGAGAGCAGTTTCAGCTCCAGCAGGGCTGCACAGAGATGTGGCTTCGTTTAAAGACTGAGATAAACCTCTGCCAGCTGCTGAAATCAGCATACATAGAGTCATAGGATAGCTTGAGTTGGAAGGGACTTTAAAGATCATTGGAGGGGACCTTAGACACCATCCAGTTCATGCCACCTGCCATGGGCAGGGACAACTTCCACTAGATCAGGTTGTTCAAAGCCTCATCCAGCCTGGTCTTAAATGTTCCTAGGGATGAGGAGTCCACAACTTCTATGTGGGCAATCCCTTCCAGGGTATCACCATCCTCATAGTAAAGAATTTCTTCCTAAAGGCCAATCTAAATCTACCCTGCTCTGGTTTTAAAACCATTGCCCCTTGTCCTATCACAGAATCACTACAACATCCAGGCTGGCAAAGCCCCTCAGGATCACCAAGTCCAACCTACAACCCTACTCTACAAGATTCACCTTCAACCACAGCCCTAAGCACCACAGCCAAACCATCCTTAAACACTCCACCACCTTCCCTGGGCAGCTCAGTCCAGTCCCTGACCACTCTCTCCAGGAAAAGCTTTTTCCTAACATCCAGTCAAAATAAATCACCACAGAGCCTTCTAGGAGGTCCCTCCCCAGCTTTCCTGCAGGCTCTCTTCAGGTAATGGAAGTCTGCTCTAAGGTCTCCCTGGAGCCTTCTCCAGGCTGAGCAGCCCCAACTCTCTCAGCCTGTCTTCACAGGAGAGGTTCTGCAGCCTTTTGATCAGTTTCCTGGCCCTCCTTTTATGCCCTCTCCAACAGATCCATGTCCTTCTTGTGTTAGAGGCTCCAGAGCTGGACAGAGCACTCTGTGTGGGGTCTCACCGACTCACAGATTTAGATTGCATCAGGTTGGAAGGGTCCTTCAGAGGAAGAGAGAAAGTTCTTCCCAGAGAGAGTGATTGGCATTGGAATGGGCTGCCCAGGAAGGTGGTGGAGTCACTGTGGCTGGAGGTGCTGCAGCCAAGCCTGGCTGGGGCACTTAGTGCCATGGTCTGGTTGCTTGGGCAGGGCTGGGTGCTAGGTTGGGCTGGCTGAGCTTGGAGCTCTCTGCCAACCTGCTTGATTCTATGATTCTATGATCTTGTCCAACCACCCTGCAGGCAGCAGGGACACCTCCAGCTAGATCAGGCTGTTCAGGGCCACCTCACCAGAGCAGAGCAGTCCAACAGCTGCCTTGACCTTCTGGCCATGCATCTTTAGTGGCTAGACCATGAAAAGCAGTCAGTACTTGTGGTCAGCACATGACAATTCTCCTGCCAAGAGCTCAAACACACTAAGGAAAATACTCAGGCAGTTTCCTGATGCCACCAGCTTGTTGATGGGAGTTTGTCAGACTGAAAGGGGTCCTGCTGAGCACCTCAACCCCCCCCCCTCCCCACCACCACAGTGTGACAGTAATGATTCTGGTGAACAATCCTTTCCATCTGTCCAGCTAATGCAGCTGAAGTCAATAAGCAGCACCGCCTGAGTGGCAGGCAATAATTTCTTAAGGCATCTATGCCCTGGGAAAAGCAGGCTGTGATCAGCTTTGCTTTTGGATCAATTAACAGCACTCAGACAAGCAGAACTCAAATTATTTTGAGCCCCCCAGTGAACTTGTCTAGTCATTAGGCAGTCTGTGGTGCTGCTCCACGCCAGCAGCTGGTCCTTTTATCATATTTACTTTTACAAATGACTGTTAGCATCCTGCAACTTTAGCTTTATGGCTCTTTGGGAAGCTGCCCAAGGTTTGATTTTTAAGGACTCTGTGTGCAGCTTAATCTACTTCAAGGGAGAGGATTGAAGGCTCTGAATGAGTTGGGAGTTGCAGCAGGAGATGTTTTAACAGCTATTTGCAAGTGATAAAAGTAGGATGTAAACTCCCCCCACGCAGGCTCCATTCCCAGCCACTGACTTTCAGGAATCAGGGAATGCCTGACAGCTGCTCCCATTTAAACAGCCTGAGATCCTCCAAATGGCCTGCAGAAACCAGTCCCCGAGGCCAAACAACCTTTTCATTGTGCACACTTCCATTGCCTCCATGCTGTTACTGTCAGCTGCTTAAGCTGCAGCGTTTCTGCTCCCCTCACAGAGCCACACAGGTTGGAAGAGACCTCTAGGATCATCGAGTCCAACCTATCACCTAACTGACCCATGGCAGGCACCAAGTGCCTCATGCAGCCTCCTCTTAAACACCTCCAGGGATGGGGACTCCACCACCTCCCCGGGCAGCCCATTCCAATGCCAATCACTCTTTCCATGAAGAGTTTCTTCCTAACATCCAGCCTGAACCTGTCCTGGTGAGGTTTGAGGCTGTGTCCTCCTGCTCTGTGTCCTCCTTGCTTCCCCAGGTGCCCCTGCAGCTTTCACACCCCAGCAGAAGACAATCATCGTGGTTGACAGCAGACAACAAAGCATCATAGAACCATAGAATGGTTTAGGTTGGAAGGGATCTGAAAGATCATCCAGTTGCAATCCCCTGCCATAGGCAAGGAAAGAAACTGCACTGCCCTGCGTGTGCTCTATCATCCCTCAGTGATGTCTCTGAATCTACGATTCTATGGTTCTATGACTCTATGACTCCACAATTCTGTGGTTCTGTGACTCTAGGGTTCTATGAGTCTATGACTCTATGCTCCTATGAATTCTATCACGCTATGCCATGGCACTCTGGGATGTGATCCTCCCCCTCTGCTCTGCACTGGTGAGAAACCCCCTGGAGTACTGCATCCAGTTCTGGAGCCTCTGTGACAAGAAGGCTATGGATGTACTGGAAGGTGTCCAGAGGAGGGCCATGAGGATCAGCAGAGGGCTGCAGCAACTCTGCTGTGAGGAGAGACTGAGGGAGTTGGGGCTGTTCGGTCTGGAGAGGAGAAGACTCTGAGGTGACATTCTTGTGGCCTTTCAGTATCTGAAGTGGGCTACAAGAGAGCTGTAGAGGGACTTTTTAGGCTGTCAGGGGGTGATAGGAGTGGGGGGAATGAACCAAGCTAGAAATGGATAGCTTCAGACTGGGGGTTAGGAAGAAGTTGTTCAGCATGAGGGTGGTGAGAGCCTGAAAGGGGTTGCCAAGGAAGGTGCTGGAAGCCTTCTCCCTGGAGGTGTTTAAGGGCAGGCTCTAGACAGCCTGATCTGGTGTGAAGTGTCTCTGCCCATGTCAGGGGGATTAGAATTGGATGCTCCTTGTGGTCCCTTCCAACCCTGTCTGATTCTATCACTCTATAACGCTATGACTCCAATGGCCATGGTGGTGTCAGGTTGATGGTTGGACTGGATGATCTTGGAGGTCTCTTCCAACCTGGTTGATTCTATTCTATTCTTTTGTATCCTGTTCTCTTCTGTTCTGTTCTATTCTATTAAGTCTCTTGCTGCTCTTTGTGGCTCTGCCACCAATTCAAAAGGGGTTTTCAAGGCTCTGGCTCACATCTTTTAGTGCTGCTTCTTGTAATGGCCAGCACTATGGGAATCAAAGCCTGCATTACATCAATAGATGGTACCTGTCACTTTGTTAAGATGCTTTTTTATGGCAGGATGTTTAGCTTGTCAAAGATGTATTCCTCCTGCTGTAACCCCTCCACGTTCCTCCTTTCCGCTTAGGATGCGGCAGGCTTTAAAGCGAAGGGCAAAGCAGCTGAAAACAAGAGGAACTCTTTCCACCTCCACCCAGCCAGCCCCATTCCTTTGCAGGCAGTGAGGAATTAAAACCCAGGGCTCTGTGGATGAATTGCTGTCAGAATCATTTGATAAGCAGGATCCCAGCAGAAGCTTTTCTAACAGCATTAATAAAGATGTGCCAGCAGTGAGCTCCCTGCCTGCCGCATACCAATAACACCAGTTAGAGTTAGTGTCTTCAGGTAATAAATCACAGCTTTGGGAGGAGACCAAAATGTTACTACAGCTGCTTGCTCTCCACACCTCCCCTGGGTTCAGTAACAGAAGGGTTTGCTTTGGAAATGAAGGTGCTCAGAAGAATAAGGCTGAGATGGAATCTTCCCAGCAATGATCAGTAACTAAAGGGTCATGAGCATAAGGTTAGGCTCTTATCAGCGGTGCCCGGCAACAGGACAGGCAGCAATGGGGACAAAATGGAACACAGGAGGCTTCACTTGAACTTGCATCTGGAAAAGTGTGGCCAGCAGGGCTAGGGAGGTTCTTCTCCCTCTCTACTCTGCCCTAGTCAGACCACAGCTGCAATACTGTGTCCAGTTTTGAGCTCCCCGGTTCAAGAGAGACAGGGACCTGCTGGAGAGAGTCCAGCAGAGAGCTATGAGGATGACTGGGGGACCTGAGCATCTCCCCTTCAAAGGGAGACTGAGAGCCCTGGGGTTGTTTATTCTGGAGAAGAGAAGGCTCAGAGGGGGCCTGATCAGTGGGTGTCAAGTGCCTGGGGCCAAGCTCATTTTGGTGGTCAGCAGCAATAAGCCAAGGAGCAATGGATACAAACTGGAACAGAGAAGGTTTCAGCTCAACAGGAGGAGAAACTTCTTTACAGTGAGGGTGACAAAGCCCTGGAGCAGGCTGCCCAGAGAGGCAGTGGAGTCTCCTTCTCTGGAGACTTTCAAACCACACCTGGATGCATCCCTGTGTGACCTGCCCCAGGGGATCCTGCCTTGGCAGGAGGGTTGGACTTGATCTCTGGAGGTCCCTTCCAACCTCTAAGGTTCAGTGATTTTGCGATGTGAGGAAAAGCTTCTTTACTGTGAGGGTAGCAGAACACTGGAAGAGGCTGCCCAGAGAGGCTGTGGAGTCTACTTCTTTAGTGACATTCAAAACCCACCTGGACACTTCCCTGTGCAACCTGCTCTAGCAGGGCTGTTGGACTGGCTGATCTCCAGAGCTCCCTTCCAACCCCTTCCGTCTCTGCCTGTGGTGACTACACCTCCTGTGGTGTTGGTAGTCACTTGGAAGTGATGAAACCTCATCCCTCTGTACTTGGGTGCCTCTTTCTGATGTCTTCACTAAACACCAGGACAGGTTCTGTTAGCCACCATCAGCACTGCAGTCTAGGGCTGGAGGGATCCTAGAATCATTAAGGTTGGAAAAGACCTCTAAGATCATCAAGTCCAACTAGCAGCTGAACACCACCATGTCCTGAAGTGCCATGTGTACATGAGTTCTTTAGGTCCTCCAGGGATGGTGACTCCACCACCTTCCTGGGCAGCCTGTTCCAAAGCCTGACTGCTCTTGCAGGAAAGAATTTTCCTAGTCCTTCAATGAAATCTCCTCTGATGAAACTTGGGACCATTTCCTCTCATTCTATCCCTAAGCTACATGGGAGAAGAGACCAACACCCTTCTTGCCTCAACCTCTTTTCAGGGAGCTGTGGACAGTGAGAAGGTCTCCCCTCAGCCTCCTCTTCTCCAGACTAAACAACCCCAGGTCCCTCAGCCACTCTTCATAAGATTTGTTCTCCAGACCTTTCACTGAGGTGCTCTGGGGGTCCAAAGCAGAGAAGATGCTCTGCAGTACCTTTACTTAAGGACAGGCAGAAGAAAGGGTGTCTGGTGCACAGCACGACCTGTCCATCACTGCACCTCTCAAAACACAGGAATCATGGCAGGCTAAAGTGACTCTGCAACATGTGAGGTCTTTGATCATCCCCTCCCTCTGCAGCAGCAGCTCCAAGCCACACAGCTCAGTGCTAATCAACTTCAGACTGGACACAAGGAGGAAGTTCTTCAGCATGAGAGTGGTGAGAGGCTGGAATGGGTTGCCCAGGGAGGTGGTTGAGGCCCCATCCCTGGAGGTGTTTAAGGCCAGGCTGGATGTGTCTCTGAGAAGCCTGCTCTAGTGTGAGGTGTCCCTGCCCATGTCGGGGGGGTTGGAACTGGCTGCTCCTTGTGGTCCTTTCCAACCCTGACTGATTTAGGATTCTAAGGCTGCCAAAGGAGCCTTCTCTAGGCTGGGGAGCTCCAGCAGTGAGGAAGAGGAGGAGTTTCCCGAGCTGAATCTCTTGCCCAGCTCCAGGATAATTTCCCTGGGCTTGTTCTGAGGCGTTTGAAACTCCAGGATGCTTGGCACAGCTCCACAAACACCTCACTTGCTACCTGCAGCAGGGGAGAGAGGTGCCAGACTAATGCAGCGCAGGAGGAGGGCTGCTTGTCTCAGAGGGATAAACAGCAGCTAGGCTGTGAACAAACCAGAGGAAAGCAATTTTGTTTCCCCTCCAATTCCCACAGCAAGCACAGCTCTAATGAAAGGAGACCAGGATGGCTGAGGTTTAAGCAATTATAGCAGCCTGGACCTGGTGTTACAGACAGCAGTATTGGCTCCCCTGGGACATGAGAGTTTCTGGCTCTTCCTAGCTTTAAGAAGCACCAGTTGGAGGAAGAGAGGACTGGAAAGGAGCTCCTGAGACTTTGGTACCAGTCATCTGCCCCATGCACTGATCACACCCTTGCTTTTGCTGACCCAACTTTAACAGGTTCAGCACCTGGAGAGGAACAACACCATGCACCAGTGCAGGTTAGGGGTTGACCTGCAGAAAAGCAGCTCCATGGAGAAAAGACCTTGGAGTCTGGTGGGCAATAGCTATCCATGGGACAGCAATGTCTCCTTGTGGCCAAGAGGGCCAATGGGATCCTGGGGGGGGGCATTAAGAAGAGTGTGACCAGCAGGGCTAGGGAGGATCTCCTGCCACTCTACTCTGCCCTGGTGAGACCACATCTGGAGTATTGTGTCCAGTTCTGGGCTCTCTGGTTCAAGTGGGACAGGGATAGAACTCGAGAGAGCCCAGTGGAGGGCCCCAAGGATGATGAAGGGACTGGAACATCTGATGAGAAACATCAGACCACATTCTGTGGTTCTGGGCTCCACAACCTCCCTGGAGGTGTTCAAGGCCAGCAAACTGCTCTAGTGGGAGGTGTCCCTGCCTATGTCAGGGGGTTGGAACTGGCTGAGCTTTGAGGTCCCTTCCAACCTAAACCATTCTATAAGCCCCTCAGGCTGCGGTGCAGACGCAAGGGCTGCTTGTGTGGAGGGTCCAACCACAGCTACTCTGCAGCTGCCCCAGCTGCATTTGTGGCCCTTAATACCTTCAAAGTGATGCTCCTGCTACTTGTAGCCAGGTTATTGACTTTGATAGAGGCATTTTTTTGCTCCACCTGAGCCCACTGCTTTTAACCCAATTACTCACACGTCGCTAACTTGACTGCAGCAGTGGTTTTGCTGTGAATATTCAAGTGCTTCACTTCAGGGGTTTGTCAACAACTACCATCTGAAGGCAATTTCAAAGCCTCAAGCAACTGCTTAATAGAGTTGTTGGATGCTCACCAGTTCATAAGACCCTGCCTCAGTTGTCTCCTATCTCTTATGCAGAACAAAATCTCCTAATTAAGGAGATGAAAGAAAAGAATTAACATACCACCTAAGGGACTGAACATAGATATTATTAAACATTAAAACCCACCCCCACCAAAAAAAAAATAATGAAAAAGCCCTGCCCAGCTCAAAAAAAAAAGGGATTAAAAATGAGCTAAGGAGGGGAGCAGACCTTCATTACACTGCAACAGGGAAATGAGAGTTGGAGCAGACCTATTGCTGCGATTAATGCTACAGAGATGAGCTGAAAGTAAGGTAGAAGGTTGCTGAAGCAGCTGGGTGTGCTCCTGAAGTGCCTCACTCCACGTGAGAAAGGGCTTCTTGTGACAGAGAGTGAACTCTGCCCTCAAGCTCCAATTCAAGTGGAGATTAGAAAGGTCACTCCTCACAGTGAGGGTGATGAGACACTGGAATAGGTTGCTCAGGAAGGCTGTGGGTGTCCTCTCGCTGGAGGCGTTCGAGGCCAAGTTGGACAAAGTCTTGAGTGCCTTGGGCTAGTGGAAGGTGTGCCTAAGCCCATGGCTGTGGGGTTGGAACTAAATGTTCTTTAAGGTCCTTTCCAATCCAAGACATTCTGTGATGCAGTGATTCTATGGTTCTGTGATGCAGTGATTCTATGGTTCTGTGATGCAGTGATTCTATGGTTCTGTGATGCAGTGATTCTATGGTTCTGTGATGCAGTGATTCTATGGTTCTGTGATGCAGTGATTCTATGGTTCTGTGATGCAGTGATTCTATGGTTCTGTGATGCAGTGATTCTATGGGCTGCCCAGGGAGGTGGTGGAGTCACCATCCCTGGAGGTGTCGAAGCCAAGCCTGGATGAGGCACTTAATGCCATGGTCTGGTTGTCTGGATAGGGCTGGGTGCAAGGTTGGGCTGGATGAGCTTGGAGGTCTCTTCCAACCTGCTTGATTCTATGATTCTATATGATTCTGTGATTTCTAACTTCTTCTCAATCAAGAAGGAGGCTTTTGACCATGCCAAGAGAGTTGTTCTTTGGTGGCCAACAGTCACATTAGGAACATGCTCTTGCAAACAGTAAATCAAACTCAAACACAGCAAGGGAGGTAGCTTTCACCTCACTGTTAACAGCAGAGTCAGAACCAGAGAGTTAGTCCATGCTAGACAGGACTCACATGGTCACAAGTGTGAGAGTGGAGATCTTAAGCTTGAGCAAAAGAGAAGACTGGAGCATGAAATTGAGAGCATGTGGGACTGACTTGACTCCTCTGTGCAGCCTTGGAGTGAATTGTGAAGGAAAACTAATTAAGCATGTGATGATGGATGGAAGATTAATGCAACATACCTGTCAGATGAGCCTAGCAGCTTCCTTGGGAGCTACAATTGATATTTCTAATTATTCTTATTACACATGACTGAGACCAGAACCTCATTTCTCTAGACACCTGTGGAACAACTGCTGCACAGCCACACAGGACGTGGTTTTGTTTGGAGAAGAGGGAATAGAAGCCCTGTAGCATGAGCCACAAAGGCAGTCTCAGACAGGATTTGTGACCCAGTGTGTTGTAGGGCTACAAGATGCAAGAAGCCTTTCTGGACCTGTACATGATGAGGGAACTGAGGTTGTTTAGTCTTCAGAGGAGGAGGCTGAGGGGAGACCTCAACACTCTGCAACCAACAACAGAGCAAGGGGACAGTCTCAAACTCTGCCAGGGGAGGTCTAGGCTGGATGTTGTTAGGAAGTTGTTGGCAGAGAGAGTGATTGGCATTGGAATGGGCTGCCCAGGGAGGTGCTGGAGTCTGTGTGGCTGGAGGTGTTGAAGCCAAGCCTGGCTGGGGCACTTAGTGCCATGGTCTGGTTGGTTGGGCAGGGCTGGGTGCTAGGTTGGGCTGGATGAGCTTGGAGCTCTCTGCCAACCTGCTTGATTCTACGATTTAGTGATAAGACAGGTCCAGCTTGTGATGTTTGGGTGACCACACAAAACCCAACTTCAGATGAACACAAGCCACAGAATCACAGAGTGTCAGGGGCTGGAAGGGACCTCCAAAGCTCATCCAGCCCAACCCCCCTGCCAAAGCAGGACCACCCAGAGCAGATCACACAGCAACACACCTAGGTGGGCTCTGAATATCTCCAGAGAAGGATACTCCACAACCTACCCTGGGCAGCCCATTCTAGCCCACTGCAAACATCAAGTGGACCCCAAGTCCACTGCAAACATCCACAAATCAGTTAACTAATTAAAATACATCCCAGGAAGAAATCCTTTGCCAAGGGCTTTTTTTATGAGGCTTTTAAATCTGCTCTCTTTAAGTTTCATTCCTTCCTGCTTGAATATATATAAATAAATGATCAGCACATCAATTATTCCTGCCTGTTTTGCAGCCAAAACGTGAACTATCTCTGGCAAAGCACCCTTGGTTTATTAATTCCTGCCTGCTGTCTGAAAGAGAATTATATAAATAATAGCAGCTGTGCTGGTTATTTAACAAGCATTTCGAAGAAAAACCTGCAGGTCATCACGCAGCAGAATGCTGGAGAGGTAAAAGAAGCCTTAAACCACACTCTGCTGCAAGGAGAACCAGAGCCTTCCTCACAGTAAATGGTGAGAAATAATTAGAATCATAGAATCAAGCAGGTTGGAAGAGACCTCCAAGCTCAGCCAGTCCAACCTAGCACCCAGCCCTGGCCAAGCAACCAGACCATGGCACTAAGTGCCTCATCCAGTCCAACCTAGCACCCAGCCCTGGCCAAACAACCAGACCATGGCACTAAGTGCCTCATCCAGTCCAACCTAGCACCCAGCCCTGGCCAAGCAACCAGACCATGGCACTAAGTGCCTCATCCAGTCCAACCTAGCACCCAGCCCTGGCCAAACAACCAGACCATGGCATTAAGTGCCTCATCCAGCCCAACCTAGCACCCAGCCCTGGCCAAGCAACCAGACCATGGCATTAAGTGCCTCATCCAGTCCAACCTAGCACCCAGCCCTGGCCAAACAACCAGACCATGGCATTAAGTGCCCCATCCAGCCCAACCTAGCACCCAGCCCTGGCCAAGCAACCAGACCATGGCACTAAGTGCCCCAGCCAGGCTTGGCTTCAACACCTCCAGCCACACAGACTCCACCACCTCCCTGGGCAGCCCATTCCAATGCCAATCACTCTCTCTGACAACAATTTCCAGCCTAGACACTGATCAGATCCTCTCTCAGCCTTCTCCAGAATAAACAGCCCAAGGGCTCTCAGTCTCTCTCCATAGGGGAGATGCTCTGGTCCCAAAATCATCCTTGTGGCTCTCTGCTGCACTCTCTCCAGCAGGTCCCTGTCTCTCTTAAACTGGGGAGCCCAAAACTGGGCACAGTATTGCAGCTGTGGTCTCAGCAGGGCAGAGGAGAGGGGGAGAAGAACCTCCCTAGCCCTGCTGGCCACACTTTTCCTGCTACACCTCAGGATACCATTGCCCTTCTTGGCAACAAGGGCACATTGGTGTGCCCTGGAGAAGAGAAAGGCTTCAATTCATTCATACTGAAAGCATTCTTTGTGCCTTGGAATTGTGAACACAGGATGTTAAAAAGCTAAATAAACCCCCCCAAACCCTTAAGTCCTCAGAAGTGCTGTGATGCTGCAATGGTAATCCTCCAGGAATAAATCCCAAATGTCAGCTTTAAAAAGCTGAACACAGCCCATAAGCAGAAGAGCAGGAGGGCTTCAGGAAGAGAGGTGAAGAAGTTGCATTGCAGCTTTGCAAATACCCTCTCAGCTTTTGCTGGTTTGTTTGGACTTTGCATTTTGCATCTTTCCAAGGACAGAAGAAGCTGGTGAGAAGTTGCTCAGTTCCACTTGGTCCAGGCTATGAAATCAGGGATGTGGTATTTAAGAGGGCACTCAAATGAGGTTGTTTTCTATTCTTCAACTGTTCCTTTTTCCCCTTGAAGAACTACAGAGCACTACAGCCATATAAAGATCTTCTCACATCTGAAACCATCCTGCTGCTTATTCTTCATAGAATGACTGAGGTTATCCCTGCCTATGACAGGGGGTTGGAAGTAGATGATCTTTGAGATCCATTCTATGATTCTATTCTATGGAATGCATCTTAGAGAGCAGGGACACCTCACCACTCAACCAGACTGTCCAAGGCCACATCCAACCTGGCCTTGAACATCCTCAGGGAGGAGGCATCCACAATCACCCTGGGCAGACTAGGAATGATGAAGAGAGACTAAGGAGGTAAAGGGAGGTGAAATGCCTTAGAGCAGGTGAAAAAGCAGTGCCCCTGCTGGGACTTGTAATGACAGGACAAGGGGTAATGGGTTTAAACTGGCAGAGGGGAGGCTTAGACTAGATGTTAGGAGGAAGTTCTTTACAGTGAGGGTGGGGAGACACTGGCACAGGTTGCCCAGGGAGGTTGTGGAGCACAGAAGCACCCAATGTGATCACATTCTGTGCTTCTGTGCTCCACAAGCTCCCTGGAGGTGTTCAAGGCCAGGTTGGATGAGGCCTTGAGCAACCTGTTCTAGTGGGAGGTGTCCCTGCCTATGATTCTATGACTTAACCACTCCTCAGAGTATACTTAGGGTCACGTTGGGCACTTTACCAGAGTGCCAGCAGCAGTATGGGTGGTGTGCAGCATGAGAGCATCCATGGTGAGCTATGATGACTGGGGGAGTTGAACATCTCTCTCCTGAGCAAAGCCTGAGAGCCCTGGGGCTGTTTAGTCTGGGGAAGAGAAAGCTGAGAGGGGATCTGATCAGTGTCACAGAATGTCAGAATCACAGAATTAACCAGGTTGGAGAAGACCTCTAAGATCACTGAGTCCAACCTAACTCTTCTAACTAACTAAACTATGGCACTGAGTGCCTCATTCAGCCTCCAAATATCTGAGGGGTGGGTGTCAAGAGCAAGGTGCCAGACTCTCTTCAGTGGTGCTCAGTCATGAGACAAGGAACAGCAGGTACAAGCTGGAACACAGGAGGCTCCACCTCAACAGGAGGAGAAACTTCTTTACTGTGAGGGCGGTGGAGCACTGTCCAGAGAGGTTGTGAAGTCTCCTTCTCTGGAGACACTCAGTCTCTACCTGCACCTGTTCCTGTGTGACCAGGATAATTCTAGCCTCAAGGAGACATTTACCCCCACCCTGTTGCTTATGATGGTTATGTGGTGTTGGGATGGAACTCTGATGGTCCTTTCCAACCTGCTGCAATCTATGAGCCTGTGATTGTCTCAGCAGTAAGTAAATGAATTTGTGATTCCTCAGGACAGCTGAGAGAGCTTTGCTGCTGTCAGTCTGCTGCTGGACCATGACTGAAGAACAACCACGAGCTGAGCAGTCAGAGAAATGCACTGAAATGCAGAGCAACAGTGACAATGTGCATATTGAAAAGGCATCTAAAAAGGACCCAATGCAACCTTCATCTTCTGCTGGACAGCTAAAAACTCATTGTGTAGTCAGGGCATCTTCTGCATCATGAAACCACTCTTTTTCAAACTAAAAATGTTGAAGGAATCAAAGAATCATAGAATCAAACAGGTTGGAAACCCCTCCCCAGCCTTGCTGCCCTTCTCCAAACACCTTCCAGCACCTCAACAGCTCTCTGCAATTCAGGAGCCCAGAACTGGACACAGCACTCAAGGGGTAGCCTGAGCAGTGCTGAGCACAGGGGCAGAAGAACCTCCCTTGTCCTGCTGGCCACACTGCTCCTGAGCCAGCCCACATGTTCCAGAGATTAGGAGCTGCTCTATTTGATCAGCGACCGCAAAAGACCTCCTATCTCCCACCACGGATCGACCCTCTCCTTTGGGCCAGAGGTGCTCCTGGTGGCACTGCACAGTTCACTGCCTGCCAGCTGCAACAGCTGACTTATTGCTCTATGGAAATAGCTGCTGGAAAATCGATGGTTCCCTGCTGATTCATAACTGATTTTCCACTGCCCAACATCATGCTGCCTTAGCCCTGCTGTGGCAGGTGGCATAGGTCACACAGAACCACACAATGTTAGAGGTTGGAAGGGACCTCCAGAGATCCCAGTATCACCAAGGTTGGAAGAGACCTCATAGATCACCAAGTCCAACCCTTTACCACAGAGCTCAAGGCCAGACCATGGCACCAAGTGCCACGTCCAGTCCTGCCTTGAACAGCTCCAGGGACGGCGACTCCACCACCTCCCCGGGCAGCCCATTCCAGTGTCCAATGACTCTCTCAGGGAAGAACTTTCTCCTCACCTCCAGCCTAAATCTCCCCTGGCACAGCCTGAGGCTGTGTCCTCTCGTTCTGGTGCTGGCCACCTGAGAGAAGAGAGCAACCTCCTCCTGGCCACAACCACCCCTCAGGTAGTTGCAGACAGCAATAAGGTCTGCCCTGAGCCTCCTCTTCTCCAGGCTAACCAATCCCAGCTCCCTCAGCCTCTCCTCGTAGGGCTGTGCTCAAGGCCTCTCCCCAGCCTCGTCGCCCTTCTCTGGACACGCTCAAGCATCTCAATGTCCCTCCTAAACTGGGGGGCCCAGAACTGAACACAGCACTCAAGGTGTGGTCTAACCAGTACAGGGGCAGAATGACCTCCCTGCTCCTGCTGGCCACACCATTCCTGATGCAGGCCAGGATGCCACTGGCTCTTTTGGCCACCTGGGCACACCAACCTCCCTGCTAAGCAGGATCTCCTAAGGTAGTTCACACAGCAATGCATCCAGGTGGGGTTTGAAAGTCTCCTCTCCTGGTGAGACAACTCCACAACCTCTCTGGGCAGCCTGCTCCAGGGCTCTGTCACCCTCACTGTAAAGAAGTTTCTCCTCCTGTTGAGGTGAAACCTTCTCTGTTCCAGTTTGTATCCATTGCTCCTTGGCTTATTGCTGCTGACCACCAAAAGCAGCTTGGCCCCAGCCACTTGGCACCCAAACCTCCCCACACACAGCTGTAGTTCCACTTTTGATGTGGAGGATCTCAGGCCAGATCTCAAAACTTCTCCTTTTCATCTGGGTTTTGGGGTTTTTGGTTGGTTGTTGTTGTTGTGTGTGTTTGTTTGGGGTTTATTTCCCTTCATTCCACCAAATCCTTCCAGTGGCAATGCAATGGCATGAAACAGAGGAAGTGTACATCTTGCAAGTGCTCACCATGGTAGCTCAGGAAGTTCTCACCTCCTCTGGAGTGCTGGCCAAGGTAGACCTAAGGAGGTCATTCTAAGGAGGACCATTGATCATCACAGACTCGATGGTGCAAAGCTGCCTTGGTGAGGCCTCCACTGGAATATTGTGTCTGGATGTGGGCTCCCCAGTTCAAAGGGGAGAGGGAACTGCTGGAGAGGACTACAAAGATGCTGAGGGGATTGGAGCATCTCTCTTACAAGAAGCAGCTGAGAGCCCTGAGGCTGTTTAGACTGGAGAGAGGAGATCTGATCAATACCAATCAGTATCTAAAGGCTGAGTGTTGAGAGGATGGTACCGGCCTCTTTTCAGCGGTGTCAAATGATAGGACAAGAGGCAGTGGACACAAACTAGAAGACAGAAGGCTTCACTTGAACTTAAGGACCAACTTCTTCCCTGTGAGGTTTGGCAGAGCACTGGACCAGGATGCTCAAGGAAGCTGTGGAGTCTCCTTCTCTGCAGACTTTCAACCCCCCACCTGGCCGCGTCCCTGTGCAACCTGCGTTAGGTGACCCTGCTCTAACAGGGGTGCGGGACTCGGCGAGGTCCCTTCCAATCGCTGCCATTTGTGACTCTGCGACCCCTCCGCGGCAGCGCAGGCGGCGGGCAGCTGCCGAGCGCTCCGGCCCGCGGCTGTCCGCCAGGTGGCGCTGCAGGCTGCCCGCGGTGCTGCCCGCGGCCGGAGCGCGGGGAGGCAGCTGCGAGGTGCGCAGGGAGCCCTGGGCTGGGTCCTGGGCAAGCACCAACGGCAACCTCCCTGCTGCGCAGCACGGGCAGCTCTGCGCCAGCCGCGCACAGTGGTGGGCGCTGGAAGGGACCTCTGGAGGTGGTCGATGCTGCCCTGCTAGAGCAGGATCACCCAGAGTGAATCACGACGGAAGCCGTCCAGGCGGGTTTGGGACGCTTCCAGAGATGGAGACTGCACAACGAGCTGTCTGGGCAGCCTGCTCCAGTACCCTCACAGGGAGGAAGGGCTTACCTTTATGTGGAACTGCCTGTGTTTGGGTTTGTGTCCATTGCCCCCTGTCCTATCACTCACAAGATCTCAGCCCCCTCTCCTTGTCTCCCACATAGAATCAGTCAGGGATGGAAGGGACCACAAGGAGCAGCCAGTTCCAAACCTCCTGCCATGCCCAGGGACACCCTACCCTAGAGCAGGCTGCACACAGCCTCAGCCAGCCTGGCCTCAACCACCTCCAGCCATGAGGCCTCAACCACCACTTAGACCCATAGAATCAAGCAGGCTGCAAAAGACCTCCAAGCTCAGCCAGCCCAACCTAGCACCCAGCCATGGCCAAACAACCAGACCATGGCACTAAGTGTCCCAGCCAGGCTTGGCTGCAACATCTCCAGCCACACAGACTCCACCACCTCCCTGGGCAGCTCATTCCAATGCCAATCACTCTCTCTGCCAACAACTTCCTCCTAACATCCAGCCTAGACCTGCCCTGGCACAGCTTGAGATTGTGTCCCCTTCTTCTGTTGCTGCTTGCCTGGCAGAAGAGCCCAACCCCACCTGGCTACAGCCTCCCTTTCAGGTACCTGTAGAGAGCAGTGATGCTTGATTCTATGATTCTATGATCCAGGCCAGGATGCTCTTGGCCTACTTGGCCAGCTGAGCAGGTTGGTGGCCCATGCTCAGACAGCTGTCACCCACTGGAGCACCTAAATTCATTTGCCTCTTCTTTCATTCAGTGAGAGCAGAGGTGCAGCTCCCGAGGGAGGCTGCTGCTCCACGTTGGATGCCAGGTAGGAGACCTGATCGACTCCACCCCAGCTCTACCTGGGCATAACTTCATCCTCCACCGCCCTTTGGTGGATACACACATCTGATTTATGTCAGCGTTAACAAAACATATCCCGGGCCACCCCGCTCAGACATTCCTGCTTCTGCAGGCAGAAATTCCCTTTGTTCCCTTTCAATACGCCCTTATTAACAGCTAAAAAGGGGAGCTGAAAGGCAATAAACGCATCTGCATTTCCAAGCATGGCTGAGGCTTGCTCGCCTTAAAATTACTTACATGTGGCAACTACTTGCCTGAGTCATTAGCTCCCCTTTTACAGAGACTGCCCCCATTATTTCTATGCTTTGTCCTTGCTGCTTGCTTTAAATGGTCCCTGGTTTTTTTACCATGTCAGAGAGCACGAGGTGCTGTACCCCGTTAAGGATTACTAATACATGGACACAGTGGGAAAGAGCCAAAAATAAGAGGAGGAGATTAAACCAGAAAGAAATGCGTACTAAAAACATTGCAGAGTACTTAACAGGGAGAGAGGAGCGGGGGAAGAAAAGAAAACAAACCCTGCTGCTCAGAAGAAAGTAATCTGGGAAAGGAGACTATTAGACAGCACAAGAAAGTAATCTGGGAAAGGAGACTAGCAGGAAGCAAATGCACAGGAGCGAGGGGGAAGCACAATTAAACCAGCGGAGGGAAACAACAGCGAGCAGTAGCAGTGAGGTTAATCATAAACCCCACTCATGAAAGCGTGAAGCGTGGAAGGGGAAGTCACACTGCCAGTCACCACCCCTGTCTTCGGGAGCTCATCGGAGGCAGAGCGCTGCCGCTTCTCCCCCCGTTCAAACGCGGGTGGGCAGGAGCAGGACCCGAGGGGCAAGGGGCAGCTGGAGCCAGGCTGGCCCCGGGTGGGCGCAGGGCAGGGCTGCTGCTGCCGCCGCAGACGCGGGTGCGATGCGCTCCTTAGCTGCTTTACGCTCTCGCTGGGCGTGCGCATCACAAGCGCGGCTGATGCTTCACCGCCGCTCCCTTCCAGCTCCTTCTGCCTCGCCTCCCCTGCAGTTTTAAGCCCCACGTTTCAATTTCATAACAGGGCAATCTGTAGCAAAGTCTCTCCTCTGCTTGGCTCATCCTGGCTTCGCCGGCGCTCGCCTCTTTTTGCACTGCCTGTCCCTCCGAACCCTCTCGCAGAACCACAGAACGTTAGGAGTTGGGAAGGGACCTCCAGGGATCATTGAGTCCAACCCCCCCTGTGCCAAGCAGGATCACACAAGGCAGGTCAGACAGGAATGCACCCAGGTGGGTTTCGAAAGTCTCCAGAGAAGGAGATTTAACAGCCCCCTTGGGAAGCCTGTTCCAGGGCTCCAGCAGCCTCACAGTAACAAAGAGTCTTTTCATGCTGAGTTGGAGCCTCCTGTGTTCCAGCTTAGAATCATGGAGTCTAGCAGGCTGGAAGAGAGCTCCAAGCTCACCCAGCCCAACGTAGCACCCAGCCCTGCCCAACCAACCAGATCATGGCACTAAGTGCCCCAGCCAGGCTTGGCTGCAACACCTCCAGGCACACAGACTCCACCACCTCCCTGGGCAGCCCATTCCAGTGCCAACCACTCTTTCTGCCAACAACAGCTCTGCTGTGAGCACAGACTGAAAGAGTTGGGGCTGTGCAGGCTGGAGCAGAGGAGGCTCCCAGGTGACCTTCTTGTGGCCTGCCAGGATCTGAAGGGGACTACAAAAAAGCTGGGGAGGGACTTTTTAGGCTGTCAGGGAGTGCCAGGACTGGGAGAATGGAGCAAAGGTGGAGGTGGGGAGAGTCAGCCTGGATGTGAGGAGGAAGTTGTTGAGCAGGAGAGTGGTGAGAGGCTGGAATGGGTTGCCCAGGGAGGTGGTTGAGGCCCCATGGCTGGAGGTGTTTGAGGCCAGGCTGGATGAGGCTGTGTGCAGCCTGCTCTAGGGTAGGGTGTCCCTGGGCATGGCAGGGGGTTGGGACTGGCTGCTCCTTGTGGCCCCTTCCATCCCTGACTGATTCTATGAACCCACTGCCATTGGTTCTGCGTGCTGCCAGGTTGTGATGTGCCAGGAGATGGGGATGTAAAAAGCTTGGAGAAAGCAGGAGCTTAGTGGTGGGGAAGAAATGGACTAGGAATGGGGGCTGTGCACTGTCTGCACAGCTGTTTGCTTTTTTCCCCAGTAAAAAAAGGCTACGACAGCAAAAACAATAAAACCCAAACAGCAGCCACACACAAGAAAAAAAAACCCCAACACATTTACCAAAACACTGCAGGTTAGCTTTTGATTAAACCTGAAAGCTTTGTCAATACAATTTGCTGAGACTGGGGAGACCTTTAAATAATTAGAACAACTTTTCTGCATCTCATTTGCAAAGTGCAAGGGTTGCCAAAATAGATGTTGCCTCCTCGCCTTCCTCCCTGGGTATATAATAAGCACACGCTCCAATATGCATGCAGAGCGTACAAGCCTTAGCTGTAATTCTCCAACTAGTAAATCTCAAGATAAGGAGCCTGCTGCAAGATTACACCCTTGTATTTTGGGGTTTTTTTTGTTTGGTTTATTCCTGTCAGGAAAAAATTGTTGTGATGGTGCCAAATTAAAAGTCGCCTCAAAACCGGTTTAAGTGTGAGCGTTCAGCACTCAGGCAGGCTTGCAAAGACACAGCTGGGGCTGGATGCACCATCCCCAGTGGCCTGCAGAGCTCTGTTAAAACCTTGCTCGATGCTGGGAAAACTGCCTCTGTCTTAAGTGGGAGATTCTGCCTTCCTGGGAGCTTTCTAGATGCAGGAACCTACTGCCTCAGTGTTTGTTTACCTGACATTACTGCCTCTCTGTTTCTTTACCATTCTCTTCTCTACTTTCACATGGCAAATACTCTGGAAGAGGGTTCCTATCTATCTATCCATCATCCTTCTATCCATCCAATCATCCACCCTTCTATGCATCCATCTAGGCATGCATCCATCCATCTATCCATCCATTCTTCTGTCCATGCTTCCATCCCACTTTCTATCATTCCAGCCAGACAGCCTACATCTATCCATCCATCCCTCCATCCCTCTACCCATGCAACCATCCATCCTTCTATGCATACATCTATCTATCCATCCATTCTTCTGTCCATCTTTCCATCCCTCTTTCTGTCATTCCATCCATCCAGCCTTCATCTATCTATCCAAACATCCCTCCATCCCTCTATCCATCCAACCATCCATCCTTCTATGCATCCATCTATCCATCCATCCATTCTTCTGTCCATCTTTCCATCCCTCTTTCTATCATTCCAGCCAGCCAGCCTTCATCTATCTATCCATCCAACAATCCATCCATCTATCTATCCATCCATATATCTATCATCCCTCTATCCATCCAACCATCCATCCTTCTATGCATCCATCTATCCATCCATTCTTCTGTCCATCCTTCCATCGCTCTATCATTCCAGCCAGCCTTCATCCATCTATCTATCCCTCTATCCATCCAACCATCCATCCTTCTATCCATACATCTATGCAGACATCCATCTATCTATCTATTCATCTCTCCATCCATCCTTCTATCCATCCATCTATGTAGGCATCCATCTATCCACCTATCTATCCATCTGTCCATCCATCCTTCTATCCATCCATCTACATCTATATATGTACACCACTGAATACAAAATGATGTATGGTATATTGTATCTCATATATGTATGTATGGTATATTATATCAGAACTGTTGGAGCAGGTCCAGAGGAGGCCACGAGGATTATCAAAGGGCTGCAGCACCTCCCCTGTGGGCACAGCCTGAGAGAGTTGCTTTCTGGTTTTCATCCATCCCAGCTGGGTTTGGGATGAAGGTAACCACAGAATAGTTTGGGCTAGAAGGGACCTCTGAGGATCATTGAGACCAAGCCCCCGTGCCAAAGCAGGGTCCCCTAGGGAAGATCACACAAAAATGCATCCAGACAGGTCTAGAAAGCCTCCAGAGGAGGAGACTCCACAGCCTCTCTGGGCAGCCTGGCACAGGCTGCAACTGGTGCATCTCCAAGGCAGTGAAGGTGGCATCTTTGTCACAGAGATGACAGGCAGTGCAAAAAGGGCCACACTAGAGCAACACCAACCACAAACTCTCCTGCTGGGAGTGTTACTTGAAACTGTCCCTTTTTCTTCTTCCTTTGTCTTGAGCAGCCTAGAGCAGAGAGTGGGACAGCTGGGCTGGGTCAGCACCCTGCTGGCCTGCACCCCTCGCCAATATGTCTTCAGACTACTGCTGCCTTCCCATCTGCTCCTGGTGCTTCCTGCCACTCTGAACTCCTCCCTAGACCCTAGCAGTGGTCACGACACCGTGAGGACACCCCTCACACATTACCCTGGTGCTCAGCTTGCAGATTCAGCTCCTGATTAGCAGGGCTCAATGATGCTGAGCAGCTGCCTGCCTGCTGCTGACCTAATACACTGCTCCTTCCCTCTTCACACAATCACAGACTTAGCCAGGCTGGCAGAGCCTCTCAGCATCACCAGAGCTAGCCAGGCTGGCAGAGCCCCTCAGCATCACCAGAGCTAGCCAGGCTGGCAGAGCCCCTCAGCATCACCAGAGCTAGCCAGGCTGGCAGAGCCTCTCAGCATCACCAGAGCTAGCCAGGCTGGCAGAGCCTCTCAGCATCACCAGAGCTAGCCAGGCTGGCAGAGCCCCTCAGCATCTCCAGACTTAACCAGGCTGGCAGAGCCCCTCTGCATCACCAGACTTAACCAGGCTGGCAGAGCCCCTCAGCTTCACCAGACTTAACCAGGCTGGCAGAGCCCCTCAGCATCTCCAGACCTAACCAGGCTGGCAGAGCCCCTCTGCATCTCCAGACCTAACCAGGCTGGCAGAGCCCCTCAGCATCACCAGACCTAGCCAGGCTGGCAGAGCCCCTCAGCATCTCCAGACCTAGCCAGGCTGGCAGAGCCCCTCAGCATCACCAGACCTAACCAGGCTGGCAGAGCCCCTCAGCTTCACCAGACTTAACCAGGCTGGCAGAGCCCCTCAGCTTCACCAGACCTAACCAGGCTGGCAGAGCCCCTCAGCTTCACCAAGCCCAACCTAGACCCCTACTCAATGAGATTCACCTTAGCCCTAAGCATCACATCCAAACCACCCTTAAACACAGCCAGGCTGGGTGATTCCACCACCTCCCTGGGCAGCTCATTCCATTCCCTGACCACTCTCTCTGGGAAAAAACTTCTTCCAAATGCCCAGTCTAAACCTCCCCAGGCTCAGCTTGAGGCCATTCCCCCTTGTTCTGGCTCCAGTTACCTGTGAGCAGAGCCCAGCAGCAGCCGCTCCACAATGTCCCTTCAGGTAGCTGTAGACAGCAATGAGGTCTGCCCTCAGCCTCCTCTTCCTCACACTAACCATCCCCAGCTCCCTCGGTTGCTATCAAGCAGGTTGGCGAAGACCTTTGGGGCTGAGCCCAACCTATCACCTAACACCTTCTAATTAACTAACCCATGGTACTAAGTGCCTCATGCAGCCTCCTCTTAAACACCTCCAGGGATGGGGACTCCACCACCTCCCTGGGCAGCCCATTCCAATGCCAATCACTCCTGCTGTGAAGAACTTCTTCCTAACATCCAGCCTGCCCTGGCTCAGTTTGAGACTGACCTTTCCAGAGTTCCTTTCTCTGTGTTGTTCCAGCACAATGCCCCTGGAGCCTTGCAGCTGCTCAAAGCTGCTCGGTGCTGAAGAGCCAACGAAAGAAAGAGTTTGCAGCTGCAGTCTGAACATGGCCCAGGCTGGGAACAACTGAGGTGTGCTGCTAGGAACAGACTCCCCACCTGGAGTACTGCCTCCAGTTCTGCAGCCCCCGTTACAAGGGGGATATGGAGGTGCTGGAAGGTGTCCAGAGAAGGCCCACGAGGATGAGCAGAGGGCTGGAGCTGCTCTGCTGTGAGGAGAGACTGAGGGAGTTGGGGCTGGTCAGAAGGCTCTGAGGTGACCTTCTTGTGGCTTTTCAGTATCTAAAGTGGGCTGCAAGAAAGCTGGGGGGGGACTTTTTAGGCTGTCAGGGAGTGTCAGGACTGGGGGGAACAGAACAAAGCTGGAGATGGAGAGATTCAGCCTGGATGTTAGGAGGAAGTTGTTGAGCATGAGGGTGGGGAGAGCCTGGAAATGTGTGGCTATGGCCCCTGGGGGCATGGTTTAGTGGCCACGGAGGGGTTAGGTCAGCAGTTGGCCTCGATGACCTTGAGGAGCTTTTCCAACTGAAACAATTCTGTGATTCTATGAGCTGTGTAGGAAAGATTAAGCCACAAGGAAAGACACTGCACCTTCCAGTCTGTCTTGGCCCTGCCCTTTGATGTTCACCTCATCCTATTGAAAGCAGAGAAGCTTTCTGAAACCCCTTCTTCATTCCCTGCAAGCAATGGGCCACAAGTCACCATCTTTCTCCTCCTTGCTAGCTTCTGAGTTTGAAACCCTGTGGTAAGCTGTCACCCTGAAAGATGAGCAGCAAGATCCCCCACAGGCTCCTTGCTGAAGGTGTGATAAACAAGCAGCACATTTCCCACCGGCAGCTGGGGTGAAATACAGCAGCAGAGACACCTCCCTCACGCTGCTGGGAGGCTCCTACACTCCATTCTCTGCTGATTTGCCTTTGTGCTTGCAGGTGATGCATGAGTGCAGGAGAAGGTGGGAGTAAGGCAGTGGTCAGAATGCTGGCAGGGCAGGGATGGGAGAGGTGTTGCAGTACCCTGTGAGGTAGGAGGAAATTGCTGCATAGATCAAACCCAGAAGAGCTGGTGAGGGCCCAGAGGAGCTGGACAGCAGAGCCTGGCTTTCCCAAGGTGAGCAGACATAGCTAAGCAGC
This sequence comes from Pogoniulus pusillus, assembly GCF_015220805.1. Classification (NCBI taxonomy): domain Eukaryota; kingdom Metazoa; phylum Chordata; class Aves; order Piciformes; family Lybiidae; genus Pogoniulus; species Pogoniulus pusillus. Next base: position 2,230,334 of record NC_087288.1, on the reverse strand, counting down.
TGTGGCTCAGGCAGAGGTTAGGGGCTCAGAATGGCATCATACCTTAGCAGGGAGAGGGATGGGAGGAAAGGGCCCTTCTTCATCTCAAGAGATATCAGAAGGAGAAAAGTCATTTTGGTTGGAAAAGACCTCCAAGATGATGGAGTCCAACCACTGCCTGACTCTACCAAATCTGCTGCCAAACCGTGTCCCTCAGCACAACATCTCTGCCTCTTTGGAACACCACCAGGGCTGAGGATTCAGCCAGCTGCCCAAGAGGAGAGGCTGCTCCACTCTTTGAGAGCTCTCTCAGTGAAAAGGTTTTTTCTCATACCCAATCTAAAGCTCCCCTGCTGCAACTCGAGGCCAGACACTCTCATCCTATCATTTGTCACTAGGGAGCAGAGCCCACCCCCCACCTGGCTCCAACCTCCTTTCCAGGAGCTGTAGAGAGCACTGAGCTCTGCTCTCAGCCTCCTCTTCCCCACACTGCACACCCCCAGCTCCCTCAGCTGCTCCTCTCCAGCCCTGTTCTCCAGCTTTGCTGCCCTTCTCTGGACTTGCTCCAGCATCTCAATGCCTTTTCTTGTAAGAAGGGCCCCAAAGTGGAATGACTGAAGGCTGAAGACTCAGTTTGATTCCCAAGAGTTCTTTCCCAAGGACAATTTGCTCCTTTGGTAATCAGGATGTGGCCAAGCTAAGTGATTTTCTCTAAGTCATTGTGGGCATTTCTTTCTCAGACCATGCCCATGGCAAATTAGGTGCAATTGGGCTGCAAGGCTCCCTTGTGTCCTGCTTCATCTGCTGGGCGTTGGTATGCTCCTCATCAACGCTGGCAAGCTGCACTCCTGATGGCTTTGTTAGCCCGAGCTGAACACAAGGAGTGGTGATGCAAACAGCTCAGGCTCCAACTCACCACCCTCAAGCACTCTGCTTTCTCAGCTTCTTTAAGGTAAAGGCTGGGCACAGGAACACAGAATCATAGAATCAGCCAGGTTGGAAGAGACCTCCAAGCTCATCCAGTCCAACCTAGCACTCAGCCCTATCCAGTCAACCAGACCATGGCACCAAGTGCCTCATCCAGTTTAACAATGAGGGCTGGGTTGAAGCACCATCCTGCGTTAGGGGTGGGCCACCCACGCTGTGCTGGGGCTTGCATATAGCACTCTAAGCCCCCTTCTACTACCTGAAAGCTGGGGAGGGACTTTTTACAAGGGCTTGTAGGGACAGGAAGAGAGGGAATGGATTGAAGCTGGAGGAGGGCAGATTTAGGCTGGAGAACAGGAAGAAATTCTTTCTAGTGAGGGTGGTGAGATACTGGAATAGGTAGAGCCCAGGGAGGTGGTGGATGCCTCCTGCCTGGAGGTGTTGAAGGTCAGGTTGGGTGAGACCTTGATCTACCTGGGACACCTCCAGGGTTGGAACTGGATGATCTTTAAGGTCCTTTTCCACCCAAACCATTCTATGATGACTGTGACTTTAGATAGCAGCTGATCAGTGTCTAGGCTGGATGTTAGGAGGAAGTTGTTGGCAGAGAGAGTGATTGGCATTGGAATGGGCTGCCCAGGGAGGTGGTGGAGTCTGTGTGGCTGGAGGTGTTGAAGCCAAGCCTGGCTGGGGCACTTAGTGCCATGGTCTGGTTGATTGGCCAGGGCTGGGTGCTAGGCTGGGCTGGCTGAGCTTGGAGCTCTCTGCCAACCTGGATGATTCTGATTGATTCTGTGAGCAGTGTAAAAGCATGGGAGGTTCCTTTATGATTTCAAGAGGAAACTAAACAGATCCTTTTGCTCCAAGGACAAAAAAAACCCCAAAAAATCAACTCAAATCTCTTCCAAAATATCCCAACATGGGGAAAGAAAACATTTTCTTTGTGAGGAGTAACTGCAGGGAGTAGCCTTGAGCTGTTCCTCTGCTGAGGGCATTTCAGCTAGGTGCAGTTGGAGACCCAAAGCAAAGCTTGGATGCCTGAGCACAGCTCTGCCTGGGCTTTATTTACTGTACCATGCTATTAGAAGATGTCACCTTAGAAGCTTGCCTGCCCTATGCTGAGTCATTGGTGCTGCAACAACATTACCTCATTAATATAACATCACATTACAAGCAAAAACATGGAACACAAACCACCCAGCTCTCTTTGTATCAGGACCAAGGGTGGAGCAGCCCTTTGCAGCCTTTCCAACGTGCTTTTAGTTTTTAATACCCTGGGACTGCTCAAAAGATAAGCAAACTGCCTCTGGGGCTTCTGATGGATGAGCTGTAGGAATACAAGGGAGGGGTGGACAGATGGAGCAAGGGGGAGCCTCTGAAGAGGTGGGTTTGAAAGAAGAGTGAAGGTGAACAGGTTGAACTGCAAATCAAGTGCATGAAGAGACCTAGCAGGAAAAAGGTCTTTGTTGCAAGACCTGGCACAGGCTGCCCAGGGAGGTGGTGGAGTCACCATCCCTGCAGGTATTCAAGAAACCTGTGGCCATGGCACTTTGGGATGTAATTTAATGGCCATGGTGGTGTTGACAGCTTGGACTTGATGATCTCAGAGGTCTTTTCCTACAGGCAAAAAACAACCTCTACGATTCTATGATTCAAGGTTCAACAGGACAGGCTTAAGCTTAGCAGTTCTTCAATGCATGAGTTTGCATTTCCAATGATACTCCTACCATAGAATTGGTTTGGGTGGATGAGAACTCTTAGACCACTCAGTCCAACCACTGACCCAACCCCACCATGGCCACTAAACTGTGTCCTGGCCACATGATTCTTGCACACCTCCAGGGATGGGGACTCCACCACCTCCCTGGGCAGCCTGTGCCAATCCCTGACCACTCTTGCCCTAAAGAATTCTTTCCTGATCCCCAACCTAACCCTCCCCTGGCACAGTTTCAGGCTATTTCCTCTTGCCTTATCACTTGTTCTTAGGCAGAAGAGTCCAGCCCCCACCTCACTCCAACCTCCCTTCAGGGAGCTACAGAGAGCAATGAGGTCTCCCCTCAGCCTCCTCTTCTCCATGATAACCAACCCCAGTTCTCTCAGCTGCTCCTCCCCAGCCCTGTTCTCCAGACCCTTCCCCAGCTTTGTTGCCCTTCTCTGGACCCACTCCAGCCTGTCAAAGTCCTTCTTGTAATGAGGGGCTCATGTCACACCTGCTCCCCCCCCACTCAGTGGCATTATCACAGCTCTGGGAAGCAGGTATTGACACTTTGCTGATACCAAGTGCCTGTGACCACAAAGTCCAAATGGGCATTTTCCAGTCCTTTCCAGGATTCTGTGGCTGGTTGCTATAGTGATAAACAAGTTGGCTTATTAGGAAAAGGAACAAAGCAGCAGAGAGAATGATTTGGGACTGGCCAGCATGCAGAGGGAGCCAGGCAGCCTCGTTCTTCATTGTCAGCTCAGGCAGCTGGCTTCTTGGGTTTGGAACAGCACAGACCCCCCCTGCCCATTATTTTAGCAAGCCCAGCCCAGTCTGCACTGCCTCTCTCCACATGCAGCATCCTGCAAGCAAGTGCCAGGCCCTCATTTCTGAGCTGGGTGGTTAAATTTCTTGGGGGCTTCCACAACTGGGGAGCACAGGAAAATGTGGTCTCTTAGCAGCACTGCCAGGTGGCCTGATGAGGCTGAAATAGATCTAAAGGGGCAGAAGAGGACAGCAGAAATGATGGGCTGTGCTGCACCCTGTGCTGTCACTTCTTCCTCCCCCTCCTTCTTCACCCTTTGCTGATGCCAAGACACCTCTCTGCAGACACTGAGGGTGCTGACCCGTGCCTGTCAGCTGGCAGAAGGCCTCCTTCTCTGCAGGATGCCTTTAAGCACTGCTCCCTTGAGCCCTCACTAACATAACAAACCTGCTCTCACTTGAATCCCTGGGTACACAGCAACTGCACCAAGCTCAGACTTGTGCCCTGCCGTTTGCAGCAGGCAGAGGATATTCTTTGACACCCCGTGTGAAATGCAGCCCCAATGCACCTTTTTTTGGGGGGAGGGGACCAATCACACATTTTGTTTGACCCAGCAATGCCCAGAGGTATAAATTCAAACACCAGAAGCTCCACTGCAGGTCTTTCATGTAGGCAGGCCACCAGCCTTTTGTCTGCTATCACCTGAGTCACCCACTGCCTGCTTTTAGCCCACCAGAGAAACCAGGCTGCTGAGACACTCTCTCATGCCAGGGCTGCTTCAGTCATTACTGCTGCTGAAAGCAACCCATGAAACAGCCCAAAGAAAGGACCCATCCTTGGGGCTGCCCAGGGAGGTGGTGGAGTCCCCATGCCTGGAGGTGTTGAAGCAAACCCTGGCTGGGGCACTCGGTGCCATGGTCTGGTCGATTGGACAGGGCTGGGTGCTAGGTTGGGTTGGATGAGCTTGGAGGTGTCTTCTAACCTGGTTGATCCCATGATCCCTTCAATTATGGCCCTGGGAAATAGGAACTATTTCTCTGCAGTGTTTTACCCACTAGTTAAAAGAGCCAATAGCACATTTTTATGTGTTTACCCAACTGGGTTTTGCTTCTGCTTCCCACAGGGCTGCAATAGTTCCATCAGCTGCAGGGCAATAGATTTTAACAGCTTTGTTTCAAATGCTGTCTGTGGCTCTGACCAGCTTTCTAGCAGCTGAACTGTAACGTTTGTACCCAGCTAAAGCAAACCCTAGCCTGCAGAAACTGAAGGGAGATTCAAATCAGGCCCTCCTAGCATCATCAAGGCTAGAATACACCTCTGAGACCAGCAGGTTCAGCCTTCTGCCAAACACCTCCACAATCTCTAAACCACATCCTCAAGTGCCATGTCCACACATTTCTGGAACACCTCCAGGGCTGGGGACTCCACCACCTCCCTGAGCAGCCTCTTCCAATCCCTGACCACTCTGGCAGCAAAGAAATGGTTCCTATTATCCAATCTAAAGCTCCCCTGGTGCAGCTTGAGGCTGCTAATTCTTGTCTCATCTACCTGGGAGAAGAGGCCAACACCAGCCTCACTCCAGCCTCCTTTCAGGTAGCTGTAGAGAGCAATGAGGTCTCCTCTCAGCCCCCTCTTCTTCAGGCTATGCAATCCCAGCTCCTTCAGCCTCTCTTCGTGAAACCTGCTCTCCAAACCCCTCACCAGCTCCATTCCTTTCTCTGTACCCACACAAATGGAGCAAGCAAAACGTTTGGCTAGCTTATTTGTCCCCCCTGTCCCTAGGCATGTCCAGCTGAGAGGTTGGTGGGGTGGGCAGGCAGCAGAAGCCTCTAGACCTGATGTGACCTCAAGTGGTGAGAGAGAGAAAAAGAAGTGAATTGTTTCAGAGAAAGTGGAGCAGCACATCCAGGACCAAGCTGCAGCACCTCCCCTGCCATGCCCATCCCTTTCTACAGGCACTGGAAGGGCTGAAGGCAACAAAGCAAGCAGGGCACAGATCTGCTGCTAGAGTCACAACCAAGAGTGTGCTCCAACTGAAAAGAAACAAAGCCTCTGCGGGCCTGGGAAGCTCCCAGGGATGAGATTTCTTTGGTATGCATACACTGGCACATGCACACACTGCTCTCTAGAACCAGTCAGGGTTGGAAGGCACCACAAGGAGCAGCCAGTTCCAACCCCCCTGCCATGCCCAGGGACACCCTACCCTAGAGCAGGCTGCACACAGCCTCAGCCAGCCTGGCCTCAAACACCTCCAGCCATGGGGCCTCAACCACCTCCCTGGGCAACCCATTCCAGCCTCTCACCACTCTCCTGCTCAACAACTTCCTCCTCACACCCAGTCAAGCATGCTCCTGCCAGAGCCAAGCATCCTCTGCTGGGAAGAGCCCTGAGCAGCTGCATGAGAGGTAGGTCTGAGGTTTGCTGTTGGGTTTTATTTTCCCTTCCAAAAAACAAATGAAAAATTGGGTGTCAAGTCCTGACACATCTCTGACAAAAGCCTTTGGAGAAGGGGGGCAGCAATCAGCAATACCATAATAGATGAGCCAAGCCATAAACTACTGCAAACAAACCATTTTTGGAGCAGATCCTGGAAGAGAAATGCCTGCCCACACACTCTGATAGGGCCCAGAGTATGCACTCTGCTGCATAGTGTGTGTGAAACCATAGGAACAGCCTGAGTCACACAGCGATTGGTACCATCCATCACAAGCTAGAAACTCCTCCTTTGTTTCAGAGTTGCACCTGGGGCCTCAAATCAAATGTGACAATTCTTAGAGCAAGCAGTGCCAAGGTGTTGGGCAGAAAAAAGCTCTCTCTGCAGACAGCTTGGCCCTACAAGCAGAGTGGTTCTTGGACTTGGGGCCCTCCAGTTTTGAGAAGGAAGAAGATTTTGCTTTGCTCATCAGCAAACAAGAGTTGAATGAAGAACACTCAGCTTTCTGGATTGCCTTCATCACTTTCTAGCTTTGCTTCCCAGGTAATCTAGAGCTACAGCTAACAGAAAATGCTGCTGCGTGATGTGATGCCACACCTGATGTAGCTGACTCAGGACCTTCCAAGTCAATTCTGGGGCCTGTGAAAACAAGTCAGAACACTTCTGAGCTCAAAATGCAGCTGTTGCCACTTCACTGAATCACAGTTTCACAACATGGCAGGGGCTGGAAGGGACCTCTGGAGGTCATCTAGTCCAACCTCCCTGCTAAGACAGAGTAAAGCACAGAGGGACACATCCAAGTGGGTTTTGAACGCCTCCAGAGGAGGAGACTCCACAGCCTCTCTGGGCAGCCTGCTCCAGGGCTCTGCCACCCTCAGAATGAAGAAGTTTTTCCTTATATATACACAGAACCTCCTGTCTTTGAGTTTGTGTCTGTTGCCCCTTGTCCTGTCCCTGGGTGCCACTGAGAAGATTCTGGCTCCATCCTATTGAAACTTGCCTTCAGCTATTGATGAGATCTCCTCTCCCTTTGGTCTCCTCCAGGATAACAGCCCCAGCTCTCTCAGCCTTTCCTCACAAGGTAGATGATCCAATCATCTCAGCATCTCAGTGGCTCTCTGATGGATTCTCTCACAGATGTCAGGGGTTGGAAGGGACCCAAAGAGATCATCCAGTCCAACCCCCCTGCCACAGCAGGACCATACAATCTAGCTCAGGGCACACAGGAACACATCCAGACAGGCCTGGAAAGGCTCCACACAAGGAGACAGCACAACTTCTCTGGGCAGCCTGTGCCAGGGCTCTGGGACCCTTCCAGTCAACAAGCTGCCCCTAGTGTTGAGCTGGAACCTGCTGTGCTGCAGCTTCCATCCATTGCTGCTTGTCCTGTCCCAGGGAGCAGTGAGCAGAGCCTGTCCCCGCACCCCTGACCCCCAGCCCTCAGATGTTTACAAACACTGATTGAATCCCCTCTCAGCCTTCTCTTCTCCAGACTAAGCAGCCCCAGGGCCCTCAGCCTCTCCTCATCAGGCAGTGCTCCAGCCCCCTCATCACCTTTGTAGCCCTCCACTGGACTCTCTCCAGCAGATCCCTGTCCCTCTTCAGCTGGGGGAGCCCAAAACTGAACTCCAGAACTCTCCAGTACCTAATTGTCTTTTTTCCAACTGGGGAGCCCAGAACTGGACCCAGGACTCCAGAAGAAGACTCACTAGGGCAGAGTAGAGGAGAAGGAGAACCTCCTTCAACCTGCTGGCCACACTCTTTTTAATGCAGCCCAGGAGACCTTTTGCCTGGCTGGCCACAAGGGCAGATTGCTGTCCCATGGATAACTTATTGCCCATCAGGGACTCCAAGGTCTTGTATCACTAAGCTGCAGACCTTGTGCACAGCAGAAGCAGTAAATGCTCTGTTGGCAGGAGTGTAGGAGCATGTAGCTACCAGGAACTCCATTAAGGAGACAGAAGAACACCAAATAGTTCTTTAGGATACCTCCCTGGTGCTCACAGGATATTAGGGGTTGCAAGGGACCCAAGGAGACCATTGAGTCCAACCTCCCTACCAGAGCAGGACCATAAAATCTAGCACAGATCACACAGCAACACATCCAGACAGGCCTTGAAAGGCTCCAGGGAAGGAGACTCCACAACCTCTCTGGGCAGCCTGTGCCAGGGCTCTGGGACCCTTTCAGTTAAGAAGTTGCCCCTTGTGTTGAGCTGGAACCTGCTGTGCTGCAGGTCACATTGCAGCTTGGTGCTCTTAGCTTATGTGCTCCTTCCTAAAGCACAGCAGCTACACTTAGCTGTTCTTATTGTTACCTTCCTTAAGGTCATAAAGCCATAAATGCTGAAGCATTCTCCTCAGCCCAAGCTCTGAATATGACACCCAAGCACACTAAAGATGGTATTTTTGAATGAAAAAATAATGCAATGATAAAATTAATCATTTTTTATGTGGTAATGGTCTTTAGCTGTAAAGATTATCAATTCAACACATCCATGATGACCTGTGGCCTTCCAGTATCTGAAGGGGGCCTACAAAAAAGCTGGGGAGGGACTTTTTAGGCTCTCACAGAGTGACAGGACTGGGGGGAATGGAGCAAAGCTGGAGATGGGTAAGATCAGACTGGATGTGAGGAGGAAGTTGTTGAGCATGAGAGTGGTGAGAGGCTGGAATGGGTTGCCCAGGGAGGTGGTTGAGGCCCCATGGCTGGAAGTGTTTAAAGCCAGTCTGGATGAGGCTGTGTGCAGCCTGATAAAGGGTAGGGTGTCCCTGGCCACGGCAAGTGGGTTGGAACTGGCTGCTCCTTGTGGTCCCTTCCAACCCTGACTGATTCTGTGATTCTACCCTCAGAGGTCCCTTTCAGCCCCTACCATCCTGCGATTTGCCCCCCTCAGCTTCCAGATTCTGCCTCAGCAGCTTTTCAAGGTCCTGAAACGGTTGTCACCCAACCTCTAGAAGTGACTGCCTTTAAATTAACTTTTCCAAACGGCCACTGACACTTCCAAAAGAAGAACAAGCAACAGCCTTCCGAGCGTGCGGCTTTGATGCATTTGTCTGCACTATTTGAACCAATTACCTCCGTAAATAGGAGCGTACTGCAAACGAGAAAGCAATGATACCCTCAGTCACCAGGCAGAGACAGCGTTTAGATGATTGTCCTCCAGATAAACCGCCTCAGCACAAAACAGGCAACTGTAATTTCATGTCCGAGGTGCTCTTGATGTATTGAGCCGTTTATGCTCGCTGCGTTCCCCCGCGTTATTGCATTAATCATCACACCCCAACCCTTCCGCTCCTCCGCTAAGGACGCTGCCTGGAATGAGCTCCCCGCTACACAAAGGTTGCCTCGGTTAGAGGTTCAGCGCCTGGGCATGTGTCACCCGCACTTCCACACGGATTTCGGCTTACGTTACATCACCCGAACGTCCTTTCTGGTTGTGGGAGCCCTCTGGGAGGATACGTCCTTTGGAATAACAGATTGATTGCGGATAGAGATATGAATGATAGATAGGCGCAGTGCCCGCGCTGAGCTGCGGCGCTTCTGCACATGCAAACGGGAAGGGCGCACGGTAAGAAGGAAGGAAAGGAGAAAGGAAACCACCAGAGAGGCTGCCGCGAAAACCTGACTGATTCCTTTAACCACTTCCTACCAAAAGAGTCCATGTACCAGCGACCGAATCGCCCAGCGCTTGGCTCTGACAGCCGCTGGCGTAGTGAGCCACACAAGGGGAAACGTTTTCAGATCAGAGGATCGGGAGGAATCCAGGAATTTGCGAACCCTAATGCTGTGCCTCCGCGGGTTTTTAACGCAACTGACTCTTGAGTTTCAAAAGCAGAATTCAAGCTCTAAGTGTTTTAAGTTTTGACAGCAGGCCGTGTTGAAAACCGCATCGGGAACTTCCCCGGTAGCAAAGGGCTCGCAGCAGGTCTCCCGATGGCGCATTTCGGGTGTGTGTGTGGGCACCTGAGGGCTGCCTCTTTCTCCAGATAAAGGCAGGTGCATCGCTGCGAAATGCTCGCACACAAACGCTAGCTAAAGAGGAGCCTCTCTGCAGGGAAGCGGCAGGAGAACGCGAGGAAGGCAGTGCAGAGAGACGGGATCCGCACCGCGGGCCCCCTGCCTTCGTCCTGGGGCGGGGACGGGGGGCGGGAGGGCGACAGCGACTGGCGGACACCGAGGGAAAGCGAGGGAAGCGCACAGAACGGCCTCCTTGTCTACAACTTCTGCAGCGCTCCAAAGAGAAACACATTTCTCCGCTTAAAAACCCGAAAACAACGAAAGCTGAAGCGAGCAACTGCCCGCCGCTACGACGGGTGAGGACTCGGCTGCGAGCACCTCCCTACCCCCGGAGCCCAACTCGGCCCGTCGGGCGGCCAGTGCTGCCCGGGGGAAAGCATCCTGAGCGCCACCCGGCCCCGACACGGGCACCCCGGGGGCACCGAGCGCCGGAGCCCGCTCCCGCGACTCCCGGGGGCGGCAGCAGGAGCGGGGCGGGGCGGCAGCATTCCTCCCCCCAAGGGGGACCCTCCCTCCCGCCTCCTCGCCCGCCTTCCCCTCCCCGCCTCCGTACACCGCCAGAGCCGCCCGGGGAAGCGGAGGAGAAGCAGCGTCTCCCCAGAGCCCCCCGCCGAGCCTCAGCCGCGACGGCGCGGCGGTCCCCAGCCCGGCGATGAGGGTGAAGGAGGAGGAAGCGCGGCCGCTCACGGAGTAGAGACGCGGCGGCAGCGGGGCCAGATACCTGCCCCGCCGGGCTGCCGCAGGGCACCGCAGGGCACGGCGGGGCGCCCCGACCCGCCCGGCCCGCCAACGCCGGGGGCAGCCCCGCCGCCCTTCGCGGCCATGCGCTGAGCACCGCGGCGCCCGTCCATGGGGCGGCGCTGAGGGGCACGATGAAGTCCCTGCTCTTCAGCCGCTTCTTGCTGCTGCTGCCCTGGGTGCTCATCGTCATCATTGTGCTGGACATCGACAGCAGCCGGGCGCCGCTACCCGCCCTGGCCCCCCGCGGCGGCGGCGGCAGCAGCGGCGGGTCCCGTCCGGCGGCGGGGCGGCCGCCCCCTGAGCGGCGGGGTCCCGAGGCGGCGCTGCCCACTATCTATGCCATCACGCCCACCTACAGCCGCCCGGTGCAGAAGGCCGAGCTCACCCGCCTGGCCAACACCTTCCGGCAGGTGGCGCGGCTCCACTGGATCCTGGTGGAGGACGCGGCGGCGCGCAGCGAGCTGGTGAGCCGCTTCGTGGCGGCCGCCGGCCTGCCCTGCACCCACCTGCACGTCCCCACGCCCCGCCGCTACAAGCGGCCGGGGCTGCCCCGAGCTACCGAGCAGCGCAACGCCGGCCTGGCGTGGCTGCGGCAAAGGCACCAGCACCTGCCGCCCCCACAGCCCGGGGTGCTCTTCTTCGCCGACGACGACAACACCTACAGTCTGGAGCTCTTCCAGGAGGTGCGTACGGGGCCGGGGCGAGGGGGACGCGCGGCCGCGACGCTGCACCGCCGGCCTCGCCTGTCCCGCAGGCGCTTGCCGCTCCTCACCTTTTCTCCCTTCGGGGGCCTGTCGTTTTCCACTTCTCTTCCTCTCGGGCTTCCGCCGCCTCCCGTCTCTCCTCGCCTTCCTTCAGGCGCTCGTCTGCGGCTTCCAACTTCTCTGCCCCGCAGGCGCCTGCCTTTAGACGCCTCTCCGCAGGCGCGCGCAGCACCTGCCCCTCGAGCCCCTGCCGCCCCCCGCGCCCCCGCCCCGGCACCTGCCGCCCCCTGCCGCCCCCCGCGCCCCGGCACCTGCCGCCCCCTGCCGCCCCCCCCGCCCCGGCACCTGCCGCCCCCCGCGCCCCGGCACCTGCCGCTTCCAGCTCCTCTGCCCCGCGGGCGCCTGCCTGTTGTTACCTCTCCGCAGGTGCGCGCATCATCTGCCCCTCGAGCACCTACCGTTACCCCCTCGCCTCCCCTCCTGCTCCTTAGGCGCCTGCCGTTCCCGCCCTCGCTTCCCCTGGGGCGCCCGTCCCGTCTGCTCCTTAGGCGCCGGCCGTTCCCCACCTCGCTTCCCTTGGGGCGCCCGTCCCGTCTGCTCCTTAGGCGCCTGCCGTTCCCGCCCTCGCTTCCCCTGGGGCGCCCGTCCCGTCTGCTCCTTAGGCGCCGGCCGTTCCCCACCTCGCTTCCCTTGGGGCGCCCGTCCCGTCTGCTCCTTAGGCGCCTGCCGTTCCCCCCCTCGCTTCCCTTGGGGCGCCTGTCCCGTCTGCTCCTTAGGCACCTGCCGTTCCCCCCCTCGCTTCCCTTGGGGCGCCCGTCCCGTCTGCTCCTTAGGCGCCTGCCGTTCCCAACTTCGCTTCCCTTGGGGCGCCCGTCTCATCCGCTCCTTAGGCACCTGCCGTTCTCCCCCTCGCTTCCCTTGGGGCGCCCGTCTCATCTGCTCCTTAGGCACCTGCCGTTCTCCCCCTCGCTTCCCTTGGGGCGCCCGTCTCATCTGCTCCTTAGGCGCCGGCCGTTCCCCACCTCGCCTCTCCTCGGGCGCCAGTCTCACCTCCTCTCCACCGGCGCCCTCCGTTCCTGCCTTGCATTTGCCGTTCCCCTCAGGCCCCGTCCGATTTGCAGCGTGCTCGGAGCCCCTCACCCCCAATCCGGACAGAGATGAGCCAGGGGTGTTGCCGGGCTCAGACACCTTGCAACGCCTCCACGCAGCTGCCTCTTTGTAACCGCTCCTCTCCTAATTAAGTTCTATCCCAGCCCTTCCGCATTACCCCTAACTTTTTACAGCTGTTTTCTCACTTCCCTGCCGAGCGAGGCAGGTTTGTTTAAGGGTTCCTGTGTTTTTGTTAAAGCTGGGATGAAAAACGCTCTTTGATGTTCATTTCTCCTCGGGCTGCATCCCTCTCTGCAGGGCACCAACCGTTTTTTCTCTTGGCACAAATGAATTCATCCACCGCCGGCTCCTTCGCGTGGAGCTGCCCAGGCTTTCTGAGGCCTTTCACTCAGCAGAATGGTTTGTGTAACCACTAAACGTCCTTCCAGGAGCCTCCTTTGTGAAGGGACCTGGGTTTGTCTTTATGGCAGCCCCTTGGTGAAGGGCTTTGCTCCCGTTCGGTGGGAACTGGCAAGCTCTTGGCGGGGACAGGATATCCAGCTTGCATGGCAGGAAGAAGGGATGTTTAAGTGGACATAAAACAGCAGAGGAGTGATCTTGTGCATCTTCCCTGACTGCTAGAAGAGTAACCTCGACAGGAAAACAAGGCAGGGAAATTGAAAAGTAGGTTGGCAGCAGATAGAGAACTTGCAGGGTGCCAGAGGACTTGCAGGATGCCAGGCAAACTGCAATCCCTGTCTTCTGCTGGTGGACAGTGTTGTCTCCAGCGGTGTGCAGCCCTGTTCTGCAGGTTGGAAGCACTCTGCTTCCTCTCCTGCTTTGCAGTCAGGAGGTTAAACATCAACACAATGCACAGAAGGCAAATGGCAGCCTGGGCTGCATCCAAAGCAGGGTGGCAGCAGATTGAGTGAGGGGATTCTGCCACTTTGCTCTGGGGAGACCTCACCTGGAGTGCTGCTTCCAGTTCTGGAGTCCCCAGCACAAGAGAGACATGGATCTGCTGGAGTGGGTCCAGAGGAGAGCCACAAAAAAGATCAGGGGGTTGGAGCACCTCTGCCAGGAGAACAGGCTGAGGGAGCTGGGGGTGTTCAGCCTCGAGAAGGCTCCAAAGGGGACCTAAAAGCAGCCTGCCAGTAGCTGAGGTGGGCTACAGAAAGGCTGCAGAGGGACTGTTTGCAGAGGCCTGCAGTGATAGGATGTGCAGCAATGGCTTCAAACCAGAGAAGGGTAGGTATAGATTGGATGTTAGGAACAAGTTCTGCACTGTGAGGGTAATGAACACTGGAACAGGTTGTCCTAGGAGGTGGTTGAGGTCCCAACCCTGGAGGTATTCAAGCTGAGGCTGGACAGGGCTCTGAGCGACATGATCTAGTTGAGGATGACCCTGCTGACTGCAGGGGGGGTTGATCTGGATGAGCTTTGTAAGGTCCTTTCCAACCCAGAGCATTCTGTGGTTCTGTGAACTGTAAAGCACACGAAATTCCCTGGAGCAAGTTACGTTAGCGACGCTTGGGCTCCTTTGTGTTTAGCTCTGTAATACATCCCTTCCCATTCCCAGCATGTGGGCAGGAGCTGGTTCCCAGTTCCACAGGGCTGCCCTACTTCCTTTTGCCCGTTTGGCATTCAGCAGAGAAGCTGCTAATTTGGAGACCTTTGCCTGGAGGCTAAACCTTTTGTTGTAATTGATTTTGTTAGAATCTCCTGGCTGTGCTCAGTGCATTCTAATGTGCAGTGATTCCACTTACTGTGAGCTTAGATGTGATGGGAGTGCCCACCTCTCTTCAGGGACAGATAAAACTATTCAATCCTGGAGAGTCTGTAAATTGTTAGAGAAAAGAAGATTTTTGCCTCAATGAGTAGGGTGGGGCAGAAGATGTATTACTGTCTTTTTTTTTATAAGTCATTTATATTTTACTACCTATTGGCAGCCCTGAGTGGGACACAGCTACTGAAAGGGTGTCCAGCCAGGTTTATTCTTTCATCATTTCTTGTAGCAGTCTTCTAATTGCTGAGAATGCTAGAAGGAAAAAAAGTACAAATTGCCTCTCTAATCAGCTAGGAAATGGAGAAAAGCAAGAGAAGAAATCTGTCTGAAGGGTTAGCCTTGCACACTGCAAGCAGGAGGAGCAGTCTTCCCTTTCCTGTGGCAAGCTCAGACACACAGCTCTCATAGAATCAAGCAGGTTGGAAGAGAGCTCCAAGCTCATGCAGCCCAACCTAGCACCCAGCCCTGGCCAGTCAACCAGACCATGGCAGTAAGTGCCCCAGCCAGGCTTGGCTTCAACACCTCCAGCCACACAGACTCCACCACCTGCCTGGGCAGCCCATTCCAGTGCCAATCACTCTCTCTGACAACAGCTTCCTCCTAACATCCAGCCTAGACCTACCCTGGCACAGGTTGAGACTGTGTCTCCTTGTTCTATTGCTGCTTGCCTGGCAGCAGAGCCCAACCCCACCTGGCTACAACTTCCCTGCAGGCAGCTGCAGACAGCAATGAGCTCTGCCCTGAGCCTCCTCTGCTGCAGGCTGCATACCCCCAGCTCCCTCAGCCTCTCCTCATAGCTCCCAAAGCTTTGTCCTTCAGTGTTCAGCTGCTGGGGAGGAAATGCTTGCCGTGTTCACAGGTGCTTGAATGAGTTTTCCCAGTGCAAGGTGGTGTTTGGAGAGCTCTGTTAGAGGAGCTTTGGCTTCAGTTAGCACTGCAAGTTCCCATGGCTGTGTTCTGAAGCCACTGGCAGGCTGCGTGCGAGGTCTCCGTCAGTGCCCAGTCGACCTGGCAAAGTCAAGGGAAGTCCCTTGGCAGGCTTTGCCAAGGGGATGTGCCTTTGTGAGTGGGAGCTTGCTTTTGCAGAGTGCCAGCAGCTTTGTTCTCAGTCAAGACACTGCTCGAGGGCAAGCTTTGAGGTGTTGGGTTGTTGTTTTTTTCCTTTTAAAAACAATTCTCTGTCTTTACAGACTCAGGCTTGACAGCTTGGTAGTAGTAAATCCTGATCTCTCCTTCAGGAATTGATTGATTGGGGAGGCTAGGCCATACTCTTCATCTCCAAGCACGAAGAGAGCAGCTTCCAAACGTGGCTGTGCAGATGAAATCTGGTTCCTGTCAGGAAAGTGATTGTAACAGTACCTGAAAAGGGAGGATTTTTCTGTTTGCTGCCCTGCCAGGAACAATTCTACAGCCCTGCAGTTGTGTAATCCCAAATGAGGTCTGATAAACTGCACTCTGCTCACTGGGGAGGGTAGTGTAAATGTAGAGGGATGAGACAGGAGCTCTGAGTTCTGGTCCTACCACCATCCCATGCTGCCTGGCTGACCCTCAGCATGTCACTGATGCAGGTCCTGGGACATAAACACACACCTTGAGTGCTGTGTCCAGTTCTGGGCCTCTCAGTTTAAGAAAGATGTTGAGGTGCTTGGAAGGTGTTTGGAGAAGGGCAGCAAGGCTGGGGAGGGGCCTGGAGCACAGCCCTGTGAGGAGAGGCTGAGGGAGCTGGGGGGGTGCAGCCTGCAGCAGAGGAGGCTCAGGGCAGAGCTCATTGCTGCCTGCAGGGAGGCTGTAGCCAGGTGGGGTTGGGCTCTACTGCCAGGCAACCAGGGACAGAACAAGGGGACACAGCCTCAAGCTGTGCCAGGGCAGGTCCAGGCTGGATGTTAGGAAAAAGTTCTACATGGAAAGAGTGATTGGCATTGGAATGGGCTGCCCAGGGAGGTGGTGGAGTCGCCATCCCTGGAGGTGTTTAAGGGCACTTAGTGCCATGGGTTAGTTCATTAGAAGGGTTAGTTTGGACTGGATGATCCTAGAGGTCTTTTCTGACCCGGTTAATTCTGTGATTCAGTGACACAGGTCCCAGACTGCCAGCAGCAAGGTCTGCTGGCAGCTCCTGCAAGCAGCCGTGTGCATTTGCTGCCCTATGAAACGGGAGGGCTCTCTTCTTTGGCTCCCTGAGGCAAAGCTGGTAGCAGTTAAGAGCTGAGTGGGGTGGGAACCAAAGCTAGTTAGGACAGTGCAAGCACTGGTGCTGGGGATGCATTTTAATCCGAGGTTGAAAAAGCCTTACTAGAGGGAGGAAAGCATGGTAGGGAGCTGCACACCGCTGGAAGATTGTGTTTAAGGCAGCTCCTTTGCTGTGGGTTTCCCCAGTGCCCTTCCAAAAGACAGAGCCTTTTTAACAAAGCAGAGCCAGCAAAGGCTTTGCTGTCAGTGCAGGTGTGCAGACTGTAAGGGCAGGATCAGAAGGAAGCCTGGCTCTGACATGAAATGCCATGGGATGCTTCTGAGGGGGAAATTCTGATCTCTTCAGTTTAGCACTTGGAGCAGTGAGTACCTCATAGTTTGTATGGAGCAAGCTGGGCCAAACAGACCTGGGCAAAAGGTGTTTTGTGGGAGCTGGGGTGGGGGAAAGCTAGCCAGCTTACAGCAGTGTGTGGCTGGAAAATGTCACCATCTGCAGTAGCTCTGGAAGCCTCTGGTGCCTTCCACTATCTGAAGGGGGCATACAAGAAAGCTGGGGAGGGACTTTTTAGGCTGTCAGGTAGTGATAGGATTGCAGGGAATGGAGCAAGCTGGAAATGGGGAGATTCAGACTGGATGTTAGGAAGAAGTTGTTCAGTATGAGGGTGGTGAGAGCCTGGAAGGGGCTGCCCAGGGAAGTGGTAGAAGCCTCATCCCTGAAAGTTTTTAAGGCCAGGCTGGATGTGGTTGTGAGCAGCCTGCTCTAGTGTGAGGTGTCCCTGCCCATGGCAGGGGGCTTGGAACTGGCTGCTCTTTGAGATCCCTTCCAACCCTGACAATTCTGTGTAATTTCCTGGTTTGGGATCCAGACCTCAAAAAAGAATTGCTGGGTTTTTTTGTGCTCAGGTATGATCTGTTCACGTGGAGGTGTGCATCTGCATCTCTCCACCCAAAACAACAGCCTGCTCCCTGAAAATAAATCAGGCTGCACTGATAACTAAGCCACTGAAAAGCCTGAAACTCCCAACTACTGCATTTGATAATGCTTTACAGATGTTTCCAGATGAATCATCCCAACTTCTGTGTTTGGGGTTTTATTTTACTACAGGCTGTTCTTTTCAGAGTGATTCTTGTCACAGTTTCTCTTGTGTTTTTGCTTCATCTCATTCCTGAATGCAAGTTATTGTAGTATTGTGACTTGATGCCTAGCAACTGCCAATGGCATCTTTGCTAGAGTTGCAGAAAGAAAATAGCCTGGGATAAATCTGGCATCCCATCTTCACAGAGAGCCTAACCATTGGGAACCAAAGGTGGACCTGGCAAAGTTCTGCTTCCCTTAGCTCCTCACACTGTTCATGTGCTTCATTTTCTCTGCTCTTTCTGCATTTCAAGCAGCTGGACAAAGGGCACAGCTCCCCCCTGGGTCCATGTATCATATGTGTGTGTTCAAGTTGGAGGAACTGAGAGAGAATGGCCTCAAGTTGTGCCAGGGGAGATTTAGGTTGGATATTAGAAGGAAGCTTCTTCACTGGAAGGGCTCTCAAAAGACTGGAACAGGTTCCTCAGGGAGGTGGTTGAATCACAGAATTAAGCAGGTTGGAAAAGACTTCTAAGGTCATCGACTCCAACCTATCACCTAACCCTTCTAATTAGGTCTCACCACTCTCTCACCATGAGAGTGGTGAGAGGCTGGAATGGGTTGCCCAGGGTGGTGGTTGAGGCCCCATGGCTGGAGGTGTTTGAGGCCAGGCTGGCTGAGGCTGTGTGCAGCCTGCTCTAGGGTAGGGTGTCCCTGGGCATGGCAGGGGGTTGGAACTGGCTGCTCCTTGTGGTCCCTTCCAACCCTGACTGGTTCTATAATTCTATTCTAATTAAAACTCCTCATCCCTGGAGGATTTTAAGAGAGGCAGAGATGTGGTGCTGAGGGATGTGATTTAGCAGCAGCTTTGGCAGAGTTAGAGAGTGGTTAGACTTAATAATCATAAAGGTCTTTCCCAACCAGTTCTTTGATACTGAGAATTAGTGTTGGAGGTCCACTCAGCTGTTGCTTATGCAGCCTGCCCGGAAACCTTGGAGGGTGAGGGTTGAGCTGTATAAAGGAGTACAAAGAACAGAATCATAGAATCAAGCAGGTTGGAAGAGGCCCTCAAGCTCATCCAGTCCAACATAGCACCCAGCCCTATTCAGTCAACCAGAACATGGCATTAAGTGCCTCATCCAGGCCTCTCCAGGGATGGCAACTCCACCACCAACCTGGGCAGCCCATTCCAATGGCAAATCAGAAGTAAAAGGTGAGGGGTTAGCTGCATAAAGGAGTACAAAGAACAGAAGTAAAGGCCTTCTATGTGTGAGAAGTGACCTTGCATTCAGAAATGCACTGATCTGTAGAGATTGCTGTCTAGGTTCTATCTGTCACTTGTATTTTGCTCATGCACTTCAACTGTGAAATATGTACAGTGAAAATCCTCCTATGTAGGCCAGGGATCTGCCACCCTTAGCCCTCTGCTCACTGCTGTGGCAGGGTTTGCTTGCTGCCTACAGCATGCACATGCTGCTTTCTCGCCTGAGTGCGTGGTGGGCATTTGCAGGCTGAATCTTTAGAGTATCCTACTCTGAAAGGTGTGGTTGAGAGAGGTTCTCCTGCCCCTCTATTCTGCCCTGCTGAGGCTGCATCTAGAGTGCTGTATCCAGTTCTGCCCCCTCCCAGTTCAAGAGGGGCATGGAACTGCTTGAGAGAGTCCAGCACAGAGCCACAAAGCTGCTGAAGGGAATGGAACAGCTCTGTTAGGAGGAGAGCCTGAGGGAGCTGGGGCTGTGCTGCTGGGAGAAGAGGAGACTGAGGTGACCTCATCAATGGTTATCAATATGTAAAGGTGAGTGCCAGGAGGCTGCAGCCAGGCTCTGCTGGGTGATGCCCAGTGACAGGACAAAAGGCATTGGGTAGAAATTGAGGCATAGGAAGTTTCATTTAAACCAGCAACAGAAGAAGGGGACAGAGTCTCAAGCTGTGCCAGGGGTGATCTAGGCTGGATGTTAGGAGGAAGTTGTTGTCAGAGAGAGTGATTGGCATTGGAATGGGCTGCCCAGGGAGGTGGTGGAGTCTGTGTGGCTGGAGGTGTTGAAGCCAAGCCTGGCTGGGGCACTTAGTGCCATGGTCTGGTTGGTTGGCCAGGGCTGGGTGTTAGGTTGGGCTGGCTGAGCTTGGAGCTCTCTTCCAACCTGCTCGGTTCTACGATTCTATGAAGACTACAGCACAGTCTGTAAATGCACACTGACATTCCCCTTGCACATGGACATGTCATACCTATGCCAGAGAGACTGGATTTGAAGAGACTGGTAGAGAAATAGCTTGAAAATGAGAGGAAGCAGTGCAGTGACCACAGAAAAAAAAGCTGTTGGAAACAGATTTATCCAAGTGAGTGGCTCTGGGTTCCAAAGTACCAAGCGCGTTAGCAGCAATCTTTTTCTTACCACTGCTGCTGTTACTGCAATCACCAATGGTCAGCAGCTTCCCAGTGAACATAGCCTAGTAGAAAAAAAAACATGAAATAGGAAGAGAAAAAGAATTAGTAAAGAGAAAGACAAAACCCAAAGAGGAACAGCAAAATGTTTTGGAAGTCTTCCTGCTCCAGAGAAATTGGCTCCTAACTGCCGCGGTTAAATTTAGTGCAGTTTTCTCCTTGTAGGGGAGGCAATATTGACATTTGTGCCCAGGGCTGCTGCTGTAATTTGGAAGCATTAATCATTGCATCTGATCTGGGACACGCTGCTTGGGAGGAAGGGGAAGGAATCTCTCCTGCCTCTGCAGTGCAGACCGAGCGCGAGTCGGGCGGGGAGGCTGGAGGCAGACGCTTGCAAGAAAGCTCTCCGATAGCGAGGCTGTGAAGCGCTAAATCGGGTCCCAGGGAGGGCTGCAGAGCAGGCTTAGATCAATGGTTGGCAAATTTGCTAATCTGTAGGCCCTTTGTACAAGTGTTGCCACGGGGACACAGCCTTTACAGTCAGTTTACCAACTGCAGACTCGCTGCTGGAAGTTACCACCCCCTGCGCATAGCCGGCTCTGAACCACAGAGCCCAGCAGCAGAGATTTCTAGCACAGAACTGCCCAGGCTGGAAAACACCTCTAGGATCATGCAGTACAACCTAACCCTGCCAGTTAACTAACCCATGGCACTGAGTGTCTCATCCAGCCTCCTCTTGAACACCTCCAGGGATGGGGACTCCACCACCTCCCCAGGCAGCCCATTCCAATGCCAATCACTCCTTCTATGTAGAACTTCCTAACATCCAGCCTAGACCTGCCCTGGCACAGGTTGAGGCTGTGCCCTCTTATTCTGTGCCTGGCAGCAGAGCCCAACCCCACCTGGCTACAGCCTCCCTGCAGGCAGCTGCAGACAGCAATGAGCTCTGCCCTGAGCCTCCTCTGCTGCAGGCTGCACACCCCCAGCTCCCTCAGCCTCTCCTCACAGGGCTGTGCTCCAGGCCCCTCCCCAGCCTTGCTGCCCTTCTCCAAACACCTTCCAGCACCTCAACATCTCTCTTGAATTGAGTGTCCCAGAACTGGACAGAGCACTCAAGGGGTGGCCTCACCAGCCTGGCAGCCACTGCAGGACGTTGTGGCCATGCTTCCTTCTGTCATTTGCCTTCATTCCCCTTGGGCTTTGCTGTTGTGGTGCTGCATTGGCATCTTCCCTCCCCATCAGTCTGGTGCCCCCCGTGAAGCAGCTTTTCATGAGTGACTGAGGAGCTGCTATTTTTGGCCAGGCTTTGTTGTTGTCTTTCTTTCCCTGCTCCACTGCATTTTCTGTTCTCACTTACTGCTCTTCAGTGGTCCCTCTGTTGCTGCTGTGTTTACTCAGCTGCCCATCCCCTCATGCCATTTCTTTGGTCAGTTGTTACTCCTCTCTCCTGTCATTTCCTTGCCCACTCCTCAATTATGCCCAGCCTCATTCTGGGTCTGTGACTCAGCCTTTTCTCATCTTCACCTATCCAGTGCATCATCACTCTCCTCTAATGCCTAAAACCCCTTTTCAAACCATCACAATTAAGTAAGAGGACGTCAGACTGGTGGAGCTGCGTCCAGAGAAGGGCCATGCAGATGATCAGGGAGCTGGAGCACCTCCCCTATGGGGACAGGCTGAGAGAGTTGGAGCTGTTCAGCCTGGGGAAGAGAAGGCTCCAGGGAGACCTTAGAGCAGCCTTCCAGTACAAGAAAGCTGGGGAGGGACTTTCTACAAGGGCTTGTAGTGATGGGGTGAGAGGGAGTGGACTGAGGCTGAAAGAGGGTAAATTTACACTGGATATTAGAAGAAATATTTTCAAGTGAAGGTGGTGAGACACTGGAACAGGTTGTCCAGGGAAGCTGTGGGTCCTCTCTCACTGGAGGTGTTCAAGGCCAGCTTGGACAAGGCCTTGAGTGACCTGGTTTAAGGGAAGGTGTCCCTGCCTTAAGGATGGAGGTGTTGGAACTAGGTGGTCTTTAAGGTCCCTTCCAACCCAAATCATTCTATGAATCTGTGCCAAAAGTACTTCCAGAGGGAGAGTCATTCCCCTTCAGACAGCTGTCTAAGCCAGGCAGGAGGAATCACATCAGTAGATTCCTATCTCTCATCAGCCACAGGAGTCTAAGTAGGGTTGAGCAGGTGCCCAACTTAGAATCAATCAGGTTGGAAGAGACCTCCAAGCTCATTCAGTCCAGCCTAGCACCCAGCCCTGGCCAATCAACCAGACCATGGCACTAAGTGCCTCATCCAGCCCAACCTAGCACCCAGCCTTGTCCAAGCAACCAGACCATGGCACTAAGTGCCCCAGCCAGGCTTGGCTGCAACACCTCCAGCCACAGAGACTCCACCACCTCCCTGGGCAGCCCATTCCAATGCCAACCACTCTTGTCCAGGGAGTTCAGTGTAAGTAAGAAAAACACAACTGCTGTAAGCCACTAGTGCTGAAAATGCTGAGCATGAAGGCAGCATCTGCTACCCCTCATAAAACTCTTTAGAATTAACATGGTTTTGAATCACTTTTTTTGGTGCCCCATTGATTAGCAGCAACAAACTCCAGCTGCAGGATGGCCTTTTAATCCAAATAATAGCTTTCTCCCCATCATACATTAATAAAGCCTTAACATAGCAGTGTGTTAACTGCAGTAATGCTATTCTCAGTAGCTTAAAAGAAATATTCCTCCTTTCATCTGCCTGGCATATCCTGGGGCTGTGAGGTATTTCAGAATTAGCATAAATACCAGGCTAGATCTGCACTCTCCCTTTGTACTTAGAGGGATTGCTGTAGTCTTGACACCTGCTTATTTCATCCTCCAGAAATGCAGCCTGTGAGAATAAGGTAAGGGAAGGAGAGAATAAAGAGCTCTGCAAAGGTTTGCTTAGGTCCTTTTGATGTGTGGTGGCTTTGCTGACTTTATTTCTCTACACCGAGAGGGACCCAGGGCTGTAATTAAACCTCCTGGTTGTGGTTTTGAGTTGGCTCCAGTGAGGTCAGGGAGATACTTTTCATTCGAAAGACTTTCCCTACACATTGGTAAAATATTAGAATCATAGAAACAGCCAGGTTGGAAGAGACTTCCAAGCTCAGTCCAACCTAGCACCCAGCCATGGCCAATCAACCAGACCATGGCACTAAGTGCCCCAGCCAGGCTTGGCTTCAACACCTCCAGCTACACAGACTCCACCACCTCCCTGGGCAGCCCATTCCAATGCCAATCACTCTCTCTGTCAACAACTTCCTAACAACATCCAGCCTAGACCTGCCCTGGCACAGCTTGAGGCTGCGTCCCCTTCTTCTGTTGCTGGCTGCCTGGCAGCAGAGCCCAACCCCACCTGGCTACAGCCTCCCTGCAGGCAGCTGCAGGCAGCAACGAGCTCTGCCCTGAGCCTCCTCTGCTGCAGGCTGCACCCCCCCAGCTCCCTCAGCCTCTCCTCACAGGGCTGTGCTCCAGGCCCCTCCCCAGCCTTGCTGCCCTTCTCCAAACAAACTTCCAGCACCTCAACATCTCTCTTGAATTGAGTGGCCCAGAACTGGACACAGCACTGCAGGGGTGGCCTGAGCAGTGCTGAGCACAGGGGCAGAAGAACCTCCCTTGTCCTGCTGCCCACACTGCTCCTGAGCCAGCCCAGGATGCCATTGGCTCTGCTGCCCTCCTGGGCACACTGCTGCCTCCTCTTCAGCTCTTCTCTCCCAGCACCCCCAGGTATTAATGTACATCAATTTGGTTCTGCTAGCAGGAATGCTGTGACTGCTGTTGACCCAGTTCAGAAGTCAGGTGTGAGCTGGCTCACACTGCAGTGCAGCTCTGAGACACCTCTGCTTGTCTTGTGGCATCTTATCCTTGCCACGGGGGCAGGCAGTTGGGAGAGGGTAGTTAAATGCAGTACAGCAGTCACTGGTTCTGTGGCCTCTAGGAGGTAGTAATGATCACTGCCAAGGTGTTAGTGGGCATCTGTGCCTATCCTGGCTTGGATTAAAAATGCTCTGCCCACCAGGGGCAGGGAGGTGATTGTCCCCTTGGACTCAGCTCTGGTGAGGCCACAGCTACTCTCTACCCCACCCCCAGGTATTGATCTAAATCCTCACCATGAGCATCCCCTGTGTGGCCAGTTGCATCCCTACCTCCTTCCTGTACAGCAGGGACTGCTGCTGCTGCTGAGTGAGAAGCTCTGACCTGCTGCAGCAGTTTTTAGAGCAGAAGTAAATGTTGCTAAATACCTGTAAAGAGGCACCAAGAATAAGAGGGAGGGCAGGTGCCTGCCTTTCTTCTGTTTTACAGGCTGGGGTTTTGGATGTGCATTTCCTTCCTTCCCCCTGGGAAAGTTATCCCCAGAACCTGCTAATGTTCCTAGCTCAGGGTGGTGAAGCAGATTGATGTGAGGGCTTCTTGTTTTTCCTGGTGTGTCTTCTGGGAGCCCAGATGATGTGCATGACAAAATCTTTCACCTTGGCAGAGAGGGAGAGGGAAGGATTTAATATTTAACCAAGGTTGCCTCTTACTTCTAACACCTATTGATAGGGGACTGCAGTTGCAGATCTGTAAAACTCTGTTTGCTTTTGCCAAGAGGAGTGCTCGGAAGGAGGAAAGGCTAAGCTCAGCCTGAGCTACAACAGAGGACAAGAGACTGCTTTAAAAATCACTCATAGAGCAGTAGTGGGTGGAAGTGACTTCTACAGATGGCATCATAGAAGCAGGCAGGGTTGGAAGGGAGCACAAGGAGCAGCCAGTTCCAACCCCCCTGCCATGCCCAGGGACACCCTATCCTAGAGCAGGCTGCACACAGCCTCAGCCAGCCTGGCCTCAAACACCTCCAGCCATGGGGCCTCAACCACCTCCCTGGGCAACCCCTGCCAGGCTCTCACCACTCTCCTGTTCAACAACTTCCTCCTCACCTCCAGCCTCACTCTCCCCACCTCCACCTTTGCTCCATTCCCCCCACTCCTGCCACTCCCTGACAGCCTCAAAAGTCCCTCCCCAGCTTTTTTGGAGCCCCCTTCAGATCCTGGAAGGCCACAAGAAGGTCCCCTGGGAGCCTCCTCTGCTCCAGCCTGCACAGCCCCAACTCTTTCAGGCTGTGCTCACAGCAGAGCTGCTGCAGCCTCTAAACATCCTCCTGGCCCTGCTCTGGACACTCTCCAGCATCTCCACATCCCTCTTGTCCCAGGGGCTCCAGAGCTGGATGCAGGACTCCAGGTGGGGTCTCAGCAGAGCACAGCAGAGGAGGAGAATCACCTCCCTGGCCCTGCTGGCCACACTTCTGCTGCTGCAGCCCAGGCTCTGCTTGGCTCTCTGGGCTGCAAGTGCACACTGCTGGCTCCTGTGGAGCTTCTCATCCACCAGCACCCCCAAGTCCCTCTGCTCAGGGCTGCTCTCCAGCCACTCACTGCCCAGCCTTGCATTGCCCCGACCCAGCTGCAGGACCTTGCACTTGTTCTTGTTGAACTTCCTGAGCTTGGCTTGTGCCCACCTCTGCAGCCTGTCCAGGTCCCTCTGGATGCCAAAGCAGGATCCCATAGGGCAGGTCCTGGAGCTGAGCAAGGCCTTTGACACTGTCCTGCATCACATCCTGGTCTCCAGGCTGGTGACACATGGGTTGGATGGGTGCACCACTGGATGGATACAGAACTGGCCCGATGGCCGCACCCAAGGAGCGGCTGCCAATGGCTCCATGGCCAAGTGGAGCCAGGGCCAATCCTCTGCACTTACACAAAGGATTTAAAGGCAGTCTTAAGTGAGCCAGGCTCTGAGAAGGTGGAGCTCTTTTGCTGAGTGCCTTTGTGGCTGCAGCTCCAGGGAGGTGCCTTCCAAGCAGAAGCCCCTGTGGCTGCGTGTCCGTCCCCGCGTGACGCTGTGCTCCTCTTGCAGATGCGCACCACCCGCAAGGTGTCGGTCTGGCCGGTGGGGCTGGTGGGAGGCCGCCGCTACGAGCGGCCACTCGTGGAGGATGGCAAGGTGGTGGGCTGGTACACTGGCTGGAGAGCTGACAGGCCCTTTGCTATTGACATGGCAGGTAAGCCGTGGGCCAGCTTCCCCTCGCAGCGGTGGGGCACCGTGCTCTGCTGCTTGGAGTATCTCGCTGGGAGACACTGCCTTCTAGGCTGGGCAAAGGGGAGAGTGGTGATGTGCCCTGCTGGCCAGCAAGGCCAGGGGGATCCTGGGCTGTAGTAGGAGTGTGCCCAGCAGATCAAGGGGGGTTCTTCTCCCCCTCTACTCTGACCTGCTGAGACCTCATCTTGAATACTGTGTTCAGTTTTGGGCTCCCCAGTTGAAGAGGGACAGAGATCTGCTGGAGAGGGTCCAGTGGAGGGCTACAAAGGTGATAAGGGGACTGGAGCACTGCCTGAGGAGGAGAAGCTTAGGGCCCTGGGACTGCTTAGAAGGGAAAACTTAGAGGGGATTTGATAAATGTTTGTAAGTATCTGAGGGCTGCCAGGAGTGGGAGACAAGCTCTGCTCACTGCTCCCTGGGATAGGACAAGGAGCAATGGGTGTAAGTTGCAGCAAAAGAGGTTCTGCCTCAACACAAGGGGCAACTTCTTTACTGGAAGGGTCCCAGAGCCCTGGCACAGGCTGCCCAGAGAGGTTGTGGAGTCTCCTTCCCTAGGCAGGGACACCTCTCACTAGAACAGGTTGCTCAAGGCCTCATCCAACCTGGCCTTGAACACCTCCAGGGAGGTTGTGGAGCACAAGCAAGATCATCCAGTCCAACCTATCCCCCAGCCCTATCCAGTCAACCAGACCATGGCACTAAGTGCCTCATCCAGGCTTTTCCTGAACACCTCCAGGAATCTCCAGAGGCCTTTTCTGTAGCTGGGAAGAGACCTCCAAACTGCCATTCTTCTGCCTGGCACTGCCTGCCTAAACCCAGCAGCTGCAGCAGAGAACAGCTGGATCCCAGCACTGCTGCTGCAGGGGTTTAACTGCACAGAGTGAGGACAGCCTAGAGGCAAAGTCTTACCTGGAAGTCTTCTGCTCACCAGAGCACTCCGAGAGGTGTGGAGAATCCTTTTCCATTTAGACACTGATTTTATCTAGGACAGGACATAAAGTTATGTTTGCAGTGAGGGTGGTGAGACACTGGCACAGGTTGCCCAGGGAGGTTGTGGGGCACAGAAGCACCCAATGTGATCTTTGATCACATTGGGTGCTTCTGTGCCCCACAACCTCCCTGGAGGTGTTCAAGGCCAGGCTGGATGAGGCCTTGAGCAACCTGGGCTAGGGTGAGGTATCTCTTTAAATGTCCCTTCCAACCTCAACCATTCTGTGACTCTGTTTTCTCCAACCATGCCACTGAACTGGGAGCTATTTCCATCCAACCTCCAGGCCTCAGGGCAGTGTCTAAATAGTTGTTTAAAACATGACATTAAAATAATAATCAACTTTCTGGTGTCTTCCTCTGCTTGCTAAGACAGAACTGGTTTCTTTGTGCCATGATGTAGTAATTGCTGTGTATTTTTTCTCTTCAAAAGGCTTCTATAACAGCAGGTTCCAGCTCAACACAAGGGGGAACTTCCTGAGTGGAAGGGTCCCAGAGCACTGGCACAGGCTGCCCAGAGAGGTTGTGGAGTCTCCTTCTCTGGAGCCTTTCAAGGCCTGTCTGGATGCTGTGTTCTGTGCTAGATTGTGTGGTCCTGCTCTGCAGGGGGGGTTGGACTTGATGATCTCCTTGGGTCCCTTCCAACCCCTAATATCCTGTGATAAAAGCCACAACTATAGATGAGGGAAAATAGAGCAGTGAGATCATTCCAGTCAAGAAGAGCAAGTGTGGATCTGTTGGTAGGTAGGAGAGCCCAGCAGAGGGACCTGACCAGGCTGGATGGGTGGGCAGAGGCCAAGGGGATGAGATTGAACAAGGCCAAGGGCAGAGTTCTACACTTTGGCCACAACAACCCCAAGCAGCACTACAGGCTGGGGCCAGAGTGGCTGAGAGCAGCCAGGCAGAGAGGGAGCTGGGAGTGCTGGGAGAGAGGAGCTGAAGAGGAGGCAGCAGTGCCCAGGTGGGCAGCAGAGCCAATGGCATCCTGGGCTGGCTCAGGAGCAGTGTGGGCAGCAGGACAAGGGAGGTTCTTGTGCCCCTGTGCTCAGCACTGCTCAGACCACCCCTGCAGTGCTGTGTCCAGTTCTGGGCTCCTGAATTGCAGAGAGCTGTTGAGGTGCTGGAAGGTGTTTGGAGAAGGGCAGCAAGGCTGGGGAGGGGCCTGGAGCAGAGCCCTGTGAGGAGAGGCTGAGGGAGCTGGGGGTGTGCAGCCTGCAGCAGAGGAGGCTCAGGGCAGAGCTCATTGCTGTCTGCAGCTGCCTGCAGGGAGGCTGTAGCCAGGTGGGGTTGGGCTCTGCTGCCAGGCAGCCAGCACCAGAAGGGGACACAGTCTCAAGCTGTGCCAGGGGAGTTCTAGGCTGGATGTTGTTAGGAAGTTGTTGGCAGAGAGAGTGATTGGCATTGGAATGGGATTGGCTGGAATGGGACACCTTCCAGCACCTCAGCATCTCTCTTGACTGGAGGAGCCCAGAACTGGACACAGCACTCAGGGGGTGGCCTGAGCAGTGCTGAGCACAGGGGCAGAAGGACATCTCTTGTCCAGATACAGGCTGTCCTGCACACCACTCTTAATGGCAACCATTCCCAAGTGGAATCATGGAATGGTTGGAAGTGACCTCTCAAGGTCCTCCAAGTCCAACCCTCTGCAGACAGCAGGGACTTCTGCAACTAGGGCAGGTTGCTCAAAGCCCCAAACAACTTGACCCGAGATGGTACCCAGGGGATGGGACATTTACCACCTCTCTGGGCAACCTGGGCCAGGGTCTCACCACCTTCTTTCTTTGCTGTCTAAATTTCCCTCTTTTATTTCAAACCCATCAGCCCTAGTCCTGTCAATGACTTTTGGGTGTGTAAGGCAGAACATCAGTATGACTTCTCTCTCAACAGTGATGTTACAACTCACTGAAGACCACAGCAATTACCTCCAAGTGATGCCTTTTAACCTGCTTTTCTGATTCTTACCTTTAAATCTAGTATCAATTGGGTACATTTTGTCCTCTGTCAAATGATTTTGTTCATTCACAGATAAAAGGAGGGACAATTGGAGATCCTGGCAATACCTGACTCTTCAGGCAAAAAGACAGGCTGCCCAGGGAGGAGAAGAGGAGCTGAGGAGGGAGATCTTGCCAATGCTTACATATATCTAAGGGGTGGGTGTCAGGAAGGTGGGGCCAGACCCTTCTCAGTGGTCCCCAGTGGCAGGACAAGAAGCAATGGGCATAAAGTTGAAGATAGGAAGTTCCACCTGAACACAAAGAGGATTTTCTTTACTTTGAAGGTGGCAGAGCAGGCTGCCCAGAGAGGTGGTGGAGCCTCCTTCTCTGGAGACTTCCAAAGCCTACCTGGATGCATTCCTGTGTGGCCTGCGCTGGGTGATCCTGCTTTGGTAGAGAAGTTGGACTCGATGATCTCCAGAGGTCCTTTCCAACCCCTGCCATTCTGTCATTTCTAGATTTAAGTTGGACAAACCCAGAAAGCCAACAGGCTTAACATTTTCTCCCCTTCCCTCTCCCCAAGGATTTGCTGTGAGTCTTCAAGTGATTCTGTCACATCCCAAAGCCGTCTTCAAGCGTCGTGGTTCTCAACCAGGAATGCAAGAGTCTGACTTTCTGAAACAGATAACAACAGTGGAGGAGCTGGAGCCAAAAGCCAACAACTGCACCAAGGTAGAGCTTTCAGAGTCACTCAGGTGTTTGGTGTGGCCTCTGCAGGTGGTGCCTGTACTAACAGCAGTGTGGTTTTGTAGGTCCTTGTGTGGCACACGCGGACAGAGAAAGTCAATCTGGCTAATGAGCCAAAATACCACCTGGACACAGTCAACATTGAGGTATGAGCTGGAGGCACAGTCACACAGGAAGCACAACTGGATGTGTCAGGAGGTGTTTGGATTCAGCCAGTTAATAGTCTGCTTGTGAGTGAGACCTCTGAATGGTCAACTGATGGGACTCCTGTGGAAACAAAAGGGAAGTTGTCAGATGCTCTGAAAAGCAAATCCAGGGGGGGTGCTTTGTCCTAACTCGTTTGCATGCAATTGTGAACTCTCAATAAACTGACACTCACCTTTCAGGCTGTTTCCACACAGTCAAATCCAACCAAGAGCAATGTTGCTGTCTGCAGAATCATCCTTTGTGAGCATACTTCGTGTATCCATCCAGCTTCATGGGGTCATTGCAGACTGCTTTTACATCACCAGCTGGGGACCTAAGGACAGCAGGAGCAAGTTCTTCACAGTGACAGTGGTGAAATACTGAACAGGCTGCCCAGAGATGTGCCCAGGGATCCCTGGAGACATCTAAGATCAGACCTCATGTGGCCCTGGGCAGCCTGCTCTAATTAGAGGTGTCCCTGCTGCCTGCAGGTGATTTGGACAAGATGACCTTTGAAGGGTCCCTTCCAGCCCAATGCAAACTATCTATGACCTGAACACCTGCATAAATGGATCCTCCAAACTGAACAGGGTTTCCCTTCATTTAAAGTAGAATCCTTCCAGAAAGAGCAGTCAGAGAGGTCCTGAAGAAATGGGAGTCAAATAGGTCCTGAAGGAGAAGCAGTCAAACAGGTCCTGAAGAAATGGGAGTCACACAGGTCCAGAAGGAGGAGCAGTCAAATAGGTCCAGTCAAATAGGTCCTGAAGGAGAAGCAGTCAAATAGGTCCTGAAGAAATGGGAGTCAAATAGGTCCTGAAGGAGAAGCAGTCAAACAGGTCCTGAAGAAATGGGAGTCAAACAGGTCCAGAAGGAGGAGCAGTCAAATAGGTCCTGAAGAAATGGGAGTCAAATAGGTCCAGAAGAAGGAGCAGTCAAGCAGGTCCAGTCAAATAGGTCCTGAAGTAATGGGAGTCAAACAGGTCCAGAAGGAGGAGCAGTCAAATAGGTCCTGAAGAAACGGGAGTCAAACAGGTCCAGAAGGAGGAGCAGCCAAATAGGGCATCCAAGGATGAAATAAAAGCCCCCACAAGCGTTTCTGGATTGATCCTTTTAATATAGGGAAATAACATTTTATCATTACGAGGCACCATAAAATGTAAACACAATCACTGTCATAAACCTGGACCTCTCTGCCAGGGGGGATCAGGCTGTCCACAGGGAGCTGCTGCCTTGGCTGCACACTCTGCTGCTCCTCCTCAGCACCGGCACCGCGTCCGCGCCTCCTGAGCCAGGCTGGGTGCTTGTCGCAGCCAACTCCCCGGGGGATCCAGGCCTCGTTTGGAAATGGAATAAACTCTTTGATTAGTCAGAATGCCAGCAACATCCAGGTTTATCTTCCTTCCAGTAACCACATTCCCTGTTATGCACACCATAAGAACATCACAGTGAAATGGAGGATGGAACGAAAATGGGTTTGGCTACACTAGAGAACATTGCTCAGTGATAACATTTACATTCTATTGATATATGATTAAACATCTGTTCATACAGTACCTTCTACAGGGTAATGTGGGAGGGGGGTGGTGGGGGGAGAGGTGGGGAGCAGGGTTTGTACTTGTTGGTTTTTGGTTTTGGATATTCCTAACATGATAGCTACATCCCTTATATGCGAACATTGGCTCTAGAATTTGGAAGGAGAGGGGGAGGGAAATAAAAAACAACCCAAAAATCATCAGGATGTGGTTAAGCAGCTTCTTAAATAGATGAAATCGTGAGGACTGAATGCAAAGGCTGCCAGGGATGTCTCGATGGGTTCTTGATCTGCTTTGTCACTACACCAAACTGAAATCAACAGAGACCACGACACGGTCAGTCAGTTATATCCTTAATCTGAACAGCTTGGGGGGGCAGGGGGGGAGGGGGGAGAAAAGAGTTTGTACAGGGAGAGGGGACAGCAAAAGTAAAACTTCTCGGAGCGAGGAATGTCAGGGTGGCCCTCCTGGGGGGTGAGGCTTCTATTGCAACTTTCATTTCCACAGTTGTGTGCTGAGAGTCTGACCAGAGGAGCTTCCAGTCCAGCCTGCTGCTGTGCTGGGGGGGGGCTGGCCAAAGCCCATGGCGGTGCTGGAGGTGCCGAGGTTCATCCCAGCCATCTGCTGATTCATCTGTGGAGCACACACATAGCCCAGTCAGCCCAGGCAGCACTGCTGCTGCAGCACCATGCTGCTGGCCACCAGGCACTGCTGCCTCCTCGGCCTGGCAGCCTGCTTCAAGGAGCTTTCCTCACACTTCACAGAATGGTCAGGCTTGGAAGGGAGCTCAGGGCTCAGCCAGTTCCAACCCCCCTGCTGTGGGCAGGGACACCTCACACCAGATAGGCTTGCCCAGAGCCACATCCAGCCTGGACCAGGCTCACAGGATGTCAAGGGTTGGAAGGGACCCAAAGAGATCATCCAGTCCAACTCTCCTGCCACAGCAGGACCACACAATCTAGCTCAGGGCACACAGCAACACAGCCAGACAGGGCTGGAAAGGCTCCAGAGAAGGAGACTGCACAACCTCTCTGGGCAGCCTGTGCCAGGGCTCTGGGACCCTTCCAGTCAACAAGTTCTCCCTTGTGTTGAGCTGGAACCTGCTGTGCTGCAGCTTCCATCCATTGCTCCTTGATCTATCCCAGGGAGCAGTGAGCAGAGCCTGTCCCCTCTCTCCTGGCCCCCAACCCTCTGAGATTTATAAACACTGATTAAATCCCCTCTCAGTCTTCTCTTCTCCAGACTAAGCAGCCCCAGGTCCCTCAGCCTCTCCTCACCAGGCAGTGCTCAGTCCCCTCATCATCCTCACAGCCCTCTGCAGGACCCTCTCCAGCAGATCCCTGTCCCTCTTCAACTGGGGAGCCCAAAACTGAAGGCAGTACTCAAGATGAGGATGAGGCTTAGTGCTTCTTACTGCACAGAAATCAGTCAATGACAGAACTGTTTCAGTTGGACAAGAGCTCTAAGGTCACCAAGTGCAATCATCAACCCAGCACCACCATGGCCACTAAACTATGTCCTAAAGTGCCACGGCCACACATTTCTTAAACACCTCCAAAGGCTCCACTGCCTCTCTGGGCAGCCTGTGCCAATCCCTGACCACTCTTGCAGCAAAGAAGTTTGTGCTAATGTCCAACCTAAACCTCCTCTGGTGCAACTTGAGGCCATTTCCTCTCACTCTCATCACTTGATACTAGGGAGCAGAGCCCAATCCCCACCTCACTGCAACCTCCTCTCAGGGAGCTGTAGAGAGCAATGAGGTCCCCCCTTAGCTTCCTCTTCTCCAGATTAACCCCCCCCCAGCTCCCTCAGCTGCTCCTCCCCAGCCCTGTTCTCCAGACCCTTCACCAGCTTCATTGCCCTCCTCTTGACCTGCTCCAGCCCCTCAATGTCCTTGCAGTGAGGGGCCCAAAACGGAGCCCAGTACTCCAGTGTTCAAGAACTCTTTCAGGGAAGAATTCTCCTCTACTACCCAATCTAAATGTTGGCCAAGCAATATTGGACCCAAGCTAGAGAGTAAAATTCAGAGCTGATCTAAACACAAGTGAGCAATCCTCAGCTGTGCAGTCAAACTGAAACAGGAGGGGGAAAAATTAACACAAAGTTAATTAGGAACAAGTGTCTCAGGGTGAAACAATGTCTGCTGCCCTGGGTGTCTGCAAACCCAACCTGGCACTGAAGGTGAACATGACAGCAGGAGAGGAACAAGCTTTACCCAGCTGTCCATCTCTTCTGGAGTAGAAGTGTTGAGTAGATGTGGGGAAATGGCCTCAAGTGGCATCAGGGCAGGTTTAGGTTGGATATGAGACAGAAAGTCTTGACCAAAAGGGTTCTCAAAGCCTGGCACAGGCTGTCCAGTGAGGTGGCTGAATCCCCTCCATCCCTGGAGGCCTTTCAGAGAGGCAGGGATGTGGTGCTGAAGGACATGGTTTAGCACCAGCCTTGACTGAGTTAGAGAATGGTTGGATTCAACCATCTTCTAGGTCTTCTCCGCCCAAAACCACTCTGAGATCCCATGCTTCTCCACACACAACACTAAGCAAACTGCTAAGCAAAGCAAGCTTCTTGCTTCCCCTTCAAGGGGAGTCAGCTCACAGCTCCCCTGCCACGTGTGGAATGCAGCACTGCTGACATCTGATGTGCAAGGAGTAAGGTGACACTGCAAAGCTTGTTCTATCAGCCAGCCTCTGACAGCTCTTTGATAAGCAGTGTGATTTTCATTTCAAAGCTCACCTGGGTCTTTTGCAAGTCAGATACCCAGAAAGAGCCCATTAGCAAGACAGCCACAGACGTTTCTGGGGGTTGAAATCCTCACCTTCTAAGAACTGCTCTTGGAAGCAGAGCACCAGGCCTGCACCTCCAAAGAGGGGCCTGTTTTAGCCATCTAAGCAATGCTGCTTACCTTCAGAGACGTTCACAGCACAGGGCTGAGCACGGCAGTCAGCATGAGGGTGCTGAGACACTGGAACAGGTTGCCCAGGGAGGTGGCAGAAGCCCCATGCCTGGAAGTTGTTAAGGCCAGGCTGAACATGGCACTCAGCAGCCTGTTCTACTGTGAGGTGTCCCTGCCTGTGGCAAGGGGACTGGAGCTGGATGATCCTTGTGGTCTCTTCCAGCCCTGACAATTCTCTGATTCTATAATGTAAGCTGAGCTGAAGAAGCCACTGAGCTTCAGCCCCTGGGTTAGTGCACTGAGCAGTGTGGAACCATCACATTCTTCCAGTTCAAGCAGGATAAGGAAGAAACAAATAGTTGTCACCAGCCACACCAAGCTCCCAAGGTTTGGTTTTGTGTCCTCCCTCCCAGTAACATCTCCAATACCTGACTTCAAGAGGTTTCACTGGACATTACTGACAGTTGGTTGAATATGAACCAGGTGGCCAAGAAGGCCACCAGCATGCTGGCCTGGATCAGGAACAGGATGGCCAGCAGGACAAGAGTGGTGATTGTCCCTCTGTGCTCAGCACTGGTGAGGCCACAACTTCAGTGCTGCATTCAGTTTTGGGAGCACTGACTCCAAGACAGGCATCCAGGTGCTGGAGTGAGTCTAGAGAAGAGCAACAAACTGGTGAAGGGTCTGAGAGAACAGGGCTGGTGAGGAGCAGCTGAGGGAACTGGGGGTGTTGTCTGGAGAGAAGGAGGCTGAGGGGAGACCTCACTGCTCTCTATGGCTCCCTGAAAGGAGGCTGGAGTGAGTGGGCTCTTCTCCCTAGTGATAGGACAAGAAGAAAAGTCCCTCGAGCTGCACCAGGTTGAGGTGGAGTATTAAACTTTTTGACTGAAAGGGTTCTCCAAGACTGGCACAGGCTGCCCAGGGAGGTGGATGAATCCCTGGAAGTGTTTCAGAGGCAGGGATGTGGTGCTGAGGGACATGGTTCAGCACCAACCTTGGCAAAGAATGTTTGGACTGAACCATCTCAGAGGTGGTTTCCAACTGAACAGATTCAGTGATTCCCTGGTGAAGCACAAACCCCACCCCAGGTGTGCACTGCCACTCTTAGAAAGCCTTCAAATCGTAGTTAAGAAACTGAAGAACAGGATGGAAGTGCCAGGGGGAAGGATGAGCTGAGGCTGAGCAAGTGCCTAGAGGAGACTGCTGAAGGCTGCGAGCCAAAGCAGCAACTGTCCGTGGCAACTCTCGGGCACCAAAAGGCTGCTTCATTCCAACACTCTTTCCATGTGTTAGGCTGGAACTGCAGCCAGGCTGGCTGTGCCCTGGCCAGCTTCAGGTGCCAGGCTGAGAGCAGCAGCAGAAGTGGAGAGCCGAGTTTAGCCTACCCTGGCAAAACTGCTTCTCTGGTGCTAATGTAGTTATCCTGAGCTCCATCCTGCACTGGGCTGGAGCTGGTCCTCTGAGCTGTTCCCAGCCCAGCAGCCTGTCCCTTGGCTACATCCCATCTCCTCCTGCAGCCAGCCATAGTGTGACCTGAGAGGCAACACCTCCTGTGAAGCCCCCTTGCCCGGGGAGGCCAAGTCCTTACCTGAGGGAGGTTCCATTGAGCTTGCTGGGTTTGCTGCAGTCCGTACTTGCTCTGTGGTGTCACCATCTGTCCCACCAGCCCACTCTGAGGTCCAACCACATTTTGAGGAAGTCCCATCACACCAGTTTGTGCAGTGCCAGTAAATCCATTAGGCATTCCCATTGCTCCCATCATGCCTGTGCTCTGTCCCATGACTGGCATGGATTGTCCCATCATGTTGCCCATCATCCCGGTTGCTGCGGGCACAGGAACTCCCATGGCTGGAAAGCCTTGAAAATGAGTTGATGGTTGTGTGGTAAATGGCATAGAAGATGACCCCATGAACATACCTGTAGCAGAGAAGGCAGGATTTCAGCTTGGTGGTTTTCTGCCCTGAGCCCACAGAGCAGAAGTGCACCCAGATAACTGTCAAGGCTGACTCTGTCCCCTCGCACGTCGGCACCGGTAGGTTATGGTAGAAGCTAAGAGCTGCTTAAAAGCTCTCAGAGGAAAGGGACTCAGTACCAGAGAACTGCCCAACAGTTTGGAGAAACCCTGTGGTGAGCTGGCAGGTTGAGGGAGGTGATTCTGCTCCTCTGCTTTGTGAGAACCCCCCTGGAGTACTGCATCCAGTTCTGGTGTCCCCAGCACAAGAAGGATGTGGAGCTGTTGGAGTGGGTCCAGAGGAGGATCATAAAGGTGGTCAGTGGGCTGCAGAACCTCCCCCATGGGGACAGGCTGGGAGAGTTGAGGCTGTTCAGCCAGGGAGACTTTGTAGCAGCCTTCCAGTAGCTGAAGAAGGTCTACAAGAAAGCTGGGGAGGGACTTTCTTTAAGGGTGTGTGGTGCTAAGAGAAGGGCAATGGCTTTACACTGGAGCAGGAGGGCTTTAGAGTGGAAATTAAGAGGAAGTCCTTTACTGTGGAGGATGGTGGAACACCGGAACAGGCTGCCAAGGGAGGGTGTGGACACCTCATCCCTGAAAGACCAGGCTGGATGAGGCTCTGAGCAACCTGGTCTGGTGGGAGGTGTCCCTGACCACGGCAGGGGGGCTGGAACTGGATGATCTTTCAGCTCCCTTCCAACCCAAACCATTCTCTGACTAACGAGAACCTTCTCGTGGCTGTGCTGGAGGTCTCTTCCCACCATCACAGCTCACATCAAGGTAGAGCAGCTCTGCTGTCATGCTGGCAGAGGCAGCAGGGCTCACAAGGTGAGTGTTAGAGTCATAGAATCAGTCAGGGTTGGAAGGGATCACAAGGATCAGCCAGTTCCAACCCCCTGCAATGCCCAGGGACACCTCACACTAGATCAGGCTGTCTAGAGCCTCATCCAGCCTGGCCTTAAACACCTCCAGGGATTAGGTTCCCACCAGCTTCCTGGGAAACCTGTTCCAGGCTCTCATAATTCTCATGCTGAACAACTTCTACCTAACATTCACTCTGAATCTACCCATTTCTAGCTTTGTTCCATTCCCCCTGCCCTATCAGTACCTGACAGCTTAAAAAGTGCCCTCACAGCTTTCTTGTAGCCCCCTTCAGATACTGGAAGGCCACAAGAAGGTCACCTGGGAGCCTTCTCCTCTCCAGACTGAACAGCCTCAACTCCCTCAGTCTCTCCTCACAGCAGAGCTGCTGCAGTCCTCTCAGCATCCTCCTGGCCCTGCTCTGGACACTCTTCAGCATCTCCACAGCCCTCTTGTCCCAGGGGCTCCAGAGCTGGATGCAGTACTCCAGGTGGGGTCTCAGCAGAGTGGAGCAGAGGGGGAGAATCCCCTCCCAGGCCCTGCTGGCCACACTGCTGCTGCTGCAGCCCAGGCTCTGCTTGGCTCTCTGGGCTGCAAGTGCACACTGCTGGCTCCTGTTGAGCTTCTCCTCCAGCAGCACCCCCAAGTCCCTCTGCTCAAGGCTGCTCTCCAGCCACTCACTGCCCAGCCTGGAGTTGTGCTTGGCATTGCCCTGACCCAGCTGTAGGACATTGCACTTGGTCTTGTTGAACTTGATGAGGTTGGCTTGTGCCCACCTCTGCAGCCTGCCCAGGTGGCTGTGGATGGCATCTGTGCCCTGCAGTGGGCTGCCCTGGCTGAGCTGAGTGCCCGGCGGGCGCGGCAGGGACTCACCGGGCGTGCCCTGCTGCGGCAGCGCTCCTGTGCCGTACAGCGACAGGATGGAGTCTTTGGAGAGCTGCTTCTTGGCAGACTCCTCCGACTTGGGGCTTTGCTCGGTGAACAGGTCCAGGTCCCCAGACGCCGCAGACAAAGGGGCAGCTGCTGCTGCTGCTGCTGTGGTGGAGGCGCTCTGGAGAAGAAAAGGTCACTTACAGACATGGAGGCAATCAGGAACTGAAGGAAAAAAGCAACACAGAGGACGCAGGAGGAATAGCTGGAGGTCACCAAACACCCACCACTAAAAGCCCAACCAGCTGCAGGGTGTTACATCTACAGATGATTTGTTCCTGTGGCCAAAGGTCTAGGGAGGTGCTCCTCTCCCTCTGCTCTGCCCTGGGGGTACCACACCTGGGATACTGTGTGCAGTGTTGGGCTCCACAATTCAAGAGAGGAAGGGATCTGCTGGAGACAGTCCAATGGAGGGCTACAAGGATGACAAAGGGGCTGGAGCATCTGTCTGCTGAGGAAAGGCTGAGAGCTCTGGGGCTGGTTTGTCTGGAGAAGAGAAGGCTGAGAGGGGATCTGATCAGTGTCTGAGAGGTGGGTGTCAGGGTGAAGGTGCCAGGCTCTGTTTGGTGGTGCCCAGTGATAGGACAAGGAACAATAGGTAGAAACTGGAACACAGGAGGTTCCACCTCAACACAAGCAGACTTCTTTACTGTGAGGGTGCTGGAGCCCTGGAGCAGGCTGCCCAGAGATGTTGTGGAGCCTCTTTCTCTGAAGACTTTCCAAGCCCACCTGGATGCAGTCCTGTGTGACCTGCCCTGGGTGACCCTGCTTTGGCAGGGGGGTTGGAGTTGACGATCTGCACAAGTCCCTTCCAACCTCTAACACTCTGTGACTCCCATTGCTCCAGCACCTTTCACCAGTGAGCAGCATAAATAATAAGCTGCAGTTAGATGATGGAAGACAATTAGGAAATCATTAAGGAGATTACAGCCCACATCTCACTAATCCTCTCCTGGGTGGTGAGGACCAGAGCAGAGTTGAAACAGAAGACAGAAATGCTTTGAGATAAACTGCTGCAACTCAGAGCAGCACTGCTGGAAAAGAGGCTGAAGTAAACCTTCAGCTGAGCAGCTTCAAGCAGCAACGTTCCTAAAATACTTTGTTCATCACTGGCTGAAAACCTTCAAGGTAATTTAAGTCCCTGAGGGAAATGAAACCCTACTGCAGTCTGCAACTGGGAAAATAGGCTCAGGCTGTCAGGTTCTGGCTGCTCTTGCACCAAAGTGTTTGGTAGAGGGGTGAAAGGCAGGTGTGGCTCAGTGCTGCTCACACATGCACAGATTCTAGCTCTGAGTTTACTCACTCTGCACCCAAACTGGATGTATTAAAGCCTCCAGGAAGCTGGAACTGGGATGCTGCTTTTCACAGCTGGCTCTGCACCTCGTTTCTGCCATAAGGTGGTAGGATAGCAAACAAGAAGCACTCAGGTAGTGTCCTCTCTGCTACTTCCAACAGAGACTTCCAGAGGAGAGAAGAGGAATCCAGACTCACATTTTTCTGTGTATTTCAGCTAACACAGTCAAAGCCAAATGCAGCTCTACAGCTCATTTCCCTCATCATTCTGAGGTAGCTTAGGGCAGGGTGGCAAGCTTGCTCTAGCTGGAGTTTTATGGTCAGAAAGAGGAGCCCTCCCCAGCCTGCTGCACAAACTGAGCCCTGAGCAACAAGTGAGGCAAGGGAGAATAAAGTATAAAGAATCAAGATTATAATCAAACGTGGACATGCTTTGAGGTGAGCACAACATTATCCTGTCCATTCAGAATTCCTTTCCAGCACCTTCCCTTTCATTTTATCTCTTATGGAAAGTACTGGACAAAGAGAGACAAGGACAAGCCACAGTCCCCTCATCATCCTCAAGGAGTCACATGGAGAAGACAAGGGGTAATGGGGACAAGTTACTGCCTGGGAGATCCCCATTGGACTCCAGGAGAAAATGTTTCCCCATGAGAACAGTGAGACACTGGAATCATCTCCCAAGAGCAGCAGTGGATTCCCCTGCACTGGACAATTTCAAGACTCAGGGGTGCTGGGGCAGCTCATTTCAACTCCACTATCACCTAGAAAGGTTGGCCCAGATGAGCCTTGGGGTCCCTTCCAACCTGTCAGTCTGTGATGCTGTCTTAAGCATGACTTAAAGCCCAGTAAGCTGAGAACAGACAACAAAAACACATTCAATAGCATCTGATAAGGCACAAGACAAAGAAGAACACCACTGTGGTCTCTGGAGGTCCCTTCCACCTCTAGAGTTCTGTGATTCTGTGACTACCATCAGCAGGGTAAGAGAGGCTCTAATGTAGCTGGGCACCCAGCAGGACCCAAAGGCAGACCAGATTACCTGCTGATTCTGTATGGAAGCTTGGAGAGGTGACAAAGGGACAGCTACAGTCTCCAGCCAGCAGAGCAGAGAAGCCTGCTTCACTTCTGCGTGAGGAACAATTCCCTGCAGGAAAACGTGTCCCTGCCTGCATGTATTTGCTCACCTGTGTCAGGGAATAGCTCTTACCTGAGCAGGAGGTGCAGCAGCTGCTGGTAAAGGGTTAGAGATCATTGGACCAAAGATGTCCAGGTCATCGCTGAGCGCTGTGACGGCAGCAGTGCCTCCGTTGGGGACAGAGGCTTCGGCTGGGCCATCTCCAAGAGAACACAAGAGAATCACACTGGCACTCAGCCCTGGGCATGTTTTGAACAGCAGCAGGGGGAAGAGAGCTGCCTGTTCCCTCCTAGCCCATCCCCAGCAAAGCTCTAGGCAGTTTCTGAGCTAAGGCATTACCCACTCTTGCACCTGGGAAAGGACAACCCCATGGCCAGGACAGGCTGGGGGCTGTCTGTTGGGGAGCAGCTCCAAGGAAAAGGACCTGAGGGCTCTGGTGAACAACAGGATGCCCATGAGCCTGCAGTGTACCCCTGGGGCCAAGGAGGTCAAGGGCATCCTAGAGTGTCTTGGAAGGGCTGTGGTTAGCAGGTCAAGAGATGCTCTCCTGCCACTCTACTCTGCCCTGCTGAGGCCACATCTGGAATGCTGGGTCCAGTTCTGGGCCCCTCAGGTCAAGAAGGACCACAGAGAACTGCTTGGAAGAGCCACAGAGCTGCTGCAGGCAGTGGAACATCTCCTGTGAGCACAGGCTGAGGAATCTGGGGCAGAGAAGCCTGTGGGCTGCTCTCATTGCTGCAGGGCAGTGGCAGGAGGGCAGAGCCAGGCTCTGCTCAGGCATGGCCAAGGGCAGGACAAGCAGCAGTGGGGGCAAGCTGGAGCAGAGGAGGTCCTGTGAGGGTGGCAGAGCCCTGGAGCAGGCTCCCCAGGGAGGTTGTGGACTCTCCTCCCCTGGAAGCTTTCAAAAGCATCCTGGATGCCTTCCTGTGTGCCCTGCCCTGTGTGACCCTGCTCTGGCAGGGGGGTTGGACTGGATGATCTTGTGAGGTCCCCTCCAAGCCCTCCCAGTCTGTGATTCTGTGAGAAGACAGAAGGCTACTGTGCTTCAGAAAAACAAACCAAAAACCAACCCAAACCCCAACCCAAGCAACCCCAAAGAGGAAAACCCTTCAAGCCTTCCCCAAGGACAGCCACACCAACACGGCAGTGCACAGCTCCTTCTTCAAGTGTCCTTTTCAAGCACAGCAACGTTTTGGGTGAGAATTTTAAGAGAGAGCTTACTGAGAAGGCCCAAACTTGGCAGGCATCTATCAGACAAAACCCTCTGATCTGCCTCCCTGCATATAAATTGGTATTTCAGGATTCATAAAGTTATTCCTGATGTGCCAATTTACTCGAGGGAGCAGAGCTGAGCCTTGCATTAGGAGAGCAGTCTACCCCTCCCCCTTCTGCTGAAGTACCTGGCACTGGCTTTATTCTCTAGCCCCACAGGAGCCCCCCTGCCAGGCACACTGGGCTCATTATCCATCAGAACCTTCAGCTCTTGCACTGCACAGAGCTAACATTAGAATCAGGGAATTGTTTGGGTTGGAAAAGCCCTTTAAGATCACCCAACCATTGTCTAACTACCAAGTCTGGTTCTATGCCATGTCCCTCAGCACCACATCTCTGCCTCTCTGAAACACCTCCAGGCACTGGGATGCAGCCACCTCCCTGGGCGGCCTGTACAAGGCTTGAAGAACCTTTTCTGTCAAGAAATTTCTTTAATACCCAACTTAAACTTCCCTTGGTGCAACTTGAGGCCATTTCCTCTCATTCACTGCTCTCTACAACCACCTGAAGGGAGGCTGTAGCCAGGTGGGGTTGGGCTCTTCTGCCAAGCAAGCAGCAAGAGAAGAAGGGGACACAGCCTCAAGTTGTGGCAGGGGAGGTCTAGACTGGATGTTAGGAGGAAGTTCCTGGCAGAGAGAGTGATTGGCATTGGAATGGGCTGCCCAGGGAGGTGGTGGAGTCTCTGTGGCTGGAGGTGTTGCAGCCAAGCCTGGCTGGGGCACTTGGTGCCATGGTCTGGTTGACTGGCCAGGGCTGGGTGCTAGGTTGGACTGGATGAGCTCAGAGCTCTCTTCCAACCTGCTCGATTCCACGATGTGATTCCATGACTCTGCCTCCTGTTCCTAGGGAGAAGAGCCAACACCCACCTGGCTCCCACCTCCTTTCAGGAAACTGTCTCCCCTCGGCCTCCTTTCCCCAGACTCAACACCCCCAGTGCCCTCAGCTGCTCCTCACCAGACCCTTCACCAGCTTCCTTGTCCTTCTCTTGACCTGCTCCAGCACCTCAATGCCTTGCTTGTAGTGAGAGCCCCAAAACTGAACCCACTACTCAAGGTGTGGCCTCACCAGTGCTGAGTATAGAGGGACAATCCCTTCTCTGGTCCTTCTGGCCACACTGTTTTTGATCCAGTCCAGGATGCTGGTGGCCTTCTTGGCCACCTGAGCACACTGCTGGGTCATGTTCAGGCAGCTGTCAACCAGCCCCCCTAGGTCCTTTTCTGCTGGGCAGCTTCCAGCCACTCTGCAGTATGAAATGTAACATTTCCTGGGGTTGTGACCCAAATGCAGGACCCAACACTTGGCCTCGTTGAACCTCCTACCCCACTGTCCTTGGCCCAGCCAGCCAGCCTGGACCAAAGATAGTGGCAGTTTAAGTAATAAGCTTCTTTTGAGGCTATTCTACTGAGAGGCAGCTCCACAAAAACCTCTCCCCCAAGATTCACTGCTTCAGATCTATTTAGGAATGTGCTGTGCATAATTTCCAGGCACAAGGATTGCCTGGCATTAATAATTGAACCTTCTCATTTCCTCACTGAGGCAGCACATGTACTGAACACTCTCTCTCCCTTTCTCATGTTCCAAACAGCTTCAGTGTCCCCTGAATGTGAAAAAATAAACCCCAAACCAACCCAACCCCCCAAGTTTCAAGACATCAGAGTGAACAGTGGAGTGCAGTCATTTACTAAAACAAGCCTTACAATGTCCACAAGGGAGCAGATCTGCAAGAAGCCAGCACCAGCATTTGTCAAGTGTTTAACATGCTGCTGATCAATCAATACCACAGCACCCCAGGTCGTTGCTGGCTGGCTCCTGCAAGAGGCTGATTTGTGGATACCTTTCACCTCTGAATGCATTTTGCACCAAAATAGGCATTTCCCTGGCTGCAGCAGCGCAGAAACCACTGCACAACTGCTCTTTCCAGCACTCTACCAGCAGCATTAACAGATAACAGAATGACAGAACCACAGAATCAAGCAGGCTGCAAAAGACCTCCAAGCTCAGCCAGCCCAACCTAGCACCCAGCCCTGCCCAACCAACCAGACCATGGCACTAAGTGCTCCATTCAGGCTTGGCTTCAACACCTCCAGCCACACAGACTCCACCACCTC
Organism: Pogoniulus pusillus; assembly: GCF_015220805.1. Taxonomy (NCBI): domain Eukaryota; kingdom Metazoa; phylum Chordata; class Aves; order Piciformes; family Lybiidae; genus Pogoniulus; species Pogoniulus pusillus. The sequence goes on along the minus strand of NC_087288.1, from coordinate 2,186,625 downwards.
CCTGGGCAGCCCATTCCAGTGCCAATCACTCTCTCTGCCAGCAACTTCCTCCTCACATCCAGCCTAGACCTGCCCTGGCACAGCTTGAGACTGTGTCCTCTTCTTCTGGTGCTGGCTGCCTGGCAGCAGAGCCCAACCCCATCTGGCTACAGCCTCCCTGCAGGCAGCTGCAGACAGCAATGAGCCCTGCCCTGAGCCTCCTCTGCTGCAGGCTGCACCCCCCCAGCTCCCTCAGCCTCTCCTCATAGGGTTTGTGTTCCAGGCCCCTCACCAGCTTCGTTGCCCTTCTCCAAACACCTTCCAGCACCTCAACATCTCTCTGCAATGGAGGAGCCCAGAACTGGACACAGTACTCCAGGGGTGGCCTGAGCAGTGCTGAGCACAGGGGCACAAGAACCTCCCTTGTCCTGCTGCCCACACTGCTCCTGAGGTCTTCTCCAATGATTCTATGCTAGATGGAGCTGAAGTGATCTCTCTTTCAGTGCTACCTGAAGCAGCCTGCTGCAGGCAGTAATTAAAAGGCAGCTCTGTCAATGAAGCAGGCAGTGCTGCTCTCGTTAGCACACCCAGCGCTGCGAGCTGATCGGGCTGCCTTTCCATTTGTTATTCAAAAGATCTTTAAAGCACTCCCTCCTCTAAAATGATGGGGTGGGAACATCCAAATCATCAACTCTGCCCTCTGCATAGCTCTCTGAAGAAGCACAGCTGTTCAACACCAATTACAAAGCTCTTTCTCTTGCGTATCACATCCAAAGTTAGCCTGTGAAATCCGACTGCATTATGGAACCAGAGAACTGTCAGGGTTGGAAGGGACCTCAAGGATCATCAGTTCCAACCCCTCTGCCATGGGTAGGGACACTTCTCACTAGATCAGGTTGCTCAGAGCCACATCCAGCCTGCCCTTAAAAACTTCCAGGGATGAGGCTTCCACCACTTCCCTGGGTAACCTGTGCCAGTGTCTTACCACTTTCATGCTGAAGAACTTCTTCCTAAGGTCTAATCTAAATCTCCCCTCCTCTAGCTTGGATCCATTCCTTCCAGCCCCATCACTACCCAACATCCTATAAAGTCCCTCCCCAGCTTTCCTGCAGGCCCCCTTCAGATACTGGAAGGCCATAATAAGGTCTCCTTGGAGCCTTCTCTTCTCGAGATTGCATAACTCCAACAGCCTCAGCCTGTCCTCATAGGAGAGGAGCTCCAGCCTGCTGATCATCCTCATGGCCCTTCTCACATCATGAAACTTATGGTGTCTAGCAACAGCACAACAGGAAATGGTTTCAAACTGAAGGAGAGCAGGGTTAGACTGGATTTTAGGAAGAAGTTCTTCAGTGGGAGGGTGGTGAGACTCTGCAACAGGTTTCCCAGGGAGGCTGTGGATGCCTCCTCCCTGGAGATCATAGAATCATAGAATCAAGCAGGTTGGAAGAGACCTCCAAGATCATCCAGCCCAACCTAGCATCCAGCTCTGGCCAATCAACCAGACCATGGCACCAAGTGCCTCATCCAGTCCAACCTAGCACCCAGCCCTGGCCAATCAACCAGACCATGGCACTAAGAGCCTCAGTCAGTCTTTTCTTGAACACCTATGTTCAAGAATGATGTTCAAGGCCAGGCTGGATAAGGCCTTGAGCAGCTGAGTCTAGCTGAGAGGTGTCCCTGCCCACGGCAGGGGTGTTGGAGTGGATGATCTCTGAGGTCCCTCCCAACCTAAGCCCTTCTATGGTTCTCTCACTGTCCCAAGCCTGCTGCTAAGTGGTGACAGTCAGTCCCCAGCACTGCCATGCTCAGTGCATCAGTTGTTCCAGGGAAGCAGTCAGGCAGCTTCCTGTTCTTTTAACTCATACAGGACCTTCATGATCTGAAGCACTCCACAGATACACAATTGAGATGACCTCAGCATTGTCATTACCGTGAACATCGAAGCACCACAATCCACAAAGCCTTTTGAAGCTCACTTTGATAGCTTCCCCTTCCCACAGGAGCTCATTATTCTCCTTAGCAAAACACAAGCACTGACACAACCACATCCCCGAAGCATTTGCCTTTATAGCTTCAAATCCACAGGCTCAGCCTTATGGTTTTCAAATTCCTCCCCGAACTACGTGGGAGCACAGAGTGAAAACCAAAGTGTGGCCATTAAAAAGCCAAGTACCCGTGGGTTGATTCAAAAGGAAGGAATTGTGTACTGCTTACCAAGTCCTAAAAGGTCAATTGTGGGTTCTGATGACTTTTTGGGACTTGCTTTAGCTTCTGATTGCTGCTCCTCTTTCTTCTGCGGCTTTAGAAGGAAAAAACACAAAACAAACACAGGTAACCTTTCTGAGGAGAGAGTGCTTCAAAGTCCTCGTAAAGATGCTGCTCCAGTAACAGAAGTGAAACAAATAAAGCTCTTTTCTGCGTTTGCTTATCATAATGCATCTGATTTGTAATGAAATAAGCTGCAGTTATGGTTGTAAGGCATGTGGCATAATGACTCTGAAACATTCTCCTTCTATCTTCACTGCTGGAAAACAAATCTGACTTCCAGGATAGCTTAAAAAGAAGCTGAGATCTTCAACTGAACCACTGCACATCACACACTAGGCAAGGACCTGCCCATAATTTGATTTCTCCACTAATTTCAGCCCCCCAAACCACAGAGTTCTGCAGCACTTAAGAGAAAAACCTTCAAGCTGTTAAAAGCTTCAGGTGAAAGATTAGCAGCAGGCTGATGACATTATTTAACCTGCCTGAAAAGAGCACCTGCAGAGCTTTCAGACTTCACAGATGGACACCATCTCTGTTCCTGATCTTTGCTTTTGCAGACCTGAAGGCAAATGACACAAAACACCTACAGGATGGCTGAGGGCTCATGCTCAGCCAGTGTGAGTCCTGCCTGACCAACCTGATCGCCTTTTATGATCAGATTCCTGCCTGGCAGGCTGTGGATGGAGTTTACCTGGACTGCAGCAAAGCCTTTGACACTGTCTACCACAAGCAGCTCCTGGCACAGCTGGCAGCTCATGGTTTGGACAGATTCACTCTGATATGGGTCAGGAACTGGCTGGAGGGCAGGCCCAGAGAGCGGTGGTGAATGGTGCCACATCCAGCTGGCAGCTGTCACTACTCGAGTGCCCCAGGGATCAGTGCTGGGCACAGTCCTGTTCAATATCTTTATTGATGACCTGGACCAGAGGATTGAGTCCTCTATCAGTAAGTTTGCAGATGACACCAAGCTAGGAGCGGCTGTGGAGCTGTTGGAGGGTAGGAGAGCCCTGCAGAGGGACCTGGCCAGGCTGCATGGGTGGGCAGAGACCAAGGGGATGAGACTGAACAAGGCCAAGGGCAGGGGTCTGCACTTTGGCCACAACAACCCCAAGCAGCACTACAGGCTGGGGCCAGAGTGGCTGAGAGCAGCCAGGCAGAGAGGGAGCTGGGGGTGCTGGGAGAGAGGAGCTGAGGATGAGGCAGCAGTGCCCAGGTGGGCAGCAGAGCCAATGGCATCCTGGGCTGGCTCAGGAGCAGTGTGGGCAGCAGGACAAGGGAGGTTCTTTTGCCCCTGTGCTCAGCACTGCTCAGCACTCAGCACCACCTCCCTAGGCAACCCCTTTCAGGCTCTCACTACCCTCATGCTGAACAACTTCTTCCTAACATCCAGTCTGAATCTATCCACTTCTATCTTTGCTCCATTTTCCCCAGCTCTATCACTACCTAACAGCCTCAGAAGTCCCTACCCAGCTTTCTTGTAGCCCCCTTCAGATACTGGAAGGCCACAAGGAGGTCACCTGGGAGCCTTCTCTTCTTCAGACTGAACAACCCCAACTGCCTCAGCCTGTCCCCATAGCAAAGGTGCTCCACTTCTCTGATCACCTTTGTGGCTCTCCTCTGGATTAGCTCCATCAGGACCATGTCCTGTCCTAAGTTACTACTGCAAGCAGCTCTCCTCCTCTGAAGCAAGACATCAGTCATTGCCAGGACAGCTGCCCAGGGCAGTTGCCTGCTCCTGTTTTCCTGCCTTGCTATTACACATCAAAACTCCTTCTCTGCACATCCTCCTCACTGTTCTGTTTCAGTGAAGCACTGAGAGGAGCCTGGAATTCAGGGTTTCACACACATCTGACTACCCATGCATTTCTTATTTCTATCCCCTACCTTAACTACAAGAAGCATTATGAAGGCTTTAGGAAGATCCATCAAATCATTCAGTGAAAAGCACTTTTTGTCTTACTTAAATGCAATTTCCAGTTTACTCAGTTGAGCTCAGAGATGCTTCTATGGTTACAGAACAAGTCTTCCTTGGCTCTTGTTAGGCAGGAATTGTATGCTTTGTGCATCAAGTAATTGGATTCCTTCCCTCTTCATTACCTGCTTGCAATAAAACTTGCAAGACAGCATAAACACTTGAGAGTTTCCACATGAGAAAGTAATGGTACTAATTTACTCTGAGCTTGCAATAGGTTTGTAGATACCATTTCTCCAAACAGCTCATAGACTTCTGCTGCAACAGCTTCATCTGGATCTGTTTCAAGCATTACAGCCCAGAAGGCCTGGGGTGCACCCAATGCAGTGTGGCCAGCAGACAGAGAGGGGATTCTGCCACTCTGCTCTGCTCAGACCTCACCTGCAGGGCTGTGTCCAGCTCTGGAGCCCTCAACACAGGAAGGACATGGACCTGATGGAGTAGGTCCAGAGGAGGCCAAAGAGATGCTGCAAGGGCTGGAGCACCTCTGCTATGAGAACAGGCTGAGGGAGCTGGGGGTGTGCAGCCTGGAGAAGAGAAGGCTCCAGGGAGACCTCAGAGCTGCCTTCGAGTACCTGAAGGGATCCTGCAGGAAGGCTGCAGAGAGACTTTGCATAAGGCTGTCTAGAGACAGGGCAAGGGGGAATGGTTTCAAGCTGAGGCAGTTCAGGGTTAGACTGGATGTCAGGAGGAAGTTCTTCACTACCAGGGTGGTCAGACTCTGGAACAAGTTGCCCAGGGAGGCTGTGGCTACCTCCTCCCTGGGGGTGTTCAAGGCTAGCCTGGATGAGGCCTCGAGCAGCCAAGTCTATTTTAGAGGTGTCTCTGCCCATGGTGGGGAGGTTGCAGTATATGACCTCTGAGTTCTCTCCCAACTTAAGCCATTCTATGATTCTAGCTCATGGAACTTGGTTAGCTAAACCAGAAGCATCCTGCTGCTGATCCAATAAAATCTATTTATAACAGAAAGAATCTCTAGGAAGAAATCATTCTGGAGTAGAAAACTCAGAGAGATCCCTCCCAAAGCTGCAGCTGATCCAGTGCCCCATGACAGCAGCTAGAGATTAGATTAGGCTGGAAGCATTTTGAAGGCATCTCAGTTTGCAAGCTCTGTAATGCAGTAACTATGGCTTGCAGTTTCACAAGCTGTTTTAAACATTTGCAGGTTTAGAACCACAATCTGTGGTTATTGTGGTGATTATGGTTATATGAACTCAGCTCAGATATTTCTACTCTGTTTCTATTGAGCTCATTAGCCTGGGCTAGACTGTGATAATGTAGCTGAATTAATTCCAGCTCCTTGTTGAACTGTTTTCTTGTACAGCTGCCCTTCTGGAAACCTTTTGAGTCACACATCACACAGCATCAGTGTACCCACGTAGAACTAAAAGGTCTCCTGCCCTTGAGGAGAGGTTGATGGAGCTGGGGGTGTTCAGCCTGGAAAAGAGAAGGCTCTGAAGAGACCTAATAGACCTGAAGGGGGTACAAGAAGGATGCAGAGGGACTGTTTGCTAAGGCTTGCAGGGACAGGATGAGGGGCAATGGTTTGAAATTAGAGGAGATTTGGATTGGATGTAAAGATCATCCAGCTCCAACTCTCCTGCCACGGGCAGAGACACCTCCCACTAGCCCAGCTTACTCAAGACCTCATCTATCTTGGCTTTGAATTCCTCCAGGGAGAGGTCACCACAACCTCTCTGGGTGACCTGTTCCAGTGTCTCACCACTCTCACAGTAAAGAATTTCTTCCCTACATCCAGTCACCAGGGCATAAGGTGAAGTTTACCACAAGCAAGCAGGAGAACCCTGCTAATTCCATCTGCTAATGGAAAACCCAGGACAGGCTTAAGTTTTGACCCTGAACTGAGCAGACTGAAAACCTCCAACTGAAAACCCAGGACAGGCTTAGGTTTTGACCCTGAACTGAGCAAACTGAAAACCTTCAACTGAAAACCCAGGACAGGCTTAAGTTTTGACCCTGAACTGAGCAGATTGAAAACCTCCAACTGAAAACCCAGGACAGGCTTAAGTTTTGACCCTGAACTGAGCAAAAACAGAACTGAGGAGCAAGTTAAACCAAGCAACCTTCTGATCACAAATAGTTGGGTGAGTTAAGAAGTCACTTTCACCAAAGCAGCCCAAACCCCAAGCTTCTTCTCACAGTTTTAAGGCTCTATTTTAGAAGTACATAGAAATATTGTTCTGCTGCAGAGCAGACTCGAGAGGATCAAGCTGAAAGAGAGAACATGCACTGGGCTGAGATAAAAACCACAATACCCTTGCTGGAGTTTAACTAAAAGGACAAGCAATCTTCCTCTTCCCATCTGACAGAAGGGGAAAAAAAAGGCTTTTCTTTCAATTGCTTCCACTCCAATATCTATTTCTTTGTTTACAGCTCCCAGTGTGTAATAAGAGCCAGGCCAGATTCATTTCATGAAGTCAGACTATTTTTCAAGGTAATCCTCCAACATAAGGCTCCTTTGTTACCTGCTAAAGGAATGAACTGCAGAGTTTTGGGACAGCTCTCCCCTTTAATTTGCCTCTTCCCAGATTAACATTAAAAGCAACCCAAGAAGCCCAAATAATCTGATCTCTTCCCTCAGCCTGAAAAGGTATGGTGAGAAATCTAAAACCAGGCTGGGGCAGGTCCATGAAATGCAGACTCAGACAACAAGAAGCCTTAAACCCCTTCACCTTCTGTGGGAGTAGAAAGCAGGCAAACAGGTTGCCTTGTGTCTTATCAAGGGCTCCTAAATCCTGACTTCTTACCACATTTTATCTACTTAAGTCTGAATATTTTGAAAACAAGGACTGGGAGGATAAATAAGGATACAGATTCAACCAGAGGACAGTTTTCCTGTTCCTGGGATAAATACCTGATTGCTCATCTGGAAGAAAGGACATTTGTATTTTATATCAAAATGCAAAGGAAAAAGAATGACAAATGAAACCACTCTGAAAAGAAAATAATGTGAACAAGTCCAGGAAAACCTGTGGAGAAGTGTCCAGGTGATTCCAGACAGAGAGCAGCAGCTGACATCAAAAAGCATTTGTGTTGGAAAGGACTTCCAAAGCTCAGCCAGTCCAAGCCCCTCTGCAGTCAGCAGGGACATCCTTCACTAGATCAGGCTGCCCAGAGCCCTCTCCAGCTTCACCTTGAATATCTCCAGGGGTGGAACCTCAACCACCTCCCTGGGCAACCTGCTGCAGTGTTCCACTAGCCTCATGGTGCAAAGCCTCTTCCTAACATCCAATCCCAATCTCCTCCTCTCTCGTTTCCAGTCATTGTCTCTCATCCTGTCCCTGCAGGCCTTTGTAAACAGTCCCTCTGCAGCCTGCTTGTAGTCCCCTTCAGCTACTGGCAGGCAGCAGCTCTCCCTGAAGCCTTCTCTTCTCCAGGCTCGACACCCCCAGCTCCCTCAGCCTGTCCTCATAGCAGAGGTGCTCCAACCCCCTGAGCATTTCTGGACACTCTCCATCAGGTCCATGTCCCCATGAGGGAGGTTCTCCTGCCCTCTGACCATCTCCATAGCCCTCCTCTGAACCCACTCCAGCAGCTCCATGTCCCCTTTATGCTGTGGTCTTTGAGAACCCTTTCAGTGAAGAAGTTTCTTCTAATATGCAGCCTACAGCTTCCTTGGATCAAGCATATGACTAGATTTGTACAACTCCACTAGCCAGCACTTTAAACATTGTTACTGCCACCCATGAATACACTTTCACCTCTTCCAACATGGCTATGGACATCCTTTCCCAGCAGCTCTGTGAAGCTACACAGAACAATCCCTTCCCACTAGCTCTGTGAAGCTACAAAGTTTGCTTCTGTGCTAACTTCATCCAAAACTACTTCTCCAATTCCAGAAAGGAAAAATGAAGAGATATTTGCATTAAGCAGGGATTTATTCCCCCCCCTCCCCTCCAAGTGTGCAGATATTTTTGTATCTTCTTTCATTAAGCAAAGCAAACACATTTTATTGGAAAACTTAACTGGGAATACAACTGCAATCACAAAGTATGAACACACCACATGCTTCCTAATTGTAACATAGCACTGCTGGGGAACCAACTGACAGATGGAGACTGATGTATGCTGCAGCCTACACTGCAGATCAGCAGACACTGATGGACTGACATCAGCTGAGAAAGGACAGCTGTCTTAGAAGGAATGCTTGCAATTTATACCTAAACTACCCATTCCATTTCTGTTTAAGCTTAGCTCTCTACAGCAGCACACACTGAGTTGTGCCTACCTTGCCAAGGCTGCTCCTTCTGCTTTCCTGGAGCTGCAGAAAGAAGCTCCTTCACTGCTTTCTCTGCCAGGCTGTGTTCTTTAGGTTCAAAGAATGGCTTGGATTGGAAGGGACCTTAAAGAGCATCCAGTTCAACTCCCCTGCCATGGGCAGGGACACCTCCCAGCAGCCCAGATTGCTCAAGGCCTCATCCAACCTGGCCTTGAACACAGCTGTCTTAGAAGGAATGGTTGCAATTTATACCTAAACTACCCATTCCATTTCTGTTTAAGCTTAGCTGTCTACAGCAGCACACACTGAGTTGTGCCTACCTTGCCAAGGCTGCTCCTTCTGCTTTCCTGGAGCTGCAGAAAGAAGCTCCTTTACTGCTTTCTCTGCCAGGCTGTGTTCTTTAGGTTCACAGAATGGCTTGGCCTAAAGAGCATCCAATTCCAACTCCCCTGCCATGGGCAGGGACACCTCTCAACAGCCCAGGCTGCTTAAAGCCTCACCCAACCCGGCCTTGAACATGCCCAGGGAGGGAGCATCCACAGCCTCCCTGGGCAACCTGTGCCAGCGTCTCCCCACCCTCACTGGAAAGAATTTCTTCCTCATCTCCAGTCTAAATCTGCCCTCTTCAAGCTTCAATCCTTTCCCTCTCATGCTATCACTACAGGCCCTTGTAAAAAGTCCCTCCTCAGCTTTCTTGTAGCCCCCTTCAGGTACTGGTAGGCTGCTCTAAGGTCTCCCTGGAGCCTTCTCCAGGCTGAATAGCTCCACCTCTCTACGCCTGTCCCCATAGGGGAGGTTCTCCAGCCCTCTGATCATCTTTGTGGCCTCCTCTGGATCTGCTCCAGCTATTCCATGTCCCTCTTATGCTGGGGACACAAGAACCGGAGGCAGTGCTGCAGGTGAGGTCTCAGCAGAGCAGAGGGGTAGAATTCCCTCCCTGTGCTGCTGCTCTCCCCTGCTTTGGGCTACCAGTGACCAGTGCTGGCTCACGTTTAACTTTCCATCAAGGGACACCCTCAAGTCCTTCTCCTCCAGACTGCTCTCTAGCTGGATACTTTCCAGTTACCTAGACTAGATTTACTACTTCAGTTCTGCAAAACAGACACTTTGGTTTAAGAAGGATTCATTTGTGAAGGCACCATGAAGTGCTCTATAAAACTGCAAATCTGTGCAAGAACAGCATCTTAACAACCTTAATTAAATCACAGCTTAAATCTTAACTCAAAATCATAGAATCACTCAGGGTTGGAAGGGACCACAAGGATCAGCCAGTTCCAACCCCCCTGCCATGGGCAGGGACACCCTACCCTAGAGCAGGCTGGCCAGAGCCCCATCCAGCCTGGCCTTAAACACCTCCCTGGGCAACCCCTTCTATGGTCTTCACTTCCTTCTTCACTCCAAACATTCTCCTCATAGCGTGGTCCTCTGCAAGGAGCAGCACAGGGATTGGTGTGGATTAGTGGTCATACACACACATCAGTGGACACACAGACACCCAAAACCCCCTCATTTTTGACCTATCTGCTGAAAGCTCTTTAAGTAGCTGCAGAAAATCTCTTCTTACCTTTTCAGCTGCTAACTGCTTTGAGGGCTTTTCTGATTCTCTCTCCTTCTTCTTCTCTTCTTTCTTTTTTTCTTTTTCCTTCTGCAAAAACAACACCAACAACAACCACTAAAAGAAGGCATTTTGGCAGTACTCAACAACACTGCATCTGAATGTCCACAGTCTTGGAGGATAGAAACAGAGAGATTCAGTTGCAGCCTTTCGAGTCGGCTTCTATCTGCTCTGCTTCCAGAAGTGACTCATTTGTGTTCAAATGGCATAGCTAAAAATACTTCAATTCTGACAATTCTCACAAACTGAGCTACTACAACTTTCAGAACTCAACAGGTTCTAACATAGTACTATGAAATACACTGCTCAGGCTGAGAATTCAGAAAGCTCTCAAGTGTACTACTACTAAAACCATTGGAACTTTGGGGAATTCAAGATGTTTACTACTCCATTCCACCTGCTCATCTGCTTTTGCATAGGCAGAAGGGTAAAAAGAAGGAGGGTTGCTTCTCCTAAGCTAAGCAGATCTAAAAGACAAGAAGAGTGGGTCCAGAGAGGTCTGGTGAGACCTTACCTGGAGTGTTGCATCCAGCTCTGCAGCCCTCAACACAGGAAGGACATGGACCTGATGGAGTGGGTCCAGAGAAGTGGCACAAAAATGATCAGGGGGTTGGAGCACCTCTGCTACGAGGACAGGCTGAGAGAGCTGGCAGTGTTCAGCATGGAGAAGAGAAGGCTCCAGGGACACCTAATAGCAGCCTGCCAGTAGCTGAAGTGGGCTCCAAGCAGGCTGCAGAGGGACTGTTTACAAATGCCTGCAGGGACAGGATGAGGGCAATGGCTGCAAACTAGAGCAGATCTGGACTGGATGTTAGGAACAAGTTCAGCACCACGAGGGTGGTGGAGCACTGCAACAGCTTGCCCAAGGAGGTGGTCAAGGCCTCATTCCTGGAGGTATTCAAGGTCAGGCTCTGAGCCCTATCAAACCTCACCTTGAATATCTCCAGTGATGAAAGCTCAACTACTCTCCCTGGACAGCCTGTTCCAGTGTTCCACCACTCTCACGGTAAAGAACTTGTTCCTAAAATCCAACCTAAATCTCCTCTCATATCAAGCCACTGCCCCTCCTTCTCCAGGCTGAACACCCCCAGCACCCTCAGCCTGTCCTCGTAGCAGAGGTTCTCCAGCCCCCTGACCATTCTTGTGGCCCTGCTCTGGACCCACTCCATCAGGTCCATGCCCTTCCTGTATTGAGGGCTGCAGAGCTGGATGCAGCACTCCAGGTGAGGTCTCACAGAGCAGAGTGGGGGATCACCTCTCAATTCTCTATCTCCAAGAACACTGAATGGACAATTTAATTCTCAAACAAGCAAGGCACATAAAAAGCTCACACCAAAAACTACTCCTGAGGACAACCAAACTGAGGAGACAGGACAACAGCATTCATGGCCAATGAAATGGTGTTTCCACATGTTAGTGACACTGAACCAGAGCAGAACACATGGAGGTTAGCAATCACATGTGCTTGGTCCTGCTCATTTATCTAGCCCAGAAAGCCAGGAGAGAAGTCTCTGAAGTGCCTGAAGGATCCCCAGCAATCCAGCTTCTCTGGTGAGCTCCATCAAGTGACAGAAATGGAAACAGCTGTGCAAAGCAGTAACCTGAGTTAGCCCTGAACACAAAATACCTCTGCTTTGCTCTTCTCAGCAGCAGCTTGCAGAGAAGGAGAGGATGCCAGAGGCTGAGCAGCATCAGAAGAGGAGATCTGTACAACACAAGAGGAAAGAAAGGAGAAAGAAAATAAGCCAGAAGAGCAGGGCAGGGAGGGAGCAGAAAGGGCTCACAGACATGATTTCCATTTGTCTTTCAATCATCTCAACGGTGGGAGAGAAAAACCAGAGAAGAAACAAAAAGAGGAGACAAAGTCTTTATTTTCAGTTTGGTTTTAATCAGTGTGATTTTTTCAATGCAAGCTGTCAGGTAGCACTGAGTGACTTCTGATGAAACTCACTAGGACAGAACAGAAGAAAATGAACCTCAGCTAAGATCATATCACAGGCCTAAGAAAAATAATTAGGTTTCATCCATTGTGCAGTTTTATCCAGAGTGACTACTGAAATATTAATGTCCTGAAGCATGAAGGCAATACTGTCCCAGAGGAGGTAGGGGGGGAGGGGGAAGGGAATAGCTTTGTTCTTGTTCACTCTAATAGAATGTTTTTATGAAGAGGAATGCAAATCAACTCTGAAGTTATACATTAATTAAAGTTCTAATTAACTCTTCCCTAAGAGCACTACGAATGAGTAAAGAGCTTAGAGTTAACATGAAACCATATTCCAGCAGTAGGATGCCAGACTTTCCAGACAGGTGATACCTCTCTTTCCCAGGAATCAGGCTCAAAAACTGCTATTGGCACCTCCACACTCCCAGAACTACCCAAAAGGCAGAAGTTATACAGAGAATCATAGAATCAGGCAGGGTTGGAAGGGACCACAAGGAGCAGCCAGTTCCAACCCTCCTGCTATGGGCAGGGACACCTCACACTAGAGCAGGCTGCACACAGCCTCATCCAGCCTGGCCTTAAACACCTCCAGGGATGAGGCCTCCACCACCTCCCTGGGCAACCCCTTCCAGGCTCTCACCACTCTCATGCTAAACAACTAAAAGAAGAGTTAAATTTAACCCAATTTTCACCTCCAGAATTAGGGATCAGAAGCCTCATTTTTTATTTCACTGATTAGAAAGCCTCAGGTTCTTAGAAGAGTTAAATTTTAACCCAATTTTTACCTCTAGAATGACAAACTGGAAGCCTCACTTTTTAATCTGCTATTCTGAAATCCTCAGGTTATTAGAACAGTTAGAGATACATCTGCTGCAAGGAAGCAATCCCTCAGATTGTGGTTGCTATAGGAACCCAGGGATCCTGTTTATTCTGATTCCACTCCATTGGAACCAAATCAAGATGTCAGAATGAAACTGGTTAGGTCCCTGCATATATTAAACTAAGAGCTCCAACATCATCTTCCTTGCTAAGATTTCAGTTAAGTGCAAATAGGTGAGATTGGGATAATGGAACATCTTGGGTATGCTTGCAGCTTTCTAAGCATAGAATCAAGCAGGTTGGAAGAGACCTCCAAGATCATCCAGTCCAACCTAGCACCCAGCCCTATCCAATCAACCAGACCATGGCACTAAGTGCCCCAGCCAGCCTTGGCTTCAACACCTCCAGCCACACAGACTCCACCACCTCCCTGGGCAGCCCATTCCAATGCCAATCACTCTCTCTGTGAAGAACTTCCTCCTAACATCCAGCCTAGACCTGCCCTGGCACAACTTGAGACTGTGTCCCCTTGTTCTATTGCTGGTTACCTGGGAGAAGAGGCCACCCCCCACCTGGCTACAGACAGACCATTAGCTAAGGGTCTGTGAGGTACTGGACAGGTGAAATGCCAGTAAGGAGCAGCGGCTGACAAGTTGTGTGCTGCCGGTTTGTATTTCCAGTAAACCTTTGTTCTCAAAACTGCTGCAGTGATGAAGTGGCTCATAAAGCTGCTCTCAAAAAGAGATTCATTAGCCTGTCAATAAATGGCAAACGAGAAAGCAACTGCTCAGTGACCTACTTCTCCATTTGTGGTCAGGAGTGGGAGTGCCGAAGTCAAGACTAACTCCCTGGATCAAACCACTCACCCGCCCGTGACAGGTACCCACATCCAGCTCTCCTGCCCTAAGTGCTGCACTCAGGCCTGGGGAAACTGCCTTTAATTAGCTGAAAGCCACAAATGCACTTGAAATATTTATGGCAGACCCCTGGACGCCCCTCACCATGGCCAAGCTGCCTTTTAATAATCATTTTCAAAGTGTTCTGAAGGAGACTGAGATCACTGAAAAGCAGCACCGTGTAATCCTAGCTCGAAGTAACATCTTGGGAGGGGTTAGGTGGTACTTATCAGCCTTTGTTTATTTACATATACATTGTATAGATCTTCTTTAGTTGAATAAATATCTTATAGATGCTGATTGATATATAAATAAATAATAGCAATATGTCAGACACATTACTTAAGACTTATTTCTATAAGCTCGATCAGGAAAGGAAAAATCTACTCCACGCTTGAGTCCCAAGACCCAAAATCCTGTTGTTTCAGTAGAAAAAAAAGATGAAAAAAAGGATAGAGTAGAAAAATAGGATAGAAAAAAGGATAGAGTAGGAAAAAAAGATGGAGAAGAACAAGGGATGGAGAAGAACAAGGGATGGAGAAGAACAAGGGATGGAGAAGAACAAGGGATGGAGAAGAACAAGGGATGGAGAAGAACAAGGGATGGAGAAGAACAAGGGATGGAGAAGAACAAGGGATGGAGAAGAACAAGGGATGGAGAAGAACAAGGGATGGAGAAGAACAAGGGATGGAGAAGAACAAGGGATGGAGAAGAACAAGGGATGGAGAAGAACAAGGGATGGAGAAGAACAAGGGATGGAGAAGAACAAGGGATGGAGAAGAACAAGGGATGGAGAAGAACAAGGGATGGAGAAGAACAAGGGATGGAGAAGAACAAGGGATGGAGAAGAACAAGGGATGGAGAAGAACAAGGGATGGAGAAGAACAAGGGATGGAGAAGAACAAGGGATGGAGAAGAACAAGGGATGGAGAAGAACAAGGGATGGAGAAGAACAAGGGATGGAGAAGAACAAGGGATGGAGAAGAACAAGGGATGGAGAAGAACAAGGGATGGAGAAGAACAAGGGATGGAGAAGAACAAGGGATGGAGAAGAACAAGGGATGGAGAAGAACAAGGGATGGAGAAGAACAAGGGATGGAGAAGAACAAGGGATGGAGAAGAACAAGGGATGGAGAAGAACAAGGGATGGAGAAGAACAAGGGATGGAGAAGAACAAGGGATGGAGAAGAACAAGGGATGGAGAAGAACAAGGGATGGAGAAGAACAAGGGATGGAGAAGAACAAGGGATGGAGAAGAACAAGGGATGGAGAAGAACAAGGGATGGAGAAGAACAAGGGATGGAGAAGAACAAGGGATGGAGAAGAACAAGGGATGGAGAAGAACAAGGGATGGAGAAGAACAAGGGATGGAGAAGAACAAGGGATGGAGAAGAACAAGGGATGGAGAAGAACAAGGGATGGAGAAGAACATGGGATGGAGAAGAACATGGGATGGAGAAGAACAAAGCATAAATCTGGTTTGCAAGAATCCCTGATTCCACAGCAATAACTGTCTGCTGTGATCACTGCTCTAATTTGTCAGGTTGAGTCCATTTGTTGTGTTACAATAAGAGAAAAAAGCTAAAGAATGAGTTTCAAGAAAACCTGGCCCATAGTGACAGCAATTAGCAGGTCTGGGGAGCAGACAGCAGGAAAGGCAGAAAATATCTTTCTTTAACTCAAACTCAATGAAAAAAGACATTTGAAGAAGCAGCTGCCAAGAGTCAGACTCAGCTCCACAACCACTAAAGGCAGGGGAGCAAAATCTCACCCACATCTGACAGCATGGGCAAAGCAACCTGAAGTTTGACATCAAAATCCAAGCAGCTGCCTCCAGTCACCTTCCAGAAGCCAACTAAGGAAGCTTTCACTATGCTGTTTCAGGGTCCCCAATACAAGGGAGACAAAGATCTGCTGGAGAGACTTCAATGGAAGCTATGAGGATGATGAAGGGACTTAAGCATCAATGCTATGAAAAGAAACTGAGAGCCCAGGGACTGGTTAGTCTGGAGAGAAGGCTGAGAGGGATCTGATCAATGTCTGAGGAGTGGGTGTCAGGTTGAAGGAGCCAGGCTCTGTTTGGTGGTGCCCAGTGCTAGGACAAGGACCAACAACTGGAACACAGAAGGCTCCACCTCAACATGAGGAGAAACTTCTTTACAGTGAGGGTGACAGAACCCTGGAGCAGGCTGCCCAGAGAGGCTGTGTGGAGTCTCCTTCTCTGGAGACATTCAAACCCCACCTGGATGTGTTCCTGTGTGACCTACCCTAAGTGGGCAGAGGGTTGAATTGGATGATCTCTAGAGGTTCCTTCCAACTCCTCTGGGCTTCTAAGAGCTACTAAAGTAACACATCAGCACTATGCTCTGGGCAGCTGCCAACCAGGATGTCCTGGCTCACTGGGGCTTTAAAGTAGCAGATAAAGCTGACAGCAAGCCCTGCAACCAGCCATACGTGCTGCTACAAAAAAAAGAAGAAACTTGGAGTGCTTGTGTGTGTTTCTGGTAATTAACATCTGAATATTTCATTCTGGCTTTTCATTTAAGAGCAGTTGGGTCTTTCCAATAAGAAGCAAACTGAGAATTGCCTAAAAGAGGGAACGAAACCAAGGAGCTGTTTCAGTTTTCACATTTACAGTCACACCCACAGAACTTTGATCATGTTTCAGACCCAAAGACTGGTAGTCATTTCACTTCTAGCAATTCTTGAGTCCCTTCCCATTGTTTGTGCTTTGGGACTCCTTTTAAGAAAGCTGACAAAGTAAACCCAACCATTTGGCATGATGAAATTCAATACTGCAGATGTGCACCATGAATCCAGCTCCCTGTCCCTTTTACATGGCAGTGTGCTACCTGCCCTCATTTGCAGATGACACCAAGCCAGGAGCAGCTGTGGAGCTGTTGGAGGGTAGGAGAGCCCTGCAGAGGGACCTGGCCAGGCTGCATGGGTGGGCAGAGGCCAAGGGGATGAGACTGAACAAGGCCAAGGGCAGGGTTCTGCACTTTGGCCACAACAACCCCAAGCAGCACTACAGGCTGGGGCCAGAGTGGCTGAGAGCAGCCAGGCAGAGAGGGAGCTGGGGGTGCTGGGAGAGAGGAGCTGCAGAGGAGGCAGCAGTGCCCAGGTGGGCAGCAGAGCCAATGGCATCCTGGGCTGGCTCAGGAGCAGTGTGGGCAGCAGGACAAGGGAGGTTCTTGTGCCTACCCGTGCTCAGAACTGCTCAGCACACAGCACCACCTCCCTAGGCAACCCCTTTCAGGCTCTCACTACCCTCGTGCTGAACAACTTCTTCCTAACATCCAGTCTGAATCTATTCTAGTTTGAAGCTGTTGCCCCTTGTCCTATCACTGCAGGCCTTACAGAATGGTTTAGGTTGGAAGGGACCTCAAAGCTCATCCAGTTTCAACCCCTGTCACAGGCAGGGACACCTGCCTAGTGCAGGTTGCCCAGGGCCCTGTTGAGCCTCACCTTGAATATCTCCAAGGATGGAACCTCAATCACCTCCCTGGGCAATCTGTTGCAGTGTTCCAGCACCCTCATGGTGCAGAACTTGTTCCTAACATTCAATTTAAATCTGCTCTCCTCTAATTTTCAGACATTGTCCCTTGTCCTGTCCCTGCAGGCATATGCAAACAGTCCCTCTGCAGCCTGCTTGGAGCCCCCTTCAGCTACTATCAGGCTGCTGTTAGGTCTCCCTGGAGCCTTCTCTTCCCCAGGCCGAACACCCCCAGCTCCCTCAGCCTGTCCTCATAGCAGAGCTGCTCCAATCTCCTGATCATTTTTGCAGCCCTCCTCTGGACCCACTCTATCAGGCTCATGTCCTTCCTGTGCTGAGAGCAGCTCCAGAGCTGGACACAGCACTCCAGAGCTGGACACAGCACTCCAGGTGAGTGCTCCAGCAGAACAGAGAGGCAGAACCACCTCTCTTAACCTGTCAACCACACATCCTTTGATGCAGCCCAGGACACCACTGGCTTTCTGGGCTGCAGGTACACACTCTTGGCTCGTGTCCAGCTTCTCACCCACCAGCACCCCTAAAACCTTTTCTGCAGGGCTGCTCTCAACCTCATCACCCCCCAGCCTGGATTAACATCAAAGGTTACCTTGACATAAGCACGGGCCACAGGTCAATGCACTAAACTAAGTTTCAGACAACTGATTTGCAGTTGCACAAAAATCCTGCTCTTGGTGTTGTCATTCAGCCTTTTCTAAAAGAGGATCCAAGGTAAAGTGACAGAAGCCTTTATTAAGCTTCCATTTAAATATGAGATTTAGGATGCTATCACTCAGAAGATTCAAGAGCTTCAAAAAGGAGACTGTTACCAAGTCACAGCAACCTTCCCTCAGGAAATCAGCAGCCGAATCAAATGCAAAGGTGCCCTCGAGTGGCCATGTTATATGCACACAACATATGGGGAAGCAACCTCAAGGAAGAGCTCATTTACAGAATCACACAACTGTAGGGGTTAAAAGGAACCTCCACAAATCAAGTCCAATGCCCTTGCCAAAGCAGGATCACTCAGGGCAGGTCACACAGGAATGCATCCAGGTGGGTTTTGGAAGTCCCCAGAGAAGGAGACTCCACAGCCTCTCTGGGCAGCCTGCTCCAGGGCTCTGGCACCCTCCCTGTAAAGAAGTTTCTCCTCATGTTGAGGTGGACCCTCCTGTGCTCCAGCTTGTACTTATTGTTCCTTGTCCTGTCACTGGGTACCACCAAACAGAGCCTGGCACCTTCACCCTGACACTCACCCCTCAGATATTGATAGACACTGATCAGATCCCTCCCAGCCTTCTGCTCTCCAGACTGAACAGCCCCAGTGCCCTTTGTGTTTGTTCACAGCAGAGATGTTCGAGTCCTTTAGTCAACCTCACAGCTCTCTGTTGGACTCTCTCCAGCAGGTCCCTGTACCTCTTGAACTGGGGAGCCCAAAACTGGACACAGTATTGCAGCTGTGATCTCCCCAGGGCAGAGTAGAGGGGGAGGAGACTCTCCTTAGCCCTGCTGGCCACACTTCTCTTGCTGCACCCCAGCAGGCTTTCAGTTCAGCTTCTCAGTGTTTCTCCCTATTTCAGCAGACTTGATTTCATGAATGCTTACCTCCAACAACTGCCAGCAACACTAGAATGACTATTTGATTTTAAAGCAGCAGAAACTGCAGGCTGCTTTCAGATGCCTCCAAGCACACAAGCAATTGCCTGCCATTTCTCAAAGACCTATTCTCAAAAACACTGCAAAAAGAAGAAGATCAATTTGCTATTAAGACTATTTACCCACAAACTTCTCCAGAATACTTCAGACTACCTGGAACTGAATCCAGGTGTGGGTTCTTCAATTCAAGACAGATGTTGAGGTGCTGGAAGGTGTTTGGAAAAGGGCAGCAAGGCTGGGGAGGGGCCTGGAGCACAGCCCTGTGAGGAGAGGCTGAGGGAGCTGGGGGTGTGCAGCCTGCAGCAGAAGAGGCTCAGGGCAGAGCTCACTGCTGCCTGCAGCTGCCTGCAGCTGCCTGCAGGGAGGCTGTAGCCAGGTGGGGTTGGGCTCTGCTGCCAGGCAAGCAGCAACAGAAGAAGGGGACAGGGTCTCAAGCTGTGCCAGGGGAGGCCTAGGATGGATGTTGGGAGGAAAGTGTTGTCAGAGAGAGTGATTGGCATTGGAATGGGCTGCCCAGGGAGGTGGTGGAGTCTCTGTGGCTGGAGGTGTTGAAGCCAAGCCTGGCTGGGGCACTTAGTGCCATGGTGATACTGTGATGGTCTGGTTGATTGGCCAGGGCTGGGTGCTAGGTTGGACTGGCTGAGCTTGGAGCTCTCTTCCAACCTGCTTGATTCTATGAAAGGCTCCTTAAAAAGTTACTGAAATAAATTCAGAGCTGATGTGAATGCTTTGGTCAGGCCTCAGGTTTTCCCTGTTACTCTGCTGCTTAATTTGTTCCTTTATTACTCCAATGTATTTCATTTCCTTAAGTTAGATCAGAAGTAAGTGCAGTTTAATGGCATTTGAGCTCCTGGGAGAACACAAAGCTGCACTTGTGCAGGAGGAAACCAGCTCCTTCACAAGCTGTGCTACAGTTTTTCTTGTTCATTAAATTGTAACTTAAAATATTAAAGCACAGAGCTAATGATCTCTCTCTTCAGTCATTAAGGCAGACTTCAGCTGTGTCAAGCCCTCCCTCTGATCATGTCTCATCAAAGCAGAACTTCCCTGTCTGGGATCTCAGGAAGAACCTGAAGAATAGGAAACTTGTGTGGTGGGTGCTTGGACAAACTCTTGTGAGCATCATAGAATCCAGCAGGTTGGAAGAGAGCTCCAAGCTCAGCCAGCACAACCTAACATCCAGCCCTGGCCAATCAACCAGACCATGGCACTAAGTGCCCCAGCCAGGCTTGGCTTCAATACCTCCAGCCACACAGACTCCACCACCTCCCTGGGCAGCCCATTCCAATGCTAATCACTCTCTCTGACAACAACTTCCTCCTAACATCCAGCCTAGGCCTGCCCTGGCACAGCTTAAGACTGTGTCCCGTTTTTCTGTTACCCTCTGTTCCTACAGGGTAAAAATGTAGGCAGCAGATAAAATCCTGCAGACTGAGCCTGAGGAGGGCACATTTACATAGGAGATGAGAGAGAAATTCTTTGCAGTGAGGGTGGTGAGACACTGGCACAGGTTGCCCAGGGAGGCTGTGGATGTTCCCTCCTTGGAGGAGTTCAAGGCCAGGTTGGATGAGTCCCTCAGCAACTTGGGCTACTGAAGGTGTCCCTGCCCATGGCAGGGGGCTGGAACTGGGTGATCTTTGAGATCCTTTCCAACCCTGACAATCCTGTGATGCTAGGTACTATCAACCTCCTCTTCCCACAGCCAGTTTATTCATCTCAAGTTGCCTATGTGACACATTTTTGTGTGGCAAAGGCATTATGGATTGAATCATCTCCTTCAAGAAAACTTCCTGGGAAATGTGCCATCACAGTCTCTGAAATTCACATCACATTTTCTCCAGCTTCCTAACTTTATGCTTCTTAAATTATACACACAGAAAATACAGACCTTCAGCAAACTTCAGAGTTACAGGAAACCTCTGCTCCATGCATAATTCACACCCTGCCTTAAATAGATTTTGTTTACTATTCTCTAAACACTGTCAGGACATGATCATAAATTCCCACTCTGTGCTGTGGGAAAGGATGTGTCAGTGCAGCACTGCTCAGACTGAAAGGATCTGCATCAGAGCCTTCTAATGCCTCATTCATTGGGAAAGTGGGAACTGTTGGTTCTGTATCACTGCTAAGCACCACAGAATTAGAGAATCAGCCAGTTCCAACCCCCCTGCCATGCCCAGGGACACCCTACCCTAGAACAGGCTGCACACAGCCTCAGTCAGCCTGGCCTCAAACACCTCCAGCCATGGGGCCTCAACCACCTCCCTGGGCAACCCATTCCAGCCTCTCACCACTCTCATGCTCAACAACTTCCTCCTCACCTCCACTCTGACTCTCCCAACCTCCAACTTTGTTCCATTCTTCCCAGTCCTGGCACTCCTTGACAGCCTAAAAAGTCCCTCCCCAGCTTTTTTGTAGGCCCCCCTTCAGATCCTGGAAGGTCACCTGCCATGATCTAGTTGACTGGATAGGGCTGGGTGCTAGGTTGGACTGGATGAGCTTGGAGGTCTCTTCCAACCTGCTTGATTCTATTCTATTCTACTCTATTCTATTCTCTTCTACAAGTGGGGCAAAGACACCTTCCAGAAGCGTTTGCCATGGCACAGCACAGACACCCTACACTCAGCAGCTCACAAGGCTATTACTCAGCAAAGTACTCTGCTAACAAGTGCTTGGTGCTTCCTAGAGATAATATTTAGCTCTGCATAAAAGAAGTTTGCCTGTGAAAGACATTTCAACAGGCACAGAGATAGCTTTTTACAGTTCTCTTATGTAGCTCCCAAAAAGGCCAAGTGACAGAACCCTTGGTGAAACTGTTTACTTACATTGAAGGCATTAATTGCATTCTTATCATAATACTTCTTCTTCTCATACTTATCCCTGATGAAAAATTCCACAGCTCTTGAAGAAGCTGTATTAAGGAAAAGAGGCATTCAGAAAGACAGCAACATTTAAAACAGCTGAGGAGTCATTCCACAACTGCAGCAGATTCTGGCTCCACCTCATTCTGTAGTTTTAAAGTAACAAACTGCTTTAGACAGAGTATTTTCTATTGCAGTGCCAAAACCAAAACCTCTTTTCTTTTTTTTCCCTCCAGAGAATGAATCATTTGACACTTAATAAAACAAGATAAGAAGCATACAGTAGAAGGAATTCAGTGTTTCACAGTCAGGATACTCACACTTGGTATTTAGAAGTCACCTGGCTCTAGCACTGCAAATATCTGAACAAAGGCACTCATAGAAAGTAAATAATTAAGAGTTTAAGCATCATAACTTGGAAAGAAAATAATTTCTCTTCAGATAAAAGGTGAAATGTTCCTCTCTGTTCTCTGACTGCCACAAACCAATTCATGCATCAAAAGATGATCACAGAATGGTTTGGGTTGGAAGGGACCTCCAAGGGCCACTGAGTGCAACTCTCCCTGCACTCAGCAGGGACATCTTCTACTAGATCAGGTTTCCCAGAGCCCTGTCAAGCCTCACCTTCAGTATCTTTAGAGATGGGTCCTGAACCACCTTCCCTGGGCTAAAAAAAAGGAGTTCTCTGAGCTCACTAACTGCTCCAAGAGTCTCCCATCACAGTAAACATCTCTGTGGAGGGCAAAGAAAACTCCAACACTAGTGAGAAAAAGATATTCAGCAATGTGATTGTCCATTCAAAAAATCCAAGTTGCAGCTGTGGAAGCTCAGACTCATTGCATCTTAAAACCTCCACAGCAACTCAATGGTAGGGGTTGGGAGGGACCTCTGGAGAACATCTAATCCAAGCTGAGAGAGAGCAGGGTTAGACTGGGTCTCAGGAGGACGTTCTTCAGTATGAGGGTGGTGAGACACTGGAACAGGTTGCCCAGGAAAGCTGTGGATGTCCCTTCCCTGGAGGTGTTCAAGGCCAGGTTTGATGGGGCCTTGAGCGACCTGGGCTAGTGGGAGGTGTCCCTACCCATGGCAGGGGGTTTGGAATTAGATGATCTTTAAGCTTACTTCCAGCCAAGCCATTCAATAAACCATTCTACAAGAAGGGCCTCAGGGACCTGCATGAAAGAGTCCAGGACAGAGCCCCAGAGCTGCTGCAGGCAGTGGAACATCTCCTGTGAGCACAGGCTGAGGGAGCTGGGGCTGGGAGCAGAGGAGCCTGAGGGCTGCCCTCAGTGTTGTGCTAAAGATGTGCAGGGCTGGAGCCAGGCTCTGCTCAGGGATGTCCAAGGACAGGACAAGGGGCAGTGGGGACCAGCTGGAGCAGAGGAGGTTCCACATGAACAGAAGGAGAAAATGCTTCACTGTAAGGGTGGCACAGCCCTGGAACAGGCTGCCCAGAGAGGTTGTGAAGACTCCTCTGGAGACATTCAAAACCTGCCTGGATGTGTTCCTGTGTGATCTGCCCTGGGTGATCCTGCTCTGGCGTGGGCTTGGACTGCATGAGGTCCTTTCCAACCCCTAACACTCTGTGAGTCTGTGAATCTATGACCCAACACCTCAACCCCAGCAGTGGCTGGCAGGGAGGTTTGGTTTCTTTAGCTATTCCCATGCTAATCAGCTGTTCTCACACACTTGCAGAATGTAGACACTTCAAAACATTACAGAACACTTCATCTAGAGGAAGAAATTCATACTTGACTTGAGTAGGACACAATGGCTTATTTTAGTTTACCACTCAGCTTATTATTTCCTGTTCAAACGCTTCTAACTTCAGCTGGCAGTTACTCCAGATAAAAATGGAATATTCAAGAGCTCTCTAGTTTCACTCCAACTTCCTACACACAGGGAATTTATGAATTCACCACTCCTGAAAGCAAGAAAATAAATGAGGCTCGCCAAAGCTCACTCCAAAGGAGATTTGCTCTATGTGAAGCAGTTTAAACCCCTTCTGAACCACTCACAACTTCCACCGTTGTTACTTACCCAACAATACTGATGAGATAAATAAGGTGAGTTACCAAATGTAGCAGTGCCTTCAAAGAGCCCTAACACCTAAATTGCACTGAAAGTCATTTCCAACATGAAAGCCAAAGCAAAAAGGATACTGATCTGTTTGAGGTCTTCGGAAGTTCTCTGGTAGATTAGCTTCATAGAGTAGTCTTGCTTTAGTATTTCCCATTTCCTGCATGCACTGAGGAAAAGCAGAGAACAGTTAGCTCCTATCCATCAGCACTTCCAATTCCCAGACAGTCAGAGTGCTACTCAGTGCCATGGTCTAGTTGACTGGCTAGGGCTGGGGGATAGGTTGGACTGGATGATCTTGGAGGTCTCTTCCAACCTGGTTGATTCTATGGAGAAATGGTACTGCAAGATTTTAACTCGGAGACCTCTCTGCTGTCACACCCTGGGAGGTGCTCCCATGTCGCAGGTGCACGATTGGCTAGACAAAAGCCCACACCACAGGCACTGGTTAGAGTGTGAACTCATTGATCTAGTGCAAGATAAGCTTTCATCTCTCAGGATGGTTCTTCAGACCAGGAGGAGCAGGAGTGGCAGCAGAAAGAAGCTTCAGACCCAAGCACACCTGGAGAATTCAGTACTTGGTACACCACAACAGAACACAACTAAGGATCAGGCAGATGTGTGACCACTGCCTTGCTGAAAAGGCTTTCAGCACACCTACAGACCTGACAACCAAGAGGCTTTCAGAGTCCCTGTGGCAGGGCACATCTAAAACAACAGAGCAAAGATAAACCAGATTGTGAAGGGAGTTTTTCAGCACTTAAACTCACTGGAGCAGAACAGTAACACAAGTATTTTCCACCCAAAGTAGCTGCTGAAGGTGGAGTATCAAGGTGAACTGAAATCCTTTCATAAAGCCTCTTGGAACCAACCCCCCCTTACAAGAAAAGATCTTTTAAGATATTTTACCTGTATTTGCTCTGGTGTCCACTGGTCCAAGTTGACAGACTTGACCCTTGATATGTGGACTCCCAGATTTCGATGTATGCCAGCACATCTGATGCAGATAAACACTCCGGTGTTCCACGAGGCCCATCTGGGACCTAAGGGCAATGGGAAAGGAGATTGGCAAAATTCCATCCACTGGCAAGATTTTCCTGGGCATAATTCTACAATGGCAACAGAAATAAGCAACTCTGCAA
Organism: Pogoniulus pusillus; assembly: GCF_015220805.1. NCBI lineage: Eukaryota > Metazoa > Chordata > Aves > Piciformes > Lybiidae > Pogoniulus > Pogoniulus pusillus. The sequence continues at coordinate 2,161,663 of NC_087288.1, read as the reverse complement.
GTAAAGGAGCAATGGGTGTAAGTTGCAGCACAGGAGGTTTCAGCTTAACACAAGGGGGGGCTTCTTGTCTGTAAGGGTCCCAGAGCTATTGATGAGATCTCCTCTCCCTTTGGTCTCCTCCAGGCTAAACAGCCCCAGCTCTCTCAGCCTTTCCTCACAAGGTAGATGATCCAATCATCTCAGCATCTTAGTGGCTCTCTGCTGGATTCTCTCACAGGCTCACAGGATGCCAGGGGTTGGAAGGAACCCAAAGAGATCATCCAGTCCAACCCCCCTACCACAGCAGGACCATACAATCTAGCACAGGTCACAGAGGAACACATCCAGACAGACCTGGAAAGGATCCAGAGAAGGAGACTCCACAATCTCTCTGGGCAGCCTGTGCCAGGGCTCTGGGACCCCTTCAGTCAAGAAGTTCCCCCTTGTGTTGAGCTGGATCAACTGTGCTGCAACTTACACCTGTTGCACCTTGTCCTATCCCGATGAGCAGAGCCTGTCCCCCTTAAACTGAACACAGTACTCAAGATGAGACACTCAAGGTGAATCTCGAAGGGATTCCAGGCAGCCTGACCTAACTGGAGATACCTCTGCTGACTGCAGGGCATCTTGGACAAGACGACCTTGAGGGTCCTTCCACCCCAATGCATTCTGTAATTCTATGAAATGAAACATATTTAGGATGGTTTATTCCATCTCTTTACACCACCACTGTTAAAGGCTCTGTGTTAAAGTCCATTTAGTATTGACTCTGAGGAGTTCAGAGATTAAATAATTAGTCATCAAAAGCAGGAAGACACAATTAAGAGTTGGAAAACATTCATTATCTTCTGCCTTTGTACAACAGATGCACATCTGGACCACTTATGCAACTGCAGCAGGTTGCCTTTCAGTATTAATACATGGAACAAACTCTCTCCTGGGGGCTCTTCCTCCTGATCTTTAGGTTAGGATTGTGTTGGGTTGACCCCAGCCAAACACCCTGTGCTAGTTTGAGCCTAGCTGGGATATTTCAGTGCGAAGAATTTGATTAGATTTGGCTGTGAAAAGCCAAACCATCAGACACCCAGAGAGCTGCTTGCTCTCATCTCCTGCAGGAGAGGAAGGAAAGGAAAAAAGGGGTGAAGAGCTGCAGGCTGAGATCACAACAGTTTTAGTAAGGGATGCAAAGACTGCACACAAGCAAAATAACAACAACTCAACCCAACAAAATCATCAATCAACCCCCACAGAAACAAACAAAACCCAAACCCAAAGATGCCAGCAAATCCAAATGAAAGCCACAAAAGAAAACCAAAGGATTCCTTCACTACTTCCCACCAGCAGGCAGGTGCTCAGCCACCTCCCAGCAAGCTGAGCATCAGGACACCCACCACTCAGTTTGCAAGGCACCACCACAACCAGCTTCTGCCCCTGACAAGGCTTTGTGTGCCAAGCAGCTTCTCCAGCTTCTGCCCCTGACAAGGCTTTGTGTGCCAAGCAGCTTCTCCAGCTTCTGCCCCTGACAAGGCTTTGTGTGCCAAGCAGCTTCTCCGGTTTCTCCCCAAAACTAGACCCTGGGGATGTGCCTTCCAAAGAGAGAAGCCAACTTTGATCAGCTTACTACAGGACAAGAGGTGTACATAGATTTAGAGAATGGTTTGACTTGGAAGGGACCTTACAGATCATCCAGTTCTGACTCCCTGCAACGGGCAGGGACACCTCTCACTAACCCAGGGTGCTGAGGGACTAATCCAGCCTGACCTGCAGCACCTCCAGGGAGGGAACATCCACAGCCTCCCTGGGCAACCTCTGCCAGTGTCTCACCACCCTCACTCTCAAGAATTTCTTTCTCATCTCCAGCCTAAATCTGCCCTCCTCAGGCTTCAATCTGCAGGATTTTATCTGCTGCCAACATTTGATGCTCACAAGAGTTTGTCCAAGCACCCACCACACAAGTTTCCTATTCTTCAGGTTCTTCCTGAGATCCCAGACAGGGAAGTTCTGCTTTGATGAGACAAGATCAGAGGGAGGGCTTGACACAGCTGAAGTCTGCCTTAATGACTGAACAGAGAGATCATTAGCTCTGTGCTTTAATATTTTAAGTTACAATTTAATGAACAAGAAAAACTGTAGCACAGCTTGTGAAGGAGCTGGTTTCCTCCTGCACAAGTGCAGCTTTGTGTTCTCCCAGGAGCTCAAATGCCATTAAACTGCACTTACTTCTGATCTAACTTAAGGAAATGAAATACATTGGAGTAATAAAGGAACAAATTAAGCAGCAGAGTAACAGGGAAAACCTGAGGCCTGACCAAAGCATTCACATCAGCTCTGAATTTATTTCAGCCAATATGCAATACTCAACACTTCAAATGAAAATGGGTTTAATTAATACAAATCCATTACAGCCACAATTAAGCAGCAGGCTAAAGAAGTCAGAAAATAACATTTTCAGCGTGGGCACCAAATGAATTGTGCTTGACTTAACCAAACAGACAGCTAGAGCTTAGTCTTAGTCCTTAGTTTTGTGTACACAGGAAACATTTAGCTCCTGATATATTCACAGCTGCCAGGTGGCTTCACACTAATTCATTTGGCTGTTACTGGGCCTGGCTGGGATGGAGTTAACTTAGAATCATAGAACCAAGCAGGTTGGAAGAGAGCTCCAAGCTCAGCCAGCCCAACTAAGCACCCAGCCCTGCCCAACCAACCAGACCATGGCACTAAGTGCCCCAGCCAGGCTTGGCTGCAACACCTCCAGCCACACAGACTCCACCACCTCCCTGGGCAGCCCATTCCAATGCCAATCACTCTCTCTGACAGGAACTTCCTAACAACATCCAGCCTAGACCTCCCCTGCCACAACTGCAGACTGTATCCCCTTATTCTGGGGCTGGCTGCCTGGCAGCAGAGCCCAACCCCACCTGGCTACAGCCTCCCTGCAGGCAGCTGCAGACAGCAATGAGCTCTGCCCTGAGCCTCCTCTGCTGCAGGCTGCACATCCCCAGCTCCCTCAGCCTCTCCTCACAGGGCTGTGCTCCAGACCCCTCCCCAGCCTTGCTGCCGTTCTCCAAACACCTTCCAGCACCAAAACATCTCTCTTGAATTGAAGCCCAGAATTTCCTTCACAGCTGCCCATATACAGCTGTGCTCTGAATCTGTGAGTGCTGGTATCAGTGCTGGTATCATCAATGCTTTGCCTAAGGCTGGGCACTGCTTGCACAGTCAGAATTTTATGGAGCGCTCTTGAGTTTTATTTCACATCAGCAGAGGCACAGTCCTGTACCAGGTACAAAGCCTGCAGGATCTGTGGGGCAGCAATGGGCCCATGTGGCCAAGAAGGCCAGTGCTATGCTGGGGTGCATTAAGAGGAGTGTGGCCAGCAGGTTTAAGGAGGTCCTCTGCCTCTCCTCTGCCCTGGTGAGGTCATACCTGGAGTACTGTGTCCAGTCCAGCTCTGGGCTCCCCAGTTTGAGAGAGACTGGGAATACTAGAAAGAGTCCAGCAGAAAGCTACCTGGAGCATCTCTCTTATGCTGTGAGGCAGAGAGGTTGACAGCCATGGGGATCTTTAGCCTGGAAAGAGAAGACTGAGGATGGATCTGATCAATGCTGATCGACAGCCAAAGGGTGGAGGTCAAGAGGATAGGGCTGGGCTGTTTTCAGTGCTGCCCAGGGACAGGACCAGGGGCAGTGGGCACTAAGTAGAAGACAGGAGGCTTCACTTGAAGACAGGGAAAACTTCTGTCCTGTGAGAGCACTGAAGCATTGGATCAAGACTGCCCAGGGAGGTTATGGAGTCTCCTTCTCCAGAGCCTTTCAAAACTTACTCAGACACATTCCCGTGCCACTTGCTCTGGATGACCTTGCTTTAGCAGGGGGACTGGACTAGCTGAGCTGCAGAGACCCTGTGCAACTCCTACCATTCTAGGATTCTGCTCAGGCAAAAAAAGACTTTTATCTGCATGACAAAACCCATGGAAGCCTGCCTTGAACCCAGGCAGTCAATAGTGTTGAACACTGCTTTAGCTCTCTGCTTAATCATTCTGCATAGAAATCATCTAAGTGCTTCAAAACTCCATCCTCTACTCAGCTTCTACTTGTAGCAAGATATTAGTCAGTTTATATACTGCCAGGTGAGACTGGGCAGGAGCACCTCCCACACAAAGGAGATGGAGATCAGAGCAAAGCAAAAAGAGGCAAAAGGAAACAAAAGTACTGGGATATGACAGACCTGGGAGATGGCCACAAAGGAGCAAGTGTAAGATTACTGCAGATACGACTGCAAAGTAGGAGAATGATGATGATTGCTTCCCTTATCAGAGTAATTCAGCATTTCCTTCCTTCCTGCCTTCCATCAGACCACTGCCATCTGTTCAGCTGGCTGGAACTGCAGGTTAATACCCAAACACTTGTTTGGCTGCAGCACAGGTGCTGCTCACTCCTACTAAAGAGCTCAATTACAGGCAGCAAAGAGAGGCCAGGAACCGGGTAAAAGGAACAAGCAGGCAGCCTCTCAGTGTTGTGTTTGCTGTCAAAGGGAGGAGGAGTGGCTGCTTTACATCCCTAACTACTTCTGAGCCCTTCACACCACATGCATAAAACTACTCAGCCAGGAGATCAGTAAGTTTGTCAAGAGTGAGTTTTAAAAAGGTTTGGAGAGAGACTGTTTGCAAAGGCAAACAGAAGAGAAGGCTCTGAGATCATCTTATAGTGGCCTCTCAGTATCTGAAGGGGGCTACAGGAGGGCTGGGGAGGGACTATTGACAAGGTCTTGTAATGACAGGATGAGGAGGAATGGGTTTGAAGTGGCAGAGGGGAGATTGAAACTGGATGTTAGGAAGAAGTTGTTTGCAGTGAGGGTGGTGAGACACTGGCACAGGTTGCCCAGGGAGGCTGTGGAGCACAGAAGCACAGAAGGTGATCAAAAATCACATTGGGTGCTTCTGTGCTCCACAGCCTCCCTGGAGGTGTTCAAGGCCAGGCTGGATGAGTGGCCTTGAGTGACCTGGTCTAGTGGGAGGCAGCCCTGCCTATGGCAGGGAGTTGGAACTGGATGATCTTTGAGGTCCCTTCTAACCTAAACCACTCTACAATTCTGTAAGGTCTGCAGTGACAGGACAAGAGGCAATAGCTTCAAACTAGAGTAGATTCAGACTGGATGTTAGGAACAGGCTCTTAACCATGAGGGCAGTGGAACAGGTTGCCTGGAGAGGTGTTTGAGGCCCCAACCCTGGAGATATTTAAAGTGAGGCTCAACAGGTCTCTGGGCAACCTGATCTAGTTGAAGATGTCCCTGCTGACTGCAGAGGGATGACCTTCAGAGGTTGCTTCCAACCCAGACCATCCTGTCAGTCTATGATCCCTCTCTACCCCTGCAGTTGCCACTCAGCAGCTCTGCGAGGAAGCCAAGTGTTAATACCTAGCAAAGCACAAACTCCTCTGCATCACAGTGCAGTCTGCAGCAAACTCCACTTTTCACTTCAGCCTGCATTCATCTCACCCAGCTGCTCCCTGCCTGCCCTTTGCTCACCCAGCCAGAGGCAGTTGACGTCTCCGCCGCCTCTCCCGGTCCTGCCGCAGGTTGCCGCTATGTGTCAGGCGCCTGGCGCCACCTCGTGGAGCACAGCAGTAACTGCAGGCACATCTCCGCCTCCTGAGCGGCGCCGAGGGACTGCAGCCACTTCCGCAGCAACTAACACTTTGTGGGCCAAGTCTCGCTGGTTGCACCAGCGCAAGCGTGCCCGTGCAGTGCTCGCTCTCCCTGCCTGACCTCCCCAAGCAACAGGGACTCTAGAGGCGTTATGGCCAAGATTTCATCAGAGAATCAGGCAGGGTTGGAAGGGACCACAAGGATCAGCCAGTTCCAAACTCCCTGCAATGGGCAGGGACACTTCATACTACATCAGGCTGGTCAGAGCCTCAACCAGCCTGGCCTTAAACATCTCCAGGGATGGGGCTTCTACAACTTTCCCAGGCAACCCTTTCCAGGGTCTCACCATCCTCACGGTGAGACTTCTTCCTAACATAGAGTCATAGAATGGTTTAGGTTGGAAAGGACCTCGAGGATCATAGAATCAATCACAGAATCAAACAGGTTGGAAGACAGCTCCAAGCTCATCCAGCCCAACCTAGCACCCAGCCCTGTCCAGTCAACCAGCCCATGGCACTAAGTGCCCCAGCCAGCCTCTGCCTGGTCACCTCCAGGGATGGTGACTCCACCACCACTCTGGGCAGCCCATTCCAATGGCAAATCACACCTCTCACTAGAATAGGTTGCTCAAAGCCTCATCCAACCTGGCCTTGAACCTTCTTCCTAAAATCCAATGGGGAATGGCTGAGAGCAGCCCTGAGGAAAAGGACCTGGGGGTCTGGGGTGATGAAAAGCTCAACAGGAGCCTGCAGTGTGAGCGCAGCCCAGACAGCAACCCTGTGCTGGGCTGCAGCAAGAGCAGTGTGGGCAGCAGGGTAAGGGAGGGGATTCTGCCCCTTGGCTCTGCTCTCCCCAGACCCCACCTGCAGTCCTGGGTGCAGTTCTGGAGCCCCCAACACAAGCAGGACATGGAAGTGTTGGAGTCAGTCCAGAGGAGGCCACCAAGATGCTCAGAGGGCTGCAGCAGCTCTGCTATGAAGACAGGCTGAGAGAGTTGGGGGTCTGCAGCCTGGAGAAGAGAAGGCTTCCAGGAGACCTTGGAGTGGCCTTCCAGGATTTGGAGGGGGCTACAGGAGGGCTGGGGACTATTGACAAGTTCTTGTAATGACAGGATGAGGAGGAATGGGTTTGAACTGGCAGAGGGGAGACTGAGAGTGGATGTTAGGAAGAAGTTCTTTGCAGTGAGGGTGGTGAGACCCTGGCACAGGCTGCCCAGGGAGGTTGTGGCTGCTCCCTCCTTCGAGGTGTTCGAGGCCAGGCTGGATGTGGCCTTGGGGGACCTGTTCTAGTGGGAGGTGTCCCTGCCTATGGCAGAGGGTTAGAACTGGATGATCTTTGAGGTCCCTTCAAACCTAAACCACTCTGTGATCCTATGTCCCTGCTCACTGCAGAGGAGTTGGACTAGATGACCTCTGGAGGTCCCTTCAGACCCAAACCATTCCATGATTCTAAGTAGTACAAAACAGCCTCTCTTCTAGTGGCACCCAGGGAAGAGCAAAAGAACCAGGCAGAATTGACTCCCAGGATTCTCTCCTCAGAAGACAACACACTAGAGGCAGGGATTAAGTCAATGTGATTCAAAACCACTCAAAATAGATCAAATTCCCATCATCCATTTTCAGTCTTCTCAAGCTGCTTCAAAGACCATCTCTTACTTAACTTCATTGCAAGCTGCTTCATTCTCCCCCCAAAAGACAGAACCACTGCCACCATCTCCAATGAATTTTAATTCACAGACTTCTACTTGTGCTGAGCTGGAACCTCCTGTGCTGCAGCTTCCATCCACTGCTGCTTGTCCTATCCCAGGGAGCAGTGAGCAGAGCCTGTCCCCCCCTCCTGACCCCCAGCCCTCAGATGTTTATAAACATTGATTCAATCCCCTCTCAGTCTTCTCTTCTCCAGACTAAACAGACCCAGGTCTCTCAGCCTCTCCTCATTAGGCAGTGCTCCAGTCCCCTCATCGTCCTCATAACCCTCTGCAGGACTCTCTCCAGCAGATCTCTGTCCCTCTTCAACTGGGGAGCCCAAAACTGAAGGCAGTACTCAAGATGAGGTCTCAGCAGGGCAGAGTAGAGGGGTGGAGAACCTCCCTTGATCTGCTGGACTCACTCTTCCTAATACACCCCAGGATCCCATTGGCCTTCTTGGCCACCAGAGCACATTGCTGTGCCATGGATGTTCTCCACCAGCACTCCCAGGTCCCTCTCCTTGAAGCTGCTCTCCAGCAGTCACCTCCCGGCCTGTACTGCTGCAGTTTGTTATTGCTCCCCAGGTGCAGCACTCTGCACTTGTCCTTGTTGAACCCCATTTGGCTCCTCTGTGCCCAGTTCTGTCTGTCCAGCTCTTTCTGGATGGCCACACAGCCTGCAGCTCTATCAGCCAAACCTCCCAGTTTGGTGTCAGCAGCAAACCTGCTGAGCAGCCTCTGTCTGTCTGTGGCTTCATCAGTATCATTGATGAAGATACTGAACAGTCACTCAGAGCACATGAGACACTGCCACAGCTCTCCTTCCAGCCTGCTACAGCAAAGCCTCTGGGATGACAAGTCAGTGCCCTGAGAAATGTCAGAGGTGCCAACCCTGGCACGTTCAATAAGCTTCCCAGCAACTGAATTTCAGTTTGGCTAAGGAGCAGTGCTCTAATTTTATCCTGCCTGGGAAAGGCTGCTTGTGTCAGAGGGCAGGCTGCAAGAAGAAGGGGTGCAAGCTCTCACTTCATATTCCCTTTATTACAGCTTCAGGAGGAGGAGGCTTCTAGAGCTGCTCTTGATTGCAATTCCTCCCCTCGCCAGCAAGGAACCGTTCAAAAGCTTCCTGGTTGAAGTGTACCATTTACATTGCTTTTCTGTGCAGAAACAGAAGGCAAATGGGGGAACAGAGAGCTCTTACAAGCTGTTTGCACAAGTTGATAGCTCAGCATCAAGTCAAAGCTTCATTGATAAGAAAGCAAGCAAAAAGAAAGAAGTGTAAATCTATGCTGCTCTGCTGGGATGTGGAAAGACTCCAGGCTGCAGAGCCAGGAACAGGATAAAAGTCACATAGAAAGTACCTGCTGAAAGTAAAGAAATAGATAGATAAATAAATAAACTCTTCAATCAGCAACTGAAGTTCTACCTTTGACAGTGCCAAAAAAAGCCTCACAACTGAGATTTGTTTCCAAGATGGGTTTGTAACAAAGCCTGCCTGCCATAAACAAGCATGAAAGGTAACCTTCCTCTGACAGAGCTTCCCTTTATCAGCACAACTCAAACACAACTGAAGCAGAGACCAACTCAGTAAACACTTTGCAAACTACACCACCTCTGTGCAGCCCTCAGGGACTCTGCAGATGCTCTCCCTTGTACATTCTGTATTACAAAGCAGGCAAATACACCTCCACGACCTCTTCCACATGAACTTGTGTTTGAAAAAGAGAAAACAAAGATCCAAGTCTGTACCTAAGAAGCAGAGTGCCAAATTCAGGCTCTGGACTGTAGACATACACTGAAACCATCAGTGCAAAGACTTGTATGGGTCCAGCAGGTCTAGGAGGTTCTCCTCCCTCTCTACTCTGTCCTGCTGATACCACACCTGGGATACTGTGTCCAGTTTTGGGCTGCCCAATTCAAGAGAAACAGGGACCTGCTGGATAGAGTCCAAGAGAGAGCTACAAGGATGATCTGGGGCCTTGAATTCCTATCTCCTATCAAGAAAGGCTGAGAGCCCAGGGGCTGTTTAGTCTTGAGAAAAGGCTGAGAGGGGATCTGGTCAAAGCCTATCAATAGCTGAGGGGTGGGTGTCAGGATGAAGGTGTCAGGCTCTGTTTGGTGGTGCCCTGTGACAGGACATGGAACAATAGGAACAAGCTGGAACACAGGAGGGTCCACCTCAACATGAGGTTGCCCAGAGAGGCTGTGGTGTCTCCTTCTCTGGAAACACTTAACACCCACATGGATGTGTTCCTGTGTGACCTGCCCAAGGTGATCCTGCTCTGGCAGGGGGTTGGACTGCATGAGCTTTCAAGGTCCTTTCCAACCCCCAACACTCTGTGATTTGCTCCACGTTATTCTTCCAAAGCAAATGTGACCTTCTGCAGCCACAAGGAGAGAAATTGGGGCTGTAAAATTGTTTTACTCAAAACATCATCTTCCTCAGAAGCCAGGAAGAGAAAAACTGGATACAACTCTGAAGTACTCAGCTGCATTTTGTCTGGACTACAGAACTGTGAGTGCTCAGAGTGGAATTAAGGCTGCTTGAGAAGTGTCAACTCTCAACATGTACTCCCTAAACTTTGCAGGAGCCTCTGGCACTTGACCTTCAAGGTGTTGGATTTCTTCAGGTCTCATTTATGACCAAACATTGAACTGAATCTTTTTGCTGTAGAAGCTTTTTTTTGGGGGGATGATCTCTGGATGTCCCTTCCAGCCCCTACCACTCTGTGTTTTGTGCTGGGATGTTTCCTTTCCTCACAGCAGCTCATCTGGCTCTGTGGTTTGGATCTGCAGAGATCTACTTGCTTATTTTCCTCACCTCCTCTGCGAGTTAAATCAGACCAAGCATGTTTTTGTGCTCCTCTTGCCTACAAGGAGTGTCTCTGCCCACCCTCAAACACCAAGAGGCTGCAGCTCTCTGCCCACTCTCAAACACCAACACACTGCAGTTCTCAGCCCTAAGGACAGCCTGCCCTGCAACTCCACTCTTGGATGGTCCTCAAGTTTTACTGTAACATTAATCATCTTCTCAACAGCACTTGCTGTGGACCTCAGAGTACCAAGAAAAGAGCAGAGGAAAGAGCAGGCTGAAGAGGATAGACAGAATCAAGCCTTTCCCCCACTTTAAACTCCAGGGGCATCACATAAATCCTTCTCACAAAGGCCAGGCTAGCTACACCCCAACACTGCACACTTCCAAAGGCTCAGGAAACTGTTCAGCCCTTGGGATGCTTCAATACCCATCCCCATAGCTGGGTTTGGGCTTAGCCACAAAACCCAGGGTGAGATGCTGGATACTTGCTCTTTAAAAGCTACAGCTGCTCTATTTCCTGACAAGAAATAAAAGCCCTCTAAAATAACTGAGGTGTGAGTGCACTTCCTGAGGTTATTTAGGATACCTTGATGCTCCCATCAGGTCAGGTTGCTCAGGGCTTTATTCAGTTGTCTTGAACATCTCTGTGGTATGTTCTAAACCTCTGAAGTATGAAAAGAGGCTGCAGTGGGGTGGGACTTGGTCTGTTCTCCCAAGAAGCAAGTGACAGAAGCAGAGGAAACAGCCTCAGGTTGCACCAGATGAGGTTTAGGTTGGACACCAGCAACAACCTCTTTGTGGACAGGGTTGTCAAGCCCTGCACTGGCTCCTAACCCTAACTCTCATCCCTGGAGTGACTCAAAAGCTACAGATGTGGTACTAAGGGACATGGTTTAGTGGTGACCTGGCAGTGCTGGGTTAATGGTTGGACTCAATCACCTTAAAGGTCTCTTCCAACCACAACTATTCCATACTACCACCTCCCTGTGCAAAGCATGGCTCAATATCTGACCACTGCATGCTTCAAACAAACAAACTTATTTACACTGACTCAGAAGGCATCATGCCACACAAGGCTCTGCATGTTTCTGAAGGCATCTTCTTGCTTCCTAGAGCTACAGGAGTCTCCTGTGAGATGACACTGAATTAAACAGAACTCAAATTGCCAGAGTGAAGCTTTCCAGCGTGACTGACAACCAACACTCACACACTCTGCACCACTTCAGCAGCTACACACAACTGGGAAAGGAAGAAACACATTGGGGTAGTGCTCTTGACAGCTGTTTTACAAGACAAAGTTGCTCTTCCCTGGATGAGGAACAAGTGCCTGGCACACCTGAAGGCTGTGCTGCCATTCAGCCAGACCTGGACATGCTGGAGAGCTGGGCAGGGAGGAAACTGAATGAAATCCAACAATGCTAAATGTAGAGTTTTGCATGTGGGAAAGCACCTCATGGACCAGTGGAGGCTAGGGGCTGATCTGCTGGGAGAGGAGCAGAGAGAAAATGGACCTGGGGGTCCTGGGGGACAACATGAGCCTGCAATGTGCCCTTGGGGCCAAGGCCAATAGCATCCTGGAGTGAATTAGAAGGGCAGCAATGAGTAGGTTAAGAGAGGCTCTCCTGCCATTTTACTCTGCCCTGCTAAGGCCACATATGGAATGTTGTGTCCAGTTCTGGGCCTCTCTGGTCAAGAAGGGCTTGAGGAAACTGCTTGTCATGGTCCAGCCCAGGGCTGCAAAGCTGCTGCAGGCAGTGGAACATCTCCTGTGAGCTCAGGCTGAGGGAGCTGGGGCTGGGAGCTTGGAGCAGAAGAGACTGAGGGCTGCCCTCAGTGCTGTGTTAAAGATGTGCAGGGCAGTGCCAGGAGGACAGAGCCAGGCTCTGCTCAGGGATGGCCAAGGACAGGACAAGGGGTACTGGGGGCAAGCTGGAGCGCAAAAGGTTCCATAGGAACAAAAGGGAATACTTTTTACTGTGAGGGTGCTGGAGCCCTGGAGCAGGCTGCCCAGAGAGGCTGTGGAGTCTCCTTCTCTGGAGACACTTAACACCCACCTGGATGTGTTCCTGTGTGACCTGCCCAAGGTAATCCTGCTCTGGCAGGGGGTTGGACTGCATGAGCTTTCAAGGTCCTTTCCAACCCCCAACACTCTGTGATTTGTTCCACGTTATTCTTCCAAAGTAAATGTGACCTTCTGCAGCCACAAGGAGAGAAATTGGGGCTGTAAAATTGTTTTACTCAAAACATCATCTTCCTCAGAAGCCAGGAAGAGAAAAACTGGACACAGCTCTGAAGTACTCAGCTGCATTTTGTCTGGACTACAGAACTGTGAGTGCTCAGAGTGGAATTAAGGCTGCTTGAGAAGTGTCAACTCTCAACATGTACTCCCTAAACTTTGCAGGAGCCTCTGGCACTTGACCTTCAAGGTGTTGGATTTCTTCAGGTCTCGTTTATGACCAAACACTGGACTGAATCTTTTTGCTGTAGAAGTTTTGGTGAGTTGTTTTTTTCTTGCTGTAGAAACACTTCTTTTGGAGTAACCTTTTAAAAGAGGAATTCCATGAAGATCCAGGGAAACTCCATGGAAAGTGCAGTCAGTAAGACAAGTGTGAAGGGGAATTTAGCAAGCAGGCTCTCCAAGAAGTGATGCTCCGAGCTGCAGAACACCCAGAGAAGTGAAATTGAAGCTTGACAAACTTTACTAAGGGGGATGAAAAGTTACTTTCTACTTAGAGCACACAAGAAAGCCTCAGCAGTTGTGGTGGTTAACCTTGGCTGGCTGCCACATGCTCACCAAGGAGAGGCTAAGAGGAACAAACCTCCTGGGTCAAGATAAAGACAATTTCATGAAGAAAAGCAAAAGAACACAAAAGGTTTATTCTCTCCTCCATATCAGAGCAGGCAATGTCCTCTTCTTGGGAGGCAGGGCCTCAGCAGGCTGAGTGGTTGCTCTGGAACACAAACACCTTGGCAACAAGTGCCCTTCTTGCTCCTCTCCCTCTTAGCTCCTACTGCTGAGCATAGCTTCATACACCATGGAATATCCCTTTGGACTGTTTGGATCTACTGTCCTGGCTCTATCTTCTCCTAACCTCTTTTTCACCTCTAGCCTAGTGTCCTTTGGGAGAGACAGAAGAAGAACTTTTCAACACAGCAATTAAGGTGGCAAACAGAGAACACAGTACCTACTAGTTAGTGAACTTGGGAATACAGGAGAACATTTGCAAGTATCTGTAGGGCTCTGCTGCAGAAGATAAGCTTTGGAGTATACAGAAAGAGGGAAAGTTCCTGTGTTCAGGATTAAATTTGTCCTACAGAGGAATAAAACATTAGGACACATGTAGGCCAAGCAACCTTAGACACATTTGTGTTGTTTATCCTGTCCATATCTGGACTACCAAGCCTTGAGCTTACTTCTTGCTCCTCTCCCTCTTAGCTCCTACTGCTGAGCGTAGCTTCATACACCATGGAATATCCCTTTGGACCACTTGGATCTACTGTCCTGGCTCTATCTTCTCCTAACCACTTGTTCACCTCTAGCCCAGTGTCCTTTGGGTGAGACAGCCTTGATGCTGTGTGAGCCAAAACACTGCTGTGTTACCAGCACCTTCCTATCAAGCCCAGCACAAGGGCTGCTGTGGGGGAAGTTCAAGTTAACTGCACTCCAGCCAGATCCCATCCAGCAGTTCAGGATGTTTAAAGGTGACATTAGCCTGCCCAACTGACACCTGCACTGAAAACCAAGACCAAACAGCCTACACTTAGGGTGGTGGGGGCATGCTTCTTTGGTGTGATCACTGCTTAGGAGGGGAGCCCAAGTGCACAGGCACATTAAGAAAGATGGGGACAGACTCTTTAGAAGAGTCTGTTGCAACAGGAGAAGGGGTGATGGTTTTGAACTAAAAGAGTGCAGAATCAAACTGGATTTAAAGAAGGAATTTTCTTTATGCTGATGGTGATAAAACATTGGTACAGGCTGCCCAGAGAGGTGGGAGAGTCCTCTCAACATTCAAGCCCATGTTGGAAGGGGCTGTGAGCAACCTGATCTAGTTGAATGCTGCTTGCATTAGATAAGATGACCTTTAAAAGGTCCTTTCCAACCCAACTTTCCTCTATGATTTCTGCAGATGTGGAGGGTGAATATTAAGTATTGCAACTGCCACGTTTAAAGACAGGGATGCTTTTGCCATCACCTACAGCTAACAGGCAACTCAACAGATATCCCCTAGGGATACCCTACAGGGGAAAAAAACAGTCCCTGCACTGAAAATTTCCTTAGTGACACACTGGTTGCCTCCAGAAACTGCTGTGAATGACAGATTGCAATCCCAAAGACTTGAGCAGACATTACAGAGCTGATTTCAGTATTTGTCAGTCCCACTTGTGACAGACTGGCATGTTTTGAACCCCCTGCAAGCTCAGAATCACTAAGGTTGGAAAAGCCCTCTAAGATCATCAAGTCCAACCTTCCACACAACACCTCCATGACCCCAGTAGTAAGCTACACACAACTACTGCCTACTAATGAAGTCCTATGCTCTGGAGCTTCACCCAGCCTCACTCAAGCACTTTGGTAAAAGTGTCTTACAGATTCTTGTTTGCTCCTTGAAGAAGATGTTTCCCCATGGGAACAGTGAGAGATTGGAATCATCTCCCAAAGAGAGAAATGGACACCTCTATGTTGGTCAGTTCTAAGACTCAGCTTTGGAAGGTGCTCATTTCAACTACTGTCATAGAACCAACCAGGTTGGAGGAGACCTCCAAGCTCAGCCAGCCCAACCTAGCCCTGCCCAACCAACCAGACCATGGCACTAAGTGCCCCAGCCAGGCTTGGCTTCAACACCTCCAGCCACACAGACTCCACCACCTCCCTGGGCAGCCCATTCCAATGCCAATCACGCTCTCTGCCAGGAACTTCCTCCTAACATCCAGCCTAGACCTCCTCTGGCACAGCTTGAGGCTGTGTCCCCTTGTTCTGTCCCTGGGTGCCTGGCAGCAGAGCCCAACCCCACCTGGCTACAGCCTCCCTTCAGGCCTGAGCCTCCTCTGCTGCAGGCTGCACACCCCCAGCTCCCTCGGCCTCTCCAGCCTTGCTGCCCTTCTCTGGACACTTTCCAGCACCTCAACATCTCTCTTGAATTGAGGAGCCCAGAATTGGACTTGAAGGTGTTTAGAAAACTTGGTCCAGGTGACCTTTGGGGTCCCTTCCAGCCTGGCAATCTATGATTGTGTTCAGAGCAGACAGCATCCAAGAAAAGCATGGCAATCAATAGCCAAACATGGAACATGCCATTCCTCTTGTCTCCCATGCAAGAGAGACAGCTCCCCACTCCTCACCAACATTCCCACACTCTCACACAAAATCAGAGCCCAGCAGAGCTTTAGAACTGCTCTTTCACCAAATCACAGCTGCAAAGTTAGTTGCTTGGCAACACTGCCTCCGAGTACCACACACTGCTGTTCCCAGCTCCTCTCTGACAGAGACTGAGCTACAGTCTCCATCTCCTTTTCCTCCGTGGTCTACTGGAAGCAAACAGCTTTCCTCATGAGAGGAGGTAACTGACAACCCAGTTTTACTGAGACAGACACTACACTGCCCTGCAGAGTTCTCACTTCTCCCATAAAACTTGGCACCACCTCCATAAGCTGCAAAATTAGTGCTCTCTATACCCACACCTACCACAGATCCACAGCACTGAGGTGTTCTCTGAATGTCCAACTCCTTCCTTCTTTGGGTGGTGATCCCAGAACACAAAAGCATCAAGCACTAGAACAGGTTGCCTGAGTAGGTGGCTGGGGCCTCATCCCTGGAGATATTCAAAGTGAGGCTGGATAGGGCTGTGTGCAACCTGATCTAGTTGAGGGTGTCCCTGCTGACTGCAAAGGGAGTTGGACTGTATGACTTTCAGTGGTCCCTTCCAACTCAGGCCACAGGAGCCCAGATCTATTAGCAAGTATTCTGGATAAAGAAAGCCAGAACTCGAAGGGACAGGGACATTCTGAGAGCAACAAGGACGATTAGGAGACTTCAACATCTCTGCTATGAAGAAAGCTGGAGAGATCTGGAGCTGTTTAGTCTGGACAAGGCTGAGAGGGGATCAGATCAACGTCTATAAATGCCTGAGGGGTAGGTGTCAAGATGCCAGGCTCTGTTTGGTGGTGCCCAGTGACAGGCCAAGGAAGAACACAAGCTGGAACATAGAAGGCTCCACCTCAACATGAGGAGAAACTTCTTTACTGTGAGGGTGGCAGAGCCCTGGAGCAGGCTGCCCAGAGAGGCTGTGAAGCCTCCTCCTCAGGTTTTCAGAACTCACTTGGATGCATTCCTGAGTGCTCTGCCCTAGGTGATCCTGCTTCAGCAGGGAGGCTGGACATCAGGATCCTTCAAGGTGCCTTCCAACCTCTAACATTGTGTGACTCTCCAGACTGGGTCGATTATGAAGGGCTTGGCATGAGAGGCTCCAGCTCTAAGTAACTTCTCTCAGCTCTAAGCATCTTCTCACAGCTGTAGGAGGCAGTGTAACCTGTCAAGGTTTTCCTCCCGCTGCACTTCAACAGCATTTCAGTCAAAAGACACCAGCAACCTTTTTAGCTAACCCCTCAATTCCCACTTGCTTCAAATGGTCAAGTTTGGTCCTTCTTAATTCAGGATGCACAAACCACAGGGAGATTTCTGTATCAGCTACTGCAAGAAAAGTCAAGGCTCCCACTCTCTATTTACTGCTGTTCATTCACTTTCCTTTCTCCCATATGACCTCAACTTTAAGCAAATAATCTACCTTTTATCTACATAGGCAGATGTTTGTGTTGGCAAACTAAAACCCAGCGTGGGGCAATGGGACTCCATTCCAGCTCCTATGTGGTACAGCAGCTGAATTAGATCTGAATTAGCTAAGACCCCTGGAGATCAGCTAGTCCAAACCTCTCCTGCTCAGAGCAAACTGTGGCAGCTTGATTAGTCCTCTTCCTAGTCAGGGTTTGAGTATCTCAGGGGATGGAGACTCAACAGCCTCTCTGGGTAACCTGCTCCAATATTCAACATCTAGAGGTAAAAAAAAAAAGTTTATTCTTATATTTTGGTGATTTTTTGTGTGTGTTTAGAATCATAGAATCAGTCAGGGTTGGAAGGGACCACAAGAAGCAGTCAGTTCCAACCCCCCTGCCATGCCCAGGGACACCCTACCCTAGAGCAGGCTGCACACAGCCTCAGCCAGCCTGGCCTTAAACACCTCCAGCCATGGGGCCTCAACCATCTCCCTGGGCAACTCATTCCAGCCTCTCACCACTCTCCTGCTCAACAACTTCCTCCTCACATCCAGGCTGACTCTCCCCACCTCCAGCTTTGTTCCATTCCCCCCCACTCCGGCCACTCCCTCACACCCTCAAAAGTCCCTCCCCAGCTTTTTTGTAGCTCCCTTCAGATCCTGGCAGGCCACAAGAAGGTCACCTGGGAGCCTCCTCTGCTCCAGCCTGCACAGCCCCAACTCTCTCAGTCTATGCTCACAGCAGAGCTGCTGCAGCCTCTCAGCATCCTCCTGGCCCTGCTCTGGACACTCTGTGTTCCTTGCCTCTAGTTTCTACCATTGCACACCACAGACAGGGCTGCCTCAGTCACTTTTGCTCCCTCTCACCAGGTGTTTATTCACAGCAACTAAGGTCTCCCCAACAGACTTCTCTCCTCCAGGCTAAACAATCACAGCTCTCTCACATCCTCTCTTTCTAGGTCAGACACACCAACCTCTTCATTTTACTGCTCCTTTGCTGGACTGGCTCCAGCCTGCCCATGTTTCTCCTGTACTGTGGAGCCCAGAACTAGACAGTACTACAGATGCAGCCTCACCAGTGCTGAGGACAGAAGGACCACCTGCCCCTAGCCACTCAAGAGTGCTCTTCCTGAAATCCAGTCCAAGATTCACAGAATGGGTTGGGGTTGGAAGGGACCTTAAAGACCACCTAGTTCCAACCCTCCTGTCATGGATACACACTGATCAAGGTCTCATCCAAGCTGGCTGTGGATGCTCATGACCTGTTCCAATGCCTCACCACCCTCACTAAAGAATTTCTTCCTCATCTCCAGTCTAAGCCTCCCCCTCATCAAGCTTCAATTCATTCCCCCTCATCCTACCACCACAAGCCCTTGTTAAAAAAGTAATTCCTGACTTCCTTGCAGGTCCCTTTCAGGTGCTTGAAGGCTGCCATGAGGTCTCCTTCATAGATGTTTGTCTTCTTGCTGACAAGGGTGCATTAGTAGCTCATGACTAGTTTGCAATCAACAAGCTCCCCAGCATCTCTTCTGCACCTACCCTCCCACCTCTCCTCAGGGGCAGTGCTTTGCAAACTCCCTTCAATGAACTTCATGAAGTTTCTGCTGTCCCACATCTCCAGCCTGTCAGATTGTCTGCTCCAAGCAGCAGAACATGCATTTGGTGTATCAACCACTCCTCCCAGCTCTGCAGCACTTGGAGCTTGCCAAGGGTGTAGTCTGTCCTATCACACAGGTCATTAATGAAGTGATTAAAGGGAGCTGGCCTCGGTATACACCCCTGAGGTATGTCATTAGTGCCTGGCCTCCAGTTCAACTTGAAGCTGCTGATCAGAGCTCCGAGTGTGGCATTTCAGCCCTCCTGAATTCACCTCGGTGCCTCTTTATGCAGTCACATCACTGAGGATGCTGCGTGACAGAGCTTCAGAAGCCTCACTGGAGTTCCAGTGACAGATACCCACAGCTCTCACCCACCAAACAAGACACCTGGCTTGGCCACTGCAGAAGGCTATCAGGTTGGTCAGGCAAGAGAGTCCCTTTGCAAATCCACACCATTCCCACTCATCTTCTCCTTCAAGTATTTTCAGGGTCATTTACTTTGTCACCTTCCCAGGGGCTGAGGAGAAGCAGACTGGCCTGAGGTTCCCCAGATGTTCCTTCTAGCTCTTTTCTGAGATAGGAATGACATTTCCTTTCTTCCAGCCTTCAAGACTCTCCCCCAGCCACCACAACCTTACAGTTACTGTTGTCCAGCTCTGTATGCAGAGTGCATCTCACCGGAGTCCCACAGGCTTGTGCAGTTTCTCTAAGCACTCCCAAACATCATCCTCCTCTGCTACTGAGAGTAAGCCCTCCTTGCTCTAGGCTGTCTTTACTAACAAAGACCAAAGTGCAGAAGGGATGGAACTCCTCAGCCTTTTCCATGTCTCTTATCAGCAGGTCTCCTGCTCCATTTAGCAGCAGGTCCACATTTCCTGCAGTCTTCTTTTTGCTGCTGTTGTTCATTAAAAGCCCTTCTCATTGCCAGCTGCACATCCCCAGCCAGATTCAACTCCACCTGAATGCTGTCTTTCCTACCTAAATGCATCCCTGCGTGCTTGGACAGTGTCTGCAAGCTCCCCACAGGTCACCTGTCTGTTTTCACCTCCTATATGCTTCCTTTTCATATCTAAATCCATCAGGAGCTCCTTGTTCACAGTAGCTGTGCTTTGGCAGGATGCTCACCAGGATGTGTCACATTTCAGCTGAAAGGAGTGACACTTGGGGAGGGAAAAAAAATCATCAACCAGCTGTCCCAGACCTCTCTATTCTCTAGAACCATCTCCAAAATGATTCCTCCAAGCAGACCCCTGAATAGACCAAAGTCTTCCCTCCTGAAGATATGGGTGTGATTGTATTCTACTTTGTTCCTGCCTCTTCACACCCTAAACTCTTCCATCTCAGTCAGTGCAGCCAAAACTACTTTTAACCTTCACATTCTCTGTATGCCATTCCTTATTTTAAGTAAAACACCCACCAAAAGGTCCAGGAGCATCTTCCTTTATCCTCACCCACCTGTGTGGTTATCAATGCACACCAGAAGCTTCTTAGATTGACTGTTCTCTGTTGTGCTGCCAATCACTCTCTCTGCCAGCAACTTCTTTCTATACCTCTCCTGGCACAACTGGAGACTGTGTCCCCTTGTTCTGTTGCTGGTTGCTGGCAGAAGAGACCAACCCCACCTGGGTACAGACGCAGACAAAGCTTCAGAAGTTCCTAAGGTAAAGCTGAATCACACTCAGATGAACCTCGGTGAGCCAGTCTGGGGCCACGTCACACCTGAGCCAAAACTAACCACTGCTTGCTCCCTGAGTGAGGGCTGATAATCGACTCTTTGAAGTCCTGCAGGAAGCAAGAATTAAAGAGGGAGCCACTCCTCCAGGAAGAAGTACCTCCCTAAAGGTCTGCCTATCACAGGCTTAGATCTAATGGCTTCCTCTGTGCTGTTGATAAGGACTTCCTAAAGCTGTAGCACAGCAGCAACTTCTTTACCTGCTCAGACCAGAGAGGGCAGATTTACAAGACAGCATCAGTTTCAGTTCTGCAAAAGGAGGTTAAAAGAACAAAGCAAAGATCAACAGCTGTTACCAACAGCATCCTGTGGCAGAACCTCAGCTTGGGTACCATTAGGAAGCACAGCCCAAGAGAACAAAGGTGTGCTGCATTTCAGCAGGCAAGAGTATGGTCTCAGCAATACCAACAACCTCCTTTCAGAACTATCTCACCTTTATGGTCCACACAAAGGAAACAGCTTAGATTGTCAAGGCCTTTAATTCTGAATGTAGGGAAAGCAAACTAAGGGCATCAGGATTTCTGCATCCCACAATTCACCTCAGAGAGCTTTAAAAAGCTATAACCTTATAAAGAAGTCCCACAGATGTTTTTATGAGTAGTGAAACTAAAAAACTAAGTTAAAGGGATCTCCAGAGGTCACCTAGACCCAGCCCCCTGTCAGTGCAATGCTAACTTCAAAGCTACACTCTGCCCCTTTGAGGCTCATCCAATTAACTCTGGTGAAGTCCTGGAGAGTGGAGACTGCACTGCACCCACAACCAACCATTTAAGGGCTTTGGTGAAAAGCCTTCAGGCTGTGCACACCAATTTGACAGCAAGAACCTGTATTTGCAAACCAACCTGTTCAGTTACAGCTTCAACGGACTTCCTGTGACTGATTTCAGAGTGGGTTTCTGCAAGAGTCAGGAGATGGAAAACAAATCCCTTCCTTACAGGCAAGTAAAAACACCACTGGAGTCACCCAACACTGCAACACCCTGCCCAATTCAAAGTTTCAAGCTAAGCTTCCACACTCCTCCCAGCAAGAGAGGTTGTCTACTGAAGAGCTCTTTCCTGGGTTGAGACCACCAGCTGTAGCTCTCAGGAGCTGCGACAACAACTCCTAATGAAGTTGCAGTCTCATGCTGCAACCAGTGTCAGCAACAGGTAAAGTTTTATTTAGGAGCAAGGAATCAGGAAAAAAAGCCTTGGTGATAGAGTCAGGAGAGACTCAAAGGAGTTTCTGGTTCCTTAAGGTCTTTGAAGGAGCCAGAAGAAAAATAGCTTCAGTCCCAGATGACCATGAAGATTTCCAGTGATACAGGTCCTTACTGCTGGTAGAAGTTAAGACACTCTTAAAGACAATCACAGAAATCTTTGGGTTGAAAAAGACCCTTAGGAGCATGAAGTCCAACCATTACCTAACTCCAGCAAGCCTGTTGCTAAACCATGTCCCTCAGCTCTACATCTCTGAAGCACCTCCAGGGATGGGGATTCAACCACTCAAGCATTCAGACAGCACAGACCAAGTCATTAGTCAGATGCAGCAATGACTAAGGGCTGCAAAGTACCACTGTAAATATTGACAACTATTGCCACTAATGCTATCAGCAATTTTCACTCTGCTCCAAAGAGCAACAGTGGCAGTGTGAGTCTCCAAAATAGGGCTTTCCCCTCACTACAAGAAAGACACTGAGGGGCTGGAGCAGGTCCAGGGAAGGGCAACAAAGCTGGGGAAGGGTCTGGAGAACAGGGCCAGGGAGGAGCACCTGAGGGAACTGGGGGTGGTTAGTGTGGAGAGGAAACTGAGGGGAGACCTCATAGCTCTCAACAGCTCCCTGAAAGGAGGTTGGAGGGAGGTGGAGGTTGGTCTCTTCTCCCATGTAACTAATGATAGGAGAGGAAGTGACCTTCAGTTGCACCAGAGGAGGTTTCGATTGGATATCAGAAGAAACTCCTTCACTGGAAGTGTGGTCAGGCATTGGAACAGGCTGCTCAGGGAAGTGGGGGAGTCATCACCCCTTGAGGTGTTCAAACAAACACGCAGACATGGCACTCAGGGCCATGGTTCAGCAGCCACAGTGGTGTTATGCTGATGGATGGACTTGATGATCTTAGAGGTCTTCTTCAACCTTAATGGTTTTACGATGGAGGTAAGGGATTATTTAACCAAGCCTCAAGCACTAGCAGGCATGATGCAAGCAAACATTACAAACACCACAGCACAGAACTCCTCCCTGATCCAGAAATGGGCTACCTTTTCTGAAGGCCCAAGACACCTGCAGCTGTCTGCAGAGAGACCTGCAAGCTTCCAGGTACGTTGCTTTAGCTGTTAGAGCCAAGCAAATCCTCCAGCACCGACAACTGGAGCAATTGCCTTCTTGACAGGGAGATTAATTGACAAGGAGACTTCAGTAGTCAACCCATTTGTCCCAAAGTCAACATCCAAACCCAATCCAAATGCAATTTCAAACATCCCTAGGAGCAGAAATCTGAGACTTATGGCCCACATCTGCAGAGAGGGGCTCATTAGACTGAAATTGATTGCCCTCAGCCTGTTCTGCAGGCCTGCTTGCTGGAGGCCAGTCACAGATCCACACAAAGAACAGCAGGAATTGGAAGGCACCTTGAAAGACCAACGAGTCCTAGAGCAGGTCACACAGGAAGGCAGACAGGTTCTGAATGACTCCAGAGAAGGAGACTCCACAGCCTCTCTGGGGAGTCTGTTCCAGCAGTCCTTTAGTACTGCTAAATATCTTGTCCCCTCCTAAAGAAAAAGTTTCTCCTTCTGTATTTCATCACACTCCACACCATGAGGGTGGTGAGATTCAGGAAGGGGTTGCCCAGGGAGGTGGTGGAGGCCTCATCCCTGGAGGTGTTTAAGGCCAGACTGGATGAGGCTCTAGACAGCCTGATCTAGTGTGAGATGTCCCTGCCCATGGCAGGGGAGTCGGAACTAGATCCTTGTAGTCCCTTCCAGCCCTGACTGACTGATTCTATGATTCTTCCAATTCCAAGTACTCAACTCAACACTAGCACCCAAATAATTCCAGCCTTGCTGCCAAGCAGTAACACAACCCTAGGAGGCTTCTAACTCCTTATAACTAAGCACTAAAGCACACAGAAACAGTAAACCACAGCTCCTACAGTCAAGAGGTCACTGCCTGAAGTTAACAGGTTTTGATTTTGGCTCCTTTTGACAGATCTCTAGGAGGTGTTAGAAGCAAGGAGATTAAAATACCAGCATTGGAACAACAAAAATGTATTTGGGCTCCCTCTACAGCAAAAGGAGAAAGGTCACATGCCTTACACCAGCTTGCAGAACAGTCCACACACAGACAATCACTTTGCTTGAAGAAGACCTCTAAGATCACCGAGCCCAACCATCAGCCTAAGACCACCACAGCCATTAAACCACGTCCTCATGTGCCATGTCCAAGCGTTTCTTGAACACCTCCAGGGGTGGTGGCAGATGGACAGACCTGTAGCTATTTCCTTCTCCTAAAGCCTTGCAACTCCTGCTAGCTTTATCTAGCAGCACAACGGCTTTTCAGATGCTTACCTCGTTCAAAACCTCAGGATCACTGAGAGTTACTGCCAACGTGACAAACATTAGTAGTGTAACTACTTCCAGTAGCGTAACAGCAGGAAGACATCTGCTGCCTTGTGTAGCTGGCTCCTCAGCTGGGGATGTGAAGAGCAGTCAGCATGCTGACAGGCTCTGCCTTGTCAAATGTCATCCCAACCTCCCTGCTTGCCCAGTACTCTCAGTGATTGCAAAGACTGCTGCAGAACCTTTGATTTTGAGGCTTCTCCCTCACAGAGGTGTCACCTAGCCTGACAGCTGCAAGACTCAGAGTTTGAAAGTGACATATGGCCAGTACAGCAGGGCCCTACGGCAGGTAGCTCCCAGCACAGTGCTGGGCAGACTCTCAACAGCTATTTTAACAGTTAAGAGAGTTAACAGAATAAAACAGTTAACAAAATAAAAAGCAATTCCAGAAACCCTATTACAAGAGGGCTATGGATGTGCTGGAAGGTGTCCAGAGAAGGGCCACGAGGATGAGCAGAGGCTGGAGCTGCTCTCCTATGAGGAGAGACTGAGGGAGTTGGAGGTGTTCAGTCTGGAGAGAAGAAAGCTCCCAGGTGGCCTTATTGTGACCTTTCAGTCTCTTAAGGGGGCTACAAGAAAGCTGGGAAGGGACTTCTTAGGCTGTCAGGTAGTGATAGGATTGGGGAGAATGGAACCAAGCCTGAAATGGGTAGATTCAGATTGGATGGTTAGGAAGAAGTTGTTCAGCATGAGGGTGGCAAGAGCCTGGAAGGGGCTGCCCAGGGAGGAGGTGGAAGCCTCATCCCCGGAGGTGTTTAATGCCAGGCTGGATGAGGCTCTGAGCAGCCTGATCTAAGGTAGGGTGTCCCCACCCATTGCAGGGGGGTTGGAACTGGCTGATCCCTGTGGTCCCTTCCAACTCTGACTGATTCTATAAACCACTGCCAGAGTCAGCAGTCCTAATTATGGCTTAATGCTTACTCTGGCAGATGTGTCCTCAGCTGTATTCTCCACCTTCCAAAAGACTTGCACAACAAAGCTCTCTGATGTATCTGCAGACCTTACACTTGAAAAAGTAGGCCAGAAACAAAAGGATGGGCTTGCTCTTGATACCAGACCCCTGCAAACAACAGCAAGATTATTTTGAGGAAGACCAAGGTGAAGCTTTTTTTAATCCTTCCACAGAGCTTGCATGTGCTAAAACAGGAAAGATGCATGCTTGAAACTTCCTCCCAAGCAATGCAGCTGGTGGTCCAAGACTGAGAGCAAGCAGAAGTAATTTGGTAATTTAGGAATTAATCAGCAGCAGGACAGCAGGAAGTTCTGTTTGATGAAAGAAGCAAAAGCAAAGAAGCCTTCATGACATGAAGGAAAAGTTCAACAGTAGCTAAACATGAGCCAGCAGTGTGCTCAAGTGGCCAAGAAGAACAACAGCACACTGGTCTGGATCAGGAAGAGTGTGACAAGCAGGCCCAGGGAAGTGATTGTCACCCTGTACTCATCGCTGGTGAGCTCACAGCTGGAGCACTGTGTTCAGTTTTGGGCCTCTCGCTACAAGAAAGGCATTGAGGTGCTGGAGAGGGTTCAGAGAAGGGCTCAATCCTGGTGAAGGGTCTGGAGAACAGAGTTGGTCAGGAGCAGCTGAGGGAACTTGGGGTGTTTAGTCTGGACAAAAAGGAGGCTGAGGGGAAGCCTTCTGGCTCTCTACAACCCCTTGATAGGAGTGGCTTTCTGCACTGCAAGCTTACACTGACTGCTCATGTCCAGCTTCTCCCCTACCAGCATCCTCAAGTCCCTTTCTGCAGGGCTGCTCTCTATCACCTCATTCCCATACATCTCAGTACTGTCCACACAACTCTCCTTCCTAGAAGGAAACTCCCTAAACTTAATGAAATAAAATGATCCAACATCCATATATGACCATCTCCCAGTCAAATGCCTTTGAAACAGCTGAAATTGAAGTTTCAACCCACACTTTCTCTTCCAATTACAAAAGGAGACCTCAGAGTGGCCTTCCAGTATCTGAAGGGGACCTACAGGAAGGCCGAGGAGGGACTACTGACAAGGTCTTGTAACGACAAGACAAGAGGTAAAGAGTTTAAACTGGAAGAGGGGAAGATTTAAAGCAGATGTTAGGAAGAAGTTGTTTGCAGTGAGGGTGGTGAGACCCTGGCACAGGTTGCCAAGGGAGGTTGTGGAGCAAGAAGCACAGAATGTGATTCAAGATCACATTCTGTTCGTCTGTGCTCCACAACCTTGCTGGAGGTGTTCAGGACTAGGTTGGATGAGGCCTTAAGCAACCTGTTCTAGATGGAGGTGTCCCTGCCTATTGCAAGAGGTTGGAATGGATGATCCTTGAGGTCCCTTCCAACCCAAACCATTCTATGACTCTAAGAAAACCACTGAACAACAACCACAGCAAAAGGCAGAGGGCAGTGCCAAGCTGGTATGACACAAGATTTGAATTGCCAGGCAGGATGAAGCAAGCACAACTAAACTTGAAGGGAGAAAGAATTAAAAGAGCCCAAACAACTCCCTCCAAACTGTAAGCTCACAGTGCCTCACACAGTATTCCCATGGCAGCTTTCCTGGGGGACAGGGTGAAAACAAGCCATGCCTTTGGCATAGAGAGAGACAGCAGGGCAGGAGGCTGAGCAAAAGAGAAAAGATTTCAGAAGTGCACTTAAGATTCCTGTGAGGCACCTAAGCAAAATAACTTACTAGCTGAATTGTAGGTGCTTGCAGAAGGCAACCTGGTCACGAGATTGGTAGATCCCCTAGAACGTGGACAGGAAGAAGGAAACAAACAACAAAACCCTCAAATCAACCAAACAAAAAACCCCAAAACCCCAAACTACAAACTCAAGCTACAGCAAGGCTTGAACATAGGAAAGAAAAGCTCTTGTGTAAAGAGAGCAGTATGAAGAGTGCATAAAAATACTCAGTAACACAAACACAAAAAGAAGGAAGCTCAAAGTGTCAACACTAGCAAACTGAAGTAGACAAAGGAACAAACCCACCAGGAACTATAGGCTTAAAAATGATGCTTTGACCAGGATATGGTCAAAGGAGGAACTCAGAAGACATGACAGAAATGAGCTGGTGAATTCCAGACTCTGCTTCTGAGCAATCCAGCCCCGAGGCCTATGCAATTCCAACAGCAAGCAATTCAGAGCAGCACTCAGCATGGAAACATCAAGTGCCAATAATGAGCAAAATGAGCACACGTGATTTCTTCCAGAAAACCACCAGTCACAACCAGTCTTTTCACACAGCACCAGCAATCTGGGGGCAAGAACTGCTGTGCTAGAAAATGATGAAGAAGAGTTAGCGCAAAATATAAAGATCTGTTATGTTTGCTGTCATCTAGATGATAGGCTTAGAAGTTATACACAAGGAAAACAGAGTCTTGATGCTGATTATCATAGGGTCAAGTAGGTTGGAAGAGACCTCCAAGCCAGGCCAACTTAGCACCCAGCCCATGGCATTAAGTGCCTCAGCCAGGCTTGGCTTCAACACCTCCAGGGACAGCAACTCCACCACCTCCCTGGGCAGCCCATTCCAATGCCAATCACTCTCTCTGACAACAACTTCCTCCTCACATCCAGCCTAGACTTGCCCTGGCACAATATGAGACTGTGTCTTCTTCTTCTGTTGCTGGTTGATTCCAACAGAATGGTCTCCCTATTTCACCATGAAGTCTTCTTAGAATCATAGAATCAACCAGGTTGAAGAGACCTCCAAACTCATGCAGCCCAACTTATCACCCAGCCCTATCCAATCAACCAGACCATAGCACTAAGTGCCTCGTCCAGGCTTTGGTTGAACACCTCCAGGGATGGCAACTCCACCACCTCCCTGGGCAGCCCATTATGTCAAAGAGCAGCACTGCACAAGACACTGCAGGGTGATAGAAGCAGCAGATGGGGCTTGGAAAGGCAAACCACAAAACCAGTGCCATTTCTGGTTGCTCACCATGCCTGACCTCCAGCAGAAGTGGAGGAGGGCTGAATAAGGCAGCTCTGGAGCCAGTCATACAGTGTGTACACCTGGGTGTTAGCCAGCAAGTACCACGTCTGAAACAATAACTTACTGTACAGTCATCTTATTTAGGCTAACATCTTAATGAACCCACTCAAGATGAAAGAGGGACATGCATTTCCAAGCCACAGAACCCAAGGCAAACGCAAACACAAAGACAGATCTGCTTTTGTGTAGGATAAAACTGTCAAAGACAGGTTAGGGCAGATTAGAGTCAGATTTGACAGCAACAGACCCTTGAAAATGCCATTCGCTACGATCTGTGACACATCTAAGCAGCAACAGACACCCAGACTGAAAGAGCCGGGTGTGTTTGCACGGCAGAGACAAGATTGAAGGGCATTGTTTCGGACACTCGGCGTTCAGCTGCTCCGGCGCCTAACCGCAGCCCCGTCCGGCGCTTCCCCGAAGGCCCTGAGCCCGAGCCATGGCTGGCAGCGCAGGGAGGGGACGAGGCAGCGAAACTTCAGGCAAGGGCTAGGCCACGCACTGCATAAAGCCTCGGCCGGGGCATGCCTCACTCCGGGAGAAGGCAGCTGCCGCTGGGCTGGACGCAGAGGCGGAAACGGCTTCACAACGAAAGGGAAGGTTATCAGCCTTCACCGCCGCTCTCCCCAAGCAGCGCAGGTTCCTGCCGCCGCCGCCCCTCCTGGCCCCGTTTCGGGAGGGGACCGGCGCCCGCCGCCGCCGCCGCCCCTGCGGACGTGGAGCGGGGCGGAGCCCTGCCCCGGGCCTCGCTGCTGGTTTCCAGCCCCGAGAGGGGGCCCTGCCGTAACTGAACACACACACACAGCAAGCTCCCTCCGGCAGCACCGCACCTGTGCCGGCCCGGCCGCTCCCCCCTCCCCCGGCCGCCCCTCCGTACCCTTGGCCTCGCAGTCCGCGCAGTACTTGTTGTCCTCCTCCCGCAGAAGCTTGGCCAGGATGGCCTGGTGCTGCTCGTTCTGCTTCTGAGCCTTCTCCCGGCAGGAGCGGGTGGCCATGGCGGCGGTGGCGGCGGCGGGCGGCTCCGCGGAGGCGCTGAGGGAGCTGGGCCGGGGCGGGCTCGGCGGCGCACGGGCCGGGACGGGTCGCGCCGCTGCTGCCTGGCGCAGCCTCGGGAACCAGCGGCAGCCAGCGCCGGCTTCCTCAACCGGAACTACTTGCGGCCGCAGACGCATCCGCCCCTCACCTCCCGCCCCGCTCCTCCGTCCCCGCTCGCACCGCGCACGCCCACCCCTGCCGCGGGAGCCCTGCGCCTGGGTGTGCGGAGGCATGAAAAGTAGTCCTCCGGCGCCTCTTGGCGCGCTGACAGGTCGGGCTTTTTCCGAAGAGTGGCGGTGAGGCTCTACCTTGGCGTGGCTTTGGGAGGGCACAGAGCAATGCCCCAGGGTAGGGGTCACCTGAGGAGAGCAGGATCTATCTCCTTCTGCGCTGCCCTGGTGAGGCCTCATTTGGAGTACCGGGTCCAGTTCGGACAAGGAATTACTGGAGAGCCACAGTGGGCAAGTGTCAGGAGGATGGAGCCAGATTCTTCTTAGTGGTGTCCGTGGAGCAATGGACACAAACTGGAACCCAGGAGGATCCATACAAACGTTAGGGGGAAATCCTTCACTTCGAGGGTGACAGCACTGGAGCAGGCTGCTCAAGGAGGTTGTGAAGTCTCCTTCCCTGCAGGCATTCCAAGCCTGCCTGGACGTGCTCCCGTGTGGCTTAGTCTGGGTGACCCTGCTCTAGCAGGCAGCCGGACTGGATGCTCTCCAGCGCTGCCCTCAAGCCCTGCCATCCGTGCCCCACGCGGTGCCCGTCCGCCGGCAGTGCCGTGCCTTGCGGGCAGTGCCGTGCCCCACGCGGTGCCCGTCCGCCGGCAGTGCCGTGCCTTGCGGGCAGTGCCGTGCCTTGCGGGCAGTGCCCGTGGCTCCGCTGCCGCGGCACCCTGCGCGGGCAGGGCCGCGGGGCCGCCCCGACGCACCCCCCAGCGGAGCTGGCCGTGAGCCGAGGGCAGCGCCCAGGTGCTGGGCAGCGATCCCGGGAGCAGCGGGGTCGTTCTTCCCGGCCCTGCTGGGGGCTTCGGGGCCGTGCTTGGAGCCCCGCAGGCTCGCTGTGAGCGCCGGTGCCGCTGCGCTCGGGTCTGCGGCGTCCAAGCCGCCCCTTCTTGGCGCACCCTGCCGGGGAAGCCCAGAACAAGGTGGCGGTAGGGGCAGCTGCCCTTCCCTGTGGTTGCCTGGACGCGGCACTCTGTCCACGGGAAGGTGGACTGGCATCTTCTGCTTAAAGGGCTTGTTTTGCCTTTGGATTACGGCGACAACCCACTGGTGGTAAACACCTCCAAACACGCAGCCGCTCAGACAGTGCTGCTTGGTATTGGGCAGTCCTGCGTCCTTAGGGCAGGCATCTTCCCCCAGGGCAGTGCTGGGGGAGAAGAGCCTGCGGTTAAAAGCTCTTGAGTGAACTGATACTGCTACAGAGTTAGTTTTCCCTCTGACCTTTCTCCGAGAGTAGGTGTTTCTGCCTCCAAAACAAGCAGAGACTCTACGATGGAGGCTGGTGCTGCTTTGCTCCCGCTGAGGTGGTGTGAGGCTCTGAGGATGGCAGCGCTAGATTCTGAGGCTGCACCCTGAGTTGGACCCAAAGTACCTGCAAAAGGCACAACAGCTCAGGCTGATCTTCTGTGAGCAAAGCTGGGCACCTCTACACTTTAAGTATCCTGTCTCTAGTCTCTCCTTTCTCCATTTTGTAGGTCCCTTTACTTGTGCTGAGTCCTCCGTTGAGTCTATGCACCAGTAACATCCTTTTTGTCAGCTCGTTTCTAGCTTGCTGTAGGTTTTTCCCCCTCTAATTCAACCCTTCTGGAAAGAATTGAAGCCTATTTATAGCCTATAAAATACATAAGCGAGGCAGATGAAAATTCAGGTCTTTTATCACTCAGCCATTAAATTCCTGAATTGTTCACTGTACCTTTCCTCAGATCCACTGGTGACTGAACCATTCCCTGAGCTTGGAAGAGTTACAAACAGGAGGAACTAAGTATATTGCCCATAAATAGTAATTAAAGAAGCACCTAACGTGGGAGAATGTGTTTAGATCTCCCTCAGCATAGAGAGTTAAGGTCTGCCCATAAGCTGAGTGTCCTGCCTAGT
This sequence comes from Pogoniulus pusillus, assembly GCF_015220805.1. Classification (NCBI taxonomy): domain Eukaryota; kingdom Metazoa; phylum Chordata; class Aves; order Piciformes; family Lybiidae; genus Pogoniulus; species Pogoniulus pusillus. The sequence continues at coordinate 2,130,745 of NC_087288.1, read as the reverse complement.
GAGGTAACTGGCATGAGGGTGTGGTTTAAATGGCTTAGCATCCTACCTGCAGGCAGGCATGAAGGGTTAAAACTAACAATGCAAAGTTGAGCTCCAGCTGCCTTACCACAGCAGCTAAATCCAGGAATTTCCTGCACCAGAAAGTGTGAAGCAAACACTGATGTAGCCTGTCATTAGCCATACTAGACCAGGGGCTTGATTATGGGGGTGCAATAGTCCTGACTGCTTAGACATGACATCAGATAGGACTGAGTTCTAGCTTCACCTACAAGCATACAATTCTTTTCTAGCCCAATGTAGGTTTGAATCTTTGTGAGAGGAAATCAACTTCGGCTCCAAGGCCAACAAACACCTCACCATCATGCCAGGGCTCTGAGGATCAGGGTGCTTTCTAGAAGGGCAAGAGCAGTGGGCAGGAAATTCCCTGAGAGAGAAGAGGAGGTGAACTTGCCTCTCACACACTTGGTAAGCAGCAGCACTGCCATTTTAGAAGCAAGTTGCTTTTCTGTGTCAGGGCAGACTTGACCTGTAAATGACACCAAATTGCCAGAAGGCAGCAAGCAGGTTTGAGCAATGAGTTCAATGTGCATCAGTATCGCAGGATCAGAGTGGTAGGGGTTGGAAGGGACATCTGAAGATCATCCACTCCAATCCCCTGCTAGAGCAGGGTCACCGCAGGAACACATCCAGGTGGGTTTGGAACACCTCCACAGAAGGAGACTCCACACCCTCCCTGGGCAGCCTGTTCCAGTGCTCTGCCACCCCCCAAGTGAAGATTTTTCCCTGTGTGTTTGTGTGGAACCTCCTATGTTCCCCTTTGTGTCTGCTGCCCCTTGTCCTGTCACTGGACATGAGTGAGTCTGGCTCCACCCTCCTGACACTCACCCTTTAGATGTTGATAAGCATTGAGAAGATCTCCCCCTTAGTGTCCTCCAGGCTGAACAGTCACAGCTCTCAGCCTCCCTTCATAAGGCAGATAGATGTTCCAGACTCTCATCATCTTAGTGGCTCTTCACTGGGCTCTCCAGTAGCTCCTCGTCCTTCTCAAACTGAGGAGCACAGAACTGGGCACAATACTCCACATGAGGCCTCACCAGGGCAGAGCAGAGCAGAGGTGGAGAACCTCTCTTGACCTGCTGACCACACTCTTCTTAATACACCCCAGAATACCACTGGCCTTCTTGGCCACAAGGGCACATTGCTGGCTCACGGTCAACCTGTTGTCCACCAGGACTCACAGGTCTTTTTCTCCAGAACAGGTCAGCCCCCAAGCTGTCCTGCTGCACGGGGCTGCTCTTCCCCAGATGCTGGACTCCACATTTGCCCTTGCTGGATTTCATTAGGTTTCTCTCTGCCCAGCTCTCCAGCCTGCCCACATCTCCCTGACTCCAAGCTGAACACAGTGATACTGGCCACAGACAATGGCTATGGATCCAGTTCCTATGCTTGAAACCCCCTACCCAAGTACAGAGTAAGGATATTGTTTGCTGTGTCCTGGTTACCCATTTTCTGGGTCTAACTCCTGCTTCTTGTGTGTGCTGGGCTGGATTGGCATGGGACATCCTCTTCTGCCAAGCATAAAGAGGTGCTTTCTTGTGTTCAGCTCTGAAAATTATCCCTTCCCTCCTGTAAAGCAGTAGAGATATGAAATCATCCATGCTCCTGTAAAGCAGTAGAGATATGAAATCACCTCCTCCACTCTGGGGCTGAGGTGAACAGGTTATTAATATTTTAATAGCTTGTGCTTTGAAACCAGCACGCTCTAAAGTGCATTGTTGGGTACTTCCCTGAGAGCTCAAATGAATCTAAAGACAAAACCCACAATCTCTTCTGTGCCTTGGCTGTTTTTTTTCTGGATCCTGAAGAGAAGCAGAGTGTTAAAGATGCAAAGTTATTGCCTGAAGCGTTTTTCAGAGGGGAGAAAACAAAACCAAAACGGCAGGGGAAGATGTCGTTGAGGATACAGCATGATTTATAGCAGGAGTTAAGTTCTGCCCACACCATGCCATGAAAGATAGTGCAGAGAGGGCAGAGATGTCACCACCTAAGGCTCCTTCAGAAGGAGAAGATACAGAGTTATCATGCTGAGCCTGTCAGCTCGGTGCCCTTTGCTTCACCTTTCCTTAAGCCCTGCAGAGCACAGCCCTGTGCTATCTGGATTTGGAATTTTTTCAACACATACTTTGTGTGTTTCTAGACATGTACCTCCAGAATCAAATGAGCTTCACTTCCATGAAGTCCCTGAAACACTGCAGTTCTGCAGAGAGGTCACAGGCTCACAGGATGTTAGGGCTTGGAATGGACCTCTGGGGATCTTTGAGTTCAACTCCCCTGCCAGAGCAGCACCAGAGAATCTAGCACAGGTTGCACCGAACACATCCAGACAGGGCTGGAAAGGCTCCAGAGAAGGAGACTCCACAACCTCTCTGGGCTGCCTGTGCCAGGGCTCTGGGACTCTTAACAGTCAAGAAGTTCTTCATTGTGTTGGGATGGAACTTCTGTGCTGCAGTTTCCATCCATTGGTTCTTGTCCTATCCCAGGGCACAAGTGAGCAGAGGCTGTCTCTGTCCCTTCCTTCCTGACCCCCAGCCCTCAGATATTTATAGACGTTGCTCAGATCCTCTCTCAGCCTTCTCCTCTGCAGACTCTCAGCCCCAGGGCTCTCAGCCTTTCCTCCTCAGGCAGTGCTCCAGTACCTGCATCATCCTTGTATCCCTTTGTTGGACTCTCTCCAGCAGATCCCTGTCCCTCTTGAACTGGGGAGCCCAGAGCTGGATGCAACATTCCAGATGAGTCCTCACCAGGGAAGAGTAAAGGGGGAGAAGAACCTCCCTCCGTCTGCTGGACCCTTGTCACTACTTGTCACCCTGCAACCTACTCCACAGTTTTGCAGGGATGCCTACAGACACTTGTGAAGTTCATGTTGTCTTAGAACCTGATGGCTAAAATTCACTGCATCTAGATGCCCACCTTGCTCAGAAATCAGCCCATAGTGCACCTTTAAATAGTACTCGTTAATCAGGAGAGTATTAGCATAATTTTGATTTAATGGGGGAGAATGTATCAGGTGCAAAGTTATTAATTGGATTGAACCCAGATGTTAAAATAGCTGAGTTTTAATAATGTCTCAGCCTTGAATAGCTCAGAAGTAAAGAGGGTTCCAGTTGCTGGATTTAAGAATTTGTGATTCCTAAGAAACTTTGGTGCTTCAGCTGTTTTCCTGCTCTGAAATCAACGTATGGAACTTGGTGGGAAGTGGCTGAAATTGACTCTTCAAAGCTGGCTTCCCAGACTATGAAGCCTGGATGGCTCTCAGGGTTAGAGAACAGGTAACCTTCAGCCTTGGGCTGGCAGAGCATGGCAGAACCTGAGAGGTTAACCACATTTCAGGTAACACTTTAGGTGGAATTTCTATCCCAGATTTAAAAAGTCTTCAGCTCTCATCCAGTCACCCTGGCTGCCAGTGGAGAGAAGCAGACATTCCTGGAGGTGCTTGGGCCTCTTCTGTGATGGTCTGGGAGCTACCTGACCCCCCACTCTGATGAAATCAGCCAGGCTAGCCTCAGCCAGCTGGAAATTCAGGATTGAAGCTTTATATTCACAGCTTAGCACAGTAAGCAAGCAGATATTTACAATCTATTGCAGCTATATACAGAAACATACAAGTTAAAGGTAATACACAAACACAGCAGCCCTCTCAGAAAGCAGAGTCCCCAGGAGGGGCTCCCAACCACCCTTCCACCTTCTTTCCACCCCTCTACCTTATCCCAGAGTTTGCCTTATGTGCAAGGTGAGTTTAGAGGATCAGCCAGGGGAGCTAGAAGCAGAAGGATTAGTTACACAGAAGCAACCCAGGGAGAAATACAGACTCTGACAGACAGAGATACACACACTGTCTTATCTGTGTTTTGTTCTTGCTTTCATACAGCAAGCCTGTGAGTGAAGTACACATCACCACAGTTTCCTTTTCACAGCCTAGAATATCCTTTTTCTCATTAAAACATTCCAATTAACTCCCAAAGCATCACATCATCTCAGACTGGGGTGAGCTGAAGAAGGTGAGTCCCTTTGTAGGTTGTTTGTGCCTTCCCATGGACTATAAAAGGTCAAGAGGATAACCATCTCATACCTGAGTGTAAGGAAGTCAGGCACTGAAGAAAGGAACTTGAGTGTTGTTTTTCATTAATGAGAACTTCTCAGCAATGTCCAGCTCCATTTGTGCCATCTTCAATCAAAGCTAAAAAGAGGAAGCCATTCTATGATCCCCTGAATGTATGAATCTAAGCTACACATTGACATTACAGCAACAATCCTTATGTGACACTAAAGTTCACAGAATCAATCACAGGATGCCAGGTTGGAAGGCACCCCAAGGATCTTGGAGGTCTCTTCCAACCTGGTTGCTTCTATGATCATCTGGGCCAACCTTTCTAGGTGATAGTGGAGTTGAAATGAGCTGCCCCAGCACCCTGGCAAGCTGAGGAGTGTTTAAACTGACCAGTGTAGGGGAATCCAGCACTTCCCTTGGAGGATAATTCCAATGTCCAATTGACCTCATGGCAATAAATCTTCTTCTGGATTCCAGTGGGAATTTCCTAGGGGTAACTTGTCCCCAGCTGCTAGGGACAGGAGCGTGTAAGCCATAACTGAAAATCCTACATGTGTGGGAGAAACAAGATTATATCACACCAGCCTGGAATGGGTATTAAATGTCTTGCCAGCCTTGCAAGCTCTCTGCAATTGGAAGTCTGATCAATAACTATTGTGGGCTTACCCCACGAGTGGCATGAGTCATATTTTCTGACGCCTTGAGCTTTTACTGCCTGGCCCCTGAAGCCAGGAGTTGTAGGGTGACACCCAAAATGGTGAAAAAAGGTGAAAGTAATAAGATTTATAGGGAAGGCTGCATCTGAAATGACTTCCAGCTTCTGTACAGCAACTTAACTGGAGGCCTGAGATATTAGAGGCAGTACATTTTTCTTCCAGTTTCTTGGTTCTTCCTTTACTTCTGTGCAGAGGCTGAGCACCTGGTGTTAGATGAATTATTGACATTGTGACATCCCAGCCTTATCTCTGTGGGTGCTGAGCAGCTGAAATACACTGAAACCAAAAGGGGGTGGTGTGTCTGCGCTCCTGAAAACTGAGCCAGAAGCTCTCTAAAACGAGAATGGGATCTTCATCTTTTCTGAAGTGGCATCATTCTCTGCACTCAGCGTTGCTGAGGCCACACCTGGAGAACTGGGGTCAGATTTGGGACTGCAACACTGCACTGCAACAAAGATATTGAGGTGCTGAAGCATGTCTAGAGAAGGGCAGCAAAGCTGGTGAAGGGTCTCGAGAACAGGACTAGGGAGGATGCTGAGGGAACTGGGGGTGTTTAGTGTGGAGAAGAGGAGGCTGAGGGAACTGGGGGTGTTTAGTGTGGAGAAGAGGAGGCTGAGGGAACTGGGGGTGTTTAGTGTGGAGAAGAGAAGGCTGAGGGAAGTGGGGGTGTTTAGTGTGGAGAAGAGAAGGCTGAGGGAAGTGGGGGTGTTTAGTGTGGAGAAGAGAAGGCTGAGGGAACTGGGGGTGTTTAGTGTGGAGAAGAGAAGGCTGAGGGAACTGGGGGTGTTTAGTGTGGAGAAGAGAAGGCTGAGGGAACTGGGGGTGTTTAGTGTGGAGAAGAGAAGGCTGAGGGAAGTGGGGGTGTTTAGTGTGGAGAAGAGAAGGCTGAGGGAACGGGGGGTGTTTAGTGTGGAGAAGAGAAGGCTGAGGGAAGTGGGGGTGTTTAGTGTGGAGAAGAGAAGGCTGAGGGAAGTGGGGGTGTTTAGTGTGGAGAAGAGGAGGCTGAGGGAACTGGGGGTGTTTAGTGTGGAGAAGAGAAGGCTGAGGGAAGTGGGGGTGTTTAGTGTGGAGAAGAGGAGGCTGAGGGAACTGGGGGTGTTTAGTGTGGAGAAGAGAAGGCTGAGGGAACTGGGGGTGTTTAGTGTGGAGAAGAGAAGGCTGAGGGAACTGGGGGTGTTTAGTGTGGAGAAGAGGAGGCTGAGGGAACTGGGGGTGTTTAGTGTGGAGAAGAGAAGGCTGAGGGAACTGGGGGTGTTTAGTGTGGAGAAGAGGAGGCTGAGGGAAGTGGGGGTGTTTAGTGTGGAGGAGGCTGAGGGGAGCCCTCACTGCTCTCTAGAGCTCCTTGAAAGAAGGTTGGAATGAAGTGGGGGTCAGTCGACTGTCCCCAGTAACAAGTGCTAGAATGCTAGGAAATGGCCTCGACTGCCCCAGGGGAGGTTTAGGTTGGAGATTAGAAGAAACTTCTTGACTGAAAGGATTCTCAAAGACTGGCACAGGCTGCCCAGGGAGGTGGTTGAGTCCTCACCCCTGGGAGTGTTTGAAAGCAGCAGAGATGTGGTGCTGAGGGACACGGCTCAGCATCAGCCTCTCTAACTCGAGAATGGTTGGACTCATGCTCCTAAATGGCATTTCTAAAAGAGATTTTCCAAGAAAGATTCTCTAATGATCTGATGCCATCCCAGCATATGATGACACTTCATCACCAATTGTGTTTTCTTGAGAGCTGTTAGTAAATTTGTGTTGTAATTGGAAATACAAATGAGTACCTGGGAGGTACCTATCAATTAAACAGCTGGATGCAAACCACTGAAGACATTTCAGTCAGCTTTGCTGTCAGTCACAGTTGAGTTAGCTCAGGAAAAAGCCCACCCCATGCTGCACAGCTGCTGTGTACACATACAACTGTGCTTTAAGCCACCACATGTATTTGGCCACTGTATTCTAGTGTGAATTACCATGCAGGACAGTGTAGGTGTAGAATAGAAGGAAATGGAAAGGCCACCTGGTTCCAGTGGAAGAGATCTTAAAAATGAACTGCATTGCACTTCCCAGGCTCCCAGCAGATTTTCAGCTATTTAAGGCTCTGTGTGTGTGTTCCAACATGAGCCTTTTCATTTCCATTTATCTAAGACTGGGCTTTTTTGAACAGAGGGACTGGGAGATGGAACTTTGTGAGTCATGCGCTTGGCTCGCTCAAGCTTTGAGGATAAGAATACCACCAGTCTTAGGTAGCAGTGGTCCTCCATGTCAAGCCAAGAAGAGGAGCAATAATCAGATACAAAATCAGTTGTGAAATGATAAATGTGAAAGGCTGGGGGGAAATACGAAAAGCAAACACAAAGAGGGACACCTGAGCTCCACTGGCATTACTCTTTCATGTGCTCCTGGGCACAAGGCAGTCTTTCAAGCTTAGAAACGTCTTGTGGGTGGGGTAAACAACAGGACAGACACTAAAGCTAGGCCAGGTTTTGATCCTGGCTTCACATGATTTTAATTTTAGCTCCTCAGCAATAGGAACTGTGATTCATACAGCCTATTGTTTTTGTTGCCCCAGTGAAATCATGAACTTGCAGAGAGTGCAGGTTAAAGCTCAGCTGACTGAAATGTCTTCAGTCGTTTGCAGCCAAGCCTCAGACTGTTGTGGGCAGAAGAGAATCTCTACATACAGAACTCTTGAGATGGTTTTTCCTTTGAAATGGTAGATTGGTATCTTTTCTGCAGTTTAAATACTAATGCAAATAAAATCTGTGTGCACCTTTGAAATGCCCCAGCAATGAATAATCACATGTTAGAGCTTACCGGTTTGAAAGCCTGCAGCTGTCCTGCCAATGCTACCTACTTTTCTCTTGGTAGAAACTTCCTCAGAGAAGCAGAAATGTTGAGGAGGAACATCAAATACTTCCAATTTTGCTTCTTTTTGTCCTTCAAGAGAAGGAGTATACTGGGGGTAGTCCAAGGAGGTGGGGTCACAGCAAATCATACTGGCTTCTGGGTTTCTCTGAAGTCCAGGGATGCAGAAGAAGGATCATTTCTGCTTCAAAAGCTGGATATTTTTAGTGAGCAGGGAGGCTTTTATCAACAAAAGGATGTCCAAAGCACTCACAAGCTGAGCTCCTATCTGCAGGAAAACATTTCTCCTCAGCTGCTGGATACTCAAGAAAGGAGAGAAAATGATTTGCTGTAAAAAAGAATAAAAAGAGAATCTCTTCCTTCATCCCTTCTGTGGTCAGACACTTGAGGAGAAACACCTTTGGATGTGCTCACAGGGCAGGGGCTTCATCTGGCAGCTAAAAAAGTCTTTTGGGTGGCTGCCTCTGGAATCATGAAGTCAGGGATGGTTGTTGTGATGTTTTCCTTGGTTTGTGTGCAAATTTTGCAGTTGTGTTGAACAGGAATCATAGCATCACAGAATTGGTTTTGTTGGAAAAGACTGCTGAGATCATTGAGTCCAACTGTCAGCCTAACACCACCATGGCCATTAAACTGGGTCCCCTTGTGCCTTGGCCACAGGTTTCTTGAACACCTCCAGGGATGGTGATGCCTGGGATCACCAGAGACGCTTGTTGGGGATTGCCTTTAGCTTCTGAACTTGCTTCAACTTCAGACTGACTTTGGAATTCCCTCCAGATCAGGTTTGCAGTCTGTGGTTCATTCAAGGAATAGGGAAGTTGGTGTGGAAACTCCCTTGTAACTGCATTGCCATTCAACAAAGACTTCTCTCTCAGTGCAGAACCTGTGTTGGTCCTTTGCCCCTCAGCTGCTGTGTGGCACTGGCTGCTCCTTCCTGCCATGTTTGGCTTTGCCCAACATTGGCCCAGGCAGATACATCTCATGTCATCAAAGAGAGGAATTCCTGGCTGGAAAGCAGCCAGGAGGAAAGGGACCCGAGGGTACTGATAGATAGTAGCTGAACATGAGGCAGCAGTGTGCCCAGGTGGCCAAGAGAGCCAATGGCATCCTGGCCTGGATCAGGAACAGTGTGGCCAGTAGGACAAGGGAGGTTCCTCTTCCCCTGTACTCAGCACTGGTCAGGCCACACCTTGAGTGCTGTGTCCAGTTCTGGGCCCCTCAATTCAAGAGAGATGTTGAGGTGCTGGAAGGTGTCCAGAGAAGAGCGACAAAGCTGGTGAAAGGCCTGGAACACAAACTCTATAGGGAGAGGCTGAGGGAGCTGGGGCTGTTTAGCCTGGAGAAGAGGAGGCTCAGGGGTGACCTCAGTGCTGTCTACAACTACCTGAAGGGAGATTGTAGCCAGGAGGGGGGTGGCCTCTTCTCCCAGGCAACCAGCAATAGAACAAGGGGACACAGTCTCAAGTTGTGCCAGGGTAGGTATAGGCTGGATGTTAGGAGGAAGTTGTTGGCAGAGAGAGTGATTGGCATTGGAATGGGCTGCCCAGGGAGGTGGTGGAGGCACCATCCCTGGAGGTGTTCAAGAAGAGACTGGCTGAGGCACTTGGTGCCATGGTCTGGTTGATTGGACAGGGCTGGGTGCTAAGTTGGACTGCATGAGCTTGGAGATCTCTTCCAACCTGGCTGATTCTATGATTCTATGCAGTGTCTCTGTGTGCTTTTATTACTGCAGCGTCTTTGCCACCCTACTCCAGGCCTTTGATGTCCTGCTCAGAGCATGAGCACAGTAAAGCAAGAGGGATTTTTCTAAAAGCAATATGACTGCAATTGTTTAAAAATAGCTTTTATCTCCAGAAAACATATCAAACTTTCTCTTTTATGGCTTAAAGATTTGCTGTTGTGGCAGACTTAATCCATCTGATGAGTCCACGTTCAGCATTCTGGCAAATACCATCAGCCCTGTAGTGTTTTCTTGCTGTGTTTCTGTGTTTCTTTCATCCTGATGAAAATCTGGCAACCATGTATCGGTCTTGAAGAGAAATGGACTGTTCTGACACAGACATTAAAAGCCATGTGTTTCATTTACTGAAGGTGAAATCCCCTTTTTTTTGTTTTGAAGACAAAAGGCAGATGTTCTTGAACAAAAAGGTGCAGCTGGGTAATGAGTTTGGCAGTCTCAGAGAGGAAAAAGGAAAGGATTGACCATACAAAAGTCACAGGGCAGATGGAAAGCCTTTTTTGTGGTGGTAAAAAAGACAAGTCCCCTGCCTCCTTTCTAAAAGCAACCTGTGCAATGACCATAGAGTCACAGAATGGGCTGGGTTGGAAGGCACCTCCAAAGGTCATCCAGTCCAACCACCTCTGCAGTAAGCAGAGGCATCCTCCACTAGACGAGGCTGCCTAAAGCCCTGGTGAGTCTCACCTTGAGTATCTCCATGGGCAACCTGTTCCAGTGTTCCACCACCCTCACGGTGCAGAACTTGTTTCTAACATCCAATCTAAATCTGCTGTTCTCTAGTTTGAAGCCAGTGGTTGAACACTGGAAGATCTGCTTTCCATGACTGCTTTCTTGCTCCTGAATCCTCAGTTTGTATTCTTTAACGTCCCTTGTCTGCCAGATATTCTAAGGCCCTTTGAAGTGCAGCAGCATGGTCTATTTTCAGGCTGTACTCCCATGCAGAGCTCCAGTATGCACTGCAAAGCTTTGGGGGAGGGATTCTGTCCCCTGAAAAAAGGTGAAGCACATTGCTAAGTACTACAAAATAATGAAGATAAAGGAAAGCAGAGAGATTCTAGATGAAAACACATACACAGATAACTGATAGTCTTGCATGTGATGTTGAGTCTGCTGAAGGGGATCATAGTTAACAAGCACTGTTAAATAGATTTCAGTCCCTGATTCTGTGCAGTGCCTGGAGCAGCAGAACTAACCTTTTCTGGTCCTCAGAGGGTGCAGGTCAGAGCTTATCCTATGGAGTGGTGTAGAATCATACAACTGTTTCTGTTGGAGAAGACCTGCAAGACCATAGAGTCCAACTGTCAACCCCCAGGGCCATTAAACCATGCCCCCAAATGCCTGGTCCACGCAGTTCTTGAACACCTCAGGGCTGGGGACTCCACCACCTCCCTGGGCAGCCTGTTCCAACCCCTGAGCACTCTGGCAGCAAAGAAATTTTTCCAAACCTCCAACCTAAACCTCCCTTGGTGCCACTTCAGGCCATTTCTTCTCATCCTGTCACCAGGGAGATGAGACTGACCCCCACCTCACTCCAGCCTCCTTGCAGGGAGTTGTAGAGAGCCAGAAGCTTCCTTTTCTCCAGACTAACCAATCCCAGTTCCTTCAGCTGCTCTTCCCCAGCCCTATTCTCCACACCCTTCAACCAGCTTGTTGCCCTTTTCTGGGCCCCCTGCAGCCCCTCAATGTCCTTGTAGAGAGAGGCCCAAAACTGAACCCAGTATTTGAGGTGTGGCCTCACCAGTGCTGAGTACAGAGGGACAATGCCTTCTCTGGCCCAGCTGGCCACACTACTGCCTACCCAAGCCAGGATGCTGTTGGCCTCCTGGGATACCTGGGCACACACTGGCTCATCTTCAGCCAGCTGTCGACCAGCACCCCCAGGTCCTTGTCTGCCAGACAGCTTTCCAGCCACTCTGCCACAAGTCTGGAGCATTCATGGAGCTGTTGTGACCCAAGTGCAGCACTTGGCACTTGTGCATCTCCTGTTGCAGGAAGGGAAAAAAAAACCTTTTAAGTGATGCTGTAGCCACTGCTGCCTCATGCTGGTAGCTGTAGTACATTGCTAGACCCTGACTATGTTCTTGGATCCCTGCATCCTTTCTTAGTGGCAGCAGTTGCAGGAACGACTTGGAATGTGCAAATTACTGCAGTAAGGGAGGTTCTCCTCTCCCTCTAATCTGCCCTAGTGAGACCCCATCTTGAGTACTGCATTCAGCTGTGGGCTCCCCAGTTGAAGAGGGACAGGGATCTGCTGGAGAGAGTCCAAGGGAGGGCTGTGAGGATGATGAGGGGACTGAGCACTGCTTGATGAGGAGAGGCTGAGGGCCCTGGAGCTGTTTAGTCTGGAGAAGAGAAGACTGAGAGGGTATTGAATCAATGTTTATCAATATCTGAGGGCTGGGGTCGGGGTGGGGGGACACAGACTCTGCTCACTGCTATCTGGGACAGGACAAGGAGCAATGGATGGAAGCTGCAGCACAGGAGGTTCCAGCTCAACACAAGGGGCAACTTCTTTATTGGAAGTGTCCCAGAGCCCTGGCACAGGCTGCCCAGAGAGGCTGTGGAGTCTCCTTCCATGGAGCCTTTCAAGGTCTGTCTGGATGTGTTGCTGTGTGACCTGTGCTAGATTGTGTGGTCCTGCTCTGGCAGGGGGTTGGAGTGGATGATCTCTTTGGGCCCCTTCCAACCCCTGACATCCTGTGAGCCTATAAGCCTGTAAGGTGTCCAGTGGAACACTTGAATACTTCATGTGTCAGGTAACTTAGAACTCTACTTAATTGGTGTTCATACAACACATTTAATTATGGCCTACTACAAGGCAGGACATCATTACCTGCTCTCCAAAGGGTAATCTGTAATGAGCAAGGTTACCCTTACAGCTGATGATGTGAGATCATCTGTGAGTCATCAGCTGAAGTGACACACCCAAGGTCAGGCCTTATCTCTGTGTGTCCATGACAGCTCTTCAGTTCCAGGTAAGACTTTTGGTTGTCTCTTTAGTATGAACTTTGAGTGGTCAGCCTCAGCACAAGGGTCTTAATCATACCACAGAATGGTTTGAGTTGGGAGGGACCTCACAGCTCATCTAGTTCCATGGGCAGAGACATGTTCCACTAGATCAGGTTGCTCGAGGCCACATCTAGGCTGGCCTTAAACACTTTGAGGAAGGGGAATGAATTTGTTCATTAATAAAGGAATTAGCAATAGCAAGATTAAAATGAAAAGCTTGTGTACTTTCAGCTGATGTCTATTCATTTGTATAGATCACTCTAACAAATCTCAGACCTTCCCTAAATATAACAGTTGTTAAATTATGATAATCATGCAGCTATACAAAATGTCACCCTTTGGACCTCCTGTTCAGCAGAAATGCTAAGTGAAGTGCTAAGATGTGCTGCTGAACCCTTCCAGCTCACTCAGCAGAGACACCATCAGAGGATGGCTTCTAAGCAAGGGAAAAATGCACAACACAAATGGATTCCAACTGCATCTGAAGGAAAGGTATTGCTGGACAGGTGTCTTCTGCTGCTGTCCCCAAGGAAGAATGTGCTTAGACTTGCACACTAATAAACACTTTGTTTCATTTCTAATTTGGGGCTGTTTCCCACAAGATCAGCACAGAGTTCTTCTGTCTCCCTGATGGTTCTGAAGTCCCCTGTAAATCAAAACACTGCAAGCAATTTACAGCTTCCTCTGGTTTCAGCTGAATCTTGCTGCCTGCGCCTCCGATAACCACGGAGCTGATTTCCCTCCCTGAATGTCACACCAGCATTGGAATTTATTCCTGTCAGTGTTACACAAGCTCCTTACATTCTCTGTGACTTTCTCTCTTTGCATTTCAATAGTTGAGGACGAGGTTTCATGTCCTTCACGAGACGTGACAGATTTAACCAAGCTCTTTTAAGTGGCTCTCTAATTTCAGGCAGGTTTGCATGACACTGATGCTGTAATTCCAGACTACAATTCTGAGCTTTTTCATCACTTTTTGTAGCACACATTTCCATAACCTACTTGTATCATACAAAAGGAAAGAAAGAAAAAAACATTTCCTATGGCTTTTTTCTTTCCCTTTTTTGCCTGAAGATGTAATTTACCAATTGCAGCAAGCTCCCTTCTCCCTGTACAGAGGCAGAGTTGTCAGCACATGGAATGTGGGTTTCCTTCTGCATCCCTGCGATGTGTCTGGTGGCTGTAGGCAGAGAGAGCATTTCTGTCTGGGTGAAGTGGGTCTGATCCAATGCAGTATGACTCAGGTCTAGCTTGGCCAAGTCATATGGCCTCCAAGGGCTTTGTTTCCCTAGCTATAAGATGCAGATAATGTACTGGCCTTGTTTTAAAGTGACAGCAGATTTAGAGAGGTGAAGCACTCCTAAAAGAACCTTTCTTTTGGTCATGTCCTGCAGCCCTGGAGCTTGGTTAGGGTGGAACTATTTGTGCTTTCTAAAATATCTATCTGCTTTGTATCTATTTTTAGCAGGTGGCATGGATTTTGAGGCTCAAGGAAACACTTGCTTCCTGCCCTTGAGAGCAGCTCTCTCTCAGTGTTGACCCTTTCCAGCATCAAGCTGGCCAGATACTGGAGAGATTCTGGCATGACTCATCCTGGAGCTGCTCAGGGGAGCAGAATTGGAAGGCATGGAGATGTTCCCACTTCTGATCCCATTTCTGGCTGAGACTGAAATACCACATGTGGCTTAGTTTCTGTATCTCCTAAGCTGAAGACCAACTGGTCTTCACACACCTAACTCACAAACCTGCCTGGGGGCTTTAGAAGACAGCCTGATGCATAGCTCCAGATTACCTTGTGCAAGATACGACTCAGAACCATCGATATGAGAAACAGCAATTAACAAGGAACTCTCACTACTGCTCTCCTCAAGCTTCAATCCATTCCCTCTCATCCTGTCACTCCAAGCCCTTCAAAACATAGAATCATAGAATCAAGCACGTTGGAAGAGACCTCCAAGCTCACCCAGTCCAACCTAGCACCCAGCCCTGCCCAAGCAACCAGACCATGGCACTAAGTGCCCCAGCCAGGCTTGGCTTCAACACCTCCAGCCACACAGACTCCACCACCTCCTGGGCAGCCCATTCCAATGCCAATCACTCTCTCTGACAACAACTTCCTAACAACATCCAGCCTAGACCTGCCCTGGCACAGCTTGAGACTGTGTCCCCTTCTTCTGTTGCTGATTGCCTGGCAGAAGAGCCCAACCCCACCTGGCTACAGCCTCCCTGCAGGTAGCTGCAGACAGCAGTGAGCTCTGCCCTGAGCCTCCTCTGCTGCAGGCTGCACACCCCCAGCTCCCTCAGCCTCTCCTCATAGGGCTGTGCTCCAATCCCTCCCCAGTCTTCAGATACTGAAATAAAGCTCTAAGGTCTCCCTGGAGCCTTCTCTCCTCGAGGCTGAACAGCCCCAGCTCTTCTCAGCCTGTCCTCACAGGAGAGGTTCTCCAGCACTCTGATCATCTTTGTGGCCCTCCTCTAGACCCACTCCAGCAGGTCTATGTCTCTCTTGTGTTATGAGTTCCACAGCTGAATGAGAGTTGTGAAATACCAGAACAGGTAGCCCAGAGATGTGGTTGAGGCCTCATCCTTGGTAATACTCAAGGTCAAACTTGCTGTGGCTCTGGGTGACCTGCTCTAGTTGGAGGTGTCCCTGCTGCCTGCAGAGGGGTTACCTTTTAGGGTCCCTTCCAATCTGATGCATTCTGTGATTCTGTGTCAGATGAAGGATGCTAGCCTAGCTGTATTTCAAGTCTAATTCCATGTGTCCCCTATCAGGATTCCTCTTTCATGACCACAAAAAACATGCATATGCTCAATAGCTCTTCAGCAGTGGAGATGAAAGATTGGTATTGGAAGTGTTCAAGAAAAGCCTGGATGAGGCACTTGGTCCCATGGTCTGGTTGACTGGATAGGGCTGGGGGATAGGTTGGACTGGATGAGCTTGGAGGTCTCTTCCAACCTGCTTGATTCTGTGATTTTATGATTCTATGATTCTATTGTTTGACAGCAGTTTGGATGTGCCTGCAACTTTTTCAGCGCTCAAAATGAGATCAAATTTTTACATGTCACAGAGTCACAGACTGCCAGGCTGGAAGGGATGCCAAGGCTCATCTGGGCCAACATTTCTAGGTGATGGTGGAGTTGAAATGAGCTGCCCCAGCACTCTGGCAAGCTGAGTCTTGAAACTGTCCAGTGTAGAGAAATCCACTGCTGACCCTGGGAGATGATTGCAATGTCTGACTGCTCTCTGGGGAAAACATTTTCTTCTGCACTCCAATGGGAATCTCCCCAGCAGTCACTTGTCCTCATCACTCCTTGTGTTTTCCAGGGCACTCTCTGTAAAAAGGGAGTCTCCCCCTCCTGGTAGCCATCCTTTATGTCCTGGTCCACGGCAGTAAGGTCTCCCCTAAGCTTTTTCTTCTCAAGGCTGAACGAACCCAGCTCTCAACCTGTCCTCACGAACTAACCAAACTCTCTAAGGAGCACCACATTAGAACCATTACATTAGAATTGTTCTCTACCAAGCCTTGATGCCTTGTGAAAGGGTTTCATGAGGAGTCAACCTCCTACACAGGGATTAAATCTGCAAACATCTCTGTATCAGGTATAGACACATGAATCAAGGCTGTGCAAATGGATGCAGACAGTCATCTTCTAGAAATGGTTACAGTTCTCAGCTTCAGCTCTGAGTGGGAGGCTGTTATTGAAATAATTTCCTCCCATGGAGAGGAACAACATACGTATTTTGTCTTGCCAAAGAGGACCAGAGAGGAGAACCACATGTCTGGGACTTGGAGAAAGAGCCTGGAGCCCAGATCTGTGCAACACCTGAAAGCATTCACAGAATCACAGCACTGGTTTGGTTGGAAAAGACCTCCAAGATCATCAAGTTCAACCATCAACCTAACACTACCAAGGCCATTTGGGTGGTTCAGAGGACAGCCTGGGCTCAGCAGTCTGCAGAGCCTATCTGCTCCTGGAGAGGACAACACTGGATACTGCTAAGGGAGTGTAGGGTATTCTACAGATGGTGAGACACTGGAATAGGTTGATCAGGGAGGCTGTGGATGTCCCCTCCCTGGAGCTGTTTCAAGGCCAGGCTGGATGAGGTCTTGAGCAACCTGGGCTAGTTGAAGGTCTCTCTGCCCATGGCAGGGAGGTTGGAACTCGGTGGTCTTTGAGGTTCCTTCCAACTCAAACCATTCTGTGATTCAATGATTCATCCTACAACTGCCTCTGATAAGACATCTTCATTAGAGATAGCCTACATTAAAAGCCAAAAATCCAACCCACAACACAGGCCTAGGAAAGGTGTCCAGGAACAATGCAGCCTCCTGACCACTTGTGAAGTTTCATGTGTCTGGCTGCCCTGGGAGAAAAAGCAGGCTAAAAGCAGAATGTTTCCTGAGCTAAGCAATGTTTGTTCCCACATCTTCTAGGAGAGAGTGGATTGTCCCTGGCTTTCAACTGGAAGCTAGAAACACACCATCCTTTGTTCTTTCACCTCTCACGAGAAAGTCACACAGACTGAAGCTTTGCTCAGCAAATACATTAAGGTTTTTTACTTGACAGTTTTATCTTCATATTAGCTGCCTCTCTCTCAGCAGCACGGTGGATGAAGACTGTTACTTTGCTGCACTTCACCCTTTCCTTGCTAGGGAAAAAACTCCCCCAAACTACCACAGAACCACAGAATTAACCAGATTGGAAAAGACCTCTAAGATCATCAAGTCCAACCTATCAATTAACCCTTCTAATGAACTAAACCATGGCACTAAGTGCCTCATCCAGCTTCCTTTTAAACACCTCCAGAGATGGTGATTCCACCACCTCCCTGGGCAGCCCATTCCAGTGCCAATCACTCTTGCTGTGAAGAATTTGTCCCTAATGTCCAGCCTAAACCTGCCCTGATGCAGTTTGAGACTGTGTCCCCTTGTTCTGTCACTGGGTGCCTGGGAGAAGAGACCACCCCCTGCCTGGCTATAACCTCCTTTCAGGTAGTTGTAGATAGCAATGAGGCCTCCCCTGAGCCTCCTCTTCTCCAGGCTGAACAACCCCAGCTCCCTCAGCCACTTGTTGTAGGGCTGTGCTCCTGCCCCCTCACCAGCCTTGGTGCCCTTCTCTGGACACGTTCAAGCACCTATATAAAACCATAAGCACTGAGTAGATTTCAAAGACAGAGTTGCAGACTCAACAGGTACTGTCTGTTAGTGGAGAACTGAAGTTCAAACATTTCAAGGCTTCCTGTTTCTCCTTACCCTCTGTACTACTTGCTGTGTGGAGCTGTTCAATCACAGCAGCTACAGCCTGCTCACTGCCTGTGTCTGTTTTGAGTAATCACAAAAATGCAACCAACTTCACCTTTTGTATTTGACCTCAGCAGACTCTCACTTAAAATTTGCATGTCTCTTTCCTGTGTTTTGCAAGAGTTCTGCAGCTGCTGAGACTGGTCTGGGTGGATGCCAGTACATCAAGGCCTGGGCTCAACTCTTAGGCTTGCAGTTACCCCAACATAAATATATTTAGTGTCACCCTCTTGGCTAAGTGCTGTTTTAGGCATTTGTTTGGGAGGTGAGTAGGCAGAAGGAATTTAAAGGCTGCTGCCTTCTCATTTTAGGGAAGCAAACTCCAAGAGCTGGCCCAGAATGTCTCCTTCTCTGCCAGCAGCAGCATCTGGGAGGGGCACAGGCAGCAAAAGCACTGCTGGCCTTGTTGCCCCGGTGCAGCCTTCCCTCTGAGGAGGATGTGAGCTTCACTCCTCATGTTCACTGACACCTTGTCTGCTGTCACCACCACAAGGCTGATGTCTCTCTAATAGTGGTGTCTCCCTAATAGTGGTGTCTCCCTTAGGACAGCTGTTCACACAGCCTTTAAAGTGAATGCAGAGGACACACTTAGGACTTCCTTCCCCATCTGTCAAGAAAAATTGATCTCCCCCTACTCAGGCAGACTACCTTTTAGAAGCACCACCTCTTGCCACTGCAACTAATTAAGAAGCAAGCACAGATGGCTTGGTAAGTGACTTAATTTGGAAGCAGCTGATTAGAAGAGTCCCATTGTAAGTAACAGTTCAATACCTGGCATCTAGAACTAACCTGATCAGCAGCTCTTCTCACAGCTCACCTGCCTCTGGAAATGCCATCTGTGTGCTGTGGCCAGGTATGGCAGCTTTACTGTAAATACATGTCTTAAGCAAAGGAGACAGCAAAACTCAGCTGGCCTGACACAAAACACCAACCACCAGCTACACAGAGCTCTGTTCACATGGCATGTCAGAAAAGCATGAAAGCAACCACAAACCTTTGAGTTCGTGGTCACCATCAGCACACAGAAACACATCTCCAGTCGTTGCCTTAGGCTCTGACTTGCTCAGTGCCATGAACCATTACCAAAAACCCTCCAGAACTTCCAAACCCTTTTCTCTTCAGCAAACACACAGCTCTGCCACTTCCCTGACACTTCAGGACAAGGTGTTGTGATCCCTTTTAAACAACACCACCAAAATAAGTGTCAGAAAAATCAATGTCACTACAGATCACTGGGATTTGTCATCATTTATTGCAGTCAGCTGCAGGAGTAGTAAAGTTTTATAACAGTCTAAGGTTCTTTCCCAACATCTGCTACCAGAAAGGGTAATTTTGCTCTGATCCAATTATATCATAAACCTTTGTGGTTTAATTTCATCAAATCAGGTTTGAAAGCCCTTCCAAACGAGGCAATACACAGCAAATGTTTTAACTGTAGAGTGCAACTTTATGTATTTGGTATTAAAGTGATTACAGAGCAATTCCTTCAGGCAATAAAGGCTGCATCATTTTAACAGTGCACCAAATCTGTGCAAACTAGCAGAAACAAGTTCAACCTCAGAAAAAGAAAGCACAACATCCAGCTTTTTAGGAGAGGAAGTTAAAGAGAGAAGCAGGCATCACAGAATTATGGAATGGTTTGGGTTGAAAGAGATCATTGAGTTCCAAATCCTCTGCCATGGGCAGGGGCATCTCCCACTAGCTCAGGTTGCTCAAGGCCTCATCCAGCTTGGTCTTGAACACCTTCAGGGAGGGGGCATCCACAACCTTCCATGGCAACTTGTTCCAGTGTCTCCCTACCCTCACTGTAAAGAATTTCTTCCTAATCTCCAGTCTAAATCTGCCCTCCTCAAGCTTCAATCCACTGCCTCTCATCCTGTCACCACAAGCCCCTGTAAAAAGTCTCTCCTCAGCTTTCTTGTAGCCCCCTTTAGGTACGGGAAGGCTGCTCTAAGGTCTCTCTGCAGCCTTCTCTTCTCCAGGCTGAACAGGCACAGCCTGTTCCCATAGGGGAGGTCCTCCAGCCCTCTGATCATCTTTGTGGCCTCCTCTGGACCTGCTTCAAGTCTGATGTCCTTCTTGTGCTGGGGGCACCAGAACTGGATGCAGTGCTGCAGGAGGGGTCTCACAAGAGCAGAGAGACAGAACCCCCTCCCTGTCCTGCTGCTCTCAACGCTTCTGATCAGCCCAGGACACAGCTGCCTTCTGGGCTGCAAGTGACCACTGCTATCTCATATTGAGTTTGCCATCAACTGAGACCCTGAAGTCCTTCTCCTCCAGACTGCTACTGAACCACTCCTCATCCAGCCTGGATTTGTGCTACAGCACTACAAGGATTTGCTTAGAAAGGCTGAAATTTTTCCCTTTGTCTTGCAGAAATATAACAGAAAAAGGATCCAACCCCTGCTGCTTTACACTAACAGAGACCTACAAAAATAGATTCCAGCAGTATTTGTGATAAAAACATTTCTGTGGCTAATCTAATGCCTTATGCCACAAGCCTAATGCTGTAAGTCAAGGAATTGCTCATATTAATCACTTGGGAAGAGCAGGAAGACAGCAGTGAAAAAGTGCTGAAATGCTTCTTTCCTAACTGCAGACACTGCAAGAAAACAGACCAGAAATGATGCTTTGTGCCCTGTGCTATCACTGCATGCAAACCATGATCACTTTTGATAGATGCCATATGAGATTTTACTGAACCATAGATTCACAGAAGCAGTTTGGCTGGAAGAAATCTTTAAGGTCAAGTCCAACCATTACCTAACTCTACCAAGTCCAGTGCAGCACCACAGGATCTTATTTTTGACTTCATTATTACCAGTGCTGCTCTTTTTTGGCAAACACCAGCTTGCCAGACCATACAAAAGGCCCTTTAGCATCCACTCTTTTGCTGTTGCCTGCTATTTCCCCAGAATGTAGAGGAACCAGATGAAGTTCAACAAGGACAAGTGTAGACTCCACCAGTACAGTCTGGGAGGTGATCTGCTGGAGAGCAGCCCTGTGGAGAGGGACCTGGGGGTCCTGGGGGCTAACAAGTTAACCACAGCACAGCAATGTGCCCTGGTGGCCAAGAAGGCCAATGGGATGCTGGGGTGTATTAGGAGGAGTGTGTCCAGCAGATCAAGGGAGGTTCTCCTCCTCCTCTACTCTGCCTTGCTGAGACCTCATCTTGAGTACTGCCTTCAGTTTTGGGCTCCCCAGTTGAAGAGGGACAGAGATCTGCTGGAGAGAGTCCAGCAGAGGGCTTCAAGGATAATGAGGGGACTGGAGGGCATGGCTGATGAGGAGAGGGACCTGGGACTTTTTAGTCTGGAGAAAAGAAGACTTAGAGGGGATTTGATCAATGTTTATAAGTATCTGAAGGATGCCAGGAGAGGGGGGGACAGGCTCTGCTCACTGCTCCCTGAGATAGGAGAAGGAGCAACGGGTGTAAGTTGCAGCAAAAGAGGTTCTGCCTCAATACAAGGGGCAACTTCTTGACTGTAAGGGTCCCAGAGCACTGGCACAGGCTGCCCAGAGAGGCTGTGGAGTCTCCTTCTCTGGAGCCTCTCAAGGCTTGTCTGGCTGTGTTGCTGTGTGACCTGAGGTAGATTGTGTGGTCCTGCTCTGGCAGGGGGGTTGGAGTAGATGATCTCTTTGGGCCCCTTCCAACCCCTGACATCCTGTGATCCTATGTTCAGTTTCTTACTTTTTACTGACACATTCCCTAACCACATTATGCAAATACTCAGTGGCTTGGCACTAGCTTGGCAGGTGGCAATTCAAAGGGCCTGGGAAAGCAAGGCTGGTTTGTTACATGCCAAAACCCAAAGCTCTGCAGCCAGGGAGAACTGCAGCTGCAGTCTGTGCCGAAGGTGACAATTAGAATTGAAAATCAGGAATGTGAGGAAGTGGCACTAGGTAAGGTGTGCTGGGAAGGGTAAAGCCTGGTAGGAGAAGATAATGAGCTCACGTGAGAAGCTGTGGGTAAGGAGAGGAAGGTTTAGCATGAAAAAGTATCTGTGGTAGCATTGCTGCCTCTTCGCTAATTAAGATGTTCAGCCTGTTAATAACACTGCAGAAAAGGCAGAAGTTCCCAATTAAAATTTCTGCTTCCTGTTTGGAAAGGTAGTGTGGGATGAGTGTTTTCCAAGTCACCACACCAATTGCAGAAGCAGAAAACTAGCAGAAGTATTTTAATGAGCAGCCTATCTGCAAGCTGAGAGATGGCTGACCCAGCGCATCTTCGGCTAGCTGGAAACATCACTTACCCTGGGAAACCAAACTGCTGCCTTGCAGAAAGGAAGCTGGGGTGAAGTTCTGGGCCCCTCAATTCAAGAGAGATGTTGAGGTGCTGGAAGGTGTCCAGAGAAGGGCGACAAAGCTGGTGAGGGGCCTGGAACACAAACCCTATGAGGAGAGGCTGAGGGAGCTGGGGGTGTGCAGCCTGGAGAAGAGGAGGCTCAGGGGTGACCTCGTTGCTGTCTACAACTACCTGAAGGGAGGTTGTAGCCAGGTGGGGGGTGGCCTCTTCTCCCAGGCAACCAGCAATAGAACAAGGGGACACAGTCTCAAGTTGTGCCAGGGAAAGTATAGGCTGGGTGTTAGGAGGAAGTTCTTCACAGAGAGTGATTGGCATTGGAATGGGCTGCCCAGGGAGGTGGTGGAGGCACCATCCTTGGAGGTGTTCAAGAAAAGACTGGCTGAGGCACTTAGTGCCATGGTCTGGTTGACTGGATAGGGCTGAGGGATAGGTTGGACTGGATGAGCTTAGAGGTCTCTTCCAACCTGGTTGATTTCTATGATTCTATGAACCAGGTAGAAATGTAGACCAGGTTCCAATACTCAAACCATGCTGCAGAATGCTTCCAGAAAAGCAAAGATTCAAAATGTCACCAGCACTGATTAACAGCTGCTGTGGAACCCAGGATTTGGTTAAAACTCACTTTGCTCTCCAAGGAGGTATTTGGTTGGTAATAGTGTAACTGAACGGACACAGTGCTTCTGCAGAGCAGGACTGCAGTGACTCAAACACTCAGAGGTAGCATGAGACTATGGCAGTACAACACCCACTGTGCCACAAGCTGGCAGATCTCAAGAAGCTCCCTCACCCACTGCACACTGAGTGAGCTCTAGGGAGGTTGTACAGATTTGTGATAGAATCACAGAACACTTCTGGATGGAAAAGACCTTTACGATCAAGTCCAACCATTCTCCACCTCAGGCTGGTGCTAAACCATCTCTCTCAGCACCACATCTCTGTGGCTTTTAAGCAATAGGGATTCAAGCACCTCCCTGTTCCAGTCTTTGAACCAGGACTAACACACTTTGATTGCTCTAATAAAATCATGCCAAAGGCAAAGCTGGGCAAAGCCATGATCTTACATAGCACATCAAGTAGAGCCACCTTTCATTCAGGTATGACAGCAAAAAGATAAACCATCCACACAGGGAAAAGAAATGAGGCCAGAAAACAGGATATTGTCCTGGGCTCCCCAAGAAACTTTTCATAGGATGGGTTGGAAAGGTCCTTAGAGATCATCCATCTCCAACCCTCCTGCCATGGGCAGGGACACCTCCCACTAGCCCAGGTTGCTCAAGGCCTCATGCAAGCTGGCCTTGAACATCTCCAGGCAGAGGGCATCCACAGCCTCCCTGGGCAATTTGTTCCACCACCCTCACTGTAAAGAATTGTCTCCCCACTCTCACTGTAAAGAATTCCTTCCTAATCTCCAGTCTGAATCTCCCCTCCTCCAGCTTCAATCCATTCTCAGTTGTAATGGCCACTGTGAGGCTGTGGCAAAAGCAGCTAAAAGGAATCATCAATAGGCAAGCTGGAATGTGTAGAGTAAGAGAGGCTGGAACATCAGCAAAACACCAGGAAGGGATGAAGAAAACATTTGAAGACTAGAGATCCACTTGCCCAGGTCCTCAGAAAGAACCTGCAGAGAAGCAGAGCCTATGTTCACACACTTCAATAATGACAGCTTATTGTTATTAGGAGGCACCCACACAAGTGGTAGATTTAGACTCTACTACAGTGTTTACAACTAGGCAAATTCCTGAACGAAGAACTGAGCTCAGTTTGACTGAAATTTCGATTCCAGACCTGTAGGATCAGGCCAGCTAACATCCTTGAGGCCCCTTTAACCAGGTGTCAGGAAACAAGGTTATTTTTCCCTAGGTAGCCTTTAGCCAGATTTCCACCTCTGAAGCAAACGACAACACAAGGAACAGGCAATGAGCAAGGCTGTATGAACAGCGCTTCAGAATCACACACAGAGCACCCCTACAATCACCAGCTGACATGCCTGGAATTAAGTCCCTGCTTCCATCATAACATTTACAGCCATCACTCTGAGTCAAAGTGGAGTTTCCATCTCCATAGAGGACAGAAGCCCCAGCCTGCTCCAATGGAGACAGAGGGGCTGGCTCCACTAAGTCAGCAAGCACCAATCTCCTCAGAGGTGGCTCTAATTTTGATGAGCAGTACCAGGCTCATGAACTGTAAACCTTCCACCACCTTGAATACCACATCCACCTCCGGTATCCATATCATAAGAGAGACACAGAGCTGCTGGAGTGAGTCCAGGAGGCCACAAAGATGATCCAAGGACTACAGCACCTCTGATGTGTGGACATGCTGAAGGAGCTGGGGTTGTTCGGCCTGAAGAAGCCTCCAGGAGGACCTCCAGGAAGCCTATAGGAAGGCTGGAGAGGGATTCTTCACAGGGGTGTCTAGCAACAGGACAAGGGTGAATGGTTTGAAGCTGAGGGAGAGTAGGGTTAGACTGGATCAGTACACAAAGCAAGTAACAGCTCCAAAATGTGAACTGCAGAGTAGTGTTTATTTACATAACATCCCTTCAAAAATCCACCACAAGCATGACAGAAAGGAGAAGCTTCCAAACAAACCAAGGGGGGCTTTTCTGTACCTTTTATTGTTCAACAACCAGCAGTATTTCATCAGCAGTACAGACACATTTACACATTAAAAATCTATACAGCGTCCTTTTCGCTCCCAGTCTCCGTACCGTGTAGGTTCAGGGCCTTTTGGTCCACCCCTCTCTTTTGTAACAGGATTGATCCCATCAGGGAACTCTAAAATGACAGAGAAATTTCATCACAATGCCCACAATGTTAGAATGCTGACAAGCACAACAATGCCAGAGTCACAGAACTGTCAAGATTGGAAGGGACCTCAAGCATCATCCAGTTAATGCCCCTGCCATGGGCACAGACACTTCACACTAGACCAAGTTGCCCAGAGCCACATCCAGCCTGGCCTTTAAATCATCCAGGTATGAGGCTTCCACCACGAGCCACATCCAGCCTGGCCTTTAAATCATCCAGGGATGAGGCTTCCACCACCTCCCTGGGCAAGCTGTTCCAGCATCTCACCACCCTCATGGTGAAGAACTTCTTCCTAACATCCAATCTGAATCTTCTCATTTATAGTTTTGCTACATTCCCCCAGCCCTATCACTACCTGATACCCTAAGAAGTCCCTCCCCAGCTTTCTTGGAGCCTGCCTTCAGTTACTGGAAAGCCACCATAAGGTCTCCTTGGAGCCTTCTCTTCTCCAAGCTGAACAATTCCAGGTCTCAACCTGTGACGTCTGCCTCTCAGGTTCATTTCCAAATGCAAACCCAATTCTCTTTTCTTTTTAAAAGGCAGCCTCGAGTCAAACATTTCCCACAGTCAGGCAAAAGTCATTTCAGAGCTTTTTTCATCTGACTACAGCCAGCAACATAAATCATCATATTCAGTTATGCAAATAAAAAAGCAACTCCATGCCCACAGGCACTAAAGCCCCAGCTTCTCACAAACTCACAGCAAGAACTCGTGTCCCTCAGGTATGCTGACTGCCTGTTTGCTACAGCTAAAGCATCAAGTCACACTCTGCAATTGCTCAGGGGGTCCAATTTTAAGCACTCAGGTTTTAATTTTAGCTTGAATTTCAGTCAAGATTCTGTTCCTCTGTTTAAAACATCACATTTTCATGGATGCTGAAGAAGAAAGCACATTGATATTCATCAACACCATACTAGATACTACAATCACAGAAGATACTGCAAGATCTCAAATAGCTAAATTAGACTTTTTAACCTTCTAAAACTTAAATCTAAGCCCACTAAGTCTGAGTCTGGAGGACAGGTCTTGTGAGGACCAGCTGGAGCTGGAGAAAAGGAGGCTGTGAGGAGACCTTCTCACTCCACTGCTCCCTGCAATGAGGTTGGAGCCTTCTCCCTACTGAGAAGTGACAGAATGAGAGGAGTTGACCTCAAATTGTACCAGGGGAGGTTTAAGTTGGTTATCAGAAGAAACCTCTTGACTAAAAGGTTTCTCAAAGATTGGAACAGGCTGCCCAGGGACGTGGTTAAATCCTCATCTGTGCAAGTGTTTAAACACTGCAGAGATGTGGTGCTGAGGGACGTGGTTTAGCACCAGCCTCACCAGTTAATTAATGGACTGGATGACCTTAAAGGTCTTTTTCAACCAAAATAGTTCTTTGATTCTAAGTCACAGGTTTGCCTTTTCAGAAGAGAAGACTTTTTAAAAGTGGGGTGTGAATGGGACTCTCAGATCCACCCTGGGTGACCCTGTTTTGGCACAGGGGTTGGACACTGACACTGTGATGTCTCTGATAAGCCATATGCTTATCTTACACATCAGCAGTACTTCTGTCTCCATCACTCTACTTGTTCATGCCATCTACTGTAATGCCAGGAGGCTACCTGCAGCTTGCAGCTAACATCCTTATAGCACTCTGTGCTCCCTTACTCAGGGTCTCCACTCAAAGAATCATAGAATCAACCAAGTTGGAAGAGACCTCCACGATCATCCAGTCCAACCTAGCACTCAGCCCTATCCAGTCAATTAGACCATGGCACTAAGTGCCTCATCCAGTCTTTTCTTGAACACCTCCAGGGACGGTTCCTCCACCTCCTCCCTGGGCAGCCCATTCAAATCCAATCACTCTCTCTGTGAAGAACTTCCTCCTAACATCCAGCCTATACTTACCCCGGCACAACTTGAGACTGTGTCCCCTTGTTCTATTGCTGGTTGCCTGGGAGAAGAGGCCACCCCCCACCTAGCTACAATATCCCTTCAGGCAGTTGTAGACAGCAGAGTCTGAGTAGTAACTCAGGTCACCTATGCTACACCATGGCCACCCCACTTGGCATCGCCCAGCCATGAAGTGCTTTTTGGCACAGCACCACCCTTGTCCGGACGCTCTCTCACCCTGCAGCTGACTGCAGGGCTCCCTGAAGCTCCCTGTACCCCACACCTTGCCTTAGCCAGGCTGACTTCCAGTCTCCCATACACTGCCTAACTCTGGGCTCTCTCAGTCAGATCCCCAACTCAGCCCTCGTGAGCAACACCAGAGGTTTACAATGAGGAAAGACAAGAGAAGGCTTGGAGAGCAGAGGAAAAGGAGAGTGATGGAGGGGACTCCTGCAGCTACAGGCCATACAGAGTGACACATCAGGATGCCTGCTTCAAAATACACGCTGGCCGGGGTAGGTGCACCTGAGCACCTCTGGCAGAATGAGGAGCACAAACAGATCTCATATTATTCTGTAGATGTCACCATCCCAACATCCAGGCACTGCTGATGTACTGACAGTGGATGCAGAAGAAAAAATTCCTCACCATAGCTACACAGCTGTGGGAATTCAAATAGCCAGCTGGAAACTCTTGTTTCCTAATTACACAACAGGCAGTCAGCACTCAACCAACTACTGCTGGTGTTACGACTTAAAAACATCCAGGTGCAGCTAAATTTAAAGCCTGAAGAAACCTTGAGCTCTAAATGCAGAACACCTCAACAAGAAAAAGCAAAAGATAATCATTATGCATTTATTTTAAATGAAGCAGTGAGGGCATTTCTTTTCCTGGGAATAAAAGGGCAAGAATTAAATAGCTGCTTGCACAGTAACTCCAACTCTGAGTCAGTTCTCAAGTGAGTCACAATCTGAAATTGCCTGCAACCATTTTCAGAGATGATACTATAATTTTTCAGTGGTTTTTTATGTCACTTGGATATTTGGTAGTAATCTATTAATGTACTGAAAAAGCTCATCCTAGAGACTTTGAAATTAATCAAACTGGGTTATCACCAGTGGTGAACAGCAGCAGAACATCACACCATGCTGAATAAGAGAAAGGGCAACTACAAGTTTTAGTTAAAACAGCTCATTAAAAAGAATTTATATCTTTCTCCTGAGGAAAATAAAAAGTAGTACGTTTTTTTAGTGACTTCTGCCTCAGTCTCATCAGCTTCTCTGAATGCAGCTCCATGAAGGCAACACAAACAGCAGGTTGTTAGGTCTCCCTGGGCCCCATCTCAGAATCATAGAACCATAGAATCCAGCAGGTTGGAAGAGAGCTCCAAGATCATCCAGTCCAACCTATCCCCCAGCCCTGCCCAGTCAACCAGACCACGTCACTAAGTGCCTCATGCAGTCTTGTCTTGAAGACCTCCAGGGACGCTGGCTCCACCACCTGCCTGGGCAGCCCATTCCAATGCCAATCACTCTCTCTGACAACAACTTCCTCCTAACACCCAGCCTATACTTTCCCTGGCACAACTTGAGACTGTGTCCCCTTGTTCTATTGCTGGTTGCCTGGGAGAAGAGACCAACCCCTACCTGGCTACAGTGTCCCTTCAGAAGTGCTCAGTAAATCCAGTACCTGTTACTGCTTTTCCAAACACCACTGCAAGACTGAGAGAAAGCCTGACCATGAAACAGAGCATGACTCAGAACAGGCTTTATGGGTAGTAAAATTAGCTGCTTTCCTCAGGAGTTTATGACTGCCATGTACAGCTGGAGGATAGACCAGCAGCAATGACATTTCTCAGCATCATGCAATGGGTTATGGCAGGTATCTGAGCCCCAGCCTTGCTCAAAGTAAGGCTAAGTCATGCAGGAAAATGTTGCTGTCTCCAAGAGCAGAGGGGTCACAGATTCCCCAGGTGACTTGTTAACAGCGATTGACCAGCTTGGTCTCAAAGACTTTTCCCCTCATATGCCATTGGCTCCAACTTGTGCCCACTGCCCTGTCTTGATGCTTCTAATGAGAGCCAAAAGCTTCAGAAGTGAACCTGAGGAGTGCTGAATGCCCACCCGCTTCCCTCAGACTGTGACCAGCTGAGTCTTGTCTTCAAAGCACATCTGTTGGCTTTGCACAACTTAACTTACTTTCCAGGGGCTCCCTCTCTAGACTGGACTCCTCTGGTTCATCAAATCTCCCTACTGGCAGCTTCGGTTTCTTAAGTGGTTGCTTAGCAGGTTGAGGTCTTCCTCCTGACTTAGTGCTGGTGCTCCTCAGAGAGCTGCAAAGCAGCGCTGCCCCTAGCAAACAAACAGAGAGAAGCAGCATTCATGTGAGAGTTTAACACTGAACAGCTCCATGAGTGTTGAGAGCACCTCTGAAAACCCCTCGCTTCAGACAGCAGAGGACAAGAAAACAAATCCCCAATATTAGTTGAACATTCAACTGCCAAACACCCAAGAAATCAGCACAGATAACTATTTTTGGCCCTGGAAACATATGCAGGCAAAAATGGTGTTAGTTGTGTAACTCAGTTCATATAAATAGTGTACTTTAAATGGCTGAAACTTATCTTCACTGCTATCTTCTTGCATTTGGGACTCTGAATAGTAATTATGCTAGCATAGACTGGGACATTCTGTTTTCCCAGAGAAAAGTCCTAACCTCCCCCAAGAAGCCTGTCGATTTCCAGCCCTTGGCTCCTTTCCAGCAGCTTTGGAGTCAGAGAAAAGCTTCTGCTTTCCCCCAAAGTTAAAAAAACCCAAACCAAATGTTGTTGTTCCCTTAGTAACAGTGCTTCCAGAATGCTGGTAGAGAATGGTTGGGTTTCCCTTATGATGGGAAAAGAATTCAGCCAGCAGGACAAACTTGAAGCACACTTTAAGTTCCATTATGTAACTGCATTCAAATCACAGAATTTTCAGGGTGGGAAGGTGCCTCAAGGATCCAACCCCCCTGTCATGGACAGGGACACTTCCCACTAGATGAAGTTGCCCAGAACCACATCCAGCCTGGCCATAAAAATATCCAGGGATAAGGTTTGACCACCTCCCTGGGCACCCTGTTCCAGTATCTCACCACCCTCATGGTGATGAACTTTATCCTAACATCCAATCTGAACCTCCCCTAGCTTGGATTCATTCCCTCCCAGTCCTGTCACTACCCGACACCCTAAAAAGTCCCTCACCAGCTTTCTTGTGGCCCCCTTAACATAATGGAAGGCCACAATAAAGCCTCCTTGGAGCATTCCCCTCTTCAAACTGAATCACCCCCAACTCTTTCAGCCTGTCCTCAAAGGATAGGAGCTCCAGCCCTCTGATCATCCTCATGGCCCTTCTCTGGACATGCTCCAGCTCCAATTCAAAGCATAACCTTTGGCATTTTTTTTTCCTCTTTCAAGCCCTACTAACGTTTTGTTTTAATGTAAATACAAGCCTCCATGTAGGGAAACCTACTAATATCCACACTCAAGCTTGCTCAAAAAAATGGAGGTGCACAGCTATCCATTTGTAATTCCAGAGTCATAACCAATCAAACCTTCCTCATGAAGCTCTCCCCAAATGACTGATATTGCTGCAGCTGGTTAAAAAGCACACAGTGCCCACAGAGTACCCTGTAAAACCATTTCAGCTGTGGACACTTGCCTAAAGCAGCTCTGACTTCACTGAAGGAGGAAGATACAGCCACAAATCCTCCCTGCGCCTGCCTGGCCGCAAGGCACTTGAAAGAACCTTTATCGTACCTTGCTGAAGAGCATCAGGACACCTTCTCAGGCAGCAGGGATTTGACTCACCAGCCAACAATGCAGTTGCATTCCCAGAATCTGCATATTCATGTATTCTAAACTACCACAACCTTAGCATGAAACCCTCCAGCCACATAAACTGTGTTATGCCTGCCAGCTGTTGCCAATGGCCCAAAGGAATCAGTTATTTCCTTTCTGGCTTTGCACAGACCACAGTGGAGCAACAACAGTGAAGAATCTCATCTTTATGCATACATTGGATCTCTCCACTCTTGCCAAGCATCTTGTCACACCAGCAAGCTGGAAGAGTAGCCAATACATTAAATCAAAGCTGATACCCTAGTCCAAGGTCAGAAAAGTCAGATTTAAGGCACTGATATGAAATTGATTCTCTCAGTCAGCAAATGCAAAATTCATTCTGCTGTTTGCTGTACTTGATCTTGTTGACCAAGACAGAGCACTCTTGACACAAAGGTGGCCAAAGCTCAACACTAAGCACCTCTGGAGGTGAAATTCATGATTATCAGTAAACCACATTCTACAAACTGATCTTTGACTCCCTCATCCTTAGTCATCCAGTTTTTTAATCCTATAGCTGAATTTGGAAAGAAGGTGAAAATTCCAAGTTGTTACATCTGCTGCACAGCTAACATCCACCACACCCAAGTCTTCTGCAGTGGTCCACAGACCATGATATATGCAGGCTACTTTATTTGTCCTCCAGCCTCAGTTCTTCCACAGGTAAACCTCCTGCATTTTCTCACAGAAAAGGGCACAGAATTGTAACAGCACAGAAAGAAAACTTCTGGAATCAAGTGACAGCAGGCCTGCAGTATCAGAAAAAAAACATTAATAGCTAGAAAATATTAATACACAGAATGCTATTACCAGGAAAGCACATCAATGGATAGTATTCCAGAACATCTGGAGTCAGTCATGAGGTTTGAGAGCAGTAGGCCTGCAGTTATCAGAGAAATAGTACCTAGAAAATATGAGCCCCTGGATCATTAATAGCAGGAAATAGAAACATCTAATAACCCAGAACTGCTGTAACCAATAATGAGGTTTGATAGCAGTGGGCCTGCAATACCAGAAAACACAGTACCTAGAAAATTAGAGTATCTGGAATATTAACAGCAGCAAACAGAAACATACAATAGCCCAGAACTTCTGTGATCAATAATGAGGTTTCATAGAACCAAGCAGGTTGGCAGAGAGCTCCAAGCTCAGCCAGCACAACCTAGCACCCAGCCCTGGCCAACCAACCAGACCATGGCACTAAGTGCCCCAGCCAGGCTTGGCTGCAACACCTCCAGCCACACAGACTCCACCACCTCCCTGGGCAGCCCATTCCAATGCCAATCACTCTCTCTGCCAGGAACTTCCTAACAACATCCAGCCTAGACCTGCCCTGCCACAACTTGAGACTCTGTCCCCTTGTTCTGGTGCTGGGTGCCTGGCAGCAGAGCCCAACCCCACCTGGCTACAGCCTCCAGTGGGTCTGCAATATCAGAAAGGTTAATATCTAGGGAAGATAAACGACTAACACATTAGTATCAGAAAACACCTAACATTCCCCAACTTCTGGGATTCACAGTAAGGTTTGACAGCAGTTAAGTTTGCAGTATCAGGAAAACGATTACAGTAAAACAGCGATATACAGACTGTTGGTGTAAGGGTTCAGGTACAGCATGCCAGAACCTCTGCAATCAACAGCGAGGTTTTGACAGCGCCCAGTTTGCAGTATCGGGGGAAAGATTAATCTGGAGAACCCCCCGAAAAACACAGAAAGCGGCAAAGCTGTAAAATAAATGAGGGAGACGGAGGGCATGGAAGGAACACAACTGTGTCGTCCGCCCCCGCCCCTGGGCCATGCCGCGGGCGGGAGAAGCGGAGCGCACCCCGCGGGGCTGCACCCGCCGCCATCTTAGGCACCCCTCGGCAGCCCCACCGCACCGGCAGCCGCCCCTCCGGCGCCAGGAGAGGGGACACAGCAGAGGAGCCCCTCCGCCCGCAAAGCCAGGCCCCTCCCGTCCTCCGCCCGCCGCTTACTCGCTGCTCTGGGCGCTCCGAGCAGCAGCCGCAAAGCCATGGCCACGCCGACCCGAGACCCATGAAGAGTCTGCGGCGCAGCCGCAAATGGCGGAGGCGGGCAGGGGCGGAGCGAGCGCGGCCTGCCACCGAGCCCGGCCCTGCCCCCTGCAGGGGGGAGGCGGGAAACGCAGGGCGGCCCCTGCCAGCCAGGGCAGCTCCTGTCAGCCAGGGCAGCTCCTGCCAGCCAGGGCGGCCCCGGCCAGCCAGGGCGGCCCCGGCCAGCCAGGGCAGCTCTTGCCAGCCAGGGCGGCCCCTGTCAGCCAGGGCAGCTCCTGTCAGCCAGGGAGGCTCCTGCCAGTCAGGGCAGCTCCTGTCAGCCAGGGAGGCTCCTGCCAGTCAGGGCAGCTCCTGTCAGCCACGGAGGCTCCTGCCAATCAGGGCAGCTCCTGTCAGCCAGGGCAGCTCTTGCCAGCCAGGGCGGCCCCTGTCAGCCAGGGCAGCTCCTGTCAGCTAGGGAGGCTCCTGCCAGTCAGGGCAGCTCCTGTCAGCCACGGAGGCTCCTGCCAATCAGGGCAGCTCCTGTCAGCCAGGGCAGCTCTTGCCAGCCAGGGCGGCCCCTGTCAGCCAGGGCGGCTGCCGGCGCGCCGCTATCTGCGTGCGGACTAAGGACTCTGGATGAGGCACTCGGTGCCATGGTCCAGTTGACTGGATAGGGCTGGGGGTTAGGTTGGACTGGATGAGCTTGGAGGTCTCTTCCAACCTGGTTGATTCTGTGATCCTGATTGTATGATTCTGTGGCTCTCCTCAGTGGCGATAAGGAACCTCCTCTGGCACAAATACCGCCTGGGCTGACGGAGCGGAGCTGCAGTCAAATCAGCTCCACTTCTCGTTCTGAATACGGCAACGTTTGCTTTGCCCTCACTCCTCTGCCTTCCGCACGCCAGAACGAGAATCACTCTGCCCGCAAATACTGAACCGCAGGAGGTGACTTTAAGGCGGTAGAGGCATTTTTGTGTTCATATCTGCAGCGTTTAAGAAAGTAAACCTCCGTGGGTAAATTGGCAGCAGCAGCAGCAGCAGCAATGCTCGGCTGAATTTATTGCACTGCATCTGGCAGTGCCTGCACACTCCAAGGGATTAAATTTAACTGACTGCCTTATGGGTGACATTTCCCCGCTCAGCTTTTTATGACATGGTTAATTGAACATGAAAGACCCAAAATAACGGCAAGTCTTTCTTGTAATTCTGACAGCAAGATGCTGGGCCTCTGGATCTGAGAGAACGAAGAGGAATGTTGGTGGCTTATGCAGGGGGGAAAAAAGCTCTTCTACCCCAAAGCAGCAAGAAATCCCCCCACAGATCTTACCCTGATCAGTAAACGATGATGAAATCCTTCCCTTCAAGACACTTACACCCAGCTGTCTGCAGACACCAAGTCACACTAAGCTCTGCTCCCAGGCCACTTCATACGGTCCATGAACGATCGCCCTAAAAGTGCCATCTCGAATGGTGAGCATGAAATAACAATGTAAGACTAATTAGGAACTGCTCTACCTCAAAATAAGCTGGAGGGGAGGAGGTGTCTTCAAAACATTCTTCCCCCTCCCTTCCTAGTCTTCATTTAATGTGCAGCTGTAAAAGTGCAAAATTCACTTTCCACTCCTGAATGAGGTATTTTTGGTTGAGGAGGAATTAAATCTGAACATTGGTAAATAGAAGAATGTAGCAGCCCCAGGCACGCATCCAGGCTGGGTGCAGAGTGGGTCAAGAGCAGCCCTGAAGAAAGAGCCTTGGGGGTGTTGGGTGCTGAGCAGCTCCCCAGGAGCCAGCAGTGCCCTCCTGCAGCCCAGCAGGCAGCTGTGTGCTGGCTGCAGCCAGAGCAGTGTGGGCAGAGGACAAGAGAGGGGATCCTGCCCCTTGGCTCTGCTCGGCTCAGACCTCACCTCCAATCCTGCCTCGAGTGCTGCTGTCCCCAGCAGGACATAGAGCTGCTGGAGTGAGCTCAGATGAAGACACAAAGATGCTCCAAGGGCTGGAGCAGCTCTGCTGTGTGGACAGGCTGAGGGAGCTGGGGGGGTGCAGCCTGAAGAAGACTCCATTTAGAGCTGCCTCTCAACACCTGAAGGGATCCTACAGGAAGGTTGCAGAGGGATGTTCCATAAAAGTGTCTAGAGACAGGACAAGGGGGAACGGTTTGAAACTGGGGGAAAGCAGGGACAGATTGGAACTGAGGAAGTTCTTCACTAAGAGGGTGGTGAGACTGTGGAACAGGCTGCCCAGGGAGGTTTTGGCTGCCTCCTCCCTGGGGGTGTTCAAAGCCAGGTTGGATGAGGCCTTGAGTCTAGCTGAGAGGCATCCCTGCCAATGGCAGAGGCTGGAGTGGATCTCTAAGGTCCTTTCCAACCTGAGCCACTCTGTGGTTCTGCCAGGGTATTTCTGCTTTGCTAACCACAGAGACATGCTTCCACCGTGGGATTTCCAGAGAGACACAGCAAGACAGACGTGTTTCAGCAGTGAAAGAATCAATACTTCTGTGCTGGGACTGCTTCAGCTTCCTCATTACGAATCAAGGAACATTCTGTAGACCTACCTCTCTAAACTGACACTCAAAATTCAGCCAACAGCCACCAACTATTATAGTGTGAAAGAAAAGACAATTGAGATGCCAGAAGGTAATTTACATATTTAGAACTTAGCAACACTGTCATAGTAAGAAATGATTAAGAAATAATAATCATAATTGTTAATTAAAGCAGACATTGTTATAGTGGGAAGACAGAAGGACACGGGATTCTAAAAAAAGACTCTTTTTAAGTGTCCATTGCCAAGCTGTAGATGCTCATTTGAGCAGGAGGGGGGAAAAAAAAGGGTATGACAAAGATTGCATTATACAAGAAAATGAAAATCACTTCATTATAAACTCTTATTGCTCTGTTCATTTTGAATAATACAAAATTATTAACTACATGAAAAAAAAAACCAAAACCAAACAAACTCACAACCCCAAACCCCCCAAAAAATAAAACCTCCCCAGAATTTTGGTAATTAGCAGAAGGTTTTGCTTTCTTTAATTGCTTCCATCAGAGCCATTTGTTCATTTTATTAACAGCAGATGCAATAACACAAGGCTAAAAAGAAACATGCAGTATACAACCAATCTCTAGTTTGCAGAATAAAAACAATTAGTGAATGCACAAGGAACTCTTTCCCTCCCCCCCACCTCCCTCAACTTCAGTTTGAAACAGGAAAAAGGGAAGGAAGGAGAACCCCAACTTAATGCTGTGCAGCACCAGTAGAAAGTCAGTAGACCTTGGACATTCCTGTATATCAAACCCCCTTTTGCCTGCGTCATTGGACAGGTCAAGTGTACAAGATTGTCCTGTTGCATGATTTGTATTTACAACGCTTTGTAGTCAATAAAACATCTGAACAGTATTATTTAAAAATTGCTTGTAACTGATAAAAGTATTGCAGAAATCTCTACCATTTCCTTCTGTGATGCAGACGGAAGAAGTCTGTGCAAAACTGTCCACGTTCACCTGGAGAACCGGCAGAGGAAGGAGCCATCTTCAGACCTCGACGATTGGAAGGCAGCTGTCATTAAACATGAGCAAAGATCCTCAGTTGCCATTTGCTTCTGAAAAGTGAAGTGTTCCAGTAAGAAAACTCAGCATGTAAACTACCACAGCTCTGAGATCAGTAGAAAGTCTCCTCCCACAGGCTATTTACCGACCAGGAGAAGGACGTGGCAGGAAAGCGCTAAGCTGTGGTGAAGTCTTGACAAAGACCCATGGACAAAGCAATTCTCAAACCTCCACTATTTCAGCAGCTCGTTGTGTTTCCAGTTTCAACTTCTTACAGTGCTAAAATACAACAAATGAACGCTTAAGACCTTCTGAGAACTTTAAAATCCAATTTATTTCCACATCTAAAGCCTCTTGGGGGGGAAAAAAAAATATGGAACCAAGTAACAATGACTTCTGTCGTCTAAGAGCTGAGAAATAAACCAACCAAACCCACTCACTGTGCTTTAATCTCCAAATAGGTACCCAAAATGAAGGAGGGGGGGAAAAAAAAAGTAATAGAAAAGTAAAAAGAAACAAAGAAAAAAAAATATTGCACAGCCACATTACCTAGAAAGTAAAAGTTGATGTTAAAAAGCCCTAAGTGTGGATGATATAAATTATCTTCCATATAAAAAGTATAAATATCTCTTAAAATACAGCTGCAGCTAGACTTTAATACCACACATTATTTGATTCATCTGTTAATGAGGTAATAAACCAAAGTTTTGTTTTCTTTCGTTTTCTCTACTGAAAATATTTGAGGGCAGCAACGAGAAAGAACTTCTCTAGAAAGATTTCTGAATCCAGGACCGCGATGTGCGCGGCTCTGCCGATCAGGGAGTCTGCCGTGTTGGGCAGCGCGTTGATCACGTTGTAGCGAACCAGATTGCACTCCTTCTTCTGAAGAACTGGAAGGAGCAGGTTCTGGATCATTTCAGCATAAATTGGTCCTGGAGAGGAAGAAGAAAAAGTTGGACTGTGTGAATTTCCAGGCAGAAATAACACTTGGCAGAATCACAGAGGTTGGAAGGGATCTCTAGAGATCATCGATGCCCTCCTGCCTGGAGGTTTTCAAGGTCAGGTTGGATGAGGTCTTGAGCAGCAGTCTAGTTGAGAGGTGCTCCTGCCCATGGTGGGGAGCCTGGAGAAGAGAAGGCTTCTAGGAGACCTTGCAGTAGCCTTCCAGATTCTGAAGTGGGCTATAGGAGGGCTGGGGAGGGACTACTGAGAAGGTCTTGTAATGCCAGGATGAGGAGGAATGGGCTTAAACTGGAAGCAGGGAGATTGAAACTGTATGTTAGGAAGAAGTTCTTTCCAGTGAGGGTGGTGAGACACTGGCACAGGTTGCCCAGGGAGGTTGTGGAGCACAGAATCACAGATCTTCGATCACATTCCGGGCTTCTGTGCTCCACAACCTCCCTAGAGGTGTTCAAGGCCAGGCTGGATGAGGCCTTGAGTGACCTGTTCTAGTGGGAGGTGACCCTGCATATGGCAGGGAGTTGGAGCTGGATGAACTTTGAGGTCCCTTCCAACCTAAACCATTCTATGATCCTATGATGTCTAAGATCCCCCCCAACCTAAGCCATCCTAGGATTCCTTACCTGATTGTTTATCCTTTAAAGCTGTTTTACACATCTCAATGCGAGCTGAGTGATACGGAACGTAACGATCCTGCAGAGATCCTACCAACACAATGTTCTTGAAGTAATGAAGACCTACAGAAAAAGAGGAAAAGGTATCCATTAGAGCAAATCCCAGGACAGAGGGGGGACAGAGTGGCTGGAGAGCAGGTAGGAAGATGGAGGCCTGGGAGTACTGATAGATATTAGGCTGAAGATGAGCCATCAGTGTGTCCAGGTGGGCAGCAGAGCCAATGGCATCCTGGGCTGGCTCAGGAGCAGTGTGGGCAGCAGGACAAGGGAGGTTCTTCTGCCCCTGTGCTCAGCACTGCTCAGGCCACCCCTGGAGTGCTGTGTCCAGTTCTGGGCTCCTCAATTCAAGAGAGATGTTGAGGTGCTGGAAGGTGTTTGGAGAAGGGCAGCAAGGCTGGGGAGGGGCCTGGAGCACAGCCCTGTGAGGAGAGGCTGAGGGAGCTGGGGGTGTGCAGCCTGCAGCAGAGGAGGCTCAGAGCTCATTGCTGCCTGCAGCTGCCTGCAGGGAGGCTGTAGCCAGGTGGGGTTGGGCTCTGCTGCCAGGGAAGCAGCACCAGAACAAGGGGACAGAGTCTGCAGTTGTGCCAGGGCAGGTCTAGGCTGGATGTTAGGAGGAAGTTGTTGGCAGAGAGGGAGATTGGCATGGGAATGGGCTGCCCAGGGAGCTGGTGGAGCCTGTGTGGCTGGAGGTGTTGAAGCCAAGCCTGGCTGGGGCACTTAGTGCCATGGTCTGGTTGACTGGCCAGGGCTGGGTGATCTTGGAGGTCTCTTCCAACCTGCTTGATTCTATGATTCTATGACAATTAGTACAAACTAATGAATATATTCCAATATGATTAATATAGCCTAATATAATTAATGTGGCCCTAATATAATACATTCTAATACATGAATTTAATTAATATAGAAATAATTTATATAGAAATATCATGTATATAGAAGGACAATCCAGAAATATAATTTATATAGCAATATAATTTA
Organism: Pogoniulus pusillus; assembly: GCF_015220805.1. Classification (NCBI taxonomy): domain Eukaryota; kingdom Metazoa; phylum Chordata; class Aves; order Piciformes; family Lybiidae; genus Pogoniulus; species Pogoniulus pusillus. Next base: position 2,091,998 of record NC_087288.1, on the reverse strand, counting down.
TATGTACTGCATCATTGTCTGTGTTATTATCATTAATAATTTCACAGCTGAAATTTGGCACCAATTTATTAAAACATCTTGCACTAAAAGGCAAAATCTCCCAACTGCCTTCAACAGAGGTAGAGAATTACAGGATGTTTGCATCTTTTTGTCTGCACATACTGCAATCTATAGAGGCATGACCCAGTTGTGATGTTTCCCATTTCATGGAATCATAGAATAGTTTGGGTTGGAAGGGACCTTCAAGATCATCCAGTTCCAACCCCTCTGCCATGGGCAGGGATACCTTCTACTAGCCCAGGTTGCTCAAGGCCTTATCCAGCCTGGCTTTGAACACCTCCAGGGAGGGGATGTCCATGACCTCCCTGGGCAACCTGTTCCAGTGTCTCACCACCCTCACTGTAAAGAAGTTTCTCCTTATACTGAGGTAGAAGCTGCTGTGTTCCAGCTTGTATCTGGTAGTCTTTGTCCCATCATTGGGCACCACCAAAGAGAGTCTGGCACCTTCATCTTGACATCCACCCCTCAGATATTTATAGCTGTTGCTAAGATCCCCTCTCAGCCTTCTCCTCTCAAGACTAAACAGCTACAGATCTCTCTTCATAGCTGAGATGTTTAAGTCCCTTCACCATCCTTGTAGCTCTCTATTGGACTCTCTCCAGCAGATCCCTGCCTCTCTTGAACTGGGGAGGCCAGAACTGGACACAGTATTGCAGGTGTGGTTTCACCAGGGCAGAGAAGAGGGGGAGGAGAACCTCTCTAGGCCTGCTGGAGGCACTGTTGTTGATGCACCCCAGGATGCCATGGGCAGTCTAAGAGATAAGAGAGTCTGGTCTGCTGGGCATTCTGTTTTGGTCACAGTGACTCCTTTCTATGCTGTATATGCTGGTTGACTAAAGATCCTGCTTTGGCTTTGTTTTAGACATAACAAGGATCAGGAATCTCTTGTGATGATGTAATGAGGTAGGGATTGGTCTCTTCTCCCTAATATCAAGTGACAGAACGAGAGGAAGTGGCCTCAAGTTGCACCAGTGATGTGCCAACAAATCAGCTGGCATTTCCTAAGCTACCTGACTTCTACGTTTGATGTTGGAAAGCAAACATGAAGGTGCAGCTATCACTTACAGAAAATACTGAAGCATAACCAATTAATTAAGAGGAAACAGTAATCAGGAGCTGTGCAAATTCCAGAGCTTGTTGCTGAATCCCTGCATGGGACCAAGCAGCACTGGTTTCAAAGAACACTTACCTCATTGCCAGTTATCCCTTTAAGGACAGGTCTCAGGAATTGCAATTATGTAAGTTTTGGGACAAATGTCAACTATTTCAGCTTCAAAATGGAGTTTGGTTTATCCCTGGCCACCATACATAGGTAATGAAAGATGACTGGTTAGCAGAAACTCAGCCTGACAGGGTGCTGGGCCAGCTCATTTCAACTCCCCCATAACCTAGAAAGGTTCAATCAGATGATACTTGGGGTCCCTTCTAACCTGGCATTCTGTGGCTTGTAGAATATCTTAGAATGGCTTAGGTTGGAAGAGACCTCAGAGATCATCTACTCCAACCTCCCTGCCGTGGGGCAGAGATACTTCTCAACTAGCCTTGGCTCAAGGCCTCACCCATCCTAGCCTTGAACACCTCCCAGGACACAACCTCCTTGGGCAACCTGTTCCAGAGTCTCACTACCCTCACACTGAAGAACTTCTTTAGCTCCAGTCTAACCCTGCTCTGCCTCAGCTTTGAACCATCCCCTCTTGTCCTGTCTCTAGAAATCCTCATGAACAGTCCCTCTGCAGCCTTCTTGTAGGATCCCTTCAGCTACTGAAAGGCAGCTCTAAGGTCTCTCATCCTATGACAGTGAAATTTCATTACCAAAGCAATGCAGAAATGTGCACCACGCATTTATTTCAAAGACAAAATTCTCTCCTCTGATTTAGACTGGATCTCAGGAACAAGTTCTTTACCATGAGGGTTGTGGAACACTGGAACAGGTTGCCTGGGGAGGTGGTTGGGGCCCCATCCTTGGAGATATTCAAGGTGAGGCTGGACAGGGCTCTGGGCAACCTGATCTAGTTGAGGATGTCCCTGCTGACTGCAAAGGGACTTGGACTAGATGACCTTTGGAGGTCCTTTCCAATCCAGACCATTCTATGATTCTAATTATTTCTAGGTTTCCTGGTCACATTTCTATATGGTGGCTTTCAAAGACAAAGTACCAAAGCAAGGACCCCCAAAGCAAGGACCCCCAAAGCAAGGACCCCCCCAAAGCTTACCTGCTTTTTTACTGAGTTTGTATAGGAAGGTTTGGCGTGGATCCGAATGGTCTCGACAGGTCAGCTGCAACAGAGACCCAGACTTCTTCCATTTCTGCATAAACCACAGTCCTGCATTGTTAGGTACAACATCAGTATAGAGCCACAACAGAACATGAAGACTCATTCAACATGAGCCAAATATGTAAAGTTCATATATTTAGCCTCTGAGATGTTAATTTTTTCCCTGTCAGCGATGTCAAGCCCAGAACTATTCACAGAATCAAGCAGGTTGGAAGAGAGCTCCAAGCTCATCCAGCCCAACCTAGCACCCAGCCCTGGCCAACCAACCAGACCATGGCACTAAGTGCCCCAGCCAGGCTTGGCTTCAACACCTCCAGGGATGGTGACTCCACCACCTCCCTGGGCAGCCCATTCCAATGGCAAAATTCTGATCATCCACTCCAACCTCCCTGCTGTGAGCAGGGACACTTCTCAACTAGATTTGATTGTTCAATCTCTCATCCCCCTAAGCTGATGGCAGTGGAAGAAGACTTTACCTGTGTTAACAAGAGCACTGCTGTTGTAGAGGGTACCAAGGTGTGGTCCAGACAGAGACAGGAAGGTGTGGAGTTTGCTGAGGTAATATTTAAATCGAGGTCTTGTGAGCACTGAACGGATTATTAAATTTCCCAGTGAGTGTCCAATAAAGCTGTTTAAAGAGAAGGGAAAATAAAAACAGAGAAAAATATAACTGGTGTCATAAAATGCTGGAAGAGCAGAGGGAGAACATCATCAAGTTTTCATTCAGCAGCCTGTATTTTAGGTGACACAAAACACAGCTTGTCCACATCTCCCAGGCTGCTTACAAACATGCTTCAGAGCTCCTTATACAGCACTCTTGGAACGCTGCATCTCCCACTCAAACTCCAGATGATTTCTAGGTGTATATCCCACTCAAACCAGAGGTTGTTCAGCCTGGAGAAGAAAAGGCTCCAGGGAGACCTAATAACAACCTTCCAGTACCTGAAGGGAGTCTACAAGAAGACCTGTAAATCTGGAGAGAGATTGTTTACAAAGGCCTGTAGTGACAGGGTGAGATGGGCAATGGCTTCAAACTAGAGCAGGTCAGGACTGGATGCTAAGAACAAGCTCTGCACCATGAGGGTGGTGCAACACTGCAACAGGTTCCCCAGGGAGGTGGTTGAGGACCCATCCCTGGAGGTATTCAAAGTGAGGTTCAACAGGGCTCTGAGCAACTTGATCTAGTTGAGGATGCTCCTGCTGGCTGCACAGAGGGTTGGACTGGATGACCTTTGGAGGTCATTTCCAACCCAGACTATTCTGTGATTATTTCTGGATTTCTTTCCCTTAGCACCAAGGCTTCAGGAAATATTTGATGAGCTGTGGTATGAGTGAATAAATTGCCACTTTAGTTTGTGTGTGAGACCCTCACTGTGTGTGAGAGTCACTGGGACAGCTTAGTGGAGAAGGATTCCAAAAGTAATCCTATAAGGAGAAAAATCATTACTTAACTGGATCTGATTAAAACAGAAGCAACATCTCAAATCTGCTTAACAGCTGGACCAAGGTAGGTGATGATCACTTTGAGGGAGGCAGGAGAATACATTTAGTTGTTTCTCCAGGGGGCAGATGGATGGGACTCCAGTCTTGTGTACCTAATTGTTATCACTACTTCATCTGAGGTGCCTACCATCAAACTCCCAAGTCTGTGTAAAGGGACATCACAGCACTGCAGCACTGCTTACAGATCTCTGCTGAGGTAAGGACCACAGCACCCTAAGCGCTGTCTTAAAGAAAAGGTAGATGATCTTGAGGGTCCCTTCCAACCCAACCCAACCTAACCCAGTCTATGAATCCACGGTGTCTGGGTTGCCTCCATGCCACACTTACATCCCTAAGATCACCTGCTCCTGTGACTAAATTCACCAGCCAAAAACCAGCTGAAGCAAAGCTACTGCTGATTGCTGGGCAGAATACTGAGCTAAAAACCTCTGCTCCCCTTTAACTGATTCCCAATAAAAAACTGCTGCCTCTGAAAGTTCCAATTTAAAGCTAAATGAGAACCTTCGATCCTTAGGTTGTGGAATGGCAGAGCCACTTCTGAGCGTTAGAGATGTCTACGACAGAATGAGCTACTTCTGCCTTGCCTCTTCCTTCTCCCTTCCAGTCTCAGCACAAGTGGAAGGTTTTCCTGTGTGCTTTTACTACTCCATGTTCAAAATTGCTGCAGCATCAGGAATTTTGCCACAGCTTGCAATGTTTACCTGACTGATCACAGAATGGTAGGGGTTGAAAGGGGCTCCTGGAGATTACTCAGTCCAGCCCCCCAGCCAGAGCAGGATCACCTAGGGCAGGTCACACAGGAATGCACTGAAATGGGTCTTGAAAGGCTCTAGAGAGGAGACTCCACAGCCCCTCTGGGCAGCCTGCTCCAGGGCTCTAGTAAAGAAGTTCTTCCTCATGTTGAGGTGGAGCTTCCTATGTTCCAGCTTGTGTCCTTTGCCTCTTGTCCTATCACAGGACACCACTGAAAAGAGTCTGGCACCTTCTTGACAGCCACCCTTCAGATATTTATAAACACTGAGATCTCCTCTCAGCCTTCTCTTCTCCAGACTGAGAATGGCCCCAGGGCTCTCAGCCTTTCTTCATAGCAGAGATGTTCAAATCCCTACATCATTCTTGTAGCTCTCCATTGGACTCTCTCTAGCATATCCCTGTCTCTCCTGAACTGAGGCACCCAACACTGGACACAGTATTACAGTTGTGGGCTCGCTAGTGCAGAGCAGGGAGACAGGAGAACCTCCCTAGACCTACTGGGCACACTTTTCTTGATGCACTCCAGACATTTAATAAGCTTTGATATTATTTTCTAACAGAGAAAGATTTAAGGGATTTGCTCAAATCAAAAATGGAAGTGGAGGAGAAGGAAAACCCTTCAAAGAGAGTTGTGAAAGTGCAGGACAAAAGCATGTCCCATGCTACTCCAGAGAGATACCTGCTGCGGTGGGCTGCAGCTCCCAACACCAGGTGGCACTGCTGTCAGCTCTGGAATAGCAGAGATCAGTTCAGACACTGAAGTAGCAGAGTGATGCTGGAGGGTTTCTGTGGCACAACTCGACTCATTCAGACCACAGTAAAACCTCACTCTTCTGTGCTAACAACTGCAAGCTGCTGTCCAAGCATCACAATTCACGGAAGAAAGAATTAAAATATCCCTCAAAAGCCACAGTCAAAGAGGTGCTGAAACAGTGAGCAGATGTTGTAACACCTACACAGCACTATCAGTGACTTCCATTTTTTTGTGAGCCAGTTAGTTAGGGAAGAGGATGTCCAGCTGCTTAATCCCACTGAGGATGAAGTCTGCTACAGGTCACCAGAAAACCAGCTAAGACCTGACAGGTGGAAAACAGCTTCTGAAACTACACTCTAAAAGCATGTGCTTTATTTCCTAGCTGTGTGATGGGCTGGAAAGGCTTCCATCCTCACAGGTACTCAAGACCTGAATGGGTAAGGCTGGGCCACAAAGATGATCAGAGGGCTGGAGCACCTCTCCTACAAAGACAGGCCGAGAGAGTTGGGGCGGTTCAGCCTGGAGAAGGCTTCAGGGAGACCTCTTAGCTGCAGTTCAGTATCTGAAGGGGGCTACAAGAAAGCTGGGGAGGGACTTCTTACAAAGGTTTGGTAGTGATAGGATGAGAAGGCATGGATTGAAGCTTGAAGAGGGCAGATTTAGACTAGAGAAATTCTCTGCAGTGAAGGTGGGGAGACACTGGAACAGGTTGCCCAAGGAGGCTGTGGATGCTCCCTCCCTGGAGGTGTTCAAGGACAGGCTGGATGAGGCCTTGAGCAACCTGTTCTAGTGGGAGGTGTCCCTGCCTATGGCAGGGAGATTGGAACTAGATGACCTTTAGGGTCCCTTCCAACTCAAACCATTCTAGACAGCAGCTCCTTCCATGCAGTGCTTAGCTCTGCCTTAACCCCATCAACAGGCCTGGGAGAGTTCCAACCGTGTGCAGTCTTCTTTCAGTGGCGATTTCCCTCTTTCCTCTTTGTCCTCCTCTCCCCTCCCTGAATTTCTCTTTCCTATCTCTTTTTGGGCCTGCTCCTGAGGCTGACAGTTTCAGCAGAAGGCAGGGCTCTAGTTTGCTTTCTCTAAGTGGCAGAGAAGGGACCTTACCTGATTTTTGCAAGGGTCAGGTTATAGATCTGTATATACTGGATGATTTCATCTAGGAGGCGATCTGTCATGGAATCAAAATCAGCAAAGGTATCGTTCTGCAAAACAAAAGTAAGCCACCAGTAACTCCATTTTCTGCTGCAGTAATACACATATCCTGCATTCACTCTGAGTTCTTGTTCCCCAGTGTTTTGATCAGCAGCACACAAACTCAAGCATCCACAATCACAAACACTACAGCCAGATATTGTGGTTTTTTTCCTGCCCATTTTTTCCTGTTTGGAAGATGGACTAAAGTGATACCCATTGTGCTGCAAGACCCATTTTCTTCTAATATAGCCAACCAAATCTTAGCACTACACAGCCAGCCTCACTCCTAAGCTTTCATCTGTACATAACCTTATCTGCAGTGAAACAGGAGAGCAAACTGCACATTCACAACTAAATCACGCTGCCCATGGAATAAAAATGAGACAAGTGCTGCAACAGCAGAAAGAATCTATGTTAGCACTCTTTATTCCCAACAAAACAACCCTGTAAAGCCTTATTCCCCCTTCATAGCTGAGTCTCTACAGGCATTACCAGCTGGACATCAAAAAAGAGGTAGGCAAAGGCTGCCTAAAACGTCTCAACACAAGCTCCAAAGGATCTGTGCTAAAATCTGTTGTGTTCAACATACTGATGAATGAGCTGGCAAAGGGAAGGAGGCGGTGTGAGATCATAGAATCAACCAGGTTGGAAGAGACCTCCAAGATCATCCAGTCCAACCTATCCCCCAGCCCTATCCAGTCAACCAGACCATGGCACCAGGTGCCTCATCCAGTCTTCTCTTGAACACCTCCAGGGATGGTGACTCCACCACCTCCCTGGGCAGCCCATTCCAATGCCAGCAAAGAGCCACGTCTGAAGATGTGCACTGGTCACTGCTTTGCAGAGCTGAAGATGTGCACTGGTCACTGCTTTGCAGAGCTGAGGTTTTGTTGGTTTTGTTCTTTGTACCTGATTCCTTTCAGACATCAGGAAATCTATCCTCCCTCCAGGCAGCCCCAGCTCTATGTAAGTCTTCACCAATCGGAGATCTGCGCTGTTACCTTAACAGGAAAAACAACCAAGAGTTAGAGACTGAAGTGAGCTTGCATTAAAAGCACTTAGAAGACTTAAATGAACTTGCTTTATATTTAAACACAGTTAATGATATCCTCAACCCTAATTAAAATGCAGAAAGCTGTAATCTGCAAAGCCAAAAGCGGTGACAAAGTGGGGCTGTAAAAATGACACTCAACACAGACATGGGTTTAGGAAGTCCTGTCCCTTTTTGTCTTAACATCCTGCAGATACACAGCACCCTGAACACTGCAGTCTTGAAGACCTCATTAATTGTGATAAAAGTCAATTAAAGAGCTCAGAGCTAGCTTAAGGAGCAAAGAATAAGGGCAAGCAGTAGGTATTTTGGTGGAATAAAAGGGCAGAGTGGGCTGTTAGCAGATAGATACATTTAGAGAGGTACCCAAACCAACAAATCACAGAGTATCTTTGGGTGGAAGAGACCCTCAAGATCACCCAGGTCCAACCTTTGTCCCAGCACTGCCAGGTCACCACTAGAGCACATCCCTAGCATTTCTCTACAGCAGCAGTCTTGTATGCTTTCAATTCATGAGCACCATTGCTGCCTTAATTACAGAACAAGGCTTTGATGCAAATCTGTTAGCAATGGGACAGAACTTGTATGAAGAACTCAGCACTTCAGGCTGCCTTGAGCAACCTGCCCTAGTGGGAGGTGTCCCTGCCCATACCAGGGGCTTGGAACTAGATGATCTTTAAGGTCTCTTCCAAGCCAAACCATTCCATAATTCTATTAAGTTGCTCAAGGCCTTGGTCTAGTGGGAGGTGTCTCTGCCCATACCAGGGAGTTGGAACTAAATGATCTTTAAGGTCCCTTCCAAGCCAAACCACTCTATAATTCTATTAAACTGCTCAAGGCCTTGGTCTAGTGGGAGGTGTCCCTGCCTATACCAGGGGGCTGGACCTAGATGATCTTTAAGGTCCCTTCCAAGCCAAACCACTCTATGATTTTACAATTCCAAGAGAAAATGGGTCTATGTGCATGAAAATTTTACTGAAGACAAATGTTACATAAACTTCTGAATTTAACTGATTCTGTGGAACAGGCTGCCAGGTGTAGTAGCAAAAAAGTCAGATTCCCATTCTATGGAACAGGCTGCCAGGTGTAGCAGCAGAAAGTCAGATTCCCATTCTGTGGAACAGGCTGCCAGGTGTAGCAGCAGAAAGTCAGATTCCCATTCTATGGAACAGGCTGCCAGGTGTAGCAGCAGAAAGTCAGATTCCCATTCTGTGGAACAGGCTGCCAGGTGTAGCAGCAGAAAGTCAGATTCCCATTCTGTGGAACAGGCTGCCAGGTGTAGCAGCAGAAAGTCAGATTCCCATTCTGTGGAACAGGCTGCCAGGTGTAGCAGCAGAAAGTCAGATTCCCATTCTGTGGAACAGGCTGCCAGGTGTAGCAGCAGAAAGTCAGATTCCCATTCTGTGGAACAGGCTGCCAGGTGTAGCAGCAGAAAGTCAGATTCCCATTTCCCTCCAGTGGCTATCTCAGAAAGGTTCCCTTCAGAGCTCAGATGACAAAAGCTAAACCCCAGGGGTAACCTGAACTGCTGTCTCACTCAGTATCACATTCCCCAGCCTACCATCCAGGCCATGGACACAGACTATGAGATGTATTCCTTCTTCTGAGCAGTCATCCTCTTCCATACTGAAATAAGGTATTGAAGAAGCCAGTTTGAAAACATCACTGTACATAAATCCAGGAAGTTTTAGTTGTTTCAATTCTTCTTTAGCCTGCAGGAAACTGGAACAAAACCATATTGACAATAAATCAAAATTTACTCACAGGGGTCTCCTAGGAGACAGTTTGCTACTTTATTCTTGCTTTGTCTTCTATGTAACTGACACAAAGGAAAACAGATTTAGCAATTCATTATCTTCAAGCCAGCTCCTCAAAATCTTTTTCACTGCAGCTTCCTACAGCCCTTTTTCCTGGGTAGCAAAATCCATCTATCAAGCTCTACTGACTCCTCCACTTTGAGCACCTCTGTGAACCCTGAGGGTTTCTGCAATCACTGGAAATCGTGGGTTAGCTCTGCTCTTGAGCAAGCAACAGCTTTGCTGAACTGCAGCAACAAGAAGCCAGCAATTAAAGCCAATCAGAAGTCGGGGCAGAGATTTCCAGTGACTTTTGGTAACCCTTGTCAAACTTAAAACCTATTTCCTAGCTCAGCAGAGAGCTGGAGCCAGGGCTGTAACTGCTCACCAGAAGTCCCTCTGGTAGGCTGAAGAACTGCTAACTTGATTCAGCAGAACTCAGACGCAGACCTCTGATCTTCTGCTTATTATCTGAGGATGTGCACTGTATGGTTTTTAACAGCTGAGCTCCCCATATGCTGAGTGTTCCTCCCTTTCTTCCCCTTCCCTTAGTTTTATTGTGTAGGACCTTCCTACCTCATTCACTGTGTATCAGCTTCCCTGCAGCACTTCAAACTTGATGCTTCTTCCCCTCCTTCTGTGTGCTCCCTCGCAGCCCCATGCTGTCCTCCATCCTTTCTACTTTTTGTTCTCTTTTCCCACTTAGCTCATTCCTCACTAACTGGCAAGAGAGAGCCTCAGTGAAGTCAGTCTCAACAGAAGCCACTGCAGTCAGTTGGTCTCACCACTCTGCAGCAGAAGTGACTTAGTTTGTACTCAAGGTCTCTCTCCTGAGCAGAATGTGCCAAGGTTGCTCTCTCCAGAGCAGATGGTGCCCTCCCCAACCTCAGTGATCCCACACTCCAGAAGACTCTGCTTTCCCCAAGGCCAACTCCTTGATTTTACTCCAAGTTCACTTTTAATGTTACAGAACAGCCTAAAAATAGTTCTCAGCTTTTCATCCCTTCCATTCCACACCAGTACCCACCCTCCAGCATTTCAGAAGCAGCTGCTCTGTCCACTTTAACCTGCTTTACTCCAGCACTGCTCAAAACTTTCTCCTGTTCTCAGCTGCTTACCATCATTTTTTTGCCTTTCTCTCTTTGGTTTTGCCTCTTTTCTAAGCTGCTTTCTGAGCACTGCAACACACAAAGCTGCCACACCTCATGCCCACACAGCTGCAGCATCCAAACTGCAGTGCACTGTGTTAGAGTCCTGTGCTCTCGGTTGGCTGTCTTAAGATTGAGAACTGAGGCTCCCATTGCACATCTGCTTCATTCAGCTCATTATTTGGACAACCTGTTACAGACTGATTTTGTTTTTAAACTCAAAGCACATCTTCTTATCATAGAATCAAGCAGGTTGGAAGAGAGCTCCAGGCTCATACAGCCCAACCTAGCACCCAGCCCTGGCCAGCCAACCAGACCATGGCACTAAGTGCCCCAGCCAGGCTTGGCTTCAACACCTCCAGCCACACAGACTCCACCACCTCCCTGGGCAGCCCATTCCAATGCCAATCACTCTCTCTGTGAAGAACTTCTTCCTAACATCCAGCCTATACTGCTGGATACAATGCTTATATTAACACTTTCCACTTCATAAAACATCATTTTTATGCTCAAAATTTTGCTTTACCACCAAAAAATTGATTGAAACTGGATGTTAGGAAGAAGTTGTTTGCAGTGAGGGTGATGAGACACTGGCACAGGTTGCCCAGGGAGGTTGTGGAGCACAGAAGCACAGAATGTGATGGAAGATCTTTCCAGTGAGGGTGGTAAGACAGGTTGTCCAGTGAGGTGGTGGAGCACAGAAGCAAAGAATGTGATCTTTGATCACATTCTTTGCTTCTGTGCTCCACCACCTCCCTGGAGGTGTTCAAGACCAGGTTGGACAAGGCCTTGAGTGACCTGTTCTAGTGGGAGGTGACCCTGCCTAAGGCAGGGGGTTGGAACTGGATGAGCTTTGAGGTCTCTTCCAATCTAAACCATTCTGTGAATTCAATGCTAAGACTCTTTCTGTCTGATCATCTAAAACATGATGCTGCTTGAGCAGGTGGAATCCAGGAGGCACATTCCAGGGGGCACTCTAAGCATGCTCCTTTCCCATAGCTACATCCCCTCCACCAGCCAACCCCTTAGTTTAAAACAATCACTTACGCTAACATTTGAGGTTTCGGAGAGCTTTCATACCAGCAAGCAGCCGAGGCTGAGCTGTAGGATGTGCTGCCTGGCTGCTGTGTAATTGCATCAGACCTAGTCCGTGCAGCACAGATCACGTTGCAAGGAGAGTCTCTCAGGGCAGAGGGGAAGGACAGACAGCCAGGAGCACAGACAGGAGGCACACTCATTCCATCTCGCAGGTGCCCGCCATCGATCCTTTCAGACCTCAGAGCTCTGTCTTCTGCTGAGCCATGATCCTGCTCAGCACTGACAGCTCCATCTAACAGGCTGTAGTCTGTTTCTTCATAATACCCATTTTCAATCATTTCTTGATCCTCCTCCTCCTCCTCCTCTTCCTCATCTTGCTGGGAAGAGCAAACCGTTTGCTTGGCGTACGTGTCCTTCTGCGGGCTAACAGGATTGCTGCTGTCCAGAGGCCAGATATCTGAAATGTCTGTGCTGCTTCGAGACCCAAAATAGTTTTCCACAAGCCCCTGCTTTACTATGTCAGTACTACTGGTTGGAGAAGGATTCTCAGTCCCAGTTTCACTCGGAGCTACTTCGGTCGTCTCCTTCGGTTCTAAAGGCTCGCTGTGTTTTCCTTCACTTGCTTCTCCAGCCTCAGGCGCTGCACTTGGAGCTGGAGAGCCTGAACCAGCAGACTGCTCACCCACACAGCCAGCTCCCAGGCTCAACTCAGCTCTTTCCTCTGCAGCCTTAGGCTCCCTTTCGGGACCCTGAGCAGCCTTGCAGGCTGTGCCAAGCTCTGCCTGCGGGCTGTAACTTCTTGCAGGGGCAGATGTGTCCTCACCTGCCACCGCTAAGCCTAAAAGATCCTTTGTTCCTGAGAGAGAGGAATGTACAGGCAGAGCTCTGTCACCCGAGCGCCCTGAAAGCGCAACGCACTCCTGCTGCGAAGCGCTGTTGCTTCTTCTGCTGTCACGGCATTTTGGCCAGTCCACCTCTCCCATATCTAACACCCTTTTGCTGTCACTTAGCTGGCACTCAGGTATTACAGAGATCTTTGAATTCTCCTCGGGTGACAGCTCGTCATCATCCGAGGGCAGGGAGTTGATGGATGTGAGGGATGATTGGATCTCGCTCACGGCGCTGGTGCTCTCCGTGCAGTGGCTCTCTAGCGCCGCTTTCACAGCACAGTCTGGCTTGAGTAAAAGCTGAGGAAATGCTCTCTCCCCGTTATGTGCACTTTGCCCTTGGACGTTGTCAAACACCTGGTCGGGGTTGGGGTGAGTCGCAAAGGAACTGGGTTCACTTTCTACCCCTGAGTCTGAAAACCTGGAGGAGGCGCAGGTTATGCTGACATCCGGTACCTTGGCGGCGTCGGCGCTGGCTGCAAGCTGACTTTCTTTGGTGGCAGGAGCAGCCTGATTGCTCTTCACTTTGGTCAGGATGTCACTGCTGTGTGGGACGTCTTCCTTTTCCAGCACTGCTTCCTGCTCTCCCAAAGTCAATGCATTTCCAGATTCCAAGGATTGGATGTTAGGTACCTGCAGGTTCCCTCCCTGTGCTCCATCGTGCGGAAGCTCAGCCCACGACCCGATGTGCACGGTGACCTTCTCCCCTTCATAGGGATCCTTAGCACTTGGTTTGACCTCAATTGTCCTGACTCCTGAGGGAGCTGGTTGACCTCCATGACAGCCTTCAAGTGTAGCTCTGGCCTGTAGAGCACTATCTGCCTGTAGAGCTCCAGAGCCAGGCTGGGAGATGGTAAGTCTACCAAACCCAGCCACGTTTTCACAGTGCAGGGGGCTAAGAGGACCTGGTTGGACACCTTCAGTCTTGGCAGCCTTCTCCTCAGATCCAGATGGCATAAATGGAAGTTCTCTTTGACTTATTTGCCTGCTGCAGGTCTTTGTATCACAAGGAAATGCACCTAATGCAGGGTCCAGCCCTTCACTGGCATTGGATGCAGTCCTGCCTTCTGAGCTTCGAGAGGCATCTTCCAGCGCTGCGCTTTTCAAACACTTGTAGCCCACTAAGACCACAGAGTCCTTAGAGTTCTGCTTCACAACTTTTTTTGTGGTTTCAGGTTTCATCGTTTTCATGAGCTTAGTAACCTTAACTTTGGATTTATTTGCATCTTCGTTCTTCCCTTTCAAAGTTTTTGTTAGCATCTTCTCACTTTCTGGATGCCAAAGGTTGGAGGCAGCTGCAGGTCTCATTTTCAGTTCAGGGCTAGTAAAACCAGCGACAAAACTTTCTTCAGCTTCAAATTTATCCAGTTTATTGGACTCTGACCTGGGGAGACTCTGAACTGCCAACCAGGGTACATCCACATCTTGCACCCAGGAGAAGAAAAAAAGAAAAAAGACTGCTTACAACAAGCTCATGCAGGTAACTGAAGCTGTAAACCACTAATTACAGAGCTCTATCAAGCCCTCAAAACTCAAAGTAAAGAAACATTTCTCCCACCCCTCTACTCTGCCCTAGGGAGACCACAGCTGGAGTATTCTGGGCTCCCCAGTTCAAGAGGGACAGGGAGCTACTGGAGAGTCTAACAGAGGCTACAAGGATGGAAGGACTGGTGCATGTCTGACGAGGAAAGGCTGAGCTCTAGGGCTGATTAGCCTGGAGAAGGGTGAGAGGGTATCTGATCAGTGTCTACAAATGTCTGAAGGGTAGGTGGCAAGAAGAAGGTGCCAGGCTCTTTCTGTGCTGCCCTGTGATAGGACAAGGCGCAATGGATGTAAACTGAGAAGGAATGGATGTCAAGGTGAGGGGGAACTTCTTTGCTGTGAGGGTGCTGGAGTTCTGGAGCAGGCTGCCCAGAGAGGTTGCAGAGTCTCCTTCACTGGAGACTTTCAAAAGCCACCTGGATGTGCTCCTCTGTGACCTGCCCTGAGTGATCCTGCTTGGGCAAGGGGGTTAGACTGGATGATCTCTGGGGGTTGCCTCCAACCCCCTATCATTCTATGATTTCCTAGCAGATAAACATCCCCTTGGAGCCAGAAAGAAACATATACATAGGAAAAAATACACCAGGCAGTGAGCTTTTACAGGGCTTTTTAACCCTCTCTTCAAAGAGAAAGCTGCACTGTGAGGTGAGTTTACCTTCAGTGATTGAATCCAAATAGCGATCTTCAAAGATGATAGGCAAGGAGTTCATATCTCCATCCAGTTCACTGCACTCGATGGGAAGGGGTGGAAGAGCACTGCAGAAAGAAGTGTTTTTGATGGCTGCACACATCTGTAGATGACTCTGAGCACTGCAAAAAGGAAAAAGAGTAGTCCTACATGAGAGAAGAACTGTTTGTTTTTACACCAACAGGCATCAGCAGCAGTTTAAATCACTTTATGAGAAGTTTTTTCTAACAGGCAGTTACTTAATAAGCTTTACAATCACAGAATCATAGAACCAAGCAGGTTGGAAGAGAGCTCCAAGCTCAGCCAGCCCAACCTAGCACCCAGCCCTGCCCAACCAACCAGACCATGGCACCAGGTGCCTCATCCAGTCTTCTCTTGAACACCTGCAGGGATGGCAACTCCACCACCTCCCTGGGCAGCCCATTCCAGTGCCAATCACTCTCTCTGCCAGGAACTTCCTCCTCACATCCAGCCTAGACCTGCCCTGGCACAGCTTCAGGCTGTGTCCCCTTCTTCTGGTGCTGGGTGCCTGGCAGCAGAGCCCAACCCCACTGGCTACAGCCTCCCTGCAGGCAGCTGCAGGCAGCAATGAGCTCTGCCCTGAGCCTCCTCTGCTGCAGGCTGCACCCCCCCAGCTCCCTCAGCCTCTCCTCACAGGGCTCTGCTCCAGGCCCCTCCCAGCCTTGCTGCCCTTCTCCAAACACCTTCCAGCACCTCAACATCTCTCTTGAATTGAGCAGCCCAGAACTGGACACAGCACTCAAGGGGTGGCCTGAGCAGTGCTGAGCACAGGGACAGAAGAACCTCCCTTGTCCTGCTGCCCACACTGCTCCTGAGCCAGCCCAGGATGCCATTGGCTCTGCTGCCCACCTAGGCACTGCTGCCTCATCTTCAGCTCTTCTCTCCCAGCACCCCCAGCTCCCTCTCTGCCTGGCTGCTCTCAGCCACTCTGGCGCCAGCCTGTAGTGCTGCTTGGGGTTGTTGTGGCCAAAGTGTAGAAGCCTGCACTTGGTGGCGTTACTTATAGTTTTTAATAGTTACTTAAGAGTAGCAGTTTAGTACTTTAGTAGTTACTTAATAGTTTCTTACATAACTGTCAGTAAAAAACAACAACTTCATATCTGTATTTGCAATCTGAGCTTCTCCCAACTTTTTACAGAGGATAGGCTACAAGAGTTGGGGCTCTTCAGCCTGGAGAAGAGAAGGCTTCCAGGAGACCCTGGAGTAGCCTTCCAGTATCTGAAGTGGGCTACAGATGGACAGGGGAGGGACTATTGACAAGGTCTTGTAATGACAGGACAAGTGGTAATGGGTTTAAACTGGCAGAGGAGAGATTGAAAGTGGATGCTAGGAAGAAGTTGTTCGCAGTGAGGGTGGTGAGACACTGGCACAGGCTGCCCAGGGAGGTTGTGGAGCACGGAAGCACCCGATGTGATCAAAGACCCCATTCTGTGCTTCTGTGCTCCACAACCTCCCTGGAGGTGCTCATGGCCAGGTTGGATGAGGCCTTGAGCAACCTCTTCTAGTGGGAGGTGTCCCTGCCTATGGCAGTGGGTTGGAACTGGATGAGCTTTGAGATCCCTTCCAGACTAAACCATTCTAAGTATTTTTGCAACCCACTACAATACTCCTCAAGATAAGCACATTGGATACTGTGCTACTTACTGTAGCTCCTGATAGGCAAGGGCAGCCTGCCTGGGATGCTCGAGACAGAAGAATGCCTCTGCAAACCTGCGCACCTGCAAGAGCCAAAAGGGAAGTTAGAACTCATTGTGTGTCCCATGCACTCTGGGAAAATCCACCAGCACTCCTCCACAGCAAGGTTACAACTTCTGTTTGGCCACATGGTTAGGCAGAGTGGGAGGGAAGAGGATGCCACAGACAAGAGCAGTGACTGAAAGGAGTGAGAGGGAGCGATATGAAATTCAGCTGCCTGCTGAAAACTTGATTACCAAGAAGTCAATCAATCAATCAATCAATCAATCAATCATCCCAATCAGGCTCAGCTGAAACAATAACACAAATATTAGGAGCTATGAGAAGAAAGGGAATGATTGAAGGACACTTCTGTGTGTGCTTGAGGATTACCTGCAGAAGTACAAACCCATTGGCCCCAAAATAGGGAGAACTGTGTCTCAGATTTTTCACTGAACATCTCCAGCCCACAGTAAGCTACTGGGCAAAAAACCATTCCCTTTGTAATCTTTCATGTAAAGCTTTTGAGTGCAGATGACAAAGACAATAACCAAATATATGCTGGTTATAAGCATTCCATTCACAGGCTCACAGGATATTAGGGATTGGAAGGGACCCAAGGAGATCATCGAGTCCAACCCCCCTGCTACAGCAGGACAATCCTATCTAACACAGATCACACAGGAACACATCCAGACAGGCCTTGAAAGGCTCCAGACAAGGAGACCACACAACCTCTCTGGGCAGCCTGTGCCAGGGCTCCAGCACCCTCAAAGGGAAAAAGTTATTCCTTCTGTTCCCATGCCACCTCCTCTGTTCCATCTTGCCCCCAGTGCCCCTTGCCCTGTCCTTGGCCATCTCTGAGCACAGCCTGGCTCCAGCCCTGCACATCTTTAGCACAGCACTGAGGGCAGCCCTCAGGCTTCTCTGCTCCAAGCTCCCAGCTCCAGCTCCCTCAGCCTGGCCTCACAGATGTTCCACTGCCTGCAGCAGCTTTGGGGCTCTGCACTGGACTCTTTCAAGCAGTTCCCTGAGGTCCTTCTTGAACTGAGGGGCCCAGAACTGGACACAACATTCCAGAAGTGGCCTCCCCAGGGCAGAGTAGAGTGGCATACAACAAAGACAATTTTACAGGTTAAAAGATGTATTTTAAACCACCTGCTGGTGGGGAGCAGACTGATCACTCATCTAAACTACTCACTTAAAAATGAGTAACACAGCATCAGGAACGTTGCCCAATCAGTAGGTGTCTATGGCTCAAGTTAAGAGCATGAAGGTGTTTCTCAGGAGGCAAGCAAGGTGGTTTGGACTTCAGAAGTGAGCATTCACATAAAGGAATTCTCTGCAGATGAGATCTTTAGAGTCCTGCCGCCCTCTCCAACAGAAAAGGAAGGCTTGGGGTATTTTTTGTTTGCAACAAACTTTGTTCACAATGAAGTAATTCTAGTGCCTTGGAAGGAAATCTCATTACCAGCTCCAGACAGCTCTTAGCCTAATAGCAATGGTATAAAAGGAGCTGAAAGCAAGCTCCAAAAGCCCACATAAATCAGTGTTATGGAGGGGAAAAAAAAGCCCCAAACAACAAACCAGCAGTAGCTGACTGTGTTTAATCACTGCTTAACTTACAGAAGGGCAGAGGCACTGGCTAGGAGGCTGCTGAAGAGGCTCTGCAGAACCACGAGGATCAGCTGGTGCTGCTGACTCAGGCTCTACCGACTTGGGCTGACTCCACAATGACTTTGCAGCAGGAAATTGTATCCATTGCCTCTAGACAGACTGCCATGGAATATGTACAGAGTGCCTGCATCTGCCAGTGAGTTCTCTTAGCTCTCAATTCCCAAGAAACTGAGAAGAATCAATTTGGACAAACACAGAATCGTTTTGGTTGGAAAAGACTTTTGAGTCCAACCATTCTCTACCTCTACCAAGGCTGGGGCCAAGCCATGGCCCTCAGCACCACACCTCTGCCTCTCTGAAACACCTCCAGGGATGGGGATTCAACCACCCCCTGGGGAGCCTATTTCACTTTTTGAGAACTCTTTCAGTCAAGAAGTTTCTTCTGATTTCCTACCTAAACCTCCCCTGGTGCAACTCAAGGCCATTTCTTCACATCCCATCACCTGTTCCTAAGAATAGACCAACACTCATCTTGCTCCAAGCCCCTTCCAGGGAACTGTAGAGTGAGGAGGTCCACCCTCAGCCTTTTTACCCCCCAGTCTAAACATCCTCAGTTCCCTCAACTACTCTTCACTCTTCTCCAGATCCTATACCAGCTTTGTTGCCCCTCTATGGACCCACTCCAGCATCAGAAGTGTCCTTGCAGTGAGTGCCCCACAACTGAACCCAGTCCTGCAGTTGTGGCCTCCTCTGCACCAAGCCCTTCCCTGCTGGGCAGCTTCCCAGCCACTCTGCCAAGCCTGTTCAGGGCACTGCTGTGCCCACAGTGCAGAACTCAGCACTTGGCCTTTTGCAGTCTCACTCCATTGGCCTTGTGCCATCGATCCAGCCTGCCCCTCTGTAGAGCCTTCCTACCCCCAAGGAGATCAAGACTGCCTCCTATCTTTGTGTCACCTGCAGAGCTAGTGAGGCTGAGCATGTTCAGACCTACCAGAAGATGTCAGTGTGGAACAGAGAGGTGAACCACTGCAGCATTCCAACTTTTCCTACTCTCAACACATCAGGCTCAGCACTCCCCTCAATAAACCAGAGCTGTGATGGATGTCTTAGCATACCCTAAAGCTCTCCTGTCTCAGTGGTGCTTAATATTCAAAGTACCTGACAATTAATTTCATATTTAAGGAAGGAAAACAAGAAGTAAAAATGTTAAAACAAGTGAAACCAAGAAGTAAAATTCTGAGAGAGTATTTTAAATTAGAAATAAATGTATTTCAACTTATTACTTAGAATAAATACAGTCCTGCATTAAAACCTCATTTTCAATCAACACTGCAGCAGAAGTAGCTGCTTGTAAGTCAGGTAGGTGCAAGTCATTGGACCAGGCACCAATACAGGTCAGGAGTTGTCTTGCTGGAAAGCAGCTCCATGGAGAAAGGCCTTGGCATGCCAGGGGACAGAAGTTCTCCACGGGACAGCAATGTGCCCTTGTGGCCAAGAGGGCCAATGGCATCCTGAGGTGCACCAAGAAAAGTGTCCAAAAGGTCTAGGGAGGTTCTTCTCCCCCTTTACTCTCACAGAATCACAGAATGAAGCAGGTTGGAAAAGACCTTCAAGATCATCGAGTCCAACCTATCACCTAAGCCTTCTAATTAACTAAGCCATGGCACTAAGTGCCTCGTGCAGCCTCCTCTTAAACACCTCCAGGGATGGGGACTCCACCACCTCCCTGGGCAGCCTATTCCAGTGACAATTACTCTTGCTGTGAAGAACCAACCAGACCATGGCACTAAGTGCCCCAGCCAGGCTTGGCTTCAACACCTCCAGCCACACAGACTCCACCACCTCCCTGGGCAGCCCATTCCAATGCCAATCACTCTCTCTGCCAGGAACTTCCTAACAACATCCAGCCTAGACCTGCCCTGGCACAGCTTCAGGCTGGGTCCCCTTCTTCTGGTGCTGGCTGCCTGGCAGCAGAGCCCAACCCCACCTGGCTACAGCCTCCCTGCAGGCAGCTGCAGACAGCAGTGAGCTCTGCCCTGAGCCTCCTCTGCTGCAGGCTGCACACCCCCCAGCTCCCTCAGCCTCTCCTCACAGGGCTCTGCTCCAGGCCCCTCCCCAGCCTTGCTGCCCTTCTCCAAACACCTTCCAGCACCTCAGCATCTCTCTCGAATGGAGGAGCCCAGAACTGGACACCGCACTCAAGGTTATAGCAACCCTCAAAATCTATCATCTCTAAAGAGTGGTAATACAAATCACAAATTGTTACACTAAGCACTACAAAAAAGGACCTAAAAATCAACCAACCAAAAGTCAAGGCTTAAATTTGGCATCTTCCTTAAATTAAAGGTTGCCTGAACTCATGGATGTTGGCTCCAGCTTCAGTGCAGGGTAGGCAGCCTGGTGGAGCTGTAGTTTCTTACCTACATTTTCTTTTACCTGCATTAGCAAAGCATTAACAGGAGCTCTTCATGTCTTGGGAGCACAGAAAATAAGTGTCACAGATGCAAATCACCCTTTGTAAAACTAATGATCATATTGCTGCTGCTCTTGAATCAGGTGGAATGTCCTTCTCAGTGCCATATTACTTCATTCTTAAGGAGTCAGCCTGCTTGCCCTTTGCTATCAGGCCCTAAATACAAAGTAAGTTTACAATTACCCATGTCCTGCATCTCCTTTTCAGCCCTTGATGTTTGGGGAGATAATAAAGTATCCAGTAACTGCAGCACTCAGTAAGCAAAAGCCACCAGACACTTCTTGCCACCATAAAAGAAGCTCAAGCTTGTTTCGAGCTGGGGTTGTTCAGCCTAAAGAAAAGAAGGCACCAGAGAGACCAGACAGTGGCCTGCCAGGACCTGAAAGAGGCCTTCAACAAGGCTAAAGAGGGACTGTTTGCAAAGGCCTGCAGGGATAGGATGAGGAACAATGGTTTGAAATGAGAGATTTAGATTGATGTTAGGAACAAGTTCTGCACCATCAGAGTAGTGAAACACTGGAAGAGCTTGCCCAGGGTTGAGGCTCCACCTCTAAACATATTCAAGGTGAGGCTCAACGGGGCTGTGGGCAACTTGATCTAGTTGAGGATGTCCCTGCTGACTGCAGAGGGGCTTGGACTGGATGAGCTTCAGAGGTCACTTCCAACCCAGAGCCTTCCATGATTCTATATATTCTCATTAACCAGACCTTAGAATGAGCTCTCTGTAAATGCTTGGACAAGAGAAATGCCTCCAGATCATCTCTTAAAATCATCTGTTCTCTAATGTGTGTGAGAGAAATGCAGAGGTGGTGAAGTCAGTAAACATTTGGGTTCATAACTGGGTATATTTCACTCTGAGAGTCAGTACTGCTGTGGTTTGCTATGTAGCAAGCCCCCAGCAACTTTATTTACACAGCTACAGATCAGCTGTCTGAGTAGCTATTCACTGGAGGTCTTTTTATACATTTGTACACACACTCACAGCTCTCCCTTACCAAAATCCCACTTAAGAGACTTTGCAAAGCTTGTGGAGGTCATAAATTCTTAATTGAGAAGGAGAAAAGACTTTGGCTTATGATGGAAGCAGGCAGCCTAAATGCAGCAGAGAAGTAAAATGCAGAGTGGGCAGCAGGGGTGGCTCCTGCAGAACAATATCTCATTCTGCACAAACAAATCTCATTGCACAGGCTGCAATTTGCCTTCTGAACTGCATTTCTGAATGAATTAGCTGGTTTGGAAACACAAATGATGTCATTTGCTGTATTAGATTCCAAGGAGAAGCTCTAACAACATGATGCACAAGCTAACAGATGCAGTCCAACAGCTCCCTTCATGACTGCAGTTTTCCTACCTAAAACTAGAAAAATGAGAAGCTGGAGTCTCACTCTGACAAAAATTGCCCTAACTGTGCCCCAGTAGGAGCATGGAGATGTCAGATGCTAAAGCCAGGGTCAATACTTACCCTCAAGGTGTGATGCTCTTGAGCTAGCAATGCTGTGACCTCCTCTTGCAAGGTAATGACCTCCAGAAATTGCCCCCAGAGAGCCATTAGAAGGGAGCAGAGCTGAGCAAGATTCATATTTATGAGTTCTGCCAGTTCATCAGGATTTTCCATTTTCTAAAGTCAGGAAAAAAGAGGTAAAAGATTAACAGATGAGACCACAATGTCCAGAGAAGAAGAAGAAGAAAGCAAAGTGAACTTTATCTTAGGGAGAATTTTAATGCACAAAGTCATTCCCAACTCAGAGCTCTTTTGTCTAAGGATCAGAACTGAATTAATCTGTGTTACAACACTAATAGATTGGTTTATGTTGCTTTAAAGAGTATCTGATTGTCTTGTAGGACTCCTGACCTTAAATTAAGGGTTCAATTACATTAAGAAACGTCTGACCTTGAATTGTAACTGTTGTTATCTTCTAACATGCAAAAGCCAGAGTGAGCCTGAAAGGAAGAGCAATCAGGCCCCAGAAAAATCGATCCTGGCTATGTCAGTCCAACTTTGGCACAATCATAACAGCTTCATAATGACATCTCCACCTCAGAGCAGTCACAAGAACACTCACACACCTACAGTCACTTTATGCATAATGGACAGGAGCCAACAGAGCTTGGCAGCCCAGAAGGCCAATAGCAAACCTGAGCTGCATCCAAAGCAGCGTGGGCAGAGATGGAGAGAGGGGATCCTGCCCCTGTGCTCTGCTGAGACCTCACCTGGAGTATTGTGTCCAGCTCTGGAGCCCTCAGCATATAAGAAAGACACAAATCTGATAAAGGAAGCCATGGAAATCATCAGGGGGCTGGAGAACCTCTGCTATGAGGGCAGGATGAGGGAGCTGGGGGTGTTCAGCCTGGAGAAGGCTCCAGGGAGACAGACCTAAGAGCAGCCTGCCAGTACCTGAGTGGGCTACAAGCAGGCTGCAGAGGGACTGTTTGCAAAGGGCTGCAGTGATAGGATATGGGAAAGTGGTTTGAAACGAGAGAAGATTTAGCTTGGATATTAGGAACAAGTTCTGCACCATGAGGATGGTGGAACACTGGAAGAGGTTGCCCAGGGAGGTGGTTGAGGCTCCCTCATTGGAGATATTCAAGGTGAGGTTGCACAGGGCTCTAAACAACCTGATCTAGTGGAGGATGTCCCTGCTGACTTGCAGGGGGTTGGACTGGATGAACTCTGCAGTTCCCTTCCAACCCAAACCATTCCAGGATTCTGGGACAATCAGAAAGTAAAAACAGTAAAGATCCAGCTCTGGTAATATTAAAGAGCAGGGAGAAGAAAGGAGTGCAAATATCCAAACACCAATTCAGCAGGAAAGAGTGGAAATTGTCACTCCTGGCAACAACTGCACCCAAAAAAAAGAAGATGGAAAAATAGAAACACACCTTAGCAAGCTAAGGGAGAAAGTGAAGAGTTCACAGGAGGTATGTAAACACAGAAACCCTTTTCATCATAGTCATGGAATCATTCTGGTCAGAAAAAACTCTTCAGACCATCAAGCCCACCTATTACCTAACTATGAAGGCTGGTGCTAAACCATGTCCCTCAGCACCACATCTCTGCCTCCCTGAAACAGAGATGGGGATTCAACCACCTCCCTAGGGAGCCTCTTCTACTCTTTAGGAACCCTTTCAGTGATGAAGTTTCTTCTAACACCCAACTTAAACCTCCCCTGGTGCAACTTGAGGCCATTTGCTCTCATTCTGTCCTTTGTTCCAAGGGAGAAGGGACCATGACCCATCTTGCTCCAACCTCCTTTCAGGGAGTTGTGGAGAGTGAGAAGGTCTTCCCTCCGCCTCTTCCTCTCCAGCCTAACCAACCTCAGGTGATCCTCCTCACCAGCCCTGTCCTCCAGACCCTTCAGCAGCTTTGCTGTCTTCCTCAGGACCTGTTCCAGCACCTCAATGTCTTTCTTGTAGAGAGGAGACCAAAACTGAAAGCACTCTTCAAGATGTGGCCTGATCAGCGCTGAGTAGAGGGGACAATCACTTCCCTGGTCCTGCTGCTTGTACTGTTGCTGATCCAGCCCAGAATGCTGTTGGCTTTCATAGAGAAGACTGTCAGCTGCCCCCAGGGAGCTAACTGTTAGCTCTGTCTCCAGTGACACAAGTCATTTGCTTTCAAGGCCAGGTCCTTGCACTTAGCTACTACTGCAGCAGCGAGGGTCAGGCAGCTGCTGTTCAGAAGCCAGGCAGATGGCTCACTCAGCAGCAAAGCATGGACAACCTCCCAGAGAAGTTCTACAACCTGTGCTTTAAGCCATGCTGTCACCACTGATTCAGCTGCTCAGCTGGGGCTAGCTGTGACTAAGAGGAGAGGAGACAAATCTAAGCTGAGGCAGACAGCTGTTTCCTTCGTGCAGGGAAAACAGGAGACAGCATCAGGAGGCCTGCCAGAGGAGAGGATGACTTGGAGAATCTGCTTTTGGGCAACCTACTACTACTGTTTCACCTTCTCTCTTTGTTATTTGAGACTATCAAAAGGAAAGAACTCAACATTCGAAATGCAGAGAAGTAAAAATGTGATTTTTATTCTATGTAATGCACCTTTCTAGGCTCTTCAGCTTCCTGACAGAAAAAGGTCACTGTGCCTACTACTGACATGCCAAGCCCCCAACTCACTTAGTGAAGCTTTGGAGGTAGCTGAGCAATTTCACAGAATGGCTCAGGCTGGAAGGGAGCTCAGAGATCATCTACTCCACCCTCTTCTGCATGGGCAGGGACACCTCTCAGCTAGGCTCAGCTGCTCAAGTACTCATCCAACCTGGCCTTCAACACCTCCAGAGAAGAGGCATTCAAAACTCCCCTGGGCAACCCATCCCAGTGTCCCACCACCCACATATTAGGATCCTTAGCTCCAGTCTAACACTGCTCTGCCTCAGCTTCAAACCATTCCCCCATGGCCTGTCTCTAGACACCCTCAGGAAAAGTCCCTATGCAGCCTCCCTGTAGGATCCACATCTTGAGTACTGTGTTCAGTTCTGGGCTCCTCAATTCAAGAGAGGCTGTAGCCAGTGGGGTTGGGCTCTGCTGCCAGGCAGCCAGCAACAGAAGAAGGGGACACAGCCTCAAGCTGTGCCAGGGCAGGTCTAGGCTGGATGTTGTTAGGAAGTTGTTGGCAGAGAGAGTGATTGGCATTGGAATGGGCTGCCCAGGGAGGTGGTGGAGTCTGTGTGGCTGGAGGGGTTGAAGCCAAGCCTGGCTGGGGCACTTAGTGCCATGGTCTGGTTGGTTGGGCAGGGCTGGGTGCTAGGTTGGGCTGGCTGAGCTTGGAGCTCTCTTCAAACCTGCTTGATTCCATGTGTCTATGATTACATCATTCCTTCAGATATTGGAAGGCAGCTCCTAGGTCCCCCTGGGGCCTTCTCCTCTGCAGGCTGCACCCCGCAGCTCCCTCACTCTGTCCTCACAGCAGAGCTGCTCCAGCCCTTGGATCATCTTTGTGGCCTCCTCTGGCCACACTCCAGCAGCTCTGTGTCCTTCTGCTGGAGACACCAGAACTCGAGGCAGGATTGGAGGTAAGGTCAGAGCAGAGCAGAGCCAAGGGGCAGGATCCCCACTCTCTTACCCTGCTCCCCACACTGCTCTGGCTGCAGCACAGCACACAACTGCCTGCTGGGCTGCAGGAGCGCACTGCTGGCTCATGGGGAGCTGCTCAGCAATCAATGCACCCAAGTTTCTTCCTTCATCTGAAATAAATGTTGGCAAAAGCCACTCAGTATTACCACTGGCACAAAGTGTTTCTTCCCAAGCTGTCCATGAAATTAGCCTACTCTCCTTTTCTAGTTACTTCACGTGGAAAGGAAGACATAAACTGGTACCTTTACTTCTTCACACAGTTCTGCAAGGCGAACTTCTACATCTATGTTTTCTGAAAGGTGAGAGGATAGAGCCATTGAAAAATGCACTTTCCAAGCTGCAGAGTAAAACCAGTTGTCCCACAAACCAATTTTACAAGGTGAAAACGACCCCAGCAGGTAAAACCTGAAGCCACATTAAGTGCCTGTGTCATCCTTAAGTCAAGTAACTCCTAAACTCTTATTAAAACCATTCCATAGCCATTTCTGAGCTTGAAGGCAGAGCACAAGCAACGAAAATATGGGTTGCAGTTGAGTATCAAGATCACTCTCCATGATACCCTGTCAAGGATCCCAATTTTTCCCTTCACAATTAGACTACACTTTAGATTTTACAGCTGGCAATGATCTGCTGAGACAATTTCTTGTCTATTGCCAATTAGACCAAGCTAATGCAGCTCCTCTTCTACCTCAGATTTTCCAGAGATGCCTTTTTCCAACACCATTTCTCTACAGGTAGGTTTATTTACCTCTGCCAATTTAAGTAACATTCTTTAATTGACTGAGGAATTCCATTTAGGAATTCTTTAATTGCCTGAGTGACTCTAATTCAGTCCAACAAAACTCCTCTCTAACCAATCTTTCTCTCAGTGTTAAGAGCAAATGGAATTTGTGTGGTGTGGCAGCTTAGACTGGATCTGACACTTGGGGGATTTAGTTATAAAGAAAAGAGATCTATTACTTCATGTAAGACCTTCCTCCTTGCTAATCATCCCTGCTCTACTTAAAGGATCTGTTTAATTAAAGAACAGTTTGGTACTGTGTTTTGATTCCCTTCTACAGTTAACAAGGGAAGGGCTCCATCTTCAGAATTGAGTAAAAAGCATTCAGCCTGGGGCCATGATCAACCTGCTCTAGTGCAGGTGTCCCTGCCCATGGCAGAGAGGTTGGAACTAGATGACCTTTGAGATCCCTTCCAACCCAAACCTATCTAAGATTCTATGATGTATAAACCCTAAAACTGTCTCTAACAATTTCTCCTTCAATTAATGTTGGAAATGTAGTATTAAAATTGTCTCTAACAACTTTTTCTCCTTCAATTAATGTTGGAAGTGTAGTATTAAAATTGTCTCTAACAACTTTTTCTCCTTCAATTAATGTTGGAAGTGTAGTATTAAAACTGCCTCTCACAACTATTCTTCCTTCCATCCATGTAGGAAGTGTAGTATTAAAACTGCCTCTCACAACTATTCCTCCTTCCATCCATGTAGGAAGTGTAGTATTAAAACTGCCTCTCACAACTATTCCTCCTTCCATCCATGTAGGAAGTGTAGTATTAAAACTGCCTCTCACAACTACTCCTCCTTCCATCCATGTTGGAAGTGTAGTATTAAAACTGCCTCTCACAACTATTCCTCCTTCCATCCATGTAGGAAGTGTAGTATTAAAACTGCCTCTCACAACTATCCCTCCTTCCATCCATGTAGGAAGTGTAGTATTAAAACTGCCTCTCACAACTATTCCTCCTTCCATCCATGTAGGAAGTGTAGTATTAAAACTGCCTCTCACAACTATTCCTCCTTCCATCCATGCAGGAAATGTAGTATTAAAACTGCCTCTCACAGCTATTCCTCCTTCCATCCATGCAGGAAATGTAGTATTAAAACTGCCTCTCACAACTATTCCTCCTTCCATCCATGTTGGAAGTGTAGTATTAAGGAAGAAACCAACAATGTTTCAGGGAAACATTCACTAACAAACTGCCTTGAAACCTGCAACAACAAATTTGGGATAGAGCTGATGAAGGAAGCTTTGCTGAATGGCAGCAGCACATTTACTTGGACTTGTCTAGGGATTGGCACCAGCTAAATGTGGGCAGTTTGTGCTGATTTTCACCTAATTGCACCCATTATAATGAAGGTTAAGCCTCATGCCAAAGCAGCTCATACAACCTTCTGAGAAACCACCCAAACTGCAGCAGTGCCTCAAGTTTGCAACATATTGCAAAGATACCAACACCTCTATTAGCTCAGTGCTACTTGATCATTACTCTGATAATTAATTATGAAACCAATTGAAGGCAGGATACAACTTTTGGTGTGTTTGTTGCCACACAGATTGTGCCACTAGGGAAAACAAAAATGATTTCTTTTTATTTCTGAGGCAGGTTCTTGACCTGATTTGCAAGCTCCAGAGATTTAAGTATCATTGTTTAATTGTCCAAGAATTCTGATTTAGTCAAATAAAACTGTTCATTATTCTACCTTATTTGTCATGCTGTGAGTGAGAACAGGCATTGAGCAACATTTAAAACTCTGATTTTTTAGGCAAAATCCCAAACTACAACTTTATATTAAAATAAAAGACAGATTAGAGACAATGCAAGACAAAAGGGAACAAAATACTAACATTCTACAGCAGCAATGCTCAACTCAGCAAGCAGCTGATGCAGCTTTGCTGGCTCTGCTAGAAATTGGGGTTTTTTGATCTCTAAAACAAACCCAAAACACATTTAAGAGATGATGCAGCTGATGACCTACCATGAGACTGAACTGCTGTTTTATTATTGTCCCATCACAAACTTTACCAGCACTGGCACCTTCTGCCCAGCACCAGGCCACCTTTCAAAGGGAGTAACTTGGATAAGGACCAATTCACCTTAAGCTTTGAGTATATCTTGGGTTATGTTTGGAAGAATTGAGCTTTGAGAGATCAGGAGTGACCTGTAAGATTTCTCAGGAAGTAAAGGTATGAATCTAATTGAGCCTGTGATGAATTAAATGAAATGACAAGGAAGGCTGCTGAGACACTGCTTGCCCAGGGAGCTTGTGGATGCCCCTTCCCTGGAGGCTGGATGAAGCCTTGTGCAACCTGGGCTAGTGGGAGCTGTCCCTGCCTATGGCAGGGGGGTTGGAATTGGATAATCTTTAAGGTCCCTTCCAACCTCAATCCCTTTATAAATCTATGAATCTCTAATTTTCATCTGTTTTGATGGTGACAACTGACTGAAATCTCGACCTGTTTAGAAAAGCAGGACAACAATAAACCCAAAAGCAGTCATAATTCCTCATTTTAGTAGCTGCATTTAATGATCTAAGCCTGGAAATAACTCAGTTCTGCAGACTTCTGAGCTCAGCAGACATTGGCTGCAGCTGAAAAGTGAAAAGAGCATTCCTATTTCCCAACCAAAGTAATATTTGCTAGGATTAAGGAGAAGAAGAGCTGTGATATTATTAGTACAAATCTGAGGGGTTATATCCCCCCCTGCTTTGCCAACATACCTAGGTAGGCGTCTCTCTGGGTTCGTGGATACTTTCTTCTGAGAAGGCGTTCATAAAGGACCTGCATGCTGGCCTTGGCTAGTTACAGGGATTGCACACACATCACTAGTTACTACACTCCTCCTCTTTTTTCCATCTCTGATTTATTATTTGCCTTTAAAGTTAGTAAAGAAAGCTTATTGCTAGCCTAGCAAATAGTGCAGTTAGAGCAGTACACGAAAGCATAGAGTCCTGCTGTAGTTTCTCGATTAGGCATGACTCAAGATACAGATTTAAGCAGCAGGTTTTTTATTCCCTCAACCCAACAGCAGCTTCATTTACACTCAGTGAATCCAACATTTGTCTGCACATGCTTCTGCAAAATCACTGTCCTGGCTTAAAACGATGGGGCAGAGCAATAGGAAAGCAAGTGGAGGAAACACTGTTAGAGAGGTGTTTATTCTAGAGCACAACAGGAACATAAATGGTGCTGCTGGGACTTAAAGAGCATTTGAGATTCTCCTCTGCAACGCTCACTTGAACTTCAGACATCAAAACCCCACTACAAAGCAGTTGATTTACTTTAAAAAGTGAAAAAAGAAACAAAAAAAATCAATGCAATTTCTAAATCAAAATGTTAAAACCAATGCCATTTCTGAATCAAAATGGAAAAAATCAATGCCATTTCTAAACCAAAATATTAAAATCAAGGTAATTTCTGAATGAAAGTGAAAAAAACCCAATGCAATTTCTAAATCAAAATCTTAAAATCAAGGTAATTTCTGAATGAAAATGAAAAACTCAATGCAATTTCTAAATCAAAATATTAAAATCAAGGCAATTTCTGAATGAAAGTGAAAAACTCAATGCAATTTCTAAATCAAAATATTAAAATCAAGGCAATTTCTGAATGAAAGTGAAAATATCAATGCAATTTCTAAATAAAAATCTTAAAAATCAAGGGAATTTCTAAATGAAAATGTAAAAATCAAGGCACTTTCTAAGTCAAAATCTAAAATATCAATGCAATTTCTAAGTAAAATTAGATACAGTGATAAAAAATCATCCATTTTCTAAATCAGAATTTTAAAATGCACTTTCTAAATCAAAATCTAAACAATCAGTGCAATTTCTAACTAAAAATTCTATAGCATTTCTGACTAAAAATTCAAAATCAGTGTTATTTCTAACTAAAAATTCAAAATCAAAGCAATTTCTAACTATAAAATTCAAAATTTGTGCAATTTCTGACTAAAAATTCAAAATCAAAGCAATTTCTAACCAGAAATTTGGTATCAGTGCAATTTCTAACTAAAAATTGAAAATCAGTTCAATTTCTAACTATAAAATTCAAAATCTGTGCAATTTCTGACTAAAAATTCAAAATCAGTGCAATTTCTAACTAAAAATTCAAAATCAAAGCAATTTCTAACCAGAAATTTGGAATCAATGCAATTTCTAACTAAAAATTTAAAATCAGTGCAATTTCTAACTAAAAATTCAGAATCAAAGCAATTTCTGACTAAAAATTCAAAATCAAAGCAATTTCTAACTAAAAATTCAAAATCAAAGCAATTTCTAACTAAAAATTCAAAATCAAAGCAATTTCTAACCAGAAATTCGGAATCAATGCAATTTCTAACTAAAAATTGAAAATCAGTGCAATTTCTAACTAAAAATTCAAAATCAAAGCAATTTCTGACTAAAAATTCAAAATCAAAGCAATTTCTGACTAAAAATTCAAAATCAAAGCAATTTCTAACTAAAAATTCAAAATCAAAGCAATTTCTAACCAGAAATTTGGTATCAGTGCAATTTCTAACTAAAATTTGAAAATAAGTGCAATTTCTAACTATAAAATTCAAAATCTGTGCAATTTCTGACTAAAAATTCAAAATCAGTGCAATTTCTAACTAAAAATTCAAAATCAAAGCAATTTCTAATCAGAAATTTGAAATCAGTGCAATTTCTAACTAAAAAATTCTTCTACACAATCTCTGACTAAAAATTGAAAAAGCAAATCCTAGCTAAAAATTGAAAATCAAAGCAATTTCTAACTAAAAATTGTAGAAAATTTCCAATTAAAAATTGAAAATCAAAGCAATTTCTAAGTATAAATTCAAAATCAGTGCAATTTCTAACTAAAAATTCCATACAATTTCTAACTAACCACTCAAAATCGATGCAATTCCTAGCTAAAACCTCAAAACCTCTGGGAAGTGCTGAATGAAACTGCAAACTGCAGCAAGTGTGTGCTGTGTGAGAGCCTCAGGTGCCTTGCAGACCTCAGAGCAACACAACTCCTTTTCTTTTCCCTGCTGATGGATGTTAGAGGCATTAGCGTTAATGGCAGGCGTTAGTTATGTGAAGGAGCAAAAGGTGAACAACAACAGCAGCAGCATTAATATTGCCATTTTTAGTCTTTTTTCCCTCCTTCTATCTATTCTCCCAATCAATGCATATAACAAAATAACTGAAATAAATGAAAAACAGAAAAGTTTAGAGGTAAGAAAACAAAAGTCATTATCAGCAAAGGCTTAAAAACCAAGGAAAATAAACCCAACCCCCAGGGGAAACAAAGCATCAGCTGAGTATGTGCAGTGAATGGTAAATGGAAAGTGTCATTTTCTCTGCAGAGATGAATTTTGGGGCATTTCTCTTCTAGCTTCCGTTCCAAAGGCAAGCTCAAGTTCTCACAGAATGACAAAAAAGTCTAACTCGAGTTCTGCTGAAACTTCCCCAAATGGTTTTGGTGACTTTAACGAGGTTTTAAAGATGCAGCCCCCACCTGCAGTACTGTGTTCAGTTCTGCTGCCTCCAGAGGAAGAGGGACATGGAATTGTTGGGAGTGGGTCCAGAGGAGGCCATGAGGATGATTAGAGGGCTGGAGAACCTCTGCTATGGGACAGGCTGGGAGAGTTGGGGTTGTTCAGCCTGGAGAAGAGAAGGCTCCAGGGAGACCTTAGAGCAGCTTTCCAGTACCTGAAGGGGCTACAATAAAGCTGGGGAGGGACCTTTTATACAAGGGCTAGGAGTGACAGGACAGGGGCGAATGGGTTGAAGCTTGAGCAGGGCAGATTTAGATTGGAAGAAGAAATTCTTTCCATGAGGGTGGTGAGACACTGGCACAGGTTGCCCAGGGAGGCTACAGATGCTCCTTCCCTGGAGGCATTCAAGAGCAAGGTGGAGAAGGCCTTGAGTAACCTGGGCTAGAGGGAGGTGTCCCTGGCCATTGTGGGAGCTTTGGAACTAGATGATCTTTAAGATCCCTTTCAACTCAAACCACTTTATGAAACACCTTCTCTGAAAGCATACTTTGACTACCCATTTGGTTTAGAAACAGTTCTCTCTATTCAGAGCTTTCTCTAATTCTTAGCTAAGGAAGTCTGATTAAAAAGTTAGACCCCGAACTGAGCAAGCAGCAGATTTCTTCCTGTAGGTCTTATTTTTTTCCTTATAATTTCCTGCTCAGACCAAAGCTTGCAGAGTTTCAATATCTACAGAAATATACAAAGTTTCCTTATAACAAACAACTGCAGCTTATTAGCCTCTTTCTCACCACTACAAAGTGGTTTGAAAGAAGAGGGCAAATCAAGACCAATAAGGCAAAATAAATCATGTATTTGCCTAAATTCAGGCTCTTATCTCCTGGTTTTATCCCTAATGTGACAGGTCTTTTTTAGTTCTTTTTTTCCCCCTCCCTTATTATTCCAGCTCAATTAAAAAGATGCACAAGAGGTATGAAATCCATGCCAGATTAGCCTAGGAGAGGGAAGGTCGACAGGAAAGTGACCTATGTCAGTAAATTCAACATACCCAGTTCAATACGGTGGGAAGAGGGCAGCTCCTTGGTTACCATGAGGAAATAGCTGTGCAAGCCTTTGAAAGCAAGCAGCAGACTGGCACAGAGGGTATAGTGGAAATTATAGGCATGGCTGAGGAAAGACTCTGAAATGACAAAGCTGCAACCCTAAAAAAAGGAAAGAAAAAACAAAGAAGGCAGGAGAAGGGAGGAAAAAAAAAAGGGGGGGGGGAAGGGAGGGGGAAAAATGAGAGAAAAAAATGGGAAGAGAGGGGGAAAAGAGTAGGAAAGGGGAGAAAAAGGCAAGGGAAATAAAGAAAAAAAAAGAAGGAATAAAAAGGAGGGAAAGAGAGGGAGAGGGGGAAAGAGAGGGAGAGGGGGAAAGAGAGGGAGAGGGGGAAAGAGAGGGAGAGGGGGAAAGAGAGGGAGAGGGGGAAAGAGAGGGAGAGGGGGAAAGAGAGGGAGAGGGGGAAAGAGAGGGAGAGGGGGAAAGAGAGGGAGAGGGGGAAAGAGAGGGAGAGGGGGAAAGAGAGGGAAAACAAGAAGGACAGAGAAGAAAAATAGGGAAAGGGAAGAAAAAGAAGGGAAGGAATATAAAGAATGAAAGGCAAGAAAAGGGGGAAAAGAAGGAAATGGAAAAGAAGGAAAGGACAAAAAAATGAAAAGGGGGGAAAAGAAAGAAAAAGGGGAAAAAGAAAGAAAAAGGGGAAAAAGAAAGAAAAAGGGGAAAAAGAAAGAAAAAGGGGAAAAAGAAAGAAAAAGGGGAAAAAGAAAAAGGGAAAAAGGAAAGAAAGAGGGAAAAAAGAAAGAAAAAGGGAAAAAAGAAAGAATAAAGGGAAAAAAGAAAGGGGGAAAAAGAAGAGGCACAATTTAGTTTTGCACAACGAATGCAGTGTTAACACAGAACAACTCCAGAGTAACAAACTGCTCTTTTCACAAACCTCATCCCTGCTATTTGCAAACTGCCATGGATTGCAGTGTATTAAACCAGAAGGTTAAGCACTGCTTACTGCAAACTTCCCCAGCATTTCATACTGCAGACTTTCCACCTGTGTGCTCCTCAGGTGTGCAGCACAGCCCTTTTGGAACAACAACCACTTTTCTCATGCCTAGACAGTAGTAATAACATTCATTCTTTAGCAAATTATATTTCTGGAGGGGAGGGGAGATAAAAAGTCACAGCACACATCAAAAGACCACTTAAACATCAAACTGATAAGATTCTTACATCTGCTGATAACTGCTTTGAGTAGTTATTGCCAAAGACCACGCTTTCAAGGGAAGGAATCACAGAGTCCCTGTTTTGTGCTGGTGCATTCCTGTTCAACCAGGTGTTCTTCACTGGGCGAGGGAAACTGCAAAGAGCACAAATGATCATCTGTTGTGATAAAATCTTGATGTTCTTCAGAAGCAGGAGAAGGAAGGATGATCAATAAGATCCTGGAGGTCCCTAGCATGGTGGGCTGTCTTCTTAAAACACCTCTGATGGCCCAGATAGCTCAGGTAACTCTGCTGCTGTGCTGAGGGAGAGGTGCCCGTTTGAAACCTGTCTTCAGCTGGCTGGAGAAATCTAAGGGATTCATGGATTCAGAAAATGGGTTGTGTTGGAAGAGATCTTAAAGATCATCTATTTCCATCTCCCCTGACACGGGCAGAGGCTCCTCTCACTAATACAGGTTGCTGAAGTTCTCATCCAGCCTGGCCTTGAACATCTCCAGGGAGGGAGCATCCAAAACCTCCCATGGCAACCTGTGCCACTGTCTCACCACCCATGCTGTCAAGAATTTCTTCCTAGTTTCCAGTCTAAAACTGCCCTCTCAGAGCTTTATTCCATTCCCTCTCATCCTATCACTCCCAGCCCTTGTAAAAAGTCCCACCCCAGCTTTCTTGCAGGCCCCACCTCGGCTACTAGAAGGCCACTAGAAGGTCTCCTTGGAGTCTTCTCTTCTTCAGGCTGAACAGCCTCAGCTCCCTCAGCCTGTCCCCATGGGGAGAAGAACTCCTGTCCTCTGATCATCTTCATGTCTCTTTCTGAAGCAGTATTTACCCTCGGCTGTTCTGTTGCTATCTCTCACCACAGAAGTCAGCAGACTCTGTGCCAGGAGACTGTGCAGGCTCCTCCTCATTAATTCTAGTGCAAACCTCACAGAATGCAAACAATATTCCTGGAAGTTTAAGCTGTAGAGATAAATCACAGAATGACTTGAGTAGGAAGGGATCTTAAAGACCACCTAGGCAGGGACACCTCCCACTAGATCAGGGTGCTCAAAGCCTTATCCCAGCTGGGATGTGTTCTTGAGCAACTTGAACTGGGTGAACCTGCTCTGGCAGGGGGGCTGGATTCGATGATCTTCAGAGGTTCCTTCCAACCCCTACCATTCTCTGACTCTGTGATTTCATGTTGCAGAATACATATTGTGCATCACAGGCTCACAGGATGTCAAGGGTTGGAAGGGACCCAAAGAGCTCATCCAGTCCAACTCCCCTGTCACAGCAGGACCACACAATCTAGCTCAGGGCACACAGGAACACATCCAGACAGGCCTGGAAAGGCTCCACACAAGGAGACTCCACAACCTCTCTGGGCAGCCTGTACCAGTGCTCTGGGACCTTTCCAGTCAAGAAGTTCCCCCTTGTGTTGAGCTGGAACCTCCTGTGCTGCAATTTACACCCATTGCTGCTTGTCCTATCCCAGGGAGCAGTGAGCAGAGCCTGTGCCCCCTCTCCTGACCCCCAGACCTCAGACATTTATAAGCATTTATTAGATCTCCTCTCAGTATTCTCTTCTGCAGACTAAGCAGCCCCAGGTCCCTTAGCCTCTCTTCATCAGGCAGTGCTCCAGTCCCCTTATCATCCTCATAGCCCTCTGCTGGACTCTCTCCAGCAGATCCCTGTCCCTCTTATCAGCCTTGCCTTGCCATGAAGACTGTCACCAGAAACATGATCAGTGAATTTAGCTTAGGGAGGAAGTAAATGACAGTGTAAGACAGTACTGATCTAGGAGAACATGCTTCAGCAGGGGGGTTGGACTCAACAACTTCCAGAAGTCCCTTCCAACCCCTCCCACTCTGTGATTCCACAGTTCTAATTTTAGAAGATTCCCATCTGGACACTCAATAATTTGTCTGCATTTTATGAAGAGGAGATTACCTTATCAGGGGCTGGTGCAGAGCAACCAAAGAAGCATGGACTATAACAGATATGACTGAGAGGTGGAAGTAATCAAACATCACATTGACGTAATGGTGAAGGCCCCGGTGTAAGTTAAAGTGCAGCTTTAATGTTCGGCTACTAATTGGCTGTAGTGTGCTCAGGTCATCTGGCCTAGAAACAAATGAAAAACAAAACAACTTTACCAGTAGAAGGAGCACACTGAAACTGCAGCTTATTAATCACTAAGCAATTTAGCTTAGGTCTGTGCTTTGGAATGTGACAGCATCTCCTGCAGAGAAAAAGAGACACTAAAAAAACCCCCAGGATGAGAAAAATCAGTGGTGAAATCTTAACAGAGCAGCACAGGATTTCTTTGCTGGCTTCATATATGTCTAAAATGAACATGCTGCATTTATATGTAATAATGATTTAATCAGGGTAAAGAGTTTACATATATTGTTCTAATAAAATCCATGGTTGAATTGAAATCACCTCCATTTGAACTGTAATCATCTACACTTAGATTGAAATCTTCCACATTTAAACTCAAATCTTCCACATTCAGATTGGAATCTTCCACATTTAGACTGGAATCTTCCACATTTAAATTGGAAGCTTCCACATTTAGATTGAAATCTTCCACATTTAGGTTAGAATCTTCTGCATTTAGATTGGAATCTTCTGCATTTAGACTGGAATCTTCCACATTTAGGTTGGAATCTTCCACATTTAGGTTGGAATCTTCCACATTTAGGTTGGAATCTTCCACATTTAGGTTGGAATCTTCCACATTTAGGTTGGAATCTTCCACATTTAGGTTAGAATCTTCTGCATTTAAATTAAAATCTACATTTAAATTGGAAGCTTCCACATTTAAGATTGAAATCTTCCACATTTAGGTTGGAATCTTCCACATTTAGGTTAGAATCTTCTGCATTTAAATTAAAATCTACATTTAAATTGGAAGCTTCCACATTTAGATTGAAATCTTCCACATTTAGGTTGGAATCTTCTATAATTACAAGGAAATCTTCCACATTCAGAACAAAATCTCCATTTAGATTGGAATCTTCCACATTTAGGTTGGAATCTTCTGCATTTGAATTGAAATCTTTTGCATTTACATTGAAATCTTCTACATTTAGAACAAAATCTACACTTAGATTGAAATCTTCCACATTTAGATTGAAATCTTCTACAGTTAGAACATAATCTCCATTTAAATTCAAATCTTCCATATTTAAACTGAAATCTTCCACATTTAAACAGAAATCTTCCACATTTAAACTGAAATCTTCCACATTTAAACTGAAATCTTCCACACTTAGAACAAAATCTACATTTAAATTCCAGCCTTCTGCATTTCAATTGAAATCTTCCACATGTAGAACAAAAACCTACATTTAGACTGGAATCTTCCACATTTAGACTGGAATCTTCTATACTGAAAATGAAATCTTCCCTATTTAGATTGAAATGACCTACATTTATACTGAAATCAATTACATTTCAATCAACATCTGTTCCATTTAAATTGGAATCTCCCACATTTAGCACAAAATCTACATTTAAATTGAAATCATCTGCATTTGAATTAAAACCTTCTGCTTTTAAATTGAAACCTTCCATATTTAGATTGAAATCTTCCACATTCAGACTGAAAATCTGTATTTCAATCTTCCACACTGAAACACAACTCCTGTGGGTTTCAACTCACGAGTAGTCCGTGTCTGTGAAGTGCAGGTCTAATGTCAGCAGGAAATTCATTTCATTCAGGGACTCCTCAATCTAGAAAGAGATTGCACAAGCATGAAACCTTTTCAGCTCTCTGACTTCTGTTCAGCCAAACTGTGCACAAGGAGTATTTCATGGCCTGCCTGTTAGCAAGCAGAGGTGACTGGCAGCTCACCTTCCTCTCATCCAACAGCATTTTGACTTTGAAAATCATCACATCATTGACAGCAACTTCCTCATTTTTGTAAAGGATCTGAAAGGTTTTGCTGCAGACTACGTTGTCGTGGATGGAAGCGGGAAAGGCAAGGTCTGCTCCTGCAAAGAGAAACAAGGACTGAGAGCGTTGCCCTGCAACCTGCTGTACTAGTTTGAAGCAGGCTAGAATGTTTTGGTGAGAAGAACTAGATTACAAGCCCTGAAAGGAAAACAATGGTGATGTCTACTTCACTCATAGGCTTGCTGAGATGTATAAAACCATAAGTCAAAACATAGATAAGACACTAGGCACCACTCTCGCTTGGGCTGCTGGCTGGGCTGTATCTTACTCTCTAACCTCACCCTCCATTTTTGGGACTAATCACTTTGCTTCCTAACCTCCTGGTCGAACCTCTATTCTTCCCTGGGACTGGGGTAAGGTTGAGAGGGGTAGGGGGAAGGTGAAGGGGTGGTTGGGAGCCCCTCCTGGGGACTCAGGTTTCTGGGAGGGGAGTTGTGTTTCTGTATTACCTTTTACCTTGACTATTTCTGTCTATAACTGTATATACTGTAAATATCTGCTTGTATATTGTGCCAGCTGTAAATATAAGCTTCATTCGTATTTCCAAAGCTGGCTGAGTCCAGTCTGGGTGATTTCTAAAGTGGGGGGGGGGCAAGGAACACCCAAACCATCACACCCGCAAACCCCACAGCACCCAGCAAGTGGAATTGCCCTTCCTATCGGTTTAGCATGACAGCAAGGGCTTATCACAGTATCACAGTACATCAAGGTTGGAAGAGACCTCACAGATCATCAAGTCCAACCCTTTACCACAGAGCTCAAGGCCAGACCATGGCACCAAGTGCCACGTCCAGTCCTGCCTTGAACAGCTCCAGGGACGGCGACTCCACCACCTCCCCGGGCAGCCCATTCCAGTGTCCAATGACTCTCTCAGTGAAGAACTTTCTCCTCACCTCCAGCCTAAATCTCCCCTGGAGCAGCCTGAGGCTGTGTCCTCTTGTTCTGGTGCTGGCCACCTGAGAGAAGAGAGCAACCTCCTCCTGGCCACAACCACCCCTCAGATAGTTGTAGACAGCAATAAGGTCTCCCCTGAGCCTCCTCTTCTCCAGGCTAACCAATCCCAGCTCCCTCAGCCTCTCCTCGTAGGGCTGTGCTCAAGGCCTCTCCCCAGCCTCGTCACCCAATACCATCAGGTATTGGAAGGCAGCATATGAGGTTGCCCTGGAATCTTCCCTTCTCCAGGCTAAACAACTTCACCTTCCTCAGCCTGTCCTCACAGCAGAGATGTTCCAGCCCTTGGATCACCTTTGCAGCCCCCCTCTGGACACACTCATACAACACACTGGGTTGGAGGACATCTCTAGAGGTTATCTAGTCCAACCCCCAGCAGTAAGCAGGGACATCCCCAACTAGATCAGGTTGCTCAGAGCTCCATCAAGCCTGCCCTTGGAATGCTTCCAGGGATGGGACCTTCACCAGCTCCCTGAGCAACCTGTTCCGGTGTTTGAGCACCCTCATGACATCTCCACAAAGCAGAAACTTGTAAATACAGCACAGAGATTTGCTGAAGTGCTTTCATGTGTATCATCAGTTTAGGATGCAGTGCTTCCAAGGCCACAATCTATTACAGTTCAAGTCCCCTGTGGATAATGGCACTTCCAGCTTGCACCCAGGGGTGCCACGGGCCCAGGTGAAGGACGGAGCGGGTCTGGTTTCACAAGGCATGGAATCTGATACGGCTGCAGGGCATCAGCAGAAGGGAACTCCCCCTCCCCTCTGACACAAAAGAAGTTCTGGAGATACCTGGCCACAGGCCCACTTCCTGTGCAGCATCCAGCTCCAGAGCTGCAGCCCTCGGCTCTGCTGACTGCAGTGTAATGTGAAACAGCACCCTCAGAAGCGACAGAGAGGAGGCGATGAGGAAAAGCTGACACTGAGAATAGGCTGAGCCACTGCCATGTGAAGATGCTGGAAGTGAAGCAGAACCACTACTACCTTTTAAGTCTATTAAGTCAGCATAAGGACTTGCAACTGCTGGAGCAGGTCCAGAGGACGCCCACAGAGATGGTCACAGGGCTGAAA
Source organism: Pogoniulus pusillus (assembly GCF_015220805.1). Classification (NCBI taxonomy): domain Eukaryota; kingdom Metazoa; phylum Chordata; class Aves; order Piciformes; family Lybiidae; genus Pogoniulus; species Pogoniulus pusillus. The sequence continues at coordinate 2,051,981 of NC_087288.1, read as the reverse complement.
CACCTCCCATATGAGGACAGGCTGGGAGAGTTGGGGCTGTTGTTCTAGGTATAGGAATGCTATGAGGAAGATTGTGTTAGGCCCGGCACCACCAGAACAACAGGAAGAAGAGGAGGAAGATGACATCCAAGGCTCAAAGGATCCACTCAGAGAGGTCAGGGAAGTTAGGAAGGAATACACAAGGGAATCAGGTGAGCCAATCCTAAGCTGGCTAGTGAGATGCCGTGGCATTGGTGCTAATGCTCTGCAGGTAGGAGACAAGTCTGCCAAGCAGCTGGGACCACTCACTAAGGAGAGTGGAGTGGACAAACACCTGGCAAGTCCTCTTGGTAGGGTTAGCTTGTGGACACGCCTTCTGTTGGCTGTGGCTATGAGATATCCTTCCCGAGATGATCTGCCATGGGCTGCCAAGAAGTGGAACACTGTTGAGCAGGGAATTAAGCTTCTGAAGGAGTTTGCTGTGAAGGAAGTGCTTTATGGAGATCATGGCACTCATGAGCCTGATGATATTCCTTTGGGGACAGGTCTCATGAAGAAGCTGATTAAGCTTGCTCCTTCATCCTATGCTAACATCTTGGCCAGTAAATTCCTAGCAAGGAGTGATAATGGAAGATCTTTCACTGTTGGTGAATTCACTGACCAGCTCAGGCAGATTGAGGACAGCTTGTCCCATTCTGGTATAATCTGTGCCATAAAAACTATGACTTCTGAAATAAAGGGCATGAAAGAAGGTATTGAGAATGGCATTAGAAATGGCATGAAAGAACTGAAGGAGGATCTCGAAAATCTGGTAAAGGATACCGTTCCTGCATCATCTGAATGGGTGCATGTTTCTGCAATCAGGAACAGACGTCCACCTCCTGCAAGGCAATTCCAGCCTAGGAGGAGACAAATTCCACCCAGACAGCAGCAATCACGTGCGTCACTGTGGATACTTCTGCGTGACACATACGGTGAGAACATGAACAAATGGGATGGTAAACCTACTTCAGCTCTTTCAAAGAGGGTCAGGGATCTGCAGAGTGGCAGAAACAGAGGCAGTAATGCCAGGAAAGTAGCTGTCACTTCTTCAGCTCCCGAGAGCAACTGCAATTGTTCCAACAGTTGCAATTTCTCTCACAACAACACCAATCACTGTGTACACCCTACATGCCATGTTCAGCATTAGGGGTGCCCTGCCTCCAGCCAGGAGGAGGAAAGGGATAGTGGAGAGAACCGAATCTATTGGAATGTATTCATTAGGTGGCCTGGCAGTTCAAGAGTTCGGAAATACAGGGCTTTGGTTGACACAGGTGCTCAGTGTACTTTATTGCCATCTAATTGCAAAGGGACAGAGTCCATATCTATTTTTGGAATCACAGGTGGATCTCAAGAGTTAACTAAGGTACAGGCTGAGATCAGTTTAACTGGTAAAGAGTGGAAGACACATACTATTGTAACTGGTCCTGATGCGCCTTGCATTCTGGGAATTGACTTTTTGAGACAAGGTTGTTTCAAAGATCCTAAGGGTCACAAATGGGCTTTTGGAATAGCATCTGTAGAGATTGAGGATGATAAATTGAAATTGTCCATTAGACCTGAACTTTCTGATGAATCTGCAGTTGTAGGACATCATGACATAGAGGACCTGGAAGTGCCAATCGCAACTCAAACTGTTCATCATAGGCAGTACAGAACTAACCGTGACTCTTTGTTGCCCATTCATCAGCTGATTCGTCAATTGGAGAGTCAGGCTGTCATCGAGAAAGCTCATTCACCTTTCAACAGTCCCATCTGGCCTGTGCGTAAACCTACGGGCGACTGGAGACTGACAGTTGACTTTCGTGCCCTCAACGAGGTGACGCCACCCATGAGTGCAGCTGTGCCAGACATGCTGGAACTCCAGTACGAGCTGGAATCGAAGGAGGCTAAATGGTATGCAACCATAGACATTGCTAATGCTTTCTTCTCTATAACCATAGCAAAGGAGTGCAGGCCTCAGTTTGCATTCACCTGGAGAGGAATCCAGTATCAGTTCAATCGTTTGCCTCAGGGGTGGAAACACAGCTCAACCATCTGTCATTCAGTCATCCACAATGCACTGGAGAAAGGTAAAGCTCCAGAGCACATCCAGTACATCGACGACATCATTGTGTGGGGCCAAACTGCTGAGGAAGTCTTCGAGAAAGGTAACAAAATCATTGACATTCTGTTGCAAGCAGGTTTTGCCATTAAGAGAGACAAGGTCAAAGGACCTGCCAGAGAAATTCAGTTTCTGGGAGTGCGGTGGCAGGATGGTCGCCGTTACATTCCTCAGGATGTGATCAACAAAGTCTCTACCATGGCAGTTCCCACCAGTAAGAAGGACACACTTTCTTTCCTTGGTGTGGTGGGATTTTGGAGACTGCACATTCCTGGTTTCAGTCAGATTGTCAAACCTCTGCATGATGTGACTCGTAAGAGAAACAATTTCGAGTGGGGACCTGAACAACAAGCAGCCTTTGATCAGATCAAACGAGAAGTAGTCCATGCAGTGGGCTTAGGACCTGTGAGATCTGGTCCGGACATTAAGAACATTCTGTACACGGCTGCCAGTGACAATGGTCCAACTTGGAGTCTTTGGCAGAGAGCTCCAAATGAGACACGTGGTCGTCCACTTGGTTTCTGGGGACGTTGTTACAGAGGTTCAGAGACAAATTACACTGCAACAGAGAAAGAGATTCTAGCAGCCTATGAGGGAGTGAAAGCAGCTTCTGAAGTGATTGGAACTGAGTCACAATTGCTTTTAGCTCCTAGACTGCCAGTTCTTAACTGGATGTTCAAGGGCAAAGGTTCATCACCACATCATGCCACCGATGCAACCTGGTCTAAATGGATGGCTTTGATAACCCAACAAGCACGAATGGGTAATCTTGACCGACCTGGTCTGGTAGAGGTGATCACCAACTGGCCAGAAGGCACAGACTGTTCCAAACCTCCAGAGGAGAAAATAACTCGTGCTGAGGAAGCTCCTCCCTATGGTGATCTCTCTGATCAGGAAAAGAACTATGCTTTGTTCACAGATGGTTCCTGTCGTCTTGTTGGGAACACGCGAAGATGGAAGTCTGCGGTTTGGAGTCCAACCAGGAGAGTTACCGAAATGAAAGATGGAGAAGGAGAATCCAGTCAGTTCGCTGAGGTAAAAGCTGTTCAACTTGCTCTTGATGTGGCTGAACGTGAGAATTGGCCTATCCTTTACCTCTACACTGACTCGTGGATGGTAGCCAATGCTCTATGGGGTTGGCTGAAGGACTGGAAGAAGAATGGTTGGCAGAGGAAAGGAAAGCCTATTTGGTGTGCTGATCTATGGCAGGACATTGATGCACGGCTGGAGAAAATTCCAGTGAAGGTGCGGCACGTAGATGCACACATGCCTAAGAGCAGAGCTACTGAGGAACATCAACATAACCAGAAGGCAGACCAAGCTGCTAAGATTGCTCAAGCTGATACCAACTCTGAACTTGACATTGACCTTGATTGGAAACACCGAGGTGAACTGTTCTTAGCTCGGTGGGCCCATGACTCATCTGGACATCAAGGCAGAGATGGAACATACCGATGGGCTCGCGATAGGTCAATTGACTTGTCCATGGACGCTATCACCCAAGTCATCTATGACTGTGACATTTGTGCTGCTATTAAGCAGGCTAAGCGAATCAAGCCCTTATGGTATGGTGAGAGATGGTCAAAGTACAAGTATGGTGAAGCCTGGCAGATTGACTACATCACTTTACCTCGATCTCGTTCTGGCAAGCAGTATGTGCTAACGATGGTAGAAGCCAGCACTGGATGGTTGGAAACCTATCCAGTTCCACATGCAACTGCACCTAATACCATTCTTGGTTTGGAGAGACAAATCTTGTGGAAACATGGAACTCCAGAGAGAATTGAGTCAGACAATGGTACTCATTTCAAGAACAATCTTGTGAAAAACTGGGCCAAAGAGCATGGTATTGAATGGATCTATCACATACCCTACTATGCACCAGCTTCAGGGAAGATTGAGCGCTACAATGGTTTGCTGAAAACCACCCTAAAGGCCATGGGGGGTGGAACTCTGAAAAACTGGGACAAACATTTAGCACAAGCTACTTGGTTGGTAAATAGTAGAGGTTCAGTAAACAGAGCAGGACCCGCACAATCAGATTTGGTCCAAACAGTAGACGGTGATAAAGTTCCTGTTGTACGTGAAAAGAATCTGTTAGGGAAAACTGTTTGGGTATTTTCTCCTTCGGGCGAAGGGAAACCTGTCCGAGGGGTGGTTTCTGCTGAAGGTCCTGGTCATACATACTGGGTAATGCAGGAGAATGGTGAAATCCAGTGTATTCCACAGAGAAATCTAACCTTAGCTGAGAGAGTTTAAATCCAAGCTGTTAGGAGTTGTCTGTTCTAGGTAACATCGGCGCCCAACACTGAGAGAATCTACAATAGAATCTACAGTACGTGAGCACGAACCCAACATCACCTGGGAGTCCCTGTTCTGAGCTTTTGAATCACCTACATCTGATTGAAGTGTGAACTGAACTTGTATATATTGTTTTAGTGTAAATATTGGTTTAGATTAGATTGGATAATTCTCAGCGATACTCTGAGCGAAGTAGACAGGGGTGGATTGTGCTAGTTTGAAGCAAGCTGGAATGTTTTGGTAGAAGAACTAGATAACAGGCAGTGAAATGAAAAACAATTGTGTCTACTTCTCTCACAGTTACGCTGAGAACTCTGGGAAGAAGAAAGACTCTTTCTCCATTTTGTCTCTCACTCTTGCTTTGGCCTTGGACCTGGTCACATCTCATTAACCCTGCTCCTACTAACCTTGCTCCCTAACCTCTTGGCTGCACCTCTTTTCTTCCTGAGAACTGGGGTAAGGTTGAGAGGGCCGGGGGGAGGTGTTGGGGTGGTTTGAGAGCCCCTCCTGGGGACTCAGGTTTCTGGGAGGGGAGTTGTGCTTTCATATTGTTTATCCTTTGTATATTTCTGTATATAATTGTATATAACTGTATATATTGTAAATAGCTGCTTGTAAATTCTGCTAGCTGTAAATAAATTGCTTCATCTATATTCCCAGGGTCCATCTGAGTTAGCTGGGGCAAATACAAAGTGTGGGAGGGGCGGGGTAACCCCCAAACCATCACACCCTACCACTCTGTGATTCTGTGAATGCTCCAAGTAGGCAACATGGCTTGTACTGGAGTGGGAAAACCACAGCACTGTCAAAGGGAATAGAATCACAGAATCAACCAGGTTGGAAGAGACCTCCAAGATTATCCAGTCCCACCTGACAGCCAGCCCTATCCAATCAACTAGTCCATGGCACTAAGTGCCTCATCCAGTTTAGAACAGACAAGTACGAGGAAGACAGTAGAGATAGAAAAGTACAGGATGAAGTACCTGACATCATCCTCAAGAGCCAGAGTTGTGAGCTCCTCCAGCCTCCTCCATGGCCAACAAGCAAGAGGCACTTTCAGACAGTGGATCAGTCCTCTTAGTGCTAGGCCATGCATAGCCTAAGAACAACCATTTTCTACAAAGAGCTATTTTCTGCTGGTGCCTCAGCAGCTGGCACTGGTGCCAGCAGAAAATAGCAGTTTGAGCAGGAGAGATGAGTTCTGAGCTGGTGGCCAGCTCTGCTAAATTAAGCAAGCAGCTGAAACAAATGGAAGGCAGAGCTCCTTGGCAAGACCAAGCCCTATCATATTCACAAGGACAAACTGCTGCCCCTTCCATTGACCAGCTTGCACCTTCCTCCCTGCTTTGTTGTGGCACAAACTTTACCAGGAGCTACCTGGAAAGCCAAATGGAGAGACTGATCTAGAGAGGACCTCAGTCTGGGGATTTGGAGGGATCTGGGGGTTTGTAAAACAGCTGGGTGAGTTCCCCAGTTGAGCTCCCAAACCAAATCAAGACACTTGTGTCAACAGTAAGAGGGTAAGGAGGAGTGGCCAAGGGGAATCATGAGCTGCTTTGGGTTTATTTTTTGATAGTGCTGCTGATCTCAAATCACAACATCATGGAATTGTTTTGGTTGGCAAAGACCTCTAAGATCATTGAGTCCAACTCAACCTAAGACCACCACGGCCACGTCAAGTCGCAGTCCTTATGCTCAGTAACAGGAGACAGAAGATCTAACAGACACACCACAGTTTACTGACAAGATTGCAGCTTTCTGAGAGAAACAACTGAAGACCATTCTAAGATACACTTTGAAGTGGAAAATGATTTCTTTTTCAGCAATACTAGTCACATTATTAATTAATTAAACAGATGAGGAACTGTCCTGCTGGAATGCAGCTTCATGGAGAAAGAGCTTGAAGCCTATAGTGAACAGCAGGTTATGGGGACAGAAATCCTGGGGTGCACCAAGAAAAGTGTGTCCAGCAGGTCTAGGGAGGTTCTCCTCCTACTCCACTTTGTCTTTGTGAGACCACACCTGGAATCTTGTCTCCAGTTTTGGGCTCCCTAAGTCGAAAGAGACAGGGAACTACTGGAAGGATCTACTGTAGGGATCTACTGGAGAGCTACAAGGATGATGAGGGGACTTAAGCATCTTTCCTGTGAAGAAAGACTGAGGGCCCTGGGGCTGTTTAGTGTGGATAAGAGAATGAGAGGGGATCTGATCAATGTCTGTAAATATCTGATGGGTGGGTGTCAAGAAGGTGCCAGGCTCTGTGTGGTGGTGTCCAGTGATAGGACAACAAACAATGGGCACAAGCTGGAGCACAGGAGGCTCCACTTCAACAGAAGGAGAAAGCTCTTCACTATGACAGTGGCCAGGGAGGTTGTGGAGTCTGCTTCTCTGGAGACTTCCAAACCCACCCTGGCTGCATTCTTGTGTGACCTGCCCTAGGTGATCTTGCTTTGGCAGGGGAGTTGGACTGGATGATCTCTGGAGATCCCTTCCAACCCCTACCATTCTATGTCACCTGCACAGATGGGCAGAGTCCAAGGGGATGGCATTCAATGGCTCCAGGTGCAAGGTGCTGCACTTTGGCCACAACAACCCCATGCAGAGATACAGGCTGGGGTCACAGTGGCTGGAGAGCAGCCAGACAGAGAGGGATCTGGGGGTGCTGATTGATACCCGCCTGAACATGAGCCAGCAGTGTGCCCAGGTGGCCAAGAGAGCCAGTGTCATCCTGACCTGCATCAGGAATGGTGTGGTCAGCAGGAGCAGGGAGGTCATTCTGCCCCTGTACTCTGCACTGCTTAGACCACACCTTGAGTGCTGTGTTCAGTTCTGGGCCCCCCAGTTTAGGAAGGACACTGAGATGCTTGAGCGTGTCCAGAGAAGGGCGACGAGGCTGGGGAGAGCTGTGCCAGGGCAGGTCTAGGCTGGATGTGAGGAGGAAGTTGTTGTCAGAGAGAGTGATTGGCATTGGAATGGGCTGCTCAGGGAGGTGGTGGAGTTGCCATCCCCGGGGGTGTTCAAGAGAAGCCTGGATGGGGCACTTAGTGCCATGGTCTGGTTGGTTGGGCAGGGCTGGGTGCTAGGTTGGGCTGGATGATCTTGGAGGCCTCTTCCAATCTGGTTGATTCTCTGATTCTATGATAAGAAACAAGTGTTTTGGCAGGTCATCGTGAACCAACTTCCACCTAAACATGAGGAGCAACTTCTTTAACTAAAGGGTGCCAGAGCCCTGGAGCAGGCTGCCCAGAGAGTTGCTGCAGTCTCCATCTCTGGAGAGATTCCAAACTCACCTGGATGTGCTTCTTTAGGTGAGTGTACCTTGGCAGGGGGGGTTGGACTAGGTGATCTCCAGAGGTCCCTTCCAACCCCTATCACCATTCTGTGATTCTGGCTTTGTGGTATTAATGGCAATAGCCCCACTTTTCTATTATCTATAGCAAAATAAGACAAGAAGCAGCACCCTCCCCTCATTAGCAAGGCAATGACCTCAGCTGTGACACTTACCAGTGGCATGTAACAGGCTGGCTTCTAATTTGTGTGGAATTCTTGGAGGAATCTTCATAGATGCCCGGATCTGGTAAAAGCTGAAGCAAGAGACAGTGATTTGCAACACATATGGCACAGTTCATCTCATTTACCACACACAGACAGGCAGTGACAGAGGCAGGAAGGGAAAAGGGGAGGGAGGAGTAATATATGGAGGTCTACCAAACTTAGAACTGTTTTATTTTCATAGAATCATAGAATCACAGAATGGTTTGGGTTGGAAAGGACCTTAAAGATCATCTAGTTTCAAGTACTCTGCCATGGACAGGGACACTTCTCACCAGCCCAGGTTGCTTAAGGACTCATCCAGCCTGGCCTTGACCATCTCCAGGGAGGGAGCATCTGTGTCCTCCCTGGGTAACCTGTGCCAGTGTCTCACCACCCTCACTGTCCAGAATTTCTTCCTAATCTCCAGTCTAAATCCACCCTCCTCAAGCTTCAATCCATCCCCTCTCATGCTATCACTCCAAACCCTTGCACATAGTCCCTCCCAGCTTTCCTGCAGGCCCCTTCTAGGTTCATTTGCACTGCATTAAAAAAAAACAAAAGATGACCAAGCAATAAAGATTAACATTAAGTTCTCACTACCATCCTCTCTGAGAGTGTGAGGAATTGAGGAGAGCCTTCTCAACACAAATCTAGAAGGATGCAATCTAGTACAGGGCTGGATGTGACTTCCAACACTGATTTCACCCCCACTGAGGACTCACAGTGCACAAAATGATACAGAATAGTCTCAGCAAGGAGACACTTTCCATCAGCTCCACAGGCTCATTTCTGCAGCCACAGCAAACATTTATCAAGAGCCTGAGAATGTAAAAATTGGTTACTATAGTTTCTATTCAATATTATGTCTCAGTAGCTTAGAGCCATGCCAGACACTTTACTTCATCTCACCCTACCCTACCAAACTGCACTGCTGTAATAGACTTAAAAATATCCCAAATCTGCCTCATTCACAGCTCCTGCTCAGAGCCACGTGACAGCTCTGCAGAGCAGGAATTCATCTCAGCCTGAACAACTTCCCTGGCTGTGCAGAGATTAATGAATTCAGAGTGTAACAAGGTAAAATGAAAGGCAAAATAAACAGCGAGCACAGAAGATAGGTGCAACGTGAGACTGCTGTGACTTACTGCAGCGAGACTCATGTGTCCTAAAGATGCTATTAAATGACTGTTTACACTCTGGGCCACAAAGAAAGCAATCAATAGAACTGTTCATGCTTAGAATGCAATTTGTGAAAGCAAAAGGCTGTTAGGACATCTTTCTTTTTCCTACTATTAGTTGCTAGTGATTAGTCACAAGCAGACTACTCCTCTCTTTATTCAGTGCATTCTTCACCTGCAAGCAAACACACTTCAGTCTGCCCTGAAAATGACTAAGGGATGACTGAGGACAGCTACATGGAGCAGTTTCAGATGGAAAAGATCTTTAAGATCACCAAGTCCAACCATTCTCTAACTCCATAAAGGCTGGGGCTAAATCCTGTCCCTCAGTGTATCTCTGCCTCTCTGAAACACTTCCAGGGATGGGGATCCAGATGGCTCCAGTCTTTCAGAACCCTTTTGGTCAAGAACTTCCTTCTAACATCCATTCTAAACCTTCCCTGGTGCAGTTTGAGGCCATTTCTTCTCATCCTAGAGGAGGAGACCAACCCCAACCTCTTGCAGCTGTAGGGAGCAATGAGGTCTGCCCTCAGCCTCATCTTCTCCACACTAAGCTTCCTCAGATCCCTCAGCTGCTCCTCCTCAGCCCTGTTCTCCAGACCCTTCACCAGCTTTGTTGACCTGCTCCAGCCCCTCAGTGTCTTCCTTGGGGAGAAGGGCCCAAAACTGATCCCACTCCTCAAGCTGTGACCTCACCAGCAGCAAGTCCATCTCTACTGGGCAGCTTTCCAGGCACTGCTTTTCAGACCTGCTCTTTAATGTGGATTAGTGGGGAGATGAAGGTGAAGAGATTGTTGGTTTGTTTGAAATGGGAGCCTTTGATTTTCAGCAGACCTCTGCTTTAAACACTTCATTCTTTATTTTTTACATGAAATGTTCACCTGTTCATCTGAATAATAAAATCCTGTAGGAGTTCAGCTCGGGGCAGATATGTAAACACCAAATCATAACCTGACACCTAGATCTGTGAAACAATTACTCAACAGCAGCAAGATGTTTAAATAAGAAGGGGAAAAAAAGAGCCTCCTACAGAGCATTTACCTACATTAGTCACTGTCACTCATCTTCAAGGGCTGTATATTTCAAGGCTCTACCTGCAAATGAAGAGCTATGATACTCCAACAGGGTATTTCAGTCACAAAGGAGCTGCAGTTGTAACACATAAAAGCAGGAAATGCTTTCTAAAAAGTTAGGAAAATCTCAATGCAGGAAGTTTTAAAAGAAATGGTACAAGAAAATGTCTCAGCACTCTCCCCCACCCTAAGCCCTGCCTTCCTTGTCTTCCTCCCGTCTCTGGTTCACATCTTTAAGGCTCTGGGCAACTTGATTTAGTGGAGGTTGTCCTTGCTGACTGCAGAGGGGGTTGGACTGGATGACCTTTGGATGTTCCCTCCAGCCCAGACCATTCTGTGATCCAAGATCAGACATGATGTGGTCTTGACAGCCTGATCTAGTGCCATGGTCTAGTTAATCTAGTTAATCTCCTAAGTGTTTATCAAGACCTAAAGGGTGGGTGTCAGGAGGATGGGACCTAAGCCAGTGGCAGGACAAGGAGTAACAGGGACAAATCTGAACATACTAAGTTCTATCTAAACATGAGGAGGAACTTCTTTAATTTAAGGATGTCAGAGCACTGGAGCAGGCTACCCAGAGAGGTAGTGGAGTCTCCAGGTCTGGAGTCATTCAAAACCCACCTGGATGTACTCCTGTGTGACCTTCTTTAGGTGACCCTGCTTTGGCAGGGGGGGAGGACTCAATGACCTCCAGAAGTCCCTTCCAACCCCTACCACTCTGTGATTCTGTGAAAATGAGTAAGTTTCTTTTTGTCACTAGGATCATCACTTAGATGATTATTTAACCAGAGCCTGGGCTGCAGCAGAAGTGTGGCCAGCAGGCCGAAGGAGGGGATTCTCCCCCTCTACTCCACTCTGCCAGGACCCCACCTGGAGTACTGCATCCAGTTCTGGAGCCCCTATTACAAGAGGGATGTGGAGATGCTGGAGTGTGTCCAGAGCAGGGCCAGGAGGATGCTGAGAGGCTGCAGCAGCTCTGCTGTGAGCACAGCCTGAAAGAGTTGGGGCTGTGCAGGCTGGAGCAGAGGAGGCTCCCAGGTGACCTTCTTGTGGCCTGCCAGGATCTGAAGGGGGCTACAAAAAAGATGGGAAGGGACTTTTTAGGCTGTCAGGGAGTGGCAGGAGTGGGGGGAATGGAGCAAAGGTGGAGGTGGAGAGAGTGAGGCTGGAGGTGAGGAGGAAGTTGTTGAGCAGGAGAGTGGTGAGAGGCTGGAATGGGTTGCCCAGGGAGGTGGTTGAGGCCCCATGGCTGGAGGTGTTTGAGGCCAGGCTGGCTGAGGCTGTGTGCAGCCTGCTCTAGGGTAGGGTGTCCCTGGGCATGGCAGGGGGGTTGGAACTGGCTGCTCCTTGTGCTCCCTTCCAACTCTGACTGATTCTATCAGTCTATGATGCTTTTCATCACATTTCTTGAAAACTACAAATTGTAATGTGAGTAGGAAGGAGGTTCATTGATAACCAGAGTGTCTCTTGCCACCACCCAAAAAGGAAATGTAGGACTTGATGGTTATTTGACTTTCTAATGCTCCACAGGCAGTAATGTGTGCAAATGAGTCACAGAGGTCAACCACTATTAAAAAATAATAATAACCTCATGCATTATAAAAAGCAGAGGTGCTTTACAGAGAGCTACACAAGCACTTCTGTGAAAACCCACTCATCCTGCCAGCTAAGAGACACTCCCTGGGAAAGCTGTGTCCTGAAAAAGCTCCATAACACAATTTACTGTTGAGATGAAACTCTGCTGTAGTTCCTGCAAAGTAAAGGCAGAAGCACATGTGGCAGAGCCACAGAATCATCACTGAATGGTTTAGGTTGGAAGCAACCTGAGTGATCATCTACTTCAACCTCCCTGTCGTGGGCAGAGACACCTCTCAACTAGGTTTGATTGCCCAAGCACTCATCCAACCTGGCATTCAACACCCCCAGGGAGGAGGCAGCCACAGCCTCCCTGGGCAGCCCAGTCCAGAGTCTTCTATTGAGTAATACACCCTTATATTGAATAACTTCTTCCTAATAGCCAGCCTAACCCTGCTCTGCCTCAGCTTCAAACCACTCCCCCTTGGCCTGTTGCTAGACACCCTTATGAAAAGTTCCTTTGTAGCCTTCCTGTAGGATCCCTTCAGGTACTGGAAGGCAGCTGTAAGGTGCCCCTGCAGCCTTCTCCATGCTAAACAGCCCCAACTCTCTCATCCTGTCTTCACAGCAGAGGTTCTCCAGCCCTCTGATCATCTTTGTGGCCCTCCTCTGGACTTGTTCCAGCAGGTCTATGTCTCTCTTGTGTTGGGCTCCCACAGCTGGACAGAGCACTTCAGGTGAGGTCTCAGCAGAGCAGAGCAGAGCAGAGCAGAGCAGCGCAGCGCAGAGCAGCAGAATCCCCTCTCCTGCTCTGCTTTTCTCCTTAGAAGCAAATGACTTTGAGAAGCATTTCCTCTCTACAGCAGGCATTACTTCTGACAATTAAGGATACACATAAACAAACCAATTCTTAGGCCAAAAGTTTGATGAGAATTATTTGGGAGGCTAATACCTCAAATCAGTCCCTGCTGCTCTCGTTATGAAACAGGATTAAGTTCCACCAGACAGGAGAGAGGGAAAAGCAAATGCAGCTGGGGAATTCTGCCTTATTATTACAAAAGCCTTCTCCCCATGTTCTTACCACAGGCACAGAGTTCCTGCAGTGGTTATGAAAATTTACTTAACCCCCTGAAACTCTCAAAATAAAATTGGCTTTTTTAAAGAGCCATAGAAACATCCAAGAACTTAGATTAGCTCTTATTTAATCAAATATATCTTAATTTATAGTAGTCTGCTTATAATGTTAGTTCCTCTCTTATTTCCTGTTATTACTGAAAGGAACAAGAAAAGAAAGTCATAGTAAATTACCTTGCATCTGTAAATCATCAGAGCTCCACGAAGCTCATCTGCAGGGGGAATGATTTTCTGGGTTCTCTTCAATTGCAACTTTTTAACTTTATTTATTTAGCTTGAAAGTATTTTTCAAGTGCAATTTTTGATTCAACAGAGCCTTGGAGCAGGCTGCCCAGAGAGGTTGTGGAGTCTCCTGCAGTGGAGACATTCATAACCTGCCTGGGTGCCTTTCTGCAGGACCTGCTCTAGGTGATCCTGCTCTGGCAGAGGGGTTGGATTCGACCTCTGGAGGTTCCTTTCAATCCCTAACATTCTTTGATACCACCACTTTTTAATCACTGAGTGGGTATGGGGCATTGGAGTTTTCTGGTAGCCAAAATCAGAGGTTTGCAAAGGTCTACCCCTTGCAAATAGGCAGAAGGTTTTACTGAGACCCATCGATAAGACATCGATATTGAGGTGCTGGAGAGAGTCCAGAGAGGGGCAACAAAGATGGTGAAGGGTCTGGAGAAGACTGCTGGGGAGAAGCAGTTGAGGGTTGTGAGGTCTCCTCTGGAGCCTTTCAAGGCCTGTCTGGATGTGTTCCTCTGCGATCTGTGCTAGATTGTGTGGTCCTGCTCTGGCAGGGGGGTTGGATTGGATGAACTCCTTGGGTCCCTTCCAACCTCTAACATCCTGTGAGCCTGTGAGCCCATGATCCTGTGACCTGGTGGTGTTTGGTATGGAGAAAAGCAGGCTGAGGGGAGACCTCATTGCTCTCTGCAGCTCCCTGAAAGGAGGCTGGAGTGAGGTGGGGTTCGATCTCTTCTCTCTAGTATCAGGTCCAGAGGAAAAGGCCTGAAATTGCACCATGGGAGGTTTAGGTTGAGTATCAGGAACAATTTCTTTCCTGCAAGAGTGGTCAGGGACTGGCACAGGCTGCCCAGGGAGGTGGTGGAGTCCCCATCCCTGGAGGTCCTTAAGCGATGCATGGCGATGGCACTTCAGGACATGGCTTAATGGCCACGGTGGCTTTAGGCTGATGATTGGACTTAGTGATCTTAGAGGTCCTTTCCAACCAAGCCAATGCTGTGACTCTATGACAACATGTTAGTTGTGAAAGCCAGGGTTAGCACAGACAAGAGATGGGAGAGCAGAAGACAAGTCTAACAAGCAGCTCTCTAGCATTTATTGGCCTTGCAGAGTTTTTAACCTTTGCAGCTGTGCAATTCTGTTCCTCTCATCTGTCACTAAGCAAGGACCCAAGCCCTGAAACTCACTCTGCAGCTCACTGTACTGCAAAGCAACCTCTGTTTCCATAGCTAATACAGCACATATTTAAACAGAGGTGGGAACTCAGGGACCACAATGAACACTGTTGCCAAAATATAATGACAAGAAAGCCCAGGTGAACTCCTGTGTCTTAGGTAAGGATGCATCAAGTCAAGGGCATCATTCAACTTCTCCCTTCTAGAAAGTCACATTAGGGCAAGCCACAGGGAAGCTGCACTCAGGGAAGCCACAAGAGCTCCTCTCCTCCAATTGTTAAAACTGAATCACCACAGTGTCAAATACACAGCTCTGAGATGTTATTAGGACACTGAGGAAGGTAAATACTTTCAGAATTAGAAGCATCTATCTTTCTTCCTTCAAGCAAGGTGCAGTTTTCTTACTTAAGTCAGACAGGAGGAGCAATTTGCAGCCCCAAACCCCTTTTCATATGGTTTTGCTCCTCAGAAAAGTTCTGATGTTCCAGCAACTGTACAGAACCACAGAATCAAGCAGGTTGGAACAGACCTCCAAGCTGCACACCCCCAGCTCCCTCAGCCTCTCCTCACAGGGCTGTGCTCCAGGCCCCTCCCCAGCCTTGCTGCCCTTCTCCAAACACCTTCCAGCACCTCAACAGCTCTCTTGAATTCGGGAACCCAGAACTGGACACAGCACTCAAGGGGTGGCCTGAGCAGTGCTGAGCACAGGGGCACAAGAACCTCCCTTGTCCTGCTGCCCACACTGCTCCTCAGCCAGCCCAGGATGCCATTGGCTCTGCTGCCCACCTGGGCACTGCTGCCTCAGATTCAGCTCCTCTCTGCCAGCACCCCCAGCTCCCTCTCTGCCTGGCTGCTCTCAGCCACTCTGGCCCCAGCCTGTAGTGCTGCTTGGGGTTGTTGTGGCCAAAGTGCAGAACCCTGCCCTTGGCCTTGTTCAATCTCATCCCCTTGGCCTCTGCCCAACCATGCAGCCTAGCCAGGTCCCTCTGCATTGCTCTCCTACCCTCCAACAGCTCCACAGCTGCTCCTAGCTTGGTGTCATCTGCAAACTTACTGATGACAGACTCATTCCCTGGTCCAGATCATCAATAAACATACTGAACAGGCCTGGGCCCAGCACTGTGGAGCATCCACAACTTCCTTGAGCAACCTGTCCCAGTGTCTCACCACCTTCACTACCAGAACAATGTTACAAGCAAGCAATGAAAAGTTAGCAGCAGAAGCCAAGACCTGTTTCTCTGAACTCCAAAACTCACATTCTTAAGAGGATCCTAAAAGCTCATGAATGTCAAGGAGGAAGCTGAGCATTCAAGATGTGAAACCAAAATGCTCTCAAACACTTCTTACCCCTTCATGAAAGAGAAGAAGTTGCTGATCTGGAATGTATTTTTTATTTGTGCCACAATAAAGTCCCACAGCAAAACCATCTCTGGCCTCCTAACACCTCCTTCATCTAGTACCTGGCAAAGAAGCCTTAAAAGAACAAAGTGAAAAATCCAAACTCCTAAGGATTAAAACTTTTGATGCCAGCAGAAAGAAACAAATCAGATGGGCACAAAGAGACTAAGGAGCCAAGCTCCTTTTTCTCTTCTGCCAGGTTCCCCAAGCTGGGTACCCAGAGGACATGCAGTGCCCACTCAACCTGTCCAACAAGGTTAAAAACCTAAACCAACAAACAAACAAGTCTCATTTTTCTGAACTCTACATTTTGCCAAAGGCTTTTGTTTGGAGAAAACTGTAATGAGCAGCAAACTCCAAAAGAATTTGAAGTAAGTTGTGTGGAGAAATGCATCTGGGAATGGTATGAAGCAAAGTGCTGAAGGGAAGGCAAGGAAAAATCCTAAGGGATGAAGACTGAGAAAGGCAGAGAAGTATGATGGGAGAGAGGGAACAAGTCCCTAGAGGAAGCACTAACCACAGTGAACATGACTGGAATGTAGAGCTGATCATCAAGCTGATCACAGACCACAGTGAGGGTGGTCAGACATAGGAAACAGGTTGCCCTCGAGGTGTTCAAGGCCAGGTTGGATGAGGCCTTGGGCAACCTGAGCTAGTGGGGGTGTCCCTGCCCATGGCAGGGGGGTTGGAACTGGATTTTCAACCCAAAGCATTCTATGACTCTGGAAGCTGATGGTGCAATGTACTTTGTATGTATCTGCAGAAGAGGAGGCTCAGGGGTGATCTTATTACTGTCTACAACTACCTGAAGGGACATTGTAGCCAGGTGGGGGGTGGCCTCTTCTCCCAGGTAACCAGCAATAGAACAAGGGGACACAGTCTCAAGTTGTGCTGGGGGAGGTCTAGGCTGGATGTTAGGAAGAAGTTCTTCCCAGAGAGAGTGATTGGCATTGGAATGGGCTGCCCAGGGAGGTGGTGGAGGCACCGTCCCTGGAGGTCTTAAAGAAAAGACTGGATGAGGCACTTAGTGCCATGGTCTGGTTGACTGGATAGGGCTGGGGGATAGGTTGGACTGGATGAGCTTGGAGATCTCTTCCAACCTGGTTGATTCTATGATTCTATCCTTCTATGGGCAAAGAATCTTTGTGCTTCCTTTCTGAACTGGCCTCCCATTACTGCTTCCCTTTAAGCTGGGATATGCAAATGCCATGGAAGAATCCAAACTCTCCTTAAGGAGCTGCAAGCTGGAAGTCTCTGCTCTCTGGAGAGCTGGCCTACAGAAAGGGACTTTGCATCCCAGGGGTGATTAGGGCCCTTTCCTCAGCAGGTACCATAGAACAGAATTATAGAATCAAGCAGGTTGGAAGAGACCACCAAGCTCACGCAGCCCAATCTAGCACACAGCCCTGGCCAAGCAACCAGACCATGGCACTAAGTGCCTCATCCAGGCTTGGCTTCAACACCTCCAGGGATGGTGACTCCACCACCTCCCTGGGCAGCCCATTCCAATGCCACTCACTCTCTCTGACAACAACTGTCTAAGGTTCTAGGTGGGACTTGGTGATCCTGAGGGGCTTTGCCAACCTGGGTACCTCTGTGACTGTGTGAATTAAGAAACACATCAAAGAACACATTCTGTCAATCTGTGCTCCACAGCCTCCCTGGGCAACCTGTGGCAGTGTCTCACCACCCTCACTGCAAACAACTTCTTCCTAAGAGCCAGTATCAACCTCCCCTATGTCAGTTCAAACCCATTCCTCCTCAGCCTGTCATTACAAGACCTTGTCAGTAGCCCCTCCCCAGCCCTCCTGTGGCCCCCTTCAGATACTGGAAGGCTGCTCCAAGGTCTTCTGGAACCATTCTCTTCTCCAGGCTGAAAAGCCCCAACTCTTGTAGCCTGTCATCACAGGAGACGCGCTGCAGCTCTCCGAGCATCTTCATGACCAGAAGATGATCATTTCTCCTCTCCAGACCATTCCTTTGAGTTGACAGCCCACCCTCCAAATCTTAAAGCACTGTGTCACTGCTATTTGTATTTCTGCACAGCCCTAAGCTGAAGAACAGAGCTCACCTTGCAACTGTGAGCCACGTCTGGCAGCTTTCTTCTCCCTTTGTTAAAGAGCGCCTTACACTAAGCAAAGATCACAGCACAACACTAAGCTATGTGTCAGGAGGCAATTCACAACACTTATTTCCAGCAAGCTATGGCATAGAGAAGTGTGGTTTGAAAGTAAAAGTATGACTTGAGTGCATGACTCAAAGAGAAAACCAAACAGCTGAGCCTGAATGTTCCTTTGATCAGATGCTAACAACAACAACCAAAAAAACCCATCAGCAGAGGTTCCTTTTTCAGTTGAAGACAAAACCTTTTCATTCCTGTCATAGCCAAGAGAAGGGAAAAGTATTCCTTTTAAATGTGTTCTCTTCTCACTTTAATTCACAGATTCCACTGGGCTGGAAAGGACCCTCAAAGGTCATCTTGTCCAGCCTCCCTGCAGGCAGCCAGGACACCTCCAACTAAGCTGTGCAGGGCCACATCGACTCTGATCTTGAGTGTCTCCAGGGAGGGGACTTCGACCACAGCCCTGGGCAGCCTGTGCTAATACTTTACCACTCTCACTGTTAAGAGCTTCCTCCTAACGTCCAGCCTCAATCTTCCCTGCTCCAGTTTCAAACCATAGCTCCTTGTCCTATCACCACAAGCCCTTCTAAACAGTCCCTCCCCAGCCTTCCTCTAGGAACCCTTCAGATATTGAAAGGAAGCTATGAGGTCTCCCTGGAGCATTCTCTTCCCTAGGCTGAGCAGCCCAAACTCTCTCTGCCTGTCTTCATAGCAAAGGCTCTCCAATCCCCTGATCATCTTTGTGGCCCTCCTCTGAAACCACTCCAGCAAGCCCATGTCTCTCTTCTGCTGAGAGGACACAGCCTCAAGTTGTGTCAGGGGAGGTCCAGGCTGGATGTTAGGAGGAAGTTGTTGGCACAGAGAGTGATTGGCATTGGAATGGGCTGCCCAGGGAGGCGGTGGAGTTGCCATGCCTGGAGGTGTTAAAGCAAAGCCTGAATGAGGCACTTAGTGCCATGGTCTGGTTGCTTGGCCAGGGCTGGGTGCTAGGTTGGACTGGCTGAGCTCGGAGGTCTCTTCCAACATGCTTGATTCTATGATTCCTGTTAATAACTGATAAAATAAATATAGACAACTCTGTATCCAGAAAAAAAAAACACCCTGATTTCCATCTCTTGCAGTATCTCTCATTAAATTAGGGTGTAATCACAGGAAGGTTCATTAAAATTCCTCCTCTGATTCAGTATTTTCTTTCACGCTGCATTAACTGACTGCACTGCACACACGGAGCAGAAAATGTCAGTGCTGCTCCTGTACACCAGGAGCTGCCTGCACACAGGAAAAACACCAATCTATGGAACAGTAAAATACCCAGAAAGACAAATTTCCACTAAACTCTGAAGCTTAAACTTCTTTGACTTTCAATGGGACTCAGGTTCACAAGCAACTTATTGCTTCTGCAGTCTTAGCAATAACTTAACCTCTGACCTCACAGCATATTAGGAGTTGGAAGGGACCCAAGGAGATCATCGAGTCCAACCACCCTGCCAAAGCAGGACAACACTATCTAACACAAATCACAAAGGAACACATCCAGACAGGCCTTGAAAGTCTCCTCAGTGATCTTTAAATTCCTTTGCAATGAAAATGCTGCTACGACTGTAAATAACATTCACCATCAGCAGCAGGCAATGGCAGGAGACAGAGCAGCAAGGGTTATATCTAGGGAAACATCCCAAACTTCTCTTACAGACACTGCTAAAATTGCTTCTGCCCTCCCCACAACCTGCACTTTTAAACCCCAGAAAAAGAGAGGCAAAAATCTCATTACCAGAAAGGACATCACACCTTCTGAGCAGTGGTGCTCATGTAGAGCACCACTGGAAGACAAAAACCCCACCAAGAATGCAGTGCTCTGAGTGCATGTGAGCGTGTTTCAAGAGAACACTGTCACCCATTCCACATCCAAACCCCACTTTCATTTTGGTTCCCTGGAATGAGCTTGTTGACAAAGTATTAAAAGGTTATTCTCATTAGTGATTATTGTAAGTAGGCAGAACAGGCCTTTCAGTAATAAACCTAATCAATTAACTAGCTGGCTGTTGTGCAAACAGAGAAGAGCCCTTATGCTAAAGTGCTTACAGGAGGGAGAGACAGCATGTGAATGGGAATATAAATAGGCAAGCACAGGCACAGGGTTTGCCAGTGTGGCAGAAAAGGATCTTAGCAACAGCTTTTGGCCAAAGACACTGACCAAAGAGATTAAAAACCAAACAAACCAAAATCAAGCAAGCAAACAAAAACCCAAAACCAAAAAATCCCAAAGCCAAATCCAAAGCAAGGCACTGATGCCAAACCCAAAGCAAGGCACCGAAGCCAAACTCAAACCAAAGGACCAAACTCAAACCAAAGCACCAAATCCAAACCAAAGCACCAAATCCAAACCAAACACAAACCAAAGCACCAAAAGCAACTTCTGCCTATTCCCAGCAGAGGAAGTAACATTACACTGCTCATACAGGGAATGGATTGAAGCTTGAGGAGGGGAGATTTAGACTGGAGATGAGGAAGAAAAGATTTCCAGTGAGGGTGGTGAGACACTGGCACTGGTTGCCCTGGGGAGGTCATGGATGCTGCCTCCGTGGAGCTGTTCAAGGCTAGGATGGATGAGGCCTTGAGCAACTTGGGCTGGTGGAGGGTGCCTGCAGCTGGGGGGTTGGAACTAGATGACCTTAAAGATCCCTTCCAACGCAAACCATTCTATGAATCCATGAATTCTATACATGTGCAGAAACCCCAGGCTCTGGTCAGTAACTCATGACAGAAGCTCTGTATCTCTCATAGTCCTGAAGTGTATGAGACAGGAGTTTGCAGAAAAAAACATAAAGGTATTTGGTATCCATCTTGCAGGCCTCTCAAAGATTAAAATCAGCATGGAAAGAAGATTATCTGCTTTGAAAACTGAGTATGTGAGAAATAGAGCCTGAGCTGCAGGTAGGAGTCAGGTAGCGTTACCCAGGCAGGAAGGAGACCTTGCTTTTGCTAACTGCCTGCTGCTCCACTCTGCTATTACAGCTCAGCATGCAGGTGGCCTTCTGCTAGCACAAGGCCCTGCTGCTCATCTTTAACTTACTGTCCACCAGGGCACTCTGGTGCTTGCTTGGCAAAGGTGCTTTGCAGAGAGCTGGTGCCCATCCTGTACTGACAGCTGAGGCCATTCGACCCCATCTGGAGGACTT
Organism: Pogoniulus pusillus; assembly: GCF_015220805.1. Lineage (NCBI taxonomy): Eukaryota > Metazoa > Chordata > Aves > Piciformes > Lybiidae > Pogoniulus > Pogoniulus pusillus. The sequence goes on along the minus strand of NC_087288.1, from coordinate 2,030,959 downwards.
TTCATCTGTCCTTAACTTCACAGAATCACTTAGGTTGGAAAAGTGAGGTGTTTGCTTTGTGCATTTCTCCTCCACTTAGAACAGTAACAGTTACCTAAAAGTAAAAAAATAAGTCTGCTTTAAAGGATCAGTTAGGAGAACAAAGTGGTTGTGAGGCCATCAGAGAACCCTTTGGGTAAATCTGACCTAGAGTGAAGTACTATGAGACACTTTGGCTGAGTCTGCACTCTCAGTTGGTTCAGATCAAAGTGATTTTGAGCCACTTTCCCCAATGATCCCAGTTTGCTGCATGCTGGTTCAGTTCACTCGGAGCTTTCCTAGAGACAGCTGAACCACAGGCTCCAATCTACATGTCACAAAATGCACTTCAAACCCCTGGGGACACAAAAAGGTCTCGAACAACTTCAAAACCCAGGCACGAAGCAAAACATCTGGTGCAGAGGACGTGATTAAATCTAGTCTGAAGTAAGCCTGGAACCACAAAGATAGAGGGAGACCAACACAGCTCCTAGTGATTCATTCCTGGAGTACAAATTAATTGTTAGTCTAAACACAGTCAGAAGTGCTTCTGGCAACGCTGTCACTACAGATAGAGATGCAAGAAAGCATGCTGCAGTTGCATGCAAGAGCTGCCAGACTCCCTCCATCGCTTACAGACCCAGGAAGGATAATAATGGTTTTGATTGGGTGTTGGACTATGTGGGCTCTACAGACAGGCAAGGGGAGGGAATGTGCCCAAAATTCAAACTACCAAAGGGATTCAGTTCATGTTTCACAAAAGAGAGGGAGAAAAACTGCCCTCTACAAATACATCAGGGGAATACTGGGACTGATAAGCTCATTTTCAGCACAGCACAAAGCTGCTGAGAAAAAAACAACTCCCAACTGATCAGAGGGAAACTTAGCCTGGAAACTGTGATGCCTCCAACAACTGAATGAGTGAGGATCTGGACCCAGTTCCTAACCAAACACTTTAGATAAGAATCTACCAACTTTTAAGCAAGGGGTTGCTGACTTTTAGGCGGGAGCCTGCTCACCTTGGGGCGGGAGCCTGCTCACCTTGGGGCGGGAGCCTGCTCACCTTGGGGCGGGAGCCTGCTCACCTGTGAGGCGGGAGCCTGCTCACCTGTGAGGCGGGAGCCTGCTCACCTTGAGGCGGGAGCCTGCTCACCTTGGGGCGGGAGCCTGCTCACCTTGAGGCAGGAGCCTGCTCACCTGTGAGGCGGGAGCCTGCTCACCTTGAGGCGGGAGCCTGCTCACCTTGGGGCGGGAGCCTGCTCACCTTGAGGCGGGAGCCTGCTCACCTGTGAGGCGGGAGCCTGCTCACCTTGAGGCGGGAGCCTGCTCACCTTGAGGCGGGAGCCTGCTCACCTGTGAGGCGGGAGCCTGCTCACCTGTGAGGAAGGAGCCTGCTCACCTCTGAGGAGGGAGCCTGCTCGCCTTGAGGCGGGAGCCTGCTCACCTTGAGGCGGGAGCCTGCTCACCTGTGAGGCGGGAGCCTGCTCACCTGTGAGGAAGGAGCCTGCTCACCTCTGAGGAGGGAGCCTGCTCGCCTTGAGGCAGGAGCCTGCTCACCTGTGAGGCGGGAGCCTGCTCACCTTGAGGCGGGAGCCTGCTCACCTTGAGGCGGGAGCCTGCTCACCTTGAGGCGGGAGCCTGCTCACCTGTGAGGCGGGAGCCTGCTCGCCTGTGAGGCGGGAGCCTGCTCACCTGTGAGGCGGGAGCCTGCTCACCTGTGAGGCAGGAGCCTGCTCACCTGTGAGGCGGGAGCCTGCTCACCTGTGAGGCGGGAGCCTGCTCACCTTGAGGCGGGAGCCTGCTCACCTTGAGGCGGGAGCCTGCTCACCTGTGAGGCGGGAGCCTGCTCACCTGTGAGGCGGGAGCCTGCTCACCTGTGAGGCGGGAGCCTGCTCACCCTGGGGCGGGAGCCTGCTCACCTTGAGGCAGGAGCCTGCTCACCTGTGAGGCGGGAGCCTGCTCACCTGTGAGGCGGGAGCCTGCTCACCTTGGGGCGGGAGCCTGCTCACCATGAGGCGGGAGCCTGCTCACCCTGGGGCGGGAGCCTGCTCACCTTGAGGCGGGAGCCTGCTCACCTGTGAGGCGGGAGCCTGCTCACCTGTGAGGCGGGAGCCTGCTCACCTTGGGGCGGGAGCCTGCTCACCTTGGGGCGGGAGCCTGCTCACCTTGAGGCGGGAGCCTGCTCACCTGTGAGGCGGGAGCCTGCTCACCTGTGAGGCGGGAGCCTGCTCACCCTGGGGCGGGAGCCTGCTCACCTTGAGGCGGGAGCCTGCTCACCTGTGAGGCGGGAGCCTGCTCACCTTGAGGCGGGAGCCTGCTCACCTTGAGGCGGGAGCCTGCTCACCTTGGGGCGGGAGCCTGCTCACCTTGAGGCGGGAGCCTGCTCACCTGTGAGGCGGGAGCCTGCTCACCTGTGAGGCGGGAGCCTGCTCACCCTGGGGCGGGAGCCTGCTCACCTGTGAGGCGGGAGCCTGCTCACCTTGGGGCGGGAGCCTGCTCACCTGTGAGGTGGGAGCCTGCTCACCTTGGGGCGGGAGCCTGCTCACCTTGGGGCGGGAGCCTGCTCACCTTGGGGCGGGAGCCTGCTCACCATGAGGCGGGAGCCTGCTCGCCTGTGAGGCGGGAGCCTGCTCACCTGTGAGGAGGGAGCCTGCTCACCTTGACGTGATGCCTTGCAACAGCCAGCTTTTTCTTTCCCACCGCTCAGAAGGTCGTTATGCCTTTAACCCCAGGGGCCTGGCATGCTAAACAGAGCAGGCTCAAACGCACACAATCCCAAACAAAACCAGGACACAGTCAAGTCCACACCTGGCTTCTGCTGAGACAAACTATGCTCAGCACATTGGGAGCTCAAAAATGGGAAGCTGACAGCAAAGGTAAAGGTTTGGGGGTTTTCTGCAGGTTCAATCCATCATGCAAGAGCTTCCCTGGCAATGTACATACTGCAGCCTGCCTCCAATGAATAAAGACAGTCCTCCAGAAAAACACCAGAACTTCCCCAAGCTGACAGAAATCACTGCAGCAGTCACACTACTCAGTCTTTCCAACTACTCTGGAAGCTCCCTCTCCTTCCTGACACCTGCCCAGAGCTAAAGGTTCAGCCTGAAAGGAGAGAGGCAGCATCTACTGACATCACTTTTCTCATGATGTCAGCATCCCACTTCTCTGAACTTGCCCTCTGAATTGACTGCTTTTGAACGAGTAAGCTCAAAAGAAACAAGCCAAGTGCAGCCCTGATAATTCCACTGCTGTGCTCTGCTTCTCAGCCAACCTTCTGAGGAATTACTTGAACTGGAAGGTTAAGACAACAAAAATACTGTCTCCTCTTCAGGCCCTTCCCTTTTAGATTTAACATGTTGCCCATATTCTACACTGCCCCTCCCCACCTATTGCAGAGATTGAAAACAGGCTACAGTTTAAAGGGGGGGGAAATAAAAAGCACAGGCTGTGCTTTTTTTGGTGAAGTAATTTGAATATACTCAGTGTTTTCCCAGATCTCTTAAGCCTTCCTTAGTGCTCTTCTTCTGATGAAGAACAAAATTACATTCTTCCCTAAAAAGGAGACTTGAAACAGTTTGCTGCATACACTTTGATAGCAAATATAATGGCTGATGGCTTCTGGCACTACCAGCTTCAGGTCCAATGTAGAGAAAAGCTAACTCTAATAAAGGGAGTTGAAAACTAACAGTAACATGGCAATGGCAAAGGCTATCTGGTCACAGATCCAGACATTGCATCAGCATGGAAGGGACTCTCAAAGGTCATCCTGCCCAACCCCACTGCTGGCAGCAGGAACACCTCCAACTAGAGCAGGCTGCCCAGGGCCATATAATGTCTGAGCTTGAATGCCTCCAGGAATGGGGCCTCACCCACATCCCTGGGTAGCCTGTTCCAGTACTTCACCACTCTCAGAGAACTTCCTCCTGATGTCCAACTTAAACCTTCCCTGTTCCACTTTCAAACCCCTGTCTCTCATCCTATCACTCCAAGTCCTTCTTAACAGTCCCTCCCCAGCCTTCCTGTGGGCTCCCTTCAGATATTGAAATGCAGCTCTGAGGTCTCCCTGGAGCCTTTCTTCTCCAGGCTGAACAGCCCCAATTCTTTCAGCCTGTCTTCAGAGCAGTGGTGCTCCAACCCTCTAAGCATCTCTGTGGCCACTGTTTTAGGAGTATTTTTTGCCTTTTTCTCCTAGAATCAGTCAGAGTTGGAAGGGACCACGAAGATCATCTAGTTTCAGCTCCCCTGCCATGGGCAGGGACATCTCACACTAGATCAGGCTGCCCTCAGTCTCATCCAGCCTGGCCTTAAACACCTCCAGGGAGGAGGCTTTCACCACCTTTCTGGACAACACCTTCCAGGCCCTCACCACCCTCATGCTGAACAACTTCTTCCTAACATCCAGTCTGAATCTACCCATTTCTGGCTTTGTTCCATCCCCCCCTCCCCTATCACTACCTGACAGCCTAAAAAGTCCCTTCCCAGCTTTCTTGTAGCTCCTGTAGTATAGTGAAAGGCCACAGTAAAGTCACCTGGGAGCCTTCTCCTGTCCAGACTGAGCAGCCCCAACTCTCTCAATCTCTCCTCATCAGACAGCTCCTTCTCAGTGCTGCCTTTGATCTGTATCACTCTTCCCTAAAATACCCACCCCAGCGGGTTAACAACAGGTGCATCCCAAAGCAACGACATCTTCCTGTGACTTTAACTCCATCAACTCACTCTGTCCAAAAAACCCTTCCAAATAAATCAAAATAAACCCCCAAACCCCAACCCTACAACAAAAAAATAACCTTTCCTCCTTGCCCCCTGCCTTGAACCAAGACAAGGCCACAAACAAAAACGTATGTTTCAAAGGAAAGTCCTTCTGGAGTGTCCTGGGAAAAGGAGCTATTGTAAATCAGCCCTGATCTATATGGTTCCTTGACTGCAAATACTGACACAGCCTCACCCAGCCAGAACAAACATAAGAACTCCAGCACTGACAATCTCATTTCACTGCCATCTGTTAGAAGACTGGCAGAAGGGCAAAGTCCCAGAGTAATCTTGGCCAAGTGACCAAGCATCTTTAAGAAGTCAAAAATCAGCTACAAAGGATTATTTGCTATGCAGCCACGGGAAAGAGAAGCCCTCAGAAAGTTATCCAGGGACAAGCAGGTAAGAGCGAATGGAAGGTGTATGAAAAAGCCTCTACAGAGACCAGATGGAGTAAGAGATGGTTAGGAGAGTCTGAAGAGGCAGGATGCAGCTGTGGAGGGACAGAACAGCAAGAGGAGGAGGGAATCTGGTGAAATTCTCCACTGCCAGATTGACAAAGGAGTAAGTTAAGTGTGGCAGCAAGAGTTTTAAATGATTCAAGAGCAACACCTCTCATACTGCAAAGTGAACCATAGAATGGCTTAGGTAGGAAAGGACCTCAGAGATCCTCTACTCCAACCTCTCTGCCACGGGCAGGGACACCTCTCAACTAGATTTGGCTGTTCAAGGTCTCATCCAACCCAGCCTTGAACACCACCAGGGGGAAGGCAGCCACAGCCTCCCTGGGCAGCCTGTTCCAGACTCTCACCACCACTGCAGTGAAGAACTTCTTCCTAAGATCCAGTCTGTTCCTGCTCTGCCTCAGCTTCAAACCATTCCCCCTTGGACTGGGGACAAGTCCCTCTGCAGTCTTCAGTCCCAATTCAGGCAACGGCAGACAGCTCTAAGGTCTCCCCAGAGCCTTCTCCTCTGCAGACTGCACCCCCCCAGCTGCCTTAGCCTGTGTTCACAGCAGAGCTGCTCCAGCCTTTGGAGCATCTTTGTGGCCTCCTCTGAACTTACACCAACAGTTCCTCTTTATGATGGGGACACAGTAAAGGGATTAGAGAAATTAAGATATGAAAGGCCTGGAGAAGAATATAATCTCCCCTCTAAATCTACAGAACTTCCTTCTTTCCCAGTTAGAAAATACATCATAGAATCATAGAATCTAGAATCATGGAATTATAGAATCAAAGAATTGTAGAATTGTGGAATCATGGAATCAAAGAATCTAGAATCATAGACTCTAGAACCACAGAATCACAGAATCATGGAATCATAGAATCTAGAATTATGGAATCAGTCAGGTTGGAAGGGACCACAAGGAGCAGCCAGTTCCAACCCTCCTGTCATGGCCAGGGACACCTCACACTAGAGCAGGCTGGCCACAGGCTCAGCCAACCTGGTCTTAGGCTCAGCCAGCCTGGCCTTAAACACCTCCAGGGATGAGGCTTCCACCACCTTCCTGGGTAACCCCTTCCAGGCTCTCACCACCCTCATGCTGAACAACTTCTTCCTAACATCCAGTCTGAATCCACTTGTTTCTAGCTCGGTTCCATTGCCCCCAGTCCCATCATTACCTGACAGCCTAAAAAGTCCCTCCCCAGCTTTCTTGTAGCCCCCTTCAGAGAGTGAAAGGCCACAGTAAGGTCACCTGGGAGCCTTCTCCTCTCCAGACTGAACAGCCTCAAAGGCCTTAAACACCTCCAGGGATGGGGTCTCAACCACCTCCCTGCACAACCCCTTCCAGCCTCTCACCACTCTCATGGTATTATTATTATTACAACATAAGTTTCAGACCAACTTATCAGAGTATTTGATTTTAATTCTCATAAAATATCCACCTTTCCAATAAGGAAAGGAATTGGTTCAGGTCACCATCAAAACAGTCAACAAGATAGGAAGCAACACCCTGTGACAATACCCATTAAAGTCTTCCCAACATCAGCCATCCACCATGGGAAAGTTTGCAAGCAGGCAGCACCTACCCTCTTTGAAACAAATCCACATTGAAGAATTTGTGGAGCTCCACGGAGAATTCTACCATAGCCTGAACTTCACTCATGTTTATGAGGATGAAGAAGTCAGAACTTGTCAGCACCTTGGTTACTGAAAACAAACAGAAAAGAAGCTTTTTTTAGAACAGAAGCTGGGGATAATGCCTGGCCAGCCCTTAAAAAGGACAATGCTGGACACAGCTTCCTTAAATATACAGCCCCCAGAGGAAAGAAGAACATAGGAGATACCAAATCCTGCCCACAACAATTTGTCTCTTTGTTTTGAATGAATCAAATGTTATCAGAGAAGTTTCACAACACCACCATCAGCATAATACAATCCTGGCACTCACTGATACCTACAAACTGCAGCTCTGCTCTGATGCTTGGCTGGAGATGGAAAAGTACTGCAAAGGAGGAGAAAGTTAGCATGGGCTGCTTCCAGCCCTCACTGAAGCAGAAGGATTGTGCAGCAGCAGTGCCTCAACTCCAACATGAGGACAGGGCCAAGCTGAGTTACAGTGGGACCAAACAAGGCAGAGAAAGTACCTGCCCAGGTTATGTAAGAATCATAGAATCAGTCAGGGTTGGAAGGGACCACAAGGAGCAGCCAGTTCCAACCCCACTGCCATGGATAGGGACATCTCACACTAGAGCAGACTGCCCACAGCCTCATCCAGCCTGGCCTTAAACATCTCCAGGGAGAAGGCTTCCACCACCTCCCTGGGCAATCCTTACCAGGCTCTCACCACCCTCATGCTGAACAACTTCTTCCTAACATCCAGTCTGAATCTACCCATTTCTAGCTTGGCTCCCTTGCCCCCAGTCCTATCATTACCTGACAGCCTAAAAAATCCCTCCCCAGCTTTCCTGTAGCCCCTTTCAGAGAGTGAAAGGCCACAATAAGGTCACCTGGGAGCCTTCTCCTCTCCAGACTGAACAGCCCCAAGGAGAGACTGCAGGAGGAAGGCAGGAGCTAAGGAAGCAAGGTGCCCATCTTCAGTCAGTCTTTAGTAGTAGTGAAGTGTTAAGTCTCACTGCCTCAGACTGGCACATTCCTGCTCATTTACAACTGCCTGCTGATACTCTAATTAAAATCCTCCAGCCTCCACTGAATTTTGCTGGGTTTCCTTCAGCACCATCAACTTCATTATTAAAGAGCCTACACTTTTTGCAAACAGCTGCCTTCAAACTTCCCAGTTCTTGCAAGCACTGCCTGGTTTGAGGAGCAAGCAAACCAAAAACTTTAAACCACTCTATCCTTCCTGCACACAGGCCATGCAGAAGCAGTGGACATAAAGAAAAGAGCAAGCCTGGCTCAAACCTGAATGGCTCAGGGTTTTCTTTTGTTTCTTCAATTTTGACCACTCCTTTGGATGTCTGTGAAGCAAGAGCCAACATAAACGTGTCTGTGAAGCAGCAGGCACTACAACTGAGACTCAAACACAGGAGCAGTCAACCAATGTCCCTGGCACAGCAGATATGAGTCACCTGAATGCAAAGTTACCTTTAGGAGCTGCCTCCAGCCTACCAACTAAATTATCTTGGCAAATGACTCAAGATAAGATTTACCTTTCTGTACACACTCTAGAGGAGCTGGGAGGCTTCAAGCATCACAGCAGAGATTTTATAGTTACAAACAAGAAGTTAATTCTGACCTTGGTTTAAGAGTCAACACAAGGATTCTGCATGCACTTGACAAAACCAGAAACTGAAGTAACAGGGACAGAGAAAGAGCAACTCTGCTTCTAGAGCTCTAAGGACTCAGATCAAGGGCCCTGTAGTCTGCAAGATTCAAACTAGGGCATTTGTAGTATTTAAGTTCTTCACAATGAGGGTGATGGAACACTCGAACAGGTTGCCCAGGGAGGTGGGGGAGGTCCCATCCCTGGAGACATTCAAGGTCAAGCTTGATGGAGCTCTGAGATACATGATCTAGTTAAAGATGTCCCTGCTTACTGCAGGGAGATTGGATTACAGGACCTTTAAAGGTCCAGTTCAAAGCATTCTATGATTCTGTGTGCATCACCTACCAAAACACAAGCATATGGAACCTGATCTGCCATAGAGCAGAGATCCAGAGATCCTAGACCCACCATGAGGCTTGGCTGCTGGGCAACAAGCCCTGTTGGGTTGTGTCTACATGTAACCTGTGATGTAGCTATCCAATACCTCAGGAAGGAGCTCACTTTAAAACACTTAGAAAAAGTCAAACATCATAAAGGATGCCATGGAGCACTCTCATCCAGCCTGCATTTGATACAACTCTACTTTGCCCTGAGGAGGCCCCACCTAGAATACTGCATCCAGCTCTGGGCTCCTCAGTTCAAGAGGGACAGGGATCTACTGGAGAGTGTCCAAGGGAGGGCTACAAGGATGCTGCAGGGACTGGAGCACTGCCTGAGGAGGAAAGGCTGAGAGCCCTGGGGCTGCTTAGTCTGCAGAGGAGAAGGCTGAGAGGGGATCTGAGCAATGTCTACATGTATCTGAAAGCTGGGGGTCAGGAAGGCAGGGACAGGGACAGCCTCTGCTCACTTGTGCCCTGGGACAACACAAGAACCAATGGACGGAAACTACAGCACAGAAGTTGCACCTCAACGTGCAAGAAGAAGAACTTCTGTACTGTAAGGGTCCCAGAGCTGCACAGGCTGCCCAGAGAGATTGTGGATTCTCCTTCTCTGGAGCCTTTCCAGCCCTGTCTGGATGTGTTCCTGTGTTACCTGTGCTAGATTGTATGATTCTGCTCTGGCAGGGGGGTTGGGCTGGATGATATTCAGAAGTCCCTTCCAAACCCTAACTTCCTGTGATCCTGAAATCTATTTTCAATGCAGGAAGACATCACATGCCTCTGACTTCCCAGTGCAACGAGTGGTATTATGTCCCTGAACAGTTTGTCACTGCTGAGAGGAAAAGAACCTGTTCCTGCAGGAGCTGCTGGGCCAGACAGCCATTCCCAAATGCTTCATGGTCCTTCAGGCCCCTTGTAGGAAAACTCAGAACAATCTAATCTAGAGATTGTCCAATCAGACAAGTTCAAAGGTCCATTTTGTGAACGAGTTAACAAGAAAAGCACTGCTGCCAAAAAGGGCTCTCCAGTGACCTTGTGGTATTTCTATTGTGCCTTGCACGGCTCTAGTTGGGGCTACTCCCTCCTTCCTCTGCCAAGCTGACATCCCCTAACAGCCCCCTAAAAACTGCCTGCAGGTCCAGCAAACAGACTCACAGACTGATAAGTGTTGGAAGTGACCACTGGAGATCACTGAGTCCAACCCCCCCACCAATGCTGGTTCACCTGCACAACATAGCAGCAGGTAACACAGCTCAACTACCAACAGTATGTGGCAAAAGGGGACCCACACTTTGCTCCAGTGGCCAAGCACAAAGCCAGCCCTGGGCTGACATCAACCAAGTCATTACTTTTGTGTCAAAATCTTTCATACCAAAAAGGGGAGGGACTTTTTAGAGGGGTTTGTAGTGATAGGATGAGAGGGAACGGACTGAAGCTTGAGGAGGGCAGACATACAATGGGGATTAGGAAGAAATTCTTGACAGTGAGGGTGGTGAGACACTGAATAGGTTGTCCAGGGGGGCTGTGGATGCTCTCCCCATGGAGGTGCTCAAGGCCAGGCTGGATGAGGCCCTGAGCAACCTGGGCTGGTGAGAGGTGTCCTTCATTTCTAGGTGATTATTTATTAAGCTGGAAAGCCTCCTACATACCCTGGCCAGTCCATCCCTTCCTTACACTAGCTCATCACTTCTTTAGTTACCCAACCTCATCTGTTATGAAGCCACAGCACAAAATGTATCAGAGGACATCAGATTTTAAAGGACTATTCGAAGGAAAAAAATGTTTCTTGGCCTTGTTTTGGTTTAGTGATACTTTACAGCAGCAGCAGCAGAGCCCCCAGGAGTGCAATGAAAAGACAAATGGAGGTGTACAGAAACCTCCTAAGCCAGCTTTGTTCTCCCAAGAAATGCTTGGGTAACAGTGCCATGAATCTAGTTCCTTGGATTGGGGACTGCAAGACAATAAGGTACAAAACCACAGGAGGTTCAAAGAATGTCTTACCTCCAGGGGTAAACACTCCATTTTAGTATCTTCATTAACCAGTCCTCCAGTTCTTCACTACTGCTGTCAAAAGCATCCTGTTTGAACTGAAAAACAAACAAAACCATATTTTACTACTAGCACTGTCTCTAGAACTTCTCAGTGCTCACGTTCTTCAGTTCCTTCTCCTGTGCTCCAGAAACAGACCCTCCCTTATGCAACAATCATACATTTACCACCTAGCAGTATTCTCCAGTCCTAGAATGGCTTAGTTTGGAAGGGTCCTCAGAGGTCACCTATTTCAGCCCCTCTGACATGCACAGGGACACCTCTCAACTATACTCAGCCGCTCCAAGTCTCAGGGGAGCCAGACTGCATCCAACCTGGCTTGGAACACCCCCAGGGACGAGGCAGCCACAACCTCCCTGGGTAACCTATTCCAGAGTCTCACCACCCTCATACTGAAGAACTCTTCCAGTCTAAACCTACTCTCCTCCAGCTTAAAACCATTCACCCTTGTCCTATTGCTACCCAGCCCTCTGCAGCCTTCCTGTTAGACCCCTTCAGCTATTGGAAGGTCCTCTCAGAGCCTTTCTTTCCTTCAGCTATTGGAATGCAGCTCTAAGATTCCCCTAGAGCCTTCCCTTCCAATCCTAATTCTATGATGCTATTGGAAGGCAGCTCTCAAGGTGCCCCCAGAGCCTTCTCTTCTCCAGGCTGCACAGGCTCCAGCTCTTTCAGCCTATCCTCACAGCAGAGGTGTTCCAGCCTTGGACCACCTTTGTGCACCCTCAGTTCCTGTACTGCAATTGTCCAACACCTATTTTTGCAAAAGAAAGTTTTAAAAAGCCACCAACTTGTGACAGGATGAGAGGGAATGGATTGAGGCTTGAGGAGGGAGGATTTAGACTGGAGACTAGGAGGAAATTCTTGGCGATGAGGGTGGTGAGACACTGGAACAGGTTGCCCAGGGAGACTGTGGGTGCTGCCTCCCTGGAGGTACTCAAGGCCAGGCCAGATGAGGCCTTGAGCAACCTGGACTAGTGGAAGCTGTCCCTGCCCATGGCAGGGGAGTTGGCACTGCATGATCTTTATGGTCCCTTCCAACCCAAACCACCCTATGAATCTCTGAGTTTCTCAAGAAGTCCATGCTCTGGCACAGCTGTGCCATGGGCTGAGCCAATCCTGCTGACGAAGCAGGTGAGCTGGCATTGCATGTTCAGCCCAGCTACCACTGTCTTCACTAAGAGATTCTAAAATGCAGCTCCCAGAGGACTTTGGCACACCCCCAGCCACCGATCAGCCTCCATGATCTCCATCCAGTGAGACTCGCAGCTCATCAGCAGCGATGCAGCGAGAAGGAGGTAGGAGGAGATTCTGGCCTGAGTCATCAAACACAGCTCATGCCCCCACACAGTCCTAACATAGCTACCAGGGAGAAACCTCATGGGAACAGGTCAGATGAAATCCTCCTCCTAGTAAATTGTGGGTCCCTTTCCCTTAGGGGACAAAAATGAGGGAGGGCCCTAAGCCCAAAAACTCACTGTCTTAAAGCAAATGTCACAGGTGGGTCACACCACCTCATATGCTGGAGCTCTCCACGAAGCTCCTGCTAAAGAACTACCTCAGAGCTGTCTGTTAAGATGCAGTCTGGCTCCCCTGTGTTTTTAAGCCTCTGGGGTATTAAATAAATGCCCTAACTAGTAACTCAAGTCTGTCTTTTATCTGACAACCACTACATTCCAGACACTAAGAAATGAGAAGACTTCATTATCCCTTCTTAGAGGAATTTAGTGTCCTCTACAAACAAGTCTGTCCCAGCTTCTGCAGATGAGCCACAAAGCTAAACTTTTGCCTTAGCTTTGAAGAGAACAGAGCAAGTGAGGAGAGAAAAAATACATCACCTGGAATGAAAAAAAAAATGCCATGTGAGGTATTGCATCTTTTACATCACAAACTGTTACTCATGGAATGGCCTAGACTGAAGGGGCTTTAGAGGCAACCTACTCCAAGCTCCCTGCCTCATCCAACCTGCCCTTGAACTGCCCCAGGGAGGAGGCAGCCACAATCTCTCTGGGCAGCCTGCCCCAGTCTCACCACCCTCATACTGAAGAGCTTCTTCCCCTGATCCAGTCTGCTCCTGCTCTGCCTCAGCTTCAAACCATTCCCCCTTGGCCTGTCTCTAGACACCCTTAGGAAAAGTCCCTCTCCTGCCTTCCTGCAGGATCCCTTCAGCTATTAGAAGCTATAAGGCCCCCTCAGAGTCTGCCCTTCCCAACTTCGGCTCTCTCATCCTGTCCCCACAGTGGAGGTGCTCGAGCCCTCTGATCCTCTTCATGGCCTCCTCTAAAGCCAGCCTAGCCCTACAGCAGAGGTGCTTGAGCCCCTGGATCACCTTGGTGGCCTCCTCTAAAGCCAGCCTAGCCCTACAGCAGAGGTGCTTGAGCCCCTGGATCACCTTGGTGGCCTCCTCTGGACTCTCTCCAACAGCTTTGTGTCCCTTTTATGCTGGAGACAGCAGAACTGGATGCAGTACTCAGGGTGGGGTCTCACAGTAGCAGAGTGAAGGGGCAGAATCCCCTCTTGCCCTGCCTGCTGACACATTTAGCTTCTCATCAACCAACACCCCCAAGTCTCCTTCTCCAGAGCTACTCCCAACCCACTCTGTACCCAGCCTGGATTTGTGCTTGGGGTTGGCCCAACCCGGGTGCAGAACCTCGCACTTTGACTTGCTGAGCCTCATGCAGCTGGCACTGGCTTGCTTCCCAAGCCTGCCAAGATCCTCCTGCCCTCAAATCATTCCTTCTGAAATCCCAAGAGCACAATGCTCTTGGGCACCGACATCAAACCAATTTGTTCAGCACACAGCCTGGCTGATACCAGCTCCCTTTTTGAAAAGGGCCAAGGTCTTCTTTTTAAGAGAGAGAAACTAAGCAAAATTCTGAGCAGCTGAACCTCTTCCACCCTTAGAGTTAACATTTTGTGTTTGCTGGAAGGCAAAACCAGAGAATCCTGCATACAAACATACAGCAGAATGTTTGTTTTCCTCAGGGGTTTTTTCCCCCCCTAGCTGCTCATTTATCACAGTCTTCAGGTAATTTTTGTTCTTCTAATTTGCTGGAGGAGCTCTGCACACCTCCATCCCCAACCCTTTTCCTCTTGTCCTCTTCTCCTTTACGCTCAGGAGAGTCAGAAGCTGCCAACACAAATTCGCCTGTGCTGATGACTCACAGGTTTGTCCCCCTACCTGAGAACTACCTTCAAACCCAACTGTAGCTGTTTCTTGGACACAGCCTTCAGCTGAAACTCAGTGTAGTGGAAACAGAGTTCTTGACCTAGCCTGCAAGGCTGTTTGTAAGACCTGCTTTCTGAGAGTGCCTGATAGCGCAGTCTGCCTGTAAGCCTAGACTTTGGCAAGCCTATGCACAAAGCCTGCCAAATTTTTCTGCCTGTGATTAGAAATACCTCCCACCCAGACAGCCAAAAGTCATCCAAGTCACTATCCTCTTTTGTTTTAATTACTGTGAGGCTGAAAAAAAGTCAAACCATAATTCAATGTATGTATTAATCCAACAAAGAACCAGCCTGGATCCCCTGCAAGGAAAGCCTGGACTACTGCATCCATCAAGCACAGCCTTTCAAATGCCTCTGCACCTGGCAGCAAAGTGTCCTGGGTGAGGACTTGAGCTTCCCAGCACTACAATTCAAATCTGGTTCTCCATAATTAAAAAGCTGAAGGTGTAGAAAATGAAGGCTCAGTGAATTTGGGATTGCATGCTCATCATGTTGTAAAAGAAGGAAACAAACAAAACCCCCACCTTTAAGTGGAGATATTTAGGATTCCTAAATAGGCAAAATCTGGACCAGAAGATCCTTGAGGTCTCTTCCAACCTGGCATTCTGTGATTCAACTCATTATCAGGAAAAGATTGGATGAGGCACTCAGTGCCATGGTCTTGTTGACGGGATAGGGCTGGGTGCTAGGTTGGATTGGATGAGCTTGGAGGTCTCTTCCAACCTGGCTGATTCTATGATCCCAGTTTTAAAAAGGCAATATGATTATCACTTACAAAAAGGCAGCAGAACAGGCTGCTTTGTATCAGGATTGATTCAATATATTGTCTTTAAAGCTTCCCAGTTATAAATCATAGGATCACAGAATGGTCTGGATTGGAAGGGACCTCCAAAAGTCATTCAGTCAAACCCCCCTGCAGTTAGCAGGAGCATCCTCAACTAGATCAGGTTGCTCACAGCCCTGTCGAGCCTTGCCTCGAATACCTCCAGAGGTGGGACCACAATCACCTCTCTGGGTAACCTGTTCCAGTGTTCCACTACCTTCATGGTGCAGAACCTGTTCCTAACATCCAATCTAAACCTACTCTTCTCTAGTTTGAAGCCACTGCCCTCATCCTGTCACTGCAGGCCTTTGCATACAGTCTCTCTCCATCCTTCTAGTAGCCCCTTTCAGGCACTGGCAGGCTGCTCTTAGGTCTCCTTGGAGCCTTCTCCTCTCCAGGCTGAACACTCCCAACTCCCTCAGCCCGTCCTCGTAGCAGAGCTGCTCCAACTCCCTGATCATTTCTGTGCCCCTCCTTTAGACAAATAATTATATCCCTGTAAATAACCACAGTTACTTAAATACAGTTTTAAAAAATGACCTCATTTCAGGGCTCAGAGCAAAACTCAACTATTAGTTTTCTTCTTGGCTGCTTCTCTAAGCCCAGATTACTTCCCAGCCAGCCACTGCAAGGTTTGATTCACCATTTCTAACACAGCTAACACAAGCTATCTCTGACATTTTAACAGGCTAGATCAACAGCCAGCTTCATCAAGCATTAAAATTCAAATTTGCCTACTTTTGGCTTTAAATTTAGCACCAATATCTGGCCCTCTGAGCAGCACACTGATAAAAACAACATACTCACTACTTTGAGCTGACAACTTGATTATTCCCACCGAGGCTGGAAGTCATTAATATGTTGCATTTATTTCTTTTCTTCTCCCCTATTAATAGATTCTGGATGTGATACAGTAATTCATCTTCAACGTTTATTAGGCTTCTTCCCCTCTACCCTAGCATTGGTCTTTGTCTCTTCTGACAAATGACATATCATTTCTAAGCTGCCTCATTAAAAAGTTGAACATGAAAAAGTTCTGTGAGCAGCAGGCTCTAAATGCTGCTTCCCTACTGCTGTGGCCCTTTCTCCCCTCAATTCTAGAGAGATGCTGAGGTGCTGGAAGGTGTTTGGAGAAGGGCAGCAAAGCTGGTGAGGGGTCTGGAACACAAACCCTGTGAGGAGAGGCTGAGGGAGCTGGGGGGGTGCAGCCTGCAGCAGAGGAGGCTCAGGGCAGAGCTCATTACTGTCTGCAGCTGCCTGCAGGGAGGCTGTAGCCAGGTGGGGTTGGGCTCTGCTGCCAGGCAGCCAGGGACAGAACAAGGGGACACAGCCTCAAGCTGTGCCAGGGCAGGTCTAGGCTGGATGTTAGGAGGAGGTTGTTGGCAGAGAGAGTGATTGGCATTGGAACGGGCTGCAAGAAAACCAGGAAGGGACTTTTTACAAGGGCTTGTAGGCAGAGGATGGGAGGGAATGGATTGAAGCTTGAGGAGGGAAGCTAGAGATGAGAAAAAAATTCTTTCCCGTGTGGGTAGTGAGACACTGGCACAGGTTGCCCAGGGAGGCTGTGGATGTCCCCTCCCTGGAGGTGTTCAAGGCCAGGCTGGACGAGGTCTCAAGCAACCTGGGCTAGTGGGAGGTATCCCTGCCCATGGCAGAGGAGTTGGAACTGGATGAGCTTTAAGTTCCCTTCCAACCCAAACCATTCTATGAATAAAATAATTTTACTCTGCCCAACTGAATTAGGTTCTTCACAAAATGTTAAGGGATTCTTTTAATGTACTTAACACACACTTCACTCTCCTAGTTATACAAGAGGAGAAAGCAGTTTCTCTTTGAATTCCAAGTACCAAGGAATGCCATTAGACAAAGAATAAGTCTCACATGGATGAATGAATTTGGCATTAAAACATCTGCTGTGACTGCTGAAGTCATTACTCTGCCATATTTTACGAATCAGAAGAGTATCCAAAAGAAAGATACTTCACTTCCATCTCAAGCTAACTTATTGTCAAAAAAATAAAGCTTTGATTTCAAGAGAGGGGAAAATAAATCTAACTGTGCATGCTCAGCAGACTATTTTTAATAGGCAATGATTCCATATTCTTGTCCTCTCTGAACAAAACAGCACAACTTACACAGTTGACTTTCTGTTCCAATATCTGCTCTGAAGTCAAGGTTTGGGAAGACAGCTTAGATTTGACAGGTTGGTTTTGTATTACTGGAAAGCTTTATGCCAATAGTTACCTATTCCACTCCCCCCACCCCTGCAGTAGAATCACAGAATCAGTCAGGGCTGGAAGGCACCACAAGGAGCAGCCAGTCCCAACCCCCTGCCATGCCCAGGGACACCCTACCCTAGAGCAGGCTGCACACAACCTCAGCCAGCCTGGCCTCAAACACCTCCAGCCATGGGGCCTCAACCACCTCCCTGGGCAACCCATTCCAGCCTCTCACCACTCTCCTGCTCAACAACTTCCTCCTCACCTCCAGCCTCACTCTCCCCACCTCCACCTTTGCTCCATTCCCTCCACTCCTGCCACTACCTGATGTCCTAAAAAGTCCCTCCCCAGCTTTTTTGTAGCCCACTTCAGATGCTGGCAGGCCACAAGAAGGTCACCTGGGAGCCTCCTCTGCTCCAGCCTGCACAGCCCCAACTCTTTCACTCTGTGCTCACAGCAGAGCTGCTGCAGCCCTCTGAGCATCCTCGTAGGCATTAAGTCAGAGCAAATGATATATTGTGTACTCTTATTAACTTAAGAAATGGGATAGTTTGCCTGCCTGATCAAAGTTACATTAGGAGATAATCTGGTAGTAAATCTGATCTGGGCTCAGTGGTCACAAAACCACTTCCCTCAGTACTTTCTGCACTACTATCTCGGGTGACAGGCTGCATGTGCAACATGGAAAAACTCCACTAAGGCTTTCACACAAATTTGAGTTGCTTTAGAAACATGTGGGAATAATGCAGCAAAGCCCATTTTATTTCTTAAAACCTAATGTTAATAACCCAACAGAAAGTCAGCTGATATGAAGCTGGCTGTGCAGTACTGCATCTCTAACAGAATCCCTGATTTCACTTTTTCCCTTGGCTTTTCTTCCCTTTTCCCTTTCAGTTTCAAGGCACTTAGTGCCATGGTCTGGTTGATTGGACAGGACTGGGTGACAGATTGGACTGGATGAGCTTGGAACAATGGCACTGGCAGTTGTAGAAGGCAAAAAAACCCAACACCATCAAAAGAAACTCCTACAGGTGTTCTGGGGGTTACTTTGCAAGGTTTGCTTTGCTGGGGGCTAACAAGTTAACCGTAGGACAGCAATGTGCCATTGTGGCCAAGAAGGCAAATGGGATCCTGGGGTGTATTAAGCAGAGTGTGTCCCGCAGATCAAGGGAGGTTCTCCTGCCCCTCTACTCTGCCCTGCTGAGACCTCATCTTGAATACTGCCTTCAGTTTTGGACTGCTCAGATTAAGAGGGACAGGGATCTGCTGCAGAGGGTCCAGCAGAGGGCTACAAGGATGAGTAGGGGACAGGAAGGCTGTCTGAAGAGGAGAGGCTGAGAGACCTGGCGCTGTTTAGTCTGGAGAATAGAAGACTGAGAGAGGAATTAATCAATGTTTACAAAGATCTGAGGACTGGGGGACAGACTCACTGCTCCCTGGGATAGGACAAGGAGCAATGGATGGAAGCTGCAGCACAGGAGGGTCCAGCTCAACACAAGGGGCAACTTGTTCACTGGAAGGGTCCCAGAGCCCTGGCACAGGCTGCCCAGAGAGGTTGTGCAGTCTCCTTCTCTGGAGCCTTTCCAGGCCTGTCTGGATGTTCCTGTGTGCCCTGAGCTAGATTGTGTGGTCCTGCTCTGGCAGGGGGGTTGGACTGGATGATCAACTTGGGTCCCTTTGGACCCTGAACACCCTGTGAGCCTGTGATATTGCAACACTTCAGTCATTGCGGAGCAGGGCTCTGCAAACAGCTGCACTGATATACCTGACAGAGTACACCAACAGCAACACCTAACCCTGAAGGTGTAAGCAAGGACACAGCAAGACTTTAAGCCAGCTTTGCCTGTGAACCTACAAGGAGTCTTCCACACCAGCAACAGCTTCAGAAGTTTGTGTCTCAGGTGCGCATTCCCATCTTCGCAGCAGTAGATTGCCCCCGCACCACTGCCAACACAGTGCTCGTGGGACAGCATTTAAAATGAATTAGTTACCATATTGGAATCATCTATTTTTGCAGAGCTTGATCAGATCCCTTCCTTATCCTGTTTCAAAGCACAGCTCCACAAATAGCAGTGCCACCAGAGCGACAGCAAAGGGAAGGTGAACACAGCGGTTCCCTGGATAGCTGTCCCCACCCTGTGCCCATCTCTTTAGGCCACTGCTTTGGCCTGGGAAAGCAAAGAGTGTTTAAGTGGCAGAGCAAGAGAAGCTGCCCATTCCTTAAGTAAAACAGCCTCCACTCCTTTCTTAGATGCACAGGATCACAGGATGTTAGGGGTTGGAAGGGACCTCCGGAGGTCATCCAGTCCAACCCCACTACCAGAGCAGGACCATAGAATCTAGCTCATGCCACACAGGAACGTGTTGAGACAGGGCTTGGAAGTCTCCAGAGGCTGAAAGAGGAAGGAGACAGCACTTCTCCTACCCAGAGAGGGCCACAGCCCCACAGCACAAGCACTGGCCCAGTCCAAGCTCTGTCCTCCTCCATGCTCACAGGTCTGGCTGCCCAGGGAGGCAGCCACTCACCTGGGACCTGGCCTGGCAACTCGGACCAGAGATATTTCCTTCCCGCAGGAAACACAGGAGACTGGAAAGCTGAGCAGCTTCAGAGCTCTTTGTCCACACAGGACTTGAAACTTGCTGCTGTTGGGGAACAGGAACAATTTTTGCTGAGGAAGGGCTCTTCCACTGCCTGTTATGGAATGAGATAGGGTCACCCTGGTCACCAGAGCTTGCTCCAGCCCCGTACCCACCAGAGCTCCACAGCCTGCCACTCTTACAGCACTGCCATTGCTTCCTTCCCCACTACAATGCCAACACAAAAATCACTTTTCAAGCTATTAAACAGCCTTATCAAACTCAACTTGTGCTTCTGTTTATTTTGCAGCTTGAAGCCTTTCTGCCCCTCTTGCCTCCCCCTTCCCCGCCTGGCATTTAACTGACAGAGCAACACTGCTGCGGGAGATGCTGCTAAAGCAACTGACACGAACCTAAAACGGCACAGTTCTGTTTTCCAAATAACACATTCAAACCAAAACAAGTCTAATAATCAGCTGCAGTTGCTTCCAGGGCTAGACTTGAAGGGTCCCATCAAAACAAAGCAGGAAATTGATTTCTGAATTACTCTGAACCTTTACCAATCCCTATTAAACCAATCTTTGAGGATGTTTCATATGAATCAGATTGGGTTGGGTTGGTTTCTTTCCACTTCTTTTCTCCTACCATTTACTTGTCATATTGAGTCAGAAATTCTTGTACTGGCACCTCAGAAACATCAAATTCCTTATATGTTGCTTTCACATTTGATGCAATTAGAAGAAAAAATGCCTTTTAAATACCACATCACCTATCTGGGGAAGAATGCCCAACAGCTACCCTGTAACAGCATAAGCTGCTCTGCTCACAAACAGCTCCTTCTTCCCTCTTGCCATAGAATCAAGCAGGTTGGAAGAGACCTCCCTCCAAGCTCACCCAGCCCAGCCTAGCACCCAGCCCTGGCCAAGCAACCAGACCATGGCACTAAGTGCCTCATGGTCTAGCCTTGAGCTCTGTGGTAAAGGGTTGGACTTGATGATCTGTGAGGTCTCTTCCAACCTTGGTGATACTGTGATACCTCCAGCCACAGAGACTCCACCACCTCCCTGGGCAGCCCATTCCAGTGCCAATCACTCTCTCTGCAAACAGCTTCCTAACAACATCCAGCCTAGACCTGCTCTGGCACAACTTGAGGCTGTGTCCCCTTGTTCTGTCCCTGGCTGCCTGGCAGCAGAGCCCAACCCCACCTGGCTACAGCCTCCCTGCAGGCAGCTGCAGGCAGCAATCAGCTCTGCCCTGAGCCTCCTCTGCTGCAGGCTGCACACCCCCAGCTCCCTCAGCCTCTCCTCACAGGGCTCTGCTCCAGGACCCTCATCAGCTTTGTCGCCCTCCTGTGGACACCTTCCAGCACCTCAGCATCTCTCTGCAATGGAGGAGCCCAGAACTGGACACAACACTCAAGGTGTGGCCCGAGCAGTGCTGAGCACAGGGGCACAAGAACCTCCCTTGTCCTGCTGCCCACACTGCTCCTGAGCCAGCCCAGGATGCCATTGGCTCTGCTGCCCACCTGGGCACATTGCTGCCTCCTCTTCAGCTCTCCCTCCCCATCTCCCTATCTCACTCTCTCCCTCTCCATCTCTCTCTCTCTCTCTACATAAGCACAGCTGTATCTATGTGAAAATGTACTGATTTCTTTCTATACCTAAATACACAGACATTTCTATACATACACATGTATAAATAAAGCTTGGTGGGGCACACAAATAGGCAGGCAGGCAAGCAATAAATACTGCAGTTTAAAAGTACTAGCTAAACAAACACCTCTCCTCCTAAAAGACAGCAGCATTAACTACATTGTCTGGCTGGAAATTCTTCTCCATGAAAACATACAATCATTATGCAGAAAAATCATCAAGTGACAAGAGAACTGACAGCCTGGAGAGAAAGTACTGCTCCTTAGAGTGATATCTCTTAAACCAGCAGCAGAGCAAATACTCTCACATGGCTCTTGTAAGCCAAAAGAAAAAGAAGACAAAAGATATGCTGAAAAAAAACAGTCAGCTAAAAAAAAAAAATCCAACTCTCTTGCTTATTAACTTCAGGAATTCTGAAGTCATCCAAAGGAGACAGAGATTTCAGTCTATTTTGTAGCTGAAGAGCCTGACAAGCTTATCTGCCTTCACAGCCTGTACACAACAGGTAATCTGTGTCATGCTCAGTAACAGGCATCTCTTAAAGGTCTTTTCCAACCATAACGACTCTGTGACAGATTCAGGACATGACAACACGTGAATGAGGCTGTGATTATCACCAGGATCTGAAAAACAAACCAGTTTATGATTTCAAAAGGTCAGAAGTCAGGCATAAGGCTTCCTGCATGGCTGATGAACACTGTAGATCAATGCTTCATTCGAAGGAGCCAAGGATGTGGTGTGTGAAGGTTTTCTCACAGCTGAGATTCAGCAAAGCATTTGCACAAATATATTCTGTGTAATTATATAGAATTAGAGGCAACAAATGTGTAACTTTTCACTTCAAAACACAAACCAGCAAAAATGCTTTTCCCATTTTCCTGATGCAATCCAGAAGTGAGAAATCTTCTCGTCTATGTTTAGTAAGAAATGCTGATAAGAGAGACTCCATATCTTGGAGGGCTGCAGCAGCTCTGCTATGAGGACAGGCTGAGAGAGTTGGGGCTCTGCAGCCGGGAGAAGAGAAGGCTTCCAGGAGATCTTGGAGAGGCCTTTCAGTCTCTACAGGAGGGCCAGGGAGGGACTATTGACAAGGTCTTGTAATGACAGGACGAGGAGGAATGGGTTTGAACTGGCAGAGGGGAGATTGAAACTGGATGTTAGGCAGAAGCTGTTTGCAGTGAGGGTGGTGAGACACTGGCAGAGGTTGCCCAGGGAGGTTGTGGAGCACAGAAGCACAGAATGGGATTTTTGAACTGGATGAGTTTTGAGGTCCCTTCCAACTTAAGCCATTCTATGGTTCTATGAACCTTCCCTGGTGTATTATCACAGAACACAGATTTCTAGAATGGTTTGGGTTGGAAAGGACCTTAAAGATCCACAACCTCCCTGGAGGTGTTCAAGGCCAGGCTGGATGAGGCCTTGAGCAAGCTATTCTAGTGAGAGGTGTCCCTGCCTATGGCAGGGGGCTGGAACTGGCTGAGCTTTGAGGTCCCTTCCAGCCTGAACCATTCTATGATTCATTCTGTGATTCTTGTTTCCAAGAAAATTGCTTACAAACCCCAAAATTCAAGATTCTTAGCACTGCAAATGTTTCCAGTCCTAAAACTTCTGAAGCAAAATCAATGAAACAAAAAAGAAGAGGGCAGAGAAGCCATCTAATGAGAAGTAGAAGCTGTGTGTTTTCAAACTGCTTTTCCATCTTGTTCTGCTTGTAAGCTGAAGTCGGTGAGGTTTCATCCTGCTCCTCATTGCTCTGCCTGCTCTTTCCAAGAACAGTGCTATCACTGCTTTCCTGTTTGAAGTAAACAGTGTGCTCACCTGACTTCTGCCTGACCCTAAGCTGTGGTGAACTTCCTCTCTGATTTCATTTTTCTTGCATACTCTTTGTTGTACACTCTTGGTACCACAAATATCCCACAAATTGTTCTCTGAGGAAGAGGACTTTGGAGGACAGGCAGATAGCAGCCACGCTGTGATGCCCACATACCAACTGCCTCTGCTAGACATGAATCACTGAAACACAGAATGGAAGAGGTTGGAAGGGACCTCCAGAGATCATCAAGTCCGAGCCCCCTGCCAAAAAAGCAGGATCACCCAGGGTAGTCCACACAGGAATGCATCCAGGATGCAATCCTGGGAGGGAGAAACAGGGATCTGCTGGAGAGAGTCCAGTGGAGAGACATGAGGACAACTGGGGGATTTGAGCATCTCCCCTGTGAGGAGAGACTGAGAGCCCTGGGCTGTTCAGTCTGGAGAAGAGAAGGCTGAGAGGGGATTTATCAGTGTTTATAACTATCTGGGGGCTGGGGGTCAGGGGTGGGGGACCACTACTCCCTGGGATAGGACAAGGAGCAATGGATGGAAGCTGCAGCAAAGCAGGTTCCAGCTCAACACAAGGGGCAACTTCTTGACTGGAAGGGTCCCAGAGCCCTAGCACAGGCTGCCCAGAGAGGTTGTGGAGTCTCCTTCTCTGGAGCCTTTCAAGGCCTCTCTGGCTGTGGTCCTGTGTGCCCTGAGCTAGACTGTATGGTCCTGCTCTGGCAGGATGATCTCTTTGGGTCCCTTCCAACCAACGACATCCTGTGAGCCTGTGACAGCCACCCCTCAGATATTTATAAACATTGATTAATTCCCCTCTCAGCCTTCTCTTCTCCAGACTAAACAGCTACAGGCCTCTCAGTCTCTCCTGAATTGGGGAGCCCAAAGCTGGACACAATACTCCAGGTATGGTCTCACCAGGGCAGAGCAGAAGGGGAGAAGTACCTCCCTAGACTTGCTGGACACACTTTTCTTGGTGCACCCCAGCATAGCACTGGCCCTTTTGGCCATGAGGGCACATTCCTACCCTACAGAACTTGCTGTCCACCTGAATGCATAAACAGTTAACTGCTCTCTTCATGTCTCCACAGTGACACCAGTTTCTACACACAATATTTTGTGGCTACCCAAGGAGGTGGTGGAGTCACTGTCCCTGAAGGTGTTCAAGAAAAGACTGGATGAGACATTTAGTGCCATGGTCTGGTTGACTGGATAGGGCTGGGTGCTAGGTTGGGCTGGATGAGCTTGGAGCTCTCTTCCAACCTGCTTGATTCTATGAACGAAGGTGATCAAAAAGTGCTTAGTGCAATGCTAGAAAGGGCATCATCAGATGTTTAGCAAATGTAATGGCCAAGTCTCCTACTGCATAGAAAACACAGGGTGAAAGAACACTGACAGAATGTAAAGCCATCATTTACTGCTTTGCCTCACTGAAAACCACAGAAGTAGCATTTATTCAGAAACCAGGTCTGACTGTAGTAAGTGCACAGGGACAAGAAGTGGCTTTTGAGTGGATTTAACCTGTCAAAGTCAGTCTCTCACTCCTGAATTAAAACAGCAAGATTGTGACTTGAAGGTTGAAGGATGTGCACAAAATTGAACACAGGAAGATCTACCCAAGGTTGGGCACAAAATTGAACACAGGAAGATCTACCCAAACATGAAGATGAAAATTAATTACTGTGAAGGTGTTGAAGACTGACACAGGCTGTCCAGAGAAGTGGTGGATTCTTCTTCTGTGGACCAGCAACAGAAGAAGGGGACACAGTCTCAAGCTGTGCCAGGGCAGGTCTAGGCTGGATGTTAGGAGAAGTTGTTGGCAGAGAGAGTGATTGGCATTGGAATGGGCTGCACATGGGTGGTGGAGTCTGTGTGGCTGGAGGTGTTGAAGCCAAGCCTGGCTGGGGCACTTAGTGCCATGGTCTGGTTGATTGGCCAGGGCTGGGTGCTAGGTGGGGCTGGACGAGCTTGGAGCTCTCTTCCAACCTGGCTGATTCTATAATCATTCAAAACCCACCTGGACACTGCTCTGTGCCATCTGCTCTAGGTGAACTTGCTCTGTCAGGGAGGTTGGACCAGCTGATCCTTAAAAGTCTCTTCAAACCCCTACTGTTCTGTGACTCTGTGCTGCTATATAGGATCCTATATCACATAAAAGCACACATAAAGCATTTAAAGGTTGCTGTGTAAACAAACTTTCCATTTAAACCCACACTTTTCCAAGCTTTTTCACTAGGAGAGAAAAACAACACACTCAGGAAGCTTTAAGTTATGCTCGTAGATTAGCTAAGAGAAAATAAATGTGCTGGTGGTTCACATGCATACTTTATTTTGGCTACAAGCTCCCTGATCCAGTGGCCTGTCAGAAGTACCTGACAGCCAACAGCAGGCTGGGAAAACAAATAATCACCAGGAGCAACTGCTGGTCAACACACAGATGGTACTTGTCTATATCGTCAGGAAAACAACTGAAGCAAGAGCAAGACTGTATTTTTCCATAGAGGAAAAGGGGAGGCAGGGAAACACCACCCAACAGAAGTGCAACTCTTCCACCTTGGTTAACAAGGTCCTACCCCATAGTCTGTAGGGACAAAAAGATTTCAAGCCAGAAGACACAAAGTGTAATCTGACTCATCCAGCAAGCAAGGGAGAGGTGGTCTGCATCAGCAACAACTTCAAACACTGAAACAAGGCCAATAGAAACAACAACTCACAGCCATTTATCACAGTTCTCACACTGGGGTCCATTTTTGGTACCAGTTTAACTTCCACAGAGTCAGGCACCAGCACGTTCAGCATTACATTTGAAAATATTTAGGGGCCTGCCTCTTAGGTTGGTTCTCTGCAAAGAAATGGACTAAAAGTGCCAGAGGTCAGGCAAGGCTCCCATATCTCTACCTGCAGTAGTTCTGAGGCTTGCCACTCACACTAATCTGTCTCACCCCTCTGCCAGACTTTCCTATCCATCTCCACAGCTAGCTAAATGGCTGTGGCACATATATCCCATCCTGAGCACTTCCAGCACCCTCAAAGAGACTGTTACCTGGGGACAGGGAGATACTGACACAAACATCCTGTCACAGGGTTGGAAAACCACAACAATCAAGTCCACCAGAACTCGTCTAGGGTCTTCCTCAGTGGAGAACTGACTGGCAAAGTCAACAGGGAATCACAGCACCATGCAGGTTGGCAAAGCCCCTCAGCATCACCAAGTCTCACCTAGAACCCTACTCTACAAAATTCACCTTAAACCATATCCCCAAACACCACATCCAAACCACCCTTAAACACATCCAGGCTGGGTGACTGCACCACCGCCCTGGGCAGCTCCTTCCAGTCCCTGACCACTCTCTCTGTGAAAAACTCTTTCCTAATATCCAATCTACACCTCCCCAGTCTCAGCTTGAGGCCATTCCCCCTTGTTCTGTCTCCAATTGCCTGTGAGCAGAGCCCAGCAGCAGCCTCTCCACAATGTCTCGTCAGGTATTTGCAGACAGCAATGAGGTCTCCCCTCAGCCTCCTCTTCCTCAAACTAAACAGCCCCAGCTCAACGTATCTTGACTTTCACATCTCTCCCTGCTTGGAAATTGTATCCCCTAACTCTTCTATGCCAGATAAAAATAGAAAAGAACCAGCTTTGGAAACTAAGCACTTCCAAAGGGAACATTCAAACCACAAAACCAGAGTGCCAGGTAGCAGTTGCACGTCCATCGCTGGGGCTTCAGAAGAGACACCAGAGCTTAAATCTGCAACCTGAACAGGGCTGGAGGTGTCATTTTTGAGGCTTTGCTGAACTCAAACCACAAGCAAGTGCTATAGCAATGGAAGTAAATTGAACCACCAAACACGCTGGGTTGTCTGGCACTAAAGTAGTGTTTGTTACATATTGCACCAGTAAGTTCTTTACCAGTTTTCCAGGATTGTTATTTGCTATGAGGGAAATTTAATCATTCCAAAGAATGAGCTTGAATGCATACTGAAGGAAAGCCAAAGCATCGACTTACACTGCTGACAGGGGAAGAAATGAGAGGCAGGAAAAGGAAAACAAGTTGGTCCATCGAAGGAAAATGCTGACTAAGATTTACTGTGCTCTGACATACCAAATGCAGGTACTCAGGCTCTGACTAGTGCCACAGTCACATGGAAGAGGCAGAGCAAGCTGATGACTGTGTGCTCCATTCATCTGAAGTACTCACAAAGATACAGCCAGAGACTGGATCGGTGTTCACTTCCTACAAAACAGTTCTAACCGGCAAGGAATTGTTAAGTGGAATAACAAAAACAACAGCCAAGTGCTTTGCTCTTCCACAAAGCCAGAATTCTTCAAAGAGCTGTTCCAGTATCACACAGCTTCAGTCAACGAGGATTGGACTGTGGCAATTAACCTTTAGTAAGGGCCAAACAGGTTTTTTCGTCGTGATATGTAAACAAATTCCCTTCCAGAGCAATAAAGACGACACCAGCAGCATTCCCTACTGGTTATCCCTCTAGCAGTCTAAGAAGGGCTGCATGTGCATTTCAGCTCAGGCTTTGCCCGTGTATAAGCCAACCTGAAGCCAGCTGTTGCAATTCACTGAAGAATAATGCCAAACACAGTAAACCAAAACATTTATGCCCACTTACTTAAAAAATAAAACACTTCAACATGAAGCTTTAATTACCTTCCCACCAGAAAACCCCACTGCAACCTGGAGAAGGAGGAAGTGAGCTTCAACACTCCAGCATGCACACCTCTTCTGTTACCTCACCGTAGAATCAACCAGGTTGGAAGGGATCTCCAGGCTCATCCAGTCCAACCTATCACCCAGCCCTATCCAATCAACCAGACCATGACTGTACATCCTCCCACTTACCATTTTTATGTTCCCTTATGCTATGCAGTTTCCCTTCTAAGTGATATGTCTGCAACATACAATCGTTAAATAAAGTTTTCAAACAAGTTCTGTCGAAAATTTAGCTTAAAATAGCACAAGACAGAAAGGAAAGACTTTACACAAGGCGGAAAGGAGAGATGAGTTCCACAAGAGTGCTTACTGATCATGCAGTTAAGAGTCCCAGGGTCAATTCACCTCTGAAGATATCCTACGGATGACGGTAACGGGAGTTAGGAGCATGCACCGAGCGACTGCAGTGCCCTGCCGCAGGCGTCGGAACGCTCAGCCTGCGTTTGGGAGCCCAGGCTCTGCCCTGCTCGGAGGGAGCGAACCGATCCCGGGCAGCACCTCCGGGCGAGCGGGGAGGGGGAGCCGCCAGTGCCGCCCTCCGCGCACCAGGAAATAGCTGGGAGCTATTCCTAGCGCTCGGCCGGCAACTTTCCACGGGGGGCAAAAACCCAACAACAAAACGACAACAAAGGTATGGAAAAATAAACAAATAAAGAGCCAAGCACTATTTCAAAGGCCCGGAGAATCCCAGTATTGCTCAGGAAGGCGAGGAGGGAGAAGGCAGCAACGCCTCCGCCTGCCCCAGCTCCTCGGCTGGTACTAGGGCACTTTAACGGCGGCTACGAGCCGGACGTTATTTCTGACCTATTTTCGGTGCCGCCTCACCGCGATAAACAATCAACAGCGGCGGCCAAACGGTGCCTGAGCTGAAAGTTCCCAGCACCGGCAGCGGGGAAGCTGCGGCGGGCGAGAGGCCGGAGGGGTGGTCCGGTGTCCCCTGCCCCGCGGCACAGGCGGCCGAACCCCCCCGCTCCCCGCCTCGCCACCCCCCGACCGAGCTGCGGAGAGGTTCCGGGACTTTTCCTCTCGGGGCTACCCCCGGTCAGCCCGACACAAACAAGTCCCGCGCCCGCCATGCCCGCAGCGGGCACAGGCCGGGCACGGAGGGACACGTTTTGCGCCCACCGGCCTCAGCCCTGCGGGAGGAGCTCAGGCAGCCGGCGGGAGCCCGTCCCAGCCTTCCCCGGCGCTCCACTCTCCCGCCAGGTCCCTCGGCTCTGCCCTCACCGCCCCGCGCCCCCTCGTCCCTCCTCCACACCGACCTGTGACACAAAGGAGCGCCGGCAACCGCCTGCCGATCGTCCGCCGCCTCCTCGCCCGCGCTGCCCGTGGAGTCCAGGCCGCGGCAGCACCGGGCTGGCGTAGCGCAGGCATCCGACGCCAGCGCCTGCTGCTCCCGCGGCGGCCCGTGCCGCCGGCGCCCGCTCTGCGCTGGGCGGGGAGGGGGAGGGAGCAGGAGTGGGGGGAGCGCCGGGACCCGGCCGCGCCGGCCGAGCCTCGCTTCCTGCTCCTCGGCGCCGAGGGGCGGCGGGTGCCGGAGCCTGGCAGCTGCGGCACACTCGCAGCTGCCGCCGGGGACGCTGCGCCCCGCGGCTAAGCAGAGGCTGAAGAAGCAGAGGCTGAAGGCGGCGAAGCCCGCGTTCGCCGCATCCTCGGCTTCTGCGCTGGGCTTTCCGTGCCGCCTCCGGCACCGAGTCGTCGCCCGCCCGGCTCCGGCGGCTGCTGGCAGCGGGCAGCTGGAGCCGCGGCTCACCCCGCTCCTACGCCCGGCTCGGAATCGTGCTCCCCCTGCTGCCCCGCCAGGCCGGGCCACGGCTCCAGTGCCTCCTGCGGCTCAGCGGGGCCGACATGGGGCGGCGCGGGGGAAATGCCGGGAGTCCCCGGGGGGCGGCGGCTGGGACAGGCCAGGCGAGGCCACAAGCGAGCGGGACGTGACCCAGCCTGGGCTTACCCCTGGCCGTCCGCCACCCGCGTCCCCGCGTCCCGCAGCCCCCTCCTGGCGCACACTGTAAGACGAAGGAGGCCTCCCTCCTTCCACCCTCAGCCCTGGCCCGGGCACGGAGCCCTCTAGGCAGCTGGCAGAACAGCCTGTGGGGGAAAGGCAGCCCGGAGCTGGCGTGCAGGCTTTGGGGGCAGCGGGGGAGCGCCGGCCGAGTTGTGTCGCACCTGCCTGGGCGAAGGGCTGGAGGTGATGAGATGCTTTGGAGCCCTTGAGGGAGAAAAAAAAGTCTTAATTTCTGGATGAAAGGGGTTTTTTTGGCAGTAGGTGATGGCAAAACACGAGTAAATCGGCTGCAAGAGGCACTAATAAAACTGATCGTCTTTAACAGCGAGGAGGAGAAGTGCCGGGTACTACGGTCTCATTAACAAGCGTGATGCACAGCTTGAAAATTAGTTGGCTCAGAGAACTACTTAAAATGATCTGCTGTCTGGAAGCGAAATCCTTTTCTCTCCTCTGTCTGCTTGCCTTCTTCAGAAAAAAAAACACACATTGAATGTGAAGAAAGCTTGGCTAAAGATAGGTCTTCAAACTCCCAACGTGGGCTTGCCAACAGGAAGGCAAACCTAAGCTTAGGGTTTGGAGAAAAAGGAGCTACCAAGTGCAGGGAATCTTTCAGACCAGTCAGGGGGGCAGCAATGCTAACTTTGATCTGTGAGTCCTTGGATAGGATTCCTGCAGTTAATTTTGTCACTGACTGATTTAGCATCCTAAAAGTGCAGGCAAGAAACTGGAGAGTGTGAAAGCAGGAAGCCTGCGTGATGCTGGGCTGGGATAAATGACAGAGGGAGGAGAAGTTTGTCTCCGTGGTGTACCCAGACCAGCTTTGGGAGATGTCCTTGTGAGTTCTCAGCACCTTCTGGAGAAGCTGAGAGTCTGCAGGTCACAGCTGGCAGAAACTTAGAATCATGGAATGGTTTAGGTTGGAAGGGACCTCAAAACTCAGCCAGTTCCAACTCTGGCAGGGACACTTCCCACTAGAACAGGTTGCTCAAGGCCTCATCCAGCCTGGCCTTGAACACCTCCAGGGAGGTTGAGTACAGAAACACAGAATGTGATCAAAGATCACAACCTCCCTGGGCAGCCTGTGCCAGTGTCTCACCACCCTCACTGCAAACAACTTCTTCCTAACATCCACTCTCAGTCTCCCCTCTGCCACTTCAAACCCATTCCTTCTTGTCCTGGCATTACCAGACCTTGTCAATAGTCCCTCCCCAGCCTCCTGTAGCCCCCTTCAGATCCTGCAAGGCCACTCCAAAGTCTCCTGGAAGCCTTCTCCTCTCCAGGCTGCAGAGCCCCAACTCTCTCAGCCTGTCCTCAGAGCAGAGCTGCTGCAGCCCTCTGAGCATCTTGGTGGCCTCCTCTGGACTGGCTCAAACAGTTCCATGTCCTGCTTGTGCTGGGGGCTCCAGAACTGCACACAGGACTGCAGGTGGGGTCTGGGGAGAGCAGAGCCAAGGGGCAGAGTCCCCTCTCTTGCCCTGATGCCCACACTGGAGCTGCCAAAAAGGACCCACCAGGCACACACACAGCACATACAAGGCACACAGAAAGCACCCACCATACAGCACACCTCCTGTCAGAAGTACAAGATTTACACCAAAGGGTGCTCAGCACCAGGCAGAGACTGTGGCAAGAACCTTGTAGAAGGTGTTCTGAGTAGTCCAGAGGCCAGGCTGATAGTTTGGACTGACTTTATGTCATTGCATCCTGGGCTGGCTCAGGAGCAGTGTGGGCAGCAGGACAAAGGAGGTTCTTCTGCCCCTGTGCTCAGCACTGCTCAGGCCACCCCTTGAGTGCTGTGTCCAGTTCTGGGCCCCTCAATAGCAGAGAGATGTGGAGGTGCTGGAAGGTGTTTGGAGAAGGGCAGCAGGGCTGGGGAGGGGCCTGGAGCAGAGCCCTGTGAGGAGAGGCTGAGGGAGCTGGGGGTGTGCAGCCTGCAGCAGAGGAGGCTCAGGGCAGAGCTCATTGCTGCCTGCAGCTGCCTGCAGGGAGGCTGTAGCCAGGTGGGGTTGGGCTCTGCTGCCAGGCACCCAGGGACAGAACAAGGGGACACAGTCTGCAGTTGTGCCAGGGCAGGTCTAGGCTGGATGTTGTTAGGAAGTTGTTGGCAGAGAGAGTGATTGGCATTGGAATGGGCTGCCCAGGGAGGTGGTGGAGTCTGTGTGGCTGGAGGTGTTGAAGCCAAGCCTGGCTGGGGCACTTAGTGCCATGGTCTGGTTGGTTGGGCAGGGCTGGGTGCTAGGTTGGGCTGGATGAGCTTGGAGGTCTTTTCCAACCTGATTGATTCTATGATTCAGTACTTGTCTGGCTTCTTATTTTTGTTGTTTTCTCTCTCCTCTACCTTGCCTGGACTTCTTTTTATTTTTTTGCTATTAGGAAAATGCATCTTGCAAGGTTCTTTCCTGTTAAAATGCATCTTGCAAGGTTCTTTCCTGTTAAAATGCATCTTGCAAGGTTCTTTCCTGTGAAATGGAGGCAGCATTTCTTGGCAGCAGTCTTTTCCTCTGATAGGAGCAGAAAACTGGCAGCTTGTTCCCATAAATGACAGTGCTCCCATTAGAGAAATCTAATTTGCCCCCCCACTGAAATCCACTTGTGGAGACCTATCATCAATCAGCCCAGCTGCCGACTCTGCCCTGCTTCTCATGTCACAGTGAGCGCTGCCTCAAGGGATGGGGACCAACTGACAGCCCTGGCATGGCCTGCTGGTGCCACCCTGGTCATGTACATGCTGGTCTGGCAGCTCTTCCAAATGAAAAGAACCTTCTGGAACAGCAGGTCCCTCGTGGTCTCCGTGGAAAGCTGCCCTCATTTCCAGGAGGTTTTCCATGTTTGAGTGGTGTGCATTAAAACTGCCACAAAATGGGTACCCCTTTCAAGACTGGATGTGTCTCATCCCTACTGATAACTGGCATAGAGAGGCCCACAAGGAATTAATTGCTTCCAGGAGACCTTGGAGTGGCCTTCCAGGATCTGAAGGGGGCTTCAGGAGGGCTGGGGAGGAACTACTGACAAGGTCTTTTCATGACAGGACAAGGAGGAGTGGGTTTAAAGTGGCCGAGGGGAGATTGAAACTGGATGTGAGGAAGAAGTTGTTTGCAGTGAGGGTGGTGAGACACTGGCACAGGTTGCCCAGGGAGGCTGTGGAGCACAGAAGCACAGAATGGGATCTTCAATCATGAGAGTGGTGAGAGGCTGGAGTGGGTTGCCCAGGGAGGTGGTTGAGGCCCCATGGCTGGAGGTGTTTAAGGCCAGGCTGGATGAGGCTGTGAGCAGCCTAATCTAGGGTAGGTTGTCCCTGCCCATGGCAGGTGGGTTGGAACTGGCTGCTCCTTGTGGTCCCTGACTGATTGTATGATTCTCTAAGTGCAGAGTGCTGAATCTGGAGAAGAACAACCCCTTGGATCAGCACAGGTTGGGGGCTGACCTGCTGGAGAGCAGCTCTATGGAAAAGGATCCCAGGGAATCTATGATTCTATGATCTTAGAGGTCTTTTCCAACCTCAATGAATCTATGATCCTATGATTGCTCAGAAAAAAGAACTTGTTTCCTCTCAGGTTCACCCTTGAATGGTCTCCCTACATCAATAACTTGTGCACACCATTGCTCAGCTTCCTTGCCACAATATCTGTGATGTTTTCTCCTCCCAGGAACCAAGACAAAGCTTTGCCCACCCTTCCAAGTCCTTTGTAGCTCCACTCTGCCTCACCAACCCTTTACCACCTTACTCTCCCAGCAACTGCTTGCTGCACTGCACCCT
Source organism: Pogoniulus pusillus (assembly GCF_015220805.1). Classification (NCBI taxonomy): domain Eukaryota; kingdom Metazoa; phylum Chordata; class Aves; order Piciformes; family Lybiidae; genus Pogoniulus; species Pogoniulus pusillus. The sequence goes on along the minus strand of NC_087288.1, from coordinate 1,997,233 downwards.
GGAGTGGTGTGGAGAGATTCCCCAGGTTATCACTGGTCAGGGCTGCTCTGAAGCTGAGAGTGGTGTAACTGCTTTCAGATGGTACCACTTCCCAGTCCTACTTCTCAGTTCAGCTGCTGGTGGCTACTTGGCTTCCATTTCCTAGTCTGTGGGAGCTTGCTGCTAGCTGGAGGACACAGGCCAAGATGAGTGCTGCATTGAACCATGCAGATATAGACCCAGATATCAGTTAACAAAACCCTGCACTACCAAACATCATAGACTCATAGAATCACAGAATGGTTTAGGGTGGAAGGGGCTTCAAAGATCATTCAGGTCCAGCCCCCTGCCATAGGCAGTGACATCTCCCACGAGAGCAGGTTGCTCAAGGACTCATCCAGCCTGGTCTTGAACGCCTCCAGGGAGGTTGTGGAGCACAGAAGCACAGAATGGGATCTTTGATCCCATTCTGTGCTTCTGTGCTCCACAACCTCCCTGGGCAACCTGTGCCAGTGTCTCACCACCTTCAACCTGTGCCAGTGTCTCACCACCCTCACTGCAAACAACTTCTTCCTAACAGCCAGTTTCAATCTCCCCTCTGCCAATTTAAACCCGTTCCCCCTCATCCTTTCATTACAAGACCTTGTCAATAGTCCCTCAACAGCCCTCTTGTAGGCCTCTCCAGATCCTGGAAGGCCACCCCAAGGTCTCCTGGAAGCCTTCTCTTCTCCAGCCTGCAGAGCCCCAACTCTCTCAGCCTGTCCTCAGAGCAGAGCTGCTGCAGCCCTCTCAGCATCCTGGTGGCCTCCTCTCAAACCAGTCTGACAGTTCCATGTCCTGCTTGTGTTGGGGACTCCAGAACTGTACTCCAGGTGGGGTCTCATGAGAGCATAGAATCATAGAAGCAGCCAGGGTTGCAAGGGACCACAAGGATCAGCCAGTTCCAACCTCCCCTGCCATGGGCAGGGTCACCCTACCCTAGATCAGCAGAGTCACTGTGCCTGGGATGTAAAACTGAGTCCAAGCAGAGGAACAATTCCCGTCAGAGAAGCAGCTGTTGATTGTGCTTCTTTGCTGTTCAAATAAGTGGGGGGGTGGGAGGGGATGCTGAATGAACGTTCAACTGTTTGCTCAATGAAAGTAAAATCCTAAACAACTACCACATTTGGCTGCCTGCCCCACATGGATATCCAGATCTAGGATGCACAGCACCAAGCATGTTCATTTCCAGATACCAGACTTGCATGAAACATCCTCTGCAGTGGCTTTCATCATAAGAAAACACAGAAACTAATTACATCCTGGGAACATTCTGATAACTCAGTGTTGAAAACAGGGACTGAAAAGGCACTTTTGTGTGAGGCAAGGGATTGCAGAGTTCTCATTAGAATATGTAATTACAAACTCATAATTAAAGCAGTGTGCTACTAAAATAGGAAGCTTTGCAACAGCAGTGGTGGGTTTGGTTTTTACTTTAAACAGTTTAATCAGTGCCATCTGAAATTGCCTTTTAAACTTGATTTCCTAACAAATGGATGCAGTGCATTTAGAGGATTCACAGGAGGCTGCTTGAAAGCTACTTTTTAACAAGCATTGACTCCAAATAATCATAGAATCATAGAATCAAGCAGGTTGAAAGAGAGCTCCAAGCTCATCCAGCCCAACCTAGCACCCAGCCCTGGCCAAGCAACCAGACCATGGCACTAAGTGCCCCAGCCAAGCTTGGCTTCAACACCTCCAGCCACACAGACTCCTCCACCTCCCTGGGCAGCCCATTCCAATGCCAATCACTCTCTCTGCCAACAGCTTCCTCCTAACATCCAGCCTAGACCTGCTCTGGCACAGCTTGAGACTGTGTCCCCTTCTTCTGTTGATGCTTGCCTGGCAGCAGAGCCCAACCCCACCTGGCTCCAGCCTCGCTTCAGGGAGCTGTAGAGAGCAATGAGCTCTGCCCTGAGCCTCCTCTCCTGCAGGCTGCACCCCCCCAGCTCCCTCAGCCTCTCCTCACAGGGCTGTGCTCCAAGCCTCTCACCAACTTCTCTGGGCACCTTCCAGCACCTCAACATCTCTCTTGAATTGAGGAACCCAGAACTGGACACAGGTTGTGGAGTCTCTACCTCTGGAGGCATTCAGAACTGCCTGGACATGCTCCTAGGTGATCTTCTCTAGGTGAGTTAATAACACTAATATATAGTAACAGAAAATGCTCTTATTCAAGGGTGTCTTCCTAGCATTTAGTCTCTTTCTTTCCTTCCACACAGTTTCTCTCCACTATTATGGCTGCAGAATCTGAAGTCTCTATGCTCCCTCAGCCTCTCCTCATAGGGCCAATGAGAGATCTCTGATCACTGGAGGATTGCAAAGTCAAAGAAGTGAAGAAATGTGAGTAACATCTAGAGAACAAATGAGTGCCATAAGAAGATACCTACAGAATGTAAAGGATCAGCCTCCACTTCTCAGCAGAAGCTCTCTGAAGGCTGCTAAAATTGGGTAAGTCTGTGCTGTAGCTGCCTCAAGTTGATGCAAAACTGAGGAAGTTGCCTTTTTAACCCACAGATCTGCTACCAGCGATACAGAGAACCCTTCAGACCACTGCTACCAGTTGGTGGTTTTGGAGGCAGCAACATGCATTTAGGTTTAGATGCACTGACTTTGAGTAAGGCACCTTCAGGAGGTGTCCAAGTGGCTAAAGGATTAATGAATCAACACAGGTTAGCAGTTGGAAACGTGCAAATAAGGATAGAGAAGGAATGGATGCAAGGAGAGCAATTCAGAGGAAGTTGAAAGGGGAAAAGAAATAATGTAAAGGTGGAAGTACATTCAAAAGGGAAAAGGGAAGGAGCAAGACCACAAGAAAGCAATGTGAGGCTTGCAGAAAAGTAAGATATAAATGCAGCAGATAGAAATCAGGAGGAACAAGGACATGGAAGGAATATAACCCATGTGATGCTGGAATAGAATGGGATCTTCAAATTGTAGAATTGTTTTGGTTGGAAAAGACCTTTAAGATCATCAAGCCCAACCCTTCTCTGACTCTACCAGTGTTGGTGCTAAGCAGTGTCCCTCAGCACCACGTCTCTACCTCTTTGAAACACCTCCAGGGGTGGGGATTCAACCAGCTCCCTGAGCAGCCTGTTCCAATCTTTGAGAACCCTTTTATTGAAGAAGTTTCTTCTGATACCCGGTGTAAACCTCCCCTGGTGCAACTTGAGGTCATTTTCTCTCCTCCTAACCTTACAAAGTTGGAGAATACAGAGGAAAAATGCCTTTAGTTTTGCTTTTCTTTGCAACTGTAGTAAGAAAGAACCTCAAGAGTCGAGGGCACAGCATCAAATTAGTGTTCCTCAAATGGTGGCCAATGAGAGAAGGAGATGTAAAAAAATGTAGTTCTGAATCTCTTGGCTAGGACTTAGGAATCTACTTGAAGATTTGCTTTGAAAACTCATGCCAAGAAAGGCTCCAGAAAGTGCTTTTCCATAATCTCTTATTGCCCTCCAGCAAGTTCTGATGTAGTCACCCCCAAATATCTCAGTGCTGTTGTACTTAGTAATCATATAGACATCTGGCCTTAAACACCTCCAGGGCAGGGGCAGCCATAACTACTCTGGGCCACACATTCCAGACTCTCACCACCCTCATACTGAAGAACTCCTTCCTAAGATCCACTCTCAGGCTGCTCTCCCACGGCTGTGTTCAGGGTGGGCTGCCCTGCATCTCCAACAGAAGATCATCAATTCATTTTTTTCCCTTCAGCTACCTCACCCAGGAGCTAATTCAGATAACTGCTGAAGTGGAAAGATGTAGAACTCCTTTTATAAAGAAGGATGAACAAAAACCATCACACATTCTGCTTACAAATACAGAAGAAAATGTTTTGCAGGTCAGTGTTCAAATTGATGTTATCTTATTGCTTCAGACAGCTCAGAAAGAATGAACTTTGCAAATAACTAAGGGAATGGTGGGAGGGTCTTTTGTCCTTCACCATGTCAGCTACAAAATATACATTCTTTTCATTATTTTATTGTAAGTCTCAGATTATCTGGGGGGTTAAATGCCACATCCCCCAAAAATCACCACAAGAAAGACCTTGAGGTGCTGGAGAGCTTCCAAAGGAGGGTAACAAAGCTGGAGAAGGATCTGGAGAGCAGGGCTGGTGAGGAGCAGCTGAGGGAACTGGGAGCATTTAGTCTGGAGAAAAGGAGGCTGAGGGGAGACCTTCTCACTCTCTCAGCTCTCTACAGGTGGTGGAGTCACCATTCTTGGAGGTATTTAAAAGCTGTGGGGATGTGGTGCTGAGGGATTTGGGTTAGTGGTAGTGGCTTAGCAACAGTGAGCTGCTGGAATTGAGAGCTGTAGGTGAACAGTCGGACCTGAGGACCTCAGAGGTCTCTTCCAACCTCAACAATTCTATCATTCTATGGGCTATGACAGGCTCACCTGAGTTTGTTTTCTACAAAGCTTGTGAACTTTGAGGGTGGGATTTGCCCTACAACCCCTTGCTGCTGCAATGATGATCAGAGGACATTTTCCCCACCCTACAAGCCAGCTCTATTTGGCCTTTATTCCTTGCTCATGCTACTATTCTGCTTACAGTGGTGGTGGGAAAATCCCTCCTGCAACCTGGCAGCAGCCTGGCTGAATGCAAGAGTTTTTTCTTAATGGAAAGCATTAATGGCAAAATAAAAAGCTTCATGGAGCATTCTGCAGCCTTACTGTAATGGTCTGTAGAGATGTTCCCATACTGGAGACATAAAGACATTATCCCTTAACTGCTGCCTTTACTCATCTTACTCCTGGAGATTAATAAAAGATGACTTTTGGATCATCAAAAATTCCAATGCATTTCTGAGTGTGACTGCAACTGAGTGTGACAAGGTGCAGGGTTCTGCACTTTGGCTACAACCCCAAGCAGCACTACAGGCTGGGGACAGAGTGGCTGGAAAGCAGCCAGGAGGAAAGGGACCTGGGGCTACTGATAGATAGTAGGCTGAAGATGAGGCAGCAGTGTGCCCAGGTGGCCAAGAGAGCCAATGGCATCCTGGCCTGCATCAGGAACAGTGTGGCCAGTAGGACAAGGGAGGTTCTTCTGCCCCTGTGCTCAACACTGGTCAGGTCACACTTTGAGTGCTGTGTCCAGTTCTGGGCCACTCAATTCAAGAGAGATGTTGAGATGCTGGAAGGTGTTTGGATAAGGGCAGCAAGGCTGGGGAGGGGCCTGGAGCACAGCCCTGTGAGGAGAGGCTGAGGGAGCTGGGGGTGTGCAGCCTGCAGCAGAGGAGGCTCAGGGCAGAGCTCATTGCTGTCTACAACTACCTGAAAGCACATTGTAGCCAGGTGGGGGGTGGTCTCTTCTCCCAGGCAACCAGAAATAGAACAAGGGGACACAGTCTGAAGTTGTGCCAGGGCAGGTCTAGGCTGGATGTTAGGAGGAAGTTCCTGGCAGAGAGAGTGATTGGCATTGGAATGGGCTGCACAGGGAGGTGGTGGAGGCACCGTCCCTGGAGGTGTTGAAGCCAAGCCTGGCTGGGGCACTTAGTGCCATGGTCTGGTTGGTTGGTCAGGGCTGGGTGCTAGGTTGTGCTGGCTGAGCTTGGAGCTCTCTTCCAACCTGCTTGATTCTATGATTCTGTGATTCTAAGGCATGGGATGGTTTTGCCTGCTCAGGTAGATGGCTTCCTTCCTTAACTAAGATCTTTCTTCCAAGCTCCTATCTGACCAGTGCAGTATTTCTGAACTTCCAGCATGTTGGGAAGGATTTACAGCAGCTGCTTACTGCTCTTCCTGCTGAGATCCAGCCTGACACTAATTCACATTGTTAAAGAGAACTGACAGATGATTAATGATTACGTTTCCAGTTGCATTCCTGGGGAGGACAATTCTGTTAGGGCAAAATTTACTGTCTCAGAGATTCAGCCAGCACAAAGGATTATTTTTCAGATTAACATAATATCTTCTCAGTTCTGGGTGTGAACTCTGAGAAAGGTTACCTCCTGGACTCTAGTGTTATTGGTCAGCTCTATGTGCAACAAGATCATTTCTTTCTGTATTACACAGAAGCACAGAATGCAATCGGGTGGAAGAAACCCTCAAAGGGCATCTTGTCCACACCCCACCCTGCACTCAGCAGGGACACCTCCAACAAGAGCAGGATTTTCAGGGCACCATCAAGTTTGACCTTGAAAGTCTTCAGGAATGAAGCCTCAACCACATCCCTGGGCAACCCCTTCCACTCTCATTGTAAGGAACTTCCTCCTGATACCCAACCTAAATCTATCTTGCTCCAGTTTCAAACCATTGCTCCTCATCCTATCACTCCAAACCCTTCTAAATTCTCCTTCAGACTTCCTGTAGGTCCCCTTCAGGTTTGAAATGTAGCTCTAAGGTCTCCCCAGAGCCTTCTCTTCTCCAGGCTGGGTAGCCCCAGATCTCTCAGATTGTCCACATAGTAGAGGTGCTGCAGCCCTCTGATCATTTTCATGGCCCTAGAATCATAGCATCAGGAATCATGGAATCACAGAACCATGGCATCATAGAATCTAGAATCATAGAATCCAGGCATCATAGAATCATAGAATCTAGAATCAAGGAATCATGGAATCATAGAATCTAGAGCCATAGAATCATGGAAATCATAGATTCAGTCAGGTTGAAAGGGACCACAATGATCATCTAATTCCAACCCCCCTGCTGTGGACAGGGACACCTCACACTAGATCAGGCTGGCCAGAGCCTCATCCATCCTGGCCTTAAACACCTCCAGGGATGAGGCTTCCAACACCTTCCTGGGCAACCCCTTCCAGGCTCTCACCACCCTCATGTTGAAGAACTTCTTCCTAAGATCCAGTCTGAATCTACCTATTTTTTCTAATTTAAACATGTGTAGGTGTCCCTTGGCCTCTCTGCTGAGCCAGACAACGTTCAGCCTTCATTATTTGGTGGCTGCAAAGCTGTTTTCTTGTTCTCAAAGGTATTGTCAAGAGGAAAACATTTGCAGTATCCAAACAGGAAAGCAAGCAGCAGCTTTTGTTGTGCGTGTGCCAGGACCGCATTCCGCCACAGTCCTCCAGTGCTCCAAGCACCATTAAGCTGCCACTTGTCCTGCTGGCACATGTCAGGACGAGGCAGTCTGCAATCAAGGCAGCAGATGGTTCTTTGGGTCTCCTAAACCAAGGCTTGGCATGGACACATCAGTTATGACACTGCTGAGAGAGAACAAAGCGTTGGCATGCAGATAGCAAGAGAACCCTGGATAATGAAGGCCTTCTGTGCCCTGTCAGTCCATTCAGACACAGCAGTAGACCCCAGGTTCCTGAACAATGTTCCTTCTGTGCTTGCTTGGTTTGTGTCTGAGGATATGGGATCACAGGACCACAAGATATTAGGGGTTGGAAGGGACCTCTACAGATCATTGAGTCCAACCCCTCTGCCAGATCAGGACCATAGAATATAGTGCAGGTCACACAGGAACACATCCAGACAGGGCTGGAAATTCTCCAGAGAAGAGACTCCACAACCTCTCTGGGCAGCCTGTGCCAGGGCTCTGGGACCCTTACAGCAAAGAAGTTCCTCCTCACATTGAGGTGGAACCTCCTGTGCTGTAGTTTAGAATCACAGAATCAAGCAGATTGAAAGAGACCTCCAAGCTCATCCAGCCCAACCTAGCACCCAGCCCTGCCCAACCAACCAGACCATGGCACTAAGTGCCCCAGCCAGGCTTGGCTTCAACACCTCCAGGCACAGCAACTCCACCACCCCCCTGGGCAGCCCATTCAGCTTGAGCTTTTCTGGGAAACGCTTCCAAGTCTTAGATCATGCAATGTTTTAATGCTCACCTTAAGCTAGAGCAAGGCAGTAAATGATGAGGCCACAGGTTAGAGAACAAGCACTGTGCTGGCTGGATCACTTGGTGCAGCCAAGCGCAGGTACAGAGCACTGGTATCGATCGCTGCACTTACACTGATGGTGTCAGCCTTCTGCAGGGGAGGCTGAGTGTCAGAAACAACAGGGGAAGGGAGGAAGGGAGGAAGGGAGGGAGGGAGGGAGGGAGGAAGGAAGGAAGGAAGGAAGGAAGGAAGGAAGGAAGGAAGGAAGGAAGGAAGGAAGGAAGGAAGGAAGGAAGGAAGGAAGGAAGGAAGGAAGGAAGGAAGGAAGGAAGGAAGGAAGGAAGGGAGGGAGGGAAAGAGGGAGGGAGGAAAGAAGGTTTTCAGTTACTTTCTTTTCAGACCTGATTACAGAAATCACAGGATGGTAGGGGTTGGAAGGGCTCTCTGGTGATCACTAGTCTAACCTCTTTGCCAGAGCAGGTTCTCCTAGAGCAGGTTGCACAGGAACACATCCAGGTGTGTTTGGAATGCCTGCAGAGAAGGAGATTCCATAGGCTTTCTGGCCAGCCTGCTCCAGTGCTCCAGCACTCTGGCAGCCAGATCCCATCCCATTGCCCCAGCCAGGAGCAGGTAAGTTTAGACTGGATGTTAGGAAACACTTTTTTCCCAGCAAGAGTGGTCAGGCATTGGAAGAGGCTGCCCAGGAAGGTGATGGAGTCACCAACCCTGGATGTATTTAAAGGTTGTTTGCATGTGGTGCCTGGGGATATGGCTTAGGGTGAACCCTGTAGGGTAGGGTTATTGCTTGGACTTGATGATCCTGCAAGTCTTTTCCAACCTAAGTGTTCCTGTGATTCTGTAAGAAGTTTGCCACTTGAGCTCAGGCAGCCACAGGAATTCTGGGATCTGTTCTACTTTTCCCTTTTCTTGTTTTAATTGCTTTGTTTGGGATTTTCCCCTCCCTTTGTAACTTAGCAAGCAGCAACTGAAACCATGATTCTGTACAACATTTCCTTCTCTTACCTGGGCTCTGCCTGCATTTTAGTTATTGCCTGTTCAAATAAATAGGCTGTGGTAGGGCAGTACCAGCCTCTTGCTGAGAGGGATGAAGGTAGCATCAGCACTTTGCAACAGGAGAATCAGCACATCCCTGGCCTGTTTGGCACTCTGCAGGTCTACAGTGTTCAGCATGACAATAAGAAATACTTCAACTGCAATCCTTTGCTCTGATGTGTCCAAACATGACTGGACTCATTAGTTCTGCAGCTGTCAGAGAGGGAAGCACGGTGCTGCGGTGAGGAGCTCCGTGCTGGCAGTCAGGCACAAGGGGTTCTTCACCATGCACTAGAGCATCATGCATCAGGGTGGAACTTGAAGAACCTTAATCAAGAAAGCTCTTGTGGGTAGGGAGGCATGGCTGAAAGAATTGGAAGACACAGGCTCACAGGATGCCAGGGGTTGGAAGGGACCCAAAGAGATCATCGAGTCCAAGCTCCCTGCCAGAGCAGGACCATACAATCTAGCTCAGGTCACACAGCAACACATCCAGACAGGCCTTGAAAGGCTCCAGACAAGGAGACTCCACAGCCTCTCTGGGCAGCCTGTGCCAGGGCTCTGGGACACTTCCAGTCACGAAGTTGCCCCTTGTGTTGAGCTGGACCCTCCTGTGCTGCAGCTTCCATCCATTGCTCCTTGTCCTATCCCAGGGAGCAGTGAGCAGAGCCTGTCCCCTCTCTCCTGACCCCCAGCCCCCAGATAGTTATAAACATTGATTCAATCCCCTCTCAGTCTTCTCTTCTCCAGACTAAGCAGCCCCAGGCCCCTCAGCCTCTGCTCACCAGCCAGTGCTCAGTCCCCTCATCATCCTCACAGCCCTCCGCCGGACCTTCTCCAGCAGATCCCTGTCCCTCTTCAACTGGGGAGCCACATTTACTTAGGAGAGGCAACTTCTTCATGTTTATAATTTGCCACATAAAATCTTAGAAGTGATGTTTTCAGGGACATGAGTGACATGTTGCTCTTCTGTCATGTCCATCTGTGCAGGAACAGCTTGCAGGGACAGGAAAAGTGATAGGTTAGACTCATTCCCCCCTCCCCCCCCCCCCCAAAATGCCCAGGAAACAGAAACTCATTGCTAATATTAATCAATGAAGTGTGAAATTAATAGAATGCAGTCTGACAGGGAATTATTTTGGAGAGTTGTTTATGCAGACCCTCTGAGGGGGTTGGAGGGAAAAGCCTTATGAGGAGAGGCTGAGGGAGATGGGGGCGTTGAGCCTGGAGAAGAGGACACTTAGAGGGGATCTTATCACTCTCTGCAACTACCTAGAAGGAAGTTATGGTTAGGTGGGGGTCAGGCTCTGCTCCCAGGCAACTTGTGACAGGACAAGTGGTGTGCCAGGGAAGAGTTAGGTTGGATATTAGGAAGCACTTCCTCCCAGGAGGGGTGGTTAGGCACTGGAATGGAGTGCTCAGGGAGGTGGTGGAGTCACTATCCCTGGAGGTCTTTAAGGAAAAGCTTGGATGTGGCACTTGGAGACATGGTTTAGCTGACATGGTGGTGTTGGGCCATAGGCTGGACTCAATGATCTCAGAGGTCTTTTCCAGCCTCAGTGATTCTGTGGTAACTACTGTCAGCCTGCTCCACAGTACCAGATGGACAAAGGCTGTGTTGCAAGCAGATGCAGTGATGAAATTCTGCCTGTGCTGTCAGCAAGCCTTCAGCTTAGTTTCTCCTGGATTCAGTCTTCCATTTGCTGGGCAAGCCTAGACAGATCAGCTCAGCAGAAAAAAGCTTGGGTTCAGCATGGTTAGGCAGCCAGGACAGCATGTCAGGATTTGTGCTCTGCTCTTCACGTTGGGAGCCAGCTCAGACCTACCTCTTGCACAACATGTTGCTGGGGTTTGTATGATCAAAGCATTTTATGTCTAGATGGGAACATCATCGATTAAAGATATGAGTGAGCCAGAGTATGACTTATCCACACTGAACCTTGAAGCCTACGTGGAAGCTGAGCTGTGGGTATGCATCCTCCCTATGCAGACCCTCTCTCTGTACGAAGTTGCTATGCTCAGCAGCAACAGCTCACACGAGGACTCTTCCTACAGCTCAGGAGAGGATTTTTCAACCCATTTCATTGGCAGGCAAATCAATTAAGTAATATATTGTCAGCTTTGCATCTCTTTGTTAGTCCAAGCCATGCAGTGGCTTAAACTGTTAGCTTAAACTATTCAAACGGTGCTGAAGTGGAACTCCTGAGTGAAAGGTGAGAAGCTTTCTTGGCAGATCTTGGGACTAAGCACAGAGGGCAGGCAGAGCAGGGGGCAGAGCTGGGCAGGTAGAGCAGGGGGCAGAGCTGAGCAGGCTCACACACCAGGGCAGATCATAGAATCATAGAATCAAGCAGGTTGGAAGAGAGCTCCAAGCTCAGCCAGCACAACCCAGCACCCAGCCCTGGCCAACCAACCAGACCATGGCACTAAGTGCCCCAGCCAGGCTTGGCTTCAACACCTCCAGCCACACAGACTCCACCACCTCCCTGGGCAGCCCATTCCAGTGCCAATCACTCTCTCTGCCAACAGCTTCCTCCTAACATCCAGCCTGGACCTGCCCCACCACAACTTCAGACCGTGTCCTCTTGTTCTGTTGCTGCTTGCCTGGCAGCAGAGCCCAACCCCACCTGGCTACAGCCTCCCTGCAGGCAGCTGCAGACAGCAATGAGCTCTGCCCTGAGCCTCCTCTGCTGCAGGCTGCACACCCCCAGCTCCCTCAGCCTCTCCTCACAGGGCTGTGCTCCAGGCCCCTCCCCAGCCTTGTTGCCCTTCTCTGGGCACCTTCCAGCACCTCCACATCTGTCTTGAATGGAGGAGCCCAGAACTGGACACAGTACTCAAGGTGTGGCCTGAGCAGTGCTGAGTACAGGGGCAGAATAACCTCCCTTGTCCTGCTAGCCACACTGCTCCTGAGCCAGGCCAGGAAGAATCTGAGAAGCCTGTAGCCAAATAATTCACAGTCACAGCCAGTCAGTGATTACACAGTAAATCATTATTTCCATAGGCTTCCTACTTAATGTTCTTTCCTTTGCCTTAGCTAAAGCAGGTTTGATTTAAAGAGCAGGGTGAAGCGAAATGTCGGGAGAGTTTCTTTCCAGATGAGTGATGCAATTATCAACAAGCAAGTAAGCAGCCCTCAGATCATCTACAATTCAGAGCACACCTCTGACATTTCCACTAACAGCAGAAAAAGTGCAATTAAATCAAGGCACTTCCCTAACAGGGTTCTGGCATCAAAATTCTGGGCAGCTAAGGTTAATTTGTTTCATCATTTATGTATTTTCTTTAATCAGACTTTCCTAATGTCCAGTCTAAACCTCCCCTGCTGCAGCTTGAGGCCATTCCTTGTTCTATCACTAATTACCTGTGAGAAGAGACCAGCACCAACCTCTCCACAACCTCCTTCCAGGTAACTGTAGAGAGCAGTGAGGTCTCCTCTTAGCCTTCAAACTCAGCAGCCCCAACTCCCTCAGCTGCTCCTCATAAGACTGTTGATGAATATTCAGGAGCTGCAATGTGTTAACTGCTGCAGCTACAACAACAGAACCAATAACTGAGACTGGTGGGCAGAAAGCTGTGAGGAAACATTTGAAATGGGCTTGTGCTGGGGTTTGTATTACTGATCAATGCTCTGCTCATCACATTAGGGTAAAGCTGCTGTTGCTTGTGCTGTGCTCAGATGCTGCAGATAAGTCATTGGGCACAATAAATGAAGTGCCCCCTTTTGATTGGTTTTTGGCAGCTAATGTTTGCTTGTTAAAAGGAGAAGTTGAATATCATAGGATAAGTAAGGTTGCAAAAGACCTCTAAGAGCATCAAGGTTAACCTAACACTGTCATAGCCACTAAACCATGCCCTGAAGTGGCTCAGCATTATGAGAAGCTGCCACAGAATCAGAGAATGGTAGGGGTTGGAAGGGACCTCTGGAGATCACAGATCACAGGATGCCAGGGGTTGGAAGGGACCCAAAGAGATCATCCAGTCCAACCCCCCTGCCAGAGCAGGACCACACAATCTAGCTCAGGGCACACAGGAACATCCAGAGAGGCCTGGAAAGGCTCCAGAGAAGGAGACTCCACAGCCTCTCTGGGCAGCCTGTGCCAGGGCTCTGGGAGCCTTCCAGTCGAGAAGTTCTCCCTTGTGCTGAGCTGGAACCTGCTGTGCTGCAGCTTCCATCCATTGCTGCTTGTCCTATCCCAGGGAGCAGTGAGCAGAGCCTGTCTCCCCACTCCTGATCCCCAGCCCTCAGAGATTTATAGACATTGATTAAATCCCCTCTCAGTCTTCTCCAGACTAAACAGCCCCAGGGCCCTGAGGCAAGTGGCAGGATTAGAGATGTTCTGTAGAGCACACAGGGTCAGAATTGAGCTCAGGAGCTCCTGGCTCTCCCAGGCTCCAGTCAAACGAGAAAGATCTGCATATGCTGGACCATGTCCAGAGAAGGGCCACAAGGTTGGTCAGAGGGCTGGAGCTCCTCTCCTATGAGGACAGGCTGAGAGACCTGGGGCTCTTCAGTTTGGAGAAGAGAAGGCTCCAAGGAGCTTTATTGTAGCCTCCCAGCATCGGAAGGAGGCTCCAAGAAAGCTGGGGAGGGATTTTTTAGGGTGTCAAGCAGTGATAGGACCGGGGGGAATGGATCCAAGCTAGAGGAGGAGAGGTTTAGATTAGACATTAGGGAGAAGTTGTTCAGCATGAGGGTGGTGAGAGCCTGGAAGGGGTTGCCCAGGAAGGTGGTGGAGGCTTCATCCCTGGAGATGTTTAAGGCCAGGCTGGATGAGGCTGTGAGCAGCCTGCTCTAGTGTGAGATGCCCCTGCCCATGGCAGGGGGCTGGAACTGAGTGATTCTTGAGATCCTTTCCAGCCCTGACAATTCTGTGAGTGACTAATTTGGAGAGTGGAGGTGGAGTGGCCATAGTGCTGGGGAGGATACGACAGCCCAGATTGCAGCTTGTGACTTTGAGGCTTCCATGACCCTTCTGAATGGCATTAGGAGCCACTGCCACAGATGTGCAGTCCAAACTGAGAAGGATGCAGAGGTAGCCTACAGCTACTTCAGCCCTCTGATGCATGCTTGATCATCAGGTTCTTTCTTATGCCCAGGAGGCACCCAATACAGATTCTGTCCTGTTTCTCTGAGGGGAAAGGGGCTGTAAATTGAGGTGGGTTGGTTGTATTTCAGTGACCAAGGCATTTGCCTGGAAAGGGAAATTCAGCTTTGTTTAGATACTCTTCTGACTAATTCCTGAGCTCAAATGCTCTGTGACCTGTGCAGACTTCTTTCCAGCTGAAGCAAATCACTCTTGTGACATGCCAGCAGAGCCCCAGACTACTGACCTGGAGGGCACAGTGGGAGAGAGGCTCATTTTGTTGAGCAGCTGATTGACTGGCTATGGATTTTTTGCCTTGGCTTTGTTTTTGCCAGCAGCATCTCCCTCCAATCTGTGATCTAATCTCTCTACCCCATGCCTAGCTGCCTCTGCAGCCCACTTAAAAAACCCAGCAGATGAAATCTATGCATTTTATGTCTGTTGTTTGCAATTAATCACCTCTAATTATGCTGGGTAATTATCTATCCCGTTTAATTTAATATCAGGAGTGGATATATATTAAAGTTACTTCTGCCATCTGCATGATGGGTTTTTTTCCCCTGCCAACTGCTGCTCAGAGACCAGCTTTTTAAGGCTGAGCAGAGAAAGATGGCCATCTGCTTATCTTGACCATGCATGTATGCATAGGTGGGGGTTGGTCTCTTCTGCCAGGCAACCAGCAACAGAACTTGGAGACAGTCTCAAGTTGTGCCAGTGGAGGTCTAGGCTGGATGTTAGGAGGAAGTTCTTCCCAGAGAGAGTGGCTGGCATTGGAATGGGCTGTGATTCACGTTCTGTGCTCCACAGCTTCCCTGGGCAGCCTGTGCCAGTGTCTCACCACCCTCGCCGTAATCACTCTTCTAATGCTTAGTCTCCATCTCCCCTCTTCCAGCTTCAATCCATTCCCTCTCCTCCTGTCACTACAAGCCCCTGTGAAAAGTCCCTCCCCAGCTTTCTTGTAGGCTCTTTCAGGTACTTGAAGGCTTCTCTAAAAGTGTAGAGAGTCTGTTTATTGTCATCATAGAATCAGGCAGGGTTGGAAGGGACCACAAGGAGCAGCCAGTTCCAACCCCCTTGCCGTGGCCAGGGACACCTCACACTAGATCAGGCTGCCCACAGCCTCATCCAGCCTGGCCTTAAACACTTCCAGGGATGAGGCTTCCACCACCTTCCTGGGCAACCCCTTCCAGGCTCACACCACCCTCATGCTGAACAACTTCTTCCTAACATCCAGGCTGAATCTACCCATTTCTAGCTGGGTTCCACAGACTGTGGTGGTTTGGTCTTACTGTACATATCCCTTTTACTAACAGAAGCTGAGATTCAAACATAGCTTTTTGTGGATAATCATGGACACTCATTTGAACTCTAATACTTTCATTTCTCTCTTTTTTTGGGAGGGCTATATAATTAAATCACAGCATCACAGAATATTGAGAGTTGAAAGGGGACCTCCAGAGATTATCCAGTCCAACCCCACTACCAGAGCAGGATCACCCAAGGCAGGTCACAAAGGAAGGCATCCAGGTGGGTTTGAATGTCTGCAGAGAGGGAGACTCCACAACCTCTCTGGGCTGCCTGTTCCAAGGCTCTGCCACCCTCTTTTTGGTTCCCATGGCACCTTCTCTGCTCCAGCTGGCCCCCAGTGCCCCTTGTCCTATCCTTGGTCCTCCCTGACCAGAGCCTGGCTCCAGCCTTGCACATCTTTATCAGCAGCACTGAGGGCAGCCCTCAGGCTCCTCTGCACCAAGCTCCCAGCCCCAGCTCCCTCAGCCTGTGCTCACAGGAGATGTTCCACTGCCTGCAGCAGCTCTGGGGCTCTGTGCTGGACTCTTCCAAGCATTTCCCTGAGGTCCTTCTTGAACTGAGTGGCCCAGAACTGAACACAATATTCCAGATAAATGCTGTAATCCTGTGAACAAGCTGCTCTCCCTAAAGACATGCTGGGACTTCATAAATAAAGTGAGCAATACACCAATAAATGACACAAAGAATTGTCCTTGAGGGTAAGGTTTGGACTAATAATGGCTTACAGTTTGATTCTTTTTTCCTTTCCAGTGTATTAAAGTTTCATCATTCTGCTTTCATTGGCTTTTGATTAATCTTTTGGTAGTACAACATAGATGGAGCTGATGCAATCTACAATAGCATGTGACAAGTAGCAAACAATCCATCTAATTTTAACCTTCTCTGCCTGCAGACGTGTTCCTTGTCCTAGCAGCATTAGAATTGCTAATCTGCCTGTAGCTGAGGCCAAAATGAAGCACTGCAAAGACATATAAATACCTGAGAAAGCCTATTTGGTTTGGAAAGCTGAACTGAAACAGCTGGAATTTGGAGCAAGAATCATAGAATCATGGAATGGCTCAGGTTGGAAGGGACCTTAGTGCCATGGTCTGGTTGATTGGCCAGGGCTGGGTGCTAGGTTGGGCTGGATGAGCTTGGAGCTCTCTTCCAACCTGCTTGATTCTATGATTCTCTGATGTGATTCTATGATCTCAGCCTCATCCAACCTGGGCTTGAACCTGTTCCAGACTCTCACCACCCTCATACTGAAGAACTTCTTCCTCACATCCAGGCTAACCCTGCTCTGCCTTGGATTAAAACCATTCCCTCTTCTCCACAACCTCTCTGGGCAGCCTGCTCCAGGGCTCTGTCACCCTCACCGTAAAGAAGTTTCTGCTCATGTTGAGGTGAAACCTTCTCTGTTCCAGTTTGTAGCTGCTGCTCCTTCTCTTATTGCTGCTGACCAGAGAGAAGAGCTTGGTCCCAGCCACTTGCCACCCACCTCTCAGATATTGATAGGCATCCTCTCAGCCTTCTCTTCTCCAGACTAAACAGCCCCAGGGCTCTCACTCTCTCTCCAGAGGGGAGATGCTCAAGCTCCCCCTTCCATCCTCATGGCTGTCTGCTGGACTCTCCCCAGCAAGTCTCTGTCTCTCTTGAACTGGGGAGTCCAAATTTGAACACAGTATTCCAGGTGTGGTCTAACTAGGGCAGAGTAGAGGGAGAGAAGAACCTCAGGCATGAAGAGAGATGGAGGACATCCTGTTTTGTGAGTTTTAAGTATGGAGAAGCAGGGAAGGGTCATACAGAGGTCTGCAGAACAGAGATGTGGGCAGCCATGGATTGGAGTCAATCACTGAACCAAGTGGAGCTTCAGAGCTGACTGAGTTTTGGTTTAAGGCATTTAAAGCTTCTTTGAATTTCAAACTCAGAAGCCCTGATCCTCTACTGATCTGTGTTTCAGGGAGTCATTTCAAGCTTGCTAACTGACTTAATGATTTCTAGCAGTGCCTTGGAGCCAAACCAGCTGGTTCTTACAAATCAAAGTTGGTAGAAAATGGAAAGAACACTGCTACATCCAGCAGCTGCTTCCCTTGTTTGCATGCTTTCAACCTCAGAGATACATCATGACACATGTCCCCTGCTGGAGCTGCTTATTTTAATGTCACAAAAACAACAAACCAAACCCCAAACCACTTCTGTACCACCACCAGAACAGCCTAGAGCTGTTAAGAAAGTGGGATTGTTTTTCCTTTCATTCCTGAGCCTAATGATGTTCCCATCAGCAGGCTTGGTGTCATTGTATTAGCATCTCAGAATCATTTCTGTCAACAGGGAAAAAGAAAGAGGGCAGCTGGCATCTCAGAGGCACTGCTGGTCTGGAAGTTAATCAAGTTTAGTAGTAGTTGGAAGCAATATTTCATAGATCCATAGCATGCTTTGGGTTGGGAGGAACCTTAAAGCTCACCCAGTTCAAACCCTCCCTGCCACAGGCAGAGACACCTCCCTCTAGAACAGGTCACTCAGGGACTCATCCAACCTGGCCCTGAACACCTCCAGGGAGGTTGTGGAGCACAGAAGCACAGAATGTCCTCATCCTTCACCACTATCACTGGTCCTCATCCTATCACTCCAGGCCTCTGCAAGCAGTCCCTCTGCAGCCTTTTTGTAGTCCCCTTCAGGTATTTGGAGGTTGCTCTTAGGTCTCCCTGCAGCCTCCTATTTTCCAGGCTGAACACCTCCAGCTCCTTCAGCCTGTTCTCATAGCAGAGCTGCTTCATCCCCGTGACCATTTTCTGGGCACTCTCCATCAGGTCCTTGTCTTTCCTGTCTTGAGGGCTCCTGCAAGCTGCTGAGAGCTCTGGGTTTGCAATTCCTGGTGGTGCTAAAGCAAGTGGAGTTATTGACTTGCATCTGGACAATTCAGCAGGTTTCTGCTTGAGCTGGCCTCACGAGGGAAAAGCACTCAGCTAAACCCTGTCACCTGCTCCAAGTAAATGCAAAGACAAAGAAAAGAGGAGACTTCTTTCTCTCCTCTGTTCACTGTCAGAGGCCTTGTGTGGTATTATTTATAGCAACCATCTGTAAAAATGCTGCAGGTGGAAGTTTCAAGATGAGTTGTGCCTTTTTCAGAAAGGTTTGTCAGCTCAGGAGCTGCTCTCTGGTTACCAAAGGTGATGTCTTCTGTTTCTTCTTCTTGAAAGAGATGTCTTCAGTGGGTTTTATGAGAGGGCAGGTACCACCTGCCACGGGCAGGACACCCTTCACTAGATCAGCCTGCTCATCCAGCCTGGCCTTCAACACCTCCAGGGAGAGGGGAACCACGACCTCCCCAGGCAGCCTGTTCCAGTGTCTGCCTTCTTCTCAGTGTTTATCCTGACAGATGTGGTGTGGAAAAGAAGTGAATACATTTCAGAGTGATTCAGCTATAACCATAAGGGGAAGTTTAGGCTGGAGGTGAGGAGAAAGTTCTTCCCTGAGAGAGTCATTGGACACTGGAATGGGCTGCCCGGGGAGGTGGTGGAGTCGCCGTCCCTGGGGCTGTTCAAGGCAGGATTGGACGTGGCACTTGGTGCCATGGTCTGGCCTTGAGCTCTGTGCTAAAGGGTTGGACTTGATGATCTGATCTGTGAGGTCTCTTCCAACCTTGGTGATACTGTGATAGAATCAGGCAGGGTTGGAAGGGAGCACAAGGATCAGCCAGTGCCAACCCCCCTGCCATGCCCAGGGACACCCTACCCTAGAGCAGGCTGCACACAGCCTCAGCCAGCCTGGCCTCAAACACCTCCAGCCATGGGGCCTCAACCACCTCCCTGGGCAACCCATTCCAGCCTCTCACCACTCTCCTGCTCAACAACTTCCTCCTCACCTCCAGCCTCACTCTCCCCACCTCCAGCTTTGCTCCATTCCCCCCCTAGTCCTGTTAGTCCCTGACAGCCTCAAAAGTCCCTCCCCAGCTTTTTTGTAGATCCTGGAAGGCCACAAGAAGTTGCACCTGGGAGCCTCCTCTTCTCCAGCATGCACAGCCCCAACTCTTTCAGTCTGTCCTCATAAAAGGAGCTTCCTCTACTCCTGCAGGAGCGTAGGATTAGGAGGCAATGTGGTGCAGAGCTGGCCCGTGGTTCTGCAGCTGTGTGCTGTGGGCACTCAGGTGGCAGTGCTGACTCCTCTGCCATGCTCTCATCTCAAAGGTGGAGCACATCCAGCCAGGGGCACTGACTCACCACACATCACATACGAACAGGTAAATCCTCCCAGCTGCTGTCTACACCTAACTATTTACCTGAGTAGCTTGCACAGTAACACATCCTCCTGCTGCTCAGGCTGAGAAGAGAATGGAAGGCAGAAGAGATGGTTAAAGCCTTTGGTGGGGTAAACAGCCTTGGTGTCATAATGACAGACAATCAGAGAGCTGCAAGAAAATTGTGTGCCATCTGGTGATGGAAAGGATTTGATTTCTGAGGGCTTTGCCAACACTTTGAAGTAAATCTTTGCAATTGAAGTAAATCTTTGCCATTTCCTTTTTTTTTTCCTCCCCCTATAGCTTTCTTCAGGTTTCTGTTTTGGTTTACAGTTGGCTATTAAACAGGGCCAGGAGGATGCTCAGATGGCTGTAGCAGCTCTGCTGTGAGCACAGAGTGAAAGAGTTGGGGCTGTGCAGGCTGGAGCAGAGGAGGCTCCCAGGTGACCTTCTTGTGGCCTTCCAGGATCTAAAAGGGGCTACAAAAAAGCTGGGGAGGGACTTTTTAGGCTGTCAGGGAGTGCCAGGAGTGGGGGGAATGGAGGAAAGGTGGAGGTGGGGAGAGTGAGGCTGGAGGTGAGGAGGAAGTTGTTGGTGATGAGAGTGGTGAGAGGCTGGAATGGGTTGCCCAGGGAGGTGGTTGAGGGCCCATGGCTCAGGGAGGTGTTTGAGTCCAGGCTGGCTGAGGCTGTGGGCAGCCTGCTCTAGTGTGGATGTGGGGTTGGAACTGTCTGCTCCTCGTGGTCCCTTCCAACTCTGACTGATTCTATGATTCCAATGAGAAGAGGTAATCTCTGTGAGTTGCACAGGTTGTAATGAAGCAGGAAAAAATGTGCATGGTTGTGTCAATCTGTGAGGCAATTGCTAGGTGGCTACACTGAGATGGATTAGAGCTTCCTGGAGATGTTAAGATGCAGTTTAGAACACGGGAACAGAAGAAGTTATCACCATAACATTAAATAGATGACTAATAAAGAACCATCCAGCAATTTGAATGCTGCTAGTCAATAAAGTAGTTAAGATGACTCCTGCTGGTAGTCAATAAAGTGGTTAAGATGACTCCTGCACAGGAGTGGTACTTGCTGGATGAGTTGGACTGGATGGCAACTGGTTGAGGATGTCCCTGATGAGTGCAGGGGCTGAGGGAGCTGGACTGGATGAGCTGAGCTTGGGAGGTCCCTTCCAACCCAACCCATTCTATGATTGCACGACTCTCTGGCAATACCTGGGCATTTTATAACCAAGATGTTTGGAGCACATAACAAATGTGGAAGCTTTTCCCTGAACCCCCCAAATACATTCGAGCAGGCAACCAATCCAGCAGGCACGAGTGGGTGCAGGGAGTTAACGTGGCCGAGGCAGGAACAGAGGTAAAGCAAGAATTACTTTATTTGCCTGTGTGCAGAAATGAATGGAGTTTAATTAGCAGAGTCAGTTTCATAGACTCCCTCGGGGCTGGAAGGGAGCACAAGGAGCAGCCAGTGCCAACCCCCCTGCCATGGCCAGGGACACCCTACCCTAGAGCAGGCTGCCCACAGCCCCATCCTGCCTGGCCTCAAACACCTTACAAAGGCTACCACGGCTGAACTGGGCTGTTCCAGGAGCCAGCAATTGCAAAAGGCTGAGCTCTAAACGCAGCTGTCCCCACTGCTCATCAGGCTGAGCACAGAGATTGCCCACAGCTGAGCCAGGCTGCCTGGCAGGGCGCTGCAGGTGCTCAAAGGACCCCTGAGGCCCATCGAGCCCGCACCAAGGGTGCCTGCGGTGAGCAGCTGTCCTAAGCAGCGACAGGGCGGGCCCGGCCCGGCCCTCGTGGGCTTGTCCTTCGCAGCGCCAGGGGACTCTTTCTGCAGGCACCATCCAGGCGGGGGAGAGCTCTGAGGTGGGCACCCCAAGGCGAGAAGCACCCCAGTACTTATCCCTTGCCTAGACAAACGGTCGAGGTACCACTGCTGGGCACGAAGCACACAGACACGCACAGCCCCATCCCCTGCGGGCACCTGCAGGGACACCTCTGGTGCCGGGAGGGCTCTTTGCTCCCCCGCGGGCACCTGCAGGGACACCTCTGGTGCCGGGAGGGCTCTTTGCTCCTGCAGGGGCACCTCTGGTGCCGGTAGGACTCTTTGCTCCCCCGCTGGCTCCTGCAGGGGCAGTTCTGGTGCCGGGAGGGCTCTTTGCTCCTGCAGGGGCACTCCTCGTGGCGGAAGCTCTCTTTGCTGCCCTGCGGACACCTGCACCTGCCCGGGGCACCTCTCGTGCCGGGAGGGCTCTTTGCTCCCCCGCGGGCTCCTGCAGGGACACTTCTGGTGCCGGGAGGGCTCTTAGCTCCCCCGCGGGCTCCTGCCCCGAGCACCGGGAGGGCTCTTCGCTCCTGCAGGGGCACTCCTCGTGGCAGAAGCACTCTTTGCTCCCCTGCGGGCTCCTGCACCTGCAGGGGCACCTCTGGTACTGGGAGGGCTCTTTGCTCCCCCGCGGGCTCCTGCAGGGACACCTCTGGTGCCGGGAGGGCTCTTTGCTCCTGCAGGGACACCTCTGGTGCCGGGAGGGCTCTTTGCTCCTGCAGGGACACCTCTGGTGCCGGGAGGGCTCTTTGCTCCTGCAGGGGCACTCCTCGTGGCGGAAGCTCTCTTTGCTGCCCTGCGGACACCTGCACCTGCCCGGGGCACCTTTCGTGCCGGGAGGGCTCTTTGCTCCCCCGCGGGCTCCTGCAGGGACACCTCTGGTGCCGGGAGGGCTCTTTGCTCCTGCAGGGACACCTCTGGTGCCGGGAGGGCTCTTTGCTCCTGCAGGGACACCTCTGGTGCCGGGAGGGCTCTTTGCTCCTGCAGGGGCACTCCTCGTGGCGGAAGCTCTCTTTGCTGCCCTGCGGACACCTGCACCTGCCCGGGGCACCTTTCGTGCCGGGAGGGCTCTTTGCTCCCCCGCGGGCTCCTGCCCCGAGCGCCGGGAGGGCTCTTTGCTCCCCCGCGGGCTCCTGCCCCGAGCGCCGGGAGGGCTCTTTGCTCCCCCGCGGGCTCCTGCCCCGAGCACCGGGAGGGCTCTTCGCTCCCCCTGCCCTTCACGCCCGCAGGGCCGGGAGCAGGAAAGGGTTTTTCGCTCCTTTCCTCTGCGATCCAGACCACGGAGGGAGAGGACTTTCGGGGTACCCAGGACTCCGGGACGCTGGGAGCCAGCTTGGCTGAGAGGAGAGGACCTGCCTGGCCCAAGCGCTGTGACGCAGCGCACGAAGGTGGAAGCGGGGCCAGGCCACCCAGGAGCGGAGCAGCATCGCCCCGGCGTGCAGGGAAAAGCCAAAGCTCAGCTGCACTTGAAGCTGGGGAGAAAAGTGACAGGTAAAAAACAGCCTTCCATGGGTAAGTCATTAGCAAAGCGCAGATCAGCAGAACTGTGGCCAGCTACTGCACGGGCTGAGTAGAAAAGAGCAAGGAGAACGCAGAGAAAGAGCTGCTTTGCCTCAATCTTCACTGAGTCTTTCCTCGGGCACCTCCAGCTCTCTGTGCTTCTGTGCTTGCCGAGTCTGAGCGAGAGAAGTTCTGTCCCTACTAAAAGTGACTTCCTCCTCTTCTTCATTTTGCTCTTCTTCTTCTGTGTCTGGGGCAGCAGCAGCAGCAGGTTTATCATTGTGTTGTATCTGAGGATGCCCTCTTTCTTTTCTGCTTCACTGCTGTGCTCTGTTGTCCTTCTGTATCTGCATCCTCCTCCTCCTCTTCTGCCCTTTTTCCTTCTGCCATTTTCCCCTTCTCCTCCTTCTGCCATTTTCCCTTTTCCCTTCCGCCATTTTCCCTTTTTCCTTCCGCCTTTTCCCCCTTCTCCTCCTTCCGCCTTTTCCCCCTTCTCCTCCTTCCGCCTTTTCCCCCTTCTCCTCCTTCCGCCTTTTCCCCCTTCTCCTCCTTCCGCCTTTTCCCCCTTCTCCTCCTTCCGCCATTTTCCCTTCTCCTCCTTCCGCCTTTTCCCCCTTCTCCTCCTTCCGCCATTTCCCTTTTGTCCTCCTTCCGCCATTTCCCTTTTGTCCTCCTTCCGCCATTTCCCTTTTGTCCTCCTTCCGCCATTTCCCCTTTGTCCTCCTTCCGCCATTTCCCCTTTGTCCTCCTTCCGCCATTTCCCTTTTGTCCTCCTTCCGCCATTTCCCCTTTGTCCTCCTTCCGCCATTTCCCCTTTGTCCTCCTTCCGCCATTTCCCCTTTGTCCTCCTTCCGCCATTTCCCCTTTGTCCTCCTTCCACCATTTCCCCTTTGTCTTCCTTTCGCCCTTTTCCCCCTTCTCCTCCTCCTGCCATTTCCCCCTTCTCCTCCTCCTGCCATTTCCCCCTTCTCCTCCTTCCGCCATTTTCCCTTTTTCCTTCTGCCCTTTTCCCCCTTCTCCTCCTCTTCCGCCCTTTCCCCCTTCTCCTCCTCTTCCGCCCTTTCCCCCTTCTCCTCCTCTTCCGCCCTTTCCCCCTTCTCCTTCATCTGCATTTTCCTCTTCCCTTTCTTCTGATGGTTAAAACTGGGGGAAGAGTTCTCATACCCCATCAGGCTGTGCAGCCACCTCTGTGCAGCAGAGAGACTAACATTAGTCTCTACTTCCCAACAGCAGGGATCATACAATGAACCAGGTTGTAAGAGTCCTCCAAGATCATCTAATGAGATCTGGGCATCAACAAACTTCTTTACACTGAGGGTGACAGAGCCCTGCAGCAGGCTGCCCAGAGAGGTTGTGGAGTCTCCTTCTCTGGAGGCTTTCAAACCCCACCTGGATGCAGTCCTGTGCAGACTACCCTGGGCCATCCTGCTTTGGCAGGGGGGTTGGACTGGATGATCCCTGAAGGTCCCTTCCAACCTCTAAGGTTCTGTGATTCTGTGAAAAGGGAATGGAGTTCTGGACTATTGAAACAGATTGGGCATGAAGAAATGCCCAGGTGCAGGCAGCATGCTGAGGGAACTGACCAAGCATTGCTAAAACCACCTTAGAATCACAGAAGGACCAGGTTCCTGGTCAGACCCCAGGAGTGCAAGAGCAGCACTGAGGCATCAGAGCCCAACAAACAGTCTGTGTAGCATAAATAATTCATGATGTGTGCCCACTGCAAACAGCACCAGGAATCTCCACCAGTTGCTGTCTGAGCCCAAAATATGCAGGGGCACACATCATTGCTGGAGACAATGGTTTGGAAAGTCACTTTAGAGTCACAGCACCGTAGAGTCACACAGTCACAGAACTGCAGTCGCAGAACCATAAAGTCAGAGAGTCACAGAACCATAGCACCACAGAGTCACAGCACCATAGAGTCACAGAGTCACATCACCACAGAGTCACAGCACCACAGAGTCACAGAGTCACATCACCACAGAGTCACAGCACCACAGAGTCACAGAGTCACATCACCACAGAGTCACAGCACCACAGAGTCGCAGTCACAGAACCACAGAGTCACAGAATCAGAGTCACAGACTCATGCAATCCTCGAATCACAGAATGCACTGCCTTGGAAAAGACCTCTAAAGGTCATCCAGTCCAACCCCTCCCAGCAATACTCAGGGACATCCCCATCTAGATCCCCCAACTTCTCTTCTGCAGACTGAACAACTCCCAACTCTCTCAGCCTGTCCTCGTAGGAGAGGTGCTCCAGCCCCCAAGGCAACACTCCCTAAGCAAAGATTGCAGAATCAGAGTTACTTAGGAAGTAGCAGCACTGCTTTTGTTTCAGATGATGATTGAATTAATTTTTCTTTCAAGTTAGTACTGGAATTTTATTACCCTAAGATGTATTTAATCACTTACAAAAGTCTTACTAAGCTGTCTGTATTTTCAAGATGCTCTCTGTGCTTTAAGTAGAAAGGTGAGTCAAGATGTCTGGTTTCTTTTCTCTATGGAATTCTGTGCTTTGACACCACACAGTGAGGAGCTTCCACAATAAACATGTGTAGGAGAATCACAGAATCAGTCAGGGTTGGAAAGGACCACAAGGAGCAGCCAGTTCCAACTCCCCTGCCATGGGCAGGGACACCTCAGACTGGATCATACTATGTAGAGCCTCATCCAGCCTGGCCTTAAACACCTCCAGAGATGAGGCTTCCACCACCTCCCTGGGCAACCCCTTCCAGGCTCTCACTACCCTCATGCTGAACAACTTCTTCCTAACATCCAGGCTGAATCTACCCATTTCCAGCTTGGTTCCATTCCCTAAAGTCCTATCATTACCTGACAGCCTAAAAAGACCCTCCTCAGCTTTCTTGTAGCCCACTTAAGACACTGAAATGCCAGAAGAAGGTCACCTGGGAGCCTTCTCCTCTCCAGACTGAACAGCCCCAACTGCCTCAGTCTCTCCTCATAGCAGAGCAGCTCCAACCCTCTGCTTATCGTTGTGTCCCTTCTCTGGACACCTTCCAGTACATTCATAGCCCTCTTGTAACAGTGGCTCCAGAACTGGATGCAGTACTCCAGGTGGGGTCCCAGCAGTGTGGAGTAGAGGATCACTTCCCTTGCTGTCCATCAACACTGCTTTAAATATTCCAACAGGACTGGCACAGATCTGCTACAGGTAAAAACCAGTGGCTGAAGAGCCAGCAGAATCTAGTCTGCACTGAGAGACTCCATCCTGGCACAGAGGGATGTTACAACATCAGCAAGAGGTCCCTGTCTTCTGCTGGTGGGCAGTGTTGTCTCCAGCGGTGTGCAGCCCTGTTCTGCACTCTGCTTCCTCTCCTGCTTTGCAGTCAGGAGGTTAAACATCAACACAATGCACAGAAGGCAAATGGCAGCCTGGGCTGCATCCAAAGCAGGGTGGCAGCAGATTGAGTGGGGGGATTCTGCCACTTTGCTCTGGTGAGACCTCACCTGGAGTGCTGCTTCCAGCTCTGGAGTCCCCAGCACAAGAGAGACATGGATCTGCTGGAGTGGGTCCAGAGGAGAGCCACAAAAAAGATCAGGGGGTTGGAGCACCTCTGCCAGGAGAACAGGCTGAGGGAGCTGGGGGTGTTCAGCCTGGAGAAGGCTCCAAAGGAGACCTAATAGCAGCCTGCCAGTAGCTGAGGTGGGCTACAGAAAGGCTGCAGAGGGACTGTTTGCAGAGGCCTGCAGTGATAGGATGTGCAGCAATGGCTTCAAACCAGAGAAGGGTAGGTATAGATTGGATGTTAGGAACAAGTTCTGCACCGTGAGGGTAATGAACACTGGAACAGGTTGTCCTAGGAGGTGGTTGAGGCCCCATCCCTGGAGGTATTCAGGGTGAGGCTGAACAGGGCTCTGAGAGACATGATCTAGTTGAGGATGTCCCTGCTGGATGAGCTTTGGAGGTCCCTTCCAACCCAGAGCATTCTATGGTTCTATGAACTGTAAAGAAGCCAAGGAAGAAGTGGAGAGTGAGCCTTGTCTGCCCTGCAGCTGCACAGCATTGCACCTCCACTGCACAGGCAGGAGTTGCCTGGAGGTGCTTGGATTCATCAGGCAGTGCTGCCAGAACACTCCCAACGCTGTGAACTCTCCCAGGGGCTACCACCTCTCCACGGTGCACTCGGTTTGATCTCTCCCTGAGTCAGGGCAAGCCTCCTGCGGACTCGTGGCTGTGTGCCCAGCAGGTAGCTCAGCTGTGTGCTTCCTTTGCTGTGCTGGAGTGG
Organism: Pogoniulus pusillus; assembly: GCF_015220805.1. Classification (NCBI taxonomy): domain Eukaryota; kingdom Metazoa; phylum Chordata; class Aves; order Piciformes; family Lybiidae; genus Pogoniulus; species Pogoniulus pusillus. The sequence continues at coordinate 1,970,170 of NC_087288.1, read as the reverse complement.
GAGACTCTTCAGCCAGGAGAGTGGATTCAAAGAAGAGCTGCTCTAGTAAGGAACACTTTAGTGGGTGAACTTCTGCAGCTTCACTGTGACTTGCAGCCCTCCTCTGCTTCATCCATAAATTGGCTTTTCCTCGTTTCACCAAGTCACCCTGTGAAGGAGAGCAAGAGAACATGAACAGGCAGGGTTTATTTCACCAAGATCATAGTCAGCATGGACAGGCTGTAGCCAGGTGGGGTTGGGCTCTGCTGCCCAGGCAAGCAGCAAGAGAAGAAGGGGACACAGTGTCAAGCTGTGCCAGGGCAGGTCTAGGCTGGATGTGAGGAGGAAGTTGTTGTCAGAGAGAGTGATTGGCATTGGAATGGGCTGCCCAGGGAGGTGGTGGAGTCTGTGTGGCTGGAGGTGTTGAAGCCAAGCCTGGCTGGGGCACTTAGTGCCATGGTCTGGTTGGTTGGGCAGGGCTGGGTGCTAGGTTGGGCTGGCTGAGCTTGGAGCTCTCTGCCAACCTGCTTGATTCTATGACTCTATGACAGGGCTCTGGAGACAGAGCAAGACCAACCTTTATATATAACTGCCCTATCTGACCTTGCTTCTGCTACTCCTCTCCACCACGGAACGTGCTCCTCCTTTAGCTGGCAGCAGGTATCAGAGAGGTTGCAGGGCCAGTTTGCTCCCCAGTGAGGCTGATATTTCAGGCTGCAGGCAGTCTGTTCTATAGTGAAGATTTTCTTCATACCCAGAGAGAATGACAAGCACTTCCTCTAAAATCAGTCTGATACTTTGGTCCCATCCTGTGGCCCTGGGCCCTGCCCAAGGTCTGGAAGTGGCACCTCCCTTCTCCCCACCCCAGGTGGCTGAAGCTCTAGCATGCCTTGGCAGTGCCTTTGCCAGTTTATCTCCTCATCTGCGTGACTCAGCTGTAATTGCTCTGCATTTGGCCCTGGGAGCTTTGGCAGAGGAATCAGGCATGAGAGGATTTGCCTGTCTCTCACACGCAGCCTGGAGGAGCCACTGCTTCCTGTTGTTCTCTGTTCAGGAGCTCATCTCGCCCACACCAGCCTGCCCTGACTATCTGCACAGCTATTCCTGCTCAGGTTTGTTACTTCCTGCCTGCCCACCTGGGCACACCTGGTCAGGCATGGGAACCTGGTGCAGGCAGGGGAGGTGTGGAGACTGTGCTGTGCAGGTCTGGGAGCATCTTTATGATGACTCTGTGATTCTCTGTCTTTTTAGGCTGTCAGGTAGTGATAGGACTGGGGTGAATGGCTGGGCAGTGAGTGGCTGGAGAGCAGCCCTGAGCAGAGGGACTTGGGGGTGCTGCTGGAGGAGAAGCTCAACAGGAGCCAGCAGTGTGCACTTGCAGCCCAGAGAGCCAAGCAGAGCCTGGGCTGCAGCAGCAGCAGTGTGGCCAACAGGGCCAGGGAGGGGATTCTCCCCCTCTGCTGTGCTCTGCTGAGACCCCACCTGGAGTCCTGCATCCAGCTCTGGAGCTCCTGGGACAAGAGGGCTGTGGAGATGCTGGAGAGTGTCCAGAGCAGGGCCAGGAGGATGCTGAGAGGCTGCAGCAGCTCTGCTGTGAGCACAGACTGAAAGAGTTGGGGCTGTGCAGGCTGGAGCAGAGGAGGCTCCCAGGTGACCTTCTTGTGGCCTGCCAGGATCTGAAGGGGGCTCCAAAAAGCTGGGGAGGGACTTTTGAGGCTGTCAGGGAGTGTCAGGACTGGGGGGACGGAGCAAAGGTGGAGGTGGGGAGAGTGAGGCTGGAGGTGAGGAGGAAGTTGTTGAGCAGGAGAGTGGTGAGAGGCTGGAAGGGGTTGCCCAGGGAGGTGGTTGAGGCCCCATGGCTGGAGGTGTTTGAGGCCAGGCTGGCTGAGGCTGTGTGCAGCCTGCTCTAGGGTAGGGTGTCCCTGGGCATGGCAGGGGGGTTGGGACTGGCTGCTCCAGCATCCCCACAGCCCTCTTGTCCCAGGGGCTCCAGAAGTGGATGCAGGACTCCAGGTGGGGTCTCAGCAGAGCACAGCAGAGCAGAGGGGGAGAATCCCCTCCCTGGCCTTGCTGGCCACACTTCTCCTGCTGCAGCCCAGGCTCTGCTTGGCTTTCAGGCTGCAAGTGCACACTGCTGGCTCCTGTGGAGCTTCTCCTCTAGCAGCACCCCCCAGTCCCTCTGCTCAGGGCTGCTCTCCAGCCCCTCACTGCCCAGCTTGCATTTGTGCTTGGGATTGCCTCAACCCAGCTGCAGGACCTTGCACTTGGTCTTGTTGAAGCTCCTGAGCTTGGCTTGTGCCCAGCTCTGCAGCCTGCCCAGGTCCCTCTGGCTGGATCCCTGCCCTCCAGCCTGGCTGCTGCACCACACAGCTTGGTGTGCTCAGCAAACCTGCTGAGGCTGCACTCAGTGCCTCTGTCCATATATTTATTTCAGTTTCTGAGTCCCCACAAGGATGCTTCAGAGGAAGGAAGGTGGGAGAACCCTCACAGCTTGCATCCTACACTGAACTGTCTGCTTCATGTCTTTTCTTAGTTGTTTCCTTTGCAGTTTAAACTTCTCAGTTCTTATTCCTATGGAAGTCTTTCCCTAAGTCTAATTATTTTTGTCACTTCCCTCTCAACTCATACTTTTGCTTGATCAAAATCACAGAATCATAGAATCAACCTGTTTGGAAGAGACCTCCAAGCTCATCCAGCCTAACCTGGAGTCTGAACCTAGAGAACTGAAGCTAATGGCATTCTTCCACTCCATGTGTTAACTCTGAACAGGAACTGGCCTCAGAGGTCTGATTGCTCAATAGGGTTGTTTTGTAACACTTCTTTAGCTACCAAAACTTAGCTTCTGACCACAAAACCAGAGTCTGCCAAAACAGGCTATGGCATTTCAGAAGTTCATAGATGCAGACTTTCAAGCAGCATGCCTGAGGTTGCTAAACACATCATTGTTTTGTTCCATGAGGCTAAAGGTACTTAGCACCTGGGCTATCCAACCATGTCTTCAGAGTGATAATCTGAGAAGCTGGAGTAGAAAACAAAGCTGCAGAGAGGTAGTGTGGCACCTGCCAGCAAGGCAACCTGAACGTGGCATAGGCTTTGCCATCTGCACCATGCAGTTCCCTCCAGACACCCACCTGCAGCTCTGCTCTGTGTCCTGTACCCTCACCCCATGGTCACTGTGCTTCCCCCCCCCCCCCCATCTTCGATGCAATCTGTATGCATTGAGCAATGTGAAACCCAGCAGGAGTGTGGCTGTTGTGCTGCCTGTGAGGAAGAGTCTCTGCGTGGCAGAACTCAGCTCAGCCCTGCAGCCACATTCACAGCTCTGGATTAGAGTCATAGAATCAAGCAGGTTGGAAGAGAGCTCCAAGCTCATCCAGCCCAACCTAGCACCCAGCCCTGGCCAACCAACCAGACCATGGCTCTCTCATGTCATAGGCTCTCCTTTCACTAAAGGCTTTGGTGGTCTTCTGTTCACGTAAGGAAAGCTCTTGCTCATTCTTATTGCTTCCTTTCATTTCCTGGTACTGATAGGGAGGAGGCTGCATGAGGCACTTGATGCCATGGTTTAGTTAATTAGAAGGTATTAGGTGATAGGTTGGACTCAAATCATCTCAGAAGTCTTTTCCAACGTGGTTAAATCTGTGATCCTGTAATCCTTTCTCCCTGACCTGTGCAGAAGATGACATAAGGAAAGCAACAAAGTGATTTGTTCTTCTGCCCCTGTGCTCAGCACTGCTCAGGCCACACCTTCAGTGCTGTGTCCAGTTCTGGGCTCCTCCACTGCAGAGAGATGCTGAGGTGCTGGAAGGTGTTTGGAGAAGGGCAGCAGGGCTGGGGAGGGTCCTGGAGCAGAGCCCTGTGAGGAGAGGCTGAGGGAGCTGGGGGTGTGCAGCCTGCAGCAGAGGAGGCTCAGGGCAGAGCTCATTGCTGCCTGCAGCTGCCTGCAGGGAGGCTGTAGCCAGGTGGGGTTGGGCTCTGCTGCCAGGCAGCCAGGGACAGAAGAAGGGGACACAGCCTGAAGCTGTGCCAGGGCAGGTCTAGGCTGGATGTTGTTAGGAAGCTGTTTGCAGAGAGAGTGATTGGCATTGGAATGGGCTGCCCAGGGAGGTGGTGGAGTCTGTGTGGCTGGAGGTGTTGCAGCCAAGCCTGGCTGGGGCACTTAGTGCCATGGTCTGGTTGGTTGGGCAGGGCTGGGTGCTAGGTTGGGCTGGCTGAGCTTGGAGCTCTCTTCCAACCTGCTTGATTCTGTGATTTGGAGGATCACCTCTAATTAAAGCTGTTGGTAACTCTTCCTTCACCAATTAACACAGAGCATACAGGCACCCAGTGCCAGCATATCCAACATATAATCCTTGTGGTGGAAGGGACTTTAAGGCTCATCCAGTTTCACCCCCCCTGCCATGGGCAGGGACACCTCTCACCAGCTCAGGAGAACCAGAACAGTTGCTGATTTCACAGCAGATCTTCCCTTGCAGGGGATTAGTTTTGCTACATTTCATTAGGGATGGAGAAGGTGGAATTGATGTTGTAATGCTGTTAGTTAAAAGCTGGTAAGCATCTCCTTCTGGGAAGACCTTGGGGAGCTTAAGAGGCAAGAATCAATAAAGAAGCATTTTATCAGGAAGAGGTAATCTGCTGACATTGATGGGAGATGATCTCTGCTGTTCTTTCCTAATCAATCTTAGCAGGCTCTGCACAGGTGGGGTTGGGCTCTTCTGCCAGGCAGCCAGGCAGCCAGCAGCAGAAGGAGGGCACACAGTGTGGAGGTGTGCCAGGGCAGGTCTAGGCTGGATGTTAGGAGGAAGCTGTTGGCAGAGAGAGTGATTGGCATTGGAATGGGCTGCCCAGGGAGGTGGTGGAGTCTGTGTGTCTGGAGGTGTTGAAGCCAAGGCTGGCTGGGGCACTTAGTGCCATGGTCTGGTTGGTTGGCCAGGGCTGGGTGCTAGGTTGGATTGGATGAGCTTGGAGCTCTCTTCCAACCTGCCTGATTCTGTGATTTCTTTGTCCATCTCTATCTATATTTAGATACAACTCTGATTATAATCCATAAATTAGCATAAACAGCACTGTCAGCTGGGGTCAGAACAATACAAGGCATCAATTAAATGTGGCTTTTCAGTTTGGGATCTTTCTTTCTCTTAGGTTTATTTTTTTCAGTCTAGCCCTTCCACATCTTTAGAAGCAGAACTGTCATGCTCAGTAGAGAGTTCTGGTTGCAATACTCCCTGAGTAGTTGAGACCAAAAGTACCCACTGAAAATAGAGGCTGTGAGCTCCCTGCCCTGGAGAGGATACGTCTAGGGGATGGTGTCCACTTCTGGGCTCCCCAGTTCAGAGGGGACAGGTTGCTGCTGGAGAGAGCCCAATGGAGGCTATGAGGATGATGAAGGGCGTGGAACTTCTGGCTGGTGAGGGAAGGCTGAGAGCCCTGGGGCTGGTTAGCCTGGAGAAGAGAAGGCTGAGAGAGGATCTCATTAATCACAGGCTCACAGGATGTCAGGGGTTGGAAGAGACCCAAAGAGCTCATCCAGTCCAACCCTTCTGCCAGAGCAGGACCACACAATCTAGCTCAGGGCACACAGCAACACATCCAGACAGACCTTGAAAGGCTCCAGAGAAGGAGACTCCACAACCTCTCTGGGCAGCCTGTGCCAGGGCTCTGGGACCCTTACAGTCAAGAAGTTGCTCCTTGTGCTGAGCTGGAACCTGCTGTGCTGCAGCTTCCATCCACTGCTGCTTGTCCTATCGCAGGGAGCAGTGAGCAGAGGCTGTCCCCCCTCTCCTGACCCCCAGCCCTCAGAGATTTATAGACATTGATTCAATCCCCTCTCAGCCTTCTCTTCTCCAGACTAAAAAATGCTTACAAATATCTGAAGGGTGAGTGACAAGAAGGGGCCAGGCTCTTTTCATCACCCCAGTCCCCCAGGGCCATTTCCTTAGGGCTCTCCAACTCATGTTGAGCTTTTTATCACCCCAGACCCTCAAGTCCTTTTCCTCAGGGTTGCTCTCCAGCCCTTCCCCACGCAGCATCTCTCCCTTGTTTATCACCAGCCTGCCCTTGCTTAAGAAAATATGCACTCCAGTAGGACATATTTATGGCCAGAGCCTAATGCTTTAGTGTGGAGCTCTTGCTTCAGATGATTGCTCTGAAGTGAATCGAAGCGTTCAGTGTCGAGGCACCATTAGCACATTCCAGCTGCCTCTGTGCCTGGGAGAAGTCATTTCTTGATTCTTTTTTCCATAAGGACATCATTATCCATAAGGATATCATTATTATGACTGAATAATATCATTACTATGATATTATTCATAGGGATATCATTATTATGAGGGAGCTGGGGTTGTGCAGCCTGGAGAATGGGAGGCTCAGGGGTGACCTCATTGCTGTCTGCAACTACCTGAAGGGAGGCTGTAGCCAGGTGGGGTTGGGCTCTGCTGCCAGGCAAGCAGCAACAGAATAAGGGGACACAGCCTCAAGGTGTGCCAGGGGAGGTCTAGGCTGGATGTTAGGAGAAGTTCCTGGCAGAGAGAGTGATTGGCATTGGAATGGGCTGCCCAGGGAGGTGGTGGAGTCTGTGTGGCTGGAGGTGTTGAAGCCAAGGCTGGCTGGGGCACTTAGTGCCATGGTCTGGTTGGTTGGGCAGGGCTGGGTGCTAGGTTGTGCTGGCTGAGCTTGGAGCTCTCTTCCAACCTGCTTGATTCTGTGATTCTATGAAAGTATGAGGAGTGGGTGTCAAGTGCCTCAGGCCAAGCTCTTTGTTGTGGTTGGCAGCAGTAAGCCAAGGAGCAATGGATACAAACTGGAACAGAGAAGGTTTCACCTCAACATGAGGAGAAATTCCTTTGCAGTGAGGGTGACAGAGCCCTGGAGCAGGCTGCCCAGAGAGGCTGTGGAGAAGAGGGAATGGTTTTAATCCAAGGCAGAGCAGGGTTAGCCTGGATGTGAGGAAGAAGTTCTTCAGTGTGAGGGTGGTGAGAGTCCTGGAGCAGGCTGCCCAGAGAGGTTGTGGAGATTCCTTCTCTAGGGACTTTCAAATCCACCTAAATGCCTTCCTGTGCAAACTACCCTAGCGAGGTTGAACTCAATGACCTCTGAAGGTCCCTTCCAGGTTCTGTGATTCTGTGAATTACTAAGACTGGAACAGACCTCTGAGATCATCAGCTCCAGCCTATGACCTAGCACCATCCTGCTGATTAGGTCCTGGACAAATCTGCTCAAGGGGGCTGTATCAGTGTGTCAATATTGATGGTGTAGAGATCTGTGGTAGCTCTGAGCCTCAAGAAGCCTTTCACCTGAAGCAGGCTCTCTTTGCCTGGGTAGCTTTTCCTTGCAGAACTTTGAGATGTGCATGCAGAGGTGCAGGAGTTTCCATGGCAACTAAAGGTTTGCAGAGTAGTCAAGAAACTTCACAAGTTAAAATTAGCTTTGGGTGGTCATGCATAGATGATAAGGGCCTGGGGGCTGTGCAAGTCTGTGCAAATTGGGCTGGGGAAATTTAGTGGAGGATGTTCTAATCCAGTCCCAACGTAGGGGAGGTATCAGTGGATAGAGCCACAGTGGATCTGGAGTGCACACAGGGAGCTGGTAGACTTTGGGCACCTAATGCAGTGGCATTTAAATCACATTGTGTAAGGAAACGTGACTTCTAAACTCAGTAGAGAATGAGGGGGAAGTCCCTTCTGGTTAATTAGAAGGAGTGGGGGTTGAGCAGCTCAAGGAGCCTTCTTGTTTTCGTTCAGTTGAATTGGCCTTACACTCAGCCCAGCTGATTGCTGAATGTCTTTGCCTTGCCTTGATGCTCTTCTCACCAATGACCTGCTGTAGGTGCACTTGCAGCCCGTAGAGCCAAGCAGAGCCTGGGCTGCAGCAGCAGAAGTGTGGCCAGCAGGGCCAGGGAGGGGATTCTCCCCCTCTGCTCTGCTGTGCTCTCCTGAGACCCCACCTGGAGTCCTGCATCCACCTCTGGAGCCCCTGGGACAAGAGGGCTGTGGAGATGCTGGAGAGTGTCCAGAGCAGGGCCAGGAGGATGCTGAGAGGCTGCAGCAGCTCTGCTGTGAGCACAGACTGAAAGAGTTTGGGATTCTGTGCTCCACAGCCTCCCTGGAGGTGTTCAGAACCAGGTTGGATGAGACCTTGAGCAGCCTGTTCTAGTGGGAGGTGTCTTTGCCCATGGCAGGGGGTTTGGAACTGGATGATCCTTGTGGGGCCTTCCAACCTAAACCATTCTTATGATCTAAATCATCTCTGTGTTCAGGGAGGAAACATTTGGGCAGATGTAAACTTGCCTCACAGTGGAGAACCCAGGCCCTGTTGCTATCACTACCTGAAGAATCATTGAGTCATTGAAGTGTTACAGTTGGAAGAGACCTTTGAGATCAAGCCCAACCTCTAAAGCTCCCAGTCCCAGCACTGCTGAAAGCTGCTGCCACTAACCACATCCCTCAGCACTACATCTACATGTCTTTTAAATACCTTCAGGGGTGGGGGCTGCCTAAGACCCACCCCTCCAAAACAGGGAAGCAACTGGAAGGAACAGGTACTGAAACAGGCTTCAAATCCTCACCTAGAGCCCAAGTACCTAACTGAGGGCTTCAGAGAGTTTCCTCCCTGCCTCTGGGATCCAGATCAAGGAGTTCAGCCCAGAGATGAGGTCTTTGCACCTCATCATAGATAGAATGATTGGGACACAACCTTTTGAAGTCAGCCACAGTGAAGGTGGTTGCAGGGAATGGTGCAGCCACACCTGGTTTGTATGCAGGAAGGGAGCAACTTGCACATATATCCAGCATGTGTCAGACCAAGCTTCAGTTTGTCCTTCCATCTGTTGGGACTGACTGATGTCCTGCTGTTCCTGGCTGCACCATGTGCAGAGGGTGATGCAAGAGTCATCAGGGCAGAAGCAGAGCATACAATAAAGGAGCATGACTTAACCATGAGAATTTGGAGCTAAACCCCAAAGGGACTGATGGAGCTTTTGATAAGGCTGGGAAACAGCTGTCAGCCCACAGCTCTTCATCCATCTATTGCAGAGCACAGGGCTGGGGAGGAACAGCTCGGGGAGCTGGGGGTGTCCAGTGTGGAGAAGAGAGGGGAGACTTCATTGCTCTCTGCAGCTCCCTGAAAGGAGGCTGGAGTGAGGCAGGGTTTGGGCTCATCTGCCTGGCATCAGGTCATAGGATGAGAGGAAATGGCCTGGAACTGTGCCAGGGTAGGGTTAGTTTGGATGTTAGGAAAAATCTCTGTCCTGAATGAGTGGTCAGGAACTGGAACAGGCTGCCCAGGAAGGGAGTGGAGTCCCCATCCCTGGAGGTGTTCAAGCAATGTGTGGACAGGGCAGTTTGAGAGCTGTTTTAATGGCCATGATGGTGTCAGGTTGATGGTTGGACTCGATGCTCTCAGAGGTCCAAACTGATTCTATGATGCTGTGAGGACATGAAGCTTGTTAAGGTTTGATGGAACACAAAGTGTGCTGCTGTTTGTGCAGCAAAGACCTTTCCTAGCAAGGTGTGTGCCTTGTAGGTGATGGTAGAGTGCTTGGAAGCCAAACTTCCAACATCTCAGTCCTTGAATATCTCAGCATTAGACCTAAGAATAGAAGCAGGTCTTAACAACCTGCCTGTGACAATAAAGATGGGAAGGATGAATAATGAATTCACTCAGGCATCCATCCATCTGGCCTGATCAATATTAAAGAGCACCAGCACGTGGGGAGGGCTAATTTAATTGCTGATGAGCCAAGGGCAGACAGGGAGAGGACCTGAGCATCCCTGATTGCAAAACTCCACCTGTTGGACAGAAAAGTCACTTCACTAATTGCATTTCCACTTCATTTGTGCCCTTCTTCACACTGGGAAAAAGAAACATGGGGAGGAGGGACCGGGGCAAAGGAGGATTTCTCAGTTTAAGTCCCTGAAATGAAGCTCTGTTTTTCCTGCCCTGGCTTTTGCCAGTTCAGCAAGTGAAATCCTGGGCTGCAGCAGCAGCAGTGTGGCCAGCAGGGCCAGGGAGGGGATTCTCCCCCTCTGCTGTGTTGTGCTGAGACCCCACCTGGAGTCCTGCATCCAGTTCTGGAGCCCCTGGGACAAGAGGGCTGTGGAGATGCTGGAGTGTGTCCAGAGCAGGGCCAGGAGGATGCTGAGAGGCTGCAGCAGCTCTGCTGTGAGCACAGCCTGAAAGAGTTGGGGCTGTGCAGGCTGGAGCAGAGGAGGCTTCCAGGTGACCTTCTTGTGGCCTTCCAGGATCTGAAGGGGGCTCCAAAAAAGCTGGGGAGGGACTTTTGAGGCTGTCAGGGAGTGCCAGGAGTGGAGGGAATGGAGCAAAGGTGGAGGTGGGGAGAGTGAGGCTGGAGGTGAGGAGCAGGAGAGTGGTGAGAGGCTGGAATTGGTTGCCCAGGGAGGTACCTGTGATCTTACCATGACTCTACGAGAACTGGAAAGACTCTGGTTTGGCATTCCAGAACAAGGGGACACAGTCTCAGGCTGTGCCAGGGCAGGTCTAGGCTGGATGTTGTTAGGAAGTTGTTGTCAGAGAGAGTGATTGGCATTGGAATGGGCTGCCCAGGGAGGTGGTGGAGTCTGTGTGGCTGGAGGTGTTGAAGCCAAGCCTGGCTGGGACACTTAGTGCCATGGTCTGGTTGCTTGGCCAGGGCTGGATGTTAGGTTGGGCTGGATGAGCTTGGAGCTCTCTTCCAACCTGGCTGATTCTATGATTCTTGTGGAGTCCTCTGAGCTGATAGTGCCAGGGCAGCAAGCAGCTGCTTGCTCCCTCTCCCCCATCTCCTGGTTTCAGGTTGGTTAGAGGACACAAGGTAGTTAACTTTCCACATCCAGCTAATCCTTAGTGCTCTTAGAAGGGAGAATGATTTTGCAGCAGGATGTTTGCTTGCCAAGGGCTGGCCTGTGAGCATTAATTCACATGGACCAGCAGCCACAAGGTAGTAACAACCTTTGTGTAGCTCTGAGCAAGGCTTGACTCCGAGCATTGACCTAGAAGCAGCAGAAGTCCTCACCCACTGCTAGTCCTTTGTGCTGCTGCCTTCCCCCTGAGCATGTGCCTTTGCCTCTCAGCTATTTAAAGCATGCTGTAAGTCTCTGCAGCTGCTGGCTGCTTTCCAGTGGGGCTGCAGCAGAGTCTGCACAGCCCAGGTGAGATCACATAGACTGGGGAGGAATGTCTTTGGCATCGGAGGCATTGGAATTTGGCTACAACCTGGAGTGCAGAAGGTGTCAGCTCAGCCTCACCCAAACTTCCTTACAGTGAGGGTGGCAGAGCCCTGGAGCAGGCTGCCCAGAGAGGTTGTGGAGAAGAGAGAATGGTTGTAATCTGAGAGAGAGCAAGGTTAGACTGGATCTGAGGAAGAAGTTTGTCAGTATGAGGGTGGTGAGAGTCTGGAACAGGCTGCCCAGAGAGGTTATGGAGTCTTCTCTGGAGCCTTTCAAACCCCTCCTGGATGCAGTCCTGGAGGTGTTTAAGGCCAGGCTGGATGAGGCTCTGGACAGGCTGATGTAGTGTGAGGTGTCCCTGCCCATGGCAGGCAGCCTAGAACTAGATGGTCCTTGTGGTCCATTCCAACCCTGACTGATTCTATGATTCTGTATACACTAGAGAGTGTCCCAAGGAGGCTGCAAGGATGCTGAAGGGACTGGAGCATCTGATGAGGAAAGGCTGAGAGCCCTGGGGCTGGTAAGTCTGGAGGAGGCTGAGAGGGGATCTGATCAATGTCTCTAAGTATCTGAGGGGTGGGGTGCAAGAAGAATGTTCCAGGCCCTTTTCTGTGCTGTCCAGTGATAAGACAAAGCACAATGGACACCAACTGGCACACAGGAAGATCTACCTCAACACGAGGGAGAACTTCTCTACTGTAACTATGCTGAAGCCCTGGAACAGGCTGCCCAGAGAGGTTGTAGAGTCTCCTCTGGAGACATCCCAAACCCACCTGGCTGTGTCCCTGAGTGATTGACTCTGGGTGATCCTGCTCTGGGAAGAGGTTGGGCTTGCTGATCTCCAGAGGACTCTCCCAACCCATAACGTTCTGTGATTCTATGAATTACTTCTGCTTCTCTGGAGTTCTGACCAGGTATTCCAAGACCTTCCCACAATGAGCAAGCTCAGCTGTCATTTTTCCTGCTCAGGTAACTTCCTTGTCCCTGCAGATGTCACCTCCCCATTATGCCCAGGCCTCCCTGCAGGCATTTGTGGCTCTTCTGAATGACGCAGGTCTTTGCACAAGCCTCAGTGGGACTCCACTAATAACCTACCTTCTGCTTTGAAAATGGTCATTAAAGAGCCTGGCAGCAGAACTCCCAAGCATTTTCATGGAGCTAGGGTTTCATTTTGTACTACAGCCAGCACAAGGAGGGGGCTTGAAGCACGTCAGGCTGGGGATCCAATGTAAGTGCCCATCACAAAAGGGTTGGGAATGAAATAAATCACTTGAAGACAGCACTGGGAGCAGACCTAAGAGTGGGAGTAAAGGCATGGGTGAGGAGAAGGGTGTTCATTAACTGCCCACTACTCTGCCACTACTTACAGCCCTGCTTCATCCAAAGTAGATTTTTTGTCTCACACTGAATCAAAAGCAAGAAAGTGCCCAGAAGTAAAGAGAATTGGAAACCCAGGCCCTGAACGCAGGATTTAACCTTCAGAAGCCTCTGCCTGAACAGCCACCTAGATCTAGAACCCACCCATGGCAGGGGGGTTGGAACTGGCTGATTCTTGTGGTCCCTTCCAACCCTGACTGATCCTGTGATTCTAGATGTGGGCAATGAGATGTCCTGGCTGTCAAAGATCAGCTTCAGTTTGGATTCAGGGATTGGTGCTCTTGAGCAACCTGGGCTAGTTGAAGATGTCCCTGTTCCTTGCAGGAGGCTTGGACTAGATGACCTTGAAAGGTCCCTTCCAAGCCAAATCTTTCCGTGATCTACCTTCTGTTTTCCACCCAGTGGCTGCCACGTTGGCAGCACACTGCTGAGAAGCTGCCAGCTGTGGGGTGGGAGTTGGTTCACAGAGGGGAAACACAGAGGAATGACGTCAGCAAGATCCTTGTTGTCTTAGTTTTAGCTGAACCAACATCTGGTCAGAACATTTGTCACCACCCATTAACTCTGCTGAGGTCAATAGTTAGGAGTGAGTGCAAGTGCACTACCAGCCCAACCTAGCACCCAGCCCTGGCCAACCAACCAGACCATGGCACTAAGTGCCCCAGCCAGGCTTGGCTGCAACACCTCCAGCCACACAGACTCCACCACCTCCCTGGGCAGCCCATTCCAGTGCCAATCACTCTCTCTGCCAACAACTTCCTCCTCACATCCAGCCTAGACCTGCCCTGCCACAACTTGAGGCTGTGTCCCCTTCTTCTGGTGCTGCTTGCCTGGCAGCAGAGCCCAACCTCACCTGGCTGCAGCCTCCCTTCAGGTAGTTGTAGACAGCAATGAGCTCTGCCCTGAGCCTCCTCTTCTCCAGGCTCCACAGCCCTCATTTAAAGCCCTCCTGGATATGTTCCTCTGTGACCTCCTCGAGGTGGACCTGCTTGGCAGAGGAGCTGAATAGTTTCCAGAGGTGCCTTTCTGTGCTTCTGTGAACTCTGGCTGGCAAAGAAAGAATCTGAGAATCATTAAGATTGGGAAAGACCTCTAAGGCCTTTTGGGTCCAACCATCAACCCAGCCCCACAGTGGCCATTAACCCATGCCCCCAAGTGCCATGGCCACACACTTGAACACCTCCAGGGATGGAGACTCCAGCACCTCCCTGGGTAGCCTGTGCCAGTCCCTGACCACTCTTGTAGTCAACTCTTTCCTAATATCTCATCTAAGTGCCAAATGACTTGCCATGAAAACCAGATAGGAATGTCTCTATGTATGGAATTCTCACACCCATCCATGGCAGCTATGTGTTAAAAAAAGGGAGGGGAACAAAAATAACCTAATTGCAGAATCACAGAACCTTAGAGGTTGGAAGGGACCTCCAGACATCACTGAGCCCAACCTCCCTGCCAAGGCAGGATGCCCTAGGGTAGTTTGAACAGGAGGTGCATCCCTGGAGGTGCTTAAGGCCAGGCTGGATGAGGCTGCAGGCAGCCTGCTCTAGGGTAAGGTGTCCCTGCCCATGGCAGGGGGTTTGGAGCTGGCTGATCCTTGTCCCTTCCAACCCTGGCTGGTTCTGTGATTTTATGAATGCATCCAGGTGGGGTTTGAAAGCCTCCAGAGAAGGAGACTCCACAACTTCTCTGGGCAGCCTGCTCCAGGAGTCTGTCACAGAATCACAGAAACATCCTGGTTGGAAAAGACCCTCAGGATCAGCGAGTCCAACAAGGTGCACCCTAAACCATATCCCCAAGCACCACATCCAAACAACCTTTAAACACATCAAAGGACTCAACCACCTCCCTGGGCAGCCCATTCCAATGCCTGACCACTCTTTCTGTGAAAAAACATTACCCTCACTCTAAAGAAGTTTCTCCTCATGTTGAGCTGAAACCTTCTCTGTTCCAGTTTGTAGCTGTTGCTCCTTGGCTTATTGCTGCCACTGAAAAGAGCTTGGCCCCAGCCACTTGACACCCACCCCTCAGATACTTAGAGACACTGATCATCAAGGTTAACCTAACACTGTCATGGCCACTAAACCGTGCCCTGAAGTGGCTCAGCATTATGAGAAGCTGCCACAGAATCAGAGAATGGTAGGGGTTGGAAGGGACCTCTGGAGATCACAGATCACAGGATGCCAGGGGTTGGAAGGGACCCAAAGAGATCATCCAGTCCAACCCCCCTGCCAGAGCAGGACCATACAATCTAGCTCAGGGCACACAGGAACATCCAGAGAGGCCTGGAAAGGCTCCAGAGAAGGAGACTCCACAGCCTCTCTGGGCAGCCTGTGCCAGGGCTCTGGGACCCTTCCAGCCAAGAAGTTCCCCTTGTGCTGAGCTGGAACCTGCTGTGCTGCAGCTTCCATCCATTGCTGCTTGTCCTATCCCAGGGAGCAGTGAGCAGAGCCTGTCCCCCCCTCCTGACCCTCAGCCCTCAGAGATTTATAGACATTGATTAAATCCCTCTCAGCCTTCTCTTCTCCAGACCAGAGGGCCCCAGGGCTCTCAGTCTCTCTCCACAGGGGAGATGCTCAGGCCCCCAGTCATCCTCGTGGTCCCCTCTGGACTCCCTCCAGCAGGTCTCTGTCTCTCTGGATTTAGGCACTGTGCAGAGAAAGGAAGAGGATGAAAGAAGATCACTGTGGCTTACTGAACTGGGGCTGAAAAGCCTTGCAGAGTCTCGATGATGTTGGAGGGGTTTCACCTCCATGGCATTATGGATTTTGGACCTCTTTGTTACTGCAACACCAGAGAAACCCTTCCCTGCTTTTTATGCTCAGCAAATAACTAACCCAAACAGGCAGAGCCTGTTTTGCTGCTGTTATTTTAGTTGTTGGGAATCAGCACAATCAGGGCCACGAGTAGATGAGCACAGATGGAAGCTGAGTGAGATCAGAGTCCTAATTTCTGCCAAAACACAACAGTTTTCCTTGCAATATTAAGCATGCTTCTGCTTGAAGTCTGCTTGACTTTTCTTTGGAGCTCCTTGTGCCATTCCCCTAGAAAACATAAATTCTCCTCTCTTTGAGATAATTGGAACCACTGACTGTGACATTCAGGGATAATCACTGTCTGGCACCCCTGGAGACAAGGTACAAACCTTCTGACCTAGAAAGAAATGGAAATGGGAAAGACACCACAATCCAGGCTGCTTTTCAGAGCTGACTGCAAGCCTCCTCCACAGAAGTCATTGTTATGGGAAGGAGGTGTGGAGCTGTGGTGCAGGCTGGGCTGACCACATGCATGGAACATCTCTGTCTGTTCTCCACGGTCATTCCACAGGGATTCACTGAAATTTGGGGGTTGCACTGGGGCAGTTCACACACTGCAAAGCTGTGACATTTCAGTGCTGTCTATAGCTACCTGAAAGGACATTGTGGAGAGGCTGCTGCTGGGCTCTGCTCACAGGTAACTGGAGACAGAACAAGGGGGAATGGCCTCAAGCTGAGGCTGGGGAGGTGTAGATTGGACATTAGGAAAAAGTTTTTCACAGAGAGAGTGGTCAGGGACTGGAAGGAGCTGCCCAGGGAGGTGATGGAGTCACCCAGCCTGGATGTGTTTAAGGGTGGTTTGGATGTGGTGCTTGGGGATATGGTTTAAGGTGAATCTTGTAGGATAGGATTCTAGGTGGGACTTGGTGATCCTGAGGGGCTTTGCCAACTTGGGTGTTTCTGTGACAGTGACAGTCACCTGGAAAGGGAACTGTGCTGAAGGGATAAGAATCTGAGGAGACCTCATAATTACCTTTCAGTATCTGAAGGGGACAGGCAGGAAGGCTGGAGAGGGGCTTGAAATGATAGGAGGAGGGACAGTGGTTTGAAATGGGAGCAAGAGGGATTTAGGTTGGACATCAGGATGAAGTTCTGCACAATGACAGTTGGGAAATACTGAAAGAGGTTTCTCAGGGATCCCAGGCTCACAGATGTCAGGAGTGGGAAGGGACCCAAAGAGATCATCCAGTCCAGCCCCTTGTCAGAGCTGGACCATACAATCCAGCTCAGGTCACACAGGAACAAATCCAGAGAGGCCTGGAAAGGCTCCAGAGAAGGAGACTCCACAGCCTCTCTGGGCAGCCTGTGCCAGGGCTCTGGGGCCCTTCCAGCCAAGAAGTTCCCCCTTGTGTTGAGCTGGAACCTGCTGTGCTGCAGCTTCCATCCATTGCTGCTTGTCCTGTCCCAGGGAGCAGTGAGCAGAGCCTGTCCCCCCCTCCTGACCCCCAGCCCTCAGACATTTATAGACATTGATTAAATCCCCTCTCAGTCTTCTCTTCTCCAGACTAAATAGCCCCAGGTCCCTCAGCCTCTCCTGAGGTCCTGTTGCTGAAGATGTTCAAGATCAGTCTTTTCATGCTCCTGGGCAGCCTGCTCCAGTTGGAGGTGTCCCTGCTGCCTGCAGGGGGGTTGGACAAGGTGACCTTTGAGGACCCTTCCAAGCCAATGCAGTCTGTGAATCTCTGCTGCCAGGTTCCTCTGAGTGGCCTCTCCTGGAAAGAAGCAATGTGATCTTTGTGCAGCATGGCCCCCAAGAGCTCAGAAAGAAAAGCTGCTTATCCTCCCATGCCAAAATTCCTGCCAGTTTGGACAGCAGAGTGCATTTGTGTGATGAAGGTGAGCATTTCTTGGGTCATAAATGGTTTGCTAAATTCCAGTGATGGCTTCAGAAGGATTTTGGTTTTGCTGTCGATCCAATTAGCCTCCACTCGTGGATGCTGGGTTAATTATTTCTTGCTGGTTTAATTACAAGGAGCTTAAGCCAGTGCAGGTTTGGCCCCTGGTGTCAATGAGACCAGTCACAGATTCAGGCTGTCTTAACTCAGATTAGTGAAGGGCAGAGCCTGGGCTGCAGCAGCAGAAGTGTGGCCAGCAGGGCCAGGAAGGGGATTCTCTCCCTCAGCTGCACTCTGCTGAGACCCCACCTGGAGTCCTGCATCCACTTCTGGAGCCCCTGGGACAAGAGGGCTGTGGAGATGCTGGAGAATGTCCAGAGCAGGGCCAGGAGGATGCTGAGAGGCTGCAGCAGCTCTGCTGTGAGCACAGACTGAAAGAGTTGGGGCTGCGCAGGCTGGAGCAGAGGAGGCTCCCAGGTGACCTTCTTGTGGCCTGCCAGGATCTGAAGGGGGCTACAAAAAAGCTGGGGAGGGACTTCTGAGGCTGTGAGGGAGTGCCAGGAGTGGGGGGAATGGAGGAAAGGTGGAGGTGGGGAGAGTGAGGCTGGAGGTGAGGAGGAAGTTGTTGAGCAGGAGAGTGGTGAGAGGCTGGAATGGGTTGCCCAGGGAGGTGGTTGAGGCCCTGTCCCTGGAGGTGTTTAAGGCCAGGCTGGCTGAGGCTGTGTGCAGCCTGCTCTAGGGTAGGGTGTCCCTGGGCATGGCAGGGGTTGGGACTGGCTGCTCCTTGTGGTCCCCTCCAACCATGACTGGTTCTGTGATTCAGAGAGGCCATCACTGACAGCCATCCATTTACCTTGAGCTATTGGAGCCCAACAACAACCTCACAGCACTGAAGAAAGTGATCTGCACTTATCCTGGGGCTTGCCCAAATGCAGGGAGCTGCAATCCTGCTACCTGAGCTAAGGATATGCTGAAGCATATAAAGCAGAGTTCTGTTGTTCTGAACTGAAGAGAGAGGGTGGCTGCAAGAAGTTTATTAATGTAGTGGTTCTAGTTTAAGCCTCCTGGAGCCCAAAACAGCTAACAGGACAATGCTCTAATAGGGTGCTTTACCCTCTCCCTCTTTTGGAAAGAAAGCAATTAGCTGTAGAGAGGCAAAAGGGGTAAAACACCCAGAGAAAAGTCTGGCTTCCATTTGGAAGAAGGATGCAAAACGAATATCAATGAATAAAAGCTATTTGAGACAAGGGGAGCTACAAAGAGGCACAGGGAAGGGAAGCAAGGTACAACATGGATATACAACCAGATTGGTGGCAGTGGATGGGGGTGGATTCAGGAGGAGGTTGTCCCACCTTGTGGCAGGGTGGCCACGTGGCAAAGGCAGGAGCAGCAGGACCCAGGGTGCTGCTGGCAGGCAGGCAGGGAGGGCAAAGAGAAAGAGAAGCAGCAATGCCTCTGGTTTTATGGGGGGCTAAGACACAAAGTGGGAGTGAGCTAACCACTACAGCTGGGGGCAGGTTCAGACCACCCCCAGGAGAGTTAACTCTTTACAAAATGGGATCTGAAGGCAGAGCTGAGAAGAACCCACGCGATGTAGAACTCCCTGGGAGATAAGTAAGTGACATCCCTCCAGTCTTCTCTGCTGCTCCTCCCCCCTCCAGCCGTGTGTGGGAGAGTGGTGTAAGGCTGAGGGCTCCTTTGGGCCACCATTCACTGTGGCAGTTCAGCAGAGCAAATTGCTCTTCTGTTCTGTTCAAGCCCTCTCTGCCTGCACAGGCACCACAAGTGCTTTTCAGAGGACAAAATTTCCCTCCTAAAGACCCTTCTCAAAGAAACAAGCCTGACATTGAGCTCCTTTGAGCCCAATCAAACAATAACCAGCAGGAGTTGGTTTAATTTAGTCCTCCCCAAGCTGCCATCAGCCCCAGCCTGAACCGGGAAACCTTCTCTGCCACACTGAACAGCTGCTTCTGAGCCAGACGTTGGGTTCTGTGGTTTGTGCTGGGCTGCAGCTCCTGCAAGTCTTAACTGCAGTCATTCCACTGCTGGCTTCTTCATCACAGAGAGCAAGCTTTCTGTAGCCACAGGGGAAACTGGCTCCAGCTTCTGTTTGCTGTTTCCATCCAACCCAGGCACAGCCTCAGCAGGCAGCTGTGTGAATAGATGTTCTCCAACCCAAGCTACACAGAGGAGCAGGAATATGGACTCTGGTATTTGAGGAGAGGAATGTGAGGTCAGATGTGGAAGCAAACTTAAGAAAGAGCTCCAGAGGTGATTCCATTCCTCCATTCTTCCACTCCTTCCTTTCAGGAGCTGCTGTTTGAACAAAGTCATTGTACCTGAGGTGAAGAGCAGAGGTCTGGTGGAGAATCATCTTCTGTGCTATTTAATTAATGCACTTCCTGAGCACTCAAGGCTTAGGGAGTGAATCTCTGAGTAATGTTAGACCATAAGGCTCCCTGGCTGTGCTTGTGTCATGAAGGGGGAAAGAAGTAGCATCACCCAAGAGGAGAGACTGAGGGAGTTGGGGCTGTTCAGTATGGAGAGGAGAAGGCTCCCAGGTGACCTTCTTATGGCCTTCCAGGATCTGAAGGGGGCTACAAGAAAGCTGGGGAGGGACTTTTTAGTATGTCAAGCAGTGATAGGACTGGGGGGAATGGAGCAAAGCTGGAAATGGGTAGATTCAGCCTGGATGTTAGGAAGAAGTTGTTCAGCATGAGGGTGGTGAGAGCCTGGAATGAGTTGCCCAGGGAGGTGGTGGAAGCCTCGTCCCTGGAGGTGTTTAAGGCCAGGCTGGCTGAGGCTGTGGGCAGCCTGATCTAGTGTGAGGTGTCCCTGGCCACAGCAGGGGGTTGGAACTGTCTGCTCCTTGTGGTCCCTTCCAACCCTGACTGACTGTGATTCTAAGACGTGCTTGGTATATGCTAAAAGGAGGCACTCTGCATGGCAAACTGTCCACCTCTGTGCCCTGCCTGCTGCCTTTCTAACAGTAACCACCCAGTTCTGAACAACATTAGTGCTGTGACTGTCAACACTGGGGGTCTGAGCTACAGCAAAGTGGGATGAATGAGAGAGCTCATTACTCAGCTGCTAGGTGCTAGGTTGGGCTGGCTGAGCTTGGAGCTCTCTTCCAACCTGCTTGATTCTGTGATTCTTACATCCATGTGAACCCTCCAGGCTTGTGATAGGATGAGAGGGAATGGATTGAAGCTGGAAGAGGTCATATTTAGGCTGGAGATTAGGAAGAAGTTGCTTCCAGTGAGGGTAGTGAGACACTGGAACAGGTTGCCCAGGGAGGTCATGGATGTCCCCTGCCTGAAGGTGTTCAAAGCCAGGGATGATGTGGCCTTGAACATCCTGCTCAGGCAAAAGTTGTCCCTGCCTATGGCATCAGGTTGTAACCAGATGATCTTTAGGGTCCCTTCCAACCCAAACTCTTCTATGAATCTATGAAGTATGACTAAAAGCCTTTGAGTGTCCAATAGTCTATGGCATATTGATGCTTCACCCATGGGAAGAGCAAGACTCTTTGTGATTTTATTGAGAAGAATCAGCTGGGACACCACCAGCCAGGCTTCTCCTGAGGCAGTCTGATGAGTAAATCAGGCAGACTTAGAACCAGTCAGAGTTGGAAGGGATCACAAGGAGCAGCCAGTTCCAACCCCCCTGCCATGCCCAGGGACACCCTACCCTAGAGCAGGCTGCACACAGCCTCAGCCAGCCTGGCCTTAAACACCTCCAGCCATGGGGCCTCAACCACCTCCCTGGGCAACCCATTCCAGCCTCTCACCACTCTCCTGCTCAACAACTTCCTCCTCATGTCCAGACTGAATCTCCCCACCTCCAGCTTTGCTCCATTCCCCCTAGTCCTGCCACTAGATGGAAATGCCTTCTCTCTATGACCAGGCTTCCCTCATTCTCAAAGCTTCTAGAGGTCACCGTCATCTTCCTCAGACTCCTCTTTCATCTGCCTGCAGAGCTCCTCTGAACTCAGGCTTTCTTATCCTCCCTGCCCTGACTCTGGTGCAAGCAGCAGCCTTCTCTTTGCTTTTTTGGCTTCTTTATATTCAGCTGGCTCCAGAGACCCGCCCTCAGAGCCCACCAGGACACACATGTCTGTTCAGCCTCCACCTCCTTCCCTTCCCCACATTAAAACAGAGCCAGCAGCCTGCACCTCCCTCCCTGCCGAGTCCTGCGTGGGGCAGGAGGAGCTGCGGGCACCCAGCGCTGCACTCTCCTGCAGGACTAATGAAAGGAGAGCAGGGAGTGTGACCATATCCACCTCCTATTCACACTAGAGGAGTGAAGAAAGGCAGCAGTGAAGATGAAAAGCAACTGGTAAGAGAACAAATGGGATTTAGAGAAACGTGTAAATAGGAGATTAGAGCAGTGAGAGTTGTCCTTGCCAGCTGCTGGGCTTTGTTGTTTGGGTTTGTGAGAGCATCCAGCAAAGGAAGTGGCAGTAAGAAAGAGCTTTATTGATGTGGTTTGTTATTAGGTAAAGAGGGAAAGTTCTCATGGTAAAAAAAAAACAAAAAGAGTTCTTGTCACATCTCTTAGTTAATCCTTAATTTGAGATGTTATGCATTTAATACACATGGCTCTGAGGAGAAAGTCAGCAACAGCATCTGTCAGCAGCTGCAGATTCACACTGGAGTTTGCTTTCTGCCTGCAGGAAAATTGCAGCTCTCTGTTACCTGTGTGGTTCTCTGTGGTCTCTCATCTCAGCCACCATCCAGCATCATTCAAGTAAGGAGACAGACTTCATCTGCATTTCCTCTTGCTGTAATATTGACTGTCAGAAGGATTCTTCTGGGCTCATTTGAAGTGAAAATCCTTTCTACCTAGACACCACAGAGGGGGAGAATGTGGATGGATGGATGGATGGATGGATGGATGGATGGATGGATGGATGGATGGATGGGTGGATGGATGGATGAGTGGGTGGGCAACCTGATCTGGTTGAGGATGCCCCTACTTACTGCAGAGGGGGTTGGACTGGATGACCTTTAGGGATCCCTTCAAATCCAGATGATTCTGTGATTCTGTGGATGGATGGATGGATGAGTGGGTAAGTGAGTGGATGCATGAAAGGGTGAGCAACCTTATCTAGTTGAGGATGTCCTTGCTTACTGCAGAGGGGATTGGACTAAATGACCTTTGGAGATCCCTTCCAATCCAGACCATTCTGTGATTCCATGAGTCTGTGATTCTATGATTTGATGGATGGACAGGGGGATGGATGAGTGGGTGGGCAACCTGATCTAGTTGAGGATGTCCCTGCTTACTGCAGAGGGGGTTGGACTGGATGACTTTTGGGGGTCCCTTCCAATCCAGATGATTCTGTGATTCTGTGGATGGATGCATGGATGAGTGGGTGGGTGGGTGAGTGGATGCATGAAAGGGTGAGCAACCTGATCTAGTTGAGGGTGTCCCTGCTTACTGCAGAGGGGGTTGGACTGGATGAGCTTTGGGGGTCCCTTCCAATCCAGACCATTCTGTGATTCCATGGGTGGATGTATGGATGTATCCATATGAGAAAGAGGGGGGAAAAATCACAATTTCTGTGTGTCATTTTCAGCTTACTGTTCATTATATTTTTAAGGTAAGGTTGAAAATCTGGGTATAAGTGGGATGAAAACCTGGGCATAGAGGATGTCAACCTCCTCTTCTCTTTCAGTGCTTCTAGTTAGATGCTGTACTGTGATGTGTGGCAACAGACTGGGTCTGTTTCATTAGCTGGGCACGAACTGTACATGGCTGGATGCCTGCCACGTGTCTCATCAAGTAATACAGAAGGAGGCTGTTTCCAAGGTGTAACATTTCAACCTGAATGTTCCCTTTAAGTCTGTGTTGTCAGAAGGAAACCCACATTTATGCTTGAGCCTCAGCAGTGCACAAGAGGTCCTCTGTGGTTAGAAATGCATCTCCTTCCAACTCACACACTCCATTCTTCCTCACCCAGATTCCACCAGTGATTTCCAGATTAGCAGGCAGATTTGTACACCACTTTTAAACTCTTCAAATCATTCTCTGTTTTCCTTGCCTCCTTCCTTAAATTAGGGGCATCTGTTAGGTTTCCATGCTCGTTGCAAGGCTTTTGGGCAGATACTATTCTGACTGAGTTGTAAATTGGGCTTCCTCAAAGACATTTCTTCTACATTCATGTTTGGGTGAATTGAAAAGGGCTCTGAATTCTCCTTGCTCCCTTTCTGTATGTTGTGAGTGATCATTCTCTGATCAAAGGTGGCACAGGGGAAGGTGGGAACACCTGGAATGTCAGAGAGGATAGGAAAGATGCCAAAGGTTTCTCTGATCAAAGGTGGCACAGGGGAAGGTGGGAACAGAGAGGTTGGGAAAGATGCCAAAGGTTTCTCAACAGCCTCTTTAATTGGCATCAGGGTTGAGTTGCCTTAGGTCTAAGGAGACTTGATTTAGCTAACTGGCTTCTTGTGCTGCAAAGTTTGCTTAAACCAAGCAAAGCTCCAACCCCAAACCTCCTTACACATCAGGACTTCTTTTGCTGCAGCAAATCCCCACAGATTTATTACAACACTCCTCTTTAAAAGCTTGGAAAGGACTGAATCAATTAACCAGTTGAGTTGGAAGTTTAAAACTGGAACTCTCTAGAAACAGAAGCTTATTTTCTTAACCCTTTGGCTTCACTGAGCTCCTCAAGTCAAGAGAGATGTCGAGATACTGGAATGTGTCCAGAGAAGGGTGACAAAGCTGGTGAGGGGCCTGGAGCACAGCCCTGTGAGGAGAGGCTGAGGGAGCTGGGGGTGTGCAGCCTGCAGCAGAGGAGGCTCAGGGCAGAGCTCATTGCTGTCTGCAGCTGCCTGCAGGGAGGCTGTAGCCAGGTGGGGTTGGGCTCTGCTGCCAGGCAGCCAGGGACAGAAGAAGGGGACACAGCCTTAAGCTGTGTCAGGGCAGGTCTAGGCTGGATGTTGTTAGGAAGTTATTGTCAGAGAGAGTGATTGGCACTGGAATGGGCTGCCCAGGGAGGTGGTGGAGTCTGTGTGGCTGGAGGTGTTGAAGCCAAGCCTGGCTGGGGCACTTAGTGCCATGGTCTGGTTGGTTGGGCAGGGCTGGGTGCTAGGTTGTGCTGGCTGAGCTTGGAGCTCTCTGCCAACCTGCTTGATTCTATGATCTTAAAGTCATTATTAGATCAAACTATTATTATTTATAGCTCTAATTAGTAATATTCTTACAGTTGCTTCACTTCACTACTCTTTTTGTAGGGTGGTCTGAGGCAATGTGCAGGTCCATGGTTAATAAGGTCACCCTTTTGTTGCAGGACTGCCAGTCATCCTGGGTGCCAGTCACAGAACTGATATCTGCCCAACCATCAGGATTGGCCAAGATGATTTGCCAGGCAAGTAACATCCTGATGGTCTCAGGGAAATTTTCTGAACAGCAGCTTTTATCAGGTTATACTCAGCTCTGTGACTGCACAATTCTCTAATTCAATTAAAATGAATGTTCTGGGCATGGATCTATTTTTTTTCCTGTTCTCATAGGCTTTGACCTGATTTCTCAGTTCCAAATAGAAAAAGCTGCTTCCCAAGGAATTATTCAGAGAGTGGTGGGTTCCACTTCTCTGCAAGTGGCTTATAAACTGGGACCCAATGCAGACTTCAGGATCCCAACCAGGTAATGCATTTTGTTATTTGCCTTTATGTATTTTGCAGTATGATTGGGGTGGGGGTGGACAAGATGACCTTTGAGGATCCTTTCCAACACAATGCAATCCATGA
This sequence comes from Pogoniulus pusillus, assembly GCF_015220805.1. Classification (NCBI taxonomy): domain Eukaryota; kingdom Metazoa; phylum Chordata; class Aves; order Piciformes; family Lybiidae; genus Pogoniulus; species Pogoniulus pusillus. The sequence goes on along the minus strand of NC_087288.1, from coordinate 1,945,247 downwards.
ATCTGTGACTTGTTCCTGTCCTCAGCTAGATCACACTCATTTGCAAAGCTTTAGGAAGGGGAAAGAGGAGTTCAAGTTGTTGGGTTTTATTTTCACTGCAACCATCAAACCATAGAATCATTAAGACTGGCAAAAAACTCTAAGATCATTGAGCCCAGCTCTCAACCCAACACCACCACAGCCATTAAACCATATCCTGAAGTGCCATGTCCACAGGCTTCTTGGTCACCACCAGGGATGGTGACTCCCTTACTTCCCTGAGCAGCCCATTCCAATCTCTGACCACTCTTGCAGCAAAGAAATATTTCCTAATGATCAACCTAAAGCTCCCATGGCCATTTCCAGATTAGTTCTGTAACAGCAGGGCCCTTCCACTCCTTTTTACCAATGATACAGCTCAGGCTGATTTGTCTTTAGGAAGTGAAGGCAACATTTACTGATGACTTGAAAACAAATAGGGAGGTGAAGAAAAGATAGGGAGAGTGAGGAAAGGTTTCTCCAGACATGGGCACAGAGAGGACACAGAAGGAGGTTAGATGATGATTGCTTGTAGTTAAGTATGATATTTTGCTTTTTTGGATGACTGATCCATGCACATTCCTGGCTGATTTAAGGGTACTTAATCTGTAAAATATGAAGACTCTTATTAAACATGTCACAGGCAAACTGCATGAGGAGCCAGGACTTAGGAATCTAATCATGTTTGTGCTTTATAGCCCAGACTTGCTGCCAGTGAAGCAGCAGTGACAGTACAGCAGGCTAGAGATGCCTCTGCCAGACATAGGCAAGTCTGGATTCTGGTCTGGCACCTTATGCAATTAAGAATGCCTTTACTTAGCAATTAACTGGCAAGACCTTTAATTGGACTGCTTTTCTGCTAGGAATAATTGGAGTGCAAAATGTTTTGGTTACAGTCCAGTTATCACTGACAACTTGTGCCTGCTGCAGTTCTCCCTGGCTTCTACCTTCCTAGCTACTTGGTTAAGCTAGTTTACAGCTTAACTGGTTGCTTGTGTTGGACTCATGCCTGCTTTCCATCCCAGTGGCAGATCAAGGCTGCTAGAGGGGAATCCAGGCACAGAGAGCAAACATGATCTACATTTCATCAGAAGATGTCGATCCAGCTCAGGCTTCTCAGCTGAGAAACAGTTTGAGCTATAAGAACGATAATATTTTAATCTGTAAGAAAGTTTAAACTCCCTGCTCCAGCTGGCTCCAGTGAGATGCATGCTTGATAGACACAAGCTGTCCCTGGTCAAGCCATGGCCATTGAACCATGGCCCCAAGTGCCGTGTCCACATGGCTCTTGAGCACCTGCAGGGATGGTGACTCCACCACCTAGCTGTGCAGCCTGTTCCAATGCCTGACTACTCTTTCAGGAGTAGTATTTTTCCCCCCTGATACCCAATCTAAACCTTCTCTGTCACAGTTCCAGGCCACTTCCTCTCACGCTGTCACTTGTCTCTAGAAGGAAGAGAACGACATGCACCTGGCTTCAACCTCCTTTCAGAACGTTGCAGGGAGCCATGAGGTCTCTCTTCAATCTCCTGTTCTCCAGACCAAACATCCCCAGATCCCTCAGCTGCTCCTCACCAGAGCTGTTCTCCACATCCCTCACCCCCTTTGCTGCTTTTGTCTGCACATGCTGCAGCACCTCAGTATCTTTCTTGTAGTGGGGCCCCAAAACTGAGCCCTGTCCTCAAGGTGTGGCCTCACCATTGCCGAGCACAGGGGCACAGTCTCTGCTCCTGCTGCCACATTGCTGCTCCAGGCCAGGGGCTGCTGGCTTTCTTGGCCACCTGAGCTGGCTCATGCTCGGATGGCTGCCAACCAGACAATCTTAGCTCCTTTCCAGTGATTTTCAGAAAGGCCTGCACAAAACCTTCACAACGCGTCCCCGTGGGTGGCTCTAAGTGCTGCCGCTTTGGGATGCTGGCGCTCCTGGGAGGCGCTGCAGGAGCTAGCAAGTTCTGCAGAGCACCTCGGGCAGGGCCGAGCACCCCAATGGCACCGGCACGGCTCTGCCGCTCCCCCGGGCGGGCGCTGCGGCAGCCCCTGCCGCGTTTGCCCTGCCGCCCTGTGGCCACACGGGGGCAGAGTCGCTGCCGGCAGGGCCCCCGGCGAGGCGGAGCTGTCCCTGCCCGCGGTGCTGAAACGCCGCCGGCCGCGGGGCTGGCCCGGCCCTGCCCCTCCCCGGGTCACTTGTCGCTAGAGGGGAGGGTCTCGGCCTCACTTACCAGTGGAAGTCCATCTGGCACACGCCCTGTGCCCCCGAGCTGGAGGTGCCCGCTGGGTGGGACTGCCTGCTCCTGCCCAGACCAGATCGTTCCCATGGCACTGCCACGTTAAGGCCAGTGATGAGGATGAAGGAAGGACCAAATCTCTGAGAGAGTCATGAGCAGAAGAGAGTGAGGTTGTGCAGTGAGACTGTGTAGAAGGAGTAGAGAAAAAGGTGAAGCTGGTCTGGATGAAGAGATCATAGAATTGGTTTGGTTGGAAAAGATGACCAAGTCCATCCATTATCTAACCACCGAGGCTGGTGCTAAGCCATCTCCCTCAGCACCACATCTCTGCCTCTTTGAAGCACCTCTAAGGATGGAGATTCAGTCACTTCCTTGAGCAGCCTGTGCCAGACTCTGGAACTCTTCCAGTCAATAAGTTTCTTCTCTAAACCTCCCTTGCTGCAACCTAAGGCAAATTTTTCTCATCCTATCCACTTGTTCCTAGGGAGAAGAGCCCAACCCCCACCTCCCTCCAACCTCCTCCCAGAGAATTGTAGAGAGCAATGAGGTCTCCCCTCAGTCTCCTCCACACTTAAACACCTCCAGTTCCCTCAGCTGCTCCTCCCCAGCCCTGTTCTCCAGACTCTTCCCCAGCTTTGTTGCCTTTCTCTGGACCTGCTCCAACTCCTTGGTGACTTTCCTGTAGTGAGGACCCCAAAACTGACCCCAATACTCAAGGTGTGTCCTCACCACTGCTGAGTACAGAGGGACAATCACTTCCCTGCTCATGCTGGCCACACTGTCGATGATCCAGGCCAGGATGCTGTTGGTTTTCTTGGCCACACTGCTGGCTAGTTCCACCCTCCCTGCCATGGTTAGAATTAGATGATCTTTAAGGTCCCTTCCAACCCAAGCCATTCTATGGATCTATGAACTTGGCAGAGAAAGTGGAATGCCAGGAGGCTGCAGCCAGGCTCTGCTGGATGATGCCCATAACAGGACAAGGGGCAGTGGGTGGAAGCTGAGGCATAGGAAGTTCCGTGGAAACATGAGGAGGAATTTTTTTCTCTGTGAGGGTGACAGAGCACTGGCACAGGCTGCCCAGGGTGGGTTGTGGAGTCTCCCTCTTTGGAGAAACTCAAACCTGCCTGGATGTGTTCCTGTGTGATCTGGTCTAGGAGATCCTGCTCTGGCAGGGGGGTTGGACTGGATGAGCTTTGGAGGTGCCTTCCAGCCCCTGCCATTCTGTGATTCTGTGAATGTCATATGAAGACTGGTTTAAACAATGCCTAACAGTACCACCTGCAGTACTAAACCCAGCTCTGGTGCAAGAACAGGCAGTGGGATTCAGGACCTCCAGAGAGAAATGAGCTAAGGTTTCAGGAGTGGAAGAGATAAAGCTTGTGCAAGAGATCTTAAAGAGTATGAAGGACACAGAAGGCCGTAAAAATCATGCTGTACTGGATCAGGAGCCTAGTAAGAGCCACTGTGTCTGCACAGGGAGTGTCTTCCTGCAGCAGGGAAGAATATATAATCGTGTTGTGTAAGATACAAGCATGGCACAAGGAGGGGTAGGGGACAGTAGTAAACCCTGGAGAGTGCCCAGAAGAGGAGGGAAAGTGCAACGTGCACACATTGACATTTGCAGTGGAGAGGGCAAGATACAAACTGAAAGAAAACAGTGAGAGAGCACAACAAATCAGGTAAAATCCTGTCAGACAAAACCAATGCTAGCAAATCACAGCCTCTCTTCCAGCTTTGAGTATCTTCCCCACACCGTGTGTAACGAGCTAATCTTCAGCTAATCGTTCCCCCTCCTCGGACAGCATCTTTCAGGCTGGTGGGGAAAGAGAAGCCCCAGCAGTCTGGGGAGCTGCTCAGGAAGGTGAAGCTGCAGCTGCCAGGCGTGCTGGGCGCTCACCGAAACCTTGCTGAGGCTGTGTCGCCGCCTGCTGGAGTGTGATCGCACTACAGCTTGGGACAGCAAGCAATAGACCGGGGAAGGGAGGCTTCATCTGGAAGTATTCTCTTACTAAATCAGTAGTCACCAAGCATACAGAACAAGCACTGATTTATTCCACTTTTCTTCTGGTCTTTCTTTTCTCCCCTCCTTAGTTTAACCTCAGGTTCACTAAGGCTGGCTAAATGGCTGCTGAGATAAGATTGATCTGCCACTCAAAAATCATCTTTGTCCAAAATGCCTCATTGCCTGAGAAGTTATTGTAATGAATGCTGGGGACAAGATAGCTCTGCGTGTCCCCATGCTGCAGGAATGCAATCAAACACAACTTGTCCTGAAACGTGGGCAGATGGCAAATAATGTCTTGTTGTCTGCTGGGTTATGACACAGTGATTTTATGAGCCATAGAATAGGAAATAGATTGTTCCTTAGCTATTGCACTGATTCTAATACTCTGGATGCTGTAAATATCGACAGACACACTTGAGATAAAGAGATGACATTGCTGGCTTGCACCGTGGCACAGGCAGCAGTGCTCCTTTGTGCTCCCAGGTCTCACCTCTTATAGGAATTGAAAAAGAATGAAACATTTCAGATTTGCTCCTTGCAAATCTGTGGCAGCTTTGCTCCCTGCTATTTGGAGTCTTGTGGATGAATGTGACAGGACAGGATATTATTTTGTGTGAGTTCTTCCTATGCATTTATTTGTCGGTGAATGATTTTGCTGCCTATTTTCTCCTGGAGTGATGGCTGCTACCTTCACAGAATGGTTCTTTAGAATCACAGAAAAGGATCATCCAGGTTGGAAGAGAGCTCCAAGTTCATCCAGTCGAACCTAGCACCCAGCCCTGTCCAATCAACTAGACCATAGAATCACAGAATCAATCAGGTTGGAAGAGACCTCCAAGCTCTGAGATCCAACCTAGCACCCAGCCCTGTCCAGTCAACCAGACCATGGTAGCAAGTGCCTCATCCAGTCCAACCTAGCACCCAGCCCTGGCCAAGCAACCAAACCGTGGCACTAAGCCCCAGCCAGGCTTGGCTTCAACACCTCCAGCCACACAGACTCCACCACCTCCCTGGGCAGCCTATTCCAATGCCAATCACTCTCTCTGACAACAGCTTCCTCCTAACATCCAGCCTTGCACTGGCCTTGGCACAGCTTGAGGCTGTGTCCCCTTCTTCTGTTGCTGCTTGCCTGGCAGCAGAGCCCAACCCCACCTGGCTACAATCTCCCTTCAAGTAGTTGTGGACAGCAGTGAGGCTTTGTCAGGCTGAACAAGAAAGTGTCTTTGTAAAAGACATTTTTACACCTTCAAACCCAAATTGAATCTTCACTGAGTATTTACCTCTTTGATGATAAAGTCACACTGTGCTGGCTGATTTTGTAAGACTAGTGGTAGGACTTAGAATCACAAAATGTTAGGGATTGGAAGGGGGAAGGGACCTCCAGAGATCATCAGCTCCAAACCCCCTCCCGCCAAAGTAGGATCACCCAGGGCAGGTCACGTAGAAATGCATCTAGATGGGTCTTGAAAGTCTCCAGAGAAGGAGACTCCACAACCTCTCTGGGCAGCCTGCTCCAGGGCTCCAGCACCCTCACAGTACAGAAGGTTCTCTTCATGTTGAGGTGGAACCACCTTGTAGTTACAGTTCCTTGCCCTATCTCTGGACGCCACCAAACAAAGCCTGGCACCTTCATCTTGACACCTACCCCCCAGATATTGCTAGACATTGATCAGATGCCTTCTGAACGAATGAGATGATACTGGAAGGCTTTCATTTCATGGAATCATAGAATCAACCAGGTTGGAAGAGACCTCCAAGCTCATCTAGCCCCACCTAGCACCCAGCCCTGTCCAATCAACTAGACCATGGCACTAAGTGCCCCATCCAGTCTTGAACACCTCCAGAGATGGTGATATGTGCTTCCAAGTTCTGGGTTTGGTTGGTGATTTACTCCATGGGTAAATTTCAATTGGTTGGGGTCCAAATCTAAGCCACAAGAGCCAAGTCACTGCTTTTCATGCCTCTGTGGTGAGATGTGGAGCTTTCCACGACGACTGCACAGCCCATGTCATGCCTGTCCTGTATCTGATCCTCCACAGTGCCATCTATTCCAACGGCCTGCCTGATGAGTATTCCTTTCTGACTACGTTTCGGATGACTGGGGCCACCCTTCAGAAGTACTGGACTATCTGGCAGATCCAGGACTCCTCAGGAAAAGAGCAAGTGGGGGTGAACCTTAACGGCCCAAGGAGAAGCGTTGAGTTCTCTTACAAAGGCGCAGACGGGCACCAGCAGGTCGCATCCTTTCTGCACCTGCCTTTCCTCTTTGACTCCCAGTGGCACAAGCTCATGGTCATTGTGGAAGCAAGCAGCGTCACGCTTTTTATTGACTGCATCAAAATAGAAGCCTTAAACATCAAGCCCAAAGGGAAGATCAGCACTGATGGCTTTGCTGTGCTTGGGAAGCTCAGAAACAACCCTCAAATTTCCGTGCCAGTAAGTACCAAAAATCTTTTCTTGCTGCAAAGAGGTTTTTGGGGTTTACAGGATCTTTGCAATTGAAGGGTTTGGGTTGTTGGGCTTCTTTTTGTCTGTGTGCATTCATCCTCAAAGGTTTCTGCAAGCAGAATTGGCAGAAGGTAACAATTCCACAGCAGGTAAGTACCACCTTTGCTCTTAAACTTACACACATGTAAGTGCAGTGTAAGAGATGATCCAGGTGATGCCTGAGTTTCAGTAGTGACACTTCTCAGCCATCCTAAGAGATGATCCAGGTGGTGCCTGAGTTTCAATAGTGACACTTCTCAGCCATCCTAAGAGATGATCCAGGTGGTGCCTAAGTTTCAATTAGTGACACTTCTCAGCCATCCTAAGAGGTGATCCAGGTGATGCCTGAGTTTCAGTAGTGACACTTCTCAGCCATCCTAAGAGATGATCCAGGTGGTGCCTGAGTTTCAATAGTGACACTTCTCAGCCATCCTAAGAGATGATCCAGGTGGTGCCTGAGTTTCAGTAGTGACACTTCTCATCCATCCTAAGAGGTGATCTAGGTGATGCCTGAGTTTCAATAGTGACACTTCTCAACCATCCTAAGAGATGATCCAGGTGGTGCCTAAGTTTCAATAGTGACACATCTCAACCATCCTAAGAGATGATGCAGGTGATGCCTGAGTTTCAATAGTGACACTTCTCAGCCATCCTAAGATATATATATATATAAATATGTCTATATTAATATATAGCATTATTATATATATATATATATATTTATAGAATTATTATATGTTATTGTTATAGAGGATATCAATTATGTGTTTCCCAGCCTCCATTTCTTTTGCAGCATTCTGGGAGTGCTCTGTTTTATCCTGGAGAATAGGATCAATCTTCTAGGTGCACTGTAATGGATGTCAGCTGAAAAGGGATTGTTTAGTGCTTGTTGTAATTGTGATTGCCTTGGAGAGTAATAGAGCTCCATTAGAAACTGGGTTGGGGTTTGCCTTTGAGCCTCTACAAAGATTTATTCCTCCATTTCTGAGGTGGTTTACAGAGGGCAGACTTTTCTACAGGTTTACAGCTGTGTTTTATCTTTCAGATAACAAAAAAAAAAAGAGAGAGAAAGAGAAAATAGCTCTTTTTATCTACCAGCAGTTCAAATCATCCACTGTAAATGTTAAGCAGTCGCAGGCAGATCATCATTCCAGTCGCGACAAGGAACTTGCTTCCTAAATCATCTGTGGGTTATGGGGAAGTGAGGGCATTCATTTCATACTGCTGCAGATTCACTGCTGTGAGATGAAACAAATTGCCACAGTTTCTGCCACTGCAGAGGCATTAGTAGGACAAGGGAGGTTATTCTTCCCTTACACTCAATACTGGTCAGGCCACACCTTGAGTGCTGTGTCCAGTTCTGGGCTCCTCCATTGCAGAGAGATGTTGAGGTGCTGGAAGGTGTTTGGAGAAGGGCAGCAAGGCTGGGGAGGGGCCTGGAGCAGAGCCCTGTGAGGAGAGGCTGAGGGAGCTGGGGGGGTGCAGCCTGCAGCAGAGGAGGCTCAGGGCAGAGCTCATTGCTGCCTGCAGCTGCCTGCAGGGAGGCTGTAGCCAGGTGGGGTTGGGCTCTGCTGCCAGGCAAGCAGCAACAGAAGAAGGGGACAGAGCCTGAAGCTGTGCCAGGGCAGGTCTAGGCTGGATGTTGTTAGGAAGTTGTTGTCAGAGAGAGTGATTGGCACTGGAATGGGCTGCCCAGGGAGGTGGTGGAGTCTGTGTGGCTGGAGGTGTTGAAGCCAAGCCTGGCTGGGGCACTTAGTGCCATGGTCTGGTTGGTTGGGCAGGGCTGGGTGCTAGGTTGTGCTGGCTGAGCTTGGAGCTCTCTTCCAACCTGCTTGATTCTGTGATTCTATTGCCCTGATTTTCTCATAACAGATGCTAAACACTTTGCTAGAGGCAATCTTTGGTCACTGTTACAAGAAAGGTCTGGATGTGCTGGAGAGTGTCCAGAGAAGGGCCGCGAGGATAAGCAGAGGGCTGCAGCTGCTCTCCTATCAGGACAGACTGAGACAATTGGAGTTATTCAGTCTGGAGAAGAGAAGGCTCTGTGGAGACCTTATTGTGGCCTTCCAGTATCTGAAGGAAGCTACAAGAAAGCTGGGGAGGGACTTTTTAGGGTGTCAAGCAGTGATAGGAGTTGGGGAATGGATCCAAGCTAGAGGAGGAGAGGTTTAGATTAGTCATTAGGAAGAAGTTCTTCGCTGTGAGTGTGGTGAGAGCCTGGTACAAGTTGCCCAGGGAGGTGGTGGAGCTGTGTGCCAGGTTGGACTGGATAATCTTGGAGGTCTCTTCCAACCTGGTTGATTCTGTGCTTCTCTATGATTCTGTGGTTACATACTGATTAAATTTGTGCAGGCAGCCTTAGTTACTGAATTTCCTACTACTGACTGTGTGACTTTTCAGTTTTGATAGTATTTAATGCAATTTTATTTGAACAGGTAAACAGGAAAAGTAGCAACTCTGCCGCTTAATACCACTTCTCTTTTAATCACAAAGAGTTTAGTATTTAACTCACATTTTAAACTGCTTTAGAGACAGTTAGGAACCTTTTTCCCTCTGCAAGAGAGCTTCAGAGGTGATAGAGACTGAGAACTCAAGGTCTCATTGTGCAGCAGGAAACACACTATCACACAGGTGTCATTTCATCCCATCCTTAGGAATCCTCATCTGCAGATTCCAGGTATCCTTTGCTTTTGGTTCTTGCATTGCTGCCCTGCAGTATGAAACCGTAGCACACATTCAGCTCTTTCATATGTGCAGTGTGACATTCAGCCCTTTGTTATTAAGGACTGGGGAAGGCTTTAAAGTGAGAATTAGATAAAGGAGGCAGAGAAATGACTCACAAATAGTGGTGTCTGATAACAGGTGAAAGAAATGAGGCTACTGCTGCTTTTTGTGCTGGAAACCACCATGACTGCAAGGGAAATGGAACAGCAGAGATGGGATAGGGAGGGATTTAGGAGTGGCAGGGCTGAAGCGGTGAAGGTGGAAGCAAAGAAGGAATAAAACTAAACAAACACACTTGTGGATATGTGGGTATCTTACAGCCACCCTAAAGGACTCCAAACTCGAAGCATTTATTAGCTCCAGCAGCCAGGATGCAAGTAAGGCAATGCAAGGATGGTGGTGGGAGAGGGAAGCACCTCAGAAGGGTGTTCTGCCTTCTGTGTCAGTTACAGGTTGGGACTGAAGACAGCAATAAGACATGCCAGGGGGAGTACAGAAGGCAGACAGAAAGCAGTGAGATGTTACATCGTGGGAGGAATGGGGGGGGAGCTACTTTAGTTCAACAGAAGAAGAAGATGAAAGACTCAAAGAAATAAGTGAATGCCTCCACACATCCACTTCTATTTTCAGCTTCTCAGGAAAAAAAAACCCCACATTAGAGCTCTAAGCTGTACAAGAGAAAAACAACACCCAAACTGCTTTCCCCTCCAACTCCTGAGCCATCCATAGTGAAAAAGAATGGAATAGGAGGCTCGAGAACTCTGACCAAACCTCTCGTGAGTGGTTCATAAGGCCCAGTCTTGTTCAGCATCTTTGTGGGTGCCATAGACAGAGGCACTGAGTGCAGCCTCAGCAAGTTTGCTGCCCACACCAAGCTGTGTGGTGCAGCAGCCAGGCTGGAGAGCAGGGATCCATTCAGAGGGACCTGGGCAGGCTGCAGAGGTGGGCACAAGCCAACCTTATGAGGTTCAGCAAGACCAAGTGCAAGGTCCTGCAGCTGGGTCGAGGCAATGCCAAGCACAAATGCAGGCTGGGCAGTGAGTGGCTGGAGAGCAGCCCTGAGGATTAACGACCCTTCGTCTCTTTTACCAGTTCGAAATCCAATGGATGGTGATTCACTGCGACCCTCTCCGACCCCAGCGCGAAGGCTGCGGCGAGCTGCCGACCCGGGTAAGCTCCCTGCTCTGCCTTGCCCTGTTCGTCGCCTGCCAGCAGCATCCCGCAGAACTCTCTCTTTCCCCCCTCCCCCCCGTTTCTGGCCCCAGATGCCTGTTTTCACCATACCTGCCTGGAATTTGGTGCCTTTAGAAACCCATCCTCCCCCCGAGCAGCCTCATTTTAACCCTCCTGTGACTTTCTCCCCCTCCTTTCTTCCCCTCTGCTTGGCTGGGAGAGTCCCCAGAGCTGAGCCTTGCAGGCGGGGGAGGATTCTCGCCGCTGCCGTCCCAGCGGGCAGCCTGACCGGGTGCGGAAAGCCCTCGGTGGGGGGAAGGTGAGGGTCGGTGCCCAGAGCCACAGCAGCAGGGCAAAGGGTTAATAGGCTGCTGGCATTCAGTGCTCTCCTCCCCAGCCTTCTGCCTTCCTCCAATCCCGGAGACCCTCCCCACGGCGGCGGCGAGCAGCCGTGCGGGGCTGCGGCGGGGCTCAGCCTGCGGCGGGGCTCAGCCTGCGGCCGCAGCTCGCTCCCTCCATCGCCATGGCCGGGGCTCTGCTGGGCCCCCTGCCCCTGGGGCTTTTCCTGCAGGTCGTTTGCTTCTGCCTGGCTCAAGTAAGTTTATTCTGACTTGGACTGTCTTTTTCCTCCCTCACAGATAAGCCAGACAGTGATCGAGGTAAGCGGGAGAAAAGGAATGGGGCTCGGTGGGTGCCCAGGTGCGTGTGGAGAGAGGCTGAAGGCTGCTCTCTGCCGGGTCCTGGCACCGACCTGCTGCAGGGTTTTCCATGCTGTTCCCTGTAATAGCTGTAGCTGAACTTGATGCGATGTTGGCAAAGGCCACTGAGGTGTCGGTGGAAGCAAAACGTTTGTTTCACGGGGAAAGGCTGAGAGATGGGGCTGATTAGCCTGGGGAGGAGCAGCCTGCGGGGCGACTCTTCTCTATACCGAGCAGTAGCTAAAGGGAGTGTGAGGAGAATGGAGCCAGACCCTTCTCAGCGGTGTCCAGAGACAGGACAAGGGGCGGTGGGCACAAACTGAAGCACAGGAGGTGCCATGTGAACATCAGTTAAAAAGTCTTGCCTTCGAGAGGGGCAGAGCCCTGGAGCAGGCTGCCTGGTGAGGCTGTGGAGTCTCCTCTGCAGACTTTCAAGCTCACCTGAACATGTTGCTGTGTGCTTTACTCTGGGTGATCCTGCTCTAGCAGGGGGGGTTAGACTGAGTGATCTTCAGAGGTCCTTCCCAAGCCCTGCCATACTTCTGTGAGTTGGCTGCAGGGTGGTAGGTGGCATCCTAGGTGGGTAGGTGGCCCTGGTGAGACCTTGTCTTGAGTACTGAGCTCAGTTTTGGGCTCCCCAGCTGAAGAGGGGCAGGGATCTGCTGGAGAGAGTCCTGCAGAGGGCTGTGAGGATGATGAGGGGACTGAGCACTGCCTGGTGAGGAGAGGCTGGGGGACCTGGGGCTGTTTAGTCTGCAGAAGAGGAGACTGAGAGGGGATTTAATCCATGTCTATAAATCTCTGAGGGCTGGGGGTCAGGACAGGCTCTGCTCACTGCTCCCTGGGACAGGACAAGCAGCAATGGATGGAAGCTGCAGCACAGCAGGTTCCAGCTCAGCACAAGGGAACTTCATGACTGTAAGGGTCCCAGAGCCCTGGCACAGGCTGCCCAGAGAGGTTGTGCAGTCTCCTTGTCTGGAGCCTTTCCAGGCCTGGCTGGATGTGTTGCTGTGTGCCCTGAGCTAGACTGTGTGGTCCTGCTCTGACAAGGGGCTGGACTGGATGATCTCTTTGGGTCCCTTGCAGGCTCCTTACCCAGGATGTTAGCATCCTGTGAGCCTGTGGTTGTGGGAATTACCGTCTGCCCCCGGCTGGATTGCTGCTGGAAGACTGCTGCACGGCTCCTGGAAAGACATCCAGAGCGGCAGCCCTGCGGGGAGCCAGCGGCCAGGCAGAGGGCCCCAGCAGCGCCCGGGTCAGCCTCCTGCTCACAGAGCACCGTTGTGGGGCCATGAGCCGGAGGGAGAACAGAGCCCTCCATTATAGAGAGGGAGGCCTGTGAAAGCATTTCTCCTGCCCCTTGGGAGCCTGGTGCCTTGTGAAAGCACCTCTGTAGCTGCTGCTGCGGTCCTGGGGAGCCAGGGGAAGGCACTGGGCACGGCACTGAAGCTGGGAAAGGGTAGCTTTAAGTTTCCTTTGCTAGCACAGCCTCTCAGGAAGAGTGTCCCCTTTGTGCTGGCTGAGGGAGTGATTAGAGCAGCTTCGGGCATTTCAGTGTTTCATTCACAAAGACCACTCTTTTTTCCCTCTGCCCCCCACCCTGCCATTGTTATATGATAGGTTGGACCATCTTGGAGGTCTCTTCCAACCTGGGTGATTCTATGGCAGTCAGATCCTGCTGGCTTGGGGCAATCAAGAACCTTGTGCCTTGCCTTGGCTCTGCCAGCATCTTGGGATGCAGGAGAGTGGCCGTGCCCAGGGAGGGGAGCAACTTACATCTGTCCTACCCACAAAGGGTCAGCACAACAACACTTAAGATGGGATATAAGGCTTGTGGGTCCTGATGTGTATGGAGTGAGGACACAGCTAACCCATACAAGCTGCTTCCCATGGTGCCAGCCCCACCCAGGATAGGTTACAGGTTTGCCAGACTTTCACTGCTCTTTTTAGAAGGTGGACTTGATGAACCTGGTTAATTATGTGTGATGTGATTCTGTTTTTTCCTTCCTTCTTGTCAGAGAGGTCTCCCTGGTCCACCAGGCCCCCCAGGTCCGCCAGGGCCACCAGGAGTACCCGGTATTGATGGCATTGATGTAAGTGTTCCCCATGCCCTGCCCAGGAGATAGGGAATGCCTTGAGGTGAATCTGCATTATTCTCCCTTGTGTTTGACTGTGGGGAGTTCCAGCTTAGCTGCAGGTACATGCAGGAGCTGATGGGTCTCATATTCTGTAGTGGACTGGGGTAGCCTTTCAGCTCCTCTCTCATGTGGAAAGCAGAGGATCATTTATTTCATGTAATCAGTGTCATATGCTGTGGTTGTTTGTCTTAAATGGGCTGTGGGGCTTTTATAATTCCAATCTCCAGAGGGGCTACATAACATCATGCATATTAAAGTATGATAAGGATTTGTGGTGTTATTCCTGATGGGATCTTTCCCCCCAACTCCTGTCAGAAGCTTCTCTTAGCCTATGCCAGCGACCAAGTACATTTGACATTCCTTTTCCCACAGTATGAATCAGTTTGAGATTCTTCCTGACAAGTCTCTAGATCAGTGTTTTCCATGAGGGACCATAAAATCTTGCTGTGGCTCTGAATAATGCTTTTCATGTCTTGTTAGGGGGAGAGAGGTCCAAATGGTCCCCCTGGCCCACCGGTAAGTGATTTCAGCTACTTTGCCTTTGCTCCTGTGAGAGAAGAGGTTTTGAGCTTTGTTTCTGATTCCCTCTTTCAAACATTCTTAACTGTGTCTGTTTAAATCCCTAAGGGTCCAGAGGGGGATGCAGGCAAACCAGGATCCCCTGGGCTGCCTGGGCAGCCAGGAGCTGATGTGAGTACAGTTGGTTTTCTGGTGTTTCCTCCTGGTTGGCTGGTTGATATTATGTATTTATTCATTTTAAGGAATAATACTTGGATTGAGACTATTTCTTTAAGAAGCTCAACCTTGCTTTGAGGTTTCTGGCTTCCTCTCAGCTGCCACTGAATGCCTGTGGTGTTGCAATGGAGCAGGAGCTTTACTCCAAAGCTGAAAGATGCTCTTGGAGCAGTGTAGCCACACTGAGGTGTGATGGCTTGGGAGTTACCTGCCCCCCTCCAACACTTACTAAATCACCCAGACTAGACTCAGCCATCTGGAAGCTAAGGAATGAAGCTTTTTTTGCAGCTTAGCACAATGTCCAAAGAGATACACAGAAATATTTGCAGTTACATACAAGTTAAAAGTAATACAGAAACACAGCCTCCCTCCCAGACAGCCCCAGGAGGGCTCCCAACCCAAACCTCCTCCTCACTGCCTCTTTCCCTCCCTTCAGAGATAACCAGATCAACCCATGTACATCTCACGTGATAAATCTGGAGAGATCTGAGGTGAAATGTCAAGAAAAAAAAAAGATGACAAGGAGGATAGAGGGGAAAAAAGGTTAGGTGGAATTAGAGAGTTGAGGCAGAGGCAACCACACAGACCCACACCGGCAGAGAGAAGGAACAGAACTGAAAGCTGAGAAGTGTGTGAGAAGTGAGGGTCTTAGCTATATTTTGACTAGACTCATAGAATCAAGCAGGTGGAAGAGAGCTCCAAGATCAGCCAGCACAACCTAGCACCCAGCCCTGTCCAAGCAACCAGACCATGGCACTAAGTGCCCCAGCCAGGCTTGGCTTCAACACCTCCAGCCACACAGACTCCACCACCTCCCTGGGCAGCCCATTCCAATGCCAATCACTCTCTCTGACAACAACTTCCTCCTAACATCCAGCCTAGAGCTCCCCTGGCACAGCTTGAGACTGTGTCCCCTCGTTCTGGAATGCTAAACCAGAGTCTTTCCAGTGCTTGTAAAGTCATGGAAAGAACATAGGTAGCTAGGAGTACTCTCAGGCACCCTCTCTGTGAAGAACTTCCTCCTAACATCCAGCCTAGACCTTCCCCAGACTAGTGGCATTTCTCAGCAGAAA
This sequence comes from Pogoniulus pusillus, assembly GCF_015220805.1. Lineage (NCBI taxonomy): Eukaryota > Metazoa > Chordata > Aves > Piciformes > Lybiidae > Pogoniulus > Pogoniulus pusillus. The sequence goes on along the minus strand of NC_087288.1, from coordinate 1,929,968 downwards.
AATGAGTGATGTAAGTTACTGATGTTGGGTTTTTGGAGTTTTTACCTTTCTTTCTTCTCACAGCTAAGGATTTAACTTCTCTGAGTAAAATATTCTAATTAGCCTCAAACCAGCACATGAGAGCAGCCTGAGCAGCAGCTGAGGAGCAGCACAGGGCTGGTGGGGTGCTGCCAGCCTTCTCTGGAGGAAGCGTTGGACCACCCTGCTGCAGGGAGGAGGCCCTGCTGTGTCCTCCCTGCACACCCACTGTGTACCCACCTCCTAATTGGGGTTTTAGATTTACAATGCCTTCTTCCACTTCTAATTGCTGAGCCCCTTCTGACTTTTGCCATCTCCTTTTGTTTTTGGTGTCAGGTTTAATAGACTGAGTAAGGACACTGTACAGTAATTGCCTGTAATGATCTTGTGGAGGAAAGAGCAATATAGCTGGGGAAAAGGTGGGTAAGAGGGACAAAGGATACAAACCAAGGGAAGAAGGATGCAATGTGTTCAGTTTGTGGTTCAGCAGTGAGCAGCACACATCGCGGGCACTGATGCTTGTCACCATGGGCAGTTTCTAGGTGCACATGGAAGCAGACCTTTGAACTGTGAGTCTGCTGCACTTACTCCTCTCCTTCCGTGGCTGCTTTAGAGTATGATTTGTTGTGACTCAGAAAAGCACATTACCTCTGCATGAACGTTGTCTGCTTTGCTGCCACAGGGGTTTACAGGACCTGACGGCTCACGCGGAGCGCCGGGACCAAAAGGACAGAAGGTAAGAACACAATTCTGCATGGAAGGATGGGATTTTATTCCACTCCATTCCATCAGGATTTTTCACAGAATCAGGGAATCAATCAGGCTGGAAAAGACCTTCTAGATCATCAAGTCCAACCTATCACCTAACGTTTTCTATTCATCTAAACCATAGCACCAAGTGCCTCATGCAGCCTCCTTTTAAACACCTCCAGGGATGGGGACTCCACCGTCTCCCCAGGCAGCCCATTCCAATGCCAATCACTCTTGCTGTGAAGAACTTCTTCCTAACATCCTGTCTAAACCTGCTCTGGCACAGTGTGAGGCTGTGTCCTCTTCTTCTGTCACTGGGTGTCTGGGGGAAGAGCCCAACCCCACCTGGCTACAGCCTCCTTTCAGGTAGTTGTAGACAGCGATAAGGTCCTCCCTGAGCTTCCTCTTCTCCAGGCAGCTGATTTGGAGCTCACAGTCAATTCACTGACTGCAGTGAGAGCTGAAATCCCCTCAGCACCATTTCAAGAATTTGAGAAATCTTGTTTGCAGTGGACATTCCTAGCTAAGTGTCCCCAGTAAGAACAGCTGCTCCCCCACAGCCACCGCTGGCTCTGCGGGAGGATGCTCTGCACAGCAGGCAGCTGCTGAGTGCACACAGCCCGGCAGGGGCTACCTGCCAGGTACTGCCTGTGGCTCTGCCAGGGAAGGCAAAGGGAAACCAGCAGCCAGAAAACTTCTCTGCCTTCCTCCCCAGACACCAGGCCTGGGGTGAAGAGAGGCTGGCCCACATGCCCAGCTCTGGTACCTCTGTGATGCCTCCTGTATGTGTTTATCCAACTAATGAGATGCTGCAGCCTTGCTTGCACTATTAAAGCCTCTCCAGAACACAGAACTACTGAGCCCTTTTCATGCAGCACAGAGCAGCTTCCACTGGCACAGTCAATGGTGGCATCACACTGGTGACATTAGGGCTGAGCAGCTTCAGAAGTGAGGAGGCTCTTCCCATTTGCTGTACTCTTATTAACACAGAGCTGTTGGAGCAAGTCCAAAGGAGAGCCATGAAGATGATCCAAGGGCTGGAGCAGCTCTGCTGTGAGGATAGGCTGCAGGATCTGGGGGTGTTCAGCCTGGAGAAGAGTCTGGAGGAGCTTTACAGCTGCCTTCCAATCCCTGAAGGGAGCCTATAGCAAGGCTTCAGAGGGACTTCCCATGAGGCTGTCTAGAGACAGGCCAAGGGGGAATGGTCTGAAGCTGAGGCACAGCATGATTAGATTGGAGCTGAGGAAGAAGTTTTTCAGTATGAGGGTGGTGAGACTCTAGAATGGGCTGCCCAGGGAGGCTGTGGCTGCTTCCTCCCTGGGGGTGTTCAAGGCCAGGTTGGATGAGACCTTGAGCAGCCAAGTCTAGTTGAGAGGTGTCCTTGCCCATGGAGGAGAGGTTAGAGTAGATGATCTCTGAGGTCACTTCCAACCTCAGCCATTCTAGGACTCTGTGATAATTATGTCATAGTGACAGTGAAAACCAGGACAGTGAAACCTGACTTCAGCAGCAGCCAGACCAGTAAATCCCACATCAGCAGGCAGAGCAGGCAGCGTGTTTGGCCCATACATTCTGTGAGGAGAAAAGGTCTAGGGCTGTGTCTCTTCAATATTGAGTGAGAGCCTCTTCAGGTGTGCTGCATACATAGGTTGCTTCTTGCACCTCTTGTAAGACTCCTTTCTCCTCTTACAGGGTGAGCCAGGACTGCCAGGTGCTCGTGGCCTGCCGGTAAGTGATGTGTTTAGGACACAAGGAGGCTTTTTAGGCCTTAAGCATCAAGGGAAAAGCATTTTTCTGGTATAGGTATGTTTGAGATGGGTTTCCTCCCCCCCAGGCTCAGTGGGGATCCCCTTTGGACAAGCTCAGTGGGGTCTGCCTTTGGACAAGCTCAGTGGGGTCTGCCTGTGGACAAGCTCAGTGGGGATCCCCTTTGGACAAGCTCAGTGGGGATCTCCTTTAGACAAGCTCAGTGGGGATCTCCTTTGGACAAGCTCAGTGGGGATCTCCTTTAGACAAGCTCAGTGGGGATCTCCTTTGGACAAGCTCAGTGGGGATCCCCTTTGGACAAGCTCAGTGGGGATCTCCTTTAGACAAGCTCAGTGGGGATCTCCTTTGGACAAGCTCAGTGGGGATCTCCTTTAGACAAGCTCAGTGGGGTCTGCCTGTGGACAAGCTCAGTGGGGTCTGCCTGTGGACAAGCTCAGTGGGGTCTGCCTTTGGACAAGCTCAGTGGGGTCTGCCTGTGGACAAGCTCAGTGGGGTCTGCCTGTGGACAAGCTCAGTGGGGTCTGCCTGTGGACAAGCTCAGTGGGGATCCCCTTTGGACAAGCTCAGTGGGGATCTCCTTTGGACAAGCTCAGTGGGGTCTGCCTTTGGACAAGCTCAGTGGGGATCTCCTTTGGACAAGCTCAGTGGGGATCCCCTTTGGACAAGCTCAGTGGGGTCTGCCTTTGGACAAGCTCAGTGGGGTCTGCCTGTGGACAAGCTCAGTGGGGATCCCCTTTGGACAAGCTCAGTGGGGTCTGCCTGTGGACAAGCTCAGTGGGGATCCCCTTTGGACAAGCTCAGTGGGGATCCCCTTTGGACAAGCTCAGTGGGGATCTCCTTTAGACAAGCTCAGTGGGGATCTCCTTTGGACAAGCTCAGTGGGGATCTCCTTTAGACAAGCTCAGTGGGGATCTCCTTTGGACAAGCTCAGTGGGGATCCCCTTTGGACAAGCTCAGTGGGGATCTCCTTTAGACAAGCTCAGTGGGGATCTCCTTTGGACAAGCTCAGTGGGGATCTCCTTTAGACAAGCTCAGTGGGGTCTGCCTGTGGACAAGCTCAGTGGGGTCTGCCTGTGGACAAGCTCAGTGGGGTCTGCCTTTGGACAAGCTCAGTGGGGTCTGCCTGTGGACAAGCTCAGTGGGGTCTGCCTGTGGACAAGCTCAGTGGGGTCTGCCTGTGGACAAGCTCAGTGGGGTCTGCCTGTGGACAAGCTCAGTGGGGATCCCCTTTGGACAAGCTCAGTGGGGATCTCCTTTGGACAAGCTCAGTGGGGTCTGCCTTTGGACAAGCTCAGTGGGGATCTCCTTTGGACAAGCTCAGTGGGGATCCCCTTTGGACAAGCTCAGTGGGGTCTGCCTTTGGACAAGCTCAGTGGGGTCTGCCTGTGGACAAGCTCAGTGGGGATCCCCTTTGGACAAGCTCAGTGGGGTCTGCCTGTGGACAAGCTCAGTGGGGATCCCCTTTGGACAAGCTCAGTGGGGATCTCCTTTGGACAAGCTCAGTGGGGATCTCCTTTGGACAAGCTCAGTGGGGATCTCCTTTGGACAAGCTCAGTGGGGATCCCCTTTGGACAAGCTCAGTGGGGTCTGCCTTTGGACAAGCTCAGTGGGGATCTCCTTTGGACAAGCTCAGTGGGGATCTCCTTTGGACAAGCTCAGTGGGGATCTCCTTTGGACAAGCTCAGTGGGGATCTCCTTTGGACAAGCTCAGTGGGGATCTCCTTTGGATAAGCTCAGTAGGAATCTCCTTTGGACAAGCTCAGTGGGGTCTGCCTTTGGACAAGCTCAGTGGGGATCTCCTTTGGACAAGCTCAGTGGGGATCTCCTTTGGACAAGCTCAGTGGGGATCTCCTTTGGATAAGCTCAGTGGGGATCTCCTTTGAACAAGCTCAGTGGGGATCCCCTTTGGACAAGCTCAGTGGGGATCTCCTTTGGATAAGCTCAGTAGGAATCTCCTTTGGACAAGCTCAGTGGGGTCTGCCTTTGGACAAGCTCAGTGGGGTCTGCCTTTGGACAAGCTCAGTGGGGTCTGCCTTTGGACAAGCTCAGTGGGGTCTGCCTTTGGACAAGCTCAGTGGGGTCTGCCTTTGGACAAGCTCAGTGGGGATCTCCTTTGGACAAGCTCAGTAGGGATCTCCTTTGGAGTTATTCTGCCTCTGCTTAATCAGCAACTGAAACTTGTGCTTAAAGGTGAACTGGCAGGAATATTCATAGTGAGGAAATGAGAACTCTCAGGTGTTTGAAGGAAAAGAAAAGGTGGATATATTTAGTCACTTTGTGTCATTACCCTTGTGATTGCTAAGGTTAAGGTTAATCCTTGGGCCTGACACATTAGCAAGAAGCCTGGTGTTGGATTTGTAGCTCTGTGGTTGCTAACCCATACAGGCTGAACCACTGGGGAAAGGTCAATGCTCAGCATAAATCTCTTTGAGGAATCCCACTTACACAGGCCTGCCTTGTGAGGAATGGCTTTCAGCTGCTGAAGAACCAGAGCAGTGAAGGGGAGATTCTCAGCATGGCCAACACAAGTCATCTCACCTTTAGTGAGATCAGATTTAGAGTAATGAAACCTAATTAAACCCCAAAAAGGGTAGAAGTATTAGTGCTGGAGGGTGAGGGTTCCAAATCCCAGCTTCAGAGACCTTTTGAGAAGCTCTTACTATCATCATGAAGTAAAAGAGCTGCCTAACCTTTGCAGGTCTTGGTTTGATTTATGAGACCTCCTTTATTACACAGTGAGCACACTTAGGAGTCTGCCTGCTGGCTGCATGATTAATTAGCTGTTTAGGTGTAATTATGCACTGCTTTGAATTCAATTAGTGGCCTTTGCAAGTGGAGTAGTCTCTGGATGGTTATCCAAAGACTTCATTTCTCACCCAAAAAAAAAACCAACCCAACAAACCACCAAACCCAACCCCTTGCTGAAGTTGTTGAAGTGCTCAATGCAAATAGGAAGTCAAGAAGCTGCCATCAACATTAATTAGTTTTAAATGATTATCTCTGCTTCTTTCAAGCTCAATGAATTCTGATGGAGTTTCACTTTGTTCTTCAATAAATTCTAAATTCTCCCTCTTCAATACATTCTGATGGAATTTGTTAGCCAAATTAGGACTTCAGGGTAATGGAAAGAGAGAAGTTTTATATGTTGGATCTGCTTTCCTGCTTCTGTCACTGTTTCTTCCTCAGAATGTAGCCTGGCAACCTCTAGTTACCTCCTTTTACTCTCCCTTTCATCTACTTTTCCTTGCTTCATCACTTAGTTTTAATTCAGTCACTAAGTTTTAACTCTCTTTGTCTCATCTTTTGTGGATAGTGTCTCTGACAACAGATGCAAAATTAACACAGTGCTTCTAATTAATTCAAGTCATTTACCACCAAAAGGTGCTGATGTCTCTGACCTGGCCCCGGCCAGTGCACCTGGGTCTGCTCCATGCAGTGCACCTATTGTGCTCTTCAGTCCAGGCTGCCTCTTAAGCTCTGTTAGCTGCCATACTGCAGGTGTTTCATGGAGCTGACTTGTGAGTAGTGTTCTCTATATTTAATGGCAGAGTATCATAGAATCAACCAGAGACCTCCAAGCTCATCCAGCCCAACCTAGCACCCAGCCCTGGCCAACCAACCAGACCATGGCACTAAGTGCCCCAGCCAGGCTTGGCTTCAACACCTCCAGCCACACAGACTCCACCACCTCCCTGGGCAGCCCATTCCAATGCCAATCACTCTCTCTGACAACAACTTCCTAACAACATCCAGCCTAGACCTGCCCTGGCACAGCTTGAGGCTGTGTCCCCTTCTTCTGGTGCTGCTTGCCTGGCAGCAGAGCCCAACCCCACCTGGCTACAGCCTCCCTGCAGGCAGCTGCAGACAGCAATGAGCTCTGTCCTGAGCCTCCTCTTCTGCAGGCTGCACCCCCCCAGCTCCTGCAGCCTCTCCCCACAGGGCTGTGCTCCAGGCCTCTTACCAGCTTCATCACCCTTCTCTGGACAGCTTCCAGCACCTCAACATCTTTAAAGGCCAGCTGCTGCACAGGTTGCCCAGGGAGCTGGTTGAGACCTCATCCCTGGAGATATTCAAGGTGAGGCTCCACAGGGCTCTGGGCAACCTGATCTAATGGAGGATGTCCCTGCTGGCTGCAGAGGGGCTTGCAGTGGATGGCCTTTGGAGGTCTCTCCCAGCCCAGAGTATTCTGTGATTGAAATCCTGGCTTGTGACTCTGTGCTGGATGGCAGCAGGTCTGCACTGAGGGTGTGGAGGTGCTTCCTGGTCCCTGAACCAGGTGATTCCATGCTGTGGGCTTCATGTGCTCTCTGGGCCAGATAAGCACTTCCAAAGCAGGCAGCAGACAGCTAAGGGTGTAAGGTTCAGTCCCAGGCTTCAGTGGAGAGGTTTCCGCTCTTAGGATCCAGCCAGAGGCAGGAGCATAGGCAGCTGCTTGGGTTCATTGACTGCTCTGTGTAGATCCTTACTGCCTGATTGCCCTGGAGCTCTCACCTCCACAGCTTGGTCTCATACAAGGAGTTATGGCCAGCAAGGTGGAGCAGCTGGGTGACAGGGAGGCATGGATTGCCCCTGAGTCTTGGAGCCCTGATTAGGAGAGTGAGGAGAAGCAGTGGAGTGGGCAGAGGGGAGGACTGGCTCCTCCTAGGGCTGTGTAGGGGCTGGACACAGCAGATGTGACTTCTTCTTTTGATATCATTGACTTTCCCTGCTGCTATTAGGGGCATGTTAGCAAGGGGGACTCTAATGAGAACCTGCAAGGAATTGGTTTCCTTCTTTCAGAGGCAGGTGATGGAATATGAGGTGTGGGATTCAGTTTGGTTTATATGGTCATGGATACAGATAGAGAGACATGGGTAATATATATATATATATGTCTAGGTGTGGATGGTAGTAATGAATTGCAGCAAGGGAGTGCTAAGCTCAAAGGCTTTCTGTAGGGTCTGCAAGGTGAGAAGATTACTTTCTGCTGTCTATTCAATGGTTAAAATGGAAGGGCTGGTAAGTGCCTGCAATATTCCCTGCCATGTACCAAGTTTGCCAAAGGCAGCCTCACTCCTGCTGTGATGTTCTGTGGCTTGTAGGCTCCCCTCAGCCCAGGTGCTTTGTTACATCAAACCTCCCGAGGATTTCAGCCTGTTTGTGAGTTTAGACACACAACAGTGATGCTGTCCAGCAGAAAATTGCCCATTTGCTTTAGTGATGCATGACTGAGGCATCTCTTTTCTTACTGTGTGAAGGGAGTGAATTGTCCACGCAGCCAGAATCTTGTTTGTGTCTTGAGCACTTCTCATTACAATGATTCAGAGGAATACTAACTAAAGAAAACATCAACAGGAGCAGTTTGGCTCTTTCTGATTCAGTAATCATCTTTTTAATGGATTTAGACCTTAGGGAAGCACTGCTAAAAGAAAAAAAAATCTGAATCAAATAAACCTCTTTTATTAACAATTTAAATGCTTTGTTAGGTGGAAGTGCTCATAGCATAGATGTGTTTGTGTGGTGCTTGGTAATCAGCTAAACCTCCAAGGCTTTAATGTCTCCATTCCTTTGTCCTTGTAAATAAGTGTAACTGAATGCATCGCCCTGCAGCAGCCTTTAAGAGTTGGGTTGTTCTCTGGATATTGATTTCTCCTCAATCACAAAATTGATATTTAGCATCAGTTAAAGAAATCTCCACACTGATTTTGCAGGATCAAACTTCAGGTGTTGAGTAAGTGTAACCGACTGCATTGCCTTGCAGTGGCATTTCATAGTTGGATTCTTCTCCAGATATTGATCTCCCCCCATAATAAAATTGATATTTAGCATCAGTTAAAGAAATCTCCAAACTGGTTTTGCTGTACCAAACTTGAGGTGTTGAGTAAGTGTAACTGATGCATTGCCCTGCAGTGGCATTTCATAGTTGGATTCTTCTCCAAATATTGATCTCCCCCCATAATAAAATTGATATTTAGCATCAGTTAAAGAAATCTCCAAACTGGTTTTGCTGTATCAAACTTCAGGTGTTGAGTAAGTGTAACCAATTGCATTGCCTTGCAGTGGCATTAATAATTGGATTGTTCTCTGGATATTGATCTTCCCCCCATAATAAAATTGATATTTAACATCAGTTAAAGACATCTCCAAAGTGATTTTGCAGTAGGAAACTTCAGGTGTGTGTTAAGTAAGTGTAACTGACTGCATTGCCTTGCAGTGGCATTAATAATTGGATTGTTCTCTGGATATTGATTTCTCCTCAATCATAACACTGATACTTAGCATCAGTTAAAGAAATCTCCAAAGTGATTTTGCAGGATCAAACTTCAGGTGTTGAGTAAGTGTAACTGGTGCATTGCCTTGCAGTGGCATTTCATAGTTGGATTGTTCTCCAGATATTGATTTCCCCCCCCCCATAATAAAATTGATATTTAACATCAGTTAAAGACATCTCCAAACTGATTTTGCAGTATGAAGCTTCAGGTGTGTGTTAAGTAAGTGTAACTGACTGCATTGCCTTGCAGTGGCATTTCATAGTTGGATATTGATTTTTTTCCCCAATAATAAAATTGATATTTAGCATCAGTTAAGAAAAAAATAATTCCAGACTGATTTTGCAGGGTCAAACTTCAGGTTTTTAGTGCTCTTAAAATCCCATCTACTCTCTTCTTAGCAGAAAGCTTGATTAGGTGTGGAACACTCCCCACAGTTCTGACCTCTTTTATTTGCTGTTTCACAGGGCAAAGGTCTTCTTGGACCAGCTGTAAGTATCAAGTTTTACATCTCCTAAATCTGCTGCTTAATGAATCTGTTTGGATGTTATGGCTGTATCTATTTGGATATAATGGAGCTGTTCTGCTGTAATGAAAGGTAATTGAGTGAACAAAGAGGCTGTCTTCATCCTCTGTGCCCTCTTCAGCTCCTACTGAGTTTGCTTAGAATCACAGAATCAACCAGGTTGGAAGAGACCTCCAAGCTCATCCAGTCCAACCTAACCCCCAGCCCTATCCAATCAACCAGACCATGGCACTAAGTGCCTCATCCAGGCTTTTCTGGAACACCTCCAGGGACAGTGCCTTCACCACCTCCCTGGGTGGTTACCCTGCTTGTGGTAAATGGTGTAAGAATACAGGTGTCTGAAGGCACAGCTGGCTTGAGAGGACTGCATCTTCTCACTCCTTGGCTGCTGCTTGTAGAGGTGGTGTGTGGCTTAAAAAGGCTGTTTCCCTTGGTCGTTACAGGGTCCAGCTGGAGCTGCAGGGCTTCCTGGGGAAGTAGGTCGTGCTGGCCCACCCGTAAGTACTGCCAGGGCTGCTAAGAGCGCAGGTTTAGTCAGCTGCTAGAACGAGGTGAATCCTTCCTGTGCCATCCGAACACTGCTTGGGTTGCAGCCGTGCTGGACAATGTGTTCCTGCCTCTGCAGTGCTCACTGCGAGAGGAAAGGTGTGCTTGGAGGAGTGGTGAATAGCACAGGCAGGGTCACGCCTTAGATGAGAGTTGGATGTCTTATAGTGTCCCATGCTCTACTTCTCCTCCTCTCCATACTCAACTCCTCCCTGCCACCACACTGCACTCCTTCTCCCCCTCCCCACACTCCACTCCTCCTTCTCCCTCTCCCCACACTCCACTCCTTCTCCCTCTCCCCACACTCCACTCCACTTCTTCTCCCCCTCCCCACACTCCACTTCTTCTCCCCCTCCCCACACTCCACTTCTTCTCCCCCTCCCCACACTCCACTTCTTCTCCCCCTCCCCACACTCCACTTCTTCTCCCCCCTCCCCACACTCCACTTCTTCTCCCCCTCCCCACACTCCACTTGTCCTCTCCCTCCCCACCCTGCTCTCCCTCCCCACACCCCACTCCTTCCTCTCCTCTCACCCCACTCCTTCTTCTCCTCCCTTCCACACTCTGCTTCTTGTACTCTGCCAAGATGTGCTCAGCATATTTGTTTGGACTCTTGATGGTCTCTGTCAGAATATTGGATTGATTTTTTTTTACATTTTTCCCCCCTCCCTTTAGATTTTTTTTTCCCCCTCTCTTTACATTTTTCCCCTCCCTTTAGGGATTTTTTTCTCCTCACTTTAGAGATATTTTCCCCTCCCTTCAGAGATTTTTTTCCCTTTCCTTTAGAGATTTTTTTTACCCTCCCTTTAGAGATTTTTCCCCCCTCCCTTTAGAGATTTTTTCCCCCTCCCTTTAGAGATTTTTTTCCCCCTCCCTTTAGAGATTTTTTTCCCCCTCCCTTTAGAGAATTTTTTCCCCCTCCCTTTAGAGATTTTCCCCCCTCCCTTTAGAGATTTTTCCCCCCTCCCTTTAGAGATTTTTCCCCCCTCCCTTTAGAGATTTTTCCCCCCTCCCTTTAGAGATTTTTTCCCCCTCCCTTTAGAGATTTTTTCCCCCTCCCTTTAGAGATTTTTCCCCCTCCCTTTAGAGATTTTTTTCCCCCTCCCTTTAGAGAATTTTTTCCCCCTCCCTTTAGAGAATTTTTTCCCCCTCCCTTTAGAGATTTTTCCCCCTCCCTTTAGAGATTTTTTCCCCCTCCCTTTAGAGATTTTTTTCCCCCTCCCTTTAGAGATTTTTCCCCCTCCCTTTAGATTTTTTCCCCCCTCCCTTTAGAGATTTTTTTTCCCCCTCCCTTTAGAGATTTTTTCCCCCTCCCTTTAGAGATTTTTTCCCCCCTCCCTTTAGAGATTTTTCCCCCCTCCCTTTAGAGATTTTTTCCCCCCTCCCTTTAGAGATTTTTTCCCCCCTCCCTTTAGAGATTTTTCCCCCCTCCCTTTAGAGATTTTTTCCCCCCTCCCTTTAGAGATTTTTTCCCCCCTCCCTTTAGAGATTTTTCCCCCTCCCTTTAGAGATTTTTTCCCCCTCCCTTTAGAGATTTTTCCCCCTCCCTTTAGAGATTTTCCCCCCCCTCCCTTTAGATTTTTCTTTCCATTTTGTGCCCTTTTTTATGTCATATGTTATTGTAGTGGACCCTCTTCCACAACAGGGCTCTGATTCCACTCAAAACCAGCTTCTCCCATTCTACTGTGGGACCTTTGTGTGGGTTGATGCTTGCCTCCCCTGTCCTTCTGTAGCTGCTTGACTTCTCACTGTGGCTATGTTGTAGGAATATGTAACTGCTGCTTCTCATTATTATTGTCCTGAACCCAGACAATTATTTTATCCCTTTTTAGGGAGATCAAGGCAAAAGAGGCCCCCCAGGGCCACCAGGACCACCAGGTCCTCGGGTAAGCAATTGCCTTTAATATGTACTAATCTCTGAATGCAGAATTGCTGCTGCTTGAACAAAACGTCTCCTCCAGTCCTCCAGCTGCATACTGACCTTAGGATTTCAGCAAGGCTGTGTCATAGAGCAGGGAATTGCTTCTCCAGCCTGCACAGCCCCAACTCTTTCAGTCTGTGCTCACAGCAGAGCTGCTGCAGCCTCTGAGCATCCTCCTGGCCCTGCTCTGGACACTCTCCAGCATCTCCACAGTCCTCTTGTCCCAGGGGCTCCAGAACTGGATGCAGGACTCCAGGTGGGGTCTCAGCAGAGTGCAGCTGAGGGAGAGAATCACCTCCCTGGCCCTGCTGGCCACACTGCTGCTGCTGCAGCCCAGGCTCTGCTTGGCTTTCTGGGCTGCAAGTGCACACTGCTGGCTCCTGTTGAGCTTCTCATCTAGCAGCACCCCCAAGTCCCTCTGCTCAGGGCTGCTCTCCAGCCACTCACTGCTTAACAGAGCAGGATGTTGCAGCCACACAGGAGGTTGGGTGCTGTGAAGTGCAAACCAGTGGCAAATAAACCCATGCTGAGCAATCTGTCAGAGCTGCACTGACCCCAAATCCGTGTGCTTTATCTCTGCCATGGTCCTTGTTTCCACACCAATTCCCAGAGGCATTGTAAAATGTGAGAGTGTTAAAGCTGAGAAGAGTATTTTCTGCCTAACCACAGAATGCCAAGGGGTGTAGGGCACCTCCAGAGTCCAACCCACCTGCCAAAGACCTGCTTCTTTCTCTTGTACTGACTTGGATTAATTTCATTTGATTTAGGGCACAATTGGCCTGCAAGATGGTGACCCACTGGTAAGGTAGTCTCCATGCTGGCTTTATATTCAGAGTCATCTCAGATGACCTCATTGAGCCTCTCTGGTTTTAACCTTGTGGATGCTTTTCCAGTGTCCCAGTGCTTGTCCACCTGGGCGCCCAGGACATGCTGGCTTGATGGGAATGAAGGTAAGAGGATCTGGTTTGTTCAGAGATCTTAGAACATAGAATGGTTTAGGTTGGAAAGGACCTCAAAACTCAGCCAGTTCAAACCCTCAGCCATAGGCAGGGACACCTCTCACTAGAACAGGTTGGTCAAGACCTCACCTAACCTGGCCTTGAACACCTCCAGGGAGGTTGTGGAGCACACAAACACCCAATGTGATTAAAGATCACATTGAGTGCTTGTGTACTCCACAACCTCCCTGGGCAACCTGTGCCAGTGTCTCACCACCCTCACTAACATCTAGTTTGAATCTCCCCCCTGCCAGTTTAAACCCATTCCTCCTCATCCTGTCCTTACAACACTTTCAACCTGTCATTACAAGACCCACACCACCAGGGAAGGTGATTCCTGGCTCGACCAAATGGCAGTTTGCTGCTAATTCCACTTTGCAGCAGTGTTGGTTGCTTAGAGTTGTTTCAACTCTTGACTGCCAAAACAGCCTCACCTTGGTGAAAGTCTCTTACTGCTGCTGTAATCTTCAGGATGAAACTTAGGTATGGTTCTGAGAGGGTTAGAGTGAGTGAAGGATTGATTCCTTCACTTGCTGAGCCATTTGTTGTCTGACTCTAGAAACTCCAAATGCTCTTCCAAAGTTTGAGTTGGATGAGACCTTAAAGATCATCTCCTTCCAACTGCCCCAGCCAAGGACACCTCCCACCAGCCCAGGTTGCTCAGTGCCTCATCCAATCTGGCCTTGAACACCTCCAGGGAGGTTGTGGAGCACAGAAGCACCCAATGTGGTCTTTGATCACATTGGGTGCTTCTGTGCTCCACAACCTCCCTGGGCAACCTGTGCCAGTGTCTCACCACCCTCACTACAAGGAATTTCTTTGTCATTTCCAGTTATCACCTTCTGCTAGCTCAGGTTGCTCAAGGACTCTTTCAACTCATGCCTTGAACACCTTTGGGATGTTCTGGGATATCCTGGGGACATCCACGACCTCCCTTGACATATTGTTAAGGGATAACAGAAGAAGAAATACTAACCTGAGTAGAAACAGAGCTTTATTATATCCAGGCTCTCAGATGGTATCTGATGTGTGGTGGGAAGCAGTGATCAATGAAGGTAGTTCTGAGCAGTCTGTATCTGCTTCTTGAAACTTGGTGTTGTAATAGTGAATAATCTCTGCTGACTTACTTATTTCCATTTGCTTTAGGGTCAGAAGGGGTCAAAGGGAGAGTCTGGTGAACCAGGCAAACAAGGATATAAGGTAAAAACCCAATAAAACCTATCCCAATGCTTCAGAGCAACCAAAGGCTTTGTTCTTCATGGCTTGCAGTCACCTCTACTCTGTAGTTACTAAGGAGCAGAAGTTGTCCTCATCTTGCTTTACATTTTGGTTGTTCAATGTAATTAAAATGGAACTCATGGCAAAAAAAAAACACCTAAGGTAGAATTTACTAACTGGGAAACTTCCAAATGCTTAGTTAGGGAGCCACAGAAATGAAGAGTTGATGAGCTGCTAGGTGCTGCCTCTGTGAGCTGAGGCTGTACCCTGGCTATGAAATGATATCCTTAGGGACTGGGGGACTTGGGAGGGTTTCTCATCCCACTCAGTCCTGGGCATATTCCATAATGATCATAGAATGGTCTGGGTTGGATGGGGCCTCCAAAGCTTGTCCAGTCCAACCACCGCAGTCAGCAGGGACATCCTCCACTAGATCAAGTTGCCCGGAGCCCTGTCCAGGCTCACCTTGAATATCTCCAGGGATGGGGTCCCAACTACCTGCCTGGGCAACCTGTTGCAGTGTTCCTGCAGAACTGGTGCAGAACTTGTTCCTCACATCCAATCTAAACCTGCTCTGCTCTAGTTTGAAGTCATTTCCCCTTGTCCTGTCACTACATCTTCCTTAAGATGCTTTGCAGTGACCCTTTTGACTAATGGTTGGGTGGAATGTGAACATAAACAAGTATCTGTGGGTGGAATGTGAACATAAACAAGTATCTGTCTGTGCTCTGAGGAAGCAGTGGGACTTCATTTACATTTCCTTCAAGCAGGATGTGAGTGTTACATGAACCAGCAAGTAGTAAATGTGCCTCCTGTGATGGCAGTGCAATGTGCGTGGTGTGGCTTAGCTCCAGATGTGTTCCTCTTGCTCTCCCAGGGTGAAGAAGGAGACCAAGGACCCAGTGGTGAAGTGGGAGCTCAAGGGCCTCCAGTAAAGTATTTCCTTTTAAATAGCTTTCCCCATCTGCTCTGCTGTGTCATGTCTTTCTTCTTACTGTGTGGAAATAGTTAGGGTTAAAAACTCTCCATACCTTCCTCTTTATTCTGCCCTATTGTATAGGAGTGAAAAGTAGATTGCATTAAGGCTCTCCAAAGAGCTACATTCTACTGTGGCACAAAGTTCTCCACAGCCTTAGGCTGTTGAGAAGCAGTAGAAGCAAAGGCTTATTTCATAGAATCACAGAATCAAGCAGGTTGGAAGAGACCTTCAAGCTCATCCAGTCCAACCTAGCACCCAGCCCTGGCCAATCATCTGGACCATGAATTGTCCTGTATGTTATGTCCTACCTCTATTGCCCTGCTCCAGTTCCAAACCATTGCCCCTCATCCTATCCCTACGAGCCCTCTTAAACAGTCCCTCTCCAGCCTCCCTGGGCTGTGCTTAGGCTGTGCCAAGAGTTGCTCTTGTTGTGCAGTGAGGGGATTTTTGTTTGGTTGTTGTTGGGTGGATTTTTTGGATGTGGTTTTGATTTTTATTTATTTGTGCCCTTCCCTTCCATCATTTTGTGACTTCAGTGCCTGTGTTTCTTCAAAGCATGCTGAACTGTGGCCTTCAGGCTGAGCTAAGACTTGAGGGGAAAGCAGCAGCTGTGGAAGGACACATTTGTGTCTGTGTTTTGCTTTTTATCCTGCCCTTTTTAGCATGCCAGAGAAGCATCCTCCAATCACACCTGTGTTTGGGGAACTTTCTTCGTGGCCTGCTTCACTTCTTTCCTCTGGCACATCCCTCTGCAGCTCTCTTCCTGCTGCTTTCTTGTGGTTACCACAGCTGAGCAGGCAATAGGGAACAGAAGGAAGGGAACTGGAGAGATCACAGAAGCAGGCTCAGCATGTTTAAGTTGTGTAGTTTGTTTCCTAGTGGAGTTTTATGCCTTTATTTTTTTCCCTAGGTATAAAATCAGTTCTTTAAAGCCATTCTTGTCCAGATGTGACATCACACAGGCCCTTACCCTGCTGCACATGACATCATAGAATCATAGAATCAACCAGGTTGGAAGAGACCTCCAAGCTCAGCCAGTCCAACCTATCCCCCAGCCCTATCCAGTCAACCAGACCATGGCACTAAGTGCCTCATTCAGTCTGTTCTTGAACACCTCCAGGGACGGTGCCTCCACCACCTCCCTGGGCAGCCCATTGAAGAATTAACCCCCAGCTTAGGACTGGAGTGAGATAAAGAGAGAACAGAGAGGGAGTAAAAAGAAAACTCTAAGCCTTATGCCTGATGCTGAAAAAAGAATCCCTGGTGCAGAGAAAATCTTGTGTTAAGATGCAGCTTCTGCTGTCTGAAGGGTCTGTGGGGACCAATTACTGTAGCTCAGCTTGGTGAAGTTCTTCAGCTGCTGTGAAACAGCACAGCAGAATTAAAAAGCAATTAGAGATTGGCTTTCCTTTCCCCTTTTAAAGAGATTTTACTTCTCTGCTTACCAGCTGAGGACAAACACGTTATGGCTGGGGTTTGGTTTCTCTGCAGGCAGGAGACATCTCATGTAGTTTTACTCTCTGAGGAAGAGGAGCAAATGGAAGCCTACAAGGCTGCATTTAGAAGGGAAGTGATGATAGCTAAAACACAGCCTGCTGCACTAGAATGACTCCTAAGCCCAGCCTCTCAGGTGTGGCAGGCACATCGACCTAACACTTGCATTATCACAGGATGTGAGGCCTTGGAAGGGACCTCTGGAGGTCATCCAGTCCAACCTCCCTGCCAGAGCAGCACCAGAGAATCTAGCACAGGTTGCACAGAACACATCCAGACAGGGCTGGAAAGGCTCCAGAGAAGGAGACTCCACAGCCTCTCTGGGCTGCCTGTGCCAGGGCTCTGGGACCCTTCCAGTCAAGAAGTTCTTCCTCTTGTTGAGGTGGAACCTCCTGTGCAGCAGTTTCCATCCCTTGCCCCTGGTGCTATCCCAGGGCACAAGTGAGCAGAGCCTGTCCCTGTCCCTGCCTTCCTGACCCCAGCCCTCAGCTATTGATAGACATTGCTCAGATCCCCTCTCAGCCTTCTCCTCTGCAGACTCTCAGCCCCAGGGCTCTCAGCCTTTCCTCCTCAGGCAGTGCTCCAGTCCCTGCATCATCCTTGTAGCCCTTTGCTGGACTCTCTCCAGCAGATCCCTGCCCCTGTTGAACTGGGGAGCCCAGAACTGGATCTAGTATTCCAGTGGAGGTCTCACTAGGGCAGAGAAGAGAGGGAGGAGAACCAACCTGGATCTGCTGGATACACTCTTCTTAATGCCCCCCAGGGTCCCATTGGCCCTCAGACACCTTGCCCAGTGTTGCCTGCCTCTGTGGTTCTGTAAAGTCTGATGGTGCTTCCCTCCTGTGTCTGTCCCATACTCCACTTAAGCCTGCTGAGCACTTTGGCAGGTCTGGCCTTTCTGTCTTCCTCTCACATAGAATCAGTCAGGGATGGAAGGGACCACAAGGATCAGCCAGTTCCAACCCCCCTGCCATGCCCAGGGATGCCCTACCCTAGAGCAGGCTGCACACAGCCTCATCCAGCCTGGCCTCAAACACCTCCACAGGGAGAACTCTTCAGCTCTGTGGCCATCAAGAAGAGAAATCTGTGCTTTATCTTTCTTTTGTTTCTTCAGTCCTCAAGGCCTGCTTGTGGTGGTACCATTCAACCTGCTCCTTCTGGTATTCTCCTGAGGAGCCTTAAATCAGCAGAACACCAAATTAGCCTGTAAATTCTTACCCTACCATAGAATTTCCTCCCTTGTATAGTCAGGAAATAGCAACACGGGCACAAAGCAAGCAGGCAGAGCTGGGAATCTTCTGCCTGAGAACTAGGGCAGGCCTGATGAAAAGCTGGAAGGGTAACTGGAGTGGACTTTTCATTTGCAGGGCATCCTAGGCATCAGAGGTATCACTGGCATCGTGGGACCTAAAGGTACCAAAGTGAGTATTAACCTTTCCTGGGCGAAGTGCACACCCTCGAGTATTTACAAGGCTTATTTAAACCTCTCCTTCCCTTCCCCACCTTTGCTGCCTCCTGCCAGCTCTACTTCCATAGCTGCTGTGTTTTGGATTAGGAGGAAAGGCAGCTTGGCCCTTCTGCTTGCTCTGAGTGTGCTCTTCACACCTTGCCCTCTGCTTCCTGGCAGCCCGGGGGGTGTGCAGGTGTGGAGACAGCAAGTTACAGCAGCTATAAGTGAGAGCAGCTTTTAGTTAAAGCTACAATTGATTGAGCAGCCCCTCCTGTGGCTGCAGCCTCCTCAGGCTCTTTGCCATTTCCACTGCCCCACTTTTGGTGAGGAATTTGGCAGAGTTTGTTCTTGCCCAAGCTTTGTCTCTTGCATCTTTTGTGTCTTACGTTGCTGCTGCTGGGGCTGCTGTTAATGTGGGCTTGGACTTGGCTGCCTTGTTTGCCTGCTGCTCATCCAGGTGTCTCCAAGCATCCCTGAACTGGCCAGGGGGGTGGGGGGTTCTCTTCTTTCAGCTTCTTGCTCAGTCTCAGGGGGGCACAATTTCTGGAGGGAGGAAAGTGTAGTGACCATTTCCCTCCCTGGAAGCACCACTAATTAGGATTTCCTTCCCCATGAGCACCACTAGTTAGGATTTCCTTCCCCACAAGTGCCTCTAATTAGGATTTCCCTCTCCAGAAGTGCCTCTAATTAGGATTTCCTCCCCATCAGTTCCACTAAGTAGGATTTCCCTCCTTGGAAGCACCACTAATTAGGATTTCCTCCCCACCAGTGCAACTAGTTAGGATTTCCCTCTCCAGAAGTGCCTCTAATTAGGATTTCCCTCCCTGGAAGCACTACTAATTAGGATTTCCTTCCTCATGAGCACCACTAATTAGGATTTCCTTCCCCACCAGTGCCACTAATTAGGACTTCCCTCTCCAGGAGCACCACTAATTAGGATTTCCCTCCCTGGAAGCACCACTAATTAGAATTTCCCTCCTTGAAAGCACCACTAATTAGGATTTCCCTCTCCAGAAGTGCCTCTAATTAGGATTTCCCTCCCTGGAAGCACCACTAATTAGGATTTCCTTCCCCACAACTGCCACTAATTAGGATTTCCCTCCCCACAAGTGCCATTAGTATTTCTCTCTCCAGAAATGAAACCAGAAAACTTACTCTGTGCTCAGCCTCAGATTTGCCCTAATGCTGAACCTTCTCACCCCTTGGCCCTGCTTGCAAAGCTATCACTGTCTGCACCTTTCTGGCTTTCTCTGTGCCTCCTGATCCTTCAGTTCCTTGCCTGTTTTTTGTGTGTGTGCTCTTTTGCCCTCTTGAAACAGTCTTACTACATCTGCCTGGCAAAAGAGTTTCTTCTCTGGCAGGAGCTGCTGCTGCAGAACATCCCCTGCAACGCTGTGGGTTGCTCTGCCTCCTTGCTGCCTGTTGTGACTTTGGTTAGGGGGTGAGCTGGAGGACATCTCCCCAAAGTTACAAAGTGTTGGCTTCTGTAACACCCACAAAAATCCCAGATGGAGCTGAAAAAAAAACCCAAACCCTCCAAAGTTGGCCAGAATTCCTCGGTGTGGTTTTTAAAGTCGAGCTCTAAACCACCCCCACCTCAGCAGGTGAGAATTGCAGAGCAAAGGGCAGTGGAAGTCGTTGGTGTTTCAGCTCTCTTCTTTTTGGTGTCTTGTTTTGCAGGGAGCTCGTGGGCTGGATGGTGAGCCTGGTCCCCAGGGGCTGCCTGGTGCACCTGTAAGTACAGTGTGTGTTAGCCAAGCACCTCCCAGGGGCTACCCAGGTAGCTCCTGAGTCCTTGCTGGCTGCAAACCAGAAAAGCCTCTGCTGTATCCAAATGATTCCCCAACTGGTGCATAGAATTCACAGAACAGTTTGGGTTGGGAGGAACCTTGAAGGGCAACGAGGATGAGCAGAGGGCTGGAGCACCTCTGCTGTGAGGAGAGACTGAGGGAGGCATCCTGGGCTGGCTCAGGAGCAGTGTGGCCAGTAGGACGAGGGAGGTTCTTCTGCCCCTGTGCTCAGCACTGCTCAGGCCACCCCTGGAGTGCTGTGTCCAGTTCTGGGCTCCTCCATTGCAGAGAGATGTTGAGGTGCTGAAAGGTGTTTGGAGAAGGGCAGCAAGGCTGGGGAGGGGCCTGGAGCACAGCCCTGTGAGAAGAGGCTGAGGGAGCTGGGGGTGTGCAGCCTGCAGCAGAGGAGGCTCAGGGCAGAGCTCATTGCTGCCTGCAGCTGCCTGCAGGGAGGCTGTAGCCAGGTGGGGTTGGGCTCTGCTGCCAGGCAGCCAGGGACAGAAGAAGGGGACACAGCCTCAAGCTGTGCCAGGGGAGGTCTAGGCTGGATGTTGTTAGGAAGTTGTTGGCAGAGGGAGTGGTTGGCATTGGAATGGGCTGCCCAGGGAGGTGGTGGAGTCTGTGTGGCTGGAGGTGTTGCAGCCAAGCCTGGCTGGGGCACTTAGTGCCATGGTCTGGTTGGTTGGCCAGGGCTGGGTGCTAGGTTGGGCTGGATGAGCTTGGAGCTCTCTTCCAACCTGCTTGATTCTGTGATTCTATGATTATTGAATTGGGGCTGTTCAGTCTGGAGAAGACTCCCAGGTGACCCCATCCAATCAACCAGACCATGGCACTAAGTGCCCCAACCAGGCCAGGCTTGGCTTCAGCACCTCCATGGAGATCATTGCTAAGGATATTAAAGAGAAGTGATCCCAGTGGTGCAGCTCTTGTGGCCATGCTCAGACACTCTAAGTCGGAGCTATCTGCAGTATCCAGGTGGGAATTGTGCTGCTGTTGGTTATTTGGCTGCCAAAAGCAATTGCATTCAGTTTGGTTGTATTACTAAAATAGAATTTTACCCTTTCTTTTCTTGTAGGGGGATCAAGGCCAGAGAGGTCCACTGGGAGAGGCAGGCCCTAAGGGAGAGAGGGTGAGCACAGACACATTGCAAGTCCTTTTGTCTTGCAAGCAGTGTGAGTGGTGCACATCTGATTGGGTCTGTGTTGGCATTCTTTGCATCTGTCATTTCAGTGTCTCTGTTTTGGTTAAAATCATTGTGATTGCAAGAAGAATAAAATATAATAATAGGATAATGACTCCTCCCTCTTCTCCTTCCTCCCTCTCTCCTCTCTCCCCTCCCCTCCCCTCCCCTCCCCTCCTCTCCTCTCCTGCCTCCCTCCCTCCTCTCTTCTCCTGCCCAGGGCCCTCAAGGAGCAAGAGGAATCAATGGTCTCCCTGGGCCTAAAGGAGAGCCTGTATGTATATTTTGTTTTCTCTTCTCTTCTCACCATGCCCATTTGGGTATTGGAGTGCTGGAGGGAAGTCTCTCCATCAACACATTCATGTTTCTTGTTCTTTGTTGCTGCTGCTGTTCTGCCAAGGGCTTACCAGGAGTGGACGGCCGGGAAGGGATCCCTGGAATGCCTGGAGCAAAAGTAAGGCTTAGATCTGACCTTTGGCACTGTCCTATGTTGGTTCAGACCTCTCTAGCTTTGAATTGTGCTGCTGCCTCTGGCTTGTCTGCACATTGTTAGGGTGACTGAATGCACCTCCTCATCCCACAGCCCCCAGATTACTCTGTGCTCCAGAAATAAGCACTTCCTAGAATCAACCAGGTTGGAAGAGCCCTCCAAGGCCATCCAGTCCAACCTAACTTCTCCCCTTTTTGTTTTGCTTTGCACAATTGACAACTGATAAATGTTTTTCAGGGTGAACCAGGACAACCTGGAGCTCCAGGTGATGCAGGACTTCAAGGACTGCCAGTAAGTGTTTGCTATTTTAACCTGGGAAAGTTAGGCTCAGCTTTCAACCCAGAAAGGCTTTGGAGTGAACTTCAGTGAGAAGCTGAGCAAAAGACCCAGAAAGAGAACGAGTAATGGAAGGGGAAATTCTGCTGTGTGCATCAAAAGCTTTTAGCACAGGAGCCTAAAACTCTTCACAGTTTCACAGACTGCTTGGGGTTGGAGTGCTGCTCCTTACCTGTGGCTTGGTTAATGGGAAGAATTATTGGATCAAAGTGCCTCAGTGTCAAGTAAAGGGACTAGAAATGCTTTAACATGAGTTTAGGTGTTCCTTAACACCATTTCCAACCCCCTTAACAACAAATGTCATTTCTTTCAGGGTTTACCAGGCTCTCCAGGTGTCAAAGGCATTCCTGGCCCAAAGGTAAGTGAAACACCTTGAGAATTGACTGTCTCCTCATGCTTTAGTGGTGCTTATCAAGGTCTGAGGTCTTCAGAGAAATGATGGTAGCTTTCTGCCATGGCAGGAGACAAGCCTTTGGCTGAAGGGATTAAACATACACCTTTATCCCCTTCTGTCCTGTGCTTTTTCATGCTCCTTCTGCTGCAGGAACTGGTTCCCATGAGTCCAGACATTAAACACTTCTTAATAAAGGCCATTCCCTTTCAAGTGTATGGAAGTCATTAGGAGGGAAGATCTGAAAGTTAAATGAGAACCCTTCCCTTCCCTTCCCTTCCCTTCCCTTCCCTTCCCTTCCCTTCCCTTCCCTTCCCTTCCCTTCCCTTCCCTTCCCTTCCCTTCCCTTCCCTTCCCTTCCCTTCCCTTCCCTTCCCTTCCCTGCCCTTCCCTGCCCTTCCCTGCCCTTCCCTGCCCTTCCCTGCCCTTCCCTGCCCTTCCCTGCCCTTCCCTGCCCTGCCCTGCCCTGCCCTGCCCTGCCCTGCCCCATTTTTAAATGTATTCACCTACTTCTTTCTTTGTTTATTTAGACCTCGTTGACTTCCTCACCCTTTCACTCCTCAAATGGAGGAGCAAACCATGGGCTTGTCTGACATCTTTCCTCTCTTGCCTAACAGGGTAACAGAGGTCCTCCTGGGGTGCCAGGTTTGATGGGGAATTCTGGCAAGCAGGTAAGGTCACTGAGCTGATGCCAAAGACCTAGGGAAAAGAAAAGGGAACAAAAAAACAGACACATAGGAAAAGCTCTGAGCTGTGCACAAAACCTCCCTGCTCAGATGTGTTGCCTTCTTGCTGTCCACAACACAGGGCGAACGGGGACCGGAGGGAGAAGCAGGTCCAACAGGACCCCGGGGACCACCTGTAAGTGCTGAGCCAATTTCTAACTGAGCTGATGGAATATTGCTGCCTCCTAACTTCTGGGGGCTTGTGCTAACCATGAGAGAAAAATGTTGTTCAGCACAAGGCCTATTTGGTTTTCAGTTAAATACAGATTCACAGAGTGGTCTGGGCTGGAAGAGACCTCCAAAGCTCATCCAGTCCAACCCCCTCTGCACCTAATTAGCAGGGACATCCTCAGCTGGATCAGGTTGTTGAGCCTCACCTTGAATATCCTCAGGGATGAGGCCTCAATCACCAATCAGGACAACCTGTTCCTGTGTTTCACTACCCTCATGGGTTGTGCTAGGCTACAGATTTCACTTCCCTCTAGAGTGGATGTGGTATGGATTGAGATTACCTAAGGCTGATCTAATTCTTTTGCTTTGCAAGACTCACCTTAGCCCTGAGCACCACATCCAAACCACCCTGAAACACAGCCAGGCTGGGTGACTCCACCACCTCCCTGGGCAGCTCATTCCAGTCCCTGACCACTCTCTGCATGCATAACTTTTTCTCCTGATGACCAATCTAACCCTCCCCAGCCTCAGCTTGAGGCCATTCCCCCTTGTTCTGTCTCCAGTTACCTATGAGAAGAGCTCAGCAGCAGCCTCTCCACAACATCCCTTCAGGTAGCTGTAGAGGTCTGCCCTCAGCCTCCTCTTTCTTCACACTAAACATGAAGATGCTGGCCAGGCAGCAGGCTCCATAGTCAATCACTTCTGCAAGCTTCTGTCTTGTCACTGAGACCAACTTCCCCAGCCCCTGTTCTTCTTGAGCTGATATTTTGTGTTCTTGTGACAGGACTGAGAGCTCTAATTGACTCAGACCAAAGCAATTGGCCACTCTGCTAATGCCCTGTAATCTGCCCAGCTATGCTTTTAATCCTTGCAATGTGAGCATGAATGTACAAAACCAGCAGTCCATGGAACAGGAGCTGACATGCAAGGTCAGTTATTAGCAACCCTGTCAGCTGGAGAGAAATACTTCATGTGGCTTAAATACCATCACTTTTCTGCTTGGCACCCCAGCAGGACATCTGGAAACCTTGCCCCTGTTTTCTCTCTCTTCACAAAGTGTGCTGGTTTGGGAAAAGCTGGGAATGCTGAAAGGTTGGGTCCAGATGATCCTTAGGGGTCCCTTCCAACCTGCCATTCTTGGGGGGTCCTGTGCTATTAGAACAAAAGCAGAGCAAGGCAAAACCCAATTGTGGTCAGTGCAAAATGGAGCAAGGAAGTTAATTAGTGGTCAGAAAGTAAGTTTGCATATAGAGCATCAAGCACTCATCTACTTTTCACCTGCAGGTCCTTTAAAGCCTGAATAATAATAATAATGTTTAGCTTCAGAGAATTGTTTCAGCTGGAAAAGACCTCCAGGGTCATCCAGAGCAGCCACTGGGCACCACTGAAAAGAGCCCAGCCCCATCCTCTTGATCCTCACCCTTTAGCTATTGATCAGCATTGATAAGATCTGCTCTCAGGCTGCTCCCTAGGCTAAAGAGCCCCAGGGATCTCTGCATCTCCTAAGAGAGATGCTTCAGTCCCCACAGCATCTTCATGGTCATCTCTTCCAGCAGTTCCCTGCTTCTCTTGAGCTGGGAAGCCCAGAACTGGATGCAATGCTCATCAGGGCAGAGAAGAGCTGGAGGAGAACCTCTGGAGGTCCTCTGGACCTGCTGGAGTGGGTCCAGAGGAGGCTGCCAAGATGCTCGGAGGGCTGGAGCACCTCTCCTGTGAAGCCAGGCTGAGAGAGTTGAGGCTGTTCAGCCTGAAGAAGGGAAGGCTCTGGGGAGACCTTAGAGCTGCAGTTCAACATCTGCAAGGGACCTACAGGCAGGATTGGGAGGGACTGTTCAGAAGGGCTTGTGGGGATAGGACGAGGGCAGTGGTTTGAAACTGGAGCAGGGCAGAGTTGGGTTGGACAGCAGGAGGAAGCTCTGCACAGTGAGAGCAGTGAAACACTGGAGCAGGCTGCCCAGGGATGTGCTGTGCTGGGCAGCCTGCTCTAGTTAGAGGTGTCCTTGCTGAGTGCAGGGGGATGGGACAAGATAACTTTTGAGGGTCACTTCCAAACTGGTGCAAGCTGTGAACCTCCCTTGACCTGCTGGCCACACTCTTCTGAATACAATTGGCCTTCTTGGCCAGGAGGGCACATTGCTGCTCAATGCTTAATACTTCCCTCCTCTAACCAGTAGCCTGCAGAATCCTCTGCCATAGTCTGTGGAATTCAAGTTTGTTTTCATTACTAACCCAACTGTTGGACTGTAGTGGGACCAGCATTGGTACTAGAGCAGGAGAGTCAAGCTTTGGCATTTATGACTCTGGAAACGTTTCCATCTTAGAGAAGATATGAAATGGTCAAGCTTTAACTGAAAGCAGGCAAAGGCATGCCTTGGGAGGGTCTGCAGGGCAGGTCTGGGGAGGAGCAGCTGAGGGAATGGGGGTTGTTCAACCTGGAGAAGAGGAGGCTGGGGGGAGACTTTCTCACTCTCCCTGAAAGGAGGCTGGGGACAGGTGGGGGCTGGGCTCCTCTCCCAGTAACAAGTGATAGAACGAGAGGAAATGGCCTCAAGTTGCACCAGGAGAGGTTTGGGTTGGACATTAGAAGAGACTTTTCACTGGGAGGGTTCTCCAAGCCTGGCACAGGCTGCCCAGGGAGGTGGCTGAATCCCCATGCCTGGAGGTGTTTCAAACAGGCAGAGATGTGGTGCTGAGCGATGTGGCTTAGCCCCAGCCTTGGTGGAGCTAAAGGAAGGTTGGAGTGGAAGATCTTAAAGCTCTTTTCCAACTGATTGGTTATCTCTGAGTCTCTGAGGCTCTTACCTCAGTAAGGGACAAAAATCCCTACAAGAAATGAGCTCCAAAAGCACTGTTTTACTCAATCACTTTTCTTCCTTGGCAAACTTCAGTTGGCATGAGGGTAGAAAATCCTGCTCAGGTTCATTTGTATTTAGTTTACTGTTCATCTGCTCAGCAAAGCAGAAAGAAAGCCCCCTGGAAATGTTGTCTTTTCTGTTCTCTAAATCAAGCATAATCTCCACTCACCTCTACTGCTTTGTTGCTAACTCTTGTGTTTGCTCCAGGTTGTGCCAACCAGTCCAAACAACTGCCCAGCTCGGTTGTGATTTTAAACCTTTCTAAGCCAGTCCTCATGGCAGGTGGCCCAGAGGAAGCAATCCTCAAACATCAGTGTCATTCCTAATGAGTGGAATTTAGCCCTGCTCCCTAAGCTGCTTAACCACTTCTTCTAATTCATATTTGCAGAGATTAAGGAAGGTTTCAGCTTTCATATTGTGTCTGCAGAGAAAATCCTGCCCCCTGCCCACCTTGATTTTCCTCCAGCCTTTAAGTGGGTTGAATTTAACCTGTAAGCTGCTAACATTTGGAGAACCTGAACCTCATCTGCTGGGCTTGCAGAGAAAAGGAAGCTTGGACCATTTAATAACCATGCAGCTTGCCCAGCAAGCCAGCAGATATTGGTTGGTCAGGATTTAGGATGTGATGTGGGACATGCTGGAGGCTTCTGCTGCATTCAGGCAGGCTTAGGCTGGGGAGGTGGGCAGGGAGAAAATGAGTGGGAGCCAGCAAGGGCAAGGGGAGAGTCTTGCACCTGGAAAGAGCAACCTGATGGACCAGTATAGGTTGGGGACTGACCTGCTGGAGAGCACTGAGGGGTGAAAGGATCTGCGGTGCTAGTGGATGGAAAGGTGACCATGAGCCAGCAGTGTGCTCTGGTGGCCAACAAGGCCTGGAGTGGATTAGAAGGGCTGTGGTTAGGAGGTTGAGAGAGGTTCTTCTGCCCCTCTGCCCTGCTGAGGCTGTATCTGGAATATTGTGTCCAGTTCTGGGTCCCTCAGTTCAAGAAAGAGCTCAGAGAACTGCTTAAGAGAGTCCAGTGCAGAGGCACAAAGCTGCTGCAGGCAGTGGAACATCTTCCTTAGGAGGGCAGCCTCAGGAGCTGGGGCTGGGAGCTTGGAGAGGAGGAGCCTGAGGAGTGCCCCCATTCATGTTGACAAAGATGTGCAGGGTGGGTGCTAAGAGCCAGGCTGTGCTGGGTGATGCCCAGTGCCAGGCCAAGGGGCACTGGGTGAAAGCTGAGCCTTAGGAAGCTCCGTGGAAACATGAAGGAAAACTTTTTCAGTGTGAGGAGTTTTCCTCCCTGAGGATATTCCAGACCCACCTGGATGTGTTCCTGCATGCTCTGCTCTGGGTGATGCTGCTCTGGCAGGGGGGTTGGGCTGGATGTGCTGTGGAGGTCCCTTCCAGCCCTTAGCATTCTCTGATTTCCTTGACATTAGCAACGGAGGCTGAGTGCCTACCTACCTAGGAGAGGCTACAGAACCAAATCTTGAGAGACATCTGTGGGGCCCTGGTTGGTTGGGCTGAGTTGCTCTCTGGAGCTGCCTTTGTGTCTCTTAAAAGGTAGCCTGGGAAGTGCCTTGGATTTGGTACTAAAATCACAGAATCAATCAGGTTGGCAGAGAGCTCCAAGCTCAGCCAGCCCAACCTAGCACCCAGCCCTGCCCAACCAACCAGACCATGGCACTAAGTGCCCCAGCTAGGCTTGGCTTCAACACCTCCAGCCACACAGACTCCACCACCTCCCTGGACAGCCCATTCCAATGCCAATCACTCAGACAACCTCAAGTTCATAGAATCATAGAATTGTTTGGGCTGGAAAAGACCTCTAAGGTCAGATCCAACCATCAACCAAACACCACCTATGGCCATTAAACTATGTCCCCAAGTGCCACATCCACACACGTCTTGAGCATCTCCAGGGATGGAGACTCCAGCACCTCCCTGGGCAATCTAATGTCCATCTACACCTCCCCTGGCACAACTTCAGCCCATTTGCTCTTGTCATTTGGGACCAGCACTGACCTGGCTCCACCTCATCTCAGGGAGCTAGAAGGTCTCTCCTCAGCCTTCTCTTCTCCAGACTGCACCACCCCAGCTCCCTCAGGCACTCCTCATATGACATGACCTCCAAACCCCTTGCCCACCTCACTGCTTTTCTCTGGACACCATCCAGGACTTCAGTGTCTTTTTTTATGCTGTCGTGTCCAGAACTGAACCAAATACTCCAGCTGTGGCCTCAGCAGGGCTGAGCACAGGGCCACAGTCACCTTCCTTGCTCCTGCTGATCCAGGCCAGGATGCTGGTGCTCTTGGCTGGCATTTGGAAAAGCCCTGCTGGGTGGATGTGTGACTGAAGATTTGTTTCCCTATTTTTGCCTTTAAAATCCCCCTTCCTGGCATGCCTCATGACCAGCACAACCTCTGATGTGCTTAAGAAGTTGGTGGTGTGATTGTAACCCGATGGAAGGTGACCTTGCTGTTGTTTTGTAGCTGTAGAGAGCTCAGCCCCCAGCGCTCCGGGGAGATGCAAAGAGACGAGTTGCTAATAGTGATGGCTGAGTTCAATCCTTCTCCTTCCTGCCCGGCGAGTGCAGTGCAGGGCTGTGCGATTAAAGGGCTGGCTTTCAGAGAGCTTAAGGCACCTTCTGGCATTTAAGATGGGTTTGAGGGCATTTTTTCTTCTTCTCCCCTCTTCTCCCTCTCCTTTCCCCCCCCTTCTCCCTCTCCTTTCCCCCCCCTTCTCCCTCTCCTTTCCCCCCACTTCTCCCTCTCCTTTCCCCCCCCTTCTCCCTCTCCTTTCCCCCTCCCCTCTTTTTTTTGCTGTTTGGATTCTTTTAACACCTGAAAAGCTTCAGGCAATACCCAGAGTGCCTTAGCAGGAGACTGATTGTAACACCATAAGGTGTGTTGAAGCAAATTAATGGCAAAGGCTGCTCTCTGATCTCTCCAGGACACCTAATTAGTTCTTAAATTGCAGAGTTCCTTTTCCTAGGCTTGTGTGAGAAGCTGTCATTGCATTTATGTCCTGTTCACCCTAGAGAAGACTCTGGAGGGTACCTTGGAGCTGCCTTGCAGTACCTGAAGGGATCCTGCAGGAAGGCTGCAGAGGGACTTGTCATGAGGGTGTCTAGAGACAGGTCCAGAGGGAATGTTTGCAGCTCAGGCAGAGCAGGGTTAGGCTGGAGCTGAGGAAGAAGTTCTTTAGTATGAGAGTGGTTGAGAGTCTGGAACAGGCTGCCAGGGAAGGCTGTGGATGCCTTCTCCCTGGGGACATCCAAGGCCAGGATGAGGCCCAGAGCAGCCAAGTCTAGCTGAGAGATGTCCCTGTCCATGGTGGGGAGAATGGAGCAGATGATCTCTGAGGTCCCATCCAGCACCAAACCATTCTAGGATTGCTTGACCTGGTGTAGCAGGTCATGGCTGCCAGCCCTTTCCCTTTGGGCAGGACGTCACAACAGCACACAACATTTTCCTTCTTGGGAAGAAATTATCCTGTCTTTAGGTTGGATCTGCATTGTTCTGCATGCAGGCTGTGCATTGCTCTGTACTTAGGTTGGATCTGCATTATTCTGCATGCAGGCTGTGCATTGCTCTGTACTTAGGTTGGAAGTGCATTGTTCTGCATGCAGGCTGTGCATTGCTCTGTATTTAGGTTGGAAGTGCATTGTTCTGCATGCAGGCTGTGCATTATCCTGTATTTAGGTTGGAAGTGCATTGTTCTGCATGCAGGCTGTGCATTGCTCTGTACTTAGGTTGGAAGTGCATTGTTCTGCATGCAGGCTGTGCATTGCTCTGTATTTAGGTTGGAAGTGAATTATTCTGCATGCAGGCTGTGCATTGCTCTGTACTTAGGTTGGAAATGCATTATTCTGCATGCAGGCTGTGCATTGCTCTGTATTTAGGTTGGATCTGCATTATTCTGCATGTATGTTGGACGTTAGGAAGCACTTCCTCATGGAAAGGGTAATTAGACACTGGAATGGACCTCCCTGGGCAACCTGTTCCAGTGTCTCCTCACCCTCACTGTCAAGTTCTTCCTAATCTTCAGTCTAAATCTGCCCTCCTCAAGCTTCAATCCATTCTCTCTCTCCCATTCACCACAAGCCCTTGCAGTTAGCTCCCTTTGTGGCTTTCCTGTCACGTTGAATGCTGACTAAACATTGTGGTTAGCTAAACCTGTCCCCATCTCTCAGGAGCTTTCACTGTTTTTAGTGCATGGGATAATTTTGCACTAATAACCTGGAGGGATGAGGAAGGTTAACTGTTAGAGTAATTCATCAAATGTGAAGGAAGCAAAGGACTATCATACTTGGATCCCTGTCAGCAGGAAGTACTGCAGGAAGTAATGATGCCCTTCTCTTTCCTCTCAGGGTAGCAGAGGAGAGCCAGGTCCTGCAGGTCCTCCAGGTATCCCAGGCAAATGGGTAAGCAGGTTCTTCCCACGTCCAGTTCTCGTGTTTACTTTCCAGGAGCTCCAGCATCATCTGGGGCTACACTTCCCCATTTGTCTGTGCAAGGAGCTGCAAGCAGTGTCGAAAAGAGGGATTGTTGAGTGCTTTGGGTGCTTTTCAATCCTCTGTGGCTCTTTCTTGCCTCCTCTTCTCTCTTTCTCTCTTTCTTTCTCTCTTTCTTTCTCTCTTTCTTTCTTTTTCTCTTTCTCTCTTTCTCTCTTTCTCTCTCTCTTTCTCTCTCTCTTTCTCTCTCTCTTTCTCTCTCTCTTTCTCTCTCTCTTTCTCTCTCTCTCTTTCTCTCTCTCTCTCTATCTCTATCTCTCTCTATCTCTCTCTATGTCTCTCTCTCTTTCTCTCTCTATGTCTCTCTCTCTTTCTCTCTCTCTTTCTCTCTCTCTTTCTCTCTCACTCTCTTTCTCTCTCTGTCTCTCTCTCTCTTTCTCTCTCTCTCGCTCTCGCTCTTTCTCTTTCTCTCTCTTTCTCTTTCTCTCTCTGTCTCTTTCTCTCTCTCTTTCTCTCTCTTTCTCTCTCACTTTCTCTCTCTCTCTTTCTCTCTCTCTTTCTCTCTCTCTTTCTCTCTCTCTTTCTCTCTCTGTCTCTCTCTATCTCTCTCTCTATCTCTCTCTCTCTATCTCTATCTCTCTCTCTCTCTCTCTCTCTTTCTCTCTCTCTCTCTCTCTTTCTCTCTCTCTCTCTTTCTCTCTCTCTCTCTTTCTCTCTCTCTCTCTTTCTCTTTTTCTCTCTCTCTCTTGCCCTCCTCTTTCTTTCTTCCTTGCCCCAGCCCAGCCGCATAAACCCTGTGTCATGCAGAAGTAGGCTGCACCTATGCATGTGGGCTGTGTGTGGTGGGGGAGGAGAGCAGAGAGCAGACTGCCTGGCTTTCTGCTGGCAGCTGCTGGGGTGTGGGGCAGCTGCTGAATGCCACCTTTGAGCAGGGCTCCAGGAGTGTTTATGCAGCAGCAGCCAGAAGCCTGGCTGGGCAGGCTGGGGCTGAAAGAGCCTGCTGTTAACAGAGGAATGTGCAAAGCAGGGAGCAGGAGCTCAGCAAGCATTTTTAAGAGCTCCAGGCTGCCATGGAGGGGCTGGGGGGTGTGTGGCAAGCCCTGTCAGCCTTTCTCTCTGCTGTGTTTGGCAGCAGTAACACCATAGCAAGACACTGTTTGAAGAGCTGTGCTTTGGCTCAGCTGTTTTCATCAGATAATCTTTCAACCAAGCTGGGGCTGTGCAGAGAGAAAGACACTGCCCTATCTGATCCTTGGGGTGTGACCTTCACTTCTACACCAGACTGGGTAAATTTACATCCTTGGCTTGCTTTCACAGGGTCCCCAGGGGGATATTGGACTTCCTGGACTGCCAGGTCCTCCAGGTCTGCCTGGTAGTAAGGGTGACCGGGTAAGAGATGCTCTCATCCACACAGGCTGCACTTTGGCATCGAGAGGAGATGCAGTAGCTGCAGCACTGCTCTCAGCTCTCACATGAATTAGTGTCTGCTTGCTGCTTTTGTGTGCAGATCTGTTAGCTGCTTGAAAGCAGAGCTCTAAGCTTCCCATTAAACACTTGGGGGCTCATAAAATATGGAAGAAAAGTTGTAGCAGTGCTACTTAAGGGACTGAAGCAAGATTGATGGCTTAAATTTTCCATCTCTCTCTATATTCTTTTTTTCTTTAGTTTGAATCATTTAAAAGCCTAAATCATATTGCAAATGGTTGACTCAACCTGGTATGAAATTGTAAGTCAGAGTCTCTGGTGACTGAAGAGCTTTGCAACTTCAAGCCTGGTCTATAGTAGAGTCGATGTCTTCTCTGAGTGGCTTAGGACCTGCTATGGAAACTTGCAGGCTGCTGAGATGTGTGCACACACAGAGCTGCAGGCTGGAGCACAGCCCTGCAAGGAGAGGCTGAGGGAGCTGGGGTTGTTCATCTTGGAGAAGAGGAGGCTAAATAATGCCTTGTCCTACAGCTGAAATGCTTTTAGAAACAAAGGGCATAGGTTTGAAACCAATCAGCTCATTCCTTCCTCCTTGCTTCCTGCCTCTCTGCACAGGCACATTTTGTTACTGGCTTCTAAGATGAAGCATAAAACCTAGGCTTTATGTTTTAGAAGGAATCTCAGTTTAAGGTACAAGCCACTGCACTTTGCAGTGATCAGAATTCCAGAGATAATAGGCTGGATGTGAGGAGGAAGTTGTTGGCAGAAAGAGTGATTGGCATTGGAATGGGCTGCCCAGGGAGGTGGTGGAGTCTGTGTGGCTGGAGGTGTTGAAGCCAAGCCTGGCTGGGGCACTTAGTGCCATGGTCTGGTTGGTTGGCCAGGGCTGGGTGCTAGGTTGGACTGGCTGAGCTTGGAGCTCTCTGCCAGTGGCTCTGCTGCCCACCTGGGCACTGCTGCCTCCATTGCAGCTCGTCTCTGCCAGCACCCCCAGCTCCCTCTCTGCCTGGCTGCTCTCAGCCACTCTGTCCCCAGCCTGTAGTGCTGCTTGGGGCTGTTGTGGCCAAAGTGTAGAACCCTGCCCTTGGCCTTGTTCAGTCTCATCCCATTCATCCTGGAAAGCTTGCAGCTCAAGAGGTCTCCTGCATTAGTGCCAGATGGCAGGGAGGATGGGGGATCATCAGTGTGCTTTTGAATCTGCTGTTTCAAGTCCTCACTACATATATATATATATATGTATATACACACACACATATAATCCTTCCATTTTTAGGGCTCAGTGGGTGAAGCAGGACCCAAAGGTGAACAAGTAAGTCTTGTGGTCATGATGCTTTCGAGTCACACTGCCCACATGCTGTGTGGACTGAAGCTGAAGGCTGACAGCTTGTCTTGTCTTTGTGCCACAGGGAGCACCTGGAGCAGAAGGAGACGCAGGAGAAAAGGGTGACTTAGTAAGGTGTTATTTTCTCTTCACCTGCTTGCTTATTGCCTTGTCACAAATGAAAGCCTCCAAGTAGTGTTGGGGTGCCTCAAGCGTGGGGGTTTGAGCACTGGAAGTCACATTTCAGTTTTACACTGAGTGAGCATTGCAGAGCTCAGCAGTTCTACCATCAGCCTGCTGAAACAGGAGCACCAGAATACAAATGCTCAGGCTGGATGGGGGAGCTCTGTGCTGTCTTTATCCTGTGGCTGGCAGGGAGAATGGCCTGGGAAGAAGCTGTGGCACTCATATTGCTGGAGGAAGGTGTGTTGGGAACTGACCTGTGAGTAAAGGTGATTTGTTTTCCTGCAGAGGAGAAATGCAGCTCCTGTGGGCTCCACCCACCAAAGCCACAACTTCTCCTTTCAAGAGGCTGTAGGACAGTGGTCAGACTGTGTGCTGGGAAGGAGCATTTCCTTTCTCTTGCACTCTGCAGCTCTGATTTCTGAAGTGAATTAACAGATGTTAGGTCTACCTATTAACAAAGTGCACTTCCTGGCCTGTGAAAAACCCAACTATTTACTCAGTGCCATCTAGGAACTGGGAAAATGCAATTCCCAGAGAGCTCCTCCAGAGATCTCCCCAAACAAGAGGAATGGATCCCTCATTTCACAGGGGATGATAAGGTTCTGGAACTGTGGTCTGTTTTCTTCCCATTCACAGGGGGGAACCAAAAACTTCTTGTGGGAATGCAAGAAAGAGAAATAATCAACACAGCTCATTCTTTGCACAGTTCATTCTTTACATAGCTTTGTCATCTCCCTCCTTGCATCCCCCTTTCCCCTTTGCATCCTCCCCTTTCCCCTTTGCATCCCCCCCTTTCCCCCTTTGCATCCCCCCTTTCCCCCTTTGCATCCCCCCTTTCCCCCTTTGCATCCCCCCTTTCCCCCTTTGCATCCCCCCTTTTCCCTTTGCATCCCCCCTTTCCCCTTTGCATCCCCCCTTTCCCCCTTTGCATCCCCCCTTTCCCCCTTGCATCCCCCCCTTTCCCCCTTGCATCCCCCCCTTTCCCCTTTGCATCCCCCCTTTCCCCCTTTGCATCCCCCCTTTCCCCCTTTGCATCCCCCCTTTTCCCTTTGCATCCCCCCTTTCCCCTTTGCATCCCCCCTTTCCCCCTTTGCATCCCCCCTTTCCCCCTTTGCATCCCCCCTTTTCCCTTTGCATCCTCCCTTTCCCCCTTTGCATCCCCCCTTTTCCCTTTGCATCCCCCCTTTCCCCTTTGCATCCCCCCTTTCCCCTTTGCATCCCCCCTTTCCCCCTTTGCATCCCCCCTTTCCCCTTTGCATCCCCCCTTTCCCCTTTGCATCCCCCCTTTCCCCCTTTGCATCCCCCCTTTCCCCCTTTGCATCCCCCCTTTCCCCCTTGCATCCCCCCTTTCCCCCTTGCATCCCCCCTTTCCCCCTTGCATCCCCCCCTTTCCCTTTTGCATCCCCCCTTTCCCCCTTTGCATCCCCCCCTTTCCCCCTTTGCATCCCCCCCTTTCCCCTTTGCATCCCCCCTTTCCCCCTTTGCATCCCCCCCTTTCCCCTTTGCATCCCCCCCTTTCCCCCTTTGCATCCCCCCCTTTCCCCCTTTGCATCCCCCCTTTCCCCCTTTGCATCCCCCCCTTTGCATCCCCCCTTTCCCCCTTTGCATTCCCCCCTTTCCCCCTTTGCATCCCCCCTTTCCCCCTTTGCATCCCCCCCTTTCCCCCTTTGCATCCCCCCTTTCCCCCTTTGCATCCCCCCTTTCCCCCTTGCATCCCCCCCTTTCCCCCTTGCATCCCCCCTGCCCCTCTCTTCCCCCTCCCCTTGTATCCCCCCATCTTTGTATCCTCCCCTTCTCTTTGTATCCCTTCCCCTTTGCATCCTTCCCCCCTGCATCCCCACAACTTCCGCAGCGCTGAACTGCTGCTTTCAGTCAAGTGTCAGAGGGGTCGCAGGGTGGTTCAAGCCAGCAGCCAGGTGGTTTGGAACAGGAATGGTTCGGCATTGGCTCCTTCACAGCACACTGGGTAGACCCTTGCCTGGTTCCTGCTGCAGTTTTGGGGCTGTAAAATATCCATCATCCTGTCAGACTAGAAAATCCTGGTTAAATAATGCTTGCTCTGAAGGATTCCAGGGAATCTGCCGTCTGAGTGGTCAGGGCCTGTGGTTTGAGAGCTTTCGAGCCAGGACAAGGCATGGAACACAACTGGCACTGAACTTGCCTTTGCTAATTTGCCCCTCGCAGAAAGGGACTTTACTGCCACCCCCACACACACACCTCCCACCCAAGCAGTCTGAAACGGAAGGGTTATTCACAAACGAATTTGTGATTGATGTGGGGTGGACTAAATCGACTGCAAATGTGAGCTTTCCCCTCTTGCTGTGAAGAACAATGCTGCATTTGTAACGCCCGGAATCAGAGCTCTCTTCTAACGCAGTTTGCCTTCTTCTCCCTCCTGCTTAGGGTGACATGGGACTGCCAGGAGCAAAGGGATCTGTAAGTACACTGAAGAGCACTGCTGCAGAAATGCAGCGAGCACAGAGCCAGAGAGCAGACTCGCAGAGTCCTGCTTGGAAAAGCCCTTTAAGATCCTCCCGTCCTACCTTGCTCTAACTCTGCCAAGGCTGGTGCTCAGCCATGGCCCTCAGCACCACATCTCTGCCTCTTTGAAACACCACCAGGCATGGGACTTCCACCACCTGCCTGGGCAGCCTGTGCCAGTCTTTGAGAGCCCTTCCACTGAAGAAATTTCTTCTAAGAGCCAACTTTAAGATCCCTTGGTTCAATTTGAGGCCATTTCCTCTTATTCTATCACTAGTGAGAAGAGATCAACACCCACCTGGCTCCAGCCTCCTTTCAGGCTAGGAACAGAAAGGGGAGCAGGATGCATCCTTCTGTTTGAGGCTGGGAAGAGGAGCAGGATGCATTCTTCTGTTTGAGGCTTAGGGGAGCAGGATGCATTCTTCTGTTTGAGGCTGGGAAGAGGAGCAGGATGCATCCTTCTGTTTGAGGCTGGGAAGAGGAGCAGGATGCATCCTTCTGTTTGAGGCTGGGAAGAGGAGCAGGATGCATCCTTCTGTTTGAGGCTGGGAAGAGGAGCAGGATGCATCCTTCTGTTTGAGGCTGGGAAGAGGAGCAGGATGCATCCTTCTGTTTGAGGCTAAGAGGAGCAGGATGCATCCTTCTGTTTGAGGCTAAGGGGAGCAGGATGCATCCTTCTAGTTGCAGGCTCACTGAAGAGTGGGATTGTTGCAGCAGCTGAGAGGTTGAGCTGTGGTACTAAGATACCAGGCCCTGAAGCTGGGGCTGTTCAGCCTGGAGAAATGAAGGCTCTGGGGAGACCTCAGAGCAGCCTTGCAGTACCTGAAGGGGGCTACAGGAAAGCTAGGGAGGCACTTTTTACAAGGGCTTGTGGTGCTAGGATGAAAGGGAATGAATTGAAGCTTCAGGAGGATAGACATAGACTGGAGGAGATGAGGGTGAGGAGAAACTGGCCAAGGTTGCTCAGGAAGGTTGTGGATGCTCCCTTCCTCCCCTGTGGATGCCAGGTTGGATGAGGCCTTGAGGGACCTGGGCTAGTGGGAGGTGTCCCTGTCCGTGGCAGGGGGTTGGAACTGGATGATCTTTAAAGTCCTTTCCAACCCATTCTATGAATCCAGGGATACGAATGCAGCCTGTGCAGGGCTGGCTGAATGGCAGCACAGCCTTCAGGGCTGTCAGCCTCTCCTCCCAGTTTGGTGCCATCAGCAAACCTGCTGACAGTGCCCTCTGTGCCCTCATCTAGGCCGCTGATGAATGTATTGACTAGTCCTGGTCCCAGTACCGACCCCTGAGGGCCACCACGAAGGGAATTTTGCTGTCCTTATCCAGCACATCCTGCGGGTTTCCTTCTGACAGGGGCAGCAGCTGAGGTGGAGCACAACTGGAACTCAGTTGGCTCCATCTGGTGGGTTTGATTGATACCACAGCTGAAGAATTTTGGTCTTGAGATGCCATTCTCTTTGGGTTGGCTTTTGTTCTTTTTCTCCCCAGGAGATTTGAGAAACCATAAGCAGGTGGGGGGGGGTCGTTTATTTTGTTTGCTCGGTTTGGGTTTTGTTATACATTTAAGGGACTTGTTTGGGTGTCCTTTTTCTCTGGGAGTCCTGCTGTTGATTGATAGGAGTCAAGTAACCTGTGCTAGGAATAGCTGAGGGGTGCCTGTTGGCAGAGCTTCAGCCTGCAGGAGACTTTATCACGTTTAGAGAAGTTACTGGAACTGGAGCCATCCTTTTGCTTACCAAATGCACTGAAGTGGATCTCTTGATGAAGCCATTTACCAATCCTGCCATCCCTCAGGGCTCAGGATGCTTAGAGCAGTAAAAGAGCCCTTTACTACCCCCTCTTGGAGTGAAATTAGCTGGCACTGCATTTGGTCAGGCAGTTTGTCAGCATCGGTTGGAGTGAGGCTGGTCCCTGCCCTGTGCCAGCAGACTGCAGTGCACTGAAGTGCAGGTGGAGAGAGGGCAAAACTGAGTCTTTCCAGGTAGCCTGGAGCTGGGTGGTAGAGGCTCACCCTGTGGCCCTCTCTGCAAAGGGAACAAGCAGGGAGTTGGCATTTTTGTAAGTGAAGGAGTGCTTAACGGCAAAGACAGTTGCCAGTGATGTGCATGAGGGCAGAAGTAGAACCCAGGTGCAGATGATCTGCTTCTGGACCAACAGTGTCTTGAGCAAGGGCAGAAGTAGTGCAGATGATCTGCTCCTTGACCAACAGTGTCTTGAGCAAGGGCAGAAGTGGTGCAGATGATCTGCTTCTTGACCAACAAACCATGCCTTGAGTGTGTCTCTTTGGATGCCAACTTGCCTCTTTTGGCAGAGTATCTTAGTTTCCTTCTTCTCCCCTTCCAGTGAGGAACAGAACCTCCTTCTGAGGTTTATAACCCACACAACGGCTGACTCTGCTGTCTTATTGAGAAAGAGGCTCTTAACTCTACCTCCCAACAGTCCTTGCTTTGCATTTCTGAGCAGCTGCTGGCACCCTCAGGGTGAGTCTCTCAGGAGCAGAGCAGCTCCCTGACCTTCCTGCCTTCCATTGCCAGGTTGGTAACCCTGGAGATCCTGGTTCCCGTGGGCCCGAGGGAAGTCGGGGACTGCCTGGCATGGAGGGACCACGAGGCTCACCTGGACCACGAGGCTTGCAGGGTGAACAGGGTGCCCCAGGGCTGCCTGGCAGCCAGGGTCCAGCTGTAAGTACTGTTACCACAGAGCTGCTATCTTTGGGGCACTTAGCTGTCACTCACACAGCTCCCTGTGTTGGCATCAGGAGGCATGCAAGCAGGTCACGCCTGAATGCCACAGTGTTATGGAGAGGTAATTAATCAATGCAAGATTGTATTTCCCCCAAATTAATGTTGTTTGTACATCTGCCATATTCAAGAGTCTCACCTCCCCCCCTGACCACTGAATTTAATGGTAATTGGTTCTTTGCACAGTCATGGAAACATTATCCAGAGGAGTAACCAGGTCTAGAAACAGCTAACAAAAGCAGAACGTTCCTTGAACTGGAAGAGGAGGTTCCTGCAGTCAGAACACTGCTTGCAGTCAATCCACCTCTTGCCCACTAAATGGACCCTGCTTAGGGCAGAAGGCAATTGGTGAATTACAAGAGGCTTTAAGTACTTCCTCACACACTCTCTCCCAACTCATGGGGCTGGCTACAGCTTCAGACAGCACCCAAATGCTTTCAGGGAATTCTGTTACTGCCTTGTCAGCTGCTGAGGCTTCTGATTCTTCCCAGGATCCACAGGTTGCCAGGGAAAGGAGGCAGACAATCTCTGAGCTGGTCCTGGCTCCTCTGGATGATCTGTCTGTGTCTCCAGGACTTGCTGTCTCAGCAGGAGCCTTTCAGGTGTAGGCAGGATGTCTTGCCCTGTGCAGTCTCAGCACGGCGTCCTGCTGGCTGTGCAGGCAGCCAGAGCCTGTTCCTGGTAAACCTGAGGCAGGCAGTTCAGGATATAGTAAGGCAGTAACCTGCCAGGAGCAATGGCAGCAGGCAGCAGCAGGCATGAGCAGAGAGCAGTGTGTTACCTGCTCATCTCTTTTCAGCAGTGTAGCCTGAGACTAAGGGGCCTTTGGACACAGAGTAGCCAGTCAGAATGGCAGCTGGCCAAGCTTGACCATAGGTGAGGCCATAGGCCTGCTTTACCCAAATTTGGGGGAAACATAGGCCTTGCACAAGGCAGGCACAAGCTAAGGGTGTCCACCTTGTTTACCACAGGATGCAACAAGTCTGGGCAAGACAGGGTCCTTAGACTCAGTGGCTCTTTGTCCTCTTTCCTGTGGTTGCTTCTCCCCAAAATAGAAGGAGGGAGAGCAGAAAAACATGTCTGGGCAAGCCAGGACATGGCTAAGCCTATTCAGGCCTACCATGACACACAGCAGAGGCTGAGACATGTTGGACCTCACACCAGACCAGAGGAATTCTAGGGCTGTATGCAGAATCCCAGAATCCCAATACAGAAGGGCTTGGAAGGGACCTCTGGAGGTCACCTAGTCCAAGCCTGCTGCTAAAGTAGGTTCACCCAGAGCAGGTTGCACAGGAGCACATCTAGGAGGTACTTGAAAGCTTCCAGAGGAGACTCCACAACCTCTCTGGGCAGCCTGCTCAGGGGCTCCAGCACCACCATGCTGAAGCAGCTTTTCCCTGTGCTTAAATGAACCCTTCTGTGTGTAGTTTGTGCCCATTGCCCCTTGTCCTGTCACTGGGCACCACTGCAAACACTCCAGTCCCATCCTCTTGATTGTACCACTTAGCTATTGATCAGCACAGAGAAGATGCTCTCTCAGTCTGCTCTTCTCCAGGCTAAAGAGCTGCAGGTCTCTCATCTCCTCCTCATAAGAAAGATGCTCCAGAACCCTCACCATCTTTGCAGCCCTGTTCTGAACTCTTCCCAAGCAGTTCCTTGGCTGTCTTGAACTGGAGGAGCTCAGAACTGGACCAAATACTAAGTTCTTACCCTGCCAGTTGTCTTCCCACTCGTCCAAACAGGGTTGGGGGAGTAAGGGAGCAGCTGTGTGGTCCTTCACTGCTGGATGGGCTTAAACCAAACCAAGACACAGGTACAGAATGCACTCTGGTAGCAGCTGGGGTTATTTCAACTGCTGCTGTTCTTTTAATCCTAGGGAAAAGAACCAAGTGATCAGCACATCAAGCAGGTCTGCATGAGAGTCATGCAAGGTAAATACTCTACCATGTGTCTTGGGCATTTAAATCAGGAGGATCTGCTGCTGTGGAGGCAACCAAGCTGCTCCCCACTCTTATCTGGAACAAAGAGTGTGGCCCCAGCAGACAGCTTGGCAGAATTAGAACATGGGTTAGGTTGTAAGAGACCTTAGAGATCATCTACTCCAACTTCCCTGCCTTGGGCAGAGACACCTCTCAGCTAGACTCAGCTGCTCAAAGCCTCATCTAACCTGGCTGTGGACACTCCCAGGGAGGATGCATCCACAGCCTCCCTGGGAAGCATATTCTAGAGTCTCACCACCCTCATACTGAAGAACTTCTGCCTCAGCTCCAGTCTAACCCTGCTCTGCCTCAGCTCCAAGCCGTTCCCCCCTTGGCCTGACTCTAGACACCCTCAGCAGAAGTCCCTCTGCAGCCTTCCTGCAGGATCCCTTCAGTACTGGAAGGCAGTTCTAAGGTCTCCCAGGAGTATTTTCCTCTCCAGGCTGCACACCCACAGCTCCCTCACAGCAGAGCTGCTCCAGCCCTTGAAGCATCTTTGTGGCCTCCTCTGGCCTCACTCCAGCAGCTCTGTGTTGTTCTGCTGGGGACAGCAGCAGTGGAGGCAGGATTGGAGGTGAGGTCTGAGCAGAGCAGAGCCAAGGGGCAGGATCCCCTCTCTTGCCCTCTGCCCACACTGCTCTGGCTGCAGCCAGCACTTGGCTGCCTGCTGGGCTGCAGGAGGGCACTGCTGGCTCCTGGGGAGCTGCTCAGCACCCAACACCCCCAAGGAGGCTCTCTCTTCAGGGCTGCTCTCAACCCATTCTGCACCCAGCCTGGCTTTGTGCCTGAGGCTGGCCTGACCCAGCTGCAGGACCTTGCCCTTGGGACTTGTTGAAGAAGTCTTTACTTTATAGATGGCTCTGCAGCCTCACTGTTGAACCAGTTGATTCCACACTGCTGCTGCAGCAAGCAGGCCACAGAGCAGAGAGTTTCTTTTTCTGCCACCTATATATTTTAGGTACAGATCACTTGGCTGTGTTGGCACAGCTTCACTGCAAGCTTGTTTTGCCATTTGTACTCATAAAATAATTAGATCACAGCAAACAAAATATGTTAAGAAAAGGAGGGGGAGGTGCAGAGAGAGGTTTTCAAACCCCTGACTATATTTGTTCAATCCTTTACACAGAGAGAGAGAGAGAAATCTGGAGCTGTCCTAAAACAGTTGGGTGCTTGGGATTTGCTCAGTTAAAATTAAACTCAGAGAATGCTTTAGGTTGGAAGGGACCTCAAAGCTCAGCCAGTTCCAACCCCCTGCCATAGGCAGGGACACCTCCCACTAGAACAGGTAGCTCAGGCCTCATCCAGCCTGGCCTTGAACACCTCCAGGGAGGTTGTGGAGCACAGAAGTACAGAATGGGATCTTTGATCACATTCTCTGCTGAGACCCCACCTGGAGTCCTGCATCCAGTTCTGGAGCCCCTGGGACAAGAGGGCTGTGGAGATGCTGGAGAGTGTCCAGAGCAGGGCCAGGAGGATGCTCAGAGGCTGCAGCAGCTCTGCTGTGAGCACAGACTGAAAGAGTTGGGGCTGTGCAGGCTGGAGCAGAGGAGGCTCCCAGGTGACCTTCTTGTGGCCTTCCAGGATCTGAAGGGGGCTACAAAAAAGCTGGGGAGGGAGTTCTGAGGCTGTCAGGGAGTGCCAGTCACCTCCAGCCATGGGGCCTCAACCACCTCCCTGGGCAACCCATTCCAGCCTCTCACCACTCTCCTGCTCAACAACTTCCTCCTCACCTCCAGCCTGAACCTACCCACCTCCAGCTTTGCTCCATTCCCCCCAGTCCTGGCACTCCCTGAGGCTGCACTCAGTGCCTCTGGCTATGGCACCCACAAAGATGCTGAACAAGCCTGGTGCCAGGACTGAACCCTGAGGGACTCCACTTGTCACAGGCCTCCACTTGGCCATGGAGCCATTGACTGCCACTCTTTGGGCGTGGCCATCAAGGCATTTCTCTGCCAACCTGGTGGTCCACCCACCCAAGCCATGTGTCACCAGCTGGGAGAGCAGGGTGCAGTGTTTTCAGCTAGTTCCTTCTTGCAAAGCCATACCTTGCCAGGATGAGCAAGCAGCACAGGAGAGAGCTCTTTGCTCTTGTCAGAGGCAGCAATTGACTGAACAAGTTGTGGTTTTTTTTCCTTACCAGATGGCTGAAACTTAATTGGTACAGAAAATGCTAAGGGCACTGCTGAACAAGCAGGAGGCACCTGAGTCATTGCAGCCTGCAAATAGCACAGTCTGGAGGTGCAGGCTCCAGAGTGAGCAGCTTCACAGCCTGCCTGTGCAGTTAGTTAGCCACTGGGAGTACTTGGGTGGCATCTTACACCTGACAAGCTTTGCAAAGGGCTTTGTGTGTGAGTAAGGCTCTGCTGTGACCCTCTGGGTGCTGCAGCAGGCACACTGAGGTCTTCCTCAGGGCACGTGGGAATGTCTCCATCCAGAGGCACTCAGCGCTTCCTTCTCTCCTCCTGCTCCCTGCAGAGCAGCTAGCTCAGCTGGCAGCCAGCCTGAGGAGGCCAGAATTTGGTGCTCCAGGTCTTCCTGGCCGACCAGGGCCACCAGGTGCTCCAGGGCCTGCTGGTGAGAATGGCTTCCCAGGACAGCTCGGCCCCCGCGGCTTGCCTGGCCTGAAGGGGCCTCCTGGGGAGATTGGGCGCAAAGGACCTAAAGGTAAGAAAGCTTCTGCCTGGCTTCCAGGTGTTGTCTGCTCCTGGTCCATAGCTTGGGTGGTGGTGTTGAGGGTTTTTTGTTTGATTGGGGT
Organism: Pogoniulus pusillus; assembly: GCF_015220805.1. Taxonomy (NCBI): domain Eukaryota; kingdom Metazoa; phylum Chordata; class Aves; order Piciformes; family Lybiidae; genus Pogoniulus; species Pogoniulus pusillus. The sequence goes on along the minus strand of NC_087288.1, from coordinate 1,886,785 downwards.
TTGTTTGGGTGGTTTTGCTGTTGGTCTCCTTTCCTCTTCGTTGTTCTTGTTGCTTTGGGTTGCTTTGTGCTTGGTTTTGCTTTCACAGAGCCACAGAACTGTCAGGGTTGGAAGGCACCACAAGGATCAGCCAGTTCCAACCTCCCTGCCACGGGCAGGGACACCTCACACTAGAGCAGGCTGCCCAGAGCCACATCCAGACTGGCATTAAAGACCCAGGGATGAGGCTTCCACCACCTCCCTGGGCAACCTGTGCCAGGCTCTCAGCATCCTCATGCTGAAGAACTTCTTCCTAATATCTAATCTCAATCTGCCCTCTTCCAGCTTTGCTCCATTCCCCCCACTCCTATCACTCCCTGACAGCCTAAAAAGTCCCTCCCCAGCTTTCTTGTAGCCCCCTTCAGATGCTGCAAGGCCACAATAAGGTCTCCTGGGAGCCTTCTCTTCTCCAGACTGAATAAGCTCAACTTTCAGCCTGCCTCTGTAGCAGAGCAGCTCCAGGCCTCTGGTCCTCCTCCTGGGCCTTCTCTGGACACCTTCCAGCACATCCAAACCTTTCCTGTAATAGTGCCTCCAGAACTGGACACAGTGCTCCAGTTGGAGTCTCACCAGAGTGGAGTAGAGAGGCAGAATCCCCTCCCTCACCCTGCTCCCCACATTTCTCTGGGTGCAGACCAGGCTCTGTTTGGTTCCTTGGGCTGCCAGTCCACACTAGGGGCTCATGCTGAGCTTCTCACCCTCCAGCACCCCCAAATCCCTCTCCCCAGGGCTGCTGTCTTTTTCCCTCTGGACTCCAGGTGGTGCATGCACATTGTACACAGGCAGAGGAGTCCAAAGAGATCCTGGACCAGGAACCTGAACAGAGCCCTGTACCTGTTGCCACAACTGCCCCAGTGTCCAAGGAGCACTTTGGCCTGAGCTCAGCAAGACTCCTTTCTAACTCCATTTTTTTTTGGCCATCAAATTGCTTCCACAACGTGAGAGAGGGCAGGCATCTGCCCTGCACTAGCAGTAAGCAGCTGAGTCAGGCTCCTAATATCAATTCTCCCTTCCATGGAGCTTTGTGGGCTTTATAAGCTGCCAAGTCCCAGCAGTGAGTTTTCTCTTTCCTCCACTCAGTTCAGTCGTGGACCTCACTTCTGCAAGCCTCCTGGTGCCAAAAGCTAACAGAAACCTTCAGATCCATTCCCTGACCTCCAGCCTGCTTCTCCAAAGCTCTCCAGCTTCTCACCTTACAAGGGCCTGAGAACAAAGCAGCCTCTTGTTTGGGTGCAGTACTTGAGCCACTTAGCATCCTCACACCACGGACCCCCACCTATTGATTCTTTGCAAAGGGCAAACACTTAACAAAATCCACTGAGCTCACACTGCACAAAGTACCTCTGCTCTAAACTAATCTCTTTTGCTCCTGACTGAGAGCTTTTATGCCCCTCCACAGAGTTTTCTGTGAAGCCCTGGGACCCCTCTGCCTGCAGTAGTTTCTATCCAGCTCTGATTTCCATCTCCTTTCTTGAAGGCTTTATTGAAAAAGCTGATTTCAGCTTAGTCACTTCCTCAGGCTTTTGTCTCAAAGTTTTGTTTGAAAGACAAATGGGGAAACTCTTGGAGGGATAGAGCAGAGCAGAACAGAACCAAAGTAAAGCAGAGCAGAGCAAAGTAGAACAGAACCAAATCAGAGCAGAGCAGAACCAAAGTAGAGCAGAGCAGAACAGAACCAAAGTAGAGCAGAGCAAAGTAGAACAGAACCAAAAGCAGAGCAGAACTGAAGTAGAGCAGACCAGAACTGAAGTAGAGCAGAACCAAAGCAGAGCACACTAGAACCAAAAGCAGAGCAGAACCAAAAGCAGAGCAGAGTAGACCCAAAGCGGAGTAGACTCAAAGCAGAGCAGAGTAGAACAGACCCAAAGCAGAGCCAGAGCAGAAGAGAAACAGAGTAGAACAGAAGCAGAGCACAGTAGATCAGAACCAGAAGAGAAGCAAAGCAGAACCAGAGCAGAACAGAATCAAAGCAGAGCAGAGTAGAACCAGAAGAGAACCAAAGCAGAACCAGAGTAGAACAGAACTAAAGCAGAGCCAGAAGAGAGCAGAGAGGAACAGAACCAGAAGAGAACCAAAGCAAAACCTCAGAGCACTGTGGCTGGAGCTCTGTTGCTCTTCTCATTTCATGCATTATCATCTGGACTCACCAAAGGAAGAAGTGAAGACACCAAGGGATGTGGATGTGCTGAACTTGCTTCAGCACACAGCAGGCTGCACTCTGTTAATGTTAGCCAAAATAATCTACAGAGCATCACAAAGAAACCCAAGCAAGCAAGGAAGAGGTTTTGTTTCCTGTCAGAATTGCAATCAAATGTCAAGTTACCTGAGAGAAAACCTTGCAATCCAGCAGCAGGTAGCAGAGGTGGTGAATGCTCTCCTGTGCTGTCTTGGGGGCAAGCTGATAAAAGCTCAGGACTTCACTCTGAGTTCTGGCAGTTAGCAGAGCTTCCACAGAGATGGACTGACTTCCCCCAGCCATTCCAGGAGGTGTCTGAGATCAGTGAGAGGGGAAAAATCCAAACTGAGTTGTGATAAAAGGGAGTCACAGAACCCCAGAATGGTAGGACTTGGAAGTGACCTCTGGAGATCAAGTCCAACCCCCCTGCTAGAACAGGATCACCCAGAGTAAATCACACAGGAACACATCCAGGTGGGTTTGGAAAGCCTCCAGAGGAGGAGACTCCACAACCTCTCTGGGCAGCCTGCTCCAGGGCTCTGCCACCCTCTAAGTGAAGAAGTTTTTGCCTTATGTTGATGTGGTCCAGTCTGTGTCCATTGCTCCTTGCCCTGTCCCTGCACACCACTGAGAAGAGTCTGGCTGCATGCTCCTGACACTTGTCCCCTGGCTATTGATCAGCATGGAGAAGCTCTCTCCTCAGTCTCTTCTCCAGGCTAAACAGTCCCAGCTCTCAGCCTCTTGCTGTTCCAGGGACCAGCAGCTGAGGATTTGTTAGGTCTTGGCTGAGTTCACCTGGTCTTGCAAAAACCTCCAGCCAGGCACCTCAGCCTGTGTGCCAAAAGAGCCTGAGCAGTTCTGTGAGTGAGGCTGGGGCAGATTTCAAGTGGTACTTACTGTTTAGCTCCAGGTCTTTGGCTTTTCTTCCCTCCAATTTGTCTTCTTCTGAGTACCTCTTAAATAAGAGGGAACCCCCAAACAGCTCCAACCATCTGACAAGGAAGTGTGCCAGGACATCAGTCAAAGCCACAAGGAACATACAAAGCCACCTGAAGTCTCTGCTTGTTAATCCTCTGAAAGGGAACTCTGGAAGTAACACTCCCAGCAGGCTGTAATTGATGTTAATTGCTTTTGCCTTAGGTGAACCAGGAGAAAGAGGAGAAAGAGGATTTCCAGGCAGAGGACCGAAAGGTTACCCTGGACCAAGAGGTCTCCCAGGTAAATATAAGAGGCTGAGGATAAAGAGATGCAGTAAAAAACTTATGTATAGAATCAGTCAGGGTTGGAAGGGACCACAAGGATCAGGCAGTTCCAACCCCCTGCCATGCCCAGGGACACCCTACCCTAGAGCAGGCTGCACACAGCCTCAGCCAGCCTGGCCTCAAACACCTCCAGCCATGGGGCCTCAACCACCTCCCTGGGCAACCCATTCCAGCCTCTCACCACTCTCCTGCTCAACAACTTCCTCCTCACCTCCAGCCTCACTCTCCCCATCTCCAGCTTTGCTCCATTCCCCCCAGTCCTGGCACTCCCTGACAGCCTCAGAACTCCCTCCCCAGCTTTTTTGTAGCCCACTTCAGATGCTGGAAGGCCACAAGAAGGTCACCTGGGAGCCTCCTCTGCTCCAGCCTGCACAGCCCCAACTCGTTCAGTCTGTGCTCACAGCAGAGCTGCTGCAGCCTCTGAGCATCCTCCTGGCCCTGCATGTATACAAAGCATGAAAAAAACCCAACCACCAAACCCACCCCAAAACAACCAAAAAGGCAATAAATCAGCTCACAGGATTGTAGTTATCACTTGCAGTGTTAGGGGAGATGCCCAGGCCAGAGCCTGCTGAGCTAAATGCAGCACAGCTGGCATCTAGTGGCCGGAGAATGAAAAGAGACTTGGTTTGGTGATTGCTTTTTGTCTCCTCTGCCATTTTCTTCCTGCAGCCTGCTTCTGTGTCTAGACATAGGCAGAAAATGTGTTCCCTCTGTGAAAAAAAGGCACAGAAATCCAGTTTAGGTTACACCAATACCTCAGAGCTGTCTTCAGCCCCTGAGCAGCACAAAATTGGTGAAGACTTAGGATCACAGAGTCAGGGTTGGAAGGGACCACAAGAATCAGCCAGTTCCAACCCCCCTGCCGTGGGCAGGGACACCTCCCACCAGCCCAGGGTGCTCAGTGTCTCATCCAACCTGGCCCTGAACACCTCCAGCAGCTCCAGGTCCTTCTTGTCCTGAGGGGCCTAGACCTGGAGGCAGTGCTGCAGGTGAGCTGTGAGCAGCGCAGCACAGGGGGGCAGAATCCCCTCCCTGCGCTGCCGCTCACACTGCTGCCGCTGGGCTGCCAGCAGCCAGTGCAGCTCACCAAGCTGCCCCCTGCCCACTGCCACTGCTCACAGCTGCTCTCCTTCTGCAGGTGAGCCAGGCCAAGCCAGCTACGGCAGCGAAGGCCGCGACGGGCAGCGAGGGCTGCCAGGGCAAGCAGGGCAGCCTGGAGTCCCCGGGCCTCCTGGCCCCCCCGGCCCTCCTGGCTACTGCGAGCCCTCAGCCTGCAGAGTGCAGGCTGGACAGAGAGCTGGGAAGAACGTGAAGGGGCCATGAGCAGGCAAGGCAAGGGCCACCGATGCACCTCCTGCACAGACAGGTGAGGACCAGCAGGGAAGGAAGGAAGGAAGGAAGGAGCAACCTTTCAGCCAAGGGCACAGCCAAGGGGCAGCTCCAACACCACCGCCCTGCAGCTGTGCTTAGCAGCTCAAGCTGGGACATTGGTGCTGGCAGAAATACACAGGTGATGCCTTTGTCTGGGGGGAAGAGAAGGCACTTATCTGTCTGGGTTTGTTTTCTTTTGCCTTGGTTTGGGTTTTGTTGTTGTTGTTTTTAATAAAGAGTTTCTGTGATTTCTCCTCTCCCCCTTCCTTCCTTCCTTCCTTCCTTCCTTCCTTCCTTCCTTCCTTCCTTCCTTCCTTCCTTCCTTCCTTCCTTCCTTCCTTCCTTCCTTCCTTCCTTCCTTCCTTCCTTCCTTCCTTCCTTCCTTCCTTCCTTCCTTCCTTCCTTCCTTCCTTCCTTCCTTCCTTCCTTCCTTCCTTCCTTCCTCCCTTCCTCCCTTCCTCCCTTCCTCCCTTCCTCCCTTCCTCCCTTCCTCCCTTCCTTCCTCCCTTCCTCCCTTCCTTCCTCCCTTCCTCCCTTCCTTCCTCCCTTCCTCCCTTCCTTCCTCCCTCCCTTCCTTCCTCCCTTCCTTCCTCCCTTCCTTCCCTCCTTCCCCTGTATGGTGTACAATGGAATAAGCTGTCTTCAGCTATCCATGAAAAAAAGGAACTGTTAATTTACCTCAGTTGTAGCTCTTATTTTCTGTTTCCAAAGCCCAGAGTGCCAGTGGCATCACTTCATGCACAATGGCTTCATTGCATATGTGTGCTGGGCAGGGTCTGCTAAGCCTCCTCAGCTGCAGAAGTACAGGCAGGAGGCTGTTCCTAGGAGCACCTCACACCCCTGACATCTGCTGTCACAGAATCATTCAGGTTGTAAAAGACCCTTGAGATAATCAAGTCCAGCAAAGTTCACCTCTAAACAAGCTTTAAACACATCCAGGGTCGGCGACTCCAGCACCTCTGAGCAGGCTGTGCCAGTGGCTGAATGTTTAATGCTGCAGGTCCCTGTGCAGGTGTGCTCAGAGGGCTCTCACAGAACTGCTTCAGTTGGAAAAGACCTTTCAGGTCATGCAATCCAACCAGACTAACTCTACCATGTCCCTCAGCACCACATCTCTGCCCTCTTTGAAACACTTCCTGGGATGGAGTTTCAACCACCTCCAGGGGCAGCCTCAAAGACCAACCAGTTCCAAACCCCTCTGCCATGGGCAGAGATCTCTCAACAGCCCAGGCTGTTCAAGGCCTCATCCAACCTGGCTTTGAACACCTCCAGGGAGGTTGTGGAGCACAGAAGCACAGAATGTGATCATCTTTGATCACATTCTATGCTTCTGTGCTCCACAACTTCCCTGGGCAACCTCTTCCAGTGTCTCACCATCCTCACTGGCAAGAATTTCTTCCTCATCCCCAGTCTAAATCTGCCCTCCTCAAGCTTCTATCCATTGCCTCTCATCCTATCACTACAAGGATGCTGATAGGGTCTTCAAAAGTCCTTCCTCAGCACAAGAAACCACACAGGAGTGATAATGTCCAACTGTAGTTTCACCAGCAACCTTTTATTTTGACTATAAAGTGTGTAAAACTGTTAAAAAGGGGGGGAAAAAACCCAACCCAACTCCCAAACAAGCAACCTGATAACAACAGACTGAAAATATAATTGTAAGAGCATCAACAGAATGAATCCAAAGAAGCAACAACAACAACAACAAAACCCCCAACCCCAAACCAACCCCCAACATTTAAATACACAAATGTGAAGTGCTTTCAAAAAAAGTCTGGAACAACAAAAACAACAACAAAAGGCATCAAATTTCCACAGTGGAAAGAAACCCAGGGAGGAGGAAAAAAAACCTACATCAGAATCCTTACCACAAAACTAAATCAGAATCCTTAACGCTCAAAGGAGTTCAGCACTGAGGGGCAGCTCAATGCAGCAGCTCTAGGAGTGGATGGCTTAAGACTGTGGCAGATTTGCTGCCTTGGAGCTGACTTCTGAGGTTTGACTTCAGAACTGAGGGCTCAAGCCCCCAGGGCCCATTGGAAATCCTTACCCATAGAAGAAGTGTTTTTACCAACCCCTAAATCTTGGGTGAGAGCAGAAGAGATCGAGCTGAAAAATGGCAAATCCTAGAGCAAAAAAACACCCAACCGACCCCAGAATAGCAGGAACTGAACTCTTAGCCTAGAATAAAGACTTGGAACATTAAGGAAATGAAGAGCTGGAACTTAATGAAGTAAATACAGATTTGGAACTTAAAGGTAATAAAGTAACTAATAAAAGGCAACAAAGATTTGGAAGTTAAAGGCAATAAAGTAACTAATAAAAGGCAACAAAGCTTTGGAAGTTAAAGGTAATAAAGTAACCAATAAGGAAAAGGCAACAAAGCTTTGGAAGTTAAAGGTAATAAAGTAACTAACAAAGAAAAGGAACAAAGCTTTGGAAGTTAAAGGTAATAAACTAACCAATAAGGAAAAGGCAACAAAGCTTTGGAAGTTAAAGGTAACAAAGTAACTAACAAAGTAACGTAAAGGCAAGAAAATATTTGGAACTTAAAGGAAGTAAAAATTTGGAATTTAAAGGAAATAAAGTAACTAATGAAGTAAATAAAGAGTTGGAACTTAAAGGAAAGAGAGATTTGGAACTTAAAGTGAAGAAAGTAAAGTAAATAAATAGTTGGAACTTAGAGAAAGCAAAAAAGAAAGTAACTAATAAAATAAAGTAAGTAATAAAATAAAGAAAGTAACTAATAAGGTAACTAATAAAGTAAAGAAACTAATAAAGAAACTAATAAAGAAAGAAACTAATAAAGAAAGAAACTAATAAAGAAAGAAACTAACAAGGAAACTAATAAAGTAACTAGTAAGGAAACTAGTAAAGAAAGTAACTAATAAAGAAAGTAACTAATAAAGAAAGACACTAATAAAGTAAGTAATAAAGAAACTAATAAAGTAACTAATAAAGAAACCAGTAAAGTAACTAGTAAAGAAAGTAACTAATAAAGAAATAAAGAAACTAGTAAAGAAAGTAAGTAATAAAGAAACTAATGAAGTAACTAATAAAGAAACTAATAAAGTAACTAATAAAGAAACTAATAAAGTAACAAATAAAGAAACTAATAAAGAAACTAATAAAGAAACTAATAAAGAAAGAAGCAAAGAAAGTAACTAATAAAGAAAGAGTTGGAACTTGAAGAAAGATGTGGAACTTAAAGTGAAGAAAGTAACCAATAGAGTAAAGAAAGTAACTAATAAAGTAAAGAAAGTAACTAATGAAGTAAAGAAATATTTGGAGCTTAAAGTAATTAATAAAGTAAATAAAGAGTTGGAACTTAAAGGAAAGAGAATTTAAAGGAAATAAAGTAGCATAGTAAAGAAAGTAACTAAAGATTTGGAACTCAAAGTAAAGTAAATCCATTCAGGATGATTTAAAACAAAGATTTGGGACTTGAAGTAAATAAATCAATAAAGAGGATTTTAAATATAAAGATTTAGAACTTCAAGTAAAGAAAGTAACTAATAAAGTAAATGAAAGAAAGATTTGGGACTTAAAGTAGATAATTAGCTAATAAAGTAAAGAAGGATTTGGAGCTTAAAGGAACTAAAGATGGTTTAAAACATGAAGATTTGGAGCTTAAAGGAACTAAAGATGGTTTAAAACATGAAGATTTGGAGCTTAAAGTAAGTAAAGATTAGGAACTTAAAGGTAATGAAGTAACTAAAGATGATTTGGAGCATAAAGGAAAGAAAGATTTGGAACATGGAGGAAAGAAAGTAACTAATAAAGCTTTGGAGCTTAAAGGAAATAAAGTAATAAAATAAATAAAGCTTTGGAGCTTAAAGTAAATAAAGTAACTAAATAAAGATGATTTAAGACAAAGTAAATAATGATTTGGAAATTAAAGTAAAGAAAGATTTGGGACTTCTTCAAGTCAATAAAGTAAATAAAGATTTAGAAGGTAAAAGGTTTGGGGCATAAAGTAAATAAATGAAGTATCTGAAGGTGATTTAGAGCATAAAATAAGTAAAGATTTGGAACATAAAGGTAATAAAGTAACTAAAGATAATTTAGAGCATAAAGTAAGCAAAGATTTGGAACATAAAGGAAATAAAGATTTGGAACCTTAAGTAAGTAAAGATTAGGAACTTAAAGGTAATAAAGTAACTAAAGATGATTTAGAGCATAAAGGACATAAAGATTTGGAGGATGAAGGAAATAAAGATTTGGAAAAGGAAATAAAGTAACTAAAGGTGAATCAGAGCATAAAGTAGATGAAACTGGTTTAGAACCCAAAGCAAGCAAAGATGTGGACTAGAAAGGCCATAAAGGCAGGTTCATGACTTTAAAAGGTGGATCAGGTTTTTGCTCTATCAACTTCGGTGACACAGAAGAACCCAGAGTGGTGGTTTAAATAAAGGGATTTAGAAGGCACAAAGCAAAGAGACTGAGAGGTTTGCCAAGCCCCTGGCAGCTTGGCCCCATCCTAACCTGGTGCTCCTCTGACCTTCCCCAGGTAGATCTTGCTCTCAGCTCCTGCTTCAACGTCACAAAGTGCTCAAGGACTCATCCAACCTGGCTTTGAACACTTCCAGGGAGGTTGTGGAGCACAGAATCACAGAATGTGTAAGAAAGTTCCAATCCCACTGCCATGGACACAGACACCTTCCACTAGAGCTCAAGGCCTCAGCCAACCTGACCTTGCAGAAGCAAATTTCCAGCTGCATTCTGCATTCTGCTTTCAACTCCCACCCAAAAAAGCAGAGCAGGAATGACCCAGTGGGAACCACAGAGTCATAGTGGTTGGAAGGGATCTCATTTGCTCCAATCCCTCTGCCAGAGCAGGATCACCTAGGGCAGGTCACACAGGAAGGCATCCAGGTGGGTGTGGAAGGTCTCCAGAGAGGGAGACTCCACAACCTCTTTGGGCAGCCTGCTCCAGGGCTCTGCCATCCTCACAGTAAAGAAGTTCCTATTTATTTTGAGGTGGAACTCCCTGGGCTCCTGGGGAGCAAAGTGAAGCTGAGATTAACTCTGTCCTATCCCAGCCAAGAACCTGGCATCTTTAGGAAGCTTTTCAGGCTGACCAAAGTGAGGCTGAGATTAACTCTGTCCTACCCCAGCCAAGAACCTGGCATCTATAGGAAGCTTTTGAGCCCACCCACAGAACCAAATACCCCATTTTCTCACGTGAGAAAACTCAGGTGGGCTTTTAGCTAATGGAAAAGCCACAAAGCAATGCACCATGACCACCACCAAATCCCCCTGCACATCAGCTGAAAGCATTCCAATACAGGTTCAAAAAATGAAAGACCTTTAGATTGGAGCCTAGAAAAAGGAAAACAAACCCAACAACATCAACAAGGAAGGCATCAGTAGGAAAACAACCAACAGATGAAAAAATAAAACTTCTCCAAATATAAAAAAGTGTTCTGCTTTCTGCTAAGTTCAAGTACATTTAGCACACAGCAGCTGCACCTGGCCAAGGACAGATGCTTGGCTGCAGCTGGCTGAGAGCCCCAAAATATACACATACCCCCCTAAGGTGGAGCAAGAGCCTATGTACAGCCTGCCAGGCTGCTGGGCTGCTTGGAGACCTCTCAGTCACAGGCAGCCCTCCTCATGAGGCAGCAGCACCCTTCTCAACAGCATCACACAGCAAAGGAAGCATTCAAATTAACTTAGGAGGTAAAAAAATAGGTAAGATTCTTGTACAGCTCTTGGAATTACTGAAGAAGTACAAAGAAAGCAAGGGGAAGAAAACAAAACCAACCCAACCCCAAGGATGTTGATGCGAGGTACCTGAGCAGCACAGAGTGCAAACCACTGCGTGGGGCTTGCTCCTCTGCTGGTGTCCACACATCGATGTGTGCATTGGTGAAAGGCTTTAACTGCTGGGCTGGCAGAGCTGTGGGCAGCAGCAGGGCCTCAGGGCAGACAGATGCTCCCTTTCCAGCTGCTTTGCCACCTCCTGGTGCTGGCACAGCTATGGAGCTCTGAGGGCAGACCTGGACGGTGCCACTCAGCAAAGCAAGACATGCCCCACAGGCACAGGAGGTCTGGGAGGGGAGCAGCCCATTGTGAGCCAAAGCACAGGCTGCACCCACGAGTTCCAAACACACCTTCACTGCCCCAGTGGGATAGCTGCCCACTGGTCACAGAAGGGGCAGTTACTGCTTCCTGAGGGACAGTGAAGAGTGAGCAGGAAAGGAGGTGTGAGGCCTTGGCTGTCTCCCGTGGGCTTTGTTCTGCCCATCCCTATGCATGCCAGGGACAAACAAAGAATCCTGAGCACCTCCCAAGAGGTCCTCAGCTGCAGGGTGCATTCCAGCTCACAGACTGCCCTCAGGAGATGGTCTCATGGTGTGGCAGGGGGTTGCTGCTGTCCTCCTCCCTGCTGCCTTCTCCTGTCTCAGGTGTTTGCTTGCACATCTTTGTCATGCCAAGCACCTTCTCCAAGTGTCTGCTGAGCAAGGTGCCAAGTGGGAAGCAAGTCTGAGGGCTTCGTCTGCATCTCCCTGGGTTAACTCCATGGCTTTTTGCACTCATCTTGCTCCTGCTCTGGGTGCCAGTGGTAGGAACCCCACTCAGAACAACTGCCCATGTGCTGGCACCAGTGTCCCACCACTCATTCCTCACTGCTTTCAAGCAAAACTCAGAAGCTGCCCAGATTTGGGTCTCACAGCAGCTTCTCTGGGACCCACCACTTCCCATGTGGGAATGTTTCTCTGGTGTCTCAGAGAGAGACAGTGATTGGCTTCTCAGTGCTGGGGCATGAGCCCTCACTACTGCTTTTGTGCCCTGGCTTCATGCTGAGGTTGTGAGCTGTAGCTGCTCATCTTCTCTCAGTGGCAGCTTCACTTTCCATTGCACTGCAGCAAGTTCTGTGGGGCTAACTTAGCAATGTGAATCCTAACAAGCAGGAGGAAAGCTTTGGCCAACTCTGCTCCCTCTTCTTCAGGAGCAGCCTCTGCATGGCTGATTTCCCCCATCATTTCATTTGCTCAATCCTTTGAGCTCTGCAGGACTTACACTTTGTCATGGCAGTGCCAGCTGGGAACAGCACCACCAGAGGAGATGTGAAGTCTCAGCTGGGAACAGCAACACACAGAGAAGCCATGGCAGTGGCATCTGGAAACAGCAACACCAGAGGAGATGTGAAGTCTCAGCTGGGAACAGCAACACCAGAGGAAATGTGAAGTCTCAGATAGGGACATCAGCACCAGAGGAGCCATGGCAGTGCCAGCTGGGAACAGCACCACCAGAGGGGATGTGAAGTCTCAGACGGGAACACCACCACCAGAGGAGCCATGGCAGTGGCATCTGGGAACAGCACCACCAGAGGGGATGTGAAGTCTCAGTTGGGGACAGTGATGCCAGCCCCTAGCAGTTCAGTGTCTGGAGTAGCCACAACCACAGCTAAAGAAATGTACAAGCCTTTGCTTAGGCCAACATCCAGTCAGGGGAGATGCTTCTTGGGGCTACACCTGGCAAGTTTCCAGCCAGAAGCTAAATGCTGGACAGAATGGGAGACATCATCAACTCTTCATCACCTCCTTCAACATCCACGAGGTGACCACAGCTCTGGGCGGCTTCTGGTGCACGACACAGACCCAGTTCAGGTGTGCTGGAGCCTCCTCGAGGGATGTGAGCACCTGAGTGCTGCAGCTCAGGTCCTGCATTCTCCACCAACAGGTTAGGTTTTGAAACTTCAGAAACACATTTCCCCCCCCTCCATTTAAACATCACCAGCAGGCAGAAGAACAGAGCCAGCCGAGCGAGGGAGGCACAGGCACACTGCCTGCAGTTCCAACCAGCTGCTTTGTTTGAAGAAAGAAGCTGCTGAAAAGAAAAATCCTCTTTGGGCCTATTTTTCCTCCTCTAAGCAAAATAAATAGGAGGACCATAACACATGGAATGCACTCTGGAAAACAAGATTGGCATCGTTTCAGCGTTCCCACACTGCAAGTAACAGAGGGAGGGGTAAGAAAGGCTCCACTTGGAGCTGCAGAACTGAAACATTTACCATGCAGTGTCGAGGAGGGGGGGGAAGGGAAAAAAACCACCCAACCCAAAGTGCACCAAACGATTCAAAGGGGAAATGAAGTGACTGAGAGAAGTGAGCTGTGCCTGTGAGCCCGAGTGCCCAGGGGAGAGGGCTTTTATTTCCCGCTGGCCTGCGCCCGGGGCTGTGCTAGGTGGTAGTAGCAATCGGCTGGGTTGCACCTCCCGCTGGCTCCTGGGGGCCCCTCGGCTCCTGGTGCTCCTGGGGGGCCTGGCAGGCCAGGGCCTGGCAAAGCAAAGCTGACAATTAGCAGAGCCCTCACCCTCTCCCCCGATCCAGGTTTCATCACTGTCAGCCCAACCAGTTAGACTCAAAGAAAGGTTTGGGTTGGAAGGGACCTCAAAAGTGTCAGAGGTAAGTGAGGACAGAATCACAGCATCACAGCATGTCAGGAGCTGGGAGAGACCTGGAGTCCTGGCAGGCTAACAAGCCAGGACATCTAATAGGCCTGCCACACCCTTCTGCTGATGTGGGAAGCAAAGGTAGGAGGAAAACAAAGGCTTGGGCCATTATGTCCCCTCCCCAAGTGATAAACAGGCACACACAGGTACTTGTTGGGGTCTTGCCCAAATAGGGGTGAGCAAGCCCTGGGGTCATCTAACATGGCCAGTGTGGCAAATGCCATTCTGATTGGTGAAAGCCAAACTGACCATGTTAGAGTGCTAGGTTGGACTTGGTGATCCTGAGGGGCTCTGCCAGCCTGGGTGTTTATGTGGTTCTGTGATCAGCCAGTTCCAAGCCCCACCACAGGCAGGGACACCTCCCCCTGCAACAGGTCACTCAAGGCCTCATCCAACCTGCTCCTGAACACCTCCAGGGAGGTTGTGGGGCACAGAAGCACAGAATGGGATCTTTGATCCACAACCTCCCTGGGCAACCTGTGCCAGTGTCTCACCACCCTCACTGCAAACAACTTCTTCCTAACAGCCACTTTCAGTCTCCCCTCTGCCACTTCAAACCCATTCCTCTTCATGCTGTCATTACCAGACCTTGTCAATAGTCCCTCCCAGCCCTCCTGTAGCCCCCTTCAGATCCTGTAGGGCCACTCCAAGCTCTCCTGGAAGCCTTCTCCTCTCCAGGCTGCAGAGCCCCAACTCTCTCAGCCTGTCCTCATAGCAGAGCTGCTGCAGCCCTCTGAGTATCTTGGTGGCCTCCTCTGGACTGGCTCCAACAGTTCCATGTCCTGCTTGTGCTGGGGGCTCCAGAGCTGCACCCAGGACAGTCTGTGTCTCTGATCAGTTTCACAAGGTCACCTCTCTGATACATTTGCCCCTAGAGTTTGCAGACATCTTTCTGAGAGGCATTGGTTGGGTTTGGTTTAGTCTCTTTCACCTCATTCTGGTTCTCATTTTATCACAGGAGGTTTTTTTTCTCATCTAGATTGCTAGGCAGAGCTAATGTTGGTTTGGTTGCTTGGACACCAGGCTGAGGGAGATGATTCTCCTCTTTCTGCTCTGCTCTTCTGAGACCCCCTCCTGCAGTGCCACATCCAGTTCTGGTGCCTCCAGCATAAGAAGGACATTCAACTGCTGAAACAGGTCCAGAGGAGGGCCAGAAGGGGCTGGAGCACCTCCCCTGTGGGGACAGGCTGTGACAGTTGGGGCTGTTCAGCCTGGAGAGAAGAAAAGGCTCTGGAGAGAGGCTCTTATTATCAACAACTTTCTAGGGTCTGAAGTGGGCTGCAAGAAAGCCAGGCAGGGACTTTTCACAAGGGCTTGTAGTGGTAGAATGAAAGGGAATACACTGAAGACTGAGGAGGGCAGATTTAGCCTGGAGGTGAGGAAGAAACTCTTTCCAGTGAGGGTGGGGAGACACTGGCACAGGTTGCCCAGGAGGGTCGTGGACATCCCCTGCCTGGAGGTGTTCAAAGCCAGGTTGGATGAGACCTTGAGCAAGCTGGGCTGGTGGGAGGTGTCCCTTCCACGGCAGAGGGGTTGGATCTGGGTGACCTTTGAGGTCCCTTCCCACCCAGCCCAAGCTGTGACTCTCATCTGCAGCATGGGTGTGAGCTGGCTCCCCAGCTGAGCTCGGGAGGAGGAGCCCAGGGTGGAAGCAGGGCACAAAGCAGCTGGGCAGAAGCAGAGCTGGGCGCTCGTACCTGCAGGGCCAGGCGGTCCAGGGGTCCCGGGCAGTCCGATGCCAGGCTCACCTCTTTCCCCTTTCTGTCCTCTATAACCTACACAGAATAAAGACATCAAAGTAAGAGTGTCCCCCTGCTGCAACCAGGCCCCTTCCCACAGCTCCCTGGCAGGACCTTCTCAAGACACATGCTCACTTCTATCTCCTGGGGTTGGCTTTCTGGCTGAGCCAGCTCTGAATGGTTCCGAGCTTCCTCTGTGGCATTCCCAGCAGTGCCCACTGTGGCCTCCCTTGGAAGACCCTTGCTGCCTTCACCAGATTGACCTTCTCCTGAGATCCTCAGCTACCTTCCCAAAGTCTTCAGTTGGTCAGGGATTGGCACAAGCTGCTCAGGGAGGAGGTGGTGTCCCCATCCCTGGAGGTGGGATGGTGGCCATGGTGCTTTGGGCCATGGTTTAGTGGCCATGGTGGTGCTGGGGTGATGGTTGGACTGGCTGATCCTAGCGGTCCAACCCAAACAAGTCTATGATTCCAAGCTGCTGTGCTGAAGAACCAAATGCATATTCTGCTCCAGTGGTAGCTGCTGGATGATGTCAGGCACCAACCCAAAGGCCATCTGAGGTCTGACAGCTCAGAAACCAAGCAAGGATTAGCTCTCTCCAGTCTGCATTTGGCTCTCTCCACTCTACAGCACTCTTTATACCTGCATTAGGCCTTCAGCTGCTGGCTGCATGATTAACTATTCCTCTCTGTGTGAGAGCAGACCCACAGCCCTCCAGCACCACACAGCTCATGGAATGAGGCACCTCTAGAGCTTGTGTAAGTCTGGGGCTCCAGCATGCAAAGCCTACTTGAAGCATGCAGTTGACAAGGTCTGATCAGGCTTCAAGTTTTTGTGCCTCTTTTCTTCACTGGCTGGAGCTCTGTGTTTCAATAAGTAGTTTCCATCCTAATGATGCCTTCCTGAGGCTGCTTTTTTAACCCCCCTCATCTGTGGATTTCAGCTCAGTTTAATCCTGAAGAAATGTTGAGTTCACTTCACTTCATTACAGAGAAGAAGCCCTAAAAATGAGGGGCAGCAGGGAAGGTGGTGAAGCCACCATCCCTGGAGGTGTTTGAAAGGAGGCTGGAAGAGACACTTAGTGCCATGGGTTAGTTAACTAGAAGCTGTTGGGTGATAGGTTGGACTTGATGATGCTGGAGGTCTTTTCCATCCTAGTTGATTCTGTATCAACTCAATGTCCAACACCCATTTCTGTTCCCTTAAACTGGAACTGGATGAGGCCTTGAGCAACCAAGTCAAGTTGAGAGGTGTCCCTGCCTGTGGTGGGGAGGTTGGAGTAGATGACCTCCAAGGTCCTTTCCAACCTAAGCCAATCTATGATTCTATTAGAAGCTGCCTGCTTTAGCTATAGCCTCAAGTCTTCTGCTCTAGAATATTCTGCTGAATAGCTCAAGCCAAGAATTCACCTACAAATGGACCTTTCAATTTAGACCATGGAATTGATGTAGGATAGGAGATGAAGGCACTTTGAGGTCTCTTCCAAACTTTGACATTCTGTGATTCTGTGATGCTTCCAGGAACAAGTCTGACCCTTGCCACAAGCCCTTACTTGAAAAGGGGTGGTAAGCAAACCCTCTTCCCTCCCCAGCACCTCAGACCTTGGCAGGGGAGGGGATTTATTTGGAAGATTAATTTCCCATCTTCTGGTCACACAGAATCACAGAATGTCAAAGGTTGGAAGGGACCTCTGGAGATCATCCAGTCCAAGCCCCCTGCCAGAGCAGCATCACCCAGGGCAGCTCACATAGGAGCACATCCAGGTGGCTCTTGTAAGTCTGCAGAGAAGGAGACTCCACAACCTCCCTGGGCAGCCTGCTCCAGGGCTCCAGCACCCTCACAGTAAAGAAGATTTTCCTCACACTGAAGTGGAACTTCTGTGTGCCAGTTTGGCTCCATTGCCTCTTATCCTATCACAAGGCACCACAAAGAAGAGCCTGGCCTCTTCTGATGCTCACCCTTCAGGTATTTAGATATTAATAAGATCCCCTCTCAGCCTTCTCTTCATAGAATCAGCCAGGTTGGAAGAGGGCTCCAAGCTCAGCCAGCCCAACCTAGCACCCAGCCCTGGCCAACCAACCAGACCATGGCACTAAGTGCCCCAGCCAGGCTTGGCTTCAACACCTCCAGCCACACAGACTCCACCACCTCCCTGGGCAGCCCATTCCAATGCCAATCACTCTTTCTGCCAGGAACTTCCTCCTCATATCCAGCCTAGACCTCCCCTGCCACAACTGCACACTGTGTCCCCTTCTGTTGCTGGGTGCCTGGCAGAAGAGCCCAACCCCACCTGGCTACAGCCTCCCTGCAGGCAGCTGCAGGCAGCAATGAGCTCTGCCCTGAGCCTCCTCTGCTGCAGGCTGCACACCCCCAGCTCCCTCAGCCCCACAGCTCTCAGCCTTTCCTCATATGACCTACTGCAACCATTCTGGGCTTCAAAACAAAGTCTCATTTAACTTTGCTCCCCAGCATCCCCACAAGGAAACTAGAGCCAGGCAAACCATGCAGAGTGACACGTGTGGCACGACAAAAAGGATGCTCACAGAGACCCAACTGAATATTAACCATGCTTTCTGGTCACTGAGGTAAGCAGAGCTGCAGAAGGCACAGGCAGAGACAAGCTGTAAAGAGCCAGCAGAGGGAATGTGCAGCTGTTTGGCTTTGGTTGGGAGCTCTCTAACCACCACAGCAGTGCCTAGAGTCACAGCAAGCTGCTTTGCTCTGCGAGCCCTGTGCAACGCAGAGCAGCTGCTGCTGGTGGAGAAGCTCAGTCGCAGGAACCACAGCACCTGTTCCATTCCCTATGCACTGTAAGGCATCTCTCTCTCCGTGCTGCTTCGTGTGCAGCAGACAGTTCCAGCCCATTCCTCACTACAGACCCAGTCACCTGGCGCTTCACAAAGCAGTGCTGCCACCAACAGCCCTTCTGCGGTTAGGGGGCAAAGAGGCAAATCGCCTCTGACACAGCACAGTCACCAACCTCCACCACCAGCACTGCTGGGGGCAGCTGAGACATCCTCACTGCCAAGGGGCTGAGGCAGACTGAGAGATTCTGTCAGCACCCCTGAAATTCCAGCCAACAAAGGGAAGAGCAAACCACCCCACAGCTGGACAACAGGCAGCCTGCCAATGCAAGTGCACCACCCAGGGTAGAGTAAACCATTCCTGGCTGCATCCTGAGACAGGTGTCAAGGTGTAGTTTGTGCACAGCAGGAGGCAAATGGTGTTGGCACTCAAGTTTCACCCAGAAACTGGTAGCTTTGCTAAAGGAGAAGGCTTTACTGAGCAGGGCCACAGGCCTGCATGTCAGCAGCCCAAACAGTGTCATTCTGGCAGGAGGAGAGTCCAGAGAGGGATACTGTGCACTGCCAGAGGCTAACAGCACCTTCTGCCCCTGAGCTGCAAGTGGCACACCCATGCACAGGCAAATGTCAGCACACACAGAGATCAGGCCTTGGGTTCAACACAAAGGCACATTTGGCTGCTGGCTGCTTTGTTCTGGTGCAACTGCAGCTCCAGCAAGAGGCACCTGCTTAACTGAAACGCTGCCTGCTCTAGCAAAGCCTCTCACCCCAGTTCCAGAAGCTGTGATGCGATGCCTGCACCCCAAAAGCCATGGCAGGTAAACAGGTACCAGCCTGGGCAGTGTGGGAGCAGCATGTGCTCAGCTTGCTTCTGCTCAGAGCTGAGTGAGAGAGAAAGCACAGCTCTCACCTTGGTGCCCTCCACAACAGCTCAGGCAGGAGCATCACTACCCCAACGCCCTCAGCTCTGCCTGGATGAGGCACAAGTTCACGTCTATGAACTTGAAGTTGATATCAGTGAGGCCAGAGGAGGCCACCAAGATGCTCAGAGGGCCACTCTGCTATGAGGACAGGCTACAAGAGTTGGGGCTCTGCAGCCTGCAGAAGAGAAGGCTTCCACCTTGGGGTGGCCTTCCAGGATCTGAAGGGGACCTACAGGAGGGCTGGGGAAGGGCTGTTGACAGGGTCTTGTAATGCCAGGACAAGGAGGAATGGGTTTGAAGTGGCAGAGGGGAGACTGAAAGTGGCTGTTAGGAAGAAGTCATTTGCAGTGAGGGTGGTGAGACACTGGCACAAGTTGCCCAGGCAGGTTGTGGAACACACAAGCACAGAATGGGATCTTTGATCACATTTGGTGATTCTGTGCCCCACAACCTCCCTGGAGGTGTTCAGGACCAGGTTGGATGAGGCCTTGAGTGACCTGTTCTAGTGGGAGGTGTCCCTGCCTATGGCAGGGGCTTGGAACTGGCTGAGCTTCGAGGTCCCATTCTGTCATCTATGAACTTGGGGGTTGAAGGTTGGACCTGAGCATCTTAGAGACCTTTTCCCTAATGATTCCACATTTGTAAGTAGACTTCTCTCATTTAAATTGCTCCAGGAAGTATTCCACCTCTTCCATCTGCATGGATAATGCAGCACCTGAAGCTGGCACCTCAAGTATCTAGAGAAGCCTAAGAACAGACCATAGAGATGTGAGGCAAGCACATTACCACCACAGGGGACAAAGAAACCCAAGCATCCTCTGTGCTCCAGGGTGGAACACTCCTGCTTGTTAGAAACAGAACCACAGCAAAGCAGCTTGGGGGGCTGCTGAGAGCAAGCCTCCAGTGCATGCTTTGAATTCTTTCTGTGTGTTACAGCTCTCAGCAGCTGGGTTTCAAACCCAAAGGCACCAGGTTAAGCTTCCCCCTCCACAGCAGAGAACATTCCAGAGGAGGAAAGGCTTGAAACCAGAGCAGGTATCACAAGAAGGGCTGAGTGTGGCTGGGCAACATCCACTACAGTGGGCTCCTGGCCTCCACTTGCTCCTGACTTCCAAATTAACCAGTGTAAGAGGAAACTGAGACTTTTACCACAAGAGGTTAGCAATAAAGATAAGGAAGTAGTTCACCCCATGGTATTTGGGATGTTTGATTTCACCATGAGTTATGAGGACCCATCAAAAATCCTCACTTCCTCAACTAAGAGCAACAGTGAAGTTTAACTAAGATGAAATCTTTTCTCTGTTGAGGGAAAACACAACCCCAGACAACCACCACTCTTGCTTCTAACTTAAAGGATCTCTGGACTGCAAAATCACCCCAAGGTGCATTTGGTCTGATGGAGCCAAATTCATACTATCAACAGAAGTTAGGTCAGTGGATCCCAAGGTGAATTCTGGTCAGCAGAGTGAATCAGTTGGGATCCTGTGACACAGGACAAGCTGAGTGCCTGCCTGCAAATGGATGGCATTGCTAGAGCTTATCTCTGAAGTCATCTTGTCCCTCCACAAGGCATCAGCATCCTTTAAACCCCAGCCAGAGCACACAAGTCCCTCTGCTCCCCCTTAAGCAGATGCTGTGTTTCACTGCTAACGTTGGGAATCATCTTGCTGGTGCCCAGCCCCTATGGTCAGACCTGCTGCTCCTTGAGGTCTCTTCCAACCAAACCAATTTGATGAAGAAATACCTGTGTGTACCAAAAGCTTCCAATCACTATTACCTAAAGCCTGTTTTAATGCCAGTTACAGGGTTCAGAACTGAAGTTGCAATTCTTTGTTGGTTTTCAGTTGGTTGTTCCCATGCTACAGTTCCATTGAGACCATTCCATCTAAATCAAGATTATTTCTGCCTGAAGCACAGGGCAGCAACTGAGATGACTTCAAAGAGCATGGAAGACAGCAGGTAACACTTCTGGACTTGCTTGGAAATGAAGGATTCTTTGCCCAAGAGCCTAGCAGAAATTCCTTAAATTGACTTTTTGAAGACCATGCCTACACTCCCAAGAGTTAGTAGCTATGTGTTCTGCTGCTGGGACTAACCTCTACCCAGTAGTTTGTTGTCCAGAATCCAGCCAGCTCATGCCAGACCAGTTCCAGGGGAACTGGCATCACACTCGAGGTGTCCAGTGGCATCCTTGTGAAGTTTGAACATCAGAGGCTGGAAGGGACCTCCAAAGCTCATCCAGTCCAACTCCTCTGCCAGAGCAGGATCACTTAGAGCAGATCACACAGCAACACATTCAGGTGGGGTTTGAGTATCTCCAGAGAGGGAGACTCCACAGCCCCCCTGGGCAGCCTGTTCCAGGGCTCTGTCACCCTCACAAGGGAAAAAAATTCTCCTCATGTTTCCATGGAACTTCCTGTGCCTCAGCTTCCACCCACTGCCTCTTGTCCTGAAGCCAAGTGAAGCACCTCCTTGGCCAGGCAGGTCCCTGCCTTTGCTGCTGGTTGGCTCCAGCAGGCTGTCTGCTCAGCGTGCCACATCTCACCCAGAATCACCCAGAGTTAACCAGGCTGGAATTGACCTCTAGGATCATCAAGTCCAACAGGTTCTGAAGGGCTTCAGAGAGCTCCTGTTGATTGCTGTCCAAAAATGTCTGCTTCTTTTCGCTGGCTGGCTGGGACAAGTGGCATTGTCACTCTGCCAGCCCAGCACACAGCAAAGCCCTGCAGCTGGGCTAGGCCCAGGTGAGACCTGCAGTGAGGTCAGCAAACGCAGCCCATGGCTCGGGCACACATGCACACAGCATGCTACCTGCAGGGCCTCAGCCACACATGCACCCAACGTGCTCCTCAGCAAGGCTTGGCTGCTATTCTTTTATGGCTGAAAGGCAGCTGGGGTAGTGGAAGGCTCCTTCACAGCTGCCCAGAGACTTGGGGTTGTCTTTACTGCTGGCACAAGCCCAGGACAGGCGCAGGCACAACTGGGCGAGGCGCGGAAGGTGTCTGCGAGCACACTCCCCTCGCAGGGCTTGCCTCTTGCTCAGGGCACAAGGAGGAGGCAAGACAAGATCCTGGGGTCTCTTTGGCTGCAAGAATCATTTCAGATCTCTTTGGCTGCGTCAGGAAAGTAAAATGCTTCTCCCTTGGCTTACCTTTTACTAATCAAGAAAGAAGATTGAGCAAATGAGTAAAATCAGTGGAAATCCTGCATACATAGGGGGCACTACTTTTACTTAAGCATAAGGCATGAGAAAGCAGCTTTATTATGATGATGATTTCCAAGCAGAGCTATTATCTTTCCTCTTGATGCTCCCTAGCTGGAAATGAAGCCTAGCACAACATTCCACTTCCCAGAAGCATCTGAGGCTGTCCACCACACACATCATCAGCGAACGATCTGGCACTGAGAGTGAAGTTGACTGTTTACAGTGATCTGAATTATTTAGGTAGTGCTGAAGTCAGTGCTGGGAGCTCCTAAAGCCTTTTATTGTTTTCCTCGATCCTTTATCCTTGTTCTTCTCATCCTGAGCTCATCCCATTTTTTTCAAGCTTCTGCCAGGGCTTTTTGCGCTTATCAGTGTTAGTAAAGGTCTTTATTCTTCTGATCGCTTTAGGATCCACACATCTTCAGCTTTGCTCTCATGTTCTTCACTCCAGTCTGACTTGCTCTGACTCCAGAGCAGACCAAACTGACAAGAGATAATAAAGAACTACCTACAGATCAACTGCAAATTACAGGTTGCCCACCCACACAGTATTATTCAGCGATACATCCTCCTCACACAGTCACAGAACTGGAAGGGACCACAAGGATCAGCCAGCTCCAACCTCCCTGCCATGGGCAGGGACACCTCACACTAGATCAGGTTGCTCAGTGCCACATCCAGCCTGGCCTTCAAAATACCCAGGGATGAGGCTTCCACCACCTTCCTGGGCAACCTGTGCCAGGCTCTCACCACCCTGATGCTGAACAACTTCTTCCTAACATCCAATCTGAATCTGCCCACTTCTACTTTTTCTCTATTCCCCCCACTCCTAGCACCACCTGACAGCCTAAAAAGTCCCTCCCCAGCTTTCTTGTAGCCCCCTTCAGGTACTGGCAGGCCACAATAAGGTCTCCTGGGAGCCTTCTCTTCTCCAGACTGAACATCTCCAACTCAGCCTACCTCCAGTTGCTCGCTCATTCTCTTCCTTGTACCCTCCGAGAGCCTGACTCTCCAGTGGAGCACAGCTACAAGGATCCCTTGCAGTTAATGTTGATCACAGCTCAGTGACAACAGAGTCCATTAACTCTCCAAACACACTGCAGTGGACAAATTGCTGCTTGGGCTACAGCCAACAGTTCCTTAGCTGCACCAGTGGTTAGCTCAAAATAGGTTACTGCACTGCAAGAAGAGTTCAGTTTTCACTGCTTCCTAAAGAGTCACATTTGCCTTTGGTTTTCCTCCTCTGTGCTGACCCAAGGATCAGAGCTGAGAGCACTCAGGCTTGGAGATCAATTTTGTCTCTTAAATCAGATGGCCTCTCAATACAGAATGGGAACTAACTGCTTACAGCAGAGTGCTGGCACGGGGAGAAGAAAATGACTGCTACAGTAGCCTACATAGCTGTCAGTAATTAACTTTGTCACTTAGAAGAATAAAAAGCACTGATTAGGAGGTTTTAATCAGTAAAAATCCACACATTTGCTAGGGGTTAATATTGAGGTCTAGGCTGGAAAAAGAAAAACCACAAGTACAGTTTTACAAGTTAATCATTAGGAAGCTAAAGGTAAATCCTGCCTTGTTTAATCACCATTAGCAAGGGTGTAAAGACCTCAAGGAAGGTTTGCTTGGGAAGCCCTACCTTGAATCCCACGTTCTCCTGGTGGCCCTGGCAAGCCATCCTTTCCTGGTGGCCCTGGCAAGCCATCCTTTCCTGGAGGGCCTGGTTTGCCATGTGCTTGGGAGGCAAGCATTGCAGCAGGCAGCTTCAGCTGGGACACAAACTGAGCCATCCTTTCTTCAGGAGCAAAGGGGACACACACAAAAAGAGTGGGTAAGAAATCTGCCACCCAAGCCCTGGAAAAGAAGCAAATCCCCAAGTCCCTGCTGAAGTAAAGGTTCTGGAAGTAAGGGCTTTAATCCTGCTAAATGGCAAGGGATTAAATGCTCCTTGGAGTGCTGAGGTCCTCATTTGCAACCTGGAGTCACTTCTGAGTGACTCTTTGAAATCACAGAACGTCAGGGGCTGGAAGGGACCTCAACAGCTCATCCAGTCCAGCTCCCTTCCAGAGTAGCATCATCTAGAGCAGAGCACACAGGAACACATCCAGGCAGGTTTGGAATATCCCCTGAGAGGGAGACTCCACAGCCCCCCTGGGCAGCCTGTACCAGGGCTCTGTCACCCTCACAGGGAAAAAAACCTCCTCATGTTTCCACGGAGCTTCCTAAGGCTCAGCTTCCACCCAGTGCCCCTTGGCCTGGCACTGGGCATCACCCAGCACAGCCTGGCTCTTAGCACTCACCCTGCACATCTTTATCAACATGAATGGGGGCACTCCTCAGGCTCCTCCTCTCCAAGCTCCCAGCCCCAGCTCCTGAGGCTGCCCTCCTAAGGAAGATGTTCCACTGCCTGCAGCAGCTTTGTGCCTCTGCACTGGACTCTCTTAAGCAGTTCTCTGAGCTCTTTCTTGAACTGAGGGACCCAGAACTGGACACAATATTCCAGATACAGCCTCAGCAAGGCAGGCAGAGTAGAGGAGCAAGAGAACCTCTCTTGACCTCCTAACCACAGCCCTTCTAATCCACTCCAGGATGCCTTTGGCCTTGTTGGCCACCAGAGCACACTGCTGGCTCATGGCCACCTTTCCATCCACTAGCACCCCAGATCCTTTCCCCCCTCAGTGCTCTCCAGCAGGTCAGTCCCCAACCTATACTGGTCCATGAGGTTGTTCTTTCCAGGTGCAAGACTCTCCCCTTGCCCTTGCTGGCTCCCACTCATTTTCTCCCTGCCCACCTCCCCAGCCTAAGCCTGCCTGAATGCAGCAGAAGCCTCCTGTGTGTCAGGCCCTCTAAATGCAGGGAAGTTAAACACAGCCACAGCAGCAAGGCAGCTTCTAACTCCCAGGTGAATTTAGATGCCATGTAAGGAACACAAAGGCTGCAGGGCTGAAAAACATCCAGAAGGTAAGCCAAGATTTACATTCAGTTGTGCAAACCTTCATTTCCTTACCTTCAAACACCTTCAGAACCTCTTGTTTGATGTAACTCTTTATTTCCTCAAGTGAAACTGTGTCAGCCTGGGGAGGTTACAAAACAAAGAGTGATCTGTATCAGAAGAAACACAGACGGGCCCCAAGCACCTCCCTGGGTTCCAGAGGGCTGACTGCACTGCTGCCAGTGAGCCACTACATGGAGAGCTCAGCTCTGGCTCTCCTAAGGGAGCTGCAGCTGCTTCAGCACCTCCTGCTCACAGAAGGGTTCTGAAGTGTATTCAGAGCCAGGAAGCAGTTCAAACTGAAACTGGGGATGGAGCTTTGGCACCCCACCCTTTACAGGCCCTGCTGAGTGTCTGGGTTAAGGTTCTCCTGAACAGAATGTGAGAGAATTCTTTATGTCAACAGGACCTCCAGGAGCCTCAGAAGGCCTCTAAAGGGAACATCTCAGGAACATTAACTTCTAAACCATTACAGAATCACAGAATGGGCTGGGATGGAAGGGACCTCCAAAGCTCAGCCAGTCCAAGCCCCTCTGCACTCAGCAGGGACATCCTCCACCAGGTCAGGTTGTCCAGAGCCCTCTTGAGCCTCACCTTGAATATCTCCAGGGATGGAGCCTCAACCACCTCCCTGGGCAACCTGTTGCAGTGTTCCAGCACCCTCCTGGTGCAGAACTTGTCCCTCACAGCCAATCTGCATCTGCCCTGCTCTAGATTGAAGTCATTGCTCTCAGCCTATCACTGCAGGCCTTTACAAACAGTCTCTCTGCAGCCTTTCTGTAGCCCACTTCAGCTGCTGGCAGCTGCTCTAAAGTCTCCCCAGAGCCTCTCTCCTCCAGGCTGCACACCCCCAGCATCCCCAGCCTGTTCCTCACAGCAGAGCTGCTGCAGCCCTCAATCATCTTCATGGCTCTCCTCTGGAGCCTCTACATCAGCTCCATGTCCTTCCTATACTGAGAGCTCCAGAGCTGGATGCGGTACTCCAGGTGAGGTCTCAGCAGAGCAAAGTGACAGACTCCCACCTCAATCTGCCCTGCCCTAGTTTGAAGCCATTGCCTCTCATCCTATCACTGTAAGCACCTTCTCTCCATCCCTCTTGTGGACCCCCTTCAGGCAGTGGCAGGCTCCTATTAGGTGCCCCCTGAACCTCCTCCCCATCTGAATTCACAACAAGCCAAGGAAGACTTGGATCTACTTACAGGAAAGCCTGGGGGTCCTGGTGAACCTGGAGGGCCTTGATGACCTGGTGAGCCTGGGTAGCCTCTCTGGCCTGGTGGCCCAATAGGACCCACATCCCCTTTCTCCCCTGAAGGGCCAGGTTTCCCACGTTCACCCTGGGGACCTTTGTCTCCTGGAATACCCTGATCACCCTGTGGGAAAGACAAGCAGAAGAGACCTGGTGGCACACAGTGAGGGAAAGCAAATGGGAGATGTCACCCAAGAACGGACCTGCTCCAGCAGCTCAGTGTGAATGAGAGGCTAAAAGTGACCCCAGGCTCCAGGGTGTGCCCTCATCAGTGCTCAGCACAGGGACATGGTCACTTCCCTGGTCCTTCTGGGCACACTATTCCAGGATGCTCTTGTTGGCCTTGTTGGCCACCTGGGCACACTGCTCAAGTCAACAACTTCTCCCTTGTGCTGAGCTGGACCCTGCTGTGCTGCAGCTTCCACCCATTGCTCCTTGTCCTATCCCAGGGAGCAGTGAGCACAGCCTGTCCCCCCCACTCCTGACCCCCAGCCCTCAGATAGTTCTAAACAGTGATTAAATCCCTTCTCAGCCTTCTCTTCTCCAGACTAAGCAGCCCCAGGCCCCTCAGCTTCTCCTCATCAGCCATGCCCTTCAGTCCCCTCATCATCTTTTTAGCTCTCCACTGGACCCTCTCCAGCAGATCCCTGTCCCTCTTCAACTGGGGAGCCCAAAACTGAAGGCAGTGCTCAGGATGAGGTCTCAGCAGGGCAGAGTAGAGGGGGAGGAGAACCTCTCTTGATCTGCTGGACACACTCCTCCTAATACAGCCCAGGATCCCTCATAGCAGAGCTGCTCCAGCCCTCTGATCTTACAGTTCTGTAACAGAGGCAAGAGCCTCCTGTTTCCTCTGTGCCATTAAGCAGCATTTCCTTGTCCACATTACACAGGGAGAGGCTCTTCTGGCTTAGCAAATCCATGTGGGGCCCCGGATGAGGACATCACAGCTTTAATACCACTATGACAGTGTGCACTAAGATTTCCTTTGCTCTAGCCAAATAAGCATCACCTCTAACCTCCCATAATGACTCCTGCCCACCATGAGCCCATGGTCTAAATAATTTGGGAAGCAGTAAAGTTTTGGCACTGGGATTCCTGCTGGCCAAGTGTAAGAAGATTGCTTTATGTGGAGTGTGGTTTGTCATACCAAGATCCCAGGAGATCCTCAGAGAGCTTTGTTCTTGTGAGAGCTTTACAGAATCACAGAACTGCTTTGGTTGGAAAAGACTTCATCATCAGAGAATCAACCAGGTGGGAAGAGAGCTCCAAGCTCACCCAGCTCAACCTAGCACCCAGCCCTGCCCAACCAACCAGACCATGGCACTAAGTGCCCCAGCCAGGCTTGGCTTCAGCACCTTCAGGGACGGCAACTCCACCACCTCCCTTCCAAGATCTTCCAGTCCAATCATTAACCCAACCCCACCATGGCCACTAAACCCTGTCCCCAGGTGCCATGGCCACAGGTTTCTTGAACACCTCCAGGGATGGGGACTCCACCACCTCCCTGGGCAGCCTGTGCCAACCTCTGACCACTTCCTGCATGAGATTTTTTTTTCCTATCTCCAACCCACCCCTCCTCTGCCACAATTTCAGACCATTTGCTCTCATTCTACTGCCTGACATTAGGGAGAAGAGTCCAACCCCCACCTCTCTCCAGCTTCCCTTCAGGGAGCTGCAGAGAGCAATGAGGTCTCCCCTCAGCTTTCTCTTCTCCACACCAACCAGCCTCAGCAGGCAGATGTTCCACTCCCTTCAACATCTTTGTGGCTCTGTGCTGGACTCTCTCAAGCAGCTCTCTGAGGTCCTCATTGAACTCAAGAGCCCCACACAATATCCCACGACTAAAACACCTAAGTCTCTTCATCATCTAAAGGACTGCTTGAGGTTCAGAGAACCAATTTCTTGCCTTTGCCTGGAGAATCTGTGTGGATGCAGTGCTGAGATGCTCAGCACATAGCAAAATGTCACTGAAAGAGGGGACTTACACGTTCTCCTTTGGGTCCTCTGTCTCCTGGTCTCCCCACAGCACCCTGAAAGGTTGGGTTTGCAAAAAAGAAAGAAGAAGAAGAAGAGGTGAAAACATCACTGAAAGGCTTTTTTGGGTTGTTTTTTGGTGTATCCATCTGTTAGCAGAACTGAATGCAGCTGCCTGAGATGGGCAGCTCTGGTAGCTGTGAAGAATGAAAGACTCTAGGGCATGCCAAAGCAAGTTTTCCTACCGGAGGCCCTGGCAGTCCATCCTTTCCATTGATTCCCTGTGGGAAACAAAACAATTGGTTAATGAAGATACTAAATAAGTTAAAAGGATGTTGATAAAGATAGGTAGATGCCTTTAAAAAACATCAAGGGTGAAGCTCAATCACAGAATGCCAGAATCATGGGGGTTGGAAGGCAGCACATGGCAGGTAGTACAGTAAGGAGGCTCTTACATTTGCAAGGTGTCCTTAAAGGCAATTACAGCTCCTGTAATGGAGGTAAGAGCTCTGCACATCACCCAGTCCAACTCCCCTGGCTACAGCAGGTTCACCTGCATCAGGTTGCAGAAGAATGTGGCCAGGTGATTAATGCATGATTAATGATCCCATGCTTTAAACTAGGTTGGAAGGTGGGGGGGGGAGGGTGGAAACCAGGCTTACTACAAGCAAGATGACTGGATAGGGCTGGGTTCTAGGTTGGACTGGATGATATTGGAGGTCTCTTCTAACCTGGGTGATTCTATGATTCTCAGCCTGAGACAACTGCATCTTCTGAGGCTGCAGAGGCAGTACTTTGTGTGCTTCCAAAACAGAAAGACTCATAAATAGTCTTGAGCTGTGAAATAACAGAGCTCAGGGTGATGCTGAGCTGTGAGCAGATTGAATTTGAGCAGCCACTAAAAAAAAACCAAACTCTTTGGCATCAGGATGTGCCTTAAATGTGGTGAAGCACACAGCTTTAAATGAGAAGTTAGGCAGAAACACTGCAAATGTGGGGTCTGGAGCTGTGCAGGCACTGGTCCAGTCCCAGCTTGCCATGACACAGCCATAGGAGAGGTTTCTCTCATTCTAGGTATCAGCCCTTCTGCTGTGACAGTGAAAATGCCTCCACCAGCAGTGCTTGGTTATGTTCTCTGGTCCTCAGGACTTGTGGCTTGGCACAACTTCAGCCTCCTGGGCTGGGAAAACCTATTTCTCTCCCAAAAGAGCCTTGGTCTCATTCATACTACCTGCAGGAAGCAGTCCCAGGAGTCAAAGTGTGGTGGGGGTTGGAAGTGGCCTCTGATGATCACCCAGTCCAAGCCCTATGTCAGAGCAGCATCACCCAGAGTAAAGCACACACGTTCAGGTGGGTTTGGAATGCCTCCAGAGAAGGAGACTCCACAGGCTGTCTGGGCAGCCTGTTCTAGTGCTCTGCCATCCTCAAAGTGGAGACTTTCTTCCTTAGGTGGCCTCATCTGAGAGTTTTGGTTGTCAGGAGTCAAAACCCTGCCAGAGAGTACTTTAACAAGGGCACAGTGCCAGGGGACTGGAAGGTAAATGCTCTGGCACTGGTTCATTTCCTGGGCTGTAGGTGGCTCTGCAGATGCAGCAAGCTGAGTGCTGCTTCTCTGAGGGAGAAGGAAGGACTTGCAGGAGCACAGCCAGCAGGAGCAGTTCCTTCCCTCTCAGTCTGCTGCTGAAACCACAGAAATGGTCTCCTCTTTCAAGCCAGGAGAGGAGCTGGAGACGCTGAAAGTCTCCTCCT
This sequence comes from Pogoniulus pusillus, assembly GCF_015220805.1. Classification (NCBI taxonomy): domain Eukaryota; kingdom Metazoa; phylum Chordata; class Aves; order Piciformes; family Lybiidae; genus Pogoniulus; species Pogoniulus pusillus. The sequence continues at coordinate 1,856,842 of NC_087288.1, read as the reverse complement.
CACACTTGTCCCCAGGAGCTGTGATGGAGATAAAGAATTCTGTGCTATCCTGGCTCAACTGCTGCCACAATATAAACCAGGCTGGTTGAAACCAGCTCAGACAGGGCTTAAATGCACTGCTGCCAGTGAGCCACTACATGGAGAGCTCAGCTCTGGCTCTCCTAAGGGAGCTGCAGCTGCTTCAGCACCTCCTGCTCACAGAAGGGTTCTGAAGTGTATTCAGAGCCAGGAAGCAGTTCAAACTGAAACTGGGGATGGAGCTTTGGCACCCCACCCTTTACAGGCCCTGCTGAGTGTCTGGGTTAAGGTTCTGCTGAACAGAATGTGAGAGAATTCTTTATGTCAACAGGACCTTCAGGAGCCTCAGAAGATGCAGTTCCCTCTAAAGGGAACATCTCAGGAACATTAACTTCTAAACCATTACAGAATCACAGAATGGGCTGGGATGGAAGAGACCTCCAAAGCTCAGCCAGTCCAAGCCCCTCTGCACTCAGCAGGGACATCCTCCACCAGGTCAGGTTGCCCAGAGCCCTCCTGAGCCTCACCTTGAATATCTCCAGGATGGAGCCTCAACCACCTCCCTGGGCAACCTGTTGCAGTGTTCCAGCACCCTCCTGGTGCAGAACTTGTCCCTCACAGCCAATCTACATCTGCCCTGCTCTAGATTGAAGTCATTGCCCTCAGTCTATCACTGCAGGCCTTTACAAACAGTCTCTCTGCAGCCTTTCTGTAGCCCACTTCAGCTGCTGGCAGCTGCTCTAAGGTCTCCCCAGAGCCTCTCTCCTCCAGGTTGCACACCCCCAGCATCCCCAGCCTGTCCTTGCAGCAGAGCTGCTGCAGCCCTCGATCATCTTCATGGCTCTCCTCTGGAGCCTCTACATCAGCTCCATGTCCTTCCTATATTGAGGGCTCCAGAGCTGGATGCAGTACTCCAGGTGAGGTCTCAGCAGGGCAAAGTGACAGAATCTCCACTCTGGATCTGCTGGCAGCACTGCTTTGGGTGCAGCCCAGGCTATGGTTTGTGTTCTGGGCCAGCCATGACAGCAGCAGCTGTTGACTGGGTGGTTACTACTGAGCTCTGTAGCTCTAGTTGTTCTTCATCTATCACTCAAGCTAACCCAAACAGGATGGAACCTCATTTCTTTTGCAACTCTGATAGGTGAAGATGCATCCTTTTGTTGGGAACAGGATAAAATTGCTTACTGGTTTTCCTTGTGGCCCTTCTGGCCCAGGGAAGCCTATATCTCCTATAGGTCCTCTTTCACCCTAGGAGAGAAAAAACAAAGCCCACATGTACAAATCTGGATGGAAAATCTTCCCTGACACCTCTGAATTATTTCAGTGAACCTTAGAGGTTGGAAGGGACCTTCAGAGATCATTGAATCCAACCTCCCTGCCAAGGCAGGATCCTCCAGGGCAAGTCACACAGGAATGCATCCAGGTGGGGTTTGAAAGTCTCCAGAGAGGGAGACTCCACAGCCTCTCTGGGCAGCCTGCTCCAGGGCTCTGTCATCCTCACTCTAAAGAAGTTTCTCCTCACACTGAGGTGAAACTTTCTCTGTTCCAGTTTGTAGCCTTTGCTCCTTGTCTTATTGCTGTGCACCACTGCAGAGAGATTGGCTCCATCCTCTTGACACCCACCCCTCAGAAATTCATAGACACTGATCAGATCCCTCTCAGCCTTCTCTTCTCCAGACTAAGCAGCCCCAGGGCTCTCAGGCTCTCTCCACAGGGAGATGCTCAGGTCCCCCAGTCATCCCCATGGTTCTCTGCTGGACTCTCTCCAGCAGGTCCCTGTCTCTTTTAAACTGGGGAGCCCAAAACTGGATGCAGTATTCCAGGTGTGGTCTCACTAAGACAAATTAGAGGGGGAGAAGAACCTTCCTAGCCCTGCTGGGTACACTTCATGAGGTCTGCCTTGTGTAAGAGCCTAGAAGCCAGGTTTGGACTTACAGGCTCCCCTGGCATCCCTGGGGACCCAGGAGATCCAGGCTTTCCCTGCAAAGAGACAACAGGAGAAGTCCAAATTAGTAGAAGGAAAACACAAATTCTCTTTAGACACACATCTGAGTGAAAAGCTCAACATATTGGCCAGGAACTGCTTTAAGGGAGGAAAAGAACTGCTTGAACAGAATCCCTCAACACTTGTGTCCTGCCAGTCTGGCTTTTGTGTGCAGCACAACTCAATCCCTTCAGCTCCTTTGCCCTTTCTGAGTGCTGAGATGATGTTGCCATGACCTTTAGGCTCTTCTCATGGGAACAGCAGCAGGGTTTGACAGAATTTGGAATTGATGACCTTAAAAGTCTTTTCCAACCAAGATGGTGCTGTGATTTCCCTCTTGAGAGGTCAGAGTCAGTCTGCCATCAGAGATGTGAACTCCAGATGGTTTCCTTCAGACACTTCCCAGCCCTCACTTACTTTTGAAGTGAGTTTTTCACTGCCCTAGCACCTTCTGCAAACCTTCTCCATGCTCTTTTTTGGCCACTTTTGTTGTTATTTATTGCCCAGCCTGACACAATTCACAACCACAGACCTCTTGGGGGTGGAAGAGACCTTTTGAGATGATCAAGTCCAACTGCTTACCTGCAGCTTGCTATTCCACCACTGCTGCTAAGCCACTACCATGTCCTCAGCACCACATCCAGGTGTCTTTTAAATACCCACCAGACCATGGCACTAAGTGCCCCAGCCAGGCTTGGCTTCAACACCTCCAGCCACACAGACTCCACCACCTCCCTGGGCAGCCCATTCCAATGCCAATCACTCTCTCTGCCAGGAACTTCCTAACAACATCCAGCCTAGACCTGCTCTGGCACAGCTTCAGGCTGTGTCCCCTTCTTCTGTTGCTGGCTGCCTGGCAGCAGAGCCCAACCCCACCTGGCTACAGCCTCCCTGCAGGCAGCTGCAGGCAGCAATGAGCTCTGCCCTGAGCCTCCTCTGCTGCAGGCTGCACACCCCCAGCTCCCTCAGCCTCTCCTCACAGGGCTTTGCTCCAGGGGCAGAAGAACCTCCCTTGTCCTGCTGCCCACACTGCTCCTGAGCCAGCCCAGGATGCCATTGGCTCTGCTGCCCACCTGGGCACTGCTGGCTCATGTTCAGCTCCTCTCTGCCAGCACCCCCAGCTCCCTCTCTGCCTGGCTGCTCTCAGCCACTCTGCCCCCAGCCTGTAGTGCTGCTTGGGGTTGTTGTGGCCAAAGTGCAGAACCCTGCCCCTGGCCTTGTTCAGTCTCATCCCCTTGGCCTCTGCCCACCCATGCAGCCTGGCCAGGTCCCTCTGCAGGGCTCTCCTACCCTCCAACAGCTCCTCACTTGGTGTCATCTGTAAACTTACTGATGCTGGACTCAATCTATCATTAAGGTTGGAAAAGACCTTGAAGATCACCAAGTCCAACTGTTAACCTAAGACCACCATGGCCACTAAGCCATGCCCAGAAGTGACATGTCTGCACATTTACTGAACACCCCTAGGGATGGGGACTCCACCACCTCCCTGGGCAGCCTGCTCCAACCCCTGACCACTCTTGCAGCAAAGATTTTTTTCCTAATACCCAATTTACACCTCCCCTGGAGCAACTTGGGGCCACTTCCACTTGTGCTATCGCTTGCTGCTTGTGAGAACAGACTTATCCCCATCATAGGCTGGATGTTAGGAGGGAGTTCTTCCCAGAGAGAGTGATTGGCATTGGAATGGGCTGCCCAGGGAGATGGTGGAGGCACCATCCTTGCGGGTGTTCAAGAAAAGACTGGATGAGGCACTTGGTGCCATGCTCTGGTTGACTGGATAGGGATGGGTGCTAGGTTGGACTGGATGAGCTTGGAGGTCTCTTCAAATGTGGTTGATTCTATGATTCATTCCAACCAGCTTTCAGGGAGAGAGCCAGAAGGTCTCTCCTCACCCTCCTTTCCTCCACACTAAACACCCTCAGCTTCCTAAGCTGCTCCTCACCAGCCCTGTTCTCCAGCTTTGTTGCCCTTCTCTGGACCTGCTCCAGCCCTTCAATGTATTCCTTAGAGTAAGGGCCCCAAAAGTGAGCCCAGGTTGGAGGTGTTGCCTCACCAGTGCTAGCACAGGGACCAACCATCAAGCCCAGCAACAACTTCAGGAACAAGTGGGCTGGTAGTGACAGTTCTTGCAGACTCTCAGTTCAAGCTTCCCTGACAATTCTGCTCAGCCAACAGCCACAGGTAAAACAAGAGCTTTGCACTCCCACATGGAGAATAAAGAGGATCCACTATTCAATCCAGGGAATAATGCCAGGCAAGGAGGACAAATGCCTCTCCAGGAAGATATGTGGCTATGCTTCAAGACCTCTTCCTAGACTACTAAAAATTATGGTCCCTCCCATGTCTATTAATCAGTTAATTACAACTGCTCAGCACAGAATCATTTATTTCAGTGGATTTTAATGGGGTGAAAGGCAATTAACAGAGTGCAGCTCCATCAGTGATGAAGGGACCTCATCAAGCATTTCACATCCAGCTGGAACAGAGAGCAACAAGAACAAAACCTGCAACATCCCCAGTGGGAAATAGAGAAGGAATGAACAATTGGGATCATCCTCCAGGCTGCGGCGTTATTGATTCACAGCATGAAACAGAGTCCAGAGCAAGCAGCCCTGGAACTGCTGGCATGAGCTATAAAACTCCAACAAATACTCTGCTTTTCCCCTTAAATGAGCAATTTCCCCTGGTTTTAGGAGAACTTAATTAAATGAAGCTATTTAAGCTGATGTCCTCTCTTGGAACTCACAGAGACCAATCTAAACGAGCAGCTAATGGAACTAGGAGAGCACAGACACAAACTCCTCTTCAGTTCACAGAATCAGTCAGGGTGGGAAGGCACCACAAGGAGCAGCCAGTTCCAACCCCCTGCCATGCCCAGGGACACCCTACCCTAGAGCAGGCTGCACACAGCCTCAGCCAGCCTGGCCTCAAACACCTCCAGCCATGGGGCCTCAACCACCTCCCTGGGCAACCCATTCCAGCCTCTCACCACTCTCCTGCTCAACAACTTCCTCCTCACCTCCAGCCTCACTCTCCCCACCTCCAGCTTTGCTCCATTCCCCCCACTCCTGGCACTCCCTGACAGCCTCAAAAGTCCCTCCCCAGATTTTTTGGAGCCCACTTCAGATGCTGGAAGGCCACAAGAAGGTCACCTGGGAGCCTCCTCTGCTCCAGCCTGCACAGCCCCAACTCTTTCAGTCTGTGCTCACAGCAGAGCTGCTGCAGCCTCTCAGCATCCTCCTGGCCCTGCTCTGGACACTCTCCAGCATCTCCACAGCCCTCTTGTCCCAGGGGCTCCAGAGCTGGATGCAGGACTCCAGGTGAGGTGTCAGGAGAGCAGAGCAGAGGGGGAGAATCCCTTCCCTGGCCCTGCTGGCCACACTGCTGCTGCTGCAGCCCAGGCCCTGCTTGGCTCTCTGGGCTGCAAGCGCACACTGCTGGCTCCTGTTGAGCTTCTCCTCCACCAGCACCCCCAAGTCCCTCTCCTCAGGGCTGCTCTCCAGCCAGTCCCTGCCCAGCCTGGAGTTATGCTTGAGATTGCCTCAACCCAGCTGCAGGACCTTGCACTTGGTCTTGTTGAACCTCCTGAGCTTGGCTTGTGCCCAGCTCTGCAGCCTGCCCAGGTCCCTCTGGATGGATCCCTGCCCTCCAGCCTGGCTGCTGCACCACACAGCTTGGTGTGGGCAGCAAACTTGCTGAGGCTGCACTCAGTGCCTCTGTCCACGGCACCCACAAAGGCTTTGAACACGTTCACAAAGCCTGCACTCAGAAGTCAAACCCCAGCTCCTGAATGGCTGGGGAGCTGCCCACACTTAACAATAAATGCATTAGCACACAAATAGCTCCATGCTGCCTCCTGAGAGATGGATACACATTCCTATCCCAGTCAGCTGTGAGTGCAGGCCAGAGAGAGAAGCTGCCTCCATTTCCTTCAGGGAGGCAAAGGGATAATTCCAACTGCAATTTGTGATGAGCTGCTTTTTTACTTTCCCCTACAACAAAGCTTCTGGGTGACTTTCAGGAACTTCTCTGAACATTGCATGGAAAGAGCTGACAAAGATTTTCCTCCTAAGGCAATTGTTTGATTGACTTGATATGCAGACCCCTTGTGGGTTGCAAGAACATTGATGATTTTCCTTTTGCTACAGAAAGATGCTCAGCAGTTTGTGCATGCCCAGGAAGGCAGAGAACCTTCTTTTTTTAGCTCCAATCTACATTAAGCTGAGGCAGTGAGAAGAATCTTCTATGCTTTCTTAGCTAGGCATATGCAGCTTCAAACTGCAGCCTTATGATGGATTCACATCATTCCTCCCTGTCCTTTTAATCATCAGAATAATGAGCCCTCAGTGGTGTTGCAACTCTAATCTCTTCAGGAAACACAGCACCATGCAGGCTGGGAAAGCTCCTCAGCATCACCAAGTCCAACCTAGAACCCTACTCTACAACTCACCTTAAACCATAGCCCTGAGCACCACATCCAAACCACCCTTAAACACAGCCAGGCTGGGTGACTCCACTACCTCCCTGGGCAGCTGTGCTGAGTGCCTGACCCTGGGCAGCTCATCCCAGTCCCTGACCACTCTCTCCAGGAAAAATTTTCTCCTAATGTCCTATCCAAACCTCCCCAGGCTCAGCTTGAGGCCATTCCCCCTTGTTCTGTCTCCAGTTACCTGTGAGCAGAGCCCAGCAGCAGCCTCTCCACAATGTCCCTTCAAGTAGTTGTAGACAGTAATGAGATCTAAACCAAACCAACCTCTTCACAACCTCCAGGCCATTCCCTCCTGTTCTATCACTACATACCTGTGAGAAGAGACCAGCACCAACCTCTCCACAACCTCCAGGCCACTCCCTCTTGCTCTATCACTACATACCTGTGAGAAGAGACCAGCACCAACCTCTCCACAACCTCCTTTCAGGTAGCTGTGGACAGTGATGAAGTCTCCCCTCAGCCTCCTCTTTTTCACACTAAGCAGCCCCAGCTCCTTCAATTGCTCTTCATAAAAAGCCCTTCCCCACTCTCCTTGCCCTCCTCTGCACTGGCTCCAGCACCTCCACATCCTTCTTGTATTGAGGTGGCCAAAACTGAGCACAGCACTCAAGTGTGCCCAACTAGATCATGTAGCTCAGAACCCCACTGAGCTTAACCTTGAGCATCTCAAGGGCTGGAGCCTGCAGCACTTCCCTGCTGCAGTGTTGCAGCAGCCTCGCAGGGAAGAGCCTCTGCTGGGCGTACTCACCGGTGCCCCTGCTGCTCCCGGCGTGCCAGCTGGTCCACGGTCACCCTGCAGGAAAGAGACAGCCACCATTAAAGGGGAACACCAAAAGGGAGTCTGTGGGTGGATCCCCATGAAAACCTGAGCAGGGATCATTGGGTGAAGTGAAAGAGGAGGACCAGAGCCAGGCTCTGCCGAGTGCTAATACTTCACTTTGTCCTTGACTCGTTTCCCAGGGCTGAGCAAGAAACTTAACTCCCTTGCTTAGGTTCCCTTCTCTGATGTCATAATTTCCATGCTGTCCCTCACACTCTGCTGGAGGTCTTCCTCAGAAAGAGATGGCAAATGTCTGACTTCACTGTAGTTTTCCAACTACAGCAGGGCCAGAGGAGGCCACAAAGATGATCACAGGGCTGGAGAACCTCCCCTATGGGGACAGGCTGGGAGACTTGGGGCTGCTCAGCCTGGAGTGGAGAAAACTTTGGGGATGTCATAGAGCAGTCCTCCAGTACCTGAAGGGATCCTACAGGAAGGCTGCAGAGGGACTTTTTGCAAAGGCTTGGAGTCTATTCATGTATTGCTCTGCTTTAGCTTCCTGGAGCCCAGCTAGCTAACAGAACTGTACAACAGTAGCAGGCCTTCTCCTCTCCCCCTTTTGCAAAGAGAGCAATCAGCTGTAGAGAGGAAAAGGGTCAAACACCCCAAGAGTCTGCCTTCCATTTGGGAGTTGAAAGGAAAACTTCAACAGTAAATAAAAGGTATTCAAGTGGAGCTACAAAGAGGCACAGGGAAGGGAAGCAAGGTACAACATGGATATACAACCAGATTGGTGGCAGTGGATGGGGGTGGATTCAGGAAGAGGTTGTCCCACCTTGTGGCAAAGGCAGGAGCAGCAGGACCCAGGGTGCTGCTGGCAGGCAGGCAGGGAGGGCAAAGAGAAAGAGAAGCAGCAATGCCTCTGCTTTTATAGGGGGGCTAGGACACAAAGTGGGAGTGAGCTAACCACTACAGCTGGGGGCAGGTTCAGACCACTCCTAGGAGGGTTAACCCTTTACAGAGTGATAGGCTGAGGGGCAATGGCTTTAAGCTGGAAGAGGGTAGAATTAGACTGGGTATTAGGAAGAAATTCTTTGCAGTGAGGGTGGTGAGACACTGGCACAGGTTGCCCAGGAAGGCTGTGGATGTTCCCTCCCTGGAGGTGTTCAAATCCAGGTTGGATGAAGCCTTGAGCAGCCTGAGCTAGTGGGGGTGTCCCTGCCCACGGCAGGAGGGGTGGAACTGGATGAGCTTTAGGGTCCCTTCCAAGCCAAGCTGTTATATGACATTTAAGATGTATTTGTGACTGTTTTAACTCTGGTTTAAGACTGCTTTGCCTATACACAAAGGTGAGAAACTGAAAACTGGAGAGTTGAAGTCAAGGGCAGGAATCTGCCAAGTTGATCTTGGCTTTGTTTTGAACTCTAGTGTTCATTTGTTCCCATTGGCTTTACAGGTTTATACTGTGGGTTAGCCATGAACTTTAGTATGTGCCAAATGGCCAAGCTGTCCCCTTCCTGCCACCCAGTCATCCACTTGCTGCAAGCCAGCATCCTCAGTTTGCTTCTGCCATGTTCCTTTCAGGGCAAAGTTCCTCCTTTTAGCACACAACCACCTTCATCTATGCCTCAGGTATTGAAATACAGCTCTAAGGTCTCCCTGGAGCCTTCTCTTCTCCAGGCTGAACAGCCCCAGTTCTCTCAGCCTGTGCCCAAGGCAGAGGTGTTGCATCCCTCTGATCATCCTTGTGGCCCTCCTCTGGACCCACTCTGCCAGCTCCAGGTCTCTCTAGTGGTTGGGGGCTGTATTGCTGCACGGAGTCCTGCAGGTGAGGTCTCCCCAGAGCAGAGCAGAGGGGCAGGCTTGCCTCTCTGCATCTCTGCCCACACTGCTTTTCCCAGACTCACAGAATTTCTTAGATTGGAAAAGACCTTCAAGATCCTCAAATCCAATCATTAGTTTCACACTGACAAGTCCTTGACTAAACCAAATCCCTCAGCACAACATCTAATGGGTGTGAATTGCTATGGCTGGAAAGGACCAGCAGGATCATCCAGTCCCAGGCTGCCATTGGCCTTCTGGGCTGCCAAGTGCCCATTGCTGGCTCCTGTTTCAGCTTCTTGTCCACTGAAGTTCTTGTCTGCAGGGCTGCTCTCAGGAGAGAAGAAGAAGTGGTGCCTATACTTAGAACCATGTTAACTACATTGCCATCAGGTAACTGTAGTTATATGTAGGATATGTTCCATAGCAGTACTCTACCAAGCTAAGGCAACAAAACATTCCAAGAGATCCTACACACAGGTTTCCATCTGCAGGAGATTCATTTTTATGCTGGGTGCTAGAGATGATTTAAGAACACAGGAAAGGAAAACCCAAAGCAAACCAAAAAGCAAACAAATGGGGGAAAGAAAAAGAAAACCCTGCAAAAAAAAAGCAAACAATCAAATGTGCAAAGAGTTTTTTCACGCAGGAACTTCAACTTTAACTTGCAAACAGATAAAAAACAACCAATCAGGTTTTCAGCAAACATTTAGCTGCATGGAGTTGCCATCAAGAAGCTCTGAGTTCTGTCTAAGACTCTTACCTTTTCCCCTGGAAGTCCTTCCAGTCCTGGTAATCCCATGGGTCCTGGGTCACCCTGATGTTAATGACAAAGGGTTTGGATACATTAGAGGCTCTGCAGTCTGCAGGAGAACCACTGAGCAGTCAGCCACAGCCACATTAGACTTTCTGCAGCCTGCAGGAGCACTGCAGGAGTCACCCAGCCTGGCTGTGTTTCAGGGTGGTTTGGATGTGGTGCTTAGGGCTGTGGTTTAAGGTCAGTCTTGTGGAGTAGGGTTCTAGCTTGGGCTTGGTGATCCTGAGGGGCTTTGCCAACTTGGATGCCTCTATGATTCTGTAAAGCACCTCCAGGTGGAAGAGCCCTGGGGTGCATGCAGATACTGTCAAGCAGAGAAGCAAGCTCCAAGCAGCTCTGAGCCTGCTCCTCACAGCTTAATCTGCAGTGAGGTCCCTGTGTAGGAATAAACCCAGAAATGCACTCAACTGGAGACATCAACTGAATGTGGAGGGTAGGGAGGATCTCTGCAGGGGGTAAGCTGCCTGCTAAAGGACCTGAGTGGGCTCTTCCACCCTTGAGACTAGGGCCATGTGTTGAACTGCTTGGGGAATTCTCTTGGCATGATCCATGAGGACATACATACCGCTGCACCAGGATCTCCTTTGGGGCCCTGCAAAGGGAGGAAGGAGTGGGGACACACTTAATGCAGGGCAGAAGTGGGAAGGCATTTACCAAAGAGCAGAAGTGGGAACACATTTGGTGAGGAGCAGAAGTGGGAAGACATTTACTAAAGAGTAGAAGTGGGAAGAGATTTAATGAAGAGCAGAGTTGCGCAGCAAGGTGAGATGTGTTCTGTGCTAATACAGGACATCCACACTTTGCTAGTGCAAACTGCTCCTCTATTTCATCTAACCCATCCTATTTCAATCCAATTCATCACCAAACTATGCTCATCACTAACCAGAACTATTCTCTCATACATTTCTAGATAGTGGAATATTTTCACTGCAGAGTCCAACACCAATTTAGGGAACGTTTCTGCAGCCTTTACTTGCTTTACTCAAGTAAAAAGGAGCTGACCTCCAAAATGAGCCAGGGCATAAAATCACTTCATCATCTGCTACACAGCAATCATGGAGTGGCTCAGGTTGGAAGGGACCTCAGAGATCATAGAATGGTTTAGGCTGAAGTGACCTCCATCTGCTTCAACCTCCCACCACGAGCAGGGACACCTCTCAGCTAGACTCAGCTGCTCACAGGCTCATCTAACCTGGCCTTGAACAGTCCCAGGGAGAAAGCAGCCACAACCTTCCTGGGAGATCTATTCCAGAGTCTCACCATCCTCATACTGAAGAACTTCTTCTTCAGCTCCATCTTACCCTACTCTCCCTCAGTTTCAAACCATCCCCCCCCAGATCCTTATTTTTCTCCTGTTTTCTCACACAGCACATAAAATTCCACACCACTTACCAAAACTTCATGCAACTACCAACCCCCCTCTGGTGCTACCTTAATTAATTATTAGAAATGAGATTTCTGTTAATACTTACTGGAGGGCCTGGTGGGCCTGGATAAGAAGCAACACTCACACCTCCCTGTAACAGCAAGTGTGAAAGTTGGCTTGGGCCAGAGTTAGGGGTTGAATGACAAATGATGACAAAGTGAAACAAAGAAAGATGAAGTAACATAAAGCAAAATAAAGTAAGGTAAAGTAAAATAAAATAGAGCAAAGCAAGGCAAAGCAAAAGCAAAGCAAAGCAAAAGTAAAAGAAAGCAAAGCAAAAGCAAAGGAAAAGCAAAGCAAAAACAAAGCAAAAACAAAGCAAAGCAAAAGCAAAGCAAAAGCAAAGCAAAAGCAAAGCAAAAGCAAAGCAAAGCAGAAGCAATGCAAAGCAAAGCAAATGCAAAGCCAAGCAAAAGCAAAGCAAAGCAAATGCAAAGCAAAGCAAAGCAAATGCAAAGCAAAGCAAAGCAAATGCAAAGCAAAGCAAAGCAAAGGCAAAGCAAAGCAAAGCAAAGGCAAAGCAAAGCAAAAGCAAGGCAAAGCAAAGGAAAAGCAAAGAAAAAGCAAAGGAAAAGCAAAGCAAACCAAAGCAAAGCAAACGCAAAGAAAAGCAAAGCAAAAGCAAAGCAAAAGCAATGCAAAACAAAGCAAAGCAAAAGCTAAGCAAAGCAAAACAAAAGCAAAGCAAAACAAAGCAAAGCAAAAGCAAACCAAAGCAAAGCAAAAGCAAATCAAAAGCAAATCAAAAGCAAAGCAAGCCAAAGCAAAGCAAAAGCAAACCAAAGCAAAGCAAAAGCAAAGCAAAAGCAAAGGCAAAGCAAAGGAAAGCAAAATAAAACTAAACTAAGGCAAACCAAACTCAGATACAGCTGAAAGAGCAATACCTGTAGTTTATATAAGCTGCTCATTCCGTTCCTTTCGTTGTAAGGCACACCCTTTAAAACACAAAAACCAACTAAGTGTCACAGCTACGAAGCATGAAGGCAGGACCCCTGCCCTCTTCGAGCCCTGCCCTGGTTTTATTGACTCCTGTGTATTTTTGTTCTCAGTATTCTTTTTCCCAAGACCACAGAACATCAGAGGTTCAAAGAGCCCTCCAGAGATCGAGTCCAACCCCCTGCCAAGCAGGAGCACCCAGGGTAGTCCACACAGGAACACATCCAGGTGGGGTTTGAAAGCCTCCAGAGAAGGAAACTTCACAACCTCTCTGGGCAGCCTGCTCCAGGGCTCTGTCATGCTCACTCTAAAGAAGTTTCTCCTCACACTGAGGTGAAACCTTCTCTGTTCCAATTTGTAGACTTTGCTGCTTGGCTTATTGCTGTGCACCACAGGAAAGAGATTGGCTCCATCCTCTTGACACCCACCCCTCAAAATGTACAGACACTGATCAGATCCCTCTGAGCCTTCTCCTCTCCAGACCAAACAGCCCCAGGGCTCTCAGTCTCTCTCCACAGCAGGGATGCTCAAGTCCTCCAATCACGCTGGTGGCTCTCTGTTGGACTTCCTCCAGCAGCTCCCTGTCTCTCCTGAACTGAGGAGCCCAAAACTGGACACAACCCTCAAGATGTGCTCTCCCCAGAGCAGAGCAGAGGGGAAGAAGATCCTCCCTCGACTTGCTGGACACACCTTTTTGGATGCAGCAGCCACTTCAGTCAAGAAGATGCCACATCCCAGCGCAGCCTGGGACTGGTTACTTCTGCACAGCTGTAAATTTCAGTCTGCATCATCACATTTTGGTGTTTATTCATCTGAGAATTCCCCAGAAGTAATTTTGGGCTGGGTTTTATTCCAGTTCATTTGCAATCCAGGGAGCTCCATGGACTTTTGCCTAGGCTCCCTGAGTTCCCTGACCTCAGGTAGCCAAGCTGCCTAAATCCCTCGAGTAACATTGGACACTGTAGTGAACTCAGCTGACCATAGTATCACAGGTGTCCAAGAAAAGCCTGGATGAGGCACTCAGTGCCATGGTCTGGTTGACTGGATAGGGCTGGGGCATAGGTTGGACTGGATGAGCTTGGAGGTCTCTTCCAACCTGGTTTATTCTATGATTCTATAGAGTTGTTTTGGTTGGAAGAGACCTTTAAAACCAAGTCCAACTTTCAACCCACCACCACCACGGGTATCAAACCATGGCTCCAAGTGCCATGGCCACAGGTTTCTTGAACCCCTTCAAGGATGGTAAAGGTTTGGCAGTCCTTTGGATGATATTTTGCTCACAGGTTCATTGTTGCTAATGTAACATTCAAAATACAAACCAAAACATCTCACCGGGGGTCCAGGTGGTCCAGGCTTCCCAGGAGAACCTTCACTGCCCTGGTACAGCAAGAGAGTCGTGTTAATTATTGCCTGTAATTGATGTCAAGACCTACTCCATACCCAAGCTGTGATGACCATGATCACAGAATCAATCTGGGAAGTATTTGCATCATGATGTAAATGAAAAAAAAAAATCAATCTGGAGATGTTTGCTGTGTTGCTGCTTGCAAAAACACCCAGAAGGACACAGGGGGATGGGAAAATCCTTCCCAGATCTTCACCAAGGCTAAAAGAAAAGCAGTACCTTTTCTCCTTTTGCCCCTGCTGGCCCAGGATGTCCAGGTCTGCCAGTGACTCCCTGCACAACACAAGAGCAGGTTGTAATTAGTTCAGAAGCAATGAACCACAGTACTTGGAATCACAGAATGGTTTAGTTTAGAAGGGACCTCAAAGCTCAGCCAGTTCCAACCCCCTGGCATAGGCAGGGACACCTCCCACTAGAACAGGTTGCTCAAGGCCTCATCCAACCTGGCCTTGAACACCTCTGGGGAGGTTATGGAGCACAGAAGCACAGAATGGGATCTTCAATCATACCACAACCTCCCTGGGCAACCTGTGCCAGTGTCTCACCACCCTCACTTCTTCCTAACATCCAGTTTCAATCTCTCCTCTGCCACTTCAAACCCATTTTTAGCTTTTAATTCCTGGCATTACTGTTGTGAGCTGGGTATAAACACAGACTCCACTGCCAGTTTGCACATCAAAAGTCATGCAAACCTCACAGAGTCTCTGCTAATGCCAAAACTGCAAACCCATTTCAGGGAGACAGGCTCTGAGCCCACACAATGACTTTATTTCTGGTATCATCGATTCTGGAATCATTTTGGTTGGAAAAGACCTCTAAGATTCATAGAATCACAGAATGGGTTGGGTTGGAAGAGACCTTAAAGATCATCCAGTTCCAACCCCACTGCCATTCATTGACAGAGACACCTCCCTCTAGCCCAGGTTGCTCAAAGCCTCAACCAGCCTGGCCTTGAACATCTCCATGGAAAGGGCATCCACAACCCATTCCAGCGTCTCCCCACCCTCACTGGAAACAATTTCTTCCTAATCTTCAGTCTGAATCTCCTCTTTTCCAGCTTCAATCCATTCCCTCTCACCCTATCACCACAAGCCCTTATAAGAAGCCCCTTCCTGCCTTTCTTGTAGCCCCCTTTCAGGTGCTGGAGAATCACAGAACTTTAAATGATAGAATCATTGAATCAGCCAGGTTGGGAAAGACCTCCAAGCTCATCCAGTCCAACCTATCACCCAGTCCTGTCCAATCAACTAGACCATGGCTGGAAGGGACCTCCAGAGCCCATTGATTCCAACCTCCCTGCCAAGGCAGGATCCCCTGCAGGAACGCATCCAGGTCACCCTCCAGTTTCTCTATTAGAACCAGGATGGCTAAGATTTGATTACTACTCTTCCAAAAGCTAAAAGAAAGGACAAGAAATGAATCAAGTGAAGGTTTTCTTGTTCTAGTCAGCTCTGCTGTGCTCACAGATGATACCACACACTTACAGATGGTCCACTGGGTCCTGGCACACCTGGCAGTCCAGGAACGCCCTGCAGGCCCTGGAATGAAAAGAGAATGTGGCTGTTTGCTCTCCCACTGACACCTCACCAACCACTCAGATTCAGCAAGGGCAGCAGTGGCACAGTCACATGAAAATGTGCTTTTATTTAACAGTCTGGCATCATTTTTTAGGAACTAAAAACCCCACAGCTCACCCTGCTGGGAGGAGGTTCTAAGTACACAAGGTTAGGGGCAGCTTCTTGCTTGACTGTTAAACACCACTTGTCCTTCAACCTCTGACACTCAACAGTATCATCACAGAATGGGTTGGGTTGGAAAAGACCTTTAAGATCATCCAGTCCAACTATTCTCTAACTGCCAAGGCTGGGGCTAAGCCATGGCACTCAGCACCACACTTGTGCTCCTTTGAAACACCTCCAAGGATCACAGAATCAGTCAGGCTTGGAAGGGACCACAAGGAGCAGCCAGTTCCAACCCCCCTGCCATGCCCAGGGACACCCTACCCTAGAGCAGGCTGCACACAGCCTCAGCCAGCCTGGCCTCAAACACCTCCAGCCATGGGGCCTCAACCACCTCCCTGGGCAGCCCATTCCAGCCTCTCACCACTCTCATGGTGAAGAACTTCCATGGATGTTCATCCCCCAAGGATGGGGATTCAACCACCTCTCTCAGGAGCCTCTTCCAGCCTTGGCAAAGACCTTTAAGATCATCCAGTCCAACCATTCTCTAACTCTGCCAAGGCTGGGGCTAAACCAAGGCCCTCAGCACCACGTTTGTGCCCTTGTGAAACACCTCCAGAGATGGAGATCCAACCACCAACTTGGGCAGCTTGTGCCAGCCTTTGAGAACCCTGTGAGGGAGGAATTCTCCTCTAAGAGCCAACCTAAAGCTCCCCTGGTGCAACTTGAGGCCATCTCCTCTCTTGCTACTAGAGAGAAGAGACCTGTGCATGCTTTAAAGAACACTCTGTGTGTTTCATCCCTGGTCCAGATCTTGATGAGGCTTAGATGAGAATGCCACTGCTGCAGAACTGATCTTACCTCATCTCCCTTCTCTCCAGCAAGCCCAGGAAATCCACGTTCACCTTTGCTTCCCTGTGACAACAGGAGATTCAACAAGTTTCTATCAGAGAACAATGAACTTCCAGGTCTGTAGAGCATTTTATGACTCACATTTAATATCTGCTGGGATGAAGTCCTTACAGCACCAGTGCCTAACACAACAAAAATGGCTCAGTGCTGCCTGAGGTCAAAGGAAATGAGTGGGTTTTAGCCAGCAGGAAAACTAGCCAAGAGGCCTCACAGAATCATACAATTGCTTCAGATGGAAAAGACCTCTCAGATCATCAAGTCCAACTGTCAATCACTCAACCATGTCCTTAAATGTCATGTCTACCTGTTTTTCACAGAATCAAGCAGGTTGGCAGAGAGCTCCAAGCTCATCCAGCCCAGCCTAGCACCCAGCCCTGCCCAACCAACCAGACCATGGCACTAAGTGCCTTTTTGAATCATAGAATCATTAAGATTGGAAAAGACCTCCAAGATCATTAGCACCAACCACTAACCCAACACCATCATGCCCACTAAACCATAGCCCAAAGTAACACCTGTTGACACTTCTTCAACCCCTCCAGGGATGGTGACTCCACCACCTCCCTGGGCACTGTTCCAGTGCCTGATCACTCCTTCAGCAAAGAACATTTCCCTACTATCCAATCTAAATCTCCCCTTGGTGGAACTTGAGGCCACTTCCTCACAGAATCAGTCAGGGTTGGAAGGGACCACAAGGAGCAGTCAGTCCCAACCCCTCTGCCATGGGCAGGGACACCTCACACTAGATCAGGCTGCACACAGCCTCAGCCAGCCTGGCCTTAAACACCTCCAGGAATGAGGCTTCCACCACCTCCCTGGGCAACCCATTCCAGGGTCTTACCATCCTCATGGTGAAGAACTTCCTCCTAACATCTTGACCTGTCACTAGTTAACTGGGAGAAGACACCAACACCCACCTCACTATCACCTTTATGGTATCCCTATTAATATCACCCAGCTCAAATGCTTGCTGAAAAGGAGAATGTGCCCTCAAATGGAATTAGGCTCAACTCCAGCAGGTATCCATGTGTCAAGCCAGGTGGGATCTGGTGACAGCAAAGCAGAGCTGTGATTGCCACCTGTGAAGCTTCAGGTGCCAGTGAAGTGGCTCCATCAGCCCCATGGGAACGCAGTGCAGTGGCACAAGGTCCCAAGCTGCTCCAGCCACTGCAGACTTGAGGGAGACATGGGGCATGGGGAGGTTCTCTCTTCACTGCAGGATTCTTGTGGCTGATTCTCCCTGAAATAAGCCTGTAGGTGGCAATGCCCTAGTGCAGAGCCACATCTGAGCTAGTTTCATTGGAACAGGACACAGAAGAGCTATCCTGGCTTGGGACTCACTTTGGGCTATTCTGCAGGCTTTCCTCAGAGCAAAGGCAAACTGGCACAAGAAGGAGGCTGAACCATAACAACAATTCAAATCTTTAGGCTGCTCAGATGCTACAGGGACAGGAGTCAAACAAAAAAAAAAGACTGATAAAGGTAAGAGCCTTTCATAGGCTCACAGGATGCTAGGGGTCAGAAGAGACCTCCATAGATCATCCAGTCCAACTCCCCTGCCAGAGCAGGAGCAGAGGATCTAGCACAGGAACACATCCAGTCAGGGCTGGAAAGGCTCCAGAGAAGGAGACTGCACAACCTCTCTGGGCAACCTGTCCAGAGCTCTGGGACCTTTACAGTCAAGAAGCATTTCCTCATGTTGAGGTGGAACCTGCTGTGCTGCAGTTTATACCCATTAGCCCTCGTCCTGTCCATTACCCTTTGTCCTTTCACTTTGAACAAGCAGCAAAGCAGCAGGAAGTGCTCCCTTCAAAACTTACCTTTGGCCCTTCTCTACCAGGGATGCCTGGAGGACCTCTTGTGCCAGGATCACCCTGAGGAGCAGAGAGAAAGTGCAGTGACACATAACCACTTCTGTGATGTAGGCAGGAGGCCTGATCTATGCAGGAGGCTTCCTGCCTGCCTGTCTGACCACCCCTGCACTTCACTACAAAGCCTTTTCTTCAGCCCTTTCTCTCTTCTCCACCATATACTGGTTCAGATGTCCTCTGCTTCCCTCCCCAGCTCTCACACAATCTACTCAAATGATCCCAACATATTTTCAGCTTCATTTTGAGAGGACTCATAGAAGCCTTCCAGCTTGCCAGCAAGACACAGAATCACAGAATGGCAGGGGCTGGAAGTGACCTTGAAAGCTCATCCAGTCCAGTGCAGTGCCACAGAGATGATGAAGGGAATCACAGAAGCACAGGATGGCAGAGGCTGTAAGGGTCCTCCAAAGCTCATCCAGTCCAGCAGACCTGCCAGAGCAGGAGCACCCAGAGCAGATCACAGGAACACATGCAGGTGGGGTTTGAATATCTCCTGAGAGGGAGACTCCACAGCCCCCCTGGGCAGCCTGTGCCAGGGCTCCGTCACCCTCGCAGTTTCCATGGATCTTCTTAAGCCTCAACTTGCACCCATTGCCCCTTGTGCTGTCACTGAGCATCACCCAGCAGAGCCTGGCTCCAACCTCCTGACACTCACCCTGCACATCATCAACATAAATGAGGTCTCTCCTCAGACTCCTCCTCAGAAGAGCCACAGCTCCGCAGGCTCTCCTCAGAACAAAAATGTTCTGCTCCTTTCAGCATCTCTGTGGCTCTGCACTGGACTCTCTCAAGCACTTCTATGTCCTTCTTCAACTGCGAGGCCCAGAACTGGACACAGTACTCCAGATGCAGCCTTTCCAGGGCAGAGGAGAGGGGGAGGAGAACCTTTCTCGACCTGCTAATCACACTTCTTTAAGTACACCCCAGGATGGCACTGGCTTTGTTGGCCACAAGAGCACACTGCTGCCTCATGGGCAACCTCTACTGTGCAGAAGGTTATTCTTCCCCAGGTGCAGGACTCTACACTTGCCCTTCCTGAACTTCATGAGGTTCTCCTCTGCCCAACTCTTCATCCAATCCAGGTCTCACTGACTGGCAGCACAGCTTGATGAGGTGCCAGCCACTCCTGCCAGTTTGGTATCCCCAGCAAGGTGCAACTCAGACTGTGGACTGGATGTGCTGGACAAGGCACTTGCTGGCTACTACCTCATGTGCCCTTCAAATGCTATTTTCCTGTACACTCCTGGAGTCCCTTTTTTAAACCAAGCAAACCAATATTTAACGACAATTTCAAGCCAAGCAGGTTAGAATTGAGCCTATGGAAACTTCCAAGTGCAGATTTTGGGTTAGAAAGCCAAGAAAGATCTGGAAGCTGTAAAAATGTTTTACCTTCAGTATGGCTCCCATGTCTCCCACCAGTGGCAGTGCAATCTGAGATGAAAAAAGGGCAGATGCAGTTAATGTCTTGCAGAGCACTACTGATTCTGAAGGGTCCTCATCCTTCTGAAGCTTCCTTTACTACACACAGAGCTGATCACCTACCTACTGCTTGAAGTTTTGGGGTATTTTTAAATCAGAACTCAACAAAAGAGAAATGGGGGTTAAAATAGAGTGAAATGTTCACTCTCTGTCCAGCTTCACCATGGCATTACACAGAGGCACAGAATGGTAAGGGATGGAAGGGACCTCTGGAGATCATCCAGTCACAGAGTCATACAATTGGCTGGGTTGAAAGTGACCTCCAAAGGTCATCCAGTCCAACCTCCTCAATGAGATCAGGTTGTCCAGAGCCCTGTTGAGCCTCACCTTGAATATCTCCAATGAGGGAGCCTCAACCACCTCCCTGGGCAACCTGTTGAAGGGTACCACCACCCTCCTGGTGCAGAACTTGTTCCTCACATCCAATCTCAATCTGCTCTGCTCTAGTTTGAAGCCATTGCCCCTTGTCCTGTCACTGCAGGCTTTTGTAAGCAGTCTCTCTGCATCCTTCCTGTAGCCTCCCTCAGGTACTGGCAGGCTCCTATTAGGTCTCCCTAGAGCCTTCTCTTCTCCAGGCTGAACACCCCCAGCTCCCTCTACCTGTCCTGGTAACAGAGGTGCTCCAACTCCCTGAGCATTTCTGGACCTGCTCCACCAGCTCCATGTCTCACCACAGCAGAGCAAAGTCCAAGCTCCCCTGCTAAAGCAGATTCACCTGCAGCATTTGCTTCCAAAGAGCAATCTGCTGTTTGGAAGCTGGGAGGTAGCTGTTGGGACTGCAGGCAGGAGCAGGAGGAACAACTGAAGTGTTGCCTTTGTTTGGCAGACACACACATTGGATTCTCCTGACTCCCACCTGCAGCAATCGATTATCTTCACAGCTACAGTTTGCTCTGGGCCACTTGCAGGCTTCTGGGGGCTTCTTGTGCTGAACTGCATGAAATCTGCAGAGCTGTGACATTGTGCAATGGAAAGCAGTGCTTTAATACACACCCGAGGGCAGAGGAGAACTCCTGCAGTGCACTACAGGCTCAGCATTTACTTAGTGGGGCTGTATTCACTAGTGCTAAAGGGAAGGGAAGGGAAGAATAGAATATAATGAGATGGAATGGAATGGAATGGAATGGAATGGAATGGAATGGAATGGAATGGAATGGAATGGAATAGAATGGAATGCAATGCAATGCAATTCAATGCAATGGAGTGGAATGGAATAGAATGGAAGAGAACAGAATAGATGGGAAGGGAAGGGAAGGGAAGAATACAATGAGATGGAATGGAATAGAATGGAATTGCAATGTAATGCAATGGAGTGGAATAGAATGGAATGGAAGAGAATGGAAGGGAAGGGAAAGGAAGGGAGGGGAAGGGAAGAGAATGGAGTGGAATGCTATGGGATGGAATGGAATAGAATAGAATGCAGTGGAATGGAATGGAGTAGAACAGAATGCAATGAGATGGAATGGAATGGAACAGAATAGAATGCAATGGAATGAAACAGAATGGAATGGAATGGAATGGAATAGAATAGAATAGAATAGAATAGAATAGAATAGAATAGAATAGAATAGAATAGAATAGAATAGAATAGAATAGAATGCAATGGGACGGAATGGAATAGAATAGAATAGAATAGCATGGAATGCAGTGCAGTGCAATGGGATGGAATGGAATAGAACAGAATAGCATGGAATGCAGTGCAATGCAATGGGATGGAATGGAATAGAACAGAATAGCATGGAATGCAGTGCAATGCAATGCAATGGGATGGAATGGAATGGAATCAACCAGGTTGGAAGAGACCTCGAATGGATTGAATCAGGACCAAAGTGTTCTCAGAATGTCATTACAAAGAAAGGTCTTTGTGGTGTGGCACAGCAGAATCAGCTTCAGGATGCCCAAACTTTGCAAAGTATGAAAATTTGACCTCACAGGCAACATCTGCTGAGATTGAGGAATGCTCTGCCTGGCAGAAGCTCTGCTATACAAACTCTAACACCTGAAACCAAGGTAGGCTTCTTGCATGCATTAACTTAAGTTTCATTTCTACTTCAGTATAATCACAGAATCAAGCAGGCTGGCAGAGAGCTCCAAGCTCACCCAGCCCAACCTAGCACCCAGCCCTGGCCAATCAACCAGACCATGGCACTAAGTGCCCCAGCCAGGCTTGGCTTCAACACCTCCAGGGATGGGGACTCCACCACCTCCCTGGGCAGCCCATTCCAATCAAGTAGGAAAAAAACAAAGGAAGGATTTAATCATTGAGAAAATAAAATCAAATTCATTTCATCCACTGGGCTTTGGCAGCTTATCTCACTTCCTTCAAATGGAAAACCTTGCCCAAAGGAGATGCAGAAGCTCTCTCTGCATACGTACAGGGTCGCCTGGAGGGCCTGGCAGGCCTGGCTTTCCATCTCTTCCTGGGGTGCCCTAGAAAGAAATGCAACATTGGATGGCTTTAAATCATTGACAAAGGACACACTGCTTTGTTTTTGCTGTGCACATAGAGAGAAGTGTCACTTACATTAATGCCAGGGGTGCCTGGGGTGCCTGGTAATCCTGGGGGTCCCCTGGGGCCCTAAGAGCAGGAAAGATCATTTATCATAGAATCATAGAATCACAGAACCATAGGGTCAAGCAGGTTGGAAGAGACCTCCAAGCTCATACCAGTCCAACCTAGCACCCAGCCTTAGCCAATCAACCAGCCCATGGCACCAAGTGCCCCATCCAAGCTTTTATTAATCATAGACTCACAGAATCAACCAGGTTGGAAGAGACCTCCAAGCTCATCCAGTCCAACCTATCCCCTCACCCTGTCCAATGGATTTAGGATTCCAATCATTTAGGATTTAAGAATTTTATTTCAGATTCATTCTTAATGTGAACTTCTTGAACTAAATTAACAATACTTTAATGATAAAGAGAAGAATCCTGTCCTACCTGCACACCTGTTGATCCAGTTGGACCCATAGGACCCTGCAAGAACACTCAAAATAATCAGTAGCCACACTTTTAGGACCTATAGGAGCCTGCTAGAACACTAGAATATTCAGTACCCACACTTTTAGGACCTATAGAATGCTGCTAGGACACTCCATCAGTACCCACACTTTTAGGATCTGCAGGATCCTGCTAGAACACTCAATCCATAGCCACACTTTAAGGACCTATAGGAGCCTGCTAGGACACTCAATCCATAGCCACACTTTTAGGATCTGCAGGATCCTGCTAGGACACTAAATCCATAGCCACACTTTTAGGATCTGCAGGATCCTGCTAGGACACTCAATCTGTAGCCACACTTTGAGGACCTATAGGGGCCTGCTAGGACACTCAACCCATAGCCACACTTTTAGGACCTGCAGGAGCCTGCTAGGACACTCAAAATATTCAGCAGCCACATTTTAGGACCTATAAGATCCTGCTACTCAATTAGTAGCCACACTTGTTAGGACCTATAGGATCCAGCTCAAGCACTCAATCAGTAGCCAGACTTTTAGGACACATAGGATCTTGCTAGAACACTCAAAATACTCAGTGGCCATACTTTTAGGAACTATAGGATCCTGCTGGAACACTCAATCTGCAGCCACACTTTTAGGACCTACAGAATCCTGCTAGAGCACTCAAAATATTCAGTGGCCACACTTTTAAGACCTATAGGATCCTGCTAGAACCCTCAATCACTAGCCACATATTAGGACCTATGGAATCCTCCTAGAACACTCAAAATATTCAGTGGCCACACTTTTAGGACCTACAGGATCCTGCTAGAACAGTCAAAGATAGATTTCTTTTCTTAAGGCAACACAAAAAAGGAGGTTGTGCACATTATTTGCTGTGAGTACCCCAGACAGACAGCATCAACTTGCTTCAGAGAATCACAGACTGGTTTTGGATGGAAAAGAGCTTTTTGCTCCCCCAGTCCAAGCCTTACTTTAACTCTGCCAAGTCTGCTGCTAAACTTTTAGCACCACGTTCAGAAATTCACTACAGTCATAAATCTGTGTTCTAATGTCAGTTGCACAGAAGTGTCTGGAGCAAGCTGTGCCAAAGCAGGACTACCTATTTCCTGGCATGGTAGCTGGCACTGCAAGGATCTCCTTTGTAAGCAGCAGGCCTACATTTGTAATTAGCACTCACAAATGCAAAAGGTAGGAGCTGATACAAAGCTTTCCACTGCCTCTCCCAGTACCAGCAGGGTTTCAAGCTGCCATCATTAACAATGCTGAGTGCTCTGCTCTTGTACCAGTGCTCAGGCTGGATTCTGTTGACAACTGCAAACAACTGTTGCTTAAAGACAGACACAATCAGCCTGAAGATATCTCAGCAGCATCACCAGGGAGCCCATCTGTAAGGCAGTCACTGGCTCTCTGTTCTCCAAAGCTTCTGCCTCTCACTTAGCACTGGGTTTGTCTGGGGCTGGAGAAGAATTGAATCATTGAATCACTGAATCATAGAATCACTGAATCATAGAATCACTGAATCATAGAATCACTGAATCATTGAATCAGAGAATCACTGAATCATAGAATCACTGAATCATAGAATCACTGAATCATAGAATCACTGAATCACTGAATCAGAGAATCACTGAATCATAGAATCACTGAATCATAGAATCACTGAATCATAGAATCACTGAATCATAGAATCACTGAATCATTGAATCAGAGAATCATTGAATCAGAGAATCATTGAATCAGAGAATCACTGAATCAGAGAATCACTGAATCAGAGAATCACTGAATCATTGAATCTTAGAATCATTGAATCATTGAATTGTTGAATCACTGAATTAGAATCACAGAATTATTGAATCTTAGAATCATTGAATCATAGAATCAGTCAGGATTGGAAGGGACCACAAGGATCAGCCAGTTTCAACTCCCCTGCCATGCCCAGGGACACCTCACACTAGATCAGGCTGCCCACAGCCTCATCCAGCCTGGCCTTAAACACCTCCAAGGATGAAGCTTCCACCACCTCTCTGGACAAACACATTCCAGTGTCTCATCATCCTCATGCTGAAGAACTTCTTCCTAACATCCAGTCTGAATCTCCCCATTTCCAGCTTTGTTCCATTCCCCTCAGTCCTATCACTACCTGACAGCCCAAAAAATTCCCTCCCCAGTTTTCTTATAGGCTCCATTAAGATACTGAAAGAAGGAAAAGATATTGACTTGTGTCCTGAGTAAGGAGGGAGCTCCTGACATGGCTTTTTATTCTGCCTTGGTTGCTTGTTGCTGTTTCTCCGAGGTGCAATGAGAAGCTCCAAGTCTGGAATACTCACTGGTGAGCCCTGAATGCCTATTCCAGGGGGCCCCATCTCTCCAGGTGCTCCTTGTACACCAGGTAGTCCTCTTTCTCCCTGAGAAAAGTACAAAGCTTCCAGTTACAAGCAGTCTGAACATGTAAACTACCATACTAGCAATTGTCTTTTCTTAGTTAAGAACCAGAAATAAGAGATACATTTATACCTTTGGTCCCCGTGGACCTGGGTTTCCAGGACTGCCAGTGGGACCCTAAAAAGCAAACAAACAAACAAACAACCAAAACCAAACAACAAAACAATAAATGATGACACAGACACCAACCCCCCCCAGTGCTTTGAAATAGAAGACTTCTCCTGCCAAAATAAGTCAATCTTCGTAAATAAACCAACTATGAGAGCTTCACAGGTGACTTTGTGTGCCACCAGTGAGCCTTGCACTGCTCCTAGCATCTACTGTCATAGAATCAAGCAGGTTGGAAGAGAGCTCCAAGCTCACCCAGCCCAACCTAGCACCCAGCCCTGCCCAACCAACCAGACCATGGCACTAAGTGCCCCAGCCAGGCTTGGCTTCAACACCTCCAGCCACACAGACTCCACCACCTCCCTGGGCAGCCCATTCCAATGCCAATCACTCTCTCTGACAACAACTTCCTAACAACATCCAGCCTAGACCTGCCCTGGCACAACTTGAGACTCTGTCCCCTTGTTCTGTTGCTGCTTGACTGGCAGCAGAGCCCAACCCCACCTGGCTACAGCCTCCCTGCAGGCAGCTGCAGACAGCAATGAGCTCTGCCCTGAGCCTCCTCTGCTGCAGGCTGCACACCCCCAGCTCCCTCAGCCTCTCCTCACAGGGCTGTGCTCCAGGCCCCTCCCCAGCCTTGCTGCCCTTCTCCAAACACCTTCCAGCACCTCAACATCTCTCTGCAATTCAGGAGCCCAGAACTGGACACAGCACTCCAGGCCTGAGCAGTGCTGAGCACAGGGGCAGAAGAACCTCCCTTGTCCTGCTGCCCACACTGCTCCTGAGCCAGCCCAGGATGCCATTGGCTCTGCTGCCCACCTGGGCACTGCTGCCTCAGATTCAGCTCCTCTCTGCCAGCACCCCCAGCTCCCTCCCTGCCTGGCCGCTCTCAGCCACTCTGGCCCCAGCCTGGTGCACTTAGGGCTACAACCAAGATTTTCAATTTTCAATTCACCTCCCCTCCAAAAAATAAAATTTCATACTTCTTCTGATGTCTGCCACTGCAAAATGAGAATTCTTTACCAGCTGTGCCTACCAGAAATAAAGTGACAGGAGCTTTTTGTCAGGTGATGGACTTACTGGTGTTCCAGGCAGACTTGGTCCAGGAGGCCCCACATCACCTTTTGGACCTGGATGTCCAGGAGGTCCAATAATTCCACCAGGGTCCCCCTAGAAGATGAATTTGAATCACTAATTGAAATGTGAGGATTTTCCTCTTGTGAACAAGCTCTAAATGTTTTCAAGTTTCTCCTAGAAAGTGCCAATGACTTGGAGAAGAAATAGAGAGGGGGAAAAAACCAACCAGAAAACAAACCATGGAATCACAGAATGGTTTAGGTTGGAAGTGACCTCAAAGATCATCTAGTTCCAATCCCCAGCCTTAGGCAGGGACATCATTTTGTTCTACATCACTTCTCTACACCTCTACATCTCTTCATTTCTTCTCTACATGTCCTCTCTACATCTCCACATCTCTTCTCTTCATCTCCTCATCTCTTCTCTACATCTCCACATCTCTTCTCTACATCTCTTCTCTACATCTCTTCATTTCTTCTCTTCATCTCTTCTCTAGATCCCTTCTCTACATCTCCTCTCTACATCTCTGTATCTCCAAATCTCTTCTCTACATCTCCACATCCCTTCTCTACATCTCTATATCTCCACATCTCTTCTCTACATCTCTCTACACCAGTTCTCTACATCTCTTCTCCACTTCTATACATCACTTCTGTACATCTCCACTTTCTCTATGTCTCTTCTCTACATCTCCTCTCTGCATCGCTTCTCTACATCTCTACATCCCTTCTCTACATCTCTACATCATGTGGTAGAAAGGTGTTTAAGAGGAGGCTAGAGGAAGCTGCATGAGTTAATGAGAAGGGTTAGGTGATAGGTTTGACTCAATGATCCTAGAGGTCTCTTCCAATCTGGTTACACAAAGACCCCAAACAATCAATTTCCCTGCACCATTTCCCTACAGGTGACATCACAAGAAGAGGGATGAAGCAGACTACCACTAAGAGCACTCAGCATCCTTTTGCCTGCCCATGCTTTGAGTGCATCTGAGCTCCATTCCTTTGTGCCCAGGTGCCTAAGAGACAGGCTGGCATTAAACCCTGGAAATGAATGAGCAGGAACAACTTCAGACTGTCTCTCTCCAGTCATCTATTCCTAGTACTGAAAGCCTGATCTTATTCCTGCTTACACCTCTTATGCCAGTGCACACAGCATCTCTTGCTGCACATCCCTGCAGCTCCTCCTGCTTCCAGAGGTGGATCTGTGCCTTTTACTATGTTGCCCTCTCATTTTTCACTTCCTCCTGCATCGCTCTCTGTGATTCCTTCTGAATCCATCACTCATTTTGCAGGATGAGTGTCACTGTCACATAGCTCTCAGAATCACAGCACTTAGAGTCGTCTCCTGCCCTTTCATCAGCTCACAGCTTCAAGCTGTTAGTGGATTTGGTTTGTTTCCCTTGTACCCCTCAGTGTATAAATCATAGAATGGTTTAGGTTGGAAGGGACATCAGCTCAAGGTGGATTTTACACATTAGTCTGCTTAGGAAACTGCACTGCAAAGGCTGTTTTGTGGTCAGGCCCCGAACTGACACTGCTGTACTGCACGCAGTTCAGTGTGAAAGCTCAGTGCAGCCTCCTTGAGCTGTGAGAGCAATGGATTGCTCCCTCAAGGAGCAGGGCTCCTGCTGGCACATCTGAAAATCAGCTCCTAAAGCACTAGAGAATGCTGGAAGGGCACCTCAAGACATGTCAGACTAATAAACTCTTAATTAATTAAGAATGCTTTCAGCATACCTTGTCTCCTTTAACTCCTGGGTTTCCTGGTGCTCCAGGCTCTCCTGGTAAGCCCTGGAATTAAAACAAACCAATATAACTGTACAGTTGTAGAGCTACTGCTTTAAAGATTGGCTAAATTACAGAGGAAAATGAGTTTCCATTAGATAATTTACTGTGCATTAGTATTCAGAGAATGATAGAATCACAGAATCAGTCAGGGCTGGAAGGGACCACAAGGAGCAGCCAGTCCCAACCCTCCTGCCATGCCCAGGGACACCCTACCCTAGAGCAGGCTGCACACAGCCTCAGCCAGCCTGGCCTCAAACACCTCCAGCCAGGGGGCCTCAACCACCTCCCTGGGCAACCCCTTCCAGCCTCTCACCACTCTCCTGCTCAACAGCTTCCTCCTCACCTCCAGCCTCACTCTCCCCACCTCCAGCTTTGCTCCATTCCTCCTGGTCCTGGCACTCCCTGACAGCCTAAAAAGTCTCTCCCCAGCTTTTTTGTAGCCCCCTTCAGACCCTGGCAGGCCACAAGAAGGTCCCCTGGGAGCCTCCTCTGCTCCAGCCTGCACAGCCCCAAGTCTCCCAGTCTGTCCTCACAGGACAGGTGCTGCAGCCCTCTGAGCATCCTCGTAGAATAGAATGGGTTGGGTTGGAAGGGACCTTCAAGATCATCCAGTTCCAACCCCCTTGCCATGGGCAGAGACACCTTCCACTAGCCCAGGTTGCTCAAGGCCTTATCCAGCCCAATACATACAACTTCTCCTGGCAGTCCCCTGGGTCCAACAGGTCCTGGAGGTCCTTGCAGTCCCTGTGAAATGACATAATGGAAGCATGAGGCAAAAGTCTACATAGCTTTTGTAACTAAGTGTTAGGAGGTCTCACATAAAGATAGATTGAAACAAGTGGCACTAAGAATGATCTTCTATCTGGAGTAAGAAACATGAATGAGTTTCCTCATTCTCCCTTAACTTAGTGTTTCACCCAGTCTGTGTTTGGGACTGGTGCATAGAAAATCAGAGGCACACAAAGAGGCAAATGCAAAGGCACTGCCTAAAAGGAAGGACAAAACATAAGGAGTAAATTGGGATTTCCTTCCTCAAGGGACAGATGTGGAAGATTCATTGTGGCCCTGGGCAGCCTGATCTGGTTGGAGGCATCCCTGCTGCCTGCAGGGCAGGTGGCACAAGATCACAGAATCAGTCAGGGCTGGAAGGGACCACAAGGGGCAGCCAGTTCCAACCCCCTGCCATGCCCAGGGACACCTCACACTAGATCAGGCTGCCCACAGCCTCAGCCAGCCTGGCCTTAAACACCTCCAGGAAGGAGGCTTCCACCACCTTCCTGGGCAACTCCTTTCAGGCTCTCAGCACCCTCATGGGGAAGAACTTCTTCCTAACATCCAGTCTGAATCTCCCCATTTCCAGCTTTGCTCCATTCCCCCCACTCCTATCACTACCTGACAGCCTAAAAAGTCCCTCCCCAGCTTTTTTGTGGGCCCCTTAAGATACTGCAAGGCCACACTAAGGTCATCTGGGAGCCTTCTCCTCTCCAGGCTGAACAGCCCCAGCTCCCTCAGTCTCTCCAGCCCTCAGCTCATCCTTGTGGCCCTTCTCTGGGCACACTGCAGCACATCCATATCCCTCTCAAGATGACCTTTGAGGGTCACTTCCAACTTGATGCAATCTGCGAACAGCGTTGGGTGAAGGCTACAGGATCACAGGGTCACAGAGCAGAGGGTGTTAGGGCTTGGAAGGGGCCTCTGGAGATCTTTGAGTGCAATCCCCTGCCAGAGCAGGACCAGAGCATCTAGCTCAGGTTGCACAGGAGCAGAAATCTAGCACAGGTTGCACAGGAACACATCCAGACAGGGCTGGAAAGGCTCCAGAGAAGGAGACTCCACAACCTCTCTGGGCAGCCTGTGCAGTGAGCAGTGAGCAGAGCCTGTCCCCCTCCTCCTGCCCCCAGCCCTCAGAGATTTATAAACGTTGATTCAATCCCCTCTCAGTCTTCTCTTCTCCAGACTAAACAGCCCCAGGTCCCTCAGCCCCTCCTCATCAGGCAGTGCTCCAGTGCCCTCATCATCCTCATAGCCCTCCCTTGGACTCTTGAGCAGATGCCTTGAGTCACCAAATAACTTCTGAGCTCTGCAGAAATATCCCTTGCTGAGTGACACTGGCACCATCAAGAAGGTTATGATCTAAACCAGCCTTGGTCCATGCATAATCTTTGACACCCTCTGCCCTTTAGTATTACCTGAAGAGTTGGCAGAGTCCTCTTGTAGAACAGCAGGAAATGCAATGGTTGTGAACAGCACAAAATGAGCTCTCACCTACCTTTGATCCTGGACTCCCAAGCAGACCTGGCAGTCCTGGGTCTCCTGTTTCACCCTGTTTGAAGGGATATAAAAAGTCCAAAAGTACTCTCAGCATTAATCACCTCCACCAGTGATGTGCATACTGTGTACAGATCAAAAAGCACCTTCTCTCCTTTGGCTCCCTCCATTCCAGTTTCTCCCTGAAAACAAGCACAAGAAGTGAAACGTTTCACAGAGATCAATGAAGAGTTTCCTTTTCCTGCCCTAAAATGTGGTGAGACACTTCACAAACATTGGGAAAGCATTAAAGAATCCCTGGCTGCTTTGGGCAAAGGCTTTCAAACTAATTTTGCCTGCAGGTTTTCCTTGTGTTTGAAAGAAAAATGCTTTCTCAGAATCACAGAATCGTTCAGGTTGGCAAAGCCCCTCAGGATCACCAAGTCCAGCCCAGAGCCCTACTCTACAAGGTGCACCCTAGCCCCAAGCACCACATTGAAACGACTTCTAAACACATCCAGGGTTGGTGACTCTGAAAACAAAGAAGCTTCAGAGCTTCAGAGCTTCTTTGTTTTCCAACACCAGGCTGCAGTGTGGCCAAAGCAGTTCAAGAGGGGATTATGCCACTCTGCTCTGCTGAGACCTCACCTGCAGTGCTGTATCCAGTTCTGAGGTCATCCACGCAGGAAGGACATGGACCTGATGGAGCAGGTCCAGAGAATGGCCATAAAGTTGATCAAGAGGTTGAAACACCTCTGCTACCAGGACAGGCTGAGGGAACTGGGGGTGTTCAGACTGGAGAGGAGAAGACTCCAGGGAGACCTTAGAGCAGCCTGCCAGTAGCTGAAGAGGCTACAAGAAGGCTGCAGAGGCTGGTTCCATGTGACAGAGCTTTGGAATTCCTCCTCTGATTTTGCAAACCATTTCAGCATTGATGTTGTTTGACATGGGTAAGGGATCAGAATTCCAAGGGCAGGCAAATTCTCCTTACTGATGCCAAAGTGAGCACATAACTTAGCTGATCAGGGCCTGCAAGCTGGCTGCAGAGGGACTGCTTGCAAAGGGCTGCAGGGACAGGATGAGGGCAGTGGTTTGAAATGAGAGCAGAGCAGATTGAGATTGGCTGTGAGGAACAAGTTCTGCACCAGGAGGGTGGTGGAACACTGCAACAGGTTGCTCAGGGAGGTGGTTGAGGCCCCATCTCTGGAGATAGTCAAGGTGATGCTCCACAGGGCTCTGAGCAACCTGATCTAGTGGAGGATGTCCCTGCTGAGTGCAGAGGGGCTTGGACTGGATGAGCTTTAGAGGTCCTTTCCAACCCAGCCCATTGTATGATTCTGTGATTCTCCAATCTAAAGCCTGTCTTTCACCACTACATCTCTGCTGGTGGCTCAGTATTCATCTCCAAACCCACACACTACCCCAGCATGCCTACCTGTGGTTACTGTGCTATCTTAATCACAAGCAGCTGAGCAACTCTCACTTGTGTATTAAACAGCACAAGAGGCTTTTGTCCAATGTCCTAAGAGAGGACAACAGGTAATGGAAAAAGAAGCAAGACACTGAAACAGCCTCTCAGCAGAAGACACTGAAACAGCCTCTCAAAGGAAGAGCACCCTGAAAAGATCCCAAAATAACCACAACAAAACACCTGTGCACACTTCAAACAGGTTCAAGGAAGCTGCCTGATGTTAAATGCTACATTGAAACTGGTAAGCCAAGCAGCCCAGAAACTGCTTTATGAAAGGACTGACTGAATGAATAAACCTTAAAGGAACCAAATCACTTCATGGACTCTACCAGCTCCTGGACATCTGAAGAACAGGGCACCTCTATTTGGCTTTTCTTTCTTATTTATAACCTGTGTGAGTTTGGTGAGCAGACAACACAGCTCCTGACCTCCAGAACCACTGAATGGACTGAAGGTGTGCAAAGAAGAGCATCACAGCATGAATGCAGCATGGAAAATCATAGCCAATGTAACAGCAGCAGCTCAGAATGTGGCTGTACTTACTGGGTCTCCCTTGTCCCCCTTTTCAGAAGGCTCTCCCTGTGGAAACAGAAGCAAGAGGTTAGCACAGAGTGGAGGAGGGCAATGAAGGTGGTGGAAGGGCTGGAGAACAGGGCTAGTGAGGAGCAGCTGAGGGAACTGGGAGTGTTTAGTGTGAAGAGGAGGCTGAGGGCAGACCTCATTGCTCTGTACAGCTCCCTGAGCCAGGTGGTGTTGGTCTCTTCTCCCTAGAAACAAGTGATAGGATTATAGGAACTGGCCTCAAGTTGTACCAGGGGAGGCTTAGGTTGGTGATTGGAAGAAACTTCTTGACTGAAAGGGTTCTCAAAGGCTGAACAGGGAGGTGGTTGAAAGAGGCAGAGATGTAGAGCTCAGGACCATGGCTCAGCACCAGCCTTGGTAGAGTTAGAGAATGGTTGGACTCAGTGATCTTAAAGGTCTCACTGTGTCTACAGCTTCCTGAAAGGAGGTTGGAGTGAGGTGAAGTTGGTCTCTTCTCCCTAGTAACTAGTAATGGGGTTGGTCTCCTCTCCCTAGTAACTAGCAATGGGGTTGGTCTCTTCTCTCTAGTAACTAGAGACAGGACAAGAGGAAATGGCTTCAAGTTTGAGCTGGTTTGAGGCTAACTGGAATATTTTAATGAGAGAAGTTAGATCCTTGGCTGTGGCAAGAAAATAGCAGTGATGTCTGTTAGCAGAGCCTTTGGCTCTGCTGAGGGACATAAGCCCAAGAAACATGAAGAAAAGTGGGTCAGCAGAGCCAATGGGTAACACAAACTCTCTTCTTTTCACAGCCAAACATCTGATTTCTCTCGTTAAAATACTCCAGTTAGCCTCAAACCAGCACAAAGTTGCACCAAGGGAGTTTTAGGTTGGGGTATTAGGGGAAAATTCTTTACTGCAAGAGTGGTCAGAGACTGGCAGAGGCTGCCCAGGGAGGTGGTGGAGTCCCCACCTCTGGAGGTCTCTAAGACAAGATGGGCTGTGGCACTTGGTTTGGCTGGTGTTGGGCCATAGGCTAGACCTGGGGATCTCAGGCCTTTTCCAGCCTCAGTGGTTCTGTGAGAAGCCTGAATATGTCTGAAGCTAAGGACTTGGTCAGCTGCCAGAACCAGGAAGCTTCCTTGCATACTTGCCCCTCTCCAAGAGGGGCTTGAGTAAAGGACTAAAGAGACTCGAGACAGTGACAGCTTTTCCTGTTCCCCACTACACTGCCTTGACCCTGTGTATGCTCTCCAAGACTCGACTGCTAATCAGTGCTCTCAGTCACTCTCTGGTCTCACACAGGAGCACAGAAGCAAGGAACTCACCTTTTGTCCTTTCAGACCAATCACCCCCACTTCTCC
Source organism: Pogoniulus pusillus (assembly GCF_015220805.1). NCBI lineage: Eukaryota > Metazoa > Chordata > Aves > Piciformes > Lybiidae > Pogoniulus > Pogoniulus pusillus. The sequence continues at coordinate 1,823,259 of NC_087288.1, read as the reverse complement.
TTTTTCACCCTTCAAACAGAAGAGATCACATTTAAAACCTTTTCTACCCTAACAAATGCAAACAAACTCCTCCTTCAGCTGTGCTTTTTTTGCTTCCCTGTGTAAGGAACAAAATCTTCATTTTCCTCCCAATGGAAACCTGAGATTTCACCACCTGCACATTCATTTCAGTGTTTGGTTTATTTTCCTGCAGGCTCCCAGATAAAAAAAACCCACTCTTATTGGTTCTAGGACACATCCAGAGCACTTCTTTCTCTTCTTGCAAGTTTAAAAGGCAGCCAGTGGTTAAAAACCTCATTCAAATACTTAAACAAGGTTGATGGCACTAAAAAAACCAACCATGTGCTGCCATGTGGTGTGGACTCACAGTTTGACCTCCACATAAGCTTTAGAGGCTGAGTCCAAGTATGTTTGACACAGGAAGTCTCAGCACTACAGGGAAATTGCTTCCAATGTTCAGAAACTCTACTATTAGGAATAATAATTTAGTGTCAAGGGGTCCTAGAGCCTTCCCCCACCACCACCCAGCTGGATTCTCCTCAGACAGTGTCAAAGAAACCACATCCTGCAGCTTCCCTCTCTGGTTATTGTGCGTTAGATGTGTTGCACCCTCAGGTCAGCATCATGAGCTGGATGTTGGACTGCCCAGGGACAGGTAAAATCTATTCCTTCAAACACCACTGGGATTAACCAAGCAAAGTACAGCCTGTCAGGAGTGGCAGAGGTTAAGTTAGCCAGCCAAAATGCTTACCATGTCCCCCTTCTGGCCTTTAGGTCCTGGGCTCCCAAGTAATCCCTGTAGTCTTGGGTCACTCTGGGAAGAAACAGCAGCACAAAGATCAGAGAGCAGAAGGCATCACAGAATCAACCAAGTTGGAAAAGACCTCTAGGACCATGGAATCCAACCTGTCACCTAACCCTTCTGATTAACTAAACCCTGGCACTGAGCGCCTCATGCAGCCTCCTTTTAAACACCTCCAGGGATGGGGACTCCTCCATCCACCTCCTCCCAGGCCAGCCCAGTCCAATGCCAATCTCTCTTTCTGTAAAGGATTTCTTCCTAACATCCAGCCTGAACCTGCCAGGCTCTGCTGGGTGATGTTCAGTGCCAGGACAAAGGGCACTGGGTGGAAGCTGAGGCAGAGGAAGTTTCACAGAAACACGAGGAGGAATTTTTTCTCTGTGAGCAGGCTGCCCAGGGGGGTTGTGGAATCTCCCTCTCTGGAGACATTCAAACCCCCCCTGGATGTGTTGCTGTGTGATCTGCTCTGGGTGCTCCTGTTCTGGCAGGGGGTTGGACTGGATGAGCTTTGGAGGTCCCTTCCAGCCTCTGCCATTCTGTGATTCCCTTCATCATCTTTGTGGCTCTGTGCTGGACTCCCTCAAGCAGTTCTATGTCCCTCATGAACTGAGAGGCCCAGAACTGGACACAGCACTCCAGATGCAGCCTCAGCAGAGGCCAGAGTAGAGGGGGAGGAGAACCTCTCTCGACCTCCTAACCACAGCCCTTCTAATACATCACCACTTGTTCCCAGCAACAATTTCTTTCCCATCCCCATTTCCTCTGATTTGCCAGCACAGGAGGGCAGAAGTCCTAATTTACTCCTAGAAAGGGATTCTAAATGTCTGTGCAGTGCATCTCAGGAATGGATTGCAGCAACACATCCTTTGTCATGCATTCATGCTCCAGCCAGACCAGCAGGAGCTGAACAAAGGCATCAAAGGGAAATGTCTGTGGTGAACACTGTTATGCAGGGCTGTGATTTCCCTTGCCAAAGCCAAAGCAAAGGATGTGTTTTTCTGCTCATTGTGACAATCCATTGCTCAAGCCTGTCAGAAAAGAACAGCAAAAATCACTTCTCTCCTACAACAGAACCACAAACTTCCTACCTCTGAGCAAGATGAAATGCAAAATGCAACTAATTTAATTCTGCTACAAGCAGGGAGGCACAAGGAGAGGGAATGAATATTAGAGAGAAGGAGAGGACATTTAGGCTGGAGATTAGGAAGAAATTCTTTGCAGTGAGGGTGGTGAGACACTGGCACAGGTTGCCCAGTGTGAGACACTGGCACAGGTTGCCCAGTGTGCTGGTTTGGGGCTAATTGGGATAGTTTAATGGGAGAAATTAGATCATTGGCTGTGAAAAGCCAATTGAGAGATGAAAATAATAGGGAGGCTGTGGATGCTCCCTCCCTGGAGGTGTTCAAGGATAGGCTGGATGAAGCCTTGAGCAACCTGGGCTGGTGGGAGGTGTCCCTGCCCATGGCAGAGGGTTGGAACTGGATGAGCTTTGAGGTCCCTTCCAACCCAACCCATTCTATCAATCTATGAATATCATTGAGAGGCTCTTCACAGTGCTCCTCAAAGAAAAGAGACAGATTTAAGGACCAAGGTTCAGGCCCCAGACTCCCCCACCGGCACTGGAAATCCAGCAAGGGTGAGGAATGGCAAACTGAATCATAGAATCAGGCAGGATTGGAAGGGACCACAAGGAGCAGCCAGTGCCAACCCCCTGCCATGCCCAGGGACACCCTACCCTAGAGCAGGCTGCACACAGCCTCAGCCAGCCTGGCCTCAACCACCTCCCTGGGCAACCCATTCCAGCCTCTCACCACTCTCCTGCTCAACAACTTCCTCCTCACCTCCAGCCTCACTCTCCCCACCTCCAGCTTTGCTCCATTCCCCCCACTCCTGCCACTCTCTGGCAGCCTATAAAGTCCCTCCCCATCTCTTTTGTAGCCCCCTTCAGACCCTGGCAGACCACAAGAAGGTCACCTGGGAGCCTCCTCTGCTCCAGACTGCACAGCCCCAAACTCTTGGAAGGGCTAGCAAAATGGTAGCAAAGGATGGTAGCAAAGGAAAGGATGGTAGCAAAGGAAAGGATGGTAGCAAAGGAAAGGATGGTAGCAAAGGAAAGGATGGTAGCAAAGGAAAGGATGGCAGCAAAGGAAAGGATGGTAGCAAAGGAAAGGATGGTAGCAAAGGAAAGGATGGTAGCAAAGCAAAGGATGGTAGCAAAGCAAAGGATGGCAGCAAAGCAAAGGATGGCAGCAAAGCAAAGGATGGTAGCAAAGGAAAGGATGGTAGCAAAGCAAAGGATGGCAGCAAAGCAAAGGATGGCAGCAAAGCAAAGGATGGTAGCAAATCAAAGGATGGCAGCAAAGCAAAGGATGGTAGCAAAGCAAAGGATGGTAGCAAAGCAAAGGATGGTAGCAAAGCAAAGGATGGTAGCAAAGCAAAGGATGGTAGCAAAGCAAAGGATGGTAGCAAATCAAAGGATGGTAACAAAGCAAAGGATGGTAGCAAAGGAAAGGATGGTAGCAAATCAAAGGATGGTAGCAAAGCAAAGGATGGCAAGAGAGCCCTGGCTGTGCATGACCAGAAATCAGAAGGCATCATTTACAAAGCACTGGAGTAAGGTAACCTAGAGAGTGGGACAGAGCCAGCTTCTTGGTGCAACAAAGGGGACAAAATGAATGTGTTGAACACACAGCACATCCCATTTAAGCTGGAAGCACAGAAGACAGAACAAGAAGGAACATAAAAATAGCTCATGGCTTGCAAGAACAGGCAGAAAGGAACAACAATGAGGGAAGAAGTGTTCCAGCCTTGCCTCCTACCCCATTAAGGATCAATGCTCCTACTTGTCCTCAGCAGGTTGCCCTCACCTTCATTAAGAAAAGGCTGCTGATGTAGGTTTGCCAGTCAGCACACTTTGCTGCTGCAATCAGCAGCTGTATTTATAGCTCTCTCTTCCACTCTGTGCATGCATCAAGTGAATTCCATGAGAGGCTGATGGATACTAAGCCCCCAAAAAACCAACAGGAGGCATGGCTGCCACAAATGATTCAAAAGCATTGTGCAGTGGATGCCATACAGATGCCAGAGCTGCAAATGATCTGCTAAGAGGTGGAGAAATTACAGAAAGAAAAATAACCTGAATTGGGTTGGGATTAAATATGATGAGATTTTAAGATCCCTTTTACTGATTTTTGGCAGCAGCTTCTCAGGATTTCTAGACAGTGATGCAAAGAAGCTGCACTAACATCCTCAGGAGGAAGAAAATAGAATGATTAAAGTCTCTATAGCAACAAAAATGTGGCCACAATTCAAACACTGAAACACCAAACTGAAAGAAGAGCTTGTGAGGCTCTGGAGAAAACATAAAGTGTTGAAAGATGGCAAGCCTGTGGAGTGAGCAGCCTCAGCAGCCTCAGAGTATGTTGGAAATATCATCTTGTAAATGCAAATCACTGAAGGATGTTGCAAGTGACCTAGTGGGGTGTGAAGGATTGCTTGGGGCCTCCAAGGTGCAGTGAACAGCGTCACAGAATCACAGAGCTGCAGAATGAATCATAGAGTCAGAGTCATGGAATCATAGAGTGCCCAGGTGGGCAGCAGAGCCAGTGGCATCCTGGGCTGGCTCAGGAGCAGTGTGGGCAGCAGGACAAGGGAGGTTCTTCTGCCCCTGTGCTCAGCACTGCTCAGGCCACCCCTGCAGTGCTGTGTCCAGTTCTGGGCTCCTCAACTCAAGAGAGATGTTGAGGTACTGGAAAGCATACAAAGAAGGGCAACAAAGCTGGTGAGAGGCCTGGAACACAAACCCTGTGAGGAGAGGCTGAGGGAGCTGGGGGTGTGCAGCCTGCAGCAGAGGAGGCTCAGGGCAGAGCTCATTGCTGCCTGCAGCTGCCTGCAGGGAGGCTGTAGCCAGGTGGGGTTGGGCTCTGCTGCCAGGCAGCCAGCAGCAGAACAAGGGGACACAGCCTCAAGCTGTGTCAGGGCAGGTCTAGGCTGGATGTGAGGAGGAAGTTCCTGGCAGAGAGAGTGATTGGCATTGGAATGGGCTGCCCAGGGAGGTGGTGGAGTCTGTGTGGCTGGAGGTGTTGAAGCCAAGCCTGGCTGGGGCACTTAGTGCCATGGTCTGGTTGGCCAGGGCTGGGTGCTAGGTTGGGCTGGATGATCTTGGAGCTCTCTTCCAACCTGGTTGGTTCTCCGAGTCATAGAATGAAACATAGAGTCACAGAATCACAGAATCAGAATCATAGAATCATAGAATGGTCTGGATAGGAAGTGACCTCCAAAGCTCATCCAGTCCAAGCCCCTCTTCCAGATCAGGTTGCTCAGAGTCTTGTGGAGCCTCATATTGAATATCTCCAGGGATGGGGCCTCAACCACCTCCATGAGCCACCTGTTGCAGTGTTCCAGCAGCCTTCTGGAGCAGAACTTGTTCCTCACAGCCAATCTCAATCTGCTCTGCTCTCTTCAAACCACTGCCCTCATCCTGTCCCTGCAGCCCTTTGCAAACAGTCCCTCTGCAGGCCCTGATCAGCTAAGTTATGTGCTCACTTTGGTATCAATAAGGAGAATTTGCCTGTCCTTGACCTTTGAATTCTGATCCCTTACCCATGGCAAACATCATCAATGCTTAAATGGTTTGCAAAATCAGAGGAGGAATTCCAAAGCTCTGTCACATGGAAGCAGCCTTTGGAATTTTAACTTCTTGTTTGATTTTTTTCCTTGCCTCAAAATGCTTTCAGCTGCAGGAGCTTTTATAATCAATACAGTATTTTTATTAGTCTACAATGCAAATCTCAGAACAACTCTCATGAGTTACCAGCAGATCATTTTAGTCTGGGGAGGAGAAGGCTGAGAGGGGATCTGAGCAATGTCTATAAGCTACTGAGGGGTGGGAGTCAGGAAAGAAGGGACAGGCTCTGCTCTCTTGTGCCCTGGGATAGCACAAGGGCCAATGAATGGAAACTGCAGTGTAGGAGGTTCCACCTCAACAAGAGGAAGAACTTCACTGTAAGGGTCCCAGAGCCCTGGCACAGGCTGTCCAGAGAGGTTGTGGAGTCTCCTTCCCTGGAGCCTTTCAAGGCCTGTCTGGATGTGTTCCTGTGTGACCTGCACTAGATTCTCTGGTCTGCTCTGGCAGGGGGGTTGGAGTGGATGATCTCTTTGGGTCCCTTCCAACCCCTGACATCCTGTGAGCCTGTGCCCTTTAAAACTGCTGCCTCATTGTCTTTCTCTTCTACTCATATCATGGCAGAGTAGGTGGAGAAAGCAAAAATGCCAAACACAGCCTAGAGCAATTAGGTTCAGAAATGGGGAGCTGGTGCTCTACACCAACAGCCAGGTGGTTCACCTTCCCTCTGAGTTACACACAGGCTAAAACACAGAAGCAGAGGATGGATGGGAGGTGAGAAGCACAGCAACAGGTTAGATGACACAGCAGGTATGGGATTGAAGTGTGAATTGTGCCTGTGCAAAGATGCAGAAAGGGAACAGGAAGGATCTGCCTTTTGGGCTAATTTGGACTGTGGCTGCAAGGATAAAAGCTGTGATTGCTCCTACCTTAGACACACCTTAGTCACAAACACAAGCACTACATCAAGTGCCCCTACCTCATTAGAAGGCTTGTTCAGTGAATCCAGAATTTCTTTCAGTCCAGAAGGACCCTAGGTGGAAAAACAGACATCATTTAATGTAAGTGACATTATTGTTACATCCCTGTGCTCATGGAAAAGGTCAGACTTTTAGTTGGTCACACAGTAAATTATTTCCTGTGAGGTTGGCATTGGAGCAGAACCAGAGGAGGGCTACAAAGATGCTCAGAGGGCTGGAGCACATCTGCTATGGGGACAGGCTGAGAACACTGAGGCTGTTCAGCCTGGAGAAGAGAAGGCTCTGGGGAGACCTCAGAGCAGCCTTCCAGTACCTGAAGGGGGCTGAGAGAGTTGGGGATGTTGTAGCTCCAGGGACAACTTAAAGTAGCTTTCCAGTACCTGAAGAGGGACTACAAGAAAGCTGAGGGGGGACTTTGGACAAGGACTTGGAGTGATAGGAGGAGAGGCAGTGGATTGAAGCTGGAAGAGGGGAGATTGAGACTGGAGATTAGGAAGAAATTCTTTGCAGTAAGGATGGTGAGACACTGGTACAGGTTGCCCAGGAGGGCTGTGGATGCTCCCTCCCTAGAGATGTTCAAGGCCAGGCTGGATGAGTCCTTGAGCAACCTGGGCTGGTGGGAGGTGTCCCTGCCTATGGCAGGGGGTTGGAACTGGCTGAGCTTTGAGATCCCTTCCAAGCCAAACAATTCTCTGATTCTGTCAGTTTAATGCACAAAGCCCTTCACACTGCAATTGCTCCTACAACAGAGGAAGCCACTTGAATGGCAGAGCCAGCTGTGGAGATGTGGGCAAGAGATGCTCTGTGGCACTGTGCAGAAAGAGCTGAGCTCTTCCAACACCACTCACTCTGTCACTATATCAATACCTAAAGGGTGAGTGTCAGGAGCATGGCATCAGGGTTTCTCCACTGGTGCCCAGTGACAGGACAAGAGGTAATGGACACAAACATGAGCACAGGAAGTTCCATCTAAACATGAGGAGGAACTTCTTTAATTCAAGGGTGACACTGGCACAGGCTGCCCAGGGAGGTTCATAGAATAGAATCACAGAATCAAGCAGGTTGGAAGAGAGCTCCAAGCTCAGACAGCCCAAACTAGCACCCAGCCCTGCCCAACCAACCAGACCATGGCACTATGTGCCCCAGCCAGGCTTGGCTTCAACACCTCCAGCCACACAGACTCCACCACCTCCCTGGGCAGCCCATTCCAATGCCAATCACTCTCTCTGCCAACAACTTCCTAACAACATCCAGCCTAAGTCATAGACATAGAATCAGTCAGGGTTGGAAGGAACCACAAGGAGCAGCCAGTGCCAACCCCCCTGCCATGCCCAGGGACACCCTACCCTAGAGCAGGCTGCACACAGCCTCAGCCAGCCTGGCCTTAAACACCTCCAAGCATGAGGCTTCCACCACCTCCCTGGGCAACCCCTTCCAGGCTCTCACCACCCTCATGCTGAAGAACTTCTTCCTAACATCCAGGCTGAATCTCTCCATTTCCAGCTTGGTTCCATACCCCCCAGTCTTATCATTGGCAGCCTCAGAAGTCTCTCCCCAGCTTTCTTGTAGCCCCCTTCAGATCCTGCAAGACCACAATAAGGTCACCTGGGAGCCTTCTCCTCTCCAGACTGAACAGCCCCAACTGCCTCAGTCTCTCCTGACAGCAAAGGTGCTGAGGAAAGCCCTCAGTGCAGATGTGCAATATTGTCTAACCCCAGCCAGGGCAAAAGGGAAGAATGCTGAAGGCACAACCACATCTCCCCCCCCAGAATCCATTCAATGAACTACTTTCTGATGGGACTTTAAAACATTCAAATGCATAGAAGCAAGACCAGGACCAACCCTTGCCCAGTCACTCCTGTCCTACCACCTCCTAAGAAGCAGCTGGCAGCTGAGGGATGCCAGAAAGGCTGCTGACAGTTTTCACTTATCATTGCTCTCATTTTCTGGTCAGTGTAATTAAGTGATAACATTCAGTCCCTTGCACAGAGCAACAACAGCATGTCCTGAGGCAGGGGAAATGAGCTTTCCCAGGCAAGCTGCTGGCTGTTTCAGATAACTAGTTTGGTGGCACCGACTTCCAGAACTGAATAACAAGAGACTAAAAGGGTACAGAGTGAAAGGAAGAGATTCAAGTAGTCTGTGAACTCCACTGCCTCACATGCACCCCCCCCCCCCCCCCCAGATAAATTAAACCTTATGTGAATTTAAGACCCTAAAGGAGTATCATGGAATCATAGAATCATGGAATCAAGCAGGTTGGAAGAGACCTCCAAGATCATCCAGTCCAACCTAGCACCCAGCCCTATCCAGTCAACTAAACCATGGCACTAAGTGCCTCAGCCAGGCTTTTCTTGAACATCTTCAGGGACGGCAACTCCACCACCTCCCTGGGCAGCCCATTCCAATGCCAATCACTCTCTCTGCCAGGAACTTCCTAACAACATCCAGCCTAGACCTGCCCTGGCACAGCTTCAGGCTGTGTCCCCTTCTTCTGCTGCTGCTGGGTGCCTGGCAGCAGAGCCCAACCCCCCCTGGCTACAGCCTCCCTGCAGGCAGCTGCAGGCAGCAATGAGCTCTGCCCTGAGCCTCCTCTGCTGCAGGCTGCACCCCCCCAGCTCCCTCAGCCTCTCCTCACAGGGCTCTGCTCCAGGCCCCTCCCCAGCCTTGCTGCCCTGCTCCAAACACCTTCCAGCACCTCAGCATCTCTCTGCAATTCAGGAGCCCAGAACTGGACACAGCACTCCAGGGGTGGCCTGAGCAGTGCTGAGCACAGGGCACAAGAACCTCCCTTGTCCTGCTGCCCACACTGCTCCTGAGCCAGCCCAGGATGCCATTGGCTCTGCTGCCCACCTGGGCACTGCTGCCTCCTCTGCAGCTCCTCTCTCCCAGCACCCCCAGCTCCCTCTCTGCCTGGCTGCTCTCAGCCACTCTGGCCCCAGCCTGCAGTGCTGCTTGGGGTTGTTGTGGCCAAAGTACAGAACCTGCCCTTGGCCTTGTTCAGTCTCATCCCCTTGGCCTCTGCCCACCCATTCAGCCTGGCCAGGTCCCTCTGCAGGGCTCTGCTACCCTCCCACAGCTCCACAGCTGCTCCTAGCTTGGTGTCATCTGCAAACTGAGTGCTGCTGGACTCAATCCCCCCGCCCAGATCATCACTAAAGACACCGAACAGCCTCTCTCCCGCGCGATAAAAGGTCACCGAATCGCTCAGCTGGGAAGCAAACCCAACCATCAACCCTGCTCTACAGACCCTGCCCCTGAACCATACCATCTTTGCAGGGCAGCCCTCTGGAAGAGCAGCTCTCGGAAGGGTGGAAGAAGCACTAGAGGGAGCTGCTGCTCTTCCCGAGCCGCTGGGATCCCCTCCCGGCAGCCCCAAGCGCTGCTCGCCGGAGTGCGGCAGGCGGCAGCGCACATCCCAGCTCTGCGCTCCGCAGCGCCAGCAGCCAGCGAGGATGCAACCCCTGAGTTGTGAGCCAGGAGGGACTTCACAGAGCGCTCCTCAGATCTATCTTAGGTAATAAACTTTAAAGAAAAGGGAAAAAAAAAATTCAACCCAGCCACAGAATCATAAAACTGTTGTGGTTTGAAGAGACTCCTAAGATCACTGAGCTGTAAATTTCGGTGTGCATCACACTGTGCTATTTACTGCTGAGAGAATTCTCCAGAATTAACTTTGTGTTGGGTTTCATTCCAGTTCTGGGAGCCCAGGGAGCTCCACAGAGACTTTCCCAAGGTTCCCTGATCTCAGGTAGCCAAGCTGCTTAAATTCCCCCAGTGAGATTGGACTCCATGGTGAACTCATTGGACCACAGAATGGTTTTGGTTGGAAGAGACATTAAATGCCTCAAGTCCAAGGTAATCCAGTCCAACCTTCAACTGAACAAAAGCAAGGCCTTTAAACCACATCCCAAGGTGCCATGTCCACATTTCCTGTACCACTCCAGGGATGGTGACTTGAGCATCATCTGGGTAGGCTCAGAATCATAGAATCGAGCAGGTTGGATGAGACCTGCAAGCTCATCCAGCCCAACCCAGCACCCAGCCCTGGCCAAGCAACCAGACCATAGAAACACAGAATCAGTCAGGGTTGGAAGGGACCACAAGGATCAGCCAGTCCCAACCCCCTGCCATGCCCAGGGACACCCTACCCTAGAGCAGGCTGCACACAGCCTCAGCCAGCCTGGCCTCAAACACCTCCAGCCATGGGGCCTCAACCACCTCCCTGGGCAACCCATTCCAGCCTCTCACCACTCTCCTGCTCAACAACTTCATCCTCACATCCAGCCTGAACTTCCCCACCTCCATCTTTGCTCCACTCAGTGTCTCATCCAGGCTTTGCTTCAACACCTCCAGCCACGGCGACTCCACCACCTCCCTGGGCAGCCCATTCCAATGCCAATCACTCTGTCTCAGGGAAGAGCTTCCTCCTAACATCCAGCCTAGACTTCTCCTGGCACAACTCAGCAATATGTTTTATAATTCCATCAGTAAAAATCCTCATAAACTTCTTGTCTTTCATGGGCACAGCATTTTCCTCCAGAGGGGGGAAAGACTCATAAGGAATAGATAAGGGGGAAATGAAACAAAACAAAGGAGTTGTATAGAGAGCATCCCTTCAAATGAGTGGTTTCACAGAGTCATAAAATGGCTCAGGTTGGAAGGGACCTCAGAGCTCACCTACTCCAACCTCCCCACCATGGGCAGGGACACCTCTCAACTAGACTGCTCAAGGCTTCAACCAACCTGGCCTGGCCCAGAGAGGAGGCAGCCACAGCCTCCCTAGGCAACCTATTCCAGAGTCTCACCACCCTTGTACTGCAGAACCACTTAGAAGAGAAGGAGTAAGTGGAATCACATTTAATACAGTCTGAGCTTGGAAAAGGAGAGGAGGAATATGATGGATCATGTTAAAGTCTTTTTGGTATGCACAAGCTGAAGCACTTTAAACATGGGGACACTGCCAGGGCACATTACCAGGCACTGCTGCCTTTAGAGCATGCTTCTTCTGCCTGTTAGGAGGAGGAACACGAGATGCTGGTGCAGCTGTATGCAAAGTAAGGACTACATCAAGATAGCTATACCAGAAGCAAACACTTTGAACCACTATTTAAGCTATGCCTGCTTGAGGAATGCTTTTCTGATAGGGAGAACCAGGAGATGGTGCCCAGGCAGAGCTCCTTGCACGGATGCTGCCAGGCTGACAAAGTTGAGCTGCCCAATTTGCTGTAAGGAAACCTCAGCTTTGCCTCAAAACTACAGGTTAGCTGCCATTCAGCATGCCTGCTGTGCCTCTCAAGGGTCACACATCCTCACCAGCTGTGATGGCAGAAATCTCTCATGGAGAGAGAGGCATCACAAAATACTAAATGGATGAAGCCAAACATTGACCTCTGCTTTGGTTTGCTTCTTGGGTTTGGTTGGTTTTGGTGTGGGCTTGTTTGCTTCAGGGTTTTATTGGTTTGTTTGGGTTTTGCTTGGTTTAGTTTCGCTTTAGCTGGTTTCCTTTTATTTGCTTTAGTTGGTTTCATTTTGTTTGCCTTAGTTGGTTTCATGTTGTTTGTTTTAGTTTTGCTTTACTTTGTTTCATTTGCTTCAGTTTTGCTTTAGTTGGTTTCATTTTATTTGCTTTAGTTTTGCTTCAGTTGGTTTCATTTTGTTTGCCTTAGTTTTGCTTTACTTTGTTTCTTTTTTTGCTTTAGTTTTGCTTTAGTTGGTTTCATTTTGTTTGCCTTAGTTTTGCTTTAGCTTGTTTTATTTTGTTTGTTTTCATAGAATTAAGCAGGTTGGAAGAGACCTCCAAGATCATCCAGTCCAATCCATCCCCCAGCCCAATCCAGTCAACTAAACCATGGCACTAAGTGCCCCAGCCAGGCTTGGCTTCAACACCTCCAGCCACAGCAACTCCACCACCTCCCTGGGCAGCCCATTCCAATGGCAATCACTCTCTCTGCCAACAACTTCCTCCTCACATCCAGCCTAGACCTGCCCTGGCACAGCTTGAGCTGGTTCTATGATTCCAGGCATTTGTGTATCTGTATCACTCCTTCCCTCTGCTTAAGCTCTCAAGTCTGCAGTAATGCTTCAGCACCAAGAAGCCCAAACTGTACAAAAGGCTCAAATAAGCCTTTGTGAAAGGGTTGCTGGAATCATAGAATCACAGAAACATAGAACCATAGAATCACAGAATCAGTCAGGGCTGGAAGGGACCTCAAGGATCATCAGTTCCACCCCCTCTGCTATGGGCAGAGACACTTCTCACTAGATCAGGTTGCTCAGAGCTACATTCAGCCTGGCCTTAAAAACTGCCAGGGATGAGGCTTCCAGCACCTCCCTGAGCAGCCTGTGCCAGTCTCTCACCACACTCATGGTGAAGAACTTCCTAAAGTCTGATCTTGATCTCCCCTCCTCTAGCTTGGACCCATCACCCCCAGGTAGTGACCTGAGACCCTCAAAGATCCCTCTCCAGCTTTTTTGTAGCCCCCTTCAGATAGCAGAAGGCCACAATAAGGTCTCCTCAGAGCCTTCTCTTCTCCAGACTGAACAACCCCAACTCTTATCCTGTCCTCATAGCGAAGGTGTTCAACCCCTCTGACCATCCTTATGGCCCTTCTCTGCAGAACAAAAGAACTCCATCACCAACTCCTCCTCCTGAACAGATTTTGCAAGGAAAAGGGGTGGGAAAATGTACAAAAATGGATGGATTGTCATGTTTGGATGTGTAACTGGAATCTGCTCCATTTTCATCACTGCACTCCATGCAGCAGTGCCTGGGGAGAGTCAGGCTGGAGGTGAGGAGGAAGTTGTTGAGCAGGAGAGTGGTGAGAGGCTGGAATGGGTTGCCCAGGGAGGTGGTTGAGGCCCCATGGCTGGAGGTGTTTGAGGCCAGGCTGGCTGAGGCTGTGTGCAGCCTGCTCTAGGGTAGGGTGTCCCTGGGCATAGCAGGGGGGTTGGAACTGGCTGCTCCTTGTGGTCCCTTCCAATCTTGACTGATTCTATGGTTCTAAGTCTTCCCTCCCCCAAAGGAAAGCTGCCCTCATCTCACACTAATATACATCCACCTCTGGCTTCAGTTTTGAACATTATGTATCACTTAAAACCCCACAAAGTTAACCCCCTGAACCTCTTAGATCTGAGCCAAATGCTTCAGCTCTTCCCCTTTCAAATCCTTTCACAGAGTCCTGTATTCCTTAATCTGTTTAATTCTTCAGTAAACTCATTTGGAGCACAGCTGAGAGCTCATTCCAGAGCCAGGTCTAATCCTCCTCACCATCCAGACAGTTGGCACATGCCTCACACAAGCCTTCAGCTTTCAAATTACCCCTCTGAGACAGGAGTGATCCCATCTCCTGCAGGCATGGTGCTGCAAGGTGAATGCATGCACAGCATCCACATTTAGCATCCCCAGCCAGGCTTGCTTTGAAGCGCCAGGCAGCCTCTGCCTCCTCTGCTGAAGTCTGCATCTTCTTCTTGCCCTTCTGCCTAATTCCTCTCATTTGTAGACCCAAGGCTTTTGTCTTTGCTGTATCAAAGGCTGCCAGGACGAGCTGTTTGATACAGCAGAGCACACATAGATCAGCTATTGGCAATTATAACCTGCTGTAGAGGTGCAACAGTCACAGAATGGTAGGGCTTGGATAGAACCTCCAAAGCTCATCCAGTCCAATCCCCCTGCAGAGCAGGATCACCTAGAGCAGGTCACACAGGAACACACCCAGGTGGGGGTTGAGTATCCCTAGAGAGAGAGACTCCACAATCCCCCTGGGCAACCTGTACCAGTGCTCTGACACCCTCACAGGGAAAAAAACCCTCCTGTTTCCATGGAGCTTCCTAAGGCTCAGCTTCTACCCAGTGCCCCTTGCCTGGCACTGGGCATCACCCAGCACAGCCTGGCTCTTAGCACTCACCCTGCACATCTTTATCAACATGAATGAGGGCACTCCTCAGGCTCCTCTTCTCCAGGGTCCAAGCTCCAACTCCTCAGGCTGCCCTCCTAAGGAAGATGTTCCACTGCCTTCAGCATTTCTGTGGCTCTGTGCTGGACTCAAGCAGTTCCCTAAGGCCCTTCTTGAACTGAGTGGCCCAGAGATGGACACAATATGCCTGATGTGGTCTCAGCAGGGCAGAGTGGAGGGACAGGAGAACCTCTCTCAACGTCCTAACCACAGCCCTTCTAATGCACCCCAGGATGTCCTTGGCCTTCTTGGCCACCAGAGCACACTGCTGGCTCATGGTCACCTTTCATAGAATCACAGAACCGAGCAGGCTGGAAGAGAGCTCCAAGCTCAGCCAGCCCAACCTAGCACCCAGCCCTGCCCAACCAACCAGACCATGGCACTAAGTGCCCCAGCCAGGCTTGGCTTCAACACCTCCAGCCACACAGACTCCACCACCTCCCTGGGCAGCCCATTCCAATGCCAATCACTCTCTCTGACAACTTCCTCCTCACATCCAGCCTAGACCTGCCCTGGCACAGCTTGAGGCTGTGTCCCCTTCTTCTGGTGCTGGCTGCCTGGCAGCAGAGCCCAACCCCACCTGGCTACAGCCTCCCTGCAGGCAGCTGCAGGCAGCAATGAGCTCTGCCCTGAGCCTCCTCTGCTGCAGGCTGCACCCCCCCAGCTCCCTCAGCCTCTCCTCACAGGGCTCTGCTCCAGGTCCCTCCCCAGCCTTGATGCCCTTCTCCAAACACCTTCCAGCACCTCAACAGCTCTCTGCAATTCAGGAGCCCAGAACTGGACACAGCACTCAAGGGGTGGCCTGAGCAGTGCTGAGCACAGGGGCAGAAGAACCTCCCTTGTCCTGCTGCCCACACTGCTCCTCAGCCAGCCCAGGATGCCATGTGCTCTGCTGCCCACCTGGGCACTGCTGCCTCAGCTTCAGCTCCTCTCTCCCAGCACTCCCAGGTCCCTCTCTGCCTGGCTGCTCTCAGCCACTCTGGCCCCAGCCTGTAGTGCTGCTTGGGGTTGCTGTGGCCAAAGTGTAGAACCCTGCCCTTGGCCTTGTTCAGTCTCATCCCCTTGGCCTCTGCCCACCCATGCAGCCTGGCCAGGTCCCTCTGCAGGGCTCTGCTACCCTCCAACAGCTCCACAGCTGCTCCTAGCTTGGTGTCATCTGCAAACTGACTGCTGCTGGACTCAATCCCCTGCTCCAGATCATCACTAAAGATATTGAACAGGCCTGGGCCCAGCACTGATCCCTGGGGCACACCACTGGTGCCAGCTGCCAGCTGGCTGTAGTACCATTCACCACCACTCCATCCACTCAGACCCGCAGGTCCTTTCCCCATCAGTGCTTTCCAACAGGTCAGTCCCCAGCCAAGTCCCTCCCAGCACAGAGAGGAAATTTCCCCTTGCCCCTGTTGGCTACTCACCGGAGGTCCTGGTGGCCCTGGTTTGCCTGGGAGCCCTGGTTTGCCTCGTCTGCCCTGGAAACACAAACCACAACACCAGGCTGTCAGACAGCATTGATTTGCAACAAGAATTCTCTTCAAGGAGAGACTTACTGCTTTGCTTGTCAGCAGGAGGCATTCAAAAGCTGTGCCCAGTGAATCCTCTCCTTCAGTCACTGCAATGTTGTCTGAGTCTAATATTTAAGTGGCTCTCAGTAATTATGAGCAACTAGGCTGGCATCACCAACACTGACTGAGCATCTTGGTGGCCTCCTCTGGACTCACTCTAACAGTTCCATGTCCTTCTTGTGCTGGGAGCTCCAGAACTGCACCCAGGACTGCAGGTGGGGTCTGAGGATAGCAGAGCCGAGGAGCAGAATCCCCTCCCTTGCCCTGCTGTCCACACTGCTCTTGCTGCAGCCCAGCACAGGGTGTGTGCAGAGGTTAAAAAAGGTTCAGTATGGCTCAATAATCCATTTGTTGCTAGGTGTAGACTTTTGCACTGATTTCCACTCCAGAAACACAGAAACTAATATTAATAGCTGGTGGGTGACAGGATGGCAAATGGGTGCCTCTGTGCCTCCACACTTCAGTGTGCACATGAAGTAGGAAAGCTGTTCAAGAGGGGAGGTTTTGTTTGCCACTTCATCAGCAGCCACATCCTCTTTTAAACAACTACTCTTACCCATTAGCACTTGCCATATGCCTCTAATTAACAAAAGCAAGCAGTGATGGACAGACAGATAGATGCTGTGTCTGGGAAGGGTCACAGGCTGGCAGCCTACAGGTGTGGTGAAAACAAGGATGGAGAAAACAGATTCCCCAACTGGGAATGATCTCTTTACAGGCTGCTTTGTGTGACTCTAGACCTGCATTGCACTGGTAGGTTTCTTTTCAGTCTTGAAGATGAAAATGGGATTCTACTTCTCCTCTCATGTAAGTAACCAAACTGCTTTGAAAGGAAGGAAATGAAGTAAATCACCTAAACTAAGATCAACTTATTAAAGAGGGATGCTGACTGATGACAGCTACAGAGTATGGATGAAACACAGAGCAGTGACCTGCAACAGAACAAATCAAAGAAGGTACTGAAGAAGGAAGTAGAAAAATAAAGCACAAACACCTTGGATATTCTCTCCAGGATGGCAAAATCCAAGGGGGATTGAACTAGAGGAGATTTAAAGTCCCTTCCAACCCAACTCATTCTGTGGTTCTAAGTTGTTAACTGGAATGCACTTGTGGATGCAGAAGAATAAAAGCAGCCTTAAACACTGTGTTACTGCACTTTGCACAGCCCTGTGACCAGCCAGGGCTGCAAACTTAGCAAGCACACAGGGTTGGAAGGGACCTCAAGGATCATCCAGTCACAATCCTCCTGCCATGGGCAGGGACACCTCACACTAGATCAGGCTGCCCACAGCCTCATCCAGCCTGGCCTTAAACACCTCCAGGAATGAGGCTTTCACCACCTCCCTGGGCAACCCCTTCTAGGCTCTCACCACCCTCATGCTGAACAACTTCCTGACATCCAGTCTGAATCTCCCCACTTCTAGTTCTGCTCCATTCCCCCAATTCTATCACTACCTGACACCCTCAAAAGTCCCTCCCCAGCTTTCCTTGTAGCCCACTTCAGACAGTGGAAGGCCACAAAAAGATGTCCTGGGAGCCTTCTCCTCTCCAAACTGAACAACCCCAACTCTCTCAGCCTGTCCTCTAGCTTGGATCCAAATCCTATCACTACCCAACACCCTAAAAAGTCTCTCCTTAGCTTTCTTGTAGCCCAGTTCAGCACAGCACACAGCAAGAGCCCCAAAAATCAGAGCTGTGTTTGATTTTGATGCAGTTCCCTGGGTGACAGAGCAGTTTGCCTGGCCTGGCTGAGGGCACACAGTGGGAAAGGCAGAGACAGAGAAGGAAAAGGAAAGGCAGAGGCAGAGAAGGAGAAGAAAAGGCAGAGACAGAGAAGGAAAAGGAAAGGCAGAGGCAGAGAAGGAGAAGGAAAAGGAAAGGCAGAGAAGGAAAAGGAAAGGCAGAGGCAGAGAAGGAGAAGAAAAGGCAGAGACAGAGAAAGAAAAGGAAAGGCAGAGGCAGAGAAGGAGAAGGAAAAGGAAAGGCAGAGAAGGAAAAGGAAAGGCAGAGAAGGAAAAGGAAAGGCAGAGGCAGAGAAGGAAAAGGAAAGGCAGAGGCAGAGAAGGAGAAGGAAAGGCAGAGGCAGAGAAGGAAAAGGAAAGGCAGAGGCAGAGAAGGAAAAGGAAAGGCAGGGGCAGAGAAGGAAAAGGAAAGGCAGAGGCAGAGAAGGAAAAGGAAAGGCAGAGGCAGAGAAGGAAAAGGAAAGGCAGAGGCAGAGAAGGAAAAGGAAAGGCAGAGGCAGAGAAGGAAAAGGAGCTGCTGTTTGCTAGGTGTAGACTTTCAGCCTGGGTTTCTACTCCAGAAATACAGATGGAAAGCAAAGGCGTTCTGAAGAGAGTAAAGAGTCAGCTTGTCTTAGGAAGTATAAAAAGCAGAGCAAGAGGTGAGGATGTAAGTGATAAAGAGAGAGGAATGGCTCGGTACTGGTGCAGCAGCCCCTCTGAGCTGCGCTGATCCTGCCTGGCGACCCCCGGGCGCACCTTCCTTTTCCTGCCGGGAGCTTATGTCAAGCATCCGGAGGATGACACCGAAAAACCTCAGCAGTCTAAACAAAGTATCAAGGAAGTGTCCAAGGGGTGGGGGAAGAAGGCAGGGCCCTGACTGGCAGAGGCAACTGCGAACGAGGTGTTAATTACACAGGAAAACATGGGAATGTGTGGGGAAGGAGGCGACTGCATCCCTATTTACAAGCTGCGCTGCGATGTGATTTAGCACTTACTGCTGAGGCAGAACCGGGAGCAACTGAGGGACAAAGCAGCGAGGAAGGAAAGCAAGCAAGCCAAGGAGAAAGGAACAAAGAGAGCAGGAGAGCAGCTCTTTCTCCACTGCAAGTTTCATCACCAGAACCCCTACTTGGTGAAGCACAGGAGGAATCCTTGCTCTCCCTTTCCCAAGGATCATAGCATCACGAGTTGGTGAGGGTCGGAAGAGACCTCTGCAGATCACTGAGTCCAATTCCCCCCTTCCTAAAGCAGAGTCACCCAGATCAGGTTGCACGGGAAGGTGTCCAGGAGAGTTCTGAAAGGCTCCAGGTACAGGAGGGTCCATCACAGAACCACAGACACCCCCAGGTTGGCAAAGCCCCAGGTCTCATTCTCTCCATGTAAGAGAGATGCTCCAGTCCCTTTATCATGCTTGTAGCCTCTGCTGAAGTCTCTTCAGTAGTTCCCTGTCCCTCTTGAACTAGACACAGTCCTCCAGTTGTGGCCTCACCAGGGCAGAGCAGAGGGGGAGAAGAAGCTCCCTCAACCTGCTGGCCACACTCTTCTTAAGAGGAGACCATTTGCCTTCCTGGCCATGAGGGCACACTGCTGGCTCCTGGTGATCCATCAGCACCATCAGGCGCTTCTCCTCCACACAGCTGATTTCCAGCAGGCCAACCCTCAGCTGTACTGGTGCAGAGGGCTTAGAGTCATAGAATCAACCAGGTTGGAAGAGACTTCCAAGATCACCCAGCCCAACCTAGCACCCAGCCCTGGCCAACCAACCAGACCATGGCACTAAGTGCCCCAGCCAGCCTTGGCTGCAACACCTCCAGCCACAGAGACTCTACCACCTCCCTGGGCAGCCCATTCCAATGCCAATCACTCTCTCTGCCAACAACTTCCTCCTAACATCCAGCCTAGACCTGCCCTGGCACAGCTTGAGACTGTGTCCCTTTCTTCGCTTGCTGCTTGCCTGGCCACAGCCTCTGTTTAGGTAGCCTCAGACAGCAATGAGCTCTGCCCTGAGCTCTTCTCCAGGCTAAACAACCCCAGCTCCCTCAGCCTCTCCTCATAGGTTCACGACCTTACACTTGCCTTTGCTGAGGTTCTTGTACAGAGACTGAAGTATCAGGGATAGACACAGAGACTGAAGTATCAGTGATGCACAGAGACTGAAGTATCAGGGATGCACAGAGAAATTGAAGCATCAGGGATAGACACAGAGACTAGAGAAACTGAAGCATCAGGGATAGACACAGACTGAAGTATCAGGGATAGACACAGAGACTGAAGTACCAGGGATGCACAGAGATCGAAGTAAGAGGGACACACAGAGCAATTTAAGTATGAGGGATGCACACAGCTCTGCCTACTTGCCTGCACTCACAGGCTCACAGGATGTTAGGGGTTGGAAGGGACCCAAGGAGATCATTAAGTCCAACCTCCCTGCCACAGCAGGACCATACAATCTAGCACAGGTCACACAGGAACACATCCAGACAGGGCTGGAAAGGCTCCAGAGAAGGAGACTCCACAGCCTCTCTGGGCAGCCTGTGCCAGGGCTCTGGGACCCAAGAAGTTCCCCTTGTGTTGAGCTGGAACCTGCTGTGCTGCAGCTTCCATCCATTGCTGCTTGTCCTATCCCAGGGAGCAGTGAGCAGAGCCTGTCCCCCCTCTCCTGACCCCCAGCCCTCAGAGATTTATAGACATTGATTAAATCCCCTCTCAGTCTGCTCTTCTCCAGACTAAAAACTCCCAGGTCCACTCCTGCTTCTCTACGACTTCCCAGGCAGCAGTAAGGGAAAAACTATTAAACTGCATGGCCCAAGGAAGAGTGCAAATAGAGGAAAGAGTTTATGGCTTTGCTTAGGATAATTAAAATGATTTGAAGGATGTTTTTGATGAACCCCTTGCAGCCTTGCCTTGAGCAGACCACAAGCCAGACTCTGAGTGAGTATTTACAGCTTGCTGCTGAGCCTTCCTTCTGGCAAAAGAAAATAAGTAAGTAAAGGAAAGACATCTCAGTGTCCTTTCTGAGGGGGTTTAGAGGAGCCAGAGCTGCCACTGCCTGCTCAGAAAGGGGTCTTGGAATCGCCATGAGAGCGAGGCATGAGGCAGGCAGCTGGCACAGGAGGGCCATAACCCTTACACAGCTGAGGTGACTGAGCAAATATCAAGCTTAAAGCCCCACTCACAACATAACTGAATGTTCTAGGCATCACATGCTTCCTTTGAGTGCAGAAAATAGGCACTATCACCTACACCACCTTAAAACAACACAACACAGCTTGGCTGATGCTCCTCAGAACAGCATCTAAAGGGAAGAAAACAAAGGCAGTGGCTGATTGTTTCCCTTCTGCCTGCACATATTTCTGGGGGCAATCGGTGTGATCCCAAGTTAATTTAATGTCACTCACACTCTGCCCTGTCCCCTTGACTTGTACTTAGGGGTGTCAGCTGATGACAGACTCCCCAGGAGCCAGCACTGGTCGCTGGCAGCACAGAGGCAGCTGCGTGCTGGCTGCAGCCAGAGCAGGGAGAGCAGCAGCACAGGGAGGGGATTCTGTCCCTCTGCTCTGCTCACACCTCACCTGCAGCACTGCCTCCAGCTCTGGGAGCCCACAGCACACAAAGGACATCAAAGTGCTGGAGTGGGTCCAAAGGAAGGTCACAAAGATGATCAGAGGGTTGGAGAACCTCCCTAACAGGAACAGGCTGAGAGACTTGGGGCTGTCCAGGCTGCAGAGGAAAAGGCTCCAGAGAGACCTTCTGGAGGCCTTCCAGTACCTGAAGAGGGCTACAGGAAAGCTGGAGAGGGCTTGGAGTGACAGGGTGAGAGGGAATGGATTGAAGCTTGAGGAGGCCAGATTTAGACTGGGGATGAGGAAGAAATTCTTGCCACTGAGGGTGGGGAGACACTGGAACAGATTGCCCAGGGAGGCTGTGGATGTCCCCTCCCTGGAGGTGTTCAAGGCCAGGCTGGATGAGGCTGTGGTAGGGCTTGAACTGGATAATCTTCCAACCCAAACCATTCTATGGATCTCTGGCTCACAGAATGCCTGCATTAAGC
Organism: Pogoniulus pusillus; assembly: GCF_015220805.1. Taxonomy (NCBI): domain Eukaryota; kingdom Metazoa; phylum Chordata; class Aves; order Piciformes; family Lybiidae; genus Pogoniulus; species Pogoniulus pusillus. The sequence continues at coordinate 1,801,561 of NC_087288.1, read as the reverse complement.
TAGTTTGGACTAATTTGGTTGGCTCCTTTCCTCTTTTCCATGGGGCAAACTTCAGCTATGACACACACATCAATCACTCAAACAACAACTGCTAGGCTAGGGACAAAGAAGGGCAAAACATACAAAAATAATGAGAATTTATAGGCTTCAGTAAACCCCAGCTGAGTGCCCAGCTCAAGTACATGCTCAGCTGCATTCTTTATTCCTCTCTCCCTTTGCCTCTTCTGTTAATCTCAGTGACTTGAGGAGCTTTGCCTCAGTGGAGGTGGAAAACTGTCCTGATGGGAGGCTCTGTGCATCCTTCCATAAGCTTCTGCTCTGAGCCTGACTGCTGCCCCTGAGCATCACTGCAGGTCCAACACACAATGCAACAACTCAAAGCCTGCCTTGTGTCTCCCTGCTCCTGAGATGTTGCATCCACCTGGCTGCTTATCTCTAACTAGAGAAGAGTGAGATCACTGATCCCAGCATCTACAAACAAGCTGGGGATTACTTTAGGGTGAAAATAAGCAGAGCTGTGTAGGAACATGGAGATGGATGCTGATGTTGCATCCACCTGGTTGCATAGCTCTAACTAGAGAAGAGTGAGATCACTGATCCCAGTGTCTGAAAACAAGCTGGGGATTATTTTAGGGTAACATTGAGCAGAGCTGTGTAGGAACATGGAGATGGATGCTGATGCTGCATCCACCTGGTTGCATAGCTCTAACTAGAGAAGAGTGAGATCACTGATCCCAGTGTCTAAAAACAAGCTGGGGACTATTTTAGGGTGAAACTGAGCAGAGCTGTGTACAACACTGATGGGACTTATGGAATCAATAATTTAAAGAACCCACACATGAGTACAAAATGAGAAGTTCTTAGAAGAAGCCTGAGTGAATTTCCAGGGGAAACCACTAATTAGCAGTTCCTGAAACACATCATCACATTTCAAAACACAGAAACCAGTTCCAAAGCAAGTAGGAAGCTGGGCTTTAAAGGCTTAACTCCTGGAGTCATCATGCAAGATTAATGAGGTTTATGTAACTCAGTTGCCAAGCAAAACAAGGCTGCTTTTGAATGATCCTCTACACCAGACTGGTAAAAGGGCCAATATAACCAAATCAGCAGGCAGGTGGAAAGAAAAAGATCCTCAGCTCAGAGTGCCTAACCTATGGGCACCTACATGCAGCCCTGAGAGTACAGACAGCCCTTGGGCACCTACATACAGCCATGTGAGTACAGACAGCCCTTGGGCACCTAAAACCAGCCATGTGAGTACAGACACCTACATACAGCCATGTAATCAACCCAACACCAATCCAACACCAACCATCAACCCAACACCAATAACCAACCCAACACCAATCCAACACCAACTATCAACCCAACACAAGCCACCAACCCAACACCAACCCAACACCAAGCCAAAACCAACCACCAACCTAACACCAACCCCAACCCAACACCAACCACTGATCCAAAACCAACCACTAACCCAACACCAACTACCAACACAACACCACCATGCCCACTAAAGCATGTCCTGAAGTGCCATGGGCACAGGTTTCTGAGCACCTCCAGGGATGGAGACTCCACCTGCTCCCTGGGCAGCCTGTGCCACTCCCTGACCTCTCCTGCAGCAAAGAAATTTCTCCTAATCTCCAACCCAACCCTCCCCTGGCACAATTTCAGGCCATTTCCTCTCCTTCTATCTCCTAACAGGAGGAAGAAAAGACCAACTCCCATTTGGCTCCAACCTTCTTGCAGGTGGTTCTGGAGAGGACTGAGGTCCTTCCCAGCCTCCTCCAGACTAAACAACCCCAGCTCCCTCCCAGGAAGACTTGTCTGGTACCCAGTGTAGTACACATTAACCTCTCTACTCAAACTTAAACTTGCCTAAACTCCCAGGAAACAAGGGCCAGAAGAGATGAAACAAAGCTGCTTGCCAAAGCCAAGCACAAGTCTGTCCCTCATAGCTCACTAAAGCCCTCCACAGAAACATGCCTCAGAGAAGAACAGAGCACATGGATCCTAATCCCTTGTTTTGGAAGTCATTAAGGAGCTTCTTCCTAATGAGGAAGCATTCCTGCACTCAACCTTGGCTTTCCAATTCCACAGCCCTCTCCTGCCAACGAATCCCTCCCCAAATCCATCACATTTTTTTTGCAAGACATAGTCACAAAAAGACCATCTGAAATCCAGAGTCATTGGTGGAAATGTTTTTGCAGCTCTGTTCATGTTTATAATGCTCACTCTGATTTTTCATGATGAGAAACTGTTTCCTAGTCTCTCATGCTGCTGTTCCCTCTGCTGGAGGACAAGAAGAGAAATATTGAGAACAGAGCCTGTGTTGGAAAGGAGCCTGAAAATCCTAAATCAGAGCTGAAAAGTGAAAGCCTTTCTTTTTTCTTTACCATTAAAAGTCAGGTTTTTGTTTCTAGCACAGAAAAGAGCTAAGGCATTAACAACTGAGAGAAATTGGTTGGGGGAAGGGAGGTTCTGCCCCTGTGCTCAGCACTGCTCAGGCCACACCTTGAGTGCTGTGTCCAGTTCTGGGCTCCTCCATTCAAGAGAGATGTTGAGATGCTGAAATGTGTTTGGAGCGGGGCAGCAAGGCTGGGGAGGGGCCTGGAGCACAGCCCTGTGAGGAGAGGCTGAGGGAGCTGGGGGGGTGCAGCCTGCAGCAGAGGAGGCTCAGGGCAGAGCTCATTGCTGTCTGCAGCTGCCTGCAGGGAGGCTGTAGCCAGGTGGGGTTGGGCTCTGCTGCCAGGCAACCAGCACCAGAAGAAGGGGACAAAGCCTCAAGCTGTGCCAGGGGAGGTCTAGACTGGATGTTAGGAGGAAGTTGTTGGCAGAGAGAGTGATTGGCATTGGAATGGGCTGCCCAGGGAGGTGGTGGAGTCTGTGTGGCTGGAGGTGTTGCAGCCAAGCCTGGCTGAGGCATTTAGTGCCATGGTCTGGTTGCCTGGCCAGGGCTGGGTGCTAGGTTGGGCTGGCTGAGCTTGGAGCTCTCTTCCAACTTGCTTGGTTCTGTGATTTTCTAAGTGACAAATCTATCTTCAGCTTTGAATTGCACAGTCACAGATTGCACTGGGTTGGAAAGGACACTCAAAGGTCATCTCCTCCAACCCTTCTTGCAGGCAGCAGGGACAGCTCCCACTAGGGCAGGCGGCACAGAGACACATCAAGGCTGATCTTGAATGTCTCCAGGGATGGAGCCTCAACCACATCCCTGGGCAGCCTGTTCCAGTATTTCCTCACTCTCACTGTGCAGAGCTTCCTCCTGCTCTCCAACCCAACTCTGCCCTACTCTAGTTCCAAACCACTGCCCTTATCCTACCCCCACAGGCCCTTCTGAACAGTCCCTCCCAGCCTGCCTGCAGGTCCCCTGCAGGTCCCCTGCAGATACTGAAATGCAATTCTTAAGGACTCCCTGGAGCCTTCTCTTCTTCAGGCTGAAGAGCCCCAATTCTTCCAGCCTGCCTTCACAGGAGAGGTGTCCCAGCACACTGACCATCTCGGTGGCCTCCTCTGGACCAGCTCAGGTCCATGTCTCTCTTGTGCTGGGGGCCTCAGAGCTGGACACAGCACCACAGGTGAGGTCTTAGAAGAACAGAACAGAAGGGCAGAATCCAGCCTGGCCTTGAACACCTCCAGGGAGGTGGGAGGCAGTCTCCCTCTTTCCATTAACCACTTTGAGACTGTTACATGCCCCAGGGAGGGAACATCCAGCACTCCAGCTTCCAGATAATGCCAGACTGGAGCTCTGCATGCTTAAAAACAACTTACATCAAAGTCAGGAAGGACTGAGCAGATTAAAGGAGATTCCAAACCACCAGAGTCGGAGCTGTGAAAAACACAGTTTGCACTGTGCCAGGAGCCTGACCATTTTTGTGGTCATTATGGCTCTATAAGGCTTGTTTTACAACTGGTTGAGTAAAACATCTACTCACTGAGCTAGAAAACAAATCATGGCAAAGAATGATTTGAGTTCTATAAGCCAGACCAACGCACTCTGAGTTTAAGTTCAGTTGGATGTCACTCCAAGTAAATACCTCCAGATAAACCTAACAGTTCCCTGCTCATTTATTTATGTAGGAAGGGTTTTTTCCCCCAGCAGCACTGTAGCATAATCATTTGATTTGTGTTCCATGATAAAAGCTTGCAGTCCTACAGGGTGAAGTGATTACTAATGCCAGGCAAGGACTGCAGATGTAAAGCAGTAGGGATTGGAAGGGATCTCTAACAGTTTAGCACAGAAAAGAATCAGAGTGTTAGAGGTTGGAAGGGACCTCCAGAGATCAGCCAGTGCAACCCCCTGTGCCAAAGCAGGATCACCCAGAGCAGGGAACACACGAACACAGGTGGGGCTTGTAAGTCTCCAGAGAAGGAGACTCTGCAACCTCTCTGGGCAGCCTGCCCCAGGGCTCTGTCACCCTCACGTTAAAGAAGTGTCTCCTCATGTTGATGTGGAGCTGCTTCTGCTCTGGTTTACATCCTTTTATCCTATGACAGAATACAGAGCCTAGCCCCTTCTTGCCACCCACCCTTCAGATGTTTATCATGGAATCCAGCACTTGGAAGAGAGCTCCAAGCTCAGCCAGCCCAACCTAGCACCCAGCCCTGCCCAACCAACCAGGCCATGGCACTAAGTGCCCCAGCCAGGCTTGGCTTCAACACCTCCAGCCACACAGACTCCACCACCTCCCTGGGCAGCCCATTCCAGTGCCAATCACTCTCTCTGCCAGGAACTTTCTCCTCACATCCAGCCTAGACGTCCCCTGGCACAGCTTGAGGCTGTGTCCCCTTCTTCTGTCCCTGGCTGCCTGACAGCAGAGCCCAACCCTCAGGAGTTCCAGGATTTTATGATTCCATGATATCCAACGCAGATTTTAGCCTGCAAGGTGTCTGACCTCCTGCTTAGGGAAATGGTTTCTCCTCATCCCTGGTGGTGTTCAAGAGACACATGAACATGGCACTGTGGGACATGGTTTAATGGCCAAGGTGGAGTTAGGCTGAAGGTTGGACTCGGTGATCTTAGAAGTCTTTTCCAACCAAAACAACTCTGTGTTTCTGTGCTAAACAAGACCCCCTCTCAGCCTTCTCTTTTTCTCCACACTGAACAGCCCCAGGGCCCTGAGTCTCTCATCATCACACAGATGGCCCAGTTCTTGCATTACCCTCACAGTCTCCACTGGACACTGTCTAGCATACCTCTGTCCCTTCTGAACTGGAGAGCCCAGAACTGGACCATCAGGCAGTGCTCCAGTCCCTTCAGCATCCTTGCAGCCCTCCCTGGGACTCTGTCCAGCAGATCCCTGTCCCTCTTGAGCTGGGGAGCCCAGAACTGGATGCAATATTCCAGATGTGGTCTACAGTAGGGCAGAGTAGAGGGGGAGTAGAACCTGTCTTGACCTGTTGGCCACACTCTCAATACAGACCATTGCCCAGCAGACCATTGCCCTCCTTGGCCACAAAAGACCAAGGCAGTGTCCCTTCAGACACATAACCCCAGTGAAATCACAGAGCCACACAATTAACCAGCATGAAAAGACCTTTGAGATTGAGTCCAACCCATCACCTGACCCTTCTAATGAACTAAAGCCTGGCACTAAGTGCCTCATGCAGCCTCCTCTTAAACACTTAAGGGATGGGGACTCCCAGTCAATGAGCTGAGACAACAAAAGGGACTCAGCCTCACAAGGTGTTTAATTTATCACTGAGATAATGCTAAACCAACTTCCTCTTAAGTGCAGTATTTGGTATGATAAACACAATCACTGGAAATAAGGAAGCTGTTCCCAAAATATTTACTTCAGGACACCTGCAGCTTCCCAAGGAATGCAGAGCTGAGATAGGGCTGGGGCAGGATAGAAAGAATGCGGAACGCTTGAACTGACTTCACCACTGGAACCAGGGAGACCACCAGCAGGCAGCTTAAATACATGAGAAAGATTAGGAAAGAGATCCCATTTATCCCTAGAAATGGAGCTGCTGGCAGCTGTGATGAGAACAAGCCAGAGCTGGTTAAAGATCACAGAACTGCCTAGGTTGGAAGGGGCCTCTTGAGATCACGCAGAATAATCTCCTTCCTCAGGCAGCATCAACTGTCCAGAGAGCAGCCCTCTGGAGAAGCCCTGGAGCACAGCAAGGTCTGCACAGACAGCAATGTGCCCTGAGGGCCACGAAGGCTAAAGGGAACCTGGGGGGCATTAAGAAGAGTGTATCCAGCAGATCCAGGGAGGTTCTCCTCTACTCTGCCCTGCTGAGGCCCCACCTGGAATACTGCATCCAGTTCTGGGCTCCCCAGCTCAAGAGGGACAGGGATCTGCTGGAGAGAGTCCAAAGGAGGGCTGCAAGGATGCTGCAGGGACAGGAGCACTGCCTGAGGAGGAAAGGCTGAGAGCCCTGGGGCTGAGAGTCTGCAGAGGAGAAGGCTGAGAGGGGATCTGAGCAATGTCTATCAACAGCTGAGGGCTGGGGGTCAGGAAAGAAGGGACAGGGACAGGCTCTGCTCACTTATGCCCTGGGATAGCATCAGGGGTAATGGATGGAAACTGCAGCACAGGAGGTTACACCTCAACAAGAGGAAGAACTTCTTGACTGGAAGGGTCCCAGAGCCCTGGCACAGGCTGCCCAGAGAGGTTGTGGAGTCTCCTTCTCTGGAGCCTTTCCAGCCCTGTCTGCATGTGTTCTTGTGCGCCCTGAGCTAGATTGTGTGGTCCTGCTCTGACAAGGGGTTGCACTTAAAGATCTCCAGAGATCACAGAATCCAGCAGGTTGGCAGAGAGCTCCAAGCTCAGCCAGCCCAACCTAGCACCCAGCCCTGCCCAACCAACCAGACCATGGCACTAAGTGCCCCAGCCAGGCTTGGCTTCAACACCTCCAGCCACACAGACTCCACCACCTCCCTGGGCAGCCCATTCCAATGCCAATCACTCTCTCTGACAAGAACTTCCTAACCACACCCAGCCTAGACCTGCCCTGGCACAGCTTCAGGCTGTGTCCCCTTGTTCTTTGCTGGGTGCCTGGCAGCAGAGCCCAACCCCACCTGGCTACAGCCTCCCTGCTGGCAGCTGCAGGCAGCAATGAGCTCTGCCCTGAGCCTCCTCTGCTGCAGGCTGCACACCCCCAGCTCCCTCAGCCTCTCCTCACAGGGCTCTGCTCCAGGCCCCTCCCCAGCCTTGCTGCCCTTCTCCAAACACCTTCCAGCACCTCAACATCTCTCTGCAATTCAGGAGCCCAGCACTGGACACAGCACTGCAGGGGTGGCCTGAGCAGTGCTGAGCACAGGGGCAGAAGAACCTCCCTTGTCCTGCTGCCCACACTGCTCCTGAGCCAGTCCAGGATGCCATTGGCTCTGCTGCCCACCTGGGCAATGCTGCCTCAGATTCAGCTCCTCCTCTGCCTGGCTGCTCTCAGCCACTCTGTTTCCAGCCTGCAGCACTGCTTGTCCATTTCCTCCCCACCAGCAAATTGATCATCAGATACTTTTATCAAGAAAACATCTCTCCCAGCTCCCAGATTGATAAAAACAAGAGCACTGATTCTTTTGGAACCTTGGCCAATGCTCTGAGCCAAGCAGTGGCAACAGCAAACTGCAGAGCCTCAGCATCTGTCTGTATCTATTTCAGCAGTGAGCTGCTCCCACCAATACTCTTTCTGCTGGCCAAGCACTCCTAACCCAGTTTGCTGCCTTAATTCAAACCCCACGTGCAGCTGCATTCCCAATACATTGAATTACACAGCCACACACTGCTTGTAACAAGGTTTCTGCTTTGTTTGATGACAAGCAGGACAGTGCACATCTAATGGCTCCTAAACATCCCTTTTTATTTCATTAGAGGTGGCATGTTCCTTCATCTCTCCTGCCAGCAGATCCCTCAAGACTCCCACATGATGTGAAGTTGCTGTGTTAGTGTTTAACTAACTGATTTCTTTCTTTCTTCAACCTAGAGCACTTAGTGCCATGCTCTGGTTGCTTGGCCAGGGCTGGGTGCTAGGTTGGACTGGCTGAGCTTGGAGCTCTCTTCCAACCTGCTTGATTTCTATGATACTATGATGATTATAATTAATTAAATTAATAGCTAAATAATCTCTGTACCCCTTCACAGAGAAACCAATCACCTGCTCTGTTATCATACTACACAGCATCCTGCTGGAGAAGCTGGTGGCTCATGGCTTAGACAGGTGGACTCTTGGCTGGGTTACAAACTGGCTGGCTGAGCCCATGGGGCTAAATCCAGTTGGTGACTGGTCACAAGTGGAGTCCCTCAGGGCTCAGTTTTGAGGCCAGTCTTCTCAGTGACCTGGCTGAGGAGATCAAGTGCACCCTCAGCAAGTGTGCAGATGACACCAACTGAAGCAGAAGTGTTGATCTGCTGAGGGGTAGGAAGGCCCCCATGTCATTGCACAAGAGCATTCACACCAAAACCTGGGTCACTGGCACTGCTTTCTCTCTGTATTTTCAGAGAGTGCCCCCCAGATTCCTATTTGTACATGTTTTAGGCTTTTACACCAAAACCTGGGTCACTGGCACTGCTTTCTCTCTGTATTTTCAGAGAGTGACCCCCAGATTCCTATTTGTACATGTTTTAGGCTTTTACACCAAAACCTGGGTCACTGGCACTGCTTTCTCTCTGTATTTTCAGAGAGTGACCCCCAGATTCCTATTGCTACATGTTTGAGGCATTCACACCAAAACCTGGGTCACTGGCACTGCTTTCTCTCTGTATTTTCAGAGAGTGACCCCCAGATTCCTATTTGTACATGTTTTAGGTTTTTACACCAAAACCTGGGTCACTGGCACTGCTTTCTCTCTGTATTTTCAGAGAGTGACCCCCAAATTCCTATTGCTACATGTTTGAGGCATTCACACCAAAACCTGGGTCACTGGCACTGCTTTCTCTCTGTATTTTCAGAGAGTGACCCCCAAATTCCTATTGCTACATGTTTGAGGCATTCACACCAAAACCTGGGTCACTGGCACCGGTTTCTCTCTGTATTTTCAGAGTGCCCCCCAGATTCCTATTGCTACATGTTTGAGGCATTCACACCAAAACCTGGGTCACTGGCACTGCTTTCTCTCCATATTTTCAGACAGTGCCCCCCAGATTCCTATTGCTACATGTTTGAGGCATTCACACCAAAACTTGGGTCACTTGCACCGGTTTCTCTCTGTATTTTCAGACAGTGCCCCCCAAATTCCTATTTGTCCATGTTTTAGGCACAGCAAAGCCTGGTTTTCCCCTGCAGTAAAACACCACCCGTGAGCAGTTTGCATGTTCCTTCGATTCCCTCAGCAGGAACGCGCTGGACAGAGGAGAGCATCTCCATCTGTGCTGCCAGTCACTAAAAGCCCTTTAGCTGGTTGAAATTGTTAAATCTCCCTCGAGTGAAGAGAAACCTCAAATGTCAAAGCTCAGTTTCTTGTCAGCAAAGCTTCATACTCAGCTGCTACCTTCTCAGAAAGGAGTCCCACCCCAAGCACACTCCCCAGCTGTCCCACCGAGTTTACTCACCCTTTGGCCTTCCTTGCCAGGTGGACCTTGGGGACCTTCCAGCCCTGGCAAGCCCTGGGAAAAAAATACAACTATTAGACAATTGTAAAGGTAATTTTGTAACCTTTATAATCAGAATATTTTAATCCCCTGTGATTCTATAGGAGAGTGAGCCAAAGAGTCAGATGGCAAGAAGGAGCAGTAAAAATAGGCTGTTGAGAAGAGCACATTTCAGGGTAATGAGTATAAACTACAGCCCTGGGAGTTCCACCTCAGCATGGGGAAGAACTTCCTTACAGAAGTGACAGGGAGTGACAGGACTAAAGGGGAATGGAGCAAAGCTGGAGGTGGGAAGAGTCAGCCTGGAGGTGAGGAGGAAGTTGTTGAGCAGGAGAGTGGTGAGAGGCTGGAATGGGTTGCCCAGGGAGGTGGTTGAGGCCCCATGGCTGGAGGTGTTTGAGGCCAGGCTGGCTGAGGCTGTGTGCAGCCTGCTCTAGGGTAGGGTGTCCCTGGGCATGGCAGCGGGTTGGGACTGGCTGCTCCTTGTGGTCCCTTCCAGCCCTGACTGATTCTGTGATTCTACTGGAAGGGTCCCAGAGCCCTGGCACAGGCTGCCCAGAGAGGCTGTGGAGTCTCCTTCTCTGGAGCCTTTCCAGCCCTGTCTGGATGTGTTCCTGTGTGACCTGCGCTGGATTCTCTGGTGCTTGCTTTGGCAGCAAAGAATCCAGCACCAGAGAATGCAGGGGTTTGGCATTCCACCTCTTGATATCCTGGGATCCTGTGATAATGTTCTCATCAGGCAGGAGATCAAGAAAGATGCAACCATGAATGATGAAGCAGATCCTTCCAGAGAAAGGCTGAATCATTTGGAATGGAAGAGGTTAAGCCAACACTGCCTGAGTGTGGTTATATTTAACTACAGTCTCGTGTGAAAAGTAATTTGTCTTCTTAAGTTAGGATGCCATAAGATAAGAGAAGAAACAACAACAAAAAGAGGTGATATGAACTGAGTGACAGCTTACTCCACAATCCAAACTCCAATACAGGCACTGAAAGGGGGAGGAGAAGGAAAGGGAGGGGAGGGAAAAGGGACTAAATATAGCAGGAGCCTTCTGCTCGCTGTATCGTAAGAAGCAGGCTTGAGCAGCTTCCTCTGTGTGCCTGGCCTGGGCTTTTCCAAAGCCTTCAGAGCTGCTTCTTTCTCACCCTCTCCCCTACCCAGGCACAGGAGCTTGGGCTGGCTTGAACACACCCTCGACTTGTGAGCCTCAGTGCAAAGAGCTTTGCAGCCACGGAAGGGCAGTTTCTGACACCTTGGGGCTTTAACTTGGTACCTGCTTAAAGTGTGATGAAATCACAAAGCCTTCCAGTACTCAGCACAGTGCCCCTCCTCTCCCCCCCTTTACTTCATGAGTCACCTTGGAATACAATTAAAAAGCACAAGTACTTGGAGGAAGCTCTCCAAGTTCCATCACAAGCAACCAGAGACATGAATTCAGTTTCCATGTCATGGGTAAAAAGTTCTGCGTTGTATCACACCAACAGGCCTGAACGTAACACTGCAGAGTCTTTCTTTGTTTGTAAGCAAAATTAAAGCTCTTTTGTTCACTTGAAGAGTTTTAAATGTTAAAAATCTTAGGTTATTAAGCAGTTAAATTGCCCAGAGTCAAGAACTGCTCCAGTTGAAGCTCTTGGGTCAAATTCTGACCTCTAAAGCTCAAAAGCACCAAAGAGTTCAACTTTGTATCATAAAAGATAAAGCCCTGCAAATTCTCACAGGGTTCATTTAACCAAATTAAAGACCTTTTGTTTACTTTATTTAAAGTCTTTCAATTACAAAGATAGTAACTTCATAACCATCTAAATTATTCAGACTCAGGTGCTGCTTCACTTGAAGTTCTTTGGTCGCATACTGAACTCTTCCCTTTAAAACCCAACACAGATATTTACTGCCCCAAGAAGGGTAAACTGAGGCAGGCTGAGAATCAGCTTACTGAGCTGACTGGATAGGGCTGAGTGCTAGGTTGGATTGCCTGATCTTGGAGGTCTCTTCCAACCTGGTTGATTCTATGATCCTATGAAGAGTGTTCCAGCAACTAACTGAAGAAGTTAATTTATGAGCTTTCATTCCCCAGATGACTTCACAGAATAGTAGGGGCTGGAAGGGACATCGAGCCCAAAGGGCTTGAGAAAGCAAAGGGGCATGAAGGCTGATAGCTCATGGAGCTTCAAATGATGGCTTAAGGTGATTAGAAGTCAAACTTCAGATTGAAATACGGGCAGTGAGTTCAAGAGGTTTGCTATTCCTGTAATTCCTCTGTTCTCACAGACTGAAGCTAGAGGAGTAGTAGTGGGTTCAAGAGGAAAAGGCTCTGGGGATCTGGGCTGATGCAAAGCTCAGCAGGAGCCTGCAGTGTGAGTGCAGCCCAGGCAGCAACCCTGTGCTGGGCTGCAGCAAGAGCAGCAGGGCAAGAGAGGGGATTCTGCCCCTTGGCTCTGCTCTCCTCAGACCCCACCTGCAGCCCTGGGTGCAGTTCTGGAGCCCCCAGCACAAGCAGGACATGGAAGTGTTTGAGCCAGTCCAGAGGAGGCCACCAAGATGCTCAGAGGGCTGCAGCAGCTCTGCTCTGAGGACAGGCTGAGAGAGTTGGGGCTCTGCAGCCTGGAGAAGAGAAGGCTTCCAGGAGAGCTTGGAGTGGCCTTCCAGGATCTGAAGGGGGCTACAGGAGGCTGGGGAGAGACTACTGACAAGGTCTGGTAATGCCAGGATGAAGAGGAATGGGTTTGAAGTGGCAGAGGGGAGACTGAATGTGGCTGTTAGGAAGAAGTTGTTTGCAGTGAGGGTGGTGAGACACTGGCACAGGTTGCCCAGGGAGGTTGTGATCTTTGATCACATTCTGTGCTTCTGTGCTCCACAGCCTCCCTGGAGGTGTTCAGGACCAGGCTGGATGAGTCCCTGAGCAACCTGTTCTAGTGGGAGGTGTCCCTGCCTATGGTGGGGGGGTTGGAACTGGCTGAGCTTTGAGACCCCTTTCAGTCAAAACCATTCTCTGATTCTAGGACTCCAGAGCAGCTCATGGCAAGCACAAATCCATGAAGCAGGGCACGACTGTAACCTCTCTATGCCTCCACTTTTTCCTCAAGGTACTTTGGCATTCTGTCTGTCCAATACCCAACTGCCTGCTTGTAATATCCAACCTTTGTAGAGAACCTCTGGGAATTCAGGAAGAGGTGGAGTTTTGTTTTGCTCATGTTTCATTTTCTGTGACAACTTCATGCAAGATGAGGACCTGTGAGGTCTGTTTTAGGGAGGAGGAAATACTTAACCTCACATCTCTGCACAATGGGGACATGAGTAACACATGAATGTAGCTGCACAATCATGATAATTAATAGCCAACATTTTTTATGTCCAAGGCCTAATTTTATTATTTTTCTCCTCTCTACACTATTATTGTCAAGAGAAAGGAACTAGATAAGGAGGTTTATCTCCGAGGAAAGGGAGGAGAGCAGCTTACAATTGGTACGTAGGCAGGGAGGACTACCCTGTACAAGGAGCCACATCCTGACATTGAAAGGGAGGGAAAAGTTCACACAGCTTCAGTGGGATCTTCAGTTTGAGAAGGGACAGGACAATGTGGGCCATGGTAAATGCCAGGGCTGTACAACTGCAGTGACTTGGCAGTGCAAATGACTTAGCAGAGCTGTTCCTCTTCACTGTTTGCTGAACGAGATCCTGCAAACACTACCGAGGAAGAAGCCTGCAGGAGGAGCAAAAGAAAACTTCTCTACAGTGACATCTGTCCAGAAGGACAAACAAATCACCTTCTGCTGGACCTCTAAAAACCTTGGACTTGGTGATCTTAAAGGTCTTTCCCAGTGATGGTGGTTCTGTGATTCTATGAATGTAGGAGTTTAGCACAGAAAAGGATCACAGAATGGTAGGAGCTGGAAGGGACCTCCAGAGACCATCCAGTCCAAACCCCCTGCCAGAGCAGCATCAACCAGGGCAGGGCACACAGCAACACATCCAGACAGGGCTGGAAAGAGTCCAGAGAAGAGGCTCCACAACTTCTTCCTCACATCCAGTCTGAATCTACCCATTCCTAGCTTGGATCCATTCCCCCCAGGCACTCAGCTACAGAACAACTGGTCAAGGAGGTCAAACTTCTAAAGACTAAACATATCCCTGCAGAAAATGGGCATCTCTTGGCAGAGAGAGTGGTTGGCACTGGAATGGGCTGCCCAGAGAGGTGGTGGAGTCCCTACTCCTGGAGGTGTTTAAGAAGAGGTTGCATGAGGCACTTAGTGCTATGGGTTAGTTAATTAGAAGGGTTAGGTGATAGGTTGGACCCTACATGAGTTGGATAAGCAGACTGGTTTCTAAACAGGAAGGTAGAGCTCTACTGAAACCAAAGCAGCATTTAAAGCTCTTTCCAAGTGAATTGGTGGCAATTCCCATCACAGGGGCTTGACCTAGTTCCTGGATGCAAAGTCCCCACCAGGATAAAAAGAAGCTGTCACAGTGCTGAACTAAACATTCAATGGTCCCTCTGTAAAAGCCACAATAGGAGCAGCAAAGAACCACACAGATGAAGAGCCAAGCTGAAAAAGTGACCATAGATTTCCACATCTCTGACATAAGACAATGAGCTGTGGCCTCACTGACTTGAAGGCTGGATATAGGCTGGATGTTAGGAGGAAGTTGTTGGCAGAGAGAGTGATTGGCACTGGAATGGGCTGCCCAGGGAGGTGGTGGAGTCTGTGGCTGGAGGTGTTGAAGCCAAGCCTGGCTGGGGCACTTAGAGCCATGGTCTGGTTGGTTGGCCAGGGCTGGGTGCTAGGTTGGGCTGGCTGAGCTTGGAGCTCTCTTCCAACCTGCTTGATTCTGTGATTCTAAGAAGAACATTCCCCAGCCACCCAAATGCTGCTCATGGAACAGATGGCACTGCTGTGGCTGCACTCCTGCCAGAACATCTCAGGATCCCAGGCTCACAGATGTCAGGGGTTGGAAGGGACCCAAAGAGATCATCCACTCCAACCCCTCTGCCAGAGCAGGACCACACAATCCAGCTCAGGGCACACAGGAACACATCCAGACAGGCCTGGAAAGGCTCCAGACAAGGAGACTCCACAACCTCTCTGGACAGCCTGTGCCAGGGCTCTGGGACCCTTACAGTAAAGAAGTTCCCTAGTGTTGAGGTGGAACCTCCTGTGCTGCAGCTTCCATCCACTGCATCAAGGATGCACAAAGGTGGAGCTCAGTTAAGTCTCCAATTCATCTGCTTATCTAGAGGCATTACCACACAGTAAGTTCCTCTGTGCAGGTCAGGACCATCACTGCCATTCTCCTGCCTTACTTAGAGGATATTTTCCTGGCTCATGTCCAGCTTCTCACTCACCTGTACCCCCAAAAGAGTGGCTTTCTCTCATGTAAGAGTGGGCATTAGCCTCAGTAAGCAAAGAAGCTGAAATATGAACACCTTCCCTGCAGTCAAGGGTCTCAAAGACTGGAACAGGCTCCCTGAGGAGGTGGATCAATCTCTGTGCCTGGAGGTGTTTCAAGGAGGCAGAGATGTGGTGCTGAGGGACATGATTTAGCCTCAGCCTTGGCAGAGTTAGAGAATGGCCAGAAGGTGAGCAGAGGGCTGGAGCACCTCTGCTATGAGGAGAGATTGAGGGAGCTGGGGCTGTTCAGTCTGAAGAGAAGGCTCCCAGGTGACCTTCTTGTGATCTTCCAGTATCTGAAGTGGGCTACAAGGAAGCTGGGGAGGGACTTTCTAGGCTGTCAGGGAGTGACAGGACTGGGAGGAATGGAACAAAGCTGGAGATGGAGAGATTCAGCCTGGATGTTAGGAAGAAGTTGTTCAGCATGAGGGTGGGGAGAGCCTGGAAGGGGTTGCCCAGGGAGGTGGTGGAAGCCTCATGCCTGGAGGTGTTTAAGGCCAGGCTGGCTGAGGCTGTGGGCAGCCTGATCTAGTGTGAGGTGTCCCTGCAGGGAGTTGGAACTGGCTGATCCTTGTGGTCCCTTCCAACCCTGACTGACTCTGATTCTAATGGTTGGACTTGCTCTCTTCCAACTGAAACCAACCTATGGTATCCTTAATGAGGTAAGAGAGGATGGGGAGCTGGAAGGTCTGTACCCCAGCCTGGTCTCGTTGCCACTGCAGCAATCAAGGTGCTTTGCTTGGGAGTGCAAAGTGGAAGAGGCCACGAGTTTGCTTCCTAAACTGCTGCCAATCCCTCTCCTCCTGTGGGAAAGGAGCCAACAGTCAGGCAGAGCATTTCAGCCTGCCAGCAAACCTGATCAGTTACAATTCCATGATAATTTATTGCTGAAGCAAACAGCAACCATGCTCCTCACTGATCTGATTATGCACTGGGTTTGGTCGTTTCAGTAGCTGGCTCTGGTAATTTAACTTCCAATCTATTTTTGCTGCAGCTCAAAGGGAAATGGGAAGAGGAATCTCACAGAAGTTCACATTTTATGAGTCCACAGACAGGGCCTTATTCTCTAAGAAATAAACCAACATAAAAGCAGCATGTAAAATCCTGAGGGGTAATTGAAAATGATTCTTTACATCAGTGCCTATTGGAGATGGGACTATTTGCAAATCACCCTTGCAATGAAGGACACATCAATCACATTCCTGCCAATTTAGCAGCCTGCAAAACCCTGAGAAACACATTTGCTGGGAGGCTAAGAGATCCATCTTCACTTGTGCCTTCCTTCAGCAGCAGCTTTACTGCCTAAAGAAGATAAAACCCAGAGAGAAGCTGCTAAAACATTTAATATTTCACTCCTGATGGGCAATTTTAATGGGACCTGCTTCCATACTTCTCAAGTTCTGCATGGGATGGCAACGTGCCCTGGAGGGCAGGAAGGCCAAAGGGAGCCTGGGGGGCATTAAGAAGAGTGGGCACAGCAGATCCAGGGAGGTTCTCCTTCCCCTCTGCTCTGCCCTGATGAAGCCCTACCTGGAATATTGCATCCAGTTCTGGGCTCCCCAGTTCAAGAGGGACAGGAATCTGCTGGAGGGAGCCCAAGGGATGCTAAGGACTGTTTGAGGAGGAAAGGCTGAGCACTGGGGCTGCTTAGTCTGCAGAGAAGGCTGAGAGGAGATCTGAGCAATGTCTATCAATAGCTGAGGTCAGGAAGGCAGGGACAGGGACAGGCTCTGCTCACTTGTGCCCTGGCATAGCACAAGGAGCAATGGATGGAAACTGCTGCACAGAAAGCTGCACCTCAACATGAGGAAGAACTTCTGTACTGGAAGGGTCCCAGAGCCCTGGCACAGGATGCCCCAAGGGAGATTGTGGAGTATCCTTCTCTGGAGCCTTTCCAGCCCTGTCTGGATGTGCTCCTGTGTGACCTGTGCTAGGTTCTCTGCTCCTGCTCTGGCACAGAGGTTGGACTGGATGATCTCCAGAGGTCCCTCCAAGCCCTATAATCCAGCCTGGTCTCATCCAGCCTGGTCCTGAACAACTCCAGGGAGGTTGTGGAGCACAGAATGTGATCAAAGGTCACAACCTCCCTGGGCAACCTCTGCCAGTGTCTCACCACCCTCACTGCAAACAACTTCCTAACATCCAGTTCCAATCTCCCCTCTGCCAGTTCAAACCCATTCCTCCTCATCCTGTCATTACCAGACCTTGTCAATAGTCCCTCCCCAGCCCTCCTGTAGCCCCCTTCAGATCCTGGAAGGCCACCCCAAGGTCTCCTGGAAGCCTTCTCTTCTCCAGGCTGCAGAGCCCCAACTCTCTCAGCCTGTCCTCATAGCAGAGCTGCTGCAGCCCTCTGAGCATCTTGGTGGCCTCCTCTGCACTGGCTCCAACACTTCCATGTCCTGCTTGTGTTGGGGGCTCCAGAACTGCAGACAGGACTCCAGAAGGAAGTGGAGAGCCACAAGCACAGGGCATGGCCACAAGCAGATGGCACAGGCACAGGGCAGAGCCAGAAGCACCAGGCATGACCACAAGCACAGGCAGAGCCAGAAGCCAGGTCACTGCCACAAGCAGAGGGCACTGCCACAGGCACAGGGCACGGTCACAAGCACAGGCAGAGCCAGAAGCACAGGGCACAGCCACAGGGCACAGTTACAAGCACAGACAGAGCCAGAAGCACAGGGCACAGGCACAGGCACAGGGCAGAGCTTGCCCCAGCCTGAATCTGCAGCTCCCTCCTGCAGCCGCCTCTGTGCCCCACTTGTGCTCCGGCTTCCTTCAGCTCGATTTAACCAGAGCCAGCAGCCAACATTCCAACTATCTGTTTAGTAAGCAAGTCTTGGGGACTTGTGTCTGTGAGTGGCTTAAGCCTGGGCTTCTGCATAAACACTTGGTGCCATCTGGATGCCTATTTTCTCACTGCTGTAAGGGATAGGTGGCAGGAACGTGGGGACGGAGGCTGGCTCTGTTCAGGAACTAGCAGCAGCAGATCGAGTGTCAGGAGGAATCCTTAGCAGACATTTGACAGGGGGTAGCTGTGCTACCTTCCCTCACCTGTCACTCTCCTGCCACGGCATGCACAGGCTTAAGCTGGGGCTAGCAGAGCAAGCAAGCGTCGGAGCCAGCTGTGCCCCTGCCACAGCCAGTCCCCAGCTCCTGCCCCTCGAGTCCACCTTTTGGCAAAGCCACAGGGCACAGCTCTCCAATCCCTCCTGATGGCATTATGAAGGACCCTCAGCTACAGGACAACTGGCCAAGGAGCTTCAGCTTCTAAAGATTAAACACATCCCTGTACACAAGGGGCATAAGCCAGTAGCTGAAGGGGGCTACAGGAGGGCTGGGGAGGGACTACTGACAAGGTCTTGGAATGACAGGACAAGGAGGAATGAGTTCTTTGCAGTGAGGGTGGTGAGACACTGGCACAGGTTGAGGGTGGTGAGACACTGGTACAGGTTGAGGGTGGTGAGACACTGGTACAGGTTGCCCAGGGAGGCTGTGGAGCACAGAAGCACCCAACGTGATCAAAGATCACGTTGGGTGCTTCTGTGCTCCACAACCTCCCTGGAGGTGTTCAGGACCAGGCTGGATGAGGCCTTGAGTGACCTGTTCTAGTGGGATGTGTCCCTGTCTATGGTGGGGGGTTGGAACTGGCTGAGCTTTAAGCTCCCTTCCAACCTAAACCATTCTGTGATTCCAATTAGGCAGAAAAGGTCACAGAATCACAGGATGTTAGGGGTTGGAAGGACCTCCAGAGGTCATCCAGTAACTCCCTTGCCAAAGCAGGATCACCCAGGGCAGGTCACAGAGGGGTGCATCCAGGTGGGTTTTGAATGTATCCAGAGAATCACAGAGTCACAGAATCAGGCAGGGTTGGAAGGGACCACAAGGAGCAGCCAGTTCCAAGCCCCCTGCCATGCCCAGGGACATCTCACACTAGAGCAGGCTGCACACAGCCTCATCCAGCCTGGCCTGAAACACCTCCAGAGATGAGGCTTCCACCACCTCCCTGGGCAACTCCTTCCAGGCTCTCACCAACCTCATGCTGAACAACTTCTTCCTAACATCCAGTCTGAATCTGCCCATTTCTATCTTGGTTCCACTGCCCCCAGTCCTACCACTGCCTGAAGGGCACTCAGCTACAGGGACAACTGGTCAAGGAGCTTAAACTTTTTAAGACTAAACATATCCCTGCACAAAATGGGCATAAATAGGTGGAAAAGGTCACAGAGTCACAGGATGTCAGAGGTTGAAAGGGACCTCCAGAGATCATGCAGTAATTCCCTGGCCAAAGGAGGATCACCTAGGGCAGGTCACAAAGGGATACATCCAGGAGGGTTTTGAATGTCTCCAGAGGAGATTCCACAGCCTCCCTGGGCAGCCTGCTCCAGGGCTCTGGCCTTGCAAGGCACTTGAAAAGCACTAAAGAGATTTCCAGTATTTCCAGAGTAATTCACAGAACCCCAGGATCACAGAATTGCTTCAGCTGGAGAGGAGCAGGGCAGAGTTAGCCTGGGCAGCAGGAGGAAGTTCTGCACAGTGAGGGTGGGGAAACATTGGAACAGGCTGCTCAGGGATGTGGCTGAGGCCCTCTCCCTGGAGACATTCAAGATCAAACTCGATGTGGCCCTGGGCAACCTGCTCTAGTTGGAGGTGTCTCTGCTGCCTGCAGGGGGGTTGGACAAGATGAGCTCTGAAGGTCCCTTCCAACCTGATGTAATCTGTGAAAAGACCTCTAAGCTTACTGAGTCCAACCATCCAGAACACAGCAGGGCAAGTAAAGACAGCACAGAGGAAGGATGAGACTCAGGCAATGGTTTAGGTTGGAAGGGAGCTCAAAGCTCAGCCAGTTCCAACCCCCTGCCATAGGCAGGGACACCTCCCACTAGAACAGTTAGCTCAAGGCCTGGAACACCTCCAGGGGTCACGACTGATGCACTACTCCCACCAAATCACCCTCCTAAGTGAGGAGGCCAAATAAATGCATGCATGGTGACCAAGAGAGTAAGAATGTGAGCATTGCTCAAGAAAAAGGTTACTAACTGCACCAGTTCAGAGACCTTGGAGAGCCTGGGCAGAAATATTACAGGCAGCATCACCACCAGAACAAACTCTGCTTTGATAAAGACTGGTAAAATGAAGCATGGATACTGGTCTGGGGGAGAGCTACCTGCAGCATTAAGAGTTTGCCTTCAAACTGGGTAAAGCTGGATGTAGGTTAGACATTAGGAAGAAAGTCTTCACCATGAGGGAGGGTGAGACACTGGAACAGGTTGCCCAGAGTTGTGGAGGCTCCAGCACTGAAAGTGTTCAAAGCCAGGATGGATGAGGCCCTGAGCAGGCTGGTTTAGTGGGAGGTGTCCCTGGCCACAGCTGAGGGGGTGGAATTGAACGATCTTTAAGTCTCCTTTCAACCCAAACTATCCTTTGCTTCTGTAGTGTGAACTGATTCCATGGAAACAAGAACTTAACCAAGCAAGTCCTTTAAAGGCTTAAATAGCCACCTATGTGTCATGGTTAACAGCATGAGCCACCAGAGTGTGTCTGCATGCATACTGCACCTATCAGACACATCTACTTACAACTGGAATCACAGAATCAGGCAGGGTTGGAAGGGACCTCAAGGATCAGCCAGTTCCAACTCCCCTGCCATGCCCAGGGACACCTCACACTAGATCAGGCTGCCCACAGCCTCATCCAGCCTGGCCTTAAACACCTCCAGGCATGAGGCTTCCACCACTTCCCCAGGCAACCCATTCCAGGCTCTCCCCACCCTCATGCTGAACAACTTCTTCCTCACATCCAGTCCAAATCTCTCCATTTTCAGCTTTGTTCCATTCCCCCCTGAGGGCCTAAAAAGTCCCTCCTCAGCTTTCTTGTAGCCCCCTTCGGACACTGAAAGGTCACAAGAAGGTCACCTGGGAGCTTTTCTCCTCTTCAGACTGAAGAGCCCCAACTGCCTCAGTCTCTCCTCTTTGCAGAGGTGCTCCAGCCCTCTGAGCATCAAATACCCAAAGGGACTTTTTTAGGCTGAACCTGGACAACCAGGCCTGGGTCATCGACCTTCTGCCCCAGAGCAATTGCATATTGAGAGGTGGGGAACGATGGCACTGCAGAGCTCTGCTCTGCCTTCCCTACAGGTAGGGCTTGTGGCAGGAGAGGGGGCAGTGGCTTCGAGCTGAAGGAGGGCAGATTTAGACTGGAGGTTGGAGAGGAGTTTCTTTTCAGTGAGGGTAGCCAGAGCTGGTTTGGAGACAAGGCTTTGTGTGATGAGAGAGAGACACCTAAGAAATGTACCTCCCTTCCAACCCCTGCCAGTGTGTGGTTCTGTGAGTCTGACATGGAAACTGATAGACTTCATGTAGAATCCCAATGGAATTACTGACCCAGGATCTGACCCAACCAGCCCATGGCACTAAGTGCCCCAGTCAGGCTTGGCTTCAACACCTCCAGCCACACAGACTCCATCACCTCCCTGGGCAGCCCATTCCAATGCCAATCACTCTCTCTGCCAACAGCTTCCTAACAACATCCAGCCTGAACCTCCTTCCCTTGCCCAAATGTATTGTGGACTTTGCTCTAACAGCCTCTCATTATTTCCCCTGCTCTTCCCTCTCTGCTCCCCTGCACAACAAGCCATGTTGCTAACAAGACAGAAGAGAGGAATCATTTTCACACTAGTTAAAAGTAGAAACTGCTCTAAGTAGAGGACAAGATCTATGACATTATGCAGGAGTCCCAGATGAACATAGAATGGTTTAGGTTGGAAGAGACCTCAAAGATCATCTAGTTCCAACCCCCTGCCATAGAGTTTCAAACTTTGCTTTAACAGGGTTCAGACCCAAACCACTGATGTCACATTTTGGCTGTAACAGCAAGCATGGTCCTGGACAGAGTAAGCTCTCACTCAGTGGCACAGGAACCTTGATATTATCTGACCTGCTACTTATCCACAGCGAGATATGAAAGCTTCCTTTCCTGATGATGTATTACAGGAGTCTCAGCCACACACAGGTCACACAAATAAAGCAGCCCTGGGGACAGGATTCTCCCTGAGCCACCCCCATTCATGTCATTCATCTGCTCTCAGCTCCTGTCGGCCGCAATAAGTGGCGATGTAGAGTGGTGGAGAGAGAAAAGGCTTCCTGCTGGGCCATACATGCCTGAGCCTTGTAATCTGCCTTCCAACTGCTAAACCAATTCACACTCACTCTGCTCTCTCCTCTCAGCAGCTGCACCCAAGAAAAATCATAAATCACAGAGTTGTCAGGGCTGGAGGGGACCTCAAGGATCATCCAGCTCCCCCCCATCCACAGCCTTCCCAGGAATAGGTTGCCTGGGTAGGCTGTGGATGTCCTCTCTTCCTGGAGGTATTCAAGGCCAGGTTGGATGAGGCATTGAGCAACCTGGGCTGGTGGGAGGTGTCCCTGCCAATGCCAAGGAGGCTGCAATTAGATCATCTTTAATGTATCCTATCCAACCCAACCCATTCTATGGACTCTAAATACAGTATTTTAACATAAATAGAAATGAAATTAAACCAAACACACAGAAAACCACAGACACACAAAACCCCAAACCCAGGAATGGTCTTGGCAGCATTTGGTGGGGAACAAGATGCTGATTTGCTCCAGTTATAAAATTCTCTTTGCCTTGCCTTGCAGTTGGTACAGCAAACAGAGAGACCTTCTGAGCAGATAACAGTGGAAGCATTCACACTGCAAAGAAGCTCACAGGGGCACCACTTCTCCCTCATTTCCTTACATCTGTTTTCCTTTCTACAGGTACTTACACTCAAAGCAGCTGGTCCTGGAGGTCCTGAATCTCCCTGGGGAAAACAGAGAAGAAATAAATCAGCAGGCTCTTTAGTTACACACATTTAGCCTCCAGGCATTCTAGAGTATATGCAGAAATCAATTCAGGCAAATCATCAAACGTGCTGTGATGACAGAGATATGTGAGGGAAGCAACATCCATTAATGGCACAGAGGGATGTGTGTGTGCCCAGGTGGGCAGCAGAGCCAATGGCATCCTGGGCTGGCTCAGGAGCAGTGTGGGCAGCAGGACAAGGGAGGTTCTTCTGCCCCTGTGCTCAGCACTGCTCAGGCCACACCTTGAGTGCTGTGTCCAGTTCTGGGCTCCTCAGTTCAAGAGAGATGTTGAGGTGCTGGAAAGCATCCAAAGAAGGGCAACAACGCTGGTGAGAGGCCTGGAACACAAACCCTGTGAGGAGAGGCTGAGGGAGCTGGGGGTGTGCAGTCTGCAGCAGAGGAGGCTCAGGGCAGAGCTCATTGCTGCCTGCAGCTGCCTGCAGGGAGGCTGTAGCCAGGTGGGGTTGGGCTCTGCTGCCAGGCGGCCAGGGACAGAACAAAGGGGACACAGCCTCAAGCTGTGCCAGGGCAGGTCTAGGCTGGATGTGAGGAGGAAGTTGTTGTCAGAGAGAGTGATTGGCATTGGAATGGGCTGCCCAAGGAGGTGGTGGAGTCTGTGTGGCTGGAGGTGTTGAAGCCAAGCCTGACTGGGGCACTTAGTGCCATGGCCTGGTGATTGGCCAGGGCTGGGTGAGCTTGGAGGTCTCTTCCAACCTGCTGGATTCTATAATACAGTCACCACAGTTTAAATTGGGGGTGGGGGGAAGGCAAATCACTGCATAAATGAATGAAAGAAGCTTGAAAGGAGAAAAGCAGAAATCCTCCCCAAGACATCTGCATGTGTCACAGCCACAGGCTGCAGCTTGCATGCAGGAGGTGCCCACTGACGTTGGAGTGGAAGCTCACACAGGTATCTGACAGCCTGGCTGTGGTAGGAGTCTTGCTGTGAGACCTCTGGGCTTAGCTGACAGCAGCAAATCACAGAAGCCAGGATTCAGAGCCTTGGATTTAGGCTCCTGCTGTAGAATTCCTTTCCAAGTTCACTGTGATCAGGAGGACCTGTGCCTCACATCAGCAGTGAGTCTGGGTTGATAATCCAGCCCTGAGCTCCACAGATGGCAGCACTGAAGGCAATGTGTTCAACAGGGAAGAGCTAAGCACACACACTGACAGACAACTTTGAAGCTGAACAAAATACCTTCTCTCCCTTAGGGCCAGCCACACCAGGAACACCAGGGTCACCCTTCTGGCCCTAGGCAAAGAGAAAAACACAGATCTGTTAGAGAGGCTCCAGAGGCCACAAAGATGATCAGTGGGCTGCAGGGACAGGCTGAGAGAGTTGTGGCTGTTAGAGCACCAAGGAGACCATAACATAGCCTTCTAGTACCTGAAGGGGGACTACAAGAAAGCTGGGGAGGGACTTTTTACAAGGGCTTGGAGTGATAGAATCCTAGAACCAGTCAGGGTGGGAAAGGGCCACAAGGATCAGCCAGTTCCAACCCCCTGCCATGGGCAGGGACACCTCACACTAGATCAGGCTGCACACAGCCTCATCCAGCCTGATCTTAAACACCTTGAGAGATGAGGCTTCCACCACCTCCCTGGACAACCTCTTCCAGGCTCTCATCACCCTGATAAGATGAGAGGCAATGGATTGAAGCCTGAGGAGGGCAGATTTAGACTGGAGATTAGGAAGAAGTTCTTTACAGTGAGGGTGGTGAGACACTGGCACAGGTTACCCAGGGAGGTTGTGAAGCACAGAAGCACCCAATGTGATCAAAGATCACAGTGGGTGCTTCTGTGCTCCACAACCTCCCTGGAGGTATTC
This sequence comes from Pogoniulus pusillus, assembly GCF_015220805.1. Lineage (NCBI taxonomy): Eukaryota > Metazoa > Chordata > Aves > Piciformes > Lybiidae > Pogoniulus > Pogoniulus pusillus. Next base: position 1,776,938 of record NC_087288.1, on the reverse strand, counting down.
AGGACCAGGTTGGATGAGGCCTTGAGCAGTCTGGGTTGGTGGGAGGTGTCCCTGCCTGTGGCAGGGGGCTGGAACTGGATGCTCTTTAAGGTTCCTTCCAACTCAACTCATTCTATGACACAATTCTCTGATGTTTGTTATCATCTGTGGAAAGTGCTGGACAAAAGCCTATGGTGCTATGAATCAGTTTAACCACAAATAGATCACATCATTGATACTATGCTGCCATAATTCCTTCTTTTCATTGTTTTGTGAACAGAGAAACATCTGCTGAAGGCCAGATGTGCCTGTGCCAAGTAATGAAGAACAGGAAGCCAAACCCTCATTACAGTGAGCACCATGGAGAAATGCTAAGTTCCTCTGCAGTCCCAGTGGGTTTGGGTCATGAATGGCTCCCAAAGATCACAGAACCACAGACTCATAGAGCCACAGAATCATCCAGGTTGGAAGAGAGCTCCAAGCTCAGCCAGCCCAACCTAGCACCCAGCCCTGCCCAACCAACCAGACCATGACACTAAGTGCCCCAGCCAGGCTTGGCTGCAACACCTCCAGCCACACAGACTCCACCACCTCCCTGGGCAGCCCATTCCAATGCCAATCACTCTCTCTGCCAACAACTTCCTCCAGCCTAGACCTGCCCTGGCACAGCTTGAGGCTGTGTCCCTTTGTTCTGCTGCAGACCTGCTTTGGTGGGAAAAGCTCTCTAAGACCATTTGAGTCCAACACCATCAGCCCAACACCACCATGGCCATTACACCATGACCTGAAGTGCCATGGCCACAGGTTTCTTCAACACCTCCAAGGCCACTGACCAAGCACTTCCTTGAGTAACCTATTCCAATATTCCAATGCCTGAACACTCTTTCAGTCAAGAATTTTTTCCAACCCAAAACTCCCCTGGCACAATTTCAGGCCATTTCCTCTGATTCTTTCACCTGAATCATGGTGAGACAGAATCACAGAATCATAGAATGGTTTAGGTTGGAAGGGATCTCAAAGCTCAGCCAGTTCCAGCATAGGCAGGGACAGCTCCCACTAGAACAGACCTCATCCAACCTGGTCCTGACCACCTCCCTGGGCAATCTGTGCCAGTGTCTCACCACCCGCACTGCAAAGAACTTCTAACATCCACTTTCAGTCTCCCCTCTGCCACTTCAAACCCATTCCTCCTCATCCTGTCACTACAAGACCTTGTCAATGGTCCCTCCCCAGCCCTCCTGTAGACCTCTTTCAGATCCTGGAAGGCCACTAAAAGGTCTCCTCAAAGCCTTCTCTTCACCAGGCTGTAGAGCCCCGCAGAAGGTACTCCACAAGTAGGACTGAACCATAATAAGATACACAAGAATCAGGATTGAGCCATGGTAAGACAGTCCACAAGCAGGACTGAGCCACAGGAGATGCTCCCCAAGCAGGACTGAGCCACAGGAGATGCTCCCCAAGCAGGACTGAGCCACAGGAGATACTCTCCATGCAGGACTGAGCCACAGGAGATGCTCCCCATGCAGGACTGGGCCAGAGGAGATGCTCCCCAAGCAGGACTGGGCCACAGGAGATGCTCCCCAAGCAGGACTGAGCCACATGAGATGCTCCCCAAGCAGGACTGAGCCACAGGAGATACTCTCCATGCAGGACTGAGCCACAGGAGATGCTCCCCAAGCAGGACTGAGCCACAGGAGATGCTCCCCAAGCAGGCCACCACCATTATTACAAGGGAAGTTAAACAGGCTGAGGACAGAAAAGATTCTCCTACATCTGCAGAAGGTTTTAGTGGTTCACTCCCTCCAGCTCTTCCCAGCCCCCCCTTTTTTCCCCCTGCAAACTCTCCTCCTCAGTTGGCAGTAAGTGGAAGGATGGGGACAACTGGCAAGCAAATGCTAAGTAACATCTGTGCCTTGGTGGGGACAGAAACAGGGAATGAGTGAGCGTTCTAAATCCTGCCTATTTGTGCAACTCCCCTTCCTGCTACATTGACATTAATTCACCATCTGGAAGGAGCAGCATTTACAACCATGTGAGCATTTAAGCACCCACTTTGGATTCAGCCTGTGCTTGTTGTAAATACCCCTGATTTAGCTCTGATTTGTCCTTTATTGGGCTTGCCAAGTACGTAAGAGTTAAATCAGAAGGAGTTTTGCTGTTTGAACTTGAGAAATGCAATAGGCAGATGGGGAAATAAACCAAGCCAAAAAAAGAAGTGTGCTTGGTTTTTAACATGTTATTTACTATTACCTCCATCCACTGCATTTTTTCTCCTCCTGCTGAAAGGCTGCATGAAACACGAGCACTGCAAGCTCTCCTCCTCATGTGGGAAGTTTCTTACAGCAAGGGTGTGATACAAAGGTCTGCAGTGGCAGAACAAGGGGCAGTGGCTTCAAACTAGAGCAGAGCAGATGGAGATTGGATGTGAGGAACAAGTTCTGCATCAGGAGGGTGGTGGAACACTGCAATAGGTTGCCCTTCTTCCCTGGAGATACTCAAGGTAAGCTCAACAGGGCCGTGGGCAACCTGATCTAGCTGAGGATGTCCCTGCTGAGTGCAGGGGGGGTTGGACTGGATGAGCTTTGAAGGTCTCTTCCAACCCAGAGCATTCTGTGATTCTGTGATCACTACTCACCCTCACTCTGGTCTTCACCCACCCATTACATGGTTGGTATATTGGTGGTGGTGTTTAAAGTAAATAGATACCATTTCCCCAGGCTGGGCTTGTGCTTTGGCTGTGACAACAGAATCAGAGGATCATAAAAGCACAGAACCACAGAATCCCAGAATGATAGAATCAGGCAGGGTTGGAAGGGACCACAAGGAGCAGCCAGTTCCAACCCCCATGCCATGGGCAGGGACACCTCACACTAGATCAGGCTGCCCACAGCCTCATCCAGCCTGGCCTTAAACACCTCCAGGGAGGAGGCTTCCAACACCTGCCTGGGCAACCCCTTCCAGGCTCTCACCACCCTCATGCTGAACAACTTCTTCCTAACATCCAGGCTGAATCTACCCATTTCTAGCTTGGTTCCATTCCCCCCAGTCCTATCACTACCTAGCAGCCTAAAAACTCCCTCCTCAGCTTTCTTGTAGCCCCCTTCAGATTCTGCAAGGCCACAATAAGGTCACCTGGGAGTCTTCTCCTCTCCAGACTGAACAGTGCCAACTCCCATAGAAACCCATTCCAAGGTCTCATCACTCTCATGGTGAGTAGCACAGCTTGCTACTTGTGCTGAAAATCACATCCCATACACCTGCAGTGTCTCAGGAACCACACTACAAAGGAAACCTATCCCCTAGGGTATCATCTAAGCAGCAATGACTTCAGCCATGTAGACAACTCTGTGAGCACTTCCAAACACCCTACAGGGACTTATGAAGAGGGAAAAGTGAGTCTGTGCTTGCACAGGGTGGAGAAAGCATCCTGCAATTTAAAGGAGTCTACCTCTGGAAATGAGCTTTTCTTGCAGGCTCCTCTGTTGCTTTTAACCTTGCCACTGTGAGGTTCAGCTGGGCTTAAAGGACACACAGGGGTGTTGTAAGGGTGTAATGAGCAGATATCTCTCCAACTAGCTGCCAGGAGTGGGGATAAAAGCCTCTGCAGCTCAGGCAGGGGGATATGAATGGCAGGCCAGGGGTGTTTGAGGGAGACTTGCAGCAGTAGAATGATAGAATGGTTTAGGTTGGAAGGGACCTCAAAGCTCAGCCAGTTCCAATGCAGGGACACCTCCCCCTAGAACAGGTAGTTCAAGACTTCATCCAACCTGGCCTTGAACACCCCCAGGGAGGTTGTGGAGCACAGAAGCAAAGAATGGGATCAAAGATCCCATTCTTTGCTTCTGTGCTCCACAACCTCCCTGGGCAACCTGTGCCAGTGTCTCACCACCCTCACTGCAAAGAGCTGACAATGAGCTGATCTGGGAGCAAACACAGAAGCCCAAATAAATCTAGGGTAAGAAAAGGAAACCCTAATGGGAAACTCTTACATGGCTGCCAGTTTGTAAGGCTTACAGAGCAGTAAGGCTTGGCAGGGACCTCTGGAGATCATCTACTCCTAACCCTGCCCTGCTAAAGCAGGCTCACCTAGAACAGGTTGCACAGGAGTGTGTCCAGCAGGGGTTAGAAAGTCTGCTCCAGTGCTTGGGTACCCTCAAAGTCAAAAAGCTTTTCCTTAAGTTATAGAATAGATCATAGAATCAGTCAGGGTTGGAAGGGACCACAAGGATCAGACAGTTCCAACCCTCCTGCCATGGGCAGGGACACCCCACCCTAGATCTCCTGTGCTCTTGTTTGTTCCCATTGCCCCTTGGCCTATCACTGCCCACCACTGAGAAGAGTCCAGCCCCAGCCCCCTTTAAATATCATCAGCTTTGTGGCCTTCCATTGGCCTCTTTCAACTGGACTGAGGGAATTCCCTATGGATTGGAGACCAGAGAGACCAAGGGCATGGAGAGCCACGGTCCTGTTTAACAGCTTGTTAAAGAGAGGTTACTGAGATGAAGAGACAGCTGTAGAGCACAGCACAAACCTCCCCGTGGTGTCAGAAGGCAGGGCCACAGCCTCTTCTCAGCTGCCATCAATTACTGCCTTAGCCACAGCTGGGAAGTGCCTGAGAGCCTCATTAACCTCTCACCCCCACACAAAATCTTTGCCAGAATAACAGACACGAATTTGAGCAGAGAAGTCTGAAAAGAGAGTTCCCAAATAACTGAATTGTTACTTTGGCATTCAATTATCAATTAGAACACTCTAGAATCCAGGAACATTGGGGAAATGAAGTGCTCCATCCAAGGAAAACATCATTCTTGTGCCCTAATGCTTTACTTGATGAGTTCTGACCTAAGAGACCCTAAAAGTTCGCAGAGGTCTGAGAAAACTGTGCCATGCACTTTCTCCAAGAGCAGCCTGAGGAGCTAAATTAAACCAGCAGCTTCTGACTCACAGATTCACAGATGGTAGGAGTCAGTCCTGTGTCCAGTTCTGGGCTCCTGAATTGCAGAGAGCTGTTGAGGTGCTGGAAGGTGTTTGGAGAAGGGCAGCAAGGCTGGGGAGGGGCCTGGAGCACAGCCCTGTGAGGAGAGGCTGAGGGAGCTGGGGGTGTGCAGCCTGCAGCAGAGGAGGCTCAGGGCAGAGCTCATTGCTGTCTGCAGCTGCCTGCAGGGAGGCTGTAGCCAGGTGGGGTTGGGCTCTGCTGCCAGGCACCCAGCAAAGAACAAGGGGACACAGCCTCAAGCTGTGGCAGGGCAGGTCTAGGCTGGATGTTAGGAGGAAGTTGTTGTCAGAGAGAATGACTGGCACTGGAATGGGCTGCCCAGGGAGGAGGTGGAGTCCCCATCCCTGGAGGTGTTAAGAGGAGGTTGCATGAGGCACCTAATGCTGTGGGTTAGTTAATTAGAAGGGTTAGGTGACAGACTGGCCTCCATTAGCCTGAAGGTCTCTTCCAACCTGGCTAATTCTGTGACTCTGTGATCCTATCACTTGTTACTAGGGAGAAGAGACCAACACACACCTTCCTTCAGCCTCCTTTCTGGGAGCTGTGGAGAGCAAGATGACCTCCCCTCAGCTTCCTCTTCTCCAGGCTAACCAACTTCAGGTACCTCCTCATGAGGCTTGTTCTCTAGACCTCCTTTATCAGCTTTGTTGTCCTTCTTTCACCATTTCTATCTCATAGTGAGGGGTCAAAAATCTCCTCTCAGGAGATCTTACTCCACAGACAATTTAATGAATACCTGTCTGGAAAAATTGTCATTATTCCATATGGAACAGGAGTGGAATGGAGAAGGAACTGCACTTGCCAGGACTGCCTTCAGACACCACCGTGTCTGCAAAGCTCCACTTGCTAAGGCAATCCAAATGAGAGCATTACTAATGTTAGGTTACAAAATAAAGAGGTTAAAGAAGCTAAAACAGTCTCAAGAGATAACCCAGAGGCACTACTCAACCATTCTGGCTGCTGCTAGCACGTGGGGCAATACCTGCTCACAGCTGGAACACAAGCACACAGCACAGGAGGACAACACTGGTAGTGAATGGAGCTACTCATGGACTGCATTAGTAAACACATGAAGTTATTTATAACTGCTCCTTAAGAAGCTCCAGACAATGGTGAGCACAGAACTGGTATTTATAGTAAGCATTCAATGGTGTCAGATGGAGATTGAATAATGTCCCAGGCTGGGATGTGGCACTGTAGATCTTGGCTCAGATTCCTGGAGTGATAAACAGGGAGCAGTTAAATATATTCCCAGTTCCTGCATCCAAACATGATTGTCAGGGAGAAGGTTTGGCCCAGTCAGCAATCACAGGTTGGTAGGGACCTTCAAAGATCACCTGGTCCAACCACCCTGCACTGAGCAGCAACAGTCAGTCGTAGAGCTATAGAATGGGTGCAGTTGGAAGGCACCTTCAAGATCGTCTGGTTTCAAGCCCCCTGCCATGGGCAGGGACACAGCCTCGAGATGTGCCAGGGGAGGTCTAAGCTGGTTGTTAGGAGGAAGTTGTTGGCAGAGAGAGTGATTGGCACTGGAATGGGCTACCCAGGGAGGTGGTGGAGTCTCCCACACTGGCTGTGTTTCAGGGAGGTTTGGATGTGGTGCTCAGGGCTATGGTTTAAGGTGAATCTTGTAGAGTAGGGTTCTAGGTTGGACTTGGTGATCCTGAGGGGCTTTGCCAGCCTGCATGGTGCTGTGGTTCTGATCAAAATGAATTCTAATAGTCTTCTACCCTTTGTGCAGGATAAAATGCTCAGTCATCATTTTCAAGTGCTCCACTTGTGGCTAAAGAAACCCTCAGTCCACCAGGCAGAGGCAACAGCTGCCAGCAGCTGAGAGCAGCAGCTCGAAGTGTCTTCTGTCTTTCTTTCTGCAGGGCAGCAGATTACAGCCAGGGAAGCAGATCACAACCACAAAATCACATAACCACAGAATCACAGAATCAGGCAGGGTTGGAAGGCACCACAAGGATCAGCCAGTTCCAACCCCCTGCAGGGACATCTCAAACTAGATCAGGCTGCCCACAGGCTCATCCAGCCTGGCTTTAAACACCTCCAGGGATGAGGCTTCCACCACTCTCCTGGGCAACCCCTTCCAGGCTCTCCCCACCCTCATGCTGAACAACTTCTTCCTAACATCCAGGCTGAATCTCCCCATTTCCAGCTTTGTGCCATTCCCCCCAGTCCTGTCACTACCTGGCAGCCTAAAAAGTCCCTCCCCAGCTTTCTTGATACTGCAAGGCCACAATAAGGTCAACCTGGGAGCCTTCTCCTCTCCAGACTGAACAGCCTCAATGCCTCAGTCTCTCCTCATAGGATATTAATCACAGAATCAACCAGGTTGGAAGAGACCTCCAAGATCATCCAGTCCAACCTATCAGCCAGCACTACCCAAACTTCAGAGATATCAGATGATCCACCTCTGTGGGTGGGACAACTTAGAGGGACACTGACAGCACCCAAGAGCCAGTGACACCTGGTCCTTTACATTTCAGCTTGGTGACTGGCATCTCCACGCACACTGATAACCGAATGCAAAGCATCTGCTGGAAGTGCTGCTAACAAGGAATTATCCTGGGGAGGATGTTTCAAATAATACCACAGTGCAGTTTTACTTCCAAGATGTTTGCATGAGGGTTCCTACGAGGAGAATTTGCCATTCCTTGGCACATGCCAGCAGTTGAGCAAACATTTCCAAAGAGAAAGGTTCGATATTTCACACTTGCTCAGCCTCCCTCCGCCAGATACGCGCTGGAGCTCAGCAGACACTTGGTATTCCTTACTCTTCCTAAAAGCTTTATGGAACCAGATCCCAGGCAGTAAAGGAGATGGTGGCAAGGCCAACACAGAAATGTCCCCAGAGCTATGGAGAGAAGCACAGATGTGTTCTTTCCATGCTGTCAGCATGAATGTATGCGTGGCGGCAGTATACAGTTCACCTTTGCAGACAGGCAGGCTACGAGAGGATACCTCTTGGAATACCTAAAGGGAGTTTCACTCGGTGCACAGGGGATGTTTTCATGGGGAGGAGAGACACCATTCAGTCCTAAATAGCATTAAATGGCAATCAACTAAAAAAAGAAACCTATTTTTGGGGTGCCTGGGGACAGGAAAAGTGTCAGCATCACCCAGCCTCTTTTACTGCCTTTTCAGCGGACCCAGCTAGGGTCTCTTGGCATTTCTGTGTCAAACGCTGAACCTTTCACCCTGCTGGGAAAGTGGCCTAAAAAAGCTTTGCTGAATGGTGTCTCCAAGCTCTCTGTCTGGGATACCAGCTCTCATGACAGCCATTGCTCACACAATTTGGCCAGGGAGGTTCAAATCCCTCTGAGATGCTCCTGGTGCAAATAGAGGGGCAAGAGCATCCTGCATTAAAACACCAGCTCAAGCTGATGCCTAGCTAGGTCAGGGAGGAGACAGAGGAGGGAGACACAGTAAACTGCTGGCTTAATTTGTTGTAGTAGTAGTAATATTATTAACATCCTCCTCATCATCATTGTAATTACCAACATGATCACTACTTGTTATTGTCATTATGCTGACTCTGCATTCTCTCATCCTGGCTTAAGGCATACAAAAATAAATTCAAAGGGAGACTTAAATTAACAGGACAGCCTCAGCCCTGAGCTACACAGCCTCAGCCCCAACCACAACCTCAGCTTAAACCCACGACCTCAACACAAACCCACAACCTCAGCCCAACTCCACAACCTAACCCCACAACCTCAGCCCAACCCCACGACCTCAGCCCAACCCCACAACCTCAGCCCACAACCTCAGCCCAACCTCACAACCTCAGCCCAACCCCACAACCTCAGCCCAACCCCACAACCTCAGCCCAACCCCACAACCTCAGCCCAACTCCACAACCTCAGCTCAACTCCACAATCTCAGCCCAAATCCACAACCTCAACCTAAACCCACAACCTCGATCCAAATCCACAACCTCAACCCAACCCCACAACCTCTGCCCAATCCCAAAACCTCAGCTCAAACTCACGACCTCAGCCCAACCCCACAACCTCATCCTAACCCCACAATCTCAGCCCAAATCCACAACCTCAGCCCAAACCCACAACCTCAGCCCAAACCCACAACCTCAGCCCAACCCCACAACCTCAACTCAACCCATCAACCTCAGCCTAAACTCACAACCTCAGCCTGAAGCCACAACCTCAGCCCTAAACTCACAACTTCATCCCAAAGCCACAACCTCAGCCCAAAGAATTAGGCAAAAGTAAGATCAATTACTGGGAGTTTCTGCACCAATAGGCACAGCTGAAGCCCAGATGTGAACACACTGATCAGGATTAGCCAGTACTTTGAGACACTGGCTCATGCTCTGCCCAAGATATGAACCAAACCAAGTAACTAAGCAGGCAGTGCAAGCCAGCAGAGAAGAAAAGAGAAATTTTGACTCAGATTTCATTGTTGCACCCCTCAAACGCTTGTGACTTCACAGAATGACAGAATGGCTCAGGTCGGAAGGGATCTCAAGGATCATCTACTCCAACCCCCTGCCATGGGCAGGGACACCTCTCAACTAGACTTGGTAGTCCAAGGCCACAGTGAACCTGGCCTTGCACATCATTCTGTTTACCTCTCTTCCATGAGTGCCTTCAGGTCCTGGGTCTCCTTTCTCTCCTTTTTCACCCTGAAAGAATAAAGATGCATTTTGTTAGACAAGACAAACACTACCCCATGACACCTCTCACCAGGAAGGATACATTAAGTTGCTGGTTTGTTCTGCATGCACAGAATCACAGAACTGCCAGGGCTGGAAGGGACCTCAAGGATCATCCAGTTCCAATCCCCATGCCATGGGTAGGGACACTACACACTAGATCAGGTTGGGGATGTCCCCTCCCTGAAGGTGTTCAAGGCCAGGTTGGATGAGGTCTCATGGAAGCTGTTTCCCTTCCCATGGCAGGGGGGCTGGAACTGGAAGATCTTTAAGGTTCCCTCTAACCCAACCCATTCTGTGACTCTGTGACTAAAAGAATTTCCCATGGGCAGGGACAGCTCACACTAGATCAGGTAGCACAGAGCCACATCCAGCCTGGCCTTAAAAACATCCAGGGAGGAGGCTTCCAGCACCTCCCTGGGCAACCTGTGCCAGGCTCTCACCATCCTCATGCTGAACAACTTCTTCCTAAGGTCTAATCTCAATCTGCCTTCCTCTGGCTTGGATCCATTACCCCCCCCCAAGCCCAACACTACCTGACAGCCTAAAAAGTCCCTCCCCAGCTTTCTTGTAGCCCACTTCAGATTCTGGAGGGCCACAATGAGGTCTCCTGGGAGCCTTCTCTCCAGACTGCACAGCCCCAACTCCCTCAGTCTCTCCTCATAGCAGAGCAGTTCCAGCCCTCTCTTCATCCTCGTGGCCCTTCTCTGGACGTTCTCTTTATACCTTATAACTTCAGCACTTATTTAAAGGCCCCCACTAGAAACTGTTTCCAGTGCAGCTATTAACAATTCAGCTGCACTTCAATTAAAGGAGTGACCTAATTCTGAGGAAAGCATGAGGACTACCAAGCCCAAGCTCTTCAGATTAACCAAAGACAGCAGTCAGCCCTGTACTGAACGTCCAGTATCTCCAGGGGACTACATTTATCAGAGCAGAACTTATTTATCAGGTCAGCATCATCCTCATAACTTTGTTAAGTAAATGGTATTGAACTGAGATCCTTCAGCTAATTCCATTTGTGACACAGCCTCGATTCAGAGCTATTCATCCCCTGGCCAGGGCAGAGGCCTTTGCATCCAGTAACTGGGTTTGCAAAATGAGTTTGTAGGAGCTTGCCCAAAGAGCTGAAGCCTCAGTAACAAATTAGCAGCAGCAAACTGTGATTTTAACGACCCCATGCACATGACAGCTTCACTAGTTCACAGGATCACAGACTGGCAGGGCTTGGAAGTGATCTCTGGAGATCAGCCAGTCCAGCTCCCCCTGCTAGAGCTGATTCACCTGGAACATGTGGCACAGGAACACATCCAGGTGGACTCATCCAGTCCAACCTAGCACCCAGCCCTGCCCAATCAACCAGACCACGGCACTAAGTGCCTCATCCAGGCTTTTCTCAGAGAGAGCAGGTTCCAAATAAACATCAGGAAGTGGTTCTGCAAACTCCAAGAGAAGCAACACAGTTCCTCACCACAGGATACTGCAGATGCTCCAAGTTTCTATAAAGCCAAAGGCAAACCTCCCTCACTAAGGGGAGAGAAAGCCACTGAATGCACCCCAAATGCACTGCAAGCACATCTGGCTGAGACTGCAGCCTCACACAACTGGAGGCTGGAAGAGTACATGAGGAGCAGCAGTGCACTTGCTTGCCCTGTCCTGGTGCTTTCCCCCAGGCACCACTTCAGGCTCTCATTAGAAGGCAGATGCTGAGCCTGATGAACCTTTAATCTGACCAAATGGCTATGTGTAAGTAAATTAAAGAGTGATACAGCCTGGGACCTGGAACTTGCTGATCTGCGTTACCAAACTGATAGAACCCAGCTGTGAAGGTCTCTTCCAGATATTTCACAGAGTCTAATTAGCATTTCCCCATGTAATTCCCAGGCACACTTCAACACTTAGCAGAGGCTGGAGATTATTCCCACCAGGTAGCTTGAATTAAGCCTACTTCAAAGGGCAAAAGAGTTAAACAGTAGGAAGATTGCCAGGTCAAGGTAAATACTACAGAAACTCAGGATAATCCCTGATAATCAGCAGCAGATTTGCAGGTGGCACCAAGAAGAGTGGTGATGTTGATATAAATCCAAGACAGCTCCCTCACAACCCAAAACAGCTCCCTCTCAACCCAAGACTGCTACTTCAAAACCCAACATAGCTCCCTCTAAACCCCAAACAGCTTCTCCTCAACCCAAAACAGCTCCCTTTCAACCCAAGACAGCTCCCCCTAAATCAAATACAGCTTAGAGGGACAGGAAGTCATCCAAAAGGACCTGGGTGAGCTTGGAAGTCTCTTTCAGCCTGCTGGATTCTGTGATTCTAAGACCAGAGGCAGGGTCCTGCATCTGACTCAGGACAACCCCAGGCACTGATACAGGCTGGGCAATGCCTGGCTTGAGAGCAGCCCTGGAGAACTTGGGGGTGCTGGTGGATGAGAAGCTCAGCGTGAGCCAGTAGTGTGCACTTAGAGCCTGGTTGGTCAGCCAGGGCTGGGTGCTAGGTTGGACTGGATGAGCTTGGAGGTCTCTTCCAACCTGCTTGATTCTATGACTCTATTTTTCAAGTAGATCAGATCACAGAAGCAAAGAATCTCAGGTGCTGTTTTCCCACTCCTTGAGCTGTCCTCATCTCTGAGAATTATGGTACAGACACCAAAATATCAGGGAGATTAGATGCTGACTAACTTCATCCTAGCACCTTAGAAAGGATTTTCCCTCTTAACTTTATGCTTACTTAAGAAAAGCGCATTGAAGCCTGTGACATAAAGAGCTCCACCTGGGGCCAGGCTGGAAGCTTATAGCACTCTGAGCAGACAGACAGACAGACAAGAGTCTTTCATTAGGTGTGATAGCATGGAGCAGAAAATGTTGAAGCTCCAGGAAATCTTCTTGACACTAAGATCTATTAGGAATTTTCTGCTGGAGGAAACAGAGGAAGCCCTGCTTCCTGGGATAACTCAACCCCTCTGCTTCCTGGGCTAACTCAAACCCTGCTGCACAGAGCAGTAAATATATACACGAAGAACATCCTGCATTTAGAAGAAAGTGACAACTTGTTCTACACTTAGGCTGGACAGGCCCCAGCCTTTCACTCCTCTCGTCTGTATACACAGGCAAAAGCACAACCAAGACATAAAAGAACACCCCCAAAACCTAAACCCAAAAGGATGAAGCTTTGGGAGCAATGAATGAGTGACAGCAGAGTTTTACTCTACGTTTTCCCCTTAGTCAAATGGATTCAACTTCTGTAGTTACATCATTGTCCTGAGAAACACCCACCCAAAAAGTGACAGTGAGGTCAAGGATCAAGTGGCTACGAGTGCCCCTGGGCTCACACTGCCTCATCTGTGGCCAGCTCTGGGCCTCTCGATTCAAGAGAGATGTTGAGGTGCTGGAAGGTGCCCAGAGCAGGGCAGCAAGGCTGAGGAGGGGCCTGGAGCACAGCCCTATGAGGAGAGGCTGAGGGAGCTGGGGGTGTGCAGCCTGCAGCAGAGGAGGCTCAGGGCAGAGCTCATTGCTGCCTGCAGCTGCCTGCAGGGAGGCTGTAGCCAGCTGGGGTTGGGCTCTGCTGCCAGGCAGCCAGCAAGAGAACAAGGGGACACAGCCTGAAGCTGTGCCAGGACAGGTCTAGGCTGGATGTTAGGAGGAAGCTGTTGTCAGAGAGAGTGATTGGCACTGGAATGGGCTGCCCAGGGAGGTGGTGGAGTCTGTGTGGCTGGAGGTGTTGAAGCCAAGCCTGGCTGGGGCACTTAGTGCCATGGTCTGGTTGCTTAGCCAGGGCTCCTCAGCCTCCTTTTCTCCAAGCAGAGCACCCTCAGCTCCCTCAGCTGCTCCTCCACAGCCCTGTTCTCTAGACCCTTCTCCAGCTTTGTTGCCCTTCTCTGTCTCTGTTGTGTGAGGCCCAAAGCTAAACACAGCCTTGGAGATGCCAATAATTGAGGCTGCCCATGACCTCAGGAGGTGTCTAGTCCAATCTCCTGCTCAAAGCAGGGAGCAACTCTGGGCTCAGGTCTGGTTGCTGAGGGCTAATCTTGCAAGAGGCTGCATAAGCACTCTGAGCAAACTCTTCCAGAGCATTACTGCCTTGTATTAGGTGGGCATTAAAACCACACAAGGATAGATGGTGAGGGAGGAATTGCCTTGCTGTTCTCTGTGCTTATGGAATGAGGAGTCAGTGTGAGCAACACCTGGCATCATTTTTGTGCTATCAACAGAGAATGGTTACAACCCTTACAGACAATCTCCTCTGCTGTGTGGTGATGAAAGAAGCCTTGCCACAGTTTATTCCTCTCTCTGTAACTGAGATAAAAAGCGCAGATGGCTGGAAGAGGAAATTACTTCCATGATAAATAACAGTGTTAAAATTAAAACCAATTTCCTAATGGCTGCACAGAAACTTTTCCTGCTTTAGCAACACAGAACCACAGAATTAACCAGGTTGGAAAAGACCTTTGAGATCAGCAAGTACAACCTAGCACCTAACACCTTCTAATTAACTAACCCCTGGCACTAAGTGCCTCATCCAGCCTCCTCTTAATCACCTCCAGGCTCAGCGACTGTGCTGACTCAGCTTCCACACAGCACAAATGCACTTAGCTCTGGTTGGGTTATTTTATCTCTGCCTTAACATAAGGGAGGGGAAGCAGAGAGAGTGGCAGCAGCAACTGGAACCAAGAGCCTGGGTCCAAACACAATTTATTCATAAAACTGAAGGGGAGCACAGCACAGCTGCAGAGTAATTATGCAGGAGGAGGAAAAAAAATAGGGGGAAAAATACCCAATCCAGAAGCCTTTCAGAACTGCTGCATAAGGATGCCACAAGGAAATAAGAGCTGCTGGTGGACTTAGAAAAACTCAAGTCTAACAAGTGGGTTTGTGTTTTTTTAGAGGCTGAAGCTTCACATTCCAAATGTTAGTTGCTATGGATGCTGCTTTTCATTTCTCATACATCTTCCTTCCTGGTTACTGGAATACTTAGAATCATAGAATCAGGCAGGTTGGCAGAGAGCTCCAAGCTCAGCCAGCCCAACCTAGCACCCAGCCCTGGCCAATCAACCAGACCATGGCACTAAGTGCTCCAGCCAGGCTTGGCTTCAGCACCTCCAGGGACTCCACCACCTCCCTGGGCAACCCAAAAAACTTCCATAAAGGCACTTAGTGCCATGGTCTGGTTGACTGGATGGGGCTGGGTGCTAGGTTGGGCTGGACGAGCTTGGAGCTCTCTTCCAACCTGCTTGATTCTATGACTGATTGAACCACGACTGACCTCCAGGGACAGCAACTCCACCACCTCCCTGGGCAGCCCATTCCAATGCCAATCACTCTCTCTGACAACAACTTCCTCCTAACAGCCAGCCTGAACCTCCCCTGGCACAGCTTGAGGCTGTGTCCCCTCATTCTGTTGCTGGGTGCCTGCCAGCAGAGCCCAACCCCACCTGGCTACAGCCTCCCTTCAGGTAGTTGTAGACAGCAATGAGCTCTGCCCTGAGCCTCCTCTGCTGCAGGCTGCACTCAAGGTGTGGCCTGAGCAGTTCTGAGTACAAGGGCAGAATAACCTCCCTTGTCCTGCTGGCCACACTGCTCCTGCTCCTGCCCTGACACAACCTGAGACTGTCCCCCCTCATTCTGTTGCTGATTGCCTGGCAGAAGAGACCAACCCCACCTGGCTGCAGCCTCCCTTCAGGTACAGAACTATTTGGGTTGGCAAAGCCTTCCAAGTTAGATCACTGAGTCCAACCATCCATCCAGCACCACCATGGCCACTAAATCCCGTCCCACAGTGCCATGGCTACAGGTTTCTTGAACACCTCCAGGCATGGGGACTCCACCACCTCCCTGGGCAGCCTGTGCTAGTCCCTGACCACTCTTGTAGCAAAGAAACTTTTCCTCATCTCCAGTCTAATCCTCCCCTGCCACAATTTCAGGCCATTTCCTCCTGTTCTATCACTTGTTACTAAGAGACCAACCCCAGCCCAGCTACAACCTCATTTCAGGGAGTTGTAAAGAACCAGAAGGTCTCCCCTTAGCCTCCTTTTCTCTCAGCTGATACTAGAGAGAAGAGCCCAGCCCCCACTTCACTCCAACCTCCTTTCAGATGTGGCAAACATTACATTTTGCTTTTGCCTTAAACTGATGCTCTTAGGACAGAAGTGTTCACAGCATTTAGTAGCCAGGAGCAGCACATCAATGCTTTTGTAAGGTACCAAAGCCACAATCAAGTGCCATAAATGCCTACACTTCATCTCATCACACATTTCATGCTGGAGAAACAAACTTTTCCTAGTTACCATAGAAATAAACCACCAGAAAATACTACTGGAGTCTTGTGGTTATGCTTCTGGTAAATTTGATGGTTAAATATGATGATCTGATCAGAAATTTGATGATTAAATTTGGGTTTCATTTGATGATTACATCTTAACCAAAAGAAATCTTTCTACTGCAGGCCCTGATTAATGGGCATGGAAGTTTCCTCTCTTTCAGGATGTCACCATTTCAGGGCTAATTTCCATGGCAAAAAGGAAGAACTTCATCCATGAAAGAATTAAGGGAGACCTTCAGAACCAAGTTCTACTTGGCTGACCTTATTGTTAAACTGAAACTGTCATTAACATGCACAGAATCGTTTTACCTTTTCCCCTTCTTCACCTTTACTGCCTGCAAAGCCAGGTTCACCCTGCAACACAAAGCAGTCAAACATCAATCTCAACCACAAACACTCTTCAGAGCATCCTAGAATAGCTCAGGTTGGAAGGGACCTTAGAGGTCATCTCCTCCAACCTCCCCACCCTGCCCAGGGACACCTCTCAGCTAGATTCAGATGCTCAAGGCTTCATCCAACCTGGGCTTAAACACTCCCAGAGAGGATCATCCACAGCCTCCCTGGGCAGCCTGTGCCAGGCTCTCACCACCCTCACACTCAATAACTTCTGCCTCAGCTCCACTCTCAGCCTGCTCTGCCTCAGCTCCAAACCATTGCCCTTGGCCTGGCTTAGAGCCCCTCAGCACAAGTCCCTCTGCAGCCTTCCTGCAGGATCCCTTCAGGCACTGCAGGCAGCTCTGAGGTGCCCCTGGAGCCTTCTCCTCTGCAGGCTGCACCCCCCCAGCTGCCTCAGCCTGTGCTCACAGCAGAGCTGCTCCAGCCCTAGCAGCATCTTTGTGGCCTCCTCGGGCCGCTCTCACCCACTCCATACTCAGCCTGGATCTGTGCCTGGGGCTAGCTCATGCCAGCTGCAAGACCCTGCACTCAGGACTTGTTGAACCTCGGGCAGTTGGCACTGCCTCACTTGTGAAGCCCATCAAGGGCTTTCTGTCTGCCACCCCTGCCCTGGGGCGAGCCCAGTGCAGCACACAGCTTGGTGTCACTGGCAAACCTTCCCTGAGTGCCAAGCTCTCTGCTGTCATTCTTTAAAGCAGTGTTATTTCACTGACTGCTCCTTAGGGGCTTAAAGCAGAAGGGATCAATGGGATGTTGGTTATCTCCCGCCCAAAGAGGGATGGAACCCCACCAACCCCCGAGCCAGCTCTCCAGGCTCCTGTCAGTTGGCACCAACCAATCATTCCTCCCATTCAGCCTGAGGGATCTTCTTGGCTTTAAGAATTGTGAGCTGTTCATTGATGTCCAAGCAGCTTAACTGCTCCTCAACACTCCCTTCCCCTTCAGCAGGCAATGCTCCCTTCTCACACATTCTGTGAGGAGGTTTAAGGGACCTGAAGGCAAACTTGACTGGTTTAAGCCAAGGCCAAAAGGGCACCAGCTCCTCTTGGCCTTGGGGCAGTGCTTCCTTCAGCCTTGCTCTTGCTGTTCTTGCTGCTGCCCTTTGAGTCCCTCAGGACTCCAGATGAGTCTGTGGTTTTCTAACTCCACCACCATATGCTCTGGCAGTGTTTCTGTATTCCTGCTGGGTGGCTCACCCCTGCTTTCACTGTTCACCTGCTTCATTTGCATCTGAGCTCAGGCAGGAGCTCCTTGTTCATCCATGCTGGCCTTCTGCCCTGCTTACTCAACTCATCAGCCTGGGCTGCACTTGGCATTTGAGGAAGCTGTCCTTGAAAGTCCTTAGGCTTGCAGGACAGGCTCTATTGCTCCTTGGCCTCCTCTTTGCCAGGCTCAGCAAGCTTAGCTCCTTGACACTCTCCTCAAAGCTCTTGTTTTGCAGGCTCCTGAACACACACTACCTCTCTGCTGGGTCCTGGCTGGTGCTTCAACATGTCTTGCAGAAGTGAGGGGGGAAGACTTCTCAGATATGACCCAGCACACCAGAGGCAGCATCACCAAGCAAAGAGGGGAAAATACTTCCCCCTGATGTGCCAGCTGAAGCTTTCACCACAGAACTGTCAACTTTGGAAGAGACTTTTGAGATAGAATCATAGAATGGTTTAGAGAACACAAAGTCCAACCCTTGCCCAGAGCTCACAGTCCCAAGCCACCAGCACTAAACCACTTCCCTCACCACCACATCCATGTGTCCTTTAAGTTAGCTTCAGGGATGGTGACTCCATCACCTCCCTGGGCAGCCTGTTCCAATGCTTGGCAACCCTCACTGTGAAGATTTTTTCCCTAATATCCAAGTCCCTCCCAGGCTGAAAATCCCTTTCAGCCCAGGGTGCTCTATGATTCTATGAGGGTGTTCTATGACTCTATGAGCTTGTTCTATGACTCTATGAGCTTGTTCTATGACTCTATGAGCTTGTTCTATGAGGTTGACTTTGACTAAAGGTTGTTCTATGATTCTATGAGGTTGTTCTATGATGCTATAAGGATGTTCCATGACTCTATGAAGTTGTTCTATGACTCTATGAGGTTGTTCTATGACTCTATGAGGTTGTTCTGTGACTCCATAAGGTTGTCCTACGATTCTATGAGGTTCTAAGAATCTGTAAGCTTGCTCTATGATTCATGAGGTTGTTCTGTGATTCTGAGGTTGTTCTATGATCCTATGAGGTCTTCCCTCATCCTCCTCTTCTGAAGACTAACAACACAGTCCAAGATGTGGTTCACTTTATTCCCTGTGGGAGAACACTTTCAGCTCATCATTCAGCCTCATGTCTATCTCCAGGTCCTTCTCAGCAGTGTTGCTGGTCCATCAGTCAGCTCCTATGTCTCCATGGCATTCCTGGCTCTCAATTGCCTGACAGAAGTTTGCCCCAGTAACTTGCACATCAGCTAATTCAGTTTTCCAGCCAAGCCAGAATTCAGCAACAAAAGACAGCTTGGAAAGCTCACTTGTTTAATTCCCAGCCAAGCAGAAGACAAATGTCTCACAGACACACACACACAAAAAGAACTAAGAAATAAAACCCCAACACCTCCAATCTCTCAACAACAGAGAGAGCCAATAAAAGGCCAATTACTCATCAAAATGGTACAAGTAATTAAGCAAATAAATACAGAGCACTCACGACACACAGCCATTAAAAATGCAGTCTAAAATAGCTTGTTAAAAGGGCATTTTTCTCCACTCCACTCGTGGCACAGTTTCCAACATCTTCCTTCCAGCTCTCCTCTGTAAAAATAGATGCTAGCATGCTGGAGAAAACTTCCAATTAATCAGCACAAGGAATCCTCAGCCCTTCATTTTCTCCACATTTACAGTGTGAATTCAGAAAAGTTCTTCACAAGCTAATAGGTACCAGACAATATTTCATCTTCCCTGCTGCACTGAGTCACTGCAAAGCAGGAAAAACGACCCAAAACACTCCACACTCACTGCTGGGGTTTGGTTTTGGGGAGACAAGCCCTAGATGCTTTCCCAGCTCTGGGCTCCCCAGCTCAAGAGGGACAGGGATCTGCTGGAAAGAGTCCAAGGGAGGGCTACAAGGATGCTACAGGGACTGGAGCACTGCCTGAGGAGGAAAGGCTGAGAGCCCTGGGGCTGCTTAGTCTGCAGAGGAGAAGGCTGAGAGGGGATCTGAGCAATGTCTATCAACAGCTGAGGGCTGGGGTCAGGAAGGCAGGGACAGGGACAGGCTCTGCTCATTTGTGCCCTGGGATAGCACAAGGGGCAAGGGATGGAAACTGCAGCACAGGAGGTTCCACCTCAACAAGAGGAAGAACTTCTGTACTGCAAGAGTCCCAAAGCCCTGGCACAGGCTGCCCAGAGAGAGATTGTGGAGTCTCCTTCTCTGGAGCCTTTCCAGCCCTGTCTAGATGTGATGCTGTGTGACCTGAGCTGGATTGTATAGTCCTGCTCTGGCACGGGGCTTGAACTGGAAGACCTCCAGAGGCCCCTTCCAAACCATCACATCCTCTGATCCTGTGATTATCCCTTCAGCATAACAATGCAGAAATAGCCTCCTGCATCAACCCTGCTCCTTGCTCCATCTCGGATCGTTCATGCTGTGGCTGCTCTGACTTGCAGTGTATTTGTCATTATGCTTCCTAATGTAGTCATAAATCACAGAGTTGTTTTGGTTGGGAAAGACCTCTAAGATCATCAAATCTAACCTTCAGCCTAACACCACCATGGACATTAAACCACATCCCACAGTGCCATGAGCACACATTTCAAACTGATTGTGCAGTCTGCACTTGCACTGCAGCAGCTTAGAAATGCAGTTGAGCCTGAAATGTTTTCCAGCCAGAGTAAGATGCTCTGCAGCTGTGCTCTCAGCAACTTGCTGACAATGCATTTGCAGCTATTTCTACACCTTCACTTGCTTGTTTTGCTATTTCCCTCCCCCTAAATAAGAGCCACAGAATCATGGAATTATTTCAGTTGGAAAAGACCTCTACAGGCATTGAGCCCTCAAACTAAGACCATCATGCGCCCGAAGCCGTGGCCTGAAGTGCCATGCCCACAGCTTGTGTGAACACCTCCAGGGAGGGTGACTCCACCAGCTCCCTGGGCAGCCTGTGCCAGTGTCTGACCACTCCTGCAGCAAAAGGCTGTTTTCCTAATCTCCAACCTAAAGCTCCCCTGGTGAAGCTTGAAGCCATTTCCTCTTACCCTGTCACTTACTAGGGAGCAGGGAGAAGAGCCCAACCTAGTTGAGTGGCCAGGGCTGGGTGCTAGGTTGGACTGGATGAGCTTGGAGGTCTCTCCCAGCCTGACTGATTCTATGATTCTATGAACTCCTCACCTCACTCCAGCCTCCTTTCAGGGAGCTGTAGAGAGCAATGAGGTCTCCTCTCAGCCTCCTTTTCTCCAGGCTAAGCAACCCAGTTCTCTCAGCTACTCCTCACATGACTCTCTTCAGCCCCTTCCCCAGCACCTTCTCTGGACATACTCCAGCACCTCAATGTCTTTCTTGGGATGAGAGGCCCAAAACTGAACCCAGGATTTGAGATGCAGCCTCACCAGTGCCCAGCACAGGGGCACATTCACTTCCCTGCTTCTGCTGGCCACACTATTCCTGATCCACCTGGGCACACTGCTGGCTCATCTTCAGCCCAGCTGTCAACCCCCAGGCAACTTTGCAGCCACTCTGTCCTGAGCCTAGAGTATTGCATGGGGTTGCTGTGCCCCAAGTGCAGCACCCAGCACTTGGTCTTGTTGATCCTCATGCAGCTGACCTCAGCCCATCACTCCAGCCTGTCCAGACCTCTTGCAGAGCCATCCTTCCCTCAAGCAATCAAGCCTCCCACCCAACTCAGTGCTGTGAGCCAAAGGAAAACAAGATGAAAGAGAGAGGTTATCTTAGTACACAAATATGTGAACTTGTATGCCAAGACAAAAGGATGAACTTTCTTAAGTTCAGTGGTTACTTGCACCACAAACAATGCAGTGCCAAAAATTAATTAGGCATCACATTATCTAATCACTAGAGAAAAGAAACCAAAACCCTAAAAGTTGAGAGCAACTTGTATCAATCCCTTGGAATGTGGTTTGCTATGTGGAGTATTTTAGGCATTAAGATGATTTATAGTGGCAAAAGTGCTGGGACCTCGTGAGATCCTCTCTGCAAGGCTGGGAAAGTGAAATGATTGCTGCAGAACACTTAAAGCATCTTGCAGATGGGGTTCTACAAGAAAGCTGGGGAGGGACTTTTTAGGCTGTCAGGTAGTGACAGGACTGGGGGGGATGGAACAAAGCTGGAAATGGGCAGATTCAGCCTGGATGTTAGGAGGATGTTCTTCAGCATGAAGGTAATAAAACCCTGGAATGGGTTGCCCAGGGAGGTGGTGGAAGCCTCATCCCTGGAGGAGTTTAAGGCCAGGCTGGATGAGGCTCTGGGCAGCCTGATCTAGTGTGAGGTGTCCCTGCCCTTGGCAGGGAGATTGGAGTAGATGATGTCTGAGGTCCCTTCCAACCTGAGCCATTCTATACATCTTTGATTTTATGCTTCACATTGGGGTATACTTATCCCTTTTCACCTAGCTGAGGATGTCCCTGCTGACTGCAGAGGAAGTTGGACTGGATGACCTTTGGAGGTCCCTTCCAACCCAGACCATTCTATGATTTCAGTATCTTAAGAGGGCTATGAGAAAGCTGGGGAGGGACTCTTTAGGCTGTCAGTGAGTGATAGGAGCGGGGGGAATAGAACAAAGATGGAAATGGGCAGATTCAGATTGGATGTTAGGAAGAAGTTGTTGAGCATGAGGGTGGTGAGAGCCTGGAAGGGGTTGCCCAGGGAGGTGGTGGAAGCCTCATCCCTGGAGGAGTTTAAGGCCAGGCTGGATGAGGCTGTGAGCTGCCTGATCTAGTGTGAGGTGTCTCTGCCCATGGCAGGGGGCTTGGAACTGGCTGATCCTTGTGGTCCCTTCCAGCCCTGACTGATTCTATGGTCTCTTCTCCTAGCATCAGGTGATAGAAGGAGAGGAAATGGCCTGAAATTGCATGAGAGCAGGCTGAGGGTGGGTATCAGGAAAAATGTCCTTCTGAGTGGAGTGTTCAGGCATTGGCACAGGCTGCCCAGGGAGGTGGTGGAGTCACCATCCAACCCTGACTGATTCTATGGTTCTGCAAAACTAATAAAAGAAAAAAAATACACAAAACAAAGGAAAAAAAAACAAAGCAGAAAGCAAAACCCAATACAAAAGCAGCAAGAAGCAGTCAGAGGTTTCTCCACCCAAGCCTTTCAAAAGGCACTGGGGCACTGCCAGGAGCTTGATTTAGAGAAAAGCCCTGGCACCCCGGGGTTACTAACAAGGAAACTCATCTTAATAGAAAGAAAATTAGTGTGGCCAAACACTACTCACTGTTTTGCTAATTTATGGGAATGTGCCTTCCATCACCCTGAGCATGCCAGACCCTTGCACTAATCTAACAGCCCAGTGGTTGAAAAGCAGGACAACTATTTTTAGCAAGGCAGCAACGGAGCGGAATGTTCGACAGCGCACGGGCAGAGGGCTCCTGCAGCATCCTCCCCCAAGGAGCATGCACAGAGCCAGCCCACAGCCACCAGCAGGGCCACAGCTTTGCCTCCCACACCAATTATATGTCATAGAAGCATTGAATGGTTTAGGTTGGAAGGGACCTCAAAGCTCAGCCAGTTCCAACACCCCTGTCATAGCCAGAGACACATCCCATTAGAACAGGTTGCTCAAGGTCTCATCCAATCTGGCTTTGAACACCTCCAGGCAGGCTGAGGAGCACAGAAGCACAGAATGGGATCAAAGATCCCATTCTGTGCTTCTGTGCTCCTCAGCCTGCCTGGGAAACCTGTGCCAGTGTCTCACCACCCTCACTGCAATCAACTTCTTCCTAACATCCAGTTTCAATCTCCCCTTTGCCAGTTCAAATCCATTCCTCCTACCATTCTACCACAGAATCATAGAATCAAGCAGGTTGAAGACACCTCCAGGTTCATCCAGTCCAACCTAGCACCCAGCCCCAGCCAATTAACCAGACCATGGCACTAAGTGTCTCATCCAGTCTTGTCTTGAACATCCTCCAGGCACAGTGACTCCACCACCTCCCTGGGCAGCCCATTCCAATGCCAATCACTCTCTGCCAACAACTTCCTCCTAACATCCAGCCTAGACCTCTCAGGATACTGATCCTATGGTTCCCACTCAGTTACTCAGGATAGCTCAAGTGTTATCCTTCCTGCATATTTAACCCATGTGAGCAACATGTCCCCTGTTCCTGTTGAACCATGGATCCCAGCACTGGGCACAGTATTCCAGATGTAGTCCATCGAGGGTTGAGCAGAGCAGGAGGAGAACCTCCCTTGACCTGCTAGACACACTCTTCTTAATATTAATACCCAGGATTAATGCACTGTGTACAGTTCTGGAGCCCCCAACACAAGAAGAAGGACATGGAACTGTTGGAGTGAGTTCAGAGGAGGCTACCAAGATGCTGAGAGGGCTGCAGCAGCTCTGCTCTGAAGACAGGCTGAGAGAGTTGGGGCTGTGCAGCCTGGAGAGGAGAAGGCTTCCAGGAGACCTTGGAGTGGCCTTCCAGGATCTGAAGGGGGCTACAGGAGGCTGGGGAGGGACTACTGACAAGGTCTGGTAATGACAGGACAAGAAGGAATGGGTTTGAAGTGGCAGAGGGGAGACTGAAACTGGATGCTAGGAAGTTGTTTGCAGTGAGGGTGGTGAGAAACTGGCACAGGTTGCCCAGGGAGGTTGTGGAGCACAGAATGGGATCAAGGTTTGTGCTCCACAACCTCCCTGGAGGTGTTCAGGACCAGGTTGGATGAGGCCTTGAGCAGCCTGTTCTAGTGAGAGGTGTCCCTGCCTATGGGAGGGGGTTGGAACTGGCTGAGCTTGAGATCCCTTCCAACCTAACCCATTCTGTGCTTCTATGATTCTCTTCTGGGCAGGCACTGGGACTGGTCTAGATGATTTCCACCCTTTCAACCTCCAGCATTCTGTGAATGTTTTTCCCTCCAGGCTTGACCTAAACTGTACATAAAATTCCCAAGACCTTCTCACATTATGGAAGACATCAACACAGACTGTAACAGTGATACCCTCCAAGTCAGGCAAGCTCCTTCCATGAAGCTATTTAAGAGCATTTTCATTACAAGGAGACAGCTAAAGAAACATTTCTTGGGATCCTGCTGCCAACAGCTATAAATAAAATCTGGTGCATCTGCCACGAGTAAAGGTAACAGATACAACTATGGAACAAAGCAGGGATTCATTCCTCCTAGTTGGTGTCTTTCTTACTATAAACTTAACCTATAATTTCCTCATTTGTAAGGGAAAATCAGAAGAAACAATTGGTGGAGCATGTTCAGAGAAGGGCAATGAAGCTGGGGAAGGGTCTGGAGAACAGGGCTGGGGAGGAGCAGCTGAGGGAGCTGGGGGTGGTTAGCCTGAAGAAGAGGAGGCTGAGGGGAGACCTCACTGCTCTCTACAGCTCCCTGAAAGGAGGTTGGATTGAGGTGGGGGCTGGGCTCTGCTCCCTGGTATCAGGTGATAGGATGAGAAGAAATGGCCTGGAACTGTGCAAGAGGAGGGTTAGGTTAGAGACAAGGGAAAATTTCCATACTGCCAGAGCGGTCAGGGATTGGCACAGGCTGCCCAGGGAGGTGGTGGAGTCCCCATCCCTGGAAGGGTTCAAGAGGTGTGTGACCACGGCACTTTGGGACATGGTTAAACAACCGTGGTGGTGGTGCCAGTTGGACTTGATGATCTTAGGAGTCCTTTGCAAGCCAAACAACCAACCCTACAGTTCTACCTGCCACTCACAACGACATGCAGCACAGTGCCAGGGGTGCCAACGCTGAACAAAACCATCAGCTGACTAACTTCTCAGTATCTGTAAGGGAAAAAAAAAACCTTAGGGAGAAATAAATCTGGCTGGTGTGAGGAACTTGTTAAACCCAACTCAAACACCTGTCAGCCAGCTGGGCTGCCTGTGTCACTGCTGAGCCATCTGCAGAGGCGCAGCCCGCGCCAGTTGCTTTACTTAGCGTGGCCTGGGAACAAGAATCCATTAGACAGAAAGTCAACAGAGGAATTAGCAGCACTTTGCTTTTTTTTTTCTTTTAGTGCCCTTCCACTTACTTGTTTGACTTCTTGTGTTTCTATTTTTGGGAGCCTCATGCCAGAGCAGCAGTGCTGACTGCTGATTAGACAAGACTTGGCTCGGCCTCAGTGTGTCACGTTGATTTAATCGATTCCCACTTCAAACAGCCAGGGTGAGGCTTAGGTGTTGAGAAATCCTGCCTGGCACTGCCAATTCAAACCAGAGAGCCAAGCAGTCTCTTTTGCTATACCTATGCAGGATGTTCCCATAGTTATCTATTGGTGTCCCATAGCTATCTGTGGTCCTGCTCTGGCAGGGGGAGCTGGACTCAAAGCATAGAATCATAGAATGGTTTAGGTTGGAAGGGAGCTCAAAGCTCAGCCAGTTCCAACCCTCTGCCATAGGCAGAGACAGCTCCCACTAGCACAGGTTGCTCAAGGCCTCATCCAACCTGGTCCTGAATAGCTTCAGGGAGGTTGTGGAGCACAGAAGCACCCAATGTGATCAAAGATCACACTCTGTGCTTCTGTGCTCCACAACCTCCCTGGGCAACCTGTGCCAGTGTCTCACCACCCTCACTGCAAACAACTTCTTACTAACAGCCAGTTTCAATCTCCCCTCTGCCAGTTTAAACCCATTCCTGCTCATCCTGTCATCACAAGAACAAGACCTTGTCAATAGTCCCTCCCCAGCCCTCCTGTAGCCCCCTTCAGATCCTGGAAGGCCAAGGTCTCCTGGTAGCCTTCTCTTCTCCAGGCTGCAGAGCTATACCTATGCAGGATGTTCCTGCTGGAACAAAAAAGCAGGTTTGGTGTCCCATAGCTATCTATGGTTCTGCTCTGGCAGGGGGAGTTGGACTGGAAGATCATAGAATGATTTAGGTTGAAAGGGACCTCAAAGCTCAGCCAGTTCTAACCTCATGCCATAGGCAGGGACATCTTCCACTAGAACAGGTTGCTCAAGGACTCATCCAGCCTGGTCCTGAACACCTCCAGGGAGGTTGTGGAGCACAGAAGCACCCAATGTGATCAAAGATCACTGGGCAACCTGTGCCAGTGTCTCACCACCCTCATAGTAAAGAACTCTGTCCTAAAGATCTGCAGAGGTCCCTCCCCAGCCATAGCTTCCTGTGATCCATGAAGAAGGAATTTATATGGGATTTGAGATCTAACACCTACATCACAATTTTGCAGAGGTTTTTTGGGGAAGAAATGCAACTGTTGAAATGTACACATATGCGCTGAATGGTTTGTAAGTAGTTGTATGAGAAATGAATCTGAGCTGGAAGAGAGGAGATTTAGACTGGAGGTTAGGGATAAATTCTTTGCAGTGAGGGTGGTGAGACACTGGAACAGGTTGCCTAAGGAGGCTGTGGATGCTCCCTCTCTGGAGGCATTCAAGGCCAGGTTGGATGAGGGCTTGAGCAACCTGGGCTAGCAGGAGGTGTCCCTGTCCATGGCAGAGGGGGTGGAATTAGATGATCTTTAAGGTCCCTTCCCACCCAAACCATTCCATACATATGTCAGACAGTTTTGCACAGGCAAATCTCTAGAAGTGACTGTCTGAAAATTTGAAAGTATTTGTTAAATTGACCTAGAAATGGTTCATTTCTCACCATAGTACTTTGAGTTCAAATCAAATTTGGGCAAATCAGCTGGATAGGAGGGACATTAGAAGATCTATAATGTCCCTTCCAACCTGAACCACTCTATCAATCTATGATGTAAAACTCCTCCAGCACAAAAGAGGCAAAGGAAAGTTAATAGCTAATAGGTTACAAGTCCCAGCAGCCAACAATACTCATGGAATCATAGAATCAAGCAGGCTGGAAGAGACCTCCAAGCTCATCCAGTCCAACCTAGCACCCAGCCCTGTCCAATTGACCAGACCATGGCACTAAGTGCCTCATCCAGCCCAACCTAGCACCCAGCCCTGGCCAATCGACCAGACTATGGCACTAAGTGCCTCATCCAGCCCAACCTAGCACCCAGCCCTGTCCAATCGACCAGACCATGGCACTAAGTGCCCCAGCCAGGCTTACCTCTCTAGCATTTCTACTATGTATAAATTTTCTTCTCCATGAAGCTAAACATTTATTTGTTTGTTTCAGCTCCTGCACTGCACTAGTAGTGCATGAAATGAAACATGCATCTACATGCAGTAGATGTTAGCTGGGGAGAAAACAACATCATGTACAAAGGAAAGACGGCACCAGGAGCTCTCCATAACGGCTCTAACTGCTTCATCAGATCTAACACCTAACATCTGTCAAAGGCCAATACCTAATCCCTCAAAAGAAGAGAAACAGAGCTTAGCAAAGTGTGTCAGCCAAGCTGCCCAGTGCTGCAAGGCAGTGAGAAAATTCCTTCCTCCTCAAACAGTCCATCTCCTGCCACACTCTGCTGCCAACTCCTACGGATGCTAAGCCTTGCGCTGAGCATTTATCCCCAAGCCTAACTTCTGGGATCTGAGTCTCCGAAGCCACAGCCTCTGGCCCTCACAACTGAAGGCACAACACAACACAGTTAGGGGAGGAAGCACAGAAAGTGGCAATAACAATAAAAAAGCCAATCTCTGTGCCACGGAAAAGCCTCACAGAAAGAAGCCCATAAATATCGTCTACCAACAATGGAAGAAGCCTCCTCAAGCCTTCCCCCGCCCTTGCCAGGGCTGTAAGGTCCTGAGTGAGGCGTTTGGAGCCCAGTTAAGAGTCTCCGAGCCAGGCTGTCTCCCAGCTGGTGTATCCATGGCTCTCTGATTAAGGAACAAAGAGCTGCATTTAATGACTGCCTTGGTTAACGACTGCATTCTTGTTGACTTCCCCGTTACATAAGTCGCTAACAAAAGCCTGCCCTGCGTGGCACTCTGCCAGCCTCGGGTTTGCTCCCAGCAGCCCAGACCCCTAGAAAATGGAGGGTGACCTCTGGTTCCTTTGGCCACACCTCACATCACAATAGGGGCTGCTGCATGCCAGTTCCACTGCAAGCCCCGGAGGGTAGAGCCCTTCCACCCCCGCTCTTGTCTCAGTGTCACTTGCCTGAAGGAGCCCCTGGCATTGATGCCAAGCATTAGTGTCTGCCTCCCCAGACACATCTGCACGTTTGTTCTGCTGAGGTGTACGAATCTGCTTTGGTGGGAAAGCACAAGAGAGGAGACTCACAGAACCACAGAACTTTAGAGGTTGGGCAGGACTTCCAGAGATGGAGCCCAACCTCTCTGCCAAGGCAGGACAGCCTAGGCCAGTTTGCACAGGAGCACATCCAGGTGGGGTTTGAAAGGCTCCAGAGAAGGAGACTCCACAGCCTCTCTGGGCAGCCTGCTGCAGGGCTCTGGCACTTCTAAAGAAGTTTCTCCTCCTGTTGAGGTGAAGCCTTCTGTGTTCCAGTTTGTATCCACTGCTCCTTGTCTTATTGCTGCTGCCCAGCAAGAAGAGCTTGGCCCCAGGCACTTGACCCTCACCCCTCAGATATTTATAGACACTGATCAGATCCTCTCTCAGCCTTCTCTTCTCCAGACTAACCAGCCCCAGGGCTCTCAGTCTCTCTTCTTAAGGGAGATGCTCAAGTCCCCCAGTCACCCTTGTGGCTCTCTGTTGGACTCTCTCCAGCAGGTCCCTGTGTCTCTTGAAGTGGGGAGCCCAAAACTAGACACAGTATTGCAGCTGTGGTCTCACCAGGGCAGAGTAAAGAGGAGGGAGAACCTCCCTGGATCTGCTGCCCATGCTCTCTCTTACTGCACCCCAGGACCAAGGTAACTTGATTCCACAGAGCTTTCTCTCGAGCACCAAACTGAGCTCCTCTCCTTTCAGCTTCAGGAACTGAAAAACCAGAGAGGCTCAGCAGTTCCTGGAGCTGAGAAGGGCAAAGAATCACCTAATAAGGCAAAAATAAGTCAGCAGAGCAGACAGCTCTCTGGAATCAAATTTATGATCAAAGGCTGTTCAAAACACTTCCTTGTAGCGCTAAGGAGGGAGCGAGCGAGAGCTAGACGTGCTGAAGCAATGAGCTCTGCAAAAGAGGATGGGCTGAAGGGGATTTGCCCAGGAAGGCTTTTCAGAGAGCAAATTTATCCATCAGAAAGCTGTTGAGAGCTGCTCTGTTCGCATGCATTCGCCTCTTAATTGCACACAAAGATATGACTGGAAACAGAACCAAAGCCCAAGATGAAATCCGTAGCTTTAATAGATGGCATCCAACTGCCTGCTTTAGCTGCCAGCAACTCACAGCTTTACACTTAGTGGTAATAAAGTTGCCCAATTAGAAAATTACTGGGGTGGTTTGGGGTTTTTGTTGTTGTTTTGGGTTGGGTTTTCCTTTTATTGAGGTTAATCTATTTAGTCTAAACCCATAAAATATTAATCATTTTAAAAGTCTATCCTTTTAAAATCCCCTCTTAGAAATCTTGGGTTGCTGTTTTACCTTCTCACAGCTCACAGTTCTCCTGCTCTGCAAAGCTTTCTGGTGTCAAACAGTTGTTTTTTTTTCCCTTGCCTTTATATTAGCCCAGAGAACAGGAGCCTGTCAAATAATGTTTCCTATTTTCCTTCCTATATTCTTTTCTATCTCTGCTGGAGACTCCAGAGTAAAGCAGTACCAGGATTTTCCAGCCATGCATAAGCTGCACAATTGCTGTCCATCCCTGGCCTGAAAAGACAAATTTGATTAGCCATGGCAGGAGGTCAGAAAGTGGATAGCACTGAACAAAAGACAGCCCAAGTAAGGAAGATGGCTTTGGAGCAGTACCTATCCAGCACCACGTGCCATTTGGGAAGCTTTTTCAGAGGTGGCTGAGGAGCTGCCTTGGAATTGCACTGAGCCCTGTCAAGGATCAGCAGAGCAGATGAAATGTGGAAGGCACAGAGCTCAGAGATCTTCTGAGACAGCTGCAAGGAAAAGAGTGCATCACTGTCGGCTCAACACCACTGTCTGCTCAGCTCCGTGTGCTTGCATGGGTGATTGATGTTCCAGGAGCAGATGCTGAACTGGCAGCACCAGCCACATATCCATGGCTCTTCTGCAAAGTCAAATATGCCTTGGAAAGTGCCAGACAGGGTCTAGCTGGAGTAGTGGGGAAAGCAGGTCAGGGATCTCCAGGCTGACACAAGGCGATCCTGAAGCGCTGTCTGAACGTGGTTCCTGTCGGCGCATTCGATGACATAGCTGGCCCTGAACACCTGACCCCAGAGTAACTCAGTATGGAGCTGGGGCTTAAAAGCATCTCTGACAGCAAATCCGAAGTCACATGCTGCAGCAGCATGCCAGTTCCTTAGTTTTAATTCTAAATTAATGAGTCTGTGTAATTAAATCACATTGGGAAACAAAGCACTGAGCATTTCCAAGCCGCCTTTGAGACTGAGCTGCTGAATTCCATTTCCCCTTTAATAAATGATCTTAAAAGGCAGCACTTCTCAAACCCATTTTCTAGGTGCCACTAAGGGCAAGGGGAGCTCTTTCCAGCAGGCAGAGCATGAAGGAAGTGTTAACCTGTCACTTGGATGCAGCACACATACCACAAATGGTATCTATATCGTGTTTTGGCCACCCTTTTACTAATCATTTCCTTACTTGTACCAAATATAAAAGCAGAACTCAAGTAGAAAAGGGGAATCAAGTTCAACATGGATAAAATCACCAGGGTTAGGCTTCAGAGCCTGTTAAAAGTTCAGCAAGGGTAAGTGTGGAGCCCTGCACCTGGGCAGGAATAATCTCCTCACCAGTACAGGTGAGGGATTGAACTGATGGAAAGCAGCTCCATGGAGAAGGACCTCAGAGTCCTGGTGGACGCTCAGTTCTCCATGGAACACCAATGTGCCCTTGTGGCCACGACGGCAAATGGGATCCTGGTGTGCATTAAGAGGTGAGCAGGTCAAGGGAGGTTCTCTTTCCTCTCTACTCTGCCTGGCTGAAGCCTCACCTGGCACACTGAGTCCAGGTCAAGAAAGAAAGGGAGCTACTGGAAAGTCAAGCAGAGGGCTGAGAGGATGGCTAAGGGACAGGAACATCTGTCTGATGAGGAAAGGCTGAAAGCCCTGAGGCTACCCAGTCTGGAGGAGAGGAGGCTGAGAGGAGATCTTATCACTGTCTACAGATATCTCTAGGGTGGCTGTCAGGAGATGGAACCAGTCTCCTTTCAGTGATACCTAGAGACAGGGTGAGGGGCAATGGACATAAACTCAATCACAGGAAATTTCACTTCAATGCCAGGAGAAAACTTTACTGTCAGGGTGCTGGAGCCCTGAAACAGGCTGCCCAGGGAGGCTGTGCAGTCTCCTTCTCTGAAGGCTTTCAAACCCCACCTGGATGTCTTCCTGTGTGATCTGCCCTGAGTGATCCTGCTTTGGCAGGGGGGTTGGACTCAATCTGCAGAGGTCCCTCCCAATCCCCACCATCCTGGGAGTCTATGAAAACTGAAGGCAGAGCCCTGGTAACAGGCTTGAGAAAACTGAAGTTCCACATAAGTGCCTCACACAGTGAAAGGAGAGCTACCATGAACAGCATTGTGCACTCCAGTCCTGTTACCTCCTAGCTCACATAATACGAGTTCAGGTACACACTGCTGGGCCATCAGAAGAGCAGATTTAGATAGGATATTAACAACAAGTTCTTACTTGTGGAACACTGGAACAGGTTGCCCAAGGAGGTAGTTGATGCCCCATCCCTGGAGATATTCAAGGTGAGGCTCAACAAGACTCTGGACAACCTAATCCAGCTGAGGGTGTCCCTGCTGACTGCAGAAGGGATTGGACTGGATGACATTTGGAAGTCCCTTTCAACCCAGACCATGCTATGATTCTGTGACCATCACTGGCACATGCAAAATGAAGGAACAGTCCTTTAACAGACATCTACTGCACAGCTTCACATAAACCCAGCCTGCTTTTCATGCCTCTTGAAGTACAAACAGCACTCGTGTGCTCGGTAGAGCTCTCAAAATGTACAGTTGGGGTTTGGTTTTCCTCTCTCTAGCCTGGCTTTGAACATAAATCTTCAGTTGTGTAGTGATAAACACTGTTTTTGTTCTCATAAGCATTTCTCTCTCCTTTCACTCTGTCTAAACTGTTTATTTTACTAGCACACACTGTGGGAGCCCCCCCAGAGTGGAGTAGCAAATGCAGAGCACGTTGAGTTTTTCACTGCTTCTTCAAGCTTACTGTGCAAGCCCAGCTACTTCAGAGAGCTTACTCAGTGTAGTTAATATTTTAGGATGCCTGACTGCAAAAGAAAAACTTCAGTGCAGAAAACCACAGCAGCAAAGCCAAAGCACTGCAAAAATGTAGTGCAGAGAATGGCAAGGGCAAAGCGAAGCCTTTGGGAAGCGTTAGAAGTGAAGGGTGCCACAAGTGTGCCACAAAAGGCAGTTAAGAAACATAATTGTGGCATCTTCATCACTGACTTCGTGGTAAAAAAGAGGTCAGGAGGAGGAGGAATCATAGAATCAAGCAGGCTGGAAGAGACCTCCAAGCTCAGCCAGCCCAACCTAGCACCCAGCCCTGCCCAACCAACCAGACCATGGCACAAAGTGCCCCAGCCAGGCTTGGCTGCAACACCTCCAGCCACACAGACTCCACCACCTCCCTGGGCAGCCCATTCCAATGCCAATCACTCTCTCTGACAACAACTTCCTCCTAACATCCAGCCTAGACCTGCCCTGGCACAACTGCAGGAGCCCAGAACTGGACACAGCACTGCAGGGGTGGCCTGAGCAGTGCTGAGCACAGGGGCACAAGAACCTCCCTTGTCCTGCTGCCCACACTGCTCCTGAGCCAGCCCAGGATGCCATTGGCTCTGCTGCCCACCTGGGCACTGCTGCCTCAGCTTCAGCTCCTCTCTGCCAGCACCCCCAGCTCCCTCTCTGCCTGGCTGCTCTCAGCCACTCTGGCCCCAGCCTGTAGTGCTGCTTGGGGTTGTTGTGGCCAAAGTGCAGAACCCTGCCCTTGGCCTTGTTCAATCTCATCCCAGGACTTGGGGGTGTCAGTTGGTGCCAAAGTGCCCAGCAGCCAGCACTGGTCACAGCCCAGAGGCAGCTGTGTACTGGCTGCAGCCAGAGCAGGGAGAGCAGCAGCACAAGGAGGGGATTCTGCCCTTCTGCTCTGCTTAGACCTCACCTGCAGCACTGCCTCCAGCTCTGGGAGCCCACAGCATAAGTGGGACATGGAACTGCTGGTCCAGAGGAGGCCACAAAATGATCAGAGATCTGCAGAACCTCCCCTGTGGGAGACAGGCTGAGAGAGTTGGGGCTGCTCAGAAGAGAAGGCTCCAAGGAGCTATTCCAGATTTGGGTTTCTTAATATTATGAAAAGACTTTTTCTTCCTTCTTGACCACTACATTCTGCAAAGCAGAGCTGATGTAGTCAGAAGTGCAAATCAGAAGGCTTCCTAAACTGCTTTTGTCTGTTCCTCTTTATCCAAACCTCAATAGTATTTGTGGTCATTGAACGGTTTAGGTTGGAAAGGACCTCAAAGCTCAGCCAGTTCCAACCCTCTGCCATAGGCAGGGACACCTCCCACTAGAACAGGTCACTCAAGGTCTCATTCAACCTGCTCCTGAACACCTCCAGGGTGGTTGTGGAGCACAGAAGCACAGAATGTGATCAAAGATCACATTCTGTGCTTCTGTGCTCCACAACCTCCCTGGCCAACCTGTGCCAGTGTCTCACCACCCTCACTGTAAAGAATTTCTTCTTCATCTCCAGTTTAAATCTTCTCTCCTCAAGATTCAGTTCCACTCAGCACTGCACCACTGTGCACAGAAATGACAGCTGAGGCTAGCAGAAGCTGGGTGGAAGGATCTCCTTTTTTTTCACCTAGCTGCACATGCACAAAACCCTTTCTTTGCCCTCCCTCCATCCTCCTTTTTCTGTTTTGTTTTCACACAGCCTTTGGGTTTGCCACTTTCAGATTCCACAGTAGTTGATTTTTAATTGGAAACAATCCTGTGGCTTTTCTGCAGTCAGAATTCAAAGAGCTCCAAGGTTCAAGAAGGTTTTTGGTATTAAATAGAATCACAGACTCAAGCAGGTTGGAAGAGACCTCCAAGCTCATCCAGTCCAATCTAGCACCCAGCCCCAGCCAATCAATTATGATAGGACTGTGGAGCCTTACATAGACTAACAGGAGTTTGGGGATTTGGCCTGACTGGGAATCTGTGAGGTGCTAAGCAAAAGAAACCCAAACAGTATTAACCATGGAAACTGTGAGAATAACTTGTACTGGAAAAAACCCAACACAATGTGGTCATTTTAAAGGAAGATAACATCAGAGAAAGAGCTACAGAAAGAGAGCCATGGGAAAAATCAGCTTCTATTTGACATCCAGCTGGCAGGCTGGCACCAGTGGTGTGCCCCAAGGATCAGTGCTGGGCACAGTCCTGTGCAATCTCTTTATTGATGATCTGGACCAGGGGATTGAGTCCAGCGTCAGTCAGTTTGCAGATGACACCAAGCTAGGAGCAGTTGTGGAGCTGTTGGAGGGTAGCAGAGCCCTGCAGAGGGACCTGGCCAGGCTGCATGGGTGGGCAGAGGCCAAGGGGATGAGACTGAACAAGGCCAAGGGCAGGGTTCTGTACTTTGGCCACAACAACCCCAAGCAGCACTACAGGCTGGGGCCAGAGTGGCTGAGAGCAGCCAGGCAGAGAGGGAGCTGGGGGTGCTGGCAGAGAGGAGCTGCAGAGGAGGCAGCAGTCTAAACTTTCCTCCTGTTCTGTTAGGTAGGAGAAGAGGCTGACCTCCACCTTGCTACAATCTCCTTTCAGGAAGCTGTAGAGAGCTATGAGATCTCCTCTCAGCCTCCTCTTCCCCAGGCTGAACACCACCAGCTCCCTAGTATAGGACTGGAATGGTCCTTAGATAGCTCTGTCCCAAAAGCAGACCAAAGCCCTGTGTGCACCAACAGCAGGCAGCCAGGGGCAGGAGGAGAGAGAAAGCAGCAGGCCTGGCCCCTGGGTACCTTATCTAATCACCCAGAGAGTGCCTCTCTTATCTCTGCACACTCTGTTCCCTTGTACCACTTGGCAGCGTTTTAGCAGAGCAGAGCTCCTCTGTCCCGACCAGCAGAGGGTTTTACAGAGGGCAGAGGCTAAAATTACCCAGAGCCTGCCACACGCCAGGAAGCCCTTAGCACCTCTGGCTTTCTGGCCAGTCAGCAGAGCTATGCTGCACTCCTCTGCCACTGCCTGCAGGCAGGCTCCCTGCCCTGAAGACAATTCCAGGCACATCCAGTTCGGCTTCTGTCTTTACTCTGCACCCGTGAAACCCCACCTGGACTGTCCCAGGATCATCCCTGTCATGGTGACCCTTGAGCTAGCCCTTAGGAGCCCTCCTTCTCCTCACCTCTGCCATGGCTCAGAGCAAGCAGCCTGTGACAGAGCACTGCAAGAGACACAGCTGGGGCAGCCAAGGCATGCACACTGCCTTGGCTCTTCAGCCAAACGGGCACAGCCAAAAAGCTTCAGGGTGAGCAAAGAGTGGGAGCTCTGGATGAAGGAACAGGGAAGTCTGCCCTCTAGAAGGGAGGCAGAATGGGTCTGGAGTACTGCATCCAGTTCTGGGGCCTCTGGGACAAGATGTGCTGGAAGGTGTCCAGAGAAGGGCCACGAGGATGAGCAGGAGGCTGGAGCTGCTCTGCTGTGAGGAGAGACTGAGGCAGTTGGGGCTGTTCAGTGTGGAGAGGAGAAGGCTCCCAGGTGACCTTCTTGTGGCCTTGCAGGATCTGAAGGGGGCTACAAAAAAGCTGGGGAGGGACTTCTTAGGCTGTCAGGGAGTGACAGGACTGGGGGGAATGGAGCAAAGCTGGAGGTGGGGAGAGTCAGACTGGATGTTAGGAAGTTCTTCAGCACGAGGGTCATGAGAGCCTGGAAGGGGTTGCTCAGGGAGGTGGTGGAAGCCTCATGGCTGGAGGTGTTTAAGGCCAGGCTGGCTGAGGCTGTGGGCAGCCTGATCTAGTGTGAGGTGTCCCTGCCCATGGCAGGGGGGTTGGAACTGGCTGCTCCTTGTGGTCCCTTCCAACCCTGATTCTGTGATTATATTATTCTTATGAGGAATGCCTGAGGGAACTTGGGTTGTTTAATCTGCAGAAGAGGAGGCTGAGGGAAGACTTCAACATCCTGGAAAACTACTTCAAATAAGGCTAGAGTGAGGTGTGGGTTGGTCCCTTCTCACATGTGACAAGTGGCAGGACAAGAGGAAATGGCCTTAAGTTGTGCCAGGGGAGCATCAAGGGTGGATACTGAAATCACAGATTCATAGAAGTGTTTGCATTGGAAAAGCCCTCTAAGATCACCCAGTCCAACCACCAACCCATCCCCACCATGGTCCTTAAGCCCTGTCCCATAGTGCCATGGCCACACATTTCTTAAACACCTCCAGGGATGGGGACTCCACCACCTCCCTGGGCAGCCTGTGCCAGTCCCTGACCACTCATCTCCAACCCAACCCTCCCCTGGCACAATTTCAGGCCACTTCATCTCCATCTACCACCTGATACTAGGGAGAAGAGCCCAACTCCCCCCTCACTGCCACCTCCTTTCAGGGAGCTGTGGAAAGCAGTGAGGTTGTTGTGGGTGCTTCCCTTTATTCCAGTCAGCTAATGTGGAGCAATGAGTGCTTCAGACTGGCAATGCTTGTGCTTTGGAAAGAGGAAACCTGAGGAGGAGATGATTTAATTCAGAGTTCACCTTTCCCTTCTCTTTAGACAGACAAAAGTCAGTGTGGACTGGGAGAAACTAGAACTAGAGAAGGGTTTGAAGTCTCCAGTGGGATTGCTTTGTTGAATCAAGGTCATTTGGGAAAAGAAGAAAGGGCCTTACATAGAGTCAGGTGGACCTGGGTTACCAGAGGAATGACAGAAGGAAGAGAAGGAAAGGAAGAACCAAACTCATTAAGCTTGGAAAAGTTCTCTAGGATCATCAACTCCAACCAGCAAGACAAAGAGGCAGAAAGAGCAGAGCCCTCAGTGAGTACTTTTCCCTTAAAGTCCTACAAATACTTCCCTAATGGAACAGTACAGTGCAGCAATGTGACTCTAGGTATCCTAAAATAGTCCTTTCAATGTCTTTTTCCTTAAGTAACATTTAAATGAACCAAGTTCACTTGCCCAGCAATTAATTTCCCACCAAGTGCACCAACAGGCACTTTTAATGCTTGACTTTTTGCTCCCTGCTGTAGTTACAGCATTAACCAGTGACCTACTGACAGAGCCTTGGCATGGTTTGTGGTTACATCACCATATTGACTGTTTGTGGAGGTCCATTAAGAAATCTTTCACGGGCACTAAGTCTCCTTAAATAAGAAGAAGGTAACACAGAGTGACTTCAAGACAAGAACAGTTTCTATTTTCAGTGTTTATCACCCAATCACACAATGGGTTGGGTTGGAAAGGACCTCCAAAGGTCATCCAGTCCAAGCCCCTCTGTACTCAGCAGGGACATCTTCCACTCAAGCAGGTTGCCCACAGCCCTGTTCAGCCTCCAGGGATGGGACCTCAACCACCTCCCTGGGCAACCTGTTGCAGTGTTCCTCCACCCTCATGGTGCAGAACTTGTTCCTCACATGCAATCTCCATCTGCTCTGCTCTAGTTTGAAGCCATTGTCCTCATCCTGTCCCTACAGGCCTTTGCACACAGTCTCTTTCCATCCTTCAGGTAGTCCCTTCAGGTACTGACAGGCTGCTATCAGGTCTCCCTGGAACCTTCTCCAGGCTGAACTCCCTCAACCTGTCCTCATAGCAGAGGTGCTTCAACCCCCTGATCATTTTTCTGGCCCTTCTCTGGACCTGCTCCACCATGTCTATGTCCTTCCTTGATTCCTAATGTCCTAACTAAACCTACCCAGGGGCAACTTGAGGCCATTCCCTCTTGTTCTTTCACCATTTACATGTGAGAAGAGACCAGCACCAACCCCTCCACAGCCTCCTTTCAGTTAGCTGTAGATCTCCTCTCAGTCTCCTCTTTTTACACTAACCATCCCCAGCTCCTTCAGTTGCTTTACATCAGATTAACTCTCCAGGCCCTTCCTTGCCCTCCTCTGCACTGGCTCCAGCACCTCCACAACTCTTCTGCATTGATGTGCCCAAAACTGAACACAACACCTGAGGTGTACAAGGGGACAATCGGAATAGAATCATAGAATCAAGGAGGTTGGCAGAGAGCTCCAAGCTCAGCCAGCCCAACCTAGCACCCAGCCCTGCCCAACCAACCAGACCATGGCACTAAGTGCCCCAGCCAGGCTTGGCTGCAACACCTCCAGCCACACAGACTCCACCACCTCCCTGGGCAGCCCATTCCAGTGCCAATCACTCTCTCTGACAACAACTTCCTAACAACATCCAGCCTAGACCTGCCCTGGCACAGCTGCAGACTGTGTCCCCTTGTTCTGTTGCTGCTTGCCTGGCAGCAGAGCCCAACCCCACCTGGCTACAGCCTCCCTGCAGGCTGCTGCAGACAGCAATGAGCTCTGCCTTGAGGCTCCTCTTCTGCAGGCTGCACCCCCCCAGCTCCCTCAGCCTCTCCTCATAGGGTTTGTGATCCTGCTCCCACTGGCCACAGTATTCTAACCCAAGCCAGGATGCCACTGGCTTTCTTGGCCACCTGAGCACACTGCTGGCTCATATTCAGCTGCCTCAGGTCCCTTCCTGCTAGACAGCTTCCCAGCCACACTGCCCCAAGCCTGCAGCAGAAGTAAAGACCAAGCAATAAAGCACTGATGCTGTGTACAGGGAGAGTCATGTAAGGAGCAACAGCATCCAAAGCTGAAGTTTTGAAAGAGAGAATTGAAGTGACATTGTTACCTTTTCCCCTTTATCTCCTTTCTGGCCTGGCAAACCAGCTGCTCCTGGCAGCCCTGCTTCTCCCTGATGGGCAAAGAAGGAAAGAAACAGAAGGAACAAATAAGTAGATCCAGAAGATGCATTTGGTTTAGTTTCCCTGTCTTTATCACACAGGTCTAATGAAAACATGACACCTAATAAAATGTGAGTCATAAATCTGTTCAATATAAAGACAGAGAAAAAATAACAATAGTACAATAACAACATGTAATAACAATAATAATAGTAGTAGTAATACTAGTAGTAGAAGTAATAGTACTGATAATAATAGAAGTAATAATAATGAAATGGAAATCATCAACAAATAATTGTACAGAATAAATCCTTGATTTTCAAAGGAGGAAATCAGTAAAATTAGCAGATCCAGAATATGTAT
Source organism: Pogoniulus pusillus (assembly GCF_015220805.1). NCBI lineage: Eukaryota > Metazoa > Chordata > Aves > Piciformes > Lybiidae > Pogoniulus > Pogoniulus pusillus. Next base: position 1,737,221 of record NC_087288.1, on the reverse strand, counting down.
TTGGTTTGGTTTCCTTGTCTTTATCACAGAAGTCTAACCAAAAGAAAAGGATAAGTAATAAAATAGACATAATAAATACATTAAAAATAAAGAAATGGAAATAATAACAAAATGAGAAAGCAATACAAAGAATTGAGTTGTTATTGTGGCTGTTATTTATAATAACAATAATAATAGCAATAATAGCTAAGCAATAATAGGACTAATAATAAATAATAGAAATATAGTACCAATACTACTACCACGACTACTTTTACTACTAATATCATCAAATAATTGCACAGAATGAATCCCTGATTTTGAAAGGAGGAAATCAACAAAATTCACAAATAAGTAGATCCAGAATATGTATTTGGTTTGGTTTCCTTGGTTTTATCCCAACCAAAAAAAAGGATACATTACAAAATAGACATAAGAAATAGATGAAAAATCAAGAAACAGAAATAATAGCAACATAAGAAAGCAATAAAAACAACCTAAACAGTAATAGTAATAATTAAAAGCATAATTAATAAGAATAGAAATGTAATAAGAAAACCAACAGCCTGATAGTAATAATAACAACAGAAGAAGAAGGGGGAAGGGGGAGAAGGGGGAAGGGGGAGAAGGGGGAAGGGGGAGAAGGGGGAAGGGGGAGAAGGGGGAAGGGGGAGAAGGGGGAAGGGGGAGAAGGGGGAAGGGGGAGAAGGGGGAAGGGGGAGAAGGGGGAAGGGGGAGAAGGGGGAGAAGGGGGAAGGGGGAGAAGGGGGAAGGGGGAGAAGGGGGAAGGGGGAGAAGGGGGAAGGGGGAGAAGAGGGAAGGGGAGAAGAGGGAAGGGGGAGAAGGGGGAAGGGGGAGAAGGGGGAAGGGGGAGAAGAGGGAAGGGGGAGAAGAGGGAGAAGGGGGAAGGGGGAGAAGGGGGAAGGGGGAGAAGGGGGAAGGGGGAGAAGGGGGAAGGGGGAGAAGAGGGAAGGGGGAGAAGAGGGAAGGGGGAGAAGGGGGAAGGGGGAGAAGGGGGAAGGGGGAGAAGAGGGAAGGGGGAGAAGAGGGAAGGGGGAGAAGAGGGAAGGGGGAGAAGGGGGAAGGGGGAGAAGGGGGAAGGGGGAGAAGGGGGAGAAGGGGGGAAGGGGGAAGAAGAAGAAGAAGGGGGAAGAAGAAGAAGAAGGGGGAAGAAGAAGAAGAAGGGGGAAGAAGAAGAAGAAGGGGGAAGAAGAAGAAGAAGGGGGAAGAAGAAGAAGAAGGGGGAAGAAGAAGAAGGGGAAGAAGAAGAAGAAGGGGAAGAAGAAGAAGAAGGGGAAGAAGAAGAAGAAGGGGAAGAAGAAGAAGAAGGGGAGAAGAAGAAGAAGAAGGGGAAGAAGAAGAAGAAGGGGAAGAAGAAGAAGAAGGGGAAGAAGAAGAAGAAGGGGAAGAAGAAGAAGAAGGGGAAGAAGAAGAAGAAGGGGGAAGAAGAAGAAGGGGGAAGAAGAAGAAGGGGGAAAAAGAAGAAGGGGGAAAAAGAAGAAGGGGGAAGAAGAGGGAGAAAGGAGGAGAAGGAGGAGAAGATTAAAATGAAAATAATAAGAACAAGAAAAAAATAAAAATAAATCCTTGCTTTTCAAATACAGAAATAAACAAAATCAACAAATAAGCAGATCCCAAATCTGTCTTTGGTTTGGGTTTGCTTGTCCTCATCACAAAAGTCTAACCAAAAGAATGATGCATAATAAAATCTACTCAATAGATATAATAGAATTAGAGAGACATAATAAAATCAATGAGAAACAACATATAATAACTAATAAATAACAATAATAACTAATAAATGTCAATAATAAACAATAATAACTCATACATCATACTACATTAAATATCAATTGTGTATAATAAAATCAATTCTTCAGAAGAAGAACATTTTTTACAAGCATTAATGTAGAAGATAATTTACTCTGCAGTAAAATCATCTCCTCTGACAGCTAAATCTGTTCAACATCTTTGACTCCAGATCTTTCTCCTCACATTTGAATTCAAACCATGAACATTTGCACAGCTCTGCAGCTCTCTTAACTAAACCTGAAGCATCCTGTTCCTTAACTGAGAAATATCATTTCAGGATACCACAGGCAGATGCTTTTCATCACTGATCAAACCCAGCTCCAAAGCAGGATGAAAATCCCATACCTTGTTTGGGAAGCAGAGGCATTTCTCTCTGGGTGCTTCCTGCAGGTGCATTTTGCTGTTGTCACCAGTCACTGGTGAGGAAGTTGTAGCAAGGAACCTCTCCTCACGTGAGCACTGGAGTGGAAAGAAGATTTGCTGCTCACTAAGAACCACAGAATCAGAATGGTTTGGGTTGATAGGGACCTCCAAAGCTCATCCAGTCCAACCCCCTCTGCACTCAGCAGGGACATCCTCCACTAGATCAGGTTGCCCACAACCCTGTCCAGCCTCACCTTGAGTATCTTCAGGGATGGGGCCTCAATCACCTCCCTGGGCAACCTGTTGCAGTGTTACACTACCCTCCTGGTGCAGAACTTGTTCCTCACATCCCATCTCAGTCTGCTCTGCTCTCATTTCAAACCATTGTCCTCATCCTGTCCCTGCAGGCCTTTGCAAACAGTCCTTCTGCAGCCTGCTTGTAGCCCCCTTCAAGTACTGTCAGGCTGCTGTTAGGTCTCTCTGGAGCCTTCTCTTCTCCAGGCTGAACACCTCCAGCTCCCTCAGCCTGTGCCTGTAGCAGAGCTGCTCCAACCCCTTGAGCATTTTCATGGCCCTCCTCTGGACCTGCTCCATCAGGTCCATGTCCTTCCTGTGCTGGGAGTTCCAGAGCTGGATGCAGTACTCCAGGCGAGGTCTCAGCAGAGCAAAGTGGCAGAACCTCTTCTCTCCATCTCTGCCCACACTGCTTTTGATGCAGCCCAGGCTGCCCTTGGCTTTCTGGGCTGCAAGCTCACACTGTCTACTCACATCCAGCTTCTCACCCACCAGCCCTTTCCTCAGGCCTGCTTTCTATCACCTCATCCCCCAGCCTGCAGAGAAAGCAAGGATTGTTCCTGCACTTGCTCTTGAACATCATATGGTTCTCCTGGGCCACCTCTCCAGCTTGTCGAGATCCCTCTGGATGACCTCCTGTCCCCCTGGTGTATGGACAGCAAGACTCAGGTTGAAAAGCTGCTGGGTAATGTTTTGGTTAGTGTCAGGCTTGGCTGCAGTGATCACAATAGTGTGGAGTTTGGGATACAGATGAGCACACTGCAGGTCAGATCCAAGTCAAAGGTTTTACACTTTAGAATAGGAAACTTCACCTTGATCAGGGCTCAACTTGAAAGGATCCCTTGGGCAGCTTCCATGGAAAGTAAAGGAGCTAGTGAGTGATGGGAATTCTTCCAGAACACTCTCCTACACATACACAACCTGCTCATCTCCTCTGAGAGCAAGGGAAGTAGGGGGAGTAAGAGACCCCCTGGCTTAACCGTGAGAAGGCTCCGAGGGGACCTCAGAGATGCCTTCCAATACCTGAAAGGATCCTGCAGGAAGGCTGCAGAGGGACTTTTCATGAGGGTGTCTAGCAATAAAACAGGGGGGAATGGGTTGAAGGTGAGGGAGAGCAGGGTTAAAGTGCATCTTAGGAAGAAGGCCACCCAGGGAGGTTGTGAATGTCTCCTCCCTGGGGATATTCAAGTTCAGGTTGGGTTGAGACCTTGAGCAGCCAAGTCTAGTTGAGAAATTGGAGTAGATGATCTCTGAGGTCCCTTCCAACCTAAGCCATTCTATGACTCTAACAAACAACTTACCAAGTCTGAGGATATCTCACAACATGAATCTTCCACTGCAAGGCTGGGATTGCAGTAAACAGTTAAGTGGTGAAGTTCAATCTAGCAAGAGACAGAGAGAGAGGTGGAGGTGAGACATGTAAAACCCTGTGCTAGGGCATGCAGTTTCTTATCTTGGCTTAATAAACTTTTCCCTCTGAAGCACTGCATGTTTCTGAGCTGCTAAGAGACAAGACAAATCCAACTCAACTCTTCACTTAAGGAACATGCAGCAGCCTACTGCTTTGAGGTAAATGGCAATGGGAGTTGAATTTATCTCCCTCTGTTCTGTTCCTGAGATGTCACACAGGCATTTTATCCCTCTGGACACCCTCTGCAAATCTTGCCAGGAACATCATTTTCTTCTGCAGAGACTTCAAGTAAAGGTTTGATAAGCTCACTCTGACATTCATCTTCTATCACTGTGGGTAGAGCTTTGTGTGGACCTTGCCACTCAATTACTCCAAGAGCAGAAAGCACAAATCCTGCAGATAAAGCTTCTGTTTCAGAGATCTTGGGTGGGTTGGTGAGGCAAACACCATCTAATTTTAGCTAACTAATCTTGTCCTTCTGTGCCCCCTCTGCATGTTTTCCAACCTCTTATTCTCTCCCTTGCACTTAGTATTGAGAAGAGCAACTGGGACATTTGCTCTGCTGCCTTCATTGCCTTTATGCCCACAATGGTCGCTTGCAAATGTGGAAATTCCAATGGGAATTAACCAGTCTATGCCATGCAACCAACACAAGATATAAGGAATCTCCTCCTCCTCCTCTTCCTGTGTGCTGCTTGGAAATCAGGAGGTGGTGCCCACGTTTCAGAGGTTCATAGAACGGTTTAGGTTGGAAGGGACCATCCACTTCCAAGCCTCCTACTATGGGCAGGGACACCTCCCACCAGCCCAGGGTGCTCAAGGTCTCATTCAATCTGGCCTTGAACACCTCCAGGGAGGGAGCATCCACAGCCTTCCTGGGCAACCTGTGCCAGTGTCTCACCACCCAGTCTTAGGAAATAAAACAAAGCCTGAGCCGTGTTAAATATCTGAGGGGTGAGGGTAAAGATCAGGAAGGGACAGGCTCTCCTCACTTGTGCCCTGGGATAGCACAAGGGCAATGGATGGAAGCTGCAGCACAGGAGGTTCCAGCTCAACATGAGGAAGAACTTAACTGTAAGGGTCCCAGAGCACTGGCACAGGCTGCCCAGAGAGTTTGTGCAGTCTCCTTCTCTGGAGACTTTCAAGACCCATCTGGATGTGTTCCTATGTGACCTGTGCTAGATTCTATGGTACTGCTCTGGCAGAGGGGTTGGACTGGAAGATGTCCAGAGGTCCCTTCTAACCCCTGACATCCTGTGAGCCTGTGGTAAGAGCTGTAAGTCCATACTGAAGTGTTTAGCACCTCCCAGGACCAGTCCCTGCCTGAATGGTAGCTTGCAGCCAAAGTGGGCTGTTTCCATCTGGAAACTCACAGTGGACATACAATAGCTGCAGCTTTCAGATGGTCACCATCAACTCCAAGCCAGCTGCTTGCAGCAACCTAGGAACTGGGTGCCAGTGTAATGAAACAAACTCTCGTTTCCTGCAGCTTTCAGACTGCTTGCAACGAGTTCTCTGCATGAGGAGACAGAGAAGAGCGTCTCTGTGACAGAACACAGCCCAGATTGTGGAGCTGCCTTGAGTAATTCTTGCACCAAAGGTTGCAGCAAACACCTCCAGCTCCTTCCTAATCCCTCTCCTTCAGACAGGGGAGTGATGTTGATGAAGAATGTGCCCCTACTTCTGCATAGGTGAGCTACCCTGCAATGTGAGACAGCCTTAGCACAGAGCTAATCCCTGGGGGCTTTTGTGTCTCCCCTTTATCAAAGGGAGACAAATTTTAACAGATGACTGATACAAACTTAGGAATCAGTCTCATAAAAATGGAAAGAAAAGAGAATTCCCCCTGAAAGTTATCATAGAATCAGCCAGTTTGGAAGAGAGCTCCAAGCTCATCCAGCCCAACCTAGCTCTATCCAATCAACCAGACCATGGCCCAAGTGCCCCAGCCAGGCTTGGCTTCAACACCTCCAGCCACACAGACTCCACCACCTCCCTGGGCAGCCCATTCCAATGCCAATCACTCGCTGTGCAGAACTTCCTCTAGCTGCAGGAATAATAGAGAATATAGAAAGAAAAGATGATTCCCCCTGGAAGTTATCTCCAGCTGCAGGAATAGTACAGAATCATAGAACAGTCTGGGTTGAAAGGGAGCTCCAAAGGTCATCTAGTCCAATCCCTAAGGTAACTACCTGCTGCTTAGTCCCAAGAGAATAGAGTAAAATACACTCCTAAACTAGGACTCAGCTTTTGTGGTTGCTTTGGTGACAAGTTTGCCTTAGCAGATCACACAATTATAGAACCTTAGAGGTTGGAAGGGACCTCCAGGGATCATTCAGTCCAATCCCTCTGTTAAGGCAGGATCCCCTATGGTAGTTGCCACAGGAATGCATCCAGGTGGGGTTTGAAAGTCTGAAGAGAAGACTCCACAACCTCTCTGGGCAGCCTGCTCCAGGGCTCTGGGACTTTCAGTTTCTCCTCATGTTGAGGTGAAACCTTCTCTGCTCCAGTCCTTGCTACAGCACTGAACACTGATTAGAGAAGAGGACTTCAAACGAAGAATGCAGACTCAGACTTAACAACCACACTTAACCTCTAAGAGTCACAGAATGCCTCAGGTTGCAAGGGACCCTCAAATGTCATCTTGCCCAACCACTCTGCAGAGAGCAGGAACATCCTTGTCCTCGGCTTTGGTGAGGCCACACCTTGAGTGTTGTGTTCAGTTTTGGACACCACAATATAAGAGAGTTGTGGAGGTGCTGAAGCAGGTCCAGAAGAGGGCAATGAAACTGGGGAAGGGCCTGGAGAATAAATCTTAAGAGGGAACTGGGGCTGATAGGGCTGGGTGATAGGTTGGATCTTGGAGGTCTCTTCCAACCTGGTTGATTCTATGATTCTATGGTTAGTTTGAGGAGGAGGCTGAGGGCAGACCTCATTGCTGTCTACAACTACCTGAAGAGACAGTGTGGAGAGGCTGCTGCTGGTCTCACAGGTAATTGGAGAAAGAACAAGGGGGAATGGCCCCAAGCTGAGGCTGGGGAGGTTTAGATTGGAAATTAGGAAAGTTTTTCATGGAGTGAGTGGTCAGGGACTGGAATGAGCTGCCCAGGGTCAGGCACTCAACACAGCTGCCCCAGGAGGTGGTGGAGTCACCCACCCTGGATGTGTTTAAGGATGGTTTGGATGTGGTAGAGTAGGATTCTAGGTTGGGCTTGGTGATGCTGAGGGGCTCTTCTAACCTGAGTATTCCTGTGATTCTGTGATCCCCAATTAGAGCAGGTTGCTCAGAGCCACATCAAACCTTGAATATGTCTCCAGGTGTAGGGGCTCCACTACCTCTCTGGCCAAACTACTGCAGTATTCTACCACCCTCACAGCAAACAAAAACCCTTCTCTACATCATCCTTTACGACGCTGTTAGCGAAAGCGTGGCCGAGGCGGAGTTTGAGGTTAGCTGAACTTCCTTACTACTCACATCTACAGGCTTATCATCTGCAGCACGAGAAGCAATCAGAGTCCTCCCCTGCAAGTCAATGGTGAATTTCTCATCAGTCTGCTTTCTCTCAATTAAATTACAATCCAAATAGAGGGCAATGACCCCCGGCTGCACGCTAATACCAAGCTTATGCCACTGGCGATCGAACAAGGGATAAATTTCCCGACTCTTAAAAGTGTAGTGCAGTATATTGCTCCGAGAAGATTTGGTCATGTACTCCACCACCTTTTTGGTGCCATCCAGAAGGACAGAGATCTGAAAGGGGAAGAAAAGAAAAGGTCATAGAATCATAGAATCAGTCAGGGTTGGAAGGGACCACAAGGAGCAGACAGTTCCAACTCCCCTGCCATGCCCAGGGACACCCTACCCTAGAGCAGGCTGCACACAGCCTCAGCCAGCCTGGCCTCAAACACCTCCAGCCATGGGACCTCAACCACCTCCCTGGGGAACCCATTCCAGCCTCTCACCACTCTCCTGCTCAACAACTTCCTCCTCACAGCCAGTCTGAACCTACCCCTCTCCAGCTTTGCTCCATTCCCCCTAGTCCTGTCACTACCTGATAGCCCAAGAAGTCCCTCCCCAGGTCATTTGCATGCTGTAAGTCTATGAATGAAGCATACAGAACAGAAAGAATAGAATGGGTTGGTTTGGGAGGGATCTTAAAGATCATCCAGTTCCACCCTTTCCACCACCACTGACAGGCACACCTTCTACTAGAGCCCACTAGGAATCGTGGTTTGGGTGGGAAGGGGCCTTTAAAGATCATCTAATTCCAACTCCACTGTCATGGTGTCTCAACCTCCCCTCTTCCAGCTTCAATCTTCTCACTTGCTCCCTGGGATAGGACAAGGAGCAATGGATGGAAGCTGCAGCACAGGAGGTTCCACCTCGACACAAGGGGCAACTTGTTGCCTGGAAGGCTCCCAGAACCCTGGCACAGGCTGCCCTGAGAGGCTGTGGAGTCTTCTTCTCTGGAGCCTTTCCAGGCCTGTCTGGATGTGTTCCTGTGTGACCTGAGCTAGACTGTGTGGTCCTGCTCTGGCAGGGGGGTTGGACTCGATGATCTCTTTGGGTCCCTGACATCCTGTGAGCCTCTGATCCTGTGATACCACTACCAGCCCTTCTAAAAACTCCCCCTCCAGCCTTTCTTTGAGGCCTCTTTCAGGTACTAGAATATTTCAGCTACACGAATTGAGCAAGAATTATGTCCTGAAGCATTTCTGTAGTCTGTAGTTTGTGAACACAGATCAGCTCTAAATTGTGACCTGGTTTTCATTCTGGTTGGCAGTCTCCCCTCAATAAATCATTGCCTTTCTGCTGTTCCTATAACAAACCATCAATTACTTCAGAGCAGCCTATTCTGTGTAAACTGGAGCTAAATCCAGTGGAGAAACATCCACTCTGATATATGTATTGTAATACAGAGAGGAGTAAAAAGCAACATAATTAACATCACAGAATCACAGAATTTTAGGGGTTGGAAGGGACCTCTGGAGATTGTTGAGTCCAATCTCCATGCCAAAGCAGGATCACCCAGGGCAGGGCACACAGCAATGCATCCAGGTGGGTCTTGGAAGTCCCCAAAGAAGGAGACCCCACAACCTCTCTGGGCAGCCTGCTCCAGGGCTCTGGCAGCCTTACTGTAAAGAAGTTTCTCCTCATGCTGAGGTGGAGCCTCCTGTGTTCCAGTTTGTATCCACTATTCCTTCTCCTATCACTGGGTACCACCAAGCAGAGCCTGGCACCTTCATCCTGACACTCACCCCTCAGATAGTGATAGACACTGATCAGATCTCCTCTCAGGCTTCTCTTCTCCAGACTAACCAGCCCCAGGGCTCTCAGTCTCTCTCCACAGGGGAGATGCTCAGCTCCCCCAGTCATCCTCATGACTCTGTTGGATTCTCTCCAGCAGGTCCCTGTGTCTCTTGAACTGAGGAGGCCAAAACTGGATACAGTATTGCAGCCGTGGTCTCACCAGGGCAGAATAGAGGGGGAGAAGAACCTCTCTAGCCCTGCTGGCCAGACTTTTCCTGATACACCCCAGGATGCCATTGGCCCTCTATGGCCACAAGGACACATTGCTGGCCCATGCAGACCTTGCTCTCCTCTGGCACTCCAACATCTTTCTCCACAGAGCTGCTTTCCAGCAAGGCAACTGCTGACCTGACCTGGTGCCTGCAGTTATTCCTCCTCAGATACAGGACCCTGCACTTGCCCTTACTGAACTTGATGAGGTTTGCCTTCCCCCAACTCTCAGCCTGTCCAGATGTCACCAGAGGGCAGCACAGCATTCCCCCCCTCCAGTTTTGTCTCATCAGTGAACAAAGCCAAGCTGCCTCTCACCTCAGGTGTGTCATACTGGTTTAAGACCTGCCAGATGTACCAACGCTCCTTCTTGGTGCTGCGCCGCACGCGGAACGTGGCAACCAGAGAGTACTCTTCAGGGATGCCCTTTGGGAACACTTGCCTGCAGCAGGGAGAGGAGGGGAGAAAAGAGAGTCCTCATCACTCTTAGAAACACAAACTGCTTCAAAGGAGCCAACAGGACAAACAAAACAGTCTGCTGAAAACAAGGAGCTAAGTGTGCCCAACTGCTCCCAACTGCCAGAAATTCACAAGTGGCAGCGTTGGGAAGAGTCTCTTTTAAAGAGGGATTCAGTAAGGAGTTTTTCATCACATCCTGAGCCAGCAGTGTGCCCAAGTGGAGGTGGCCAAGGCCTGGATTAGCATCCTTGCCTGGATAGTGTGGTCAGCAATAGCAGGGAAGTGACTGACTCCTGATCACTCTTCTGCCCCTTGGCTCTGCTCTCCTCAGACCCCACCTGCAGTCCTGGGTGCAGTTCTGGAGCCCCCAGCACAAGCAGGACATGGAACTGTTGGAGCCAGTTTGAGGGTGGTGAGACACTGACACAGGTTGCCCAGGGAGGTTGTGGAGCACAGAAGCACAGAGTGGGATCTTCAATCACCTCAGTGCTGAGATCACAGAATCACAGAATGGTTTAGGTTGGAAGGGACCTCAAAGATAAACCAGTTCCAACCCCTGCCATGGGCAGGGACATTTCCCACTAGAACAGGTCAATCAAGGACTCATTTAACCTGGTCCTGAATCAAACATCACATTTTGTGCTTCTGTGCTCCACAGCCTCCCTGGGCAACCTGTGCCAGTTTCTCACCACCCTCACTGCAAACAACTTCTTCCTAACAGCCAGTTTCAGTCTCCCCTCTGCCACTTCAAACCCATTCCTCCTTGTCCTGGCATTACCAGACCTTGTCAATAGTCTCTCCCCAGCCCTCCTGTAGCCCCCTTCAGATCCTGCAAGGCCACTCCAAGGTCTCCTGGAAGCCTTCTCCTCTCCAGGCTGTAGAGCCCCAACTTTCTCAGCCTGTCTTCATAGCAGAGCTGCTGCAGCCCTCTCAGCATCTTGGTGGCCTCCTCTGGACTGGCTCCAACACTTCCATGTGCTGCTTGTGCTGGGGGCTCCAGAACTGCACCCAGGACTGCAGGTGGGGTCTGAGGAGAGCAGAGCCAAGGGGCAGAATCCCCTCCCTTGCCCTGCTGCCCACATATACCAGAGTTAATGCTCAAGCTCCATAAGCATAGTTAGAATTTCTCCTGTTTTCATGTCCCTATTTTCCAAGTTCTGAGGGTTTGAACTGTTTCATTCCATGTTTATAAACACCCTTTGTGTAACTACCTCCTATTGACAGAAAATCCAAAGAATCTCAGGGGATTTTCCTGAATTTTGGGATATTCATGAAAAAAAAACCAGAATGATATTCATATCAAAATGAGCAGTCATAATTCACAACCTATCATTCATTGCTACAACAGCAGCCCCCCTGCAAATCACTTTGGTGAGCTTAGGGTCTCTGCAAAGATGCCTCCTGCATAGAGAAGCCTGCTCCAAATCCTGCCCAAGAGCTTCTTTATGGCCCAGCACCTCTTTTAAGGCCCTTCTGTGGGAATCACCCTTCTTTGGCTGATTTCCCACAGCTGATATGTTTTATCCCAGGAAGATCCTGACTGCTCTCCCACATTGTTAGCAGCCTCTTGCAGCTAGAGATGTTTCAGCGTGGAAAGGCAAGGCAAGTGAGCAGGCTTTGCAGGACTTAGACCTGGATTTCAGACTAGTCTGTGCCCTAATTACAGCATACACAGTATGTTTGTGATTTGCAAAGGAAACAGTTTCACTGGCCATCAGCAACGCACCAGTGCCTCACTACAGAACTGTAACGTAGCTGGGCAGAGAACCAGAGAATGGCTGGAAGTGACCTCAGAGATCATCTACTCCAACCTCCCTGCCATGGGCTGGGACACCCCTTAGCTAAGGCTTGCTTCTCAAGGCTTCATTCAGCTGTCCTTAAACAGCTCCAGGCATGGGGCCTCAACCACCTCCCTGGGCAACCCATTCCAGGCTCTCACCACTCTCATGCCAAAGAACTTCCTCCTCACGTCCAGGCTGAATCTTCCCACCTCCAGCTTTGCTCCATTTTTTCAGGTGGAAAAGATCTCTAAGACCAAGTCCAACCAGTAACCCAACCCCACCATGGCCATTAAACCACATCCCACAGCGCTGTGGCTACGCATTCCTTGAACACCTCCAGGGATGGTGACTCCACCACCTCCCTGAGCAGCCTCTTACAATGCCTGACCAATTGTGCAGCACAGAAATTGTTCCTGATGTCCAACCTAACCCTCCCTGGCACAATTTCAGGCCATTTCCTCTCCTCCTATTACCTGATAGTAAGCAGTAGAGCCCAACCTCCACCTCATTCCAACCTTCTTTCAGAGAGCCAAGAGGTCTCTCCTCGGCTTCCTCCTCTGCACTAAACAATCCAGGGTCCCTCAGCCCCTCCTTACCAGTCCTATCCTGCAGACCCTTTGCCAGCTTTGTTGCCCAGACAGATGTGAAGCTGAGATGATTTTCCTCTCCCAGGAAACATCCTGAACAGTGGCACAACAGAAGCAATTCCTGCTCCCACTCCTGCAGAGCTTCCTTAGCTTAGGACAATCTGGACCAGATGCCCTTCCTGGATGACCGCTCTGACCTTTGAGGCTATGGAGAAGGTCCTCACTCCCTCTTCTACACTGGAAGTCCTCATGTCTCCTGTGGATTGTGCTGAACTCTTTGTTGTCCAATCTTATTCTGAGTGATTTAAGCACAGTCAATGGCTCGGGCATCTCTGGGGACATAAGCAGCACTCAGCTATCTCTACACACATCTTTGAGTCACAATGAAGCCTGGGTGGGAGTTGCATGGCTGGCTGCCTAAGCATGGTGCTTCTCAGTTTCACAGTAACCTATGCCCAGATACTGGGGGAAATCTGTTGTCCAAAATGACTCATTTTGGGTGGGCCACCAGGGGTGAGGTGGTGCTGGAGAGCAGGCAATTGGAATCATTCTCTGCGAGTCAGGCGCCCACAGTCCGACTAGGCTACACTTCAGGTGGAATTCAGACAGTTGGATTTTCTCTCTCTCACACTCTTTTTCTCCATGCTGTCAGCAGCGTATAGCAATAAAAGCAAGAGAAAGGTGGTGAATGGAGCACTGTGTTCTCCAAGCAAAGCACACCCCCGGTGGGAACTGCTGCTGGAAACAATAGCAGGAATTGAAGCGCACAGCCTTGAGTACAGAGGCTTGAACCTACACCACCCCAGAGTGCAGGACTGAGGTGCACTGAAGTTCCAGCTGACAGACTGACAAAGACAAGCAGGGAAATCCCTAACACCACAAGGTGTGATTCTTCCACTCTGGAAGTGATTTCCCCCCTCTACTTTTATGAAGTCCCACCTGGAGTAGTGAGTTCAGCTCTGGTGCGCCCAGCATAAGAGAGAGGTTGAACTATTGGAGAGGGTCCAGAGGAGGACACAAAGATGATCAAAGGGCTGGAAAACCTCCCCCTATGGGGACAGGCTGAGAGGGCTGGGGCTGCTCAGGCTGGGAAAGAGAAGGCTCCAGGGGCGACCTTAAAGCAGCCTTGCAGTACCTGAAGGGAGCTACAAGAAAGCTGGAGAGGAACTTTTGACAATAGCTTGTAGTGATAAGATGAGAGGGAATGGATTGAAGCTTGAGGAGAGGAAATTTAGACTGGAGATGAGGAACAGGCCCTGGGGGTCTGGGTTGATGAAAAGTTCAGCATGAGCCTGCAGTGTGAGTGCAGCCCAGACAGCAACCCTGTGCTGGGCTGCAGCAAGAGCAGTGTGGGCAGCAGGGCAAGGGAGGGGATTCTGCCCCTTGTCTCTGCTCTCCTCAGACCCCACCTGCAGTCCTGGGTGCAGCTCTGGAGCCCCAGCATAAGCAGCACATGAAAGTGTTTGAGCCAGTCCAGAGAAGGTCACCAAGATGCTAAGAGGGCTGCAGCAGCTCTGCTATGAGGACAGGCTGAGAGAGTTGGAGCTCTGCGGGCTGGAGAAGAGAAGGCTTAGGGCAGACCTTAGCACCATGGACCAGGACATCAGGAGGGTGGAGACTCCCTTTTCACAAGGAGTCCCCTGGGAAACACAAGGAGTCATAAGGACAAATGACTGCTGGGGACATTCCCATTGGATTGCAGAAGAAAATGTTTCCCCCAGAGAGCAGTCAGACACTGCAGTCATCTCCCAAGGGCAGCAGTGGATTCCCCTACACTGGATGGATTCAAGACTCAGCTTGCCAGGGTGCTGGGGCAGCTCATTTCAACTCCACTATCACACAAAGAAGGGTGGACCAGAAGAGCCTCGAGGTCCCTCCCAAGCTGTCAATCTGTGATTCTGTCTCCTCAGAAGCTGTGCTAATGCCTGAAACGCAGCCCCTAGGCCCTCCTCCTCCTGCCCCCCTGCTAAAAGCAGCAATTATGAATGAATTCGGCGCGCGTCCACCGAGCTATAAAGAGGTTTGGTTCTATCTTTGCAGGGCAGCATCAAGTTACCCATATCAAGTGCAGTAAGGCAATCCTCTATTTACCTTTTGTTTTTATTTTTACAAGAAGCCCTGGTGGCAAAGCCCTGCAGCTATTTTTAACCCTCCTGAACTCTTTAATTGTTGCATGTCGAGCGAGAGCGCACTACAGCCCAGGAGAGGCTTCCGTGTTTACAAGTATCAATGAAGCCTGCAGCTTGCTGAGCATCTTCCAAGAAGAGAAAGATGAGCCAACTTACATTTCCTGAGAGTGAAGTGAGAGATGCTTAAAGTTCATGGCAAGACAGAGCTCTTCCAGCTGACATATACTGTTACCTGGGATATGTCGCCTGTAACATGACAATGTGAGGGTAATTTGGTGAGCTGAGCTGCAGCAGTTGGGTTCAACAACTTTTTCCTGGGGTGGGTAATGATTTATTTAGTGCCATGGTGGGACAGACACTCAATTCTTAATCACAGAAGCACAGAATGGTTTAGGTTGGAAGAGACCTTAAAGCTCAGCCAGTTCCAACCTCCCTGCCATAGCCAGAGACACCTCGCACTAGAACAGGTCGCTCAAGGCCTCATCCAACCCAGTCCTGAGCACCACCAGGGAGGTTGTGTGACCCTTCCCCAGCTTTGCTGCCCTTCTCTGGACACACTACAACCCCTCAATGACCACAGTGAACCAAACCCAGGTAAAGCTCAACTGCCCAAACACAACCTCCCTGTCACTGTCAGCAGTCTTCCATCACAGCAATGTATTTTTGGTTCTTGGTGGATTGGGGTTTTTTGGCACAGTGGAAGAAGAAGGGCAACTACCTAACTAGATTGATTCACACATCTCTGTCTCGTGAGCTGAGCAGACTCAAACTCAACCTATGACAAAAAGGTTATTTCAAATAAAAGCCTAAGAGCAGCTGCCTGTGACTCAGAATAAGAAATAATTTCCTTCCCATCCATCTTCCTCAAATCACATTAAGATGCACTCCCCAGGCTCAGGTTACCGCCGGCCCCGAGATGTTTTCATATGACACATTATATGATGCAACTCAAGGGAAACTATTCAGACAGCTTAAGAGTTATTAATTACTGAGGGAGAGCTCAGCCCACTCAGAAAATGCACTGCTGGAAGCAAACCTGCAAGTTATTGTCACGTCCAGAAGAGAGATCTACCAAAGTGAGGGAGTTGGAGCTGTTCAGGCTGGAGGGGAGAAGGTTTCCAGGTGACTTTATTGTGGCCTTTCAATATCTGAGGGGGGCTACAAGACAGCTGGGGAGGGACATTTTAGGCTGTCAGGGAGTGATAGGAATAGGGGGAATGGAACAAAGCTGGAGATGGGGAGATTCAGACTGGATGTTAGGAAGAAGTTGTTCAGCATGAGGGTGGTGAGAGCCTGGAAGGGGTTGCCCAGGGAAGTGTTGGAAGCCTCATCCCTGGAGGTGTTTAAGGCCAGGCTGGCTGAGGCTCTGGGCAGCCTGCTCTAGTGTGAGGTGTCCCTGCCCATGGCAGGAGACTTGGAAACGGATGATCCTTGTGGTCCCTTCCAACCCTGACTGGTTCTATGTGTCCAGTTCTGGGCTCCTCCATTGCAGAGAGCTGTTGAGGTGCTGGAAGGTGTTTGGAGAAGGGCAGCAAGACTGGGGAGGGGCCTGGAGCACAGCCCTGTGAGGAGAGGCTGAGGGAGCAGAAGAAGAGGCTCAGGACAGAGCTCATTGCTGCCTACAGCTCCCTGAAGGGAGGCTGTAGCCAGGTGGTAAAGATTGGACTGGATGAGCTTGGAGGTCTCTTTCAATCCAATATGATCCAACACATGATCACCTGGGATTCAGAAAGACTGGAGGCATCTCCAGGATTCACTTCAGCATGGTTTGTGCATTCACAGAACATTGTGGGTTGGAAGGGCCCTCTAAAGATCATAGAATGGCTTAGGTTGGAAGTGACCTCAAAGCTCATCCAGTTCCAATCCCCTGCCATAGGCAGGGACCCCTGCCACTGGAAGAGGTTGCTCAAGGCCTCAACAGGAAACAGGGAAAGCTGCTGAGCTTGGTGTCTGAGAGGTGGGGAACACAGAGGAGGAATATAAATGGGAAAAGCACTTCAGACTGGATACTAAGAAAAACATTTCTTTACTGAAAGGGTGTTCAGGGTTTGGAACAGGCTGCTCAGGGAGGCTGTGGTCTCATCATCCCTGGAGCTGTTAAAAAAAAAGATGTGGACATGGCACTCTGGGACATGGCTTAGTGGGCACTGTGGTGCTGGGTTGGATTTGATGATCTTGGAGATCTTTTCCAGCCAAAGCAATTCTGTGATTCTATCAGTGTGAAAGTCTTGAGCAGAGTGATGTTTCTCACAGCTTCACAGATCACACTGGGTTGGAAAGGGCCCTCTGAGGTAATCTTGCCCAAGGAAGGTTGTGGCTGCTCCCTCCTTGGGGGTGTTCAAAGCCAGGACAAATGAGGCCCTGAGCAACTTGGGCTGGTGGGAGGTGGCCTTGCCCATGGCAGAGGGGGTGGAATTGGATGATCTTTCAGCTCCCTTCCAAGCCAAACCATTCTATGAATCTATGGACCTGTTTCTTTGGTAGCTTTGTGATAGTCTCCTAAGACACGACTTTGTCTTCTATATTTAAAGCTAAGCTGATCTTAACAAAACAAAAAAAACAGCAGTAGAACTCTTTCAGAGAGATCAGTTTGCTTCAAGACATTCACAAACTGTTCCAAGCTTCTGGCATTCTTACATAATCTCCCTCAAGGCCATTTTGCTGTGTTGGATGTCCTTAAAAAGAGCACCACAGCTGGATTTGAAGCATGGCAAGCATCAAGAAGAGAATATATGAGCTTCAACAACTCAAAAAGGAACTTGATTTATTTAACACCTACCCCTGTCTTTATTTAGCCATTTTATGAGCAGCTCTCTAGCTCATGTGGTCCTTTGTGTGCTCACAGGAATGGAACAAAGGCAACAGCAGCTCGAGTTATTAGAGCAGTCTGAAGTCAATGAGATGTTAAATTCTGCTGCTCAGGATGATTGTTTCCAGCGGAATGGAGTTGTTCAGCTGATCAAGAAAGCCTCTGACAACATTAGAGAGGAAAAATAAGTGGCAGTGAAAATGGCTCTGTGTTTTAACAGGCTTCCTACCCTGGTGCAAGATGTGTGGGACAGTGGCAATCGCCTGTGGATCACAGAAACATGGAATCCTAGGGTGGTTAGGGTTGGAAGGGACCTCCAAAGCTCATCCAGTCCAACCCCCTTCACAGTCAGCAGGGACACCCTCAACTAGATCAGCTTGCCCACAGCCCTGTCCAGCCTCACACTGAATATCTCTCCAGGGATGGGGCCTCAACTACCTCACAGAAATCACAGAAGCACCCAGGTTGGCAAAGCTTCTCAGGATCACCAAGTCCAACCTAGAACCCTACTCTGCAAGATTCACCTCAAACCATGGCCATGAGCCCACATCCAAACCACCCTGAAACACAGCCAGGCTGGGTGACTCCACCACCTCCCCGGGCAGCTCATTCCAGTCCCTGACCACTCTCTCCAGGATAAAGTTTTTCCTAGTGTCCAATCTAAACCTTCCCAGCCTCTGCTTGAGGCCATTCCCCCTTGTTCTGTCTCCAGATCTTGCTATGTCCTGCTATAGCATCTTCAAAATAAGCTTTGCCCAGATTTGTCTCCAATTACCTGTGAGCAGAGCCCAGCAGCAGCCTCTCCACAATCTCCCTTCAGGTAGCTGTAGACAGCAATGAGGTCTCCCCTCAGCCTCCTCTTCCTCACACTAACCATCCCCAGCTCCCTTGGTTGCTCCTCAAAAGATTTATTCTCTAGGCCCTTCCCCAGCTTTGTTGACCTTCTCTGGACTCACTCCAGCATCTACCTCCCTGCAGTGCAACCCACTGCAGGGTTCTGCCAGCCTCATGGTGCAGAACTTGCTCCTAACAGCCTAAATCTGCTCTTCTCTAGCTTGAAGCTTTTGCTCCTCATCCTGTCTCTGTGGCTGCTATTGTCTGGGAAAGCAAAGCAAATGCAGAGTAGCAGAGAGGATCTGTCCATTGGAGGCCATGACCACTCAGCCTGAAGACAGATGATGCCCTGCATGCTTTGGAGAGGAAATCAGGAATGATGTTCCTCTTCCCTTGATCTAATATATCCATGTAATCTCGTTTAGAGGAGGAAGAAACCTAAGCATCCATCTCTCCTCGGAGCTTTCCACAGCCAGTTTGCCAGCCCCACGCAGGCATTTCTCCAGGTAGCAGGAGATGCCTGCTGCTGCCAGAAGCAGAATGGGCTCCCAGTGTGGCACACAGGAAGGTTGGCAGCTCCAGCAGAGCTGCATGCTGAGAGACTCACGCCCTCTGACTTCTCATGCTGCTCACAAGGGAGCTACCTCGTGCATTTCTGCATGCCCTCATGCTACCAGCCCCAATGCTTTGTTCCCTTGCAACCTCCAATTTCTTCCTGTTTAGTCTCCTTTCACCTCCATCTCCAACTTTGGTAGCTTTTCACAATGAATCAGTGAAACAAGTACTAGCAACTGAACTCTGATTACTCTTGGAACAGGCTCTCCCCTTCCTTCCTGGGCTCATTCTGCCTGGCTGATGGCAGAAGGCAAATCGCCCTGCAGGCTGAGTGCTCAGTAAACATAGCAGCATGGCTGGCAGGGGAAAGGGAGAGCTGGTCCTGCATGGACTGCTGCTGAACCAAACTGAGGGATGCTTCTCTCCTAACCTCCCCAATTAATTGCCTGGATAACAAGCTGCCTCCTCCCCTGCAGCATGCAGACCTGCCTAAAAACAAACTCAAGCCAGGCTGAAGTCACAAGCCAGCACTGCTCAAAAGTGCTTGAGAACAGGCACAGACAACACCAAAGCTACCACAGCTTACAGATGGATCTCTCTACCCAGCTTGGTTCCAGCTGACCTCTTCCCAAACCCAAGAAGGTGTAAGTGCTGATGGTTTAGTTCCTAATAGAAGAAGCTGGAGTAGAAAAGAAGCTTAGTGGCACCAGATAGCAGGCTCTGACCTGGACTGGGTTAATGGGAGGCAGGTATGTGAGCAGCTGTGTGGGGCTCTACTGCAGCTGGGCTTAAAACCATGTCAAAATGTAAGGTAAATAACCTCTCTGCCTTAAATTCACACTCTTCACAACACAGACACCACCAAAGATACCACAGCTTACAGGTGGATCTCTCTACTGGTCACAGCTTACAGATGGAGCTCTCTACCCATCTTGGCTCCAGCTGTCCTCACCCTGAGAAAAAGATGCTGTAAGCACTGAAGATTTAGTTCCCAACAGAAGGGGCTGGAGTAGGAAAGAGAGTTAATGATAGCAGATACCAAGGCCTGACCTGAAATAAGTAGCTCTGTCAGCTGCAAGAGTGAAGCTCCAGAGAGAGAACATGCTTTGGCTTTGACACCCCCCACACACAGCATGGCCAGCCCAGGAATATTCAAGGCTGGTGTTGTGCTTACAGTTGGAAGGACCATTAGCTAAACCCTGTGCTCGTTTCCAGCCTGCAGAATGCCTCAGTGCCACCACTTCTTAAGTGAATGAACAAAGGGAAAGAGAAGAGCAGAAAACCCCTTTGCAGCACAGACCTCACAGCACTACCAGAAGCTGGAAATTAGCACTTCTGAAGTCTCAGGACTTAGAGAGGACTCAATTAAAGTCAAGTTAAAATTAACAATGAGTACCTCCAGCTTAGCCTGATGTAAGACAGGGATTAAATGGGGTTAAAATATATCGAGCACAGCTCTATCAACATTGCATTGCTATTTGCTGAATCACAGTTGAGTTTAACAAAGGCCTGTAGCTGTGTCCAAAGGATTGCAGGGACAGAGTGAGGGGCAACAGCTCCAAACCAGAGAAAAGTAGATTTAGAATCATAGAATGATACAATCAGGCAGGTTGGAAGAGACCCCCAAGATCATCCAGCACAACCTAGCACCCAGCCCTGGCCAAACAATCAGACCATGGCACTAAGTGCCCCAGCCAGGCTTGGCTTCAACACCTCCAGCCACACAGACTCCACCACCTCCCTGGGCAGCCCATTCCAATGCCAATCACTCTCTCTCTGACAACAACTTCCTCCTCACATCCAGCCTAGACCTGCCCTGCCACAGCTTCAGGCTGTGTCCCCTTCTGTTGCTGGCTGTCTGGCAGCAGAGCCCAACCCCACCTGGCTACAGTCTCCCTGCAGGCAGCTGCAGGCAGCAATGAGCTCTGCCCTGAGCCTCCTCTGCTGCAAGCTGCACACCCCCAGCTCCCTCAGCCTCTCCTCACAGGGCTCTGCTCCAGGCCCCTCCCCAGCCTTGCTGCCCTTCTCCAAACACCTTCCAGCATCTCAACATCTCTCTTGAATTGAGATAATTAGGAAAAGGTTTTTCATGCAGAGAGGGTTCAGGAACTGGATTCAGCTGCCCAGGGAGGTGGTGGAGTCACCCAGCCTGGCTGTGTTTCAGGGTGGTTTGGATGTGGTGCTCAGGGCTATGGTTTAAGGTGAATCTTGCAGAGTAGGGCTCTAGGTTGGACTTGGTGATCCTGAGAGGCTTTGCCAGCCTGGAGGTGTCTGTGATTCTGTGAAGTTCTGACAATGAGAGTGGTAAAATACTGAGAAATCTTGTGCTTGAAGCCCCATCCCTGCAGACACTCAAAATCAGACTTGATGTGACCCTGGGCAGCCTGATGTGGCTGGAGGCATCCCTGCTGCCTGCAGGGTGAGTGGACAAGGGGACCTTGGCTGTGGCAATCTGTGACAATCCATTCACTGTGTAGTCTACATCTCAGAACCACTGAACCCCACAGTGGCCAGGGCTGGAAAGGATCTCTGGAGGTCATCTGCTCTGACTCCTCCTGCTCAAGCAGGGCCACCTGGGGCCCCTTGAATAAAAGGTCCCATTTAAGTGTGTATGAGAGCTAAAAATCAACCCAGCATAAGCTGTTTAAAGAGAGGGCATTGGTTTGTGCTAGCAACAGCTCGGTCGGTGTGACAAACGTCACCTCTGGCATAATATGGATTAATGGCAGCAGTGTGAAGAGGTCCTCAAGGAAAGCAGTGAAGCAAGGCTGGGTTATAACTCTTCAATCTTTCAAGAGTCCTAAGCAGTTAATGAGTCATGACTTTCCCTTCCATGGAATTGTATCAGCTATCTCAGATCACCAAGTGCTTTTTCAGTGCTCCTAACGCTTTCACAACAAACCAGGCTGAAGCTGATGTCATTTCCTGGTGGCACAGCAGCTCTGTCTCCACATCCTAACAGTCACACAGGCAGGGATCACTGCTGAAAACTAAAGAGAGTCTTCCAGAAAGGCTCACAGGATGTCAGGGGTTGGAAGGGACCCAAAGAGATCATCGAGTCCAACCCCCCTGCCAGAGCAGGACCACACAATCTAGCTCAGGGCACACAGCAACACATCCAGACACGCCTTGAGAGGCTCCAGAGAAGGAGACTCCACAGCCTCTCCAGGCAGCCTGTGCCAGTATCTCACCACCCTCACTGGAAAGAGCCATTTCCCAGCCCTGCCCAACCAACCAGACCATGGCACTAAGTGCCCCAGCCAGGCTTGGCTTCAACACCTCCAGCCACACAGACTCCACCACCTCCCTGGGCAGCCCATTCCAGTGCCAATCACTCTCTCTGCCAGGAACTTCCTAACAACATCCAGCCTAGACCTCCCTGGCACAGCTTCAGGCTGTGTCCCCTTCTTCTGTTGCTGGCTGCCTGGCAGCAGAGCCCAACCCCACCTGGCTACAGCCTCCCTGCAGGCAGCTGCAGGCAGCAATGAGCTCTGCCCTGAGCCTCCTCTGCTGCAGGCTGCACACCCTCAGCTCCCTCAGCCTCTCCTCACAGGGCTCTGCTCCAGGCCCCTCCCCAGCCATGCTGCCCTTCTCCAAACACCTTCCAGCACCTCAACACCTCTCTGCAATTCAGGAGCCCAGACCTGGACACAGCACTCAAGGGGTGGCCTGAGCAATGCTGAGCACAGGGACAGAAGAACCTCCATTGTCCTGCTGCCCACACTGCTCCTGAGCCAGCCCAGGATGCCATTGGCTCTGCTGCCCACCTGGGCACACTGCTGGCTCATGTTCAGCTCCTCTCTGCCAGCACCCCCAGGTCCCTCTCTGCCTGGCTGCTCTCAGCCACTCTGGCCCCAGCCTGTAGTGCTGCTTGGGGTTGTTGTGGCCAAAGTAGTGTAGAACCCTGCCCTTGGCCTTGTTCAGTCTCATCCCATTGGTCTCTGTCTAGTGTCTTTGTGGCTCCTGAGCCCCTGAGCGTCCTGTTCTAGTGGGAGGTGTCCCTGTCTATGGCAGGGAGTTGGAACTGGATGAGCTTTGAGGTCCTTTGCAATCTAAACCACTCCATGATTCTATGTTCTGCACTTGGTCCTTTTGTGGTACATTTGCTTCTAATGTCTCTGTCCATATGAGTGTTCTCACAAGTTCCTGTCATCATCACATCTTGTCCTTCAGCCTGCAATATCCTGACAGGAGTGGGAGCAGTACTTCTGCACCTCGTCACTTGACATCCCAAGGAGGTGAAATGCTTCCTTTGAAATCTGGCCTGAGCCATAGGCACAGCTCTTCTGGCAGCAGTGAGTGACAGCAGTGCTGATGGAGCTCAATAGCCCAAATACAGTCAAGCTCCAAGCTCCTCTGCTGTGCCTTACACCAAACTGGGAAGAAGTCCCAAACACGTCATGAGAGCCAACCCAACGGCTGCAAGTGTGAGCTCACTGAACAGATAGCAAGGACAAGCTCCTCAGTAAATTAATTGGAGTTGTCAAAGCCAAACAAACTACCAAGCCAGAGAGCCCTTTAGATTTGCTAATCAGAATCATCCATTTCCAACACATGCTGAAACTCCACCAAAAGCAACTTGGTCTCTCCTTTCTTGGTGCCTTCAGAGGAGAGAAAAGCAGCCCATGGGGAAGAACGAGGAACAACTGACATCTGGCAGGGTTTGGAGCAGGACACTGACATTATTTCATGGTGCTGCTATTTATTCTCAGGCAATCACAGGATGTTAGGGCTGGAAGGAACCTCTGGAGATCATTGTCCACCCCCCCCCCCCCCAGAGCTGGACCAGAGGATATAGCACAGGTTGCACAGGAACATATCCAGGCAGGGCTGGAAAGGCTCCAGAGAAGGAGACTCCACAACCTCTCTGGGCAGCCTGTGACAGGGCTCTGAGACCTTTACAGTCAAGAAGTTCTTCCTCATGTTGAGGTGCAACCTCCTGTGCTGCAGTTTTCATCCCCTGCCCTTGTCCTGTGCCAGGGCACAAGTGAGCAAGGCTGTCCCTGTCCCTTCCTTCCTGACCCTCAGATATTTATAGACATTGATCAGATCCCCTCTCAGCCTTCTTCTCTCCAGACTAAAAATTGATGAACAAAGATTAGCATGAAGGTCTCCTTGTGTCCAGCAGTTCTGCACACTGTTAGCTGCTGGCAGTACCTGGCTCTGTGCTGATTTTGTCAGCAAGCTGAGTGCCAAACTGGAATTTGCTGCATAGGTGGCACCTGCTACACTCTGGAAAACCAACGGTGACTGCAGAGCACACTGACTGAAGGAAAATTAACACCTCAGTGGGAAGAGCAACAAAGCTGGGGAAGGGTCTGGACTACAGGACTGGGGAAGGACCTGGGGTTGTGCAGTATGGAGAAGAGGAGGCTGAGGAGAGATCTCATTGCTCTCTACAACTCCTTCAAAGGAGGTTGGAGGGAAGTGGGGGTTGGGCTCTCTCACTAGTATCAGGTGACAGAATGAGAGGAAATGGCCTGAAATTGCCTGAAATTGTGCCAGGGGAGGGTTAGGTTAGAGATTGGGAACAATTTCCTTACTGAAAGTGGTCAGGGATTGTCACAGCCTGCCCAGAGAGGTGCTGGAGTCCCCATCCCCAGAGGTCTTCAGGAAACCTA
Organism: Pogoniulus pusillus; assembly: GCF_015220805.1. Taxonomy (NCBI): domain Eukaryota; kingdom Metazoa; phylum Chordata; class Aves; order Piciformes; family Lybiidae; genus Pogoniulus; species Pogoniulus pusillus. The sequence goes on along the minus strand of NC_087288.1, from coordinate 1,713,066 downwards.
TAGCCATTGCACTGTGGGACATAGTTTGATGGCCATGGTGATCTTAAAGGTCTCTTGCAACTGAATCAATTCCATTATTCTATCATGATATAGTTTGGACTCAATGATCCTGGAGGTCATAGAATCATGGAATCAACCAGGCTGAAAGAGAGCTCCAAGCTCATCCAGCCCAACCTAGCACCAAGCCCTATCCAATCATCCAGACCATGGCACTAAGTGCCCCATCCAGTCTTGTCTTGAACACCTCCAGGGACAGCCTGGCCTTAAACATCCCCAGGGAAGAGGCATCCACAACATCCCTGGGCAGCCTGTTCCAGAGTCTCACCACCCTGGCACTGAAGAACTTCTTGGGTTGGAACTAGGTGATCTTTGCAGTCCTTTCCCATCCTGACTGACTCTGATTCTTCCTAAGATCCAGTCTAAATCTACTCTTCCTCCAGCTTCAAACCATTCCCTTTTGTCTTGTCCCTAGACACCCCTATGAAAAGTCCCTTTGCAGCCTTCCTGTAGGATCCCCTCAGCTATTGGAAGGCAGCTCTGAGGTCTCCTCAGAGTCTACTTCTCTCCAGGCTGCATATCCCCAGCTCCCTCAGCCTGTCCTCACAGCAGAGCTACTCCTTGGATCATCTTTGTGGCCCTTCTCTGGACTCACTCCAACAGTTCTGCATCCTTCTTATGGTGGGGACAGCAGACGTGGAAGCAGGATTGGAGGTGAGGTCTCCCAAGAGCTCAGCTTCCCAGGCTGAGATGGCACTGGAAATTATTGACAACATATAAATAGGTGCAACACTACTCCAGGCCCATTGAAAAAAAAAAAAGGAAAGCAGAGTGGCATCAGAGCAGAAAAATGGCACAGCAGAGCTTTCTGTTACCCACACTAGGGCTGAATGAATGAAATGCAAGAGGAGCTGTGCCAAGTGACCTGATACTTGCTAGTCAGCTTAATCAGATACTCTCAGTTTCCTGCAGGACACATAACAAACACTGCTCTGCTCCTCGCTGCACACCAGGGCGGCTCAAATAGTTTCTGAGGCAGAAGAAGCATCTAAATAACGCAGGGAGACTGGAACCACCCAGTCTGACAGGCTGTAAGAGGAGGAGGCTGAAATCAAAATCATCTATTACAAGGCACTGGAGGTGGCTAACTGGGATCCAGCCCATGCTGAGGCTACGGTGCCAGATAGCCGAGGTCCTGATCCAAACCTGCCTCTGTGCTCCTGACTGCCTCTCTACAAATAATCAGCCCACAGGAGACTCAAAAACACTTCAAACACCTCTGACAAAGTCTTTAACAATTATCTCTGAAGGCTCCCAGGTTTCCAGTATCTGAAAGGGACTGCAAGACAGCTGGGGAGGGGCTTTTTAGGGTGTCAGGTAGTAACAGGACTGGGGGGAACGGATCCAAGTTAGCAATGGGTAGACTCAGAGTGGATGTTAGGAAGAAGCAAGAGGGTGGTGAGAGCCTGGAAGGGGTTGCCCAGGGAGGTGGTCGAAGCCTCATCCCTGAAAGTCTTTAAGGCCAGGCTGGATGTGGCTCTGTGCAGCCTGCTCTAGTGTGAGGTGTCCCTGGGCATGGGAGGGGGGTTGGAATTGGCTGCTCCTTGTGGTCCCTTCCAACCCTGCCTGATTCAGTCTCAGCAACAGCTCTGTGTTTAACAGACTGCATTTAAAAAGTCATTTCTATTCTTAATGATGACTTCTCTTTCTCTGTGAAGAAAGGTTTAAAAAGCATGAACAAAGCTACTGCCCTGAAGAACAAGGATTTCATGGAATTCCACCATGGTATTGAAACCACTTTGAACCCTTTTCTTCAGGAAGATGTATTTCAGAGGTGCTATTTGCTGCCCCAGCAAGCTGATTGAGAGCCCTGGGGCTGTCTACTCTGGACAAGGCTGAAAGGGCATCTTATTGCTGTCTATAAATACCTGGAGGGTGGTTGGCAAGAAGGAGAGTGCAGGCTCTTTTCTGTAGTGTCCTGTGATAGGAAAAGGGGTAATGGATACAGACTGGAACACAGGAAGCTCACCTCAACATGAGGAGAAACTTCTTTGCTGCAAGGGTGCTGGAGCCCTGGAGCAGGCTGCCCAGAGAGCTTATGGAGTCTCCTTCTCTGGAGGCTTTCAGGACCCATCTGGATGTGTTCCTGTGTGACTTGCCCTGGGTGATCCTGCTTTGTGCTGGGGGGGTTGGACTCCGTGATCTCTGTAGGTCTCCCCCAACCCCTAACATTCTATGATTCAATGAAAAGTTTATCTTCAGGTGTGATATTATTAGACTTGTTCTGCATTTATGAATAACCATCTCAGTTGCTCCATCAACCTAAAGTTTTCACAAGCAAGGAGGGAGAGAGAGGAACATGAGAAGCCAGAGACCATTAAAGCCAAATCATCTGCCTACTAGGATTGCCCTTTATAGTATACTGATCTCACTGCTGTCTGCAGCTACCTGAAGGGAGGCTGCAGCCAGGTGGGGTTGGGCTCTGCTGCCAGGCAAGCACCAACAGAACAAGAGGACACAGCCTAAAGCTGTGCCAGGGCAGGTCTAGGCTGGATGTTGTTAGGAAGTTGTTGTCAGAGAGAGTGATTGGCATTGGAATGGGCTGCCCAGGGAGGTGGTGGAGTCTGTGTGGCTGGAGGTGTTGAAGCCAAGCCTGGCTGGGGCACTTAGTGCCATGGTCTGGTTGGTTGGGCAGGGCTGGGTGCTAGGTTGTGCTGGCTGAGCTTGGAGCTCTCTTCCAACCTTCTTGATTCTATGATTCTATACAAGAATGGTCTGGGTTGGAAGTGACCTCCAAAGCTCATCCAGTCCAACCTCCTCTGCAGTCAACAGGGGCCTCCTCAGCCGGATCAGGTTGCCCACAGCCCTGTCCAGCCCCACCTTGAATATCTCCAGAGATGGAAATTCTGTATCCCCTGTCCAAGTTAATCTGAAAATGAAGCAAAAGTACCCATTCATCCTTCCTCCATAAAGTTGAAGAGACAAAATACAGAAGAAAATGTTAATTCCCTTCTCACTCCACAAACAGGAAGAAAAAAGTATTTGTGCTGCCCTTCTTGGGCATTTTCCTTTCCAGCCATTAACAGCCAAGCCACAGCCATCAGGTGAATTCTTCTACACACCCTTCAATAATAAACTCTTTTAAGAAGAAGAAAACAAAACACCACTAACATAAAGCTAGGAGTAAAAAGCTTTAGACTTTTCAACCACCACATCACCTGCTAGACCCCTTTTAAAACCACCAAGCTCTTAGAAATTAATTTTCCCCTCAAACTAACATATATTTTAAATCATAGACTCACAGAATGGCTTAGGTTGGAAGGGTCCTTAGACATTATCTGCTCCAACCTCCCTGCCATAGGCAAGGCAACTACTCAGCCAGATTCAGCTGCTCAAGGCTACAAACAAGGACTTCAACATCTCCAGGCAGAAGGCAGACACAGCCTCCCCGGGAAACCTCTTCCAGAGTCTCACCACCCTCATACTGAAGAACTTCTTCCTCAGCTCCAGTCTAACCCTGCTCTGCCTCAGCTTCAAACCATTCCCTCATGGCCTATCTTAGGCACCCTGAGAAATCCTTCTGCAGCCTTCTTGCAGGATGCTTTCAGGTGCTGGAAGGCAGCTCTGAGGTCCCCCCAGAGCCTTCTCTTCTTCAGGCTGAACACCTCCAGCTCCCTCAAACTTGTCCTCATTCACTCATTTCAAATTTCTAGCTCCTCTCACTCCCTTTTTTGCCCACTTATTCTCTTTCAGTTGCAGAATAAAGTCAGCTCACAGTGTGCATTTCACTCTCCAAGAGGCATTTGCATACTGTCTCCTCCAAGAGGCATCTGCTTAGTGCCTCACTCTTTGCCAAGTGCTCATTTCTGAAAGGAAAACTGCCCCACAATTTTGGTCACTCCCTTGATTTTCTGCTCTTCTGTAGTTTCACATTTCCCTCAAAGTCATAGAATCACAGAATAAACCAGGTTGGAAGAGACCCCCAAGATCATCCAGTCCAACCTAGCACCCAGCCCTGTCCAAAGTCCTGTCCAAAAAAAACCAAAGCTGTACAAACTATGACAATTAAAAAGAAATAAAAGTGGTTTGTTATGGACAAACTTCTGAACTATTTTTTCAGTGGAGAGATGTATGGGTGGTCCCTAAATCCACCTCTTATTCTAAAGACAATCTTGATACTGCTGGGAAGGCTCCAAAGCCCCCTAGAGCACTCTGTGTGAAGTAGTTGCATGTAGTCAGTTTCCCTCAATAGCTGACGTTCAAGGTACTTAAAAATAAAAGCCAGGGATCAGCTGAACTTTGCAGAATTAGAGCATGAAAATGTGGTATTTACAGTAGCTCAGGCTTCAGAACAACTTAGGATCTGCCTGCTAATCTAGAATATTAAGGCCCTATTTCTTTAGTCCTTCTCCCCTCCACAAGTTTACTTCTGTTTTGTGCCCGGGTGGCTCAGATTCATCTCTGCTCCCTCTCCCCTGGCCTCACGCTACTCACAGCCTCTCGCTGCTCTGCCCAGGCTCTGAGTGAAGGGGAAGTCCGAGGGCCGGGTGTAGTTTTCACCAGGCAAGCTGGGGCAAGACCTCTTGCGACAGAGAATGCCTCACCTGCAGTCTCAGTCTCCATTTGCTGCCCTCCTCACCACAGGAACAGGCTGTACAGAAGCCACAGTCGCATGACTGGGGGCACATCCCAACCAAGAAGCTCCGGGATGAGCATGAGGAACTTGAAACTGCATTCCTAACTCCTTCTTGCTCTTTCCCTGTCCCCATGCAAGCCTCACTCTCTCTCACCTTCCTCTGGATTTTTCAAGCAGTCTCTGCCCATCATCCCACCCTTTCTCAGAACAGGATGCTGCCCAGTTTCACCTCTCCACTGACTACCTACTGTGCTGGTGCTGCTCAAAGGCTGGATGCTAATTGCAGTAGGAAAAAGGAAAGACAAGGGGAAAGGAAAGAACAAAGAAAATCAAATAGAGGAGGAGAAAAGGGAAATGGAATGAAAATGGGATAGGAGGAAGAAGGTGGTGAGCCAAGGCGAGGGGAAGAGAGGAGGCAGCCTACAAGGAAATGGAGTCTCCCTCTTTTCAATTGTGCCAGCACAGTCGGTGTCCCTGGGGACAGGTTTCTGTAGCACTGCTGCCACACCAGAGAAGTTCTGTGGTGTCCAAACAGCAGTTTTCAGTACCAGCCTCATGATTTGAGGAACATATTCACAAGTCACCTCCTACCCAGGAACTTGCAGACTGCAGCACAACACCGCACTTGAATCCAAGAGCTTCTCAGAGAGTACAGATAAAGCCACCAGGACCCAGCCCCTGGCACACTCCCAGGGGAGTCCAGCAGCAGCAGGGAGTCTGAGCTCTGCTTTTCACAGCCTTAGAACGCAAGCAGGATCTCACTTACTTGGTGTCTCTGATGAGAGGTGCACTTCCCAGTTTGAAACAGACTTTTTCCCCTCCACAAGATGTTTGCCTCAAAGCAAAGCTTTCTGCCAGGTCAAACCCTGTGAAACACCAAACAATCCTTTAGTTTATTGAATGGCTTTTTTGAGGGGAGGTAAGAACTGCTTTTGAGCAGGCTTGCTGATTTCCTAGAGCACTGTGTGGCTGTGCTTCAAACCATGTACAGACTCATTTTATTGACAGAGCAAAATCCACCCCCTGGGTGACTTTGCAAACCGAGAGGTGCATTTGTTATTTCCTTCCTCATCTGAACTGATAACAACAAAGGATGTTTGGGGGGGAAAAAAACAACGGAAATGAGCTGGGCTGCAGAACTTGAACCAATACTTTCCAAGAACAAAACGTCCTGATTTTAACCCTACCTGCCTAAAAATAAACCAAACAGCTTCTGCAGCATGAGGCTGGCATTCTGCACTCATAGATTCATAGCACGGTTTGGGTTGCAAGGTGTCCCCACATGTGCCCATAGTCTGGTTGCAGTAGATGCTTTTTAAGGTCCCTTCCAACCTAAACCATTCCATGAATCTATGGAAAGGACTTTCTGGATGCTAGGAGGAAGTTGTTGGCAGAGAAAGTGATTGGCATTGGAATGGGCTGCCCAGGGAGGTGGTGGAGTCTGTGTGGCTGGAGGTGTTGAAGCCAAGCCTGGCTGGGGCACTTAGTGCCATGGTCTGGTTGGTTGGCCAGGGCTGGGTGCTAGGTTGGGCTGAAGGAGTTTGGAGCTCTCTGCCAACCTGCTTGATTCTATGTCAGGGGGTTGGAACTGGATGATCTTTGAGATCCCTTCCAAATTAAACCATTCTATGATTCTGTTGTATGATTCTAGTAGAGATGTCCAAGTCCCCACATCATCCTGATAGCCTCAGCTGGACTCTCCCTGTCTCTTATGCACTGGGAAGCCCAAATCTGGACACAGTATTGCAGGTTCCAGTTCCAACCCCCTGCCATGGGCAGGGACACCTCCCAGCTTGCTCAAAGCCTCACATCCAGCCTGGCCTTGAGCACAGTCTGTTAAGAATCAAAAACATCTGTGAAATGGAAATAATTTCTATATATTGTACTGTATTAGGTCTGATGAGACCATACCCCCCAAAAACCCCCCAAAGTTAAATAGTTTTTACTAGAGAACTGAATGTCTGTGCCTGTGGTGCATATTCCTAGATTCATAGAATGGTTTGGCTTGGAAGTGACCTCAAAAATCACCTAGCTCCAAGCCCCCTGCCACAGGCAGGGACACCTCCCACCAGCACAGGTTGCTCAAGGCTTCATCCAACCTGGCTTTGACTGCCTTCAGGGAGAGGGCATGCACAGCCTCCCTGGGCAGCCTGTGCCCATGTCGCACCTCCCTCACTTCCTTACAAATCTAGAGTATTAAACTCTGTTGTTGCCATTTTCTCCTTCACCTCCTTCAGGGCTCTAGAGATATCAATACTGGGTTGTGAGGGACTCTGTGTGGCTGCCATGAGACTGCTTCTGTACACAGATTAAGAAGATTGGGTGGGGTTGGAAGAGACTTAAAGATGACCAAGTCCAACCTTTCTCTGAGCTTGGAGGTCTCTTCAAACCTGCTTGACTTTATATGCATAGAATAGTTTGGGTGGGAAAGGACTGTTAAAGATCATCCAGTCCCAACCCTTCTGCCATGGGCAGGGACACCTCCTGCCAGCCCAGGTTGCTCAAGGCCTCATCCAACCTGGTCTTGAACACCTCCAGGGAGGTTGTGGAGCACAGAATCACCAAATGTGATCTTTGGTCCCATTTGGTGATTCTGTGCTCCAGAACCTCCCTGGGCAACCTGTGCCAGTGTCTCACCACCCTCACTATGTTCCTAAGATCCAGTCTAAAGCCTTCCCACATCCTATCACTACAAGCCTCTGTCAGAAGTCCCTCCCCAGCTTTCTTGTAGCCCCTTTCAGGCACTGCCAGCCTCAGCCACCTACAATTGAATCCACTGCCAACCACAAATGTAGATTTCCATATGGAGAGTCACTTACCTGAAACACCAACACTGTCTCTCCTCATTTGCTTGAGATGATGGACAACTGTTTTCATTAAAGGACACACAGCACCTTCAAGAGAGAAGAGTTTAGTACCTATTCTATCAGGCAAAAAAGACTTAGAACACGCTGTCAGAACAGCAGTAGTAATCTTACCAGTGGTAGCAACCTTAAGAGCTCCTTTTTGTTTCCTTAGGTTATGAAAAACAGCAATAAACCAAATGAATTCTCACTTAAGAGCTATGCTAGCTCAGATTTCATGCTGCATTTCTAACAATGTAAACAGATAGAAAATCCCATCATGTGCTCATTAGAGCATCACAGAATGGTAGGGATTTGAAGGGACCCACAGAGATCATCAAGTCCAACCAACCTGAGGTGACCCTCAGGTTCACCTAGAGAGGGTCAGAGAATCAGTCAGGGTTGGAAGGGACCACAAGGATTATCTAGTTCCATGGGCAGGGGCACCTTACCCAAGATCAGGCTGCTCAGAGGCTCATCCAGCCTGGCCTTAAACACCTCCAGCCATGGGGCCTCAACCACCTCCCTGGGCAACCCATTCCAGCCTCTCACCACTCTCCTGCTCAACAACTTCCTCCTCACCTCCAGCCTCACTCTCCCCACCTCCAGCTTTGCTCCATTCCCCCTAGAATGGAGGTTACAACGGAACACATCCAGGTAGGTTTTGAATGCATATAGAGATGGAGACTCCCATCTCTCTCTGGGCAGCCTGCTCCAGGGCTGCAGCATCTTTAAATTAAAGAAGTTTCCCCTCATGTTTAGATGGAACTTCTTCTGTATCTGGAGTCCTGTGTGCAGTTCTGGAGCCCCCAGCACAAGAAAGACATGGAAGTGTTGGAGCCAGTCCAGAGGAGAACACCAAGATGCTCAGAGGGCTGCAGCAGCTCTGCTATGAGGACAGGCTGAGAGAGTTTGGGCTCTGCAGCCTGGAGAGAAAGCTTCAAGGGAGACCCTGGGGTGGCCTTCCAGGATCTGAAGGGAGCTACAGGAAGGCTGTGAAGGGACTATTGACAAGGTCTGGTAATGCCAGGACAAGGAGGAATGGGTTTGAACTGGCAGAGGGCAGATTGAAACTGGCTGTTAGGAAGAAGTTGTTTGCAGTGAGGGTGGTGAGAGACTGGCACAGGTTGCCCAGGGAGGTTGTGGAGCACAGAAGCACAGAATGCACTCAAGGTGTGGCCTGAGCAGTGCTGAGCACAGGGGCACAAGAACCTCCCTTGTCCTGCTGCCCACACTGCTCCTGAGCCAGCCCAGGATGCCATTGGCTCTGCTGCCCACCTGGGCACACTGCTGGCTCATGTTCAGCTACCATCTACCAGCACCCCCAGGTTCCTTTCTGCCTGGAGGCAGATTGAGAGCCCTGGGGCTATTTGTTCTGGAGAAGACTGAGAGAAGATGTGATCAAAGTCTATCAATATCTGAGGGGTGGGTGTCAAGTGGCTGGGGCCAAGCTCTTTTTGGTGGTCAGCAGCAATAACACAAGGAACAATGGCTACAAACGTGAACATGGAAGGTTTCACCTCAACATGAGGAGAAACTTCTTTACAGTGAGGGTGACAGAGCCCTGGAGCAGACTGCCCAGAGAGGTTGTGGAGTCTCCTTCTCTGGAGGCTTTCAAACCCCACCTGGATGTGTTCCTGTGTGCCTTGCCCTGGGTGATCCTGCTTTAGCAGGGAAGTTGTACTGGATGATCTCTGGAGGTCCTTTTCAACCGCTCTCATTCTGTGATTGTGTGAATTTCCAAGTGTGGATGATCTGACCAGAAACAATGGAAGCAGTCTTTTAGGAGTTTTTTTTAATGGCTGGAAATAAAACAGCTTCAGAGGGGATTAAGCCTGAACCAAAGTACTTAAGTAACCAAGCAGCAATAGTTTAATGCCTGGAATATGGTAAATTCTAATGTGAAATCTGACTGAAGCCTTAGATCAAACACTGGATCATTAATATGCAGCATTTTACTTGCAAAAAAGGGTCTTTCTCCTCCTTATTTATGTATATCCCCACAAGAACAAGCACTTTGAAGAAGCAAATACAGAGGAAATGTCACTTCTGTGCATGGGTCAGAAACAAGGCTCTGGCTTTGCAAACAGCCCTGCTAAACCCTAGTAAAACCTGCCAATGGAAGATGACCTACAGCAGGATTTGGCACATGGGCTTCTGATATAGATTCAGAGAATGGTTTGGGTTGGAAGGGACCTTAGACATCATCCAGTTCCAGCCCCCTGCCATGGGCAGAGACATCTTCCACTAGCCCAGGTTGCTCAAGGCCTTGAACACCTCAAGGGAAGGGGCATCCATAACCTTCCTGAGCAACCTCCTCCAGTGTCTCACCACCCTCACTGGAAAGAATTTCACAGTATCACCAAGGTTGGAAGAGACCTCACAGATCATCAAGTCCAACCCTTTACCACAGAGCTCAAGGCTAGACCAATTTCTTCCTAATCTCCAGTCTAAATCTGCCCTCCTCAAGCTTCAATCTATTCCCCCTTGTCCTCTCACTCCAAGCCCTTGTAAAAGTCCCTCCCCAGTTCTCCTGTAGCCCCCTTTGGGTACTGGAAGGCTGCTCTAAGGTCTCCCTAGAGCCTTCTCTTCTCCAGGCTGAACAGCCCCAACTCTCCCAGCCTGTCCCACAGGGAAGGTTCTCCAGCCTCTGATCATCTTCATGGCCTCCTTTGGGCTCACTCCAGCAGTTCACAGAATCACAAAATGGTCTGGGTTGGAAGGCACCTCCAAAGGTCATCTAGTCCAATCCCCTCAGCAGCCAAGTGAGGGCATCCTCCACTAGATCAGGTTGGCCAGAGCCCTGTGGTTCTTATAGTGCAAGTGAGGAGTCTGAATGTGGATGAGTATGAGATTCACAGAGGACTTCACTCTAAAGATGTTAAGTCCAGGGAGGGGAAAGTCCCAAGGCTTACATGAGCTGCTGAGCAAAGTCTCTTAGACTTTGTCCATGTCCCTCTTATGCTAGGGCCCCAGAGCTGGAGGCAGTGCTGCAGGTGAGGTCTGAGCAGAGCAGAGGGGCAGAATTCCCTCCCTGTGCTGCTGCTCTCTCTGCTCTGGCTGCAGCCAGCACACAGCTGCCTGCTGGGTGCCAGCGACCAGTGCTGGCTCACAATGAGTTTTTCATCAACTGACAGCCTCAAGTCCTTCTTCTCCAGCCTGCTCTTTGCAAAGCTGATAGCACTAAAACAGTGCTCAAAGTCCATCTGAAGCTGCTGAAGGGTGAAGTTGGAAGGGCTTTGTGAAGCATCAGTTCAAAGAGAGAAGAGGAATGTCCTGCCATTAACCTGGAAATCATCCATTTTTAAAGAGAGGAGGATTGCCCTACCATTAACCTGGAGATCATCCATATTTAAAGACTTCCCAGAGCATCCTGGATGAAAGCTGGCGCTGGAACCGGCTGTGTTTGTTGTCTTCAAGCATGGGAGATTTGTCACTCACTCCGTAGCAGTGCAGAGAGCTCACTGTCCTTCAAATTTCTCTCAACTTCTACCAAATGAGATAGAGGATATGATCTGCATCAAGAATGGCTGATAGGAAACAACCAGTAGGAAGTGAACTACAAAATACAGCCACAAAGACACCTCCTGGCATCAGACTTGATGAAAGATGCATTGATTTAATTACAGAACAGACTGGGTAGAAGACATTGTTGCATAAGGTTGGTCAAGTTCCATGTTCTTCACATCTAAAGGGCCACAAGAATGCTCTGAGGGCTGGAAGTCCTGCTGTAAGAGGAAAGGCTGAGAGTTGGGTTTGCTCAACCTTGAGGAGAGAAGGCTTAGGGCAGACCTTAGCACCATGGACCAGCACACAAAGGGTGGCCACCAGCAGGATGGAAACTCCCTTTTCACCAGGAGTACCATGGAAAACACAAGGAGTGATGAGGACAAGTGGCTGCTGGGGACATTCCCATTGGAGTGCAGAAGAAAATGTTTGCCCAAGAGAGTAGTCAGACATTGCAATCATCTCCCAAGGGCAGCAGTGGATTCCCCTACACTGGATGGTTTCAAGACTCAGCTTGCCAGGGTGCTGGGGCAACTCATTTCAACTCCACTGTCACCTAGAAAGGTTGGTCTAGATGAGCCTTAGGGTCCCTTCCAGCCTGGCAGTCTGTGATGCTGTCACTTATTACTAGAGAGAAGTGACCAACCCCTTCCTCCAACCTCCTTTCAGGGAGTTATAGGCAGGCAGAAGGTCTGACAGAATCAGTCAGGGTTGGAAGGGACCACAAGGATCATCTAGCTCCAACCTCCCTGCCATAGGCAGGGACACTCTACCCTAGATCAGCACCTCAATGTCCTTGTAGTGAGTGGCTCAAAACTGAGCCCAGTCCTCAGGGCATGGTCTCACCAGTGCTGAGGCCAGGAGCACCATCACTTCTAGTTCTGCTGGCCACACTCTGGCTGATCCAGGCCAAGATGCTGGTGGCTTTCCTGGCAGCCTGGACACACTGCTGGCTCACATCCAGCTGGTTGTCAACCAACACCCCTGGGGGGTCCTTTCCTCTCTGTAGGGTTGTACTTATTGTCTGAGCAGCCAGATGCTGCTTACTGCTGATTTTACCTTGAGCTGCTGCTGCTGCAGTGAGCTCTAGAGAACCTGAGGCACAAGTGTGACTGGGATTTTTCCAGCATTCACTCGTGTGGGTGATGAAACACTTGGGAGTTTTGGCTTATTCCCACCAGCCACTTTCTTACAAGTTCAAATAAAGACTTCAGACTTAATTTTTGCCTTGCTCAAATAACAGCAAATGATTCCTCACATGTCACAGACTGGCCTGTGGGCTTATTTTTATATCAGTGGCATAACATTCACAGCATAGCCAGGCTGTTTAAGTGCTCCTTTTTGAGTTGTATGCCATTACCTCAGAAGGACTGAAGGCATTGCTGCGAAGCTTCTCTCGCATGCTGCCAATGCTCTCCTTTAGCCCAGTGTTATTCTTTTTTACCAGAGTGAGGGCAAGACTGGAAAATATTCAACCCCAAACCTCTCCCAGATCAAGACTGACAACTTTGATCAGTATAGATTGATGAAAATTCTTTCTGCAGTTCCAGTTTGTACAGTCAAAAAAGTTAACTCCTCAAAGATCTTTAATACTGCTGGCAGACCTTCACGTTTTCTTTGCCCTGAGACAAAACATTCATCATCTGGGCAGATGAGTTGAAGGTCTCCATGAAGACACTCATGGGAAGAAGAACATGACAATCTCCCCAGCATCAGGTGCTAGGAGAGGAAATGGCCTGAAATTGTGCCAGGGGAGGGTTAGGTTGGAGATTAGAAACATCTCTAGTGGAAGAGTGGCTGAAAGAGGCAGCTCAGGGAGGTAGTGGAGTCACCATCCCTAGAAGTGTTCAAGAAACATGTGGACATGGCACCTTGAGACATGGTTTAATGGCCATGGTGGTGTTAAGCTGATGGTTGGATTAGATGACCTTCTCCTCTGGAGAGGTGGAGGCTGAGAGGAGACCTCATTGCTCTCAACAGCTCCCTGAAAAGAGGTTGCAGTGAGGTGCGGATTGGTCTCTTCTCCCTTATATCAGGTGATAGAAGGAGAGGAAATGGCCTGCAACTGTGCCAGGGGAGGGTTGGATGTTAGGAAAACTTTCATTCCTGAAAGAGTGGCTAGGCATTGGAACAGGCTGCCCAAGGAAGTGGTGGAGTCCTCACCTTGGAGGTGTTCAAGAAATGTGTGGATGCAGCAAGAGGTGAGTGCCAGGAGTCTGGAGCCAGCCTCTTCTTGGTGATGCCCAGTGCCAGGACAAGGGGCAATAGGTGGAAGTTGAAGCACAGGAGGTTGGGTTGCATCTGAACCTGAGGAAGGATTTCTTTCCCTGTGAGGATGGCAGAGCCCTGGAGCAGGCTGCCCAGAGAGGTTGTGGAGTCTCCCTCTCTGGAGATATTCAAGAACTGTCTGGATGTGTTTCTGTGTGATCTGCTCAGGGTGATGCTGCTCTGGCAGGGAGGCTGCACAAAATGAGCTTGGGAGGTCCCTTCCAGACCCTGGCATTCTATGATTCTATGGTTTAGTGGCCATGGTATATCACAGTATCACCAAGGTCGGAAAACCTCATAGATCATCAAGTCCAACCTGTTACCACAGAGCTCAAGGCTAGACCATGGGTTAAAGATTAGACCCAATGATCTGTGGAGCCCTCTTCCAGCCAAACCAGTTCTATGATCCCAAGATATTTAACTACAAGTTAAGAAATCCAAGGAACAACAGTTTGTGGATCCAACCTTGCCTATCCAGACTATTAAGACCACAATCTCATTGTGTATGAGCTGCTCTGGAGCCCTTATCTTGATTCTGAGAAGTATCAAGCTGTCCTAAAAGATGGAAACCAAAAAGCTGAACTGATTTGCATACTTGAAAGCCCTGACTCTGCGAGGCTTAAAGTGCCTATCTAAAATCATGGTGTAGAGCCAGTACTCTTCACAACACATTCCATGTCAAAAGGCAATGGAAATTCACCATGCCTGGCAGTCCCAGCACTTTGTTTATCCAACATTCTTCAGGAGTTAGCAAGGGACTCATTATGAGAGAAAGTTGGACAAGCCACCATGAAGGAAGGAGCTGGTGCTGATGGAGCGAGTCCAGAGGAGGGCCATGGAAATGATCAGGGGGTTAGAGCACTTCTGCTATGAGGATAAACTGAGGGAGCTGAGGGTGTTGAGCCTGGAGAAGAGAAGGCTCCAGGGAGACCTGACAGCAGGCTGCCAGCATCTTAAGGGTGCATGCAAGAAGGCTGCAGATGGACTGCTTGCAAAGGCCTGCAGGGACAGGACGAGGGACAACGATTTCATATGAGAGCAGAGCAGATTTAGATTGGCTGTGAGGAACAAGTTCTGCACCATGAGGGTGCTGGAACACTGCAACAGGTTGCCCAGGAAGGTGGTTGAGACCCCAGCCCTGGAGATATTCAAGGTGAGGCTTGACAGGGCTGTGGGCAACCTGCTCTAGTGGAGGATGTCCCTGCTGGCTGCAGAGGGGTTTGACTGGGTGATCTTTGGTGGTCCCTTCCAACCCAAACCCTTCTGTGATTCTATGACCTGGGAATGAGACAAAGTATTAATATTCCTAATGTGAAGCAGTTACTCTTTTCTCTTGCACCAAAGATCTCCTCCTAACAAACTTCTTCCCCCTGCCTCCCCTTCAAATCAATTCCAGTTACACTTTTCTCTGCTTTTGAAGGTCAATTAGGACTCAAGTAGATCAGATAAGGAAGTTCAGGATGTAAATGCAATAATCTGTGTGCATTGCTGGCAAAGCTTTCATACTGGAATTACAGCATGGGAGGGGATGGAAGGAACCTCTGGAGATCATTGAGTCCAACTTCCCTGTTAAAGCAGGATCAGCTAGGTGGGAAGTGAGAAATAAATTCTATGTACATGCTACTGAGGGAAGAAAATGGAAAGGATTCCCTAGGCAGATCCTGAAGTACAGAGGCTGTTCCAAACCAAACTGAGACAGAGGAGAACAAAGGCCCCTGAAAGAGCCAGTTGAAGAAAAAAAGTCAGGAAGGACTGAAGGAGGAGGGATGGGGTGGAAGGAAAAGAGTTGGATACTTCTCTGTTCTTGAAGTGAGCACACTTCCAGTTTGTAAGAGATTCACCTGCACACGAATAGACAACCTAGTAGACAACTTTGAGACACTGAGGAGTCGGTTCAGCTGAACACGAGGCCTGCAGACATGCCTGGATCACTTCCTGCTGCACTGTCAGAGGGTTCATCCTTTCTCAGGTCCTGTTTTCTGCTCTACAACTTGTATTTCTTTCTTGAACAGTAACCATCCCCTCAATCTCTGGAAGAGTCTCTTTCCTGTTACTAACTTGAGGCTTCACTCGGAGCTTATTCCCTGCTGTCAGCGTAGCTGCTCGAGCTGGCAGCTCTCTACTTGTTATTCCTCACCATCTGCCTGTATCACCTCAAACTGCAGCAGCTTCTCTCAATTGCACACCATCAGTTTTTCTCAGGAGAGGTTCAATCTCTCCTCTTCCTCCCAGTGGTTTAATTTGACCCATATTTGATCCATTTGTGGCAATCAGCTGAAGGAAAACTGCAGTTTCTCTGCTGGCTGCAAAGAAGCAGGCACAGACTTCTAGGCACAAACATGTAGCAAAGTGTAATGCACAGGCTAGATAATCTGGTAGCAGTTCACTCTGTCACTTCTCTGACTGCTCCACCTTTTACTATGGCATCTTTTCACCAGAAAGAAGGAAAGAAAAAGAACATAAGAAGAAAAGAGGAAACACTTCATTGCATTTTCGTTGAAAAGGTTCTCCAAGCCTGGCACAGGCTGCCTAGAGTGGTGGTTGAATCCCCATCCCTGGAGGTGACCAAAGAGGCAGAGATGTGGTGCTGAGGGCAGTGGTTTAGCCTCAGCCTTGGTAGAGTTAGAGAATGGTCGGACACAGTGGTCTGAAAGGGCTTTTCCAAACCAAACCACTCTAGGAGTTGTTATTAACCTGTATTATTAGGGAATCTCCTGCACTCACACCCTTTTATGGCCTAAATTTGTACAAAGAGGGGTTTAGATCACATGTTAGTAAAAAACTCTTCACTGAAAGGGTTACCAAGCATTAGAACAGGCTGCCCAGGGAAGTGGTGGAGTCACAGTCCTTGGAGATGTTCGGATGAGGAGCTTAGAGACATGGTCTAAGAGTTGTGCACAAGGAGATGTTAGGGTATGCTTGGACTCCATCACAGAATCAAAGAATGTTAGGGGTTGGTAGGGACCTCCAGAGATCATCCAGTCCAACCCCCCTGCCAGAGCAGGATCACACAGGGCAGGGCACACAGGAACATGTCCATGTTGGCTTTGAAAGTCTCCAGAGAAGGAGACTCTGCCACTTCTCTGGGCAGCCTGCTCCAGGGCTCTGTTACCCACACAGGGAAGAAGCTTCTCCTCATGTTGAGGTGGAACCTTTTGTGTTCTAGCTGTGGTCTTAAAGTCTTTGCCAACCAGATGATCCTATGACTTTTAAAACTTCCCTTCTGCACCCCACCAGCTAGCAACAGCAGAGAAGACAAGCCCTTTTGCTTTCAGCCAGCTGAAGAGAATGACTGCACAGCTGGGATGCAGGCTCACTCCCTCACAGAGGCTAACAACACATCAGTAGACCACTTAAGCCTTGCTGCCCTCAAAATTGTCCTAGGTTCAGCTTCTCCAGAAGCAGCTGGAAGGGGCCACGCCAAGGACAGCCAGTTGAACCAGTCAAGAGGTGAGGTCTCAGCATAGTAAAGTGGCAGAACTCCTCTCTCTATATGCTGGTCACACTACTGTTGCAGCCCAGGCTGCCCTTGGCAGAAGCAGCTTAGTGACACCAGATAGCAGGCTCTCACCTGAACTGAGTTAATGAGGGGCAGTTATGTGAGCAGCTGTGTGGGTTCTGCTGCAGCTGGGCTTAAAACCATGTGAAAATGTAAGGCAAAAACCCTCTTTGCCTTAAATTCACTTTCCTCACAACACAGAGAATGCCAAAGCTACCACAGCTTACAGATGGATCTCTCTACCCAGCTTGGTTCCAGCTGACCAACCCCTCTTTGCCTTAAATTCACACTCCTCACAACACATTATTCTTACCTCAGAGCCCACATGTTACCCTTATGATTTATTAACTACTACTATTTATGCTAGGGGTAGTAAAAAGATTCTTAACCTAGTTACAGATCCTTTCAATTTCTTGTGTCTGAGCTCCAAATACGTTCAGAGAGATTCAGAGCTGGTGGATATGTATATAGCTCCTATTACCTGCCATCAGAGTTCCTGGCAAAATAGCATTGCTAAAAATAAATCTTATTTTCTAAAAAAAGAAAAGAAAAAAGCCAAAGCCAGTCACAAAAAAGAATTCTTATTTAAATAGCAACAAGCCTGTTCTCCTTCCTAATTACTGGAGGCAAGTTCAGAAAGCTTTGGGTTTGTGCTGAGGCTCAGCCCTCCTAGAGAAGTGACACTTCCTTATGCTACAGGCACATGTGGTGTGCCTCTAAGACAGACCTCACCACATTCTAAAGACTCAATGTAGAGTTTAAGTGAGAGAGTGAAAGTGTGGACAGTAAGAGAAAGAAGGAAACAGAATTATTAAGCTTTTAAGAGAATAAAAAAGCATTATGAAGCGAGAGAAGAGAAGAGAAGAGAAGAGAAGAGAAGAGAAGAGAAGAGAAGAGAAGAGAAGAGAAGAGAAGAGAAGAGAAGAGAAGAGAAGAGAAGAGAAGAGAAGAGAAGAGAAGAATGAACATTTTAATTTAAATAGAAGAAAAGAGAATTGTGAAGCTTAAAAGCTAAACAATATAAATCTGTGAAGAGTAGGGGTCAAGAGGATGGTGCTTTTCAGCAGTGCTCAGTGATAGGAAAAGGGGCAAAAGGTATTCAGTAAAGGTTTCACTTCAGCTTAAGGAAAAACTTCACTTTGAGGGTGCTGGGGCACTGGAGCAGGCTGCCCAGAGAAGCTGCAGAGTGTCCCTCTCTGGAGACTTTCAAAAACCCCTGGACGTGATCCTGGGAAACCTGCCCAGGCTGATCCTGCTCTAGCAGAGAGCTTGGACTAGATGACCTCCAGAGGTCCCTTCCAACCCCCACCATTCTGTGATTCTGCGATATCATTATATTCCTTTCCGCTGCCTTTTGAGGTCTTGTCTACCTCTACATCTGTGAAAAGTACAAGCTGGTCTAGGGATTACGTTTAAGTGAAGCTTAGCAGAAGCATTAGGCTGTTTAGCTCAAAGTGATCACTATCTGCTCTAAGAAAGCCAAACGATTTTATGCTAAGTCAGAGCCTGCAAAACTTTGTGAATCTTGTTTTGTATGGTGAGTTAAGAAGTAAACACAAAACTCCAACTGCTTCCAAGCAGAAGAAAAAGGCTGCTTTGGAACTACTTCAAACTTAAGAGTTCTTAAAGAGTACATTTTAAAAGGTCCTACTTTATTTGCTCATGCTGCTTGTTTTCCATGCACTGTCTTTGTTTGTACAGCACTGAAATTTATGCCTTTGGTCTGTGACAAGAGAAGAAAAAATGGAAGTACCTGTCTGGTCACTGACAGCCACAGAAGTAGAGACGGGAAAAAGGAGGAAGACTGCCATACAAAGCCAAACTATGCAGGATCGAGCGTACTTCATCTCCCCCTGGGCACATGTGAACGATCAGCTGCAAATCTGAAACAGAAAATAATCATGTTCTGAACAATCTCTTCTTTTTCTCTTCCCCTCACCCCATCAGAAAAATTACAGACAAGAACTTCTTTGCTGGGAAAAGGCAGTCGCTAGCCCCACGCAGCCTGCGTCGTTGAGCTGTTGTAAGGAGCTCCAAAGAGCGATTCAGATCAATGTACAGATAAATGACAAACATAAATTCACAGATTCGGGTTGGAAGGGACCCTCCAAGGTCATCTTGTCCGACACCTCTGCAGCCAGCAGGGACGCTCCCAACGAGATCAGGCTGCCGAGAGCCACATCGAGTCTGAAATACACTCGTTTAGTTCTTTAGGAGGATCAAAAGCAACACCTTAAGAAATATCAACTTAAAGGTATCTGTTTTACAGACATTCATTTTTCCTTCCATTAAATCAGTACTGCCTAATTTCCTTTCCCTTTTTTTCTCTCAGGTTTTCAGTTTTAAATATTTTAAACAGTTCAATGTCACAACCCTGCCAGCGACTGCTGAAGCAACCTCCCAATGACACAAGGACAACTCGCAATTGTTTCAGTTTGAGAACATAAAACGTTTCCCGCAAAAGAAACTAAGCCCACGGTATTTTCTTAGCCTTACAAAATACTCAAGTGCCCAGAGCTGCCCTGCACCGAGTCTGGAGTTTAAACCTCACCACAACACTCGCTGGCTTCAACAACATCTCTTTTGTCCTCTAAAGACAGTATCGGCTTTTCTTCTACGCCGACTGCAAAGTACACGTGAATTGAACGACAGGAACCGACAGACGCCCTTCTAACCACATTTTCTGTAAGAAAACCACACCGCCCCAAGACAAAATCGGTTCAATATTGCAAGGTACCTTCATCATCCCCAAAGCTGTCCTACCAGGCTCTGCAGCTGCCAGCAACCACACCGTCATTAACTTTTCCAGCCTGCCCAGCAGCAGCAAAGTGAATGCACGTTCAAATAACATTATCATTTAATTTCCTGCACCTGCTTTAGAAGCAGGCATCAGTAATTCACTGGAGCCGCCGCTCCAGAGCGATCATTTGCTGAAGGCTTCTTGCCAACTAGATGAAGAACCGCTGCCACCCCCTCGTTGCCACCGCACCTCCGGGCTTGGCGTCCTCTCCCGCGGGCTCCTGAGCCCTCCGCAGCTCGGGCTGCCCCCCGGCAGTTTGGTTTCTCTCGGGCTGAGTTGGGTTTGCTGGAGGGAGGGTGTAAACCACGAGGCGGGTCGGTAAGGCGAGCGGGTAGCAGGGCTGCGCAAGGAGCGCGCCTCGCCTGCCTTGGCTCCCGGACCGCGCTCCGGACTCGCACTGCCGCGGCCCTCCGCGACCGACTGACCCCTGGGCAAATGGAAGGAGGGCAGGGCAGGGCAGGCGCCCGCCGCCGCCGCCGCTTCCTAAGCAGCCCCGGGGCGGAGCGGGGCCAGCAGCCCGCTCGGGGTGGCGGTGCCTGTGAACGGGAACCGAGCACCAACGGGGCGAGCGCGGGAGCCCTCTGCCGCCGGGCCGCTGCCGGGGGCCGGGGCACAGGCAGGCAGGTGAGCGGGGCCGGGGCACCGGCACGTGCAAGAGGACCGGGGCACCGGCACGTGCAAGAGGACCGGGGTACCGGCACGTGCAAGAGGAGCGGGGCACCGGCACGTGCAAGAGGACCGGGGCACCGGCACCTGCAAGAGGAGCGGGGCACCGGCACGTGCAAGAGGAGCGGGGCACCGGCACCTGCAAGAGGACCGGGGCACCGGCACCTGCAAGAGGAGCGGGGCACCGGCACGTGCAAGAGGAGCGGGGCACCGGCACCTGCAAGAGGAGCGGGGTACCGGCACCTGCAAGAGGCGGGAGGAGCGGGTACCGGTAGGTACAATAGGAGCAGGGTACCGGCACGTGCAAGAGGACCGGGGCACCGGCACGTGCAAGAGGACCGGGGCACCGGCACGTGCAAGAGGACCGGGGCACCGGCAGGTGCAATAGGAGCGGGGCACCGGCAGGTGCAATAGGAGCGGGGCACCGGCAGGTGCAATAGGAGCGGGGTACCGGCAGGTGCAATAGGAGCGGGGTACCGGCAGGTGCAAGAGGAGCGGGGCACCGGCACATGCAAGGGACCGGGGCACCGGCAGGGGCAAGAGGAGCGGGGCACCGGCACATGCAAGGGACCGGGGCACCGGCAGGTGCAAGAGGAGCGGGGGCACCGGCAGGCAGGTGCAAGGAGCGGGGCACCGGCACATGCAAGGGACCGGGGCACCGGCAGGGGCAAGAGGAGCGGGGCACCGGCACATGCAAGGGACCGGGGCACCGGCAGGTGCAAGAGGAGCGGGGCACCGGCAGGTGCAATAGGAGCGGGGCACCGGCACATGCAAGGGACCGGGGCACCGGCAGATGCGAGGGGACCCCGCGGCTGGGGCAGCAGGGTGGGCTTCGGGACAGGCCGCGTGACGCACGGGGATTTTAAGGCCCCCTTCCACCTCAGGCCCTTCTATGACCTCCCCGGAGCCGCTGAACCTTCTCCCTTCGCCCCCTCCTCGGGGAGCGTTTTACTGCGCTTCCCACCCACCGCGCTGCAGCTCGCAAGTGTGTTTCAAGCCGGTGGATGCAGGCCTCTCGCTGGGCATGCTAATTAGAGCGATCGCACTCCTAGGTAGGGGCTTTACATGTAAATGTATGCGTGCAATTCAGATGCGTGTTCGGCGATTTGCAACAGTTTAATTGGGTTTGTAGATTATTGGGACTGGAGTAGGGCTGCGCCTTGGTGTCTCTCAGCACATACCTGTGGGGTGTCTCTGTGTGTGTGTGTCCCCTAAGCACACACAGTGTATTTGCAGAGCAGAATCCCACAGCACAGCCTGATTACAGCGCGTTTAAAAGCTGGCTGGGTGCATACTGGCTATAAATAGGAGATAATTCATATTGGCAAAATCACTGCCAAACTTTGGTGGCAATTTTTAATGCAACCCCCAAAACCCACCACGAAACGTCCCAGTGACATTGTAGGGAGGGTGAGATGTGTAAATGACTGCCTGCAAAGAAGAGTTGCTTACCTTGAATTTTGGGTTTAGCCCTCTCCAGAAGCGCTGAAAACGCCCGTAGGGAGCTGCCGTAGCACCGAGGAGTTGCTGGAGTCAGTGAGGCTCCGAAGAGTGATAGAGGGGGATGCAGCTGTGTCCTTATTAGTCTCACACACTGTGACCCTCCCACTCACCGAGCACAGAATACTCTGCGAGAAAGGACCAACAGCCACCCAGGCACAGCTTTTACATAATCACACTTGTCTATCCCAAGTCCAGTTACAATGGAGGAAATGTGGGTGGCGTTGTGGGGTTTTATTTCCCCTCCTTTCTCTACTCCCCCTCCCCCCCCAAAAAAAAATCACCCTGACCAACTTCCCTAAATGTATCACCCCCACCAGACCTCTAAATTAAACTGCTGGAGTATCAAGGCATGAATGAAAGAGTATCTGGTTTCTAGTTGCAAAGCAGCGGTTAGGTACATCAGCAGACGGGCAGAAGCAAGCTTTCACCGCTCAAGCGTGAGCACACATCATTCATTTGATGTACTCTTCACACATTCAAACCCCAGCCAGCCAAGCAACCAGCCTGACAGAGTGCACCTAGTCTTGGTGCTGATGCTGCCAAGCCCAGCCACTCGCTGACGTTTTGCTTTGCCTTTTAAAGCAAATGCCATCGTTTACCAACCTGAAACGGTTCTCCCGCGGTAGAGATCGCGGTGGGGCCGTGATGAAACGCTGAGTCTGAGCCACTGCCACCAGCTCCTCTCCATGTGTGAAGCTGCACTTTTCTCAGCTTCTCCCAGGGTGCTTGTGGCAGTTTCCCGTATTGCATTTTAAAGATGTAAACCAGAGGGAAGTGTTGAGGAGACTGGAAATAGATGCACAGAAGACAGAGAGAGTAAGGCTTTAATTAAACATATCTCATATATATACATATTTATACATCCAAGATGTATTTTATCTCTTGCTAAATTGAATCCTTCTGACAGGGGGAAATAATTGGGCTTGAGGATCTTTTCCAGTCTTTTCCAAGGTTTTCCAATCTTTTCCAGGCTTTTTCAATGTTTTCCAATCTTTTCCAGTCCTTTCCAATGTTTTTCCAGTCTTTTCCAATTTTTTTCCCAATCTTTTCCAGTCTTTTGCAATGTTTTTTCTAATCTTTTCTAGTCTTTTCCAATGTTTCCCAGTCTTTCCCAAGTCTTTTCCAATCCAGGCAATCCTGTATGAAAATATATTAGCTGAGCACAGAATCAAAGAATTGTCAAGGTTGGAAGTGACCTCAAGGATCATCCAGTTCCAGTCCTACACTTACAGTCCAGTTCCTGCCCTAGGCAGGGACACCTCACACAAGATCAAGTTGCCCACAGCCACATCCAGCCTGGCCTTAAAAACTGCAGGGATGAGGTTTCCACCACCTTCCTGGGCTACCTGTGCCAGTCTCTCACCACCCTCATGCTGAAGAGCTTCTTCCTAACATCTGTTCTGAGTCTCCACTTCTCTAGCTTCGATCCTGACAGCCTAAAAAGTCCCTCCTCAGCTTTCCTGTAGCCCCCTTCAGATACTGAGAGGCCACAATAAGGTTCCCTCAGAGCCTTCTGCTTTCCAGACTGAACAAGATCACTTTAGCTCCACTCAGAAAATTCACAGGTTTAGCCTTTTTGCTCCCCTTTAAAACAGCAGATTTGGTAAAGTGTTTCCTCATTTCCAATCTTTACCAGGTCTTTGCCAATTCTGTGCTGCCTACTGCATGAAAATTTCTTACCTCAACATCACTTTAGCCCCACTCAGAAAATTCAGAGGCTCAGAGTTTTTTGTTCCTCTTTTTCAAAGCAGGTTGGGAAAGGTATTTCCTCATTTCAACCCAGATAACTATCCAGGATAGCTAACAAATCACTCAGAAAGGCTTTCTGTAGGAAAGGCTTATATTAACATTAACTTTCTGCTTTAAATTCCCAAGCAGTTGTTGCTCCTTCCAGAATAGAAGCAGGGCAGAGAGCTGAACTAGCAGCTGAGGTACGTCTGCTAGGGTGGCTGTGCAGTGTAACTTCAGTCATGCTCCTCGCTTGCTCATTGTGTAAATTATAGCAGTGGAGCTGAGTTACCTCACAGGGTGAGGAGCCCCAAGCCCTACAGCTGACACATCCCTCTGAGCACTCACTGCCCCTTAGAATCACAGAATCATCCAAGTTGGAAGAGAGCTCCAAGATCATCCAGCCCTGGCCAATCAACCAGACCATGGCCCAAGTGCCCCAGCCAGGCTTGGCTTCAACACCTCCAGCCACAGCCACTCCACCACCTCCCTGGGCAGCCCATTCCAGTGCCAATCACTCTCTCTGACAACAACTTCCTAACAACATCCAGCCCAGACCTCCCTGGCACAACTTGAGGCTATATCCCCTTGTTCTGTTGCTGCTTGCCTGGCAGCAGAGCCCAACCCCACCTGGCTACAGCCTCCCTGCAGGCAGCTGCAGACAGCAATGAGCCTCCTCTGCTGCAGGCTGCACACCCCCAGCTCCCTCAGCCTCTCCTCACAGGGCTCTGCTCCAGGCCCCTCCCCAGCCTTGCTGCCCTTCTCCAAACACCTTCCAGCACCTCAGCATCTCTCTGCAATTCAGGAGCCCAGACCTGGACACAGCACTCAAGGGGTGGCCTGAGCAGTGCTGAGCACAGGGGCAGAAGAATCTCCCTTGTCCTGCTGCCCACACTGCTCCTGAGCCAGCCCACCTGGACACACTGCTGGCCCAGTGCCCCCAGGCTGCTCTCAGCCACTCTGGCCCCAGCCTGTAGCGCTGCTTTGGGTTGTTGTGGCCAAAGTGCAGAACTTCAGACTGTTCATCTGATAAAGGCTTCAGTGTCGAGTCCTGACTCAGTGTTCTGAGAAGAGCTGTGGGCTCCTCAGTTGAAAGACCCTTTGTAAAAGCTCTGCTCTTAGAGAAAGGCACTGTCACATAGGATCTGAAAAGAGGCTGAGTTTCTCATGGCTCCTGCAAGCCACAAAATTAGCTTGAAACAAAGCTTTAAAATCTTTTAGTTTTACTTCACTCCACATGCCCCTAAATAGCTTGGATTCAGCTCTTCAGTCTGGAGAGGAGAAGGCTCTGAGATGACCTTATTGTGGCCTTTCAGTATCTGAAGGAGGCTACAAGAAAGCTGGGGAGGGATTTTTTAGGCTGCCAGGTAGTGATAGGACTGGGGGGAATGGAACAAAGCTGGAGGTGGGGAGAGTCAGACTGGACATTAGGAGGAAGTTGTTCAGCATGAGGGTGGTGAGACTCTGCAAGGGGTTGCCCGGGAGGTGGTGGAAGCCTCATCCCTGGGGGTCAGGCTGGATGAGGCTTTGGACAGCCTCATCAAGTGTGAGGTGTCCCTGCCCATGGCAGGGGGGTTGGAACTGGCTGATCCTTGTGGTGCCTTCCAACCCTGACTGATTCTATGATTTATGCTTCTATGATTCTGTGTGTGACATAAATATAGAATCACAGAACCACTGAGTTGCACCAACTTTTAATGGGAGGGTAGAGCTTCATTACTTCTCAGTCACCTAATCAAATACCCTAAACCTACCAAACAATAACTGATCATTTCTCAGTAACTAATAACCACCTGAATAGAGAATTCTGTAAAATAAAGTCCTGGAATGCCACCATTTCAAATATGTTTTTAGTATATGAAACGTTTTCAGACAAGAACCTTCCTTTTCAGCCTAGTTGTGAAGAAGAGAATAGGTGGAATTGATCACAGAATCACAAAACGTCAGGGGTTGGAAGGGACCTCAAAAGCTCATCCAGTCCAACCCCTTGCCAGAGCAGGATCAGCTACACCAGATCACACAGGAATGCTCAAGCACTTACACACCAAAGGCAGGATCAGACTCAAGGCAAACACTAAAGCAGGGAAGGGAGAAGTTTCAGTTTGAACCTACACTTAGCACAGACGTGTAGAGCAGCTTCCATCTCCTGAGCCATGGCTGAACTGCTCCACCCAACAATTCCACTACAACTGCAGTTGCAGGCAAGATTGAGTCCAGCCTCCATGCCAGAGCCTAAACAGTCCCATGTTTCCCAGCCTTTCCTCATCAGACAGACATTCCAGGCCCTTATTCATCCTTGTAGCCCTCCGTTGGAGTCTCTCTAGTATTTCCCTGTCCCTCATGAGCTGGGAGCCCAGGCTTGGACACGACACTCCAGATGTTGTCTCACCAGAGCAGAGAGGCAGAACTTCCCTTGGTCTGCTGATGACATTCTTCTTAATGCACCCCACTGGTCTTCTTGGACACATTACTGTCCTATGGATGACACTGTCCACAGTCCTCCATGGAGCTGCCTTCCAGCAAGAACAGGTTGCCCACAGAGACTGTGGAGTTTCCTTCTCTGGAGACTTTCAAAACCCACCTGGATGTGTTCCTGTGTGACCTGCCCAGGGCCATCCTGCTTTGACAGGGGGCTTGGACTGCATGATCTCTGGAGGTCCCTTCCAACTCTTCCTTCCTATGATTCTGTGATCCTATGCAGGGGTAAAACATGAAAGAACTGAGGGGGGAAGGGAGGGACTTGTTTCATGTAGGAATTTTATGTGTATTTCAGAGATTTTCTTTCAACCTCTGTCTCTTTTTTTGGCAGGAATTGGATATCCAAACCAGCCAAGCTGCATAATTCAGTCTTGCCTCTGTGGTGCTGACAGATTTGTCTCCATCTCATTAGACCCACAGTTTCAACTGGTGTTGTTTATGACAACTCATCCAGGAATGAAGCTGCAAGCTTTGCAGCAGGCATGAAGCTGCCAACTTTGCAGCAGGCATGAAGCTGCCAACTTTGCAGCAGGCATGAAGCTGCAAGCTTTGCAGGAGGATGGAAGCTGCCAACTTTGCAGGAGGATGGAAGCTGCCAACTTTGCAGGAGGATGGAAGCTGCCAACTTTGCAGGAGGATGGAAGCTGCCAACTTTGCAGGAGGATGGAAGCTGCCAACTTTGCAGCAGGAAGGAAGCTGCCAACTTTGCAGCAGGAAGGAAGCTGCCAACTTTGCAGGAGGATGGAAGCTGCCAACTTTGCAGGAGGATGGAAGCTGCCAACTTTCCAGGAGGATGGAAGCTGCCAACTTTGCAGGAGGATGGAAGCTGCCAACTTTGCAGCAGGAAGGAAGCTGCCAACTTTGCAGCAGGAAGGAAGCTGCCAACTTTGCAGCAGGAAGGAAGCTGCCAACTTTGCAGCAGGAAGGAAGCTGCAAGCTTTGACAAAACTCTTGAAAAGCAGCAGTATTCCACTTAAACCAAGGCTTTTATCAAAGGAAAATGCTTTGAAATGTCCCTTACCATGCTGGTTCTTTACTGGTGACCTGCAAGTGTTGGGTTAATGGCTGGACTCAATGATCTCTAAACCAATTCTTTGATTCTGGGATTAGTACTTCTATTCCACCCTATAATTACAGAATGGTAGAGGTTGGAAGGGACCTCCAAAGATCAGTGAATCCAACTCTCGTGCCAAAGCAGGATCACCCAGGGCAGGACACACAGGAACGCATCCAGGTTGGCTTGGAAAGTCTCCAGAGGAGGAGACTCCACAGCCTCTCTGGGCAGCCTGCTCCAGGGCTCTGTTACTCTCACAATAAAGAAGGTTGTCCTTGTGTTGAGGTGGAACCTCCTGTGTGCCAGCTTGTCCCCATTGTTCCTTGTCCTGTCACTGGGCACCACCAAACAGAGCCTGGCACCTTCATCCAGGCACCCACCCCTCAGATATTGATAGACACTGATCAGATCCCCTCTCAGCCTTCTCTTCTCCAAACTAACCAGCCCCAGGGCTCTCAGTCTTTCTTCACAGGAGAGGTGTTAAAATCCCTTCATCATCATCAAAGCTCTACGTGGAATTGTTCTTTGCCAGATGATCTTTTCTGCCCTCTCCAAGGTCAGGACAACAGCATCCCGCTGAAGAGATGAAAACATAAATGCTTTTAAATACATCAGACTGAAGTGTAATGAACTCTGACAGAACAGGTGGGATCCCAGCCTGGCAGAAGTTAATGGAAATGTTAACCTTTATGGAAATGGGGCAAAGATGTCACTAAAAGGAGGGAACTTTGGCAAAAGATTACATCAGAAAGGAATTATGCATGTGCATGTGCACACAGACTGTGCACTGCTAAGGACCATAGCAGAGAGAATCATGGAATCAGAGAATGTCAGGGGCTGGAAGGGACCTCCAAAGCTCATCCAGTCCAACCCCCTTGCCAAAACAGAAGCACCTAGAGCAGATCACTCAGGACCACATCCAGGTGGAGTTTGAATATCTCCACAGAGGAAGACTCCACAACCCCTCTGGGCAGCCCATTGCAGGGTTCTGTCACCACTGAATGTTATCAAAGCTCACATTCTGGGATTCTGTGCTCCACAACCTCCCTGGGCAACCTCTGCCAGTGTCTCATCACCCTCACTGCAAAAAAATTCTTTCTAATCTCCAGTCTAAATCTCCTCTCCTTCAATCCATCCCCTCTCATCCTATCACAACAAACCCTCTTAAAAAGTCCCTCCCCAGCTTTCTTGTAGCCTGTTTCAGGTACTGAAAGGCTGCTCTAAGGTATCCATGCAGTCTTCTTATTCCCAGGTGAACAGACCCTACTCTCCCAGCCTGTCCCCATAGGGGCAGTTCTCCAGCTCTCTGAGCATCTTCATGGCCCTTCTCTGAACTCACTCCAACAGTTCCATGTCCTTCTTTTGCTGGGGGCACCAGAGCTGGACACAGGACTCCAGCTGGGGTCTCACAAGAGGGGCAGAAATCAGTTTTATCAATGCAATAGCCACAGTTGTGATAACATATCCTGGGTTCTGAGTTCATGCAGAGCTATTTACTATTTAATGCTCAATTTCAATGCTGCCAAGCAACATAAATGTGAAATAATAAAATGAAAAGGGTTTTTATTCCTATTTAGTGGTCAATAAATAGAGACAATAATTGGGAAGTCAAATCAAGTGCATATTTAGCCTTTGTCTCTGCACCCACATCATTAATTTGCCTTTCAGCTAGGAGTCCTCTGGATTTAACCAACATTACTCTTTTAAGTCAGTAAGTTCACAGAATCATGTAAGCTTGAGGTCTGCCTAGAGCTCTGTAGTCATGATCTGAGATGTAAAAGAAATCTGAACTCTACAGCATGTCAAGGTTGCAGCTAGAAGGCAGAGGAACATTCCAAAGAACCCCGAGCAGTTACATGCCCTCTAAACCAGCCTGCTGACCTAAACATACTGCAGTCAACATCCTACATCAGCCTTTGTGCACCCAGAGAAAAAGAGGGCTTTGTGAGCTAAGAGAAAATGACAGCTGAAAGGAAGGCTCTCTCAGACTGTTTTCATGACTATTTGCATCTTTGTGCATTGCAATTCAAATACACTGAAGTGTATTCGAGGTGCTGGCTGCCAGGTCAGGCACTTGGGTCACAACAACCCTCTGCAAGGCTTCAGGCTCTGGGCAGAGTGGCTGGAAAGCTGCCCAGCAGAGGAAGACCTGGGAGTATGCATCAACAGATGGCTGAATGTGAGCCAGAGTGTGCCCAGGGGGTCAAGAAGGCAAACAGCATCCAGGCTTGGACCGGCAATAGTGTGGCCAGCAGGAGCAGGGAAGTGATTGTCCCCCTGTACTCAGCACTGGTGAGACCACACCTTGAGTCCTGGGGTCAGATTTGGGTTCTGACTACAAGAAAGACATTGAGGTGCTGGGGCATTTCCAGTGAAGGGCAACAAAGCTGGGGAAGGAGAAGAGGTCTGGTGAGGAACTACTGAGGAACGTTAGGTTGTTTAGTCTGGAGAAAACAAGGCTGAGGGGAGGCCTCATTGCTGTCTGTAACTCCCTGAAAGGAGGCTGGAGCAAGGTGTCTGTTGGTCTCTTCTCCCTAGTAACAAGCGGTAAGATACAGGAAACGGTCCCAGGTTGTGCCAGGGGAGGTTTAGGTTGGATATCAGAAGAAACTTCTTAATTGAAAGGGTTCTCCAAGCCTGGCACAGGCTGCCCAGGGAGGTGGCTGAATCCCCATCCCTGAAGGTGTTTCAGAAAGGCAGAGATGTGGTGCTGAGGGCCATGGTTTAGCCGCAGCCTTGGCAGAGTCAGAGAACAGTTGGGCTGGATGCTCCTAAAGGACTTTCTGAATCAAAACAATTCAACAGTTCCATGATTTTACATTCTACTGCCCCCCAGGAAGGCAGACCCAAACACTAGCTCCTAGAAATGGCAGCATTTAAGTAAGGGGAAGATTCTTAGCACCGATGTGGCTGTGCAGTGCCTCAAGCATAACGTTTGCATCAACCTCTGAACTGTTTATTTTTGGCATGTCAAATGTGGCTTGGACACGATGGATGGATTTAATTCTGGAGCAAGGCCAAGCAATTTAGCATGGATGTGCCACTTTGATGAAGTTTGGAGGAGCTGGGAACTGTTCTGGTTTCTTCTCTTGAGAAGTGTAATCCAGATGTAACCCCTCTGTAATTTTAACCGAGCACTTTGCTTCCTCCTGCCCTACTGGTCAATGCTTTGCTCTTGTGAGACCCCACCTTGAACACTGCCTCCAGGTCTGGTGTCTCCAGCATAAGGACGACACAGCACTGGTGGAGTGAGTCCAAAGGAGACTGCAGGGATGTCTGAAGTGTTGGAGCAACTCTGCTATGGGTACAGGCTGAGGGAGCCTAGAGAAGACTCTGGGGAGGGCCTCAGAGCTGCCTGGCAGTGCCTGAAGGGATCCTACAGGAAAGCTGCAGAGGGACTTGTCCTGAGGGTGTCTAGAGACAGGACAAGGAGGAACCACAGAATCAAAGAATCAGAGAATGTCAGGGGCTGGAAGGGACCTCCAAAGCTCATCCAGTCCAGCCTCCCTGCCAGAGCAGGATCTCCTACAGCAAATCACACAAGAACACATCCAGATGAGTTTTGAATATCTCCAGAGAGGAAGACTCCACAGCCCCCTGGGCAGCCTGTGCCAGACTCTGTCACCCTCACCTGAAAAAAATCCTCCTCATGTTTAAATGAAACTTCCTATGCCTCAGCTTCCACCCAGTGCCCCTTGTGCTGTCATGGGCATCACCCAGCAGAGCCTGGCTCCAGCCTCCTGGCACTCACCTTTACATCTTTATGACCACGGATGAGGTCACCTCTCAGTCTCCTCTTCTCCAAGGAGCAGGGCCCTCAGGCTCTCCTCCTAACAAAGATGTTCCCTTCCCTTAATCATGGTTTGGAGCTGAGGCAGAGCAGGGTTAGACTGGATCTTAGGAAGAAGTTCTTCAATACCAGGGGGGTCAGACTCTGGCACAGGCTGCCCAGGAAGCCTGTGGCTGCCTCCTGCCTGGGGGTCTTCAAGGGCAGGTTGCAGCTGAGTCTACTTGAGAGGTGAACCTGCCCACAGCAGGGAGGTTGGTGTGGATGATCTCTAAAGTGCCTTCCAACCTAAGTCATTCCATGATTGTCTGATGACTAATTGTGCTGGAACCAACTACATTCTAACAACTTAAAGTGGCAGCTTGCAACTATTTAATGAAGCTGTATTTTCATGTGAGAATTCACTCAAGTGCAGTTAGACTTCCTGCCTAGCAGATACAACCTACAGTTATTAAAGCAACAGCATCTGACATGGATACATAGTCAAGAATGTACTTAATCATGAACCTTATGGTGGGAAGATGACCTTGGGCTAAAAATACCAACTTTCCTGAAAGGAACTATGTTGCTGAGATGCTATCAGGCTGTACTGGGCGAAGAATACAAACTTAAGTCCTGCTTGTGCAGGAGGGGTAAGACACTTCTCAGGAAGATAGAAAAGGAGACATTGAGGTGCTGAAGTGGGTACAGAGAAGAGCAACATAGCTGATGAGGGGACTGGAGAGCAGGTATTACCAGGAGAGGCTGAGGGAGCTGGGATTGTTCAGCCTGAAGAAGAGGAATCATAGAATCAATCAAGTTGGAAGAGACCTCCAAGCTCATCCAGTCCAAACTAGCCCCCAGCCCTATCCAATCAACTAGACCAGGCTGAGGGGACACCTTATTGTCCTCTACAGCTACTTGAAAAGAGGTTTGAGTGAGGCTGGTGCTGGCTTCTTCAAGTAACTAACAACAGGACAAGAGGCAATGGCCCCAGGCTGTGTCTGGAGAGATTTAGGTTGGATATAAGGAAAATTTTCTTTGCTGCAAGAGTGGTCAGGCATTGCAACAGGCTGCCCAGGCAGGTAGTGGAGTCACTATCCCTGGAGGTGTTCAAAAAACAAGAGATCTGGCACATGGGACAAGGTGTAGCAGTCTTGGAGGCACTGGGGAGAAGGTTGGACTTGATAATCTTGGAGGTCTTTTCCAACCTTGATGATTCTATGTGAATATATGTAATAACATTATGTTCACCCAAATCTTCTCAGTATGAATAATTACACCTTCAAAGCTGCTTGGGAAGAAGTCACTTTAGTTCATAGACTGAAAATACTGAAAATACAAGGCCAAGTTCTTTAAAAAGGTAAACCAAAGGCAGAAAGGTCTAAGAATTCAAAACTGGTTTAGGACTGACTTGTCAGGGGACTCGTCCCTGGAGATATTCAAGGTGAGGCTCAACAAGGCTCTGGGCAACCTGATCTACTTGAGGATGTCCCTGCTGACTGCAGAAGGAGTTGCAGTAGATGACCTTTGGAGGTCCCTTCCACCCCAGACCATTCTGTGAGTCTATGATTCATCACCAATGCTGAGCTTGTCTCTTGTTCCTTTTCCCAGAGTGTACAGCAGAGATTGTTCATGATTCACAGCTATGTCACTGGTCTTTAGGGAACTTTAAAGTTCACTTCAACACATTTCACAGAATCACAGAGTGCTAGGGGTTGGAAGGGACCTCAGAAGGTCATCCAGTCCAACCCCTCTGCCAGAGCAGGAGCACCCAGGGCAGGCCACACAGGGACACAGCCAGGTAGGGTTTGAAAGCCTCCAGAGAAGGAGGCTTCACAACCTCTCTGGGCAGCCTGCTCCAGGGCTACAGCACCCTTACAGTGAAAATGTTTTCCCTGCTGTTCCCATGGCACCTCCTCTTCTCCAGCTTGCCCCCATTTCCCCTTGTCCTGTCCTTGGCCATCCCTGAGCAGAGCCTGGCTCCAGCCCTGCACATCTTTAGCACAGCACTGAGGGCAGTCCTCAGGCTTCTCTACTCCAAGCTCCCAGCCCCACCTCCCTCAGCCTGGCCTCTCAGATGTTCCACTGCCTGCAGCAGCTTTGGGGCTCTGTGCTGAACACTCTCAACCAGTTTCCTGAGGCCTTTCTTGAACTGAGTGGCCTAGAACTGGACAAAAGTAAGATAAAAGGTAAGAAAGGGAAACTAAACTTTGGTATCCTTTGACACAGAGCAGCCAAATGGACTCAGCTGGATTCCTTTTCATCTTGTTAAAAAAGCAGTAGACAATCTTGACTGAAATCAGGTTCACTTAATCTCTTTTGGCATGGGGTTGTTGTGCAAGGCCCTTCTTTTTAAGATGTTCTCAGAGTCCTGCAAGTTTTTCCATTTAACAACAAATGGAGATAACAGTGAAATAACACTTAAGTGGGCATGGACATTAACAAAGGCTCTGTACCAGAGTCAATTAAGGATTTGACCTTGCTTTTCTTAGCTGTTAGCTATGCTTTTGATGCTTGAAAAATACATAGAATCACAGAATGGTTTAGGTTGGCAGGGACCTCAATGCTCAGCCAGTTCCAATTCCCTGCCAAAGGCAGGGACACCTCCCAGTAGAACAGGTCACTCAAGGCCTCATCCAACCTGGCCTTGAACACCTCCAGGGAGGTTGTGGATGACAGAAGCACAGAATGTGACTGAAGATGTGACTGAACATTCTGTGCTTCTGTGCTCCACAACCTCCCTAGGCAACCTGTGCCAGTCTCTCACCACCCTCACTGCAAACAACTTCTTCCTAACATCCAGTTCCAATCTCCCCTCTGCCACTTCAAACCCATTCCTCCTCATCCTGGCATTGCAAGACCTTGTCAATAGTCCCTCCCCAGCCTTCCTGTAGCCCTCTTCAGATCCTGGAAGGCCACTCCAAGGTGTCCTCCAAGCCTTCTCCAGGCTGTAGAGCCCCAACTCTCTCAGCCTGTCTTCATAGCAGAGCTGCTGCAGCCCTCTGAGCATCTTGGTGGCCTCCTCTGAACTGGCTCCAACACTTCTATGTGCTGCTTTTGTTGGGGGCTCCAGAACTGCACCCAGGACTCCAGGTGGAGTCTGAGGAGAGCAGAGCCAAGAGGCAGAATCTCCTCCCTTGCCCTGCTGCCCACACTATCCCCAGCCATCACCAAGCCATACTTCCCCCCTTTCCTCCCTTATCTCTGTAGTATTTACCTTCTTCTCTCTGAACTTACAATATGTATTAAAGTGCCTTCAGGATATTGAGAGTTTCACAGTATCAAAGATTGCATTAGGTTGGGAAGGAACCCTGAAGGGCATCTTGCCCAAGCCCGCTGCAGTCAGCAGGGACATCTCTATCTAGAGCAGGCTGCCCACTTGAGCAGTGCTTTTCACAGTGATTTTCTGGAAAGCTGTCAACATGAAGAGCAAGATCACCACAATGGAGGGGGGGAAAATGAAATACACTTAATTATTAAAACAATGCAGAAACAAAAGCTCCTGGAAGCAGCTTCATGACCTCAATTTCTGATGAAGTAACACTGAAAACAAAACAAAGTCACTGCTCAAGCAGGTCCAGATGTCACAAAGATGATCAGAGGGCTGAAGAACCTCCCTTTTGGGGACAGGCAGAGAGAGTTGGGGCTACTCAGTCTGCAGAAGGCTCCAGGGAGACCTGACAGCAGGCTTCTAGTACCTGAAGGGGACTACAAGAAAGCTGGTGAGGGATTTTTCACAAGGGCTATAGTGAGAGGACAAGGTAGAATAGATTGAAGCTTGAGGAGAGCAGATTTAGGCTGGAGGTTAGTAAGAAATTCTTTGCAGTGAGGGTGGTGAGACACTGGCACAGTTTGCCCAGGAAGGCTGTGGATGCCCCCTCCATGGAGTTGCTCAAGGCCAGGCTGAATGAGGCCCTGAACAATCTGATCTAGTGTAGGGTACCCTTGCCAACACCAGGGAGGTTGGAACCAAATGATCTTTAAGGTCCCTTTCAACCCAAACTATTCTATGAATCTGTGAATGGTTAACTTAAACAAGGAAACATTTTTAATCCCCTTCAATCATCCTTATGTAGCAACAAATTTTTGTCATTCCATTTCTTACTGTTTCTCCCAAAATAAACTTTCTCCTACAGCACTGATACCAGTTCCATTGATGCCCTTGCCTTTCAGATTTGCTTTCTCAGCACAGGGGCAATTGCCTGTGGGAGACCACTACGAGGTAACTCCACTCTAGGAAAGAATGAAGGAAAGGGAACCAGCAAGTTAATGCAACTCAAATTCCTCTGTCTTCCTGCAGATCATGGGAAGTGTTGGTAGAGTTACGGAAAGGTCTGGGTTGGAAGGGACCACCAAAAGTCATTTAGTTCAACTTCCTCTGCAGTAAGCAAGGACATCCTCAATGAGCTCAGACTGTCAAGCCTCACCCTGCATATCTCCAGAGATGGGGCCCAAACCACCTCCCTGGGCAGCCTGTTGCAGTATTCCACTACCCTCATGGTGCAGAACTTGTTCCTCACATCCAGTCTAAATCTTCTCTGCTCTCATTTAAACCACTGCCCTCATCCTGTCTCTGTAGGCCTTTGCAAACTGTCCCTTTGCAGCCTGCAAGTAGCCCTTTCAGGTCCTGGCAGGCTGCTGTTAGGTCCCCCTGAAGGCTTCTCTTCTCCAGGCTGTTGTTGTTTAGCTGTTGCTCACTGCTGTGAATTAGAAAGCAGAATGCTTGGAGGATAGATGCCGACCTAATGGCATAGTTACACCAGCAATACCACCTAAAGTAGTAACACAGCTCCATTACTGCTGCTGAGGATTTCTTTCTGCTAAGCCATATTCTTTAAGCCACCACAGTGTGCATGAAGCTTCTGTTGCTTCTGCTGAAGAGTTGCAGCTTTCCAAATGCTGTACAGCTTAGCCCTGCAAGAGTTTGCTCCCCTAGGCAGAGAGATGTGGGGGTGCTGGAGCAGGTCCAGAGGAGGGCAACAATGCTGGGGAAGGGCCTGGACAATAAATCTAATGAGGAGTGACTGAGGGAGCTGAGGATGGGTAGAGTGAGGAAGAGGAGGCTGAGGGCAGACCTCATTGCTGTCTACAACTACCTGAAGGGACATTGTGGAGAGGCTGCTGCTGGGCTCTGCTCACAGGTAACTGGAGACAGAACAAGGTGGAATGGCCTCAAGCAGAGGCTGGGGAGGTTTAGATTGGGCATTAGGAAAAAGTTTTCCATGGAGAGAGTGGTTAGGGACTGGAATGAGCTGCCCAGGGAGGTGGTGGAGTCACCCAGCCTGGCTGTGTTTAAGGGTGGTTTGGATGTGGTGTTCAGGGCTATGGTTTAAGGTGAATCTTGTAGGGTAGGGTTCTAGGTGGGACTTGGTGATCCTGAGGGGCTTTGCCAACCTGCATGGTGCTGTGATTCTGTGAAGTAAAACCTTACATCACCTTTTTCCCTGGGCAACCCAAATCACCACCCAGAAACAGCCATCTGATTATTCCTACTCAATCCTACTTCACATTACCAGCAAGCTGCTCCCAATGTTTGCTAGCACAGCTCTGTTCTCAGTATCATGATGTTTATCTAGAGGTAATGTGAGAGCTCTGCAGCAAGCCAGCTGAGCAATCTCCCCATTTTAAGGGAATGACTTAAGTACATGTAAGAACATGTTTTTCTTCCTTGGAAATTGGAAAACTGGAATGGGAAAAGTAGGGCTGAAACAAACTTTGCAGTTGCTTAGCAATGCCTCACTTGAATTCTAACTGCTTACACTTCAAAAGCTACTTATCAGTTATTGGTATCATTCAGACCTGCTTGGTCTCATGCAAAAAGGTGTACCAAAGCTGTGCTTGCACACCTGCTTTATCTGTCCAGTTCTGGTGCCCCCAACACAGGAAGGACATTGAACTGCTGGAGTGGGTCCAGAGGAGGCCATGAATATGATCAGAGGGCTGGAGAACCTCCCCTGTGGGGACAGGCTGGGAGAGCTGGGGCTGTTCAGCCTGGAGAAGAGAAGGCTCTAGGGAGACCTTAGAGCAGCCTGAAGGGAACCTGAAGGAGGTCTATAGGGAAGCTGGGAAGGGACTTTTTACAAGGGCTTGTAGTGATGAGAGGGAATGCACTGAACCTTAAAGATTAGAGATTTAGACTGGAGATTAGGAAGAAATTCTTTCCAGTGAGTGGGAAGAGACACTGGAACAGGTTGCTCAGGGAGGCTGTGGATGTCCCCTCCCTGGAGGTGTTCATGGCCAGGTTGGATGGGTCCTTGGGCATCCTGGGCTAGTGGAAGGTGCCCCTGTCCACAGCAGAGAGGTTCGAATTTGTTCATCTTTAGGTCCCTTCTAGCCCAACCCATCCTATGAATCTATGCACAGAAGCAGTCTAATGGCAGCCACACAGAGGCCCTCACAACCCAGTACTGATATCTCTGTAGAGCCCTGAAGGAGGTGAAGGAGAAAATGGAAACAACAGAATTTAATGCTCTAGATTTATAAAACAGACTCTCACGTGGATGTAAGAGGATAGCACAAACCACCTCCTGACGTTCCTGATCCACTAAAGCTTCAGTGGAAACAAGTTCTCAAAGGAAGGACTTGCAGACTTGGCTTCTGCCCAGCTCCCTGGCAAACTCCTGGGGACTCCAGCAGGCTGGGACAGTTTGGAGACCTGCACTGTGGGAGACCTCTGGTGGGTGACACTGCACAATGCCCCTGGAATGCCAACCACGAAGCAGGAAGACTCCTGCCACTTCAACTGGTCGAAGCACTGTGCAGTGGTTTAGCAAATATTCATTAATTAGCATTGATTTATTTGAACCACCTATTACAAACTGGTAAATTTGGGCATCTTTTCTCCTCTGCAATTCTGCTCTGTGTTTTCCTCCTGCTACTCTAACAGTTATTCAGCAGGAAGCCAAAGACAAAGGCATTCTGCTCACAGAGACACAAACTCCTCTTCAGTTCAGAGAATCAGTCAGGGTTGGAAGGGACCACAAGGATCAGTCAGTTCCAACCCCCTGCCATGCCCAAGGACACCCTACCCTAGAGCAGGCTGCACACAGCCTCAGCCAGCCTGGCCTCAAACACCTCCAGCCATGGGGCCTCAACCACCTCCCTGGGCAACCCATTCCAGCCTCTCACCACTCTCCTGCTCAACAACTTCCTCCTCACCTCCAGCCTCACTCTCCCCACCTCCAGCTTTGCTCCATTCCCCCATGTCCTGTCACTCTCTGAGAACCTAAAAAGTCCCTCCCCAGCTCTTTTGTAGGTCCCCTTCAGATCCTGGAAAGCCACAAGAAGGTCACAAGAAGGTCACCTGGGAGCCTTCTCTTCTCCAGACTGAACAGCCCCAACCCACCCTTCACATATTGATACATATTAATGAGGTCACCCCTCAGGCTCCTCCTGTCCCAGCTGAAGAGCCTCAGCTCCCTCAGACTCTCCCCCTAAGGAAGAAGTTCCACTCCCTTCATCATTTTTGTGACCCAAACGTTGTCATGACCCTTCCCTGAACTTGTTCCAGTTTGTCAATGTGTTTCTTGAACCGAGGAACTCAGAGTGGAGTCTCCTTCTCTGGAGACTTTCAAAACCCACCTGGATGCATTCCTGTGCAATCTGATGGAGGTGAACCTGCTTTAGCAGGGGGGTGGTCTAGATGATCTCCACAAGTCCATTACAACCCTCTCCATTCTGTTATTCTGTGAAATTAGATACATCAGCTCTTATTTTCCATATGGAAGCATTAAGCCTACCTGTTTTTTCCCCTCATTTTGAATTAAAATGGAAATTCTGTGCTCCTGGCTGAGGCTTTAAGGTCTATTTGCTTGGTTAGAGATGAGGCTCAACAATTCACTGTAACAGAAGTTCACCTCTCCTGTGCTGCTAGACAGCTTTTAATGTTCAGGATTCTTTATGCAGCCCATATGCTAGGTTTAAATAATGTAAATGGGTTTGAATCACTCTTCTGAAGCAGAAGAAATTCACCTGTGTCATCAAGGTAAGTCTCTAACTGTACCACATGGGCAAACATCTAACCTCTGTTGGCATCCTGTGCCTAGGTATCCTGAGATGGACTAACTGAAATGGTTGAAGGATTGTGCAGCTCCCTGTAGTGACCTGTCAGTGCCAACAGCAAATCTTTTGACAGAATCACAGAAAGGTTTGGGTCAGAAAGGACCTCTGAAGGTCATCTAATCCAACCTCCTTTGCAGTAAACAGGGACATCCTCAACTAGATCAGGTTGTCCAGAATCTCACCTCAAATATCTTCAGGAATGAGGCCCCAGTCACCTCCCTGGGCAACCTGTTGCAGTGTTCCACTACTCTCATAGTGCAGAACTTGTTCCTCACATCCAATCTCAATCTGCTCTGCTCTCATTTCAAACCATTGCCCTTGTCCTGTCCCTGTAGCCCTCTGCAAACAGTCCCTCTTCAGCCTTCTTGTAGCCCCTTTCAGGTCCCAGCAGGCTGCTATTAAGTCTCCCTCAAGCATTCTCTTCTCCAGGCTGCACACCCCCCAGCTCCTCATGCCAGAGGTGCCCTGGTGCTCTGATCACTTTTGTGGCCCTCCTCTGGACCAGTTCCATCAGCTCCATGTCTTTTCTATACTGAGGGCTCCAGAGCTGGATGCAGCACTCCAGGTGAGGTCTCAGCAGAGCCAAGTGGCAGAATTCCCTCTCTCCACCTCTGGCCGTGCAGCTTGTGATGTAGCCCAGGCTGCCTTTGGCTTCTGAGCTGCGAGCTCACACTGTCTGCTCATGTCCAGCTTCTCATCCATCAGCACTCCCAAGCCCTTTTCCACAGGAAAGCTGAAGAAGCTTCCCTTACAAATCCTGCCTGCTTCTGGCACTCCCCTGGACTGGAACCCTCTAAGCTGGTGCCTGCTTCTCTGAGTGCTTAATACTCCCTGACAGACCTCTCAACCATGAATGTCTCCATTAATTTTTGATATGCACATACTCTTGGTATTCAAATCATCCTAAGACAAGGATATCTTTGTGTTAAGTCATATGAAGCAGTCTCCTTCCCAGCTTGCTGCTTCTTAATCTCTCTTGTGCCACATTGTCTTGATGTAAGCCCAACTAACTGTCCTTTATCTCTGAGGTCCCTTCCACCCTGAGCCATTCTACAATTGTGAGTTTCTAGGATTCTCTGTTCACTGCTCCTTTTGCCAGGCAGAACTTTGAAAATTCTATCCTATGTCCTTGAGCAGCATCTTTTGCAAGATGGGGATCCCAAATTCCTGACTTCTGTGCACAGAAGCTACTTTGTTCACATTCAGCCTCTTCCTGAGCTAAATTCCATATCTCTTTGACACAGATGTCAAAACAGCTCACTGTTCACAAGGCAGAGTAACAATTTGGTTGTCTAGCCTCTTCCTACTGCTGTCACTACTGGTAAGAAGGTTGTAGTCACAGAATCATAGAATCACTCAGGGTTGGAAGGGACCACAAGGAGCAGCCAGTTCCAAGTCCCCTGCCATGGGCAGGGACACCTCACACTAGATCAGGCTGCCCAGAGCCTCAGACAGCCTGGCCTTAAACACCTCCAGGGATAGGGCTTCAACTACCTCCCTGGGCAAC
The DNA here is from genome assembly GCF_015220805.1 of Pogoniulus pusillus. Lineage (NCBI taxonomy): Eukaryota > Metazoa > Chordata > Aves > Piciformes > Lybiidae > Pogoniulus > Pogoniulus pusillus. The sequence goes on along the minus strand of NC_087288.1, from coordinate 1,672,750 downwards.
CCCTTCCAGACTCTCACCACCCTCACGCCAAACAACTTCTTCCTAACATCCAGGCTGAATCTACCCATTTCCAGCATTGCTCCTTTCCCCACAGTTCTGTTGCTGCCTGACAGCCTAAAAAGTCCCTCCCAAGATTTCTTGTGGCCCTTTTAAGATACTGAAAGATCACAATAAGGTCATCCGAGAGCCTTCTCCTCTCCAGACTGAACAGCTCCAGCTCCCTCAGTCTCTCCTCCCAGCAGAGCAGCTCTGGCCCTCTGACCGTCCTCGCGGCCCCTCTCTGGGCACCTTCCAGCACATCCATGTCCCTCCTGTAATAGTGGCTCCAGAACTGGAGGCAGTACTCCAGATGGGGTCTCACCAGGTGGGAGTCTCACCAGTGGATGTCAATCTCTTCTCCCTAGTAACAAGTGACAGGATGAGAGGATGTTGCCTTAAGTTGCACCAGGGGAGGTCTAGGTTGGCAATTAGAAGTAACTTCTCAACTGAATGGGTTCTCAAACACTGGAAGAAGCTGCCCAGGGAGGTGGTTGAATCCCCATCCTTGGAGGTGTTTTAAAGACAGAGAGATATGGTCCTGAGGGACATGGTTTAGCATCAGCCTTGAAAGAGTTAGAGCATGGTTGGACTCAATGACCTTCTCTGAAGAAGTTCAAGGAGTATGTGGATTTGGCACTTTGGGACATGGCTTAATGGCCATGGTTGCACTCAATGATCTCAGAGATCTTTTCCAACCAAAACGATTCTATGAATTTAAAGATCTTTTCCAACCCAAAGGATTCTTTGTTTCAATGATTCTACTGATTGAACACAACTAAGTAAGCACTGAAGTACAGTGATGGAAGAAAAGCTGCCTGCACTGACATAACACAATGTGACAAACCAAACTCAGAAGCCTGGTATGGTCTACAGCAGCAGTAAGTGAAGTATCAGGTTAAATCAAACAGCAGACATTTCAAGAAGTTACAGCCAGGTTTTTTTTTCCCTTCCACACGAGTTAGAAGGCTTTTTAGAAACAAAAATGAGTTATTATTGCCAATGTTTCACTGTGTGGATGTGCACGGTGCCAGGTGCAGTGCCTTCTCTGTCCCAGGACTTAAAGGTTTTACTGTACTCTATGCCAAATTAACACAAAGAATGATTGCACCTTTAAACACAAGACCATGACACACTCTGTCCTGTCCTGCTAAAGCCAGTTTCATAGATTCATATATTCATTGGATGGTTTGGATTGGAAGAGGCTTTAGAGATCATCTAGTTCCAAATCCTTGCCATGGACAGGGACTGCCTTTCACTAGCCCAGGTTGCTCAAGGTCTCATCCAACCTGGCTTTGAACACCTCCATGAAGGAGACATCCATGACCTCCCTGGGCAAGCTGTTGCACCACCCTCACTGCAAATAACTTCTTCCTAATACCCAGTGTAACTCTGCCCTGTCCTAGCTTCAATCCATTGCCCCTTGCACACTGTAAAAACTCCCTCCCCAGCTTTCTTGTAGGCCACTTCAGGTACTGGAAGGCTACTCTAACGTCTCCCTGGAGCTTTATCTTCTCCAGGCTGAGAAAACCCAACTCTCTCAGCCTCTCCCCATAGGGGAAGTTCCCCATCCCCTCTGATCATCTTTGTGGCCTTCCTCTGGACCTGCTCCAACAACCTGGCATCACTATTATGCTGGGGGCACCAGAACTGGATGCAGTACTCCAGGTACAGAAAGCAGGTCTGCAAGCACAGCCTTGGTACACCTTCTTGTATGAGAGAGAGGTCTCCAGGTGAGGTCTCACCAGAACAGAGCAGAGAAGCAGAATCACCTCCCTCCTCTTGCTGCTCTCAGAATAGAATAGAATGAAAAACACAGGCTGGTTTAGGTTGGAAGGGACCTCAAACATCATCTAGAATCATGGAATCATAGAATCAATCAGGTTAGAAGAGACCTCGAAGATCATCCAGTCCAACCTATCCCCCAGCCCTATCCAGTCAACCAGACCATGGCACTAAGTGCCTCATGCAGTCTTAAACACCTCCAGGAACGGTGCCTCCACCACCTCCCTGGGCAGCCATTCCAATGCCAATCACTCTCTGTGTCAAGAATTTCCTCTTAACATCCAGCCTATACTTTCCCTGGCACAACTTGAGACTGTTTCCCCTTGTTCTATTGGTGGTTGCCTGGGAGAAGAGGCCACCCCCCACCTGGCTACAATGTCCCTTCAGGTAGTTGTAGACAGCAATGAGCTCTGCCCTGAGCCTCCTCTCCTCCAGGCTAAACAACCCCAGCTCCCTCAGCCTCTCCTCACAGGGTTTGTGTTCCAGGCCTTTCACCAGCTTTGTTGCCCTTCTCTGGACACCTTCCAGCACCTCAACATCTCTCTTGAAATGTCTAGTTCCAACCCCCTGCCATAGGCAGGGACACCTCCCACTAGAACTTCTTTAGATGCAGCCTAGCACACAACTGCCTTTAGAGCTGCCAGAAAACATCGCTGGCTCATAAGCAGTTTGTCACCAACTGAGCCCCCCAAAGCCCTTCTCCTCCAGACCACACTTGAGCTGCCCCTTGCCCAGCCTGTATTTGTGCCTGTCATTGCCCCAAGGTTTCACTACATTCTCTTCTAGTACAAGAAAAAAACAACCTAACAGAAAAAGTAAAGCTAATCAGCAGGTTTTAAGGTACAGCACTGAACCAACTCACGAGCTCTCAGCTGCCTTGGAGCTTGTGGGATTATCAAGTGGTGACAAGAGCAGCTCAGTCAAGCGAGAAGGTGCACCTGCTCCCTGCTGCTATGTACACTATGTAGTTCAAGCATGACACTAATCCCTCCTCCTAGTCAAAATGAAGACTGGGTCTGGTTTCATGTATTTCAATTTCTACAATATCACTCCACTCCTTTTTCTGGGTCTTTTTACCACATGAATGCTTTAGCCAAAACAAACTTGGGGAATTGAAAGTAACACCAAAGACATTCAGGCTGTCTACAACTACCTGAGGGGAGGTTGTAGCCAGGGGGAGGTTGCTCTCTTCTCTCGGGTGGCCAGCACCAGAACAAGAGGACACAGCCTCAGGCTGCACCAGGGGAGATTTAGGCTGGAGGTGAGGAGAAAGTTCTTCACTGAGAGAGTCATTGGACACTGGAATGGGCTGCCCGGGGAGGTGGTGGAGTCGCCGTCCCTGGAGCTGTTCAAGGCAGGACTGGACGTGGCACTTGGTGCCATGGTCTGGCCTTGAGCTCTGTGCTAAAGGGTTGGACTTGATGATCTGTGAGGTCTCTTCCCACCTTGGTGATACTGTGATTATTTATAGTTTGGACTTATTCTGAGCCAGACTCTTCTCTGTGGTGTCCAGGGACAGGGGACACAAAGTGGAACACAGGAGGCTCCATGTAAACATAAGGAAAGAGTCCTTCACTTCGAAGGTGGCAGAGCCTTGAAAGAGGCTGCCATGAGAGGCTGTGGAGTCTGCTCCTCTAAAGGCATTTCAAACCTGCCTGGACTCTGGGTGATGCCGGGCTGGCAGAAGGGCTGGACTCGATGGTCTTTAGAGGCCCCTTCCCTCCTCTGTTACTCCGTGGGCACTGCCCACGCTGCCCCGCGAACAGCCCTCCCCTGGGAGCAGAATCGAGAGGAAGCCTGCCCCGCTGCCAGGCGCCTGGGGAAGCTGTAGGAGATGTAGGGAAACAGCTTCTGCCCTTCTGAGGAGAACGGCAGCGATCAAAACACTGAACGCGTTTCACCCCAGCTAGCGCAACTGCTACCTTGCTCCGAGGCCCAGGGTTTCGCTGCCGCTTACGCAGGAGTCGCCGCCGGCCGAGGCTGCCCTGTCTCTGCCTCCCAGCCCCGGGAGGGGAAGGGCAGACCAACACCAGGTGTGAGGGAACCCTGCCGTGTCCCCGCCGCGGGGCTCACTGAGCAGGGCAGAGGCCTCGCCCCGGTGCGCCCTAACCTCCGCTCCGCTCCCAGCCGCTGCGCTCGGCCGCGGGACGGCGGGAGCGGCCTTCGGCTCCCGGGGAGCCATCGAATCGTTTGGCCTGGAAAAGAGCTTCAACGGGATTGAATCCCGCCGTTCTCTGGCTCTGCCAAGGCTGGGGCTAAACCCTGTCCCCCAGAACCGCATCTCTGCCTCTGGGGAACACCTCTAGGGATGGGCATTCAGCCACCTCCCCGGGCAGCCTGTGCCAGCCCTGCAGAACCCTTTCAGTCAAGAAGTTTAATATCCAACCTAAACCTCCCCTGGTGCAACTTGAGGGCATTTCCTCCTGCGCTATCACTTGCTATCACGCAAAACAAACCAACTCTCACCTTTCTAACCTCTTTTTAGAGAGCTGTAGAGAGAGCAATGAGCTCTGCCCTCGGCCTCCTCTGCTCCACACCAACCACCCTCAGCTGCTCCTCCCCAGCTCTTGCAGACCCTTCCCAGCTTCGCTGCCCTTCTCTGGGCCAGCAGCAGGACCTCAACATCTCGCCAGCTCTTCCTCCAGCCGTGCCTCTCAAGCACGCCACAGGGCAAGGCAGCGGACAGCCCGCGTGTGGCGAGCCCGCTCCTACCGGACCCTTACCGGTGCTCGCCGCACCGACAGCAGGATACAGCGGCCGGAGCCAGGACTCAGTAACTCGTCGCCGAAGCCGCTGCCGCCACGGGCAAGAAACAGCCCTAACAGCTGCTCTCCGCCGCCGCGCACGCGGAGCCGCAGCCCGCCCGGTTAAAGTGCCCGCCCCGTTAAAGGACCCGCCCCGTTAAAGCGCCCGCCCCGCTACAGGGCCCGCCTCTGGGGCGGCCGCGCCGGTGTTGACGGAAGTCAAGATGGCGGCGGCCGCCTCCGACCTGCTGACGGGATGGTGCCTGTTCGGCCTGGCGCTGCTGGTGAGAGGCGGCTCCCCGCGCTCGGCCGCGGCCGCTCTGCGCGGCTGCCCCCGCCGCGTACCCTCTGCTCTCCCCGGGGCCGGCTTGTCCCGCTCGTTGCTGCCCGGTAGCCGGGGCCGGGCCGGCTTGTCCCGCTCGTTGCTGCCCGGTAGCCGCGGCCGGGCCGGCTTGTCCCGCTCGTTGCTGCCCGGTAGCCGGGGCCGGCTTGTCCCGCTCGTTGCTGCCCGGTAGCCGGGGCCGGCTTGTCCCGCTCGTTGCTGCCCGGTAGCCGGGGCCGGCTTGTCCCGCTCGTTGCTGCCCGGTAGCCGCGGCCGGGCCGGCTTGTCCCGCTCGTTGCTGCCCGGTAGCCGGGGCCGGCTTGTCCCGCTCGTTGCTGCCCGGTAGCCGGGGCCGGCTTGTCCCGCTCGTTGCTGCCCGGTAGCCGGGGCCGGCTTGTCCCGCTCGTTGCTGCCCGGTAGCCGGGGCCGGCTTGTCCCGCTCGTTGCTGCCCGGTAGCCGGGGCCGGCCCGGCTTGTCCCGCTCGTTGCTGCCCGGTAGCCGGTCTCCCCTCAGCCTCTTCTGCTCCACATTACACCCCCCAGCTCCCTCAGCAGCTGCTCCTCCCCAGCCCTGCTCTCCAGCCCCTTCCCCAGCTTTGCTGCTCTTCTCTGGACCTGCCCCGGCACCTCAGTGTTCTTGGGGTGTGAGGTCCGGAGCAGGACCCGGTTCTCCGGGTGCAGCCTGAGCAGTGCAGGGCAGGCTCAGCTCTGACCTTGCCCCTGTGCTTCCCAGGCCATTCTGGTGTTCTGCTGGGTCTATGTGCGCAAGTATCAGAGCCGGCGTGAGAGCGAAGTGATCTCCACCATCACTGCCATCTTTGCCTTGGCTGTTGCTCTCATCTCCTCGGCACTGCTGCCAGTGGACATCTTCTTGGTTTCATACATGAAGAATCCAAATGGGACGTTTAAGGTATGGACTTGTGCAAGAGGGACAGGGATCTGCTGGTGAGGGTCCAGCAGAGGGCTGTGAGGATGATGAGGGGACTGAGCACTGCCTGCTGAGGAGAGGCTGAGGGACCTGGAGCTGTTTAGTCTGGAGAAGAGCAGACTGAGAGGGGATTGAATCAATGTCTATAAATCTCTGAGGGTTGGGGGTCAGGAGGGGGGGGTCAGCCTCTGCTCACTGCTCTCTGGGATAGGGCAAGGAGCAATGGGTGTAAATTGCAGCACAGCAGGTTCCAGCTCAACACAAGGGACAACTTGTTGACTGGAAGGGTCCCAGAGCCCTGGCACAGGCTGCCCAGAGAGGCTGTGGAGTCTCCTTGTCTGGAGCCTTTCCAGGCCTGTCTGGATGTGCTCCTGTGTGACCTGCCCTGGGTGATCCTGCTTTGTGCTGGGGGGGTTGGACTCCGTGATCTCCATAGGTCTCCCCCAACTCCTAACATTCTATGATTCAATTAAAAGTTTATCTTCTGGTGTGATATTAATTTATTAGACCTGTTGTGCATGTTTGAATAACCATCTCAGTTGCTCCATCAACCTAAAGTTTTCACCTGCAACCTTCCAAGTCACGGCAAAGCTAGAAATGAGTAGATTCAGACTGGATGTTAGGAAGTTGTTCATCATGAGGATCGTGAGAGCCTGGAAGGGGTTGCCTGGGGAGGTGGTAGAAGCCTCATCCCTGAAGGTGTTTAAGGCCAGGCTGGATGTGGCTGTGAGCAGCCTGCTCTAGTGTGAGGTGTCCCTGCCCATGGCAGGGGGGTTGGAACAGAAGGGTCCTTGTGGTGCCTTCCAGCCCTGACTAATTCTATGATTCTAAGTACCTGAAGGGGCCTACAAGAAAGGTGGAGAGAAGACTGTTTGCAAATGCCTGCAGTGACAGGATGAGGGACAGTGGCCTCAAACTAGAGCAGAGCAGGTTTAGGTTGGATGTTAGGAACAAGTTCTGCAGTATGAGAGTAATGGAACACTGGAATGGGTTGCCTGGGAAGGTGGTTGGGGCCCCATCTCTCGAGATAATTCAAGGTGAGGCTCAGCAGGGCTCTGGGCAACCTGATCTAGTTGAGAATGCCTCTGCTTTCTGCAGCAGAGGTTGGACTAGCTGACCTTTGGAGGTCCTTTCCAGCCTGGACCATTCGATGACTCAAGAGAAGCAGGTAGGTGCTGGAAGAGGATGTTTTACTTGGCAAAGTGTTTAAACCTCTTCTGATTCCCAGTGTGTTTTGGTCAGCTGGGAGCTAGCACCAAATACACCACAGCTCTTTGTTGTTTGAACTGGGTTTCAGCTTCCCCTGCTATTATTTGTTTTCATAGAATGATTAAGGTTGAAAGTGATAAAGAGAAATAGGGAAACTTAACAGCCAAGACTGTTGAGTAGATAATCTTTAATACTTTCTGTCCAGTGCTAAGCACAGCAGAGGACACACTGGGGAGATCCCTTCCGAATGTGTGCCTCTGAACAGGAGTTTTACAGAGTCAGCAGGCAGTTAGCTGCTACCCATTCATGCTAGTTCCTATTCGTTCATGTTTAGCTCCTCCTGTCTATGCATGGCAGTGTCCCCTGGCAGTGGGCTTGGGAGGATCTTCCTCTTAGTTGCATTTTTCATCCCTACTCATGCTCTTCTGGTTGTTTTCCTGTTCTGCTCACGTCTGCAGGAACAAGCTGCTCCGTCCTTGGCCTGTTTCCCGTTATCTATACAGTGTCTTAGATAAGCATTCCACAGATTTACCTTCACCTAAACATTACACTGTGCTGTGACAGCTTGTCTCCTGCATGGCAGCAAGGCTCCAGCTTCTAAATACCAAGTCCAAGATATGGCTCTTCCCTTATTTCAGTTCCCAGATCAGAAGCACGTTGTGATGTGTGCTCATCCTGTCCCTCAAACTTCCTGGCTCCCGTGCGTGGGTTTGGCACCGGTTGTGCTGGATCCCTGTGCATAGGTTTAGCACCCGGAGTGCTGGCTCCCATACATTGGTTAACCACAGGTAAATGTAGTTACTCTAAACAGAGAATGCAAAACAGATTGACATAAAAAGTCTCCTTTGGAAGAGACCTTAAAGATCATCCAGTTTCAGCCCCCCTGCTGTGGGCAAGGACAGCTCCGCTAGCCCAGGTTGCTCAAGGCCTCATCCAACCTGACCTTGAACACCCTCAGGGAGGCTGTGGATCACTGAATCAGAGATCACATTCTGTGATTCTGTGATCCACAACCTCCCTGGGCAACCCGTGCCAGTGTCTTGCTACCCTCCCTGCCAAGAATTTGCCATCCAGAGGGACTGGGCAGGCTGCAGAGGTGGGCACAAGCCAAGCTCAGGAGGTGCAACAAGACCAAGTGCAAGGTCCTGCAGCTGGGTTGAGGCAATGCCAAGCACAACTCCAGGCTGGGCAGTGAGTGGCTGGAGAGCAGCCCTGAGGAGAGGGACTTGGGGGTGCTGCTGGAGGAGAAGCTCAACAGGAGCCAGCAGTGTGCACTGGCAGCCCAGAAAGCCAAGCAGAGCCTGGGCTGCAGCAGCAGCAGTGTGGCCAGCAGGGCCAGGGAGGTGATTCTCCCCCTCTGCTGTGCTCTGCTGAGACCTCACCTGAAATACTGCATCCAGCTCTGGAGCCCCTGGGACAAGAGGGCTGTGGAGATGCTGGAGAGTGTCCAGAGCAGGGCCAGGAGGATGCTGAGAGGCTGCAGCAGCTCTGCTGTGAGCACAGACTGAAAGAGTTGGGGCTGTGCAGGCTGGAGCAGAGGAGACTCCCAGGTGACCTTCTTGTGGCCTTCCAGGATCTGAAGTAGGCCTCAAAAAAAGCTGGGGAGGGACTTTTTAGGCTGTCAGGGAGTGCCAGAACTGGGGGGAATGGAGCAATGGAGCAAAGCTGGAGGTGAGGAGGAAGTTGTTGAGCAGGAGAGTGGTGAGAGGCTGGAATGGGCTGCCCAGGGAGGTTGTTGAGGCCCCATGGCTGGAGGTGTTTGAGGCCAGGCTGGCTGAGGCTGTGGGCAGTCTGCTCTAGGGTAGGGTGTCCCTGGGCATGGCAGAGGGGTTGGCAGTGTCTGCACCTTTTGGTCCCTTCCAACCCTGACTGATTCTATGAGTCTAATTTCTCCCTAATACCCAATCTAAATCTGCCCTCCTTCTGTTGTGCTAAAAAGAGTGTGTGTAGCATCCTTGAAAATCACTTTCAAGTGCTGGGTTGTTTTTAGCACTCCGTGGTGGGGTGTTGTAGGATGGAATGCATTGCCTCTTTGTTCAGATGCAAACTCTTTTGCCCATTTCATTTTGGGAGTATTTTGATGGCTTTTTTTTGGCAAACATTCTCTTACACCAGTACTGAAGACTTCCTGCAGACTTATTTTCTCTGTAATGCAGAGCCCCACTTATTAGTTCTCTTTAAAGAGAAGAAGCTGGTAAAAACCCTTAGGGCAGGTAAATACAGTTGTATTTTTTTTCCTTGCCTAATACTAACTCAACTGTACCACTGAACAACAGCTTGGTTTATTCTGTGCTCCCTCTGATAACTGAAACCACATCACAGCTCAGTTCTAGAAGCTTCTTACAACTTGCCTTTACACGAGCAGGGCGCAGCAGTGACAGTAGAAAAGTCCTCTTTAACAGAGACAAAAGAATGAAGGTCATGGATGTTCCCTTGCCAGAAGGTCAAAAATGGCACATGAGCTTGTACTGCTTGGGTTTGGGAAGTCACCTGAACAGCTGGGCTGGGACTGTTCTGAAATGTGTGCACAGATCATGGACTGGACACTGTTGCTGGGAGGAGGAAACTCCACTCAGTGGAGATCACAGAATCGTAGAATCAATCAGGTTGGAAGAGACCTCCCAAGCTCAGCCAGCCCAACCTAGCACCCAGCCCTGTCCAACCAACCAGCCCATGGCACTAAGTGCCCCAGCCAGGCTTGGCTTCAACACCTCCAGACACACAGACTCCACCACCTCCCTGGGCATCCCCTTCCAATGCCAATCACTCTCTCTGCCAACAACTTCCTCCTAACATCCAGCCTAGACCTCCTCTGGCACAACTGCAGCCTGTGTCCCCTTCTTCTGTTGCTGGTTGCCTGTCAAAAGGCCCAACCCCACCTGGCTACAGCCTCCTTCAGTCTAACCCTGCTCTCGCTCAGCTTCAAACTCTTCCCCCTTGTCCTGTTGCTGGGCAGCTGAGGTGCAGATTTTTGGCAGTTGAGTTCCTCTCTGCCTGTCAAGTGTCTGTGCTGCTGGAACTGGGCCTCACTATGGCTTTTCCTCTTTATTCTTGTGTGCAGTGCTTTGAATGTCTTCATAGCCCACAGGAGATGTCTTTTTCATATCCTTCCTTGCAAGTCAATAGTGCCACCTGTTCAGTTCAGCTTTGCTTTTCCCTCAGGCATAATTAAAGCAATGCACTTCCTTAATGTTTAGCTCTATGCAATTGAAGCACTTTAATATTCCTTGTATGTATTTCAAACCTATTAGGATCAACTTTTATTGTTTTCTTTTTCAGACATAGGCCTATAGCAATGTGTAAGCTGAAATGCTCTTGGGCTTGGCAGTCTTCAAAGATCTGGGCTTATTCTGTTCCTGACAGACACTTAAGATGTTGCTTCTGTCTCTTTTTTTTTGCTAAACTTTATTTTCTTTTTCAATATTTCTTTCTGCAGAGTAGATGACAAAATGCATGTGTACTTCTCTACTCAATTTCCAGTTGGATGAGAATCTAATTTGGTTTAGGCACTGCACTTTGAAAGCTTAATCTGAAGTGGCATGCAGGAGTTCTCACTATGATGACATGATGAAAGGTGCTGCTGATTTTCTGAGATAACAGGGAATTAAATGTTTCTGGTGAGGCATCAAGGGCTGAGTTCCTTGGCAGTTTAGGCACTGAGGAGTGAACTGACAAAGCCAAGGTTTGACTTGATAGATTCATGAAATGGTTTGGGTTGGAAGGTGTCTTAAAGAGCCTCTAGTTCCAACCACACTGCCGTGGGCAGGGACACCTCCCACTAGCCCAGATTGCTCAAGGCTTCACTCAGCCTGGCCTTGAAAACCTCCAGGAAGGTTGTGGATCACAGAATCACAGAATGTGATCAAAGATCACAGATCACATTCTGTGATTCTGTGATCCACAACCTCCCTGGGCAACCTCTTCCAGTGTCTCACCACTCTCACTGGAAAGAATTTCTTCCTCATCTCCACTCTAAATCTGCCCTCCTCAAGCTTCAACCCATTCTCCCTCATGCTGACATGACAAGCCTTTGTAACCAGTCCCTCCCCAGCTTTCTTGCAGGCCTCTTCAAGTAATTGTGACTCCATCACCTCCTTGGGCAGCCTGTTCTAATGCCTGATCACTCTCCAAACCAACCAATCTAAATTCCCCTTGGTGCAATTTGAGGTCATTATTGGTGTTAGTTACTTGGGAGAAGAGGCCAACCCCACCTCACTGCAACCTCCTTTCAGGGTCTTATAGAGAGCAATAACGTCTCTGAACTTCCTTTTCTCCAGACTAAACAAGCCCAGTTCCCTCAGCTGCTCCTCACCAGAGTTTTCACCACCTTCACTTCTGCTATGAGGATAAGCTATGAGAGTTGGGGTTCTTCAGCCTGGAGAAGAGAAGGATTTGAGGAGACCTTGGAGTGGCCTTCCAGGATCTGAAGAGGGCTACAGGAGGGCTGGGGAGGGACTACTGACAAGATCTTGTAATGAGAGGACAAGGAGGAATGGGTTTGAACTGGCAGAGGGGAGACTGAAGGTGGATGTTAGGAAGAAGCTGTTTGCAGTGAGGGTGGTGAGAGACTGGCACAGGCTGCCCAGGGAGGCTGTGGAGCACAGAAGCACGGAATGGGATCTTCAATCACGTTCTGTGATTCTGTCATCCACAACTTCCTTGGAGATGCTCAAAGCCAGGTTGGATGAGTCCTTGAGCAACCTGTTCTGGTGGGAGGTGTCCCTGCCTATAGTGGGAGGTTGGAACTGGCTGAGCTTTGAGGTCCCTTCCAACCTAAACCATGTTATGATTCATTACCCCCCTCTGGACCCACTGCAGCACCTCAGTATCTTTCTCTTACACTACAATGCCTAGAACTGAACCCAGCACTCAGAGTGCAGCCTCACCAGTGCCCAGTGCTAGAGCACAATCCCTTCCCTGCCCCTGCTGTTTCTGATCCAAGCCAGGATGCTGTTGGCCACCTTGGTCACACTGCTGGCTCCTATCCAGCCAACATCTGAATCACTGAGCAGCTTCTCCAGGTCTGTCTGAATGCAGCTGAACGAAATGTTCTTTGGTTTCATGTGGTGCTAAATGCTGCTCTCCTTTCTTGCTAGGCCTGGGCTGATGCTAATGTTTCCAGACAAATTGAAGACACTGTGCTTTATGGATACTACAGTAAGTACTTTTAACTTCTCATTTCCTTTTGTTTTGCACTTAATAGGACCTTGAAGTGAAGGCATGAAGTTTTGTGAGGTCATACTGAACCATCACTGTTTTGGTTAAACATTAGCTGCACATTTAATGCCCTCCAGTGAGTTTTTTTACATTCAAGAACCTCCTAAAAATGCAAATCCACTGAAGGCCAAACCATGGAGAGGCCTAATGGCTTTTGTCATATCATTTACTGTGAGCATCTTTTCCTCTCTGTGTTTAGAGGCCCATTAAGGCAAACAGAAGGTTTTTCTGTGACTTTTATGGCACTTAACAAGTGCAGCAGTGTGAAATTTGCCTACTGTGTGTAAAGCTCCCATGCAGCTTTGAGTCTAACTCTTCCATTTCAAGTGTTCAGACCCAGCAACTCCTGTATTTCAAGTAAGAGCTACTGTAAAGGAGCATCAAGGAGTTGATTCAAGAGTGTCCCTTCCCTGGAGGTGTACAAGGCCAGGCTGGACATAGGGAGGGAGGAAGGAAGAAGTTATTTACTGTGAGGGTGGTGAAACACTAGAAAAGGGTGCCCAGGGATGTGATTGAGTCGCCAGTACAGGTTGGAGAGCAGCCTTGTGAAGAGGGAGTGCTTGTGGATAACGTCCATGGCACAGCAATGTGCCCTGGTGGCCAAGAGGGCCAATGGGATCTTGGGGGGTATTAAGCAGAGTGTGTCCAGCAGATCAAGGGAGGTTCTCCTCTCCCTCTGCTCTGCCTTGGTGAGACCTCATCTTGAATACTGCCTTCAGTTTTGGGCTCCCAGCTTAAGAGGGACAGGGATCAGCTGGTGAGGGTCCAGCAGAGGGCCAGGACGATGATGAGGGGACTGAGCACTGCCTGGTGAGGAGAGGCTGAGAGACCTGGTGCTGTTTAGTCTGGAGAAGAGAAGCACAGGAGGTTCCAGCTCAACACAAGGGGCAACTTGTTGACTGGAAGGGTCCCAGAGTGCTGGCACAGGCTGCCCAGAGAGGCTGTGGAGTCTCCTTTTCTGGAGCCTTTCCAGGCCTGTCTGGATGTGTTGCTGTGGGACATGATCTAGATTGTATGGTCCTGCTCTGGCAGGGGTTTTGGTCTCAGTGATCTCTTTGGGTCTCTTCCAACTGTTGACATCCCGTGAGCCTGTAATCCCTGGACACATCCAAGATCAAACTTGATGTGGCTCTGGACAGCTTGGTCTAACTGGAGGTGTCCCTGCTGCCTGCAGGGAGGTTGGACAAGGTGACCTTTGAAGGGTCCCTTCCAACCCAGTGCAATCTGTACATGTAGAACAAACTCCTCCACAAACAATTTCTTGCAGATCTGTGAGAGTGGAGGAATTTCAGCAGGGTGTTTTGGGCTGAATTATTAAAGCAAGGCTGTTTTACTACATCCTAAACTCATTGTTGTGGGAACAGTTTTTGACCTTCAGTTTGAAAAAGAGGCCAAAACCAAAAGGCAACTTGGACTTGTTTGAAATACTGTGGGTCTAGTGGTTGTATTTCATCTGCCCTCCAGATGGTGGTAGAGATTTAAAGATGGCTTTAAAAGTGGTTTTTTTTCTGTGATGATCCTAATTTGAGGAATCCATGCACGTTGTTAGACCTCGAGCTGCACTGAAGTGAGCAGGAAGAGGTCATTTGTTTTCCAGAAGACTCCATCATGGCTTTAGAAAGAACTCCACAACTTAGTGCCTCTCCTGCGCTGTTAGGTCTGTTGCCCTGCTGCTGTTTGACAGCACAGTCAAGGAATGAGTTAAGCACCTCTTTCAGTCTTGTAACACTAACATTTTTTTTCCTGCTGGTATCTTACCACAATATTTGGTGTTGCTATGTTTTATTGTTGCCCTTCTAAAAAGAAACAGTGAGCAGCACTGTAGTCACACTGCATGAAAAGAAGACCAGCAGGGTGAGGAGGCTCTGCTCTGCTCCCACCTGCAGCACTGCCTCTCATCCTGCTGCCCCCAGCACAAGAGGGACATGAAAATGTTAGAGCAGCTCCAGAGGAAGCCATGAAGATAATCAAGGGGGTGGACAACCTCCCCTGTGGGCACAGGCTGAAAGAGCTGGGGTTGATGAGCCTGGAGAAGAAAAGGCTCCATGCAGACCTTTCAGTGGCCTTCCAGTACCTACTTAGGAGGCAGTTGTTGTCAGAGAGATCGATTGGCACTGGAATGGGCTGCCCAGGAAGGTGGTGGAGTCTCTGTGCCTGGAGGTGTTCAAGAAAAGACTGGATGAGGCATTTGGTGCCGTGGTCTAGATGACTGGATAGGGCTGGGTGCTAGATTGGGCTGGATGAGCTTGGAGCTCTGTTCCAACCTGGTTGATTCTGTGATTCCATGCCAAGGAAGGCTTTTTAAGAGGACTGTGATGCAAGAAAGAACTGAAATAGCAAACCAATTGCAGTGTTCTTCAACAGCCCAACTCCTGCTGCCCTTCTGAAGAGCTGGAGACCCATACAATGCTTTGGTTGGAAGGGTCTTAAAAGGTCATGCAGTTCCAACCCCCTTGCCATGAGCAGGGACACCTCCCACTAGCCCAGGTTGCTCAAGGCCTCATCCAGCCTGGCCTTCAACACCTCTAGGGAGGAGGCATCCACAACCTCCCTGGGCAACCTGTTCCTGTCTCTCACCACTCTCAAAGCAAAGAATTTCTTCCTAATCTCCAGTCTGAATCTCCTCTCCTCAAGCTTCAGTCCATTCCCTCTCTCCCTACCAGTACAAGCCCTTGTAAAAAGTCCTGCAGGTTAGGAAGGAGTTCTTTCCAGTGAGGATGGTTTGTGGAGGTGCTGGGTTTGGGTGGCCTGGGAGGGGCTGAGTTGTGTTTGGATGGTTTGGGGGGGTGCTGAGTTGGGTGGCTTGGGGAGGCTGAGTTGGGTTTGGGTGGTTTGGTAGAATGCTGGGTTTGGGTGGCTTGGTGTGGGGGGGCTGAGTGAGGCTTGGGTGGCTTGGTGTGGGTGTGCTGGGCTGGATTGAGTAGCTTGATGGGAGAGCTGGGTTGGGCAACTTGGTGGGGGGGCTGGGTGACTTGGTTGGATTTGGCTTGGTAGTGGGGCTGGGTGGCTTGGTTGGGTGTGCTGAGTTGGGTGGCCTGGTTGGGGGTGATGGCACTGGTTTGGGTTTGGTTGCTTGGTGGTGCAGGGAGGGCTGCTTGGGGCTGTTTGGTGGTGGTGCTGGGAGGGCTGCTTGGGGCTGTTTGGTGGTGGTGCAGGGAGGGCTGCTTGGGGCTGTTTGGTAGTGGTGCAGGGAGGGCTGCTTGGGGCTGTTTGGTAGTGGTGCAGGGAGGGCTGCTTGGGGCTGTTTGGTGGTGGTGCAGGGAGGGCTGCTTGGGGCTGTTTGGTGGTGGTGCAGGGAGGGCTGCTTGGGGCTGTTTGGTGGTGGTGCAGGGAGGGCTGCTTGGGACTGTTTGGTGGTGGTGCAGGGAGGGCTGCTTGGGGCTGTTTGGTAGTGGTGCAGGGAGGGCTGTTTGGGGCTGTTTGGTGGTGGTGCTGGGAGGGCTGCTTGGGACTGTTTGGTAGTGGTGCAGGGAGGGCTGCTTGGGGTTGTTTGGTGGTGGTGCTGGGAGGGCTGCTTGGGACTGTTTGGTGGTGGTGCAGGGAGGGCTGCTTGGGGCTGTTTGGTGGTGGTGCAGGGAGGGCTGCTTGGGGCTGTTTGGTGGTGGTGCAGGGGGGTTGCTTGGGGCTGTTTGGTGGTGGTGCAGGGAGGGCTGCTTGGGGCTGTTTGGTGGTGGTGCTGGGAGGGCTGCTTGGGACTGTTTGGTAGTGGTGCAGGGAGGGCTGCTTGGGGCTGTTTGGTGGTGGTGCAGGGAGGGCTGCTTGGGGCTGTTTGGTGGTGGTGCAGGGAGGGCTGCTTGGGGTTCTTTAATGGGGTTTTATGGATTTTTGAACAGCTCCTCTTTTTCCAAGTCATTAGTCCCCATGGTGTTCTTTCTCTCTCATACCCAGCTGTTTTTTGGCTAGGTTGGTGCAAAGCAGTAGTGGCTTTATACTGGTGGAATGATAAGTGAGAGAACTTGGAGGGTGCAGCTGGAAACAAGTGTGTTTTGAAGTAGGACTTCAGTAACCTAAAAGCTTTTCTTAGGCAGCCAGTCCACTGACTGCTTTGAAGCCCAAGTGGCTTGTTGTGTTAATTCTCATCAAGCCAGCTGTAGTAGAAGGTGTCTGCCAGTGCAGGGGTGCTTGAGGAATGCTCAGTGGCTGGCAGATGCTCCAAAGCAGCATGTCAGCTCGTGTTTGGAAAGGAACACCCTCTTCAGCAAGGGTTGTCATTGGAACCCATCCAACAGCAGTTTCCTTTCTTCCACCAAGAATCAGGCTGAAACAATTGGCAGTAACCTGGAGCTGTGCTCTGTAGCTCTTCCTTTAGTGAGTAAACCCTGCCTGTTGCAGTCAGCTTAGTGTCCAAAGTCCTTTTGGAGTTCTGTGAATAGTGGGAAGATGCCATTGGTGCATCCCAGTCTGCCTGTGAGGTAGAAGGAGACCTCTTGACCTGCATGTGTGTCTCAGCTGCAGTGTGGCAAGCACCAGCAGCTGCAATTACAGATTCAGAGAATGGGTTGAAAGGGATCTGAAAGCTCATCCAGTTCCAACCCCTCTGCCATGGACAGGGACACCTCCCACCAGCCCAGGCTGCTCAAGATTTCACTCAACCTGGCCTGGAACACCTCCAGGGAGGTTGTGTGAAGTACATGTTACAAGGGTTTCTCATGTTAGTATGAGGGAGCATGGATTGAACCTTTAGGAGGGCAGATTTAGAGTGGAGATGAGGAAGAAATTCTCTCCAGTGAGGATGGTGAGACACTGGAAGAGGTTGCCCAGGGAGGCAACTGAGGCCCCATGGCTGGAGGTGTTTGAGGCCAGGCTGGCTGAGGCTGTGGGCAGCCTGCTTTAGGGTAGGGTGTCCCTGGGCATGGCAGGAGGGTTGGGACTGGCTGCTCCTTGTGGTCCCTTCCACCCCTGACTGATTCTCTGAGTCTATGAAGTCAGCAATAGTTGAAGTTCTGAGTAGGAATTGAACCAAAACAGTGCTTAGCATAATGTGGTTGAATTTTTCTCTTTGCCTTAAGTTTTGTCTGCTTCCTGCAGGTGTTTGAGTCATTGGCACAGGGATTTGGGCTTCTAGGAATTAGTAGGTGCAAGGCACAGGTTCATAGAATGGGTTGGGTTGGAAGGGAGCTTAAAGCTCAGCCAGTGGGCAGGGACACCTCCCACTAGCCCAGGTTGCTCAAGGCTTCATCCAGCCTGACCTTGGACACCTCCAGGGAGGTTGTGGAGCACAGAAGCACCCAATGTGATCAAAGATCACATTGGGTGCTTCTGTGCTCCACAACCTCCCTGGGCAACCTGTGCCAGTGTCTCACCACCCTCCCTCTCTGTGCTCCACAACCTCCCTGGGCAACCTGTGCCAGTGTCTCACCACCCTCGCTGCACAGAATTTCTTCCTCCTCTCCAATCTCAGTCTGCCCTCTTCCACCTTCAATCCTTTCTCTCCTCCTATCACAACAAGTCAGATGTGTCTACACATTTTCATGATCTGATCCTAGGAGAATACTGTGGGAGCCTGATGTGGTTGAACTTAGCAGAGACTCTGGGCCTGCCTCTGTAGAAACAGTCTGCTAATGAGTGTGAATTTGGAGCTGCAGTGTGCCAGAGAACATTGAAGAGCTGTTAGAGTCTTGACACTTGGTGTAAACTGCTTCAACTGTCCTGCTTCCAGCAAGTGTCTACCTTGAGAGGCACTCTGACTTTCTGTTGCTTGATAATGCCTGGGGAAAGCAACCTCTCTGTTCTTAGTGGGGGGAAATGGGTTTAAGAAACTTTTATTAGGTCTGAGAATATAATTTATGTGGGAAGAAGAGCTGTAGGTTGTCTGAAGCTGCTTGTTGCTTCTCAGCAGAAGTGAGTGTGCAAAGCATTGTTTTAAACAGCAGCATTGATGTTCTGCAGTGCACCACTGGAGGAAGCCAGCTGGAAGAGCAGGAGGTCTGGGACTTCTGAGCCAGATGATCAGGTTGCCCAGAGCCCTCTTGAGCCTGGCCTTGAATATTTCCAGGGATAAGGCCTCAACTACTTCCCTGGACAACCTATTCCAATATTCTCATTGTCCTCACTACAAACAGTTTCTTGTCTAAATCTCCCCTCCATTCCTCCTTGTCCTGTCACTACAAGCCCTTGCAAAAAGTCTCTTCCTAGCTATCTTGCAGCCCCTCCTTCAGGTACAGGGCAACCTGTTGCAGTGTTCCAGCAGCCTCCTGATGCAGAACTTGCTGCAGCAATGTGTCCTGTTGGCCAAGAGGGCCAATGGGATCTTGGGGTGCATTAGGAAGAGTGTGTCCAGCAAATCAAGGGAGGTTCTCCTCCCCCTCTACTCTGCCTTTGTCAGATCTTGAGTACTGCCTTCAGTTTTGGGCTCCCCAGTTGCAGAGGGGCAGGGATCTGCTGGAGAGGATCCAGCAGAGGGCTATGAGGATGATGAGGGGACTGAGCACTGCCTGGTGAGGAGAGGCTGAGGGACCTGGGGCTGCTTAATCTGGAGAAGAGAAGACTGAGAGGGGATTTAATCAATGTCTACAACTATCTGAGGGCTGGGGGTCAGGAGAGGGGGGACAGGCTCTGCTCACTGCTCCCTGGGATAGGACAAGCAGCAATGGATGGAAGCTGCAGCACAGGAGGTTCCAGCTCAACACAAGGGGCAACTTCTTTCCTGGAAGGGTCTCAGAGCCCTGGCACAGGCTGCCCAGAGAGGTTGTGGAGTTTCCTTCTCTGGAGCCTTTCCAGGCCTGTCTGGATGTGTTCCTGTGTGCCCTGAGCTAGATTCTGTGGTCCTGCTCTGGCAGGGGGTTGGACTGGATGATCTCTTTGAGTCCTTTCCAACCCCTGACATCCTGTGAGCTTGCTCCTCGCATCCAATCTCAGTCTGCTCTGCTCTCACTTCAAACCATTGCCCTCATCATGTCCCTGCATCCCTTTGCAAATAGTCCCTCTGCAGCCTGCTTGTAGTCCTCTTCAGATACTGCAAGACCTTGGGAGCTTTCTCCAGGCTGAACAGTGCCAACTCTCAGCCAATCCCCCTAGGGAAGGTTCTCATCATCTTCGTGACCTCCTCTGAACCTGCTCCAGTAGTTCCATATCACAGAATCAGTCGGGGTTGGAAGGGACCACCAGGATCATCCAGTTCCAACCCTCCTGCCATGAGCAGGGCCACCTCACACTGGTCCCTCTTAAGCTGGGTTAGTTGTAGTATTAGATCTGGTCTGGCAATGGATTGGAAGCCCTGTAACTTCTGGAGAGCATATTTAAGGTGAACTGAAGGACTTAAGAGCCAGCAGAGCCCTTCATGATGGATGGAAAATTCTGGAATGAGTCTCATGCTGAATCTTGTTGGGTATGCAGATCTTGTCTCAGGGTTGATCCAGAGCATGCTATTAGAGCTTCAGGTTTTTAATACAAACCATCTGTTACGGGGTCAGTATTGGCTGAGAACTTCAGGTCTTGTAGGAAAGCATAAATTAGAAGGAAATGTGACTGCTTAATAGCTTCAGATAATGGCTGTGGTAAGGAAAACTGCAAGCCAAGCTGCTTGTTCCTCATCTGAGGTGGAGGTCACTACCTGATAGGCCTGTGAGCTGCCTTGGAGGTATTAGTCCCTGCTTGGGGATCCCTCAGTGGCTGCAGTGAAGAGCCCCCAGTTAGAATCACTGTTTGGCAAGTTTCGTTGCACAGAGTCATGGAATCAACCAAGTTGAAAGAGACCTCTGAGCTCATCCAGTCCAACCTGACACCCAGACCTCTCCAGTCAACTAGACTATGGCACTAAGTGCCTCATCAGTCAGAGTTGTGCCAGGGGAGGTTCAGGCTGGATGTTAGGAGGAAGTTGTTGGCAGAGAGAGTGATTGGCATTGGAATGGGCTGCCCAGGGAGGTGGTGGAGTCTCTGTGGCTGGAGGTGTTGAAGCTAAGCCTTGATCCCATTCTGTGCTTCTGTGCTGCACAACCTCCCTGGGCAGCCTGTGCCAGTGTCTCACCACCCTCACTGCAAACAACTTCTTCCTTACATCCAATTCTAATCTCCCCTCTGCCAGTTCAAACCCATTCCTCCTTGTCCTGTCATTACCAGACCTTGTCAATAGTCTCTCCCCAACCCTCCTGTAGCCCTCTTCAGATCCTGGAAGGCCACTCCAAGGTAAGACTCTCGAAAAGGAGACTCCACAACCTCTCTGGGCAGCCTGCTTAAGGTGATGCTCTGCTGCCCTTACAGTAAAGGAGTTTCTCCTCACGTTGAGGTGGAGCCTCTTGCATTCCATCTGGTACCTGCTGTTCCTCATCCTCTCACTGGGTAGCACCAAACAGAGCCTGGCACCTTCCTCCTGACACCCACCCCTCAGATATTGATAGACATTGATCAGATCCCCTCTCAGCCTCCTTTTCCCCAGACTAAGCAGCCTCAGGTCCTCCTGTGAAGAAAGACTGAGAGATGTTGAACTCTTGCAGTCATCTTTATAGCCTCCCTTGGACTTCCTTCGGCAGATCCCTGTCTCTCTTGTCCTGGGAAGGCCAGAGCTGGACACAGTACTGCAGGTGTGTCTGAGCAGAGCAGAGGGATGTTAAGCAAGGAAACTCCACTGCTCCAGCTCGTTCTGTTTCAAGGGAGCTCCTCAGTATCAGAGCTGTGCCTCTCCTCTGGAACACAGCAGTAGTGGAACAGCCTGTGGAGTCCTGGGATCAAAAGAACTTTAAGTGGGTGGTAATAGTCGCACTGTCTGGGGAACTGTGTGCCTGATGAGGTGGTGCAGCTTGCTTTTATTCACCATCAGCTGTGCTGCTTCTTCCCCTGTGTGCTGGTCCTCTGTATCTCCTGCATACAGACATTCCTTTTAGCCCTCTTTTCAGTGCTGAATTGAAGGTGGATCTGAAATCCTTAGTCTGAAAGGCTTAATTCCATAAATCCTTTGGAGTTCACCAAGCAGGAGTAGTTTGGGTGCTGCCTGCTAAATTGTATGAACGTTTCCATGGTGGAAATAAGAGCTGGATTGAGAGGCAAGTTTGATTCCTGCCTTTTGAACGACTCTGCAGTAAATGAAGTGCCAGTGTCACTTTGTTCACTTAATTAACTTCTTTCTCCCAGCTTTGTACTCCATCATACTGTTCTGTGTCTTTCTGTGGATTCCCTTTGTCTACTTCTACTATGAGGAGAAGGAAGAAGATGGTGGCAACACATGCTCAGTAAGTTGACTCTAGCAAATGCATCAAGCAGTGAAAGGATAAATGAATACAGGCCAAAATGAAAGCCAGGATGATTGTCTGACATCAATACTGCAGTGTGAACAGCCTTTCAAAGGCTGTTTCTGCAGCTCCTGCACCCAGGCAGCTCTCATTAACACTTAGTCTGAGTGCTGTGGTCTCACATGAAATGAAACTGTAGCAAGGGATTTCTTGGAGCCTGACTTCATCTACAAGAAATTAAAACCTGATATAGAATCAGAGAATGGGTTCAGTGGGGGAAAAACCTCCAAGGTCGATTCCAAACATCAACCCATGTTCCAAAGTGCCATGGCCACACTGTGCTTGCATACCCCCAGGGCTGGAGGCTCCACCACCCCCTTGGGCAGCCTGTTTGAATCTCTGATCACACTTTCAGCAAAGAAATATTTCCTAATACTCAACCTTCTCCTGGCACAATTCCAGGCCTTTTCCTCTCAACTTATTCCCTGATAGTAGTGAGAAGAGACCAACCCCCAACTCATGCCAACCTCCTCTCAGGGAGCTGTAGAGAGCAATGAGGTCTGCCCTCAGCCTCTCCAGACTAACCAACCCCAGCTCCCACAACTGCTCCTCAAAACGTATTTTCCTACAGGGTGAATATATATGAACAGGTTTTAAAGTAGCAGACAGGAGGGTGGTGGAGCACTGGAGCAGGTTGTACAGGGAGGTAGTTGAGGCCTCACCCTTGGAGATATTCAAGGTCAGGTTGGACAAGGCTCTGGGCAAACTGATCTAGTACAGAATGTCCCTGCTGACTGCAGGGGGCTTGGACTAGATCATAGAGACATAGAATAGACTCACAGAATCAGGCAGGTTGGAAGAGAGCTCCAAGCTCAGCCAGCCCAACCTAGCACCCAGCCCTGGCCAACCAACCAGACCATGGCACTAAGTGCCCCAGCCAGGCTTGGCTGCAACACCTCCAGCCACACAGACTCCACCACCTCCCTGGGCAGCCCATTCCAATGCCAATCACTCTCTCTGCCAACAGCTTCCCCCTAACATCGATCCTGAACCTGCCCTGGCACAGCTTCAGGCTGGGTCCCCTTCTTCTGGTGCTGGCTGCCTGGCAGCAGAGCCCAACCCCACCTGGCTACAGCCTCCCTGCAGGCAGCTGCAGACAGCAATGAGCTCTGCCCTGAGCCTCCTCTGCTGCAGGCTGCACACCCCCAGCTCCCTCAGCCTCTCCTCACAGGGCTGTGCTCCAGGCCCCTCCCCAGCCTTGCTGCCCTTCTCCAAACACCTTCCAGCACCTCAACAGCTCTCTTGAATTGAGGAGCCCAGAACTGGACACAGCACTGCAGGGGTGGCCTGAGCAGTGCTGAGCACAGGGGCACAAGAACCTCCCTTGTCCTGCTGCCCACACTGCTCCTGAGCCAGCCCAGGATGCCATTGGCTCTGCTGCCCACCTGGGCACTGCTGCCTCCTCTGCAGCTCCTCTCTCCCAGCACCCCCAGCTCCCTCTCTGCCTGGCTGCTCTCAGCCACTCTGGCCCCAGCCTGTAGTGCTGCTTGGGGTTGTTGTGGCCAAAGTGCAGAACCCTGCACTTGGCCTTGTTCAGTCTCATCCCCTTGGCCACTGCCCACCCATCCAGCCTGGCCAGGTCCCTCTGCAGGGCTCTGCTACCCTCCAACAGCTCCACAGCTGCTCCTAGCTTGGTGTCATCTGCAAACTTACTGATGCTGGACTCAATCCCCTGCTCCGGATCATCACTAGAGATACTGAACAGATGAGCTTTGGAGGTCCCTTCCAACCCAGCCATTCTAGGATTCTGTGAGGTTGCACTCTCTGTGACACACTGAGCACCTTTTTTCTTTTAGCAGCTGTGTTCTGTTGTTTGGGGTTTTTTTCATGAGGTGGGTGCTAGCAATTTACCTGAAGCTGGCACTTGGTGATTTTTGGAGTGCACTGAAGATTTTTGAACAAGCAGAGATCAGAATAAATGCATGCAATAAGATGCTGCTTTCTGAAACAAGGATACTTTGCTTAAAGGATCTTCTAATCGATAGTGGTGCTCATTTTCTCCTCTACTTAGTTGTAAAGAAATGAGGGGGGGAAAAAAGCTTTGTGATTATAGCCATAACATAAAGCATTGGTGATAATAATTATCTGCTTGTACTGAACAAATGGACCCTGGCTGCTGGCCACAGCTGTTCAAGTGAGTAGTTTGATGGAAGCACAATTCAGTGTCCTTGTTCAGAGTCCTCAAGCTCTGAGATCATCAAGAATCTATGCTTCTAACCTGCCTTTAGCTCATGCTCATGCTTCTGGGGTAGGAGAGCCCTGCAGAGGGACCTGGCCAGGCTGGATGGGTGGGCAGAGGCCAATGGGATGAGATTGAACAAGGTCAAGGGCAGGGTTCTGCACTTTGGCCTCAACAACCCCAAACAGCACTACAGGCTGGGGCCAGAGTGTCTGAGAGCAGCCAGGAAGAAAGGGAGCTGAGGGTAGATGGTAGCTGGAGAGGAGGCAGCAGTGCCCAGGTGGGCAGCAGAGCCAATGGCATCCTGGGCTGGCTCAGGAGCAGTGTGGGCAGCAGGACAAGGGAGGTTCTTGTGCCCCTGTGCTCAGCACTGCTCAGGCCACCCCTGGAGTGCTGTGTCCAGTTCTGGGCTCCTCCATTGCAGAGAGCTGTTGAGGTGCTGGAAGGTGTTTGGAGAAGGGCAGCAAGGCTGGGGAGGGGCCTGGAGCAGAGCCCTGTGAAGAGAGGCTGAGGGAGCTGGGGGTGTGCAGCCTGCAGCAGAGGAGGCTCAGGGCAGAGCTCATTGCTGTCTGCAGCTGCCTACAGGGAGGCTGTAGCCAGGTGGGGTTGGGCTCTGCTGCCAGTCAAGCAGCAGCAGAAGAAGGGGACACAGCCTGAAGCTGTGCCAGGGCAGGTCCAGGCTGGATGTGAGGAGGAAGTTCCTGGCAGAGAGAGTGATTGGCATTGGAATGGGCTGCCCAGGGAGGTGGTGGAGTCTGTGTGCCTGGAGGTGTTGCAGCCAAGCCTGGCTGGGGCACTTAGTGCCGTGGTCTGGTTGGTTGGGCAGGGCTGGGTGCTAGGCTGGGCTGGCTGAGCTTGGAGCTCTCTTGATTCTCTGATTCTCTGATACACCACCTGTTATGCTGTGTGTGCATTGTTGGTCGTGGCCCTTTGGATTTATTTGATGCTAATATTGTCTTTTTCTTTGCTCTACAGCAGGTTAAGACTGCACTGAAGTACACTCTGGGCTTCATCACAGTCTGTGCAGTGCTTCTCTTAATCGGGTAAGTGCAGTGAACACTAGCAGGGGATATTCTAAGTGGAACCTTGTTGTGTGTCAGGTTAAAAGGATGGGTCATGGTGTAGTCCAGCTATGCAGTGGGGATCTGGCTTCATCTCTA
This sequence comes from Pogoniulus pusillus, assembly GCF_015220805.1. NCBI lineage: Eukaryota > Metazoa > Chordata > Aves > Piciformes > Lybiidae > Pogoniulus > Pogoniulus pusillus. The sequence continues at coordinate 1,647,946 of NC_087288.1, read as the reverse complement.
GCAGGCCTGAAATCATAGAGGTGCTTTGGTTGGAGAAGATCTCTGAGGTCATGGAGTCCAACCATCTACCTAGCACCAGTGTGGCCGTTAAACCATGCCCCCAAGTGCCATGTCCATGTGTTTCATACAAATCTCAGGGTTGGAAGGGACCACAAGGTTCATCCAGTTCCAACCCCCATGCCATGGGCAGGGACACCTCACACTAAATCAGCCTGCCCAGAGCCATGTCCAGCCTAACCTAAAAACTTCCAGGGATGAGGCTTCCACCACCATCCTGGGTAACCTGTGCCAGTGTCTCATCACCTTCATGGTGAAGAACTTCTTCCTAATCTTTCTTCCCCTAGCTTGAATCCATTCCCCCCAGCCCTGTCACTCCCTGGCAGCCTAAAAGGACCCTCCTCAGCTTTCTTGTAGCCCCTGGATACTGGAAGGCTACAATAAGGTCTCCTGGGAGCCTTCTTCAAACAGAGCAACTCCAACTCTCTCCACCTGTCCTCTTAGCAAAGGAGCTCCAGTCCTCTGCTCATCCTCATGGCCCTTCTCTGGACACCTTTCAGCATGTTTCATGAGTACCTCCAGGGGTGGTGACTGCACCTCCCTGGGCAGCCTGTTCCAATCCCTGACCACTCTTCCAGTGAAGGAATTTTTCTTGCCTCCAACCTAAACCTTCCCTGACACAATTTTGGGCCATTTCCTCTCTTCCTATCACTTGATAGAAGGGAGACAAGACAGTGATACCTGGGTTTAGGATCCTAACCTCTGTTATACTGGGAAATAGAAAGTCACTTCTTGGTTGACCTCAGCCTGAACTCTGCACACACTCACAGCTGTACTCTGCTGATGTCAACAGAGCATTTGAGAGGCATGTGCATAAAATGGACCACTGCCTTCAGAAATGCCTCAGACTTCTTGCTTTTGAGTTGTAAAGAAATTCTTTCTGGTGAGGGTGGTGAGACACTGGCACAGGTTGCCCAGGAAGGCTGTGGATGCTCCTTCCCTGGAGGTGTTCAAGGCCAGGTTGGGGGAGACCTTGAGCAACCTGGGCTGGTGGAAGGTGTCCCTGCCCATGGTAAGGGGGTTGGAGTTGGATGATCTTCAAGGTCTCTTTCAACCCAGACCATTCTGTGAATGCTTTTAAACCTAACATCAGAGAGCTGCTCTTCAGGAGTGAATAGATGTGGCTTAGCAGCAGTGATGGGATGGGTGTGAGCTCTAGGTGAGCACTCGGACTTGATGATCTCTTCCAGCCTTGGCTGTTGTATGTTTCTGTGATTTCACTTTTCTTCACTTGGTAGTAGACCTCTTGAGATTTGACTAGTTGGGTGAAGTGAGGTGACTTCTTTTGCTTTGTTGCAGGGCTTTTGTTCCTTTGGATATTCCCAACAAGAAGAATTCCACAGAGTGGGAGAAAGTGAAGCTGCTGTTTGAAGAATTTGGAAGCAGTCGTGAGTTTGAGATGTGTTCTGAACTTTGCCTGGCTTGCTGGTCACTGATGTTGGCCTGCTTCTCAGCTGACTGAACAGCAAACCCAGCTTTCCTGGAGACAGCTGCCTACCTTTAACTGCTCACCTACACGAAACCTTTGCAGTCAGAAGGTTCTGTTCCCATTCAGGTCTTAAAAATGATCAGAGCTGCCATTGGCAGTGGCTGCTTTCAGCACAGCCTCCATGTGAGGACTGCAGTCTTATGGCCTCAGATACTAGTGATGGGAAGAGGGAAGGTACTCCACTTAATGTTACTTTCAAAAGCTAACACTGTAGCTTCACAGATTACCTCAGGTTGGAAGGGACCCTCAAAGGTCATCTGGGCTGACCCCCCGACCCTGCACTCAGCAGGGGAATCTCCAACTAGAGCAGGTTGCCCAGGGACAATGTGTCCAGGGATGGGGCTTCAGCCATAACCCTGAGCAACTTGTTCCAGTATTTCACCACCCTCACTGTGCAGAGCTTCCTCCTGCTGTTCAGTCTAACTCTGCCCTGCTCCAGCTCCAAACCATTGCCCTCAGCCTATCCCTACAAGCCCTTCTAAACAGTCTCTCCTCAGGTGGCCTCTAGGTCCCCTTCAGACTTCTAAATGTAACTATAAGGCTACTCCTGAGCCTTCTCCAGGCTGAGCAGACCCAGTTCCTTCAGCCTGTTTTCACAGGAGAGATGCTCCAGCACTTTTGCTATTGGGGAGAAGAGACCAACTCCCACCGCTCTCTATGCTCCTCTCAGGGAGCAGTAGAGAGCAATGAGGTCTCCTCTCAGTCTCCTCTTCTCCACACTATACACTCCCAGATCCCTCAGCTGCTCCTCCCCAGCCCTGTTCTCCAGACCCTTCCCCAGCTTTCTTGCCCTTCTCTGGACCCACTGCAGCCCCTCAATGTCCTTCTTGGAGTGAGTGCCTCAAAACTGAACCCAGTACTCAAGCTGCAACCTCTCCAGTGTTGAGAATGGGGACACAATCACTTCCCTGCTCCTGCTGGCCCTTGTATTTCTGATCCAGGTCCTTTCTGTCCACCTGGGCACACGTTGGCTTATAGTCAAGCTTGCCACATTTTTCTGTCTCTTGGTGAGGTTTGGGACAGAGCTCTTGTGTAAAGTTATGCAGGAGGACTTAGGGAGTTTGGGGATCATCCTTTGGGGGTGTCTTTGGCAATACTTCTATAGCTTTTAGTTTCTGCAGTGGCAGTAAGGCTGCAGTTAACTCCTTAGTCAGTTGATGCAGTTGGCACACCTGGCTGTACGTGGGCAGGGAGTAGCTGAGGCTTGTGTGAGGGATTTCATGCACGTCTGATCCTCCGGATAGTGCTTTGGTATGAAAAGTGAGGTGACAACAACTAAAAGATGAATGTGTAAATTGTGAGAAGTACCACAGCACCCTGCTGAGGCCAGAAATGAGGCTCAAAGTGTTAGGCAGCTCTGTGAGCAAGTTCATTAGTGCCTGTTCACCCATTTCACCGAGTGCAACCCCTGTGAGCTTGCAGCAAGCACGAGAGAGCTGTCCTGCTTCTTGCCTCAGTGGAGGAGGATCTGCTGCTGGCAACAAGCTGTGCTGGGTATATTTTTCATCTGAGTTGCTGTTTCAATTATTATGTTTTAGCTTTTGGTCTAATGCATTTAAATGCCTTTGGAAAACCAGCTCAGGGAGAAATGTTCTTAAAGCTCTGCTGCAGGAATTTTCAGTAGGCTTTACTGTTGTGTTTCTTTTCCCCCACAGATGGCTTGACTGCCCTTTCCTTTTCCATTAGCTCACTGACTGTGATTGGAATGTTGGCAGCAATCACTTACACAGTAAGTTGCTCTTTACATTTGGGATGCTTGCAGTTACCAGGGGTTATGCATGCATGGGAGACTGTCAGCATGCTAAACAGCTTCAAGAGTGTCTTCTAGCTCTGCATGTTCATGGTTTGAAGTATTTCTGGGCTCTTGGAATGAGAGCAGTAACTTTCTTACTGTAAGTTTACGGGCAGAAAGTATGGAGGCAGGCAGAGATTCTCAAATCATCCTCATAGCTTCAGTTGGACTCTCTCCAGCAGGTTCCTGTTTCTCTTGAACTGGGGAGCATGAAACTGGACACAGTTTTGCAGATGTAGTCTTACCAGTGCAGAGCAGAGTGGGAGGAGAACCTCCCTAGCCCTGCTGGCCACGCTTTTCTCAATGCACCCCAGGATTCCATTGGCTCTTTTGGCTAGAAGGGCACACTGCTGGCCCATGGGTAGATAAACTGAGCCCAGTGGACAGCAGGTACAAGCTGGCAGCTGCCTTTCTGTGGTAAGGCTTTAGTAACACAAAGCCCACACTGTGGGTGCTGCACAATCCATAACGCTGAAGTGCAGCACTTGAGATTGTAAATCAGTTTGGAAGAAATGTGCCAAAATGCACCTCAGGAGGGGGCTTTGCAGATCCATGACCTTGGTGATTTATGCTGACAGCTTTCCTTGTCTGTAAATGTGGAATACAAGAAGCAAATGAGGAACGAGGGCTGCAGTGCTCTGTTTGAAAGTGCTTCACAGCTGATGTCGTTTGCATCTATTCTTTCATTTCATGTCTTCTGCATTGCAATGGGTTTGCATTGCCTTAGGTATTAATACAGCAGTCACTGGCAGCTCCAGATTGCTGGTGGGATTCAAGGCAGAGTAAAACATTACTCACAATGATAGGCAGATTAATTCTTGAGTGATTTGGGTGAGGGAGGGGGGGAAGCATTGCATTTAGCATGTCCTTGAAGGAGGATTATAATTGACTGTTTTTCCCCTCAAACATTTAATAAGCATCATTTGATTTCTTAGGAAATGGTAAAGTGATCTTTTTTTTCCCCCCCTCCACCCTGAAAGAGGAGACCTTACAAAGCTTGGTTTTGTCTGCTGGCAAATTGAATGACCTTTTCCCATCTCATTTTTGTGCCCAGTCTATGATGTACTTTTCCTTGCAGCTGACTTATTTTTATTAACAGCTCCCCCTTAAAAAAAAGAAAAGCTTTAAACCTTTTGTAATCTAACTTTAAAAGCAGTCCCTTACTACTGATTTTTTTCTCTTCAACAGACATCAAACAGTTATTGAGGAGTGCAGGAGTTAGCAGCATTCATCGTCATTGGGGCTTAATCACTCCAATGTCAGCTCTTAAATATAGGAGGAATGTGGCTGTTTGATTATGGTCACTTCTCTGTGATGCAGGAATGAACTGAAATAGCAAACCAATTGCAGTGTTCTGCAGCAGCTCAGCTCCTACTGCCCTCCTGGAGAGCTGGAGATCCATGCAATGCTTTGGGTTGGGAGGGACTTCAAAGATCGTGGGGTTCCAGCCCCCCTGCCATGGGCAGGGACATCTCACACCAGCCCAGGTTGCTCAAGGCCTTATCCAGCCTGGCCTGGAACACCTCCAGGGAGGAGGCATCCACAGCCTCCCTGGGCAACCTGTGCCAGTGTCTCACCACCCTCACTGCAAAGAATTTCTTCCTAATCTCCAGTCTCAGTCTCCTCTCTCCCAGCTTCAGATTGTTCCCTCTCACCCTATCACTGCAAGCCCTTGTAACAAGTCCCTCTCCAGCTTTCTTCTATGTCTCCTTCAGATACTGGAAGGCTGCTCTAGGGACTCCTTGGAGCCTTCTCTTCTCCAGGCTCAAAAACCTCTAACTCTCTCAGGTGGGCTGAGGACAATCTCATGAGGTTGAAAAAGACAAAGTGTAAAGTCCTGCACCTAGACTGGGCAATGATAAAATTGAGAGCAGCCCTGAGAAAAGGACCTGGGGGCAGTGCTGGATGAGAATCACATAATCAGTCAGGGTTGGAAGGGACCACAAGGATCATCTAGTTCAACCCCCCTGCCATGGGCAGGAACACCCTAGCCTAGATCAGTCGAGCCAGAGCCTCATCCAGCCTGGCTTAAACACCACTGGTGATGGGGCCTCAGCCAGGGTTGCCCAGGGATGTGGTGCCTGGAGACCTTCAGGATCAGACTTGACGTGGCCCCGAACATCCTGCTGTAGTTGGTGTCTCTGTGCCTGCAGGGGCATTGGCCAAGGTCATCTTTGGGGGTCCCTTCCACCCCAATGCACTCTGTGAAGCTGTAGTCAGAGCCCCCTCTGCCTCGCTGCCCTCTGCCTCGCTGCCCTCTGCCTCGCTGCCCTCTGCCTCGCTGCCCTCTGCCTCCTCTCTCTCCCCTGTACCTGTAGACCTTCAGGGTCAGCCTTGTTGTGTCCCTGAACATCGAGCTGTAGCTGGTGTCCCTGTGCCTGCAGGGGAGTTGTCCAAGACCTTTGAGGGTCCCTTCCACCCTGATGCAATCTGCGAAGCTCTGGTGGGAGCCTTCTCTTCTCCATTTGGCTGTCGCTAGGATTTCACTAGAGGGCAGTGCCATGCAAGGAATGTTTTGTCATGAGTAATTTCCACCCTTTTTGCCCAAGATTATTTATACCACTTCTAAAACACCTCGGGGACAACAACACTTGAAGTCTGTATCTGCATGATAGATGGACCTCTAAAAATAAATTGGATGGGGACTCTTTCTGCTATAGTCCACAAATACTTTGTGATCAGCTCTTGAAATCCCAAGTTTAGTTCTTAAAAATATTGTTGAGCAGGAAAAAAAACAAGACCTGGGGAAAGTGCCTTCAGTTAGAGTGCTGCTTGGGTACCAAACTCAGCAGCAAGGATTTACCTCTTCTGTTTGCTCACTGGCAAGGAGACACTGTCCCATTTGGGCCACAAGTTCATCATTGGACCATATCTTAGTAGCTGAATATAGCAGATGTAGAGAGTGAGATATAATCACCTGCTGGTTAAACTCTAATGCTTGGTGGCCCCAAGGCTTGGCTTTTGTTTTGTAGGAGGTGTTCAAAGTTAGCTTGAAGTCATTCCCTTCTTTCCTCAAGGCATTTGTTACTGCTCTCAGGGCCTCTTTTCCTTGTGCTTCTCACATGTAGTTGTAGAATGAGCGAGGTTGGGAAGAACCTTTTAGAGAGTCATAAATTCATAGACTGGCTTAGATTGGAAGGGACCTCAGACATCAACGACTCCAACCTCCCTGCCATGCCCAGGGCCATCTCTCAACTAGATTTGGTTGCTCAAGGCCTCATCCAGCCTGGCCTTGAACACCTCAGGGTGGGCATCCACAGTCTCCCCAAGCAGCCTGTTACAGACTCTCACCACCCTCACACTGAAGAACTTCTCCCTCAGATCTGGTCTAACCCTCTTCTGCCTCAGCTCAAAACCATTTCCCCTTGTCCTTTCACCACACTCTCATATGTGTCTCTCTCCAGTCTTGCTGTAGGTTCCCTTCAGGTATTAAAGGGCAGTTAGGAAGTACCCTGAGAGTCTCCTCCAGGCTGACCAACCCCAGATCATGGCTGATTTGTCTGCTTATGGGGCTGATCTGGTTGACTGTTGAGTGTTCCCACCTCAAATGCACCTTTTTCAGTGGCACTCTTTGGTAGCTTGTGCAGTTTAAACATGTTCAGCTCTAGGGGTGATGATTCCCAGTAGAAAGCCTTCCTGTTACTTAAGGTTTATCCTTGATGTAGTTGCTTTGTGCAGCTTCTGGGAGATGAGATTTTACAACTTGTCTTTTCTTTGGTTTGTGTCTTAGAATCATAGGTTGGATCAGGTTGGAAGGGGACACAGCCTCAAGCTGTGCCAGGGCAGGTCTAGGCTGGATGTTAGGAGGAAGTTGTTGTCAGAGAGAGTGATTGGCATTGGAATGGGCTGCCCAGGGAGGTGGTGGAGTCTGTGTGGCTGGAGGTGTTGCAGCCAAGCCTGGCTGGGGCACTTAGTGCCATGGTGTGGTTGGTTGGGCAGGGCTGGGGGCTAGGTTGGACTGGCTGAGCTTGGAGCTCTCTGCCAACCTGTTTGATTCTGTGACTCTTCAAAGCTCTTGTCCACCTCCCCTGAAGTGAGCAGGGACCCCTCCAACAGGAGCAGGTTGCTCAGGACCCCATTCAGTTTGAGCTTGAGTGCCTCCAGAGATAGGGCTTCCACCACACCCATGACAACCCATTCCAGCAATTATTGTTCACATGATAGCCAGCCCCCTGAGCTGGAAGATAGGGATGGGGAGCAGAATGAATCCCCCAGAGTCCAAGAGAGGTGATTAGTCTTCTGCTTAGGGGTGACTGCATTCTGGGCAGCTAATAACGATGGCTATTCCCTCAGCTGATCATGGGCTACCTGAGTTCAGCACTTTCTTTATCCAGCTGTGGGCTATGTGAGCACAGAGAAGGAGACTTTCCAGGAGGGGCAGTGGTTTCAAACTAGAGCAGAGCAGATTGAGGTTGGATGTGAGGAACAAGTTCTGCACCATGAAGGTGCTGGAACACTGACACAGGTTGTGCAGGGAGGTGGTTGAGGCTCCATGCCTGGAGATATTCAAAGTGAGGCTGGACAGGACTGTGGGCAGCCTGCTCTAGTGGAGGATCTCCCTGCTGAGTGCAGAGGGGCTTGGACTGGGTGAGCTTGGGAGGTCACTTCCAACCCAGGCCATTGTAGGATTCTGAGCCCAAAGTGCTGCAAGATGCCGAACCTGCAGGGGTCCAGAGCTCCTCCTTTTAAAGCCTACCTGTGGGATGGCAGGAGAGTACCTGAGTGTGCTGCAGACAGGGTGGGAAGGGAAGGGACCCAGGAGGGAAGATTAAGGAGACTGGAAGCAATGCTGATGTCATCTCTGCTGAGGTATTTTGGTGCTGTCTGGAGTGTGTTTGGGTTCAGAGGCATGCTGAGAGAGCAGCTAGAGGATGCCTCCCCCTGCTCTGCAATGCCCTCTGATACTGGATAAACAGTATTGAGCCTCATGTTGCCTTCATGACTCACAGGCTTCAGCTTTACTGATGACTCCTTTCTCTGCCAATTCCTCTCTCAGGCCTAGCTACCACTTCTGTGAACAAAGAATAAGGGAGAAGTCTGAAGAGCTTTGTTTAGACTATGCAGAAGAGGACCACAAAGATGATCCAGGGACTGGAGCACTTTGCTATGAGGATAGGCTGAGGAAGCTGGGGTGTTTGGCCTGGAGTAGGGAAGCCCTCAGGGGACCTTAGAGCTGCTTTCCATAACCTGATGGGAGTCTACAGAAAGATTGGAGGGGGACTTTCCATTGCAGTGTGTAGGAACAGAACAAGGGGAATGGTTTTTAAGGTGAGGAAGAGTACATTTAGACTGGATCTTAGGAAGAAGCTCTTCAATGTGAGAACAGGGACAGATTAGAACAGGTTGCCCAGAGTGGTTGTGGATGCCTTCTCCCTGGGGTTGTTCAAGGCCAGGCTGGATGAAGCCTTGAGCAGCCTGGGCTAGCTGAGAGACATCCCTGCCCGTGGCAGTTTGGAAAGGACCTTAGAGATGGCCCAAGGCAGGGAGGTTGCAGCAGAGGATCTCTTAAGGTCCCTTCCAACTTAAGCCATTTCATAATTCTTTTTGTGGGAAAGCTGGGCTGAGTTTCCTGTTGTTTTGCTGAAGGTTTGCTGTCTTTCTCTCCTCCTTCCTAGTAGAAGCAAACTAGGCATCATGAGAGCAGTGAGACACTAGAATCATCTCCTAAGGGTAACAGGTGGAGTCCCTTCCACTGGACAGTTTTAAATTCAGCTTGCCAGGCTGCTGGAGCAGCTCATTTCAACTCCACTATCACCTAGAAAGGTTGGACCAGATGATCCTGGGGGTCCTTTCCAGCCTGGCATTGTGTGCAAAGGAGTCTGTGTAGTACAAATCAGAGCTTACTCATCCAGAGATCTGTGTTGCCTGTGGGCTCACTCTGAGTAGGAGATATATCCAGCAAGATGAAATCTCTAACTTGTGCTTAGTGAGCTCTTAGGGTTTGGTTTTCCACCCCTTCAGCTAGCTTGCAGGGAGTGGGGTCTTGTATGGAGGAGTCAAGAGAGGGAAATCCTTTCTAATATAAGGTGGTTTAACTGCAGCTAGTAACTTGTCCTTCTGTAAACTGGGCTTGCAGCAAAGCTGCTCACAGAATCACAGAGTGGTAGGTGTTGGAAGGTACCTCAGAAGGTCATCCAGTCCAACCCCTGCCAAAGCAGGGTCAGTCAGGGCAGGGCACACAGGGACACAGCCAGGTGGGGTTTGAAAGCCTTCAGAGGAGACTCCACAACCTCTCTGGGCTGCCTGCTCCAGGGCTACAGCACCCTCACAGGGAAAATGTTTTCCCTGCTGTTCCCATGGCACCTCCCCTGCTCCAGCTTGCCCCCAGTGCCCCTTGTCCTGTCCTTGGACATCCCTGAGCAGAGCCTGGCTCTGCACATCTTTATCAGCAGCAATGAGGGCAGCCCTCAGGCTCCTCTGCTCCAACCCCCAGCTCCCTCAGCTGCCTGCAGCAGCTTTGTGGCTCTGAGCTGGACTCTCTCAAGCAGTTTCCTGAGGCCCTTCTTGAATTGAGGGGCCCAGAACTGGACACAATATTCCAGATGTGGCTTTGCCAGAGCAGAGTGGAGGGGCAGGAGAACCTCTCTACAGCTACTAACCACAGCCCTTCCTGTCCACCCCAGGATGTCCTTGGCTGCCTTGGTCACAATGGCACATTGCTAGCTCATGGCATCCTTCTATCCACCAGGACCCTCAGGTCCCTCTCCTGTGTGTTGCTCTCCAGCAGATCAGCCCCCAGCCTGTACTGGTCCATCTTTCCCAGGTGCAAGACTCTCCTCTTGCCCTTGTTGGATTTCATTCAATGTCTCCCTCCTCAGCTCTCCAGCCTGTCCAGCTCTCCCTGGCAGCAGACACAGTAACAACAAAGATAACAGCCTGAGACGTTAAGGACTTAACCTTGCAGTGTTGCATTCTCAGACAGCAGCCTAAACAGTTGCTGTTTAGTGCTGGATTTAGTGCATTCTGAAGAACCTACGTGGGAAAAAAGCCCACCAAGTGTGCTGGAATTTCCTGTTCCTTTTGGATGAGTGTTTCTGTTCTCCAGTGCAGAGCCTTTTCTCTGTCTGTGCACAAATGCTGTCTGAAAAGAAGTCCTGGAAGATGTTGTTTCAGTGCTGTCACTGTGTCAAAACTGATTTATGTAATCAAAAGTCATGCATCAATTGATTTCCCTTTATTATAAAGGTTCTTCTCATCTGTTTTTATTTATATTCCAAACTTTGATCCATTTAGGGTCATAGAAAGGTTTGGGTTGGAAGGGGACCTCCAAAGGTCATCCACTCCAACCCCCTCTGCACTCAGAAGGAGCATCCTCAACTAGGCCAGGATGCTCAGAGCCTTGTTGAGCCTCACTTTGAATATCTCCAGGGATGGTGCCTCAAGCCCCTCCCTGTGCAACCTGTTGCAGTGTTCCAGCATCCTCATGAGGCAGAACATTCTCAATCCCCGTGCTCGATGGGAAGGACTTGGAGAATAGGGAGAAAGGAGATCTTTTAACAGACTGATCTGCACCTCTTAATATCCTTACACTGAGTTCCTCATATTCTGTCTGTAGAGAGGAGTACTTATTGCCAGCTAACACTCAAAGCAGCACCTGACAAAGCAGGGCAGCTTTCAGTGTTTGATTGCTTTGCTTATTCTCTGGAGAACAAAACCACCTCTGACTGTCATCAAAGAGTCAGGCCTGAAAGAGCCACTGGTAAGCTCTTCTGTGTGACTGAGGGATTTCCTCACTAATGATGCTCTGAAATCAATGGCTTCCTTCCCATCCTTTCCCACCTTCTGCCTCCTTCAGCCATGCTGTGGTGCATCTGACTGTAATCCAGACAGGTTTCTCTCCTACTGTAGATGGGACCTGCCCAGTCCAGTGGCATTCATCCAGCCCAGCTGCAGGATCTTCTAGGCAGTGAGCACCTTCATGAATAGATCCTTTCCATTGGGTAAGCCATATTTGGAGCTCCTAGAATGGTTTGAGTTGCAAGGGACCTCCAAAGCTTGTCCAGTCCAACACCCCGCAGTCAGCAGGGACATCCTCCTCTAGAGCAGGTTGCCCACAGCCCTGTCCAGCCTCACCTTGAGTATCTCCAGAGATGGGCCCCAACCACCTCCCTGGGCAACCTGTTGCAGTGTTCCATCACCCTCCTGGTGCAGAACTTGTTCATAGAATCAGGCAGGTTGGAAGAGACCTCCAAGCTCATCCAGTCCATCCTAGCACCCAGCCCTGGTCAATCAATCAGAGCATGGCACTGAATTTATTTCAGGATTGAGCTCTACCTTGGCTTTACTCTCTACAGCTCTGGTTTTCTTCTCATGTCTTCATACACTGCTTCTTGTGTTGCAGGTGACCGAAATAATAGCCCTTGAATAACTTAGCATTTGCACTCCCCCAGGGGACTGAGTCTTTGTTCAGGGAAGCCTTCAATTTCTACAGTAGCCTGAAGGGAAATGCGGCCCTGAAACTGAGCTAATGCAGCTTCTGTGCAGGCCTGTGACACATCAGATACAATGACTCATCTCAGCTCTCTGTCCTTTCTTCTACATATTGATGTCTTGAAGGACCAATGCTGCTTCTCCTCCCACTGAGGATAGGAAGCTTGCTTGCATAATCATCTCCCTATTAGCATCTGTTGTGCTGAAGGAAGGACCTTTGGCTGCCTTTATCATTACAGCAAGCTGGGGGCTCAAATGTGTAATTCACACCTGCAATCCCAGCTAAACAAGGCATCACTTCACCTTTCTCCACATCCAACTGACACCTGCTTCTGGGAAGAGTTAGAACTCATTTTTATCATAGACTGGAAAGAACCTCAGAGTTTATCTACTCCAACCTCCCTGCCATGGGCAGGGACACTTCTCAACTAGATTTGGCTGCTCAAGGCCTCGTTCAACCTAGCCTTGAACACCCCAGGCAGGAGGCAGCCATAGCCTCCCTGGGCAACCTGTTCCAGAGTCTCACCACCCTCATACTGAAGAACTTATTCCTAAGATCCAGTCTAACCCTGCTCTCTCTTAGCTTAAAACCATTTCCTCTTGGCCTATTGTTAGCCCTTGTCAAAAGTCCCTCTCCAGCATTCCTGTAGGATCCCTTCAGGCACTGGAAGGCAGCAACGTTGATTAGTAATTTTGGATTAGGCCTGTAAATAGGAAACACCAAGAACTAATGTCCATGAGCAGTGAGAGAAAGAGTAGAAAGCAAGTCTGTACTCAGGCCCAACTTGATAGCAAGGCAGGAGGGCTTCTTAGACTAAAGGACCTGCAGTAAAGCAGAGAATCAGAGACTCAACCAGGTTGGAAGAGAGCTCCAAGCTCATCCAGCCCAACCTAGCACCCAACCCTGGCCAACCAACCAGACCATGGCACTAAGTGCCTCAGTGAAGCTTGGCTTCAACACCTCCAGCCACACAGACTCCACCACCTCCCTGGGCAGCCCATTCCAATGCCAATCACTCTCTCTGACAACAACTTCCTAACAACATCCAGCCTAGACCTCCCCTGGCACAGCTTCAGGCTGTGTCCTCTTCTGTTGCTGGGTGCCTGGCAGCAGAGCCCAACCCCACCTGGCTACAGCCTCCCTGCAGGCAGCTGCAGGCAGCAATGAGCTCTGCCCTGAGCCTCCTCTGCTGCAGGCTGCACACGCCCAGCTCCCTCAGCCTCTCCTCACAGGGCTGTGCTCCAGGCCCCTCCCCAGCCTTGCTGCCCTTCTCCAAACACCTTCCAGCACCTCAACATCTCTCTGCAATGGAGGAGCCCAGAACTGGACACAGCACTGCAGGGGTAGCCTGAGCAGTGCTGAGCACAGGGGCAGAAGAACCTCCCTTGTCCTGCTGCCCACACTGCTCCTGAGCCAGCCCAGGATGCCATTGGCTCTGCTGCCCACCTGGGCACTGCTGCATCCTCTGCAGCTCCTCTCTCCCAGCACCCCCAGGGCCCTTTCTTGCTGTGTTTGTCTTCAGAAAGTCTTGCCAAGATCCTGAGAGATGTGGTGTGTGGCCAGGTACACCTGGAGTAAGTCTTCTGCAGAGCTTGGGCCACAGCCATGTGCTGGTGTTGAGGTTCAGAACACAGTGTGTTTTGTTTTCTTCTCATTTCAGGCTTATGGGATGTCAGCTTTGCCCCTCAACCTGATCAAGGGAACCACCAGTGCCGCTTATGAACGTTTAGAGAACACTGAAGATATCGAGGAAGTGGAGCAGCACTTAGTGAGGATTAAATCCAAGGTATGCTCTTCCCTCTTCTCACCTGGAGAATTCCTGGGATCATATCCCACACTGCCAGCTTGGAAAGGACCCCAAGGCTCATCTGCTCCAGCCTTTCTAAGTGATAGTGGAGTTGAAACGAGCTGCCTCAGGACCCTGGCAAGCTGAGCCTTCCAACTGCCCAGTGTGGGGCAATCCATCTGCTTTCCTTGGGAGATGATTCCAATGTCTGACTGTCCTCCTGGGGAAACATTTTCTTCTAGAGTCCAGGAGAAATTGACTAATAATAGAATTTGGATAAATAACATAGAATGGTTTAGATTGCAAAGAACCTCAAAGCTCAGCCAGTTCTAATCCCCTGCCATAGGCAGGGACACCTCCCGCTAGAACAGGTCACACAAGGCCTCATCCAACCTGGTCTTGAACACTTCCAGGGAGGTTGTGGATCAAAGATCCCATTCTGTGCTCCACAACCTCCCTGGGCAACCTGTGCCAGTGTCTCACCACCCTCACTGCAAACAACTTCTTCCTAACATCCAGTTTCAATCTCCCCTCTGCCAGTTCAAACCCATTCCTCCTCATCCTCTCATTACAAGTCCTTGTCAATAGTCCCTCCCCAGCCTTCCTGTAGCCCCTTTCAGATCCTGGAAGACCATCCCAAGGTCTTCTGGAAGCCTTCTCTTCTGCAGGCTGCAGAGCCTCAACTCTCTCAGCTTGTCCTCAGAGCAGAGCTGCTGCAGCCCTCTGAGCATCTTGGTGGCCTCCTCTGGACTGGCTCCAACAGTTCCATGTCCTTCTTGCGGTGAGGGCTCTGTAAGTGCACTCAGGACTTACTTGGATAAGTGATACTTGGATTTAGATGACTGTTTCTCAAGGACAGGTTTCATTCTTACTTCTTTCATGCTTACCAGCTTATGGTCATGCTGTAGAGAGGTTTTGTTCCAGAGAAAACAGCCACTAAGCAGTTCCTTAGCTTGCAGTTAGATTTATTTCATAGGTTCTCAGGATTGTTTGGGCTGGAAGTCACCTTAAAGATCATCCAGTTTAGATCCATAGAATGGGTTGGGTTGGAGGGCACCTTAAAGACCATGCAGTTCCATCCCCTCTGCCATGGGCACCTCCCACCAGCTCAGGTGGCTCAGGGCATTGTCTAAGCTGGCCTTGAACACCTTCCTTGAGGGAACATCCACGGCCTCCCTGGGCAACCTGTGCCAGTGTCTCATCACCTTCACTGGAAAGGATTTCTGTCTTATCTCTGGTCTAAATCTGCCCTCAAGCATAGATTTATATTCACAGTAGTCATTTGAAAACCACTTTGATTACTTGTGAATTTACCATCAAGTTTTCTATACCAGCCCTGCAGCAGCACTTATTGCTGTCTAGATAAGAGTGGTGCTGAGAAACTCAACTCCAGCTCATCCAATCTCACTTGGAGATGTGGAAGATACACTTGCTGGAAGAGTTTTAACCTCTGCTATGGCACCCAGCTTGTTGCTTGGTGTAGTTAGCAGCACTGGATGCTTGCCACATGGAGCTGCCATGAGTTAGATTTATCAAACTATTAATCATCTTTATGAATAAATAACAGCCCCAGATATTCTTCCTTCCCAGTTAATGTACCTTGCTGCTATAAATCATTCCTTTATGAAAAGCATACATATGGAAATCTCTTCTGAATCCTAAATATCCTCAGGATCTTAACACCATTTGTAAGCCTGTGAAGGCTTTGCAGCTCACTGAAGTGCTGTGCCTGATGGAAGCAGGGCACTTAACAACCCAAGTGTGCAAGCTGGAGGGGAAGATTCCTCCTTCACTTAACAACCCAAGTGTGCAAGCTGGAGGGGATGATTCCTCCTTCACTTAACAACCCAAGTGTGCAAGCTGGAGGGGAAGATTCCTCCTTCACTTAACAACCCAAGTGTGCAAGCTGGAGGGGATGATTCCTCCTCCACTTAACAACCCAAGTGTGCAAGCTGGAGGGGATGATCCCTCCTCCACTTAACAACCCAAGTGTGCAAGCTGGAGGGGATGATTCCTTCTCCACTTAACAACCCAAGTGTGCAAGCTGGAGGGGAAGATTCCTTCTCCACTTAACAACCCAAGTGTGCAAGCTGGAGGGGAAGATTCCTTCTCCACTTAACAACCCAAGTGTGCAAGCTGGAGGGGAAGAGTATTCTTTCACTGCAAGATGCTAGCCTTAGTCTCTCACCTTTTTCACATCCCATTTCAGGTCATGACTTGAGCCATAGCCCTGAGTGGTGGAACTTCCTATGCCTCAAATTAGAATCACAGAATGGTTTAGGTTGGAAGGGACCTCAGAGATCATCCAGTTCCAACCCCCTGCCATAGGCAGGGACACCTCCCGCTAGAGGAGGCCACTCAAGGCCTCATCCAACCTGGCCTTGAACACCTCCAGGGAGGTTGTGGAGCACAGAATGGGATCTTTGATCACATTCTGTGCTTCTGTGCTCCACAACCTCCCTGGGCAACCTGTGCCAGTGTCTCACCAGTGTGTCCTTTGATCTCTTTGTCATTTTGTTTTGCTCCTCAGTGCAGAGATGGTCGCCCTCTGTCATCGAGGGACAGGCGCAGTGTCCACCAGCTGGAAGAGAGGCTAAGGACCTTGAGAAGGAGAGAGAGGCACCTGGAGTCTATTGAGACAAGCTGGTGGACAAAGTTCTGTGAAGCCATTCGCCCTCTGAAGGTAAAACTTTTTTCTCCCCCCTTTTTTTGATACTTAAATTGGCTTAACTTTGAGCTTTCTTCCTGTGTAAATCATAGGTCTAAGTTATCAATTACATCCTATCAGCTGGGGTTTGTTAATTACTGCTGTCCTGTGTAGTGACAGCCCTAGAGCACACTCTGAGCCCTTGTAAAACCTTCTGCTTTGCCTAAAATACAGTTAAGATTAAAATGGAGTAAAGGCTGACTGATCAGTGGGGTCAGTGCTGGGGTCAGTGCCAGCACCAGTGCTGGTTAACAGCTTTGTCAGTGGTATGGGCAGAGGAATCAGTGCAGCCTCAGCGAGTGTGCAGATGGCACCAAGCTGTGTGGCATAGTCAACTTGCTAGAGAGAAGGGATGCATGTAGAGGGACCTGGACAGTCTGCAGAGCTGTGCCCAGGCCAGCCTTGTGACATTCAACAAGGCCAAGTGTATGGTCCTGCACATGGGAGGGCACAATCTTAAGCACAACTCCAGGCTGGGTGGGGAATGGCTGAGAGCAGCCCTGAGGAAAAGGCACTGGAGGTCTGGGGTGATGAAAAGCTCAGCAGGAGCCTGCAGTGTGAGTGCAGCCCAGAGAGCAACCCTGTGCTGGGCTGCAGCAAGAGTGTGGGCAGCAGGGCAAGGGTGGGGGGATTCTGCCCCTTGGCTCTGCTCTCCTCAGACCCCACCTGCACTCCTGGGTGCAGTTCTGGAGCCCCCAACACAAGAAGGACATGGAAGTGTTGGAGCCAGTCCATAGGAGGCTACCAAGATGCTGAGAGGGCTGCAGCAGCTCTGCTCTGAGAACAGGCTGAGAGAGTTGGGGCTCTGCAGCCTGGAGAGGAGAAGCTTTCCAGGAGACCTTGGGGTGGCCTTGCAGGATCTGAAGGGGACTACAAGAAGTCTGTGGAGGGACTATTGACAAGGTCTGGTAATGACAGGATGAGGAGGAATGGGTTTGAACAGACCGAGGGGAGATTGAGACTGGATGTAAGGAAAGGGTTGTTTGCAGTGAGGGTGGTGAGACACTGGCACAGGTTGCCCAGAAAGGTTGTGGCTGCTCTCTCCCTGGAGGTGTTTAAGGCCAGGTTGCATGAGGCCTTGAGCAACCTCTTCTAGTGGGAGGTGTCCCTGCCTATGGCAGGAGGTTGGAACTGGCTGATCCTTGAGGTCCTTTCCAACCTAAACCATTCTATGATTCCATCTTCTAGCACTGAGTATCTTCTCTTGTCTCAGCCATGGGAAAGCAGAAAGAAGAGAAGGATGAATTCTGTAGGTGTCAGGTGTCTGAGGTTAATCTCAATTACATGTAGCCAGCAAAAGGGGGGGATGCTGAAAATACTTGCCTTTGGAATGAGCATCTTGCCAAGTAATTACTTGAGCAGCAGGCAGATAGCTACGTAGAGCTTAGGTCTTGGTACTTAACCGCTGCAGAGGAGGCACTTATGGGGGCAAAGCTTTGATCTTGGTCCCTTTTTGATCTTGAGGCTTTGATTTTCAGGAGATACTTGGTTTTCAAAACTAGGACTTTTTGTGTAGAATATGTTGCCACAGAAAGGATTTAGTTATTCTTTTTGCCAGCTAAATGTAGGAAGAAATGTTAGCCTCACTGCAAACTGCAGGCTGCAGTTGGAAGAGCTGAGTGAGAGGCTGTGAGCAATTTCCTTTAACTCCAGTGCAGCTTACTGCTGAGTACCAGTGGGGATGGGCTGGGATTGCAGCTGACCAAAGACTTCCACTGTGGAATTTGTGGTGGGGTTAGCTTTTTATTAGGCATTAGAAACCTGGACTTTGCATCATAGAATAGAATCATAGAATCAAGCAGGTTGGAAGAGAGCTCCAAGCTCAGCCAGCACAACCTAGCACCCAGCCCTGCCCAACCAACCAGACCATGGCACTAAGTGCCCCAGCCAGGCTTGGCTTCAACACCTCCAGCCACACAGACTCCACCACCTCCCTGGGCAGCCCATTCCAATGCCAATCACTCTCTCTGCCAACACCTTCCTCCTAACATCCAGCCTAGACCTGCCCTGGCACAGCTTCAGGCTGTGTCCCCTTCTTCTGTTGCTGGGTGCCTGGCAGCAGAGCCCAACCCCACCTGGCTACAGCCTCCCTGCAGGCAGCTGCAGACAGCAATGGGCTCTGCCCTGAGCCTCCTCTGCTGCAGCCTGCACACCCCCAGCTCCCTCAGCCTCTTCTCATAGAGTCTGTATTACAGGCCCCTCATCTGCTTTGTCACCCTTCTCTGGACACCTTCCAGCACCTCAACATCTCTCTTGAATTGAGATGAATCTTGAATTGAGGATGTTGAATTGGAGGGCTTGGAACTAGATGATCTTTAAGGTCACTTCCAACTCAAATCATTCTGTGACAGATAGATCTAACTATTAGGTTGAACAGTTTGGATGCTTCCTTGAATTCACAACAGCTTCTTTGTATTGGTTTGGGATTTTTAACTTCTTAGATGAAATTTAGAGAAGTTCATTGGCCACATCTCTTGTCTGTGACCTCAAAGATCATCCAGTCCAACCCTGAACCCAGCACTGAAGAGTGAACACTCATCTGGAAGACCACTCATTTTCTTCTTGTGTGTAGGAACTAAGTCTGCCTGGGTTGTAGTTTTCATTCTACCTTAATATTTACAAGCATTTTGTTTTCCACCAGTCCATTCTCAGCTTTGAAGTGAAGCCTTCAATTCTTAAGTGACTTAAACCTTTGGGTGAAGATGCTTTGTAAAGTTGCTCATCTCTGTAACTTGAAAATTGCTGTGCAGCAGTGAGTGAGTGGTGGTTCTGTGCAGCAGTGAGTGAGTGGTGGTTCTGTGCAGCAGTGAGTGAGTGGTGGTTCTGTGGAGCAGTGAGTGAGTGAGTGGTGCTGTGGAGCAGTGAGTGAGTGGTGGTTCTGTGCAGCAGTGAGTGAGTGGTGCTGTGGAGCAGTGAGTGAGTGAGTGGTGGTGCTGTGGAGCAGTGAGTGAGTGAGTGGTGGTGCTGTGGAGCAGTGAGTGAGTAAGTGAGTGGTGGTGCTGTGGAGCAGTGAGTGAGTGAGTGGTGGTGCTGTGGAGCAGTGAGTGAGTGGTGCTGTGGAGCAGTGAGTGAGTGAGTGAGTGGTGCTGTGGAGCAGTGAGTGAGTGAGTGGTGGTGCTGTGGAGCAGTGAGTGAGTGGTGCTGTGGAGCAGTGAGTGAGTGAGTGAGTGGTGCTGTGGAGCAGTGAGTGAGTGAGTGGTGGTGCTGTGGAGCACTGAGTGAGTGAGTGGTGGTGCTGTGGAGCACTGAGTGAGTGAGTGGTGGTGCTGTGGAGCACTGAGTGAGTGAGTGGTGGTGCTGTGGAGCACTGAGTGAGTGGTGCTGTGGAGCACTGAGTGAGTGAGTGGTGGTGCTGTGGAGCACTGAGTGAGTGGTGCTGTGGAGCAGTGAGTGGTGAATGTTGCATACAGAAGCAAGATTAAAAGCAGGGCTGGTGTTTGGTTACTTGAGTTGTCCATCAGTCCCTTCATGTGATTTGGTCACTTGTGAGTAATACTGCAGAAAGCTGCCCAGAAAGGTGGAGGTGATTCTTGTGAGCTCTGCACAGGTTGCCTTCTGTTGGAAGGTGAATACACAGGTGTGGGGCCCAAGGGAAACAGACTCTAATTTCCCTTGATTCAACCCAAATGCATGTGTGTGGTGTTTTGACTTAAAATACAGCAGCTATGAGTTGTACATTCTGCTAGATGCTGTGTTCGATTCCTGTAGCATCTCAGCTGGCTCCTCAACTGCACCTTTAGCTTAGAGGTGGATCACAGGATGCTAGGGGTTGGAGGGGACCTCTGGAGATTGACTCCAACCTCCCTGTCTTGCCGTGTAGCACAGAATGTACTTTAATGCTAGATTCTGAGCTGAGTCTATCTGCCAGGCAGAGTGATTCTCATCTCAGATGATCAGATTTGAAGTGGTTGACATAAACCCTGTGTATGCAGAGTAAACACTTTGTTAGCACTTCTCTCTGGTATTATTGACTCATAAGTTCCTGCTTGAAGTGTTTGAGCACTGAGGTGGACCAAGATTTGTAGATTCATCAAAGGGTTTGGGCTGAAAGGGACCTCAAAGATCGTTGAGTCCTTTATTGAAGTGTGGACAGGGCTTCTCTGCAAGCATTTCCAGTTCAAATGTAAGCATCCTTCCCTTCCAGATTGTGTGGGGAGTGTTCTTCATCATCGTGGCACTGCTCTTCACTGTCTCTCTGTTCCTCTCAAAGTAAGTACAGTTCAGCTTTTTTCTTACCTGCTTAAACCACATGGTTTGTGCCTTGCCTTCAGACTCAGGGCTGGCTTGCTTCAAGACCCAGGTTGGAAGGGACCTCCAAGCTCATCCAGTCCAACCTAGCACCCAGCCCTGGCCAATCAACCAGACCATGGCACTAAGTGCCTCATCCAGGCTTTGCTTCAACACATCCAGAGATGGTGACTCCCACTTCTTGTCTGTGCTGCCTGTCAGTAGCTAGAGCTGCATTTCACATTCAGGCATCTATTGAAGCTGAGCAAAATGGATTCCAAAAGGGTTCACCTTGAATGGTTGTCTGCTGCTGCTGCAAAGCCTTCTGATTCAACAGAGACATTAAGCTCATATGTTAGAATCATAGAATCAAGCAGGTTGGGAGAGAGCTCCAAGCTCACCCAGCCCAACCTAGCACCCAGCCCTGCCCAACCAACCAGACCATGGCACTAAGTGCCCCAGCCAGGCTTGGCTTCAACACCTCCAGCCACACAGACTCCACCACCTCCCTGGGCAGCCCATTCCAATGCCAATCACTCTCTCTGACAACAACTTCCTCCTAACATCCAGCCTAGACCTGCCCTGGCACAGCTTCAGCCTGGGTCCCCTTCTTCTGCTGCTGGCTGCCTGGCAGCAGAGCCCAACCCCACCTGGCTACAGCCTCCCTGCAGGCAGCTGCAGACAGCAATGAGCTCTGCCCTGAGCCTCCTCTGCTGCAGGCTGCACACCCCCAGCTCCCTCAGCCTCTCTTAAGCTTAATTCAAACTACAAAAGCATTCTCATTGCTTGAATGACTCTTAATGCATGCAGGTAGTTCTTGGGTTGGGTACCAGGTGCTTAAATTCCTGCATCAAATGGTATAGGTAATCCATTATGATCCATGTTACCCTGGAATTGTTTGTTGGGGTTGAAAGCAAGACAGCCAAGCTGGAGTTCAAGAGAGATTGACACTGACCAGAAGTCTCAAATGTTGACACTTTTCATATTTCAGACTGGATAAATAAGCTCTAAGATCCCAACTAGGGAAAGGCTGAAATGCCAAGGAGAGGCAGAAATCAATATAGCTTTACATATGACAAGTGGAGTGAGTGTGGTGAAGCAAAGTGTGTGTCTCTATAGATAGGAACAAGCTGTCAGGCTCTGGGCTTAGCCAGATTGAGGCTCTTTTTTTTTTCTGAGCTGCTGCTTTAAACTAAACTTGAGAGTTGGGGCTTGGTCTCTTCCTAGTATCAGGTCATAGAACAAGAGGAAATGGCCTGAAATTGTGCCAGGGGAAGCTCAGGTTGAAGATATGAATCACCCAGCCTGGCTGTGTTTCAGGGCAGTTTGGATGTGGTGTTCAGGGCTCTGGTTTAAGGTGAATCTTATAGAGTAGGGTTCTAGGTTGGGCTTGGTGATCCTGAGGGGCTTTGCCAGCCTGCACGATTCTGTGATTAGGAGCAGCTTCTTTCCTGCAAGAGTGGTCAGGGATTGGCACAGGCTGCCCAGGTTGGTGGTGGAGTCACCCACCCTGGATGTGTTTAAGAGTCATTTGGATGTGGTGCTCAGGGCCATGGTTTAAGGTGAATCTTGTAGAGTAGGGTTCTAGGTTGGGCTTGGTGATCCTGAGGGGCTTTGCCAACCTGAGTGTTTCTGAGATTAGGAACAGTTTCTTTCCTGCAAGAGTGATCAGGGGCCGGAACTGGCTGCCCAGGAAGGTGATGGAGTAACCATCCCTGGAGGTGTTCAAGAAACCTGCGGCCGTGGTGGTGTTAGGTTAATGGTTGGAGTTGACTGCAAAGATTTCTTCCAACTGAAGCAGTTCTGTGTATGAGAGCAAAGCTCTGTGAGCCCCATGGTACTTACCCAGCTTTTCTGAATTGCTGCAGTTTGGACAAGGCTCTGCATTCAGCTGGCTTCAACTCAGGATTTATAATACTAGGAACTAACCTGACCAACCCACTGAACATGCTGTTACCTGTCCTACAAAGAGTAAGTACAAAAACCAAACAACAACCTGACCCTGGTGATACACATCTGCAAGGCTGCTCCTCTGCTAAGCCTTCTGCTAAGCTGTCAAAAGGCAAACTACACCTCCCCCACCAGTAATTCATCAGATCAGAGCTGTCTGGATGTGTGCTCTATAAAAGCAAAGCAGCTTCCTTGTTAACAGTCTCTTAAGTTGAGATCTCTTAAGACCAAGATGAAGATCTTGGGTGGATGAAAGAGGGTTGCTGGAGGAAGGTGGTGGCCTAAAACTGCATAAAATGAAGGCAACTTCTAAATGAAGGCAAGCTTTAAGTTAAGAATGGTGCTCAGCTGCTTTCCCAGACTAATTGTGTCACCTCTGTTAGCAGCCAGCTGCACTTTGAGCTGCTTTCCACACCTCACTCCATGAAAGAACTCTTACTACTTCAGGTGCTCTAAGTAGAATCTACTTGTATAGCTCTAAGTGGAGGAAGAGCTGATTTTCTGGTTGGGATGTTTGCTTACCTGTTTAACTGCCCTTCTTTTTTTCTTTAGGTAGCTTGTTTTTCTGCTTGGAGTGTTTTCCTGTCTGTCTTTTTCTTCTTCTTGTAGGTTTTCCCACTTGATTATATTCTCATTACAACGATTGTGATGTACTTCATCTTCACCTCCATGGCTGGCATTCGCAACATGGGGATATGGTTCTTCTGGATCAGGGTAAGCATGGCTTTGAGAGTTCAGCTGCTCACACTAAGGTGTTAACAAACACCCAGTTACAAAGCTGTCTAACAAATTACATTGATTGTAGTTACTAATTACTCCTTATTTCAGGCACTCCTTCAGAACTGCTGCACGTTGCCCGTAGAATTGTGTCTGTCTCGTGACTGTTAGAAGCCTCTTGGGCATTTGTCACTGTTCTTAAAAGCTATCAGCCCAAACCTGAGGCTGTAGTTTGGGTCAAGGCTGTGGTGTGTGTGGAGCTTTGCTACCCCTCCTGCCCAAGCCTGATGCTGTAGTTTGGGTCAAGAGGGTGTGTGTGAAGCTTTGCTACCCCTCCAGTCCAAACCTGATGCTGTAGTTTGGGTCAGGGGTGGGTGTGTGTGGAGCTTTGCTACCCCTCCAGTCCAAACCTGATGCTGTAGTTTGGGTCAGGGGTGTGTGTGTGTGGAGCTTTGCTACCCTTCCAGTCCAAACCTGATGCTGTAGTTTGGGTCAAGGCTGTGGTGTCTGTAGCTTTGCTGACCCCAAGGCAGGGGGTTGGAGCTGGATGATCTTTGAGGTCCCTTCCAACCTAAACCATTCTGTGATTTCCTAAGCCAGAGCTATATGCTTCTGGTTCTGCTGGAAGGTGCTGGTGAGTTTTATGGTCCAAATCTGAAACATGCATGCAGTCAGTAGAACATAGTTTGCATTTTGGGTGACAAGCAAGCTTCCCTGGCTTGGTAAGAGGTGAAAACAAAGCAGTGATGCCATGTCAGATTGAGATAGGATGCAAATAATAAGGCTGTGTTGGAAAAAGCAGCTTTGGATCCAACAGTTTGCTGTTCACACCTGTCATGCTTGCTGAAGTGTTTCCTTGCTTCTGGGCTTGCTTTCCCTTTAATATGGTCAAGCTTTCATGTGGTGCCAGCCCAGTGTTGCACAGTGACCCTGGGTATTAGGGCTGGATATTAGGAAGTATTTCTCCACTGAAAGGGTTTTCAAGCACTGGAATGGTCTGCCCAGGGCAGAGGTAGAATCAGCATCTCTGGAAGTGTTTAGAGTGTGGACCTGGTGCTTAGGGATGTGGTTTAGTGCTGACCTTGCAGTGCTGGGTGGAAGCTTGGACTGGATGAGCTTGAAGGTCTCTTCCAACCAAAAATACTCTGTGAAAAGCAGAGATGTGATGCTAAGGGCTATGGTTTAGCACCAGATTTGGTTGAGTTAGATAATGCTTGGCCTCAGTGATCTTCAGGGGCTTCTCCAACCAAAATGATTCTGAGATGTGAGATTGGCTGAGTTTGGTTTTCCATCATTTCTCCCTCAGCTGCCACCTTCTTTACCCTAATGTGGTGCTGAGGGTGAGGCTTTTAGGGATAAGAGGATGGAATGGTACCCACAGGTACAAGGGAGGGATTATTTTGTTCCCTGCAGTGTAAAATGGAGAAGATGCCAAGTCAGAGCCTAGGAACAATCTCTCCTAGTCATAGAATGGTCTGGTTTGGAAGGCACCTCCAGAGGTCATCTAATCCAACACACTCTGCAGTCAGGGGCATCCTCAACTAGACCTGATGAGAAGTGTAGTGATAGGTGACACCTCACAATGTTCTTTGTCACAGCAGGGCACAGTTTGTTAGGAGTGATGGACAACAGCATGCAAAGCTTGCTGCTAGCTACTGGTCATGTGCTGAGCCATTAATGCAAACAATTTGTATAGCTGTGCTCTGCATTTCACAGCATCACCAAGGTTGGAAGAGACCTCACAGATCATCAAGTCCAACCCTTTACCACAGAGCTCAAGGCCAGACCATGGCACCAAGTGCCACGTCCAGTCCTGCCTTGAACAGCTCCAGGGACGGCGACTCCACCACCTCCCCGGGCAGCCCATTCCAGTGTCCAATGACTCTCTCAGTCATAATATAATAACTCAGTCATAGTATAATAACTACTCAGTCATAATATAATAACTACTCTCTCAGTCTCTCAGAACTTTCTCCTCACCTCAAGCCTAAATTTCCCCTGGTGTAGCTTGAGGCTGTGTCCTCTTGTTCTGGTGCTGGCCACCTGAGAGAAGAGAGCAACCTCCTCCTGGCCACAACCACCCCTCAGGTAGTTGTAGACAGCAATAAGGTCACCCCTGAGCCTCCTCTTCTCCAGGCTAAACAATCCCAGGCAATTTCAGGCAAGCACACCTGAAATCCTGCTTCAGCTCATGGCAATTAAGCTGCCAGAGGATAGGTTCGACTTTTGGCTTGGAGAGTAGTTATTATTGTGGCCTTCCAGTATCTGAAGGGAGCCTGCAAAACAGCTGGGGAGGGACTTTTTAGGCTGACACTGGAGCACCTCTCCTATGAGGACAGACTGAAAGAGTTGGGGCTGTGCAGTCTGCAGAAGAGGAGGCTCTGAGGTGACCTTCTTGTGGCCTTTCAGTGTCTGAAAAGGGCCTATGAAAGAGCTGGGGAGGGACTTTTGAGGTTGAGGTGTTTCAGGCCAGGCTGGCTGAGGCTGCGGGCAGCCTGCTCTAGGGTTAGGGTGTCCCTGGGCATGGCAGGGGGGTTGGAACTGGCTGCTCCTTGTGGTGCCTTCCAAGCCTGACTGCTTGTATGGTTCTATGAATTGAAGCTGTTGCTTGAATTAAAGAGGAAGCTAAATGTCTTCAGAAGGGAAAACAAAAATCATTATGTTAACATTGTTCCCTTTTCTGCTTTCAGCTGTATAAAATCAGAAGAGGGAAAACTCGACCTCAAGCACTCCTGTTTCTCTGCATGATACTTCTGCTGATAGTTCTTCACACCAGCTACATGATCTACAGCCTTGCTCCTCAGTATGTCATGTATGGAAGCCAAAAATACCTGGTGCAGGTGAGATGTTCCACTTCTCTTTGAAGCAACAACAGCAGCCCTCTGTTTGCTGTCAGAAATGTGCTTCTGGGGGGGGACTTTTAAAGCCAGGCCTGTTCTCAGTGTTGTAGGCAGGATATGTTTTTAACTACTAGCTGAGTGAAGCTGAACCTCATGAAGTTCAGCAAGGACAAGTCCAGAGGAGGGCCACAAACATGATCCAAGAGCTGCAGCAGCTCTGCAGTGAAGGCAAACTGAGGGAGTTGGAGGTGTGCAACCTGGAGAAAACTTCCGGAGGGTCTTAGAGCTGCCTGCTGTGCCTGAAGGCATCCTGCAAGAAGGCTGCAGAGGAACTTGTGCTGAAGGTGTCTGGAGCCAGGCCAAAGGGGAATGGTTTGGAGCTGAGGCAGAGCAGGGTTAGGCTGGAGCTGAGGAAGAAGTTCTGCACTGTGAGGGTGCTGAGAGTCTGGCATAGGCTGCCCAGAAAGGCTGTGTCTGCTTCCTGCCTGGGGGTGTTGAAGGCCACGTTGGATGATCTGAGCAGCCAGGCCTTATAAGATGTCTCTGTCTATGGCAGGAAGGTTGGACTGGATGAACTCTAAGGTCCCTTGCAACCTAAGCCATGCTGTGATCTCTTTGGCTCTTAAGTATAAATCTGACAGAGGAAAGCAATTGAGCCAGACTGGTTAGGAGGAGGAATTTTAATGGGAGTGGAGTAAGTGGAGGCTGCTTTGAGCATTTGGAATGCTTCTGATTTTGCAGAATGCTGCTTTGAAAAAAACAATTACCAACCTACTTCAGCTGAAAAGACTTACTAACATGTGTAACTTAACCACTCCAGTCTTTTCAGTTTGAACAGAGCAGAGGCAGAATACTTTTCAGCTAAAGAATTAGTAGGCTGAAGCTGAGGCAGCAGTGCCCAGGTGGGCAGCAGAGCCAATGGCATCCTGGGCTGGCTCAGGAGCAGTGTGGGCAGCAGCACAAGGGAGGTTCTTCTGCCCCTGTGCTCAGCACTGCTCAGGCCACCCCTTGAGTGCTGTGTCCAGTTCTGGGCTCCTGAATTCAAGAGACATGTTGAGGTGCTGGAAAGTGCCCAGAGCAGGGCAGCAAGGCTGGGGAGGGGCCTGGATGTTGTTAGGAAGTTGTTGTCAGAGAGAGTGATTGGCATTGGAATGGGCTGCCCAGAGAGGTGGTGGAGTCTGTGTGGCTGGAGGTGTTGAAGCCAAGCCTGGCTGGGGCACTTAGTGCCATGGCCTGGTTGCTTGGCCAGGGCTGGGTGCTAGGTTGGGCTGGATGAGCTTGGAGCTCTCTTCCAACCTGTTTGGTTCTTTGATTCTGTGAATTAGTAGAAATTGAAGGTAGTGTTAACCATGCTGGAGAAGAGAAACCTGATCAGCTGCAGCATGCTGAAGGGGATCTGCTAGAATTGTCCCTGCAGGAAACAAAGCATTCAATAAATGCTACTTTCCTGCTGTCTTTACATCTAAATTGTGTCTAATAATGGGAGCTTGGTCATCCTGAGATCAATCCAAGCCCAGTAATGGAATCACTGTAGAGGACTTAAATATTTACTTAGAAAGTGTAATGCATTTTTATTAGATTTTATGTTAGATCTAACTAAGACAAAATAAATATGCTGAGGCATTTCTAAATTGGCTCAGCTGGGCAGAATTAGGGGAGCAGCAGCAAGAAACTAAGCTGGGAAATCTTTGGTACAGCATTTTGCTTCTGTGGTAAGTTTACAGAGGACCCCTGGCATGATCCCTTGCTGTGTATGCAGCCTAGAGGACCACAGAGCTGTGTCTGTGCTCATGGTGAGCTCAAGGCCCTGCAGAAGCTGGTTTGGGGGTTGAGTTTGTCAGGGTTTTTTTATATTGTAGACTGCAGAACCTTGTGGGTGGAAGAGTAGGAAGGACAATTGCATTAAAGATCAGGGACAGCCTCAGGCTGTGCTGCCATCTGTGAGACCTGGCCAGGCTGGAGAGTTGAGGGAGAGGAACCTAATGGAGCTCTACAAGGGCAGGAGTAGAGTCCTGCAACCTGGAGAGGACTTCTCCAGGCTCCACACCCCCAGCTCCCTCAGCTGCTCCTCAGCCCTGTTCTCCAGACTTTCCCCAGCTTTGTTGCCCTTCTCTGGACCTGCTCCAGCCCCTCAATGTCCTTCTTGGAGTGAGGGGCCCAAAAGTGAACCTAGGACTCAAGGTGTGGCCTCAGCAGAGCTCAGTCTAGAGGGGCAATTGCTGCCCTGCTCATGCTGGCCACACCATTGCTGATCCAGACCAGGATACTGGTGACCTTCTTGGGCACCTGAGCACACCCTGGCTCATCTTCAGCCACTTGTTGACCCCAAATCTTTCTCTGGTGGACGACTTCCATCCACTCTGCCCCAAGCATGGGAGTTATTGTGATCCAACTGCAGGACCCAGCACCTGACCTTGTTGAACCTCATCTCCCTGACCTCAGCCATCTACCAGGCAAGTCCTTAAGCCTTGCAGTGACTTGAGAGAATAATCCTTCATGGTAAAGCATGCAGAGAACATGTAAGATCAAAGAGGAAAGCAAATAGCCAAGAGTGCAGCTAGCAGTTGGCTTTGCTTTGAGTAAGGGCCAGCAGTGTGCTCAGGTGGCCAAGAAGGCCAGTGGCATCCTGGCATGTATCAGGAGTAGTGTGGCTAGAGGTCTGGGAATGTGATTGTCCCCTCTGTACAGCACAGGTGAGGCCACAGCTTGAGAACTGTGTTCAGTTTTGGGCCCCTCACTACAAGAAGGGCATCTAGGTGCTGGAGGGTGTCCAAAGAGCAGCTAAGCTGCCTTGGACCCAGTTCTTATAAGGAGCAGCTGAAGGAGCTGGGGTTTAGTCTGGGGAAAAGTAGGGTAAGTAGGACAAGGGAGGTTCTTCTGCCCCTGTGCTCAGCACTGCTCAGGCCACCCCTGCAGTGCTGTGTCCAGTTCTGGGCTCCTGAATTGCAGAGAGCTGTTGAGGTGCTGGAAGGTGTTTGGAGCAGGGCAGCAAGGCTGGGGAGGGGCCTGGAGCACAGCCCTGTGAGGAGAGGCTGAGGGAGCTGGGGGGGTGCAGCCTGCAGCAGAGGAGACTCAGGGCAGAGCTCATTGCTGCCTGCAGCTGCCTGCAGGGAGGCTGTAGCCAGGTGGGGTTGGGCTCTGCTGCCAGGCAGCCAGGGACAGAAGAAGGGGACACAGCCTGAAGCTGTGCCAGGGCAGGTCTAGGCTGGATGTTGTTAGGAAGTTCCTGCCAGAGAGAGTGATTGGCATTGGAATGGGCTGCCCAGGGAGGTGGTGGAGTCTGTGTGGCTGGAGGTGTTGAAGCCAAGCCTGGCTGGGGCACTTAGTGCCATGGTCTGGTTGGTTGGACAGGGCTGGGTGCTAGGTTGGGCTGGCTGAGCTTGGAGCTCTCTTCCAGCCTGCCTGATTTTATGATTCTAAGAGACCTCATTGCCCTCTGTAGCTCCCTCAAAGGAGGCTGGAGTGAGATAGAGGTTGGTCTCTTCTCACATCCAGCAAGCGACAGGACAAGTGGGAACAGCCTTGACTTGTGCCAAGGGAGGTTCAGGTTGGATGTAAGAAAAGAAGTTCTTCACAGCAAGGATTGTCAGGCATTGGAACAGGCTGCCCAGCAGTGGAGTCACCTTCCTGGAGGTGTTTAGAGTATGCCTGGATGTGATGCTGAGGGACATGGTTTAGCACCAGCCTTGGTATAGTTAGAGACTGCTTGGACTTAACGATCTCAAAGGTCTCCTCCAACCTGGAGGGTTCTGTGATTCTACCATTCTAAGTGGCAATGTTTCAGTGTCCTGATGCTGCTGGGACACAGCCCCAGCTCATCCTGCAGGCTATCAGTCAGCCTGGGCAGATAACTGCAGTTGGCACTCAGGCACATCCCAGACCATCAGCATCACACTCAGGGGGAAGTGTGATGAGGAGAGGGGAGCCTCCTGCTTGGGCTCCTGCTGAGGCTGCCAATCCTGGGCTCAGCTGCCCCTGCTGGGCTGCTTTCCTGCTTAGTGTGACTGCTGTACCTTTGCAGGGCAGAGTATAGCTTTAAAGCCCACATACTGGCATTGGTGTCAGTTCTTTTTTGCTTCACTAAGTCAGTTTTCACTCCAACCCACAGATCCTCTCTCCTTTTTGCCTCCTCATGCTCCTCTGCTGAGGAGGGGTCGTAGGGTGATAGAGCAACTGCTAGAGTCTAGCCCCAGATACAGGCTACAAGTAGACTTATTCACTTAAATAAAACATGTTGATATTGAGGGGGTGGAGAAAGATTGGAGTTTAAGCAGCTCACACACAGGTGGGTTTTATGACAAATAGCATCTGAATGTAGAGAGAAAGTTCATGATGAAAAGGGTCAAGAGAATGAAGCCCAGCAGCAGGCAGGTTGGGTCATTCAAGCAGCTATTGAAATACAATCCTGATCAGCACTGCAAGGAGGATTAGCTGCAATGATTGAGTAGAGCTACAAGTTTTCATTTGAAGGATTAAATTGTTCCAAAGCAAGATTAGCTGTCCTGGATCTTCAGCTTCTCACCTCCCGCTACAAAGAGCTGCGTTTAGAGCACACAATGTAACTGGGGGTAGGAAACTGCTGCTGTTGTTGAAATAACACAGAGCATACAGAACAAGCTGTGAAATTACAGCTGAGCTTCTCTGGCATGCCCAGCAAACCAGAGGGTTTCAGACAGCATCCTCTCAAAGAATCTTTCAGGCTGTACCAGACCCTTGTTCTGTCTGCCCACTCTGATAACTGCATGTTCCCTGCTTGTCTTTTGAAATGGGGAGAGATGGTTGCTGGGGGTCATAGAATCGGACAGGGTTGGAAGGGACCACAAGGATCAGCCAATTCTAACCCCTCTGCCATGGGCAGGGACACCTCACTCTACAACAGGTTGCTCAAGGCTTCGTCCAGCCTGGTCCTGAACACCTCTGGGGAGATTGTGGAGCACAGAACCACAGAATGTGAGCAAAGATTCTGTGCTCCACAACCTCCCTGGGCAACCTGTGCCAGTGTCTCACCACCCTCACTGCAAACAACTTCTGCCTAACATCCAGTTCCAATCTCCCCTCTGCCAGTAACCCATTACCCCTTGACCTGTCATTACCAGACCTTGTCAGTAGTTCCTCCCCAGCCTTCCTGTAGCCCTCTTCAGACCCTGGAAGGTCACTCCAAGGTCTCCTTGAAGCCTTCTCTTCTCCAGCCCACAGAGCCCCAGCTCTGGTTTAAAGTGAATCTTGTAGAGTAGGGTTCTAGGTTGGACTTGGTGATCCTGAGGGGCTTTGCCAAGCTGGATACTTCTGTGATTCTCTGCTTTGCACTGCTGACACATCCCAGACAGTGTCACGTTTGAAGCAGCACCTGCCCAAGGCAGGCTGGACAGCAGCAAGGCAGCCAGCAGCAACCTTCCCAGTCAGCTCTGGGGGGGAGATGGTAAAGGTCTCTGTCAGGATCTGGTGGCTCACAAGCAGGCAGCATGTAAAAGGAGCACTTCCCCTTTTTGCTCTACAGCAATCCCCTCTCTAGTAGCCTGTCAAACTAATTTGTAGCCAGAGTCTATGGTGATGCTTCAGAGAGGTTAGAATCCTCTTTGAATCTCAGAAGTGTTTCCTGTGGAGTCTGTTGCTCTTGACAAGACCTTTTAACTTTGAAGTGCTGTCGACTTTTCCTGGTAATGGAAGGTGTGCAGACAAATGGAGCTCTTCTGAGACAGCCTTAGCTAGACCTGGGCTTCTTGCTTTGCTCAGCTCTTTAGCCATTGGAGTCTTCAAAGCATCTGTCCCTAATTTAATCCAAAGTGTCTCCAGCTTTGATGGCTGTAGGAAACGTGTGGAAGTTTCTTCTGGAGGCAGTGCCCTTACCAGCTGAGGCCCTGGGCAGGGCTTTGGTCAGCTTCCATGGTTCTTCAGACAGTGAGGACCATTCCTTTTCATTTCTTCAGGCAACCTTTGGAACGCCTGTTAAACGATTCCTTTGTAGGAAGTCTTCTGTCCACATCCAGGCTGTCTTCTCTAAACCTCCCCTGCTGCAGCCTGAGGCCATTTCCTCTCCTGCTATCTCCCCATACTAGAGAGAAGAGCTCAACCCTCACCTCCCTGCAGCCTCCTCTCGGGGAGCTGTAGAGAGCAACGACGTCTCCCCTCAGCCTCCTTTTCTCCACCCCACCCTGTTTTTCCTCAGCTGCTCCTCCCCAGCCCTGTTCTCCAGACCCCTCACCAGGTCTCTTGCCCTTCTCTGGACACACTCCAGCACTTCAATGTCTTTTTTGTAGCCAGGGCCCCAGAACTCAACCCAGGATTCCAGGAGCAGCCTCACCAGTGCCCAGCACAGGGGCACAGTCCTTTCCCTGCTCCTGCTGGCCACACTATGCCTGATCCAGGCCAGGATCACAGGATGTCAGGGGTTGGGAGGAACCCAAAGAGGTCATCGAGTCCAACCTGTTTGCCTTCCTGGCCACCTGAGCACACTGCTGGCTCACGTTCTGGTGGCTGTTAATCGACACCTCCAGCTCCTTTTCTGCTTTAGAGGAGGGTTATAGATTGGACTTGGGGATCCTGAGGAGCTTTTCCAACCTGGATATTGCTGTGAGTCTGTGATTCTCAGCTTGGCAGCAGAAAGAGCTTGGCCCATTGCTGTTTGTGCTCAACAGGGCCCACAGTTTCTCCTTTTCTCCTGCACAAAAGACCATTGCTTGCTGATGTTTCCACCTTAGTGGACTTGTTAAACTTGGCTGACCCAGCCAGGATGGCCAGCATCTGCCATAGGTGCCACTGATAACTCCCTGTTTGAGGGGCCAGAGCAGCAACAGCTGTCAGTTCCTTTCCTCAGCCTTCACAAAGGTAGTTCAGAGGAGTGGAGCTAAGGTCCAGGACACTGAAGAGAAGAACTTAGGGGTGTCAGTGGATGAGAAACTTAGGATGAGCTGGCAGTGATTGCTTGCAGCCCAGCAGGCAGCTGTGTGCTGGGCTACATCCAAAGCAGTGAGAGCAGCGGCACAGGGAGGGGATTAGAATCACAGAATCAGTCAGGGTTGGAGGGGACCACAAGGATCAGGCAGTTCCAACCCCCCAGCCCTGGGCAGGGACACCCTACCCTAGAGCAGGCTGCCCACAGTGATCTAGTGTGAGGTGTCCCTGCCCGTGGTAGGGGGGTTGGAACTGGCTGGTCCTTGTAGTCCCTTCCAAACCTGCCTGATTCTGTGATTCTGTGGTCTGGCCTTTGGGTTTTCCCTCATGCTCCTCAGCACAGGACACTTCTGGCATAGCACTGCTGTGGCATCTTCATCAGCAACTCCAGCTTGAGCTGAAGTTCCTATTTTTCATGAGCCTTCAGAAGGAACACAGGCTATTAAATTTTGTTCTGAATGAGAGCATCTTTAGACATGCTCAGGTTGTAGCACTTGGTTTCCTCTGCATGTACAGCTCAAGAACAATCTGAATCCTCTTGCATATTGCAAGAGGTTTGTCTAAGCCTGTTTTAGGTAATTAATAATTTATTGGGGGGTGCCTCAGGGACTACTCTTGTGCAGGGAAGAACATTTCTGGTGGATTAGTGCACTGACTGTCTGTGTTTGTCATGCAGAGTAATAAGACACTTGATGGCCAGCCAGGGAATGTGACTTTTGTATCTAAAGACTGTGATGCAGATGCACCTGAAGGTAAGAGACATTCATTGCTTTCACTTCTCCTGTGACACATGCAATGAACAGCTCCACCTCTTCATGGTTTTCATTTGCCTTTCTCTGAGATGAAGCTTTGATGCACACCTGTCATAGAATGGTAGGGGTTGGAAGAGACCTTTGGGGATCATTCAGTCCACCCCCCCCTGCCAGAGCAGGGTCACCTAGGGGAGGCCACACAGGAATGCATCCAGATTGGCCTTGAAAGTCTCCAGTGAAGAACACAACACAATCTCTCTGGGCAGCCCACTCCAGGGCTCCAGCAGCCTCACAGTAAAGAAGTTTCTCCTCATGTTGAGTGGAACCTCCTGTGTGCCAGCTTGTCCCCATTGTTCCTTGTCCTGTCACAGGGCACCACCAAACAGAGGCTGGCACCTTCATCCTGACACCTCAGCTATTGATAGACACTGATCAGATCCCCTCTCAGCCTTCTCTTCCCCAGACTAAACAGCTATGTCTAGAAGTGACTGTAACAATGCATTCCAGTTCACTTTGAACTCTCCCATTTGCTCTACCATGGATGTAGAGGGGATGATAAAACTTTCAGTCTGTCTCCATGCAACTTCTGTGTCCCCCTTGCTCTCTTGTCTCCATGCAGTTTCTGTCCTCCTCTCTCTCTTGTCTCCATGGAGCTTCTCCCTCTCTCTCTCTCTCTCTCTCTCTCTCTCTCTCTCTCTCTCTCTCTCTCTCATCTTGTTGCAGCTTCTGTTCTACTCTCTCCCCCTTGCTCTCTTGTCTCCATGCAGTTTCTGTCCTCCTCTCTCTCTTGTCTCCATGGAGCTTCTGTCTCCCTCTCTTTCTCTCTCTTTCTCATCTCATTGCAGCTTCTGTCCTCCTCTCTCCCCCTCGCTCTGTCTCCATGCAGTTTTTGTCCCCCTCCCTCGCTCTCTGTCTCCATGCAGCTTCTGTCTCCCTCCCTCTCTCTGTCTCCATGCAGCTTCTGTCTCCCCCTCACTCTCTGTCTCCTTGCAGCTTCTGTCTCCCCCTCACTCTCTGTCTCCATGCAGCTTCTGTCTCCCTCCCTGTCTCATCTACACACAGCTTCTGTCTTACTTTCTCTCTCTGTCTGCCTCCATACAACTTCTGTCCCACTCCCTCCCTCTCTTTGTCTCCATGAGAAGCTAGGAGTGAGTTTGCAGCCTGGCTTCATTTCTATTGGCTTTTAGGGTGTTTTTTAAATCAT
This sequence comes from Pogoniulus pusillus, assembly GCF_015220805.1. Taxonomy (NCBI): domain Eukaryota; kingdom Metazoa; phylum Chordata; class Aves; order Piciformes; family Lybiidae; genus Pogoniulus; species Pogoniulus pusillus. Next base: position 1,613,103 of record NC_087288.1, on the reverse strand, counting down.
GCTGGATTTTTTTGTTCCCTTTCCCTTTGCTTTTCTTTTGGCCCCAAACAAATTCTGCAGTGCTGGAGCTGCATTTGCCATTGCATTGCTGATGCCGCTCTTTAAGGTCACCATTGATTTTCATCGATTGCTTTGGTATCTTGGTTGAAAAATCGAGCTCAGGAAAGGATTTATGGCCTTCAGAGTGCTCCAAATTGTTCTCAGAGTGAAGCTCTCCATTGTTCTCCCTCTGGCCAAAGTTCAGCTCCCCTCCCTATAAAAGGGAGTTGAATTCTCTCTGCACTTTATATACTTGCAAAAGGCTTGGCAGGGTTTTTTACCTGAGAGAGAAGTTGTTGTCCTGTATTCTCATCCCTGTTCCATAGCTACTGCCTTCTGAGTGTCCTTCTAGAAGGTCTTAGCACCTTCTCAGGTTTTCTTTGCCCTGCTTGTGTTACACTATCTCATCTAACACAACTTTTGTACTAGAGGAGGTAGCTGGACCCTTAGCTTGTTCCCAGTCTGTCAGGCTGGGGTCTGCTTTGCAGAGTGGTTCCTTTTTCAGAGTGGTTCTATTTCATCTTCAGATTTAACCTGTAGGTGATAGTCTTGGTCATACAGACATAGAATGGGCTGGGTTGGAAGGGTCTTCAAGATCAGCCAGTTCCAACCCCCCTGTCATGGGCAGGGACACCTCCCACCAGCCCAGATTGCTCAAGGCCTCATCCAACCTGGACTTGAACATCTCCAGGGAAGGAGCATCCACAGCCTCCCTGGGCAACCTGTGCCAGTGTCTCACCATCCTCACCACTGGGCATTTCCTTCGAGTAATTCAGTCTGAATCTGCCCTCCTCAAGCTTCAGTTCATCTCTCCTCATGCTATCACTACAAGCCCTTGTTAAAAAGTCCCTCCCCACCTTTCTTCTAGGTCCCTTGGAGAGGGCATCCATAAGCTCTCTCTGGTGCTTTGTATCATGGAATCATAGAATCAAGCAGGTAGGAAGAGAGCTCCAAGCTCATGCAGCCCAACCTAGCACCCAGCTCTGCCCAACCAACCAGACCATGGCACTAAGTGCCCCAGCCAGGCTTGGCTTCAGCACCTCCAGCCATGGGCACTCCACCACCTCCCTGGGCAGCCCATTCCAGTGCCAATCACTCTCTCTGACAACAACTTCCTAACAACATCCAGCCTAGACCTGCCCTGGCACAGCTTGAGGCAGTGTCCCCTTCTTCTGTCCCTGGCTGCCTGGCAGCAGAGCCCAACCCCACCTGGCTACAGCCTCCCTGCAGGCAGCTGCAGGCAGCAATGAGCTCTGCCCTGAGCCTCCTCTGCTGCAGGCTGCACCCCCCCAGCTCCCTCAGCCTCTCCTCACAGGGCTGTGCTCCAGGCCCCTCACCAGCCTTGCTGCCCTTCTCCAAACACCTTCCAGCACCTCAGCATCTCTCTTCAGTTCAGGAGCCCAGCACTGGACACAGCACTCAAGCTGTGGCCTGACCAGAAGGGTGGATTTTTGTCCTGTTTCACTCATGCTTTCAGTAAATCATTCACCCACCCACCCTTATTTGTGCTGGCTGATTTCAGGCTTAATGTCATTGTAAGAGAGATTTCTATTTTGACAGATGCAATGACTCAATTTATATCCCAACTGCCATATTTCTGTGATTTTTCAAAATAGAACCTAAAGCTTAGGAGGGCAAAATCTGCAGGCTTTGGAAATGAGATCACTCCAAACAGGTTGTACAGATCTTTTGTTTCCTGTAAATACCTTCCTGTCTTGGCTGGTGTTTGCTGCAAGAAGAGGATGCTCACTGGCAGAGCTTTCATTAGGCTTGGCTTTGCTGGGAGTAGTTCATAGAATCAGTCAGGGTTGGAAGGGACCACAAGGAGCAGCCAATACCAACCCCCTGATATGCCCAGGGACACCCTACCCTAGAGCAGGCTGCACACAGCCTCAGCCAGCCTGGCCTCAAACACCTCCAGCCATGGGGCCTCAACCACCTCCCTGGGCAACCCCTGCCAGTCTCTCACCACTCTCCTGCTCAACAACTTCCTCCTCACCTCCAGCCTCACTCTCCCCACCTCCAGCTTTGCTCCATCCCTCCCCAGCTTTTTTGTAGCCCCCTTCCGATCCTGGCAGGCCACAAGAAGGTCACCTGGGAGCCTCCTCTGCTCCAGCCTGCAAAGCCTCTCAACTCCCAAGTGCTTTTCTGCAGGGCTGCTTTCAGTCATCTCTGGCAGCCTCTATGGACAATGAGGATTGTTCTGACCCAGGTGCAGAGCTCTACACTTGCTCTTCTTGAGCCTCACCGAGTTCACATGGTCCCAGCCTTCCAGCTTGTCCAGGTGTCCTCCTGGCTGGCATCCTGTCCCTCTGGCTCATCAGCAGCACCACTCAGCTTCCTTTTTATTGAAAAGTGAGATGAGTGAGAGCATTTCAGTCCCTCTTTGATTCACTCAGCCACAGGAAGTGGAAGTGCAGAGCCTGCCTTGGAAAGCCTGCCAAGTGTAATACCTGATCATGAGAGCTCATGCAAGCCACTGCTGTAGATGCTGCTCTGATGAAATATCTTAACAAAGGAAACTCTTCAAAGGTAGAAACCAGATTTCTGCACCACAATTTCTCTCCTTTTTAAGGACCCTAGGCACAGAGCAAAACCAGCTGCAACCAGCTGCAAGTTAAGATAAAGGTTGGCCAAGCACTCGTAGATGTTATTGATTGCTCTGATTGTAGGTCCTGCAGAAATCACTGAACTGAAACTAAATGCAAATATTGATTTGCTTTCTGAGCTCTTACTCCTGTTTTATTTAAACTGAAGTCATTCCAGCAGGTGGTTTGTTTTATTTGCCTTAAACATAAAGCCAAGTCTGACCTTTTAATGGCTGTGCTGATTGATAAGCTGGTAGCTATCTGCTTTATCTTCCTGAATGCTCTGATGCTGTAGATACAATCTCTGCTCTAAGTACTTTGATTTTTTCCTTTCTGAGATGGTGGAAGAGTCCTTCTTTGATCATGGAGCCACTGAAATGCTGAACAACTTCAATCCTTTTAAAACTTTGGGTTTTAATGGTCAGCGTTTTCTGTGGAGGTGTCTGAAATGTGTTTGGCTTGATGGGAAGGACAATTACACCTCCTGGACAAACAGAAGGCAGTTAAAAGTCTTTCCAGTGAGGATGGTGAGACAGGTTGCTCAGGGAGCTCGTGGATGTCCCTTCCCTGGAGGTGATCAAGGCCTGGTAGATGAGGCTTTGAGTGACTTAAGCTGGTGTGAGCTGTCCCTGCCCAAGGCAGAGGGGTTGGAACTGGATGATTTGGAAGGTCCCTTCCAACCCAAACCATTCTATGAATCTATAGAATCAAGCAGGTTGGAAGAGGCCTCTAGTCCAGCCTTCTGCCATAGGGAAGAAAAAGTGGATTTCAATCATAGAATCAAGCAGGCTGGAAGAGAGCTCCAAGCTCATGCAGCCCAACCTAGCACCCAGCCCTGGCCAAGCAACCAGGCCATGGCACTAAGTGCCCCAGCCAGGCTTGGTTTCAGCACCTCCAGCCACGGCCACTCCACCACCTCCCTGGGCAGCCCATTCCAATGCCAATCACTCTCTCTGCCAACAACTTCCTCCTAACATCCATCCTGAACCTGCCCTGGCACAATTTGATGCTGTGTCCCCTTGTTCTGTTGCTGGTTGCCTGGCAGCAGAGCCCAACCCCACCTGGCCATAACATCCTTTCTGGAAGCTGTAGAGAGTATGAGCTCTGCCCTGAGCCTCCTCTTCTCCAGACTCTCCAATTGGAAAAACTGGATGGGTTGATTCTGTGATTCTACAGAGCAGTCTAACCTACAAGCACAGAAAGCTGCCTGCTGCTTCATCCCAGGAGCAGGGCTGCTTGGCTTTCAACAAGCACAGTGCAGTATTTAGGGTTAAATAGACCATTGGTGGGGGATTAGCATGATAGTGTCTGCTTTCCTGCAGCAAAGCTTGTATTTATCTACTGCTGCAGTCCAGCAGCTAAACCTGCTTTCTGCTTGATGCCACAGGCCACAATAGCTTAGCTGCATGCAACAGCCCAGAAGCCAGAACGTAGTATAGCAGACAACATTTTACAACTCAATAAAGCCTTTTTTCACAGGCTCACAGGGAGCTAGGGGCTGGAAGGGACCTCTGGAGATGTTTGAGTCCCTTGCCAGAGCAGGAGCAGAGGATCTAGCACAGGTTGCACAGGAGCACATGCAGACAGGGCTGGAAAGGCTCCAGAGAAGGAGACTCCACAACCTCTCTGGGCAGCCTGTGCCAGGGCTCTGAGACCCTTCCAGTCAAGAAGTTCTTCCTCATGTTGATATGGAACCTCCTGTGCTGCAGCTTCCATCCATTACCCCTGGTGCTACCCCAGGGCACAAGTGAGCAGAGCCTGTCCCTGCCTTCCTGGCCCCCAGCCCTCAGCTATTGATAGACATTGCTCAGATCCCCTCTCAGCCTTCTCCTCTGCAGCCTAAGCAGCCCCAGGGCTGCTCCTCCTCAGGCAGTGCTCCAGTCCCTGCAGCATCCTTGTAGCCCTCACTGTGCACAAAAGGCTTCTCTCCTGATTAGCAGGGGAGGTTGTTTAGGTTTTATTTGCTTTCTTAAGCTTTTAAAGTAGCAAATTCAATATATTTGTGGTAGGCAAGCCCAGCAGTTTTCCCTCCTGGATCCAGTTGGATCCATGTGATCATTATTTCCCAGGACTGAGCTGTTGGGTCCACTTCTCGGTCGAGCCTAAGGTCAAGCAGAGGAGTTCAATTAATTGATTAGGACTGGACTAAGCATTGAAAACTTGCTGGAGGATTAGCCAAAGGTTGATGAGATTGAATGTAGATGAGGACTGACTCAGGTGGAAGCCTTTTCCCCACCTTCATTATGAGAACTGATAAGCACCATCTGTCTGTCTTGCTGTACTAGAAGACCATGAAAGCTTTGCTCTAAGCATCATTCACTTCCAATGCATAAGATGCTATAAATTCCCCTTTGGAGTCTCTCATTGCCTTAATTGGGGAAAGAAGCCTTACCTGCTGTTGCTGAATGCTGAGGACAGCCTCAGCTGGCATCTTGCATAGGCAAACGTGCCCCAAGTCCAGCTGCATTCCAGGTGGGAATGAAATCTCTATTTCTCTCAGGCAGCAACCTGTAACTGCAGCTGGTGAAGCTACATTCAGGTGGTTCTTGTTCAGGAGGCTGCTGGAGCACTGCAGCAGCTCTGTTTGGTGGTGCCCAGTGCCAGGACAAGGAGCAGTGGGTACAAAGTGGAGCACAGGAGGTGCCACCTCAGTGTAAGGAGAAACGTCTTTACTTTGAGGGTCCCTCTCCAGCATTCCTGTAGGTTCCTTGAGGAGGCTGAGGGAGTTGGGGGTGTGCAGTCTGGAGAAGAAAAGGCTCCAGGGTGACCTAATAGCAGCCTGACAGGACCTCAAGGGGCTACAAGCAGGCTGCAGAGGGACTGTTTGCAGAGGCCTGCAGGGACAGTCCAAGTGCAGTGGTTTGAAATGAGAGCAGAGCAGATTGAGATTGGATGTGAGGAACAAGTTCTGCAGCAGGAGGGTAGTGAAACACTGCAACAGGTTGCCCAGGGAGGTGGTTGGGGCCCCATGCCTGGAGATATTCAAGATGAGGCTCAGCAAGGCAACTTGATCTAGTGGAGGATGTCCCTGCTGACTGCAGAGGGGCTTGGACTGGACAAGCTTTGGAGGTCCCTTGCAACTCAAACCATTCTAGGAGCTCCAAATATGGCTTACCCAATGGAAAGGATCTATTCATGAAGGTGCTCACTGCCTAGAAGATCCTGCAGCTGGGCTGGATGAATGCCACTGGACTGGGCAGGTCCCATCTAAAGTGGGAGAGATTGCAGTCTGGATTACAGTCAGATGCACCACAGCATGGCTGAAGGAGGCAGAAGGTGGGAAAGGATGGGAAGGAAGACAGAGGTTGTTGACTCTTTCTCTGGAGGCATTCCAAAGCCACCTGGACATGTTCCTGTGTGATTTACTGGGGGTGATGCTGCTCTGGCAGGGGGGCTGGACTAGATGATCTGCAGAGACCCCTGCCAACCCCTGCCATTCTGTGATTCTGTGTGTATCTGTGACATTGTGCTACCTGGCTGCTTGCATTCTGCAATCTCAGGTCCATGTTCATCCCTAGGGTGTTGCTCTCAACAGCTGTGTGTGTCAGCATTTAGGATCTTCAGGGGAGGCTCAGGAAGACCTTCTTGCAGCACTTCAAACTTCAGTCAGTAATTCCAAGGCAAGAGATAGCAATTCCATGGCTTGTGCATGAACACAGAGAGCCTGTAGTTAACGGTGTGCAGGGTGTCCAAAGCTATCTGGCTTCAGTAACACAAAGAAGCCTTTTCTCCTCTGCAGGCTGATCCAATTATTGCTTTCCCCTGGCCTAGAAGGAAAAGGCCATTATCTCTGTCTGGGATTAACATGGCTTCATTTGTTAGTCCTTGCTCAGTGCTCTGCCTTTTCATTATCCACGTGGCCTGGTAGCATGAGGGCTGCTCTTCACCCAAAGGTGTGTAAGAAGCATCCAAATCAAGTCATCCTTTGGACTAAGGAATAATGAGATGGACAGGTTTGGCTCTTTGAAGCCCATGAAATGGGTTTCCTTTAGTCTGTTACCAGACTGAAATCTTGGCACCCTCACAGGTTCTCTGTAACCAAGCTAAAGCTGAAATCTTACAGCTGGGTGCAGTTTTCCACTCTGCTAGGATGAACTTCAAATCTGAACTGGCAGGAAAAAACCTGAGAGCTGTTGGAGCAAGTCCAGAGCAGGATCATGAGGATGATCAGAGGGCTGGAGAACCTTTCCTGTGCAGACAGGATGGCAGCATTAAGGCTGTTCAGCATGGAGAAGAGAAGGATCCAGGAAGACCTTGTAGGAGCCTTTCAATACCTGAAGGAGCCTACAAGAAAACAGGGGAAGGACTTTTTACAGAAGCTTGTGGTGACAGGATGAGAGGGAATGGATTGAAGCTTGAGGAGGGCAGATTTAGACTGGAGGTTCGGAAGAAATTCTTCCCAGTGAGGGTGGTGAGACACTGGCACAGGTTGCCCAGAGGTTGTGGAGCACAGAATCAGATCTTCAATCACATTCTGTGCTTCTGTGCTCCACAACCTCCCTGTGCCAGTGTCTCACCACCCTCACTGCAAACAACTTCTTCCTAACATCCAGTCTCAATCTCCCCTCTGCCAGTTCAAACCCATTCCTCCTCGTCCTATCATTACAAGATCTTGTCAATAGTTCCTCCCCAGCCCCCTTCAGATCCTGCAAGGCCACTCCAAGGTCTCCTACAAGCCTTCTCCAGGCTGCAGATCCCCAACTCTCACAGCAGAGCTGCTGCAGCCCTCTGAGCATCTTGGTGGCCTCCTCTGCACTGGCTCCAACAGTTCATGTCCTACTTGTGCTGGGGGCTCCAGAACTGCACCCAGGACTGCAGGTGGGGTCTGAGGAGAGCAGAGCCAAGGGGCAGAATCCCCTCCCTTGCCCTGCTGCCCACACTGCTCTTGCTGCAGCCCAGCACAGGGTTGGCTGTGTTATGTCTTAGCCCACCTAGGAATGTCTTGGTGCAGGACACTGCGCTGGGGCACTGAGGGAGCTGGGGGTGTGCAGCCTGCAGAAGAGGAGGCTCAGGGCAGAGCTCATTGCTGTCTGCAGCTGCCTGCAGGGAGGCTGTAGCCAGGTGGGGTTGGGCTCTGCTGCCAGGCAGCCAGCAACAGAAGAAGGGGACACAGCCTCAAGCTGTGCCAGGGCAGGTCTAGGCTGGACGTTAGGAGGAAGTTGTTGCCAGAGAGAGTGATTGGCACTGGAATGGGCTGCCCAGGGAGGTGGTGGAGTCTGTGTGGCTGGAGGTGTTGAAGCCAAGCCTGGCTGGGGCACTTAGTGCCATGGTCTGGTTGGTTGGGCAGGGCTGGGTGCTAGGTTGGGCTGGCTGAGCTTGGAGCTCTCTGCCAACCTGCTTGGTTCTGTGATTCCCTAGAGACGTTTTCACAAGGTCAAAGCATTCCAAAATATTTACCCTCATCTATTTCATGCAATTGCTGTCAAGAGCCATCTGTAAGGCTTTCAGCTGCTTGGTTTAACTCGAGGAACCAGCTGGAGAGCTGCAGATGGTGGTGATGATCCTGTCTGCTATTAGGAAGTATCTTCACTTTACCAGCACTCCTTATCTTGGCTGAATCTCTTCCTTCTCCATGGACCTGCCACACACACAGGCTGTCAGGGTTGGGAAGTGACCTCTGGACATCTTCCTGTCTAAAGCCCTTTCTGCCAGAGCAAGACCAGAGAAATTTGATGTAATTAATATCCTGGAATTGTGAACACAGAGCTGAATGCTCTCCAAAACCTGTGGACTTATTCTGCTGTCAGTCAGAGTGAGCAGATTTGGAGCTGTGCTAATCCTCTTTTGCTTTCCTTCCAGAGCAGTGCATCGTCACCAGGACCTACCTCTTCCTTCATAAATTCTGGTTCTTCAGTGCTGCCTACTACTTTGGGAACTGGGCATTCATTGCAGTAAGTGCTGTGTGTGGGGCTCACTAAATCAGGCTGCATCATTTACATTGCATGTGCAGATTTGTAATGGGCAAATTACTCAATTATGGAGTGGCCCAGGTTGGATGGGAACTTGGAGACCTTCTCCCCTTTTACTCTGCTCTGGTAAAGCTGCAACTAGAACACTGTGTCCAGTTCTGGGCCCCTCAGTTGAAGGATCACGGGGAACTGCTGGAGAGAGTCCAGCACAGAGCCCCCAAGCTGCTGCAGGCAGTGGAACATCTCCTGTGAGCATAGGCTGAGGGAGCTGGGGCTGGGAGCTTGGAGCGGAGGAGCCTGAGGGCTGCCCTCAGTGCTGTGCTAAAGATGTGCAGGGCTGGAGCCAGGCTTTGCTAAGGGATGTCCAAGGACAGGACAAGGGGCACTGGGGGCAAGCTGGAGCAGAGGAGGTGCCATGGGAACAGCATGGCAAACATTTTCACTGTGTGGGAGTTGGAGCAGGCTGCCCAGAGAGATTTTGCAGTCTCCTTCTCTGGAGACGTTCAAACCCCACCTGCGTGTGTTTCTGTGTGCCCTGCTCTGGGTGATCCTGCTCTGGCAGAGGGTTTGGGCTTTGATCTTTTTGGGTCCCTTCCCAACCCTAACATTCTGTGGTTCTGTAATCATCTCCCCCAACCTCCCTGCCTTGGGCAGGGATGCTTCTGAACTAGACTTGGTGCTCAAGACCTCATCAACCTGGCCTTGAACACCCCCAGGCAGGAGGCAGCCACAGCCTCCCTGGGCAGCCTGTGCCAGACTCTCACCACCCTGGTAGTGAAGAACTTCCTCCTCAGCTCCAGTCTAACCCTCCTCTGCCTCAGCTCCAAACCATTCCCCCTTGGCCTGTCTCCAGACCCTCTCAGGACAAGTTCCTCTTCAGCCTTCCTGATGGATACCTTCAGACTCTGGCAGGCAGCTCTGAGGTCTCCCTGGATCCTTCTTCTCTGCAGGGAGTACCCCCACAGCTCCCTCAGTCTGTGCTCATAGCAGAGCTGCTTCAGCCCTGGAATCACCTTTGTGGCCTCCTCTGGCCTGAATCCAGCAGCTCTGTGTCCTCCTGCTGGGGACAGCAGAGCTGGAGGCAGGATTGGAGGTGAGGTCTGAGCAGAGCAGAGCCGAGGGGCACAATCCCCTCTCTTGCCCTGCTTCCCACACTCTGGCTGCAGCCCAGGACATGATTTGCCTTCTGAGCTGCAAGTGCAGGTTGCTGGTTCTTGTTTGTCAGCTGGCACCCCCAAGCCCTTCTCCAGACTGCTCTTGAGCCTCTCCCTGCCCAGCCTCTCTGTGTGCTTAGGATTGCCCCAACATCACTAAATCAACTTGGACCATTTGCAGTCACTGAATCATTTGGTTTGCCCCACTGCCCCTTCTGCCTTCATAGAATCAGTCAGGGTTGGGACCACAAGGATCAGCCAGTTCCAACCCTCCTGCCATGCCCAGGGACACCCTACCCTAGAGCAGGCTGCACACAGCCTCAGCCAGCCTGGCCTCAAACACCTCCAGCCATGGGGCCTCAACCACCTCCCTGGGCAGCCCATTCCAGCCTCTCACCACTCTCATGGTGAAGAACTTCCTCCTCACATCCAGTCTGAACCTACCCACCACACCTCTTGCCCTTGGATGCCACTCAAACCATGGTGACTTTTCCTCCTCTTTTTCAACTTGCAGGTCTTTCTCATTGGGTTGATTGTTTCATGCTGCAAAGGCAAGAAATCAGTCATTGAAGGCGAAGTGGATGAAGATGATTCAGACCTGAGTGATGATGAACTCTCTTCTTACTACCACTGACAGCTTTTTTTTGTGTGTCTCCAAACCAATTTGAAGTTACAGTGAAAGTCTTAGCCATGTGGAATTGGTGTCCCAGTAAGCATCCTTGCACCTATACAAAGAGAGGGAATAAATGTGCTCACTTACAGGGGCGGTGAACCCCAGAAGATCACTTCTTTTGTCTCACTGGTTATCACAGCAAATAGTGAAGCTGGCTTGGAATAACAGATATGAACCCTTGGTTTCTGATTCACTGTCTGTGTAACTTGCTGCTGCCTGATTCGAGCTGTTGTAACTATTTCATCGTTCCTCACTTTGGTTAACTTCAGTTTTCCTCAGCACTTCCATGCCTACCTTGTGGGACTTCTTTTCTGGAAGCTGATAGATAAAACTAACTAAAAGACTGCAGCTGAAGTATTCTGTCCTGTAGGACTTCTTCTCTGGAAGCTGATAGATAAAAAACTAACTAAAAGACTGCAGCTGAAGTATTCTGTCCTGTAGGACTTCTTCTCTGGAAGCTGATAGATAAAAAACTAACTAAAAGACTGCAGCTGAAGTATTCTGTTCTGTAGGACTTCTTCTCTGGAAGCTGATAGATAAAACTAGCTAAAAGACTGCAGAAGAGCTGCTGCTGGGAAGATGTGGATGAGGTGTTCACTTCCAGAGGGATGTGGCTTCACTTTGCCATTAGTTTTGGTGGCACTTTTGGTTGTCTCTCCTTTAAAATAGGCCCCAGAAAAACATCCACTGGAGTGGTGATGCTCCCAGACTGAACAAGAAATTGTTTCCATCCTCTGCTCCCCACTGAGTTAATTACCAGAGGAATCCTCAGGTGGTTTTTTACCCTAGCAAGGTACCCAGGACAATATTCAGCATGGCTGCAGTGCTTTAGTCCAGTTGTGAAGCTGCCTGGTGCCTGCCCTGGTAAATAATAACCAAGGGAATAATGAGGAGGTGATTAAGTTGTAACTTATTTTCCCCCTTGAATGCAAATGGTCTAACCTGAAGCTCTCTTGCAGTATTTCATGTGGCTGGTGTCAACTTGTTTACAAGTCAACATGTTTCTATAAACACAGCTCATAAATGTCCTTGGCATTCCTGCCTTTGTGAAGCAAGGTGGTGGTTGTTTTAACTCTGCAGCTGCCTGAGCTGGGTTTTCTAGGGCTCAAAAATGTCAGCAGATGCCTTTTGGCAGGCTCTGAAGCAGCAAAACTTGACCAGTAGAGGTTTTGAAACTTCTAGTGCTGGGGTGGGTCCAGAGGGGGCCACAAAGGTGATCAGAGAGCTGGAGGCAGGGGTCAGGCTGGGAGAGTTGGGGCTGCTCCCTTCTAAAGCAAGGTCACCTAGAGCAGGTTGCACAGGCTGGCACCCAGCTGAGTTTTAACATGTCTGTGGAGAAGGAGACTCCAGCAGCTCTGGAGCTGTTCAAGGCAGGACTGGACGTGGCACTTGGTGCCATGGTCTAGCCTTGAGCTCTGTGGTAAAGGGTTGGACTTGATGATCTATGAGGTCTCTTCCAACCTTGGTGATACTGTGATACTCTCTGGGCAGCTTCTTGCAGTGCTCTGCCAAGCTGAAAACCAACAGTTGTCATCCTCTCTTCTGCCTGCATGGGACTGTGCTGCTGCAAGTGCAGCTCCAGCTGCTGCCTTCAAAGCCATGGCTTCTGTGCAGCGCTTTGCGAGCTCTGTTCCTGCAGCCGTTTGAAGTGCGGGTGCAGGGTGACTAATAACACCCTCATTAAGGCTTCCTTTTTCACTCTGGCAAGACTCTGAAGGCCTGGAAGGGCTTTTTTATTTCTTTTTGGTTTTCCTTGTGCCTTGAATGGGTTTTACAGCTCAAAGGTTTTGCACTTTTAAGTGGGGAAAAGAAAAAGATCAACCCTGTCAAGCCTGCTCAGCTCCTGTTGCCATAGGGATGGGGAGGCAGCAGAAGCCTGCTCTCTGATTTGGCCAAACTTTAACTCCATCTTGGAAGCCCAAGTTATGGAAAAAGGGAGGAGGGCAACGAAGTGGTGGAAGAGAATGGAACAGGGAGGAGTGCAACAGGACAGGGAGAAAGGCAATGGAAAAGGGAGGAGAGCAACAACAGGGAGGAAGGCAATGGAACAGGGAGGAGAGCAACAACAGGGAGGAAGGCAATGGAACAGGCAGGAGGAGGATGGAGTAGGGAGGAAGGAAACGGAACATGGAGGAGGAGAATGGAACAGGTGGGAAGGCAACAGAACAGGGAGGAGGACAACAGAACAGGGAGGAAGGCAATGGTACCGGGAGGAACAGTCAGAGAACTGTCAGGCTTGGAAGGGACCCCAAGGATCATCCAGTTCCAACCCCCCTGCCAGGTGCTTGTCAGCTCTCTCAAAGGACCCCCGAGGCTCCTCAGGCCCATCGAGCTTGCACCAAGGGTGCTTGCAGTGGGCAGCTGTCCTAAGCAGGGACAGGATGGTCCCCTCCTGGCCCTCAGGAGCTTGTCCTTGGCAGCACCAGGGGACTCTCTGCAGGCACTATCCAGCAGGCACTATCTTAGGCGGGCACCCCAAGGCAGGAAGCACCCCAATACTTATCCCTTTCCTAGACAAACAGTCGAGGTACCAGAGCAGGGCCACTGGGTTGATCAGAGGCTGCAGCAGCTCTCCCATGAGGACAGGCTCAGGGAGTTGGGGCTGTGCAGGCTGGAGCAGAGGAGGCTCCCAGGGGACCTTCCTGTGGCCTTCCAGGATCTGAAGTGGGCTACAAAATAGCTGGGGAAGGATTTTTCAGGATATCAGGGAATGACAGGACTGGGGGGCATGGAGCAAAGCTGGAGATGAGTATGTTCAGGCTGGAGTGAGGAGGAGGCTTTTCACCAGGAGAGTGGTGAGAGGCTGGAATGGGTTGCCCAGGGAGGTGGTTGAGGCCCCATGGCTGGAGGTGTTTGAGGCCAGGCTGCCTGAGGCTGTGTGCAGCCTGCTCTAGGGTAGGGTGTCCCTGGGCATGGCAGGGGGGTTGGGACTGGCTGCTCCTTGTGCTCCCTTCCAACCCTGACTGGTTCTATGATTCATTCCCTGGGCACGAAGCACACAGCCACTCACAGCTCCATCCCCCCGCAGGCACCTGCAGGGACACCTCTGGTGCTGGGAGGGCTCTTTGCTCCTGCAGGGACACTCCTCGTGGCAGAAGCTCTCTTTGCTCCCCTGCGGACACCTGCACCTGCAGGGGCACCTCTCGTGCCGGGAGGACCCTTCGCTCCCCAGCGGGCTCCTGCCCCCGAGCACCGCAAGGGCTCCTTGCACCCCGGCGGGCTCCTGCAGGGACACCTCTGGTGCCGGGAGGGCTCTTTGCTCCCCCGCAGGCACCTGCAGGGGCAGTTCTGGTGCCGGGAGGGCTCTTTGCTCCTGCAGGGACACCTCTGGTGCCGGGAGGGCTCTTTGCTCCCCCGCAGGCACCTGCAGGGGCAGTTCTGGTGCCGGGAGGGCTCTTTGCTCCTGCAGGGGCACTCCTCGTGGCGGAAGCTCTCTTTGCTCCCCCGCGGGCACCTGCACCTGCCCGGGGCACCTCTCGTGCCGGGAGGGCTCTTTGCTCCCCCGCGGGCTCCTGCAGGGACACTTCTGGTGCCGGGAGGGCTCTTTGCTCCTGCAGGGACACCTCTGGTGCCGGGAGGGCTCTTTGCTCCTGCAGGGACACCTCTGGTGCCGGGAGGGCTCTTTGCTCCTGCAGGGGGCACCTGCAGGGGCAGTTCTGGTGCCGAGAGGGCTCTTTGCTCCTGCAGGGCAGTTCTGGTGCCGGGAGGGCTCTTTGCTCCTGCAGGGGCACTCCTCGTGGCGGAAGCTCTCTTTGCTCCCCCGCGGACACCTGCACCTGCCCGGGGCACCTCTCGTGCCGGGAGGGCTCTTCGCTCCCCCGGGGGCTCCTGCCCCGAGCGCCGGGAGGGCTCTTTGCTCCCCCTGCCCTTCACGCACGGAGGGAGAGGAATTTTGGGGTGTGCAGGACTGCCGGGCAGGAGCAGGAAGAAAAAGCTCAGTGCTTGAAGAAGGCTACAGGGGAGTTCCAAACTGCTGGAGACCAAAATGGCCACGGGCTGAAGGGACGAGAAATGGGCGAGGGACTGGAGCAGCTTTGGCAGGAGGATGGGCTGGAGAGCTGGCACTGCTCAGCCCGAAGAGGAGAAGGCTCAGGTCACGTCAAGGTAAGGAGATGCCCACAGGGAGGACTGCAGGGAGTGCTGAGCCGGGCACTTCTCAGTGCTGGCCGGTGGCAGCACCAGGGGCACTGGGCACGGGCGGTGCCACCTAAAGATCAGGGAGTGCTTCCTCACTACGGGTGCTGGAGCAATGGCACAGGTTGCCCAGGGAGGTCGTGCAGCCTCCCTCCCTGAAGATACTCAGGAGTCATGCGGACACGGCCCTGGGCATCTGGCTCTGGGTGGCTCAGAGGGCAGTGAGCCCCGGAGCTGCCTTTGTGCCTCGCTCCGCAGCGGCGGTACCGCAGCGAGCGGCGGCTGCGGGGCAGCAGGTGTGGTGGGATTCACACCTCCCATCGGCTGCTCCTTTGCAGCAGGGCTCTCGGGAACTCCTTCCTTTGGCCTGCTCTCCTCCTCTGCCAGCTCTCACTCTGGGCCCGGTTCATCGTCTGCTCAGCCCCATGCGTTCTCCTCTGCTGCAGACAGATGCTCTGCTCAGGTGCCAGTGTCTCCGTGCCCAGTGTCAGCCCTTCCTCAGCCCCCGCGGGGCAGTGGGGGCTGGCGCCGGCGTCCTTAGCCTCTGTGTGCCTGCCAGTTGCACACACAGGTGCAGACAGTGCTCTGCAGGGCAGCTTTCAGCGCTGCTGCTTGCTGCCCCAAACGCCTCCGCAGCTGCGTCTGGATTTGTGCCCTTCACCTGCAGCTGCAGTCAGGGAAGCGTCCGGAGAGCAGCGCTGGGGAGCAGCAGCTGAGGGTGATTGGCGTGGGGGAGGCTGAGGGCAGACCTCGGGGCTCTCTCTAGCTCCCTGAGAGCAGCCTGGGGCCAGGTGGGTGTTGGTCTCTTCTCACTTGGGTACAAAAGGAAATGGCTTCAGCTTGCTCCAGGAGAGGGTTAGGGAAAGCTTTGCTGCCGGAGTGGTCAGAGATGGCACAGGCTGCCCAGGGAGGTGGTGGAGCGCCCGTGCCTGGAGGTGTTCTGGCCTCTGGGACGTGGTTTCGTGGCCATGGTGGGGTTGAGTTTGGTGCTTGGGGTGGACCTTGGAGATTTTTTTCCACCTAAAATAATCCTACGGAGTCCAAAGGTAACACTTTGCAGCAATCCATTGCTAACAGCTCCTTTGGTGCCACCCGAGAGAGGACTATTGTCATGCTGATGGTCTCCACCTGGGTATCGACTTGAAGAGCTCTCTCCAGCACTTCCTTTTCTGGCCGAGCATAGATTCCACCTTCACTGCCACTCAAAGCAGAAGGAACAGCTTGGCCTTGGGGAGTTTTTTCATCCCAGGTTCAGCTCTTTATGCCTTCAGCCGTGCTTCAGATCTCCATTAATGCCCCAGAACTTCAGAATGTTCAGGAAAGGATTGATTCTGAGGAGCTCATCCTTGCTATAGAACCACAGGAGCAGGTTGGCAGAGAGCTCCAAGCTCAGCCAGCCCAACCTAGCACCCGGCCCTGGCCAAGCAACCAGACCATGGCACTAAGAGCAGCACTGCAGTGCCTGAAGGGGGCTACAGGAAAGCTGGGAAGGACTAGGAACAGAAGAAGGGGACACAGCCTCAAGCTGTGCCAGGGGAGGTCTAGGCTGGATGTTAGGAGGAAGTTGTTGTCAGAGAGAGTGATTGGCATTGGAATGGGCTGCCCAGGGAGGTGGTGGAGTCTGTGTGGCTGGAGGTGTTGAAGCCAAGCCTGGCTGGGGCACTTAGTGCCATGGTCTGGTTGGTTGGGCAGGGCTGGATACTAGGTTGGACTGGCTGAGCTTGGAGCTCTCTTCCAGCCTGCTTGATTCTGTGATTCTATGACTTGGAGTGATAGGATGAGGTGGAATGGATTGAAAGTGGAAGAGGAGAAATTGAGACTGGAGATTTGGAATAAATTCTTTCCAGTGAGGGTGGAGAGACACTGGAGCAGGTTGCCCAGGGAGGTGGTGGAAGCCTCTTCCCTGGACCTGTTCAAAGCAAAGTTGGAGAAGACCTTGGGCAACTTGGGCTAGTGGAAGGTGTCCCTGCCCATGGTCCTGTCCAGCCTTGCTGAAACAATTCTGTGCTTCTGGCTGAGTGATTCTGAATTCTGGACATGCTTTTGCCATCCAAATGAGAAATAACTAAACCCAGAGAAAATGTCTCTCCCCTGCCCAGGGAGGTGGTGGAGGCACCGTGCCTGGAGGTCTTCAAGCAAAGCCTGGCTGAGGCACTTGGTGCCATGGTCTGGTTGACTGGATAGGGCTGGCTGATAGGTTGAACTGGATGATCTTGGAGATCTCTTCCAACCTGGTTGATTCTATGACTCTATGATTCAAGAGCTCAGAACATTTCCTTCCACACACTTCCTCAGCCCTCCCCCTGCCATTTCACCTGCGTCTGGAAACCACCCACCAGAGAAGGGGTGAAATGTGAAGGCTGCTCCCCCAGAGCTCCTGAGGGTGGCTTCCTCACTGAGGACCCTGGAGAACCAGCAATCTGTTTGCTGTCTCTGCAGCAGCCAGGGCAATCCTGCTGAGCCTGGGCACCCTGTTGTGGATACACCAACAAGATGTACTCTGAGTGCCTGAGCATAGCATTTAGCTCCTGCTAATGTCCACAGAGGACATCCATTAGTCTTGGCAGTCACAACCTGGCTCTGCAGCTACATTTTACTCAGCACTGCCTAAATCCTGGTGGCTTCCAGTCAGTGAGTTTCCCTACCTTGGGTAAAAGCAGTGGCAGAGTTGACAAAGCCTTTGGAAGAGAGAGGTTCTGATGCACATTTAGATGCCAGCACACATCACTGAGCCTGTGTCTTCCTACTTTTTTCCTCTTTTAGATGTAAAATATCAGAGGATGAGGGATTTTGTTGGTTGGTTGACTTTTTTTCCCCCACTGGTCCTTGTCCAGGGATCAGTGCTGGGCTCAGTCCTGTACAGTATCTTCATTGATTATCTGGAGCAGGGGATTGAGTCCAGCATCAGTGATTTTGCAGATGACACCAAGCTAGGAGCAGCTCTGGAGCTGTTGGAGGGTAGCAGAGACCTGCAGAGGGACCTGGCCAGGCTGCATGGGTGGGCAGAGGCCAAGGGGATGAGACTGAACAAGGCCAAGGGCAGGGTTCTACACTTTGGCCACAGCAACTCCAAGCAGCACTGCAGGCTGGGGCCAGAGTGGCTGAGAGCAGCCAGGCAGAGAGGGAGCTGGGGGTGCTGGGAGAGAGGAGCTGCAGAGGAGGCAGCAGTGCCCAGGTGGGCAGCAGAGCCAATGGCATCCTGGGCTGGCTCAGGAGCAGTGTGGGCAGCAGGACAAGGGAGGTTCTTGTGCCCCTGTGCTCAGCACTGCTCAGGCCACCTCTGGAGTGCTGTGTCCAGTTCTGGGCTCCTCCATTGCAGAGAGCTGCTGAGGTGCTGGAAGGTGTTTGGAGAAGGGCAGCAAGGCTGGGGAGGGGCCTGGAGCAGAGCCCTGTGAGGAGAGGCTGAGGGAGCTGGGGGGGTGCAGCCAGGGACAGAAGAAGGGGACACAGCCTGAAGCTGTGCCAGGGCGGGTCTAGGCTGGATGTTGTTAGGAAGTTGTTGTCAGAGAGAGTGAGTGGCACTGGAATGGGCTGCCCAGGGAGGTGGTGGAGTCTGTGTGGCTGGAGGTGTTGCAGCCAAGCCTGGCTGGGGCACTTAGTGCCATGGTCTGGTTGGTTGGGCAGGGCTGGGTGCTAGGTTGGGCTGGATGAGCTTGGAGCTCTCTGCCAACCTGCTTGATTCTGTGAGTCTGTGGTTCCTTAAGTTTTATTGTCCTGTAGTAAATCCACTTTGTATGCTGCTGAAATATTCATGGGGTCAAAGCTGGGAGGCAGGACAGGGCCAGACTCTGGGGCTGTGCAGGCAGCCAGGGCAGCCACTGGGGAAGCAGAGCAGCATTGTTTTGTTGCTTGCTCCAATGAATACTTAATAGGAAACACTGAAATATTCATTGCTGAGTGGAAATGGCATCTGACCACATCAGGGGGAAGATCTGAGGCTGCATGAAGTTGAAATGGAGTGAGACCTGCAGTGACCCTGAGGGGAGGCAGCTCCAGCAGCTGACAAGATGTGGCATCAGCTGGTGGTTGGGAAGTGCTGCTGGAGAACTTGCCACTGGTGCTGCTGGATCACAGAGGCACAGTTGGGTTGGAAGGGACCTCTGGAGATCAGTGAGTCCAATAACTCCATCAGAGCAGATTCACACAGAGAAGACTGACAGGAACCTGTCCAGGTGGGAGCTGGGGATGGTTAGTGTGAGGAAGAGGAGGCTGAGGGCAGACCTCTGCTGCCCACAGCTGCCTGAAGGGACATTGTGGAGAGGCTGCTGCTGGGCTCTGCTCACAGGCAATTGGAGACAGAACGAGGGGGAATGGCCTCAAGCTGAGGCTGGGGAGGTTTAGATCGGGCATTAGGAAGAAGTTTTTCACAGAGAGAGTGGTCAGAGACTGGAAGGAGCTGCCCAGAGTCAGGCACTCAGCACAGGTGGTGCAGTCGCCCGCCCCGGGTGTGTTTAAGGCTGGTTTGGATGTGGGGCTCAGGGCTATAGTTTAAGGTGAACCTTGTCTACAAGGGTTCTAGGTTGGGCTTGGTGATCCTGAGGGGCTTTGCCAACCTGGGTGCTGCTGTGATTCCAGAGAAGGAGACTCCACCACCTCTCTGGGCAGCCTGCTCCGGTGCTCTGCCACCCTCACAGTGAAGCTTCTCCTCGTGTGTAGATGGAGCTTCCCCTGTTAAAGTTTGTGCCCTGACACTGGGCACCCCTGAACAAGGCCTGGCTCCATCCTGACACCCACCCCTTAAGTATTGTTCAGCACCCCCCACCCCAGTCTGCCCTTCTCTAGGCTAAAAAGCCCCAAGTCCCTCTTCTTTCTTCAGACAAGAGCTGTTCTGGTCCCCTCATCTCCATGGAATACCTTTCTGGGTGGTTCCTGGATTCAGAGAATGGGTTGGAAGAGACCCTCGAGATCATCCAGTTCATAGAATCATAGAATAGGATCAGTCAGGGCTGGAAGGGACCACAAGGACCACCCAGTTCCAACCCCTCTGCCATGGGCAGGGACACCTCACACTTGCACCCAGCTTGCTGAAAGCCTCACATCCAGCCTGGCCTTGGGCACACCTGGTTAGGAGTCAAAACTCTCTGTGGAATGGAAATAAGTTCTGTGTTTTGGACTGTATTAGGTCTGATGAGACCATAACCCCCCCAAAAAAAACAATTCAATGGTTTTTGTTCATGAACCAGCAGCAGAACTGAAAAAGAGACCCTTCCTATCACACAGCTTGACTTTTCCTGACCCAACAGTGACATTTTCAGCGTGGTGAGCCCCAAACTGATTCATTTCTTTGGGGGATGGGGGAGAGGGAGACTGTTCCAGGGCAGGTGAATGTTTTGATGCATCAAGTGCAG
Organism: Pogoniulus pusillus; assembly: GCF_015220805.1. NCBI lineage: Eukaryota > Metazoa > Chordata > Aves > Piciformes > Lybiidae > Pogoniulus > Pogoniulus pusillus. The sequence goes on along the minus strand of NC_087288.1, from coordinate 1,593,258 downwards.
GACAGCAGATGATATTTGGCAGGGAAGTATCCAGGTGAGTGCTGGGTAGGTGGTAACCCATAAAATTGTGTTGCCCAGCTCAGCCTGGGTCCTAACAATAAAGTGGATACTCAGTTAGAGGGAAGATGCAGGTGGCAAAAGGGCAGAGATGGATGAACATGTCAGGGGAGCTGCCACCCACACTGCCATTAGATGGAAGCCTTTGTTGGTAGCTTCAGCTGAAAGGTCAAACCCCAACTGGGCACAGAAATGAATCTGGCATCTCTTTCCTGCCTGCTGGTAGTGATTGGCCTGATGGATCCTCCTTGGCTTTTTGCTCCTTTACTGATCTGAGGCATCTGCAGCCCAGTATTAAAAGTAAAGAAGTGGATCACAGCCACTGCCACTTCTTGCAGGTTTGGAGCACAGGTAGGTGGTGTGGGGGGAAGGTAACCACTCTGCCAGTCAGGTTCCTCTGCTGCCTCTTTCGTGGTGCAGCAGATTGAGCACAATGTTGGTCCCTTGCAGACAATCTTGTGGGGGGGATGTTTAGCATAGCACAGGAGGTTTGCCTTTAGGTGCACCTAGGTCAGGGCAATCCTGGATGTCAATCCTGGCTGTGGGATGGTGAGGTTGAGATCAGCCCTGCAGGTAAAGAATTTGGGGGTGCTGGTGGGGGAGAAGCTGGGCAGGAGCCAGCGATGGGCACTGGCAGCCCAGAAGGCTGAGGGCAGCCTGGGCTGCATCCATAGCAATGAGAGCAGAGATGGAGAGAGGAGATCCTGCCCCTCTGCTCTGCTCTGAGGAGACCTCACCTGCAGGGCTGTGCCCAGCTATGGGGCCCCCAGCATGTGAGGAACATGGACCTGATGGAGCAGGTCCAGAAGAAGACCATTAAAATGATAGGGGGTTGGTGCACCTAAGTCAGTGTGGTCTTACCACACTGAGAGTGTCTCTGTTTGGTTAGGCAGTGACAAGCAGCTGCTGCTGAGTGGGAATTCCTTTTTCATGAGCACAGGCTGAGGGAGCTGGGGGTGTGCAGCCTGGAGAAGAGAAGGCTCCAAGGGGCACCTAACAGCAGCCTGCCAGGGCCTGAAGGGGACCTGCAAAGAGGCTGCAGAGGGACTGTTTGCAAAGGGCTGCAGGGACAGGATGAGAGCAATGGCTTGAAATGAGAGCAGAGCAGACTGAGATTGGGTGTGAGGAACAAGTTCTGCACCATGAAGGTGCTGGCACAATGCAGCAGGTTGCCCAGGGAGGTGGTTGAGATTCCACCCCTGGAGATATTCAAGGAGAGGTTTACCAGGGCTCTGGGCAGCCTGCTCCAGTGGAGGATGTCCCTGCTGGCCGCAGGGGGACACCTCCCACCAGCCTGGGTTGCTCAAGACCTCATTCAACCTGGCCTTGAACAACCTCCCTGAGCAACCTGTGCCAGTGTCTCCCCACCCTCCCTGGAAAGAGTTTCTTCCTCATCTCCAGTCTGAATCTGCCCTTTTCCAGCTTCAATCCATTGAGTCTAACAGTCAGTCCAACACCACCATGCCCTCAAGTGCCATGTCCAGCAGGAACATCCACGACCTCCCTGGGCAACCTGTGCCAGTGTTTTACCACCCTGACTGCAAAGAGCTTCTTCCTAAACCACAGCCTGTGCATCCTTGGCTGCCTCAGTGTTGTGCTGGGAGCTGAACAGCACAACCTCAGCTCGGCACTTTGCAGGTTTAAGCTTCTTTCAACCCCCTACTTCATTTTCTCCCTTCTCTTTACCTTATTTAAAACTAATCTCATCCAAAATGCATGAAGTCCTCTTTACAGAGGTGAAAAAAAGAAGGAAAGAAAACCCAAAGAGGTACTGAAGCTATAGATATTTTTCCTTAGGGTTTCTCAACCTCCCTTTGCCTCCCCTTGCCTGGTGGCCAAGTGGCACTGTGATGAATTGCTCCCTTAAAAGATTTATTAGGAGACTATTCACAGAGTGTTAGAGGTTGGAAGGGACCTCCAGAGATCAGCCAGTCCAACCTCCCCTGCCAACAGCAGGAGCACCATGGGCAGGCTACACAGGAATGCATCCAGGTGGGTTTGGAAAGTCTGCAGAGAGGGAGACTCCACAACCTCTCTGGGCAGCCTGCTCCAGGGCTCTGCCACCCTCACTGTAAAGAAGTTTCTCCTTGTGTTGAGGTGAAACCTTCTCTGTTCCAGGCTGTATCCATTGCTCCTTGTCCTGTTGCTGCTGACCACCAAGTAGAGCCTGGCACCTTCATCCTGACCCCCACCCCTCAGGTCTTTATAGACACTGATCAGATCCCCTCTCAGCCTTCTCTTCTCCAGACTAACCAGCCCCAGGGCTCTCACTCTCTCTCCACAGGGGAGATGCTCAAGGCCCCACATCACTCTATGATTCTGGAAGAGGGGAGATTCCAAGTAGATGTTAGGAAAGGATTCTTGACAGTGAGGGTGATGAGACCCTGGCACAGGCTGCCCAGGGAGGCTGTGGAGCACAGAAGCACAGTTTTATTCTGTCATCCACAACTGCCCTGGAGGTGTTCAAGGCCAGGTTGGATCAACCTGTTCTAGTGGGAGGTGTCCCTGCCTATGGTGGGGACTGGATGGTCTTTGAGGTCACTTCCAACCTAAACCATTCTATGATTCTATCCCCCTGGCTCTCTGTTGGACTCTCTCCAGCAGGTCCCTGTCTCTCCTAGACTAGGGACCCCGAAACCAGACATAATATTCCAAGTGTGGTCTCCCCAGGGTGGAGCAGATGGGGAGAAGACCCTCCCCAGCCCTGCTGGCTGCACTTCTCTTGATGCACCCCGGGATGCCATTGGCTTTCTTGTCCACAAGGGTTCATAGAATCATGGAATTGTCTGGGCTGGGAAAGAGCTCTGAGTCCAAATGGGGCTGGAAAAGAGCCTCAGGTGCAAAGTGGGTTGGAAAATTGCTCCTAGTCCAAATGGGGCTGGGAAAGAGCTCCGAGTCCAAAGGGGGCTGGGAAAGAGCTCCAAGTCCAAACTGGGCTGGGAAAGAGCTGCAAGTCCAAAGGGGGCTGGGAAAGTCCAACAGTCACCCCCTGTGGCCATTCTGGTGGGTTGAAGGAGGTTTGGTCAGCACAACTGGAATGCCCTTTATAGGAAAAGGCAAAGAGCAGAAACATTCTTCTGTTACCAATCTCCTTTCCCCCTCCCCACAGGGGGAAGGATTCTCCCCACCTTTGCCTGCTTGCTGACAGCTTTTTCTCTCTTCTCAGTGATTTCTCTTTTCCTTTCATGAACTCTGTGACAGAAAGGATGAAATGGTTTAATTTATGTCTAGCTCCTAATTCTGGTGCTGCTATAGCAATGTCCTACCAGCAATCCAGAGCACCCTGCTGGAAAAAATGGACTCTTGCTCCACTTAATGCATCTCCTGAGGCTGGGACTCAGCATGACACTGTAATTATTTGGGACCTCTCTGTCTTCCTTCCCCACCCCAGCTCCTCCTGGTGTGCGAGCTGCTACCTCTTTGCCTTTGTAGCCTTTCTGTGCGTGGTGGCTGCGACTTTTGTCTGCTCTGGTTAAAGAAGGAGAAATAAAAGGGACAGAAAAAAGCTAATATGTGATGTCCCTGTGTGAGAAGAAAGCATTCAGCTCCTGCAGCCTTGCTTCAAATGGGAACCCTGAGAAGAAGAGAGAAGGCAACCTGTGGCTTGCTCGAGAGCAGCTTGGGCTATGCACTCCCAGCTACCAGAGTGGAGGATGCCATCCTGGTACCATTCTGTTCATGCTCTTCACACAGCCATGCTGTGGGCAGGGAAGGTGCTGCTTAGCAGGGTTAGGGACTGCTTTCCCTCCTCAATAGCTGCCTTAATGTTATATGCATTTAATTATATCCTAGTAAGGACTTTTTTGTCCTACAGCAGGTGGACGGTAGAAGAATCAATAGGAGATGGAAGAGACTTCCAACAGGTTCAGCTAAAGCAGCTTACCTAGGAACATGTCCAGGTAGGTTTTGATGATGATGATGATGATGATGATGATGATGATGATGATGATGATGACAGAGCCACAGAAACACCCAGCTTGGCAAAACCCCTCGGGATCACCAAGTCCAACCTATAACCCTGCTCTACAAGGCTCACCTTAAACTATATCCCTAAGCACCACATCCAGACGACTCTTAAATGCATCCAGGGCCGGGAAGTCTCCAGAGAGGAAGACTCCACAAGCTCTCTGTGCAGCTTGCTGTAGTGCTCTACAGCTCTCAAAGTAAAGGAGTTGCTCCTCATGCCTGGGTGGAAGTTGCTGTGTTGAAGTTTGTGCCTATCATCTCTTGCCCTGCCACAGCATCAGCCAGGTTGGAAGAGACCTCTAGGGTCATTGAGTCTCACCTGTCACCTTCTAGTTAACTGAGCCATGGCACTGAGTGCCTCATCCAGTCCCCTTTTAGACACCTAAGGAGGGTGCACTGAGTACCACTGCAAACAGACTGCTCCATCCTCCTGCTCAGGGGCGTTGCTGCCACACAATTATGGTCTGGGCAGGGAATGTGCTGCTTAGCAGGATGAGGGAGTGCTTCCCCCCCCTCAGCAGTGCAGTTTGGTTATCACAGAATCCTAGAGTGGCTCAGGTTGGAAGGGACCTCAGAGCTCATCCACTCTGACCTCCCCAGCATGGGCAGGGACACCTCTCAGACTCAGCTGCTCACAGCCTCATCCAGCCTGGCCTTGGTCACCCCCAACCTCCCTAACAGTGGGGTAGGGATTTGCCTCTCCTCACATGCAACAAGTGACAGAACAGGAGCAAATGGCTTCAAGTGAGGCCAGGGGAGGTTCAGGTTGGCTATTAAGAAGAATGTCTTCATGGAAAGGGCTCTCAGCCCCTGGCACAGGCTGCCCAGGGAGGAAGTCACCATCACTGGAGGCATTTAAAAGCCCCCTGGATGTGGTGCTGAGGGCTGTGGTTTGGTGGCTGAACAGCAGTGGTGTGGTCACAAGCTCTGGGTGAGCAGTTGGACTTGAGTGGTCTCAGAGGTCTCTTCCTGCTTCAACAGTTGCATGATCCTGTGAAATGTAAGTAGGGGAATTTACACCCTCCCAGCTTTGCCCAGTAGATAATCTGCATGTCTTGGGCAATGTATCTTGCAGCCTTGTTTTATAGTGGTGTGGAAATTGGATCCCTGTTCTCAGGCCCAGGGTTTGGTTAATTTACTTCTTCAGAGTCAGGCAGGAGGGCATTCATTTGACAGAGTGGTCCTTGGGTTCCTTGTTTCTGCTTCAGTGGATGGAATATATAGGAGCAGAGATAGCTTTGTCCTTACCTGCAGTGTGCCAATATCCAGAGGTCAGGTGTAGAGGCTGGAATGTCTCTGAGTCAGATTCTGTGGGAGCAGGACAGAAAGGAAATGAGGAGTGCCTTGGCCTTGCTCACAGCCATGTGGATTCCCCTCTGATTTAAGCCCAGGGAAGGGGGGGTTTAATGAACCCTGCCCTGATGTAAAACCTCTCCCAGCATGGCCTTCATTTCCAAAGGGGCTGCTCTGTGCAGGCAGAAGCTGCCTGCCAAGGTGAGGCTTGAGAGCCCTGCTCGAGATGGAAAGCCAAAGAAGGTGCCAAGGGAAGGGATGAGATGAGACTGCCAGCTGGGTTTTAGTGGGGCAGAGTGGGTGACAGAGGCTGCCTGTGCTATGACATTGCAGTGAAACCCTGCTCTGAGAGTTGCCAGTAAAGCACTAAAACATTTATTAGGCTCAATTATGCACATCTGAAAGCATTTTGTGGAGCTCTTGACTCAGCCGTGGCTGTTAAATGAGCAGGAAGGAGGGCAGAGGCATTAAGTGCCTTCTCTGCTGCCCAAGCCTTCATCCCACCATTAGCTTTGCTAAACTGAAGTCTTCTGGGCTGAAAGCCTCCTCCCAGAGAATGGGTTCAGAGTTTGATGTGGTCACTTCAGAGGCTGCACAGGGTTGTGAGGCAGCAGCGTGGGTGGCAGTGAGCAGCAGGGTGAGGGAGGGGACTCTGCTCCTCTGCTGCTCTCCTGGGAGATCCCAGCTGGACTGCTGTGGCCAGCTCTGCTGCCCCCAGCACAGGGACACTCAGCTGCTGGAAAACAGGCCCAGGGGAGGCCAGGAAGATGATCAGAGGGCTGGAGAGCCTCCTCTATGGGAACAGAGTGAGAGAGTTGAGGTTGCTCAGCCTGGAGAAGAGAAGGCTCCTGGGAAACCTCAGAGCAGCCTGAAGGGGACATCTCTCTTCACTTGAGGAATTGCCCCTTCCAGCCTCCAAGGTTCTGGGGTTCTGTGACCACCTGTAGGCAGGGAGAAGAAGAATAAGACCTATTCCCCCCCCCCCCCCATCTTGCAGTCTGAAGCACAGCTCTGCCTTTGTTTCATTGAAGAGAAACCATAGCCTTGCTGCTTCTCTTCTGCAGATTACTCTGCCCAACTCAGTCTGAAAGTTCCTTAACTGCTCATAATTTGCTGGCATCTGCCAGTGGCCTGCTAAGGCACCACAACTGCCTCCTGTTTTCAGCCACTGATAGGATGCTCCAAAGCATCTTTTGGTTGGTTGTGGGCTTGTTTGTTATCCTAAGCCATTAGAATTTACCCTCCACTGCATTCTGCTTTAACTACTTCACTGTCTGTGCAAATGATGGTTCAGTGTGAAGCACACAGGCACCAAAAGGAGAGTCAGGGTGTTTGTCAGAGGCAAGTGCCCTCTCCTCAGCCTCCTCTGCTGCCTGGGCTGGTTCTGAAGGTTGGTTCTGAAGGTTGTTCTGAAGGTTCTGAAGCTGAGGTTGGTAACTGCAGCAATGAAAGAGGCTGTGTGAGCTGGAAATCAGTGTGGGGCACAGCAGCAGATGGCACAGAGGATGCTTTCCTGGGAGATGGTTTTGTCTTTTACCTCTTTAATGTACCTGTAATTATGTGTGCTAATTATAGCTAAAGCATTTCCCCCTTATGTGCACATGAGGCTGGCAGCTCAATGTGACCTCCAAGCCCAGAGTCCTTCCAGCACCTGAAGGGGGCTGCAAGAGGGATGGATAGGAGACTGTTTGCAGAGGCTGCAGTGATAGGACAAGGGACAATGACTTCAAACTAGAGCAGGGCAGATTGAGATTGGATGTGAGGAACAAGTTCTGCACCAGGAGGCTGCTGGAACACTGCAGCAGTTTTCCCAGGGAGGGGGTTGAGGCTCAGTCCCCATGGTAGGGGGGTTGGAACTGGATGATCCTTGTGGCCCCTTCCAACACTGACTGATTCTATGACTGCTTCTGTGAGATACTCAAGGTGAGGCTGGACAGGGCCCTGGGCAACCTGATCTACCTGAGGATGCTCCTGCTGACTGCAGAGGAGGTTGGACTGGATGAGCTTTGGAGGTCCCTTCCAACCCAGACCATTCTATGAATCATTAAGGCTGGAAACAGCCTCCAAGATCACAAGTCCAGCTGCAAAGCTAGCAGCACCCTGCCCACTAAACCATGTCCCAGGGTACCTTGGCTACACATCTTTGGCACACCTCCAGGCATGGTGAATCCCCCATCCCTCTGGGCAGCCTGTTCCAACCCCTGACCACTCTTGCAGAAAGGAATTTTCCAGTCATCTCCAACCTAAGCCTCCTCTGTTGCAATCTGAGGCCATTTCCTCTTCTCCTATCACTTGTTCCTAGGCAGAGGAGACCAAGTCCCACCTGGCTCCCACCTCCTTGCAGGTAGACCAGAGAGGTCTCCCCTCAGCCTCCTCTTCCCTGGGTAAGCTGCCTGGTGAGCCAAGCCTTGGAGCCTGGCTCGTGCAGCTTAGCTGGGCAGGGAATTTCACAGCTCCTGCTCCTCCTGGGATGAGCAGAGGGAGAACTCTGGGCCATGTCTGCCTGCCTAGCAGCTCCATCCCTCACTGTGCAGACAGGCACCAGGAGCTGAAAGGTTGGGTTTTTTCCCTTGAAAAGCATCTGAGAAGCAGCCCTGATGGCAGGCAAAGGAGGGAAGATATTTTTGTCTCTGGCTCAGGCAGGCAGCCCTGCCACAGAGCTGTGCTGTCTTGTGCAGCATAACAGAGGAAACCTGTGGCAGAGTGGGAAAATGGCTTTTGATATCTCAAGTCACAGCTCAGTGCCTTGCCAACAAGCTGCTTTTCCTCCACTGGAGGTGTGTGCTACAGGCTGGGGCCAGAGAGCCTGAGAGCAGCCAGGCAGAGAGGGAGCTGGGGGTGCTGGCAGAGAGGAGCTGCAGAGGAGGCAGCAGTGCCCAGGTGGGCAGCAGAGCCAATGGCATCCTGGGCTGGCTCAGGAGCAGTGTGGGCAGCAGGACAAGGGAGGTTCTTCTGCCCCTGTGCTCAGCACTGCTCAGGCCACCCCTGGAGTGCTGTGTCCAGTTCTGGGCTCCTCCATTGCAGAGAGATGCTGAGGTGCTGGAAGGTGTTTGGAGAAGGGCAGCAAGGCTGGGGAGGGGCCTGGAGCACAGCCCTGTGAGGAGAGGCTGAGGGAGCTGGGGGTGTGCAGCCTGCAGCAGAGGAGGCTCAGGGCAGAGCTCATTGCTGCCTGCAGCTGCCTGCAGGGAGGCTGTAGCCAGGTGGGGTTGGGCTCTGCTGTCAGGTAGCCAGCACCAGAAGAAGGGGACACAGCCTGAAGCTGTGCCAGGGCAGGTCTAGGCTGGATGTTGTTAGGAAGTTGTTGTCAGAGAGAGTGATTGGCACTGGAATGGGCTGCCCAGGGAGGTGGTGGAGTCTGTGTGGCTGGAGGTGTTGAAGAAAAGACTGGAGGGAGGGAGAGAGGGAGGAAGGAAGGGAAAGGAGAGAGGGAAGGGAAGGAGAGAGGGAGGAAGGAAGGGAAAGGAGGGAGGGAAGGGAGGGAGGAAGGAGGAGAAAGGAAGGAGGAGAAGGGAGGGAGAAAGGAGGGGAAGGGATGGAAAGAGGAAGGGAGCAAAGAAAGGAAGACATCCTCAATTCCAGCACAGGAAGGCAGTTAAGTACAGCATACAAATTACCTACAATCTATACCCAGAAGGAAGGATGAGAAAAAATATGCAAGAACCTTGCCCAGCCTGCTAGTGAGCCTGTGGGAGGTGGAAACTATCAATAGTGTCCCCAAAAAAGAGCTGATCTAAGCAATGATCTCCTGAACTCCTATCTCATGGCACTGAATTGATTGATTGATTTTTCTTTTCCTAGGGATCACAGTCAAATAACTGCACTTAGACACCACCCTGGTCTGGTGGAGGTGTCCCAGGCTGTGTAAGTATTCCTTTTGTTCTTAAGGTACTGTACTTTAGGACACATGTGATAGCTCTCCTAGGCTGCTGTGCCTCTGTTTCCCCCTCTCTGAGGTCTGTGCAGCAGCCAATAAATCTTCCCCAGGCTTTCATTTTTAAGCAGTCTTAGTAATTTCATTGGGATGAAACCAAATCAATTGCTCAAGCTGGAATTAAATGTCACTTGGGACAGTCATAATGTCTCTGGGCCACAGGGCTCCCTTGGAGGTTGGGCTGATCATAAAAGAGGTAAATGTTTCATCCAGATCCACTTAGGTGCCCCAAATTGTCTCATTTCAGATAGAGCAGTGAAATATTGGGGATTGTGCTTTGGTCTGGCAAGGAACAGCTGGAGGTGCTGGGAGGTGTCCAGAGAAGGGCCATGAGGATGATGTTAGGAAGAAGTTCTTTGCAGGGAGGGTGGTGAGACACTGGCACAGGCTGAGGGTGATGAGACACTGGCACAGGCTGAGGGTGGTGAGACACTGGCACAGGTTGAGGGTGGTGAGACACTGGCACAGGTTGCCCAGGGAGGTTGTGGAGCACAGAAGCACAGAATGGGATCAAAGATCCCATTCTGTGCTTCTGTGCTCCACAACCTCCCTGGAGGTGTTCAAGGCCAGGTTTAATGAGGTCTTGAGCAACCTGTTCTAGTGAGAGGTGTCCCTGCCTATGGCAGGGAGTTGGAACTGGCTGATCCTTGAGGTCTCTTCCAACCTAAACCATTCCATGAGTGTATGAGCAGAGGGCTGGAGCTGCTCTGCTGTGGGAACAGGCTGAGAGAGTTGGGGCTGTTCAGTCTGGAGAGGAGGAGGCTCCCAGGAGACCTTGGAGTGGCCTTGCAGTGTCTGAAGGGGGCTAAAAGAAAGCTGGGGAGGGACTTTTTTAGGGTGTTGGGCAGTGATAGGACTGAGGGGAATGGATCCAAGCTAGAGGAGGGCAGATTTAGGTTAGACTATTGGGTGCTAGGAAGAAGTCCTTTGGATGTGAGGAAGGAGTCCTTTGGATGTGAGGAAGAAGTCCTTTGGGTGTGAGTTTGGATGTGAGGAAGGAGTCCTTTGGATGTGAGGAAGAAGTCCTTTGGATGTTAGGAAGGAGTCCTTTGGATGTGAGTTTGGATGTGAGGAAGGAGTCCATTGGATGTGAGGAAGGAGTCCTTTGGATGTGAGTTTGGATGTGAGGAAGGAGTCCTTTGGATGTGAGTTTGGATGTGAGGAAGGAGTCCTTTGGATGTGAGGAAGAAGTCCTTTGGATGTTAGAAAGTCCTTTGGGTGTGAGTAAGGAGTCCTTTGGATGTGAGGAAGAAGTCCTTTGGATGTTAGAAAGTCCCTTGGATGTGAGGAAGAAGTCCTTTGGATGTTAGAAAGTCCCTTGGATGTGAGGAAGAAGTCCTTTGGATGTTAGAAAGTCCCTTGGATGTGAGGAAGAAGTCCTTTGGATGTTAGAAAGTCCCTTGGATGTGAGGAAGAAGTCTTTTGGATGTTAGAAAGTCCCTTGGATGTGAGGAAGAAGTCCTTTGGATGTTAGGAAGTCCTTTGGATGTGAGTTTGGATGTGAGGAAGGAGTCCATTGGATGTGAGGAAGAAGTCTTTTGGATGTGTGGGAGGAGTCCTTTGGATGTTAGGAAGTCCCTTGGATGTGAGGAAGAAGTCGTTTGGGTGTTAGGAAGAAGTTGTTCAGCAGGAGGGTGGTGGAAGCCTGGCAGGGGTTGCCCAGGGAGGTGGTGGAAGCCTCATCCCTGTCAGTTTTTAAGGCCAGGCTGGATGTGGCTCTGCACAGCCTGCTCCAGTGTGAGGTGTCCCTGCCCATGGCAGGGGTTGGAGCTGGCTGATCCTTGTGGTCCCTTCCAACACTGACAGTTCTGTGCTTCAGTAATTTTGCTTTGATCAGAACCTGATCCCAGCTTTCTTGTGGCCTCCTTCAGGTCCTGGAAGACCACTGAAGGTCTCCCCAGCACTTTCCCTCCTCCAGGCTGACCAGCCCTGGCTCTGCAGCTATTAATCTGAGCAGAGTTGCAGTCTTTCAGACTTGTTGATTCATAGATCAGGAGCAGGGCTGCCATGTAGAGGTTTATGACTAAAGGCAGGATAGGTTAATTACAAAGCAATGGGCTGAAGCCTGAGAAGCCTGCTGTTGTGATTTAAGACTCGTGTAATGGTGATTAATTAGCAGCCAGGCTGGCTGGACAGCAGGTAAAAGGGGGCAGTGCTGGGGGAACAACGAAGGGGATGATTTACTGTGGCTGTGCAGCATTCTCTCTTGCTCCTCTGAAGTGCCCCCCACAGCCCCTGAGAACTCCTGCATTTATGCTAAGTAAACAGACCATCATTTCTCTTCCCCCTTGATGTCTATGGGATGTTTTCCAAGGTGTTCTGAGCTGGCTCCTGGAACTTGTTATTGAACCAAGGTGTGAAAAGACCAAGCTTAATAAGTCTCAGCCTGCACACAGGACTGTTCTGCCTCAGCCAGCTCTAATGAGAACAGATGTCTAAGTGAAGCCTGCTGACTTACAGAGCTGCCTTTACCTTTCAAGGGCTTGCCTGCAGGACCATGTTTCATGTGCCACAGCCTCTGTGCCATCAGCTCCTGCAAAAATTGTCTTCTGATTGGGGATAAATCCTCATTTTCAGGCTAAGAGAGGACTCTGCTGCTGAGTGATGATGTTCAAATGGCTTTGCTCTTCTCCAGGAGCTTCCATCCAAAATGGTTTTCCTCTGCTTGGATGAGCCCATGGGAGCTGAAGATCAGGCTTTGGTTTTACCAGGCTAAATGCTACGTGGCACAGGTACTTCCTCCCTTCCCCTCTCCCTTCCCCTTTCTTCTGTCTCCTTCTCCTTCCTCTCCCTCTGCTTCTCCTTCCTCTCCCTCTGCTTCTCCTCCCTTTCCTTCTCCTTCCTCTCTCTCTCCTTTTCCTTCCTTTCTCTCTCCTTTTCCTTCCTTTCTCTCTCCTTATCCTTCCTCTCCCTCTCCTTCTCCTTCCCCTCCCTCTCCTGTATGGTCCTGCTCTGGCAGGGGGGTTGGACTGGATGATCTCTTTGGGTCCTTTCCAACCCCTGACATCTGTGATCCTCCTTCTCTGGAGCCTTTCAAGGCCTGTCTGGATGTGTTCTTGTGTGCCCTGAGCTAGATTGTGTGCTCCTGCTCTGGCAGGGGGTTCAGACTCAATGATCTCTTTGGGTCCCTTCCAACCCCTGACATTTGTGATCCTCCTTCTCTGGAGACTTTCAAACCTTAGCTGGACACATTCCTATGCAGCCTGCTCTAGGTGACCCTGCTCTAGCAGAGGGGTTGGGCTGGTCCCCTCCAACCCCCAGCACTCTCTGATTCTGTTTGCTGCATGCTCCAAGCTACCAGTGCAGACACAGCAGCTCATGTGCTGCATTCAGCTGTAGTGATGCAGATCTGGCACCACCTTTGCAACCCACACAGTCACAACGGTCTGACATCAGTGTCCCTGCAGAGTTTGGTCAAGCTGACCCCACTGGCAGGGCAGAGACTGGTCACAGTGCCTGTCCCTTTTCAGTTACATTCTACAGCATTTGGAATGCCCTTGGATAAGTGCTGGGGGGAAAAGTGAAGTGTATTAGCAGTTATTGGTGTGCACACTTCCAGACACAGAGGGAGATGCCAAAGCAAAAGGCAGAGGGAGATGCCAAAGCAAAAGGCAGAGGGAGATGCCAAAGCAAAAGGCAGAGGGAGATGCCAAAGCAAAAAGTAGAGATGCCAAACCAAAAGATAGAGATGTGAAAACCAAAAGGCAGGGGGAGATGCCAAAGCAAGAGGCAGGGGGAGATGCCAAACCAAAAGGCAGAGGGAGATGCCAAAGCAAGAGGCAGGGGGAGATGCCAAACCAAAAGGCAGGGGGAGATGCCAAACCAAAAGGCAGAGGGAGCTGGAAGCAATCTGAGCCCATGGGAGCTCCAAAGTTAGCATTAACAAGGCCCAGTGTCCATTTTTGTGCTGCTCCTGTTCCTCACACAGTCTCCCAGTGCCTGTGTAGCTCTCTCTCTTAATCCAGACACTTAGACACTTGCCTCATTGGAAGGTAAATAGTCTTACCCATCTCTGGGGGACTGTCTCACTGCTTGGGCTGAGGTGTGTGAGAAGGAGGAAGGCTGAAGATTAGAGTCTGTCAAAGAGGATTTATGCCAACTGCAAGAGCAAAATACTTTCTCTTCAGCTGCCAGAGGAAGTCCCTTGCTGTACAAAAACTTAGAGGGCCAAGGAAGGAAAGAGCAATATGAAGTGATTCAGAAAAAAAATCTGTTTGCATTCTGGTCTTCACTCCTCCCAAAATGAGTTTGCTGAGGCTTAAGAAAATTAAATGGAACAATCAGCAGGAAAGTAAGCCAAAAAAAGAGGTTCAATATTTAGTGAGTTAATGGATTCAATTCAGCAGGGTCTTATGACTTTCAGCACATGCCCTAGGGAAAAGGAATTAGGACAAACCATTTTTATCCCTTTGGGCTCAGAAATGTACCTACCCTCCACTGAAGGACTGGAAAAGGGAGCCTTTAAAAGAGGGGAAGAGGGCATGGGAGGCAGGGGGGTGGGCATGGAGGAGGAAGCGTCCAGAGAATTACAGAGCAGTTGACTTCAATTCCCAGAAAGCTTCTGGAACAAACTCTTAAACAATCAGCTGGAAAGCAGCAGGAGGCAGTGAGATGATAAAAGACAGCCCACTTGAGCGTGTTAAGAACTGATGATGTCAAACCAACCTCATGTCCTTGTCTGCCAAGACAATTGGCATAATGGATTAAAGGCAAGCGGTGGACGCAATGTGTCTTGCTTTAGCAAGGACTCAGGAGCTGTCTTGAGACACATTCTTCTAAAGAGCCTGAAGAAATATTACCTGGATCAATTGTCCTGAGGCTGTAAATACAAATATCAGCAAGTCCTGCACAAACCACTTCAAAGGGAGATGCAGCAGCAGCAGCAGCAGTGCCAAAGGCAGCAGGCGTGAGATGTGCGCTTGAGGCTCAGCCGCAAGGGCAGGGCTGGGCAGCAGATGTGGCTGCAGTCACCCAGGCAGCTTTAAGAGAGGGAGAGAAAGGGGGATGGAAGTGAAGTGTGGTAACAGCAAATGGAGCAACTCAGCATGATCCTGATTTAAGTACTTAATAGAATCAGGCAGGTGGGCAGAGAGCTCCAGGCTCACCCAGCCCAACCTAGCACCCAGCCCTATCCACTCAAGCAGACCATGGCACGGAGTGCCCCAGCCACTCCTTTCTTGAACACCTCCTGGGGACAGCAAATCCACCACCTCCCTGGGCAGGAGCAGGGCAGGCAGGGAGCAGCAAGTTCTGCACCATGAGGTGAGGGTAGTGGAACACTGCAGCATGTTGGCCAGGGAGGTGGTTGAGGCCTCATCCCTGGACATATTCAAGGTGAGGCTAGACAGGGCTCTGAGCATCCTGATCTAGCTGAGGAAACCTCTGCTAACAGCAGAAGGGGTTGGACTAGATGAGCTAGAGAGGAAGAGGGAGAGAGGAAGAGGGGAAGAGATAGAGAGGAAGAGAGAGAGAGGGAGAGAGGAAGAGAGAAAGAGGAAGAGAGAGAGAGGGAGAGAGGAAGAGAGAAAGAGGAAGAGAGAGAGGGAGAGAGGAAGAGAGAGAGAAAGAGGGAGAGAGGGAGAGGGGAAGAGATAGGAAGAGGGAGAGAGGAAGAGAGAGAGAAAGAGGGAGAGAGGGAGAGGGGAAGAGATAGGAAGAGGGAGAGAGGAAGAGAGAAAGAGGGAGAGAGGGAGAGGGGAAGAGATAGGAAGAGGGAGAGAGGAAGAGAGAAAGAGGGAGAGAGGGAGAGGGGAAGAGATAGAGAGGAAGAGAGAGAAAGAGGAAGAGAAGAGAGAGAGGAAGAGAGTTTTCCCTGTTGTTTAAAGCTGCAGGAGGATCCCACCCTCCCAGTGCAGACTCTGCTAACTCCCTCAGGCACTGGAAATACTTGGCACACCCTCTTGGCTCAGCCAATCCTCCCGGGAGGAGTCGGACATCCATCTGAGACTGGCACAACTTCTTCTTGGCATAAGTACAGCTGCCACCACTGCCCATGGAGAGGCCTGACCAGAAGATTCATCCTTTAGAACACTCAAAGTCTACATAATTAGGAGTAATGGAACCCAATTAAGGGGGGGAAAAAGTCAAGGGACCAGCAAATATCCCTGATGCTGACACCTACTTGGCTGAGGAGTGGCACCCGAAGGGAAGTGCTGTGCAGTCCATCTCTTGTCCAGCTCACTTTTAAGTGCCCAGAGCCTCCATGAATGTTCAACACAAAGCAACCCTTGTGTTGACAGAGTGTGACTTACAGCCTGGCTCCATCCAGCTCCTGTTTTGCATTCATATTTCTTGAACTCAAAAAAAAAACCCTAGGAGAGATTTCCCCATAAAGCATCCAAGCAACTATTTATCTTCACATACACGAGTCTGCAGTCAGGAACAAACACCTGCAGCAGTGTGGGGCCTTGAGTCACTGATGTATTGATGGCTCCTCCAGATGTCAGCTGCACTCAAAGGTGCAGATTTCCACCGGAGGCTGCAGCCAGCACTTCCAAATGACCAGCTCTGGTAGCCAGGGAATCAGTCAGGGTTGGAAGGGACCACAAGGATCAGCCAGTTCCAACTCCCCTACCATGGGCACTACACCCAGCTTGCTCAAAGCCTCACATCCAGCCTGGCCTCAAACACTTCCAGGGATGAGGCTTCCACCACCTCCTTGAGCAACCCATTCCAGGCTCTCACCACCCTCATGCTGAACAACTTCTTCCTAACATCCAGTCTGAATCTCCCCATTTCCAGCTTTGTGCCATTCCCCCCAGTCCTGTCACTACCTGATAACCCAGAAAGTTCCTCCTCAGCTTTCTTGTAGCCTCCTTTGGATACTGCAAGGCCACAAGAAGGTCACCTGGGAGCCTCCTCTTCTGCAGACTGAACAGCCCCCAACTCTTTCAGTCTGTCATCATAGCAGAGGTGCTCCCTGGATGTGTTCAGGACCAGGTTGGATGAGGCCTTGAGCAACATTCTTTGAAGGGAGGGTGGTGAGACACTGGCACAGGTTGCCCAGGGAGGTTGGGGAGCACAGAATGTGATCTTTGATCTTTGATCACATTCTGTGCTTCTGTGCTCCCCAGCCTCCCTGGAGGTGTTGAAGACCAGGTTGGGTGAGGCCTTGAGCAACCTGGGCTGGTGGGAGATGTCCCTGCCCATGGCAGGGAGGCTTGAACCAGATGAGCTTTTAAGGTCCCTTCCAGCCCAAGCCCTTCTATGAATCTATGGTTCACAGATAACAAAGTGAATCTTACTCATGCTGCTGATCTTGAGGAGAAGACCACCTTAGCAGTTGCTCTGCTGGTTAATCCATCCTGGATCTGCTCAATGGTGGATGCTCCATCTGGCTTTGCCTCTTTGCTTCCCTTTGCTGTCATGTCCTGGGCACCCCAGGTGAATGCCACAGCCCATTTGTTCCCTCCCCTGACTGCTGTCTGCTGCCAGACTACGGCCACGATGCTTCTGCCCGTGATTAATGCTTTCTGCTGTGCCTGCATGGCTGGAGCCATCTGTCCCATCTGGGTGGAGGTGAGCAGACCTTCTAAAGCCATCCTTTGTTGCTTCCTGAAGGTGTCCTGTGCCAGTGCCATGCGTGTGCCATCAGCAGCGAGCAGCTCGCCGGTGCGGTGCGTGGCGGTGAGGTGCACCTGTTCAGGAACCTGTTAGCAGTGAAGGTCCTACAGGCTTCTCATGGTGGTAAGTCAAGCTCAATGCCCTCATCTCCACCTACGAGGCTGTTGGTCTGAGCCCAGAGGATTTGCAGGCATGGCAGCATTGTGTAGCAGGACTCGGTGCAGTGGTCCCACAGCTTGCAGCCAAGAAGCTGGCAGAGGGGTGGAAAATAGATGCAGTAAAGTGCCAGCGTGCCCCAGATGGCAGATTGCAAGACACAAGCATGAGTACATGCTCTGACATGCATAAATATCAGCCCCTGCAGGGAAAGTGCTCACTGCTTTGCTGTGAGTAAGGATAGCCTGAAAGACCTCCAACCTCTCTCTGTACAAACTGCAACACAGAAGGTTTCACCTCAACACGAGGAGAATCTTCTTTACAGTGAGGGTGATGGAGGCTGCCCAGAGAGGTTGTGGAGTTTCCTCCTCTGGAGACTTTCAAAACCCCCCTGGATGTGTTCCTGTATGGACTACCCTAGGGGACTCTGCCTTGGCAGACAGGTTGGACTGGCTGATCTCTGGAATCATAGAATCAAGCAGGTTGGAAGCTGTAAGAGAGCAATGACATCTCCTCTCAGCCTCCTTTACTCCAGACTAAACCCCCTCACTTCCCTCAGCTGCTCCTTCCCAGCCCTGTTCTCCAGACCCTTCCCCAGCTTTGTTGCTCTTCTCTGGACCCATACTCTGCTTGTATTCCTCTTTGCTTTTTCCTTCTCCTTGCTGAGGTACTAAGAGGGGAGAGTTGTGTGGCCTGCAGAGGGTGAGGCTGTCTTGCCTCAGGCAGCCTCCTTTGAAGCAGAGTTGTAGCAGCCACAGAGGTTTCGTTTCCTGTGTTCTCTTTTTTTTTGGTGAGATTTTTATCCTGTGTTTCTCATGCCCTGAACACAGTTTATTACTGTTAAAGAAGAGGATCCATTTCCCTCCAAGAGTTCCAAGTGCCAGATACTTCTGGACAGAAGCTTTGCCACCTCCTGCCTCTTCAGCTGTGTGGTTGTGCAAGGATGCAGTGGTCAGTGGGGGTTACAGGGAAGCCTTTTCCAGCTGCCAGTGGCCAGCTGAAAGTTCCAGGAGTTCCAAGTGCCAAATCCTTCTGGACAGAAGCTTTGTCACCTCCTGCCTCTTCAGCTGTGTGGTTGTGCAAGGATGCAGTGGTAAAAGGGGTTTACAGGGCAGCTTCTTCTAGCTGCCAATGGCTAATTCACTGGGACATGCTCTTAAGTCTATTGGATTTTGCTCAGTCTCTTACCTGGGCACTAGTCTCCACTTCAATTAATTACTGACCGTTCCTTGCAGTATCTCTTACCCAATTAGATTAATCACCTGCTCTTTCTTCAAAGCTCAGCTTGGCTTTCTGCAGCAATCAAGAGCTACTTCCCTTAATCTCAGCCCTTTTGCGATGCTTAGCACATTCCTGCTCTCTCCCAGCCTCGCTGTGAAGCTGACCTGACTTCTCAGAAAAGAGTTCCCCTTTGCTTGGAAGGGAGTTCTGGAGCCCTGCCCCACTTTCATGCAGGCAGCACAATTCTCTAAGAGGTCCTTAAGAAATTAGCCCTCAGCTAAGGGAAGGGCTGCAGCAGCCTGGGCAGCAGCATCTTCCCCTGGCAGGCTTCCATTCGCTCTGAGCGATGGTCCTCTCCTCAGGCACTGATCCCACTGCCTTGATGCCTGCACTCTTCCCCTTTCCATGCCCTTTCCTTTGGCCTCCTGGGAGGGGTGTTTAAAAGCTGGTGGGATCTATGATGCTTTGCTTGGCTGTGCAGTCTTTTGCCAGGCAAATCCGAGGGCTGGTTGAGTATGGCAAAGGTTTTGTATCTGTCCTCCAGGCTGCCCTAGGAGACTGCAGCTTCAAAACAGAAATGGGTTTGGAAGGAACACAACAGCTCAGGAATTTCAGGTATTCATTTTACAGGAGTCAGAGAATTGTTTTGAGTGGAAAAGACCTCTAAGATTGTCATTATTATTGCTGCTGGAGGAGAAGCTCAAGAGGAGCCAGCAGTGTGCACTTGCAGCCCAGAGAGCCAAGCAGAGCCTGGGCTGCAGCAGCAGCAGTGTGGCCAGCAGGGCCAGGGAGGGGATTCTCCCCCTCTGCTGTGCTCTGCTGTAGACCCCACCTGGAGTCCTGCATCCAGCTCTGGAGCCCCTGGGACAAGAGGGATGTGGAGATGCTGGAGAGTGTCCAGAGCAGGGCCAGGAGGATGCTCAGAGGCTGCAGCAGCTCTGCTGTGAGCACAGACTGAAAGAGTTGGAGCTGTACAGGCTGGAGCAGAGGAGGCTCCCAGGTGACCTTCTTGTGGCCTTCCAGCATCTGAAGTGGGCTCCAAAAAAGCTGGGGAGGGACTTTTGAGGCTGTGAGGGAGTGGCAGGAGTGGGGGGAATGGAGCAAAGCAGGAGAGTGGTGAGAGGCTGGACATCCTTTCAGGTCCCTAAAGCCAACCTGTGTTTTTTAGATACCTAACTCTGTCATTTCATTTTCACCTGACTCCATCTAATGCCTTCTTCCTGTGCCTGAGAGCCTGTTTTTACACAGACCTACCTGCCAGGGGTTTATTCCAGCATACCTTAGTTGTCTGGCTTTCAGGAGAAGCCCTGGCCACTGGAGCTGCTCTTCATTTATCTGACAGCTGAGGTGCTGCTACCAACAAACAAATAATTTAAGGATTAAGCCAGAGTTTGGCTTCAGGAGCTGGTACTGCTGCAGTGCATCAAGTGTACATGCACCGTGGCATTTACATGCCCATTCCAAAGCAGAAAGGGCAAGGCAAATGTCCTGCTCTCATTCAGCTGGACAGGCTGCAGAGCTGTGCCCAGGCCAACCTCATGACATTCAACAAGGCCAAGTGTGAGCTCCTGCACCTGGGTGGGCACAGTGCAAAGCACAGCTCCAGGCTGGGTGGGGAATGGCTGAGAGCAGCCCTGAGGATACTGACCTGGGGGTCTGGGCTGATGCAAAGCTCAGCATGAGCCTGCAGTGTGAGTGGTGCTGATGGCCAAGGTGGGTGTCTACAGGAGTAGCATAGAATGGGCTGGGTTGGAAGGGACCTCCAAAGCTCATCCAGTCCAACCCCCCCTGCACTCAGTGGGGACAGCCTCCACTAGAGCAGCTTGCTCACAGCCATGTCCAGCCTCACTTCGAGTATCTTCAAGGATGGGGCCACAACCACCTCCCTGGGCAACCTGCTGCAGTGTTGCAGCAGCCTCCTGGTGCAGAACCTGTTCCTCACAGCCAATCTCAATCTGCTCTGCTCTGGTTTGAAGCCACTGCTCTCATCCTGTCCCTGCAGGCCTTTGCAAACAGTCCCTCTGCAGCCGTCTCGTAGCCCTCTTCAGGTCCTGGCAGGCTGCTGTTAGGTCCCCCTGTGAATCCATGGAGCTGGGCCATCAGTTCTGTCTTCTCTCCAGTCTCACTGCAAAAAGCCCTGCACCAGCCTATAGCCAGATCACCTCTGTCATGCTCTGTCCCCACCCCCCACAACCCCAAACAGCTTTCATCTGGGGATTTGAAAACCTCCAGACCTGTCATGCTTAGACAAGGGGAAAGATCACAGAATGGTTTAGGCTGGAAGGGACCTCAAAGCTCAGCCAGTTCTAACCTACTGCCACAGGCAGGGACACCTCCCACTAGAACAGGTTGCTCAAGGCCTCATCCAGCCTGGTCTCCAGGGATGGAGCAGCCACAGACTCTCTGAGCAACCTGTGCCAGTCTCTCACCACCCTCACTGCAAACAACCCTTTCCTAACATCCACTCTCAGTCTCCCCTCTGCCACTTCAAACCCATTCCTCCTCCTCCTGGCATTACCAGACCTTGTCAATAGTCCCTCCCCAGCCTCATGTAGCCCCCTCCAAATCCTGGAAGGCCACTCCAAGGTCTCCTGGAAGCCTTCTCTTCTCCAGGCTGCAGAGCCCCAACTCTCCCAGCCTGTGCTCACAGCAGAGCTGCTGCAGCCCTCTCAGCATCTTGGTGGCCTCCTCTGCACTGGCTCCAACACTTCCATGTGCTGCTTGTGCTGGGGGCTGCAGAACTGCACCCAGGACTGCAGGTGGGGTCTGAGGAGAGCAGAGCCAAGGGGCAGAATCCCCTCCCTTACCCTGCTGCCCACACTGCTCTTGCTGCAGCCCAGCACAGGGTTGCTGCCTGGGCTGCCCTCACACTGCAGGCTCCTGTTGAGCTTTTCCTCACCCCAGACCCCCAGGTCCTTTTCCTCAGTCAGATATTGAAGTCAAGCAGCACTTTCTGGAGCAAATGGCTTAAGCAAACTGTTTGCAACCATCTGAAGCACAGCACAGGAGGAGCAGAGAGCCCTGGCACTGCAGCTCTTAGATCAGGGCATGTGCAGTGAGCAGCACAGAAGCCTACTATAAACCCATGGATTTATGGGAGGAATATTCACCCTTTTATTAATGGTTCTTTAGAGGTTTCTCCCTTCTTCCATACATTTCCTTGCAGGAGCTGTCCCCTTGATCTATGAGCCCCAATAAAGAGACCTTGTTTGCATTGACATTTACAGGCTTGGAAGGAGACAAATGGAAGCTATCAAAATTAATGTATTGATAATGGTTATCTTTAGCCTCTCCTTCTGGTTCTGCTGTCCCATAACCCACAGATACAAATGGGCTTTGCTAATCTGAAGAAAAACAGACCTCAGATTTGCTTCCTGTAGCAGTGCTGCACTGTAAAACAGCAGTGGCTTGTACCAAAGGGCTCAGCTAGTGCCAGCTACTGCCAGGCTCTCAACCCTTGCCCAGGGAGGTTGTGGATGCCTCCTCCCTGGAGGAGTTCAGGGCCAGGTTGGATGAGGTCTTGAGCAACCTGGGCTTGTGGGAAGTGTCCCTGCCCATGGAAGAGCTTTTAAGTCTCTTCTAACCCAGCCCATGCTATGAATCTATGAATTTGCTGTATTCTAGAAGCACAGAATGGCTCAGGTTGGAAGGGACCCTTAGACATCATCTACTCCAACCTCTCTGCCATGAGCAAAGACACCTCTCAGCTAGACTCAACTCTTCAAGGATTCATCCAACCTGTTCTAGACAGCCTGATCTAGTATGAGGTGCTCCTGCCCATGGTAGGGGAGTGGGAACTGCCTGCTCCTTGTGGTCCCATCCAGCCCTGACTGATTCTATGATTCCTTTAATATCCCAAAGGAGGTGGCAAACATAAGTCACCAAGATTCAGTTTGTCTGAGGTGTGATGCCACAACATTCTCCAGATCAGCCAGCCCAACCTAGCACCCAGCCCTGCCCAACCAACCAGACCATGGCACTAAGTGCCCCAGCCAGGCTTGGCTGCAACACCTCCAGCCACACAGACTCCACCACCTCCCTGGGCAGCCCATTCCAATGCCAATCACTCTGCCAACAACTTCCTAACAACATCCAGCCTAGACCTGCCCTGGCACAGCTTGAGGCTGTGTCCCCTTCTTCTGTTGCTGGCTGCCTGGCAGCAGAGCCCAACCCCACCTGGCTACAGCCTCCCTGCAGGCAGCTGCAGGCAGCAATGAGCTCTGCCCTGAGCCTCCTCTGCTGCAGGCTGCACACCCCCAGCTCCCTCAGCCTCTCCTCACAGGGCTGTGCTCCAGGGGCACAAGAACCTCCCTTGTCCTGCTGCCCACACTGCTCCTGAGCCAGCCCAGGATGCCATTGGCTCTGCTGCCCACCTGGGCACTGCTGCCTCCTCTGCAGCTCCTCTCTGCCAGCACCCCCAGCTCCCTCTCTGCCTGGCTGCTCTCAGCCACTCTGGCCCCAGCCTGCAGTGCTGCTTGGGGTTGCTGTGGCCAAAGTGCAGAACCCTGCCCTTGGCCTTGTTCAGTCTCATCCCCTTGGCCTCTGCCCACCCATGCAGCCTGGCCAGGTCCCTCTGCAGGGCTCTGCTACCCTCCAACAGCTCCACAGCTGCTCCTAGCTTGGTGTCATCTGCAAACTCACTGATGCTGGACTCAATCCCCTGCTCCAGATCATCAATAGATTCTCACTGCCCAGCCTCTATTTTAGTCTCTTTCCCTGCCTAAGCAGCCTGGGGGTCATGTTCTCATCCTGCCTGCGAGCTCTTCAGCTACCAGGCTGCAGCATATTGTGGGCCCTTCCAACCCTGACTGATTCTCTGATGCTGTGATTCTGTGATTCTATGTTTGGTTCTGTACAGCAGAGACTAAAATAGTTTGGAAACTTTTGTCCTAGAAACACAGCAGCTGAAGATTTGAGACCTCCTCCTCTTCCCACCCCACATCTGTGCTGTAGAGGACAGATTTTTTTTGAGACCTGCTTTTGGTTCTAAGCAGATGATTTAGTCCTTCTGTTCCCAATTGTTTAACTGCACTTTGCACATAACTCATGCTCTGCTCTGCACTCATCATAATAATGAACCACAGTGATTTCTGGGGGGGAAGGGCCAAGATGCTTCAGAATTATTTTACCTTTAAAGCCTTCCGTGATGTAATGCAGCAAGAGAGAGTCAGAGATGGCTTTGGGTTGGAGGGGACCCTCAAAGGTCACCAATAAAGGCTGGAGAGCAGCCCTGAGCAGAGGGTCTTGGGGGTGCTGCTGGAGGAGAAGCTCAACAGGAGCCAGCAGTGTGCACTTGCAGCCCAGAGAGCCAAGCAGAGCCTGGGCTGCAGCAGCAGCAGTGTGGCCAGCAGGGCCAGGGAGGGGATTCTACCCTCTGCTGCACTTTGGTCCTTGATCACCTCCAGGAAGGGGTGTCACAAAAAACAGGTTAAAAAAGAGCAGGCTGGCTACAGAAAGCTGTTAATGGGCTTTAAACCTCTTTGCAGGAGCTACAAACAATTACTCTCCCTGTTACTAGTACCTACAGAATCACAGCTGTTAGAGCTGAAAGGGACCTCTGGAGATCATCCAGTCCAACCTCCCTGCCAGAGCAGGACCACACAATCCAGCTCAGGGCACACAGCAACATATCCAGACAGGGATGGAAAGGCTCCAGAGGAGACTCCACAACCTCTCTGGGCAGCCTGTGCCAGGGCTCTGGGACCCTTAAAGTTCTTCCTCATGTTGAGCTGGAAGCTCCTGTGCTGCAGTTTCCATCCACTGCCCTTGTCCTGTGCCAGGGCACAAGTGAGCAGAGCCTGTCCCTGTCCCTTTTCTCCTGCCCACTGGAATGGGCTGCCCAGGGAGGTGGTGGAGTCTCCATCCCAGGAGGTGTTGAAAAGGAGATTGGATGAGGCACTTAGTGCCAGGGTTTAGTTAATGAGAAGGTGCTGGGTGATAGGTTGGACTGGATGATCCCAAAGGACTTTCCCAACCTGGTCAGTTCTGTGTTTCTGTGTGATCCCTGACCCCAGCCCTCAGATACTGACAGACATTGCTCAGGTCCCCTCTCAGCCTTCTCCTCTGCACACCAACCAGCCCCAGGGCTCTCAGCCTCTCCTCCTCAGGCAGTGCTCAGCATCCTTGCAGCCCTCCCTTGGGCTCTCTCCAGCAGATCCCTGTCCCTCTTGAGCTGGGGATCCCAGCACTGGCTGCAATATTCCAGGCAGGGCCTGTTGCATCCAAAGAAATCCTCAACAGATGTTGGGTTTTGGAAGAGAACTTTTTAAACACACAAAGGCTGGGGCCAGAGTGGCTGAGAGCAGCCAGGCAGAGAGGGAGCTGGGGGTGCTGGGAGAGAGGAGCTGAAGAGGAGGCAGCAGTGCCCAGGTGGGCAGCAGAGCCAATGGCATCCTGGGCTGGCTCAGGAGCAGTGTGGGCAGCAGGACAAGGGAGGTTCTTGTGCCCCTGTGCTCAGCACTGCTCAGGCCACCCCTTGAGAGCTGTGTCCAGTGCTGGGCTCCTGAATTGCAGAGAGATGCTGAGGTGCTGGAAGGTGTTTGGAGAAGGGCAGCAAGGCTGGGGAGGGGCCTGGAGCAGAGCCCTGTGAGGAGAGGCTGAGGGAGCTGGGGGGGTGCAGCCTGCAGCAGAGGAGGCTCAGGGCAGAGCTCATTGCTGCCTGCAGCTGCCTGCAGGGAGGCTGTAGCCAGGTGGGGTTGGGCTCTGCTGCCAGGCAGCCAGCAACAGAACAAGGGGACACAGCCTCAAGCTGTGCCAGGGCAGGTCTAGGCTGGATGTTGTTAGGAAGTTGTTGTCAGAGAGAGTGATTGGCATTGGAATGGGCTGCCCAGGGAGGTGGTGGAGTCTGTGTGGCTGGAGGTGTTGAAGCCAAGCCTGGCTGGGGCACTTAGTGCCATGGTCTGGTTAGTTGGGCAGGGCTGGGTGCTAGGTTGTGCTGGCTGAGCTTGGAGCTCTCTTCCAACCTGCCTGATTCTATGAGTGTATGAAATTTCAGCTCCCCAGACAGAGGACCTCCCCCCCAGCAAGGCACTGCACAGGAGCTTTGTAGACAAAGGTTTTATTTACACCATCCAACATTTTAAATATTTTATACACAGCTGCAGCAGGGGAGGCTCCTCTGAGCCCTCCAGAGAAAACTGCAATAATAAAGATGTGAAATATATTATTCATATAAAAGTGAGATTATTACTTTATTGCATTTAAAGCAATGAAGAATGTAGCTCAACAGACATTCATTTTAATGACAAAAACTTTGCTTCTTTTTGTTCTCCCCTCTCTGTTTTATTTTTGTAACCTTTTTTTTTTGAAACCTTTTTTTAACCTTTTTTTTTGTAACCTTTTTTTAACCTTTTTTTTTGTAACCTTTTTTTAACCTTTTTTTTTTTGTAACCTTTTTTCTTTGCATTATCTTTTTTTTTTTAAACTCTTTTTTTGTTTGTTTTATATTATAAAGTAGAAAGTGTAGTAATGGCCAAACAGACTGTTATAAACCTTTAAAAACTGCATAAATATATACAATTTATTTTATTATTTTTTTTTTGTGCTCCATGGTGAAGTTTTTTGTTTGGAAAAAAACTAAACCAAATGAAGCTGGGCTTGGTTTTTTAATTTTTTTATCAGCATTGTTTGTTTCTCTTTTTTTTTCTTCTCTCTTTTCCATTTTCTTTTCCTTTTTTCTTTCTCTTTCCCTTCTTTTCTTTTTCTTTTTCTCCTTTCTTTTCCTTCTTCTCCTTTTTCTCTTCCCTTTTCCTTTTTTCTTTTCCTTCTTTTCTTTTCCCTTTTTTCTTTTTTCCTTCTTTTCTTTTCCCTTTTTTCTTTTTTTCTTCTCTTTTTTCCCTTTTCATTTTTTCTTTTTCTTTCCCTTTTCCTTCTTCTCATTTTTTTCTTTCCCCTCTTTTCCTTTTTCTCTTTTCCTTTATTTTCTTTTCCTTTTTCTCTTTTCTTGTCCTTTTTCCTTTCTTTTCTTTTAATATTTCTCTTTTCTTTTCCCTTTTCATTTTTCTTTTCCCTTTTCCTCCCCGATTTTTCTTTTCTCCTTTTGTTTCTTTTCATTTTCCTCTTTTCTCTTTTCTTTCTCTTTTCTCTTTTCTTTTCTCTTTTCTCTTTTCTCTTTTCTCTTTTCTCTTTTCTCTTTTCTCTTCTTTTCTCTTTTCTTTTCTTTTCTTTTCTTTTCTTTTCTTTTCTTTTCTTTTCTTTTCTTTTCTTTTCTTTTCTTTTCTTTTCTTTTCTTTTCTTTTCTTTTCTTTTCTTTTCTCTTTTCTTTTCTTTTCTTTTCTTTTCTTTTCTTTTCTTTTCTTTTCTTTTCTTTTCTTTTCTTTTCTTTTCTTTTCTTTTCTTTTCTTTTCTTTTCTTTTCTCCTTTTCTTTTCTTTTCTTTTCTCCTTTTCTTTTTTTCTTTTCCTGTTTTCTTTCCCTTTTTTCCTTTTTTTTTCCTTTCCCTTTTTGTTTTATTTTCCTTTTTCTCTTTTCTTTTTTTCCCTTTTTACTTCCTCATTTTTTTTCTCTTCTCTTTTCCTTTTCTTTTTTCTCTTTTCTTCTCTTTTCTCTTTTCTTTTCCCATTTCTTTTCTTGTTCTTTTCCATTTTTTCTTTTCCCATTTATTTTTTTCCATTTTTCCTTTTTCTTTTCCCATTTCTTTTCTTGTTCTTCTCCATTTTTTCTTTACCCATTTCTTTTTCTTTTCCCTTTTTCCTTTTTCTTTCTTTTCCCTTTTCTTTTCCTTCACAAATTTGTTTCTTGAGGATTTTTTTGTTATGTTTTGTGGGGTAGGGTTTTTTTTGTTGTTCTTATTTTTTTTTTTTTGAGCTAGAAAGGTTCTGTTTGTTTCTTTTTTTAACCTTACAAATCCATTCCACGGGTACTTACAACACACGATGGCAAAGAATTGTACACCTGCTTCTCCACCAGCTGCCACCGGTGGGACACTGAACTGTTATGAAAAGAAAAAAAGAACCAAAAAAACAGAAAAAAAAAGAAAGAGGAAAAAAAAAAAAAGAAAAGAAACACATCCCCACCCCCCCTCAAAAATAAAATCAACCCCCCCCCACCCCCACCTCACTGACATTTTGGCACAGGAAGAGCCTGACCTCTGAGCAGTCCCAGTGTCCAGCCAGGAGAGGCAGGAATTGCCCAAGTCTCTTCAGTTTTTAACTGTCAGTGCAATGAAGTTCATTTCCTTTTGTTTGCTTTTGCCTTTTTTTGCTCATTCTTCCCTACTGTTGTTAAACTTCTGTTTGGAAGTCTCCCTCTTGCACGTCTAAAGGCAAGTTCAGACACTTCTCCCACTCTGCTGGTCTGAGTTCTAAAGCATCTTTCGCCTCTGTGTCTAAGACGTTTATCGTTGTGTAGTGTTGGTAGTCGCCTGGGCTCTTGAAAGTGTCCCATGGAGCTTTGCTTGACGCTGAGGTCTCCTGCAGGCCAGAGAAAGAAGAGTTAAGACCAGGGACGGCCTCGAGGAGACCTTGTAGTAGCCTTCCAGTAGCTGAAGAGGGACTACAAGGAGGCTGCGGCTGGACTACAAGTAATGACAGGGTGAGGAGGAATGGGTTTAAACTGGCAGAGGGGAGGTTGGAACTGGATGTGGATGGTTGGACTGGATGATCTGAAAGGTCTTTTCCAACCAAACCAGTTTGATGATTCTCTATTCCTACAGGGACACTGTCCTTTGAGGAGAACTTAATCTGGAAGAGGGGAATAGAATAGAAATAGAAGAATGGAATAGAATAGAAACAGAATAGAATAGAAATAGAAGAATGGAATAGAATAGAAACAGAATAGAATAGAAATAGAAGAATGGAATGGAATAGGAATAGAAAGAGAATAGGATAGAAAATAAATAGAAGAATGGGATAGAATGGAAATAGAATAGAAATAGATTAGGATAGAATGGAATCTGAATAGAAATAGAATGGAATGGAATGGAATGGAATGGAATGGAATAGAATAGAATAGAATAGAATAGAATAGAATAGAATAGAATAGAATAGAATAGAATAGAATATAAATAGAAGAATGGAATAGAATAGAAGATTAGAATGGAATTGGAATAGAAATAGAATGGAATGGAATAGGATAGAAAATAAATAGAAGAATGGGATAGAATAGAAATAGAAACTGATCAGAATTGAATAGAAATAGAAGAAGATAATGAAGAGGAATAGAAATAGAATAAAGTGGAATAGAATAGAATAGAATAGAATAGAATAGAATAGAATAGAAAAGAAATAGAAGAATGGGATAGAAATAGAATAGAAATAATTAGAAGAAAATGGAATTTGAATAGAATCAGAATGGAATGGAATAGAATAGAACAGAAAATAAATAGAAGAATGGGATAGAATAGAAATAGAATAGAAATAGATTAGAATAGAAATAGAAGAATAGAATGGAATAGGAATAGAATAGAATGGAATGGAATAGAATAGAATAGAAAATAAATAGAAGAATGGGATAGAATAGAAATAGATTAGAATAGAAATAGAAGAATAGAATGGAATAGGAAAAGAATGGAATGGAATGGAATGGAATGGAATGGAATGGAATGGAATAGAAAATAAATAGAAGAATGAGATAGAATAGAATGGAATAGGAGTAGAAATAGAATTGAATGGAATGGAATAGAATAGAAACAGAAGAATAGAACAGAAATAGAATAAAACCAGAATAGAAATAGAATAAAACCAGAATAGAAATGGAAGAACAGAATAGAATTAGACTCAACCAGGTTGGAAGAGACCTCCAAGGTCATCCAAGTCCAGTCTATCACCCAGCCCTATCCAACCAACTAGATTTAAATTGTCTGTTAGGAAGAAGTTTGCAGTGAGGGTGGTGAGACACTGGCACAGGTGGATGCTGCCTTCTTAAAGATCATCTAGTTCCATCCTTCCTTCTTAAACATCACCTGGCTCCAGCTCCACTGCTTTAATTACCATGTAGTGCCAACCCTCTCTGCCATGCGTGGGGACATCTTGCTCAAAGCTCCATCCGACCTGGCCTTGGACACCTCCAGTGTGCTGAGGCATCCACAGCTTCCCTGGGCAACACCATCCAGTGTCCCACCACCCTCACCATAAAACACATCTTCTGTATGGCCAGTGCAAGCCTACTGGCAGTTGGCCCTTGTCCTGTTGTCTCTCTGTCTTCTGAGCCCCTTCTATATCTGGGAAGGCCACCATAAGGTCTTCTCCAGGCTGCAACCCCAGCTCCCAGGAGGCACAGAAGGCAGAGAGGGGACCTGGCTTTGTAAGGAGCCAGGCTGGCAGATGCTCAGCACTGCTCTCAGCTCTTTGGCAGGCTGAGCCAGCTAAGCCTTTTCTTTCACCAGGACCAGGGTGCAGGAGGAATGGCTGAGAGACCCAGCACCCACAGCCACACCTTTAACAGGGGCTGTGTGGAAGAGTGGGAGAGGAGAAGGGGAGGTGACTGAGGAGAGCTTGCTGCTGGAGCTGGGGAGCAGTTTGGAACTGAGATGCCAGCAGGATTTGAAACTGGGACAAGTGTGTGACAAAGGCATGGAAACTCCAGGCCTTGAAAGTGCTGTGAGAGCCACCTTGCCTCCCAGAGCTCCTCTGTCTTGGGATTAAGAGCAGAGGAGATGGCTGTGTTCTGCTGAATGATCCCTTTTTGGAGATGCTAAGTTTATAGAGTAAAAGACATGCTGGGCTAAGAGCAGTTCAATTAGGGACTATTTCTGCAGCATCTTGATTGCTAAAGTGCAGCATTTTGGCACTCTTAGCTCTGGATTTGCTGCCTGAGCTCCAACTACCTTTCATGAGAGGTGCAGCTCTCCTTGGCGTGCTCTGTTAGTATCCTGCTGTAGACTAAGACAGCTCTAAAACAGCCAGAGATGCCTGTCTTTAGGCACCCAGATCACTCTCTTGACTCTCTTTACAGCTTGCCCCTTCCTCTGAGCAGCTTTTATCAGCTGCCCTTTCAAAACTACAGCACTGATGCAAACCAGACTTAAACACAGCCCTCCCACAGAGATGCCCTCGGAGAGGCTGAATTCATTCCAGCTTTACTTGGACAGCAAACCTCAGGCAGGGAGGAGAAAGCAAACTTCACACTTCAGCTAAATTCAGAAGGGGAGAGTGAGTGAGAGCTGGGTGCAGGCTAACACAGGGCAGAGCTCAAGGTTCATCAAAGAACCAGAGCCAAAGCCCTGCTGGGTTAAGACGATGCAAAGTATTGGCTCGACAGCTGCTTGCTCCTCTTCTCCGTGGCTGAGAGCAGCTCTTCTGCAAAGGTTCTGCACACAATGATCCTCACTGGGTTCCACTTGAGGCACAGATCTTCACATTACAGAATTACACACGAAATGATTGCTAATCATAATATTACTGCTCACAAATAGGCCACACTGAATTAGCTGCCTCAATTAGGCAGCAGCAACTCTTCCCTCGCGCTCCTTATCAGATGCAGCCAGGGTGTTCTGCATGCCTGTGTCAGGGGCTGTTTGTATACATTTGAGTGAGGAGGAGGAGGATGATGACAGACACCCAGAATGGACTCTGGGTGATTGAATTGTTTGGCTTTGCTTTTCTCCCCCCCCACCCTTGGCAACTCTTTCTCAACCCATGGCATTGCAGAGCCCCTCTCTGCTCGCTGAGCTGCCTCACCTAAGGGTGGATCTGGCTGCACTTGTTTGTAGAACTCATTTAATGACTAGAGAGAGGAAAATCCCTGCTGACCAACTCACAGCAGTGAGCTGCTGTCTCTCTACAAGGTCTTTGAGACTCAGCAGGAAGACACAGATGGGCAATGTGTTCCCTGAAGATCAGTTCCTTGTCATCCCTACTGATGTCAGTGAGTTAGTTACGGGGTGGCTGTAAAGCTCCAGCTTAGACTAAGGAAAATACCTTTTGTTTATCTTTCCTCTCATTTCTGAGGCTAGCAGAGGGTGAGGTCTTCTCAGGTGACACACAGACACAGACAAGGGCTCTGGTTAGCTGGCTTTGGGAGCTTTCAGCCCTCCCAGGAGGAACACTTACCATGCTGCCCGATTTGGGGACATCCCGAAACCTGTCCAGCGTCTGAAATTTCTGATTTAACTCTTGAAACAACTCCATGTGCCTCTTTCTTGTGTGCATGACCTTCTGCAAAAGGGAACACAATGCCTCAGGTTTACAGCTGAATCTGGGCCCCTGGGGCTGGTTTGGGTTGTTTGGTTGTTTTAGCCTTTTAGAGAAGAGTTCTTTTCCCCAACATCATAAAGCGAATTGGGCAGGGCTGCCCTAAAGACTTGACCCATGGGACTGAGCTGCACTGAGCCTTCTCTCTGCCCCTGGTTGGTGTTCTCCCTGTGTACAAGAGGCTGGCTTTACCCCACATCCACAGAACCATGGAAGGGACCTCAGAGATAGAATCGAGCAGGTTGGCAGAGAGCTCCAAGCTCAGCCAGCCCAACCTGGCACCCAGCCCTGCCCAACCAACCAGACCATGGCACTAAGTGCCCCAGCCAGGCTTGGCTGCAACACCTCCAGCCACACAGACTCCACCACCTCCCTGGGCAGCCCATTCCAATGCCAATCACTCTCTCTGACAACAACTTCCTCCTTCTGTGCTTCTATGCTCCACAACCTCTCTGGACATCCTGTGCCAGTGTCTCCCCACCCTCACTGAACAGAATTTCTTCTTCATCTCCAGCCTCAGTCTGCCCTCTTCCAGCTTCAGCTGGTGAAGAACTCCTCACAAAAGGTCATTTTAGCAGACACAGCAGGTCTAGCCCTATGAGAAGAATTTCCCTTCAGTGACTTAGTGCCATGGTCTGATGGACCATGATTGGGCAGGGCTGGGTGCTAGGTTGGACTGGATGAGCTTGGAGGTCTCTTCCAACCTGCTTGATTCTATGATTCCATGTCTCCCCAGGGATTCTGCTATGGTAGACTGGGATATGTAGACTTCCAAAAAGGAAAGGTTCTGCCTCAAAAAATGAAGCTGAAATAGGGAGACATGGTGAAGGCAGTGAGAAAGGTTTGCTGGGCTCAAACACCAGCTCCAAAGGCAGGGAAGCAGCAGGACTGGGTCAAACAGGTGCCACTGGAATGGGCTGCCCAGGGAGGTGGTGGAGTCTGTGTGGTTGGAGGTGTTGAAGCCAAGCCTGGCTGGGGCACTTAGTGCCATGGTCTGGTTGGTTGGGCAGGGCTGGGTGCTAGGTTGGGCTGGCTGAGCTTGGAGCTCTCTTCCAACCTGCTTGATTCTGTGATTCTGAGTATCTCCAGTTGGAAACTTCAGAATAGGAGGGCAGGACCAGAGAGAAGGCTGCTTCCTGGGATTTTAGTGTTCCTCAGTTGTGTACCCAAGAACTTGTTAAACAGAAAACATGAATAATGCAAACGTCTGAGTCAGTTCATTGCATTATTCCTGAGGAGAAGCAGGTGGGAGGAGAAATTAAACACTTGGCAGTGGGAAGCCTGCCAGGAAAAGGGGAATAGAAAAAGGCTTTACATGTTATTCTTCCTAGCAGAATGGCTGCTATGCACTTGCACCTACAGACCTCTGGGGCTGCTCTGTGCTCTCCTGGCTTCCATTCCAGA
Organism: Pogoniulus pusillus; assembly: GCF_015220805.1. Lineage (NCBI taxonomy): Eukaryota > Metazoa > Chordata > Aves > Piciformes > Lybiidae > Pogoniulus > Pogoniulus pusillus. The sequence continues at coordinate 1,560,538 of NC_087288.1, read as the reverse complement.
GTTCCTACACCCTGACACCTGCTGCTTCCCAAGAACGGTCTGACCTAAAGGTGCAGGCACTTCAATTGTCAGCTTTAACTCTTCTTTTCTAGGCCTCTTCTGAATTCCTTGTTGGAAAGCCCAAATTCATCACAGAATCTCAGAACTAAGCAGGTTGGAAAAGACCTCTGAGATCACTGAGTCCAACCTATCACCTAACACCTTCTAGTTAACCAAGGCATGGCACTAAGTGCCTCATGCAGCCTCCTTTTAAACACCTCCAGGCACACAGACTCCACCACCTCCCTGGGCAGCCCATTCCAATGCCAATCACTCTCTCTGACAACAACTTCCTAACAACATCCAGCCTAGACCTGCCCTGGCACAGCTTGAGCCTCTGTCCCCTTCTTCTGTTGCTGGGTGCCTGGAGCTGAGGATGTTCAGCTGAGGCTGGGTAGGCTTAGACTGGACATGAGGTACAGGTTTTTCCTGGAGAGAGTGGTCAGGCACTGGACTGAGCTGCCCAGGGAGGTGGTGGAGTCACCCAGCCTGGCTGTGTTTAAGGGTGGTTTGGATGTGGTGCTCAGGGCTATGGTTTAAGGTGAATCTCTTAGAGTAGGGTTCTAGCTTGGGCTTGGTGATGCTGAGAGGCTTTGCCAGCCTGGGGATGTCTGTGAGTCTGTGATTCAGTATGGGGGTGGTGAGACTCTGCAACAGGGTACCATGGGAGGCTGTGGATGCCTCCTTCCTGGGGGTGGTCAAGGCCTTGAGCAGTTAAGTCCAGCTGAGAGGTGTCCCTGGCCATGGTGGGGAGGTTGGAGTAGATGAGCTCTGAGGTCCCTTCCAGCCTAAACCATTCTATGACCTTCTTGTGGTCTTTTCCTGCAGGGCTCCATGACTCCTGTGCTCCACAGCCTGACAGGTGACTGAACTGATTCCCTTTCCCAAGTAACATCACCTCTGTGCTTTGCCAGCATGGTGGAGAGTCTCCAGCCCTGCAGGTACTCAAGAGTCCTGTAGATGCAGTGCTCAGGGACATGCTTTAGTCAGGGACTGCTCAGTGTTAGCCTAATGATTGGACTTGATATTAAAGGGCTTGGCCAGGCTAGGCAATTCCATGGCTGCCTCAGCAGAGGATTCAGTGTGGGTGGCTGTCAGGATGGCAAACCTCTCCCGTGGTGCCTTCCCACCCCTACCTTTCTGTGAACCTAGGAGAAGGCTTCACACACAGCTCTGAAGCCTGCGTGGCAGGGGCTTAGCTGTGCTCTGCCTTAAGCACAGAGGCTGCCATGGACATTGGTGGGCAAGCTTATGGTCAACAGGAGTCATCCTCACAACCACCACCACATTATTCATATTACTACTAATACAATGAACAACAACACTCATCATCATCATCATTGTACTCTTTCCACTACTACTACTGTTATTATTTTAGTAAGAATAGTGGGAACAATAATAGTAACAGCAATAACAGTAGTAGAAATAATTGTAATAAGAAAAAGAGCAGCAACAAAAATAGTAGCAACAGTAGTAATTATAATAGCAATAGTAATAAGAATGGTACTGGGAAGAATAATAGAGGCAAGAGTAGTAGTAAAAATGCAAGGAAGAGCAGTAGTAGTAAGAAGAAGAATTAGAATAATAGTAGTTACAATAATAATAGCAGTAGTGGTGGTGGTAATAGTAGTAATAATAGCAATAATCATAGTAGTAATAATAGCAGCAATAGAAGTAGCAATAAGAATAATAGTAATATGAATAGGAACAGTAATATTAGTTGTAGTAATGGTAGTAGTAGTAACAATAGTAGCAACAATAGCAGCAATAGTAGTAGTAGTAATAAGAATAGTAGTAACAGTAGCAATAATAGCAATAATAGTGGTAGTAGCATCAATAATAGTAAAATAGTAGTAGTGATAATAGCAGTAATAGTAGTAGAAATAAGAGTCATAGTAACAATAATAGTAGTGGTAGTAGTAGTGGTAATAGTAGTAATACTACTACTACTTAGAGCTTCCCTTGGAGCTTTTTCTATGCAGTCAGAGGCAGAAATGCTCCCCCGGAGGTGCTGTGTGGAGCAGTGGAGTAGCAGCAGCAGCTGGGGAAATGCCCTCCCAGCCCTGCACTGGCCACAGGCTGAGCTTCCAAGGTGCTGTGGGTATGATCAGCTGCCCAACTTAGGAAGGGCAAAGGGTGTTTCTTTCTCCCTGCAGGCATTTTGTTTTCAGTTCTTGCCAGCTTTGTCATGGCTCCAGGTTAGTAAGGGAATGATTTTAAACTCGAGAGGTTGTAATGCTACAGCAGACAGCTCCTGCGGGTGAAAGCCTGCAGCAAACAGCGCCAGGGAGTGCCCAGCTCGGTGTTACTGCTGGTGAGGACCTGCTGCTGCCTCAAGGGAAAAGAGAACATAATGACTGGGGCCAGAGGGCAGAGAATCACAGAGTGTTAGGGGCTGGAAGGGACCTGCAGAGATCTAACCTCTCTGCCAGAGCAGGATCACTTCGGGCAGGTCACACAGGAACACAGACAGGTGGGCTGTGAAAGTCTCAAATCAAGAAGACTCCTCAAGATCTCTGGGCAGCCTGCTCCACCTCAACATGAGGAGACAACTTCTGTGCTGTGAGGGTGCTGCAGCCCTGGAGCAGGCTGCCCAGAGAGGTTGTGGAGTCTCCTTCACTGGAGACTTTCACACCTGGATGTGTTCCTGGGTGATGCTGTTCTGGCAGAGGGGTTGGACTGGCTGATCTCTGGAAGTCCCTTCCAGCCCCTACCACTCTGTGACTCTAAAAATCCATCAGGTGGCCTCTTGACACTCAGGAATCTTCTCCCAAATCTCCCATTTAAAAATGTAGACTTAACCTGAGGGTTTGTCTTCTATGTCCAAGAAGAGACGTGTGAGATGCTGGGGGTGTAGAGACTGCCAGGAGAGTCACAGAACCACAGAGGCACCCAGGCTGGCAAAGCCCCTCAGGATCACCAAGCCCAACCTTGAACCCTACTCTACAAAATCCACCTTAAACCACATCCCTAAGCACCACATCCAGGCTGGGTGACTCCACCACCTCCCTGGGCAGCTCATTCCAGTGCCTGAAATGGGAAATGATGGAGAGAACCAAGCTTGACAGTCCTGTCCATGCTGCTTATTTAGCACTTACCACCCCCAGAACCACATCCACAGCATTTATTGTCTTATTCATAGTTAGACTTGATGATCTGAAAGGTCTTTTCCACCCCAAATGATTCTGTGGTTCCGTGACTCTGCTGTGAACTGTGGCAGGGCCCTGCCTCAGAGGGTGCCAGCTGGCATAGGTCACAGACAGAGCAGAGAAGCACTCACCCTGTCAGTGGTGTGGTCAATCACTCCAGCTCAGCCTCTCTCCACCCACTTGGAGCTATCTGAATGGCATCCTTCTGGCCACACAACACTATCTCAAGTCCCTTCTCCAGGATGCTTTGCAGGGTGAAGGAATCTGGGAGGCTATTTGGGTGCTTGCTGGCTTTTGTGGTTAGTTTGCTTCCCACAGACCTTCTCCAGGATGCTTTGCAGGGTGAAGGAATCTGGGAGGCTATTTGGGTGCTTGCTGGCTTTTGTGGTTAGGTTGCTTCCCACAGACCTTCTCCAGGATGCTTTGCAGGGTGAAGGAATCTGGGAGGCTTTTGTTAGTTTGCTTCCCCTCAGAGAGGCAGCCACACTACAGTGCAAGAGCACAGGCAAGCCCCCAGGCTTCAGCAGAGGAACCCCAGAAGAGGGAGGTGAGCTGGGGTTAGCCTGACTCAGTTCTTGTACAGCACAGCAGCAAGGCTGTGGTTGCTGGTCCCTGTCTGCACCACTCACTTCTCAGTGGAAGGGTGCCAAAAGGGGAAGGATGGAGGGAGCCAAGCCTGCCAGCTTCACCCATACTGCATGTTTTTAGCATGAGTTACCCTCAGAACCTTGCCACAAAGCTCTTTTGGTTCCTGCATTACAATCCTGCTTGTAGGGAGAACAGGCCATGGAGCTGTGGTGCTATGAGCATGGGAAAGGAGTCAGCACCTGAGATAAAACTATGGGAGTCAAAAGCAAAGAGGTGCTGGGAGGCTTTGATTCTTGAGACCAGAAGGTGTAGCCCACGCTCAGTGTTCCTTCAGGGCTGGATTATGCTCTCCTGAGTGACAGGATGGATGTTGTACTCTCTGTGGCTGCAATGCCATCAGGCTCCTACCTTCCAGCAATTCAGACCAGGGACATCCAGCATTCTTTACTGACACCACTGCCTTATAACCCTCCTGTTCATGCTGCCTGGATGGCATTTCAGAGTGGTTTGCTGATCAGAGTTCCTGTTGATTCATGGTTTTTTTCTCTCCCTCCTCTCTATGCATTTCTCCCAGGGCATTTTTAGAGGTAATCTTTTTGATTGCATTTCCCTTCAGCTGATTTTGTGCAGCTTTGTCTGGGGCACTATTTGAGATGTAACATGATGGCATAAAGTAGCTATAGGCTCTGGGGGGGAGGAAATGACAGAAGAGATCAAAGCATGATGTTAAACTAGCAAGAACCTACAGCCAGACAGGTAAGGTCAGCACTGCAGCAAAAGCAGCTCCCCAAGCACATCCTTCTCTCACTGCAAGGCTTCCACCAGCACTGCTGTGGCTGCATTTGCCTGCTTCACAGAATCACAGAACTGGCAGGACTGGAAGGGACCTCAAGGATCATTCAGTTCCAACCCCTCCCTGCCATAGGCAGGGACACCTCATACTAGATCAGGTTGCTCAGAGCCACATCCAGCCTGGCATTAAAAACTGCCAGGGATGAGGCTTCCACCACCTCCCTGGGCAACCTGTGCCAGGCTCTCAGCACCTTCATGCTGAACAACTTTCTAAGGTCTAATCTCAATCTGTCCTCCTCTAGCTTGGATCCATTCCCCCCTGTCCTATCACTACCTGACACCCTAGAAAGTCCCTCTTGTAGCTCCCTTCAGATACTGGAAGGGCACAATAAGGTCTGCTGGGAGCCTTCTCTTTGCCAAGCTGAACGACCCCAACTCTCAGCCTGTCCTCACAGAGAAGCTCTCACAGGAGAGTTCTGCCTCTTCCTCTTCTGTGGGCTAGAATGTGAAATCCAAAAGGAGATGTGCTGTGCTCACAGCCCAGATAGTATCAACAATTGCTTTTTTCCTGCCCATGCAAACAGACACAGCAATTCAAGACTGGCATATGCTGGTCACTGGATGTTAAAGTAGCTGCCAGGCAAATATTCCAATGGCTCCACTTTTCTGGGGACACAGAATCAGAGAGTAGTGAAAGACCCCTCAAAAAACCTAAAAGACTTAATGGTGCTGACTGAGAGAGAACAAAATGTTCATTAACTCAGCTAAATCTCTTCACTCAGGGGGGCAAGGCTGAAATTGTGCATATCCAAGCTAAAAAAAGCCCTGATATGAACTTGAGCTTTTACACATCTATGCCATCTATATCTATCTAGAATTACAGAGTCACAGAATCAAGCAGGTTGGAAGAGAGCTCCAAGCTCAGCCAGCCCAACCTAGCACCCAGCCCTATCCAGTCAACCAGACCATGGCACTAAGTGCCTCATCCAGGCTTTGCTTCAACACCTCCAGGGATGGTGACTCCACCACCTCTCTGGGCTATTTCTATACCTACACCTGTATCTCTATCTAATCTCTCTAGCATCTCTCTCTCTCTACTTCTGTAATTATCTCCATTTCCACCTCTATCTCTCTATCTCATCTCTATCTCCAATCCCTATATCTATTCTCTATCCTCCTATCTCTAGTTCTGTATATCTATTCTCTATCTATATCTCTATTTCCATCTCTAATGTCTATATCTATATCTAATCTCTATCTCTATCTCATCTATATTCTCTATCTATTATCTATCTCTATTTCTAATGTCTATATATCTAATTTCTATCTCTAATCTCTGTATCTATCTATATCTCTATTTCTATATCTACCTCTATATCTAATTTCTATCTCAGTATCATCTATATCTATTCTCTATCTCTATAACTATCTATCTCTATCTCTATATCCACTTCTATTTCTATATCTAATTTCTGTATCTCTGTATCATCTGTATCTATTCTCTATCTGTCTCTATTTCTATCTATATATGTATTTCTATATCTAATTTCTGTATCTCTATATCATCTATTCTCTATCTCTATATCTCTATTTCTATCTCTATCTCTAATCTGTATCTAATTTCTATCTCTATATCATCTATATCTATTCTTTACCTTTATATCTACCTGTCTATCTCTATATCTAATTTCTATCTATATCTATTCTCTATCTCTATATCCCTATTTCTATCTCTATCTCTAATCTGTATCTAATTTCTATCTCTATATCATCTATATCTATTCTTTATCTCTATATCTACCTGTCTATCTCTATATCTAATTTCTATCTCTATCATCTATATCTATTCTCTATCTCTATATCTCTATTTCTATCTCTATCTCTAATCTGTATCTAATTTCTATCTCTATATCATCTATATCTATTCTTTATCTCTATATCTACCTATCTCTATATCTAATGTCTATCTATATCATCTATATCTATTCTCTATATCTCTATTTCTATCTCTATCTCTAATCTGTATCTAATTTCTATCTCTATATCATCTATATCTATTCTTTATCTCTATATCTACCTATCTCTGTATCTAATGTCTATCTATATCATCTATATCTATTCTCTATCTCTATATCTATCTCTATTTCTATCTCTCTCTCTAATCTCTATGTCTAATTTCTATCTCATCTCTATCTATTCTCTAGCTCTACTTCTATCTCTATACCTAATTTCTATCTATATCATCTCTATCTATTCTCTAGCTCTGTCACTATCTCTATTTCTCTCTCTATCTCTAATCTCTATATCTAATTTCTATATCTCTATATCATCTATATCTATTTCTATTTCTGTCTCTAATCTCTATATCTATCCTTTCTATCTCTATGTCATCTATATCTATTTCTATACCATATCTCTATCTCTTGCGCTGTCTCTCTATATCTATCTCTATATCTTATCCTCTATCTCTATCATTTATCTCTATATCATCTATATATTTCTATCATCTCTGTCTATCTCTACCCCTATCTCTAATCTCTGTATCATCTAGATCTATCTCTGTATCTAATCTCTATATCATCTAAATCTATCTATCTCTATCATCTCTAATCTATGTCTGTCTCTTTGTATCTGTATCTATTTACCTATCCGTGTCTATATCCCTATTACATGTGATCCACAAGCTTTGTCACCTCATTGTTCCAAGTGTGACAGATTCATAACCACTCCTTGGATGTGACCCTCTTATGGCAGTAAATTAGTGCTGAGTTAAGAAAGAGACAGTGAGAATCTCCTGCACCTCCTGCACCCATGTGGCCAACAGCAGGGGCAAACCTCTTCCAACATCTAGCCAGCAAAACAACCAAAAGGAAAACAACAATCCACCAAAAGAACCTAAATGAAAATGAAGAGGCAGAGGATTAAACATAAAAAAAACTGAAACCATGACGTGGTTAATTTGTGCAGGATGAAAAGTTGGAGCTCAGGGTAGCTTGGGAACAAGTTGCACCAAAGTAGTCGGAAAGGAATCGCTCTACAGCACCAATTGACCAACCCTACAGCAGCTACTAAGGCAGGAGGCTACAGGCTGTTAAAAGGAACATTTTTTGGTTTGTTTTTGGGGGGGGGGGGGATAGAATCATGAAAAAAAAAAGACTTTTCACAACCAGGAATAATGCAGCATAACTTACTTCAAAGTCAAGGTCCGAATAACGTGATTTTCTTCTCTTTTAAGCAGTAAAAACAACAAAAACAAGGAAAGAAACAAAAACAAGAGGTTGTATTAACCAAAATCATCTCCATCACGAGTCTAAATCACATTCCTGTTTTCCTATCAGATCACTGCTTAGGTATTTGGTGTTGAGTTGGATTTTGATGGTTTAAAGGTTAAATGAGTGCCTCTGCATCCAGGTCATGAGCCCAACATCATCTGAGTTTTCTCTCTCTCTCTCTTTGGGGGTCAAGGAGCAGGCTGCAACAATGTGCACATTAGCTGCATGCAGCTTGAGTCTGTTGGGAGAGATAAAATAAGGTTTTGCTTCTCTGCTTGCTGCAAACTGGCTTCACATTTGTGCCATTTGGTTTGTTTCAGCAGAGCTATCTGCGCATCCCCAGGGGTCGAGGGGGTTTGATTTCTCTCCTACATCAGGGCTTACATTTGGTACAACTCCGTTGGGTTTGAATGGAAGAAAGAAAAATGGGAACCAAACCAAGCCAAAGCCATCTGACACCTCCCACAGCTTCAGCTTGTTTGCTTGCAGTGCCAAGCTGGATGGAGAAAGCGATGAGTTTGGTTTTACACTCATGACAGATCTGATCCAAAGCATCTGATCTAAGGCAGGAATGAGTTACCAGCGACCACTTGGGCACAGTGCAGCAGAAGGTGATTTTGCTTAGCCATATCACAGATCAGTTTGGTGTTTCCAACACACTCTAGAGGAAAGCGATTTTCAAGTCAAATCAGAAGCAGAAATATTATAAAGAAGAGCTAAAAATGTCTCTTTTTTCCCAGTTTATTTTATATTGCTTTTTAATTCTAAGGCTGGAAATTTAAATGGTTTGCCATAGGGGATGTGGAAAGTGAGGAGCTGGGGTGGGGGGGAAAGGAGGAATGGAATGGAAAGGCAAGATTCCTTCTCCTTTGGGAAGGAGAGTTAAAAGGAGAGGAAAGCTACCCCCAAGACAAAACAAGAGGCTTGCTGCCACAGCTTAAACCCTGATTCCTGTGCTGGGATGGAAGGGCTTTCAGTCACGGTGAATAAACCTGCTCAACCCGCCCCCGATTTCTGCACTGGGATCCAAATCAAAGCCTCCGAGTGGAGGTGAAAATTGCTCCTGACTTCATCAGGCTTCGATGCTTTTGTTTGCTTTAAGGCACTTGCAGGTTTCAGGAGGCTGCTCTCCTCTCTTGCCCTGGCAAGAAATCATCTTACAAGCCTTTCAGTTGTAAGGAGCAGCAAATGTCTGGTCTCTTGGGGCCCTGGTAACACCACTTTGTGACATGTTGTCTGCTTTTGTAGCAGAATTTGGATGCTTCAAGCCACAACAACATGAAGAAGGTGACTGCAGCGCTGTCATCACACCTCCGGAGCTAAAAGGCAGCACAGAAGAACTCTCTGCCCTCTTGAACGCAGCTAAACCAAGCCCAACCAGCAAGCTCTGCAGAAGCTACCTCTGATCAGCAAGGCTTGGCTGAACCTAGCACACTTCAAAGAGAGCATTTCAAATGCTGCAGAAAAAATCACTGCTGTGAAAACATGGAAATGACAGGGGGGAAGAAAAACTCGAGGACATTAAGCCCTGGAAAAAGAGGAGGCTCTGGGGAGACCTAAGAGCAGCCTGCCAGTGCCTGCAGGGGGCCACAAGAAGGATGGAGGGAGACTGTTTGCAAAGGCCTGCAAGGACAGGACCTGGGGCAATGGCTTCAAACTAGAGCAGAGCAGATTGAGATTGGATGTGAGGAACAAGTTCTGCACCATGAGGGTAGTGGAATCAGAGAATCAGGCAGGTCGGAGAGAGCTCCAAGCTCATCCAGCCCAACCTAGCACCCAGCCCTGGCCAAGCAACCAGACACTGCAACAGGTTGCCCAGGGAGGTGGTTGAGGCCCCATCCCTGGAGATATCCAAGGTGAGGCTGGATAAGGCTGTGAGCAACCTGATCTAGTGAAGGGTGTCCCCGATGAGTGCAGGGGGTTGGACTGGATGAGCTTTGGAGGTCCCTTCCAACCCAGATTCTATTCTAAACTGTTAAAGCAGATTTGATTTCTCATTCATATCAAGAGGACCACAATACAAGCATCCCATTGGCACAGACCTTCATCCTCCCACAGTGAGGCAGCAGCTGAAGCCATCTGTGTATTGTTGAGGAGGAATAAGCTGGGGTTTAGGTGCAATTAGAGCACAGCAGCCACTGCAAAGGCTCAGTGGTTATAAAAACTGAAATGCAGTGATGCAAAGTTTGCAGGTATGGCTTTGAGGACAGCATGGAAAAGCTGCTGGATGTAAGGAAGAAGAAGTCCTTTGGATGTTAGGAAAAAGTTGTTCAGCAGGAGGATGGTGAGAGCCTGGAAGGGGCTGCCCAGGGAGGTGGTACAAGCCTCCTCCCTGGAGGTGTTTAAAGCCAGGCTGGATGAGGCTCCAGACAGCCTGATCTAGTGTGAGGTGTCCCTGCCCATGGCAGGGGGGTAGGAACTGGCTGATCCTTGTGGTCCCTTCCAGCTCTATGTTCTATGGTTCTATTTTTAAGCTGTAACTCAGTGCTAAACTGAGGAACAAAGCTGGTCTGAGGAGCACTGGTGGGCACTGAGGAACAAAGCTGGTCTGAGGGGCACTGATGGGCACTGAGGAACAAAGCTGGTCTGAGGAGCTCTGATGGGCACTGAGGAACAAAGCTGGTGTGAGGAGCACTGATGGGCACTGAGGAACAAAGCTGGTCTGAGGGGCACTGATGAAGCTGGTCTGAGGAGCTCTGATGGGCACTGAGGAACAAAGCTGGTCTGAGGGGCACTGATTGGCACTGAGAAAGGTGGCCTGAGAAAAATCTGCATTCAGACAAAATGGGATAAAAAGGAAAAGACCTTTCAGAGATGCTGCAGGAACAGGAAGCTTTTGTAGCTCTGGAATCATCTGCTAAGGGAAGAGGTAGATGCCCTTCACTCTACTCTTGGAAGTGAAGTTTCACTGTGCATGAGAGACATATGCTCTAGAAAATGCTCTTGCATTGACCTGACAAGATTTGTTTCCACCTCTGGCTTCTCTAACTGTCTGATAGAAGAGATGACCTGACAAGATCTGTTCCCATCTTTGATTTCTGCAGATCTCTGATGGAAGAAATGACCTGACAACACTTTCCCATCTCTCATATCTCTAAGTCTTTGATAGAAGAGATGACCTGGCAAGGCCTTTCCCATCTCTGATTTCTACAACCCTTTGACAGAAAAGATGACCCAGCAAGAATGTTCCCAGCTCGGAGTGTTAGAACTCTTTGATAGATCAAACGACCTGAACAAAAATTTCCCACCCTGGATTTCTGCAGCTCTTTGATGGAAGAGAGAAATCTTTTCATTCAGTCTCTGATTTCTCTCACTCTTTGATAAAAGAGATGAACTGGCAATTTCCCTCCCCCCCCCCCCCCCCCCCCCCCAATCTCTTATTCCTACAGCTCTTTGAGAGAAGAGATGACCTGGTAAGATATTTCCTATCCTGGATTCCTACAGCTCTTGGAGGGAAGAGACAACCTGCAAGAGCTTCTTTTTCCCCCTCTAGACTCTGCTTTCTACAACTCTTTGATAGAAAAGATAACAGAATCACAGAACCAAGCAGGTTGGCAGAGAGCTCCAAGCTCAGCCAGCCCAACCTAGCACCCAGCCCTGCCCAACCAACCAGACCATGGCACTAAGTGCCCCAGCCAGGCTTGGCTTCAACACCTCCAGCCACACAGACTCCACCACCTCCCTGGGCAGCCCATTCCAATGCCAATCACTCTCTCTGACAACAACTTCCTAACAACATCCAGCCTAGACCTGCCCTGGCACAGCTTCAGCCTGGGTCCCCTTCTTCTTCTGTCCCTGGCTGCCTGGCAGCAGAGCCCAACCCCACCTGGCTACAGCCTCCCTGCAGGCAGCTGCAGGCAGCAATGAGCTCTGCCCTGAGCCTCCTCTGCTGCAGGCTGCACCCCCCCAGCTCCCTCAGCCTCTCCTCACAGGGCTGTGCTCCAGGCCCCTCCCCAGCCTTGCTGCCCTTCTCCAAACACCTTCCAGCACCTCAGCATCTCTCTTGAATGCAGGAGCCCAGAACTGGACACAGACTTTTCCTCATCTCTTCTTCCTTCAACTCCCTGATAGAAGAGATGACTTGGTATGATTTTTCCCATCTTTGCTTTCTGCAGCTCCCTGATAGAAGAGATCACCTGGGGAGATTTTTTTTCCTGCCTCTTCTTCCGTCAACTCCCTGATAGAAGAGATGACCTGGTGAGACAGAGATGACCTGGTAAGATAGTTCCTTATCTCTGCTTTCTACAACTCTGATAGAAGAGATGACCTGGTGAGACAGAGATGACCTGGTAAGATTTTTCCTTATCTCTGCTTTCTACAACTCCCTGACAGAAGGGATGACCTGGTAAGATATTTCCTCATGTCTTCTTCCTTCAACTCCCTGATAGAAGAGATGACCTGGTAAGACTTTTCCTTATCTCTGCTTTCTACAGCTCTTGACAGAAGACATAACCTGGTAAGATTTTTCCCATCTCTGCTTTCTACAACTCTGACAGAAGACCTGACAAGACTTTTTTTTGCCTCATCTCTGATTTTTACAGCTCTTTGATCTTAATTCATAAAATCAATTTAACAACAACAAACTACAACCACAGAACCCTTCCACCCTCTACCTTTCATGCCAGGAACCCAGGTGAAACTCTGTGAGAAGAGGTCTGCAGGAGTAATTTACTTCTAAATCAATTTTGCTTTGTGCCCATCGTGCCCTAGCTTCAGTCTGTAGAGGCAGAGAGACTTTAAACTCTTGCTCACTCAGGGCCAGAAATAGAATGCTGAGGGCTAATGTTGACACACCAGCAGAGAGCTGCTCTCACTAAATGACTGATAAAATCCTTCCCCAACAAAGTAAAGCATCAAATGCCTGCTTTGTGCCCTGCATTACACCACTGCCTGAGGTGCTCCTCAAGAGCTACTGCCTTATGCAAAGCAGAACTCAAACCAGAGGTACCACACTGCAGCCAGGGCTAGAACCATGCTGCCATTAACAGAAAGCTTCATTAGCAGCACTTCAGAACTCGCCCTCAGATTAGCTTTGACATGCAAGATCTAAGCCTGGGGATCACAGCATGTCACACAGGATGTTAGGGGCTGGAAGGGACTCAAAATGCTCCTCGAGTTCAAGCCCCCTGCCGGAGCAGGGCCATACAATCCAGCTCAAGACAGAGGATTGTTTCCTGAGCAAAATTAAAGGAAAGTAAGGTTTTTTTTGCCCTCAGAGGAATGAGAGTTTTGATTTAAAATGCTCTTTGTCTGTATGTGGCTGGGAAAAAGAAACAGTTTCTGAAGAGAAGATAGAATCATAGAACTGTCAGAGGTGGAAAGGAGCTCAAGCATCATCCAGTTCCAGCCCCCCTCTGCCATGGGCAAGGACACCTCGCACTAGATCAGGTTACCCAAAGCCACCTCCAGCCTGGCCTTAAGACCCTCCAGGGATGAGGCTTCCACCATCTCCATGGGCAACCTGTGCCAGTCTCTCACCACACTCATGGTGAAGAGCTTCTTCCTAACACCCAGTTTCAATCTACCCACTTCTAGTTTTGCTCCATTCATGCTTTTCTGGATGGGCACTGAACTTGCCATGAAGGCACTGCAATCATAGGATCACTGAATCATGTTGGTTGGAAAAGACCTCTAAGAGCCACAGATGCACAGAGTGGTTTGGGTTGGAAGGGACCAAGGTCATCCAGCTGACATTCTGTGCTCCACAACCTCCCTGGAGGTGTTCAGGACCAGGCTGGATGAGGCCTCAAGCTACCTGTTCTAGTGGGAGGTGTCCTATGGCAGGGGGTTGGAAGTGGCTGAGCTTTGAGGTCCCTTCCAACCTAACCCATTCTATGATTCTGTGGCTCTAAGACTCTTTCCATCCTCAGTTACCAGAATGAACTCTGCCTGATTCCACAGCCACTCATGCACACAGCCCTGAGAACAAGCTGCAAGGACTTCCCACGTCAGAGGAGTCTGAGAGCTCCCCAAGTAAAGGAGAAGAAAGAGAAGGGTTGTTGGAGACTTCATTCCTCTCACAGCCACACAACTGCCAAGAATTGTCTCCACATCTCAAGGAAGAATGGAAGGAGGAATGGGATGGAGAGTGCTGAGGCAGAGTGCCTGAATGTGGAAACACGAGAGAGGAAATCCCTCTGCTGCTCTCCTCTGGCTTTGCCCTTTCTCTCTCTCTCTCCACTTCTACCACAAATCAAAATGACTGAAATGACTTCACAGCACTGTGCTCCTGTTCTGCCTGCTGCTTTGCTACCCTTGCTGACAAGGCTGACTGATTTAACAGGATATTTCTTTGCTGCTTGCCTGGGGTTTGGGTTTCTGGTTTTTCCCTTTCAATTCAGACCTTGCTCCTTCCCTGACACTTGTATTTCATTTTCCCTAGCACTTTCATTTCTGCTATTGCCACACCTCCAGCCCCCCCACTTCTGATTTGTTGTTATGGCATGCTGAGGAGCTCTGATGGGCACTGAGGAACAAAGCTGGTGTGAGGAGCTCTGATGGGCACTGAGGAGCAAAGCTGGTCTGAGGAGCTCTGATGGGCACTGAGGAACAAAGCTGGTCTGAGGGGCACTGATGGGCAGTAAGTGCCTCACATGTTTCTAACCCCATCCAGGCTGGATTTGAGTCGACAGCTGAACAAAGATAAAAGTATCTGAAAGACTGACACAACAGTTTAGGTTGGAAGGGACCTTGAAGATCATCCAGTTGCAACCCACCCGCCATGGGCAGACACCTCCCACTAGGGTCAGGCTGCTCTGGGCCTCATCCAACCTGATCTGGATGCTCCTGTAGGTAGATGAGAGAGGATACTGATGGAATGTGAATCCAGCTATCCTGCTTCTGGGGGGTGCATTAAGCTGGAGGAGAACTCTGCACCACCTAAGATCTGTTAACTCACCTATCCAAGGTGAGGGCAGCCAGTATGAAAGAACCTGAGCAGTGAGTGAGCAAGCACTTGGAGCACCTTTGAGGAACGAGGTGAAAATCTGTGCCAAGGTTATACATTTCCTCTTTCAGAGCAAGCAAAAAGAGGATATTGTTTGATGACTTTGTTCAGCAATGGATCCAGTGAAGCTGTGTCTGGTAAAGAGTGATGATGCACACACGACCAGAGCAGCAAGGGAAACAGTTCACTGCTTGCATCTCCTGGAAAGAAACTAAGTTCTCTTCTTCTGCCATTGCTATGCACATAAATCTTCAACTCTTGTTTTAAAACCCTACAATGGTTTGGGTTGGAAGGGACCTCCAAAGCTCATCCAGCCCAACCCACCCTGCACTCAGCAGGGACGTCCTCCACTTGATCAGGTTGCCCAGAGCCCTGTGGAGCCTCACCTTGGGTATCTCCAGGGATGGGGCCTCAACCACCTCCCTGGGCAACCTGCTGCAGTGTTCCTCCACCCTCCTGACGCAGAACTTGTTCCTCACAGCCAATCTCAATCTGCTCTGCTCTCATTTCAAACCACTGCCCTCATCCTATCCCTGCAGGCCTCTGCAAACAGTCCCTCTGCAGCCTGCTTGTAGCCCCTTCAGGCACTGGCAGGCTGCTGTTAGGTCTGCCTGGAGCCTTCTCCTCTCCAGGCTGCACACCCCCAGCTTCCTCAGCCTGTCCTCTCAGTAGGGGTGTTCCAGCCTCCTGATCATTTTCACACCCACAGGTATGCCCTGTTCAATGAAGTACCAGCTCCAGCTTGCTCTCTAAGAAGGACAAAAGTCAGGCAGAGTCTCAGCCTCCCCACACAGACGGGTCCAGGGAACGCAGAGGAACAGGCAATGGCTTCAAGTTTACACATACCTGAGACCCTTTTTTTCCCCACCTCTAACTTCTTTAAGAGAATAAATCAATCTGGTTTTTTTTTCCTCCTTTCCCACCAAATGCTACATTTCAGAACATTTCAAATGCCAATGTGGCACATTTCCAATTCTTAAGGAGGTCCAAGCATGAAGTCAAGTCCACCTCCCTGGTGCTTTGGCATAAGGCTGAGGAGGAGCAGCAGAATCTGACACTTGGGAGTGCAAAGAGCTTTCACTTTTATAATATTTACACCTGACAGGCAGGCTGCAGCAATGAACTGAAAGCCTTTTAAAGCAGCAATGAACTGAAACCCTCTGCAAGGCTTTTCAGTTCACTTTTTGCCCTCTGCCTGCAATCCAGGATGCTCCACGTGCAGCTCACCCGGACCTGCCGCAGGCAGCAGCTGCACCAAGGCCTGCACACACATGCAAGGATGCCAAAAGGGCTGGGGAGGAAGCAGGATCTGGTGAAGTACTGGATGGAAGAGTCCAACATCTGCACTGGTGGGAGCAGAAGCCAAAATTTGGACTAGTGGGAGCAGAATTTCAGATTTGGACTAGTGGAAGCAGAAGCCAAGATCTGCACTAGTGGGAGCAGAATCCCAGATTTGGACCAGTGGGAGCAGGATCCCGGATTTGGCCTGGTGGAAGCAGAATCTCAGATGTGGACCAGTGGGAGCAGGATCCCAGATCTGGACCAGCAGGAGCAGAATCTCAGATTTGGACCAGTGGGAGCAGAAGCCCAAATTTGGGCTGGTGGGAGCAGAATCTCAGATCTGGACCAGTGGGAGCAGGATCCCAGATTCGGACCAGTGGGAGCAGAATCCCAGATTTGGTCTGGTGGGAGCAGAATCCAGGATCTGGGCTGGTGGGAGCAGCATCCAAGATTTGGGCTGGTGGGAGCAGAATCCCAGATTTGGGCTGGTGGGAGCAGAATCCAAGATTTGGACCAGTGGGATCAGAATCCAAGATCTGGGCTGGTGGGAGCAGAATCCCATATTTGGGCTGGTGGGAGCAGCATCCAAGATCTGGGCTGGTGGGAGCAGCATCCAAGATCTGGGCTGGTGGGAGCAGCATCCAGGATCTGGGCTGGTGGGAGCAGCAGGGCAGGCGTGCCCCAGCAGGAGCAGCCTGAGAGCCATCGCGGAGGGGCAGCTGCGGCGGCTGGCTGCGAGCTGCATGTGTGTGCAGGCTGGGTGAGCAGTTCTGAGGGCAGCTGGCAGGGACACTTCTGTCTCTCACAGCAAACAAGACACGTTTTTTGGGGGGGGTTCCCCAGCAGAACTTTACCTGGTAGGTCACGAAATCCTTTGCAGATGTGTGGAATGTTAAATCTCCAGAACTATAGCGTTTCATACAGCCTGGCTCTGAAACTTTAATCTTGTTGTCTAGGTATAAACACTTCTGATAATAAGAGAGATATGAACACAGCAGTGTATGATCCCAAACACAATCAGGTCAGACCGAAGCAAAACATTGCAGACTTTCACACCCCTCAGACACAGAACCAAACCACAGAAGCATGCAACTCGTTCATGCAGCACTGACCTCCAGGGAGCTCATGGATATCGTGGACCCGGTTTCGCTGCGGGACAGTCCTGCGGTGTCGTCCAGCTCGGAGGCAATGAAGTTCTTCACCGCCGTGCGGGGCTCGAAGGGTAAGCTCTGCATGTGCTCTTGGCTGGGGAGGTGCTGCTCTAAACTGATATTGAACTGCTCCATCACAGAGGGGTTCACGTTGAACTCGGGGTTCACTTTGTAGTGCAACAGCCGCTCGTGAGGCAGTGTCTCCATGCCTATGTTCATTTTGCTCTCCTCTTTCAGCGAGGGCTGGGGGTTCACCGAGCCCCTGGGCATCACTATGTAGTCACTTTCTATCATCCTCTCCTGGGGGTGCACCATGTCCATGTCTGCCCCTCTCAGGCTGTCGTCGGTGCAGAGGTAGACAGTCCTGCGCAGCTCGCTGTTGTCCTTTTTCAGGCACTGGTTGGCCAGCTCGCTCATGCTCATGGGCATGTGCAGGCCTGTGGGCTGCTGGATGATCACTTTGGAGATGATGTTCCCGGGCAAGGTAGAGTAGCTCATCCCTTCAGGGGTCGGGCCCTTCTCCTCCTCTTCGTCGTTCAGCGAGATGCGAGACAGGGTGCCCGTGATGGTGGCTGATCTGCAGGGGCCGATGTCCTTGTGCAGGACTGCGGGGGGCAGAGGAGAGACAGCTCACAGCCTGCACACAGACCCGCCCCGACTCACAGCACGGGCTGGGCGAGGCACACTCACAGGATGCTAGGGGTGGAAGTCACCTCTGGAGATCTTCCAGTCCAACCGCCCCTGCCAGAGCAGGACCAGAGAATCCAGTGTGGGTCACAGGCTCACAGGATGCCAGGGGCTGGAAGGGACCCAAAGAGATCATCCAGTCCAACCCCCCTGCCACAGCAGGGCCATACAATCTAGCCTCAGGTCATGCAGGAGCACATCCAGACAGGGATGGAAAGGCTCCAGAGAAGGAGACTCCACAGCCTCTCTGGGCAGCCTGTGCCAGGGCTCTGGGACCCTTCCAGTTAAGAAGTTCTTGCTCATGTTGAGCTGGAAGCTCCTGTGCTGCAGTTTCCATCCATTGCCCTTGTCCTATGCCAGGGCACAAGTGAGCAGAGCCTGTCCCTGTCCCTTTCTCCCTGCCCACTGGAATGGGCTGCCCAGGGAGGTGGTGGAGTCTCCATCCCAGGAGGTGTTGAAAAGGAGATTGGATGAGGCACTTAGTGCCAGGGTTTAGTTAATGAGAAGGTGCTGGGTGATAGGTTGGACTGGATGATCCCAAAGGACTTTCCCAACCTGGTCAGTTCTGTGTTTCTGTGTGATCCCTGACCCCAGCCCTCAGATACTGACAGACATTGCTCAGGTCCCCTCTCAGCCTTCTCCTCTGCACACCAACCAGCCCCAGGGCTCTCAGCCTCTCCTCCTCAGGCAGTGCTCAGCATCCTTGCAGCCCTCCCTTGGGCTCTCTCCAGCAGATCCCTGTCCCTCTTGAGCTGGGGATCCCAGCACTGGCTGCAATATTCCAGGTGTGGCCTCACCTCTCTGCCACCAAAATGACTTTATCCTATTTGCCTGTGTCCCAGAGCCAGGAGAGGTTTGTGTGCTGAGCCTCTCCTCCCCTAGCCCACTCAGCCTCTAACAGCCACACACACCTCTGGCTGCTCCCCAGCTGCTGAAGTCTTATCAAAGCCTTCCATGAGAAAACGAAGTAGACCTCTTTGATTATTTCTTTTAACAGCTGTGAGCAGTTCAAGCCTGAGCTTCTCCTGCTTTTCCCATCACAAGGAACAGCACAAAACATCTTTTCCTTGGCCAAACACTCCCCCACTGCTCTTACCTGACCGACAGGCAATGTCCACGTCCTTCTCAAAATCAGTCTGTAGCAAGAAAGAAGGCAACAGCACAAACATTACTAAACATTAAACTGCCAATACCTCATTTTTGACTTAGTCACAGCCTCCTAGAAGTGGTTTCTTGCTGCTGAGCAGGTGAAGTGTGTTTATTTTACAACAGCAGGGCCCTGCAAAGTGTTTTAACTGGGAGGCTTTCAAAGTATGCTGCCTGGCCAGAAAAGAAAGGACATCAAATAGGTGGGAGTGCAGAACTCTGACCATTGTTACAGTGTACAGGGGTTTGGTTTAATGGATGTGGAAGACTAACTTCTATATCCCACGGAAGGATCATCCTGATGGAAGCTTCTCACGGTGATTCTGTAACCAGAAGTCTGGAAGATAGCCTGGGACAGGAATCACTGTGCAATGAGGGTAAGCCAATTAGTGCAGCCTGTCTGAGAGCTCATTAATTTGCTGCCAAGTGGTGATTTCTTAGCTGACATCGTGGCCACTCGTGCTGCTGATGTCATCTCCCACACTTGCTGCTCCCTGAAAACAACTACTGGGAGCTAAGAAAATAAATGAGAAGAGCTGAGAAGGAATTTAAGGAGTGGAACATCCAAGCACACTTCTCCCAGTTGAGCAAAACCACTTCTGCTGGTATAGGGCTCAACTGATTTTGAATTCAGACACTGCATCAGGTTGGAAGGGACCCTCAAAGGTCATCTTGGCCAACCCCTCTGCAGGCAGCAGGGACACCTCCAACTAGAGCAGGCTGCTCAGGGCCACACTGAGTCTGCTCTTGAATGGTCCAGGGACAGAGCCTCCATCATATTCCCTGGGCAACCTGTTCCAGTCTTTCCCCACTCTCACTGTGCAGAACTTCCTCCTGATGTCCAACCCAAATCTGACCTGTTCCACGTTTTTATTTACACAGAAGGTTCATTACATGGAAAATACTTCACTTTGCTTGTGAAGTCCAAGCACTGGATGCCTTTTGGGTTCCTCCTTTCCTGCAGGCCATCTGCTTGCTGAGCCTTGCAGTGGATCTGAGACCATGATCCTGCTCCCATTCTAGCCATTGTAAGAGAAGGGACCAACATTCTGTCTTACCCAACAACATCAGCAGACCCAAACTGGCACAGTAACCTCTTCATTGCCTCCTTCATCCAAGCCATTACTACATCTCTGCTCTAGGATACCTAGCACCTGAGAACCATAGAATGGCTTAGGCTGGAATGGATCAGCCAGTTCCAACCCTCTGCCAAAGGCAGGGACACCTCACACCAGCCCAGGTTGCTCAAGGCCTCATCCAACCTGCTCCTGAACACCTCCAGGGAAGCTGTGGAGCACAGAGGCACAGATGTGATCTTTGATCCCATTCTGTGCTTCTGTGCTCCACAACCTCCCTGGGCAACCTGTGCCAGTGTCTCATCACCCTCACTGCAAAGAACTCTTTCCTGACATCCAGTTCCAATCTCCCCTCTGCCAGTTCAAACCCATTCCTCCTTGTCCTGTCATTACCAGACCTTGTCAATAGTCCCTCCCCAGCCCTCCTGTAGCTCCCTTCTGATACTGGAAGGCCACTCCAAGGTCTTCTTGAAGCCTTCTCTTCTCCAGGCTGAAGACCCCCAACTCTTGTAGCCTGTCCTTATAGCAGAGCTGCTTCCAGCCCTCTGAGCATCCTCACTACCTCATTTGTTCAAGCCACTAAACAGATTCCTGCTCTAGGATCCCCAGCACCTACTCTTTGCCCAGATTAGGTCAATGGGAACGTATTTGGAGGCATCATGAAAAGGAGACTCTCAAATCCCACTTCTGACAGCTCTCTTTGGGCTGGCTGATAGGTTGGACTGGATGATCCTGGAGGTCTCTTCCAACCTGGTTGATGCTATGAAATCACAGAATCACAGTCTGGGTTGGAAGGGGCCTCCAAAGCTCATCCCATCCAACCCCTTTTGCAGTCAACAGGGACATCCTCAACCAGATCAGGCTACCCAGAGCTTTTTAGAGCAGGAAAAAAGCATGGCCTGTTATTAATCTACACTCTTATTTTCTTACTGAAGAACCTTTTGTCCTGGAGAATGCTGGTGGAAGATGCTACCTCTTGGTGCTCCACTAAATGATCACACCACTAATGAAACCCTTTAGACCAAGCAAGTGATGACCTGAAGAAGCCTCTGCTTTTTAAAATGGTGTTACTACTCCAGCTCTGCAGACTGGCAGAAAACTTGTTAAGCTTTCTGGGGTTCTCCTTACAGGTTAGGAACAGTAAATGAAGAGTCAAAGTGAAAATAAAGCAAAGCTAACCATGATCTGAGCATGTCCATTGGGAAAGGAGCTGGAAGAATCTGCATTGATTGGGTCTTGGCAGTTCCTCAGTCGACATCTGAATGCATCTTGGACCTGTGGAGACAACACCTCCTGCTGATTCCTGTGCACCTTCACATCCTCCACCCCCATGAAAGCTTCGATTGAACTGCTTTGGGACCACAGGGCAGGACCTGGCCCTGCCACACTTACTAAACCAGCAGCACTAAACAGAGAGGCTCACTGCTGCCATTTCACACACCTGCCACAGGCTGTGGCTGCTGTAAGGCAGTGTCTGACACTCACACCAAGGTCACAGAACTACATGTGCCTGGGGACAGAATTCATCAGTAGTTGGTGACCATCTCAAGCCAAACCTGTCTTCGGTGACAGGATTAGGTTTTGTCTTCTCATTCCCTTTGGTCTGATAGCAGGATTCATAGGCAGAGATGCACAGAAGAGATGGAAGGGACCTTAAAGATCCCAGGATGGCAGAGGATGGCAGGGGTTAGAAGGGACCCAAAGAGATCACTGAGTCAACAAACTACCAAGCCAGAGAGCCCTTTAAATTTGCTAACCAGAATCATCCATTTCCAACACATGCTGAAACTCCACCAAAAGCAACTTGGTCTCTCCTTTCTTGGTGCCTTCAGAGGAGAGAAAAGCAGCCCATGGGCAAGAACGAGGAACAACTGACATCTGGCAGGGTTTGGAGCAGGACACTGACATTATTTCATGGTGCTGCTATTTATTGCTAAGGCAATCACAGGATGCTAGGTGATGGAAGGGACCTCTGGAGATCTTTCATTCCAAATCCCTGCCAGAGCTGGACCAGAGAATCCAGCACAGGTCACACAGAAACACACCCAGGCAGGGCTGGAAAGGCTCCAGAGAAGGAGACTCCACAATCTCTCTGAGCAGCCTCTAGAAGTAAAACTCTTCAGAGCAGGTGAAGTATCTACAGTGTGGGTACAAGAGGAAGAAAAGTGGCCTGGCTGCACACATTCTAGTGTCTTGAAACTCAAACCAAAAGCAGATACATATGATCCACAAACCAGAGCTGGAGGCAGGACTGGAGGTGAGGTCTGAGCAGAGCAGAGCCAAGGGGCAGGATCCCCTCTCCTGCTCTCTGCCCACACTGCTCTGGCTGCAGCCAGCACACAGCTGCCTGCTGGGCTGCAGGAGGGCACTGCTGGCTCCTGGGGAGCTGCTCAGCACCCAGCACCCTCAGGGCTGCTCTCAACCCACTCTGCACCCAGTTTCTATTTGTGCCTGGGGTTGCCCTGACCCAGCTGCAGGACGCTGCACTTGCACCTCGTGCAGCTTCTATCCCCAACTGCTTGCTCAAGCTCCTTGCTTGAGCAGGTACAGACAGTGCCAGCTCTACACTTGCCTCTGAGACACGACCTTGCTCCCTGCTTGCCTGCCTTTTCACACCAGGCTGCAAGGTCTCCTCAGAGCCAGGCCAAGCAGATGTGGTGAACGTGCGGGTACCAGGGAAGTGGTCTCCTTAGCAACAGTAACCAGCTCCCAGCTCTCAGAACTTACCCTCTCCCTACTCATGCACTCTTTAGTTTCCTCCTGCAGCACACAGACGTGGGCTTTAGACACCAACCCTCCACTGCAGCCAAAGACTGCTGCTTCAGTCAGCAGAACACAGCAAAAGCAGCCAACATGCAGGTTCCACCCCTCAGCAGCAGTGACAGGAGGTGCTCTGTGGGCTTCAAAGGTGCTTTAAACAGTTTCCTCCTCAAGCAGGTCAGCAAAGCATTTAGCTCTGATGGGGAAGCTTCAAGACTAACACTTCATATCATGCCCTGTTCTCTGACACCTGCCTCACCATCTTCCAAAGCCTGCTTAGGTATTCATAGATTCACAGGTTAATAGATTCACAGCTTCATGGATTCACAGGTTCATAGATTCACAGGTTCAAAGATTCACAGGTTCACAGATTTATGTATTCATAGAAGGGGTTGTGCTGGAAGGGACCTTCAGATCACCTATTTCCAACCCCTCTGCCATGGGCAGGGACACCTCCCACCAGCCTGGGTTGCTCAAGGTCTCACCCAACCTGGCCTTGAACACCTCCAGAGGGGGAGCATCCACAGCCTCCCTGGGCAACCTGTGCCAGTGTCTCAGCAGCAGAGTGCAAATTAAACAAAGTGCTGGGGTCTCTGAGCCAAGAAAGCAAAACAAAGCAACAGCAGCAAGCTCTGTGCAGTTTTCTTCCCTGATTTCCAAATGCTGTACAGCAGGTCTCAAACCTAAGCTATTATATTTATCATATCTATTATACTGCTGTTACAGTTACCATATCTATTATATTGAAGTATCATGTTTACCTTAAAAGTCAGGAATAACAGCAGGCATCAGTACAGGCCAGGAGTTGCCCTGATGGAAAGCAGCTCCATGGAGAAAGACCCTGGAGTCCCAGGGGACAGCAAGTCCAGCAATGTGCCCTTGTGGCCAAGAGAGCCAAGGGCGTCTTGGGGTGCAGCAGGAAAAGAGTGGCCAGCAGGGCTAGGGAGGGTCTGATCCCCCTCTGCTCTGCACTGGGGAGACTGTGTCCAGTTTTGGGCTCCCCAGTTCAGGCTAGACAGAGTCCTGCTGGAGAGAGTCCAACAGAGAGCCACGAGGGTGATTAAGGGAGTTGAGCACCTCCGCTATGGAGAGAGACGCAGAGCTGCTGAGTCTGCAGAGGAGAAGGCTGAGAGGGGATCTGATAATGTCTATCAATATCTGAGGGGTGGGTGCCAGGATAAAGGTGCCAGGCTCTGTTTGGTGGTGCCCAGTGCCAGGACAAGGAGCAGTGGGTTCAAGCAGGAAACCAGCAGGTTCCACCTCAACATGTGGAGAAACTTCTCCTGTACTGAGTGTGACAGAGCACAGGCACAGGCTGCTCAGAGAGGCTGTGGAGTCTCCTTTGCTGGAGACATTCAAAACCCACCTGGATGTGTTCCTGTGTGCCCTGCCCTGGGTGATGCTGCTGTGACAGGGGGGTTGGAGTGGATGATTTCTGGAGGTCCCTTCCAATTCCTGTGTTGCTGTGTGCTCTGCCCTGGGTGATGCTGCTCTGGCAGGGGGTTTGGAGTGGATGATCTCTGGAGGTCCCTTCCAATTCCTGCGTTGCTGTATGCTCTGCCCTGGGTGATGCTGCTCTGGCAGGGGGTTTGGAGTGGATGATCTCTGGAGGTCCCTTCCAATTCCTGTGTTGCTGTGTGCTCTGCCCTGGGTGATGCTGCTGTGACAGGGGGGTTGGAGTGGATGATTTCTGGAGGTCCCTTCCAATTCCTGTGTTGCTGTGTGCTCTGCCCTGGGTGATGCTGCTCTGGCAGGGGTTTGGAGTGGATGATCTCTGGAGGTCCCTTCCAACCCTTACCATTCCATGACTTTCTGATCCAGAAGCACAGAATGACTCCAAGTCTTTCCAAAAGACATTGATGGAGGACAGAAGGAGAGTCAGCACATCACTCAGCTCTCCTGCAGTTGTATATCGTACTGAGTGGAGCTCCTGAGGCAGACCTTGTCACACGAAGGCCATTGGCACAGCACACCAGAGCAAGTCACCAATGTTTCCATCATTTCTGTCCATAGAAACACACCTCAGAGCAGAACCTGAGGGCCCCTACACATCTAACTGTGAAAGGCTGCATCCTTTTTGGATGGCAGTAAAGGCACAGCAAAGCAGGGAGCTTCTCCTCTATGTTTGAATTTTATGCTGACAGATTCCACCCCATATTCCCCCCCCAAGAATCAGAATGATTGTTTTGCCTCTGCTGGCAGGCTATAAATATTAGACCAATGTGAGAGGCTATAAGTGAGATAGCTTTGTAGCTGCCATCCAGAGTGACAAATATGCTGGCAGGGTTTCCCTGACAGGCACTGGCAGAGGAGAATTCTCCTGCAGATGACAAAGCAGCAAGACTATTTCAGCTGAGGAGACACCCTGGTGCAGTGCAAAGACTGCATGGCACACTGACTCTACTCACCTGAGCAGCTGGGATGCCAGACTAAAGCAGAAGCTACTGTGGCTACTGAAGCACAGAGCTGTCAGGGTTGGAAGGGACCACAAGGAGCAGCCAGTTCTGACCCCCCTGCCATGGGCAGGGGCACCTCACACTAGAGCAGGCTGCCCACAGCCTCAGCCAGCCTGGCCTTAAACACCTCCAGGGATGGGGTCTCAACTATCTCCCTGAGCAACCCATTCCAGGGATGAAGAACTTCCTCCTCACGTCCACTCTGACTCTCCCCACCTCCAGCTTTGCTCCATTCCCCCCAGTCCTGGCACTCCCTGACATCCTAAAAAGTCCCTCCCCAGCTTTTTTGTAGCCCCCTTCAGATCCTGGAAGGCCACAAGAAGGTCACCTGGGAGCCTTCTCCTCTCCAGACTGAACATCCCCAACACTCTCAGCCTGTGCCCACAGCAGAGCAGCTCCAGCCCTGGAGTCTCACTCAGTGTAGGAACTTGCTGCAGTAAGCAACTCACAGAATCACTATCTTGGAAGAGATCCTCAAGGACCATCTTGTCCAAACCCCCTTCAGTGAACAGGGACACCTCCAAATAGATGAGGCTGCTTAAGGCCCCCTCAAGTTTGACTGTCACCAAGGATGGGACCTCAGCTGTTTGTGTCTTTGCTGCTGCAAACTGTTCCACAGCAGAGCAGATGACACACACTGGTGAAGGAAATCTTAGGAGAGCATCAGATTTCACTCCTTTGCTGCTCCTTGAGAACTTCCTATCCATTTTCTTTTCCCAAATGAAAAAATAGAGTTGAAACAACTCCCCCCCTGAATGAGTGCCTCAAGTGTTCTGCCCAGTTTAAAGCTGGCCTAGCTGAGAGGTGTCCCTGCCCACGGTGGGTTTCTTAGGTAGAACCCCAGAATCACACAATCCTAGAATCACTTTTGGTTGGAAAAGGCCTTTAAGATCACCCAGTCCAACCATCCTCCAACTCAACCCAGGCTGGTGCAAAACCACATCCCTCAGCACCACATCTCTGCATCTTTTAAGAGCCCATTTTTGGGAGAGGCTTTGCCTCCCTTGGTGCACGATCAATTCTATGTAAGAGTAGTTGGATAACTGGGAGATAGTCCAGGTCTGAGAGGCTTGGAGAACCCAATTCATAAAAGAACAAATTGTATTGAGCCCAAAATAAGAATCACTCTGAAAACCAGAAACTGCTGAGGCAAAAACGCAATGCCAACTCCAACCATCAGCCCAACACCACCGTGCCCACCCAACCGTGTCCCAAAGTGACATGTCAACCACTGCCCTTCAGAGGACCAGAAACTGATGAGACAAAGACTAAGTCCAGTCCAACCATCAACCCAACACCACCATGCCCACTAAACCCTGTCCTGCAGTGCCCTGTTAAGCACTGCCCTTTAGAGAACCTAAAACTGATGAGAACAAGTCCAGTGCAACCCAACCACCAGTCCAGCACCACCATGCCCACTGAACCATGTCCTGCAGTGCCATATCAAACACTGCCCTTCACAGAACCAGAAACTAATGAGAACAAATATTAAGTCCAGTCCAACCATCAGCCCAGTGCCATCATGCCCACTGAACCATGTCCTGCAGTGCCATATCAAGCACTGCCCTTCACAAAGGAGAAACTGATGGGAACAAAGAGTAAGTCCAGTCCAACCATCAACCCAACACCACCATGCCCACTGAGCCATGTCCTGAAGTGCCATATCAAGCACTGCCCTTCACAAAGCCAGAAACTGATGGGAACAAAGAGTAAGTCCAGTCCAACCATCAACCCAACACCACCATGCCCACTGAGCCATGTCCTGAAGTGCCATATCAAGCACTGCCCTTCACAGAGCCAGAAACTGATGAGAACAAAGAGTAAGTCCAGTCCAACCATCAACCCAACACCACCATGCCCACTGAGCCATGTCCTGAAGTGCCATATCAAGCACTGCCCTTCACAGAGCCAGAAACTGATGGGAACAAAGAGTAAGTCCAGTCCAACCATCAACCCAACACCACCATGCCCACTGAACCCTGCCCCAAAGCCCCTGTCAAGCAGAGCCTGGGGGGAGCCTGGGAAGCCATTCCTCACCTCCCTTCGCAGAATACAATGGACCATGACAATAACAAAGCCTTGCAATGAATCAAACACTGCAAAAAGGATCTGAAACAATATTGATCTTTTGTCTGTCATGGCCAGAACTGCAGACATCCAAGTCAGGGCTAGAAGTGGCAACACCACACAGGAACTCCAAAGGGATGCCCTAGGAAAAAAATAGAAGAGAGAAAAGCAGCATTGGAGCAGAGCAGACACAGAAAGCAAACTGTTCAAAGCTGGCTACTGACATCAGATAGATTTAAAGGGTGGCACTTCACCAAGTTAACTTGCAAATCAGAGGCAAGAATGCAACAAGGTCATGCTTTATGCTTAACAAACAGAGCTGCAGTAACTTTTAAAGGATATATAGACATATTATCACTTTTCATTTGGCTGTTTCAAAGCACTTAAAAGGTGCTCAGCACCCTGCAGAGCGCTGGCAAGCAGAGAACTTAACTGTCTCCCATGCACTTGTAAGGAACCAAAGAAGAGATGTAAAATGATCAGGACTAACATGGCATTACTGGCGGTGGTGGCTGACAAAGCTGTTGTTGAAACTACTCCACACTTGGCACATTTGAGCGTCAAACCGCTATGAGGCTCACTCATCTGACTGCAAACAAACAGAACACCCACAAAAACAACAACAAAAAAAGAAAAGGAACAAAAAAGGGAACAAAAAAAAGAACAAAATATTGAATTGGCACCGAAAAAAAAAAAAAAAACCACCACCCCAAACACCACCTCTGTTGCTGCTGGAGTTTAGCTTTGAGGCTCATGCGGGGGAAGGAGGAGGGAAGGAGGGAGGGGGGAGACAACCCGGTGTAGGTGAGGCTTGTTGGAGGATGAATGCTCTTAAGCCGTGGCAAAATGGTGCTTGTGGGACCTTAGACCCTTGTTAGCTTCGAAGTGTTAATGCTGGGGAGGGAGTGGGGAGGGATTGGTTTCATGCGGGCTCAATCTCTTCCATTTAAGCGCAGACAGATGACCCCCATCCAGCAGAACCCCCCCAGGCCACTGAGGTACAGAAAGAGGAGGGTGTGCGAGGGGGGCAGGCAGCCAAAGTGCACTCCCTCTATTCAGACCTGTGGCTGGAGCAAAGGACACCTACAGGAGGAGGCTGAGCTGTGTGGAGCTGCAAAGGCATAGAGCCTGCAGCGGTGCATTTAAGCACCCCAGGGGCTGCGGCCAAGGTCTGCTGCAGTGCCCCGGGCGGCTCGGCTGACTCCGGGAGGGACTCCTTTCACCGGTGCCCAGGGAGGTCTGAATACAGGGCTCAGAATGCAGGCAATCTGGTGAGAGGCTTCTGGGTGGGCACTCAGAACAAAGCCCACAGCCTGAGCTGCTCTGCCGTTTAATAAAACACAGTACACAAGCAGTAAGCTCCAAAGTGGTCTTTGAGTGGACATCGCAGGAGGTCAGGGCTTGGAAGGGAGCCAAGGAGATGGTCGAGCTGTACCTGGGCACCTGCCAGAAGAGTCAAGAGGCAAAACCTGGCATTGAAATCGGGGTTTTTCCATGCAGCGTTGCCTTCAGACTCCTCAGCCAGCCAAAGAAAGGCTTCTGCTATTCCTGCTGTCAGATCCAGGAATAACCACAGCTGACTGAGGTGTGAGAGGAAGGATGCTTCATCTGTTCCTAGCTGGAAAGTGGTCAAGATGGTGAGGCTATGGAACACGTTGGGTTTGTCACAGCTATTTTAACCAGCAGAAAGCCTGTTTTGTTGCCAAGCCTCCTGCTCACGAGATTTCCAACGCACTGCCCCAGGCAACACCAAATTCCAGTCGATTGCATTTCATTCCAATGCCTTTCCAGAGAGCACTGCAATATATTTTCCATGAAAATGTAGGGCTTTTTCCATCAAGAATCAGTTTCTTCCATGAAAAAGCAATCAGTGTGAAGCATCCCTTTGCACCAGGTGCTTGTAGGGTGTGAAAAGAACTCAATGAATCCCCATCAATTTCCATCACTTAAAGAGCTGCGTTAATGAACCAGAAAAATGCACTGGGTAAAGCTTAGACTACAGTTGGGAAAATCCTTTCTACCTTTGCTTGATGTCACCAGGCTGCATTATCCTCTTCACCTCTACAGACTTGAAAATAAGAACTTGATGCATATGGAATTTTGCTGCCTGCTCATAAAGGTTTGCTCCCCTTTATGCCAGGAAAATGACTGAGCTCACTCAAGAATCACAGAATCAATCACAGAGTTGTGCCAGGGTTGGAATGGACCTCAAGGACCATCCAGTTCCAACCCCCTGCCATGGGCAGAGACACCTCACACTAGGTCAGGTTGCCCAGAGCCTGGCCTTAAACACCTCCAGGGATGAGGCTTCCACAAAGGCAATCCCTTCCAGGCTCTCACCACCCTCATGCTGAAGAACTTCTTCCTAACATTCACTCTGAATATGCTCTCCTCTAGCTTGGATCCATTCCCCTGAGTCCTGTCACTGCCTAACAGCCTAAAAATTCCCTCCCCAGTCTTTTTGGAGCCCCCTCCAGACACTGGGAGGCCACAATGAGGTCTCTTGGGAGCCTTTCTAACTTTCTAGACATCCTCAGTGCTGTGACACAGCTAAGAGTATCGATGGAGGCTGTTGGCAACAATGAGGTTAAGAAATCAATAATCTCTGGGGGAAAAATAAAAGGAGGAAGAAAAGAGAGGAAAGAAAACAAAAGCTTTTGGTCCATATTGGTCAAAATGCTGGTGAAAGAGCTGAAAAGCCCCGAAAGAGTTCCTTAAATTGATACTGAAAGCAAATCAAAGGAGCTGAAGGATTCGTCACAAATTCATTCTTCCAAGGAATGAGTTGAACTTATTAGGAACTGGGTGGTGGAATAACTCCAAGGGAAGCTGCAATGCATTTACCCACAGCAGTCACACAGAGTACAACAAAGATATCACTGCAGCCACTGATGGTGGTAACCACAACCTGGCCCAAAAGGCAAAGATGAGGCTGTAAAGCAATCCAATGGCTCCAAGCCCAGATGTACTGCACAAAATGCTTTCCTCCATGATGGAATGCATCAAGGTTTGGCTCACCCACTGAACACCAGTCCCTGACCCCATCGCTGTCATCCACCCTTCCTTCTCAGGATGGCAGCCAGAAGTTGGGTCGAAATGCCAAGAGGTGATCAACAACACAGAGCTTCTTCTTTCCCTTTCTCTGCCCTTAGAACCTGTGTGTGGGTCTGCCAGCTAACCACAAGCTGGCCCAAAAGACAATCCCAGAAGATGCAGCTGTAAAACAATCCAACGGCTCCAAGGCCAAATACACTTCTACAAGCATCAGGAAGGTGAGGATGCACTTGGGCAACACTTTTCCCCATGATGTAATGAATCAAGGTTTGGCTCATCCACTGAACAACAGTTTCTGACCCCATTGCTGTTATCCACCCTTCCTTCTCAGGATGGCAGCCAGAAGTTGGGTCGAAATGCCAAGAGGTGATCACTTGAGCTCTGTGGTAAAGGGTTGGACTTGATGATCTGTGAGGTCTCTTGCAACCCTGATGATACTGTGATACTATCACAGAGCTTCCATTTCCCCTCCCTGCCTTCCCCTGCCCTTAGAAGCCGTGTGGGGTTCTGCTAGTACAAAGCTCTGCTGCACTCGTCCAGGACACAGCATCTCTGCGGCTGTGCATTTCAGAGCGAAGGCAGAAAAGCCTCTCCCAGCTTGGGCACGGCAGAACAACACTGACCTCAGCAAGGGCTCCGTGGCAGGCAAAAGATATTTCACAGCAGTTTACACAAAAAACGAGCAACGTTTTCCACCACAGCAATTAAATTTGACAGCCAGGCGAAATAAATCAGCTCCTCCAGCACACACAGTTGGTAAAAGCCCTTCCTGAAGGCTGATGTGCGCTCGCCAAAGCTGCGCGCAGGTTTGCTCCGGTCTGGTTCTTACCGACCTTAATGCTGCTGTACTTGTGTTTTATTAGCTGTAGCTCGGCTCAGCTGCCTCCCCTCGGGCCAAGGCAGCTTCTGAGGTGCAGGGCAGCTGTTAGACATGCAAAGTGGGCGGCAGAATGGAAAGCGTTTGGGTGCTTGGGGTGGGTACCCGGGGTCGGAAATGGATGGCTGCCAGCTGAATGGGCTTTAAAAGAACTCAGCTCTTGCTTACCCCGCTCTGTGTTTGAGCTTTTTGTCTAGGATGCCATCTCTGGACACAAGCTTGTTGAACACCAAAATGCCAATCACCATGTTGACCTGGCAGAGGGGAAACAAAACAGACAGACAAAGAAAGAGTTGATCTTTCAGTACCTGCAAAGACAACGTTGTTCACTGTGGTACCTCAGAAACCTTCTCACAGCCTGCAGAATGCCTCCTGGTGCCTTTCTGAGCCTGCCCTGTGACACTGGCCCTGAGCACACCACATGGTCACCTGCTCACATGGCTAACACAGGGCACAGGCTTGGGTTTCACTCTTGAACTGAGATGTTATCAAGTTCTGCAGGATCAGAGAATCCTCAGAGCCCTGTGAGGAGAGGCTGAGGGAGCTGGGGGGGTGCAGCCTGCAGCAGAGGAGGCTCAGGGCAGAGCTCATTGCTGCCTGCAGCTGCCTGCAGGGAGGCTGTAGCCAGGTGGGGTTGGGCTCTGCTGCCAGGCAGCCAGGGACAGAACAAGGGACACAGCCTGAAGCTGTGCCAGGGGAGGCCTAGGCTGATGTTCATAGCATCATAGAATCAGTCAGGGCTGGAAGGGACCACAAGGAGCAGCCAGTTCCAACCCCCCTGCCATGCCCAGGGACACCCTACCCTAGAGCAGGCTGCCCACAGCCTCAGCCAGCCTGGCCTCAAACACCTCCAGGGATAAGGCCTCAACCACCTCCCTGGCCTTGAGCACTGATCCAGTCTGTCCAGATCCCTCTGCAGAGCCTTTCCACCTTCCCGCAGATGAACTCTCCTGCCCAGTCTGGTGCCATCTGCTGCCCACATCTGCTGTCCAGAAGCAGCTTTGCTTGCAGTGCTCTACCCTGCTGCAGGAGAAGCACTGCAGTGGCAGTGTGGGCTGGGGGAAGAGTCACTCAGAGCACATGATGACCACAGCCACCCTCTTCTGTAAGCATTTATGGCCCGTGTGGGTGTTCCCACCCACGCAGAACCAGCAGTGCCTCCCTAGAGCCTCCTGCACATTAGTCATGGTCTGTGTCACTCAGCACCACGCCAGGCTTGCGCCCTGTGTGACTGCAGTCTCCTCCACCCGTGGGCCAGATGAATGTCTGCAGGAAGCCTGGGGGGTAAGTCTCTATTTCTCCATTAAATGCTCTCATGTTTGAATCACAGAGGCTGCAAAAGACCTCTAAGATCACCAAGCCCAACTATCAACCCAGCACCACTGTGTCCACCAAACCATGTCCTGAAGAGCCATACCTATATGGCTCTGGGTTCCTCGAGCCCAACTATCAACCCAACACCACTGTGACCACCAAACCATGTCCTGAAGAGCCATACCTATATGGCTCTGGGTTCCTCGAGCCCAACTATCAACCCAACACCACTGTGACCACCAAACCATGTCCTGAAGAGCCATACCTATATGGCTCTGGGTTCCTCAAGCCCAACTATCAACCCAACACCACTGTGACCACCAAACCATGTCCTGAAGAGCCATACCTATATGGCTCTGGGTTCCTCAAGCCCAACTATCAACCCAACACCACTGTGACCACCAAACCATGTCCTGAAGGGCCATGCCTACATGGGCTTGGGTTCTATTTTTTTTCATGCATGATTCCAAAGAGGGCTTGAAGCCCTAACCCATACCAGTGTCCCAAGTGCCTCAGCAGCCAGCTTTGTCACTGCACAAACAGACAAATGCTATTTAATGGACAACCTAACGACCCTCATTCTCCATCTGTATTAATGACCCTGCAAGAAGCCATGAGCATGGTTTGTACCTATCAAATAAATGCTCCTTATTTCCTTTTAATTAGAGAAGCTTAAGCCTTTTCTTCTTTTTTTTTCCCCTTTCAAACAGATTTTTTTTCCAAGCCCTGTGCCAAACTACCCAATTGTTACCAGTCTGTCCTGCCAACTCTTCCCCTGCCTTTCTTATTAGCACTTTATTGCCAGCATTTACATTTTCCCTTTCAGCTGATGTGAGGTTATTCTTTTCCCTTCCAACGCTCAGGCTTAAGTGGCTGCACAGAACAGCTCCTTCCCCAGCTCCCAGCTAATGGGAGGGCAAACTGCAACTGTGAACTTCAAACCTCTCTGAACAAAGCTTGCCAATTACACAGGGAACATGGAGTTCCATGTGAAAGGTATTTTGGTAAATACCCTTGGCTCCTCTCTCACGACAGGGACTCTGAGCTGTACAAAAGGAGCCTGGCTTGACTCCAGGCAGTGATGAGACAAACTCTATGGGAGTAGTAAACATCCATTTTGGGGAAATCTATGTGGCTAAATGGCTCTATCTATGATTTAAGACTCTACCAAGACTGATCCCCTTCTGCAGAGGAAAGCCAGAAATAACTGGTGTTGCTAGAGCTGCCCTATTAGCAATCTGGTGGAGGGGAAGGAAGAATTTACATGCAGAAACTGGGAAAGTGCTACAGAAATTGCTGCAATAAGAATTCATGCAGGCTGCAGGGCAGGTGACAGATAGCTGATGGCACATGGAGGCTGCAAGTCAGCTCACCCCAGACATCTGAAGTACTCCTGATGGTTCTGAGTCCCAAAAGTGTCTATTTTTCTCTACTGGTAATGAAATCTCATAGAGTCATTAAGGTTGGAAAAGACCTCTCAGGTGATCCAGTCCAACCATCAACTCAACCCCACCATGGCCACTAAACCACGTCTCAAAGTTCCATGGCCACACCTTTCAGGAACACCTGCAGGGATGGGGACTCCACCACCTCCCTGGGCAGCCTGTGCCAATGCCTGAGCACTCTTGCAGGGAAGATTTTGTTCCTATTATCCAATCTAAACCTTCTTTGATGCAATTTGAGGCCATTTCTTCTCATCCTATCGCTCCTTACTTGAGCAAAGAGTTCAAAACCACCTCTCTCCAACCTCCTTCCAGGTAGATGCAGAGAGCAATGAGGTCTCCACTCAGCCTTCTCTTCTGCAGGAGGTTAATGCCTACCTTAGCCATATGTCTGCCCCAGATGATACAGGGCCAGGAGAAGCAGCTCAGATGCAGAAATCTGCATTGCAAGTGTTTACATTTGAGCAAAGTGAATCCAACTCCTAAACACAATTCCAGAGGTCTGGAAGTTTACTATGCAGGCGAGTAACATCTCCCACCTACAATGGTTTGGTTTCTTTGGCTTCCAAAAAGCAGGAGCCATGGAGCAGTGGCTGGCTGGTCCCCCTCCTCCTGCTGCTTTCACTGTCATAGTGCTCCAGCACCAAGCAGCATGTCGTCAGGACTGCCACTGCACCCCCTAGGGCAGTGACAGCTGCCTAGGTGCCACTGCTACCAACCCAGTGATGCCTGTGTCACCAACCAGCACATGGCTTGTGGAAGACACACATGGAGAGAGGAGGGAGAGGAACAAGTGACATGGTTAAACGAGTCACACCTCCAAAGCACTGCGGCTACTTCCAGCAGTCCTGAGCTCAGCACTGCCAGCAGGATGCAACGCAGAGCTAGGCTGGGAGGATTTAGAGAGCACACTCTTCTCATGGCACAGCAACACACTGGAAAGCACTGAAAATCACTGAAAAGAGCAATGTTTACCAGGACAACAGCAGCTGCAGGTCCAACGAAGGCGTAGAGCAGCCCTCCTTCCAGAGACAGCCAGCAGCTGGAAAGAACAGGAGAGGAGAACTAACACAAATTAAAAACCACTGCAAGGCACTGCCAAGGAAGCATTAAGAATCACCAAAGCATGCATAACTGCTACAGCAGGAGACCCTTCTGGTGTGTCTTCAGCCCCACATACTCACAGAGGGATGACTTGGCTGATG
Organism: Pogoniulus pusillus; assembly: GCF_015220805.1. Classification (NCBI taxonomy): domain Eukaryota; kingdom Metazoa; phylum Chordata; class Aves; order Piciformes; family Lybiidae; genus Pogoniulus; species Pogoniulus pusillus. The sequence goes on along the minus strand of NC_087288.1, from coordinate 1,525,236 downwards.
TGATCACGTCCAAAGGCATTTCCATTAGCAAGAGTTAAGGTTGCAGAAGATTTTGTGTGAATTATACACCTACTGAAACGCCCCAAGGGCATTGCAAGCACAACAGGAAGCTTGTCAAGCCTACTTAAGTCTCTTCTAACCATAACTTCACTGGACAGGACCTGCTAGATGGGTAGCTAGCAACATTTTCAGCTTCCATTGTCTAGCAGTTGTATACTTCAAAAAATGAAAGGTCAGGGATATGCAACACAGAACTTTGGGTGCAGCCTACAGCAGCCAACAGGTTTAGACTTGATACAAACAGAAGGTGAAGGACATGCAACAGAGAACTTCAGATTCAGCCTACAATGTCCAACAGGTTTAGACTTGACACAAACAGAAGGTGAAGGACATGTACCAATAGAACTTTGGGTTCAGCCTACAACAGCCAACAGGTTTAGGCTTGATACAAAGAGAAGGTCAAGGACATGCAACACAGAACTCTAGATGCAGTCTACAACATCCAACAGGTTTAGACTTGACACAAACAGAAGGTGAAGGCCATGCACCAATAGAACTTTGGATTCAGCCTACAAAAGCCAACAGGTTTGTACTTGATACAAACAGAAGGTCAAGGACATGCAATATAGAACTTTGGATTCAACCTACAATGTCCAACAGGTTTAGACTTGATACAAACAAAAGGTGAAGGCCATGCAACATAGAAGTTTAGATTCAGCCTGCAACAGCCAACAGGTTTACACTTGACAAAAGCAAATGGTGAAGAACATGCAGTACAGAACTTTAGATTCAGCCTACAACATCCAATAGGTTTAGACTTAACAAAAACAGAAGGTCAAGGCCATGAACCAGCAGAACTTGAGAAAAAGCTAACAGGTTTCTACACATCTTAAGTCAATTAAAAACTGCTCTGAGAACTAGTTCTTAGAAAGACTCATCCCACTGAAGAATAAATCCTGCATGGTCTGCTCTGTTTGGCAAACAATGCCAATGCATCCTTCCAAGCAGCTGAAAACTGCTACTCATCCTGCAGGCTTCAGCATACTGCACCAGAGCTCTTCACTGGAAACCATCAGACCTCCAAACACAGACTGCTTGCAGCACTGAACTCTAAATATTTGATACCCCCAGGATGGAAACATTTCCATAGCTGCAGAAGCTCAGGAGCTCCACACACTGCGGTAAGATGTAGCTGTGCTGCCTTCCCACCAGCCTGTGGGTGCCCTTGAATGCATGAGCACACCTACATGGAACCACAGAATGGCTTGGAAGGGACCCCCAAAGCTCATCCACTCCAACCCCTCTGCACTCAGCAGGGACATCCTCCACTAGAGCAGGTTGCCCACAGCCCTGTCTCAGCCTCACCTGGAATATCTCCAGGGATGGAGCCTCAACCACCTCCCTGGGCAACCTGGTTCCAGCAGCCTCCTGGGGCAGAACTTGTTCCTCACATCCAATCTCCATCTGCTCTGCTCTCATTCCAAACCACTGCCACCTGGTCCTGTCCCTGCAGCCCTTTGCAAACAGTCTGCAACCTGCTTGTAGCCCACTTCAGGTCCTGGCAGGATGAGAATAAGTCTCCAGGGAGCCTTCTCTTCTCCAGGCTGAACATCCCCAGCCATGGACCCCTCCTACTAGCTCAGGGTGGTCAAGACCTCATCCAGCTTGGCTTTGAACACCTCCAGGAAGGGGGCACCCACAACTGTTTTGTGCTGAAAGCATTCTGAAGACAGCTTCTCAGGCACCTTCTTACATGTCATGTTAAACTGCTGTTCCCTTCTTCCCTTCTACATTTTTTGGTTGTACTGTATTATTTTTGCTCTGATAGATCCCCCCCCTGTGCTTTATAGCTGCTTTTATTTTCTTCTCCATTTCTGGCTTAGTTTATTTTCTCCATTTCTTTTTTTCCCTTCATTCTCCACTTCTGTCCTTTTTTCCCCTTTATTCTCCACTTCTGTCCTTTATTATATTCTCCACTTCTTTTTTTCCCTTCATTCTCCCTTTCTGTCCTTTTTTCCTTTCATTCTCCATTTCTGTCTTTTTTTCTCTTTATTTTCCACTTCTGTCTTTTTTCTAACTTCATCCTCCATTTCTTTTTTTCACTTTATTCTCCATTTCTGTCTTTTTTTCACTTTATTCTCCATTTCTGTCTTTTTTTCACTTTATTTTCCATTTCTGTCTTTTTTCTTTACTTTGTTCTCCACTTCTGTCCTTTTTCCCCCTCCATTCTCCATTTCTGTCCTTTTTTCACTTCATTCTCCATTTCTCTCTCTTCTTTTTTTTTACTTTGCTCTCCACTTCTGTCCTTTTTTCACTTCATTCTCCATTTCTCTCTCTTTTTTTTTTACTTTGCTCTCCACTTCTGTCCTTTTTTCACTTTGTTCTCCATTTCTGTCTTTATTTTGTTCTCCACTTCTGGTCTTATTTTATTACTTCTTCTCCACCTCTGCCATCCTTCCTCCCCGAAGCTCACCCAGCAGCAAGCCATGTAAGTTGATTAGCATTAAGAGCATCCTCTGGTGGGTTTTATGGGCACTGTGTTACATGGCCATAAAATTCTGCTCTGCACATCCAGAGTCTTGCTCCTTCATCCTGCACATCCTGTGAGCTGTTTGATGCTCTCCAGGATCATAGAATCAGCCAGGGTTGGAAGGGACCACAAGGATCCTCCCCCTTCTATGGGCAGGGATCATGCTTCTGCTCACCAGGATGATGGTTTCTCCTCTTGGGAGAACCTGGCTGTGAAAGCATCTTCATCCTTGTTGACAGAATGAACTCCTGCAAGTTATCTGCACTCCTCATCAATGCACAGCTCTGTATGCAGGTCAGGAAAGGTTTATTAACTGCAACCTGTAGCAGTGTTGCTATCATAGCTCTGATGGATGGAAGAGAGGCAGCAACAATATTTAGTAGGCTCCCAGAAATAGGTGGGGGGAAAACACCCAACCCAAACAACAACCAACCAATCAAGCTTTCAGACACACAAATCTTTTCCAGGTGTCCTGACACTTCTAGAAGCTTCTTGGATTGGGCTTTTTGTTCTTTTTAATCTCTTCAGCTTGAGCATCTGCTTGTGCCATAGTTTTCACACATCATTTTCAGTGGACAGCAGTGGAATTGCCTAATGATGAGCACTGAGGGAAGAAGGCAGAAAGCAGAGCCTGTGGATCACATCATCTGTGTGTAGAGCAATCCAAGCCAACTCCATTTGCCAAACACCCTGTGAGTGAAAGTGAGCTCTGCTTTAAAGCTCCTTGGTCAATCCTTTCCTTGTGGGGGGTCTGTGGGGACTAGAAGCAGCTCCTTCATTTTCACTCTTCATTGTCTCCATCTGGAGCTGTCATTTCTAACAAGCAGAATCCTGCACAGCAGGAGTATTTTGCAGCAGGATGCATTTCTGATGGCAGTGTGGCTGTCCCTGATTGCAGCCAGATACAGTGCCAGCAGTTACCTAACTTCCACAGGGCTACAGTTAGCAGAACAGGAAGAGGAGGAGGGCAGGAGTCCTACTTTCACCCAGCCCAACAGTTGTTACAGCACACAATTCCTGGCTGGCATCTGAAGTGGTACAGCAGGTCAGGTGGTGATGGAGAAGGAATCTCTATTCCCTGCATTCTGTGTTCCATACATTGTTCTGATGTCAAATGGCAGGAAAATGGATTTGCAAAGGAGATGAGAGTCACAGAGTCACAGAATCACAGTCATAGAATTAAAGGATCATGGAATGGTTTGGTTTAGAAGGGACCTTAAAGCTCACCCAGTTCCAACCCCTTGCCATGGACAGAGACATCTCCCATCAGCACAGCTTGCTCAAAGCCTCATCCAACTTGGCCTTGAACACCTCCAGGGAGGGAGCAGCCACAACCTCCCTGGGCAACCTGTGCCAGTGTCTCATCATCCTCACAACAAAGACTGGTTGAATGTCATGAAGTTGGCCTGGGCTCACCTCTGCAGCCTGTCCAGATCCCTCTGGATGGATCCCTTTCCTCTAGTAAGTCGACTGTGCCACACAGCTTGGTGCCATCTGCACACATGCTGAGGGTGTACTGATTCCTCAGTCCATGGCACTGACAAAGATGTTCCCCAGCACTGCACTGACCCCTGACCCCCCACTGCTGTCTCTCAAGCAGAGTCTGGTCCGGGAAATGGCTAACTCAGGAGAGGTGGATGGATGGGAGAGCTGCTCTGAGCTTTCTGCAGGGCTTTGGCTCCAAGCACCTCAAGGGTACTAAAGATGAGGAACTTGACTGGTGGGCAGAACCATGGATGCAGAGAGACTCTTCTCAGCACAGCTGCAGCCATGCCTAGATGCCAGTGAGTACAGAATGGTGAAATGCTTACTTCATCTTCACTGGCTGAAATCTCTGCTGGTGTTCTGTAACCAGTACAAGAGAAGCACCTAGTTGAGGCTACAAGGATTAATTTCTCTGACTGCAGATTTCCTGAGGGGGGGTAGGTAGATTGGCTTGGAAGTGACTGGTAATAGTGGTGATCTGCAAGTCACCTCAGCAGAGAAAGAGGCTCTCTTCTTCCACAAAGATCTCTGCATCAAGAGGCTGTTTCTGTGTGCTTGGCAAGCTAACTTCAGAAGGACTCTTTTCTTCACTGGTATTTAAAAGGCAAGCTGGGGCAGGGTGAAAAAAGGTGAAAGACTCAAACTTCTTGTTTTGTGATACAAAGCTTTATCAGGACCTTGATTTCATGCTGGCTCTGACTGGGTTTGTGTAGCTTCTGTGGCATTTTTACTAGTGCCAGGACCTTGATTTCATGTTGGTTTTGATTGACTTTGTGTAGCTTCTTTGGTTTTTCACTAGTGCCAGGACCTTGGTTTCATGTTGGCTTTGGTTTGGTTTGTGTAGCTTCTTTGGTTTTTCTCACTAGTGCCAGGACCTTGATTTCATGCTGGCTTGTTTGGTTTTTCACTAGATGTTTTCCCACTGTTTTGCTCCTGCATCCAGAGGTCTCTGCCATCTCACTCACTGACTGCTGCTTCTGTTCTCTGCTCTTCACTACAGTGATGGTTGGACTCGCTGGTGGCAGAGGCTAGCTGAGGCATTCAACACTCCCTTTGGGGGAGTGGAGTCAAATCTTAGGTGTTTAAGTGCAGCCAATCCTCAGTGGAATCTCAGAGGCTTGCAAATGAAATGGGTCACACCAGCATCTTCTCCTCACTCTGTTGTGGACCACACAGTGACTGGGCAGATCCAAGTGTCAATGGATACCTGCAGAGCCTTTAGACTATCATAGAATCATAGCATGTTAGGGGCTGGAATGGACCTTGAAAGATCATCCAGTCCAGCCCCCCTGCCAGAGCAGGACCATCCAGAGCAGATCATACTGGGATGCATCCAGATAGTTCTTGAGTATCTCTAGAGAGGAAGACTCCACAACTCACCTGGGCAGCCTCTTCCAGTGCTCTGTCACTCTCACAGGGAAAAAATTCCTCCTCAGGTTCACATGGAACCACCTATGCCTCAACCTCCACCTACTGCCCCTTGTCCTGGCACTGGGCATCACCCAGCAGAGCCTGGCTCCAGCCTCCTGGCACATTATAGTATCATTAAGCTTGGAAAAGCCCTCGAAGATCATCCAGTCCAACCAGAAACCCAACCCCACCATGACCACTAAACCACATGCCCAGGTGCCACAGCCACAGGCTCCTTCAACACCTCCAGGGGTGGGGACTCCACCACCTCCCCGGGCAGCCTCTGCCAGTCTCTGACCACTCTTGCAGCAAAGAAAACATTCTTAATACCCGACCTAAACGTTCCCTGGCTCAACTTGAGCCAAGAATTACTACGCTGCCCAACTGCTGATGGGTGTGACATTGTTAATTAACATCAACCTCCTCCCCCCCCCTCAATGTATCATTTCAGATTGACTTACTAATGAGCTGTTCCATAGCCTTTTGTCTTGGTAAAGCCTATTGATATGGCAACCACTAATGCTGGTAAACCTGCAATAAAACACAACCCCCAGACCAGTTAACAGCCATTAGGTGCTGATCGAAAACATCAGACCAAAGAAACCCCAAACAAAACCACAGCAGAGAAGCTTGATGCAAAAGTGGCCAATTTCACAAGGAATGAATCATTCTGGGTGCTGCTGCAGGGCTTGCTTCTTGGAAGCACTGGTAGGGGGGAGGACACTCTTCTCTGCCCACAATGTACCACACTTTGATGTAGCTGAATTCCTGCTACATTTGACAGGTCTTAAAGTGAACTACCAAACAGCTCCATGAATATTCAGTGAAGGTTTGGGGTTGTTTTTTTTTCTCTTGTTCTATTTTGGGGGGTTTATAGAATCATAGAATCAGTCAGGGTTGGAAGGGAGCACAAGGAGCAGCCAGTTCCAACCCCTCCTGCTTATGGGCAGGGACACCTCACACTAGATCAGGCTGTTCAGAGCCTCATCCAGCCTGGCCTTAAACACCTCCAGGGAGGAGCCACCCACAGCCTCCCTGGGCAACCCTTTCCAGTGTCTCCCCATCCTTGCTCTCAAGAATTTCTTACCCTAGAATCACAGAATCAGTCAGGGATGGAAGGGAGCACAAGGAGCAGCCAGTTCCAACCCCCATGCCATGCCCAGGGACACCCTACCCTAGAGCAGGCTGCCCACAGCCTCAGCCAGCCTGGCCTCAAACACCTCCAGCCATGGGGCCTCAACCACCTCCCTGGGCAGCCCCTTCCAGGCTCTCACCACCCTCATGCTGAACAACTTCTTCCTAACATCCAGTCTGAATCTGCCCATTTCTAGCTTGGTTCTATTCCCCCCAGTCCTATCACTCCCTGACAGCCTCAAAAGTCCCTCCCCAGCTTTCTTGTAGCCCCCTTCAGACACTGCAAGGCCACAAGAAGGTCACCTGGGAGCCTTCTCAACTCAGCTGCAGGACCTTGCGCTGCTCTGTGGCTTTGGTGTTACACTACTCTGCTGGGGAACTCCTCCAGTCCTGCTAAAGCAGGTTTAGAAGAGGATGCCAAAGGCAGAGCAGCACAGCTGGACATGGACAGCTGCCTGACCCAGTTTTGTGCTCTCTATGCATGTGTTGTCTCCTCCCCTTCAGGGGATGGGATCGTTGACGCCGCCGCTGCGGGCAACACTGCATTCCAGCCCCCCCAGGAAATGAACTGCATGGACTTACCCCATCCAAGGCACAGGAAACGCTTCCTTATGAGCCGTGTCCTGATTTTCCCAGTGACAGCCATGTATGACTGCCAGGCCTCTGTCAGAACCCAGCAGAATGAAGCTAAGAAGAAGAAGTGCAAAAAGGCGGTGGTTGTGGTGCAGATGCCCTGCGGGGAGCAAAGAGAGGCTTGTGCTGAGCACTCAGGGTACCCATTCCTCTTGGCAGTTCAAAGACTTGTCACATTCTATCATCTTGACCATTACCCCAACACCCTCAGCAGCAACTCCCCCCTTCGTGGTGGCCACAAAGAGAGAGAAAGGGAAGTGAGGTGGTGATGGGTTTGGGCTGCTTCGCCCAAGCACTGAGCGCACCCAGCAGGGACAGAGAGCACAAAGCAAACACTGCCACCAGAGAATTCCCCCCACTTTCACCTGGACAGGCATCATCACAAAGCCACTGACTGTGGAGAGCAACTTACAAACTTCCTGAGCACAGAAGGCCACAGAGCTGAAGGAAGGAAATGTGAGGATCCAAAGGCTCCTTACTGCTGCTCAGAGGTCTTGCTCTCCATGCAGAAGGAACTCCAGACTCACAGCCCAGATTTCAGGCAGTGGACTGAGGCTGGCTTTGCATTTAATTCTTCTAGAACATATTGCCTGAGACCTTTCAGCTCAGGTTAAAGATCATAACCTTGCTAATTAACCCTGGACATGGTTTTCATGGGCGCCAGTCACTTGTCACCTGGGAGGTATTTTGAGTGCATGGAGTCAGCTTTCCTTTGTCACTGCAGCCCTTAATTAAACTTGACACTGCAGCTAATATAAATGAGCTTGATGGCAGAAATGATCCTCTACCCTCCACTGCCTTGCTTAAAATGCCAGTGGCAGGCTATAAAAGGCAGCCTGCATTGGACCCTAGAACCAAACCCATGCTAGTAATGGCAGGAGAGTGGGGCTCAAAGAGGTCCCTTCCAAAGCCTACCTTCCTGCAGACCACAGCTAAGAACAGCTGCACTCAGCCCTCTCAAACCACAGAATGGCTTGAGTTGGAAGGGACCTTACAGCTCATCCAGTTCCAACCCCCTTGCCATGGCAGAGACATCTCCCATGACAGCAAGTTGCTCAAAGCCTCATCTAGCCTGGTCTTCCAGGGATGAGCTGTCCACAGCTTCTCTGAGCAACTCCTTCCAGCCTCTCACCACCCTCCCAGCAAAGAACTTCTGCCCAAGCTCCAATCTAAATCTGCCCTTTAGTTTAAAACCACTGTCCCTCCACCCACCTGAGGCAAAGACTTGCTCTGCACTTCTGTGCAAGACAAATACTGCTGATGTCAAAGAAGCAAAGACCACACCCTGAGAAAACCCCAGCAGCTCCTGCAGCCACTCCAGCCTAGATTTTGCCTATCTTTAGTTGCCCTTAACTCATATGGATTCCTGAAATCCACCCTGTTAAAGCCTGGCTGATAGCAGCACTGCCTGCATGTGGAGAACAAATGGTTTCCAGTGCAAGCTGGGCACTGGAACACACAATGAACACAAGGGAAAGCAGAGAGATGTCCTTCCTGTCACTGGCTGGCTCCTGTGTTATGAATTCCCACTTCAATCTGCAGCTTCAGCTTGCTTCCCTAGCAGTGTGTTCTCTCAAAGCCAGCATGTTCTCTTGGAAGGAGAATTTGGCAGTAAAATGACTTTTGAGGAACAGCACAGAAAGGTTCAGGTAACAAATGGGAATATGCAATTTCCCTTCTACATGAGGCACATAAAAGCAGCTCCTGAGCTGCTGGGTGAGAGCCTTGCCAACTCTGAGCTCCCTTCCAACCTCAGCCAGCCAATGATGCCATCATTCTATGAACTCCTGTGGCTGGTTGGGTGTAGGCTGTGGAAGTCAGTTCATAACTGCACTGCAGGACAGCTGGGGATAACCTGAGAGAAAGCAGAGGACTGCTTTGGTTGGCAAAGACCTCTGAGGTCACTGACTCCAAATGTCAACCCAATACCAGCCCTAAACCATGTCCCCAAGTGCCATGGCCACAGGTTTCTTGGACACCCAGAATCACAGAATCAGTCAGGGTTCAAAGGGAGCACAAGGAGCAGCCAGTTCCAACCCCCCTGCCATGCCCAGGGACACCCTACCCTAGAGCAGGCTGCACACAGCCTCAGCCAGCCTGGCCTCAAACACCTCCAGCCATGGGGCCTCAACCACCTCCCTGGGCAACCCATTCCAGCCTCTCACCACTCTCCTGCTCAACAACTTCCTCCTCACCTCCAGCCTCACTCTCCACACCTCCAGCTTTGCTCCATTCCCCCCACTCCTGCCACTCCCTGACAGCCTCAAAAGTCCCTCCCCAGCTTTTTTGTAGCCCCCTTCAGATCCTGGAAGGCCACAAGAAGGTCACCTGGGAGCCTCCTCTGCTCCAGCCTGCACAGCCCCAACTCTTTCAGTCTGTGCTCACAGCAGAGCTGCTGCAGCCTCTCAGCATCCTCCTGGCCCTGCTCTGGACACTCTCCAGCATCTTCACACCCCTCTTGTCCCAGGGGCTCCAGGGATGAGAAATCCACCAGCTCCCTGGGCAGCCTGTGCCAATTTCTGACCACTCCTGCAGCAAAGAGTTTTTTCCCTAATATCCAACCTAAACCTCCCCATGTGCCAGTCCAGGCCATTGAGGCTTGTTCTATGATGCTGCTAGGGAGAGGAGCCAGCAGGAGAGCCAGGTTATTCTGCCCCTGTGCTCAGCACTGCTCAGGCCACATCTTGAGTGCTGTGTCCAGTTGTGGGCTCCTCCATTGCAGAGAGCTGTTGAGGTGCTGGAAGGTGTTTGGAGCAGGGCAGCAAGGCTGGGGAGGGGCCTGGAGCACAGCCCTGTGAGGAGAGGCTGAGGGAGCTGGGGGGGTGCAGCCTGCAGCAGAGGAGGCTCAGGGCAGAGCTCATTGCTGCCTGCAGCTGCCTGCAGGGAGGCTGTAGCCAGGTGGGGTTGGGCTCTGCTGCCAGGCAAGTATCAACAGAAGAAGGGGACACAGCCTCAAGCTGTGCCAGTGGAGCTCTAGGCTGGATGTTAGGAGAGAGAGTGATTGGCACTGGAATGGGCTGCCCAGGGAGGTGGTGGAGTCTGTGTGGCTGGAGGTGTTGCAGCCAAGCCTGGCTGGGGCACTTAGTGCCATGGTCTGGTTGGTTGGGCAGGGCTGGGTGCTAGGTTGGGCTGGCTGAGCTTGGAGCTCTCTGCCAACCTGCTTGGTTCTGTGATTCTAACTCCCATCTGGCTCCAGCTTCCTTTCAGGGAGCTGCAGAGAGCAATGAGCTCTGCCCTCAGCCTCCTCTTCTCCAGCTCCCTCAGCTGCTTCTCCCCAGCCCTGTCCTCCAGACCCTTCCCCAGCTTGGCTGTCATTCTGTGGACCTGCTTCAGCCACTCAATGCCTTTCTTGCAGTAGGGGACCGAAGACTGAACCCAGTAGCCAAGGCATGGCCTCAGCAGTGCTGAGCACAGGGGGACAAACCCTTCCCTGCTCCTGCTGGCTGCTGTGAAAGGGAAAATTGTGATTAAAATGTCAACAGTCCTCCTGATCACCAAGCCAGAAGGCAGAAGCAAGTTTTATTAGAGGTGATCTGTGCTTGAGCTGGAAAATGTGAGTGCTGATTATGATGAACTCTCCTGAATGGCAGAGAAGGGTCTTTAATGAGCAGCAAGGCTAATCCTGTATGGCAGATTAACGATGTCTTTGCATCTGATACCAGCAGAAAGATGCAGATCAGCCCCAAAACACCACCTGAGGACTGCTGTGGGATTCTGATGGCAGAACCACGTGCAGGCAGAGCTGGAAGTGAGCTGGGGTTCAGAGAATCATAGCAGAGAACGACAGAGGTTGGAGGGCACCTCTGGAGATCATCCAGTCCAAAGCCCCTACCAGAGCAGGGTCACCTAGGGCAGGCTGCACAGGAACACATCCAGGTGGGGTTTAACAGTCTCCAGAGAAGGAGACTCCACAGCCTCTCTGGGCAGCCTGCTCCAGGGCTTGACCACCCTCAAAGAGAAGACCTTCCTCCTCATGCTCAGATGGAGCTTATGCTCCAGTTCACAGGATCCCAGGGGCTGGTAGGGACCCAAAGAGAGCACCGAGTCCAACAGAACCACAGACACCCCCAGGCTGGCAAAGCTCCTCAGCATCACCAAGCCACTCTGCAAGATTCACCTTAAACCATAGCCCTGAGCACCACAGCCAAACCACCCTGAAACACAGCCAGGGCTGGGGACTCCACCTCCTCCCCGGGCAGCTCATTCTGTTTGTGCCCTCCTGTACTCTTCCCCTTGCCTAGCAGATGAAGACTCCATGGTGGCCTGCCTGGGGAGGAGATCTCTGGGAAGTCTCTTTGCAAACAGGAACACAAATCCACTGGCACCAAAGGCAGCTGTTACGTGTGGCACTGAGCATCCCCAGCTAGGGAGCGACCACTTTAGCAAGTATGTTGTTAGCTCTTTTCTCCTTCCTCATCAGGTCAGCAGGCTCCCAGTTTCTCCTTCTCCACCTCTTCTCTCAATTTCTCCTTCTTCTCCTCTTCTTCTCCTAATTTCTTCTTCTCTACCTCCTCTTCTCCCAATTTATTTCTCCTTCTCCACCTCTTCTTCTCCCAGATTCTCCTTCTCCCAATTTCTCCTTCTCCACCTCTTCTCTCAATTTCTCCTTCTTCTCCTCTTCTTCTCCTAATTTCTTTTTTTACACCTCTTCTTCTCCCAATTTATTTCTCCTTCTCCACCTCTTCTTCTCCCAATTTCTCCTTCTCCACCTCTTCTTCTCCCAATTTCTCCTTCTTCCAATTTCTCCTCTACCTCTTCTCCCAATTTATCCTTCTCCACTTCTCCCAATTTTTTCTCCTTCTCCAAATTTCTTTCTCCTTCTCCACCTCTTCTCCCAGTTTCTCCTTCACCTCTCCTCCTCCCCCAGCTCCCCTCCCCTTGCTGCCCATTTGCTCACAGGAGCAGCACATCAGCCTGCCTGCACCACAGCCACGGGACACATCTTCCCCACTGCTTCAGCAGGAGATGCTTCTCCTTTGTTCCCCACTCTAGTTTATTAAAACTCACTGAATTAATTAAGTGTGCTGAGCACCTAACAACCTGCAACAAAATTAATTTTAACAGCCCAATCTGCTCTTTATTTCTTCAAGCTTCTGAAATTAAGGCAACTCTGTTACCTCCCCTTCCTCTTGTTCTCAGCTCCTCATCTTTAATTCTCATTACGAGGTGGGGGGGGAGGGAGGACAGGACAGGGAGCTTTGCTATCCTCAGACTGCACAGTTCCATGAGCTCTAATTGAGCCTTGAGTGTTTAGCTACCTTGAATATCTAAGTAAGACCATTCATCCTTTTTTAATAACCACCACAGCACTGAAAGCTCACATCAGGTATCAAATTGTTTCCTGCTTTCCCTGGTGTAAGACACCCACTGCAAACGAGGGGAGCGAAGCAAGGCTGAGAAATGGAGCGAGCAGCACTGCAAATTCAAAGCTGCTCCTTCTAGGGATGGAGATGTTTCCATGTAATCTTGGTGAGTAACATAGAGAACATTTATCCACTGCTACCACCCACAAAAAAAAAAGCAGCTCATAAATGCAGACCTCAAAATAATAATTTATCATTCATTTTGGAGCCTCTGCAGGCTTCTGTTTCTTAATCAGTGCTGGAGGGGTTTGATAGCAACGTGAACAGCTCTGCCACACAGAGGGTTAACTAAAGACACCTCATTTGTCTTCACAGAATGGAATGCAATAGAATCAGGCAGCTTGGAAGAGAGCTCCATGCTCAAACAGCCCAACCTAGCACCCAGCCCTGCCCAAACAACCAGACCATGGCACTAAGTGTCCCAGCCAGGCTTGGCTTCAACACCTCCAGCCACACAGACTCCACCACCTCCCTGGGCAGCCCATTCCAGTGCCAATCACTCTCTCTGCCAGGAACTTCCTAACAACATCCAGCCTAGACCTGCCCTGGCACAGCCTCCCTGCAGGCAGCTGCAGGCAGCAATGAGCTCTGCCCTGAGCCTCCTCTGCTGCAGGCTGCACCCCCCCAGCTCCCTCAGCCTCTCCTCACAGGGCTGTGCTCCAGGCCCCTCCCCAGCCTTGCTGCCCTTCTCCAAACACCTTCCAGCACCTCAACAGCTCTCTGCAGTGGAGGAGCCCAGAACTGGACACAGCACTCAAGGGGTGGCCTGAGCAGTGCTGAGCACAGGGGCACAAGAACCTCCCTTGTCCTGCTGCCCACACTGCTCCTGAGCCAGCCCAGGATGTCATGGGCTCTGCTGCCCACCTGGGCACACTGCTCCTGAGCCAGGATGCCATGGGCTCTGCTGCCCACCTGGGCACACTGCTCCTGAGCCAGGATGCCATGGGCTCTGCTGCCCACCTGGGCACACTGCTCCAGAGCCAGGATGCCATGGGCTCTGCTGCCCACCTGGGCACACTGCCATTATGCCACAAAGCAGGAAGGAAAGTTAGTAGAAAATCCTGACAATAACAACATTTATTTGAGCTGTGAGGAGACAAACTTGAGGAGAGAAATGAAATGGGTGCTGATTTTACTCTTGTGCTGCTGTGACCATGCTCTGAATACTCAAAGAGCACTTAAGGACCCCAATAAAGCACAGGGGAAAGAAAGAGCAAACAAAGACAAAGAGAATGCAAAGGACGTAGCAAGAAGCAGCAGTTGGCTTTGTGTGACTCTCAAGTGTTTATTCCCTCCTCCCTGAAATGACAAATGTCAGTTTGTAAAGCAGCAATCTGCTTATTGTTTTTCATTGCCTTTTTAAACTGTCATTTGGGTTAAACTGATTTGTTTAGCACAGTCCCTTGGTCTCAGAAACAGCAGGCACTGGGATGGATACACTACCCTGGGTCAGATAATCACAGAATCATCAGGGGTTGGAGCAGCTCTGCTATGAGGACAGGCTGAGGGAGCTGGGGGTGTGCAGCCTACAGAGGAGAAGGCTCCAGGGAGACCTAACAGCGACCTTCCAGTACCTGAAGGAGGTTACAGTAAGGATGGAGAGAGACTGTTTGTGAAGGCCTGCAGTGATAGGATAAGGGTAAATAGCTTCTAACTACAGCAGAGCAGACTGAGATTGGATGTCAGGGACAAGTTCTGCACCAGGAGGCTGCTGCAACACTGCAACAGGTTGCCCAGGGAGGTGGTTGAGGCTCCATCTCTGGAGATATTCAAGGTGAGGCTCTGGGCAACCTGCTCTAGTGGAGGACATCCCTGCTGATTGCAGGGGAGGTTGGACTGGATGACCTTTGGAGGTCCTTTCCACCCAGACCATGTAATGATTCTATGACTCTGTGATTCTAGATACAAGATCAGGCTCAACAAGGCTCTGAGCATCCTGCTCTAGTGGAGGATGTCCCTGCTGAGTGCAGAGGGTTGGACTGGATGAGCTTTGGAGGTCCCTTCCAACCCAGACCATTCTGTGATTCTCCCTCAGGTTGGCAAAGACCCTAGAGAACATCACTTAGGTCTCATCATTAACCCTACCCTGCCAAGGTCACCACTAAACCACAACACTAAGCACCACACCTATGTGACCTTTAAAGACCTCCAGGGTGGGTGACTCCACAGCCTTCCTGGGCAGCCTGTTCCTATCCTTGACCGCTCTGGCAGTGAAAAGCTTTTGCCTAATGTCCAGCCTAAACCTACTCTGGTGGAGCTTAAGGTTGCTCCTTCTTGCTCCATCACTAATTACCTGTGAGAAGAGACCAGCACCAACCTCTGTTGTCCTTTCAGGCAGTTGCAGAGGGCAAATAAGGTCTCTCCTTAGCCTCCTCCTCCTCACAGGATCACACAGGCTCAGAGGATGTCAGGGGTTGGAAGGGACCCAAAGAGATCACTATGTGCACCCCCCTGCCAGAGCAGGACCATACCATCTAGCTCAGGTCAGGTTAAGCAGTCCCAGTCCCTTCAGATCCATTCTCCACTTTCAGAGCAGTTTCTGGAGCCAGTCCTAGTCTAGCTTCTAGGGTGGACTGCCATGGATCACTGAATCACTGCATGCTGGGGGTTGGAAGGGGCTCCAGAGTAATGAAACATGAGATGGCCTTTAGGAGGCTGTGGGACAGAAGAAAAAAGGCTTGCAGCATATTTTCTGGAAGGGAGGACAGACCTTGGAGGATGAAAAATGATGGCAAAGTTGTCCCTTCAGTAGCAAACTAATTTGCACCTGTGAGTATCTTAACTGCCTGAGAGCTCCTAGCTGCAGGACCTCTTCCAGGGTCATTACTATTACTGGCACCATAAAGCTTTGCAGATCCCTTTCCATGTCAAACATCCCATGTTTCTTCCCCTTCTGCCAGGCTCACTGAAGCATGGAAGCACAGCCCACAGAACCACCCTGACAGCCAGCAGACATCCTCTGCTTGCCTCTGAGTCACAGCCAGCACAGAGCTTTGTCAGGCCAAGCTGCACTCTGGTTGCTATCAATCCAGTCCCTGCTGCTCACACTGCACCTCCACTCCTGCAGGCTGCAGCCAGCACTTCACAGCCACCTGACACCCTGACAGGCTCTGGCACAGGCTGCCCAGGGGGGTGGTGGAGTCACCATCCCTGGAGGTGCTCAAGGAAGCTGTGCACATGGCAGTGTGGGACATGGCTCAATGTGCACAGCGGTGCTGGGCTGATGGCTGGACTGGGTGATCACAGAATCATGGAACCATGGAATCACAGAACCATAGTCTTGGAATCATGGAAACATAGAGTCTTTGAATCATGGAATCACAGACTCACAGATCCATGGAATCACAGAGTCTTGGAATCATGGAATCACAGAACCATGGAATCATAGTCTTGGAATCATGGAATCACAGAACCAAGCAGGTTGGCAGAGACCTCCAAGCTCAGCCAGTCCAATCAACCAGACCATGGCACTAAGTGCCTCAGCCAGGCTTTGCTTGAAGACCTCCATAGGTTCATAGATTCATAGAATCACAGAACCAGGGAATCACACAGTCTTGGAATCATGGAATCATAGAATCATAGAACAATGGAACCATAGAGTCATAGAATCATAGAGTCTTGGAAGAATGGAATCACAGAATCTTGGAATCATAGAGTCATGGAATCATAGAACCATGGAATCATAGAGTCATGGAATCACAGAATCATAGGTTCATAGGATCATGGATTCATAGACTCATAGAAACATGGAACTCATGTTCTATGAGTCCATAGAATTATGGACTCATGGAATCATGGAACCATAAACTCATGGAATCATAGGATCATGAAATCATAGATACATAGAATCACAGAACCATGGAATCATAGGATCATGGAATCACAGAAACATGGAATCATAAACTCCTAAGATCACAGAACCACAGAATCATGGAAGCATAGAATTATGGACTCACTGAATCATAGGATCATAGAATTATGGAATCATAGAACCATGGAATAACAGAACCAAGGAATCCTAAGAGTCATGGAATCACAGAACCATGGAACCACAGAACTACAGAATGGTCTGGGTTTGTGGGGCCTCCAGAGGTCATCCAGCCCAGTCCCCTCTGCAGTAAGCAAGAGCATCCTCAACTAGATCAGGCTGCCCAGATCCCTGACCTTGGAGGTCTTTCCAAGCCAAACCAATTCTCTGATTCTATGATCACTTCCCACCCAAAAGGGTTGACTTTTCAGACCATCCAATTACCCAGTGCAAGAAAAAGGAGAGCCAGGAGAGGTTCCTATGTTCCTCTGGCACAGTTAAACGTCACAGCTCCAACACAGGCAGAGCAACTGGAGCTGAATTAGTCAGGAAGGAAAGTTGGAGAAGCTGTATTTAAAGTGATTTAATGCTTCAAAGCTGGAAAGGGCTTCTTATTTTCCTTCATGCCTGCCTGCAAACCTGCTGTTCTGAGCTGCAGACACTTCACAGCACAGCCTTGCGAGGACGCAGCTAAAGCACTGAGCTCTTCTGCCCTGCCAGAGTTGACATTTACCTTGTTTAAAGTGTTTAACATCAAAGCCAACAGAAGAAATTCACAGTGTCAAGTAGGCCACATTCACTCAGCAGAAAAAAATACTCATCCCCTACTTTGTAAACATTTAAAACACTTAGGAGGAGATGCAAGATCAGAAGCTCCTGCTCGTGCACCTTTCATCCCTTGCTCTATAGGTGCAGCACTAAACATAAAGCTCATCTAAATTCAGCTGAGTCTCACCACTGCCTTCCCAGTTCATCCTCTAAACAATCCAGGTCCTTCACTTTGTGGTTTGGTGTTTCCTCTCCTTTAGGACACTGTGATTGTCACTCGAGCCTGTCTGCTGCTAAATCAAATAATCTGTTTGCTCTGTTTGAAGTTTGGATCCCATTTGCTAACAATCCAACTGCTGTAATTGCAGGGAGTTCCCACAGCTCACAACCATGACGACTCCAATGAGAAGTGCAACAACAAAGCCTGCAGATGCCTCTCACTTTTAGTCTGAGGGTGATGATTATAATCCTGCCAGATGAAAGCAGTCCATCTTCCTGCCTGGTGGCAGCAAATATCCCTTCTCTGCAGAGCTGGAAGGGTTCCATCCTTTGCCAGGACTGAAGCGACAGCTCTGCCATGCTATGACAGCACTGCCATGTGTCACCTGCCCTTACCCTTCTCAGCTTCACCTCTGGGTCACAGCTGCATACACAGGTCTGAAAAGTCTTTATGCAGGAGTAATGATAAGAGAAAAAGGCTGATTTTAGCCCCTAGGAGCACTCTCACTTGCAAGCATGCCCAGTTCATAGAAGCATGGAATGGGTTAGGTTGCAAGGGAGCTCAAAGCTCAACCAGTTCCAACCCCCTGCTAGAAGCAGGGACACCTCCCACTAGAACAGGTTGCTCAAGGACTCATCCAGCCTGGCCTTGAACACCTCCAGGAAGGTTGTGGAGCACAGAAGCACAGCAGCACAGCCTTCTCCAGGCTGCACACCCCCAGCTCCCTCAGCCTCTCCTCACAGGGCTGTGCTCCAGGCCCCTCCCCAGCCTTGCTGCCCTTCTCCAAACACCTTCCAGCACCTCAACAGCTCTCTTGAATTGAGGGGCCCAGAACTGGACACAGCATTGCAGGTGTGGCCTGAGCAGTGCTGAGCACAGGGGCAGGAGAACCTCCCTTGTCCTGCTGCCCACACTGCTCCTGAGCCAGCCCAGGGTGCCATTGGCTCTGCTGCCCACCTGGGCACACAGATGGTGAGTGAGGGGCAAGGAGCTCACCTCAGCAGCTGGCAGTGCCCTGCCTCCTGTACAACACAGTCAGTGCAGAGTGATCGTGCAGCAGCTTCAAGAATCACATTAATTCCTCTCATGGCCATGATATTAATTGGCAATGCCTTTAGTGCATTAGCCATGGCTTGTTTCAGGGGTCAAGCATCTCTTTCTTCACTTCATGCAGAGATCCTCCCAACAGCCATGAAGCTGCAAATTCATCTATGAGATGAAGTTCCAGCTGCAAGTAATAAACTCCTGGCAGAGGGCTCTGGTTTATGGAAAACACAGCTAAAAAATTAGCCAGGCTCTACCTTTAGAGTCCCTCTAAGCACAGGAGAGGAAACACTGAGCAGCTGCCATTGATGCTATCAATCAGTGATTTACACCTGGAGGAAAGACTGTACAGAAATCAAAAGAGGTAGTTCCTTGGGTTACTTTGCTGACCTCCAGCTCCTCTGCTGGCTACTGGCACAGTGAGGGGTGAAAGGCACCTCTGGAGGTCATCCAGCCCAGCCTCCCCCTGCTGAAGCATGCTCTCCCAGAGCAGGTTGCCTTGGATCTCACCTAGACACGTTTGGCAACTCTGCAGGGAAGGAGACTCCACAACCTCCTACAGAAACACAGAACAGGGGTTGGAAGGGACCTCTGGAAAGGACCCAGTCCAATCTCTCCACCAGAGCGAGCTCACCTAGATCAGCCTGCACAGGACAGTGTCCAGGGGAGCTCCGAGTGCCTCCAGAGATGGAGAATCCACTACCTCCATGGACAGCCTGTCCCAGTGCTTTGTCACTCTCAGTGATGAGAGTTCAGATGGAACTGAGTTCCAGTTTGTGCCTGCTGCCCTTTGCCCTGCCTCTGGCCACCACTGAAGAGATTCTGGCCCCATGTTGTTGGCTCTCACCTTTTAGCTATTGATTGGCATTAATAAGACCACCTCTCAGGCTTCTCTTCTCCAGCTAAAGACAGGATGGGGAAGGAGACAATTAATGGCAGCTGAAGAGAAAACAAGCAGCAGCATCCACAAGCAGAGAGAGCTTCTGACTTGATATGCAGATGGAGACTGACTAAGAATGGCAAGGAGAACAACAGATTAAGAAGTCAACCTCTCCACTCTGTTAACATTTTGACTTCAACTCCCATGGCTTGCAGAAGGAAGCAAAATGTCAAGATTGCTTCTTATAGAAGATGAAAACATTTCTGCTGCCTCCACCTCTGTATTCTTGGCCATCCAGGAGGACATCCTGGGAGCTCTCAGTTTCCTCTACCTGCTGTGCTAAACCAGTGGCACAAAAGGGTTGCAGTGGTGCCAAAAATAATGTTTCTGACAAAGCAGTGAGGAGTCTCTTACAGGTTATAGCCAGGTGGGGTTGGGCTCTGCTGCCAGGCAAGCAGCAACAGAAGAAGGGGACACAGTCTCAAGCTGTGCCAGGGCAGGTCTAGGCTGGATGTTAGGAGAAAGTCGTTGGCAGAGAAGAGTGATTGGCATTGGAATGGGCTGCCCGGGGAGGTGCTGAGGACAAGCCTGGCTGGGGCACTTAGTGCCATGGTCTGGTTGGTTGGGCAGGGCTGGGTGCTAGGTTGGGCTGGCTGAGCTTGGAGCTCTCTGCCAGCCTGCTTGATTCTGTGATTCCATGAAAACAGAACAGGAGCTTCCAAATGAAGAAGGAAAGATTGTTGTGGGGGGACAGAGAAGAGAGTGCAGAGAGACTCCAGCAAGATAAGTGCCAGAGAGAGCCTCTGCCTAGCAACATGATCACATACCACAGGTGGCCTGCAGCTATGCCTTTAGGTGCTGCCTGCCAAGGAATCCAAAGAGCTTCCCATTAAAGACACTCACAGCAATAAAAGAGTTACAGTGCCTCAGAATTTGTTGTTGGAGGGAGGAGAAGTGAAGCAGAATGCCTGCATGACCAGTTTGGAGAAGGGCATGGGCACTCCTGATCCTTGGGCTTGTGAGCAGCCAGGAGAGGCAGCAGACAGTGCACAAAGCTCCCATCCTCAACACTTGCTTCAAAGGCACTTTGTTTCTTTCATCTGTGTGTTTCTCATCTGACAGAGCTTCCTATACTCGTCTGGGCATTTCATGCCTCTGCTCCACTCAGAACAGGTCAGTGGCCCCTTGCACAGGCACAGGGAAGGTAGTGATGCTTGCTAGGAAGGTGATTGGTATTCCCCAGTGAAGTCTGTGGGACCATGGAATGACAAGTTGGAAGAGGGGCTGGGAGGAACCTCTGGAGATCATCCAGACCAACCCCCACTTGCCAGGGCAGGCTGACCTGAGGAGAGTCACAGAGGAACACTTCTTCCAGGTGGGTCTGGAATGTCTCCTTTGCTCATTCATTGTATGACTGCTACAGCAAAGAGAGGATGGACAAAGCAGTGAGGATCCCACAGTGATGCTTTTAAAGGTGGCTGTAAGAGTTTGAGAGGTTGTGCTTATTAAAGAGGAACACTGCAACTGGGTGTTTGGTGGGAACAAAGAATGAGATGGGCTTAGAATCACAGAAAGGGTTGGGTTGGGAGGGAGCTCAAAGACCACCCAGTTCCAACTCCCTGCCACGGGAGGTTATTTGGGCTCAGCACACAAACCTCTCCTGGCTCTGGGACACAGGCAAATAGGATAAAGTCATTTTGGTGGCAGAGAGGTGAGGCCACACCTGGAATATTGCAGCCAGTGCTGGGATCCCCAGCTCAAGAGGGACAGGGATCTGCTGGAGAGAGCCCAAGGGAGGGCTGCAAGGATGCTGAGCACTGCCTGAGGAGGAGAGGCTGAGAGCCCTGGGGCTGGTTGGTGTGCAGAGGAGAAGGCTGAGAGGGGACCTGAGCAATGTCTGTCAGTATCTGAGGGCTGGGGTCAGGGATCACACAGAAATACAGAACTGACCAGGTTGGGAAAGTCCTTTGGGATCATCCAGTCCAACCTATCACCCAGCACCTTCTCATTAACTAAACCCTGGCACTAAGTGCCTCATCCAATCTCCTTTTCAACACCTCCTGGGATGGAGACTCCACCACCTCCCTGGGCAGCCCATTCCAATGGGCAGGAGAAAAGGGACAGGGACAGGCTCTGCTCACTTGTGCCTTGGCATAGGACAAGGGCAATGGATGGAAGCTGCAGCACAGGAGGTTCCACCTCAACTTGAGGATGAACTTCTTGACTGTAAAGGTCTCAGAGCCCTGGCACAGGCTGCCCAGAGAGGCTGTGGAGTCTCCTCTGGAGCCTTTCCAGCCCTGTCTGGATGTGTCCCTGTGCAACCCTCTGCTCCTGCTTTGAAAGGGGGGCTGGACTGGAAGATCTAACATCCTGGGGTCCTATGAACCTGCTCTAGCAGGGTGGGGATGTGACTACAGAACCACAGAATGAAGCAGGTTGGAAAAGACCTCTAAGATCATTGGGTCCAATCTATCACCCAACCCTTCTAAATAACTAAGCCATGGCACTAAGCCTCCTCTTAAACACCCCAGGGATGAGGACTCCACTACCTGCCCGGGCAGCTCATGCCAATGCCAATCACTCTTGCTGTGAAGAACTTCTCCCTGCCATCCACCCTGAACCTGCCCTGGCACAGCTTGAGGCTAGGTGATTTCCAGAGGTCCCCTCCAGCCCCTGCCACTCTGTGATTCTGTGCTAAGCACAGCAGTGAAAGGCAGGTAGGAAAAGAGCAAATGCATCTCCTGCAGGCTTCTTTCTCAGCCTGGCCTAAGGGCAGAGCAGAACTGCTCTGCTGGCAAAACTGCTGCTTTATCTCCCCACCACGTCTCAGGAGAAGGACCTGATTCTGCAGTGCTACTTACCCAAATCTATCACTGCTTAATAAATTACTCATGGGCTTCTGACTGCTTCTTGTCATCGATTTTAGCTCTAAGTCAGCTTTAAGGCTGCTGCTGCTGCCTGGTTCTTGCCTTCATTAATATCACCACCTCCATCTGAGCCAGGCATAGGGATTGGAAAGATGAACTGCTCTCAGCCCTTGAAGGTGGTAATGCTGTGACAGCTTTGTGGTAATTGCTTGCTGCTAATTACTCTGGAACTACTGTTGAATCAACTTCAGGCAGGAGAAGAAGTTGTAATTATTTCCCCCCCTCTTCTCTTTTTTTTCTGTAAATAACTTTGCTATTTTTAGCCATTAAGAAAAAAATAACTCTAATAATATTTTGGACTCTTTTGTTCTGCATTTAGCTGACAAATTGTAAAGCACTTCCCAGTATGCAGGAGAAAGCCTTTGGTTGATCTGGGTTATCACTCTGGAGAAGACTGAGAGGGGATCTTAGTAAGGTTCTCATAGAATGAGGCAGGTTGGAAGAGACCTCCAAGGTCATCCAGCCCAACCTAGCACCCAGCCCTATCCAATCAACCAGACCATGGCACTAAGTGCCTCATCTAGTCTTGTCCTGAACACCTCCAGGGATGGTGACTCCACCACCTCCCTGGGCAGCCCATTCCAATGCCAAATCACAGTGAAGAACTTCATCTATCTGAAGAGGAGGGGGGTGGCAAGAAGGGGCCAGGCTCTCTTCAGTGGTGCCCAGGGATAGAAGGAGAGGTAATAGGCACACAGTGGCACACAGGAGGTTCCACCCCAACAGGAGGTACAACTTCTTTGCTGTGAGGGTGCTGGAGCTCTGGAGCAGGCTGCTCAGAGAGGCTGTGGAGTCTCCTCCTCTGCAGACTTTCAAGCCCCAGCTGGATGTGTTGCTGTGTGCCCTGCCCTGGGTGATGTTGCTCTGGCAGGGAGGCTGCATTCCATCTCTGGAGGTCCCTTCCAACCCCCAGCATGCTCTGATCTTATGACAGCAGAAATGATTTGGGGTTTAAAAGCTTTTCTGCTGAGAACACTCATTCCAGTCTCTCAGCTACCTCTCTACAACTCCCTGAAAGGAGGAGGTCTCTTCTCCCTAGCAACAAGCAATAAAGCAGGAGGAAACAGCCTCAACTTCTTCCAGAGGGGGTTTAGGTTTGGATATTAGCAACATTTCTTTACTGAAAGAGTGGTCAGGGATTGGAACAGGCTGCCCAGGGAGGTGGTGGAGTCACTGCCATGGAACCACAGAATCACAGAATGGCTTCTGTTGGGAGGAACCTTAAAGCTCATCCAGCTCCAGCCCCCACAGCCATCAGCAGGGACCAACAGGCTGCCCAGAGAGGCTGTGGAGTCTCCTTCACTGGAGACTTTCAAAACCTGCCTGGGTCATTCCTATTTGGACTACCCTGGGTGATGCTGCCTTGACAGAGAGATTGGACTCTGGAGGTCCCTTCCAACCTCTAAAGTTCTGTCACTGATTCTGTGACTCCCAGGTCCTTCTCCACAGGGCTGCTCTCCAGCAGATCTCCTCCCAGCCAGCAGATCCTTTTCCAGCTGAGGCAGTTCTGTGCTTCTGGTGCCACATCCAGCTGGCAGCTGGCACCAGTGGTGTGCCCCAAGGATCAGTGCTGAGCCCAGTCCTGTTCAGTATCTTTACTGAGGATCTGGAGCAGGGGATTGAGTCCAGCATCAGTGAGTTTGCAGATGACACCAAGCTAGGAGCAGCTGTGGAGCTGTTGGAGGGGAGCAGAGCCCTGCAGAGGGACCTGGCCAGGCTGCATGGGTGGGCAGAGGCCAAGGGGATGAGACTGAACAAGGCCAAGGGCAGGGTTCTGCACTTTGGCCACAACAACTCCAAGCAGCACTACAGGCTGGGGCCAGAGTGGATGAGAGCAGCCAGGCAGAGAGGGAGCTGGGGGTGCTGGCAGAGAGGAGCTGAAGAGGAGGCAGCAGTGCCCAGGTGGGCAGCAGAGCCAATGGCATCCTGGGCTGGCTCAGGAGCAGTGTGGGCAGCAGGACAAGGGAGGTTCTTGTGCCCCTGTGCTCAGCACTGCTCAGGCCACCCCTGGAGTGCTGTGTCCAGTTCTGGGCTCCTCAATTCAAGAGAGATGCTGAGGTGCTGGAAGGTGTTTGGAGAAGGGCAGCAGGCCTGGGGAGGGGCCTGGAGCAGAGCCCTGTGAGGAGAGGCTGAGGGAGCTGGGGGTGTGCAGCCTGCAGCAGAGGAGGCTCAGGGCAGAGCTCATTGCTGCCTGCAGCTGCCTGCAGGGAGGCTGTAGCCAGGTGGGGTTGGGCTCTGCTGCCAGGCACCAAGGGACAGAAGAAGGGGACACAGCCTCAAGCTGTGCCAGGGCAGGTCTAGGCTGGATGTTAGGAGAGAGAGTGATTGGCATTGGAATGGGCTGCCCAGGGAGGTGGTGGAGGCTGCAGATGACTTGCAAGGCTCTACTCCAGTTGGTGCAGCTGTTGGCTGCCTGACCTTGGCCATCTGCTTTTGGTTGTCTTGTCTGGTTTTGCCTCCCTCCAACCACAAACCAGCAACGATGCCACACACACAGGCACAGAGCTCCCATAAACCACTCAGCCTCCAAGGGCAACAATGTCCTACCTGTGCATAAGTAAAGCAAATGGATTTGGAGCTGAATCTAACTTTGTGTTTTATATATATCATCCCCAGTCCATTTTGCCTTGGAAGGAAAAGGAAAGGAGCTCAGTGGAATGCTTCTGAGGTGCCTGTTAGAGGGAAAGGTCGAACTCAAAGCTAACAACCACCACCTACTCTCCCCCACTCCACAGCTGTTTGTGTGTGGACATTCTGCCTGATGTTTCTATCACTGTCTGCCACTCCACAGAACAATGCAAGCAGAGGGGAGAAAGACACTGATCTTTAGGTGGGGTTTTTTTTGGGGTGTTTTCTTTTTTTAACATCTAAATAGGCTAAAAAAAAAAATGCTGCCATGGAGACTGCTTCAGATGCTGTAAAAATAGCTCTTTATATGGTGGATATTGTTGTTTTCCTCTGTGGAATTCTACCTGACAACCTCAGCAAGATGCCCAGAGTCACTGAATCACCACATCAGACTGCTTGGAAAAGACCTCAGTGATTATTAAGTCCAATCGTTCTCTATCATTGCCAAGGCAGGTGCCAAACCATGGCCCTCAGCACCACATTTCTGCCTCTCTTAAACATCTTCAAGGGTGTGAGGCTCAGCAGGGCTGTGGGCAACATGATCTAGTGGAGGATATCCCTGCTGACTGCAGGGAGGTTGGACTGGATGAGCTTTGGAGGTGCCTTCAACCAAGAAACCACCTCCCTGGGAAGCCTTTTGCTATCTTTATTATAACCACTGAAAGCAAAACACCAAGTCCATGGAGGCTCTCCCAGGCTCCTGCCAGTCACAGAATCATAGAATCAGTCAGGGTTGGAAGGCACCACAAGGACCATCCAGTTCCAAGTCCTCTGCCATGGGCAGGGACACCTCACACTAGATCAGGCTGTCCACAGCCTCAGCCAGCCTGGCCTTAAACACCTCCAGGCATGAGGCTTCCACCACCTCCCTGAGCAACCCCTTCTAAGGTCTCACCACTCTCCTGCTCAACAACTTCTTCCTAACATCACAGTATCACAGTATCAACAAGGTTGGAAGAGACACCCAGGCTGACTCTCCCCACCTCCAGCTTTGTTCCATCCCCCTCAGTTCTATCACTGCCTGATCGCCTTAGAAGTCCCTCCCCAGCTTTCTTGTAGCCCCCTTCAGATCCTGCAAGGCCACAAGAAAGTCACCTGGGAGCCTCCTCCTCTCCATACCGAACAGCCACAACTCTCTCAGTCTCTCCTCCAGCCCTCTGAGCATCCTCATGGCCCTGCTGGAGGTGTGGAGAGTGAGGCTGGAGGTGAGGAGGAAGTTGTTGAGCAGGAGAGTGGTGAGAGGCTGGCAGGGGTTGCCCAGGGAGGTGGTTGAGGCCCCATGGCTGGAGGTGTTTGAGGCCAGGCTGGCTGAGGCTGTGTGCAGCCTGCTCTAGGGTAGGGTGTCCCTGGGCATGGCAGGGGGGTTGGGACTGGCTGCTCCTTGTGGTCCCTTCCAACCCTGCCTGATTCTATGACCTATTTTCACTTCATGGATACATTTTTACTTCATGCATCTATTTCCATTTCATGGATGCATTTTTACTTCATGCATCTATTTTCACTTCATGGATGCATTTCCAGTTCATGCCTCTATTTCCATTTCATGGGGGCATTTTGGTTTCATGCAGATGTTTTCATTAGAACATCACCCAGAGCTTTCCAACAAAGAAGAATCACAGAATGGGCTGGGCTGGAAAGGAGCTCCAAAGCTCATCCACTCCAACTCCCTGCACTCAGCAGGGACATCCTCCACTAGAGCAGGTTGCTCAGAGCCCTGTGGAGCATCACCTTCAACACCTCTAGGGATGAGCCCCAACCACCTCCCTGGGCAACCTGTTGCAGTGTTCCACCAACCTCCTGGTGCAGAACTTGTTCCTCACAGCCAATCTCAATCTGCTCTGCTCTCATTCCAGACCACTGCCCTCATCCTGTCCCTGCAGGCATTTGCAAACAATCCCTCTGCAGCCTGCTTGCAGCCCCTTCAGGTCCTGGCAGGCTGCTGTGAGGTCTCCCTGGAGGCTTTTCTTCTGCAGGCTGAGCACCCTCCTGTTTCAACTACAGCTGAAATCTTTTCATGCTTCCTTCTACTTGAACTTCTCTGGCCCTTGTTTGCCTCAGTATCTATTTATCCACTTGATGAATAAATGCTCAGTGCCTCCATATTCATTTTTCTTTCCACACTTCCTTGCTGTGAGTGCAAAGTGGGAGTCAAACATTGTTGCTCTGGGGTTGTGGCAGCTAAAAGTCAAAGCTCCTATTGAAAGCTTCCAAACAGCTCTGTGGCAAATTGTTCACAGTGTAGCCCTGTCATCTGAAATGGTTTGGGACTTCCACAGTGGATTTGGCAGATCCTCAGAGGTTTAACAAGACTTCTTTCATCACATAAATGTGTGGGGGTGAGACTGCTGCAGCACTGAGGAGGGTTTGGGAATGCACCAAAGCACTCAGCCTGGGTCCCTGCAGTCTATTACACTCCAGAGAATGGTTTGGGTTGGAAGGGACAATCTGTTGCTTCCTACAAGATGCTTTCCTACTTCTCCATGTGCTGGGCTCCAAGGCAGGGGAGGGGACTCTGCCCCTTGGCTCTGCTCTCCTCAGACCCCACCTGCAGTCCTGGGGGCAGTTCTGGAGCCCCCAACACAAGCAGCACATGGAAGTGTTGGAGCCAGTGCAGAGGAGGCCACCAAGATGCTCAGAGGGCTGCAGCAGCTCTGCTGTGAGCACAGGCTGAGAGAGTTGGGGATCTGCAGGCTGGAGAGGAGAAGGCTTCCAGGAGACCTTGGAGTGGCCTTGCAGGATCTGAAGGGGACCTACAAGAGGGCTGTGGAGGGACTTTTGACAAGGTCTTGTAATGAGAGGAGGAGGAGGAATGGGTTTGAAGTGGCAGAGGGGAGACTGAAAGTGGCTGTTAGGAAGAAGTTGTTTGCAGTGAGGGTGGTGAGAGACTGGCACAGGTTGCCCAGGGAGGTTGTGGAGCACAGAAGCACAGAATGTGACTGAAGATCTGCTCTAGGGTAGGGTGTCCCTGCCCATGGCAGGGGGTTGGAACTGGCTGATCCTTGTGGTCCCTTCCAATCCTGACTGATTCTGTGATTTCTCTGCAGGGAGTGGGCATCCATGACCTTATAATCATGTGCAGAGTGCCAGGAGGCTGCAGCCAGGCTCTGCTGGGTGGTGCCCAGTGCCAGGACAAGGGGCAATGGGTGGAAGTTGAGGCACAGGAGGTTCCATGTGAGCCTGAGGAAGATTTAAATCCCTGTGAGGGTGACAGAGCCCTGAACAGGCTGCCCAGGGGGGCTGTGGAATCTCCCTCTCTGGAGATACTCAAGAACCACCTGGATGTATTCCAGTATGGTCTGCTCCAGGTGAGGCTGCTCTGGCAGGGGGGCTGGACCAGATGATCTCTTTAAGTCCCTTCCAACCCTAACATCCTGTGATCCTGTGTGATCTCTCAAGGTCCCTTCCAGCCCCTGACACTCTATGACACTATGACCTGCCTGGGCAACCTGTTCCAGTGTCTCACCATCCTCACTGCCAAGAATTCCTTCCCAATCTCCAGCCTAAATCTGCCCTCTTCCAGCTCAAAGCCACTGGCCTCATCCTACTGCTACAAGTGATCCTATCACAGCTGCTGATCCTCTAACAGCACCTGTTAAGGTACTAGCAGAGAAGCAATTAAGTTGGGATACTAAGCAAGGCTGCTTTGACCTTTCTTATTAAAATATCACAGATCAATTGTTCTCTTCAGTTACTGCAGACAGAACAAAAGGTGGTGGTGGTTGGTGGGGGGGGGGAGAACTTCCATGAAAGCAGGAAAAAAATTAGGTCATCTAAGTGTAAAAAGCTTTTGCTAATGTAACTCATTGCATGGGCAATTACAGAAGCATCAATATGAGAAAGCAGAGATGCTCTCTGCAGCCTCTGCACTAACAGAGCCATTCTAGGTGCAGTCTGATGGGTAAGATGATGTCAAACAAGGAGCTGAAGAGGTATTAAAGCCTTGATGGAAGCAGCTGCATGTGAAACTATCTTACACGCAACGATACGAGGAGCTGGGGATGGTTAGTGGGAGGCTGAGGGGAGACCTCACTGCTGCTGCCTGCTCCAATGAATACTTAATAGGAAACACTGAAACACTCACTGCTGAGTGGAAATGGCATCTGACCATGTCAGGGGTCAGACTGAGTGACTGGCATTGGAATGGGCTGCCCAGGGAGATGGTGGAGTCTGTGTGGCTGGAGGTGTTGAAGCCAAGCCTGGCTGGGGCACTTAGTGCCATGGTCTGGTTGGTTGGGCAGGGCTGGGTGCTAGGTTGGGCTGGCTGAGCTTGGAGCTCTCTTCCAACCTGCTTGATTCTATGATTCTAAGTATCTACCCATTCAAGAAAGAACTGGATGAGGCACTCAGTGCCATGGTCTGGTTGATTGGCCAGGGCTGGGTGCTAGGCTGGGCTGGCTGAGCTTGGAGCTCTCTTCCATCCTGCCTGATTCCATGGTTCTAAGATCTGAGGTTGCATGAAGTTACTACGGAGGCTGACCTGCACTGCTCAGGCCACCCCTTGAGTGCTGTGCCCAGCTCTGGGCTCCTCAATTCAAGAGAGATGTTGAGGTGCTGGGAGGTGTCCAGAGAAGGGCAGCAAGGCTCCCCTGGTCCCTCAGCCTCTTCTCTAAGAAGAATCCCCTCATCACCCTCACAATGTCACTCTGAATGATGTCAGCTAATTTCAACTGCTGTCACCTTAGCCACTCCAGCTTTAACTGCTGTCACCTCAGCCACTCCAGCTGCTGGCTTTGAGACTGCTCCTCCAGTACCCACCACACACTGCACTGGGCGGAGAAGATCACATTGGAACAATCCTCTGAGAGCTACTTGAAATAACCTCCAGGCCATTTGATCTCTGCAGCCTGACATTAGAAGACTGCAGCATTCCAGGAGAAAATAAACCCCCAAATGGAGGGAAAGCAAAAAGCCTGAGAAGCCTGAGCTGCCACAGCCACTTACCCACCTAGCAGTGTTCCAGCCAAAGCCGGCTGGGGAGGCTGCTGCCATCTTCTTCTCCAGATGAAGTGAGATAAACCAAACCTGACACTAATATAAATGGGCCTGGTGCTGGCAAACTCAGAGGATGTTGGCCTGCATATTCCAATCATCTGCCTGGCTCAGTGCCTGTGCTCTTGCCCCATGGGGTGCCCACAGCATGAGAGCAGCCTGCCAGTACCCGATGGGGGCCTACGATAAGGATGGAGAGAGGCTGTTTACAGAGGCTTAGAGAAGAGCAGGTTTAGATTGGATGTTAGGAACTGCTTCTCTGCAGCCTTACCCTTAGGATCTCCTAAGATATTGGCAGGTAGCTCTGAGGTCCCACTGGAGCCTTCTCCTCTGCAGGCTGCACCCCCCCAGCTCCCTCAACCTGTGCTCACAGCAGAGCTGCTCCAGCCCTGGCAGAATCTTTGTGCCCTGCACTGGACTCACTCCAGCAGCTCTGTGTCCTTCTTGTGAGTGGGAGGCCAGGAATGGACACATTATTCAAGGTGGAGTGTCACAAGAATGCAGCTGGGTTGGCAGACAGCAACCCTGAGCAGGGCTGCAGCAAGAGCAGTGTGGGCAGCAGGGCAAGGGAGGGGATTCTGCCCCTTGGCTCTGCTCTCCTCAGACCCCACCTGCACTCCTGGGGGCAGTTCTGCAGCCCCCAGCACAAGCAGCACATGGAAGTGTTGGAGCCAGTGCAGAGAAGGTCACCAAGATGCTGAGAGGGCTGCAGCAGCTCTGCTGTGAGGACAGGCTGAGAGAGTTGGGGCTGTGCAGCCTGGAGAGGAGAAGGCTTGGAGGAGACCTTGGAGAGGCCTTGCAGGATCTGAAGGGGACCTAGAGGATGGCTGTGGAGGGACTACTGACAAGGTCTTGTAACAACAGGAAGAGGAAGAATGGGTTTGAACTGGCAGAGGAGAGACTGAATGATAGGAAGTTGTTTGCAGTGAGGGTGGTGAGACACTGGCACAGGTTGCCCAGGGAGGTTGTGGAGCACAGAATGGGATCTTTGATCACACACTGTGCTTCTGTGCTCCACAACCTCCCTGGAGGTGTTCAAGGCCAGGTTGGATGAGACTTTGAGCCACCTGTTCTAGTGGGAGGTGTCCCTGACTATGGCAGGGGGGTGGAACTGGTTGATCCTTGAGGTTCCTTCCAACCTAAACCATTCTATGACACAGTTTAGCAGGGGACTTGGCAGTGTTAGGCTGATGGCTGGACTCAAGGGTCTTCAAGGTCTTTTCCACCCTAAGGGACTCTGTGATTCCATCCCACAGTGCCATCCATGCTGCAAACAGTCTAAAAGGCCCTTTGAAAGACTCCACAGAGATCTCCCTCCACCTGCACTCAAGAACAGACCTAGGAAGAAAGTTCATACTCCAGTCAAGCTCTCAATCAGCACAGAATCTAAACTCTCTAGAGCCTCTTCTCTCTGCTCCTGCTGCATTAACAAGGGTGTGCTCATTTAGCAGTTAACTGATGATTGTACTTGACATGATGTGGAAAAAAACAACCCCAACCACCAGCTCCATTCATGAAAGCTTCAGTAAGCTAAACCCCATCCCTGACAAGATTGTCTAGTGTCAAAACCCCAGCCAAGGCTGAGGAGCCACTCAGTGCCCTGCTGAGTGGGCAGAGGCCAAGGGGATGAGATTGAACAAGGCCAAGGGCAGGTTCTGGACTTTGGCCACAACAACCCCAGGCAGCACTACAGGCTGGGGCCAGAGTGGCTGAGAGCAGCCAGGCAGAGAGGGAGCTGGGGGTGCTGGGAGAGAGGAGCTGCAGAGGAGGCAGCAGTGCCCAGGTGGGCAGCAGAGCCAATGGCATCCTGGGCTGGCTCAGGAGCAGTGTGGGCAGCAGGACAAGGGAGGTTCTTGTGCCCCTGTGCTCAGCACTGCTCAGGCCACCCCTGCAGTGCTGTGTCCAGTGCTGGGCTCCTCTCACCCTCCTCTTCAGGCTGGCCAGCCCTGGGTCCCTCAAGCTTTCCTCCTGAGTCAGATACTTCTGCCTCCTCATCACCCTAGAGCACAACTCTGAAGCCACAAAAGCTGGCACTGAACTCTCACTGACTCCACCATCACCAGTGAAGAGGACTCCCAGTCTTCAGCACTGCCAGTGCAGACTGCTGCCTTTTGAATGCTGCCTGACACTTCTCACTGAAGGGATGGAAACCCCATGGCAGAGACAGCTTTGAAAGCCAAGAGCCTCCAACCACTATGAGTTCAGCTGCCACAAAGCAAGCAGGGACTGGTGTGCTGGGAAATGAGCATTCTGGAGACAGTGAGAGATCATTAATGCTGTTCCATTAACAAAATGTCCTGGTTAAATGCTAACTACCATTCCAAAGCCTTGAGTTAGGTTGAGAAATGAACCAATTCTTTCCAGGTAGAGAAAGGAGTGAAAAAGTCAAGCTAAGCCCTCCCTGGCAGATGAATTTATGCTTCCACATGGCAGGATCAGTAAGTGAAGAAGTTTCCACGTTGAATCAATTTAATATTACACTGCAAATCTATACCAATGCTTCTGATTAAATACTGAGTCTCTTGCTGAGATGGAAAGAAGATCTAGAGGCAGAAAGAGAGTGGCATAGTCACACAGGAGAGCACAACCTGTCACTTCTCTTTGTCACTGCCCCTCAGGAGCCTGCAGCCAAGCCCACCCTCCCTGGCTGCTCAGAGGTGTTAACGTGGCAGCCTTGTCAGAAGCAGGATTGCTCACTCAAAAGCCCTGCACAGAAGGAGTACTAAATTCAGCTAGCTCTAATGGCAGGGCCACTTGGCAGGAGGCACAACTCACCTCCCTGCCCATGCAGGGCAACTGGAGCCTGGCACCAAACGAGATCCACTCCAAGCTGCTTGCTTGTGGACCCACAACACAGAAGCACAGAACAAAGCAGGTTGGAAAAGACCTCTAAGATCATTAAGTCCAACCTATCACCTAACCCTTCCAAGTACCTCACCCATGGCACTAAGTGCCTCATGAAGCCTCCTCTTACACACCTTCAGGGATGGGGACTCCACCACCTCCCTGGGCAGCCCATTCCAGTGCCAATCACTCTCTCTGGGAAGAACTTCTTAATGTCCAGCCTGAACCTGCCCTGCCACAGTTTGAGGCTGTGTCCTCTTGTTCTGCCCCTGGGTGCCTGGCAGAAGAGCCAGCAGTGTGCCCAGCAGAGCCAATGGCATCCTGGGCTGGCTCAGGAGAAGTGTGGGCAGCAGGACAAGGGAGGTTCTTCTGCCCCTGTGCTCAGCACTGCTCAGGCCACCCCTGGAGTGCTGTGTCCAGGTCTGGGCTCCTCCATTCCAGAGAGCTGTTGAGGTGCTGGAAGGTGTTTGGAGCAGGGCAGCAAGGCTGGAGAGGGGCCTGGAGCACAGCCCTGTGAGGAGAGGCTGAGGGAGCTGGGGGGGTGCAGCCTGCAGCAGAGGAGGCTCAGGGCAGAGCTCATTGCTGCCTGCAGCTGCCTGCAGGGAGGCTGTAGCCAGGTGGGGTTGGGCTCTGCTGCCAGGCAGCCAGCACCAGAAGAAGAAGGGGACACAGCCTGAAGCTGTGGCAGGGCAGGTCTAGGCTGGATGTTGTTAGGAAGTTGTTGTCAGAGAGAGTGATTGGCACTGGAATGGGCTGCCCAGGGAGGTGGTGGAGTCTGTGGCTGGAGGTGTTGAAGCCAAGCCTGGCTGGGGCACTTAGTGCCATGGTCTGGTTGGTTGGGCAGGGCTGGGTGCTGGGTTGGGCTGGCTGAGCTCGGAGCTCTCTGCCAGCCTGCTGGATTCTATGATTCTTTGATTCTTAGGAGACCTGCTGGACCTCCACCTGCTGGCATGGAGAGCTGAGTCCAAGGCTGACAATTCACTCAAGCTTTTCCTTGTGGAAGGGGCCCTGAGTGGAGGGAGGAACAAACAGAAAAGTGTTTATATCTGCTAATAAATCCAACTGAAAATTTGGTAATGTTGGAAACACTCCCAGAGCCTTAATGATAGGTTTATTTTTCCTCAACAACAACATTAATTAATAATTAATGCTAGGAGGCTTGCAGATGCATCTTGGCAGCTAAAATTAGCAAGCATCCAATGTTATCTTTTCAAATGAAGGACTCAGCATGGATGTCTCCTCCTACAAAGCCTTCCAGAATATATCCATGTCCATCACCCCCTTCCTGGAATTATGTGGCCAAAGACAGGCTGGGTGAGGAGTGGCTGGAGAGCAGCCCTGAGGAGAAGGCCTTCAGGGTGGCAGTTGATGCCAAAGTGCCCAGCAGCCAGCACTGGTCACAGCACAGAGGCAGCTGTGTGCTGGCTGCAGCCAGAGCAGGGAGGGCAGCAGCACAGGGAGGGGATTCTGCCCCTCTGCTCTGCTCACACCTCACCTGCAGCACTGCCTCCAGCTCTGGGGAACACAGCATAAGAGGGACAGGGAACTGCTGGAGCAGCTCCAGAAGAGGACATGAAGATGATTAGAGAACATCCCCTGTGGGGACAGGCTGGGAGAGTTAGAGCTGCTCAGCCTGGAGAAGAGAAGGCTCCTGACAGACCTTAGAGCAGCCTTCAGTACCTGAAGAGGGCTCCAGGAGAGCTGGAGAGGGACTTTTTACAAGGGTTTGTAGGGATAGGATGAGAGGCAATGGACTGAAGCTTGAGGAGGGCAGATTTAGACTGAAGATTAGGAAGAAATAATTACAGTGAGGGTGGTGAGACACTGGCACAGGTTGCCCAAGGAGGCTGTGATGTCTCCTCCCTGGAGATGTCCAAGGCCAGGCTGGATGAGACCTTGAGCAAGCTGGGCTGGTGGGAGGTGTCCCTGGCCATGGCAGGGGGTTGGGACTGGCTGAGCTTTAAGATTCCTTCCAACCCAAATCATTCTGTGAAACTATGCAATTACCTCTGAAAAGTTCACCTGGATCCTCTCTGTTCCTCTGCTGGGGATTCCCTGGGTGGATGCTCTGTGACCTGCACCGTGCAGA
Organism: Pogoniulus pusillus; assembly: GCF_015220805.1. Taxonomy (NCBI): domain Eukaryota; kingdom Metazoa; phylum Chordata; class Aves; order Piciformes; family Lybiidae; genus Pogoniulus; species Pogoniulus pusillus. Next base: position 1,490,484 of record NC_087288.1, on the reverse strand, counting down.
CAACTCTGCCTGCAGAATGAAGCACTGAAACCAGTGTCAGGCTCTGTACACACAGCAGCACCTCCAGGACCACTGCAGAGCCAGGCTGAGCTCATGCTAGGAAAGCAATCTTCTCTTCCAGGTGCCAGGAGGCCTAAGATGGTTTTTGTAGTATTTCTTAAAGGATTATTTGTTGGTTTCTTTCCCCCTCCTGTATTCAGAACTGGGTAGTGGTTTACTACAGATCTGATCCTGTATTTTAGAAGCTACTGAAAGCAGAAGCCTGGAGCAGACCATGGGGGGAGAAACACTGTTGGAGGGAAGTACTGTGGGGCTGGATTAGATGACCTTTGGAGGCTCCTTCCACTCCAGACCACTCTATGAGTCACAGAATCACAGGAGGAAGCAGGTTGGAAAAGAACTCTAAGATCCTCAAGTCCAAGCATCACCCAACCCTTCTAATTAACTAACCCATGGCACTAAGTGCCTCATGCAGCCTCCTCCAGGCACAGCAACTCCACCACCTCCCTGGGCAGCCCATTCCAGTGCCAATCACTCTCTGTGCCAGGAATTTCCTAACAACATCCAGCCCAGACCTGCCCTGCCACAGCTTCAGGCTGTGTCCCCTTCTTCTGTCCCTGGCTGCCTGGCAGCAGAGCCCAACCCCACCTGGCTACAGCCTCCCTGCAGGCAGCTGCAGGCAGCAATGAGCTCTGCCCTGAGCCTCCTCTGCTGCAGGCTGCACACCCCCAGCTCCCTCAGCCTCTATGTTTAGACCACTACAAATGTGAGTTTGGAGCAATTTTATGAAGTGAGATCTATAGAATCATTTGGTTGGAAAAGACTCTTAAGATTCATACATTTAGGTTGGAAGGGACCTTAAAGATTATCTAGTTCCAGCCTCCCTGCCATGGGCAGGGCCACCTCCCTGCCACTAGCCCAGGTTGCTCAAGGCCTGATCCAACCTGGCCTTGAACACCTCCAGGGAGGGGACATCCACAGCCTCCCTGGGTAATGTGTTCCAGATTCTCCCCACCCTCTCTGTAAAGCATTTCCTGCTGTTGTCCACTCTGAACCTGCACTCCTCCAGCTTTGGGAGTCCCTAAGGATGTTCATCTGTTCTCTAACAGTGCTGGTACTGAACCACGTCTCTTAGCACCACATCTCTGCAGCTTTTGAACACCTTCATGGACAGGGGATCCAACCACCTCCCTGGAGTGCCTGTTCCAGTGCCTGAAACCCTTTCAGTGAAGAAGTTTCTTCTAATACCCAACCTAAACCTCCCCTGGTGCAACTTGAAGTCATTTCTTCTCATTTATCTTTGTTGTTAGGGAGCAGAGCCCAACCCTCACCTCACTCCAGCCTTATTCAGGGAGCTGCAGAGAGCAATGAGGTCTCCCCTCAGCCTCCTCTTCTCCACACTGAACACCAGCAGTTCCCTCAGCAGCTCCTCCCCAGCCCTGTCCTCCACACTCTTCCCCAGCTTCACTGCCCCTCTCTGCACACACTTCAGCACCTCAATGTCCTCCTTGTAGTGAATGGCCCAAAACTGAAGCCAGTGCTGCCAGTGTGGCCTCACCAGTGCTGAACAGAGCAGGAATGTGATCAATCACAAGACATAAATTCACTCCAGCATCACTTCTTGTCCATCATGCATGCTGCCCTGACTGTGAGGTGTAAGCAGGTCCCCAGCAAAGCCATTCCTCTGCCATGCCTTGTGGGCTCACCCAGAGCAGTGAAACCCCCCTGCTGCTCTTGTCTTTATTTCAGAGAAGCAGTGCCAAAATTAAGGCTTTCTGGGAATAATTAAACTGCCACCACTCCAGCCTGAATTCTGATTGACTTGACATAAGAGGATATGCAGTAAAAGGCAGAGGCTTGAAAGGCCTCTCCAATGTAAGCATAAGACCTGAATGCAGTAACAACAGCTTTACCTTTAATCCCAGCTTCTTGGAAGCCCAAATTTCATTAGCTGCAGGTTCTGACAGGTTGGGCTTTGTTTGTGCTGCATGGCTCAGCTAAGCCTGTCAAAGGAAGCCTTCCTTCCCCTAACTTTAAGTGAATAATAAACTCATTTAGAGCTCACTGGCATCACAGACTCACAGAATCCAGCAGGTTGGAAGAGAGCTCCAAGCTCAGCCAGCACAACCTAGCACCCAGCCCTGCCCAACCAACCAGACCATGGCACTAAGTGCCCCAGCCAGGCTTGGCTGCAACACCTCCAGCCACACAGACTCCACCACCTCCCTGGGCAGCCCATTCCAATGCCAATCACTCTCTCTGCCAGGAACTTCCTAACAACATCCAGCCTGGACCTGCCCTGGCACAGCTTCAGCCTGGGTCCCCTTGTTCTGATGCTGCTTGCCTGGCAGCAGAGCCCAACCCCACCTGGCTACAGCCTCCCTGCAGGCAGCTGCAGGCAGCAATGAGCTCTGCCCTGAGCCTCCTCTGCTGCAGGCTGCACCCTCCCAGCTCCCTCAGCCTCTCCTCACAGGGCTGTGCTCCAGGCCCCTCTCCAGCCTTGCTGCCCTGCTCCAAACACCTTCCAGCACCTCAGCATCTCTCTGGAATGGAGGAGCCCAGACCTGGACACAGCACTCCAGGGGTAGCCTGAGCAGTGCTGAGCACAGGGGCAGAAGAACCTCCCTTGTAACAGAGCAATACTTTGTGCCAACCTTATTCATCCTTCCCAACCCCACCATGGCCACTAAATCCTGTGCCAAAGGGTCATGCCCAGAGAGTTCCTGATCACCCCCAGGGATGGCAACTCCATCACCTTCCCTGGGCAGCCTGTGCCAATTTCCTAGCTGAAAGAAACGATTTAACAGATAAGAGATAGGTTGAAGATGTGATCATTTCTCCTTCACGAGGAGTACAAATGAGATGCCATGCTACTAATTAGAGACAGATATGCAAGCACTTACTAATGGAACAACACTTTGTGCCAGCCTTATTCATCCTTCCTTCCAACTGCTGGACTCCTTGTGCCAGATACATCTCAATTCCCCTCAGAAGTGAAAGCTACTAAACATGTTTTCCATCCTGTTTTTCAACCCAGTGCCTGCTGAACTTCTTTCTTGCCATTTCAGGAATGCTATCAGTTTGAACAGCTTGAGGCCTTCAGGTTTTTTTCTTCTCTTATTATTATTATTATTACTATTATAAATTTGTACATTTCCCTGCAGGGGCTCTGGAAAATTCTCCCAATTGCATCCATTACAAATGTCCATGGTTTGAGCCAAATGCTTGCTTCAGAGGTTTACCTTTGCAGGTTGCTTTCCACACTGATGCTGAGCAGAATTTTCTATTAAATCCAGCAAAATGCCTACTTATTCATCCACAGCAGTCAGCTGGAGAGGAAGCTTGACAAGAGCAGCAAATGGGGACAAAAATACCAGGAGATGGTTCCTGTCAGCTTGCTCTGGGTTGGTGTCTGTGGTGTGACTCAGTGAGGCTCAATATAGCCATCACCTCTGGCCATGGCAGCCAACACTAAGGTGATGCTTTAGCAGTGCTCTGAAATGAGAGGCACTGCATGCACTGATGGAAGCAGAGAACTGGTTGGGTTGGAGGGGACCTTGAAGATCATCCAGTTCCAAACCCCCTGGCACAAGCAGGAATGTCTCCCACTACACTCAGCTGCTCAAAACCCCATCCAGCCTAGTCAATACAATCATCACCTGTGGCCATGGCAGCAAACACAAAGCCTGGTCTTCCAGACTTCCAGAGATGGGACATCCACAGCCTCCCTGGGCAACCTGTTCCAGTGTCTCACCACCCTCAATGGAAAGAATTTCTTCCTGATCTCCAGTTTAAATCTCTCCTCTTTCAGATTTAATCTAGTCCCCTTCTCCTGTAACTACAAGCCCTTGTAAAAAGTCCCTCCACAGCCTTCTTGCAGGTCCTCTCCCAGTATCTACCCCTGCAGGTAATGGAAGGCTCTATAAGGTCTCCTCAGAGACTTCTGTCCTCAAGGCCAAAGAGCCTCAGGTGTCTCAGCCTGTGCCCACAGGGGAGGTGCTCCAACCCTCTGATCACAGAATCACAGACTCACTGAATCACAGAATCTTAGAGTCAGAGAGTCACAGAATCTAAGAATCTCAGAGTCATAGAGTCAGAGTCAGAGTATCACAAGGATCAGCCAGTTCCAACCCCCCTGCCATGCCCAGGGACACCTCATACTAGATCAGACTGTGCAGAGCCTCATCCAGCCTGGCCTTAAACACCTCCAGGGATGAGGCTTCCACCACCTCCATGGGCAACCCATTTGTGGCCCTCTCTGGACCTGCTCCACAAGCACTAAAAGGTCTCTGGGTACACAATTTTGGGTCTCAGTTACAGCTGACAAGCTGAACATCTCTCTCACAGGGTTCTGCTGTGAGGCAGAGAATCCAAGCACACTGGGTTTGCTCAGGATGTAAGGAGTATGCTGAGACCACACTTAGTGCATGCAGTGCTGCCTTCCAGAAGTGCAGCACACACTGACCAGTGCCTTTCTCAGAAAGGATAGGAGCTGTGTGCCTATCCCTGGCTGTCCATCTGACTGCTGGCCTTGCTTTAGAGTAGAGATTTGCATCCTGCTTGTCCCACTTGCCATGAGATGTCTCTTCCCATCAGCATAGAGAAGAGTAAAAACGTGGAAGGGGAAAGGGGAGCAGAAGGAGGAAGGGAAGCACAAGAAGAGTAGCACAAGAAGGGAAGCAGAGGGAGCAGGGGAGCAGAAGGAGAAGGGGAGCAGAAGGAGAAGGGGAGCAGAAGGAGAAGGGGAGCAGAAGAAGGGGAGCAGAAGGGGAGCATAGGGAGAAGAAGAGGAGCAGAAGAAGGAAAGTGGAAGAAGGGGAACAGAAGGAGCAGAAGAAGTGGTGGAGCCGAAGGAGAGCAGAAGGAGAAAGGGAACTAAAGAAAAAGAAGAGCAGAAGAAGGGGAGCAGAAGGAGCAGGAGAAGAAATGGAGCAGAAGGAGCAGGGGAGCAGAAGACAAAGGAGGGGAGCAGAAGGAGAAGGAGAGCATCAGGGGAAGTAGAGCAGGAGAACGGAAGCAGAAGGAGAAATGGAGCAGAAGGAGAAGGGGAGCAGAAAGGGAAAGAGAAGAAAAAGAAGAGGAGCAGAAGATGAAGCAGGAAAGCCCTGTGCCTCAGCTTCCTATCTTACAGCTGAGAACCAGTACCATTGCCTAGGAAGTTTATTTGGGCCATGACTTCAAATCAATCCCAAATTAAACCATTTAACAAGGTGCAGCTTAGGTTAACTCGTAACTGCCCAGGGCAGAGGCTCTCCTTCTGGAGCAGCTGCTTTTGGCTGCTGCTCAAACGATACCCTGGACTGAACCTGGCAAAACATAATTCACTTTTTCTTCCTTCTTTTGTTCCAGTTGCTTGAAAGCAAAAAGGACTCCAGCATAAAGTGAACTGACTCACTGACAAGCTCTGTTTTCAGCACTGAGTGTACTTCAGCCGACACTGAAGTATCAAACACAAACCTCACAGTTCATTTTCACACTGCCTCTCACCCCCCCTCTAAGCCTGATCCTGCTACCTTCTGTGTGACCTTACTTCTAGAGCTGTAAAGTCAGAGTAGGGCTGGAGAAGCCTTTCATGCTAAGGATGACAGGACTGAGTCCCATAGGATTAAGGCAAGAATGCTCATTTTACACCTTCTGATCAGCCCAGCCCGAGAATCAGACCCACCCCATAATCCTTCCCCTACAAAAAGCTCAGCCACTCTGCTGAGGATACCACACCTGGAGGGGCAGATGTCACCTGCCAGCTGTGCTGCCACAGGCTGCAGAGTTGGGTGGAGAGGAACCCCATGAATTCAGCAAGGACAGGCACAGAGTCCTGCATGTGGGGAGCAAGAAGCCCATGGCCAGCAGGCCTGGAAAGCAGCTCTGTGGAGAAGGACCTGGTGGACAACAAAGTCACCACGAGCCAGCACTGTGCCCTTGTGGGTGAATGGCATTGTGGGGGGCATTGAGAGAGTGTGGCCAGCAGGTCAAGGCAGGTTCTCCTGCTCCTCTGCTATCCCTCTACTGTCCAGGTCTGGGTTTCCCAGTTCAAGAGACAGGGAACTACTGGAGGGAGTCCAACAGAAGGCTACAAGGATGATCACAGGACCAGAAGATGTCTCCCTGAGGAAAGGCTCAGAGACCTGGAGAAAACTGAGATAGGATCTTAGCAGTGTTAGCAACAGCTAAAGGGTGCTGGGTAAGAGGATGGGGCTGGACTCTTCCCAGGGGTGCCCAGTGACAGGACAAAGGGCACAAACTGGGACACAGAAGGTTCCACTGCAAACCTGAGTTAGAAACCTGTTTGCTGTGAGGGTGCAGGAGCCCTGGAGCAGGCTGCCCAGAGAGGCTGTGGAGTCTCTTTCTCTGGAGCCTTTCCAAACCCTCCTGAGCACATCCCTGTGGAACCTGCTCTAGGTGATCCTGCTCTGGCAGGGGAGCTTGACTCAGTGACCTCCAGAGGCCACCTCCAAGCTCTACCATTCTGTGACTGCAAGACAGATGAGCCTAGAAACTGTGACCTTGGAGAAGACAAGGGACAAAATGTAAACTGTACCCACGAACTTCACAGTGTCTGCCAAGGTTAACCTGCATCAGCTGCTCCTGAAAGCACAGACACAACAGAGAAGCACCAGCTGAGCCAGCAGTGTGCTCAGGTGGCCAAGGAAGCCACCAGCAGCCTGGCCTGGATCAGCAGTAGTGTGGCCAGCAAGAGCAGGGAAGTGATCCTGCCCCTGTGCTCAGCACTGCTGAGGCCACACTTCCAATACTGCCCTCAGTTTTGTGCTCCTCACTCCAACAAAAGACACTGAGGGGCTGCAGCTCGTCCAGAGAAGGGCAACGAGGTGAGGAAGGCTCTGGAGAGCAGGGCTGGGGAGGAGCAGCTGAGGGAGCTGGGGGTGTGCAGGGTGGAGCAGAGGAGGCTGAGGGCAGAGCTCATTGCTCCTTGCAGCTCCCTGAGGGGAGGCTGGAGGCAGGTGAGGGGCTGGGCTCTGCTCCCTGGCATCTCGGGATTACTTGAGAGGAGACAGTCTCAAACTGCACCAGGGGAGGGGTAGGTTGGGCATGAGGAGAAAAAAATCTTTGCTGCAAGAGTGGTCAGGGACTGGCACAGGCTGCCTAGGGAGGTGGTGGAGCCCCCACACCCCTGGAGGGGCTCACCTTGAATACCTCCAGGGACAGAGCCTTAACCACCTCCCAGGGCAACCTGTTCTACTGCCCTCACCCCAATTCCTAGGGCACCTCCATCCAAACAAGAGTCACTTTACTGCTGCCACCCAGAACCCTTTGTGCTTCCCTCTTCCTTTCAAACTGAGATCCTGCACATGGGAGCCCCAAACGCTGCACTGTTTGTAGGTTGATCTACTTCTCATTGACTGCTTCTCTGTTGCTGCTGAAACTCAACTAACAAGCAGAAAAAAGACAAGTAGGGAGGGAAAAAAAAGGTGTGAAGCCCAAAATAGCCACTTGAGTCATCAGCAGATTGTCTGAAATAACCCAAACAGGTGTTTGTGAGAGAAGGAGCTATGTTCCTCGGGGCTGTGGGGGCGAAGGCAAGGGGAGGGAAAAAGCCCAACCTGCTCTAAGCAGGTGCTGAAGAGCAAGGAGGGCAAACCCCAGCAGTCTGGGCAGAGCAGAACAGCAGAGGCTGACCTCAGGATGTCTGAGATGCCTTTTCCTGTCTGTGCTAAGGTAGGACAACGAAGGCACAAAGGGCAGCATGAAGCCCAGGACCCACCCAGGCTCCACAACCTCTCTGGGCAGCTTGTTCCAGGGCTCTGCCACCCTCACAGTGAAGAAGTTTTTTCTCCCTTCAGCTCTAGTCAAACCTGTTGTGCTTCTGTTTGTGTCCATTGCTCCTCAGCACCACTGAAATGAGCCCAGCCCCACAGAGTCACAGAACCAAGCAGGTGGGAAGAGAGCTCCAAGCTCAGCCAGCCCAACCTAGCACCCAGCCCTGCCCAACCAACCAGACCATGGCACTAAGTGCCCCAGCCAGGCTTGGCTGCAACACCTCCAGCCACACAGACTCCACCACCTCCCTGGGCAGCCCATTCCAGTGCCAATCACTCTCTCTGACAGGAACTTCCTAACAACATCCAGCCTAGACCTGCCCTGGCACAGCTTCAGCCTGGGTCCCCTTCTTCTGTTGCTGGCTGCCTGGCAGCAGAGCCCAACCCCACCTGGCTACAGCCTCCCTGCAGGCAGCTGCAGGCAGCAATGAGCTCTGCCCTGAGCCTCCTCTGCTGCAGGCTGCACCCCCCCAGCTCCCTCAGCCTCTCCTCACAGGGCTGTGCTCCAGGCCCCTCCCCAGCCTTGCTGCCCTGCTCCAAACACCTTCCAGCACCTCAACATCTCTCTTGAATTGAGGAGCCCAGAACTGGACACAGCACTGCAGGGGTGGCCTGAGCAGTGCTGAGCACAGGGGCAGGAGAACCTCCCTTGTCCTGCTGCCCACACTGCTCCTGAGCCAGCCCAGGATGCCATTGGCTCTGCTGCCCACCTGGGCACATTGCTGCCTCCTCTTCAGCTCCTCTCTGCCAGCACCAAGTCTCTTTCTTCCATCCTCATGACCTCCACCCTCTAGATATTTATATGCATCTAAGATTTGACCTTACAGCTGCTAAGGTTCTGCCTTAAAGCTGGCACTGCCTGGAGCCTAAGCCTGGACATGAAGATCTTCTAACCTGAACCATCCTCTGATTCTAAAATAGTCCACACAGCTCTTCAAGAGCCCCTGGGGGCTGGAAGCACAGAACACTGCTGCTGAGATCTACCCAATTGCTCTGCTGCAACCTGCTTGCAATCCAAATGTCTGCCCTGCTTTGGAAGGCTCAAAGTGAATGATCAAGTTGCTGTTATGTTCAGAAACAGGCTGCTGGGCACTTTGTGAGGGTGCCAGAGCCCTGGAGCAGGCTGCCCAGGGGGGCTATGGAGTCTTCCTCTCTGCAGGTATCCAAACCCCACCTGGATGTGTTCCTGTGTGATCTGCTCTGGCAGGGGGTTTGGACTGGATGAGCTTTGGAGATCCCTTCCAGCCCCATGTATCCTGTGACTCTGTGACTTCTTTCCCCAGGCTTTAGCTGCTCCAAGAGGGGTGTTCCTCTGCAGGTCTGTGGGTAAGCCCTGCAGCACAGCCAGCTGAATTCCCTGCTTCCTCCTGGGTGCTCTAACACACTGAATGCTGCGTTAGCAGAATTCCTCTGCTCCCTCCATCTGCTCCCAGGTCTCCCTCCGCTGTTTCCTAGGAGATGGATTGCCATGATGCCTGCATCTGCAAGGCAGTGGCAGATATGGGGCAGGAGCCACGTGGTCAGAGGCAGCATTAGTGCCACCTGAACACTTGTAGGGCTCTCAGGGAAGCCACTACCCACTGCTGCTTCAAACCTGAGGAAGCTTCAGGTACACAGTCGGCAGCTTTGGAGTGCTGCAGTGACTTACAGAGTGGTGGGAGCTGGAAGGAGCCTCCAGAGACCACCTGGCCCAAACCCCTTGTTAAAGCAGGGTGGCACAGAGCAGGCTGCACAGCAATGTGTCCAGGAGGGGTTTGAAAGCCTCCAGAGAATCACAGAAACATAGAATCCAGCAGGTGGGAAGAGAGCTCCAAGCTCAGCCAGTCCAACCTAGCACCCAGCCCTGCCCAACCAACCAGACCATGGCACTAAGTGCCCCAGCCAGGCTTGGCTTCAACACCTCCAGCCACACAGACTCCACCACCTCCCTGGGCAGCCCATTCCAATGCCAATCACTCTCTCTGACAACAACTTCCTCCTAACATCCAGCCTAGACCTGCCCTGGCACAGCTTGAGACTGTGTCCCCTTCTTCTGTTGCTGGGTGCCTGGCAGCAGAGCCCAACCCCACCTCATTGAATCACAGAGTCACAGAATCACAGAGTCATAGCATCAGTCACAGAATCACAGTGTCAGAGTCACAGAGTCATAGAGTCACAGAATCACAGTGTCAGAGTCACAGAGTCATAGAGTCACAGAGTCATAGAGTCAGAGCCACAGAACCACAGCCACAGGAGTCACAGAATCAGAATCACAGAGTCACAGAATCACAGTCACAGAGTCAGAGAGCCACAGAATCACAGAATGGTATGGAAGGGACCTTAAAGCTCATTCAGTTCCAGCTCCCCTGCCACAGGCAGGGACACCTCCTACCAGCCCAGGCTGCTCAAAGCCTCATCCAACCTGACGCTGAACACCTCCAGGGAGGGGACATCCACAGCCTCCCTGGGCAACCTGTGCCAGTGTCTCACCACCCTCCCTGCAAAGGATTTCTTCCTGATCTCCAGCCTCAGTCTGCCCTCCTCGAGCTCAGAGATACTTCCCCAAAGAAAGGAAACTGCCCAAAGGAAATGGTCAGTCACACTCCATGCTTCTGCAGATGCTATGCCAGGCTCTTGAAGGCAGGTAAGAATAGTTCCTGCTAATTCTTTCTGTAATAAGTGATAGTGGAGAAGCTCAGCATCAACACTGCTCCCATGCCTTGATTCAGGACCCTCAGGACCCACGTTACAATGAAGCCTGGCTGCTGAGGAGCTGTCTCCAGTGTATCCACTGTGCATCCCCACACTGAAAGCTGAGCCTGTGGCTCCTATTTAACACTGCAAACAAGGGACAGAGAGGCTCCAAAACTAAACTGCTCTGCTTCTTGTACTCAGTGTAGCACCAAGTTTATTTAAACAAGGCACATAATTAATTCAATTATATTCTTGTACACTCAGCCTTCGGTGACCTGTGCTGCAAAACGGGATCTGACAAAACAAATCCCTCAGGCACAGCTGGAAACCTTCAGGAGGCTTTGAATGAAGTTCTGCTCTTTCCAAAGGCTTGGAGGAGGGGGGGAAGCAGGCTGAGAAAAGCAGAACATTGCTGGGCTGTGTCCTTCAATCAAATGCACAGCAGGGCTGGCTGGGGGGGAAGCAAGCAGCAAGGCTTTCCTCTTGACAAAAGGCTTTGGGGCTTTTTTGGCTACCCCAATTCAAATCTTGTGTGAGAAACCATCCTGCCCTCCATGCCTCCCATCACAAACTGTTCTGACACAACTGAGGACACCAAGCTGGGAGGCTTGGCTGAGACAGCTGCAGGCTGTGCTGCCATCCAGAGAGCCCTGGGCACAGAGGAACCAGATGAGGCTCAGCAAGGACAAGTGCAGAGTGCTGCACCTGGGGAGCAGTAACAGACTCCAGCAGTACAGGCTGGGAGGTGACTGCTGGAGAGCAGCCCCAAGGAGAGGGACCTGGGGGTCCTGGTGGCTAACAAGTTAGCCATGGCACAGCAATGTGCCCTGGGGGCCAAGAAGGCCAAGGGGGTCCTGGGGTGTATTAGGAGTGTGTCCAGCAGATCAAGGGAGGTTCTCCTGCCCCTCTACTCTGCCCTGCTGAGACCTCACCTTGAGTACTGTGTTCAGTTTGGGGCTCCCCAGTTGCAGAGGGACAGGGATCTGCTGGGGAGGGTCCAGCGGAGGGCTGGGAGGATGATGAGGGGACTGAGCACTGCCTGGTGAGGAGAGGCTGAGGGCCCTGGGGCTGCTTAGTCTGGAGAAGAGAAGACTGAGAGGGGATTGCATAAATGTTTCTAAGTATCTGAGGGCTGCCAGAAGTGGGGGGACAGGCTCTGCTCACTGCTCCCTGGGACAGGACAAGCAGCAATGGATGGAAGCTGCAGCACAGCAGGTTCCAGCTCAACACAAGAGGCAACTTCATGACTAGAAGGGTCCCAGAGCCCTGGCACAGGCTGCCCAGAGAGACTGTGGAGTCTCCTTGTCTGGAGCCTTTCCAGGCCTGTCTGGATGTGCTCCTGTGTGATCTGTGTTAGATAGGATGGTCCTGCTCTGGCAGGGGGTTGGACTGGATGAGCTCCTTGGGTCCCTTCCCACTTCTGACATCCTGTGAGCCTGTGAACCTAAAACCCTCCCAGGACCTACAGCTCTGGTCTGGACTTGGGATCTCTGAGTTAGTGAAACTGGAGGCAAAAGGACAGTTCAAACAGAACCCAGTAAGCATGGCAGCAAAATCATACACACAGGCACAACTTCACACTGCTTCTCTGGGGCCTCTGTAGCTATTTTGGCCCTTTTTGCACGTGGGAAATCCCAAGATTGGTTTTTTTTTGTTTCCAGGGAATCACAGAATTCTTTTGGTTGAAAAAGCTCTTTAAGATCAAGTCCAAGCTTCAACCCAGCACCACCTTGGTCACTAAACCATGTCCCAAAGTGCCATCCCTGGAGATACTCAAGGTGAGGCTGGACAGGACTCTGGGCAACCTGATCCAGCTGAGTATGTCCCTGCTGACTGCAGACAGGGTTGGACTGGATGAGCTTTGGAGGTCCTTTATGATCCAAACCATTCTGTAACACCTCTAGGGCTGGGGACTCCACCACCTCCCTGGGCAGCTTCTTCCAATCCCTGACCACTCTTGCAGTGATTTTTCTCCCCTGATGTAACCTGAGGGATTTGCTCTCATCCTATCACTTGTTACCAGGAAGAGCCCAACCCCAGCTCACTGCAGCCTCCTCTCAGGGAGCTGTAGAGAGCAGTGAGATCTCCCTTCAGCCTGGTCACACTGCACACCCCAGCTCCTTCAGCTGCCCCTCCTCAGCCCTGCTCTCCAGATCCTTCCCCAGCGTTGTTGCCCTGCTCTGAACCTGCTCCAGCTCCTTAATATCCTCCCTGGAGTGAGGGACCCAAAACTGAACTCAGTATTCAAGGTACAGCCTAAAATGCTCTACTGAGGTAATGTTAAACCACAGCCCCCAGCCCCACAGCTTCTCTTAAACACCTCTAATTTGAACACCTTTAACTGAAGCATCTTTAAATTAAACAACTTTCACTGAGGAAAAAAGGCAGCACTTGAACCAAAGAGTGTGCAAATGCTCAAACTCACCTAGTCTGGACTTACAGGCAGCTTTTTGGATGAACACCAAGGATTTACTCAGCCTCCAAAGAGTAAAACTAAGCCTAAGATGCACACAGCTACGGTTTACATAGACCAGGATGAAAACCAGAGCAAACCTGCACTTATGCAGATGACAGGGCTCAGGGTTGGGGTTTTCTGCCTTGTTACTGATGTCAGTACATGAACCACAGAAATTTCCTGCAGACTGAATAGCAGTGAAATGAAGAAGAGTGGAATAAAAGGAGTTGTTGTAACGTTCAATTGTGCCACCAGACTGACAATGCTCTCTCTGATATAAATATATCCTTCAGCATGCTTCATTCACTCCCTGCTCACACTGCAATCCAGCTCAGATGACATTTGCAAGCAACAATCCTCTGAGGGACTATGCACAGAGATGGAGACAATTGAAACTCAGAAGCAAAGGCAAACAAAACCATGGAGCAGAGAGGCCTCCTTCAACTCGGAACTGTAGAACCAAGCAGGTTAGAAGAGAGCTCCAAACTCACCCAGTCCAACCTAGCACCCAGCCCTGGCCAAGCAACCAGACCATGGCACTAAGTGCCTCATCCAGTCCAACCTAGCACCCAGCCCTGGCCAAACCTGATCTAGTGGAGGATATCTCTGCTCAATGCAGGGGGAGTTGGACTTGGATGACCTTTGGAGGTCCCTTCCAACCCAAACCATTCTGTGTGATTCTGTGAATGGGCTTCACCAGCTTAGATCACAGAATCACAGGATCAGGCAGGTTGGCAGAGAGCTCCAGGCTCAGCCAGCCCAACCTAGCACCCAGCCCTGGCCAAGCAACCAGACCGTGGCACTAAGTGCCCCAGCCAGGCTTGGCTTCAACACCTCCAGCCACACAGACTCCACCACCTCCCTGGGCAGCCCATTCCAATGCCAATCACTCTCTCTGCCAGGAACTTCCTAACAACATCCAGCCTAGACCTGCCCTGGCACAGCTTCAGGCTGTGTCCCCTTCTTCTGTCCCTGGCTGCCTGGCAGCAGAGCCCAACCCCAGCTGGCTACAGCCTCCCTGCAGGCAGCTGCAGGCAGCAATGAGCTCTGCCCTGAGCCTCCTCTGCTGCAGCACAACCACATGGCCCCTAACCAGGTGACCCAGTAGGATGAGAACAGTATCAACAGAGTCACTGAATCACATTGGCAGGAAAACCCCTCTGAGATGACCCAGTCCAGGCACCAACCCAACACCACCATCCTCACCACAGCACATCCCCAGGTGCCACAACCACAGAGCTTTCAAACACCTCCAGGGATGGGGACTCCACCACCTTTCTGTGCAGCCTCAATTCTTGACCATTCCTGCAGCATCTGATGCCAATACAAGTCCCTGCCCACACTGAAGTCACACCAGGAGCCAGCTCCTTTAATTTGAAGAAGCTGGTGCTGACCAGAGGCTTTTGTAGCAGCTTGTTCTGTGCTGGGACCTTCAGAGGGTGCCTCTGGTTGCCTGTCAGAGGGCTGCAGCTTCTCTCCCATGAGGACAGGCTGAGAGTTGGGGCTGTTCAGTTCATAGAGAAGGCTCCCAGGAGGCCTTATTGTGGCCTTGCAGGATCTGAAGGGGGCTATACGAAAGCTGGGGAGGGATTTTTTAGGCTGTTAAGCAGTGATAGGACTGGGGGGAATGAATCCAAGCTAGAGGAGGGGAGACTGAGACTGGATGTTAGGAAGAAGTTGCTCAGCATGAGGGTGGTGAGAGACTGGCACAGGTTGCCCAGAGAGGTGGTGAAGGCTCATCCCTGGGTGCTTTGTGACCAGGCTGGACATGGCTCTGGGCAACCTGATCCAGTGGGGATTGGCTGATCCTTGAGGTCCCTTTCAGCCCTGTCAGTTCTGTGATTCACACAAATATATCAGCTCTGTAACAAGGAATCTCTCCCTCAGTACAACATAAAAAACACCACCCCACACTATTCTTCCTTTGATCCATTAGAGGAACTCCCTGGCTGGAAGCTCCCAGGTGGTACAAGATGTGGACTCAAAAGGAAGACAAATGTAGTAAAAAAAAAGAGTGGTTCTTTGAGAGGGCTTTCTCAGGCCATGCATTCAGGCTGTAAACTGTAGGCTGTGTTGGTTTTCCTGCCCTGTATCTCCTCTGAACATCTCCATTTGCAGCATGTGCTGTCCTCAGAAGGAAGGCAAGATGGTATCTCTGTGCTGCCAGGAGCAGAGGAAGCAGAAGGGAGCTCAAGGAGATGAAGATGAAAAGAAAGGGATTAAGGTTGTGGCTTGGTTCAGGAAAAGGCTGGGGGAACACCCTAGAACACCTTCCCAGCCACATTTGATGTCCTCCCAACTCTGGTTCCATAAGGGAGATACAGACATGAGCTTTCAGGTACTGACCCACGTTTCTGCCTTAAATACAGCACAGAACAGGAGCTTTGACCACGTATGACAGTGCTGAAGTTTGAGAGAAGTTTCTTCCTCCTGCACTTGGCCATTCTGAAGTTGCTTGCCCATTTCTGACATCTTCATGGAATCAGAGAAGGGCTCAGGTTGGAAGGGAGCTCAGAGATCACCCACTCCAACCTCCCCACCATGGGCAGGGACACCTCTCAGCTAGACTCAGCTGCTCAAGGTCTCATCCAACCTGGCCTTGAGCACCCCCAGGCAGGAGGCAGCCACAGCCTCCCTGGGCAGCCTGTGCCAGGCTCTCACCACCCTCACACTCAACAACTTCTGCCTCAGCTCCACTCTAAACCTGCTCTGCCTCAGCTCCAAACCATTGCCCTTGGCCTGGCTCAGAGCCCCTCAGCACAAGTCCCTCTGCAGCCTTCCTGCAGGATCCCTTCAGGCACTGCAGGCAGCTCTGAGGTGCCCCTGGAGCCTTCTCCTCTGCAGGCTGCACCTCCCCAGCTCCCTCAGCCTGTGCTCACAGCAGAGCTGCTCCAGCCCTGGCAGCATCTTTGTGCCTCCTCTGGCCTCACTCTAACAGCTCTGTGCCCTCCTGCTGCTGGGGACAGCAGTGCTGGAGGCAGGATTGAAGGTGAGGTCTGAGCAGGGCAGAGCCAAGGGACACAATCCCCTCTCTTGCCCTGCTGCCCACACTGCTCTGGCTGCAGCCAGCACACAGCTGCCTGCTGGGCTGCATTGCTGCCCTGAATAAAATCTGTCAAGAGTCAAGTGAGTGTATCAGAACCACAGAATCCAGCAGGTGGGAAGAGAGCTCCAAGCTCACCCAGCCCAACCTAGCACCCAGCCCTGCCCAACCAACCAGACCATGGCACTAAGTGCCCCAGCCAGCCTTGGCTGCAACACCTCCAGCCACACAGACTCCACCACCTCCCTGGACAGCCCATTCCAATGCCAATCACTCTCTCTGCCAACAACTTCCTCCTAACATCCAAATTCTACAAATCCACAGGGATGCTCCACACTTTGAGGCATATTAGTGTCTCACTTCTCACTGTTTTGTTTGATTCTGTACTGGGAATAACTACACCTGTGTAAGTTTGGCAAAGTGGACCTCTGACTCCTGTTGCCTTTGAGCCTTTGGCAGCCTGACTGAAGAGAACAAATGCTGCCTTGGAGGTGTGATGCAGAAGCTGCAGCTGCCCTGCAGCAGATGACAAGCACTGGAGGATTTAAGAGGAGCAGTGCACTAAGCAGTCTGAGCCAGTGGGATAAAGAATTCCTCTAGAGACATGCTGGCTCCAGCACTGCCCTGCTCCATCACACATCACCCCACTCACCAGCCCCACCATTCACACACTGCAGCGGCTTGGAAGGGACCCTCCAAGCTCATCTCGCCCAAGCCCCCTTCAGGCAGCAGGAACACCTCCAGCTCGAGCAGGATGCCCAAGGCCACAGCAAGGCTGCTCCTGGATGCCTCAACCACAGCCCTGGGCAGCCTGCTTTCCCACACTGGTTTTACAGAACCTCCTCCTGCTGTCCCACCTGACTCTGCCCTGCTCCAGTGTCAAACCATTGCCTCTCATCCTATCACTCCAAGCCCTTCTGAGAGTCCCTGCCCAGCCTGCCTGTAGGTCCTCTTCAGATATTGAATACAATTCTCCCCAGAGCCTTCTCTTCTCCAGGCTGAACACCCCCAACTCTCCCAGCCTGGCTTCACAGCAGAGGTGCTGCAGCCCTCTGAGCATCTGTGTGGCCTCCTCTGGACCCACTCACACCATCTCATGTCCTTCTCTTGCTGGGGCTCTCATATCTGGATACAGTACTGCAGTTGAGGTCTTACCAGAGCATTCCCTTTTCTATTCCAAGCTACCTCACAGCCACAGATCATTTTAATCAGCCACTTCTAATCACTTCTGAAAGCTGCTTAGCATCATCACTAGCCACTGGGGGATGTCTCAAACCACTGACATGACCCTGCTCAGCAGGAGAGAATAAACCACCACCATGTCCAGAAGGTCCAACAAGAGACCAGGAAAAAAACAGTGATGTACAGCACGAGCTGAGATATTTTTCCTTTGCTTTTACTCACTTCCAAGCTTTTTATTTCCACATAGCTACCTGTTAGACATTCAGCAGTTCTATACCTTGTCATGATGTCTCTGTGCACACAACTCTGCTCAGCAGGAGAACTACAAACCACTCCCCCCCCCCCAAGAGGAGATCAGGAATCCATCAGTGACATGCAGCACTACAGTATTTTACCTTCAGACTTCTATATTACTCTGTACTTCCATTTTCCTTTTTACTTCCACTCACTTCCAAGCTTTTTCCTTCCCCATAGCCACCTGTCAGATGTTTCACATGTCCATAGCTTGTTATGATGTCTCTTTCTGCACACAACCCTGCTCAACAGGAGATCAAATGAGCAGCACATCCAGAAGGGCCAAGAGGAGATCAGGAAGCCATCAGTGCTGTACAGCACTGTGATATTTTAGCTTTTGGCTTGTGTATTACCTTTTAGCTCCATTTCACTTTTGACTTCCAAGCTTTTTCCTTCCTCATAGCTACATGCAACAGTTCTATAGCTTGTTAGGACATTTCTTTCTGCACACAACTACTCCACAGGAGAACACCAAACCACCACCACGTTCAGAAGGTCCAAGAGGAGACCAGGAACAAATCAGTGATGTACAGCACTAGCTAAGATAAGTTTCCTCTGCTTTTACCCACTTCCAAGCTTTTTCCTTCCTCACAGCTACCTGCCAGACATTCAACAGTTCTCTAGGTCGTTCTGATGCCTCTTCCTGCACACAAATGACAAGATGAATACACCACCACCACGTCCAGAAGGTGCAAGAACAGATGACAACTAAACCAGTGCCATACAGCACCATGATATTTTCACTTCTGCTTTTCACTTGCATATTACTTTTTACTTCCACTTCACTCCCATTTCACTTTTCACATGCATATTACTTTTTACTTCCATTTCACTCCCATTTCACTTTTCACTCCCATTTCACTTTTTACTTACATTTTACTTTTCACATGCATACTATTTTTTACTTCCATTTTTCATTCCCATTTCACTTTTCACATGCATATTACTTTTTACTTCCATTTCACTTTTCACTCCCATATTACTTTTCACTCCCATTTCACTTTTCACTGCCATTTCATTTTTTACTTCCATTTCACTTTTGATTTCCATTTCACTTTTCACTCCCATTTCATTTTTTATTTCCATTTCACTTTTGACTTCCATTTCACTTTTCACTTGCATTTCATTTTTTACTCCCATTGCACTTTTCACTCCCATTTCATTTTTTACTTCCACTTCACTTTTCATTCCCATTTCACTTTTCATTCCCATTTCACTTTTCACATGTATATTACTTTTTACTTCCATTTCACTTTTCACTTGCATATTACTTTTCACTTCCATTTCACTTTTCACTTGCATATTACTTTTCACTTCCATTTCACTTTTCATGTGCATATTACTTTTTACTTTCACTTCACTTTTCACTGCCCTTTCGCTTTTCATTTCCATTTCACTTTTCACTGCCCTTTCACTTTTCATTTGCATATTACTTTTTACTTTCACTTCACTTTTCACTGCCCTTTCACTTTTCATTTCCATTTCACTTTTCATGTGCACACTACTTTTTACTTTCATTTCACTTTTCACTGCCACTTCACTTTTCATTTCCATTTCACTTTTCACTCCCATTTCACTTTTCACTGTTGACTCTCTGGTAGCTACCACGTCAGAGGTTTCACAGCTCTGCAGCTTGTTGTGCTGCCTGCCCCTGCCCCCTTTCAAGAGCAGCACTCTTAACATCTAAGCAACCCTGCCTTGCCTTTTGAGCACCAGCCTGCTCACAAGAGAGACAAGCCCACTCTAGCACATCCTATTACAACTATTATAACGAACCAGAATTGCTGCTTTTGATGTCAAGGCTTTGAACTCCTTTGCTTTGAAATTTACTTATAAAACACATGAGCCTGGCACACAGAACAGAGCTTTGCCAAGAGGGAACAATACCAAAAGGGATTATTTTTTTTTGGAGGAGTCAAAAAAAAAAAAGATAAATCAATAAAATGAAATATATAAAGACTATGAAAAGCAGGAAATATTCTCCCTTGTCTGTTAATATTTTACCCAAAGTGCCAAATCCTGTGAGCACAGGACTGAGTGGATGTAATTTTGTGGAGTTAAACAGAGATATCAACATTTAAGTGCACATTTAACACAATCCCATCATCATCATCATCATCATCATCATCATCGTACCTTGTTATGGGTCTGAGTTTGTCCAACCAGGATAAGGATGTTTGATGAGATGATAGACAGGCAGAAATTGATGAGAATTATTGACCTCTCAGATCTGATGTACCTGTGTGCAAACAAACAGAGGGGACAGCCTTTGTCAAAGGGAAAACAACTGCTAAGTCATGCACAGCTTGTGATAAATAAGCACAGAATGGGTTGGGTTGGAAGGGACCTTAAAAGTCATCCAGTTCCAACCCCTCTACCATGGGCAGAGACATCTCCCACTAGACCAAGTTGCTCAAGGCCTCATCCAACCTGGTCCTGAACACCTGCAGGGAGGTTGTGGAGCAAAGAAGCACCCAATGTGATCAAAGATCACATTGGGTGCTTCTTTGCTCCACAACCTCCCTGGGCAACCTGTGCCAGTGTCTCACCACCCTCACTGATGCATTTAGAAGTCTCTCAATTCTCCTTTAAAAGCCTGCTGGCAACACTAACACCATGCTGATAACAACAGGCTCCTGTGCAGTCATGTCAGCAACTTCTCATCCTCTCTGCT
This sequence comes from Pogoniulus pusillus, assembly GCF_015220805.1. Classification (NCBI taxonomy): domain Eukaryota; kingdom Metazoa; phylum Chordata; class Aves; order Piciformes; family Lybiidae; genus Pogoniulus; species Pogoniulus pusillus. The sequence continues at coordinate 1,470,388 of NC_087288.1, read as the reverse complement.
CATCCCTGGGCATAGCCACAGCTGGTACAAATGACTCTCTTTGGACCAGCAAGGGTCATTTGCAGGAGCTGAAAAGCTGGACCACCACACATAAATAAAGCAGAAGGGCAGTGCACTTTGAAACAGTCATAAAAGTCATAGAATCCAAGAAAGGCAGGGGATGGAAGGGATCTCTAGGGATCAGTGAGTCCAATCCCCCTGCCAGAGCAGCATCACCCAGGGCAGGGCACACAGGAACACATCCAGATAGGTCTTGAAAGTCTCCAGAGCAGGAGACTCCACAACCTCTCTGGGCAGCCTGCTCCAATGCCCTTGCAGCCTCATGGCAAAGAAGTTTCTCTTCATGATGAGGTGGAACCTCCTGGGTTCCAGCTTGTTCCCATTGTTCCTTGGCCTTTTATTGGGCACCATCCAAAAGAGCCTGGCACCTTCACCCTGACACCCACCCCTCACACTTATAGGCACTGATCAGATCCCCTCTCAGCCTTCTGCTCTCCAGACCTCTGTGTTTCTCACAGCAGAGATGTTCAAGTCCTGCAGCGATGCTTGTACCTCTCTGCTGGACTCTCTCCAGCAGGTCTCTGTCTCTCTCAAACTGGAGAGCCCAAAACTGGACACAGTATTCTACATATGGCCTCAGCAGGGCAGAGCAGAGCAGGAGGAGAACCTCCTTACACCTGCTGGCCACACTTTTCCTGAGGATCTCCCACATGGCCCAAATAACTTGCATGAAGAAACAACAACACTGCAATATCCTCAAGCTTTGCAAGACCTAATGCCCTAAAAAGCTAAGTGTGTGGAGAAGGAGCAGATGATGGCAGCACCAGACACTCTCTCTTGCAAGCTTATCATATTCACTTTAGAAGCTTGTTAGGATGAGAGCAGCCCCAAGGTTCTTCTCCCCCATTTCCCCACAAGACACAAGGTTCTCCTTCTATTACAGCTAGCTTTTTAGAGGCAATGGAACCACTGTGGTTCCAAGTGAAGCACCTCACTGACCTGATTCCAGAGCTGCTAACAGAGTAACTGCGGAGGACTACAGTAAAGGAAAGTCTGGAGTGCTGTGAACACCTTTCTCAATGGTTGTGCATTCACAGAATCATAGTATGGGGGGTTGGAAAGGGCCTCCAGAGATCATCCTGCCAAAGCAGGGTCACCCAGGGCAGGGCACACAGGAACACATCCAGGTGGGGTTTGAAAGCCTCCAGAGAAGGAGACTTCACAGCCTCCCTGGGCAGCCTGCTGCAGGGCTCTGTCTCTCTCACAGTGAAGAGGCTTCTCACACTGAGGTGGAACTTCCTGAGTTGCAGCTTCTCTTTTATGGCCTCATTCTACCTGCCCCTCTCTGGCACTTGGCCAGCAGTGCTATCTCCCCCTCAGCCGCAGCTCCATAGCTGACACTCTGAGGAGGCACAGCAAAGTTGTGCTGAGCCCAGAGGCAGCTCTGGGTTTGGAGATGAGAAGTGCAGTCCTCCTTTCTGCTCAGCTGTCACTTAATTAGAGCTTTAGGTTTCTTTCTTGTGAAGAGACCACGATCCACGCTGCTCCTTAACATCTACGTCTTATTAAGGTCACTTCTGTGTGCTTGCAAACAAATACCTCCAAACAGCAACCATCTACACAGTGCTGCTGCTTTCTGGCTTGCTAACTGTTGCTTCACCTGCACCACTTCCTGCCACTGAGTAGCTAAGGAGTGTGAAGGATCTTAGTGTAAACAGAGGCTTGTGGCACTGACTTCAGCTGGGAAAGCTTAAGGGCAAAGGCTCTAGGGCGAAGGGGGGGAAGGAGGGAAGGCTTTGGGGGGCAAAGGGATGAACATTTGACTGACATTCAATTTATTTTTCAGTTGAAGTTTTCAGCTAGGGAGATCAATCACACAAGACTTGTGCAGAGCAGAAAACCTCTGCCTCGTATCACTTCCAAACAGGCCCTGCCACTGCAAGCTCTTCCAGAATAGAACTACAGACACAGCATCAAAACACAGAGACAGGATGGAACTCTCAACTCTCTCCCTACCCCTAGAGTTACAGGAACCAGCAGACACCTTTTGGTGTCTCTCTTCTCCCTAGAGTTGGTTACTGTGTGCTCCTGAGACTGAAGGCAGATTTCAGTGATGCAAATGGCAGATTTGAATCACTGCACTCCAGACACTCCTAACCCTTCCAAAACATCCTGCTGACAAAAGAGTGAGACTTGTGTGAGCTCTCTCCTCTTCAGCTGGCTGCAGAACCCACACTAGGTTCAGAACAGGTCACAGACACTTTTTTCCTCCACTTGGAAGTTACTGTGATCAGAGAATCACAGATTGCTTTGGGTTGGAAGGGACCTTAAAGACCATCTGGTTCCAAACCCCCTGCCATTAGCAGGGATGTCTTCCACTACATTCAGCTTCTCAAAGCCCCATCCAACCTGGCCTTCAAGACTTCCAGTGATGGGACATCCACAACTTCCCTGGGAAACCTGTTCCAGTGTCTCACCACCCTCATTAACAGCAACCTCCTTCCTTGCATGTAATTAAAATAAAGGAGAAGAGCAGCTCCACTGAGCATGAGAGCATTTCCATCCAAGTGCTAAATATACCAGAGAGTGCAAAAATAACACTCTAATTCTTCAGATGGGAATTATATCCTGAAATACTCTCAGGCTCAGCTTTGACAGACAAGAACTGATCATTTTTATATCCTTTTATTATAGCTTATGTAACTAGATTTTTTTTTATTATTATTTATTATATCACAGAACTGGCAGGGCTGGAAGGGACCTCAAGGATCATCCAGCTCCAAAACCCCTGCCATGGGCAGGGACACCTCACACTAGAACAGATTAGAATCATAGAATCAGTCAGGGCTGGAAGGGACCTCAAGGATCATGCAGCTCCAACCCCCCTGCTATGGGCAGGGACACCTCACACTAGGGCAGGTTAGAACCATAGAATCAGGGCTGGAAGGGACCTCAAGGATCATTCAGCTCCAACCCCCCTGCCATGGGCAGGGACACCTCACACTAGAGCAGGTTGCCCAGAGCCACATCGAGTCTGGTCTTAAACACCTCCAGGCATGAGGCTTCCACCACCTCCCTGGGCAACCTGTGCCAGTCTCACCACCCTCCTGTTAAAGAACCTTCCTAACATTTCCCCTTCTCTATATTGGAACCATTCCCCCCCAGCCCTATCACTACCTGACAGCCTAAAAAGTCCCTCCCCAGCTTTCTTGTAGCCCACTTCAAACACTGGAAGGCCACAAGAAGGTCTCCTCTAATCCTCTGAATTCATGTGGCTACATGAGAGTGAAAGAGAAGTTTGTGTTACCAAGATGCCTCTAAAAGCAAAATTGTATTGGTCGAGTTTGAATTACTCTTCAGTATTATTGTTTCCCACCTGTGCATCTTCTAACTCACACAAGAACCTATTTTCCCCGTTAAAATGTAAAGAAATAAATTAAGACCCATGTTCCCCTTAAAAGAAATAATATTGATTAGTTTGCATGAGTTTTCCTCTTGCTTTTCCACTTCCACATGAAATTATCCTGCTGTTTTTTATCACTCTTCAAATTAATTCAGTCCATAAATCTCTACTGCACTACTAATTCAATATAATACTCCAGTAAACTCGGGGTGGAGAGCAAAGTACTGGAACATACCACCAGACTAATTAAAAACACTTCATTTTCTCTTCTCCACTGAAACTTATCATCAGAGTGGATAAACTCAAAGCAAATGAACCAAACCTCCCCAAATCTGCACTTCCTGCTGTTGCATTTTGAGGTGTTGTTTTGATCACACAGGATTTTGAACCAGATGTTCTCCAGAGGTCCCTTCCAAGCCCTGGCATTATCTGAACTTCTGTTTTAAGATGTTAGTGGAGGGAGAGCAGTCACTGGTGTAGGTCAGAAGCCTCAGATAAAATGGATTATGTCCAAGGAATCCTGTTCAAAGCTCCTTAGCAGTGTGAATACGCCACTGAAGGTGCAATGCCACTCACACTGAGGAGAAAGAGTGGACCTAAACCACCACCACTAGACCAAGAGAGTAAAAACAAGCACAGAATTGTCAGGGCTGGAAGGGACCACAAGGATCATTGAGCTCCAACCCCCCTGCCATGGGCAGGGACAGCTCACACTAGAGCAGGTTGCCCAGAGCCACATCCAGACTGGCCTTAAAGCACCCAGGGATGAGGCTTCCACCACCTCCCTGGGCAACCTGTGCCAGTCTCTCACCACCCTCCTGCTGAACAACTTCTTCCTAACGTCCAGTCTCAATCTGCCCTCCTCTAGCTTGGATCCAATCCCCCCAGCACCCTAAGAAGTCCCTCCCCAGCTTTCAATCAATCACATCACAAATGTAGGCATCGAAACACGCACTGCACGTTGCTGGGGTTTCATTTTTGCCCTTCCAAACAGTAAGTGTTGCATCTCCTGCTCTCTGACAGTGTCAGTTAAACACACCCAGGTAATCACAATCAGCTTTGCAAATCCTTTACATACCTCCATAGCGCTGCATAGACAACTGCTAGGGTGATCAAGGCCAAGCATGAGAGACCACTGCCTACTATTAAGGTCACTGAGGGTGTACCAGATGATTCCATGATCTGTAGGTTAACACAACAGACAACCATGAAGCAAAAAGCCTCCAGCAAGGAATACAACAAGTCAAAAGACGAAGATAAAAACCCAAAAGAGCAAGAGAAGCAAAACCCCCAAAGCAGCCCCAGTGTTCTTACTCAGGAAGGAGAACTCAACCTCATTCCCAACCTGATCCCTACATAACTCTGAGACCTGTTTAATTATGGAGGCCTTTGAGCTTTGAGATGCCTTTATGATACCTTCAGGCTATTTAAAAAACCAAAGCAGTGATTATACAAGGTAATGAGGTAGCCTCCTGCTAAGGCAACTTTAAATGACTCCCAGCTCGACTTAATCCACAGATCTCTTTCTCCTGAGGAACAGCACTCTTTGGAATGGGGGGGATTCAACAAGCAGCCTCCCTCTAACACCATAAGGATGGTCCAAGCAATTTGTCCTGGAATTCTGTTCCTCCCTATTGCCCAATTCCCAAAGTTCCCCTACTTTTAATAACTTTGACTTCACTCCTCTCACACACTTCACCTCCTTGGGCCTCTGCCTGTCTGGGAGAGATCTACAGCAACCCTACCCATAGCTTTCCATAAAGGAGCTGACAAATTCTCATCCCCATCATTACTATTTCATCTCTTTCCAGCGTTTTCATCATAACTGAGGGGAAATCAACGACCTTGAACCCAAAGTGGCCTTCCCTGCTCTAAAAGAAACCATTCTTGGCAGAGGTCTCAGGTGAGGTGTGGGTTCTTCCTTTCCCCTTCCCGTGCTCATGGTCTGAACGAAACACCACATTCTGTGACACACACATCAAAAAAGGAATTGGGGCCTCAAAGTTTGAAAAGATCCAAGGTTTGCTTTCCCAAAATGCCTCCCACAGCCTCGGGGATGGGTTGGAAATCACATTTATGGAGAGCTCTTTTGTCACCCAAGAGGGAAGAGAAGGCAGGTGTACTTTTAGGCCAGAGCTCACATTTTCTTTCAACCCACTTTGTTCCAAACGGATCAGCTCTGCTTTTAAAGGAGAGGCTGCCAAAGCCAGGGAGAGGAAAATCTGCCTTAGCTGGAGAACTTCACCAATGTTTGCTGCTTTTTCAGCTGATTTGCCATTCCTCGATGCTGGGAGTGTCTGCTTGCAACACTTAACGTCCTCCCCTCCTGAAAACTTGATTATTTCCCTCGCACCACCTGAAAAAACCCCAATCTGTGCTGAACACATCCAATGCAGCCCTGCAATCTCTTTAACTAGGGGATCCAAGGGGTTTCCTATCAGCAGCCAGAAGCAAAAGCCTTGCACATCTCCCCTCTGAAAAGCCTCCCAACCTTCCCAAAAGGAAGAGATCCTTAACTTGACGATTGTTCCCTAGGAAAAAAAAAAGTTTGCCAGGCAATTTGCATCACAATCAGAAGGCTTCCTCTGAAAAAAATTCCGAGTTGGAGAAAGGGAGGTAAATTTCACCCGGGATTCAGCTCTATCCCGGCAACCTGGAAATGCATTTCCCACAGCCACTGCTTAGGCACCAGGAGACTAACATTTGCCTACCTGCAATATTAAACAAGCCCTCAACGCAAGGGCTGAAATATCCCTGGAAGCAAAAGCTCGACCAGCTCCCCACCCCCTCCAGCTCCCCCCCAACACCTCCCCGCCATTGCCTTTTGCATTAAAACTGCATCTCCCCCCCCTACACACACACACTCCTCCCCCCCTCTTTGTTACTTACTATTTCTCTAGGTTGCTGAGCCAAAATGGCGAAGGTAGAGAGACGATCACATAAGCATTTCGTATGGGATGCATCGGTAAGCACAGTTTTACATCCCTGGGTGGACCAGGCTCCCAGAGAGTCGTTCCTGCAAAGGAGAGAGAGAAGAGGAGGAGGAGGAGGTGGGGATGGATGGATGGATGGCAGGCAGGCAAAGCGGGAGGACGAGCGGCTGGCGGCCAGTTCCTTCAGGAGACAATGCAGGTTCGGCGCGACCAAGAGGCTGCCCGAGCCGCCGGACAGCCCCGCGGCAGCCTCTCGCCGGGTGCGGGGCAGCGGCAGCGGCGGCGCGGCCGGGCCGGGCGGCGAGCAGGAGCTGCGCGGGGCCGGGCGCGGAGCTGTCCGGAGCTGCTGGTGCTGAAAGCGCGGCGCGCTGCGCGGAGCTCCGCCAGCCGCGGCAGCAGCCGCCCCCTGCGCTGGAGCCACCTCCGAGCCTCACCAGAGCACTGCGAAAAACTCATCGGGGGAAGAGGGGGAGGCTTCGCCTCGCTCCTTATTTCCCCCCCTTGCCTCGTTTTCTGTCGGCTTGGTTCTGGCCTTTCCGCCAGGAATGTGCTGCTCGGGAGGTGCAGGGATTTTCATGTTGCCTTCACAGCTTTTCCCCCCTACTTTCCCCCCTCCTCCTTCTTTTCCCTCCTTCCCCCCTTCTATTTATTCCCCTCTCATTTTTCTTTTCTTTCTTTCTCCTTCTCTCTTTTAAAAGAAGTATTTTCCCCTCCTTCCTTTTTCCCTCTTTATTTTTTACCTTTTTTTTTCCTCTTTCATTTTGTAATTTCTTTTCCCCCTCTTCCCTCCCTTTATTCTTTCCCTCTTTCTCCCCACATTATTTTTCCCTTCCATTTTTCCTTTTACTTCCCCCCCCCTTTTTTTTTACATTTTCTCCTCTTTTTTCTTTTTCCCTCCTGTTTCTTTTTACCTTTTTATTTTATGCTTTCCCACCCTCTACTTTTTTTTTCTCCTCTATTTTTCCTCTTTCCCTCTCTTTTTAATTTTTAAAATCATGATTACTTTTTTCCCCACCATTACTATTTACATTTTTCCCCCACTATTACTATTTACATTTTTAATCATTATTACTATTTATCTTTTTAATCATTATTACTATTGATGTTTTTTATCATTATTACTATTTACATTTTCAAATCATTATTACTATTTATTTTTTAATCATTATGACCATTTATCTTTTTATCATTATTATTATTTACATTTTTAAACCATTATTACTATTTATCTTTTAAATTATTTATGCTTTTATCATTATTACTTTTTATCTTCTTAATCATTTTTACTATTTATGCTTTTATCATTATTACTTTTTATCTTTTAAATCATTTTTACTGTTTATCTTTTTATCATTATTACTTTTTATCTTCTTAATCATTTTTACTATTTATGTTTTTATCATTATTACTTTTTATCTTCTTAATCATTTTTACTGTTTATCTTTTTATCATTATAACTTTTTATCTTTTTAGCACTATTCCTATTTCTTTTTTTATCATTACTACTATTTACATTTTTAAATCATTATTACTATTTATCTTTTAAATCATTATTACTATTTATCTTTTTAATCATTATTACTATTTATCTTTTTAATCATTATTACTATTTACATGTTTCAATCACTGTTGCTATTTACACGTTTCAATCACTATTACTATTTACATGTTTCAATCACTATTACTATTTACATGTTTCAATCATTATTACTATTCACTTTTTAATCATTATTACTATTTATCTTTTTAATCATTATTACTATTTATTTTAAATCATTATTACTGTTTCCATTTTAATCACTGTTACTATTTATTTTTAATCATTATTACTATTTACCTTTTAAAATCACTATTACTCTGTATCTTTTTAGCAGTTCCTATGAGGATTTCAGCATTGTTATCACTCTTTTTCCTCTCCTGCGTGCAAGGCTACTTTAAAGCCAGATGGTTCTCAAACGCCTGCCTGGGCTGTGCCAGTTGGACCGGGAGGTGCTGGATCTTCTTTTCTGCTGACAGCTATTTTTACTGAGGAATTTTTTGATGTTTTCTTTCTCTCTCTCTCTCTCTTTTTTTTCTCTCCCCTCTCTCTCTCTCTCTCCCTCTCTCTCTGTGTGGTTGTCGCTTTTGGTGATCAGCCTTAGAGACTTCACCCTGGTAACGGCAGCATCAGATGCCTCCAACTCTTGCCTTGGCTCCGGCGGAGGGGTGGCTCCCAGCACGGCAGCACACAACATCACCGAAGAGGCTCACACACACACACACACGAGTTCGCCCTTCAGACATCCCTCACTTCAACTCGCTTCTTCCCCAGCTCCCTCCCTCCCTCCTCCCCTTTCCCCGCTGCCTTCTTCCCGGGGTGGCAGCACCAGGCTAAACCCCAAGCCAGAGCCACCCTTTCGCTGGCATCTTTTCACCGCCCGCCCCTTAAACACAACCAGATGATTAACGCGGCCCCCGAATTCAATTAGACATTCAAGATGCTAATGAAAGGTCTGAAAGCCACCCCCAGCACCACAATAAAAATGGGAGCAGCCCACGTTTCCTTTGTGCAGGCAACCAGAGGCACAGACACAAAACCAGCTCCCCTTCCCTCCCCCCGAACTGCAGAGAGAGGGAAAATCCTTTGCACAGGGAAGAGAAAGGAAAGGGGTGGTGATGGCTTAGCCAAATCAAACCTTTCCTCTTTGCATATGTTATGTTTAGAGAACAACAATTGGCTTGCTGGCTTCTCTTTTTTTCCCCCCTCTCATTTATTTTCTTCCCCTCCTCTGTCATGGGCAAGGAGCAACTGCAGTGACTCCGCTGCCAGCGGCAGCATGTGAGCTGTCAGTTCCTCTCCATCGCAGCTCAGGCCACTGAGATGACTTCAAAAAATAAAGTTCAAATTACAAATAATAATAAAAATAACCTGAGAGCTAATGAGGGCCCTCAGCTTGCTGCCCTGAGGCAAGCCAGGGAGGATGCACCAGCAGAATGTGAGAAACTGCAGGGGAACTGGCACAAGAGGAGGCCAGGGCCAGCCCAGCTGAAGTGTCTCTATGCAAGTGCACGGAGCTGGGGCAACAATCAGGGTGAACTGAACAGTGTGGACCTGGGGGTGCTGGGAGAGAGGAGCTGCAGAGGAGGCAGCAGTGCCCAGGTGGGCAGCAGAGCCAATGGCATCCTGGGCTGGCTCAGGAGCAGTGTGGGCAGCAGGACAAGGGAGGTTCTTGTGCCCCTGTGCTCAGCACTGCTCAGGCCACCCCTGCAGTGCTGTGTCCAGTTCTGGGCTCCTCAATTCCAGAGAGATGCTGAGGTGCTGGAAGGTGCCCAGAGAAGGGCAGCAAGGCTGGGGAGGGGCCTGGAGCACAGCCCTGTGAGGAGAGGCTGAGGGAGCTGGGGGTGTGCAGCCTGCAGCAGAGGAGGCTCAGGGCAGAGCTCATTGCTGTCTGCAGCTGCCTGCAGGGAGGCTGTAGCCAGGTGGAGTTGGGCTCTGCTGCCAGGCAGCCAGGGACAGAAGAAGGGGACACAGTGTTAAACTGTGCCAGGGCAGGTCTAGGCTGGATGTGAGGAGGAAGTTCCTGGCAGAGAGAGTGATTGGCATTGGAATGGGCTGCCCAGGGAGGTGGTGGAGTCTGTGTGGCTGGAGGTGTTGAAGCCAATCCTGGCTGGGGCACTTAGTGCCATGGTCTGGTTGGTTGGGCAGGGCTGGGTGCTAGGTTGTGCTGGCTGAGCTTGGAGCTCTCTTCCAACCTGCCTGATTCTATGATTCTATGAATTAAGGGCAAAAAGGAGGCTCCCAGGTGACCTTCTTGTGGCCTGCCAGCATCTGAAGGGGGCTACAAAAAAGCTGCGGAGGGACTTTTGAGGCTGTCAGGGAGTGCCAGGGCTGGGGGGAATGGAGCAAGATGGAGGTGAAGAGAGTGAGGCTGGAGGTGAGGAGGAAGTTGTTGAGCAGGAGAGTGGTGAGAGGCTGGAATGGGTTGCCCAGGGAGGTGGTTGAGGCCCCATGGCTGGAGGTGTTTGAGGCCAGGCTGGCTGAGGCTGTGTGCAGCCTGCTCTAGGGTAGGGTGTCCCTGGGCATGGCAGGGGGTTGGAACTGGCTGCTCCTTGTGCTCCCTTCCAGCCCTGACTGATTCTATGAAATCAAAGCTGGCAGAAGCAAGATGGGGGAGTAATAATTCCTAGCCCCTGTCATCAGCCTTGTTTCACCTCTTCTGCCTTGACAACACACTTTTGATGAGTGTTGCTATCTGCCAGGCACCTCATGCAATTCATAGGTTCACAGAATGGTTTGAGCTGGCAGAGACCTTACAGATCATCCAGATTCAAACCCCTGCCATGGGCAGGGACACCTCCCACCAACCCAGGTTGCTCAAGGCCTTATCCAACCTGCCCTGGAATCTCCCTGGGCAACCTGTGCCAGTGTCTCACCACCCTCACTGGAAAGAATTTCTTCCTCATCTCCAGTCTCAATCCACCCTGCCCCAGCTTAAATCCATTCTCCTTCACCCTATCACTTTGAGCCCTTATGAAAAGCCTCTCCCCAGCTTTCTTGTATGTCACTTCAGCCTGGAGAAGGCTTTGAGGAGACCTTGGAGTGGCCTTTCAGGATCTGAAGGGGGCTGCAGGAGGGTTGGGGAGGGACTATGGACAAGGTCTGGGAATGCCAGGATGAGGAGAAATGGGTTTGAACTGGCAGAGGGGAGACTGAAACTGGATGTTAGGAAGAAGTTGTTTGCAGTGAGGGTGGTGAGAGACTGGCACAGGTTGCCCAGGGAGGCTGTGAGCACAGAATGTGATCAAAGATCACATTGGGTGCTTCTGTGCTCCACAACCTCCCTGGAGGTGTTCCAAGGCCAGCTTGAATGAGCTCTGAGATCCCTTCCAACCTAAACCATTTTATGATTCATACCTGAGGGGCACTCTAAGGTCTTCCTGAAGCCTTCCCTCCTCCAGACTGAGCAGCCCCAATGCCAGCTTGCTCTTGCCACAGAGCTCACCTCAAGCCTACCCATGCTTTCTGAGCCCCCACCAGCTGTAACCCTTCCTTCCACACTATTGTTTTCCAAACAGTATCCTGTAATAAGCCAAACAAACAGCAACTGGAGGGGAACAATGGAGAGCAAATCACCAATTCTTCAAGGCACTAAAGCTGTCCAGTATCTTTCCATCACAGACTGTGTCTCGCAGCAAGCTGCAGGCTAAATCAACATCCACTTGAGAACAAAACCAACCAGGAAACAGTGTCACATATCCTAAACTCTGATGGCATCAAATATCCAAGGGCTGTGTGTCAGGAAGATCATCACATCACAGAGGCAGAGAACTGTTTTGGTTGGAAGAGCTCTCTAAGGTCATCGAATCCAAGCATTGACCTAACACCACCATGGCCACTAAACCACATCCCCAAGTGCCATGGCCACAGCCCTCCTGAACACCTCCAGGGATGGGGACTCCACCACCTCCTTGGGCAGCCTCTGCCTGTCCCTGACCACCCCCTGCAGCAAAGAAACAGTTTTTAATCCTCAACACAGCGTGCCCAGAGAAGGGCAGCAAGGCTGGGGAGGGCCTGGAGCACAGCCCTGTGCAGAGAGGCTGAGGGAGCTGGGGGGGTGCAGCCTGGACAAGAGCCCCCTTCAGATCCTGGAAGGCCACAAGAAGGTCACCTGGGAGCCTCCTCCTCTCCAGCATGCACAGCCCCAACTCTTTCAGTCTGTCCTCAGATATCAGAGATGCTCAGAAGGGCAGAGATGTGGTGCTGAGAGAAATGGTTTGGCACCAGCCTTGGCAGAGTTAGAGAATGGCTGGACTGGATGAGCTCTACAGCTCTTTCTCCACCCAAATCATTCCAAGATTCTAAGAAAGGCAGGGAGCTGTGGAGTTAAACCTGATATTTAGCACCTCCCCAGGGCCACACTTCCACCTATAGCTCTGTCCCTCTCGTAATGCAACTCTTCTGGGCCAAGCAGAATCTCTCTCACAGTTGGAAGTTCAGTTCCTTTCTGCTGGGGTGTTCTGATTCTGCTTCTAACGTTTGGGGTTCTCAGATGAATGTGCACCAGGCCACCTATTAATGCTCTGGATCCTTGCAGGGCATCAAGCTCCAGAGGAGGTCCCTCCCCAGTCCTCATGCAGCCCCCTTCAGATCCTGGGGAGGTCCCACATCAACACAGCTTCTATTCCTATCAAGGGAAATTATCACATGGAAAACAGGAAGCCAACAGAGCTAAGTTCATGCCCCTTATTGGCACTTTTGTTCTCTTTCACTCAGCTACAGATGATTTAATCAACCTGGCAGAATTCCCATGAGCAAGGCAAAGGGACTCCCAAGAAGCACAGATTCACCAGGGCAGGTCCTGTGTCATCCTGCATCTGAGACAAAGAAGAAAGTAGGGAAGCAGGGGGAATGTCTAAGGAAGGAAGTGTAGACAGATTATCAGGAAAACTCTCCTCCCAGCAAGGGCTCTCAGGCACTGGAGCAGCCTGCCCAGGGAGCTGAAGGAGTCACCAGACCTGGAGATATGTGGCTGCGGTGCTGGGGGCCATGGTTTAGTGGCAGCAGCTCACCAGCAGTGGTGGGAGTGGGAGCTCTGGGTGAGTGGCTGGACCTGATCAGAGAGAGGTTGGAAGGGAGCTCAAAGCTCAGCCAGTACCAACCCCCTGCCATAGGCAGAGACACCTCCCACTAGAACAGGTTGCTCAAGGACTCATCCAACCTGGTCCTGAACACCTGCAGGGAGGTTGTGGAGCACAGAAGCACAGAATCTGATCTTTGATCACATTGGGTGCTTCTGTGCTCCACAACCTCCCTGGGCAACCTGTGCCAGTGTCTCACCACCCTCAACCTGTGCCAGTGTGAGACAAACCTGTGCTGTGAGACAAAAGGAGGCAGTTGGCAATGCTGTTGACTGTTGCATGTTTGGGTTTCTTTTAGCTCCATAGTGGCAATTAGAGATCCAAGCAGATGCCTGGAATTTGGTCCTCATACCAAGAGTTAAGGGCTGGAGCTGCTCTGCTATGGGGACAGGCTGAGAGCGTTGGGGTTGTTCAGCCTGGAGAAGAGAAGGCTCCCAGCAGACTTTCTTGTGGCCTTCCAGTGTCTGAAGGGGGCTACAAGAAAACTGGGGAGGGACTTTTTAGGCTGTCAGGGAGTGATAGGACTTGGGGGGAATGGATCCAAGCTAGAGGAGGACAGATTGAGATTAGACCTTAGGAAGAAGTTGCTCAGCATGAGGGTGGTGAGAGCCTGGCACGGGTTGCCCAGGGAGGTAGTGGAAGCCTCATTCCTGGGTGCTTTAAGGCCAGGCTGGATGTGGCTCTGGGCAACCTGCTCTAGTGTGAGGTGTCCCTGCCTATGGCAGGGGGGTTGGAGCTGGCTGATCCTTGAGGTCCCTTCCAGCCCTGTGACTCTGAGATCTTGGCTGTAGATGTAGGATGGTAGCTTACATGAGTAATTTATTTGATGATTGATCAGAGAAATGATTTGGTTTGGAAAAGACCTCAGAGGTTATTTCCAACCTTAATGATCCCATGACGATACCTTAGGCCCTAGGTTATGTCCTTTTTTCCCCTGTGTAAGATGCTTTTTATGACCAATCCACTTTTGAGAGGCCTCCCCAGCAGCCTAAGCAGTTCTAATCCATTTTTCCTCCAATGGATTGATTCCCTTCTTATTTGGGAGCTAATGTGACCATCCCTCTTCATTAAAACAAGTGCTGGCCTTTTCCCTTCCTCCCTTAGAGATGTCTCAGGCAGATCAGATGCTATCTGGTGTACCTGCCTGGCCAATTAACAACTGCTTCAATAAGAGGGAAGCTTATCTCCCTCTTCTCTGATGAGTCAGGCTGCACCCCAATTGAACCTGCTCCAAACCCCTTATCCTGCACATTAAAAACACTCCTGATACAAATACCTCGGTGGGACAAAGGCAAAGGAGCTGCTGTTGACTCTTGAGTGGGATCAGACACATGGCAGGGAGGCAGTCTGAGGTGACAGGGGGCTGGTAGTGGCTGATGGATAACATCTTCAGTGAGAACCTGAACTCCAGGTTGCAGAGGTTGTCCTTCCTTTTCAGCCAAGCAGTATTTAGATACAATGAGAATCTTAAGAGTCTACAAACAAGCTGGGAAGGGACTTTTCACAAGGGTTTGTATTGGTAGGGTGAGGGGGGATGGACTGAAGCTGCAGGAGGGGAAACGGACTGCAGATTAGGGAGCAATTCCTGACAGTGAGGTGGATGAGACACTGGCACAGATTGCCCAGGAAGGCTGTGGGTGCCTCAGGGAGAGCCTGCAGGTACTCAAAGCCAGGCTGAAGAGGGCCTTGAGCAACCTGGGACAGCAGGAAGTGACCCTGCCCATGGCAGGGGCATTGGAACTGGATGATCTTCGAGAGGACCTTTGCCCAGGGAGGTGGTGGAGTCACCATCCTTGGAGGTGTTGAAGCCAAGCCTGGCTGGGGCACTTAGTGCCATGGTCTGGTTGGTTGGGCAGGGCTGGGTGCTAGGTTGGGCTGGCTGAGCTTGGAGCTCTCTTCCAACCTGCTTGACTCTATGGCCTCCAGGCAGGCTGGGCAGGGACTCTTCAGAAGGGCTTGCAGGGATTGGGTGATGGCAATGGTTTGAAAGTGGAGCAGAAGACGTTTTGGTTGGACAACAGGATGCAGATCTGCAGAGGGAGAGTGGTGAGACACTGGGACAGGCTGACCAGGGCTGTGGTTGAGGCCCCATCCCTGCAGACATTCAGGATCAGACTCACTGTGCTCTCTGGTTGGAAGTATCCCTCTGGCTCCAGGGGGGGTGGATAAGATGAGCTTTTGAGGGTCCCTCCCATCCCAATGCAAGGTGTGAAAGCCAAGGGAGAGAGGTGGCACTGGGGACAATGTCTATTAAGGAAATGCCAGCAAAAAATACGAACAAAGGGAGAAACATTTTGTGTCCCTGTTCACCTTCTTCCACCTCCTGAGAATACTCCGTGTGAGGAGCAGCAGAGAAAGCTCCTGAGCCGGGCAGGCAGAGGGCTTGCAGTAAAGTACTTGTCTTTGAGTGACAACGTTGGGCTGCTCTTCAGCCCTCAGCTAGGGCAGGGAAGGAGTGGAAGTGCCTCAGAAGAATCGATGTTAATACACTAATGGTCTGCACACCTTAGCCCTTCTCAGCTGGAAGCCTTAAAGCAGAGATGGGCTGGACAATGGCATCGAATGGCAGAACCATCTGGGTTGGAAAAACCCTTGAAAGATCATCAATTCCAGCCATTAGCTAACCATTACCTCAACAGAAGCACCAGGAAACCGAGAGACAGCTCCAGGACTCCAATCCAAAGCGAAATGGTGAAGGTAAACTACCCCCAGGCTAAAAGACAAATGCAAGCAGAAGAGTGCTGCATTTATTCCTCCACACCCAGGGCTCACTGCACTGCTGCTGTGCTTCCAGCATCACAGGACACTGGGAGCACACAGAGTGTGCCCTCAGCAGCCTGCCTGAGGCACCAGGAGGCTTTGTGTGGCCACTCTGGGCAGGCTGCAGAGCTGGGCAAAGGGGAATTGGACGAGCAAAGGCAAGTGCAGAGTCCTGCCCCTGGGCAGAAACAGCAGCATGCACCAAGCCAGGTGGGGGACTGAGCACAGAGAGGGGCACTGGAGTCCTGGTGGGCAGGAAGCTACCCAGGGAACAGCAAAGTGCCCTTGTGGTCAGGAAGGGCAGTGGGCTCCTGGGGGGCATGAAGAGTGTGGCCAGCAGGGCAAGGGAGCTTCTCCTCCCCCTCTGCTCTGCCCTGCTGAGACCACATCTAGAGGACTGTGTCCGGTTCTGGGCTTCCCAGTTCAAGTGGGACAGAGACATTAAGAGTGCCCAACAGAGGCCAGGAGGATGCTGCAGGGAGTGGAACATCTGTGTGATGAGGAGAGGCTGAGAGCCCTGGGGCTGGGTAGCCTGGAGAAGAGAGGATCTGAGCAGTGTTTATAAATGTCTGAGGGGTGGGTGTCAAGAAGGGGTCAGGCTCCTTCCAGTGGTATCCTGTGACAGCACAGGGGCAGTGGACACAAACTGGAGCCCAGGAGGTTCCATCTCAACAGAAGAAGCTTCTTTACTATGAGGGTGCTGGAGCCCTGGAGCAGGCTGCCCAGAGAGGTTGTGGAGTGTCCTCCTCTGGGGACTTCCAAGCCCCACCTGGATGCATTGCTGTGTGACCTGCCCTGGGTGATGCTGCTTTGGCAGGGAGGTTGGACTGCAGAAGTCCTTCCCATCCTCTACTATTCTGTGGTTTTATGAGATATAAAATCATTAAAACAAGCATTTCCCAGCCCTACTGAAGAGGGATGTTCAGATTACCTCCCAAATAAGAAGGAAATCAACACATTGGAGGAAAAATAGATCTGTTTGGACTCCTGGGGAAGACTCACACACAATCACAGAACCAACCAGCTTGGAAAAGACCTCCGAGATCACTGAGCCCAACCTATCACCTAACCCTTCTGAGCAACTAACCCACGGCACTGAGTGCCTCAGGAAACCTCCTCTTAAACACCTCCAGGGATGGGGACTCCACCACCTCCCTGGGCAGCCCATTCCAATGCCAATTACTCTTGCTGGAAGAACTTCTTTTCTTGCTGCAGCCCAGACAGGGTTGCTGTCTGGGCTGCACTCACTGCAGGCTCATGTGGAGCTTTTCATGACCCCAGACCCCCAGGTCCATTTTCTCAGGGCTGTTCTACAGCTCATGCTGAGCTTTTCACCAACCTAGACTCCAAGGTCCATTTCCTCAGGGCTGCTCTCCAGCTCACACTGACCTTTTCACTAACCCAGACCCCCAGGTCCATTTCCTCAGGGCTGCTCTCCAGCTCACACTGACCTTTTCACTAACCCAGACCCCCAGGTCCATTTCCTCAGGGCTGCTCTACAGCTCATGGTGAGCTTCTCACTGACCTAGGCTCCAAGGTCCTTTTCCTCAGGGCTGCTCTACAGCTCATGGTGAGCTTCTCACTGACCTAGACTCCAGGGTCCTTTTCCTCAGGGCTGCTCTGCAGCTCATGTTGAGCTTCTCACTGACCTAGACTCCAGGGTCCTTTTCCTCAGGGCTGCTCAGCAGCTCATGTTGAGCTTCTCACTGACCTAGGCTCCAAGGTCCTTTTGCTCAGGGCTGCTCTCCAGCTCATATTCAGCTTCTCACTGACCTAGGCTCCAGAGTCCTTTTCCTCAGGGCTGCTCTGCAGCTCATGCTGAGCTTTTCACCACCCCAGACCCCCAGGTCCTTTCCCTCAGGGCTGCTCAGAGCCCTTTGGCAGCCAGGCTGGAGCTGTGCTGCAGCACGTCCTCACACCTCGGAGCCACTGGCATTCTGTTCTGTCCTGGTGCTA
Source organism: Pogoniulus pusillus (assembly GCF_015220805.1). NCBI lineage: Eukaryota > Metazoa > Chordata > Aves > Piciformes > Lybiidae > Pogoniulus > Pogoniulus pusillus. Next base: position 1,452,718 of record NC_087288.1, on the reverse strand, counting down.
CTTGATGCTTTAGAAAGTGCAATAAATAAAGACCACAATTAATTTAGATCACAGCACTCCACGTGAATTATATACAGACTACTTAGCACCCAGAGCCTTATTAGCTAGGATCCATCTCCTGGAAATTCCATAATGAGGGCAATCACAATCATTGTCTGTGCACATAGAGCATTCAGGGGATGCCACGGATCCACTTCACGTCAGCGCCTGCTCAATATTGATATGCAAGGGAGTACCCTGGGCATAACTCACACCAGAACCTGGTGCTATATTTTGATCTCTCAGACAGCTAAATGATATCTAAAATTACACAGCAGCAAACATCTTCTATTGACTGTGCACTGGAGAAAACTTATGGCTGCATTTTAATCCGGAGACGCTAGAGCACGTCAAGTGTGCGATGTGTTCTTCACCCAGATGAGCTCTTGGCAGAGCCTGGCAGAGAGCAGACCACAAAATATGGCTGTGTCACCCAGCAGAAACCTGCAGCCAGCAGACACTTTGTGTGCCTTCCTAACTCACAGCCAGGGAAGCTGCAGCGAAGGAGTCCCAGAATTACTAAGGTTGGAATCATTGAACACTTAATTCCAATGGCAGCCTGGGCTGGGTCAGCAGCAGTGTGGGCAGCAGGACAAGGGAGCTTCTTCTGCCCTTGGACTCAACACCTTCAGTGCTGTGTCCAGTTCAGGGCTCCTCCATTGCAGAGAGATGCTGAGGTGCTGGAAGGTGTTTGGAGAAGGGCAGCAAGGCTGGGGAGGGGCCTGGAGCAGAGCCCTGTGAGGAGAGGCTGAGGGAGCTGGGGGGGTGCAGCCTGCAGCAGAGGAGGCTCAGGGCAGAGCTCATTGCTGCCTGCAGCTGCCTGCAGGGAGGCTGTAGCCAGGTGGGGTTGGGCTCTGCTGTCAGGCTCCCAGCAACAGAAGAAGGGGACACAGCCTCAAGCTGTGTCAGGGCAGGTCTAGGCTGGATGTTGTTAGGAAGTTCCTGGCAGAGAGAGTGATTGGCATTGGAATGGGCTGCCCAGGGAGGTGGTGGAGTCTGTGTGGCTGGAGGTGTTGCAGCCAAGCCTGGCTGGGGCACTTAGTGCCATGGTCTGGTTGGTTGGGCAGGGCTGGGTGCTAGGTTGGGCTGTCTGAGCTTGGAGCTCTCTGCCAACCTGCTTGGTTCTGTGATTCTGTGAGTCTCCTTTCAAATGTCACAGCTTCAAGTTTGATGGCTGGCAGCCTTCTGGGGTTAGAAGCAAGGGGCTGGGGTGACCAACTGGAAAGCTTGAGGATATTTCCCTTTACAAGCTGATGCCTCCAAGCCCTTCAGGGCTGCGAGGCTGCTGAAAAGCAGTAACATTTTTAAGCAGAAAATAGGAGTTATTGGCTTGGGATTCAAGCCTGAGCATTCTAAGGGTCAGGACTTAAAATCTTTTATAAAGGCAAAATTTGAAGGGAAGAAGCAAATACTGTTTTTTTAGTAGGTGTTTTAAGAGTTGAGGTCAGGCACAGAACGTTTCTCCCTGCTCTCGGGTGAAATGAGACCTGAAAGGAGGCTGCAGGGAGCTGAAGGTTGGGCTCTACTCTCTGGTATGGGCAGACAGAATGGGAGGAAAGGGTCCAGTTGACTGGATAGGGCTGGGTGATAGGTTGGACTGGATTGAGTCATCCTTTTGTGTGTTTACAGAATGGTTTAGGTTGGAAGGGACCTCAAGGATAAACCAGTTCCAAACTCCTGCCATAGGCAGGGACACCTCCCACTAGAACAGGTTGCTCAAGGACTCATCCAACCTGGTCCTGAACACCTAACAGGGAGGTTGTGGAGCACAGAAGCACAGAATCAAAGATCACTTTCTGTGCTTCTGTGCTCCACAACCTCTCTGGGAAACCTGTGCCAGTGTCTCACCATCCTCACTGCAAACAACTTCTTCCTCACATCCACTTTCAGTCTCCCCTCTGCCACTTCAAACCCATTCCTCCTCATCCTGTCATTACCAGACCTTGTCAGTAGTCCCTCCACAGCCCTCCTGGAGCCCCCTTCAGATCCTGCAAGGCCACTCCAAGCTCTCCTGGAAGCCTTCTCTTCTCCAGCCTGCACAGCCCCAACTCTCTCAGCCTGTGCTCACAGCAGAGCTGCTGCAGCCCTCTCAGCATCTTGGTGGCCTCCTCTGCACTGGCTCCAACACTTCCATGTGCTGCTTGTGCTGGGGGCTCCAGAATTGGACACAGGACTCCAGGCAGAGTCTGAGGAGAGCAGAGCCAAGGGGCAGAATCCCCCTCTTGCCCTCCTGCCCACACTGCTCTTGCTGCAGCCCAGCCCAGGGTTGCTGCCTGGGCTGCCCTCACACTGCAGGCACCTGTTGAGCTTTTAGTCAACCCAAGCTGGATGAACTTGTAGGTCTCTTCCAACCTGGTTGATCTATGAAATGGCCTGAAGCTGCACCAGGGGAGGCTTAGGTTTGGAGTGCAGGAGAAATGTCTTTGCTGCAAGAGTGGTCAGGGATTGGCACAGGCTGTCCAGGGAGGTGGTGGAGTCACAGTCACGAACCATGGCCATGGCACTTGGGGATGGGGTTTAGTGACCATGGTGGTCTAATGGCCATGGGGGTACAGTGACCACGGTGGTCTAATGGCCATGGGGGTACAGTGACCATGGTGGTCTAATGGCCATGGGGGTACAGTGACCATGGTGGTCTAATGGCCATGGGGGTATAGTGACCATGGTGGTCTAATGGCCATGGGGGTATAGTGACCATGGTGGTCTAATGGCCATGGGGGTACAGTGACCACGGTGGTCTAATGGCCATGGGGGTATAGTGACCATGGTGGTCTAATGGCCATGGGGGTTTAATGACCACGGTGGTCTAATGGCCATGGGGGTACAGTGACCACGGTGGTCTAATGGCCATGGGGGTTTAATGACTATGGTGGTCTAATGGCCATGGGGGTTTAATGACTATGGTGGTCTAATGGCCATGGGGGTTTAATGACTGTGGTGGTCTAATGGCCATGGGGGTTTAATGACCACGGTGGTCTAATGGCCATGGGGGTACAGTGACCACGGTGGTCTAATGGCCATGGGGGTACAGTGACCACGGTGGTCTAATGGCCATGGGGGTGCTGGGTTGAAGGTTGGACTCAATGCTCTTGGAGGTCTTTTCCAAGCAAACCAATCATGTGGAATTTTGAAGTCATCCTTAGGGTAAATCATTGCTTAGCCCCTCTGGAGGACATCACAACCAAATGAGAGCAGGTAAATGTCCCCTCTGCAGCACCTCTTCTGTCTGCTGTGTCCCCACACACACTCTGTGCTTGGCTGTGCTGGAACACCAGGAAACATTCCAGGGTGTGAGCACACTCGTAAAGCCCTCATTCCAGACCATGCAATGAAGGAGCTCAGAGGTTCTCTGGTGAGCTAAGATGTTAATGCAAAGCCATAAAGATTTAATTCTGAGCCACTTGTGGTGCCAAGGGATTCCATTTGTGAATTCAGGGTGTCACAGGAGCTCTGTGTGGAGGCTCAGCTTAGTGCTGCCTCAGCAATCTCTTCAATTCAATCTGCATATACAACAGCTTAGGCTGAGGGGAAAAAAGCCTTGAGGATCTTGAGTCCAACTCAACCTAGCACTGCTAAGGCCACCACTAAACCATGTCCCTCAGCACAGTGCCTACAGCTTTTAGATCTCTCCAGGGATCACAGAATCAGTCAGGGTGGGAAGGGAGCACAAGGAGCAGCCAGTTCCAACCCCCTGCCATGCCCAGGGACACCCTACCCTAGAGGAGGCTGCACACAGCCTCAGCCAGCCTGGCCTCAAACACCTCCAGCCGTGGGGCCTCAACCACCTCCCTGGGCAACCCATTCCAGCCTCTCACCACTCTCCTGCTCAACAACTTCCTCCTCACCTCCAGCCTCACTCTCCTCACCTCCACCTTTGCTCCATTCCCCCCACTCCTGCCACTCCCTCACAGCCTCAAAAGTCCCTCCCCAGCTTTTTTAGAGCCCACTTCAGATCCTGACAGGCCACAAGAAGGTCACCTGGGAGCCTCCTCTGCTGCAGCCTGCACAGCCCCAACTCTTTCAGTCTGTGCTCACAGCAGAGCTGCTGCAGCCTCTGAGCATCCTCCTGGCCCTGCTCTGGACACTCTCCAGCATCTCCACAGCCCTGGCCCTGCTGCAGCCCAGGCTCTGCTTGGCTCTCTGGGCTGCAAGTGCACACTGCTGGCTCCTGCTGAGCTTCTCCTCCAGCAGCACTCCCAAGTCCCTCTCCTCAGGGCTGCTCTCCAGCCACTCACTGCCCAGCCTGCATTGGAGCTTGGCATTGCCTCGACCCAGATTCAGGACCCTGCACTTGGTCTTGGTGAACCTCCTGAGCTTGGCTTGTGCCCACCTCTGCAGCCTGCCCAGTCCCTCTGGCTGGATCCCTGCCCTGGGATGTTTGGATCACCATCACCTTTTAACAACCAAAAAGACTTTGCATCCTGCACTGCAGTTAGGCTGTGGAAGCCCTTCCTTGTGCATTAGTTACTCATTCAAAGAGTGGATTATTGTATCAGGATAATTGGTATCATCCTAAATCACTCATTAATAATGTTAATACTGCATCAAATGCACTGTAAACACATTAAAGTTAATTTTGTCTCTTTCTGCAATCACTCCCAACTCCAATGCAAATCACCACAATCACAGAACCCTGCTCCATCAGAACAAGCCTGAAGAGAGTCTCTCTCAACACACCATGGAATTCCACTCCCTTTTCTGCCTCCTCCCTTCCAACTTCCAGAAGAAAAAAAAAATGACTGGCAACAAATCTTTCATTTCCATAATCCACAACTCCTTGGTTAAGGGCTCCTGAAAGGCTACAGGTCCCTGAGAGAAGCACAGAATGGGCTGGCTTGGAAGGGACCTCCTGAGCTAATCCAGTCCAAGCTCCTCTGCAGTCAGCAGGGACAGCCTCAACTAGATCAGGTTGCTCAGAGTCTTGCTGAGCTTCACCTTGGATATCTGTGCCATTGGAATGGGCTGCCCAGGGAGGTGGTGGAGTGGCTGTGCCTGGAGGTGTTGCAGCCAAGCCTGGCTGGGGCACTTAGTGCCATGGTCTGGTTGGTTGGGCAGGGCTGGGGGCTAGGTTGGGCTGGCTGAGCTCGGAGGTCTCCTCCAACCTGCTTGATTCTATCTCCAGGGATGGGCCTCAACCACTTCCCTGGACAACCTGCTCCAGCAGCCTCCTGGTGCAGAACTTGTTCCTCACAGCCAATCTCAATCTGCTCTGCTCTCACTCCAAACCATTGCCCTGGTCCTGTCCCTGCAGCCCTTTGCAAACAGTCCCTCTGCAGCCTGCTTGCAGCCCCTTCAAGTCCTGGCAGGCTGCTGTGAGGTCTCCTTGGAGCCTTCTCTTCTCCAGGCTGCACACCCCCAGCTCTCTCAGCCTGTCCTTGTAGCAGAGGTTCTCCAGCCCCCTGATCCTTTTCATGGCCTCCTCTGGACCAAATCCACCAGCTCCATGTCCTTCTCATGTTGGGGTTCCCAAGCTGCATGCACTACTCCGGGTAAGGCCTGGGTTGGAAGGGACCTCCCAAGCTCATCCAGTCCAACCCCCCTGCACTCAGCAGGGACATCTTGCACTACAGCAGAGTCCTCACCAACCTCACCTTGAATATCTCTAGGGATGGGGCTTCAAACACCTCCCTGAGCACAGGGAAGTCACTTGAAGCCCAGAGCATCCACACAAGGTCATGGCTATGACCTGTGTTGTGTAGCCAGGCAAAGGTGCCCCTTCAGTTCACTGAGAACATCAATAGGCAATTAAATATCTGCTGCTGGTTGCAAAAAGAAGGAAAAAAGGGCTCTTTGTTAAGCAGAGTTCATCCTAACATTGTCCCACTTCATTGTCAGGCCTTCCTGGCCAATGTCACTGGGAAAGGGACATTGCTTGGGAGAAATCCCAGTACAGGTCCTGGCAGAAGTGAGCAGAATGCAAAAGGGATCACAAAAAATTAAACCCCACAACACCCAAAGCACAGAGAATGTCAGGGGTTGGGAGGGACTTCTGCAGATCACTGAGTCCAAACCCCCCTGCTAGAGCAGGATCACCTAGAGCAGGGCTGCACAGGAACACATCCAGCCTGTCCCAGGGCTCCCTGCACCCTCCTCACTGGGCAGCCTCTCACCAGCCCAGGCTGCTCAAGGGCTCATCTAACCTGGTCCTGAACACCTCCAGGGAGGCTGTGGAGCACAGAATGTGACCAAAGATCACATTCTGTGCTTCTGTGCTCCACAACCTCCCTGGGCAACCTGTGCCAGTGTCTCACCACCCTCACTGCAAAGAAATCAGTGAGACACCCCCCACTAGAACAGGTTGCTCAAGGCCTCATTCATCCTGGTCCTTAACACCTCCAGGGAGGTTGTGGAGCACAGAAGCACCAATGCCAGTCACTCTCTCTGCCAGGAACTTCCTCCTCACATCCAGCCTAGATCTCTCCTGGCACAGCTTCAGGAGAGCTTCAGGGCACATCCCCTTCTTCTTTTGCTGCTTGCCTGGCAGCAGAGCCCAACCCCACCTGGCTACAGCCTCCCTGCAGGCAGCTGCAGGCAGCAATGAGCTCTGCCCTGAGCCTCCTCTGCTGCAGGCTGCACCCCCCCAGCTCCCTCAGCCTCTCCTCACAGGCTCCAGGCCCCTCCCCAGCCTTGCTGCCCTTCTCCAAACTGCTCCTGAGCCAGCCCAGGATGCCATGGGCTCTTGCACTGTGGTACCCAAAACTGAACACAACACTCAAGGTGTGGCCTCACCAGAGCTGAGTCCAAGGAGATTTCTTTTCCCCAGCTCTGGAGCCTCTCCCAAATCCCTACCATCACTAGAACCATTCTTTCTCAACTCTTCCTTTTTCCACTCATGGGTAGATGCAAGGAGGTCTTTGCCCAGAAGAGACAGGTTGTGAAATCACCAAAGCTTTCCTCAGGAAAAGCAAATCCCTCACTGCCTCCCAAGGGAGGGATGCCAGAAGCTCATGCAAACAGAATGTGTATATTTTTATGGCCCCAGTTATGAAGCTCCAGCCACAGCCAGCATTTCATTTTGCATTTGCCATCAAGCACAACTGCTCCTCTTCCCAGCTAATCTTTCATCTCTGCAGCTCCTCTTTGGAATCTCATTAGAGTAATAGGCCACTAAAACACTGCTTGGTCATATTTCTTAACCACCTTCATCGGCTTATGAGTCAACCCTGCAACACAGGGAAGCAAGAGCATCCTTGCACTCACCTCCCCTCACACATTGGCCATGTTTCATGCTAAGGAAAGAGCTGCTCCTTCCCATGCTTCTCCTCTGTCTCATGGGGCAGGAGGGATTTTGATTAAAGGCAAGTATGAAAACCACCAAATTACATCCAGTTCAAACCCATCCGACTGACAGATGTGCAGAGCCCAACAGAGGGGAGAAGAAATTAGCTCTGCATCCAGCCCCACTCTGGAGCTCAACTCCAGCAGCAGCAGCAGCAGCTCTAGCACCTGATGATGACAGATGTGCAAAGCCAAACACCCAACAGACAGGATGGTTGGAGGATATGCCAAAGAAATTAGCTCTCTGCCTAGAGCTAACCAGAGTCTGGAGCTGAACTCCTGCTGTAGCTCTATCACCTGCTGACCCACAGGTTGAAATGAAACACAGATTCAGACAAAGGAGAAAAGCCCCAGAGGGCGAAATGAAACCAGATCTCATGACATAGTCAATACCAATGGCAACACAGCAGATACAGGGTCAGATTCAGCCCAGCAAAGGAGCAGCACTCACAGTATCCAGGAAGGCAGAGCCTCAAAAGCATGAAGAGGAGCAAGGAGAGAAGGACCAAACCAGGCAGGTGACTCTTCAAACCTGTTGGTTCTATGATTCTAAGGTCATCAGCCCAGCACCACCATGGCCACTAAACCATGTCCCAGCACTTCATGTCTACAGGTTTTTTGAGCACCTCCAGGCATGGGGACTCCAACAGCTCCCTGGGCAGCCTCTGCCAATCCCTGACCACTCTTGCAATGAAGAGATTTTTCCTCCTCTCCAAACTAACCCTCCCTTGGCACAATTCCAGGCCATTTCTTCTCCTCCTCTCACCTGATCCTAGGCAGCAGAGCCCAAACCCAGCTCCCTGCAGCCTCCTCTCAGGGAGCTGCAGAGAGCAATGAGGTTTCCCTCAGTCTCCTCTCCTCCACACCAAACACCCCCAGCTACCTCAGCTGCTCCTCCTCAGCCCTGTTCTCCAAACCCTTCAGCAACTTTCCTGCCCTTCTCTGGACGCACTTTAGCACCTTGGTGTCCTTCTTGGAGTGAGGAGCCCAAAACTGAACCCAGAACTGAAGGTGCAGCCTAAAATGCTGCAGTGTGTTCCACTACCAGCGACCCCAATGGGACTGTGCTGCAGCTGGCACATTTGAGCACCAAAGGGTGACCCAGAGCAGACAAATGCTTGGCACTTTGTCTGCATGGCTCAGAGAGCTGCAGGACTTCATTTCTGTTTGAACTGTGGTGTGCTTCTTTCAGGAGTTACACAGATGTGACCTAGTAGATTTCAGACCCGAGCAGAAGCATTATGCAAATGCAAATGTGAGATCCAAAAGCAGCTGAAGTAAGCAGAAGAGTTTCAGATGGCTTCAGTGGCTTGGGAGCAGGTTTGTGCTGTGCGTGCCCAAGGTCATGTGTGCTGGAGAGAGGAGGAGGAGAAGGAGGATGAAGGAGATTCTGCCACTCTGCTCTGGTGAGACCTCACCTGGAGTGCTGCATCCAGCTCTGGAACCCCCATCACAAGAAGGACATGGACTCGATGGAGTAGGTCCAGAGGAGGCCATGGAAAGGATCAGGGGGCTGGAGAACCTCTGCTACAAGGACAGGCTGAGGGAGCTGGGAGTGTTCAGCCTGATGAGGAGAAGGCTCCAGGCAGACCTAGCAGCAGCCTGCCAGGGCTTGAAGGGGCTGCAAGCAGGCTGCAGAGGGACTGTTTGCAAAGGGCTGCAGGGACAGGAGGAGGGCAGTGGTTTGAGATGAGAGCAGAGCAGATTGAGATGGGATGTGAGGAACAAGTTCTGCACCAGGAGGCTGCAGAAACACTGCAACAGGTAGCCCAGGTAGTTGGCTCCCATCCCTGGAGAAATTCAAGGTGAGGCTGAACAAAGTTCTGAGCAAGCTGCTCTAGTGGAGGATGTCCCTGCTGAGTGCAGGGAGGGGTTGGAGTGGATGAGCTTTGGAGGTCCCTCCCAACCCAGCCCATTCTATGACTCTCTGAACTGTTTGCTTACTGTAACTAACTCAGATGCATATCCAAACTGCACCATTCAGGGGCTGCAATGCCTGTGGCATTAAGGCTCAAGACAGAAAAAGTGAAACTGCAGAATCTGTGCTCTGGACAAGCTCCTCTCATAGAATGTCAGGAGCTGGAAGGGACCTCCAAAGCTCATCTGGTTCAACCTGCACCCCAGAGCAGGATCACCCAGAGCAGATCACACTGGACCACATCCAGATGGTGTCATGGAATGATTTGGGTTGGAAAGAACAGTGAAGATCATCCAGTCCCAACCCTCTGCCATGGGCAGGGACATCTCCCACCAGCTCAGGTTGCTCAAGGTCTCATCCAACCTGGCCTTGAACACCTCCAGGGAGGTGGTGGAGCACAGAAGCACCCAATGTGATCAAAGATCACATTGGGTGCTTCTGTGCTCCACCACCTCCCTGAGCAACCTGTGCCTGTGTCTCACCACCCTCAACCTGTGCCAGTTTCTCACCACTCTCACTGCAAACATCTTCTTCCTCATCTCCAGTCTCAATCTGCCCTCCCCCAGCTCCAATCCACTCCCTCTTGCCCCATCACTACAAGCCCTTATCAAAAGCCCCTCCCTTGCTTTCTTTTAGGTCCCCTGCAGGTATTGGCAATGAAGAGAACTAATCTCTGAGCTGATATAAACCACATCTCCTCCTCTTGAAGACAACACACACACACTTTACAATCAAACTGAACATGGTTTTAAGCACTTGGCTTATCTTAAGTGCCTGTGGAGTGCTCCAACAGGAACATAACACAGAACATAAAGCAGGCTATGGTGACTCACCGAAAAGAAAAGGACTTACAGCATTTAAAAGGTCATCATTCATTTTTAGATGAGGCTGAAACTATTTTGGATGGTCACAGCAGTCAACTGGAAGCAGCTGAGCTTTCTTAGTAATCTGTGAAGCTAATTAGTTGACACCCTCAGAAATCCAAGCTATAAAGCACACTGCAGTCACATTGGTGAGAATAAGGAACAGGTATGGGAGCCTGTTTGGGTCTTCCTTTCGTCCTCCCTTCCTCCTCCTCTTGCTTGCTTCCTTCTTTCCTTTCTTCCTTCCCCTCTTTCTTCCTCCATTCCTCCCCTCTCTCTTCCTCCCTCCTGTCCTCCCTTCTGTCCTCCCTTCCTTCCTTTCCTCCTTCCCTACCCTTTCTTCCTCCTCCCTTCCTCCTTCCCTTTCTTCCTCTTTCCCTTTCTTTCTTCCTTTCTCCCTACCTCCCTTCCCCCTCCCTCCCTTTCTTCCTTCCCTTCTCATTTCTTTCATTCCCTCCTCTCTCTCTTCCTCTCTCTCTTCCTCTCTCTCTTCCTCTCTCTCTTCCTTCCTTCCTTCCTTCCTTCCTTCCTTCCTTCCTTCCTTCCTTCCTTCCTTCCTTCCTTCCTTCCTTCCTTCCTTCCTTCCTTCCTTCCTTCCTTCCTTCCTTCCTTCCTTCCTTCCTTCCTTCCTTCCTTCCTTCCTTCCTTCCTTCCTTCCTCTCCTCCCTCCCCTTTGCCCCTCCCTCTCTCCCTTCCTCCCTCCCTCCCTCCCTTCCTCCCTCCTTCCCTTCCTTCCCTCTCTTCCCCGTGTGACTGCCTCCTACAGAGCCACAACACTACTGCACAGTTGATTTCCTGGGGGGGAGTTTCCCTCAAGCTCTGTACTCCTCACATTGGAAACTCTGCCCTGCTGAGGCTGCACCTGTGGAGTGCAGGAGTATTTCCTCCACTTCTGGGCACCCCAGCTCAAGAGGGACATGGAACCACTGGAGAGAGTCCAACAGAGGTGCACAAGGACCTCTTGGGTTCCAGCTTGTACCTATTGTTCCTTGTCCTGTCACTGGGCACAGAGCCTGGCAAATTCATCCTGACACCCACACCTCAGATATTTATGGACACTGATCAGATCCCTCTCAGCCTTCTCCTCTGCAGAGCAAACAGCCTCAGGGCTCTCAGTCCTCCCTCACAGCAGAGATCACAGAATCATAGAATCACAGAACCAAGAAGGTTGGCAGAGAGCTCCAAGCTCAGCCAGCCCAACCTAGCACCCAGCCCTGCCCAACCAACCAGACCATGGCACTAAGTGCCCCAGCCAGGCTTGGCTTCAACACCTCCAGCCACACAGACTCCACCACCTCCCTGGGCAGCCCATTCCAATGCCAATCACTCTCTCTGACAACAACTTCCTAACAACATCCAGCCTAGACCTGCCCTGGCACAGCTTCAGGCTGTGTCCCCTTCTTCTGTCCCTGGCTGCCTGGCAGCAGAGCCCAACCCCACCTGGCTACAGCCTCCCTGCAGGCAGCTGCAGACAGCAATGAGCTCTGCCCTGAGCCTCCTCTGCTGCAGGCTGCACCCCCCCAGCTCCCTCAGCCTCTCCTCACAGGGCTGTGCTCCAGGCCCCTCCCCAGCCTTGCTGCCCTTCTCCAAACACCTTCCAGCACCTCAGCATCTCTCTGCAATGGAGGAGCCCAGCACTGGACACAGCACTGCAGGGGTGGCCTAAGCAGTGCTGAGCACAGGGGCAGAAGAAGCTCCCTTGTCCTGCTGCCCACACTGCTCCTCAGCCAGCCCAGGATGCCATTGTTAAGTCCCATAACTCATCCTCATCGGGGGGGTGAGCATCTCAGGCTTGCTCTGTAGTTCATCCTAGCAGCTGGAGAACAGCAAAGGCTCTGCTGGTAAATGGTGCCAAGGCTTTCCCTTCCCTTTCTCTGCAGGTTTACTGCAACATTCCACACTGCAAACTGTGAAATCCCCCTTTTTAAATGAGTATTATTACTTTTGTGCTGCTGGAGCATGCCTGGGAATCCCTTGCATTCCACTTGAATGCTTCTAATAGATTTAACATGCTGCAGACTTGAGGCATCCCCTGGGCTCAATCATCAGCCCTGTATTATCTCTGATCAATGTGCTACCCCTGCTTATTTATCAGTCACTCTTCTAATTACAGCAGGGGAAAATGCCTGCACTTTGGGGCTTACACTTCCACAGATTGATTGATTCCTCTGCTGCTGCTCTACCAACTTCAAAGGAACCTGGGAGCCTCCCCTGGCAGCTGTGACAAACCTCCTGGATTCTTTCAGCAGCAAAGTAATATTTTACCTGAGATTCCTGGGGGTTGATTTGGGGTTTGTCTGTTTGTTTGTTTTTGCTGCATAGGATTTGCTTCTTTTCTGTCCCAAAGAGCAGATGCTGCTGTCCTCATTACTCTTCATAGGTGTCTGTTCTTCCTGCTCCTTGTACCAAACCTTAGGCTGACAGTTAAGTTCATCAGGGGTTCCAAGGTGTGTGCTGTGTCTGTGGTAACACAGTGGAAGAACCATGGAATGGCTCAGGTTGGAAGGGACCTCAGAGATCATCCACTCCAACCTCCCCACCATGCCCAGGGACACCTCTCAGCTAGACTCAGCTGCTCCAGGCCTCATCCAACCTGGTCTTGAACACCCCCAGGGAGCAGGCAGCCACAGCCTCCCTGGGCAGCCTGTGCCAGACTCTCACCACCCTGGTACCAAAGAACTTCTTCTTCAGCTCCACTCTAGCCCTGCTCTGCCTCAGCTCCAAACCATTGCCCTTGGCCTGGCTCAGAGCCCCTCAGCGCAAGTCCCTCTGCAGCCTTCCTGCAGGATCCCTTCAGGCACTGCAGGCAGCTCTGAGGTGCCCCTGGAGCCTTCTCCTCTGCAGGCTGCACCCCCCCAGCTCCCTCAGCCTGTGCTCACAGCAGAGCTGCTCCAGCCCTGGCAGCACCTTTGTGGCCTCCTCTGGCCTCTCTCCAGCAGCTCTGTGTGCTTCTTATGCTGGGGCCAGCAGCAGTGGAGGCAAGACTGGAGGTGAGGTCTGAGCAGAGCAGAGCCAAGGGGCAGGATCCCCTCTCTTGTCCTCTGCCCACACTGCTCTGGCTGCAGCCAGCACTTGGCTGCCTGCTGGGCTGCAGGAGGGCACTGCTGGCTGCTGGGGAGCTGCTCAGCACCCAACACAACCAAGGCTGCTCTCAACCCACTCTGCACCCAGCCTGGATGTGTGCCTGGGGCTGCACCACCCAGATGCAGAACCTTGCACTGGGACTTGCTGAACCTCATGCAGCTGGACTGCCCCACACCTCAAGCTGTTCAGATCCTCCTGGATGCCATCCCTGCCCTGCAGTGAGGCCAGCACAGCACTCAGCTTGGTGTCACTAGCAAACCTGCTGAGGCTGCCTCAGTCCCACTGCCCACTGCAGCTAGGGCAGACCCAGGACAGAGTCCAGGCAGGCCTTTGTCTGGTGAAGCCTCCTCTCTCTGCAAGCTGTGTCTGACTCAGCAGACACTCAGCCCTCCTCAGATGCTCCATGAGAGCTGTCAGCAAGCCTTGTGTCATCTCTCCCTTCTGCTTCATTCCATCCCAACTAGAGCAGCCTCCCTCCTGTGGCTCCATCAGCTCCATGAACCCTCTCTGCAAGTGTCCCTCTGGTTCCTCTGCTCCAGGCCCTGACTTCTCACCTTTACCTGCTTCTCTTCAACAATCTGATCTGCCAACATGGGCCTCATTTTCATTTCTATGCTGATCACTAACAGATTGGTGTCACAAAATTAGGCTTTTAATATTCCTTCTGCCACATCTGTGCAGCCTGCTTGCCAAGCTGGTGGCAAGGATGGGTTGCTTAGAAATTGTTTGCAACTGAACTTCTCCCAAACCAGACACTGCTGCAGGGGGAACAGATCTCATTCTAAAGCACCATTCTTTTGGGGGGCTCACTAGAAGGAGTTCTGGAATAGTGAGGACTGAAAACGCAAAGGAATATGAAGAGGGCTCAGTAGAAAGAGCTCTGGAATGGTGAGGGATGGAAAGACAAAGGAATATAAAGAGGATGGGCTTTGAATATCTCCAGAGAGGCAGACTCACTTTGCTCTGGACATTCTTTTACAGCCTCTTTATGCCCTACCACATGGATCTCACTACAGCTTTGTGTGTTGTTTTGTTCAATCCTTCCACTGTGTAGCCCTCAATATCATTGATCCTCCTCCAGACACTCAAGAAGGATCATTATCTGCAGCCTTCTCATCTCCTTCTAGCCCTACCTGACTTTTTCCCTCCCATCAGTTTCTTTGGGGCTCCTCTTTAGTTTGTCCCATTGATTATGAAACTTTGCAAAGCTCTCCTCTTTTCTGATGTACCAAGATGCACAGCTCTGAGAACCACTTCCATTCTGGTCACAGACTAACTCTAGTTCCAACCAAGCTTCCTCCACACACACCTTTTAGGGAAGGGGAGAGAAAGACATGGAAAAGTAACAGAGACAAACCAGGCAACTTGAAGAAATGGATCACTGGGTGGAGTTTCACAGACAGAGATTTCACAGATTGCATTGGCTTGGAAGAATCACAACCAAGCAGGTTGGAGGAGAGCTCCAAGCTCAGCCAGCCCAATCCAGCACCCAGCCCTGCCCAACCAACCAGGCCATGGCACTAAGTGCCCCAGCCAGGCTTGGCTGCAACACCTCCAGCCACACAGACTCCACCACCTCCCTGGGCAGCCCATTCCAATGCCAATCACTCTCTCTGACAACAACTTCCTAACAACATCCAGCCTAGACCTGCCCTGGCACAGCTTCAGGCTGTGTCCCCTTCTTCTGGTGCTGGTTGCCTGGCAGCAGAGCCCAACCCCACCTGGCTACAGCCTCCCTGCAGGCAGCTGCAGACAGCAATGAGCTCTGCCCTGAGCCTCCTCTGCTGCAGGCTGCACACCCCCAGCTCCCTCAGAGGCCCCCAAAGGTCATCTTGTGCAACCTCTGCAGTCAGCAGGGACATCTCTCTCTAGATCAGCCTGCCCAGGGCCACGTTGAGTCTGATCCTGAACATCTCCAGAGACACAGCTAATTTGTAGCTAATTAAACAGGCAGCTATTGAAATGAATTGAGAGCTTAAGCCAAACTGGTTTGTTCACACCTCACTGAAGTCACAAAAAATGAACACAAAGCTGCACTAAAAAAGCATTTTTGCAAGTGAGGTGAAGGTTATTTTGATGTCAAAGGCAGTGGAGCTTTTGCACAGACATGAGAAGTGATTTTCCCAGGGTCATTGACTGTTGCTGGGAATACAAAGTGTGTCCCCAGCCAACTGACTTCTTTGCTTGGCCTTCCAGTTTCCCCTTCCCTCATTTCAATCTGTCAGCATCACCTCCAAAATGTCAGGTTTCAGAGGAGGCAGAGGCAGGAGGAACAGGCAGTGAAGAAGTCTTCACTGCAGTCAGCAGGGAATGCCTGAGTTGCTCAAGGAGGCTCAAAGGCAATGAGATGCTGAGGCCACATCTCAAATGCTGGCTTCAGTTTCGGGGCCCTCACTACAGGAAGCACATTGAGGGGTTGGAGTCTGTCCAGAGAAGGGCAATAAAGCTGGAGAAAGGTCTGCAGAACAGGGCTGGGGGGGAGCAGCTGAGGGGACTGGAGAAGAGGAGGCTGAGGAGAGACCTCGTTGCTCTCTACAGCTGCCTGAGAGGAGGCTGCAGTGAGCTGGGGTTGGGCTCTGCTGCCTAGGATCAGGTGAGAGAATGAGCAGAAATGGCCTGGAACTGTGCCAGGGGAGGCTTAGGTTGGAGAGGAGGAAAATTTTCTTTGCTGTGAGAGTGGTCAGGGGTTGGCACAGGCTGCCCAGGGAGGTGGTGGAGTGCCCATGCCTGGAGGTGTTCACGAGACACAGGGACGTGGCAAGTGTGGGCATGGTGGTGTTCAGGTGAGGTTTAGACTCAGTGACCTCAGAGGTCTTTTCCAGCTGAAACAATGCCATGGTTCTGTGAAACAGCAAAAGCAGCATGGTCACACTGACCTCATTTCCATGATGCTGGAGGACATGGAATCAGAAGGGCTGGAGGTGTCAATGAAGGACTTGCTAGGTGTAGGAAAGCATTGATTGGCACCTTGGAGAAGCTCAATAGGTCACCACCAATGTTACACTGTGAAACAAACACTCAGCTCCTCCTCATGTGTGTGCTGTAATCTGCTTCCAGCATCACAACCACTTTCTGGGTTACCTCCCTCTCCTAATCCCTGCACCTAAGTACCAGGGCTCACTGTGAACTTGCTCTCCTCCTGCCATTCATTCCACTAACACTTCTTTTCCAGGCCTCTCCCTTCTGTAGATATCATCTCTGAGTAGGTGGTGAAGCTTTCACTTCTGTCCCACCAATCTGGAAATGTCTTCACATCTACTTTGAGTCACTTGCACTTCAAAGTTAGGTGTCCCCCATCTGTGACCCTCTGTGTCACACACACCAAGGCAAAGAGCTGCTTTCAGCAGCAAAGGAACCCTTGGTGCTCAAGAAACTAAACTGAGGGAGATGGGGTTCTTCAACAGAGAGGAGAAGGCTCCCAGGTGACCTTAGTGTGGCCTTCCAGGATCTGAAGGGGACTGCAGGAAAGCTGGGGAGGGACTTTTTAGGCTCTCAGGAAGTGACAGGACTGTTGGGGATGGAACAAAGCTGGAAATGGGGAGATTCAGCCTGGATGTTAGGAAGAAGTTGTTCAGCAGTGGAGTGGTGAGAGCCTGGAAGGGGTTTGCCCAGGGAGGTGGTGGAAGCCTCATCTCTGGAGGTGTTTAAGGCCAGGCTGGCTGAGGCTGTGGGCAGCCTGCTCTAGTGTGAGGTGTCCCTGGGCACGGCAGCAGGGTTGGAACTGGCTGATCCTTGTGGTCAGTCCCCAACCTATTTACCTCCTCCATCTTGGGACCTATTTCATCACCAATTTGTAATTCAAGGGAATATTACTTTTTAAAGCTACAACTAATAACCAATTCCTCTACCTCCCCTGAGTCTCCAAGACACAACTTGCCTCTTGACTGGGGAGAAGTATTATCCTTCCAGACATTTGGTGTTAGAGAAGCAGGCAATGAATCTTTCAGCTCTCTCTGTGGAGCACTGCAGCTACCCTTGCAGAGGTTGAATCAGATGTCAGACAGATCAATAGCTTAGAGGTGATTGGGGTCGGTGGATGAGCTCAGTGCCAGAAGAAACGGAAATGGTCAGGGGAAATGGAAAGGTTATGAGGAAAATCTGAGTGGTTCCAAAGAAATGGAACAAAAGGAAACCCAAACTGTCATTGAAGATGCATTCTGTGCAAGTCTTACAGTCTCTCTGATGGCTACCAGGGAGCTACTGCAGAAGCAGGGCTGTGAGTGAGCCACAGCCTTTCTCTGATGGCTACCAGGGAGCTACTGCATGAGCAGGGTTGTGAGTGAGCCACAGCCTCTCTCTAATGGCTACCAGGGAGCTGCTGAAGAAGCAGTGTGAGTGAGCCACAGCCTCTCTCCAATGGCTACCAGGGAGCTACTGAAGAAGCAGTGTGAGTGAGCCACAGCCTCTCTCCAATGGCTACCAGGGAGCTACTGAAGAAGCAGTGTGAGTGAGCCACAGCCTCTCTCCAATGGCTACCAGGGAGCTACTGAAGAAGCAGTGTGAGTGAGCCACAGCCTCTCTCCAATGGCTACCAGGAAGCTGCTGAAGAAGCAGTGTGAGTGAGCCACAGCCTCTCTCCAATGGCTACCAGGGAGCTACTGCATAATCAGGGTTGTGACTGAGCCACAGCCTCTCTCCAATGGCTACCAGGGAGCTACTGCAGAAGCAGGGTTGTGACTGAGCCACAGCCTCTCTCCAATGGCTACCAGGGAGCTACTGCAGAAGCAGGGTTGTGACTGAGCCACAGGAATCAGACTCACAGAACTGTTTTGGCTGGGAGAGATCACTGAGATCATCAAGTCTCAACCACCAACCCAGCACCACCATGGCCATGAAACCATATCCCACAGTGCCATGGCTGGGGCACTTAGTGCCAGGGTCTGGCTGACTGGCCAGGGCTGGGTGAGCTTGGAGGTCTCTTCCAACCTGCTTGATTCTATGAATGAGTTTCCTGTAGTGAGGGGCCCCAAAACTGAACCCAGCATTTGAGGTGTACCCTTACCAGGGGCACAAACCCTTCCCTACTCCTGCTGGCCACAACCAGCAGACTAAATGAAAACTGAAGAGAACTTGGGAGCATTTGGAAAGCATCACCAAACGTTTCTTCACCTTTCCCATATCACTCTACCTTTGTATGAACTGTGTTGAGGCTTTCTGGATCATCTCCAGTCTGAGCAGACTTTCCCATTAGTGAGCAGCCCAAAATTGCACCTAATAAAGCAAAAGGCTTCCAACACCCAAAGCTCTACAGACACTTCATTAGCTGCAAGCAGACTTCTCTCCCGTGGTCATAGCTGCACAGCTTTGTCAAGCAAGCAGAGAGGTGGGTTGAGATTAATGATGCTTGGAGATATGCATTTAGATTAGTGGGAACAGGCTTTGGTGGTTTTTCTTCCCTGGTATTTCATTTCATGCTCTGAAGTCAGAGAAAATATCCTGAAACTATTTGCAGAGCCAGGGTGGATTTTCTGAGTGGATCTGTCTGGAACAAAAGTACTTGGAGGGGGGAAACTCACAACACTGGCAGTCAGAGAGATGTTCTCATTGTGTAATCCTCTGCCACAGGACACAAAAGGCCTTGGGTCCTGCTTCTCCATGCTTCTGGAGGAGCATGAATTCCCATGCTCTGCTTCCCAACAGAGTGCCTGACTCTTCTGGAATGGAGCTAGGGAGCAGAACCTCTCAGCTGCTGAAGGCTGGAGGAAAAGGCATCAGCAGGAACACCTCACAGGCACTGAGAGTCATAGAATCAACCAGGTTGGAAGAGACTTGCAGCGAGGAGGACTTTGTAAGATAGGGGGGAAGGGTTAGAGTCTATCCTCAGATGAATCTTTAGTCATAGCTATCAAACAGAGAGAGCTCTGCCAAAGCTGACACTGAGACTGCGTCCAGAGAAGGGCAACGAAGCTGGGAAGGGTCTGGAGAACAGGGCTGGGGAGGAGCAGCTGAGGGAGCTGGGGGGGCTTAGTATGGAGGAAAAAGAGGCTGAGGGCAGAGCTCATTGCTCTCTACAGCTCCCTGAGAGGAGGCTGGAGCCAGGTGGGTGTTAGTCTCTCCTCCCTAGGTAGTAGTGACAGGGCAATGGGAAATGGCCTCAAGTGGCACCAGGGAAGGTTTAGGCTGGAGATTAAGAAAATGTTCTTTCTGGGAAGAGTGGTGAGGGACTGGCAGAGGCTGCCCAGGGAGCTGGTGGAGTCCCCATCCCTGCAGGTGCCCCACAGACCTGTGCCCATGGTGGTGCTGGCTTGATGGCTGGACTTGATTACCTCAGATCCAGCCTTAATGATTCTATGATTTCATGTCCATCTTCTCACTTCCATTCCATTAACTCAGGTCATTAAGAGCTGTTTATACTTTCAGACACATCTCTTGCTGCCTTTTCCCATTTCCTAAACTCAGCTCTTCTCCCTTCTGCTTCCTCTGAATGTATTCATGCTACCATTTGGATTCTCCATCCTGGAGCTGAGACACAGAGCTTCTAGGAAGCAGACTGGTGGCTCTTAGGGCCATACTGTAGGTATTTTACAGCTGCACAGGATCACAGTGGGTTGGAAGGGACCCTCCGAGGGCATCTTGTCCAACCCCCCTGCAGGCAGCAGGGACACCTCCAGCTGGAGCAGGCTGCCCAGGGACACAGTGAGTCTGACCATGAATGTCTGCAGGGATGGGCCCTGGGCAGCCTGTTCCAGTATTTCCCCCCTCACTGTGCAGAACTTCTCCTGCAGCCCAACCTAACTCTGCCCTGCTCCACTCTGAAGCCTTTGCTCAGCTGCAGAGGTGCCTGTCCCTGGCAGCAGCCAGCATTTCCTCACGGTGCTCCACGCTGCTGGCACCTGCAGATTCTGCTCTTTTGGTCCCTTCTGGTTTAGCTGTTCAATGTTTGGAGCTGTGTGAGCCTCTCCCCTCCTCCAGGAGAAAGCCTGGGTGAAACAGTGAAGCCACCCAACAAACCAAGCAGGGGCTGCTGCCCTGCCACTGCAGCCAGACCCTTCCGAGGCCACGGCGCTGATCCGTGGCAGCTTTGCAATCCTTCTCCCCGACAAGATGATTTATTTACCAGCAAGCTGCAACTGGAGACCAGCAGCAATTTCATCTGCTGACTAAGAGGCTCTTCAGCCCTGGGAGTGTGCAGAACTCAGAGGCAGGGTGGCAGAAGCCAGCTTTTGGACAGCAGTGTGCACACTGCAGAAGGAGACAAAAGGTTTGCTTGACACGAAAGCAAGAAGGGAGAGATCAAGCTGCTGCCTTTTGTGTCCAGTGGGAAATAGCAGAGACTGGAGATGCTCCTATCTAAAGATACAAATCACAACTTCATCTCCACTGTATTTCATCTCCACTCCAAAATTTCCCTCTTCTCAATCAAAGCAGCAAATGCATCCTGAAGGTGCTTGTGAGTTTCAAAGTCTTTTCAGAACAACTGCTCAGAAATAAGCTGAAAATGGTTTAGGATGAGAAAGAAAATCATAGTTTTTACTGAGATGTTTCCTCTGTGGTTTCAACAGCTTTGGATGACTCTCTCTTAAAATGGAGAGAAAAAGGAGTGGGGCTTTTCCTTTTACAGATGCAGCAGCAGCAGGACTGTTCTATCTACCCATCTACGACCCGGATGAGGGCACAGAGGGCACTGGCAGCAGGTTTGCTGATGACACCAAACTGGCAGCAGTGGCTGACACCCCTCAGGCTGTGCTGTCATCCAGACAGACCTGGACAGGCTGAGATTTGGGGGACTGAAACTGAACGGAATCTAACAAGGACAAGTGGAGAGTTTGGCAGCTGGGAAAGAAGAACCTCATGGAGCAGTACACACTGGGGACTGAGATGCTGGAGAGCAGCACAGGGCAAAGGCAGCTGGGGGTCCCAATGGACAACAGGATGCCAGGAGCCAGCAGCGTGCCCCTGTGGCCAAGAAGGCCAAGGGCAGCCTGGGGTGGCCAAGAGAGATTCTCCTCACCCTCTACAGTGCCCTGGTGAAGATACATCTGGAATGTTGTGTCCAGTTCTGGGCCCCTCAGCTCAAGAAGGACCTCAGGGAACTGCTGGAGAGAGTCCAGCACAGAGCCCCCAAGCTGCTGCAGGCAGTGGAACATCTCCTGTGAGCACAGGCTGAGGGAGCTGGGGCTGGGAGCTTGGAGCAGAGAAGCCTGAGGGCTGCCCTCAGTGCTGTGCTAAAGATGTGCAGGGCTGGAGCCAGGCTCTGCTCAGGGATGGCCAAGGAAAAGATGAGGGGCACTGGGGGCCAGCTGCAGCAGGGGAGGTGCCATGGGAACAGCAGGGAAAATTCTGTCACTCTGAGGGTGCTGGAGGCCTGGAGCAGGCTGCCCAGAGAAGTTGTGGAGCCTTCTTCATTCAAACCCCACCTGGCTGTGTCCCTGCGTGCCCTGCCCTAGGGGACCCTGCTGTGGCAGGGGGGTGAGACTGGATGACCTTTCAAGGTCCTTTCCCACCTTTAACACTCTGTGATCCTGTTCCACGGATTAAAACCTCAAACTTTTTTACCCCTGTGTGTGAGATTTTTCTTTTCTTACGATCAATAACTTCACTCCCATGCTACTGAGCTGCTGAGACAATGCAGGGCTCTGCTGGCTGCTTCATTACTGCACTCTGGTATCCGATAGCTGGGAGCCTTAAGCATGTAGAACAAGAAAGAAAAGCAATTTCCCCACGTTCTTCCAACAGCCTCCTAGGAGAGCACTGCTGTGAGCAAGTCAAAGAGGCAGCCTGGGCTTTCCATCTGTGCTGGGTCTATTAATCAAAGGACTGGTTCAGTTCCAGTGAATTCTGACTGAGCAGGTCCCACAAGATACAGATCCAAGGGAGTTTTCCTCCCCTGGAACTCAAGCGGTTGCAAGCAGAGGAAGGGCTGCTCTGCAGGCTGTGGTGGGCTTGGAGGGAGAAATATTAGTGCACAGTAGGGGGAAAAGAAGATTTTTAGGGCTTCTTCACTACATTTCTTCTAG
The DNA here is from genome assembly GCF_015220805.1 of Pogoniulus pusillus. Taxonomy (NCBI): domain Eukaryota; kingdom Metazoa; phylum Chordata; class Aves; order Piciformes; family Lybiidae; genus Pogoniulus; species Pogoniulus pusillus. The sequence continues at coordinate 1,430,579 of NC_087288.1, read as the reverse complement.
GTGTTTCTTTCCCTTTAGTGAAATTTCCACTTTAATGATTTTCACTGATGGGCTTCCTTCAGACAGATGAATTGTCACAGAATGGGTTAGGTTGGAAGGGAGCTCAAGGCTCAGCCAGAGCCAACTCCCTGCCATAGGCAGGGACACCTCCCACTAGAACAAGTTGCTCAAGGCCTCATCCAGCCTGGTCCTGAACACCTCTAGGGATGGAGCATCCACAACCTCCCTTGACAATCTGTGCCAGTGTCTCACCACCCTCACTGCAAAGGACCAAAGCTCAACAGGAGCCTGCAGTGTGAGGGCAGCCCAGACAGCAATCCCTGGGCTGGGCTGCAGCAAGAGCAGCAGGGCAAGAGAGGGGATTCTGCCCCTTGGCTCTGCTCTCCTCACACCCCACCTGCACTCCTGGGGGCAGTTCTGGAGCCTTCAGCACAAGCAGCACATGGAAGTGTTGGAGCCAGTCCAGAGGAGATCACCAAGATGCTGAGAGGGATGCAGCAGCTCTGCTGTGAGGACAGGATGAGAGAGTTGGGGCTGTGCAGCCTGGAGAAGAGAAGGCTTCCAGGAGACCTTGGAGTGGCCCTCTAGGATCTGAAGGGGGCTGCAGGAGGGATGGGGAGGGACTATAGAGAAGGTCTGGTAATGCCAGGAGGAGGAAGAATGGGTTTGAAGTGGCAGAGGGGAGATAGAAACTGGATGCTAGGAAGAAGTTGTTTGCAGTGAGGGTGGTGAGAGACTGGCACAGGTTGAGGGTAGTGAGACACTGGCACAGGTTTCCCAGGGAGGTTGGGGAGCACAGAAGCACAGAATGGGATCAAAGATAACATTCTGTGCTTCTGTGCTCCCCAATCTCCCTGGAGGTGTTCAGGACCAGGCTGGATGAGGCCTTAAGTGACCTCTTCTAGGTGTCCCTGCCTATGGCAGGGGGTTGGAACTGGCTGAGCTCTGAGCTCCCTTCCAACCTAAACCATTCTCTGATTCTATGAATTTGTATTTTTTCTGCCCACTGCTGGCACAGACAACAGAAAGAAAGAGGTGAAGAGGCAGCTGTTAAGAAGCAGGAGACCATAAATGCTACTTAGGAGTGTCAGGTGGGAAGACATCCCTGCCTTCAGACTTCATGAAGGTTCTTTCCCTTTTCAGATAGCAGCATTAGACCCAAGATGGATAGAAACCTCTCTACACTTACAGTCTGGTAATGCTTCCATTTTTCTTTTGACTGGAGTGTGTTTGCTTGACTAAGTGGCAGCTTGCTGTTGTTTATGAGGAAGGGTTTCTAAAGCACTTTCCTGGAGTGCTTGTGTTTTAACAAAGCAGCTTTGGGACAGCCTAACAGCAGTCACTGCACAGGCTCACACAGCCACAGCAGCGCTTGGGCTGAACACGAGCTTAGAGCCACTGAGGTCCAACCATTACCTAACTCTGCTCTGAGCACAGGCTGAGAGAGTTGGGGCTCTGCAGCCTGGAAAGAGAAGGCTTCCAGGAGACCTTGGAGTGGCCTTGCAGGATCTGAAGGGGGCTACGGGAGGGCTGGGAGGGACTATTGACAAGGTCTGGTAATGCCAGGAGGAGGAGGAATGGGTTTGAAGTGGCAGAGGGGAGACTGAAACTGGATGTTAGGAAGAAGTTGTTTGCAGTGAGGGTGGTGAGACACTGGCACAGGTTGCCCAGGGAGGTGGTGGAGCACAGTAGCACAGAATCACTGGAACTGAAACTTGCTTTTTTGTAAGAGAAGAAGTTGTGACTGTCCTGGAAAATCACTTTACAATCCCATGCTCAAAGGATGTCAGGGCTTGAAAGGACCCAAAGAGATCATCCAGTCCAACCTCCCTGCCACAGCAGGACCACACAATCTAGCTCAGGGCACACAGGAACACATCCAGACAGGCCTGGAAAGGCTCCAGAGAAGGAGACTCCACAAACTCTCTGGGCAGCCTGTGCCAGGGCTCTGGGACCCTTCCAGGCAAGAAATTGCCTCTTCTGCTGAGCTGGAACCTGCTGTGCTGCAGCTTCCATCCATTGCTGCTTGTCCTATCTCAAGAGAGCAGTGAGCAGAGCCTGTCCCCATTTCCCCCTCCACCCTCCTCCTGTCCAGTTCTGGGCTCCTCAATTCAAGAGAGCTGCTGAGGTGCTGGAAGGTGTTTGGAGAAGGGCATCAAGGCTGGGGAGGGGCCTGGAGCACAGCCCTGTGAGGAGAGGCTGAGGGAGCTGTGGGGGTGCAGCCTGCAGCAGAGGAGGCTCAGGGCAGAGCTCATTGCTGCCTGCAGCTGCTTGCAGGGAGGCTGTAGCCAGGTGGGGTTGGGCTCTGCTGCCAGGCAGCCAGGGACAGAAGAAGAAGGGGACCCAGGCTGAAGCTGTGCCAGGGCAGGTCTAGGCTGGATGTTGTTAGGAAGTTGTTGGCAGAGAGAGTGATTGGCATTGGAATGGGCTGCCCAGGGAGGTGGTGGAGTGGCCGTAGCTGGAGGTGTTTAGGAGGAGGCTGCATGAGGCACTCAGTGCCATGGGTGAGTTAATCAGAAGGGTTAGGGGACAGGTTGGACTCGATGGCCTTAGAGGTCTTTTCCAGCCTGGTTAATGCTGTGATTCTGTGCCTCCTGACCCCCAGCCCTCAGATATTCAGAAGCATTTATCCAATCCCCCCCAGTGCTCCAAGAGAACTCAGCATGGAACCTTCTGAATGTGTTTTCTTCCCTATGCCTTGCAGACACCAAGATCTTCAGAGAAACACAGAATGTCTTAGGTTGAAAGGGACCTTGAAAGTCATCTACTCCAACCTCCTTGCCATGGGCAGGGACACTTCAACGAGATTTGTCTGCTTAAGGACTCATCCCAGCTGACCTTGAACACCCCCAGGCAGGAGGCAGCCACAGCTTCCCTGGGCAGCCTGTGCCAGGCTCTCACCACCCTCACACTGCAGAACTTCTTCCTCAGCTCCACTGCAGTGCTGCTCTGCCTCAGCTCCAAACCATTCCCCCTTGGCCTGTCTCTGACACCCTCAGGAGAAGTCACAGAATCACAGAACCAGAGCCTGGCCAGGTCCCTCTGCAGGGCTCTGCTACCCTCCAACAGCTCCACAGCTGCTCCTAGCTTGGTGTCATCTGCAAACTCACTGCTGCTGGACTCAATCCTCTGCTCCAGATCATCAATAAAGACACTGACCAGGACTGTGCCCAGCACTGATGCTTGGGGCACACCTCTAGTGCCAGCTGCCAGCTGGATGTGGCACCATTCACCACCACTCTCTGGGCCCAGCCCTGCAGCCAGTTCCTGACCCATGCCAGAGTGAATCTGCCCAAGCCGGGAGCTGCCAGCTGTGCCAGGAGCTGCCAGCTGTGCCAGGAGCTGCCAGCTGTGCCAGGAGCTGCTGGTGGCAGACGGCCTCCAAGGCTGTGACACCTCTGCAGCCTTCCAACAGACCTTCAGCTGGTGTCCTCAGTGTGGACAGGCTTTGGTATTGGTAAGAGGCACAGCAGCTGCCAGATCTCCTGTGGCTGTGCTCTCCCCCACCCCACTTTCTCCTTCTCCCCACCGCTCTGCACACCCTTTCACTAGCTGCGGGTTCCGTTAGTGCACTCTGCACTTTCCCTTTCAGCTCACCAATAAAGGCATTAAACAAACCCAAGTCTTTGCCAACCTTTTGCTGACAAACACCAACTTGTTGAGATCTTTCCTCTTCATATTTTACTCTTTGCTGTTCCTATGTTTCTTTTTCTTTCCCTGCTCTTAGGCAGTTTACAACCCGCTCGGTCCTGAGCTCTTTTTGAAGGCAGCGAGTTTTAGAGCTGAAAATCCCTAAGATGCCACATCAAATGCTTCACTAAAATCCAAATATATATCATCAGCTTCATTCCCATTGCCCATTAATTTTGTAATTGCATCAAAACAAGCAATGCAGTTTGACTGATGAGATGCAGCTCTTCTGCAGGCTCACTGCCTCCCGTTCACGGCGCTCTTATCGCCGCTATTAACGATGGAATATTTATTTCATGGCTCTACAAGGCATTCAAATAATATTTATGGCATCATACTTGTCAGTATCAATCTTTTCTTCTCTGGAATTCTGCACCACATTTATTTTTCTCTCTCCATCTAGTATATTCTGCTTCATCTCTTCAGTTTGTGCCAAATGAGCTTCTGTAGGCTCACTCAAGTCAATAATTCTTTTGATCTCGCAGCTCTTGCCTGTCACTCCTGCCTGTGTTTGGAGTATTTCATTAACATCTTCATAAGCAGAGCTTTTAGAGGCCTTTCTTCCACAGATATATAGGATGCAGGGCCAGGTGGCATATTCTGAACATGAATCCCTTCACAGAATGGTAGAATCATTTTGCTTGGAAGACCTTTTAAGTTCACTGAGCCAATTGTCAGCCTAACACTGCCGAGTCCACTACTGAACCTAGATTGTGAACCTAATAACCTGTAAGCCTGTGATCCTGTGGGTAGGGCTGGGTGCTAGCTTGGACTGGATGAGCTTGGAGGTCTCTTACAACCTGCTCCATGATTCTGTGAGGAGCAGTGTAGACAGAATCAGAATAGTTTTGCTTGAAAAGCCCTCTAAGAACATCCAGTCCAAACATCAACCCAACCCCACCCTGGCCATCAAACCCTGTCCCCAAGTGCCACAGCCACAGGTTTCTTGAACACATCCAGGGATGGGGACTCCACCACCTCCCTGGGCAGCCTGTGCCAGCCCCTGACCACTCTTTCCACAAAGAAACCATTCCCAATGTCCAACCTCAATGCCCTGCTAAAGCAAGAGAGCTGATTTCAGCCTTGCAGTACACATTTCACCCTGGGCTAGCAGGTATCCCAACAGCTGTTTGCTGCTGCAGGGCTTTTTCAGTCCTTATTAATTTTATCTTTTCCTAAAGCCTTTTCTCTTCAGCTTCTTTTTTTTCCCTCTCTCTCAAAACCCTCTTTTGCTAATCACTTTCAACCACTGACAAGTGGCTTAGAACATAGGACAAAGGGAATGCAACACGAACCTGAAGCTACATCATCCAAATATGGCCAGTTGAAACTTGCTGATGTTCCACATTCCCTTCTAATTTTGTGCCTCATTATGTCATCTAATGTGTGCAGGAATCAGACTGGGATCTGCCAATTGTTTCAGCTCTATTGTACAGCTGGGGAGCATGACTTTGAGTCAATACCTGGCACACTCAGATCCTTTCTTTAGGCTGGGAGGGGACCCAGATTTGTGGCGCCTTGCGTCAACTTCCCTACAGGATTTCTTGTCTGATGATCAGGCATGGCCTGAGTGACAGATCAATATGGTGAGCTAAAAGAACACCCTGCAGAATCTTGTCCTGAGAAAGAATAGGGAATCTTGTCCTGCACACTTGAGGAGAAGGCTTTGGGGGTGTCAGTGTCAGCAACAGGAGGAGCCTTGCCTGTGAGGATTCAGCAGCTTCCCAGCCTGCCAGTCCCTGAAGATCCCATTGCCCTGATGTCTGTCCCAGTTTCTTCCCCTCCTCAGCCTCTCCTCAACCCTCTGCTTTATGGGAGATGAAATTCTGGTGCCAATATGGGGAGGAAATACTTCACCAAGGAGCACAATTCATACCCATGTGAATGGCTTTGCAAGGAGTTACCTCTGAGGTCAGCTCACATTCCTGACTTGGGGGTCTCAGCTGGGGCCAAAGTGCCCAGCAGCCAGCACTGCTCACTGGCAGCCCAGAGGCAGCTGTGTGCTGGCTGCAGCCAGAGCAGGGAGGGCAGCAGCACAGGGAGGGGATTCTGCCCCTCCAATCTGCTCACACCTCACCTGCAGCACTGCCTCCAGCTCTGGGGAACACAGCATAAGAGGGACATGGAAATAGTTGACTGGATAGGGCTGGGTGATAGGTGAGACTGGAGGTCTCTTCCAACCTGGCTGGTTCTATGATTCTATGACACTGGAGAGGGTCCAGAGGAGGGCATGAAGATGATCAGAGGGCTGAAGAACCTCCCCTGTGGGGATAGGCTGGGAGAGTTGGGGCTCTTCAGCCTGGAGAAGAGATGGCTCCAGACACACCTTAGAGCAGCTGCCAGTACTTGAAAGGGGCTCCAGGAGAGCTGGGGAGGGACTTCTGACAAGGGTTTGCAGGGCTAGGATGAGGACATGGAGCTGCTGGAGCAGCTCTCCACTGCCTGTCTTCTCTCTTCTGTTCTCTGTTTCTCCTTCTTCCCTCCCTTTGGAATTCCCATCTTCTCCTTTCTCCTTCCCTGGCTGCACAGCACCTTCCAGTCTTTGCTAGCCTACTTAGGGAGAATCTTCCAGTCCCTCACAACCCAAGAAAGATCCTTCTGCAGGATCCCTTCATGCACCCATCTGGCTGCTCCCTAGCTGCAGTGGGAGTTCTTGTTTCCCTCTTCAAGGCTGGATCTCTCTGCATCATGTCTATCAAAGTTCTGTCCTACTGCTCCCAAGTTTCCTTCCCATTCCCTTCCTCTTATTTTCCTTCTCATTTTCTGTCTGTTGTCTGAATTTTCCTTTCCCAGTATTTGATAATCTTCTTCCTTGTCCTCTCACCCTATCTGTGCCATTCCTTGCTGGTTCTTCTGCAACCCTTGAGTCCTAGGTCCACTTCTGGGGCCATCACTACAAGAAGATACTGACGTGCAGGAATGGGTTCAGAGAGGGCAGTGAAGCTGGAGAAAGGTCTGGAGAGCAGGGATGGGCAGGAGCAGCTGAGGGAGCTGGGGGTGTGCAGTGTGGAGCAGAGGAGGCTGAGGGCAGAGCTCATTGCTCTCTGCAGCTCCCTGAATGAGGCTGGAGTGAGGTGAGGGTTGGGCTCTGCTCCCTAACAACAAAGATAAATGAGAAGAAATGACTTCAAGTTGCACCAGGAGAGGTCTAGGCTGGACAGGAGAAGAAACTTATTCACTGAAAGGGTTCTCAAAGACTGGAATAGGTTGCACAGGGAGGCAGCTGAGTCAAACCCTTGCATGGAGCTCATGGCTTCATTGCCCTTCTCTGGCCCAGCTTCACTGCTCTTCTCTGGACCAGCTCCAGCTCCTCAATGTCCTTCTTACAGCGAGGGGCCCAAAACTGAACATGAGACTCAAGGCTGGCACAGGCTGCCCAGGTGGTTGGATCCCCATCCCTGGGGGTGTTTCAAAGAGGCAGGGATGTGGTGCTGAGGGCTTAGCCTTGGCAGAGTTAGAGAAAGGTTGATCCTAAAGGTCTTTTCCAACCATACCAATTCAGACTCTGTGATCCAGTCTCTCCTCAATCTGTTCAACTATCTGCCACGTGTTGTGGTCCACCTCCCTCACAACAGCAAGCCACAACCCCTCGGGAAGGAAGAACACATCCAATCCTGCCACTACAGATGTGCAAAGCCGGAGTAAGGGGAAAGGAGAAAGAGGAGAGACAAACTGCTGCTGAGCTCCACTTACTTCTAGCCTTGTCTTGCTAAGGTGGGCTGATGCATGTCTGAATCAGAGAGCCTGACCAGGCACAGGTGTGGCAGCCACTTCCAATGAGGAGCCCAGATGGTTTATGTCATAGAACTACAGAATCAAGCAGGTGGGAAGAGAGCTCCAAGCTCACTCAGCCCAACCTAGCCCCCAGCCCTGCCCAACCAACCAGACCATGGCACTAAGTGCCCCAGCCAGGCTTTGCTGCAACACCTTCAGCCACAGCCACTCCACCACCTCCCTGGGCAGCCCATTCCAATGCCAATCACTCTCTCTGACAACAACTTCCTAACAACATCCAGCCTAGACCTGCCCTGGCACAGCTTCAGGCTGTCCCCCCTTCTTCTGTTGCTGGCTGCCTGGCAGCAGAGCCCAACCCCACCTGGCTACAGCCTCCCTGCAGGCAGCTGCAGGCAGCAATGAGCTCTGCCCTGAGCCTCCTCTGCTGCAGGCTGCACACCCCCAGCACAAAGGCTCTGGGCTGCTCTGCAGTTTGACCACCTCTCAGGTTTACCTGGTGAGGAAGGCAGTGAAGCAGCAGCAGCAGCACTGCTGCCACATTTGCATTTCTATAGCATGGCTTGCTCTGAACAGTGCTGGAGGAGCCTGCCTGGCTTAGAGCCTGGCTCAATGCTTCCTGGAGGGTATTTTTTCCCTGCAGTACCCACCAAGCCATATGGAGTGCCAAGCAGCACAAAAGAGATTTCAGAAGCCATCCCCTGCTTACAGTTCGTGTAGATGAAGAGCAGAGAAGAGCCATTGTCAGTTCTCTGTATGGGGCTTGCAGCATACATTACTTAGCTCAGATCACAGGTGACAGCCTGCCATTAGAGAGCATTTGCTCTAGATCTATGGCAATCTTTCCAAACAAATGGCTCCCAGCAGCACAACTTCTGTGATTCCAACACTATCTCCTTCCAGCACTGCCTCCTGACTGACCTTCAGTGAGTAATTCTTCATCCCACCACCTTGCTTGTCTCTCCTTCTGTGGTTTGCCCACCTTAAGTATTTAGGCACTGAGAATGAGAGAATCATGGAGTGGGTTGGGTTGGAAGGGAACTTAAAGATCATCCAGTTGCCATGGACAGGGGCAACTCACACCAGCACAGGTTGCTCAAAGCCTCTTCCAACCTGGTCCTCAACACCTCCAGGGAGGTTGTGGAGCACAGAAGCACCCAGTGTGATCAAAGATGACATTGGGTGCTTCTGTGCTCCACAACCTCCCTGGGCAACCTGTGCCAGTGTCTCACCACTCTCACTGGCCAAGAATTTCTTCCTCATCTCCAGTCTCAATTTCCCCTCCTCAAGTTTCAAGCCATTCCCTCTCATCCTATCTCTACAAGCCCTTCCAAAAAGCTGCCCCCTCAATGCTCCTGTAGCCTCCTTTGGGTACTGGAGGATTGCTCTAAGGTCTCCCTGGAGCCTTCTCTTCTTCAGGCAGGACAGCCCCAGCTCTCCCAGCCTGTCCCTACAGAGGAGGTGTTTCAGCCTTCTGATCACCTTCAGGGCCTCCTGTGGACCCATTCCAACATCATCTCTTCAGAGCAGGGAGTTCATTTGATCCCCTCTTAAATTCTTAATGCAAGGGAGCCTCTCTTAACCCCTAAGAAACGTTGTAATGAAGACTTATTAATAGCAATAATAATGAGTAACAGCAAAGGGATGAGCTTTGGAAGGCAGGAGCTGGCAAGCAACAGGAAGAGTCAATGATGTGAAAGCTGTGGACTGCTTGAGGACCATACACCACCTGGACAGGCTTTGATGGAAGTGACTCAGCAGAGGGAGGCCAGAAGGAGGAGAAGAATCCAGCTCTCCATGGCAACCCTCAGCTCCCTTAGACATGGAGCTATTCTCTCCTCTGCTGAAATCAGCTGATAGCTTCTAGGATCACATCCATGTCCATTCAAGCTGCTCCTCTTGGCAATCAGCTTCTCTGAGCCACTCACATTTTTTTCCCCCCTTGCCACTTTTTGGCCCATTTCATTGATTGGGCTTCAGCTCTGTAAGCTCAGGAAGCCTAGGAGCAGGATTTCAGCCCCAGCAGATCCACCCCCACACCCCCCAGTTCCTGGAAGAAGAGATGTGATGTCCTAGCTCTCCTGACTGATTGGCAGGGGAAATGTCCTCTCTGCACCGAAGGAAGAGGGAACCTTCCCTGCCCTGAGGGAAGGAGGTGCCTTAGACTAAAGCAGAAGGTCCAAGATTAGGGGAATTTAAACCCTCAGGGATGCACCTATGAGCAAAATGCCTGAAGGAAGAGCACACAGACAACTGCAGCCCTGGCACTTTCCAACTTTCTGGAATTCAAGCATGCAAATGAATAATACAGCTCCCCAAAAAAGCTGGGGAGCTACCAGGTAGTGCCAGGAGTGGGGGGAATGGAGCAAAGCTGGAGGTGGGGAGATTCAGCCTGGAGGTGAGGAGGAAGTTGTTGAGCATGAGAATGGTGAGAGGCTGGAATGGGCTGCCCAGGGAGGTGGTTGAGGCCCCATGGCTGGAGGTGTTTGAGGCCAGGCTGGCTGAGGCTGTGTGCAGCCTCCTCTAGGGTAGGGTGTCCCTGGGCATGGCAGGGGGTTGGAACTGGCTGCTCCTTGTGCTCCCTTCCAGCCCTGCCTGATTCTGTGATTCTATGATTCCCCTCAGGCTTTTTGGGTTTTATGATGCTTGTTAGGCTTAAAAAGAAGCAAGACTCCTTCCCAGCTGGAAATCCCAGCATACTGTTCTGATAAGCTCCCCGAATTTGGGAATCATGTGTTTCTTTTCCCTGAGAATCAGAGGGGATTCTAGTCCACTACTCACAGCCCTGACACTCTACATTGTTTTAACTGCACTTGTTTTTCACCTCTCCTCTTCCCTTCTCTCTTGCAGTAGCCCTTCCTCAAACACCTTTCACTCCCTCCTCCTCTGTTGCTTCAAATCTACCCACTTGGTTTCCCTTGCCAGCATCTCTTTCTCTCCTACTCACCAGGCCATCATTCCCTCTTTACAACTCCTCCAAGGTTCCCTCTTCACTCTCAGGGTTTGGAGCCAGGCTGCTTTCTTCCTTAGAACCATGAAGGTGAGCAAAGCCCTCTAAGATCAGCAACTTCAACCACCAACACACCACAGTACCCACCACACTATGTCCCCAAGTGCCACGTCCACAGGTTTCTCCAGGGGAGGTAACTCCACCACCAACCTGGGCAGCCTGGGCCAACTCCCTGACCACTCTTGCAGAAGACAGGGCTGGGTGCTAGGCTGGACTGGATAATCTTGCAGGTCTCTTCCGAGCTGGTTGATTCTATGACGATTCTAAGACATGTCCCACTTGAACAGGTTGCTCAAGGTCTCATCCAGCCAGGTGCTGAACACTTGCAGGGAGTGGGCATCCACAGTCTCCCTGGGCAACCTCCTCCAGTGTCTCACCACCCTCACTGGCAAGAATTTCTTGCTCATCTCCAGCCTAAATCTGCCTTCTTCCAGCTTCAATCCATTCCCTCTCAGCCTACCCCTACAAGCCCTTGCAAAATGCCTCTGGACTTCTCAGACAGGTAAGAAAAGCACCTCCTGCATGTGGGGGCTGAGGAGTGGCAGTGATGCTGCAGAAGCAGTGAGTTCACAAAGCCCTGGCGGTACAAGAGCGAGAGTGGAAACTCCTAAGCCATTGGAAAGCTTCTTACAGACAATTACCATCAGGTCCCTGAACACGTTGCTTATTTTCCTGCTGCTGACATAAATAGAACCTAATAAATAAGGAGAAGGTCACTGCAATGCATCACTGAGGTTGTTTGGAATATCTGGATCCCAAGGGAAAACAAAAGGGAAGTAGCTTTAAAGCACCCTGAGTGTCTGTGTGTAGAACGCACCCACACGTCCGCACCCAGCACAAACACACTCAGCTCCCAGCCCCAGCCTGCCTTCTGGAGTGCTTTTACTTCATGTGGAAGAGGGAGGCTGCTTTTGCTGATTTCTCTGCTATTCACAGGATCACAGGTATCAGGGGTTGGAAGGGACCCAAGGAGATCAACCCCCACACCACAGAATGGGCTGGGTTGGGAGCAATCGCCACAGCTCATCCAGTCCAACCCCCTGCGCTCAGCAGGGACATCCTTCTCTAGAGCAGGCTGCTCACAGCCACCTCCAGCCTCACCTGGAATATCTCCAGGGATGGGGCCTCAACTATCTCCCTGGGCAACCTGCTGCAGTGCTCCAGCAGCGTCCTGCTGCAGAACTTGGTCCTCTCATCTCTGCTCTCATTCCAAACCACTGCCCTCCTCCTGTCCCTGCAGCCCTTTGCAAACAGTCCCTCTGCAGCCTGCTCGCAGCCCCTTCAGGCACTGCCAGGCTGCTGCTAGGTCTGCCTGGAGCCTTCTCTCCAGGCTGCACACCCCCAGCTCCCTCAGCCTGTCCTCACAGCAGAGCTCTCCAGCCCTCAATCATCATTGTGGCCCTCTGATCTACCTGGAAGACAGCAATGGTACCAGAGAGTATTCACTGCTCTCTGCACAGGGAGAGCAATGCTGCTGCCAGGGAGCTCTGGGCAGGGGAGCTGGACACAGGCTGAGGCATCTGCACTGAATGACTGCCTCAAGAGTCCTCAGAGATGAAGAAAATAAAAGAAAGCAAAAGAAAGTAAAATAGAATAAAATAAAGCAAAATAAAGCAAAATAAAATAAATTAAAATAAAAAATAAAGTAAAATAATATGAAGTAAAATATAATAAAGAAAAATAAAAATAAAGTAAAATAAAATAAAGAAAAAGAGAATAAAATAAAGCAAAATAAAATAAAGGTAGAGTAAGATAAAGTAAAATAGAGAAAAATTGAATAAATCAAAGTAAAATAGAATAAAGTAAAATAGAGTAAAATAAAATAAAGAAAAATAGAATAAAGAAAAATAGAATAAAATAAAGTAAAATAAAGTAAAATGAAGAAAAATAGAATAAAATAAAATTAAGTAAGATAAAGTTAAAGTAAAATAAAGAAAAAAGTAAAATAGAGAAAAATAGAATAAAACAAAGTAAAACAGAATAAAATGAAATAGAGTAAATTAAAGTAAAGTAAAATAAAATAGAGGAAAATAGAATAAAACAAAGTAAAATAAAATAGAGTAAAATAAAGAAAAAGAGAGAAAACCAGAATAAACCAAAGTAAAATAGAACAAAATAAAGTAAAATAGAGTAAAATAAAGAAAAATAGAGAAAACCAGAATAAACCAAAGTAAAATAGAACAAAATAAAGTAAAATAGAGTAAAATAAAGTAAAATAAAGAATAACAGAATAAAATAAAGCAAAATAGAGTAAATTGAAGTAAAATAAAGTAAAATGAAGACAAATAGAATAAAGTAAAACAAAATAAAATAAAGTATAAGACAATAAAATAAAATAGAAAATTAAAATAGGATAAAAGGCAAAATGAAGTAAAATAGAATAAATTAAAATAAAGTAAAACAACATAAAATAAAGCAAAATGAAAAATAGAATAAAGTAAAATGAAGAAAAATAAAGTAAAACAAAATAAAATAAAGTAAAAGACAGTAAAATAAAATAGAAAATTAATATATGACAAAAGGTAAAATGAAGTAAAATAGAATAAATGAAATAAAATAAAATAAAGTGAAATAAAATAAAATAAAGTAAAATAAAATAAAATAAAGCAAAAAAAAAAGTAAAATAAAAATGAAAATAAAATTAAAAAGGTAAAATGAAGTAAAATAAAACAAAATAAGAAGTAAAATAGAATAGAATAAAATGCAATAAAATCAAGTCAAATAAAAGGAACTGAACTCTAAGCTCTCAAGAACTCCTGCTTCATACAGGAGACCCAAATAATCTGCCTGCAGCCTGAATCACTGCAGAGAGCCTGCGTGGAGCCCTTGCAGGAAGAAGCTGGGTTGTGTGGTTCTGTGCCTGCAGCAGCTCAGTGATGATGAGAGAGGGAGAACAGAGACAGGGAGAGGGAAGAAAAAGAGTGACCCCCCCTGTTTTACCCAGCCTCCTGGTTCTGTTGGCTCCGTGCTAAGCGGTGTAAGCAACTGGGGCAAAGCTGTGAGCTGCATTTACAGGCAGAGAGGAGCTCAGACCTGCAGCAAGAGCTTCTCAGAGAAGCACCACATTGGAAACACTGAGCTCCTGGGGTGGCAGAATAGGTCTGCCCTGCCACTGTGCAGCAGCAGCACATGGCAGCCACCTTAATCTAACACAGGAATGTAGCACACCTGCCAGTGGGCTCACCACAGCTGGCCAGAGTGGCTCACACTGGTGCCAGTGTGCTCACCACAGCTGGCCAGAGTGGCTCACACTGGTGCCACTGTGCTCACCACAGCTGGTCAGAGTGGCTCACACTGGTGCCAGTGTGCTCACCACAGCTGGCCAGAGCAGCTCACACTGGTGCCAGTGTGCTCACCACAGCTGGTCAGAGTGGCTCACACAGCTGCCAGTGTGCTCACCACAGCTGGTCAGAGTGGCTCACACTGGTGCCACTGTGCTCACCACAGCTGGCCAGAGCAGCTCACACTGGTGCCAGTGTGCTCACCACAGCTGGCCAGAGCAGCTCACACTGGTGCCACTGTGCTCACCACAGCTGGTCAGAGTGGCTCACACTGGTGCCAGTGTGCTCACCACAGCTGACCAGAGCGGCTCACACTGGTGCCAGTGTGCTCACCACAGCTGGCCAGAGTGGCTCACACAGCTGCCAGTGTGCTCACCACAGCTGGTCAGAGTGGCTCACACTGGTGCCACTGTGCTCACCACAGCTGGTCAGAGTGGCTCACACTGGTGCCAGTGTGCTCACCACAGCTGACCAGAGCAGCTCACACAGCTGCCACTGTGCTCACCACAGCTGGTCAGAGCAGCTCACACAGCTGCCAGTGTGCTCACCACAGCTGGCCAGAGTGGGTCACACTGGTGCCACTGTGCTCACCACAGCTGGTCAGAGCAGCTCACAGTGATGCCAGTGCTCACCCCAGCAGGCTAGAGCAGCTCACAGTGCTGCCCACCATCACGGGCAGCCTCAGTCCCTCCTTCACCCAGGGCCAGAAGCAAGCAGTCTCTTTGCCCCTGCCTCCTGTCAAAGGCTGGGTTGGTCCCAGGTGGCCTGTGCCACACTTCCACGCTGCTGACTGCAGTGGGAAGAAGCCCGTAATGAAGCAGCAGTGACAGGAGCAGCAGAAATGCCACTTCCCCTTTGGAGAAATGAGGAGTGGAGAGGAGAGCTTTAAACCTCCCCAGGACTGATCGCTACTGACACTGCTGAGCTAAGGAAGCAGGGGAAGAGCTCAGCCTGGCGAGCTCTGACCTGACAGCTGAGAACCTCGAGGACCACGCAGCAAGCACACAGCACAGCTGGGAGCTGGAGGGTGCAGGGGCAGGATCTCTACACACTGCCCAGAGGACAGGGACCTGGAGGTGCTGCTTGGCAGCTGGCAGATGTCCAGGAGGGCAAGAAGGCCACGGGCATCCTGGCTTAGATAGCAACAGTGTGGGCAGCAGGAGCAGGGAAGTGATCCTGCCCCTGTGCTCAGCACTGCTAAGGCCACACCTTCAAGCTGCCTTCAGGTTTGGGCCACTCACTCCCAGAAGGACACTAAGAGGCTGGAGCAGGTCCAGAGAAGGGCAACGAAGCTGGGGAAGGGTCTGCAGAACAGGGCTGGGGAGGAGCAGCTGAGGGAGCTGGAGGTGGTTAGCCTGGAGAAGAGGCAGCTGAGAGCAGAGCTCATTGCCCTCTGCAGCTCCCTAAGGGGAGACCAGAGTGAGGATCAGGTTGGGCTTTTCTCCCTAAGTATCAGGTAGTAGGAGTGGAAAATGATCAGGGACTGGCAGAGGCTGCCCAGGGAGGAGGTGGAGTCCCCATCCCTGGAGGAGCTCATGAACCCTGCGGCCATGGCACTGTGGGCCATAGTGCAATGGCCATGGTGGTGTTAGGCTGAAGGTTGGACACAATGATCCTAAAGGCCCTTCCCAACCAAAACAGTTCTCTGGTTCTGTAACCCTTCTGATTTCAGGGGGGGGAAAAAAATAAGAGAGAGAAAAAAACCCAACTTTGGGAGTTTTTCCTTCTCCTCCCACTCCTATTCTCCACCTCCCACTCCTGATATATTATGAGAACCATCTCAGACACATGATGGAACGGAGGATTCTTTTCTGTGACCCACTCAATCAGAAATTAAAGCACCACTGGTACAGCAGCACAGAGCAGAAGGCAGCAGAAATAGCCTGAGAGCTGTTGAGAGAGACTAGAAATGGCTCTGGACACCTGCCCTCAGTGCCTGGTAGCTGATACACCAAACCTGCACTGCAGATTTATCATCTCTGACTTGGTGGGAAGCAAATCCTCCCTCCTGCATAGCAATAAACCCAAACAGAGAGGAGAAAGGGCTGGGAAGTGAATTCCAGTCCCATGGCAAGTGGTGACATGGCAGAAGGTGCATCCTCCAAAGAAGACAAAGAGAAGGCATTCTGTTCTCTGCCTCTTACACAAACCATGCAACAGGATGAGAAAGAAAGGATCACAAAAGTCTCTCTCTTGCAGACAACTATGCAGCAACCCTAAGCAACTCCCCGGAGTGCTCCTGCCCTGGAGTGCTCCTTCCCTGGAGTGCTCCTGCAGAGCATGGCAGAAGGAGCAAATCTCTTTGCTTTTCTCTGAATGGGATCACAAATGGAAGACAAAAGAACAAATCAAGACAGAGATGAGTTTGGATGTGAGGAACAAATTCTGCCCCAGGAGGCTGCTGGAACAGTGCAACAGGTAGCACTGGGAGGTGGTTGAGGCCCCAGCCTTGGAGATATTCAAGGTGAGGCTGGAGAGGGCTGTGGGCAACCTGCTCTAGTGGAGTACATGTCCCTGCTGACTGCAGAGGGTTGGACTGGATGAGCTTTGGAGGTCCCCTCCAACCCAAACCACTTTGTAGGAGTTCATTCCTAAGCAGAGTGATGGAAATGAGGAGAATGAACAAGAATTATCTTAGCAACTCCAAGAGTTTGGGTAGAGATCAATACTTTGCATTTGCTTAGAGCCTGCAACAGCAGAGATTCTGAGTGGATCTTAAATCCTTGTCAAATGGGGGAAAATGACACAGAACAAACAGCTGGGACACCTCTGCTATGAGGACAGGCTGAGGGAGCTGGGGGTGTGCAGCCTGGAGGAGAGAAGGATTCAGGGAGACCTAACAGCAGCCTGCCAGGGCTTGAAGGGGCTGCAAGCAGGCTGCAGAGGGACTGTTTGCAAAGGGCTGCAGGGACAGGACCAGGGTAATGGTTTGAAATGAGAGCAGAGCAGATTGAGATGGGATGTGAGGAACAAGTTCTGCACCAGGAGGCTGCTGGAACCAGGTTGCCCAGGGAGGTGGATGAGGCTCCATCCCTGGAGATATTCAAGGTGAGGCTGGACAGGGCTGTGAGCAACCTGCTGCAGTGGAGGATGTCCCTGCTGAATGCAGAGGGGTTGGACTGGATGAGCTTTGGGGGTCCCTTCCAAGCCAAACCATTCTGTGATTCTATGATTCCATGTTTCTGTGATTCTGTAATTCCATGACTCTGTGATCCCATTATTCCATGATTCTATGACTCCATGTTTCTATGATCCCATGATTCCACAATTCTATGACTCTATGATTGCATGAATCCACAATTCCATGGTTCTCTGTCATGTTTAACCCTCTAAACTATTGTCCATTCTCCTGCAATTTATTTAGAGTTGCATTTTCCACCTCTAAATCATGCAGAACCCCAAATCCATTGAATTTAACTCTCACAGCTTTGCTTGTCAGACACACTGAGGGTTGCAGAGGACTTTGGTTCCAGAGCAGTAGGTGCTAGGAAGTGCTCCAGAAGTGTGATGCTATTTGCAGGAGGAGCTGGTGGTGGTGAGCACTGAAGAGGTGAGGCAAGCACTGCTCAATGAGTACTCCCTGAAGCATAAACTGCTGCTCTCTACTCAAAGCAAAGCTGTTTGGCTTCCTGCCTTGTTTCTCTGTCAGGAATGCATCTGCTCGGACAAGAACTCCTGAAAGCAGAGATGCTCCTAACTGTGGAGCACTGCCTGGGTGTTTGTGCAGGTCCTACCAAAAAGGCTTCTCCAATCCTTTCGGTTCCACCTAGAGGCAAAAGCACACAACAGCAGCAGCAGGACCCAAAGTGCACACCAGGGAGATGTCACAGGAGCATGGAATGCTTTGGGTTGGAAAAGACCTTTAAGGTCATCCAGCTCAACCATTCCCTAACTCTGCCAAGGCTGGGGCTAAACCCTGTCCCTCAGCACCACAGCTCTGCCTCTTTCACACACCTCCAGGGATGGAGATTCAACCACCTCCCTGGCAGCCTGTGCCAGGCTTGGAGAACTCTCTCAGTCAAGGAGTTTGGTCTAATATCCAACCTAAACCTCCCCTGTGCAACTTGAGGCCATTTCCCCTCATCCTATCACAGAATCATAGAATCAAGCAGGTTGGAAGAGAGGTCCAAGCTCAGCCAGCCCAACCTAGCACCCAGCTCTGGCCAAGCAACCAGACCATGGCACTAAGTGCCCCAGCCAGGCTTGGCTTCAACACCTCCAGGGATGGCAACTCCACCACCTCCCTGGGCAGCTCATTCTGGCAACAACTTCCTCCTATCACTTATGACTAGGGAGAAGAGACCAACTTCCACCTCCCTGCACCCTCCTTCCAGCTGTGCTGCTGCTGCTCAGGGAAAAGCATGTTTAGTTTTAGCAAAGCTGGAAGTGCAAAGTGTGGCAGCACCAAAGTTTAACTTTAACAGATCTGTGTGGTGCTCACTCAGATCTAGCTGAAGCCTTCCCTGTGCTGCAGCCAGTTCTAAGTCTGTTCCTTGAAGCACCCTGGGCTGGTGAGAGGTGTCCCTGCCCATGGCAGGGGGGTTGGAACTGGAAGAGCTTTAAGGTCCCTTCCAACCCAAACTACTGAATGAGTCTCTAAATCTACAACCACCAAACCCGAGGTAGTCTCACGCCAGAAGCTCTTTTGCAATCCATGTGCTTATTGCTTACCAAACCCAACCTTTTGGAATGCTGCTTGGTTAATGAAAATAAACATTCCTATCAGCTCTGCTATGTTTAAGTAATGAGCTTCCACCCCTTGTGCAGCAGTTTGAAGTCATAGTTCCCTCCCTTGGCACTTTAAAATAGCCTCCTGGAAGGTCAGACCTGACAGTCAGTATCTAAGAAGGATCTCTAATTCCCTTTCATTAGAAGCTGCTTTCCCATTTTCCCCCCAAATCAATTTTGACTCAAATAGATTACCACTTACTGCTCTGTCCTCCTCCACATCATTAATGTGCAGTATCACACCTATGTGCCCTACTTTTGTCACTCACTCTAAGGAATGAGGAATCCACATTGAAAGGGCTGCAAAAACAAAAGGGTTACTTAGATGTTGTGTGCCCTGATGGTCCATTCTGAGAGAGAGGGCTGGAAGATGTTGAATGTGGACTCTGGCAGCTCCAAAGACTGAGAGAGATCTGAGGACAGTGCTGATATCCACCAGGAAAATGATGAGGGGGAAACGGATGGGCAGCACCAGCACATGGACAAGTTACAGACACAGAATCACAGAACCAAGCAGGTTGGAAGAGAGCTCCAAGCTCAGACAGCCCAACCTAGCACCCAGCCCTGCCCAACCAACCAGACCATGGCACTAAGTGCCCCAGCCAGGCTTGGCTGCAACACCTCCAGCCACACAGACTCCACCACCTCCCTGGGCAGCCCATTCCAATGCCAATCACTCTCTCTGACAACAACTTCCTAACAACATCCAGCCTAGACCTGCCCTGGCACAGCTTCAGCCTGGGTCCCCTTCTTCTGTTGCTGGCTGCCTGGCAGCAGAGCCCAACCCCACCTGGCTACAGCCTCCCTGCAGGCAGCTGCAGACAGCAATGAGCTCTGCCCTGAGCCTCCTCTGCTGCAGGCTGCACACCCCCAGCTCCCTCAGCCTCTCCTCACAGGGCTGTGCTCCAGGCCCCTCCCCAGCCTTGCTGCCCTTCTCCAAACACCTTCCAGCACCTCAACATCTCTCCTGAATTGAGGAGCCCAGAACTGGACACAGCACTGCAGGGGTGGCCTGAGCAGTGCTGAGCACAGGGGCAGAAGAACCTCCCTTGTCCTGCTGCCCACACTGCTCCTGAGCCAGCCCAGGATGCCATTGGCTCTGCTGCCCACCTGGGCACACTGCTGCCTCCTCTTCAGTCTACTGTCTTCTAATACCCCCAGATACTACTCTTCCACATTCAATCCTGGAGAGCAGAAGGTGGCTTTGAGTAGCTCAGATTAAAGGATAGTGGCTCCCAGCCCTTGTTTTACCCAGCTGCACCTCCTGGCATGGAACATCTCACCTCTGCTTATCTGAGAGTTCAGCATTAGGGGAATGAGGCTGATTGGGAAGACAGAATATTGGGAGGAAAACAGTGCTGTGGCTCCAAAGCTGTCTGATTTCATCTCCTTCTCCCACATTTCTGCATGCTGAATCTTGCCTGGTTCAAAAATACACCTCTGAGTACCTTATATAGTCCATCATTTATAGCAAGAGTTATATTTGCCTGGCTTTATCCTGCTCAGCTGGGGATTCTGCACTTGCTGGTTTCATGTTATATATCAGCTTAAGACCTTGCAAGTGACACTCCTGCAGCTGGATCTCCTCCTGCACTACCAGAAGATGATAAGATTAAAATAAAAATAAATGAAACAGCAAACAGAATTCATTTGCTGGGGAGGAATGGAAGGGAGATGTAAACCCCCCCCCCCTAACAGAACAGATGGGAAAATGAGTTTTGCTCAGAGAAAGAAAAGGAGATGGAGATATCCCCAGCAGCCAGCACTGCTCACTGGCAGCTCAGAGGCAGCTGTGTGCTGGCTGCAGCCAGAGCAGGAGGGGATTCTGCCCCTCTAGTCTGCTCTGCTCACACCTCACCTGCAGCACTGCCTCCAGCTCTGAGGCCACAGCATAAGAGGGACATGGAACTGATGGAGTGGCTCCAGAGGAGGGCATGAAGATGATCAGAGGCTGGAGAACCTCCCCTGTGGGACAGGCTGGGAGAGTTGGGGCTGTTGAGCCTGGAGAAGAGATGGCTCTAGGGAGACCTTAGAGCAGCTGCCAGTACTTGAAAGGGGCTCCAGGAGAGCTGGGGCGGGACTTCTGATGAGGGTTTGCAGGGCTAGGATGAGGACATGGAGCTGCTGGAGCAGCTCTCCACTGCCTGTCTTCTCTCTTCTGTTCTCTGTTTCTCCTTCTTCCCTCCCTTTGGAATTCCCATCTTCTCCTTTCTCCTTCCCTGGCTGCACAGCACCTTCCAGTCTTTGCTAGCCTACTTAGGGAGAATCTTCCAGTCCCTCACAACCCAAGAAAGATCCTTCTGCAGGATCCCTTCATGCAGCAGGAGTTATCCCCCAGCAGCCAGCACTGCTCACTGCAGCCCAGAGGCAGCTGTGTGCTGGCTGCAGCCAGAGCAGGGAGAGCAGCAGCACAGGGAGGGGATTCTGCCTACAGTCATATTCCTTACAAAACAGAATCAAGCAGGTTGGAAGAGACCTCCAGGCTCATCCAGCCCAACCTATCCAATCAGCCCAGCCCCATCCAATCAGGTAGATATGACACACTTAGACTCTCAGAATGCTCTGGCTCGGACCTCCAGGCTCATCCAGTCCAAGCCCCTCTGCACTCTGCAGCCATCCTCCACTAGAGCAGGTTGCCCACAGCCCTCTCCAGCCTCCCATTGCTTAGCTGCAAGGGATGGGGCCTCAAGCACCTCCCTGGGCAGCCTGTGGCAGTGTTCCAGCAGCCTGCTGGTGCAGAGGTTGTGCTTCCTACTGCAAGCTCTGCCTTCCAGTCAAGCTGTGAAACTCAGAGAGAGAAACTGCTGGGAGCTGAGGGGCGAAAACGAAGCTCTGGAGCGGTGAGAGCTGCTGGTTAGGATCTGAGAGGCAACATCACCTCCTAGACATGACACTGGGAGGCTTAGGAATGGCAACACAAAGGGAAATACCAAGGGGAAAACAGTAAAACACTGCTCAGAGGAACTTCTGCTGACCAGGAAAAGCAAATGTCTGTTTTCTACCAGCAGTGGACTGAAACTGAGGAATTTTTTTCCCCCAGAACTGCTGAGTCAACAACTTTTCCAATGGTTTATTTTTTTTTGCCTGAAAGCCTCTCTCTATGAAATCCAAACTGTCCAATCCCACCTAAGGGTTACTGAAATGTTCAAGTTAACTGGGTTCAGACCACATAAAAGCCTTCTCACTGCAATCACTGTCGGTATGCTGGGGAGATATTTGTTCCAGACCTATTGACTGTAAGTGGAAGGCAGGCAAACCTTATGGCAGAACTCCCTCCTCACTGCTGGCTCTAAATAATTCATTGCTACTTCAGGAGCCAGCAGTGGGCACTGGCAGCACAGAAGGCCAAGGGCAGCCTGGGCTGCATCCACAGCAGCCTGGGCAGAGATGGAGAGAGGAGATCCTGCCCCTCTGCTCTGCTCTGGGGAGACCTCACCTGCAGGGCTGGGGCCAGCTATGAGGCCCCCAGCACAAGAGAGACCGGGACCTGATGGAGTGGGTCCAGAGGAGGGCTGCAAACACTGTCAGAGGGTTGGAGAACTTCTGCTGTGGGGACAGGCTGGGAGAGTTGTGGCTGTTCTGTCTGGAGCAGAGAAGGCTCCAGGGAGACCTTAGAGCTGCAGTTCAGTATCTGCAGGGGGACCTCAAAGCAGACTGGGGAGGGACTGCTCAGAAGGGGCTGTGGGGATAGGCTGAGGGCAATGGCTTGGAAGTGGAGCAGGGCAGGGTTAGGTTGGACAGCAGGAGGAAGCTCTGCACAGTGAGGGTGGGGAGAGACTGCAACAGGCTGCCCAGGGCTGTGGTGGATGCCTGTCCCTGGAGACATTCAAGATCAAGCTTGCTGTGTCCCTGTGCAGCCTGCTCCAGCTGAAGGTGTCCCTGCTGCCTGCTGGTGGGCTGGGCAGGATGAACTTTGAGTCCCTTCCCCATGCAGTGTGTGAATCTGTGCATTTTCCTACTGCCAAAGGCAGGCAGACAACTTCATTGGCCACAAGCAGCATCTTCAGTCAGATGGCTCCTTCACTGTGTCCCACCTGAGCATGGGAGCCCTCAAAGCAAGCAGTCAGACAGCAATGTCTAACACAAGGGTGAATCATCTACTGGTCACAGTGAATTATGGCCAAAGCTGCTGTTAATTCAGACCTGAAGATGGATTGAGATCAACTTGTGTGAACAGGCATTTCAGTCATCTCAGTCAGGCAGTCTTAGAATCCTGGAATCATCCAATCATTTTGGTTGGAAAAGCTCATCCAGTCCAACCAGTACCCAACTCTGCCAAGGCTGGGGCTAAACCAATATCCTAACCCCCCAAAAAGCATTTCTGAATCATAGAATCACAGAATCAGTCAGGTTGGAAAGAATCACAAGAAGCAGCCAGTTCCAACCCCCCTGCCATACCCAGGGACACCTCACACTACATCAAGCTGGCCAGAGCCATATCCAGCCTGGCCTTAAACACCTCCAGGGATGAGGCTTCCAATACCTCCCTGGGCAACCCAGTCCAGGCTCTCACCACCCTCATGCTGAACAACTTCTTCCTAGCATCCAGTCTGAATCTACCCAAATTTCAGCCTGAGAAAGACAGATCCCTCCCCATGATCCAGCAGGGACTTGCCTCAGTCCCTAAAATAATTTGTTCTCAGTCCCTAAAATAATTTGGTGCAGTTTACAGAATCAGATCAGAGACTGCTGCCTGTGCTGAGGCAGTTTCTCCTACAGCCTGGCTGCTACCAGCATCCAGAGCAGGTTAAGCTGGAGGCGGTGCAGATACTCTGACTCTACACAGCACAGCCACGGTGCAGAAGCAGTTGGTGAATGTTACCTCCCTTCACATCTCGGTGCCTTTAGAGGTACCTGCAGGGATACTTGAAATACTGTGATCAGGAGAGCACTGGAGAGGAAAAACCAAGGCAACTCGAAATAGCAGGCTGTGGGATGCTCCTTGGTAGGTGTTATTTTGCAGTTCAGCACAAGCACAACACCAAAACGTTGCCATTAGTCACACAGACTTGGTGCTGCTTTTATGCACACGAGGAAGACGTAGAAAGCAGGAGAAAATCATCTTCCAAACAGAACAGCATCTTGGTAACAGCATTTCCCCCTCCCCAAGGAAGGGTTTCCCTCCTTTCTTTCGACACCACACCGAGCAGGAAACAATGGAACAGACAGAAGCAAAGACACACAGCAGACTGTCATCTCTGCTCACACAAGGGAGGACCTGGGAGGTTTCAGGAACACAGAATCACAGGATTGGTTCTATGGAGAAGGCCTCTTAAGGTCATCAAATCCAAGCATCAACCCAACCCCACCCTGGCCATGAAACCCTGGCCCCAGGTGCCATGGGCACACATTCCTTGAACACCTCCAGGGATGGGGACTCCACCTCCTCCCTGGGCAGCCTCTGCCAGTCCCTGACCACTCTTTGCAGAATCACAGAATTCAGCAGGTTGTAAAAGACCTCTAAGATTATCAACTCCAACCTATCCCCTAACCCTTCCAATGAACTAACTCATGGCACTGAGTGCCTCATGCAGCCTCTTCTTGAACACCTCCAGCCACAGCCACTCCACCACCTCCCTGGGCAGCCCATTCCAATGCCAATCACTCTCTCTGCCAGGAACTTCCTAACAACATCCAGCCTAGACCTGCCCTGGCACAGCTTCAGCCTGGGTCCCCTTCTCCTGTCCCTGGCTGCCTGGCAGCAGAGCCCAACCCCACCTGGCTACAGCCTCCCTGCAGGCAGCTGCAGGCAGCAATGAGCTCTGCCCTGAGCCTCCTCTGCTGCAGGCTGCACACCCCCAGCTCCCTCAGCCTCTCCTCACAGGGCTCTGCTCCAGGCCCCTCCCCAGCCTTGCTGCCCTGCTCCAAACACCTTCCAGCACCTCCACATCTCTCTGCAATGGAGGAGCCCAGAACTGGACACAGCACTCCAGGGGTGGCCTGAGCAGTGCTGAGCACAGGGGCAGAAGAACCTCCCTCTTCCTTCAGCTCCACTGCCTCTGCTGATGCTCTCAGCTCTTGTTTAGTGGTTTCTAGGTGGCTGTCTGGAGCCTTACAGAGGCAGGAAGAACACACAGAGAGCAGAAAGTGAAAACCTGGAATGCCAGCAAGACTAATTAAAAGATTTTTCTTTCTCTCTGCAGAAATAGAATCCTAGAATGAGTTTGGTTGGAAAAGAGCTGAGGATTACTGAGTCAAACCATCCTCTAACTCTGCCAAGGCTGGGGCTATGCCCTCAGCACCACAGCTCCACCTCTCCAGGGATGGGAACTCAACCATCTCCCTGGGCAGCCTGTGCCAGGCTTTGGAACCCTTTCAGTCCAGAATTTTCTCCTAAAATTCAACCTAACCCCCTCCTGGTGCCAAGTGGAGGCCATTCCCTCTTGTCCTATCACTTGTCACAGGACAGAGGAGACCAACCCTTAACAGATCTCAGCTGTGAGGAGAACCAAACCTAAACAACCTCCTTTTGTTTGGGTTGCCAAGCTTTTGCAGAGCATCTTTGTGCTCTCAAAGGCAAGAGAGCTCCTGTGGCTAAATAAATCCTGCTCTGCTTTTAAATGCCAGCTGCAACTGCATCCTGACCTTCTGCAACACCTACTGAAGCTTGCCTTCAGCAGATAAATGAGTAGGAGAATTTCAACAAAGCAGGAGCTGGAATTTAGGGAGACAGTGTCAATGATCACACAACCAAACAGTGTCAGTGATCACACAACCAAACAGTGTCAATGATCACACAACCAAACAGTGTCAGTGATCACACAACCAAACAGTGTCAATGATCACACAACCAAACAGTGTCAATGATCACACAACCAAACAGTGTCAGTGATCACACAACCAAACAGTGTCAGTGATCACACACCAAACAGTGTCAATGATCACACAACCAAACAGTGTCAGTGATCACACACCAAACAGTGTCAATGATCACACAACCAAACAGTGTCAATGATCACACACCAAACAGTGTCAATGATCACACAACCAAACAGTGTCAGTGATCACACAACCAAACAGTGTCAGTGATCACACAACCAGTGTCAGTGATCACACAACCAAACAGTGTCAATGATCACACAACCAAACAGTGTCAGTGATCACACACCAAACAGTGTCAATGATCACACAACCAAACAGTGTCAATGATCACACACCAAACAGTGTCAATGATCACACAACCAAACAGTGTCAGTGATCACACAACCAAACAGTGTCAGTGATCACACAACCAGTGTCAGTGATCACACAACCAAACAGTGTCAGTGATCACACAACCAAACAGTGTCAATGATCACACAACCAAACAGTGTCAATGATCACACACCAAACAGTGTCAGTGATCACACAACCAAACAGTGTCAGTGATCACACAACCAAACAGTGTCAATGATCACACAACCAAACAGTGTCAGTGATCACACAACCAAACAGTGTCAGTGATCACACAACCAAACAGTGTCAGTGATCACACAACCAAACAGTGTCAGTGATCACACAACCAAACAGTGTCAGTGATCACACAACCAAACAGTGTCAGTGATCACACAACCAAACAGTGTCAATGATCACACAACCAAACAGTGTCAGTGATCACACAACCAAACAGTGTCAGTGATCACACAACCAAACAGTGTCAATGATCACACAACCAAACAGTGTCAGTGATCACACAACCAAACAGTGTCAGTGATCACACAACCAAACAGTGTCAGTGATCACACAACCAAACAGTGTCAGTGATCACACACCAAACAGTGTCAGTGATCACACAACCAAACAGTGTCAGTGATCACACAACCAAACAGTGTCAGTGATCACACACCAAACAGTGTCAATGATCACACAACCAAACAGTGTCAGTGATCACACAACCAAACAGTGTCGATCACACAATCAGAGGAGGGCTTAGGTTGGAAGGCATCTCAGAGATCATCCACTCCACCCCACCGTGGGCAGGGACACCTCTCAGCTAGACTCAGCTGCTCAAGGCCTCACCCAACCCCGTCTTGAGCACCCCAGGCAGGAGGCAGCCACAGCCTCCCTGGGCAGCCTGTGCCAGGCTCTCAGCACCCTGGTACTGAAGAACTTTCTTCTCAGCCCCCACAGTTGGGGCTGTTCAGAGAGCAGAAGGCTCTGAAGTAACCTTATTGTGGCTTTCAGGAGCTTAAGGGGGCTACAAGAAGTCTGGGGAGGGACTTCTGAGGCTGTCAGGGGGTGCCAGGACTGGGGGGAATGGAACAGAGCTGGAAATGGGTAGAGTCAGACTGGATGTCAGGAAGTTGTTGAGCAGGAGAGTGGTGAGAGGCTGGAATGGGTTGCCCAGGGAGGTGGTTGAGGCCCCATGGCTGGAGGTGTTTGAGGCCAGGCTGGCTGAGGCTGTGTGCAGCCTGCTCTAGGGTAGGGTGTCCCTGGGCATGGCAGGGGGTTGGAACTGGCTGCTCCTTGTGCTCCCTTCCAACCCTGGCTGATTCTGTGATTCTACGACTGTGATTCTATGATTCTATCATTCCATGATTGTGTGATTCTGTGACTCTGATGCTATCATTCTATGATTCTGTGATTCTGTGATTCTATGGCTCTATGATTCTGTGATTCTATGATTCTGTGATTCTATGATTCTGTGATTCTATGGCTCTATGATCCTGTGATTCTATGATTCTGTGATTCTATGACTCTATGATTCTGTGATTCTATGATCCTGTGATTCTATGGCTCTATGATCCTGTGATTCTATGATTCTGTGATTCTATGACTCTATGACTCTATGATTCTGTGATTCTATGGCTCTATGATTCTGTGATTCTATGACTCTATGATTCTGTGATTCTATGACTCTATGATTCTGTGATTCTATGATTCTATGGCTCTATGATTCTGTGATTCTATGATTCTATGGCTCTATGATTCTGTGATTCTATGACTCTATGATTCTGTGATTCTATGACTCTATGATTCTGTGATTCTATGATTCTATGGCTCTATGATTCTGTGATTCTATGACTCTATGATTCTGTGATTCTATGACTCTATGATTCTGTGATTCTATGACTCTATGACTCTATGATTCTGTGATTCTATGACTCTATGATTCTGTGATTCTATGACTCTGATGCCCCTGGCAGTCTTCAAAGCCAGGTTGTGCAGGGCTTCGAGTAACCTGATCTGACGGAGGGTGGCAAAGGGGTTGGAACTTGATGATCCTTAAGGTCCCTCCCAAGCTAAGGCACTGTGATTTAGTGTTGTTTTCTCTTCTGGAAATAAAGAGGCTCCTGCTGCTACTCATTGCTGGCTTTTATGACTGGAGCAGGCTCCTGGGAGCTCCCACACCTCTCCCTGATTACATTACTGTAAAGGGCAAAATCCCCCTCGGCCTGAAATGTCATTACTTTTACACACCCTTCTGGAGAGACTGCATAAAAGGTAACAAACAAAAGTGATTTAACAAGGAGCAGAATTTATGTCCTCTACAGCACACTGGAGAAGAGGCTAAGACAGGAGGCTGGAGGGAGAAGTGAGAGTAAGCAAAAACCCCAAGCTGAAAGCACAAGGGAAGTGCTCAGAGCAGAGCACAGAAACCCAGTTCTGAAACACTGACAAGGCACAGCTGAGGAGAGTCTTGTTGTAAAGCTTCTGATTATGTCCTCTTGTTAATCAGGTTGCCTGCTGTGTAATGCTGTCTGCTGACAGAGGTGATTCCTGAAGCCCAAGTGGATGTGTGACTGCTGCCTGCCTCGGCAAAGTCACTACAGGAGAAGATAAAAGGGACAGATCTGTGGGTAGGGGACAGGGGATCAGGAGCCAACAATGGGCACTGGCAGCCCAGCAGGACAAAGGCAACCTGGGCTGCAGCAAAACAAGTGCAGCCAGACAGAAAGAGGTAAGAGCACTGAGACCTCACCTGAGTCCAGCTCTGGGGCCCTCATCACAGCAAGGACATGGACCTGATGGAGTGGGTCCAGAGGAGGACCACAAAAATGATGAGAGCCTGGATCTAGTGGAGTACATGTCCCTGCTGACTGCAGAGGGTTGGACTGGATGAGCTTTGGAGGTCCCCTCCAACCCAGACCACTTTGTAGGAGTTCATTCCTAAGCAGAGTGATGGAAATGAGGAGAATGAACAAGAATTATCTTAGCAACTCCAAGAGTTTGGGTAGAGATCAATACTTTGCATTTGCTTAGAGCCTGCAACAGCAGAGATTCTGAGTGGATCTTAAATCCTTGTCAAATGGGGGAAAATGACACAGAACAAACAGCTGGGACACCTCTGCTACGAGGACAGGCTGAGGGAGCTGGGGGTGTGCAGCCTGGAGGAGAGAAGGCTCCAGGCAGACCTAACAGCAGCCTGCCAGAGCTTGAAGCGGCTGCAAGCAGGCTGCAGAGGGACTGGCTGCAAAGGGCTGCAGGGACAGGATGAGGGCAGTGGTTTGGAATGAGAGCAGAGCAGATTGAGATTGGATGTGAGGAACAAGTTCTGCACCAGGAGGCTGCTGGAACACTGCAACAGGTTGCCCAGGGAGGTGGTTGAGGTCTCATGCCTGCAGATAATCAAGTTCAGGCCAAACAAGGCAACCTGATGTAGAGGAGGCTGACCTGCTGAACGTGTTTAGGCTCTATATAAGAACCTCCTTCCCTGAGAGGCTTCTCCAAGCCTGGCAGGAACTGGCTGAATCCCCATCCCTGGAAGTGGTTGAAAGAGAATGGGGAATGGCCTCAAGCTGAGGCTGGGGAGGTGTAGTTTAGACATCAGGTGAAAGTTTTTCCTGGAGAGAGTGGTCAGGGTCTGGAATGAGCTGCCCAGGGAGGTGGTGGAGTCACCCAGCCTGGCTGTGTTTCAGGGTGGTTTGGATGTGGTGCTCAGAGCCATGGTTTAAGGTGAGTCTTGCAGAGCAGGGTTCTAGGTTGGGCTTGGTGATCCTGAGGGGCTTTGCCAACCTGGATGTTTCTGTGTCTCTGTGAGACAGAGCTGTGGTGCTGAGGGTCATGGTTTAGCCCCAGACTTGGTAGAGGTAGGGAATGGCTGGACTGGATGATCTGAAAGGTCTTTTCCAACCCAAGCAATGTTTCTGTGGTTTAGTCTGGTCAAAAGAAGAGGGTAGGTGTCTTGTTCACCTGCTCTGAGTCACCCCTTGCAGTTCTTACCTCTCATTTGGCTGCCTAAGACACTTTGCCATCAAGTTTAAGGCAACTAAATCCCCCTGCTTCCTTCAGTGCCTGTGTTTGAGCCTGACCTGAGACAAACCTGGCAAAAAAGTTGTCCTCTTTAGGAGCTGTTGTTCTCCCACTCCTATCAGCTGGCATTTGTAAGGTGCCTCCTCTTAAAACCAGCCAAAAGAATAATCCAGAGGGCAAAGCATTAAAAGTAACAGCTGCAAAGCTACCTGCTGGTGACCTGTACTTCCAAAATCAAACACAAATAACATCAACCATTCATTCACCCCCCCCAGCCCCAAGGTGACCTTTGGGGTTTGTGGCACATGGGTTTGTTTTGCAGCAGAAACAACTGCATTAATGAAAACAGACTGAGAATGCAAAGGTCCAGGCAGAGCAAAATGAAAATACAACACTTGTATGGGTTATAAAGTGACATTTAGGCAGCAGCCTGAGCTGGCAGCAGCACAGAGAGCTTGTAAAACAAAGAGCAGCTCTAGGACAGCCTGCCCAGGACATACAGCAGCTCCACTCAGAGCAGTGTGGTGGGAAATACCTTCTCATCTGGCTCCCAACCCTGCCTGCTGCCTCCCCACAGCTGCCTGCACACACAGCTGCTTGGCTCTCAGGGGCCAAGGCGGCCAATGGCAGCCTGACTGGGACTAAAGATGCTGTGGGCAGCAGGAGCAGGGAGGGGATGGAGCCCCTGGACTCAGCTCTGGGGAGGCCACAGCTCGAGTGTTGTGTTGAGTTTGGGGCACAACAGAGGAGGGATGTGGAAGTGCAAGAGCGGGTCCAGAGGAGGGCAACGAAGCTGGGGAAGGCCCTGGAGAAGAAATCTGAAGTGGAGAGACTGAGAGAGGTGGGGATGGGTAGTGTGAGGAAGAGGAGGCTGAGGGGAGATGCACAGAATCGATCAGGTTGGAAGAGAGCTCCAAGCTCACCCAGCCCAACCTAGCACCCAGCCCTGCCCAACCAACCAGACCATGGCACTAAGTGCCCCAGCCAGGCTTGGCTTCAACACCTCCAGCCACACAGACTGCACCACCTCCCTGGGCAGCCCATTCCAATGCCAATCA
Source organism: Pogoniulus pusillus (assembly GCF_015220805.1). Taxonomy (NCBI): domain Eukaryota; kingdom Metazoa; phylum Chordata; class Aves; order Piciformes; family Lybiidae; genus Pogoniulus; species Pogoniulus pusillus. Next base: position 1,399,908 of record NC_087288.1, on the reverse strand, counting down.
CTCTCTCGACCTCGTTGCTGCCTACAGCTACCTGAAGGGACATTGTGGAGAGGCTGCTGCTGGGCTCTCTCACAGGTAACTGGAGGATGAACAAGGGGGAATGGCCTCAAGCTGAGGCTGGGGAGGTTTAGAGTGGACATTAGGAGAAAGTTTTTCCTGGAGAGAGTGGTCAGGGACTGGAATGAGCTGCCCAGGGAGGTGGTGGAGTCACCCAGCCTGGCTGTGTTTCAGGGTGGTTTGGATGTGGTGCTCAGGGCCATGGTTTAAGGTGAGTCTTGTAGGGTAGGGTGCTGGGTTGGGCTTGGTGATGCTGAGGGGCTTTGCCAGCCTTTCTGTGATTCAGCCTGAGCTGCTTTTTGCCTGCCTTTTCAGCTTGAGTCACCACTCCTCACCTGCCATGCACCTACACAGGAGGCTTCTGCAGCTCCCTGCGATGCCACTGGCGAGAGGCTGTGATTCCTCAGCGAGGTGAGAGGCACACCAGGAGCACCTGGCTGCTGCCCCAAGGGCCAGGCATCTCCTAGCCTAAAGGGAGATGAGTTGGACTCGATCCTCTTAGAGCTCTTTTCCAACCTGCTTAATTCTGTGAGTGATTCCAGCAGCTAGGTCTGGGGGCTGGAGGCCTTGGGAGCTGTTCTCCAGCTCTGGCTGAAGCACTGGCTCTGATATTTAGCTGTCTGTGTTATTGCCTGCAGCCTGATGAGTTGGGGTTTTGCCTATTTACTGGCAAAGCCTCTGAGGAAAAGAAGTTGGGTGTGATCAGAGTTCTCTGGTCTACATCAGCTATAAAAACATGAGCACAGAATCACAGTGTCAGAGGTTGGAAGAGACCTCCAGAGATCACTGAGTCCACCCCCTGCCCTGCCAGAGGGCAGTCTGCAGAGGGATGCATCCAGGTGGGGCTTGGAAGTTGACAGAGAAGGAGACTCCACAACCTCTCTGGGCAGCCATTCTGGTGAAAAACAAGAACAAAACTGGGGAGGAACAAGAAGGAGGCTGAAGGGCCTGAAGCACAGAGCCTCTGAGGAGCAGCTGAGGGACACCTGCATTGTCCACTGGCAAAGAGGAGACTGAGGGAGGACCTCACTGCTCTCTACAGCTCAGGAAATGGCCTCAAGTTGCATCAGGGGAGGTTTGGTTGGATATTGAAAGGAATTTACTCACTCAAAGGGTTCTCCAAGCCTGGCACAGGCTGCCCAGAGAGGTGGCTGAATGCCCATCCCAGGGGGCGTTTCAAAGAGGCAGAGATGTGGTGCTGAGGGACAGGGTTTAGCATCAGCCATGGTGGTTAAAGGCAATGATCTTAAAGGTCTTTCCCAACCAAAACAACTCCCTGGTTCTGATGCTCTAGAAACACTTCAGGCTTAGGAGAGCACCTGCCTGCTGCAGCATGCACAGGGAATCAACCTCCTCTGCACCTGAAAGGAGGTGGAGGGGGTGGGGTTGGGCTCTTCTCTCTGCTAACAAGTGATGAGACAAGAGAAAAGGTCCCAGGTTGCATCAGGGGAGGTTTAGGTGCCACAGGCTGCCCAGGGAGGTGGCTGAATGCCCATCCCTGGAGGTGCTTCAAAGAGGCAGAGCTGTGGTGCTGAGGGACAGGGTTTAGCCCCAGCCCTGCTAGAGTTAAGACTTGAAATTGGACTTGATGATGTGAAAGGTCTTTTCTAACCCAGACAAGCCTAGGGCTGCATGCATGCAGATGCATATTCCACTCAGCTAACTAGCTCTGCAAGGAATCTCTCTTCCTCACCATTATTAGACAAGATAATGAGAACATTAAAAGCCCATCACAGGCAGCCCATGCTTTCAACTAGAAATCCATTCAGCCATGAGGGAGCAGCTCTGCAACACCAGAGCATTCTCTGTGAGATTGCTTTGCTAGCACATTACCTTCCACTGAAACTTGTTTAACTCTTGATAGAGATTTGTATTGCTCTCATTAAGGTCTTGCCCATTCTGCATAGTTTAAGCTTAATGAAAGATCTGCTGTTCAAATTAAATGGTAAGTAGGACAAATATTGTCTTTAGAATCCTTCAACCATTCAGACTTTAAGCTGATAAAAAACAAACCTCTGTGGAGGGCCACAAAGATGCTGCCAGGGCTGGAGCAGCTCTGCTGTGAGCACAGGCTGAGGGAGCTGGGGGGGTGCAGCCTGCAGAGGAGAAGGCTCCAAGGGGACCTCAGAGATGCCTGAAGGGATCCTGCAGGAAGGCTGCAGAGGGACTTGTGCTGAGGGTGTCTAGAAACAGGCCAAGAGGGAATGGTTTGGAGCTGAGGCAGGGCAGGGTTAGACTGGAGCTGAGGAAGAAGTTCTGCAGCTACAAGGGTGAGGAAGAGACTTGAACACCTCTGCTGTGAAGAAAGGCTGAGAGCCCTGGGGCTGTTTGGTCTGGAGAAGAGAAGGCTGAGAGGGATCTGATCAGTGTCTATCAATAGCTGAGGGCTGGGGGTCAGGATGAAGGTGCCAGGCTCGGTTTGGTGGTGCCCAGTGACAGGACAAGGAACAACAGGTACAAGCTGGCACACAGGAGTTCCAGCTTAACATGAGGAGAGACTTCTTTGGTTTGAGGGTGCTGGAGCCCTGGAGCAGGCTACCCAGAGAGGTTGAGGAGTCTCTTCTCCAGACTAAACAGCCTCAGGGCATTCAGTCTTCCTTCACAGAGAGATGTTCCAGTCCTTTCATCGCCCTCTGAGCCTCCCCAGCAGATTCCCTCTCTCTCTTGAATTAGAGAGCCCAGAACTGGACACAGTACTGCAGCTGTGGTCTCACCAGGGCTGTGCAGAGGATAAGCAAGTGGTAGGAGAGTCCTTAGACCTGCTGGACACACTCTTCTGTATGGCAATGGTCTCTGGAAGTCAACCATGCAGAAATGTGTCTTTATCTGCTTCTTTGGGTTGGATTAGTTTGCTTTGGGTCAGCTTGGGTTGGATTGGTTTGGGGTGGGTTTGTTTGGACTGGGTTGAATTGGTTTGGGTAGGGTTCGTTTGGATTGGATTGGTTTGTTTTGGGTTTGGTTGGGTTGGATTGGTTTGAGTTGGGTTTGTTTGGATTGGGTTGGATTGGTTTATTTGGATTGGGCTGGATTGGTTTTGGTTTGGATTGGGTTGGATTGGTTTGGGTTTATTTGGATTGGGCTGGATTGGTTTTGGTTTGGATTGGGTTGGATTGGTTTGGGTTTATTTGGATTGGGCTGGATTGGTTTTGTTTTGGTTTGGATTGGTTTGGGTTAGAATGGTTTGGGTAGGGTTCATTTGGATTGGATTGGTTTGGGTTTGTTTGGATTTGACTGGATTAGGTTGGGTTAGATTGGTTTAGTTTGGGTTAGATTGGTTCGGGGAGGGTTCATTTGGATTGGATTAGATTGGGTTGGGTTTGTTTAGATTCAACTGGATTAGGTTGGGTTGGGTTAGACTGGTTTAGTTTGGGTTAGATTGGTTTGGGGAGGGTTCATTTGGATTGGGTTGGGTTGAATTGGTTTGTTTTGGGTTAGATTGGGTTGGGTTTGTTTGGAATTAATAGGATTAGGTTGGGTTAGATTGGTTTAGTTTGGGTTAGATTGGTTTGGGGAGGGCTCATTTGGATTGAGTTGGGTTGAGTTGGATTGGTTTGTTTTGGGTTAGATTGGGTTGGGTTTGCTTGGAATTAATAGGATTAGGTTGGGTTAGATTGGTTTAGTTTGGGTTAGATTGGTTTGGGAGGGCTCAGTTGGATTGGTTTGTTTTGGGTTAGATTGGGTTGGGTTTGTTTGGATTCAATAGGATTAGGTTGGGTTAGATTGGTTTAGTTTGGGTTAGATTGGTTTGGGGAGGGCTCATTTGGATTGGGTTGAGTTGGATTGGTTTGTTTTGGGTTAGATTGGGTTGGGTTTGTTTGGATTCAATAGGATTAGGTTGGGTTAGATTGGTTTAGTTTGGTTTGGGTAGGGTTCATTTGGATTGAGTTGAGTGGTTTATTCTGGGTTGGGTTGGTTTTTCTGGGTTAATCTTTTTGCCTCTTCCCCCCTTTCTTTCCCGAGGGCGACTCTCCACCAAACAGTTCTCTTCTTCAAAGGTGGGGGACTGAATATTGAGGGAAGGTTGGCAGTAGGTCAGGGAGACCTTGCCTGACGTCACGGGTGGGCACGTGATGGTCTTTGCTTCCCTCTAGTGACTGCTGCAGGAAGAGATTTGACTCCAGTCTGCTGCTGCTGCTGCTCAGCCATGGCACAGAGATGCAGCCAAAGGTCAATGAGATGTGATGGAGCAGCTGATAAAATATGGCAGATGTAAAGTGGAGGTGGTTGTGACCGAGTCTGAAGGAGCTCTGCAGCTTTATCAGGCAGAGATAAGATTTCAGGGTTGGCAATTCAATACCAGCTGGGGGATTACCTCAAAGACATTTCAAACCAAATGCTTCTTTTGAGGTCATTTTGCCATGCAAATGCTTGTAGAAAGAAAATGAGTCCTATGATGTTGGATTTCTCAGGGAGAAGAGTTGCTAATTTAGGAGGTTTCAATCAGGTTTAGATCCATGTATCTGGAAGTACTTCTGCTACCTGAAGGGGCTGCAGGCAGGCTGCAGAGGGACTGTCTGCAAAGGCCTGCAGGGACAGCATGAGGGCAATGAGAGCAGAGCAGATTGAGACTGGATGTGAGGAACAAGTTCTGCACCAGGAGGCTGCTGGAACACTGCAGCAGGTTGCCCAGGGAGGTGGTTGAGGCTCCATCCCTGAAGATACTCAAGGAGAGGCTCAACAAGTCTCTGAGCAAGCTGCTCTAGTGGAGCATGTCCCTGCTGACTGCAGGGGTTTGGACCAGATGACCTTTGGAGGTCCCTTCCCACCCAAACCATTCCTGGTGAGTTATGAGCAGCAACATCAATGCTCCCATTTTGACTTGCTAACATTCTGAACCTCCACTGGAATCAGAGATACCAATCCAAAGCTCCACCACTCTGGGGGCTTTTGTTCAAACTTGGGTTATACAATCACAGGAGCACAGAATGGTAGGGGTTGGAAGGGATCTCCAGAGATCATCCAGCTCAACCCCCCCTGCCAGAGCAGGAGCAGCCAGGGCAGGGCACACAGGAACACATCCAGGTGGGCCTTGAAAGTCTCCAGAGAAGGAGACTCCACAACCTCTCTGGGCAGCCTGCTCCAGGGCTTTGCCATCCTCACAGAAGCTTTTCCTCATGTTGGGGTGGAACCTCCTGTGTGCCAGTTTGCATCCAGTGCCCCTGGTGCTACCAGAGGACACCAGGTGAACACAGCCTGGCACCTTCTTCTTGCCCCTACCCTTCAGATATTCACAAACATTAACAAGATCCCCTCTCAGCCTTCTCTTCTCCAGGCTTCCTCATCACACAGATATTCCTGCATCATCCTCCTAGCCTCTAATGGACTTTCTCCAGCACATCCCTGTCCCTCTTGAACTGAGGATCCCAGAACTGGACACAGTACTCCAGATGTGGCCTCACCAGGGGGCAGGGGAGAGGAAGAGAAGAACCTCCCTTGAGCTGCTGGCCACAGATATTCAAACTGTTTCATTATCTTCAGCCCTCACTATACACTAAAGAAAGAAATCCAGTGGAAATCTGTGCATTTGATCTTGCAGATCCAGCCAGCAGCTCTTTTTCATCCTCGTTCCAGGAAGATAATTGCCTGATATTACAAGAAACCACTATTTTTAGGTTCTGAAAACCTACATCTGCACAGAGGCAACAAATAGTAATTGAGTTCTCAACAATGGGGCTGATTAATCAACCAATAAAAATTAACAGGGAAGTGGAACTTATTAACAACAATTAATTTGATTTCCCTTTTTTTTTTCTCCTTTGGCTGTAACTCTGAGCAGGCCCAAGAAGCTCTGCTGCAGGCTGTGTAGGTGTTGGTGAAAAGCAGTGTGGTGAAAAAGAGCTCGCTGATAAATTCCTCCCATGGACACTGATTCACTGTGAGCATGACTGCAGCAAAGAAGTGTAGAGATTCCATCTGATGGGGTGCAACAGCTACAAGCACTCCTGCAGTGCAGAAGGACCTTAGCAGCCAGGAAATGTAGAGGCTTGACACTTAGGTCTCCTCTGGCCCCTTCTACTCAGCACTGGTGAGGACACTCCTTGGGCACAACCAGCCACAGAAGAAGGGGACACAGCCTCAAGCTGTGCCAGGGCAGGTCTAGGCTGGATGTTATTAGGAAGTTGTTGGCAGAGAGAGTGATTGGCATTGGAATGGGCTGCCCAGGGAGGTGGTGGAGTCTCTGTGGCTGGAGCAAGCAGCAGCAGCCTCAAGTCACCTCAGGAGAGGTTCAGGTTGGACATGGGGAACAATTCCTGGCCCAGGCTGCTCAGGGCAGCAGTGGAGTCCCCAACGCTGCAGGGGTGTCAGAGCCGTGGAGATGCGGTGCTGAGGGCCATGGTTTGGTGCTGGCCTCCCCAGTGCCAGATAAAGAGCTGGACTGGATGATCCTTTTCCAACCTTTAGGACCCCCTGAAGCTGTGTCTGCTGTGCACTGGCAACCCTCACTTGCAGCAGCCACCTGAAAGCACGTCTGAGAGCTGCAGGAAGGAGCTGCAGGTGGTCAGGCAGCAGGCTGCTCCTCACCGGCTCAGTGAGGCCAGAGCAGAGGGGGAGGAGAACCTCCCTTGACCTGCTGGCCACAGCTCTTCTTGTGCACCCCAGTAAGTGTCCTTCAATCCCACTAAATGCCCTGCTAATGGCCCCCTGCACCCTCCTGGTGCAGAACTTGCTCCTCACATCCAATCTCAGTGACCCAGAGCGGATCACACAGGAACACATCCAGATGGTTCTTGAGCATCTCCAGAAAGGAAGACTCCCAGATCCCCCTGGGCAGCCTGTGCCAGTGCTCTGCCACCCTCACAGGGGAAAAAGTCCTCCTCAGGCTGACGTGGAACCTCCTGTGCCTCAGTCTGGTGCAATTCAGTAGCAATGTTCAAAGGTGGGTGAGAGGGAACTGCAATCAGTGCTTACAGATGAAGATGTGGGAGAAGGGGCTCAAAAGGTGGCCAAAGCCATCAGAGGTCACTGCTGGCTGGCTGCAGCTGCTGGAAGCAAACAGCTGCATTTAAAACACCCATCTCAGCCCTCGAGCACCTCCAACTAAAAGCTAACTACTTTTTCGTTGTTGGGTTCACTCCAGAATGCTTGCCAAAGCCTGGTGATGCCAAAGCACTCCCCACTTTGGAAGGACACGAGTACAGCAGAGCTCTGTAAGCTTTGCCATGTGGATCAGGCTGTTAATCCATCAAACTGAATTGCCTGCTGCTGAGAGTGGATAATTCCTGAAGAAAACAAAAAGGAAAACAAGCACCAAGAGCCCAGCAGCATGGTGGGCACCTGACCAAGGCTACAGCCCTCCACACAGTTACTTATTCAGGCACAAATAGTAGGAACTGAGTCAGCACTATGAAGCTTGCCTGATCAGTTAGAAGTTGTGGTGTCAGAATACAAACTCTGGTCTGTTCCTGAGTGAATCCAAGTGAAATGCTCCAAACCAGAAAGAAACAGCACTACAAGCCCAAAATGATCCAAGAGAGACTGCTCCTAGAGCTGACAGCAGAGATCTCACAGAATGGTCTGGGCTGGAAGGGACCTCCAAAGCTCATCCAGTCCAACCCCCTGCACTCAGCAGGGACATCCTCCACTAGAGCAGGTTGCCCACAGCCCTGTAGAGCCTCATCCTGATTATCTCCAGGGATGGAGCCTCAATCACCTCCCTGAGCAACCTGCTGCAGTGTTCCAGCAGCCTCCTGGTGCAGAACTTGTTCCTCACATCCAATCTCAATCTGCTCTGCTCTCATTCCAAACCATTGCCTCTCATCCTGTCCCTGCAGGCCTTTGCAAACAGTCCCTCTGCAGCCTGCTTGTAGTCTCCTTCAGGCACTGGCAGGCAGCTCTGAGGTCCCCCTGGAGCCTTCTCCAGGCTGCACACCCCCAGCCCCCTCAGCCTGTCCTCATAGCAGAGCTGCTTCAGTCCCCTGATCATTTTTGTGGCCCTTCTAGTATTAAGGATCCCATAGCTGGCCCCAGCCCTGCAGGTGAGGTCTCCCCAGAGCAGAGCAGAGGGCCAGGATCTCCTCTCTCCACCTCTGCCCAGGCTGCTGCGGATGCAGCCCAGGCTGCCCTTGGCCTTCTGTGCTGCCAGTGCCCATTGCTGGCTCCTGCCCAGCTTCTCCCCCACCAGCACTCCCAAGTCCTTCTCTGCAGGGCTGCTCTCAACCTCATCATCCCCCAGCCTGGACCTGGTCTCAAGAGTTGCCATGACCCAGGAGCACTATGTGTAAGCTTAACTTTTAGATGCCCCTTTCCCAGCCAGCCTCTGAAGCAGGGTGAAGGCAGCACTGATCCTGGAACACTCAGCACCTCTATACACATCAACAGGAATGCAGGCAAGCACAAAGTACATCTGTTTGTGACTCCTTCAGCTCTTCAGCCTAAATACCTGCAGGAAATCTTTTCATCACATTGTTCAACCCACAGCATGGCTTCTAGGTTTTTTCTTTCCCTTTTGGAAGTCTAATTCCATGCAAATATGGCTTTGATATTCTGGAGTGCAGCAGGGAAATCAGAGAGCTGGCTCCAAACACACAGCACTCCTAAATTCAAGGCATTAAAAAAGGGGCAAAGAAAAGACTGCACTGCTACTGTGGGAGCAAAACGTTGTGAGGAGGGGAGGAGGAACAGCCTGGAGGGGCTGCTGCTGGGCTCTGCTCACAGGCAGCTGGAGACAGAACAAGAGGGAATGGCCTCAAGCTGAGGCTGGGGAGGTTTAGATTCATAGAATCAACCAGGTTGGAAGAGACAGTTTCCATGGAGTGGCCAGGGACTGGAATGAGCCCCCCAGGGAGGTGGTGGAGTCACCATCCCTAGATGTGTTTCAGGGTGGTTTGGATGTGGTGCTCAGGGCTATGGTTTAAGGTGAATCTTGCAGAGCAGGGTTCTAGGTTGGGCTTGGTGATCCTGAGGGGCTGTGCCAGCCTGGGGGTGTCTGTGGTTCCAGAGGTTTTGCACTCCATGTGTACAAAATAATCCCTAGGAGCAAAGGGCTTCTGTGCTTTGTTCCATGCCTCCTGCAGAAGGGGAACACTGAGGTGTTGCTAGGATACAGAGGCACAGACCATGGTCCTCTGCTTGGACTGGGAATGGTTTCCAGCAGCACAACCAAAGTTTCTCATTTCTAGTCCACAGTCACTTTTCTGCCAGCCATCAGGGTACTGATGTAAACCTCAATCAAGGACTAAACAACTCCCAGCACCAGAGCTTCTCATGCTGTAGCCGAGTGTGCAGCACAAGACAGACAAAACACAGCTGAACAAGGTACAAGGTAATCTTTAAACCATTTCAGGATCCCTCTTGAAACACCTGACCTGTGTTCAGGCCAAGTTCACCTTGACTTTAAGGGGAGGGATGCTGGAAAAGATTCATGCAGCAAATTACAGCTGCACAAGCTTGGAATTCTTTCCAACCACACTGGTGCTACTGCCCTGCTCCCTCCCAGCACCATCTTCTCTTTTGCTGCAGCAGGGACACCCAGAAGCAAGCTTTCCAACCACACTGGTGCTACTGCCCTGCTCCCTCCCAGCACCATCTTCTCCTTTGCTGCAGCAGGGACACCCAGAAGCAAGCTTTCCAACCACACTGATGTTCCTGCCCTGCTCCCTCCCAGCACCATCTTCTCTTTTGCTGCAGCAGGGACACCCAGAAGTAAGCTTTCCAACCACACTGATGTTCCTGCTCCTCTGCTCCCTCCCAGCACCATCTTCTCTTTTGCTGCAGCAGGGACACCCAGAAGCAAGCTTTCCAGCCACACTGATGTTCCTGCCCTGCTCCCTCCCAGCACCATCTTCTCCTTTGCTGCAGCAGGGACACCCAGAAGCAAGCTCTCCAACCACACTGATGTCCCTGCTCTGCCCCCTCCCAGCACCATCTTCTCTTTTGTTGCGTCAGAGACACACACAGAAGCAAGCTTTCCAACCACACTGATGTTCCTGCCCTGCTCCCTCCCAGCACCATCTTCTCCTTTGCTGCAGCAGGGACACCCAGAGAAGCAAGCAGCAGCAGGCTGCCAGCAAGCTTTCACTGTCTGGCAAACAGCTCTTGCTTTGCTAAGCTGAAATGAAGATTTGCCCCAGGTCTAAGATGAAGACTGCTGTGGGTAGCACACCGAAGATGATCTTTCTCCCCCTGGTAACAGAAGCAGGAGCCCTCCTTACTTATGTCTGACTGTTTTCCCACTGGCCTGTTGCCCAGCAACCGCCATCAAGGAACTACAGTTCCTAGACATTCTTACCTTGAAAAGGCAGATTAAAATGCCTCTGTGAGGAATCTCCTCCTGCTGAGATGCTGTACTATGCATCTCCAAGTGGCAGGAGAACCCAGCACTTCCACACTGGGAAGAGTACCTTTTCCCTGCCCTCCTCCCAGCCTGTCTCCTGACCAACCACTTCAATGTGATTAAGCACTCTGGCATGCCTGAGCCATTGCAATAGAAGCAAACATTGGTCACTTACGTTCTGGAGTCATCCCACAGCACACAGTAGGGATTCAACGTGCCCTGAGAAGGAAACAAACAAACCTGTTAGTTACCCACGGACAGCAAGAACTGTGTTATCCTTGACCTCAGCACTCATCTGGGGCTTCTCCTACGTGACCCTGCTTATACCCTGATGAGCTGATGTCACTCAAACCACAAAAGCTTAAGGCTAATTCTTACAGAGTATTAAAAAGCACTTGGACCTCAAAGCAGAGCCCTGCAGACAGTCCTGAAAGGGTAGAGTCAGAGCATTATAGAATCATGCAGAGAACCACGGAGTCAGAATCACAGAACCATGGAGTCAGAGAATCAGAGAACCATGGAAGCAGAGAACCATGGAGACAGAGAATCAGAGAACCATGGAAGCAGAGAACCATGGAGACAGAGAATCAGAGAACCATGGAAGCAGAGAACCATGGAGTCAGAGAATCAGAGAACCATGGAAGCAGAGAACCATGGAGTCAGAGAATCAGAGAACCATGGAAGCAGAGAACCATAGAGTCAGAGAATCAGATAACCATGGAATCAGAGAACCACTCAATCCCAGAATGGGTTTGGTTGGAAGAGCTCTTTAAGATCATTAGGTCCAACCTTCAACCCAAGATCAGCATGGCCATTAGGCCACAGCACACCCTTCTGCTGCCTTCTGTCTCTTAGATGAGGTAAGCATCCAATTGCCTATGTGGTACATCCCAGTGTGATAGAAAGAGAAGAGCTCATCTGTAAGAGACTCGACTGAAGGTTTCTGGGTGTGTTTAGCAGCACAGCTGCAGCCCTTCTGGCAACTTGGATGTCAAACCCTGCAGTGTCTTTCACAATTCTCAACGTGTGTTGGGCAAAGTGTCCACAGGCAGGGATCTCAGATGACCTCACATTCAACACTCAAGTCCTCTGGCCAGTTAGAGGTCCTCAATCAGCAGAGATTTTACCTCAAAACAGGATTATTTTGGGGTGAGTTTGAGTTTCAGCCCCTTTGAAGTCACACAAACACACAGAGAGACTGCTGGGGGTTGGAAGGGACCTCTGAAGATCATCCAGTCCAGCCCCCCTGTTAAAGCAGGATCTCCCAGAGTCAATCACACAGGAACATATCCAGGTGGCTTTGGAATGCCTCCAGAGATGGAGACTCCACAACCTCTCTGAGCAGTCTGCTCCAGGGCTCTGCTGCCCTCAAAGTGAAGGATTTGTTCCTTATGTCTACTGGAACCTGCTGAGCTCCAGTTTGTGCCCACTGCCACTTGTCCTGCCACTGGACACCACTGAGAAGAGCCTGGCTCCATCCTCCTGATGCTCTTTAGGTACTTCCAGTTCCTTCATCAGAATTATTCCTCATTTCCCATTAGAATCATTTCAGTTGGAAAAGACCTTTAAGATCATTGAGTCCAATCAAGTCAGTAGAAGACTTCTGATTTGATTTACAACAGGACAGGAATCTCAGTTTATTACACATCATTAAACTGTGCTTAATGTTTTGGGAAATTGAAATGTCTTCATTATTATTGATGTTTGTTTTGCTGTCTGGAAAAGAGCTGTGGCAAAATTAAAATTCAGGTTTTGTCCCTAAACTTGTAACTCTTCCTTTATCAAAACTCTGATTGACTTGGAAAGGCTCAACTGGTTACAGAGCTGCAGTAGTGGACTGGATAGAGCCAGAAGTCAGAGCAGCACAAATGAATCAGACAGAAAACAGAGTCTGCTCTGCCCTGCTGAGGCCCCACCTGGAACACTGCAGCCAGCTCTGGGCTACACAGTTCAAGAGGGACAGGGATCTGCTGGAGAGAGAATCAGAGAATCAAGCAGGTGGGCAGAGAGCTCCAAGCTCAGCCAGCACAACCTAGCACCCAGCCCTGCCCAACCAACCAGACCATGGCACTAAGTGCCCCAGCCAGGCTTGGCTGCAACACCTCCAGCCACACAGACTCCACTACCTCCCTGGGCAGCCCATTCCAATGCCAATCACTCTCTCTGACAACAACTTCCTAACAACATCCAGCCTAGACCTGCCCTGGCACAGCTTCAGCCTGGGTCCCCTTCTTCTGTCCCTGGCTGCCTGGCAGCAGAGCCCAACCCCACCTGGCTACAGCCTCCCTGCAGGCAGCTGCAGGCAGCAATGAGCTCTGCCCTGAGCCTCCTCTGCTGCAGGCTGCACACCCCCAGCTCCCTCAGCCTCTCCTCACAGGGCTCTGCTCCAGGCCCCTCCCCAGCCTTGCTGCCCTGCTCTGGGCACCTTCCAGCACCTCAACATCTCTCTGCAATGGAGGTCCCTTCCAGCCTATAGTACCCTGTGAGCCTGTGACTAGGAACATACTCTGAACAGAGTCAGCAGTGGTTTGAAGGAACAGGTGGAATCTCCTGTTTCTGTGTGTCAGCAGCAGTGCAGCTCTCTCCTGAAGAGTGCTGGTGCAGCAGGTAAAGGTTGGGATAAAGAAAACACAACTGTGAAGGAATAATGTACTAATGAATCATCATCACCTATTAAATATTTACATCCACTCCTTTGTCAAAGGCAATAAAGGTCCCCTTGAAGATAGCTGTGAGAGAGGCATTTAGAGGAATTCTGGTCCTCTACTTCAGGCCTGGGCTGAGTGCATGTTCTACAGGGCACTTTCTGCTAACACAGCAGCACACAAACAGCAACAAAGGATGCTCCACTCCCTGAAGTGTTCAGAAGGGAAAGAGGAAGGGGCAGAGGCAGCAGGACAAAGAACTGGACAACAGGTCCATGGAGACTCAGAAACCAGGCTCCTCTGTCACCACCAAGAAGCTTTCAGATACACTGCTAGAAGAGGATACAGAATCACAGAGCCACAGAGCCATAGAGTCAGAATGGTTTGGGTTGGAAGGGACCTCCAAAGCTCATCCAGTCCAACCCTCCCTGCAGTCAGCAGGGATTATCTCCAACTAGAACAGGTTGCTCAGAGCCTGTCAGGCTTCACTTTGACTATCTCCAGGGATGGGACCACAACCACCTCCTTGGGCAACAACTTGCAGTGTCAGAATCACAGAATGGTTTAGGCTGGAAGGGACCTTAAAGCTCATCCAGTTCCAAACCCCCTGCCACGGGCAGGGACACATCCACCAGCCCAGGTTGCTCAAGGCCTTACCCAGTCTGATGCTAAACAGTTTCGGGGAGGGGACATCCACAGCCTCCCTGGGCAGCCTGTGCCAGTGTCTCACCATCCTCACTGCACACAATTTCTTCCTGATCTCCAATCTGAATCTCCCCTCCTCAAGCTTCAAACCATTTCCTCACCTCCTACCACTTGAAGCTCCTGTAAAAAATCCCTCCCCAGTTTTCTTGTGGCCCCTTCAGGTACTGGCAGGCTAAGTCTCCCCAGAGCCTTCTCTTCTCCAGGCTGAGCAACCCCAACTCTCCCAGTCTGTCCCCACTGAAGTGCTCCAGGCCCTTCCTCATCTTTGTGGCTCTCCTCTGGACTCTCTCCAGCAGCTTCATGCCCTTCTTATGTCCCCAGAGGTGGACACAGTACTGCAGGGTGAGGACTCACAAGAGCAGTGCAGAGGAGCAGAATCACCTCTCCTGACCTGCTGGCCACACACCTTTGGAACTGGCTGCAGTTCTGGAGCCCCCAGCACAAGCAGGACAGGGAACTGTAAGAGCCAGGGCAGAGGAGGCCACCAAGATGCTCAGAGGGCTGCAGCAGCTCTGCTATGAGGACAGGCTGAGAGAGTTGGGGCTGTGCAGCCTGGAGAGGAGAAGGCTTCCAGGAGACCCTGGAGTGGCCTTCCAGGATCTGAAGGGGGCTACAGGAGGGCTGGGGAAAGAGTTCTTTGCAGTGAGGGTGGTGAGACACTGGCACAGGTTGCCCAGGGAGGTTGTGGAGCACAGAAGCACAGAATGGGATCAAAGATCACATTGGGTGCTTCTGTGCTCCACAACCTCCCTGAAGGTGTTCAGGACCAGGCTGGATGAGCCCACGAGCAACCTGTTCTAGCAGGAGGTGTCTCTGCCTATGGCAGGGGGTTGGAACTGGCTGAGCTCTGAGGTCCCTTCCAACCCAAACCATTTTCTGATTCTTAGCAGCAGGTACTCTACAGTTCATGCTGACTACTCCCACCCAGCAAACTGAAGAAAATAAACCCCACAGTAAGTACAAAATGGATTTAAAAGGCCATGAGAAAGAAACCTACAAAGCAGAGGGAAAGAAAATGCTTTGCAGGAAGCTGCAGCACAATAAAACTACTGCTGCTGCTGCTGCTGCTGCTGCTGTCAGATCATTCTGCTCTCTTCAGAATGTATTCAAATGCAACAACAACAAGAGGTTCTTTGGCCACTGCAGTCACTAATGAGTAGCTAAGCAGGAAGAGGGAAAAGAGGATAAATATTCCTCCTGTTCCTTAAGCAGATCCTGAGTGAGGGTTTGCTCTGCCAGACCTGGCAGCTCACAGCAACACCGCAGCCTTGCAGAACTTCTTCCTCTTTTGACATCCTGATCCAGTATGCTCCCAATGGCTGCATGGGGCACGAGGAGGCTGTTTGCCAGCTGAAGGAGGACACAGAGCTGCTGGGGAGTCCAGAGATGGAGAGTCCAGAGCAGGGCTGGAGCAGCTCTGCTGTGAGCACAGGCTGAGGGAGCTGGGGGGGTGCAGCCTGCAGAGGAGAAGGCTCCAGGGGCACCTCAGAGCTGCCTGCAGTGCCTGAAGGGATCCTGCAGGAAGGCTGCAGAGGGACTTGTGCTGAGGGGGTCTGAGCCAGGCCAAGGGCAATGGTTTGGAGCTGAGGCAGAGCAGGGGGAGACTGGGGCTGAGGAAGAAATTCTGCAGCTACAAGGGTGATGAAGAGACTTGGAACTTCTCCCTGTGAAGAAAGGCTGAGAGCCCTGGGGCTGTTTGGTCTGGAGAAAAGAAGGCTGAGAGGGGATCTGAGCAATGTCTGTCAATAGCTGAGGGCTGGGGGTCAGGATGAAGGTGACTGGAGCTGAGGAAGAAGTTCTTCACTGCAATGGTGGTGAGAGTCTGGCACAGGCTGCCCATGGAGGCTGTGGATGCCTCTTCCCTTGGGGTGTTCAGGGCCAGGTTGGATGAGGCCTTGAGCAGCCAAGTCTAACCTAGCCAGGTGGGGTTGGCTGATTCTATGATTCTGATTCTTCTCCCAGGCAAGCAGCAACAGAACAAGGGGACACAGCCTCAAGCTGTGCCAGGGGAGGTTCAGGCTGGATGTTGTTAGGAAGTTTTTGTCAGAGAGAGTGATTGGCATTGGAATGGGCTGCCCAGGGAGGTGGTGGAGTCTGTGTGGCTGGAGGTGCTGAAGCCAAGCCTGGCTGGGGCACTTAGTGCCATGGTCTGGTTGCTTGGCCAGGGCTGGGTGCTAGGTTGGGCTGGCTGAGCTTGGAGCTCTCTTCCAACCTGCTTGATTCTATGATTCTGTGATCCTTCTGCCCATGGCAGGCAGATAGGAGAAGAATATCTCCAAGGTGCCTTCTGAGCTAAGCCATGCAGTGATTCTGATTCTCCACCCTTAACTTGTTGCTCTCCTTTGCAGAGTCCGTCTGGACCAGGCCTCCTGGCACAGTCTGCTCACTCTGCTGCCATGGAGTTACCTCCATCAGGCCTGGTTCTGTGTGGGCACAGCAAACTCATCACACTGCTGCCAGTAGCTCCTTACCTGGAGCTCAGGAAGCAGCTCTGTGTCCATTCCTGTCAGCGACTGCTGCAGTACTGATTCCTACCCCCCAGTGCAGCACTTGGCCACCTCAAACCCAGCCATATGTGTGTGGATGTAGCTGCAAATATAGCTCTGCCTGGCACACACAGCTCAACTTCAGAGGTGACTGGCAACCTTGACAGCTTTGCAGCACGATGCCAACTGTGTTCTGGAGCCAGGGTTTTCACTCTCGTTGGAAGCTTTGTGTCCTCCTCTGCTGGTGCCTCATTACTTTAGTGTCTCTGAAGAGAACTTCTGTGCTGCCAGGAGGTGAGAGTTCACATTCTCTCTGGAGCAGAGAGGATTGGGTTTAAAGAGAGGAGTTTGGAGTCTGCTTTCTCAAAGTGCTGGGGAAATGGGATCACGTTTCTCAGCGTCTTCACAGGGCCTGAGCCCAAATCTCACCTGCACTGTCCACTTCTGCTGCCCCCAGCACAAGAAGGACATTGGGATGCTGGAGCAGGTCCAGGAGAAAACCATGAAGATGATCAGGAGGCTGCAGTGTGTGCCCTGTGAGGACAGGCTGAGAGCTGGGGCTGATCAGCCTGGAGAAGTGCAGGCTCCAGGGAGAAGTTACAGCAGCAGCCTTTGTGTACCTCAAGTGGACTACAAGAAAGCCAAGAAGGGACTTCTGACAAGGGCTTAGAGTGATGGGATGAGAGAGAATGGATTGAAGCTCGAGGAGAGCAGATCCAGACTGGAGATGTGGAAGGAATTCTGCACAGTGAGGGTGGTGAGACACAGGCACAGGTTGCCCAGGGAGGCTGTGATCACATTGAGTGATTCTGTGCTCCACAGCCTCCCAGGAGGTGTCCAAGGTCAGACTGGATGAAGCTTTCATAGAATCACAGAATCAGGCAGGGTTGGAAGGGAGCACAAGGAGCAGCCAGTTCCAACCCCCTGCCATGCCCAGGGACACCCTACCCTAGAGCAGGCTGCACACAGCCTCAGCCAGCCTGGCCTCAAACACCTCCAGCCATGGGGCCTCAACCACCTCCCTGGGCAACCCATTCCAGCCTCTCACCACTCTCCTGCTCAACAACTTCCTCCTCACCTCCAGCCTCACTCTCCCCACCTCCACCTTTGCTCCATTCCCCCACTCCTGCCACTTCCTCACAGCCTCAAAAGTCCCTCCCCAGCTTCTTTGTAGCCCCCTTCAGATCCTGGAAGGCCACAAGAAGGTCACCTGGGAGCCTCCTCTGCTCCAGCCTGCACAGCCCCAACTCTTTCAGTCTGTGCTCACAGCAGAGCTGCTGCAGCCTCTCAGCATCCTCCTGGCCCTGTTCTGGACACACTCCAGCATCTCCACATCCCTCTTGTCCCAGGGGCTCCAGAGCTGGATGCAGGACTCCAGGTGGGGTCTCAGCAGAGCACAGCAGAGAGGCAGAATCACCTCCCTGGCCCTGCTGCCCACACTGCTGCTGCTGCAGCCCAGGCTCTGCTTGGCTCTCTGGGCTGCAAGTGCACACTGCTGGCTCCTGCTGAGCTTCTCCAGCAGCACCCCCAAGTCCCTCTCCTCAGGGCTGCTCTCCAGCCACTCACTGCCCAGCCTGGAGTTGTGCTTGGCATTGCCTCGACCCAGCTGCAGGACCTTCCACTTGCTCTTGTTGAACCTCCTGAGGTTTGAACAACCTGGCCTAGGGAGAGGTGTCCCTACCCATGGCAGGGGCACTGGAACTGGATGAGCTTTAAGGTCCTCTCCTACCCAAACCATTCTATGCTTCTCTACCTAATGCACTGCAACCCACACTGTCACTGTGGTCAGCTCTCTGTTATCCTTCCATTTCTCTGCCAACCTAAACACCAGGCTGCATTCCAAACAGAACATGCAGCTGTGATTCCCACTGCCTCCACCAAAGGAAAAAACCCAACCCATCCCCTGCTTGTATTAATAAACTACTTAATTAGGATATAAAACCAAGCAATGATGATAAATTTCAAGCTAATTAATATTTGAAGGCTTCTTTGGCTTCAACTCATTAAATGATCACATTTGGCCCACTTCTTATCTGCTTAATTTAATCAGTGGATGGGGAGGGAGAGGAACAAATGTGTGGGTATGCTCCTCTGTGCTAGCAGGGATTGTTCTAGAGGCTGCTTACAAAAATCAGTATTAAACCAATTTGGCAACAAAGTGTTCTGAACAAGAGGCTTCAGGAACCAAGGTTGGAAAACAGCAATAAAGAGCAAGAAAATCCATTCCAAAAATCAAGCAAAAAACCCCAACCCCCAAAAGAGATGATAGGGAATGTCTACAATTTGCTCTCTGCTTAATAATTAATCAATTCAATGATTTTCATTTGCTGGCTAGTAATTAATCTGTTCCATCATTAGCCTGCAAGCAACTCATATGCAGTGTTGAAAACCTAAATCACACAGAAGCACAGAATCACAGAATCACAGATCTTAAGGGTTGGAAGGGACCTCAGAAGAGCCTCCAGTCCAACCCCTCTGCAGGAGCACTCAGGGCAGGGCACACAGGGACACAGCCAGGAGGGGCTTGGAATGGCTCCAAAGGAGGAGATTCCACAGCCCCTCTGGGCAGCCTGCTCCAGACTCCAGCATCCTCACAAGGAAAAAGTTCTCCCTCCTGTTCCCTGGCACCTCCTCTGCTCCAGCTTGCCCCCAGTGCCCCTTGTGCTGCCCTTGGCCAGCCCTGAGCAGAGCCTGGCTCCAGCCCTGCACACCTTTAGCACAGACTGAGGGCAGCCCTCAGGCTCCTCTGCTCCAAGCAGCCTCAGCTCCCTCAGCCTGTGCTCACAGGAGATGCTCACTGCCTGCAGCAGCTTTGGGGTCTGGGTTGGACTCTCTCCAGCAGTTCCCTGAGCTCCTTCTTGAACTGAGAGGGCCAGAGCTGGACACAACACTGCAGATGCAGCCTCAGCAGGGCAGAGCTGAGGGGCAGGAGAACCTCTCTCAACACGACTCAGTTTTGTCTTTCTGTGGCACATGAAGTTTGTTCTATTACAGCCCAACTAAAGAAATTCTTCTTTTCACCTGAGAAGAATACAGCAAAGAAGATTCCACAGCAGAGACTCTGCTATAGCTGAGAAGAAAAACTCAGCCTGGAGGCAAGAAACACTCAAACCCACAAAGAGAGCTTGGAGTGCCAGGATGAGAGGGAGTGGATTGGAGCTGGAGGAGGGCAGATTGAGACTGGAGATTACAAAGAAGTTCTTTGCAGTGAGGGTGGTGAGGCACTGGCACAGGCTGCCCAGGGAGGTTGTGGATGTCTCCTTCCTGAAGGTGCTCAAGGCCAGGCTGGACAAGGTCTTGAGCAACCAAGTCAAGCTGAGAGGTGTCCCTGCCCAGGGCAGGGAGCTAGGAGCAGATATCACCAAGGTCCTTCCCAAACTGAGCCAAGCTGTGGTAGTTCAATGCATCTCCAACCTCAGCTCTCTAAGCTGAAGGGTAAGTGGAGGCTAAGCCTTCAGCACCAGAATCACCAAACCTTTATAAGGACATTGCTATGGCAGAGCTGCTTTCCAGAGCAGGATTTTGCCACTTTCTCTCATCCCCAGGTGGATCAAGATCTTACATAAATGTACTGTGTAATTCCAGTGTAAGGACTGCAAATTTCCTTCCAAGCACTTGACACTTCTCTGCATTAAATGATAGGAGGAAAACTGTGCCAAAAGGGGAGGAAAAAAAACGACTTGGCTGTGGTATCTACTGGCAAAGGCCTTGCCTTGATGCCTTGCCAAGACATGAGCTGATACAACAGCCATTAATATTCTGTGGCTGAAAGGCTGCCAAGGCAAAGGGACAATCAATGCCTCTGATCTGACCTTTGGGAACTACAAAGTCCCACTGAATTCCCAAGATTTGGGAACCTAGCAAAAGCTTGCTCTGTAAATGACTCCAAGGCTTGGATTCAAACAAGACAAATCATAATGAAGGGATGCCCAAAAAATTCCCTCTCTCAGAATCTTCTACAGTCTCAGCTTCTGGGGACAGTGCTTCCACTTCTGTCTTAGTCCAGGCCTTGTGTAGTGCTGGGGTTGGGTTTTCAATGCTGGTGTGCTGCTGGTCGCAGAATGGGAAGGGTTGGAAGGGACCTCAAGAGGTCCTCCAGGACAGGCAGGATCCTGTCTGCTTTGCCAGGATCACCCAGGACAGGGCACACAGGAACACATCCAGGTGTGGATGGGGAAGGGGGAGGAGGAAGAGGAAAGGGGAAGGGAAAGGTGGAAGGGGAAGGGGGAGGAGGAAGTGGAACGGGAAGGGAAAGGGGAAAAGGAAAAGGGAAAGGGGAAAGGGGAAAGGGGGAAGAGGGAAGAGGGAAGAGGGAAGAGGGAAGAGGGAAGAGGGAAGGGGAAAGAGAAAAGAGGAAGGGGAAAGAGGGAAGAGAGAAGGAGAAAGGGAAAGGGGGAAGGGGAAGGGAAAGGAGGAGAGGAAAGAGAAGAGGAAATGGGAAGGGGGAAGGGGAGAAGGGATGGGGGGAAGGGGTGAGGGAGAGGAAGGGGAAGGGAAAGGGCAAGGGGGAAGGGGAAGGACCTATAGATGCATGAAACACATAAACAGTCCCTTCCAATTCTTTCAGCCTGTTCCTGGGCTGAAGGTTTGGCAGTTTTACTACATGCTATTTAAAATATTCCCCCTTCTTTGTCTCCTCTGCTGTGCCAAACACCCTGGGAAGAGCATGGACTGCCCTGGTACTTACATTGGAGAGATGAGCCAGTTCTATCTCCAGGAAAGAGTCAGTGGTTTTGGGCTCAGGCCGGATGGTGACCACAATGATTTTGGAGTTAACGACGGTAAAATTCCTGTAAGGCAGAAGAAAACCAAGGGGGAAACAAAGGCTTGAACTCCCTCTGAGCTGTGATCAGGCTTCTGATAGTTAAAGCAGCATCTCATGGGGAGTTTCTGTGATTCTAGCTGACAAACACTGAGGAAGGAAACAGAGACAAAGCCAAATGTGGCTGCTCAGCCTGGAGAGGAGAAGGCTCCAGGGAGATCTGAGAGCTGCAGTTCAGTCGCTGAAGGACACCTCCAGGCAGGCTGGGGAGGGACTGTTCAGAAGGGCCTGTGGGGACAGGGTGAGAGCAATGGTTTGGAAGTGGAGCAGGGCAGAGTTAGGTTGGACAGCAGGAGGAAGCTCTGCACAGTGAGAGTGGGGAGAGATTGGCACAGGCTGCCCAGGGATGTGTCTGAGGTCCCATCCTTGCAGACATTCAAGCTCAGCCTTGCTGTGTCTCTGTGCAGCCTGCTCTAGAGGGAGGTGTCCCTGCTGCCTGCAGGGGGTTGGCCAAGATGAGCTCTGAGGATCCCTTCCAACCCAGTGCAATCTGTGAATCTAACTGTGCCAAGGCTGGAGAAAAGAAAGCTTTGAGGAGACCTTGGAGTGGCCTTCCAGGATCTGAAGGGGGCTACAGGAGGGCTGGGGAGGGACTACTGAAAAGGTCTGGTAGTGACAGGATGAGGAGGTTTAAACTGGCAGAGGGAAGACTGACACTGGATGTTAGGAAGAAGTGAGGGTGGTGAGACACAGGCACAGGTTGCCCAGGGAGGCTGTGGAGCACAAAATCACTGAATGTGATTGAAGATTCTGTGCTTCTGTGCTCCACAACCTCCTTGGAGGTGTTCAGGAGCAGGGTGAATGAGGCCTTGAGCAACCTGCTCTCGTGGGAGGTGACCCTGCCTATGGCAGGGAGTTGGAACTGGCTGAGCTTTGAGGTCCCTTCCATTCTAAACCATTCCATGATTCCGCCCCTCAGCACCACAGCTCTCAAACCCCTCCAGGCACAGGCATTCAACCACCTCCCTGGGCAACCTGTGCCAGGCTTGCAGAACCCTTTCAGTGAAAAAGTTGCTTCTTAATGTCCAACCTAAACCTCCCCTGGTGCAAGCTGAGGCCTTTTGCTCTCATCCTCTACGTGCAGTGCTGCTTCCAACACCTTTTGCTGTCCAGAGAGAAGCCAACAGAGAACCTCACAGGAGGAGGCACTCAGAGGTAGGAGTCCTCAAAGCAGGAGGCAGACAGTTTAGCTGTAATTACCCCAGACAGCACAAATATCATTTTGTTGTCACTTTTTAATTGCCTTTTTTGTTTTGCCCTCTAGGGAAGTGGCATTTAGGAGAAGATTGCCATTTTGATGGATCACTGAAACAGGAATTGCCATGGCTACAGTAACAGGAGCTGAACTCAGCAGGCACTTGTCTCATCACCAAATGAAATGGAATTACTCTGCTGGGGCAAGGTAAGAATCCCAGCCCAGCTGCACTCAGCCCAATCATGTCCTGCAAACACAATGGAAGTGGGGGTCTGTTTTGTTCAGTTCCCAGGTTTTTTCCCTTCCATTGCACTTTGAGGGCTCTCACACTGCTGAGCAAACAGCTCTCTGACTAACATTTCCTCCTTAGCAAAGCTGCTGTGTCTCCTGTAGAAGGAGAGTAACAACAGTCCCTTACTGCACATGCAGGAGCTGAGGATCAGCAGAACCACAGAGGGCTGAAAGGGACCTCCAGAGATCATCCAGTCCAACCCCCCTGCCAAAGCAGGATCACACAGGAATGCATCCAGGTGGGTCTTGCAAGTGTCCAGAGGAGGCTCCACAACTCCTCTGGGTAGCCTACTCCAGGTGGATCTGGAAGGTCTCCAGAGAAGGAGATTCTGTAACTTCTCTGGGCAGCCTGCTCCAGGCTTGGCTTCAACACCTCTGGGGACAGCAACTCCACCACCTCCCTGGGCAGCCCATTCCAATGCCAATCACTCTCTCTGACAATAACTTCCTCCTCACATCCAGCCTAGACCTGTCCTGGCACAGCTTGAGGCTGTGTCCCCTTCTTCTGTCCCTGGCTGCCTGGCAGCAGAGCCCAACCCCACCTGGCTGCAGCCTCCCTGCAGGCAGCCAGCAGAAATCGTTGTGATGATGTTGTCAATGTGCAAATGATGTTCACAGAATCCTGGAATGGCTTAGGTCAGAAGGGACCTCAGAGCTCATCTACTCCAACCTCCCTGCCATGGGCAGTGATGCCTCTCAACTAGACTCAGCTGCTCAAGGCCTCATCTAACCTGGTCCTGAGCACCCCTAGGGAGAAGGCAGCCACAACCTCCCCGAGAAACCCATTCCAGAGGCTCACCACCTTCTTGGCTGTCTGCTTTCACCCTGACATGTAGCCTATTTATGAACACAGAGAAGTCAATCCAGATTGTATTTGTGCCATTTCTTACCTCAAAGTGGGCAAAATGAGCTCCAGATTTTTGTATAGCACTGCTCCAAGTACAAACACAGTTGATTCATCCAGTTCTGAAACGAGGAAGGAAGAAAAAGAGTTTTAGACTCCCTTCCTGAAGCCCTCCCTAGCACAAACCCTGCCTACAGCATTTATCTTCCTGCTACAAACTTCATTTTCACCAAACCATCATCGTTTCCCATTACACCCTGGAAGTCTGTCATAAAGATGCAGCACTGTCAGGCATAAATCACAAGATTTAAGCCACTGAAAACCACCTCCTGTAAGAATCCATCTCCGTGTACTGACATCTCTGCTGCTTCATTTACCTTTGTAATTAAGGCTCCTCAAAGGCTGCCTTTAGAGTTTGATGCCCAGCAAAGAACTTCTCTCATGTCAGAGATGAGAGGAAATGGCCTCACATTGCACCAGGGGAGGTTTAGATTGGGTATCAGGAGAAACTTCTTCACTGGTAACAGGGGTACCAAAGGCTGGAACAGGCTCCTCAGGGAGGTGCTTGAACCCTCAGCCCTGGAGGCGCTGAAAGGCCACAGAGATGTGGCCATGGTTGAGCCCCAGCCTGGGGAGAGTTAGAGAATGGTTGGACTGGGGCATCTTAAAAGGCTTTTGCAACCAAAGTGGCTGCATGATCTGCACTGCAGTGCTATTTGGGAAGTGTACTTGAGGCCAGGGCAACTTGCCTTTGGCCCAAGCTGGAATGGCCCAGCCTGCTGGAGTGCAGCAGCTGCAGAGGCTTCAGCAGAGCTTCAAATCACCTCATACCCCCACAGGTCCAATCCTGGGCACAATTACTAAGCCCTGGCTCTTTGGCACAGAAAATGAGAGGATTTCTGTTCCAGGTCTGTCCAAGACACTGAAACTAAGCCCCATCATGTCCCTCTGGGATAGACTCTGCCTCCTTTAGAAGAGGGCTGAGATAACCGCTTCTGCTTCAGGCAGCAGTCCTGGACCCCAGCATTCTGAGCTCCCCTGCTGAAGCTGCACCCAAGGGACAGGCTGCTCTGCTTCTTTACCTGTTGACATCGGGGTGAAGATGTTTTTTGGAATGACAACCCTGTCTTCTGAGTTCCTTGCCCAGTCAACCATCCCCTTCCTTCCTTTCATGGGGAAATTGATGTCGGTTAGCACGGAGGCAGCAGGAAGCTTCTGGATGCTTGCCACTAGTTCAGAGAAAGGAGGAAAACAAATGCAGTGATGGCCCAGCCTTCAGAAGCATCACACTGACCACTGCAGAGCAACAGCAAGGATAGCTGCTAACACATCTGAGGCAAAGCAGGGATTCAGAGGAGGTTATCTGGCCCAGAAAGCGCTTCCCATGCGGTTCAGCTCTGCAGGCCTTGTGTGGCATGGCTCAGCTCTGCTGTCAGCCAGAGTCTGATGCACAGAGATGAGTGAGTGGCTCAGCTCACACCCTGGAATCCACACAGAAGGACAAGCTCCTGGTCTTCAGAGCAGCTTCTCACATGATCAGATGTGACAGTGGAAGGAAGAGGATGCTGCAAATTGCTCTGGGCAAGGCAACAGCCAGAGCCAGGCTGGTGGAGCAGTACCAGAGCTTTGCTCCTCTACATGGGCACAGTTTCAAGGCAGATCCATTAAAGGAGGTACACAATGAAAAGACCTCATTGCTTCCACACCAGAAGGGAGCAATTCCACAGAGCCCCTGATTTCTTTCCCTTGACAGAATCACCCACATTCTGAATTCTTAATCATGTCATTTGTTTTTGTCCACTGAAGAGAAGGGAAAAGGCAAACCAACTCCCTCAGCAGCACCATGATTGTATCTGTAACAGATACAGAAAGCCAGGGGAAAACCAGGTCCTGGATCTAATAATAGGCAGTTTGCAATCTTGTTTACTCATTTTCTCTCTGTTTTCCAGCTCAGCTATCATCTGGAAATCAGTTTTCAGCAGTGCTGGCAAATCTAAGCGTGACTCCATGGCAACACTGTCAGGGTCTAGTAAGACTCCAACTACCCTGAAGGAACAGACAAGGCTGCTAGTGTCTAGGTACACAAACACCACTTCTGGAGCACTACCTCTCCTCTCAATGTGGCCACACTGAGAGACATCCCCTGGGCACTACTCTTCCTGAGGAGGAGGAGGACCAGAAGAGGCCACAAAGAGGATCAGAAGGTTGGAGCCCCTCTCCTATGGGGGCAGGCTGAGAGAGTTAGGGCTGTTCAGTTTGGAGGAGAGAAGACTCCAGGGAGACCTTAGAGCTGCATTTCAGTAGCTGCAGGTGACCTCCAGGAAGGCTGGGGAGTAACTCTTCAGAAGAGGTTGGAGTGAGAGGATGAGTGATAGAAACTGGAGCAGGGAAGAGTGAAGTTGGACATCAGGAGGAAGTTCTGCACAAAAAGGATGGTGAAATATTGGAACAGGCTGAGCAGGGATGTGGCTGAGGTCCCATCCCTGGAGACATTCAAGATCAAGCTTGATGTGTCTGTCCCTGGGCAGCTTGCTCTAGCTGGAGGTGTCCCTGCTGCCTGCAGGGGAGTTGGACAGGATGAGCTGGCACAGGCTCACAGATGTCAGGGGTTGGAAGGGACCCAAATTGCTCATCGAGTCCAACCCCCTGCCAGATCAGGACCACACAATCTAGCTCAGGGCACACAGCAACACATCCAGACAGGCCTGGAAAGGCTCCACACAAGGAGACTCCACAGCCTCTCTGGGCAGCCTGTGCCAGGGCTCTGGGACCCTTCCAGGCAAGAAGCTGCCCCTTGTGTTGAGCTGGAAGCTGCAGCTTCCATCCATTGCTGCTTGTCCTGTCCCAGGGAGCATGAGCAGACCCTGTCCCCCCTCTCCTTGCTCCTGTGTCTAAGCTGGATGTTGTTAGGAAGTTGTTGTCAGAGAGAGTGATTGGCACTGGAATGGGCTGCCCAGGGAGGTGGTGGAGTCTGTGTGGCTGGAGGTGTTGAAGCCAAGCCTGGCTGGGGCACTTAGTGCCATGGTCTGGTTGCTTGGCCAGGGCTGGGTGCTAGGTTGGGCTGGATGATCTTGGAGGCCTCTTCCAACCTGGTTGATTCTGTGATTCTATGAAATGAAGAGGCTAAGAAGATGAACTCTGCAAATGCATCCCTTGTTAACTGAGTCTCAGCTTCCAACTGGCCTGGCCATGTGTCAGATAGCCACAGAAGTGGGGTGGCACTTGAGGGTACTTCAGGCTTTCTACTCTGAAACTACCCCACTGGGCTTTGCAGTGTTAGTTACAACCTCCCCCAGGCTCCAGTGGGCAAAGACATTCCCAGCCCTAAAGGGATGCTCAGGCTTGGGAATGTGCAGGTGGTGTGCGGAGGGAGAAGGCAGGCAATGGATTCTGTCTGCCCATACAACCAATGCTTCTGCACAACACAGTAACAGGCTAAGAACTGAGTTTCATCTATGTTTTTTTTCCCCTTGGCCATGGCTCTTCAAATCCAAAAGAGAATTTTGCTTTCACTTTGCACAGAAATGAAACTAAACCCAGGCTTTTGTTTAGTTTCTCATGATCAAATCCAGCCTGGACAAGACAGCAGTGGAGGCTGTAGTTGCAGAGTGTTTATCTGTGTATCTAAGCTATCAATTTATCTAATTAGCCAGCAGAGCCTTCATATTTCACCCACCTCTGGGGTGACAGGTTCCCTTTAATGGAATAGGAAATCAATGCTGCTCAGTGGAATTCACTCTGCAATATAGGAATAAACCCAACAGTTAAAGAGTGGATAAATGGGGAGAGCCAGGACAGGATCCTCCAGACTGTCTGCTTTAAATGGGGTCATTCATCATGGCACCTAAGCACCCCTCACAACCAAAGATCCCAGAGGACTTGCTCATAGTTAGGTGATGAACAACACAAACCAGAACCATTTGGCTACAGCTTAGGGTAAGGAATCCAAATACATCATCCTCAAGGTCCCTTGCAACCCAAGCTATGAATGTGTTGGTTTCTGCTTGGACTCAGTGATCTTAAAGGTCTTTTTCCAACCTAAATGATTTCATGGCTCTATGCTGCTGTATATTCCCACTCATGGGTCAGTGCAGCCTTTCTTAGAATCACAGAACCATAGAATCAAGCAGGTTGGAAGAGAGCTCCAAGCTCATCCAGCCCAACCTAGCCCCCAGCCCTGGCCAACCAACCAGACAAGCCAAGGAGAGCCAGAGTCACATCCATGGTGCTGTGTGTTTCTGAGTGAGCTTCATGTGCTGTCATTCCTCTTTACTGTCACTCTGCATTCATGCTACTAAGCCTCAGGTCTCCCTTTGCAGCTCTTGCTTTGTCCTGAAGCCCTTCTCAAGGAACAGGAGAAGTCAACATAAAACAAGACAGGACATTGAGACTGGTGGAGGCAAGAGAAGGAGCTGGCTTTGAAGTGTATGAGTGCTAATGTTACAGAGAGGTGAAAGCCATGGTGGTGCTGAGAGGGCAAGGCCACCTCCAACACTGCTTCAGACTGACTGAGCAGTGAAGGTGAAGAAATGAAACCTTTCTTTTCACCCCTAAGGTGACTGCAACATGTGCTTTGCTGGTGATCCCAGCTGATAAGGAGAGAAAAAAAGAGACTGAAGGCAGTGTTAAGGTAGCAAGCTCAGAAGGTGGGAATGATGATGAAGCTGTCATCAAAGAAAAGGAGAAACAAGACAAGCTGAGAGGGATCATTTCTGTGTGCATTTATCAGGGCTACTGATGATCACAGACCCACTAAGAACTCTGAGAGAGAGAGAGAGACAGAGAGGAGGTGACAGTAAGGGGGCAAAGAGGCAAGAAAATCAGCAGCAGGATGGATAAAAAGGTTCTCTCAACACGACATTGCTCAGGGAGATGAAGGACAGAGGCAGAAGGAGTGCTTCCCAGAAGCAGGAAAGTGCAGGAAAGGGAAGATGGTTGCTGTCTTACCTCTAAGGAAGTGACAACCAAAGCCTGACACTGAGGAATCTAGAAGGATGTGAGCAGGATCAGACAGGACACTGAGAGGTGCTGCAAGCAGTGAACTCCCTGGCGTGGCTGCGGAAGGTTTGATGTGCAAAGGGCACACAAGGAGGAAACAAACCAAAGCAGGCTCTGGGTAGTAGGCTAGAAACAGGTCACACAATCATGGATAAAGGTTGGAAAAGACCTCCAAGATCACCAAGTCCAACCTTCAACCCAACACTGCTATGCCCACCAAGCTGCATCTCCAGGTGCCATGGCTACACAGCTTCTGAACACCGCCAGGGATGTGACTGCACCACTGCCCTGGGCAGCCTGTTCCCATCCCTGACCACTCTGGCAGCAGATCATTTTTACCTCATCTCCAACCCAAGCCTCCCCGGGCTCCATTTCAGCCATTTCCTTATCACTTGTTCCATGGGAGCAGAGCCCAAACCCCCACCGTGCTGCAGCCTCCTCTCAGGGAGCTCTGTCACAGAACCACAGAGTGTCAGGGGCTGGAAGGCACCTCCAAAGCTCATCCACTCCAACCCCTGCAGGAGCAGCATCACCCAGAGCAGATCACACAGGAACACATCCAGGCAGGGTTTGAATATCTCCAGAGAGGGAGACTCCACAGCCCCCTGGGCAGCCTGTGCCAGGCTCTGCCACCCTCACAGGGAGAAAATTCCTCCTCATGTTTAAATGAATCTTCCTCTGCCTCAGCTTCCCCCCAGTGCCCCTTGTGCTGTCTCTGGGCACCACCCAGCAGAGCCTGGCTCCAGCCTCCTGCCACTCACTGCACACATTGATACCCACTGCTGAGGTCACCTCTCAGTCTCCTCTCCCAGCAGCACAGCTCCAGCCCCCTCAGGCTCTGCTCCCAACAGAGCTGTTCCCTTCCCTTCAGCAGCTTTGTGGCTCTGGGCTGGACTCTCTGCAGCAGTTCTGTGTCCCTCTGGAACTGGGGGACCCAGAACTGGACTCAGCACTGCAGATGTGGCCTCAGCAGGGCAGAGCAGAGGGGCAGGAGAACCTCTCTCGACCTACTCACCCCAGCCCTACTGCTGCACCCCAGAGAGAGCAAGGAGGTCTCCCCTCACAGAAGGGCAGGGATCGGAAGAGACCTCTGAAGATGATGGAGTGCAACCAGGAGCAGCTGAAGCAGACAGCCCCAGGAGGGCTGCTGGGCAGCAGGCTGAAGAGGAGCCAGCAGGTGCCCATGGCTCTTGCTTCTCCCCAGAAGCCAGCAGCTGCCTAGCAGCTGCTGCCAGGTCTGCATGGGCAATGCCTCCAGGCAGGGCTGGGCATGGGCATTCAGATGATCTGAAAGAGCTTTGAGCAGCACAGGTCTCCTGTGCTCCATCTTCACATTCAAGCCATGATACCAACCTCCCTCAGAGGAATCCCTAACTAGGGCTCTGTTTTGTGGGAAGGTGTCTAACTCATCTGGAATGTTCTCCAGGGAGGAGATAAAGTGGATTAAGACCTGCTTAAGGGCTGGTCTCAGGCTGTCCTGGGGCACTGTGGAATCTAACTGCCAGGCTAATGCACACATGCTTTATTTAGCTTGTTTGCATCGTGCACAGCACCACACACACTCAGGACTTCAGTGGGACACACAGACACTCTCCAGCACCAGTAGCAGGCTCTACTAATTGGAGTAAGTTTGATTTACTCACTCGCGTCGTGGGAATCTAAATTAACTCTCATAACTCAGGAGAAATATCTCATAGAGTCATTATGGTCACTCCAATAAAACAACTGCACCACGAGGAGAGGCTTTAAAAAACAGCTAAGTAGAAAATGGAGGCTATAAAGCACGAGAGGGCTGGATTATTATGGGCTGTTGTAACGCAGTCACATGAATCACGATGGCACCGGGACCTTGTGCTCGGCTCCTGTCACCCAGCTCGTGTCAGCCCATCCACAGCACCCCCCCTGCTTCTGCCCTCCCACTCCCCCCCCAAACAAGAAGCTTTCCATGTTTATCAAAGTTGTGGGAGGAGGAATCAGAAAGTTCCAAGCAGCTGAGAAAGGAATGGAACCAACAGCAGCCTAAGTCATAGAATGGGTTAGCTTGGAAGGGACCTCAGAGCTCAGCGAGTTCCGACCCCCTGCCATAGGCAGGGACACCTCCCCCTGCAACAGGTCACTCAAGGCCTCACCCAACCTGCTCCTGAACACCTCCAGGGAGGTTGTGGAGCACAGAAGCTCAGAGATCTTGTGCTGAGCTGGAACCTGCTGTGCTGCAGCTTCCATCCATTGCTGCTTGTCCTGTCCCAGGGAGCAGTGAGCAGAGCCTGTCCCCCCTTCCTGACCCCCAGCCCTCAGAGATTTATAGACATTGATTCAATCCCCTCTCAGTCTTCTCCAGACTAAGCAGCCCCAGGTCCCTCAGCCCCTCCTCACCAGGCAGTGCTCCAGTCCCCTCATCATCCTCACAGCTCTCCCTTGGACTCTCTCCAGCAGACCCCTGTCCCTCTTAAACCGGGGAGCCCAAAACTGAATGCTGTATGATGCCTGCATCATCAAAGGCCATCATGCCTAAATCCATGAGGGTGGTGGAGCACTGCAGCAGGTTGCCCATGGAGGTAGCTGAGGATATATTTAAGATGAGGCTGGACAGGGCTCTGGGCACCCTGATCTAGTGGAGGATGTCCTTGCTGACTGCAGTGAGCTGGACTGGATGAGCTTTGGAGGTCCCTTCCAACCCAATCCCTTCAATGACTCTCTGGTTCTGTGGTTCTATGATTCTATATCCTCCTCTAGCAATGCAGATGCACTCCTGTGTGCCCTGAGCTAGACTGTGTGGCCCTGCTCTGGCAGGGGGGTTGGACTGGCTCATCTCTTTGGGTCCCTTTCAACTCCTCACATGCTGTGAGCTGTGATCTGAAAGCTTCCTGGTAGTGATTCTGTGATGCTACTGCCAGGTCAGGTTGATCCCAATCACTGGCACAGTCAAACCCAGGAGGCAGCCAGGGAACAAAGAAAAGCATTTCCTGCCTTCCAATAACACCTGACCACTTTTCTAAGCCCCAGCCACGGTGGCTTTGCTAGCACAGGTCACTCCCTGGAGCACCTGACAATCAAGTGTTATTTTTACATCATCCTTTTCCCATACCCTGCCCAAATTACAGCACTGCCACCCAGCAAAGAGTCTTTTACAGGCTGCTGGCAAGAAAATTGCCTTCTTCCCCCCCTCCAACTCCTTTTCTTCTTTTCCTCAACTCTGTTCTGTGCAGTTTGCACAGGGCTGTTATTTTGATGGAACATTTCTGATGTACTAAATGGTTGTGCTGTCCCCAATCCCCAAACATCTAAATGGTGCTTTATTGGAAACCAAACTAACTGCACTCCAGTGGCAAATGTTCATAACAAAAGCTCTACAGCAAACTCTCCAAACTGAGCAGAAGAGGCACAAAGTCACAGGTCACTCAGAGGATCCTGTTATTGGGTAATATTTCAAAGCAGCATGACAGAATGCTTTGGGGTGGAAAAGATCTCTGAGATCTTTGAGCCCAAGCACAAAGCAGTAACTTCTTGCAGAAGCACAAATGCAGACAAGCAGAGAATCAAAGGATCATGGAATTGCTCAGGGTGGAAGGGACCTCAGAGATCATCCACTCCAACCTCCCTTCCACGGGCAGGGACACCTCTCAGCTAGACTCTGATGCTCCAGGCCTCATCCAGTCTGGCCTTGAACACCCCCAGGCAGGAGGCAGCCACAGCCTCCCTGGAAAGCCTGTGCCAGGCTCTCACCACCCTCACACTCAACAACTTCTGCCTCAGCCCCACTCTCCCCCTGCTCTGCCTCAGCTCCAAACCATTGCCCTTGGCCTGGCTCAGAGCCCCTCAGCACAAGTCCCTCTGCAGCCTTCCTGCAGGATCCCTTCAGGCACTGCAGGCAGCTCTGAGGTGCCCCTGGAGCCTTCTCCTCTGCAGGCTGCACCCCCCCAGCTCCCTCAGCCTGTGCTCACAGCAGAGCTGCTCCAGCCCTAGCAGCATCTTTGTGCCTCCTCTGGCCTCACTCCAGCAGCTCTGTGCCCTCCTCCTGCTGCTGGGGCCAGCAGAGCTGGAGACAGGATTCAAGGTGGGGGCTCAGCAGAGCAAAGCTGCAGTCCTCTCTCTTGCCCTGCTGCCCACACTCCTCTAGAATCCTAAAATGCTTTGAGTTGGAAAGAACCTCAAGGACCATCTAGTTTCAGCCCCCCTGACATGGACACCTCCCACCAGCCCAGGCTGCTCAAGGCCTCATCCAACCTGGCCTTGAACACCTCCAGGGAGGCAGCAGACACAGCCTCCCTGGGCAACCTGTGCCAGTGTCTGCCCACCCTCACTGCAAAGAATTCCTTCCTCATCTCCAGCCACAGTCTGGCCCTATTTGATACCAGCTGTGGCTACCAATGCAATCTTGCTGATGTGAGCATTTAGGTCCTGCAGTCACCCTGTGTTTAGTGCAAAGGCACAGCTGAATGGCAGTGAAGCACTTGCAAAAGGTGCTCAGTGCCATCTTTCAGCAAATGAGACCTGCAGTGCATGTGCTGAGACAACAAACTGGCTGCATCCCTTGGAGCAAGGAATTAATTGGGCATGGAAGAAACTTTTTTGTGCCCAGACTCACACCACATGTCCCATAAAGATGACAAATGGAACTGATGAGAACACAGCATCAGAAACAGAAGTAGTAAAATCACTTCAGTCAAACAATTAAACACATTCATAGGAATAAGCAGATTTGATTATGAAACACTCCTGAAAGACCTGGGTGTACTGGTGGGGCAGAAGCTGGGCAGGAGCCAGCAATGGGCACTGGCAGCCCAGAAGGCTGAGGACAGTGGTTTGGAGCTGGAGCAGGGCAGAGCCAGTTTGGACAGCAGGAGGAAGCTCTGCACAATGAAATGCTGGAACAGGCTGCCTAGGGATGTGGTTGAGGTCCTGTCCCTGGAAACATTCAAAGTCAGCCCTGCTGTGTCTGTGGGCAGCCTGCTCTAGCTGGAGGTGCCCCTGCTGCCTGCAGAGGAGATGGACAAGATGAGCTTTGAGGGTCCCTTCTAACCCAATGCTGTCTGTGCCTCTGCAGAGAAAGTGACTCCACAGCCCCCCTGGGCAGCCTGCTGCAGGCAGTTATTTGCCTGCCTATCTTCCAAGCTCTGAAAGAAAGCTGCTTAGAAGTGCATGCCTGGAGTGCAGTGAGAGAACACCAGACAGTCACAGAATCAAGCAGGCTGGAAGAGAGCTCCAAGCTCAGCCAGCACAACCTAGCACCCAGCCCTGCCCAACCAACCAGACCATGGCACTAAGTGCCCCAGCCAGGCTTGGCTGCAACACCTCCAGCCACACAGACTCCACCACCTCCCTGGGCAGCCCATTCCAGTGCCAATCACTCTCTCTGAAAACAACTTCCCCCTAACATCCAGCCTAGACCTGCCCTGGCACAGCTTCAGGCTGTGTCCCCTTGTTCTGGTTGCCTGGCAGCAGAGCCCAACCCCAGCTGGCTACAGCCTCCCTTCAGGGAACTGCAGACAGCAATGGGCTCTGCCCTGAGCCTCCTCTTCTCCTTCTGAGGGAGTCAGCAAACTCCCTCATCTTGTCACATCAGGTGATGAAGGGAATCAGCAGCAGCAGTGCAAGCTGCTCTGAGCTCTGCTGGGGAATGCCATCCCCAGGCAGCTAACCCCTGCCATGTCTGAGTGCCCCAGCCTGTTGAGGTGCAGCCTCTACCATTCCACCTTGGGAGGGCTTTTGGCTTCCTCTCACTCTGAAGATGATTTCTAAGTACAACCCTGAATGCAGTCCCAAAGCAGCAGCAGCAGCAGAAGTGTTCACCCAGAAATACACCCACCAGCTCTAAGTTCCATTTGGCCAAGTGCAACAGCAGTCCCCTGGCAGGAACTCAGTTCCCTGTGAGCACTGCTGCCTGGGAATGGAGGCCATTACTTCTCATTGCAGTTTGCAGAGCTAAATGAGCATTAAAAACATTCATTCTGTGCTTCTGCACTGAACAATCTGAGATACCTAATGGCAAAGTGAGGCATTGCCTTTAATCTTTATGAACATATTGTACCCTCTTGAGGTAAAAATGAGAAAGGAGGGGATGAGCTTGCTGTGGTTCTGAGAAATAGCTCCCTCAGCAACAGGAGGAGCCCTGCCTGTGAGGATTCAGCAGCTTCCCAGCCTGCCAGTCCCTGAAGATCCCATTGCCCTGATGTCTGTCCCAGTTTCTTCCCCTCCTCAGCCTCTCCTCAACCCTCTGCTTTATGGGAGATGAAATTCTGGTGCCAATATGGGGAGGAAATACTTCACCAAGGAGCACAATTCATACCCATGTGAATGGCTTTGCAAGGAGTTACCTCTGAGGTCAGCTCACATTCCTGACTTGGGGGTCTCAGCTGGGGCCAAAGTGCCCAGCAGCCAGCACTGCTCACTGGCAGCCCAGAGGCAGCTGTGTGCTGGCTGCAGCCAGAGCAGGGAGGGCAGCAGCACAGGGAGGGGATTCTGCCCCTCCAATCTGCTCACACCTCACCTGCAGCACTGCCTCCAGCTCTGGGGAACACAGCATAAGAAGGATCTGGAGCTGCTGGACAGTATCCAGAGGAGGCCATGAAGATGATTAGAGGCCTGGATAACCTCCCCTGTGGGGACAGGCTGGGAGAGTTGACACTGTTCAGCCTGGAGAAGAGAAGGCTCTGGGAAGACCTTAAAGAAGCCTTCAGTACCTGAAAAGGGCCTACAAGAGTGCCAGGAAGGGACTTTCTACAAGGACTGCAGAGATAGGATGAGGGGCAAAGGAGAGGAGCTGCAAGAGGAGAGATTATGACTGGAAATGAGGAAGAAACTCTTTGCAGTGAGGGTGGTGAGACACTGGCACAGGTTGCCCAGGGAGGCTGTGTCTGCTGCCTCCCTGGAGGTGTTCAAAACCAGGCTGGATGAGGCCTTGAGCAAGCTGTGCTGGTGGAGGTGTCCCTGCCCATGCAGGGGGGATGGAACTGGCTGAGCTTTAAGGTCCCTTCCAACCTAAACCCTTCTGTGAGTCCATGAAAGCAATCTCTCCATGCTGCTGTGCCAGAGGAGCAGAGCCCAGGGTTCCAGGAGGAGATCCTACACTCACACACTGCTTCCCCAGAGGTGCACTCCAAATCTGCCTCCTGTCAATGTATTTGCTCAATGAGCAGCCTGAACTAGCATGAAGCCATGAGGTTTGCCAGCCACATGTGTACC
Source organism: Pogoniulus pusillus (assembly GCF_015220805.1). Taxonomy (NCBI): domain Eukaryota; kingdom Metazoa; phylum Chordata; class Aves; order Piciformes; family Lybiidae; genus Pogoniulus; species Pogoniulus pusillus. The sequence goes on along the minus strand of NC_087288.1, from coordinate 1,364,410 downwards.
AAGCACTGCACAGAACTGACACTGCTAACTATTGCCTCATCTAATTGCTCTAAGAGCAGAAGACCTTTTAAGTCAGAAAACAAATTCCACAACATAAAAGCCATTAGAGGAGAGCATAAACTTTGCACCACAGACTATATGAGAAGTCATTCATGTAATGAGATCAAATCTCTGTTCTACAAGGCCATTTCCAGAGCTATAACCTTAAAAGCCATGCAGAGGAATGCTGCCTGCAGCTCATTCCATGCCTCCACATTCAGTGTCACAGACTGCATCAGCTTGGAAGGAATCCTCACAGCTCATCTTGTCCAACCCTCCTGCAGGCAGCAAGGACACCTCCAGCTAGAGCAGGCTGTCCCAGGGCCACATCAAGGCTGATCTTGAATGTCTGCAGGGATGTGAGCAGGAAGTTGTTGGCAGAGAGAGTGATTGGCATTGGAATGGGCTGCCCAGGGAGGTGGTGGAGTGGCCGTGGCTGGAGGTGTTGAAGCCAAGCCTGGCTGGGGCACTCAGTGCCATGGTCTGGTTGGTTGGGCAGGGCTGGGTGCTGGATTGGGCTGGGTGAGCTTGGAGCTCTCTTCCAGCCTGCTTGATTCTGTGATTCTAATACACTCACTTGACTCTGACAGATTTTATTCAGGGCAACAATGCAGCCCTTCTAATTAACTAACCCAAGGCACTAACTGCCTCACCCAGAGAGCATGAACAGGATCCACAATTTAAAAGACCTAAAAATCCTACCTAGATGAAGGAACCCACAGCAACAGAGAGAAGCTTGGCCTGCTCATTTCCTAGGGTTCCCAAATCCCAGCAAGTGTTTCACAGGCTCACAGGATGTCAGGGGTTGGAAGGGACCCAAGAGCAGGACCACACAATCTAGCACAGATCACAGAGGAACACATCCAGACAGCCCTGGAAAGGCTCCACACAAGGAGGCTCCATAACCTCTCTGGGCAGTCTGTGCCAGGGCTCTGGGACCCTTCCAGGCAAGAAGTTCCCCTTGTGTTGAGCTGGAACCTGCTGTGCTGCAGCTTCCATCCATTGCTGCTTGTTTGATTCACTGCATCTCACAGCTGGGGTGGTGCACCTGCTGTGAAGTCCTTTGGCCACTAACACTGCTACACTTCTCTACCTAAAACTGGCAAATGGTAAAGTATACTCCACAGGACAAGAGGAGATGGCCTGAAATTGTGCCAGGGAGGGTTAGGTTGGAGAGGAGGAAAAATTTCTTTGTCGGGGATTGGCACAGGCTGCCCAGGCAGGTGGTGAGTCCCCATCCCTGGAGGGGCTCAAAGGTTGTGTGGCCATGAAACTTGGGGACATGGTTTAGTGACTGTGGTGGGGTTGGGTTGAAGGTTGGACTGGATGATTTCAGAGGTCTTCTCCAACCAAAACTCATCTATGATTTGATTTAACCTTTGGGTACAAGTTTCATAGACACAGCAGATCCAAGGTGGGAACAAGAAAACACAGGGAAGCAGAACACCATGGCCACTGCTTTTCAGATGTCCTTCACAGCATCACAGATGTCAGGGGCTGGAAGGCACCTCCAAAGCTCATCCAGACCAACCCCTGCCAGAGCAGCATCACCCAGAGCAGCTCACACAGGAACACATCCAGGCAGGGTTTGAATATCTCCAGAGAGGGAGACTCCACAGCCCCCTGGGCAGCCTGTGCCAGGCTCTGCCACCCTCACAGGGAGAAAATTCCTCCTCATGTTTAAATGAATCTTCCTCTGCCTCAGCTTCCCCCCAGTGCCCCTTGTGCTGGCATCAGGCATCAGCCAGCAGGGCCTGGCTTCCCTATGGTACCCCAGCCTGGCTCCCCTGTGGCATCCCAGCCTGGCTGTGAAAGCACAAATCAGACTTTGCTCTCTGCCAACATTTGCAAAGCTTCTCTCAGCAGCTTGGTATGAAGCCTTAGATGAAAAACCTTATGTTAATTCCTGCACTGGATGATATTACTCAGCAGAGCAGCAGTGTCACAGCAGCCATTTTTAAGCAGAGAGATAACAGACTGTTAGTGAGAAGCTGATTTATGCATGGGAGCCTGGCTTACACCTCTTCAATTTCTCCTCTAATATCATAGCCAGCTGCATTCACCACACAGATGTCTACAGGCCTTAACTTTGTTGCTCTCAAGACCTTGGCCTGATACTCACTCAGAATTCAGTGCTGCTGCTGTAGAGTTGAGTTAAGAATCTGTGTTTTTCTTCCTGGGAGCAGGACTAAACCAGAGATGTCAGCCTGGTTTATTTTCTTCCTTCACTTCTCAGCTGTGTACATCCAGTCCCCTTTCACAATCTGTTCTCAAGGATCTCTTCTAATCAGTCCAGCTCTCAATCTGCTCTTTCATTAATTATTTTTTTATCATGCAGCTCTGAACCTCTCAATGTTCCCAAGTCTTATTTACTCACACAGTAGCACTCCTGATTACTTCAGATGATATCAATCAATCAGACCTAAGCCTGTCAGCTAAAGCAATGGGAGCTGCTTGGTGAGTAAATAGAGCTTGGGAACACAGACAGGGGCAGAGATGTTGTTATAGGCTCTAGAAGCAATTCCAGAAGCCAATCTTTGGATGCCTAAAATCATAGAATGGATTAGGTTGGAAGGGACCTCAAAGCCTCATCCAACCTGGTCCTGAATACCTCCAGGGAGGTTGTGGAGCACAGAAGCACCCAATGTGATCGATCACATTGGGTGCTTCTGTGCTCCACAACCTCCCTGGGCAACCTGTGCCAGTGTCTCACCACCCTCACTGCAAAGAACCCTTTGCTAACATCCAGTTTGAGTCTCCCCTCTGCCAGTTTAAACCCATTCCTCCTTGTCCTGTCATTACCAAATGCTGTCCTGGGGCCAGGATTTTTCTCTTGACTATAAGAAGGCAAAGGCTGATTTTTGGCTTAGTGGTGGAGTTGTGGACTCAAGGTGAGTGGTTGGGACTTGATCAGAAAGTGACCGAACGTTAAGGGTTGGAGGGGACTAGAAAGATTGAGCCAACCTCTGCTGCCAGTGCAGGGTCACCCAGGGCAGAGCACACAGAACACACCCAGGAGAGTTTGCAAAGTCTCCAGAGCAGGAGACTCCACAACCTCTCTGGGCAGCCTGCTCCAAGGCTCTGGCACCCTTACAGTAAAGAAGCTTCTCCTCATGTTGAGGTGAAGCCTCCTGGGTTCCAGTTTGTATCCACTGCCCTGGAGTCTCCTTCTCTGGAGCCTTTCAAGGCCTGTCTGGGTGTGTTCCTCTGTGACCTGTGCTAGATTGTGTAGTTCTGCTCTGACAGAGGGGTTGGACTCAATGATCTCCTTGGGTGCCTTCCAACTCCTAGCATCCCATGAGCCTGTGACCTTCCCCTCATCACCCACCCTTCAGATCCCAGTAAAGATCATCTAGCCCTAAAATCAAAGCCCCACCAGTGGCTTTGCTCTTTAGCTTCTGCCAGTTCCAAATCACATCCCTGCCAACAGCCTTCACTTCCACACCATTTGCTGTTCTCATCAATGTCTTCCAAGAGCTCTAAGGTTGATTTTTGACTAAGGAGTCTCCTTTGACCACCTTTGGGCTGCTGATTTTCCAGGAGTTTGACAGCAGAGGAAGAATTGTCCTTTAATACAGGATCTTAACCTGCCATAGAGAAATGGATTTCCTAATACAGCCATAGAATTGTTTTGGTTGGAAAAGGCCTCCAAGCTCATCACGTCCAAACGATGGCTGCTCCCTCTTTCCAGTCCTTTAAAGATACTTAGGCTTGGGGCACTTCACTCTCTGAGCCTAGAACTGGTGCTTTCCTTAGCTAAGAGATGAGTATTTCTGGATGGCAGCTCAGCCACTTTTTTGCACTTCAGAACTCTTCAGCAGTTTACTGGGAGAAGATTCCCAAATCAGTCAAAGCCCTGAGGTGGATCTGCTTAAGCTTTTAGATGCCAAGTAAAAGACAAAGGCCAGAAGGCTGTTAAAAGCCAAGAGTCACTCTTTGATCTAAAATCAGGGAATGGAGAACTGAAAGCAAGGAGTTAGCACAGGCTGATAAGATGCTGCAACAGCTTCTCTCCCACTGCATGTTGTGTCCTTGCAGGTGGGTCTGTGCTTGCAGCTAACTCCAGGAGATTGAGTGGTATCAGAATCTCCTCTTTTGAGTGGTAGCAAAATCTCCTTTTTTCACACTCACTTTCTCCTCTGCCTGCTCAGCTGGTCCTGAGGAGGTGGAGGAGGAGGAACAAGAAGAGAAGGTGCAGGATGAGGAAAGAGGCTTCCACCTCCCATCAGAGGCTTTCATTTCACCTAATCATGTCTTAAAGGACTCTAAGACAGGACTGACAGCACACAGCTAAAACAAATACCATCTGTCCCTGCCACGTGTCAGCAAGTTGTTGCTTTTGCATGTGTGAAGGTTTTATCTCCTTGAGGAAAGAGCTAAGAGAAGATGTGCCTCCTTCTACTGGAAATGGATCTGATTTGACCCCACAGTGGATCTCTCACATTTGGATCCAGGCTCTGATGATCTGTTGAGAAGCAGCAAAAACCTGGGAGTTGAAAGCAACCACATCAAGCATCCTAGCTTGTTCCAAACCTGTAACAACCTGGCTGCCTGTAGCCTACCATACAGCTAAGGTAGCTTCCACTGCTCCCCATGTGCCATAACCTGAGAATGGGTAATGAAAGGCTGCCACAGGATGGCTGTTGTGTAGCAACTAAATCACAGAACCACAGAATCAGCCAGGTAGGAAGAGAGCTCCAAGCTCAGCCAGCACAACCTAGCACCCAGCCCGGCCCAACCAACCAGACCATAGCTCTAAGTGCCCCAGCCAGGCTTGGCTTCAACACCTCCAGGCACAGAGACTCCACCACCTCCCTGGGCAGCCCATTCCAATGCCAATCACTCTCTCTGACAACAACTTCCTAACAACATCCAGCCTAGACCTGCCCTGGCACAGCTTCAGGCTGTGTCCCCTTCTTCTGGTGCTGCTTGCCTGGCAGCAGAGCCCAACCCCACCTGGCTACAGCCTCCCTGCAGGCAGCTGCAGGCAGCAATGAGCTCTGCCCTGAGCCTCCTCTGCTGCAGGCTGCACACCCCCAGCTCCCTCAGCCTCTCCTCACAGGGCTGTGCTCCAGGCCCCTCCCCAGCCTTGCTGCCCTTCTCCAAACACCTTCCTGCACCTCAACATCTCTCTGCAATGGAGGAGCCCAGAACTGGACACAGCACTCCAGGGGTGGCCTGAGCAGTGCTGAGCACAGGAGAGAAGAACAACCTCCCTAATAGGCCACAGTTGCTTACTTCTGTGTCTTGAAAAGAAGAAGATCAAATTCCACTTGTGCCAGTCTCTCACCACCCTCACTGTAAAGAACTTTGACCACATTCTGTGCTCCACAACCTCCCTGGGTAACCTGTGCCAGTGTCTCATCACCCTCAAAGTAAAGAACCACTTCTTAATCTCCATTCTCAATCTGGATCCAGGTATTAGCAAGGACCTGAATTCAGTTGTTAGCCTGTATGGCAGATGTAACTGCTGGTTAGTTCTGTTTCAAGATGTTGGGACCTCCTTCCTGCACTTGGCTACTTCCTGCATGGCTGAAGAACGTTGTTACAGATTACAAAGAAGCCCTCAGATCCTTTTTCCACTCCTGCTGGTACAGCAGGATTAAGGCTGAGACAAGACAAGGGCAGAGTTCAGCCTCTCAGTTGAGATCAAGACTCGCTAAGCTCCCAGCACGCAGCCAGGCAGACAGGGTTGTGCCAACCCCCCGAGGGCAGCCACACTGAATCACTCCACATACATTCCCTCCTTGTTTGTGTAAAGAAGATATTTCTCCTTGCTGCCAGCAACCCTCAGAGCCCATCTCACCACGTCACCCACGGCACTGACCCTGTCCCCTTCTCTCTTCACACCCGACCGAGCTAAGAGACGGTGAACTCCCACCAATGTGTCAAGGCACAGAGCTAAGGAGTCAGAATAAATCTACAGATTCATTTCACATTTCTCAGCTTCTTTCTCTTCCTTTGATGGGCTACACAGTTAAGAAGAGACCTACTCCTGAGTGCCTAAGAATATCCTCCACGTGGGAAGAGACAGCTAATCAAAGGCAGTGCTGCCGAGCTGCTGCGGCTCTCCAGCCCGGCCGGCGCGCAGCAGGCTGGCTGATTGAATTGGAAAGCTGTTTGCTGCTCCTGTCTGTAGCCATGAATATGGAGAGACACAAATTATTCCAATGCATCTCCTTACAACGTTTTCCAGTGGTGCTCTCCCTCTGTCCCCCCTCCCCACTCTCCAGAGGACAAACAGATCAGAATGCAGTACAAGGCTCCAAGCAGCACGGGCTGTGCTCTTTAAATAAGCTCAGCTTTTGATTCTGTTCTAAAAACTGCCAGGGAAGAAGCATTTCAAGGAAGATGCTGTTCTCTCTCTTGATAAATCTGTGCAGGCTCCAGCATAATGAAGGACTGACAACTGCAAGAAGCTCCAAGTGCTACTACAGGGCAAACAGTAAACAACAGCAACAATACATCACCGCTTAAAAGCTCAAGTTCCTCACGCTGCTTACTAAGAGTTGGTTTCAACACTTTAAGGCTGGCACAGTGCTTAAGTGCTGGGTTCTGTGACATGTCTCCAAGGCAAGGCTCTGCTCACAGGGGCTGCTGTTTACAGTCCTGTCAAGCTGGCTGGGAACTGGAGAACAGTAATAAATGTTTCTCATCGTGCAGAAAGCTTCGATGTCAAGGGGGGGAACTTCTAATGATCTCCCTGCTTTCATCTGCCAACTCATTCTGGGCTGCTCATGTGCTTTAGAGTTGATTCATACATTCCCAGAATGGTTTGGGTTGGAAAGGACCTCGAAGATCATCTACTCAGGTTGCTCAAGGCCTCAACCAACCTGGATTGAGACACCTCCAGGGAGGTTGTGGAGCACAGAATCACCCAACGTGATCAAAGATCACGTTGGGTGATTCTGTGCTCCACAACCTCCCTGGGCAACCTGTGCCAGTGTCTCACCACCCTCCCTGCCAAGAATTTCTTCCTAACCTCCAGTCTCAATCTGCCCTCCTCAAGCTTCCATCCATTCCCTCTCATCCTGTCACTACAAGCCCTTCTAAAAAGCCCCTCCACGGCTTTCATGTAGCCTCCCTCCAGGTGCTGGAAGGGACCTTCTTTCTCCAACTCTCTCAGCCTGTCCCCATAGGGGAGGTTCTTCAGCCCTCTCATCATCTTTGTGACCCCCTTTGGACTCATTCCATCAGTTCCATGTCCCTCTTATGCTAGGAGCACCAGAACTGGAGGCAGTGCTACGAGTGATGTTTCAGCAGAGCAGACTGGAGGGGCAGAATCCCCTCCCTGTGCTGCTGCCCTCCCTGCTCTGGCTGCAGCCAGCACACAGCTGCCTCTGGGCTGCCAGTGAGCAGTGCTGGCTGCTGGGCACTTTGGCACCAACTGACACCCCCAAGGCCTTCTCCTCCAGACTGCTCCTGAGCCAACCTTTGATCAGCCTGTATCTGTGCTTGGGATTGCCCTGACCCAGATGCAGGATCCTGAACTTGGCCCTGTTGAACTCAATGAGGTTGGCTTGGGCACACCTCTGCAGCCTGTTCAAGTCCCTCTGGGTGGATCCCTTCCATCCAGTGTCACCTGGACCACACAGCTTGGTGCCATCTGCTGTAGATGCCTCAATGCACTGACAAAGACATTAAACAGCACTGGTCCCAGTACCAACCCCCGAGGGACACCACTTGCTACTGATCTCCAGCTGGGCATGGAGCTGTTGACAGCAACTCTCTGAGTGCAGCCATGGAGCCAATTCCTTACCCAGTGAGGGGGCCAGCTCTGAGGCCCATGCTGCTGAAGAGCTCACAGCCAGACAGATGCAGGAAGATGCTGAAAGTCTGGAAGAGGTTTTGCTCCAGAAACATATTTTGAAGCTGTTCATCACAGACAACTACCTAATATTTTCCTAACACTGTGAAAGGGCAGCTAGAGAGAGAGAACTGAACAAGTAAAAGATGAAGATGAAATGTTTAGCAAAGAGCATCTCAGGGTAATTTTGCTGTTGAATCTGTAAGAAAATGAAGACCCACTGATGTCTATTAGCAAGTGGAATTCTCATGTTTGATGCTTGGAATTGTTTGGTTCTATTGCCTGGGAATTAGTGCTGCAGAAATAAAGCTGAATAAAACCTGGGAACTGCCACAAACACACACACACACACAAAAATGATGTAAGAGAACATAAACTTCAATTATTTTGGCCACGGGAAGATTTTTTGGGGAGAGAAATTATTGCTTCTCTATGCTGATTGTTATCACAGCATAATAGGTGCAGAGACTGCCCTCGGGGAGAAGAGAGGATGAAAAGAGAGGTCACCAAAAGGACCATTTCTCGAGGTGTGAAGCACAGCATTATTAACTTAATTAGCACCACTTCCCAAACTGCCATTTAAAACATTTCCTGGCCTGGGAATGCCCTGAGGTATACCTGCAGCTGACAGAGTTGTGATGAGCCTTCTCTGAGCTTTATTTAGAGTGTGAAGCTTTGCATTTAGATGTTGAGCTACAGCTAGAGAGAAGTCCAAGGTGCAAGGCACAGCAAACTGTGTTAAAGCAGCCTGCAGATAAGCAAGCAGCAGAGTTGATGTGGAGGAGGAGCTCAGGTGGGACTGTGAGAGAGGCAGTGGCTCTGTTGTACATACTTGCAACTTCTGATTTTGCAACAGGTCATAAATCTGATAGAAGAAATTCCTATTTCTTACCTACATTTCCAGTCATCAGGTATGAATTCTGAAAGTCCATCATTCCCATTCCAACAATGTGGATGAAATCTTCAATCACCTGCATTAATTCCACTGAGCCAGGGTAGATCTAAGCAAGCAAGGACAGAAAGGCTGTTAACTCTACTGATACCTCTTCAAACAGGAGCCCACAAACGAAATGTGAGACCTAGAAACCAAACATCCCTTCTTGTGCCTCAGCACTGACCCCATTCTGTCACAGCAAAACAACCATTTGGTCATAGAATCAGTCAGGCTTGGAGGGGACCACGAGGACCAGCCAGTTCCACAGCCCTGTGAGGAGAGGCTGAGGGAGCTGGGGGTGTGCAGCCTGCAGCAGAGGAGGCTCAGGGCAGAGCTCATTGCTGTCTGCAGCTGCCTGCAGGGAGGCTGTAGACAGGTGGGGTTGGGCTCTGCTGCCAGGCAGCCAGCACCAGAACAAGGGGACACAGCCTCAAGCTGTGCCAGGGCAGGTCTAGGCTGGATGTTTTTAGGAAGTTGTTGTCAGAGAGAGTGATTGGCACTGGAATGGGCTGCCCAGGGAGGTGGTGGAGTCTGTGTGGCTGGAGGTGTTGAAGCCAAGCCTGGCTGGGGCACTTAGTGCCATGGTCTGGTTGGTTGGGCAGGGCTGGGTGCTAGCTTGGGCTGGGTGAGCCTGGAGGTTGATTCTATGATTCCATGTCAACCTAACACCACCATGGCCACTAAACCATCTCCCCAGGTGCCCTGTCCACACAACTCTGGGGATGGTGACTCCAGCACCTCCCTGAGCAAGTTTGGTTCGCCTGTGAGAGGTTCCAGTCCCCTGAACACCTTCATGGCTTTTCTCTGGCCTCGTTCCACTATGTCCACGTCTAGCACTGAAGTGAACAGAGTCAGCTGAGCTGCAGCAGCCTACTGCAGCCTCTCAGAGTGACTTTTAAAATGTTACAGACTAGCTCATTTCCCAGAAATATAATTTATTTGCAGAGCTGTGAGCTGCTGTGATCACAGAACCATTAGGAACGGTTACATTCCACAGTAATGATGCATCATTTAAACTGCATTAAAGGTCAAAACAGTTGTTAATATGATTCAAAGTTCTGCTTGTAGCACATAAATAAAAAACACTGTTGGGTTGTTATGGCCTGGTATTAACAGAACAAGGCAGTATTTTGCAGGAGAGCAAGAATGGATCACCTGCTCAGGCTGCTTTCTGCTTCCTCGTTGTGGGATGAGCAATCCTCAGCCCCTTCCTTGCACTACTGCAACTCCAGCCTTGGACAGTCATTATCAGCAAGCCCAACGAAGCCAAATGCAGAGTCCTGCACATGGTTTGGGGCAATCCCAAGCACAGATACAGACTGGGTGAGGAGTGGCTGGAAAAGAGCCCTGAGGAGAAGGCCTTGGGGTAGTTGGTGCCAAAGTGCCCAGGAGGCAGTACTGGTTGCAGGCAGCCCAGAGGCAGCTGTGTGCTGTCTGCAGCCAGAGCAGGGAGGGCAGCAGTACAGGGAGGGGATTCTGCCCCTCCAATCTGCTCTGCTCACACCTCACCTGCAGCACTGCCTCCAGCTCTGGGGAACACAGCATAAGAGGGACATGGAACTGCTGGAGAGAATCACAGAATCAGTCAGGGTTGGAAGGGACCACAAGGAGCAGCCAGTCCCAACCCCCTGCCATGCCCAGGGACACCCTACCCTAGAGCAGGCTGCACACAGCCTCAGCCAGCCTGGCCTCAAACACCTCCAGCCATGGGACCTCAATCACCTCCCTGGGCAACCCCTGCCAGCCTCTCACCACTCTCCTGCTCAACAACTTCCTCCTCACCTCCAGCCTCACTCTCCCCACCTCCAGCTTTGCTCCATTCTCCCCAGTCCTGGCACTCCCTGACAGCTTTTTTGTAGCCCCCTTCAGATCCTGGAAGGCCATAAGAAGGTCACCTGGGAGCCTCCTCTGCTCCAGCCTGCACAGCCCCAACTCTTTCAGTCTGTGCTCACAGACATCCCCTTGGCCTCTGCCCACCCATGCAGCCTGGCCAGGTCCCTCTGCAGGGCTCTGCTACCCTCCAACAGCTCCACAGCTGCTCCTAACTCGGTGTCATCTGCAAACTCAGTGCTGCTGGACTCAATCCCCTGCTCCAGATCAGACAGAGATACTGAACAGGATTTAGTGAAGTCCCCAGCTGCATCCCCAACCAATACTGCTCCTGTTTTCAGCTCATCTTGGTGCCTCCTTGGGTTCCTGCCTGCTGTCAGTGCAGTAGTCAGGTTTACAAGACAGTCGATTAGCAGGCACAGAGCAGGAGCTGCAGCAGAGCAGGAGCCACTTCCCTCCTCTCCTTCCAGCAGTGCTTCTCCTAGGAGCAGCACAAGAGTACTGAAAATTTGCTGTTCCCTCTTTCCCATCCAAGCTCTCCTTATGGCCTGCCAGGCACTGTCATTCCCTGATCTTCCTGGGACAGATGGTGGACACGGCATGGGCCAGCAGGCATGGTGGAGGCAGGAGACAGAGCTGCTAACAGGAGGAGTGATATCCTGTCTGTTCATTAGTGGGGCTGAAAAGAGTTGCTTAAATTGGCTCCCTCATCTTGGTGCTGCTTATGGAAACTGCCCACATGCATGTGAGGTTGCTGCTTCCAGCCACCACCACTGAAGGGAAGGACAAACTTGCTCTACTTTTTTGGCAGCTGACTCTGAGACAGAGGAACAGAAAAGCAAGGGAAGAAGAAGAGCTTTGCTGGCTGAGCAACAATGGCTCAGCTGCAGCTTCAGGAGCCTACTGAGAGGTCAGAATCAAGAAGTTCTGAAGAGAAATATGTGCTGAGGAGCATGATCCAAGGGCTGGAGCAGCTCTGCTGTGAGCACAGGCTGAGGGAGCTGGGGGGGTGCAGCCTGCAGAGCAGAAGGCTCCAGGGGCACCCCAGAGCTGCCTGCAGTGCCTGAAGAAATCCTGCAGGAAGGCTGCAGAGAGACTTGTCCTGAGGGTGTTTAGAGACAGAACAAGGGGGAATGGTTGGAAGTTGATGTAGGTTTAGACTGGAATTTAGGCAGAAGTTGTTGAGTGTGAGGGTGCTGAGAGTCTGGCACAGGCTGCCCAGGGGGGCTGTGGCTTGCTCCCTCCAGGGGCTGTTCAAAGTCAGCCTGGACGAGGTCTTGGGCAACCAAGTCTAGCTGAGAGCTGTCCCTGCCCATGGTGGGGAGGTTGGAGGAGATGAGCTCTGGGGTCTCTTCCAGCCTGAGGCATTCTGTGATTCTGTCTGTTCTGGGTGTGCCAGGATTTGCTGTCCTATAGCCCCTTCACAAGCAGCATGAGGGAATACATTCCTGAGGCACACTGTCCAGTCTCCTCATTGTGAAAGCTTCTGTTGCACAGAGGTGTAGCTGACTTTTTCCACACTGCAGCATCTGCCTTTAAAAACCCTTCTGCCTGCAGAAATATTTCCCTGCCTCTCACTGTTTCCAGCATTTTATCTCTGTACATAACTGGCCAACACCATCCTGGCCACCAGTAACAGTGTGGGCAGCAGAACCAGGGAAGGGATTGTCCCTCTGTACTCAGCACTGGTGAGGCCACACCTTGAGTCCTGGGGCCCTCCCTACAATAAAGACACTGAGGTGCTGCAGCATGTCCAGAGGACAGGATCATAGAGTCATCAAATGGAGTAGCCTGGAAAGGATCTTAAAGACCATCTAGTTCCAACCCCCCTGCCATGGGCACACTCACCCTCCACTACACCAGGTCCTTAAGGCCACATCTGGCATGGTCCTGAATACCTCCACCAATGGACACTATGGAATGGAGTGGAACTTTGGTCATCAGGAGCAGTGTCTTACATTCCTGATGCCATCTGAACCTAAGGAATGAGCCAAGGGGCCATGGATTTTCTTCCTTCTGAGTAGCAGCAGATATCCTCAGAGCATACCTTTCCACACCTGGAACTTCCTTTCACCTACACCTAGGTGTATGTCCAACCTGCTTTTTGAAGCCATTTATCCCACTTTCCCACGACTTGCTCTAACCATCTGTGCCTTCTGACACAGCCAAGGTCCTATTAAAACAGCTCCCAATCTTCCAGCCCAAGCAGCTGCAAAATGCACATCTCACCTGTTGAGCATCTTCCCACTTCTCTTTGTTTTCTTCATCTAGGAGGTTGCTAATGATTTGAAAGAAGTTCTGAAAAAGCAATTCAAGACAAAGTTAAAGTTACTTTGCATGACATAAACACTCCTTAAGCTGACCTTAAGACAGTTTTCCTCCTACAGATGCAGCTGTGCAGCCTATTTTGTGTGGGTGGAAGAGATACAATACAATACCCTTAGAATCACAGAAGGGGTTGAAAGGGACCTCTGGAGATCATCCAGTTCAGCCTCTCTGCTATGGGATGATCAACCAGAGCAAACCACACAGGAACACGTCCAGGTGGGTTCAGCAAGTCTCCAGGGAAGAAGACTCCACAGCCTCTCTGGGCAGTTTGGTCCAGTGCTCTGCCACCCTTAACAAGAGGTTTCTCCTTCAGCTGAAGTGAAACCTCCTGTGCTCTAATCTGCAGCTGGACAAACAGATAAGCTGGCACAGTCACAGACTGGGAGGGGTTGGAAGGGACCTCCAGAGATCACCCAGTCCAACCCCCCTGCCAGAGCAGGACCACCCAGGGCAGTGCACACAGGAACACATCCAGGTGAGTTTGGAAAGCCTCCAGAGGAGAGGACTTTACAACCTCTCTGGGCAGCCTGCCCCAGGGCTCCCCTCCCAAGTTTGTACTCCCAGCTTCTTAACCTTTGCAAGCTGAGAGTTTCTGCAGCCTCTCTTCCTCTCTGCTAGGCAGCACTTCTGGGTTTGGGTGCAGAATGGCAGTTTTGCCCACAGCCTGCCAATTAGAATCTGTCTTCACAAAACATACATGCAGCTTCCACTACCCTCAGCTGGGGAGTGCAATTAGGACCCTCACTACCTCTGCAAAACCTTCATGTGGAACAGCAACCACAGGACCCTATAGGTACTGGGATTAGTGACCACTGCCTCACCTGCATTTCAGTTTGGGGCATTTTGGGGGGGATAAATGGGGTTTCAAGCAGCTTTCAGCAAGTGGTAGCTTCAGCTCACCGTTAAATGAAAGGACAAAGCATTTAAGTGCACAGTGACTGCAACCCCTGGAGGTGTTCAAGGCCAGGCTGGATGAGGACTTGAGCAACCTGGGCTGGAGGGAGGTGTCCCTGCTCATGGCCGAGGGATTAAACATGGTATTTTGCAATGCTGCTGTTTCTAGTTGAAACTCCACTTTGCTTTAGCCATGGTGCTTGTACTGTTGTGTCCAAAACTGAAGCTTGAGGAGAGCAGATTTGGCCTGGAGACGAGGAAGAGCTGTTTTGCAGGGAGGGTGGTGAGACACTGGCACAGGTTGCCCAGGGAGGTTGTGGAGCACAGAAGCACAGAATGGGATCAAAGATCAGAGCAGAACTTGCTCCTCACATCCAGTCTCAATCTGCTCTGCTCTCATTCCAAACCACTGCCCTCATCCTGTCCCTGCAGGCCTTCAGGAGCAGTCCCTCTGCAGCCTGCTTGGAGCCCCTTCAGGTACTAGCAGGATACTGTGTCCCTGGAGCCTTCCCTTCTGTAGGCTGAACACCTCCAGCTCCTTCAGTCCTCACAGCAGAGCTTCTTTAACCCCCTGAGCATTTCTGTGGCCCCCTCTGGACCCTCTCCATCAGTTCCATGTCCTTCCCTTGTTGAGGGCTCCAGAGCTGGACACAGCACTCCAGGTGAGTTCTCACCAGAGCAGAGCAAAGTGGCAGAATCACCATTCCACATCTGCTGGCCACACTTTTTTTGAAGCTGAAGAGCAGATCCAAAGCTGGTTTTGCACTGCACTGCAGCCCCTGGCTCCTCTGCAGGAACAGTCTAAGCCTTAATTGCAGAAGGATCCCAGTCAGTGTAATGAGGTCTGATTGCCTGAAAATCACTCAGGAGCTCCAAGTTGCACAGTTTGGTAATAAATTAAGTATTCATTAAATGTTGTGTTTGCTTTAGTGACACCAATAATTAACAGAAATAAATGTGGGGAAAGTTGACAAATAATCCTAGACTCAAGCACAGAGCAAAGATGAGCAACAGCTGACAGGATGAGAAGGAAGGGCTTGAAAACTGAGGAGGGCAGATCTGAAGTGGAGATTAGGAATAAACTCTTTAGGGTGGGGGGGGTGAGACACTGCACCAGGCTTCCCCCTCCCTGGAGGTGTTCAAGGCCAGGCTGGAAGAGGCTTTGAGCCACCTGGGCTGGTGGGAGGTGTCCCTGCCCATGGCAGGGCAGGCTGGAACTGGATGAGCTTTAAGGCACCTTCCAACCTGACCCATGTTAGGATAATTGCTTGGTACGTGCCAACAAGCCCCAAATGATCTGTATGAGACTCCTGACAGGAGCATCTTGCTCCTGGAGAGCCTCCTTTCCTCCCTTGCTGTCCCTGGCTGATGGCATACACAGACCCACAGAATGGTTTGTGTTGGAAGAGACCTCAAAGCTCAGCCAGTTCCAACCTTAGAGGTCTTTTCCAACCTCTGACCCTGTAAGTGAAGCAGAAACAGTGGGCACAGACTGTGTGACCTCTCAACATCTCCCTTTAAGCAGACTCAGAAAGATAGGAGTCACTGAATGTGTTGGGTGTGTGACCCTCAGTGGCTACCCCTGCCATGGGCAGGGACACCTCCCACCAGCCCAGCTGACTCAAGGCCTCAGCCAGCCTGGCCTTGAACACCTCCAGGGAGGGAGCAGCCACAGCCTTTATGGTAGAAGTGGAGGCTGAGACACCTGAAAGCTTTTCCAGTCACTAGCAGGGATGCTTTGTGAGCTGATCAGGGGGACAACAGAATGGCTTTGCTGTCCCACTCAGGAAACACACTCCCAGAAGGCGACAGGAAGCAGGGCTTAAAAAGCCCTGCAGCTGCTTTGAATGTTCTCTGCGTGAATCCTGCCCTTCAGGAAGCTGACTGACAGATCTGTAATGCTCAGAAGCATTCTGGATGTGACCTGCTGCTACTGCTGCAACCAGCTCTGGACCTCCTCATAGAGCCAAGCTCCCTCCTTTCATTCCATGCCTTACAAGCAACTGAACTGGGCCACTGTGGGAAGTGCTGGGACAGCCAGGGCCAGATTTTGAAGTCCTTTACTTTCACCCAGGCTCCTCTGAGGACAATGCCAGCTACAGTCAGCAACGGACAATAATGTTTTCCTAATTTAATTCCCTTCCTTTCAATCTTTGCCTCTGCAATACAATGGCTGCAGCACTCTGTTCCACTCCGAGCTCTGACCCTCTCTGCAGGGACAAAGCTGCCACAAATCCTTTTAGACAGCTAGAGAAGAATCCCTCCCTAGGAGGAATGAATGGACAGCCCTAAGCCACCTCCACTTCTGGACTTCAGTGTGGGGAGTGTGTGTGTGGGAGGGGGCAGAGGGTGGGAAGCACTGGGCACTCCTGTTCAGCTCTGAGTGACAGCAGTGGGCTCTGTGGCCAACAGCAATGGGATGAAATGCCTGGAATGTCTTTGGGAACCCTCACTCCTCCCAGCTGGCTGCAGAAGCCACATGTAGGGAAACGCCTTTTCTTTCCACAGACTCCTACAATCAACCAGGTTGGAGCAGACCTCATGGTCCAACACCACATCTCTCTTCAATTCAGGAGCCCAGAACTGGACACAGCACTCAAGGGGTGGCCTGAGCAGTGCTGAGCACAGGGGCACAAGAACCTCCCTTGCCCTGCTGGCCACACTGCTCCTGAGCCAGCCCAGGATGCCATTGGCTCTGCTGCCCACCTGGGCACACTGCTGCCTCCGCTTCAGCTCCTCTCTACCATCTCCCCTGTGCTAGTTTGAAGCTGGCTGGAATATTTTGGTGAGAAGAATGAGATGCTAGGCTGTGCAAAGGAAAGAGTGCTGATGTCTGCTGCACTCGTAGGCTTGCTGGGATGGATAAAAAGAAGAACACAAACACAGAGCTGCTCTCTCTGGCTCTGGCTGCCTGCACTTCTCTCTCTGATTTGCTAACTAATGCCTCTGCTTCCTAACCCCCCCTGGCCGATTCTCCAAACTCACCTTGAACATAAGGCAAAGTCTGGGCTAAGATAGAGGGGTGGGAAGGAGGTGGAAGGGTGGTTTGGAGCCCCTCCTGGGGACTCTGGTTTCTGGGAATCATAGAATCAAGCAGGTTGGAAGAGAGGTCCAGGCTCTGCCAGCCCAACCTAGCACCCAGCCCTGTCCAGTCAACCAGACCATGGCACTAAGTGCCCCAGCCAGGCTTGGCTTCAACACCTCCAGGGATGGCGACTGCAGCACCTCCCTGGGCAGCCCATTCCAATGCCAATCAATCTCTCTGTGAAGAGCTCCCTGGGAGGGCTGCTGTGTTTCTCTTTAACTCTGTATAATCTGTCTGTAGCTGTACAGATTGTGAATATCTGCTTGGATATTGTGCTCAGCTCTAAATGTAAAACTTCATTCTTTAATTTCCAGATCAGCTGAGTCTAGTCTGGATTATTTACATGGTGGGGGGGGCAGGCAACACCCAAACCATCAAAACCCCCAGGTCTCTCTCTCTTGTCTCTCTGCCTGGCTGCTCTCCAGCCACTCTGTCCCCAGCCTGTAGCACTGCTTGGGGTCGTTTTCTTTTGGTGCATATTAAAACAGCAAAACAACAAAACAACTTGAAAATATAATTCTGGGAGGAGAAGGAGGAGGGGGAGGAGGGGGAGGAATAAAATTGTCTTTTCCAAGCTGCCTCCATTTATCTGCCTCCACGTATTCCACAGGGCATTGATTTGTAATCCCTGCTTCCTATTACACAAACCAATATGTACTCATGCCCTGCATTAATAACTTCATCACTAATTTATGAATGATGCTGAAACTCCCCCTTTCATAAATAAAACATGCAGCTACCTCCTTAGGATTCTTCCTCAGTGCATCCACAAGCTTTGAAAACTCTCACAAATACTCAGCTATACATGAAACAAATATTCCTGATCTGGGAGGGCTGTGAAATATTTATTGGAAGGAGCATTGCACCATGAGTCCTGCAGCTCATTAGGTAGAAATATTTCTAGGAGGTGCTTTTTTTTTTCCCTCTCTGGTAGGATTTTCATTGGTCTCTTGCAGAAGAAGAGTTAAAAGATGAAGCAGTAAATTCCTAGCAAATGTACTATCAGAGAATGGTAGGGGTTGGGACTATGAGAGATCAGCCAGTCTGATCCCCCTGCCAATGAAGAATCACTCAGGGCAGGGCACACAAAGCACACAGTGAGGGTGGTGAGACACTGGCACAGGTTGCCCAGGGAGGCTGTGGAGCACAGAAGCACAGAATGGGATCTTTGATCACATTGGGTGCTTCTGTGCTCCACAACCTCCCTGGAGGTGTTCAAGGCCAGGTTGGATGAGACCTTCAGTGACCTGTTCTAGCAGGAAGTGTCCCTGCCTATGGAACTGGATGAGCTTTGAAGTCTCTTCCAACCATTCTGTGATTTTGTGAACACATCCAGGTAGGTTGTGAAAGTCACCAGAGGAGGAGACTCCACAGCCTCTCTGGGTAGCCTGCTCCAGGGCTGCAGCACCCTCACACCAAACAAGTTTCTCCTCATGTTGAGGTGCAGCCTCCTGTGTGCCAGCTTTGTGCCTGTTGTTCCTTGTCCTGGCACTGGGCACCACCATACAGAGCCTGGCACCTTTACCCTGACACCCACCCCTCAGCTATTGATAGACATTGGTCAGATCTCCTCTCAGCCTTCTCCTCTCCAGACCAAACATCCCCAGGGCTCTCAGCCTTTCTTCACAGCAGAGATGTTCAAGTCCCCTCATCATCCTCATAGCTCTCTGCTGGTTTCTCTCCAGCCTCTCCTGAATGGGGGAGCCCAAAGCTGGGCCCATCACTGCCATGCACTTTAAATGAGCTTTATTTATCTGAACTGAAGAATCAATGCCAGAATTATGTAACTGAAGGCTGCGGATGGAGTTTTGAACTGAAATGAACCACAACAAACACCACCAGTGCAGGGCAACAACAACAAAGTGCCAACACATCCCCATCAATCAAAGCAAGCCCTGAACGAGAGCGATGCCGAGATCCTCACAAAGACAGGAGTTGGCATCCTCCACTTGCTGTGCAGCTTGCTCACTCTGAGTGAGGCTTTTACTATTTCAGGCTTGCCTTGATGTGAAGCGTTTTTATGTCTAGCATTCAGGAGGTTTAGTTCCCTCCGTGGCAGGCAGCAGACTGACATAAACACCACCAAGTGAAACAATCCCCCTTCAGTGCTTGCCTTACCTGCACCCCGTCAGAGGCAGGGATGTAACTTGCTCTTTTAAATGTATCTGTAACGTTCCTCAGAATTTCCACTGAGATAAGAAGATCTCCTGCATAGAAGTTTTTCCTCTGAGTTAAATCCAGCAGTGTCTTGGTCACCTGGGACATGCCATCACCAGCCAGCGTCCTCTGTCCCTTGGCAAGGTGCTCTTTGATCTGTGCCGAAAGAACAAAATGAGTATCAGAACCTACTTCATCCAGGTGGGGAAAGAGCTGGATAAACCCTAACCACAGCCAAAAGTATCAACTATTAAAGCCATTACAGTAACAAATCACAGAATGGGCTGGGCTGGATAGGGCCTTGAAGCTCATCTAGTTCCAAGCTGTTTCTAAGCCATTACACCAAAGCTCATCCTGTTAAAGACAGAAGAGTGGACTCTGGTGACACAACTGTGATGCTCAACAGAAAATCATGGACTTGAGGCTGGGGGATTGTGAAGCTGCCACCTTTCTTTTTGGACAGCAAGCATTTCTCTGCATCCCTGCTCTCAAAGGAGCTGCTTGGGTTGGATGGAGGCTTTAACCCACCGTCAGCATGCAGCAAGGGACTGGTCTTCCTCAGTGAAACAACTGCACAACCACTGCTGCCTCTCATTAAAACAGCTAAGAGCTCTGACAGGAGGAAATCACAGCATCATGGAATCACAGAATGGGCTGGGTTGGAAGGGAGATCCAAAGCTCATCCACTCCAACCTCCTGCACTCAGCTGGGACCTCCTCCACTAGAGCAGGTTGCACACAGCCTTGCCCAGCCTTATCTCACCAGGGATGGGAACTCAACCATCTCCCTGGGCAACCTGCTGCTGAGTTTCAACTGCCTCCTGGTGCAGAACTTGTTCCTCACATCCCATCTCAATCTGCTCTGCTCTCATCTCAAACCATTGCCCTGGTCCTGTCCCTGCAGCCCTTTGCAAACAGTCCCTCTGCAGCCTGCTTGTAGCCCCTTCAGGCCCCGGCAGGCTGCTGTTATGTCTGCCTGGAGCCTTCTCTCCAGGCTGCACACCCCCAGCTCCCTCAGCCTGTCCTCATAGCAAAGTTTCTTCAGTCCCTTGATCATTTCTGTTGCCCTCCTCTGGTCCACATCCTTCTTGTATTAACTATTCCACACCTATATGCAGCCCTGCAGGTGAGGTCTCCCCAGAGCAGAGCTGAGGGGCAGGATCCTGTTGTAGTATTTCACTACTCATGGGCCTGGACTAAACCACCCTCCCAACTCCATGCATTCTAAGATTCCATCATTCTATTACCCTTAATGCTAGGGTAGTCATAGAATCATAGAATCAACCAGGTTGGAAGAGACCTCCAAGATCATCCAGTCCAACCTATCACCCAGCCCTAACCAATCAACTAGACCATGGCACTAAGTGCCTCATCCAGTCCTCACAGCAGAGGTGCTCAGCCTTGGGCCTTCATCACAAAGCAAACACAAACATCCCCTATAAGAAAACCCAAAACAGATAAAAGAATAGGTGGCAAAAATAGCAGAGAGATAAAAAGGTTAAAAACAACTTTTCCTGAAGTCAACTGACACAAAAATTTGCACCCTCAATGCTTTTCCTCCTGCTGCAGGATCATACTTTGCTATGCTCTTGAAATCCACAGTGGGGCTGGGCAAAGTGTCTGCTTCAAGTTCTGGCTCTAAAGTCATCTTTGTAGCCCCTAAAGATTGTGATGGAGCTCAGCAGGATTGCTCAAGCCTCAGACTGGAGTAAAACAGGTTGAGGCTGGAGATCAGAAGAAACATTTTCACTGTAAGGGTTCTCCAAGCCTGGCACAGGCTGCCCAGGGAGGTGGCTGAATGCCCATCCCAGGGGGCGTTTCAAAGAGGCAGAGATGTGGTGCTGAGGGACAGGGTTTAGCATCAGCCATGGTGCTTAAAGGCAATGATCTTGAAGGTCTTTCCCAACCAAAACAACTCCCTGGTTCTGATGCTCTAGAAACACTTCAGGCTTAGGAGAGCACCTGCCTGCTGCAGCATGCACAGGGAATCAACCTCCTCTGCACCTGAAAGGAGGTGGAGGGGGTGGGCTTGGGCTCTTCTCTCTGCTAACAAGTGATGAGACAAGAGAAAAGGTCCCAGGTTGCATCAGGGGAGGTTTAGGTGGCACAGGCTGCCCAGGGAGGTGGCTGAATGCCCATCCCTGGAGGTGCTTCAAAGAGGTAGAGCTGTGATGCTGAGTGGTGTCGTTTAGCCCCAGTCTTGGTAGAGCTGGGTCACAGAGGGACTTGATCATCCTACAGGCCTTTTCCAAGTGAAACAACTGCATGATTGCATGAAAATCAGAAGCAGAATGGCACAATCAAGTATTTTCCACCAAAATATGAGTGAGGAAAACTGAGGCAGTTGATCATAGCTATTTTGTTTAACAACTGTTGTGGCAGAGCTGCCTCCTTGAGCACGCTGCAAAATCAGCTATTAGGTGAGCAGCTGGCCTGGAGAAATCCTTTTGTGCACCTTCAATTCACTTCAGAAGGAAGCTTTTGAAAGCCATCTTGCAGGAAAATAACAGTGGAGAGAAAGGTGTGAGAATGGAAAGGAACTCAGCTGAGGAAGCTCAGGGGCCTGATAGTGCATTACACAGCTTCATGAACTCCCTGCCTGGGCACAAGAGAGAGCAAACAACAACTTGATTTGGGATGAGTCCTCTGCTCCTCACATGCTGTGCCAGGGTAGCAAATTAACAGAGCATCAGCAGAACTTCTGCTGGAACTCAGCCACTTGGTTCATCAACCCCACAGCCTACTGCCAGAGTCTGAGGTGAGAGTGGAGTTGAAAGGAGCTGCTGCAGCACCCTGGCAAGCTGACTGCTAAGACTAGCCAAGGTAGGGGCAAACCACTGCAGCCCTTAGGAGATGATTCCAATCTCTAACTGTTCTCCTGGGGAAAATTATTCTTCTACTAGGAAGGAGGAGAGAACAAGACAGAAACCTCTCAGCAAGGCAACAGCAAATCCAGCTCAGCTTTCCTACAGAAAGAATCAGAGAGGGGCTGTGGTTGGAAGGGACCTTAGAGGTCCTGCCACAAGACTAGATGATCTCTAAGGTCCTTCCAAGCTGCCATGGGCAGGGACATCTTTTAACTAGATGACACCAGTTTGCAGATGACACCAAGCTAGGAGCAGCTCTGGAGCTGTTGGGAGGGTAGCAGAGCCCTGCAGCGGGTCCTGGCCAGGCTGCATGGGTGGGCAGAGGCCAAGGGGATGAGACTGAACAAGGCCAAGGGCAGGGTTCTACACTTTGGCCACAGCAACTCCAAGCAGCACTGCAGGCTGGGGCCAGAGTGGCTGAGAGCAGCCAGGCAGAGAGGGAGCTGGGGGTGCTGGGAGAGAGGAGCTGCAGAGGAGGCAGCAGTGCCCAGGTGGGCAGCAGAGCCAATGGCATCCTGGGCTGGCTCAGGAGCAGTGTGGCCAGCAGGACAAGGGAGGTTCTTCTGCCCCTGTGCTCAGCACTGCTCAGGCCACCCCTGGAGTGCTGTGTCCAGTTCAGGGCTCCTCCATTGCAGAGAGATGTTGAGGTGCTGGAAGGTGCTTGGAGAAGGACAGCAAGGCTGGGGAGGGGCCTAGAGCACAGCCCTGTGAGGAGAGGCTGAGGGAGCTGGGGGGGTGCAGCCTGCAGCAGAGGAGGCTCAGGGCAGAGCTCATTGCTGCCTGCAGCTGCCTGCAGGGAGGCTGTAGCCAGGTGGGGTTGGGCTCTGCTGCCAGGCAGCCAGCAACAGAAGAAGGGGACACAGCCTCAAGCTGTGCCAGGGCAGGTCTAGGCTGGATGTTGTTAGGAAGTTCCTGGCAGAGAGAGTGATTGGCATTGGAATGGGCTGCCCAGGGAGGTGGTGGAGTCTGTGTGGCTGGAGGTGTTGAAGCCAAGCCTGGCTGGGGCACTTAGTGCCATGGTCTGGTTGACTGGACAGGGCTGGGTGCTAGGTTGTGCTGGGTGAGCTTGGAGCTCTCTGCCAACCTGCCTGATTCTATGATTCTGTGACTTGGTTGGTCAAGGCTGCATCCAACCTCCCACCTAGAAGCTTCTTCCCCTGCTCCTTAGCAACCCTACTGAAGCCAGTGAAGACATGCAGGTTAGCAGGAGGTGAAGGTGGATTGCTTCAAAGCAGATTAGTTACACAGCTGCCATGAGAGTCTCTTGGCATGAAAATTCAGAGGTCATTCTCATCTCTCCCTCCCCACACTGCTTCTTTTCTCTGCTCTGGTCACTCTGCTATTTATGCACTGCCCACAAAAGCTATTTTGGTCACCAGTGTAGGTCCTTGCAGTTCTCTGTGAAGGTCATTTTTTAGTGGTCTTACAGGCAGGCCTGGTTAAAAATGAAATTTATGAGCCAAGAGATAGTGAAATGAAGCAGCTGTTAAAGTGATACTTCAGTTGTCAGCCCAAGCTCCAGCTGCCTGCACACCTGAGAAATTACTGAGATGTTTAACTGGACTTTGGCTCAGGGTCCAGCTGCCTTCATCCCTCCATTTGTCAGCAAGTCTGATCTAATAAAAATGCCTCTTTTCAAAGTCAGAGCTCCTCAGCCTCCAGCACTGGAGTTCAAATTTATTAGTGTGTAATAATCACTGCAAACTTAACAGGGGCTAAAAGGACAGAAAACAATGAGCCCTCAGGAAACCCATAAAGGATGGAAAGGAAGGATTCATTTCAAGAGTGACTACATCATCACCTCCCCTTTTCTGCTTCATTATATTTTCAGATGGTGCTGGATTCATGACCAGGTGTTACTACTGATGGCCTTAATCCATTTTATGGCAGTGCAGATCATGAGGCCCTGAATTAGGAAGCTGCTTCTGGAAGTGAGGAAAGACACTGTGAAACAAAAAGGCTACCCTGGAACTGCTCATCACCTGCTGAGCACTTTGCACCTCCACCCAGCACTCCTGTTACTAAACACACTTTTTTCAGAGGGCTCTTAAGATGCAGAACAGGAAAGAATATCCACAGGATCAGAGACCTGTTTGGGTTGGAAAAGACCTCCAAGCTCATCCAGTCCAACCTTCAACCCAACACCACCATGGCCACTAAGCAATGCCTCCAAGTGCCACGACCACAGGTTTCTTGAACACCTCCAGGGCTGGGGACTCCACCACTCCTCTGGGCAGCCTGGGCCAGTCCCTGACCACTCTAGCAGCACAGAACTTTTTCCTCCTCTCCAACCTAACCCTCCCTTGGCACAATTTCAGGCTATTTCCTCCTGTTCTATTACCTGATCCTAAGGAGCAGAGCCCAACCCCAGCTCGCTGCAGAGAGCAATGAGCTCTGCTCCCTCCTGCTCCCTTTCTCTAGACTAAGCACCCCTTTTTCCCTCAGCTGCTCCTGCCCTGCCCTGCTCTCCAAACCCATCCCCAGCTTTGCTGCTCTGTTCTGCAAACCAAACCCTTCTTCTGGGGCTGTTTCCTTGGGTCTCTTTTTGTCACTTTGGGTTTGAGTTTCTTTGTGCTGGGTTTCTGTTTGCTTTTTGTTGCTGGCTTTGGGGTTCTTGTTTTGGCTTTGATTTTTCTTCTTAGACTTCTGACTGTGTTTGTTGACCATCATTGCTATTCTTGTTTTTTTTTTATTATTAAGTACTGCTATTAAATGCTCCAATTAGCTGTGATGGAAGCCTGCTCACGTTGGCGTGCTGTGTGCCAGCTCTTGCTGCTGTTGTTGTTGTTTCCTTCCCTAACCAGGGGGCAAGTCTTCAACATTTCTCTTATCTGTCTATAATGCAACATGACAAGAGCAAGAGTTGAGAGGGAAAAGACAATGACACTCTGAGAGGGTTGTTTTCATTCTGTGACAGACAGAACATGGCTTGGGGTAAAGGCTGCTGGCTCCCCAGGCTGCCTGAATGGCTGAGGCTGGGAGTCACTGAGGGACATACTACGAGTTTGCTCTCCTCTGGTCCCTGGTCATCCTGGCAGCTGTGTGGACCTGGAACTCACAGCTCTGATTAACTGCTGCAGCTTCTGAGGCTAAGCAATTGATTTTGTGTTTCTGTACTCACTCCTGCTGGCAAGATCACAGATCATGGAATGGTTTGGGTTGGGAGGGAGCTCCAGAGCTCATCCAGGCCAAAGCTCTCTGCACTCAGCAGGGACATGCTCCTTGCTCACAGCCTTATCCAGCCTCACCTTGAATACCTTCAGGGCTGGGTTCTCAACCACCTCCCTGGGCAACCTGTTGCAGTGCTGCAGCAGCCTCCTGGTGCAGAACTTGTTCCTCACATCCAACCTCAATCTGCTCTGCTGTCATTTCAAATCACTGCCCCGGTCCTGCCCCTGCAGGCCTTTGGGAAGAGTCCCTCTGCAGCCTTCAAATGCTTTCAGACTCTTCCCAACAGCATTTACAGCGTGTGCTGCAACACTGACAGCACTGGCAAGGCAGGAGAAACCAGAATGGTTTCTTCAAGGATATCAGCATTATCCCGGAGTGTGTCCAGAGAAGGGCACAGAGCTGGGGCAGGCTCTGGAGAGCAGGGCTGGGGAGGAGCAGCTGAGGGAGCTGGGGGTGTGCAGTGTGGAGCAGAGGAGGCTGAGGGCAGAGCTCATTGCTCTCTGCAGCTCCCTGAAAAGAGGCTGCAGCGAGGTGGGGGTTGTCTTCTCCTCCCTAGAACAAGTGACAAACCAAGAGTAAATGGCCTCCATTTGCACCAGGGGAGGTTTAGCCTGGACAGAAGAAACTTTTTGACTGAAAGGGTTCTCAAATCCTGGCACAGGCTGCTCAGGGAGGTGGCTGAATCCCCATCCCTGGAGGGGTTTCAGAGAGGCAGATGCTGAGGGACAGGGTTTAGCCCCAGCCTTGGCAGAGTTAGAGAATGGTTGGGCTCAATGATTTTAAAGGCTTCTTCCAACCCAAACCATTCTGATTCTAAGATTCCTGAGAAGTCTCAGCTTCTACACAGGTGGGCTGCAGCAAGCACTAGGTAAGAGAAAAGACCTTTGTGGCTCAGAGCTTAACAAATCTGAGCTGAGCCATGGTGGGGGATGGCAGCCAATGGAGCAGTGCACAGCGAAGCAAGGGGACAACTCTAAGTGTGAGATGCTGTGACCACTTCCTTGCCTCTGGCTGTCCAGGCAAATTCACAGAACCACAGACACCCCCAGGCTGGCACAGCCCCTCAGGATCACCAAGCCCAACCTGGAACCCTACTCTGCAAGATTCACCTCAAACCATAGCTCCAAGCACCACATCCAAACCACCCTGAAACACAGCCAGGCTGAGTGACTCCACCACCTCCCTGGGCAGCTCATTCCAGTCCCTGTTTGCTCTCTCCAGAAAAAGCTTCTTCCTAATGTCCAATCTAACCCTCCCCAGCCTCAGCTTGAGGGCATTCCCCCTTGTGCTGTCTCCAGCTACCTGTGAGCAGAGCCCAGCAGCAGCCTCTCCACAGTGTCCCTTCAGGTAGTAAATTCTTGCAGTCACTCTGCAGCTGTGCTGGAGTGAAGGTTCCTTCAGTTCTGGTAGGCATGGAATACACTGAGTTCCTAAACAGACTTCATGTCTGGTCTTCCCTCTGGCCATAGCCTAGTGAAGTTCACCTGGTGGCTGCAGTGCTGCTTGGTTTGGAATATCAATGTGCTGAGGGAGCACTCAGCTGCTCACTGCTGCAGCAGGGCCAGCAGCAGAGCAAACAGCAACACATTTCGTACCATGCTGAGATCACTCTTTGGTAAAGCAGACAGGGGAAGATGGCTGCAGATGTGAGGTGATGATGGAGCCTTCCCTGTGGCTGTAACATGAGGGACTGGCTGGCTATTAAAAAACAGGTATTCAAAAGCTGCAAGGGGAAAAAAGCAGCTGCATGAAGCTGCAGTGTCCTTATGCAGCTAAATCAGGCTGCAGAGGGGGCTGAGGAGCCTCTCAGGAGGTTCACCAAAGGCAAAGTTCACTTAGGTCCAGCAATCTCAGGTATCAGTCCAGGCTGAGGGATGATGAGAGTGAGAGCAGCCCTGCAGAGATATATGTGGGGGAGCTGTGGGGTGAGAAGCTGAACATGAGCCAGCAATGGGCACTGGCAGCCCAGAAGGCCAAGGGCAGCCTGGGCTGGAGAGAGGAGATCCTGCCCCTCTGCTCTGCTCTGGGGAGACCTCACCTGCAGGGCTGTGTCCCCTGCTATGGGAGCCCCCAGTGGAAGAAAGATGTGGACCTGCTGGAGCAGGTCCAGAGGAGGCCAGAAGGATGATCAGAGGGCTGGAGCACCACTGCTACAAGGGCAGGCTGGAGAAGAGAAGGCTCTGGAGAGACCTTGGAGCTGCACTTCAAAGGGGCCTACAGGAAAGCCGAGGAGGGACTATTAAGAAGGGCTTGCAGGCACAGGACAAGAGGGAATGGCTTGGAAGTGGAGCAGGGCAGAGCTAGGTTGGACAGCAGGAGGAAGCTCTGCACAGTGAGGGTGGGGAGAGTGGAACAGGTTGCACAGGGCTGTGCTTGAGGCCCATCCCTGCAGGCATTCAAGCTCAGCCTTGCTGTGGCTGATCTATTTGGAGGTGTCCCTGCTGCCTGCAAGGGGACTGGAGAAGATGACTTTTGAGGATCCCTTCCAACCCAATGCAATCTGTGAAGCTGTGAAGGCAGAGATGTGACAAAACAGAGCTGACTCCTGCAGATTCATCACTGCCTGCCCTAACTCCCTTGCCTGTCAGAGGCTGAGAAGGAGAAGATGAAGAGCTGCCCTACACAAATACAAAGATGGACTGAAGCAGAACCAAGCTGCTGTTACTGAAGCTTGCCCACTCAAATCTACAAACCCAAGCCTGGCTGCTTTGCTCTGGAACTACATAACAAAGAGAAGCAGCATTAAATCAGGGAAGAACAAACCACAACCAAGCCCCACAACAGGAGGAAGCTTTTCATTCCCCAGAGTGCAGCAGCATTTTGGTCAGGCTGCTACTCTGCCCTGGTAATACAATTTGGAACAACAAACTCATCCCTAACGAGCTGCAGCTGAGCAGATCAGTCCTCACCTCCCAGTTCTTTCTGATCCAGTGATCTTTCAGTCAGGCACTTGCCAAATGGTGAATAAAGCTGCTGTGGAAAAGGGGAGAAACAAAAGCCCAGGCTGAAGCAGCAGCAGCAGCAAAACTGTGCTCTTTCTGGCTAAATTCTCACTGATAAGCAAATCTTCACCTGCATTAAGTTCTCCTGCCTCAACAGCAGTGTGATATCTCAGATGCAGATTGTTCTTTCCTAACCCTCAGCAGCCAAGAGGTTTCTTCTTTGGTTTCTCAGCTGCCTGTTTCTGATTGCAAAGCAGCTCAGTTGCAGAAATCCATGCTTACTTGAGGTGCTGTGTGACTTCAGCTGGCACCAATTAGGACCTTTGTAGATCACTCATAAGAGTGGTTTGAGTTGGGAGAGATCTTCAAGACCACTGGTAGAATATTGAAACAGGTTGCCCAGGGAGGTAGTTGAGGCTCCAGCCCTGGAGATACTTAAGGTGAGACTCAACAGGGCTCTGGGCAATCTGATCTAGTTGAGGACATCCCTGCTGACTGCAGCAGGGGTAGGAATAGATGACCTTTGGAGGTCTCTTCCAACCCAAACCACTCCATGCTTCCAGCATCTAGCTCCATAGCCCCCACCAGCCCAGACTGCTCAAGGCCTCATCCAACCTGACCTTGAACACCTCCAGGGAGGTGGTGGAGCAGAGAAGCACAGAACGGGATCAAAGATCACATTCTGCACCTCTCTGCTCCACCACCTCCCTGGGCAGCCTGTGCCAGTGTCTCACCACCCTCACTGCAAACAATTTCTTCCTAGTCTCCAGTCTCAGTGTGCCCTCCTCAAGCTTCAATCCATTCCCTCTCATCCTGTCACTCCAAGCTCTTTTTAGAAGCCCCTCCCCAGTTTCCTTGTAGTTCCCTTCAGGCACTGGCAGGCTGCTCTAAGGTCTCCCCACAGCCTTCTCTGCTCCAGGCTGCAGAGCCCCAACTCTCTCAGCCTGCCTCCACAGAGGAGGTTCTCCATCCCTCTGAGCATCTTCATGCCCTCTTCTGGACCTGCCCCCACAGTCTGATGCCTTTCCTTGTGTTGGGGGCACCAGAGTTCGATAGAGTGTTCCTGGTGGGGGTCTCAGGAGAGCAAAGATGCAGAACCAGCCATGGGTGAATCACTGAATTGCTCCACCAAAACCATTCCATGTTTCTACTCGACCAAAGCAGCAATCTCTTTCCATACAGCTGCTGCAGAAGTACAATCAACAGGGACTGGAGAGCTCAGAAGTGAAATAAAAGACTGACTTTGAAGTTTGCTTTGCCTCAAACTAACAATTCCCTAGCCCAGGTTTCTAGACTGCAACAGCCAAAACACACCCAAGTGGTGCCTCCTGCTTGGGTTACTTTGTGCCACAAGATTCACTCTGCCATCTCTCCTGGTGCTGCTAAAGCAGCCTGGAGGGGATATTCAAGTCTGAGCTGTGCAATGCCTGATCTCATCCCAGAACTTCCACAGTACTTGAGAACATTTTGGAGAGATCTTTCTTTGATGAAACACCACTTGGAAAATTCTAGTCCCAGTGCACCCAGCACTAGCTCAAGTAACTAATCTTGAGGCACAATAATTACAGCCCATTTTCTCCTGGCAGATCAAAAGGCTGCAGTAAGGGTTGAGGACAATCCTTCATCATATTGCACAGCCTAAATTTGGGTTATTAGCTCATCATCTAATCTGCTTTTCTATATATAACAGCCCCTCAAACTACCACAGACACACTGCAAAGAGACTAAAATAGGCTGCGCAGAGCAGCGCAGGGCAGGAGCTGCAGGAGAGGAAACCATGTGCCCAAGGCACACAGAGAGAAGGCTTCGACCAGGGCCCTGGCACCTGCTGCAGCAGGAGCTCTCTCTGGCACATGCTCCAAAACTCCAAACCACAGCTGGCCTAGGAGGGGCAGAACTCCTCCAAATCATGCAATCGTAGAACCGTGGAGCCAGAGAAACAAGGAGCCATAGAAGCATGGAGCCACAGAACCACAGAGTCATACAGCATAGAGCCATAGAAGCATGGAGCCACAGAACCACAGAGTCATACAGCATAGAGCCATAGAAGCATGGAGCCACAGAACCACAGAGTCATACAGCATAGAGCCATAGAAGCATGGAGCCATAGAATCATGAGTCATAGAAGCATGGAGCCATAGAATGCTGGAGCCATAGAATCATGAGTCATAGAACCATGGAGCCATAGAATCCTGGAGCCATAGAATCATGAGTCATAGAACCATGGAGCCATAGAATGCTGCAGTCACAGAATCATGAGTCATAGAACCATGGAGCCATAGAATGCTGGAGCCATAGAATCATGAGTCATAGAACCATGGAGCCATAGAATCCTGGAGCCATAGAATCATGAGTCATAGAACCATGGAGCCATAGAATCCTGGAGCCATAGAATCATGAGTCATAGAACCATGAAGCCACAGAATGCTGGAGTCATAGAACCATGGAGCCATAGAATCATGGAGCCACAGAACTGTGGAACTGTAAAATCAGTGGCTGCATCCAGAGCAGGGAGAGCAGCAGCATAGAGAGGGGATTCTGCCCCTCTGCTCTGCTCACACTTCACCTGCAGCACTGCTTCCAGCTCTGGGGCCCTAAACACAAGAAGGACCTGGAGCTGCTGGAGGAGGCCATGAAGATGATCAGAGGGCTGCAGAACCTCCCCTGTGGGGATAGGCTGAGAGAACTGGGGCTGTTCAGCCTGATAAGAGAAGGCTCTGGGGAGACCTTAGAGCAGCTGCCAGTACCTGTGAAGGGGCTCCAGGAGAGCTGGAGAGGGACTTGAATAAGAGCTTGGAGTGACAAGGCAAGAGGGAATGGATTGAAGCTTGGAGAGGGCAGATTTAGACTGGAGATTAGGAAGAAATTCTTGGCAGTGAGGGTGGTGAGACACTGGCAGAGGCTGCCCAGGGAGGTGGTGGAGCACAGAAGCACAGAATGGAATCCCATTCTGTGCTTCTGTGCTCCACCACCTCCATGGAAGCATTCAAGGCCAGGCTGGATGAGCCCTGGAGCAACGTGGGCTGGTGAGAGGTGCCCCTGCCTATGCAGGGCGTTGGAAGTCCCTTCCCACCTAAACCATGCCATGAAACCTATGCTCCTTCAGGTCACAGCTGCAGGAGGCAAAGCCCACCAAGCTGTCACTCTGCCATTTGCCATTTCTAGTGCTTCAGCAAGAATAATCCTAATTAGTTTCATCAAGTATTATTATTAGAGCTAACCAAATAATTTCCCAGGGGTTTGTTTCATCAAGTTGGGCATTTCTGTCCCTTAATTTGCTCAGTGAATCATTTTCCATGTCAGCCAACCAGCTGCATTATCTGGTCAAACAGTATTTGTTGAATTCATTTGATGAGTGACTTGCACCAAGTGTTGGATAAATTATTCATGACTAATTGGTTCCGTTACTCAAAGAGCTCTAATTGCCATCCCCAGCTTTAAAAGGGAACTGCTGTTCCACAGTGCACAAGGTAAAATAAACTAAGGCAAGTACAGGCTGTACGTGTGTGGCAGAGCTGAAGTGCATCATCCTCTTCACTGCTCTCTCTCAGGCTCCCACATGTGAACTGAGCAGGGCACTGTGCCCTCGGAAGATGGGAGCTGACTGCAACCTCTGCTCCAGAAGCCAAACCATTCCCCTCCACTCTTTCAGCATGTTCCAGGGCAGAGCCTCTTCAGAAGCCCTGGGTTGTATATTTACCATGCCAGTGATTTCCTGTGCTGTCATATGGAGAGGCAAGAACATCAAGAAGGGACAGGGGCTGGGTACTGCTTCAGGAGCCCAGACATAAATCCCCTGATTAATTGGCCTCACTCTGTGCCCAGCAACAGAAAATGGAGATGCAGTAGAGCCTGATCCCAAGCATATATTGAGGACATATATTAAAGGAAGGTTACAGAATCCTGGAGTCATTTGCTTGGAAAAGACTTTTTAAGACCATCCAGCCCAGATGTTCTCAAACTCTGCCAAGGCTGGTGCTAAACCATGGCCCTCATCACACAGACCACATCTGCCTCTCTGAAATGCCTCCAGGCATGGCATGAAGGGTTAACTCTCCTGGGGGTGGTCTGAACCTGACCCCAGGACCTCCTGACTCCTCCCTGGGGGTGGTCTGAACCTGCCCCCAGCTGTAGTGGTTAGCTCACTCCCCCTTTGTGTCTTAGCCCCCCTATAAAAGCAGAGGCATTGCTGCTTCTCTTTCTCTTTGCCCTCCCTGCCTGCCTGCCAGCAGCACCCTGGGTCCTGCTGCTCCTGCCTTTGCCACAAGGTGGGACAACCTCTTCCTGAATCCACCCCCATCCACTGCCATCAATCTGGTTGTATATCCATGTTGTACCTTGCTTCCCTTCCCTGTGCCTCTCTGTAGCTCCTCTTAAATACCTTTTATTTACTGTTGACGTTTTCCTTTCAACTCCCAAATGGAAGGCAGACTCTTGGGGTGTTTGACCCTTTTCCTCTCTACAGCTGATTGCTCTCTTTGCAAAAGGGGGAGAGGAGAAGGCCTGCTACTGTTGTACAGTTCTGTTAGCTAGCTGGGCTCCAGGAAGCTAAAGCAGACCAACACACGGGGGATTCAACTAGCTCCCTGGGCAGCCTGTGCCAGGCTTGGGGAAGCCTTCCAGTGAAGTTTCTTTAGGAGGATGCATGGATTATAGTTGTGTACATGCTGGATGTGTATCATAGATCCTACTGACTGCTTTAAACCAACTGCAGCAGTACCATTTTTGGAAGACAAGGCAGTAACTTTCTGGTTTGTGTACTTCAGGTAGGAAATGAAAGGGATGCAGCTCACACTCAGACTTGGAGGGAACATTCACAAAGCAGAAGGAGGTGGGCTGAGACCACACCTGGAGTACTGCCTCCAGCTATGGGAACCCCAACACAAGACAGGCATGGACCTGCTGGAGTGGGTCCAGGGGAGGGCCAGGAAGATGATGTGAGGGCTGAAGAACCTCTCCTGTGAAGACAGGATGAAAGAGTTGTGGCTACTCAGCCTGGAGAAGAGAAGGCTCCAGGGAGACCTTAAAGCTGCAGTTCAGTACATGCAGGGGAGCTGCAGGCAGGCTGGGGAGGGACTGCTCAGAAGGGGCTGTGGGGATAGGCTGAGGGCAATAGTTTGGAGCTGGAGCAGGGCAGAGTTAGGCTGGACAGCAGGAGGAAGCTCTGCACAGAGAGTGGGGAGAGACTGGCACAGGCTGCCCAGGGCTGTGCTTGAGGCCACATCCCTGCAGACATTCAAGCTCAGCCTTGCTGCGTCTCTGGGCAGCCTGCTCTAGTCGGAAGTGTCCCTGCTGCCCGCAGGGGGGTTGGACAAGATGACCTCTGAGAGTCCCTTCCAACCCACTGGCATCTGTGAATGTGTGAAAACACTCAGTGACCCCCCCCCAGCTCTGCTGGTCTCAGCTGGTAAAATACCCTCCCTGCTAAGTGACACCCCCTGAGGCACGTCAGAGACACTTCCACAAGCACACATCTATTACAGCAGCAGCTTCTGCCAGCAGCTGCTTTGCAAAGCCCTCTTTGCAGGGATTTGTGGAGCTGACACATGTGTGGTGGGGGGGGACACACAAGCCTGTGTTGGCAGGGTGGTGACCTCAGAGGTCTTCACCTCCCTTCCCTCCAATTCTGCTGCGTTGCTCACTTCGAGGAGCAGCGAGGGGGGACAAGCAGCTTGCCTTTGCCAAGAGCTCCCAGTGTGAAAGAAATCCACCTTTCTGCCTTTCATTTGCTTGCAGACAAGCTGGGCTGAAGAGTCTGTGCAGCAAGAGGAGGATGTTCAGAGGCTTGTGCAGCTGTAAAGAAGCTTTAGCTATTTTTACATCTTCTCTGGCCAACGATTATTTCGCAGTTGGGTCTAATCGGACTTAACATCTTCAAAACAGAGAACCCAGAAGAGGAGAGAAATCTGCTCTGGGTTACAAATGTCCTCTTCTGTCCAACAATGACCCCTTCCTATCAGGCAGGCTCAGAATCATAGAATGGTTTTGGTTGCAAAAGGCCTCTGAGATCACCCAGTCCAACCCTCAACCCAACCCACCACGGCCGTCAAACCCTGGCCCCAAGTGCCATGGCCGCAAGGTTCTCAAACACCCCTAGGGATGGGGACTCCACCAGCTCCCTGGGCAGCCTGTGCCAGTGCCTCACTTGTAGCTCTTCTGAAACTGTCAGTGTGTCTGCACAGGTCAGCCAGCTAAGGCAGAGTCACAGTGGGCCTGGAAGGGCTCTCTGGAGATCACCTGCCCTGCTAAGCAGGACCTCCCAGAGGAAATGACACAGAACACATCACACAGTCACAGAATGCTCTGGCTTGGAAGGCACCTCCGAGGCTCACCCAGTCCAACCCCCTGCACTCAGCAGGGACATCCCCCACTAGAGCAGGTTGTCACAGCTGTGTCCAGCCTCACCTTGAGTATCTGCAGGGATAAGACCTCAGTCACCTCCCTGGGCAACCTGCTGCAGTGCTCCATCACCCTCCTGGTGCAGAACTTGTTCCTCACGTCCAATCCCAATCTGCTCTGCTCTGGTCTGAAGTCACTGCCTCTCATCCTGCCCCTGCAGGCCATTGCAAACAGCCTCTCTCCAGCCTTCAGGTACAGGAAGGCCTCTACCAGGTCTTCCTGGAGCATTCTTCTCTCCAGGCTGAACTGCCCTTGCTGACTGCAGGAGGGGCTGAGCTAGATGACCTTTGGTTGTGCTTTCCAAGCCAGACCATTCTATGACAATTTAGAATCTTAAGACAAGAGAAAAGCAAAAGGAAAAAAAGATCTTTCTAAGACTACTTTGGTGTCTTAGCAAATATTAAAGGAGAAGAAGAGCTCCAGCAGAGAGGAAATGTAACTGTCTGGGAGTGACAGGACAGTAGTTGCACTTCATGATCTTAAAGGTCCTCTCCTATATACATGATTCAATGACCTACTTTTCCCAAGGTGCTGCAACAGCTTCACCCTGTAATCATTTCCTCTTGTTACCATTTAAACTGAAAGCCTAAATTTGAGAGGAGGAAAAAGAAACCCAAACAAAAGCAACAAATCCAAACAACAACAAAAAACAAACCCCGAAATCCATTTCAACTCCTTAGAGAGTGCAGGTAAAGAGTTACAGGTGTGACAACATCGAACAGCAGGACACCCTGCTGGTAAAACTCTACTCACAGAATCACAGAACCAAGCAGGTTGGCAGAGAGCTCCAAGCTCAGCCAGCCCAACCTAGCACCCAGCCCTGCCCAACCAACCAGACCATGGCACTAAGTGCCCCAGCCAGGCTTGGCTGCAACACCTCCAGGCACACAGACTCCACCACCTCCCTGGGCAGCCCATTCCAGTGCCAATCACTCTCTCTGCCAGGAACTTCTTAACAACAGCCAGCCTAGACCTGCCCTGCCACAGCTTCAGGCTGTGTCCCCTTCTTCTGTCCCTGGGTGCCTGGCAGCAGAGCCCAACCCCACCTGGCTACAGCCTCCCTGCAGGCAGCTGCAGGCAGCAATGAGCTCTGCCCTGAGCCTCCTCTGCTGCAGGCTGCACACCCCCAGCTCCCTCAGCCTCTCCTCACAGGGCTGTGCTCCAGGCCCCTCCCCAGCCTTGCTGCCCTTCTCCAGGCACCTTCCAGCACCTCAACATCTCTCCTGAATTGAGGAGCCCAGAACTGGACACAGCACTCAAGGGGTGGCCTGAGCAGTGCTGAGCACAGGGGTGGGCAGAAGAACCTCCCTTGTCCTGCTGCCCACACTGCTCCTCAGCCAGCCCAGGATGCCATTGGCTCTGCTGCCCACCTGGGCACACTGCTGCCTCCTCCGCAGCTCCTCTCTGCCAGCACCCCCAGCTCCCTCTCTGCCTGGCTGCTCTCAGCCACTCTGGCCCCAGCCTGTAGTACTGCTTGGGGTTGTTGTGGCCAAAGTGTAGAACCCTGCCCTTGGCCTTGTTCAGTCTCATCCCCTTGGCCTCTGCCCACCCATCCAGCCTGGCCAGGTCCCTCTGCAGGGCTCTGCTACCCTCCAGGAGGGCCCTCCTCTGGACTCACTCTAACAGTTCACATCTCATTTTCTGATAAACCAATCTATAAAATATAAAAATATCAGAGAGGACCTGAAGAAAAGGAATTTCCCTCCCCCCCCCTCCATTTCTACAGTAATAAAAAGCTTCAAACAGCAGCACCAGAGGAAAAAAAGAATACAAAATAATATAAATTACTCTTTCTCAGATCCATTTTCCTCTTGGAAATCTGAGTTGAGATTAAATAAGTTAATTCAGGCTTTGTCTTGGTCACAGCAGTGATCAGTTAATGAATAAACAGAGCAAGTAGTAAAGCTGGCTTTGCACCTACTGAATGCTGCAAGTGTCTGTACTCATTTGATATGCATCTAGCAAAGCTTGGATGTTCCCAGAAGGCCACTCCATGAACACTGAGAGAGCAGCGTCTGCTAGTGGTGCCTGTAAGTCACAAAGAAGACAGAGAATGTTTACAGGAGTGAAAAAGAATTGCAGGCAGTGAAACCTTTATTAAAAGCCTCCATCCCACGCTGCTTTCTAAAGCAGACCCAGAAAAGGTTTCATGCAAACCATCAGCAGGACACAGGGAGAAGGAAAAGCCTTGGAAACATTCAGCAAGGATGCTGAAACGAACATCAGGGCTGACTTTAGTGGGGGCTTGGCAGTGTTTGCTTGGGTTAGAAGATTTACAGCATCATAGAATGGGTTAGGTTGGAAGTGAGCTCAAAGCTCAGCCTGTTCTAACTCCCTGCCATAGGCAGGGACACCTGCTAGAGCAGGTTACTCAAGGCCACATCCAACCTGGTCCTGAACACCTCCAGGGAGGTTGTGGAGCACAGAAGATCAAAGATCACATTGGGTGCTTCTGTGCTCCACAGCCTCCCTGGGCAACCTGTGCCAGTGTCTCACCACCCTCACTGCAAACAATCCTTTCCTAACACCCAGTTTCAGTTTCCCCTCTGCCACTTCAAACTCATTCTTCCTCACCCTGTCATTACCAGACCTTGTCAATAGTCCCTCCCCAGCCCTCCTGCAGCCCTCTTCAGATCCTGGAAGGCCACTCCAAGGTCTCCTGGAAGCCTTCTCCTCTCCAGCCTGCACAGCCCCAACTCTCTCAGCCTGTGCTCACAGCAGAGCTGCTGCAGCCCTCTCAGCATCTTGGTGGCCTCCTCTGCACTGGCTCCAACACTTCCATGTGCTGCTTGTGCTGGGGGCTCCAGAACTGCCCCCAGGACTGCAGGTGGGGTCTGGGGAGAGCAGAGCCAAGGGGCAGAATCCCCTCCCTTGCTCTGTGCCCACACTGCTCTTGCTGCAGCCCAGCACAGGGTTGCTGCCTGGGCTGCATGTACACTGCTTGGGCTTCTATAGGTTTGTTTGTGTTCATAACTTTGCCTGATGGGTTCTGACAAATTGATTTCTTATCAGCTTTTTCCTCTGCCTCTGACACATACATGTGGGTGCAAACACATACACATATATATATATACACACACACATATACATACACCTCAGAGGTACTTGAAGCCAGGGAGGTTGTGGATGCTCCCTCCCTGGAGGTGTTCAAGGCCAGGTTGGATAAGCCCTTGAGCAGCCTGGGCTAGCAGAAGATGTCCCTGCCAAGTGCCAGGGGGGCTGGAACCAGATGACCTTCAAGGTCCCTTCCAATCTAAACCATTCAATGAATCTGTGAATGGATCCCTGTGTTTTGTACACCTCCATGTGCTCCCCCAGCTCATGATGTGGCCTTCCAGGATCTGAAGAGGGCTACAAAAAAGCTGGGCAGGGACTTTTGAGGCTGTCAGGGAGTGACAGGAGTGGGGGGAATGAAGTAAAACTGGAGGTGGGGAGAGTCAGAGTGGACATGATGAGGAAGTTGTTGAGCAGGAGAGTGGTGAGAGGCTGGAATGGGTTGCCCAGGGAGGCGGCTGAGGCCCCATGGCTGGAGGTGTTTGAGGCCAGGCTGGCTGAGGCTGTGTGCAGCCTGCTCTAGGGTAGGGTGTCCCTGGACATGGCAGGGGGTTGGAACTGGCTGCTCCTTGTGGCCCCTTCCAGCCCTGCCTGATTCTGTGATTCCAGGAGGCACATCCAGTTCAGTGGAGCTTACACCTATGCACATACACACAGGTATGGGACTTGAGCAGTCACAGACTCACAGCTCCACAGAATGGGCTGGGCCAGAAGGCACCTGAAAGGTTCTGCAAGGATGCTTCAGGAATGCCACAGGGAAAGATAAGTATAAGGTGCTACTTCTACTGCAATACTCCCCCTAGTCCACAGAATGGGTTGGGCTGGAAGTGGGCTTGAGAGATCATCCAGCATCAACTTCCCTGCCATGGACATGGACATCTCCCACCAGCCCAGGGCTGCTCAAGGCCTCATCCAGCCTGGCCCTGAACACCTCCAGGGAGGTTGTGGAGCACAGAAGCACAAAACGTGGTAACAGATCAGATTCTGTGATTCTGTGCTCTACAACCTCCCTGGGCAACCTGTGCAGTGCCTCACCACCCTCAGTGGAAATCACTTCTTCCTCCTATCTAATCCAAATCTATCCTATTCCAGTTTACAACTATCACCTCTTGTCTTGACAAACAGTTCATCCTCAGCTCTCCTTTAGGTGCCCCTGAAGTTCTGGAAGGCTGCTACAAAACCTCCCTGCAGCCCTCTTTTCTCCAGACTGAACAACCCCAACTCCCTCAGCCTGTCCTCACAGGAGAGGTCCTCCAGCCCCATGATCATCCTTGTGGCCCACCTCTGGCCCTCCTGAAGCAGGTTCATGTCTTTCTTAAGCTGGAGACCACAGAGCTGGACACAGCTCTCCAGGTGGGGTCTCAGGAGCATGGAGCACAGGGGCAGAATGCCTCAGCTGCTGGCCACACTTCTCTTGATGCAGCCCAGGATGGGACTGGTTTGCTGGGCTGTGAGCAGAGACTGCTGCCTCATACTCAGTTTTTCCTCCACCAGTATCCCCAGGCCCTTCTCCTCAGGGCTGCTCTCAATCCTTTTATCACTCACTTTGTGTTTGAGTTTAGGAGTGCCTTGACCCACAGGCAGGGCCTTGCACTTGGTTTTGTGGCCAAGTGAAGGCTGCAGGAGCCCTACAAACCGAGGTGAAGGCTGAGGCAAAGAAGCCACTGAGCACTTCAGCCCTCTCCACAGTGCAGGTAGGCAGATCTCTGCCTTGTGCTGGAGACAGCTCCTATCCTCCCTGCTCTTCCTTTTCTCACCAACGTACCCACAGAAGCTTTTCTGGTCCCTGACATCCCCACCCTGAAATGGTTCTGGTTCTGGTACTGATTGCTGTCCAGAACACAGAGCAGAAGATTCCTCCTCCCCTTTTCACTCAGCAAAGAGCTCCAAAGCAGGACTGTACCTGTGGCATTGAGAGGACATCGATTGAAAGCCATGTCCCCAGCTGGGGTCCTTTTCCACACCATTGACATCAGGTAGTCTTCAGGACATATTTCATAAGGTGCTGCCATTGAGAAATGAGAAGTTAAACAGAGATATTAATGGAAACAGATACTTCACCTCAGAAAAATGAAGTCTTTAGTCTTGTCCTGAGCTCTGATGAAATCCACATGTTAACATGCTCTCAGCTTCACAGGCTGCATAGACTTGGAGGAGACCCTCAAAGGTCATCTTGGCCAACCCCCCTGCACTCAGCAGGGACACCTGCAACTAGATCAGGCTGCCCAGGGCTGCAGCAAGTCTCCAGGGAATGCCCCCGGGGGGCAGGACCTCAGACACACTCCTGGGCAGCTTGTTCCAGTGTCTCACCACCCTGAATGTGCAGAACGCCACGGCAGGAGATCCTGAGTGTCCCTTCCAACCCAAACCATTCCATGAACTCCTGATTCTCTGCTTGCATGGGAAGCCTCCAGCAGAGGAGCAACTCTGGATTTTACCCACCCCACTTCACCCAACCCATCCCAGTGACCATCTGCCCTGGTTTGTACTTCTGCTGACAGAAGAGTGAGGTGAAGAAGGGAGCCGAGCAGGCTCTGCACAAAGCTGTCCCCTCTCTTTAAGGAGGACAAAGAACACCTTGCAGATGGCTCAGTGAGACTAATATGAATCACAGCTGGGTAGAAAAATTGCTTGCTAAATTTGTCTCTGCACCAGCATCCCTGAATCATAAATCAAGAGAGCAGTTGGGGCTGCTAAAAAAGTCAGAGACCCATTAATGGCAGAACCCAACCAAAGGGGGTTCTGTTCATGAGCTAAATCATTAAAACTGCTTCAGAAATGCCCCCAGACTGAATGGATCAGGCCAGGGCTCCAGTGGGAAAAGCCACGTGGGGACATAAGCAAAAGCAAGCAGCTGCCACTCTCCTCTGACCCTGTAAATGAGCAGCAAGAAGGCAACATTATCAATTACACAAATCTGCTAATGCTTGGAGCCCTCTGAGAAGGAAATTTGTCATGCAACCCTGACCACTCCAAACGTGTTGTGTTCAGTGATCACACAGCCACAGAGTGTCAGGGCTTGGAAGGGACCTTGAAATATCATGCAGCCCAACTCCCCTGCCAGAGCAGCATCACCCAGGGCAGGGCACGCAGGAACACATCCAGGTGGGTTTGGAAAGTCTGCAGAGAAGGAGACTCCACAACCTCCCTGGGCAGCCTGCTCCAGGGCTGCAGCACCCTCACACCAAACAAGTTTCTCCTCATGTTGAGCTGCAACCTCCTGTGTGCCAGCTTGTGGCCATTGTTTCTTGTCCTGTCACTGGGCACCACCAAACAGAGCCTGGCACCTTCATCCTGACACCCAGCCCTCAGCTATTGATAAGACACTGATCAGATCCCCTCTCAGTCTTCTCCTCTCCAGACCAAACAGCCCAGAGCTCTCAGTTTTGATTCACAGCAGAGATGCTCAAGTCCTCCAATCATCCTCACAGCCTCCACTGGACTCTCTCCAGCAGGTCCCTATCTCTCCTGAGCTGGGGAGCCCAAAACTGGATGCAGTATTGCAGCTGTGGCCTCAGCATGGCAGAGCAGATGCTAATTCTCAGGACTGAAACTCTTCTCTCCAAATACTGATGGTTAAATCAGCCTTCTTTAATCTCAAATACATATACACACAAGCATACTTGTACAGGCAAGTATGATCTTGTCTGTTCCTAGAATCACAGATTCATAGAATCATAAAGGGACTTGGGTTGGAAGGGACTTTGTTAGTAAGTTTTAGGTCCCATCAAAGTTTTGTCATCTCTCTGGAAGGGCAGCAGCAGGTAAGAGCCGGAACAGGTTGCCCAGGGAGGAGGTTGAAGCCCTATCCCTGGAGGTGTTTAAAGCCAGGCTGGATCCCAGGCTCACAGGACGTCAGGAGCTGGGAAGGACCCAGAGAGATCATTGAGTCCAAGCCCTCTGTCAGAGCAGGACCACACAGTCTAGCTCAGGGCACACAGGAGCACATCCAGACAGGCCTGGAAAGGCTCCAGACAAAGAAACTCCATAGCCTCTCTGGGCAGCCTGTGCCAGGGCTCTGGGACCCTTCCAGTCAAGAAGTTGCCTCTTGTGTTGAGCTGGAACCTGCTGTGCTGCAGCTTCCATCCATTGCTGCTTGTCCTGTCCCAGGGAGCAGTGAGCAGAGCCTGTCCCCCTCTCCTGACTCCCAGCCCTCAGATAGTTATAGACACTGATTCAATCCCCTCTCAGCTTGCTCTTCTCCAGACTGAGCAGCCCCAGGGCCCTCAGCCTCTCCTCACCAGGCAGTGCTCAGTCCCCTCATCATCCTTACAGCCCTCTGCTGGACTCTCTCCAGCAGATCCTTGTCCCTCTGCAACTGGGGAGCCCAAAACTGAAGGCAGTACTCAAAATGAGGTCTCCCAGGGCAGAGCAGAGGGGAAGGAGAACCTCCCTTGATCTGCTGGACACACTATTCCTCATACACTCCAGGATCCCACTGACCCTCTTGGTCACCAGAGCACATTGCTATGCCATGGATGTCCTCCACCAGCTCACCTGCTCTAGTGCGAGGTGTCCCTGGGCACGGCAGGGGGGTTGGAACTGGATGATGCTTGTGCTCCCTTCCAGCCCTGAGTGACTCTGTGATTCCCTAAGCGGCAGCACCTAGCTCAGGCCAAGGCCCCGATGGACTGTGTGCCCTTCAACGCCTCGCACGAACACCCTGGCTCAAAGACTGCTGCAGATGAAAACCAAAGCAGCTCTTCCCAAAGCTGAAGCCTATCTGGCAGAGCTGATTAATCAGGCATCCACCCACACGAAAGCATCTGTGGTGCTCCAGCCCGTGTTGCCCATGGAAACATGGCAGTGGTGCTGGAGCGGCTTCCACGCGAACTCAGAGCCCTGCGGCCCTGCTGCCTCTGCTCAGGGTCAGCTGCAGTGCTCCTGCAACTGTGGCCCGATCCATGCACACCACAGCCCCTGCAAAACAGCTCAAAGCCACAAGCAAGCAGCCAGTCTCGAGCTGAGTTTGCTCCAAGTGGCAAACCAAAAGCAGCAAGGATGGGATTCAGCCATAGCTTCCCACACACAACAGCCACTGCAGTCCACCGCCTCGATGCTCTGCCATGGCAGGCCTGAGCCCACCTCACCTGAGCACAGGCACTCAGCCAAGTGGGTGATGCAGAGGCACAGGCTCCCTCTGACCTTACTGCTAGCAGCACATGCCTCATGCCCCTGCACTGGGCACTGGGGAGGCCTCACCTCCAGTAACGGCTTCAGTTTTAGACCTCTGACTACACAAAGGACACTGAAGGGCTGGAATGGGTCCAGAGAAGGGCAACAAAGCTGGTGAAAGCTCTGGAGAACAGGGCTGGGGAGGACCAGCTGAGGGAGTTGGGGTCTTAAGCGTGGAGGAGAGGAGGCTGAGGGCAGAGCTCATTGCTCTCTACAGCTCCCTGAGAGGAGGCTGCAGGGAGCTGGGCTTGGGCTCCTCTCCCTAGGACCAGGTAACAGAAGGAGAGGAAATGGACTCAAATAGTGCTAGGAGAGGTTTAGGCTGGAGATAGGAAAAATTCCCTTTCTGCAAGAGTGGTCAGGGACTGGCACAGGCTGCCCAAGGAGGTGGTGGAGTCCTCACCCCTGGAGGTGTTCCAGAAACCTGTGGCCATGGCACATGGGGAGAGGGTTGAACAGCCATAGTGGGGTTGGGTTGATGTTTGGACTGGATGATCTTAGAGAGCTTTTCCAACTGAAACAATTCTGTTTCTATGATCTCCAAGAGACAGTCCATGTGCCAGGGTTCTGAGGAAGCTCTGTACAACACACAGACAAAGCAGCTAACAAACAGGGGAAAGGGTTATGATGAAACAAGTAGCTCAGAAATGAAGCTACAGCTACAGCTTCTCTCTTGAATCCTAAATC
The DNA here is from genome assembly GCF_015220805.1 of Pogoniulus pusillus. NCBI lineage: Eukaryota > Metazoa > Chordata > Aves > Piciformes > Lybiidae > Pogoniulus > Pogoniulus pusillus. The sequence continues at coordinate 1,321,042 of NC_087288.1, read as the reverse complement.
AATGCCAGGGGCAAAATCATCTTGAGCCAAGGCAATACAAAAAAGCTCCTGAACATCTTGTAGTGTGTCACAGAATCAAGCAGGTTGGAAGAGACTTTCAAGCTCACCCAGCCCAACCTAGTTCCCAGCCCTGTCCCATCAACCAGCCCATGGCACTAAGTGCCCCAGCCAGGCTTGGCTTCAACACCTCCAGCCACACAGACTCCACCACCTCCCTGGGCAGCCCATTCCAATGCCATCTCTAATCACCCTAACATCCAGCCTAGACCTCCCCCAGCACCACTTGTGACCGAAACAGAGACAAAACCAAACCCCAGGGGGCTCACTGTATCATTGAGCTGGTGACCATCATTTCAACCCTTCTCCTACTCTGTTTTATGTAGCTGCTATTGCCTCTGAAGCAACTTCTCCCTTCAGTCAGAAATCATTAGCTGCTGCTCTGGCAGCACTTCTGCACTCTGGCTTTGTAAGCAAAGCAGGCAGTCCCACACTGCCCCAGTGGTGTTTTGTTCCCTGCCACTGCCTGGTGAGAAAAACACCGAGCATTTGTCCTGAGTAAAGGCTGGGTGAAGCATAAACACTGCACCATGTGGGGAGCTGGTCAAGACTGAACTGTTATGGAATGAAGCTCTTCTGAAAAGCAGTAGCACACAGGATCAACGTGGTGGCAAGAGACCAAGGCCATGAAATCCATCCAGTTAACTCTACCAAGGATGGGGCTAAACCCTGCTCCTCAGCACCAAGCTCTGCCTCTCTGAAACACCTCCAGGGATGGGGATTCAGCCACCTCCCTGGGCAGCCTGTGCCAGGCCTGACAACCTTTCAATGAAGAAGTTTCTTCTAATGTCCAACCTAAACCTCCCCTCGTGCAACTTGGGCCCTTTTCCTCTCTCCACTGCGGAGAGGAGTCCAACACCCAGCTCAGCACAGCCTCCTCCAGGGACTTGTAGAGACTGAGAAGGTCTCCCTGGAGCCTCCTCTTTTCCAGGCTGCACACCCCCAGCTCCCTCAGCCTGTGCTCACAGCAGAGCTGCTCCAGCCCTTGATTATCTTTGTGGCCTCATCTGGCCTCTCTCCAGCAGCTCTGTGCCCTTCTTCTGCTGGGGACAGCAGAGCTGGAGGCAGGATTGGAGGTGAGGTCTCACAAGACAAGAAATGTCTTGTAAGACAAATAAACATTTTAGTCTCTTCTATTCTTCAGTGGCTTAGAAAAAGAAAGCACTGAGGCAGGAAAGAGCTTTGCAGAACTGTTTTAGGGAAGCAAAGCAGCAGAGGGATGGTGAGGTTTGGTCACACTTCAAGCCCTCACCACCATGCAGTACCTCTCCATGTTTCCTGCTGTTTGTAAAGCTGTATTTAATTCTCTTACAACCTTTGGGAAATTCTCCACTGGCTCCTTTGAAACCTGAGACACCTTATTAAATGCCAGTCTAGAAACAGAGTCCTCAAGTCTGTTGCTGATGTCTAAGCTTCTGCAGGAGCACAGCTTGTTGAAAGGTGCTGTGGGTTAAGGTGTCCTGTAAGCTTCCTGATTCTAGCCTGGGATTCAGCAGGTCAGTGCAGAAACACACCAAAAGGCAAACAAAGCTCCGTGTGTGCTGGCCTTGCACACACATCTGAAACAGGTTTTATCAACAGCAGGTGGCAACCTTGGGAAATTGGGCTGCAGCAGCAGCAGGGATTCAAAGACTCAAATGCAAATTATCTCCAAGATGGTTTCATAAGCAGAAGCTGTCTGCTTACTGAGAAGATTCACAGCTACCTTCTCCCAGGGCTCTGCTTTGCATAGAGGAAGTCTGCACCGACTCTAGAAATGATCATTTCTTTAGGAATCCAGAACAAATCTGGTTCTGCAGCCCTCTAGACTTGCTCCAGCAGCTCTATCTCCTTCTTATGCTGGGGACACCACAATTGGGTGCAGCGTTTCACAGAATCATAGAATCAGTCAGGGTTGGAAGGGACCACAAGGACCAGCCAGTTCTAAACCCCCTTGCCATGGGCAGGGACACCTCACACTAGAGCAGGCTGCACACAGCCTCAGACAGCCTGGCCTGAAACACCTCCAGGGATGAGGCTTCCACCATGTCCCTGGGCAACCCCTTCCAGGCTCTCACCACTCTCATGCTGAACAACTTCTTCCTAACATCCAGTCTGAATCCACCCATTTCTATCTTGGATCCATTCTCCCCAGTCCTGTCACTACCTGACACACTAAAAAGACCCTCCCCAGCTTTCTTGTAGCCCCTTTTAGGTACTGGCAGGCCACAATGAGGTCTCCTGTGAGCCTTCCCCCCTGCAGACTGAACAACCCCAACTCTCACAGCCTGTCCTCATAGCAGAGCAGCTCCAGCCCTCTGCTCATCCTCATGGCCCTTCTCTGGACATGTTCCAGCACCTCCACATCCACATTTGAGGTGGGGTGTCACAAGAAAAGATCAGACAAGAGCAGCTGGTGGGGACCTATTTCATCACTTTGGAACAAGCATTTTTAAGCTGGCAGTGGGAAAGGTTGGGAGGGCAAAGTAAAATGTGCTGCAAAGAAATCTATTTAAGTGTTACAAGAGGAAAGATGTGCCCTTTAGATTTCAAGCTCCTCTTAATGAAATGTTGCTCCTGGATTCACTCCCTCTGTACAGTACAATAAGGTTCACTTTTATTTTCCCTCTACTGTACTGAATTTTACCCCAGATGTATCAGAAAGAATCCTGCTGTACACTGGAGAGAAGGAATTCCATGGCTTACAAACCCAGCCCTATACTCTGAGAAACAGTTCATTCCAAAGGGGATTTCCAGAGCAAATCACTGCTGCTGTAAAGAATCCAGGCACACCTAGGCAAGGAAACAGACACAGAACCATAGAGTGGGCTGAGTTGGAAGGCACCTCCAAAGCTCATCCAGTCCAGCCCCTCCTGCAGTCAGCAGGGACATCCTCCACTAGATCCGGTTGCTCAGAGCCCTGCTGAGCTTCACCTTGACTGTCTCCAGGGCAATACTGTTCTCATTACCCTCTTTGCTATGGGATTTTGATTTAGTTAAAGCATAATGAGTCCATAGAATCAACCAGGCTGGAAGAGACCTTCATGCTCATCCAGTGCAGCCATGCTCTTGTTGGATTCACCAGAAATCAGGGTTTGACTGCCAGGGGATGGAAGAAAATGTTTCTAATTCACAGCAACCAATGGGAGAAGGGGAATGGAAGGGGAAAGTACATCCAGCAGGGCTTCATAAACACAACTCCACCAAAGCAAAGCCTGGCATGGCTCTTTAGGGCTGTTTCTCACCACATGTAGATCTTGTCCCTCCTGAAGTTTCTCAGAATGGCTTGGGGTGGAAGGGACCTTAAAGGTCATCCAGTCCCAGCCCCCTGCTGTGGGCAGGGACACCTCCCACTAGAACAGGTTGCTCAAGGCATGAGCAACCTGTCCAGAGAAGGGCAACGAAGCTGGTGAGGGGCCTGGAACACAAATCCTATGAGGAGAGGTTGAGGGAACTGGGCCTGTTTAGCCTGGAGAAGAGGAGGCTCAGGGGTGATCTTATTACTGTCTACAACTACCTGAAGGGACATTGTAGCCAGGTGGGGGTTGGCCTCTTCTCCCAGGTAACCAGCAATAGAACAAGGGGACACAGTCTCAAGTTGTGCCAGGGTAGGTATAGGCTGGATGTTAGGAAGAAGTTTTTCACAGAGAGAGTGATTGGCATTGGAATGGGCTGCCCAGGGAGGTGGTGGAGGCACCGTCCCTGGGGGTCTTCAAGAAAAGACTGGATGAGGCACTCAGTGACATGGTCTAGTTGACTGGCTAGGGCTGGGTGATAGGTTGGACTCGATGATCTTGGAGGTCTCTTCCAACCTGGTTGATTCTATGATTCTATGATTCTAAGGCCTCATCCAACCTGGTCCTGAACACCTCCAGGGAGGTTGTGGAGCACAGAAGCACAGAATGTGATCTTTGATCTTTGATCACATTAGGTGCTTCTGCGCTCCACAACCTCCCTGGACAACCTGTGCCAGTGTCTCACCACCCTCAACCTGTGCCAGTGTCTCACCACCCTCACTGTCAAGAACTTCTTCTTCATCTCCAGTCTCAGCCTGCCCTCCTCAAGCTCCAACCCATTCTTGCTCAGCTGATCATGACAAGCCTTTGTAGAAAGTTCCTTCCCAGCTTTCCTGTAGTCCCCTTCAGGCCTTGGAAGGCTGCTCTAAGGTCACCCCAGAGCCTTCTTTTCTCCAAGCTGCACAGTCCCAGCTCTCTCAGCTTGTCTCCTGATCATTATGTCCATGGCCTCCTCTGGACCACAGGAGTAAGCCATGCTGTGGTGCAGATAATGAAGATGAGGCCATTTGCTTCTCACCTGGACACCTTTGCTCGCTGCACCGTCTGACCTCCTCCCCAGTTCCTTCACACTGCTGCCCAGTCACAGCAGCGCCTTGGCAGATCCTCACGCGCCTCTCCCAGCCGCCGTCGCAGGACCTGGAGCAGCCACTCCAGTGCCCCCACTGGTTCCACTGTCCGTTGGCTGGGTGGAAGAGCAGAGTTACAGTCACAAAGGTGGACATCCTCCTAGCCCATCCCCTATGTGAGCAAGATAAGAAAGCACCCCCAGATATGTCCTCCTGGCCCATCCCCTATGTGAGCAAGATAAGAAAGCACCCCCAGATATGTCCTCCTGGCCCATTCCCTATGTAAGAGAAAAAAGCACCCCCAGATATGTCCTCCTGGCCCATTCCCTATATGAGCAAGATAAGAAAGCACCCCCAGATATATCCTCCTAGCCCCTTCCTTACATTAGTAAAAGAAGAAAGCTCCCCCAGATACGTCCCCCTAGCCCATTCCTTACGTAAGACAATAAAGTACCCCCAGATACATCCTCCTAGCCCATTCGCTATGTAAGGAAGAGAAGAAAGCATCCCCAGCTATAACCAACAGTGACAGAAGTGGGGGATGGGGGAACAAAGGAGATGAGGCAGCCTACTTGGCTGCTAGACATGGGATTCCTGTCTACATGCCTTGCATCTCCAAAGGAAGCCCAAGGCATTGGTGCAGGTTCACTTTCCCTCGGGCTGCAAAGCAAACACCGTCCCTTGTGTGCTCTGTCTGCTGTGGCTGTGCAGTGCTGTGGCATGGCAGTGGTGCCCATTTAGGGCCTGCACAAGCACCCTTTCAAAACCCAAACCAAACCATCTTTGCCTCTGATATTTTAGGAGCTTGGGCTTCTTTTTTTTGTACAGTGCAAAGGAGACTTAAAAACAGGTAGCAGTGCAATTCACCCCCCCGCAAGGCTGCTTTCAGAGTGCCAGAGGGTCCTGAAGCAGTCTGAGCGTACAAAGGAAGCAGTTGGTGGACATTTGCTCTCTAGGCTTGCAGAACAACTTATCTAGAGTGTTTCAGGCCCCCAGCATCTCCTCCTAAACGTGGAAGGCCTTTACCTGGTGCCAAAGCCCAACAGCTGGTGTGCAGCCTGGCGTGCGACCTTCCTGGGCGCGTTACTTGGCTTTTAAATAGCAACAGAGCCAGGCTTTGGGCGCCCGCTGCAGGCGGGGGCTGTGCCCCTCTGCTGCCCACTGAGGTCTGCGGGGAGACTGCTGCTGCTGCACCCCACCTGGCAGCTCAGAGACAGCAGCCACAGCAGCCCCTTGGTACCCAGAGCAGCCCCTTGGTACCCAGAGCAGCCCCTTGGTACCCAGAGCAGCCCCTCGGTGGCGGCGCAGCCCCTTGGCGGCCGGAGCAGCCGCTGGGCAGCTGGAGCATCCCCATGGCATCCGGAGCTGCCCTCTGGCGCCCAGAGCAGCCCCTCGGCGGCGGCGCAGCACCGGGCAGGCAGCACTCACCTGTGCACTCGGGGTTGGAGCACTCGCGGCTCTCGGCCCAGGGCCCGCGGCACTCGGAGCCCCCGTGGGCGGCGGCGGTGCACTGCCGGCTGCGCTGCTGGGTGCCGTTGGAGCAGGTCACCGAGCACTGGCTCCACGAGCTCCACTCCTGCCACTGCCCGTCCACTGCCGGCGCCGGGCACCAAAGAGATGGACACAGCACAGTTACCACCCGAGACAGGCTTGGAATAGACCTTTTGGACGATCAAGTCCAACCACTCACCCAGAGCTCACAACCCCATCGCTGCTGCTAAGCCACTGCCACTGAACCACCTTCCTCTGCACCACAGTATCACAGAACCAAGCAGGTTGGCAGAGAGCTCCAAGCTCACCCAGCACAACCTAGCACCCAGCCCTGCCCAACCAACCAGACCATGGCACTAAGTGCCCCAGCCAGGCTTGGCTGCAACACCTCCAGCCACACAGACTCCACCACCTCCCTGGGCAGCCCATTCCAATGCCAATCACTCTCTCTGACAACAACTTCCTAACAACAGCCAGCCTAGACCTGCCCTGGCACAGCTTCAGCTTCTGTCCCCTTCTGTTGCTGCTTGCCTGGCAGCAGAGCCCAACCCCACCTGGCTACAGCCTCCCTGAAGGCAGCTGCAGGCAGCAATGAGCTCTGCCCTGAGCCTCCTCTGCTGCAGGCTGCTCACCCCCAGCTCCCTCAGCCTCTCCTCACAGGGCTGTGCTCCAGGCCCCTCCCCAGCCTTGCTGCCCTTCTCCAAACACCTTCCAGCACCTCAACAGCTCTCTGCAATGGAGGAGCCCAGAACTGGACACAGCACTGCAGGGGTGGCCTGAGCAGTGCTGAGCACAGGGGCAGAAGAACCTCCCTTGTCCTGCTGCCCACACTGCTCCTGAGCCAGCCCAGGATGACATTGGCTCTGCTGCCTACCTGGGCACACTGCTGCCTCAGATTCAGTTGGCTGTCTACTGGCACCCCCAGGGGACTTCTGAAGGCCTCCATCGATGGTGACTCCACCACCTCCCCAAGCAGCCTGTGCCAGCGACTGAGAACCCTTCAGGGAAGATCTCTTTCCCAATATCCATCCTTCCCAATGACCCGTGATCCTCTGATCCAACCCAAACCTCCCCTGGCACAACTGGAGGACATTTCCTTTTGTCCTGGCACTTGCTGCAGGGCAGGGGAACCCAACCCCCACATCCTTCCAACCTCCTTTGGCTGCCTTTTAGGCACAAGTAGCTGCTCACCAGCCCAGATTCTCCAACACCTGCTTACTTGGACAGGTCAGCTGTAACATCTCTCACGTTCCTTTGCAATACTGAATTGAACACTGAACATTTCTTTGCTCCTGCTCTTTTTCTTTGGCCTTTCTCCTGTTGTCAGCCCCACTTCATGCTCATAGATCATGTTAATTACTTTTGTGTAGGTGCATGGGAAACTGCACAGCTGCCAGCCTGGCCCAAAACTGGATTAACTCAACATTTTTTTGCAGCTGCATTCCACACTAAAGCTTTTCCACCAATATTTGTCCTCAAGTTGCAACAGGCTTTGCTGACCAGAGGAAAAGCAAAGTTCAGGGTTCATAACCACCTAGAGAAATTGCAATGCTGTGAGGCACTAAGTTCCATTTTCCTCTCATCTCTGTTTTCAGATCATTAAACAACCACTTGCTAATGAAATGCTCAGCAACACCTCTCAGGATGAGCTGCAGTCACAGAGAATCTATTTGCAGCAGCATTGTGGACTGTGGATGCTCAACAAGCCCACTGCAAGGATGACCTTCACACTGTCAGACAGCACTCAGCAAAGAGACTTCACACCTTGCAGCTATCTGCCACCTTGTTAATGCCAGAGTGGTACAACCAGCTCAATAACCATTAAGTGCCCCTGTAGATATGAGCTCAGAATCACAGACTTCTAAGTCTGTGGGGGCAGATGGGCTGCACCCAAGGGTGCTGAGGGAGTTGGCAGATGTGGAGCAGGAAGGTGATTGGCCCCTTGGACTCGGCGGTGATGAGGCCACACCTTGAGTGTTCTGTTTTGGGCACCACAACACAGGAGAGATGTGGAGGTGGGGGAGTGGGTCCAGAGGAGGGCAGGGAAGCTGGGGAAGGGCCTGGAGAATAAATCTGATGAGGAGTAACTGAGGGAGCTGGGGGTGGTTAGTGTGAGGAAGAGGAGGCTGAGGGGAGACCTCAATGCTGTCTACAGCTACCTGAAGGGACATTGTGGAGAGGCTGCTGCTGGGCTCCTCTGGAGACTGGACAAGGGGGAATGGCCTCAAGCTGAGGCTGGGAAGGTTTAGACTGGACATCAGGAAAACTTGTTGCCCTGCCTCATCACCCTCACTGGAAAGAATTTCTTTCTAACCTCTAGTCTCAATCTCCTTTTTTCCCAGCTCAAAACTGTTTGGGTTTGGTTCTCCCAGACCCATTCTCAACCAAGATTTCCTGGCATGCCCTACAGTAAGATTATCTCAAAGAAACTAAGAACTGCCTGCTTGTGTAACACCTCAGACAGATCCCATCCAAGGAGGTGGTGGAGTTGCCATCCCTGGAGGTGCTCAAGCCAAGCCTGGCTGGGGCACTTAGTGCCATGGTCTGGTTGCTTGGCCAGGGCTGGGTGCTAGGTTGGGCTGGATGAGCTTGGAGCTCTCTTCCAACCTGCTTGATTCTGTGATCCCACCCTCTGAAGACCACAGCTGGAACTAACAAGCAATACTGCCCCAGCTACTCCCTTTGCATAACATCATTTTTCTTTCAGGGTGCAAAAGGCAGTAACACAAATCCCAAGCAGCCCCCCTCAAAGGCACAAAGCAGAGTTGTGATGAGCTCACCAGGGCAGAGTGCAATGTTGCAGGGCTTGTGTTGTGTCTCAGGTCCATCACAGGATCTTCCCCCATACTGGGGAGGGATGCACGACCTCGTCCTCGTCCTCTGGCCTCGACCACACGTGAAGGAACACAAGCTCCAGGGCGACCACTCCTCCCACACGCCGTGGACTGCAACAAACCAAAGCCACCTTAAGCAGCAGCAGGCAGAGGAGCAGCAAGCAGCAGGACTGCACAGCACACAAGTTCAACGCTTCATTCCGCCACCCTGGCGCCAATCTTAGCACTGGCAAAGAAACCCTTTCTGGAACTGAGCTAACTGCAGCTTCAAAAGGACCTTTTCTCTCAAACACACTGACCTTGGAACCCTTTTCTCTACTCTTCAAACCAATCACACTGCCACATCTTCTCTTGCCTTCTCTGCAGGAAGGTGGCTTCCCTTCATGGTGTCTTTGGTGCCTGAGATATCTTTAACAGCCCTGGGGGGCTTTGGGGTGAAAACCAGGCATATATTTTATCTACCAAGGCAACTCCAAACATCTGAGCCATCCTGCTCCAGACTGGGTGAGGCACTCAGTGGTCTAGTTGACTGGATAGGGCTGGCTGATAGGTTGGATTAGATGATCTTGGAGGTATCTTCCAACCTGCCTGATTCTATAATCCAAATGAGGCTTCCTTTTGAAAACACTAAGATGTGTGCAACACAAACTGGAGCAGGGCAGAGTTAGGTTGGATAGCAGGAGGAAGTTCTGCAAAGTGAGGGGGGGGAAACAGAGGCATAGGCTGCCCTGGGCTGTGCTGAAGGCCCCATCCCTGGGGACATTCAAGCTCAGCCTTGCTGTGTCCTAGCTGGAGGTGTCCCTGCTGCCTGCAGGGGGTTGGAGAGAATGACCTTTGAGGGTCCCTTCCAACCCCATGCAATCTGTCAAGCTGTGAACAGCTTCTTCCCGTGTCACCAGCACCAATTAAGGCCTAAGCACCATTTCACCTGCTTAAGTTCTGGGGGAAAGGTGGCAGCTTGATTACCTTCCTCCAAAATCTCAATCCCACCTAAACAAGAGACATGCTCCAAATGTCCTTACAGGAACACGTTCATGAATGCAGCACAGGCAGCAATTCATGCACCACCCTAGGCAGGAAAAAGTCCTCACTCAGCAACCTTCAAGCCCCTCCAGAGCAGACAGTAAAGTGCAGGCACACACCAATGTTCTGACATGCAAGTATCTCAGAACATCAATAGGAGGCATCCTACAAGATGCACCTTCCTCTGGCTCAAATTCCTTCCACTGCAGGAGAATCTGATCTATTGTACCACATCCATGCTCTTTTCAGTTGTGTTTTCAGAAGGTTCTGGTAACAGAGTTAAGACAATTTCATGCACCAACTGGAAAAAAATACTGCAAAGCAAAACTTCAGTTATTTGTCTTCTCCTTAAATAAAAGCAGCCACACAGGTTGAAATTGGGCTCTGCTGAGAACAGCAGTGTAGGAATCAAGAGTGTGGGAATGCCAGGGCAAGAATCCAGCACCTTAGTGCCCAGCCTGGGCATCACACTCAGGATCACTTAATTGTGTTTCATACAATCACAGAATGGATCAGGTTGGAAGGGAAGTCAGAGATCATCCACTCCAACCACTCCACCATGGGCAGGGACACCTCTCAACTAGATTTGGCTGCTCGAGGTCTCATCCAACCTGACCTTCAGCATCCCCAGGCAGGAGGCAGCCACAGCCTCCCTGGGCAGCCTGTGCCAGACTCACCAGCCTGGTACCAAAGAACTTCTTCCTCAGCTCCACTCTAACCCTGCTCTGCCTCAGCTCCAAACCATTCCCCCTTGGCCTGGTTCAGACCCCCTCAGGAAAGGTCTCTTTTCAGCCTTCCTGCAGGATTCCTCCAGGCAGCTCTGAAGTGCCCCTGGAGCCTTCTCCTCTGCAGGCTGCACCCCACCAGCTCCCTCAGCCTGTGCTCACAGCAGAGCTGCTCCAGCCCTGGCAGCATCTTTGTGGCCTCCTCTGGCCTCACTCCAGCAGCTCTGTGTCCTTCCTTCTGCTGGGGACAGCAGAGCTGGAGGCAGGATTGGAGGTGAGGTCTGAGCAGAGCCGAGCCAAGGGGCAGGATCCCCTCTCTTGCCCTCTGCCCACACTGCTCTGGCTGCAGCCAGCACTTGGCTGCCTGCTGGGCTGCAGGAGGGCACTGCCAGCTCACGGGGAGCTGCTCAGCCCTGCCTGTTTGAAGGGTGTCTGGAGGGTGAAAGGGTGTCCAACATCTCAGTGTCTGACTGGCAATGCTTCAGAGCATCACAGAGGAAATAGATTTTCTTGATTTATCCTCCCTTTTTCCCCCTCCTGTATGCAGGTTTCCCTTGCCCTGCAGGCACAGTTCACCTGCCCAGCTTCCACAGACAAACCCCTTCACTTGCAGGGGTCAAAATAACATTTCCCCAGGTGAAATTCAGTTCTGAGGACATTCAGCTCCCTGGCACATTCTCACAAACCCATCAGGAAGATCCAGGGGAATTCTGCATGTAGGGAAAGTTCTACTGCAGCTCAGCAGAAGTCAGGGAGATTGTCAAGCCTGTTGCCACAGTGAGGGTAAGAAAAAGTTTGTTAGCTGACATCTGAGAACTGATCCCTGGCAGAAAGCAGCAAGCTTCATTTGGGGAAGATCTGAAGCCACCAGATAACAGCTCAGCTGATGAGAGGCTTTCAGCTGCTCAGATTCAAGTGGTCAAAAGCCACCATCATCATTCCACATCCTATATAGCTCCATCTCTGTTTCAATGCTCTTACTCTAAATACCACATCAATCTACATCAGATCACCAAAAAAACACCACCCCAGCCCAAACCTCCCCTCAGGAACACTGCAAATTAAAGTGACAGGTTTTAGTGGAGTTCTTTTAGAAACCTTGATTAACTGTGACATTTTGGTCAACCCCAGGAACCCTTCACTCCTCTACAGCTAGCAAATTGATGACTGCAGCTGCACATGATCCCCTTGCATTTCATCTCTACTCAGCTAGGCTCTGGTCCAGCCACAGCAGCTCAACAAGGCTGGGTTTTTATCGTGGGCAAAGCTTTGGATTCTGAACCCAGACTCCAGACTTCAATGTTATTATCTCAGAAAAACTAATGGGAAATCAATTTGTCAGATCAGATTCCTGCAGAGAAGGACTTAGGGGTGCTGCGGGGGAGAGGCTGGGCAGGAGCCAGCAATGGGCACTGGCAGCCCAGAAGGCCAAGGACAGCCTGGGCTGCATCCACAGCAGTGTGGAGAGAGGAGATCCTGCCCCTCTGCTCTGGGGAGACCTCACCTGCAGGGCCGGGGCCAGCTGTGGGATCCCCAGCACAGGAGACATGGACTTGATGGAGTAGGTCAGGAGGAGGGCCACAAAGATGATTAGGAGGTTAGAGAACCTTTGCTGCAAGACCAGGCTGAGGGAGCTGGGGGTGTGCAGCCTGGAGAAGAGAAGGCTCCAGGGAGACCTCACAGCAGCCTGCCAGGACATGACAGGGCTGCAAGCAGGCTGCAGAGACAGGATGAGGGCAATGGTTTGGAATGAGAGCAGAGCAGATTGAGATTAGGTATGAGGAACAAGTTCTGCACCAGGAAGGTGGTGGAACACAGCAACAGGCTGCCCATGGAGGTGGTTGAGGCCCCAACCCTGGAGATATTGACGATCAACCTTGCTCTGGCCCTGGGCAGCCTGCTCTAGTTGGAGGTGTCCCTGCTGCCTGCAGCAGGGTGGGACAAGATGACCTTTGAGGGTCCCTTCCAACTGAAAGCATTCTACATTCTGATTCCAACCAGCAGTTATCAGTGACAGTTTCACCCCCCAGTGTCTCAGTGCTTGATCAAGGTGCTCAGGTGCAACAAGAACTTCAGAAACTTCACACCAGAGCAAAGCAAAATGAATCCAAACCACAAAAAAGGTTCCTCTGCAAGAAAGAATAATAGATGAGAAATGTCTTGATGCATCAACTGAGGCTTCTCAGGGTACATCTGAGTTTAATTCTGTTGCTTAATTTGCAGTTTTGAGGCTGTCAACATGGTTTAGATGAGCTGTCTTCATTTCCAAAGGCCAAAACCATGTGCTGAGGGGCTTCTGAAAGAGGCTGTCTTGAACCCAAAGGTTGTACATCTCTTCTGGCAAGAGTGACTGAGTTGTGTCAGCAGCACCACAGAACTACTCTTTGGTGGTTTGGGATCTGAAGAGAAGCCAAACCACAGTGTTTCACTTTGGGCAGCCCCAGTCTTACAGCAGCCTCTCTCCAGCGGTGCTTTAAAGCAAGTTGTGTCCAGAAATCATCTTCCATGACACATTTTAGCTGATGAAGGCAAAATTTCACAGTAGTTTCTTGTCTCTGGAGGCCTGAATGTATGAAACCAGCAGACAAACTAATAAAGCCAGGGATGGGAAAGGCATAGCACTAAGAAAACAATCTCAGCAAAGAAAGATGAAGGAGAATGCATCTCTGCAGTGCCTCCTAGCAGTGCCCAGTATGGCCAGAGCAGCTTCACAGGAACATTTTTCCACTTCTTGTGCCTTACCTTGGAATATTTTGTTTTCTTCCCTACCATGTCTAAGTGCAGTCAGCCTGTAACATCTGATGAATTATAGCCAGCTGAGCTGTGCCAAATTACAGCAGATGGAGAGCTGGCCCACAGAGGAGTTACTGTGTGCTACAACACAATTTCAGATGCAAGCTTCATTATTTGGGACCAGGAAAAAAAAACACTGAAAAAATTCAGATTATTGCCAATTTATCAGTCAAAACCATTGCTAGGACAACCAGTCTCAGCTACTGCACAGCCTCTCTGCCTTCTCTCTGCCACTCTCTGAGCCTCGCCGTGCCGAAGGCAACACCCTCAGTGCTCACAAGATGCAGCTGTTGTGAGGTGGGAGGAGGCCTGGGGCCAGGCTGCCCTTCAGCCTACCAGGGGAGTTGGGGAGGGTTTTCTAAATGAGTTTTAATTGCTTTTGGTTTGTTCAGATCTAAATTGTGCAGATCTTTAAAAGCTTTTCTAGCCTCTGGACGCTGAGGGAGGTGGTACTGGTCCAGTGCTGCCGAGTACCTACAGCAGTGGTGATGATGTGGACCAGGGCATTGAGTCCAGCAGCAGCAAGTCTGCAGATGACACCAAGCTAGGAGCAGCTGGGGAGCTGTTGGAGAGTAGGAGAGCCCTGCAGAGGGACCTGGCCAGGCTGGATGGGTGGGCAGAGGCCAAGAGGATGAGACTGAACAAGGCTAAGGGCAGGGTTCTGCACTTTGGCCACAACAACCCCAAGCAGCACTGCAGGCTCAGGGCAGAGCTCATTGCTGTCTGCAGCTGCCTGCAGGGAAGCTGTAGCCAGGTGGGGTTGGGCTCTGATGCCAGGCAAGCAGCACCAGAAGAAGGGGACACAGCCTCAAGCTGTGCCAGGGCAGGTCTAGGCTGGATGTTAGGAGGAAGTTCCTGGCAGAGAGAGTGATTGGCATTGGAATGGGCTGCCCAGGGAGGTGGTGGAGTCTGTGTGGCTGGAGGTGTTCTTGCCAAGCCTGGCTGGGGCACTTAGTGCCATGGTCTGGTTGGTTGGACAGGGCTGGGTGCTAGGTTAGGCTGGCTGAGCTTGGAGCTCTCTTCCACCCTGCTTGATTCTACGGTTGGAAGGAGTGCACCCTCAGCAAGGCTGCAGGTGACACCAGAGGAGTGGTGTGGTCAGCAGGCCTGATGGATGAGATGTCACCCAGAGCTGGAGAACCTCTGCTATGAAGAAGGGCTGAGGGAATTGGGGTTGTCCAAGCCTGGATTGCTTTGTCAAGCAGGGGTTTTAATTATGCCAGTGTACAAACTCCCTGGTTTGTTATGTGTGGAGCTGAGCTAATCCTGAGCAGTGCAGCTCTCCGAGTCAGGCTACATCATAAAATGAGGACAGAGGACACTTGAGCTAATAACTACAGAGGTGCTGGGAAAAACTATTAGAGCTCTGAGTAGAAAAGCAAAGTTCTACCCTGCTAATCTTGTACACTGCCACACAGCAGTGACCTTGCAGCCAGCCAGAGCCCAACAGAAATTAATAAGGTTGTTGTAATTACATGAAACAACAAGCAAGATTAAGCCTGCAAGACTAATTATGTAGCACAAGTAACTCCAGACAGAAAGATCACAACCAGCTGTGGTGATCTGGCCAGGACAATACCTTTGCAGTGCTCCTGTTGGCCAGCAAGACCTGGTAGCCATTGCTCACAGTGGTGATGTGAAACGAGAGGCATCGCCTGAGGTGAGAGCTCACCTGTAAGGACAGAGCTCCTTTGGGACCTGAGAAATGTGGAGCAGGTGTTTTGGGTGAGCACTGCTTAGAGGTTTGCTGGACAGTGTCATCTGCAAGAACTGGGGTTGGACAAGATCACAGAATGGTCTGGGTGGGAAGGGAGCTCCAAAGCTCCTCCAGTCCAATACGTCCAACGTACTCAGCAGGGACATCCTCCACTAGAGCAGGCTGCCCTCAGCCCTGTTCAGCCTCACCTTGAATTTCTCCAGGGATGGGGCCCCAGTCACCTCCATATGCAACCTGTTGCAGTGCTCCACTACCCTCCTGGGGTAGAACTTGTTCCTCACATCCAATCTCAATCTGCTCTGCTCTCATCTCAAACCATTGCCCTTGCCCTGCCCCTGCAGGCCTTTCCCAACAGTCCCTCTGCAGCCTGCTTGTAGCCCCTTCAGGTCCTGGCAGGCTGCTGCTAGGTCTCCCCAGAGCCTTCTCTCCTCCAGGCTGCACAGCCCCAGCTCCCTCAGCCTGCCTTTGAAGCAGAAGTGCTTCAGCCCCCTGCTAAGATGCCCATTGAGGGTTCCTCCCAAGCCAGTGCCATCTGTGAATTAACTCTGCCAGCAACTGAACTTGCTTGGCTTTTGCTTTCCATGGAATTTGTTTGCCTGCTTGTTTGGATATGACAGATCCTACATGAACAAAGATAAAGTTCTAGAATTAGGTGATTTGAAAGCTTTCCCTTTTCTAGGGCAAGAATGAGGAAGGAAGCAGGGAAAATTGCATCTGCATCTGGGTGCAGGATGGTGTCTTTTCATCTTCACACCTCCTGCAGCATCAAGGCCATCTTTAAATGCCTTCTTGACTGTTGGGAATGTTTCTTCTTCTCTTTTATAATCCTTTCCCCCCCCATTTATTGTTCTTTGTACTTTCAGGCTGAGGCTTTTGCAGTGCCTCCCAACTCTGGCAGACTCTAAGCTAGCCTAACCTTTTTAGAAAGAGCTTCCATGTTTGTATGAAGAACACTTCAAGTGATTGAATTCAGCCTTGCCTGGGGAGGGTTCTACCCTGAGACGTTAGAGAATGTGCTGATTGCTTGGCAGAGAAGGAAAGCATTAGGTGCTGAGAGCAGTTCTTACAGTGAAGGTTTATCCAGTTTCACTCTTTTAGGTTGCTTTCCAATGCAGAGGCTCCTAAATGCTTCTCATGTTGATGCATCAGCTCTGATGTTTGATATTCTTCAACAGACAACAAGCAGCAGAGTTTGATTCTACAGATTGCTCCTCACTGAGATGAAGTCCAGGGTGGTTCTCTCCGTATGACAGCTGAGATGACTTTGAAACGGACTTCTGAAGGTGGCTCAGCCTCTCTTGGGATCAGATGTTAGCAAGACCTGAGGAATCTGTGCATCTGAAGGGAGGCATTTAGGTTGTGTTGCTTTGCATTTCAGACACAGCAGAGGGAAATGGACGTGGTCCCAGGAAACGAGCCTGCCTTTGTGCTGCCCATCCCAGATGAATCAGATCCTCGAGCATGAGATGTGCCCTTTCAGCTTGAACCTGCCTCTCACTGCAGCTACTGCTGAGCTCCAGCTATGTGCAGATCCCTGGGACAAAAGGGGTAGGAAAACTGATGCCAGAGAGAGACTGCCTTTACCTTGTGTCAAAGAGATACTTTTAGTCTGATCTTTCTTCCTTTGATGGGAATATGCTGCCCTTTCTTGCCACAACAACGTACAGTCAAGTCCATGAAGGCCACACTGTGCAGTGCACATTCCCTGGCAGACAACCTTCTGAACAGTGAGACAACTGCAATGTCACAGAGCATCAGGGCTTGGAAGGGACCTCCAGAGATCAGCCAGTCCAACCCCCCTTCTAAGGCAGGGTCACCTACGGCAAGTCACACAGGAACACATCCAGGTGGGTCTGGAAAGTCTGCAGAGAAGGAGACTCCCCAACCTCTCTGGGCAGCCTGCTCCAGGGCTCTGGCATCCTTACAGTAAAGAAGTATTTCCTCATGTTGAGGTGGAACCTTCTGTGCTCCAGCTTGCACCCATTGTTCCTTGTCCCATTACTTAGCCCATATGTTACCCCATCTGGTTAAGCACTGCCTGCTACTTCATGTAGTGAAGAACTGAACTGCTTCCATGATCTGCACTTTGGAGATACCTTCTGAAAATCAGACACTATTCTCTGATGAAATCCTCTCCCTCACAGTCATTATATATGTTTTTATTTATAATGGTAATAATTCAACAGCTGAAGATGATTGGCTGGGGCACTTAGTGCCATGGTCTAGCTGACTGCACAGGGCTGGGTGATAGGTTGGCCTGGATGAGCTTGGAGGTCTCTTCCAACTTTGTTGATCCAATGATTCTATGACCTCCACGCAGGCTGGGGAGGGATTGTTTGTAAGAGCTTGTGGGGATAGGATGAGGGCAATGGTTTGAAGTGGAGCAGGGCAGAGTTAGGTTGGACAGCAGGAGGAAGCTCTGCACAAAGAGAGTGGGGAAACACTAGAACAGGTTGGTTGAGGCTCTGTCCCTGGAGACACTCAAGCTCAGATTTGCTGAGGCCCTGGGCAGCCTGCTCTAGTTGGAGGTGTCCCTGCTGCCTGCAGGGGAGTTGGCCAAGATGATCTTTGAGGGTCCCTTCCAACCCACTGCAATCTGTGAAGCTGTGAACACACTGGAACATTCTCTGACAAATCACAGAACATTGACTTTAAAACAAACTATGAACCTGTTAGAGGAAAAAAAAACCCAACCAACAATCACAAAGGTACTTCTGTTCCACAGAGACTGCCTGCTCTGGGAGTAAATCTAAGACACTTCTCTGCTCTAACTGAAACTCCCTCCTGCAATCCACGTCAAAAAAGCATCATGAATCAGGACAAAATTCATCACAACAACAACATTGTCAAATTCTTAGCATTACAGACAGTTCAAAAAGAAGAAAATAATAAAATATATACATCCACAATGTTATGTATTGGCTGCTAACACTACCTGGACAGAGGGCAGTGTTATTGCAAACCCTTGATTCTCTTAAGGGGCCGCTGCAGTGTGTCCCGTAAGGTGATACACAAGTTCTGGTTCGCACCTGCGACCCTTGACCACAAGTAACTGAACAGGTACTCCACTGGGCCCACTCTTCCACACCAGATTCACCTGTATTCAAGACAACAAAGAGAGATGAATATAGAGGTGAGTATTGATGAGACATCTTCCAGCCCGAGCTCCTCGTGGGCTGCTCTCCTCGGTCAGAAGGAGCGCGCCGAAAGCAAGACTGAAACGCTGATGGAGGAAAAAGGCAGGTGACGGAGGAAAAAGGCAGGTGATGGAGGAAAAAGGCAGGTGACGGAGGAAAAAGGCAGGTGACGGAGGAAAAAGGCAGGTGACGGAGGAAAAAGGCAGGTGACGGAGGAAAAAGGCAGGTGACGGAGGAAAAAGGCAGGTGACGGAGGAAAAAGGCAGGTGACGGAGGAAAAAGGCAGGTGATGGAGGAAAAAGGCAGGTGACGGAGGAAAAAGGCAGGTGACGGAGGAAAAAGGCAGGTGATGGAGGAAAAAGGCAGGTGACGGAGGAAAAAGGCAGGTGACGGAGGAAAAAGGCAGGTGATGGAGGAAAAAGGCAGGTGACGGAGGAAAAAGGCAGGTGATGGAGGAAAAAGGCAGGTGATGGAGGAAAAAGGCAGGTGATGGAGGAAAAAGGCAGGTGACGGAGGAAAAAGGCAGCTGATGGAGGAAAAAGGCAGCTGATGGAGGAAAAAGGCAGCTGATGGAGGAAAAAGGCAGCTGATGGAGGAAAAAGGCAGCTGTGGAAATGGGCAATGGAGAGAAAAAAACAAACCATCAAGACAGCTACAAGGCTGCAGTTGCACAAGGCTTGGCAGAGGGAAACACTGTGGTGGCCAAGCACATTTACTGCCCTTGGACACTTCTGAAGCCAAGGCTACCCTCGGGATGCTCCAAGAGCAGACAACTCTTTTGTTACAGGGAAGCAAAGGATTTACAATGACAGAACAGAATCAGAGAATGGTTCAGGTTGGAAGGGACCTCAAAGCTCAGCCAGTTCCAACCCCCCTGCCATAGGCAGGGACACCTCCCACTAGAACAGGTCACTCAAGACCTCATCCAACCTGGCCTTGGACATCTCCCTGGGTGACCTATACCAGTGTCTCACCACCCTCACTCTAAAGAGCCCTTTCCTAACATCCAGTTCCAATCTGCCTTCTGCCATTTCAAACCCATTCCTCCTCATCCTGTCATCACAAGACCCTGTCAATAGTCCCTCCCCAGCCCTCCTGTAGTCCCCTTCAGATACTTTATACCTTTGGTATTTATACTGAGCACTCTAGAAGTAGTGTAAGGAACTCTACCCAGTAAGGGTGGCCCCAAACCAAGCCTCTAAGACCTTCTTCTTCTCCAGCACCCATTTTCTTCACTGGAGGAGATCTTCTGCAGCCTGCATTTGAGAGAACCTCCCTGCCAAAGGGATGTACTTTGCTGCCCACGTTTTAACCTAACTGCTGCTAGGATGGGGACTTTGATCACTGACTGCTCAGACCTGCTCCTTGCTTTTGACCTCCTGGCTGCATGCAGAGCATCCTGCTCTGTTCTCAGCTGTCAGCTGTGATTTAGTAACCCCCTCCATGGGAGCAGCTCCTCTCTGTCATCACTGGGACATAGCACATTGGATTATCTCTGGGGTTTTTTTTTGGGAGCAAGTAGTGCATAAAGTCTTCTTGCATGCATGTTCAGGAAACAATGCTTACATTCAGTCTCCATGAACAGCCAGATCCACAATTCTGGAATGCTTTTCCCTAAAGCATTCATGCTTTAGAAAAGCTACACCCCCTGAGTAAAAGCAAATGCAAAGATCATGTGAACAGACCTCACTGAGCAGCCTGAGTAAATAAATGTGGATTTCTGTTTGCCTCATTAGAAAACAGCATCAAATGTCCTCATCTGCACCTCCTGATTCTGAACTCTAAGAACTAAAACAAAAAATTAAAATAGGACTTTTCTGCTTTAAAATCAGAGCCCTGATACAACCAGGTTGGATCAGACCTTGCTTCATTAAACAAAGAGGGACAAGGAATCTTTCCAGCAGACAGAGACTGGTGTTGGAATGGGCTGCCCAGGGAGGTGGTGGAGTCTGTGTGGCTGGAGGTGTTAAAGCCAAGCCTGGCTGGGGCACTTAGTGCCATGGTCTGGTTGATTGGCCAGGGCTGGGTGCTAGGTTGGGCTGGCTGAGCTTGGAGCTCTCTCCCAACCTGCTTGGTTCTATGATTCAAGGTCCCTTCCAGCCCAAATCATTCTAGGAATCTATGAACCGTCAGCCTTCGAAAGCTGGCTTAAAATACCACTGCTCTCAATATACCTCTTTCTGACCTTCCAAATATTGATGACCATCTGCCAACCAGGAAGCTCCTGGTGCAACTTTCCAAGACAGCTTGAAGTTACAGACTACTTCTTGGAGCTGTGCTTTCACAGCAAGCATCTGTCCAAGCTCTGGTTGTTTGGGATTGGGGTTTTTTGTTTTGCATTCCAGAGGCCCAAGCATGAAAACCTTTGCCAAATGCTTGTCTCTGCTCGTCCTCCAAGAAGCAATTCTAAGGTTATTCAGTGCTGGAAGTAAAATTAAAAGTGCTTCTCATTCAGTAACGAGATAGAAGCCTTTGTAATTAGCACACCAATCCTCTTGCTTCTAAAACTGAGCAGAGTTCTAAGCACTTCTATGGCCAAGGACAAAATGAGGAGGTTTGTGCCCACACAGAAATTCACCCCGGGTGTTTTTTTGTTGGAATTTTGCTTGTTAGGTGAAAGAAGCCAATGAGAAACTGAGAAGCTGATTATTGCTTTGATGATTGTTCTAACGTGAATACAGCATTGTGATTAGGTTTTTGCAGGGCTTAGGTTGGGGTTAGATGATGTCTTGTGGTAAAGACAGCTAATACACAGGGAGACCTCACCAGCTGTGGAGTATGCATACCTTCATTGAATGGTTTCAGTTGGAAGGGAACTTAAAGCTCATCCAATTCCAAGCCCCTGTCATAGGTAGAGACCTCCCACTAGAATGGGTTGCTCAAGGCCTCATCCAGCCTGGCCTTGAACACCTCCAGGAATGGAGCATCCACAACCTCCCTGGGCAACCTGTCTGACCCTCACTGTAAAGAATCTAATCTCCAGTCTCAATCTCCCCTCCTCCAGCTTCAATCCATTCCCTCTCATCCTATCAGTTCAAGTCACTCCCCAGCTTTCTTGTAGCTCACTTCAGGCATTGGCAGTTTGCTCTAAGCTCTCCCTGGAGCCTTCTCTTCTCCAGGCTGAACAGCCCCAACTCTCTGCCCATTCCCATAGGGGAGGTTCTCCAGCCCTCAGATCATCCTCATGGCCTCCTGAGGGCAGAATCCCCTCCCTCATCCTGGACTCTAAGCCTGTACAGAGCAGAGCAAAGGGGCAGAATCCCCTCCCTCATCCTGGACTCTAAGCCTGTACAGAGCAGAGCAGAGGGGCAGAATCCCCTCCCTCATCCTGGACTCTAAGCCTGTACAGAGCAGAGCAAAGGGGCAGAATCCCCTCCCTCATCCTGGACTCTAAGCCTGTACAGAGCAGAGCAGAGGGGCAGAATCCCCTCCCTCATCCTGGACTCTAAGCCTGTACAGAGCAGAGCAAAGGGGCAGAATCCCCTCCCTCATCCTGGACTCTAAGCCCTATGTACAGGGCAAAAACCCTTCGTCTGCCTGTGGGGTTTCAGAGCTGGCTTTTACTGCACGTTTGAAGTTTGACTTTGTTAAGATGGTTCAGATGAAAGGTTAAACAGTAGGAAAAAGTGAAAGCTGTGTTTCTCCAGACATTCCTCATTATGTAAAGCAGCCAGAGATAAACTGGGTGTAAATTATCCATTACCCAACACAGCCACGGTGACAGCGCCGAGCTCATCAAACACAGAAATGAACTATTACTAATTTATCATTTCAGATGCCTCCAAGTGATAAACCCCTAACTCTTGGAATGTGAAAAATAGCAGGAAGATGCCACTAAGAAGCAGATTAGTACTGAGTGGATATTGGAATGAATATTAATTGCTAGAAGCTGTGAGCATATATGGACTGTCCATTCACAACAGGCACAACCTAGCAGTAGCCTTTCAAATCCATCTAGCATAAGCAGTTTAAACATTGGCTTGGGCAGGATCCTCCATGTTAATAGAAGGCAGGGTGCAAAAAAACCAAAGGGGCAACTAAAGATCTTGATCTTGCCTATTTGCTTCCTTGTTTTTGCACAGTGGCATCCTGGCAATCTGTAATGTTGGCAGAGTTGTTTTTCTGGGGTTCATTTGATTTGAAATCATTCTCCCAGCCATCTCATGCTGCAGTTAACCACTCTGAACTGAGGCAAACAAAGGCTCCTTCATTTATGGCAGAGCAAACCTAGATTGCCTACAGAGTGAGCAAAGACATTTTCTGCTGCTTTATTTATCTCTTGGTCTAGTTTTTTTTCTCCCTCTTGGCTGAAAATTTCACCAAGGCTACATTTTCTTTTCCTTCTAGAACTACATTTTTATATCTCTCATCCTAAACCTACCATCCCCAATTAACTCCTGGCAAGCTACCAAGTCCTCTTTCTCCCCTGCTGCTCAACACATAGGAGGAAACAGAACTTACTGTAGGGAAGGGCCTCATTGGTATGTGCAACACTTACCTGGGTTATACTCTCTAAATCCCACAACACCTAAGGGAAGGATCAGTCCAGACACAGAAAAAAAATGACAAATATAGGACAATAAATTATTCACACAATTTTTGGGGGTGTTTTTTTTAAGGATAAAATGTTTTACTGCCTCCCATCACTCACAAATGCAGAGGAAAAATAAAATGCATATTTTAATACCACATTTTAAAAACTTTTCCACTCCCAGCCCAAGATAATAAGCACATTGGTGGATTAAGTCCATTATTCTCACAGTATTAATACACCTTTGGTTGTTTTCTTTGCTCTGTTCCTTTCCCTCTGCCTTTTTCAAGCATACAAACATTTGGTAGCACTTTTCAACATCTGTTTGATTATTACATAAAATAAAAACATGAAAAAGGCTTTAAAACCCCCCAAAACCCAAAGAAACCTCCTAAACTCAGTATCCATCTGCTTTAAAGACTTAGTACATGAGCAAATTCATGAGACACAGAGGTTAGAAGAAAACCTTAGGAATCAATTTAAGGAGGCAGCACATCAATTATACCACAAGGAAACAAATGCAGTAGAGGTGAAGAAAAAGATGCAATGAGCACTATGAAGGAAAACCAAAATGAAGAAGAGATGGAAATTAGTTATGTCCAAATAAAAGGACAGAGTATCACTTAAAAATAAAAGGTGTTAACCTGCTGGCATGTAAAACATGGATCTCCTCAAAGCTGGCCATGGGAACTGATCTGCTTTGCTGCTGCAGCTCAGATGTTTGCAGAACAGGACCTCCAGGCCCAAGCCTACAGCTTCTGGAATGTTAATCTCTCGCCCCACACACAGAGTCTAGCAGAAGGGGATGGGGTAAGGGCTGCATTTCTAATGCAGTGCTCACTGCAAGGCATGCCTAGGAATTGCCAAATGCAAGTTTTAGCTGCTAACAGGGAAGGCCTAGGGATTTATATGAGGAAATAGATCACCTAACTGATTTCTTTTGGGGAGTAATTGTATGAATTCAAGAAGCAGCATAAAAGCAAAAGTGTTATTCTAAGTAGTAAGCAATTAGGAGTCTAAGCCTGAGCTAGCTATGTAAGTAGTAAGTTCTACTTGCCTAAACAGGAACTACATGGAGACCAAGAGGGTTCCAGGCTCCCTTCTTCCACTTGCCTACTGTGCTATCAGCTGGGAGTCAGCCATAAAAGTAGTCCTAGAGATTAATAGGAAGGAAAGAGATCAATTCCCTCCCCCCCCCCCCGCTTTCTAAATCCTTTACCAAACAGCTCCACACCGATTGGGCTCTACATGCATTTACACCACTTAACATATTGATTTCTGCAAATCTGTTAAGTCAAGCACCCTACTGCTAAGGAAGTCAACATGCAACATCACTAGAAGCAACTAGAGCTCTTTGACTGAAGTGAACAGAAACTGCAAGCATTATGTAGGCCAATGCAGGCATACTGGCTAGGTTAGTAACTATGGAATACAGAGGCAGTTGTTTCAAATCCATACAACAGTTATGGGCCAGAAGATTTTCCAACCCATATAATCATTATGGGGCAGAAGATTTTCCAACCCATACAACAGTCATGGGGCAGGAGATCTTCCAATCCATACAATAGCTATAGGGCAGGAGATCTTCCAACCCATACAATAGCTATGGGGCAGGAGATCTTCCAATCCACACAACAGCTATGGGGCAGGAGATCTTCCAACCCATACAATAGCTATGGGGAGAAGACTTGCAATGAAGAAATTTGCTAGGATGTGAGTGTGCAGGGAAGTGCTGAAGAGCCAGATTTTACCAACAGGTACAGAGAGCATCACTGCTGCCAAGAACTGGGGAGCAGATTTGGTGTATGGGAGCTGAATTCAACTCCTCCCTGGAATTTCAGCACTGACCTCAAAGGCAGCTCTGGTGACTGTTGGTAAACAGGACCCTTTATCTATTTTTATTTTAAGCACTTCAGCTCTAGGTTTGCAACATCACTTTGGTACCTTTATCTAAAAAAGATGAAGTCACTTCCAGCAGAAACAGCAAATATGCTTTAGATGAAAACCTGTCAGATAATTTGCACATCCAATTAAAAACTACTCACAGCCAATTTCATTTAGCAATTAGGAATCTGGAAACTCCAGAAGAGAGCCTTGTGCTGGGCCAAAGATAGCAAACGCTGCAGAGATGCGCATTAAAGTCTCCCTAGTAATGAATTAATTGGATAAATACCTAAAGCTGGGATTAGATCTGAGTCTCTTTCTAAAGAAAGCCTGTCCTTAACATCTCTGAAGAGGAAAATGACTGCCACACTCCTGTGTCACAGGAAGCTGCCCTGTGCCTTGCACACGGGAGACTGCTTGGGCTACTGCAGGGATCGATGCTCACATGAAGCCATCCAACATCTATTCGCAGCGCACATTTGATTTGCTGTCACCTGCCTCATTCTCAGCTACTTTATTTATGGACTTTAACTGGTGGGATTAAAAAACAACAAAAAAGAATAATAATAAATACATGATTGAAAAAAAGTCTCAGCTTAGAAACTGACAAATACGCAGCAAAAGGTCATGGAAACATGCAGTGGTTTTGCTAGAAGTAACGACAGTAAATAGAAACAAATGTAACTGATGTATTACCAGTTTGTGCCATAAATTTAGCAGCATCAGCTTGCTCCTGAGGGACCCTTTTCTCATGAACAGATCGAGGTCGCTGACTTTTAATTGTATGATCTCCCATCATTCCAAATTCTAAAGACAGAATAAAGGTTGATGAAAGCTTTTGTGTGTAGACATTTCTCAACAGTCACATACTGTCTCATGCAAGCTGTTCCTGGACCTACCTGGAAGGTGCTGGTTAAGAGGCAGGCAAATGATCATGACAGTTAACATCAACTTTCAATTGGCTACCCTCAGCTTGTTGCTTTCAATCTCTGTCTGCAGATTTTCCACCACCACTTTATTGTTACCAACCAACATTCCACGTAGAGACAGAGACTATAAATCAGCTGGTGGATGACACAGGGAGAGGGGGAAAAGAAACCAAACCCAAAACCCACCACCAAGTCTTGAAATGCAGATGTTTTACCCCTGGATTTGGGGATTGCTGAAATGCAGATATTTTATTCCTACATTTTGGGATTGCTGAAGTGCAAACATTTTATTCCCGGGTTTTGGGATTGCTGAAATGCAAACATTTTATTCCTAGATTTTGGGATTGCTGAAATACAAACATTTTATTCCCAGATTTTGGGATTGTTAAAATGCAGATACTTTATTCCTGAGTTTTGGGACTGTTGAAATGCAAACATTTTATTCCTAGGTTTTGGGATTGTTAAAATGCAAACATTTTATTCCTGGGCTTTGGGATTGCTGAAATAGAATAACAGAATCAACCAGGTTGGAAGAGACCTCCAAGATCATCCAGTTTATTCCTAGATTTTGGGATTGCTAAAATGTAGGTATTTTATTCCTAGATTTTGGGATTGCTGAAATGCAAACATTTTATTCCTAGATTTTGGGATTGCTGAAATGCAAACATTTTATTCCTAGATTTTGGGATTGCTGAAATGCAAACATTTTATTCCTAGATTTTGGGATTGCTGAAATGCAGATACTTTATTCCTGGGGTTTAGGATTGTTGAAATGCAAGCATTTTATTCCTAGATTTTAGGATTACTGAAATGCAGATAATTTTATTCTTGGGTTTTGGGACTGCTGAAATACAATCAACCAGGTTGGAAGATCATCCAGTTTATTCCTAGATTTTGGGATTGCTGAAATGTAGGTATTGTATTCCTGGATTCTAGGATCAGTGCAAACCCACATGACAAAAAGAGGGTGAGAGGGTTAGGCAGCATTGTTCTAGGGCAGAGCACCTTCAGCAGACAGAAGTCACCTGTGGCAGTGCACAGGAATTAGTATTAACCCATTCACTGCTTCACTTCCAGGCTGGAGCCAGCTGAATAAGGGCCTGTGAGCAGCTTCCTTCCTGAAACCTCTCACTTAGGATGATCACAGGACGTTAGGGATTGGGAGGGACTGCTGGAGGATTTTGAGTCCAACCTCCCTGCCAGGGCAGGAGATCAGAGGTTTTATGTCACAAGTCCCCACTGAACTTAGTAAGGAAATCCATGGATTTTAATAGGCAAATCTAGCTAAACCAGGAAAATCTGCCCCAAAAAATAATGACATCAGCACCACAGAGCATGGGAGACAAGACATTTTCATGAGGGTGTCTAGTGACAGGGAGGTTGTCCTGGGAATTGGCTGAGGTGATGCTCAACAGGGTGACCTGAGCCAGTCGAGGATGCTCCTGTTGACTGCAGCGGGCATTGGACTGAGTGACCTTTGGAGGTCCCTTACAACTCAGACCCCTCTAGGTTGACAGGACAAGAGGAATGATTTGAAGGTGAGGCTGAGCAGGGTTAGACTGGAGCTCAAGGAGAACTTCTTCAGTCAGACTCTGGAACAGGCTGCTCAGGGAAGCTGTGGATACCTCCTACCTGGGGGGTATTCAAGGTCAGGCTGAATGGGGCCATGGCAGGGAAGCTGGAGTAGATGAGCTCTGAGGTGCCTTCCAACCTGAGCTCTTCTCTGACTCTCTGAACCACAACCAGGTGCAGTCAGTGGCGAGGCAGAAGGCGTCTGAAGCACTGGGGATGGAAGCATTCAAAACCTCCTTTCTGCTGGAGGTTATCTTGCAAATGCAAACTGCAAGTGAGTGCCCCAAGTCATAAAGCCATCAAGACCACCAGACCTCCCTTCCTGCCTCCAAAGATGCCCCCAAACCAAATTCTGTAAGGTGGAAATGCTACCAAGAAGCATTATTTGCAAACACACTGCTTTGAGAAATCATTTAACATATTTCAGTTTCTGTTTAAAGACACAATAAAAGGTAGATATACTTTTAAAGGGTCAAAAAGCAGAGGGAGCTTTGCTTCCTTTCCAGCTTATTAATACAGTTCACTAAATTAGTGCCTCTTTTGGTAAATATTCATTAAGGACACCATTTAAAAAGATAAATTCCCTTATTCAGTTGAGGACAGCAATGAGGTTTGCATTCCAAAGAGAGTACTTGCAAAATAAATCAATAAAAGAAACCTATTTTGAGAACTGAACACTTGACACTTTGAATACATCTCAGAAACACAGATAAAAGATACTTGAATACATACATATATATATATGTAATATATATCACACAGAACAGCTTAGGCTGATAGGGACCTCAGAAATCATCTACTGCAATCCCTCCAATGGGCAGGGACAACTAAACTTGGCTGCTCAAAGCCTCATCCAGCCTGGTCTGGAACATCCCCAGGCAGGAGGCAGCCACAGCCTCTTTGGGCAGCCTGTGCCAGACTCTCACCACCCTCACACTCAACAACTTCTTCCTCAGCTCCAGTCCAACCCTATGGATGTGTAGGTGTGCTAGAAAATGTCATGCCTAGGCTTATACTCTTTCTACAGCTCCTTCAGTCTTTATTTTTCTCTTTATCCTTTATTCTCTGCCTTTTTATTCTCTTTTTACCCTCTTCCTATATAATTTAGGGTTTCCAATCAATACTCTCAAGCAAACTAAGACCAGAATTTTCACAAGGTGGGGCAGAGATGATCCTTTAAGCTGCAGTTCAGATCATGGTGAAGGACAGGAGGCTTTACTTGGTTTGTTTTCCTTGAAGAGGCTGTGAAAGCAAGAGAAAGCTGGGGAGGAACTTCTTACACGGGCTTGGAGTGATTAGAAGGAGAGGGAATGGGTTGAAGCTTGAGGAGGGCAGATTGAGACTGAAGAGTAGGAAGAAAGTCTTCACAGTGAGGGTGATGAGCACTGGCACAGGCTACCCAGGGAGGTGTTCAAGGCCAGGTTGGATGAGGAATTAACCTGTGCTGGTGGGAGGCGTCCCTGCCTATGGCAGGAGGTTGGAACTGGCTGAGCTTTGAGGTCCCTTCCACCCCAAAGCATTCTGTGAATCTGTGAAGCTCCAAATGAAACTCGCTGCGAGTTTGCTGCCTGCCCACCAAGCCCTGCAGAGGCCATGGCACCATTGCTACAGAGGACTTCATTCTATTGTTTCATCTCCAAAGAGAGTGCAGGAAAGAGGAGACCTTTGCTAGAAGGAGGATTTCCAGAGGCATACAGGGTGGAAGTAAAGCCTCTGGGGTTCCTCAATCCTCCAACATGCCAGGATGGGCGCAGGACAGGGACCTCTGATGAGCAGGCAAAGGGAGATGAGTGCTGAGGGCTGCAGTTTACTCGTGACTAACTCCAAGCATGGAAAACACAAATTACTGATGCAGGATCTCCTCCTGCCTCAACTTAGCCTCTTTTTTTTTGTGTCACTTAAGCACGAAGACATTTTTAATTTACACCTTCCACTCACATCAACTCTTGCTGATGGTCTTTGAGAGGCACTTTTCAACTCAGCTCTGATACATGAAGCATTTATATAGCAAATACATAAACAGAGATTAAAGGTTTTGTAACAGAGATGGGGGGGAAGGTTTCTTTGTGAAGTCTGCCCAAAGAGAAGAAGGGAAGCAGACTTCTGCAGCACTCTGACTTTTGTCTTCAGCTGAAGTATTTCACCAAGCCCCACGCGAGGACAGCACCGGTGACAGGGGACGAAGCCTGTGCTGGCATGGGGGAGGATGTTGAAGGCTCATTAAAATTCAGGCCTCAACAGGAAAGAAAAATTAAAAGGGCCAAATACATTTCTGTAATGGGCTCAGAAGTGTCCAGGTTCTGCCTATGAGTACAAACAGTACTCTCAGAACTGCTCAGTCTAAGCAGCTCAGCAGCCATGCATTTTGATGAAGCACTTCAGAATGAAGTCTCTTCGGTGACTGCCACAGCTTACAAGAAATGCTAAAGAGAATAAAACTTCCCTCCATGCTCAGGTCCCCAGCTAAAGGATGAATGCAGATGAACCAATTATGCATTTTTCCCCCCTCAATATTCCACTTTCTGGGCTGGGAAAGCATTTCAACCCTTGGATCTGGCACAGCAGTTTTAAGGAGCTGGTTGTGTGGGAAAGGGGACAGGAACCTTCTTTCCCGAGGCACAGAGGGTCCTACAAGGGCAAGTCAATGGGACTGGAGACCTCAAGTCTGGGATACAATAATGGATGCTTGAGTTGGGATTCAGAGTAAAGGAGTTTTTGGTCACTCTCACTCGTCTTGCCTAGTCCTTGCAGCTGACAACCAGGTTTTCTAACCCAGCAGGTATTTTCATGGGCATCAGTTTCTGAGCAGAATTCTTTGGTGATGACTTCCCCAGGTTTCTGTCTGGGGAAGCTGGACAGTTGTAGAATCAAAGAATGGCTTAGGGCAGAAGGGACCTCAGAGATCATCCACTGCAGCCTCCTTGCCATGGCACAAGGCCTTGACCACCTCCATGGAAGAGGCATCCACAACCTCCCTGGACAATCTGCTCCAGTCTCACCACCCTCACACTGCAGAACTTCTTCCGCAGCTCCACTCTAACCCTGCTCTGCTTCAGCTCCAAACCATTCCCCCTTGGCCTGTCTCTAGACTCCCTCAGGACAAGTGCCCCTGCAGCCTTCCTGCAGGATCCCTCCAGGCCCTGGCAGGTAGCTCTGAGGTCTCCCTGGAGCTTTCTCCAGTCCTTCTTTGCTTTTACCTCAAATCTTAATTTTAACCAAACTGCTTCATTAAACAGAGAGCAATGAATCTTTCCAGCAGTAGACAGGGACCTGGTCTGACCCTGCAACAGGTTACCCAGGGAGATCAAGGATGTTCCCTCCCTGGAGGTGTCCCAGACCAGGCTGATGTGTCCCTGGGCAGCCTACTCTAGTTGGAGGTGTCCCTGCTGCCCTCAGAGAGGTTGGCCAAGATGACCTTTGAGGGTCCCTTCCAACCCAATGCAATCTGTGAAGGTGGGATTCCAGAAATCACCACCAAGATGGCTCTGAGTCAGGCCTGGAGTGATGAAAAGGGTTGCAATGCTTTTCGCTGCGTTACTAATCCTATAATCTACCTGCAGGAGAGGAACACTCATCAGTGGCTCCCAGTGCAAACCCAAACAGCACCAGGAGGACCCTCGACCGGATGTCTTGAAGCAGCCTGTGACTGACAACAGATCACAGCACAATGCAAACAGTTCTGGTGGCATATCTGAGCTCTGGGGAGCTGATCAAAGAGCTGATCCTGCTGCTAGCAGTCCCCTGGCAGCAGCGGCAGCGCAAGAGGTTGGTTACTCCTCCTCTCCTCAGCTGGAACACAACAGCTCAACACCCAGATCGATCAGTACTCGGATCACAGTCTTTTAGCAATGACTATACCTTGAGATGGATGTGATTTATCATTTCATTTAACACACAACTCTGAAGCATGCCATGGACTTCCCTTCTGGGAGTGAAAGAAAAAGCCCCAAACCAGAACATCTCAAATCCTAAAGCCAAGCATTAGTTACAAGCAACTCTTATCCGTAACCCCATTGGCTTTACCTTCATTTTTATGTCATTTTATGTTAAGTTTACGGGGAGTTTTATTCTTATTGAGTAACCTTTTTAGCTGTGTTAAGAAGTGAGAGTCCTGCAGGCAGTGTAGGTGTGCTTTTTTAGGAGAGGAGAGGAGAGAGGTGCCGTGTGCTGTCTGTAGGGATAAAGAAGAAAACACAAAACAGCTGTTAACAGTTTCAAAATGCAAAGGCAGGAAGGACTGAGCAACACCACAAGAGCCCCAGCAGCTTGGCAGGGCTCCACTCACCAACACCTAACCTGTTCTTTTTTAACTTTTAAGAAGTGGACAAGCATTAAAGGCACAGATTTTATGCCTGGGTTGTTTAATGGTATTTGTAAGCCTGCTGCCTACCCATCCTAGCCACCATAAACCATGCAGCTCTCTTTCTTATGCCTGTTTTTATGTCACATTTCATGGGGCCTTCACAGGGCAAAGGTACTCATCTGGCTAGAGGTGCAGCATCGACTAAGAGCTGTGCTGGTGGTGCCACAGGACTGGCTGGCATTAATTTAAGAGGCCTTTTCAGCACACTGGTTGGCAGCAACAGTGGGAGTCAACTGCTGGACTAAAGGAAAGGGATTCTGAGACCTTTGTGGTTACCCCTTCAGGGCATGTGAAATGCAAAGGGATCTCTGAGAGCTGCTGAGCATCCTCAGCTCCAACTGAACGGCTGGGAAGGTGAGCTAGAGAGCAGCTTCCTGAAGGCTGAGCAGAACCTTCACGGCAAGAAGAGGTTTCCCCAAAGGGACTATTTTCTTCTCTCATCTACACCACTGCAGCAGAGTAGTTGATAGCACACAGCAGGGCAAGAGAGGGGATTCTGCCCCTTGGCTCTGCTGAGACTCCACCTTGAATCCTGCCTCCAGTACTGCTGTTCTCAGCAGCAGGAGGACACAGAGCTGCTGGAATGAGGCCAGAGGAGGCCACAAAGATGCTGCCAGGGCTGGAGCAGCTCTGCTGTGAGCACAGGCTGAGGGAGCTGGGGGGGTGCAGCCTGCAGAGGAGAAGGCTCCAGGGGCACCTCAGAGCTGCCTGCAGTGCCTGAAGGGATCCTGCAGGAAGGCTGCAGAGGGACTTGTGCTGAGGGGGTCTGAGCCAGGCCAAGGGGGAATGGTTTGGAGCGGAGGAAGAAGTTGTTGAGTATGAGGGTGGTGAGAGTCTGGCACAGGCTGCCCAGGAAGGCTGTGGCTGCCTCCTCCCTGGGAGTGTTCAAAGCCAGGCTGGATGAGGCCTTGGGAAACCAACTGTAGCTGAGAGCCACCCCTGACCGTGACAGAGAGGCTCCAGCAGATGCTCTGCGAGGTCCATTGTAAGCTAAGCCATTCTAGGATCCTACCCACTCCTGAGCTGGAAACAGCCAAATGGATTTATTCAGTGACTTGTGCCTATGAAGCGAATACGAAAGGGCTTGCAGCCAGAAGATGCAGCGATGGAAACTGCCTCAGGTGCAGCAGCACAGCACCCTCTGTGCCAACCTGAAATGGTGCAAAATGCTGATGCAAGGCTCAGGAGAATGGCGAGGAGCAGCTGCAGAGAGGGAAAGGAAGAGAGCCCTAGAAACAAAGAACTAGTTGGTTTGTTTGGATGGAGCTATTCACCCATTCCCACCGACCTGACTAATTCCAGACTCCCAGGAGCTGGAGCAAGCTTCCTGCACGTTGCATTTCTCTGCACCCGTTCTACAGCTTCTCCCACAAAGACAGGGGTTAAATATGCAGCAGCAGCAGCGCCTGAGGTCTCTCCTCGCACTTGTGGCTGGGCAGTTACAATCGCTTCTGGGCACTAGATGGCAGAGTCTGTGCTGACTTAAGGCACAATTCGGAACAGAACTGAGACACGAGGGCTGCTGCTCTCTCACTGGGAAATGATCTCTTTTAGATATATAATTATTTAATTACATGTAAAGGATCGAGAGGTTGAGCTGGTTTGGAGTGTTTTGGGTTTGTGTGTGTGCATGGCTTGGCTTTGTTTGGGGTTTTTAGTTCTTGCGTAGGGCTGGAGAGCAAAAATCACACCACCACCAAGCAAAGCTGTACATTACAAAACGCCGACACCCAAACAGAACCAAGCCACACCACATCTGCAGCTGTTGGGGTTTTTCCCTCCTTTACAGCAAACCCTGTGAGAAGAAAAAGCAGCACACCCCAGGAGCGCTGCCTCTGCCTCCCCGCTGGCTGCTGCAGCGCTGCCGGGCTGCGGCCAGGGCTCACAAGGCAGCGCTTGTTCTCCAGCGCTGCGCTGGCAGGACGCAGAGCCTCAGGGCTCCTCTGCAGGACAGACTTAAGCCATGGCTTGCTATGGGAACCCCTGAAAATGATATTTCCTCACCAGGCAGGCAAGTTGCCAAAATGGCAACATAGCTATTAGCTGAATTAGATCTCCATGGGAACTTCTTCTTAGGGAATGTGGAAAACGCTCTCCAAACAGTCTCTGCCTACTTCCTACGTAAATCCTGGACCCATACAAAGTCCTTTTTGGGCTCTCCAAAACAGTATAGAAGAGCTTTGACTGGTTGCAAACTGAATGGAGTAATTTCTTTCATTAGAGTGAATTAAGATCTGAACTAAGCTATATTCATGAAGACAGAGAGAAAGATACCCTATGCCTCGTGAAAACATGGAGAGGGTTTTAATGGGAGGTGAAACATGGAAGGGAAAAGGATTTGGGAAGAAATATGGAAGGAAGGTAAAAGGATTTGTGTTGTAGTAGGAAAGGAAAAAAAAAGGATTTGGGTTGAAATAAGGAAGGAAAAAGGATTTGGGATGAAAGAAGGAAAAAGGGATTTAGGTTAAAAGAAGGGAAAGAGGATTTGGGTTGAAATAGGGAGGGAAAAAAAGAATTGTCAGGAAGGAAGGAAAAAAGAAGTGGGTTGAAAGAAGGGGGGAAGAAAAAGGATTTGGGCTGAAATACGGAAGAAAGGAAAATAATTTGGGTTGAAATATGGAAGGAAGGAAAAGGATTTGTGTTGAAATATGGGAAGCAATAATATTTATGTGGCAATATAGAAGGCAGGAGTATTAATACTAACAAAGTGCCTTTTGCTGTCAGAATGGACTCTCTTGGCTTCCAGCAGGCAACAGAAAAAGCTAACACTTGTAGAAAATGAGGTACTAGATCTCCTTTCACATCTCTGCTCAGACCTCACCTCCAGTCCTGCCTCTGGTTCTGCTGGCCCCAGCAGAAGGAGGGCACAGAGCTGCTGGAGTGAGGGCAGAGGAGGCCACAAAGATGCTGCCAGGGCTGGAGCAGCTCTGCTGTGAGCACAGGCTGAGGGAGCTGGGGGGGTGCAGCCTGCAGAGGAGAAGGCTCCAGGGGCACCTCAGAGCTGCCTGCAGTGCCTGAAGGGATCCTGCAGGAAGGCTGCAGAGGGACTTGTGCTGAGGGGGTCTGAGCCAGGCCAAGGGCAATGGTTTGGAGCTGAGGCAGGGCAGGGTTAGAGTGGAGCTGAAGCAGAGATTGTTGAATGTGAGGGTGGTGAGAGCCTGGCACAGGCTGCCCAGGGAGGCTGTGGCTGCCTCCTGCCTGGGGATGTTCAAGGTCAGCTGGGATGAGTCCTTGAGCAGCCAAATCTAGTCAAGAGGTGTCCCTGCTCATGGTGGGAGGTTGGAGATGATCTCTGAGGTCCCTGCCAATCCAAGCCATTCTAAGATTCCATGACCTCGTCCCCTCTATCCCCCCAGTCCAAGGCCAGGCTGGATGAGACCTTGAGGAACCTGGGCTAGTGGAGTTTCCCTGCCTATAAGAGGGGGGTTGGAACTGGATGATCTTTAAGGTGCCCTCTAACCCAAGCTATTATGTGGTTCTGTACTACTACTGTTGCCATTTTAAATGATGGAAGAACTGAGAAATTACTTAACTAAACCCTAACTTGCAGCACAAACCCTGACAAGCTGGACTTTCTGCTACCATTGTGCTGCCTTTCCACATCTCTGCACCTCCCTTGGCCAGCCATTATTATCTTCAGTGGGACCTGAACCTCTTTCTCCTGCTTCCACTTCTGGCCAGTGAGGAATCTCATAAAGATGTAATATTTATTCACTTTGCATGTGCTCAGGGTTTGGAAACTCTGCAACCTCCATTACTTGCCTTCCTGGGCTGGGTTCCTCATCATCTTACAGCTAGACAGGAGCAATTGAGCATATGAATCCAGTGAAGTGACTCAGGCCTGTTCCAAAGGAATGTAAAATGTCACCACAGCAGGCAGCTGCTTTTCACCTGTGCTTTGCAGAATTCTAACCAGGCAGAGAGGGAAAGGAGGGGTGAAGGAAAGCCCAAGCTGCACTTTACCCATTTATAGCTCCACTAAATCTGACACACTGATAATTATCAGGACCAGGATGCAGAAGACACTCAGCAGTTCACATTTATATCTATTTTTTTTTTCATAGCAATCCATCCCAAAAGGTTTGGGATGTAATAAAAAACAAACCCAAAACACGTAATAAACACTCAGCAGTTCACATTTTCCACTACTGATTTTTACACAGAAATTCATCCCAAAAGGTCTGGATTGCAATAAAAAATTAAAACCACTCACAGAGTCTGCAGGGTTGGAAGGGATCTCAAGGAGCAGCCAGTTCCAACTCCCCTGCCATGCCCAGGGACACCTCACACTAGATCAGGCTGCCCACAGCCTCATCCAGCCTGGCCTCAAACACCTCCAGAGATGAGGCTTCCACCACTTCCCTGGGCAACCCATTCCAGGCTCTCATCCTCATGCTGAACAACTTCATCCTAACATCCAGTCTCAATCTCCCCTCCTCTAGCTTGGATCCATTCCCTCCAGTCCTATCACTACCTGACACACTAAAAAGTCACCCCCAGCTTCGCTCATGGCCCTTCTCTGGACACCTTCCAGCACCTCCAGTTCTTTCCTGGAGCCCCAGAACTGGACACAGTGCTCCAGGCGTGGTCTCAGCAGAGTAGTCTAGAGGGGCAAAATCTCCTCCCTCACTGCTGCCCACACTGCTCTGGATGCAGCTCAGGAAGCAGTTGGCCCTCTGGGCTGCCAGTGCACACTGGTGGCTCATATTGAGCTTCTCATCCACCAAGTGTGTCCGAAGACAGGCAGCAAGGCTGAGGAGGGGCCTGGAGCACAGCCCTGTGAGGAGAGGCTGAGGGAGCTGGGGGGGGTGCAGCCTGCAGCAGAGGAGGCTCAGGGCAGAGCTCATTGCTGTCTGCAGGGAGGCTGTAGCCAGGTGGGGTTGGGCTCTGCTGCCAGGCAGCCAGCAACAGGACAAGGAGACACAGCCTCAAGCTGTGCCAGGGCAGGTCTAGCTCTAATTCAGCGTCCCCAAGCCCTTTCCTTCAGGGCTGCCTCTCAAGCCAGTCACTGCCCAGCCTATACCAGTGCTTGGTGAACTCAGCAGCTCACATTTTCCCCTCTGTTTTTTAACCTAGCAATCCATCCCAAAAGGCTTGGATGGCAATAAACCCATAAAAACAACACAGAAAAAAACCACCCTGATACATGAAATTGACATTATTGAGTTTAACATCAAAATCCTCTAAATTCAGCAATAAATTCAGGATTCTTTCCTATTCCCTGCTGTGCTCCCAAGACATGGATGCTGTAATAACACATTAAAGAATGAAAACACAAGGGATTACCTTTATTTATTATTTGCCTTTATAAATGAAAGGCCTTTAATGCATTCCCTTGTAGTATTCTCATCACTTTAATGTTTCTACTACAACAACTTACTTGTGTTGAGCCTTTAAAAACCTAACTCCTAGGATCATCATCAGAATATTTGGCTATCTTCAGGGCTGTTTGAAATCTCTTTGTATTTTCCATCTGCATTAAGCATTTTGCTTTAGTCATGTAGTTAATTAATGGAAGCATTGCTCCAGTATTAGGCAGTGCAGGAGCTAGCTCAGAGTTGTAGCAGCCTTTTATAGGCAATCCTCCTTTTACTGAACTTTGCAGCAAGCTCCCCCTGGCTTACACATGGGCCAAGAGAAGATGACTGAGGACAAACTGCAGCTTTCTAAGCTGTTCTTACAGAATCATAGAATGGTTTGGGCTGGAAGAGACCTCCAAAGGCCATCCAGTCCAACGTGACATCCTCAGGTTGCCCAGAGCCCTGTACAGCTTGACCCTGAACAGCTCCAGGGATGAGGCCTCAACCACCTTCCTGGGCAACCTGTTGGCAGTGTTGCAGCAGCTTCCTGGTGCAGAACTTGTTCCTCACAGCCAATCTCAATCTGCTCTGCTCTCATTTCAGATCATGGCCCTCATGCTGTCCCTGCAGGCCTTTGCAAACAGTCTCTCTGCAGCCTGCTTGTAGCCCCTTCAAGTACTGTAAGGCAGCTCTAAGGTCTCCCTGGAGTCTTCTCCAGACTGAGCACCCCCAGCCTGTCCTCCAGGCCCCCAGTTATTTTCCTGGTCCTCCTCTAGACCCACCATCAGGCTCATGCCCTTCCTGTGCTGAGGGCTCCAGAGCTAGACACAACTGAATTCAGTACCTTCATTCCCCTTCTTTTCTGTTCCAGAAACACTGCTAAGTAAGTCAGGGTAATTGCAGAAAGGATTCCCAAGGACATCTCTGCTATTGCCTTCCCCTGCAACTATTTGCTGCAGCCATTCCTGCAGCTGCTTGCCTGATCTGTTCTAAATGATAGCAGCAGTCATTAAAATTGGAGATGAATTATCTCTGGATTTATGATGGGGAAGTTTACAGCCTCTGAAAGCTTCTCAAGCTGTATGAAGAGGAGGAACAAGAATCAATGTTTTAGCTAATAGGTGCTGCCATCTCTCCTCACTAAGCACAGCTAAACCCAGTGTGGGGATTGCTTTATTTTGGTTAGAATGATGAAGCTTCTGGCTGGAGCTAAATGATCTTGCATGTCTTTTTAAGAGCCTTTCCCTGTCCTTGTTCAAGTCCCCTAAACTGTTTTGAGAGAAGAATAATAAAAAATAGAGGAACTGTCACTGGATGTGAATTGTGCACAGGACATTTTTATCATTTCTGGCTGCTTGTGTACAGTCAGCATGGAGAGCTGCTGAGCTGCATGGACAGCAGAGGGGGAGAGGAGGAGGGGAGGAGGAGAAGGAGAGAAGGGAAAGGAAGAGAAGAAGAAGAAGAGGAGGAAAAGCAAAAGAAGCATAGGAAGGAGGAGAAGAAAAGAGGACAAGAGGAAGAGAAGGCAACGAAAAGGAGGAGGAAAAAGTACAAAAGGAGAAGAAAAGGAGGAGGAAAAGAAAGAGTAAAGGAGAAGAGGAGGAAACAGGAGGAGAGAAAGAAAAACAAGAAAAGGAGAAGAAGAGAAAGAGGAGGAGAAGATGAGGAAAAGAGGATGAAGGATAGGAGGAGGAAAAGAAGAGGTGGAAAAAGAGAAGGGGGTAAGGAAAAGGAGAAGAGGAAAAAGAGAAGGAGAAGACAAGGAAAAGAGGAAAAAGAAGGATAACAGCAGGAAAAGAAGGGAAAAGAGGAGAGAAGAGGAGGAAAAGCAGAGAAGGGAAAAGGAGAAAGAGAGAAGGGTAAGAGCAATGACTGCTGTAGCCTGGCCTGACTTTTATCCAGCCAGGGCAAATCCTGTCAGCTGAGGAGGTGGTCTAGGTTCAAGGCAGTCCTTCGTATCAGCCCAGGCTGGGGGATGATGAGATTGAGAGCAGCCCTGCAGAGAAGGACTCTGGGGGTGCTGGTGTGAGAAGCTGGGCTTTGCCCTTAAACATCAGTGCAAGAAGCTAAAGGTGAAGCTCGCAAGACAGCAGCTCTCAGAGTAAAAGCACAGAGCACATCAGGTCAGAAGGGACCCTCAAAGGTCATCTCCAACTGCTCTGCAGCCAGCAAGGACCACAGAAAAAGCATCCGACAGAGGTTCCTCATTCTGCAGTGGTCCTATGGAATCCTGCTTACATTTTCAGGGATACATTTACATTTGATCTTTTCTTTTCAATTAACCCAAAGCAAACACACACACAAAAAGATACTTCACACAGTTTGCTTCAACTTGGCTTCCACTGGCATCTCAGAGCCTTTTCTGAGTACTTCTAAGACACTTCCAGAAGCGAAAATCTGATCATTTTTAGAAACAACTCTGGGTAAATGAGAGTAAAACTTGTCATTTGTAAAAGAATCATTATCTGCTTGAGAGAGGAGCAGCAAAACCCACTCATGCCTGTTGAAGGAACCCCAGACATCCACAGAATCACACAGCGGTGGAGCCTGGAAGGGATCTCTGGAAGTCAGCAAGTCCAACCTCCCTGCCAAGGGTCACCTAAACTAGATGCCAGAGGAATGCATCCCTGAATGTTAGGGGTTTCAAGAGGCCTAGAGAGATCATTGAGTCCAACCTCATGCCAGAGCAGGGTCACCTAAATCAGATGTCAGAGGAACACACCCCAGAATCCCAGAATGCTGGGAGTTGCAAGAGGCCTTGAAAGATTATTGAGTCCAACTTCCCTGCCAGAGCAGAATCACTTAAGAGTAGAGAAGCTCTGACAGCCTGCAGAGCAGGAAATTCCACCCCCAACCTGGGCATCCTGTTCTAGTGCTCTACCACCCTCAAATAAAGCAGCTTTTTCTCAGGTTCAGGTGGAACTTCTATGTTCAAGTTCACTCTCTCTACCTCTTATCCTGTCCCAGGGGACTGCTGAGAAGACTCTGGCCCCATCTTCCTGCCAGCCAGCCCTCAGTTATTTGTGAGCATTAGTAAGACCCCCACTGAGGCTCCTCTCCTGCAGGCTGAGCAGCCCCGGCTCTGTCAGCCTCTCCCCACCCCATTAGCTTTAATGAAGGCTTTGCAAGTGCTGCAGCAGTGGTCTGCAGAGCTTGAG
This sequence comes from Pogoniulus pusillus, assembly GCF_015220805.1. Lineage (NCBI taxonomy): Eukaryota > Metazoa > Chordata > Aves > Piciformes > Lybiidae > Pogoniulus > Pogoniulus pusillus. The sequence continues at coordinate 1,281,186 of NC_087288.1, read as the reverse complement.
TGAACTGCAGTGCTCTGTGCCAGGGCTGGCTCCGGAGCCCCGAGGTTGTCAGATCTGCAGTCAGCGCAGTTTTATTTCCCCAGCTAACTGCAGAAGGCACTGATGCAGGACGTGGTTATCCAAGTGCCCACATGCTAACATATGTAAAACATCTCCGAAGGACAGGCTGGGTGCACAGGAGCTGTCTCTGGGAGAAGGGCTTGGTGCCACATGAGAGCACATCCACAGAGGTTAGGCCATGGAACAGATGGTGCCATTCCCTACTGCCAGGCAACTGCCTATTGAAAAATGCATTCCAAGTCCTCCTCCCCACAAAAAAACAAACCCTCATGAAGAGAGAATTATTGTAGGGAAAGTATTTGGTCTAAAAATAAATTAGTAATGGCAATATGCACCTGAGACTAGGGAGAAGAGCTCAACACTCACCTCACTCCAACCTCCTCTCAGGCAGCTGTAGAGAGCAATGAGCTCTGCCCTCAGACTCCTCTGCTCCACAATATACACCCCCAGCAACCTCAGTTACTCTTCCCCAGCCCTGTTCTCCAGACCCTTCCCCAGCTTTGTTGCCCTTCTCTGGACACACTCCAGCTCCTCAATGTCCTTAGAATCAGTGAACCATAGAATCAGGCAGGTTGGAAGAGAGCTCCAAGCTCATCCAGTCCAACCTAGCACCCAGCCCTGGCCAACCAACCAGACCATGGCACTAAGTGCCCCAGCCAGGCTTGGCTTCAACACCTCCAGGGACTGCAACTCCACCACCTCCCTGGGCAGCCCATTCCCATGCCAATCACTCTCTCTGACTACTGGTTTATAGTGGAAGGGCTGTTTGTCTCCTCTGCTGCTGCCCCCTCCAGTCACTGGAGCAGGGAGCTGACCCCTGACCTTGCCATGGCACAGGACTTAGCCCAGCCATACTGATGGCTGAGTGCCAGCCTGCCCTCAGGGAGCTTGTCCTGTGGTCCCTGACAGTCTGGCAGGACATTTCCCTTGATCATCAATAAAATGTTCCCTAAGCATCTTCTGCTTGTACTTCACCCTGAGGTCACTTTGATAGAAATAAGCAGTGACAGATGAGGGCTGCAGGGTGCTTGTTAGAGAGCCAGTAGTAGGTACTGCATTCCAGCCTGATCAATTGGAGCACAGCAGGGCTCTGCAGATCTGTCTCTGTCACTGGAGAACCAAACAAGACATTTACTGCTTCAGCCAGAGTTCACAAATTATGAACTTGAGAACCTGGAGACAGCAGCAGTCTTCACCCAGAGACTGGGAGACCACTCCAGCTCTGGAGGAGAGCTCTGCCTACCCTTTGAGTAAACACAACCTCAGCTGGACCAAGGGGACTGAAGTGATGGAGATGGCAAAGACTGTAAAAAGAGGAGCAAGAGGCTCACTTCTGCTGAGGCCTTGCCTTGGATACTGGGCTCAGTTTGGGGCTCCTCACTATGACAAAGACATTGAGGTACTGGAGTGTGACCAGAGGTGGTCAGCAAAGATGGGGAAGGGTCTGAAGAATAGTGAGGGGCAGCTGAGGGAGCTGGGAGTGTTCAGTCTGGAGAAGAGAAGACTGAGAGGGGATGTAATCAATGTCTATAAATCTGAGGGCTGAGGGTCAGGAGTGGGGGGACAGGCTCTGCCCACAGAGATGAGGAAGAAATTCTTAGCAGTGAGGGTGGTGAGACACTGGCACAGGTTGCCCAGGGAGGTTGTGGAGCACAGAATCACCCAATGTGATCTTTGATCACATTGGGTGATTCTGTGCTCCACAACCTCCCTGGAGGTGTTCAGGGCCAGGCTGGATGAGGCCTTGAGTAATGTAGCCTGGTGGGAGGTGTCCCTGCCTGTGGCAATGGATGATCTTGGAGCACCCTTCCAACCCAAACCATGCTAGGACTCTGAGTGACAGTGCAATTAATATGTAAGCACACAAAAGAAATGCAGATGCTGCAGCTAAATCCTTGAGCTTCTTTACCACTTCCTAGAAGGGTTCCTCATCCTTACCCTGTGCTCCTCTGCCTTGCAGAGTGCCAGAGAAGTCAAGGCACTGCAGAGCCTACACAGCAATGAAGCCATCAATGTCAAGCTTATTCTCTGAGCAGCTATCATCTAAATTAAAGGGAAACATCTCCTATGCATATTGATCTGCTTCTGTCTGCACTTCAGTGTGACCACTCGGGTTACAGAGCGTGCAGATGTCATTCCAACAGGCATGCAGCTCTCATCCTCCTTCTCTCACTGCTCTCATCATAAGTCTGTTGGACTTACCACCCCAGCTTGCTGCCTAAATACAGAACCACCTCTACTCTGCTACTAATAGTCAGCTATGAAAACTGTGGAATCACAGCTTGCAAAGGACCTCAGACATCATCTACTCCAACCTCCCCAGCGTGGGAACCTCTCAGCTAGACTCAGCTGTTCAAGGTCTCATCCAACCTGGCCTGTAACACCCCCAGGGAGCAGGCAGCCACAGCCTCCCTGGGCAGCCTGTGCCAGATTCTCACCACCCTGGTACAGAACAGCTCCACTCTAGCCCTGCTCTGCCTCAGCTCCAAACCATTGCCCTTGGCCTGGCTCAGACCCCCTCAGCACAAGTCCCTCTGCAGCCTTCCTGCAGGATCCCTTCAGGCACTGCAGGCAGCTCTGAGGTGCCCCTGGAGCCTTCTCCTCTGCAGGCTGCACCCCCCCAGCTCCCTCAGCCAGAGCTCACAGCAGAGCTGCTCCAGCCCTGGCAGCATCTTTGTGGCCTCCTCTGGCCTCACTCCAGCAGCTCTGTGTCCTTCTGCTGGGGACAGCAGAGCTGGAGGCAGGACTGGAGGTGAGGTCTGAGCAGAGCAGAGCCAAGGGGCAGGATCCCCTCTCTTGCCCTCTGCCCACAGTGCTCTGGCTGCAGCCAGCACTTGGCTGCCTGCTGGGCTGCAGGAGGGCACTGCTGGCTGCTGGGGAGCTGCTCAGCACCCAACAGCCCCAAGGCTCTTTCTTCAAGGCTGCTCTCAACCCACTCTGCACCCAGCCTGGATTTGTACCTGAGGTTCACCCTACTCAGATGCAGTACCTTGCACTTTTACTGGCTGAACCTCATGCAGAGCAACTGTGAAGTATTATATGCAGCAGCATAAAAATGCTGGCTTTTAAAGCTCAATTAATTATTCATTTGTGTGCAGCAGGTTTCTCCAGGCACGGCAGGCTTAGTTAAGTGCACATCTCAGCTATCAGATATTAATCACTGGGGGGAAAAGAGTCCAATCCAGAAAAGATCACTTTTCAGCTTCATTTAGATTGCTTCTGTGGTTGCACATGCAAATGGAAAGGACAAGGAGACTGTGTCTGCCTCCTGCTACCTAAAGCCACTGGTCATTAAACAGTCTAGATGCCAGGCTTGAGACAGCTCATGAATGACTAGGAAAGCACTTCACTTAAATTGGGGGACTAAATTATTCATATAGAATTAAAGTGGTTGCTCCTAATTCATTTTAGCTTACTTAGTAAATTAAACTAAAAATAATTAAAGCCACTGGCTCTGAATGAGACTTGTCCACAAAGGAGAATAAGGATCACAGAATGACAGAGGCTGGAAGGGACCTCCAGAGATCAACCAGTCCAGCTCCCCTGCCAGAGCAGGATCACCTAGAGCTGATCACACAGGAACACATCCAGATGCGGTCTGAAAGTCTCCAGAGGAGACTCCACAAGCTCTCTGGGCAGCTGCTCTGGGGCTCCAGCACCCTCACAGGGGAAAAGAAAAATCTCCTCTGCTCCCATGGCACCTCTCCCGCTCCAGCTTGCCCCCAGTGCCCCTTGTCCTGTCCTTGGACATCCCTTAGCAAAGCCTGGCTCCAGCCCTGCACATCTTTAGCACAGCACTGAGGGCAGCCCTCAGGCTCCTCTGCTCCAAGCTCCCAGCCCCAGCTCCCTCAGCCTTTGCTCACAGGAGATGTTCCACTGCCTGCAGCAGCTTCAGGGCTCAGCCCTGGACTCTCTCCAGCAGTTCCCTGAGGTCCTTCTTGAACTGAGGGGCCCAGAACTGGACACAACATTCCATATGTGGCCTCAGCAGGGCACAGCAGAGAGACCAGGAGAACCTCTCTGGACCTACTCAGCACAGCCCTTCTAATCCACTCTAGGTTGCCCTTGGCCTTCTTGGTCACAAGGGCACATTGCTGGCTCACGGCATCCTGTGTCCATCAGGACCTCCAGGTCCTTTTCCCCAGAGCTGCTCTCCAACAAAGCAACCCCCAGCCTGTACTGCTCCTTCCCAAACACAAGACTCTACCCTTGTCCTTCCTTCCTACCCAGAAGTTCTCTTTAAGGAAAATGGAAAGGGAAAAAAAAAAAAAAGGAAGGAAAGAAAGAAAGAAGAAAATAGGAGAGGACAGAGGAATGGCCACACTGAGTAAAGCAGAACAGCTGATTCCATTCTGATTCAGAAGCACTGTCAAAAGCTATGCACACAGACCTTGACCTGGAGATGCACACATCCCTCTGACACGAGAAAGCAGCCCTGAGCAGACACATGAGGAAGGCATCTCCAGGCACTGCTGCATTTTGCACCTCCTGAATGCTCCCAACCCAGCCGTGCTGTGACCTGCACTCTGAGCAGACTACCTACAGGCCTGCTCCTGTAATGCTCACCCCTGAGTTGCATTCCAGCTGGTGTCCAGCCCACAGCTCCAAACTCCTCTCTCATGCTGCCATCTAAAGGCTACAATTCAGCAGAGCGACAGCAAAGTGTCCATGGAACCCAATGTGCAAGCTGTGGAACCTCATTCCCAGCCATGCCCAGGAACACCTCTCAGCTAGAGCCAGCTGCTGATCTCCAGGGAGGAGGCATCCACAGCCTGGGAAGGCTGACAGGACACAGATCTCAGTCTGTCTTGTATTGCATGGGGAAAAAAAGCAGGTTTAGGGTCTGGCTGGTGGTTTGGGGTTTTTCTCCTTCGAGGAATGAACAACTGAAGCAAGTCTGCTTTGATTCCTCCTCCCAATAACCACTGTGACATTTCAGATGTTTCAAGTTCCTCAAGCTAACAGAGGGCTAAAGAAAACAAAGCAAAACTTAAATAGAAGTGGTGTCTGCTCTGCTGCAGATGGAGATCTTAGCCCTTAAGGGCTTGAGTGGTTTGACACTGCACTGTGCAAGACTGATCAGCATCCCTGGAGCCTCCTCCTGCAGCTCTCTTCCTGTTTTTGAAGGAAGGCCCTCAGCACTGAACAGGACTGCCTCTCCAATTCCCACAGAGGAGCTCGTTCCTGATGAAGATGTGCAGGGCAGTGCTGGGAGGATGGAGCCAGGCTCTGCTCAGGGATGTCCAACAATGAAGGGCACTGGCTGCAAGCTGGAGCAGAGGCTGCACAGGAATAGAAGGGAAACTTTCTGTGTGTGACAGAGCCCTGGAGCAGGCTGCCCAGACAGGCTGTGGAGTCTCCTGCTCTGGCAATGCTCAAAACCTGCTGGGATGTGATCTTGTGTGACCTGCACTAGGTGACCCTGCTCTGGCATGGGGCTTGGACTGGGTGATGTCCAGAGGTTTCTTCCAACCCCCAACAGTTTGTGACCCTGTGATCTCACAGAACCACACAGTGCCCTTCTAATTATGCTTTGTGGGAAACAAAACTAGAGATGAGGAAAAAATCCCTGACAGTGAGGGTGGGGAGACACTGGCACAGGCTGCCAAGAGAGGCTGTGGATGCTCCCTGCCTGGAGGTGTTCAAGGTCAGGCTGGACGAGGCTTTGAGCAACCTGGGCTGGTGGGAGGTGTCCCTGTCCATGGCAGGGGGTTGGAACCGGATGATCTCTCAGGCCCCTTCCAACCCATCCTGTGATTCTATGCTTGCACCATCAATTTCCTTTTCTCCATCACACAGAAGCAGCAAAAGCAAGCAGAGTTACTGCATGCGGGGCCAGCTCAGGACAAATGCCACGATTTCCCATCACATCCCATCACACAAGGTTGCCATTTCTCCACTTTTTAAATGTCTATCCCTTGCTGCTAACACACAAAATTGAACACTGCCTGTGGCATTTGCTGTACCTTCATCTGCTGGATTAAATGTTGTCTCAGCTGCTCTGCTCTGGCCCTCAGGGACCAAACCCATTACCAGTCAGAGTAGTTCCAGCAGCAGAAGCAGCAGAACACCAATGTCTCATCCCCACTAACAGCATCAAGGTGATAGCTCACTGTGACACCAGCCCCTTCACCTTTTTACTCATTCCTTTTTATGTTTGCCTGATGGTTTACAGCCTTTTTTGGTAGCAAGCAAGGACCTGAAGGATCGATCACTCTCCTACTGCTCCTGCCCACATTTTATTAGAAGCGAGCCAGAACCTAGAACTGCTCCTGGGCAGAGCTGTGTGAGGGATGAGGATTTTATTTCACCTAGCTTTGTCAGCTGTGCAGCCTGAGAAGTCAGGGCAATGGCTCAGTGATCCAGGAAATGTTTCCAGCTCCTCTAGGTTTCTTTTCATCTCACAGCACCACTCTGGAGATTTCAAAGTTGAACTTCAATCAAAGTCAGAATGGAAAGCAACAAATTTCCAAGCTCTCCATGGAGCACAAAAAACCCCACAAACCCAACCCAGCAAACCCTTTAAAGTGTTTTAGGTGAAGCTGCTTCTTGTGTAATTCGGTGAAACAACCATCTGGGGAAGTGGCTTTGGGCACCCTACAGCTGGCTCCCTGATTTCACCTCCAAGTCATGCTGAGAGAACTGAGTGGATCTCATCCTAGTGAGGCAGAGCAGCTCACTCCAGTGGCCTACAACTGTGCTCAAACCTCCAGAGGAGTTCTGCAAGGGTGCAACTGTGGAGATGAGCTGCAGCACTCCTACAGAACACATCATACGTGGCAGCAGTTGCAGGGGACCTCTTCTGAAGTATTTGGTGGCAGATGGAGTATTAGTGAGCATTAACTGCCATGGCATGAGAGTGGAGCCATTCATACTCCTACAAGTTCACTCCCATGGAATCATGGAATTGTTTGAACTGGAACAGACCTCTAACATGTCCCCAAGGGCCATGGCCACAGGTTTCTTGAACACCTCCAGGGATGTGGAATCCACGACCTCCCTGGGCAGCCTGTTCCAGTCCTTGACCACTCCTGCAGCAAAGAGTTTTTTCCTAATCTCCAACCTAACCCTCCCCCGGCACAGTTTTAGCCTGTTCCTCTTCTTCTATCAACTGACACCAGGGAAAAAAGCCCAACTCCCACCTCACTGCAGCCTCCTTTCAGGGAGCTGCAGAGGGCAGTGAGGTCTCCCTCAGCCTCCTCTTCTCCAGGCTGCACACCCTCAGCTGCTCCTCCTCAGCCCTGTTCTCCAGCCCCTTCACCAGCTCAGGTGCCCTTCTCTGGATCTGCTCCCACACCTCAATGTCCCTGTGGTGAGGGGCTGAAAACTGAAGGCAGTGTTCAAGGCATGGCCTCACCAATGCTGAGCACAGGGGGACCTGAGGCACCGCTGAGCATCAGTCAACAGATCAACAGCACCCAGGCAGACCTGAGACCTCCCTGAAGAAATGCAGCAATAAATGGAGAAATGGAGCTGAAGATGTGGTCAGCTCCAGAGTGCAGCTTTGTGGTGGTTTTGTCAGCTTAGTGCTCTCCAGCTGCTGCAGTTACAACTAAAAGGACAAGTGGCACACCCTTGCCAACAGTCACTCGTGATGGTGGAGTCCTGAACTCCTCCAGTGGGTGCACAGATATGATGTCTGCTGTCTCCCCTCATGCTCATCTCAGGCTCCAAGCACAGAGCTTGTTTACAAGTTCATCAAACCCTTCCCTGGGGACACAGGTGTCAAGCAATGAAAGGTGACTTCTTAGACACCAGGGAATGATTTGTTCAGAAAGGAAACATTTCTGAAGTGGGGAAGAGGAACTGAAGAGTTTCTCTTATCTGCTCTGTTAGTCTCAGAAAGCAATTATGACAGTTCCCTAAAACACAGAGGTGGCTTCTAAATTTGCTCCCCTGTTACACATAGACTGCACTCACACAGCTCAGATGGAATTTACCAGCAGCTCTGGGCACTGCTTTACATTTTCTCTTCAGTTTTCAGTACCTTCACAGATTGCACTGGGCTGGAAGGGACCCTCAAAGGTTATCTTGGCCAATTCCCCTGCAGGCAGCAGGACACCTCCAGCTAGAGCAGGCTGCCCAGAGCCACAGCAAGTCTGATCTTGAATATCTCCAGGGACAGGACTTCAGACACATCCCTGAGAAATTTGTTCCTGTCTTTCCTCACTCTCATTGTGCAGAACTTCCTCCTCCAACCCAGCCCTGCCCTGATCCAGTTCCAAATCATTCCACCTCCTATCTCCACAGGCACTTCTGAACAGTCCCTCTCCAGCCTGCCTGCAGGTTACCTCCTTATACTGAAATGCAGCATTAAGCTCTCCCTGGAGCCTTCTCTTCTCCAGGCTGAACAGGCACAAGTCTCCCAGCCTGACCCCACAGCAGATGTGCTGCAGCCTTCCAATCATCTTTGTGGCCTCCTCTGGACCCACTCTATCTGGTCCAGGTCTCTCTTGTATTGGGGGCTCCAGAACTGCTCACAGCCCTGCAGGTGAGGTCTCCCCAGAGCAGAGCAGAGGGGCAGGATCTCCTCTCTCCATCTCTGCCCAGGCTGCTGTGGATGCAGCCCAGGCTGCCCTTGGCCTTCTGGGCTGCCAGTGCCCATTGCTGCTCCTGCCCAGCTTCCCACCCCTCCAACACTCCAAGTCCTTCTCTGCAGGGCTGCTCTCAATCTCATCACCCCCAGCCTGGAGTGATATTAAGGACTGCCTGACCTAGGTGCAGGATTTTGACTTTGTCTTATTTGATCTCATGAGGTTCTCCTCAGCCACCTCTGCAGCCTGCCCAGGTCCCTCTGGATGTCACCCATCCCATCCTTCACTCTTACCAACCTCACCACTCAGCCTGGTACCCTCTGCACACTTGCTGAGGGGGCCTCAGTCTCGGTGCCTGCCCTTGGTGCGCAGTCTCCTTGCTGACTCTCCCCTGCCTCTCAACACCTAACTTTGCTTCCTCTTGGGAGCTTCTGCTGAACTGCACAAGACTCCCAGCACAAAAACCTTGCTCATTATCTGTCTCCCTCCCCTCTCCAGTAACTTTTTCTGCCCGTTTGCAATATGCCACATTTCTCAGCTTCCCTCTAACATTTCACACTTTAGTCAGCTCTTATTCTCCTCTCTTCATTTAATACTTCCTTCCAAAGCCGCTCACTCTCCCTTCTCATCCATCTTCTCTCTTTTTCCCCCCCTCCTGCCAGCTGGAATGTGGCTGTTTGTCACTTGCTCTATTATGGAGCTGTTCCCACAGTATTTCATGAAAATAACATTGGAGGCAGTATTCTTCCAGCAGTTTTCATCTGATGTTTCAAACTCCGGATGAGTGGGAAGGGGAACAGCAGGAGGAAAGAGTCTGATTCTAATCAAAACCAACTGGAAACCAGAAAACATCTCACCCTCTTTGGGAAAAAGAAGGAAAAAAAAGTCCTTCCAGGGACTCTCTGAAAGTTTTCACCACCATCACTACCTGCTCCCTAGCACTGACAATCACACCTGCTGGTAGCAGTGACAGGGCAAGGGGCAACAGCTTCAGATTACAGCAGAGTTAGACTGGATGCTACGAACAAGTTCTGCACCATGAGGGTAGTGGAACACTGCAACAGGTTGCCCAGGGAGGTGGTTTAGGCCCCTGGAGTTATTCAAGGCTTAACAGGGCTCTGGGCAACCTCATCTAGTTGAGGGGATTGGACTAAATGATTATTGGAGGTCCTTTCAACCCAGACTGTTCTATGATTCTACAGCTCTCTGCCCAAAGCTGACATCATGAGAAAGTGAGAAGTGGAATTCAGGAGGCAGCTGAGCAGGCACAGGTTGCCCAGGGAGGACGTGGAACACAGAACATGATCTCTGATCACACTGGGTGATTCTGTGCTCCACAACCACCCTGGGGGTGTTCAAGACCAGGCTGGATGAGCCCTCCAGCAACCTGTTCTAGCAGGAGGCGTCCCTGCCTATGGCAGGGAGTTGGAACTGGCTGAGCTTTAAGCTCCCTACCAACCTAAACCATTCTATGATTCCAAGGTACAAGGAGAGAAAGGTTTTAAGGTACAAAGTGGAGCCAGCCTGGCAGTTCTAACAGCACAGCTGGCTTCTGAAAGGGAGAACCCTGCTCAGGCCTGCTGAAGAACTGCACAGTGCCTTGCAGAATGGGGCTCAGAACACACCAGGCTTGTTTTAGGGCAGAGTAATTCTGCTTTAGAACATCAGCACTGAAAAGAGAAACAGCATCACAGACTGTCAGGGGCTGGAAGGGACCTCCAAAGCTCATCCACTCCAACTCCCTGCCAGAGCAGGATCACCCCGAGCAGATCACACAGCAACAAGTCCAGGTAGGGTTTGAGTATCTCCAGAGAGGGAGACTCCACCGCCCCCCAGGCCGCCTGTGCCAGGGCTCTGCCACCCTCACAGGGGAAAGAGAAACGCTGCAGGTCAGGCTAGCCCAAGGGCACCATAGAAGCAGCACAGGATGTTATCTGAGATGGCCAGCAGGGCAAGGGAGGTTCTCCTCCTCTCACCTGTGCTGCTGAGGCCACATCTGGGAAGACTGTGCCCAGTTCTGGGCTCCCCAGTCCAAGAGGGACAGGCTTGAGAGAGTCCAGTGGAGGCTACAAAGATGCTGAGGGGCTGGGGCAGCCCTCCTAGGAGGAAAGGCTGACAGACATTAGGGTCTTTAGCCTGGAGAAGAGGAAGACTGAGAGGTCATCTCTCAATGCTGATCAGTAGCTAAAGGGTGGAGGTCATGAGGACAGGACCAGGCTTTTAAGCGGTGCCAAATGCTAGCCCAAGAAGCAATGGACACAGACTGGCACACAGGTCTCACTTCAATAGAAGGAAAAACTGCTTCCCTGTGAGGGTGCTGGAGCCCTGGAGCAGGCTGCCCAGAGAGGTTGTGGAGTCTCCTTCCCTACAGACTCTCAAGATCTGCCTAGACGCATCCCTGTGCAGCCTGCCCTGGGTGAACATGCCTCAGCAGGAGGGTTGGACTGGATGATCTCCAGAGGTCCCTTCCAAGCCCACAATGCCATGATTCTACAGCATCAAACACACCTGTTAGTCAAGAGAAAGCAGAAAGGCAGCCCTGATATTCTGTCTTTTTTAAGTATTACCAGCTCTGGAGGTGTCAAAGCCATCTTCAAGAGCCTTTTTCATGTCTGAATGTCAGTGCTGTCTCCAAGTGAACTCTCACTCAGGCTGCCTTTAATAGCAGAGATTTAGTTCTAGGTCTGGAAATAGGACTTTGTGTGCAAGATGAGTGAGGCTGGAGATTTCTAGGCTGCCTCTGTATAAAGGTTTGGTTGTGTTTTGGATCCCAACCTAGCACAATCCCTTGGAATGTGTCTATTAGTCCATAGAATCAGTCAGGGTTGGAAGAGACCACAAGGAGCAGCCAGTGCCAACCCCCCTGCCATGCCCAGGGACACCCTACCCTAGAGCAGGCTGCACACAGCCTCAGCCAGCCTGGCCTCAAACACCTCCAGCCATGGGGCCTCAACCACCTCCCTGAGCAACCCATTCCAGCCTCTCACCACTCTCCTGCTCAACAACTTCCTCCTCACCTCCAGCTTTGCTCCATTCCCCCCAGTCCTGGCACTCCCTGACAATCCTGAAAACTCCCTCCCCAGCTTTTTTGTAGCCCCCTTCAAGTCCTGGAAGGCCACAAGAAGGTCACCTGGGAGCCTCCTCTGCTCCAGTCTGCACAGCCCCAACTCTTTCAGCCTGTCCATTTATCTTTATAGCTCTTACTGTTCAACCTGCCACACATCCAACACTGAAAGTGAGCTTTAAAAACCACTCCTGAAACCTTGTCAAGCTTCCTCCTGCTTTACAGGTGTTGAATTAACAGCAGCTGGAATTAATGAGAACTAACTCCCTGACTTCAGGGTTATCTTGGCTGCAATGAGGCAAAGTAATTGCTAGAACACAGCAATGTTGCCCTCTCTGGTTGGCACTGCACATCTTTTAGTCAGATTTGGTACCACAGCAGTGGATTTTTAATCAAGAACTGTGGGAGGTCTGTTTGTACAGGGGTGCAGAAAATACTCAGGAGATAAGGAGTAATGATAAACAGATTTACAGCATGGAGCTGGGGAGATGAATCTGCCCTTAGCAGCTTCTGGGACAGTGATTATTACCAAATCTGTGGCAGTTCAATACCTGAGCTTCCTTTTCAATTAAGCTCACTTGAAACAATATTCATAGGAAAGGACAATCTAAAATTGCCTTCATGAAAGTCTGGGAGGGGGAAAAAAAGCCCCAAACCACTAAATTCTGCTGGAAAAGGTGGGGTTGGGCTCTTTAGATAGGCAACAAGGCACAGAACAAGGGGACACAGCCTCAAGCTGTGCCAGGGCAGGTTCAGGCTGGATGTTAGGAGGAAGCTATTGGCAGAGAGAGTGATTGGCATTGGAATGGGCTGCCCAGGGAGGTGGTGGAGTCTGTGTGGCTGGAGGTGTTTAAAAGGAGGCTGCATGAGGCACTTAGTGCCATGGGTTAGTTAATTAGAAGGTGCTAGGTGACAGGCTGGACTCAACGATCCTGGAGGTCTTTTCCAACTGGTCAATGCTGGGACTCTGTGTGAAACATGAACTGAATTTCCCCCCTGGTTTGCAATATTCATAAATCCAGTTGTCAATTTGGTTTTGCTACACAAATGTTGTTTACTCTGTGCCACTGTCACCTTTCACTTCCTATCACTCTAATTTAAACACTTAAAATCAAGCTTTGAAGCCTCTGAACACATGAGAAAAATGTTTTCCAGCTCAGAAAATCCAAGTTTTCCAAATGGGGCTTTTAGAAACATAAGGCTGAGGGAGTGGAGGTTGCTCAGCCTGGAGAAGTGAAGACTCTCGGGGGGACCTCAGAGCTGCCTTCTAACAGCTGAAGGGATCCTGCAGGAAGGCTGCAGAGAGACCCCTCCTGAGGATGTCTGGAGCCAGGCCAAGGGGGAATGGTTTGGAGCTGAGGCAGAGCAGGGTTAGACTGCAGCTAAGGAAGAAGTTCTGTAGTGTAAGGGTGGTGAGAGTGTGGAACAGGCTGCTCAGGCAGGCTGTGGATGTCCCTTCCCTGGGGGTGTTGAAGGCCAGGCTGGATGAAGCCTTGAGCAGCCAAGTCTAGCTGAGAAGTGTTCCTGCCCATGGTGGGAGGTTGGAGCAGATGATCTCTGAGGTCCCTGCCAGCCCCAGCCATTCTATGATTCCATGATCTCATCCCCTCTATCTGCCCAGTCCAAGGTATAATGTGCACTATCTCTGTGTGTCGCTGATCAAAGGCACCACTTCACAGCTCACCCCAGCAGCCTGACAAGCCAAGTTAATTTAGCAGCCAGCTGTAGCAGTCTATCAACGTGTAGAGCTCCAGCCAGCCTCCACCAGAAAAGCAACCACCACCCCTCCGAGGCAGGTCTTCATGTTCCTCTGTTCCCTTCTTCACAGCCACGCTAGAAACGGCAACCAGCTAACTGCTGCCCCTGACAGGAACAATCCTGGCTTGGTACAACTGCAAGCTTCCCAAAGGCACTCTGCCTCAGCTGCTTCTGCTCCAGCACATCTATTTCTGCAGAGCACACGCCAGGAGCAGACAGGTAAGCACCTTCTCACTTCAGCAAAGCTGGGGAGGGGCCTGGAGCACAGCCCTGTGAGGAGAGGCTGAGGGAGCTGGGGGGGTGCAGCCTGCAGCAGAGGAGGCTCAGGGCAGAGCTCACTGCTGTCTGCAGCTGCCTGCAGGGAGGTTGCAGCCAGGTGGGGTTGGTCTCATTTTCCAAGCAACCAGCAACCGAAAAGGGGACACAGCCTCAAGCTGTGCTAGAGGAAGTTCAGGCTGGATGTCAGGAGGAAGTTCTTGCAGAGAGAGTGAAGAACCAGACCCCAATCATTTTGGGCATCTGTTTTCTCCTGAATCATGCAGCAGCAGAAAAGCCTGATTAGAAGGAAAAATGAAAATCACTCTGCCTAATAGGAGCTAGCAAGGAACATATGGCATGACATAGATGGTACACATGGAGACATCAGTCAGAGTGGCAAGAAACTGAAGCAACATCTACAAATTACAACCTTAATTGCTAAAAATAATTAAGCAGATCGGCAGACATGGGAAAAACTACAGATGGGCATCCAGGAGCCATGGAAAGGGAGTAGGACACAGTGACACAGGTGGCTATGGCATTTGGCACAGCAATGTGCCATGGTAGCCAAGAGGACCAATGGGATCCTGGGGGGAATTAAGCAGAGTGTGTCCAGCAGATCAAGGGAGGTTCTCCTCCACCTCTACTCTGCCTTGGCGAGACCTCAAGTACTGCCTTCAGTTTGGGGCTCCCCAGTTGAAGAGGGACAGGGATCTGCTGGAGGGGGTCCAGCAGAGGACTACTAGGATGAGGAAGGGACTGAGCACTGCCTGGTGAGGAGAGGTGAGGGCCCTGGGGCTGCTTAGTCTGGGGAAGAGAAGACTGAGAGGGGATTTGATAAATGTCTCTAAATATCTGAGGGCTGGGGGTTGGAAGGGTCCCAAAGAGCTCATCCAGTCCAACCCCCCTGCTAGAGCAAGACCACACAATCTAGCTCAGGGCACACAGCAACACATCCAGGCAGGCCTGGAAAGGCTCCACACAGGGAGACGCCACAACCTCTCTGGGCAGCCTGTGCCAGGGCTCTGGGACCCTTCCAGGCAAGAAGTTGCCCCTTCTGCAGAGCTGGAACCTGCTGTGCTGCAGCTTCCATCCATGGCTGCTTGTCCTATCCCAGGCCCAACACATCTCACCAGAAAAGTGAATGCATTTTTGGAAGAAGCAATTCTGTGCAGTGTTATTTTCTCTAAATCCATTAACTCTTAGAGCAGAGACTGCAAGAGTCATGGACAGAAGTGAGTATGCTGGGCCACAATGATGCTCAGAGGGCTGCATCACCTCTCCAATCAGGGCAGGCTACAAGAGCTGGGGATCTGCAGCCTGGAGGAGGCTTCCAGAAGACTGTGGAGTGGCTTTCCAGGATCTGAAGGAGGCTAAAGAAGGGCTGGGCAGGGACTACTGACAAGGGCTTGTAATGTCAGGACAAGAAGGAATGGGTTTAAACTGTCAGAGGGGAGATTGAAACTGGATGTTGGGAAGAAGTTGTTTGCAGTGAGGGTGGAGGTGTCCCAGGGAGGTTGTGGAGCACAGAAGCACAGAATGGGATCAAAGATATTCATGGTATTCAAGGCCAGGCTGGATGAGGCCTTGAACAACCTGTTCTAGTGGGAGGTGTTCCTGCCTATGGCAAGGGGTTGGATCTGGCTAAGCTTTGAGGTCGCTTCCAACCTAAACCATTCTAGTTTCCCTGGACAGAAAGAATAATGCTCTGTATCTGCAGAGCCTTCAGCAAAAAAATAAACCCAAACCCACAGTTAGTTTACTGAAAATCTCAGTACCTGTTTTCAGCTTTCCAGCAAACCTTAGAGCTGAATTCAATGTGCACATTATTCAAATGGAAAAACAGTTGCATGACAACAGCACAATGTCTGCCTTTTCCTCTGCAGAAAAAACCCTCCCAAAGCACCCAACTGGAGTTGTTCGTATTCAGGACCTCTTTTTCCTCCAACTCTCCATGAGCATTCACAGAACAACGCCACAAGAACAATCACAGCTCCGAAGCTGCCCAAGGCTGTGTGTGTAAGGGTATTTGCACCAGCACAGCAGCACACTGGAGAGCTTTTACTGCTTGGGCACCGAAACCATTCGCTAGTTAAAAACATTCAGTATCTTTACTGATGATCTGGAGCAGGGGATTGAGTCCAGCATCAGTGAGTTTGCAGATGACACCAAACTAGGAGCAGGTGTGGAGCTGTTGGAGGGTAGCAGAGCCCTGCAGAGGGACCTGGCCAGGCTGCATGGGTGGGCAGAGGCCAAGGGGATGAGACTGAACAAGGCCAAGGGCAGGGTTCTGCACTTTGGCCACAACAACCCCAAGCAGTACTGCAGGCTGGGGCCAGAGTGGCTGAGAGCAGCCAGGCAGAGAGGGAGCTGGGGGTGCTGGCAGAGAGGAGCTGCAGAGGAGGCAGCAGTGCCCAGGTGGGCAGCAGAGCCAATGGCATCCTGGGCTGGCTCAGGAGCAGTGTGGGCAGCAGGACAAGGGAGGTTCTTGTGCCCCTGTGCTCAGCACTGCTCAGGCCACCCCTGGAGTGCTGTGCCCAGCTCTGGGCTCCTCAATTGCAGAGAGATGCTGAGGTGCTGGAAGGTGTTTGGAGAAGGGCAGCAGGCCTGGGGAGGGGCCTGGAGCAGAGCCCTGTGAGGAGAGGCTGAGGGAGCTGGGGGAGTGCAGCCTGCAGCAGAGGAGGCTCAGGGCAGAGCTCATTGCTGCCTGCAGCGAGGCTGTAGCCAGGTGGGGTTGGGCTCTGCTGCCAGGCAGCCAGCACCAGAACAAGGGGACACAGCCCCAAGCTGTGCCAGGGCAGGTCTAAACTGGATGTTGTTAGGAAGTTGTTGTCAGAGAGAGTGATTGGCATTGGAATGGGCTGCCCAGGGAGATGGTGGAGTCTGTGTGCCTGGAGGTGTTGAAGCCAAGCCTGGCTGGGGCACTTAGTGCCATGGGCTGGTTGATGAGATAGAGCTGGGTGAGCTTGGATGTCTCTTCTACCTGCTTGATCCTATGATTCACTGCAACCAGAACTAGGAAGATCCCTTCCCTGCTTGGAAAGCTCAGGGTGTCCAAGCAGAGCCACTGTGCTCCGTGACTCACAGCCCTCACTGGAAGCAGCAAATTCGGCACACTAAAGAATTGCTTCTGAGCACACAACCGAAAATACTTTTGTTCAGTTCACCTACCAGAACCATTCTGCTGCAAATCCTCACAGCCTGCTCACACGGGAGAGCTCTGCTCCGCAGCACACAGCTGTGCTTCCAGCAACGCCGAGAGGCACACAGAGCTGCACAGCTGCCCCGACCCCGCCACAGCCTGCACCGACCCCGCCGGGCCGGGCTGAACTGCGCCACAGCCTGCACCGACCCCGCCGGGCCGGGATGAACCTGCCACAGCCTGCACCGACCCCGCCGGGCCGGGATGAACCTGCCACAGCCTGCACCGACCCCGCCGGGCCGGGATGAACCTGCCACAGCCTGCACCGACCCCGCCGGGCCGGGCTGAACTGCGCCACAGCCTGCACCGACCCCGCCGGGCCGGGCCGAGTTGCGCCACAGCCTGCACCGACCCCACCGGGCCGGGCCGAACTGCGCCACAGCCTGCACCGACCTCGCCGGACCCGGCTGAACTGCGCCACAGCCTGCACCGACCCCGCCGGGCCCGGCTGAACTGCGCCACAGCCTGCACCGACCCCGCCGGACCCTGCTGAACTGCGCCACAGCCTGCACCGACCCCACCGGACCCGGCTGAACTGCGCCACAGCCTGCACCGACCCCACCGGACCCTGCTGAACTGCGCCACAGCCTGCACCGACCCCACCGGACCCTGCTGAACTGCGCCACAGCCTGCACCGACCCCACCGGACCCGGCTGAACTGCGCCACAGCCTGCACCGACCCCGCCGGGCCGGGGTGAACCTCCCACAGCCTGCACCGACCCCGCCGGGCCGGGGTGAACCTCCCACAGCCTGCACCGACCCCGCCGGGCCGGGGTGAACCTCCCACAGCCTGCACCGACCCCACCGGGCCGGGGTGAACCTGCCACAGCCCGCACCGACCCCGCCGGGCCGTGTAAAACTTACATGGACTCGCAGCCGGGGCTGGGCTGAACCTCTCACGAACCTGTACAGACTCCAGCGAGCCAAACCTCTGGGCGCACCGTGCCAGGCGCGGCGAGGCCGAACGGCAGCCCTGGCCGCCGCCGGTGGGAGCCGTGAGGCGGTGCACGGCCGGGCCGGGTCGGGCTGGGCTGGCGGAGCTCGCAGCCCCTTATCAGCGCTCCGGCAGCAGCGGGCGGGCGCCGGGGAGCGAGCTCCTGCTGCGGCTCGGCGATTGGAGGGCTGGGAGCCGCACGCCCCGCAGCTGCGCTGGCCGGCAGGTGCTCAGCGCGCCGCTCGGCAGGTGCTCAGCGCGCCGCTCAGCAGGTGCGCATCTTTCTAGACGTTTCTGGCCCGATCCGGGCTTCGGTTTTAAAGCATCTCAGTGCTCCTCTGCCACGAGCAGCCCTGGTCGGCAGCCAGTTGTGCGCTAAGGCTCCAGGCGGTGCTTTACTGCAGAATTGGGCCGATGATTAATTTAATACTTCGTTAACTTTAACGCCGTTAACAGCAAGGCAGCCGATGTTTGCTAAAGGATATTCGGAATGAAATGCAGCCCTTAGCCTGTGCAAAAGGCTTTGTTGATTTGTACTGTCCCTTGTCCCCAAACACTCTTGCAAGATTATATGTTGGAGCCAGTGCAGAGGAGGCCACCAAGATGCTGAGAGGGCTGCAGCAGCTCTGCTCTGAGCACAGGCTCAGAGAGTTGGGGCTGTGCAGCCTGGAGAGGAGAAGGCTTCCAGGAGACCTTGGAGTGGCCTTGCAGGATCTGAAGGGGGCTACAGGAGGGCTGGGGAGGGACTATTGACAAGGTGATGACAGCATGAAGAGGAATGGGTTTGAAGTGGCAGAGAGGAGATTGGAACTGGATGTTAGGAAGAAGTTGTTTGCAGTAAGAGTGCCGAGACACTGGCACAGGTGGAGGGTGGTGAGACACTGGCACAGGTTGCCCAGGGAGGTCGTGGAGCACAGAAGCACCCAATGTGATCAGAGATCACATTGGGTGCTTCTGTGCTCCACGACCTTCCTGGAGGTGCTCAAGACCAGGTTGGATGAGTCCTCAAGCAACCTGTTCCAGCAGCCTATGGCAGGGAGTTGGAACTGGCTGAGCCTTAAGCTCCCTTCCAACCTAACCCATTCTATGCTTCTATTTAGGAGTTAGAGGGAAGGGGTGGGGAGGGGGAAAGGTAGCTTGAAAGCCTGAGTGCCCCCAGCTGTAGCTGCAGGAGCACAACTGCTCAGCGTCATTTTTTCAGCACAATTCCTGTGCTACAATCTTGCAGTCATAACAAAACCCCGAGCTGGCTTTCGGGTGCCCTGCTCTAATAAAGCTCTTTCCAAACGAAGTCAGCCAACTGCAGCACTTGGTTTTAGCACGTCCGTGAGAAACGGCACTCAGAACACGTTAATTGTTTACCTCGTTAATATTGCTGCCAGGAATTAAAAACTGGTTTAAAAGCAAGGAGGAAAAGTAGTTATTGCCAATTTTGTACTGTGTGAGGCTGGGGGGGAATAAAAACTCCTGCTGGAAGGTGTCCAGGGAAGGGCCAGGAGGGGTGAGCAGAGGGCTGGAGCTGCTCTGCTATGGGGACAGGTTGGGAGAGTTGGGGCTGCTCAGTCTGGAGAGGAGAAGGCTCCCAGGAGACCCTACTGTGGCCTTCCAGTGGCAGAAGGGGACTACAAGAGAGCTGGGGAGGGACTTTTTAGGGTGTCAGGACTGGGGGGAATGGAACAAAGCTAGAGGAGAGCAGATTGAGATTAGCCTCAAGCTACGCCAGGGGAGATTTAGGCTGGAGGTGAGGAGAAAGTTCTTCACTGAGAGAGTCATTGGACACTGGAATGGGCTGCCCGGGGAGGTGGTGGAGTCGCCGTCCCTGGAGCTGTTCAAGGCAGGACTGGACGTGGCACTTGGTGCCATGGTCTGGCCTTGAGCTCTGTGGTAAAGGGTTGGACTTGATGATCTGTGAGGTCTCTTCCAACCCTGATGATACTGTGAGACTGTGACCTTAGGAAGAAGTTGTTCATTATGAGGGTTGTGAGAGACTGGCACAGGTTGCCCAGGGAGGTGGTGGAAACCTCATCCCTGGAGGTGTTTAAGGCCTGGCTGGATGAGGCTCTGGACAGCCTGATCTAGGGTGAGATGTCTGGAACAAGCTGCCCAAGGAGGTGGTGGAAACCTCATCTCTGGAGGTGTTTAAGGCCAGGCTGGATGAGGCTCTGGACAGCCTGATCTAGTGTGAGGTGTCTGGAATGAGCTGCCCAAGTTGGTGCTGGAGTCACCATCCCTGGCTGTGTTTCAGGGCGGTTTGGCTGTGGTGCTCAGGGCTCTGGTTTAAGGTGAGTCTTGTAGAGTAGGGTTCTAGGTTGGACTTGGTGATCCTGAGGGGCTTTGCCAGCCTGGGGGTGTTTGTGATTCTGTGTCAGAATCTGTGTCCCTGTCCATGGCAGGGGGGTTGGCACTGAATGGACCTCGAGGTCCCTTCCAGCCCTGACAGCTCTGTGATTCTGTGCCTAATGAAAACTACTCATTGCTAATTTCCAAGAGCGTGGAGCAGTACAGGAGAGTGCTGGGGGTGGCTACTGTTATTTCTGAGAGGGGGGTTGGGTGGTCTGGGGGTATTTGAGAAGGGGATTTGCTTTGTTGTTCAGAGAAGGTTTGGGGTTGGAGTTTGGTCTGGAGAAGGTTTGGGGTTGAGGTTTGATTTGTCTGGAGAAGGTTTGGGGTTGGGGTTTGATTTGTCTGGAGAAGGTTTGAGGTTTGGTTTGTAGTTTGGAGAAGGTTTGGGGCTGGAGTTTGGTTTGCAGTTTAGAGAAGCTTTGGGGTTGGGGTTTGGCTTGTTTGGAGAAGGGTTGGGGTTAGGGTTTGGTTTGTAGTTTGGAGGAGAAGGTTTAGGGTTAGGTTTGATTTGTTGTTTGGAGATGGTTTGGGGTTGGGGTTTGGTTTGTTGTTGGAGAAGGTTTAGGGTTGGAGTTTGTAGTTAGGAGAAGGTTTGGGGTTGGAGTTTGGTTTGTAGTTTGGAGATGGTTTGGGGTTGGGGTTTGGCTTGTTTGGAGAAGCTTTGGGGTTGGGTTTTGAGAAGGGCATTGGGGTAAGTTTGAAAAGGGTTTTGGTATTGTTGAGAGGTTTTGAGGCTTCTTTTGGTGAGTTCAGAGAAGGCTTTTTGATGAGATCTGAAAAGGCTTTTTTGGTCAGTTCTGAGAAGGTTTTTATGGTCAGTTCTGAGAAGGTTTTTTGGTGAGTTCTGAGAAGGTTTTTATGGTGAGTTCTGAGAAGGTTTTTTTGGTGAGTTCTGAGAAGGTTTTTTTGGTGAATTCTGAGAAGGTTTTATGGTGAGTTCTGAGAAGGTTTTTTTGTGATTTCTGAGAAGGTTTTTTTGTGATTTCTGAGAAGGTTTTTTTGTGATTTCTGAGAAGGTTTTTTGGTGATTTCTGAGAAGTGTAGAGGAATGCTGAGAGGTGGTAATGAATCAAGCAATAATGAGGCTAGGGAGGCAGCATGACAAGTACCAGTCTGCAGGATGTGCCCAAATGGAGCTGTGGAGATGAGAAGAGCAATACTGGCACAGTGCAATATTTTTTCTAGCAAGGACAATGAGGAATTTCTGGAGAAAATATTTTCACTACCTTGTGCAGTGAAGAAACTACACTGAAGAGAGACAGAGGACAATTAGGACTCACGAATAAGCTGCTACAGTTCCTTTGTAGCACTGCAAGGCAGTATTGCTATCACTAGTACCAGACCTTAAGCTTTAGCCTCAGGCTTGCCCTGGCTGAAGTGTTCCTGACTTGCCTGCAGCAAGATTTCTCCTAGAGCTATTTTTCTAGCAGAGAAGGCCATGGGGTTTTGCTGCTTTGGTTGTTGAGTGCCTGTTTGTGTTGTTTTTTCTCCTTTGCTTCTTTTTTTTCTGGCACAGACATTGTTTCCTACAGAAAACACTAACAAGCAGTTAGTCTTTACACACACACACACCACTGGAGCTACCTCAGGAGCCAGGGAAGGAGGCAGGAGAAGGGATGAAGCTGGGAGGTGTGCACATTACAGTTTAGACTCTATGGTGCTACCATTGCTACTTTGATCTCTATGTAAAAAAAAACCCAAATCCTCTTTTTTCTCTAGAACCTCAAAGTGGCTCAGGTTGAAAGGGACCTCAGAGCTCATCTACTCCAACCCCTCTGCCATGGGCAGGGATGCCTCATAGAATCATAGAATCAACCAGGTTGGAAGAGACCTGCAAGATCATCCAGTCATTCAGCTGCTCAAGGACTCATCCAGCTTGGCCTTGAGCACCCCCAGGCAGGAGGCAGCCACAGCCTCCCTGGGAAGCCTGTGCCAGGCTCTCACCACCCTCACATGCAATAATTTCTTTCTCAGCTCGTCTCACCCTGCTTTGCCTCAGCTCCAAACCGTTCCCCCTTGGCCTGGCTCAGACCCCCTCAGCACAAGTCCCTCTGCAGCCTTCCTGCAGGATCCCTTCAGGCAGCTCTGAGGTGCCCCTGGAGCCTTCTCCTCTGCAGGCTGCACCCCCCCAGCTCCCTCAGCCTGTGCTCACAGCAGAGCTGCTCCAGCCCTGGCAGCATCTTTCTGGCCCTGGTCTGGACTTGCTTCAGCAGCTCTGTGTCCTGGGGAGACATTATTGGTCTGTGTTGCAAGAAGAAGAATTGCAAGAAGGAAAGTCCAAGGAGGCAGGACACACAGAAACCTTAAGAAGCTAAAAGATTTCTTCTCCTGGGAGAAATCCTTCAGTGCAGTGCTGAGGAGAAAGGCAGGCAGGCAGTACAGAGAGCAGCGTCAGGAGCTCTCAGAGCAGAGAAACAGCAGTAAATTAGTGGTAAAAAAGAACAACTGAGCATGAGGGATGCTTAAAAAATTACCTTGAAAGATCCTAAAGTATCCCAGTGATTGAAATGTTTGCCTTGCTGTGGTTTGGGCAGGTGTTAAACATGTCCTGCCTGAAGAGAAAGGCCAAAGTGAACCTCCAGAGAGCTGTGCCTGCTGCTTGTCCTGAGGACAAGGTGTTCTGCAGTGGTTAGAATGCAGCTCTTAGTCACCTTCTCAAGGGGCAGAAGCAAAGCAGACTCTGTCTCCTAGAGCTGCTGCAGCTGAGGAAAGCACAGCCCCTGGTTCTTTGCCTGCTGATAACTGGGACTTTGCATATCACAAGCAGCAGAAGCCACCACTCAGCTCAGCAGGTCTGAGCCTGGGCTGTGACTCATTTTGCACTGCAAGATCTCTGAAGCAACAGCAAGAGGACAAGGGGGGGTGAGAAGAGATCACTTCAGCAGAGATGTGCTTGATATAAAGGCACCAGCACAGTGCAAATGTGATAGCTAAAACTCTGCTTGGGTTTGGGATGAATTGGAGGCTGTCCTAGGTTGTGGATGCTCCCTCCCTGGAGGTGCTCAAGGCCAGGCTGGAAGAGGCCTTGAGTGACCTGTTCTAGTGGGAGGTGTCCCTGCCTGTGGCAGGGAGTTGGAACTGGCTGAGCTTTGAGGTTCCTTCCAACCTAAACCATACTATGATTCTAAGGAAGCCAAAAGGGCCAAAGCCTGGGATCAAGCAGGAGCCTGGGAACATTCCTGGTGTACAGCCAGCACTTGGTGTGTCTCTGAGCAGAGCTGGGTCAAGCTGTTGCCTCCTGGGCATGGCTGCAAGCAGAACTTGAGTGTCCAGCTGAGATCAGGCACAGGTTGCCCAGGGAGGCTGTGGAGCACAGAAGCACAGAATGTGATCTTTGATGTGCTTCTGTGCTCCACAACCTCCCTGGAGGTGTTCAAGGCCAGGCTGGATGAGACCTTGAGCAACCTGGGGAGGGAGGGGAACAGGGAGTCGGAAGGCTGAGGTGATACACACAACACTTTGCTGCTGCTCCAAGCAGAATGTAGTTCTGCCACCCTAGGGCCAAGCCTTTCATGCTTTGCTTTCTGCTCTGTGCTTCGTGGTTTCCTCCATTCACACAATCACAGAATGCAAGGAGGGAGTTGGAAGAGGCCTCCAGAGATCATCCAGTCCAACCCCCCTGCCAGAGCAGAATCACCTAGAGGAGATCACAGGAGAACACATCCAGATGGGCTGTGAATGTCTCCACGAGAAGGAGGCTCCACAACATCTGGGCAGTCTGCTCCAGGGCTCCAGCACCCTCACAGTTTTGGTTTGGGTAGGAAAGCACCTTAAAAACAATCTAATTACTTGCTCCCTGGGACAGGACAAGCAGCAATGGATGGAAGCTGCAGCACAGCAGGTTCCAGCTCAACACAAGGGGGAACTTCTTGACTGGAAGGGTCCCAGAGCCTGGCACAGGCTGCCCAGAGAGGCTGTGGAGTCTCCTTGTGTGGAGCCTTTCCAGGCCTGTCTGGATGTGTTCCTGTGTGCCCTAAGCTAGATTGTGTGGCCCTGCTCTGGCAGGGAGGTGGGACTGAATGATCTCTTTGGGTCCCTTCATGCTGTGAGCCTGGGATCCTGCAATTGCAAGTCCTGTGCTTGGCTCACCTGCCTCATGCACACACCTCAGTAGGGCCTTGAGCTTCTCTGTCTCAAAGGCATTTTGGTGCCTGTTGGGTTTTCCCACCCCACTTTCCATTTCTCCCCAGTTTGGAAGGGAAAAGCATTTAGCCAAATGGATGCAAACTCCTGTGCCAGTTTCCTCAGGGCCAGGGCAGCTCCTGGCTCTCAGAGCTTGCTGGTGCAGAGGAGGTCATGATGTCTGGCAAATCATTCTTAATGCTTCTTGAGCCTAAACCCTCCAAAACTCACACTCTGGGTTCTGCTGGCTGCAGAGCCTTATATAATGGATTTAGAGCAGGAGTGTTTGCCCTCTGCCAGGCATGCCTGGGGAGTTAGGTCACTACTAGAGAAATAACTCATCCCATGCACACAGAAATGTGCCTGTTACATAAGAACCCAGGCTCCTCAGAACCTTCGTGGGGGCTCTGAGGCTGCTGGGCACTCACCAAGGAAGCAGCCAGTGACAGGCACAGTCTGACAGCCACACAATGGAAGGGCTTGGAAGGGAGCTCTGCAGGTCAGCCACCCTGCTCCCTGAAGAGCCTGCTCTGGAGCCACCCTGCTCCCTGAAGAGCCTGCTCTGGAACCACCCTGCTCCCCGAAGAGCCTGCTCTAGAGCCACCCTGCTCCCTGAAGAACCTGCTCTGGAGCCACCCTGCTCCCTGAAGAGCCTGCTCTGGAGCCACCCTGCTCCCTGAAGAGCCTGCTCTGGAACCACCCTGCTCCCTGAAGAGCCTGCTCTGGAGCCACCCTGCTCCCTGAAGAGCCTGCTCTGGAGACATCCTGCTCCCTGAAGAACACCCTGCTGGCTTCTGAGGTGTGAGAAAAGGATCCTCGCTGCTTCTTTCTTTCCTTTGTTTCATTTAGCCCCTGAAATCTCTTTTTCACACCGAGTGGCTGCTCAGTGCCCAATGCTGCTCCACTTTCTACTCTTGCAGCTCTTTTTTTGGGCTGTTTTTATGAGTGTTGCAACATTTCTGGTGCTGCTCAGAAATGTGAAAGGTGATGGCATTGCAGGATGGGCACATGGAAAGTGGAAAGCTTCATGAGGTTGGAGCACCTCTGCTAAGAGGACAGGCTGAGGGAGCTGGGGGTGTTCAGGCTGGAGAAGAGAAGGCTCCAGGGGCACCTCAGAGCTGCCTGCAGTGCCTGAAGGGATCCTGCAGGAAGGCTGCCTCCTTCTTCAGGGTCTGTACCATCCTCATAATGTGTTTTTTTCCCCTAAAGATTTATCTTTGTTACACTTTTTTTAGGCAAGTAGTAAATAGTTTTTCTTACCTCATTATAAAGATCATTTTGAAGTCATCAGTTATAACTGTATCAAGCTTTATGGCTTTGGTTCCTTTTACTTATCCTCATCATTTTTCTTTATTAGAAAATTGATTTGATCAAACATCCAATAATAAAACCCAACTCCTCTTGCAGATTTAATGCAATGCCATCAATTAGCTGCAGAATTTGGGGGATACTAAGGAGTGCCTCTGCCTTCCCAGAACCCTAGTGCACAAAGAATGACTCATCTGAGCATGGCTTTACTTACCTCATTCTGTATGCACCAGAGCTGACAGGCACTGTCAGAGGCACCAGCACAGACCAGGGCTTGTCCTCCTGGCAAGCAGCTCCATGGAGAAAGAGCCTGGAGTCCCAGAGGACAGCAGGTTCTGCGTGGGCCAGCAATGTGCCCAGTGGCCAAGAGAGCCAAGGGCATCCTGGGGGTGCAGCAGGAAAAGTGTGGCCAGCAGGGCTAGGGAGGTTCTGCTGCCTCTGATCTGCCCTAGGGAGACCACAGCTGCAATACTGTGTCCAGTTCTGGGCTCCTCAGTTCAAGAGAGACAGGGACCTGCTGCAGAGAGCCCAACAGAGAGCTGCAAGGATGATGAAAGGACTGGAACATCTCTGGTGTGAAGAAAGGCTGAGAGCCCTGGGGCTGTTTGGTCTGGAAAGGAGAAGGCTGAGAGGGATCTGATCAGTGCCCATCAACAGCTGAGGGGTGGGTGTCAGGGTGAAGGTGCCAGGCTCTGTGTGGTGGTGCCCAGTGACAGGGACAAGGAGCAGTGGATACAAATTAGAGCACAGGAGGTTCTACCTCAGCATGAGGAAAAACCTCTTTCCTTGTGAGGGCATGAGAGCAGGCTGCCCAGAGAGGTTGTGGAGTCTGCAGACATTCAAATCCCACCTGGACGTGTTCCCGAGTGCCCTGCCCTGGGTGATGCTGCTCTGGCAGGGGGGCTGGACTGGATGATCTCTGGAGGTCCCTCCTAATCCCTGCCACTCTGTGACTCAATGCTTCCCACTGGCCATTTGCTCCTGGAAGTCACAAACGTGTGCATTTGTTCCCAGTGCAGGAACTGCACCACTTCACTGGGCTTGGAGCTGCCTGCCTAAGGAATGCAGGGTGTGAAAATCAGCAGGCACATTTCTGCTTGGGGAAATATAACTCATGGTTATAAAAAGCCTCTGGAAAAGTCACTCTCCTGTCTATCCCAGTGCCCTAAATAAGGCCTGACAGGTATTTGTCTAACCTTTTCTCCACAGCGGCCAGCAACAGAAATTCCACATCACTGCACTCAGCTCCAGCACTGAATCAATCTTCCTCTCAGGATGCTGTTGCCCAGTGTGCCAGGCTGCCCTGCCTGGCTGTGATGCCAGAGCAGCACATCACCTTTCTCATCATGCCCTCTCTTTTCTTATTCACAGCCTGCCATCAGACCTTCTCCCAACTCAACAACCTCCAGAGCCTTCCTCAGAGGCAACGTTTTCTGCACCTCTGCCCTGACTCACTGTTTTTCCTCTGCACTCTGTGTAATTGCTTTGTGTCTTTCCTGAAGCTTGATGGAGTTCTCCAGCTGCAGCCTCACCTGTGTTAAGCAGAATGGGAGGATTACTCCTGCAGGTCAGATTCCTGCTGACAGATCCCAGTAGGATACTGGCTTTGTTTGCAGGAGCTTAATAACATTGACTCATGCAGAATTTCTCATCCACCCCAAATCTCAGATCTCCTTTTCTTTATTGTTGCTGCAGAACTTCCACCCTTCTTGCAGGAAGGAGGTGGTGAGTCCTGCCTACCTGCACAACTCCTCTCTGCTGAGCTGCAGCCACTTCACATGCAGAGCTATGCCACTGATTGATTCAGGTGTTTGCAGACACTCACCATGGAGCACTAAGGTTTCTCTGTCTGGGGCTGGACACCAAGCTGTGTGCTGTGCTGGGCTCACTGGAGGGCAGGGATGGCATCCAGAAGGATCCTGACAGGCTTCAGGAGTGGGGCAGTGAGGTTCACAACTCCCACTGCAAGGCTCTGCACCTGGGTAGGGCCAGCCCCAGGCACAAATCCAGGCTGGGTGCAGAGTGGGTTGAGAGCAGCCCTGAAGCAAGAGCCTTGGGGGTGTTGGGTGCTGAGCAGCTCCCCAGCAGCCAGCAGTGCCCTCCTGCAGCCCAGCAGGCAGCCAAGTGCTGGCTGCAGCCAGAGCAGTGTGGGCAGAGGGCAAGAGAGGGGATCCTGCCCCTTGGCTCTACTCTGCTCAGACCTCACCTCCAATCCTGCCTCCACTGCTGCTGTCCCCAGCATAAGAAGCACACAGAGCTGCTGGAGTGAGGCCAGAGGAGGCCACAAAGATGCTGCCAGGGCTGGAGCAGCTCTGCTGTGAGCACAGGCTGAGGGAGCTGGGGGGGTGCAGCCTGCAGAGGAGAAGGCTCCAGGGGCACCTCAGAGCTGCCTGCAGTGCCTGAAGGGATCCTGCAGGAAGGCTGCAGAGAGACTTGTGCTGAGGGGGTCTGAGCCAGGCCAAGGGCAATGGTTTGGAGCTGAGAACTTACAAATCTTTGGGGCTGGTCTACACACAAACCTTGTGCCACTTGGACTGGACTGGTGCAGCTCAGAGAGTCAAGGATTGTTTTGGTTGGAAAAGTCCTCTAAGGTCACCCCAGTCCAATGGTTAACCTAACACCACTGTGGCCATTAAATCATGTCCCAAAGTGCCATGGAACACCTTCAGGGACAGAGCTTCCCTCCCTCCCTGGGCAGCCTGTGCCAATCCCTGACCACTCTTGTAGCACAGGAATTTTTCCTTCTCCCCAGCCTAACCCTCCCCTGGCACAATTTCAGGCCATTCCCTCTCATTCTCTCACCTGATAGTAGGGAGCAGAGCCCAACCCCAGCTCCCTGCAACCTCCTCTCAGGGAGCTGTGGAGAGCAATGAGCTCTGCCCTCAGCCTTCTCCACACTAAGCACCTTCAGGTCTCTCAGGTGCTCCTCCCCAGCCCTGTTCTCCAGACCCTTCTCTGCTTCCCTTTCCCCAACTCTTTTCTTCCTGGCCTGCTTTGCAAAGTAGATCCACAGTAAGATTCCAGGAGTGAAAAGCTCCAGGTTTTGGAGTGCTCCACTGCTGCTGTTTGCAGCACAGCCATGCAAGATCTACAAAGGCAGACCTGAGGGGGTGAGCTAAAGACTCCTGGGGAGAAAGCATGGCCAGGAGAGGTGAGCTGTGATAACCTACACACATGGAGGTGCTGCCTGACTCTAATCCACCTGTTAAATCGCACAGCTGGGGGGAAGAAAAAGCAGAACCCAAGTTCTCCTTCAATGAATAGCTACTTGTTCAGGCAGAAACAGCAGGAAAAAAAGCCAGAAGCTGGGAAGAAAAAGATGACCCCCATGGAACTGAGCAGTCCAGCTGGCTGCTGGCTGCACAGCTCTTTGAAATCAGGGCAGTGAAGCACTGGAATTCTAACATCTTCCAGCACCAGGTACAACAGGCAGGAGCTGCCTCTTCGTCAGGGAAGACCTGTCCTGGCTCTCCCGTGTAGCCATGGGGGGGTGGGCAGACTGCAAGGCACTCCTGGAGATCATCCAGCCCAACCCCTCTGCTGCAGCAGGTTGCACAGGAGCACCTCCGGGGGGTCCTGAAAGCCTCTCGAGAAGGAGACTCCACAACCTCTCTGGGCAGCCTGCTCCAGGGCTCTGCCACCCTCACATGAGAGAAGTTCTTCCCTCAGTTTGTGCCCAGCGCCCCTTGTCCTGTCACTGGGCACCACTGAAAAGAGCCCAGCTACATCCTCTTGACCTCCAGCCTTTAGATATTGATCAGCATAGAGAAGATTTCCCTCGCAGCCTTCTCTTCTCCAGGCTCTCAGCCTTTCCTCCTCACAGAAATGCTCCAGGCCCTGCACCATCTTGGTGGCCTCCTTTGCACTGTCTTTCTTGAGCTGAGGAGGCCAGAAAAAGCCCTGAGCACAGACCCAAGCCTTACCCTGCCCTTCACCAGGCAGAGCTTAGCCCCACTTCCCCGCACAGTGTGTTTTACAGGGCTGTTTAATCAGCCCTTGCTCAGCACTGCAGGAGTTTTGTCAGCCCTGTTGCCAGGATCTGGCTTTGCTGCAGCCCAGCAGTGCTGCCTGAAGCCATCCAAGGCCCCTTACAATGCTGCAGCTGCCTGCTGCAGGGAGCCTGCCTGCTGCAGCTGCATGGGGCTGCACAACAGGTCTGCAGGGCAGCCCTCCACCAGCCAGCCCTCCACCAGCCAGCCCTCCCCCAGCCAGCCCTGGCATTTCTGCAGTGCACAGACAGCATACAGGCATCCCTGCCCCTCAGAGCACTGCACAGGCACCCTGCCCCCAGTGCAGCTCCCATGCTTTGACTCTGGGGATACCCAAGAAGCACAAAGTTAGCTCAAGTATCACAGAGTCATGGCACTGTTTTGGTTGGAAGAGTCCTCTAAGGTCATCCAGGCCAACCATCAGCCCAGCCCCACCACTGAACCCTGCCCCACAGTGCCATGGCCACAGGTTTCTGGAACACCTCTAGGGATGGGGACCCCCCCACCTCCCTGGGCAGCCTCTGCCACTCCCTGACCAATCGTGCAGCAAAGGCATTTTTCCTCATTTCCAACCTAACCCTGCCCTGGCACAATCCCAGGCATTTCCTCTTCCTCTGTCACTTGATCCTAGGCAGCAGAGCCCAAACCAGGGAGCTGCAAAGAGCAATGAGCTCTGCCCTCAGCCTCCTCTGCTCCACACTGCACACCCCCAGCTCCTTCAACTGCTCTTCCCCAGCTTGGTTGCCCTTCTCTGGAGCTGCCCCAGCCCCTCAGTGTCCTTGCACAACCAAACACGAGGTTACGTAAGAGTCTGTCTTTAGCATCCCAGAAGTGCAGCAGAGCAGACTGGTGTTGGACCCAGCGAGAGACTGAGCCTCTCACAGAGCCACACCTTGGAGATCTGGGTTTGGGAGGTGACATTGCTAAAAGGGCACTGCCATCTGAAAGTGGGACACGACCAGGACTTAGGAACCAAAATACAGCAGCTTGAAATATCTCCTTTGCAGCTGCCTACTCATGGCTGCAGCCTACAGAGCTCTAAGCTTCCAAAATTAAAGCTCTCCTGGTACCTGAAGTTCTGCTTTGGGATTTGCTCACGGATGAAGCTCCAATCTTAGACTGAGCCCTGTCAGGCATCACAAACTAGATTGTTCTCCACTGTGTTTGCAGGAACTACTCAGCCTGGTAAACCCTACCAGAGCAGAGCCTCCTGTGCTCTCTTCTCCTAAGGAAGTTGGGTAGGAGAGGTGAGGTTTGAAGAGCTAAAGCAAGTCACAAGAGACTTCAGCAGAAAGTTTCCTTTCCTGTAGTCCCCAGAGGGGCTTTGAACTCTTATCTCCTATAGCAGTATTCCAGACAACAGTCAATGCCAACAGGAAGAATGGAAAGGGAAGATACAGCAAGAAGAATTCCATAGCTGCTGAGATTATTCCATTTTGGACAGAGTAGTTTGTGAGGCCAGAAGTGGACTCTTAGACCCTGACTTAAGTAACAGAGCTTGCACAATGCCCAAGTGTCAACACATTCAGAGTATCATAGCATGGCTTGGGCTGGAAGGGCCTTAAAGATCATCCAGCCCCAGCCCCCTGCACGGGCAGGGACATCTCCCACCAGCACAGCTTGCTCAAGGTCTCAGCCAGCCTGGCCTGGAACACCTCCAGGGAGGGGACATCCACAGCCTCCCTGGGCAGCCTGTGCCAGTGTCTGCCCACCCTGACTGCAAAGGTTTTCTTCCTCATCTCCAGCCTAAGCCTGCCCTGTCCCCCATGCATCCTTTCACAGTCCTACCACTCTGAGCCCTCGTAGCAAACTCCCCTCTCAGCTTTCTTGTGGCCCCCTTTTTCAGGCACTAAAACACAGGTCTGAGGGCTCCTTTGAAGCCTTCTCCTCCCCAGGCTCAACAGTCCCAACTGTCACAGCCTGTCCCCGCGGAGGAGCTGCTGCAGCCCTTTGGTCACCAGGGGCTGATCATCTGGTGAGGGAAGTGGAGCTCCCAGGCTAATCTGTCACCAGTGAGCCCCACTTGTGAAACCATCTCCACTCAGCTTTGCCTGTGCAAATTGTTTCACAGGTACAGCTTTTTCAAGGGATGGTTCAACAACCATTACAGAGCAGAGAGTGCTCCAAGGAGGAGCTCCATGGCTGCCCACGGGGAGAGAATCTGGTAGCTGCTAAGGCAAAGGCATCAGCTTCAAGCAATCTGCAGAGTGCTGCAGGTGAGAATGGAAAAGTAGGTTAGAAGTTATGAAAAAGGTCCAACTCCTGCCCTCATTTCCCTCCTGCCTTCACCTTCAGCTGTGCCCTTCCAGCTCCCAGTGGAGACAACGAAGGCACAAAGTGTGTTGTGCACCAGCAGGTGAGGAGCTGAAGGGCCAGGTGAGAGGGCACCTTCCCCAGTGATCTTCAATGTTCCAGCATGGGATTGCTTCCTGTGGAAGGGGAGAGGATGCCAACAGATGCCTGAAAGTAAGCAAATCCTTGAGGCATCTTCTAGGTCAAGTAGCCAGCTGGGGTTGAGGCCAGCAGCACCCACGTGTAGCCAGCTGCTCTCCTGAAGGGGCTGCTGCTTCAGCTGGCAGGGCAAATCATTCCTCTGACCTGGTAACCTTCTGAGGGCATGGCTGAGGGGAGTGCAACAGCAGAGATGCTACTGATGCTGTGCCCTCAGGAAGTCTACAGGTGACAATAAATTGGGTGGCAGTGTGGATCTGCTGGAGGGCAGAAGGCTCTACAAAGGGGTCTGGACAGCATGGAGTGACAGACCAAGGCCAATTAGATGAGGTCTGAAAAGACAAGTGCCAGGTCCTGCACCTGGGTCACAACCACCTCATGAATACTCCAGGCCTGAGGCAGAGTGGCTGGGAACAACTTGGGGCTGCTGGTTGGCAGCTGTCTGAACATCTGTCAGCTCTGTGCCCAGCTGCCCAAGAAGGCCACCAGCATCCTGGCCTTGATCAGCAATAGCCTGGCCAGCAGGAGCAGGGAAGTGGTCCTCAGCACTGGTGAGGCCACACCTGGAATACTGGGTTCAGTTCTGGGGCCCTCACCACAAGAAGGACTTTGAGGGGCTGGGGCAGGCCCAGAGAAGGGCAGAAAAGTGAGGAAGGGTCTGGAGAAGAGGGCTGGGGAGGAGCAGCTGAGGGAGCTGCAGCAGAGCTCCCTGCTCTCTACAGCTCCCAGAGAGGAGGCTGCAGCCAGGTAGGGATTGGTCTCTTCTGTCACCTGAGACCAGAGAGAAGGAGAAGAAATGCCCTGAAACTGTGCCAGGGGAGGGCTGGGTTGGAAAAGAGGAAAACTCCCTTAATGGAAAGAGTGGTCAGGGACTGGCACAGGCTGCCCAGGGGGGTGGTGGAGCTGCCACCCCAGAGATGTTCAAGCAGTGTGTGGGGACCTGTTTGAATGGCCATGGTGTTGGGCTGATGGTTGGGCTGAGTGGCCTTAGAGGTCTTCTCCACCCAGATCAATCCCACAACTGTTGGCACTGCTGTGCTGCCTGCCACAGGGCCAGCTACAGGACAAGTCTCCCATTTCCCATGGTGTCCTCACAGCTCCCTTGCATGCCAAACAGCCTTGTGCACAACACCTCAGCCCTTCCAAGGCTAAGGAAGTCCTTTTCTTCCCCTTCCCCCACCCCCCGTAGACATTAATCACTATGGTAGGAATGAAAACTAAGAAAGAACCCTCCACAACTTCTAAGGAGGCCTCTGAGCCTGTCATTTGGAAGAGTTCAAGCAGCTTGTTTGGCTCATTACTTCCAATTATAACAGCCTGCTGCTGCACAGACAATGAGGAACTGTTCAGCACTTGGGTGCCAGGAGGTGAACTTCAGCTGGGAGGAAGCAGACAGCTCAGCTGCTAAGAAATAAGCAGCTCTGCTGAAAGCACTTCAGCCACACTCGAAATAAAGAAACACAAATTGCAAAGGCTTTGTTGTGCCTAAAGGTTCCCAGAAAACAAGGAGGAGCAGCCAGAACAACGAGCAGGCACATCAAGGGAATGTCTAAGTGGGAGCATCCAGACTGCTGTAACTCATGGACCTGAGCTCCTGCCACAGCTGCAAGACCTTTTTGATGTTTGAAGTCGTTTGCTGGGACCACAGCCCGGGATGGACAAGTGTCTGAGCAGCAAGAGGAAGCTGCTGGGACCACAGCCCGGGATGGACAAGTGTCTGAGCAGCAAGAGGAAGCTGCTGGGACCACAGCCCGGGATGGACAAGTGTCTGAGCAGCAAGAGGAAGCTGCTGGGACCACAGCCCGGGATGGACAAGTGTCTGAGCAGCAAGAGGAAGCTGCTGGGACCACAGCCCGGGATGGACAAGTGTCTGAGCAGCAAGAGGAGGCTGCTGACACTTGCCCACAACCACAGAATGTTAGGGGCTGGACATCACTGAGTCCAGTCTCTGCCAGAGCAGGGGCACCTAAAGCACATCACAAAGGAACACATCCAGGTGGGGTTTGAAAGCCTCCAGAGAAGGAGACTCCACAACCTCTCTGGGCAGCCTGCTCCAGCACCCTCACAGGGAAAAAGTTTTGCCTCCTGTTCTCATGGCACCTCCTCTGCTCCAGCTTGCCCCCAGTGCCCCTTGTGCTGCCCTTGGCCAGCCCTGAGCAGAGCCTGGCTCCAGCCCTGCACACCTTTAGCACAGCACTGGGGGCAGCTCCTGTGCTCCCAGCCCCAGCTCCCTCAGCCTGTGCTCGCAGATGTTCCACTGCCTGCAGCAGCTTGGTGGCTCTCAGCACTAGAAGCCAAGCCCAGCCCCAGCCTCATGACCCCCACCCTTTAGATGTTCATCTGCTGAGGAAGCCCTCTGAAGGTCTGGGCTGTTGAGCTGGAACAGCAGTTGCCCTTTGCATGCATGATGCTCTAGATACAAACCTGCACTGCTTCCTGTTTCCTTTTGCTGCATAAAATCACACAATGCTTTGGGTGGGAAGGGACCTCCAGAGCTCACCCAGGCCAATTCCCTGCAGTCTGCAGGGGCATCCTTCACTGGAGCAGGTTGCCCAGAGGCTGGTTCAGCCTGACCTTGAATATCTCCAGGGCTGGGGCCTCAACCACCTCCCTGGGCAACCTGTTGCAGTGCTCCAGCACCTTCATGGTGCAGAACTTGTTCCTCACAGCCAATCTCAATCTGCTCTGCTCTCATTCCAAACCACTGCCCTCATCCTGTCCCTGCAGCCCTTTGCAAACAGTCCCTCTGCAGCCTGCTTGAAGCCACTTCAGGCACTGGCAGGCTGCTGTGAGGTCTGCCTGGAGCCTTCTCCTCTCCAGCCTGAACACCCCCAGCTTCCTCAGCCTGTCCTCTTAGCAGAGGTGCTCCAACCTCATGAAGCTTTCCACTGTGCCCATCCTGCAATGCCATCACCTTTCACATTGCTGAGCAGCACCAGAAATGTTGCAACACTCATAAAAACAGCCAAAAAAAGAGCTGCAAGAGTAGAAAGTGGAGCAGCATTGGGCACTGAGCAGCCACTCGGTGTGAAAAAGAGATTTCAGGGGCTAAACTGAAATCCAGAGAACAGTTTTGCACATGCAAAGCCTTAATGAATGCTGAGCCAAATACACCTTCCCATCACACAGTAAGATCTCTCCAGGCAGGGATGCAGAGAGAAGTGCTCCAGACAGCCTGAGCTAGTCAGAGGACAGCAGAGAACAGGAAGCGAAGCAGTTACAGCCTCTGCCTCCCGAGCTGGCTGGAGCTGCTCACTGATGAATGAGGCACTGGAGACCCTCCACAAACATTAGTGCCAGTCTGGTGAGCATGGCCTAGGCTCTCTGAAGCAGCATGCCAATGCACAGAACCACGGATTCCTTCCTCATGAGGTGCTGTTAATGCCCCATGGATTTGCATCCCTCTGGGTTTTGTTCCTGCTTTTCCCACACCAGAGCGAGCTGTGCCAGCGCAGAGCCCCACACCGAGCCTGGCACTTGCTATTCCAGTCACACTGGGGCCAGGGCTGCCCACTGCTGCCATTCAGCCTCTTGAGTCCTCATTATTCCACACTCAGAGCCAACCTTTTCCACTTGGAGTCACAATTCCAACAACATTAACGTCAGAGGAGGGAAGCATTCATGCCTGCTCCGAATTATCTGGGCTCTGACACCTTGCATTGCTCTGTCTGGAAGGCTGCAGGCAAAAGAACTCTTCAGAAGGGAGGGAAACCCAACAAAACAACCCCAAAGAGGGCAGAGATTGTTCTCCCATTGAGCTATGCAATGAGAGCACCAGAGGCAGAGGAAGGCTCTCTAAAAAGATGTCCCAGTTGCTTGTTTGGCACTGTCCTAGCACAAGTGGATGATATCTACCTTTCAAATGTCATTAAAAGGTAAAGCAGAAAAGAAAGAGAAGTCCCAGATCCATAGCAGTGAGTGATGAGAAAGGCTTCAGCAGACTGATGAGCTCCACTGAAATGCAATTCCTGACTGCTGGAGTGGGATTTGCTGGGCAAGCACCAGACAAAACATTGTCCCAAACGACATCAGAACTGGAGAATCACTGCAGGTGGACACAGCAAAACACTCATTAGGGGTGTGCAGCCTGGAGGAGAGAAGGCTCCAGGGAGACCTAGCAGCAGCCTGCCAGGACCTGAAGGAGGCTCCAAGCAGGCTGCAGAGGGACTGTTTGCAAAGGGCTGCAGGGACAGGGTGAGGGCAATGTTTGGAATGAGAGCAGAGCAGATGGAGATTGGATGTGAGGAACAAGTTCTGCACCAGGAAGCTGCTGGAACAAGTTGCCCAGAGAGGTAGTTAGACTCCAGCCCTGGAGATGTTCATGGTGAGGCTCAACAAAGCTCTGAGCAACCTGACCTAGTGGAGAATGGGTTGTGGAGTCTCCCTCTCTGGAGACTTCCCAAACCTACCTGGATATGTTCCTGTCTAACCTGCTCTAGGTGACCCAAATCTAGCAGGGGCCTTGATCTAGATGACCTCCAGAGATCCCTTCCAACCCCTACCATTCTGTGATGCATGATCTCATCCTAGAGAAGGGCAGCCACACAACATGTGCAGTTACATGACTTCCACTCACACACATACAAAGCAATCCTCACTTAACTGATTTTCACAGAATCACAGAATCAAGCTCCTAGCTTGGTGTCACCTGCAAACTCACTGATGCTGGACTCAACCCCTGCTGCAGATCACCAATAGAGATGTTGAACAGGACTAGAGCAGTATCTTGAAGACTTCAAGCAAAGAGGTTCTGTGATTACCCAATAGAACTCAAGCCTGTGGCTGGATGGTCTGGGAAGCACTGAGAGATCCCTGCAGCAAGCCAGCTGCACTGGTCCCAGCTCGGTGCAGCCTTTAAGCCCCACTTCAGCAGCACTAATTTCCTTTCCCTGGTAGCCCTTCCAGTAGAGCACCATCAGCACAAGAGCACTGAGCAGACCTTGATGAAAAGGAGATGACAAATGCCACTTCAGAACGGATGGAGGCAATTTCCTGTGCAGGTAAACCCAGACCTGGACACTTCAGCACTGCCTGATGCTGCTGAAGAGCCCTCTCACGTGGATCAGCTCCAGCAGCCAGCCCTGCAGAGCTGAAAAGCATCACTTAAACCACACAGAACTGGTGCAGGGAGGGCTCTGGAGGTGCTCACCTGAGAAAATGTGCTTCTCTTAAGAAACGCCAAACCAAACCAACCCAAACAAACCCAACCCCAAGCAACACCAAAACCCAAACAAAAACACCCCAGGTAGGGAAGGTTTTCTTCCTTCTCCTCCAGGGAATGTGCACCATGCTTCACCTAAACACCATGGCCACTGAAGCCTGTCCTCAAGTGCCATGGCCACAGGTTTCATGAACACTTCCAGCCATGGGCACTCCACCACCTCCCTGGGCAGCCTCTGCCACTCCCTGACCAATCCTGCAGCAAAGGCATTTTTCCTCATTTCCAACCTAACCCTGCCCTGGCACCATCCCAGGCATTGCCTCTTCTTCTGTCACTTGATCCTAGGCAGCAGAGCCCAAGCCCAGCTCCCTGCAGCCTCCTCTCAGAGAGCAATGAGCTCTGCCCTCAGCCTCCTCTGCTCCACACTGCACACCCCCAGCTCCCTCAGCTGCTCCTCCCCAGCCCTGCTCTCCAGAGCCAGCCCCAGCTCTGTGCCCTTCTCTGCACCAGCTGCAGTACCTCCAAGTCCCCAAACTGAACCTAGCACTCAAGGTGTAGCCTCAGCAGTACTGAGCACAGAGGCACAATTACTCTCTTGCTCCTGCTGGCCAGGCTGTTGCTGATCCAGGCCTGGATGCTGGTGGTCTTCTTGGCCAGCTGGGCACACCCTGGCCAACGTTCAGACAAGTGTCTACCAATAGCTCCAGGTCCTTCTCTGCTGGGCAGTTCCCAGACACTCTGCCCCAAGCCTGGAGTGTTCATGGGGCTGAGACCCAAGTGCAGCACTTGGCATTGCCGAACCTCATCAAGCAGACCTCCAGCCTTCAACAGAGCCTGTCCAGATCCCTCTGCAGACCCTTCCCACCCCCAGCAGATCTACACTCCCACCCTGTTTAGTGCCACCTGCAAACTTACTGCCCTCAGTGCCCTCACCCAGGTCACTGGCAAAGACATCAGGGAGAACTCCAGGGCTCTGGGGCATCCAGGGGCTCCAGGGCATCAAAGAGACTCCACAGGGCACTGCGCCATGGGGACCACCACTTGTGCCTGGCCACCAACCGCCTTCAGCTGCCTTCATCTTTTGGGTAACCTCCAAACCTTTGGTTTCAGCTGGGCCTTCCTTCCCATGCACATGCATAGAATGCTGGGGGGGCTGCAGGGACCTCAAAAGATTCCCTCTGCAGGATGACCCAAGCTCCAGTGCTCATACAGCTCTAACACTTAGGAACCCACAGCAGCTGGGGATGCTTTCATCCTCCTCATCCAAAGTACAATCCCAGAAGACTCTGATCAGTACACAGCTACCTCATGTCACTGCCTCTTGCTAATGGCTATCTTTGTACACTGTGGCTTCTCTCAAAGCATTTCCTTCTTTCCAACAGCAAGGTGTCTAACCAAAGCATCACCGCACTTCCTGCAGCCCTCAGATGTTCCCAGGATAAGCACATTTGCATTCAGCTCATATTTTCAGCCACTGCATTGTGCTGTCTTGTGACAACTCCTTTGGAAGCACAGGTCCAGCCCCTTTCAGAACAGGATCTTAATTTGAATTGATTGCTGCCAGCCGTAGGTAAGGAGAATAAAAAGGCACTGAGCATGCTGCTGGAGTTCTGCACTCAGCCCAGCTAATGCCTCTCTGGAACAGATGCAACATGCATTACATTAAGCAGCCCCCACAAACAGAAGTGTCTTTATTAGATAAGGTCCTAATCTTGCAAGGTCGCTGTCTTCTGTCAGCTTCAGCCCCTGCTGAAGGCAAAGGCAGAGCTCACACTCCTGCAGCCACAGCTCTGCCTCGACACCAGCCTGTGAGCAACCTCACAGCATCACCGAATGGTAGGGGCCGGAAGGGACCTCAAACCCCTCTGCCAGAGCAGGGGCACCCAGGGCAGGGCACACAGGAGTGCATCCAGCTGAGTCTGGAAAGCCTCCAGAGAAGGAGACTCCTCTCTGGGCAGCCTGCTCCAGGGCTCCAACACCCTCACAGGGAAAAAAGTGTTCCCTGCTGTTTCCTGGCACCTCCTCTGCTCCAGCTTGCCCCCAGTGCCCTTTGTCCTGTCCTTGGCCATCCCTGAGCAGAGCCTGGCTCCAGCCCTGCACATCTTTAGCACAGCACTGAGGGCAGCCCTGAGGCTCCTCTCCTCCAAGCTCCCAGCCCCAGCTCCCTCAGCCTGTGCTCACAGGAGATGTTCCACTGCCTGCAGCAGCTTGGGGGCTCTGGATTCTTTCAAGCAGTTCCCTGAGGTCCTGCCTGCACCGAGAGGCTCAGAACAGGACAGGAATGCCAAGGATGAAGAAGCACAGGTCCATGGCTTGGTGTTTATCAAGCAGAGATGCTGTTGCAGCAGAAGATTGATTGCCCTCCTGCCATTTCAGGCACGCACATAACTTGTTTTAACAGCACAGTGAGATTACTTCCCTGAATTTAATTACTTTGAAGATATTTGAGACATTACTTTCATAAAACAAAGTTAATTATGGGGCATCTTTAACTCATGGTCTTAGCTCCCAGGCATTTACATTTGTTCTGCCCTGGACCCACGAATGAATCATTTCTGATATGAAAAATTAATTCCAGATCCAAAATTAATTAATTTGGATTAATTTCAGCCCAAAGTAGGAATGTTTACCTCCTTAACCCCTTAATTGGACAGATAATCACAACCAGATTAAAGACTTCTCAGAGCACAGAGGCTTCCCCTTGCCTCTGCCCTGACAAGAGGTGGCACCTGGTGATGGGGCTGGCCTGACTCTCACCCCCAGCTTCCAGTCCTTCCTGACAGAGCTGCAGGAGGATCTCTCTTCTTACATTCCCAGGTTGGAAGACTTTAAACGAGCCTAGCAGAGGACTTTTTGGCTGACAGTCAGCTTGTTCCACTCCAAAGTACAGATGTTTAAGCTATTACAGCCAAAACTATCATCTGAAACCCTTTGGAAACTGCAAATTATAAAGCCCAGGTAATGATCTCCCTGCCTGGGCTCAGGCTGGAGCCAAAGCCTGACACAGAGGAAGGAGGAATCCTGCCCATGTCGTGCAGCACAGAACCTGTGCGTTGGGAACTTGTTTGACCTATGGAAACAGCTTGTGAGCAAAAGGGTTCATGGTCTGGAGCCTGAGGGGAGACCTTCAGCTGCCTGCACCTGCCTGAAAGGAGGCTGGAGTGAGGTGAGGTGAAGGTTGGGCTCTCCTCCCTAGCAACAAGTGACAGGAGAAGAGGAAATGGCCTCAGGTTGCACCAGGGGAGGTTGGATGTTAGAAGTGTCCTAGAGTCACTGAATCAAGCAGGTTGGAAAACACCTCCAAGCTCATCCAGTCCAACCTAGCACCCAGCCCTGTCCAATCAACCAGACCACAGCACACCCCCAGCTCCCTCCTCACAGGGCTGTGCTCCAGGCCCCTCCCCAGCCTTGCTGCTCTTCTCCAAACACCTTCCAGCACCTCAACATCTCTCTGCAATTCAGAAGCCCAGAACTGGACACAGCACTCCAGGGGTGGCCTGAGCAGTGCTGAGCACAGGGGCAGAAGAACCTCCCTTGTCCTGCTCACTTCTGCCTCCTCTGCAGCTCCTCTCTCCCAGCACCCCCAGCTCCCTCTCTGCCTGGCTGCTCTCAGCCACTCTGGCCCCAGCCTGTAGTGCTGCTTGGGGTTGCTGTGGCCCAAGTGCAGAACCCTGCCCTTGGCCTTGTTCAGTCTCATCCCCTTGGCCTCTGCCCACCCATGCAGCCTGGCCAGGTCCCTCTGCAGGGCTCTGCTACCCTCCAACAGCTCCACAGCTGCTCCTAGCGTGGTGTCTTGACTGAAGAAGCCCTCAAAAGCTGGCACAAGCTGCTCAGGGAGGTGGCTGAATCCCCATCCCTGGAAGTGCTGGCAAGAGGCAGAGATGTGGTGCTGAGGGAGCCCCAGCCTCGGCTGGACTCAGCAATCCTCAAGGGCTTTTACAACCCAAACAACTCTGATCCTGTGCAAACATCTCCTGATGATAAATCAGCACCAGCTGAAGATAAAGGAACTGCAAACAGCATTTCAAAAGCTAGAGAAGGCTTAATGAGTCCAAGAAGGCCCCAGATGAGCATCCTGAGAGGCAGTGATTCATTATCTGTCCTTGGCGGGCGGGCAGGGGATGTGGCACCATCAGACTGGCAGCCTAGGTGAGAGCTGCACCTACTAGTGACAGGGCTGCCAGGCAGGCTGGGCCTCTGGCAGCTGCTCAGCCTGGCTTTGCCAAGAACATGATTTACCATCCCCTGGTGCTGCAAGCAGCACAATTACATTTAGGAAGGGCTGCAATGACCACTCAGTGAATGGGAGCTCTCTGTCATCTTTGGAAAGGGCACTCTGTGAGCAGGAGGAAGAGGAGCCTGGGCTTTTTCCTGGGGTGGTGGTGCAGAGCTCTGTCATCTACACCCTCCTAAGCCTTCCAGAGGCAGGTTGGGAGGGGATGGTGAGGGTAATTCGATTGTCCTTTGGAAGAAATGCAATTTGCTGCCAGTAATGATGTTCAGCTGCCAGCTGAGCAGCCAGAACAGAGGAACACGAAGCACAAACGGCTCCAGCAGCAGCTTGCAGAAACCAAAGTTCCCAGAAGCTGGGAGCAGAACAGTTGTGGTTTCCTTGCTAGATCTGTGTCCAAGGGAGGGGGCTTGGCTCTGCTCCCTGATCAGCAAGCCCTGGGGAAGGTAGCTCAGCTGTTTGGCACAGTGCAGAAGCCACCTCCCCTCTGCCCAGCCGTCACTGCTGTCTCACAGGGCAGCTCCCCTACAGCCACTTCAGTTCCAACCATCTCTGTGCAGTGACTGAGTTCAGGGGAGCTCACACAGCTGCTGAGGCTGGAAGAGACCTTTGAGCTGGTCAAGTCCAACTGCTCACCCAAAGCTCACACTCTCCCCACTGCTGCTAGACCACTACCACACTAAAGCATGCCCCTAAACACCAAATCCTCTAAAGCACCTCCCTGGGCAGCCTGTGCTTGAACACCCTCACTCTGGAGACACTTGGCATAGAACCACAGAACATCAGGGGCTGGAATGGACCTCAAAGGATCATCTGGGCCAGCCCCCTGCCAGAGCAGGAGCACCCAGAGCAGATCACACAGGAACACATCCAGGTGGGGGTTGAATATCTCCAGAGAGGGAGACTCCACAACCCCCCTGGGCAGTTCTCTGTCACCCTCACAGGGAAAAACTTCCTCCTCAGATTCACATGGAACCTCCTGTGCCTCAGCTGCCACCCACTGCCCCTTGTCTTAAGATCCAACTTGAATCTCCCGTGGCACAGACAGGTTTTACCTCCCTGCTGTGTCTTTGTGCTGGAAAGGACAAGTGGAACCATGGACTCATTAAGGTAGGAAAAGACCAAAGATCATTAGGAAGAAATTCTTCACAGTGAGGATGGTGAGACACTGGCACAGGTTGCCCAGGAAGGCTGTGGATGCCCTCTCCCTGGAGGTGTTCAGTGCCAGGCTGGAGGCCTTGAGCAAGCTGGGCTGGTGGGAGGTGTCCCTGCCCATGGCAGGGGGGTTGGAGCTGGCTGATCTTTAAGGTTGCTCCCATCCCAAGCCATTGTGTGAATCATGAAGTCCAACTGTCCCACCAAACCATGGCCCAAAGCACCAAGTGTCATTCTGGGCTCAGGCATGCAAAGCTTGACAGCAAGCTTGGGCCCTGGCTTATACCCAGCTGCCAGACAGTCCTGCTCCTCCTGATAAAGTATTCACCAGGAGAGCAGAGCAGAACATGGCCTTGCTTCCACAGCCTCTGCTAAGCAGCACCACCAGGGCTGCTTGGTTAGGAGTTAAGAGATTCCAGGTTGCATCTCCAGTACAGCTTTCCCCTTAAGTCTGCTTCTCTCCTCCTTTCCTCACCTCAGGTCCAGGCTGACCTGAGAAGGTTCTGCAGAGGAAGCTAACAGTTGAGGGAATGAAGCTGCAGATGAGTATGAAATAGTTGTGTCTCCAGAACATCTCTGAGGCCACAGCAGGAGACCACTCTGACTGAGGCAGGAGGAGGCAGTGCCTGCAGAAGAGAAGGCTGAGAGGAGATCTTATTAATGCCTGTAAATATTTGAGGGGTGGGTGCCAAGAAGGGGCCAGGCTCTTCTCAGTGGTGTCCTGTGACAGGACAAGGGGAATGGGATGCAAACTGGCACACAGGAGGTTCCATCTCTACATGAGGAAGAACTTCTTTGGTGTGAGGGTGCTGGAGCCCTGGAGCAGGCTGCCCAGAGAGGTTGTGGAGACTCCTTCCCCAGAGACTTTCAAGACCCATCTGGATGCATTCCTGTGTGACCTGCCCTGGCTGATCTTGCTCTGGCAGGGAGGTTGAGCTCAGTCTCCAAGGGTCCCTCCCAACCCCTCACACTCTGTGCTTCTGCTAAACACCCTCAGCACAAGTCCCTCTGCAGTCCTCCTGCAGCCTCCCTCAGCCTGTGCTCACAGCAGAGCTGCTCCAGCCCTGGCAGCATCTTGGTGGCCTCCTCTGGCCTCACTCCAGCAGCTCTCTGTCCTGGGGACAGCATTCCAGGTGGGGTCTCAGCAGAGCATGAGCTGCAGGGGCTAGTACAGAGCGTGGCAGAAGTGCTCTAAGAGGAAGCACCTTCCAGGTTCAGTCATTTATGAAGCAACTTCTCAGAGATTTCTTTCCTCTGCTAGTTTGTTCTTCCAAGAGCAGCAAAGGGCAAGGTCTTGTCTTTGTGTGCTTGAAACCTGGCTGAGACTAGAAATGTCAGGAGTAATATTTGTCAGTGCAGACTGCTAACTGATGCTGATTATGATAATGCATCTGATCCAGGAGAAGATGAAGCCTTTTCTCTCCAATAAAAGCATCACCTGCCACCATTCCTGCTGAAGGTCAGCATCTAAGTGCCTTCAAACACAGCTATTTCTCCAGCACACTTCTTGGCTCTTGCTGGACTGCTGATTTCTTGACCTTCAGCAAGGTAAAGCCTTTTTTCCAAGTTCTATTTAGTCCAAAACATTGAAAAAGAAGAACCAAACCCACACCTTTTGTACTCTTACCTAATTAAAGGCAGGAAGCAGCACTACTCCCAACAGCATTTCTCCTCAGCCATCACTCAAGGCAGAAGAGGAGAAGGTGGGAAGGAGCTCCAGAGATCCTCTAGTCCCACCACCCTGCTAGGGCAGGGAGGCCTAGAGCAGGCTGCACAGGACTGTGTGCCCAGGCCAGCTTTAAGTCTGCCAAGAAGGAGACTCCACCACCTCTCTGGGCAGCTTGGTGCAGTGCTCAAGCATCCTCCAATCAAAGGTCAAATGTGGTCAGTCTTGCTCAGGCATTGCTAAAACTCAGAAGCACAGAATTAAGCAGGTTGGAAGAGACCTCCAGGAGCATCAAGTCCAACCTCTCACCTAACCCTTCTAATTAACTACACAAGGGCACTAAGTGCCTCAACACAAAGTGCTGCTTCCTCA
This sequence comes from Pogoniulus pusillus, assembly GCF_015220805.1. Lineage (NCBI taxonomy): Eukaryota > Metazoa > Chordata > Aves > Piciformes > Lybiidae > Pogoniulus > Pogoniulus pusillus. Next base: position 1,236,578 of record NC_087288.1, on the reverse strand, counting down.
GCCTTCAGCTGAAGCTGAGCAGGCAGAAGAAACGTGACCAGCTTGGAGGGCCAAGCAGAGCCTGGGCTGCAGCAGCAGCAGTGTGGCCAGCAGGGCCAGGGAGGGGATTCTCCCCTTCTGCTGTGCTCTCCTGAGACCCCACCTGGAGTCCTGCATCCAGTTCTGGAGCCCCTGGGACAAGAGGGCTGTAGAGGTGCTGGAGAGTGTCCAGAGCAGGGCCAGGAGGATGCTCAGAGGCTGCAGCAGCTCTGCTGTGAGCACAGCCTGAAAGAGTTGGGGCTGTGCAGGCTGGAGCAGAGGAGGCTCCCAGGTGACCTTCTTGTGGCCTGCCAGGATCTGAAGGGGGCCCCAAAAAAGCTGGGGAGGGAGTTTTCAGGATTGTCAGGGAGTGGCAGGAGTGGGGGGAATGGAGCAAAGCTGGAGGTGGGGAGAGTGAGGCTGGAGGTGAGGAGGAAGTTGTTGAGCAGGAGAGTGGTGAGAGGCTGGAATGGGTTGTCCAGGGAGGTGGTTGAGGCCCCATGGCTCAGGGAGGTGTTTGAGGCCAGGCTGGCTGAGGCTGTGTGCAGCCTGCTCTAGGGTAGGGTGTCCCTGGGCATGGCAGGGGTTGGCACTGGCTGCTCCTTGTGCTCCCTTCCAACCCTGACTGATTCTACGACCTCCACTGTGGAACCTTCCACAATAGAGGCTTCTTGAAGGCACAGCCTGGCCCCCAGGGTCCTCCTCATTCTGTTTGGGTTGGTCCCCACTACGGGGGGGCTGGAGAACTCTACCTGTGCTCCCACTCCCCTGAGCAGGACCCATGGCCCTGAGCTCCCTCCTGGCAGCCCTCACTTCTTTCCCCTCGTTCAGCAATGCCTACCTGGCAGGTCAGTAATGGGTAATGATCTGTGGGCTGCAGCACAAAGCTTGAGCAGCTCGATGCAATTCAGCTCCATCTGAAAGTTAATGTTTTATTTTGCTTTAAATATGCAATCATTTTCCTTGCCCCCTCCCTCCCCAGAATTTTTTCTTCCCCCTTCAGCTTGTTTATACAGAAATTGCCACCATGAATCATGCTGCCTGTGTCTGGGAGGCTGGGTGCAATGGCTGCTAAAAATACAACTGTTCTTTCTCCTGTGTCACCACTTGAGAGGAAACTTGGATTAAGCAGAACCACAAAAAAGTTTTTCTTGTTCTTTCTGCTGAAATCCCCCTCAAGGAGAGAGGAAATTTCACAGCACCCCCTTGGAAAGCAATGCTGCTCTTCACCTCCACTGAGATTACTGCTGCTGCACATAAACAAAGCAAGAGGGGATTCACCTGGAGTACTGCAACCAGTTCTGGAGCCCCCAGCTCAGGGAGGACTTGGACCTGATGAAGCAGGTCCAGAGGAAGGCCATGAGCATGATCAAGGAGCTGGAGCTGCTCTGCTATGAAGACAGGCTGAGGGAGCTGAGGGTGTACAGCCTGGAGAAGACCTAACAGCAGCCTGCCAGTGCCTGAAGGGGCTGCAAGCAGGCTGCAGAGGGACTGTTTGCAAAGGGCTGCAGGGACAGGATGGAGACAGTGGATTGAAATGAGAGCAGAGCAGATTGAGATTGGATGTGAGGAACAAGTTCTGCACCAGGAGGCTGCTGGAACACTGTTAACAGGCAGCCCAGGGAGGTGGTTGAGGTCCCATCCCTAGAAGTATTCAAGCTGAGGCTGGGCAAAGCTGTGAGCAACCTGCTCTAGTGGGGAGTGTCCCTGCTGAGTGCAGGGGGTTGAACTGGATGAGCTTTGGAGCTCCCTTCCATGGTGATTCTATTCCTATTCCACCGTAGCTTCATTCCTAGTGAGCCCAAGAATCTTGACTGGGTGAGACCCTAGAGAACCTGACGTAGCTCTGGAGTGGGCCTTGCTGAGAGACCACAACAGACTCTGATCACCCTGCCAGGTTCCTTCCTGCCCTCTGCTGCCACAGTAAGCTCACCCAGCAAGCATTCTCCCACCAAGTGCTAGCCACGTTTTGGGTTGGCTCTCACTCATCTCCAGTGTCTGAACTGGGATGTCCTGGTGAGCACAACCTGAAAAACGAGGGGAAATAAACAGCAGGGCACAGATGTAGCCAAGTTCTCAATCTAGGGGGTTTGAAAACATACATTAAGGAGCAATAGCAAGGTCAGAAGAGTCTAGCATCTGACTGTGCAGTCTGCCCCAAAGCAGTTCTGTTGAGCATAGCTACTGTTCCTCAGGCACATGGACAGCAGACAAAGGAGTTTGGGTTTATCTCAGAAAAGTCACTGTGGAGAGGAGACAAAAAGAAGCAGCCTCTCAGTGTGGGAGGTCCCTGCAGCCCAGCACTCACTTTGCTAATGCCAGTGCTGCACAGCAGCCAGGCAAGCTGTGCCCTGGGGTGGCAGCTGCAGTCTGCACCTGAGCAGAATGCACAGAGGTACCCCAGGACAGCAGCATGGAGGTGATTGGTGCTGGTCGAGCCAGGGAGTGGAGGTTCAGCGTAGGATCACTGCAGCTGCAAGGGACAAGAGCCTTTGGAAGGAGATCCTTGAGGCCAACTGCCAACACCACCACCATGGCCACTAAAGCCTGGCCCAGAGTGCCACACCTATTTCTCCTTTATCTGCTTCTCACTTTACAGAGAGGGTGACAGAGCCTTGGAGTCTCCCTCTCTGGAGGCTTTCCAAACCCACCTGGATGCACTCCTGGGCAATCTGCCCTAGGGGACCCTGTCCTGGCAGGGAGGTTGGATGCAATGATCCCGGTGGGTCCCTTCCAGCCTCTGCAGTCCTGGGGTCCACATGGTTTGTGAACACACAGCACCACATCCTGGTGGGGCTGGGAAGGCTCCAGAGGAGACTCCACAGCCTCTCTGGGCAGCCTGCTCCAGGCCTCCAGCACCCTCACAGGGAAAAAGTTTTCCCTCCTGTTCCTGTGGCATCTCCTCTGCTCCAGCCTGCACCCCTTAGCCCATCATTGGCCACCCCTGAGCAGAGCCTGGCCCCAGCCCTGCAAGTCTTTATCAGCAGCACTGAGGGCAGCCCTCAGGCTCCTCTGCTCCCAGCCCAAACTCCCTCAGCCTGACCTCACAGGGAGGTGTTCCACTGCCTGCAGCAGCTCTGGGACTCCTTGACTGTGCTGAGCACACCACCAATGAGTTCTGCCCTGCTTTATAGTGCAAGACACACAACTGAGCAGGGGGGGGTGCAGTAGATGATCTCCAGAGGTGCCTTCCAACCACCACCACACTGAGGTCCTGCAATTTATTGACACCCATTTCCAGCTTTGCCTTCCCCAGTACCCTCACTTCTTAGAGGGCAGAATCAGATAAATGGTATTTTGGCACCTCAGAGGTTGCAACAGAGAGAAAGAAGCACTCACAACTGTGATTGTTGAGAATTGCCTTCCAGCAGATAAGAGATGCCAGCAAATGGATGGTCTGCAGCTGACAGCAGCCATTAGCAGATCAGCCTTCAGAGTGTCTCCAGCTTCTTGTGAAGGAAAACACTGCCTGCAGTAACTGCAGCAGACTTCCCCTGCCTTGTCAACCTCCCCATCAGCCCTCTGCAAGCTCATACTCTTCTGCACAGCACCAGCCCCTCCCAGCATGGCTTGCAGCAGCAGCAGTGGAAGGCAAGAGGCACCTCTGCCACCAAGCCAGGCTGGGAGAGTTGGGGCAGTTCAGCCTGGAGAGGAGAAGGCTCCAGGGAGACCCTAGAGCTGCCCTGCAGTATCTGCAGGCAGGCTGGGGAGGGACTGTTCAGAAGGGACTGTGGGGATAGGCTGAGGGCAATGGTTTGGAAGTGGAGCAGGGCAGGGATAGGTTGGACAGCAGGAGGAAGCTCTGCACAGGGAGGGTGGGGAGAGACTGGCACAGGCTGTCCAGGGCTGTGCCTGAGGTCCCATCCCTGCAGACATTCAAGCTCAGCCTTGCTGTGTCCCTGGGCAGCCTGCTCTAGCTGGAGGTGTCCCTGCTACCTGCAGGGGGTTGGCCAAGATGAGCTTTGAGGGCCCCTTCCAACCCAGTGCAACCTGTGCATTAGAGGGAGAGCAGCCACAGAGGGTGGAAATGTTTACACTAAGTGAAAAGCAATGTCAAAAGCAAACTCCAAAAGAGATGGAAGTGGGGAAAAAGTCTTGCTGAAGAAATGAAGGTGGCAAAAAAAGCATGAAAGTGGTAAAAACACAGAGGAAAGTGGTTAAAAAAAGTCATAGAAGGGCTTAGGTTGGAAAGGACCTTCAGAGATTATCAACAGATGAAACTGGTTTAGAAAAAAAGAATCAAAGTGGTAAAAAACCCAAACAGCACTGAAGTGGTAAAACCATGTCCAGAGTGAAGGGCCTGGGAAAGAGGCAGAGCCTGCCTGGTGCACTTGCATCAGCAGAGGGGCTGCATTTGAAGATCTCCAGATGTCTCTTCCAACTCCTCCCATGCTCTGACTCAAGAGCAGAAGGCTTCTGGCAGTGTTTTAATGAGTAGCATTCCTGCCCCCCCCCCATGGGTAATGATGAGAGAGCAAAGACAGATCTCACACTAATTGCAAAGGTGGCTCGTGCAGAGCACAGCTATATTTTACCCACACTGCAGCTCCAGGGGGGTGTTTGAGTCCCCATTTCACTCCCATCTAATCCTACTTCCCGTGAATTATAGCTGCTTAGCTCCATCCAGCACATGGCAATTTGGCCCCTGGAAGATGAGAACAGGAATTAAATTGTCAAATCCCATTCCTGCTGCCAGAATAAAGTGGGGGTTGGATTTTTTCCCCCCCTCCCCCTAAACAGTTTCTTGTCTGAAACCTCAAGGATGATACTTAAAATGTATTTCTCCTTTTCTTTCACCATATTCCATGCTGTTTTCAGTGGCTGAAGTTCCCAGGGCATTCAGTTAGGTGATTAGGTTTGGTTTGTTGTGTATTTGCCCCAGAGGAAGGAGCTGGACATGAGAACTGAGCTCACTGCTGGACACCCACGATGGTGCAACAGCATCTGCAAGCAGAGACAGGCCACGGAGCACCTCCCCTGCACGTCTCAAATCTCCTCTCCAAGCATTCCCAAACCATTTTCAGGTGGGCAGGGTGAAAAATAAATCCCAGGAAGACAACAGGCAGTGGTGCCCAGGGAAGGTAAGCAGAAGAAATGACAGAACCCTGGCAAGGACAAAAGATGAAGGCAGGGCAGAGGAACAAAGTGCTGCAGAGCAGCAAGAGACAGAAGTGATTAGTGGGCAAGGCTCCCATGCCAGCAGCACCGAGTGCAGAGCAAAACCTTGTTAGCCCTGCAACAGCAGCAGCACCAGGCACCATCAGAACCTGCTTTGGCCTGGGTCCTTGTGCTCCAGCCAGAAGGTAGAGCCTTTCCACCACCCCAGCTAGGCAGAACTGCCTCAATGTCACCACTCTGGAGCAGACACCAGCAACAGAGAGTGGGCCCAAAGAGGGGTGTGAATGGTGCCACAACCAGCTGGCAGCTGGCACCAGTGGTGTGCCCCAGTGCTGGGCCCAGCCCTGTTCAATATCTTCATTGATGATCTGGAGCAGGAGATTGAGTCCAGCATCAGAGAGTTTGCAGATGACACCAAGCTAGGAGCAGCTCTGGAGCTGTTGGAGGGGAGCAGAGCCCTGCAGAGGGACCTGGCCAGGCTGGATGGGTGGGCAGAGGCCAAGGGGATGAGACTGAACAAGGCCAAGGGCAGGGTTCTGCACTTTGGCCACAACAACCCCAAGCAGCACTACAGGCTGGGGCCAGAGTGGCTGAGAGCAGGCAGGCAGAGAGGGAGCTGGGGGTGCTGGCAGAGAGGAGCTGCAGAGGAGGCAGCAGTGCCCAGGTGGGCAGCAGAGCCAATGGCATCCTGGGCTGGCTCAGGAGCAGTGTGGGCAGCAGGACAAGGGAGGTTCTTGTGCCCCTGTGCTCAGCACTGCTCAGGCCACCCCTGGAGTGCTGTGTCCAGTTCTGGGCTCCTCCATTGCAGAGAGATGTTGAGGTGCTGGAAGGTGTTTGGAGCAGGGCAGCAAGGCTGGGGAGGGGCCTGGTTGGACTGGATGATCTTGGAGGTCTCTTCCAACCTGGTAGTTCAGCTCCTCTCTGCCAGCACCCCCAGCTCCCTCTCTGCCTGCCTGCTCTCAGCCACTCTGGCCCCAGCCTGTAGTGCTGCTTGGGGTTGTTGTGGCCAAAGTGCAGAACCACAGCTGCTCCTAGCTTGGTGTCATCTGCAAACTCACTGCTGCTGGACTCAATCCCCTGATCCAGATCATCAATTAAGATATGTGAATGGTCAGAGCCTCTCTTACAGAACAAATGCTCCATGGACTCAGATGGCAACCAGCTGGGCATGTTCTACAGCTGCCTTCTGTCTTGTGCTGGAACTAAGCAACCCCAAAGCAGACATTTACTGGTGGCCCTGGAAGATCATCAGGATGCCTGTGTGCACTCTGCACATCCCTTGAAGCTTGTGAGGCCTGAGAACAACTACAAGAGTTAACAAAGGATTAAAAAGCAACAGAGATGTCTTGAAGTGCTTCTTCACTATCTGCCCACTTGTGTGCTGTGGTCCCTCCAGCTGCAGCTCAGACAGTACCAATGAAGCTTCTGAACACAGAGAAATGAAGATCTATCCCATCCCACTCCTTTCTTGAACCTCCTCTCTTCAACCCTCATGGACAGCCCTGGCCAAGAGGTGAGGTTTTGCAGCACATCCTGGAGGTCAGCAGTGAAAGGACAGAGCAAGCCCAGCAGAACTTGGCCTAGCCCCAGCTACATAAAAGGGAGTGACATTTTGCACCATTACCCATTTCCACCAGAGGTAAATGAGGCCATGCCTAACTGCATTGAGATCAAGTTAAGCAGCCCAAAAGAGCAGCTCCAGAGAAGCCCTTTAGGCTTGCCAAGGTCCTGAACAGTCATTATCTTACACAGGACAAATTAAGGGACATTTATTGAGGGAATAGGAGAATCCTTAATTAAGGTGAAGAATAAATCCTGCCTTGCAGTTCTCACTTGCTGGGTTCTAAATTGGTGCATAAGGAAAAGGAGTAGGTGAAAAGAAAAATAAGAAGATTCCTCCTCAGGGACATGCCAAGGAAGCTTCAAAGACACCAAACCATCCAACCCTCTCCCAAACACCATCCAACCCTCTTCCAAAAACACATCCAACCCTCTCCCTAAAACCCATCCAAGCCTCTCCCTAAAACCCATCCAAGCCTCTCCCTAAAACCCATCCAAGCCTCTCCCTAAAACCCATCCAAGCCTCTCCCTAAAACCCATCCAAGCCTCTCCCTAAAACCCATCCAACCCTCTCCCTAAAACACCATCCAACCCTCTCCCTAAAACACCATCCAAACCTCTCCCAAACACCCATCCAAACCTCTCCCAAACACCCATCCAAACCTCTCCCAAACACCCATCCAAACCTCCCCCAAACACCCATCCTATCCTCTCCCACACACCCATCCTCTTGATTTGATTTTGGGGTTTTCACACCAAACAGCAAAGTGTCTCCTGTTTAAAACTGTCCCAATTAACTCTGCAAATCTCATTCTTGCCTTCCTGCAGAGTTAATTACAGATCAGTTTAGTATAATTAGATATTAATATCATCAGCAGTGTTTTCTGATAAGTCTGAAGTCAACAGCATCATCTCTGAGATGCTTTAGCACTGTGGGCCAGATCCTGTGACCCTCCAAGAGCCACCTGGATGACTGCAATCATAGGATGGGTTAGGTTGGAAGAGGACTTAAAGATCATCTACTTCCAACCCACTGCCACAGGCAGGGACACTTCCCACCAGCACAGCTTGGTCAGGGGCCTCATCCAGCCTGGCCTTGAACATCTCCAGGGAGGTTGTGGAGCACAGAAATGCCCAATGTGATCAAAGATCACATTGGGCAATTCTGTGCTCCACAACCTCCCTGGGCAACCTGTGCCAGGAGTAAGTGCAACCAACCTGTCTGCCTTCAGTCAGAAGAGCCACAAGTGCCAGCAACTCAGAGAGGGAGACACTGGTGGAGCTCTGGAGGCAGTGGCTGCTGGGGTAGCAGGGGACACAGTACTCTGAGGGGTCAGGAGAGAGCTACCTACAGGCTGTCCTGAGCCTATAGCTGGGCAGAAGGAACTCCAAGTGAAGAGTAGCCACATTGCTTAGTGCAGGATGCCACTGACTCAAGGCTGGTGAGAAATGACTTGTGGAAAGACAAGGCAAAGAACAAGGCTCATTTAGCCAAGCAGCTGCACAGCTCCTGCTGAAGACAGTGAGGACCTTTGAGCTAGAGACCAATATTCTCCATGGCTAGAGCCAGGACAGTTGGCAAAGACCTCTGAGATCAAGTCCAAGAATCAACCCAGCAGCACCATGGCCACAGGTTTCTTGAACATCTCCAGGGATGGGGACTCCAGCACCTCCCTGGGCAGCCTCTGCCAGTCCCTGGCCTCTCTTGCAGCAAAGAATTATTCCTGGTGTCCCAACTAACCCTCCCCTGGTGCTGCTTGAGGCCACCTCCACTCATCCCATCACTTGTTACTAGGCAGAAGAGCCCAACCCCACCTCACTCCAGCCTCCTCTCAGGTATCTGCCCTCATCCTCCTCTTCTCTAGGCTGCACACCCCCAACTCCCTCAGCTGCTCCTCCCCAGCCCTGCTCTCCAGACCCTGCCCCACCTTCATTGTCCTTCTCTGGAGATGCTGCAGAAGCTCAATGCCCATCTAGGAGTGATGCACATCTATGTCTGTGCCACAAGACAGAGGATTCACCTGGCAAGTGAAGGAGACTGTAGTGGGTGGTGTGGGAAGGGAGTCCCCTGGCTCCTCACCGAGTGTCAAAGGCTCAAACATTCTTTCAGCACTAGAGCACCACCAGGGCCATTTGGTGGCATCCTGTGAGCAGAGCTGTTACATCCAGTGCCATCCTGTGAGCAGAGCTTTGACATCCATAGGAGCCAAAGGAAAATGAGCCTTGTCTGCTTCATAACAAAGCCACAAACACATCAGTCAGACTCTCCAGACTACCCTGGGCCTGCCTGGCCCCTTGGGGTGTGAGAAACTCAGAGGGTTTTTAAGTGCTATTTTTAAGGGCTCCACAGCTTCTCTTTCTGATGCTCTTTGAAGCCAAGGTACACTGCAGCTGAGAAAGGCAGACAAAAAGAAAAGGCTGCAGTACTGGAGCAGCAAAACAGAGGATCAAAGGAAAAGCAAGAAAAGAAAAGCAGGAAAAGGAAAGATTTTTTAGGTGGGAAAACAACTGCACCATGAAATACTTTTGGGTCCCCACCAGGCCCAATCACACAGAAGTCTGTCTTCACTAAGCGGTTGGTAGGATCTGTCCCCACCTGTCTGGCTTAACCTGCTCAGGCTGCAAGGCAGGGCAATCTGAGGGATGCTCTAGCAGGAGCACAAAGTCCAGCAGCAGAATTCTGCAGCTGAGTGGCAAGGCAAATGAGCAGCCCCTGCCAGTGTGTGCCCACGAGTCCCAGCACAGCACTGGCACCCGCCACAGATCCACGCTGAAGAGCTGCACAAGGAACTCGGATGCAACGTGGCAAAGACATCAGAATGGCTGAAGTCCTCCTTGCAAAGCATAAAGAGAGTTGGCAGATCCCTTCACAGGCAGTAAATAGGGTTAGCCACAACCCAGTACCATCACAAAGCCCTTCAGCTTGTCTGCAAAGCAGGAAGAGACCCAGGGCAGAGGCAAGCAGGAATGGCAATGAGGTGGGGGACACAGAGATAAGTCACTGAGCTGCACACCTACACGGGGCAGAGAGTCAGCAGTCCTCAGCACTTTTATCCCCTCTGCTGTTGTAGAGGCACACAATTGTTTTGGTTGGAGAAGACCTCTAAGATCACAGAATGAAAGAGGCTGGAAAAGACCTCTAGGATCACTGAGTCCAACCTATCACCTAACCCTTCTAATTAGCTTAACTAAAGCACAATGCCAAGTGCCTCATGCAGCCTCCTCTTGAACACCTCAACAACACTGCTCAGGCCACACCTGCAGTGCTGTGTCCAATGCTGGGCTCCTCCATTGCAGAGAGATGCTGAGGTGCTGGAAGGTGTTTGGAGAAAGGCAGCAAGGCTGGGGAGGGGCCTGGAGCACAGCCCTGTGAGGAGAGGCTGAGGGAGCTGGGGGGGTGCAGCCTGCAGCAGAGGAGGCTCAGGGCAGAGCTCATTGCTGCCTGCAGCTGCCTGCAGGGAGGCTGTAGCCAGGTGAGGTTGGGCTCTGCTGCCAGGCAGCCAGGGACAGAACAAGGGGACACAGCCTCAAGCTGTGCCAGGGCAGGTCTAGGCTGGATGTTGTTAGGAAGTTGTTGTCAGAGAGAGTGATTGGCACTGGAATGGGCTGCCCAGGGAGGTGGTGGAGTCTGTGTGGCTGGAGGTGTTGAAGCCAAGCCTGGCTGGGGCACTTAGTGCCATGGTCTGGTTGATTGGGCAGGGCTGGGTGCTAGGTTGTGCTGGCTGAGCCTGGAGCTCTCTTCCAACCTGCTTGGTTCTGTGACTGACACCCAACAGATCACCCTTATGCTCCTTGTTCCTTTTGGTGTTGTAACAGAAGTGTGCCCCTGTGCATGCCCAAGTACTAGTGGCCACCAATTGCAAGTACTGAAGTTAGGCAACTCATGTTTGGAGACATAGTAAGAATAAGCAGTCATAGAATGCTTGGAATTGAAAGGGACCTCAGCAGATTGAGTCCACACCCCCTGCAAAGCAGGATCACACAGGGCAGGGCACACAGGCAGCAGCAGTGTGGCCAGAAGGGCCAGGGTGGGGATTCTCCCCCTCTGCTCTGCTGAGACCCCACCTGGAGTACTGCATCCAGCTCTGGAGCCCCTGGGACAAGAGGGATGTGGAGGTGCTGGAGAGTGTCCAGAGCAGGGCCAGGAGGATGCTGAGAGGCTGCAGCAGCTCTGCTGTGAGCACAGACTGAAAGAGTTGAGGCTGTGCAGGCTGGAGCAGAGGAGGCTCCCAGGTGACCTTCTGGTGGCCTTCCAGGATCTGAAGGGGGCTACAAAGAAGCTGGGGAGGGACTTTTGAGGCTGCCAGGGGGTGCCAGAACTGGGGGGAATGGAGCAAAGCTGGAGGTGGGGAGAGTGAGGCTGGAGGTGAGGAGGAAGTTGTTGAGCAGGAGAGTGGTGAGAGGCTGGAATGGGTTGCCCAGGGAGGTGGTTGAGGCCCCATGGCTGGAGGTGTTTGAGGCCAGGCTGGCTGAGGCTGTGTGCAGCCTGCCCTAGGGTAGGGTGTCCCTGGGCATGGCAGTGCCTGCTCCTTGTGCTCCCTTCCAGCCCTGACTGATTCCAGGATTCTAAAACATGCTGAGGAACTTGGTGACTTATTTGAAAGCCACAGAGGTTCCAAGTCCTTGTTTGGGGCTAAATTCCTTTCTTTCTGTTGGTCAGAGGATCTTTTCTAAGGTAGAAATAGGTCTTATATTCACATCTAGACTCTGATGCAGCTGTAGCTAAGCCACAGAAGGGCTGAAGCAAAGATAATGCAGTATGTAGACCTCTGAAATGATGACAAACCTAACCTCAAATAGGTTGTGATAAACAGCAGAGGGGATTTCACTGGGCTAGAATAGTGCAGCTGGAAGCTGCCAATCTGCAAGGCAGTGATAAAAGTGAGTTAAAAACATGGGAATGCTGAAAATACAGCCAGTGAGATATTAATATTTATGTTGAACTTAGTGGTGGGGGGGGAATGCCCTGAGCAAATTTCCTGCTTAAACTTTCATGTCATAAAGTACCTTCAAGGGAGGGTCTCAGACAGTACTTGGAGTCCACACTTAATGATACTGAAAGCAACAGAATAAATTGCAGAGAAGTCTGTTAATATCTAGGAGTGCTGCCTGCACTGGGGCTGTGTCTGAGGGGAAGCAGAAGGGATTCCACAGGCAGCAGCAGACCTGGGTGTGAAAAGGACTGCAGGAGACCAGAACCATTCCTCAGTTTACATATTCTGCTCTGGCTTCATGTTTGGAGAAAATCATCATAGAATGGTAGGGCTTGGCAGGGACCTCCAGAGATCATCCAGTCTGACCTCCCTGCCAGAGCAGGGCCACCCAGGGCAGGGCATCCAGGAGGGTTTGAATGGCTCCAGAGAAGGAGACTCCACAACCTCTCTGGGCAGCCTGCTCCAGGGCTCCAGCACCCTCACAGTGCAGAAGAGTCTCCTCATGTTGAGCTGGAACCTTCTGTGTGCCAGCTTGTTCCTTGTCCTGTCACTGGGCACCACCACATAGAGCCTGGCACCTGCATCCTGACACCCAGCCCTCAGCTATGGCCAGGCACTGATCAGATCCCTCTCAGCCTTCTCCTCTCCAGACCAAGCAGCCCCAAAGCTCTCAGTCTCTCTCCATAGCAGAGATGCTCAAGTCCCAAATCATCCTGACGGCTGTTGGACTCTCTCCAGCAGGTCTCTGTCTCTCACACCGAGAAGCCCAAAGCTGGGCAGGTGTGGTCAGTGTGCTCTCACCAGGGCAGAGGAGGAGGAGAATCTCCCTAGGCCTGCTGGAGAATTGCCTTGGTGCACCCCAGGGGTGATGCTGGGACTGGAACACCTCCCTTGTGAGGAAAGGCTGAGCTGAAGCTGCTTAGCCTGGAGGAGACCGAGGGAGGATCCACAGCCAAAGGCAAGTGGCAGGAGGATGGAGCCAGACTGCTCAGTGGCATCCAGGGGCAATACACCAAAGAATTTCCCCCATCAGCAGAAGGAAGAAGGAACTCTTCTCTGCCAGGGTGTCAGAGCTCTGGGTCTGGCTGCCCTGAGAGGTTGTGGGGGTCTCCATCTCGGGAGGCTTCCAAACCCACCTGCCCCTCTTCCTCTGCTTTACTCGTGGTGATCCTGCTCCAACAGGGAGCTCGGATGAGGCCATCTTCAGAGCTGCCTCCCAACCCCTGCCATTCTGGGGTCCTGTGCCTCTCCACATTCACACCACCATTTTGTAGCCAAGCTTTTAACTGCCTTCTGTAAAGGGAGAGAAAGAAATATGCAGCAGTGTGCTGAATGCTTTGTGCTTGTGCAAAGGAAGAGACATCCCAAAGTGTGGATTTAGGGGACCTTACACTCCCATTGCACTTTAGACACAAGGAGCTGTGATCAGTTTGAGTTCAGTGTCTTGATCCTGCAGGTGGAAGTGGCAGCAGTTTGAGATGGTTGCCTGTGACTACCCAAAACACACCAAGGAGGATGCTGGAGCCAAACTAGTGCTGATAAGGGCAGTGAAGGTCTGGAATGCATCACCCATGAATGCTGAGGAGGGTTGTGGTGGTGTCACTAAGGAGATGAAACATGTGCCAAGCTCCAGAGCCAGAAGATATTCTAGCCTGGAGCAGAGCAGCAGATCAGATGGCTTTGCAGAGACTCCCCCAGCCCTAATATTTGGAATATATGAGATTGATTTGTTTATTGGTTTGGGTTTGTGAGCTATGCTGTTGGGTTTTATCCCCTCAGAGATGAAAGCCTCGAGAGCTTTTTGTTTTCTTCCCCTCTCAAAAAAGTAGTTTTCTATTTAAGTTTTGCTTGCAGGCTGAAATTGTTTCCTGAACTCTTCAGCTGTGACTAAATGGAACATCCCAGAGAAGTATCTGAGGCACTTGAGAGATTCAAGAGTTAAGCAGAGGCAATCAAATGGAATTTTGAATTCTGATTGAATTCCTTTTCATTTGGAAACTGCAAATTAATTCTGCTGGAATTTATTTTTGTTGAGAAGCTAAGAAGGTAGTGTAGAGCTGATACCACACAGCTGATGGGGAAAAGAGATGTAGAAAGAACATCAATATCAGGTACATGGAATGGTTTGGGGTGGAAGGCACCTCCAAAGCTCATCCAGCCCAACCCAGCCTCCTCACAGTATCACAGTATCATCAGGGTTGGAAGAGACCTCACAGATCATCAAGTCCAACCCTTTACCACAGAGCTCAAGGCCAGACCATGGCACCAAGTGCCACGTCCAATCCTGCCTTGAACAGCCCCAGGGACGGCGACTCCACCACCTCCCCGGGCAGCCCATTCCAGTGTCCAATGACTCTCTCAGTGAAGAACTTTCTCCTCACCTCCAGCCTAAATCTCCCCTGGTGCAGCCTGAGGCTGTGTCCTCTTGTTCTGGTGCTGGCCACCTGAGAGAAGAGAGCAACCTCCTCCTGGCCACAACCACCCCTCAGGTAGCTGTAGACAGCTACTCCACTCAGCAGGGACCTCCTCCACTAGAGCAGGATGCTCAGAGCCTTCTTGAACCTGATCTTGAATACAGAATCATAGAGTCATAGAATCACAGAGTGGTCTGGGCTGGAAGGGAACCCCAAAGCTCCTCCAGTCCAACCCCCTCTGCACTCAGCAGGGACATCCTCCACTAGAGCAGGTTGCTCACAGCCCTGTCCAGCCTCACCTTGAATATTTCCAGGGATGGAGCCTCAACCACCTCCCTGGGCAACCTGTTCCAGCAGCCTCCTGGTGCAGAACTTGTTCCTCACATCCAATCTACATCTTCTCTGGTCTCATTCCAAACCATTGCCCTGGTCCTGTCCCTGCAGCCCTTTGCAAGCAGTCCCTCTACAGCCTGCTTGCAGCCCCTTCAGGCACTGGCAGGCTGCTGTGAGGTCTGCCTGGAGCTTCCTCTCCTCCAGGCTGCACATCCCCAGCTCCCTCACCCTGTCCTCATAGCTGCAGGGGGGCTGGAGCATGGCTCCTAACTGTTTCCAACAGAAACCACTGGGAAGGACAGGAAAGGACCTTTCAACCCTTCTGTGCTCTCTTCCTTGCTCCTGCTTCTCCCAGGAGGTGCTTTATGCACCACCTCCAAGTTGCAATGCAATTGCACTTGGCGAGTTAGCAGTGCAAGATGACAGCAGAGTGCTGGCAGAGGAGGGAAATACCATGGAAGAGAAGCTGTGTGCCAAAGCTAAGCCCCAGTGTCAAATGGCAAGAGGCCTGACACTCCTGCTTGGAGGGGAGTGAAACCTCCCCTGGCATGTGTGAAGGCTGCCCAGACACAGCCCAGATTTGAATGCTTGAGGCACAGCACTAGAAAGGAACTGAACTTTTCACTAAATAATTTATGCTAAAATATGTATTTTCTGACATTAGATTTCTTCCTCTGCTCACAGGGAAGTGACCTGATTTACATAATATTCTTATGCTGAGGAGCTGACTTCAGAAAGGGCCAGGCTTAATAATATGTTTTTAACACAACTTCCCATTGCATCTGTCAAGTTAGGTTCCATGCTAGAGGATTCTTCATTCATCAGGAACTATGGGCAGCAGCATTAGGGGATGTAAACCCAGACAAATTACAGGATTATCACTGCCATTTCAGATAATAAACACTTACAGCATCCTAAAGGCCTTCTTCCTTCCCTCACCCCTCCCTGAATTCATTTGTCAACACTGCATATGATGGAATCAGGAGAACAGATTGGATCTCAGCTCTAGATCTTCAGCAGCACAGCACCAATTGTCTCACTAAAGAAAGGAGAGGATGAGGGGAAGAAAACCCTGCACCCAAGCCACCAAAGCCCTCTCATCCAATTCAGCAGTCTGCTATTGCAGCACTTGATGTTCACAATGACCATCTCAGACTCAGAATGGCTCAGGTTGGAAGGGACCATAGAGATCAACACAAGACATGGAAGAGATGCAGAGAAGGGCCAGGAAGATGATCAGAGGGCTGGAACGCTCCTCCTCGAGCAACAGCCTGAAAGCATTGTGGCTGTTCAACCTGGAGAAGAGAGGGCTCCAGGGACACCTGAGAACTGCACTTCAGCATCTGAAGGGACCTGCAGGCAGGCTGGGGAGGGACTGCTCAGGGGACAGGCTGAGGGCAGTGGTTTGGAACTGGAGCAGGGTAGAGCGAGGTTGGACAGCAGGAGGGAGCTCTGCACAGTGAGTGGGGAGAGGCTGGCACAGGCTGCCCAGGGATGTGTCCGAGGTTCCAGAGACACTGAAGATCAGCTGTGCTGGTTTGAGGCTAGTTGGAATACTTTAATGAGCAAAAGTAGATTACAGGCTGTGAAAAGGAAACAATGCTGAGGTCTACTGCACTCATAGGCTTGCTGAGATGTATAAAAGCAAGGACACAAGTACAGATTGGAGTCTGCCTGTCAGAGTCTGTGTTTTCTCCCTGGTCTTCTGCTGCTCTGCCTGGATCTGTGTAATCCAACTAATCCTTCTGCTTCTAGTGCCCCTGGGCAACCCTCCCAACTCACCTTGCACATAGGGCAGACTTTGGGAGAAGGTATCACAGCATCACAGTATCATCAGGGTTGGAAGAGACCTCACAGATCATCAAGTCCAACCCTTTACCACAGAGCTCAAGGCTAGACCATGGCACCAAGTGCCACGTCCAGCCTTGCCTTGAAGTGCCCCAGGGACGGCGACTCCACCACCTCCCCGGGCAGTGGCTGGGAGCCCCTCCTGGGAACTCTGGTTTCTGGGAGGGCTGCTGTGCTTCTGTGTTACTTCTAACTTGTGTGTTTCTGTAGAGAGCTGTAAATATTTGTGACACATTGGAAATCTCTCACTCCCCACAGTGTTCTTCACATGTCATTTGCACAGGACATGGAAATATGTCACTGTAAATAAGTCATTCCCCACCTGGAGTCCTGCAGCCAGCTCTGGAGCCCCTGGGACAAGAGGGCTGTAGAGGTGCTGGAGAGTGTCCAGAGCAGGGCCAGGAGGATGCTCAGAGGCTGCAGCAGCTCTGCTGTGAGCACAGCCTGAAAGAGTTGGGGCTGTGCAGGCTGGAGCAGAGGAGGCTCCCAGGTGACCTTCTTGTGGCCTTCCAGCATCTGAAGGGGGCTACAAAAAAGCTGGGGAGGGACTTTTGAGGCTCTCAAGGAGTGCCAGGAGTGGGGGGAATGGAGCAAAGGGGGAGGTGGGGAGAGTGAGGCTGGAGGTGAGGAGGAAGTTGTTGAGCAGGAGAGTGGTGAGAGGCTGGAATGGGTTGCCCAGGGAGGTGGTTGAGGCCCCGTGGCTGGAGGTGTTTGAGGCCAGGCTGGCTGAGGCTGTGGGCAGCCTGCTCTAGGGTAGGGTGTCCCTGGGCATGGCAGGGGGGGGGGTGGGCCTGGCTGCTCCTTGTGGTCCCTTCCAGCCCTGACTGCTTCTGTGAAATCCCTACTTGTACATTGTGCTCAGCTGTAAATACAGCTTCATTCCTTAACTTCCAGCCAGCTGAGTCTAGTCTGGGTGAACTCTTTGTGTAGGGGATTGGGGAGCTCCCAAACCATCACATCAGCCTTCATCTAGCTGGAGGTGTCCCTGCTGCCTGCAGAGGAGTTGGACAAGATGATCTCTGCAGTTCTGCTGCAGACCCTGCACTTCTCTAGGAGACCTGACCCACTGGCACTCCGTGGCTGCAGCAAACCTCTCCCAAAATCAAACTAACTTATTTTTTCCCCCTTCAAGACTGGGGACTTTAGTAGTTCAGTTCTGTATCTAAGGCAGCAGTGTGAAGCAGTGATGAAGGCAGCAATAGAAGCAGTTCCCTGGCCATTAATCCAGCACTTCTGCTGGCACACACTGAATCCACTTTTCCAGGAGACTGAGGAAGACACATACTGGTAAAATACATTTTAAATGCATATAGGTAGAGAAAATGCAGCTGGCAGTGCATCATAAAGCAAGGGCTTCAGCTGCCTCGTTACAAGAGCAGCTCTGAAGTGTGTCCAGAGCAGGGCAACAAGGCTGGGGAGGAGCAGCTGAGGGAGCTGAAGGTGGCTAGTGTGGAGCAGAGGAGGTTGAGGGGAGACCTTCTCCCCCTCCAACACTACCTGAAAAGAAGTGGGAGCCAGGTGGGGATTATCTCTTTGCCCAAGTAAGTAGCAACAGAATGGCCTCAAGTTGTGCCAAGGGAGGTTTAGGTTGGAGATGAGGAAAAATGTCTTTGCTGCAAGAGCAGTCAGGGGTTGGAACAGGCTGCCCAGGCAAGTGGTGGAGTCCCCATCCCTGGAGATGTTCCCAAAGTGCTGGCATGGCACTTTGGGACACTCAGAGACTGGACCTTGAAGCTCTTTTCCCAACTACTTCAGTTCTGTGAGTGTGACCCAGCAGTATGGAGCAAGCAGGCACTGGATTGACAAGCAGCAAGCTGGCAGCAGGTAGATTGTGCTTCAGCCCTGCTTGCTGTCTACTGAAGAGCTGATAGATGGCAGGATCTGTCTGTCCTCTGCCTTACAAGTATGCTTTGGGCACAGTTACAGTAGCTGGAAACCTGAGGAAGGTCTAAGGAAGGGCTTTCAAAGGCTGGCTGGAGGCGTTTCAAAGAGGCAGAGATGTGGTGCTGAAGGCCAAGGCTTAGCCCCAGCCTTGGCAGAGTTAGAGACTGGTTAGACTCAACTTTAAAGGTATCCTCCAAGCAAAATGATTCTAATCACCACCATACAGGTCTTTAAAACCAAGTTCAGATGCAAAGCTGGCAGCAAACCTTGCTCAAACAAGCTATGCCCCATTCCAGGGGAAAAAAGAGGAGAGAAACTGGAAGTACTGAGAGCAATAACCAGGCTAAACCCACAGCAGCATGAAACGCTTCAATGTTTGCCAATACTCTGAAGTGCCTTTCCCTGCTGATGCTCTAAGAGCACCTAACATGCCCCCCCAGCTGCATTTTGCCCATGCTGAAAAGGTCTGATTGCCAAGTGGCAGAACTTCTGTCAACTGTGGCAGTCAGCAATCACTTCTGTGGAGCACAATCTTTGTCCATGGAGATGCAAGGTCGGGACAATTCTGTCTGCAGTACAGGAGCTTGACCCTTGGAGGAAATGTTTTGTTGCTTTATGGGCTGCAAAAAAGTGTCTTTTGACACAGGAGTTCTTTTCTCAGCCTTTCAGCTGAGGAGACCTTGGTGGGTGGTCTGAGAGTACAGCATTCTGCTGCTGCTATGGGATGTAGCCCTCCTGAGGAAAGCTCAGACTCTGAGTGCTTACCTTGCAGCTGGAAGATGCTCAGAGGGATGGAACACCTTTGCTCTAAGGACAGGCTGAGAGAGTTGGGGCTGTGCAGCCTGGAGAAGAGAAGGCTTCCAGGAGACCTTGGAACGGCCTTGCAGGATCTGAAGGGGGCTGCAGGAGGGCTGGGGAGGGACTATTGACAAGGTCTGGTAATGAGAGGATGAGGAGGAATGGGTTTGAATGGCAGAGGGGAGATCAAAACTGGATGTCAGGAAAGGGTTCTGTACAGTGAGGGTGGTGAGACACTGGCACAGGTTGCCCAGGGAGCTGTGGGGCTTTAACCTTATTCCCCACAGAGGAATACACCCCCAAGGCCTTTACCTCAGGGCTACTCTCTACCTCCTCTGCACTCAGCTTGGATCTCAGAATCAACCAGGTTGGAAAAGACCTCCAAGATCATTGAGTCCAACCTATCACCTAACCCTTCTAATTAACCCATGGCACTAAGTGCCTCATCCAGCCTCCTCTTAAACACCTCATTTCCTCTTGTCCTGTTAATTACATGGGAAAAGAGGCCAATACTAACCTCATCTGTGCCTGAAGTTGTCCTGACCCAGACACAGGACTCTGCACTCTGCTGGGGCAGGCCCTCTGTAGGAGCTCCCACTGCCACCATGTGTCACATTTATCCATGGGTAGTTTGTTCTTCTTCATTCTCTACTCCTGATACCTTCACCCTGGCCACGTAGCCAGCAGGGTGAGCACAGCAGCAAGCTCATCCCCTCTCAAGTCAGCTTGAGCTGTTCTGTGTGTTTTCATGAGAGCAACACCAGAGCACAGGACCCAAGCTGACTAAGAGGCCCTCTGGCCAGCTGACACCACTGCAAGTGTGGAACTGCACCAAGGTCTCTTTCCTGTAGCTACAGCTACCAGGCACAATTGACTTCACTCCTCCACAGCAGAGGAAGCAAAGTAGGATAGATCCCTGGCTCCAGATGGGAGATGTTGCCAGCATAATGCTCCCATCACAGAAGGATGATCTTAGAAGAAACTTCTTGCCCTGATCAGGGAATGTTTGTCCTTTTCACACTCATCTAAACATTTTGATAGGAAAATACCTCCAAGATCACCAAGCCCAACCATTAGTTTCTCCTCCTCCTGTCTGGGAGGGCAGGATGCATCCTGCTGTCTCATCATTCAGTGGGAAACAAGGCTAATGAAGACAAGATGCTGCTGAGAACGGGGAAGCACCACATCAGGTCACTGGCTACAGTGAGTCTCTCACCTTACATGGGCTGGAAACAAGACCTGCCAACGTCTGAGGCTGGCAAGGCACCTTCTGATCAGCGAGTCCAAAACGTGCAAGTCCTGCACAGAGCAGCTGCTGGGGAGCAGCTCCGCACAGCAGGACTGAATGGGGTTCAGTTTTGGGCTTCTCACTACAGGAAAGACACTGAGGGGCTGGAGCAGGTCCAGAGAATAACAACCAAGCTGGGGCAGGCTCTGGAGAGCAGGGCTGGGGAGGAGCAGCTGAGGGAGCTGGGGGTGTGCAGTGTGGAGCAGAGGAGGCTGAGGGCAGAGCTCATTGCTCTCTGCAGCTCCTGAGAGGAGGCTGCAGGGAGCTGGGCTTGGGCTCTGCTGCCTAGGAGTGATAGGGTGAGAGGAAATGGCCTCAAGCTGCACAGGGAGAGGTTTAGGCTGGACAGAAGTAACTTCTTGCCTGAACGAGTTCTCAAAGGCTCTCCAGGGAGGTGGCTCAATCTCCACGCCTGGAGGCGTTCCAAAGAGGCAGAGGTGTGATGCTGAGGGACAGTGTTTAACCCCAGCCTCGGCAGAGGCTGCCTGGACTAGCTGCTGCTAAAGGGCTTTTTCCACCCGAACCGACTCTGTTTCTGTAAACACAAGCAAGTGTCAAAGGCTTGCACTGAAAGTAACATAAATGAGTGCTGAAGTCTCTGGCATCCAGCTGCTAGCTGCAGCAGAGAGCTCCTACCAAAACCAGACAGGCTCTGCCTCCAGCCCTCAGGTTCCCACCTCCTGATTCTCCTCACCTCAGGCCCAGGGGGTGCTGTAACAGCAGCGATTCTCTTGGGATGCAACCTGTCAGGCTGCATTTGGCTGCCTCCAGAGGTCTGTAACCAAGAACACCTCCAGAGGATCCGAATCCAGCAATACTCTGACATTCTACCCCTATGCTCAGCACTGCTCAGGCCACCCCTGCAGTGCTGTGTCCAGTTCTGGGCTCCTCCATTGCAGAGAGATGCTGAGGTGCTGGAAGGTGTTTGGAGAAGGGCAGCAAGGCTGGGGAGGGGCCTGGAGCACAGCCCTGTGAGGAGAGGCTGAGGGAGCTGGGGGTGTGCAGCCTGCAGCAGAGGAGGCTCAGGGCAGAGCTCATTGCTGCCTGCAGCTGCCTGCAGGGAGGCTGTAGCCAGGTGGGGTTGGGCTCTGCTGCCAGGCAGCCAGCACCAGAAGAAGGGGACCCAGCCTGAAGCTGTGCCAGGGCAGGTCTAGGCTGGATGTTGTTAGAAAGTTCCTGGCAGAGAGTGTGATTGGCATTGGAATGGGCTGCCCAGGGAGGTGCTGGAGTCTGTGTGGCTGGAGGGGTTGAAGCCAAGCCTGGCTGGGGCACTTAGTGCCATGGTCTGGTTGGTTGGGCAGGGCTGGGTGCCAGGTTGTGCTGGCTGAGCTTGGAGCTCTCTTCCAACCTGTTTGGTTCTATGATTCTACTGGGTGAAAGGATGGAATTCTTCATCTCCCAGACACAGGAATGTTGCACTTGGGTTCTGATGATGCTCTGAAGAATTATACCACAAATGGGCAGTTTAGGGAGGGACTTTTGAGTCCAGGTATTACAGGCTGGAAATATTTCTCCACTGGAAGGGTTCTCAGACATTGGAACAGGCTGCCCAGGGCAATGCTGGAGACTTCATACCTGGGCAGGGGGTGTGTGTGTCCAAGTGCTATGTGGACCTGGCACTTAGGGACATGGTTCAGTGTTGACCCTTTACTGCTAGGTCAAAGGTTGAGCTGGATGACCTCAGAGGTCCCTTCCAACCCAAACCACTTTGTGCATCAGCTGGTTCTTGCAGTTAGTGGCAATTAAAAGGAAGAGCTGAAGCAAAGAAAATCCCCATCAGGTACAACCCAATCACCAAGGCAACACAGGATTCTGCTCAGGCCATCCAGGCCCTGCCTTGCTGAACATGCAGTGATGCCACCACACCAAAAAGCAGCCCTTCTGTGAGGGTTTACAGCCACATCTGGGAGTTTTTCCACAGGTTTAAGACTGCTCTTTAGAAAACCTGGAATTATGCCTTTAAAACCCTCAGCTGCAGCTGTGGAAACAGTTCAAAACAGCGGAAGGTTGTTGTCAAAATTAATGGCAGTGAGTCATTAAATCAAGCACTGCTTGCTTCACACAGCTCCCTTCTGCCCCCACTGTGCTCAGAGCTGCAGCAACAGGGTGACAAACTCAGTGCAGTGAGAGGGCACAAGTCACATCTCTGTCAGGAGACTAGCAGTGAACTGCAGCAGCACAGGCTGGGAGGTGACTGCTGGAGAGCAGCCCCAAGGAGAGGGAGCTGGGGGTGCTGGGGGAGAGCATCCATGGCACAGCAGTGTGCCCTGGGGGCCAAGAGGCCAATGGCATCCTGGGGGGCATTCAGAAGAGTGCATCCAACAGATCAAGGGAGGGTCTCTTCCACCTCTACTCCGACCTGGGGAGACCTCTTCTTGAGTCCTGCCTTCAGTTTTGGGCTCCCCAGTTGCAGAGGGACAGGGATCTGCTGGAGAGAGTCCAGCAAAGGGCTATGAGGATGATGAGGGGACTGAGCACTGCCTGGTGTGGAGAGGCTGAGGGCCCTGGGGCTGCTCAGTCTGGAGAAGAGCAGGCTGAGAGGGGATTGAATCAATGTCTATAAATCTCTGAGGACTGGGGGTCAGGAGGCGGGGACAGGCTCTGCTCACTGCTCCCTGGGATAGGACAAGCAGCAATGGATGGAAGCTGCAGCACAGGAGGTTCCAGCTCAGCACAAGAGGGAACTTCTTGACTGGAAGGGTCCCAGAGCCCTGGCACAGGCTGCCCAGAGAGGTTGTGGAGTCTCCTTGTGTGGAGCCTTTCCAGGCCTGTCTGGATGTGTTGCTGTGTGCCCTGAGCTGGATTGTGTGGTCCTGCTGTGTCAGGGGGCTTGGACTGAATGAACTCTTTGGGTCCCTTCCAACCCCTCACACCCTGTGAGCCTGGGATATTACAGAATCATGGAATGGTCTGGGTTAGAAGGGACCTCCAAAGCTCATCCAGGCCAACCCTCCCTGCATTCAGCAGGGACATGCTCCACTAGATCAGGTTGCCCACAGCCCTGTCTAACCTTACCTGGAATATCTCCAGGGATGGGACCTCAACCACCTCTCTGCAACCTGTTGCAGTGCTCCAGCAGCCTCCTGGTGTAGAACTTGTTCCTCACAGCCAATCTCAATCTGCTCTGCTCCTATTTCAAACCATTGCCCTGGTCCTGCCCCTGCAGGCCTTTGGGAACAGTCCCTCTGCAGCCTGCTTGCAGCCCCTTTCATGCTGTGGAAGGCCTCCATAAAGCCACCATCAGGCTGCTGTGTTTGCACTGCTGAGACTTGAGCACAGAGGGTAAAAAGACTATTGCCAAACACTGAAAACTCTGCTCAAACATACATGCTGGAGACCAAAGTTGTGCTGTGATCAGAAGCAAACTGCACTGTGAACACATCAATATTGTTTCTCTCAAGTCCTTTTCCTGAATGCCTCTTCAGTCTTCTGGGCTTGTGTTGCTAAGAAGCAGCTGCCTCAGCTCTCTGCAGAGATCTGTCAGGCACTTCATTCACACAGCAGAGCATGGGGCAGAACTGGTGATCACCTACCTGTGGGAACTAACTCAGGCTGGGCACACTGCAGCACCTGGGCACTGCCACCAGAGCTGCTTCTGTGCATCAACAGGGAGAAGCCTGAAGCTGTCTCCCATGCTAAGGACAAACTCGGGGAGCTGATGCAACAAGCTGCATTCCTCGGCTTTATTTTGGCCCCAGAATGTTGGGGGGAGGAGGGGAACTCAAGCACATGCAGTCCAACCTCCCTGCAAGAGCAGCATCACCCAGGGCAGGGCACAGTGGAACACATCCAGGTGAGCTTTCACCATCTCCAGAGAAAGGCTCCACAGCCTCTCTGGGCAGCCTGCTCCAGGGCTCTGGCACACTTGGAGTTAAAAGTGTTTTGCCTTCTGTTCCTGTGGAACCTCCTCTGCTCCTGCTGGCAGCCTGTGCCCTGTCACTGCACATCCCTGAGCACAGCCTGGCTCCATCCCCCGACACTGCCCTGCACATCTTTATCAACAGGAGTGAGGGCAGCCCTTAGGCTCCTCTGCTCCAAGCTCCTACAGGGTGATCATTATCTGGGTGGTGATCCAAGTTCTCTTCCTCTCTCCATCTCCCCATTCTTGTGGTTGAGGCCTTGTCCCTGGAGACATTCAAGATCAGCCTTGCTGTGTCCAGGGGACAGCCTGCTCTAGTTGTAGGTGTCCTTGCTGCCTGCAGGGGGTGGGGGCTGGACAAGATGACCTCTGAGGGTCCCTTCCCCATGCAATCTGTGAAGCTGTAAAACCTTCTTAGCAACAGCAGCACTTGCTAAGGAAGTGGGAAACAACTCAGCTTCCTCCTCTGCCCTCCCTTGGAAACAACGCACAAGTTGCAGCAGAGACAGATCTGCAGTGGGCAGACCATAGAGGCACTTTCTTTATCATCAGCTCGTAGCCATCTAATGCCTTGGCAGGCCTCCAAACATGCACACAACACAGGGAACCACTTTTCTTACAAATACAAGGGAGAGAAGAGGAGATTGCTGGCAGAAATTCCAGTCTGAGCTGGCTATCTCTTAAATCTCTGCCCTCCTGCATAAAGTGCTCTTTGTTGCACCAGAGAAGCTGAAAGAAAGAACTGAAACTGACTCTGTCTTCCCCTCGGATCCATTCAGATTAAAACTCCCTCATTAGGGTTTTTACATTCCTATAAAATCAGAGTCTCTTCTGGTTGGAAAGTCCTTTAAGCTCCAATCCAACCATTCCCTAACTCTGCCAAGGCTGAGGCTAAGCCATAGAACCAAGCAGGTGGGAAGAGAGCTCCAAGCTCAGCCAGCACAACCTAGCACCCAGCCCTGCCCAACCAACCAGACCATGGCACTAAGTGCCCCAGCCAGGCTTGGCTTCAACACCTCCAGCCACACAGACTCCACCACCTCCCTGGGCAGCCCATTCCAGTGCCAATCACTCTCTCTGGCAGGAACTTCCTCCTAATATCCAGCCTAGACCTGCCCTGGCACAGCTTGAGGCTGTGTCCCCTTCTTCTGTCCCTGGCTGCCTGGCAGCAGAGCCCAACCCCACCTGGCTACAGCCTCCCTGCAGGCAGCAATGAGCTCTGCCCTGAGCCTCCTCTGCTGCAGGCTGCACACCCCCAGCTCCCTCAGCCTCTCCTCACAGGGCTGTGCTCCAGGCCCCTCCCCAGCCTTGCTGCCCTGCTCTCAACACCTTCCAGCACCTCAGCAGCTCTCTGCAATGGAGGAGTCCAGAACTGGACACAGCACTCACAAGGCAACTGAGACTGAGCTTCAGTGATGAACTCCTCACACCCTAGGAGTCAAGTTCTACCCAGGCACAGACAAAGCTTTTCTTTCTTCCAGCCAAGAGGGTGAGTGGCTAAGGAAGCGACCAGGCTGAGGCGACCCAGTGCAGAGTGACACAAAGACCAATGCCAGGCACCTGCTGAAGCCCAGAACGAGCTCCCAGCCTGCCATGGAGCTTCCCTGGTGCCAGGCTCAGGCAATCCCAGTGCCTGTGCAAACCCCAGTCAGATGGATTAGCAGCAACTGCTCACCAGGTTTGCTGCTGCCCTTTTGTTTGCTTTGGTGCATGAGTTATTCTTAACTCTAATTGCTGTCTAATCTAATACCAACAATACTGTCTGTCCCTGGAGCCCTCCAAATGATGTGCTAATTGTCTCTGTCTATAGACAAGCACCACAGGCAAAGAGAGCTTCCAGGCACCCGAGGTGACAAATAGGGAAGACTACTATGTGACCATGTGCTCAGCTCTGTGAGGACACAGGGGAAGGGTCTGGAGAGGAGCAGCTGAGGGTGCCTAGTGTGGAGAAGAGGAGGCTGAGGGCAGGGCTCATCACTGTTTACCACTGCCTGAGCAGAGACTTGGCACAAGGTGGGGATGACCTCCCAGGTAGCAACAGGATGAAAGGAAATGGCCTCGAGCTGCTCCAGGGGAGGTTGAATTTGGACATACAGAAAAATTCCTTTCCTGGAGGAGTGCTCAGGCACGGGAACAGGCTGCCCAGGGAAGTGGTGGAGGCACCAAGTTCAAAACCATGTAGACATAGAACCACAGAGTGTCAGGGGCTGGAAGGCACCTCCAAAGCTCATCCAACCCCCTGCCAGAGCAGGAGCACCCAGAGCAGATCACACAGGAGCACATCCAGGCAGGGTTTGAATATCTCAGAGAGGAAGACTCCACAGCCCCCTGGGCAGCCTGTGCCAGGCTCTGCCACCCTCAGGGTAAAAAAATTCTTCCTCATGTTTAAATGAAACTTCCTCTGTCTCAGCTGCCACCCAGTGCCCCTTGTGCTGTCCCTGGGCACCACCCAGCAGAGCCTGGCTGCAGCCTCCTGCCACTCACTGCACACATTGATACCCACTGCTGAGGTCACCTCTCAGTGCCCTCCTCTCCCAGCAGCACAGCTCCAGCTCCCTCAGGCTCTCCTTATAAGGGAGATATTCCACTCCCTTATTTACCTTTGTGGCTCCTGGGGCCATGGTTAGGTCAAAGCTTCGACTCAAAGATCTCAGAGGTCTTTTCCAACCAAAACAGCTCCATGATTCTGTGACACAACTTTACCCAATGCTTGCTGGTAAAGCAGAGCTGCCATCAGCCCCAGCATGCACCAACCACACAAGTTCCACTCAGTAGCTCCTTGGCCATCACAAAGAGCAGCCTATGCCCAGCAGCCCACTGCAGACAGTAGCTTCTCCCTGGGCTGCAAAACCAATCCTCTCTAGTGCTGCCTGCTCTTCATTTTGGACTAAAATTAATACCCAGCCTCATGGAGGGCTAACAACAGCTTGGCATTGACTCCTGTGCCAGGTCACTAAATAGAATCACTGCTGATAATGAAGAAGCCTGAGCCAAAGAGAGCTGTTGCTTGGTAACAGCCCCTTGGCAGGTGCCTGTTAGCAGCTGATGAAGCTGGGCAGGGAGCGGCGCTGCAGAAGTCTGGATCATTACAGAGCAGCAATCTGCCCTCAGAGCTCCAGTTGAGGCATCTCAAAGAGCAGTGCTCCACTGAGCCAAGAGCTAACTCAACTGTCTTTGGTCTTCAGTGCAGGGGGAGAAAAGTCTCTGTCTACAGCACCATCTGCCTCTACCTGAGGCTGAGCTCCAGCAAATGCTCTGGCACCTGATGACCCCTCCCCAGCAGTAAGAGGAAATCAGGAGAAGGAGAGAGGGCCCACAGGTTGAAATGAAGACAACACAAATATCAAGAGCCAGTACCAGCACAAAGTTCTACTCAGCCTACCTGAGAAGCAGCAACCACAAAGTCCAGGCAGGAAGTCCTCAAGAGAAGCAGGGTGAGAAGCTCCATCATGAGGCTCTCCTCCTCCAAACTGCCCCTTTTATCCTGGTTGTGATGCTGATGGTGTGGGACACACCTGTGGGCAACTGCAGGCAGCTGAGCTGGCTGAGGCTGATCTGCTGCTAACCTGCAGCACATGGCTGCACTGCCACACTGGCCCAGCAATCCCAGCACAAGCATCTCGCAGGGAAATGTCTGAGCTAGAACCCCCTGAGGCTCTGTGCAGAGCCTCCAGGGGCTGTTCTGGTGCCTCCTGGGCTGCTCTGGGCACTACACTGAGGTATCTCCCAGTTTTCTGCTGCTCTGTGCCCTCCTCTGTATTTTTTACAGGCTCACAGATGTCAGGGGTTGGAAAGGACCCAAAGAGCTCATCCAGTCCAAGCCCCCTGACACAGCAGGACCACACTATCTAGCTCAGGGCACACAGGAACACATCCAGACAGGCCTGGAAAGGCTCCACACAAGGAGACTCCACAGCCTCTCTGGGCAGCCTGTGCCAGGGCTCTGGGACCCTTCCAGGCAAGAAGTTCCCCCTTGTGCTGAGCTGGAACCTCCTGTGCTGCAGCTTCCATCCACTGCTGCTTGTCCTGTCCCAGGGAGCAGTGAGCAGAGCCTGTCCCCGCCTCCTGACCCCCAGCCCTCAGAGATTTATAGACATTGATTCAATCCCCTCTCAGCCTGCTCTTCTCCAGACTAAGCAGCCCCAGGGCCCTCAGCCTCTCCTCACCAGGCAGTGCTCAGTCCCCTCATCATCCTCATAGCCCTTTGCTGGACTCTCTCCAGCAGATCCCTGTCCCTCTGCAATTGGGGACCCCAAAACTGAAGGCAGGACTCAAGAAGAGGTCTCCCCAGGTCAGAGTAGAGGTGGAAGAGACCCTCCCTTGATCTGTTGGATGCACTCTTCTGAATGCCCCCCAGGATGCCATTGGCCTCTTGGCCCCCAGGGCACACTGCTGTGCCATGGATGCTCTCCCCCAGCACCCCCAGCTCCCTCTCCTTGGGGCTGCTCTCCAGCAATCATCTCCCAGCCTGTGCTGCTGGAGTCTGTTACTGCTCCCCAAGTGTAGGACTCTGCACGTGTCCTTGTTGCACCTCATTTGGTTCCTCTGTGCCCAGCTCTGTCTGTCCAAGTCTCTCCAGATGCCAGCACAGCCTGCAGCTGGATCATCCAAGCCTCCCAGCTTGGTGTCATCAGCCAACCTGCTGAGCAGCCTCTGTCTGTCTGTGCCCTCATCAGTGGCATCGATGAAGATGCTGAGCAGCACCAGAGCCAGCACTGATCCCTGGGGACTCCACTGGTTACAGCTCTCCAGCTGGACTTCCCCCTCAAACAAAAGCAAAGATGAGTTCAGAAGCCCTGCACCATGCCTGAAACCTTCACGCTGGTGATGAAGTGGGACAGAGAAGTTAGTGAGTCACTGAGACTCTACAGGGAGAGAGATCATAAGTGTGGGAGATGCTGTGCTTTGCACACTCAACTCTGCAGGTTCCTGTACCCAGAGATCTGAGTCTTGCAGAACAAAAGAGGAGCTCAGAGAGGTTGTGGAATCTTCTCTGGAGACTTTCCAAACCCCCCCAGACGTGTGGCTATGCAACCTGCTCTGGGTTGGACCAGATGAGCTGTCAAGGTCCTCTCCAAGCCCTGACATTGTGTGATTCAGTGCTCCCCGTGAGGAGATCCTCCAGCAGCTATTAAGTGGCCAGGAGCAGGAGCTGCTCGGTCAGTTGCTAGCACAAGGTCCCATGCTCTAGCCCAGGTGGATGCTTTCTAAATAGGGAGCTGCTCTGTCACCTTCCAAAGGCCTCTGCAGGATGGTTCCCATTCTGTTCCACTACACTTCAGGAGAGTTGTAAATAGAACAAAAGGACAAGACCCAAACAGCAGACACAGCTACAGGAATGCTCAGGAAAATCATCACAGAATCATAGAACCAAGCAGGTTGGCAGAGAGCTCCAAGCTCAGCCAGCCCAACCTAGCACCCAGCCCTGCCCAACCAACCAGACCATGGCACTAAGTGCCCCAGCCAGGCTTGGCTGCAACACCTCCAGCCACACAGACTCCACCACCTCCCTGGGCAGCCCATTCCAATGCAAATCACTCTCTCTGACAACAACTTCCTCCTAACATCCAGCCTAGACCTGCCCTGGCACAGTTTCAGGCTGTGTCCCCTTCTGGTGCTGTCCCTGGGTGCCTGGCAGCAGAGCCCAACCCCACCTGGCTACAGCCTCCCTGCAGGCAGCTGCAGACAGCAATGAGCTCTGCCCTGAGCCTCCTCTGCTGCAGGCTGCACCCCCCCAGCTCCCTCAGCCTCTCCTCACAGGGCTCTGCTCCAGGCCCCTCCCCAGCCTTGCTGCCCTTCTCCAAACACCTTCCAGCACCTCAACATCTCTCTGCAATGGAGGAGCCCAGAACTGGACACAGCACTGCAGGGGTGGCCTGAGCAGTGCTGAGCACAGGGGCACAAGAACCTCCCCTCCTGCTTTCACCGTATATTACTTTTAAAAGGGGAGAATAAACCCCAGAAGTGCAACCCTCTTGGGAACCTAAACCCCTTTGGTATCTGACAGTAGAAGAAGGTGAACCTATCCTGCTGTCTAGAATTTCTGCTACCTGGAGAGTGTAGCTACTCTGGGGCTGTGCAAGTAGCTGTTGCTGTACCTGATGAAAGAGCTGAGTTTCCCAGCTACATCAAGATCACAGCTGCTCTCCCTTCTTTCTTGGCTGTATTTCAAGGGAAAAGAAGGGAAATGAAAAGAAAGTGGTAAGTCTGGACAAGGAGCTGCAGGCCTGCCTGGGAAAGCCCAGCTGTGGCAGGCAGCAGTGTGGGCCCTGGGCTGACTTTGCCTCTTCCCAGTACACACCAGCTCAGCTGCCTGTTCCTCCTTCTCTGCCCCTGGCCATGCTGCCAGATCTCCTCCTTCATGCTGGTCCTTGCCTCCTCCCTGGAAGTGTTCAAGGCCAGGGTGGATGAGGCCCTGAGCAGCCAAGTCTAGTTGAGAGGGGTTCCTGCACATGGCAGAGGAGTTGGAGCAGATGAGCTCTGAGGTCCCTCCCAGCCTGAGCCATTCTGGGATTCTATGACTGTGCTGCTCCTGCTTTTTACTTAGGCCCATTCTTAGCTAATTCATAGAATCAGAACTGTTGGGGTTGGAAGAGACTTTTCAGATCAAGTCCAACCACTCAGCTGTTGCTCACAGCCCCACCACTACTGCTGAGCCAGTGCCACTAAACCACATCCAGTCTGTGCCAGTGCTGAGAACCCTTGCTGGGAAGAAACTTTCCCCTGTATCCCAACCAAAGGCTTCCTCACATCTACATTCAGCTGTTTCCGTGGGCATGGTGGTGTTGGCTTGATGGTTGGACTGGATGACCTCAGAGGTCTTCTCCAACCTTAACCATTCTACAACTCTATCATTCTATGTTCATGTCCAACCAAACTAACTCGACCTAATCTGGTGCTGCCTTAAACTTGATCCTTTAGGAGATGGAAACCAAACCAGATGTGTGCAAGGTGTTCCTGCCTGAGCAGGGTTGTCCAGAGCCCTTTCAGCATCCTGCTCCACCTGCTGAGCGGCACAGAGCTGTCTGCCCTGCACAGCTGCTCCTGCTTTCCTCTGCCAGAGGTAGCTGCTCTTCAGTGATGCATGAAGCAATTCATCTCTGTGGCTTATAAAGCACTTAGTGTTCCTCTGGGATGAAAGTAAAGCAGGAGTATTTCTGAGGTGGTTAACTTGTCACATCTCCTTATTTTCTGATCACTCACACCAGGGCTACAACTCACTCTGCGCAGCGCAGCCTGCAGCGGCCGGTCTGCTCTGGCCCCCACGGCCTTCTTCATGGGCAGAGCATCACAAACCCACACAGCCACAGAGCCCTTCCAGCTGGAAAAGAGCTCCAGGATCATCCAGTCTGACCACTGACCTAACAGCCCCCTGGCCATCAAACCTGTCCCCAGGTGCCATGGCCACACATTCTGGAACGCCTCCAGGGATGGGCACTCCACCACCTCCCTGGGCAGCCTGTGCCAGTGCCTGACCACTGCTTCAGCAGCTGGAGGCCATTTCTCTTTACAAAGAGGTGCTCCAAGACTCTGACTGTATTTGTGGCCTTCTCTGGACTCACTCTAGCAGTTCCATGTCATTCTTGTGCTGGAGGCCCAGGGCTGAACACAGTACTCCAGGTGGGCTCTCAGGGCAGCAGAGCAGAGGAGCATGATCACCTCCCTCAGCCTGCTGACCACACTTGAGGCCACTTTCTCTCATCCTATTTCTAATTACAGGGGAGAAGAGCCCAATCCCCACCTCACTCCAGACTCCTCTCAGGGAGCTGTAGGACACTGAGGTGTCCCCTCAGCCTCCTCTTCTCTACCCTAACCCACCCCAGTTCCCTCAGCTGCTCCTCCCCAGCCCTGTTCTCTAGACCCTTCCCCATCCTCCTTGCCTTCCTCTGGACCCACTACAACACTTCAGTGTCCTTCTTGGAGTGGGGTGCCCCAAGCTGATCCCAGAACAAAGCTGGGACAAGAGCCTCTCGTTTCATGCTGTAGTGTGAGTTAGCTGTGGCTGACTTTGGTTTGCTTCAGCACCTTCTGTGGCTTACAAGGGGTCAGGAGAGCGTGGAGAGGTGACACTGGCATCGGTGCCCTCTGCACAGCTGTAGGGCTGAGGCTGGCAGAGGGCTGGCTGTGGGCAGGGGCTGGAGCACCCCAATGAATAGAATTTTCCAGGCATCATTGTGTGATTTTGCACCATACTGTTCACTTGCAATGATCCAGTAAAGTCAGCCTGAAAAGCAGCTCATTATCCAACAAAAGCAAATGAAAGCAAATTACAAGCAGTTAATTCTTCCATTTGGAAACGTGGCAGATCCAGAAGATAGCTGCTTTTTTCTTCTCCTGCCTGCTAAAACTGCAAGTCACCCTGGCTCAGAGGCAGCTGCAACAGCACCATCTGAAGATGCATGGCTCAGATCTAGCCAACAAACTTGCACTCTGAGCCTCCTAAGGATGTGAAATCATTTGCTCAGGAATCCACACTCCTTAAGATGACTTTCTCTTTTAACTCACAGCCCAGCCTCAGCTGCTGAAGATGATGCTCTCTGGGAGGGTTGGAGCTGCTCTGCTCTGGGGAGAGACTGAGAGAGTTGGGGCTGCTCAGTCATAGAACCATAGAATCAGGCAGGTTGGCAGAGAGCTCCAAGCTCACCCAGCACAACCTAGCACCCAGCCCTGGCCAACCAACCAGACCATGGCACTAAGTGCCCCAGCCAGGCTTGGCTGCAACACCTCCAGCCACAGCCACTCCACCACCTCCCTGGGCAGCCCATTCCAATGCCAATCACTCTCTCTGACAGGAACTTCCTAACAACATCCAGCCTAGACCTGCCCTGGCACAGCTTGAGGCTGTGTCCCCTTCTTCTGTCCCTGGCTGGCTGGCAGCAGAGCCCAACCCCACCTGGCTACAGCCTCCCTGCAGGCAGCTGCAGGCAGCAATGAGCTCTGCCCTGAGCCTCCTCTGCTGCAGGCTGCACACCCCCAGCTCCCTCAGCCTCTCCTCACAGGGCTGTGCTCCAGGCCCCTCCCCAGCCTTGCTGCCCTGCTCCAAACACCTTCCAGCACCTCAACATCTCTCTGCAGTGGAGGAGCCCAGAACTGGACACAGCACTCCAGAGGTGGCCTGAGCAGTGCTGAGCACAGGGGCAGAAGAACCTCCCTTGTCCTGCTGCCCACACTGCTCCTGAGCCAGCCCAGGATGCCATTGGCTCTGCTGCCCACCTGGGCACTGCTGCCTTCTCTGAAGCTCCTCTCTCCCAGCACCCCCAGCTCCCTCCCTGCCTGGCTGCTCTCAGCCACTCTGGCCCCAGCCTGTAGTGCTGCTTGGGGTTGTTGTGGCCAAAGTGTAGAACCCTGTCTGGATAAGAGAAGGCTCTGAGGAGATCTCATTGTGGCCTTCCAGTGTCTGAAGTGGGCTACAAGAAAGCTTTGGAGAGACATTTTAGGGTGTCAGGTAGTGATAGGACTGGGGGGAATGGAACCCAGCTAGAGGAGGGAGATTGAGATTAGATGTTAGGAAGAAGTTCTTCAGCATGAGGCTGGCACAGGTTGCTCAGGGAGGTGGTGGAAGCCTCATCCTTGGCAGATTTTAAGGCCAGGCTGGATGTGGCTCTGGGCAACCTGACCTAGTGTGAGGTGTCCCTGCCCATGGCAGGGGGGTTGGAACTGGCTGATCCTTGAGGTCCCTTCCAGCCCTGCCAGTTCTGTGATCCTTAAAGCAGGATCAGCACATGTAGAAGGGAAAAAAAAAAGTTAGTGACAGAGATTTAGCTTCAACTCAGCATTTTCAGGCTCAAACAAGCTCCTTAATGTTACTTTTATGTAGTTTTTGGTGGTATAATTCTTCTTCATTCTGCCCATTGCAGTCCTTTGATACTTTATGAATTACTTATCTCACATTAATAAGGCTTAACATGGAGCATTAACCTCCTATACATTCCTAATTAGCTTTTAATGAATTTTAGCTTCCTTGTTAGAAAAAAGAGAGCCAGCTAGCTAACCACCACAAATTTAATCTCCATTACTGGAGCAGAAGACAACCACCCCTGGGGATGCATGTCCTTGAGATCTTCACGTTAAACAAGCAGCTTTAGAAGAGTCAAGGAAACTTCAGCTGCCTGCCTGGGCTCAGCTGGCAGGGTGTAATGAGGCCTGGGCTGTCTCTAACTGGTGGCACAATCACCTCTGCAAGCTTCAAGAGGTTTCTGCAGCATCACAGAATCTGAGAGTGGTTTAGCTTGGAACAGGCTTTCAAGATCATCGAGTTCAAGCATTAACCCTCCTCTGCCCAGTCCACCACCAAGCCACATTCCCAAGCAACACATCTGGGAGACTTAGGAGCAGCCTGCCAGTGTCTGAGGGGAGCTACAGGCAGGCTGCAGAGGGACTGTTTGCCCTGGGCTGCAGGGACAGGATGAGGGGATACAGTTCCAAACTAGAGCAGAGCAGATTGAGATTGGCTGTGAGGAACAAGTTCTGTACCATGAGGATGCTGGAACACTGCAGCAGGTTGCCCAGGGAGGTGGCTGGGCCCCCATTCCTGGAGATATTCAAGGTGAGGCTGGACAGGGCTGTGGGCAACCTGCCCTAGTGGAGGATGTCCCTGCTGAGTGCAGGTGGTTGGATTGGATGACTTTGGAGGTCCCTTCCAAGCCAGAACAGTCTGTGGTTCTGTGATTCTGTCCTCTAAAGAGCATCCACACAGGGATGGGCACTCCACCACCTCCCTGGGCAGCCTGTGCCAATCCCTGACCACTCTTGCACCAAAGAACTTGTTCCTGATCTCCATCCTAACTCTCCCCTGGCACAGTTTCAGGCCCTTTTGCTCTGACACCAAAGAGAATCTACTGTAGCTGTTACTGGGACAAAGGTCTGGCCCAGTAGTCTCTGGAGCACCACTGAATGTCCCTCACTAATCTCCTCTCACAAGCAGCAGTAATAAATAGAGGCTAACCAAGCATTCCTTCCTTACACTGCAGATTGCATGTGGAGACCTAGCACTACCCAAATCCTTGGAATGCTGCTGGCAGCCTCACCACTGAGCCTGAGGCACGAAGCACAGACACCCAGGCCAGAGGTGCTTCAGCTGGGCTCACAATCCCATTAACTCCCTTCATCAAGGGGTCAGCAAGCAACCACTGGCAGGGTGCAAGCCATCAATCCTCTCCATCAGAGGCTGGCACCAGCCTGTGACCCATCCCAGAGTGCCCTCAGCCAGCTCCAAACTCCAGCAACCATGGGGTGAGAACACCCCATGACTGCCCTCTTCACAGCACCAAACAGCAGCAGCAACCAGAAAGTTCTCATCTTCCCTAAATGCAGCATCAGGTGAGCAGGGGGTGACAAGCCAGAGCCACAGGCAGCTGCTAGGAGATGGAGTTCTCCATCCACTTTGCTGCCTTCATCCACCCCTCCCTCTCCCAGATGGCCACACCAGCCAGATTCAACTGCTCCCCACTCTGAGTGGGATGCCCCTGCTCACTGGAGGGAGTTTGGACAAGATGACCTTTGAGGGTCCTTTCCAAGCCACTATGATTCTATGCATCAAGGAGCCACCAGGCAAGAGAGGAGTGGCCTCTGGGATGGGAAGCACTGAAGCTCCTTGGCACTCCTTGAAGCCATTGACAGCAGTTAAGCAGACACTGGCAGTCAGGTTCAAGCCTCTGAGATGCTTTATCTGTACTTTAAATTATTATCAGATGGGCACCTCCCCAAATGGCACAGGCTGAGAGAGCTGAGCTTGGTCAGGCTGAAGAAGAGAAGGCCCTGGGGAGACCTTAGAGCAGCTCTCCAGCACCTGAAAGGGACCTACAGGAAAGCTGGAATGGGGATGGGACTTGTAACAAGGGCTTGTGGTGATAGGATATGGGGGAATGGCTTGAAGCTGGAGGAGGGGAGGTTGAGACTGGAGATGAGGAAGAAATTCTTTGCAGTGAGGGTGGTGAGACACTGGCACAGGTTGAGGGTGGTGAGACACTGGCACAGGTTGCCCAGGGAGGTTGTGGAGCACAGAAGCACCCAATGTGATCAAAGATCACATTGGGTGCTTCTGTGCTCCACAACCTCCCTGTAGGTGTTCAAGGCCAGGCTGGATGAGTCCTTGAGCAGCCTGGGCTGGTGTGAGGTGTCCCTGCCCATGGGAGAGGGGTTGGAACTGGATGACCTTTAAGGTCCCTTCCAAGCCAACCCATTCCATGAATCCATGACTCTCCTGAACACATCTCTCTTGTCTTGTGTGAAGTGATCACCTGCAGTACTGGTGAGGAGTCAGAGGAGAGGAATTCCCTACACGACTCACTGCTGTAGCTCATCTTTGGGAGGCAGTGGGCTCCACTTGGTGAGCTCCTTTCAGCTCAGCCTACAAAGCTTTCTGCTCTTTGAAACCAGATGTTTACATCCATCACTCACAAAGCACTGCCATTACCCCACAGCTCGCACTGCCTTCTGCTCAGCTGCAGGACACATGCTGGCTTTGCAGCATTACAGGCAATCAGAGCCTGAGCTCTGATCTGTCCCCATGTTTATGGGCTGTGTCAGATCCTCAGTGAAAAGCTCCTTCCACATCAAGTTGACCTGTTGAGTCAATCTGTCAGGAGGCTTCTTCAAAGGAAGGGAGAAGAAAGAGCAGCTCAAAGCGAGAGATTTCTGTGTCATGAGCTCTCATTAGCTCAGCTTTTCCTAGCCAGGCTACAGCCAGTGCTGTGGTGGAGACCACTGCAGCTTCAGAGCCTTCCTTAATTGCTGCATTTCAGGGTAATTTAGAGGTGGTGTGGATGGAATTGCCACCAAGGCAGCTCCTTGAAAAGGACTTCCTCAGCTCTGACACCAAGCTAGAAGCAGCTGTGGAGCTGTTGGAGGGTAGCAGAGCCCTGCAGAGGGACCTGGCCATGCTGCATGGGTGGGCAGAGGCCAAGGGGATGAGACTGAACAAGGCCAAGGGCAGGGATCTGCACTTTGGCCACAGCAACCCCAAGCAGCACTACAGGCTGGGGCCAGAGTGGCTGAGAGCAGCCAGGCAGAGAGGGAGCTGGGGGTGCTGGGAGAGAGGAGCTTCAGAGAAGGCAGCAGTGCCCAGGTGGGCAGCAGAGCCAATGGCATCCTGGGCTGGCTCAGGAGCAGTGTGGGCAGCAGGACAAGGGAGGTTCTTGTGCCCCTGTGCTCAGCACTGCTCAGGCCACACCTGCAGTGCTGTGTCCAGTTGTGGGCTCCTCCATTGCAGAGAGATGCTGAGGTGCTGGAAGGTGTTTGGAGAAGGGCAGCAAGGCTGGGGAGGGGCCTGGAGCACAGCCCTGTGAGGAGAGGCTGAGGGAGCTGGGGGTGTGCAGCCTGCAGCAGAGGAGGCTCAGGGCAGAGCTCATTGCTGCCTGCAGCTGCCTGCAGGGAGGCTGTAGCCAGGTGGGGTTGGGCTCTGCTGCCAGGCAGCCAGGGACAGAAGAAGGGGACACAGCCTCAAGCTGTGCCAGGGCAGGTCTGGGCTGGATGTTAGGAGGAAGTTGTTGTCAGAGAGAGTGATTGGCATTGGAATGGGCTGCCCAGGGAGGTGGTGGAGTCTGTGTGGCTGGAGGTGTTGAAGCCAAGTCTGGCTGGGGCACTTAGTGCCATGGTCTGGTTGATGGGACAGGGCTGGGTGCTAGGTTGTGCTGGATGAGGTTGGAGCTCTCTGCCAACCTGCTTGATCCTGTGAGTGTATAATTCTCTGAATCTCAAGGAACCTGAATTCCTTCTGACTTTTGCACCAAACTCTACACTCAGTTTCTCTGGCAAGAGGGCAGATAGAAAACAACAAAACAAGGATGTTGGGTTTTTCAGAGAGTCACAGAATTGTTAAGGTTGGAAAAGACCTTCAGCAAATTCTTGGCTCCAGTCATCTTGTCCAACTCACCCTGCAGGCAGCAGGGACACCTCCAACCAGAGCAGGCTGCCCAGGGGCTGCAGCAAGGCTGAGCCTGAATGCCTCCGGAGATGGGGCCTCAGCAACACTCCTGGGCAGCCTGTTCCAGTTTCTCCCCACCCTCACTGTGCACAAATTCCTCCTGATGTCCAACCTAAATCTCTCCTGCTCCAGTTCCAAGCCATTTTCCTCACCCTATCCCCACAGGCCCTTCTGAACAGTCCCTCCCCAGCCTGCTTGGAGGTTCCCTTTAGATAGCTCTAAGGTCTCCCTGTAGCCTTCTCTTCTCCAGGCTGAACAGCCCCAACTCTCTCTGCCTGTCCCATAGCAGAGGTGCTGCAGCCCTCTGATCATCTTTGTGGCCCTTCTCATGACTCACTCCAGGAGGTCCATGTCCTTCTTGAGTTGGGGACCCCAGAACTGGACACAGCCCTGCAGGTGAGGTCTCTTCCAACTGAAACAGTTCCCTCACTCTCCTTACAGAGAAAGGGAAAATCCAACTGAACATCGACCCAGGGAAAGAAGTGATGTCGTGTAAATGGTTACAGATTGCAAACATCTAGAGGTCAATAAATTCTCCTCCAGGAGGAATTTTCATCTGCCAGGTACCCCAGTGCTGTTGGTAGGCAAGATTGTAATGCAGTGTGACCAGAGCAAATGGGATTCAGTGCTAAAGAGGCAGGCAAGCAGCAGGTCCAAGCTGTCTGCATCTCATTTCAGATTTAATTATTGCAATAACATCTCATTTGCTGCAAGGTATTCTAATTATCTCCTCCTTGAAATGGAGTGCTCTTAGAGTAGGAATGCACTCACTGAGGCAATGGCTCGAAAATGTCCACAGCTCTGGGCCTGAAAGGAGGACAAACCATGGCAAGAACTGGGCCTTGCTGCCAGTGAAATGCACCTTCCTGCCACACTCCAGTGATTTATCTTCACTTTTACCAACTGCAGTGGATTTCAGCTCAAAATTGGGAATAAGAGCAAGAATTAATGAAGAGTTCTGCTGCTGCATTGGCCTCTATCAGGCCACTATTTCAAATGTGAATGTTCCTTTAATGAGAAGACAAAGAAGGGAAATCAGTCACAGCAAACTTTCAGTTCTCTTGCACATTAATAAAGACCACAGAATGGTCTGGGTTAGAAGGGACCTCCAAAGCTCATCCAGGCCAATGGCCTGCACTCAGCATCCTCCATGAGAGCAGGTTGCTTAGAGTCCTGTCCAGCCTCACCTTGAATATCTCCAAGGATGGAGCCTCAACCACCTCCCTGGGCAACCTGTTCCAGTGTTGCAGCAGCCTCCTGGCGCAGAACTTGTTCCTCACATCCAATCCACATCTGCTCTGCTCTCATTTCAAACCACTGCCCTTGCACTGTCCCTGCAGCCCTTTGCAAACAGTCCCTCTGCAGCCTGCTCGTAGCCCCTTCAGGTCCTGGCAAGCTGCTATTAGGTGTGCCTGGAGCCTTCCCTTTTCCGGGCTGACCACCTCTAGCTCCCTCAGCCTGTTCTTGCAGCAGAGGTGCTCCAACCCCACCATCATTTTCTCTGGACCCACTCCATCAGCTCCATGTCCCTCCTGTGTTGAGGGCTCCAGAGCTGGATGCAGCAGTCCAGGTGAGAAATCTTCCTTTTACAGTTTAGCTAAGAGTAAGAAAAATCAGCAGGTCTCCTTCCTTCGTAGGCAGGAAAAGCCCCAAGCACTCCTTCAACAGTTCTGTGTACAAGCATTAACATTTTATTTCCTGACTCCAAACTATTGAATTCCATCAGCATCTATTATTTAAAAAGAATACTTTCCAAGTGATTCAGCATTGATTGGGAATGATAAAGTGTTCTCTGGAAACTGGAAAAGAAATGATTGCTGTTCTGCTTTGCCATTTGAAAATTCCCCCCAAAGCCCAGGGAGCTGCTCCTGCATAACTATCTCCCAGCCCTGCAAACATTCCCATCCATAAGCCAGGCTGAGATGTTCCCCAAGAAAGGATATTAATTGTTCCTGATGTCACTGACAATATTTTGTCATTATTAAGTGAGCTATTACAAGCACCTCAGCCTACAGCAGTTATTTCCCCAAGGATTACTTGGAGACATTGGAAGTGATTGGTACCATTTGCTAAGCTCTTTCTGCTGCCTCCACCATTTGGGATTTCTCAAGCTGACAATTTCTGTGTGGCCATTAGAGACTGTCAAGGGTGGAAATGTTTAAAGCTTTGGGTTATTTTTTATTATTTAATTTTTTTCCCCTCCCCACGCTTTAATCAGCTCTAAGATCACAGCTTCCACACACACAGAATAGAAAATGACTCAGAACTACAGCAAAAGCTCTTGGATGCTTCAGCATGGAACCACAGAATGGGCTGGGTTGGAAGGGACCTCCAAGGCTCATCCATTCCAACCTGCACTCAGCAGGGACGTCCTCCACTAGAGCAGGTTGCTCACAGCCCTGTCCAGCCTCACCTTGAATATCTCCAGAGATGGAGCCTCAACCACCTCCCTGGGCAACCTGTTGCAGTGTTGCAGCAGCCTCCTGGTGCAGAACTTGTTCCTCACATCCAATCTCAATCTGCTCTGCTCTCATTCCAAACCACTGCCTCTCATCCTGTCCCTGCAGGCCTTTGCAAACAGTCCCTCTGCAGCCTGCTTGTAGCCCCCTTCAGGTCCTGGCAGGCTGCTGTTAGGTCTGGCTGGAGCCTTCTCTTCTCCAGGCTGAACACCCCCAGCTCCCTCAGCCTGTCCCCATCTTGTCACCCTCATGGCCTCCTCTGGTCGCACTCCCACACTTTCACATTCACTTGGGAGTGAACTTCAGCTCTCTTCTGTCTAACTCCATCAAACATCTCTGCCTGCTAATGTTTTACTGCTTCCCAAACGTGCAGATGGCAATGTGGAGGAACTCTGCTGCAGCAGGACAGCAGAGGGGCCAGCAGCTTTGCAGAGGGGGACCTGGGAGCTCACCACGAGCCAGTGATGTGCTTTACCAGATCTCTTCCAAATCTCTGCACATTTGCCCTCTTCCTGACTTGCCCTTCTCCATCCTGACTACCACAAGACTCACTTCTAAGAGAGACCTTTTCACGTCCTCCTGCTAACCCTCTCCAATCTCTCCCCAGCAGCTGCAGCACTCAGTGGGACAGGTGTGCTGTGGCAGGGACTCCTGGCTAAGATGGCCTAGAGTCACAGCTCCTGTGCTCAGAACATCTAATACTCCTTGTGCATCCTCTGCTCTCCAGCACCTCTGCCTGCTGTGCCCATCAGCCCTGGTGCTCAACAGCTGGTTTGACTTGGACTTATCTTTTAATGCTGAGAAATGGATAGAACCAGGATGAAGCACAGGAGCTCTTTTAGCAACTGAAGTGCTGCCCAGAAGTGCTAAGCTTGTGGAACAGCTGTCACAGAGGCACAGGGCACTGCCTCAGCCAACCCTGCCAGCACTCAGATGCAGGGAATTAGAGAATCATGGAAACACAGAGTCATGGAATCATAGAACTGTAGGATCATGGAAGCACAGAACTGTGGAATCAAAGAACCACAAAGTCATGGAACCATAGCATCATAGAATCATGGAATCAGAGACTCATGGAGCATAGCATCACAAAATCATAGAAGCACAGAATCATGGAATGATAGCATCACAGAATCATGGAATGATGGAACTGTGGAATCAGACTCCTGGAACCACAGAATCATAGGAGCACAGCATCACAAAATCATAGAAGCAGAGAGTTGTGGAATTATGGTATCATACAATCACAGAATCATGGAACCAGAGTTATGGAATCACAGAATCAGAACCAGAGAATTGTGGAAGCAGAGAATCATGGAAACACAGAACTATGGACTCACAGGACCATAGAATCATGGAGTCACAGAACTCTTAAGCTTGGAAGAGACCTTTGAGGTCACCAAGTCCAACCACTCCCTCAGAGCTCACAAAGCCACCAGGGCTGCC
Source organism: Pogoniulus pusillus (assembly GCF_015220805.1). Lineage (NCBI taxonomy): Eukaryota > Metazoa > Chordata > Aves > Piciformes > Lybiidae > Pogoniulus > Pogoniulus pusillus. The sequence goes on along the minus strand of NC_087288.1, from coordinate 1,194,695 downwards.
AAGCTACTAACACTAACCCAGGTCCCTCAGCACCAGGTCTGGAGGCAGCAATGTGCCAGCTCACTTCTTTGGAGGCCTTGCTGACAGCTATCAGTAATGAACATCTGTTGTCTGAGGTTCAGTTTTACAATCACACCGTTATAGAAGTGTTTTAGGCTGGACCATTGAGTTTGAACACCAAGCTAATGCTGCCAAGTTCAGCACTAACCCACAGCCCTCAGCACCACATTTACACAGCTTTTAAATCCTTCCAGGGATGGTGACTCAACCACCCTCCAGGGCAGCCTTTCAGGGAAGAAAACTTTCCATATAACCATCTGGGTACTCCTTTAGCTTTCCTGCCATTGCAGATTCATAGATTCATGGAATGGTTTGAGTTGGAAGGGACCTTGGAGATCATTTACTTCCTTACTGTAAAGAATTTCTTCCTAGATTGAGACTGGAGACCAGCAAGAAACTCTTCATAGTGAGGGTGGTGAGACACTGGCACAGGTTACCCAGGGAGGTGTTCAGGAGCAGGCTGGATGATTCTTTGAGTGACCTGTTCTAGATCCCATTCTGTGCTTCTATGCTCCACAACCTCCCTGGAGGTGTCCAGGACCAGGTTGGATGAGGCCTTGAGCAACCTGTTCTAGTGGGAGGTGTCCCTGCCTATGGCAGGGGGTGGGAACTGGATGAGCTTTGAGGTCCCTTCCAACTCAACCCATTCTGTGATGATTCCATGAAACAGACTACCAAACCTTAGAGTGTGGGGCAGAAGAGTTCTCTGACCTCACTTCTTTGTCCTTCCCTCTGCAACAGCATTGCCACCCTCCTGTCCTCTGCCCCAGGGGTGGTAATGCAGAAGGATGTTAGTCAGGTTTTCAGTCCACCGAGCCTCTCCTGCATGGCTTCTGGGGACTCTCCTAAACATAGCAGCATTTCTCTTCTCCTCTGTGCTTGTGCAGAGCCATCTGGAGTGCTGCAAGAGCACTGCAAAGCTGCCGGTGTGCTGCTGAACATTTCCTCCAGCTCCATGTGCAAAAGCCAAATGTCAGCTGCCAGATTTTTGACTCCACAGGATATAAATATTCCCTCTCTGGAAAGGTCACCCAAGATTATCATCAATATGACAAGAGTGGCCACTGCAGTGCTTTTGCTTGGCTGTAGCTCTGTAATTTGCTGTGCAGTTGTTTTACAGCCACCAAAATGGTTGGCCAATAGGCAGCACTGTTACCTTCTGAGGTCCTTCACAGACTTCAGACCACTCTTTTGCCATGAAAAAGCCACTGCCTTTAAACATGGCTTCTTATTCCTGCTTCTCTGCAGCTGAGCTCTGCTTTACAGATGAAGTTCAGTTCTCCCCCATCTCTGGCTGCCAGGATTCACCTCCCATTGGTGGCTGCTGGAATTTGTTATTATTTACTGCTGGGCTGTTACTCACTCTAAGAATCACAGAATCATAGAATCAGCCAGGTTGGAAGAGAGCTCCAAGCTCAGCCAGCACAACCTAGCACCCAGCCCTGGCCAAGCAACCAGACCATGGCACTAAGTGCCTCAGCCAGGCTTTTCTTGAACACCTCCAGGGACAGTGCCTCCACCACCTCCCTGGGCAGCCCATTCCAATGCCAATCACTCTCTCTGCCAACAACTTCCTCCTAACATCCAGCCTAGACCTCCCCTGGCACAGCTTGAGACTGTCCTCTTGTTCTGTTGCTGGTTGTCTGGCAGAAGATTTTGTACCTTTTCTCTTCCCTTTTTTTCCCTTTAAATTGTATTTACAAGGCCTTGAGCAACCAGCTCTAGCTGAGAGGTGTTCCTGCCCATGGAGAGGAGGTTCAGTCTGGAGAAGAGCAGGCTGAGAGGGGATTGAATCAATGTCTATAAATCTCTGAGGGCTGGGGGTCAGGAGGTGGGGACAGGCTCTGCTCACTGCTCCCTGGGATAGGACAAGCAGCAATGGATGGAAGCTGCAGCACAGCAGGTTCCAGCTCAGCACAAGGGGAACTTCTTGTCTGGAAGGGTCCCAGAGCCCTGGCACAGGCTGCCCAGAGAGGTTGTGGAGTCTCCTTGTCTGGAGCCTTTCCAGGGCTGTCTGGATGTGTTGCTGTGTGCCCTGAGCTAGATTGTGTGGCCCTGCTCTGGCAGGGGCTTGGACTGGATGATCTCTTTGGGTCCCTCCCAACCCCTGGCATCCTGTAATCTGTGAGCCTGTGCTCTCTAAGGTATCTTCCAATCTAAGCCATTCTATGATTCTACGAGGTTCTGATTTTACAACATGCCTGGTTCTAACCAGGTATGACCTCACCTGGAGAACTGTGCTCAGCTCTGAGGCCCCCAACACAAGAACGAGATGGACCTGCTGGAATGGGTTCAGAGGAGGCCAAAAAGATGACAGAAGGGCTGGACTACCTCTGCTTAGAAGAGAGGCTGAAAGATTTGGGCCTGTTCAGCCTGGAGAAGGCTCCAGGGAGATATCTGAGGTGTATTTCAATATCTGAAGGGGACCTACAGGAAGGCTGGGGAAGGACTTTTGAGAAGGGCTTGTAGTGACAGCATGAGAGGGAATGGGTTGAGGCTCGAGGAGGGCAGATTGAGACTGGAGATTAGGAAGAAGTTCTTCACAGTGAGGGTGGTGAGACACTGGCACAGGTTGCCCAGAGAGGCTGTGGAGCACAGAATCACCCAACATGATCCCATTGGGCGATTCTGTGCTCCACAACCTCCCTGGAGGTGTTCAAGGCCAGGCTGGATGAGGTCTTGAGCAACCTGGGCTAGTGGGAAGTGTCCCTGCCTATGGCAGGGGGGTTAGAAGTGGCTGAGCTTTAAGGTTCCTCCCAACTCAAACCATCCTATGACCCTATGAACCCACCCCAGCCAACACAACTTTTCCAAGCACGGACTGCTTACTGTCACTGGAGATGCTGGGAGGGAAGCTAACACTTTGCTACCCTTCCCTAGCCACCTTACCATGCTTTTAGCTCTTCCCTTCCTACATATTTATTTGTTACAGCTCATTTCATTAGGTTTCCCTTTCAGACCAGATGGTCTCTTGAGTGGTGTTCCCTACACCAGTTGCCTTTAAATGCCCCCATGCTGTGACAGGGACTGCTCACAACACACAGATCTCTTCCTTCCTCCTTGCCTGGATTCCCCTAAGGATCTGTACAAGCACCTCGAGTTCTCAGCTCCCAGCCCTGAAGCAAAGGCCAGCTTTAGAGAAGCAGACACTTCCCTCCCTTAGACTCATCTTGTTTGCACAGCAGTAGCCATGACCTCAGGCTCCTGTGTCCACTGCATCTCTGCTCTGGCTCCTGTCTCTGCCCAAAGGCTCAGACATCTCACGCCTCCAGCCACGGCAGGGCTGCAGTGCTGCAGGGAGCAGAGCCGTAAGGAGCTGAGCTCTTGTGTGCCTGCAGCATGCTCAGGCTCTGCCGCTGCCAGCTACAGTAAACCCAGCCTCAGTGCTGCCCACAGCCTCTGCTCAGACATGACCCTTACGAAAACTGGTCCTTGTGACCTCCTGCCATAACCTGCAGCAGCTACAACTCACTCCTTAAAGTTAAAAGGGGGGGAAGGGGAGGAAGAGAAGAAAGGAAGGGAAAGGGAAAGGGAAAGGGAAAAAAAGAGGAAAGAGAGAAGGAGAATGAGGAGCAGGAAAAAGAGAAGGAAATAATAAGAAGAAGAGAAAATGAAAATAAAAAAGAAGAAAAAGGAAAATAGAAAAGAAAAAAAAGAAAAAAAAAGAAAGAAAATTAAAAGAAAACGAAGAGGAAGAAAAAGAAAAATTAAAAGAGAAAGAAAAAGAGAAAAAAAAGAAAAAAGAAAGAAAGAAAAAGAAAACAAAGAAGAAAAAGAATAAGAAAAATGAAAAGAGAAAGAAAAAGAAAAAAAGAATGAGGAAAGAAAAAAATGAAAAAGAGAAGGAAAGAAGAAGAAAATGAAGAAGAAAAAGGATAAGAAAAATGAAAAGAGAAAGAAAAAGAGAAAAGAAAAAAAGGAAAAAGAGAAAGAGAAGAAAACAAAGAAGAAAAAGAATAAGAAAAATGAAAAGAGAAAGAAAAAGAGAAAAGAAAAAAAGGAAAAAAGAGAAAGAAAAAGAATAAGAAAAAGAAAAAAAAGAAAAATGAAGAAAAATAAGTATAAGAAAAAGAAAAAAAAAAGGAAAATAAAAAGGAGAAATAAAAAGGAAAAGGAAACAGAAAAAGGCAAAAGGAAGTCAAGTTTCATGGGGAAGTGTGGCTCGGAAGCAGGAGAAACTGGTGACAGAAACCCCTGTAAGGGTTCCAGTAGTGCCGGAGCGAAGGTGAAGGCTAAAGGCGCAGAGCTGCTCGGGTCTGCGAAGCAGCCCAGCAGGATGCCCACGCAAGCTGCTCTGCTGTGCTGCACAGCGCCACAGAGGCAGCGCTGGGCTGCTGCTGAGATGGTGCAGGGCCTGGGAGCCCAGGGCCTCTTAACTGGAGCTCTGCACCATGCTGGCTCCTTGCTCGCCTTGCCCTTGGCACACCGGGGGCAGAGAGCTCACACCCTGCCCTGCCTTGGCTGGCTCACATCGCGCTGCACAGTGCCAAGGGTCTGAGAGTCCACCTGGTTAACCCTTCCAGCACCACTCCGCAGGAGCACTGCAAAGCTGAGCATGGCAAACAGCCAGAAAGGCAAGGCAAAGTTTACAGATATCATCACCACCATCATCAGCATTATTACTGTTATTGCTATTATTATTATTGTGTTGGTGATATTTTGTTCTGCTCCTGTTACTACTGTTAGTAGTAACTGTAGTATTAGCAGCAATATTATTGGTGTGAATTGAACTTCTTTGTTTTATTCTTGTCCTTCTTGCTGTAATTAAATTATTATTATTATTAAGTGTTCATTTCTGTTCTTGTCCTCCTCTTTCTTCTTTTTGTTATTATAATCATCACCAAACAGTCACAGAATCACAGATCACCCTAATCATAGACCACAGAACAATGCCAGTTAGCAAACCCCTCTAAGATGATCCAGCCCAACCATCGACCCAATGGCACTGTGCCCATTGAACCAGGTCCCAGAGCACCACATCTACATGGCTCTTGAGTGCCTCCAGAGATGGTGACTCCACCACCTCCCTGAGCAGCCTCCAGGGCTCCAGCACACTCAAAATAAAGATTCTCCTCCTCATATTGAGAAGGAATTTCCTGTGGGTGAGTTTATATCCATTGGCCCCTGTCCTGTCACTGGGCATCACTGAAGAGAGCCTGGCTCCATCCTCCTGCCAGCCCCCTCCAGCTATCTGCAGGCACTGATAAGGTGTCCATAGAAGAGAACTGGTTCCCCACACTCACTCTCCCCTGCCCAGTCAATTTGCTGCTCCCTAGCATAGAAACACGGCCAGAAATGGCAAATGTCCTCAGCTGAAAGCACCCCTGGAGCCCTGACAACAACAATCTCACACCTCAGTAACTGCATGGCCAGTTTGTGGCCCAGGCTGTTATTGTCCCTGGCTACATCAGAGTCCTTTTCTTTCTCCCTAAACGCTTCAAATCAGAGGGCACAAAGGGACCACATCATTTACTTCCCACACCTCGGGCTCCATTTTCCCCTTCTTTTTCTTCCTGAATGGGGAGGAAGATTGTGTTTAGCTTGTGCAGTGTGAGCAGTTTCACCTCACAAAGGCAGCACAATGAAACAGCAAAGAAAACTTCTGCAGGACTCCTTTAGTGCCCTGGACAACATGGGGACATCTGAGACGCAGTGCTAGAGAACTGTGGCACAGATGTGGTGAGGCATGAGTAGAGCATCCTCAGAGCACGTTTGTGCCCAGACAGGGAGTAGTGCTGTTGTCTACAGCTATGGCTGGATTTGGGATGCTAGGTAACATTTAACACAGGATCATGGAATGGCTTGGGTTGGAAGGGATCTTAAAGGTCATCCAGTTACAACTCCCCTGCCACGGGCAGGGACACCTTCCACTAGCCCAGGTTGCCCAAGGCCTCACCCAATTTGGTCTGGAACACTTTCAAGGAAGGAGCACCCACAGCCTCCCTGGGCAGCCTGTTTCAGCGTCTCCCCACCCTCACTACAAAGAATTTCTTCCTAATCTCCAGGCTAAATCTCCTCTATTCCAGCTTCAATCCAATCCCTCTCATCCTGTCACTCCAAGTCCCTGTCCAGATTTCCTGGTGGCCCTCTCAAAGTACTGGCAGCTGCTCTAAGTCTCCCTGGAGCCTCCTCTTCTCCAGGCTGAACAGCCCCAACTCTCTCAGCCTGTCCCAGTTCTCCATCCTTGTGGCCTCCTCTGAACCTGCTCCAACAGTGCCATGTCCTTCTCGTGCTGTGGGTGCCAGTGCTGCAGGTGAGGTGTGAGCAGACTGGAGGGGCAGAATCCCCTCCCTGTGCTGCTGCTCTCTCTGCTCTGGCTGCAGCCAGCACACAGCTGCCTCTGGGCTGCCAGCCACCAGTGCTGGCTCCCAGTGAGTTTATCATCACCCAACATCAAGCACTTTGGATATTTTTGCCCCTCCTATGATATTTTGATTTTGTTGCCCTTCATCCCCACCCATTCTGCCAGCCAGAGCTGTGCCACTGCTGCCTTCCCCAGCGGCCTGAGCAGAAGGGGTGCAGCAGGCTGAGCGTGGGAAGCCTTTCTTTGCTGGAGTTCTCTTCCGGACATCTCCCCCTCGCTGCTCCACTCTGGCTTTTTCTCCTGCTTTTCATGATAAGCCAAATCCTCCTCTCTGTCTAGAAAGGCTGTGGGTGTATTGTGTTGGAGCTGGCAGAAGGAGTGCAGAAGAGAAGGAATCCAACAGGAGTTTGGTTTTGGTGCTGGGTTTTGCTTTTTGTACCTTAGCAGGAAGAAGTTCCACTCAGTTTTGTGAACAAATCAGTGACGGAGCAAGAACATGGCTGGGGTGGGGAGGTGCTGAAGAAAGGATGGTGCACAGAAGTCTGCAAAGCAGGGACAGCTTTACAAGCAGGGCTGGCATTTTAAAAGAGAAAATTGGCTTTGCTTTTAATTTGAAAAGATAAAATTGATGGCCTGGATGCACAGAATGGGCACTTAAACAAAACGAGGCTGTTACATTTATTTTAAGCAGACTGTCAGTGTTACAGGCTACAGGAAGGACATTGAGGAGATGGAGTGGGTCCAGAGAAGGGCTGAGGAAGGGTCTGGAGAACAGGTCTAGAGAGGAGCAGCTGAGGGAGCTGTGGGGGGATTAGTGTGGAGCAGATGAGGCTCTCCACAGCTCCCTGCAAGGAGGCTGCAGTGAGGTGGGGGTTGGGTGCTGCTCCCTGGTATCAGGAGATAGAAGGAGAGGAATTGCCCTGAAATTGTGCTAGGAGAAGGTTAGGTTGGAGATGAGGAAATACTTCTTTGCTGCAAGCATGGTCAGGGACTGGAACAGGCTGCCCAGGGAGGTGGTGGAGTGCCCATCCCTGGAGGTGCTCAAAGAATGAATACATACAGCACTTTGGGACACGTTCTAGTGGTCATGGGGGAGCTCGGTAGAAGGTTGAGCTTGATGATCTTTGAGGCCTTTTCCAACCTTAACGATCCTATGCTTGATTCTTGCAGCTTCCTTATCTGCTACACTTTGTATCAGAAGCAGTCAGAAACCACACCAATTTTTGGTGCAGTCCAAGGAAAGGAGGGTACCTGAGACTCTGGCACACGCTGCCCAGGGAGGCTGTGGCTGCCTCCTTCCTGGAGGTGTTCAGGGCCAGGCTGGATGAGGCCTGGAGCAGCCGAGCCTATGTGAGAGGCATCCCTGCACGGGGTGGGGAGGTTGGGGTAGATGATCTCCAAGGTCTCTTCCAACCTGAGTCCTGTGATTCTCTGCCAGTGTGAACTCTGAAATCTGAGGCAGGGAAGCAGTGCCATGTTGCCAGGCTGCTGGGGCTGCCTTCTTGCCTGGCAAAGGCAGAAGAGCTTGTTTCCAAAACAGTGACAAAGCCTCCCCAAGGCTATGCTCAGACTGTGAAGCTGTGCTGGCGTTTTCCTGCCTCTGTTTACAAGGAGTGAGCACTTCACACGGGGACCTGCCAAGAAGCACTGGCAATTACTTGGGCAAAGCACCGCAAGAACAGCGTAGAATGTTTTCAGAACTCCTCTTGCATCACTTAGGAGAGACTTGCTGCAGGAAGAAGGGTGTGAAGGAGAGTGTGGGCTTCACGCAGGGCTTGGGCAGGCGTTGGAACAGGCTGCTCAGGGAGGCGGTGGAGGTGTTCAAACACGAGTAGATGTGGCACTTCGGGGCAAGGTTTAGTGGGCATGGTGCTGACAGGCCAGTGGTTGGACTTGATGATCTTAGAGGTCTTTTCCAACCAAAACCATGACTCTAAGTAGTGCTTCTATGACAGTCCCAAGGAGGAGCCAGAAGGAGCCTCCTTGTTCTGATGGCCTGAGGTACCAAGCCTAGATGAGTGACCTACAAAGGAAGCTCAGGTTCGCTTTGAGTCCAGCCAGACACAAATGACCTCTCTTGTCTCTCAGGAGAGTTAAGGTTGTGTAACCTTCACCTCCACCCCAGAGCCTGTTTTCTGAACTGGATGCATCTGGCCTCAGCCAGATTTTGGTGTTATTCCTCCTTCACACTCTTTAGTTCCCCACCTTTCCAAAAAGGGAAACAGGGATGATGGCAGGAGAGTGACTTCTGCTTTGTAGGTTTCCGTAACTCTAGGACTTAGCCCCAGATGAAGCCAAAGCAAGCAGAGAGTGCCCCTAAGGCTACCATGCCCCCACTGGAAGGTCAGCTTTGATTAGCTTGTTGGCATCCAGTCCCCAAAGTTTTGTGAAACAACAAACAGCTGAGCTTGGCTGCCTGGCAGCTCTGCTGTGGAAGGCAGCTCGGGTAGGACTCCTGCTGCACGTTGAGCTCTGCAGGGACGTGAAGAAATAAATCCACATATGAACTCCAGGGTAGGTATGAAGCAGGTAGCCTCAGCACTCAGACCTGTGTTGCTTTTTCCCTGCCCTTGCTGAAGTTCTCTTTTTTCTCTTCTTGCCACCTCCTTCCAGTCCAACAGCCCTTTGAGCAAACCCAAATACAGAAGTGGCTGAACACTGCTCACCCCACAAGGCCACAGCTCTTTTAGTGGCTACGTGACCACAAATGAGCACCACAACCCAATTCAAACAGAGCTTAGAGCAAGGGAAATTCAAACCACAGAACAGCAGATTGAGATTGGATGTGAGGAACAAGTGGGGAGTGGAACACTGCAGCAGGCTGCCCAGGGAGGTGGTTGAGTTCCCATCCCTGGAAATATTCAAGGCAAGGCTCAACAAGGCTCTGAGCAACCTGATCTGGTTGAGGACATCCCTGCTGCCTGCAGAGGGGGTTGGACTGGATGACCTTTGAAGGTGCCTTCCAACCCACACCAATCTATGTCTCTGTGATTCCAAATTCCAGACTGCAGCTCCCTTTGCTGCATGCAGTGGCAACACAATGAGGAGAGGGACAACAAAAGCCATTCGAGCAAATTCAAACACATGTTGGGGTTTTATATGTGTGGCAGATGCAGCCTGGTCCTTTCTTTAGGTTTTCTTTCTTCCTTGATGTAATTTTTCCCTTTGACCACATCTCACTTGACATCAAAAAACCAAACAGAAACTAATCATTCCTTCTTGTAGAACGTGCAAATTGGATGTTGGCTCTGAGATAAAGAGGGGGAGACAGCATGTGAATCCTAAACTGACAACTAAAAGCAGAGCTGGGGAAGGAAGTTAACCCAAATAATCTCCTTGCACATCTTCAGGAATCTTTGAAGAGCTCTGTGGATGTTGCAAGTTGCAGCAGGCCTGCAGGCAGCTTTAATTTGCATGAATAGCTCCAGCACAGAAGGGTTGGATGACTACGTGACCTTGGCAGGCTTCTCAGGGTCACTGCAATGCAGTTTCTTCAGCCAGGCTCAGAGGAACATCTTTGCTAGGAGACAGAGCAGTATCTGACCTGCTTCAGGGTAGGAAGACTCTGCAAAGGGAGCTGGCAGGGCTGGCTGGGGCAAGGTCAGCTGTATGAGGCTTAACAAAGCCAAGTGCTGGGTCCTGCACTTGGGTCACAACAACTTCATGAATGCTCCAGGCTCAGGGCAGAGTGGATAGAATACAATAGAAGAGAACTGAATGGAATAGAGTATAATAGAATAGGATAGAATCAAGCAGGTTGGAAGAGAGCTCCAAGCTCAGCCAGCACAACCTAGCACCCAGCCCTGGCCAACCAACCAGACCATGGCACTAAGTGCCCCAGCCAGGCTTGGCTTCAACTCCTCCAGGCACACAGACTCCACCACCTCCCTGGGCAGCCCATTCCAATGCCAATCACTCTCTCTGACAACAACTTCCTAACAACATCCAGCCTAGACCTGCTCTGGCACAGCTTCAGCCTGGGTCCCCTTGTTCTGGTGCTGGGTGCCTGGCAGCAGAGCCCAACCCCACCTGGCTACAGCCTCCCTGCAGGCAGCTGCAGGCAGCAATGAGCTCTGCCCTGAGCCTCCTCTGCTGCAGGCTGCACACCCCCAGCTCCCTCAGCCTCTCCTCACAGGGCTGTGCTCCAGCCAGACAGAAATTGTCCATCAGAGAAAGATGTGCTGGGTGCTGGGTAACAGCAGCTGTGCCTGAGCCAGGTGGACAAGAAGCCCAGCAGCACCATGCCCTGGACTCACAACAGTGTGGCCAGCAGGAGTAGGGAAGTGATTGTCCCTCCTCACCTTTGAGGTGCAACCACACATCGAATACTGGGCTCAGTTTTGAGGCCATCACTACAAGAAGGGTCAGTGCCAGAGAAGGGCAACAAAGCTGCTGCAGGGTCTGGAGAACAGGGCTGGGGAGGAGCACCTGAGGGAGCTGGGAGTGCTTAGGCTGGAGAAGATGAGGCTGAGGGGAGACCTCATTCACTACAACTATCTGAAAGGAGACTGCAGTGAGCTTGGGGCTGGGCTCTTCTCCCTAGTGTCAAGTGACAGGATGAGAGCAAATAGCCTGGAATTGTGCCTGGGGAGGGTTAAGTTGGAGATAACAAAAGAATGCTTTGTCTCAAGAGTGGTCAGGGACTGGCACAGGCTGCCCAGAGAGGTGGTAGAGTCCCCACTTCTGGAGAGGCTCAGGAAATGTGTGGCCATGGCTCTGGGGAGCATGGTCTGATGGCCATGGTGCTGCAGGGCTGCTGGTTGCACTCAGTGACCTTAGAGGGCTTCTCCAATCCAAGCAATTCTCTCACTCTATCTTCTGCCTTAGAATTTCTCTTTTCTTTGGCAAACACAATTCCAGGTGCAGTGAGGCTGCTTATTGCATGGAATAATGGAATCACAGAACCACAGAACCACTGAATCACAGAATCATGGGTTGAAAGAGTCAATGAATCACTGAATCACTGAATTATGGAATCACAGAGTAATGGAATCAGAATCAGGGGATCAGAGAATCATGGAATCAAAGAGTCAATGAATCAGAGAATCATGGAATTATGGAGTCACAGAGAAATGGAATCAGAATCAGGGGATCAGAGAATCATGGAATCAAAGAGTTGTGGAATTACAGAGTCATTGAATCACAGAATCTTAGAAGCATGGAATTACAGAATCACAGAAGGATGGAACCATGAATCACAGAACACAGAATCAGAGTCATGGAATCCTAGACCCATTTTGGTTGAAAAAGACCTCTAAGAACATTGAGTCCAACCTTTCCCTAACTCCACAGGATAGGATAAGGGCAGGAAGCAACAAAGATGGCGAGACAACAGAAGCTAAAATGGCAACCATATGGAGAGCTCTTCCATTGTTCCAACACATCACATCTTCTGCAGAGCCTGGGCACACCAAAAAGGAGCTGAAAAGATGACATGAGGAGAGAAAAAGGCACCATGTGGTACAGAGCTCTGCTCCATTTCCTTGACCCAGAAATGCTATCTCCCAGGCTGATCCACTCAGCCTTGCTTTGTAGATGTGATTGCTGCACCCTGGACTCTGAAAGGGAGACAAGCTCCTTAAAAAGGCTCCATGTGGCACTAAATACTTTGGTTTAACTGCAGTCCCTTGTGCATGGCAAAGCAGACTGTCACAGACGTGTCACTTCTGCACTCTCTTTGTGCTAGCTCCCTCTGAATTCCGAGGCCAGGTCAAGGTCTGTGTCCTGCTATTCATAGCCCTAGGAAATCATTTTGTGTGTGTTAGGGGCCACTCTGCTTGAGTAAGCTCAGACAGCTGAAAAACCACACGGGCAGCCTTGCCACAGAACACAGCAAGAGGAGCTCCATCTGTATTCATGGCTGAAGTAGCTCTGAAAATGGAATACCAACAGCAAACAGTCCCAGAAGGCTTCTTCTCTCCCTTTAAAAATCCCTGCCAAACATGCACCAGCTAAACCCATCAGCAAAGGAGAAGGAGGGGGGCTGGGTCCCATGATGAGACAGGGAAATGGTGTCACACACAGAGGCTAATGCTTCAAACACAGCCCAGAAATAAAAGCACTCAGGAGTCCTCAGCATTTTGTGCAGGGCTCAGCTCCAGATTGAAACACTCAGGGTGTCTCCACCTGGGTAAGGAACTGGCTAGATGGCCACAACCAGGGAGCTGTGATCAGAGTCCAAGTGGAGACTGGTGGCAAGAGGTGTCCCTCAGGGGTTGGTACCAGGGCCAGTGCTGTTTGACATCTTTGTTGGTGGCATGGGTGGTGGGACTGAGGCAACCTCAGCAAGTCTGCTGATGGCACCAAGCTGTGTGGCCCAGGTGACACTGGATGGAAGGGATCCATCCAGAGGGACTTGGACAGGCTGCAGAGGTGTGCCCAGGCCAGCATCATGAAGTTGAACAAGGGCAAGTGCAGGGTCCTGCATCTGGGTTGGGGCAATCTCAAGCACAAATGCAGGCTGGGCAAGAGAGTGGCTCAAGAGCAGCCTAGGGGAAAAGGCCTTGGGGGTGTCAGTTGGTGCCAAAGTGCCCGGCAGCCAGCACTGCTCACTGGCAGCCCAGAGGCAGCTGTGTGCTGGCTGCAGCCAGAGCAGGGAGAGCAGCAGCACAGGGAGGGGATTCTGCCCCTCCAATCTGCTCTGATCTGATCTGATCTGTTCTGCTGAGACCACTCCTGCAGCACTGCCTCCAGCTCTGGGGCCCACAGCATAAGAGGGATATGGAGCTGCTGGAGAGGGTCCAGAGGAGGCCAGGAAAAGGATGAGAGGGCTGGAGAACTGCCCTCTGAGAGAGAACTGGGAGAGAAGGAGAGAGCTGGAGAAGAGAAGGCTCCAAGGAAACTTCAGAGCAGCCTTCCAGTGCCTGAAGGGGGCTCCAGGAGAGCCGGGGAGGGACTTCTGACAAGGGCCAGGATTGCAATGAGATTCTGGGATTCTGTGTGCTCCTGTGGCTGTCTGCAGTCCTCCATCGTGAGGGAACTGCTTAATTACATAAACAGCCCTCAGATTTCTGGGTCAGTTGACAATTGCATTTGGAGGCAGAGGAGTCCCAAGGAATATCTGAAAGTCATAAGTGGCAAAAAGCTACATCTGCAGTATTTCTGGATTTAACTTAAGGGGCAATGATTCACTCACTCATCATTTGTCCACCAATCAACCAAATGCCAAGTCATTAGCTTCAGCCCCTGGACTCAATATGCAGATGGGGTTTGGGTCCTTCACGAAGGAAGAGGCATTTTTGCAGGCACTAAGAACAAAACCTCTTCTCAGCAGCTCTTACACAATAAGCAGGCTTTCAGAAGGGGAAAATCAGAAGTGCACAAAAATCCCTAACAAGATTTGTCCTCAGTAGAAGATGAGAAGTGGACAGAAGAGAGCGAGCTGGGATGAGGAGAAGTTCAAAGCTTAACAGCTACAACTCCTCGTTTCACACCAACCACAGCATGGCCTCATCCCACTCAAGGCAAAGAGAAGTCATTGCCCCTGGCAGCATTAAACCCAAGAAGAACCAAGCTCAGAACAGAGATTTTTCACAGGGCATGGGCTGGAAAGGACCTCTGAAGATCACCTTGTCCAAGCCTCCTACTGGAGCAGGATCACCCACAGTAGATCACACAGGCAAGCAATGTCCAGGTGGGTTTGGATGCCTCCAGAGGAGAGCCCAGAATCTATCTGGACAGCCAGCTCCAGTGCTCCTGCATCCTCAAAAGCTTTTGTGGAACCTCCTGTGCCTACTGTGTTTCAGTCTGTGCCCACTGCCCCTTGCCCTGTTCCTGCACACCACTGAGAAGAGTCTGGCTCCATCCTCCTGGCACTCACCCTTTAGAAACTCAGAGATGTCAGCATTTAGGTATCTGTAGATAGAACAGTTCAGATGTCCTCAGAACTAGTCCTCATTTACTGCCAGAACCACAGAATCATTCTGGTTGGAAATGACCTTTAAGATCACCCACTCCAGCCATTGCCTAACTCTGCTAACTCCAAAGAAGAAGAAAATTGGATCCTTCTTTTTTTTCTCTCTTCCTGTGTCTGAACACAGTGTTCCTGGAGCAGAAGATCTTGGTTCAGAGTGGCATTGCCATCCTTAGGAATGCTGTATGGAAGTGCAGAGCTTTCATCTCAGTCTGTACTACGCAGGGTGGCACCAAAACCTGTCCAGTATTTGAAGGGATCCTTTTTCTGAGGATTGTCTAGAGCTAGGCCAAGGGGGAATGGTTTGGAGCTGAGGCAGAGCAGGGTTAGACTCGGAGCAGAGGAAGTTCTTCACTACCAGGGTGGTGAGAGCCTGGCACAGGCTGCCCAGGGAGGCTGTGGCTGCCTCCTGCCTGGGAGTGTTCAAGGCCAGGTTGGGTGAGGCTTTGAGCAGCTGAGCCTAGCTGAGAGCTGTCCCTGGGCATGGTGGGGAGGTTGGAATAGATGACCTCTGAGGTCCCTTCCAACCTGAGTCCTCCTATGACTCTGTGGAAACCAGCTGAGGAGAGGCTGTGGTCTGCTGGACCTTAGGTCAGCCTTTGTCTTCTTGCTCTTCTGCAGCTACTTTCTGTACCTCCAGACCAACCATGCATCATGGAACCATGCAATGGTCTGGGATCCCCAAAGCTAATCCAGTCCAGCCCCCTGCAGCTTTCCCAGAGCCCTCTTGAGCCTCAGCTTGAATACCTCCAGGGCTGGGGCCTCAATCACCTCCCCAGGCAACCTGTTCCCCTGTTCCTCTAACCTGGTGGTAAAGAACTTGTCCTGGATTTCTGCCTCCTAGGCACTCCTGAGAGAAGCTGATGGCATCTCAAGGTACCAAAGCCCTAAGAGGGAAGATGAAATATCTGATCTACTTTTTCATTTGCAGCATAGTTCATTTTACTTTTAACAGGTCCTAATGGCAGGGACATGTAAAACCAATTAATTTGGCTACAACCACTCCACTTTCTACTCATCAATCTCAAAGTTTCTTTGCCTAAAGACTAAATTTAGTCCTTACACATCAAAATAAATAAACAACTCCCCCCCTCTCCTCCATCTTCTGCTCTCCACAGAAAAGCTTTTAGTTGGAGAAAGAGGCAGACAGAGCTTATAAATGAGTCAGACCAAACTACCACTTGCATCAAACTTCTGCAATTTGGCTGGAAAACACTTTGGGGAAACAAAAAAAAACCCAAGGAAGAAAAACTGCAACACCCTTAAGGATAATTGAACAAGTCAGAGCTGCCATCATCCAGGGAGTAAATATTGGAAAAACAATAATCTAGAAAGGCTGATGCTGGGAGAATTAAATTAAAGACCCATGGAAGTTAATTACTGGGAAAGTGGAAAAAATGTATTGGAAAGAGAGGAAAAAAAAAACAGAGAAGAGAAACAAACCCAGCAGCTACCAACTGCACTTCATTCCAGCTGCTCAGAGGGGCACAGAATGGTTTGGGCTTGAAGGACCTTAAAGATCATCCAGTTCCAACCTCCCTGTCATGGCCAGGGACACCTTCCACCAGCACAGGTTGCTCAAGGGCTCATCCAAGCTGGTCCTGAACACCTCCAGAGAGGTTGTGGAGCACAGAAGCACAGAATGTGAGCAAAGTTCTGTGCTCCACAACCTCCCTGGGCAACCTGTGCCAGTGTCTCACCACCCTTACTGCAAACAACTTCCTCCCAACATCCACTTTCAGTCTCCCCTCTGTCAGTTTTTTCAGTCTCCCCTCTGCCAGTTTAAACCCATGTCCCACTAGAACAGGTCACTCAAGGTCTCAATCAACCTGGTCCTGAACACCTCCAGGGAGGTTGTGGAGCACAGAAGCACAGAATGTGAACAAAGATCCCATTCTGTGCTTCTGTGCTCCACAACCTCCCTGGGCAACCTGTGCCAGTGTCTCACCACCCTCACGGGCAAGAATTTCTTCATCTCCAGTCTCAGTCTTCCCTCCTTAAGCTTCAATCCATTCCTTCTCATCCTGACAGTCCAAGCCCTGGTAAAAAGCCCTCTCCAGCCTCTCCAGCAGCCCTG
Source organism: Pogoniulus pusillus (assembly GCF_015220805.1). Taxonomy (NCBI): domain Eukaryota; kingdom Metazoa; phylum Chordata; class Aves; order Piciformes; family Lybiidae; genus Pogoniulus; species Pogoniulus pusillus. The sequence goes on along the minus strand of NC_087288.1, from coordinate 1,178,342 downwards.
CTCTGCTCCCCACGGTTTGCAAATGACAGTCACTGATCTGTCACGGCCATGGAAGAAAAATCAAACCTTAGCCCACACATTTTCTGCTTTGCTGAATTTAATCTATGACTGTTTATTGCAATTCTTGATAAGAATCTTGCTGTTAGATTAGAAAATTAGAGTGGCAGGGGTTGGAAGGGACCTCCAGAGATCATCCAGTCCAACCTCTCTGCCAGAGCAGCATCACCGAGGGCAGGGCACACAGGAACACAGTCAAGTGTGTCTTGAAAGGCTCCAGAGAAGGAGACTCCACAACCTGCTGCAGAGCTCTGTCATCCTCCCAGTACAGAAGTGTCTGCTCATGTTGAGGTGGAGCCTCCTGTGTGCCAGCTTGTACCTGTTGTTCCTTGTCCTGTCACTGGGCACCACCAAACAGAGCCTGGCACCTTCATCCTGACACCCACCCCTCAGCTATTGATAGGCACTGATCAGATCCCCTCCCAGCCTTCTCCTCTCCAGACCAAACAGCCCCAAGGCTCTCAGCCTTTCTTCACAGCAGAGATGTTTAACTCCCCCAACCACCCTCATACCTCTCTGCTGGACTCTCTCCAGCAGATCCCTGCCTCTCGTGTACTGGGGAGCCCAAAACTGCAGGTGTGGTCTCAGTAAGGCAGAGGAGAGGAGGAGAAGAAAAAGATGAAGGATTAGATGAGAAGATTGCTTAAAATAAAACCCCCATGTGGGCAGTGTTTGTGCCACCATGAAGAAGGTCACACTTCTTGGGATGCTGTCGCCCCTGGGGCATCAGTGCATCAGTGTGCAAAGTCCAACAAAGTGGGCAGGAGACATTCAGCCCAGAGAAATGTCATGCCCAGAGGTGCTGCAGTCCTGACAGGCTGAGAAAAACATTGCAAGCCAGGCAGGGAAGGTCCCAGCCACAGAGCAAGAAACTTCCCCTTTTTTAGTCTCTTTTTCTTCATACCTAACAGGCAATATCTAAAGTCATAGAATGGCTCAGCCTGGAAGGGAGCTCAGAGCTCATCTACTCCAACCTCCCCACCATGCCCAGGGACACCTCTCAACTGGACACAGCTGCTCAAGGTCTCATCCAACCTGGCCTTGAATATCCCCAGGCAGGAGGCAGCCAGAGCCTCTCTGGGCAGCCTGTGCCAGGCTCTCACCACCCTCACACTCAACAGCTTCTGCCTCAGCTCCAAACCATTCCCCCTTGGGCTGGCTCCAGACCTCCTCAGGAGAAATCCTCTGCAGCCTTCCTGCAGGATCCCTTCAGGCACTGCAGGCAGCTCTGAGGTGCCTCTGGAGCCTTCTCCTCTGCAGGCTGCACCCCCCCCAGCTCCCTCAGCCTGTGCTCACAGCAGAGCTGCTGCAGCCCTGGCAGCATCTTTGTGCCTCCTCTGGCCTCACTCCAGCAGCTCTGTGCCCTCCTTCTGCTGGGGACAGCAGAGCTGGAGGCAGTGTCCAGGGTGGGGAGGTCACTTTTCCACAGCGTTTCTGCAGTGATTACCAGCCAAAGCATCCTGAGAGAGAAGGAGCTGCACTCGCTGCCTGCTGGCAGGTGACTGCCACTCAGGGGGGGGAATGGAATTTAGGAGGTGCAAAGGGAGGTTGCTGTGTCTCGATGGGCAGCCAGGCCACAGAGCCCTCAGTGCAGGCAGAGGCTCTGCACAATGGAGCTGTTTTGCTGCAACATCCACATCCAGCTCCTCACAACCCAAACTCCTCCTGACATTTTTTTTCCCCCTCATCCTCCACAGGGTTTTGAAAAGGTCAAAGCTTTTTGACCTTTTCAAAATGAAAGCCCTCACTACTTTTTGTTGCTGTTGTTTAGGGTTTTGTTTTGGTTTGCTTTTTCCTTCCACCAGCAAATGACATTTGGAACAATCAGCTAATCCTGGTGCAACAATTGGCTTAAAGGTCATCAGCAAATGACCTGCACCAAATTAAAACCAACAACCACTACAAAAAAGCCTGCTGAAAGTTTTAAAGGCTTTTTTTCCCTCACCTTAGCTGGGGTTAAGGGATTTGCTTTAGCAACCCAAGATAATGGTTGGACTCACTCACAGAGTCACAGACCACAGAGTCAGTAAGGTTGGAAAAGACCTCTGAGGTCATCCAGTCCAACCATCGACCTAGCAGCACTGTGACCACTAAACCATGCCCCAGACTGCCATCTCCACAGGATTCCTCAACACCTGCAGGGATGGGGACTCCACCACCTCCCTGGGCAATGCCTGACCACTTTTTCCATGAAGGAATTTTCCCTCATCTCCAACCTAAATCTCCCTTTGCACAATTTCAGGCCATTTCTGCTCATTCTATCACCTGATACTAGGGAGAAGAGATTCACACATCAAGTTGGAAGGGGCCCTCAAAGCTCTCCTTGTCCAACCCCCTCCCAGGCAGCAGGGACACCTCCATCTGGAGCCGGCTGCCCAGGGACACAGCAAGGCTGACCTTGAATGTTTCAGGGGACAGAGCCTCAAGCACAGCCCTGGGCAACCTGTGTCAGCTTCTCCCCACCCTCACTGTGCAGAGCTTCCTCCTGCTGTCCAACCCAACTCTGCCCTGCTCCAGTTCCAAGCCATTGCCCTCAAGTCTATCCCTCACAGACCCTTCTGAACAGTCCCTCCTCAGCCTGCCTGCAGCTCCCTGCAGATACTGAACTGCAGCTCTGAGCTCTCCCTGGAGCCTCCTCTGCTCCAGGCTGAACACCCCCAGCTCCCTCAGCCTGTACCCATAGCAGAGGTGCTCCAACCCCCTGATGATTTTAATGGTCCTCCTTTGGACCTGCTCCACCAGGTCCATGTCTCTCTTGTGTTGGGGGTCCCAGAGCTGCACACTGCCCTGCAGGTGCTCCAGACCAGCTCTCATCTCACTACGACCTCCTTTCAGGGAGCTTTAGAGAGCTATCACCTCCTTATTGTTCTCCTGAGGGTGGGGGAGGGAGTATATATATATATATATATATGTGAGCCCCAACTAAACAAAGCCTTCAGATGCATCTTGTCTGCAGAGGTTCTGCTGCCTTTGTACAGCCTCTGCCTTCCTATCAGATTGTTAACTGTGTTAGCAGCAGCATTAACTGCTATGGAAACTGTTCCTGCTGCTGCAGTGACATCAGCACTGGTCCAAGCAGTGCTTCAGGAAGGGAAAGGCAAACACCAGCAGCATTCTGCTGCTCGCCTGCTCAGTTTGCTTTGTTCTCCTTGCTCAAACATGGCAGAGAGCTCCGGGACACTTCTGACCAGAGCAGTGCAGTCAGGAGGTGCCAGGGGCTGGAGCAGGCATCATGGCTGCTGCTAAAAGCACCTGCAGGTCACAGACACAGGATGGATTGGCTTGGAAAAGCCCTTTAAGCTCACCCAGTCCAACGATTCTCTAACTCTACCAACTCAGGGGATAAACCACATCTCTAAGCACCACATCTCTGTCCTGCAGGAATGGAGATTCAGTCACCTTCCTGGGCAGCCTCTGCCACTCCCTGACCACTCTGGCAGCAAAGACATTTTTCCTCCTCTCCAACCTAATCCTTCCCTGGCACAATTTCAGGCCATTTCCTCTCCTATCACCTGAGACTACAGAGGAGAGCCCAAGCCCAGCTCACTGCAGCCTTCTTTCAGGGAGCTAAAGAGATCAATGAGGTCTCCCTCAGCCTCCTCTGCTCCACACTGCACACCCCCAGCTCCCTCAGCTGCTCCTCCCCAGCCCTGCTCTCCAGATGCTTCCTCAGCTTCATTGCCCTTCTCTGAACCCCCTCCACTAATCATTAGTGGCATGGAAAGACCAAAGCTGGGGTCTCAGCAGAGCAGAGCAGACTGGAGGGGCAGAATCCCCTCCCTGTGCTGCTGCTCTCCCTGCTCTGGCTGCAGCCAGCACACAGCTGCCTCTGGGCTGCCAGTGAGCAGTGCTGGCTGCTGGGCACTTTGGCCCCAACTGACACCCCCAAGGCCTTCTTCTCCAGACTGCTCCTGAACCACTTCCTTGCACTTGTCCTTGTTGAACTCTGTAAGATGGGCCTGGGCACACCTCTGCAGCCCAACCAAGTCCCTCTGGATGGATCCCTTCCCTTCCGCTTGTTCCCTGGGCCACACAGCTTGGTGCCACCTGCAGACCTGCTGAGGTTGCCTCAGTCCCACTGCCCATGCCACTGATAAAGATGTTAAGCAGCAGTGGTCCCAGTATCAACCTCTGAGGGACACCACTTGCCACTGGTCTCCACTTGGACACTGAACTGTTGATCACAACTGCCTGATTGTAACCATCCAGACAATTCCTTGCCCAGGCAGTGGCCACCCCTCAGGCCCATCCTTCTCCCATTTTGTTGAGCAGGATGTCAAGCAAGACAGCACCAGACACTGGACACAACTAAAGGGAAGAAGGATTTCCAAGGTAAGATAATCCTAAACCTATTTTCCAACCAAAACAACTCCATGATTCTTTCTTGTGCTTTGCCACTTCTCCTCTCTTCATGCCCCAAAGCAGGAATAACTCCAGTGCCACTTCCAGCTGGGAACTGAAGCCCGTGCAGGAGGCTGCCACATTTCCCCAGCTGCTCTCTCCTCCCAGCCCTCCCAGCAGGTCTGATCATTTCCTAAGCACTGAGCCATAACTCCACAAACCATGCATGAAGGTGCTCTTGCCACAGAGCTGGCAGGAGGCTGGGATTTACTGGACCATCAGGTCCTCTAAGATGGGTCCTCAACACAGCTTGGAGCCAGTTACACTGTGCTGGCTCCTGCACTTGGGACACAACTGCACGAATGCTCCAGGCCTGGGGAAGAGTGCCTGGGAAGTTGCCTGGCAGAAAAGGACCTGGGGGCACTGGGTGACAGCTGACTGAAGATGAGCCAGTGTGTGCCCAGCTGGCCAAGGAGGCCATCAGCACCCCAGCCTGGATCAGCACTGCTGTGGCCAGCAGGAGCAGGGAAGTCATTGTGTGCCTGCACTTGGCACTGGTGAGGCTGTGCCTCAAATACTGAGGTCAGTTTAGGTCTCCTCACTCCGAAAAGGACATTGAGGGGCTGGAGCAGGTCTAGAGGAGAGCAACAGCACCAGTGGAGGGTCTGGAGAGCAGGGCTGGGGAGCAGCAGCTGAGGGAGCTGGGCATGTGCAGTGTGGAGGAGGCTGAGGGAGACCTCACTGCTGTCTACAGCTACCTGAGAGGAGACTGCAGTGAGCTGGGGTTGGGCTCTTCTCCCTTGGTATCAGATAGTAGGAGAGGAAATGACCTGAAATTGTGCCAGGGGAGGGATAGGTTGGAGAGGAGGAAAGAATTCTTTTCTGTGAGAGTGGTCAGGGACTGGCAGAGGCTGCCCAGGGAGGTGGTGCAGTCCCCATCCCTGGAGGTGTTCATGAAACCTGTGGCCATGGCACCTGGGGACAGTGTTTGGAGGCCATGGTGGTGCTGGGTTCAAGGTTGGACTTGACCTTAGAGGTCTTCTCCAACCAAAACAATTCTCTGACTCCAGGAATTATCAATGTTGTATTCCTCCCACCAAAGAGAGCAGCTTAAACCCCCAAAGTCTGCTTGTCTTTGCTCAGCACTGAAGACACAATCCCCTCTACAAATACACAGAGATAAAATTTGCTTTGGGGACTAGCAAAATTCAATTGAAATGCACTTCCCAAAGGCTGCTGTTGTCACAAATTCCATCTGTTCTCCAAGTTAAGTCCTGAGCTGGGAATATCAGACAAACCAGAAGAGGTTGCAAGCCATCAGAAACTCATTAAAAGAAGCCATTCTTTAAGCATCTCTGCAACGTGAGCTGGTGGAAGATGTCCCTCTTGTGAGAGGGGGGCTGGAATTAGATGATCTTTAAGCTTCCCTTCCAGCCCAAACCATCCTCAGATTGATGGAGCTGCTCTATGCCAAAACAAATGCAGATGATGTAGATGAATCCATGAAGACTCTGGGAAAGAACAACCCCATGGAGCAGGACAGGTTGAGGGCTGACCCGTTGGAGAGCAGTGAAGGCAAAAGGACCTGGGGGTGCTGGTGGACAAGAGGATGCCAGGAGCCAGCAATGTGCCCTTGTGGCCAAGAAGACCAAGGGCAGCCTGGAGTGGGTTAGAAAGGCTGTGGTGAGTAGATCAAGAGAGATTCTTTTACCCCTCTATGCTGCCCTGATGAGACCACATCTGGAATGCTGTGTCCAGTTCTGGGCCCTGAGTTCAAGAAGGACCTCAGGGAACTGCTTGAAAGAATCCAGAGCAGAGTCCCCAAGCTGCTGCAGGCAGTGGAACATCTCCTGTGAACAAAGGCTGAGGGAGCTGGGGCTGGGAGCTTGGAGCCTGTGTGCTGTGCTAAAGATGTGCAGGGCTGGAGCCAGGCTCTGCTCAGGGCTGGCCAAGGACAGGAGAAGGGGCACTAGGGGCAAGCTGGAGCAGAGGAAGTGCCATGGAAACAGCAACGTGAGGATGAAGGGGCCCTGGAGCAGGCTGCCCAGAGAGGCTGTGGAGCCTCCTTCTCTGGAGCCATTCAAACCCCACATGGATGTGCTCCTGTTTTGCCTGCCCTGGGTGATCCTGCTCTGGCAGGGGAGTTGGACTGGATGATCTCTGGAGGTCCCTTCCAACCCCTACCCTGCTGTGATTCTGTGAAGATGAGGTAGATGAATCTCTGAAGATGAAGCAGATGAATCTCTGAAGATGAGGCAGATGAAGCACACCTATCAAGATGAGGAAGCTGACTCTGTGAAGCTGAGCTAGATGAACCTGTGCAGCTGAGTGAGTCCCCAGCTACTTATGCATCAAGAAAACAAAACCAAATGAAAGCCAACAGCCAGCAAATAAACCCAGCCTGACACATCTTTATCTTGCTGTTAGTTTGGCAGACAAAATCCATTCCATTGTTTTCCCTGCACCTACAGAAGGGTTCTGTGGCTGGCTTTGAAAGCTGGGTAGATCCTGATGAGTGACAGAATGACAGAAGAGGTTTGACCTGAGCATCACTTCCATAATGAAGTTTCTTTACTCCCAAAGCAATGTAATTGAGGAGCTGTTATTACTTCTTCTGAAAGGAATCTTCTGTGCTGTGACAGAGTGACCCCAGCAGCCATTATTTTTTTCCCTTTTCCAGACCAACAAGGACAGAAAAAGAAAGCAGCTGCTGGAGAGAAATGCCTTTGCTGTCAGAAGCTGGCTGCTTTGGCAGGACACAGGAGGGCTGCTCCATGAAGCTACAGTAATCAGATTAACTCTTCCAAGCCAAAAAATACTTCAAAGAGGACAGAAAACTACTTTTGCTTGGAGAGGTCTGAAATCTCCTCTCATTTGCTGCCTGGGTTCTGGTTGTTACTGTACCTTATGCTAAAGTATTATCTGTAAGTGAAGGTGTTGAACTCTCAACAACAGATTCATCATTTAGTGGCTCAGCCTGGAAGGGACCTCAGAGTTCATCTCCTCCAACCTCCCCACCATGGGCAGGGACACCTCTCAGCTAGACTCAGCTGCTCAAGGTCTCATCCAACCTGGCCTTGAGCACCCCCAGGCAGGAGGCAGCCACAGCCTCCCTGGGCAGCCTGTGCCAGGCTCTCACCACTCTCACACTCAACAACTTCTGCCTCAGCTCCACTCTAACCCTGCTCTGCCTCAGCCCCAAACCATTCCCCTTGGGCTGTCTCTAGACACCCTCAGGAAAAGTCTCTCTGCAGCCTTCCTGCAGAATCCCTTCAGCTACTGAATTTCCAGTCAGTTGTGGTCAGTAACTGCTGCTTCTTCTGTACAACTGACCCAGAACTGATGCCTCTGCTCTGGACAGTAACTGATACCTTAACTGTCTGCCCTGCAGGGAAGTGATTGCGTCCCTGGACTCAGCACTGGTGAAGCTACACCGTGAGTGCTGTGTCCAGTTACCACACAGCATCACAGACTGCCAGGCTGGAAGGGACCTCAAGGCTCCTCTGCTCCAACCTTCCTAGGTGATAGTGGAGCTGCTCTGAGCTGCCCCAGCACCCTGGCAAGCTGAGCCTTCAAAGTGCCCAGTGGAGAAGGCTCCAACTGCTTCCCTGGGAGGTGATTCTTGGGGGAACATTTTCTGTTGCAGTCCAATGGGAATCTGCCCAGCAGTCACTTGCCCTCATCACTCCTTGTCTTTTCCATGGGACTCCTTGTGAAAAGGGAGTCTCCATCCTGCTGGTAGCTGCTTGGTGTACTTCTGTGTGGTGTCAGTTTTGGGGCTATCACTACACAAAGGTTGGAAAGGGAAGGAAAAAGGAAAGGGAAGGGGGGAAAAAAGTAAAGAACCAGAAAGAAAAGGAAAGGGAAAGAAAAGGCAAAGCAAAGCAAAGGAAAAGGAAGGAGAAGTTTTGTTCAATGAGTTCCAGGTCCACCAAATGGGTTTGTATTTTGGTTCCTCTCCTAAAAAAACAATCTGCTCACTTTTTACACAGAAAACCTTGCCCTGAATTCCCTGGAATTCTGCCTGGCTAAGGAGCCTCAAGATGCCTGCATTAGTGCATTCTGCACCATTTGATAAGTGAGAGAGTAATGACTCAGAAAATGGTAATCATTTTGTTTGGTCTGCTCACTCCTAAATGGCTGAAAATATCTTCCCTTGTCATTGGTGACTTGTCATAAATCCTCTGCTTCCAAAGCAACACTTTGACCAACAGTAAAAACACCAGTGGAGTAAAAACACGATGGCAAATTCAGTCTGCTTGTAGCTTGGCTTTCCTGATGGCTTTGATCATAATGAGAAGGAAATCATGGATCCTTCTGGCAGGAGTGGTCAGGCACTGGCACAGGCTGCCCAGGGAGGTTGGTGGAGCCCCCATCCCTGGAGGTGTACAAAGAACCTGTGGCCATGGCACTTGGGGACAGGGTTTGATGGCCTTGGTGCTGTTGGGTTGATGGTTGGACTGGATGACCTTAGAGGTTTCTTCCAACCCAAACAATTCTAAGTTTCTGTGACTCTACTCTTTATTCAACAGACTGCTCTGGTACCAGACTCAATGCAGTTCTCAGGATCCCAGGCTCACAGGATGTCAGGGGTTGGAAAGGACCCAAAGAGATCATCCAGTCCAAGCTCTCTGCCACAGCAGGACCACACTATCTAGCTCAGGGCACACAGGAACACATCCAGACAGGCCTGGAAAGGCTCCACACAAGGAGACTCCACAACCTCTCTGGGCAGCCTGTGCCAGGGCTCTGGGACCTGTCCACGCAAGAAGTTGCCCCTTGTGTTGAGCTGGAACCTGCTGTGCTGCAGGAAGACAAGAGGGTGGCTCCCAGAAAGCAAGCAAGCAGTCAGTGCTTTTCTATATTGAATCATTTCCCTATTTATGTATTCACTAATTTATCTCTGTGTTTATTCATGCACTGATGCCCTTAGTCGTGCATTTATTCAGCTCTTTATGTATTTATTCACTTATTTCCTTCAGACAAATGGACTGGAGGAACTCTGAGGCCAGGAAATGACTCAGGACTGACATCCCAGGAGGGTGCCTGTGCTTCCCGGCGGTGCTGAGTCAGGTGAGCAAAGCCTAGAGAGAGGGAGTCGGTGATGCACCTCCCTGTTCGGCTTCTCCTGCTGCCTAACTCAGAGGCTCCCTGCTCAGCACACTGCTCTCTCAAAATCACTTCTGGAGGCTTCCAGCTGCAATCCTCGTTGTAGAGGAAGTCCTTGTGTTGTACTGACAGCCTGAGGTAGCAGAAGAGGATGAGTTAGGTGCTACAGCACTGAGGCAGCTTGGCCTCAGCCTGTCATTGGCTCCACACTGGCACAAACCCACTGCAGTGCATTCAAACCCTGAGCTTTAAAGTCACTTGCCTGAAAAAGATATTTACTGTGAATAGCAGGAAAAGGATTTCATCTTTTAATCTGGGTTGCAGTCAAGAGGGTTCTCTGACTCTATGATTCCATGACCCTGTGATTCTAGGATTCCATGACTCTGGTTCTAAGATTCCATGGTTCTCTGACTCTAGGATTCCATGACTCTGACTCTAGGATTCCATGACTCTATGATTCCATGGTTCTCTGACTCTATGACTCCACAACTCTGGTTCTAAGATTCCATGACTCTCTGATTCCACGACTCTCTGATTCCACAATTCTACAATTCCATGATTCTATGAATCAATGATTCCAAGACTCTACAATTCCATGACTCCAGGATTCCATGGCTGTATGATTCTGCTCTGTAGTGCTGTAGCACTCATGGTTCAGCATCAGCTGCTGCCTCACACCTAGCAGTCCGACCCAGCCCTGGTCTTTAACTAGCACTGGGCTGAAGAAAATACTCGGTCTGGATATGAGGAAAAGGACTTCACACTGATATTTGTGTTGCAGTCAGGAGGATTTCAACCTTCCCAGCACACCACAAACACATCTGAAGTGCTAGATGATGGCTGCTCAAGCTGCATTAGTCAAATGCTACTCATGTTGTGTATCTGGAGCCCAGCCAGCCCCCAAGCAGCTGCAAGGGAAACTTCGTGACTGAAAAGGTTCTCCAAGCCTGGCACAGGCTGCCCAGGGAGGTGGATGAATCCCCATCCCTGGAGGTGCTTCAAACAGGCAGAGATGTGGTGCTGAGGGATGTGGTTTACCCCAGACTTGGCAGAGTTAGATCACAGTTGGATTTGATGATCTTAAAAGTCTTTTCCAACCAAAATGACTCTATGACTGTAAGTGCAATAAGGACTCTCCTCTTTCTGCCACCAAACACTTTCAAGCCAGATGTTTCAGCTGGCACAAATTTGCTCTACTACCTCAAGCCAGCTGTGCCAATTTACACTAGCCAAAGGGTGGCCCCGGCTGTGCAATTAAACCATGAACTCACAGCAGTGGTAATAAGCACTCAACCACCACCCAGATCTGAACCAGAAGCCAAAGAGATCCTGGAATCCTGGAATGGGCTGAGTTGGAAGGGACTTCCAAAGCTCATCCAGTTCAATCTCCCCTGTAGTCAGCAGGGACATCCTCCACTAGATCAGGCTGCCCAGAGCCCTGTGACTACCTTCCTGACCTGCACTTTGTACACAGGTCATGGCCAAGAGCTGCTGAGTGATCTGCAGAGCTTCAGCTCCTAGGCCAAAAGAAAGAGGCATTCTGTGAGAATGGCTCAGTTTGAAGCTGTCCTCTAACAGAGTGAGAAGTGATTTGATTGTGATACACGGTGTAAAGTGCTCTGTTCTCATTAAAAATGAAGATGCTGGGGGAGACTTTACCCACTCACTCTCCAGGTGCCCACTGTGAAGAGCTAAGCTGTAATGAATATGGAATTTGGAGCTGATGTTTAGGGGAAAATCCAATGGACTTAAAAAAGCCTCGAGAAGAACCCCTAAGGCTCTCCCTAGAATTCTCCTTGCCTGTCCTACCAACAGCTGCAAATGAGGCGACTTGTCACCTCTGAGCTGTGACACTTCTTGCAGACATTTACTGCACTGCCACCTCAGGCTGTGGCACTGGAGCAGGACAGACCAAGTGCCTGCTGCATGCTGCAGCCGCAGTGCTGGCTCTACCACTCGCACAGGCTCCAGGCACCTTGCACAATGTCTGTGGGGCTTCACCCTCTTCTCTGAAGTCTGCCTGCTCCTTGTCTGCTTGAAGAGGAGTCAGCAGTGTGCTCAGCAGGCCAAGAAGGCAAACAGCCTCCTAGCCTGGATCAGCAACAGTTGACCAGCAGGACAAGGGAACAGATTGTGTCCCTCTACTCTGCGAGGCCACACCTGGAGTGCTGGGGTCAGTTTGGGCGAATTTGAGGATGGTTCCAGGACTTGAACATCTGCTATGAAGAAAGGCTGAGAGCCTTGGGGCTGTTCAGTCTGGAGAGGAGAAGGCTGGGAGGGGATCTGATCAGTGCCTGAGGGGTGGGGGTCAGGATGAAGGTGCCAGCCTCTGTTTGGTGCTGCCCAGCGACAGGACAAGGAACAACAGGCACAAACTGGCACACAGGAGGCTGCACCTCAACGTGAAGAGAAACTTCTTTATTGTAAGGGTGACAGAGTGCTGGAGCAGGCTGCCCAAAGAGGTGGTGGAGTCTCCTTCCCTGGAGCCTTTCAGGACACACCTGGCTGTGTTCCTGTGTGCCCTGCCCTGGGTGATCCTGCTTTGGAAGGGAGGTTGGACTGGATGAACTCTGGAGGTCCCTTCCAGCCCCTGACAGTCTTTGATTGTGTGACCCACTACAAGAAGTGCTGGAGCCTGTCCAGAGAAGGGCAACAAACCTGATGAGGGGCCTGGAGAACAGGGCTGGTGAGGAACAGCTGAGGGACCTAGGGCTGGTGAGGCTGGAGAAGAGGAGGCTGAGGGGAGACCTCACTGCTCTCTACAGGTCCCTGAAAGGAGGTTGGAAGTCAGGTGGGGGTTGGGCTCTTCTCCCTAGTATCAGGTTATAGGATGAAAGGAAATGATCTGAAATTGCACCAAGGGAGGTTCAGGTTGGATATTGAAGACAATTTCTTTGCTGCAAGAATGGTGAGGGATTGGCAGAGGCTGCCCAGGGAGGTGGTGGAGTCCCCATCCCTGGAGGTGTGCACGTGGGGACATGGTTTAGTGGCCATGGCAGTACAGGGCTGACAGCTGGACCTGATGATGTCTTTTCTAACTTAGATGTCTTTTCTAACAGAAACTATTCTCTGATTCTCTGATCTGAGCAGGCTCTCAAATGGTCTCTGTTAAGGAAAACAGTAGCACTGACACAGATTTCCCTCTTATTTTTCCCAGCCTGGAACCACTTCAGCTGGAGATGCAAAGAGAGGTAACACTTAATGCCTATAAAACAACAGGTTTGAAATCCTGTGCCCAAGCTCTCAAGGTGAAATTGTCTTTCAGGGAAACATCCCAGCCTCAGCACAAGTTACACAATATCTACTCCCACTATTAGAAAAGGTCATAAATTCAGCCTCAGTCTGTGAAATAAAGTGACAGAAATGTGTTATGTAACTGCATGGGGATTTCTGTCTGCCCCTCTGAGATCCTGGCACTTGTGTCTGCAGATGGTACCAAGCTGAGTGGTGCAGTTGATAAGGCTGAGGGATGGGATGGGTGACATCCAGAGGGACCTGGGCAGGCTGCAGAGGGGCTGAGGAGAACCTCCTGAGGTCCAGTAAGGCAAAGTGCAAGGTCCTACACCTAGGTCAGGGAACACTCAATATTAGCCCAGGCTGGGGGATGGTGAGAGTGAGAGCAGCCCTGCAGAGAGGGACTTGGGGGTGCTGGTAGGGGAGAAGCTGGTCAGAAGCCAGCAGTGGGCACTGGCAGCCCAGAAGGCCAAGGGCAGCCTTGGCTGCATCCACAGCAGCCTGGGCAGAGACGGAGAGAGGAGATCCTGCCCCTCTGCTCTGCTCTGGGGAGACCTCACCTGCAGGGCTGCATGCAGATGTGGAGCCCTCAACACAAGAGAGACATGGACCTGATGAAGCAGGTCCAAAGGAGGGCCATTAAAAACATCAGGGGGTTGGAGCACCTCTGCTATGGGTACAGGCTGAGGGAGCTGGGGGTGTTCAGCCTGGAGCAGAGGAGGCTCCAGGGAGACCTTAGAGCTGCATTTCAGTACCTGCAGGGGACCTGCAGGCAGGCTGAGGAGGGACTGTTCAGAAGGGCCTGTGGGGATAGGCTGAGGGCAATGGTTTGGAACTGGAGCAGGGCAGAGTTAGGTTGGACAGCAGGAGGAAGCTCCACACAGTGAGGGTGGGGAGAGACTGCAACAGGCTGCCCAGCGCTGTGCTCAAGGTCACATCCCTGCAGACATTCAAGGTCAGCCTTGATGTGTCCCTGGGCAGCCTGCTCTAGCTGGAGGTGTCCCTGCTGTCTGCAGGGGGTTGGACAAGATGACCTCTGAGGGTCCCTTCCAACCTGCTGCAATCTGTGAAGCTGTGTGTTTGAAACTTGAGGCCTTTGAAGGACAACAAACAACATTCTTCATAATTGTGACATAATTCTATAGAGTGGGAGCAGGAGCAGGATTTTCACTTCTCAAAGAATCTCTCATTTTAAATCATTGAGCAACATTTTTGTCTTTGGTTACAGTGCTGAAATGGAGTCAATTAAAATCCTTTGATACTCTCATCAATAACTCTGCTAGACTTGAAACTAAATAATTTAAGAAGTAAGTAAAAGTTATTAAAGGCTCCAGATTGTCTCCTTCATGGAGCATAAAGCAAAAAGTCAAAAGCAGAGCAGCACTAATTAGATGTGCCAAGAACAAAAAAATAAAACTCAGTTTTGTTCTGTGTTCAGTTGATATATTTGGATTTGGAAAGTTAATAAACCCTGCCACAAGCACAGTTCACTGCACTTCATTGTTCTTAAACACCCCAAGAGGACTTACAGATAATAAGGCATAAAGGTATGAGCAGAGCCATGGGTTTGGGCACAGCAGCCCCTACAGCAGCTCCTTTTTGAACAAAGAAATGTTCCAATCTCTTCTGGTTCCCTGTGTTGGTATGGTATGAAATCAAAAGCTGGCTTGGGCTGGAAGGGACCTCCAAAGGTCAGCTACTCCAACTCCCCTGCAGGCAGCAGGGACACCCTCTACTAGATCTGGCTGCCCACAGCCCCGTCCAGCCTCAGCTTTTTATTTCCAGGGATGGGGCCTCAACTACTTCCCTGGGCAACCTCCTGGTGCAGAACTTGTTCCTCACATCCAATTTCAATCTGCTCTGCTCTCATTTCAAACCATTGCCCTCACCCTGTCCCTGCAGGCCTTTGCAGAGCTCTCAGCAACCAGATCTAGTTAAAGATGTCCCTGCCGACTGCAGGGGGCTGGACTAGATGACCTTTAAAGGTTCCTTCCAACCCAGTGCATCCTCTGAATCTATGATTCAATGAAATGTGTCAAACAACCCAGCAGCATGACCAGCTTGGGCAAAAGGAGGCACTGGTAAATGTAACCTTAGTGCTCCTTGCAGAGGATCAAGTGCTGCCAGGCACTGCACAAGCAGGAGCCCAGGCAGTTCACCCCTGCAGAGGATCAAGTGCTGCCAGGCACTGCACAAGCAGGAGCTCAGGCAGTTCACCCTTGCAGAGGATCAAGTGGTGCCAGGCACTGCACAAGCAGGAGCTCAGGCAGTTCACCCTTGCAGAGGATCAAGTGCTGCCAGGCACTGCACAAGCAGGAGCTCAGGCAGTTCACCCCTGCAGAGGATCAAGTGCTGCCAGGCACTGCACAAGCAGGAGCTCAAGCAGTTCACCCTTGCAGAGGATCAAGTGGTGCCAGGCACTGCACAAGCAGGAGCTCAGGCAGTTCACCCCTGCAGAGGATCAAGTGCTGCCAGGCACTGCACAAGCAGGAGCCCAGGCAGTTCACCCTTGCAGAGGATCA
Organism: Pogoniulus pusillus; assembly: GCF_015220805.1. Lineage (NCBI taxonomy): Eukaryota > Metazoa > Chordata > Aves > Piciformes > Lybiidae > Pogoniulus > Pogoniulus pusillus. The sequence goes on along the minus strand of NC_087288.1, from coordinate 1,163,079 downwards.
AGTGGTGCCAGGCACTGCACAAGCAGGAGCCCAGGCAGTTCATCTATCTTTTGGGATAATTTACCCTGTTTCCAAGAGGTTAGACTTGGTGCTCTTCAGTAATTGGTCTGTTATGAATCTATGATATTGTTAACTTCTGCAAACCTGCACTTCTCAGGTTTGCTCAGGATGTGCTTCAGGCATCCTCAGACATCAGCACCATGACTTGCATAAAATACTACTCACTGCTAGAGGTTTAATACAGAATCACAGAATGGATTGGAAGGGACCTCCAAAACTCATCCAGTCCAACTCCCTGCACTCAGCAGGGACATCCTCCACTAGAGCAGGTGCCCACAGCCCTGTCCTGCCTCACCTTGAATATTCTCAAGGGATGGAGCCTTAGCTACTTCCCTGGGCAACCTGTTGCAGTGTTCCAGCAGCCTCCTGGTGCAGAATTTGCTCCTCACAGCCAATCTCAATCTGCTCTGCTCTCATTTCAAGCCACTGCCTTCATTCTGTCCCTGCAGCCCTTTGCAAACAGTCCCTCTGCAGCCTGCTTGTAGCCCATTCAGGTCCTGGCAGGCTGCTGTTAGGTCTCTCTGGAGCCTTCTCTTGTCCAGGTTGAACACCCCCAGCTCCCTCAGCCTGTCCTCATAACAGGACATTAAGGAATCATAGAATCATGGAGCCTTCTCCTCTCCAGGATGAACACCCCCAGCTCCCTCAGCCTGTGCTTGTAAAAGGACATTAAGGAATCATAGAATCATGGAGCCCTCTCCTCTCCAGGATGAACACTCCCAACTCCCTCAGCCTGTCCTCATAGCAGAGCTGCTCCAGTGCCCTGACGAGGCCTCCTCTGGACCTGATCCATCAGGTCCATGTTCTTCCTGTGTTGAGGGCTGTAGAGCTGGATGCAGCCCTGCAGGTGAGGTCTCAGCAGAGCAGAGCAGAGCAGAGGGGCAGGATCCCCTCTCCCCATCTGCTGGCCACGCTGCTTTTGCTGCAGCCCAGGCTGTGCTATGCTCAGCTCCTCTCCAGGAGCCACACAGCATTAGAATTCAGAGGTCAGGAAACCTTGATTAAGATGAATAATAGAAAAGAGGTTTGACAGGATATTATTTTACCTCAGCCTATAATTTGCATGTGTAGAAGATCTCATCATCCATAGAACCCAAGCTATTTTTAATCAGGAAGATCAAGGCTTAATCTTTGATATTCTTTCATCACATAAGCTTTTATCATATGTTAATAATATAACTTTTATGTAATGCTAGATGTTGCAGCTCATCAAACTGTAGAAAGATTAAAGCAAGGCAAAGAAACATATGTAGGCCATGCTAGGAAAATATATATATATAGAGAGAGAGAAAGATGGAAATAATTAGAGACCAGAAAAGTAAACAGGCACAAAATGCTAAGAACAAACAAATGGCATCAAAAGAAATTTAAACAGAAACATGAAAATCTGTCATAAGCAAAATTAGAATACCCCTGGAGAGCCCAGATTCTCAGTGACTGCATAACCAAGCAATCATCTGAATGATTAGTTGAGGAGGTCCTCTTATATTGGTTAGCAAATGTACCAAATTAGCCCCAGCAACCTGTTGGAAGCAGGATTCATTCCTAAGTGCAGCATGACACTGATGCCCCTTAGGAGGAAAGGCTTTGTAAATTCCTGAGCTGTTGAAGATAATGGAAGGGGGGGGAGGCAAAAAAATTAAATAATAAATCAGCCTCCAGTACAAATGTGATGTTTAAATATCAGCTGTGATGTGGAAACTGGAATGTGTTTGAAGTGCCACTTAATCATGCACTTGTCTAGCAGCTAATCACTTAAAAAACCTCATTTTCTAACGTTAAATCGATTCCAACGTAACCATTTCATAGGTGTTTGTTATCAGGGCACTAAAGAGGAGGAGCAGAGCTCAGCTAATGGCAATGCATTGTGACTTGCAGAGTCCCTGAGCCAAGGCAAGCAGGGTGAGGCTGCAAAAGGGGTTTCTGCTTCCTGAAGAAGCAGGTTTCTGTCCCTGTCTGTCACTGAGCTGAAGCTGCCAAGCAGACAGAGCCCTGATCTTAATGTCTGTTCTCCCCGAGGATGGTGCAGAAAGAGAAGGTGCAGCCTCCTGTTGTGAGTGACAAACATGCTGCCTGGCACTCCTGCAACTCCCCTGCTGCCTGCAGACTACCATGGCCCCACCACATCACTGGGACTCCTCTTCAGAGTGTCTAGTGACAGGCCAAGAGGGAAAGGTTTGGGGCTGAGGCAGAGCAGAGTTAGAGTGGAGCTGAGGAAGTACTTCTTCAGCATGAGAGTGGTGAGAATCTGGCACAGGCTGCCCAGGCAGGCTGTGGCTGCCTCCTCCCTTGAAGTGCTCAAGGCCAGGTTGGATGAAGCCTTGAGCAACAGAGTCCAGTTGAGAGGTGTCCCTGCCCATGATGGGGAGGTTGGAGTAGATGAGCAACCTGAGCTGTTCCATGATTCTCTGATCCCTTAGTGTCCTCCTACGAGGAGGAGCTGAGGGAGCTGGGATTGTGCAGCATGGAGATTTAGGCTGGAGGTGAGGAGAAAGTTCTTCACTGAGAGAGTCATTGGACACTGGAATGGGCTGCCCAGGGAGGTGGTGGAGTCGCTGTCCCTGGAGCTGTTCAAGGCAGGATTGGACGTGGCACTTGGTGCCATGGTCTGGCCTTGAGCCCTGTGGTAAAGGGTTGGACTTGATGATCTGTGAGGTCTCTTCCAATCCTAATAATACTGTGATACTGTGACCTAACAGCAACCTTTCAGTACCTGAAGGAGGCTCCAAGCAGGCTGCAGAGTGCCTGTTTGCAACGGCCTGCAGGGACAGGATGAGGGCAGTGGTTTGAAATGAGAGCAGAGCAGATTGAGATTGGATGTGAGGAACAAGTTCTGCACGTTGAGGGTGGTGGAACTCTGGAACAGGCTGCCCAGGGAGGTGTTTGAGGCCCCATCTCAAGAGATACTCAAGGTGAGGCTCAACAAGGCTCTGAGCAACCTGCTCTACTGGAGGATATCTCTGTGGCTGCAGAAGGGTTGGAGTAGCTGACCTTTGGAGGCCTCTTCCAACCCAAACCATTCTGTGTTTCCATATTCTACTTCATCCTACCCAGAATATTTCAGAGGAATAAATCCAGCAGCAGGAGCAAACACTCTCTCTGTGGCCTCACAGCATCACCTCTGTCACTCTCTCTGTAGCCTCACAGCATCACCTCTGTCACTCTCTCTGTAGCCTCACAGCATCACCTCTGTCACGGCAGGGCTGTGAAATCAGAGCAAGGAACGGGACTGAGATGCAAAGGAGCCTAAAGAGGAACGCGTGGCCAGAGGAGCCTGCAGCTGGCGCTGCCTCTGACACACTCACGCTGCTCATCTCTGCAGCACTGACAGGAGGAGGATAAGGTGGCAGGTAACGTTTTCTGTCCATCTGCTGTTGTGACCGGGCAGTGCCACGCTCTGTAGCTGTAAAGCAGCTCTCAGAAGCTGCAGGGGCCAAGGGAGAGGCAGGAAATCCCAAGCATGACTGTGAAAGCGATGTGAGGCCATCAGGCGCTAAGGGTCACAGCACGCCCGGCAGCTCGGCACTTCCTGGGCACCGAGCAGCACAGAGCAGGCTCAGCTCGGCAGCACAGGCAGAAACGGCCCTTTAGTCCCTCTAGTCCCACATTCTGCCCCTTTAGTCCCTTCACTGCCATATTCTGCCTCTCTGCTCCAGCATGGAAATGGCAGGAGCTCCCACTCCTCACAGCTCCCTTCCAGGAGCAGGTAGCTGAAGGATGAAGGCTTACATCTGGCTTTCAGTGAAAGGCCACTCTGAAACCTCTCACGGCTTACATGAGCACAGACCCATACAACTCTTCTGGTGGAGATGCCCCCTAAGGTCACCCAGTCCAACCTTCCACTCAACACCACCGTGGCCACTAAACCCTGTTCCAAAATGCCATTTCCATATACTTCTTGAACACCTCCAGGGATGGGACCTCCACCACCTCCCTGGGCAGCCTCTGCCACTCCCTGACCACTCTGGCAGCAAAGACATTTTTCCTCCTCTCCAGCCTATGCCTTCCCAGGCACATTTTCAGGCCATTTCCTCTCCTTCTATCACCTGATCCTAGGGAGCAGAGCCCAAGCCCAGCTCCCTGCATCCTCTTCTCAGGGAGCTGTAGAGAGCAATGAGCTCTGCCCTCAGCCTCCTCTACTCCACACTGCACACCCTCAGCTATCCTCAGCTGCTCTTCCCCAGCCCTGTTCTCCAGAGCCTTCCCCAGCTCTGTGCCCTTCTCTGCACCTGCTCCAGCTCTGCAATCAATGCCCTTTTTCAAGTGAGGAGACCTAAAGTGAAGCCAGTACTCATGGCATAGACTCAGCAGTGATGGGTACAGGGGCATGGTCACTTCCCTGCTCCTGCTGGCCATAAGCAACCCTTGCCATGCGCTGCCCTTGTCTGGGTTTTCATTCTATTCTGGGCAGATTCAGTTCATCTAAAACAAAGCAAACTAAAATGAGCATTTTGAGTTACTCTGCCCTGGTGAGCCCACATCTGCATACTCTGTCCAGTTTTGGGCACCTCAGTTCAAAAGGTGTCAATATTTTTCAGGGTAGCAGAGCCCTGCAGAGGGACCTGGCCAGGCTGCATGGGTGGGCAGAGGTCAAGGGGATGAGACTGAACAAGGCCAAGGGCAGGTTTCTGCACTTTGGCCACAACAACCCCAAGCAGCACTACAGGCTGGAGACAGAGTGTCTGAGAGCAGCCAGGCAGAGAGGGAGCTGGGGGTGCTGGGAGAGAGGAGCTGCAGAGGAGGCAGCAGTGCCCAGGTGGGCAGCAGAGCCAATGGCATCCTGGGCTGGCTCAGGAGCAGTGTGGGCAGCAGGACAAGGGAGGTTCTTCTGCCCCTGTGCTCAGCACTGCTCAGGCCACCCCTTGAGTGCTGTGTCCAGTTCTGGGCTACTCCATTGCAGAGAGATGTTGAGGTGCTGGAAGGTGTTTGGAGAAGGGCAGAAAGGCTGGGGAGGGGCCTGGAGCACAGCCCTGTGAGGAGAGGCTGAGGGAGCTGGGGGTGTGCAGCCTGCAGCAGAGGAGGCTCAGGGCAAAGCTCATTGCTGCCTGCAGCTGCCTGCAGGGAGGCTGTAGCCAGGTGGGGTTGGGCTCTGCTGCCAGGCAGCCAGCAACAGAACAAGGGGACACAGCCTCAAGCTGTGCCAGAGCAGGTCTAGGCTGGATGTTGTTAGGAAGTTCCTGCCAGAGAGAGTGATTGGCATTGGAATGGGCTGCCCAGGGAGGTGGTGGAGTCTCTGTGGCTGGAGGTGTTGAAGCCAAGCCTGGCTGGGGCACTTAGTGCCATGGTCTGGTTGGTTGGGCAGGGCTGGGTGCTAGGTTGTGCTGGCTGAGCTTGGAGCTCTCTTCCAACCTTCCTGATTCTATGATAAGATGCTGTGTGACATGCCCTAGGTGGCAGGGGTGCTGGACTAGATGGGCTCTGGAGGTCCCTTCCAATGCCTCCCCTTCTGTGACCCTGTGATTCCCAACCTTGCTCAGCTTTCAACAGCACTATCAGCTCTCAAACTACCTTCTCAACTAGCTTTGTTTTCCACTGAAGCTTCACCCTCTTCTCTCCTGCTGCCAAAGCCAAGCAGCTGCATCACCTGTGCCTGCAAAGGACATCAGGGCTGATAAAAATGTATGAGATCTGGAGAGCTTTGATAACAGAATTCAAGCCTCCCAGCACAACCTAAACCCTTTCAGGAGCCTGCAGACAGGGAACAACATCCCTCCTTACCATCCCTTCTTATCGAGTCCCCTGTTACAGGGCACCTTGTCTGCATTTTGAACTCAAAGGCACCTTATGAGAGACTCCTGAGTCATTATGGCTTTTTTCCCTTGCTTCCCAAAGCCATTCCCACACATACACACCTTTTTCTCCTTGGTAAAGCAACAACAAACAGCTGAGGCTCACCATCACCCTCATGCCTGTGCAATGTGTTTCTGCTCTCAAAAGCAATGCTTCCAAACTTTCCCACTGCCCTTCCACTAAACCTTTTTCTACCCCATCTCCTGTGTAGCAGCATCTTGCCTTGAGCTCTGGCAGAAAGACAAAGGCTCCTGAAAACACAGAGTTCATAGCTCAAACAAATACTTTCCGTGGCCATGGCTGCAAAGAAAATTTATAGCAGCAGAGGCCCAGCAGAGCAGATATCCTAAGTGGGGCCTTCTGGCATAAGCTCATTTCTTCTTGCCACACACACTTCTTGTGATACAACAACAACTGGTGGAGCTTCTCTCTCCCCTGCTGAAGGGAGCACTTCATTCATCCTCCTTCTCCTCTTACTGACCTGTTTCATAGTAAGTTAGTCCCACCTGTGTTCTCCATTCAGCAGTTCAACAGCTGATGAGTTGACATTTACAAGGTAGGTTGAGAGAGGGACTAGAAAAAGCCTAATTTCTGAGAGTTTAGGTGGTGGAACACTGCAACAGGCTGCCCAGGGAGGTAGCTGAGGCCTCAGCCCTGAAGATACTCAAGGTCAGGCTCAACAAGGCTCTGAGCAACCTGATTGAGGATGTCCCTGCTGACTGCAGGGGGATTGGACCAGATGACTTTTGGAGGTCCTTTCCAACCCATTCTGAACAGATTCATAGAATCACTTAGGCAGGAAAAGACTTTGAAAACCACCAAGTCTCACCACTAACCCTACCCTGCTTTCAATTAGAGGAGAAAACGTCCTACTTTGATATTTCATTCAACACCCCAGGCAGCATAGCTTGACATGATTGCCACTGCAGCACCCTGGCAGTAGTCATGGTTAAACAGACCCAGAACAAAGCCACCTTGTGTTTGTCCTTAGACACAAAGAAATACCTTTCCTCTCAGCTCTTGCCCTCAAGTTGGATCTGTTTTAGAAGGTAACTCGTGCCTAGGCTAACAGGTAGCTGTGATCAGAGACTTCACTAGCTACTATTACTGTCAAAAAGCCAAGAACCCTCTCTTTTTTTCCTTTCCTTTTATCATTTCCCCCCCAAACAAAGGCAGAGGTGCACATGTACTTTTAAGCTCACATTTACTGTATATCCTGATTTGCTCCAGGCACAGTAATTACCTTGTAGATCCTTCTTAACACAAATTGATTTTCTCAGTTTCCTAAGAGCAAGCTCAATCTCGCTCCCAAAGAAAACATTTTACCTACTCTGAAAGCAGAATTCAGAGGGAAAGCAAGAAACCCATGAACTAGGGCAGACTTCTGCAGGGACAGCAGAATGGGGCACTGCCTGCAAAGGTTATGGCAGCATTTTAGTCCCTTTAGGGTTTTGGGTCTTAGTTATGGAAGCTTTTCAGCTGGGATTCACCATGAGCCAGCACTGCTCACCGGCAGCCCTGAGCCAGCCGTGTGCTGGCTGCAGCCAGAGCAGGGAGGGCAGCAGCACAGGGAGGGAATTCTGCCCCTCCAGTCTGCTCTGCTCAGACCACACCTGCAGCACTGCCTCCAGCTGTGGTGCTCCCACCATAAGAAGAAGATGGAACTGCTAGAGAGAGTCCAAAAGAGGCCATGAAGACGATGAGAGGGCTGGAGAACCTTCCCTTCAGGGACAGGCTGAGAGTTGGGGACCTTGTAACAGCATTCCAGTATTTAAAGGGGCCAAGAAAGCTGAGAAGGGACTTCTGACAAGGGCTTGGAGTGATAGGACAAGGAGGGATGGATGGAAGCTTGAGGAGGGCAGAGTTAGACTGGAGATTAGGAAGAAATTCTTTGTAGTGCAGATGGTGAGACACTGGCAGAGGTTGAGGGTGGTGAGACACTGGCACATGTTGCCCAGGGAGGTGTTCAAGACCAGGCTGGATGAGGCCTTGAGCAACCTGCTCTAGTGGGAGATGCTCCTGCCTATGATCCCTTCCACCACAAACCACTCTAGGATCCTGTTTACTGCTTTGATAGAAGCTCCTACTGTGATAAAACCTGAAGTATCTAAATCACCCAACTCTGCCCTGCTCCTCTCCCCTCTTCCCAAGCCAGCAGGCACACACAAGCAAAAAACAGCAGGACTGTCACAAAGCCACTCAGCTGCTGGCATGGCTTCAAGGCTTTTTGTGAGCTTCATCTTCACTCCCCCCCAAATCCAAGAGGCTCTCTCTGCAACTCAGCAGTTACCTTCACAGAAAGACTAATATTAAAATACTGCCTTCTGCTACCCTCTCACTGCTGTTAACAGGAATAAAAAGTCCCTCAATTAAACACAGGTTTCTAATTAAGGCCACGATATGATTAACTGCTGCACTGCTCTGCCACAAAAGAGAGGATTAAAAATTAGCCTGGAATAGCCTCTGGGTAAGTCTAAAGCTGATAAAGAGGAGGAAACAGCAGAGCAATAAAAGGTCCAGATCCTCCACAGAGTCACAGACTCATAGAATGGGCTGGCTAGAAGGGACCTGCAAAGGGCATCCAGCCCAACCCCTCTGCAGTCAGCAGGGACATCCTCAGCACTGTTGAGCCTGACTTTGAATATCTCCAGAGATGGGAGCTGCTTTTTGCACCAGAAAGGAGACACCTTTACACAGTCAGGGTCTGCCAACCATTACACCGGTCCAGCATCCTGCCCTGGATCAGCAGTGGTGTGGCCAGCAGGAGCAGGGCACAGATTGTCCCCCTGGACTGCTGAGGCCACAGCTTGAGTACTAGGTTCAGTTTAGGGCCACTCACTCCAAGAAGGACACTGAGGGGCTGAAGCAGGTCCAGAGAAAGGTAACCAAGCTGAGGAAGGATCTGGAGAGCAGGGCTGGGGAGGAGCAGCTGGGGGAGCTGGGGGTGTGCAGTGTGGAGCAGAGGAGGCTGAGGGCAGAGCTCATTGCTCTCTGCAGCTCTCTTGAGGGGAGGCTGCAGGGAGCTGGGCTTGGGCTCTGCTGCCTAGGAGCAGGTGAGAGAATGAGCACAAATGGCCTGGGACAGTGCCAGGGGAGGGTTAGGTTGGAGAGGAGGAAATGTTTCTTTGCTGTGAGTGTGGCCAGGGACTGGCACAGGCTGCCAGAGAGGTGGCTGAATCCCCCATCCCTGGAGGTGTTTCAGAACCATGTGGCCATAGCACTCTGGGACAGGGTTTAGTGGCCATGGTGGGGTTGGGTTGCTGGTTGGACTGGGTGACCCTTAGAGATCTTTCCCAACCAAATCCAATTCTGTGATGCTGTGATTCTCTTAGGGACAGGGTTTAGTGGGCATGGCAGTGTTGGGTTGAAGGATGGAATACATGACCTTAGAGGTCTTTTCCAACCCAAACAATTCTCTGATTCTCTGCATTGCTGCTACCTTTTAATTTTCCTTTTCTCCCTCTCTTTTCTTTTTCCTTTCTTTTTTCCTTTTTTTGGGATCCTTTTTTCTTTATTGTTTCTTTTCCCCCTTTTTTTTGTTTCTTTTTCCCCCTTTTTATTTAATAAAAGAGAGCAAAGTACCCATTTTGCAGAGCAGCTAAAGAACCACCTTTAAGCCTTAGTCTGTGTCCGACTGCCCTGTTCCTTCATTTCCTGGATGAATAGAAACTCCTGACACCACCAGAGTTAATCTTAGCACAGCCTGAATCCTCAAAACAATGCATTTTCATTAGTGAATATCTCCTCTGGATGACTCTCCCTCCCCAAATCAGGTCACAGAAGTAAGGTCCTTCCCCCTCCCCAGATCTTCCATCAGGTTGTGGGGTTGGAGTTTTATTTTTGCCTAGATTCTCTACAATCCTTTTATCTCCTGGAAGGATTTTCCAGCAAAATTCCCTGACAGTGCAATTTTGCTATTGACTGCTGTGCTTTTAGAGAAAATTAAAGTGCACTGAAACCTCCCCTGCTGCAGATGGTTTCATTCTGAGGACCTTGCAATTTAGGAGGTATCATAGATGAATAAATACTCACAGGCCTCTTAAGATCTTTGTGCATGTTGGTACTGTCTCCTAATTTATAGGTTGGTCACCATGGTTTCCAAGTGCACATTAAAGTCTGGTGTCTGATTGCTATTTGGGGTGAGTTAAATCTTCTTGAAGAGGTGAAATGACCCCTAGGAAAATCACCCTTTTTGCCTCTGATGAACAAGCCAGGCAGAAATAACTCTTCATGGAGTCACAGAATGGTTTGGCTTGGAAGGGACCTTAAAGATCATCCAGTCCCAACCCCCTGCCACGGGCAGGGACACATTCCACTAGCCCAGGCAGCTCAAAGCCTCATCCAACCTGGCCTTGAACAGTTCTCCAGGGAGGGGACAATCAGACATTGGCCTTCCAGTCCCAGTCAGTCCAGCAGCACTTCGTCTGCACATGACAGAGTGGTGACACAGCACAATGGTCCCTGCACCTGTGGGCATCCTCTCTCCTGACTTCTTGCCCCTGCTTGCTCTGAGTGGTGAGTGTCCTTCCAAACGCTGTGCAGCCCAAGTGTCCACACAGTGCTGCACAGAATTAACCAGGCTGGAAGAGACCTCCAGGAGCGAGTCCAACCTAGCACCTAACCCTTCTAATTAACTAAGCCATGGCACTAAGTGCCTCGTGCAGCCTCCTCTGAAACACCTCCAGCCACACAGACTCCACCACCTCCCTGGGCAGCCCATTCCAATGCCAATCACTCTCTCTGCCAACAACTTCCTAACAACATCCAGCCTAGACCTGCCCTGCCACAGCTTGAGGCTGTGTCCCCTTCTTCTGTCCCTGGCTGCCTGGCAGCAGAGCCCAACCCCACTTGGCTACAGCCCCCCTGCAGGCAGCTGCAGACAGCAATGAGCTCTGCCCTGAGTCTCCTCTGCTGCAGGCTGCACACCCCCAGCTCCCTCAGCCTCTCCTCACAGGGCTCTGCTCCAGGCCCCTCCCCAGCCTTGCTGCCCTTCTCCAAACACCTTCCAGCCCCTCAACAGCTCTCTGCAATGGAGGAGCCCAGAACTGGACACAGCACTGCAGGGGTGGCCTGAGCAGCGTTCTTCAGAGCCAGGAGCACATGGCTCCTTCTGGAGCTGCTGACCCCAGCCCCTCCACTGAGACAGGCTGTGGTCCCCATTTCACCCTCACTGACTATGGATGCATACAGCAGAACCAACCACTTCTGTTCTGCTGCTCACCACCAGAAAGAGTTAACAAGAACCCTTTGCTCAGGACACCACTAGGCTCTTGGTCCCACAGCTGCACTCAGATCACAAGACAGACACAGGGTGAACCTCTCTGGGTGCTCAGCTGTGCTCTTCTCTGCTCCAGCAGGCACAGCTCAGTCAGCAAACCCAGGCACTGAGCTCACTGCTGTGAATTCACTCCTTCCCCTCCTGATGCCAGCCAGCTCCAACACCCCCAGGGCTTTGGCTAGAGTTGGAGCTCTGAGCTGTGTGGAGATCCTCAGCCTGACAAAGGAGAGATGCTGCACAGGAGCACCCTGACTGCCGTCTCTAGTCTCAGTAACTGCTTTCTCTGATGACCAGCACTGAGGCCTGAGTGACAGCTGGAGCCAGCTTCCCTGGCAGGGAGCGAGGAGGTTTCAGTCTGCCTTTTCTTCAGTGTCTCCAAGCTGTTCAGCAGTCCCATCCTGAACCCCAGTGGTTCACAGCCTAAAATACCATGATGGAAGCTGTGACAGATCATCAGCTGAGTGACAGGCAGGCCAGTATCTGTGCAGTGCAGGTGGTGAGAAGAGCTGGAAGCAGTAACATCAACATCCATTAAGCTGTCCTCAGTTGTCATTCAGATCCTTAAGCAACCACTCAGCTGTCTGGATCATCCTGCACAGCAGAGCCAGCACAAACCTGCCAATTTTAATATTTATCCCAGGAAAACACAAAAGAGCTTTGAAGCAGCCTCTCATCTAAAGTGCTGCTGGCTTCCCAGAAATTAAATTCAGGAATGAGGAGCAGGGACCATCTGCTGCATGAGCAGAGGGCCACAGCCATCCCAGCAACGAGATGACAAAGGTCAAAAGTTTCATGAAGACACAGCTCCACCCCCCAGGCTGTCAGAGCAACAGCACTGTAGAGACTGAGAGGCTTCTCCCTAAGGGGTGACCTCACTGCTCTCTACAGCTCCCTGAAGGAAGGATGCACTGAGGTGGAGGTTGACCTCCTGTCCCTGGTCTCAGGTGAGAGAAGGAGAGGAAATGGCCTGAAATTGTGCCTGGGAGGGAGATAGGTGGGAGAGGAGGAAAACTTTCTTTGCTGCAATAGTGGAGTCCCCATCCCTGGAGGTGTTCCAAACACATCCCAGACTGCTATCTTCACATGGTTTAGTTGCTGTTGGGTCAATGGTTGGAGTGGATGACATAAGAGGTCTTTTCCAACCAAAGCACTTCTGTGATGCCATGAGTCTGTGATTCCACCATCTTATGAGCAGTACATGGGCAAAACAAGGACCAGAACGAGACAGACCTCAGGTAGAGAACAAATCACCCAAACTGGCTTTGACCTCCTCCACTCAGCTCCTTCAGTTTTGCTGTCACTTCTTCTGTGCACCAGTCCTCAGCAGACTGACAGGGAAGGGATTTGTGGTTACTGTTCTGGGTGGGGGTTTTAATTACCACTCAGTTTCATGACTTTATGAAACTGAAAACCTGAGGGTTTCATTTCTGAAATTAATAAGTGAGTGATTCACTGTCCATGGTGGGTAAATGCATGCTGCTGAATAACAACACTCAGGCTGCAGAAGTCTTTTCAACAAGCAGGCTGAAAAGCCTTGACTTACTGAAAGAAAGATGCTTTCCCTCCTCCATTTCTCCTAAGCCAGTGGAATAGTCCACAAACATCACTATGAATCCTGCTAAAAACAAAGCTCACAGATTCACAGAATGGCTCAAGTGGAAAGCACCTCAGAGATCTCTGCTCCAACCTCCCCACCACAGGCAGGGCCACCTCTCAGCTAGACTTGGCTGCTCAAGGCCTCATCCAACCTGACCTGCAACACTCCCAGGCAGGAGGCAGCCACAGCCTCCCTGGGCAGCCTGTGCCAGGCTCTCACCACCCTGGTACAGAACAACTTCTTCCTCAGCTGCACTCTAGCCCTGCTCTGCCTCAGCTCCAAACCATTCCCCCTTGGCCTGTCTCCAGACCCCCTCAGCACAAGTCCCTCTGCAGCCTTCCTGCAGGATCCCTTTCAGGCACTGCAGGCAGCTCTGAGGTGTCCCTGGAGCCCTCTCCTCTGCAGGCTGCACCCCCCCAGCTCCCTCATCTTATCCTCACAGCAGAGCTGCTTCAGCCATTGGGTCATCTTTGTGGCATCCTCTGGCCTCACTCCAGCATTTGTGTCCTTCTGCTGGGGACAGCTGCGCTGGAGGCAGGATTGGGGGCGAGGTCTGAGCAGAGCCCAGGGGCAGAAGTCTGTGTTCCCTCATTCCTGAGGCAGCAGATGAGAGGCATCATATTCACAGGCTTTTTTTCTGTTGGCTAAATTCTTCAGAGCTGCTTCTTCTCAAGATTTGTTATGATCCCTGTTTGGATCAGCTTGGGCAGACAGCCTCAACCATGTGCAAAAGAACTGGCAAGAAGGATGCCCACAGCTTGAACGGATCAGGCTGCCTCTCTATTGCCTAACAGGCACAAAAGACAGCCCAGATTTCAGAAGCGACCAAGGGAAGCAGCCATATGCTCACCACACCCAAGGAAACACCTCAAGAGTCTTGGCTGCTGCAGCAGGCACCAGTTGGAGGCAAAAAAAAAATCAGTCAAACAGACTGGTCTGTGCCTGATCTCAGAGATGAATCCTGAACATAGAACCAAAGAATGCTTGAGTTGGAAGAGACCTCAAAGATCATTCAGTTCCAACCCCCAACCCCTGCTAAAAGAAGCTTTTGTGAGAGATACAAGAACAGAACATTTTCTGAGTGGGGGTGGAAAACCTTCAGACTTTGTCTCCAAGCTTCACTTTTGGTCACAGGAACCAATTAGTGGCTTCATGCTTATTGCACTCAGATTGAGAGCTCCTGGGAATGATTTGCTCTCTTCCCAGTTTGCTGCTTGAAATATGTGGTTGGTTACCTGAGGTCTTGGATGCAGGCAGAATGCCAGTCAGACTCCATGGAGAGGGGAAGGGGATGGGGAAAGGGAGGCTCCAGAGAGACCTTATTGTTACCTTTCAGTATTCAAAGGAGGCTTAAAAGAAACCTGAGAGGGAGTCATTACATGGTCTGTAATGACAAGAGAAGGAACAAGGATGTCAAACTGAGAGCAGATTTAGCCTGGGCTCACAGGAGACACTTTTTCATACAAACATAGAATGGTTTGGGTTGGAAGAGCCTTTAAAGGTCATCTAGTTCCAAACCCTCTGCTACAGGAGGGACACCTTCCACCAGACCAGGCTGCTGAAGGCCTCAAGGCCTTCTATCATGTGGTTGGTGAGACAGAGGAACAGCTGGCCCAGAGAAGCTGTGGATGCCCCATTAATGGAAGTGTTCAAGGTCAGCTTGGACAGGGCTTTGATCAAACAGATCAAGTGAAAGAGAAACCTGTCCACAGCATGGGAGGAATTTTCAAGGCTCCTTCCAAGCAACAGCATTCCATGATTCTGTGATGCTACAAATTCAAGGGAAAGGAAAAAAGCTTCAGCTAAAACTAGCATATGGTGAAAGAGATGCGAAACTTAATGGGCAAAGCACTCTGAGGATTAGAGGATCACTTTCAGAAGAGAAGGATTTATTCAGCAGAACTCTGCAGGGTCCTGTCTAGGCTGGGATTCTATTCAGATTTTTAATAAGAGTGGCTAACAATACTCTGAAGATTACAGGCAATCATTCTAAGCTGGCAGAAAACAAAGAGAACTTCACCATTTTCTTGGGCTGGGGAAGAGCAAGTGCAGCGTTTTTCATTGAAGCAAAACCTACCCAGAGACTGGAGGAACAACTGAGGAAGGAGGAAATCTGGAGGTCATGTTGGAATCCTGACTAAAGCAGCCTCAGCACTATTGGGTAGCTCTCAGAAGGATAAATGTTAGCTGCCTGTTATCTGTGTGTTGTCTGGGAGACGTGAGGAGAAATCTCTTTGAACTAGCAGCTGCTTGCAGTTCACAGGCTCAGAGATTCATAGAATGGGTTGGGTTGAAAGGGACCTTCAAGATCATCCAATTCCAAGCCCCCTGCCATGGGCAGGGACACCTCCCACCAGTCCCAGGTTACTCAAGGCATCATGCAGTCTGGCTTTGAACACCTCCAGGGAGGTTGTGGAGCACAGAAGCACCCAACGTGATCAAAGATCACATTGGGTGCTTCTGTGCTCCACAACCTCCCTGGGCAACCTGTGCCAGTGTCTCACCACCCTCAACCTGTGCCAGTGTCTCACCACCCTCACTGGAAATAATTTCTTCTTCATCTCCAGCCTAAATCTCCCCTCCTCAAGCTTTAATCCATTCCCTATGTAACTCTAAACCTTAAAATCTCCCAACTTAAAGACCATGTAGTTGCAACCCCCCTGCCATGGGGCTCTCTATTAACTTTGCTGATTAAAGAGCATTCCCCAAGCTGTGCTAATAAATAATTATCTGGAAGAAGTTAAATGATTTTATTGGTCCTTTAATGTTATCAAATCCCACTGCTATTGCCCTCCCTGGGAAGAAAAAAGAGGAGGGAGTAGTTTACAGCAGCCCTGGGATTTCTGAAACAAATAAAAAAAGGATTATGTAATTCTTCTGGAGGTTGCAAAACCTTTTAGAACACAAAAAATTAAAACCTGATCCATAAATTGCAGGAGAATTCTCCCAGCAGTTCTTTCTGAATCAAATGATGGCTTAAGATGCTTGCTTAGCAATAGATTTGCTGAAAGGCTCTCTCCTGAAATCAAATCTGCCACTAGCTTCAGCATTATGTAAGCTCCCAGCCCTGTGCTGAGGAGTAATTGTTTGCACACTCTGGATTTAATCTATGGATGCAATCAAATCAGGTTAAAAACCCAGCTCCAAAACCTGATCACAGAATATTAAGGGTTGGAAAAGACCTCCAGAGATCATCCGCTTCAACATCCCTGCCAGAGCAGGATCACCCAGGAACATATCCAGGTGTATCCTGAAAGGCTCCAGAGAAGGAGACTCCACAACCTCTCTGGACAGTCTGCTGCAGAGCTCTGTCACCCTCCCAGTACAGAAGTATCTCCTTATGTTGAGGTGCAGCCTCCTGTGTGCCAGCTTGTACCTTTTGTTCCTTGTCCTGTCACTGGGCACCACCAAACAGAGCCTGGCACCTTCATCCTGACCCCCACCCCTCAGCTATTGATAGACACTGATCAGATCCCCTCCCAGCCTTCTCCTCTCCAGACCAAACAGCCCCAAGGCTCTCAGTCTCTCTCCACAGCAGAGATGCAGAAGTCCCCCAGACTGGATGGGGCACTTCACGCCATGGTCTAGATGACTGAATAGGGCTGGATGCTAGGTTGGACTGGATGATCTTGGAAGTCTCTTCCAACCTGGTTGATTCTATGATTCATAGCTCTCCACTGGACTCTCTCTAGCAGGTCCCTGTCTCTCTTGAACTGGGAAGCACCAAACTGGATGCAGTATTGCAGCTGTGGCCTCAGCAGGGCAGGGCAGAGCAGAGGGGAAGCAAAACCTCCCCAGAGCTGCTGGATACACTTTTCTTGCTGAGGCTTGGAGCAAGCAGGTCTACTGTAAGGTGTCCCTGGCCACGGCATGGGGGTTGAAACTAGCTGATCTTGAAGGCCCCTTCCAACCTAAGCCATTTTATGGATGCATGACTCTATTTTCTCTTCAATTAAGACATTGCTGCATGGTTCCTCTCTACAGAACACAGCATGCAGAAAAACAAACAAAGTATCTCTGTGCAAATAAGAAACTTCCCTGACATTTTGCAAACTCCAACACAATCCTCCAGGCACAAATAGTGGCTTTGTATCTCCCCAGCAAGCCACAGTGCCAAAGATTCCAACTGGTTTGGAAAGAGAACCCAGGGTTGTTTTGTTTACTTCTTGTGTATGAGAAGACCTGAAGAAAACGCAAGTCCCCTCTAAAACTAACAGAAGAGTTGCAGTGTTCTGGAGGAAGCAGCTCTCTGTGTGCTTACAGTAGCAAAGCAGATTATTTGCAGGACTCATTCTTCCAGCTTTCATTTCAGAGGCTGCTGTGGCCTCATAAATGGCACTACACACTGCCCATGGTGGGGATAAAGTACACAGGTATCACAGAACAGCTCAGGTTGGAAGGGACCTCAGAGATCATCCACTCCAACCTCTTTGCCATGGGCAGGGACACCTCTCAACTAGACTTAGGGCAACCCAAAGATTCAAAGATGATACCAGGCTGAGTGGTGAGGTTGGTAAGAGTGAAGGATGGGATGGGTGACATCCAGAGGGACCTGGGCAGGCTGCAGAGGTGGCTGAGGAGAACCTCCTGAGGTTCAGTAAGGCAAAGTGCAAGATCCTGCGCCTAGGTCAGGGAACCCTCAATGTCAACCCAGGCTGGGGCTGATGAGAGTGGGAGTAGCCCTGCAGAGAAGGACTTGGGAGTGCTGGGGGGTGGGAAGCTGTGCAGGAGCAGCAATGGGCACTGGCAGCACAGAAGGCCAAGGGCAGCCTAGGCTGCATCTACGGGTGGAGATATAGAGAGGAGATCCTGTTCCTCTGCTCTGGGGAGATCTCACCTGCAGGGCTGGGGCCTTCAACACAAGAAGGACATGGACCTGATGGAATGGATCCAAAGGAGGTCAACAAAGATGATCATATGGCTGCAGCACCTCTCCTCTGAAGACAGTCTTCTCTTCTCCAGGCTAACTAGCCCCAGGGCTCTCAGTCTTTCCCCATCAGACAGATCTTCCTGTACCTTCATCGTCCTCACAGCCTCTGTTGGACACTCTCCAGCAGATTCCTGTCCCTCTTGAACTGGGGAGCCCAGAACAGGACACAATACTCCAGATGTGGTCTCCCTAGGGCAGAGTAGAGGGAGAGGAGAACCTCCCTTGCCCTCTGCTGGCCACACTCTTCTTAATGTAGCCCAGCACACCATTCATCTTCCTGGCCAGAAGGGCATATTGCTGTCCCACAGCTAACTTCTTGTCCAACAGGACTGCAAGGTCCTTCTCCATGGAGCTGCTTTATCTGTCCTGGTGCAAGAACAAACCTCCTAACCATACTTTAAAATCTACAATAAGCTTAAATGACAGCAGAAGGAATGCAAAGCAGACAGGATTTTCCCCCAAAACGTTTAGAAAGTAATGATTTTGTGCTGTGAGAAAAGAATTTGAGGCCCCTCTTGTGTAACAGGGGATGTTCCATTTTATTCCCATAGCTGTCTAATCCTTTTTACCACCATCTCAGTCTCAGTGAATTAATTCTCTGCTTTGGTGTGACATGCTTGGTGTATTTAGCCCTAAGACAATCTAGGGGTGACACAGGCAATCATTGCAGGCTCTTCCCCCCTGAGTAAATTCTTCTCTAGTCTTGAAGGAATCAATCCTGGGATGAGAAATTGAGAAGACAAACAAGAATAAAGTGCTGGAGGCTGACTGAGAGGCTGCCTTTACCTTCAGAGCAGGACAAGAAATTCCTGCCAGACAAAACTGGATTCCTCTCTCTCCTTGTGACCTCCGAAGATCTCCTGCAGGGTGAAGCCTGCTTTTGAAAGCAGAAAACACTGATCCCTTGGCTTGCTTCACAGGTCCAGGACGTCTTCAGGAGGTATTTAGGGTAAGAATTCACTTTACAGCAGAGAGGCAGGAAAAATATTGCGCAGCAGCGAGGTGCAGCACAGAAATATTGGATCCTTGAGTTGTTTTCCTCTTCTGAAATAATGGCTTCATGTTCAGAAACCTCACTGAAGAAAAAGGCTGCCCCTGGGGTCATGGTGATGGGAAGTGCTGCTTTCTATCCAGCAGCTATTAACCTTCTTACCCACACTTGCAGTGATGTCATTCATGCCCACTTCTTTCAGCTTTCACAGATCATCCTGACCTGTCATTAAAAATACCTAATTGATTTCAGGCCTTGCATTAGCCTGCATGCACACCATGACTTCATCCATGGGAGGATCAGAGAATCGTTTCACTTGGGAAAGACCTCTAAGATTCATAGAATGCTTTAGGTTGGAGGGAACCTTAAAGACCATCCAGTTCCACCCCCTCTGCTATGGGCAAGGACACCTACTAGATCAGGGTGCTCAAGGTCTCGTTCAGCCTGGCCTGGGGGAACCCAGATCACAGAATCATAGACTCAGGCAGGGTTGGAAGGGACCACAAGGAGCAGCCAGTTCCAACCTCCCTGCCATGGCCAGGGATACCTCGCACTAGATCAGGCTGGCCAGAGCCTCATCCAGCCTGCCCTTAAACACCTCCAGGCACGGCCTCAACCACCTCCTTGGGCAACCCATTCCAGGCTCTCACCACTCAAGTCCAACCATTCTGTAACTCTGTTCACTGGAGGGTGAGGGCGATGAGGCCCTGGAACAGGCTACCCAGGAAGGTTGTGGCTATCTCCTGCTTGGGAGTGTTCAAGGCCAGGGTGGATGAGGCCTTGAGCAACCAATTCTAGCTGAGAGGTATCCCTGCCCACGGCTGGAGGTTGGAGTAGATGACCTCTGAAGTCCCTTCCAACTTAAGCCATTCCAGGCTGCACTTTCACCAGCTGACCTTATTCCTCCTTTGTCAAGTCCTTCTTTTCTCTTGTAAAATTACCCTCAATTTTTTACTCCTAAAAAGCAGCTTCCAAACTCAGCTCCTTTCACCAGATTAACATCCTCCCCTTCAGTCTTTCCTGCCTTTCTTGTTTTTCCTCTTTTTTCCTGTGATGTTGGAAGAAAACTCTTATCATCTGTACCCCTTTGGCTAGCATTAATCTCCTCCTTTTTTTCCACTGCCTTATCTTTCTCCTACAAGCTTTCACTTGGAATATTCTTGTCTGGCTGTCTCTTCTCCCTTTCCCCTTATCCAGAACACTATTCAGCAGTGGTGCTTTATCTTGTCTTTCAGTGCCAGAAGCTAGCAACAGCAGGGTAACAGCTGTGACCTAGCACAAAGGGACAGCACTCGAACCTGTTTCTGCTTCCTGAGAGAAAATGCTACCTGGGCTTGGGGTTTTTTAATGCCATCTCTTGGTAGCCCTGAACCATCAAACTGTCTCAAAGGATGAAGGCAGAATTGGAAGATGTTCCTCTCAAAGGATGAAGGCAGAACTGTTTGTTTGGAAGATGTTCTCCACAATTATTTATTACTCTTCAGCTCGACTATCTTGGCCACTTTGTCCTGGCACAGAATCAGGGAATTAGGGAATCATGGAATCACAGAATCATGGAATCATAAAATCATTGAATCATACAAGCATGGAATCATAGAATTATTCAATCACAAAATCATGGAATCCTCCTGAAGTCCAACCTCCAGCTCCCCTGCTCCAGTTTCAAACCACTGACCCTTGTCCTATCACTCCAAGCCCTTCTAAACAGTCCCTCCCCTGTAGGTCCCCTTCAGATGCTGAAAGGCAGCTCTAAGGTCTCCCTGGAGCGGGCACTGCCTCACTGCAGATTGCCCTGGAGTGGCACACTGAGTTGGCAGCGCCCTAAAGGTGGGTGCTGTGTGGTTGTGTTTGTCAGGTGGCTCAGGAGTGCTGTACAAAAAGTAAACCATGAAACCTCTTGGAAAACAGAAAGTTGTGCTGCAAGGCTGCAGAGGCCTCCTGCGGGAACAGAGGTATTTACAGGTGGCACCTGGCCAGAGCTCAGAATTCACCCACCTGGGAGAATGAGGACAAACGTGGCTGTGGCAAACGTGCCAGAGACAGGGTGATGGAAAGGAGGGAATTCTTAGCCTTTCCTGGAACAACAACCCAAAAAAGCCCAGTAATGGGGGGACTGGTCAGTAAAGCTACTCACTGCTCCACATGAAGTCTGAATGAGGACAGCTGAGAGAGCAAGTGTGATGCCAGCACCATTGCCACTCAGAGGCACAGAGATCTCACACTGCCCTGGAAAGGTCAGCAGTCCATCTGCTGCCTTGGCAGAGGTGACAACCAGCCTCACATGGATTACTCTTTCCTAACAGTATTTAACATTCCATAATCCTCAAGTCAAACAGAGACAACCACAGCAAAATCCAGGGGACAACTTCAACCTACAGCATCTCTTTGCTCTCACAGACACAACAGGCTAAAAGCAGCAGAGTCTGAGGTACTTTGGGGCTTTTTCTTTTTCTGCTATAAAGAACTGATTTAAACCATTTCTGATCCCCCAAATGGAAGTGTAAATGATTCATGACATCATTAGAGACATCTGTCTCTAGGTGGACAATTATTCCATTTCCCTCAGCTTTTAGGGTTTTATTCTAAATAATTTAAGCAAGTTTATTCTAAATCATTTATTCTAAATAATTTAAGGCAGAAAAATGCACCACATACACCAAAGGGCTTATTGTAATGGTGTGATCCTGTGATTTTATTTGAATCATTTCATTTGCTCCTCGTTTGTGCTCATAAATGAGAGAATTCCACCATTGTTTCTCATTTCTGAGACTTTTTAGGTAGTTTAGATTAAGGCACAGTCACATCCTTGCAGCTAAACTCAGGGAGTGTGGTTTGGACGATTGGGTAGTGAGGGGGATTAAGAACTGGGTGAAGGAAACAAGTCAGAGAACTGTGGTCCATGGGGCATATCCAGGGGGGTCCTGAAAGTCTCCACAACCTCTCTGGGCAGCTTGCCTCAGGGCTCTGTCACTCTCCCAGCCAAGAAGTGTCTCCTCATGTTGAGGTGGAATCTCCTGTGTTCTAGCTTGTGCCCATTGTCCCTTGTCCTATCACTGGGCACCACTGACAAGAGCCTGGCACCTTCTTCTTCCCACCCACCAGACACTGATAAAGATTCATAAGATCTCCTCTCTGTCTTTTCCAGACTCACCAGCCCCAGGGCTCTCAGCCTTTCCAAATCACACAGATGTTCCAGTCCCTTCATCCTCTGTTGGACTCTTTCCTGTAATTCCCTGTCCCTCTTGAACTGGGAAGGACAGAACTGGGCACAATCCTCCAGATGGGACTCACCAAGGCAGAACAGAGGGGAGCAGAATGCAGGGATTTCATTTCATCATGCAAGTCTGTACATTTCTTGGGCTGGCTGAACTAAAGCCTGTTCCTCTTTTGTTTCAAGGTGGTTTTGGTGTTTTTTTTTTCACTTATAATTCCTCCAAAGCTTCTGTGTTTGTTTACTTCATCTATTTTATGCCCCAGAAGGGATAAACAGTAAGCTTAGAGTACTAATAAGAGAGGAGTTCTGTGAAAATGCAAGCTTCTGGGAAATCTGAGGGTTTAGCTGAAGGAGTAATGTAAAGACCTAACAACCCAGAGAGAAGACAAAGCACAAGCAGACCAAGAGGAACAAAAACAAGACAGAGGTAAAAGCCCTGCTTACAGCCAGCATCACCTCAAGGGAAGCTGAAGTCTGTGCATAAACCTTGTGCTAGGAGCTGCAAAGTAAGGAGCCTGCTCAAAGCCTTTAGCTTCATCAGGGCAATGTGACAATTTCTGAGGGAGCTGCAAGTGACCAAATCTGCTGAAATGGACTTTGGGGCCTGCGGTTCTGCCTCAGAGAGGAACGGGAGGTGAGCACCTTCGAGTCAGCAGGCACAGAATGTGTGCTCTGATCAGCACAGCACTCCCTGTCTTTGCCAGCACCTCACTACCACCACCAGCCATGGCTGTCAAAGGAACAGAGGAGATTACCAGCAGGCTTTCTGCCTGGCTGCCAAAGGCATGAAATCTCCTGAAATGGCAGCATCCCTGTGCTCAGATGGCAGGATCCCTGTGCTCAGATGGCAGGATCCCTGTGCTCAAAGGGCAAATCCCTGCGCTCAAAGGGCAAATCCCTGCGCTCAAAGGGCAAGATCCCTCTCTTCCAATAGCTGAACAGAACTTATAGGAAGGCTGCAGAGAGACTTTTCCTGAGGGTGTCTATAGACAGGACAAGGTGGAACGGTTTGGAGTTCTTCAGCACAATGGTGGTGAGACCCTGGAACAGGCTGCCCAGGAAGGTTGGTGGATGCCTCCTCTCTGAGGGTGTTCCAGGCCTGGCTGGATGAGGCCTTGAGCAGCTGAGTCTAGCTGTCCCTGCCCACACCACAGAGGTTGGAGTAGGTGACCTGTAAGGTCCCTTCCAGCCTGAGCCATTCCATGATTCCACTACTTTGCTGTCCTGCCACCATAGCACCTTTCAGAAGAAGAGATCAGGCACCCCTAGAACTTTTCTCCTCCAGAAATCTCTGGTGCAGCCTAAGCTGAATCTCCACTGTTTGACATTTTTCTGCATGTTGAGGTAATCCATAGAGCAGACACAAATCCCTTCCATCTGTCCAGCTAAGGTGAAAGCTAATTTTAGCCCTGCAGAAAGGTCTGCTTAGACTTCTCTGCTGATCACCACAGCCATCCTCCTTCATTTGCCAAAGCAAAGATCACCTTTAATAGGCAGGTTGCCCAGGAATGTGGTTAAGGCCCAAACCATGCAGACATTTAAGCTCAGACTTGCTGTGGCCGTGTGCAGCCTGATCCAGTAGGAAGGGTCCCTGCTGCCTGCAGGGAGGTTGGACAAGAGGACCACTGAAGGTCCCTTTCAATCAAATGTAATCTGTGACTCTGTGAGATAGGCTGTAGGATAACAAGAAGGAATATTTATCCACACCTAGAAAATTGGTATTATCTTACTATTAATATTGATTTAGATTGGATTATTTGATAGGAATTCATTCTTATTATTGTCACCATGAATTTGCTTAGATGTTATTTAGATAAATATTTAGATAAATTAGTGTTAAAGTAATGGTTTCCTGTTCTGTTATTGATTAGAGATATTTAAGGCACCCACAGTTTCAATGGGAGGTATTTCCTGGCAAACCTGCTTCTAATTAAATCTCCCTTACTTGAATAATACTCTTCATTAACTATGTATAAATGATCACAGCAGTAGGAATTTGGACTTGTCTGAAAAACAACTACATGCTACATCCCTCAGCACAGGAAGGACATGGACCTGATGGAGAGAAGGGCCATGAAAATCATCAGTGGGTTGGCACAGCTCTGTTGTCAGGACAGGTTGAGGCAGCTGGGGGTGTGCAGCCTGGAGAAGAGAAGGCTCCAGGCAGACCTAACAGCAGCCTACCAGGACCTTTAGGGGCTACAAGCAGGCTGCAGAGGGACTGTTTGCAAAGGCCTGCAGGGACAGGACCAGGGTAATGGTTTGGAATGAGAGCAGAGCAGATTGAGATTGGATGTGAGGAACAAGTTCTGCACCAGGAAGCTGCTGCAACCCTGCAACAGGTTGCCCAGGGAGGTAGTTGAGGCCCCAGCCCTGGAGATAGTCAAGACGAGGCTGGACAGGGCTGTGAGCAAGCTGCTCCAATGGAAGATGTCTCTGCTGAATGCAAAGGGACTTGGACTGGATGACCTGTGGAGACCATTCCATGATTGTATGATTCATGCCTTATTTATGACAGAGTCTTTCATTGTGAAGTTACTGCACTTGTTATGCTGTGAAACTAAAATCTATTTTTTTGCCACACTTCAGATTTCACCTGGACAAAAATCCATTATCCAAACCTTTAGAAGCATAGAAGAGAAGATAAATGTAAGAGTCCTTCATTCTCTTCATATATTTCATCTGCCAAACGGCCAATAAAATCCCACTGTCAGGTCAAGCAGCAGCAAACACCTGAGACACTATGGATTTGCTTTTCATCAGAATTGTAGGGGGGAAAAATCCTTCAGGTTTAGCAGAGATGACAAAATCTATGTATTTTAAGTGCCTTTACGATCCTGATTACTGAGCAAACTACCAACTTAGATGTGTTTATCCTCAGAATGCCAGCAGAAGGCAAGGCAGTGCTGGAGTAACAATACCCTGTGCAAAGCAAGTGATGCAGAGAAGCTGCATTTACAACAGAGACCCAAGAAATGTCCACACCTCATCAGCACCTCCAAGGTCTGCATCTAAAAGGAGGAATTCCAAAATCTTCCTCCCCATGGCACTCCATATCTGCTGGTCCCTAAGGCTGTAAACAACATGCATAAAGATCACAAGGGTCTGAGCACTGCCTTAGCTAGGAGAAGCAGGAAACAGCTGCAGATATTTGCTGTTTGCACTATGGAAAAGACCTTTATGATCAACTCCAACCATCCCCTGACTCTACTAAACCTGGGGCTGAACCATGGCCCTCAGCACCACAGCTCTGCCTCTCTGAAACACTTCCAGGGATGGGCATTCAACCACCTCCCTGGGTAGCCTGTGCCAGGCTTTGAGAACCATTTCAGTCAAGAAGTTTCTCCTAATCTCCAGCCTAAAACTCCCCTGGTGCAACCTGAGGCCATTTCCTCACCTTGCATCACCTGATCCTAGGGAGAAGAGCCCAATCCCCTTCTCATTACCATTTCCTTTCAAGGAGGTGTAGAGAGCCTCCTCATCCTCCTTTGCGCCACACTGCACACCCCCAGCTCCCTCAGCTGCTCCTCCCCAGCCCTGTTCTCCACACTCTTCATCAGCTTTGCTGCCCTACTCTGGACTTGCTCCAGCACCTCAATGTTGTTCTTGTTGTGAGGAGCCCAAAAGTGAACCCAGTCCTCAAGCTGCGGCCTCACCAGTGCTGAATACTGAGGGAGAGCCAAATCTGCTGGAACAGGCTGCTCATAGAGGTGGTGGAGTCTCCCTCTCTGGAGGCATTCAGAACTTGCCTGGCTGTGCTCCTGTGTGACCTTCTCTAGGTGAGGCTGCCTTGGCAGGGTGCTTGGACTCAATGATCTCCAGAGATCATTTCAACCCCTACCATCCTGTGACAATCAGATGAAGCCTTTGGCCTTATCCACAATTCCCTCAGCTGTATCAGGTGTTGGGACTGGCTGATCTCCCAGCCTTGGCACCCTCCTCCCTTCCAAGGAGAGTGAACCTTCATGGTGCCCTCTCTGTTATTAGTGACTTCCTAGGCATCTGGTGCAGACAAGAGCAGCTGGACTGGGTTCTGTATTCACATTACACCTGCAGTGCTGAGCATTTTTCCTCCTCTCCTTTTGTCAGCATGAAGCAACATCCATCAACCTTCAAGCCCATGGAGCATCTGTGCGTGTGCCAATCACTGCAGCCATCAGCCAATGCCACAGAACAAACACAAGCACCACCAAGGATAAAACCCATCACTTTTTGTAGCTCAAGTGCTAGGCTTTGCAGACAGTTGAAATCCTCTTCACACACACAGAAGGGATTGCAAAGAAAAGACTGATAGGAGAGAGAAGCAAAACGTAGGAGAAAAAGTGAATCATTTAAGATTCAAAGAAATAATCCACATTAAAACTATAGAACCACAGAATGGTTTAGGTTGGAAGGGACCTGAAGGATCATGCAGTTCCAGCCCCCTGCCACGGGCAGGGACACCTCCCACTAGAACAGCTATGACAATAGGATTTTTTGATGTTTTATTGCCTAAGAAAATCTGAAGCAGCACCACTGTCCTGTCAGCTCTCCCTTGTGCCACCTTTTGATACTGATGGAGGCTCAGCTGGCCCATCACAACACACTCACCCAACATCAAGATCATCCAACTTAACCCCAAGGTGAAGAGTTTTCTGCTTGGCTGGTGTGCTGACCTCGCTCAGCAAAGGTAAGGGGGCAAGGCCAGAGCTATCTCAGCAGCAATGGGGTCTCAGATTCTTACATGCAGCTTGTGATAACGTCTCTCAGGTGATGCCACTGGGTCACAAAGCCCCACTTAAAGGATTTCCAGTGGTAGGGTTGGAGGTCCTGTTAATTACTATCCACAGCTAAGAGTTGAATCCATCATCCTCCTTTGGCAAAGCTCTTCAGCTTGAGGAGAGCAGACTGAGACTGGAGATGAGGAAGAAATTCTCGACAGTTGCCTGTATTTTCAGCACCAGCAAAGAAATTTTAATCTGAATATGTCACTGGAGGCGTTTCCAAGAGGCAGAGATGTGGTGCTGAGGGACAGGACTTAGCACCAGCCTTGGCAGAGTTAGAGAATGGTTGGACTGGGTGATCTGAAAGGACTTTTGCAACCAAACCTATTCTTTGATTCACTGAACTCTACATGCTTTGCTTTCAAGGACAGGCTGGACAAGGCCTTCTGAAGCCTGGTCTAGTGGAAGGTGTCTCTGCCCACGGCAGGAGGATTGGAACTGGATGATCCTTAAGTCCATTCCAATCCAAACCATTCTATGAATCCATGAATAATAAAGAAGAACAAACACAAGACAGTGAACCAAAGCAGATAAAGAGGCAGGCTTAACCAGCTACAAGAGAAAGAAACACAACAAGCAGTAGGCAAATTCTGAGGTGAAGTGCATCTGCTTTATGCTAGCAAATGTCAGGGATGGTTTCCAAAGTAAAACTAGAGAGAACAAAAAGAAAAACCTAAACTAATACAAATGCTGAAATAATTTGCTTTTGGTAGCAGGAACACATGCAGGCACTGCTTCACATCTCTTCTCTGGGCTCTAATCTCATCTTTATTTACACCAAGTTAGACTGATAGCATGGGGAACTTGCCTCCAGTAAGGAGTTTGGTCTTTGCAGGGGACAGCACCACCACCACTGGCCTCCCAGTGGTGGAGGCACCATCCCTGGAGGTGTTCAAGAACAGACTGGATGAGGCACTTAGTGCCATGGTCTAGTTGACTGGATAGGGCTGGGGGATAGGTTGGACTGGATGAGCTTGGAGGTCTCTTCCAATCTGCTTGATTCTATGAAATTCTATGAACAAATAGAGCTTGGTTTTACCCATTCTGATGGTGGCAAATCCATCAGGCAAAATGTGTTAGGAGTTTGACAAAGCCTTTAGTTATAAGTTCTTTTTTTTTCTATGAGATTAATAAAGCTGAGGATGACTCTGAAAAATTTGACTGTCTTCCTCTGGAGATTCAACCAGCACCAGGAAGAGCTGAAACTCTGAAATATTCATAAATCAGTGATGCATAATTTGTAAATTTGTACTTTATATCATGTACAACTTTCTCTATCCTAAGGAACATTTTCCATTACTTGTTAACAGTGAATGCAAATAATGCCCCAGGGAATTCTGCAGTGACCTTTGTTTTATTACAATTACTGCATATTTATAAATGAGCAGCTAAACTTCAATCTGAGAGCTGCAACAACTTTGGAGTTGGAATCCTTTGATAAAACACAACTGAACAAACTTCATAAAATTAATTCCCTGAGAAGAGAAAAGGAAAGTCTCCTCTGAAAATCCCTCTGTGTACACCAACACACAAAGCAGTTGTTTTTTTACCCTGTGCTTTTGCAAACAGAAAACCAAACAAAACAGCAATATGGAGAGATGTGAAGAGAGGAGAATAAATTACTGTAAGAAGAAGACAGGAGAAGCTATTAAATGTAATAGATCTTATAATCATGCACTAAAGAAAGTGACTACATATAAAGCAGAGAACACTGCACAAGATGGAGAACTGCAGCACCTGCATTGTGAATCACACAATCACAGAATGGGCTGGGTTAGAAGGGACCTTCGAAACTCATCCAGTCCAAGCCCTCTGCACTCAGCAGGGACATCCTCCACTAGAGCAGGTTGCCCACAGCCCTGCCCAGCCTCATCTTGAGTATCTCCAGAGAGGGGAACTCAACCACCTCCCCGGGCAACCTGTTGCAGTGTTCCACTGCCCTCATGGTACAGAACTTGTTCCTCACATCCAATCTCAATCTGTTCTGCTTTCCTTTCAAACCATTCCCCTTGTCACTGCAGGCCCTTACAAACAGCCCCTCCTCATCCTTCTTTTAGCATCCCCTTCAGGCCCTAATAGCTCCTATTAGGGCTCCCTGAAATCTTGTCTTCTCCAGGCTGAGCACCCCCAGCTCTCTGAGCCTACCCTCGTAGCAGAGGTGCTCCAAACCCCTGATCATTTTCATGGTCCTCCTCTGGACCTGTTCTATCAGTAAAAGGAGATGTTTGTTGCTACTTGTTGCAATTTACCACATTATAATGTAGGATGAATCTTCTCTTTCACATTAGGAAGCAATTCTTAGAATCATAGAATGGTTTAGGATGGAAGGGACCTCAAAACTTATCCAGTTCCAACCCCCTACCATAGGCAGGACACCTCCTCCTAGAACAGGTCCCTCAAGGACTCATCCAACCTGGCCTTGAACACCTCCAGGAAAGGAGCATCCACAAACTCCCTGGGAAACCTGTGCCAGTGTCTCACACCTTCACTGCAAACAACTTCATCCTAACATCCCTCCCCTCTGCCACTTTAAACCCATTCCTCCTTGTCCTGTCATCACAAGCCCTTGTCAATAGTCCCTCCTCAGCCTTCCTCTAGCTCCCTTCAGATACTGCAAGGCCACTCCAAGGTCTTCTCTTCTGCAGGCTGCAGACCCCCAACTCTCTCAGCCTGTCTTCATAGCAGAGCTGCTGCAGCCCTCTCAGCATATCGGTGGCCTCCTCTGGAGTGGCTCCAACAGCTCAATGTCCTTCTTGTGCTGGGGGCTCCAGAACTGCACACAGGACTCCAGGCGGCATCTGAGGAGAGCAGAGTAAAGGGGCAGAATCCCCTCCTTTGCCCTGCTGGCAACGCTTCTCTTGATGCAGCCCAAAACACAGTTGGCTGCCTGGGCTGCACATGCACACTGCTAGCTCATGTTGAGCATTCCTTCTCCATGAGGGTGGTGAGGCACTGGAACAGCTTGCCCAGAGAAGCTGTGGAGGCTCCAAGCCCGGAAGTGTTCAAAGCCAGGTTGGATGAGGACTTGAGCAACCTGGTTAAGTAGAAGGTGTCCCTGCATTTAGCAGGGGGGCTGGAATTTGATGTTCTTTAAGGTCCCTTCCAAACCAACCCATTCTGTAATTCCATGTCATAATGTAACTCTCACTAATGTCACTGAGACCTCCCAGCTGAAATTCCACTATGGAAACAGGACCACCACTAACTTCTCTAACTGTGCTACACCTGAGCACTTCCATATTTGTCCAAAGCAGAGGACAAGGAGCAAAACACAGGAGTCATATTGGATACTCTGCTCACCCAAAGCGTAACAGAAGTTTGGAGAAGGGAGAGAAGCAACTGCTAATGCTCTCATGTACTGAACTGTAAATACTGTAAAAACACCGGAAAAGAAGTCTCTACCATCACCCTTTACTTAAGAGATGGTGAAACAGGGGCCCAGGGATGCAAAACAAGTCACTCTGAAGACCACCCAACTGCTTCATGGCAGAGACAGACATCTCCTGAGAGCCATCCAATGGTCGCAAGACCTCACATCAGTTGTTTTTGCAAAGTTTATAGAAATTAGCCATCTTGAGTCTGGCAAAAAATATATACCCTTATAAAACCTGCTGGCACCTCAGAAGACCTTTATCTTTTCCTCACCATACTGCAGGTATGGTGCTGAGGGACATGGTTTTGTGGTGAACTGACAGTGTTGGGTTGATGGTTGGACTTGGTGATCTTAGAGATTCTCTTCCAACCAAAATCATTCAATGGTTCATGGTATTTGAAAGCAACAGGCTTACTGGTATGAGAAAGGCAAGCAAGTAGGAAATATTCATGGTTGGACTTGGTGATCTTGAAGGTGTCCTCCAACCAAAGTCATTCTATGATTCCAATTATTTAAAGGCAACAATCTCACTGGTAAAAAAAGACTGGCAAAAGAGTTAAATACCTGATGGTACAGCACTCAGTACTGCCAAGTTCCTTGGTCACTGGAGTCAGCAGCAGTCAGAATCCTGGTCCTAATTTGAACATGCTTTGACTTCAGTCTGACACTCAATTTATTTACAGACCTTCCCCATTCTTCATCCTGCCTGGTCTAGTGGGAAGTATCCCTGCCCATGGCAGGGGGGTTGGAACTAGATGATCTTTAAGGCCCCTTCCACCTCAAATCATTCTATGATTCTATGAACATTCTGTGCTCTTGAGAAGGGATGTATCTAGCAGCATTTGTCCCCAGCTGAAAGCTTCACAATGTGCAATAATGCACAGAAACAAAGGTTGAATTCAAGCAAAAATGGCAGTCTGGGAAACCCAAACTCTGGGTTTGGTTCTAACACAGCTTCCAACATAGTCCAGCACTGAAGCCCTGAGTGTTTGAAGCCAGCAATGAGCTCATGACAAACTGGTATTCAGACTCTACACAGCACAGTTGTGATCTTGCTGCAGGCAGGGCAAATACTCGACTGCAGCAGGCTGACCTTTCCCATAAAGTAAGGAATATGGCATCTGGTTAGTATGGGAAGGACAAAATACTGACAGAACCACTGAGAGCAAAGAAATCACCACTTGGACACAGAGATACACAGAACATCTCTATTTACTAATAAGTATTTAAATAGCTTGAAACAAAGCCAATGAGATTGGCTTTTCCTCCTGTAAAGGAAAGTGGGTATTTTTCTTTGTGAAGGTATCAGCAAATTCACTTATGGATTGCTCCAAATCTCAACAAATTCAGTTCCCACCTGCGAACCGCTGACTACTTTTGAAAGCAAACTCCTAAACTTTACATCAAGCCAAGAAGTTTTATATTTCCTGAAGTAAATCAGGTGCAAATGATGAATGCAGCACAAAATGAAGCAGTGGTGGTAGCACAGAATCCTTGGAAACAAAAGTAGGGCTTATTGAAGAAAAGATTCTGATCATTAATGCTTTTGCTACAGCACGTCCCTTCAAACAAAACTAAGGAATCCGAAGTCAGACTTGGAATCATAGAATCAGTCAGGATTGGAAGGCACCACAAGAATCAGCCAGTTCTAACCCCCCTGTCATGCCCAGGGACACCCTATCCTAGAGCAGGCTGCACACAGCCTCAGCCAGCCTGGCCTCAAACACCTCCAGCCATGGGGCCTCAACCACCTCCCTGGGCAACCCATTCCAGCCTCCCACCACTTTCATGCTGAAGAACTTGCTCCTCACATCCAGTCTGAATCTCCCCACCTCCAGCTTTGCTCCATTTCTTCTAGTCCTGTCACTCCCTGACAGCCTCAAAAGTCCCTCCCCAGCTTTTTTGTAGGCCCCTTCAAATACAGGAAGGCCACGATAAGGCTAGAATAAGGACTTGCACGGCTCTGATACAGCATCCTGTTACAAGTGGTCCAGAGTGACCCAAATATGTACTAAGAATATAAATGTTGGGGGGGAGGTGGTTCAAAGTCAGCTAAGAAGGGCATGATATGAAGCACGCTGAAATCCACCAGAGATTATGAAACATCTCCTTCAGCTAGGAACCAGACCCAGAAAGAAGAAACACAACAGCTCTGATTTTATGAAGCTTTCTCTGATGATTTAGGCCATTAAAAAAGCAATACTGAAAGTGAAATGATTTTTCTTTACATCCTCCATTTCCAGTGAGCTCAAACTGCCCATCACAGTGTGGCAGCAAACAGCTCAGAAAGGCTTACAGCTTATTTGAGCCTATCAGTTTGAAGTTTTTAGGGAATATTGAATGAAGCCAGAATGAAAAATACCCTTGACACAAAATTAAAAAGG
Organism: Pogoniulus pusillus; assembly: GCF_015220805.1. Classification (NCBI taxonomy): domain Eukaryota; kingdom Metazoa; phylum Chordata; class Aves; order Piciformes; family Lybiidae; genus Pogoniulus; species Pogoniulus pusillus. Next base: position 1,130,699 of record NC_087288.1, on the reverse strand, counting down.
CTGTTTTCCCATTAGTGCTCAGCTTCCTTTGTCTCCCATTAGTGTTCACCTTCCCCTTGAACTCAAGCAAACAGCAGGATATGAAGTCTTCCAAGTGTGTTGCTGTTCTCCTTTAATATTCTGGACACCAGTTCTACTTCTTTTTTATCCTGTAAAATCTGATATAGTCTCAAACAGTTGTTGCACACTAAACATTCAATATCCCTGTAGAAGTACACAGTTATCAGGCTCCATTTTGTAAAGGTTCATCTCCCTAGATGGATCCTGCACTGATTTAGCAGTTTAAATCCTCCACTGGAGCCATGCTACGACACATTATTACTGCCTATGACTTTCTGTCCAGCCTACTCACCTCTGAGTAGCTAATAAACATTATAAATTCATCTTAAATGTATGCAACAGGAGGTGTGAAGCAACAGAAGGTGTGCAGCAACAGAGCACCACAAAAAATAAATGCATAGATGCCACAAAAGCTTCACCAAACTATCTGCATCTTACATCTTCCTGGGATTCAACATTGTTTCCTAAATTGCTGTTTTAAACAGACAGCAAATGCACTGTTCAGACATCATTCTTGTTTCCAGATCTGAAACCAGGCCAAAAAAAGAATCAATCAATCAGTTGCTGAATCCTGAGATGCTGGTAATACAGGGAGCTGTTACAATCTGTGACAGAGTAGAGCAATGGCTACATTTCCAGCATATTAAAAATCCCTGCTGAAATTATTTTAGACTGGCTGAACAAGATGTACAAGATTAAGCTTGGAACTCCAAATGCCAAGACTTAATTAATGTGAATATCCTCTTCTCCCTCTTTTCTTGTGCTGGCTGAAAGTAAGAGGAGGAAAGAATTATTTTCACTGTCTTATGAGGGGTCGTGCCAGACCAGGCAGTGAAACACAGGGGATACCAACCTCTAGTTCCACTCTAACTTACCTGTTAAAAAAACATAATAATATTACAGCTCTGTACTGGTCATGATGAAGGGGAAAAAAAAAGCTATTTTTATATTCTCATTGTCATCAATAATAAAATCAGGAGGCTTGACAGGTCCACAGAAGGTGGACCTCAGCCTTGTTTTATTGACAGAAACTTCATGAGATACTTCAGTCACAGCACTGAAGATCAAGAGGACAAATTCTCCTAAGTCCTTGAATTCAGGACCCTGCCAGAGATCTGTTTGCTAGTGCTTTGTTCCAGGCTAAGCACCTCAGGTGTAAAGCTATGGAGAAGGATAAAGGTAAATGAAACTCGGTCCTCAGGTGTAAGGCTATGGAAAAGGATCAAGACACAATGAATGTGGGTCCTCAGGTGTAAGGCTATGGAGAAGGATCAAGACACAATGAATGTGGGTCCTCAGGTGTAAGGCTATGGAGAAGGATCAAGATACAATGAATGTGGGTCCTCAGGTGTAAGGCTATGGAGAAGGATCAAGATACAATGAATGTGGGTCCTCAGGTGTAAGGCTATGGAACAGGATCAAGATACAATGAATGTGGGTCCTCAGATACAAGGCTATGGAGAAGGACCAAGATACAATGAATGTGGGTCCTCAGATACAAGGCTATGGAAATGGATTGAGATACAATGAATGTGGGCCCTCAGGTACAAGGCAATTTTCAATAGTGCTGTAATCAGTGACACCAAAGATGCTCTGCCTACAGAAGAAATGCTGATTAAACCACCTATTTCCAGACCACTTTATATAGAAATAAAATAAAACAAATTGTTACAGCTTCCCTGTTTTGATTTGGTTCCTTTTATTGTTCAACACTTCAGCACTCCTAGAAACACAATCATCCATTATACACTTGTCACCTCTTTTGTACAACACAACACTATTTAAAAGGGGAAAAAAACAGACTTGCATCTATTTTCCTAAGCCATTTATCATATTCCAAATGGTAAAAATATTCAGAGTTCAAAAAAAAAAAAAAAACCCAAACCCAAACCCCAGAAACAGGAGGCTTTAATCTAAATGCTCTCTCTTTACATTATGTTTTTAAAATGTGACTGGAAATCGTTTTGGGAAAAGATTTTGCACTTCATAGAGTCGAGCTTGATGAAAGCCGAGCTGAAGGATGGGAGGGGTATGCATAATGCTATGGAAAGCTGTCAGGCCTTTGCAATTCCTTTCTGAAAGTTATTGCTAGGCAATGGCAGCACCAAACCTCCAAGTAATGCACACATTCATAAAGCACAACCTTATCGAGCCCAGAGCACTCTCACGGCATTTGGCAAACTCCATTCCCCTTAATATTCAACTCATACCAACAAAACTCTGCTCTCAGCTACCACTGTGAGTTCTACCAATCAAGAAATCATTTTCTGAGTGACTGCTCTACCTTTTTTTTTTTGCTTGGTGCTCTAACTTGGACCAGATTGGCTGTGAAAACAAAATTTGCATTTCTTGATAAAAATCAGCCGACAGAACTGATCACTTCCATTACGCTTGTGGCAGGGATACTCTTAAGTCTTGAGCCCTCCAGAAAGCCTCTAACTGAACCCACTGACTAGCTTCATGCACACACAGACTGATGTGCTTGATACATGTGCCCACAGCTACAGAAACCAAAGGCTCAACAAATCTCTCTTGCAGATTTTCAGCCTTCAGAGGAAAGGGGGGAAAATGCTTTAAACACCGAGTGGAAGCTAAAGAGCATCTCACTATTGAGAAGCACAACGAGGCCTAATTCGCTAAGCCATTACAACTCTTAGTAACAACCTGATGAACAATTTCCAAGTGCAATGAAGTAATTAAGTAAAACATTGAAATAATTGTATTGCTGTTAAAATTCTCAGCAGCAACAACAAAAAAACCCAAACAACCAAAAATCAAACCACCAAAACCAGCAGAAAACAACCCACTAAGTATAGTGAAAAACAAGTGAAGGAAACCTTCCATCTACCAAGCAACATTTCCACCTCACAGGATCACAGGATGTTAGGGGGTGGAAGGATGCTCTTACTCAAGCTCATATCCAGGAAAACCCACGAGTAGGGGCATGAACTGAAATACGTCTGCAGCTGGGTGCAAAGTATGTGAGCAACACGCTTCAGGATGTAAGGAGAAACAGAAGACTGATTGCCCTTAGCTTCCCCTGTCCTTTCCAGGGCGGAGCTTTCAGAGACAGGTGCTTTAACCTGGGAGACACGCATCCCCCTGGCACTCAGCCTGCTCTGGAGGGCGCAATGAAGGGCTCTCGGTGCCCTGCTGTGCCTGCACTCCTTCTGCCCCGGGCTCCCCAGCCTGAGGATGGATCTCAGGGCTGGGATGGGGAGGGAAGCAGTGAGGGTCTGCGGGGGCAGAACCAGCGCCAGGCCTGGCACCGCAGCTGCGGCTCCCACGCGGCTCTGCGGCATTCGTGTTTTCGGGTGGGCCTCGTGAATCACACAAGGGAGGCAGAGGGGGTTTCGTGTAGAAAAGCCCTGCTCGAGTTCTAGGGCCCGCTCAGGGCCGTGTGTGAGCCCGGCCCGGTGTGAGCCCCAGGCTGCTGCGACACAGCTGCCACGGGCCCCTGGGTGCAGCGCCCGGCGCCCGGCTCGCCTCCCGCCCGCCCTCCCGGGGCGCTCCTTAGCTGGAAACGCCGTTCAGTGCCACCGCTGCCGCCGCGCAGCCTTCTCTAGGAGGCTTTTCTGCAGGAGAAGAGCTTCCCTGGGATTAAAGATGGCTCAGTTTGCTGCGGCGGGCGGTGGGAGAGTCAGTGGCCTGCAGGACACCACCAGTGCCCCTCCTGCCTCCCCTCCTCCCCCGGCCCTGCCCGCGGCCGCTGGCACGGCGGCAGCTGGAGCGAGTTCAGCTTTTCTTCTCCCACAGCACTGGGGCTTGGCTGCCCTTAAAGAAAATCCTCTCCTAACAACGTGTCAATGTTACATTCCTCCACAAAGCAACTTCTATTGGGGGGGCTTGGGGGCTGGGCGCTTGGCACCAGCTCGCCACAGACTGGGAGCTTTGTGGCTCTGCAGAAAACAAGGCGAGAGGGAACATTTCCTGCATTAAAATGCAATCCCCTGGCTCGGTGATTTATCCCTCTGCTGCACGGGCACATCCACCCCTTCCCCCATTCCCACATGGCTGCTCTGGGTGAACCCCCCCTCACCCACAGGTTGCAGCCAAAGCCCCTCATCTAGATTCAGCCTGTGTTTTCCCTGCCTCTCATTCCCTTAATGTCCTTTCCAAAATCACCCCACAACCTTCCCGGAGGCCAGAACAGGAGGCAGGAAGCAGAGGAGCTAGGTAGAGGGCTGCCATGCTAATCGCTGGACCCTCATCTTTTCACCTTTCCATAATCCCTCCTTTCCCAGCAGGGACACAAAGCAGCTGCTGGGACTGAGACATCAACACCCCCCCACACTAATGCTGCTCTAAGATTCAGAGCCTTCATCTCCTGAAGCCCAGGCTGCCTGGAGAAGGGGCAGAGCAGCCGCCCTTCCCAGAGCGGCTGGCAAGCCCTGACTCTCTGAGATGCCTCACATCTCTCACCCTGAAGGATGAGACCTCTCAGGTTCACCCTGAAGCATTGCATTGGTTTGTGGTTTGGTCGTAGGTTTTCATGGTCTGGCCCCAGGTGTGCTCACCATGGTGAATCTCTTGGTCTTTTAGTCAGGTTGCCTGCATGCCTTTGGAAAACATTTTCCTTGCAAAGACCACTATCAAGAGGGACAAGACTTTGTGGTGGGATGGGTGCAGTAAAGAGGTGGCAAGGGGAGAACGATTCCAGGCTCACCACCTGTGGGAATTACTGTCAGTGGGGGCTGAAAACAGATGGATCCTACTGATGAGGTTTTCAACGGTGCTGAAGGTTAGGCCAATTTAGAAATGAAAATGCAGCCCTCCCTGCCCTGCAGCAGTGTAAATCTCCTCCAGCTCTTTAGCCTGGTCTAGAGGCAAGCTGGAGTGGAAAGCACGTCAAATGAATGTGAATATCAAAGAGAGCCAGGAGCAGGACCTACACACCGGTGTGGGCTTCGGCCCCTGCTCCAAGAAGTACTTACCTTCTTTTGGCGGCCGTTTGGCTTCTCTGGTGAGGTTGCAGACCTGGGTGGTTTGCAGCTCCTGGGTCAGGCAGCCCTCGGTCTGCTCGTTGAGGGGCAGGACCACGTTATTGAGCACCATCAGGGACTGGTCGTCGATTCCCCACTCTCCCAAATGCTGAGGACAGGTGCATTTTGTATACATGATCCCACAGGACTCGGTTCTCCCGTTCTCCGATTTCAAGCAGCTCTCCAACCAAGTGCACAACACATGGCACCCAAACTGGCTTGGGCTCACCTTGTTCAACACCAAAAACTCAAAGAAGGATTTTTGGTCTTCTTCTTTTTTCTGTAATCCCAGGAAATTGATAGGATAGACACGGCGGATCTGAATAAAATTCTTGTCGTACTGCAAGAATACAAAAGCATTCTTGGAGTCGCAGAGCTGCATTATGGAATGGTTATTTTTTAAAAGATCCTTGATTTTTTCATGGGAAAAATGATCAAACTGATAAGCCAAGAGGGAGAAGTTGGAGCAGCTGAAGTCCTTTTTGGAAAATTTCAGGTAAATACTATATTTGGTGGGATCTGGATTTTCCAGCGTCCAAGTGCAGTTTGTGAAGTTCTTAGGAAACATTTCACTTACAGAATACGATCCATAAATGACCCCCTTCACCAGCGTGGAACACCAGAAGTCTTGGGCAGCATTAAATCCAAACATAACCAGCAGATAGGTGGAAAATATATAAATCAGCAAATTACGAACAGCCTTCATCCTATGTCATTTGGCCTGCAGGAGATGAAACGAGATAAAAAAAATGCAAGTAGAATTCCTCACGCATTGAAAAATAAAAAACAAAACAAAGGAAAACCAAACCCAAAACTCCTTGCAAATACTGGAGGCAGCTGTTTTTCAGCTTGCAGTTAGAGCCCCTTTTCAGAAAGAAGGGCAGGTGATTGCTATTTTATAACGCGAGGGCCGGGTTCGCTGCTGTGTGCACAGTGCCATCGCGTGGCTGTCGCCGCAGCCAAGTGTCTCCTACGGCCAGATTAGGGGGGAAAAAACACAACAGCTACTGAAATATTAATAGGAATGTCCTCTCCTCTCTAGGGTGCGACTATCACTGCTCAACTTCAGGTAAAAACACCTAGAGACACCACCAGACCGACTAAAAGATAGTTTCTTGCCGGCTTCCAGAAGTAATTAAGTAGCCTGCTGTAGCCACCTGCAGATGCAGGCTGTCAGCAGAAGAAGGAAGCCGGCAGCGTCTTGTCGTTAGATCTACTAATGTTTCTGTCCAGTCCGAGCAGCTAACTGTGAAGAATGACAGCTATCACTTTAAAATGTGTTCCAGATGGAGCATTATCTCCCATGCACCTCCATGCCTTCAGCCTGGCCCTCCTGCTACTCAGAGGTCTGTACAAAAAGCAAAGCGGGGCCAGAAACACTGAGATGAAGAGAATGGTAACATTTTGAGACTATGGGAGAAGGCAACGAAGACAGAGATGACACTAATGGTGGTCTGCCACTGTCACTGAGCACTATCTTTTTGAGGTAACAGTTCCAATCTGCTACAACCTCTTAGGATACAGAAAATGGATCACTGGATTAGTATCTCCAACCAGCATCTCCAGAGAGCTGCCAGTGCTACAGCAGGATCTCTGCACCTAATGGGCTGCACTTGCCCTCTTACTAGGAATTACCTTGTACTGTCTGATTAGCTCCTGTGTTTTGCAGATAGGCAGCTGAACGATGAAAGGCAGGCTACATTTTCTCTGCTACTATCTCCAAATGAAGCTGTTTTACTGCACCTGTCATGCATCCCAGCCTCCACATGCTCTGCTCTCTCTTTCAACAGTGGCCTAGGTTAAGAAAGCAAATCTGAAGTTGTATTTACCTCCGTAACGTTATCCAAAAAATTCAGACTGAACGTTTTGAGCATTAACCTTTGAGACGTTGCTTATCCCTTACAAGTGAGCAGCTTTTTCACCTTCTGCTGTCAAACAGCAGCAGGCAGAAGTCACGCCAAGCTAATTTCCAAACTCTCTAGATTGCAGTCTCTTCCGCTGTTGCTCTGTAAGCAGAGGCAGACATGCACACACAGAGGCACCAGTTACTGAGTTTGGATGTGTGTCTTTGCTTAGCTTTTCATCTCCTCACCAAACAGCAAGGCATCTTCTGTCTCCCATTGCGTAACACACAGCAAATCACTGGGTAAAGCTCCCTTGAAGAGATTTTCGTATCTCCTAGATTACAATTCAAACTCTGACTCTTGAAATGGGCAAAGCAGCACCAACTTTAACCCTCTTTAGAGCGGAGGTTTAAGAAGCGAGAGAAAGCGGAGCTGCTGCCAGGTCTCTCCACACGGTCGGATTTCCTCCTTCCTGAGCGTCCATCTCAATGAATAACAGGGTGCTCCTTCTCCAAACAGGGCCGGTACAGCATTTGACAGTCTCAAAAAGAGAAACTTATCAGAAATTCTGGAAACAATTTCCCCTTTGCTGAAGCACTTTGCAGGCAACGCAGTTCTGCGCAGTGTTATTCAGGATGGTGTAGGCGTTGAAAGCCAATGTGACAATAAGTGTCTAAATTAGGAATTCCACCCATGAAAAAGGATTAATTTTTATAATCTGGAAAGCAAAAAAGGAGACTTACTTGCTTTTCTGTTTGAAAATGAAAAAGAAAAAGCCTCAGACTTTTCCCATGCTATGTAACACTTGCACTAGAGAAATAAAGACATCTGCAGTGCTGGGCTGTTTTCTCTGAGGAAATGCAATCAAATAGCCCTCATTTCAGTTGTGGGTTTGTTCATGCAAGGCTGGTGAGACACAGCATTGTCTTAATCTCTCTCTGAGTGCACACACACACACACACATACACCCCCCAGCTGAGTGTGATGGCAGCATTTCAGTCAGTTCCCAGTACGGCTAAATAAATAAGAGAGTGGATCTGCTCGCGGAAAGGATCAGGCACTCAGATTAACAAATAAACGAATAAATACGTTTTTCTTTTCTAGGGAGGAGGGAGTTAAAGAAGGGCCACAGCGGCTTACGGTTGCCCATTTGGGAATAGGGAGGGGGGAGGAAGCCTCTTCGCCTTGCAAAGCAAAGGGGCGTTTAGTTTGGATATTCCCCAAACTGATCTTCTAGGTGACATCGGAGTTTAGCCGAACATAGACGGCGCCATCACTCCACTGATTTATGGCGTTTTTTTCCTCCCCCCTCCAACAAGAAGCCCCCACTGCCTTCTCTGGTTTTAACTTCCCATTAACCTAACAGCCATCCTCACCCCCCCATCCCCTCCGCCTTTCCTCCCCTCCAAAATCCACCACCCCAACCCTCCCCCCTATCGTGCACAAACCTCAGGTTTTTCTCGCTGGAAACGACTCTGAGGGATGCAAAGCCCTCCGCAAAACGGACTTGTCTTAACTTTCCAACTGCAGCGCTAAGTGAATGCGGAGATCATGCCGGATCCGCTGTCTCCTCTCCTCGCTATCCTTCAGCAACAAGCCCGTGTCCGCCCCCCCCCCCCCGCCACCGTCCTCCTCTGCCGCTTCCTCCTCCTCCTCTCCCCTGAAATCCCATGCTAAAAAAGCTTTCCGGTTGTAATCCCTGGAAATGGGGGGAAATGGAAATGCCACCACCCCATGCCCCCCAGGCACCCATCCTTACCTTCCACTCCGAAAGCTGTCAGGCTGTTCCTCTAACAGACGAGCACCTCAGGCACACGTCCCAGCAACAGCGACGGAGAGATTCCCCTTCTGGCGGAGGCACCGGTTCCCATTTCCCCCCCCCCCCCAGCTCAGCTTCCACAACCAAGATTTAAAAGGTTCCAACAATCAAAAATTAAAAATTAAAAAAAAAAAAAGGAAAAAAGGCAAACCAAAACCATCACAAAAACAAACCCCGCAGAGAGAACCCCCCCCTCTCGCACGCCACACGAACGCCCCACTGAAGGAGGGGGGGGAAAAACAAGGCAGCTTCAGCTCCGGCTCCACCAAATCCAACCACATGAAGAAGAGGAGGGGGGGGATAAACAAAAAACACACCGAAAAAGCCCCAACCAAACCAGCGAGGCTGCAGGGGGGTTGTGTGTGTGAAAACGGAAGCGTCTCAGCAAGCGAAGGGGGAGGTTTTTTGATTGTTGTTGGGGTTTTTTAACTTGAAACGAAAGTCTCGGCACAGCGACCCGGTGAGCGGCGATGCCAGGCGAAGGCGACGGTCTGAGGGCAGGAGTAAGGCTCGGGTGCAGGTTTGTTGCTGGGTTCTCGGGTGGTGATTGCTAACGGACTTACTCCTCTTTCCTCCCTCCTCCTCTTTCCCCCCTCCCTCAGGCACTAATGGTCGGGCAGCGGCGGCGGATTTTTGGGAGGGGGGGAGATGTTGGAGAGGGGGGAGGGTGTTTGGATCCTTGGCTGCCGATGTCGGGAAGCGGTGTGAGCGCCGGGCGGGCAGGGAGTACTGAGGGAGCGCGTTCCCGCCGCTGCCTCTGTGTGCGTGCGTGTGCGCGCCTCCGCCCGACAGCCTTCTGTGGGGGCCGCTGTCTCAGGGGGTCTGTGTGCGCGCCCCCGCGCACAGTGGCGGTGGTGGGGCGGCTTATGCGCGCCCCCGAGCTCTGCTCCGCGCGTGTGCGAGGCGATCCCACATCCCCGCACACCTCCCCCGTCTCCGCTCCCCGTTTCCCACACGGAGCGCGGCCCCGCAGCGCCTTTCCCAGCGCCACGGCAGCGGCACGTCGTTGTGCGCGTCCGGGAGGGAGGATTTTGTGGCCTGGATTGGCAGCGCCGGGGCTGGCTGCGCTCCGGTGTCGCGGGAAGCGCCGGGCGGGGACGGAGGGCAGCGGGGACGGCGGGAAGCGCGCGCTGCAGCCGCTGCCTCGCGGTCTTTGCTCCACGGCGCGCATCGTGCGCCTCCGCCTCCGCCTCCGCCTTCCCCTTCCCCTTCCCTTTCCCCTTCCCCTTCCCTTTCCCCTTCCCCTTCCCCTTTCCCCGCCAGTCGCAGCCCCGAGAGGTGGCAGCTGGGCACGGCGCTGCACACCAAGCGAGGCAGGGCTCTGAGGGCAAACCCTTTCCAACGGCAAACAATGGCAGTTTGCTGGTGAGGATGCAGTTGCCGCCGCGTTCGTTTCCCTGGCACGGATAAGGCTGTGGCCCGGATCGTGGCTCGGCGCCTTCCCCCGGCCGGCGCTGCGCCGCAGGTGCCACAGGGCCCCACCGCTGGCAGGGACGAGCAGCCGCCGGCTACTGCCCGCCGCACGGTTCCCGGTGAGGGGAGAAGCGCTGCCCTCCGCTCCGGGTGGCTCTGGTGGTTTGAGGGGCGACGGCTGCTGAAGGAGCCGCGCTAGGGGAGGGCGAGGCCGAAGGACGGGGAAGGTTGGCGGTTGGAGCCGCGCCGCACGGCAGGCAGGCACCCCCTACTCCCTAGCCTCCTCCGTTTCATTTCAGTGCTGGTAGGTGGGTTCGGAGATTTCATTTTCTCCCCTCCGGCTCTGTCTCTCCTGCTCTGCAGGGCGGCTTGGGTTGTCCTCTGGCCCTTCCCGATGGCGGGAGAGATCAGGGCAGCCTACACGACAGCAGCTATCTGGCGTGAAAATGAGGAGATGACATTTTAATAAACACCGCTGTCAGTCAGCAGCTCGCAGCCAGGCTGCTGTGTGCTCCCACCGCTCAGCAGGACAAAGCCACTGCCCAGCCGCCGTGCTCCGGCTCCCTGGTAGAGCCCCTCCGTCCTTTCAGACTTCACCTGAACCCTGCCTCTGTGGGTTTGAACCCGCCCTCACACCCACCCCCATCAAACGAGAGCTTTAGACTCCTGGGCAGTGTCCAAAGCAATCAGTCCTCAAACAGTTTTCTCCCCTGAGTCCCTCCTTAGCTCCTGCAGGGTTTGAGTTCCAGCAGTACAGAGCTTTTACGATGACCATTACACGCCGCACAAATTCTGATCAGAGGTATTACTGGTCACAAACCACTTCTGGCCAAAGTCAATGAAAATGCAGTTATACAGTTTTTACTCTATTTTCCAGAGAAATAAGCTGCAAAACACAGCTGTGCTGGCTTCTCTGAATGTCACAGGATGGCACAGAATGGTAGTGGTTGGAAGGGACCTCATGAGATCACCTAATTCAAATCCTCAGCTAGAGCAGGATCATCCAGAGTAAATCACACAGGAAGATGTCCAGGTGGGTTTGAAATGCCTCCAGAGAAGAAGACTCCAGAACCTTTCTGGGCAGCCTGCTCCAGGGCTCTGCCACCCTCCCAGGTGAAGAGTTTCCTTCTTATGTTTACATGGAACCTCCTGTGTCCCAGTCTGCACCCACTGCCTCTTGTCCTGTCCCTGGACACCACTGATAAGAGCATGGCTCCATCCTCCTGACACTCTTTAGATCCTGATAAAATGAATGAGATCCCCTTCTCAGCCTGATCTTCTCCAGCCCCAGCTCTCTCAGCCTTTCCTCACAAGGTAGATGTTCTAAGCCCCCAACATTAATACTTTATGCCCTTGTTGTCAAAATAAAACCAAAACATGTCAACTCAAACCAAGGCAAGTGTGAGAGATGTGTGTGGTCTTCACCCAGCAAACACAACACAGTGGAATCTGGACTATGCTTGCCTCAGAGATTATTGCATCTGGTGACCCTTTTTGTTATCTGAGGGTGATCATCACATTGCCTGATACAAGGTCTGGGGAAGAGAAGGCTGAGAGGGGATCTGATCAATATTTATAACTCTTTGAGGGGTGGGTGTCAAGATGAAGATGCCAGACTCTTTGGTGGTGCCCAGTGATAGGACACAGAACACAGGAGCTGAAGCACAGGAGATTCCACCTCAACATGAGAGACTTCTTCATTCTAAGAGTGATGGAGCCCTGGAGCAGGCTGCCCAGAGAGATAGTGGAGTCTCCTCTATAGACCATCAAGACCCACCTGGGTATGTTCCTGTGTAACCTGCACTAGGTGATCCTGCTTTGGCAGGGGGGTTGGACTGGATGATCTTTAGAGGTCCTTTGCAACCTCTACCATTCTGTGGTTCTCTGAGGGAGGTGTGTTTCACTCACCTGTTGACACGAGCAGAACAATTCCAAAGCGTGGCATTTAAATACCTTTTTCACCCCCTTCATGAAGCACTTGAGGGTACATCAGAAAAAAACCCACATCCCAGATGAACTCTTTTCTTTGTTTCTTAAGGCACTGGGAAGTTGTAACTCTTATGAGTCATGGCACTGCTGGAGACAAGGACCTCTTGTCTACAAACTGCAGGACAAGATGGGAGTTGCACAGGTCAATACTCAGGTAAGCTGTGAGAACTGAGGAACAGAAGGGATGGCAGCACAGAACACTGCATTTTTCTCCTCAAAACCTGTTGCAATCAGACGTTTTAATTTCTGGAGCTAACTAACCTTTTAAAGCAGACAAATATTTATGATCCTCTTGTAGGTGCCTTTCTACTTGACCTGAGACCAACGACAGAAATAATACATTTGATGGGTGTCATGCAAACTAGGGGTGTACTCAGCACTGATGAGATGATCATAAGACAGAGATACAACAAGGGGTGGTGAGACACTGGAACAGGGTGCCCAGAGAGGTTGTGGCTGCCTCCTTCCTGGGGGTGTTCCAGGCCACCTTGGAGATGAGACCTTGAGCAGCTGAGTCTAGTTGAGAGGTGTCCCTGCCCATGGCAGGGAGGTTGGAGGAGATGATCTCTAGGGTCCCTTTCTATGGCTGTCTGGATCACAGAGTGTTTGCTGAGGGGGCTGTCGGAGCTGGGTGGCCCATGTGGTGCCATCTGCACTACAGAGAAAGTATCAAGGCAGTGAGAGAAGTGTTACATTGCTCGGCAGTGCCGTGGTGGGGACAGGCACAACATAAGTGAGTGCTAAATTTATAGTGCTGCTTTCTAGACTTGATGGGATTGTTTCAGCAAGGTTGGGCTTGATCCAAACTAGGAAAGAGGGAGGAGAGTAATATTTTTAAGTAATTTCTGTATTAGTGAGAAAAATGAGGCTTACCCAGTTTAATATGTTGGATGGAATAAATTAAAGGGTTTGGTTAGTTGATTTTTCCCTCCTTCTAATCTACAGTAGCACTTTGAGTTCTTTGGTGTCTTGGTCACAGCAGCTAGGTGATTTCAGTCACAGGTTCACAGATTGTGTTGGGTTAGAAGGGAACATCAAGGTCATCTTGTCCAGCCTCCCTGCAGACAGCAGGAACATCTCCACTAGAGCAGGCTGCACAGGGCCAGAATAACTCTGACCTTGAGTTTCTCCAGGGATGGGGCCTCAACCACATCCCTGGGCAACCTGTTCTGGTCTCTCCCCACCCTCACTGTGCAGAGCTTCCTCCTGATGTCCAAGCTAAATCTCTCCGTCTCTAGTTCCAAACCGTTGCCTTCATCCTACCACACAGGCCCTTCTGAGCAGTCCCTCCCCAGATACTGAATGTAGCTCTAAAATCTCCCTGGAGCCTTCTTTTCTCTGGGCTGAATAGTCCCAACTCTTTCAGACTGTCGAGGTTTTAGTGGACACAGCACAAAATTCCACACGACTGGAACTGGAACTGACATTTTTGGTGGCAGTTTTTAGAAGGGAGGTTCAGGTTTTAAGGCAGTGGGGCTCTGGAGAGCAGGCTGTTCTCTCACTCAATCATCTGTCACCCTTAGGGGGCTTCTCTTGAAATCAAGGTCACTTGCAGCATGCAGTGTCACTCCTTTCAGCAAGTGGAAGCCAGTCAATCACCGGCACTGAAGGCACAAATAACAAAAGTTGAAAAATCATTACAATTAAAAATTCTGTGAAGGCTTTCACACTTGACTCTTGGCTGTTTATTGCTGGCATCATGTTTCACTGACTGCAGAGCTGGATCATGGACTCACAGAATCATTTTAGTTGGAAAAGCCTTCCCTCCATGGAGGTGTTCAAGGCCAGGTTGGATGAGGCCTTGAGCGACCTATTTTAGTTGGAGGTGTCTCTGCCTATGGCAGGGGGTTGGAACTGGCTGAGCTTTGAGTCCCCTTCCAACCTAAACCATTCTGTGATTCTATGATCACCCAGTCCAACCAGTCTCTAACTTTGCCAAGGCTGGTTTAAACCACGTTGCTCAGCACCACATCTCTGCTCTTTGGAGCACTTCCAGGGATGGGACTTCAGCCATCTCCCTGGGCAGCCTGTGCCAGCCTTTGAGAATCCTCTCAGTGAAAAAAAAAATCCTCTAATAGTCAGCCTAAATCTATGAAAACAAAACCTTTTGTTCCTCAAAGAGAGTGACTGCAAACTGGAAATAATTTCATACATTTGTTCCTATTTTCTGCTCCAGTATGTTGGACATTGTGATGGGACAGGCATGTACCAGAGAGCGTACAGCAGAGGCTACAAGGATGAAGGGACAGGGACATCTGTCTGCTGAGGAGAGTCTGAGGGCCCTGGGGCTGGTTAGCCTGCAGAAAAGAAGGCTGAGAGGAGATCTTATTAATGCTTATAAATATCTGAAGGGTGAGGGGCAAGGAGAAGGGGCCAGGCTCTGTTCAGTGGTATCCTGTGACAGGACAAGGGGCAATGGACACAGGGGAATACAAGAAGCTGCACCTCAACATGAGGAGAAACTTCTTCATTCTAAAGGTAATGGAGCCCTCGAGCAGGCCACCCAGAGAGGTAATGGAGTCTCCTTCTCTGGAGACTATATCAAGACCCATCTGGCTGTGTTCTTGTGTGACCTGCCCTGGGTGATCCTGCTTTGGCAGGGCAATGGACTAAATGATCTCCAGAGGTCACTTCCAACCCCTACCATTCTATGATCCTGTGTTCCAACTCTTACCTGCTGCCTTCAGATTCCAAGTGAGTTTCAAGAGCATGGAGTTCCTCTCTGTCATCAAGAGGAAATATGAATTTAATAACTCACAGACTACATCCTGCCTCCTCCATTTTCAGTATCTTTTGCAAAAGGATGTTGTTCTATTGGAACTCTTATTAGCCAGGTGATTTGTATTTTCATAACCAGTTAATTAATAATGCAGCACCAGCAGACAGTCTAATGGAGGGGCAGGAGTGATTAAAAAGTTCCCCTTTGATGTGGAAAAATGTCAGGGGAGGGGTTAGGTTTTCATGGAATCACAGAACATTAGGGGTTGGAAGAGACCTCGACAGATCATCCAGACCTGCACCCCTGCTAGAGCAGGATCACCCAGGGCAGGTTACACAGCAACACATCCAGGTGGGTCTTGAAAGTCTCCAGAGAAGGAGACTCCACAGCCTCTCTGGACAGCCTGTTCCAGCCTTCCAGCACCCTCACACAAAGGAGTTTTTCCTGATGTTGAGGTGGAACCTCCTGGGTTCCAGCTTGTACCCACTGTTCCTTGTCTTGTCACTGTGCACCAGCAAACAGAGCCTGGCACCTTCATCCTGACACCCACCCCTCAGATATTAATAAACATGGGTCCCCTCTCAGCCTTCTCCTTTCCAGACCAAACAGCCCCAGGGCTCTCAGCCTTTCTTCACAGGAGAGATGTTCAAGTCCCCAGTCATCCTTGTAGCTCTCTGTTTGACTCTCTCCAGCTGGTCCCTGTCATAGAATCATAGAATCAACCAGGTTGGAAGAGACCTCCAAGCTCATCCAGTCCAACCTATCCCCCAGCCCTATCCAGTCAACTAGACCATGGCACTAAATGCCTCATCCAGTCTTGTCTCTCCTGAACTGGGGAACTCCAAACTGGACACAGTACTCCAAGTGTGTTCTCACCAGGGCAGAGCAGAGGAGCAAGAGAAGCTGCCCAGACCTGCTGGACAGACTTTTCTCAATGCAGCCCAGGATGCCAGTGGCTCCACATGCAGTCTCCAGATCGGTTCCTATTTCCTGGCAGGACTCCTTTGGCTCGCTTGATTCCATACATCTCGTTATCCATGCAAGCATCTAGTTCTTTTCCATCTTACTTTCCTAGCTAAACATCATGAAATAATGAGTCCCCCAGCAGAACTGTGGAAAGTGATGTCTATCACTTCTCTTCAGGTTGCTGCCTTTGGACTCAATTACGTGTCACCGTGTTCTTGCGTGAAGAACCCTGCTTCCTTCTGGCAATTAAGGCACGTTTTCCTTATCCTGCCTCTTCATTTGCTCCTTCAGATAATTCCAGTTCTTCCAATCAATTTCCACAAACCCAGGCTTTCGAAGGAGTGTCTGTCTTGTCATTTTTTCTCTGGTATCTCTCTAAGATGTGGAAAACACTGCAGAGTAGTTCATGGAATCAGAGAGTCGTGGAATTGTTTTAGTCGGAGAGGGCCTTTAGGATTATCAAGGCCAGCTGCATCACTGCTATATATAACATTGACTTTATCAGCTCAGCCCTCCTTTTGGTTCAGTTTGATGTCTTGCATCTTCTAACAGCTGCTACACTGAGTAGAGCTCCTCAGTTGGCTGTTCCCTTCTCTTCTTTTTATTGGCCTCCTGTAAGAAAATTGTCATAGAGTCATAGAATGGTTTAGGTTGGAAGGGACCTCAAAGCTCATCCAGTTCCAAAACCCCCAACAAAGGCAGGGACACCTCCCACTAGAATAGGTCACTCAGGGCCTCATCCAACCTGTCCTGGTCTTGAACACCTGCTCCACAACCTCCCTGGGCAACCTGTTCCAGTGTCTCACCACTCTCACTGTAAAGAACCCTTTCACAGGATATTAGGAGTGGGAAGGGACCCAAGGAGGTCATCAAGTCCAACCCCCCTGCCAGAGCAGGACAATCCTATCTAACACAGATCACACAGGAGCACATCCAGGCAGGTCTTGAAAGGCTCCAGAGAAGGAGACTCCACAACCTCTCTGGGCAGCCTGTTCTAGTCTCTGTGACCCTTACAGTAAAGAAGTTCCCCCTTGCGTTGAGCTGGAACCTGCTGTGCTGCAACTTACACCCACTGCTCCTTGTCCTATCCCAGGGAGCAGTGACCAGAGCCTGTGTCCCTGATCCTGGCAGCCTTCAGATACTTAGAAACATTTATCCAATCCCCTCTCAGTCTTCTCTTCTCCAGACTAAGCAGCTCCAGGTCCCTCAGCCTCTCCTCATCAGCCATGCCCTCCAGTCCTCTCATCATCCTCATAGCCCTCCCCTGGACCCTCTCCAGCAGATCTCTGGCCCTCTTGAATGGGGGAGCCCCAAACTGAACACAGTATTCAAGATGGGGTCTCAGCAGGTCCCTGAATCTACCCATTCAATTATGGCATCATAAAATGCTACCAGGTTAGTTAAGCATGACTTCCCCTTCCCTTTCCTAACATCTAGTTTGAATCTCCCCTCTGCCAGTTCAAACCCATTACCCCTCATCCTGTCATTACAAGACCTTGTCAATAGTCCCTCCCCAGCCTTCCTGTAGTCCCCCTTCAGATACTGGAAGGCCACTCCAAGGTCTCCTTGAAGAGGACTTGTCAAGGAGTTTAAGCAGATTCAATAAATAAAGGGCATGGAACTGCTGGAGCAGGTCCAGATGATCAGAGGGCTGGAGACCCTCCCCTATGGGGACAGGTTGGGAGAGTTTGGGCTTTTAAGCCCAGAGAAGAGAAGGCTCTGGGAATACCTTAGATCAGCCTCCCAGGGCATGAAGGGGGCTTAAAAGAAATCTCAAAATGGACTTTGTTACAAGCGCTTGGAGTGATAGGACAAGAAGCTGGAACAACCTCTACTCTTTCAGCCTCTTCCCACAGGGGAGGTGCTCCAGCCCTCTGATAATTTTCATCTCCAGTCCCACTCCAGCAGGTCCATGTCCTTCTGGTGTTGGGGGCCTCAGATCTGGCCACAGTACTTCAGGTGAGATCTCTCCACAGCATGTATAATGGTTGTCACTGCAGAACAAGCTCCTTCCTAGCTGCTGGTGGCCCACACTCTGCTGGTGAGATTCTCACGAGTTCTGCTGTTGGGTGACTTTAAAGCTAGGAAGACCTCATTGCAGTCCTTACATGTGGGCTCTACCCTAAGCTTCCCCAAATTAATTGGAGAATATTGATGCAAAGATCAAAACCAAAACAAGGGCATTGTTTCTATGTTAATTATCTAAGTGCACTCAAATCCTCTTTCTGCTAGGAGGACCACAAGTATTTAAAAAATGCCCTTTCCTCTCTGCTGTTATTCATCTACTCTAGATTATTGCCTAGGCATTAATCAGATTGAACTGTGAGGAGTAACAGAATGCCCCTCTGGGTTCTTTTGGCTTCCTCTACTGAGAAAGAAATTCAGAGTTAGCACTGAATCCATCGCTAAGGTCCTGCATTTTGCTTGTGTAGTCTGGAGGATCAAAGGATCATGATTCCTGACTACCATGGAGGTGTTCAAGGGTCATGGAATCATAGAATGGTTTGGATTGGAAGGGACCTCCAAAGGTCATCTTGTTGAGGCCCCATCCCTGGAGATCTTCAAGGTGAGGCATAACAAGGCTCTGAGCATCCTGACCTAGTGGAGGATGTCCCTGATGACTACAGGGGGTTGGACTGGATGAGCTTTGGAGGTTCCTCCCAACCCAAATTGTTCTCTGAATCTATGGATGGGTGGGAGGCCTGAGACGACAGAAATGGTAGCTACACTAAAGATGTTATACCTACTGCTAGGAGTAACAGGGCTTCCTCAGCCTTGAAGTCTAACCACGTTCCTAGTCATCTCCTCATGAAATGCTTTTACTTAATGATCTTGAAGGTCTTTCCCAACCTTACTGACTATGATTCTACAATGGCAATAATATCTGGCTGCACTGAAATTGGTTTTCTGGATTCTTTTCCTTCCTTCCTTCCTTCCTTCCTTCCTTCCTTCCTTCCTTCCTTCCTTCCTTCCTTCCTTCCTTCCTTCCTTCCTTCCTTCCTTCCTTCCTTCCTTCCTTCCTTCCTTCCTTCCTTCCTTCCTTCCTTCCTTCCTCCCTCCCTCCCTCCCTCCCTCCTTCTTCCTCTCCCTCTCTTCCTCCCTCCCTCCCTCTCTTCCTCGCTTCCTCCCTGCTTCCCTTCCCTGCCTCCCTGCCTGGCCTGCCTTTTCTCTGCCGCAGGTGTATCCCAGGCGGTTTATCGCAGCGCCAGCCCCAGCCCCTGCTGGTGAGTGATTTACTGGAGCTGCACAACCTCCCCTTCTCTGTGAACACTGCTGACTGTTAGCACAGTAAATTTCAGTGGTGGCACTGAAGTCAGCAGATCTATGCTGAATTAATCAGGGTGGAATCTGGCCCTAAGACTCATAAATGATAAAGTCCTCTTTGTGCTTGCACAGGCTCTAGATAGATGGCTCAGTGCAGGTTCCTTCAGACTCTCCTAACTGCACATTCCATTTCTTTTAGAGGGTGTTGCCTTCACATGGAGTGACTCAGCTTAAAAACTGACATGGTCTTGCACTTGAGACATCTAATCAGGGTAAAATTTCCTATTAGACTCGCCATGAAATGTTGACTTTTCAGTCTATAGAGCTCAGAATGACCATCTGATCTCCCATCAGTTTAGCCTGAGGTCAGATATTCCAACTGTACCTGTGCCAGAACTTGCTATCTGGAGAATCTCAGAACCATAGAATGGCTTGAGATGGGAGGGACCTTAAAGATCACCCAGTTCCAACTCCCCTGCCACGGGCAGGGACACCTTCCACTAGAACAGCCTCATCTAGCCTGCTCTGAAATACTTCCAGGGACAAGGTGTCCACAGGTTCTCTGGGCAACCCATTCCAGTGTCTCACCACCTTCCACGTAAATACACCTTAGGAGCTCCTTGCAGTAGTAAAACTTAATTTGTTGGTGATGCTTCCTGCTATGTGATGAATATGAATTAACAGTCAAAGGAAATGAACTGGAAATAGGATCTATAATGTGTATTAATAGAAGCTCTTATTTCCTTCCAAAGACATTCTCTGAAGCGTTGGTTTAGCAGCAGACCTGGGAGAGAGAGATTCATAGGGTTGCAGATTGGTTTAGATTGGAAGGGGCCTTAGGGTTCCAGCACTAGCAACTGGTCCTTGTTCATTGAGTTGCCTGGCTGCATGCACATGGAGCATCACCAGTAACACAGGTGGCTCTGCAAGGGCAGTGGAAGGTGTTTGAATCTACCTGAGCATCTGATAGCAAGTTCAGCTTCGGAGCACTCACCAACGCCTGTGGGCTCCTGCTTGTTGAGGCCAATGTTCATCTAGGTACAAACACTTCTGGATGTGGATAGTGGGCATGGTGTGTTGGGTTGGTGGTCTTGGAGAGGATCACAGAACTGGTTTAGTTGGAAAAGCCCTCTAAGAGCATCCAGTCTGACCATCGACCCAACGTCACCATGGCCCTTAAACCATGACCCCAAGTGCCATGGACACAGTGTCTTGGATGTCTTTAGGACTGGGGACTCCACCACCTCCCTGGGCAGCCTGTGCCAATCCCTGGCCCCTCTTGCAGTGAAGAATTTTCTCCTAATCTCCAACCTAACCCTCCCCTGGCTCAATTCTAGGCCATTTACTCTTGTTTAACCACCTGGTACAAGGAAGCAGAGCCCAACCCCCACCTCACTGCAGCCTCCTCTCAGAGAGCTGCAGAGAGAAATGAGCTCTGCCCTCAGCCTCCTCTTCTGCACACTGCACACCCCCAGCTCACTCAGCTGCTCCTCCCCAGCCCCATTCTCCAGATCCTTCACCAGATCTGTTTCCCTTCTCAGGACCCACTCCAGCACCTTAATGTCCCTGGAGTGTGGCCACCAACACTGAAGGCTGCATTTGAGTTGCAGCCTCACCAGTGCTGAGCCTAGGAGGAGAATCACTTCCCTACTCCTGCTCACACTATTGCTGATCCAGGCCAGGAAGCTCTTGGCCTTCTTGGCCACATGGGCACACTGCTGGCTCATTTTCAGCCCAGCACCTCCAGATCTTTTTTTACAGGGCCACTTTCCAGCCACTCTGCCCCAAGCCTGGGGGTCATAACCTAAGTGAATCGTAGAATGGAATCACTAAGTGCCCCAGCCAGGCTTGGCTTCAACACCTTCAGCCACACAGACTCCACCACCTCCCTGGGCAGCCCATTCCAATGCCAATCACTCTCTCTGACAACAACTTCCTCCTAACATCCAGCCTCAACCTGCCCTGGCACAGCTTGAGGCTGTGTCCCCTTGTTCTGTTGCTGGCTGCCTGGCAGCAGAGCCCAACCCCACCTGGCTACAGCCTCCCTGCAGGCAGCTGCAGGCAGCAATGAGCTCTGCCCTGAGCCTCCTCTGCTGCAGGCTGCACACCCCCAGCTCCCTCAGCCTCTCCTCACAGGGCTATGCTCCAGGCCCCTCCCCAGCCTTGCTGCCCTGCTCCAAACACCTTCCAGTACCTCAACATCTCTCTTGAGATGGCACCACTAGTGACAACTGTCAGCTGGATGTGGCACCATCCACTACCGCTCTCTGGGCCCAGCCCTCCAGCCAGTTCTAGACCCAGGGGAGTCATCCCTTGTGCAGGAGTCATCCCTTGGCTTTGTTAAACCTTGGCCTATTGATCCAGCCTGGCCAGGTCCCTCTGCAGAGTCTTCCTACCCTCCAGCACATCAACACTGCCACCCAATTTACAAGCTGACTGAGGGTGCCTGGACCCCTTCAACCAGCTCACTGAGAAAGGCATTGAAGAGAACTGTCCCCAGCATTGAGCCCTGGGGAGCACCACTGGTGACCAGCATCCAACTGGATTTAACTCCATTGCCCTCCACACTTTAAGCCTGCCCTTCCAGCCAGTTCTTAACCCAACAAGCTGGAGGTCTTCTTCAACCTTAATAGTTCCTTACATGATGTATGAAGACATGCAGGCAAGGAGGAGCATTACCTGAATGCTCACTTTTCTGTGCCAGGAAGAAATTGGGTTATGAATATTTGCATCTCATGAGAACGTGAGATCAGAGGCTCTAGAACTGATCCAAAAAGGAGGAGGTCTGTAAGAAGACCCCAGAAATATAAATGAATAAATCAAGGTATTTATGCTGTTGCTCTCCATAAACTTCATTCTCTTTGTGATTCTTAGCATTAGATTCCTGCCTCTGCTTTCTTTGCTGTGGCTCATGCAAAGGCTTTTTAAAGTAAGTAGGTCACCCTGAGAAAAGGAAGCCATCCAATGTAAATAGTTTCAAACACTTCTATCGGGCTGCCTGTTCAGAAGTGACACAGGGCTGAAAGAAAAGGAAGAAAGTCATTAGTCTGTTTTCAGCCAAGTGCTTCATTATTGTCATCTTCCTATTGTAGTTTCAAAC
This sequence comes from Pogoniulus pusillus, assembly GCF_015220805.1. Lineage (NCBI taxonomy): Eukaryota > Metazoa > Chordata > Aves > Piciformes > Lybiidae > Pogoniulus > Pogoniulus pusillus. Next base: position 1,108,543 of record NC_087288.1, on the reverse strand, counting down.
GTGAGGGAGGAGGAGGCTGAGGAATATTTCACCACGACACCGCTGAAATCTGATAATCAGATACAGCAACAAGGAATTGTCCTCCAGATGCACTGACAAGAAGTTGTTCCCATCTCATCTCTCTTTTCCTCTCTCTGCCTCCTCTGGCATCTTTCAGTCTGCTTAAGGCCAATCCTTTCATCCTCTTTACAGGCTCTTGCCTCATCTTTATTTTTTTCCCTTTTTCTTACAGAGTTCTTGCACTGATTTGTCTCTCTCAACCACCTCTGTCCATTGCTCAGGGTTTCTTCTCGTGCTTCTCTTGTTCCTTTGTCACAGGCTTCTCAGAAGCACCTCTACCATCAGAATGTCTTCCATACTCTGCTTTGGATGTTAGGAACAAGTTCTGCACCATGAGGTTGCCAGAACACTGCAACAGGTTACCCTGTTGAGGCTTCATCTCTGGGGGTATTCAAGGTGAGGCTCAGCAGGGCTGTGGGCAGCCTGCTCTAGTGCAGGATGTCCCTGCTAACTGCAGAGGAGCTTGGACTGAAAGAGCTTTGGAGGTCCCTTCCAACCCAGCCCATTCTGTGATTCAGCTGAGCATGTGGGACACATCAAGAGCAGGATTCTGCTCTCATCTACAATTTAATCTGGCACAAAGACACTAAGAGGAGCTGAGTTATTGCCAGGATACTCAGCTCAGGGTTTGCAGTGTTGATAGGGCCAACTGAATATTTGGCCACTGCTGTGAAATCATGGAATCATGGAATGCTGATCAGGAGGGTGGGACCAGGCTTTGTTCACTGGTGCCCTGTGACAGGACAAGAGGTAATGAGCACAAATTTGAACATGAGAAGTTCCATCTAAACATGAGGAGGAGCTTCTTTAACTGAAGGGTGATGGGGCCCTGGAGCAGGCTGTCCAGAGAGGTAGTAGAGTCTCCTTGCCTGGAGACTTTCCAAACCCATCTGGATGTGTTCTGTGTGACCTGCCCTAGGTGAACCTGCTCTGGCAGGGCAGTTGGACTGGATGATCTCTGGAAGTCCCTTCCAACCCCTGCCGTTCTGTATTTCTCAGTACCCTTCTGCACCCCAGACCTCACAGAACTACCCCATCACTGGCATATGGGTTGGAATTAATCTCTCCAGTTCTGGACAGATTGCTAAAATGTAGACAGATGGAAGATGTCTGAAATGGAGATGTCTGTATGTGGGCTGCTTAGTCTCCTAGCATGGTCAAGAAATAGAAACAGGTGCTTCTAGGCTGTTTTCCATTTCATCTTGCTGTAGAGCTCTGAAGTAATTAAGATGATTCACAGGCTGATAGTTGCCCTTTTCCCTCTGCAGATATAAATGCCTGCAGTTGAAAGAGAAGGCCCTTGTCTGCACTCTATCCTCTAGTGGGTAGCAGACTGGTAGAGGAAATGACCTGTGTTGACTCCTCAGTTTCTTTGGGTATCACCTTCCCTAAGTCACCTTCTGTCTCTACTTTGAATGGGAGTCAAGCCTTTTGCAGAGTTTCTCTGCCATTTGTAATAAGTCATTCTTGAACTGTGCCCTAGAACCTGCCCAGGAGGGTCTCTGGCACAGGAGAGTGTCCAGGTAGGTTTGAAAGTCTCCAGACACAAGGAGGCCCCCCAACCTCTCCAGGCAGCCTGCTCCAGGGCTCTGGCACCCTCAAAGTCAAGAAGCTTTACCTTATGTTCTAGATGGCACCTCCTCCATTCCACTTTGTGCCATTTGCCCTGTGTCCTATCACTGGGCATCCCTGGAAAGAGCCTGGCTTCATCCTCTTCAACTCTACCCTTCAGCTATTGGCCAGCATTGAGAAGATCCTCTCTCAGCCTTATCATTTTCAGGCTAAAGAGCTCCAGATCATAGAAAGGTTTGGGTTGGAGGGGACCTTCAAGATCACCGAATTCCACACCCTCTGCCATGGGCAGGGACACCTTCCACTAGACCAAGTTGCTCAAGGCCTCATCCAGCTTGATTTTGAACACCTCCAGGGAGGGGACAGCTCTCAGACTGTCCTGGTAAGAGAGATGCTCCAGTGCTTGCAGCCTCATTTCTCCCACACAGCAGTGGTATGTGGCTGAAAACCACCACCCAGTTCCTGTAAGCAGCTAGCTTCAGCCACAGGCTTGGCATGGGAGGGCCATGGGCACCCTGGGCTCTGGGATCCTCCATGCCCACAGCTGCCCTGCCCATGAGTGATCTAAAATCCAAAGTATGGCTGACTGACAGCACCTGCTTGGGAATTAGAGGTGTCAGGATTTCAGTGAGCCTTTACCAGCATACCTCAGTTCAAGACGTATGTGGCATATATCCAGTACCTGAAGGGGGCTACAAAAAAGCTGGGGAAGGACTTTTTAGGCTGTCAGGAAGTGCCAGGGGTGGGGGGAATGGAGCAAAGCTGGAGGTGGGGAGAGTGAGGCTGGAGGTGAGGAGGAAGTTGTTGAGCAGGAGAGTGGTGAGAGGCTGGAATGGGTTGCCCAGGGAGGTGGTTGAGGCCCCATGGCTGGAGGTGTTTGAGGCCAGGCTGGCTGAGGCTGTGTGCAGCCTGCTCTAGGGTAGGGTGTCCCTGGGCATGGCAGGGGGGTTGGGACTGGCTGATCCTTGTGGTCCCTTCCAACCCTGACTGATTCTGTGATTCTATTATATCAGTGTCTATCAATTCCTGGGGGGTGGGTGACAGGATGAAGGTGCCAGGCTCTTTTCAGTGGTGCCCAGTGACAGGACAAGGAACAACAGATACAAGCTGAAATTCAGAAGGTTACACCTGAACATGAGGAGAAAATTCTGTACTTTGAGAGTGGCAAAGCCCTGGAGCAGGCTGCCCAGAGAGGCTGTGGAGTCTCTTTCTCTGGATACTTTCAAGATCTGTCTGGATGTGTTCCTGTGTGACCTGCCCTGGGTGATCCTACTTTGGCAGAGGAGTTGGACTTCATCTCCAGAGGCCCCTTCCAACCTTTAATGCTCTATGATTTTATGGTACCTCAAGTCAAGACAAATCCAGCTCATATTAAGCCTTCTGATAAACAACCTCCTAGCTGTGGAGGGTCTTGCAGGACTCACTGCCTGGTTTTTTCCCTGCTGATCCAGAGAGAACCTTGCTGCTATTCCGTGTTCACTCTGTCTTCTCTGCTGCTGTTCATTAATGCAGTGTTCTTCTGCCTTACTCTCTTTTCCTGAGCTGCTGTCTTCCAACGTGGCTTGACAAGCTTCTTTCAGAGCCACAACCCCTCTGGGGCCAGGCACATGCCTTGTTAGAATTCCAGACGTGCTGTAGCAGTGAGTTTTACCATGCTGGAATAAAACTGAAAGTGAATTCATCAGATATAATGAAACTTTGCTCTAACCTACGTGGCCACAGCTGGGAATGTCCAGGTGAAAGCAGAACAGGCTGATACTGGCAGAATGAGCTGCAGTGGGCTGCTGAGGTCTGAGCTCCTAACTACACAATGCACACGAAGAGCCTCACACTTTAGAAAGTGAGGTTAGAAAGGAATTAGAAAGTGAGGTTAGAAAGGAGTTAGAAAGTGAGACAGAAACTTCACCATACTGTCTTTTTTTTGTTGTTGGTAGTTTAAAAAGTGTACTTTGTGATGCAGTGATGAGTTGAGGGCAGGAAAGTTCTAGAGAGGAATCTGGGCAGGCTGCAGCAGTGGCCCAAGGTTTGCAGTGTGAGATCCAACAAGGCCAAGTACTTGGTCCAGAACTGGGGTCACAGCAACCCCATGAATGCTCCAGGCTTGGGGCAGAGTGGCTGAAAACTGCCCAGCTGAGAAAGACCTGGGGGTGAGGTAAGAGAAGGGGCAATGGTTTGAAAGTGGAGCAGGGCAGAGTTAGGTTGGACAGCAGGAGGAAGTTCTGCACACTGAGAGTGGTGTGGCACTGGAACAGGTTGCCCAGGGCTGTGTCTGAGGCCCTGCCCCTGGAGATGTGCAAGATCAGACTCAACATGGCCCTGAGCAGCCTGATCATGGAATCATAGAATCAACCTAGTTGGAAGTGTACCTGCTGGCTGCAGGAGGGTCGCACAAGATGACCTTTGAGGGTCCCTTCCAACTTGATGCAATCTGTGAATCTTTGTTGGTAAACAGCTGGCTGGAGGTGAGCCATTCTGTGCTTCTGTGCTCCACAGCCTCCCTGGGCAACCTGTGCCAGTGTCTCACCACCCTCACTGCAAACAACTTCTTGCTAACATCCACTTTCAGTCTCCCCTCTGCCACTTTAAACCCATTCCTCCTCATCCTCTCATTACAAGGCCTTGTCAGTAGTCCCTCCCCAGCCATCCTGTAGCTCCCTTCAGATCCTGGAAGGCCACTCCTGGGTGCTAGGTTGGGCTAGGTGAGCTTGGAGCTCTCTTCCAACCTGCTTGATTCACTGATTCTTTCTTCGGGATGAGGGCTGGAAAGTGAAGCAATTCTCCACGAAGCTCCATTTCATGAATGAAGGAATCTCCAGACACTGTGAATGAAGCCAATTTGCATGATTTTACTTTTTTCTCCCCATTATATTTTTTATTATAACTGCTTATTTCAAAATACTTTTCCTCTTTGTTCCATTTCACTCTTCACTCATCTAATGCATTTATGATACCACCTTGAGCAATCACATCTCTTTCAGCTATGGATTTTAGGTGTGTCAAAAGATGTCACAGTAACTCTCTTTATTCTATAGACACTGAGACTTTAAATTACTTTGCCAAGGTAACTAAGGAAGGAACAATAGCAAAAATGAGAACAGAAACTTTTCCTTCCTCCATCCTTCAGCTGCAACCTCTGGAGCTCTGAGTGCAGAGCCATAACAATGGGCGCAGGAAAGCTGAGATGTGTTCAGCAGAAGACATTTAGGGAAATTAAAATCTTCTGTAATAGAAAGGAAATGGATGCCTGGAGCTCTTTGTGCATTTGTATTTATATATGGGGCCTGAAATTGTGCCAGGGGAGGCTTGGGTTGGAGATAGGAGAAAATCTCTACTGAAAGAGTGGTTAGGGATTGGAACAGGCTGCACAGGGAGGTGCTGAATCCTCAGCCTTGGAGGTGTGCAAGAACTGTGTGGACTTGGGGACGTGATTTAATGGCTGTGGTGGGGTGGGGTTGGTGGTTGGACTTGATCTTAGAGGTCTTTTCCAACCAAAAAACTTCTATGATTCTATGCTCCTATGATTCTATAATTCAGTAATTCTTGGTTCTATAATTCTATGGTTCTATAATTCTACAGTTCTCTGATTCTGTGATTCTATAAATCTGATTCTGTGGTTCTGTGATTCTATGTTTTGATGGTTCTATGAATCTATGACTCTATAGTTCTATGGTTCTGTGATTCTCTGGTTCTATAATTCTATGATGTTGTGGTTCTATAATTCTGTGATTCTAGGTTCTGTGATTCTGTGGTTCTATGATTCTGTGGTTCTGTGGTTCTATAAATCTATGATTCTGTGGTTCTGTGATTCTATGTTTTGGTGGTTCTATGAATCTATGACTCTATAGTTCTATGGTTCTGTGATTCTCTGGTTCTATAATTCTATGATTCTATGGTTCTATGATTCTATGACTTAGTGGTTCTATAATTCTATGATTCTATGATCAGCTTTAAGGGCCCTTCCAACTCAACCCATTCTGTGAATGTCTGACAGCTAACCAAAACCTGAAAGCCTTTGCTGGCTGCTGTACAAAGACTAAGCCAGAGTTTGAGTAGATCCAATACTCAGGCTTTTTACAGGGCTCTCCTTCATGTCTTCTGTTGGCTAATTTGTTGGGGTTTTTTTTGGCTAATTGTTCAGATTTTCCTGCTTTCATCTGTTTTTCCTGGCCACTGTTCCAGTAGAAATAGAGGTACCTTTGAAAAGCTGAAACACAGTTGGTTTGAAAGGAGTAGTTTTAAGGGAATCCCTTTCTGCCCATGCAAATATTCCAGGGGCAAATGTTCCTCTGCAATTAAATTGCCACCAACCCCTAAATGAAGAACTCAGTTCCAACTTCTGATGGTGATGAATTTGAGTAAAGAATTATGAATGTCTGTGGTGACCTCTGGTGAGATGGAGAGGTGATTTTTTTTTATATATATATCATAGAACCATAGAATCAGTCAGGGCTGGAAGGGACCACAAGGATCAGCCAGTTCCAACCCCCCTGCCATGCCCAGGGACACCCTACCCTAGAGCAGGCTGCACACAGCCTCAGCCAGCCTGGCCTCAAACACCTCCAGCCATGGGGCCTCAACCACCTCCCTGGGCAACCCATTCCAGCCTCTCACCACTCTCCTGCTCAACAACTTCCTCCCCACCTCCAGCTTTGCTCCATTCCCCCAACTCCTGCCACTCCCTCACAGCCTCAAAAGTCCCTCCCCAGCTTTTTTGTAGCCCCCTTCAGATGCTGGCAGGCCACAAGAAGGTCCCCTGGGAGCCTCCTCTGCTCCAGCCTGCACAGCCCCAACTCTTTCAGGCTGTGCTCACAGCAGAGCTGCTGCAGCCTCTGAGCATCCTCCTGGCCCTGCTCTGGACACTCTCCAGCATCTCCACAGCCCTCTTGTCCCAGGGACTCCAGAACTGGATGCAGGACTCCAGGTGGGGTCTCAGCAGAGCACAGCAGAGGGGGAGAATCCCCTCCCTGGTCCTGCTGGCCACACTGCTGCTGCTGCAGCCCAGGCTCTGCTTGGCTCTCTGGGCTGCAAGTGCACACTGCTGGCTCCTGCTGAGCTTCTCCTCCACCAGCATCCCCAAGTCCCTCTCCTCAGGGCTGCTCTCCAGCCACTCACTGCCCAGCCTGGAGTTGTGCTTGGGATTGTCTTGACTCAGATGCACTTGGTCTTGTTGAACCTCCTGAGCTTGGCTTGTGCCCACTTCTCCAGCCTGTCCTGGTCCCCATATATATATATATATATATATATATATATATATGTATGACACATAACTCTTTAAGAGCATTTGAGTGGATTAGGAGTACTTGAGGGGATAAGAAGCCCCAGAAGTCACTTAGCATTTTGTCTATGAGGTTACCTTACTAATAAATATCTGTAATAAGGAAAGATTTGCAAAATTGGATTTTTGGAGGAGGGTTAGCTGGGATTTTTATAAGCTCAGGGTGTTTTTTTTTTTTATCAAGGACTTAAAAGCAGCCTGAAAGGTCTGACAGATAGGAAATTACCTTTTATTAATCTAAATCACTGATGAAAAGCTGTGGGGGCATTTTCATGTTTAATTTTCTTTGGTGGCATTTCATTTTTATTCTTTTTTTTTTTTTTTTTTTTTTGCATTATTTTGATCAAGTTGCTCTGGTCAGTGAAATATTGATGGTGAGTTATGGACAGTCCCTGTAGGATTAATACTGATTAACTTAATAGGGGAGCTATGTGCAAAATAAGCAAAAGCAAACAAACAACTCAACAAATTGCACAATCCGTCCCTGTCAGCAGTGCCAAGACACAAGTGAAGGACAGCACAGCTCTTTCTCAGTGTCAGCACTTCTGCTTTTGACAAGGTGTGAGCTTTGCTTTGACAGAGAGAAGCCACTTAGCAAATACAGACTCATAGAATCAACCACTTTGGAAGGGACCTCCCTGCCGGTTGCTTTGCAGAGGTAGTGTGGAGAGAGCTGCTACTGGTAGCTTATCAGAGAGGGGGCATTGAGCAGAGCAATTAAAATAAGCATAGATCTGTTTTGGTTGGAGGAGAGCTTTAAGGTCATTGGATTCAACCTAAGACCACCATGCTCATTAAACCAAGTCCTAATGTGCCATGGCCACAGGTTTCTTGAAGATCTCAAGGGGTGGTGATGCCAACACCTCCCTGTGTGGCCTGTGCCAGTGCTTTACCAACATGCTCACATGGCTGGGGGTCTTTAGCAAGTGCCTTACTTTCGTAGAACCATAGAATCAAGCTGGTGGGAAGAGGCCCCCAAGCTCACCCAGCCCAACCTAGCACCCAGCCCTGGCCAAGCAACCACTCTGGCTGTGTTTAGAAGTCGTTTGGATGTGGTGCTTAAGGCTATGGTTTAAGGCTGAACCTTGTAGAACAGGGATAAGGATTGGACTTGATGATCCTGGGGTCTTTTCCAACAGGAATGTGTCTGTGATTCTGTGATCTTTAAGGTCCAAGCCCTTCCATGATATGATTTTCTGATCCATCATCCTGTCCAGCCAGTCTGTAACTCTGCCAAGGCTGGTGCCAAGCCCTGTCCCTCAGCACCACACCTCCAGGGATGGGGATTCAACCACCTCGCTGGGGAGCCTGTGCCAGCCACTGGTAACCTTCTAATCAGTGATAAACAAAGCCAGGAGGTGATGCAGGCACAAAAGAAGCCTGCTTTGCCTTTTGAATTGTTGCAGCTAGGGGAGGTGAGGCCACCCAGCAGCAGAGATTCCCAGCCCTTTTCATATGCACCCAATTTGTGCTCTCTTACTCTGCTTTGGAAAATAAAGAGAACATTATTAATTTTTCATGAATAGCTTCAACTAAATTCCATTCCAATTATCTATTATTCCAAGATCCTTAACCATTAATATGGCAGATATCTGTGTTTTATCTCTTCCAGATGAACAAATTACATTCCTGGTTCAGTGGGATCCATTCATTGGTACCTGAGGCCCAAAGTCCTCCAGGCAGTGTGACAAATCCCCCTCATTTCCCAGAGTGCCAGGTTGTGCATTTGTGTGTCTGATTAAGTTGAGAGATGTGTTTAAAAACACTTGGAAATGCTGCTGTAGCCAGGCAGGCTCCCCATGGCTGCATACCTCAGAGATCTGGGGAGCATTTTGTTATCCAGAGCAAAGTTGGCAATCATTTTCCTCTCCACAAATTGGTGCCAGGTGGTAGCAGAAGGAGAAGATTTCATGTGAAATCCTCTAACCTTTTGTCTGCACCCAGAGGTTTGCCATCACAAAAGCATGTGACATGGAGCTAAAGGGACTCTCTTGCTCTTCAAAGCATGACAGAAAGGGATGGATCCACAGTTCATGGGCAGTCTGTGTGTTGATCCAATCCAATCTTCCTTTTTAATCCAAAGTTTGGAAAAAGAAGGTTCTGCATTCTTGGCAAAATGATGCCAGAGGACTTGGAACTCCATCATCTTTAAGGTCCCTTCCAACCTAAACCATTCTACAAATCTATAGAATCACAGGATCATAGAAAGTCAGGTTGGAAGGGTCACTAAGGATCACAGGATCATAGAAAGTCAGGTTGGAAGGGACCTTAGGGATCACAGGATCATAGAAAGTCAGGTTGGAAGGGACTCTAAGGATCACAGGATCATAGAAAGTCAGGTTGGAAGGGACTCTAAGGATCATAGAATGTCAGGTTGGAAGGGACCCTAAGGATCATAGAATGTCAGGTTGGAAGGGACCTTAGGGATCACAGGATCATAGAATGCCAGGTTGGAAGAGACCCTAAGGATCATAGAATATCAGGTTGGAAGACACCTTAAGGATCATAGAATCATAGAATGCCAGGTTGGAAGGGACACTAAGGATCATAGAATGCCAAGTCGGAAGGGACCCTAAGGATCACAGAATCATAGAATGCCAGGTTGGAAGAGACCTTAGGGATCACAGGATCATAGAATGTCAGGTTGGAAGAGACCCTAAGGATCCTGGCTCATCTGCAGCTCCTCTCTCCCAGCACCCCCAGCTCCCTCTCTGCCTGGCTGCTCTCAGCCACTCTGGCCCCAGCCTGTAGTGCTGCTTGGGGTTGTTGTGGCCAAAGTACAGAACCCTGTCCTTGGCCTTGTTCAGTCTCATCCCCTTGGCCTCTGCCCACCCATGCAGCCTGGCCAGGTCCCTCTGTAGGGCTCTGCTACCCTCCAGCAGCTCCATAGCTGCTCCTAGCTTCACTTGGCCTAGCATTTCTGTTTTGAAGGCAGATGTGAAGAAAAGTTGCTCCCCTGCTTTGCAGGCTGTAAATTCATGTGAAGAATTGACTCCAAAAGAATAACAACAGAAATTATCAATGAACCTGGAAGTGTGAAGTGAAGAAAATTGAAATTTAGCCTCAAAGAAGAGAAAAGAGCTTTTCTCCTGGTGATATCCATTAGGCTTGAAACAAAACCACGAGGCAAATTGAGACACTGAAACAGCAACAACAAAAAGAATCAAAAACAATTTATGAGGTGCAAGCCAAAGAGAAGTTTAAATAATGTAATAGTTCTCTAATAGTTTGAACTTCACCAGCCCTGTGGTTATGGATGGTTGTAATTTTGGGAGGAAGGAGGGGAATTGTGCTTTGTTCAGCTGACAGCACAGCTTCTGTGTCTGCAGATCTGTGCCTGGGAGCAGAATGCTGCTGGGGACTCATCCTGCCTCGAGACTGTCTGGGATTTGAAGGAAAACCAAAGTCCTTTGTGCAAATCAGACAACTGAGTCTTGTAACAGTCAGGTCTTAACTATGGATCATTGAGTCACAGAATGGGTTGGATTGGAAGGGACTTTAAAGATCATCCAGTCCAAACCACCTGCAATGGGCAGGGACACATCCCACCGGCCCAAGTTGCTCAAGGCTTCATCCAGCCTCACCCTGAACACCACTCTTACTGCCAAGAATCACAGAATCACAGAATCAAGCAGGTTGGAAGAGATCTCCAAGCTCAGCGAGCCCAACCTAGCACCCAGCCCTGGCCAAGCAACCAGACCATGGCACTAAGTGCCCCAGCCAGGCTTGGCTTCAACACCTCTCCAGGGACAGTGACTCCACCACCTCCCTGAAGAATTTCTTCCTGATCTCCAGTCACTGGTTCTTAAGCACAGTGTCTTGACTCAATGTTAGGGGGAAGTTGTTGGCAGAGAGAGTGATTGGCATTGAAATGGGCTGCCCAGGGAGGTGGCCATCCCTGGAGATGTTGAAACCAAGCCTGGCTGGGGCACTTAGTGCCATGGTCTGGTTGATTAGACAGAGCTGGGTGCTAGGTTGGACTGGCTGAGCTTGGAGTTCTCTTCCAACCTGCTTGACTCTATGATTCTGTGACTCCAAATCAAGCTGCAGCTGCAAAATAGTGCAGATTAGACAGGTTAGACTTGGCCCATCAGCCTGACCTGTCTGCATCCTACTGCAAAGCTTCCCTACCCTCTAGCAGACTGACACAGACACCCAGCTTGGTGCCATCTGATAGTGCTGCAATACTGGGACAGGCTGCCCTGAGATGTGGTTGAGGTCCCATCCCTAAAGACATCAAGAGCCAAACATGGTGGGGCCCTGGGTGACCTGATCTATTTGGGGGTGGCTCTGCTTACTGCAAGGGGACTTGGAGGAGATGGCCTTTGAGGGTCCCTTCCGCCTGATGTGCTCACTGAGCTCCGCAGCGTGTGGTTGATGAGTGGCAGTGGTGTGTTTGCAAATGTGTCACAACAGACTGAGAAGAAATATTGCCAGAGCAGAACGTTGTCCCCCCCTTTGTGCTCCTGCCAAGTGTTCATTTGCATGGATTTGTCTTTTTGTTCCTATCGCAGGCTTGCAGCTGAGACATTTGTTGGTTGAAGTGCTGCATTATGGTGCTCCTCAGAAGTACATCAACTCTATTGGACAGCTTGGTGTGGAAAGACCTCTTCATCTCCAGCAAAATTGATCCTGTGGCTTCTTTATGTGCGTGCAGAGGCTCTCCAGAGCTGTCTGAAGATATCAGGTGGGGTGGCAGTCCAAATGTCTTTCTCTGCAATCCATTTCTGTACCTCTGCTCACGGAAAATAATAGACTGGAGATTATTTACATGTTCCCATTTTTGGTTTTGCTTCAAGATGTTTTCCTTACACCATAAATTGGCTTTCTCTCCTGGTCAAAAAAAAAACCACCAAAAAAAACCTAGCAAAAAGGCATTTTGTTGCAGGTGTTTATTGCCTTTCTTGCTCTAAATAAATAAATATGAACAAACAGCAAGTTCAACAAGTTCTAAATCAAAGGAGCATGAAAACAGCAGTGAAGTATTTATTTCCTGAAAGAAAATGGTGATAGATTTGTGCCCTTCTTCTCCTTAAGTACTGAACTTTTCACGCAGACTTACATGGAAACAAAACCAAACATTGGAACATCTGATTTGGGGGTGGGGAAAGAGCAACAGCTCCAAAGCAGACTGCAGAGAGAGAGGCAGGTTCTGAAAGTTGTCTTGCATGGTGTCAGAGGAGCAGGGCAGAGTTGGGTTGGACATCAAGAGGAAGCTCTGCACAATGAGAGTGGGGAAATACTGAAGTGTGTTTGAGGCCCCATCCTGGAGATATTTGAGGTCAGGTTTGTTGTGTTCCTGAGCATCCTGCTCCAGTTGGAGGTGTCTGTGCTGCCTGCAGGGGTGCTGGACAAGATGACCTTTGAGGGTCTCTTCCAACCCAGTGTTTACTGTGACTCTGTGGTTTAATGCACATCGTTCTGAGACTGCTCTACGAGTGGCAGACGCTCTCCAGAAGGTACCTCTGGCAGAGCTCTGTGAAAACAAACAACTGCACTCAAATTAGCCCCTCAGGAAGCTGATTTTCTTCCTCAGCCACTGCAGTACGTCTGTCCTTCTCCTCACCATTGCTGGACTGTGCTCAGGCCTACATCCCCTGCCTACAGGTTGCCCAGGGTGACTGTGGATCACAAAATCACAGGATGTGATCTTTGATGGCAGAGGGTTGTGATCTTTGGTGGCAGAGGGTGGAAGCTGGGTAATCTTTAAGGTCCCTTCTAACCCAGCCCATTCTCTGTGTGCATGTTGTCATGCTTCAGGATTTCTTTTAAACTCATTAAAAACCTAAAAAACCTCAATCCCTTGAAGGCAGGAAATGGAAACTCTTCAGTGAAATGAACCCTCCTGCTACCTGCTGCTGCAGACTAATTGCTCACCATCAAGGAACTCTTATCTTTGTTAATTTGGAAATTATTAGCATTGCTTTGCTTATTAGTCTAATTGGGGGTGATTCTTTTCTTCTTTCCCCCCCTCCCCCCCTTCCTTCCAAATTCAAATGCACCATGGGATGCTGGAAAATGAAGAAGAAGTTTAATTATATTTCCAAGGGAAAAGATGTAATTTCGGTTTATACTCTGTGCCTCTCTGGAATGCATCCTTGTGATCATACCAAAAAAGGCAGTTCTGGTGTGTGAGCAAAATAACTGAAAGCTCTGCTGTGTGGGGATGGCTGCCAGGAAGCTGACAGAGCAAGGACTCCTCAGCATCTCACAGTCCATGTTTCTTATAACCTCATTTCAGGTATTTCACTTCAACTTGTTTTCTCCTCTTTCTCCTCTTTCACTCAACTTTCTCCTTGCTAAACCATTCCCTGCTTGACAGTGAGGGTGGCAAAACACTGGCACAGGTTGCCCAGGGAGGCTGTGGATGTCCCCTCCCTGGAGGTGTTCAGGACCAGGTTGGATGAAGCCTTGAACAACCTGGGCTGGTGGGAGGTGTCCCTGCCCATGGTGAGTGGGTTGCAACTGCATTATCTTTAAGGTCCTTTCCAGCCCAACCCATTCTATGATTCTATGATAAAAAAAAAAGAGTGGATGTGGTGCTGGAAGCTGTGGTCTGGTGATTGAGGATGCTGGGATGAAGGTTGGACTGTCTGATCCTGCTGGTCCTTTCCAACCACAGTAATTCATAGTGATTAGATGTGGTGCTGAGGGATTTGGGTTAGTCAAGGACTGGTCAATGTGAAACTAATGATTGGCCTCGAGGATCTTGAAGGGCTTCTCCAATCCAAGAAATTCTGTGTGATTCTGTGGAATGGCCTCAAGTTGCAGCAGGAAAGCTTTAGGTTGGGCACTGGAAAGGTTTCTTGCCTGCCAGGGTGGTCAGACATTGGAACAGGCTGCCCAGGCAAGTGGCAGAGTCACCATCCCTGGAGGTGTTAAAAATTGTGTTCAGGGCCAGGCTGGGTGAGGCCTTGAGCAACCTGAGCTAGTGGGAGGTGTCCCTGCTCCTGGCAGGGGGCTTGGAACTGGATCTTTTAAGGTCCCTTCCAACTCAGCCCATTCTATGGATCTACTCTGTCCCTTCCTCAAACATCAGGTCTCTGCATCTTATTTAGCAAATAACCAGCAACAATGTGAGCAGCAGGACCAGGGAAGTGATTTCCCTCCATAGCTCCTTGTCCTGTCACTGGGCACCACCCAAAAGAGCCTGGCACCTTCATCCTGACACCCACCTCAGGGGTGTCAGTATGGCTGAGAGGGGATCAGATCATTGATCAGATCCCTCTCAGCCTCCTCAAGACTAAAGAGCCCCTCTCAGTCTTTCTTCACAGGGGAGGTGTCTAACATGTATGAATGTAAAGCTCCTCTCCTCTCTCTGCATCTCTTTGAAAGGTGGTGACACCTTGTTCCCTCCTTTGCATTTGCATTTGATGCCCATCTTTCTTTATTGTTATTTGAAATTGCAGAGTGATTTGACACCTTTTTGACACCTGCCCTCAATTCTTCCTCCTCTGAAACCTCTTCATTCGTTCCCAGCAGCCTGGGTTGCTTTATGATGGAGAACAGCCAGGCTGTGTGGAAGTCAAACATCATTACACTCCATTCTAATTAGTCTCTTCCATTTTCATGAGAGCATCTCTCATTCATTTTCATTGTTTGACTGCATCTAACATTTCTATTTGGTCCTTCAGAGTAAAGTCTTTCTGGGTATGAAATTAGCTCCATTAAGACTTCTCTTTGTTTTGACCTTTACACTGATTCCAGATCTGCTTGCTGATACTTAACTCTGAACCTTCTCGCTCTGGCTTGTGTGTGGCATCTATGCAGATGACACTGAACTGGGTGGGAGTGTTGATGTGCAAAGAGATGTGCAGAGGCTGAATCAATGGCCTGAGGCCAGGTGAATGAGGTTCGACAAGGACAAGTGCCAAGTGCTGCCCTTGGGTCACAACAACCGCATGCATGCTCCAGGCTTGGGCAGATGGGCTGGAAAGTGCCAAAAAGAAAAGGACCTGGGGTGCTGGCTGACAGCTGGCTGAACATGAGCCAGGGTGTGCCCAGGTGGCCAGCTTCAGCCTGCTCTGGATCAGGAATAGCATGGGCAGCAGGAACAGGGAAGGGATTGTCTCCCTGCACTGGGCACTGGTGAGGTTGCACTTTGAATCCTGAGTTCAGTTTTGGGCCCTCACTGCCAGAAGGACATTGAGTTGCTAAAGCAGGTCCAGAGAAGGGTACAGAGCTGGGACAGGCTCTGGAGAGCAGGGCTGGGAAGGAACAGCTGAGGGAGCTGGGGGTGTGCAGTGTGGAGCAGAGGCGGCTGAGGGCAGAGCTCATTGCTCTCTGCAGCTGCCTGAGAGGAGGCTGCAGGGAGCTGGGCTTGGACTCTTCTCCTAGCTGATCCCATAAAACCACAGAGTCACAGAATGGTTGGGGTGGGAAGTGACCTGATGATCAGCAAGTCCAACATCCCTGCTAGAGCAGGGAGTCAATCAGAGTCAATCACACAGGAGTGTCTCCAGGTGCCTTTGGAAATGCCTCCAGAGATGAAGATTCCACAACCTTGCTGGGCAGCCTGCTCCACTGCTCTGCCGTCCTCCAAGTGGAGCTTTTTCCTTTGCCTGTTCCACTCCCTGACCACTTCTGCAGGAAAGAAACCTTTCCTAGTCTCCAAGCTACCCCTTCCCTGGCACAGTTTCAGGCTGTCCCCTCTCAGTCTATCACCTGTTTGGGTCTCTGAGAGTCCTTTCACTCAACCTTCCTAATCTTTCTGTATTCCAACCTAAACCTGCCCTGGTGCAATGATTTCAGAAGAGACACTTCAGATCTCTCTGGAGAGATTCCAGACCCACTGGGATGTGTTCCTGTGAGATCCTGCTCTGGCAGAGGGGGTGGACTGGATGAGCCTTCAGGGTCCCTTCCAACCCCTGTGATTCTGTGGCTGGGCAGGGCCATCTAAATTTCACTCCTGCCACCTAATGCCTCTTTCTTACCCTACAACGTGTTGTTATCCTTCACACATCCTTCTTCTTCCATCACTTGGGAATTCCTTGCTGACCCATTCTGGGCTGGAAACTGAAGCTTCTCAGCTACTCACCCTTGTAAAATGTATTAAGAAGCAAACCAAAGTGTCATTACCTTCCTTGCCTGCACGTAGCCAATATGGATTGTCCTCTCTGTTTCCCTCAAATCTATATTAATGGAAAAGAAAAGGAAACTCTGAGCCAACTCTTGTCACTATTTTCTTGACAGCATGAAATTGTCTTGCTGTCCCAGAGGTTAATAAGAGAAAAGAAAAAAATCTCTCTTATCAGGCATCAAAGAAAATGCAGAATTATCACAACAGCAAGCAATATTTTTGCCTTCTCTAGTAATAAACAGAGCAGGTTGCTACAGGAAACAAACGTACCCAGCTGAATAGATAAATCCATAACTGGGAGCAGGCTTTGTGCTTCAGCTGGAAATCAAACTGAAATATATGCTGCATGTGGCTGAAGTCAAACTGTATCAGCAGCAGGCAGCTGGGCTGGGAGCCAGCCTGCTTGCAGTGGTGCTTTAGCACCATCCACTAACACACCAGAGAATAGCTTGGGTTAGAAGAGACCTCTAAGAGAGTCCAACCATGAACCCAGCACCACCACAGCCGTTGAACTATGGCCCCAGACCAGAATTCAGAGAACCACAGAACAGAGTCACTTGGGGAAGGCTTTTAAGACAATTGAATCAAATCATTCTCTGGCCTATCATGAGGCTAAACTATGCTGCCTACAGCTGCCTGCAGGGAGACTGTACCCAGGTGGGGTTGGGCTCTGCTGCCAGGCAGCCAGCAACAGAAGAAGGGGACACAGCCTCAAGCTGTGCCAGAGCAGGTTCAGGGTGGATGTTAGGAGGAAGTTGCTGCCAGAGAGAGTGATTGGCATTGGAATGGGCTGCCCAGGGAGGTGGTGGAGTCTGTGTGGCTGGAGGTGTTGAAGCCAAGCCTGGCTGGGGCACTTAGTGCCATGGTCTGGTTGGTTGGGCAGGGCTGGGTGCTAGGTTGGGCTGGCTGAGCTTGGAGCTCTCTGCCAACCTGTTTCATTCTATGATTCAAATCCTAAGATTCCCTCAGTACCACAACTCTGCCTCTCTGAAACACCTTCCAGGAGGAGGATTCCACCACCTCCCTGGGCAGCCCATGCCAATCCCTGACCACTCTTCCTGATGTGCAACCTGAATCTCCCCTCGTTGCAACTCGAGGCCATTTCCTCTTGTCCTGTCATTAGCTACTTGGGAAGAGGCCAACACCAGCTTCACTCCAGCCTCCTTTCAGGGAGCTGAAGAGGGCAATGAGGTCTCCTCACCCTCCTCTACATCAGGCTGAACAACCCCAGCTCCCTCAGCCTCTCCTCACCAGACTGCTTTCCCCATGAGACAATTCTTTCTGACTCCAGGATTTGATTTCATTTCAGATCTTTCCCTCTAAAACTGCTCTATTAATTTCACTTGATTTCAGTTTGCTGACATTCTGCTTCTCAGTTCCTTTTAGCATCAAAGAGAACCCAAAGCAACCTCTCAGCTCTTATCCTGAACTATCAATAATGATTTAAATTAAAAAAAATCAACCAAAACCCCAAATCTTAACCCTTGTAATGCCAGGAAGCAGTGAGGATTTCACTTTGCTACTGCTAATGTATTTTAGAGAATCACAGAGCTGTCAGGGCTGGAAGGGACCTCAAGGACCATCCAGCTCCAACCCCCTGCCATGGGCAGAGACACCTCACACTAGATCAGGTTGCCCAGAGCCACATCCAGCCTGGCCTCAAAAAAATCCAGGGATGAGGCTTCCACCACCTCTTAGAATCATAGACTCAAGCAGGTTGGAAGAGAGCTCCAAGCTCAGCCAGCACAACCTAGCACCCAGCCCTGGCCAAGCAGCCAGACCATGGCACTAAGTGCCCCAGCCAGGCTTTGCCTCAACACCTCCAGCCACACAGACTCCACCACCTCCCTGGGCAGCCCATTCCAATGGCAATCACTCTCTCTGCCAACAACTTCCTCCTAACATCCAGACTATACCTAGGGCCAGCCTCTTCCAGCGTGTCCCCACCCTTATGGTGCACCCCTTGCATGCCAAGGAAGGCTCTGAGCTCTCTATTTTTCCTGTTGTTCTCCTCTGTAATTGTGATATTTAACGTTGTTATCACACCAAGAAACAAACAATTGTTGAAGGAAATGGGTGAGAGTCGCTCTCAGTGCTCCAGTGCTGAGTCAGTCAGGCAGAACTAATTTCCTGGCTGTCTCTGAATGCACATAAAGCTGCTCTGTAGCTGCTGCTGACAATGAACTAGTGACTGGAAAAAGGAATCTTAAACACAGTCACATCTCCTGACTGTTAAAATCCTTTGCACAGAGCATGCTGATCTAATGTACTGTGGTAGGCAGCATCCTTGGGTGTTAGCAGAAGAACTTTTAATACCTGGAGCTGTTGCTAAGTTACCAAATGCTTCCAAATCAGATCTTTCTTCCTAATAAAACTGTTGTGGGTCTTGTTTGGTTGGTGATTATTTTTTCCCTTTGTTGTTGTTAGCTTTGTTTGGTTGGGGTTTATTTTGTTGTTGTTCTTTTTATCCTGTTAATGAATATCTTTCCCTTGGAAATGCAACATTGGATATTGCATAATAGGGAAAAAAATATTTGGACAGCTAAAAGATTATCTCATGCCTGACTGAGGAGGTCTCATTCATGTGGGGAGAATGTGTTTATTACCACACTCACTGCATCAGAAAATCTGCCTTAGAATAAAGCTGCTCAGCATGTTTGGAGTCACTGTCCCTGGAGGTGTTCAAGAAGCCTGCAGAGATGGCACTCTGGGACCTGGCTTAGTGGGCATGGTGCTGGTAGGTGGATGCCTGGACTTGGTCATCTTAGAATCACAGCATGGCTCAGGTTGGAAGGGACATCAGAGCTCATCTCCTCCAACCTCCCCACCATGACCAGGGACACCTCTCAGCTAGACTCAGCTGCTCAAGGCCTCATCCAGCCTGGCCTT
The DNA here is from genome assembly GCF_015220805.1 of Pogoniulus pusillus. Classification (NCBI taxonomy): domain Eukaryota; kingdom Metazoa; phylum Chordata; class Aves; order Piciformes; family Lybiidae; genus Pogoniulus; species Pogoniulus pusillus. The sequence goes on along the minus strand of NC_087288.1, from coordinate 1,089,668 downwards.
GAACACCCCCAGGCAGGAGGCAGCCACAGCCTCCCTGGGCAGCCTGTGCCAGGCTCTCACCACTCTCACACTCAACAACTTCTTCCTCAGCTCCACTCTAACCTTTCTTCTCCCTGGTCATGGAGGAATCCCCAGTGTCCTGTCTCTAGACCCCCTCAGCTTAAGTCCCTCTGCAGCCTTCCTACAGGATCCCTTCAGGCTCTGCAGGCAGCTCTGAGGTGCCCCTGGAGCCTTCTCCTCTGCAGGCTGCACCCCCCCAGCTCCCTCAGCCTGTGCTCACAGCAGAGCTGCTCCAGCCCTGGGAGCATCTTTGCTGCCTCCTCTGGCTTCACTCCAGCAGCTCTGTGTCCTTCCTTCTGCTGAGGACAGCAGAGCTGGAGGCAGGACTGGAGGTGAGGTCTGAGCAGGGCAAAGTCAAGGTCTTTTCCAACATTCCATGATGTTGGAAGCAAGATGCAGATGGAAAGAGGATCTAAAGAGGGACTCCTTTCTTTAGCTACATCAGATGGTGCAGAGAAAGGATGCCTGCCTTTAATTTATATTTAAACCAGCCTCTCAGATATTTTTTGCTTTCAGAGCTAAAGTGAATCTCATAAAGCATTTTTTCAGCACCAAGAACCTGCTCAGAACAACAACAAAAGAAATCCCCAAACAGTCCAGCAAGAGGGGAAAAAAAACAACCAAATGTGCTCACACAGCTTAACTGAGACTGCAGGGAGCAAAGAGATGCCCACAAGTAGCAGTCCTGCTTCTAGCTTAATGTAGAGCTAAGCAGTGCTCTTCAGATCAACTTTAACGGCTGGGAGAAGACGAAGGTGGGAGGAAAGCTCGCTCAGATCCAAGTCTGCGGCGTTCCAGCCCACACAGGGATGCAAATGAAGATTTGGACAGAGAAGCAGCTCAGCCAAGCAGAAGGTTTTACTGCCCTCTAGTAAAAAGCGGTTACGAAACTGCCTTTGCAGACGTGTGCAGGCTGAGCAAACCTCTCCAGGCACTGCTGCTGGATCGTGCTCAGCCCTGGACTGTCACCTCCTGCTTGCCATCATCGCGGAGTAAAGCGCTGACGTTAGAGGGCTGCTTCCAGAGTGAAGGGAGAAGAGCAGTTGCAGAGCACAAAAGCAAGATCTCTGTGGCTGCATCTGCCCGAGCAGTCCTCCTGCCAGATCTGCGGCAGTGTGACTTAGCAAAGCCCTGAGTGGTGACACTCCCTGGGAAAGGAGCGGGGGAGGGGGATGGGAGTTTTCCTGGAACAGTGTAAAAATTCCCGAGTCCTAACTCCAGAGGCACCGACTCTGTCCTACTGCATTGTGGCAGCACTGAATCAGCAGCTCAGGTGTGGGCATGGTTTGTGTCATAGAAGCATAGAATGGTTTGGGTTGGAAGGGACCTCCAAAGCTCATCCAATCCAACCTCCTGCTCTCAGCAGGGACATCCTCTGCTAGAGCAGCTTGCTCACAGCCTTGTTGGACCTGACCTTGAATACCTCCACAGATGGAGCCTCAAACACCTCCAAGGGCAACCTGTTGCAGTGTTCCAGCAGCCTCCTTGTGCAGAACTTGTTCCTCACACCCAATCTCAATCTGCTCTGCTCTCATTCCAAACCATTCATAGAATCATAGAATCAGGCAGGTTGGAAGAGAGCTCCAGGCTCACCCAGCACAACCTAGCACCCAGCCCAGGCCAAACAACCAGACCATGGCACTAAGTGCCCCAGCCAGGCTTGGCTTCTACACCTCCAGCCACACAGACTCCACCACCTCCCTGGGCAGCCCATTCCAATGCCAATCACTCTCTCTGCCAGGAACTTCCTCCTCACATCCAGCCCAGACCTGCTCTGGCACAGCTTGAGGCTGTGTCCCCTTCTTCTGTTGCTGGGTGCCATTGCACTCATCCTGTCCCTGCAAGCCTTTGCAAACAGTCTCCATCCAACCTAGATAGTCTCAAGCCCTGAAATAGAGCTCCACAGTTCAGACAGCTTTGGAAATCCTTGCAGACTTCAGCCAGCAGCCCTGAGCTCTGCCAGTCTCCGGGGGAAGAAGGCAAAATGACTTTTATGTTTGCTTTCTCCAGGTGTCCTTTAATTCCTGGCAGCAGCAGCAGCTCTGAGAAGAGAACAGCAGCTGAATTCTTGCCACAACACTGCAGAGAACTGGAAGAGACTTGCAGGGAAGTTGCAGGTACCTAAACGGGCAGCACAAAGGGGGAGGGAAAAATAAAGCCATCAAATGAGAGTTGTGTTGACAGAGGCAGGCGCGGCTGGAGCACGCAGCGCTGTGCAGCTGGGCTGTTGCTAACGAGGATGACATGGAAAGGTGTCCGAGGCTGTCAGCCCTCAGAGCTGGACTCTGATGGTGGCGGTTGGAGCTGTGCACGCTGCTGCAGCCTCTGCTGCTGCAATGGCAGCAGGGAAAGGGCTTGGGAAAGGGCAAAGACTAACTGCAGCTCTGGAAAGGATCTAATGACCTCCTCCTGCACCTTGGCTGCCTTCCTATCGTTCTCTCTTTCTCCCTTTTTCTCTCTTTCTCCCTGTGATTCCTTTTTCTCTCTCTTATTATTCCTTTCTCTTTCTTCTCTTTCTCTTTCTCTTCCCCCTTCTCTCTTTTTCTCTCCCTTTCTCTTTTTCTCTCTTTCCCCTCTCTCTCATTCTCTCTCCCTTTCTCTTTCTCTCTTTCTCTCTTTCTCTTTCTCTGTCTTTCTTTTTCTTTCTCCTTTTATTTATCTATTTCTTGCTTTCTCTTCCTCTCTCTTTCTGTTCCTCTCTTTATCTTTTTCCTCTTTCTTTTTCTTTGTCTCTTTCTTTTTCTCTTTCTTTTTATCTCGTTATTTCTCTATTTCTCTCTTCCTCTCTCCTTCCTCTTCCTCTCCCTTTTCAGAGAATCAATGACAGATGTGAGCATCTTGGGTGCAAAAGCCTCAATTTCTTTGCATTTGAAGTCAGCACATGAGCACTGCATTGACAGAATGTGCTGCTGAGGCTTGGGTATCTTTATTTACTTGTGTTGGTTGTGGAAGTCACCATCACTTTTGGATGCAGTTCCAAAATCACTGTGTCTCTCTCAGAAAAAGAAAACCAACCCAAACAACCCAACCTCCTCATTTTGTCAGTAAATAAACAACTGAGAAAAACCCAAACCAAACCAAAGGGAGGCAGAGCAAAGGAACAGCAGGAATGTGTGAAGTGCTGTTGTGAGCACCACATGGGCCCTGCATTTCTGGAGGTTCTGCTCCCTCACTAGATGGAATTGTGTGAGAAGATCATAACCAGTTCTGAATGACAGACAGGTTTGTGTCCATGAGTTTTGAAGAGCTAAACACTTCCCCACTGTGGAGCCTGTGAAATGGGCCTCATCTGCTTCACCTTCCTGATCAGGTCTGCAGCAGACTCCTACTATGATGTCACCTTCCCCTGCCTTCCCTTTCAGCTTTGCCCATAAGCTCTCTGGTTTTGCCTTGCACAGCCCCAGGTGGAGCTCCATGGACTCCAGTTTATCACTGATGTAGAGGGCAACACCCCCTCCCCTTCTTCCCTGCCTGTCCCTCCTGGAAAGTCTGTAACCATCTATCTATGATGCCAATGACATCATAACCCTGTAGACTTGCACCTAGTTGCAGTTCTTCCTGTTTGTTCCCTGTGCTCCTTGCGTTAGTGTAGAGGCATTTCAGTGGTGCCTTTATTGGAGCTGACTTTGCTGACCTTACATGCAAGTGCAAGGTCCTGCAGCTGGGTCGAGGCAATGCCAAGCACAGCTCCAGGAGAGTAGCCCTGAGGAGAGTAGCCCTGAGGAGAGGGACTTGGGGGTGCTGCTGGAGGAGAGGCTCAACAGGAGCCAGCAGTGTGCACTTGCAGCCCAGAGAGCCAAGCAGAGCCTGGGCTGCAGCAGCAGCAGTGTGGCCAGCAGGGCCAGGGAGGGGATTCTCCCCCTCTGCTCTGCTGAGACCCCACCTGGAGTCCTGCATCCAGCTCTGGAGCCCCTGGGACAAGAGGGCTGTGGAGATGCTCAGGGTGCTGGAGCAGCTCTGCTGTGAGCACAGACTGAAAAGAGTTGGGGCTGTGCAGGATGGAGCAGAGGAGGCTCCCAGGTGACCTTCTTGTGGCCTGCCAGGATCTGAAGGGGGCTACAAAAAAGCTGGGGAGGGACTTTTGAGGCTGTGAGGGAGTGGCAGGAGTGGGGGGAATGGAGCAAAGGTGGAGGTGGGGAGAGTGAGGCTGGAGGTGAGGAGGAAGTTGTTGAGCAGGAGAGTGGTGAGAGGCTGGACTGGGTTGCCCAGGGGTGGAGGTGTTTGAGGCCAGGCTGGCTGAGGCTGTGTGCAGCCTGCTCTAGGGTAGGGTGTCCCTGGGCATGGCAGGAGGGATTGGAACTAGATGATCTTTGTGCTCCCTTCCAACCCTGACTGATTCTATGACTTACTGATTGATTTTCCTTACCCTGATCTTTGGGAGCTCTTTTCTCAGTCTGTACTCCAATCCTAGGGGCAGATCCCACCTGGCCATGCTCAGGCACCTCTGTAGCTATCAACCTATCTCTGCCCTCATGTCATCACTACCCAGGGGTGTTTTCCTGTTGGCAGCTACTACCTGAAGGGGACCTGGCTCATCTCTGCAAGATTTTGACTGCATCATTTTGACCCCAGCTTGCTTCTGGGCTGCAGGTTGAAAGCCCTCGCTACTCCCCCGTTGCTCCCACACTGGAGTGTCCTCCCACACCCTGCCACATGGAAGCCTGATGACTTTTTCCCCCCCACCCCTTCACATCCCATTTAAAGCCCTGTCACCTGGCCCTGCAAAAACCCTCTTCCCACTTTGAGAGAGGTGTCCCTGCCTGTGGTGGAGGGGCTGGAACTGGCTGAGCTTTGAGGTCCCTTCCTAGCTAAACCATTCTGTGACTCCATGATTCTATGAAACCATAGAATTGTTTTGGTTGGAAAACCATAAGACCATCTTTAAGACCATCAACTCCAACCACCAACCCCACCATGTCCACTAAACCACATTCCCCCAGGTGCCATGGCCACAGGTTTCTTGAACATCCCCAGGGATGGGGACTCCACCACCTGCCTGAGCAGCAAAATGTAGGGAAAAACTATTAAATTCCTTTGGAATTCTTTATGGGGAGTGAAACTGTGAGACTATTTTGCTGCCCTGATGGCTGCTGCTGCATATAGCACAGTTTCCTTCCTGCCCATTGAGCATTTGCTCCCCAGCCTTGTGCTCAGGCAGCGCCTGCTGGGCGAGCGGCGGCTGGAGGAAGGCACCGCTGTGTAGGTGGGAAGCAGCCTCCCGTCCCCGCTCTGCCTGACTGAGAGCAGAGCAGGACGGCTCAGCCTTTGCTCTGCACACCCCCTGCGGTTTGCAGAGCAGCCGGGGAGCCAGGCGAGCCCACACCTGCTGCAGAGCTCTACAGATGTGCAATCTCTGACAGGATCCCTGCCTCCTCTGGGAAATGTGTGCAGGTAAACAAGCCCGAAAGAGACTGAAGGACTCCGGGCTGGAGACTGGAGCGACTCGCTCGCAGCGGTGCCCTCCTCCTCCTCACGCTGCTTTCAAACCCCTGTGCTGGCTGGAAATTCTTTCTTCACTTCAGAGGAAGGACGAATGCAGTCACTGAAGGGATGGGGGCAAAGGCTGCAATGCCTCTGCCTTTGAAGCTCCTGCAGAGAGCATGCAGGCATGGCACTGTTTAGACAATGTTGGGCGGCTTGAGCAGATGTGCTTCTGGAGCTTAGAGCCAATGATGGTCCTCCTTGGCCCTCTGTTCAGGCTCTATAATGGCCTGAAACTGCACGAGGGGAGGGTCAGGCTGGAGATTAGGAAAGATTTCTTTATGGAAAGAGTGGTCAGGCAGTGGCACAGGCTGCCCAGGGAAGTGGTGGAGTCAGCATAGCTGGAGGTGTTCAAATAATGTGGACATGGCACTTGGGGACATGGTTTGATGTCAGTGATGATGTTGGGTGGGTGATTGGACTGGATGAGCTCAGAGGGCTTTGCCAACCCAAGAAACCCTATCCTGGGCTGCATCAGGGAGCAGGGCAAGGGAGGGGATTTTGTCCCTTGGCTCTGCTCAGACCTCACCTCCAGTCCTGCCTCCAGCGCTGCTGTCCCCAGCGTAAGAAGCACACAGAGCTGCTGGAGTGAGGCCAGAGGAGGCCACAAAGATGCTGCCAGGGCTGGAGCAGCTCTGCTGTGAGCACAGGCTGAGGGAGCTGGGGGGGTGCAGCCTGCAGAGGAGAAGGCTCCAGGGGCACCTCAGAGCTGCCTGCAGTGCCTGAAGGGATCCTGCAGGAAGGCTGCAGAGGGATTTGTGCTGAGGGGCTCTGAGCCAGGCCAAGGGGAATGGTTTGGAGCTGAGGAAGAAGTTGTTGAGTGTGAGGGTGGTGAGAGCCTGGCACAGGCTGCCCAGGGAGGCTGTGGCTGCCTCCTGCCTGGAGGCATTCTAAGCCAGGTTGGATGAGACCTTGAGCAGCTGAGTGTAGCTGAGAGGTGTCCCTGGGCATGGTGGGGAGGTTGGAGGAGATGAGCTCTGATGTCCCTTCCAACCTGAGCCCTTCTGTGGTTCTATGACTCTGCAAGCTGTGGCCACAGCAATCTGAGACATTGTTTAATGGCCATGGTGGTCTCAGTTTGACAGTTTCACTTGGCGATCATGGAGGTCTTTTCCAACCTAACAGTTCTCTGATTCTCTAATCAAAAGAAAGCTGATAAAAGCCAAGGGAATGCTGAGAATTAAATCACTTTGGGCAAAGAAATGTCAAATTTCAGCTTTCTGTGCATTTCTGAGCCCTGCAAGAACGCCTGGATGGAAGCAGCATCACCAAATTCCCTCCCATCATTCTCCCCCATACTGTGAAGCCTTTCCAAATCAGCAGCAGAAATAGGAAGGAGGGGATCAGTGCAGCTGTGAAGGCTCCAAGATGCACACTCCAGCACACACAGAATGCCTGAGTGCCTGCTGAGCATTAGGAAATCTGTCACTGGGAACAATTGAAGGTGACAACTTTCAGCAGAGCGAGGAATTCTGCTCTTAACTTTCTTTCAAACAAGAGGTTTTGCAATTTTGCCCTGATCCATTTATTGTTGGTTTTAATCTGTGGGTTTGGGGGGTTGTTTTTATTGGTTTTTAGCTGAAGATTAGCAGCATGAACAATAATTTTGGCTTTCTTTAGGTAAATGCAAGGGGGGATGGGGGAAATTATTAAAGATAGAAAGCAGAATATTGCTGTGCTGCTCACATTCTTCCCTGCTAGAACTTTAGAGGATTCTCTTCCTCCTCATGAGTGTTGCATGAGTAACCCAACAGCACAGCCTCTCATCAGAGTCACAAATTGCATTGGGTTGGGAGAGACCCCCAAATGTCATCCTGGGTTGGGTTGGAAGGGACTCTCAAAGGTCATCTTGTCCCTGCCCTTGTTCCCTTTGAGGGTCCCTTCCAACCCAAGGTGACTTTTGAGGATCCCTTCCAACCCAACCTAAGATGACTTTTGAGGATCCCTTCCAACCCAAACCCCAGATGACTTTTGAGGGTCCCCTCCAACCCAATCCAAGATGACCTTGGCGAGTCCCTTCCAACCCAACCCAACCCAGTCCAACCCAAGGTGACCTTTGAGGGTCCCTTGCAACCCAACCCACTCTAGGGTTCCATGACTCTCTGAAATGGTCTCCACCTGCACCAGGGAGGTTTAGGTTGGAGATTAGAGAAAAAGTCTTTCCTCCACCAGTGGTCAGGCACAGGAACAGGCTCTGCCCAGGGAAGTGGTGGAGTTCCCATCCCTGGAGGTGATGAAGAGATGTGTAGACATGGCACTTTGGTGCACAGTTTAGTGGTCTTGGAGGTGTTGGGTTGGTGGTTGGATTTGATGTTCTTAGAGGTCTTTTCCAACCTTAATGATTCAGTGATTGTAAAATGGTTTGGTTGGCTTCAGTCTCTAAGCTTTAGCCTAAATGTCACACCCAGACCAGCAGGGAAAAGTTTGCAATGTCTGTGAGTGTGGGGAAGTGTCAGAAAGTTTCTCTCTTCCCTACCACTTTATCTATTCCAGCAGAAACCCTTTCTAAATGATCTGTGCACTCCCATATTTCACCTTCCTTACTTCTGCTGCATGTTAGATGGAAGTGCAAGCTTTAAAATGAGTCATCCTAATGTGCACAGCACTGGAAAAAAGGATGGATATTGGGAACATAACAGGCTCTGCACTCAACTGCAGCACACATTGGGTGAGTTGGGGACTTGCGCCTAATGCTCTTCAAGGGTTTTAGTGACCAAGCAGGCAGCAGATCTGTGCTCACATAAGGTCTAACACATCCAAGGTGGACATAGTGGAGCTCTGGCAACCTAATCTGGTAGAGGTTGTCCCTGCTGACTGCAGGGAGGATGGGAATGGATGACCTTAGGAGGTAACTTCCAGCCTGGATCATTCAGTGATTCTATGATCTGGAGTCTTGCAGAGCTGTGGTTGTGCTGGGTTCTAGTCCAGTCCTGACAAGGTTAAAATGTTAACTAAACTACTAAGAGGATTCTATGATTCTATGATCTGGAGTCTTGCAGAGCTGTGGTTGTGCTGGGTTCTAGTCACAGAGTCATAGAATCAAGCAAGTTGGCAGAGACCTCCAAGCTCATCCAGCCCAACCTAGCACCCAGCCCTGGCCAAGGAACCAGACCATGGCAGTAAGTGCCCCAGCCAGCCTTGGCTTCAACACTTCCAGCTACACAGACTCCACCACCTCCCTGGGCAGCCCATTCCAATGCCAAGCACTCTCTCTGCCAGGAACTTCCTAACAACATCCAGCCTAGACCTGCCCTGGCACAGCTTGAGGCTGTGTCCCCTTCTTCTGGTGCTGGCTGCCTGGTGGAAGTCCAGCTCTGACCAGGTTAAAATGTTAACTAAACTACCCATATTTGTCTGCAGCCAGCAGCAGCTCCTGAGGTGGTCCTGAGGCTCTGCTTTGTGCCTGCATGGTTCTAGGGTGTGTGCATTTGCTGCAACACATTGTGTAGCCCATTTACACTCTGAGTAGGCTGGATTGCCACTTGGGAGTTAGAGCTTGCTGTTCACTGAGTCACAGAATCATAGCATCAATGCTTTGGGTTAGAAGGCACCTTAAAGATCACCCAGCTCCAACCCCCTGCCATGGGCAGGGACACCTCCCACTAGAACAGGTTGCTCAAGGCCCAACCTGGCTTTGAACACCTCCAGAGAGGGAGCATCCACAGCCTCCCTGGGCAGCCTGTTCCTCTTGAAGTTAGACATGAGTCTAACTCATGCAAGAGTGGTCAGGCGTTGGAACAGGCTGCCTAGAGAGGTGGTGGAGACCCCATCCCTGGGGGTGTTTAAGTGTTGTTCAGATGGTGCTGAGCCATCTGGTTTAGTGGTGAGCTTGGTAGAGCAGGGTTAGTGGTTGGAATGGTTTAGGTTGGAAGGGAGCTCAAAGCTCAGCCAGTTCCAACCCTGTGCCATAGGCAGGGACACCTTGCACTAGAGCAGGTCGCTCAAGGCCTCATCCAGCCTGATCCCAGGCTCTTGTCCAAGCTGGTGATTCTCTGATTCTCTGCAGTGCCCATGCTGGAGCTGCTGGCAGGAGCTGCAGCCCACAGGGGAGCAGGTTTGGTGGCAGAACTGTGACCCCATGGAGAATACTCTTCCTGCAGGGCAAAAGGCTGTGTGCAGCACCAATGCTGGCGCAGTCTGTGAAGTGGGAAGGACTCAGAGAAGTTTGTGAAGGACAGTTTGGCATGTGTGAGACTCGATGGGCTGAGGAGGAAGGAGCAGCAGAGACAAAGTGCTGAACTGATGGCAGCTGCCCCCATTCCCCATCTCTCTGTGCTCTTTGGGCGGGAGGATGTAGAGAAGTTGGGAGTGAAGTGGAGCCTGGGAAGAAAGGAGGAGTAGGGGGAAGGTGCTTTTAGATTTGTTCTTGTTTCTTATTAACCTCCTCTGCTTGATTGGCAATAAGTGAAGTAATTTTTTCCCAGGTCCCATCTGTTTCCCTCATGACAGTAATTGCTAAGTGATCTTCCCTGTCCTTATCTCGACCCAGGAGCTCTTTGTTGTATGTTCTCCCTCTGTCCTATTGATGGAAGGGGAATGACAGAGTGGCAGCCAACCACAGAGTAATAAAGAAACTGTTCCCTGAACCTAAGACTGCACAAAATTTCTGCACAAAGCTACAGCTGATAATTAGAGCCATGATGAGAGAGCCACAGAATGATGGAGACCTCTGGAGATCATCCAGCCCAACCCCTCTGCTAAAGCAGGGTCACCTCCAGTGAGTTGCACAGGAACATATCCAGATGGGTCTGGAAAGTGTCCAGAGAAGGAAACTCCACAGCCTCTCTGGCTAGCCTGCTCCAGGGCTCTGCCACCCTTGCAGGAAAGAAGTTTCTCTTTATGTTTAAGCGAAACCTCCTGTGTTCTAGCTCCTGTCCACTGCCCCTTGTCCCATCACTGGGCACCACTGGAAAGAGCCTGACCAGCATTGAGAAGATCCCCTCTTAGTCTTCTCCAGATTACATAGCCCAGGTCTCTCAACCCCTCCTGGTAAAAGAGATGCTCCAGGGCCCTCAGCACCTTTGTGGCCTCTGTTGGATTCTCTCCAGTAGTTCCATGTCCCTCTTAAACTGGGGAGCCCAGAACAGGAGAAGAAATTCCAGGTGTGGCCTCAGCAGGGCAGAGTGGAGGGAAAGGAGAACTTCCCTGGCCCTGCTGGACACACTTCTCTTAATACCCCCCAGAATATCATCCTCCTAGGGATGGTTTAATTAACAATCTGGATACATCCTGATGAAACTAGGTTTAAGCTGCTGCTGACAGGGGCAACCCTGGAAGTATTCAAGGTGAGGCTGGAGAGGGCTGTGAGCAACCTGCTGTAGTGGAGGATGTCCCTGCTGAGTGCAGGGGGCTGGACTGGATGAGTTTGGAGGTCCCTTCCAGCCCAGACCACTCTGTGATTCTATGACTCTGTGATTCTATATTCAAGATGAGGCTGAACAAGGCTGTGGGCAACCTGCTCCAGTGGAGGATGTCCCTGCTGAGTGCAGAGGGGCTTGGACTGGGTGAGCTTTGGAGCTCAACTCAAACTATTCTGTGATCCTGTGATTCTAGCTCCACCTTCACACCCTGAGACAGGTGGAGAAAAAGGATTTAGAGGGAATGGAGGCAAATATGTTGCTGCACACATTCTATCATGCTGAATCCAGGTGATCTACCCCTGCACTTCTTTTGCCTGTTTCAGGGCTGACTCACTCACATCCTACACCAGTTTGCATCCCCCGGGAACAGGAAGAAGCTGACTTCCTTAGGAGGCAGGCAGGGGAGCTCTTCACACTTTGCCATCCTGGAAGGAGGTGCTTGAGGAGTGCTCCAGGCAGATGAGATGGATTTTGGATCTCAGCCTTTTTTCAGACCATTTTCTGATATACACATTTTTTTTTTTTTAAGTAGCTTTTCACCTATGAATGTCAGAAAAAAAGGGAGTTGCTATTTCTGGTCCCCTTCAACAAACTGTGTGAGTTGAATCTGGTGGTGGTTGCTATTTCCAGGCTGAGGTTTGACCCCGGGAGGCAGGAGCAGTGGCTGTTGTGTAATCAGGGTGTCATTAACAGAGGGTGTCTATCACAGTGTTAACGAGGGCAGTGGTCAATCTCTGTCAGCTTTATTGGAAGCAAATAGATTTACAAGTTGAGTCGTAAATCTGGGTCAAGTAATGAGCTTCTCAGCTTCTTCTCCATCAGGCACTTATTACATTATGCAGGCAAAATGACACGGTACACAACAGTTCAATTTCATCAGCTCCTCATGCAGCAATGAAATCACAGAGCAGGGCTGCTTGCATTGTGATTTATTTCTTTGTCAGCCTGCACCCAGAAGGGATGCAGACCTGGGCTGCTCTGGTGAAGTACCCACTGGATTCTTTAGCCCTGAAGGGATGCAGACCTGGGCTGCTCTGCTGCAGTACCCATTGGATTCTTTAGCCCTGAAGGGATGCAGACCTGGGCTGCTCTGCTGCAGTACCCATTGCTTCTTTAGCCCTGAAGGGATGCAGACCTGGGCTGCTCTGGTGCAGTACCCATTGGATTCTTTAGCCCTGAAGGGATGCAGACCTGGGCTGCTCTGGTGCAGTACCCATTGGATTCTTTAGCCCTGAAGGGATGCAGACCTGGGCTGCTCTGGTGCAGTACCCATTGGATTCTTTAGCCCTGAAGGGATGCAGACCTGGGCTGCTCTGGTGCAGTACCCATTGGATTCTTTAGCCCTGAAGGGATGCAGACCTGGGCTGCTCTGGTGCAGTACCCACTGGATTCTTTAGCCCTGTTGAAATCCAAGCAGTGAAAGGTTAAAGCTCTTCTTTAAGAAGACAATGAACTCTGCTCATGATCTCTAAGGTCTCTCCCAACCTAAACCATTCTGTGATTTTGCCATGCTGTAGAAGTTGTCCTGATTGCCTTCCAGCTCTGCTGGGGCAGTTTACAGCTGCAGGGTGAGCTGAAGTGTCCAAATGCAGTCATTGTGTCTGCATCAGCACAGGGCTTGTGGAGGGCTGCAGCAGTGCAGAGATGCTTCACCACTTGGGTCTGAAGTGCCTCACCAGCTTTGGTTCTACAGAATGCAAATGCAGAAGCAGTGTGGTAGGAAGAGGCAGTGACAGTAACTGTGGCAGAAGTGCAATGTAGTGACAGTCACCCAGAGCTGTCAAAATGCAACCATGGGAAAGCCCTCTAAGGTGATCCAGTCCAACCATCAACCCCACCATGGCATTGGGTCTTGAATTCTATTGAAATCCAAAAGTAAAATGTTAAACTCTTCTTTAATGAACTCTGCTCACTGAGGAGATTTTGTTTTGAGATGCTGAAGTTGGCAGCTTGACATTAACCACAGAATCAGAGAGTTGGTTTAGGTGGAAAAGACCTCCAAGATCAGCCAGTCCGACCATCAACCCAACCCCACCATGGCCACTAAACTCTGGCCCCAAGTTCCATGGCCACAGGTTTCTTGAACACCTCTAGGGATGGGCACTCCACCACCTCCCTGGGCAGCCTGTGCCACTCCCTGACCACTCTTGCAGCAAAGAAATTTTTCCTTCTCTCCAACCTAACCCTCCCCTGGCACAATTCTAGGCCTTTTCCTCTCCTCCAATCACCTGAGACTAGGGAGGAGAACCCAAGCCTAGCTCCCTGCAGCCTCCTGTCAGGGAGCTGCAGAGAGCAATGAGCTCTGCCCTCAGCCTCCTCTGCTCCACACTGCACACCCCCAGCTCCCTCAGCTGCTCCTCCCCAGCCCTGCTCTCCAGAGCCTGCCCCAGCTCTGTGCCCTTCTCTGCACCTGCTTCAGCCCCTCAATGTTCTTCTTGTAGTGATGGCTCCAAAACTGAGCCCAGTACTTGAGGTGTGACCTGCTCCCTACCGTGGTATAAATGGCTGCCTTACACTGCCATTAACCCCCATGAATGATGTGCAGAGCCAGGTTGGAAGAGACCTCCAAGATCATCAGTCCAGCCTAGCACCGAGCCCTATCCAGTCAACTAGACCATGGCACTTCAGTGCCTTGAGGAACCCACATAACAGTAAAGAGTTCTCTTGTGAGCAGCTGCAGCACAGAGCTAGGAACTTGTAGTTCATCTTCCTGCCCTGATCAGTGGTGGAGCAGTTAGTAAGTGAGGGATTCTTACCACTGGTGTGAGGTGTGGCTTCAGATTCCTTTAAGTGAAAGGAAAAGGAGCTGAAAGTGGTGGGTTTTTTCCCCCCCCTGCTGTTGAAGTCATGCTCTGCTCACAGAACAAGCACAGAGCAGAATGTCCTCCAGAACTTTACAACTCTAAATTCATCTTGGGTCTCATTTCTCCCACCTAAAGCTGTGTGGAGAATTTGGAGGAGCAATCTGAGGAGAAAGGAGTAAGCTGCTTGAAGAAAATGCTGCCTAGCAAGAAATTCTTCACCCTACACAAGAACAAATCCATGTAGCTCTAGTGACAGCTCTACCTAATGTGAAGGTTAATTGTAGGGTTAATTTACTCTTAAGCCTGTAACTGCTCAGGTTTATGTATGATTATTATGTTCATAAGCTGGTAAAAGGTCTGGAGAACAGAGCTGTTTGTTTGGGGAGAAGGGTCCCATGCTCACAGGATGTCAGGGGTTGGAAGGGACCCAAAGAGCTCATCCAGTCCAACCTCCCTGCCAGAGCAGGACCACACAATCTAGCTCAGGGCACACAGGAACACATCCAGACAGGGCTGGAAAGGCTCCACACAAGAAGACTCCACAACCTCTCTGGGCAGCCTGTGCCAGGGCTCTGGGACCCTTCCAGTCAAGAAGTTTCCCTTGTGCTGAGCTGGAACCTGCTGTGCTGCAGCTTCCATCCATTGCTGCTTGTCCTGTCCCAGGGAGCAGTGAGCAGAGCCTGTCCCCCAGCCCTCAGATTTGTAGTCGTTGATTAGATGCCTTGAGGAGAGATCTTCTCACTCTGCAGCTCCACGAAAGGAGGCTGAAGCCAGGGAGGGTCACTCTCTGCTCTCTAGTAACAAGAGATAGGAGGAGAGGAAATGACCTCAAGTTGCACCTGGGGAGGTTTAGGTTGGATATGAGAAGAATCCTCTTGACTGAAAGGGTTCTGGCACAGGCTGCCCAGGGAGGTGGTTGAATGCCCATCCCTGGAGGTGTTTCAGAGAGGCAGAGCTGTGGTGCTGGGTGACATGGTTTAGCCCCAGCCTTGGCAGAGTTAGGAATGGTTGGACTGGATGAGCTGAAAGGACTTTTCCAACCAAACCCACCCTGTGGTTCTCTGCTCCAGGTCAGCCCCTGGGGACAGCTGTGTGCTGTATCCCTTGATGGATGTTCCCAAAAGGCCTTTCTGACTGCTCCACAGCTTCACAGGTTGGAAGGGACCCTCAAAGGTCGTCTGCTCCAACCCCTCTGCAGGCAGCAGGGACAGTTCCAGCTGGCTTAGGCTGCCTTTGCTCTGCTCAGGTGAGGAAGCTGATGGGGGCTGCTGTTTTATGCACTGTGTTCATTCAGTTGAATGTTTCCCTCTGTACATATGGTTTTTTTCCCCATCCTTTTTGCATTCTATATAAAGAGAGCACAGAGACAATGTGGTGAAATTGAGGGAGAATAGGAAATCAGTTGGCTGGTTCTGATGTGGAGTATTTTTGAACTCCTGAATTAAGCATCTGAAGATGTATTTCCTCCTAAGTAGCTCCACGTTAGAAAAGCTGGGAGAAAGCCACACTTTTCTGCCTTGGCAGTGTCCCCCCACAGATCAGTGGTAGCCTGGCTGAGTGTTCTGCCTGCACAGCACAGGGTGGAAGCTGAGCTCAGACTGACAGAGTTGGGGCTGTACAGGATGGAGCAGAGGAGGCTCCCAGGTGGCCTTCTTGTGGCCTGCCAGGATCTGAAGGGGGCTCCAAAAAAGCTGGGGAGGGACTTTTGAGGCTGTCAGGGAGTGCCAGGAGTGGGGGGAATGAAGCAAAACTGGAGGTGGGGAGAGTGAGGCTGGAGGTGAGGAGGAAGTTGTTGGTGATGAGAGTGGTGAGAGGCTGGAATGGGTTGCCCAGGGAGGTGGTTGAGGCCCCATGGGTGGAGGTGTTGAGGCCCCATGGCTGAGGCTGTGTGCAGCCTGCTCTAGGGTAGGGTGTCCCTGGGCATGGCAGGGGGTTGGGACTGGCTGCTCCTTGTGGTCCCTTCCAACCCTGACTGATTTCATGATTCTATGATTCTCTTCTGCTGCTCAGTTCAAGCACAGATCCTCATTTATCACAGAATCAGTCAGGGGTGGAGGGGATCTCCAAAGGTCATCTAGTCCAAGCCCTCTGCAGTAAGCAGGAATATCCTCAGCTAGCTCAGGTTGCCCAGACCATGAGTCTGTTGTTTGGGTTTAAATCACTGTGAGGGTGGTTTCTGGTTGCTTTTTTTCCCTGCAACAGTAAAGAAGAATTTGCAGAGTGGAGTTCCTCAGGGGTCTGTGCTGGGTCCTGTGTGACATGGGCAGTGGCACTGAGGCACCCTCAGCAGGTCTGCTGGTGGCACCAAGCTGTGTCCTGCTTTAGACTCGCTGGAGGGAAGGGATCCATGGATCCATCCAGAAGGATCTTGACAGGCTTGAGAACTGGGACAGTGCAATCAAATCACAGAACCACACCGTGGTAGGGTTTGGCAGAGGCCTCTAGAGATGATCAGGTCTAACTCCCCTGACAAAGCAGGGTGACAGAAGGTCACACAGGAGCATGTCCAGGTGGGTTTTGAATGTCTCCAGAGATGGAGACTCCAGCACCTCTCTGGGCAGCCTGCTCCAGGGCTCTGTCGTCCTTGAATTGAAGAAGTTTCTCCTCCTATCCAGAGGGAACTTCTGCTGTTCAAGTCTGTGCTGGTTGTGCCTTGTCCTGTCACTGGGCACCACCACACAAAGCCTGGTCCTTTCCTCCTGACACCCACCCTTGAAGCATTGATTGCTATTGTTGAGGTCTCTCCTCAGCCTTCCCTTTTGCAGACTGAGCAGCCCCAGTTCTCTCAGTCCTTCCTTGCAGAGAAGTGCTCCTGTCCCCTAAGCATCTCTGGAGCCTTTGCTCCACTCTTTTCTGAGGCCTTGAGCAACCTGGGCTGGTGGAGGTGTCCCTGCCCATGGCAGAGAGGGAAATTCTTTCCGGTGAGGGTGGTGAGACACTCAGGGAGGCTGTGGATGCCCCCTCCCTGGAGGTGTTCAAGGCCAGGCTGGATGAGGCCCTGAGCAACCTGGGCTGGTAGGAGGTGTCCCTGCAGGGGGGTTGGAACTGGCTGATCTTTAAGCTCCTTTCCAACCCAAGCCATTGTGTGAATCTCTGCAGGTAGGGGAGCTGTGGTGCTCAGAGCTGTCTGACATTAAATCATGTCAAGCAGAACCAAGCACCAACTGAAAAAAGCAGGAAGAAAAGAAGCCCTCTGAATGTTTTTAATGAGGTTGTCTTGAGTTCTCATCTGCATTCTGGAGGCAGAGAGTTGATTTCAGTACAACCCCTGGCCAGGCTCTGCAGCAAGGAAGCTGGCTGTGCTCTAATGGAATTGGGTCCTAAATGTGCTGCTTGGCAAGAGCAAGGCAAGTGTTTTGCTCTGCTGCCTGACTCCGCGGGCAGTGGTGCTTGTTAATCACCCAGCCCTTTAGCACACACCCTCCGAGGAGGCATCTCAAAAGCACCTTGGTGCTGAGCTGAGGGCTGGAAGGTGCAGGCTCTCCTAGCAGCCAGCTCTGGGCTCTGCTCTGGGCAGCTCACACGTGCTGACCAGAGGCTGTGGCTGCGAGGGGAGGACCTCAGAGCTCCTGCTTTGAAGCAATATTTAGGCTGGCTTAAGAGGGAGCAATAAAACGAAGACAATAACATGGAAAACAAAGGCTAAAAATGTTTGATTGCTCTACCCTGCTCCCCCTGCTCCTTTCCAAGCTGGCAAGCAGGGAACTGGAGCTTGCCAAAACGTGGGGGTTATTTTTAAACCTTTTATCCACTGGCAAGCTGCACATGGCAGGAGGTCTCATAAATGTGTTTTACAGGTTTGTGAGCTTTTCCAGCTGGTGGATACCTGTGTAGAGGTGCACAGCTACTGAGAGAACTGCTGCTGGCAGGGGCAACCCTGGAGATAGTTAAGGTGAGGTTCGACAGAAAAGATCTCTAAGATCTTCCAATCCAACCACCAACCCAGCACCACCATGGCCATCACACCATGTCCCACAGTCAACTCTCCACATGTCTGTGGAACAGGTGACCCAAGGAGGTGCCTGAGGCTCCATCTCTGGGGGTATTCAAGGTGAGGCTCAGCAGGGCTCTGGGCAACCTGCTCTAGTTGAGAATGCACCTACTGACTGCAGACGGGGTTGGACTGGATGAGTTTTGGAAGTCTCTTCCACCCCAGTCCATTCTATGCTTCTATGACTCTGGGTTGTGTGGGGGTCATAGAATCAGAGAATCATAGAATCAAACAGGTTGGAAGAGAGCTCCAAGCTCAGCCAGCACAACCTAGCACCCAGCCCTGGGCAAGCAACCAGACCATGGCACTAAGTGCCCCAGCCAGGCTTGGCTTCAACACCTCCAGCCACACAGACTCCACCACCTCCCTGGGCAGCCCATTCCAGTGCCAATCACTCTCTCTGACAACAACTTCCTAACAACATCCAGCCTAGACCTGCCCTGGCACAGCTTGAGGCTGTGTCCCCTTCTTCTGTCCCTGGCTGCCTGGCAGCAGAGCCCAACCCCAGCTGGCTACAGCCTCCCTGCAGGCAGCTGCAGGCAGCAATGAGCTCTGCCCTGAGCCTCCTCTGCTGCAGGCTGCACACCCCCAGCTCCCTCAGCCTCTTCTCTGCTTCTTTTTGTGACAAGGTAAAATGCCTCTGAGCCGTGCTGGAGGCATTCAGAGCCCACCTAGATGTGTCCCTGTGTGCTTTACTGTAGGTGACCCTGTTCTAGCAGGGGGGTCCACCAGCAATCTACCTGCAGGAGCATCTTCTTAGGTGTTGTCTCAGTAAAACTGGGCTGTCTTGCCCTCTCCTTGGGGCTTGATGCATTCATTAAAGCCAGGAGGAATAAAGAGCTGACTTTAAGAAAGATACAAGTCAGAAGACAGATGTGGGAAGTCTGAAAAGATGATGAGGACTTAATAAATTCTCTATCCTCTACTTAATTAGAGTTATTCTCTCTAATAACTTCAGTTGAGCAAAAGGACAGAGCTGGATCCTTCACCCTTCTGTTTCAGAAGGCTCTGTTGTGCTGGTTATTAATTATGGTTAGTATAATAAACATTGCCTGCAAGGAGCATCTCCAATAAATGATCAGAGACAGAGAAAAATAAAATTGACCCGTTGAAATGTCAAGAAATTGCATATTTAATTAAGGAGCTCGTTATGCTCCTCACGAGGAGGATTAGCAGCTGACAGCATCCAGGTTTTAATTAGGAGGGGATACCTTTGCACTCTTCCTCCAGCAGAGCAGGGAACTTGTCATGCAAGATGATTTGCTCTGTGAACTCTTCTGCTCTGACTGCAGACCCAGAGCAAGGCAGAACTTCTCTGGCGTTGATGGCAGAGCTCCCTGCAGAGCCTGGGGGACCCTGAGCACTGTCTTTGGCAGGGAGAGGTCTAAACCACCACCAAACAGGTTCACTGCTGACTGAACAGAGCCAGACGTTTTTTGCCCATTCAACCAAATTTAGCTCGAGGTCTGCACAGTTTCCATACTCCTTTCATCTTCTGGATGTGGCTCTGAGCAACCTGAGCCAGCCACCCATGGCAGTGAGGGTTGGAACTAGGCCATCCTTGAGGTCCCTTCCAAGCCTGGCAGTTCTGTGCTTGTGTGATTTCAACTCAAGAGCCATTCCCAGGCAGCAGACCTCCTCAGCACCCGTTCATGGAGATGTTTTGGTTGCTGAGGTTCTGTCTGTGCCAGCAGCACGGAGTGGCTGCATGCTGCCCTCAGCTGCTCTGCACTGCTTTATAGAGTCACAGCATGTCAGGGGCTGGAAGGGGCCTCTGGATGGCTTTAGAGGCTTTAACTTCACTTGGGCTTTTCAACCTGAACCTGAACATCCCACTCAGGCTGTAATGCAGCAGGTAGCTTTGATACCAGTCTCCATCACCTCTTGTGCCCATCAACCAAGGGCTCTTCTTTCTAATAGTAAGAAAAGGGGGAAAAATACAAGCCCCCCAAGCCCCCATTCTCCTGATGGCAGTGGCTGGGGTATCCTAGCAACAGCTTCCTTTGCTGAGGAGTTGTTTGTCCAAGGGCTGGTGTCCAGAGTGCTTCAAATAGACTTAATTCTCCACACAGTTTCTCTAACTTCATCATTCCCTTTTTTCCCCTCTTCCTTCTTTTTTTAAATGCAAAATGACCTTGATAAGGCTATTGAAAGAAATCAAATGTTCTGTAACCTGGAGGGCTTTTACTCTGCTTCTTTGCCTCTTTATTTGAAGTCTGCATTTTTTTATGGCAGGATAATAACAAGGGAAAGCAAAAAAAAAAGAAGCCAAGAAAGGAATTTCTTCTCTTAGAGAACTCCCCGTGGTGGATTGCTTAGAGGCAGCTCTGTGGGCTGAGGGAGAGCTCTCTGCAGAAATTAATTTCACAGGATGTAGATTTCCTCTGGTTTGCTTGGTTTGTTTGTTTATTCTTACCACCCCCCCCAAATACATTGATTTTGGTTTTGAGTAGAGCCACAGAGTCGTGGAACCACAGAGCCAGAGAGCCCCAGAACCACAGAGCCATGGAGCCAGAGAGCCCCAGAACCACAGAGCTATGGAACCATAGAGCCCCAGAGTCATGCAGCCATAGAGCCATGGAGCCAGAGAGCCACAGAACCACAGAGCTATGGAACCACAGAGCCATGGAGCCACAGAACCACGGAGCCATGGAGCCAGAGAGCCCCAGAGCCATGCAGCCATAGAGCCATGGAGACAGAGAACCACAGAGCCATGCAACCATAGTCATGGAGCCACAGAACTACAGAGATGTGGAACCATGGAGCCCCAGAGCCATGCAACCACAGAGCCAGAGAGCCACAGAACCATGGAACTAAAGAGCTACAGAGCCAGGGAACCACGGAACCACAGAGCCATGGAGCCAGAGAGCCATGGAACTGTCAGCCACAGAGCCACGGAACCAGAGAGCCACGGAACCACAGTGACATGGAACCATAGAGCCACAGAGCACCAGCACATCCATATCCCTCTTGTAGTATCAGCTCTTGGCCACAGAATCACATAAGGTTGGGGGTTAGAAGGGACCCTGAAAAATCACCCAGCCAATCCCCCTGCCAGAGCAGGGGTCACACTGGCACCCCCTGCCAGCATCACCCAGGGCAGGTCACACAGGCACACATCCAGGTGGGGTTTGAATGCCTCCAGAAGAAGAGACTGCACAACCTCTCTGGGCAGCCTGCTGCAGGGCTCCACCACCCTGGCAGTGAAGTTTTTCCTTAGCATTGTGATGATTTTGCCAGCGTTGGTCAGGATTTGGTTCCTCACCTGTGGAATGTCAGCAAACTTCCATGGACAGCTCCAGAGCAGAGTGATGGGAGGCTCCCATTGCACTTGTGGTGGAGGAGCTGGGAGGGCTTCCTGGCTGTGCCCCATTGGCTCTCTATGGCAGATCACAGAAAGAGTTTTCCAGCCGAGTGAAACCCAGGACTGATGTGGAAGTGCAGGGAAGTGAAATATTTTAACTACTTTATACATCTTAACTCATTTTTTACACTCTTCATACAGCTTCTAACATCTTCCTCTGATTCTGCCCTCCTTTGATCATTAGGCTGTGGTGTTCCTGAGGGAGATCATCCTCTTGCAGCACTCCTCATCCCAGGGAGGGTGTGTTGGGAAAAGGAAGAAGAGGGCTGCTGGGAGATACTAAGCAACAGTTCAAAGCCTTCAAGGTTTGCTGGGCAAAAGATGCTGGTGTGGTAGCTGCCTCTGACCTCCCCCCTGAGACAGCTCTGAAAGCTTTCAGCTTACTTTCAGCTGACTAACAGCCCTCAGAGAGGACACTTTGAGCACCAGACCTCTGCTGCAGCTAGCCCTGAACCCAGACAATTGCACAGGTCTTAGAGGGCTTTAGTGAAAAGATTTCTGAAGGGGATGGGTGTTAGAAGAAGCTTCTTGACTGAAAGAGCTCTCAAAGAGTAGAGGAGGCTGCCCAGGGATGCAGCCCCATCCCTGGAGGTGTGCTACAGTTAGATTTCCAACCTGCCCTCCTGAGACTCTTCCAGCTCAGCACACTTCTTCCTTTGAACCCAGCCTGTACCAGGCTGCAGGACTGGCACAGCTGATGCACTCTTAAAATCACAGAATGAAGCAGGTTGGCAGAGAGCTCCAAGCTCAGCCAGCCCAACCTAGCACCCAGCCCTGCCCAACCAACCAGACCATGGCACTAAGTGCCCCAGCCAGGCTTGGCTTCAACACCTCCAGCCACACAGACTCCACCACCTCCCTGGGCAGCCCATTCCAATGCCAATCACTCTCTCTGACAACAGCTTCCCCCTGACACCCAGCCTGAACCTGCCCTGGCACAACTTCCCATTTGTGGTTCAGAAGCAGGATGCAGGAGAGTGCTGAGTAAGAGGCAGAATCCTCTCAGTGCTGTTTTCTACTTCAGCTGTTTAAGGGGAGTTCATCCATGCTTACTGTAAGAACAAGTCCTGGGCTCCCGCGGGCAGACTTTCCTGCTTGAAGCACTGGCACAGGCTGCCCAGGAAGGTGGTTGAATCCCCATCCCTGGAGGTGTGTAGAAGACACAGAGATGTGTTGCTGAGGGACAGCCTTGGTAGAGTCAGGGAGTGGCTGGGCTGGATGATCTCAAAGGGCTTTCCCAGCCAAAACAGTTCTCTGGTGGTGCAGTTCTAGGATTTGATGGTTCTGTGGTTTTCTGTTCCAGCTGCTTCATTCTCTGGGTTTCAGAGCTTTTTGTTTTGGTATTTTTCACACCCTGGGAAGAAGCAAGGCAGCAGCAGACACTTCCTATCCATATCTCCCTCTCCTGCAGTGGCCTCTGATGCAATTTTACACTAAGATACCTCATTAAAAACATTTCATATTTCATTTCTGGCTGGATCTGATAGCAGTTTACAGGAGCAAAGAACAAAACAGCAGCCCTAAACAAACCCACAGATCCTCTTTTAACTGTGTTAGGGAGGCAGGCAAGAAAGCCTAAAGAGAAATGAAGGTTTATGAATCTTGCAAGGGAGCTGTGAATCCCTTTCTGTAGTGCTTAAGGGGTAATGGTTCTTGTCTCCAGCACTGGCCCACAGCCCCTCAGCCAAAGCCTCCCGTGCTGAGACTCCACGGGTAATGAATGATTAGAGGCAGGGTTAAACGATGCACAGCTCAGAGCAAGTCCCCCAGGTTGCCTTTGACAGGATGGCACTGCAGTTGGCAAGGCACAGCCTGCATCTGCTGGCAGGCAGGAGTGTGACACCTGCGTCCTCAGGGCCTGTCCCTCCTTGTGACAGCAGCCAGGCTGTGGCTCTGACAGCAGCACTTCACCCACCTACCTGTGGCACCACTCAACACCCAGCAAGCTTTTACTGCCACAGCAAAGAGGGTCCTGGCCAGGCTGGAGAAGTGAGCTCAGGAGAACCTCATCAGGGTCAGCAAGGCAAAGTGCAAGGTCCTGCAGCTGGGCTGGGTCAACCTTCGATATCGATGCAGGCTGGGGTTGAGAGCAACCCTGCAGAGGAGTTAGGGTGCTGGGGGGCTGAGAAGCTGCATCCACAGCAGTGTGGGCAGAGATGGAGAGAGGAGATCCTGCCCCTTTCCTCTGCTCTGGGGAGACCTCACCTGCTGGGCTGGGGCCAGCTGTGGGGCCCCCAGAATAAGAGGTGGACCTGATGGAGTGGGTCCAGAGGAGGCCACAAAGATGATCATAGAAACATAGAACCAAGCAGGTTGGCAGAGAGCTCCAAGCTCAGCCAGCCCAACCTAGCACCCAGCCCTGGGCAAGCAACCAGACCATGGCACTAAGTGCCCCAGCCAGGCTTGGCTTCAACACCTCCAGCCACACAGACTCCACCACCTCCCTGGGCATCCCATTCCAGTGCCAATCACTCTCTCTGCCAACAACTTCCTCCTAAAATCCAGCCTAGACCTGCCCTGGCACAGCTTGAGACTGTGTCCTCTTGTTCTGTCCCTGGCTGCCTGGCAGCAGAGCCCAACCCCAGCTGGCTACAGCCTCCCTGCAGGCAGCTGCAGGCAGCAATGAGCTCTGCCCTGAGCCTCCTCTGCTGCAGGCTGCACCCCCCCAGCTCCCTCAGCCTCTCCTCACAGGGCTGTGCTCCAGGCCCCTCCCCAGCCTTGCTGCCCTTCTCCAAACACCTTCCAGCACCTCAGCATCTCTCTGCAGTGGAGGAGCCCAGAACTGGACACAGCACTCCAGGGGTGGCCTGAGCAGTGCTGAGCACAGGGGGAAAGCACTATCATGAAAAGCCTCATAACGACCCAATCAGCCCAACCCTTTCTTTCCTCCTGGCCACGAAGCATCTCTCTAATTCATGCAGTGCATTGTTTGCACAGGCAGCAGAGGCTTGAAGATGTTTAATGTGTAAAGAAAGTGACACATTGAATTTATTGTTGTGCCAGCAGGGGTTCGGGGGATGAGAAGCTACACACAGGAGTGAGCCTTTCAAGGCCTGATTTGAAAATCAGCCACACAAAGCAAAGCTGTGATTTAGTTACTTCTGTAATTGCCAGGGCCTCTCCCAGCAGCCAGCTCCTCCTGCTGCAGCTGGTGTGAAATGGCCATGGTCCTGGGGCTGGGATGCTGGGGAAAATAGAGCCCTGCTAACGCAGACAGGCACAACGGCAGCTGCTCCCTTGGTGTTAGAGCTCCGCAGCAAGCAAGGGGGAGAGGGAAAGGAGGAAAGGGAAAGGAGGAGAGGGAGAGGGAGAGGGAGAGGGAGAGGGAGAGGGAGAGGGAGAGGGAGAGGGAGAGGGAGAGGGAGAGGGAGAGGGAGAGGGAGAGGGAGAGGGAGAGGGAGAGGGAGAGGGAGAGGGAGAGGAGAGGAGAGGAGGAAGGATGGAAGGAAGAGGAAAAAAAAAGAGAAGTAAAAAAAAGTCCCCTGAAGTCTCAGAAAATCTCAAATTGATTGCTAGGCTTCAACTCGGTAGAAAATTTGGTGTCAGGTGACAAGACAAGGAGAAAAAGGCCTGAAATTGCACCAGGGGAGGGTTAGGTTGGAGAGGAGGAAAAATTTCTTTGCTGCAAGAGTGGCCAGGGAGTGTCAGAGGCTGCCCAGGGAGGTGATGGAGTCTCCATGCCTGGAGGTGTTCATGAAACTTGTGGCCATGGTGCTTGGGGCCAGGGTTTAGTGGCCATGGTGGGGTTGAACTGGATGACCTTAGAGGGCTTTTCCAACCAAGAGAACCCTAGGAGTGTAAGAAAAAGGGTGGTGAGACACTGAGGAAGCTGTGGATGCCTTCTCTCTGGAGGTGTTCCAGGCCAGGCTGAGCAGGACCTTGAGCAACCTGGTCTGGTGAGAGGTGTCCCTGTCCATGGCAGGGGGTTGGAACAGATGACTCCTAAGGTCCCTTCTATGCCAACCCATTCTATAACCAATGATTCTGTGAGAAAAGGCTGGGGTGAGTCTCACTGTCCTTTAGCTATACCAATAAACTGGGATTTTGCTGAGGTGCTGCAAACTACTCTGGCTCTGATGGATTTGATGCTGAAAAGATCTTGTCCCAGGCATGAGCAGCGAGTGGTGAAAAGGAAGCCTGCTCTAATGGAGATAAGATTGGAATACAATGCCCACGAGCTTCCAATGTGCTGGAAGAAAATGAATGCCTTCCAAATAATCACCATCTGAATGTTCACACTGCTGGGCTGCTATTCCTGGGGGAAGTCTGGAAGGCTTCTCCCCGCAGCACGCGGTGCAAGTGCTAAAACCCAGACAAAAAGCTCTCCAAAGCTCAGCTGCATCTTTGCCTAATTCACTTCTCAAAAATTCACACAGGCTGGCAACAGCCCCTTGGATGTCTCCAAGCTTGGGGGGAGCTGCCTGACAGAATTTCAGCTGGAAAAGGCCTCTAAGGTCACTGAGCCCAACCAGCAACCCAACACCACCCTGGCCATTAAAGCGTGGTCCCAGCTGCCGTGGCCACATGTGCCTTGGGTGCCTCCAGCTGTGGGCACTGCACATGCATCCTGTAGTCTCTCCTTGTTCTTTACTCTGGCTTTGGGTTGTGTGTTGCCCAGGGAGGCTGTGGATGTCCCCTCCCTGGAGGTGTTCAAGGCCAGGTTGGATGAAGCCTTGAGCAACCTGGGCTGGTGGGAGGTATCCCTGCCCATGGTGCATGGGTTGCAACTGGATGATATTTAAGGTCCTTTCCAACCCAACCTGTTCTGGGATGCTATGATTCAATGAAATGGCCTCAAGTAGCAGCAGGAAAGCTTTAGGTTGGGCATTAGGAAAGGTTTCTTGCCTGCTAGAGTGGTCAGGCATTGGAACAGGCTGCCCAGGCAAGTGGCAGAGTCACCATCCCTGGAGGTGTTAAGAAGTTGTGTTCAAGGGCAGGCTGGGTGAGGCCTTGAGCAACCTGAGCTAGTGGCAGGGGGCTTGGAACTGGATGATCTTTAAGGTCCCTTCCAACCCAACCCATTCTGTGATCCTATGTTGAAAGTAAGGTGGGTCAGCAGCAACTGTAAGGTGCAGATGCAGCCTTTGTGGTGTGATTCTTGTCACCCAAGTCCCAGCTCTAATAACCCTGTGAGTGGTGTAAAAATCTGCTTGGCTGAAGCCTCTCTTTCAAATGAAACTGCTCCACAATCTTTTGTGCAGGGTGAAAAAGGAGAAAAAGCAAACCTTTGAAACTGTGATTAAAGTTTTAGTGCTCCTGATAGAGAAAGCTCCAGGAGAAGTGATTAGTTGCCTTCCATGTTCTACAGTCATTGTGCTAACATCTCCCTAAATGCCAGATAAAATGCTTCCATAAATAATAGATCCAGCTGCATCTCTGCCTTAGCTATCACCCCCTTAAACCCCTGGGAGTTATTCACCACTTGCTGAAGGAAGGCAGACCTCCCTGAGTGGATGTTTGAAGCTGGCAGGCAGGGGGTAGCACTGGTTTGAGTGAAAGATGAACTGGAGCCCAGATCCACTTTCATATCTGTACTTTCCTTTGCCATGGTCTTGGTGTCAGATATCAAAGCAGAATTTTGGAGCTTAAATATCAGAGAAATACTTCTTCTTCTTTTTCTTCCCCTCATTACCACTTAATTGTCTTCCCTGTGAGAGTGACCTGAGCAGACTGCCCAAGGGGGTTGTGGAGTCTCCTTCTCCAGAGAAGAAACTCAAAACCCATCTGGATGTGTTCCAGTGTGTCATGCTCTGGGTGATCTGTTCAATCTCTTTATTGGTGACCTGAAGCAGGGTATTGAGTCCAGCAGCAGTAAGTTTGCAGATGACACCAAGCTAGGAGCAGCTGTGGAGCTGTTGGAGGGGAGCAGAGCCCTGCAGAGGGACCTGGCCAGGCTGCATGGGTGGGCAGAGGCCAAGGGGATGAGACTGAACAAGGCCAAGGGCAGGGTTCTACACTTTGGCCACAACAACCCCAAGCAGCACTACAGGCTGGGGCCAGAGTGGCTGAGAGCAGCCAGGCAGAGAGGGAGCTGGGGGTGCTGGGAGAGAGGAGCTGCAGAAGAGGCAGCAGTGCCCAGGTGGGCAGCAGAGCCAATGGCATCCTGGGCTGGCTCAGGAGCAGTGTGGGCAGCAGGACAAGGGAGCTGCTTCTGCCCCTGTGCTCAGCACTACTCAGGCCACCCCTGCAGTGCTGTGTCCAGTTCTGGGCTCCTGAATTGAGGAGAGATGTTGAGGTGCTGGAAGGTGTCTGGAGAAGGGCAGCAAAGCTGGGGAGGGGCCTGGAGCACAGCCCTGTGAGGAGAGGCTGAGGGAGCTGGGGGGGTGCAGCCTGCAGCAGAGGAGGCTCAGGGCAGAGCTCATTGCTGCCTGCAGCTGCCTGCAGGGAGGCTGTAGCCAGGTGGGGTTGGGCTCTGCTGCCAGGCAGCCAGCACCAGAAGAAGGGGACAGAGGCTGAAGCTGTGCCAGGGCAGGTCTAGGCTGGATGTTGTTAGGAAGCTGTTGGCAGAGAGAGTGATTGGCATTGGAATGGGCTGCCCAGGGAGGTGGTGGAGTCTGTGTGGCTGGAGGTGCTGAAGCCAAGCCTGGCTGGGGCACTTAGTGCCATGGTCTGGTTGGTTGGGCAGGGCTGGGTGCTAGGTTGGCCTGGCTGAGCTTGGAGCTCTCTTCCAGCCTGCTTGATTCTATGATACTGCTCTGGCAAGGGTGTTGGAGTGGATGATCTCTGGAGGTCCCATCCAACCCCTAACCTTCTGTGCGTCTGTGACATGAGTCAATGTAAAATGCATGTCTGAGGTACCAAGCTCTGTCTCTTAGCTAAGATAAAGTCTTGGCTGTTGGGTTTTGTTAGTTTTATTTTTTCTTCTTCATTTTATTGCAAGTTCATTTCCACACTGAAAACTTCTCTTGCCCTTCCACTCCATAACAAACTGGAGTGGAGGCCAATGGCTCTGACATAATTGGCAGCAATAAAGAGCCAGGCTGTAGTCATCTGTCTCAGTTGCTAGGCAGTAGCTTATTAAGCCACAGAAACCCAAGTGCCTTTCAATCCTGTGATCATAGCCATAATGTTTACAGCCCCCACCCCCAGAATGGATCAGAAAATTGGGCAGTGGCTAGATAAAACCTGAATAAGCACAGCCTTCCTGGGGCTGTTGAAGTTAACACACTGAAGAACCACTGCTGGTTGGGTGAGGATGAAGTGATCTGTTCCAGGAGTGGTTGTCCTTCTGGCTGGTTGCAGTTAGATGCTGTTGGCCACCATGGTAGCACCATCAGAGAGGTGTCCAAGAAATCTGTGGATGTGGCACTTGGGGACATGGTTTAATTTGGCCATGGTGGTGTTAGGTTGACAGTTGGAATCAGTGACCCTAGAGATCTCCTCCAGCTGAAGTAATTCCATAGTTCTCTAATAATGAAATGGTTTTCTTAAACCTCCCCAGGCTGCTTCTTCAGTGCCTGAAGCTTGCTGCAGATGAAGGTCCTCTCCTTAAACATCTCTGCCACTAAGGTGCTTCAAACTGAGCCACCAGGATGCCCCAGTCTGTGCCACCAAGGTGCTTCAATCAGTGAATCAAGCAGATTGGAAGAGAGCTCCAAGCTCAGCCAGCCCAACCTAGCACCCAGCCCTGCCCAACCAACCAGACCATGGCACTAAGTGCCCCAGCCAGGCTTGGCTGCAACACCTCCAGCCACAGAGACTCCACCACCTCCCTGGGCAGCCCTTTCCAATGCCAATCACTCTCTCTGCCAACAGCTTCCTAACAAGATCCAACCTAGACCTGCCCTGGCACAGCTTGAGGCTGTGTCCTCTTGTTCTGGTGCTGTTGCCTGGCAGCAGAGCCCAACTCCACCTGGCTACAGCCTCCCTGCAGGCAGCACTGAGCTCTGCCCTGAGCCTCCTCTGCTGCAGGCTGCACCCCCCCAGCTCCCTCAGCCTCTCCTCACAGGGCTGTGCTCCAGGCCCCTCCACAGCCTTGCTGCCCTGCTCTGGGCACCTTCCAGCACCTCAACATCTCTCTGCAGTGGAGGAGCCCAGAACTGGACACAGCACTCCAGGGGTGGCCTGAGCAGCGCTGAGCACA
This sequence comes from Pogoniulus pusillus, assembly GCF_015220805.1. Taxonomy (NCBI): domain Eukaryota; kingdom Metazoa; phylum Chordata; class Aves; order Piciformes; family Lybiidae; genus Pogoniulus; species Pogoniulus pusillus. The sequence continues at coordinate 1,060,525 of NC_087288.1, read as the reverse complement.
GGGGCACAAGAACCTCCCTTGTCCTGCTGCCCACACTGCTCCTGAGCCAGCCCAGGATGCCATTGGCTCTGCTGCCCACCTGGGCACACTGCTGCCTCCTCTGCAGCTCCTCTCTCCCAGCACCCCCAGCTCCCTCTCTGCCTAGCTGCTCTCAGCCACTCTGGCCCCAGCCTGTAGTGCTGCTTGGGGTTGCTGTGGCCAAAGTGCAGAACCCTGCCCTTGGCCTTGTTCAATCTTATCCCATTGGCCTCTGCCCACCCATGCAGCCTGGCCAGGTCCCTCTGCAGGGCTCTGCTCCCCTCCAACAGCTCCACAGCTGCTCCTAACTTGGTGTCATCTGCAAACTTACTGCTGCTGGACTCAATCTCTTGCTCCAAATCATCAGTAAAGACATTGAACAGGACTTTGCCCAGCACTGATCCCTGGGACACACCTCTAGTGACAGCTGCCAACTGGTTGTGGCACCATTCCCCACCACTCTCTGGGCCCAGCCCTCCAGCCAGTTCCTAACCCATTTCAGAGTGATTCTGTCCAAGCCAGGAGCTGCCAGCTGTGCCAGGAGCTGCCAGCTGTGCCAGGAGCTGCCAGCTGTGCCAGGAGCTGCCAGCTGTGCCAGGAGCTGCCAGCTGTGCCAGGAGCTGCCAGCGTCAGACAATGTCAAAGTGGCAGCCTTGATGATCTCTGCAGCTCCCACTCCCAGCACAGAGTCACTGAGGTTGCATCACAGACAGCGATTTAGAGCACATGGAAGCCTTTTTTTTTCTGTGGAATTTAGGTAAGCAGCACAAGTTGCTGAGGTTATCTGTGTGAGAAGGTGTTTGAGCACTGTGATTGAAGAGAAAACAACACTGTGAGGCAGGCAGCAGAAGGAGATGAAATCAGAAGTAAGCAAAGCTGTGCTAAAGCATCCCTCAAGTCCTCCCAGGAACAAAGGTGGAATCACTAATGGAGGAAAACATCCCAGCCTAGGTCCCAGCTGACCTGGTTGGGTCTGTTTGCTAGCCAGAATCTGAGGTCAGAGAGGATATTAGAACATGGATGGTGCCTGCCTGCAGGAATGAGCTCCAGCCTGTTTCACCAGAGCCAGGCTGAGGCTGCTGATGGCCAAAAACTTCCTGAACACATGTCAAGAGCACAACTTCTCCCTGCAAGGGCCAGGGGCTAAGGTGGCTGAAGAGAAACTGTTTCCTAGGCTTTGGCTGGTTCCTGGAGATGCTGTGACAGGCTTGCAGAGCTGCTGGGAGTCACAGAGCGACAGGGGTGGGAAGAGAGGAGTTGGTGGGGAATGGCTGAGAGCAGCCCTGAGGAAAAGGACCTGGGGTCTGGGGTGATGAAAAGCTCAACAGAAGCCTGCAGTGTGAGTGCAGCCCAGACACAACCCTGTGCTGGGCTGCAGCAAGAGCAGTGTGGGCAGCAGGGACAGGGAGGGGACTCTGCCTCTTGGCTCTGCTCTCCTCAGACCCCACCTGCAGTCCTGGGTGCAGATCTGGAGCCCCCAGCACAAGCAGCACATGGAAGTGCAGAGGAGGCCACCAAGATGCTGAGAGGGCTGCAGCAGCTCTGCTGTGAGCACAGGCTGAGGGAGTTGGGGCTGTGCAGCCTGGAGAGGAGAAGGCTTGGAGGAGACCTTGGAGTGGCCTTGCAGGATCTGAAGGGGGCTCCAGGAGGGCTGTGGAGGGACTATTGACAAGGTCTGGGAATGAGAGGATGAGGAAGAATGGGTTTGAAGTGGCAGAGGGGAGGTTCACACTGGATGTCAGGAAGAAGTTGTTTGCAGTGAAGGTGGTGAAACTGGCACAGGTTGTCTAGGGAGGTTGTGGAGCACAGAAGCACAGAATGTACTCCACAATCTCCCTGCAGGTGTTCAAGGCCAGGTTAGAGGAGTCCTTGAGCAACCTGCTCTAGTGGAGGATGTCCCTGCTGCATGAAGGGATTTGGACTGGAGGAGCTTTAGAAGTCCCTTTTAACTCAGACCATTCTGTGATCCTTCATCTCTATACTCAGTGGAAGTCCTCCCACCCAGTCACATTAGAGAGTGATTGGCATTGGAATGGGCTGCCCAGGGAGGTGGTGGAGTCTGTGTGCCTGGAGGTGTTGAAGCCAAGCCTGGCTGGGGCACTTAGTGCCATGGTCTGGTTGGTTGGGCAGGGCTGGGTGCTAGGTTGGGCTGGCTGAGCTTGGAGCTCTCTGCCAACCTGCTTGATTCTATGATTTAACAACACATAATCATTAACTGTATTTAAATATATATATATATGATCCAGTTGACTGGCCAGAGGTGGGTGCTAGGTTGGACTGGCTGAGCTTGGAGCTCTCTTCCAGGCTGGTTGATTCTATGGTTCTATATATAAAGTATCTATATGAAAATTTTATATATAAAATATAATTTTTAATATATTGCCTTTCTTTTTTGTCCTGTCCTCTGATTCTTTCACTCTGTAGGAACATTACAGACTTCATAGAGCAGCTGTGGTCGGGGGCAGACCTTGAAGGGTCCCCAAGCCCAACCCTTCTCCACCCCTCCCAGATCTGGTATTTCATTTCTAAATCGCCGACCATATTTCTTCATCCAAGCCTGACAGCTGGCAAGTAACCCTCAGCTGGCAGGTAAGCCAACTACTTCCATATTTTGCAAGCACTGTTTTAATAAGGAAAGAGAATCAAATATTGATTTTGGTTTGGAACTATTTTTATGGCTCTAAAGGGTCCCCGAGCCCAAACCGCTCTCAAGAATTAAATTAGCAACGCACAAAACCCAAGAAGCATCTTTCTGACCTCATTACAATAACAAAGCTCTTTAATGCTTCTCCTGCTCTATGTGCCAGGATTTAATTTGGCTGGCTTTAATCTTCCAAGATAAAAAACAGGTTTAATGTATTAGTAAACAGCTTAGAAATGGTATCAAGGAACCTGCAAGGGATTTTGTGGCACTCTCTGCCGAGCTTTCTTCTGCGCTTCCTTGTCTCAGGATCTGGCCCTTGCTGGCCTTGCCACAATACTTTGACACTCCAGCAGATGGTCTGTGTGGACCTTTTACACCACCAAACCTCTGCTGTACTGTGCTGGAAGGTGTCCAGGAAGGAAATCAACCTGGCCATCAGAATTAGGGAGGGGTAGGAAGGGAAGTGCAGAGAAGCAGCCAGCCTCACACCTTTTCAGCTTGCATACTGGGAGCAAGGTTAGCTGTACCTCAGCCACGTTTAAAGCAGCAAGGGGAGGCAGTTGCCACTGTCACAGCATCATAGAATCAGGCAGGTTGGAAGAGGCCTCCAAGCTCAGCCAGGCCAACCTAGCACCCAGCCCTGCCCAACCAACCAGACCATGGCACTAAGTGCCCCAGTCAGGCTTGGCTTCAACACCTCCAGGCACAGAGACTCCACCACCTCCCTGGGCAGCCCATTCCAATGCCAATCACTCTCTCTGGCAGGAACTTCCTCCTGACATCCAGCCTAGACCTGCCCTGGCACAACTTGAGACTGTCCTCTTGTTCTGTTGCTGGGGGCCTGGCAGCAGAGCCCACCCTCCTGGCAGAGCAGGGTCAGCTGTACCAGGTCCCTTCCAGGCTAAGCCATTCTGTGATGTATTTTCCATTCCCAGGTCACTGATTAAGAGACGAACTCCTCCTGTGAGGTTTTGTTCAGACACAAAGGCCCAGAGTGCCACCCAGCACCAAGTGAAGGCTGTTAGAGTCCTTCCATTAGAACAGTAGGCACTGCATCAAGCACAGAAATTAACCCAAGTGACAAATGACAGGGTAGGAGGGAGCACTGGAGGAGAAAATGCAGAATGAATATACAATGGGGTACGGCTACAGCGCAATTGCTACCTGCGTGAGGCTTTCAAAAGGCTGTTTGGGAGACTCCTCTTGGGAATATGACCTCAATTTCTAACTTTTTTTTTTGTTTTGGTGGTTTTTAAATGAGTTAATAAAGTTGCCTAACCTTTTACAGAGGAAATACCATCTGTGCCAGGCTATTTCAGCTGTCAGACAGGTGCCCGAGCAGTCAATTCAGGCAGTGCTGTGATGCATCACAGATCATCACTGGAAGCAGCTCTGAAATAAGCTCCTCCAAGACAGTGTTTGAAGAGTGTTTGATCAAGGAGAAGACTTTGATCACACTCTGAGATTCTGTGCTCCACAAGCTCCCTGGAGATGTTCAAGGCCAGGTTGGATGAGGTCTTGAGTCAGTTGTTTTAGTAGGAGGTGTCCCTGCCTATGGTGGGGGGTTGGAACTGGATGAGCTATGAGGTCCTTCCCAACCTAAAGCACTCTGTGGGGCTGTAATTTTCCTACTGCCTGTTTTAAACAGAATTATATGAAAAGAGGGGGAGGGGGAATAATAGAAAGAGCTCTGAGAAGACAGTGCCTGCCTCTGAGGAGGGAATGAACAGAGCTCATTGCCACAGCTATTTTCTACTCTGTGTCTCAGCCTCACCAAGGAAACAGAGAGGGAAAGCTGTGGAGAGAATTTTCATTCAAAGCAAAGGGACTCCAGCAAATCTGTCCCTTTGTATCAGGAATGGGAAGCTGAGAGGTCCACCTTGCACAGAAGAGGTGGTAAGAGCTGGAGCTGCTTTGGGTAGTAGGCAAGAGTTTGGTAGTCAAGCATCTGACTGTTAGAAAAGATTTTGACTATTAGTCAGGATTTTTGAGTGTTAATTAGTCAAGTAGTTGAGTACTAGTCAAGAATTTGAGTATCAGCCAAAAATTAGTTAAGTATTTGAATACTAATCAATAATTTGAGTATTGGTTAAGAATTTGAGTGTTAGTCAAGAATTTGAGTGTTCAGTATTTGAATAGTAGTCAATAATTTGAGTATTAATCAAGAATTTGAGTGTTAGCCAAGAATTTATTAGTTAAGTATTTGAATACTAATCAAGAATTGGAGTATTAGTCAAGGATTTATTAGTTAAGTATTTGACTACTAGTCAATAATTCAAGTATTAGTCAAGAATATATTAGTCAATACTTGAGTATTAGTCAATAATTTCAGTATTAGGCTATATTTTGACCATTAGTCAAGGATTTCAATATTAGCCAAGTATTTGAGCATTAGTCAAGCATTTATTAGTTAAGTATTTGAATACTGGTCAAGAATTTGAGTGTTAGTCAAGTATTTATTAGTCAATATTTGAGTGTTAGTCAATAATTTGAGTATTAGCTAAGTACTTGAGTGGTTCCTTACTTGTGGCTTTCACAAGTGCAGGTTTGTATTGGTCAGCACATCCTGCAGCACTGAGGATCATGCCTGCTTGTCAGAGATTCACTCACTGCTCCTATTGACACATCTCTCCTCTCTTGAGGTCTGAGGAGGAGCAGCTGAGGGAGCTGGAGGTGTTTAGCCTGGAGCAGAGGAGGCCGAGGGGAGGCTTCATTGCTCTCTGCAGCTCCCTGGAAGGAGAGTGGAACGAACTGGAGGTTGGTCTCTTCTCCCTAATATCAAGTGATACTGGCCTGAAACTGCCAGGGGGAGTTTAGGTTCAATACTAGAAACAAATTCTTTGCTGCTAGAGTGGTAAGGGACTGGCAGAGGCTGCCCTGGGAGGTGATGGAGTTCCCAGCCCTGGAAGTGTGCCAGAAACCTGTGGCTGTGGCACTTGGGGACATGGTTTGGTGGACATGGCAGTGTTTGGAGCTGATGACCTTAGAGGTCTTTTCCAGCCTTAACAATTCTCTGACTCTCTGCCCCCCTTCTCACTGAAGTGCTCTTCAAGTGTTGCTCAGTTAGAACCTCTCTTGCTAGCTGATTAAAACCTGGAGTATTAAAGCTGGCAGTGGTTCAATCATCACAGTTCATTAAATTACTGAGCAGACATGGGCTGCAGTAGGAAGGCCCATGTGGTAAAATGAAATGTTCTATTCATCAGCTCCTACCCTGCTGGGCTATTCATTTGGTAATAAAAACTTTTATTTTCTCCACTTGTGTCCTCTCTCATTAATGAGATAAAAAGCACAGTCACTTTATTGCTCCTATAAACACCTGAGCAATCAATCACAGGCCGAACAAAACATGGCTGAAGCTCCTCTGAAGCAACAACAGCAACAACAGTATCTGTTCTATCTGGAGAGCTGAATGTGTTCCTTTTCAGCATTTCATTTGCTCTGTTGCCTGAGCTGTCCCTATGGGCCCATAGAGAGCCACAAAGACCCATTCAGAGCCACAGGGACCCATAGAATCAAGCAGGTTGGAAGAGACCTCCAAGATCATCCAGCCCTATCCAATCAACTAGACCACAGCACTAAGAGAGCCATAGAAACCCATAGAGAGCCACAGGGGGCTATAGAAAGCCCTAAGAACCCACAGAGAGCCACCAGCTAAATCCACTCTCTGACAGAGACAGGCACTGAGGTCATGCAGCTCTGGTGGGTTTGTTCTGCCACTTTTTACTTACAGTCACATAACTATTTCAGCTGGAAAAGCCTTCTAAGATCATCCAGGCCAACCAGCAGTCCAACCCCACTGTGGCCACTAAACCATGTCCCAAAGTGCCATGGCCACAGGTTTGTTGAACAGCTCCAGTCATGGGGACTCCACCACCTGCCTGCCTTGGTGCAAGCAGCATGATGAATGAGCTCGTGTTCAGCCTGCAGGCACAACAGGCTTGAGAAAACTCCATCACCCTCTGGGCCATCAGTCCTGCCCATGAGGCACTGCAGGTCAGGGGAGTGCCCTTCAGGAGCTCTTCTTTACACTCCTGTCTTAGCAGCATAGAATCAAAGAACAGGCTGAGTTGGAGGGGACCTTTGAGGTCATCCAGACCCAACTGCCTGCCACAAGCAGGGGCACCTCCCACCAGCCCAGGCTGCTTAATGCCTCATCCAACCTGGCCTTGAACATCTCCAGGGAGGGGATATCCACAACCCCCACCAGGCAACCTGTGCCAGTGCCTCCCCACCCTCTCTGGAAAGAGTTTCCAGCAGCAATGGAAGCAGACAAGTGATAAAAAGTCAGCCAGGGTTCTTCACACCCAAGTGAGGAATTGGGTAGAAGGTACTCAGGAAGAGCTCCACAGGAGCACTGAAGGGAAATGATGAACTCTGTCTTGCAACATAATGTTGGAAGAAGAAATATTGGGCAGGGCTTTGGTTTGATGAAGGATACCTAAACCCTATTTAATCTGACACTATGCAAACCCTTGCTGAGCATGAAGCCTTGACAGGCACAAATGCTGCACAGGCTGCTAAGTCAACAGAGATTTTTCAGTGGCAAGGATGAGGAATGACAGGGACTGGGTGTTGTGAGCAGCCAGAAAACCAGACCTTGCAGAAGAACTAATGGCCTCTTACGTCTCCTGGCTAATTACTGAACACAAACACCTACACCCAGACAGATAAATAAATGCTTCTTCAACCCAGTGCACCCAGAAGATGCTCCACTGTACCTGGAAACAGATTTGCAGCTCTGCTCTCGTACATTTTACTGTCTGGTGCTAAAGTTGTTTGTGTTCAGTGCTGAAATTCCTCAGTGCATTGCTAGGAACTGCCAGCAACAGAAGCTCTTTGCACTGTGACCCCCAAATGCTTGCAGTGGAAGGAGTCTGCAACAGCATTTAATGCAGCTTGAGCACTTGCCACGGGGAGGTGCTTTGATGGGAACCTATAGATTGCTTTTTTATCTACAGGAGGGCTGCAGAGGGTCTTGTCTTAAGGGTGTCCAGCAACAGGACAAGGGGGAATGGTTTGAAGCTGAGGGAGAGTAGATTAGACTTTAGGAAGAAGTTCTTCAGTGTGAGGGTAGTGAGCCTCTGGCACAGTCTGCCAGGGAGGCTGTGGCTGCCTCCAGCCTGGACATGTTCAAGGCCAGCTTGGATGAGACTCTGAGCATAGAATCAAGCAGGTTGGAAGAGAGCTCCAAGCTCAGCCAGCACAACCTAGCACCCAGCCCTGCCCAACCAACCAGACCATGGCACTAAGTGCCCCAGCCAGGTTTGGCTTCAACACCTCCAGCCACACAGACTCCACCACCTCCCTGGGCAGCCCATTCCAATGCCAATCACTCTCTCTGACAACAACTTCCTCCTAAAATCCAGCCTAGACCTGCCCTGGCACAGCTTGAGCCTCTGTCCCCTTCTTCTGTTGCTGGCTGCCTGGCAGCAGAGCCCAACCCCACCTGGGGTTCAAGTAGTTATAGAGAGCAATGAGCTCTGCCCTGAGCCTCCTCTGCTGCAGGCTGCACCCCCCTAGCTCCCTCAGCCTCTCCTCACAGGGCTGTGTTCTGTGCCTCTCACCAGCCTTGCTGCCCTTCTCTGGGCAGTTGTCCCTGCTCATGGTCTGGTCCAGCTTGAGGCCATTTCCTCTCATGCTGTCCCCTCATCCTAGGCAGCAGAATCCAACCCCAGCTCACTGCAGCCTCCTCTCAGGGAGCTGTAGAGAGCAATGAGGTCTCTCCTCAGCCTCCTCTTTTCCAGGCTCAACACCCCCAGCTGCTCCTCCCCAGCCTTGACCTCCAGACCCTTCCCCAGCCTGGTTGCCTTTATCTGGACACACTCCAGCCCCTCAATGTCCTTCTTGGCCTTGGAGAAGCCCAAACCTGTACCCAGTGTTGAAGGTTTGGCCTCAGCAGTGCTCATTGTATCTGCCTAAGCACAACTCCTTGCTCTGCAGCTGTGGGGCTTTTCCAGACCATTTCTCAGGATCATTTTGAGCCCTCACCTTACCCTCCACTGTTTGCCTGCAGTCCCTCCCAGCTATATGTTGTCTGAAAATTTAATCATATGGTCTTGATTCCATCATCCCAGTTGGTAATGGAAAAAAACCACCCCACAAGCCTGGAATGAAGCTCCTCTCTGTACATCTTTTCTCTCTGGCTGCGAAGCACACAAAAGAAAATACAATTCTCTGGGCACAGTTTCCCAGTCACTATTTAAGGCTTCTGTAAAAGAGTCAACAGGATGAAAAAAAAAATAAAATCTATTTCCTCACCTGGGTTAGAGGGAAAAAAAAGGAAAGAAGAAGAAAAGAAAGAGTCACAGAGGTTAAACCCACACTACATTCCTGACTCCACAGACTTACAGACAGAGTTTTCTGTGCTCTGATGTTTTAATGGCAAAAAAATGAGGTGGGTTGGAGCAGATTTTTTTTGTCCTTCCTTTTTTTTTTGGTGCAAGCTCAGGATTTTTTGTCCTTTTTTTTTTTTTTTCAGTGCAACCTTAGAATCATAAAGGAGACACAGCTGAGACAGGGGAGTAGTGAAGAGGTGACTGGCTACAAGCAGCATGGCTTCACCAAGGGCACATCCTGCCTGCCAAACCTGGTGGCCTTCTGTGAACAGGTCACAACATTCATAGATGAGAGGTGAGCAGCTGATGGCAGGGACTTGGAGCTGAGCAAGGCCTTTGGCACTGTCCCACGCCACATCCTGGTCCCCCAGCTGCTGACACATGGGCTGGATGGGTGGACCACAAGACGGATAAAGAACTGGCTTGATGGCTGCACCCATGAGTGGCTGTCACTGGCTCCATGGCCAAGTGGAGGCCAGATACAAGCACAGTGCCTCAGGGAACAGTCCTGGGACCAGGCTTGTTCAACATCTTTGTGGGTGCCATGGACAGAGGCACTGAGTGCAGCCTCAGCAGGTTTGCTGCCCACACCAAGCTGTGTGGTGCAGCAGCCAGGCTGGAGGGCAGGGATCCAGCCAGAGGGACCTGGGCAGGCTGCAGAGGTGGGCACAAGCCAAGCTCAGGAGGTGCAACAAGACCAAGTACAAGGTCCTGCAGCGGGATGGAGGCAATGCCAAGCACCAATTCAGGCTGGGCAGTGAGTGGCATGGTTTAATGGGCATGGTGGTCTTAGGTTGGACCTAATGATCTTAAAGGTCTCCTCCAACCAAAACAGTTCTATGCTTAGTTTAATTGCTCTGCTCAGTGCCCCCTCTCTGATAAGCTACCAGCAGCAGCTCTCTCCATGCTACCTCTGCAAAGCAAATAGAAAAGTTAACAGTACCTGGAGATGAGCTTCACTCCTTGGAATCCCCTCCGGAGGAATGGAAGTGAGAGAAAAGGCTGCCTGGAGGAGATTTTATCTTGGAGAGCCTCTTTTGCAAGACAAAGAGCCAATTAACTAATTAGCTGGGCCAATCTGCCACCTGAGTGCTGGTACTGAGCTCACAAACAAGGCCTGGGGAACCTGCTCTGGCTCATGCTCTAGAACAGGCTGCCCAGGGAAGTGGTTGAATCACCACCCCTAAAAGCCATGTAGACATAGTGCCTAGGGACATGACTTAGTGGTGGGCTTGGCACTCCTGCGTCAGCAGCTGCACTTGGTGACCTTAAAGGTCTTTTCCAACCTAAACGATTCAATGATTGTGTGTTTCATCTGTGCCAGTAGCCTCCCCACCCACCAAAGTCCAGCATCTTTTTGACTGCAAGGGTTCTCCTGGCCTGGCACAGGCCAGAGAAGTGGTTGAATGCCCATCCCTGGAGGTGTCTCACAGAGGCAGAGCTGTGGTGCTGAGGGACAGGGTTTGGTGGAGCTAGAGAATGGTTGGACTCAATGATCTTAAAGGGTATTTCCCACCAAAATAGTAGCATGATTCTATCTCAGAGTGCTCCATAAAAAAGCAAACCATTTTGCTGCACACTGAGAAGTGTAATTACATTTGCATGACAGAGAGGGAATTGTGATGCAAATGGTGCAGTGTGATTCAGCTGCAGGATTCAGGAAGGAAAACAAAGCTCTCTGAGGATTCCAGAGCTCCAGCTCTAACTGTCAGGTCACCCTCAAAATAAACCATCAATATTTCTGTTTCATCTGCATCCAGGTTATGTAACAATTATGATTCCAAACAAGCATTTCCTCTCACCAAAGGATTACTCTGTTCCTACAGCCATGTACTATGTTAATGATCACAGAGTCCTAGAATGGGCTGGGCTGGAAGGGGCCTCCAAAGCTCATCCAGTCCAAACCTCTCTTGCACTCAGCAGGGATATCCTCCACTAGAGCAGGTTGCCCAGAGCCTGTTGAACATCACCTTGAACATCTCCAGTTATCATAGAACCATAGAAACAGTCAGGGCTGAAAGGCACCACAAGGGCCAGCCAGTCCCAACCCCCCTGCCATGGGCAGGGACACCCTACCCTAGAGCAGGCTGCACACAGCCTCAGCCAGCCTGGCCTCAACCATGGGGCCTCAACCACCTCCCTGGGCAACCCGTGCCAGCCTCTCACCACTCTCCTGCTCAACAACTTCCTCCTCACATCCATCTTTGCTCCATCCCCCCCGCTCCTGCCACTCCCTGACAGCCTCAAAAGTCCCTCCCCAGCTTTTTTTGGAGCCCCCTTCAGATGCTGGAAGGCCACAAGAAGGTCACCTGGGAGCCTCCTCTGCTCCAGCCTGCACAGCCCCAACTCTTTCTGTCTGTGCTCACAGCAGAGCTGCTGCAGCCTCTGATCATCCTCCTGGCCCTGCTCTGGACACACTCCAGCATCTCCACAGCTCTCTTGTCCCAGGGGCTCCAGAACTGGATAAGAACTCAACCACCTCCCTGGGCAACCTGTTGCAGTGTTGCAGCAGTCTCCTGGTGCAGAACTTGTTCCACACATCCAATCTCAATCTGCTCTGCTCTCATTTCAAGCCATTGCTCTCATCCTGTCCCTGCAGCCCTTTGCAAACAGACCCTCTGCAGCCTCCCTGTAGCCCCTTCAGGTCCTGGCAGGCTGCTGCTAGGTCTCCCTGGAGCCTTCTCCAGGCTGCACACCCCCAGCTCCCTCAAAAACCTTTTGGCCTCTGCAGAGGTTTAATGTACAATAACTAAAGGAATGCAACAGGGGCTGGGCTGTGTTACTTTTTTACACTTCAGTTGGAACAAACTACCTAAGTTTGGGGTGGTTTTTACTAAACCCACTTCATTCCAGGAATGGTTAACAGCTAAGTCCACTTCTGTGAGCATTTGCTGGGGTTATCCTGATGTCTTCTGCTAATGTTGACTACTTAAGGCATAATTTGCACATATCAGCAGAAGGCTGAGTGACCTAATGAGAATTATTCCTCTCCAAAGGTGGAATTTGGGTAAATGGTTATGGCTATGCCCAGGCTGTGAGCTGCAGAAGTGTTGTTGGCATAAACAGCATTTCAGCAACTAACTCTCTGCTCAATGAGCTGAAAAGCAGCACCCAGCTGCAGGAGGAAACTTCTCTGCTGACCTCAGGAGCTACACAGAACTTGCCTCTGAAAGTTTCACTCCTTGCGTGCAACCTGGAAGACTCCTGACCGTGGGGATGAATTTCCCCCCTCTGTGGGGAAGGGGTGAAGGGAGAGGGGGCTGGGGAAGGGGGAAAGGAGAGGAGGCTGGGGAAGGGGGGGAAGAGAGAGGAGGATGGGGAAGGGGGAAAGGAGAGGAGGATGGGGAAGGGGGGGAAGGAGAGGAGGATGGGGAAGGGGGGAAAGGAGGGGAGGATGGGGAAGGAGAGAAAGGAGAAGTAGGCTGGGGAATGGGGGAAAGGAGAGGAGGAAGGGGGGAAAGGAGAGGAGGATGGGGAAGGGGAGAAAGAGGAAGTAGGCCAGTGAAGGGAGGAAAGGAGAGAAGGAAGGGGAAGGGGAGAAAGGAGAGGAGGAAGGGGAGAAAAGGGAAGTAGGCTGGGGAAGGGGAGAAAGGAGAGAAGGAAGGGGAAGGGGAGAAAGGGGAGGAGGAAGGGGAAGGAAGCTGGGGAAGGGGGGAAAGGGGAAAGGGGAAAGGGGAAAGGGGAAAGGGGAAAGGGGAAAGGGGAAAGAGGAAAGGGGAAAGGGGAAAGGGGAGGGAGGCTGGGAAGGGGGGAAGGAGAGCTGTTGGGGGCTGGGGAGGAGGCAGTTGTCCTGTGGTTCTCCAGTGATTCTTTTAGTTGTAGGCAGAAGAGCTAATCCCATCTCCTCCTGTGGTTTCTGCAGTCGAGTGGCACAATCTGTGGGGAAATCTTTCCCAGGCAGCTGTTTCTGCTCCCAGAAAGGGAGATTCACATCTTACAAGCTTGCTTTTTTGCTCCTTGCAGAGATGAAATTTGAAGAGCAGTGATGCATTTCTGCTATCACAGTTACATATATTTATTTACACAGTAATGTGTTTTGTGTTCTCTGTGTTTGTATTTCTGGATTCCTTTTTGCTGCTCTGCATACACTTGCAGCTCCCTCTCTCCAGGTTTAACCAGCATCCTTTAAACAAGCAGTGGAAAAGAAAACCATTGCAAGGTCTTCCACCCTGCTGTCCTGACAGCCCAGTCCAGTGCTAACCACCACCACCCCCAAATTTAGAATCACAGAATCAGTCAGGGTTGGAAGGGACCACAAGGATCAGCCAGTTCCAACCCCCCTGCCATGGGCAGGGACAGCCTACCCCAGAGCATGGGTGTCAGTGTTTTAGCTCTGTTGCCCAGCCTGCTGGAAACTGCTGTTGAAATGTCCACATTCCCTTCAGACACTGCTGTCTTAGTGCCACAACAGTGACTGTGTTCCTTACATCTTTGGGCAGCCATCAGCCCCAGGCCTGTGCTGTGTAAATCCTGTGCACGCAGCCAGACTGGGTGAGGAGTGGCTTAAGAGAAAAGACTTCCAATTTACTAGAGTCTGGTTCAGACACCCAGGAAAGCTCAGCTTTGGAGGGTCAGGGCAGCCAGAGGGGCTCAGCTTTGGAGAGTAAGGGCAGCCAGAAGGGTTGGAGGGTCAGGACAGCCAGAAGGGCTCAGCTTTGGAGGGTCAGGGCAGCCAGAGGGGTTGGAGGGTCAGGGCAGCCAGAAGGGCTCAGCTTTGGAGGGTCAGGGCAGCCAGAAGGGTTGGAGAGTCAGGACAGCCAGAAGAGCTCAGCTTTGCAGGGTCAGGACTCCAGAAGAACACAAACACCACATCTGAGGTTCAAGTACCCAGAAAAGCACAACTCTTGAGCTCAAACCCAAGGAAAAGCTCAGCTGTGGAGGTTGAAGCACCCAGAATGGCAAGCTTGGGGCCATGCCAGCAGTAGTGTCAGAGGTGAATTTCATTCAAATTTAAATCCTGTAGCAAAGAAGCTTCTCAGACTTGTTTTGCTTTGTAGAAGGAGGAGCAGGTGAGAGCTGTGACAAGTGGGAAGTGGACTTCAAAGCCTTCAAAGCCGGGAAGGATGCCAGGCAGGTAGGGAGGCTTCATTCAGCAGCAGCAGCAACAAAGCAGTTGTAGTAAACAAAGTGGGCTTGGGCAGATGGTGCAGAGTGGTTTGTGTGGCCTTGCAAGAGACACTTCTTCCTGAATTCATTTCCATGTCTTTATGGCTGTGGAGGAAAAGGGAGAGCAACACAACCTAGCCAGCATTTGGAGTGCCCAGCTTTGGATGTGGAGATTGACATTCATCTTGCTTCTCCAAATCAAGCACAGAGTCCCTCCCCCAGCACTTGAGTGTTCTGGAGAATGTTTGAGGAGTGGTTTAATACTATTTTAATGCTATTTTTCTTTTGCTGAAGCACTGGAATAGGTTCCCCAGGGAGGTGGTGGAGTCTCCATCCCTGGAGGTCACACACAGGATCAGAGGATGTCAGGGGTTGGAAGGGAGTCAAAGAGATCATCCAGTCCAACCCCCCTGCCAGAGCAGGACAATCCAATCTAACACAGATCACACAGGAACACATCCAGGCAGGCCTGGAAAGGCTCCACGCAAGGAGGCTCCACAGTCTCTCTGGGCAGCCTGTGCCAGGGCTCTGGGACCCTTCTAGTCATGAAGTTGCCCTTGTGTTGAGCTGGAACCTGCTGTGCTGCAGCTTCCATCCATTGCTGCTTGTCCTATCCCAGGGAGCAGTGAGCAGAGCCTGTCCCCCCTCTCCTGACCCTCAGCCCTCAGAGAGTTATAGACATTGATTAAATCCCCTCTCAATCTTTTCTTCTCCAGACTAATCTGTATTATTTCTCTCTAGTAACATGAAGATAAAGCTGTGAGGTCAGGAAAGAGTGAAATCCCTCCAGTTTCTGTCTTCCAAGAGCTACTGAGTCAGAAGAACCCATCAAATCCTCCTTCTGTAGGGAAATGGACAAATGGGGTTGGTCAGCCTGGAGAAGCCAGGACTGGATGAGCTTTGGGGGTCCCTTCCAAGCCAGACCACTCTATGATTCTATGGCAGATGGAGTTGGTCAGCCTGGAGAGGCCAGGACTGGATGAGCTCTGGGGGTCCCTTCCAGGCCCTGGCACCCTGTGAGCCAGTGGCAGTGGCTGTGATGACACAAAGGGCAGGAGAAGAGGAGCTGCAGTCTGTGTGTGCTGGCTCTGTGTGTGTTATGCCCAGGGCTGCTCTCTTAAGGGCAATAAGAAATGAAGCAGTTTCCAGCCCTGATACTCCTTTTTTTTGAAGAGAAATTGCACCAAACAGCACCACCACAGTTTGAAGGTCACAACTGCAGAGATAACTCTGTGGAATAAAGAAATAAAGCCCCAAACCAGCATCTTTCCCCCTCCCTTTTCTAATAGTGTTTCTCCCAGGCAGTGCTGCTGCAAAGGAGTATTTATGATATCAAACTCTCTGGTACTCCTTCATTCATTACTGCTGCCTGGTGTCATTACTTCCCCTCTTCTCCTCCAGCAGCTCTAACCTTGTCTCCCTCTGAAAACAGAGCCACTTGAGCTCACAGATAATGATGAGCAGTGCCAGTGTACCCTTGGAGTTCGGATCATTATCTAGCACATCTCTCCCCTTCCTCTGATTTCATTTGGAAGGTGTTTGGCTACACATTTCCTTGGTGAATTCTGCTCCTGCACCTGCAGCCTCCCTCCTGAGGAATCGTGCCTCACAGGTTACCCATGGCACAGCAATGTGCCCTGGGGGCCAAGAAGGCCAAGGGGGTCCTGAGGTGTATTGGGAGGAGTGTGTCCAGCAGATCAAGGGAGGTTCTCCTCCCCCTCTACTGTGCCCTGCTGAGACCTCACCTTGAGTACTGTGTTCAGGTTTGGGCTCCCCAGTTGCAGAGGGACAGGGATCTGCTGGGGAGGGTCCAGCGGAGGGCTGGGAGGATGATGAGGGGACTGAGCACTGCCTGGTGAGGAGAGGCTGAGGGCCCTGGGGCTGCTTAGTCTGGAGAAGAGCAGGCTGAGAGGGGATTGCATAAATGTTTATAAGTATCTGAAGGCTGCCAGGAGTGGGGGACAGGCTCTGCTCACTGCTCCCCGGGACAGGACAAGCAGCAATGGATGGAAGCTGCAGCACAGCAGGTTCCAGCTCAGCACAAGGGGCAACTTCTTGCCTGTAAGGGTCCCAGAGCCCTGGCACAGGCTGCCCAGAGAGGCTGTGGAGTCTCCTTGTCTGGAGCCTTTCCAGGCCTGCCTGGATGTGCTCCTGTGTGATCTGTGTTAGATAGGATGGTCCTGCTCTGGCAGGGGGGTTGGACTGGATGAGCTCCTTGGGTCCCTTCCAACCCCTGATGTCCTGTGAGCCTGTGAATCACTCTCATTTTTTTTCTTCACTTTTTAATCTGAAAAACACTTTAAAAAGGAAATTTCAGCAAAATCTGAAGTTGCCAAGTCCAGACTGATTGCTCACTTAAAGTGAAACTGCATCAGGGGACTATTTTCTGCCCATCTTTTCCCAGGCTCCTTATCCTTTCTAACCTCTCAAAAAAGAATTCATCATTTCTGTCCAGAATTGCTCCACTTTTCCCCCCCCGACCCTGATCTCACACAGTAAACCTTGTCCCATAACTGCTTCCCTTGTTTATGCACTCTGGGCATCTGAACTCATGAGAACTCACAGCTGGGGTTCACTCTTTTAGCTCCACTGCCCCATTTCTTCCTTTCCTCCCACAGGACATAGAATAAGCCTGGCTGGGACACTTAGTGCCATGGTCTGGTTGCTTGGCCAGGGCTGGGGGCTAGGTTGGGCTGGATGAGCTTGGAGCTCTCTTCCAACCTGCTTGAGTCTAGGATTCTGTGAATAACTGCCTGCTTCCTGAACCTTGCCTTCAACCTTGCCTCCTCTCTGTTTTGTTGTATTTTACTGGAAAAATAATGTTAGTTAAACATTGTTCTTTTCTCTCCTCTCCTCTCCTCTCCTCTCCTCTCCTCTCCTCTCCTCTCCTCTCCTCTCCTCTCCTCTCCTCTCCTCTCCTCTCCTCTCCTCTCCTCTCCTCTCCTCTCCTCTCCTCTCCTCTCCTCTCCTCTCCTCTCCTCTCCTCTCCTCTCCTCTCCTCTCCTCTCCTCTCCTCTCCTCTCCTCTCCTCTCCTCTCCTCTTCTCTTCTTTTTTGTCTGTTTGGTGTTTTCCTTCTCCACTGTGCAGGTGAGCATCTCACTGGCCACACCTGTGCCATCAGTCATAGAGTCCTAGAATGTCTCAGTCTGGGAGGACCTCAGAGATCATCTCCTCCAACCATGGCAGGGACACCTCTCAGCTAGACTCGGCTGCTCAAGCTTCACCCAGCCTGGCCTTGAGCACCCTCAGGCAGGAGGTAGCCACAGCCTCCTTGGGCAGCCTGTGCCAGGCTCTCACCACCCTGGTACAGAACAACTTCTTCCTCAGCTCCAGTCTCACCCTGCTCTGCCTCAGCTCCAAACCATTGCCCTTGGCCTGGCTCAGAGCCCCTCAGCACAAGTCCCTCTGCAGCCTTCCTGCAGGATCCCGTCAGGCACTGCAGGCAGCTCTGAGGTGCCCCTGGAGCCTTCTCCTCTGCAGGCTGCACCCCCCCAGCTCCCTCAGCCTGTGCTCACAGCAGAGCTGCTCCAGCCCTGGCAGCATCTTTGTGCCTCCTCTGGCCTCACTCCATCAGCTCTGTGTCCTTCTCATGCTGGGGCCAGCAGAGCTGGAGGCAGTTTTCATGGCAGCAGATACTGTGCACCTTGTTCGTGTAGCTGTGCTCTGCATAGGCTGTGAGTGGCAATGAGATCTGCCCCACTTTGCTCCCTGCTCTGGCACAGCCTTTCCTGCCACAGCAAATGAGTGCATTTCTTAAAGGTGAGCCTTCAAAATGCTTCACTCTCCCTCTGTGCCCACTCTTCCCTTGCCAGCAGGAGTGTTTTCCATCAGGTGTGCACATTCTGTGTTAAAAATAAGCATGTCAGAGCCTGTGGGATTCATTTTTGGATCATGAGATTTGCCTTTGCTGTGGCTGGAGCTTATTGAGTGATGACAACAGAAAATCAAAGAAAATAAGGCAGGAAAGGGGAAAAAAAAAGGTCCAGTTCATTGCAAGTGAGAATTAGTTCTGGTCCCCTGTGAATTCAGCTTCCAGTGGTGGCTGCAGCTAAGGAGCAGGACTTTGGTTTGACATGTTTGCTGTTCAACAGCGAGGACATGACTATGCACCAAAGTTTGCCAAGCTTAGAGCAGTGGCTGAATGTTAAGTGAGAGCACCTCTCAGTCCTGGCTCACTGAAAGGCTAACAGTAGCTGGAGGCCAGCTGGATGTCAGCAAAGGGGAGTGGTAGCACCATCACAGACTCCTTTTGGTTGGGAAGGACCTTTGAGATGATCTAATCTAATTCTGCCGAGGCTGGGGCTAAGCTCTGGCCCTCAGCACTACATCTCTTCCTCTCTGAAACACCTCCAGGGATGGAGATCCCACCACCTCCCTGGGCAGCCTGTGCCAGGCTTTTCATCTTGTATCCAACCCAAACCTCTCTGGCTACGACTTGAGGCTATTTCCTCTCACCTTGTTACTAGGGAACAAAGACTGAGCCCAGCTCCCTGCAGCCTCCTCTCAGGGAGCTGCAGAGAGCAAAGAGCTCTGCCCTCAGCCTCCTCTTCCCCAGGCTCAATACCCCAAACTCCCTCAGCTGCTCCTCCCCAGCCCTCTTCTCCAGACCCTTCCCCAGCTTGGTTGTCCTTCTCTGGACCTGCTCCAGCCCCTCAGTGTCCTTTTTTTTGAGTGAGGTGCCCCAGACTGAACCCAGGACTCAAGATGTGGCCTCAGCAGTGCTGAGTGCAGGTGGAGAGGTCCCCATGGTTTCTGGCTAAGCACAACTGCATGTACAGGCCCCTCAGATGTTCCACTGATGGAAGATGATTTCTGTTCTCCCTTCCTAGCTTTATGCCTAGGGCAGGCAATTTGCCCGTTGGGATGTGCACAATCTCCTCTTGCTTACTACCACTCTGCTGGAGCATGTCCAGAGGAGGCTGTGGAAATTATCAGGGGTTGGAGCAGCTCTGCTATGAGGACAGGCTGAGGGAGCTGGGGCTGTGCAGCCTGGAGAAGAGAAGGCTCCAGGCAGACATCACAGCAGCCTGCCAGGACCTGAAGAGCCTACAGGCAGGCTGCAGAGGGACTGTTTGCAAAGGGCTGCAGGGGCAGGATGAGAGCAATGGTTTGGAATGAGAGCAGAGCAGATTGAGATTGGATGTGAGGAACAAGTTCTGCATCAGGAGGCTACTGCAACACTGCAACAGGTTGCCCAGGGAGATGGTTGAGTTCTCATCCCTGGAGATGTTCAAAGTGAGGCTCAGCAGAGCTGTGGGCAACCTGCTCCAGTGGAGGATGTCCCTGCTGAGTGCAGGGGGTTGGTTTGAAACGAGAGCAGAGCAGATTGAGATTGGATGTGAGGAACAAGTTCTGCAGCAGGAGGCTGCTGGAGCACTGCAGCAGGTTGCCCAGGGAGATAGTTGAGGCCCCATCCCTGGAGATATTCCAGGTGGGGCTGGACATGGCTGTGGGCAACCTGCTCCAGTGGAGGATGTCCCTGCTGAGTGCAGAGGGGTTGGAGTGGATGAGCTTTGGAGGTCCCTCCCAACCCAGCCCACTCTGTGAATATTGCAGTTTCCTTTTCTGGTGTTACTAAACCTTTTTGCTCCCCCTTGAGCGAACTGACTCTACCTGACTACTCTCAGTAATGTTTGCTTTTGTCAGTTGTAATTGCTTGTGGTTTTTTTTCCTCCCCACTAGCTACTCTTTTATTTCAACACAAAATCCCCTCCCCCCCATCACTTAAACCCACATTGTTCTTTGGTATCTTCGTGCTCCCTGAACTTTGTTTCCCTGGTGTTATCCGATTTAACAGCAGATCCTCTACTTCTGAGCTTACAATGTGCCTACTGAGGTAAAAATAATCCCACCCTAGTGCCATGAATAAACATTTAGCTGATTTCTCCTACTTATCTTTTGCAATCTGTGAGTAAGAAAAAAGCAAACCCCCAAACCAAAACACAACAACTCAGCTGAATTACAGGCTCAAGAAGGAAATCATCATCAAGAAGCATCCACTCCAGGATTGACCCAGATGTTTTGTTTTGCAGGGAGGGAAGCTCCGTTCCAACCTCTCACAGCTGAGGTGTAGAGAGCACTACAGTCTTCAGCTCTGGAGCACAAGAAGGACATAGACCTTCTGGAGAGGGTCCAGAGGAGGCCACAGAGATGCTCAGAGGGCTGGAGAACCTCCCCTGTAGGGACAGGCTGGCAGAGTTGGCTGGATAGATGGGAACTTGTTTGAGATTCAACAAAGGCAAGTGCTGGGTCCTGCACTTGGGTCACAGCAGCCCCCTGCAATGCACCTGGCTTGGGGAGGAGTCTTGGGAAAGCTTCCCAGCAGAGAAAGACCTGGGAGTGTTGATTGAGAGCAGGCTGAAGTTGAGCCAGGGTGTGCCCAGGTGGCAAAGAAGACCAAGAGCATCCTGGCCTGGCTCACCAATGTGTAAGCAGCAGGATCAGGTAAGTCATTGTCCTCCAACACTGGGCACTTGTAGAAGCAGCATCTTAAGTCCTGCCTTCCCTTTTGGCTCCTCACTGCCTCACTCGGGGCTATCACTTAGCCAGGGGCCTGTCAGAGGCAGGCTGATGACTGCACTCGGTGACCTCAGAGGTCTTTTCCAGTCTGGGCAATTGAGTGTTTTGCCTGCATCAAACCATAGACCATCAAGGGCACAGCTCTGGGGGAGTGTTATGGAATGTTTTCAGTAGTCCTCATCTCTAGGGACATTTTTCCTTCTGAGAGCTGTGGCTATTCATAGGCTGGATGTCAGGAGGAAGTTGTTGGCAGAGAGAGTGATTGGCATTGGAATGGGCTGCCCAGGGAGGTGGTGGAGTCTGTGTGGCTGGAGGTGTTGAAGCCAAGCCTGGCTGGGGCACTTAGTGCCATGGTCTGGTTGGTTGGGCAGGGCTGGGTGCTAGGTTGGGCTGGCTGAGCTTGGAGCTCTCTTCCAACCTTCCTGATTCTATGATGCTGTGACAGTGGCAACTGCCTCCCCTTGCTGCTTTAAACGTGGCTGAGGTACAGCTAACCTTGCTCCCAGTATGCAGGCTGAAAAGGTGTGAGGCTGGCTGCTTCTTTGCACTTCCCTTCCTACCCCTCCCCTCCCTAATTCTGATGGCCAGGTTTATTTCCTTCCTGAGTCAAGCCTAGGGCAGGTGACAGCCACCACAACCTGTGGATTCCTTGAATCAGTAACACTAATTTTAGCAGCAGTAAGACAGCAGTGGGCAATTTAGCTCAATTAATTCTCATTTCAAGCATAGCAGGAAGGAAAACTTTGCCCTCTGAGTCGTTGTTTGCAGTGCTGGTTGGTGGGTTGGGTTTTGCTCTTTGGGAGTGATGGAAGCTGTGTTTCTGGAGTGATTGACACTTGGTTGTCACTTGTTGAGACTGGAGTGACCTCATCCTTTTGGGAAGAGATCAGAGGTGTGCATGGCAAGGGTTTGGTAGCAGGCAGCATGAGAAGGTGCTAGAAGCTTCCTCCCTGTCCCATGGAGTCAGTGCCAGTTGGCTTCAAAATCAGCCTGCAGGGATGGTGACTCCACCACTTCCCTGGGCAGCCTGTACCAGTGCCTCAGAACCTTTGCTGGGAAGGAACTTTCCCTGATGTCCAGCCTGAACCTGGCACAGCTTGAGGCTGTTTCTTCTGGTCCTATCACTGGTTGCCTATGAGAAGAGCCCACCCCCCTGCACCTGCCTCCAACCCCTTCTGAGGGGGCTGTAGAGGGCCATGAGGTCTCCACACAGCCTCTTCTCCTCCACACCAAACGCCCTCAGCTGCTCCTCCCCAGCCCTAGTCTCCAGCCCCTTCCCCAGCTTCCTTGCCCTTCGCTGGACCTGCTCCAGCCCCTCAGCTCTTCATCACAAGACTCATGTTCAAGACCATTCACCAGCTTAGTTCCTCTTCTCTGGCCACGATCCAACGCCTTGCTGTCCTTGCTGTAGTGAGGGTCCCAAAAGTGGGTACAGCACTCCAGGTGTGGCCTCTCCAGTGTGGAGTGCAGGGGGACAATCACAGCCCTAGACCTGCTGGCCACATTACTTTTGATCCCTGATGCCCTTGGCCTCCTTGGCCCACCTGAGCACTGCTGGTGAGCCCCAGGTCCTCCTCCCTTGAGCAGCCACTCTTCCCCAGGCCTGTACCATTCCACATTAGAGATTCCCTCAAGAATGAAGTCATTAAAAAGCAGAACTACCTAAGCAGGGTTAAATTTGCTGAGGACCAAAAGGAGCTCTCCAAATTTTAATTGCCCTCTGCAAAGCACAGCAAATACATTTACATCAGGATGAGCTGACTAAGAACCAAAGCTGTTTGGCTTTGGTCTAGGTAACAGAGCAGAGGCAGGAGTGAATCAGATGCAGCCCTGCAGGTTCTCTTGTGAGCAGATGAGTGTGTTGGGGTGGCAGTAATTAGCAGCATCACGTGGAGCAGTGACGCCATCCGTGCGCTCTTTCGGGGAGCATGGGAATGGGCTGTGGGCTGGAGAGCTGAGAGGCAAGATCAGGGCATGGGGGTGGAGGGGAACTGCACTGCTGCTGGAGGAGCCTTACCTCCCAGAGATCTGGGAAAGAAAAGCCAGCTGAACAGCAACTGCAGATTGTTTAGTCACAGGAACATATGGCAGCGTGCAAAACACTGCGAGGGAGTGATTAAACAGACAGACTGAGCATTTGCATGCAAGGTGGAGAGCTGCTCCTCTATTTAAAGGCAAAGAGGAGGACTAATTCCAGCAGCTAATGAAATCAGAAGATCATTTCTGCAAGCAATAGACACAATTTTACCACGCCGAGTACCTTGATTGCCTCAATTAGATGTAGAACATGGATTCACCACAGTTTTCCTTGCAAGAGTCGTTTGTGGCTGTGCAAAAGGTGCCAAGGTGCATGTGGGGGGTGGGAGGGTCTGCAGGTGTGCTTTAAACTATGCCCAACAATGTCTATACATCCATGGATCATCCATACATCCTTATGCCTCTATTTCGGTGTAGCATCTGGGGGTCTCTGTTATCCATGTCTCTCTATATATCAGCTCTGTCTCATCTAGATAGGAGTCAGGGGTTGGACTGGATGATCTCTTTGGGTCCCTTCCAATCCCTAACATCCTGTCATCCTGTAATCCTGTTATATCATCCCTATCTCATCTCTATCATCTCTGGCTCATCTACTTCATCTGTGTCTCATCTATGTCATCTCTATCTCATCTGTATCATCTCTGTCACATCTATATCATCTCTGTCGCATCTCTATCAGCTCTGTCTCATCTATATAGGGGTCAGGGGTTGGACTGGATGATCTCTTTGGGTCCTTTTGGAAAGGCTCCAGACAAGGAGACTCCACAACCTCTCTGGGCAGCCTGTGCCAGGGCTCTGGGACCCTTCCAGGCAAGAAATTCCCCCTTGTGTTGAGCTGGAACCTCCTGTGCTGCAGCTTCCATCCATTGCTCCTTGTCCTATCCCAGGGAGCAGTAAGCAGAGTGTGTCCCCCCCCCCTCCTGGCAGCATTCAGGTACTTATAAACATTTGTCCAATCCCCTCTAAGTCTTCTCTTCTCTAGACTAAGCAGCCCCAGGTCCCTCAGCCTCTCCTCATCAGCCATGCCCTTCAGTCCCCTCATCATCCTCATAGCCCTCCTCTGGACCCTCTCCAGCAGATCTCTGTCCCTCTGCAACTGGGGAACAGAATCATAGAGTGGTTTAGGTTGGAAGGGACCTCAAAGATTATCTAGTTCTAACCCCTTGCCATAGGCAGGGACACATCTCACTAAATACCATTTCTGTCTCACCTATAGCATCTGCATCTCATCTGTATCAGCTCTGTCTCATCTGTACAGGGGTCAGGGGTTGGACTGGATGATCACTTTGGGTCCCTTCCAGCCCCTAACATCCTGTGATCCTGTGATCCTGTTCTATCATCTCTGTCTCATCTCTATCATCTCTCTCTCATCTGTTGGGGTGCTCTCTGGTTTGATTGTGCTTACAGTTTGCATAACCATGGCTACAGCAGGATGCTTTTTACATCAGCACGAGCAGGAGAACTCCTTGAGAGGCTGCCAGCTAAGTGCTGATAATAAACTCAAATGGATTTTAAGATCTAATTGCTCCAGTCAACATTTTTGATGCTTCATATTCACTTTCTGGCATTATCACTAAAGATGATCTCCTACTGAGTTATTTACCCAACTGCAAATTTCTACCTAATGATGCCTTTCAATTTTCATTGCTTTACATTCTTCCAAGTTGGGTTGTTTTGTTGTGCTCTTTTTTTTCCCCCCTCAGCTAAATCACACACAGAAGGAAATTTATGGTGCACAAGATGGCAGGTAGACATTGCTCCAGAGTCAATTTACTGCTTTTTACCACTCCCTGTCAACATATCTTCAGTGCTGTTTTCAAACAGTAGTTACCTCAGAGCCAGATGTTCCACTCAAAACGTTTGGCATAAACCTACCTGAGGAATTCCAGCAGCAAACAAAGAGCTGAAAACACTTAAAAAGAAATAAAGGAGGTCATCAGTGAATGGGATTGCAGCAGTAGGTGTAGGTGTACTGGGAATGACAGCAGGAATGCATTTCATGGGATCACAGAATCAAGCAGCTTGGAAGAGAGCTCCAAGCTCACCCAGCCCAACCTAGCACCCAGCCCTGCCCAACCAACCACACCATGGCACTAAGTGCCCCAGCCAGGCTTGGCTTCAACACCTCTAGCCACAGAGACTCCACCACCTCCCTGGGCAGCCCATTCCAATGCCAATCACTCTCTCTGCCAGGAACTTCCTAACAACATCCAGCCTAGACCTGCCCTGGCACAGCTTGAGCCTCTGTCCCCTTCTTCTGTTACTGCTTGCCTGGCAGCAGAGTCCAACCCCACCTGGCTACAGCCTCCCTGCAGGCAGCTGCAGGCAGCAATGAGCTCTGCCCTGAGCCTCCTCTGCTGCAGGCTGCACACCCCCAGCTCCCTCAGCCTCTCCTCACAGGGCTGTGCTCCAGGCCCCTCCCCAGCCTTGCTGCCCTTCTCCAAACACCTTCCAGTATCCTCTCAGCCTATCACTTGTAACATGGAAAAGACACCAACACCCACCTGGCTTCAAGCTAGAGAGCTCCAGTGAGCAAGGAGGTCTCCTCTGCTGCTCCTTCTCTCCAGGTAGAACCCCTCTTCCCTCACCCCTCTTCCCTCACCTACTTACTGACGTCTTCCTCTGCCAACATTTGTGATGCCATCAGGAGACATAAGATTCATGTGGCTAATATCTGCAAATCCTTTTGCCATTCAGACATTACTCCCCAAGCACCTTTTATTTTCTGGCATCAACTAAATGATGGTGCAATTCATGAGTGACAACAGAGAAATTCACATTCTCTCTGCAAAATATATGATTCAATCTTCTAAGTAGCTACGTAAAGCCATGTGAGACCCAGCAAGGAATTGTTGCTTCAGCTGATGAATTGTAGCACACTCTATGGGATTTGCTTTTCCTGCTGTTCAGCTCCTGAAAAGAGCAGAAACCTCCTTGGAAGACTGGGAAAGTGACACCAGGTTCCCATCCCAGTTTGCTGGCTGCTGAAGTTTATTGCATCCCTGAAGCCAGTGGCTGGACTGAGCTCATGGCATCAAGGACTGAAACAGCAGCAACAAGAACTGGAGATTTAGAAGTAAGCAGTTCACAGACTCCTAAAAACATGGAATTGTTTCAGTTAGAAGAGGCCTCCAGGGTCAGTGAGTCCAACTTTCAGCCCAACACCACCATGGCCATGAAACAGTGTCCTGAAGTGCCCTGGCCACGGGTTCCTTGACCACCTCTAGGGATGGTGAACTCCACCACCTCCCTGGGCAGCCTGTGCCAGTCCCTGACCACTCCTGCAGCAAAGATATAGAATCAGAGATTCACAGAATCAACCAGGTTGGAAGAGACCTCCAAGATCATCCAGTCCAACCTGTTTCCTAGTCTCTAACTCAACCTTCCCCTGGCACAACTTGAGGCCATTTCCTCTCATCCTGTTAGGAGGGAGAGGAGACCAACTCCAACCCCACTGCAACCTCCTTTTAGGAGAGCAATGAGGTCTGCCCTCAGCCTCCTCTTCTCAGGGGAGTTCTCCATGACATTACTGATCACTTGGGCAACGTTTGGGCTGTTTGGTGCACAAAAAGCCTTGCCAGGTTCTCTGGGCTGCTGCTCTTACAGGTGTGAGAGACTCTTCCACCTAGACTCGTGGCATTCTGCCCTTGCCTGGCTTCTGTTTCATGATGCCACATGGAGCTGCAGCCCAGGTGTGTTGTAATGGAGGCTTTCAGGCTGGAAGCTTCTTATTACCTAAATGAAGTCTGAGTAGTTTTACTTCTACCACAACCTTCTTAGGCTCTTCATGTAACTTGTGGAATAGCCACCAGGGCTCCCTGGTGCAATGGGGATGGAAATTGTTTGTCCACTTCTGAAATTGTTTCCCAGAACAGTAAATTGGCTCTGACTCTGCATTTAGACACAACATTTGCCTGTCCATTTTCATTCCTCTGTGCGTGCTGCTCCCTGACATGCACATCTATAGCAGGGAGCAGCTTTCCTCAGCTGCTGAAGAATGCTCTACAAAAGGAACATTTCTTCATTCTGGCCTTTGGAGAAGTAAAAGCTGCCAAATAATTGGCTTCTCCTCTCCTTGCCCATGAAGGAATTGACTCATGAGTGAGTCTTGGTCTTTCCCCCCCACACTCTGTTCATAACTTCTACTTCTGTACCTATTTCATTTTAGGATGTCTCATTATGACTTTGGCGAGTGCTGGGTAGTGATAGGACTGCAGGGAATGGACCCAAGCTAGAGGGGGGCAGATTGAGATGAGACCTTAGGAAGAAGTTGTTCAGCGTGAGGGTGGTGAGAGCCTGGAAGGGGTTGCCCAGGGAGGTGGTGGAAGCCTCATCCCTGGAGGTATTTAAGGCCAGACTGGATGTGGTTCTGGGCAACCTGATCTAGTGGAGTTGTTGTTGTTGTTCTCCTCCTTTTTCTTCTCCTCCTTCTTCTTATCTTCCTTCTTCTTCTCCTCATTCTTTTTCTCTTCCTTCTTCTTCTGCTCCTTCCTCTTCTCCTCCTCCTCCTGCTGCTGCTGGAGTCAGACCACTGAAAACGTTGTTTAGTTTCCTTTTACTTTACTTTATTTTACGTAACTTTAGTTTATATTACTTTAGCTTATTTCAGTTTATTTTACTTTAATTTAATTTGCTTTATTTTCTGTTATTTTGCTTTGTAACTGTGTGGAAAGTGTTGCTTTAGAAGTGTTTTAAATTATCTAGATTCCCTCCCCCCCACACTCCCCATTTGAACCTGGGAAGTAGTTCTGGAATAAGAAAGTGAAAAAGGCAAGGAATAATTCACTCTTAGCTTTGTCTCAGAGGTTACAGTTATTGTATGCCTTGCTAACCAATCAATGATTGGTTTTGTCCTGTTCATCTGTCTGCAAGGTGCAGGTGATGGAGCAAATTCTGTGGCTGGTAGTTCCAGGGCACAAGCTGAGGCTTGGCAGATGAGCACACAGCATCAAAAACACCCTGGGCCAGAAGGACTAATGGGGCCTGAGCTGACCTGCTGGAAGCAGCTATGATGGGGGCAAGCCTGCCAGAGAGGTTTCTGAAAGAGCCATCATTTTTCCTAGCCCTCTCTTTAAAGTCTCTGCTTCTGATCTCCTTATTGTTATTTGTCCTTCATCTTCCCTGCAGTCAGCTCCCTCTGCAAACAGGCAGCCCAAAGTCAGTGCCTGGGGAAGGCTCAGAGTCGCCCTCTGGTGGTGCTTTGGTCTGGCTTTACCCTCATCACTTCCCTCTGCCTGTCCTGACAGCCTCCCAGAGCTGCTGTCTCTTCAGCAAAGGACTTGCAAGTCTTTTATTTGGGTGGAAGTGCACTGCTGGTATGGAAGTGCACTGCTTGGGTGGAAGTGCACTGCTGGTATGGAAGCGCACTGCTGGTATGGAAGTGCACTGCTTGGGTGGAAGTGCACTGCTGGTATGGAAGTGCACTGCTGGTATGGAAGTGCACTGCTTGAGTGGAAGTGCACTGCTGGTATGGAAGTGCACTGCTGGTATGGAAGTGCACTGCTTGGGTGGAAGTGCACTGCTGGGTGGAAATGCACTGCTGGTATGGAAGTGCACTGCTTGAGTGGAAGTGCATTGCTTGGGTGGAAGTGCACTGCTGGTATGGAAGTGCACTGCTTGGGTGGAAGTGCACTGCTGGGTGGAAATGCACTGCTGGTATGGAAGTGCACTGCTTGAGTGGAAGTGCATTGCTTGGGTGGAAGTGCACTGCTGGTATGGAAGTGCACTGCTTGAGTGGAAGTGCACTGCTTGGGTGGAAGTGCATTGCTGGTATGGAAGTGCACTGCTTGAGTGGAAGTGCATTGTTTTGGTGGAAGTGCACTGCTTGGGTGGAAGTGAATTTTTGTTATCCTGAGACTCACTTTGCTCCCAGATGGGAAACTGCAAGGTTCTCCCTCCTTAACCTAGCAGCAAGTGAAGAGGGGGAGCTGAAATGTAGATTTTTTTGGGGTTCTTTCTTTATTCCCCTTGAAGACTTCTGGTGGTGAATCTTTTTATTGTGTCCAGAGGGTCTAAGTCACTGTCTCCTGTTCTGCTTTGAGGAGGCAGACATTTGCACCGTTGGAGAAGCTGCTCTCTTCCTGTCCTTGATGATGGCTTTGCATGGAGTTTCACCACCTGAACCAAGCATTTCCTTTCGTCCCTCCCCTCCCCTTGAGTTCATCATCCTCTCTAACTATGGAAGACTCTGTTTAGTCTTGATTTCAGGGAGCAAGGCAGTTTTAGCTGCATCCTGTGAGCTAACATTGTGGGCGTGAAGCAGGAGCAAGAGACTAACTGTGGTGTGGCAGAGAACGGTGGGAAGGAAGGAGAGCTGAGTTGCAGCACTGTAAAGTGGGAGAAGCTCCCTGACAAAGTGGATCTCTTACTGTGAGTAGGACTTAGTCTCCTCCTGGCTGAGGCTCTTGTGTCCCTGAGGTGGTTACCTCTAGCAGCCACCGAGTTCCTCTGGTGCCAACGCTTGCTGAAGGAGAAATGTCAGCCTGAGCATCAATGCTTCAGGCAGGGCACGGCAGGAGCCAGGGCAGAGCTGCTCCTGGCACACACTGACCCAGCGTGGGAGACACGAGACAGGAGGCAGCTGTCTAAGTCTGCTCTCCCCCCACCCTCCCACAGGCAAAGCAGGAAGAGGAACCTCTTCTACCCTCTCTTGCTTTTCCAGGGAGGCAGTAGGTGAGACACCCATCGCTCATTTCTCTCCACTTGGTGCATTTCTGCCCACGCTTGCAACAGCTTTGTTTGTCCTTCCTGTTTGTGGTGCATCTGAAGTGTTTGTCTAAGTCACTTTGGCAAGTAGGGCTCTGGTGCTTCTGAAAATGTCAAACAGCTCTACAAGACCGAAGGTTTTAAAGGTCTAATTGGAAAGAGGAGACAAGGTCCATCCGACCAAGGATACTGGCTGTGATGACTGAGGGAGCGTATGACTGGGACAGGGCTCTGAAGATGCTCTGCTGGTATAATCTGCAGGGTTCCAGCAATCAGAGTCTCAGGCAATAACACACCAAAGGGTAGCAATTCAGAGGCTCGCAGGCTCACAGGATGTCAGGGGTTGGAAGGGACCCAAGGAGATCAATCGAGTCTAGCCCCCTGCCAGAGCAGGACAATCCTATCTAAGACAGATCACAGAGGAACACATCCAGGCAGGCCCTGAAAGGCTCCAGACAAGGAGATCACACAACCTCTCTTTTCTGCCTGTACTGGAGTCAAGGTGCTTTTTTTGGCTGCTCCTAGCTCAGTAGAACAATTCATCCTTCTCAGAGTGGGAGCTTAAGGAGAGTCACCAAACAGTAGGGGTTGGAAGGAACCTTCAGAGATCATCCAGTGCAACCCCCCTGCCAGAGCAGCATCACCCAGGGCAGGGCACACAGCAACACAGCCAGGTGGGTTCTGAAAGCCTTCAGAGAAGACTCCACAGCCTCTCTGGGCAGCCTGCTCCAGGGCTGGTGAGGAGCAGCTGAGGGACCTGGGGGTGGTTATTCTGAGGAGGCTTAGGGGAGACCTCATGGCTCTCTACAAATCCCTACAAGGAGGTTGGAGTGAGGTGGGGTTGGGCTCTTCTCTCTAGTATTAGGTGACAGAAGGAGAGGAAATGGTCTGGAACTGTGCCAGGGGAGGGATGTGCTGGAGATGAGGAAAACTTTCTTTGCAATCAGGGATGGGCAGAGGCTGCCCAGGGAGGTGGTGGAATCCCCACCCCCAGAGGTGTTCCAGGAAGGTGTGGCCATGGCACCTGTGGCCAGGGTTCAGTGGCCATGGTGGGGTTGGGTTGGTGGTCGGTGTCCTGGAGTCCTGTACCCCTAAATTCCTCTCCTGCCCGGACTTCGGGGGGGAAGGGGAAAAGCCGCCTGGTTTCCCCCCCCCTCGCCTGCCCTGCAGCCGAGAAGGGGGCGGGGACTGCCCCGTGAGTTCCCGCGCTGGAGCCGGGCTGGGATTGGCCGTGCGCTTTCGCGCCTAAAGTGTGGTAACTCTGCCCTTTGTCTAGCGAAGGGTATAAATATTGGGGGTCTTCCCGCCTTTGGGGTTCCCGCTTTGGATTTTGCCTGTGCCTGGACGAGTTCGCTCACTCTCCTGTGCCTGCACTGCAGAGAGACCAAAGGACTTGCCTTGGTGTTAGGCACACCTTTGTCTGCCTAACGACCCTTAACGACTCTTAACGACTCCTGTAGCCGCTGGAGGAGGAAGACCGACTGCACGAGCCAGCCTGAGTGAGTTATTTGGCTTAGCTTAATTTAGTAAGAAACCGCTATTAATTAATAGCAGACTCCTTTTCCAAAAACTGACTTCCAAATATATATAGTCAGATTATTAATGGTATCCTCGTAGAATTCTCATGCAACTGAACCTGTTTATCAAACGAAATTAATCTTTGCATATATAGTTGTGGGGGCGGGTTTTGTAAAAATAAAAAATATCTATTTTTGATAAATTCTCGACTCGGCCACGAATTATTACTGCCCCTCCGCAACATTATGGCGCAGCGAGCAGGGTAGTTCAATCATAGAATTTCTACAAGAAAAGGGATGCCTAATCACAGGTCTTGATTTAATTTGGGCTCAGAAAAATTGTAAAAATCCGGAGAAAATCCTGGAGAAATTAGCTGAGCGCTCAGACCCTGTGATTTCTGAGTCTCCAACGGAGCATTTCTCTGTTGTTCTGGGGTCAGTCGTGACCCAGACTCTGGCCGAATTTGAAAATTATGAAAAAAGAATTCAGGCCTTGGAAAAGGATTTATTAGCCGAAAAAGCTAAATGCCAAAGTATCTGGGAAAGCATGCTGGCGCAGACAAAGAGCCTGACCGCGGCACTGACTGCCCAGATGAAAGAAAGGCTTGTAACGCCTGCAGACACCACCTCTTCGGTCTCCGTGTCTGAATTTGAATGGAGTGATTCGCGGGAATCAGGGAGAAAGGCAGAGAATGCCCCGAGGGGCTCTTTGGGGGAGAGGAGTTCCCCGAAACCAGGCACAAAAGACTCTGCCAGAGACTCAGAGAATTCCTCTGCACATGCCTCTGCGCGGCAGAAAGCCTCAAAGCCACGCAGAAAGCGCAGGTCCCGACCGGACTCCCCCGTAGACAGCGGTGAAGAGAGCTCCGGTGAGGAGGGCGCCGCGGTGCACAAGCACGTGTTGCCTGTGATCAGGACTGAGTCCGTGAAGGGCAGGAAAGGCGGTGCAGGGACCACCGTGATCAAAAAACAGTTTACAGATGCACAGCTCAGTGACTTACAAGTCAAATATGCGAGAGATCCTGGGGACTCAGTCGCTGACTATGTGTATCGAGTGTCCCGAGCCGGTGGGGACCGGGTCCTTCTAGACTCGCAGGAAGCTGCTGGAGACTGGGGGGACGATGTGTTCCTGACACGTGAACCCGAGGGGACACACAGCCTCACCGCTCGGATAGCCTACTGGGCAAGCAGTGTCCGCCCAGCCTACCGGGGGGAGCCGACGGAACTAAAGGTCACCAGCTCCTCTGAGCTCATCACTGCTCTCCGCAGACTTGCCTGTGTCCAGGCTATCTATGATAAGGGACATTATGATTGCCCATTTTATGCCCCTGTGGACCCGGAGAGACTGCACCCTATTATGAAGGGTTTGCCAGCAACTCTGCAAATCCAAGTAATGAAGAACGTTGAGAAAATTGAACGTGTGCTTGGAGAAAATGCAGAGAACGATGGTGCTAAAGAGCACGTAATGACTTGGGCTGAACTGTTAACTGACTTGAATGCCCACGGGCTGCAGTTTGGGTTTGGGTCTCCTGAAGGAAAAGGGGCTGGGGAGAGACAGTCTCGTGCTTCTCCCCCAGAAAATCCCAGGACTCTGCGCAGGCAGGTCCGGCCAGTGCAGGACTGCCCCCCCAGGGGGACCGGTCCTTCAGGCTTCTCCCCGAGGGAAAGGGGCAGAGACCAACAGAGTGACTGGAGACCCAGAGAAAAGAACAGCTGGTATAGACAAGCCCTGACTTTAGGGGTACCAAAGACTGTTTTAAGGCAGCTGGCAGACTGGCAGCTGAAGGATCTAGTGCGGTGCCTTCAGAAATCGGCTGCAAAATCCAGAGGCAGCCGTGAGAAACCCAGGGCCAGCGACAGCGGCTCGCCCAGCGGTGGCTCCGGGAGCGGCACGCCCAGACGCGGCAGCCCCCCCGCGACTGTTTCAGCTGCTTCTCCGGGTAGGAAGGTTAACTCTTCCTTGCCTTCCCGGCAGGAGTCAAAAAACTAAATGAGGCGGTGACTGCGTCAGGCCTCTGTCACCGCTTTGTAAACATCTGTCAATGGTCTGACAACGATGAGCCCTTTATCCTAATCCCCACTGGACCCGGTAGAACGGCCGTAAAATTCCTAATTGACACAGGTGCTCAAATTAGTGTTTTAAACTTAGAATTGGCAAAGAGCCTGGGGATATATCCATCCCGTAAAAGGATAAGAATACAAGGTGTTACAGGGGCACCTGATAGCTGCTACCTAGCTAAAACAAGGGTGTGGCTCCCAGGGGACAAACGCAGCACCTTGGTGGAAGTTGCCTTAAGCCCCTACCCGGGGAATATATTGGGTTTTGATGTGCTGGCTGGCAAGAGGTGGCATCTTCCAAACGGCTCTCTTTGGAGCTTCGGTGCCTACGGGGTGGAGTCAAGGAAGGTGAGAACAGCCCATGTAAACACCTTGCAGTTGGCTCCAGCGTTACCTCAAGCTGGCATCACCTATGCATCTCAATATCCCTTACCTGCAACAGCCAGGCAAGGCATCTCTGAGGTGATTGCCGACTTGGAGAGGAGACAGATAATCTGTAGGACTCACTCTCCATATAATTCCCCGGTCTGGCCCGTTAAAAAACCGGATGGGCGCTGGAGACTAACAATAGATTATAGGAAGCTGAATGCTAATACTCCTCCCCTCGCAGCAGCAGTGCCTAGCCTAACCTCAGTGGTCACAGCCATTCAGGCTGCATCCCACTCGTGGATGGCTGCCCTGGACATCCGGGATATGTTTTTCATGATTCCCCTGAGAGAGGAGGATAAGCCTCAGTTTGCTTTTACCTGGCAGGGGATTCAGTACACCTTTAACCGTTTACCCCAGGGGTACAAGCACTCTCCTACCATTGCCCACAATGCACTGGCAGTGCTTCTGGACACTATCAAGGTCCCAGAAGGCATTGTCATTTATCAATATATAGATGACATATTAGTGGGTGGGGACAACAAAGACCAGGTGGGCTCCGTAGCAAAAGCCATCTGGGAACTGCTGACCCAGAATGGGTTAGACATCCCCTCTGCCAAGTGCCAAGGCCCAGGACAGGAAATCAAATTCCTTGGGGCCTGGTGGATAGCAGGAGCAGTGGCAGTGCCTGCTGACACCCTGGAGGAAATTGAAAAGGGCCAAATCCCCGGGAACAAAAAGGAACTGCAGAAGTTATTGGGAACCCTTGGATATTGGAGGAAGCATATTCCCGGCTTCTCGGTGATTGCCAGGCCACTGTATGATCTGCTGAAAAAGCACAAGGCCTGGGATTGGACAGCAAAACACGGTGAGAGCCTTAAAACCCTTAAGGACGAGTTAAAGGCCTACCAGAAACTGGGCCCACTACACCCACAGGATCCCTTAAGGGCAGAATGGGGCTTCTCTGAACACGCTTCCTATTGTGGAATCTATCAGAAGGGACCTAAAGGCCCCACTAGAGCCCTGTTGTTTTCCTCTACAGCGTTCAAGGACACTGAGAGGAGGTATTCTGAATGGGAAAAGGGGCTCCTTTCCCTTACAAGGGCTGTTAAGGAGGCAGAGAAGCTTCGCACCACACAGGATATTGTGGTGCAAGGACCTTTCCTCCTGCTTAAACCAATTCTCAAGGGATCCCCTCCACCAGAGGGGATAGCCCAAAAATCCACTGTAAGGAAGTGGTATGCCTACTTAGAGGGAATTGCCCAGCTCATGCCTCTAAGAGAGGGCCCGGCCAAGGTGTCCAAACTCCAGCAACCAGTAAATCCAGATACAACTTTACTGGGACAGCCCTATAAGCCATCTCCAA
The DNA here is from genome assembly GCF_015220805.1 of Pogoniulus pusillus. Taxonomy (NCBI): domain Eukaryota; kingdom Metazoa; phylum Chordata; class Aves; order Piciformes; family Lybiidae; genus Pogoniulus; species Pogoniulus pusillus. The sequence continues at coordinate 1,025,850 of NC_087288.1, read as the reverse complement.
TAGATGTAGCTCCAGAGATAACCACAGACTCTGACACTGAGGGAGTGTGGTTCACCGATGCCTCTTCCCAGAGAGTGGGCTCACAGTGGCACTACAAAGCAGCAGCTTTAGAAATCAGTACAGGCAGGACTGTTACTGAGGAGGGTGAAGGCAGTGCTCAAGTGGGTGAACTGCGGGCCCTCATGTTAGCTGTAGAAAATGGTGCCAAAGCCATCTACACAGACTCCTATGCCACCTTTAAGGGAGCTACGGAGTGGATTTGCCAATGGGAGGCAAATCAATGGGAGATTGGCAGCACCAAGGTCTGGAGAGCTGGAGATTGGCAGAGACTGCTGGAGATAGGCCGGTCGAGACCCATCAAGGTGGGGTGGGTCAAAGGGCACTCTAAGAAGGAAACCCCTGCTGCAAAATGGAATCAGCAGGCTGACTACCTGGCACGTATCCATGTAGTGGGCAGTGGGGAAAAGGATTGGGAGAGATTAGCTGAATGGTTGCACCTTAAAAGGGGACATTCAGGCAAAGCTGATCTCTACTATGAGTGCAGGTCTCGGGGATGGCCAGTCTCACTCTCAACATGTGAGACCATTGTTTCAGCCTGTCCACAATGCCAGATAAGGCTGAAGGCCAACCACCCAAACCTTGCACCAGCCCAGCATATCCGCCAGGACAAAAGTCTCTGGAACACCTGGCAGGTGGATTATGTGGGACCCCTCAAACCATCGCATGGAAAAAAATACATACTGGTTGGCGTAGAAGTGGTCTCTGGTCTAACCATGGCCACTGCCACCAGTGCAGCCTCGGGAGCTCAAACCGTTGAGACTCTCAAACACTGGTTCGGCATCTTGCCAATGCCTGAGTGCATCCAGAGCGACAATGGATCGCACTTCACTGCAACCTCAGTGCAAGACTGGGCACGTAGTGAAGGGGTGAAATGGGTGTTTCATACCCCATATTACCCCCAGGCAAATGGCATTGTCGAGAGGGCAAATGGCCTGATAAAAAGACATGCAAATGTGTCTAAGGGTGGCTGGGACTCGCGTTTGGCCCAAGCAGTCTTTACAGTCAATAATCGTTGGGGAAGCTATGGAAGCCCCAAGGTTAAGGCCTTCTGCCCAGCTGAGCCTGTAGTGGACAGTGACCTTGTGCCAGGGGGAATTAAGGATAAATCCTTGTCCCAGATGCAAGTGGGCCAACCTGTGCTTGTCAGGCTACCCTCTATAGGGGTGGTGCCAATGACACTGGGTAAACCCAGAGGCTTATATGCCTGGGAAGCCCTAGATGCAAATGGAAAAGGCCACCGGATCAGTGCACGGTGGATCGTCCCCAATTATTAATTGTCAAGCCTGGCCTTTATAGGCCGAGGCAGATTTTGTCTCCTTACAGGTTAAGGTCGAGGCAGAGGACCAGTTCCTGACCACCTGACCAGCACCTGGGAAAGGGAGAACCAGCTACACAAGGGATGGAGTCATATCACCGGGGTGGCCAGTGGATGATGGCATCAGGACCCACGGACTGTGACCTCCAGCCATGGACTCAGAGCATCCAAGGCTCTGCCATGAACTTGGTTGCTCTACCAGGAACAGAGCAATCTTCAAATTGACTGTGTAGCTTTATTTAATACTGTTTGGGCTATTGTTAAGCCTTGTTAAGTATTGTTAAATATTGTTGGGGCGATTAATATATTACCTATTGTTAATGTTGGAAAAGGCTAAGCCATATATATATATTAATAGGTTCCTAAATTGAAGGGGGATCACCTCTCACTCAAGTTCTAGACAAAGATGCTCATTACCACCGGGGTGGGATGTCCTGGAGTCCTGTACCCCTAAATTCCTCTCCTGCCCGGACTTCGGGGGGGAAGGGGAAAAGCCGCCTGGTTTCCCCCCCCCTCGCCTGCCCTGCAGCCGAGAAGGGGGCGGGGACTGCCCCGTGAGTTCCCGCGCTGGAGCCGGGCTGGGATTGGCCGTGCGCTTTCGCGCCTAAAGTGTGGTAACTCTGCCCTTTGTCTAGCGAAGGGTATAAATATTGGGGGTCTTCCCGCCTTTGGGGTTCCCGCTTTGGATTTTGCCTGTGCCTGGACGAGTTCGCTCACTCTCCTGTGCCTGCACTGCAGAGAGACCAAAGGACTTGCCTTGGTGTTAGGCACACCTTTGTCTGCCTAACGACCCTTAACGACTCTTAACGACTCCTGTAGCCGCTGGAGGAGGAAGACCGACTGCACGAGCCAGCCTGAGTGAGTTATTTGGCTTAGCTTAATTTAGTAAGAAACCGCTATTAATTAATAGCAGACTCCTTTTCCAAAAACTGACTTCCAAATATATATAGTCAGATTATTAATGGTATCCTCGTAGAATTCTCATGCAACTGAACCTGTTTATCAAACGAAATTAATCTTTGCATATATAGTTGTGGGGGCGGGTTTTGTAAAAATAAAAAATATCTATTTTTGATAAATTCTCGACTCGGCCACGAATTATTACTGCCCCTCCGCAACAGTCGGACTCCATCTAAGAGAGTGTTCCCAAGTGGAAGGATTCTGTGGTGCCCTAATTCCAACAAACAACACTGTGAGTGCCCAGGGTAACACTTTTCCATCCAGCACAAGCAGTCAGCCTCTTGAAATGCAAAAATTGTCCCCAGAACTCAGTCTTACAACATCTGATCAACAGCCTGCTGGCTTGGCAGCTTGATTCATAGCAGCTTCACCAAAGAGACAGACCCTGTCCAATCAGCAGAGCAAATGGGTGCCTCTGAAGAGCAATTGCAGACACTTTTAATGACAGAAACATCCATAGAGTGATTGAGCAGTTTTCTGGGCTGCAGAGGGGCCTGCACAGAGCCAGTCAATAGGAAGCACAAGGGAGTGAGGCTATTGGAATTAGCACGTGGGGATGTGGGGTAAATCCTGCTCCTTGCACTCCTCAGGCTCGAGTGCTGACCTTGCTTTGGAGAACAGATGCCAGCAGCCTGCAAGCATCTTCTGCAGCCCATTGCATCAGCCCAGGAAACCCAGAGCCTTCACTAGGGATCCTTCACTGCCCTGTCAGGGAGGGGTGGAGAAGGGTTAGAGCTGGGACTCTGTTAATGACAGATGCCAACTGGGTGACAGAACCTAACTGCTTGTATTACCCTGAGCACTCACAGTGATGTGTGCTGGAATCAGGGCACCACAGACTGCCTGCAACCCATCTCCAGGCCTCCTGAAGATGCTGAAGGGAATGGAGCACCTCTCTTGTGAGGAGAGCCTGCAGGAGCTGGGGCTCTTTAGGACCACAGCTCACAGATGTCAGGGGCTGGAAGGGACCCAAAGAGATCATCCAGTCCAACCCCCCTGCCACAGCAGGACCACACAATCTAGCTCAGGGCACACAGGAACACATCCAGACAGGCCTGGAAAGGCTCCACACAAGGAAACTCCACAACCTCTCTGTTGTGCAGAGAGGTGCCAGGGCTCTGGGACCCTTCCAGTCAAGAAGTTCTTGCTCATGTTGAGCTGGAACCTCCTGAGCTGCAGTCTCCATCTCTTGCCCCTTGTCCTATGCCAGGGCGCAAGAGAACTTAGCTTGGTAACATCTCCAGTTTGATTCTGGGCAGTCACTTGTAGCAACTCTCAGTGTCCTCACCCCAAGGACATTGAGATCCTGGAGCAAGTCCAGAGAAGGCACTGGAGAGCAGGTCTGGGGAGGAGCAGCTGAGGGAGCTGGGGGTGTGCAGTGTGGAGGAGAAGAGGCTGAGGGCAGAGCTCATTGCTCTCCACAGCCATCTAGAGAGTGGTTGGAGTGAGGTGGGGGTTGGGCTCTTCTTCCTGGTGACAGAAAGAGAGTGAAGTGACCTCAAATTATTCCAGGAGAGGCTTAGATTGGATGTTGGGAAAAAGGCAATAGGAGTAGAGGAAATGACCTGAAATTGTGCCTGGAGAGGCTTAGGTTGGACATGAGGAAAAATGTCTTTGCTGCAAAGAGTGGTCAGGGACTGGCACAGTCTGCCCAGGGAGGTGGTGGAGTCCTCATCCCTTGGAGGTGTTCAAGAAACCTGTGGCCAGGCTTGAGTGGCCACAGTGGGGTTGGGTTGGTGGTTGGACTGGATGATCTAAGAAGGCTTTTCCAGCTGCAGCAGTTCTGTGCTTGTAGAGGCTGCACCACCAGGGTGTGAGAGGTGTTCAACCCTGGCAACACTCAGCAAGGACACTAAAGGAGAGCTTTTTTAAAGCATACCAGGAGGCTTAATAGGGAAGCCAACTTCCAGCAGCCGTTCAGAGCACCCCTGCTGCTGTGCAGAGCTAACGCTCAGCTGCCTGGAAGTGCATCTCTGAAGTTATTTTAGAGCTGCTGATTTCACCCTTTTATTTACCCACTTTGAGAGGTTTCTTTAGCAATTTGCTCTGCAGCATCTGGCACGTTGGAAGGGCAGCCTGATTTATCTGCAGCTCTGCACAGATTAACTGGTTAACCTTTCCAAACACCTCGTGTGACTCATTCCAGCTAATCAGAGCAGACGTCAGTGGGAGGAAGCATCACTCAACAGGACAACTGGTTTGTGCAGGAGACAGCCAGAGGTACCCCATGTGCCCAGGGAAAAGAGGCAGCTCACTCCTGAAGTGATTTCCCATTGGAATGGGCACCGTCCCTGGAGGTCTTCAAGAGAAGACTGGATGGGGCACTTAGTGCCATGGTGTGGTAGACTGGATAGGGCTGGGTGCTAGGTTGGACTGGATGAGCTTGGAGGTCTCTTCCAACCTGCTTGATTCTGTGATTCTATGAAGTGGTGGGGAAGTAAAGACTGAGGGACATGAATGCAGCAGTGCAGCTTGGGGTGGGATTGGAGGCTTGCTGAGGGACGTGGCTTAGCAGTGGGCTTGGTATGGAACCAGAGGGTTGTGGAATCAGAGAAGCATTAAGGTTGGAAAAGAGCTCTGTGAGCAGCAGTTCAACCTCCTGCACAACACCTCCATGATCACTAGACCATGTGCCAAGGTGCCACACCTACTTGCTTTCTGAACACCTCCAGGGATGGGGGCTCCACCACCTCCCTGGGCAGCCTGTGCCAATCCCTCACCACTCCTGCAGAAAAGAAATTCCTCCTAACCTTCAACTCAGCCTCCCCTGGCCCAGTTTGAGGCCATTTCTCTTTATCTTGCCATTAGTCACTTGGGAGAGGAGGCCAACACCAGCCTCACTCTAACCTCCTTTCAGGTAGCTGTAGGGAGCACTAAGGCCTCCTCTCAGCCTCCTCTTCCCCAGGGTAAACAATCCCAGCTCCCTCAGGCTCTCCTCAGCCCTGCTCCGCAGACCCTCACCAGCAGTGGTGCCCAGTGATAGGGCAGGCGGCAACAGGTACAAACCAGAGGAGGTTCCACTCCAGTGTCAGGAGAGGCTGTGGTGTGAGGGTGCTGGAGCCCTGGAGCAGCCTACCCAGAGAGCTTGTGGAGTCTCCTCCTCTGGAGCCCTTCCAGACCTGCCTGCAGATATCCCTCTGCAGCCGGATCTCGGTGGCCCTGCTCTAGCAGATGGCTTGGTCTAGGTGGTGCCCAGAGGTCCCTTCCAAGCCCTGCCTCTCTGTCTCTGTGAGACAGAAGCAGCAAGCCAAGTGTGGGAAGAGTCCTGTCTCCCTTGCTCTCTCAAGGTTACTCCACCAGCACATTTCTGGGACAAGGCATCACACACATCCCTGGGCAGCCTCTTCCACCACCCTCACTGTGCAGAGCTTCCTTCTGGTGCCCAACCAAACTCTGGTCTGCTCCACTTCCAAACCACTGCCTTCATCCTATCACTCCAAGCCCTTCTGAACAGTCCCTCCACAGCCTGCCTGGAGGTCCCTTTCAGATCTTGAACCACAGCTCTGAGGTCTCCCTGGAGCCTTCTCTTCTCCTCCCTTCTCCTCCCTTCTCCTCTCTTCCCTTCTTCCCTTCTTCCCTTCTTCCCTTCTTCCCTTCTTCCCCCCTTCCCTTCCCTTCCCTTCCCTTCCCTTCCCTTCCCTTCCCTTCCCTTCCCTTCCCTTCCCTTCCCTTCCCTTCCCTTCCCTTCCCTTCCCTTCCCTTCCCTTCCCTTCCCTTCCCTTCCCTTCCCTTCCCTTCCCTTCCCTTCCCTTCCCTTCCCTTCCCTTCCCTTCCCTTCCCTTCCCTTCCCTTCCCTTCCCTTCCCTTCCCTTCCCTTCCCTTCCCTTCCCTTCCCTTCCCTTCCCTTCCCTTCCCTTCCCTTCCCTTCCCTTCCCTTCCCTTCCCTTCCCTTCCCTCCTCTCCCTCTCTCCTCTCCCAGCTGAACTCCCTCAGCCTCCACCCCTCTGATCATCTTTGTGTACTACCGAGGCAGCTCCTTGCCTGTCTCTGCCCCATTAATTCTCCTTCCCTTTCAGTCAGTGTCTCCCAGAGTGGCACTGCTGATCCTGAGGACTTCTCCACGTGTAACAAACGCTCTTTAATCTGCCTCTCCTCTCTCCCTGGTTCGCTGTAGCCAGTGGGTCGCTCATGCAGAGGAAGAAATGCGAGCACGACCTATAAATCACTTCAAACACCGCTCCCCAGGCGCAGAGGCTTCGAGACGAGGCAAGACCTGTGCATCCCGCAGCTGGTTTGGGCTTCTTCCTGCGCGGAGAAGGTAGAGCTGATGAGGTTGTCACAGATCGGATTACCTTGGCCGTGGAGGATCTGATTGTGCCACCGAGTGTCAGCTGGCAGCATCGGCTCGGGGTTGCTTTTGTGCGAGGCGCAGAGCTCGGCTGGCTGCGTTTTCAGCTGGCACAGGTCTGCAGATGCCCTCCTTCTCTGCAGGGAGCGATTAAAATACTCCTGGTAAGCCAGGGCTTCCCGGGGAGAGCGCTGAGAGCTCCCCGCACTCACACCTCGTTAGTGTCAGAGAGACTTTGCTCCTCTGCAGCGTGTCACTGAAGCGCAGAACGGGAGGGCTTGGAAGGGAGCCCTCGGGAGCGGCCAGCCCAGCCCAGCCCCTCTGCCAGTGCAGGGCACCCAGCGCAGGGCACCCAGCGCCGGGCACACCGGGGCACAGCCAGGGGCACTTCAACACCTCCGGAGAAGGAGATGCTGCAGCCTCTCTGGGCAGCCTGCTCCAGCACCCTCCTTGGGAGAAAGTTCTCCCTCCTGTTCCCTGGCACCTCCTCTGCTCCAGCTTGCCCCCACTGCCCCCTGTGCTGCCCTGGGCCAGCCCTGAGCACAGCCTGGCTCCAGCCCTGCACACCTTTAGCACAGCACTGAGGGCAGCCCTCAGGCTCCTCTGCTCCAAGCAGCCTCAGCTCCCTCAGCCTGGCCTCAGGAGTTGTTTTGGTTGGAGGAGACCTTCCAGAGAAGGGCAGCAAGGCTGGTGAGGAGGGGCTGAGGGAGCTGGGGGTGTTCTGTTCTCTATCACCCAGTCCAACGTTAACCCAGTACTGCCAGGGCACCACTGACCCACAGCCCTCAGCACCACATCTCCACATCTTAGCAACCTCTCCAGGGATGGAGGCTCCACCACTCCTCTGGGCAGCCTGGGCTGGATGCTGGGGGGAAGTTCTGCAAAGAGAGTGATTGGCATTGGAATGGGCTGCCCAGGGAGGTGGTGGACTCTGTGTGGCTGGAGGTGTTGCAGCCAAGCCTGGCTGGGGCACTTAGTGCCATGGTCTGGTTGGTTGGGCAGGGCTGGGTGCTAGGTTGTGCTGGCTGAGCTTGGACCTCTCTTCCAACCTGTTTGATTCTGTGATTCCATGATTCTAAGATCATGACAGAGTCATAGAAATGGGGACAAGAACCTCTAAGAGGTGAGGAGGAAGTTCTGCACCATGAGAGTGGTGAGAGGCTGGAATGGGCTGCCCAGGGAGGTGGTTGAGGCCCCACGGCTGGAGGTGTTTCAGGCCAGGCTGGCTGAGGCTGTGTGCAGCCTGCTCCAGGGTAGGGTGTCCCTGGGCATGGCAGGGGGGTTGGAACTGGCTGCTCCTTGTGCTCCCTTCCAACCCTGACTGATTCTGTGATAACAAACCAAAACCCAAACTAAAGCAACCAAAAACCAAACCAACAACCACACTCAAGCTGTGCTTGGGAGCAGTCAGGTTCTAGTGAGGGAAATTAAACTTCCAAATAACGGTCAATAAATTGATTGTGCCTCTCTGCATCTCTGGCAGGACACAGAGGAGTCAGTTTCTGAGGTGAGGATAAATGAGAACCAGCTCTTTTCATGTTGATGAAGTCTGCAGTGTCTTGTCTCTTCCTGGAAAGCTTGTCACAGCCTAATGAATTTTAAGCTCTGTGCTGATAGAGAAGTATTAAAAGAGTAATTTCAGCAGAGGCTGGGTGGGTGAAAGAGAAGGCAGGAGGGCACAGAAGGGTGGTTCTGCAGTAGCACTTCCAAAGAGAAAAGGCAAACATTTGGGCTTTGAATGGCTAAATCCTTTGGCTGCGGAGAGCAGGAAGCTCTGGAAAGAGTCCTGTGAGCTTTCAGGGATAGCTGAGGGCAGAGCTTAGTGCTCTCCACAGCTCCCTGAGAGGAGGCTGCAGCGAGCTGGGGGCTGGGCTCTGCTCCCCAGTGTCAGGTGATGGAAGGAGAGGAAATGCCCTGAAACTGTGCCAGGGGAGATGAGGAGAAATTTCTTTGCTGCAAGCAAAGGTAGAGAAAGAAATAATATCTGCTCTGCAATCAAAAGATTTAATTAGATGGGAATAAATATTGTATTGGGGGCTGGGGTGGGTTAGTCTGGAGAGGAGGAGGCTGAGGGGAGACCTCGCTGCTCTCTACAGCTCCCTGGAAGGAGGTTGGAGTGAGGTGGGGGGTTGGGCTCTGCTCCTTGAGAACAAGGATGAGAAATGTCCTCAGGTTTCCTCAGGGAAGGGTTAGGTTGGAGATGAGGAAGAATTCCTTTGCTGCCAGAGTGGTCAGAGACTGGCAGAGGCTGCCTAGGGAGGTGGTGGAGTCTCCATCCCTGGAGGTGCTCCAGAAAGGTCAGAGGCTGCCTAAGGAGGTGGTGGAGTCCCCATGCCTGGAAGTGTTCAGAAAGGTGTGGATATGGCACTGTGGGACATGGTTTGATGGCCATGGTGGGGTTAGGCTGACATTTGGACCAGATCTTAGAGCTCTTTTCCAACCAAACCAGCTCTGATTCTGTGACTCTACCTGGAGGCAATTTAGGGAAGACTAAAAAAGCTCACAGGAGCCAAAACAACTTTAAAAAGAGGGAGGAAAAAAAAAAAAGTCATGGAATGAAGGAATAGAGAATAAAAAAGGTAAACCAAAGCCAACTGGAAGGAGGATTTTATGGCAGGAGGGAAGCTGCTGTCTCCGTGGCCTACAAACAGTGTCAATTAGCAGCGTTATTTGTGCTCCTGCCCAGATAAATCAGGAGTCCCTCCCTGATAGGGCAAAACTCTGCAGTGCATTCCAAAAGTGCATAATGGTCCTATTGCAGCTGTGATCATCTAAATTATCTTCATGGGGCTAATAAAACATCTTCCCTTCCCCTCCAACCTCTGCTTCATTAAGTGGAATAATGCATGTAAGACACGGGAGGTAATTATGATGCTTTGTTTGGCATGGGAGACATCTGGCACAATGCCCCTGGGGCTGGGCAGTGGACTTTAAAATAGAGTAAAATGAAAAGAGTAATAGGAGAGAGTGTTGAGGGCAGTAAAGATTAGGGATGTGAAATAAAATCATCAAGGGAAAGAAGAAATTGAGGCAGCACAGGGATAATGGGCTTGAAATATTAAAGTGAGTGTGGAGGAAAAGGAGGAGGTGGTGAAGTGTTTCCTGCCTGCTAAAGCTAGAAGGAGAAATAATATCTTGGTTCTGCAATCAAAAGATTTAATTAGATGGAAATAAATAAGACACTGGGAGCTGGGGTGGGTTAGTCTGGAGGGAAGGAGGCTGAGGGGAGACCTCATTGCTCTCTACAGCTCCCCGAAAGGAGGTTGGAGTGAGGTGGAGATGGGCTCTGCTCCCTGCTAACAAGAAGGAGAGCAAATACCCTCAGGTTTCCCCAGGGGAGGGATAGGATGGAGAGAAGGAAAAATCCCTTTGCTGCCAGAGTGGTCAGGGACTGGCAGAGGCTGCCCAGGGAGGTGGTAGAGTGCCCATGCCTGGAGGTGTTCCAGAAACCTGTGGCCATGGCACTGTGGGAAATGGTTTAAGTGGGCACGGTGGGGTTGGGTTGACAGAGACCTGATGATCTTAGAGGGCTTGCCCAGCCTCAGTGACTGTAGGGTTCTGTGGGTCTCCAGCTTAAAGCCTTACCTAGAATGTGGGAATTGCCTTGGTGGGAAAGCAGCTCTAAGATCATCCAACCCAACCACCTCACTTAGCTAACTTCTTCTCCCCATCTCCCTCTTCCCAGGCTCAGCTTCACTCTTCACTCTTGACTCCTCTGCCTCCTTCCTCCACCGGACAGCACAGCAGGAAGGGGACTGGGGGTTGAGGCCAGCTCAGAACAGCTCCTGTCACTTCTTCCTCCTGGTCTTTTGCCTTCCTCCACCACCCTGCTGCCAGCACCTTGACACCAGCAGCCAGGAGAGCAGACAAGACAGTCCTGGGCTGCAATAACTGCCACTTGTCATAGGCTCATACAAAGCATTGTGCTGGAAGTGACCTTTAAAGGTCATCCAGACCAATCCCCCTGCAGTCAGCAGGGATGTGGCTCTGGGCAACCTGATCTGGTGTGAGGTGTTCCCGCCCATGGCAGGGGGGTTTGAGCTGGATGATGCTGAGGTCCCTCCCACCTCTGACATTTCTGTGATGCCTGTAGCTAGCTGAGGCTGCTGAGAGCCCCATCGAGCCTCCCCTTGAATGTCTCCCGGGATGAGGCTTCCAGCATCTGCCTGGGCAGCCTATTGCAGTGTTCATTAGTGAAGAGCTTCTTCCTAAGGTCCATCTTAGCAGCTGTGTAGCTGCAGATCCAGTGATGTGTGTCACCCTGGGATGCTGGAGGGCAAGCTGCACTGCCAGCCTTTCCTGGAACACAGGCTCACAGATGTCAGGGGTTGGAGGGGATCCAAAGAGATCATCCAGTCCAACCCCCCTGCCAGAGCAGGAGCACACAATCTAGCTCAGGGCACACAGGAACACATGGAAGGCTTGGAAGGCTCTAGAGAAAGAGACTCCACAGCCTCTCTGGGCAGCCTGTGCCAGGGCTTTGGGACCCTTTCAGTCGAGAAGTTGCTCCTTGTGTTGAGCTGGAACCTGCTGTGCTGCAGCTTCCATCCATTGCTGCTTGTCCTATCCCAGGGAGCAGTGAGCAGAGCCTGTCCCCTGTCCTGACCCCCAGCCCTCAGAGATTTATAGACATTGATTAAATCCCCTCTCAGTCTTCTCTTCTCCAGACTAAGCAGGCCCAGGCCTCTCAGCCTCTCCTCACCAGGCAGTGCTCAGTCCTCTCATCATCCTCGTAGCCCTCTGCTGGACTCTTTCCAGCTGATCCCTGTCCCTCTGCAACTGGGAAGCCCAAAACTAAAGGCAGTGGATGAGACAGTCTGATCTAGTGTGAGGTGTCTCTGCCCATGGCAGGGGGTTGGAACTGGCTGGTCCCTGTGGTCCCTTCCAACCCTGGCAGTACTCAAGATGAGGTCCCCCCAGGGCAGAGTAGAGGGGGAGGAGAACCTCTCTTGACCTGGATACACTCTTCTTAATGCCCCCCAGGATCCCCTTGGCCACCAGGGCACATTGCTGTGCTCCCCCAGCACTCTCAGGTCCCTCTCCCCTGGTCTACTCTCCAGCAGATCACCTCCCAGCCTGTACTGGTGCAGGTCCTGGAGAGGACCAGGAGCTGGTTTGGGGTGGGAGGGCAGGGAGTGGCAGTCACAGCCGTGCAGGCACATCCCTGCACACCTCTACTCCAAAGAGTTAATTAATGCCACTAAAGCCTTTCTGCTTTGTTGGTCTATTAAGTGCATCAGTTCTCATCACACACCTGCTCAGCTGTCTGGGGGCTGGGCAGCAGATCTATGGCCCCCATCAGAAGAAGCCTCTCTCAGGCAGATAGGATCAGCTCCTCCAGACGCCAGATAAACCTTTTAGCTTAGCTTATCGATCTGTTTTAAACAACCACAGACACAGCAATCAAAGCTTGTTTTCTGGTGAGCAGGTGAGGAGATGCTGGGAGATGCCTCAGATAGCTAGAAAAAAAAGAAATATAAAAGCCAGCCAAACGAATTGGATTTCCACCCCCCCACACCCACCCAGGAGGGCTCAAGCCCCCATTGTGGTGTTGCTGCAAGATCTGCACCAGATCTTCATCAGCAGCCTGAGTTCAGAAGCATAGAATGGTTTAAGGTTGGAAGGGACCTCAGAGCTCTGGAGCAGGTCCAGAGGAGGGCCAGGGGAATGATCAGGGAGTTGGAGCAGCTGTGCCATGAGGAGCAGGCTGAGGTTCACAGGATGCTAGGGGTTGGAGGGGACCCAAGCAGACCATTGAGTCCAACCCCTCTGTTGCTGGGGGTCTGCAGGCATCATCTTTAAACAAAAGACAAATCCCTGATCAGTTCTTTCTACCATCTACTTTAGGATGAAGTTTTGGATTTGCTTTAATATCCCTTCACATTCTTTCTTACTGTTACTGTCTTTTGGGGGGTGAAGCCCTTTCTCCAAGCAGTGCTGCTGCAGCCTTTGGTCTGCTCTGTGGGCAGCTCGCTCAGTGAATCTCTTTTATGTGGAGACTTTGTGAGGTGAGAGTTTGCAGCTCGCTTAGGAAGCCACTCTCTCAAAAACCCCAAACCCAACCCAGCCTTTCCCATGGCTTGGCACTCCAGAGAGGAGCACAGCACCCAGCTATTAATTCTCACCCTCCATTGCTCTGCAGATGGTTTAAGGTGAAGGGCTCCATTCTCCGCCGCCATGAGTCACTTGGGAGGTTAAGCAAACAAATCTCTGCAGTAAACAGCTCCTCGTCTCCTGCAAGAACAAAAGCTCTGCCTCCCTTCTCCTCTGGAGCACTGGTTCAGTTTCTGCCTCTAAGTGCTCAGCTGATGAAAGGTTTTTCCCTCATCAGTCACTTTTGTTCCCTGCTGCTCTGCTGGTCACGATGCCGCTCAGTTTCAGGAGTCCTTCACGAGCAGGGGGAGGTTGCTAGGGAAGGAGCAAGAGTGGCCTCTAGGTTTAGTCCTCACAGTCCCTCAGCACTGCTTTAAACAGCAGCAGGTTTTATTTGCTGCTGTAAGAGCCATTCCTCATTCAGCTTTGTCCCCTCTGCTCTGCTCAGAGCTCGCCTGCAGGGCTGTGTTCAGCTGCGGGACCCCCAACAAGGAGGCTGTAGCCAGCTGGGGTTGGGCTCTGCTACCAGGCACCCAGCAGAAAGATCCCATTCTGTGCTTCTGTGCTCCACAACCTCCCTGGGCAACCTGTGCCAGTGTCTCACCACCCTCACTGCAAACAACTTCGTCCAATCTCCCCCTGCCAGTTTAAACCCATTCCTCCTCATCCTGGCATCACCTCCCTGGGCAGCCCACTCCACTGCCAATCACTCTATCTGTGAAGAACTTCTTCCTAATGTCCAGCCTCAAACTGCCCTGCTTGAGGCTGTGTCTCTTCCTTCTGTCTCTGCCTGGGAGCAGAGACCAATCCCCAGCTGGCAACAGCCTCCTTTCAGGTAATTGTAGAGACCAATAAGGTCTCCTCACTGACTGGTGACAGAAAGGCTCAGAATCGTAGAGTGACAGAGGCTGGAAGTGACCTCCAGAGGTCACCGAGTCCAAGCTCCCTGCCAAGGCAGAGTCACCCAGGGCAGGTCACACAGGAAAGCATCCAGGTGGGTTTGGAAAGTCTCCTGAGAAGACTACACAGCCTCTCTGGGCAGCCTGCTCCAGGGCTCCAGCACCCTCACTATAAGAAGTTTCCCTTCATAGGGAAGATGCTCAAACCCCCTAAAGATCCCTGCAGCCCTCCACTGGACTCTCTCCAGCAGGTCCCTGTCTCCCTCGAAGTGGGGAGCCCAAACCCACTGTTTTGCAGGTGTGGTCTCAGCAGGGCAGAGCAGAGGGGGAGAAGAACCTCCCCAGACCTGCTGGCCACACTTTTCCCCATGCACCCCAGGGCACATTTGTGTCCCGTGAAGAATTGCTGAAGGACCTCACACTTCATATATCTATTCCTTCCCCACCCCACACTGCCCTTCCCCCTTTTCTTCCCTCCCCCAAACCCACAGCACCTGGGCTCTGTTGGAGTCTCCTCCCACCCCAGGTGTGAACACTTTGCCCTCCCTGCTCCCTCCCCTTTATAATTGGCCCCAGGAAGGGCAGAAGCCCCAAGTTTGCCCATCTGGGCAGAGGGACCCTCCTCCTGTCATCACTGGTGAGTCCTTGTGATGCACATTGGGTGACTGGTGGAGGGTACTTACAAAGGCCGGGGGGCCTGCTGGCCCCCCGGCTAGACAGGGTAGGGAACTGATGTTTGCTCTGCTGTTACTCATGAGTGCTGGCTTGGCCTCTCACTGAGCCTGAGCTCCTCTCTCTTCAGCTGCTTCTTTCTGCTGGCTTGGCAAACTGAGCCTGTAGTGCTGCTTGGAGTTGTTGTGGCCAAGGTGTAGAGCCCTGCCCTTGGCCTCGTTCAAGCTCATCCCTTGCAAGTGCAAAGATCAAAACTCTGCAAGGATAATCTGGTGAAAAGCAGGAATTGCTCCTTTTGGTCAGAAACCAACAGGGGGATAAAAGCAGGAAACACTGAGTGTTTGGAAGCTGCTCTGCAGAGGAGCAAGCCAAAGCTGCACCTTGTTTGAAGAGCTACGGAGTTAGATGCAGTCTGTAACACAGGGGCACTGCTTCAAAGGCCAGGGGGCTCAAACAGCAGAGTGCTTTGGCTCTTTCCCCTGGAACACAGCACTCAAATGGCTCTCCATAAAAGTTAAGCAGAAGTGGGTTTGTTAGAGAAGTAGCAAATGAAGAGAAGAAGGGAAAGAAAGAAATGGAGAAAGAAGAAGAAATGGGAGACAAAGAAACAGAAAGGAAAAGAGAGAAGTAGCAAATGAAGAGAAGAAGGGAAAGAAAGAAATGGAGAAAGAAGAAGGGAGACAAAGAAACAGAAAGGAAAAAAGAAAAGTAGCAAATGAAGAGAAAAAGGGAAAGAGAAATGGAGGAAGAAGAGGAAATGGGAGGCAGAAACAGAAAGGAAGAAAGAATGTAAAGAAAGAAGTAGAAAATGAAGATAAGGGAGGGAAGGAAGGAACAGGGAGAGAGAAATGGAGGCAGGGAGGAAGCAAGAAGGAATTAATCTGGAAGGATGGGAGAGAGGAAAGGGGGGAAGGAAGTAGTAGTTGCCTGTCCCCAGTTGCCTGCTGGACTGGGGAGCTCCTCAGAAGCAGCTGTTAGTGGAGCTGGTTGGATGCCCAGCAGAGCACTGGGTGCCCTCCACTTCTTCCAGTGCCAGCAGGTTTGTGCTCGCAGCACCTGGGCAGAGCCAGGGCTGGGGCAGCACTTTGAGCTCAGCTGATCCATCTGGAGCCAGATCTGCGATTCCCTTTTCTGCCATCCTCTCCTCTGGATATCAAAACACATCCTCAGAAGCCAAGTGGCTCCTTGGGATTTAGAGGTGCAATTAGAGCCAGAGCAAAGTAAACAGAGCTTCAATTGCAATCGTTAATGAAATACGTGGGAGGGTTTGCAGTGCTGCTGGGTTACATTTTTTGCCCAAGTTGGCTTTGCTATTCCTTGTTAGCAGAGGATTAGAACTGAGAGATTCCTGAACAAGGTTTCTTTTGACTCAGAAACAATTTCCCACCACCCCCCTCAAGTAAACAAAACTGTACCCACTCAGTTGTTTGATGTAGAAATGGCTCAGAAAAAGGAACTGGAGAGTGTTGGCCTTGGAAAGATGCATTCTTGGAGAGAGGAAGAGGGAAAGCAAAGAGTCCTTCACATTAAGCCTTGGAAAGGAGATGGAAAATCCTTGCTGGGATGCATTCTGCTCCCTTTATTTGAGCACAGAACCCATCATGGCCTCCCTAAAGAGTTTGCTGTCATCCATCCTGTGCCCACCATCAGCTCTTGGGAAGAATCAGAATGAGTTGGGTTGGAAGGGACTTCAGAGGTCATCCAGTCTCAAGCCCCTGCCATGGGCAGGGACATTTCCCACCAGGTCACATCCAGCCTGGTCTTGAACATCTCCAGGGAGGTTGTGGAGCACAGAAGCACCCAATGTGATCAAAGATCCCATTCTGTGCTTCTGTGCTCCACAGCCTCCCTGGGCAATCTGTGCCAGTGTCTCACCACCCTCAGCCTGTGTCAGTGTCTCACCACCCTCACTGCAAAGAATTTCTTCCTCATCTCCAGTCTCAATCTGCCCTCCTCCAGCCCAGATCAAGAGAGAGAGAGGCACCATAGAGTGTCCAACAGAGGCTGCAGGGATGGTGAAAGAGCTGGAATGTCTGTGTGATGAGGAGAGGCTGAGAGCCCTGGGGCTGCTTAGCCTGGAGAAGAGCAGGCTGGAAGGGCATGTTATTAATGCCTAAATATCTGCAGGGCTGGGGGCAAGAAGAAGGGGATAGACTCTTTCCTGGGGTGCTCTGGGGTAGGAGACAAACTGGAATAGAGAAAGTTCCATCTCAACATGGGGAAAATACTCTTTACTCTGAGGGTTCTGGAGCAGGCTGCCCAGAGAGGTTGTGGAGTCTCCTTCTCTGGAGCCTTTCAGGAGCCACCTGGGCACACTGCTGTGCAACCTGCTGGCAGAGACTGAGCCAAACAATCTGTCCCAACAGCTCGGAAAGAAACTTGTTCTGATCTGTGTTTCTGAGTAGTGCTGAGTGAGCATCCTGTTTGTACTCACTGTCCTGCAGATCCCCTCCTGCATGAGCTCAGGAGCAGCCCAACATGCAACCACGGGACAAGAAAGCAGCCAAGGAGTGCAGAGAGAGCTTGTGTGTGCTGCCCTGGGACTGCCTGCCTGCTCAGCTTGTGTGTGCTGCCCTGGGACTGCCTGCCTGCTCAGCTTGTGTGTGCTGCCCTGGGACTGCCTGCCTGCCTGCTGAGCTTGTGTGTGCTGCCCTGGGACTGCCTGCCTGCTGAGCTTGTGTGTGCTGCCCTGGGACTGCCTGCCTGCTCAGCTTGTGTGTGCTGCCCTGGGACTGCCTGCCTGCTGAGCTTGTGTGTGCTGCCCTGGGACTGCCTGCCTGCTGAGCTTGTGTGTGCTGCCCTGGGACTGCCTGCCTGCTGAGCTTGTGTGTGCTGCCCTGGGACTGCCTGCCTGCCTGCTCAGCTTGTGTGTGCTGCCCTGGGACTGCCTGCCTGCCTGCTCAGCTTGTGTGTGCTGCCCTGGGACTGCCTGCCTGCCTGCTGAGCTTGTGTGTGCTGCCCTGGGACTGCCTGCCTGCTGAGCTTGTGTGTGCTGCCCTGGGACTGCCTGCCTGCTCAGCTTGTGTGTGCTGCCCTGGGACTGCCTGCCTGCTGAGCTTGTGTGTGCTGCCCTGGGACTGCCTGCCTGCTCAGCTTGTGTGTGCTGCCCTGGGACTGCCTGCCTGCTCAGCTTGTGTGTGCTGCCCTGGGACTGCCTGCCTGCTCAGCTTGTGTGTGCTGCCCTGGGACTGCCTGCCTGCTGAGCTTGTGTGTGCTGCCCTGGGACTGCCTGCCTGCTCAGCTTGTGTGTGCTGCCCTGGGACTGCCTGCCTGCTGAGCTTGTGTGTGCTGCCCTGGGACTGCCTGCCTGCTGAGCTTGTGTGTGCTGCCCTGGGACTGCCTGCCTGCTGAGCTTGTGTGTGCTGCCCTGGGACTGCCTGCCTGCCTGCTCAGCTTGTGTGTGCTGCCCTGGGACTGCCTGCCTGCTGAGCTTGTGTGTGCTGCCCTGGGACTGCCTGCCTGCTGAGCTTGTGTGTGCTGCCCTGGGACTGCCTGCCTGCTGAGCTTGTGTGTGCTGCCCTGGGACTGCCTGCCTGCCTGCTCAGCTTGTGTGTGCTGCCCTGGGACTGCCTGCCTGCCTGCTGAGCTTGTGTGTGCTGCCCTGGGACTGCCTGCCTGCCTGCTCAGCTTGTGTGTGCTGCCCTGGGACTGCCTGCCTGCCTGCTCAGCTTGTGTGTGCTGCCCTGGGACTGCCTGCCTGCCTGCTCAGCTTGTGTGTGCTGCCCTGGGACTGCCTGCCTGCCTGCTCAGCTTGTGTGTGCTGCCCTGGGACTGCCTGCCTGCCTGCTCAGCTTGCATGGGCTGAAGGACCACCACACCTGCAACTGAGCACACAGAGGAGGTGAAGGCTTCCTGTTGTGCCAGCTGATGCTGATTCAGAGCAGCTCCTGACTTGCCCACAGCAGCCATCATTATGGAGAAGCCATCCAGACAAGGGGGCTCGACTCTGGAAAGCCCCTACCACACCCAGCATGCCCGGTGCCACTGGGCAGGGGCCTGGCAAGCAAATCACTGCTGGAGGGTGCTGAGTGATGCTCAGGAGAACCTGCACTTCCACTGAGGCAGCAGGCAAAAAGAGAGGCTCCGACCTGCCGATGGAGCGCTCCCTGCCTGCTCCCTGCAACCAGGCTTTGGGGGTGACTTTCCTCTCCCTGCCTGGGGGTGCTGCTGCCTTTCTCTTTCCCTCCCCTCATCCGTATCCTCATATGTGTATGCAATAAAAGTAGCCTATGCTTTTGACACCATTTGTGCCTAAATTCTGTGCCTGAGAATCCGAACCCCCCATACCTGGGAGAGGCTGAGGGAGCTGGGGGTGTGCAGCCTGCAGAAGAGAAGGCTCAGGGGGGACCTTATTGCTGGCTATAAATACCTGCAGGGAGGCTGTAGCCAGGTGGGGTTGGGCTCTGCTGCCAGGCAAGCAGCAACAGAAGAAGGGGACACAGCCTGAAGCTGTGCCAGGGCAGGTCTAGGCTGGATGTTGTTAGGAAGTTCCTGGCAGAGAGAGTGATTGGCATTGGAATGGGCTGCCCAGGGAGGTGGTGGAGTCTGTGTGGCTGGAGGTGTTGCAGCCAAGCCTGGCTGGGGCACTTAGTGCCATGGTCTGGTTGGTTGGGCAGGGCTGGGTGCTAGGTTGGGCTGGGTGAGCTTGGAGATCTCTCCCAACCTGCTTGAGTCTGTGATTCTATGACTCCTCCAGACTGCGACACCTGCCCTGGGTGATCTTGCTCTGGCAGGCAGGCATGGACTGGATGATCTTTCTCCAGAGATTCCCCTCCAACCCCTACCATTGTATGCCTCAGTAAGCCTTAAATTCCCCTGCAGGCTCTAAGTGGCTTTGTCTGCTTGATGCATTTAGTGCTGATCAGAAATAGTTTGATAACTGAAAGTGTCCTGTCAGGATG
Source organism: Pogoniulus pusillus (assembly GCF_015220805.1). Classification (NCBI taxonomy): domain Eukaryota; kingdom Metazoa; phylum Chordata; class Aves; order Piciformes; family Lybiidae; genus Pogoniulus; species Pogoniulus pusillus. Next base: position 1,006,662 of record NC_087288.1, on the reverse strand, counting down.
AGTTCATTTTCAATGCACAGCAAAGGCACTGATCTGACTGAACTAATTTGGTATTAATGCTTCTCCCACATGCATCTCTTTAGATGTTCTGCTTTAATCAAAGATTAATTAGGAGTTAGTAGACACTTTGGGGGTTTGTTTTTGATCACATTGTTTGGGGATTTCAGGCTGCAGTCATCCTTGGGGTCACTTCGGGCCAAATGCGTGGCTGAGCACTCAGAGCTCTGCCAGAGAGAAGTGGAATTCTTACAGCCATTAGCTGTGTTGTTATGAGATGTTAATCACAGGATCAGCCAGCCTGGGAGAGAGCTCCAAGCTCAGCCAGCACAACCTAGCACCCAGCCCTGCCCAACCAACCAGACCATGGCACTAAGTGCCCCAGCCAGGCTTGGCTTCAACACCTCCAGCCACAGCCACTCCACCACCTCCCTGGGCAGCCCATTCCAATGCCAATCACTCTCTCTGACAGGAACTTCCTAACAACATCCAGCCTAGACCTGCCCTGCCACAGCTTCAGGCTGTGTCCCCTTCTGCTGCTGCTTGCCTGGCAGCAGAGCCCAACCCCACCTGGCTACAGCCTCCCTGCAGGCAGCTGCAGACAGCAATGAGCTCTGCCCTGAGCCTGCTCTGCTGCAGGCTGCACACCCCCAGCTCCCTCAGCCTCTCCTTGTAGGGCTGTGCTCCAGGCCCCTCCCCAGCCTTGCTGCCCTGCTCTGGGCATGTTCCATCAGAGGCAGAACTGGGAGGCTCTTAGAAACAAGCCAGGCTGTCTTACCTGAGGAAGATGGGGAAAAAATATATATGTATATAAAATATATCTGTATCTTTGATCCCATTCTGTGCTTCTGTGCTCCACAGCCTCCCTGGAGGTGCTCAAGGCCAGGTTGGATGAGTCTTGAAGTGACCTGTTCTTGTAGGAGCTGTCCCTGCCTATGCTGGGGGACTGGAACTGGCTGAGCTTTGAGCTGCCTTCCAACCTAACCCATTCTATGCATTTTGACAAACCACAGAGCTTAAGAAGTGATGATTTGGTGAAACATAGATGAGGGGAGGCTTGTGAAAGAGTCCTGTAGGAGGGAGCTCCTGTGAGCTGGCAGCCTTCCACTGGTTGCATTGGAGCTTGGCCTATTGCAATAGCTGAGGGTCTGAGCCCAGTTGAGTTTTGACTTCACAGCCTCCCTTAAATCAGCAGGGCTGTGCTGCCTTTGGTGACTCAGTAAATCCAGGCGAGATCAAATCATTACTAAAACATAAGGCAGGGCTGCTGGGTTGGTGCAGTGCAGTTTGGGTTGGGAATGGCTCTTCACACAAATGCATCCCGAGCTGCCTGACAAGGAAGAGCTATAAATAATGCAATTAGGTGGCTTCAGCATGAATAAGAGATTAAAGGCTTTTGGAGAGGCAGTTGGGCCTGGGGTTGGGAGTGGAATGAGTTTGTGGGATTGATGCTGGGCAAGGATGTTGTGTAGTCACAGAGGAGAAAGCACTCAATCCAATGCCCTGGAATGTGGTGTCCATGCTTGAGCCCATGACCTGCTTGAGAGAGTCCAGCACAAAGCCCCAAGGCTGCTACAGGCAGAGGGTTGGGGTTGGTCTCTTCTCCCAAGCAACAAGTGGTAGGAGAAGAGGAAATGCACCTAAGCTGTCCCAGGGGATGTTAGTTTGGACATAAGGAACAATTGAATCCCCCAAAGGGTTCTCAAGGATTGGCCCAGGCTGCCCAGGGGAGTGGTGGAGCCTCCATCCCTGGAGAGGTTGCTAAGATGTGGAGATGTGGTGCTGAGGGCTGTGGGTCAGTGGTGCCCTGGCAGTGCTGGGTTAACGTTGGACTGGGTGATAGAGAACAGAACACCCCCAGCTCCCTCAGCCCCTCCTCACCAGCCTTGCTGCCCTTCTCTGGAAGGTCTCCTCCAACCAAAACAACTCCTGAGGCCAGGCTGAGGGAGCTGAGGCTGCTTGGAGCAGAGGAGCCTGAGGGCTGCCCTCAGTGCTGTGCTAAGGGTGTGCAGGGCTGGAGCCAGGCTCTGCTCAGGGCTGGCCCAGGGCAGCACAGGGGGCACTGGGGGCAAGCTGGAGCAGAGGAGGTGCCAGGGAACAGGAGAAACTTTGTCAGTGTGAGGGTGCTGGAGCCTGGAGCAGGCTGCCCAGAGTGGGGAGTTTCCCTCTCTGGAGACTTTTCAACAACCCCTCCTGGCTGTGTTCCTGTGTGCCCTGCCCTGGGCGATGCTGCTCTGGCAGAGGGGCTGGACTGGATGCTCTCTGGAGGTCCCTTCCAACCCCTAACCTTCTATGGCTCAGTGTCAGCAACTTTATCCATTAAGGTCTTCTGCTGCCCTTGAGAGCTCAGCTGCTGAAAATGGGAACCTTCAGAGTGGCCTTCATGGGACTTTTTCTTCTTGAGCTGTCTCAATATTTACATCCCAGTTTCCTGCAGGAACTAAGCTGTGCTGATCTGTCACCGAGCAGAGAACCCTGGCAGGAGGTGGCAACAGCTTTTCTCACTGCTCTTAACACTCTGATGCAAGGTTTGCAGCATTAATAGCTCATTAATTGCTATTTTTTTTCCCCCACCCCTAAAAATGCCACAGGCAACAAAACCAAACCACACTTTTAAGGTGAAAACCCTGCACAGAAGGATTTGAGATGCCACTGAAGGAACCAAAGCTCCTTTCCCCGTGGAGAAGTCTCATTCCCTTCTCCCTGACAAACATCACTTCCACCCTCTGATGAGGCCTGCACGTTCAAGTAATTAGTTGGGTGCCTGTGAGTTATTTGCATCTTCCCTTCCCTGCTCCAGAGTGGAAGCCTGAGGAGAATTGGGAGCCTTGGTTAATATTAATGGAACGATTTGGGACATGGAGCAGTGTGCTAGCTCCTGCTGCCTGGGCAGTAACAGCACTCCTCATTAAAGCCTCTGGAAGTTCAGCTCACATTCAATTACAGATGCCTAAAAACTGTGTTCTAGGCAATCTGTGCTCCTCAGATGAGAGGGGGGGAAAAGAGTGTGTGTGGGGAAAGGATCTCTTTGCCTCCTGGGATTTGCTGCTCTCTTTGCATATGATATTGCCAACGAGCTGGGACGTTTTAAGTGACTTGTTGGTCAGGGAGATGTCATCCTGAGAGATGATGAATGGCTGCAGGCTGCTGCTCTAAGATCCAGCAGGAAATAATGCAGTAGTCTCCAGGGAACAGTGGAAGTTGTGTCTGAAGCAGTGTCAGGCAGGCAGCCACGTTTTACAACGTCCTAAGTTCCAGGCAGGCAGAAGTCCTACTTCGTTGTCCCCTGAGAGCAGGACACTTTGCACACTGTTAACCCTTTGGAGCAGGAACCCAATGGGTTCAGTGACAGTGAATGAACTGCCCCAGGGCAACTGGGGAGTCCTGCAGCTGGGGGAGAACAGCCCCAGGGACAGGGACAGGTTGGGGACTGAGCTGTTGGAGAGCAGGGGGGAGGGACGTGGGGGTCTTGGTGTGTAGAAGGATGCCCCTGAGCCAGCAATGTGCCCTGGTGGGCACTGGGTTGATTGATTTGTTCTCTTTTGGTGCTGCATTTACAGTATGTTCATCAATGACCTGGCTGAGGGCACAGAGGGCACTGGCAGCAGGTTTGCTGCTGGCACCAGGCTGGCTGCAGTGGCTGCCACAGCAGGAGGCTGTGCTGCCATTCAGCCAGGCTGGGACAAGCTGAGGGGTGGGCAGGCAGAAATGCAATGGAACTCAGCAAGGGCAAGGGGAGAGCTTGGCAGCTGGGCAAGAACAAGCCCAGGCAGCAGCACAGTTGGGGACTGAGCTGTTGGGAGGCAGCAAAGGGGCAGAGGATCTGGGGGTGCTGATGGCAGGGAGGGTGCCCATGAGCCAGCAATGTGCTCTGGGGGCCAGGAGGGGCAGTGCCATTCTGGGGTGCAGCAGAAGGGCTGTGGTGAGTAGGTCGAGAGAGGTTCCCCTGCCCCTCTGCTCTGCCCTGCTGAGGCCACATCTGCAGTGCTGCGTCCAGTTCTGGGCCCCCCAGTTCCAGAGGGACACAGAACTGCTGCAGAGAGTCCAGCCCAGAGCCACAAAGCTGCTGAAGGGAAGGGAACAGCTCTGTTGGGAGCAGAGCCTGAGGGAGCTGGAGCTGTGCTGCTGGGAGAGGAGACTGAGAGGTGACCTCAGCAGTGAGTCTCAATGTGTGCAGTGAGTGGCAGGAGGCTGCAGCCAGGCTCTGCTGGGTGGTGCCCAGAGACAGCACAAGGGGCACTGGGGGGAAGCTGAGGCAGAGGAAGATTCATTTAAACCTGAGGAGGAATTTTCTCCCTGTGAGGGTGGCAGAGCCTGGCACAGGCTGCCCAGGGGGCTGTGGAGTCTCCCTCTCTGGAGATATTCAAACCCTGCCTGGATGTGCTCCTGTGTGATCTGCTCTGGGTGATGCTGCTCCTGCAGGGGTTGGAGTGGATGAGCTTTGGAGGTGCCTTCCAGCCCCTGACACTCTGTGGTTCTGTGACCTTGCAGTGCAGGGGAGCACCAAGCTTGTGTCCCCATTAGGCCCTTGTGGCCAAGAGGGCCAGTGGTATCCTGGGGTGCATTAAGAATGTGGTCAGCAGGTCAGGAGAGGTTCTCCTCCCCATCTACTCTGCCCTGGAGAGTATTGTGCCCAGTTCTGTGCTCCCCAGTCCAAGAGGGGCAGGGAGACCCTGGTGAGAGTGCAGTGGAGGCTATGGGTGTGCTGCAGGGAGTGTGATGAGGGCAGGCTGTGATCTGGTACAGGAGATGCTGCTCTGGCAGGGGTTGGTCTGGATGAGCTTTGGAGGTCCATTCCAGCCCCTGGCAGTCTGATTCTATGTCAGGTAGAAAGCAGCCTCTCTTTGCACCTGGAAATGTCAACCCATGGAGGAGGAACAATTCCCATGGATTTTTCTGCTGCTGCTGCTCTTCCTCCCCTCCTTTTTTCTTTATTAAGAGAGGAAAGAGGGGGAAAAAAGGAAAAGATTTTTAGCTTCAATTGCCATAAAAAGGCTTCCTAAAATAACATGTGCTAAAAGTTGGAAATATGAATTTAACTGCTGGGCTGTAATTGTGTCAGATGTGATAAAACCTGGACCTCAGTAATGTTCCCTGAGATGGGTGCCTGAGAGGAGGAATAGGCATGGAAAGTGATCATTACAGGCAGAGCACTTTGCACTTTCCTTTCTTCCCCCTGAATTATCACTGTTTGGAGGACAGGCTGCACTGCTTGCAAGTGGGATGTGAGGGTTCCTTTTTGCCCTACCTGACATACTGGAGGAATGAAGGAATGTCTTTAGGAGCTGTCATTAGGGTCAGCTCTTGGCCTCTGCCCCTAAGTACTGCTGTTGGAGAAGCTAACAAAGCTTGCTGCCTTCCAGAGCTTGGTGGTCCTCTTAATGACAGGACTGAATGAACCTCTGTCATGAGGACAGGCTGAGAGGGTTGGGGTTCTTCAGTCTGGAGAAGAGAAGGCTCTGAGGAGACCTCATTGTGGCCTGAAGGAAAGCTGGGCAGGGACTTTTTAGGGTGTCAGGTAGTGATAGGACTGGGGGGGATGGAGCAAAGCTGGAGGAAGGGAGACTGAGATTAGACATTAGGAAGTTCTTCAGTATGAGGTTGGTGAGAGACTGGCACAGGTTGCCCAGGGAGGTGGTGGAAGCCTCATGTCTGGAATTTTTAAGGCCAGGCTGGATGTGACTCTGGGCAACCTGATCCAGTGTGAGGTGTCTCTGCTAGTGTTGGAACTGAGTGATCCTAGATTGAGATTGGGGATTAGGAGGAAATTCTTCAGGAGGTGGGTGGTGAGAGGCTGGCACAGGTTGCCCAGGGAGGAGGTGAAAGACTCATCCCTGGAGGTGTTTAAGGCCAGGCTGGATCACAGGATCCCAGGCTCACAGGATGTCAGGAGTTGGGAGAGACCAAGCCCCTGCCAGAGCAGGACCACACAATCTAGCTCAGGGCACACAGGAACACATCCAGACAGGGCTGGAAAGGCTCCACACAAGGAAACTCCACCGCCCCTCTGGGCAGCCTGTGCCAGGGCTCTGGGACCCTTCCAGTCAAGAGGTTCCCCTTGTGCTGAGCCTGTGAGCACAGGCTGAGGGAGCTGAGGCTGCTTGGAGCAGAGGAGCCTGAGGGCTGCCCTCAGTCTGTGCTAAAGGTGTGCAGGGCTGGAGCCAGGCTGTGCTCAGGGCTGGCCAAGGGCAGCACAAGGGGCACTGGGGGCAAGCTGCAGCAGAGGAGGTGCCAGGGAACAGGAGGGAGTGTGAGGGTGCTGGAGCCTGGAGCAGGCTGCCCAGAGAGGCTGTGGGTCTCCTGCTCTGGAGACTTTTCAACAACCCCTCCTGGCTGTGCTGCTGTGTGCCCTGCCCTGGGTGCTCCTGCTCCTGCAGAGGAGCTGCCCTGGATGCTCTCTGGAGGTCCCTTCCCACCTCTGCAGTTCTGTGATTCTGCACAAATGCGTTGGTCAAAGAGCCCCTCCAGAGGAACGAGGAGGGTGAGAAACTCTGTCCCAGGGCAGTCAGCAGCCAGAACGGCACCGATGTGCTCCGCACCGGTAGTGGCTTCCAGCATCAACCATTGCTTTGGGGCGCTGGTGTCTGCCACCCCTAGGAGACAGAGACGGAATCGCTTCGTGTGAGTCACTTCTCTTTTAGGTCTAAGATGTCCCAGACACTCCTCAGCTGCGAGGCCTCCCTGGCATCCTTTTTAGCCTCCTCTCTTGAACCCGCTCCTGCCTTTCCTGGCAGGTTTAGCAAGCAGGGCAGAGCTGGGGCATGCTCAGCATGCCACCGACCCCCAGCTCCACACCCAGGCTGCCTGCCCCACTGCTGCAGCCCAGGAAGGTGCTGCTAAGATGGGTAACGATGTCGTGCAGCCTAAACAACCCAGCTAAATAGTCCTGGATGGGGGTTTCTGTTTGACTTCTCTTTGCACTTACACCATTAGCTCTGCTTTTAACACACAGGCTTTTAACAGCTCATTTGCAGAGTGGCCTTAACTGCTTATGATATGGAGAGAGAGAGAGAGAGGAGGCAAGAAAGAAGTGCCTATTAGGTGAGGGTTTAAAGACAATCTGCTGAGCACAGAGAGCAATGATTTCAATGACATCTTGCGCCGAGCTGGAGCAGAGAGAGGCTGAATACACAATTCCAATGGCTGGGTTGAAATGACATCCCATAATGGCTCCAGAGGAGCTGTTACAATCTAGCCAGCCAATGATCCATGAAGGAAGAAGGATTTACTCAATTTGAAACCAATACCTGCTAACATGGTCAAAAATAAACAAACAGACCCTGCTCTGCTGGGCCGAGCCGCACCGGTGCCCTGCTGGCTCGCAGCTGCTGCCCTGCCCGCTGCCCTGCCTGCTGCCCTGCCTGCTGCCCTGCCTGCCTGCTGCCCTGCCCGCTGCCCTGCCCGCTGCCCTGCCCGCTGCCCTGCCTGCTGCCCTGCCTGCCTGCTGCCCTGCCTGCCCGCTGCCCTGCCCGCTGCCCTGCCCGCTGCCCTGCCCGCTGCCCTGCCTGCTGCCCTGCCTGCCTGCTGCCCTGCCTGCTGCCCTGCCTGCTGCCCTGCCTGCCTGCTGCCCTGCCCGCTGCCCTGCCCGCTGCCCTGCCTGCTGCCCTGCCCCTGCAGCTCTCTGCCCTGCTCTGCCCACTGCCCCAAGCACCTCAGAAGGAGGAGAAGGGCTTAGTCTGCTGAGGGGCATTTAAAGCTCCTGGTAAACAGGGCCTGGATCAGGAGCAGTGTGGCCAGCAGCACAAGGGAGGCTATTCTGCCCTGGCACTAAGTGCCTCATGCAACCTCCTTTTAAACACCTCCAGCCACACAGACTCCACCACCTCCCTGGGCAGCCCATTCCAGTGCCAATCACTCTCTCTGACAACAACTTCCTAACAACATCCAGCCTAGACCTGCCCTGGCACAGCTTCAGGCTGTGTCCCCTTCTCCTGTCCCTGGGTGCCTGGCAGCAGAGCCCAACCCCACCTGGCTACAGCCTCCCTGCAGGCAGCTGCAGGCAGCAATGAGCTCTGCCCTGAGCCTCCTCTGCTGCAGGCTGCACACCCCCAGCTCCCTCAGCCTCTCCTCACAGGGCTTGTGAGGATGAAGAGAGGGAAGGGAAAGGGGTGTTAGAGTGGGAGCAGGACTCAGAGTGTCAGAGGGAATCTGGGAGATGGTGGCAGCAACAGGAGCCACACAGGAGTTCCTGGGTGAGATGCAAAGTCAGCCCAGCCTCCTGCTGTAGCCAGGAGCCTTTCAGTGCCATGCTGTGGCCCCACAGCAGCTGACAGCACATCCAGCATATCTGTAACCCATTTGGAAGATGTGGTGATGAGGGACATGGGTGTCCTGCTGTGTGCCTTACTCTGGGTGATGCTGCTATGGCAGGGGGTTGGGCTAGATGATCTCCAGAGCTCCCCTCCAAGTGCTGTGTGATTCTATACAGCACCAAGAAACAGAAACGCTTCCAGAAGGAGATCTTTATGCTCAGGATGCACCTTGAGTCTGAAATGTTGAACCAGATAAATCTGGAGGGCATTTCAAGCCAAGATTCCCTACCTGGTCCATGATTTTGTAGGCGCTTGAAGGTCAGCCTGGTGGAACAAATCATCCTGCAAGTGCCTGAGTGGGAGGTGAATAAACACCTAAGACACAGCACTAATTAGCACACAACAGAGCTGTGGCAGGGAGGGTGGCAGCACCCAAATGTTTCTGCTCATTGCTGTGTTTCTGATGTAAGATAATAACCCACTCTGGAGCATGTGGATAGGCACCAAGCACGGGGAGCTGCAGGGCACACAGGAAGAGGGCACAGTCCTGGGGTGCACTGAGTGTGCCCAGCAGGGCTAGGGAGGTTCTGCTGCCTCTCTGCTCTGTCCTGCTGAGGCCACAGATGCAATATGTCCAGGTTTGGGCTCACCAGTTCAAGAGAGACAGGGACCTGCTGGAGAGAGCCCAGGGGAGGCTATGAGGATGACTGGGAGACTTGAGCATCTCCCCTATGAAGAGAGGCTGAGAGCCCTGGGGCTGTTGAGTCTGGGGAGGAGAAGGCTGAGAGGGGATCTGATCAGTGTCTATCCATACCTGAGGGGTGGGGGGCAAGTGGCTGGGGCCAAGCTCTTTTGGGTGGTGCACAGCAAGAAGCCAAGGAGCAATGGCTACAAACATGGACACAGAAGGTTTCACCTCAACATGAGGAGAAATATCTTTCCAGTGAGGGTGCTGGAGCCCTGGAGCAGGCTGCCCAGGGAGGTTGCAGAGTCTCCTTCTGTGGAGACTTTCAAACCTCACCTGGATGCATTCCTGTGTGCCCTTTTGGCAGGGGTGGGGGGGTTTGGACTCAATCTCTAGAGATCCTCCCAACCCCTCACGTTCTGTGACAAGCCTTCAGCAGTGTCCTCATTTCCCTCTACTACACCTTCAAACCTCCAGCAGCTGTGGCTGGAGGTGTTGCAGAGAGCGAGCCGAGAGCAGCACAAGAATGATTCCACCTCATAAGCTGCCTGATGTCTGTTTATGAGCACCTGAAGTCCAAACAAGCCATTACTCACTGCTGAGCAGGTTGACAGCTTCAGTGAGGTGTTTGACTTAAACAAAAGTACCAGGAACTGGTGCTGGATTTGATATCCATAATACATAAAGAGGGGGAAAGGTAAGGATCGATGCTCTGCAGCTCCTCCAGACCTGAGGTTGCTTTTAGCTCAGAGTGAAGAGTTGAATCTATTTAATAAAAAATAGATAATAGCAAATGCTGCCACTCTGCTGGGGGGTCCCTGGGTCGTTCAGGTTGAAAGGTTGCTTATTATTAAGAATTATTTATCTTTATAAATCATTTGTGGCCTCTCCTAAAGTCAAAGCAAAGCAAAGCAAAGCAAAGCAAAACACACAACTGCTCTGAAACACAGCAGACCCAAAAATGACTGTTTAAATAGCCATAGATTTGTTTTGCTCAGGAAAGCCTTCTAAGGTGATGGAAGTCCAACCTTCAACCCAACCCCACCATGGACACTGAGCCCTGGCCCCAAGTGCCATGGCCACACCTGTCTGGAACACCTCCAGCCATGGGCACTCCTCCACCTCCCTGGGCAGCCTCTGCCAGACCCTGACCACTGCTGCACCAAAGACGTTTTTCCTCCTCTCCAACCTAACCCTCCCCTGGCACAATTCCAGGCTGTTTCCTCTCCTCTCTCCTCATCCTAGGCAGCAGAGCCCAAGCCCAGCTCCCTGCAGCCTCCTCTCAGGCAGCTGCAGAGAGCAATGAGCTCTGCCCTCAGCCTCCTCTGCTCCACACTAAACAACCTCCTGTCCCTCAGCTGCTACTTCCCAGCACTCTCCTCCAGACCCTTCCCCAGCTTCATCACTCTTCTCTGGGCATGCTCCCAGCACCTCAACATCCTTCTTGGAGTGGGGGGCCCAAAATTGAGCTCAGTGTTTGAGGTACAGCTTCACCAGTGCCCAAGAGAGGGGCACAATCCCTTCCCTACTCCTGGCCACGCCATTCCTAGTGCAAACCAGGCTGCTGGGGGCCTTCCTGGGCACACTGCTGGCTCGTGCTCACCTGGGCATCCACCAGCACCCCCAGGGCCTCTTCTGCTGGGCAGCTCTCCAGCCACTCTGCCCCAAGCCCGGAGTGTCCATGGGGTGGTTGTGACCCAAGTGCAGGACCCAGAGCTTGCAGGATTTTTGAACCCTCATGACATTGCCCTTGGCCACTGATCCAGCTTGGCCAGACCCCCATCTGCTCACCTGCTCCCCAGGCTCAGCTGAAAATGACACAGCTCTAGTGGGAAATTTGAAGAGGACTTTGAATGTGTTTGGTTGCTTTTGGTCAGAGCCTCAGTTATTGAGTTGAATATATCAGTTGTTGGGTTAAAATGCCATTTATTTGAGTTGAATATCACTTGAGTTGAAAATATCAGCTGTTGAGTTGAACACCATTTATTGAATTGAATATCAGCTATTGAGTTGAAAATATCAGTTATTGAGTTGAATACCATTGAGTTGAAAACCATTTATTGAGTTGAATATCAGTTATTGAGTTGAAAATAACAGTTATTGAGCTGAAAATACAATTTATTGAGTTGAATACCATTTATTGAGTTGAATGTATAATTTATTGAGTTGAATATCAGTTATTGAGTTGAATATATCAGTTATTAAGTTAGATATCAGTTATTGAGTTGAATATCAGTTATGGAGTTGAATATATCAGTTATTAAGTTAGATATCAGTTATTGAGTTGAATATCAGTTATTGAGTTGAATATATCAGTTATTAAGTTAGATATCAGTTATTGAGTTGAATATCAGTTATGGAGCTGAATATCAGTTATGGAGTTGGAATTATCAGTTATTGAGTTGAATATAACAGTTATTGAGTTGAATATCACTTATTGAGTTGAACATATCAGTTATTGAGTAGAAAATATCAATTATTGAGTTGAATAGATCAGTTATGGAGTTGAAAATATAATTTATTGAGTTGAATATCAGTTACTGAGTTGAATAGATCAGTTATTGAGTTGAATATATCAGTTACTGAGTTGAATATCAGTTATTGAGTTGAATATATCAGTTACTGAGTTGAATATATCAGTTACTGAGTTGAATATCAGTTATTGAGTTGAATATATCAGTTACTGAGTTGAATATATCATTTATTGAGTTGAATATATCAATTACTGAGTTGAATATCAGTTATTGAGTTGAATATATCAGTTACTGAGTTGAATATATCAGTTACTGAGTTGAATGTATCAGTTACTGAGTTGAATGTATCAGTTACTGAGTTCAATATATCAGTTATTGAGTTGAATATCAGTTATTGAGTTGAATATATCAATTACTGAGTTGAATATGTCATTTATTGAGTTGAATATCAGTTATTGAGTTAAATATATCAATTACTGAGTTGAATATCAGTTATTGAGTTGAATATATCATTTATTGAGTTGAATATATCAGTTACTGAGTTGAATATATCAGTTATTGAGTTGAATGTATCAGTTATTGAATTGAGTATCAGTTATGGAGTTGAATGTATCAGTTATGGAATTGAAAATATCAGTTATGGAGTTGAAAATATCAGCTATGGAACTGAATATATCAGTTATGGAGCTGGATATATCAGTTATGGAGCTGGATATATCAGTTATGGAGCTGGATATATCAGTTAGTGTTCTTGCTATAATTAGTTTTCAAGCAGCAGGAGAAAAATCTCCACTAAAGCGCCTGACCAGCCCGAGGACAGCCCTGATAGTTCCTGTTTGGCTACTTTCCTTCTGGGCAGTGCTTCCTCAGAGTGCCATTCAGAGCCAGCAGCAGTTAGGATGCAGGTTGAAGCCAGAGTAAGGGTGTCAGTAGTTGGTGTGCATGCTGCCACGGAGCAGTTCATGGAGCAGAGCTGGCTGACAGTCAGCGTTCCTCTCCCTGAGCAACCTTTGTCTTTTTAATAGAGTTTTCCCCTGGTTTTGGTCTGCACCAGCCCAAAATGAACAAAAGCAAGGGGGGGGTAGGAATTGAAATTTCTGGTGAGCTGGAAGGTTCCCAAACCTTGCAGCTGCTGAGCAAGCTGAGCTGTGATCCTGGCAGGAGCTGTGAGGCTGTGTGCATGCATGGGAGCTGCACAGGGCTGGCTCCCTCCTCACAACTGCCTGCTGCATCATGAGCGTGGCACCTGGGGCCTGTCTGCTTCCCTCTGCCTTCACATGCCAGGCAGTGCTAGCTGCTGGGCTGCCAAGCTGGCAAGCAGCTGTTGCCTGGGTATGGGTCAAGGGATGAGCAAGAACCCAGCAAGAACCCAGGGCTGTGCCTGACAGGTTGGAGACAGCTTCACAGCAAAGGCTTTGTGCTGAGCAGACCTCTTAGAGGAGCTGTTTGGCTCCTGTGCTTCTTAAATCCTCTCTGATGCCAACATATGTGGCACTCTCCAGTTGTGGTGCATCACCTGGCACCTCAAGTACTCTCCCAGCACGTAACAGAGTCATTCTGGCTGGAGAAGACCTCTAGAAGCATCAAGTCCAGATGTCAACCCAACATGACCACGGCCAGAAGTGCCATGCCTATGCCTCTTGGAACACCTCCAGGGGTAAGGACTCCACCACCTGCCCTTGCAGCCTGTCCCAGTGCCTGACCCCTCTTGCAGCAGAGAATGTTTTCCTAATGTCCAACCAAAAGCTGTCTTGCTGCAAGCTGAGACCATTCTGCCTCCTGTTACCTGGCAGAGGACACCTCTCCTGCACAATTGCAGGGCATTTCTCCTCCTATCACCTGGTACCAGGGAGAAGAGACCTCCCTGCAACCTCCTTTCAGGAAGCTGTAGAGAGCAAAGAGGTCTCTCCCCAGCCTCCTCCAGGCTGAGCAATCTTAGCTGCCTCAGCTGCTGCTTGCATTTAGCCGAGGAGGCAAGGGAGCTCATCTGACATAACCTTTAGCCTTGGGCTGAATGTGGGGACTTTGGCTGAGGCTGAGGCATTCTCACTGCAAAGCAGCAGTCAACAGGGCTGGCAAAAGGTCTGGGGTGGTTTAGTCTGGAGAAGAGAAGACTGAGGAGAGCCCTCATGCTGTGGTTATCCTCAGGCAGCTCATCAGTGTCTGACCAAATGTTGTTCCTTTAGCAGATGTGTGAACACCTGCACTGCTTTAGTGCTCTCAGTGGCCTTAGGCTGGTGGCTGGACTCGGTTGTAGAGGTCTTTTAGGGTGTGGGGTAGGGATAGGGCTGGGGGGAATGGATCCAAGCTAGAGGAGGGCAGACTGAGATTGGATGTTAGGAAGAAGTTGCTCATCATGAGGGTGGTGAGAGCCTGGCACAGGTTGCCCAGGGAGGTGGTGGAAGGCTCATCCCTGGCAGTTTTGAAGGCCAGGCTGGATCTGGCTGTGAGCAACCTGCTCTAGTGTGAGGTGTCCCTGCCCATGGCAGGGGGGTTGGAGCCCTTTGCCATGGGCTTCCCCTCTAATCCTTCCCCAGGCTGGACACCCCCAGGTCTCTCAGCCTCTCCACACATGGCAGAGTGTTTCCAGCCCTCTGCTCATCCCCAAGGCCACTTTGCAGCCTGCCCACATCTGCTCTGTCGTGCAGGGCAGGCACTGCTGCAGCAAGGCCATTTTCCTGCCATGTCAGGGTGCAGCCTGCACGCCACACAATGCAGCTAAAGCCCAGAAATGCCATTCCAGGAAGATTTGTGAGAGCAAACTAAGGCTTGGTGCTTCTTTCTCTAATGTTGTTTTTTTTTTGCTCCATATCTGTGCTCCATCCTGGAGCTCTCACACAGCAGAGGGTGAAAGGAGTCCCAGAGAAATCAGTGGCACATCCTGCAGTTCAGCTATCTGACCTGAACACATGTTCCTGACAGGGAATATTCACTGATGGCTTTCCTGTTTAACCTCTGCTCTGAAATACTCTATTACTTGCTTCAAAGGCCCCTCCGTGCCTCTGGCTTTTAATGAGGCAGCTAAATAAATAAATAAGTAAGCTATCAAGTCAGGCCACCTAAGGAGCAGCGAGGAGGCATCTGAGAGGCTTCCCTAATTGCTGTGCCAGCTGTAAACAGCTGGGAAGTGTCAGAGCCGCAGCTCAAATGGGTCCAGCAGATACTGGAGGCAGGGAAGAGGCAGGAGACAGACTTGCTGAAATGATTTCTTTATCTGACAGAGCTGTAAATCTGTTTGCATAATTGGAGAGGAGATGCTGGCATTGCCTCCCGAGGCTCTGCAGTCTGACTGCACTTGCTGCAGACTGACGCCATCAGAAGTAGGAAGTTGCAGCTTGGGGAGGGACTTGCTGTGGTAGGGGGAGAGGCAGTGGGGGTGTGGGAAGCTCAATCCTGCTGCCTTGCTCTTGCACTTATATTATGTACATTAGGGGTGTGTTTCCCCCCCTAGTGCCACCATTAGCAGCTAACAGATGTCTTTGCTGTGGCTTTTCCATCTTGTAGAATCACAGAGTGGGCTGGGCTGGAAGGGACCTCCAAAGCTCATCCAGTCCAAGCCCCTCTGCACTCAGCAGAGACATCCTCCACTAGAGCAGGCTGCCCACAGCCTTACTGAGCCTGATCTTCAGTATAGAAGAGGAAAAGACAACTTTGCACATCAGTTCCTCCTCCTGTCTGATTTTCCAAGGCTCACAGGATCATATGTCCATCCTACAGGATCACTCTCCTCCTTGTAGCGGTGTGGTCACGTAGGGTGGACAGCAACACTGCACCAGGAGCCCCATTCCTGCAGGTGTTATATCCCTATACCTGCACATGTTTATTCCCTATCCCTGGACGTATTCAATCCCCATCCCTGCAGGTGTTAAATCCCCACCCCTGGAGGTGTTTAATCCCTATCCCTGGAAGTATTCAACCCCCATCCCTGCAGGTGTTTAATCTCCATCCTTGGGGGTGTTTAAACCCCATCCCTGGAGGTATTAAATCCCCATCCCTGGAGGTGTTTAATCTCCATCCCTGGAGGTGTTTCAGGCCAGGCTGGATGAGGCTCTGGCCAGCCTGATCTAGTGTGAGGTGTCCCTGGGCATGGCAGGGGGGTTGGAACTGGCTGATCCTTGTGGTCCCTTCCAACCCTGACTGATTCTATGATTCTAGTACACAGGAACTGTTTGTTAAGTGCAGTTCAGAAGTTGATGTCCCTTCAGTGGAAGTGTTCAAGGTTAGTTTGGACAGGGCTTTGAGCAAGCTGGTCTAGGGGAAGCTGTCTCCCTGTCCATGGCAGGGGAATGGAACTAGGTCATCTTTAAGGTCCCTTCCAAGCCAAAGTGTTCTCTGATTCACTGAAGCTGGAGAAATCACAGTGCTGTGAGAAGCAGCTGAGGAGAGCTAACACATTGTCATCTCTAACTCCCCTTTGAGACACTCCAATATTTACAGAGACATCTCTGTTTAGACTCACTTAGAAGCAGTAGTGACAGATTCCTTGGTCTTGCTGTTTCTCTTCTTGGAAATGTCTGAAAACAGAGCAGGCTCTGTGCTTGTGAGAGCTGAGCTGTTCCCTGCACCAGCCGCAGACTCGGCTGTGAAAACCGAGGCTGTTCCGTGGGGAATTAGGGCAGTAAAGTTCCTTCTTGAAGGGAAAGAGCTCCCCAGCAAAGAAGCCCTCTCTGCTCTGCCCTGATGAGACCACAGCTGGAGTGTTCTGCCCAGTCCTGGGATCCCCAGTTCAAGAGGGACAAGGAGAAAATGGAGAGTGTCCAATGGGGGCTAGGAGGATGATGAAGGGAGAACACCTGTGTGATGAGCACAGGCTGAGAGCCCTCTCTGCCTGGCTGCTCTCAGCCACTCTGGCCCCAGCCTGCAGTGCTGCTTGGGGTTGTTGTGGCCAAAGTGCAGAACCCTGCCCTTGGCCTTGTTCAGTCTCATCCCCTTGGCCTCTGCCCACCCATGCAGCCTGGCCAGGTCCCTCTGCAGGGCTCTGCTCCCCTCCAACAGCTCCACAGCTGCTCCTGGCTTGGTGTCATCTGCAAACTGAGTGCTGCTGGACTCAATCCCCTGCTCCAGATCATCAGTAAAGATACTGAACAGAATCGGGCCCAGATGAATTCCTGCCTTTGACCGTGAGGCAGAACAGAGAAGGATCAAAACTGGTCCTGCAGGCAGCCACAGGAGTGGAGCAGTCCTTGTGCCAGTGGAAGAGGATTGAATGAATCATTTCCAGCCTCACTGACCTCTTCTGTGCCCTGCATATCTGCCACACACACACAACTCTGCTCCTTCAGAGATGACAATGCTGGAGGAAAGGAGTTGCTTCTTTATGCTTTGTGTTCAGCTGTTAGCCACAGCACTAAGTTGGCCATTGCAGGGCTGCTGGCTTTGGCTGTGACCCACCCTCCTCAGCTTCATGGAGACAGTTGCTTCTGGAACTGAAGCGTGGCCAGGCTGAGCTCCATGGCATGAGAAGAGGCACAGAGAGAGGGCAAACAAATGGAAACATGGCAAAATTCATCACATTATGGCACAGAGAGCTGAGAAATGCCTCGAGACATCCTCAGCAAACAGCAGCAATATTTCATTTTAATCCACATCAGAGAGAGAGAGGCAGCCCCAGCCTGGAAGTGGAACATCCACATTCTGTCAGGCAAACACATCTGAGATCTTGGCTAAGAACAAAAACAAATTTTTCACTGTTTAGCAGCTGCTGCTAGACACAGCCTTGGGTGCACAGAAATGTAGTCTTCCCCCACCCCTCTCCCCCCATAGGTTATATTTAAACAGAATTTTCACTCTTTCCATCTTGTCCTTTACCAATAATTTGATTTGGAGCTCCAGGAACCTAGAAGAGGCTTTATTATTGTGTGTGGGTCTGGGTTTGGTTTTTCAGTTGCAGTAGGTGTGGAAGCTTCTGCAGTGGTCTCCCCTGTTGCTACCATCACATTGCATAGAGCCCTGCAACAACCACAGGAATCATACCCAGCATCTGCATGTTGTAGCCATTGGCAAACTCAGCAGTGGGAAAAGCATCCCTTGGACTGAGAGGGAATCAGCACATGAGCTGTGCTTGGCCGTTGGCAGGCATCCAGTGCTGGAGCCCTGGAGGGATGTGCAGGGGCTGGAAGGTGTCCAGAGAAGGGCCACGGGGATGAGCAGAGGGCTGGAGCTGCTCTGCTGTGAGGAGAGACTGAGGCAGTTGGGACTGATCTGTCACTCCCTGACAGCCTAAAAAGTCCCTCCCCAGCTTTCTTGTAGCCCTCTTCAGCTACTGGAAGGCCACAATAAGGTCTCCTGGGAGCCTTCTCCTCTCCAGACTGAACAACCCCAACTCTTTCAGTCTGTCCTCATAGCAGAGGAGCTGCCTCTGATCCTCCTCCTCCTGGCCCTTTTCTGGACACCTTCCAACACTTATGATTCCATGATCCACCTTTTCTCCTTCCTAGCAGATGGGCTTGAAAACAAAACACCCAATCCACCCCAACCCCAGGCACTGAAGTGCAGTGGGATGCCACCAGGCTTTTGCAGATCTCACCAAATGGAGCCAAAGTAGAGGCTTCAAAATGCAGAGCTGGCATTGATCACTCCCCACCCAAACACGGGGCTGGGCAGTGTGTGGTGAGGCAGCATTAAGCTTGGTGTTTGGAGGAGATCAGTGTCTTGTTTGTCCTGGTAGCAAAGCAGCTGTCAGCAAGATAAGGAACTTCTGTTACTGGGGAAGGAAGGAGATGTCCTGAAATGGTCTTTTGTAAGAACTGCTTTTAAATGTTGGGCCAACTGAAGGACATAAAGGCTGGAGCAGCAGAAGAAAGCCCCCAGGGGGACCTTTCCAGTGCCTGAAGAGGGGCTACAAGAAAGCTGAAGAGGGACTTTATACAAGGCAGTGCTCTGTGCAGTTCTGGAGTCCCCAGTTTGAGAAGGACATCAAACCCTTAGAGCCACAGAGCTCAGCAGGCTGCAGCTATGAGGACAGGCTGGGAGAGTTGGGGCTCTGCAGCCTGGAGAAGAGAAGGCTTGGAGGAGACCTTGGAGTGGCCTTCCAGGATCTGAAGGGGGCTGCAGGAGGGCTGGAGAGGGACTATTGACAAAGTCTTGTAATGATAGGATGAGGAGGAATGGGTTTGAAGTGGCAGAGATTGAAAGTGGATGTTAGGAAGAAGTTGTTTGCAGTGAGGGTGGTGAGACACTGGCACAGGTTGCCCAGGGAGGTTGTGGAGCACAGATCTTTGATCACATTGGGTGCTTCTGTGCTCCACAACCTCCATGGAGGTGTTCAGGACCAACTTGGATGAGTCCCTGATCAGCCTGTTCTAGTGGGAGGTGTCCCTGCCTATGGCAAGGGCTGGGAAGTGGCTGAGCTTTGAGGTCCCTTCCAACTTAAACCATTCCATGACTCTATGATTCTGAGGGCTATGATTCAAAGATCCCATTCTGTGCTTCTGTGCTCCACAACCTCCCTGGGCAGCCTGTGCCAGTGTCTCACCACCCTCACTGCAAACAACTTCTTCCTAACAACCAGTTCCAACCTCCAAACCAGAAGCCCTGAATATTTAGGTGGCAAATAAACCTCAAGGCAAGAAAAACCTTCAAGGCTGAAGCTGATGGGGATGGTGGAATGGGCTGTTAACAGCAGCTGGTGCTGGATTCAAACCTGACTACTCTGAGTTGTTTATCTTAAGCCAAGGGAAGATATGAATAGAATATAAAAGGTGTCAGGAGTTATTTTGTTCATTTAAAACAATCTGCTTTGGCATTTGTGGGAAAAAAAAAACCAAACCACCAACCCCAAAACAAGTGTTTGAAGGTACCTTGGAGACATCCTGTCTAAAGCTCCAGAAATAAAGCTGTTCACACAGTTATTTAGTCTGGACTTTTTTTTCCTGCTGAAATGCTGTTTGACTGCAAGATGCTTCTTAATTCTAAGGGAAATGAGGGCAGGAGGAAGAGTGACACCAGCTATGGGTGTTGTGGATGGTGAGCTAAGCAGGCTGGAAGAGAGCTCCAAGCTCAGCCAGCCCAACCTAGCACCCAGCCCTGCCCAACCAACCAGACCATGGCACTAAGTGCCCCAGCCAGGCTTGGCTTCAACACCTCCAGGCACACAGACTCCACCACCTCCCTGGGCAGCCCATTCCAATGCCAATCACTCTCTCTGGCAGGAACTTTCTCCTCACATCCAGCCTAGACCTGCCCTGGCACAGCTTGAGGCTGTGTCCCCTTGTTCTGTTGCTGGCTGCCTGGCAGCAGAGCCCAACCCCACCTGGCTACAACCTCCCTGCAGGCAGCTGCAGACAGCACTGAGCTCTGCCCTGAGCCTCCTCTGCTGCAGGCTGCACACCCCCAGCTCCCTCAGCCTCTCCTCACAGGGCTGTGCTCCAGGCCCCTCCCCAGCCTTGCTGCCCTGCTCTGGGCACCTTCCAGCACCTCAACATCTCTCTGGACTTGAGCTCTCCCTGCTGCTGCTCTCCCTGCTCTGGCTGCAGCCAGCATGCAGCTGGCTCTGTGCTGCCAGCACCATCCCAGGGCCATGCTGTGCAGAGCTGGAGGTCTGCAGTGGCTCCCTGAGCCTGTCTGGCACAGAGCAGGGTGCTGTGCACACCAGACCTGGTTTTCCAACTGCGAGCCTTCAGACACACTGATAACCCCCCCTGAGTCACGCCTGTGCCCTGCCATCAGCTGGGCTGTTTTCCAGAGGCTGCACCGCAGCTGTGAGCTCAGCCTGTCAGCCTGCTGGGCAGGATCAGCACTGCCAGAGCCATCACACTCTCCTTTTCATAAGGAGGCAGCCTGAGAGTGGCCAGAGGCAGAGCAAAAAATTTCCTCTTCTCTCCCAAACATGAGCCCTGAACAGAAGAGGGAAACAAAACAACCTCCCCTCGTGGGCTCCACCTGGTTTCATTCCCCTGCTTCCCCCCAGTTATGGTCATTGATAGAAACACAGAATTGTCTGACCTCTGACTGCTGTGCCTGGGGCTCAGCACCACAGCTCTGCCTCTCTGAAACACCTCCAGGGATGGGCATTCCACCACCTCCCTGGGCAGCCTGTGCCAGGCTTGGAGAACCCTTTCTGGCAAGAGGTTTCTTTAACACACAACCTAAACCTCCCCTGAGACAACTTGAGGCCATTTCCTCTTGTCCTAGCATTAGTAACTGGGGAGAAGAGACCAGCTCCAGCCTCACTGCAACCTCCTTTTAGGTAGCTGCAGAGGGCAATGAGGTCCCCTCTCAGCCTTCTCTTCTCCAGACTAACCAACCCCAGCTCCCTCAGGAGCTCCTCACAGGCCATGCCTGCCAGACCTCTCCCCAGCCTCATCACCCCTCTCTGCCCCCACTCCAGCACCTCAGTGTCCCTCCTGTGCTGTGGTGACCCAAACTGGGCACAGCACTCGAGGTGTGGGCTCATGAGTGCTGAGTAGAGGGGCAGGAGCACCTCCCTGCTGCTGCTGGTGACACCACTGCTGATCCAGGCCAGGGTGCTGCTGGCCTGGCTGAGGCTGGGGAGAAGCTGCCAAAGGAGACAGTGGAGCCAAAGGAGACTAAATCTGCTGTGGGTGCAGTAAAGAGAGGGAGTGGAGGTGAGGACACAAGCCATGCCTTGTTGGCTTGCCTGAGGACTGAGCCATGGCTGCTGTTTGCATCCTCTTTGCTTTAGCCAGGAGCTCTCCCAGGGTGTAAGGATCCCAAAATGGGCAATTTGAGCACTGTGTGATGTTATTTAACAGGGCCTAAAGCAGGCAGATAAAGGGAACTGAATTCTTCTGGATCAGAAGTTCTGCTGTGTTTCTGCACTTAGCATCTTATCTACTCTTTTGGCAATTACAGATCATTTCCACTTTAAAAATAGCCTGTTCTGCACTGTTATGCAGAGTAGCTGGGGTAAGCTCTGTGCCTTCATCTGCATTCCTGCTGCAGGCTTCTGGCCTGCAGCTCCTGACAAGGAGAACAAGCCACACCACCAGCACCAGCAAAAGCAGCCTCTGACCATGCATGGACTGGGTCACTCTGGTTTAAAGCAGCAGCAGCTCTTCTGCAGTGCAGCAGCTGGGGGGACCTAAGTGTAGCTGCTGATCACAGAGAGCCTGAAACAGAATTGTCAGGGTTGGAAGGGACCCCCCAAGCATCACCCAGTCCTAAACCCCTGCCATGGCAGGGACACCTCACACTAGAGCAGGTTGCTCACAGCCACATTCAGCCTGGCCTTCAAAACTTCCCACCTCCCTGGGCAACCTGTGCCAGGCTCTCACCACCCTGATGCTGAAGAACTTCTTCCTAACCTCCAATCTCAGTCTGCCCTCCTCTAGCTTAATTCCATTTCCCCCAGTCCTATCACTGCCCCACACCCTCAAAAGTCCCTCCCCAGCTTTCTCATAGCCCCCCTCAGACACTGGAAGGCCACAAGAAGGTCTCCTTCTCCTCTCCAGACTCATCAGACCCAGCTCTCTCCGCCTGTCCCCATAGCAGTGCAGCTCCAGCCCTCTGCTCATCCTTGGGCCCTTCTCCAGACACCTTCCAGCACCTCTAGATCTTTCATGGAGCTCCAGAACTGGGCACAGTGCTCCAGGTGTGGTCTCAGCAGAGCAGTGCAGAGAGGCAAAATCCCCTCCCTCGCCCTGCTGCCCACACTGCTCTGGACGCAGCTCAGGGTCAGGGTTGGGCTCTGCTGCCAGGCAGCCAGCAACAGAAGAAGGGGACACAGCCTCAAGCTGTGCCAGGGCAGGTCTAGGCTGGATGTTGTTAGGAAGTTGTTGTCAGAGAGAGTGATTGGCATTGGAATGGGCTGCCCAGGGAGGTGGTGGAGTCTGTGTGGCTGGAGGTGCTGAAGCCAAGCCTGGCTGGGGCACTTAGTGCCATGGTCTGGTTGGTTGGCCAGGGTTGGGGGCTAAGATCTTCGATCACATTGGGTGATTCTGTGCTCCACACCCTCCCTGGAGGTGTTCAAGGCCAGGTTGCATGAAACCTTAAGCAACCTGCTCTGCCTGAAGCTGCCCCTGCACACTGCAAGGGGTTTGGGCACGGTGACCTTCAAGGGTCCTTTCCAACCTGATGCCCTCTGTGCCTGCACAAGGGCTTTGGCACAGATCATTTGTCACTGCTTGTGTGGCACTTTGAAACCAAAAGCATCTCATTTCTGCTGCCTCCCTTCCATCCCCTGCTCAGCCTTCCCCACCTCAGTGCTCAGTAACAGCGTCACTGGGTGCTGTGGCAGAAAGGCTTTCTTGGGCTTTAGCCTGTGATAAGAGCTTAAGTGATGCATCAGCTGCATCTGAGCATAATTTTTTCTTTGAAGCTGAAGCTTAAATCCCTGATGATAGAATCTGAGAGAGAACTTTAGTCCTGGAGGCTGAGAAAGGCACAAAGGTGAAGGGGGGAGGGGGAAAAAAAGCCCAGCTCATGGCAGAAAATCAGAGAGAAAATAGAGGATCTGTCAGCAAGGGTGGGGGTGAGGAGCTGAGGAGCAATCAAGCATTGAGAGCAGTCAGAGACCAGGTGGAAAAGCCAAGAGAGACCTTGGAAGCCAGGGAGCATTAGAGATGCTTGGAATCATGGAATGGAATCACAGAATCAGTCAGGGCTGGAAGGGACCACAAGGAGCAGCCAGTCCCAACCCCCTGCCATGCCCAGGGACACCCTACCCTAGAGCAGGCTGCACACAGCCTCAGCCAGCCTGGCCTCAAACACCTCCAGCCATGGGGCCTCAACCACCTCCCTGGGCAACCCATTCCAGCCTCTCACCACTCTCCTGCTCAACAACTTCCTCCTCACCTCCAGCCTCACTCTCCCCACCTCCACCTTTGCTCCATTCCCCCCACTCCTGCCACTCCCTGACAGCCTCAAAAGTCCCTCCCCAGCTTTTTTGCAGCCCCCTTCAGATGCTGGCAGGCCACAAGAAGGTCCCCTGGGAGCCTCCTCTGCTCCAGCCTGCACAGCCCCAACTCTTTCAGTCTGTGCTCACAGCAGAGCTGCTGCAGCCTCTGAGCATCCTCCTGGCCCTGCTCTGGACACTCTCCAGCATCTCCACAGCCCTCTTGTCCCAGGGGCTCCAGAACTGGATGCAGGACTCCAGGTGGGGTCTCAGCAGAGCACAGCAGAGGGGGAGAATCCCCTCCCTGGTCCTGCTGGCCACACTGCTGCTGCTGCAGCCCAGGCTCTGCTTGGCTCTCTGGGCTGCAAGTGCACACTGCTGGCTCCTGCTGAGCTTCTCCTCCAGCAGCACCCCCAAGTCCCTCTCCTCAGGGCTGCTCTCCAGCCAGTCCCTGCCCAGCCTGGAGTTGTGCTTGGCATTGCCTTAACTCAGCTGCAGGACCTTGCCCTTGTCTCGTTGAGCCTCCTGAGGTTGGCTTGTGCCCACCCCTGCAGCACTTCAGTGTGCCCAGCCCCAGGACACTGCATCCTGGGATTCTCAGGGGAGGTTTTCTCAAGCTTTACAGCTTTTGTTGCTGTTAGGTGTCCCTGGAACCTTCTCCAGGCTGAAAACTTCAGCTGCTGACAGCAGCCTGGCAGCTGAAGGGGACTGCAGAGGGGACTGTTTGCAAGGGGATCCAGGGACAAGGCCAGGAATAATGGTTTGCAATGAGAGCAGAGCAGACTGAGATTGGATGTGAGGAACAAGTTGATTGGACAGGGCTGGGGGATAGGTTGGACTGGAGGAGCTTGGAGGCCTCTTCCAACATGTTTGACTCTATGATTCTGTGATGCTCAAGCCCAACCAGCAGCCCAAGAGCTCCATGGCCACTAAATCCTGTCCCAGTGCTTTGGAATCCATTGTCTGCTGGCAGCTGAGGATTAGCCTGCCCCCACTTCTCTCCTGAAGCAGTTCCTGCTTGTGTAATGAAATTGTTCTCCTCTTTTCTATTAGAGAAAATAGAATTGCCCTCCCTGCCCTCTGTCTTGCACACAGCTCTGTCTTCCACTAACAGTTCCATTACCTTAGTTGAAGCTGCCCAGGTGACCTGACTTAGCTGCTATGAAGGGGCCTGGGAAATTGAAGTCTTTGCTGTTAGGCAGTTCCTGGATGGGTTTCTGTCTAGATTTTGGTAGCAGATGACCATAGATTGGTAGGGGTTGGAAGGGACCTCTGCAGATCAAGTCCAACCCTGCTGCCAAAGCAGGTTTGCCTAGGGCAGGTCACCCAAGGACACACTTAGATAGGTCTTGAAAGCCTCCTCTGTGGGCAGCCTGCTCCATGGCTCCAGCACCCTTACAGCAAAGGAGTTTTGCCTCATGCTGATGTGGAACTTTGTCCCAGTCCTACCACAGCACAGCCCTGAACAGAGCCTGGTCCCTTCTTGCCCCACACCCTGCATCAGTAAGAGCTCTTCTCAGCCTGCTCCTCCCCAGGCTAACCAGCCCCAGGGCTCTCAGCCTGCCCACATCACACTCCCTGCAGCACACCCATAGCCTCCACTGCACTCTCACCAGGGTCTCCCTGCCCCTCTTGGACTGGGGAGCACAGAACTGGGCACAATACTCTCCAGGGCAGAGCAGAGGGGCAGGGGAACCTCTCTCAACCTACTCACCACAGCCCTTCTGCTGCACCCCAGAATGGCACTGCCCCTCCTGGCCCCCAGAGCACATTGCTGGCTCATGGGCACCCTCCCTGCCACCAGTACCCCCAGATCCTCTGCCCCTTTGCTGCCTCCCAACAGCTCAGTCCCCAGCTGTGCTGTTCCCTGAGGTTGTTCTTGCCCAGCTGCCAAACTCTCCCCTTGCCCTTGTTGAGTTCCATTGCATTTCTGCCTGCCCAGCCCTCAGCCTGTCCCAGCCTGGCTGAATGGCAGCACAGCCTCCTGCTGTGGCAGCCACTGCAGCCAGCCTGGTGCCAGCAGCAAACCTGCTGCCAGTGCCCTCTGTGCCCTCAGCCAGGTCATTGATGAACATATTGAACAGAGCTGGTCCCAGCACCGACCCCTGTGGGCCCCCACTGGTTACAGGCCTCCAACTGGACCCCATCCCACAGCCCACAGCTCTCTGGCTTCTTTCCTTCAGCCACTTCCCCAGGTCCTTCACTTCTTTCCAGACCCCCACTCACTGCTGGATCTTGCAGCCACCTACCAAGTTGTTTGCAGTGCTGCCTCTCCAGCACAGATAATTTGCTGTTGATAGTGGTAATGATTCCTTGCATTGTTAAATTTGAGCTTTCTTGCTGATAGCTGCAGCCCTTCTAAGACATGGAAATGATTGGAGAGCTGAGCTTTAGCTAAGAAATCAAACAGGAAATCAGTTCTTGTCCTCATGGATACGGAGAATATAACAACACCATCAAGATAAGTATCAGAGGACACTCAGAAGGGTTTGGAAGTTGTTGTTATCTGTGTCTGGTGCTTTTAAAGCAATATTGTTATGCTCCAAATGTGCCCTATGCTCGGTCTTGAAATTGGAAGGCTCAGGAGAGACCTCTACAGGCTTCAGCAGTGGGACTATGAGAACCTCAGGGAGATCAACGAGGCCAAGAGCAAGGTCCTGAGCCTTGGTCAAAGCAAGTCCCTGCTCTCAGAACAGGCTGGAGGTGAATGGTTTGAGAGCAGCCCTGTGGAGAAGGACCTGGGAGGCAGAGGTGGGTGAAAAGCTGCAGTTCACACCTCCAGTCATGTGCTCAGCTTTGGGCCCAAGGAAGACCAAGCTGCAAGTGTTGGGGCTGCAACAAAGATGCTGAGGTACTGGAGCATGTCCAGAGAAGGGCAATGAAGGTGAGGAAGGCTCTGGAGAGCAGGGCAGGGGAGGAGAAGCTGAGGGATCTGGGGGTGTGCAGTGTGGAGCAGAGGAGGCTGAGGGCAGAGCTCATTGCTCTCTGCAGCTCCTGAGAGGAGGCTGGACTGAGGTGGGGGTTGGGTTCTGCTCCCTACTAACAAGTGACAGAACAAGAGGAAATGGCCTCAATGCATCAGGGCAGGGTTAGCTTAGACACTGGAAGAAACTCCTGGACCAGAGGGGTTCTCAAAGACTGGCACAGGCTCCTCAGGGAGGTGATTGCATCCCCATCACTGATGTTTGGAAGAGACAGGGAAGTGGTGTTGAGGGACATGGCATAGCCTCAGCTCTGGTAAGATTAGATGATGGCTGGATCAAAGGTCTGCTCCAACCTAAACAGTTCTATGTTTCTATGAGTGGGCCTCTGAGTGCAGGAGACATGTTGAGGTGCAGCAAGGCTGGGGAGGGGCCTGGAGCAGAGCCTTGTGAGGAGGGGCTGAGGGAGCTGGGGGGTGCAGCCTGCAGCAGAGGAGGCTCAGGGCAGAGCTCATTGCTGCCTGCAGCTGCCTGCAGGGAGGCTGTAGCCAGGTGGGGTTGGTCAACCAGCAACAGAAGAAGGGGACACAGCCTGAAGCTGTGCCAGGGCAGGTCTAGGCTGGATGTTGTTAGGAAGTTGTTGTCAGAGAGAGTGATTGGCATTGGAATGGGCTGCCCAGGGAGGTGGTGGACTCTGTGTGGCTGGAGGTGTTGCAGCCAAGCCTGGCTGGGGCACTTAGTGCCATGGTCTGGTTGGTTGGGCAGGGCTGGGTGCTGGATTGGGCTGGCTGAGCTTGGAGCTCTCTTCCAACTTGCCTGATTCCATTCCATTCTCTTTTCTCTTCTCTTCTCTTCTCTTCTCTTCTCTTCTCTTCTCTTCTCTTCTCTTCTCTTCTCTTCTCTTCTCTTCTCTTCTCTTCTCTTCTCTTCTCTTCTCTTCTCTTCTCTTCTCTTCTCTTCTCTTCTCTTCTCTTCTCTTCTCTTCTCTTCTCTTCTCTTCTCTTCTCTTCTCTCTCTTCTCTTTTCTCTCCTCTCCTCTCCTCTCCTCTCCTCTCCTCTCCTCTCCTCTCCTCTCCTCTCCTCTCCTCTCCTCTCCTCTCCTCTCCTCTCCTCTCCTCTCCTCTCCTCTCCTCTCCTCTCCTCTCCTCTCCTCTCCTCTCCTCTCCTCTCCTCTCCTCTCCTCTCCTCTCCTCTCCTCTCCTCTCCTCTCCTCTCCTCTCCTCTCCTCTCCTCTCCTCTCCTCTCCTCTCCTCTCCTCTCCTCTTTTCTTCTCTTCCATTCTATTCCATTCCACTCTATTCTATTTCTGTATTCTAATTCTGGGGGAGAAGGGAAAAAAAAACCCAAGCAGCTGTGAGTTTTTCTCCTCTCTCCCTCTGCAGGTCTGCCATGCCAGAGACACAGCCTATTTAGGAATAAATCAGTGGGAAAACAGCCTGTAGCCTCTGTCTAGAAAACAAAACCCCTTTCAGCTTGCTGTGTGCAGTGTTTTACAGAACCAGCCTCTACCTGGCCAATGGCCTAAAACACTTAAATTATTCTTCCAACAACCCTGATGTGAGGCTGTTTGGTTTTTGGCTTCTTTTTTATCCCCCTTGGACTTCAAACACTGTCAGTGATCTGCATGATCCTGAAGGAATCTCTCTGCTTCATGCCAGTGTGGAGGAGTCATTTCATGCTTCTCAGATTCAGCTCAGCCCTCATGAGTTGGCTCCCAAGCTGTGAAGGGTTGGCTCTAGCCAGAAGCTAAACCCCCCCCCACGCAGCTGCCCACGCACCTCTCCCCAGCAGGGTGGGGAAAGGAAGCCAGAGAGCAAAAAAAGTGTGGGTTGGGATAAAGGCAGCATCAGGAGCAGCGTGGCCAGCGGGACAGGGGAGGTTCTGCTGCCCCTGTGCTCAGCACTGCTCAGGCCACCCCTGCAGTGCTGTGCCCAGTGCTGGGCTCCTCCATTGCAGAGAGATGCTGAGGTGCTGGAAGGTGTTTGGAGCAGGGCAGCAGGGCTGGGGAGGGGCCTGGAGCAGAGCCCTGTGAGGAGAGGCTGAGGGAGCTGGGGGGGTGCAGCCTGCAGCAGAGGAGGCTCAGGGCAGAGCTCATTGCTGCCTGCAGCTGCCTGCAGGGAGGCTGTAGCCAGGTGGGGTTGGGCTCTGTTGCCAGGCAGCCAGCACCAGAACAAGGGGACAGAGGCTCAAGCTGTGCCAGGGCAGGTCTAGGCTGGATGTTGTTAGGAAGTTCTTGTCAGAGAGAGTGATTGGCACTGGAATGGGCTGCCCAGGGAGGTGGTGGAGTCTGTGTGGCTGGAGGTGTTGCAGCCAAGCCTGGCTGGGGCACTTAGTGCCATGGTCTGGTTGGTTGGGCAGGGCTGGGTGCTAGGTTGGGCTGGCTGAGCTTGGAGCTCTCTGCCAACCTGCTTGGTTCTACGATTCTATGATTCAGTTTAAATAGGGAAGGCAACAAAGTGCACCTGCAAGGCCAACAAGCCAAGGAGTTTGGTCCCTGCTGGCCACCAGGTGCTTGGGCCTTCCCAGGAGAGCAGGACTTCACCTCAGAATCACAGCCCATGGCATCTCCCCAGCAGGCTAACTGCACCACACACACTCAGCCACGTCCCAGAGTGCCTGTGCCACCTCTACAGGTTGTTTTGGACTCACCCAAGGGTGATGCCTTCAGCACCTCCCTGGGCAGCCTGTTCCAACCCTTGACCCCTCTTGCAGGTAAGAATCTTTCCCTAATATCCAAAGTCAGATGTTGGGGTGTCCAAAGTGAGACTGGACTGGCAGGTCCTCAGCAGAGCAAGGGCTGTCAGGCAGTGCCACAGGCTGCCCAGGGCTGTGGTGGAGTCAGCATCCCTGGAGGTATCTGTGAGCTGCTTTGGAGGACATTGTCATAAGTAACAGGCATAAAGCTGTGCTCATTGCTTTGGAGCACATGGTTCAGGGGCAGTAGCTCAGCTCCAGTGGTGGCACTGTGAGCTGTAGCTGAGTGGTTGCATTCGCTGATCGCAAAAGCCTCTTCCAAGCTCTGCAGTTCTTTGATTCGATGATTCTGAGATGATTTTTCTCTTCATCCTTTGGTTCTGCTCCGGCAGTGAGCAGGAGAGATGTGAGAGGCAGCAACGTGCTCAGCAG
Organism: Pogoniulus pusillus; assembly: GCF_015220805.1. Classification (NCBI taxonomy): domain Eukaryota; kingdom Metazoa; phylum Chordata; class Aves; order Piciformes; family Lybiidae; genus Pogoniulus; species Pogoniulus pusillus. Next base: position 977,413 of record NC_087288.1, on the reverse strand, counting down.
AGCCTCTCACAAGTCCTCCTGCGGGGCGGGTAAATGACAGCAGCGCTTACGCGTTTTGGCCAGATCGATCTGGGCGAAGCTCCACTTCGTATCACACCTCTTAAACAGCAGAGAGCAGCGAGCTGCATGCCCCCGGGGCTGCGGAGTCCGCACACTGATGCGCAGCGCCAGGGCAGGCAGAGCTCTGACTGCAGCAGGGTCTCCAGGAGGCAGAGGCAGCAGCAGCCCCAGCCCCAGCAGCAGCCCCAGCAGCAGCAGCAGCCCCAGCAGCAGCAGCAGCAGCAGCAGCAGCCCCAGCCCCAGCAGCAGCCCCAGCAGCAGCCCCAGCAGCAGCAGCAGCCCCAGCCCCAGCCCCAGCAGCAGCCCCAGCAGCAGCAGCAGCCGCACCAAGTCCCTCCTAGCTCAAGCATCGCCAAGCTCCTTGCGAACGCGCGGAGCTCCCGGGCCCTGGAGCCAGGCTTACGCGGCTCCAGTTAAGCCCCTGCTGCGCCGAGCGTGTCAAAACCCATCGACTGCTGATTGCAGCCGGCTTGACGAGCTGAGCCCTGTGTTTATTTACTGGCGTTTGATGTGCTTTTGGCCACTTCTGCGTTTTTAATGGGACTCCTCTGGCTTAAGGCAGCCGAAAACAGCGAGGGCAAGGCTGCTGCTGCTGCGCTCACTTCAGAGGGCTGGGGCAGCACCCCGCGGGACAGGCTGGGAGGCTGGGGCTGTGCAGCCCGGGGAGGAGTGCCATGGTCTGGCTGGTTGGGCAGGGCTGGGGGCTAGGTTGGGCTGGATGAGCTTGGAGCTCTCTGCCAACCTGCTTGAGTCTATGATTCTATGATTCTATGGTCTGGCTGACTGGACAGGGCTGGATGCTAGGTTGGGCTGGATGAGCTTGGAAGTCTCTTCCAACCTGCTTGATCCTATGATTCTCTGATCCTCCTCTAAAGCAGGCTGCCCACAGCCCTGCTAGGTTCTATGGCTGAGCTTCCCCTCTGACCAATTGTGTGATCCTGACAGAATCCAGGCAGGATTCTTATAAAGAACCCCCGACATCTAGGCTGATTTTTTCCCCCCTCCCAAAGCCTTCAACTCCATCAGCTTTAAAGCCATGGTTAAGCAGCAAGTGAAGAGCACAGAGCATTGTTCTCCCAAGCCCTGGCTCAATCTTCTCCCTCTGATTAGCAGGCAATTTGTACAATTACCTCTAAATGGATGCGATGCTGATTTCACCTCTTATTTTATTACAGCACTAAAGCAGGTACAGACCTCTCTGCAATGCTTGTTTACAATATCACTCACAAACAGGCTGGTTGGGGTTTTTTTTTTACACACTCTGTTTCAATTTCCCAGCTTGATTAGCTACCAATCTGCACTAAAACACTCCAGTTAAAAGGAAAAGGTAATTGCTCAGGGTGGGGTTTTTTTGGTGTGTTGTGGGGTTTTTTTTCCCAGATCATTTACATGCAGCAGGATTTATTGGTGCTAATGAAGCTCCAGAGTGGGACAGCTTCTCTGTCACAGCCCCTTTCCCCCCCTGCCTTTCTGCTTAATAATAAAATGCATTAGAAAGCTGTCAGGGGTAGAAAGTGGTTTTAGACCTGCAGAGCAACAGATCAACCTGAAAATACCCTTAACTAGGTGAAAACATCTACTGGAAGCAGTGGAACTCCAGGGGTTCTAAGAGAAGAAAATATGTCAGAGTGTCTTAGCATCAGAGAATGCACTGAGTTGGAAGGGACCTCTAAAGCTCATCCAGCCCAGCCCCTCCCTGCAGTAAGCAGGGACACCCCCAGTCAGGCTTATTGAATCTCAGTTAAACAGCCCAATAAAGAACAAAGAAACTTGGGCACAACTCCACTTTCAGTTGTGTTCTCCCTTAGCTGTGCTGAGTGTGACATTTCTTCTGTGACACAAAGCTTGGAGTTAATGAATGCATTGGGTTGGAAGAAGCTCTAAAGGTCACCTACTCCAACCCCACTGCAGTGATCAGGCTGCTCAGAGCTCCATCAAGCCTGACTTTGAATGTGTCCAGGGATGAGGCTTCCATCACCTCCCTGGGCAGCCTGCTCCAGTGTTCCACCAACCTCATAGTGAAAAAGCTTCTTTCTAATGTGCAGTCACAGATTGCAGTGGGTTGGAAGGGACCATCTAAGGTCACCTTGTACCACCCCCCCTGCACTCAGCAGGGACATCTCCAACCAGAGCAGGCTGCTCAGGGCCACAGCAAACCTGCTCTTCAATGTCTCCAGGGATGGGCTCTCAACCACAGCCTCGGGCAGCCTAGTCCAGAATTTCACCACTCTCACTGTGCAGATCTTGCTCTTGATCACAGGATTACAGGTCCACAGGAGCACAGGAGCACAGGATATCAGGGTGTGGAAAGTGCCCAAAGAGATCGTTGCCTCCCAGCCCCCTGCCAGAGCAGGAGCACACAACCCAGCTCAGGGCACACAGGAACACATCCAGACAGGCCTGGAAAGGCTCCAGAGAAGGAGACTCCACAACCTCTCAGGGCAGCCTGTGCCAGGGCTCTGGGACCCTTCCAGGCAAGAAGTTGCCTCTTGTGCTGAGCTGGAACCTGCTGTGCTGCAGCTTCCATCTACTGCTGCTTGTCCTATCCCAGGGAGCAGTGAGCAGAGCCTGTCTCCCCCTCCTGACCCCCAGCCCTCACAGATTAAATCCCCTCTCAGTCTTCTCCAGACTAAGCAGCCCCAGGGCCCTCAGCCTCTCCTCACCAGGCAGTGCTCAGTCCCCTCATCATCCTTCTAGCCCTGTGCTGGACCCTCTCCAGCAGATCCCTGTCCCTCTTCAGCTGAGGAGCCCAAAACTGAACACAGTATTCAAGATAAGGTCTCCCCAGGGCAGAGTAGATGGGGAGGAGAACCTCCCTTGATCTGCTGAACACACTCTTCTGAATGCCCCCCAGGATGCCATTGGCCCTCTTGGCCCCCAGGGCACACTGCTGTGCCATGGATGCTCTCCCCCAGCACCCCCAGCTCCCTCTCCTTGGGGCTGCTCTCCAGCAGTCACCTCCCAGCCTGTGCTGCTGCAGTTTATTATTGCTCCTCAGGTGCAGGACTCTGCACTTGTCCTTGTTGCACCTCATTTGGTTCCTCTGTGCTCAGCTCTGTCTGTCCAGGTCTCACTGGATGTCCAACCTAACTCTGCCCTGCTCCAGCTCCAAACTGTTGTCCTAATCCTATCACTAGGAGCCCTTCTGAACAGCCCCTCCCAGGCCTCCCTGTAGGTCTCCCTTAGATATTGAGACCTGCCTCTAAAGGTCTCCCCAGAGCCTTCTCTTCTGCAGGCTGAACAACTCCAACTCTCCCAGCCTGTCCCCACAGGGGATGTTCTCCAGCCCTCTGATCATCCTCATGACCACCTCTGGACCTGTTCCATCAGGTCCAGGCCTCTCTGATGTTGGGACAGCCCAGAGCTGGACTCATTGTTTAAACCATGCAGTCCTAGGGAAGAGATCCTTTCCAGATTCCAGCACAGGAATTTCTTTTCCTAGCAGAACAAATCTGCTTTTGATGCAAATCAGACTTACTAATTCAAGAGCTTCTGGCTCATGGCTCAGCTTTGCAGTGGCAGTTTTGGGGCTTATGTTGGGGTTTGGATTTCTCTTCCTTCTTTTTCTTTTTTTCCCCCTTCATTTATTTGATGTTTAATATACACAGAGGGAAGTAAAGAAATGCTAAAGGAGCAGCTCATCCATGTAAGTGTGGAAGAATCTGGTAGCTGCAGTTTGAAATGTCCCCTGGCACCTGGGGCTCTTCACTTCAGCACAGGCTGATTCTGGCTGCCTGATGGTTCCCTCTTTTCTCTGCCTTGTCTGCCACGCAATGCCCTGCAGGCTGCTGAGAGGAGCCCTCCTTGCTCTCTACAACTATTGCAAGGAGGTAGGAGTGGGGTGGGTGCTGGCTTCTTTGCCCTAGTATCAAGAGGTGGAAGAAGAAGAAAGGGCCTCACATTGCACCAGGGGAGCTTTAGATTGGCAGTTAGGAAAAGCTTCTTGGCTGTAAGAGCAGTCAGGGATTGGCACAGGCTGCCCTGGGAGGTGATGGAGTCCCCATCCCTGAGGTGTTCAAAAAACCTGCTGACATGGCACTTTGGGGCATGGTTTAATGAGCATGGACTACTTTTTGAGGCCAAGCCCCATTTTGACCTGCTCTCTGTACTGTGGCCATAAAGAGCTTGTTCCTTTCTTTCTGACAGCAGCCTTCTGTGGCTATTCCAATCCACTCCAGTCCTCAGGCTAAACAACTCCCATCTACTCAAGGGTTTCTCGTGGCTCCTGTTTCCTAGACCTCTGATCATTCTACTTGCTCTCTCCTATGATCTTTGGACCCAATGCTTCAGCCTTGAGGCTTACCAGTAATAAAGAGAGGGGGAAAGAAATGACTGTGAGTCTCTTCCAGGCAGTACTGCTCTTTACCAATCTCCTGACAGCTGCTGGGGGTGTTCTCCCTGGGCTTTGCTTTGATTGGGCTTTCTTTGGCAGCCTTTGGAATATTCTATTCTATCCTTTCCTATTCTTTTCTATCCTATCCTATCCTATCCTATCCTATCCTATCCTATCCTATCCTCTCCTATTCCGTCCTGTTCTGTTCCATTCTATTCTATTCTTTGTTGGCCTTTTGATTCATGTTCTGATCTTGATTGGGGATTCTTTGGTAGCCTTTTGAATATTTCTATCCTATCCTATTCTATTCTATTCTTTGGTAGCCTTTTGACTCATATTCTGATCTTGATTGGGGTTTCTTTGGTAGCCTTTTAAATATTTCATTCTATTCTTTGGTGGCCTTTTGCCTCTTGTTCTGGTCTTGATTGGCATTTCTTTGGTAGCCTTTTCAATATTCTATTCCATTCCATTCCATTCTATCCTATCCTATCCTATCCTATCCTATCCTATCCTATCCTATCCTATCCTATCCTATCCTGTTCTATTCTATTCTTTTGTAGCCTTTTGCCTCGTGTTCTGATCTTGATTGGGGTTTCTTTGGTGGCCTTTTGACTCATGTTCTCATCCTGATTGGCATTTCTTTGGTAGCTTTTTCAATATTCCATTCCATTCTATCCTATCCTATTCTGTTCTATTCTTTTGTAGCCTTTTGCCTCGTGTTCTGATTTTGATTGGAGCTTCTTTGGTAGCCTTTTGAATATTCTGCTCTATTCTACTCCTTGGTGGCCTTTTGGCTTGTGTTCTGATCTTACTTGGGGTTTCTTTGGTAGCACTTTGACTCATGTTCTGCTCGTGATCTACTCCAGCCCCTCCAGCCTTGCATGGAGAGCTGGTGCCTTTGTAAGAGGTCTGTGCAATGATTCATTGCTCAGTGCTGGCTCGTGTTGAGCTCCATCCAATTGTTTCTTCAAATGCTGGAAACTATTTTGACTTCTCTTTCAATCAGCATCATATCTGCTGCCCTCCTTGGCTTCATTTTCCTTGGAATGGTTGATGAGAACATCCTGTGCTTAGTCAGCCAGGTCACCGATGAAAACATTGGGTGATGCCTCACTTGAGAGAAGAGGAGTTTGGTTTGACAGGGAAACAGACAACAGTGTTAAAGCAGAGGAATCTCATTAGTAATGAGGGAGAGAGGCTTGCAGAGAAGCTGTGAATGCCCTCAAAGTGTTTTAAGACCAGGCTGGATGAGGCTTTGAGCAAGCTGGTCTAGTGGGAGAGGTCTCTGCCTGTGGCACAAGGGCTGGAGCTAGATGATTGTTAAGGACCCTTCCTGCTCAAGCTTTTCTAGGTAAATAAATGTGCATGAATATTCATGTAAGTTCTCTTTGTACCACCTCTCCCCAAAGACAGACCAAGAGATTTGGGGCTGCTCATCCTGGAGAAGAGAAGGCTCTGGGGGAAACTGTGTTGAGGCCTTCCAGTAGCTGAAGTGAGCTAGGAGAAAGCTGGGGAGGTACTTGTTGCCAGAGCCTGGAGAGACAGGATGAGAGGCAGTGGGCTGAAGCTGGAAAAGGGGAGGTTTAGACTGGAGAGGAGGAAGCAATTCTTGAGGATAGGGAGACACTGGAACAGGTTGCCCAGGGAGGCTGTGGATATCCACACCCTGGGTTGGAAGAGACTTTAAGCAAGCTGGGCTGGTGGGAGGTGTCCCTGCCCATGGCAGGGGAGCTGGAATTGGATGGTCTTTAAGGTCCCTATCCCTGAGGCATGAGAAATTTCATTTAAACATGAGGAGGAAGTTTTTCCCTGTGAAGGTGACAGAACCCTGGCACAGGCTGCCCAGGGGGCTGTGGAGTCTCCCACTCTGGAGATATTCAAACCCTGCCTGGATATGTTCCTGTGTGATCTGCTCTGGGTGCTCCTGCTCTGGTTGGGGGGGAGGGGGGGGGGGGTGGAGCAGATGAGCTTTGAGGTCTCTCCCTGCCCCTCACATTCTGTGATTCCTCCAACACAAACCATTCTACAATTCTATTGTCTATGGTTCTCTGTCCCTGCTTACTGCAGGGGTTTGGACCAGATGACCTCTAAATGTCCCTTCCAACCCAAACCATCCTATGATCTGCAGCATTGTAACAGCCAAAAAAGTTGTTAAGAAGGAATAGATAGTGATTAATGATGGAAAAATAGATCACAGCCTTGGGGTAAGTCAGAGAGAACAAAGGAGGAGAGGAAGGATGAGAAGCCAGCTGTCATTAGCCAGTCATCAGCTCCAGGTCTTTAATGATGTGGTGGGCACCAGCAGAAAGGCAGATCAGAGCTCCAAACCTGAGCAGCTTCGCTTTGTAGCAGCCCATCTGTGCAGCAGCAGCCACCAGAAGTCTCTGCTTTAGATCACAGCTGAGCCCCTGCAATATTCAGCCCCTCAATGTTCAGCAGCACTGCAAGCTGGGGCAGCCAAGGCCTTCACTGCACCAAATGCTGCACAATAATCACATCAAAACTTTCAGGAACTTGAGAACAAGCAAAGGTCTTAGACACAGGAGAAGGAGAAAGTAAGAGGTGCTTTAGGACCTCTCTGTGCTCTGTCAATAAAGGGAAAACAAGGATTAGGAAATGAGTGCAAGAAAGGCATTGAGGGGCTGCAGCTGGTCCAGAGAAGGGCAACCAAGCTGGGGAGGGGTCTGGAGAACAGGGCTGGGGAGGAGCAGCTGGGGGTGTATGATCTGGAGAAGGGGAAGCTGAGGGGAGACCTTGTTGCTCTCTGCAGCTCCCTGGAAGGAGGCGGGAGTGAGGTTGGGCTCTTCACAGAATCACTGAGTTGATGGGGTTGGAACAGACCTTCAAGATCATCGAGTCCAAAACATCTCCCTGGTAGCAGGTGAGAGAAGGAGAGGAAATGGTCTGGAATTGCACCAGGGGAAGGTTAGGTTGGAGATGAGGAAAGTTTTCTTTGCTGCAAGAGTGTTCAGGAACTGGCACAGGCTGCCCAGGGTGGTGGTGGAGTCTCCATCTCTGGAGGTGTTCAAGGAACATGTGGCCATGGCACTTGGGGACAGGGTTTAGTGGCCATGGTGGGGTTGGGTTGGTGGTTGGACTGGATGATCTTCGAGGTCTTTTCCCACCAAAAGAGTCCTACTATTGTGTGACTGAATTGTTAATTTACTGCTGGCAGATGGAGGGAAGAATGTTTTTATTAACCAACCCAAGGGGAGTTTGCACAACCCCAGGGTAGTTTGCACAACCCAAGGGAAGATTGCACAACCCAGGGGTAGTTTGCATAACCCAAGGGGAGGTTGCACAACCCAAGGGGAGGTTGCACAACCCAAGGGTAGTTTGCATAACCCAAGGGGAGGTTGCACAACCCAAGGGGAGGTTGCACAACTGAAGGGTAGTTTGCACAACCCAAGGGGAGGTTGCACAACCCCAGGGTAAGTTGCACAAGCCAAGGGGAGGTTGCACAACCCCAGGGTAAGTTGCACAAGCCAAGGGGAGATTGATTTGCACAAACGCCCTCACGACTCTTTTTTCCCCTTCTCACTGAGTGTCAAATGAGCAGAATTGAGTCAGGGCATTCCTGTGAATGCCTTTAAAAGAAGAGAGAAATAAGAAATTAGGTTGCAAGCTCCAAGATTGGGCTGTGTTATTCACTGCTGCAACACCCAGTGCAATAAATCTGAGATATTTTAAGCAGCTGATTGTAATTTACAGCTCTCCCCTAGGAGTTGTTTTTTTAGGACAGCTCTTTTCTGCCTTTAGTAGAGAAATTCTCTTTGCACCCTAGCTGGAAATAAAACTCAGGCAAAATTAAACCAGGGTCTTTGGGAGGGAATATGGGAACAGCTTGAGAAAGAGCGAGGTACAAGGGTAAGGACATAAATAAGAGTGTTTTAAGGTGGGAGAAAAAAAGCAAAGAAAAGGAAGAGAATTTCTGTGGATTCAGGTAGTACAAGGAGTGAAGATTACTCCCTTCAAACCATGACAGTTCAAAGTGATGAAAATCCAAATATTCATACCCGTGAATAAAACTGTAAAAGAAATGAGGCTGTAAAGGCAGGAATGTGGTTTACAAGCAGAGTGATTGAGTGCAGAGCATCCTGGCAATGGTAACACACAGAAATGCAGAAGGAAATCATCCCTGCAGGAGGACTCACTCCTCTGCCTTTGTAATAGGCAGGGGTGAGGGGGAGGGGGGGGGGGCAGGAAACTAATTCAAGCAGAAGATTTCATCACCCATCACATTGAATGGTTGGAAGGGAGCTTAAAGCTTAAAGCTCATCCAGTTCCAACCCCCCCCCTCCAATAGGCAAGGACACCTCCCACTAGGAACAGGTTGCAATATCTTTTATGCAGTGTTTTATTGACTTACATAAAGTGTGCAATGATTTGGAGCTCTAATGAAGGGCTCCTGCCTGAGCGCAGGAGGGCCCCAAGGTATTTCCAGCTGGCAGCTCTGCAGACGAGCCCAGGAATGAGAATGACCCCAGGGTGACTGAGCACTGCCGGTGCTGCAGGGGCACACGCAGCTGCATCACCGCACCAAGCCCAGGGGGGGCTCTCAGTGGAACTGACATCAGGGAGCTGATGATTGCTGCTGGAGTAAGGCAGTGAGGTTCTGCTTTCCTACCCATCCCGTGCAGGCTGCAGCAGGAGCTGTGCCTGAAGCCAACAGCAGAATGCTGATTCCCCTGGCTGAGATATTGGTGGAAGGCTCTAGGTTGGAAGGGACTTTTAAGATCATCCAGTCCCAACCCTCCTGCCATGGGCAGGGACACCTCCCACTGGAACAGGTCACTCAAGGCCTCATCCAACCTGGCCTTGAACTCCTCCAGAGAAGGAGACTCCATGACCTCTCCTGGGCAGCCTGTGCCAGGGCTCTGGGAGCCTTACAGTCAAGAAGCTCTTCCTCATGCTGAGGTAGAACCTCCTGTGCTGCAGTTTCCATCCATTGCCCCTGTCCTGTGCCAGGGCACAAGTGAGCAGAGCCTGTCCCTGTCCCTTCCTTCCTGGCCCCCAGCCCTCTGCTATGTGCAGACATTGCTCAGATCCCCTCTCAGCCTTCTCCTCTGCAAATTAAGCAGCCCCAGGGCTCTCAGCCTCTCCTCCTCAGGCAGTGCTCCAGGCCCTGCAGCATCCTCGTTGCCCTCCCTTGGACTCTGTCCAGTAGATCCTGTTCCCCTTGCACTGGAGAGCCCAGAACTGGCTGCAGTATTCCAGGTGTGGCCTCACTAGGGCAGAGCATAGGGAGAGGAGAACCTCCCTGGGGCTGCTGGTAGCAGAGAAGCTCACTTGCAGACAGGCAAGCTGGAACAGCAATGGCTTTATGGACACCTGGAGGGGTATGGGACATGAAAGCACAAAGGAGTTGTGTTTCAGCCCCCCTGAAAAGCAGGACTTACCTCTAAACCACACTGGAGCCACCCTCAAAGAGGCTGCCCAACTTTTACAGACACAGGCTTGCACAGATCCGAGGTCCTGAACTCAGGAGAGGTTCCTGCCCTCAAGTGCCAGAGGAATGTAGCCACTCAGTGAGGGAAGGGCACTCCTGGTGCTGCCTCACGTTTGCATTGCAGGGCACTTCAGCAGCGCTCCATTGACTACAGGATGTTCTCTGAAGAGACATGAAGGGCATCCAGCTGCATGGCTTAGTGTTTGCCTGCACCCAGCTCTGCTCCACAAGCATCCAGAACATCTGGAGGAAGTGCTCCAAGGGATCAGAGACTGTGTGAAAATTAGGCTGATAGAGAGAGGAACAAAAAGAAATCAAATCCATATTTCATGCTAGGAGAAGGGATGCTGATGCTGCCAAGGGCAGGTCCACTGCAAGAGAGCCAGGAGGGAACAGGGATGTGTGGAAACTGCACTTCATGCACTCATAGATTCACAGAACCAAGCAGGTTGGAAGAGAGCTCCAAGCTCATCCAGCCCAACCTAGCACCCAGCCCTGCCCAATCAACCAGACCATGGCACTAAGTGCCCCAGCCAGGCTTGGCTGCAACACCTCCAGCCACACAGACTCCACCACCTCCCTGGGCAGCCCATTCCAGTGCCAATCACTCTCTCTGACAACAACTTCCTCCTGACATCCAGCCTAGACCTGCCCTGGCACAGCTTGAGGCTGTGTCCCCTTCTTCTGGAGCTGGCTGCCTGGCAGCAGAGCCCAACCCCACCTGGCTACAGCCTCCCTGCAGGCAGCTGCAGGCAGCAATGAGCTCCGCCCTGAGCCTCCTCTGCTGCAGGCTGCACCCCCCCAGCTCCCTCAGCCTCTCCTCACAGGGCTGTGCTCCAGGCCCCTCCCCAGCCTTGCTGCTCTTCTCCAGACAACTTCCAGCACCTCAACATCTCTCTGGAATGGAGGAGCCCAGAACTGGACACAGCACTGCAGGGGTGGCCTGAGCAGTGCTGAGCACAGGGGTGGGCAGAAGAACCTCCCTTGTCCTGCTGCCCACACTGCTCCTGAGCCAGCCCAGGATGCCATTGGCTCTGCTGCCCACCTGGGCACTGCTGCCTCAGCTTCAGCTCCTTTCTCCCAGCTCCCCCAGCTCCCTCTCTGCCTGGCTGCTCTCAGCCACTCTGGCCCCAGCCTGTAGTGCTACTTGGGGTTGCTGTGGCCAAAGTGCAGAACCCTGCCCTTGGCCTTGTTCAGTCTCATCCCCTTGGCCTCTGCCCACCCATGCAGCCTGGCCAGGTCCCTCTGCAGGGCTCTGCTCCCCTCCAACAGCTCCACAGCTGCTCCTAGCTTGGTGTCATCTGCAAACTGAGTGCTGCTGGACTCAATCCCCTGCTCCAGATCCTCAATGGAGACACTGAACAGGATATTCTCCTGTCAGCCCAAACTCTTTAACTAGCTGTTAGCAACCTTAACAACCTGCTAGTCTCCCTTAACAGCGACAAAGAGCAAGAGCAATGGAGCAGGAGCAACAAAGGCAAGGGAAAGAAGTCACCTTCTCATTCAGTGGGCATTAGGACCTGGTGGGGCCCCGGTTATTGGAAGGGATAAGTGAATGGTTTAATTTGCAGCTGGATTGTTTCAGCAGGTTGGCTTGTTGATGTTTTGGTCGGGTTTTTTTTCCTCTGCTCTCATTATTGAGTGATGTTCTTGTCCCCTAGGAGTAATTTAAACTGAAAACCTGATTTTACATTGCCCAAACCAGAGCCCAGTTGCTTTGTAATGAGCAAACAAGCAATGCAGGGCGTTAATCGTTGTTGCTTTACACCTGAGCACTGATATGCAAACTGCATAAACACCTCATAAACACCTCAGAGAACCTCTCTGCTCTGTTCTGTGTGTCACTTCCACTTTCTGCAGCGAGTGTTTAATTGGATTGGCAGCTGAGAAGCTGACTGAGATCCGTTTGTTGTGGGCTGGCATGAGCTGAACGGTGCCACTAGGGCTCAGTGCATGCTAGAGCAGCTCCCTGGTTAAGATTCACAGGGTGCATTGGGCTGGAAGAGACCCTCAAAGCTCCTCTTGTCCATCCTTCCTGCAGCAAGGACATCTCCAACTAGATCAGGCTGCCCAGGGCCACGTTGAGTCTGATCCTGAATCTCTACAGGGATGGGGCAAAGATGAACCAGAAGAAAAGGGCTGGAAAGGTTTGAGGCTCAGCTCGACAGGGTGCTGGGCCAGCTCATTTCTGCTGTATTGCTCTTGGAGCCAGGCCAGAGGAGCCACCAAGATGCTGAGAGGGCTGCAGCAGCTCTGCTCTGAGGACAGGCTGAGAGATTTTGGGCTCTGCAGCCTGGAGAAGAGAAGGCTTCCACTGAAGAAAGTGTCTGAGTTGCCAGAAGAGTGGATAGAGACAATTAAACACCTCTAAGTGATTAATAGTCCCTCTAGCTCCGTGAGCATCCCCAGGGGAGCAAAGACCATGAAGAGCAGGGCAGAATCATTAAGTCTGGGAAAGACTTCTAAGATTGAGTCCAGCCACTGATCTGAAACCACCAGAGCCACTAAACCATGTCCCAGAGTGTCTTGTACTGGACACCTCCAGGGATGGGGACTCCACAGGGCAGCCTGTGCCAACCCCTGACCACTCTTGCTGCAAAGACATTTTTCCTCATCTCCAACCTAAAGCTCCTCTGGCACCACTTCAGGACACTTCCTCTCCTCCTATCACTTGATACTGTGGAGAAGAAATCAACTCCTAGCTCACTCCAACCTCCTTTCAGGGAGCTGTGGAGTGCGGAGAGGTCTCCTCTTGGGCTCCTTTGCTCCAGATTCCAGAGCTGTAGGGAGTGAGAAGGTCTCCCCTTAGAATCCTTTGCTTCAGGTTCCATAGATATAGAGAGTGAGAAGATCTCCCCTTGGGCTCCTTTGCTCCAGATTCCAGAGCTGTGGAGAGTGAGGTCTCCCCTTAGCCTCCTTTACTGCAGATTCCAGAGCTGTAAGGAGTGAGAAGATCTCCACTCAGCCTCATTTACTGCAGATCCCAGAGCTGTAGGGAGTGAGAAGATCTCCACTCAGCCTCATTTACTCCAGATTCCAGAGCTGTAGGGAGTGAGAAGGTCTCCCCTTGGGCTCCTTTGCTCCAGATTCCAGAGCTGTAAGGAGTGAGATCTCCCCTTGGGCCCCTTTACTGCAGATCCCAGAGCTGTAGGGAGTGAGAAGGTCTCCCCTTGGGCTCCTTTGCTCCAGATTCCATCACTCCCCTGGGCAGGATTGAACTTCAGAGGAACTGAAGTTGAGAGCCTGGACTCTAGACTTAAGAAGTGCCAGGAGGTAACTTCTGTTCATTAGGAAGGCATCTTGGGAGAGGTCTCCTGGGGACAAATCCCTCTGGAGACATCTCCCATGGCACTCTGTGTGAAATCAATTCAAATGCAAACACAGAGAGGGATGTAAGTGAGGAGGCTGTGGAAGGGTCTGTGGCCAGCAATGCTCTGCAGCTTGGGTATGGAAACCAGGTGGTGGTTTCCTGGGAAGGCAGCAGTCAAAGGTGGGAGAAGAGGGAGTCTGCAGCTAGCACTGGCCTGGGCTCCTCCACCTGCTTTGTGCCTGGATGATCTGAGAATGGAATTTAAATCAACCTGCTTAGGGATCTTCTGCTGCCTTCAGGGGTTCCATAGCTGCAGTGCTGTGGGGTTCCTGCTCCCTGGTAATTAGGTACATTTAAATGCCTATTTTTGGAACCCCAAATGGCTGGTTTGGATTTTGGCCTAAGCAGCTGCACTCTGTGAAGCTATTCCAGAGTTTTAAGTGCACGAGGCTGAGAAAATGCTGGGATCCAACCAGGGAAGAGTTGAAAGTGAGGTGACATAGCTGTCATGCAGTATGTGGAGCTCAAGGCCCAAGAATAGCAGCTCATTACTCTCCCCTTCAGCAGCTAGTGACAACCTCAGGCAGCAGAGGCTCTCTGTAGCATGGATTTGGGGTGTGGAACTGAAACATGGAGTCAGAAAAGTACCTTGAAGCCAACTAATGGGTATGAGGATGACAGTGAGAGGTTTCCTGCCTGGCAGGGAACAGCAAGAGAGGCAAGAAGCACAGAATCTATCTGAGCCCTTCAAGCTCATCCGGTCCAACCTTCATCCAAGCTCTGCAGGGTCAGCACTAAGCCAAGCGCCTGAGCACCAGGGCCACAGGCTGCCTGCTTAAGCACCTCCAGAGGTGGTGCCTCCAGCACTGCCCTGGGCAGCTGGAGCTGCTTAATACAGATGGGGCAGAGCCTAGTTTGGAGGTTGGAGTAGATGATTTCTGAGGTCCCTTCCAACCTAAGCCTGTGGAAAGCTTCATCTTCCCAAACTTCTCCATGGTGATAAAAAACCCAGAGCAGAGGCTTTGTAGAGCTCCTCTTTCCCAGGGCTTTGCAGGGTTCCTCTTTCCCCTCATTTCCTTGGTGCTTTCATGATGTGTTTGGCACCACAGTGTAGCTGCTATTGTTTTGTGCAGGACGCAGACAGAACCTGGATGCATTTCATCTCTGGGTAGGGAGGAGAGCAGCTCTGAATGCCTCTCATTTGTCCTGCCAGCCCTAAAGCCTGGAATGCTCTGTGGAATATTCAGTGTTCATAGCCCAGTTTGGCTATCTCTACCCCAACTCTCATTTTATTTGCAGTGTGATCCCTTCTGAGAGGTCCTACCTCCACAAGAAGAATGTAATCTCCTGGCTGCAGACTGGAATGAATTCTTTAGCTCTCTTAATTGCCACAGACACTTTCTGAACCTTCTTTCTTCCTCTTTTTTGGATGAAGCCTGACAAAACTCAGAGGGTGAGGACTGAGAATGAATGGTTGCTCTCCCAGCTCCATTCCATCTTAGCTGTTGTGTTTATCTCAGGTATATTTAATCTCTGAGCTCATGGTGAAGACCTCTGCAAGGCCCATTATTGGATATGTGAGGACTGGAGTTTCTTCCTACTACCCTCATGTTTACAGCAGAGAAGTTACATTTGTGTGCCCTGCTTAATTTGTGCTGATGATTCTGTATCTTTACCCACACACAGATATGAGGCAAAGCTTTCTCTTCCCCCAGCAGAAGCTGAGTTCCATTCCCTCTGCTTTAATAGATTCTCATTTCTCTCTTTCTTGCTGCACACAGCCTGGTGGCACAGAGAGAATCCTGCTTTGCTCTGCAGCTCCTTCCCAATCTCCTCCCATGTGAAATCAGGACAGATTTGGGGCTGGGAGGCTTTTGTGGCTTGTCTCTGCTGCTGAGATGGAAGCAGAGCTCTCCGTTGCAGGCATCCTTGCCACAGTGTCCTCAGCTGGGTGGTATAAATCCTCCCGGATTCCTCTTCTGCTCACTTGATAAATTCCAGCTGCTGTGTGGCTCTGCATGACCACTCCAGCTGTTGGCTATCGTAATGAGACATGAAAGCTCTCCTCTCCATCCTCCCTGTGTGCAAAACACTGCCCTGCCTCTGCTGCAACAGCCTCTCTGGGCAGGGACTGGCACAGGCTGCCCGGGCAGGTGGTGCAGTCCTCATCCCTGGAGGTGTTCAGAACGTGGTGCACCTGGCACCGGGGGCCAGGGTTGAGTGGCTGTGGTGGTGGTGGGGTTGGTGGTTGGGCTGGATGCTCTTCGAGGTCTTTTCCAGCTGGAGCAATTCTGGGTACAACTTGGGGAGTTGTGCAGTAGGAAGCAGCCAAGGGCCAGGTTCTCCACTCGGGATTTTAATCAACATAGCTGAGCAGATGGAATTGGTGCAGCCAGAGCAGGGGAGAGGCTCTTGAAAGCATCTCAGAGGTCTTAGAGGTCTTTTCCAACCTTAGTGATGCTGTGATCTTGAAACTGCCTTGGCCCTAGGCTGCCAGATCTAGTTGGAGGTGTCCCAGGTGACCCCAGGGGCTTGGCCAAGATGACCTTTGGGAGTCCCTTCCTGCTTGATGCCATCTGTGGAACTGTGGCAGCTTCTGCAGAGATTACTGCAACACTTTGCTGAGGAGGGAGTGGGGTCTGAGCCAGTCCCCTTGTCCTGCTTTCCCTGCAGAAGGGTGGCTGGAGCAGTTTCTGGCTCCATGAAGGAGCAATGGTCCAGATCAGCTGGAAGTGATCCTGCCCCTCTACTCTGCACTGATGAGACCCCACCTGCAGTACTGCATCCATCTCTGGGATAAGAGGGCTAGGGAGGTGCTGGAAGGTGTCCAGAGCAGGGCCAGGAGGATGCTCAGAGGGCTGCAGCTGCTCTGCTGTGAGGACAGGCTGAGGCAGTTGGGGCTGTGCAGCCTGGAGAGGAGGCTCCCAGGTGATCTTCTTGTGGCCTTGCAGGATCTGAAGGGGGCTACAAGACAGCTGAGGAGGGACTTTTTTAGGCTGTCAGGGAGTGATAGGACTGGGGGGAATGGAACCAATCTGGAATGGGTTGATTCAGCCTGAATGTTAGGAAGAAGCTGTCCAGCATGAGGGTGATGAGCCTGGAAGGGGTTGTCCAGGGAGGTGTTTCAGCAGGAGGTGTTTCAGGCCAGGCTGGCTGAGGCTGTGGGCAGTCTGCTCTAGTGTGAGGTGTCCCTGGGCATGGCAGGGGGGGTTGGAACTGGCTGACCCTTGTGGTCCCTTCCAGCCCTGACTGTTGCTGTGGATCTATGGCATCTGGGAGGTGCTACTCCTGCTGCCAGCTGTGCAGCCAACCCGACACCCAAACTGGAGCTTTCTACTTTTAACTTCAGCTCTGTAGCATTTGTCACATTTGTGAGACATCATAAATCAGACCTGGACCATCAGCTGTGTTCTAAGTTGGCTTACAGGCTGAGCTTTGTGTTGGCATTTCGTTCTAGTGGGGCTTCTGGTAGCAGGGCAGAGGGCTGCTGGCACCGCTCCTCTCAGAAGCCTCAAGAAGCTACCCCAGCTCCAAGTTGGCCTCCCTTCTGCTTGCTGCCAAGGATGCAGTGACTCAGAAGCCAGGCTGGAAATGCCACCAGCTGGTTTCTAACCTAGGCTACAGCTCCTTTTCTGGTAGAACCAGAAATAAAGACTTCGAGAACTAATTCTCCATCTCCCAGAGGAATTCAGCTTCCAATTGTAGCAGATTCCTGAGGTTCCCCAGCACAGCCTTCCTGTATCTCTCCTGAGGCTGTACATGGACTCTGCATAAAAATAGACCTGTAGGTGGTTTTGCAGAAGGCAGTGGACAGGAAAGCTCAGACTTGAGCTCAAACTTGAATCCCAGGGTACCTGGCACAGGCAGACATTTCTGCCAGGGACATGCTCACGTCTTGGCAGGTCATTTACTTCAGCTCTTTCACTTGGGCTTAGCTCTTTCACCCAGGAGGAGTGCTGCATGGTGGCAAAAAGGTGAGGAACTTCAGTGCTGGTCAGGTACATACATAGCTATAGAAAGCATGGAAGAGGGGATTCTATTCCCTCACTGCAGCGAGGAACTCTGACATGATGTCTGAGCTGAGCTCTTTTCTCTTCTGTTTTCCTGTCTGTTTTGGTCCTAGCTTCTCTCCCTAAAGCCTACAGAATAGTTTGGCTTGGAAAAGACAGGATGCATTGGGATGGAAGGGACCCTCTAGGGCCATCTTGTCCAACTCCCCTGCAGGCAGCAGGGACAGCTCCAACTAGAGCAGGCTGCCCAAGGTTGCATCAAGTTTGACCTTGAATGTGTCCAGGGATGGGGCCTCAGCCACGTCCATGAGCAGCCTGTTCCAGTATTTCATTATCCTCATTGCAAAGAGCTTCCTCCTGCTGTCCAACCTAACTCTGCCCTGCTCCACTTCCAAACCATTGCCCTTGTCCTGTCCCCACAGGCTCTTCTGAACAGTCCCTCCCCAGCCTGCCTGCAGCTGCCCTGCAGATACTGAAGTGCAGAGTGTTGGGAGTGTGCTGCTGCCTGACCTGCCCAGGGTTTGGCTGCCAAAGCTCTCTGATCACTCACTTACACCATTAGCTTCCAGGGGGGGACATTGCCTTGATGGTGGTGAGTGCAGGTGATGAGCAGCACTCTGCACGTGGGCCATAGAGCAGTGGTGCTCCACTGAAAGTCATGCAACATCAACCAGCATTTTTTGGGGGGGCAGGGTCCAAAGCTGTTGGACAGCAAAAAAATCAAGTTAAGGTTCCAGTGCTGCTGATACATTAAAAGTAAATGCAGAACCTGGGTGGAAGGTTCTGAATTTATAGTTAGGTCTACATCTATAAAAAGGCTTTCAAGGTCTGGTGAATTTACTTTCACAGCAGCAGAATTTCTTGCTGCTGCTGCTGCTGCTGCTGGTGTAAAACTCTCAGAGTAGGAGATGCTGTCAAGGAGGAAGCAGGGAATGGCTTTGCTTTGGGGCTGGACTCCTGTGCAGCTGCTGTGGTTTTACTGCTGCTGCACTGTGGCAGAGCCCAGGGGTTGATGGCCACTGGCATGGGAGGGGTGGATCTGCCCAGGGGTAATTGTTGCTTCCTGCTGAATTTGCCAGCATCCCTTACACGAGACTTGAATGCCTCTGTTCTGGCCACTACAACTGGTGCAACAGACACACAGAATGCCAGGGGCTGGCAGGCACCTCCAAAGCTCATCCAGACCAACCCCTGCCAGAGCAGCATCACCCAGAGCAGATCACACAGGAGCACATCCAGGCAGCTCTTGAATATCTCCGGAGAGGGAGACTCCCGTGGGCTGCAGAGCCTTTCTAGGAGCCCGTAGGGGTCTCTGTGGGACAATCCTTACGGCTGGGAGCTGCGCGGTGCAGCAGGCAGGGAGCAGCATCCCTGCCTTTGAGCCGGGCAGAGAGCTCCGGAGGGTAGACCAGAGATGGAAGTACTGCTGGGATGAAAGCCAGCCCTGGAGCTCGTGTGGCTGGAGGCAGAGGGAAGTTTTACTGTCCCTACCTGGGCCTTTCACTGCCTCTGCAAAGGGCTGGGCTCGTTGGGTGTTGCTCTTTTTGTCCAGACAGATTCCCAGATTGCATCATGCTGGAAGGGACCCTCAAAGGGCATCTTGTCCAGCCTCCTGCAGGGCACCTCCAGCTAGAGGAGGCTGCTCAGGGCCACCTCAGGTTTGACTCTGAATGGCTGCAGGGATGGGGCCTCAACCACAGTCCTGGGCAACCTGTGCCAGTATTGCTCTACCTTCATCGCAGAGAGCTTCCTCCTGCTGTGCAACCTAGCTCTGTCCTGCTCCTGTTCCAAACCATTGCCCTCATCCTGTCCCCACAGGCCCTCCCAAGCCTGAGCAATGTCTGGGGGTCAGGAGCGAAGGGACAGGGACAGGCTCTGCTCACTTGTGCCTTGGCACAGGGCAAGGAGCAATGGATGGAAGCTGCAGCACAGGAAGCTCCATCTCAGCACAAGGCTCTGACTGGAAGGGTCCCAGAGCCCTGGCACAGGCTGCCCAGAGAGGTCGTGGAGTCTCCTCTGGATGATGTGCTCCTGTGTGACCTGCACTAGTCTGGTCCTGCTCTGGCAGGAGGGTTGGACCTGAAGATCTGCAGAGGTCCCTCCCAGCCTCTGCCATCCATTGCCCCTGTGGTCCCAGTGCCTACCCTCCAGCCCTGCACTGAGCGCCAGGGATTGCACCCACAGCTCTTCAGCCAGGACCTCCCTCTGCCTAAAATAGCACTTCCCAGGGATTTCCTGGGGTGGAAAAGCAGCCCAAAGAGCCTGGTGGACAAGGAAAGCATCAGCTTCCAGTGCAAGAGGGATCTGGAGGTGCTGGAAGGTGTCCAGAGAAGGGCCACGAGGATGGGCAGAGGGCTGGAGCTGCTCTGCTGCGAGGAGAGACTGAGGCAGTTGGGGCTGTGCAGGCTGGAGAGGAGAAGGCTCCCAGGGGACCTTCTTGTGGCCTTCCAGCATCTGAAGGGGGCTACAAGAAATCTGGGGAGAGACTTTTGAGGCTGTCAGGGAGTGACAGGACTGGGGGGAATGAAACAAAGCTGGAAATGGGTAGATTCAGCCTGGATGTTGGGATGAAGTTGTTCAGCATGAGGGTGGTGAGAGCCTGGAAAGGGTTGCCCAGGGAGGTGGTGGAAGCCTCATCCCTGGAGGTGTTTGAGGCCAGGCTGGCTGAGGCTGTGGGCAGCCTGCTCTGGTGTGAGGTGTCCCTGGGCATGGCAGGGGGGGTTAGGACAGGCTGATCCTGGTGGTGCCTTCCAGCCCTGACTGATTCTGTGCTTCTCCCATTCTTTGATTCTCTGCTTCTGCTGCCTGCAATGCTGCACGGAGGAGCAGCAGACAGTGCCTCTGGGCATGCTGGGTTCTGTTTCACCACTCTGCCATCTGGGGAAACATGAGAGAGGTGATCCAGCAGCTTCAGGAGGCTGTGCTTTAGAGGGGCTTTCTTTTTACCAGATGAGTTGTTTCCCTCATCCATACAAACAAGGTGCAGGGGGGTGGTGTGTGGGGGGATGGATGCTGTACCCAGTGCTGACTGAGGGAAGTAAACAGCCTGGCTTAGATACAGACAGAAAGGTTGTGAGCCTTGCCTGGCACTGTCTGGTCACAGCATGAAGGGCACATTTGTCATGGGCTTTGCTTTAGTGTGATGTATGCTGCTCCTTGCCCCCTCCCCCTCAGTAAATTACCTCCCTCCAGGATAAATGTAAATATCAGAACAAGCAGTAATAGTCCTTGATCATTTAATTCTCCTTCAGCCTGCCTTTGAGACTTCTCCCAAAGCACTGCAACCTCTTCAGGGGCTCACTGCAGAGAGTACCAAAGCAGAGGGAGAGCCACAGAATTGGGCAGGCATTGATTTTAAACTGCTTTTGGGGATTTCCTTTTCCTTCTTCATTGGCATCTTTGTATACAAAGAGGAAGGGACCTCAAAATTCATCCAGTTCCAACCCCCCTGCCATAGGCAGGGACACCTCCCACTAGAACAGGTCGCTCCAGACCTCACCCAGCCTGGCCTTGAGCACCCTCAGGCAGGAGGCAGCCACAGCCTCCCTGGGCAGCCTGTGCCAGGCTCTCACCACCCTCACACTCAACGACTTCTGCCTCAGCTCCCCTCTCAGCCTGCTCTGCCTCAGCTCCAAACCATTGCCCTCAGCACAAGTCCCTCTGCAGCCTTCCTGCAGGATCCCTTCAGGCACTGCAGGCAGCTCTGAGGTGCCCCTGGAGCCTTCTCCTCTGCAGGCTGCACTCCCCCAGCTCCCTCAGCCTGTGCTCACAGCAGAGCTGCTCCAGCCCTGGCAGCATCTTTGTGGCCTCCTCTGGCCTCTCTCCAGCAGTTCTGTGTCCTTCTGGTGAGGCCAGCAGAGCTGGAGGCAGGACTGGAGGTGAGGTCTGAGCAGGGCAGAGCCAAGGGGCAGGATCCCCTCTCTGCCCACTGCTCTGGCTGCAGCCAACACACAGCTGCCTGCTGGGCTGCAGTAGGGCACTGCTGGCTGCTGGGGAGCTGCTCAGCACCCAACACCCCCAAGGCTCTTTCTTCAGGGCTGCTCTCAACCCAGCCTGGATTTGTGCCTGGGGTTGGCCCTACTCAGATGCAGGACCCTGCACATTGAATATGCTGATTTTGGGGATAAATCAGTTCCTGCTGTGTAAGAGCTTCTGCCCCATTTAGCTATTAAAGCTATGTTTCCAATGACATCATCAACAAGATAAATAGTGACTATGTGGCAGGCTTAAGTATACCATAAAGCCTCAAAAGGAAACAAACATCTCAAGTCTCCAAAATATATGTGCTAGGAAACCAGACTGATCTAAAGGCCCAAGCAACAGGTTCCCATATCAATGAGCTGAGGCTTCAGATGTTAATAGCTTCAGTGATCTAGGGGAATAGCCTCCACATGCAGCAGAATGCAAGTTTATAGCTTAGCTGGGTGGAGAATTCAGGCTTCCACTCCAAGGTTGCATTCAACTGCCCTGGCCTCTTGCTGCACACCACCAACTCACAGCAGTAAAATGTTACTGCCTTACCTTGCCCTTTGTGCCAGCAGCAGAGGCAGCACAGGTTGCCAACAGCAATTCATTTGGCCCTGGGAACATCAGGCTCTTTCTGGTCAGAGCTGTGTGCCCAGTGCTGGGCTCCTCCAGTCAAGAGAGATGCTGAGGTGCTGGAAGGTGTTTGGAGGCTTAGGGCAGAGCTCATTGCTGCCTGCAGGGAGGCTGTAGCCAGGTGGGGTTGGGCTCTGCTGCCGGGCAGCCAGCAACAGAACAAGGGGACAGAGGCTCAAGCTGTGCCAGGGCAGGTCTAGGCTGGATGTTAGGAGGAAGTTGTTGTCAGAGAGAGTGATTGGCATTGGAATGGGCTGCCCAGGGAGGTGGTGGAGTCTGTGTGGCTGGAGGTGTTGAAGCCAAGCCTGGCTGGGGCACTTAGTGCCATGGTCTGGTTGGCTGGGCAGGGCTGGGTGCTAGGCTGGGCAGGGCTGAGCTTGGAGCTCTCTGCCAGCCTGCTTGATTCTCTGATTCTGTGATTCCTGCAGTGCAGGCAAACCTGTCAGTGGCTGAAGAGCCACTTCATTTCCTGGCTCTTCTCATTCAAGGCAGACTCATTCCCTTGGCTGCAGTGAGTTTGGTTCCCTGCTTCATGAGATTCTCTGTTGGTGCTCTCAGTTTCAGAGCCAACTCTTCATAAACATCATCAAAACTCTTTCCCTCCTAACTGCATTTTGTCTGATGAGCTTTATTGATCATGACTCCCCTCGACCAGCAACAAACAGAACTGCAGTCCCAGAATCACTTCTCTGTTTTCTTCCTCTCTTCAGGAGCCATCACAGCTATCAGCCTCTCAGGCCCTGGGAGCACTCACCCCTTGCTGCTTGGCACTGCAAATTGAATTACACTGCAGCACACCAAAGATGAGCTCAGATAACTGCCTCTAATTACATTCACACCCACCAAGACACACGGGAGGAGGCTTTTGAAGCTGAGTGTCAGGAAGCCAAACCAAAACTGCAGCCCAAGGGAGCCTTGGTATGAAGGAAACACTCCCTGTGGCTTCCAGCTTGTGGCATTAGGCATCTCGTGGCACCCAGGAAGGTGCAGGGCACCCAGATAGTCAGAGCCAGGCAGCAGGGGGTCACAGAACCACAGTCACACCCAGGCTGGCACAGCCCCTCAGGACCACCCAGCCCAACCTAGAACTCTGCAAGACTCACCTTAAGCCATAGCCCTGAGCACCACATCCAAACCATCCTGAGCCACAGCCAGGCTGGGTGACTCCACCACCTCCCTGGGCAGCTCATTCCAGTCCCTGACCACTCTCTCAGTGAAAAACTTTCTCCTGATGTGCAGTCTAAACCTCCCCAGCCTCAGCTTGAGACCATTCCCCCTTGGGCTGTCTCCAGCTGCCTGTGAGAAGTCATGAGGGGCAGGTCCTGCCTGCTTCCACACCTGATCCCCTTCTGGAGAGGGTGACCTGCTTCAGGGACAGAGAGAAGGCTGCCTGTAATGTCTGTGTCAGTGCTCTGGGTGAGGGGACTTGGGGCACCCTCAGGCAGCTTGCAGGTGACACTAAACTAGAGGAGAGTGCTGCTCTGCTTGGATAGAACAGAACCACAGAATGGCCTGGGCTGGAAGGCACCTCCAGAGCTCACCCAGCCCAACCCCTGCACTCAGCAGGGACATCCTCCACTAGAGCAGGTAGCCCACAGCCCTCTCCAGCCTCCCCTTGCACATCTCCAGGCATGGAGCCTGACCCACCACCACCTCCCTGGGCAACCTGTTGCAGTGTTCCTCCACCCACATGGTGCAGAACTTGTTCCTCACATCCTCACATCCAATCTCAATCTGCTCTGCTCTAGTTTGAACCCACTGTCCCTTGTCCTGCCCCTGCAGGCTTTTGCAAACAATCTCTCTCCACCTTTCTTGTAGCCCCTTCAGACACTGGCAGGTGGCTCTGAGGTCCCCCTGGAGCCTTCTCTACTCCAGGCTGCACCCCCCCAGCTCCCTCAGCCTGCTCTCAGAGCAGAGCTGCTCCAGCCCCCAGGCAGCTCTCGTGGCCTGCTCTGGACCTGCTCCATCACCACACAGGTTGTAAGTAGTGAGCTCTTTGGTGTGCTACAGTTTGCCTACCCGGTGAGGAGAACTCTGCCTCTGCTTAGTGGAGCAATTAGGTGACAGTTCTGAGGTGCTTGTTGAACGTGCAGAATTCCAGGCTGGGATTTGCACAAGTGTTGGAGCACTTAGCAGCAGTCACAACAAACAGGGTGAAGTGCCTGAAGAGCTTTTTGCAGGGCTGAGCTTTTCTGCTTGCTGTTGGTAACTTGGATTTTATTTCATTTTTGGTTTTCTTTAATCAAGCTGCTGTGGCCTGTGGAATGTGCTGGGGACTGAGTTCAATAAAGGAACTTGCATGGTGCCAGGGATTTTTATTGCTGCTAGACTTTTATCCCTCTACAGTGCACTTAGAACAAGAGAAAATGGCCTCAAATTGCACCAGGGGAGGCTTAGCTTGGAGAGGAGGGAAAATGTCTTTGCTGCAAGAGAGGCCAGGGACTGGCAGAGGCTGCCCAGGGAGGTGGTGGAGTGCCCATGTCTGGAGGCACTGAAGAAACCTGTGGCCATGGCACTCTGGGACAGGGTTTGGTGGCCATGGTGGGGTTGGGTTGAAGGTTGGACTGGATGACCTTTGAGGTCTTTTCCAGCCTTCATGACTCTATGCTGACTGGTTCCATCCTATCAGCTTACTTCAAAGCACCATTAGAAAGAAATTCTTGAGAGTGAGGGTGGGCAGACACTGGCACAGGCTGCCCAGGGAGGCAGAGGCTGCCCAGGGAGGCTGTGGCTGCCCCCTCCCTGGAGGTGTTCAAGGCCAGGCTGGATGAGACTTTCAGCAAGCTGGTGTAGTGGAAGCTGGCTCCATGGCAGGGGGGTTGGAACTAGAGCATCTCTAAGGTCCTTTCCAACCCAAACCTTCACAGCCTGGCTCTGTCCTCCCAGCACTGCCCTGCACATCTTGATCAGCATGAATGAAGGCAGCCCTCAGGCTTCTCCTCTCCAAGCTCCAAGCTTGCAGCAGCCCCCCTGGGCAGCCTGTTCCAGGGTTCTGTCACCCTCAGAGGGAAAAATTCCTCCTCAGGCCTCCATGGAACTTCCTGTGCCTCAGCTGCCACCACTGCCCCTTGTCCTGGCAGTGGGCATCACCCAGCAGAGCCTGGCCCCAGCCTCCTGCCACTCACCTTTGGGTCTCTATGGACATGAACCAGGGCAGCCCCTCAGGCTCCTCCTCTCCCAGCTCCCAGCCCCAGCTCCCGCAGCCTCTCCTCCTAAGGAAGCTCTTGCCCTGCCTGCAGCAGCTCTGGGGCTCTGTGAAGGACTCTTTTAAGCATTTCCCTCTGCTGCTTCTTCACCTGAAGCCCCCAGAAACTGCACACAGCATTGCAGCTGTGGCCTCAGCAGGGGCAGAGCAGATGGACAGGGAGAACCTCTGTGCACCTGCTCACCACAGCCCTTCGGATCCACCCCAGGCTGCCCTTGGCCTTCTTGGCCACCAGAGCCCATTGCTGGCTCCTGGTCACCCTCCCACCCACCAGCACCCCCAGATCCTGCTCCCCTGCACTGCTCCCAACAGCTCAGTCCCAGCCTGCTCTGCTCCCTGGGCTTGGTGCTTCTCAGGTGTCAGACTCTCCCCTTGCCCTTGCTGAGCTTATCCCACTTGCCCCTGCCCCTCTGCAGCCTGGCTCAGCCTGGCTGCCAGCACAGCCCTTTGCTGTGTCAGCCACTCCAAACCAGCTCTGTGTGCCCAGCAGACTGCCTGCTGGTGCCCTCTGTGCCCTCATCCAGGTCACTGATGAACAGATTGAATCCTGCTGGTGCCAGGACTGACCCCTGAGGGACTCCAGAATCACAGAGTCACAGAATCAGTCAGGGCTGGAAGGGACCACAAGGACCACCCAGTTCCAACCCCCCTGCCATGGGCAGGGACACCCTACCCTAGAGCAGGCTGCATACAGCCTCATCGATGCAGCCTGTCTAGATCCTGCTCCCTTGCACTACTCTCCAACAGCTCAGTCCCCAGCCTCTCCTGGTCCATGAAGCTGTTCTCTCCCAGGTGCCAATTTCTTCTGCTCAGGTTGTTGCAGCTGCCACAGCTTCTTTACACACCCAGACACAGACCTATGTCCACTGGGATTTGTTCTTTTTGGTTAGAGCTCTTTCTGCTTGGCTTCAGAGCCTCTGTACAGAAGAAACCTCTGCTTATGGCTCCTGCTTAGTCCCCCACAAAGTCTCTAAACAGAGATGTTTGCTTTATTACTATTTAATAACCTCTGGAGGTAGTTTTTGGCTGTTTGAGTAAATAGAAGCATCTGAGTATGAAGATAACTTTATTTTTGCTCCCCCCAAAAAGGAGCTGTTCTCTGTATTATCTACAAGGGCCTTAATTTGTGCAGTGCAGGCCTGCTCATAAATGGCTTTTTTCCCTCTCTCCTCCTAATGAAATAGATAAACACTTAAAACTTTAATGTGGCCTGAGAGATGGTTTCTATCTGTGCTAATGCCTGGCACTGATAACGCTCCTGGAGAGAAAGCAGCATGGTGGAACTCGTGTGCAGCTGTGAAAATGTTCTCCTCTGCCCCCTGAACTGCTAGGGAAGATGGAAGCTGGGCTGGGCAGGTAGGGAGGGCACAGCAGCCAAACTTTGGTGAGGGAAAAGAGGAGATTATTAAGGATTAAGCTAATAGGATTATACAGACCATTTATCAAAGCAATCTGAGGAGCAGAGGTCTGCTGTTTCTGATCCATCAGGCTTCCCACTCTCCCCCTGGGCTTTCTCCATCAGGTAATTTACATTTACTTCCTATCCCAGTCTGTTTTTCCAGCTGGTGCCCTGGGGGGCATTCAGAAGAGTGTGTCCAGCAGGTCCAGGGAGGTTCTCCTCCCCCTCTGCCTGCCCTACTGGGGCCCCACCCGGAATATCGCAGCCAGATCTGGGGTCCCAGTTCAGGAGGGACAGGGACCTGCTGGAGAGGGTCCAAGGAAGGGCTGCAAGGATGCTGCAGGGACTGGAGCACTGCCTGAGGAGGAAAGGCTGAGACATCTGGAGAGGAGAAGGCTGAGGGGGGGGTCTGAGCAATGACCATAAATAGCTGAGGACTCTTGGCTCGGGAAGGACAGGACAGGGACAGGCTCTGCTCACTTGTGCCCTGGCACAGCACAAGGGTGAGGAACCCATCCCTTGCCCAGCTGCAGCTCAGGAAGCTCCACCTCAACATGAGGAAGAACTTGTTGACTGTAATGGTCCCAGAGCACCCAGGGCCAGAGGAGGCCACAAAGATGCTGCCAGGGCTGGAGCAGCTCTGCTGTGAGCACAGGCTGAGGGAGCTGGGGGGGTGCAGCCTGCAGAGGAGAAGGCTCCAGGGGCACCTCAGAGCTGCCTGCAGTGCCTGAAGGGATCCTGCAGGAAGGCTGCAGAGGGACTTGTGCTGAGGGGGTCTGAGCCAGGCCAAGGGCAATGGTTTGGAGCTGAGGCAGAGCAGGCTGAGAGGGGAGTTGAGGAGGAACTTGTTGAGTGTGAGGGTGGTGAGAGCCTGGCACAGGCTGCCCAGGGAGGCTGTGGCTGCCTCCTGCCTGGGGGTGCTCAAGGCCAGGCTGGATAGACCTTGTGCAGCTGAGTCCAGTTGAGAGGTGTCCCTGGGCAGGGTGGGGAGGTTGGAGTGGATGATCTCTGAGGCCCCTTCCAGCCTGAGCCATTCTCTGATTCTGTGATTTCTCAACAATCCAGAGCAGTTTTCCCCAGAGGATTAACTTTGCTTGTGCAGTTTCCATCCCGAATTGTAAATCACTTCCCTCCACTCTGAGTCTGGGTCCCTTCAAAGGTAAGAAGCCTCTGAAGGCTGGAGATAAACCCCCAGAATCCCAGCCTGGCTGCTGCAGCATTAATCTTCTGAGAGCTTGACTTATCAGCAGAGATTTTGACAGGAAGCAGAGGGAAAATGTCCTAGATGGGAAATGTGAGTGACCAATTAGAAGCCAAGTGCAGGCTGAGAGCTTGTGCAGATGCAACTAAATTACCTGGATAGGACTTCTAACTCAGTTACCTGCCCAGCTGCCACGGCCCTAACATCGTTTGAAATGAGATTACTTTCAGGTGGGTAATTGAAATCTCCAGCCTCAAATGTGTGTCACAGGATTATCTGTGTGCACCCAGAGACTCACACAGCCAATTGCTGATCCACTTGGTGGGTCTGCAGAGATGCTTCCTCTGCCAGCCTGTCTGCTGGCATCAGGAGGCTGCCAGTCTTTGCTCACCATGAGTGACAGCCGACAGAGGTGTGCCAGGGAAGTGCCAAAGGGATTCTGTGGGCTTATTGATGTTGGGTTTCCCCTGTTAACCCCTTTCTGAGTGAGAGGGTTGGGGCAGCTGTCTCGTCAGAAGGTGTCAGCTGTGCAGAGGAGCCACAGATCTGCCTGGCTTCTGGGTCATTATTTCACAGAGTCACTCCAGATCACAGAATGGCAGAGGGGTTGGAAGGGACCTCTGAAGATCTTTGGGTCCAACTCTGCTGCCCAGGCAGGAAAATCACACAGGAATGCATCCAGGTGGGTTTGAATGCCTCCAGAGAAGGAATCACAGAACCAAGCAGGCTGACAGAGAGCTCCAAGCTCAGCCAGCCCAACCTAGCCCCTAGCCCCCAGCCCTGGCCAACCAACCAGACCATGGCACTAAGTGCCCCAGCCAGGCTTGGCTGCAACACCTCCAGCCACACAGACTCCACCACCTCCCTGGGCAGCCCATTCCAATGCCAATCACTCTCTCTGACAACAACTTCCTAACAACATCCAGCCTAGACCTGCCCTGGCACAGGTTGAGGCTGTCCCCCTTTCTCTGAGCAGTTGGTAAGACTGAAGGATGGGATGGAATGGGATGGGATGGGATGGGATGGGATGGGATGGGATGGGAGCCATCCAGAGGGACCTGGACAGGCTGCAGAGGTGGCTGGGGAGAATCTCATGAGGTCAGTAAGGCACAGTGCAAGGTCCTGCACCTAGGTCAGGGCATATCAATCCTAGCTTTAGGTGAGCAGTCAGATGTGGTGGTCTCAAAGGTCTCTCCCAGCTTCAAGAGGCTGAGCCTAGAGCTTTTCCTTTCCCTGTCAAAGTTCCTTTACCCCACTCCACAACGTTTCTGCCTGTAACCTTTCCAACTTGCTCTTCTTTGGTTGCTTTGCTCCTTGACTCCAAACTTCTCCTCGATTATCTCCCACCCCATAACCAGTGAAGAATTCATCCATAAAACTCCTGCTCCTGATGTGCCTGTAGGTCAATAAATAAACTCCAGGCCATTCTCTGCAACAACAAATTGGGCAGCAACAGATGTTCATCCCTCTTGTCTCAGGCAACATTTGAAGCCTGCAGCCTGCAATGCTGAGCTACAGAAGATATTGCTGCATCCTTCTGTGGGTAAAATGTTACAGATCTAATTTCTAATTGCAGAGGGAGAATTTTTTTCCCCCTGTGATTTTATAAACTTTGAAGTAGTTGAATGTGTTGAAAATTGGCAGCACTTGAGAATTTCCTCACAGTAGACACCAGCAGTTATTGAAACCTGCTTTTAGCATCTTCTCCATGGCAATTAGGCTTTGGTGCTTCTTATTTTTGTTCCTCCACTGCAAGCAAAATGCTGCCATGGTGATGCTGTGCTGTGGGGATGCTGAGCCATGGTGACACTCTCTGTGCCATGGTGATGCTGTCTGTGCCATGGTGATGCTGTGCTGTGGTGATTCTGTGCCATGGTGATGCTGTGCTGTGCTGTGGTGATGCTGTGCTGTGGTGATTCTGTGCCATGGGAATGCTGTGCCATGGGGATGCTGTGCCATAGTGATACTGTCTGTGCCATGGTGATGCTGTCTGTGCCATGGTGATGCTGTGCTGTGGTGGCTGTGCCATGGTGATTCTGGGCCTCGATGATGCTGTGCTGTGGTGATGCTGTGAGATGCCACAGTGCAGAGATCCCAACAACTGCAGAGTCTTAACTGTAGTCCTGTACCTGTGAGAGAACAACCTCGTGGAGCAGTGCACCCTCCTGGTGCAGAACTTGTTCCTCAGGTCCAACCTAAATCCTCTCTGCTCTCGTTTTGGTTTTGTTGCTGTTGATCTTTGTTGGACTTTTTATTTTAAAAATAATCAAATTCCTGCTTTTATCTTCCTTAAACAGGTTTTGCTGCTTGTCTTCTTCCTTTCCTTTCCTTTCCTTTCCTTTCCTTTCCTTTCCTTTCCTTTCCTTTCCTTTCCTTTCCCTTTCTCCTTTCCCTTTCCCTTTCCCTTTCCCTTTCCCTTTCCCTTTCCCTTTCCCTTTCCCTTTCCCTTTCCCTTTCCCTTTCCCTTTCCCTTTCCCTTTCCCTTTCCCTTTCCCTTTCCCTTTCCCTTTCCCTTTCCCTTTTCCTTCCCCTATTTTTTAATTTCAAATAGGTTTATTACTTTCTTTTTCTTGTTTTTTTTTCCCTTTCTGTATTTTTTCCTTTTCTTCTTTCTTGTATTTTTAAAAATTTATCCCCCCCCATTTTCCTTTCTCTTTTGCCTCTTTTCTCTTGTCTTGGGTTTCTTGGGTTTTGTTATTTTCCTCTTTTTTCATTCTTTTTCTTTTTTTCTTCTACATTTTCCTTTTTTCTCCTTTCCCCCCTTTTTTTCCTCCTTTCTTTTTTCTTTTACATTTTTCTTTTTTTTTTCTGTTTTCTCCTTTCTTTTTTCATTTTTATTTTTCTCCTTTCTTTTTAATTTCCCCCTTTTTATTGTTTCTCCTTTCTTTTGTGTTTTTTTTTGTCCTTTTACTTTTTTCTTCTTCCTTTTTTGTTTTAAATTTTTCATTTTTATTTTTTCTCCTTTCTTTTTTTTGTTTTAATCTTTTCCTTTGTATTTTTTCCTCTTTCCTTTTTTTGTTTTAAATTTCTCCTTTTCATTTTTTTCTTTCTTTTTTCTTTTAATTTTTCCCCTTTTATTTTTTCTCCTTTCTTTTGTGTTTTCATTTTTTCCTTCTTATTTTTCTCTTTCCTTTTTTGTTTTAAAATTTTCCTTTTTATTTTTCCTCCTTTCTTTTTTTTTTTTTTTCCTTTTTATTTTTCCTCCTTTCTTTTTTGTTTTTTTTTTCCTTTTTATTTTTCCTCCTTTCTTTTTTTTTCTTTTTATTTTTTCCCCTTTCTTTTGTGTTTTCATTTTTTCCTTTTTATTTTTCCCCTTCCTTTTTTCTTTTAGAATTTCCCTTTTTATTTTTCCTCCTTTCTTTTTTTTCCCTGCTTTCTTTTTTCTTTTACAGCTTTCTTTTTTGTTTCTTTTTTCCTTCTTTCTTTTTATGTTTTTCTCCTTTCTTTTTTTCTATTTTTTTCCCTTTTCTTATTTTTTCTCCTTTATTTTTTTCTTCTATATCTCTCTTTATTATTTTTTCTTCTTTCTTTTTACACTTTTCTCCTTTATTTTTTCTGTGTTTTTTTTTTCTCTTTTCTCCTTCATTTTTTTCTTCCCCTCCCCTATTTCCCCCTATTTTTCCTCTCCTTTCCCCTCCTTTTTCCCCTCTTCTCTTTCCCAGGCTGCCCCCTCAGATGTTTAAAAGCACAGTGCTTGGCCCCCTGACAACTGCAGCTCCCTTTTCCTTCTTCTGCTGAAGCAGCTTCTAAAAGCCCCAGCAGCTCCCAGCAGGTGCCTGCTGACTGCTGCTAGGCAATCCCAGCTTTCCAGGCGAGGCAGGCAGTGCCAGAAGAGGAAAGTTGCCTTGTGGCACTTGGAGTGACCCGAATTGAAGGGATACAATTGGATGAGGAAGGCTTCTGCATTACACAGCTGATTAAGGATTGCATAATCTCTACCTCTGCTGCCCCAGAGTGTGCCAAGTGGCTCCTCCTGCCGCTAAACCAGGACAGAACATTTGGCAGGGTGCAAATTCACACTCGAGGCTCTTTCTTCCTGTCAGTGTTTTATGGCTGCTCTATTTTCCACCCAAACCTGACAGGCACAAGACCAAAACTATCTGTATGATACCAGCTTGCCTCCTGCCTGTGTTTTGTGACAATGAACCAACAACCTTCTATCCCCACGCCAGTAGTGAGGAGGGTTTCAAAGAACTGATCCAAACAGGGATGGCTCCGTGGCTCTCCAAGCAGCCTGGTAGGTAATATGCTCAGATCTCAAAACACACTTCAGAAGAAAATTGGGATGGTTTTCTGTCAAGGACAGAGGTGTCAAAACTGTCTCCTGAATAACTTTAGGGGTTGTGTTATCAGAGGACTTTGGTTGCATCGGGCACTTACATGGAGCATGTTGTTAGCACACTTAGCTGCTTCTTTCTTCCCTTGCTGCCCCTAACACTTTTGCTCCCTTGTGCAAAAGTGATGCATGGCACTGGATGAGGACAGGGACAAGAGATGGACCTGCTGGAGAAGGTGCAGAGGAGGCCATGGAGATGACAGAATCAGTAAGGGATGGAAGGGACCACAGGGATCATCTAGTTCCAACCCTCCTGCCATGGGCAGGGACACATCTTATATCCATTTACATCTTACATCAATTTAGCATCTCACCTCAAAATTTAGCATCTCACCTCAAAATTTAGCATCTCACCTCAATTTACATCTTGCCTCCATTTTATATCTTACCCCAAAATTTAGCATCTTATCTCCATTTTATAGCTCACCCCAAAATTTAGCATCCAACTTCAATTTACTTCTTATCTCCACTTTTATATCTTACCCCAATTTAGCATCCTACCCCAAAACTTAACATCCCACCCCAAAATTTAGCATCTTATCTCCATTTTATACCTTACCCCAAAATTTAGCTTCCCACCCCAAACTTTAGCATCCTGCTTCAATTGATGTGCTCTGAGGGCTGGAGAACCTCCCCTGTGGGTCCAGGCTGAGAGTTGGGACCGTCCAGCACTGGAGAAGAGAAGGTTCTGGGAAGACCTCAGAGCTGCAGTTCAGTATCTGCTGGGGGACCTCAAAGCTGACTGGGGAGGGACTGTTCAGAAGGGGCTGTGGGGACAGGCTGAGGGCAATGGCTTGGAAGTGGAGCAGGGCAGGGTTAGGTTGGGCATCAGGAGGAAGCTCTGCACAGGGAGGGAGGGGAGAGACTGGCACAGGCTGCCCAGGGAGATGGTTGAGACCTCACCCCCAGAGACATTCAGGATCAAACTTGCTGTGGCCCTGGGCAGCCTGCTCTAGCTGGAGGTGTCTCTGCTGCATGCAGAGAGGGTTGCAGAAGATGACCTTTGCTGGTGCCTTCCAACTCAGTGCCCTCTGTGACTCTGGCTGAGTTGCAATGCATGGTGAAGCACACAGGATGCTTGCAGGTGTGCAGAGGAGCAAGAGAGGCAAAAGGCAGATCCCACAAAAGAGTGATGACATAGCTCTGTTTGGCTTGCAGGGAAAGGGGTGCAAAGGGTAATTTTAAGCAGAGAGGAACTGTTTGTTCCTCTTCTTTTAGTCCTTTCCTGTCATGTAGGGCAGGTTGTTAAGTTGCACACTTGAAGTACTGCAGTCCCTGTTTGGCTCTCCGTGTTCAGGCAAAGCTGTCACAGCTTTCAATGGCAGCTCTGCCTGATTAAAGAGAAGCCACCAGAGCCCTGAAGCAGTGGTGTTTTGTCCTTGTCTTTGCTTTCCTGGCCCTTAACCATTTCTTCCAAAGAGCTGGAAGCAGTAGTGGCACCAGCAGCGTTTCAGGTGAACAAGCAAAAGGATAAAACCCTCCTGCTCCCAGGAGCTGTCTCAAGTGCTGCTACAAGGAAAGCAGCAGAGCCAAAGAGTGCCAGAAAAGGAGCAAGGTGTAGAAACATTTTTCAAGTTCAGGGTTTTCAATACAGAAAACATCAACACAAGATAAACCCCTGCAAGCTTGGTTCCTTCTCCTTCTAGTCACATCTAAGAAGCTAAGTCTGCAGGTGGCACTACCTTGGGTGGGCATGTTGATGTGCTGGAGGGCAGGAAGGCTCTGCAGAGGGCTGGATGGGCTGAGGCCAATAGTGTGAGATTCAGAAAGGTCAAGTGTTGAGTGCTGCACTTGGGCCACAGCAACTCCATGCAAGGTTACAGGCTTGGGAAAGGGTGGCTGGAGAGCTGCTTGGTGGAGAAGGACCTGGAGGTATTGGCTGATAGCTGGCTGAAGGTGAGCCAGGGTGTGCCCAGGTGGCCAAGAAGGCCAACAGCAATGGCATGGTCAGCAGGAGCAGAGAAGTGATGGTCTCAGTCTACTGGGCACTGGTAAGGCCACACCTTGAGTCCTGGGTTCTGTTTTGGGTTCCTTTACTACAAGAAGGACACTGAGATGCTGGAGTGTGTCCAGAGAAGGGTAACGAAGCTGGGGAAGGGTCTGGAGAACAGGGCTGGGGAGGAGCAGCTGAGGGTATTCAGTCTGGAGCAGAGGAGGCTGAGGGCAGAGCTCATTGCTCTTTACAGCTCCCAGAGAGGAGGCTGCAGGGAGCTGGGCTGGGGATCTGAAGCATCAAGTGACAGGAGAAGAGGAAATGGCCTCAAGGTGTGCCAGGGGGAGGCTCAGGTTGGATATTAGGATAAATCTCTTCCCAGGAAGGGGTTGTCAGGCACTGGCAGAGGCTGCCCAGCGAGGTGGTGGAGTCCCCACCCTTGGAGATGTTTGGCAGACTCCTGCATGTGGTGCTGAGGGATGTGGTTTGGGGGCAGCGACTCAGCAGCAGTGGTGGGGCAGTGAGCTCTGGGTGAAAGGGCTGAGCTTCATCTCAAAGTTCTCTCCCAGCCTCAATAATCCACAGAGAGTCTATGAACATGCTAAGTGGAGCAGCATTCACCTGCTGACCCAAGGTGCCAATCACTGCACTGCTACCTCCATCGAGCAGTGCTTGCCATTACAAGCAGGACTCTTTTGTTTCCCTCTTTAATTGCCACACTGCAATTATTAAATCAAATGCTAATTGCACTGCTTGGTCTAAAGAGCTGAGGCAGGGCTTGTTAGAACTGAGAGCAAAACACTTCACAGCATTAGCTGAGTCGTGGGATTGAGCTGAAATGTGGCAGCAAAAGTGGTTGACACTGCAAGGTTTGAAAACAAAGGTCCCCAGCAGTGGGACTCAGATGACTCAGTCTTAATTCTTACATGGGAGTCATAGAATGCATTGGTTGGATGGGACCTTCAAAGGTTATCTACTTCAAGCCCCCTGCAATAAGCAGGGACATCCTCAATTAGATCGGATTGTCCCCAGGTTGCATCTGGAAAGGTTTAGCTTGGACATGGGGAAGAATTTCTTCTCCCCAAGGCTTGTGCAGGTTTCCCAGGGCAGAGGTGGAGTCACCAGCCCTGAAGGGGTCTCAGAGCCTTGGAGGTGTGGTGTGCCATGGGTTAGTTCATTAGAAGGGTTAGGTGATAGGTTGGACCTATCCTAGAGGTCTTTCCCAACCTGGTGAACTCTGTGATGCTGTGACTCTGTGGAGGGGCACAGTTTAGTGGTGACCTGGCAGTGCTGGGCCAATGGCTGGACCTGATCTCTAAGATACAAGCTAGAGGATGGGAGATTAAGATTAGGTGTCAGGTAGGGATGGGACTGAGGGGAATGGATCCAAGCTAGAGGAGGGCAGACTGAGATTGGATGTTAGGAAGAAGTTCTTCAGCGTGAGGATGGTGAGAGCCTGGCACAGGCTGCCCAGGGAGGTGGTGGAAGCCTCATCCCTGGCAGTTTTGAAGGCCAGGCTGGATGTGGCTGTGGTCAAGCAGATCTAGTGTGAGGTGTCCCTGCCCGTGGCAGGGGGGCTGGAACTGGGTGGTCCTTGAGGTCCCTTCCAACCCAGAGCATTGTGTGCTGTGGATCTCTGCTTTCAGGTAGATCACTGCACAG
Organism: Pogoniulus pusillus; assembly: GCF_015220805.1. Taxonomy (NCBI): domain Eukaryota; kingdom Metazoa; phylum Chordata; class Aves; order Piciformes; family Lybiidae; genus Pogoniulus; species Pogoniulus pusillus. The sequence continues at coordinate 941,916 of NC_087288.1, read as the reverse complement.
GTAGATCACTGCACAGACAGCAAGGAGGATGTGCTGAGGAGCTTGGAGGTGAACCATGTCCAGCAATCAGAAGAAGGTGTTTGAAACACAGATGTTATTACAGCTAGGTGCAGAAGCCCAACTGCTGCAGGCAGTTTCACCTTGGGCAGTAGGACTCACTTAGAAATAATCAGATGAAGCCAGAAGGATTGTTTCTGCTCCTCTTTTTTCTCCACTCCTCTGACTCAGTCTCTGAGTCAGTCTCAGAAGCTGCTGGCACAGGAGGTTCCTAGTCCTAGATCTCACCTTGCAGTGATCTCCCCTGCAGGCTAGCTGGTATTTATTGGGCAAAGTGCTGTCCTTGCCTCCTGCTAGGATTATCCATTATCCATGGGGCTTTGTCTTCAAATCAAAGCTCTGTATGGTCTTGTTAGAGAGAAAGAACTCAGAGAGGAAGGAGTTAAACCAAGAGAATCCTCTGCACCTTCTGGTTTGTCTCTTTTAATAGGCGTTTCAAAGGTCTCCTTGGTGCCACACGCACTTGGGCACATCTCTAAGGGAAGTCTACCAATGCCTTCTGCTTCTCTCCAGTCTCAGCCTGTTCACTTTTTAAAGCAGAACCATAGGTTCAAGAGCAGCCTGGCTGGGGCACTTAGTGCCATGGGCTGGTTGCTTGGCCAGGGCTGGGTGCTAGGTTGTGCTGGCTGAGCTTGGAGCTCTCTTCCAGCCTGCTTGATTCTATGAACCAAATTGTCTTTTTCTGAGGGACAGCACAGATCTGGAAGAGCCAAGAAGTGAAAACAAACTTGTGTTAAGAACAGTGGAGTCAGTTGAAACAGAGCCCAAATCCAAGGACTCCACACTTTAAAAAAGAGATAATTAAGGACCTTGAGAATGTAGAGCAGCAAAACTTCATTTTTCAAGGGTGCTTGGAATTTGCTGAGGATGGTGTATTGGAGTGGGATGGATTTCTCTTGCTTCTTATCAGCTGCTGTGTTCTGCTCTTGTTAAAACGGGCAGTGGTAGATAAAGTGAACTTCTCCAGAGGCAAGAGGAGATTGATTCTGTTGGGAAAGAAATGTTCTCCCTGGAGGGCATAAAAAGAGAGGAAAGGACCAGCACTAGCAGGATGCTAGAGAGGTGATTCTGCCACTCCACTCTGCTCTGGGGAGACCTCACCTGGAGTGCTGCACCCAGCTCTGGAGCCCTCAATATAGGCACTAACCAGGGCTGAGTGAATAGGTCCAGAGGGGCAGGAGAACCTCCCTTGCCCTGCTGGCAACACTCTTCTTAGCATGCCCCAGGATGCCGTTGGCCTTCCGTTCTCCAGGCTGAGCAGCCCCAACTCCTTCAGCCTGTCCTCATAGCAGAGTTGCTCCTACAATCACAACCTCAGCCTGAGAGGACCTCCAGAAGCTCTGTACTCCACCCTCTAAAGGGTAAAATCAGCTGCACCAAAGCTGGCTGGCACTGCCTGGTCCTAGCAGCCTTCAGTGATGGAGAACTCGTAACCTCCTTGTGCAAGCTGCTCAATGCTTCTCTCCAATTTAGCTTTACAGCCTCTCCTTAATTTTATTCCCTAATTCTTGGCAGTAAGATTAAACAATGATGTCTGCTGCTTCACACACCCCAGCAACTGAGAACCCTCTGCATCTTTTCTGCAGCTGAGGCGCTCATTATGCCTAACAAAAGTTTAGAGACAGAGCCTGGGGCTGATCCTAAACACTTACAAGATCTATTTGATGTCAGCTGTCCCACTGCAATCAAGATGACAGCTGATTATAAATATTTTATCTTGCTGTCTACCACTGGGTTGGGTTTTTCTTTCAGCCATGAGAGCTGTCAGGATTCAGCAGGGTGTTAATTCTGGGCTGCCTCTCTAGAGCCCTCACCTGCAGTGCTGGGTCCAGCTCTGGGACCTCCAACAAAAGAGAGACATGTACCTGATGGAGAGGGTCCAGAGGAGGGCCACAAAGATGATCAGAGGGCTGCAAGAAGCTCTGTGATGAAGAGAGCAGAGAGAGTTGTGGCTGCTCAGCCTGGAGCAGAGGAGGCTGCAGGGAGAGCTTAGAGCTGCAGTTCAGTATCTGCAGGGGAGCTGCAGGAAGGTTGGGGAGGGACTGTTCAGAAGGGGCTGTGGGGGTGGGAACCTTTGCTTGGAAAAGTCCTTTCAGATCATCTGGTATAAATATTCATCCCACTTGGCTTTGGTCCCCCTGAAGTGACCCAACTTAAAGCAGCTGTCTGGTATCTGCCAATAGGCAGGTGTGGTGCTGGGGGCTGTGGTTTGGCACCAGGTTAGATTTAGGTACTGCTTGGACTCCATGATCTCAAAGCTCTTTTCCAACCAACCCAAGATCACACCTGGGGATATCTACTGTTAATATTCCCCCAAGGCTGTGTCCCCTTGGAGAAACTAAGTCTGCCCTGAGGACTACTTGCCTGGTCATTTCACCTGGGGGGATAAAGTGGGGGCACCAGAACTGCCTTCCTGCCAGACCTGCCCTTTGCCAGCAGCCTCAATTTCCCCTGAGGCAGTAAGAAGCTGAATCACAAAACCATAGAACAGTTTTGGTTGGAAAAGACCTCTGAGATGATGGAGTCTAACTGTAAACCCAACACCACCATGGCCACTAAACAGTGTCCCCAAGTGCCATGGCCAGAGGCTTGCAGAGTAGCTTCTCTGGACTCAGGGGGCATGGAATTGTTTCAGCTGGGAGAGCCCTCTGAGGTCATTGAGTCCAGCCACCAACCTAGCCCCACCATGGCCAGTAAACCCTGCTCCTGACCACCATACCTACACCTCCAGGGGTGGGGACTCCCCACCACCTCCCTGGGCAGCCTGTGCCAGGCCCTGGCCACTCTTGTAGCAAGGACATTTTTCCTCCTCTCCAACCTAAGCCTCCCCTGGTGCAAGTCCAGACCATTTGCTCTCCTTGCTCCTAGGCAGATGGGTTGGACTTGATGATCTTGAAGGTCTTTTCCAACCTGATTAATTGTGTGAAGAGCCCAACCCCCACCTCACTCCAACCTCCTTTCAGGGCGTGGGAGACAGCAATGAGGTCTCTCCTCAGCTTCTGCTGAAAGGAGTAGAGAAGGGAGGATGAAGGCTGGAGGAGGCCTGCAGGCTGGTGTGACTTCAGCAGCTCTGTAAGGCAAGGGTGTGCCTGCTGCTGCTGCTGCCTGCTGCACAGAAGTTGTGCATCTGATTTGTGCCTATCAGGCCCAGGGACCTGTATAGGCAAAATGTCAAATCTACCAAGATGAAACTCATTTAGCTGGGGACAAAATCATTCATCTTAATTACAGCTGAGGGCTGCAGCGTCACTGAGTCAGTCTCCCAGAAGAAGGGAGGCTCACAGCCTGTCTCCTTTAGGAACCCTTCATGGAAGCAGACTCCAGTGCTGGCACTCCTCTGAGGAAGCATCATGGAGGATCAAGAGCAGTGGTTCGTGGTCCCCCAGTGCCACCTGTAGCTGCCTGCCTTTGCCCACCCAGCACCAAGCCCTCCTCTGCCACCCCCAGCTGTGCTCTGCAGCACCCTCAGACCCCCTCCCCACGAGAAGCCCCCCAGGTGGCTGCTCATCCCCACTCTGGATGGATCTGCCCAGAGCTCCTCCTGCTCCTGCTTCCCGAAGGGCATCCCAAAACCCACCTCCCTGAGGTCAAGCAGCAGACTGGCACAAGGAGGTACCAGCTCCACACTGCCCAGAGGATCCCCTGGTGAAGAGCTTTGCCAAGCCCCATTTGTTCACCCCAAATCCACCTCAGAGCCCCCGAGGAAGCAAATCCTCTTTGAATGCAGATGAAGAGGAGCTCAGCAGCTGCATCGGGGTCCCTGCACCCACTCTGCCACTCTGCCAGCTCACTACACAGCCACCAACTGCTCTGGCTGGAGGAAGGGAGGCATTGAGTCTGGTGGGTGGGATGCAGTCTGGTTGGAGACCTGGAGCAGGTTGGAGTCCCTCAGGGGTCAGTCCTGGCACCAGCAGGATTCAATCTGTTCATCAGTGACCTGGATGAGGGCACAGAGGGCACCAGCAGGCAGTCTGCTGGGCACACAGAGCTGGTTTGGAGTGGCTGACACAGCAAAGGGCTGTGCTGGCAGCCAGGCTGAGCCAGGCTGCAGAGGGGCAGGGGGAAGGGGGATAAGCTCAGCAAGGGCAAGGGGAGAGTCTGACACCTGAGAAGCACCAAGCCCAGGGAGCAGAGCAGGCTGGGACTGAGCTGTTGGGAGCAGTGCAGGGGAGCAAGATCTGGGGGTGCTGGTGGGTGGGAGGGTGACCAGGAGCCAGCAATGGGCTCTGGTGGCCAAGAAGGCCAAGGGCAGCCTGGGGTGGATCCAAAGGGCTGTGGTGAGCAGGTGCACAGAGGTTCTCCTGTCCATCTGCTCTGCCCTGCTGAGGCCACAGCTGCAATGCTGTGTGCAGTTCTGGGGGCTTCAGGTGAAGAAGCAGCAGAGGGAAATGCTTAAAAGAGTCCTTCACAGAGCCCCAGAGCTGCTGCAGGCAGGGCAAGAGCTTCCTTAGGAGGAGAGGCTGCGGGAGCTGGGGCTGGGAGCTGGGAGAGGAGGAGCCTGAGGGCTGCCCTGGTTCATGTCCATAGAGACCCAAAGGTGAGTGGCAGGAGGCTGGGGCCAGGCTCTGCTGGGTGATGCCCACTGCCAGGACAAGGGGCAGTGGTGGCAGCTGAGGCACAGGAAGTCCCATGGAGGCCTGAGGAGGAATTTTTCCCTCTGAGGGTGACAGAACCCTGGAACAGGCTGCCCAGGGGGGCTCTGGAGTCTCCTCTTGTAGCAGAGAATCTTTAACTCTTCTCCACCCTATCCCTCCCCTGGCACAATTTCAGGCTATTTTGTGTCCTTCTATCACCTGGGACTAGGAAGAAGAGCCCAGCCCCAGCTGACTGCAGCCTCCTTTCAGGGAGCTGTAGAGAGCAGTGAGGGAGCTCAGAGCTGAAGGGAGCCTGCAGGAAGGCTGCAGAGGGACTTGTGCTGAGGCTATCTGGAGCCAGGCCAAGGGGGAATGGTTTGGAGCTGAGGTAGGGCAGGGTTGGACTGGAGCTGAGGAAGAAGTTCTTCCGTACAAGGGTGGTGAGAGCCTGGCACAGGCTGCCCAGGGAGGCTGTGGCTGCCTCCTGCCTGGAGGTGTTCAGACCATGCTGGGTGAAGTCTTGAGCAGCTGAGTCCAGCTGAGAGGTGTCCCTGGGCATGGTGGGGAGGTTGGAGCAGATGAGCTCTGAGCTCCCTTCCAGCCTAAACCATTCTATGAACAGTTCTGTTCCACCAACTCCCCCAGCACCTGCCCCTCTGTGCCTCAGCCTCTCCTCTGCCAAAGCCCAGTGCCAGAATTCTCTGCCTAACCTCCAGGAGCATGCTAAGAGAGAACTCATTCATATTTTCGTCCTGCCCTGGAGTTATTTGTTATTCACAGAGGATTCTGAGGGTGGGGGCTGGGGGGAATTGTGTCATGCCAGAACAGCTGCTCTGTGGAACAGCAGCGTGAGCACCCAGGCAAGGCTGGCAGTGTAATTGAAGGGTGGAGAGATGACAGCCAGGAGGAGCTGGTGCAGGGTTAAGCAGCACAGTCTTGAACAAAAGAAAGAGCAGAGTGATTATATGGAAGCATTGCAGGAGACAAAACATCCTGTCAGGATGTAAAGGCTGATCTGGACAGGTGGGACATATTCTGCAGCTGAGCTGTGAAAAGCTAACTTCAGCAGCACCTCTCTGTCACACAGCTAGGGAGAGAGACCAGCAACCACAGGAGGAGGGGGGAGGGAATTAGGGGTCAGGAATCTCTACTTGATAGAGCTCAGATGAAATCTTCCCTAATGAGAGAGCAGAATGAAAATGGACCTGGTGGAGCAGGTCCAGAGGAGGGACACAAAAGTGGTCAGGGTGCTGCAGCAGCTCTGCTATGAGGCTGAAGGAGCTGGAGGTATCACAGTATCACAGTATCATCAGGGTTGGAAGAGACCTCACAGATCATCAAGTACAACCCTTTACCACAGAGGTGTTCAGCCTGCAGAGGAGAAGGCTCCAGGGGGACCTAAGAGCAGCCTGCCAGTGCCTGAAGGGGATGCAAGCAGGCTGCAGAGGGACTGTTTGCTAAGGCCTGCAGGGATAGGACAAGGAGCAAAGGCTGCAAACCAAAGCAGAGCAGATTGAGATTGGCTGTGAGGAGCAAGCTCTGCGCCAGGAGGCTGCTGCAACACTGCAGCAGCCTACCCAGGGAGGAGATTGTCCAAGCCCCCTGCTAAGCTAAGCTCCATTCATAGAATCATGGACTCAATGTGGTGCAAAAAGACCTCTGAGATCATCAAAGACCTCTGAGATCACCAAGTCCAACTATCATCTTAGGACCACCATGGCCATCATAACCCTGTCCCCAAGCACCATGGCCACAGGCTTGTGGAACACCTCCAGGCATGGGCACTCCACCACCTCCCTGGGCAGCCTCTGCCAGTCCCTGACCACTCTGGCAGCAAAGAATTTTTCTCTAATCTCCAACCTCAGTCTCCTCTGGTGCAGTTTGAGGCCATTTGCTCTCATTCTTGCACCTTCTACTAGGGAGAGTAGCCCAACTCTTACCTCCCTACAGTTGCAGTGATCAGTGCTGGGCACTTCTTGGCCACTTCGACCCCTTCAGCTGATTATCATCATTTAAACTGGTTTGCTAGGACTGCAAAAGCAAGAACATGGGCTGAGGTCTTGCATGCCTGAGCTATTTCTTTCTGTTGTGTGGATTTTGAGCATTAAAACCACAGCAGCAGCAGGCTCAGTCCTAATATGAAGTGATAGCTCAGATTGTAAATAACAATTTCCTATCTGGCCTGGAAGGCTGTGAGACAACCTTTGGCTCAGAGGGGAATGTTCCTGCAAGGAAAGACCTTTGCAGTGAGGGCTTGAGTGCAGAATGCTAATATTGCCTTTGTCTATGGGGCTCAGGAGAGGGAGGAAGAAATGGAGAGTTCTGTTTTCTGCCAGACTCTGCTTTCTTCTGGTTTGTTTTCTCCCCAGCGTCGCAGGTTGGTCAGAAATCCTGTTTGGGTTGCTGCACAGACAGCAGGGAGGCAGCTGAGGTGATGAGGTGCTGGAAGCTCCTGCTGGAAGGTGCAGTAATGATGGGACAGCTTTGTCCCTCAGTTAGGGATCTGCCTCTAAACAACCAGCTAAGTGGTGAGCTGGTGCAAAGGTGGCTGAGGATTCTTCTGGAGCCACCTAGGAGGGGCAGACTGGTACAGAGCTGTGGTTTGGTATTGGTGGTCCATCAAGCCAGCTCTTTGTCCATGGACCACTGGATGGATAAAGTGGCTTGATGGCTGCACCCAAAGAGTGGCTGTCAACGGCTCCATGGCCAAGTGGAGACCTGTGACAAGCAGAGTCCCTCAGGGATCAGTCCTGGGACCAGACTTGTTCAACATCTTTGTGGGTGCCATGGACAGAGGCACTGAGTGCAGCCTCAGCAGGTTTGCTGCCCACACCAAGCTGTGTGGTGTAGCAGCCAGGCAGGAGGGCAGGGATCCAGCCAGAGGGACTGGGTAGGCTGCAGAGGTGGGCACAAGCCAAGCTCAGGAGGTTCAATGAGACCAAGTGCAAGGTCCTGCAGCTGGGTTGAGGCAATGTCAAGCACAGCTCCAAGCTGGGCAGTGAGTGGCTGGAGAGCAGCCCTGAGGAGATGCACTTGGGGGTGCTGCTGGAGGAGAAGCTCAGCAGGAGCCAGCAGTGTGCACTTGCAGCCCAGAGAGCCAAGCAGAGCCTGGGCTGCAGCAGCAGCAGTGTGGCCAGCAGGGCCAGGGAGGGGATTCTCAGCCTCTCCTCACAGGGCTGTGCTCCAGGCCCCTCCCCAGCCTTGCTGCCCTGCTCTGGACACCTTCCAGTACCTCAACATCTCTCCTCAATTGAGGGTCCCAGAACTGGACATGGTATGGGGTGGTGAAACACTGGCACAGGTTGCCCATGGAGGCTGTGGATGCCTCCTCCCTGGAGGTGTTCAAGGCCAGGTTGGAGGGGTCCCTGTCCTGGCAGTGGACTTGGAGCTAGATGATCTGTAGTGTCCCTTCCAACCCAAAGCCTTCTGTGAAGCTCTCAATGTGCAAGAGGTTCCTGCTGTGAGAGGATGACAAGGCTGTGACTTCACCTGGCAACTAAGCTTCTTTCCCAGAGGCTGCTTTCAAGTCAGTGTAATGTGGAATCTTCTGCATGGTTGTAGCAGCAGCCATAAATACCTCTCCAAACACCACCATATTAGATGTGAATTGTTTTACTGTCAATGGCCCATGGATAAATCACAATGAGCTCAATGAGCTGTAAGTCAATATTGGCTTTATACTCATTAGATGATGGTGTTGAGCAATAAACTGCAGCACTTCCTGAGGAGCATTAATGGCTTTAGACTTCAGAGATAAGGCTCTGGTGTGAAATTGGCCTCGTTGGGCTTTGCTACACCCACAGACACAAAGGAAGCCTTGAGCTGCTGAGAATCAGGTGGCAGTGAGGTGGGGCTTGGTCTCCCCTCCTTGGCATCAGGTGGTAGGCTGAGAGGAAATGGCCTCAAGTTGTGCCAGAGGAGGTTTAGGTTGGACATTAAGGAAAGTTTTTCACTGAGAGGCTTGTCAGGGGCTGGCAGAGGCTGCCCAGGGAGGTGGTGGAGTCCCCATCCCTGGAGGTGTTGGACACACCTGTGGCTGTGGTGGTGCTGGGCTGACAGTTGGACCTGATGATCTTAAAGGTCTCTTCCAACACTGATGGTTCTGTGACTCAGGGATTCTGTGAGGATCTGAGGATCTCAGAGTTCTCTTCCAGCCAAAATGATTTTATCCTTCTGTAATTCAGTAGATCCTGCAGTGCCTGAAGGGATCCTGCAGTGCCTGAAGGATCCTGCAGTGCCTGAAGGGATCCTGCAGTGCCTGAAGGGATCCTGCAGGAAGGCTGCAGAGGGACTTGTGCTGAGGGTGTCCAGAGCCAGGCCAAGGGCAATGGTTTGGAGCTGAGGCAGAGCAGGGCTAGAGTGGATCTTGGGGAGAAGTGTGAGGGTGGTGAGACTCTGGAATAGGCTGTTCAGGGAGGCTGTGCCTGCCTCCTGCCTGTAGGTGCTTAAGGCCAGACTGGATGAGGTCTTTGTCAACCCAATCTAGTCGAGAGGTGTCCCTGCTCACATCAGGAGGGTTGGAACTCGATGATCTTTGATGTCCCTTCCAACTTTGGCCATTCTATGACCCTGTGAATCGATTTTCCCTTTGGACAGTGGTCCTCCTAGTTGCCAGAGCAGGCTGAATGTCACAGGTGGAAGCAGTGCCTGCAGCTCTGCTCCCTGAGCAGTGTCCCCCGGCAGGGAGGTGTGCATTGCTTGGTGACAAGGACACCAGAAGCAAACTTGGCTCCTACACTTTCATTCGGGGGTGCATTAGGAAGAGTGGGACCAGCAGGCTGAGAGAGCTTCTCCTCCCACTCTACTTCGTCCTGCTGAGGCCACACCTGGAGGATTGTGTCCTCAGGGCTACTTAGTTGAAGAGGGGCAGGAAGTTACTGCAGAGTCTAATGGATGGCCATGAGGATGAGCAGGGGCTGGACCCTCCCTCATGAGGAGAGGCTGACAGACCTGGGGCTGTTCAGTCTGAAGAAGAGAAGATTGGAAGTGGCTCTTACCCATGCTGATCTGTAGCTGAAGGGTGAAGGGGATGGGGACAGAGCTGGGCTCTTCTCAGCAGCACCCAGCCGTGGACAAAGGTCAGCAGGCACAAACTGCAGCCCAGGAGGTTCCACTTCAACACAAGGAAAAATGGGGTTCCCTTTGCTCTGAGGGTGACAGGGCACTGGAGCAGGCTGCCCAGAGAGGCTGTGAGGTCTCCTTGGAGCAGGCTGCCCAGAGAGGCTGTGCAGTCTCCTTGGAGCAGGCTGCCCAGAGAGGCTGTGAGGTCTCCTTGGAGCAGGCTGCCCAGAGAGGCTGTGAGGTCTCCTTGGAGCAGGCTGCCCAGAGAGGCTGTGAGGTCTCCTTGGAGCAGGCTGCCCAGAGAGGCTGTGAGGTCTCCTTGGAGCAGGCTGCCCAGAGAGGCTGTGCAGTCTCCTTGGAGCAGGCTGCCCAGAGAGGCTGTGAGGTCTCCTTGGAGCAGGCTGCCCAGAGAGGCTGTGCAGTCTCCTTGGAGCAGGCTGCCCAGAGAGGCTGTGAGGTCTCCTTGGAGCAGGCTGCCCAGAGAGGCTGTGCAGTCTCCTTGGAGCAGGCTGCCCAGAGAGGCTGTGAGGTCTCCTTGGAGCAGGCTGCCCAGAGAGGCTGTGCAGTCTCCTTGGAGCAGGCTGCCCAGAGAGGCTGTGCAGTCTCCTCCTCTGGAGGCTTTCCAAACCTGCCTGCACAGGTCCCTCTGCAACCTGCCTGAGGTGCCCCTTGCTTTAACAGGGTTTTGCACCAGGTGATCTCTGGAGGTCCCTTCCAACCTCAAACATTCTGTGATGGTTCTGTGACTCCAATCCATCCTTAAGGCTTGTGATGAGCTCTTATTTCTTTCCCTTGCTTTTGTGAGGCCACAGAATGGAAACCCAAGCTGAGCACAGTTATTTTATTGATGGGATCATAACACATTTATGATTCCAAGCTGAGCAATTTGCCCACTCTAGTCCAGAGCAGTGTAAGCTGAATATTTAAACAGAGCAAGTGATGTTTTCTTTAAGGATTTGCAGAAGAATTAGCATGAAGGGGGAAAAAAAGGAAGAGGACAAAGTCAAAGTAAGTGCTTCAATTACAAATTCCAAGTGACTATCATCTTGCAGCTTTGCTTTCTTTCCCCAGTACTGTGCCAACTGTTGTGTCACCTGCTCCTTGTCCTCCTACCATGGCAGTGCTCACAGAAGCAAATTGGCTTTCCAGAATTTATTATGCTCTCTAAGAATCACAGAATCATAGAATCAGGCAGGCTGGCAGAGAGCTCCAAGCTCAGCCAGCACAACCTAGCACCCAGCCCTGCCCAACCAACCAGACCATGGCACTAAGTGCCCCAGCCAGGCTTGGCTGCAACACCTCCAGCCACACAGACTCCACCACCTCCCTGGGCAGCCCAGTCCAGTGCCAATCACTCTCTCTGACAACAACTTCCTAACAACATCCAGCCTAGACCTGCCCTGGCACAGCTTCAGGCTGTGTCCGCTTCTTCTGCTGCTGGGTGCCTGGCAGCAGAGCCCAACCCCACCTGGCTACAGCCTCCCTGCAGGCAGCTGCAGGCAGCAATGAGCTCTGCCCTGAGCATCCTCTGCTGCAGGCTGCACCCCCCCAGCTCCCTCAGCCTCTCCTCACAGGGCTGTGCTCCAGGCCCCTCCCCAGCCTTGCTGCCCTTCTCCAAACACCTTCCAGCACCTCAGTATCTCTCTTCAGTGGAGGAGCCCAGCACTGGGCACAGCACTCTTCATGCCCTTTGCTAGCTAACACCTGAGGCTGTGCAGGGCACCTGGGGCTGCCTTGCCCACGTGGGCTGCATTATTTCCCCCCCCCCCCACCTCTGGTTTAGGCCCAGATTGCTGCTTTCAGAGGGCATACATCACGTTGCAATGCTGTGCAGGAAAAAGTCAATACATTCTACACTTCAGTGTTTAGGATAATTTCTCTGATCTATCTTCAGAGATGAAGAAAAAAACCTCAAATATTTGATTTTCTGAGCTACTGGGTTGAGGGTTTTATGTTAATGGGAGCAGGGAGTCTGAAAGTTTTCATCTCTGCTGTCACTCATCCATCTTTTCCTCTCCTTTCTTATTCATATCCTCCTGTTTACACTCTTGGCCTTGCTTAAAATTTTAAGCAGCAGTCTCAGTGCTGCTTTGTTTTCCCTGCTGCAGCTCCTCTGTGGCTGCTGTTACAGGGACATGTGTCAGGAAGGCAATGTGGCACCAAGCAAGGGGCAGGGAGCACTCAGAACCATGGCATGGGATGGGTTGGAGGGACCCCCAAAGCTCATCCAGTCCAACCACCCCTGCAGTCATCAGGGACATCCAACACTAGATCAGGTTGCTCAGAGCCCTGTTGAGCCTCACCTTGAGTATCTCCAGGGATGAGGCCTCAGCCACCTCCCTGGGCTACCTGTGCAGTGTTCCAGCAGCCTCACATCCTTCTGCTTGCTCCATGCCATCAGCTTCTTAAGAACCACAGCTCACATGGCTCCCTGGGGCATCCTGGGCTGTATTAGGAGGAGTGTGTCCAGCAGATCAAGGGAGGTTCTCCTCCCCCTCTACTCTGCTCTGCTGAGACCTCATCCTGAGCACTGCCTTCAGTTTTGGGCTCCCCAGTTGCAGAGGGACAGGGATCTGCTGGAGAGAGTTCAGCAGAGGGCTGTGAGGATGAGGAGGGGACTGAGCACTGTCTGCTGGGGAGAGGCTGAGGGCCCTGGGGCTGCTTAGTCTGGAGAAGAGCAGACTGAGAGGGGATTGAATCAGTGTCTATGATAGTGGCTACACTGAATCCGTTTACAGAGGACACCAACCTGCTGGAGCTTAGAAGTGCATTGGAGCTGAATTCAGGAGAAGTTGGAGGAAGTGGAGAAAGGGTCATTAGAAAAAGGGAAAAGAAAATGGAAGAGGAGAGGAGAGGAGAGGAGAGGAGAGGAGAGGAGAGGAGAGGAGAGGAGAGGAGAGGAGAGGAGAGGAGAGGAGAGGAGAGGAGAGGAGAGGAGGGGAGGGGAGGGGAGGGGAGGGGAGGGGAGGGGAGGGGAGGGGAGGGGAGGGGAGGGGAGGGGAGGGGAGGGGAGGGGAGGGGAGGGGAGGGGAGGGGAGGGGAGGGGAGGGGAGGGGAGGGGAGGGGAGGGGAGGGGAGGGGAGGGGAGGGGAGGGGAGGGAAGGGAAGGGAAGGGAAGGGAAGGGAAGGGAAGGGAAGGGAAGGGAAGGGAAGGGAAGGGAAGGGAAGGGAAGGGAAGGGAAGGGAAGGGAAGGGAAGGGAAGGGAAGGGAAGGGAAGGGAAGGGAAGGGAAGGGAAGGGAAGGGAAGGGAAGGGAAGGGAAGGGAAGGGAAGGGAAGGGAAGGGAAGGGAAGGGAAGGGAAGGGAAGGGAAGGGAAGGGAAGGGAAGGGAAGGGAAGGGAAGGGAAGGGAAGGGAAGGGAAGGGAAGGGAAGGGAAGGGAAGGGAAGGGAAGGGAAGGGAAGGGAAGGGAAGGAGAGGGAAGGGGAGGAAAGGAGAGGGAAGGAAGAAAGGAAGGAAGAAAGAGAGCTGTGATTCTACAAGGACATTTGTCACGTGGAAATAATCAGCTGCATGAGATGAGGATGGAGAACAATTGGGCAAGTTCTTGAAGAGAAGGAGTTACTTTATCTGGACAAAGACAAACAGGAGGAGAGAGGTGATCATTTAACAACCTTTATGCACAGAAGGTGCAGGAGAAGGGTAATAAACTGTTTCTTCCACGCTGCCTGCAGGCAGGGTATGAAGGAAGAGGCTTCCATTGCACCAAGCACCATTTCTGCCAGGAAATGGATGTTTTGGAACTGTAAAAACAGTTAAGGCACAGCATAAAGACCCTCCGGGGGCTGAATGGCCTCTCTCACTGCAGGCATTGTGCACAGAAAACAGAGATGCTGCAGCCCAGTCGATCTTTTCAGGCTGCTGAGGTGAACCAGGTGACCTACCACTGGCTTCTGGGCACAGTGTTTTGAATGGCAATGCTGCCAGGCTGGAAGGAACCCAAGCATCATCTGGTCCAGCCTTTCTAGGTGATGGTGGAGTTGAAATCACAGAATCAGTCAGGGTTGGAAGGGAGCACAAGGAGCAGCCAGTCCCAACCCCCTGCCATGCCCAGGGACACCCTACCCTAGAGCAGGCTGCACACAGCCTCAGCCAGCCTGGCCTTAAACACCTCCAGCCATGGGGCCTCAACCACCTCCCTGGGCAACCCATTCCAGCCTCTCACCACTCTCCTGCTCAGCAACTTCCTCCTCACCTCTACTCTGAGTCTCCCCACCTCCAGCTTTGCTCCATTTCCCCCACTCCTGCCACTCCCTCACAGCCTAAAAAGTCCCTCCCCAGCTTTTTTGTAGCCCCCTTCAGATCCTGGCAGGGCACAAGAAGGTCACCTGGGAGCCTCCTCTGCTCCAGCCTGCACAGCCCCAACTCTTTCAGTCTGTGCTCACAGCAGAGCTGCTGCAGCCTCTGAGCATCCTCCTGGCCCTGCTCTGGACACTCTCCAGCACCTCCACAGCCCTCTTGTCCCAGGGGCTCCAGAACTGGCTGCAGGACTCCAGGTGGGGTCTCAGCAGAGCACAGCAGAGGGGGAGAATCCCCTCCCTGGTCCTGCTGGCCACACTGCTGCTGCTGCAGCCCAGGCTCTGCTGGGCCCTCTGGGCTGTAAGAAAGGAGCTGGCCCAGCACCCTGGCAAGCTGAGTCTTAATCAAGCCCAAGCAGCAGCCCAGCAGCATCATGGCCACTAAACCATGCCTCACAGTGCCATGGCCACTCTTCTCTGCAACACTTCCAGGATGGGGACTCCACCACCTCCCTGGGCAGCCTGTTCCAATGTCTGACCACTCTTGCAGGGAAGAAATTCTTCCTAGCATTCAACTTAAAGCTTCTCTGCTGCAACTTGAGAGCATCTCCTTTTGTCCTATCAGTAGTTACTTGGGAGGAGACCTACACCCACCCCACTACCCAGCTCCCTCCTTGCTACAGCCTCCTCTCAGGAAGCTGTAGAGAGCAATGAGGTCTCCCCCCAGCCTCCTTTTCTCCATACTAACCAAGCCAAGTTCTCTCAGCTGCTCCTTCTCAGCCCTGCTCTCCAGACCCTTCCCTGGCTTCATTGATCTTCTCTGGATCCCCTCCAGCACCACAATGTCTTTTTCATGGTGAATGATCTCCTACAAGAGTGGAACATCCTCCAACTCTTCCCCATTTAACTACATCAACTCTGTGTGAAACCTCTGCTGCCTGCCACAAGTGACTCTTGTTCTATCTGGTGTAGTTTTCTTCTTCTCCAGTCCTCCAGACAGAAGTCCCTGAGTGTTAACAGAACTCCAGCAGCTTCCCCTGCCTTTCTGAGGTTGGAAGGAACCAGCTTTTTCCTTTCTGACACATCTGACAGTGTTTGATGGGCTACATTTCTCCACAAATCAGTCTGGTCATGAAATACAACAACAACAGCTCTGGGCTCAGAAAGTGCCACTCATCAAGTCCTGTGGAGAGCAGTCTGCTGCCAGTGGCTTGTGATGAGGACTGCTCCAGTGCATCATCCTTCCAGTCCACTTGCAGGTGCTAATGGAAGCTGAGCCCTGCAGATGATAGGAGGAGATCTGCTGCTTGCCTGAGGGGCAGTTACCAACATCCCTAATTCTTGCTGCTTCAAGCAGCTGAGGGCTTTAGTTAAAGGCTGTTAAATATCCTACTCCTTCTGATCACAGCTGTCTGGAGAATCTCGAGGCTGCCTTAATTAGCCCTCCTTAAACCTGAACCAGAAGTGTCAGGGCAGTTGTGAGGATGACCTTTGCCACCTCTGCTCTTGCCCTGATCTTTCAGAACTGTACAAAGGCAAAGGTTGTATGGAAGCCTGGGGAGGGGGGAAGAAACCCAGGAGAAGAGGCCTTGTGAGATGTGGTTTAGAGTCATGGAATCATAGAACCAACCAGGGTGGAGGAGATGTCCAAGATTATCCAGTCCAACTTCTGGGAGGAGGCTGAAGAGGGGAGAGCATTGGTCTCTTTTCACAGAATCCTAGAATCACAGAACCAAGCAGGCTGAAAGAGAGCTCCAAGCTCAGCCAGCCCAGCCTAGCACCCAGCCCTGCCCAACCAACCAGACCATGGCACTAAGTGCCCCAGCCAGGCTTGGCTGCAACACCTCCAGCCACACAGACTCCACCACCTCCCTGGGCAGCCCATTCCCATGCCAATAACTCTCTCTGGGAAGGAGCAACTGAGGGAGCTGGGGATGGGTAGTGTGAGGAAGAGGAGGCTGAGGGCAGAGCTCATTGGTGTCTACACTACCTGAAGAGACATTGTGGAGAGGCTGCTGCTGGGCTCTGCTCACAGGGAACTGGAGACAGAAGAAGAGGAAATGGCCTCAAGCTGAGGCTGGGGAGGGTTAGACTGGACATTAGGAGAAAGATTTTCCTGGAGAGAGAGGTCAGGGACTGGAATGAGCTGCCCAGGGAGGTGGTGGAGTCACCCAGCCTGGATGTGTGGTTTGGCTGTGGTGCTTGGGGCTATGGTTTAAGGTGACTCTTGTAGAGCAGGGTTCTTGGCTGGGCTGGGTGCTCCTGAGGAGCTTTGCCAGCCTGGGGGTGTCTGTGGCTCTGTGATGCTGAGCTGGCAGCACTGCTGCCCACCAGAAGTGCTAAAGGTGGCAATGTGGAGGTGAATGCCTCAGGAGAAGACTTCCAACTGCTGTAGTTAGCAGAGGCTGTGATGCACTGCAGTCTGCTCAGCTGGGCAGCAGCAGGTGCTATATAAAGCACATCTATTGATTAGCATAAATCCTGGCTAACAGTTTGATCTGGGGATAATAATGATTTGGATCAGGGATTTACACCTCTCTGCTGTTTCTAGAGCTGCATCCCATAATTAATAGTGAGTCTTGGATCAAGAACTGGCTGGATGGCAGAGCTCAGAGAGTGGTGGTGAATGGTGCCACGTCCAGTTGGCAGCCAGTCACAAGTGGTGTTCCCCAAGGATCAGTGCTGGGCCCAGTCCTGTTCAATATCTTTATTGATGATCTGGACGAGGGCATTGAGTCCAGCATCAGTAAGTTTGCAGATGACACCAAGCTAGGAGCAGGTGTTGATCTGTTGGAAGGTAGGAGAGCCCTGCAGAGGGACCTGGACAGGCTGGATGGGTGGGCAGAGGCCAATGAGATGAGATTTAACAAGGCCAAGTGCAGGGTTCTGCACTTTGGCCACAACAACCCCAAGCAGCGCTATAGGCTGGGGACTGAGTGGCTGGAGAGCAGCCAGGAGGAAAGGGACCTGGGGGTACTGATAGATAGTAAGCTGAAGATGAGCCAGCAGTGTGCCCAGGTGGCCAAGAGAGCCAATGGCATCCTGGCCTGCATCAGGAACAGTGTGGCCAGCAGGACAAGGGAGGTTATTCTTCCCCTGTACTCAGCACTGGTCAGGCCACACCTTGAGTACTGTGTCCAGTTCTGGGCCCCTCAATTCAAGAAAGATGTTGAGGTACTGGAACATGTCCAGAGAAGGGCAACAAAGCTGGTGAGGGGCCTGGAACACAAATCCTATGAGGAGAGGTTGAGAGAACTGGGCCTGTTTAGCCTGGAGAAGAGGAGGCTCAGGGGTGATCTTATTACTGTCTACAACTACCTGAAGGGACATTGTAGCCAGGTGGGGGTTGGCCTCTTCTCCCAGGTAACCAGCAATAGAACAAGGGGACACAGTCTCAAGTTGTGCCAGGGTAGGTATAGGCTGGATGTTAGGAAGAAGTTTTTCACAGAGAGAGTGATTTCCCATTGGAATGGGCTGCCCAGGGAGGTGGTGGAGGCACCGTCCCTGGGGGTCTTCAAGAAAAGACTGGATGAGGCACTCAGTGCCATGGTCTAGTTGACTGGCTAGGGCTGGGTGATAGGTTGGACTGGATGATCTTTGAGGTCTCTTCCAACCTGGTTGATTCTATGATTCTATGATTCTATGATTCTTACACTGGGGTATTAACAAAGAAGAGTAAGTGGGAGGGCAGTTTGGATTCTGGAATGAGAAGAAAGAACAACCTTTATGGACCTACTCTTCCACAAACCTTGGAACAGGACCCTAGAATCAGTGAGGCTTGGAGCAGACCACAAGGACCACCCAGCTCCAACCCCCCTGCCATGGGCAGGGACACCTCACACTAGAGCAGGCTGCCCACAGCCTCAGACAGCCTGGCCTTGAGCACCTCCAGGGAGGAGGCTTCCAACACCTCTCTGGGCAACCCCTTCCAGGCTCTCACCACTCTCATGGTGATCCTTAAAGACCACTTAGAATCAGCAGCTTTGCTGGGTGGCAGCCTGCAGAGCTGACAATTACATCTCATCAACAGCTTCTGTGGATCATAGGATCACAGAATCATAGAATCAAGCAGGTTGGAAGAGAGCTCCAAGCTCAGCCAGCACAACCTAGCACCCAGCCCTGCCCAACCAACCAGACCATGGCACTAAGTGCCCCAGCCAGGCTTGGCTTCAACACCTCCAGCCACACAGACTCCACCACCTCCCTGGGCAGCCCATTCCAATGCCAATCACTCTCTCTGCCAACAACTTCCTAACAACATCCAGCCTAGACCTGCCCTGGCACAGCTTGAGCCTCTGTCCCCTTCTTCTGTTGCTGGCTGCCTGGCAGCAGAGCCCAACCCCACCTGGGCAGCAGGCAGCTGCAGACAGCAATGAGCTCTGCCCTGAGCCTCCTCTGCTGCAGGCTGCACCCCCCCAGCTCCCTCAGCCTCTCCTCACAGGGCTGTGCTCCAGGCCCCTCCCCAGCCTTGCTGCCCTTCTCCAAACACCTTCCAGCACCTCAGCAGCTCTCTGCAATGGAGGAGCCCAGAACTGGACACAGCACTCCAGGGATGGCCTGAGCAGTGCTGAGCACAGGGGCAGAAGAACCTCCCTTGTCCTGCTGCCCACACTGCTCCTGAGCCAGCCCAGGATGCCATTGGCTCTGCTGCCCACCTGGGCACTGCTGCCTCCTCTGCAGCTCCTCTCTCCCAGCACCCCCAGCTCCCTCTCTGCCTGCCTGCTCTCAGCCACTCTGGCCCCAGCCTGTAGAGCTGTTTGGGGTTGCTGTGGCCAAAGTGCAGAAGCCTGCAGGAAAGTTTCTCCTGCAGGAAAATGGCAGAACTGGCATCAGTGCTTTATGGGTTTTGGCTTTGGCAGCAGCAGCTTTAATTCTCAGACAGGGACCTTCTGAAAATGAACGAAACTCTCCAATTATCTCTCAAAAACCCCTGAAAATGCTGCCCCAAACAACTGAGAGCACTCAGTTGCCATGTGCCTGAGCCAGTGGCAAGAGCAGCCCATCAGTCAAGCATCAGGAGTGCAAGTTTTCTTGTCACTGCTTTAATTAAGATCATTAAAAGACCAGCATTACATCTTGCTCCTCTGACTGCAGCCAGCTCAGCCTTCCAGCAGGGCAGTGTGTTTTAAAGAGTCACATTCCCAAGACAGATTCTTCTCCTCCACTTCCTTTGCTGTGACAATTTAATGTCACTGAGCACTTTCAGAATGGGAGGTTTTGGGGTTTGTTTTCTTCCTTCTTAAGCAGCTTTGGATTCCAGAGAATCACAGAATGGTAGGAGGGGGAAGGCACCTCCAGAGATTGAGTCCAACCCCACCCCTGCCAAAGCAGGGTCACCTAGGGCAGGCTGCCCAGGAGCACATCCAGACAGTCTCTTGCTCAAACACTCCACACCCTCCCTGGGCAGCCTGCTCCAGGGCTCCAGCGACCTCATAGCAAAGAAGTTTTCCCTCACATTGAAGTGGAGCTCCCTGGGTTCCAATTTGTGTCCATTGCCCTTGTCCTATCACAGGACACCACTGAGAAGAGCCTGGCACCATCTTCCTCAACCCCATCTTTAACCACAGGGGCTGGAAGAGACCCAAAGAGATCATCCAGTCCAATATCCCTGCCAGGATACACATCCAGGCAGGCCTGGAAAGGCTCCAGACAAGGAGACTCCACAACCTCTCTGGGCAGCCTGTGCCAGGGCTCTGGGACCCTTCCAGGCAAGAAGTTGCTCCTTGTGTTGAGCTGGAACCTGCTGTGCTGCAGCTTCCATCCATTGCTGCTTGTCCTGTCCCAGGGAGCAGTGAGCAGAGCCTGTCCCCCCCTCCTGACCCCCAGCCCTCAGAGATTTATAGACATTGATTCAATCCCCTCTCAGTCTTCTCTTCTCCAGACTAAGCAGGCCCAGGGCCCTCAGCCTCTCCTCACCAGGCAGTGCTCAGTCCCCTCATCATCCTCATAGCCCTCTGCTGGACTCTCCCCAGCAGATCCCTGTCCCTCTGCAACTGGGGAGCCCCAAACTGAAGGCAGTGCTCAGGATGAGGTCTCACCAGGGCAGAGTAAGTTGTGGTAAACTCAACCTTCTCCTCTCCAGCCCCAGGGCTCTCAGCCTTTCCTCATCAGGCAGATGTTCCAGGCCCTTCATCATCCTCACAACCTACACTGGACACTCTCTAATATATCCCTGCCCCTCTTGAACTGGAGAGCCCAGAACTGGACACAGAGCCCCAGCTGTGGTCTCAGCAGGGCAGAGTAGAGAGGGATTCCTTCTTGGGGATTTGCTCTGCTAAGAGGACAGGCTGAGGAAGCTGGGGGTGTGCAGCCTGGAGAGGAGAAGGCTCCAGGCAGACCTAGCAGCAGCCTGCCAGTGCCTGAAGGGGCTGTAAGCAGACTGCAGAGGGACTGTTTGCAGAGGCCTGCAGGGGCAGGATGAGGGCAGTGGTTTGAAATGAGAGCAGAGCAGATTGAGATTGGGTGTGAGGAACAAGTTCTGCACTGGAGGCTGCTGCAACACTGCAACAGGCAGCCCAAGGAGGTGGTTGAGGCTCCATCCCTGGAGATACTCAGAGTGAGGCTGGACATGGCTGTGGGCAACCTGCTGTAGGGGAGGATGTCCCTGCTGAGTGCAGGGGGTTGGACAGGATGAGCTTTGCAGGCCCCTTCCCACCCAGACCACTCTGTGAAGTTCTTGCCATTGCCTGAAGTTGTAATGCCTGAGCAGAGGACTGTGGCAGCTACATCACCCAGTGCCAGCGCTGCCTCTCCTACACCCCTGCAAGGATTTCAGCTCCTCAGCTTCTCATTATGCAGGGAGGACAACCTGACCCAGGAGGAGGACAGCAAAATTAAGAGTAGAGATTATTTTAGGAGTCTCATTGAACTCCCACTGGAGTAAATGTGTAGCTGTGGCAGTAGGAGTAGCAGCAGGTCTGGGGTAGGCAATGCCATCCTGTCTGAGCTACACCAGAGAGGAGGCCCAGGAAATGAGATTTAGCAACCAGCTGACCTTCAGGTGGCTTCATCTGGTAGCAAGTGATAATGATGCAGCACAAGCCTGCAGGTCTTGCTAACCTTGGAGGGCCTGGATCCCATTTCTTAAGCTGAAACAACAGTTCCTGCAGCTTATCCTCCTTCACTTCACACAGCAAATGGAGATGTGAAAGCAAAGGGAAAGGCTTTGAGCCTGGTGATGATGTTGGGCATAGTTCTTAAAGTACACCTTGGGCTGGGCAGGGGGCACAAAAACCTATCCAGGGTGCTTCAGGGTAGCTGAAGTGTCATAAAACAGACCTAAAATGTATTTTCTTCTTCTTCTTTCTAAGCTGTTTGTCTCTTTCTGCCTTTGAAGGGTGAAGCTGTAGCTGTCACTGGCTTGTCACTGTCGTTTAACCACGATGTGATTATTAGCTTGTCATGAAACTGTTGCTGCTCTCCATGCCCACCTGAAAGGAGATTGGGGTGCCTGGGGGAAGGGCTGCTGGCTACCTAGAGTTGAGGCTGCCACCCACACAACACCCTCCAGGAGAAGCTGGCTGCCCGTGGCTGGCATGGCTCTGTGTGTTTGGGTGTGCCTGGGGGAGCTGGAGGTGCTCAGGCTGGGGCAGAGGAGGCTGAGGGCAGAGCTCATTGCTCTCTGCAGGGAGGTCAGAGCGAGGAGGAGGCAGCCTCTGCTCTGCGGTGCCAAGCGACAGCAGCAGAGGAAATGGTTCCAAGCTGCCCCAGGGGAGGCTCAGGCTGGATGCTAGGAAATGTCCCTGCACTGGAAGGGGTCTCAAACACTGGAATGGTCTGCCCAGGGCAGTGTTTGAGTTACCATCCCTGGAGGGCTTCCATCAGCCTGTACAGATGGCACTCAGGGATATGGTTTAAGACTGACCTTAAACTGAGTCAGAATTGGACTGGGTGAGCTTGGAGGTCTCTTCCAACTGGATGTGCTCTGTGATTCTGTGTTTAAAGCTTGGCCAACTGGATGGGTACACAGAGTGGTTGGGAATGCAGCTAAATCCAGCTGGATGCTGGTCACCAGTGGTGCTCCCTAGGCATCAGTGTTGGGGCCACTCCTCTTGGATGGCACAACTTGAGGCCATTTCCTCTCTTGTAGCTTGAAGAGTCTGACCCCTACCTGCCTCCAACCTTCTCTCAGGCAGTTGTAGAGAGCTGGAAGGTCTCCTCCCATCCTCCTTTTCCCAAGGCTGAACCACTCCAGTTCCTTCAGCATCTCCTCACAAGACCTGGGAGCTTGTTTCACCCTCCCTCAGTTGCCAGTTTGGTTTTTGGTTGGGTTGTTTGGTTTTGGGTTGTTGGGTAGAACTTTAGCTACTTCACTCTCTGGTGATCCCAAACCTCCTGTGATCTGAGGCTCTCACCACCCTGCAGCTCTGCATGCTTGCAGCAATGTTGCTTTTTCTCTCTAGAAGCAGTTTTATTTGGTGCTGCTCTTAGCACCTAACAGATGAATTAAGCTGGTCCAGCACGGAAGAACTTCATATAATCAAGAGAAAAACAGCTCCAAGACAGTAAAATTGATGGTGATGTCTAGATTAAAGGGTAACTTTGGCACTTTTGGTGCACATTACTGCATGGATTCTCCATCCTCAAATATTTTCCTGTTGCTCTGAACATAAATTTATTTTAGTAGAGGGTTTTAAAGCATTCTGCAGGCACTTTCTTTCTCCCCCCCCTTTAAATCACACTTTGCACATTGGGTTTTTCATGATGTTTGATGATCTACCAGGAAAGATGTTGACAAATTAGAGAGGGATTGGGTTTGACCTTTTACAGCTTAGCTTCTACAGATGTTTCTGCACATGCTTGGCTTTCTGAGAGAATGGCATTTGGTCAAGCCCTGGCACAGGCTGCCCAGGGTGGGGATGGTGATGGTGGTGGGGAAGTCATCGTCCCTGGAGGTGGCACTTTGAGATGTGGTTTAGTGGCCATGGTGGTGTTAGGATGGTGTTTGCAATTGATCTTAGAGGGCTTTCCAACTCCATCATAGAGTCAACCAGGTTGGAAGAGACCTCCAGGCTCATCCAGTCCAACCTATTGCCTCTCCCTGCATAAGGAATGGGCTTGAGGGTGGCTGAAAGTGGTGATCAAGGACACAGTGTCCACCTGCAGACCAGTGCCAAGTGGCTCCCTCAGGGGCCAGTGCTGGCACCAGTGCTGTTTGACATCTTTGTCAGTGACATGGACAGAGGAATCAGTGCAGCCTCAGGAAGTTTGCAGATGGCACCAAGCTGTGTGGCACAGTTGACTTGCTAGAGGGCAGGGATCCATCCAGAGGGACCTGGGCAGGCTGCAGAGCTGTGCCCAGGCCAACCTCATGGCATTCAACAAGGCCAAGTGTAAAGTCCTGCACCTGGGTGGCCACAGTCCCAAGCACAAGCCCAGGCTGGGTGGGGAATGGCTGAGAGCAGCCCTGAGGAACAGGCCCTGGGAGATGGCTTAGCAGTGGATTCAGTGATGTTGGGCTGGTGGTTGGACTCAGTGCTCTTAAAGAGGGTTCCCAGGCTAAGTTGTTCCATGGTTCTATGAAGCTGTGCCAGGGGAGGCTGAGGTTGGAGAGTAAGAAAAAAACTAATTACTGAAAGAGTGGTCAGAGGCTGGAGCCTGGGAGGTGGAGTCCTCATCCCTGGAGGGGTTCCCGAAATGTGTCGATGTGGCACTTGGGGACATGGCTTGAGGGCCACAGAGTGAAGCAGGTTGGAAGAGAGCTCCAAGCTCAGCCAGCCCAACCTAGCACCCAGCCCTGCCCAACCAACCAGACCATGGCACTAAGTGCCCCAGCCAGGCTTGGCTGCAACACTTCCAGCCACACAGACTCCACCACCTCCCTGGGCAGCCCATTCCCGTGGTGGGGTTAGGTTGAAGGTTGGACCTGAGGATCTTAAAGGTCTTTCCCAGCCTGAATAAGGCTGTGAATGGTTCCACTGACAGCAGGATGAGCACTTCTGTTAACCTCAGGATGTTCTGTGTTTTTGCAGGGTCAGGATTCAATTCTGCAGCAATCCAACTGCAAACAGAGGAGGGAGATGACTCAGCAGGTCGCTCTCATTGGTATGAACAAAGATTCAAATGCAAACAACCAAAGCTGCAAGGGCTTGGCAGATTCTGGGGTAATTCAGGCTTCATTTGGAGAAAAAAATTAAACCAGGAGGCCTTGAAAGCAAAGCCATTCTCTTATGTTTTAATTAAATCCTCTGTTCCTGCCCAATCTTCTCCGTGCATGCACGAGAGGGAGTGCTGAAGTACCTGCAATTTAATATCAACTGATGAATCATGTACCCAACAGAAAGTCTGCTCACTTAAAAGCCAGCCTAATATGGCCCTGCCATGCCCATTAGTCTTTAGGAGGCAGTCTCAGGTTTAGTGCCAATTATTAATGCTGTTTACTTTCCAATGATTTACAAACTTCTGGAGCTCCAACCAGAGCTGTGCAGCTTTGCTGGGTGGCAGCCTGCAGGGCTGACCCTTACATCTCATCAACAGCTTCTGTGGATCATAGAACCATAGACTCAAGCAGGTTGGAAGAGAGCTCCAAGCTCAGCCAGCCCAACCTAGCACCCAGCCCTGCCCAACCAACCAGACCATGGCACTAAGTGCCCCAGCCAGGCTTGGCTTCAACACCTCCAGCCACACAGACTCCACCACCTCCCTGGGCAGCCCATTCCAATGCCAATCACTCTCTCTGCCAAAAACTTCCTAACAACATCCAGCCTAGACCTGCCCTGGCACAGCTTGAGCCTGTGTCCCCTTCTTCTGTCCCTGGCTGCCTGGCAGCAGAGCCCAACCCCACCTGGCTACAGCCTCCCTGCAGGCAGCTGCAGACAGCAATGAGCTCTGCCCTGAGCCTCCTCTGCTGCAGGCTGCACCCCCCCAGCTCCCTCAGCCTCTCCTCACAGGGCTGTGCTCCAGGCCCCTCCCCAGCCTTGCTGCCCTTCTCCAAACACCTTCCAGCACCTCAACATCTCTCTGCAATGGGGGAGCCCAGAACTGGACACAGCACTCAAGGGGTGGCCTGAGCAGTGCTGAGCACAGGGGTGGGCAGAAGAACCTCCCTTGTCCTGCTGCCCACACTGCTCCTGAGCCAGCCCAGGATGCCATTGGCTCTGCTGCCCACCTGGGCACACTGCTGCCTCTTCTGCAGCCTGGCACAGATGTTGGCCATTCATCACTGTGGCAGTGTAAGGGCCCACGCTGGATGCTTTTCAAAGGTGCTCCCAGCCAGCTTGCTCCTCTTAGCTGAGCTTGTACAGGACATGCTGGGTTCCTCTACCTGCTCTGCATGTAACCCAGGGCAGCACAAGCTTGGGGACATGGTTTAAGGTGACTCTTGTAGAGTAGGGTGCTAGGTTGGGCTGGGTGCTCCTGAGAGGCTTTGCCAGCCTGGGGGTTTCTGTGGTGCTGTGATTCTGACTGAAAGGGCTCTCAAACACTGTCACAAACTGCCCAGGGAGGTGGTGGAGTCACCCACTCTGGCTGTGTTTCAGGGTGATTTGGATGTGGTGCTTGAGGCTATGGTTTAAGGTGACTCCTGCAGAGTAGGGTTCTAGGTTGGGCTGGGTGCTCCTGAGGGCTGTGCAAGCCTGGGGGTGATTTCTGTCATTCTGTGACTTCCATTCTTATGTATTTCTCCTTCTCCCATTCTGCAGATGAGAAGCTTTGTAGCTCATGACTTTGCTCCAGATGCCTTTGCCTCTCCCACAGCAGCCTTGCTGCTGGCGGCTGCAACTCAGAGCTGTATCTTTTCAGTAGCTCAGCGTTATCAGCATCCTCTGCGTGGGTGTGCAGGGCTGCAGCTCCCTGGCATAGGGTGTGTGTTACTACAATCTGTGGGTAAGCTGTGCCCTGATCTGCATTTAGCTGATGGAAGGCAAGGTGGGCTTGTTTGGTTAGCAGTCACTGGCAGAGTGCTGCACAGAAAGTGATCTGCTCGAGATGGATTCTGCTGCCTGCTGAACTAATGGTCCAAGGCTTATCACCTGGCAACACCAGCTGAGAGCTGATTCATGAGATGCAGATAACACAGAAGGCTACAGGCAGCAATCATAAAGACTAACTGGCCTCGTGAGGCTAATATCCCTTGGCTTCCTCCGTGGGCCATGGACAAGGAGAGGTCCTTGCAAGAGTGATTCAGAGGAGTGCTGCTCAGCCACTGCCCATCACAGCCGCCGGGGGGCAAGGGTTGGAAGGGGCCTCTGAAGAGCATCGAGTCCAAGCCCCCTGCCAAAGAAGAGCCACCTAAAGCAGGGCACACAGGAACACACCCAGGTGGGTTCTGAAAGCCTCCAGAGAAGGAGACACCACAGCCTCTGTGGGCAGCCTGCTCCAGGGCTCTGCCACCCCCAAAGTATTTCACAGGATGTCAGAGGCTGGAAGGCACCCAAAGAGCTCATCCAGTCCAACCCCCTCTGCCAGAGCAGGAGCACACAATCTAGCTCAGGGCACACAGCAACACAGCCAGACAGGCCTGGAAAGGCTCCAGACAAGGAGACTGCACAACCTCTCTGGGCAGCCTGTGCCAGTGTCTCACCACCCAGTCTCAACCTGCCTTTCTCAAGCTTCAGTCCATTCCCACTCATCCTGCCACTCCCAGCCCTTGTCAGAGGTCCCTCCCCAGCTCTACTGGAGCCCCTTCAGGCTGCTCTAAGGTTTCTCTGGAGTCTTCTCCAGGCTGCACAGCCCCAGCTCTCCCAGCCTGTCTCCACAGGAGAGGGTCTGCAGCCCTCTGAGCACCTTCATGGCCTTCTCTGGACCTTCTGCAATAGGTCCACGTCCTTGTGCTGGGCACAGCAGTCCAGGTGTGGTCTCAGCAGAGCAGAGGGAGAGAATCACTTCCCTCACCCTGCTGGTCACTTCTTTTGATGATTTGAACCTAATAAATCATATTCTGTGGGTTTTTTTCCCCTGTCTCTTTCAGGAAGAGCAGAACAACCTCAGGACTCTACCCCACTGCATGTAGGAAGGACTTCAAACCTCTCTCTCTGTTGTGCCTGCTGCTCCTGTGCCATGCCCACACAGTCCACTCAGAACAACAGAGCCAAATGAGGTCTTTCTGAATCTCTTGCCTGCTGCTGAAGAAGATACAGACTGGAAACCACAGCCCTGTAGCCACAGAGCCAAGCACCCTTTCAGAAAGGGAGGGAGGCAAATAGAGTATGCAGAGAGCAGATGTCCATGGATCTACCGAGATGTAGCTCTTGTTTCACATGGATCTCCAAGCAGCAGAGGTGAAGAGGTCAGGCTTGAAGGCTCCTGCTCTGTGCCACTTGATGCAAGCGTAACCCAGTGCCATGCACACAGGTTTGCCATCCTCACTCCCTCCCCTTGCACACTCCTGCATAGTCACTGTTATTCTTCTCCTTTCCTGTTCTGCAGGACCACCACAAGGGCACAGGATGTTAGGGGTTGGAAGGGACCTCTGGAGGTCTTCCAGTCCAAGCCACTGCCAGAGTAGGACCAGAGAATACAACACAGGTCACACAGGAGCACATCCAGACAGGGCTGGAAAGGCTCCGGAGGAGGAGGCTCCACAACCTCTCTGGGCAGCCTGTGCCAGGGCTCTGGGACCCTTCCAGTCAAGAAGTTCTTCCTTATGTTGAGCTGGAGGTTCCTGTGCTGCAGTTTCCATCCCTTGCCCTTGACCTGTGCCAGGGAGCAAGTGAGCAGAGCCTGTCCCTGTCCTTTCCTTCCTGGCCCCCAGCCCTCAGCTATTCGCAGACATTGCTCAATCCCCTCTCAGTCTTCTCCTCTGCAGACTCTCAGCCCCAGGGCTCTCAGCCTTTCCTCCTCAGGCAGTGCACCAGTCCCTGCAGCATCCTTGCAGCCCTCCCTTGGACTCTCTCCAGTAGATCCCTGTCCCCCTTGAACTGGGGAACCCAGAACTGGCTGCAGCATTCCAGGTGGGGCCTTACTAGGGCAGAGGAGGAGGAGAACCTCCCTGGGGCTGCTGCTGTTCTATTTACACGAGGCAGCATAGCAATCTGCCGAAAGAATCAGGAGGCTTCTCCATCCCTAACGGACAAAGAGGGAGAGCAAAAGAGAGCACTCATCCTGCCTTTCGTTTGACTGGTTCATAGGCTTCCACTGGACATGGTCACACTGGAAAGTACATTTTCCTAACCGTGGTTTTGCTGAGGATGTTCCCAACCTGCCCTTCAGTGAGCAGCTTGCTGTTAGGAGGCAATGCCCCCAAGCAGCTTTGGAGCATTAATTAGCTATATTGTGCTCTGCAGACAAAGATCTGCGCTGGGGAGGTCTGCACGGGGTGGGGAGTGGAAACAAAGATCAGCTATGATGCAGCTGGGAAAATGATTCATCAGTAAAGAGAGGTTTAACCAAAGCAGCAGATCAAAGGCGCCTACCTCCTGTGCATGCAGGGGGCACTCCCAATCAGGGAGCTCTTTTTATCCAGCAGCCAATGGGTAACAGCAAAAAGAGGGAACATAAACTTCAGAGAGCGAGAGGAAAAAAAACCCTTCTGTAGAACCATAGCATCACAGAAATCAGGCAGTCTGGGGAGGGACTTTTGAGGGTGTCAGGTAGTGATAAGACTGAGGAGAATGGATCCAAGCTAGAGAAGGGCAGATTCAGGTGAGCCATTAGGAAGTTGTTCAGCAGGAGGGTGGTGAGAGCCTGACACAGGTTGCCCAGGGAGGTGTTGGAAGCCTCATCCCTGGAGGTGTTCAAGGCCAGGCTGGGTGAGGCTGTGGGCAGCCTGCTCTAGTGTGAGGTGTCCCTGCCCATGGCAGGGGGTTGGAGCAGGATGGTTCTTGTGGTCCCTTCCAACCCTGACAGTTTTGTGATTCTGTAAAGTGAGCTGAGGATGAGTCTGATTTTCTTTTCCCAGTGCTTTCCTGTTGCAGTTTTGGGGTGCCCAAGGGCATGCAGAGTGGCTGAGCCTCTGCTGAATTCTCTCTCCTCTTGTGTTTTTGAATCTTTCCTTTTTTGCCACGGAGCATCACTTACCTCTCTATAGCAAACCTGCCCAGGGCTATTGCAGAAGGGAAGCGAACACTGCACGCTGCTGCTACCCTGAGAGGCAGCAAAGGGGAGAAGCTCTCCTGGCTAGGCTTAGCTGCAAAGCCTTTAGCAAGGAGACAGTTATGAACAGCCTGCACTTCCACCATGAAATTACTTTTCAGGGGCTTTTAGCATCACTGCTAGGACCTCATTCATGGGCTGAAGTCAAAGAGTATTGTTTTGCTGCAGCAAAACGTTTCAAAACAACAGCAGTGAATGTGTTTGTGAAAGGAAGCAGAGTGGATTGCAACAAAAGCTCCAAGGACTTAGATGGAGAATAGCAAAAATAACCCCAAAAAAACACCCAAAGCAAAACCAATCCAGAAAAAAACCAAACAATGACTACAAATCTGACACAGTAATATGCAAATAGAATAAGTCAGCATAAAGAGTTACCCTCTCAGCCTCCCAGAGAGCTTAGGGATGTAAGGGCCAAGCTATCATTGTACTTACTGAAAGGTCTTTGCAGTGTGATGAAGTCCTTTGAAGCCAGACCTCTGTGCTGGCAAATGACAATGAATCAAAGGCAGCTGCAAGGCTGAGGTGGAAAGGTTCCTGGAGAGATAAAAACTTACTCAGCAAACTGCTGGTATTGCTGGAGGTGTTCAAGAAAGGACTGTCTGGGGCACTTAGTGCCATGGTCTGGTTGGTTGGGCAGGGCTGGGTGCTAGGTTGGACTGGCTGAGCTTGGAACTCTCTGCCAACCTGCTTGGATCCATGATTCTGTGATTAGTCCATGCTTCTTGCTTTGGAAGAGGATCTGGTGATGATAGACTCCTTATTGTCTCAAGGGACCCAAGGGCTGGAGCAGCTCTGCTGTGAGCACAGGCTGAGGGAGGTGGGGGGGTGCAGCCTGCAGAGGAGAAGGCTCCAGGGGCACCTCAGAGCTGCCTGCAGTGCCTGAAGGGATCCTGCAGGAAGGCTGCAGAGGGACTGAGGGTGTCTGGAGAGAGAGGCCAAGGGGGTTTGGAGCTGAGGCAGAGCAGGGTTAGAGTGGAGCTGAGGAAGGTAGAAGTTCTTTGGTGTGAGGTTGGCGAGAGCCTGGCACAGGCTGCCCAGGGAGGCTGTGGCTGCCTCCTGCCTGGGAGTGTTCAAGGCCAGGCTGGATGAGACCCTGTGCAACCTGGGCTAGCTGAGAGGTGTCTCTGCCCATCGCAGGGAGGTTGGAGGGGATGAACTCTGAGGCCTCTGCCAACCTAAACCATTCTCTGCATCCCATGAGCTGCTCTCTGCATATCCTTTTGGCACATTCTCTGTCTTGTTTTTACAGACAAGGAAATGACTCCACTTGGCTCTGAGGTGGCACAAAAACAAACTTCAGATTCAGCCAAGGAACACAAAAAAAGTTCCTTTTCCAGACAGCCTTAGGTCTTAGGAATTGAGGCACTCTAAGATGTGTTGTGTGTCTTAAAGCCAAGGGGAAAGTAGAGAGGCTAGAGAGGGAGCTGGAGAGCTCATGCCAGTCTCCTCTCTTTTTATGACTGCTTAATTAAATCCTCTTCAAATTGAACTCTTTCTTAAATACATCAGCACAAATGAGAAGAGGGTCAGGACTTCCTGTTCCAGAGATTGGACAACCCATAAAACTGTTAATGCTTCCCAGTATCTGGAATGTGCTGGATGGCTTCTGGCACAGCTTTTAATTACTCTTTCACTTATTCATAGCAGTAAATTATGTGGCACGAAGAAACAGTGGCAAAAAGAGATTGACATCCCCTTCAGACCATTTCAGCTCATGATTGACACCCCCTTCAAGTCATTTCAGCTCATGGAGCAGTGCTGAGACAGGGAGGAAACCACTTCCACTACCTTCCTGGGGTGACATTTTTCCTTCCAGCAGGGGGTAAACCAAACCTGAGAGTTGCTAAAACAGCAGCAAGTATTTTAGTTAGCACTTCTTAAAGAGGCCTAAGGCTACAGCAAGAGGTGGACACTGGGACCTGTGCTGTGTATTATCCTCAGCCATGGTACAGAGAGGGAGACTGAGGCACCCGCAGCAAGGGTGCAGAGGGTACCAGGCTGAGTGCTGAGGTTGGTTGGACTGAAGGATGGGATAGGTGACATCCAGAGGGACCAAGCAGACTGCAGAAGTGGCTGAGGAGAACCTCATGAGGTTGGGTAAGGCACAGTGCAAGGTCCTGCACCTGGGTCAGGGCAATGCTTGATATCGTAGAATCGTAGAATCAAGCAGGTTGGCAGAGAGCTCCAAGCTCAGCCAGCACAACCTAGCACCCAGCCCTGCCCAACCAACCAGACCATGGCACTAAGTGCCCCAGCCAGGCTTGGCTTCAACATCTCCAGCCACACAGACTCCAGCACCTCCCTGGGCAGCCCATTCCAATGCCAATCCAGTCAGAGGTATGATGAGGTTGAGAGCAGCCCTGCAGAGAAGGACCTGGGGGGTGGGAAGCTGGGCAGGAGCCAGCAGTGGGCACTGGCAGCCCAGAAGGCCAAGGGCAGCCTGGGCTGCATCCATGGCAGCATGGGCAGAGATGGAAAGAGGAGATCCTGCCCCTCTGCTCTGCTCTGGGGAGATCTCACCTGCAGGGCTGCATGCAGCTGTGGAGCCCTCAGCTGTGTTGTGCTATGGCATTTCCAGCATAGAAGAGACCTGGACCCGATGGAGAGCGTCCAGAGGAGGCCACCAAGATGCTCAGAGGGCTGCAGCACCTCTGCTATGAGGCCAGGCTGGGAGAGTTGGAGCTGCTCAGCCTGAAGAAGAGAAGGCTCCCAGACGACCTTTCAACATCTGCAGGGTTGCTGCAGGCAGGCTGGGGAGGGACTGTTCAGAAGGGCCTGTGGGGATAGGCTGAGGGCAGTGGTTTGGAAGCAGAGCAGGGCAGAGTCAGGTTGGACAGCAGGAGGAAGCTCTGCACAGTGACAGTGCCTGTGGCACTCGAGGACATGGCGGTGCTGGGTTGATGGTTGGACTTGGATGACCTTAGGCATCTCTTCCAACCAAACCAACTCTGTGATTCTATGACTGGTGTAAGAAAAGGGTTCTGTGATCAGCATAAAGCATTGGAGAGGCAAAATCTGCCTGCACATGGGAGAAGCCAGCAACCTTAGACTCCCTGTTCTACTCTTCCCACTGCCACTCTGACTTGTGCAGCTCGCTGTAGGCTTTGGGCTGCTTCTCCTTGGAGCTGTTTCAGTTGTGATC
The DNA here is from genome assembly GCF_015220805.1 of Pogoniulus pusillus. Taxonomy (NCBI): domain Eukaryota; kingdom Metazoa; phylum Chordata; class Aves; order Piciformes; family Lybiidae; genus Pogoniulus; species Pogoniulus pusillus. The sequence continues at coordinate 909,815 of NC_087288.1, read as the reverse complement.
TGCAGCTAAGAGTGTAGGTGAAGCAGGCATCCCAGCAGGTGATTTGTGTCTTCAAGCAGCTGCCTGGCACGTGTGGCTGGAGGAATCAAAACCACACATTTAACACAATATCCCTTTGTGTTTAAAGCTGCTGGGGGGAAAATTAGTCATTATTTCTTCATCTGCAGAGTAACAGCTCCTAATGTTCTCCAAGTCACATACCAGCAGCTGCTAATTGAGAGTTAAATTACTCCTGTGGGCTGGATAAAGAACACCTAAAGTTTCGCTTCGCTCGCAGCTGAAGCGCAGCCAAGAGTAGGTTAAATGTGGCAGCTTTCTTCTGCTCAGCTGAATCAGAGGACAGATTAGCATCGGGAGTCTGGCTGGGGGTTGTTCTGAAGGAGAGCGTTCATCCAGGGGCTGAGTGATGCTCTCTGTCTCAGGCAAAGCACCCAGGAGTGCCGAGCTCCTCTTTGCGCCCACTGCGAGACAGAGGACGAGCAGAGGAGCAGGCACCTCCAGCGCAGCTCCGAGCTCAGGCCACTCATTTCTCATTCTGATTCTAATATGTTTGGGGTTTTTTTGGTCCCTTACCACCACTTCTCAAAGTCACTCCCAGGGTCGTGCCACTGTTCAGCCCCAGAGCCAGCCTCGGAGCTTGTTTCAAATGGCTTCTGCCAGGTTCTCTCTCGGTCCCCTGAGCCGGGAGGCAAAGGCAAGGGGACAGAATGAAAGCCCTGCCACGGGAGAGAGGATGGGCACAGAGCCACAGACTGCACAGCTTTGCAAAGGATCTCTGGAGGTCATCTTCTACAACCCCCCACAGGCAGCAGGGGCACCTCCAACCAGAGCAGGCTGCTCAGAGCCACAGCAAGTTGAACTTTGAATACCTCCAGGGATGCAGCCTCGTCCATTTCCTGGGAGACCTGTTCCAGTATTTCACCACCCTCCCTGTGCAGAGCTTCCTCCTGATGCCCAACCTGACTCTGCCCTGGTCCACTTCCAAACCACTGCCTTCAGCCTGTCCTTCAGGCCCTTCTGAACAGTCCCTCCCCAGCCTTGCCTGCAGCTCCCCTGCAGATGCTGAAAGGCAGCTCCGAGGTCTCCCTGGGTCTCTTCTCCAGGCTGAATAACCTCAACTCTCTCATGCTGTCCTCATAGAGGTGCTGCAGGCCTCTCTTCATCTCCATGGGTCTCCTCTGGACCTGCTCCATCAGTTCCATGTTCTTCTTGTGCTGGGGGGCCCAGAGCTGGACACAACATTGCAGGGGAGGTCTCAGCAGAGCAGAGTGGCAGAATCCCCTTTACCTGCTGGCCATGATTCTTTCTACCTAGGGACCTGCTATTCACTTTGGACCCACACAGGTTCATGGAACCAGGTGGGATCCACTCAAGATTTGGGGTGGGAAGGCTCTGCAGAAGAACCCAAGCAGGCTGGATTGACTGGTATGAGACACAAGAAGCCCAAGGGCTGAGTTCTGCTCTTGGCCCACAAAACCACCATGAATGCTCCAGGCTTGGGGAAGAGTGGCTGGGAAGCTGCCCAGCAGAGAAGGACCTGGGGCTGTTGTTTGGCAGCTACATGAAGATGAGCCAACCTGTGCCCAGGTGACCAGGGTGGCCACCAGCACCCTGGTCCATAGCAGCAGCAGAGTGGCCAGCAGGAGCAGGGCAGGGATTGTCCCCCTGGACTCAGTACTGGCGAGCTTGCACCTCGAGTCCTAGGTCCAGTTTTGGGGCCTCTTGCTCCAAGAAGGACATTGAGGGGCTGAAGCAGGCCCAGAGAGGGGCAAGGAGGCTGGGGAAGGGTCTGGAGAACAGGGATGGGGAAGAGCAGCTGAGGGAGCTGGGGGTGTGCAGTGTGGAGCAGAGGAGGTTGAGGGCAGCCAGCACCAGAAGAAGGGGACACAGCCTCAAGCTGTGCCAGGGCAGGTCTAGGCTGGATGTGAGGAGGAAGTTGTTGTCAGAGAGAGTGATTGGCATTGGAATGGGCTGCCCAGGGAGGTGGTGGAGTCTGTGTGGCTGGAGGTGTTGAAGCCAAGCCTTGGCTGGGGCACTTAGTGCCATGGTCTGGTTGGTTGGGCAGGGCTGGGTGCTAGGTTGTGCTGGGTGAGCTTGGGAGCTCTCTTCCAACCTGCTTGGTTCTGTGATTCTATGATTCATTGCTCTCCTCCCTGAGAGGAGGCAGGACAGAGGTAGGGTCAGACTCTTTGATAGGTGGGACTGGATGATCTCAGAGCTCTCTTCCAACCTGCTTGGTTCTCTGATTCTGTGATTCTTCAGCCAAGCAGCGAGAGGGCAGAGGAAACAGGCTGAACTTGCACCAGGGAAGCTTTAGATTGGCTGTTAGGGGAAAAAAAACCTTTTTCCTTTCAAGGGTTGCCAGCCCCTGGCACAGGCTGCCCAGAGAAGTGCTGGACTCAGCACCCCAAAGCTGTGCAGAGCTGGTGCTGAGGGCAGCAGCAGACACGAGAGTGCTGGCGCAAGCTTTGGGCTCGGGCAGCTGAAAGCTCCTTGCCAGCCTAACCCCCTCTGTGGTTCCATATAACAAGCTGACAGGAGAGCTGGCTAACCTCTGAGGCTTTTGCACTTGTAAGCTCAAATAACAACACTGTGCTCCAGCTCTGGCCAGCAAAGGCCCTCCAGAACCTTTTTAGTTTTAAATCAGCAGTGCTTAACCTTCGATTAAAGGCTTGGCTTGGCAGGAGCTTGGCTGCCAGGCACACTGCTCTCTCCTGGCCTCTTGGTAGCTGTGCAGCTTCTCACTGGGTGGCAGAAATTAGGGCAGATTTTCAATCTCATCCTGCATAATCCACAGCTTTCCATGCCTCAGCATTCCCAGGCTTTCGTGGAAGCTGTCCCAGGACATGATGTGCACTGGGTTAGTTTGGGGTGTGTGCACCTGGATTTAGAGTGAGGGTGGGGAGACACTGCCTGCAAAGTTTGGGGCTCCAATTCTGCTGCTGCAATTTTAGGGCTTCAGTTTTAAAGCTTCAATTCTAGGGCTTCAATTCTAGGACTTCAATTTTAGACCTTCAATTCTAGGGCTCCAATTTTAGAGCTTCAATTCTAGAGCTTCAATTTTAGGGCTTCAGTTTTAGGGCTTCAGTTTTAAAGCTTCGATTCTAGGGCTCCAATTTTAGAGCTCAAATTCTAGGGCTTCAATTTTAGGGCTTTAATTTTAGGGCTTCAATATTAGGGCTTCAATTTCAGGGCTTCAGTGCTAGAGCTTCAGTTCTAGGGCTTCAATTCTAGGGCACCAATTTCAGTGCTTCAATTCTAGGGCTTCAATTCTAAGGCTTCAGTTTTAGGGCTACAGTTTTAAGGCATCAATTCTAAGGCTTCAGTTTTAGGGCTTTAATTTTAGGGCTTCAGTTTTAGGGCTTCAGTTCTAGGGCTTTTATTTCAGTGATTTAATTCTAGGGCTTCAATTTTAGGGCTACAGTTCTAGGGCTTCAGCTTTAGAGCTTCAACTCTAGGGCTTCAATTTTAGGGCTTCATTTTTAGAGCTTAAATTCTAGGGCTTCAATTTTAGAACTTCAGTTTTAAGGCATCAATTCTAGAGCTTCAATTCTAGGACTTCAGTATTAAGGCTTCAATTCTGGGGTATCAATTCTAGAGCTTCAATTTCAGAGCTTCCATTTTAGGGCTTCAATTCTAGAGCTTCAATCTTAAAGCTTCAGTTCCAGGGCTTCAGTTTTAGAGGTTCAATTCGAGGGCTTCAATTTTAGGGCTTCATTCTTCAAGCTTAATTTTTAGAACTTCAATTTTAGAGCTTTAATTTCCCTGTATTTAATTTTATATCTTTACATTTATTTCTCACATTACATCTGTGGATTAAATGGTCCAATAATGAAAGAGAAGGATAGCAGAAAGCAGTTCTCCTTTTTTTCTGGCACTGCTCTAGGTCACAGACAATCCATTCAAGGCATCAGGTGAGACTATTCCAGGAGTTTGGTGTCCCTCAAATGGGAATTACCATCCTGCAGTTGAGATGTACTCTTTGGGGTTGTGAAGAGGCACCACAGTCAGTGGTTTCTCATCTGCTGTTGTAAGAATTAGAGCTAAGCTCTGTAATTTGTAAGGGAAGAAAAATACTCTTGTAGAAAATGTTTGCTGAGATGAGAGGGCAAATAACTGCTCACCTACACAGCTGACAGCAAGGGCTGCAGGGGCCAATGGTATGCTCCTGTGGCCAGCAGGGCCAGGGAGGTTCTGCTGCCTCTGCTCTGCTCCAGGGAGACCACAGCTGCAATACTGTGTCCAGTGCTGGGCTCCCCAGGTCCAGAGAGACAGGGACCTGCTGCAGAGAGCCCAACAGAGCCATGAGGATGAGTGGGGGACTGGAACATGTCCTCTATGGAGAGAGACTGAGAGCCCTGGGGCTGTTGAGTCTGGGGAGGAGAAGGCTGAGAGGGGATGAGCAGGCTGCCCAGACAGGTTGTGGGGTCTCCTTCCCTGGAGACTTTCAAACTCCACCTGGATGCATTGCTGTGTGGACTACCCTAGAGGATGCTGCCTTGGCAGGGAGGTTGGACTGGATGACCTCTGGAGGACCCTTCCAAGCTCTAACATCCTGTGATTGTGCAAAGGAAAGCCCCAGTGCTGGTGCCCAGCTGATCACACCCTGCTTCCCTGCCTGCCAGCTGCTCCACGTGTCCATGTTGCTGCTTGTCTAGCTCAAAGCACTGCCAGGGAAATTAATTACCTAGCACATGAATACCTGAGGCTGGAGAGAGCTGAGGATCATGTTGTAAATCATGCTTACTGCAGGACTTTGACTGGAATTGTTCATTATCATCCTTGGCTTGGACAAGATATTTTTCACCTCTTAATCTGAGAGATCTCATTTGTAAGCTGGGAAGGGATTTGGTCCTCATCTCAGCTGCAGCACGTTTCATAGGAGCAGCTTTGCTCACTGTAAACACAATTCATGATCTTTGCATACAGGAAGACACTGAGGGGATGGAGCTGGTCCAGAGAAAAGCAACCAAGCTGGGGAAGGGTCTGGAGAACAGAGCTGGGGAGGAGCAGCTGAGGGAGTGCAGTGTGGAGAAGAGGAGGCTGAGGGCAGACCTCATTGCTCTCTACAGCTGCCTGAAAGGTCGGAGTGAGGTGGGGTTGGGCTCTTCTCCCTAGCATCAAGGGATAGAAGGAAAGGAAATGGCCTGAAATCGAGCCAGGGGAGGGTTAGGCTGCAGAGGAGGAAAAATTGCTTTGCTGCAAGAGTGGTCAGGGACTGGCAGAGGCTGCCCAGGGAGGAACTCGAAAGCCTCTCCTTTTCTAGGAAGGGATTTGCATGCTGTTGGAGGGAAGCAATGTCTTAACAGCACAGGCAGTATTTTAAAGGTCCCTTGCTTTCAGGTGCCATTGATTGGGTCATCAGGATCGATAGCAAAGGAGATCATTTCTCTTGTGATGGATTATGACTTTCTCCTGTTCAGCACTCTGCTGCAGCATGGCCTTTGCTAGCAGCCAGTTCAATGAGCCAGCAATGCACTCTGGTGACCAAGGGTGGATCAGAAGGGCTGTGTTGAGTAGGTTCACAGAGGTTCTCCTGCCCCTCTGCTCTGGTGAGGCTGCATCTGGAATGTTGTGTCCAGTTCTGGGGCCCTCAGCTCAAGAAGGAGCTCAGGGAAGTGCTGGAGAGAGTCCAGCCCAGAGCCCCAAAGCTGCTGCAGGCAGTGAGCATCTCCTGTGAGCACAGGCTGAGGGAGCTGAGGCTGCTTGGAGCAGAGGAGCCTGAGGGCTGCCCTCAGTCTGTGCTAAAGGTGTGCAGGGCAGGAGCCAGGCTGCTCCTCCTCCGTTTTTCTTGCCTCAGTTTTCTTGTGCCCCCATCCTCCCTGCACTTCCTGCCCCCTGCCCATTTGTGTCCCTGCTCTTTGCTTTTCTCAGCACTCTTTTCCTCATCCCCTCCTTACTCCTCAGTCTTTCCACGGCAGCAGCTCCTGGAGCAGGCGTTCTCAAACACGAGGAGCCATGACCCCACTTAGGCTAATGAGTGTAAACAAAAGCCTGGCTGCAAGGCTGGAAATTAGCTCAGCAAGGAGAGTGAAAGGGAGTTTGGAAGCCCTAAAGTGGAGCCCGGAGCTGAGAAGTTTGCAGAGCAGTAGCCAAAGGGTAAAGCAGTGCAGGGCCAGCTTGGTTCTGCAGAGCTGCAAGGCTCTACGTGGGCACAATTACAAGCACAAGAGAGAAGTGAGGGATGACAGAAACAAAGGAACAAAAAGAGGCAGGCTGGAGAGCAGGACTGCAATGCTTAGAGCTTCTTGGCCAGGTGAGCAAACCCCATTTCGTTCCCTGCCTTCACTGTTCTTGAACTCCTGCTCCCTCTCAGAATTGCCCCTAACTACTTCAAGCTTGCAGCTGCTCTCTCTCTGCCCTCCCAGGTTGCAATCTTTCCTCCCTGCCTTTGTGAAGAGAAGTGAGATTGGATGGTGTAGGAGGGAACTGGCCTTTCAAACAGCCTGGGATCTTCCCTGTACACTGGCAGCTATTAAAGTGCCTCCCCACTCCTGCACTAAGCCATGTTTTCACAGGGCAGTGCAGGCCAGCTCAGGTCAGGCACCACACTGCCCTGCACTGACACAACTCACTTCAAAGGCAGAGCAAAAAGGATGCTGACAGCTGGCACTGAGGCTCCCCTCTGGGAAAAAGGCAAGAGAAGGCACCTTGGAGTTCCCTGGGAGATGGCAGAGACTTTGGCTCCACCACCGAGCTCAGGGGAAGAGGTTAGGCTAATTCTGCTAAGTATTTCACTCTGCTGTGTGTGTGCTTCTGGCAGGCAGTGTCAGAAAGATTCCCAGCCACAAGCCCCGTCCCTCCCATGGCTGGGATTTGCAGCCCCACCTGGGCCAGCTCCCGGGAAGGTTGTTCATGTGTCAGTGGCTCCTTCAGCACAGAGCTTTGCTCATCAGTTCTCTGAGGCCACATCAAGACACAGGAGCTGAGGTCTGGAGTTTGGATCTCAAATTCTTTGTTTTGCATTCAAAAGGAGGAATCTTCAGGGCTAAAGCAGAGAACTGTAGTGAAAGAAAAGATTTCCAGCAGAGTGGTTTGTGGGTTTCTTTTCCAACCCAAATGAGTCTCTGAAGTCACCTCCTAGAGCCATAACCAGACCTTACTGTAGCCCTGAGCTCTTCCCAGGCTCTCCCATTTCCATTCCACTCCCAGTGCCTTTACTTATCATGAAGTGCTAAAGCATTTCTTGGTAGCTATTCTGCATCATGGCAGGGAGGAGGCTGGAGGAGGCTTCTGAGATCACACACCTCCATCAAGCCCCAAATCCTATTCCCAGGTGTGAAATCAGCTAGGTGCTTCCTCTGGCAGCTCAGAAAGCAGCAGTGCCCTGCAGCCTGCCACCACAGCTCGCTCTCTTGTCAGATGAGCTCAGGTTTGGGGAGGCTGTGTTATAAATGGCATCACTGAAGTGGCCTCAGTCAGGTTAAAAATAAAGAGAGGAATAAGATAAATCCTCTTGATGCCAGTTAAGCTCATTTGGATTCCTATTTCATAGCCACTGGACTCACTCCCCACGTCCTCTGCAGGCAGCTGCACCACAGCAGGCTGAGAAAGCAGCACTGCTGCCTGGCCTACAAGAAGTAAGTGGCAGAGAGGAGGGAGCAGAAAGTTCTTGCAGCCCTTGCCACTGCCTCAGGCTGCCTCTGGGAGCTGCCCAGCGGAGAAAGGCCTAGAGGGGAGATAGGACAAGGGGCAAGGGCTTGAACGTGGAGCAGGGGAGATGCAGGTTGGACATCAGGAGGAAGTTCTGCACAGTGAGAGTGGTGAAGTGCTGGAAGAGTTTGCCCAGAGGTGTGGCTGGGGTCCCAGCCCTGGAGATACTCAAGGTGAGGCTGGACAGGACTCAGAGCAACCTGACCTAGTGGAGGATGTCCCTGCTGACTGCAGGATTAGATGGCTTTTGGAGGCCCCTTCCAACCTGGATCACCTTTGGAGGCCCCTTCCAACCCAGGTCACCTTTGGAGGTCCCTTCTAACCCTGACCATACTATGATTCTCTGACTGAGTCCAGCCATCAGCCTGCCACTGCCGTGCCCACTAAACCAGATGGCAGAGCACCACATCCACCTGGGTTTTGCCCGCCTGGAGGCATGGTGACTCTTCCACCTCCCTGGAAATATGCTTTAGTAAGGGCCAGGTCACACTCAGCTTGAGCAGAGGGAGAGCCATGTGCTGGAAGTTGTTGTCAGAGAGAGTGATTGGCACTGGAATGGGCTGCCCAGGGAGGTGGTGGAGTCTGTGTGGCTGGAGGTGTTGCAGCCAAGCCTGGCTGGGGCACTTAGTGCCATGGTCTGGTTGGTTGGGCAGGGCTGGGTGCTAGGTTGTGCTGGCTGAGTTTGGAGCTCTCTTCCAACCTGCTTGATCCTGTGAGTCTCTGTTCTGTGGCAGCAGGCTGCCCATCCATGCAGCACACTACACATGAAGGCTTGTGTCAGCTCCACCAAAGCCAGCCAGAGCTTTACTGCTCTGCTCCTACCTTCTTCACAGAGAGAACAACCAGCTGGGCCTTCAGAAACAGAACCAGAGAGTGGCTCAGATTGAAAGGAACCTCAGAGGTCATCTCCTCCAACATCCCTGCCACAGGCAGGGACACCTCTCAGCTAGACTTCATCCAATTTGTCCTTCAACGCCCTCAGGCAGGAGGCAGCCACAGCCTCCCTGGGCAGCCTGTGCCAGGCTCTCACCACCCTCACACTAAACAGCTTCTGCCTCAGCTCCACTCTAACTCTGCCCTCTCTCAGCTTAAGACCATTGCCCTTGGCCTGTCTCCAGCCCCCTCAGCACAAGTCCCTCTGCAGCCTTCCTGCAGGATCCCTTCAGGCACTGCAGGCAGCTCTGAGGTGCCCCTGGAGCCTTCTCCTCTGCAGGCTGCACCCCCCCCAACCTATCCTCCAGGTAGGCATTTCTGTGGCCTTGGGAAGCACAGAGGCAGTTTTAATTGGGCTCTCATTTACAGTGTTCAAATATACCCAGTGCTGGCAAACCCTCTCCTTCTGCTGCTTGTTTATTGCAGTAATTAATTATCCTCATTATTAAACCCCCTCTGTTTTCTCATGCATTTGTGTTTGCCTGCTTTCACTTTCCAGCCCTGGCTTCTCCTTACACCTTTCTCTGTTACATTAATAATAGCTTTAGTGCTCCCCACCCCATGAAAATACTTCTGTGCTGTGATTAGCCCTGGCAAGGAAATGCTTCTCTTTTCTCTTCTCTCTTCTCCTCTTCTTCTCTTCTCTTCTCTTCTCTTCTCTTCTCTTCTCTTCTCTTCTCTTCTCTTCTCTTCTCTTCTCTTCTCTTCTCTTCTCTTCTCTTCTCTTCTCTTCTCTTCTCTTCTCTTCTCTTCTCTTCTCTTCTCTTCTCTTCTCTTCTCTTCTCTTCTCTTCTCTTCTCTTCTCTTCTCTTCTCTCCTCTCCTCTCCTCTCCTCTTCTCTTCTCTTCTCTTCTCTCCTCCTGCAATCTGGCAGTTTGTACCACAGATACTCCCTTTACAGTTGACTTTAGGCCACTCAGTGTTGTTCTGATGGGGATTGCCCAAACCAGTCATACCTGACCCCTGCTTACAGCCTCCTTATGCTTTATATCAATTCCCCTTTTGAATCATAGAATGAAGCAGGTTGGCAGAGAGCTCCAAGCTCAGCCAGCCCAACCTAGCACCCAGCCCTGCCCAACCAACCAGACCATGGCACTAAGTGCCCCAGCCAGGCTCTTAGATCTTCTCTCCTTGTTATACCTCTTCCCTTGGCCCCAGAATCACCACATCTGCCTTTTTATTTCCTCCTTCTCTTTCTCTCTCTTTCTCCCCCCGCCCCCAAATGTTACTCTCTTGCTCTAATCCTGTGCACCAGCTGGCTGAAAGCCTCTCTAATATGCTTCAGTGATTCTCCTAGGAAGACCTTGCTATTATTTGCCTTTCTCATCAGATACAGTCTCAGATATTTCCCTTCAGCCAAATGCTGGGTTTATATCAGAGCATCAGAATTCACCCCAGGACCTGCACTGGCTTTAAATCTTTTGCCATTCTCAGTAGGAGTTTATTTAACTACATGAGAGAAACAGGAAGGTCAAGTTCTAGAGGAAGAGGCAGGTGAGGTCTCCCCAGAGCAGAGCAGAGGGGCAGGATCTCCCCTCTCCATCTCTGCCCACTCTGCTGTGGATGCAGCCCAGGCTGCCCTTGGCCTTCTGGGCTGCCAGTGCCCATTGCTGCTCCTGCCCAGCATGTGCAGCCCAGACACAACCCTGTGCTGGGCTGCAGCAAGAGCAGTGTGGGCAGCAGGGCAGGGCAGGGGATTCTGCCCCTTGGCTCTGCTCTCCCCAGACCCCACCTGCACTCCTGGGGGCAATTCTGGAGCCCCCAGCACAAGCAGCACATGGAAGTGTTGGAGCCAGTGCAGAGGAGGCCACCAAGATGCTGAGAGGGCTGCAGCAGCTCTGCTCTGAGCACAGGCTGAGAGAGTTGGGGCTGTGCAGGCTGGAGAAGAGAAGTCTTGGAGGAGACCTTGGAGTGGCCTTGCAGGATCTGAAGGGGACTCCAGGAGGGATGGGGAGGGACTGCTGACAAGGTCTTGTCATGACAGGGCAGGAGGAATGGGTTTGAAGTGGCAGAGGGGAGATTCAAACTGGATGTTAGGGAAGGGATTTTTAGAGTGAGGGTGGTGAGACACTGGCACAGGCTGTCTAGGGAGCTTGTGGAGCACAGAAGCACAGAATGGGATCTTTGATCCTACCCTAGAGCCTGAGCAACCCATTCCAGCCTCTCACCACTCTCATGGTGCAGAACCTCCTCCTCACCTCCAGTCTGAATGCTTATCAATACCTGAGGGGTGGGGGGCAAGTGGCTGGGGCCAAGCTCTTTTCAGCGGTCAGCAGCAATAAGCCAAGGAGCAATGGATCCAAACTGGAACAGAGAAGGTTTCACCTCCACATGAAGAGGCAAAACTTCTTTACAGTGAGGATGACAGAGCCCTGCAGCAGGCTGCCCAGAGGAGTTGTGGAGTCTCCTTCTCTGGAGGCTTTCAAACCCCACCTGGATGCATTCCCGTGTGGACTGCCCTGGCTGCTCCTGCTCTGGCAGAGGGCTTGGACTGGATGCTCTCTGCATGTCCCTTCCAAGCTCTACCACCCTGCAGCGCTCCTGCTCCTGTGCCAAGCCAACCCCCACCTTCTCTTGCTGCTCTCACAACGATCCCCCTTCAGCCGAGGCGAGGCACGGAGAGCTTCCTTTATTGACAGCATAATTGGCTGCTCAGTGCAATTACTTCTTGTACCCCTCGTTGTAGAATGGCAATTGCTAATGAAAACTTTCTTTTGCCACTGAGCCTGGGACTAAGTGGGCAATTGCAGGATAATCAAATGCCAATGGAATTATTTAAGCTCCATTCTGATCTATTACAGCTATTAAAGCAGAAGGTAAAGCATAATAAAGCTATCTGCTTGCTATGCCCAGGAGCTATTTTTCAACACCTAAATAATAACCACCTGAATTCTCTCTCTCTTCTTTTTTTCCCCACCCCTCCTCCTCCCTTCTCCTCTCATAAAAAATCAGAAGAAATTATTGAAATCTGAAAAGAATATTTCATTGTAATGCTGGGAGCTCTTCCCTTGAGAGCTCTTTGAAGCCAATATGCCCATGGAAATATTTCACTGGTTAGCAGCCAGCTCTGAAAGGAGCTGACTCTAGGGGTGACAGCAGGGGTTGGGGTGGGAAAAGGCAGGTCAGGCACCTAGGAAAAAATTGGCAGTGTGGTAGAACTGGGAAATGGACCTTTTCTAGCAGCACTCTGATGATGAGGATCAGTCTAATAATTGCTGCTATCAGAGCTGGGTAAGCAAAGGCTCAGAGGAAATTCCTGGTTCACAGTGTGTAAGCACAGCTGATGCTCAGAGGGCTGCAGCAGCTCTGCTCCGAGGGCAGGCTACAAGGGCTGGGGCTCTGCAGCATGGAGAAGGCTTCCAGGAGACCATGGGGTGGCCTTGCAGGATCTGAAAGGGGCTGCAGGAAGGTTGGGGAGGGACTATTGACAAGGAATTGGAATGAGAGGATGAGGAGGAATGGGTTTGAAGTGGTAGAGGGGAGACTGAAAGTGGATGTTAGGAAGAAGTTGTTTGCAGTGAGGGTGGTGAGACACTGGCACAGGTTGAGGGTGGTGAGACACTGGCACAGGTTGCCCAGGGAGGTTGTGGAGCACAGAAGCACCCAATGTGATCTCTGATCCCATTCTGTGCTCCACAACCTCCCTGGAGGTGTTCAGGACAAGGTTGGATGAGGCCTTCAGTAACCTGCTCTGGTGGGAGGTGTCCCTGCCTATGGTAGGGAGCTGGAACTGGCTGAGCTTTGAGATCAGGGTGGGCTTGGGTTGCTGGTTGGACTGGATGGGCTCAGAGTGCTTTTCCCACCAAAACCATCCTATGACTCCTAGGTGTTGCACTGAAACACTCAGAGAGTTGCCACTGATAGCCATGGTTGGTGGTGGGACTGGACGATCCCAGGCTCATAGATGTCAGGGGTTGGAAGGGACCGAAGGAGGTTACCCAGTCCAACCCCCCCTGCCAGAGCAGGACCATCCTGTCTAAGACAGATCACAGAGGAACACATCCAGACAGGCCTTGGAAGGCTCTAGAGAGACTCCACAGCCTCTCTGGGCAGCCTGTGCCAGGGCTCTGGGATCCTTCCAGGCAAGAAGTTCCCCCTTGTGTTGAGCTGGAACCTGCTGTGCTGCAGCTTCCATCCATTGCTGCTTGTCCTATCCCAGGGAGGAGTGAGCAGAGCCTGTCCCCCCCCCCCCGACCTCCAGCCCTCAGATAGTTATAGACATTGATTAAATCCCCTCTCAGTCTGCTCTTCTCCAGACTAAGCAGCCCCAGGGCCCTCAGCCTCTCCTCATCAGCCATGCCCTCCAGTCCCCTCATCATCCTCCTAGCCCCTCTGCTGGATCCTCCCCAGCAGATCCCTGTCCCTCTGCAACTGGGGAGCCCAAAACTGAGCAGATCTCAGAGGGCTTTTCTCCTGATGTCAACCCTAACACCTCTGTGCTTCTCTGGCTTCCTGACTTGCAGGCCCTGCAGAAAAATTGAAGCAGGGTTTAAGTGCTGAGAAATGTGAGCAGCACCTACAAAACCCCACCAAAACCAAACCACAGAGCCAGGAGCCATTCACAGCAGGCAGCAGAACTGCTCTGAGTTATCTAAGGATGACATCCCACTAAAAAACCTCTTTCCTGAGTAGAATGGGAACACAAGGAGAGCTGAAAATGTAGGAGACATCGACACAGAGCAAAGCAGAGAAATTAACAAGCAGAGCAACACAAGGCAAATGTAAGAAAATCAATAGAGACTCCCAGGACCACAGCTATTGGAAACCTGCCACCTCGTCATGATTCATCATCATCATCTTCATCACAGCTGAAATATTTCCTGCTTGTTACGAGTTTGATAGTGGAAAGTTAATGGAGCAACGTGAATAAATCAGCAAGGCATTTGTAATGCTGGCCTGGCCCCTGGCAGCAGAGAGCTCAACAGGAGCCACCAGCCTGCACTGGCAGCCCAAAGAGCCAGCTGCCTCCTGGGCTGCAGCCAGAGTGGTCAGCAACTGGAATGAGCTGCCCAGGGGAGGTGGTGGAGTCACCCAGCCCTGGATGTGTTTTAAGGGTGGTTTGGGTGTGGTGCTCAGGGATATTGGTAGGTTGGACTGGATGTCCTTGGTGGTTTGGATGTGGCACTTAGGGATACAGGTAGGTTGGACTGGATGCTCTTGGAGGTCTCTTCCAACCTGGTTGATTCTGCAAGATGTCCAGAGCAGGGCCAGGAGGATGCTGAGAGGCTGCAGCAGCTCTGCTGTGAGCACAGACTGAAAGAGTTGGGGCTGTGCAGGCTGGAGCAGAGGAGGCTCCCAGGGGACCTTCTTGTGGCCTGCCAGGATCTGAAGGGGGCTACAAAAAAGCTGGGGAGGGACTTTTTTGGCTCTCAGGGAATGCCAGGAGTGGGGGGAATGGAGCAAAGCTGGAGGTGGGGAGAGTGAGGCTGGAGGTGAGGAGGAAGTTGTTGAGCAGGAGAGTGGTGAGAGGCTGGAATGGGTTGCCCAGGGAGGTGGTTGAGGCCCCATGGCTGGAGGTGTTTGAGGCCAGGCTGGCTGAGGCTGTGTGCAGCCTGCTCTAGGGTAGGGTGTCCCTGGGCATGGCAGGGGGTTGGGACTGGCTGCTCCTTGTGCTTCCTTCCAACCCTGCCTGATTCTGTGGTTCTATGATTCCAAGATGCTGTGCTTGTTTAGCATCTCCCACCAGCATAGAGGTGCTGCTCACTGTCTGTGTCACTCTTCACTGAGAGTAAAAGTAGCCAGAGGACAATTTGTGTTTAATCTAACCTTTATTCAAGTCTGTAATAACTTGTGCAGGCCTGTGGCACCAACCAGGGACACTGAGGTTACAAATCACTGCCTTTTATCTCACAGGCTCTGGTGGTGTTTGCAGAATTGAATCAATGCCTTCCTGCACCTCCTCCATCTGCTGCTTCCCCCTTCTCTCCAAAAGCAGCACTCTGTGAGAAGAAATACTGCTCTGGTAGAGCAGCTGCCACTGCAAAATCATTTTGGTTATTTCAGTTTAATTAATAGATAATTAACATTTTATATTTAAGTTATTCTTTTAACCTTCTCTCTTCCCCTGCTCTGATTTACCTCCCCTTGTGTTGCTGCCACTCACTCTGTGATGGATGTTTGCCCAGAGAGGTGCTGGAATCTCCATGCTTAGAGGCATTCAAAACCCACCTGGGTGGGTGGTGTGCTCCTGGGTGACCTGCCCATGGATGATCTCTGGAGGTCCCTTCCAACCCAGGCCCTTCTATGGTTCTGTGGTCCAGTGATGCTTACATCACAGCAGCTTCATTCTGAGGGCTGGTAAAACAAACTGTGCTGCTGTCAGAAGGGGACTTCTAATACAGTGGATTTTATAGATGTGGCTTCCTATTTCTCTGTGTATTGATTTCTTCTTCTTTTATATCTATCTCTATCTATATAAATGAGTTGTATATGGAACACATATACTAACATGTATTAAACACACAGAGAGCTTTTCTGTATACACACACACATACTTGCTTTCTGGGGGAAACAGGATGCAGCTTCCAAGCCTTGCTGACACAATTGCATTTGTTTTGGCTCATTGAGAAGGGAAATAAGACCAAAAGCGAAGTGGGAGGCTAGAAAAGGAGTTGAAAGCAAAGCAAAAAAGGCCTGGGGCATCTGAAGGCTGACGCAAGACAAGGCATAGGCTGAGACAGGTAATGCCAAGTGGGAACTGTAATGAGGTCAAGCATGGCTGCCTGCCTCCAAACAGCCAAATCCTGCTGTAGACCTGCTTAAGCTTCTTAGTTTTGCTGGTGGCTGTCTTGGGCAGGAGCACAAAGCTCCTCTTGGTACCCCCCCTGGCAAAGCAGGGTATCATCTGCCAGAGCTCTGGGAGCAGCCATCACTAATGCTCAGTGGTTCTTGTAGGAAGTGGGAAGGAAAAGGTAGGGTGAAGGGAAAAGTCTTGAGTGGGTGATGGTTTATTAATGAGCACAGGTATTTCTTCCATCTGGAATGATCAGAAGAGGGAGTTAAGTGTATAAAGCTTTTATACACAGCAAGGTCTCCATGGGTAAGGAAAGAACTTGAGGCTGAAAGAAGAAGAGAACTGAGTGCATTTCTTCATCGTTCACTAGAACCTTCCTCTTATGCCTCCTGAGACCAAACCCAGCTTGGAAAAAGCAGCTGGCACAAGGAACAATCTACAGATGGATCAGCAGTGGCACAGATACAGTTGTGCCTAGCTGCTGTGTAGCTGTTTGGGTTGTGAGCTCCTTACACAGCCAAATTTCCAAGTGCTGATGAGGACAGAAATAGTCACAGCCATGTCTGCAGGCAGGAGCTGTGATGTTTCTCCTCAGTAAAACAAGCCAAGGACTGGAGCCAAGGCCACAGATAATACTCTCCTTGTAACTGAGTTAGCAGCAGGTCCCCTCCTGTTATCCACAGCTGCAGGCCTGTAGGGAAAGCCTCAATATTGATGGACACAGAAGGTGCTGCCCTGGAACAAATCTGGATCTTCATTCACCCAGAGGTGTAACATGGAGGGCAGGAGGAATGGGAAGGTCCTTGCCAGTGGCAGTGATCTGGAGTGCAGCAGAGATGGCAGCAGGTGGGAACTGGGCTCCTTCCAACAGTGAGAACAGCAGCCTGGGTGCTGGGATCAGGGAATCATAGAGGCAGAGGCAGAGAACATAGAGCCATAGAGTTATAGAGTCAGAGGCATAGACTCATAGGATCAGTCAGGGCTGGAAGGGACCACAAGGAGCAGCCAGTTCCAACCCCACTGCCATGGGCAGGGACACCCTACCCTAGAGCAGGCTGCACACAGCCTCAGCCAGCCTGGCCTTAAACACCTCCAGGGGTGAGGCATTGGAATGGGCTGCCCAGGGAGGTGGTGGAGTCTCTGTGGCTGGAGGTGGTGAAGCCAAGCCTGGCTGGGGCACTTAGTGCCATGGGTTAGTTAATCAGAAGGGTTTGGTGCTAGGTTGATGGTCTCGAAGGTCTTTTCCAACCTGCTTCATTCTGGGATTCTGAGACTCCACAATCCCTCATCTTTGCCTGGCCAAAGCTGTTCCAGTCCCTTCTGGCCAGCAGCCACAAGCTGCACCTTCTCCTGTGGTTTCAAGAGAACAGCTTGCTTACATTTTCCCATGCCATGCCTTGGATTTTCTGCCTCCAGTTTAAGGCACTTCACTGCAGCACCTCGGTGAGAAGGTCAATTCAGTCAAGGCAGAGGGAAACAAATGTGGGTGGCTTTCTAGGAGCTGGCTGATATGCAGGAGCATTTCTCTTTCTCATGCTGTGCCAGGGCAGCTGTAGGTCAGCTCCTCACATTAGGTATTTATTCCTGCTTCCAAGAGAAAATGACAGGAGCACTGAGGAGTCCCCAGACAGAGGCCTTACTGTGAGAGCTTTCACTCAGGGCCTAAGGAGGTAGGTGGGAAGAGAAAGCAGCAAGCAAACAGCCAAGCTGCCAGGGCTGCTGTTTCATGTGCTGCTTGGAAGGAGCCCTGCTATGGCACTTCAGCTTCTTGCGTTCCAGCTCAGACCTCTAAAACACAACTTCCCCCCTCACAGAACCACAGGATGCACAGGGATGGAAGGGATGCTCCTTAAAGGTCATCCAGTCCCCTACCCCCTGCAGCTGGGGACATCTCCAGCCAGATCAGGCTGCTCCCAACCTGAACAACTCTGACCCTGGATGTCTCCATCACCTCCCTGTGCAACCTGCCCCTGACTTCATAGAATCACAGAATCAAGCAGGTTGGCAGAGAGCTCCAAGCTCAGCCAGCCCAACCTAGCACCCAGCCCTGCCCAACCAACCAGACCATGGCACTAAGTGCCCCAGCCAGGCTTGGCTTCAACACCTCCAGACACACAGACTCCACCACCTCCCTGGGCAGCCCATTCCAATGCCAATCACTCTCTCTGACAACAACTTCCTAACAACATCCAGCCTAGACCTCCTCTGGCACAACTTGAGACTGTGAATGGTCCCTCCCCAATTTTTGTGCAGTGGAGAAGGAGTGCAAAGCTGCTCAGATGTCTGCCCACAGCCTTCTCTGGACCCTCTCCATCCGGTCCAAGCTGTGCTGAGGGCTCCACATCTGCATGCAGCCCTGCAGGTGAGATCTGCCCAGAGCAGAGCAGAGGGGCAGGATCTCCTCTCTCCATCTCTGCCCACGCTGCTGTGGATGCAGCCCAGGCTGCCCTTGGCCTTGTGAGCTGCAAGCTTACACTGCCTGCTCCTGCCCAGCTTTGCACCCCTCAGCCCTTTTCTGCAGGGCTGCTCTAGACCCGGCAGGGATAAGAGCCTGGGCTGGTAGCAAGGATGAATTGCAGTCTCTGCATGCACTGCTCACACTCAGGAAGGCAGCTCCTCAGTGCCGGGTTCAGTCCTGTTTGCTCTGGCCAGGCTCTGGCTGTGTCAAGCCTGAAGGAAAGGTTGCTGCAGGAGCAGAATGCGATTGAGGAGGAAGCTGCTGCCTCTGAAGGATCTGCTTACCCTTTAGAGAAGTACCTGCAGTGAATCACCCTGCTTAAACAATTCCAGGCTGCTGTAGGCAGCCTGCTCCTGCTAGTGCTTAACTTAAGTCAACAAGAAGGAGCTGTCTGACTGATCCTGCCTGTTGAAATATTCATTCCCATCCCAGCTGCAAAAAAAAGGGCAGGATTCCCTCTGTCAAACAGCCCTATCAAAGTGCTGCCCAAGGAGGTGGATATAACCACATCTGACAACCGGAATTGACCCCAAATCAAACAGAGATCAGGTTGGAAATGGCCTCATTTCTGTGTTTGAAATAGGTTGGTTAAACTCCTGTTTCTTTTAATATATTACACAGATATATATGTGTCTATTAATTTTTTTCCCTATGCAAACACTTCCTTGCACCTGTCTGCTCATAGACTGAGAAAGAAAAGGCCCAGGGAGATGCAAGTGTGACAAAAAAAGGCTTACAAATGTCCAGCTCTGGAGACCTCAATTGCTTAAAATGCTATTGCTTGTAATATATCTTAATATATTACATATAGATGTCTATATGCTTTTAACAGCTCCATTTCTTTTTTCCCCTGTGCAAGCATCACCTTGCACATGTTTGCTCTTAAGGCTCAAAAACAAAAGGTTCAGTAGATGCAGGAGGGACAAAAAGGCTTTTAAAATGTTCAACTGTGTTGGGCTGAATTATTGAAGCTGATTTTTCTTTCAATCATTGTTTTAATAAATATATATTATCTATTTCTATATTATCTATTTCAATATTTTATATATATATATATATATTTCCCCTATGCAAACATTTCCTTGCACATATCTGCTCATACCTGCTCTTAAGGCTCAAAGCCAACAGGCCCACTAGATGCAAGAGAGACAAAAGGCTTTTAAAATGTTCAACTGTGTTGGGCTGAATTATTGAAGCTGATTTTTCTTCCAATCATTGTTTTAATAAATATATATTATCTATTTCAATATTTTATATATATATATATATATATATATATATATTTCCCCTATGCAAACATTTCCTTGCACATGTTTGCTCTTAAGGCTCAAAAACAAAAGGCCAAATAGAAGCAAGAGGGACAAAAAGGCTTTTAAGATGTTCAACTGTGTTGGGCTGAATTACTGAAACTGATTTTTTTCTTTTAATATATACTAATATCTTACATCTATGTCAATATTAATTTTTTATATATATATATATATATATATATATATATATATATATATATATGCATTTCCTCTATGCAAACATTTCCTTGCACATATCTGCTCATATCTGCTCTTAAGGCTCAAAGCCAACAGGTCCACTAGATGCAAGAGAGACAAAATGTTCAACTGTGTTGGGCTGAATTATTTAAACTGATTTTTCTTTCAATATGTATTAAAATTATATATATATATATATATATATATATATATATATATATATATATATCAATACATATTCTAGATGTATATTTACTTATTTCCTATGCAAATATTTCCTTGCATGCATCTGCTCTTAAGGCTCAAAAAGTTCAGTAGATGCAAGAGGGACAAAAATGCTTTTAAAACATTCAACTGTGTTGGGCTGAATTATTGAAGCTGATTTTTCTTTCAATCATTGTTTTAATAAATATATATTATCTGTTTGTTTGTGTGTTTGCTTCCCATGCAAACATTTGCTTGCACTTATCTGCTCTTAAGGCTCAAAAATAAAAGATCCACTAGTTGGAAGAGGGAAAAAAAGGCTTTAAAATGCTCAACTGTGTTGAGCTGAATTATTTAAACTGATTTTTCTTTTAATATGTATTAAAATACATTACCTATGTTAATACATATTCTATATAGATATATTTACTTATTTCTTATGCAAACATTTCCTTGCACATATCTGCTCTTAAGGCTCAAAAACAAAAGGTTCAGTAGATGCAAGAGGGACAAAAAGACTTTTAAGATGTTCAACTGTCTTGGGCTGAATTATTTAAACTGATTTCTTTCTTTTAATGTATATTAATATCTTACATATATGTCAATATTCTTTATATCTATATCTATATCTAGATAGATTTCCCCTATGCAAACATTTCCTTGCACATATCTGCTCTTAAGGCTCAAAAATAAAAGGTCCACTAGTTGCAAGAGGGACAAAAAGGCTTTAAAATGCTCAACTGTCTTGGGCTGAGTTATTGAAACAGTTGTTTTTTTTCTTTTAATATACATTAATATACACCATAGATATTAATATATGTTAATATGCATTATATATATTAATATATATTCATATACAGCATTTATAGTACTATAGTTATTAATATACATCATAGACATTCATATATGTTAGTATGCATCATATATATTAATCTATATTCATATATTGATCTATATTCATATATTGATCTATATTCATATACAACATATATATTACTATAGATATTAATATACACAGTGGATATTAATATGTGTCAATATACATCATAGATATTAATATATGTTAGTATGCATCATATATATTAATCTATATTCATATACAACATTTATATGTTACTATAGATATTAATATACACCATGGATATTAATATATGTCAATATACATCATAGATATTAATATATGTTAGTATGCACCATATATATTAATCTATATTCATATACAACATATATATTACTATAGATATTAATATACATAATGGATATTAATATATGTTAATATACATCATAGATATTAATATATGTTA
Organism: Pogoniulus pusillus; assembly: GCF_015220805.1. Taxonomy (NCBI): domain Eukaryota; kingdom Metazoa; phylum Chordata; class Aves; order Piciformes; family Lybiidae; genus Pogoniulus; species Pogoniulus pusillus. Next base: position 889,043 of record NC_087288.1, on the reverse strand, counting down.
GCATGCACCATATATATTAATCTATATTCATACACAACATATATATTACTATAGATATTAATATACATAATGGATATTAATATGTGTTAATATACATCATAGATATTAATATATGTTAGTATGCATCATATATATTAATTTATATTCATATACAACATATATATTACTATAGATATTAATATACATAATGGGTATTAATATATGTTAATATACATTGTAGATATTAATATATATTCATACACAACATATATATTACTATATATTAATACATAGTATATATTAATATATGTTAATATACATTATATATATATATATATATATATATATATATATATATATATATATATATATATATATATATATATATATATACACATATATATATAAATATATTCATTTCTTTCCTATGGCAGCATTTCCTTGCACATGTCTGCTCTCAGGCTCCAAAATGAAAAGCAAAGTAGGTGCAAGTGTGACAGAAAGGCTTAGAACTCTTCAGCTGCTTTGGGCTCAATGATTTCAGCTGAGATGGCTTTGGCTGTGTTTGTACACACATTGCTGTATCTCGATACACCTCTTTGTTTTCCCTGGCTGATAGCTGCTCTTCGGTTCAAAGGCAGAAAGCCAGGCAGGTGCAGAGTGTGACAAAGGACAAAGGCTTCACACCGTTGAAGTGTGCAGTGCTCAGCTCGGTCGGTGGAAGCAGTGGGCACTAAGTGCCTGGCAGCGCAGCCTTGTGCCAGTGCCTGTATGGCTGCTGATAGCCAAAGCTTTGTGTGCAGTGAATGCCACTTCAGCTCCAGCAGCTCTTTATGTGACATGGCACAGCAAAGCTGCCAAGCAGAGGGCCATCTGGAAATGGGTCAGCAGAGTGGATTCTGACACCCTTTGACGGACAGGAGCGAAGACAAAGAGCAGGACTGTGGGCAGAGGGGGAATAAACCACAGAGCCCCTCCACAAACCCCTCCACCCCTCAAACAAAGTCCCTAGCTATGTACCCACAGAGATGAAGCAAACCAAATCCAGCCTCATCCTCTCTGCTGGAATAATGTGGTCCTAAATAAATAAAACCACAGGCTCACAGGACCTCAGGGGTTGGAAGGGACCCAAAGAGCTCCTCGAGTCCAGCACACACCCCCTGCTTCCAGAGCAGGGCCATACAATCCAGCTCCAAAATGTTTCCCTCCTGTAGAACAAAACCAATCTGCATTTTGCTTCCCTTTCCCCTTTCAGCTCCACAAATCTTTCTGGGCATAACTCATATGTTAGCCTTTGGACTTGTTTTCCTCTCCCCTTTTACTTTTCCTTCCTCTCCTCCCCCCCCCCCAACTCTACCTAGGGAATAAAAAATGTATTTTTAAGAGCTTCCCAGCCTGATGTTCCACAGGCATCCTAGCAACTCTGGCAGACAGCTTTCTGGTAAGTGCTTTGGAGCTGTTAGGGCTACTGAGGAGATATTCCACACCCATAGATCACTGCAGAAGTAAACTCCTGCTCTAAATGTCAGCCAGTTATTAAAACACCACAGCTCCTGCTGCTTTGCTCAGAATGAAGACTTATGGAAAGTGGTTCATTTCACTTCACAGCTGCCTGGAAGGAGGTTGGAGCCAGGTGGGAGTTGGTCTCTGCTCCCTGCTGGTGAATGGTGGTGGGATGAAAAGTTCAATCAGCCTACTGAAATAAAAAGGGGGTTGAATAGTGTCTGGCATTAGCAGAGAGGAAAGGAGAGGATCTCTGCTCAGACACAGCAGCTCCATCACTTGGGGAAGTAGAGTGGCTTGCTCTGGAGCAGAGGAGGCTGAAGGGAGACCTCACTGCTCTCTACAACTCCCTGGAGGCAGGATGTAGTGAGCTGAGCTTGGGCTCTGCTCCCTAGCATCAGGGGATACAGTCTCAGGCAACCAGCACAAGGGGACACAGCCTCAGGCTGTGCCAGGGCAGGTCTAGGCTGGATGTTGTTAGGAAGTTGTTGTCAGAGAGAGTGATTGGCATTGGAATGGGCTGCCCAGGGAGGTGGTGGAGTCTGTGTGGCTGGAGGTGTTGAAGCCAAGCCTGGCTGGGGCACTTAGTGCCATGGTCTGGTTGGTTGGGCAGGGCTGGGTGCTAGGTTGGGCTGGCTGAGCTTGGAGCTCTCTTCCAGCCTGCCTGATTCTATGAGTCTATGAATTTGAGGCCATTTCCTCTCCTTCCATCACTTCTTACCTGTGAGATCAACCTCCTTCCAGGGAGTTGTAGAGAGTGAGAAGGACTCTCCTCAGTCTCCTTTTCTCCAGAACTCAAATGTTCTCCACTTTACCTCCTGTAATTGTCCATCCAAGCTACAGCAACACATAGGCTTAGGCTTCCTGAGTGAACTTCTCCTGGAATAGGCAGAAAATTTCCTGTAGTAGAAACTTTCTGTGAATAAATTGCAAGAGCTCTCACTGAAACACTGCTGTGTGATAACTTCTTCTATCCTACAACAAGTGTGGGGTGGGAAGAGTCCTGAGATCTTAGCTGATGCAATATTTTGTTGAGTAGTAGAGGCAGAGGTCATTCATTCAGCGGTGGAAGGAGCAGGGGCTCCAACTCAGCTAAAAATCAATCCACTGGTGAGCTTTTGCTGCTGTGGTGTTTTAATCTCCCTGCCAATGCAGTAAGGACCAGGGGAAAGGAGCTGGAGGTGAACTTATTTGCTTGCTTTTTTTTTTTTTTTTTTTTTTTTGCCTGTGGAATTTCCTCCTAAAAGAGGTCTCCAGGATGGTTTATTCCTCCCTAGAAACAAGCTCCAAAGCTTGTGCAGGGAGTAATTAAGATCAGAGGGTGAGATGATGCTAAATGGGAAGCAGGGAAGAGGGAAAAGTCATTTTTCACTCTCTGTGAGATCTCAAGCAGCAAAGGACAAGTTCTTGGGGCAAGGAAGCTTCACATTCAGCACCAGCATTGCACATCACCGCCTGTGCCTGCTGGCAGGCAGCACCTTCTCTTCTGTGCCATTTCCATTAGCCCAGGGTAGGCTCAGGCTGGGTATTAGGAGGGTTTTTCTTCACAGAAGGCATTGTCAAGCCCTGGCACAGGCTGCCCAGGTTGGTGGTGGAGTTACCATCCTTGGAGGTATTAAAATGACACCTGGATGTGGTGGTGTGGGATGGGGGTCAGTGGTAGTGACTCAACAGTGGTGGTGTGGGATGGGGGTCAGTGGTAGTGACTTTGCAGTGGTGGTGTGGGATGGGGGTCAGTGGTAGTGACTTTGCAGTGGTGGTGAGGTTGTGGGCTCCAGGTGAGGAGTTGGACTTGGTGATCTCAAAGATCTCTCCCAACCTCCACAGTCTGACATCCAAGGGGCAAAGAGCATCCTGAAGTGGAGCGATTGGGATGCTGTGGTTTGTGGTTTCAGCTGATGGCAATTCAATGCAAATATGTTTCCACAACTACATTCTGTTTTCCATGAAGCAAGAGGCTTATGGAAGGCAATCAGAAGAATTACAGAGCAGAAGAGAGTTGGAAGGGACCTCTGGAGAGGTCCAACTCCCCTGCCAGAGCAGGGCCACCCAGGGCAGGGCACACAGGAACACCTCCAGCTGGGCTTGGAAGCAGAACAGGAGATTCCACAGCCTCTCTGAACATCCTGCTCCAGGTCTCCAGCACCCTCACAGCAAGCAAGTTTCTTCTCATGTTGTGTGCATGGAACTCAGAGAGGAGGCTTTGGTGAGCTGCTGCTGTGTCTATGTGTGCATGGAACTCAGAGAGGAGGCTTTGGTGAGCTGCTGCTGTGTCTGTGTGTGCATGGAACTCAGTTAAGAGGCTTTGGTGAGCTGCTGCTGTGTCTATGTGTGCATGGAACTCAGAGAGGAGGCTTTGGTGAGCTGCTGCTGTGTCTGTGTGTGCATGGAACTCAGAGAGGAGGCTTTGGTGAGCTGCTGCTGTGTCTGTGTGTGCATGGAACTCAGTTAAGAGGCTTTGGTGAGCTGCTGCTGTGTCTATGTGTGCATGGAACTCAGAGAGGCGGCTTTGGTGAGCTGCTGCTGTGTCTGTGTGTGCATGGAACTCAGAGAGGAGGCTTTGGTGAGCTGCTGCTGTGTCTATGTGTGCATGGAACTCAGAGAGGAGGCTTTGGTGAGCTGCTGCTGTGTCTGTGTGTGCATGGAACTCAGAGAGGAGGCTTTGGTGAGCTGCTGCTGTGTCTATGTGTGCATGGAACTCAGCTAAGAGGCTTGGTGAGCTGCTGCTGTGTCTATGTGTGCATGGAACTCAGAGAGGAGGCTTTGGTGAGCTGCTGCTGTGTCTCTGTGTGCATGGAACTCAGCTAAGAGGCTTTGGTGAGCTGCTGCTGTGTCTATGTGTGCATGGAACTCAGAGAGGAGGCTTTGGTGAGCTGCTGCTGTGTCTATGTGTGCATGGAACTCAGAGAGGAGGCTTTGGTGAGCTGCTGCTGTGTCTGTGTGTGCATGGAACTCAGAGAGGAGGCTTTGGTGAGCTGCTGCTGTGTCTGTGTGTGCATGGAACTCAGAGAGGAGGCTTTGGTGAGCTGCTGCTGTGTCTATGTGTGCATGGAACTCAGAGAGGCGGCTTTGGTGAGCTGCTGCTGTGTCTGTGTGTGCATGGAACTCAGAGAGGAGGCTTTGGTGAGCTGCTGCTGTGTCTATGTGTGCATGGAACTCAGAGAGGAGGCTTTGGTGAGCTGCTGCTGTGTCTGTGTGTGCATGGAACTCAGAGAGGAGGCTTTGGTGAGCTGCTGCTGTGTCTATGTGTGCATGGAACTCAGCTAAGAGGCTTGGTGAGCTGCTGCTGTGTCTATGTGTGCATGGAACTCAGAGAGGAGGCTTTGGTGAGCTGCTGCTGTGTCTCTGTGTGCATGGAACTCAGCTAAGAGGCTTTGGTGAGCTGCTGCTGTGTCTATGTGTGCATGGAACTCAGAGAGGAGGCTTTGGTGAGCTGCTGCTGTGTCTATGTGTGCATGGAACTCAGAGAGGAGGCTTTGGTGAATCATCCTCCAACGAGCTCTAAAATGTGGCTTATTAAACCCATGCTTTGACCCCTTCCATTCTCTCAGTGCACAATTCCCTGGCCCCATTACTGCTCACATGGAGTGCTCCAGATTGAAAGCCATCAAAAATGGATGAAGTTTTCCTGCCCACACGAAGGGTCTCTGCCTGTGGGGAGCAGAAGGGAGATGGAGAAAGTTTGAACAAGACAAAAAAATAAAGTCAGTGACAAAAAGTTTGCAACTAAAAAGTTGCTGCAAGCCTGAAGCTGAAGTAAGTAATCTCTTGGTGACTTGTGTGGAGGTTTTTATGCTCTGCCTTGCCTAGGAAAGTCATAAAAAAATCATAGCTCAGCTACCCAGGGCAGCTGCCACAGTGATGAGTGAGGGCCCATTCCCCAGACCTGCAGATGGGCAGGTAGAGATGTGCCCAGTCCTGTGCAGCAGGCAGTAAATATTTATACACAGCTGGCAGCTCAGCTCCAGTTACCTGCAGAAGTATCACATCTCTAAATATGTGTTCAGCCACTTCTTTGGGTGGAAATGGAGGGCAATGGAGAGCCCTGCAGAGGGACCTGGCCAGGCTGCATGGGTGGGCAGAGGCCATGGGGATGAGACTGAACAAGGCCAAGTGCAGAGTTCTGTACTTTGGCCACAGCAACCCCAAGCAGCACTACAGGCTGGGGCCAGAGTGGCTGAGAGCAGGGCAGGTCTAGGCTAGATGTTGTTAGGAAGTTGTTGTCAGAGAGAGTGATTGGCACTGGAATGGGCTGCCCAGGGAGGTGGTGGAGTCTGTGTGGCTGGAGGTGTTGAAGCCAAGCCTGGCTGGGGCACTTAGTGCCATGGTCTGGTTGGTTGGGCAGGGCTGGGTGCTAGGTTGTGCTGGCTGAGCTTGGAGCTCTCTGCCAACCTGCTTGGTTCTGTGATTCTATGAAAAAGTTCCCCTGAGCCATTTGTTTGGGTGCAAATGGAGGAGAAAGAACCTCCCTGCAAAGTACTATCTGGCAGTGAGAGACAACCAAAAGTGGGAAGCTGGAATTTGAGTGGATGAGAGCTGAGCCTGCAAGGTGTTGGGTATTTGGGTCCATCATTTGCATGTCAATGAAATTCAACTACTGCCAATGTAGCTGTGTGGATATCCAGTCCTAAATGCTACAAATGGGCCTGAAATCAGTGCAGGCAGAGCAAAGGGGAGAGGAGAAAAAACCCAAACAGATGATAGGAAATGGATTCAATTTGCATCTCCTGAGGCAATCAACTGAGTTTTGAGCAATTGTTGGTTGCAAACTGTTGCAGATTATTATGCTGCACACAAAGCAAGTGCTGAATGTTATCACCCCCCCGAAAAATGACTCCATGCATTCATTAGCATCAGAGGCCACTTGCATGGATTTGAGAGCACAAAGCTGCTTTAAGGGTGTGCTTCTGTGCAGCTTCTCTCTCATCGGAAGGTGCCAAAGCAATGAGGAGGGTTAGGAGTGTGAGGCTGAGCAGAGTGTTCCTGGAGGTGTTGCCTGGCTGTGGTTTCCACCCAGCAGAGAGCACAAAGTGCCCCACTGCTGCTGTTCCCTCGGGACACTGCCAGGTGAAGTCAAAGAGCCCATGACAGGGTGAGACCCCTGGCTTTGCCTGGGTGCCTTGAGTCAGGTGTAAGAGGTGGTAGGATGTCGTGGTGCCACTTCTCACCTTTAGCTGCTAATTAGGGCTCCAGGGCTGGTAAGAGAGCTCACAGCCCTCGCTGGGTACCAGAGCTGCCTCCAGAACCAAGGCAGGGCTCAGAAGGAGAGCAGGCTGTGTGCTAGGATCTGGCAAGGGCAAAGCACAGCACAGGATTGTTTCACTTGGAAAAGATCCTTAAGATCACCGAGTCCAAGTGCCAGCCTACCACCACCATGGCCACTAAGCCAGGTGCCCAAGTGCCCTTCTGGAGCACTTCCATGGGCACTGCACCACCTCCCTGGGCAGCCTCTGCCAGACCCTGACCACTCTTGCAGATACAAACTCTCTCTTAATATTCAGCTTAACCCTCCCCTGGTGCTATCTGAGGCCATTTGCTCACCTTCTGTCACCTGAGATTAGGGAGAAGAGCCCAAGCCCAGCTCCCTGCAGCCTCCTCTCAGGAGCTGCAGAGAGCAATGAGCTCTGCCCTCAGCCTCCTCTGCTCCACACTGCACACCCCCAGCTCCCTCAGCTGCTCCTCCCCAGCCCTGCTCTCCAGAGCCTGCCCCAGCTCTGTGCCCTTCTCTGAACACCCTTCAGCACCTCAATGTCTTTTGTGTAGTGAGTGCCCCAAAACTGAAGCCAGTACTCGAGCTGTGGCATCACCAGTGCCCAGTACAGGGGCACAGGCACCTCCCTGTGCCTGCTGCCCACACCATTGCTGACCCAGGCCACGCTGCTGGTAGCTTTCTTGGCCACTTGGGCAGATGAAATAGGAACAGACAAAACAGTGATGGCATCTCAAGGTGCTGCTGGCTTGGTGGGCACCTGACAGCCAGCCAAGGTCAACCTGGCACAGATAGAGATCATCTCTCCTATCAAGACTGGCTGAAAGAGTTGTGGCTGCTCAGCCTGGAGAAGAGAAGGCTCCAGGGAGACCTTTGAGCTGCAGTATCTGCAGGGGTCCTACAGGCAGGCTGGGAAAGGACTATTTAGAAGGGGCTGTGGGGATAGATGGAGGGCAATGGTTTGGAACTGGAGCAGGACAGGGATAGGTTGGAGAGCAGGAGGAAGCTCTGCACAGGGAGGGTGGGCAGAGACTGGCACAGGCTGCCCAAGGATGTGCTTGAGGCCCCATCCCTGGAGCTATTCAAGCTCAGCCTTGCTGTGTCCCTGGGCAGCCTGCTCCAGCTGGAGATGTCCCTGCTGCCTGCAGGGGGGTTGGACAAAGTGACCTTAGGGGGTCCCTCCCAACCCAATGCAAGCTGTGAACCTCTGAAGCTTGATAAGGGGAGCTAAAAGTTTGAGTGTGTAAAGTGGTGGTTTTTGTGTGCCCAAAACGTCTTTTCCACCTGCAGTTAGGCAGATGAAAGCAGACAGAATCCATACTGTGGACATGAGATGCATTATGCCCTTCTCAGCAAACTGCTTACGCCACAAAACAGGGCTCCTGCTTGCTCTCCTGTTCAGCCCCTGGCAGAAACTGCAGCAAGAGCTGCCACGGGGGGTGCCTGCCCCTGCTTTTGACAGGAATGGGCTGTGACTTGCACCTGCTGCTGCACTCAGTGCTGTCAGCACACCTCAGCTGCACTCAGCGTGCCCAGCCAGGAAGGAAGGGCCCAGAAGGGCAGGGAGCACTGACAGTGCCTGGCCCCCCACCCCCAGCCAGCACTCTGCAGAAGACAGCTGCATCAGTTCTGTGTGGGGCAGCTTTGCTGCTGGGGCAGGGCTTTGGTACCCAGGAAAAGTGCTTCTGGGGAACATCTGCCCTGCTTAGCACTGCGGGAGGGTCACAGAGCTGGTTCAGCTGGGAAAGACCTCCAAGATCAGTCAAGCCCAACCATCAGCCTCAGGGCACTGTGGCCATTCAACCACGTCCCCATGCTCCTTGAACTGCCCAGGAAAGGGAGCTGCTGAGCCTGCATCTGCAGTTTGCAGCTGTCTCTCCCACAAAGAGTCCTAGTGAGGGAGTGGGGACATCCTTCTGCAGAGCTCCACAGAGATCTAATAGCAGCTTTCCAGGACTGAAGGGGCTGCAAGCAGGCTGCAGAGGGACTGTTCCCAAAGGGCTGCAGGGACAGGACCAGGGCAATGGTTTGGAATGAGAGCAGAGCAGATTGAGACTGGATGTGAGGGACAAGTCCTGCACCAGGAGGCTGCTGGAACACTGCAGCAGGTTGCCCAGGGAGGTGGTTGAGGCTCCGTCCCTGGAGCTATTCAAGGTCAGGTTCAACAAGGCTCTGAGCAACCTGATCTGGTTGGAAAGATCCCTGCTGACCTCAGGGGGTTGGCCCAGATGGGCTCTGGAGGTTCCTTCCAACCAGCACCACTCTAGGATTCTGTGATGTTTGCACTCAATGATCTCAGGATCTTTGGATGCTGGAGCAGGTTTCTCAGGGACGTGATTGAGACCCTACCCCTGGTGGCACTTAAGGAGAAACTCGATGTGGTGCTGGGCAGCATGGCCTAGCTGCAGGTGTCCCTGGGGCATAGGACAAGATGGCTTTGAGAGTCCATTCCAGCCCAATGTGTTCTATGATTCTGTGACCTTGGAGCTCTCTTGCAACCCAAACCAATCTGAGATCCTCTCTGACAGATCCAACTCCCTTTGCTACCACCTCCTCCCAGAGCACAGCTTTTGGCTTGTCCCTCTGTGGACCCAGGAATGCTGCCTGTGGGGAGCCTCTGCAGTTGCTGGAGCTCTTGAGCTCTGACTTGGAGCCTCAGAGAGAAGTGCACAGAGCCCTGACTGTGTTTTGGGGGGTGATGAGCAAGGATTTGCCCCCCACTGCTGTTGATGAGAGAGGTGTGGGTGCACAGGGGCAGTTTCACTTCTCTGGCTCTGTGTAAAACAGGATTCCCACCACCTTTTTTTCCCCCTTCACCCTGGTGCTTCATCTCCCTGCTTGCTGTATCCAATTGATTTCTCTGTCTCAGAGGGTTGGAGCTTTGCCAGCCTGCTGGGGTCTGCCTGCAGCTTTTCTTAGCCCTCTCCTTCCTGCTTCCCCTTTGCTTTCCATCTGAGCCTTTTCCAGCTGCCAGGTTCTCTGGATTTCACTCCCTGTCTTGCTTAAGCAGGAGGCAGAAGGACCTGGTTCCTTCAGGTGGCTGCTCTGGCAGGCTTTCCAGGCTAGGAGGGTGGGACCCTTGCTCGTCCCTAGAGTGACAGAGAGAGATCAGATCAAGGGCTTGCTGTGTGGCTGCCACAGATAAGTCACAGATAATTAAAGAGAGGCTGTAGCTGTATTAACTTGCGACAGGAACAGCTGAAGAAACATCTAAAGCAGGCTCTGGTGGTGCCACTGGGATGAGATGACAGATTTGGGGGGCTCTTTTAACACACAGCTTGGCTTGTGCCCTCCCTGGGAGCTGCAGAGCCTTGAAGAGTTGATAAGATGCATGTGGATGCTTGCTGGGGTTAATGAGGGGAGGAGGAAAGTGGCTCCTGGCGTTTGCCTTCTCCAAACCCCTGCCGGGGGTTGCTCTCCAAGGTGCAGGACGCCTCTGATCCTCAGGGCAGTGCACTGGGAGAAAACAAAGGTGGGAAAACCCCCACAAAGCAAGAGAGGGAGGAAGGACCCCTCCAGAGCTTCATTTTCTTTCCCTCCCAGGTATTTCAGACCTGCAGCACAGCTTCAGCTGCATCCATATTCATCCAGGATTTTTCAATGGCTCCATAATCTTCACTGAATTTGTACTTAGGTTTTAATGAGTGCAATAAAATCAGCTTAATCTGAGGTCACAGAAGGTGTGAGGGAAGCTTTCCTCCAATTAAATTGCCTGATACCTCTATTTGACCTAGCCCAAGAGCTTCAGCACAGAGAAGGGAGAAGCTAAACCCAAGCTGGCATTTTAAACCCTGGACACATGCTCAGTAAATGGGAGCCCAGGGAAAGGCTCCTGGACTGACTGGGCTGCAAGGAAGAAATAAATAGGGGCCCAAAAATAGCCATGCATAAAACCTGGGTAATAGAGAATCTGATTTAACAGCTTACTGGAAATGGAAGAATTCACTGCTCAGAAACCAATGTTATGGCAAGCTGTGAAAATGGTGGGGGTATGCACAGGGAGGTTGTGGCTCCATCTGTTGTTGAAGTCCATCACGAACTTTTCCCCCCCTCCCCTGCCCTGGCACCACCAGGCCAATTGGCAAAGGCACTGCTGCAGAAGGGGAAAGGGGCAGGAGGCCTCTGCTGGCTCAGAACCCAGTCAGGGTGCACAAAGGGTTGGTCTGAACATCTCTGCCACCAGGAGAGGCTGAGAGTCTGCAGAGGAGAAGGCTGAGAGGGGACCTGAGCAATGCCTGTAAACAGCTGAGGGCTGGGGGGCCAGAGGAAGGTGCCAGGCTCTGTTTAGTGGCACCTGGCAAGGGCACAAGGAGTGATGGATGTAAGCCAGAGCCCAGGGGGTTCCACCTCAGCACAAAGAGAGACTTCTTTGGTGTGAGGGTGCTGGAGCCCTGGAGCAGGCTGTCCAGAGAGGTTAAAGTCACAGAACCACAGAATGTCAGGGGCTGGGAGGCACCTCCAAAGCTCATCCACTCCAACCCCTCTGCCAGAGCAGCATCACCCAGAGCAGGTCACACAGGAACACATCCAGGTGGGTTGTGAATATCTCCAGAGAGGGAGACTCCACAGCCCCCCTGGGCATCCTGTGCCAGGCTCTGCCACCCTCACAGGGAAAAAGTCTTCCTCAGGCTCACATGGAACCTCCCATGCCTCAACTTCCACCCATTGCCCCTCATCCTGGCACAGGCATCACCCAGCTGAGCCTGGCTCCCTCAGTCCTAGCTCTTCTCCAGCCCTCTGCTCTTCCTTGCCCTTCTCTGGACACACTCCAGCCCCTCAATGCCCTTCCTGCCCCCACAACGAAGCCACTGCTCAAGGTGTGGACTTAGCAGAGGTTTGTTTGGCTTTGCCTGTTGGTAGCAGTCCCTGTGGAGATAAACTGGAGCCTGTGGTGAACAAATTGGGTCACTCCTACAAGCCCAGCTCTGGTGTGTATGAAGAGTGAGGGGGGTGAAAAGGCTCAGCCTGAGGGCACCGAGGGAGCCCTTTCTGCCTGGGGCAGCCTGCAGCTCTGACCACCACACTCCCTTCCAGCCATGGAGGCAGGGATGGCAATTGCCATGCTGCTTATCTCACCTGTCCCAGGTGAAAGATATCCCCAGCTCATCAGCTCATCACCAGGCCCTCAGCCTGTCACTCTGACTGATACTATCTTCTAGCAAAGCTTCCCTCCTAGCCCTCAGTCTGCCATTCTATTGCCTTTACCTCTCTATTTGCTTTCACAGCCCTCCTGTCTTCCATCCCTTCACTGGAAAGATTCTCACCTCCACCAGACCAGCAAAATCCTTCCTTTCTGCTGCTCACAGCTACTTACTCAGCAGGCTCCACAGTTCCCTCCTGGCCCATGGCTACATCTCTGATGGAAAAACATAAACCCAAACGAGCCAAGCCCTTATTTTTGGGTACTGAGCAAAGCACCATTTGCTTCCCCAGCCCCTCAGTGCTTGTCTTCCCAGATAGTGCTCCTTGTTTAATAGCTGGAATGAACCTGGAGTGCTCTAATTACTACAGTCAATCTGTATTACTTGATTTAATCATGAGAGGAGGCTGAGCTGCACGATTATTTACTTCTCTGGAGCTCCACATAAATCAGCTGGTGGCAGGAGGAAAGGTTTCTCTCACCATTTTGCCTTCCTCTCTTGCAGTTCTTCACAGATTTCCTTACAGACCAAGCAGGGACGGCTACAAGACAGGCTGGGACCAGAGTGGCTGAGAGCAGGCAGGCAGAGAGGGCTCTGGGGGTGCTGGGAGAGAGGAGCTGAAGATGAGGCAACAGTGTGCCCAGGTGGGCAGCAGAGCCAATGGCATCCTGGGCTGGCTCAGGAGCAGTGTGGGCAGCAGGACAAGGGAGGTTCTCCTGCCCCTGTGCTCAGCACTGCTCAGGCCACCCCTGCAGTGCTGTGTGCAGTGCTGGGCTCCTCCATTGCAGAGAGATGCTGAGGTGCTGGAAGGTGTTTGGAGCAGGGCAGCAAGGCTGGGGAGGGGCCTGGAGCACAGCCCTGTGAGGAGAGGCTGAGGGAGCTGGGGGGGTGCAGCCTGCAGCAGAGGAGGCTCAGGGCAGAGCTCATTGCTGCCTGCAGCTGCCTGCAGGGAGGCTGTAGCCAGGTGGGGTTGGGCTCTGCTGCCAGGCAGCCAGCAACAGAACAAGGGGACACAGCCTGAAGCTGTGCCAGGGCAGGTCTAGGCTGGATGTTGTTAGGAAGTTTTTGGCAGAGAGAGTGATTGGCATTGGAATGGGCTGCCCAGGGAGGTGGTGGAGTCTGTGTGGCTGGAGGTGTTGCAGCCAAGCCTGGCTGGGGCACTTAGTGCCATGGTCTGGTTGGTTGGGCAGGGCTGGGTGCTAGGTTGTGCTGGCTGAGCTTGGAGCTCTCTGCCAACCTGCTTGGTTCTGTGATTCAATGATCTCAGGAGAGCTTTGCTGTTTTCCATCCCCACACCTGTAAGGTAGTTTTGGCCACTGTAGTTATGTGTCAACAACACAACCTGAGAGGGATCCCACCAGGAAGGGAAAAGTATTTTCTCACAGCTCACTCCATTTTTGCTCAATCCTTTTTTTCCCCACGCTGACTTAGCAGCAGCAAATACTTCATCCTGAGTGAGGTTAGCTGCCAGAGAGACTATGAAGGGATAAATCTTGATGATATTCTAGGCCTGTGTTTTATTTAACTGATTTGATCTGCATTACAATGGGATTAAATAAATAAATAAATGTGCTCATCTGTCCTGAAAAGTACTGAGGAATGGCAAAAGAGTGGAGGGAAATGCAGAGACAAGGGGGAAATTGCACTTCCAGGCAGTACTACAGCTAGGAAAAGGTTCCACTTCCCATCTCTGGGCTAAACTTTAGCAGTTGCTCTGGCAGCTGATGACCCCCACACAGACTCCCCCAGCAGAGAAGGGGGATCAGGGAAAGCAGAGCCACAGGCTGGGAGGAAAAGGGATATAAGGAAGTAGCCAAAGTCAAGGGAATAATGAATGCCACAGGGAGCACACAAAGTTTTGCTCACCCAGTGAAGGAACAGCAGGCACAGCACAGCAGGAAGCAATGTACAGCAGCAGAGTGCACAGGGAGGAAAGAACTTGGAAGGAAGGAAGGAAGGAAGGAAGGAAGGAAGGAAGGAAGGAAGGAAGGAAGGAAGGAAGGAAGGAAAGAAGAAAGGAAGGAAGGAAGGAAGGAAGGAAGGAAGGAAGGAAGGAAGGAAGGAAGGAAGGAAGGAAGGAAGGAAGGAAGGAAGGAAGGAAGGAAGGAAGGAAGGAAGGAGGGAAGGAAGGAACTCAAAAGGAAGGAAGGGATGAAAGGAGGAAGGAATTTAGAAGGAAGGAAGGAAGGAATTCAGAAGGAAGGAAGGAAGGAAAGGCCTGGCCTCACAGAGAGATGTTCCTCTCCTTTTAGAATCTTTCTGGCTCTGGGCTGGACTCTTTCAAGCAGCAATCTGAGGTCTTTGTTGGAAAGGAAAATAACTTTAAAAAGGAAGAAAATCAAATCCAAGATCCCAAGTCTGTAATTTTAGAACCCAGTAACATTGTAGTGCTCATTGCATTCATTATGATTACAATGCAATAAGTTATATATAAGATGAGAGAGCCACAGAACATTAGGGGTTGGAAGGGACCTTTGAACATCCTCAAGTCTAACCCCCTCTGCCAAGGCAGGAATATAAATGATGCACAGAAAAACTACTGTTTTCCATTCTGGGCTCTCACAGGTAGTGACATCTCTTTTTTAGGGGCTGGAACACAAATCTCTCTCCTGCTTTGCAGCTTTCCTTGATCTGAGCCAAACAGGGCAGAGTTTTCCTAGCAGCAGCTTTCAAACAGGTGCTCCCTGTGCTCCTGCTGGGGCTGGCTGTCTCCTAGGAGATGGATCACATTGTCAGAGGCTATGAGAAACTAAAAACCAAGGCAGAAATTAGTGACTGGCTGAGGCTCTTCTTCATGCCTACCTTCCCCTCAAGCAAGGCAGGGAGGCTGAATCACAGGAGCAAGAAAAGGGGCACAGAAAGGGAATCCAAATTAGTGCGACCCTCTGGTTTGGGTGGAAGGAGAGCAGAGGAGCAGGGAGGAAAAGAAGGGGCAGAAAAAGACACTTCACAAAAGAAAAACTATTAATAATAAGCATTTCATATGATCATAGGATGAGAGGGCTTGAAAGGCAGCTCTAGAGATCACTAACTCCAACCCCCCTGCCAGAGCAGGAGCACCCAGAGCAGGGTACACAGGAATGCATCCAGCTGGGCTTGGAGGTCTCCAGAGCAAGTGACTCCACAGCCTTTCTGGGCAGCCTGCTCCACACCTTCAGCTCCCTCACACCAAACAGCTCTCCTGAGTGAGCTGCCTTGGGTGATCCTGCTCTGGCAGGGGGTTTGGGTGGGACGAGCTTTTAAAGTCCCTTCCACCCACTACTGCTCTGTGATTCTGTGAAGCACAGCTTGAAATGTAGGCTCCTGCTGCTGCACCAATTACACTGCTTGGGTGGATCAAAGCTCCAGCATCCAAATACAGCCAAGATTCTGTGGTTCTCTGATGCTGTATCTCAGTGCTGTGATTCTATGGTTCTAGAATTCAGTGCTGTGATTCTGTGGTTCTCTGATGCTGTAATTCAATGCTGTGATTCTATAGTTCTGTGATGCTGTAACTCAATGCTGTGATTCTGTGGTTCTCTGATGCTATAACTCAATGCTGTGATTCTGTGGTTCTCTGATGCTGTAATTCAATGCTGTGATTCTATAGTTCTGTGATGCTATAACTCAATGCTGTGATTCTGTGGTTCTCTGATGCTATAACTCAATGCTGTGATTCTATAGTTCTGTGATGCTGTAACTCAATGCTGTGAATCTCTGGTTCTAGAATTCAGTGCTGTGATTCTCTGGTTCTATGATTCTGTGGTTCTCTAATTCTCTGATTCCCTGGTTCTAGAAATCCCTAATTCCCCAAGCCCATGGCTCCAGCATTTCATGGCTCCATGGCTCTGCCACCCTTTGCACTGAAGAATCGTTGCCCTAGAAGGAACTGCTCCTCCTGAGCAATAAGGGTTTGCAGAAGGTGGTTTGTTTTCCCTCCTGCTCAGTTGGTGTTGTGCCCTCTCCCCATGCACACAGCAAGCCTTGTCCTCAAGCACCACCCTCCTCCTCCTCACTCCTTCCTAGCCCTGGCAGCCAGTCTTGCTTCCAGCTCCACCACTCCCCAAGCATGATCCATTTGCTGTTTCCCCACAGCCCTACGTGACTCAGAGCTCTGCCTGCAGCCTCCCTGGCACTGCTCTGCCTGGCATGCCTGCCCACTCTCCTGAGCTGGCAAAGGGGGTGGTGACAAGAGCTCAGAGAGGAGGTGTGGGTGGTGGTGGTTGGTTTCTATTTGGAGGCAGGCCTTTGGAAGCCCAGAGTTCTTTGATCTGTCAGTGATGTAAGGGACTCTGACATGCCTAGCAGTAGGCAGAAGCAGCTGTCAGTAGTAGTATAATGCACTGGGATCTCTCTTTGGGTAAGAGGCCTGACAGACTAACAGGGCAGCAAAGGGGAAATCCGCCAAGTCATCAGCTTGCTCCTCAGGCTCAGCCTGCCCACAGCCCACTCTGGAGTGTACACAGCATTAAATATGTATTGATTAATCCAGAGGCACTCTCCACCCACTGCACTGCCAGGGAGCAGGGTAATACCTGAGCCATCACTGCCTCTTCCAGATGAGAGGCAGTCCCTTGGCCAGCAGAGCTGATGTGGCCAGCAGAGAGGTGACCCTGGCCCTCTGCTCTGCTCTGCTCTGCTCTGCTCTGCTCTGCTGAGACCTCACCTGCAGGGCTGTGACCAGCAGGTCAGGCAGCTGCAGGCAGCAATGAGCTCTGCCCTGAGCCTCCTCTGCTGCAGGCTGCACCCCCCCAGCTCCCTCAGCCTCTCCTCACAGGGCTGTGCTCCAGGCCCCTCCCCAGCCTTGCTGCCCTTCTCCAAACACCTTCCAGCACCTCAGCATCTCTCCTCAATTCAGGAGCCCAGAACTGGGTGCAGCACTGCAGGGGTGGCCTGAGCAGTGCTGAGCACAGGGGTGGGCAGAAGAACCTCCCTTGTCCTGCTGCCCACACTGCTCCTGAGCCAGCCCAGGATGCCATTGGCTCTGCTGCCCACCTGGGCACTGCTGCCTCCTCTGCAGCTCCTCTCTGCCAGCACCCCCAGCTCCCTCTCTGCCTGGCTGCTCTCTGCCACTCTGGCCCCAGTATGTCCCCTGAGCATGTCACCTCCTTTGTGGCTGGGCTTTTGGGGGGGATTTGATTCCTTGAGAGGGTTTTTGGTTGTGTTTTGATGGGGTTTGTCTTTCCCTTTGTCAGCTCCTGAACAAAAAGTTACTATAGTGACTCCATGGTAACAAGTGGTAAATAATGTCTTAATAGTGGATCCTGCATGTCCTACATCGAGGGATAATCAAAGCACAAAAGCCAGAGCTATTTTTAGGGTGACTCCAGGTATCATGGACATGACTGCAGGCAAGAGCTGCTTCAGTACTTGAGGCTCATTATCTTAAGGAGTGCAGTGTGAGCCTTTGAAAAGTCGTTGCCATGCAATAGAGAAAGGGAAACTGAATTAAAAACTCCTCTGAGTGGATAATGAAGCCAAAGAACAATTCCTAATTCGATCTCCTGTTAATTGATGCTGTGTCACTAATGTTGGGGGAAAAGGGATCAGTGATTGAGTGGAAGGTTTAAGCTGGAGTGTTTTTCTATTCCCACTCTCTGTGGTGCTACAAAGAGACAGAGGGCTCTGGGGCAGAATAACCTCTCTTGTTCACATTGGGTGCTTCTGTGCTCCACAACCTCCCTGGAGGTGTTCAGGACCAGGTTGGATGAGACCTTGAGTGACCTGTTCTAGTGGGAAGTGTCCCTGCCTATGGCAGGGGGTTGAAAATGGATGATCCTTGTGGTCCCTTCCAGCCCTGACTGATTCTGAGGCTCAGTGACTCCAAGGGTTGTGTTCTCTGAGTTGATCTCTGCAGCCCAGCCTGTGTCTGTGCACACAGAGCCAGCTTCCCTCCTAGCTGAAGACATGGAGCTAGAGCAGGTTTGCCTCTGTTGGAAGGCCAGAGGTGAGAAACTTCTGGAGAGCTCAGGGCCCTGGGACAAAAGGCAAATGCACAATTTAAATGTTATTGCCTTTCTTCCAAGGAAGACAGAAGAAAAGAACCCAAAGCCACCACAGAAGAATTTCCTGTAAATTGCTTTTCTGTGGCTGCTGAGACATCTCTGCTTAACCAGAAAATCCCTTCTGTGAAAAATGGCTTCAGAGCCCTTCAGGCAATTTATAGCTGGATGAAATGCACTGACAAAAGGGAAGAAGTGTGTGGGGGAGGGGGTTAGATTTCAAGCAAAATGTTAACTCTCCAGGGGCTCAGTCCATGCAGGTATTTAGCAGTCAAGTTTCTGCTTGGAGAGGTCTGAGGTAATGGTTGGACCTGATGAGCTCAAAGGTCCCTTCCAACCTCAGCAGTTCCATGACTCTGTGACCCTCTGATTCCAGGGTGAATGTTGACATCACCTGCAGGGGCAGGCCAAGGTTTCCACGTGCTGGCACAGACCAGACTCAGGCTTAAGGGGAGCATTTCCCTGGGGCAGACTCCTTCTGAAGGCAGCAGTCCAGCCAGCAGCTGCCATGAGGGCTCTCTGCAAGCAGGGCACTCACTGCCCACTTCAGCTCCTCAGAGCTTGCAAACAGCAGCTGCTGACCTCAGAGCTACAGCAATTTGCTTTATAAGGCCAAGAGAGGTTCTCCTCCCCCTCTGCTCTGCCCTACTGAGGCCACATCTGGAGGACTGTGTCCAGTTCTGGGCTCCTCAGTTCAAGAGGGACAGGGATACAGGGAGGGTGTCCAGTGCAGGCTACAGGAGTGATGCAGGGAGAGGAACATCTGTGGGATGGGGAAAGGCTGAGAGCCCTGGGGCTGCTTACTCTGGAGAAGAGAAAGCTGAGAGGAGACCTTGTTAATGCTGATGGATATCTGAAGGGTGAGGGGCAAGAATCAGGGCCCAGGTTCTGCTCAGTGCTGCCCTGTGGTAGGACAAGGAGCAGTGGACACACACTGAACCCAGGAGGTTCCAGCTCAGCATGAGGAGAGAGTTGTTTGGTGTCAGGGAGCTGGAGATGTGGAGCAGGCTGCCCAGAGGGGCTGTGGAGTCTCCTGCTCTGGAAGCTTCCAAGCCCAGCTGGATGCATTCCTGTGTACCCTGCCCTGGGTGCTCCTGCAGGATGGTCTCCATGACCTCTAGAGGCCCCTTCCAACCCCTATCGTTCAACGATCCCATGATTTGATTCATCTCCATGACAATGAAGTCTCCAGGCAAATGCTCTCCTGGCAAGGTGCAGTTCAAGAGTCCATGGGGATGCCAAACCCTTCTTGCTTGTCTGTCCTTCCTCTTGCTTCCCTCTCCAGTGCAACTAATTCAGGCTCAAACTGCACATGGTGTACTAAAGAAAACCCACTCCAAAACTGAAGAGAAAGCTCCAAGATGTCTGAGCTGCTTAAATGCTCACAGGGTTCTTCCATCATCACCTGACCCCTCTGGGATGTGCAGGCAAATCACCTCCACGCCGAGCACAGTGTCTCCTCATCCCCAAAGGCAGGCATCAGTTCCTAAGCTCCCAGCAGCCAGAGTGACAATTCCAGTGCACACATATATCCACACACATACACATGAAGCTCATGACTGAATGGCCCTTGAGACCCAGCCTACATTTTCCTTGCCTGAAATCACTGCAGCAGAGCTTTATTCTCTTCAGACCTCCCCTCCCAGAAAAGAAAAGGAGTTTTTAAGGATGCCTTTTTTCCCCCACCAGAAGGTCCCTGCACTGTGCTGCTTTATTAGTTCTTTAGCACACTTCTTTTTTATCAGCTCCCTCCTGAGAGCAACTCTATTACCATTTCTCTTTGGAGAAGCACAACCTGTCCTTGCAATGCTAAGGGCACACAGTCAGCTGAGTGCCCAGCTGCTAGGTGCTGCCTCTGCCAGCTGAGCCCGTACCCTGGCTAGGAAATGCCATCTTCCTGAGGGACTGGGGGACTTGGGAGGGCTTCTCTTCCCGGGCAGTCCTGGGCACATCCCATAAAGATCATAGAATGGGCTGGGCTGGGAAGTGACTTAAAAGTATTGAAACCATAGATAAGGTTAGGTTGGAAAGGAGGAAAAATGTCTTTGGTGCCAGGAGTGGTCAGGAACTGGCAGAGACCTTCTGGGCTGGAACTGCACATTTCCTGCTCACACTGAGTCCTTTATCAACTGGCATAGAGTCACAGAAGGCTCTGGGCTGGAGGGCACCTCCAAAGCTCACCCAGCCCAACCCCCTGCACTCAGCAGAGACACCCTCCACTAGAGCAGGCTGCCCACAGCCCTCTCCAGCCTCACCTTGAATATCTCCAGGGATGGGGCCTCAAATCACCTCCCTGGGCTACCTGTTCCTAACATCCAAAGAATTTGTTGTCATTCTGAGATTCTGTGACTCTGTGACTCTCTGACTCTGTGACTCTCTGACTTTATGGTTCTGTGATTCTATGACTCTGAGATTCTGTGACTCTCTGATTCTGTGATTCTTCCAACCTCAACAACGCTGCAGTCCCACACTTCTGTGTGCAGCTTCCCCTTCTTCTGCACCATTCCCTGCACAGCTTTGCCTAACTGAGCCCACAGTGATAACCAGAAAGCAGGAAATGCTCCTTGTGAAGGAGCTCCAACTGATGGTGAACCTGAGCAGCTCTTCCATGCAGTGATCTTGTTCAGCCACTTTGATGCTGGTTTCCCCCCCCACTTTTCAGATTGTTTATGGCAGTGCTAACAGAACCCTTCAGACTCCAGCTGAAGAGTGAGCCTGCAGGGCCTGGTGGCAGCCTGCTTGTGAACTAAAATTAGCAGGCTGTGAACTTCATGCTTGCCATCATTTAGAAGCATGCTGAACAAACAGCTCCCCATTAAAAGTCAATGGCAGCAGAGAAGCCATCTCTGACAGGCTTTGCTGTGCTCTGGATCAAAGCCAGGACAAGCATTCTGGCATCCTTTTGCAGTCTTTTGAGGAGTCAAAAGTTCATTTCAACAGAAATCCTTGGCAAAAGGATGGAACAAAAATCCTCCCATAGCAGCCAGTGGCATCCTGCAGTGCATGAGGAAGATCCTGGCAGTAGGTTGAGGGAGGTCTTCCTCCTCCTTCTTTATTTCATCCTCCCCCTTTATTTTGCCCTGGTGAGGCCACATGTGGGGGCTTCTGTCCAATTCTGGGTTGCTCAGCTCAAGAGGAGCAGGGGACACACTGAAGAGAGTCCAGCAAGGACCATGAGGAGGATGAGGGAGACTGGAGCATCCCTCATGAGGAAAAGCTGAGAGGCCTGGGGTCCGCCAGCCTGGAGAGGACTGGGTGTGGGGAGGAAGGGATCTACTCAGTGCTGATCCACAGATGAAGGGAGAGGCTCAGGAAGAGGGAGCCAGACCCTTCTCAGTGGTGCCCAGTGACAGGGCAAGGGGCAGTGGGCACAGGCTGGAACACTGTCTTGTAATGACAGGATGAGGAGGAATGGGCTTAAACTGGCAGAGGGGAGAGTGAAGCTGGATGTGAGGAAGAAGTGAGGGTGGGGAGACACTGACACAGGTTGCCCAGGGAGGTTGTGGAGCACAGAATCACCCAATGTGATCTTTGATCTTTGATCACACTGGGTGATTCTGTGCTCCACAACCACCCTGGAGGTGTTCAGGACCAGGTTGGATGAGTCCTTCAGCAACCTGTTCTAGTGGGAGGTGTCCCTGCCTATGGCAGGAGGTTGGAACTGGCTAAGCTTTGAGGTCTCTTCCATCCCAAACCATTCTATCATTCTATGATTCTAACACAGGAGATTCCCCTTAAACATGTGACAAAAAAATCACAGAACCAAGCAGGCTGGAAGAGAGCTCCAAGCTCAGCCAGCCCAGCCCAGCACCCAGCCCTGCCCAACCAACCAGACCATGGCACTAAGTGCCCCAGCCAGGCTTGACTTCAACACCTCCAGCCACACAGACTCCACCACCTCCCTGGGCAGCCCATTCCAATGCCAATCACTCTCTCTGACAACAACTTCCTAACAACATCCAGCCTAGACCTGCCCTGGCACAGCTTGAGGCTGTGTCCCCTTCTTCTGTCCCTGGCTGCCTGGCAGAGGGCTATGTCCCCTTCTTCTGTTGCTGGGTGTCTGCCCCCTGGCTACTGCCTCCCTTCAGGCAGTCGTAGACAGCTTTAAGGGTGGCCTGGAGATGCTGTAGACTTTCCACCTCTGGAGGCATTCAAAACCCACTTGGAACAGGTCCCTCTGTGATTCACTCTGGGCAATGCTGCTTTAGGAAGGGAGCTTTGACTAAATGATCTTCAGAGGCCCGTCCCAACCCCTCCCATTCTGTGATAGCATGAAGGCTGCAGCAATTATCCTTTTATTTCCAACCTTCCCCACCCCCCAATTATTTTGTTTTCAATTATTTTCCCCTGTCTTTTACTATTACCCTCAGTGAAATGAGAAGGAGAGGAGAAGATAGTGCCTCAATTAATTGACTTGTCCATTTTCCCATTAGTGCTTTGATGGCTCCTGCATAATTTCCCTATCACCAAATCTGGGCTTTCTTCCCCCCCACCCTCCCCCCGGTCCTTCCCATCTACAATGGATGTAATTATGCTGGGTCTTGGCTGTATTTGGATGCTGGAGCTTTGATCCATTCAGGCAATGTAATTGGTGCAGCAGGAGGAGCCTACGTTTCAAGCTGTGCTTCACAGAGTCGCAGAGCCATGGTGGGTGGAAGGGACTTTAAAAGCTCATCCAAGGCAGGTCACTCAGGAACACAAAGGGGAGGGGGGGGGTTGGAATGCCTCCAGGGAAGGAGGCTCCACCACCTGCCTGGGCAGCCTGCTCCAGTGCCTGAGAAACCTTTGCAGTGAAGGTGGTTTTGTAGTGCCCAACTCCCCCAGTGCAACTTGAGGCCATTTCCTCTTGTGCTAACACTTCTTACAAGGCAGAAGAGACTAATCCACATCTGGCTCCAACCTCCTTTCAAGGAGCTGTAAAGACTGAGGAGGTCTCCCTTCAGCCTCCTCCAGGCTAAATTCCCCCAGCCCCCTCAGCCTGGAAAGAATCAGAAGCCTCAGTGGCGTAGAAGACACCAACAGAACCTCATGCAACTGTTTGGGTGCTGTCTGTAGCTGTAGCTGTCTGTAGCTATAGCCAGCCCTGTGAGGCAGGAGATAATCTTTGTGAGCAAACGCTTAAAGTCTCCTGCACTTCACTAATTGCCACCTCCTGGGCTCACTGCAAGAGCAGCAGGGGCAAGGGAGGAGATTCTGCCCTTTACTCTGCTCTCATCAGACCTCGCCTGCAGCACTCTGTATAGTTCTGGAGCCTCCAACATAAGAAGAACACAAGAAGCTCTCCTCCCCAGGCCTGTTCTCCAGTCCCTTCCCCAGCCCACTGACCTTCTCTGGACCTCCTCCAGCCCCTCAGTGTCTTTCTTATAGTGAGTGACCCAAAATTGAACCCTAGACTCAAGGTGTGACCTCGCCGGTGCTGAGTCCAGAAAGGCAACCACTGCCCTGGTCCTGCCAGTCACACATTGCTGATCCAGACCAGGATGCTGGTGACCTTCTTGGCCACCTGGGCACACACTGGCTCATCTTCAGCTGCTGTCAGGCAGTACCCCCAGGTCT
Organism: Pogoniulus pusillus; assembly: GCF_015220805.1. Classification (NCBI taxonomy): domain Eukaryota; kingdom Metazoa; phylum Chordata; class Aves; order Piciformes; family Lybiidae; genus Pogoniulus; species Pogoniulus pusillus. The sequence continues at coordinate 865,674 of NC_087288.1, read as the reverse complement.
TTTTCTGCTGGACAATTTCCAGCCACTCTGCCCCATGCCTGGAGTGGTTTCATGGGGTTGTTGTGACCCACGTGCAGTAACTGGCACTTGGCCTCATTGAATTCTGTGCAGTGGCCCTTGGCCCATTGATCCACCCTGTCCAGGTCCCTCTGCAGAGCCTTCCTGCCATCAAACATTCTGCTGCCATCAAACATTCTGCCCCTGTGCTCAGCACTGCTCAGGCCACCCCTGCAGTGCTGTGTCCAGTTCTGGGCTCCTCCACTGCAGAGAGATGTTGAGGTGCTGGAAGGTGTTTGGAGAAGGGCAGCAAGGCTGGGGAGGGGCCTGGAGCACAGCCCTGTGAGGAGAGGCTGAGGGAGCTGGGGGGGTGCAGCCTGCAGCAGAGGAGGCTCAGGGCAGAGCTCATTGCTGCCTGCAGCTCCCTGCAGGGAGGCTGTAGCCAGGTGGGGTTGGGCTCTGCTGCCAGGCAGCCAGGGACAGAAGAAGGGGACAGAGGCTCAAGCTGTGCCAGGGCAGGTCTAGGCTGGATGTTGTTAGGAAGTTGTTGTCAGAGAGAGTGATTGGCATTGGAATGGGCTGCCCAGGGAGGTGGTGGAGTGGCTGTGGCTGGAGGTGCTAATGAGGAGGCTGCTTGAGTCACTTAGTGCCAGGGGTTAGTTAATTAGAGGTGTTGGGTGATTGGTTGGACTGATGGCCCCAGAGGTTTTTGCCACCTGGCTGATGCTGTGGGTCTGTGAAACAGCAGCACTCTCTCCTGGGCTAGAGTCAGCTGCTAACCTACCCAGGGTGGCCTCAGGCCCCTTACCCAGAGCACTGCTAAAGGTATGAAAGAGAACTGGTCCCAGCACTGAGCCCTGGGGAGCAGCACCCTGGCTGGCCACCAGCTCCATTCCCCACCACTGCCGGGGGCTGGGCTTCCAGCCACCCAGCAGAACCTCCCTGCCTCTGCCTGAGGGGCTGAGAAGGATTTCTGAGTGCCAGCTCTTCCTTCTCCTCTCTCTGTGTGACCTCAGCCAGGGCTGCCCTGGCTGGAAGTGTCCTTCCCCATTAAAGAGCAATCACAAGGGCTGCAGAAGGAAAAAATATTGGGGACGAGGCTGAAGAGCAAGGGAGAGACATTAGCTGGTGAAGGTGAAAGTGATGCACAGCCAGGAATTAATTCCTCATGACACAGGCAAAGATCTTCCACTGTGCATTAACTTTAGCCCCCTCCCACTGTTGTTCCATGGTGTGGAAGCCTAATGAAGCTGTGACTGTTAGCTGGGCAGAGATGTGCCTGGGCAGCCATGGCCATTGTCTGACTGGGCAGCTCTGCCACTGGAAAGCCACCTCCAGCTTAATCAGAAGCAAACTAAACCTTCTTATTTTGGGGTGCATTTAGTAAAGTAGGGTCATAGGGTGGGGGGATGTCCTCCTCCCCCTCTGCTCTGCCCAAATGAGGAATACTGTGTCCAGTTCTGGGCTCCCCAGTTCAAGGAAAAGGAACAACTGGAGAGAATCCAACAGAGGGACACAGAGATGCTGAGGGAATTGGACCATGAGGAGAGGCTGGGGACCTGGGGCTGCTCAGGCTGGGGAAGAGGAGGCTGAGAGTGGCTCTGGGGAAGAGGAGGCTGAGAGTGGCTCTGGGGAAGAGGGGGCTGAGAGGGGCTCTGGGGAAGGAGTGGAGGTCATGAGAATGGGGCTGGGCTCTTTGCACTGGTGCCCAATGCTGATAGGACTTGTTCAAACCCCTGGCACTGGTCTGTGCCCATCTGTGCTGCCTGCCCAGGTCCCTCTGCAGACCCCTCCTGCCCCTGCTGCCAGACTTGCTGCCAGCTGCTGTGGTACATGGCACTTCAGGGCATGCTTTAACAACCTTCTCACTCACTACAGCTTCCTGGAAGGCAACCAAGAAACCTGTGGAGACAGCTCTTGGGGACGTGGTGTAATGGCCATGGTGGGGTTGGGCTGCTGGTGTCGGACTTGGTCTTGGAGATCTTTCCTGGCTGAAGCAGTTCTATGATTCCCTGATTGGTTTTAGGTAGTCAAGGATAGTTTTAGGCTACAAGTTGATTTTCCAACCAAGAAATGCTGATTGAGGTGTGGGGGGGAAGAGAACAACAAAGAGTTGGCAAACTTCTCTGCATTTCAGCTTATGAGCTGCTTTCTACCAGAGCCCTAAATACTCTGATGTCAATAAAACCATTAAAGCCCTTCTGGAAATTGCTGCAGGCAAAGGTAACTCAACTGCTGCCTCCCTGGTTAATGTGGGGTGGCAGATTCCAGTCACTGAGCATAAGTCTCAAAGTGTTGTCCTACACTGAATGCAAAAACCAATAACAATAAAAATAATGCTCAGGGCTTATTAGCAGCTTTGAGGCTGCTGCTGAGCCGAGGTGAAACTGCAGGAATCAAAACTGCCTCCAGTGTTTAAAGGATATTCAACACTACTGGAGCCAAGCCAGAGATGAACAAACTTCTCCCTCCAGAATGGATCAGGCTTCACAGAATCACAGAATCAGGCAGGTTGGCAGAGAGCTCCAACCTCAGCCAGCCCAATCCAGCACCCAGCCCTGCCCAACCAACCAGACCATGGCACTAAGTGCCCCAGCCAGGCTTGGCTGCAACACCTCCAGCCACACAGACTCCACCACCTCCCTGGGCAGCCCATTCCAGTGCCAATCACTCTCTCTGACAACAACTTCCTCCTCACATCCAGCCTAGACCTGCCCTGGCACAGCTTGAGGCTGTGTCCCCTTCTTCTGTCCCTGGCTGCCTGGCAGCAGAGCCCAACCCCACCTGGCTACAGCCTCCCTGCAGGCAGCTGCAGGCAGCAATGAGCTCTGCCCTGAGCCTCCTCTGCTGCAGGCTGCGCCCCCCCAGCTCCCTCAGCCTCTCCTCACAGGGCTCTGCTCCAGGCCCCTCCCCAGAAGAGATTCAAACTTCCCCAACTATCCCCACCCCTGGTGAGGCTCAGCAGGGCTGTGGGCAACCTGATCTAGTAGAGGATGTCCCTGCTGTGTGCAGAGGGGCTTGGGCTGGGTGCCCTTTGGAGCTGCCTTCCAGCCCAGCCCTTTCTGTGTTTCTGCACAGGAATCAGCACTGACTGTACATTATTAATGCCCCCTCCCCCAGCGCCCCTCCTCTATCTGCCTTCTCATCTGCCCTGTTCCTCTCTGCCACGCAGCTCTCTCCATTGTTCTACACAAGCCTGCAGCTGCTGCAGGGCTGTGGGTTGGGTTTTCCCCCCTTTGGTCCGTTTAACACCGTAGGAAAATGGACATTCTTCCCCAGCAGCATAACCAGTGCCTTTTCTTCTTCATCCTGCCCCCCTCCTCAGCTCAGTGTACGAATCAAAGTCCCTGGAATCTGAGCAGCTGACAAGAGAGAGATGAGAAGTCTGTACCCAGTTTGCTTTGGTTTCCCACAGAAGCAATGTTGGATGAGATCACAGCCCAAGGCACTCTCACTGCACACAAACCAAGCCCCCCGGGGACGGCACAGCCCAGTGCAAGCAGAGGATCTGCCAGTGACAGGATCGAGTTAGCCATGGCACAGCAATGAGCCCTGGGGGCCAAGAGGCCAATGGCATCCTGGGGGGCATTAAGCAGAGTGTGTCCAGCAGAACAAGGGAGGTTCTCCTCCTCCTCTGAGGGAGGATGGTTTTAAGCTGGAAGAGGACAGATTGAGGGTGAAGGTGAGGAAGAAATGCTTGAGAGTGAGGAGACCCTGGCACAGGTTGAGGGTGGTGAGACCCTGGCACAGGTTGCCCAGGGAGGCTGTGGAGCACAGAAGTACCCAGTGTGACCTTTGATCACATTGGGTGCTTCTGTGCTCTGCAACCCCCCTGAAGGTGTTCAAGGCCAGGCTGGATGAGGCCATGAGCAGCCTGGGTTGGTGGGAGCTGTCTCTGCCCATGGCAGAGGGTTGGCACTGGGTGGTCTTCAAGGTTCCTTCCAATCCAAAGTGTTTCCTGATGCCTGCAGCATCATTAGGTGACTTCCATCAGCTAATTCAGCTGCCTTAAGCACCAGGAGCTGATTACTGTGCTGAGAGTCAACAGGGAGGTATAGATCTGTGTGTTTTATGCACTGTGGTGGAAACAAAAACCCTCACATCAGAGGAAGCTCCAGAAGCAACCTTGTACATCACAGCATGAGCCCTGTGGCTGGCAGAGCTGGGGATGCTCAGCCAGGAGAAGAGAAAGCTCTGGGGGAAACCTTAGAGCAGCCTTCCAGTACCTGAAGGAGGCTACAGGAGAGCTGGGGAGGGACATCATACAAGGGCTAGGAGGGACAGCATTAGAGGGAATGGATTGAAGCTGGGAGAGAGGAGATTGAGACTGGAGATTAGGAGAATTTCTTGACAGTGGGGATGGAACAGGTTGCCCAGGGAGGCTGTGGATGTCACCTCTCTGGTGGTGTTCAGGGTCAGGTTGGATGAGGTCTTGAGCAGCCTGGGCTGGAGGAAGGTGTCCCTGCCCATGGCAGGGGGCTTGGAACCAGGAGGAAGTTCTTCATGGAAAGAGTGATTGGCATTGGAATGGGCTGCCCAGGGAGGTGGTGGAGTGGCTGTGCCTGGAGGTGCTGATGAGGAGGCTGCATGAGGCACTTAGTGCCATGGGTTAGTTAATTAGAAGGGTTAGGTGATAGTTTGGGACTCACAGAACCGAGCAGGTTGGAAAAGACCTCTGAGATCATCATCACTCTTGCTGTGAAGAACTTCCTCCTAACATCCAGCCTGAACCTGCCCTGCCACAGCTTGAGGCTGTGTCCCCTTGCTCTGTCCCTGGGTGCATGGCAGAAGAGCCCAACCCCACCTGGCTACAACTCCCCTTCAGGTGGCTGCAGACAGCAATGAGCTCTGCCCTGAGCCTCCTCTTCTCTCAGCCAAGTTTGAAACTCCATCTGAGAAATGTGACTGCAAAGCAGAGGCTCTTAGCATCGTAGAACTGTCTGGGCTGGAAGCAACCTCCAGAAGTCATCCAAGTCCAACCCCCTCTGCAGTAAGCAGGAGGCTTCCTCCCCCAGATCAGGGTGCCCAGAGCCCTGGGTCTTGTGCTGGTAGGGGTGAGAGTGTGCAGGGTGAGTAAGCAGTGAGCAAAGGGAGGCTTTAGAGGCATGGAGGAGATGGGGTCCTGCCTCCAGAAGCGCCTTGGCAGCGGGCAGCAGAGCAGAGCTCCGCTCAAAGCCTCCCCGAGCAGGAACCATCACCGCAGGTTCCTATTACCCATCCTAACACATTTACTGGCCCTTCACTGCCACTTAGCCTTCTACCCAGAATAGATTGGCAGCAGCATTTTATCTCCCTGCTCTTTGTGGATCATCATTACAGGCTGCTGTTCCTCCTTCCCTGCCTTGCCATCTTTTCCTTATCTTTTTAAGAGCAAAGCTCCTTTAGGAGACCTTCCTGTCATGAATAGGGATCCAAGAATAACTGCTCTTATGTTTAGCCCTTAGCAGTTTAATGTTCCCTTCCAGTCCCAAGGGTAACAACCTGTTCCTTTTATCCCTTCTATTTTATCTTGCTGTACAACCACTGCTCCCAGCACCATTTTTCTACCACTGTTGCTTATCCTCCTATAGGCTCCTGCGGAACATAGTCTGTTGGTGCTTAAATACAGCTCCTGGAATCTCATCTTCTTCTCTCTCCAGGTAACAAAACCTACTTTAGCAGCCCATTACAAGGCTTTCACCCCACCCCACGCTAGGTTCCTTGGCTTGCTTGACTCTGGAGGGGAAAATCCTCTGTGTGGTGAGTGAGGAATTAGAGGATAGCTGCAACTGCTCCTGGTGGGCATGGTGGCAGCGCTTCCCACGCTTCACACTGCCACGGAATGGGAGAGGCTGGAAGGGACCTCCAAAGACCACAGAGTGTGATGGTTTGGGTGTTACCTGCCCACCCACACTCCAGAAAATCACCCAGACTAGACTCAGCTGAGCTGGAAACCAGAATGGAGCTTAGCACACGATACAAGCAGGTATTGACTACATTTACAGACAGACACATGCAAGTTAAAAAGGTAATGCAGGAGCACAGCAGCCCTCCCAGAAACCAGAGTCCCCAGGGGGGGCTCTCACCCACCTTTCCACCGCCTTCCCACCCCTCTACCTCAGCCCAGAGTTTGCCTTGTGCCCGAGGTGAGCTTGGAGAGTCGGCCAGGGGGGTTAGGAAGGAGAAGGCTTAGTTACACAGCAGATTAGGGAGAGAAGGGAGGCAGCCAGAGCCAGAGAGCAGCTCTGCTGTCTGTGTTTAAGCTCTTGGTTTAATCCATCTCAGCAAGGCTATGGGGGCAGCAGCCATCCCCACTGTTTCCTTTGCACAGCCTAGCATCTCATTCTTCTCACCAAACTACCCCAGCTGGGCTCACACAAGCACATCCAGTGCAGCCTCCTGCCAGAGCAGGACCCCCTAGGATAGGCCACACAGGAATGCACCCAGGTGGGGTTTGAGAGCCTGCAGAAAAGGAGACTCCACAGCCTCTCTGGGCAGCCTGTTCCAGGGCTCTGCCATCCACAAAGTCGTTTTTCCCCCTCCTTGTGTTTCCTGGAACCTCCTCTGTGCCACTTTGCATCCCTTGCCCCTTGCCCTGTCACTGGATGCCACTGAGCAGGGTCTGGCTCAGGCTTTAGATGTTTATAAGCAGAAGTAAGCCAGACAAAGGAGAGCACACTATAAAAAACAGCTAAGAACTCTGCCCATCTTTTTTTTCTCCACTGCAATTTCCTTTTTCCCTTGAGTTACTCTGATCCAGGAGATAAAAAACTGATGACAATTGTTTACTTGTAAAGGAAATCCAGAGCTTAACAACCATGATCCCAGGCAAGATAAATCAGAAGCACCTCTGCTGAAATCACTGCAATTGTGGAAGTGATGGGAAAGTGAAATTCTCTCTATAAAGCACAGTGCAGAGCCAGCACCAGGAAATCAATACAGGAACAACTAATGGCAAAGGCACAGAGCACAGCAAGCTTCACTTAGGTGTCCTGCAGGAGAAATGTGTGAGCAAGCCTGGAGCTCAGCCCTTGTCCACAGAGGTGATTAATAGCCAAAGAGAGGAGGCAGTGGAAGTTGTGTGGCTCTTGCTTTTCTATCCTTCTGTTTAACACAAAATAAAAGAGAAACACTCAGGTTGGAAAAGACCTCTAAGGTGGTCAAATCCAATTGTCAGCTCAACCCCACCGTGGTAACCCTGGCCCCAAGTGCCATGGCCACAGGTTTCCTCCACCACCTCCCTGGGCAGCCTCTGCTTGTCTACAACCACTCTGGCAGCAAACACATTTTGCCTCCTCTCCAACCAAAATCCTCCCCTGGCACAATCCCAGGCCAGTTCCTCTCCTCCTCTCACCTCAGAGCAGGCAGCAGAGCCCAAGCCCAGCTCCCTGCAGCCTCCTCTCAGGGAGCTGCAGAGAGCAATGAGCTCTGCCCTCAGCCTCCTCTGCTCCACACTGCACACCCCCAGCTCCCTCAGCTGCTCCTCCCCAGCCCTGCTCTCCAGAGCCTGCCCCAGCTCTGTGCCCTTCTCTGGACACACTCCAGCTCCTATGGCAGGGGGTTGGAACTGGCTGAGCTTTGAGCTCCCTTCCAGCATAACCCATTCCATGATTCTATGATTACAACATGAAAACAAGTTTAGGGTCCCAGTGTCCAACTAAACCAAAGAGTGCTCTGACTTTTCCTCTTGAAGGCCCTTGGTGTTAATGGGAAGGCATCAGGAAGATCTTAATAACTACACTGAAGCTAAAATAGCATCAGTAAGGTTGGAAAAGACCTCTAAGACCATCAAATCCAACCAACAACCCAACACCAGCTTGGCCACTAAACCATACCCTGGAGTGCTATGGCCACAGGTTGCATGAGCACCTCCAGGGAGGGGAACTCCATCACCTCTCTGAGTAGCCTGTTCCAACACTCCTAATACCTCCCCCTCCTACTCTGGTGCAACTCAAGGCCACTTCCTCTCCCCCTAAAGCACAGCCACAGCAGTGTGAAGTGTTGATGCATTTACCATGCTCCTTGCAGAGCAGAAAGTTCACCTTCCCTGTCCAGGAGAGCTGCTTTGAATGTGTGCAGCAGAGCCAAACAAATTGCTGGCAGGTTGGGTGAGCTCAGAGCACTCCTGCATCCCTTTAACAAGCTGAGTGAAATACCCAGCTCAGCCAAGCAGGAAGGGGGAAATATCTGAGGCAGGTCTCTTAGTCACTTCAGGGAACTAATTGCAGAGCATCCTTTTAATTCTAATCATAAGTGGGGAATATGAGCCCATCTGTTTTGTCTTAGAATCATGGAGTTGTTTCACTTGGAAAAGGCTTCTAAGATCAAACCCAACCACCAGGGCCAGGAAATCTTGTCCCCAAAGTGCCATGCCTGCACATCTGCTGCTGCCTGCTTTTATGGTGCCTTTTCCTAGGGCTGCCTTAGCCATGCTTTCACTGAGAGGGTTGGCAAGCATTAGAACCACACAGTTGTCAGGGCTGGAAGGGACCACAAGGAGCATCCAGCTCCAATGCTCCTGCCATGGGCAGGGACACCTCACACTAGAGCAGGTTGCTCACAGCTACATCCAGCCTGGCCTTAAAAACTGCCAGGGATGAGGCTTCCATCATCTCCCTGGGCAACCTGTGCCAGTCTCTCACCATCCTCATGCTGAGCAACTTCTTCCTAACATCTCATCTTAACCTGCTCTCCTCTAGCTTGGATCCATTCCCCATAGTTCTGTCACTCCCTGAGAGCCTAAAGAGTCCCTCCCCAGCTTTTCTGTATCCCCCTTCAGACACTGTCAGGCCACAATTAGGTCTCCTGGGAGCCTTCTCCTCTCCAGACTGAGCAGCCCCAACTCTCCCAGAGTTGTGGTGCTTGGGGACATGGCTTAGTAATGGACCTGGCAGTGTAGGGTTAATGTTTGAACTTGGCAATCTTCAAGCTGCCTTCCAAATGAAATGGTTTTATGTGCAGGTGCTGAGAAGGATTCTGCACTGCCAGAGCTGACTCTGAAACGTGAGAGTAGCAAGCTCCAGGTTTTCCTGGTCACCATAAACAGCTTTAGATGGCAGCTTAACAAGACTGAGTGATGAGGTGTGGCTTCTTGCTGGTGACCATATGGCTGCTGCTCTACTTGCAGATCAAAGGCTGTCTGACATACTCCTGGGTGCTGAAACTCAATCATCTCTGCAGCTAACCTGCTAAGGAGTTCTGATGGTTTCAGTCAGTGCAACTCTCCAATATGATTTCTGGGAGGCTTTTGGGAGCTAAAATGCTCTACAGGGCATTTCTAATGCATTTAGCATGCAGCCACCCTCCTCTGGAGGCTGAAACCTCCTCCTGGCAGAGATGCAAGCTGCTCCTTATCAGCCGCATGTAGTGCCTGGGGACATAGCCAGCAGTGTTTTAAGTTACCACTCCAGGGGGGCCTGTGGGTCCCGTCGAGGAAAGGAGGTTTTGGTCAGGGAGTTCTTGTGCTTTAAGACAGTAGCTGTTGAGAAAACTGATCTCAAGAGATGAAGATTAGAGACAGGCAAAGAAACCAGAAAGCCAGCCAGCTTTCCCAGCTGCAGCCGGGCTGTGGGGCTTGAGGTGGGCTGATGGAGCTCCAGAGGGGTGAGCAGCTCCCCTGTGGGGACAGGCTGAGAGAGTTGGGGCTGTTCAGCCTGGAGAAGAGAAGCAGAGAATCATAGCACCACAGAATCATAGAATTACAGAATCATAGAATCACAGAATCATAGACTCAAGCAGGTTGGCAGAGAGCTCCAAGCTCAGCCAGCCCAACCTAGCACCCAGCCCTGCCCAACCAACCAGACCATGGCACTAAGTGCCCCAGCCAGGCTTGGCTGCAACACCTCCAGCCACACAGACTCCACCACCTCCCTGGGCAGCCCATTCCAGTGCCAATCACTCTCTCTGACAACAACTTCCTAACAACATCCAGCCTAGACCTGCCCTGGCACAGCTTGAGACTGGCTCCAGGGAGAGCGTAGAGCAGCCTCCCTGGCAAGCAGAGGGGAAAGACTGGGAGAAGTGGATGGGGAAAGCAAAAAGCCTGATGGTTAATACATTGGTCTGAGCAGCCTGATGGAGGCTTATCAGGAGGGCTGAGGGACCTGGGGTTGCTTGGTCTGGAGCAGAAGAGGCTGAGGGCAGAGCTCATTGCTCTCTACAGCTCCCTGAGAGGAGGCTGCAGGGGGCTGGGCTCAGGCTCTGCTGCCAGGTGATAGGAGAGGAACTGGCCTGGAATTGCACCTGTGGGGAGTTAAGTTTAGTGCCAGAGTGGTCAGGGAGTGGCAGAGGCTGCCCAGGGAGGAGGTGGAGTCCCCATGGCTGCAGGGGTTCCAGACAGCTGTGGCCATGGCCCCTGAAGCCAGGATGCTGTTAGGTTGCTGGTTCCCTGACCTTAGCAGCCTTTTCCAACCAAAGCAATGCTCTGATCACTGCTGTGTGTTTCAGGAAGCTTCCCAGCCTGATTTTGCAGGCAATGAACGTGAAAGTTTGGTTACAAGAAACAATTTCCAGTATAAACAGGTCCTTTTGCTTGAAAAGCTCTAATATCACACCAGGAAAATGTGATCTTTTTATAGAAGGCACTTTGGCTTCCCTCAGCTTTTACTATCAGCCCTGTCAATCAGCTCCACCAGCCCCTTTCTTCTTGGCAGTGCTCAAAATAGCAAATTTAAAGCTTTCCCTGTTTCAATGAATAGTTGGAGCACTAAACCTTGCCCTGTGTTATTTTACCTCCAGGATTCATTTAAGGATGGATGAAAACAAGCAGCCAAAGAGAATGAGGCAATCTGCATTTTCCCTCCCTGACTGCAGCTTTTGCAGTCCCCCCTTGCTGGGCTGCTGTTGTTGGTGCCCTGCCTGGCTGCTTGCCTCACTACAAAAGCCATCATTCTCTCATTTAAAAGCCAAATAGGAGGTGAGAGCATTCCTGTGCTTCTCAGGTGTTCCCCAGGCCACCCCTGCAGTGCTGTGTCCAGTGCTGGGCTCCTCCATTGCAGAGAGATGCTGAGGTGCTGGAAGGTGTTTGGAGAAGGGCAGCAAGGCTGGGGAGGGGCCTGGAGCACAGCCCTGTGAGGAGAGGCTGAGGGAGCTGGGGGGGTGCAGCCTGCAGCAGAGGAGGCTCAGGGCAGAGCTCATTGCTGTCTGCAGCTGCCTGCAGGGAGGCTGTAGCCAGGTGGGGTTGGGCTCTGCTGCCAGGCAGCCAGGGACAGAAGAAGGGGACAGAGGCTCAAGCTGTGCCAGGGCAGGTCTAGGCTGGATGTTGTTAGGAAGTTGTTGTCAGAGAGAGTGATTGGCACTGGAATGGGCTGCCCAGGGAGGTGGTGGAGTCTGTGTGGCTGGAGGTGTTGCAGCCAAGGCTGGCTGGGGCACTTAGTGCCATGGTCTGGTTGGTTGGGCAGGGCTGGGTGCTAGGTTGTGCTGGCTGAGCTTGGAGCTCTCTCCCAGCCTGCTTGGTTCTGTGATTCTATTCTATGTTTCTATGAAACTAAACAGAACTGCCCCACAAATGTGACCTTTTCCCTTCGGACAGAACTTTCCTAAGCAGCTCCTCACCATGCCCAGGTTCACAGTGCAAAGCAAGATGAAGGCTTTGGGTAGATTTGTGGAGCTAAGGCAGGGCTCAGAACCTTTCAGAAAGTACTCAGCAGTGTTTTGTGCCAGCAGTAGACTGCTGACCTGAAGCAAGGGAGCCTGACCCAGGCTCTCACATCTGTTCATGGCTCTTTCCACACTGAGCTTATACAGAAGCTTTGAAAGATCATTTCAGTGTAAACAAGAGCTGAGGTCTCTCTGAGGGCCCTCCTGGGACACTCCCAGCCACTTAAAGCAGGCAACAAAACATAGAAGGAGGGGGTGGGCACTCACTATATCATCAGTCCCACTACTTTAGACACATTCCCAGGAAAGGATCCCTGCCTGATACCAAATACATCATCTCAAGCAGGCAACCAAGCTGGGGAGCTGATGCTGGTGCTTGTTTTAATCCATCCCTTCCAGGAGAGCCATTAGGGTCCACACCAGCACCACACATCCCCACCAGACCCTTGTAACTGGGATCACAGATCCCAGGCTCACAGATGTCAGGGGTTGGAAGGGACCCAAAGAGCTCATCCAGTCCAAGCCCCCTGCCAGAGCAGGAGCACACAATCTAGCTCAGGGCACACAGGAACACATCCAGACAGGCCTGGAAAGGCTTCAGAGCAGGAGACTCCACAGCCTCTCTGGGCAGCCTGTGCCAGGGCTCTGGGACCCTTCCAGTCAACAAGTTCTCCCTGGTGTTGAGCTGGAACCTGCTGTGCTGCAGCTTCCATCCATTGCTGGAAGGAAGCTCCATGGGATAGGTCCCATGGAGCAAGTGAGAAGTGGACTTGGCAGAGCTTTGCTGTGGGCTCTTTGTTCCCCCCTTGCAATGCACGGAGCTGACCTCTCCCATTCCAGCCCAATATTCCCAGGCTAGACCCTGCATCATCTTCTGTGGTTTTTGAGGACAGAGAGCTTTGAGTGGGAAAAAAAAAGGAAAAGAGAAGAAAAGAAAATCTTGAGCTTGGCAGAAAAGTCAACCTGAAGCACTCTGGCTCTGTTCCCAGCCCTGCCATAGCTCTCCCAGGCTGTGCAGTGACATCAGCGCTTTTCTAGCTCAATATTTATTCCCAGGGAGGAAATCATCCCCAGAGCAAAACAAACCCTGCTAGAATTCTCCTGGCAGCTCTGCCAAGCACTCAGAGAAGGGTAGGGCTTGGAAGAGGCCTCTGGAGATCATAGAATCACAGAATCTGTCAGGGTTGGAAGGGAGCACAGGGATCATTCAGTCCCAACCCCCCTGCCCTGGGCAGGGACACCTCACACTAGATCAGGCTGCCCACAGCCTCATCCAGCCTGCCCTGTCACACTTCCAGGGATGGGCCCTCAGCCTGTGCCCCTCCCAGGGCAACCTGCCCTCCCTGGGCAGCCTGTGCCAGTCTCTCACCACCCTCACTGCAAACAACTTCTTCCTAACAGCCACTCTTCAATCTCCCTTCTTCCAGTTCAAACCCATTCCTCCTCCTCCTGTCACTACCAGACCTTGTCAGTAGTCCCTCCCCAGCCCTCCTGGAGCCCCCTTCAGATGCTGCAAGGCCACTCCAAGGTCGCCTTGAATCCTTCTCCTCTGCAGCCTGCACAGCCCCAACTCCCTCAGCCTGTGCTCAGAGCAGAGCTGCTGCAGCCCTCTCAGCATCTTGGTGGCCTCCTCTGGACTGGCTCCAACACTTCCATGTCCTGCTTGTGCTGGGGGCTCCAGAACTGCACAGAGTCTAAACAATGATCAGATCCCATCTCATCCTTCCCTTCTCCAGGCTAAGGAGTCCCAGAGCTGAGCCTTTCCTCACCAGTCAGATGTTCTTGCTTCTGAGCAACCTCATCTGGTTAAGGATGTCTTTGCAGACTGCAGGGTGGCTGGACCAGATGGGCCCTGAAAGGTCCCTTTCAACCTAAAGCCTTCTACATAAATCCCTGGGCTGCAAGAAATGAGTTCACAGGGTCAAAGGATGTTAGGGGCTGGAAGGGACCTCCATAGATCAAGTCCAACCCCCTCGCCAGAGCAGAGTCTTGGGTGTCTGAAGGGGCTACAAGAAAGCTGGAGAGGGATTTTTGTGGCTGTCAGGCAGAGATAGGACTGAGGGGAATGGAGCCAAGCTGGAAATGGGGAGAGTGAGGCTGGAGGTGAGGAGGAAGTTGTTGAGCAGGAGAGTGGTGAGAGGCTGGAATGGGTTGCCCAGGGAGGTGGTTGAGGCCCCATGGCTGGAGGTGTTTGAGGCCAGGCTGGCTGAGGCTGTGTGCAGCCTGCTCTAGGGTAGGGTGTCCCTGGGCATGGCAGGGGGTTGGAACTGGCTGATCCTTGTGCTCCCTTCCAACCCTGCCTGATTCTGTGATTCTATAACTTCAGTGTCCCTTTGCCAGAGCAGAACCACACAATCTAGATCAGGGCACACAGGAACACATCCAGACAGGGCTGGAAAGGTTCCAGAGCAGGACACTCCACAACCTCTCTGGGCAGCCTGTGCCAGGGCAGTTAAAATCCCTACAGTGCAAAGAGTGTGAAGGAAATATCAGATGAGTTCTGGGGGGTTTAATCATTGCTGTTCTTATCCTTCTCGTTCTACCCCTGTGCCCCCCCTTCCAACCCTGGCTGATTCTATGATTCCATTTGTATCATTGTTATTTTATTGGGGAGGGGGAGCAGATGTGGAGATGTTCCCATCAGTTTGCTCTTTTTTTCTTCCATCACACTGATTCCCACAGTCCTTGCTGATAAGAAGTTGCTGCAGCTCTTGCAGGCTGGCAGAAAGGAAAGCAGTCCAGCAGCCAGCTCTGCTCCTGCCCAGAGCCTGCTGCCCTCCCTCACTGCGCTGATCACATCTCCTCCTGGCACTCAGTGACAGAACCACACAAAACAACCCCCAGAGAAGAGATATACCCAAAAGAAAATGCAGGGAGTGTGTCACAAAGCTCAGTGCCTGCACTTAGGCAGCACTAGGGAAGTGTTGACAAGACAGGAGCTGGAGCAGCATCTGCTTTGGTCGCTGTGTGATAGGATTCTCCTTGGCAGTGCCTGAGCTGCACGAGTCAGTGTGACCAAGGTTTGAACCACAGCCCTCCAACAGCCAGAGGGTGCCTCAGGCTGCAAGGGACTTCAGAGCTCATCTCCTCCAACCTCCCCACCGTGCCCAGGGACACCTCTCAGCTACACTCAGCTGCTCAAGGTCTCATCCAGCCTGGCCTTGAGCACCCCCAGGCAGGAGGCAGCCACAGCCTCCCTGGGCAGCCTGTGCCAGGCTCTCACCACCCTCACACTGCAGAACTCCTTTCTCCACCCCAGTCTGCCCCTGCTGTGCCTCAGCTCCAAACCATTCCCCCTTGTGGCCCCTCATGGCCGCAAAGATGCTGCCAGGGCTGGGGCAGCTCTGCTGTGAGCACAGGCTGAGGGAGCTGGGGGGGTGCAGCCTGCAGAGGAGAAGGCTCCAGGGGCACCTCAGAGCTGCCTGCAGTGCCTGAAGGGATCCTGCAGAGGACTTTTGCTGAGGGTGTCTGGAGCCAGGCCAAGGGGCAATGGTTTGGAGCTGAGGCAGAGCAGAGCTAGAGTGGAGCTGAGGCAGAAGTTGTTGAGTGTGAGAGTGGTGAGAGCCTGGCCCAGACTGCCCAGGGAGGCTGTGGCTGCCTCCTGCCTGAGGATGCTCATGGCCATGCTGGACGAGGCCTGGGGCAGCTGAGTCTAGAGGCATCCTTGCCCACGGTGGGGAGGCTGCAGTAGATGATCTCTGAGGGCTCCTCCAACCTAAGCCCTTCTGGGGTTCTCTGATATTAGAAGGACATTGCAGCATGGAACAGCTCTCCAGGCCTGGCTCAGGCTCCCAGGGAGGTGGCTGAACCCCCATCCTTGGGGCTGTGGTTTAGCATTGGCCTTGGCAGAGAACAGTTTGACTCTGATGTCCAGGGGCTTTGCCAGCCAAAATCATGCCTCTGTGTCTCTACACCCAGGCAGCAGCAGCAGCTTTCTACCAGCACCCGAGCTGCTGTTTGAGCTTTTCACTGAGCTTACCAAATGGAAAGCTTCTGAGGAGACCCTTTGGCACCTTTACTGGTCCTTCAGCTCCCTGCTGGAATCAAGGCTGAGGAGTTACCAGTAAAGAGCTTCAGGTGAAATCATTTTCCCTCAGAATCACAGAGTGCATCAGCTTGGAAGGGACCCTCAGAGGTCATCTTGTCCAAACCCCCCCTGAACTGAGCAGGGACACCTCCAATCTGAGTAGATTTTCACCCCACACACACTTTGTTTTCTGCACCAGCTGCATGAACTGTGAATTTCTTTCTGCTGGAGCCTATTTGGGGAGCAGGAGTGAGGAAGGTGTTTTTAGAACTAGGTTTTGATTCAGCAGAGGCCTGTCCCAAAAAGTGTTAAGACAGGAACTGTGGATAGGTCACGTAGGACCATGGGGAGGAGTAGCCCAGTTTCAGCTGGTATAATAATAGAAACTTCTGAGGTAGACTGGAGGAGATGTTTGTGCTCCTCTATGGGATAGATCTGAGCAAAAAGAAGGGGGAAAAAGAAGAGGTTGGAATGAGGAGGGGGTTGAGCTCTTCTCTCCCTTGTGTCAGGGGATGGAAGGAGATGAAGTGGCCCAAAATTACCTGATGAGAGGTTTAGGTTGGACATTAAGACCTCACCTGGAGTATTGTGTCCAGCTCTGGAGCCCTCAACATAGGAAGGGCAAGGACCTAATGGAGCAGGTCCAGAGGAGGGACACAAAAATGATCAGGGGGTTGGAGCAGCTCTGCTGTGAGGACAGGCTGAGGGAGCTGGGGATGTGCAGCCTGGAGAGGAGGCTCCAGGGGGACCTAAGAGCAGCCTGCCAGGACCTGAAGGGGCTGCAAGCAGGCTGCAGAGGAACTGCTTGCAAAGGCCTGAGGGACAGGATGAGGGCAATGGTTTGAGATGAGAGCAGAGCAGATGTAGATAGGATGTGAG
The DNA here is from genome assembly GCF_015220805.1 of Pogoniulus pusillus. Lineage (NCBI taxonomy): Eukaryota > Metazoa > Chordata > Aves > Piciformes > Lybiidae > Pogoniulus > Pogoniulus pusillus. The sequence continues at coordinate 849,194 of NC_087288.1, read as the reverse complement.
GAACAAGTTCTGCAGCAGGAGGCTGCTGGAGCACTGCAACAGGTTGCCCAGGGAGGCAGTTGAGACCCCAGCCCTGGAGATATTCAAGTTGAGGCTGGACAGGGCTATGAGCAGCCTGCTCCAGTGGAGGATGTCCCTGCTGAGTGCAGGGGCTTGGAGTAGATGAGCTCTGGAGTTCTCCTCCAGCCAGGGTGGTTCTAGGGCTGAGAAAAGTGTCTTGGCTGCAGGAGTGGTCAGGCACTGGCACAGGCTGCCCGGGGAGGTGGAGATGCCAGGAGCTGGGTGGCCATGGCCCCTTGGCTGTGGTTTTGTGGCCATGCTGGTGTTGACAGGTGGACTTCATCACTGCAGGAGGATTTTCCCCCCAGCCTTAATGATTCAAAAGGTTCTACAACCATTTGTATGATTTATCAGCACGCTCCCTGCCTGCAATTTTTATTCCTACATAGAAGTTTCTCTCTCCCTCTTCTCTTTAAATATATATTAATAGAGGAGTTAAATCATTGCTGAAGTGGAAGGCAGTAAATTTAGATTGTAAAGGGAGATAGGAGAGAAAAATAGCCTGTCTGCAGATAAAGGAGTGCTTTAAAGCTGGGTTCTGTGCACAGAAGCATTCACACCAACTTCCAGACCCTCACCCAGCCTCCAGCCCAGGCAGCTTGCACAGTCTCAGAAGCTGTCTGAGTGAAACCATGCCACAGGATTTTGCCAGCACCTCAGACAGGCTCAGACTACTCCAGACCTGAGATGGGATTTACATTTGCCTCTGACTGCAGAGGCAGCTTCGGGGTTCTGTGCTTCAGTGACTGAAATGGCAACGTGCAGCAGCCAGCCCTTCACAGCAGCACAGGGCTGAAGCTCTCAGGGGCTTAGGCTGCCTCCAGCAGGGCTTCAGGATCACAGAATTGGGTTAGTAGGAAAAGGCATCCAAGCTCAGCCAGCCCAGCCACCAGCCCAGCCCCCCCCCAGCCACTGAACCCTGCCACAAGCACCATGGCCACACCTGCCTGTGGCACCCCCAGCTGTGGGCACTCCACCACCTCCCTGGGCAGCCTCTGCCACTCCCTGACCACTCTTGCAGCAGAGACAGTTTCCTCTCCAACCTAACCCTGCCCTGGCACCATCCCAGGCCAGTTCCTCTCCTTCTCTCCCCTGAGAGCAGGCAGCAGAGCCCAAGCCCAGCTCCCTGCAGCCTCCTCTCAGGAGCTGCAGAGAGCAATGAGCTCTGCCCTCAGCCTCCTCTGCTCCACACTGCACACCCCCAGCTCCCTCAGCTGCTCCTCCCCAGCCCTGCTCTCCAGACTCTTCTCTAGCTTTGTTGCCCTCCTCTGGACCTGTTGCCTCAACACCTTTCTTGCAGCCAGTGCCCTAAAACTGAACCCAGTGCTCAAGGAGCAGTCTCAAGAGTGCTGAGAGCCAGAGGGACAGTCCCATCCTGCTCCTGCAGCTCACAGCATTGCTGACACAGACCAGGGTGCTGCTGGCATCTCACTCGGCTGTCCTGGGGGGCTGTTGTTGCTGGGGTGTTTGTTGGTGGTGTTTCTGTTTGTTTGGGGTTGTTCTGGGGGGTTTTCCATTCGATTTTGGCTGTCTGTAAGCAAAGTTGCATTTCAGTGCCTGCTGATCATCCTTTGGCTTTGTCCTGGGTTTGGTGGGACACAATCCCAGGCCAGCAGCAGCTCAGAGCCAGGCAGAGTGGAACTGACTGCAACTGTGTCCCACACCAAGAGCTTCACAGCCAGTGCAAAAGGGAGAGTCTGGGGAGGGGGAAGCCTCCTGACAGGTCTCCTCATCACCTGTGCTCAGCACTGCTCAGGCCACACCTGCAGTGCTGTGTCCAGTTCTGGGCTCCTCCATTGCAGAGAGATGCTGAGGTGCTGGAAGGTGTTTGGAGAAGGGCAGCAAGGCTGGGGAGGGGCCTGGAGCACAGCCCTGTGAGGAGAGGCTGAGGGAGCTGGGGGGGTGCAGCCTGCAGCAGAGGAGGCTCAGGGCAGAGCTCATTGCTGTCTGCAGCTGCCTGCAGGGAGGCTGTAGCCAGGTGGGGTTGGGCTCTGCTGCCAGGCAGCCAGCAGCAGCAGAAGGGGACAGAGGCTCAAGCTGTGCCAGGGCAGGTCTAGGCTGGATGTTAGGAGGAAGTTGTTGTCAGAGAGAGTGATTGGCACTGGAATGGGCTGCCCAGGGAGGTGGTGGAGTCTGTGTGGCTGGAGGTGTTGAAGCCAAGCCTGGCTGGGGCACTTAGTGCCATGGTCTGGTTGGTTGGGCAGGGCTGGGTGCTAGGTTGGGCTGGCTGAGCCTGGAGCTCTCTGCCAACCTGCCTGATTCTATGGTTCTATGAAGTTGAGACCTTCCTGGGTGTTGTGTTGCACTTGTCTTGGCCTGACTACAAATTTATCTCTTGCATTGCCCTTGGTGTTAATCTGCCTCTTTCCTTAAATCCTCTTTCAGTTCATCCTGGGGGCTGCTCACTTCCTCCTGGCCCTCCTTTTCTGCTGGAGAAGAGCCATCAGGTGAGAGGGTCTAGCCCCAGATACGGGTTAGAGGCAGCCTTGAAGCTCTCTTTTGCTTAGGCCCAGGTCTGGGCTGTGGTGTTTGAGGCTGCTGCAACAGCTGCTCGCTATTGAAATTCCATCACTTGCCTGCTGCCCTTCAGCAAGGATTTAGAGGAAAGTATAGAAAAGGCATTTGCACTTCTAAAAGGGGAAAGAGACATTTATAATCATTAAGCTGGAGTAGTGGAGATCCAGGAAGGAGCCCACAGTCAAGCTGGAAGGATGCTGTTCCCAGAAGACACCAGCAGTTTTGCCTGGAATGAGAGCAGTTGGCAAGTGATGGATGGTGTGAGTGGATGCTGGAGGGGTGAGAGGTGGTGAGGCTGCTTGATTCAAATCAATGAATGCTTTGGCTTAGCAGGGACCTTCAAGATCATCCAGTTCCAACCCCCCTGCTATGGGCAGGGACACCTCACACTACCTCAGCTTGCCCAGAGCCTCATCCAGCCTGGCTTTAAACACCTCCAGGGATGAGGCTTCCACCAGCTCCCTGGGTAACCACTTCCAGGCTCTCACCACCCTCATGCTGAACAACTTCTTCCTCACATCCAGTTTGAGTCTCCACATTTCCAGCTCTGTTCCATTCTCCCCAGTCCTGTCACTACCTGGCAGGCTAAAAAGTCCCTCCCCAGCTTTCTTGTAGCCCCCTTCAGATACTGGAAGGCCACAATAAGGTTTCCTCAGTTCCTTCTCTTCTGCAGACTGAACAGCCCCAACTCTCTCAGCCTGGATGTTAGGAGGAAGTTGTTGTCAGAGAGAGTGATTGGCACTGGAATGGGCTGCCCAGGGAGGTGGTGGAGTCTCTGTGGCTGGAGGTGTTGCCAAGCCTGGCTGGGGCACTTAGTGCCATGGTCTGGTTGGTTGGGCAGGGCTGGGTGCTAGGCTGGGCTGGCTGAGCTTGGAGCTCTCTCCCAACCTGCTTGAGTCTGTGATTCTATAAGACACTCAAAGTTCTCCAGTGTCCTCTTCCAAGTTCCTCGGTTCAAGCCTCCATTGTAGCAACCCTCAGAGAAACAAAGAACATTTCCCCTCTCCCTTTATCAATAGCACTCCTCACACCCATCAATAGCCTCTCCTTGGTGGCTTTGTGCTGTTGTGCCATGCAGCTGCTGCTCGTTGCAGGCAATCAATATGCATAACACAGCCTTGGGAAGGAAACAGTTTTTTGCTCTGGATCATAAAGAAAGGTCGTTTGGGATGAGCATTTCTTGGAACCACAGTAATAACTTCAAGTCATTTATTTCTAGCTTGGTGGCTTGGTTGGTGCTTGTTTGTTTGGTTGGGGTTTGGGTTTTTTCCCTTTCCCTCCTTTTGCAATCTTTGCTATTGATTGTGGTTGAAAGATTTTTATCAGCCTGTTCATGCAGCTGAAGTGAAGATAAACTCCAATCTATTTTACAGGCGAAGCTGCAAAGTTATCAGCTCCACAAAATTATCATAACAGCACAGAAATGCTCATTAAGCTTGAAACTCAGGCTTAGCAGAGAGGGACTTCAGCAGGCAGGACTAAATTTAGTGCTTAAAGCAAAAGTAATCACAGAACAGACTGGGCACGAGGTGATAGGAAGCAGCCCTAGGGGAAAGGCCTTGGGGATGTGGATGGAGAAGATGGAGAGGAGCAGGCAGTGTGAGCTTGCAGCACAGAAGGCCAAGGGCAGCCTGGGCTGCACCCACAGTGGTGTGGCCAGAGATGGGGAGAGGTCTGTGCCACTTTGCTCTGCTGAGATCCCATCTGCACAGCTGTGTCCAGCTCTGGAGCCCCAATAGAGGAGGGAGATGGAGCTGATGGAGCAGGTCCAGAGGAGACCACAGAAATGATCAGGAGGTTGGAGCAGCTCTGCTACGAGGACAGGCTGAGGGAGCTGAGGATGTTCAGCCTGGAGAAGGCTCCAGGGGGACCTCAGAGCTGCCTGCCAGTGCCTGAAGGGGGCCACAAGCAGGCTGCAGAGGGACTGTTGCCAAAGGCCTGCAGGGACAGGATGAGTGACAATGGCTACAAACTAGAGCAGAGCAGATTGAGATTGGATGCTGGGAACAAGTTCTGCACCATGAGGGTGGAGGAACACTGCAACAGGTTGCTCAGGGAGGTGCCTGGGACCCATCCCCGGAGATATTCCAGGTGAGGCTGGACAGGGCTGTGGGCAACCTGCTCTAGTGGAGGATGTCCCTGCTGAGTGCAGGGTTAGGGGTAGGGACTGGATGAGCTTTGGAGGTCCCTTCCCAGATTGTTCTGTGATTCTATGAACCACTGAGGCTGGAAGAGACCTTTAAGTTCACCAAGTGCAAGCGAAAACATAGAGCAAGAGGAAAGGAGGAAGACTAAAGACTTGCTCATCATTTCCACTTTATTTTGAATGCAAATGCTTTACAGTGCAAAAAAAGAAACCCAGCTCTGGCTATTTCTGCTGTCTTCCCATACTTCATAATGTAACACATCTCACCCTCAATGCTCCAGAAGTGTGTAACAGAACATTACACAGCTGCTGGTGATTGTGTTCATTTCTCACAAGTGAAGAGAAATGCTCTACCCTCTGCAGAAAGAGAAGGGAAGAAAGGAAAAAAACCCAAACCAAGCAAACCTCTGAACCAAACCAAACATAAAACCAACCAACCAAGGCAAGGAACAGGCAGCCAACACCAGACAAGCAGCCCACACCCAAACTGTAACAGAGCAAACAAAGAAGTCAAAGCTCTGCCATAAAAAGAGAAGCCAAAAAATACCAAACCCAAAGCAAAGCAAAAACCAAACCCAAAGGAAAAAAAGAAAAAAACCACAACCCTCCAAAAAACAAAGAAGCCAAACTCTAAGGGGGGAAAATGGATCTAAAGCCAAAGCAGAAAACCAAAAGGCCAAACGTAAAGCAAAACAAAGGAAGCTAAACCAGAAAAGAAGCCAAAGTCCAACCCAGAGCAAAACACAAAAGCCAAAGCCAAAACAAAGCAAAAGCCAAAGGAAAGCAAACTCAAACCCACAGCAAAGCAAACCTCAGACCCAAAGCAAAACTCAAACCCACAGCAAAACAAACCTCAGACCCAAAGCAAAACTCAAACCCACAGCAAAACAAACCTCAGACCCAAAGCAAAACTCAAACCCACAGCTAAACAAACCTCAGACCCAAAGCAAAACTCAAACCCACAGCAAAACAAACCTCAGACCCAAAGCAAAACTCAAACCCACAGCTAAACAAACCTCAGACCCAAAGCAAAACTCAAACCCACAGCAAAACAAACCTCAGACCCAAAGCAAAACTCAAACCCACAGCAAAACAAACCTCAGACCCAAAGCAAAACTCAAACCCACAGCTAAACAAACCTCAGACCCAAAGCAAAACTCAAACCCACAGCTAAACAAACCTCAGACCCAAAGCAAAACTCAAACCCACAGCAAAACAAAAACCCAAAGCACAAAACTCAAACCCAAAGCAAAATAAAATCTCAAACCCAAAGCAAAACAGAAGCCAGACCCAAAACAAAGCAGAAGCCAAACCCAAAGCAAAATTGAAGCCAGACCCAAAGCAAAACAGAAGCCAAACTCAAAGCAACACAAAAGCCAAACCTAAAGCAACACAGAAGCCAAACCCAAAGCAGCACAAAAGCCAAATTCAAAGTAAAAAAACAAAACAGAAAAAAAAAACCCAACAAAAAAAGGCTAAATTCAAAGCAAAAAATGAGCTCAAAACCAAAGCAAAAAATCAAGACAAAGAATTAAGAAAACAGAAGGCAAAGTCCCACTACAGAAATGAGAAGCCAAAAAATGCCAAACCTAGCAAAAGCCCAACCCAGAGCAACAGAGAAGGAGAGGAAATGGCTCAAAATTGTCCCTGGAGAGGGTTAGATTGGAGAGGAGGAAAGATGTCTTTGGTGGCAGAGTGGTCAGGGGCTGGCAGAGGCTGCCCAGGGAGGTGGTGGAGTGCCCATTTCAGCCAGGTGTGGCCATGGCACCTGGGGCCAGGGTTCGGTGGCCATGGCAGGGCTGGGTTGCTGCTTGGTCTGGATGCTCTCAGAGGCCTTCTCCAGCTGAAACAGTTCAATGGTTCTGTGATTTACACCTGCTAACAGCTCTGTGTGGACGGAGTTCTCATTTGAGGCTTGTTCCCACCTCTCACAAAGCACTGAGCCAGGTTTTCCTCTGTATTTTCTCGATCCAGGGTTTGATTTATCAGCTCCTGACAAGTCCTGTGCGATAGAGACCTTCCAGATGCCATCAGTGTTGGAATTATGGAGATGTTCAGCACACCTGAATAAAGTTGTGCTGATGACAGGAGCTGGGATGGAGCTGTCAGAGCCAAAGTTTTGAAAGCTCTTCACAGGGCAGTGAACAGTCACTTTAAATACATAACAGAGCCTCCATACAGCTGGAGAAAAAAGCTGCTGCTGCTGCAGTAACAGAGCAAAAAAGAAAGGCTCTCCTGTGCTTGTCATCTGTTACAGCCACCAGCAGGGATGGCACTGGCACCGGCAGCACTGGCACCCGCAGCACTGGCACCGGCAGCACTGGCACCCGCAGCACTGGCACCGGCAGCACTGGCACCGGCAGCACTGGCACCCGCAGCACTGGCACTCGCAGCACTGCTGACCAACCTCTGCCAGTGGAAGGAGGGGGCCTGAGAATATTCAGAGGGGAAAAGCTTCATCAAAAATTAGCCAACCCTTCCCCTGGTGAGAAAAGGAGGTTTGAGGGATGAGACCCTGCATGAAAGGAGCACACAGGAAACTGAAAAGTTGAACCTAGTGCAGAGCTTTGTGGGATCCAAGGGTTTTTGGTTGGAAATGACCCCTGAGACCATCAGCTCCATGTCTGAGTTTAAAAGATGAGAATCCTGTGAGCTTCCAGAGGAGAGAGTTCAGTCTGGACAGGAGAAGGCTCCAGGGAGACCTTCTTGTGGCCTTCTGAAGGGGGCTACAAGGAAGCTGGGGAGGGACTTTTAAGGCTGTCCTTGTGAGTTCCTTGTGAGGCCACACCTGCAGGATTTTGTCCAGCTCTGGGCTCCCCAGCTGAAGAGAGACAAGGAACTGCTGGAGGAAGTCCAACAGAGGAGGACCAAGCTGTTGAGGAGACCTGAGCATGTGCTTTACAAGAGAGGCTGAGGGACCTAAGGCTGCTTATCCCCAGGAAGAGCAGCCTGAGAGGGGATCTCAGTGCTGGGCAGTAGCTAAAGGGTCCTGAAGATGGGGCTGGATGCTTCTCAGGGGTGCCCAGGGACAGGACATGGGTCCATGGGCACAAACTAGAACACTTCACTTGAATTTCAGGAAGAAACTTCTTTCCTGTGAGGGTGGCATTGAAGTGGAAAAGCACAGCATGATATAAACCATTCAGGGTGGAAAAGACCTCTAAGACCATCAGCTGCAACCATCAACCCACTAATCCCACCAAGCTCACTAAACCATGTCCCAGAGTGCCAGTCCCAGTCTCCAGGATGCCTTTCTCTGGGCTGGTTTTCAGGTTTATTGAGCTGTTTATTGAGCTTAACATCTGGAAAATCAGGACTTCATCCAGCCTGGTCTTGAACACCTCCACAACCTCCCTGGGCAACCTGTGCCAGTGTTTCACCACCCTCAACCTCTGCCAGTGTCTCCCCACCCTCACTGGACTGAATTTCTCCCCACTCTGCCTTTCTCTGGACTATTTTTTCCAGGTACCAGCTGTTTATGGAGCCTCAACATCTGGAAACTCCTTTTTTTCTGCCAAGTAGAGCCAGCAGCAGCAGCTGTCACTGCAGAGGAGGTTACCAGCACTGGTGGCAGCTCTGCTGTCCCCAGGACTGCAATTTGGCTTCTCTTTGTGCTAACCCTTTCAATCCTTGGACCAACAGCAGCCCTCAACACCCAGCACCCAACACCTGCCTAGGATCATAGAGGCACAGAATGGGCTGGTTTGGAAGGGAGCTCCAAAGCTCAGCCAGACCAACCCCCTGCACTCAGGAGGGACATCCTCCACCAGAGCAGGCTGCTCAGAGCTTTGTCCAGCCTGACCTTGAATCTCTCCAGGGATGGGACCTCAACCAGCTCCCTGGGCAAGCTGTTGCAGTGTTGCAGCAGCCTCCTGGTACAGAACTTGTTCCTGTCATGCAGTGTTTGGCCCTGTGCACACACCTGATGTATCAGTAGGGCTATTCATGCTCTTTCCTTCACTTCCTTCAAGGTCAAGCTTCCTTTTAGCATTCCAGCTACCTTTTAGAACTCATAATCCATCTGTCTAGCTACTTAGCTGCCTTTCCAAGATGTTATCTTGGTGCTTGCCACTGCACTGTTTGAATACATCATGAGGCTGTTTATAAATGATGCATCCCTCCCTATGCTTGCCTTAGGAACAGGAGGGGGGATTGACATTTAGATGCATACAGGTGAAATTGTAGCCCCAAAGGTGATTAATTTCACCTTCACCAGGTGGGGAGCAGTGACAAGTGGAGTTCCTCAGGGATCTCTACTGAGTCCACTGCTGTTTAATGTCAGCAACATGGGCAGAGGCATCGAGGCACTCTCAGCAAGTTTGCTGAAGACACCAAGCTGTGTGGTGCTGTGAACTCACTGGAGGGAAGGGATGCATCCAGAAGGACCTTGGGAAGTGGCCACTGCTAACTGCATGAGGTTCAACAAGCCACATGGCAAGGTCCTGCATCCAGGTGTGGACAATCCCAGGCACAAATCCAGGCTGGGTGCAGAGTGGGTTGAGAGCCCTGAGGATAGAGCTTTGGGGGTGTGGATTGATGAGCCAGGAGCCAGCAGTGCCCTCCTGCAGCCCAGCAGGCAGCCAAGTGCTGGCTGCAGCCAGGGCAGTGTGGGCAGAGGGCAAGAGAGGGGATCCTGCCCTTTGGCTCTGCTCTGCTCAGACCTCACCTCCAGTCCTGCCTCCAGCACTGTTGGCCCCACCAGAAGGACACAGAGCTGCTGGAGTGAGGCCAGAGGAGGCCACAAAGATGCTGCCAGGGCTGGAGCAGCTCTGCTGTGAGCATAGGCTGAGGGAGCTGGGGGGGTGCAGCCTGCAGAGGAGAAGGCTCCAGGGGCACCTCAGAGCTGCCTGCAGTGCCTGAAGGGATCCTGCAGGAAGGCTGCAGAGGGACTTGTGCTGAGGGGCTCTGAGCCAGGCCAAGGGGAATGGTTTGGAGCTGAGGCAGAGCAGGCTGAGAGTGGAGCTGAGGCAGAAGTTGTTGAGTGTGAGGGTGGTGAGAGCCTGGCACAGGCTGCCCAGGGAGGCCTCCTTGCTAAGGGTGTTTTAGGCCAGGCTGGATGAGTCTCTGAGCAGCTTAGTTGAAATGCATCTTTACCCAGGGTGGGGAGGTTGCAGTAGATAAGCTCAGAGATCCTTTCCAACCTGAGCCAACCTATGACTCGTGCTGAGGTTCCCTGTGCGGCTGCTCCGACTCAAGCAACCTGAGCTCTGTAGGCAAGAGTACATGAAAGAAAAAACCCAACAAAAAACAACCTCCAGCCCAACCAAAACAAAACCCAAAACAACTAAAAGGAGGAATTATCTTAATGCCTTGAGGGAACAAGTGGAACAATCTCATCAGGAAGAAAAAAATGATCTCCCCTATCTCGTGAAGCATTTTGCTGGCAAGGGCAGAGGCTGTGGCTGGGAGCCGTTTAGTGGCGAGAAGAGAAGGGAAAGAATTTCAAACAGGGGGAAAGAAGGCATGAAAAATGTGATTTGTACCATCAGTTGTAATCAGAGAAATAACCACAGCCAAGGGGAGTCATGAATAAAGGATTAAGAGAAATCAGCGGCGGAACAGGAGATGCTGGCGGTGATTACAGGCGCGGGGCTGCCAGCGGCGCGCGGCCGAGCCCCCTCTGCTCACACTGCCTCCAGCGCTTGCTCTCCTCTTACTGTGCTTGGAGCAGCTCTAAACTTTGTCATCAGAGCATCACAAGGTGTGGTAGGCCTTGTGTCAAAGCAGGTTCACCCAGAGAAGTTCACACAGGAGCGCAGCCAGATGGGTCTTGAGTGTCTCCAGAGATGGGGACTCCACCACCCCCCTGAGATCAGAATCACAGAACCAAGCAGGTTGGCAGAGAGCTCCAAGCTCAGCCAGCCCAACCTAGCACCCAGCCCTGCCCAACCAACCAGACCATGGCACTAAGTGCCCCAGCCAGGCTTGGCTTCAACACCTCCAGCCACACAGACTCCACCACCTCCCTGACATTAGAATCGCAGAACCAAGCAAGTTGGCAGAGAGCTTTTTCAGATCATTTCTATTTTAAGGGTATTTTAAAAGATTCTTTCCATTTTAAGGTTATTTTTTAAGGGTATTTCTATTTTTAAAGGGTATTTTTAGAGGCTATTTCTATTTCTAAGGATATTTAAAAGATTATTTCTATTTTTAATGACATTTTTAAAGTTTATTTCTATTTTTAAGGGTAATTTTTTAAGGTTATTTCAAATTTAAGGGTATTTTTAAAGACTTTTCCCAATTTTAAAGGATTTTTTTTAGATTATTCCTATTTTAAAGGGTATTTTTAAAGGATATTTCTATTTTTAGGGATATTTTTGAGGTTATTTCAATTTTTAAGGGTATATTTAAAGGCTATTTCTATTTTTTAGGGATATTTTTGAGGTTATTTCCATTTTTAAGGGTATTTTGAAGGGCTATTTCTATTTTTAAGGGTATTTTAAAATATCATTTCCATTTTAAGGTTATTTTTTAAGGTTATTTCTATTTTAAGGGTATTTTTAAAGGCTTTTTCTATTTTTAAGGCTATTTTAAAGCTTATTTCTACTTTTAAGGGGTTTTTAGATATTATTTCTATTTTTAAAGGTTTTTTTAAAGGCTATTTCTAATTTTAGGTGTTTGTAAAAGGCTTTCTATTTTTTAAGGATATTTTAAAGCTTATTTCTACTTCTAAGGGTATTTTTTAAGCCTATTTCTGTTTTTAAGGACATTTTGAAGGTTATTTCTGGGTATAAGGGTACTTTTAAAGGGTATTTCTATTTATTTTTTAAAAGATTGTTTCTGTTTTTAAGGTAATTTTTTAAAGGTTATTTTGGTTTTAAGGTTATTTTGAAGGTTATTTCCATTTTTAAGGCTGTTTTTTATAAAGAAAACCCAGTTAGTAGACAACAAATGCCCCCAGCTCCACTTTCCTCTGCTCAGAGAGAGAGAAGAGAAAATGTTTTATGTAACTACAGGATCACAAACTCCTGGAATGGGTTGGGTTGGGAGAGAGCTCCAAGCTCAGCCAGCCCAACCTGGCACCCAGCCCTGCCCAACCAACCAGACCATGGCACTAAGTGCCCCAGCCAGGCTTGGCTTCAACACCTCCAGCCACACAGACTCCACCACCTCCCTGGGCAGCCCATTCCAATGCCAATCACTCTCTCTGCCAGGAACTTCCTAACAACATCCAGCCTAGACCTGCCCTGGCACAGCTTGAGACTGTGTCCCCTTCTTCTGGTGCTGGGTGCCTGGCAGCAGAGCCCAACCCCACCTGGCTACAGCCTCCCTGCAGGCAGCTGTAGACAGCAATGAGCTCTGCCCTGAGCCTTCTCTTCTGCAGGCTGCACAGGCTCTGGAGTCTTCTCTGGAGACTTTCAAAACTCCTCTGGATGTGTTCCTGTGCAACCTGCCCTAGGTGACCCTGCTTTAGCAGGGGGTGTGTGTGCACTGGATTATCTTCAGAGTTCTCTTCCAACCCCTACCAGTCTGAGGTGCAGATGAGGCTGGCATTTGCTTTCCACTCTAAAGCAGTGGAAGTCTCCACTGGGTTTGCTTCTTAAGATGCAAGCAACAGGAACAGTTCATATTAAGGTGAGCAGCTCTCATTTTAGGAGTAAAGTAGCACAAGAGGAAGCAAAGTGACCCTGGATAGAGAAAGCCCCTCCAGAGCCCTGTGAAGCTGTGGCTTTTTGCCCTAGGAATTGAGTATGAACACACAACCTCTGCCCAGGAACTCACAGCTGCTAACAGCTTGAACCAGCAGCACAAATCCAATCCTGAGAACCAATATAAGTGATTTGAACAGCAAATGAAAATAAGTCAATCCTCTGAGTGCCTGAAGTATCTGTTAGAAAGTGGAGGGGGGAAAAAAGAATCAATAAATGCATTGAATTATGGCAAAAACGCTGGAGAAGTTAATCATTACTCACTTGCATATTTTCTTAAATGAGCAATAATTATTTTCCTGGGTAGCAGTCTTTAGTCTTCATTAATTTAACACTGAATATTGAGTCTCCAGAGGGAAACAAAACATGTCTCTAACTGCAGATTGTCAGGCTAAGAGAATCAAAGAACTCCTGTTAATTAAAAAGAGTTTTGCCATGTTGTCAATTAGAAAAGTAAGCACAAAGCACCCTTGGAGAGCGCGAAAGAGAAGAGAAGAGAAGAGGATTGCTTTGCTTTGAGCAGGCAGAAGAAAGCCTACAAACTCCACTGCTCTCCAGCATGGCTTTTGAAAACAAGATGTTGTGGAAAGCCTGCACAGGCCAACAAAAGCTTGTCCATGGCCTGGCTTGCCCAGACATGCTTTTCTGCTCTCCCTCCTCCTGCTGTGGGGAGAAGCCCTGCCCTGGGTGATTCTCTTCTGGTGGGGGGATTTGGACTGGATGACCTCCAGAGGTCTCTTCCAACCCCCTTCCACTCTGTAATTCTTCTGATTGCCTTCCATAAGCCTCTTGCTTCATGGAAAACAGAATGTAGTTGTGGAAACATATTTGCATTGAATTGCCATCAGCTGAAACCACAAACCACAGCATCCCAATCGCTCCACTTCAGGATGCTCTTTGCCCCTTGGATGTCAGACTGTGGAGGTTGGGAGAGATCTTTGAGATCACCAAGTCCAACTCCTCACCTGGAGCCCACAGCCTCACCACCACTGCAAAGTCACTACCACTGACCCCCATCCCACACCACCACTGCTGAGTCACTCTCCCTGACCCCCATCCCACACCACCACATCCAAGTGTCCTTTTAACATCCCCAGGAGTGATAAATCCACCACCTCCGTGGGCAGCCTGTGCCAGAGCTTGCCAACACCTTCTGCCCTGAGTGATCCTGCTCTGGCAGGGTGGGTTGGACTGGAGGATCCCTGGAGGTCCCTTCCAACCCCTACCACTCTGTGATCAGCAGGGACATCTCCAGTTGGATCAGGCTGCCCAGAGCCAAGATAACCTCCACTGTTGCCAGGGCTGAGGCATCCACCACCCCTCTGGGCAGCCCTTGCCACTGTTTGCTCACCCTCCCATCTCTTTGCTGAAGCAGAGTGGTTCTTCACTCTTTCTTCCCTGATGCCCCCCCTGCATCTGTTAATTTTTCACCACCTCTGGTATTTGGGAGGATACCTAAAACCCCCAAGACACTCCACCATTACCCAGCCACTTAACAATTGCTATGACAGCTTAACCTGAAGTCAGCTCAGGCCACCAAAGCAAGTCAAAGGCAATTCTTCAAGCTTCAGTGGTGCAAAAGCCTTTGTTTGTAGCACTCACAGCAGATGTCTTTTGGGCAGCAAGACTACAGGTTAAAATATTGATAGCTGCTTTCAAATGGCCCTGTTTCATCACTGGCCACTCCTGGAAAAGAAGAAAACACAGCACCAGAAAGCCACCAGCCACAGGGCAGGGCTGGAGGGCAGCTCCAAAGCTCACCCAGTCCAGCTCCCTCTGCTCTCAGCAGGGACATCCTCCACTAGAGCAGGATGCTCAGAGCCCTGTTAAGCCTGATCTTCAATATAGAACCATAGAGTCATAGAATGGTCTGGGGTGGAAGGGACCTCCAAAGCTCATCCAGTCCAACCCCCTGCACTCAGCAGGGACATCCTCCACTAGAGCAGGTGCCCACATCCCTGCCCTGCCTCATTTGAATACCTCCAGGAATATCTCCCTGGGCTGCCTGTTGCAGTGTTGCAGCAGCCTCCTGGTGCAGAACTTGCTCCTAACATCCAATCTCAATCTGCTCTGCTGTAGTTTGAGCCTTTGCCCCTTGTCTTAAGCATTTTCTACACTAAACCCTGTCTTGAGCCGTGCTGTGGCAGGGAGATTGGACTAGATGACATTTCAATGTCGCTTCCAACCCCTCCCATTCTGTGACTCTGTGTGAAGTGTCATGTCCACATATTTTTGGAGCACCAACACTCTTCCTATGCTGTGGACAGAACATTTATTGAGGAAGATAGATGTTTGGAAGGTAGCATCTAAGGAATGGTCCTCAGAGACTGAATTACATTTTTTTTTCAGTCTCTCTCCTCTGCCATCACAATTCCTCTGCTCTGTCTGCAATCAGCCTTCTTTTTCACTCCTGTCAAATGGTATACCACAAGAAATGGGATTTAGGGGAGTGGAATATCCTCCTTACAAGGAGAGCCCGAGGGAGCTGAGTCCTTTCAGTTTGGCGCAGAGGAGCCTGAGGGCTGCCCCAGTTGCTGTTGATGAAGATGTGCAGGTGAGTGCCAGGAGGCTGCAGCCAGGCTCTGCTGGGTGATGCCCAGGGACAGCACAAGGGGCAGTGGTGCAAGCTGAGGCAGAGGAAGTTCCATGGAAAGATGAGGAGGAATTTGTTCAGCACGAGGGTGGCAGACCCTGGCACAGGCTGCCCAGGGGGTTGTGGAGTCTCCTTCTCTGGAGATACTCAAACCCTGCCTGGATGTGATCCTGTGTGATCTGCTATATAGGTGATCCTGCTCTGGCAGGAGGGATTGGACTGGAGAGGACAGGTTGAGGGAGCTGGGGGTGTGCAGCCTGCAGCAGAGGAGGCTCAGGGCAGAGCTCATTGCTGCC
Organism: Pogoniulus pusillus; assembly: GCF_015220805.1. Classification (NCBI taxonomy): domain Eukaryota; kingdom Metazoa; phylum Chordata; class Aves; order Piciformes; family Lybiidae; genus Pogoniulus; species Pogoniulus pusillus. Next base: position 833,933 of record NC_087288.1, on the reverse strand, counting down.
TGCAGCTGCCTGCAGGGAGGCTGTAGCCAGCTGGGGTTGGGCTCTGCTGTCAGGAAGCCAGGGACAAAACAGCCTCAAGCTGTACCAGGGCAGGTCTAGGCTGGATGTGAGGAGGAAGTTCCTGTCAGAGAGAGTGATTGGCATTGGAATGGGCTGCCCAGGGAGGTGGTGGAGTCTGTGTGGCTGGAGGTGTTGCAGCCAAGCCTGGCTGGGGCACTTAGTGCCATGGTCTGGTTGGTTGGGCAGGGCTGGGTGCTAGGTTGGGCTGGCTGAGCTTGGAGCTCTCTTCCAGCCTGCTTGAGTATATGATTCTGTGATTTGTCCAGAGGATGAGAGGAGCTCAGGACCCACAGGAGTTTTGTGTATTCACAAAGGACTCCAGATTTATTTTTGCAATGACCTCAAAGTTTTGAGGCTTTTTTTGCTCTGTTTTTCTTGGGGTTTTTTGTTGACTTTAGTGTTTCTCATTCTGTAATTTCCATAATCATGAGCAAGCCTTTATTTATTTATTTCCCCCTCCCCCCTCCAGTTTTATTTATCTGGGTAATTAAGAAAAGATGAATTCTTGTTGATTTAGAGTTGAGTGTTATATATTTATATGTACTTCTGTGAATCAGTGCTGATTATTTTAGAGTGCAGCAAAAGTGATGTGAATAAAGAGCTAACTTAAGGCTGAGTGCAATAAATCTGTTACAAATGGCAGTGCAGATCCACACAAGTTTGCTGCACTCAGTGGAGTTGAAAGTCAACAGGCACAGAGTCAACACTGAATTGCTCTGGTTGCAAGAGACCTTTAAGGTCACCCAGTCTAGAGCTGGGACCAGTGGAGTCCCGCAGGGATAAGTGCTGGGTTCAGTCCTGTTCAACACCTTCAATGCCACTGATGAGGGCACAGACAGAGGCTGCTCAGCAGGTTTGCTGGTGACACCAAGCTGGGAGGCTTGGCTGATCCAGCTGCAAGCTGTTCTGCCATCCAGAGAGCCCTGGGCACAGAGCTGGGCACAGAGGAACCAAATGAGGTGCAACAAGGACAAGTGCAGAGTCCTGCACCTGGGGAACAATAATAAACTGCAGCAGCACAGGCTGGGAGGTGACTGCTGGAGAGCAGCCCCAAGGAGAGGGAGCATCCATGGCACAGCAGTGTGCCCTGGGGGCCAAGAGGCCAATGGCATCCTGGGGGCATTAAGCAGAGTGTGCCCAGCAGATCCAGGGAGGTTCTCCTGCACTTCTACTCCGCCCTGGAGAGACCTCATGCCCACCTGCAGGGATGGTGAGTCCAGCACCTCCCGTGGCAGCCCATTCCAGTGCCTGAGCAGCAGCCTCCCACATTCCAAGGAACTGCACTGGAGATCAGTGTTCTGAGCTGGATTCCTCCCAGCCTCCCCCAAGGAAAATCTTCTACCTGAAATATGTTTCTAAATCTGGACTCTGTGCTCTTGCTAACTGCCCTGTGTCTACTGGTGACAGCCTTGAGCACTGAGCTGTGGCCCTCATCTGTCAACCTTTTCTCTTACTCATTCTTCTTCTCCCAGAGCAGTGAGCAGAGGCTTGAACTCTGCTGGTGTCAAGACTAAAGCAGCTTCGCCTGCGCCCACTGAGTCAAGCCCTCAGATGTGACACACAGATGTGCTGTGCCAGCTGATGCCAGGGGGCACAGAACTGCCTCCTCTGCTCCACACTGCACACCCCAGCTCCTTCAGCTCCTGCTCCCCAGCCCTGCTCTCCAGAGCCTGTATCAGCTTCCTTGCCCTTCTCTGAGCCTGCTGCAGCCCCTCAGTGTCTCTTTTGCAGCGAGGGGCCCAAACCTGAGCCTAGGACTCAAGGTGTGGCCTGTCCATTGCCAATGCCCCTAAATTGCTGCAGGAAAGGCTCAGAAGCTTGTCCTGGTGTGAGAGCATGGCAGTTACTGAGGTGGCAAATGTCCCAGCCAGAGGAGACTGGCAACTGCAGCTCCTGATCAGAAGAATGCATGGAGTGGGAGCTCTACAAATAGCAGCTTCTACAAATAGAGGCTTCTGCAAATAGGCACAATTAGAGGCTCTTCCATTCACTTCAGCACTTGACTTCTAAATATACTCAGGCAAGTAGGAAGTACTGAAATCAGAGGAAATTTCAGCATCCATGGGGCTGGGAGCAATTCAGCTGCTGATTGAGTTAACGCCCCAGAGGTTTGGAAATCAAAGAGCAAAGGATGTGGCACCAGTTCTGCCTTAAAGACAGCCTGGACATGAATGAGAGGGCATCAAAACACTCTTGAGACACTGAATAGCAGGCTCTGTCCCAGGGCTTGGGGACAACAGCAGGCTGGCTGCTGCTGGAATGCGAGCCCAAGAGGCAGGTGTCCCTGCCAGACAGGAGTCTGGGTGAAAGGGCTCTCACTGACCTCTTGTGTGTCAAAAACAAGGAGAAAAAGGTGGTACAGAGGCACCAGAGCAACGCTGGCGATGCTGCCTTTGGATTAATCACAGACATAAGGGTGGGGGTGTGCAGCCTGCAGCAGAGGAGGCTCAGGGCAGAGCTCATTGCTGCCTGCAGCTGCCTGCAGGGAGGCTGTAGCCAGGTGGGCTTGGGCTCTGCTGCCAGGCAGCCAGCAACAGAACAAGGGGACACAGCCTCAAGCTGTGCCAGGGCAGGTCTAAGCTGGATGCTGTTAGGAAGTTGTTGTCAGAGAGAGTGATTGGCATTGGAATGGGCTGCCCAGGGAGGTGGTGGAGTCTGTGTGGCTGGAGGTGTTGCAGCCAAGCCTGGCTGGGGCACTTAGTGCCATGGTCTGGTTGGTTGGGCAGGGCTGGGTGCTAGGTTGTGCTGGCTGAGTTTGGAGCTCTCTGCCAGCCTGCTTGGTTCTGTGATTCTGTGATAATTGTATGCTCCTCTGTTGTGTTTCTGTGCACTGACAGCTCTCGAGTGGCTCAGGCTGCTCCCTGGGTAGGCAGGCAGGCATCCACCGCTCCCAGATGCCACTGAAGCCAGGTCAACAACCCCTGCAGAAAGGCTTCTGGCTCCTCCTGCCTTAAACAGCAGAGCAGCCCCTGCAGCAGGTTCTAGAAGTGCCAAAGAAGTGAAGCAGGAGAGGCAGCTGCCCCAAAACCCAGCCTCAATTCTAGGCCGAGGTGGAAGTGCTGCAACAGTTTGCTGTCAGTGTTAATCCAGCAGCTGCTGGTTCAGCTTTGCTGCCTGCCTTGATCCTGAGCTCAGATGTGTAAATCTTGCCCAGCTCTGTCCAGGGAACCTGAGCTCTCGGCCCCCTGCCAGCCCCAGCAGCAGCCATGCATGAAAAGCTTTCTCTTCTGGGATCACACAGCCAGGAGCAGCCTGGCTGAGCCTGCTGTTGCTGTAGGTTTGAGCTGGCTGGAACGAGGCAGACAGGAGATGCAGGGCTGGAAGGCTCATCCTGACAGTTCATTCCAGCTGCACTGGCAGTGCAGAGCTCTGCTCTCTCTTTCCCATGGGCTCATCTCTCTCTGCCTCTGGCAGTGAGTCTGAAAAGCAGCAGAAAATACCAAGGGCATCCTGTAGGGAAGGATTTGCTTCCCAAACTCCAAGCTCCTAAGGTACTATCTGAGTTATCCTTACAGGTGCACAGTTGTTCAGAGAGCTTTGTCCAGTCCTGCCCTGAGTCCTGCACATGACACAGCACTGCAGGACTCACTCCATCACAAAGCTGAAGTTAAAACTCACTTCACATCTGCAGGCTGCACTTCAAATACTGTGTTCAGTTTGGGGGCCCTCGATCCAGGGAGGACCCTGAGGGGCTGGAGCAGGTGCAGAGAAGGGCACAGAGCTGGGGCAGGCTCTGGAGAGCAGGGCTGGGGAGCAGCAGCTGAGGGAGCTGGGGGTGTGCAGTGTGGAGCAGAGGAGGCTGAGGGCAGAGCTCATTGCTCTCTGCAGCTCCTGAGAGGAGGCTGCAGGGAGCTGGGCTTGGGCTCTGCTGCCTGCTCTGAGGGGAGAGAAGGAGAGGAACTGGCCTGGGATGGTGCCAGGGCAGGGTTAGGTTGGAGAGGACAAAAAGTGTCTTTGGTGTCAGAGTGGTCAGGGCCCAGCAGAGGCTGCCCAGGGAGGTGGTGGACTGGAGCTCCTATTGGACCAAAGGATGGAGTGGGAGTGAAAAGAGAGATAGAGAAGCAGAAAGTCCCTGATGGGTTCTGTCACTGAGAAACCTGGGATTCATTTCCTAGCAGGCTGACATAATTCCATGTCCAGAAATCTCTTCAGGGCATCCAGGAAAGCCACCCAGATGTGTGAGATTGGCTTGAAAATGGGACTGATGCAGCTCTTCCAACAGGAGAGCTCTGGGGAGGAATGGGCAGGGGAGGCTGTTGCCAGCACATGAATCTCAGTAGCTCTGCTAATGACCAAGGTTTGAAATACTGGTCTGGAGGCCTGGATAATTAACAAGAAAAATGAGAAGTTCCAGGGAGGGGAGGAGAGCAGAGAAGGCCTTAGAGGAGCAGTGTGGCAGTAGGTGTCTCACTCACCCAGCATATTGTCTGCAGTGTTGCCATTTCTCACCAGAACACAAAATCAGTCAAGAGCTGCTCAGAGGAGGTCTTCTCCAACCCAGAAATATCCATCTCTGCAGATGGGCTTTGGCTAATGCTGCTGTCTGCTAATTAATAGTCTACAAGAGCTCGAAAGCAGTGGGCAAGAGCAAAGCTTTTTGGTTGCCTGCCAGTAGTGCCACAGCCTTGGCAGCGCCTCTGGAATGCTGCTCAGGCATCTTTGCCTGGCAAACCTCTGGGCTGCTTTTGTAACCATCTCTCCCCCACCCCCATTCAGGAGCAGCAGTGGCCCTGGTGCCTCTGCTTGTCCCACGTCCACAGCATCCCTAATGGCAGCCTCAGAGACTGCTCCTCAGGTGGGCATGTGAAGACCTCAGCACTCCTCATTGGCTCTGCCAGTCACATCCCTTATAAACAGAGAATCACAGAATCAGGCAGGTGGGAAGAGAGCTCCAAGCTCAGCCAGCACAACCTAGCACCCAGCCCTGGCACTAAGCTGGGATGCTTAGTGCCAACCAACCAGACCATGGCACTAAGTGCCCCAGCCAGGCTTGGCTGCAACACCTCCAGCCACACAGACTCCACCACCTCCCTGGGCAGCCCATTCCAGTGCCAATCACTCTCTCTGACAGGAACTTCCTAACAGCATCCAGCCTAGACCTGCCCTGGCACAGCTTGAGGCTGTGCCCCCTTGTTCTGTTGCTGGGTGCCTGGCAGCAGAGCCCAACCCCACCTGGCTACAGCCTCCCTGCAGGCAGCTGCAGACAGCAATGAGCTCTGCCCTGAGCCTCCTCTGCTGCAGGCTGCACACCCCCAGCTCCCTCAGCCTCTCCTCACAGGGCTCTGCTCCAGGCCCCTCCCCAGCTTTGGCGCCCTCCTGTGGACACCTTCCAGCACTGCAACATCTCTCTTGAATGGAGGAGCCCAGCACTGGACACAGAACTGCAGGGGTGGCCTGAGCAGTGCTGAGCACAGTGCCTTGTCCCCCTAATCTGGCCTGGTCAGATGCCTCTACACACCCTCCCCACTCTCCAGCAGCTCAGCTCTCCCTCCCAGCTCAGAGTCACCTGCAAACTTTCCTAGGGCATCTCAATCCCCTCACCCAGACCCTTGATAAAGACATTAAAGAGAAGTGGCCACAAGGGCCAGGAGGATGCTCAGAGGCTGCAGCAGCTCTGCTGTGAGCACAGACTGAAAGAGTTGGGGCTGTGCAGGCTGGAGCAGAGGAGGCTCCCAGGTGACTTTCTTGTGGCCTTCCAGGATCTGAAGGGGGATACAAAAATGCTGGGAAGGGACTTTGGAGGCTGTCAGGGAGTGGCAGGAGTGGGGGGAATAGAGCAAAGGTGCAGGTGGGGAGAGTGAGGCTGGAGGTGAGGAGGAAGTTGTTGAGCAGGAGAGTGGTGAGAGGCTGGAATGGGTTGCCCAGGGAGGTGGTTGAGGCCCCATGGCTGGAGGTGTTTGAGGCCAGGCTGGCTGAGGCTGTGTGCAGCCTGCTCTAGGGTAGGGTGTCCCTGGGCATGGCAGGGGGTTGGGACTGGCTGCTCCTTGTGCTCCCTTCCAACCCTGACTGATTCTATGGTTCTGTGATTCTAGAAGCAGCCCCAGCACTGAGCCCTGAGGAGCACCACTGGAGACCAGAAGGAAGGGATGCATGAAGGAGCCAGGGAAGCACAGATCTGTTGCTCTCCACATCTGCTGTAGAGTTCTGTGTTTCTTCTGGAGTTTCACACACAGCTCAGAGGAGAGCTTGAGGAAATTATCTCTGGTGTTAATGGGCAGGATAGCAACTTCTGCAAAGCTCCTGCCACAGCGAGTGCTCAAGGAGCTATTAGTGTCAGGAAATCCACTCTTCCTCATACATCTTGCATAGGGCATTGGCTTTTGTCTTCCTCCCCACCCCCTCCCCTCCTGATAAATGGGAAGCCAGTTTGCAGCCTGGCTCTCAGTTTGGGAAGTTTGAGTTGCCTGATGAATAACTGCTGTCCAGAAGGATAACAGTTTGCTGTGCTGACTGATTGCCAAACAGTGAGGACACAAAAAGCCCACAGTGACAACACAATCCAACCAAAAAACCCCACACTGCTTCTGCTAGTGCAGATACCATCACCTGCCCCGAAGAGCCGAGCTGTCACTGATGGATGTGGCTCTCAAAGGGAGGAAGAGTGAAGCTGCTGTCATAAGGTGGCTCCATTTTTATCCCTGTGTTTCCCAGAGGCTTCAGTGAGTTGGGCAGGCATTTCCTGCAGTGAAGGCACTCTCCTGGCAGGCTCTGAAGAGCTTTATGTGCCCTGTGTTAGTCATTTAGTGCCCTACAGGAGTCACAGAATGGTTCAAGTTGGAAGTGACCTCAGAGCTCATCTCCTCCAACCTCTCCACCATGCCCAGGGACTCCTCTGAACTAGACTCAGGTGCTCCAAGACTCATCCAGCCTGGCCTTGGACACTCCCAGGCAGGAGGCAGCCACAACCTCCCTGTTCCAGACTCTCAGCACCCTCACAGTGCAGAACTTCTTCCTCAGCTCTACTCTAACCCTGCTCCTGCAGCAGAGCCCAACCCCACCTGGCTACAGCCTCCCTTCAGGCAGCTGTAGACAACAATGAGGTCAGCCCTGAGCCTTCTCTTCCCCAGGCTAAACAACCCCAGCTCCCTCAGCCTCTCCTCATAGGGTTTGAAGCTTGAGGAGGGCATATTTAGCCTGGAGGTTGCCCAGAAAGGTTGTGGATGTCCCCTCTCTGGAGGTGTTCAAGGCCAAGGATAAGGCTTTGAGCAACCTGGGCTGCTGGAAGGTGTCCCTGCCTGTGGCAGGAGGCTTGGAACTGGATGATCTTGAAGGTCTCTTCCAGATTATCATTTGGTCATCACTTTCTGACAGCCCTGCAGCCGCTCTCACGCTGGGATGCTTTGCCCAGGCATTCAGCTCCACAGGCAAGGGATTCCTCTGCGTGCAGGTCTAACCGTGCCATGTTTTGGAGGCACAGAATCACAGGGGGTCAGGGGCTGGGAGGCACCTCCAAAGCTCAGCCAGTCCAACCCCTGCCAGAGCAGGAGCACCCAGAGCAGCTCACACAGGAACACATCCAGGCAGGGTTTGAATATCTCCAGAGAGGGAGACTCCACAGCCCCCCCTTGGGCAGCCTGTGCCAGGCTCTGCCACCCTCACAGGGAGAAAAAAAATCCTGCTCCTGGTTAAATGCTTGCAGCTTTTCTGTTGAGTCCCTGTAATTAAAACCCAGCAGCCTTCAGCTGATGGACTTTGAAATCTGAGGCATGAATCCTGCCTGGCTGCAGAGTGGAAGAGCTTTGAGAACCCCAAATCATTCTCTTTCCCAAGCAAAACAGTAATTGTGGCTTGCCTTTTTCCTCTGTCTCTTCTTCTCTGCTGACACTGGTATTTTCAGAGCTAGTGGCTGTAATTAGTCCCCTCCATGTCTACCTTGTTAAATCAGGGTGAAGGTCATCTGCCTCAGCTCCAGCATTAGTACATCATTACTCCAGACAAGGTGTTGCTTGTTCTGCTTTGGTGTTCCTTGGATAAAAGGAAAAGGAGGGGGTGGGGAAGGGGGAAGAGGAGGGGGGAAATGTGGATTTTAGCAAGTATCTGTTGATCCAAATCACAATTAATGGTGAAATAAGCAACAGATGGTGAAACTTATAATCATTCTATCAGCCTAATAGTATCCTGTCTGCAGTTCAGAGCCTGCTTTTCCCCGAAGATGCCGTTGGGCTGAAGCCATGCTGACAGCTGCTGTGCTCCTAATGCAGTTAGCTTGATATACCTCATCTATTAAATCCTCTGCCTTTTCCACAGGAGCAGATGACAAGTGGATTTACCACCTGGGAAAAGGCAACCTCTCTAGAAAGCTTAAAGTGATCCCTTTTTTAATGGATTGATTTATTTATCTGGGGGGAGGTGATTGCAGAGCTCTGCACTGCTTTGCTCTTTGGGGATGGCATTCCAACCTGCTGGCATTCTGTTTGCCTCCCCAAGTGCAGAGGGGTTTGCCTGCATGCAGTAGCCCCAGATGAGCATGGGACAAGTGACAGATGCTGCATCTATCATGGTTTCAGGGAAATGTGACATGCTCAGCAGCTTCTCTCTGCAGATGTGAGGTTTAGCACTCGTGCTACAGAGGCTCTGCATCATCAGGCTGAGCAGCGCTGGAAAGCGAGGGCAGAATCTGTCCTACAGAGAGCTGTAGGAGATGCAGTCGTGGAACAGAAGCACAGAGGCACAGAATGCTGGGGGTCAGAAGGCACTTCCAGACAGCATCCAGTCCAATGCCCCTGCTAAAGCAGGATCACCCAGAGCAGGTCCCACAGGAATGCATCCAGGGAAGGAGACTCCACAACCTCTCTGGCAGCCTGCTCCAGGGCTCCAGCATCCCTCACTGTAAAGAAGTTTCTCTGCATGCTGAGGTGGAAGCTCTTGGGTTCTAGCTTATATCTGTTATTCCCTGTTCTGTTAGTGGGTGACACTCACCTTCACCCTGACCCCCACTCTCAGATATTTACAGACACTGATCAGATCCCCTCTCAGCCTTCTCCTCTCCAGACTAACCAGCCCCAGGGCTCTCAGGCTCTCTTCGTAGGGGAGATGCTCAACTCCCCCAGCCATCCTCGTGGCTCTCTGTTGGACTCTCTCCGGCAGGTCTCTGTCTCTCTTGAATTAGGGAGCCCAAACCTGGACACATACAAAGGACACTGAGGGGCTGGAGCTTGTCCAGAGAAGGGCAACCAAGCTGGGGAAGGGTCTGGCGAACAGGGCTGGGGAGGAGCAGCTGAGGGAGCTGGGGGTGTGCAGTGTGGAGCAGAGGAGGCTGAGGGCAGAGCTCATTGCTCTCTACAGCTCCCTGAGAAGAGGTTAGTGGCTGAAGCCTTCAACAGAGAATAGAATAGAATGGCATGGAATGGAATGGGATGGAATAGAATAGGGTAGAGTAGGATAGGATAGGATAGAATAGAATTGGGTAGGGTAGGATAGAATGGAATGAGATAAGATAGGATAGGATAGAGTAGAATAGGATAGGATATGATAGAATAGAATGGAATGGGATAAGATAGGATAGAATAGAATAGGGTAGGATATGATAGAATAGGATAGAATAGAATGAAATTGAATAGGATAGGATAGGGTAGAATAGAATAGATTAGAATGGGACAGGATGGGACAGAAATAGCACAGAACAGAATAGAATCAGAAACTGCTTCCTTGCTGAGACCATTTTCTTTCCCAATGCCAAAGGCTTGTGATGGAAGGAGATGGAAGAGGTTAACATCAAAGTCACTTTGAACTTCTCTCTCCCATAACTCAGGTGCATCATTATGAGGCTGAGGTCTAACAAATATCGAATTTTCAAATGAATTGGAGCACCAAGAGTGAGTCAGAAATAGCCTGAGGGGCTCAGAGGATAAGCAATCCCCAAGTCAGTGAGCAGGTCAAACTGAATTGCTTGCTCTGAATTAGGTCAAGACCACTGGTGACCTCCTGGCTGTTTGTCTGCACAGCTTCAGAAGTGTGTCTTGTAACTGAGAGACCTGGTGGAAAACAACATGATCCTGGAAAGAAACAATCAATAGGAGCAAGTGGAGCTGCAGGCTGTGCAGGAGAGCTCTGCAGCTGGGGGTCATTGGTATTGCAGAGGCTGCCCAGGTCCAAGGTCTCTGTGCTGCTGCTGTGGAATTCCTGCCACATGCAGAGGGCACACAAAGAGTTGGCAGAGAAGGGCTTGTGCTGCCTGCAGCTTACCCTCTGGAGTACTGCAGGGCTGGAGAATAAGGGAATCATAGAAACACTAAGGTTGGAAAAGACCTCTAGGATCACTGACTCCAAGTATCAACTCAGCACCACCATGCCCCTTAAAATATGTCCTGAAGTGTCTACGTTGGTTTAGAACACCTGCAGGCATGGGGACTCTGCCAACTCCCTGGGCAGCCTGTGCCAGGCTTTGAGGTCTCCTCCAGTCAAGAAGATTCTTCTGATATCCAACCCTGGTGCAATTTGAGGCCAGTTCTCCTTCCATCACTTGTTGCTTGTGAGATCAACACCCACCTGGCTCTGACCTCCTCTCGGGGAGTTGCAGAGAGTGAGAAGGCCTCTCCTCAGTGTCCTGTTCTCCAGAGCTTGGAGAACCTTCCCTGGCACAACGAGCAATGAGCTTTGCCCTGAGCCTCCTCTGCTGCAGGCTGCACCCCCCCAGCTCCCTCAGCCTCTCCTCACAGGGCTCTGCTCCAGGCCCTTCCCCAGCTTTGGCGCCCTCCTGTGGACACCTTCCAGTACTGCAACATCTCTCTGCAATGGAGGAGCCCAGAACTGGACACAGCACTCCAGGGGTGGCCTGAGCAGTGCTGAGCACAGGGGCACAAGAACCTCCCTTGTCCTGCTGCCCACACTGCTCCTAAAACAGGTTCAAAATGGGAAGATAAACCTTTTTCTTGAATCTTTGGATTTTGCTCCAATCCACCCAGTGGGAGAGCAGAGCCATTTTAACTTTCATCTTCATCACAGAGATAACTAAGAGCTGATGTAGCTAACAACCCATCCATCTGAGTTTGGAACTCTAAATTCCTCATTAAAGCATCCCAGAGCCTGCAAGGTTGGATGTGGCACTTGGTGCCATGGTCTAGCCTTGGGCACTGTGGTAAAGGGTTGGACTTGATGATCTGTGAGGTCTCTTCCAACCTTGGTGATACTGTGATACTGTGATACTGTGATAAAAAGCTAACTCTTACTTCTCCTCTTTCTGCCTTTCCCCCTCCCATGCCCACTTCACTGCAGCAGCAGGAACAGCAAAGTAGTTATGATGTAATTATGCCACTGGAATGGGCTGCCCAGGGAGGTGGTGGAGTCAGGGAGTCACCATCCCTGGAGGTGTTGAAGCCAAGCCTGGCTGGGGCACTCAGTGCCATGGTCTGGTTGCTTGGCCAGGGCTGGGTTGGTAGGTGCTGGGAGGCTGCTCTCTGTGTGGCCTTTTGGGGCTGCAGAGTGTCAGAAAGGAGATTGCTTGGTTCAGCATGGTGAAGATCTGCCAGGTACCAATTTACCATGCTCAGAAGTGACAAAGGAAAAAGAAAACCTATCTTATCTTCTGATTTTTATTCTGGCTCTCTCTTCTCTAATCCTCCCTAATCCACTCAAAAAAAATTATCAGCTAGGATTTTGCCCATGTCAAGTTTTTGAAGTGAGAGTGGTTTTGCTCTGCCTTTGTTCTCAGAAGCATGACAGCCCTTGGATCACTTCTGCAAGGGGAATTGAGTTTCCTTCCCCACTCTCATAACTAGGAGAGAACTGCAAAAGGATTTTTTGGAGCTGAGCCACAGGAGAACCTTCTCACCCAAATCTCACCTTGTCATTTCAGGAAGGTTCCCCACTCAGCTGCTGTCTGACCTGCAGGGGCCTTGATGCATATAAGACTTTAAATTACCAAGGTGGTTAAAGGCTCGATGGCAGAACCCAGACAGCTTCAACCCCAAGGAGAAGGCTGAGCACTACTGCAATCATAGAATGGCTTGAGTCAGAAGGGACTTAAAGATCATCTAGATCCAACCCCCTGCCATGGGCAGAGACACTTTCCACTGGAACAGGTTGCTCAGAGCCCTGTCCAACATCCAATCTCAATCTGCTCTTCTCCCACTTGAGGCCATTGCCTCTTGCTCTGTCACTGCAGGTCTTCCATAGAATCAAGCAGGTTGGGAGAGAGCTCCAAACTCAGCCAGCACAACCTAGCACCCAGCCCTGCCCAACCAACCAGACCATGGCACTAAGTGCCCCAGCCAGGCTTGGCTTCAACTCCTCCAGCCACACAGACTCCACCACCTCCCTGGGCAGCCCATTCCAATGCCAATCACTCTCTCAGACTCTTTGCACACAGCCCACAGCCTCCCTGGGATACCTGTGCCACTGTCACCACCCTCACTGGCAAAGAATTCCTTCCTCATCTCCAGTCTAAATCTACCCTCTTCCAGCTTAAATCCATTCCTCCTCATCCCATCACCACAAGCCCTTGTGAAAAATCCTCCCCAGCTTTCTCCTAAGCCTCTTTCATGTGCTTAAAGTTCTCCCCTGAGCCTAATAATTAGGTTTGAGTCCTGAGTTTTGTTTTTCTGGGAGTTATTTCTTTGCTTATTTCCCTTTCCCCCCTCACAGCCTAGGTTCTTTGCTTGTCTCTGTCTTTGTTTTGCTCTCTCTTCTTTCCTTTCTCACTACTTGATCCCCATCTGTTGCCAAGTGAAAGGTCTGCTCCTAGTCCCAGCTACTCCTCTTCAGCTTTGGCTTTTAGCCCAAGACACGAGGAGGCTGCATGCAGGGCTGTGGGTCCTTGGCATTTGTTTGGGAGTGAAATGAGACTCGCAGAAGCAACTTGAAAAGCTGAGAGAGTTGAGGCTCTTCAGCCTGGAGAAGAGAAGGTTCTGGGAACAGCTTCCAGCAGCCTTCCAGTGGGTGAAAAGAGCCTACAGAAAAGGTGGGGAGGGACTGGCAACCACAGCTTGCAGCACTTGGGCAAGGGGCAATGGTTTGAAAGTCCCTCCCCTGCTTTCTTGTAAGCCCCCTTCAGGTGCTGGCAGGCTGCTGTAAGGTATCCCCAGAGCAGCAACTGGCCTCTAGGTCCCATGTAGGAAGGACAGAGGCACTCTGCAGCTTTTGGCACTGTGGAGACCATAGCTAAGGAGGCTGGAGGAGGCACTCAGTGCCATGGGTGAGTTCATTAGAAGGGTTAGGTGGTAGGTTGGACTCAGTGTTCCTAGAGGGCTTTTCCAACCTGGTTGGTTCTGTGACTCTGTGAACCCCCCCAGGAGTATTGAAGATAAGATATGAGATGAGTGCTTAAAATACTCCTTCCAGCTCCCTCTTGTCAGCCTCAATTACCTGATTTATAAACATCACTTTAAATAAGCTGAGCTTCTTCCTCTCACTTCCTCAGCTCTCACTTGCTGGTGATTAGAAGCCTTCTTTTAATTTCCTGGCTAGATTTCCTCTTGGCCAATTTGTACCTACCCATTCCTTTGCCAGCTTGAATTTGCTCTTTGGTGTCCTTGGGCCCTTGCAAACAGTAACCTTTTGTTCTTCTTTTCAGCCAGAGCTGTCCCTAGGCTGTGTGTTTGACTCAGGCATGGACCCAAGAGCTTTGCCTTTATCTCTAGCTGAGACACTGACATCGATGTCCCGGAGGTGAGAGGCTCTGCTCACGCCGCGCTCTGTTGTAGCCTCCTCTGTGCTGCAGCCCCCATGCAGGGCTCCTGCTTGCCAACATGGTAGCCAGAACAGTGGATAATTAAGCAAACTATGATGGAGGGTTGTTTAAAGAGCTGCTGCTCTTCAGCCATCTGTTGAAGCAGCTGTTAATTACCTCCACATCATGCCACTCGTGGGCAGGCACAAGGCTCAGAGGAAAGGCAGTGCCAGTCCCTGCTCCCTGCTAGGTGTGGAGAAGAAGGTTCCTGTGCTCTCCTCTTCTGGGGGCTTCTGTTCCAGGTTGGTGCTGCTGGCCACGAGCACAATCTGCCTTGCTATAGCCATGCAAAATCATAGAACCAATCATAGAATCAGTCATGAGTGGAAGGGACCACAAGGATCAGCCAGTCCCAACACCCCTGCCACCCCACACTAGAGCAGGCTACCCAGAGCCTCAGCCAGCCTGGCCTTAAACACCTCCAGGGATGTTCCACCAGCTGCCTGGCCAACCCCTTCCAGGCTCTCACCACTCTCATGCTCAACAACTTCTTCTTCATATCCAGGCTGAATCTCCCATTTCCAGCTTTGTTCCATTCCCCCCAGTCCTATCTCTGCCTGACAGCCTCAAAAGTTCCTCCTCAGCTTTCTTGTAGCCTCCTTCAGATCCTGCAAGGCCACAAGAAGGTCACCTGGGAGCCTCCTCCTCTCCAGCCTGCACAGCCCCAACTGCCTCAGTCTCTCCTCATAGGAGCTGTTGAGAGAAGAGAGAGGGTGTTGCTACACAGCTGGCTCCTACCATATCTATCACCTGGAAGGGGCTGGCCACAAATGAGGTTCAGTAAGGCACAGTGCAAGGTCCTGCACATGGGTCAGGTTAAGCCTTCAGATCGATCCAGGCTGGGGCTGATGAGAGTGGGAACAGCCCTGCACAGGAGGATTCAGGGTGCTGGGGGGTGAGAAGCTGGGCAGGAGCCAGCAATGGGCACTGGCAGCACAGAAGGCTAAGGGCAGCCTGGGCTGCATCCACAGCAGTGTGGCCAGGGATGGAGAGAGGAGATCCTGCCCCTCTGCTCTGCTCTGAGGAGACCTCACCTGCACCTGTGTGCAGCTGTGGGGCCCCCAGCATAAGAGAGATCTGAACCTGCCTAAGCTCTCCCCTCAGCCTCCTCCCCTCCAGCCTTTGTGTGCCAGAACACAGCACTGCCAGGCTGCATTACAGCTGCTCCAGGCTCTGCTCTGGGGAGGCTTCAGAGTGGTTTCAATAACAAGGCAGAAGCAAATAATCATTGGTCTGTCAGCTCAAGGCTGGGGTGGAGCTGCCTTTGCAGTTTCTCTCTGTAGCTAGACTCATGTTGGCAACACCCCAGGGGTTGGCTGTGCTGAGCAGTCCTTGCACAGCACCAAGGATGTCTCTCCAGGCTACCAGGATGCCTCCACGTGTGGCCTCTGCTTCCTTTCCTTGTTTTGCCTTGATTTCAGCCCACGAGTTTTCCACCTTGTTTTCTTGTCCTTCCCCTGCTGGCAGGGGGAGGTAAGAGTGTGGCTTGGTGGCCTAGGGTGGAAGGAGCTACTACGGATCCTTATTGAATCTTCTTCTTCCAAATGGCACTGGGGCTGAGTGCACTTCTTGTTAAGGTAAACAAGATTCATAAAGGAAGGGGAAAAAGATTCTGCAGAGTTGTTTGGTTTTTTCCCCATGATTTGGTTTGTTTTGGAAGTAGATGACAGCAGAAGCCCCTAATTACTAATCAAGCCTCCTTCCACACACCTCAACTAAATGTATGGTTTCATCCATCAATCACACCCCTGATTTCCAGGCTCTGCTCAGTTGTAGCTTTGATTCCTTCACTCTATAGAAGCAGCTCTTGCTTCTGGCACCAGGAGTAGTAAAGTGCTTGCTTTGAGGAGGGGGGGAAATCCGAGATCACTTGAAAACTTTGTGCTTCAGAGAGTCATAGGATCAGAGAATCATAGAATCAGGCAGGTTGGAAGAGACCTCCAAGCTCATCCAGCCCAACCTAACACCCAGCCCTGGCCAATCAACCAGACCATGGCACTAAGTGCCTCATAATCAGGCAAAGAAAAAGCAACCCCCAAACACCACACACTGAGCTCCCACTCTTGTTTCAGTGCTGCTGGTTTTGCTTTGCAAGGACTCTGATGCCATCTCTCCTTGTGAGTGTAGAACCAGAGAAGCAGGGAAGCAGAGAATGCTGGGGGTTGGAATCACGGTCACAGAATCACAGAGCTGCTGAGGCTGGAATAGACCTGTGAGATCATCAAGCCCAGCTGATGACCTAACACCACCACCCTGACCAGACCATGCCACCAAGTACCACATTCAATCTTTCCTTAAACACCTCCAGGGACAGTGACTCCACTGCTGAGTCCACCCCCCCTGCCAAAGCAGCATCAGCTAGAGCAGCTCACACGGGAATGCATCCAGGGCGGTCTTGAATGTCTCTGGAGAAAGAAACTCCACAGCCTCTCCGGGCAGCCTGCTCCAGGGCTCCAGCACCCTCAGGAGTCTCTTCTGGGCGAGCATTGCAGCAATCTCCTAAGCTTTCTGTCGAGGGAGGTTGGAGCGAGCAGGGGCAGCCTCTTCTCCTTGATGACAAGAGACAGCACCAGAAGAAATGGTTTCAAGCTGCCCCAGGGGAGGCTCAAGCTGGATATTAGGAAATGTTTCTGCACTTGAAAGAGTTCTCAAACATTGGAGCAGGTTGCCCAGGGCAGTGCTGGAGTCACCATCCCCGGGGGTGTCCCAGCAGTGTGTGCACCTGGCGCTCAGGGACGTGATGTAGCACTGACCCCTCGGTGCTGGCTCAAGGGGTCGGACTGGATGATCACAGAGGTCTCTCCCAACCAGCTCTGTTCCATGCTTCTCTGATGATCTTATGCATTTAAGTCAGAGAGTTGTAGCTATTTTTATCTATTATTTATCTTCTCCTCTCTTTGCTGTATTACTCCATCCCCTGCCTTTCATGTCAGGAGTGCAGGGAGCTGCTTTTGTATGCAGCAAAACATGAAAGGGCTCCCTTCACACTTGCCCACACTCAGCAATGCTTCATGGCATCCTGCCTAAGCCCCACATCTGAATAAGCTGCATTGTATTCTGATTTCATTTAAGCAAGTTGCAGGATGAAGGAAACTCATTAAGGTTGTGCTTGCTCCTTCCTGAGGGAAGGCTCAGCCGCGTTCCTCCAATTACACTCATCAGCATGAGTGGAATGCTGAAGCTCTCCTGGCATGGTGTCATTGTCTTCTCCTGAAGTGGGGCACGGGAAGGGAGATGTGTAGGGAAGGTATTGTCTGGATGCCTTTTGTTGGTGGCAGCACTGCCTTTTCTCTTTTAATTAGGGGATGGAATGGAGAGAGCTGCCAGTGAGGCACCTCCCACAGCCTGCTGGCTTCTCCCTGGGAATATTAAATGCAACCACACAACTGGGGGTGGGGTGGGTGGGTGGGAAAGGCTGCCAAGATCATGGAGCCCAACCAGCAACACCACTACACTCACTGAACAATGCCCCCAAGTGCCATGGCCACACCTTTCGGGAATACCTGCAGGGATCCACCTCCTTGGGCAGCCTCTGCCACTCCCTGACCACTCTGCCACCAAAGGCATTGTGCTCAGCATCATAGAACCATGGAACCATAGAGTTATAGAACCATAGAGTTATAGAACCATAGAGTCATAGAACCATGGAACCACAGAACCACAGAGTCATAGAACCATCGACTCTGGCCAGCCAGACCTAGGGTAGGTGTTCCTGCCCATGGCAGGGGGTTGGAACTGGCTGATCCTTGTGGTCCCTTCCAACCCTGACTGATTCTGTGATCTGAAGGGGACCTCCATGCAGGCTGCAGAGGCACTGTTTAGAAGGGACTGTGGGGATAGGATGAGGAGCAGTGGTTTGGAAGTGGAGCAGGGCAGAGTTAGGTTGGGCACCAGGAAGGAGCTCTGCACAACGAGAGTGGGGAAAGACTGGAACAGGTTGTGCAGGGCTGTGGTTGAAGCCTCATCCCTGGAGCCATTCAAGAGCAGACTGGATGTGTCCCTGGGCAGCCTGCTGTAGTTGGAGGATTGCAGGGAGGGGATTGGACAAGATGCCCTTTGAGGGTCCCTTCCAACCCCCTGCAATCTGTGACTGTGCACCTATGAAAGCAGGTTGCTCAGAGCCCCCAAATATTTGTGATGTGAATCTCATGGAGTGAAAAAAACAAGGAACCCCAAAGTGCTGCATCCTAATCACAAACTCACCAGCAGAGCTGGGCCATTTCCATGGGGAGGTCACAATGTGCTGGGACAGCCTGGAGGTGTCAGACAAACCTGCTCCCATCTCCATAATAGCTGTTCTTATGTTGCTATCAGTGGTTTGGCTTTCCCTTGGCAGCAGAGGGAATTGGGGGGGTGGTGGTGGTGGTTTATAGTCCTGGTTTGTCAATAGCTAAGTAAATCAAATCAAATTACAGACTTCCCGAGGGGGTAGAAATTGCTGGGAGGAAATAGAGTTGTGTGGATTGATTCACCACTCCAGCCAGCTGGATTCTGATGATCAGTTTGAGATCACCACCTGGGTCGAGGCAATGCCAAGCACAACTCCAGGCTGGGCAGTGAGTGGCTGGAGAGCAGCCTTGGGGAGAGGGACTTCGGGGTACTGCTTGAGGAGAAGCTCAGCAGGAGCCAGCAGTGTGCACTTGCAGCCCAGAGGGCCAAGCAGAGCCTGGGCTGCAGCAGCAGCAGTGTGGCCAGCAGGGCCAGGGAGGGGATTCTCCCCCTCTGCTCTGCTCTGCTCAGACCCCACCTGGAGTCCTGCATCCAGCTCTGGAGCCCCTGGGACAAGAGGGCTGTGGAGATGCTGGAGAGTGTCCAGAGCAGGGCCAGGAGGATGCTGAGCACAGACTGAAAGAGTTGGGGCTGTGCAGGCAGGAGCAGAGGAGGCTCCCAGGTGACCTTCCTGTGGCCTGCCAGGATCTGAAGGGGGCTACAAAAAAGCTGGGGAGGGACTTTTGAGGCTGTCAGGGAATGCCAGGAGTGGGGGGAATGGAGCAAAGGTGGAGGTGGGGAGAGTGAGGCTGGAGGTGAGGAGGAAGTTGTTGAGCAGGAGAGTGGTGAGAGGCTGGCATGGGTTGCCCAGGGAGGTGGTTGAGGCCCCATGGCTGGAGGTGTTTGAGGCCAGGCTGGCTGAGGCTGTGTGCAGCCTGCTCTAGGGTAGGGTGTCCCTGGGCATGGCAGGGGGTTGGGACTGGCTGCTCCTTGTGGTCCCTTCCAACCCTGACTGATTCTATGGTTCTATAAATGTCTCCATTTTCAAAGGGAAATCACTGGGGGGAGAGGAATTAGTTGCAGAGCAGATTACAGCAAAGCAGAGGTTTGCCTATGTCATGGATTCATAGTACAGGTTGGGCTGGAAGGGACCTTCAAGATCATCCAGTGCCAACCCCCTGCCATGGGCAAGGATACTTCCAGCCAGCACAGGTTGCTCAGGACCTCATCCAGTCTGGTCTTGAGCATCTCCAGGGAGGTTGTGGAGCACAGAATCACCCTTCTCAATCCTTGTGGGACCTTCTCAACCCTTGTGAGACCTTCTAAGCCCTTGTGGAACCTTCTCAGCCCTTTAGTGACCCTAATACCTTCAAGCCTTGGATGTGTGGAGCTCCTGGAGCCAAGACAAGAGCAGGAGCTGCAATCAAATCTGCTGACTAATGAGCTGTGTGTTGGTTTAATCTGTTCCTAGCTGCTGTCAAAAAGAGAAGAGACCCCCAAAGATATCAAATATTTACCAAAGTGATCAAATAGGATTCATCTGCCAGCAGGGTAGGGAGAGAGGGAGCCAGTATTTGACACACTCATCAGGACAGCTTGTTTCTGTGAGAAGAGAGTGCAAAGCTAACACATGGAATAGGATTCATTAGGATACTGGCCACTGACAGCCTCTCCATCAAAAAAATAAGAGGGAATTTGGTTCACTCAACAGCAAAAAGCTGGCAGAAACCTGCCTTGTGCCGTGCATCACTGAAGGGTAAGCTGGGATGAACTACTCAGCAGTCAGATGTAGCTGAAGATCCTCATCAAGTTCAGCAGGGACAAGGGCCGGGTCCTGCACCCGGGCAGGAGCAGCAGCAGGCTCCAGCACAGAGCAGGGCTTGTCCTGCTGGGAAGCAGCTCCGTGGAGAAGGAGCTTGGAGCCCTGGTGGGCAGCAAGTGCTGCAGGGGCCAGCAATGTGCCCCTGTGGCCAGGGGCATCCTGGGGAGCATCAGTGTGGCCAGCAGGGCCAGGGAGGTTCTGCTGCCTCTGCTCTGCCCTGGGGAGACCACAGCTGCAATACTGTGTCCAGTGCTGGGCTCCCCAGTCCCAGAGGGACAGGGACCTGCTGCAGAGAGCCCAGGGCAGGCTGTGAGGGTGACTGGGGACTAGAACACCTCTGCTGAGAAGAGAGAGAGCTGAGAGCCTGGGAAGGAGAAGGCTGAGAGGGAACCTGCTCAGTGTCTATGGATGGCTGAGGGGTAGGTGTCAGGATGAAGGTGCCAGGCTCTGTTTGGTGGTGCCCAGTGATAAGACAAGGTTCAAAGGCTTTCAGCTAGAACCCAGGAGGTTCAACCTCAACATGAGGAGAAAGTTGTTTGGTGTGAGGGTGCTGGAGGCCTGGAGCAGGCTGCCCAGAGAGGCTGTGGAGACTCCTGCTCTGGAGCCTCTTGCTCTGGAGCCTCTCAGGATTGCCCTGGTTGCACTGCTGTGTGACTTGCCCTGGGTGACCCTGTTCTGGCAGGGGTGGGGGCTGCACTCAATGCTCTCTCGAGGTGCCTTCCAGCCCCTAACACTCTCTGGTTCTCTGATGCCAGTGCTCTGCACAGCTCCATGTCAATCAGCAGAATGAATTCGTTGACATTTATGTCTTAAGCCATCTGCTTGTATTTGCTGTCGAGCGTCATTGGGCTGTGCAAATATTTATCTGCCATAGCATTGCCCATATTAGCATCAGCTGACAAATCATCAATATTTGTCTGGAGCTCCAGAGTCCTGGCAGCTAATCCTGAATGTCATAACTGGCTGCAGAAGCATGAGGAAGAAGAAGATTTAGAGGGTATTTGACCTACTTCCAAACTTCTGCCTTTGGTCTGCAGCCTTCCCGAGGCTGCCACTTGCAGATTGACTGCTGGGATCCAACCATTCCAACTCAACAGCAACTTATTCAGATGGAAGGTAGCTCATCACAGGACCACAGGATGTGAGGAGCTGGAAGGGAGATCTTCAAACCCAACCCCCCTGGCAGAGCAGGGCCAGAGAATACAGCACAGGTCACACAGGAACACATCCAGACAGGCCTGGAAAGGCTCCAGACAAGGAGACTCCACAACCTCTCTGGGAGGTGCCAGGCTCTGGGACCTTTCCAGTCAAGAAGTTCTTCCTCAGGTTGAGCTGGAACCTCCTGTGCTGCAGTTTCCATCCATTGCCCCTGTCCTGTGCCAGGGCACAAGTGAGCAGAGCCTGTCCCTGTCCCTTTCTTCCTGGCCCCCAGCCCTCAGCTATGTGCAGACATTGCTCAGATCCCCTCTCAGCCTTCTCCTCTGCAGACTCTCAGCCTCTCCTCCTCAGGCAGTGCTCCAGCCCCTGCAGCATCCTTGCAGCCCTCCCTTGGACTCTCTTCAGCAGG
The DNA here is from genome assembly GCF_015220805.1 of Pogoniulus pusillus. NCBI lineage: Eukaryota > Metazoa > Chordata > Aves > Piciformes > Lybiidae > Pogoniulus > Pogoniulus pusillus. Next base: position 812,609 of record NC_087288.1, on the reverse strand, counting down.
TCCCTGTCCCTCTTGAACTGGAGATCCCAGAAATGGATGCAATATTCCAGGTGGGGCCTCACTAGGGCAGAGCAGAGTGGGAGAAGAACCTCCCTGGATCTGCTGGACACTCTTCTGAATGCCCCCAGCACCCTATTGGCATTCTTGGCCAGCAGACCTCACTGCTGTGCCATGCAGACCTTGGTGCCCACCAGCACTGCCAGCTCCTCCTCCACAGGACTGCTGCCCAGCAGTCACCTCCCAGCCTGTGCTGCTGCAGTTCTCTGTTCCTTCCCAGGTGCAGGACTCTGAACTTGATCCTTGTTGGAGCTCGTTAGGTTCCTCTCTGCCCATCTCTGCAGTTCATGCCAAGGTGCATGTGTAAGGTGAAGGCTCTGCAGAGAAACCTCAGTAAAATGACTTCTTCTCTGAAGAGCACCTGGAGGATTAGGAGGAGAAGGAAAATATTGCTTCTGTTAAACTGAAACTGAAAAGAAAAATCATTCCTCACCTTTAGCAAGAAGTATTTTCAGTCCAGGAAGAAAAGTGGGAAAGGTGAGATGGTCAAAGGAGATGGAATGGAAAGTCAGAAGGCAACCTGTGCCAGTGTCTCACCACCCTCACTGCAAAGAACTTCTTCCTGACATGCAGTTTCAATCTCTCAAAGCAAGGCTTTGAGGAACTTGATGTCCCTGTCCATGGCTGAGGGTTGGGGACCAGGTGACATTTTAGCCTTTTAAGGTCCTTTCCAACTGAAACCATTCTGTGAATGAATCTATGGATTCACAAAGAGGGATATTGGGTTCCCAACTGTGAGACCCCAGCAGGCTTCAGGCTTAGAACCAGAGAGAGGCTCAGGCTGGAAGGGACCTCAGAAAGCACTTCCTCCACAATGCTGCTTCAGAAGGTGAAGCTGCAAATGTAAACACAAAACAATTAGAAACAAACCAAACAAAAGTCTGCATGGGTGGGCAGAGGCCAATGGGATGAGACTGAACAAGGCCAAGGGCAGGGTTCTGCACTTTGGCCACAACAACCCCAAGCAGCACTACAGGCTGGGGACAGAGTGGCTGAGAGCAGCCAGTCAGAGAGAGAGCTGGGGGTGCTGGGAGAGAGGAGCTGCAGAGGAGGCAGCAGTGCCCAGGTGGGCAGCAGAGCCAATGGCATCCTGGGCTGGCTTAGGAGCAGTGTGGGCAACAGCACAAGGGAGGTTCTTCTGCCCCTGTGCTCAGCACTGCTCAGGCCATCCCTGGAGTGCTGTGTCCAGTTCTGGGCTCCTCCATTGCAGAGAGATGCTGAGGTGCTGGAAGGTGTTTGGAGAAGGGCAGCAAGGCTGGGGAGGGGCCTGGAGCACAGCCCTGTGAGGAGAGGCTGAGGGAGCTGGGGGGTGCAGCTCTGCTCAGGGCCCTGGCAGTTCTCCTGTCTTTTGGAGCTGCAGTTTGTTCAGAAATGCCTTCACAGTGGCCAATTTCCCAGCAGCTGCCAGGAGCTGTGGTGCTGCATTGTGGTGCTTTATTTCACACCCCACGAGCCTCCTGTGTTCTCATTCATGTGATTAGCACTTTACACCTGACCCAGCGATCAGACTCGTCTGAGAGGCAGAAGCAGAGTTGTTCCTTTCAGAGCACAGGGAGGGGGGGGCAGATAAAATGCAATTTTAAAGTGGGAAAACAGCAATTACCTGAACAAAAAGTAAAATCAAACCTCATTAGAAGCAGCAGTGACTTCTTCCTTAAGTGTCATTGTCATCCAAATTATAGGTGGAAATATTTGCTTGTCAAGTGCCAGCTGGTGGGATGCTAAAGACTGCAGAGAAGGGATTGTAATTAGGAGGGTGTTTGAGTCACCTGGCAAGGCAGTTTGGTCCCAGCCTAAAAGAAGGGCTTGAATGCTGCCAGATGCCAAGCTGTCTCCAGGAGAGGTTTCCTGGGAAGGTTGCTCTGCAAGGCAGTGACTCAGAGGTTTGATATTCCATGGGGGATACCTTCCCCAGACTGAGCCAACTGCTGTGGCACCAATTGTTGAGGAGATCCTGGGAAATAAGGAAAGGCAAAGCAGGCAGTGGCTGGAGCAAGCTGCTCTGCTCCTCACGGGCACACAGTGCTGGAGAGTGAAGGGTGAGGAAGCTGGGGAGGGGCCTGGAGCACAGCCCTTTGAGGAGAGGCTGAGGGAGCTGGGGGTGTGCAGCCTGCAGCAGAGGAGGCTCAGGGCAGAGCTCATTGCTGCCTGCAGCTGCCTGCAGGGAGGCTGTAGCCAGGTGGGCTTGGGCTCTGCTGCCAGGCAGCCAGCAACAGAACAAGGGGACAGAGGCTCAAGCTGTGCCAGGGCAGGTCTAGGCTGGATGTTGTTAGGAAGTTCCTGGCAGAGAGAGTGATTGGCATTGGAATGGGCTGCCCAGGGAGGTGGTGGAGTCTGTGTGGCTGGAGGTGTTGCAGCCAAGCCTGGCTGGGGCACTTAGTGCCATGGTCTGGTTGGTTGGGCAGGGCTGGGTGCTAGGTTGGGCTGGATGAGCTTGGAGCTCTCTGCCAGCCTGCTTGGTTCTGTGCTTCTATGACCTTAATTAAACCCAGAGCCCTGGCACAGGCTGCCCGGAGAGGTTGTGGAGTGTCCTGCTCTGGAACCTTTCCAGGCCTGTCTGGATGTGTTCCTGTGTGCCCTGAGCTAGATTGTGTGGTCCTGCTCTGGCAGGGGGGTGGACTGGATGAGCTTTTTGTGTCCCTTCCAACCCCTGGCACCCTGCAGGCCTGTGAGCTCCTCCTCTGTCACACGAGGCCCTCTCCTTCACTTTCTCTCTGGAGGTTCCTGTTGCCTGTGGCCGTTTGAGCTGATTCTCTAGCTCAGACACAGGGGAGAGGTGAACATCCCAGGAAGAGATGTCTTCCTCGTGGACTCAGCCTCCTCTTCTTCAGGCTAAACAAGCCCAGTTCCTCCAGCCTCTCCTCACCAGAGCTTCTCTCCAAACCCTTCACCCTGCCTCTTTGCCCTTCTCCATTCCCATCCCAGCACCTCAATGTCTTCCTCATGCTGCATTGCCCCAAACTGGACACGGCACTCAAGGTACTCCAAGAGCTCCATGCCAAGGATACCATTGGCATGCTGATGCAACTGCCTTCCATTGCTGGAACTTAAAAGCACCAGGGAGAAATCAACATGCAAATATTATCATCTCTTTATGCCAAATGGTATTTTAAGTGCAAAAGTAAATATTAGGAGTCTGATGCCAAAAAAAAAACCCTTCCTTTTTTGGGGGTGTTTCCTTATTCACAGTGGGCAAACTAAACCCAAGGGTGTAGCAAACATGCTTGAACAGCTCTTTTAAGCTGCAAGTCATTAAATCCTTGCCTGTGTGGTGCGTGGCCACGGCTCCAATAGGATTTATGTGAGGAGAAAAGAAATAACCTCTTAGAAAAGCCATGAGCAGGTTTTAATTAGAATGAATCTAAGAATAACCCATCAAATATATCCTGCCCTGTCTGTTCTTACAGGAACTATTGAGGCCTTTAAAAAAGTTTCAGTTAATTAAGTTAATCAAATCAGTGCTTGAACAGACAGGGAAGGTATTAAGGATGGAGAGGGAAGAGAAATGAGAGAATGACCCTGCTGTAATCTGCCCGCACAAGCAGGCTGCAGATAAACGCGGGCGACTCGACGATGTCTTAATTGTTCTAATGGCGAACCGCTCGATTTGGTGGGTAAGAAAAATAAAGAGAGGGGGCTGGGGAACAGGAGAAAAGAAAAGAACAGATGCAAATGTAGTGGGCTGCTCCAGCAGGGTGAGGAACTGCTTTCAGGCTCAGGAAGACTGAGGCGCATTCAGCTCTACTGAGCGATCGAGACTCAGGGCTCCGCTGGATGGGCTGCGAATGGGCAGCCTCAGGCGAGCTGCGCTGAGGCTGCTCTGGCGTCATTAACGCTGCCCTGGATGGTGATGACGATGATGATGATGATTGTTACTGTTACTGTTGTTGTTATTATATCATCTTATATATATTATATATATATATGATATATAATAGATATTATCTATAATAGATAATTAGATTATTTTATTTGTATAATTATTGTATGCATACAGTAATATACACAGCAATAATCTCATCCCATACTAAAATAGAATTAGAAATTAATATGCTGATGAGTGGAACTGTTACTGTTGTTGTTATTATTATATAATACATTTTGTAATAAATAGGAATAATCATAAAATCATAGAATCAGTCAGGGTTGGAAGGGACCACAAAGATCACCTAATTCCAACCCCCCTGCTATGGGCAGGGACACCTTACCCTAGATCAGGCTGGCCAGAGATGAATCTATCCATTCACAGGTTTGCAGGATGTCAGAGGTTGAAAGGGACCCAAAGAGCTCATCCAGTTCAACCCCATTGCCAGAGCAGGAGCATCCAATCTAGCTCAGGGCACACAGGAACACAGCCAGACAGGCCTGGAAAGGCTCCACACAAGGAGACTCCACAGCCTCTCTGGGCAGCCTGTTCCAGGGCTCTGGGACCCTTACAGTGTGATCCTCCTGTACTGCTTTGGCCGTGGGGAAGAGGTCAAGGAATCAGGAATGAAGGAGCAAATTTGGGCCAGGAAAAGAGAGGGATGCAGGAGTGAATTTCAGCCTGAAAAGGGGAGGGATGCAGGGGTGAATTTAAGCCTGGAAAATGGAGGGATGCAGGAGTGAATTTGAGCCTGGGAAAGGGAGGGATGCAGGGATGAATCTGAGCCTGGAAAAAGGAGGGATGAAGGAGTGAATTTGAGCCTAGAAAAGAGAGAGGTGTAGAAGTGAAGTTGAGCCTGGAAAAGAGAGAGGGATGAAAGAGTGAATTTGAGCCTGGGAAAAGGAGGGGTGAAGGAGTGAATTTGATCCTGGAAAAGGGAGAGGGATAAAGGAGTGAATTTGAGCCTGGAAAAGGGAAGGATGCAGGAGTGAACCTGAGCCTGGACAAGGGAGGTGCACAGGAAGGAGTCATTTTAATTTCATTCTTGTTTCTCAAGATTTTAATTTCCCAAATCAAACTAATTTCCCTCGAAGTGAGCCCGGTTTTGCCCACGGCAGTCATTGCTAACTGATCTCTCTGTCTTTATGTCAGCACGGGAGCTTTTTCCATCCTGTTTCTCCTCTTTCCCCTACCCATGAAGAGGAGGAGGAGAGGCTGTGCGGGCACCTGGCAGCCAGGCGAGGTCAATCCACCCGAATCGTGTCGTCAAACAGGGAATCGTAAGGAGACACACACAAAAGGAATGAACCTGGAACCCGAGGTGGAGGTCGGTGAAAGGCAGGGCGAGAGGCGCCGGTGCGGCCGGGGTTAGCTCCCCAGGGCTGCTCAGCGAACCACAGGCGCTAATTGGTGTTTGGAAAGCCGAAGCGCTGCTGATCGTCTGCTGCGCTACTGCCGCCGCCGAGCGCGGAGCCCATTGATCGCCAGCTAACTGCACGCCGCTAATAAACGGATTAACCGTTCCCGAGGAGATTGAAAGCCCCCGGAGGGAGTTGGAATGGGGTGGCCGAGCAGCTTTTTATTCCCTACTCACGATTTACGGCCGGTAAAGCTGGGTGCGGATCGCTCAGGGTGCTGCGAGCGGCCAGCGCTGCCCGCGGCCAGCAGAGCCGCTGAGCTGCCCGCACTGATCCCAAACCGCCTTCGGAGCTGCTCCCTTTCAGCCACTGAGACCCTGAGGGGCTGGAGCAGGTGCAGAGAAGGGCACAGAGCTGGGGCAGGCTCTGGAGAGCAGGGCTGGGGAGGAGCAGCTGAGGGAGCTGGGGGTGTGCAGTGTGGAGCAGAGGAGGCTGAGGGCAGAGCTCATTGCTCCCGGAGAGGAGGCTGCAGGGAGCTGGGCTTGGGCTCTGCTGCCTACTCTCAGGGGAGAGGAGGAGAGGAACTGGCCTGGGATGGTACCGGAGGAGGCTGAGGTTGGAGAGGAGCAAAAATGTCTTTGGTGGCAGAGCGGCCAGGGAGCGGCAGAGGCTGCCCAGGGAGTCCCCGCAGTTGCTTTGGCAGCCTGGCTCCTTTCTGACCTCCTCCAGCTTCGTGCAGGCTGCTGAAGTTTCAGCAAATTAAGCTGCACGGCTCCAAGTTTTCTGTCTGCTTCTGTCTGGGTTGCAGAAATCAATTTCTAATTCCTGAGATTCCCTTAGAAGATTAATTAGTTACTGTTGGAGCAATCCTCTGCAGATTAAAATGCTACCTGAAGAGAAGTCTTATCATACAAATACTCTTCCTGAGAGCATAAACTACATTTTGTTGAATGATCATGAATGCTTTTTCTTTTCCTCCTCCTTCTTCTTCTTCTTTTTAACCTGTTTCAATTTGCTGTTTGGGTTTGGGTTTTTTTGTTTGGTTGGTTTTTGTTTTGTCTGTTGGAGGAGAAAATATTTTAAAGAATAATTGAATTTCTCATCATCTGGAACATAAAAGCTTGTAGGTAAATACAAACAAATGTTCTTTTCTCTCTCTGTCTGTTTTTTCTAAGCCATCCTGAATATATCACTGCAGTTTGTCTTGCTGTAGTGGTTATTTTTTTTGTGGGCATCAGCAGAGAACCCTAGAATGGCTCAGGTGGGAAGAGACTTCAGAGATCATCTGCTCCAGCCTCCCTGGCAAGGACAGGAACACCTCTCAACTAGACTTAGTTGCTCAAGACCTCATCCAATCTGACCTTAAAGAGCTCCAGGGAGAGGGAGTCCTCCCTGGGTAGCCTGTCCCAGACTCTCGCCACCCTCATGCTGAGGAACTTCTTCCTAATGTCTAATCTCAGGTCTCCCTTCTCTAGCTTGGATCCATTCCCCCCAGTCCTACCACTGCCTGACAGCCTAAAAAGCCTCTCCACAGCGTTTCTGTAACACACTTCAGATACCAAAAGGCCACAGTAAGCTCCACTCTAACCCTGCTCTGCCTCAGCTCCAAACCATTCCCCTTGGCCCATCTCCAGACCCCCTCAGCACAAGTCCCTCTGCAGCCTTCCTGCAGGATCCCTCCAGGCATTGGAAGGGAGCTCTCCAGGAAGAACTCTTCCAGCTCCCTTGTGTCCTCACACCAGAACTGCTCCAGCCCTGGCATCATCTTTGTGTCCTCCTTTGGCCTCCCTGCAGCAGCTCTGTGCCCTCCTCCTGCTGGGGACTCCAGAACTGGTGGCAATATTTGTGGTGGGGTCTCAGCAGAGCAGGGTAAAAGGGTCAGAATCCTCTCTCAGAACCTGCCTCCTGTCCACTGCAGGGCAGGCTAATTTAGAGATGCCTTCCCTGAGAGATGCATCTGCACACAGGAGCCACCTCCTCGGCGCTCCATGGCAGGCATTTTCCAGCCAGAGTGGCTCTCACCAGACAAATGACACTCCATGAAATCACAAAATGTGCCTTAAACAGCATAATGGCTTCGAAGCATTTTAATTAGCTCCTTGGCAAACCAGCAGATGTAGGCTATCGTGGAGCAAGCATAACTTATCTGCTAACAATGGTGTCTGCTTCTTAAGAGCTCGTAAGGCTGCCTCGTGCTTGGGGTTTAGTGCACACCATGGGTGGGAATCCTCAGACACTCTTTTAAGGGCTTGAAGCACAGATTTCCCAAGGCAATGTAATGCTGGAGAGCACAATGGGCCCAGCTTTGTGCCACCCATGTGGTGGCATTTGTCACAAGGAGCTGCACTTAGAATCACAGAGCTGAATCGTAGAGTCATAGAGTCACAGAATCATAGAGTCATAGAATGATGGAATAATAGAGTCATGGAATCATAGTCATGGAGTCATAGAATCATGGAGTCATAGAATCATGGAGTCATGGAGTCATAGAATCATGGAGTCATGGAGTCATAGAGTCATAGGCTCACAGAATCATAGAATTATACAGTCATAGAATCAGTCAGGGCTGAAAGGCACCACAAGGAGCAGCCAGTTCCAACCCCCCTGCCATGCCTAGGGACACCCTACCCTAGAGCAGGCTGCACACAGCCTCAGCCAGCCTGGCCTCAAACACCTCCAGGGATGAGGCTTCCAACACCTCCCTGGGCAACCCATTCCAGCCTCTCACCACTCTCATGCTCAACAACTTCTTCCTAACATCCAATCTCAATCTCCCTATTTCCAGCTTTGCTCCATTCCCCCCAGTTCTATCACTGCCTGGCAGCCTAAAAAGTCCCTCCCCAGCTTTCTTGTAGCCCTCTTCAGATCCTGGAAGGCCACAAGAAGGTCACCTGGGAGCCTCCTCTGCTCCAGCCTGCACAGCCCCAACTCTTTCAGGCTGTGCTCACAGCAGAGCAGCTCCAGCCCTCTGATCATCATGGCATGAAGCACTTAGTGCCATGGGTTAGTTAATTAGAAGAGCTGGCTGCTAGGTTGGGCTGGATGATCCTGGAGGTCTCTTCCAACCTGGCTGGTTCTGTGGTTCAGGCTGCTGGTGCCTTTCCTGCCCCAGCTGGGCTCACCTCATCCCACAGGCCAGGAGGGCTGAGGAGCCTGCACCCAGCAGTGATTAGATAAGGGTAGCAAACCTCACCTGTGGCTGCCAATATTCATTATGCTACGTTTAGGGGAAAAATAATTCAATAGCAGGAGCAATTTCCTGAGTCAATTGCAGGGAAGGTTTTAATTTCCCAGGCGAGGGCAGGGAAATGGCTCTGCTGTCAGTCGCTGCCTTCACAACAGGCAGCTCTTATCTGCCCCTGCAGTTCCCAGCTGCTGACACCGCAGCCAGGGCTTCTCCGTGCCACTGAGTCACCCTCAGGACTCTGACTTCTTGCTTCCTTTGTTTATTTGTTGGGGGTTTTGTTTGCTTTCAGCTCAGGGATGTGTCCTCTGCACACTGCTATGTTTGCACAGGTTGCTTTGTCTCCAGCCTGGGGCAGCCACTAAGGTTGGTTTGTGCTTGATATCTTCTTGAGCCCCTTTCTTTCATACAGAGCAGGATGATAGCTCCAATTAGCACTTGTGCATTAGGACTGATGGAGGTGACTTGCAACTCATTTGTGCCGACCTCAAAACCCTCCTAAGGATTGAAGAACTTTGGAATTAAAAGCAAATGGGAGAACACAAAGAGGTTTCTTTCAGCGTGGTGCTTGTGAAGGGGTAGGGAGGCTCTGCAGCGGGACCTGGGTGGGTGAGACCTATGTGCCAAGGTTAACTGTATGAGGTTTAACAAGGCCAAGTGCCAGGTCCTCCACCTGGGTCACTGTAGCCCCATGGTGAGCCACAGGCTGTGAGAGGTGTGGTTGGAAAGCTGGACTCAGAGAGGGAGCTGAGGGCTCTGGTTGGCAGTCGATTAATGTGCCCAAGTGGCCAAGGAAGCCAATGGCATCCTGCCTTGGACTGGATACAGGGTGGGCAGCAGGGACAGGAGGGGATCATCCCTCTGTGCTCTGGGCCCTCACTGCAGGAAGGACATTGAGGGGAAGGAGCAGGTCCAGAGCAGGGCAGCGAGGCTGGAGAAGGGCCTGGAGCAGCTTGGTGTGAAGAGAGGCTGAGGGGGCTGGGGGTGCTCAGGCTGGAGTGGAGGAGGCTGAGGGCAGAGCTCATTGCTCTCTGCAGCTGCCTGCAGGGAGCTTGGAGAGAGGAGGGGGCAGCCTCTGCACCTTGGTGCCAAGGGACAGCAGCAGAGGTTCCAAGCTGCCCCAGGGGAGGCTCAGGCTGGGTGCTAGGAAATATGTCTGCCCTGGAAGGGTTCTCAGACACTGGAATGGTCTGCCCAGGGCAGTGCTGGAGGCACCATCCCCTAGAGGGCTTCCATCAGCCTGTGGAGCTGTGCTTAGGGACATGGTGTAGGACTGACCCTAAACTGGGTCGAAGTTGGGCTGGGTGAGCTTGGAGGTCTCTTCCAACTGGCTGTTTTCTGTGATGCTGTGGTTGTGTGAGTGGCATCCCAGCCATGATCCTGCCTAAAACCCACCAGTTTCATAAAGTGAGAGCTTTTCTTGAGGGTTTGAGTTGTTTTGTGGTGTTTTTCTTCATCAGCAAAGTAGCAAAACTGCTTCTCTAACGGGCAGAGTGATTCATTTAACAGCTTTATTAGGGAGGAAATGTTTCTCTGGTGTGGGATTTGTGTTTTTATGTAAATCCCATCCTAAGCACATGTAACTGTATTTAATCTAATTTCCCTGCTATTAGGGATAATCCACCCAAATATGTTCATAGAGGATCAAACCTCAGTGAATGAAGGATCTAAATTCAGGTGAATTAATTCCCTCTGGTCAAAGGAATTGCAGGTGGCTGTGGCAATGGCTCAGGTATGAAAGTCCTGCCACTTAGTGATGTTATTGAAGATTATGGCCTAATAGCAGCTCTTGCTGGTATCAGTATAAATCCTCTCACTGATTCAGAACTGGCTGTAAATATTCAGGCAAATAAGCCCCAAGCAATGCTTGTATTTATTTATTGTTCTTCCAGTGCTGCTCTCTATAGCCTAAAACGATCTCAAATACAAGGGGAAGGATCAGATGGAGGTGAAGGGAGGCTGGTAAGTAACAGTAAGTCTTCATCTGGGGGCTTGAGGCATTTGATTATAGAATGGCCTGGGTTAGAAGGCTCTGGAGAGCAGGACTGGGGAGGAGCAGCTGAGGGAGCTGGGGGTGTGCAGTGTGGAGCAGAGGAGGCTGAGGGCAGAGCTCATTGCTCTCTACAGCTCCTGAGAGGAGTCTGCAGGGAGCTGGGCTTGGGCTCTGCTGCCTGCTCTGAGGTGAGAGAAGGAGAGGAACTGGCCTGGGATGGTGCCAGGGGAGAATTTAGCTTGGAGAGGAGTTAAAAATTCTTTGCTGGCAGAGTGGTCAGGGAGTGGCAGAGGTTGCCCAGGGAGGTGATGGAGTCCCCATGCCTGGAGGTGTTGAAGAAATCTGTGGCCACAGCACCTTGGGACACAGTTTGATGGCCATGGTGGTGCTGGGTTGGTGCTGGACTCGATAATCCTCAAGGTCTTTCCCAACCCAAGCATTTCTCTGACTCCCTGAGTAAAGACCTCAGCTGCTGGCATCTTGCTCTGCTTTGTCTCAGGTATCTGTAGAAACTTTGTTTCTTGGAAATGAAGGTAGCTGTGATTTATGCCACAGACTTTTGCCAGCTGGTGAGAAAAGAGGAGCAATTGTGACAATTCATCCCTCTCTGAAGGCCGTTGGTGCTATCTTGGTGTCCAAACCTCTGACAAAGGAGGCAGCAGATCTGCGCTGCCTCACGCAGGAGCTGCCTTGCTCAAGGAGAGGATGAGCAGCAGGTGATGAGCCAGGGCTAATCTTTCACCCAAGCACTGAATTCCCATCCAAGCCACGGAGCATTTCCTCCACACTACAGCAAAAATGAACTCCAAGGAGACCCATTTCATAGAGTCATAGAATCACAGAGTGGTCTGGGGTGGAAGAGACCTCAAAAGCTCATCCAGTCCAACCCCCTGCACTAGCAGGGACATCCTCCACTAGAGCAGGTGCCCACAGCCCTGTCCAGCCTCACCTTGAATATCTCCAGGGGTGGAGCCCCAACCACCTCCCTGGGTAAGCTGCTGCAGTGTTCCAGCAGCCTCCTGATGCAGAACTTGTTCCTCACAGCCAATCTCAATCTGCTCTGCTCTCATTTCAAACCATTGCCCTCCTCCTGTCCCTGCAGGCCTCTGGGCACAGTCTCTCTGCAGCCTGTTTGCAGGCTGCTGTTAGGTCTCCCTGAAGCCTTTTCCTCTCCAGGCTGCACATCCCCAGCTCCCTCAGCCTGTCCTCATAGCAGAACTGCTTCAACTCCCAGATCCATCCCCCTGACCTCTTCCAGGCTCTCACCACCCTCATGCTGCACAACTTCTTCCTTACATCCAGGCTGAATCTACCCATTTCTGGCTTGGTTCCATTCCCCCCAGTCCTATCACTATCTGACACCTTCAAAAGTCCCTCCCCAGCTTTCTTGTAGCCCACTTCAGATCCTGTAAGGCCACAGGAAGGTCACCTGGGAGCCTTCTCCTCTCCAGACTGAACTGAAACAAAGGACTTATTTCTAATGCCAGAAACTGCCTCTGTCCTCAGGCAGTGGGAGCTGGCAGCTCCTCAGCTGAGTGCTGCTTCTCCTCTTTCTGGCTTGCAGGCCACTGCTATTTTTCAATTAATTGTCTGGTGTGAGTTTTTTATCAATTTACTGCCCCTCCTAATTAAACACAGGTATTAGAATTTAATTTATATTGGTCTCATAGTCTCAGATTAGGAAATAACCAAAAAGTACAAAAGGAAACTGTGCTCTTTTTTTTTAAACCTTTCTTTTACTGCCAAACTCTCTGAGACCTCCCCTTGATCCCAAGCAGATATTTTATTTGCAGTTCATTTGGGTCTGATCCTTTACAATAACTCTTAGAACCTTGACTTTAGCCAACCAAGTTCTCAGTAACTAAGACCATAAAGAAGATCATAGAATGGTCTGGGTTGGAAGGGACCTCTGAAGGTCATCTAACCCCACCCCCAGCTTCACCTAAGCTCTTGTGTCCATCTCTGGAGCCTCAGCACAGGAAGGACACGGAGCTGATGGAGCTGGTCCAGAGAAGGGCCACGAAGATGATCAGGGGGCTGGAGCAGCTCTGCTGTGAGCACAGGCTGAGGGAACTGGGGACGTGCAGCCTGCAGAGGAGAAGGCTCCAGGGAGACCTAGCAGCAGCCTGCCAGTGCCTGAAGGGGCTGCAAACAGGCTCCAGGGGACTGTACCCAAAGAACTGCAGGGACAAGACAAGGGCAGTGGTTTGAAATGAGAGCAGAGCAGATTGAGATTGGCTGTGAGGAACAAGTTCTGCACCAGGAGGCTGCTACAACACTGCAGCAGCTTACCCAGGGAGGTGGTTGAGGCCCCAGCCCTGAACACCACAGAATCATAGAATCAGGGAGGTTGGAAGAGAGCTCCAAGCTCAGCCAGCCCAAGCTAGCACCCAGCCCTGCCCAACCAACCAGACCATGGCACTAAGTGCCCCAGCCAGGCTTGGCTTCAACACCTCCAAGGACAGCAACTCCACCAGCTCCCTGGGCAGCCCATTGCAATGCTCTGGGCAATCTGCTCTAGCGGAGGATGCCCCTGTTGAGTGCAGGGAGGTTGGACTAGAAGACCTCTGGATGTTATGTAGGTGTAGATATGTAGTTATTGCTACAAATACAGATGGGCACATAAATGAAAAGCACACAAAATCTCATCCACATTTTTCCCTTTATCAGTGTGAAAAAATCAGGGAGACAAAGAGCCAAAATAATACATTGGAAGTGATCATTGTGAGGGCAAAGGAATCTCAGCCCACGAGAAGAAAAAATAAGGAGAGAAGTGGCTTTGCCCTTAAAAAGGACTCTGATGGAGTGTTTCTTACAGGCCCCAACCCACCCCCCACAGCCAGGCAACCAACCCCCCCCCCCCACTGAGTCAGAGATTTTCATGTGCTGCCTTCTTCAGCAGCAAAGGCAGCAGAGAACAAAACCCGACCCAGTTCCTGCCGCGATAGAGTTGTATCGAACAGCTAATAAATGGCTCGTGGATTTAAGCTGCCCATGAATAATTCACAAGGTTCACTTCCACCTGCCAAATATTTGGCTCATCTGTTGTCTGTGTACAGTCACAGAGCGTACCCAGAATAAATTCTGCTGCAGCATGCCTGATGCTTGACATCCTTGCAAGAGGCTGCATCGAGTCAGCCTGCACGGAACATATTGATGAGCTCAGAGCAGGCAGCCTCTAGCAACTGCTTAGTTAATATCCATCCTTCAGTGCAAGGAGTGGACAGAAGTGAAGGGTAAACACCCAAATCTGCCATGCTCGTGACTCTGAGTTGCCTGCTTGGCCAACCATCTGTGTTTGATTGGGCTGCTAATGGCTGGGCCGTGGCTGTGCCAGCCTGGGTGCCGCGGGAGCGCGCGGCAGTGGCTGCTGCTGTCAGGGGCAGCCTGGGCACAGAGGCTGACAGCTGCAGGGGGGCAGTTACCAGGGCAGCCTGGCTGGGACTGCAGCAGCTTGCATGAAAAAGGAAGAACATGAAGGCCAACCAAAGGGTCTTGTAAGCTCTACAAGGAGAGCTGGCAGGAAGGGGGGGCAGGGGGAGGCGTTGGTGTCTCCGCATTAACTGGGCTGCTGCACGGCAGGTTTGACAAGCAGCACTTGCTGGGTACAGGCAACTCAGAGCTGGCCAGGGAAGCTGTGCATCCCCCTCCCTGCAATGCTTCAGGCCAGCTTGGACAGGGCCTGCAGCAGCCTGGGCTACTGGAAGCATCCCTGCCCGTGACCTGCTGGAAAGAGACCAAGAGAGGGCTGCAAGGATGCTGCAGGGACCGGAGCACTGCCTGAGCAGGAGAGGCTGAGAGCCCTGGGGCTGAGAGTCTGCAGAGGAGAAGGCTGAGAGGGGATCTGAGCAATGTCTATGAATAGCTGAGGGGTGGGGGTCAGGGTCAGGCTCTGCTCACTTGTGCCCTGGGACAGGACAAGAGCCAGTGGATGGAAATTGCAGCATAGGAAGCTCTACCTCAGCACAAAGAACTTCCTTGCTGTGAGGGTCCCAGAGCCCTGGCACAGGCTGCCCAGAGAGGCTGTGGAGTCTCCTTCTCTGGAGCTTTTGTGCTGCAGGATCCTCTGCTCAGCCCTAACTTGGCCATAAAACCCATGCTGAGGGTGAGCCCAGGTATCCATCACCCAGACTGGGGCTAGCACTAGCAAGAGAAGTGCTGCCTGAGTTGTGTGTGGGATCTGGAGGTGCTCCAGCGGCTCAGAGCCCTTCCTAGGGAGCACTGCTGATTGCTGCTGCTTGCCTTGGGAGCCGAGGGAGAGCCTGCAGAGATTGAACTGCTGTGTTGGAGGCCTGGGAGAGAAACTGCTGCTGCCAGATGATTATCTGCCTGCTGCAAATGCAAGTACAGGATTTCAGCTGAGATAGACATGGCTCCTTCCTGATAAGGGGCAGCCTTTACAGCAGAGAGAGTGCTGCTGGGGGATGCCTCTTGTGAGTGACTGCAGCCTGATCCCCCTCGAGTGTAAGACCCCACCTGGAGTACTGCATCCAGCTCTGCAGCCCCTGTTACAAGATGCATCTGGAGGTGCTGGAAGGTGTCCAGAGAAGGGCCAGGAGGATGTCCAGAGGCTGCAGCAGCTCTGCTGTGAGCACAGACTGAGGGAGTTGGGGCTGTGCAGGCTGGAGCAGAGGAGGCTCCCAGGTGAGCTTCTTGTAGCCTTCCAGGATCTGAAGTGGGCTACAAGAAAGCTGGGGAGGGACTTTTGAGGCTGTCGAGGAATTATATGACTGAGGGGAATGGATCCAAGCCAGAAATGGGCAGATTCTGCCTGGATGTTAGGAAGAAGTTGTTGAGCAGGAGAGTGGTGAGAGGCTGGAATGGGCTGCCCAGGGAGGTGTTGGTAGCCTCATCCCTGGAGGTGTTTGAGGCCAGGCTGGCTGAGGCTGTGTGCAGCCTGCTCTAGGGTAGGGTGTCCCTGGCCATGGCAGGGGGTTGGAACTGGCTGCTCCTTGTGGTCCCTTCCAACCCTGACTGATTCTATGAGTGCATGATTCTATGAGTCTGTGGTTCTATGATTCTATGAGTCTATGATGCTCAGTGCCTACACACCACAGTAGAAATGAGTTCAGAGTGCACCCAGGTGCTCTAATTACTCTTTTTCTTGCAATACTGTAGCACTTGAAAACACAAATCAGTTCCTTCCTCAAGCTTAAAGGACTGCAAATCATGTAAAGAGAATGCAGAGTTATGTACTTGTGGCAGGGGAAACAAAATGATGCTTTTGTGTCATGCAGGTTCAAAAGAGTCTCTTCTGAGACAGAGATTGAAAGACTCGAGCTGAGGTGGCAAAGTGTAGGATGCAGTTCTTGGAAGTGAAAAGAGGATCAGGAGGAAACTGAAGTATCATGGGGACAGTGTGGGCAGCAGGAGCCGGGCAGGGATTGTCCTCCTGGACTCAGCTCTGGTGAGGCCACGCCTGGAGTGCTGGGCTCAGTTCTGGGCTCCTTACTACAAGGAGAACATTTTGGGGCTGGAGCAGGTCCAGAGCAAGACAACAAAGCTGGGGCAGGGCCTGGAGAGCAGGGCTGGGGAGGAGCAGCTGAGGGAGCTGGGGGGTGCAGTGTGGAGCAGAGGAGGCTGAGGGGAGACTTCATTGCACCTTGAGAGGAGGTTGGAGTGAGGTGAAGGTTGAGCTCTTCTCCCTGGTGACAAGTGACTGAAGGAGAGGAAAGGGCCTCAAGCCTTAGAGGGCAGATTTAGGGTGGATGTTAGAAGAAACTTCTTCACTGAAAGGAGCCTTTGGCTCAAACATGTTTCCAAGGAGGTGACTGCATCCCCACCTGAAAGAGGCAGAGCTGTGATGTCAAGGGACATGATTTAGGACCAGGCTTGATAGGGTTAGAGACAAGATGAGCTTAAAGGACTTTTCCAACTGAAACTGTTCTGTGATTACATTATCTGACCCCACAGACCTCATCCAAGCCAAGCTGTTGTGGATCCACCTGCACTACCATAACTTCATGTGAATGATTCTGCCTTACAAGGATCCTCTCAGCCAGAGGTCGAAGCCTTCACTGGCCAGGGTCCATGTCAGGTCTCTAAAATACCCTCCAGGGATGGGAGAACTCTAATGAAGCAGAAAGATGTTTAACTGCCCACAAACCATCATTCACTTCTCTGGTAGAACTTCCCCTGGAGCTCTAAATGCAGTCTTGAATGTGCCATCAGCAGATTAAACTTGGAATCCTCTCCCCAGGGGCCAAATGAAAGCAGCTCTCCTCACTGCTGGCACAGAAATCCATTCAGCACTTCTGACAGTGGGAACCCAAATAAAGGTCGAGATGTGCCCTTGGTGCCTCCATCCTTCCAACTCTGGCACTTGAAAAACACTTTTAATCACATTTCTCAGTGTTCTGCCTTTACAAATGGCTACTTCTGGCCTTTGAGGGCACCATTTACATCTCTTCTTTCCTTTTTGCTCACTTGTCATTGAATCATAGGCTCACCTGGCTGGACTCGGTGATCTTAGAGGTCTTCTCCAGATGAAACTCTTCTATGGTTCCCTGAGCTCACTGTGCACCACTCTGACAACATAGAACCAGAGCCAGACAATCACAGAGTGGGCTGGGCTGGAAGGAAACCAGAGCCAGACAGTCACAGAGTGGTCTGGGCTGGAAGGAACCAGAGCCAGAGAATCACAGAGTGGTCTGGGCTGGAAGGAACCAGAGCCAGACAATCACAGAGTGGTCTGGGCTGGAAGGAACCAGAGCCAGACAATCACAGAGTGGTCTGGGCTGGAAGGAACCAGAGCCAGACAATCACAGAGTGGTCTGGGCTGGAAGGAACCAGAGCCAGACAATCACAGAGTGGTCTGGGCTGGAAGGAACCAGAGCCAGACAATCACAGAGTGATCTGGGCTGGAAGGCACCCCCAAAGCTCTTCCAGTCTATCCTCCCTGCACTCAGCAGGGACATCCTGCAGCAGACCCTGGTGCCCAGAGCCCCACCTCCCTGGAGGTGCTCAGGACATGGCACTTGGGGACATGGCTTAATAACTGAGGTGGGGTTGGGTTGATGCTTGGACTCAGTGGTCTCAGAGGCCTTTTCCAACCAACACAGCTCTGCATCCATGAATGTTGCAGCCAGTTGAGCTCCTGCTGGGTTTGGGTTGTGGTTTTTGCCCTTCTATGCAGTCTCCAACACTGGCCTGCACCATCAAGGTTTATTGCCCCTTCTCCTTGAAACTCTCCCTGGAGAACTGCTTATTGCCCCAGGAGCAGCTGCACTCCACAAAGAGCACCACAGTAGTGCCTGCTGAGCCCCAACTCTTCAGCTGTGTGAGTGGGGGAGCTGGAGCTGACCTCTGAACACTGACCCCACTTTTCAGTCCAGGTCTTTGCCTGCTGGTACACCTCACAGGCAGAGCAAGACAGCAACCAGCAGCAGCAAAGGGAATTCATCCTGAGAGATACCACATGTTAGGAGCAATTGTGAAGGGCTTTTTGTTCACAGACACAATTAGAGTGTCAGAACACTCTCTGGGAAGAAGAAAACCAGTAATGGAAGGAAGAAGAAAGGGTGGAGGGAATGCAAGCTGGGAGTTAAATCAATCATCACAGCCTCTGATCTTGCCTTGCATTTAAGCAAAACGCTTGCAGAGTGGTCTAGAAGGTTGCAGGGTTTGAGGAAACAGAGCAGAGCCATGATGGTTAAAAAATGTCAGAGTGGAAAAGGTTCCAGGTTGGGATTTTTGTGGTGGTTGCTGTTTTGAAGCTTGGTTAAAGAAAAAAGTTAGTCCTTGGCTGGAGAAAACAAACCAAAGCCAGAGTAAAGCAGCTGCTGTTCCCTCCCCCATCAGCTCTTATGTCCCATAGGAGGCCTCCAAATTTGCCAGGCAAGACAAAAGGGGAATGAAATCCTTTTGGCACTTCATAGGATAAGGATTTGCTGATCACAGTGGTTCTGAGTCTCCTGCTAGACTGAGCCTCTTCCTGCCTCACTCCGGAGTGAACCAGGCCTGCTGCAAGGGCAGATTGGGCTCCCAGGTACTTGGTGAGGCAGGACGGGGAAAGGGAGGGAGCAGGGAAGGGAGGGAGAGGAGGAATGGAAGGAAGGAAGTTTAGGAGGGAGGGAGGAAGGAACTTAGAAGGAAGGAACTAGGAACTCGGAAGGAAGGAGCTTAGAAGGTAGGAAGGAAGGAACTTGGAGGGAAGGAACTCAAAAAGAACTCAGAAGGAAGGAAGAGAGGGAAGGGAGGGAGGAACTTATAAGGAAGGAACTCAGAAAGAAGGAAGGAACTTGGAAGAAACTTAGAAGGAAGGGAGGAACTTAGAAGAAAGGAACTAGGAATTCAGAAAGAACAAGGAAGGAAGGAAGGAAGGAAGGAAGGAAGGAAGGAAGGAAGGAAGGAAGGAAGGAAGGAAGGAAGGAAGGAAGGAAGGAAGGAAGGAAGGAAGGGAAGAACTTAGGAGGAAGGAAATAGGAACTTAGACAGAACTGGGAAGGCACTCAGGAGGCAGGCAAGCTGCAAGCTGGATTCTGTCCTGGGGCTGGCTGCTCTGTGCTGGGAGCAGGCACCAGCAGCAGCAGCAGCAGGAAGCTCCCTGGCTGTATTAGCAGAGCCTTGCTAGCTGCATAGCAAAGACAGAAGACATTTCCCTTTGGAGGGAGTCACTCCAGACAAAGACTTTTCTTGGCTTACTCTCTGAACATTGAAGCAATTAAGAAGAGGGAACTGCTTCCAGTGTACCTCTTCTTTAAGCTTATTTCAGCTGGTGGGACTTTAAATGGGGAAATAAATGCATTCAGCTCAGTCTGGCTTTGGCTACACCAGAGTGGATTTCACTGCAGCCTTGCCTTCTGCAGGGGAAGGAGACAGGAGCAAAGAAATATGGATGCTCTTGGCTGTCTTCCTGGTTTGGTGCTTGTAGAAGAAGGAAAAAAATGGAGAGCTTGCAGAGAAGTTGCCTATAAATCACTGACTTGTCACTGCCTAGAAATCACTTCATTCCTAGCCTGAGTTTAGAGGTACTACCTTTTGCCCCCTGAAATAAAAGACCTCACGAAGCCAAGCTTCCCACCTCTGTCTTAGTCCAATTCCTGCAACATTACTCTTGAAATCTCAGCAGGGTTCTTATGACCTCAAAGTTCTTCCAAGTTTGATGTCAAGGAAGAGTGAAGAGGAATCTGTGGCAAGCTGTGAACCATAGAATCAGTCAGGGTTGGAAGGGACCACAAGGAGCAGCCAGTTCCAACTCCCCTGCCATGCCCAGGGACACCCTACCCTAGAGCAGGCTGCCCACAGCCTCAGCCAGCCTGGCCTCAAACACCTCCAGCCATGGGGCCTCAACCACCTCCCTGGGCAACCCATTCCAGCCTCTCACCACTCTCATGGAGCAGAACTTCCGCCTCATTTCCACCCTGACTCTCCCCACCTCCAGCTTTGCTCCATTCCCCCAAGTCCTGTCATTCCCTGACAGCCTAGAAAATGCCTCCCCAGCTTTTTTGTAGCCCCCTTCAGACCCTGGAAGGCCACCAGAAGGTCACCTGGGAGCCTCCTCTGCTCCAGCCTGCACAGCCCCAACTCTTTCAGTCTGTGCTCACAGCAGAGCTGCTGCAGCCTCTGAGCATCCTCCTGGCCCTGCTCTGGACAGCCTGTACCTGCCCTGGCACAGCTTGAGACTGTGTCCCCTTGTTCTGTTGCTGGCTGCCTGACAGCAGAGCCCAACCCCACCTGGCTACAGCCTCCCTGCAGGCAGTTGCAGATAGCAGTGAGGTGACACTCAGAAGATCATGGTTGCAAGGTTTTGCCTAAGACATGACCCAAGAGAGCACAAAAAGTTGTGGTGTGAGCACTCCAAAGAAATCAGGAAACAAGAGCAGCTGAAGAAGAGCTTGGCTGGGAGATCCTCTCTCTGGACAGGTCTTAGAGAAGGTGATAAATGTGAAGCCTTTTCCCTTGGTGTGGAGCTGCAGCTTATATTTTTCAGCTTCCATTCCAAGTTTCTTCCAAATGGGATTAGAAATTGCCAAGATATTAACCATGCTTCAAATATTTATAGTGGAAGAGCCAGCTCAGCTCCAGCTCCAGCACTGCTGCTGCTGTCCCTGAGGTAACTCAATTAGACTTCTTATGTATTACAGCATGTACCCAGAGCATAATGACACAATAACTAAAAGCTGAGGAGAAGAACTCAAGTGAAGGCATGAATTAGAAGGGTGTTTACAAGAGAATGAGGAGAGACTTGCAGGAAAACATCCAGGAGTTATTTTCTGCCTCCATACTCTCTCAGCACAGCAAAGGGCAGCCACTCATTGCTTGCAGGACCTCAAGGTCTTCCCCAGATCAGTTCTTAGCTTCCACAAAGGCATTTTTGAGCTTTCTGAAATGGAAAGCTGGTGGAGAAGTGTGGTCAGCAGGGCAAGGGAGGGGATTCTGCACTCAGTGCTCAGCAAGAGATCGCAGTGAGCCTTCTGCCATCTCATGTTGGCCACTCTTGGCAACTAGGAGGTCATTAGCTGGCTTGAAGGCATAAACTCCAGAGCCATGGAATGGTAGGGGTTGGAAGGGACCTCCAAAGATCATCCAGTCCAAGTCCCCTGCCATGAGGATTAGAGATGTGCCATGTGCTATCTCCAGCTGCAGTGCGGGCACAGCCCAGACACAACCCTGTGCTGGGCTGCAGCAAGAGCAGTGTGGGCAGCAGGGCAAGGGAGGGGATTCTGCCCCTTGCCTCTGCTCTCCTCAGACCCCACCTGCACTCCTGGGTGCAGTTCTGGAGTCCCCAGCACAAGCAGCACATGGAAGTGTTGGAGCCAGTGCAGAGGAGGCCACCAAGATGCTGAGAGGGCTGCAGCAGCTCTGCTCTGAGCACAGGCTGAGAGAGTTGGGGCTGTGCAGGCTGGAGAAGAGAAGGCTTCCAGGAGACCTTGGAGTGGCTTTGCAGGATCTGAAAGGGGCTCCAGGAGGGCTGGGGAGGGACTACTGACAAGGTCTGGTAATGCCAGGATGAGGAGGAATGGGTTTGAACTGGCAGAGGGGAGACTGAAACTGGATGTTAGGAAGAAGTTTGCAGTGAGAGTGGTGAGACACTGGCACAGGTTGCCCAGGGAGGTTGTGGAGCACAGAAGCACAGCCTCACCCTCTTGATCCCTTCCCATCATCGTAAGTACTGCCTGGGAGAGAAAAAGGTTTCCAGCTCTGGAAACAAAGTAGGAGCTCTCTTAATGGAGGGAGGATGCAGCTTTAGAGCCACAGCCTGTCCCTCCCCGAGGGCAGGGATTGTGGTTTCACAAGCTCAAACCCACTCACACAGAAGAGAAAAGGCAACTCTCTGGCTGACTGGCACTTGTCTGGAAACAGAAGATGTCTTCAGACAGAGAGGTTGTGTTCTTTACGTGCCTTGTTTGGTTTGCTCCTGAAAACGTTTCCTAGGTGACCATAAAAAGCCTCCCCACATCTGTCTGAGCTCATCTGCTTTATTTCAAGCTGATTTGCTGTTGATTCTCTTTTGTTTCTGTGCATGGAAAGGAATTTTTCTGTCTGCCCAAGTCACTTCCCTGCTTTTCTGCAATCTGTTTGGATGACAGTGGGAGAATTGGGCTGGACACCTCCACACTTGACTGCTCTGGCTGCTCTCTGCTTCAAGGCAGACATCTGGAGCTGTGTGCTCTCTTCTACCACTCACAGGGCATAAATGGGTGGGAAACTCTGAGTTAGTGTAAGGAAAGAAAAGTAGAGCAGTGCAGTTGTGTGCATGTTCCCCCCCTCTTCCCATGTATGGAATCCTAAAGCCATGGAATTGTTTTGCTTGGGAAAGATCTTTCAGCTCCTTGAGTGGCAAAGTGTGTTGAGATTGGGAGAGACCTTTGAGATCAAGTCCAAGTGTTCTGGTGAGGGGAAATGGTCTCATGTGGCAGCAGGAGAGGATTAGGTTGGACATTAGAAGAAACTTCTAGACTGAAAGGGTACTTAAAGCCCAGAACAGGCTCTCCAGAGCTGTGTTTTGGCACCTTAGAACCTTAGGTATCATCTATTCCAACTCACTTGCCAGGAGGCAGGGAAAGCTTTCATCTCAACTTGGATGCCCAAAGCCTCACCCAGCCTGGACTTAAACACTCCAGGGAGGAGTCATTCACAGCCTCTCTGGGCAGCCTGTGCCAGGCTCTCACCACCCTCATAGCAAAGAATGTCTTCCTCAGCTCCACTCTAGCCCTGCTCTGCCTCAGCTCCAAACCATTCCCCCTTGGCCTGGCTCAGACCCCCTCACCACAAGTCCCTCTGCAGCCTTCCTGCAGGATCCCTTCAGGCACTGCAGGCAGCTCTGAGGTGCCCCTGGAGCCTTCTCCTCTGCAGGCTGCACCCCCCCAGCTCCCTCAGCCTATGCTGACAGCAGAGCTGCTCCACCCCTGGCATCATCTTTGTGGCCCTCCCCTGTCCTCTACAGTTAACAGAGTTCCATCCATTAGGAACAGTTTCATGCCCACACTCCCCACTTGATTGATAAAGACCTCCTTGAGGAAGAACTAATCTAAGGAGCATGGCTTCACCAGTTTGGTGTCAGATTTGCTCCTCCCAGCTCCATACAGTCTGACTAATAAAATATTGAGTCTTGACTCCATCCAGAGAAATTAATCTGCAGGCAAAGAACACTGCAAACCCAACCCCATTTATAGTTTGCCATTAAAGTTTGTGAGTTGTAAAAGAGTTTAGCAGATAATTTATGGTGGAGCCAACTGGAAGTGGAAGAGGCAATAAGCAGAATGAATTATTCATTTGTAAGTTTATGATAAAGCAGCTCCATTTCAGCTGCTCCTCTGAGCTGGGGTGAGGCTGACTTCCTTAATGTGTGATCAGTGCTGAATGTTGATAGATGGAGATCAGCCATCTGAAAAATAATGGAAGCCTGGTGATGAATGGCAGTGCCATTGATTAGTGTAAACAGGGGATGCATCCTGCTTAGCAGTGGTCCAGTCCAGATTCTGACTGTTCTGCTGCTCAGCTCTGCCTCTGCCTTGGATGAAGAGGAAATGTGTAAATCACTCCTCTTTAAATGGCTCAGAGAAGGGCCTCCAGGATGAGCAGAGGGCTGGAGCTGCTCTGCTGTGAGCACAGGCTGAGAGAGTTGGGGCTGTGCAGTCTGCAGAAGAGAAGGCTCCAGGGAGACCTTACTGTGGCTTTCCAGTCTCTGAAGGGGGCTGCAGGAAACCCAAGGAGGGACATTTAAAGTGTCAGGTAGTGATAGGACTGGGGAAAAAGATCCAAGCTAGAGGAGGGGACGTTGAGGTTAGGCATTAGGAAGAAGTTGTTCAGCATGAGGGCGGTGAGAGCCTGGAAGGGGTTGCCCAGGGAGGTGGTGGGAGCCTCATGCCTGTCACTTTCTAAGGCCAGGCTGGATGTGGCTGTGGGAAACCTGCCCTAGAGTGAGGTGTCCCTGCTCATGGCAGGGGGTTGGAGCTGGATGCTCCTTGAGGTCCCTTCCAGCCCTGACAAATCTGTGACTCTGTGAGCTCTCCTAGCATTAAAGTGGCTAAAAGAGGCCAACAGCTTGTGTTGTACTTGCTAGAAAGATGATAACAACACCTTGGGACCTTGCATTGCAGAGGATTTTTAGGGAAGGTTTGCACCATGGGAGGATGGATGGATGGATGGATGGATGGATGGATGGATGGATGGATGGATGGGTGGATGGATGGATGGGTGGGTGAGTGGATGGATGGGTGGATGTAGGAGTGTGGGTAGGTGAATAGAGAGGTGGGTGGAGGGGTGGATAGGTGGGTAAGTGTGTGGATGGAGAGGTGGATGGGTGGAGGGGTGGATGGATGGATGGATGGATGGGTGAGTGAGTGGATGGGTGGAGGGGTGGATGGATATGAGTGGATGAATGGATGGGTGGATGGATGGATGGAGGGATGTGTGGATGTGGGAGTGGGTAGAGGGGTTAGTGGAGGGGTGGATAGGTGGGTAAGTGTGTGGATGGAGAGGTGGATGGGTGGAGGGGTGGATAGGTGGATGGATGGATGGGTGAGTGAGTGGATGGGTGTATGGTTGGATGGATATGAGTGGATGAATGGATGGGTGGGTGGATGGATGGAGGGATGTGTGGATGTGGGAGTGGGTAGAGGGGTTAGTGGAGGGGTGGATAGGTGGGTGAGTGGGTGGATGGAGAGGTGGATGGTGGGTGGATGGGTGGAAGCATGGATGGCTGGGTGAGTGGCTGGCTGGCTGAAGGGGTTTTCCAGCTGAAACAGTTCTTCAGTTGTATGATTCTGTGGTTCAGTTCCCTGTACCCAAAAGAGGAAAAGTCTCCATGTCTCCAGACTGCCAGCAGCAGAGCTGACAGCTGATGGCTGAGTGGATGCTGTTAAGCATAGTTCAAAGATGAACTCCAAGTGAAATGTGGTAGCCAGCAGGAAGCAGCAGCTTCAAACAGTTTCAGAGCCACATGAAGGCAGGAGCACAGAAGCTGATATGATGCAGTTGGCCATTCAGCCAGCCTATCCAAACTGAGACCTAGCCAAAGGCTGGCAAAGACAGGGCTGCCTGGCCTGGGGATTCACAGAAACACCCTCTCTGCCTCTGTCAAACAGAAGATTGCTCAGTTCCTCACAACCCAGATCCACAGAGCTGCTGAAATTAATCAGCCTGAAAGCCAAATGAATCCCTTGCTTTGTTTCTCCTTTTCCACGCTGAAGATGCTTGATTTGATCCATGTCAGCTTTTCATGTGCTGGTTTGAAGGAATAAAGGAGGGAGGTGCACCAGACAATGGGCAGCAGTCATTGCCCTGGCAAATGTGATTCCTGACCTAAATGAATAGCTTCTGACTCTGAGCCTTGAAGCTCCTGCTGGATTTTTGACTGTGTGTTGCCCTCCTGCTGTTTAACAATGAAACCTTTCTGTCTGGATCACATTTTACTGTAAAACCAGGATGAGTGATAGGACAGCATCAGAGAGTTGTCAGGCTTGGATCATCCAGTTCCAGCCCCCTGCCATGGGCAGGGACACCTCACACTAGAGCAGGTTGCCCACAGCCTCATCCAGCCTGGCATAAAAAGCTGCCAGGGATGAGGGTTCGACCACCTCCCTGGGCAACCTGTGCCAGTCTCTCACCACCCTCTCTGCAAAGAACTTCTTCCTAATATCCATCACATTCTGAGAGTCTGTGCTGCACAAGCTCCCTGGGCAACCTGTGCCAGTGTCTCCACACTCAGTGTCAAGAATTTCCTCCTCTCTCCAGTCTCAATCTGCCCTCTTCCAGCTCTCCTGACCTCTGGCTGGCTTTGGTTTGGACATCTCATCCTGCCACAGGGCAGGTGAAGGTCACTAACTCTGAGCTGGATAATGTTTTCTGAGTGTGGGCCCTTGGCAACAGGTGTAAACCTGACACTATTAGTAGCCCTTCATTTAACCCCATGCTTAAGATTATTAGGATCATTCCTCAGCACAAAAGTGCACTTCTGTTATCACCAGGGCAAAACCTCCATCACAACTGTCTATTGCATGCCTTGAAGTGATGCATTTTTTGGTACTAAAAAGGCATTTATGAAGTTATTTCACCATATCTTGCAGAGTTTCCATTTCCCAGGGTTTTTATGAGTCATCTGATAGGGAATATTCTTAGTGAAGAAGGGTGAAGAAGCTGCATGATTAATTGCAGCTTCTTCTGATAAGAGAAAGATACAAAAACATTGAAAATAAATCAAGCTCTACACACAGACACAGAAACTTCCACTTGGGAGGGACCTCCAAGCTCATCCAGTCCAACTTCAACCCAGTTTAGGGTCGGTCCTAAGCCATGTCCCTGAGCACCAGCTCCTAAACCACATCCCTAAGCACAGCTCCACAGGCTGATGGAAGCCCTCTAGGGGATGGTGCCTCCAGCACTGCCCTGGGCAGACCATTCCAGTGTCTGAGAACCCTTCCAGGGCAGACATATTCCCTAGCACCCAGCCTGAGCCTCCCCTGGGGCAGCTTGGAACCTCTGCTGCTGTCCCTTGGCACCAAGGCACAGAGGCTGTCCCCTCCTCACTCCAAGCTCCCTGCAGGCAGCTGCAGAGAGCAATGAGCTCTGCCCTCAGCCTCCTCTGCTCCAGCCTGAGCACCCCCAGCCCCCTCAGCCTCTCTTCACACCAAGCTGCTCCAGGCCCTTCTCCAGCCTCGCTGCCCTGCTCTGGACCTGCTCCTTCCCCTCAATGTCCTTCCTGCAGAGAGGGCCCAGAGCTGAGCACAGCATTAGCAGTGTGTCCCCAGCAGCACTGAGCACAGGGGGATGATCCCCTCCTGTCCCTGCTGCCCACCTTGTTTCCAGAATGCCATTGGCCTTCTTGGTCACCTGGGTGTACTGCTGGCTGATATTTAATCAACTGTCAAACAAGACCCCCAGATCCCTCTCCAAGTCTCAGCTTTCCAACCCACCATCCCCAAGGCTGCAGCTGACCATGAGATTGTTGTGTCCCAGGTGCAGGACCTGGCACTTGGCCTTTAGAGCCTTAGAGAAATCATGGAAAAACATATGTTAAAAAACCCAAATCCAAGCACCCCTTTAAAATTAACTTCATCTTTCCTTCCCCCCCCCCCACCTCTCCTCATCAGTGCTCTGTGGCTGCATTTCAGAAGAGGGAAAACAAACAAACAAAGCAAGCAATGCACCACCAGCCTCTTCCCCCAGCAGTACAGTAAATTACACAGCTGCTGGCAGCAGTGATGGAAAAGTGGTGTCTGTGTTCTCCCTGGGCACTGGGCACTGAGCTTTCATTTCATACATCATTTAGAGCTTGCTTCAGTGACTCTGCAAAATCAGTACCAACCTTTTAGACACAGAAAATCAGATCTGGGTGTCCCTGCTGAATGCTGGAAGAGAACTAGAAAGGAGAAGCAGCTCCCTCTGATGCGAGGGCAGAGTCTAGCACCTGGGAGAGAACAACCCCACGGGCCAGTGTTGGCTGGGGACTGAGTTGGTGGAGAGCAGGGAAGGGGGAAAGGACCTGGGGGTGCTGGTGGGTTGAAGGGTGCCCAGCAGCCAGCAATGTGCCCTTGTGGACAAAAAGGCCAAGGGCAGCCCTGGGGTGGATCAGAAGGGCTGTGCCGGGTAGGTTGAGAGAGGCTCTGCTGCCCCTCTGCTCTGGTGAGGCTGCAGCTGCAGAATTGTGCTCAGTCCTGGGCCTCTCAGGTCAAGAAGGAGCTCAGGGAGCTGCTGGAGAGAGCACAGAGCCCCAAAGCTGCTGCAGGCAATGGAACATCTTCCTTACGAGGAGAGCCTGAGCTGAGTCCTTTCAGTTTGGAGCAGAGGAGCCTGAGGGCTGCCCCAGTTGCTGTTGATGAAGATGTGCAGGTGAGTGCCAGGAGGCTGCAGCCAGGCTCTGCTGGGTGATGCCCAGGGACAGCACAAGGGGCAGTGGTGCAAGCTGAGGCAGAGGAAGTTCCATGGAAAGATGAGGAGGAATTTGTTCAGCACGAGGGTGGCAGAGCCTGGCACAGGCTGCCCAGGGGGTTGTGGAGTCTCCTCTGGAGATACTCAAACCCTGCCTGGATGTGTTGCTGTGTGCCCTGCCCTGGCTGCTCCTGCTCTGGCAGGGGGGCTGCTCTGGATGATCTCTGGAGGTCCCTGCCAGCCCCTAGCACTCTGTGGTTCTGTGATATTTCCCCTGAAGGCTTTTCATTACAATCCCTGCTTTCCAGACAAAAACTGAAGGAGATTGCCAGAGGCTCTCCTGCTCTGGCTCGGGTGCTGCCAGCATTACTCAGCCCCTTGCACGGGGGAGTATCTTTAGCTTTCAGGAAGCTGAGGAGACTCCACTTGGCCATGGCTTGGACTATTTTTATTGTTTCAGTTTAATGTCAGACAGCAGCGTGCTGTTCTTCCCCCTGAAAAGGGAAAGAACAAAGAAAGGAATGAAACCAAAAGAGGGCTGGAGGAATGATTTAAAGTCTGCTCTGTAGCATCTAGACTCCCAGAAACCCAAGCTGCTAATTTGAAGAGCCACTAAGCCTGCACTGCCACCTACACAGCAGTCTAAGAAGTCATTTCCTCTTAAAAGAGAGAAAACCCCAAACCACCAAACGACAACCCCAAGACCTGGAAGCCTTCCCCACGTTCATCTTTTAATTCCATTTGTTTGCAGTTTCTCTTCCAGGAGCTCAAGTTCTTGCTTAACATGTTGGCAAGTTCCTAGGCTGGGTTGGGTTGGAAGGGACCTCCAGGCTCAGCCAGGTCCAGACCCTCTGCCATGGGCAGGGACACTTTCCCCCAGCCCAGCTTGCTCAAGGCTTCATCCAGCCTGGCACTGAGCACCTTCGGTCAGGGGACATCCACAGCCCTCCCTGGGCAACCTGTGGCCGTGTTCCAGCAGCCAATGCTGCAGAGCTTGCTCCTCACATCCAGTCTGAATCCGGGTGTCCCTTCCAGCCTGAAGCCATCCCCTTCTCGCTCTGCCACTGCAGGCCTTTGTGACAAGTCTCTCTCCAGCTCTCATGGAGCCCCCTTCAGACCCTAGCAGGCTGCTCTAAGGCTTTCCATGCAGGCTTCCCTTTCCCAGGCTGAGCAACCTCAAATCATTCACAGCAGAGCTGCTCCAGCCCTCTGATCACCTTTGTGGCCAACTCTGGTCCTGCTCTAGCAGTTGCATCTCCTTTTGCTAGGGGACCCACCCCCTGCATCGGAGCCAGCCTGGCAAATCGGAGGCTTCACCAGCCCGGAGCAGTGCCAGGCTGCAGAGGGCAGCTGGGGAGAAGGAAGTGGGATGTGACAGGGGAAATGCTGAACCTAGCCTGGGTGTGAGCAGAAAGAGCCCATGGGTGTCATGCTTCTCCAGCACAGCCCTGCAGGTGTTGGCAAGCCTCTGCGACCCCTTCTCTCCCAGCCTTCTTGAGAGGGGCTGAAGCAAAGGCCCAGGGGGTGCTGGAGGGCAGCCATAGCACCAGGGAAAGGGATGTGTGCCCTGTGTGCCAATGCCTGCGGGAGCTCCAATTGCCTGAGGCTGATGTGGCTGCATTGTTAGCGCCAGCCAGGGCCAGACCCAACCTTGCCACAGCTTCCGAGGCCGTTCTGAGTGCTCTTTCTTTGCATGGAGGACAGAACAGGTTGCTGCAGCAGTGCTGATAAGGCCTCTGCCTTAAAGCACAACCAAAACAAAAAGCCCAAAATGCAGCATTCACTTTTCCTGCTGCCTCAGCTGCTGCCTGCTCTGCTTCTGTTACTGCTGGAAGACAATTTTGTGGAGAAGACAATTAGGTGAGGCTGAGTCAAGCGTTCCGAGATTGCCATTAGGACACAGCGTTAGAGAGACTGATTGACCTCATCAGGCTTTGCTGGAGAAGGCAACAGCTTAGAGGGGGCAGGCAGAGAGTCACTCTGCTGGCAAAAGGCCTTCCTGACCAGCGTCCCTGGAGGTGATAAGTGATGTCTGGGTGTGGTGCTCAGGGACATGGGCAGACAGCTGTGTACAGGGAGGCGTTAGATTGCGGTTGGACTCGAGAAAGAGAAAGAAAGAGAAAGAGCAAAAGAGAGAGAAACAGGAGGGAGGGAGGGAGGGAGGGAGGGAGGGAGGAAGGAAGGAAGGAAGGAAGGAAGGAAGGAAGGAAGGAAGGAAGGAAGGAAGGAAGGAAGGAAGGAAGGAAGGAAGGAAGGAAGGAAGGAAGGAAGGAAGGAAGGAAGGAAGGAAGGAAGGAAGGAAGGAAAAAGAGGAATAAAAAGGAAAAGAAAAAGAAGAAAAAGGAAAACAGAAAGGGAAAGGAAAAGAAAAAGGGAAAGAAAGAAAGAAAGAAAGAAAGAAAGAAAGAAAGAAAGAAAGAAAGAAAGAAAGAAAGAAAGAAAGAAAGAAAGAAAGAAAGAAAGAAAGAAAGAAAGAAAGAAAGAAAGAAAGAAAGAAAGAAAGAAAGAAAGAAAGAAAGAAAAGGGAAAGGAAACGTAAAAGAAAAGGAAAAGGAAAAGAAAAAGAAAAGGAGAAAAAGGAAAAGGAAAAGAATGGAAAAGGAAAAAGGAAAAGGAATAGGAAAAGGGAAAAAAAGAGGAAAAAAGGAAAAGGGAAAAAAAGAAAAAGATAAAAAGAAAAAAAAAGAAAAGGAAAAGGAATAGGAAAAGAAAAAGGAATAGAAAAAAAAGAAAAAGAAAAGGGAAAAGAAAAAAGGAAAAGTAAAAGTAATAAGAAAAGAAAAAGAAAAAACAGAAAAATAAAAAGGAAAAGAAAGGAAAAGAAGAAAGGAAAAGAAAAGAAAAAAGGAAAAGGAATAGGAAAAGTAAAAGAAAAAGGAGAAGAAAAAGAAAAATACAAAGAAAAAGAAAGAGGAAAAAAAGAAAAAGGAAAATGATTAAAAGAAAAAGAACTAAAAGGAGAAGGAAAGGACGGGACGAGGAGCGGAGCCGTCTGCCAGCGAGGCGCGCAATTGCGGCCGCGCAGGAGGCGCTTGCGGCGGCTGCGCGGAGCTCTGGCTCGGCTGCCTGCCCTGGCCGCGGGCTCGGGCAGCTCTGCGCCGCACGGTGAGGACGCAGTAAGTTGATTGATCTCCTCTCCTGTTTCACAACTAAACACTTCTGGAGCACTTTGCTGAACGGGTGCCTAACAGCACAGTAAATCACCCCCGGCAGCCCCGGTGCTGGGACAACAATTGAGCACCAGGACGATTCCAAAGAAGAATCCCACTTTATTTATGGCCCAAAGCGTGGGGCTCATCACAGCTAAGTTCTCTTGGTAGATTCATAAGCTGCAAGAGAATGAAGCTGTATTTCTCTTTTATAGCTTCTTCAAACATTAAAGGGAATCTGAGAGAGGACAGATGATTTTTACTGGATATAGTGCTGTTGACTCTGGGCCAAAATGTTCTCTTCTATTGACACTTAAATTAAACAAAAAAATAAAAAGGAACAAAATAAAACCACAAAAAAAAAGAAAAAAAGTTTGCAGAGTGCTTCACATCAATTCTCTTCAGAGCACAGCTGCACCCCAGAGCCAGCCAGGCAAGAGCCTTCAGGGCAGGCTTGAGAGGAAGCAACCTTGAAGCCTCTCCTTTCCTTCTGAGATTGGGCTGAGAGAAGCAGAAAATCATCAAGGTTAACCGAACGAAATCCACAGGGCCGAGGGCAGAGTCCTGCACTGGGGAAAGAACAGACCCATGGGCCAGGAGGGGCCCACAGGGACAGCCTGCAAGAGTTGGGGCTGTGCAGGCTGCAGCAGAGGAGGCTCCCAGGGGACCTTCTTGTGGCCTTCCAGAATCTGAAGGGGGATACAAAAATGCTGGGGAGGGACTTTTGAGGCTGTCAGGGAGTGCCAGGAGTGGGGGAATGGAGCAAAAGTGGAGGTGGGGAGAGTGAGGCTGGAGGTGAGGAGGAAGTTGTTGAGCAGGAGAGTGGTGAGAGGCTGGAATGGGTTGCCCAGGGGGGTGGTTGAGGCCCCATGGCTGGAGGTGTTTGAGGCCAGGCTGGCTGAGGCTGTGTGCAGCCTGCTCTGGGGTAGGGTGTCCCTGGGCATGGCAGGGGGTTGGCACTGGCTGCTCCCTGTGATCCCTTCCAGCTCTGACTGATTTCATGATTCTAAGTGGAGGACTGAGCACAAAGGAAAGGGACCTGGGGTCCTGGTGGGTGGAAGGGTGACCATGAGCCAGCAGTGTGCCCCTGTGGTCAAGGCCAGTGGCATCCTGGGGTAGATTAGAAGGGATGTGGTGAGTTCTTCTGCCCTCTCTGCTCTGCACTGCTGAGACCACATCTGGAATGTTGTGTCCAGTTCTGAGCCGCTCAGGTCAAGAAGGAGCTCAGGGAACTGCTGGAGAGACTCCAGCAGAGAGCCCCAGAGCTGCTGCAGGCAGTGGAACATCTTCCTTGTGAGGAGAGCCTGAGGAGCTGAGGCTGTGCTGCTTGGAGAGGGGGAGTCTGAGGGTGACCACATTGCTGTTGATGAAGATGTGCAGGGTGAGTGGCAGGAGGCTGCACCCAGGCTCTGCTGGGTGATGCCCAGTGCCAGGACAAGGGGCAGTGGTGGAAGCTGAGGCATAGGAAGCTCCATGGAAAGATGAGGACAAAGCTTTTCCCTCTGAGGATGACAGAACCCTAGAACAGGCTGCCCAGGGCGGGTATGGAGTCTCCTTCTCTGGAGATTTTCAAACCCCACCTGGATGTGTTGCTGTGTGCCCTGCCCTGGCTGCTCCTGCTCTGGCAGGGGGGGCTGCTCTGGATGGTCTCTGGAGGTCCCTTCCAGCCCCTGTCAGCCATGTCTTGCTTTCTTGCCAAGAGCACTGATGCCAACACAAAAGATCCTGTTACTGTGTGAGAATTCTGCCTGGGGCTCGTAGTGGACACTCAGGTTTGGACAGACTCCATACTTAGCCAGGCAAGTGCTGATTCCCCTCCATATGCTCAAAGACAGAGAGCCACACAGCATAAAAACACAGGGAAGAGTCCTCAGAGCAAGAGAAGAGTTTCCCATGGCAACACTATCTGAAAGATGCTGAAGCCATAGTGCAGAGATGGTGCCTGAGGACATCTGCTGTGAGATTGGAATGTGCTCAGTGCTCAGCAAGAGATGGGAGTGAGCCTTGTGCCGTCTCATGCTGGCCACTCTTAGCAGCTAGGAGGTCATTCGCTGGCTTGAAGGCATAAACCCCAGAGCCACAGAATGGTAGGGATTGGAAGGGACCTCCAAAGATCACCCAGTCCAACCCCCCTGCCATGAGGATTAGCAATGTGCCACATCCAGCTGTAAGGCAATGGGGGAGAGGATTCTGCCTCTGTACTCTGCTCTCCTCAGACTCCACCTCTGTGCAGTTCTGGAGCCCCCAGCACAAGAAGGACATGGAAGTGTTGGAGCCAGTGCAGAGGAGGCCACCAAGATGCTGAGAGGGCTGCAGCAGCTCTGCTCTGAGGACAGACTGGGAGAGTTGGGACTCTGCAGGCTGGAGAAGAGAAGGCTTCCAGGAGACCTTGGAGTGGCCTTGTAGGATCTGCAGGGGGCTACAGCAGGGTTAGAGTGGAGCTGAGGAAGAAGTTGTTGAGTGTGAGGGTGGTGAGAGCCTGGCACAGGCTGCCCAGGGGGGCTGTGGAGTCTCCCTCTCTGCAGATATGCAAGAACAGAACCATCTGGATGTGTTCCTGTGTGATCTGCTCTGGGTGATGCTGCTCTGGCAGGGGGCTGGACCAGGTGAACTTTCCAGGTCCTTTCCAGCCCCTGACATTAAATCAGCCCTGCACAGCCTGCTCCAGTGCTTTCCCCCCAAAAGCTAGGTGCTGGGTTTCTTGCCAATGAAGATACAATGAGCCTGCAATGCTCTTTTGCCTGCCTGGCTGCACAAATGGGGTTTGGGTAGGTGTAAAACCCAGCAGCCACTTGAGTGTGGTCTTACTTCCAGGGAGCCTTTCAGCCTTCTCCCACTGCTCTGCTCAGCTAATCTGAGCTGGCATTTCTTTTTACTTGCACATATTTATTTGATCTGATTTCTTCAAACTCTGGGAGTCCTTTGGTTCTCAGTGTTGTTTGAGAGGAAAACACGAGCCAAATGAAAACTGCAGTCACTTAGAGCATGATTAATATCTTGTTCCATTTCCTGATGGATTCCTTTTCTGCACAATCTCATTTCCAATTAAATTGCAGCTTCCATGTTCCTGGTTGTTTACAAACCAGTTTCAAATTATTTAACTTCTGGAGTGAAACAAAGGTAATAGAAAGCCTGAAGAGGTGAAAATCCACAGCTGATGTTGAAATGACTTGACATAGTTGTGCTGAAGCTGCAGGAGGCCACTGTGGATGTAAAGAATTGCCACTCTCAGTTGTGAATTATTAACACCTCCAGTACCTGCAAGCAGGCTGCAGGGGGACTGTGCCCAGAGGCCTGCAGGGACAGGACCAGGGAGAATGGTTTGAAAAGAGAGCAGAGCAGATTGAGATTGGATGTGAGGAACAAGTCCCACACCAGGAGGCTGCTGGAGCACTGCAGCAGGTTGCCCAGGGAGGTGGTTGAGGCCTCAGCCCTGGAGCTATTCAAGATGAGACTGGACAGGGCTGTGAGCAGCCTGCTCTCGTGGAGGATGTCCCTGCTGAGTGCAGGGGGTTGGGCTGGGTGAGCTTTGGAGCTCCCTTCCAGCCCAAGCCATTCTATGATTGTATGATTCTATGATATTATTGCTGTCCACAGCTCCCTGCAGGGAGGCTGTAGCCAGGTGGGGTTGGGCTCTGCTGCCAGGCAAGCAGCAACAGAACAAGGGGACATAGCCTCAAGCTGTGCCAGGGCAGGTCTAGGCTGGATGTGAGGAGGAAGTTCCTGGCAGAGAGAGTGATTGGCATTGGAATGGGCTGCCCAGGGAGGTGTTTAAGAAGAGGCTGCATGAGGCACTCAGTGCCATGGCTTAGTTAATTAGAAGGTGTTAGGTGCTAGGGTGGACTCAGTGATCCTGGAGGTCTCTTCCAACCTGGTTCATTCTGTGGCGCTGTGATTCTTCCCTGGTGCTGAAGGCCCTCAGAGAGCACCAGGAGCTGACACTGGCTACCTGTGGGCAAAAGCTCTTTGAGGAAAGCCAGCAAAAAGCTGCTGCCAATTTGTTGTGTCTCTTTGCACCATTACTGCTCTCGTGCCCTGACTTGAAGCCATCCTAGCTTCAATAATAACATTACCATCATCCTTAATATTTAATAGTTAATAAAGCTATAACTCACAGCTCATTTCCTCGGTGCTGAGTGCTGGAGGATGATGACCAGCTCTGAAATATAGATGAGGTTGGTGTGACCCCGTTTGTACAGCTGTCACCTCAGACTCCCGGGGAGGAAAGGCTTTTTTTAGGTAGTAGCATTTGCCATTCACAGCCTTTCAGCACAACCTTTTTGTTTTTCACTCCAGAAAGTAGAAACTGATGCCCTTGAAAGGCTTTTTAGGAGCCCAAAACTCTATTCAGATGCTGCCAGAGCTTGATTCAGTGTATCTGCAACAAGTCTTTCTGAAACCAAACTTCCAGATCATGGAACTGAGCAGGAGATCTGCAGCCAGGCAGAGAGGGAGCTGGGGGTGCTGGCAGAGAGGAGCTGCAGAGGAGGCAGCAGTGCCCAGGTGGGCAGCAGAGCCAATGGCATCCTGGGCTGGCTCAGGAGCAGTGTGGGCAGCAGGACAAGGGAGGTTCTTGTGCCCCTGTGCTCAGCACTGCTCAGACCACCCCTGCAGTGCTGTGTCCAGTGCTGGGCTCCTCCATTGCAGAGAGATGTTGAGGTGCTGGAAGGTGTTTGGAGAAGGGCAGCAAGGCTGGGGAGGGGCCTGGAGCAGAGCCCTGTGAGGAGAGGCTGAGGGAGCTGGGGGGGTGCAGCCTGCAGCAGAGGAGGCTCAGGGCAGAGCTCATTGCTGCCTGCAGCTGCCTGCAGGGAGGCTGTAGCCAGGTGGGGTTGGGCTCTGCTGCCAGGCACCCAGCAACAGAACAAGGGGACATAGCCTCAAGCTGTGCCAGGGCAGGTCTAGGCTGGATGTGAGGAGGAAGTTCCTGGCAGAGAGAGTGATTGGCATTGGAATGGGCTGCCCAGGGAGGTGTTTAAGAAGAGGCTGCATGAGGCACTCAGTGCCATGGCTTAGTTAATTAGAAGGTGTTAGGTGCTAGGGTGGACTCAGTGATCCTGGAGGTCTCTTCCAACCTGGTTCATTCTGTGGCGCTGTGATTCTTCCCTGGTGCTGAAGGCCCTCAGAGAGCACCAGGAGCTGACACTGGCTACCTGTGGGCAAAAGCTCTTTGAGGAAAGCCAGCAAAAAGCTGCTGCCAATTTGTTGTGTCTCTTTGCACCATTACTGCTCTCGTGCCCTGACTTGAAGCCATCCTAGCTTCAATAATAACATTACCATCATCCTTAATATTTAATAGTTAATAAAGCTATAACTCACAGCTCATTTCCTCGGTGCTGAGTGCTGGAGGATGATGACCAGCTCTGAAATATAGATGAGGTTGGTGTGACCCCGTTTGTACAGCTGTCACCTCAGACTCCCGGGGAGGAAAGGCTTTTTTTAGGTAGTAGCATTTGCCATTCACAGCCTTTCAGCACAACCTTTTTGTTTTTCACTCCAGAAAGTAGAAACTGATGCCCTTGAAAGGCTTTTTAGGAGCCCAAAACTCTATTCAGATGCTGCCAGAGCTTGATTCAGTGTATCTGCAACAAGTCTTTCTGAAACCAAACTTCCAGATCATGGAACTGAGCAGGAGATCTGCAGCCAGGCAGAGAGGGAGCTGGGGGTGCTGGCAGAGAGGAGCTGCAGAGGAGGCAGCAGTGCCCAGGTGGGCAGCAGAGCCAATGGCATCCTGGGCTGGCTCAGGAGCAGTGTGGGCAGCAGGACAAGGGAGGTTCTTGTGCCCCTGTGCTCAGCACTGCTCAGACCACCCCTGCAGTGCTGTGTCCAGTGCTGGGCTCCTCCATTGCAGAGAGATGTTGAGGTGCTGGAAGGTGTTTGGAGAAGGGCAGCAAGGCTGGGGAGGGGCCTGGAGCAGAGCCCTGTGAGGAGAGGCTGAGGGAGCTGGGGGGGTGCAGCCTGCAGCAGAGGAGGCTCAGGGCAGAGCTCATTGCTGCCTGCAGCTGCCTGCAGGGAGGCTGTAGCCAGGTGGGGTTGGGCTCTGCTGCCAGGCACCCAGCAACAGAAGAAGGGGACACAGCCTCAAGTTGTGCCAGGGCAGGTCTAGGCTGGATGTTGTTAGGAAGTTCCTGGCAGAGAGAGTGATTGGCATTGGAATGGGCTGCCCAGGGAGGTGGTGGAGTCTGTGTGGCTGGAGGTGTTGAAGCCAAGCCTGGCTGGGGCACTTAGTGCCATGGTCTGGTTGGTTGGGCAGGGCTGGGTGCTAGGTTGGACTGGCTGAGCTTGGAGCTCTCTTCCAACCTGGTTGGTTCTATGGTTCTGTGACTGTGAGTTCCCTGGGCAGAGGAGGTGCCCTCTCCATCCCTCATGTGCCCCAGTGCCTGCTCCCTGCAGTGGCCTTTGCAGAGGGTTCCTGCACTGAAGCAGTGGAGCTGCCTCTTTAAGTGAATCCCACACTAATTGAATTAAGCCTCAGCAAAGCCACCTGATTGCTTTGGGTTTTCAGGCTTGGGGTTTGGTTGTTTTTGGTCTTTAAGCTGCAAATTACATTTCCCTGGCAGAGACTCATTTGCTTTTTGAAACGCAGTGCAGCAACTGCATGGCACAAACAACAGGAGCAGCCTTCTCTGAGCCCCCCACCATTTGTCACTGCTGCACACTTCATTAAACAGAGGAGGGGGGGAAATAATGAAACAAATTATATTTGAGACAGAATATGGCTTTAGTGCTGAGAATCTGTTAGTGTCCTTTGAAATGTTCTCACACACATCTGTCAGAGATGTTAGGCAGCTAATTATAGCCCCCCCCCCCCCCCTACAATCTATGATAATGTGGTGATAAAATGTGTCTCACAGAAGCATTTATAGGACTGAGTCCAGAAACAAGCACAGAAGCTGAAAGGTTCTGAGATTTCCAGAGGATGTTTCTCCTGCCTGA
This sequence comes from Pogoniulus pusillus, assembly GCF_015220805.1. NCBI lineage: Eukaryota > Metazoa > Chordata > Aves > Piciformes > Lybiidae > Pogoniulus > Pogoniulus pusillus. The sequence continues at coordinate 774,757 of NC_087288.1, read as the reverse complement.
GTGGTGCAGGGGAGGTGTGAGGGTCTGAGGGTGGAGTTTTGTTTCGTTTGCTTTTCTCTTTGCTGTTTTGTCAGGACCATCAGATTGGGCATCAGGAGAGATGTCTTTGCTGCTCTGATCCTCACTTTCTTAGGTGCTCAAGAAATGTGTGGACATGGCACTACCAGGATTGGATAACAGGGAAATTCTGACCTGCAGGAGTGGTCAGGGACTGGCAGAGGCTGCCCAGGGAGATGATGGCGTCCTCATGCCTGCAGGTGCTCCAGAAAGGTGTGGCCATGGCACCTGGGGCAGGGTTTAGGGTTCTGTGACCATGGTGCTGTTAGGTTGATGGTTGATGGTTGGAGTTGATGATCTTGGAGGTCTTTCCCAACCAAACACTTCTATGGTCATAGAATCACAGAATCATAGAATGAGTCAGGGTTGGAAGGGACCACAAGGAGCAGCCAGTTCCAACCCCCTGCCATGCCCAGGGACACCCTACCCTAGAGCAGGCTGCACACAGCCTCAGCCAGCCTGGCTTCAAACACCTCCAGCCATGGGGCCTCAACCACCTCCCTGGGCAGCCCATGCCAGCCTCTCACCACTCTCCTGCTCAACAACTTCCTCCTCACCTCCAGCCTCACTCTCCCCACCTCCACCTTTGCTCCATTCCCCCCACTCCTGCCACTCCCTGACAGCCTCAAAAGTCCCTTCCCAGCTTTTTTGTATCCCCCTTCAGATGCTGGCAGGCCACAAGAAGGTCCCCTGGGAGCCTCCTCTGCTGCAGCCTGCACAGCCCCAACTCTTTCAGTCTGTCCTCATAGGAGAAGTGCTCCAGGAGGTCCTGCAAAGCCATCGGTTGCCACTGGCAGTCCTGCTCTGGCACCTGGCTGCATCGGGATGCTTGTCAGATGTTGTGTCACAGAGGGTTTAAGTGACACTGATCTCCTCCCCCCTTTCATTCTCTGTAGATGATATTCACATATAATTAAGAGCTGCTGGAGGAGCTTTGCATCCAATTTCTATTTCCACACCAGTAACTTGTGGGTTTTAATATGCTGGCAGATAGTTGTGTCTAAATCATTTTCACATCAGACAAGAAACCTAACCCTGTGTGGTTCCAATTAATTGACTAAATAGAAACAAGTGTTAGATCTGTGACACCAGCCAGGAGCCACAGCAAAACCAGAAATGAACCCAAACCAACATAAGCCAAACAAACAAACCCCACATGCCTCCAGCCATGAGCACTCCACCACCTCCCTGGGCACCTTCTGGCTCTCCCTGACCACTCTGCCACCAAAGACATTTTTATCTCCTCTCCAACCTAACCCTGCCCTGGCACCATCCCAGGCCCCAGTTCCTCTCCACTCCCCTGAGAGCAGGCAGCAGAGCCCAAGCCCAGCTCCCTGCAGCCTCCTCTCAGGAGCTGCAGAGAGCAATGAGCTCTGCCCTCAGCCTCCTCTGCTCCACACTGCACACCCCCAGCTCCCTCAGCTGCTCCTCCCCAGCCCGGCTCTCCAGAGCCTGCCCCAGCTCTGTGCCCTTCTCTGCACCTGCTCCAGTCCCTCAGGGTCCTTCTTGTAGTGAAGGGCCCAAAACTGAACCCAGCATTTGAGGTTCAGCCTTACCAGTGGTGAGCAGAGGCTCAAGGCATGAGACAAATGCTGATGTGCCATAATAAACATCTGGAGGTCCATCTCTTCCAAGCCCCTGTGAGCACTGGGGGGCTCCTGCCAGGGCCAGGCTGTCCCCATAAGGCCAGTGCAGCAGATCCTGTCTTTTCTGGCCACCTTTCTACAGAATCCCTCCAGTTAGTTGCTATTTCCCTGTGTCTGATCAGCCCAAGAGAGGCATTAAGCAGAGGAGGCTGAGAGTGAGGCTCCCCTGCCAGACGAAGGCAGCTCTGCTGATTTGCTGAGCAAGATCTCTTTGGGGAGCAGCTAAAACCTTCCACAAGAGTATTTGAGTTATTTATTTATTTATTGGTGCTCGGAAATGTGACAGCTCCAGCAAAGAGGTCTCTTTAAATCCTGAACTCTGGGGAGAAACAGAGGAATAGCTACCTGCTGCAGGTGGCCTTATTGTGGAGAGAGTCTGCTCCTAACTCAGATTCATAGCCCAAGCTCAACATGAATGGAGGCTGAGCAAAGATTCACTACTGGAGGGAGTCCAGCAGAGAGCCATTAAGATGATAAGGGACCTGCAACATCTCCCTTACGAGGAGAGGCTGAGAGCTGGGGCTGCTCAGCCTGGGGAAGAGGAGGCTGAGAAGGGATCTCGTCAGTGCTGCTTGCAGCTACAGGGTGCGTGCCAGGAGGACGGGGCCAGACTCCACTCAGTGGTGGCCAAGGGCAGGACAAGGGGCACTGGACACGGTCTGGAACACAGGAGGTTGCATGTGAACATAACACAACATTTATCATGGAATGATAGACTCAGGCAGGCTGCAAGAGAGCTCCAGGCTCAGCCAGCCCAGCCTAGCACCCAGCCCTGGCCAAGCAACTAGACCATGGCACTAAGTGCCCCAGCCAGGCTTGGCTGCAACACCTCCAGCCACACAGACTCCACCACCTCCCTGGGCAGCCCATTCCAGTGCCAATCACTCTCTCTGCCAGGAACTTCCTAACAACATCCAGCCTAGACCTGCCCTGGCACAGCTCTTCTCTGGACCTCTTCCAGCACCTCAACATCTCTCTGCAATGGAGGAGCCCAGAACTCTGGTGGAGGTGCAGCTCAGGTGGGGCTCTGCTCTTTGGCAGGCATCGCTCAGGTGTTTTTATACAGGCCTTTAGATGGGTGCCCGGGTGCAGCTGCCCAGGAAATCTTCCCGTGCGCTCCTGCGCTGGCAGGGGTCCGGCAGCAGCCGGGGAGGGCCTCTGCCCCTGCCTGCACTGCCTCCCTGTCCCTGCCCCGAGCGCACAGAAGGCTTCTCTCCGGGGCAGCTGCCACCAGCCGTGCACCCCCTGAGCCTCCGAGGCAGGCTGAGGCGCAGGACCTTCCTCCAAGGCACTGCCTGTCGGGTTGCACCCCTGAGCTTTCCGCCGAGCCCCTCCCCCGAGCCCGGGAGCTCGACAAAGGCAGCCTTTGTCTCTGCTGATGAACAGGGAGGAGGGTTTAGACTCTGAGGAGCAGCAAGGCTGAAGGCAGGGCTGAATTCCCACCCAGGCTCTGCAGCACCAGCCCCCGAGTGGCTGTGCCAGCGCAGCAGGCGCTCTGCAGGCGCCGCGGGCTGAGGGCTGCACAGACGCGGGGCAGGGCTCAGGATGCTTCCCCTGGGCTGGCCCTTCCCTGCCTCGGATTCTTTCCCAGCCCACGACCATCCCCTTGTGCCAGAGTGAAAACTCCATTTCCCTGGGCCTGGCCACTGGGATTATTTTTAGTTTAATACATCTGGATGGAATTTCAGAGCTTAGAATAGGAAAGGAGCTGTGTAGATCTTGCTGATTAATTGGATTTTAATGCCTGCTCAGATGAAGCACAGAATATCCTATGAGAGCCTCATTAATCTTAATGGATTGCTGATTATGCAGGTGGCAATCATCAGCTGGACCTGGCTGACCCATTCCACTGTCTGCCATTGACTGGCAGAAGATGAACCTTCATTCAATTCATGTCCAGGGCTAAAAACTTCTCTAGCTGTAGTTCTGCAAGATCATGGAGGCACAGAACCATTTGGGCTGGCAAAGCCCTGCCAGCTCCTCCAGCCCAAGCCTCTCTCACTCTGCCGTGCTGGGGCTAAGCCATGGCCCTCAGCTCTGCCTCCAGGACTGGCATTAAACCACCTCTCAGGGCAGCCTCCTTCCAATCTTTGAGAACTCTCTCAGTCAAGAAGTTTCTTCTAATGTCCAACCTAAACTTCCCCTGGGGCAACTTGAGGTCATTTCCTCTCTTCTTATCACTTGTTCTTGGGGTTCTGCCAGCCTGGCACAGGCTGCCCGGGCAGGTGCCTGCATCCTCACCCCTGGAGGTGTTTCCCAGAGGCAAACCAAGCCCAACCAGTATCTAACTCAGCCAAGCCTGGTGCTAAACCATGCCCCTTAGCACCATGTCTATGCTCTTTTAAACACCTCTGGGGATGGTGGCTCCACCACATCCCTGTGGAGCCTCTTCCAGTATCAGCCTTGTGGGGAAGAACTTTGCTGTAACATCCAACCTTACCCTCCCCTGGCGCAACCTGAGGCCATTTCCTCTCCTCGTATCCCTTGTTACTAGGGAGAAGAGACCTACATAGACCTCACTACAACCTCCTTTCAGGCAGTTGCAGAGAGTGAGAAAGGTCTTCCCTGGGTCCCCTTTTTCCCAGACTAATCAACCTCAGTTTCCTCAGCTGCTCCTCACAAGCCTTGTTCTGCTGACCCCTCATCAGCTTTGCTGCCTTTCTCTGGACCCACTCCAGCACCTCAATGTCTTCCTTGTAGTAAGAGTCCGAAAACAACACTGCTGAGTTCACATTACCACACAATTATGCTTTCCAAAAATACCCACCTGTAGGCTGCTGGAGAAAGCAGGAAGGAAAAATACTCTACTCATGCCTACAGCAAGGGGATGCCTCTGCTCTGATGGAAAGAAAACCAAGGCCATGGAACAGCTGAGAGTTGCAATTGTCAAAGCAGTACATATGCAGTCTGGGTGTGACCCAGTCACACCCCAAATCCTTCTGAAAGCATATTGGTACTGTGTTCAGTACTGCCTGTCTCTCCAGCAGCACTGCTTCTAAAGAGAGAACACGCCAGCATGTATCTGCAGCACACAACCAGCAATCAGGACACACATCACCTCTTTCCAGTCCAACCTTACGTCAGCAGGTAAGTCACAGCCACACTCACATGAGACAGCATCATCCAGGCCAACCTATACCCCTGCCCCATCCAGTCAGCTAGACCATGGCACCAAGTGCCTCATTCAGGCTTTGCTTGAACACCTCCAGGGATGGTGGTGGATGCAGGTATCCACTGGTAGTGGATTCCCCTCCATTAGACATCCCCAGGGGTGCTGAGCCACCTCACTTAAGCTCCATTCTTACCCAAATGGTCCTTGAGGTGCCCTCCAAGGCAGTCCTCCGTGAGGGATCATTTCTACACCAAAGTGGTGGCAGGGAAATGATGTCCCAGATGCTGCTAAATGGTCTTATATTTTTAACCACCAAAAAATGCTGACAACTTCATTAAATATGAAAGATGAGATGAATGGATCCAGGGGCTTAAAGATCTTCTCTAGCAGCTCCCATTCATCTGTATCCTAATTGGATAACCACGCTTGGGGGTAGATCTATTTCCTAATGAGGATGACCCTTGGTTCAACTCAGGAAAGTGTTAATATTTAAACCCCAGCTACTGAGTATTAAGTCTGTATTAATTGTATTGATTTATAGGAACTGTTGGTTAAGTGACTGCAGCCTTTTCTTTGTTTCCATCTGTGCCAGCCCAAAAGTGCCTCTGAGCCACCTGCAGTCTGAAATCAGACCCAAAATTCACAAAGGACAGCGGGTGGAGGAGTGTGCACAGGGCACAGAACCACTGATGCTGGAAAAGGCCTCTGAGAGCATCCAGCCCAGCTCTCAACCCTCCCCCACCATGGCCACTAAGCCCTGGCCCCAGCTGCCATGGCCACAGGTTTCTTTGACACCTCCAGGGGTGGGCACTCCACCACCTCCCTGGGCAGCCTCTGTCAGTCCCTGACTGCTCATGCAGCAGAGAAGTTTTCCTTAACCTCTAACCTAAACCTGCCCTGGCACAACTTCAGGCCAGTCCCTCTCATTCTATCACGTGAGATTAAGGGGAAGAGAATGAAGAGTGGTGAAAGATGCAGGAACCAAGACCTAAGGAGACTCCTAAGAGGAGACTGGGAGAAGATGCAATAGCAGCAGTCAGATATGCAAAGGGCTCTATCAGAACAGTAGTTTATGATAAGGAAGGTGAGAAATGAGGAGTTGAACTGCGATCAGATGCCAGCTAGGTCAGAAATGAGGGGTGGAATAGAGGGGTTTGTAACAGCATTGTAAGGATTTTGTGTGACCTCAGCCACAGCAAAACCCTGACGTGGCTTAGAGAGGTGATCTGCCCACCTCTGTTTTGCCAAATCCTGGAGACTGCCACACACAATCACACAGGATGCAGCTGCTTGGAAGAGACCCCAAGGTCATCTTGTCCACCCACTCCTGCAGGCAGCAGGGACATCTCCAACTAGAGCAGGTTGCTCAGAACCACAGCAGGTTTGACCTTGAAGGTCTCCAGGGATGGGACCTCAACCACCTCCATGGGCAACCTGTTCCACAGTCTCACTCCCCTCACTGTGCAGAGCTTCTTCCTGATCATAGAATCATAGATGGACTCAAGCAGGTTGGAAGAGAGCTCCAAGCTCAGCCAGCCCAGCCTAGCACTCAGCCCTGGCCAACCAACCAGACCATGGCACTAAGTGCCCCAGCCAGGCTTGGCTGCAACATCTCCAGCCACAGAGACTCCACCACCTCCCCTAACCCTGCCCTGCTCCAGTTCCAAACCACTGCCCCTCATCCTGTCACTCCATGCCCTGCCTCTCAGGAAGGAGATTTATTCAGTTGAGGAATGGCTTGGAAGGGAGGAAATCACATTTCAACCTCCTTGGTGTAATTCTCTGTCATTTCCCACCTTGAAAAGTTTCTTCATTAACTATGCATTCAGATATTCATTTTTCAGAAAGAGGAGGGGAAGGGGGGAGAGGAACCAGAGCAGGCTTCAGGAAGGGAATGATTCAGGAGAAAATGTAACAAAAAGTGGAGCAGAGACTTTACAATTCCAAGGGAATCTTCACAAGCAACCAGAACGCTTGGACCGCAGCTTCATTTTGATCTGTCCGAGGAATCTGGGCCCCTCCAGTGAGTTCTTTAATTGATCCTTCCCAGAGTTCATTTTGCACATAGTGGAGTGGATGATGGAAAAGCCTCAGAGCTTTCTGACCAGGCCTTTAGTCACAATTCAGCATTCAGGAGCTTTCTGTGGCAATTTGCAAATCATCTCAGGTCTGTTTTCCAGTGCTGGAAGCTCTTTCCTTATGCATCATTAACCATTAATTGAACATTGGCTTGCTCACTTAATAGGTCGACTATTTATAACTCATTTGGCTGTTAGAAAAGTTTAGAGGTGAAATTTCCATCCCATGGTCATCAATAGCAATTGGGCATTGATGTCATCCTTGCTGGAAGGTCGCTCGGGAGCTTCTACCAGGGTCTGAGTCCCAGATGGACAGATGCTGAACAGCCACTTTGCAGCAGCCACCTGGAGAGGTGGGGGCAGAGCAGGGGAGGAATGTTTAAGCAGCAAAAATAACAAAAGACTGAAATCTTACAACACTCAAATAACAAAACATTCAAATGTCAGAACATTTAAGCAGCAAAACACCAAAATATTGAAATATTGGAACATTTAAATAGCAATATACCAAAATATTGGAACATTGAAATAGCAAAATAGCAAAATATTGAAATATTGGAACATTGAAATAGCAAAATACCAAAATATTGGAACATTGAAATAGCAAAATAGCAAAATATTGAAATATTGGAACATTTAAATAGCAAAATACCAAAATATTGGAACATTGAAATAGCAAAATAGCAAAATATTGAAATATTGGAACATTTAAATAGCAAAATATTGAAATCTTACAACGTTTAAACAGCAAAATAGCAGAATAGTGAAATCTTACAACGTTTAAATAGCAAAATATTCAAATATTAGAACATTTAAGCAGCAAACCACCAAAATATTGAAATATTGGAGCATTTAAATAGCAAAATACTGAAATATTACAACATTTAAATAGCAAAATATTGAAATATTACATTTAAATAGCAAAATATTCAAATATTAGAACATTTAAGCAGCAAAACACCAAAATATTGAAATCCTGGAACATTTAAATAGCAAAATATTGAAATATTGGAACATTTAAATAGCAAAATATTACAACATTTAAATAGCAAAATAGCAAAATATTGAACTGTTACAACATTTCAATAGCAAAATATTCAAATATTTGAACATTTAAGCAGCAAAACACCAAAATGTTTAAATATTGGAACATTTAAATAGCAAAATAGCAAAATATTGAAATCTTACAGCATTTAAATAGCAAAATATTCAAATATTTGAACACTTAAGCAGCAAAATATCAAAATATTGAAATATTGGAACATTTAAATAGCAAAATAGGAAAATATTGAAATATTGCAACATTTAAATAGCAAAATATTCAAATATTAGAACATTTAAGCAGCAAAATACCAAAAGATTGAACTATTTGAACATTTCAGTAGAGAAACACCAAAATATTGAACTATTTGAACATTTCAGTAGCAAAGTATCAAAATATTAGAACATTTAAGTAGCAAAATAATCAAATATTAATATATTAGAACATTTAAATAGCAAAATATTGACATATTTGAATATTTAAGTAGCAAAATACCAAAATATTGAACAATCACAGCATTTAAATACCAAAATATCAAAATATTAGAACATTTAAGTAGCAAGATAATCAAATATTAATATATTAGAACATTTAAATAGCAAAATATTCAAATACTAGAACATTTAAGCAGCAAAATACCAAAATATTGAACTATTTGAACATTTCAGTAGCAAAATATCAAAATATTAGAACATTTAAGTAGCAAAATAATCAAATATTAACATATTAGAACATTTAAATATCAAAATATTTAAATATTTGAATATTTAAGTAGCAAAACACCAAAATATTGAAAAATCACAACATTTAAATAGCAAAATATTGAAATATTAGAACATTTAAGCAGCAGAACAGCAAAATCTTGAACTATTAGAACATTTATGCAGCAAACTATCCAAATAATAAAATATTAGTACATGTAAATAGCAAAATAATCAAATATTAAAATATTAGAACATTTAAATAGCAAAATGTTGAAATATTTGAATATTTAAGTAGCAAAATACCAAAATATTGAACAATCACAGCATTTAAATAGCAAAATATGGGAATGTTTAAGCAGCAAAACACCCAAATATTGAACTATTGGAACATTTAAGCAGCAAAGAATTGCAATATTGGGATATTTAAGCAGCAAAACACCCAAATGTTGACCTGTTGGAACATTTAAGCAGCAAAGTCTCAAAATATTGAACAATTTGAATATTTAATCAGCTGGACACTAAAATATTTAAGTATTAGAACAGTGAAGTGTGAGGAGATTTAAGCACTGAGGTGCTGCAGTATGGAGGTGTTTAAGTGTCAAGCATTTAACTACCAGCACTGAGCTATGGAAGCATGGGAAGGCTTCAGCGCTCCAGCATTAAGACACTGCAGTGTTTCAGTGTGCAAAGGCTGCAGCAGGAAGGCAGAAGGCAACACCGCAGACTGGCACCTGCCTGCCTGCCGCTAAATCCATACACACAGGCACCTGGGCAGGGGCGAGAGTGGCCCCAGCCTGTGGCCAGGCTCTCCTCACTGCTGCTGCCAAAAGCCAAGGGCAGGGAAGGCAGCCTGGGAAACCCTATGGAAGTTGCATTTTGTGCTGTGGAGGTGGCCAAAGAGCGGAGCAGGCTACACCTTCCAGGGAGTCTGTGGTGGTTGCACCCTCGGAGCAATTCAGAGCTTGGCTGGGTTCAGCCTTGGGCAACTTGCTCTGGCTTGACCTTGCCCCAGCACAGTGTTGGGCATCTCCCTGAGCCTCTCCAACCTGAATTACTCTGAGGGTCAGTGCAACCCATGTGGATCAGCCCCGAAGGAGAGGCTTTTATCAGCTACCCAAAATATTTGCAGAGGGCAGAGTTTGGCACTCAGCCCTAAAACCCAATCTTTTATTCTCTCCCTCAATGCCCTGGGAGCATTAGGCTTGATTGGATTGCTCTTTAAAAGTGCTTTTATTAGCATAAGCACTCAACATAGAATCAAGCAGGTTGGAAGAGAGCTCCAAGCTCACCCAGCCCAACCTAGCACCCAGCCCTGGCCAATCACCAGGGTATGGCACTAAGTGCCCCAGCCAGGCTTAGCTTCAACACCTCCAGGGACAGAGACTCCAACATTGTGCCCAGGTGGGCAGCAGAGCCAATGGCATCCTGGGCTGGCTCAGGAGCAGTGTGGGCAGCAGGACAAGGGAGGTTCTCCTGCCCACCCCTGTGCTCAGCGCTGCTCAGGCCACCCCTGCAGTGCTGTGTCCAGTGCTGGGCTCCTCCATTGCAGAGAGATGTTGAGGTGCTGGGAGGTGTTTGGAGAAGGGCAGCAAGGCTGGGGAGGGGCCTGGAGCAGAGCCCTGTGAGGAGAGGCTGAGGGAGCTGGGGGGGTGCAGCCTGCAGCAGAGGAGGCTCAGGGCAGAGCTCATTGCTGTCAATGACTACCTGCAGGGAGGCTGTAGCCAGGTGGGGTTGGGCTCTGCTGCCAGGCAGCCAGGGACAGAACAAGGGGACACAGCCTCAAGTCATTTTCTGAGTTGGAAAGGGCAAGAAAAGTTGTGAGAGCTAAATAAGAATAATAAATAAATAAATAAATAATGACCAGTTCAGAGAGGGGAAAAGCAGTGGTGGGAGTCACAAAGGCACACTTTGAAGTGCAGCTTTGTGGCTGCACAACCTGACCTTTCACATTCCAGAGCATGTTGGTGTTTGATCTGGAGTCCTGGAGGAAACTAATTTGGCCACTAGTCCATACTGTCCACAGCCTCACAGGGTATTAACTGCAGCCCATCCTCTGCTGTGGAGGCAGGGCTGAACTCTTCTCTGTGGGCTAGGTATGGCAATCTGAGCTTTATTGGCTGAACGTTGGGAGGGCAGCAGACAGCAGACACTGGACCTAGCCCAGAGCTGGTTAGGTTGCTGTAATTAAATCAGTCCTTGCTAAGTCACTGAAGTAGGTCACGAGGCAGCAAAGGATGGAGCACAACTTCTGCAGCTACATCAAGGCCTCCTGACCCACTGATACATCATTTTCTGCTTTGCATTGGCCTCCATGGACACAGAAGGAGGGGGCAGGGAAATGAACTGGGGAATTAATCCTGTCCTCTACTACAGAATCACACATTGGCAGAGGCTGGAAGGGACCTCATCAGTTCCAACCCCCCTGCCAGGGCTGGCTCACCTGGAGGAGGTTACACAGGAACATGTACAGGAGGGCTTTAAATGTCTCCAGAGATGGAGACTCCACCACCTCTCAGGGCAGCCTTGCCCAGTGCTCTGCCATCCTCATGCCCAGGCTTTCCTCCTCTCCAATCTCGATTTCACTTTGATTCTCCTATCTGCAGTCCTTTTTTTCAGTCAGGTAGCTGCAGATGAAGCCAAAGTGCCTGAGGACGTTGCTTAGGCAGAACTTGCAGATTAAAGCCAGCAGTTTTTCCCCTTAGATAAGTGTCTGCTCTCCTACAAAGCAGCCTTGCCAGGCGAGCCCACTGCAAACTGCTCAGGAGCATTCTCCCAGCTGAATGCAGCTGCTGCCTTCTCTGTTCCCAGGCAGAGCAGTAGGAGGCAAGCTGTGTGGAACAGAAGAAAACATCTTGCCACTGGCACACTGCTGGGCTAAGAGCTGGCTGCATGGCTGGGCACAGAGTGCTGGTCATGGTGCCACATTCAGCTGGCAGCTGGCACCAGTGGTGTGCCCAGGGATCAGTGCTGGCCACAGTCCTGTTTGAGGCTTTCACTGATGGGCTGGATGAGGAGATTGAGTCCTCCAGCAGGGAGTTTGCAGATGACACCAAGTTGGGAGCAAGTGTGGATCTGTTGGAGGGCAGGAGGGCTCTGCAGAGGGACCTGGGCAGGCTGCACAGATGGGCAGTGCCAGGGGTTTGAACAAACCCAAATGCCAGGTTCTGTGCTTTGGCCACAGCAACTCCATGCAGGGCTCCAGGTTGGGTACAGAGTGGCTGAGAGCAGCCAGGCAGAGAGGGAGCTGGGAGGACTGGTTGGCAGCTGAAGCTGAGGCAGCAGTGCCCAGGTGGGCAGCAGAGCCAATGGCATCCTGGGCTGGCTCAGGAACACTGTGGGCAGCAGGACAAGGGAGGTTCTTCTGCCCACCCCTGTGCTCAGCACTGCTCAGGCCACCCCTGCAGTGCTGTGTCCAGTTCTGGGCTCCTCCATTGCAGAGAGATGCTGAGGTGCTGGAAGGTGTTTGGAGAAGGGCAGCAAGGCTGGGGAGGGGCCTGGAGCACAGCCCTGTGAGGAGAGGCTGAGGGAGCTGGGGGTGTGCAGCCTGCAGCAGAGGAGGCTCAGGGCAGAGCTCATTGCTGTCTGCAGCTGCCTGCAGGGAGGCTGTAGCCAGGTGGGGTTGGGCTCTGCTGCCAGGCAGCCAGCAGCAGAAGAAGGGGACACAGCCTCAACCTGTGCCAGGGCAGGTTCAGGCTGGGTGTGAGGAGGAAGTTCCTGGCAGAGAGAGTGATTGGCATTGGAATGGGCTGCCCAGGGAGGTAGATTCTCCTCCATCTCTGGAGGTGTTTAGGAGGAGGCTGCATGAGGCACTTAGTGCCATGGATTAGTTAATTAGGAGGGTTAGGTGCTGGGTTGTGCTCGATGATCTCAGAGGTCTTTTCCAACCTGGTTCATTCTGTGACCTTCCTGGGGGATGGTCCCAGCCACGCAGCTGCATTCCTGCCCACTGCAAAGGAGGGCACTGCCTGATTGGCATTCCCAAAACTTCCATTCCTCTGCTCCCCATGGAAGCATTTAGGGAACCTGCTCACTGCCACCTCACACCATTTTTCAGGGGGGGAAAGAAAACAACAAGCCCTAAGCCTTGTACATCTCTGGGTAGTGTTATTGAAGGCAATAAAATGTACTACTGTAAGATCAACGAGGGTTGAGATGAGTCTAAGTCTCATCAGCTGGAGAAGACAATCAGTATGATAATTAGAGCATGTTAATTACTCTCCACTAGTAACACACACACACACAGAGGCACACAAATGCAAATGATATACAGCAGGAAATTAACAGCAGTTACTGCTCAATATTGCATGACTTTCCCATTAAGGATAATAGGAGAAGTTGTTAAATTATAGAAAATGGGAATAATGAAGCTGGGATATTAAAGAAGCTGAGCTTGCCAGCTTGGCTGCAGGGAGGGAGCCGTCGGGAAGAGCCCTGAGGATGTGGCTCTGTCCTGGCAGCTCAAGGGATAGTAGAATTGCAGAACGACTGAAGCTGGGAGGGACCTCAGAGATCATCTACTGCAGCCTCCCTGCCATGCCCAGGGACACCTCTCAGCTAGGCTCAGCTGCTCAAGGCCACATCCAGCCTGGCACTGAACAGCACCCAGCAACAGAAGAAGGAGACACAGCCTCAAGCTGTGCCAGGGCAGGTCTAGGCTGGATGTTGTTAGGAAGTTGTTGGCAGAGAGAGTGATTGGCATTGGAATGGGCTGCCCAGGGAGGTGGTGGAGTCTGTGTGGCTGGAGGTGTTGAAGCCAAGCCTGGCTGGGGCACTTAGTGCCATGGTCTGGTTGGTTGGGCAGGGCTGGGTGCTAGGTTGGGCTGGCTGAGCTTGGAGCTCTCTGCCAGCCTGCTTGATTCTGCGAGTCTGTGACCTCCAGGCAGGAGGCAGCCACAACCTATCTGGACAGTCCATTCCAGACTTTCACCACCCTGGTACAGAACAACTTCTTCCTCAGCTCCACTCTAGCCCTGCTCTGCCTCAGCTCCAAACCATTGCCCTTGGCCTGGCTCAGACCCCCTCAGCACAAGTCCCTCTGCAGCCTTCCTGCAGGATCCCTTCAGGCCCTGGCAACATCTTTGTGCCTCCTCTGGCCTCACTCCAGCAGCTCTGTGTCCTTCTGCTGGGGACAGCAGAGCTGGAGGCAGGATTGGAGGTGAGGTCTGAGCAGAGCAGAGCCAAGGGGCAGGATCCCCTCTCTTGCCCTCTGCCCACACTGCTCTGGCTGCAGCCAGCACTTGGCTGCCTGCTGGGCTGCAGGAGGGCACTGCTGGCTCCTGGGGAGCTGCTCAGCAGCCAGCACAGTTAAGCAAACTGGAGTAGTGCAGGGGGAGATGTGCAAGTGTGGTTTTGTTTTCAGCAGGTAAGACAAGGCTGGGCACTCTGGCTCAGCTGGGAGCAGCACAACATTGTCTGAGGGCTGGAGCTGCTAACAAAATTTCATCCCTTTACTTGAAAAAAACCCAGGACTGAAGGTAGCTGTGATGGGACTCCTTGATTTGAGAACAAACAAAGGGGGAAAAAGAGAGCTAATAATGTTCTGAGCCTCGGGAAGGTTTAAAAGCAAAGGCTGAAGTCTCTTACAGGCTGAGAAATCAAACCAGCAGAAGAAAATAAGATGTGGGAGAGGTGTGTGACTGGACTGTGAAGCATGTTCCGAGGGGTACAGACAATCATTCCCACCTCAGAATCAGGGAGTATTAGGGGTTGGAAGGGGCCCCTGGAGATAACAAGTCCAAATCCCCTGCCAAAGCAGAAGCACACAGGGAAGGTCACATCTGGACGGGTCTTGAAAGTAGCCAGAGAAGGAAACTCCACAACCTCTCTGGGCAACCTGCTCCAGGGCTCCCTTGGAAACTTCCTCTGCCTCAGCTTCCACCCATGCCCCTTGTGCTGTCCCTGGGCACCACCCAGCAGAGCCTGGCTGCAGCCTCCTGCCACTCACTGCACACATTGATACTCACTGCTGAGGTCACCTCTCAGTCTCCTCTCCCAGCAGCACAGCCCCAGCCCCCTCAGGCTCTGCTCCCAACAGAGCTGTTCCCTTCCCTTCAGCAGCTTTGTGGCTCTGGGCTGGACTCTGCAGCAGTTCTGTGTCCCTCTTGAACCGGGGGGGGGGGCAGATCCTTTGTTTTCCTGTTGCCTGGGGCATGGCAAAATGATTTACAGATGTGTCTCCGAGACAAAACCACTGCAAGCAGCTCTAAGTGAAGTGGTGGTTTCTCCTTTCTCCCTTTACACCTCATGACAGACTTCCACTGACCACCTGAAAGCCCAACTGTGTATCCTGTACCCTCAGCTGACTCCAGAGCAGGATGTGCTCTCCCCTTCTCATCTCCCCAGGGAGCCCAATAGCTCTTTACTTTGCAATGATTACAGCCCTTAAATTAAAGTGGCTTGAGCAAAAAGAAATGAGCACTGCAAGCAGCTTTAGTCCCCTTGACTGGATAAACCAAATCTGGTCAGGAAACCGAAATAGCATCATTAAGCCACTTGCCTGGAATGTTTTTTCCCCTAACAGTGGCATGCACTAAGCAGACATCTCTCTTGTTTTCCATGCTTGTTGATGCAGCACAAACCTCATTCCAGCCCACCCTGGGTGTTGCTTCAGACAGGATTTTCTTGCACAGCTAATGAAGTGTTTGGTCTGCATGGTGAAGCTCAGAAATCAGAATGATTCATTTCAGAGACAGAGGGAAATGGGGGGAGGGGGGGATTTCTACCAGTGACCAAACAGAAGTCCCTCAAAAAAGAGTGTTTGAAGAAGAGCCTGAGAAGTGTGCTGGGGGCTTGGGATACTTGAGAATGCCATAAGGAAAAGGATGACTGAGAAAGGAAGGGGAGAATGGCCAGGATTGGAAGTTGGAGCTGAGACAGGTCCAGCATCAGTGAGTTTGCAGATGACACCAAGCCAGGAGCAGCTGTGGAGCTGTTGGAGGGTAGCAGAGCCCTGCAGAGGGACCTGGACAGGCTGGATGGGTGGGCAGAGGCCAAGAGGATGAGACTGAACAAGGTCAAGGGCAGGGTTCTACATTTTGGCCACAGCAACCCCAGGCAGCACTGCAAGCTGGGGCCAGAGTGGCTGAGAGCAGCCAGGCAGAGAGGGAGCTGGGGGTGCTGGCAGAGAGGAGCTGCAGAGGAGGCAGCAGTGCCCAGGTGGGCAGCAGAGCCAATGGCATCCTGGGCTGGCTCAGGAGCAGTGTGGGCAGCAGGACAAGGGAGGTTCTCCTGCCCCTGTGCTCAGCACTGCTCAGGCCACACCTTCAGTGCTGTGTCCAGTTCTGGGCTCCTCCATTGCAGAGAGATGCTGAGGTGCTGGAAGGTGTTTGGAGAAGGGCAGCAAGGCTGGGGAGGGGCCTGGAGCACAGCCCTGTGAGGAGAGGCTGAGGGAGCTGGGGGTGTGCAGCCTGCAGCAGAGGAGGCTCAGGGCAGAGCTCATTGCTGCCTGCAGCTGCCTGCAGGGAGGCTGTAGCCAGGTGGGGTTGGGCTCTGCTGCCAGGCAGCCAGGGACAGAAGAAGGGGACACAGCCTGGAGCTGTGCCAGGGCAGGTCTAGGCTGGATGTGAGGAGGAAGTTGTTGTCAGAGAGAGAGACTGGCACTGGAATGGGCTGCCCAGGGAGGTGGTGGAGTCTGTGTGGCTGGAGGTGTTGAAGCCAAGCCTGGCTGGGGCACTTAGTGCCATGGTCTGGTTGGTTGGGCAGGGCTGGGTGCTAGGTTGGGCTGGCTGAGCTTGGAGCTCTCTCCCAGCCTGCTTGGTTCTGTGATTCCATGATCATAGAATCATAGAATGGTCTGGGTTGGAAGGGACCTACAAAGGTCCTCTAGTCCAACCCCTCTGCAGTAAGCAGGAGCATCCTCAGCCAGATCAGGTTTCTCAGTAATTCATGCATCCTGTTTCCACTGTCAGCATTTCAAACTGCAATGGGGCTGGGAGGTATGAAGGCCCCAGCTGTGGAAGGCCTGGGCTGCAGATGTGGCACAAGGCTCACTCCAAGCCACAGAGATTTTATCCCTGGTATGGGAAGCAGTGAAAAACAAAAATATCCTGCTCCTCTGCCAATTAATGCTCTGCTTTTGCTCATCAATAATGCATCCACTTCTTGTGGCTACTGCACACTCTGAGTTCCCTGGCCTAGATCTGAACAAAGCAGAGCTTCTGCCCCAATTTTTGCAGAGTTGTAGCTCTGAGGAACAGAGCTGCAGGAGGGCTGGGGAGGGACTATTGACAAGGTCTTGTAATGCCAGGGGCAGGAATGGGTTTGAACTGGAAGAAGGGAGATTGAAAGTGAATGTTAGGATGTTGTTTGCAGTGAGGGTGGTGAGACATTGGCACAGGTTGCCCAGGGAGGTTATGGAGTTGCTCCACAACCTCCCTGAAGGTGTTCAAGGCCAGGCTGGATGAGCCCTTGAGCAACCTGTTCTAGTAGGAGGTGTCCTGCCTATGGCAGGGAGTTGGAACTGGCTGAGCGTTAAGGTCCCTTCCAACCTAAACCATTCTGTGACTCCATGATTCTCACCCCCCAGCACTCCCAATTCCTGAGAACCTTAGTTCTCAGCCCAGCACAGAGTGCCTGAGTCCAAGCCATGGGCTGCCAGCTTGGCCAGCAGCTTGCTGTGGGCAGGCAATGTCAAAAGCCTTCTCCACTTGAGCAGTGAAGCCTTCTCCTGCTGTCCAATCTTGGCAGTGCCATGCCCACACATTCCTTGAACACCTAAGAGACTGAGGATCAAAGCCTTTGAGACCCCTTTTAAGTTGATTAGGAAGAGGATTGCACAAAAACACAAGCACTGGGGCCTGCCTTTTTTGCTTTGTTCTCCTTCTCCTCCTGGTGCTGCAGAAGAAAATCAGAAGTTCCATCTTCTGCTGGCAGGGAGAAGCCCCCAAGCCCCCAACTCCAAATCTCCCCAAAAGCCCTGCACAGAAAATAAATTGGCAATGTGGTTTAACAAGTAATAAAGCCTGAGCAGGCAGCCAGAGCAAAGGCAAAACCTCCCTCCCACATAGAGCTCAGCTGCTGGGAGGGGATTTTCTTTTAACCGTTTCTGCAGCCCAGGAGATGTGGATCTCGAAGAAGGGAGCGGTGCCAGGCAGGCTGTCTGCTGGCACTCATCCACTCTGCCCCCAGCAGCCAGCAGGCTGCCCTGCAGCTCAAACTCACCTGGCTCCCCTGTCACCTGCCTGGGAGCCAACCTGCAGAGTGATCCAGCTCAGCCTCAAGTAGCCTCCTGCTGCAATCTCCCCTCCTTGATCCACAAGGTTCTCCTCTGCTTTTCCCAGGCACATGTTGCTGTGCATTAAAGGGCTCTGAGAGCAACTGCACCTTCTGATGAGCTCCCAGCAGCTGTTTGCAGGGTGAAAGACTCAGCTTGGGCTTGCATCAGAGTGAGGTGAATGTTCTCACTTAGCCTAGCCCAGAGCTAGCCTGGCTGTCATCGAGGGTCTGGGGAGGAGCTGCCTTCCAGCATTCCTGGGATACTGCCAGGTGCAGATCTCACAGGATCACAGGAACTCAGGGGTTGGAAGGGATCACAGGATCACAGCATGTCAGGGGTTGGAAGAGACACAAAGAGCTCATCCAGTCCAAGCCCCCTGCCAGAGCAGGACTATACAATCCAGCTCAGGGCACATAGGAACACATCCAGACAGGCCTGGAAAGGCTCCACACAAGGAGACTCCACAACCTCTCTGGGCAGCCTGTGCCAGGGCTCTGGGACCCTTCCAGCCAAGAAGTTCCCCCTTGTGTTGAGCTGGAACCTGCTGTGCTGCAGCTTCCATCCATTGCTGCTTGTCCTGTCCCAGGGAGCAGTGAGCAGAGCCTGTCCCCGCCCTCCTGACCCCCAGCCCTCAGAGATTTATAGACATTGATTCAATCCCCTCTCAGTCTTCTCTTCTCCAGACTAAGCAGCCCCAGGGCCCTCAGCCTCTCCTTACCAGGCAGTGCTCAGTCCCCTCCTCATCCTTGTAGACTTCTGCTGGATCCTCTCCAGCAGATCCCTGTCCCTCTTCAGCTGGGGAGCCCCAGACTGAAGGCAGCTCTCCCATCCCCCAGGCTGTTTTTTCCCCTCTTACATTTGTAAGCATTTCTGTGGCTGTGTTGGTGTTTTAATTCTAGATCCCTGAGCTGCTGCTACCACCTCTCCATTTCTCTTGCTGTTACCATCTCAACACTTCTGCTGCTCCTCTTTTTTTCACTCTGCCTCTCTTTACCTTCCATGACCTCCCACAGCTCAGCAGCAGCAATGTGTGTGTGACAGAAGTGGGTGAATGCCACACAGGCACTCTGCAAAGCGCTGAGCAGTGAGTTAAAGGCAGCCTCAGCCCTGGCCATTGGGCACCTAAAGGCAGCAGAAGGATGTTGGTGTCCCCTTCATTAGTGCCAAAGGGTCATAGAATCGATCACACAATGGGCTGGCCTGGAAGGGAGCTCCAAAGCTCACCCAGCCCAAGCCCCTGCACTCAGCAGGGACATCCTCCACTAGAGCAGGTTGCCCACAGCCCTCTCCAGCCTCACCTTGAATATCTCCAGGGATGGTTCCTCAAGCACCTCCCTGGGCAACCTGCTGCAGTGCTCCACCACCCTCCTGGTGCAGAACTTGTCCAGCCCCAGCTGGCAAATGCTTTTTACATGGCTTCTCTGCCCTTCCCATCTTTGAGGGGCCATGGACTAATGCAAAGACCATGCTCAGCTAATTCTGCTCTTTGTTCAAGGAGGTGTCCCAGGCTTGTGGAATGTCTCAGCTGGAGATGTGGAGATGTCCCCTGGCTCACCGTAAGACAAAGGAGTCACAGAATCAGAATTGCTCTGTCTGGAAAAGATCTCCGAGGTCACCCAGTCCAACCACCCTAACTGCCAAGGCTGGTGCTAAGCATGTCCCTCAGCATTACATCTCTGCCTCTGGGAAACACCCCCAGGGTCAGGACTCCACCACCACCACCACCACAAGCAGCCTGCCGCAGCCAGCCATGTGAAGAGCCTTCCTCATAGGCCACTCTCTGCGTCCCACTGCAGGGTCAAGCAGGAGCTATTTGTTCCTTGTAGGGAAGATGAATCAGTCCTTATGCTTGTGGCCATGGAAACTGCAAGTGGAGGGTTTGAGCAGCTCACACATCTGAGCCCAGCTACCCTAACCAGTAGCTTCATGGCCAAGACAGACGTGGTCCACAACCTCCCTGGAGGTGTTCAAGGCCAGGCTGGAGGAGACCTTGAGCAACCTGCTCGAATGGGAGTGTCCTTGTCCATGGCAGGGGTTGGCACTGGGTGAGCTTTGAGGTCTCCTTCAACCCAAACCATTCTATGAATCCATACACCTTGAAGGTCTCTTCCAAACCATTCTAGCACATGGCAAAGGCTGCATATGTTAAGCTCTGAGTGAGCTACACACTTGCACTCAGGAAGGCACTTCAGCTGCAGCTGTCCCTTGGCATCAGGGCAGAGACACTCATTCCCTTGATGACCCAGGAGCTTCCAGAGGAGTGCCACAGGGCTGGAGCAGCTCTGCTACGAGGGCAGGCTGAGGGAGCTGGGAGTGTGCAGCCTGGAGAAGAGAGGGCTCCAGGTGGGTCTTAGAGCAGCCTACCAGTGCCTGAAGGGGCTGCAAGCAGGCTGCAGAGGGCCTGTTTACAAAGGGGTGTAGGGACAGGACTACAGAGCAGAGGGGGAGGGGATCCTCTCTCAGCCTGCCATCCACACTCTTTTTGATGCTCCCCAGGAGACCATTGCTCTTCTTTTCCCTGACCTTCTCTGGCACATGGGGCTCAAGGTAGGGAAGTGCATGGACTATCTACCCTGAAAGCAATCAGTCAAGGTGAGGCTTGACATGGCTCAGGGCAACCTGACCAGCTGAGGAAGCCCCTGCTGAGTGCAAGGAGGTTGGACTGGATGACCCTTGGAGGTCCCTCCCAGGCCAGATTCTGCAGTCTTGGAGCCACAGCTAGTTCTGTCCCTGAGGCAAGGGTCAGGCCCTGTACCGATTGGAGTTACTCACCTTGGCTGGCTTGTCCAAGCTCCACCAGGGACAGCAGCAGCACTGTGCCACTGTTGGTGTTTCAGTGGGCTTGTTGCAATTCCCTGCCCTGTGCACACTGAGCATCTTGGCTTAGCCCTTCTGAGGCTTATCAGCAGAGCCCTGACTGGCAGGGAGCTCAGCAGGACCTGTGGCAGCTTTTGTCTGCCATCTGAGCAGGCTTTGTCTGCCCTTGTCATTGCATGCTCAGCTGTGATTAGAAGAAGAGCCTCAGAGGGATGCCAGGAGGTGAGGAGACCCAGAGGGAATGACAACAAGTGCAGAGAGCTAGGACGGAGCACACTGCAAAATCACTGAGGTGGCAAAGGAAGTGGGGAAATTGAAGGGGGAAAGTGGTTGAGAAAATGATGACACTTTGGAGGGCAGACTGGAAGTTGAGATGGGCTGAGGGCAGCCAGAGAAAGATTCTTTGTGTGATGGAGACCAACTGTGGGTGTAGAACAACCAGGAAAGGAGGGGGAGTGGAGGCAGAAGATAAAGACTGCACATGCCTGAGCATGAAGGTTAAGTAAAAGGGCAGCCCACGGCGAATGGAATTGCCATTGCCCGAGGGAAGAGGCTGCTCCACGCTCACCTCGGCTGCAAAAGCATCTGGGATCCCTTTAAATTGCATAGCTGGTGGAGGCTGAGGGAAAGAGGCAACTGCACCCTTAAAAAGTCCTTCCTTCAGCTGGCTTTGGCAAGGCTCTGAGCAGGATTGGATGGGGATAAAGTGATGACAGCAAAGCAGGTTTCTGCCTCATCCACCCAAATCTCTAAGCAGTCAAGGCTGCCTGGGAAGGAGATGAATAAAAGCCAGGAAGAAAACAAATGAAAGGAAGGGGAAATGAAGAGTGAATTGGACTCAGGAGGCACACCAGGGCTGGGATGTGGTAGCTCTCAAGCAGTTAATTGCTGAGTGCTCACCATATTGCATGGGTAACACCATTAGCAGACCTAAAGGAGCATTAGCACCATTAGCATCATTTATTGTTCTGTTCTGTTATAAACAAATGCACAGGTAACCTACAAACACATATGTTTATCATTAAATACATCTATTTATGTGCATATGGATATTTATCATTATCATCATGCATTCTATTATAAACAGGTACATATAGAATGGATAAACAGATGCATTTGTCCTTCTCTAAGTGCATATGTTTGTATCTGCAGATATATTGTTTGAATAGATATTGATCATCATAGCAAGATGTTTGTATGTAAATGTATCACTATCTGCTTATCATTGCCATGATGTTTTCTTCTGTTATAAACATATCAATATCTAATGTGTAAATATATATAGTTATGAATATACAAATAGATAGGATTATATCATAGAATCACAGAACCAAGCAAGTTGGCAGAGAGCTCCAAGCTCATCCAGCACAACCTAGCACCCAGCCCTGCCCAACCAACCAGACCATGGCACTAAGTGCCCCAGCCAGGCTTGGCTTCAACACCTCCAGCCACACAGACTCCAGCACCTCCCTGGGCAGCCCATTCCAATGCCAATCACTCTCTCTGACAACAACTTCCTCCTAACATCCAGCCTAGACCTGCCCTGGCACAGCTTGAGCCTCTGTCCCCTTCTTCTGTTGCTGGGTGCCTGGCAGCAGAGCCCAACCCCACCTGGCTACATATCAGATCTGATTCCTGCTTCTTCTGCCCCTTCTCCCTGCTCTGCCTTCCTCAGGGAGCACTGCCCTGAAGGGAAGCTTTCCTGTGGCCATTTCTGCTTTAACAAGCACATGGTGCAAAACCTCCTCCCTCCAGTCCTTAGCCTTGTATAAATGGCTTTGCCCTTCAGCAGATTGCTTTGTCCTAGACAGTAAACCAAAACTGCCCCAAGATTTTAGTGTGCTTGAGAACATGAAATCCAGCAGAGTGCCTGAAGAATTCCTGCTTTGTACAACAAAAGCTTCAATTAATCTCTTGCCTGTGGTTTTATTTTGAGTTGTCAAGTGTTTGAACCTGCCAGTTTAGCTAGAGTTTAGTTTCCCCCCCAGACCAGAAACCCTGCTACTTTGAGTGGCTCACCAGTTTGTCCTGATGCTTGGAGACACTGCGGGGAGAAGGGGGGAAGCATAATGTGCAAAAACCTCTTGATACAGATATGTGAGAGCTGGTTTAAACTGGCTGCAGGCTGGCATTAAAAGATGATGGTCAGAACCATATGCACACACAGCAAAGGCAGAGGATGGGTGAGTAGAATGTTGGGATCTATTTCATAGAAGCAAGGAATCAGGCAGGTTGGGAGAGAGCTCCCAGCACAACCTAGCACCCAGCCCTGCCCAACCAAACAGACCATGGCACTAAGTGCCCCAGCCAGGCTTGGCTGCAACACCTCCAGCCACACAGACTCCACCACCTCCCTGGGCAGCCCATTCCAATGCCAATCACTCTCTCTGCCAGGAACTTCCTCCTAACATCCAGCCTAGACCTGCCCTGGCACAGCTTCAGGCTGTGTCCCCTTCTTCTGTTGCTGGCTGCCTGGCAGCAGAGCCCAACCCCACCTGGCTACAGCCTCCCTTCAGGTTAGCTGTAGAGAGCAATGATGGCAGTTATCACTATACACATGTATATATTCATATATATAAATAAATCATTATTATAATGCATTATTCCATTCTATTATAAAGAATGTACCCAGAGAATCTATAAATACACATACTGTTCTATTAATATACATTTATATCTGCATATATGTTACTTAAATACAGATTTATCATTATCTAAATGTATATTTTGTATATAAATACATATTTAGAATTACCATAATGTATTGTTCCATTCTATTACAAATATCTATCTAGATAACCTATAAATATATATGTATCATTATTTGAACATGCATTTATCTCTGCATATATGTTATTTAAGTACATATTGCATCTATAAATATGTATTTATCATTATTAGAATGTATTATTCTGTTCTATTACAAATATCTATCTAGATAACCTATAAATATATATATCATTATATGAACATGCATTTATCTCTGCATATATGTTATTTAAGTACATATTGCATCTATAAATTTATCTTTATCATTATTACAATGTATTATTCAATTCTATTACAAATATCTAGCTAGCTAGCCTATAAATATATATATATCATTATATGAACATACATTTATCTCTGCATATATGTTATTTAGGTATATATTGCATCTATAAATATATCTTTATCATTATTACAATGTATTGTTCCATTCTATTACAAATATCTATATAGATAGCTTATAAATATATATATAATTATATGAACATGCATTTATCTCTGCATATATGTTATTTAAGTATATATTGCATCTATAAATAGGTATTTATCATTATCAGAATGTGTTATTCTGTTCTATTACAAATATCTATCTAGCTAGCCTATAAATATATATATATCATTATATGAACATACATTTATCTCTGCATGTGTGTTATTTCAGTACATGTTGCATGTATAACTATGTATTTATCATTATTACAGTGTGTTGTTCTGTCCTATTCTAACTGATAATCTATAAATGCATACATACATGATGGGGCAGAGGAGCAGATTTTCATAGCAGTGATAATGATGACAGCAGTAACAAGAACAGCACCACCAGCAAGGCTGATCACAACAATAACAGCAATAATAACAGCACCACCATCAATAACTGAATGGCTGCCCCAATAACCTGCTCCTGGGGCCTTTGAGTGTTGCTCTGCTCCGCATCAGAACAACAACATGGAAGAGATGCACAAAGTGTGTCGGCAGAAGCAAGTCCCAGTGGAACAGGCAAGCCCAGCAGGACTTCGGGAGCTCAGAAGCGCTTTGCTGCCCATTGCCACCCTCCCTAAGGCCTCCTGCCTGCTGCAGTGGGTGATCAGGTGCCAAAGCAGATCAGAAGGCTCCACGGTGACAAGGTGGAGGCAAAGCCTTCGCCCCCAC
Source organism: Pogoniulus pusillus (assembly GCF_015220805.1). Lineage (NCBI taxonomy): Eukaryota > Metazoa > Chordata > Aves > Piciformes > Lybiidae > Pogoniulus > Pogoniulus pusillus. The sequence goes on along the minus strand of NC_087288.1, from coordinate 750,169 downwards.
AGAAGCTTTGCTGGCGGCATGGGTTTGTACCACAGGGCAGCGGTGGGAGCTGCTGCTCGGATCTGCAGCCTGGGGGGAGGCTTCCCTCTGCTTACAAGGGCGCTGCTGACCCTGCTTGCAGGTGATAAGGGAATCCTGCTCTGCTGCAGCCCACCCTCAGCCTGCTCCATTCCTGCAGCACTTGGATTTCCCTTATTTTTAACCTGCCAAAGTGCATTTCATTGATCTGTTACTGGAGCAGGTTGGCCAGGGAGGCTGTGGGTGCCCCCTCCCAGAGATGCTGGCACAGGTTGCCCAGGGAGGCTGTGGAGCACAGAAGCACCTGTTCTTTAAATAGGAGAGCAAGCACAGATCTGGAGCACAGGTTGGAATCATTAAGGTTGGAGAAGCCCTCCAGGAGCTTCCAGTCCAACAGCAACCCAGCCCCACCATGGCCACTGAACCACAGCCCCAACCTGCTCTAGTGTGAGGTGTCCCTGCCCATGGCAGCGGGCCTGGAGCTGGGTGATGCTTGAGGTCCCTTCCAGCCCTGGCAATTCTCTGATTCTGTAACTGGTGATTAAAATGAGAGAGTGTTTTCTTTCTACTCGTTGTTGTGCTTTCTCTCCTAGTTTATGACCAGAACTAATTATTTCTCCATTATCAATCTCAGCTCCCAAATAAGAGAGCCTCTCACTCCACTACACAGTGCTGCAGCATCTCCAATAAACCATCCCAGGGGCTGCAGCAATGTACAGGGCACAAGAAACACTGAGGCAAAGGCATGAAGGAAAGTTTCACCACCTTCTAGTTCTTTTCAAGTTGGCTTTGTGGTTATGTTTGTTGTCATAATAATAACTATAATAATGATTTGTATTATTATTGTTCTTGTTCCTATTAGTAATGCTTTGCCTCTCCTTCTCCATCTCCTTCTGTGTCCCTCCTGCATCTCCTCCTTCTGCATCTCCTCCTCCTGCATCTCCTTCTCCTTCTGTCTCCTCCTTCTGCAACTCCTTCCCCTTCTCCAGCTCCTCCTTCTCCATCTCCTTCTCCTTCTGTGTCTCCTCTTTCTGTCTCCTCCCTCTCCTTCCCCTTCTCCATCTCCTTCTCCTTCTCCAGCTCCTTCTCCATCTCCTTCTCCTTCTGTGTCTCCTTCTGTCTCCTCCTTCTCCTTCTGCATCTCCTTCTCCTTTTGCATCTCCTTCTCCACTTCCTTCTCCTCCTCCTCCTCCTCCTCCTCCTCCTCCTCCTCCTCCTCCTCCTCCTCCTCCTCCTCCTCCTCCTCCTCCTCCTCCTCTCCTCGTCCTCCTCATCCTCCTTCTTCTCCTCCTCCTCCTCCTCCTCATCATCATCCTCCTCATCCTCCTTCTTCTCCTCACAGGCATGCTTTGTGTTTAATATGACACAGGCTTGAGATCATACAACCACAGATTCATGGAATGGTTTGGGCTGGAAGTGACCTTAAAACTCATCCAGCTCCAGCCTCCTGCCATGGGCAAGGACACCTCCCACCAGCCTAGACTGCAGAGGGCCTCATCCAGCCTGGCCTTGAACTCCTCCAGGGAGATTTGGAGCACAGAATCAGAGACTGATCTTTGATCTTCAATCACAGTCTGTGATTTTGTGCTCCAAACCTCCCTGGGCAGCCTGTGCCAGTATCTCACCACCCTCACTGTCAGCAATTTCTTCCTCATCTCCACTCTCACTCTCCCCTTTCCCAGCTCAAAGCCATTGTCCCTTATCCTGTCACTCCCAGCCCTTTGGACAAGTCCATACCCAGCTCTCCTGGAGCCCCTTCAAGCACTGGAAGGCTGCTGCAAAGTCTTCCTCCTCGAAGCCTTCTCTTCTCCATGCTGCACAGCCCCATCTCTCCCAGCCTGTCTCCATGGAGGAGGTTCTGCAGCCCTCTGAGCATCTTCATGACCTACCCTAAACCCACTCCAACACTTCCATGCCCCCATGTGCTAGTTTGAGCCTAGCTAGAATGCTTTGGTGAGAAGAACCAGATTACAGGCTGTGAAAGGGAAACAAGGCTGATGCCTACCTCACTCATAGGTTTGCTGAGAGGTACAACAAACAAAACCCCAAACATAGGTAGGGGAGTCTCACTGCTGCTGGGGAGCTGGCTGAGCTGCATCTCTAACCTCACCCCTCTCTGCCATTTCTTTGGCTAACCCACTTTGCTTCCTACCCCCTGGCCGAACCTCCATTCTTCCTTGGGACTGGGGTAAGGTTGAGAGGGGCAGGGGGAAGGTGAAGGGGCAGTTGGGAGCCCTCCTGGGGACTCAGGTTTCTGGGAGGGCTGTTGTGTGTCTGTATCACCTTCTCCCTTGTCTATTTCTGTCTGTCACTGTACATATACTGTGAATCTCTGCCTGTCTGTTGTGCCAGCTGTAAACATAAGCTTCATTCCATTCCCTGAGCTGCTGAGTCTAGTCTGGGTGATTTCCAAAGCGTGGAGGGTGGGGGGTGGGGGGCAGGGAACACCCAAACCACCACACCTGCTTGCCTTGGGGTCTCCACGATGGACACAGCACTCCAGAGCAGGGGGCAGAATCCCCTCCCTCACCCTCACACTGCTGCTGCTGCAGCCCAGGCCAGGGCTGGGCTTTCTGCTGGCTGCTGCTGAGCTTCTCATCAGGCTGCAGGAGGGGAGGGACTCGCAGTGTGATGCTCGCTGCAAGCTCCAGTGATGTATTGGTCTGATTCAGCTGACTCTGGATGATGAGAGTGGCAGCTGCTGCCTTTATTAACTACCTCCTCTTTTTTCTGGGGTGTGTGTGGTAAATATCCATGGGGGAACAGCAAAGTGCCATTTATTTGTCCCTCTTTCATGTCTGCTTCAGATTTCTCCAGGGCCCCTTTCCTGTCTGCAGCTATTTTTGGATCTACTTACAACAGGTTTTTAAGAGGCTGCTTTTGTACCTGGGGGCAGAACTGTTCATGAGACAAAACTCTAAGGCTGAGGAGGTCCTATCATGAAAAATGAGATGTGATGATGGGAGAAGGCACCCTTTAATATCCACTTCAGACAACTTCTTGTTGCAGATCTTGCACCTGTCCATGCACCTGCTTCTAGGAGGGAGGTTATTAACAAGAGGACACAGACTCACACAGAGCATACCCAGCTGGAACAGACCTCCAGGCTCATCCAGCCCAACCTGCAGCCCAGCACAAAACCACAGCCCTGAGAGCCAGGCCCACATGGCACTTGAGGACCCTCCAGGGGTGGTGACTCCAGCACTGCCCTGCAGATCACTGAGTCCAGTGCCAGGGCCAGATAGAGAAGGGCACCCAGGGACACACCCAGGTGGCTTTTGACACACCCAGAGATGAAGACTCCACCACTTTCCTGGGCAGCTGCTCCAGGGCTCCAGCACCCTCCAGTTACAGAAGCTCCTCCCCATGTTCAGGTGGAGCTTCTGATGTTCCAGTCTGTGCCCACTGCCCCTTGTCCTGGCACTGGGCATCACTGAACACAACCTGGTCCCACCCTCCTGCCCCCCAGCCCTGAAGTGTTGCTCAGCACTGGTCAGATCCCCCCAGGCTGCTCTTCTCATGGCTAAACAGCCCCAATTCTCTCAGCCTTTCCCCCTCACCGAGCTCACAGGAACCAGAGGGTTACTGAGGCTGGAATGACCTCTGAGATCATCCAGTGCAGCCTATGGTGATCACCACCACTTGAGCTAGACCATGGCACTAAGTCATGGCACATCCACTCTTTCCTTAAGCACCTCCAGGGGCAGTGACTCCAGCACCACCCTGAGCAGTCCAGCCCAGTGCCTAAGCAGCCTTTCTGTCAGGATGTGCTTCCTAACATCCAACCTAACCCCCCTCATGTACAGCTTCAGGCCATGTCCAACTCCCATCTTACTACAGCTTCGCTCTAGGTGATTGTAGAGAGTGATAAGGTCCCCTCGAAGTCTCCTGCAGGCTGAGCACCCCCAGCTCCCTCAGCCTCTCATACCACTTTCCCTCCAGCCCCCTCACCAGTCTCTTTGCTCTCCTCTGGACCCACTCCAGCTCTCAATACCCTTCTTGCAGTGAGGGGCCCAGAGCTGCACACAGTGCTTAGGGCAAGGTCTCACCAGTGCCAGCACAGGTCCTGCTGCCCACACTGCTCCTGAGCCAGCCCAGGATGCCATTGGCTCTGCTGCCCACCTGGGCACTGCTGCCTCCTCTGCAGCTCCTCTCTGCCAGCACCCCCAGGGCCCTCTCTGCCTGGCTGCTCTCAGCCACTCTGGCCCCTGCCTGCAGTGCTGCTTGGGGCTGCATGTCAGCAACGTTCAGACAAGAGGATGTTCTGCTGAACTGAGTGACCACACACTCCTGGCCCCTCAGCACAAGGCACAGCCCTAGCACTAAGCTGTGGCTGGAGGTGTGGAAGCCAAGGCTGGCTGGGGCACTTAGTGCCATGGTCTGGTTGCTCGGCCAGGGCTGGGTGCTGGTTTGGGCTGGGTGAGCTCTTCCAACCTGCCTGAGTCTGTATGAGAAGAGCCTTTCCCCCCATCTCTCCCATGCAAAGAAATGCATTTGCAAACCCTAAAGAACCAAGCCCCATTTCTGCCCAAAGGACAGCACCTGCTGCTGTGAGCTCTGCAGGGGCTGATTCAGCAGATCTCCACCTGCCCTTGGAACTCCTTTATCTGGAGTTATTTAGTGCTGCTCAATCAATTTGCAGGAGAAAATGGAGCTTCTGGACAAAAAAAAGGCAGACACCCTGGCTGCTGGCCAGAGGGGAAGTTTCCCCTGCTGCTAGAGGGCTCAAACTTCTTGATTATTAGTTGGTTGGTGGTTTTTTTTTTTCCCTTCTCTCTTTTTTTGGCTCATTTGCCCCATCCATAACACTAAGCAGCTCCCTGGCTGACAGACAAGGCCATCTCATCATATGGTAAATGGGAGCACACTCCATTACACTGGGAGTTTAGAATCATAGCCCCACTGGGAAGGCTCTGCTAGGAAATTTAATGCCTCTCCTGAAAGGCAGCAGCCAGCAGCTAAAGGAGTGAGGGATGGGAAGTCCACCTGGCCCCAGACAAGGTTTTCAGGGGACCTTCTCCCTCATGGTCCGTGGAGGATTCTCCTTCGCAAGGCTGTGCTGCTCCCTGTTCAGCCTCTGCCCTTCTCTGAGTGCCTCTCAGCCCTGGAGCCCTGGTGGGCAGCAGGTGCTGCAGGGGTCAGCAATGTGCCCCAATGGCCAACAGGGCCAAGGGCATCCTGGGGGGCATCAGTGTGGCCAGCAGGGCTAGGGAGGTTCTGCTGCCTCTGCTCTGCCCTGGGGAGCTGCAATACTGTGTCCAGTGCTGGGCTCCCCAGGTCCAGAGGGACAGGGACCTGCTGCAGAGAGCCCAACAGAGCCATGAGGGTGAGTGGGGACTTGAGCATCCCCCCTGTGAAGGGAGACTGAGAGCCCTGGGGCTGCTGAGTCTGGGGAGGAGAAGGCTGAGAGGGGATCTCATTGATATCCATAAACATCTGAGGGGTGGGTGTCAAGAGGGAAGGGTCAGGCTCTTTTCAGTGCCACCTGGTCGTGGGAGAAGGAAGAATGGACATAAACTGGAACCCAGCAGGTTCCACCTCAGCATGAGCTGTGCTTAAGGATGTGGCTTAGAGTCAAGCCTGCAGTGCTGGGTTGAGCTGGTCTGGGTGTTCTGTGACTGTGACTGTGAGGATGGAGCCAGGCTCTGCTCAGTACTGTCCAAGGACAGGACAAAGAGCAGAGGGGCTGCAAGCTGGAGCAGAGGAGGCTCAACCCATACAACACTCCAGAGAGCTCAGTTTGCAAAACAGACATTCTGCTGCTGCCAACAGCATGTGCAAGGACAGAGCTGCTCTGCAAAAGCCACATCATTGCATTCCAGACAAAAACAGGTCACAGTCACCTATTCTTTTTATTGAGCACACTGAAATGATGCTGCTTTGGCTTTTGGTTGTTTGTTGAGTTGGGTTTTTTTGATTTGAAAGCTTTGAAGCAGAGAAATCTCCTGAGAAGCCTAAACCATTCCGACACCTTCCCCGAACCTCTTCAGGCTGTTTGGTTTTCTTGTTTGCTAAGTGAGTGCTGCAAAGATGCTGCAAATGAACTGAAAAACCTGAACTCTCTGAGCCCCAAAATAGAGTTAATAATTGAACCTACTGGCAGCTTACATGTGGGAAAGGAACTATTATCTCTCCCTAATAATGCGAGTGCAGTGCTGGCCCATGAGGAACTCGGTGTAGGAGACAAAGTAATAATTGGCTAGGACCTTGTATAACACCAAATGGGGGGGGAAGGGAATGATCATTAATATGAGATTGAAAATCAGAGCTCTCCAAAGCCACTAACACAATGGCTGAAACATCCTTTTTAATTAGCATGCCAGCAGAAGGTGTCCCTTACCCTAGAGAGAGGGAGGAAGCAAAGGCTGGAACCTGCTCAGGTGTCCTCGGCGGGTTCGGGGAAGTCATTAATCTCTCTTAGCAAATCTTTGCTGGATGGAGCTGTCAGTCCTAAAGCTGAAGTGAAAGAGGAGGTCTCTTGGGTCATGTGTGTGGAGAAAGACAAAACCTGAGCAGGACAAAACCCACCACGTGCCCAACAGGGTTGTTGGGATCCCAGGGCCACGGAGTGGTAGGGGTTGGAAGGCAGCTCTGAAGATCAAGTCCAACCCTCCAGCTAGAGCAGGGTGACTCAGAGTACATCACACAGCAAGGCAATGTCCAGGTGGGTTTGGAAAGCCTCCAGAGAAGGAGACTCCACAGCCTCTTTGGGCAGGCTGCTCCAGGGCTCTGCCACCCTCGGGGTGGAGGAGTTTTTCTTTATGCTCACATGGAACCTCCTATGTTCCAGTTCGTGTCCTGTGCCCCCTGTCCAGTCACTGGGCACCGCTGGGAAGAGTCTCGCTCCAGCCTCCTGAGAGTGGCATTCCCCAGGAACCAGTGCTGGGTCCTGTTCTCTTCAGTATCTTCATCATAGTCATGGAGGAGGAGGCTGAGTGGACCCTCAGGACCCTCAGGCAGTTCTCTGATGATACCAGCCTGGGAGGGCTGCCTGGTACCACCTCAGGCTGTGCTGTCAGCCAGCCAGAGCTAGACAGGCTGAGAGCTGGGGGAAGGAGAACCTCATCAAGTTCAGCAAGGACAAGGGCAGGGTCCCGCAGCTGGGCAAATCCACAGAGGCTGGAAGAGCTCTCTGAGTGATTGGCACTGGAATGGGCTGCCCAGGGAGGTGCTGGAGTCTGTGTGGCTGGAGGTGTTGAAGCCAAGCCTGGCTGGGGCCCTTAGTGCCATGGTCTGGTTGGTTGGGCAGGGCTGGGTGCTAGGTTGGGCTGGCTGAGCTTGGAGCTCTCTGCCAACCTGCTTGGTTCTATGATCCTGTGATTCTATGAAATGTTCCTACCAGCCTCTGGATTGCCACTTGTAGCTCATGGAGCACGACCAGAATGCTCTGAACTCATCTAGAAATGCATTTTGAGTCACTCCAAAAGCATGATTTATTCCGAGTGAGAGGACCTGATCCAGGCTGCAAATGCTCCTGTCCCTCCCAGACTCATGGCAAACCCTCTCCTAGGTGTCCCTCTGGACAAGTGGGGATTGGTCAGAGGACAAAATCCACTTAACTAAGTCAGCTCAGCAGAGGGATTGGATGGCATTAGAGGATTTAAGTGGTGTGGGTGGTGTTACCATAGCAAAATCCACTTGCTGCAAGCCAGCTCCTTCCCTCCCTGGAGCACCTCTTTGTACCTGCTAAAGAAGCTGCTGATTCTTCTTCCTGCTCTCCTGGCTGGGCATTATTATGGGCATTTGGAGGTGTGTGTCCCCAAAAAAGAGGAGCTGGTGATTGAGAGTGAGGTCATTTCTCCTCTGAATCCACAGAATCTGAGGGTGTGTCCAGCTTGGCTTTATTGAGCAAATCATCTGCTTGCTGGAAACGTGGAGGTGGTGTCACAAAGGCTGGATTGAGACTTTGAGATGAAAGTAAGCAGGGGAAGCAGATGGGCTCCTGGGGAAAATCAACAACAACCCCAACAAACCAAAACCAAAGCACAAAACCCCAAACATTTGTTCCTTTTCCTTTATTTTTCCCCATGCAAATGCTGCTGGCAGTAAAATAACCTGGCAAATGGCTCCAGAAAAGCTCTGCTAACAGGGGCAGGGTGGCTCAGACACAAAGCACAGGCAGAGGCAGCTCTGGAGTAAGAGCAGCTCTGGAGGCCTTTCTGGCCTGCAGTTGCTAACTGCTTAGAAGCCAGGCTCAGTGACACAGCCTGAAGCATTTTGCAGTGCTGAGGTTCCTCTGCAGAGCTAAGAATTCCCCAGGCTGAGCGCAGCTCATCCTGAGGTGAATGTCTCCCATTCTTCCCTTCTGCCTCCCTCCCTGCTCGGTTCCTTCCTGCTCAGCATCAGTTCCAGTGCCTGGCTCCTCCTTAGGTCATCCTATCCCCAGCACTTCTGACCACTGCTCCCCTTTCACTGCCTGTTTCTCTGACTGACCTCCTCCACATTGCCTTCTATTATGTGGCTGATGGTGTTGGGATGCCCTCAGAGGAGAACTTTACTTTCCCTTCCCCCTCTTTTTTTACTTTTCCAGCATTTTCTGTCTGCTTCAATAGCATCTGTGACATCCTCCTCTTCTCCAAGCCTAACCCATATCCATTCAGCTACCATCTTCCTGCACCCAGCTCCTTCTCAGCTTCAAAGAGACAAACCTGCTTTTTTTTAACCTTTTTCAGAGCAAGAATTTGATTTCTTTCTCTGACATCTTCGTATCTCAGGCTCCAGACAGTAAAAAGCCTCCCCTGGCCCTGTATTTGTTTAAGTAATGCACCTCTGGAGCTCTTTCCAGCCACAGCCACTTGTCACTGCTGCTCCCCTTTGCTCAGCGCCTGCACAAAGAGCACACTGAGCCCAACTGCTCTGCAGAGTGCACCCCTAAACTGTGGTAGATACTAAGTCATGCACAAGGGTCAGAGCAGCCCTGCCACAGGAGGAGAGGCTGACAGAGCTGGGGGTGTCCAGCCTGGAGAGGAGAAGGCTTGGGGGAGGCCTTAGCTCCATGGGCCAGGACACAAAGGGTGGCTACCAGCGGGATGGAGACTCCCTTTGACAAGGAGTCCATGGGAAAGAGAAGGGGCACCAGGCACAAGGTTGTTCTTGCCCAGATGCAAGGAGTTAGAAGCATAGAATCAGGATGCATTAGGTTGGAAGAGACCTTCAAAGCTCATCTTGTCCAAGCTGGCTGCAGTGAGCAGGGACACCTCCAGCCAGGTCAGGTTGCTCAGTAACTCAGCACAGGAAGGGATGTGTTGGAGAGAGCCCAGAGGGGCATGACAAATCTAAGGGGCTGGAGCACCTCTGCTGTGAAGGGAGACTGGGCAAGTTGGGCTTGTCCAACAAGGGAAGAGAAGGCTCCAGGGAGACCTTATTGATGACTTTCAGTTCTTTAAGGAGCCTATAGGTAAGATGGAGCCAGATGTTCTACCAGGGCCTGCTGGAGAGGACAAGGAGTGATGGTCTGAAACTGAAAGAGGAGAGATTTCCACCAGACAGAAGGACTGAGGGTGGTGAGAAACTGTGCCAGGTTGCCCAGAGCTGGGCAGGATGCCCCCTCACTGCCCCATCCCTGGCACCACTGCAGCTCAGGCTGCTGGGGACCCTGAGCATCCTTGTCTAGCTGCAGACATCAGGGGAGGTTGGGCTAGATGATCTTTCTGGTTGTCTTCCAGATGAGTCTCTTCCAGCTCAAAGCTTGCTCTGAGCCTGTTGTTCCTAATGAAGATGTTTAGGCAGTGAGTTTCTTTGTTGATCCTGCAGCACCCAGTGTGTGCACACACAAAGTGTAAGCAAGCTTAGTGCCTGTCATGGCTCATGCTCTGCTTTTATTTTCTCCTGACAAATCTGTTTACGTTGCCCCATGTTTGCAAACAGGAGGCTGTGTCTTCTGTTTGCATTCCAGTATCAGCCTACATCCTCAGGCGCTTCACTTGGAGGTGTTGCACATGTTTTAGTGCAGTGGCAACTGCTTCCCTTTGCCTAGCCCAGGATCCTGCCTCCCAGAGCCACTGGAGAAGGTGCTCGAGGAAGTCTGCAAAAGTGTGTGGGCCTGGCACTTCAGGACACCTCAGAATCACAGGAACAGCCACTTGGCAGGCCCTCCAAGCTCACCCAGACCAGCTCTCGACCCAGCACCGCAGGGCTGACACCAAACCATGTCCCTAAGCACAGCTCCACACACTGCTGGAACCCCTCCAGGGATGGTGCCTCCAGCACTGCCCTGGGCAGACCATTCCAATATCTGAGAACTCTTCCAGGGCACAAATATTCCCTAGCACCCAGCCTGAGCCTCCCCTGCTCCAACTTGGAACCATTTCCTCTGCTGCTGTCCCTTGGCACCAAGGTGCAGAGGCTGCCCCCTCCTCGCTCCAACCTCCCTGCAGAGAGCAATGAGCTCTGCCCTCAGCCTCCTCTGCTCCAACCTGGACAACCTCTCAGCCTCTCATCCTGTCACTCCCAGCCCTTGTCAAAAGTCCCTCCCCAGATTTCTTGGTGACCTCTTCAGGTCCTGGCAGGATGCTCTGAGGTCTCCCTGGAGCCTTCTCCTCTCCAGGCTGAACAGCCTCAGCTCTCCCAGTCTGTCCCCACAGGGGAGTTTCTGCAGCCCTCTGAGCATTTCCATGACCTCCTCTGGACCCTCTCCAGCAGCTACATGCCCCCCTTATGCTGTGGGCCCCAGAGCTGGAGGAGTGCTGCAGGTGAGGTCTGAGCAGAGCAGAGGGGCAGAGTCCCCTCCCCGTGCTGCTGCTCTCCCTGCTCTGGCTGCAGCCACAGCTGCCTCTGGGCTGTGACCAGTGCTGGCTCCTAAGCACTTTGGCACCAACTGACACCCTTAAGGCCTTCTCCTCAGGGCTGCTCTCAAGCCACTCCTCACCCAGCCTGGGTTTGTGCTTAGGATTGCCCTGACACCTGCTAAGGGCTTCTAAGATTTGAATCCTAAGCCTATCTCAATGAGGTGGAGATGGAGCTCTGAGCAGCTCAGTTTACACCTTACACACAGGGGTGCTGCACAGCAAACGATTCTGGGCTTCTTTTCTGTTTCAGCATCAGCTCTTCCACTACAGCTATTTAAATCTCTGCAGCTTTTGGCTCGAATCTGCTTCACTTTGCAAGCAGCATCTAGTCGAGCCTGGGGTTTTTTTGGGAGCAGTGATTCATGCCTCCAAAGCTTGCCCATGTGTTGTTACTTCAACTGCTGCAGCTTTTTCAGGTCCTCTTCCAACCCAGCCCCAGTCTCCCACTTTCAGTGCAAGGCTGAGTGAAAGGCACTGATTTACCCCAAACTGCTTTTTGGCATTTCACCTTCTGCTGCCCAGGTCGCCAATGGCAGAGCTGATGTGAGCATTCAAGAACAGGAAGGGCTCCATAGCCTCTTGCAGACCTAAAGCATCCCATTGCACACTGATGTAGGCACACAAAGAGCTGGAAACCTCTGCTGCACTCTGCAGTCACAGAGTGGCAGGGGTTGGGAGGTCATCTACTCCAGCTCCCTTCACTACTTGCTGTCTGCAGCTCCCTGCAGGGAGGCTGTAGCCAGGTGGGGTCGGGTTCTTCTGCCAGCCAGCAACAGAAGAAGGGGACACAGTCTCAAGGGCAGGTTCAGGCTGGATGTTAGGAGGAAGTTCCTGGCAGAGAGAGTGATTGGCATTGGAATGGGCTGCCCAGGGAGGTGGTGGAGTCTGTGTGGCTGGAGGTGTTGCAGCCAAGCCTGGCTGGGGCACTTAGTGCCATGGTCTGGTTGGTTGGCCAGGGCTGGGTGCTAGGTTGTGCTGGCTGAGCTCGGAGGTCTCTTCCAACCTGCTTGGTTCTGTGATTCTATGATTTGGGATTCCTTGAGGACTTGGTGTGCTAGAAGAGGTAAAGGAACTTATTTGCATAGGCTGAGAACTAATCCAAAACTTTGCATGCCCTTAAACACCAGGGGGGCAAAAAAAAAGGTAACAACCACAAACCCCAAAACCCAAACAACCAAAACTCTGGCACAGGCTGCCCAGGGAGGTGGCTGAGTGCCCATCCCTGGAGCCACTTGTGGTCAAACTCGGTGTGTCCCTGAGCACCCTGCTCTAGCTGGGGATGTCCTTGCTGAGCACAGGGGCTTTGACAAGATCTTGGAGGGTCCCTTCCAGCCCAGTGCCTTCTGTTCTCCTCTCTGCCTCCTTGGCAGACAACAGCACCAGCAGACCAATACTTAACTGCCCCTTCTCACCCAGCATGGCGGCCAGGTGGTGGGGCTGTGCTTTGGGTTGGGAATTAGGGTTTTAGCCTTTCTGCAGCAGTAACAGTTTGTAAAACTGGAAAGAAAGCAGCACTTTGAGCCAATTGAGTCCAAAGTGGAGAAGTTACCAGGGGCACAGAACATCATCTGCAGGAGCCCTGATGTGAGCAGAATGCGAATGAGATCCTTCTATTTCTCCTTCCCACTCCTCTGCTCACTCTAGCCCAAGGCTAAGACTCCAGTTGGCTTCCAGTGCCTCAGATGAGCCTGGACTCTGCTCCACCTTCAATCCAGCTGCCATTGCCTTTCGGAGCTGCAGAAGCTGCCAGCAGAGGTGTTTGCTGCTGAGTGAGGTGATCCAACTGTGCAGGCTCAAAGTCTCCAGAGCTTGGGACAGGGAGCCCAGGGAAGCTGGTCACATCTCATCCCTGCAAGTGCTCAAGGCCAGGCTGGATGAGGCTTTGAGCAGCCTGGGCTGCTGGAAGGTGTCCCTGCCTGTGGCAGAGGGGGTGGAAGTTCACAGGATCACGGATTACAGATGTCAGGGGTTGGAAGGGACACAAAGAGCTCATGCAGTCCACCCCTCTGCCAGAGCAGGACCACACAACCTAGCTCAGGGCACACAGCAACACATCCAGACAGGCCTGGAAAGGCTCCACACAAGGAGACTCCACAGCCCCTCTGGGCAGCCTGTGCCAGGGCTCTGGGACCCTTCCAGTCAAGAAGTTCCCTCTTGTTCCCCCCTAACATTCTCTGGCTCTCACAGTTCCTTGATCCTGTGATTCCTGGCAAATCATCCACCAGCCCCTCAGAACAGTGCTGGTCCAAACAACATCCAGAGGCACCTGCTGGTGCATGTAAGAGGGGGAAGACTGCAGAGTGCAGCAGAGCTGCAGTGAGTGAAGCCAGGCCTCTGTGGCTCCTCATCCTTACTGTCAGACTCAGCAGCTTCTGCAATGCCCTTCCTCCTGACAGAGTGCTGCTCACCTCAGGGTTTCCACAACATTAGATACAATTAATGCTTGCTTTTGATTGGTGGTGCTCAGGGACCGTTGAGATCCTCTGCTTAAGTGACAAATGGTTGTAGCTCTTCTGGTGAGCTGCTTGGTCTTCTCCCCATGCAGATCCAGCCAAATGCCTGAGCCAGAGAGGCTGCTGCTGCCGGTTAGAGGGCTTCATGGGGACACCCAGGATGCCTTTTACCCTGGCCTGGGACTCTGTCAGCTTTAGTAGCTCCTAATTACCTAACTTCAGTGTGACCATGAAGCCTTTGGGCACTTCACCTGCTTCAGAGCCCAAGCCCAGCTCCCTGCAGCCTCCTCTCAGGAGCTGCAGAGAGCAATGAGCTCTGCCCTCAGCCTCCTCTGCTCCACACTGCACACCCCCAGCTCCCTCAGCTGCTCCTCCCCAGCCCTGCTCTCCAGAGCCTGCCCCAGCTCTGTGCCCTTCTCTGCACCTGCTCCAGCCCCTCAGGGTCCTTCTGGCAGTGAGGGGCTCAAAACTGAACGCAGTATTCAAGGTGTGGGCTGAGCAGTGCTGAGTAGAGAAGGAAATCAATCCCTTGGTTCTGCTGGTCACAGTGGTCCTGAGGTCTCCACCAGTGCACATTTCTTTCAGTCAGAGGTGCTGGCACTTTTTTATTGAGTTATTCCACTTGTTTAAGTGAGTATTTGCTGCTTCTGCTTTGCTCTGAGCATTTGCTGCTTGTAGTCTGCTGTCAGCATTTGCTGCTTCTACCCTGCTCAGTAAACTGACAAATAAAAGCCTGAAACAAATGTCTATGAAAAACCATAACACTCTTCTGACTCCTCAGGATCCCAGCCCCTAGGCCTTCAAATCTGATAGACTCAGATCTAAAACTGCTATCAAGGAGCCATGATTTACAGCCAAGAAAATGAAATCATGGAAGGAACAATCCCAATTCTCTACTGCAGGGTTACAGCTGGGGAATCAGAATCACAGAGTTATCTGGCTTGGAGGGGGCCTCAAGGACCACCCAGCTCCAACCCCCCTGCCATGGGCAGGGACACCTCACACAAGAGTAGGTTGCCCATAGCCACATCCAGTCTGGCATCAAAAACTGCCAGGGATGAGGCTTCCACCACCTCCCTGGGCAACCTGTGCCAGTCTCTCACCACCCTCATGCTGAAGAACTTCTTAATGCCCAATCCCAATCTCTCTCTTCTAGCTTGGCTCCATTCCCCCCAGTCCTAGCACTACCTGACACCTATAAAGTCCCTCCCAACCTCTCCTGTAGCCCCTTGGAAGGCCACAATAAAGTCTCCCTGGAGCCTTCTCTTCTCCAGGCTGAGCAGCCCCAACTCTCCCAGCCTGTCCCCATAGCAGAGGTTCTGCAGCCCTCTGAGCATCTTCACAGCTTCCTCTGGACCCTCTCCAGCACTTCCAGGTCCCTCTTATGCTGGAGACACCAGAACTGGATGTGGCACTCCAGGCGAGAGCTGAGCAGACTGGAGGGGCAGAATGCCCTCCCTGTGCTGCTGCTCTCCCTGCTCTGGCTGCAGCCAGCACACAGCTGCCTCTGGGCTGTGCCCAGTGCTGGCTCCCGGGCACTTTGGCACCAACAGATCCCAGATACTGCATTTGATAGAGCTTTGCTAGAAGTCAGTGCCACCAAGGAATGCCACCAGGGGTTGCCACCAAAGGGTGCAGACTGAAACAGCAAACGGCTGAGGAGGTGAGGAGATCACAGAATGCTCATCCATGAGCAGACAGACCAAAGTGGGGTTTTGCAGTAAAAACTCTCTCAGTTCCATCTCTGTGTCCTGAAATTGTCACTACAATGATAGCAGACCTGCTCTCAGCAGAGCAGGCAGCAGTGCACTGCCCTCAGAGTTGAGATGGAACTTCTCCAGCCCTTGGTGGATCACAGCACTTGCAGCCTCCCAGGCTCCTCGCAGTGCTCCATTGCCAGGTTCCTTCAGACCCACCAGCAGCCAGGAGAAGCCAGAGGGGAGATCTGCTCCGGCTCAGTGCTGAAGGCCTGGTGCTGAGTGCAGAGCAGGAGGGTTTGCTTCTTTCCCTCCTCTGAACACGAGGTGTTCTTGGAAATGAAAGCTATTTTTCCCCCTGCCATCTGTGGGATTGCACACTGCCTGCTGCCTGTAACCTGGGGAGTGGCTGTGAAGTGTGATGCTGGAAATGAAAGGCTAAACCTGCCCTAAATGAAAGGCTTTGAGGACAAGGAAGAGGTCTGAGCTTCTGCAGCACAGCCCAAATAGATACTGCCAGCACACACTGAGCACAGAGAGAACAGGAGCTAAAGGCTCTGGAGAACCTTCTGAGGAGCAGCTGAGGGAACTGAGGCTGTGTGGTGTGGACAAAACCAGGCTAAGAGGAGACCTTCCTGCTCTCTACAACTCCCTGAAAGGAGCCTGCAGTGAGCTGGGTCTTGCCCTCTTCTCCAGAGTCACTCAAGACAGAAACAACCTCAAGGTGCAGCAGGGGAGGGTTAGAATCATAGAATCATAGCATCAAGCAGGTTGGAAGAGATCTCCAAGGTCATCCAGCCCAACCTAGTACCCAGCTCTGTCCAATCAACCAGTTTGGAGATGAGGGGAACTTTCCACACTGCAAGAGTGGTCAGAGATTGGAGCAGGCTGCCCAGGGAGGCAGTGGAGTCACCATCCCTGGAGGTGTTAAGAAGTGGTGTGGACATGGTTCAGTGCCCATGGTGGTGCTGGGTTGATGGTTGGACTCGACCATCTTAGAAGTATTTTGCACTGGAGCAGGCTGCCCAGAGGGAGTCTCCCTCTCTGGAGACATACAAAACTCTTCTGGATGCATTCCTGTGTGGGCTGCCCTAGGGGATCCTGCTTTGGACAGGGGAGTTGGGGATGGATGATCTCTGGAGGTTCCTTCCAACCTCTAACACCCTGTGATTCTGTGCACTTTGAGACTTGGTTTAGTGGCCATGGTGAGGTTGGGTTGATGGTTGGGCTGGGTGGCAATCAGCCATAGAATCACAGAATCAAGCAGGTTGGAAGAGAGCTCCAAGCTACCACCCAGCCCTGGCCACTCAACCAGACCATGGCACTAAGTGCCCCAGCCAGGCTTGGCTTCAACACCTCCAGGGATGGTGACTCCAGCATCTCCCTGGGCAGCCCACCCCAATGCCAATCACTCAGAGGGCTCTTCCAGCCTCTGTGAATCTATGGCTCTACAGCAGGGCTGCAGAACAAGGGATATATTTCAGATGGCACTGAGTGGGTTGTGCTCAGACCTGAGATCTACTACACTCCTTGAGATTTCATGGCTCCAGCCCAAACTATTAGTAAGGGCAGCTTGTATGCAACAAACTCAGCATGGAGCAAATGATAGATAAGCTAAAGTCTGGGCACGTGTCCATAACTGACTTGTAAATACAACCCTCCTGCTGCCTGCAGGAAGGCAGCGTCTGGCTGGCACTTTTTAGCATACAATTAGGAGATGGATTTTTAATTAATATCACTCATGGTCTCCTGAATCCCATCTCTGTGCTGATGGATTGCTGCTGGAATGGCAGGGCTTGCACTGCAGCCAGAGCAAGCATGAAATGCTTTGCTGTGGATGTAGTTTGTTTGGGGGTGGTTGAAAACTCGCCTGAGGCCACTCACAGGTCCCCACGTTGGGGCACAGATTGATGGCCAGGGTGGGCTTAGGCTGAAGGCTGGACTTGATCACCTTAAAGATCTCTTCCAACCAAACCAAATCTGATTCTGTGACTAAGATTTTATTTTGCTTCAGAAGTGTACTGTGAAGTTTTTCTTTCAGTAAGATTGCAGAATCAGTCAGGTTGGAAATGACCTCTGAGATCACCCAGTCTGACCTGTCCCCTAACACCTTCTAATTAACTAACCCCTGGCACCAAGTGCCTCATGCAGCCTCCTTTTAAACACCTCCAGCCACACAGACTCCACCACCTCCCTGGGCAGCCCATTCCAATGCCAATCACTCTCTCTGACAACAACTCCTCCCTAACAACATCCAGCCTAGACCTGCCCTGGCACAGCTTCAGGCTGTGTCCCCTTGTTCTGCCCCTGGGTGCCTGGCAGCAGAGCCCAACCCCACCTGGCTACAGCCTCCCTTCCTGTAGTATTTGCTTCAGTAGTTGAACTAACGGGAGAGAGACTGAAGAAGAGTTGCCAGGTCCTGCACTTGAGGGACTGAAACCACATGAACATGCCAGGCTGGGGGCAGAGTGGCTGGAAATGGTTGGACTCCAGGACCTTTTCTAACCCAAATGATTCTCAAATTCCCTGAAGTTCACATCTTTGACTTTTCTTTAGTGGATTTTTGTTCATCCTGAGGTCAGATCTATGAGGGTTTGGTGCTTGTTATGGTCAAAGAATCTGCCCCTGCCTCTGTCAAGAGTGATCTTTGCCTTCAGCTTGCAGGTTTGCTTTTCCCCCCTCCCTGTATACAACTTGGCTTTTAGATTATTTCCCTTATTTTCAGCTGCTTCTTCTGAGTGCATAAAGTTAAGACTGGAGGCATGGAGGGGGAATACAAAGGAGGAAGTAAGAGAATTTCTGTGCCAGCTTAGACTTCGTCTTTCATGATTGCAATAGAGTGAAGTTCATGGATTATACAATGAGCTGGGCTGGAAGGGACCTTCAAGACCATCCAGTGCCAGCTCCCTGCCATGGCCAGGGAAATCTCCCACCAGCCCAGGATGCTCAAGGCCTCATCCAGCCTGGCCTCGAACACCTCCATGGAGGGGACAGCCACAGCCTCCCTGGGCAGCCTGTGCCAGCATCTCCCCACCCTCACTGTCAGGAATTTCTTCCTCATCTCCAGCCTCAACCTGGCTGTGCAGAAAAATCTAATGTGCAGTTTAACAATTCCTTG
Organism: Pogoniulus pusillus; assembly: GCF_015220805.1. Taxonomy (NCBI): domain Eukaryota; kingdom Metazoa; phylum Chordata; class Aves; order Piciformes; family Lybiidae; genus Pogoniulus; species Pogoniulus pusillus. The sequence goes on along the minus strand of NC_087288.1, from coordinate 732,096 downwards.
CTTCTTTCACATGCTCATGGAAAGGGCCTGCAAAGGTAGCTCTGATGCTTGCTTCACTCACCCAGTTTTTGTCCTGGTCAGCTTTTTCATCTACCTACAGCACAGACCAGCAGGCTGCTGGCTCTGCGACTCAGACAGCAGCTTCAGCTTGATTCGCAGAACCCAAACTGAGTTCAGTTACAGTAAAACTAACCAAAAAAAAGCAGCAAAAGGGATGCAGGGCAGACTTGCAGAGCACCTTCAGAGCAGACTTGCAGAGCACATGCAGAGCAGATTCAGAGCAGATTCAGAGCAGATTCAGAGCAGATTTGCAGAGCAGATTCAGAGCAGACTTGCAGAGCAGATTCAGAGCAGATTTGCAGAGCACATTCAGAGCAGACTTGCAGAGCACATGCAGAGCAGATTCAGAGCAGATTTGCAGAGCACATTCAGAGCAGATTCAGAGCAGACTTGCAGAGCAGATTCAGAGCAGATTTGCAGAGCACATTCAGAGCAGACTTGCAGAGCACATGCAGAGCAGATTCAGAGCAGATTTGCAGAGCACATTCAGAGCAGATTCAGAGCAGACTTGCAGAGCAGATTCAGAGCAGATTTGCAGAGCACATTCAGAGCAGATTTGCAGAGCACATTCAGAGCAGACTTGCAGAGCACATGCAGAGCAGATTCAGAGCAGATTTGCAGAGCACATTCAGAGCAGATTTGCAGAGCACATTCAGAGCAGATTTGCAGAGCACATTCAGAGCAGACTTGCAGAGCACATTCAGAGCAGATTCAGAGCAGATTTGCAGAGCAGATTCAGAGCAGATTTGCAGAGCAGATTCAGAGCAGATTTGCAGAGCAGATTCAGAGCAGATTCAGAGCAGATTTGCAGAGCACATTCAGAGCAGATTTGCAGAGCACATTCAGAGCAGATTCAGAGCAGATTTGCAGAGCACATTCAGAGCAGATTCAGAGCAGATTTGCAGAGCACATTCAGAGCAGATTTGCAGAGCACATTCAGAGCAGATTCAGAGCAGATTTGCAGAGCACATTCAGAGCAGATTCAGAGCAGATTTGCAGAGCACATTCAGAGCAGATTCACCCAGTCTTCTCTGGGTGGAACTTAGTATCTCTGTCATGAAAACACAAAACCTGACCCCAGTGGAGCAGAGCTTGCAGCAGCAGCAGCCCTTGCTGGCTGTCAAACCAATCCCTTCAGCTGTGATGAGCTCCTGCAGCTCTCTGGGTGCTGGGGGTGACACTCCCCCGGGCTGAGGTCTAAGCAGAGGCAGAGTAATCAAAGTGCAGGCACCGGCATGGAGCTCTGGAGATCAAGGCATGGAAGATGGCAGCTATCAGCATCAACAGAGCTAAAGCAAAGCTTAGGCATTGTGGCAATCCCAGCTGAAGCCATTGGATGAATATTCCAGGCTGGAGTTGTGACTGATGTGCAGGAAGAAGGCATTCACTTTGAAGATCTCCAGAATACCTTTGACAAGAGGGGGAAAGACGGAGGAAAGGAAAAGCAGAAGCAGCCCTAATGCCTTGTATTCAGTGAGGTGAGAAATCTTGATATTATGAGTTCCTGCAGAGCTGTGGCACAACCAAAGCCTCTTACATCACTCAAGGAGGCATTTGCAGCTAGAGAGAGCTCCATTTTACAGCAGCAGAGATGAGACAAGCTTCAGCTGGTGAAGAAAAGAAACTAATTATTCCACTTGAGTGCAAAAGAAATTACACATTAAAGACAAAGATAACTCTAACAGCTACACTACGTAGGCTTGGTGCAACAGCCAGGCAGATAAATACATTTGCCTTGTGTGAAAGACAGAGAAGAAACAGCTGAGGGGAGCAGTATGAGGGCTGAGGGACTGCTGGGGAAACAAGAGAAACAAGAGATTATGCTAGAGCAGGTGATGCTGTTACAGCCTGCAGCCATCTCTCCAGGCTGGGGTTTGCAAATCTTAGGCACTGGGCTCTGCAGGAATGGTCTCATTGCCACAGGCTGCACTGGATGGCAAAAGCATTTCCAGCTCACTGCCCAGCAGCCAGCACCTGCACTGTGGCTGTCACACAGCCAGGCACTGAATGGTAGGGCTTGGAAGAGAGCTCTGAAGATCCTTGAGTCCAACTGCCCTGCCAGAGTAAAACAGGTGGAACACATCCAGGTGGGGTTTGAATGTCTCCAGAGATGGAGACTCCACCACTTCTCTGAGCATCCTGTCCTAGTGCTCCACCACCCCTAAAGAAGTACAACTCCAGGCTGGGAGGTGAATGGCCGAGAGCAGCCCTGAGGACATGGACCTGGGGTCTGGGTTGGTGAGAAGCTCAAAGTGAGTTGGAGAGCAGCCCTGAGGAACAGGACTCTCTCCAGTACTGAGGAGCCCAGAGCTGGACAAAAGCCTCACCAGAGCAGAGCTGGGCAGGAGAACCTCACCCTGCTGGCCAGATACATCTGAAAACTCCTCACTGGGATCTCTGCAGGCTTCTCTGCTTCCATGCAGGATTTTGCAGTGTCAGAGTAGAGCCTGGGGAGGCCGATGTGTAATCTCCCGGGTTTGGAACAAAGGAGCTGCCTTTTGCCAGCCTGCCTTGGCTGCAGCCCTGCCTGAGCCACGGAGCTGCTTAGTCACCAGGCTCTTTGCTTCCACTGTCACCACATCCTGCAATCCACGCTGCTTGTGCATCTCTCTTCCACAGAGCTGCAGCTCTCTCCAAGCTCTGCTCTAGTTTCCTTTTCCTGCCTCGCTGAAAGCTTGAAACATTTTGGGACAAACCAAAATCAGCTCCCCAAGTTTTCACTCTTTTGCACTGCAGCATTTTGAAGCACTTCCTTAGGAGTTTGGTCTTTGTTTCTCCATTCCCCTCCAGAGGATGTCTTTCTGGTTTCCATATTCTACTCCTGATTTATCTGGTGATCAGAAGTCACTCCAGAGCTGCCTGCTTTCTCCTGGATTGGTTTGTCAGCAGCACAGCATTGGCTAAAACAAGCCTTTGTAACATGCAGTAGCTGGGGGAAAGTAGCTCTTGCTGCAGGCTTTTGACTCTCCATATGATCACAGAATGGGTTGGCTTGGAAGGCACCTTCAAGCTCACCCAGTTCCAACCCCCACTGCCATGGGCAAGGACACCTCCCACCAGCCCAGGCTGCTCAAGGCACCCTCATCCAACCTGGCTGCTCTGATCATTGACAGCTCCCTTCTGGACTTCACAGCTCCAAGGTCTTCAGGTATCCTAAGTGGCTGAACTTGTGCAGGGAGTGTGGGACCTTGCTCAGGAAGGTGGTAGGGAAAATAAATCAGCAGCTGCTATTTTCCTCATCTCCCTGCTTGGCTGCTGTCAAAACAATCCCTGCCTCAAAGCAGCATTTCCCAGCCAGGTGGCCACAAGGAAGTGTCAGCCTCAGAGTCAGAACTTGGAGCACTCAATTAAAGCAGCTTTTCACTGTGCTTTATAGCACGTCAGTGTCTGGGCTCTAGCAGGGTTATCACTCAACTTTCCTTGCATGGCATGAATTGCTTACCCAAAATTTGAACCTGCTGGGAAGTGTCTGCTGTATGGAAATGTCCCCTCCCTGGAGGTGGCCCAGGCCAGGCTGGATGAAGCCTTGAGCAACCTGAGCTAGTGGGAGATGTCCCTGCCCATGGCAGGGGGCTGGAGCTGGGTGGTCTTCAAAATCCCTTCCAGCCCAAAGTGTTCTGTCAATCTAGGAAGCTGTTTTATTTCCCATCAGAGGCACTGGGCAGCAGGTAGTGGATTTGGCAACCTTGTTGGCCAGCAGGTCCATGGCATCCTGGGATGCACCAGGAGAAGCATGGCCAGCAGATCAAGAGAGGAGACGCTGCCACTCTGCCCTGCTGAGACCACACCTGGAGTCTTGTCTCCAGATCTGGGCTGGCTGGCTGGCTATCCATCTGTCTATCTATTTACCTATCTGTCTATCTATCTGTCTGTCTGTCTATCTATCCATCTGCCTATCTATCCATCTGTCTATTTATCTATCTATCTATCTATCTATCTATCTATCTATCTATCGATCTGTCTACCTGTCCATCTGTCTATTTACCTATCTGTTATCTATCTGTCTGTCTCTCTATCTATCTATCTCTCTATCTATCCATCTGTCTATGTATTTATCTACCTATCTATCTGTCTGTCTATCTATCTATCTATCCATCTGTCTATCTATTTGCCTATCTATCTATCTATCTATGTATCTATCCATCTATCTATCTATCTATCCATGTGTCTATTTACCCACCTATCTGTCTGTCCATCTGTCTAGCTAGCTCTCTGTCTCTCTCTCTATTTACCTTTCTATCTCTCTGTCTACCTGCCCTGCAGTAACTGCAGGGGCTGAAGCTGCTCACTGTGGGATTCCCAGCACACAGCACGCCTGAAAAGCAAACGGAGAGGAGGAGCTGAGGGAATAACTGCGTTTGAAATCCCAACCTGAGTTGGGTCCATTTCTTTGTCAGTGACCTTTCTGAGGTCAGTCCCCACTGGACGCCTGCCACCCCCCCAGCTGCATGGGCAGACAGTGGCTCTGGCTAAATTCCTGCCGCTGGAAGGAGAGAACTTCCCTCCTGCCTGCCCACCGAGTCGCATGCAGGCAGCTGGGGCTCGCGTAAAAGGATCGGAGCACCTCGGGATCGCTGCTGCAGAGACGCGGGAGAGGATTTCCATATACAGCCCTGAGCACTAAGGCCATCATTCCTTCTTCTCTTGCTCTAGGAATGGCATCAGAAGCACAGCCTACGTTTCTAAAGAGATCTGGGAGCCTCTCCAGGGAGAGAAAAAACAGAACCAGGAGAGAGAGAGGGGGAAATAGAAGCCAGAGGAAAAAAAGAGAGAGACAAAAAGAAGGCAAAGGAATAAGAAAGAAAAGAGATGACATGGAAGCAGAGGCAGCCAAGCAGGGCAGATTAGAAAGATGGGAAGCCAAACAAAAGCTCAGAAGGCTTACAACAGCAAGAGGTAGGGGGAGAAAGAGTAGCATTAATTACAAAGCACTGACAAAGCTTCCCAGGTGCATGTTTTAAGGTAAGAGAAGTATTTGGCTGATTTGCCAACAGCTCACAATAGAACTGCAACAACTTGTCCATAACTCCTGTGACTCCAAGTGCAGGAGGTTTGTGCTTCTCTTGTGATGCCTTGGTTAAAGATTCAGTCATACAGCCACAGGAGGGGTTGGGTTGGAAGGGACCTCCCAGATCATCCAGTCCCAACTCTCTGCTATGGGCAGGGACACCTCCCACCAGCACAGGATGCTCAAGGCCTCACCCAGCCTGGCCTATCTCCTCCAGGAAGGAGATATCCACAGCCTCCCTGGGCAGCCTGTGCCAGTGTCTGCCCACCCTGGATGTCAGGAATTTCTTCCTCATCTCCACTCTCAATCTCCCCCTGTAAAGCTTCAATCCATTCTCTCTCATCCTATCACTCCAAGCCCTTGTTGGATGTCCCTGCCCAGCTTTCTTGTAGGCTCCCTTCAGGCGCTGGCAGGCTGTTCTAAGGTCTCCCTGGAGCCTTCTCTTCTCCAGGATATACAGCCCCAACTCTCCCAGTCTGTCCCAACTGGAGAGGTGATCCAGCCCTTGGATCGTCCTCGTGTCCTACTCTGGTTTCAACAGCAAGAGACCTCTGAGATCACTGTGTCCAACCACTGATGGTCAATTGATGTCCTGAGGAAAGAGATCAGCATGTTCCAGAGAAAGAAAGAAGTGCAGACATCAGAGTCACCTTACAGTGCTCTGACAAAGCAGGGTTTGCTTGGTGCCACTGCTTGAGTTTAAGGCAGCAGAAGGGTTGATAAATAGCTCTGAGAGCACAGCAAACTCTTCTCAGTGGGAGGAACTCACAGAATCAGAGGTTAGGGGTTGGAAGTGGCCTCCATGAAGCACTGAGTTGGAGCTCCCTGCGCAGCAGCATCACCCAGGGCAAAGACCTAGCAGCTGCCTGCCAGCACCTGAAGGGAGCCTGCAAGCAGGCTGCAGAGGGACTGTTCCCAAAGGCCTGCAGGGGCAGACCCAGGGGCAATGGCTCGAAATGAAAACAGATTAGATTGGATGTTAAGTTCTGCACCGTGAGAGTGACTGAACACTGACAGGGCTGTGCAGAGAGGTGGTTGTGTCCCTGTGCCTGCAGATACCCAAGGTGAGGCTCAGCTGAGCTGTGGACAACCTGCTCTAGTTGAGGATGTCCCTGCAAGGGGGTCAGACTGGATGAGCTCTGTTGGTATCTTCCAGCCCAGGTGATTCTGTGGCTCTCTGATGCTCACAGGCTCATCAATCCCTCCACTCTGCCATGCAAGAAGGGCAACCAAATTATTTTGCCTAAGGGTATCTGACAAATCACTGCTGCACAGTGCTGAGGACTTTGTCCTCCTGCAGATAGCTCTGGAAATTAATTTTTAAAAGCCACCATCTCAGAACCTTCTTTTAAATGTGGAGAGATAAGGAGAAGAGAAGGCAGTCACAAGCAGGAGCCTGCTGGTAGTCAGGAGAGGGAAGACTCCATGGCCAAATCCTCTCCGTAGTGCTTACTCTTCATTAGGATGCACAGGAAACACTCAAGGTCACTGCTTCAGGGTGTCTGGCCCATGGTGATGGAGCTCTGTAAAGGGACAGAGAGCTCAAACAAAGAGGCTGTGAGCAGAAACAGCAGGGGAAAAATAACACTGGGTTCAGTTCTGGGCCCTCATTGCCAGAAGGACACTGAGGGACTGAGGCAGGTCCAGAGAAGGGCAACAAAGCTGGGGGAGGGTCTGGAGAACAGGGCTGGAGAGGGGCAGCTGAGGGAGCTGGGGGTGTGCAGAGCGGAATCACAGAATCAGGCAGGTTGGCAGAGAGCCCCAAGCTCAGCCAGCCCAACCTAGCACCCAGCCCTGCCAGCCAACCAGACCATGGCACTAAGTGTCCCAGCCAGGCTTGGCTGCAACACCTCCAGGGACAGCAAGAAGAGGAGGCTGAGGGCAGAGCTCATTGATCTCTACAGCTCCCTGAGAGGAGGCTGCAGGGAGCTGGGCTTGGGCTCTGCTCCCAGGTAACTTGTGCCAAGGGAAGGTTAGGTTGAAGATTGGAAGAACCTTCTGGACTAAATAGCTTCTCCTAGTGTGGAACAGGCTCCCCAGGGTGGTGGTTAAATCCCCATCCCAGGAGGTGTCTCCAAGAGGCAGAGATGTAGTGCCAAGGGATGCAGTTCAGCACTGAACCCAGCACTCAAGCTGCAGCCTCAGCAGTGCCCGGGACAGAGGCACATGCACATCCCTGCTGCTGCTGCCCACACCAGTGCTGCTCCAGGCCAGGATGCTGCTGCCCTTCTTGGCCAGCTGGGCACAGCCTGGCTCATCTCCAGCCAGCTGAAGCCCAACACCCCCCAGGGCTTCCTCTGCTGGGCACTTTCCAGCCACTCTGCTCCACTCTCAGTGTTCACGAGGTTGTTGTGACCCTCGTGTGGGACTCAGCTCTTGGCCTTGTTCAGGCTCATCCCAGCCAGCATATGGACCCAGCCTGAGCACATCTCCCTGCAGAGCCTCCCTCCCCTCCACAGACCAACGCTGCCACCCAGCTTGGTGCTGTCTGCAAGCTCAGTGGGGGTGCTCCTGTGCAGCGAGCAAACAGAACTGGAGGCATTGACAAGCACTGGCTGGGGAATGTCCCTGCAGCCATCTCCTTTGGCCAGCAGCCACACTTTGTGCATGAAGTATCTTTCTGTCACAAGTCCCCCCTGGACCTCACCTGCAGTCCTGTGTCCAGATCTGGGGCCCCTGACACAGGACAGAGATGGACCTGCTGGAGTGAGTCTGGAGGAGGCCACCAGGGCAATCCAAGAGCTGGAGCACCTCTGCTGAGAAGACAAGGGGAGGGAACTGGACCTGTTCAGCCTGGAGAAGGCTCTGGGCACCTTAGAGCAGCCTTCCAGCACCTGAAGGGGATCTACAGGAAGGCTGGGGAGGGACTTGCAGTGATAGGGTGAGGGTTTGAAACTGGAGAAAGACTTAGGTTGGGCATCAGGAGGAAGTTCTGCACAATGAGCAGTAAAATACTGGAGAAGGTTGCTCAGGGTTGTGGCTGAGACAATTCAAGATCAGCCTTGATGTGGTCCTGGGCAGCTTGATGTAGCTTGAAGTGTCCCTGCTGACTGCAGGAGGGTTGGACAAGGTGACCTTGGAGAGTCCCTTCCAGCCCAGTGCAATCTGTGAATCTGTCAATCCATAAAAGCATCCCTTTGGGTCTCCTCTTTGCTGGGAATCTGTTCAAAAGCCTTCTGAGTTCTTGGCACTGCCTTTGGCCAGTGCTGTTCTGTGGCTGGAAGTGCAGAGGAATGCACTTTAGTCAAGTAAACAAAAGAGAGGACCACACTCACCTTGACTTCAGCCATAAAGCTGCATTTAATTCAAATTACACTGCCCTCAATTAGAGTAAATGGAGGGGTAAATGATGCTCTTGTACAACAGGATATCCATTACAGTAAAACCCCACATCCAGGCTGACCTCCTCCGTGCCAGAGTGGGGAAGAAGTGCCAGAGCTGCATAAAGGATTAGATTTTTTTAGTTCTGCTCCATTTTGCAATTCAGAGTGTCTGAGCTTTATCTTAATGAACTTGGCTGAGATTCTTCATCTACAGAAGCAGCAGAGATGAACCAAAGCCCTTTCCCCACTTCTAGCTTCTTCCCAGCACAGGCAGATCTGACCTGGGACAGAAATTGCATCCTAGGCTGCAGCCAGGACAGAGGGCAAGAGAGGGGATCCTGCCCCTTGGCTCTGCTCAGACCTCACCTCCAGTCCTGCCTTCAGCACTGCTGTCCCCAGCAGAAGGACACAGAGCTGCTGGAGAGAGGCCAGAGGAGGCCACAAAGATGCTGCCAGGGCTGGAGCAGCTCTGCTGTGAGCACAGGCTGAGGGAGCTGGGGGGGTGCAGCCTGCAGAGGAGAAGGCTCCAGGGGCACCTCAGAGCTGCCTGCAGTGCCTGAAGGGATCCTGCAGGAAGGCTGCAGAGGGACTTGTGCTGAGGGGGTCTGAGCCAGGCCAAGGGCAATGGTTTGGGGCTGAGGCAGAGCAGGGTTCGAGTGGAGCTGAGGCAGAAGTTGTTGAGTGTGAGGGTGGTGAGAGCCTGGCACAGGCTGCCCAGGGAGGCTGTGGCTGCCTCCTGCCTGAGGGTGCTCAAGGCCAGGCTGGGTGAGAACCTGAGCAGCTGAGTCTGTTTGAGAGGTGTCCCTGGGCAGGGTGGGGAGGTTGGAGGAGATGAGCCCTGAGCTCCCTTCTGATCTGAGCCACTCTGGGATTCTTCTTCCAGGTATCCATGAGACTCACTGCATCACCTGAGCACCTGGCATGGCAGGGGGTTTTGGAGTGGATGATCTCTGAGGCCCCTTCCAACCTGAGCCATTCTGTGATTCTAAGTAGCAGTGAAGAAGACCAGCAAAGCAGATTGCATAGATCCCCACTTAGAAGTGCTAAGGCCAGCAGAGACTTCTCATTCCACAGCATGCTGGAGGCACTGAGGTTTTTTTCCCTTGTTCTGAGTTCTTTAAAAGCTTGTAATGGCAAAATCCCCATTTCTGCTTTATTGCTGTGGTCCTTGCTGACATTTACAGCCTTTCTTTTCCTAAGCAGCACTTTAAAAGGCTTAAATTATTTAGCATTTTCTTGTTAACATTTCTGTCAGGCAGGTCTGGAAGGGAATTGATGGAGTCATAACGTGACAGTCCCCTAAGCTATGGGAGCAGAGATGCTTTTTGTCAGGCCTTTCCCAGCAGAATCAATTTCCAGTGACACTTCCTCTCTCAGAAAACAAAATAGAACCACAGCACCTCAAATGCCAGCCACATCCTAACAGCAGAAACTCCAGATTATTGCTTGTCCTGTCATCCTTCCTTCCCATTCAGTGGAAGGACAAACAGCCCTTCAGAGGCAGAAGGAAGATGGGGTTTGGCACTAACAGGTGCTGATGTCTCAGGTGTCAAACCTCCCAGCCACGCTCATCTCTTCCAGAGCTGGTGACAACTGGTTCCAGTTTCACATCAGAGCAAGTGCTGGGAAGTAGGGCAAAAGGCTGAAAACGGCATTGGCCTTGGTGGGGAAGCACAACATTTGTCTGCTCACCAGTGAGGGGCTTTGCTGGGATGGGGTCTTGGCCAGGTCCTCATCACAGGTGTCTGAACTCCATCAGGACACTGCTCAGAGGTACTCAGCAATGGAGGAAGCATTTTTGAATCACAGAATCAAGCAGGTTGGCAGAGAGCTCCAAGCTCAGCCAGCCCAACCTAGCACCCAGCCCTGCCCAACCAACCAGACCATGGCACTAAGTGCCCCAGCCAGGCTTGGCTTCAACACCTCCAGCCACAGAGACTCCACCACCTCCCTGGGCAGCCCATTCCAATGCCAATCACTCTCTCTATCTCTTTTGGTCACACCCTTGACTCAAGAGCATAGCAAGAAGTTGGGGTCCCAGAATCACAGAATGTCAGGGGCTGGAAGGGACCCCAAAGCTCAGCCAGTCCAACCTCCTGCCCGAGCAGGAGCACCCAGAGCAGATCACACAGGAACACATTCAGGCAGGGTTTGAATATCTCCAGAGAGGGAGACTCCACAGCCCCCTGGGCAGCCTGTGCCAGGCTCTGCCACCCTCACAGGGAGAAAATTCCTCCTCAGGTTTAAATGAATCTTCCTCTGCCTCAGCTTGCACCACTGCCCCTTGTGCTGTCCCTGGGCACCACCCAGCAGAGCCTGGCTGCAGCCTCCTGCCACTCACTGCACACATTGATACCCACTGCTGAGGTCACCTCTCAGTGCCTCCTCTCCCAGCAGCACAGCTCCAGCTCCCTCAGGCTCTGCTCCTGGCAGGGATGGGTAAGCAAACATTTTACCTATTACAGAATTGCAGGAGGGTAGGGGCTGGCAGGGACCTGCAGAGATCTTTGAGTCCACCCCCCCCAACCCCTGCCAGCGCAGAGCCACCTGGGGCAGCGCAGAGATAACTTCTCCAGATGGCTCTCGGAAGTCTCTCTGGGCAGCCTGCTGCAGGGCTCCAGCAGCCTCACAGAAAAGTGTCTCCTCACGCTGAGGTGGAAGCTCCTGGGCTCCAGCTTGTGCCTGTGGTTCCTTGTCTGATCCCTTGGCACTGCCAGACAGAGCCTGGCACCTCCATCTGAAGTGGTGCCAGCCCCTTCTCGGTGCCCATGCCCCATGGTACTCAGTACCTTAGAAGATCACAGCCAATCCTTCCTTCCAGCACTCCTCTTAGTTGCTGACACTGACAAACTGCTCCAAACATGAATGAACTTCAATCATTAGCAGAATCCTGCCCCCATACACACACCACAGCCTTAATATCCTCACTGCTCCTGCTGAGGGTCCACTCATCCAAGTCACTGATGGAGAGGACAGGCTGAGAGAGCTGGGGCTAAGCCTGCAGAAGAGAAGGCTCCCAGGTGACCTTCTGGTGGCCTTGCAGCATCTGAAGGGGGCTACCAAAAAAGCTGGGGAGGGACTTTTTAGGCTGTCAGGTAGTGATGGGACTGGGAGGAATGGAACAAGGCTGGAAATGGGGAGATTCAGCCTGGATGTTAGGAAGAAGTTGTTCAGTACGAGAGTGGTGAGAGCCTGGCACAGGTTGCCCAGGGAGGTGTTGGAAGCCTCATCCCTGAAGGTGTTTAAGGCCAGGTTGGATGAGGCTGTGGGCAGCCTGCTCTGGTGTGAGGTGTCCCTGGGCATGGCAGGGGGTTGGAACTGGCTGCTCCTTGTGCTCCCTTCCAACCCTGACAGTTCTGTGACTCTGTGATAGTGAACAAAACTGGCCCCAGTACTGATCTCTGGGGAACAGCACAATGCACTGGGGGAAGAAAAGAAGCCAAGAAGAGCATGGCTTAAGCAAGGATGAGGTTAATTCGAGCTAGCTTGGTCTTTAAGACACACCAGAGGGGAAGGAGAGAGCTCTCTTGCTTCCCTCGTCGGAGTGTCAGGCCCCCTGAACACATTTTGCTCCTCTGGAGCTGAACTCTTTATGACTATTGCCTGGGAGCAGAGCATTTCTTTGCTGCAAGTGTCACATGCCAATTAGCACAGCACATGTGAAGAGCAGCAGAGAGCTGCAGAGGAGAACATTCCCACACGCAGAGAAATGTCACCAAGGAGCTAATCGGCAGCTCCGCATATGGCACCCGGCGCTGACAGAGCCTCCTGTGCAGCCCACCCCCAGCTGCTGCTCAGGAGATGGCTCTTCAGTGACAATATGCAGAGGGCTAGGGCTCCAGTGACGTTCACAAGTGTCACCTCCCTTCTGGGGTGCAGGCATGAGAACTGATTGCTGTGCTGCCTCCTGCCAGGCTCGGTGTGAGAGAGCATCAGAGTCACAGACTCATAGAATCAGCCAGGGTTGGAAGGGAGCACAAGGAGCAGCCAGTCCCAACCCCCTGCCATGCCCAGGGACACCCTACCCTAGAGCAGGCTGCCCACAGCCTCACCCAGCCTGGCCTCAAACACCTCCAGGGATGAGGCTTCCAACACCTCCCTGGGCAACCTGTGCCAGGCTCTCGCCACCCTCATGCTCAACAACTTCTTTCTAACATCCAGGCTGACTCTCCTCACCTCCAGCTTTGTTTCATTCCCCCCAGTCCTGGCACTACCTGACAGCCTAAAAAGTCCCTCCCCAGATTTCTTGTAGCCTCCTTCAGATCCTGCAAGGCCACAAGAAGGTCACCTGGGAGCCTTCTCCTCTCCAGCCTTCACAGCCCCAACTGCCTCAGTCACTCCTCACAGCAGAGCAGCTCCAGCTCTCTGCTCATCCTCCTGGCCCTTCTCTGGACACCTTCAGCTCCTCCACATCCCTCTCATCCCAAGGGCTCCAGAACTGGATGCAGTTCTGCAGGTGTGGTCTCATCAGTGCAGACCAGAGGGAGGGGTCACTTCCCTCCCCCTGCTGCCCACCCTGCTCTTGCTGCAATAAGGTAAGGCAACAGTGCCTGTGGAGCACTCACACAATGGAGTTTCTGCTACCATGGGATCGTTTGGGTGGGAAATGATCTTCAGAACCATCTAGCCCAACCAGCAGCCCTCCCCATCCACCACTCGGCCATGCTGTCCTCAGCAAGCCCCAACTGCCCCAAGACACTGCTGAGCAAAGGATGCCTGAGCAGAAGGAGCTCAGAGAGCCAAGCAGCTGAGGCAAGCTCAGTGCTTGACCTCTAGAGCAGAAAATAGAATCATAGAGACACGGTCTTAAAAGACCTCTGGGGTCATCAGGTCAACCATCAGGGGTGGTGGCTTGCATCTGGCTCTTAGTCCCACCCGGGTACACAACTACCTTCTTTGCTCCACATAGTCCTCAGGAGGCTGCACCAAAGGCAGTGTGGACAGCAGCACAGGGAGGGGATTCTGCCCCTCTGCTTTGCCCTGCTCAGACCACACCTGCAGCACTGACTCCAGCTCTGGGGACCCCAGCACAAGAAGGACCTGGAGCTGCTGGTGAGGGCCCAGAGGAGGCCATGAAGATGTGTAGAGGGCTGCAGAACCTCCCCTGTGGGGACAGGCTGGGACAGCTGTGGCTGTTCCGCCTGGGGAAGAGAAGGCTCCAGGGAGACCTTGGAGCAGCCTGGCAGTGCCTGAAGGGGATCCAGGAGAGCTGGGGAGGGACTTTGGACAAGGGCTGGGAGTGCCAGGACAAGGGACAATGGCTCTGAGCTGGGAGAGGGGAGACTGAGAGTGGAGCTGAGGAAGAAATTCTTTAGAGGTTGGGCAGACACTGGCACAGGCTGCCCAGGGAGGCTGTGGATGTGCCTTCCCTGGAGGCATTCAGGGTCGGGTTGGATGAGGCTTTGAGGACCCTGTGCTCGTGGGAGGTGTCCCTGCCCACATCAAGGGGCTGGGGCTGGAACTGGGTGGTCCTGAACCCAGACTGGTCTATGAATCTGTGGTTCTACGTTTCTGTGATTGACTTGGAACAAGCTGGTACCATCTTTGTGACAATGAAGCTTTCCTTGCAGGTGAAGCTCTCCCCAAATGAGCTAGAGGCAGTGATACCCTTTGAACCTACGGCTAAATGCTTGAAGACTTGAGCCTGCTGCTGCAATTGCTTCAGATCCTGACTTCCCCTGGAAGGGAGCAGCTGGCAACATCAGTGAGCTCTGATGGCTCTCTCCTCCTGCACATCAAAGAAAACTAAACTAAAGAAAATCAAAGTTAAGTGGCCCAGCAAAACGATCCCACAAAGAGGGAAGCTGCACAACGAAGCCTCTGTTGCAGTATTTGATTGTTTAATGCTCTGTGCTCAATGGAGCAGGAAACAAAATCCCTGCTCCGGAGGGATGTCTCGGGGAAGGTTTTGTGTTTCCCTTCCTTCTGCGGCCCCTGTGGCACAGCAGATCAGCCCCAGCCTTAGCGTGGCAAAGAGAGGCCAAAAAAAGGGAAGAAGAAGTCTCTAACAAAGGCTTCGTGAGTGCAGCTGGGAGGCACCGGCAGCACCAAACCACCTCTGCATGCCCACACCAGCAGCCGGGCTGGGCGCCCCAGCGGTGGCACACAGCCAGGCACGCCTGCCTGGGGCAGCTGCTCTCTGTCCTTGCTGCCTGCTCTGCTGCTTCCCCAGGGCCAGCACGGCGCTGCTTTTGCTCCCTCTTCCACCAAACCAGTGCCTGACGCAGGTTTCAGAGCGAGCAGATTGCTCTTCGTGCTTTGCCTTTGCTCTCTGGGTCTCTCCTCAAGGAGGAGGAGGCTGAAGGGCTGAGCCCCCACCCCGGCAGGTTCCGAGGAGGCAGAGGTGTGCTGCTGAGGGGCAGCAGGCTTGGGAGACCCAGGGGATGGTGCACTTGAGGGCCTGCCAGGTCTTGGCCAACCCAAAGGATCCTAAGATTCCATCTTTTGTTTGTTTGCTCTGAAGACTTTGAAGTGCTGCCGAATCTCCGTCTCCCCTGGTGGCCCTGGAGACCTAAGCAAGCTTATGTCGGCTCGAGGGGGCTGCTGCAGGCCCATGGCAACCTCCCCAGCACTGACTTGTGCCCAGCACCCCTGGTCTTCTCCATAGGGGAGTCTCCATGCTCCTGGGACCAGCCCTTGTGCCCTGGTCCGTGGCAGCCAGACCTGCCCTAAGCCTTCTCCAGGATGAACACCCTCAGCTCCCTCAGCCTGGCCTCGGAGCAGAGCTGCTGCAGCCCTCTGAGCATCTTGGTGGCCTTGGAGTGGCCTTGCAGGCTCTGAAGGGGGCTCCGGGAGGGCTGGGGAGGGACTACTGACAAGGTCTGGGAGTGACAGGAGGAGCAGGAATGGGTTTGAACTGGCAGAGGGGAGATTGGAACTGGATGTTAGGAAGAAGTTGTTTGCAGTGAGGGTGGTGAGACACTGGCACAGGTTGCCCAGGGAGGCTGTGAGCACAGAACCAAAGATCCCATTCTGTGCTTCTGTGCTCCACAACCTCCCTGGAGGTGTTTAGGACCAGGTTGGATGAGTCTTTGAGCAACCTGTTCTAGTTGGAGGTGTCCCTGCCTATGGCAGGGGGTTGGATCTGGCTGAGCTTTGGGGTCCCTTCCAACCTAAGCCATTCTGTGATCTGAAAGGTAACTTTCTGTGATGGGAAGCCTTTGGCTGCCTGTGAGATCTTTGGGCTGAGGGAGGCAGTTCCCTTGCAGAGCCTCCATGCATCTCTCCAGAGGGCTGGGGATGTTGGCAAGGCAGCTGCTTGCACTGTAAATATTTTGCTCTCAGCTAAATCATTGTTTCATTTTCTCTGCAAGATGGGAAGCCAAGCACCAAAGCAGAACAGAGCACACCCAAACAAACATGAAAGCAGGAGGTGTTGTTTGAGGGATGGTAATGGGGTCTGCTCTCTGAGAGGCTGCTGAGTCTCTGTGCCTCAGAACACAACTGGAGCTGATGTTAACACAAAAAAATGGCATCTCAGTGTGGCTGGAGATTGCCTCTGGCAGCTGCCATCTCCCAGCACATTACCCTGGCAGGCTCCAGCCCCGTTTGCTCCCGAGGACATGTCTGGTTTTGCTCTGGAGGCTGAAGTCTCAGGATACTGAGGCTCAACGCTTCAAAGAGACTTTGCTGATGGTTTTCTGCTCTGCAGGCTCCTGAGCATGGTGTGGAAGGAGCAAACACCTATGAGCACCACACTGAGTTCTGGTAACAGCATTCAACATTCCATGGCCCAGCACTGCCTTCTCTACTAAACCCAGAGTCTGGAGTCCCCCTCTGGATCTGGAAATATCTCTGCTCCTGGAAAATGCCTCATTTTTCATGGCACCCAGGGCCATGGTCTGGTTGATTGGCCAGGGCTGGGTGCTAGCTTGGACTGGATGGGATTGGAGGTCTCTTCCAACCTGCTTGAGTCTAGGATTCTGTGATTTGCAGACCAAAAACAGAGAGGAAAGGCCACAGCTGGAGTGCTGCCTTCAGCTTCCAGCCCCGCACTGCCAGAAGGACCCTGAGGGGCTGGAGCAGGTGCAGAGAAGGGCACAGAGCTGGGGCAGGCTCTGGAGAACAGAGCTGAGGGAGCTGGGGGTGTGCAGTGTGGAGCAGAGGAGGCTGAGGGCAGAGCTCACTGCTCTCTGCAGCTCCTGAGAGGAGGCTGGAGCCCAGTGGGGGTTGATGTCTTCTACCCCAAGTGACAGGATGACAGAAAACAGCCTCAAGTTGCCCCAGGGGAGGTTTAGGTTGGATATTAGAAGAAACTTCTTGACTGGAAGGATTCTCCTTGACTGGAAGGGTTCTCCCAGCCTGGCACAGGCTGCCTGGGGAGGTGGTTGAATCCCCACCCCTGGAGGTGTTTCCCAGAGGCAGAGCTGTGGTGCTGAGGGGCAGGGTTTGGCATCAGCCCTGGCAGGGCTGGAAGATGATTGGAGTGGGTGAGCTGCAAAGGGCTTTGCAGCCAAACTGATTTGACACCTGAACGACTCCACAATTCTTTGGTTCCATCTCTGTGTACATCCATTGGATCTACCTGGGGGGGGAAAAAGAGGAACATCCCAAGCCAAAGCCCTTCTCCCCTTTCAGCTGAGAATATTGAACATTTCCTGACATCTTCCCACCAAATGAAATTTGATTTTGCTGTCCTGGCTTCATGCATAAATGCATCGCTCTTCAAACGCAGCAAAGCCTCCAGATGAGCAATAATTCCTGCTTCCACTCAGCTTTTGCTCACTTATGATGCTTTAAAAGTTGGATTGCTGGGCAATATTTTAATCTAGCAAACATTTGCAGCAGCTGTATAAAAGTGAAGGAAGCTGTGAAATGAGTCTAAATATAAGCAAGATAATGCTAATGGTTAAGATAAAGGTTTGTTAATGCTCAGGGCAGTTTGTCAGTGTCACCCATGTCTGCTTGGTGACAGTGCTGGGAGAAAAGCTGAGTGTGAGCTTCTGAACACGGAGCAGGGCCACTGAGAAGGGCTGCCTGGTACCACCTCAGGCTGTGCTGCCAGCCAGCCAGAGCTGGGGGAAAGAGAACCTCACCAAGTTCAGCAGGGACAAGGGCCGGGTCCTGCAGCCGGGCGGGAGCAGCAGCAGGCTCCAGCACAGAGCAGGGCTTGTCCTGCTGGGAAGCAGCTCCGTGGAGAAGGAGCTTGGAGCCCTGGTGGGCAGCAAGTGCTGCAGGGGCCAGCAATGTGCCCTTGTGGCCAAGAGGGCCAAGGGCATCCTGGGGGACATCAGGAGAAGTGTGGCCAGCAGGGCCAGGGAGGTTCTGCTGCCTCTGCTCTGCCCTGGGGAGCTGAAATACTGTGTCCAGTGCTGGGCTCCCCAGGTCCAGAGGGACAGGGACCTGCTGCAGAGAGCCCAACAGAGCCATGAGGGTGAGTGGGGACTTGAGCATCTCCCCTGTGAAGGGAGACTGAGAGCCCTGGGGCTGCTGAGTCTGGGGAGGAGAAGGCTGAGAGGGGATCTGATCAGTGCCCATGAATATCTGAGGGGTGGGTGCCAGGATGAAGGTACCAGGCTGGATTTGGTGGTGCCCAGTGACAGGACAAGGAACACTGGGTACAAGCTGCAGCGCAGGAGGCTGCACTTTCAACTACAACCAACCCCAAACTCCTAACTCTGCTTATGGTTGTTAACTAAAATCACTCCCAAACACCTAACTCTGCTTGTTGCTATTAACTACAACCCACCCCAGGCCCCTAACACTGCTTGTTGCTATTACCTACAACCCACCCCAGACCCCTAACTCTGCTTGTTGCTATTACCTACAACCCACCCCAGACCCCTAACTCTGCTTGTTGTCATTACCTACAACCCACCCCAGGCCCCTAACTCTGCTTGTTGCTATTACCTACAACCCACCCCAGGCCCCTGACTCTGCCTGTTGCTATTACCTACAACCCACCCCAGGCCCCTGACTCTGCCTGCTGCTGTTAAGGGCAGGGAGGAGGCGGTGCAGGGCCAGATGTGGTGCACAAGCTGCGCTCCACAGAACCTGGGAGCTCTGCTGTATTTCCAACCAGGACATCTCAATTACAGCACTACAAGTACAGACTGCAGAAAATCAGTAGGAGATACCTGAAGATGCTTGGATGGAAAAGAAACCCAAGCGGCAGAGGCTGTGCTCGCAGCACGGAGCCCGAGAGCTTTGTCGTCAGCTCCCTCTAGAGAAGCACCGGGCAAAGCGCGCAGGATGCAGCTCCGAACGCGGCAGCAGCATGAGGCTTGCCGCTTGGAAGAGCACCACGGCAGGATGCTCGCAGGGCTGCTGCACCTCGGTAGGCACCTCTGAAGGCTGGCTGAGATCTCAGGCGGGTTGGTCTGTTGAAGAGGGACAGGGATCTGCTGGAGAGAGTCCTGCAGAGGGCTATGAGGATGATGAGGGGACTGAGCACTGCCTGGTGAGGAGAGGCTAAGGGCCCTGGGGCTGCTCAGTCTGGAGAAGAGAAGAATGAGAGGGGATTGAATCAGTGTCTATAACTATGTGAGGGCTGGGGGTCAAGGTGGGGGGACAGGCTCTGCTCACTGCTCCCTGGGACAGGACAAGCAGCAATGGATGGAAGCTGCAGCACAGCAGGTTCCAGCTCAGCACAAGGGGAACTTCTTGCCTGGAAGGGTCCCAGAGCCCTGGCACAGGCTGCCCAGGGAGGCTGTGGAGTCTCCTTGTGTGGAGCCTTTGCAGGCCTGTCTGGCTGTGTTCCTGTGTGCCCTGAGCTAGACTGTGTGGTCCTGCTGTGGCAGGGGGTTGGACTGGATGAACTCTTTGGGTCCCTTCCAGACCTTGACATCTGTGAGCCTGTGGATCACCTCAGCAGACAGCACCAGGCTTTCTCCGCAGCTCTTCAGCAAGCCCAAGCCCACTCCTGTGCCTCAGTGCCCAAGGGCAGCATTTCAATGAGTCTGGGGGTTTGTTTTGTTTTTTCCACTCCAATCACAGCCCTTGGGCAAGTTCCTTGCCTGTTTTTCTCAGCCTAAAAAAAGAAAGCAAACCACACCTGCAGTCTGCTGCCCACATTTGCTGCCAGCTCCGCTCGCACCGCTCCCGGTTGGCTCCTGCTCCCGCGCTGCCAACGCGACATTTCCGTTTCACATTGTGGAGCAGGCTGCTCTGCGCCTTCCCTTCCTTGTTCTCCACAAGCTCTTCCCGCATCTTGTGCTCCAAAGTGCTCTTTTTACATGCTATAATGCTAGAATATAAATAGCAGCAGCACCAAGCTGGTTCCTGGGTGCAAAGACAGAATCTTAGCATCTTTGTTCCATCTAATAAGCCTGCGCCTTCCATCTGTGTCAGAGGGATGCATTCATCAGACCTTTCCTTCAGGGGACCATAAATTTGGTCAGCTGGATCTGTGCTGGACAGCCTGGCCTTACACTCCCAGAAGGAAGAGCAAACATTTCCAGAAGGCCTGGTCACAGGCTCTCCATCTCTGCCTGCTTTACAGCCCATGAACCGTTTTGGCCTTGGGATGGCCGCGGAGCAGACACAAATCATTCTGCTCCCTGCAGAGCTGGCAGCTCCTGTCCAGTGCTGATGCTGTGCCCCGGGCTGCAGCACTGCCCCCTGTGACAGCACAAACTGCCCTGCAGAAGGCCACTGCTAGGTACCACAGAATCACAATCACAGGAGCTGGAACAGACCTCTGGAAGGTCATGGAGTCTTTGAGGCTGAGAGAGGCTCTCAGACCGAGGGGAAGTTATCCTGCCCCTCTGCTCTGCCCTGCTGAGGCCACATCTGCAGTGCTATGTCCAGTTCTGGGCCCCCCAGTTCCAGAGGGACACAGAACTGCTACAGAGAGTCCAGCCCAGAGCCACAAAGCTGCTGAAGGGAAGGGAACAGCTCTGTTGGGAGCAGAGCCTGAGGGAGCTGGAGCTGTGCTGCTGGGAGAGGAGACTGAGAGGTGACCTCAGCAGTGGGTATCAATGTGTGCAGTGAGTGGCAGGAGGCTGCAGCCAGGCTCTGCTGGGTGATGCCCAGGGACAGCACAAGGGGCACTGGGTGGAAGCTGAGGCACAGGAAGTATCACTTAAACATGAGGAGGAATTTCCTCCCTGTGAGAGTGGCAGAGCCTGGCACAGGCGGCTGTGGAGTCTCCCTCTGTGGAGATATTCAAACCCTGCCTGGACATGTTCCTGTGTGACCTGGTAAAGGAGATCCTGCTCCTGCAGGGGTTGGAGTGGATGAGCTTTGGAGGTCCCTTCCAGCCACTCACACTCTGTGATTCTGTGAGCCCAACCCCGAGGCAGAGCAGGATCACCTAAAGCAGACTACACAGCATCACATCCAGGTGGGTTTTGAATGAGTTCAGAGAAGAAGATCCCAGCAGCTCCTTGTAGCCTGTTGCAGTGCACCCTCAAAGTAAAGAAGTTCCTCCTCATGTTTAGGTGGAACTTCCCACCTTATATTTGTCTCCAGCACCTCTTGTCCCCTGTCTGGGCATCACTGAAAAAAGACTCAGGGGACTTCAAGTTCTTAGGCTGGAGAAGGGAAGACTGAGAAAGGATCTTCTCAGTGCTTACAAAAGCTGCAAGGGTGACTGTCAGGAGTGATAAGGGAGGGTCATTAGGAGATCCACTCCAAAAACTTCTATTAATCTCCAGCCCGGTGCAACTTGAGGCCATTGCCTCTCACCCTATCACTTGTTGCTAGGGAGGTGACTCCCTCAGCAAAGCAAAGACAAGGGAATGTCAGTGTCTTGAAGCACAGGCCTGGGGTAACCACCTTCAGAGAGAGTGAGCCAAGGAATCCTCTTCCTTGCAATTGACTGCACCAGGAGGCTAAGCAGGCAATGAGCAAACAGCCTCAGCAAACACTTCAGCATCACAGCAGGAACTAGGAGCAGCTCTGCCGAGCCAAGCTGAAGACCCTTGGCAGAGGAGCCTCCAGACATTGCATCCAGGCAGTCATGGCACCAATGGACTGCAGCTGGCTTCACTGCTGAAGCCTTCCAGACTACCCAAAGGCATTCCTCTGTCAAGTGCTTTTTGCAACTAGAACGCCCCAGGGCAAAGTAATTTGACTCTCATCTCTGCATTTGATCCACAACAGAAGGACAGGAGAAGAGATTTCATCTCACCTGAGCAGTCCCTGAGCATTGCCCACCCTGGGAGCAGCTGAAGGTAGCATTGCCTTTAACTTGACACTGCAGGGCCACACTTGGAAGACTGCAAGAGGTTGCCCAAGGAGGTGGTGGAGGCCTCAGTGCTGGAGACGTTCAAAGTCAGGCTTGATGGGACTCAGCAACTGCATCTTACCAAGGAACAACTTTACAAACACTGACCTCAGTCTGATGGCTTTTCTCAGACTGCTGCAAGTAAATAACAACCACAACAGCAAAGCACTCTCCAAATGTTGGGTTTATTGGATCATTTGTCAGGTTATTGTTCCTTTTAATTAACTCACTGTCATAATTAACAATGGACTACTGCAGGCTGTAGTTGAGTGCAAGCACCCCACGAAACCCATGCCAATTGCTGATGCCAATGATGCCAACTCTTCATGCACAACTCCTTTTATATTCTCTTCCTGATCTAATTTCCCCCTCAGCTTTATCCAGACCTCCAAGCATTTGTTGGGTCAAGGCTTAGCAAAACGTAGCCAACAACTTTCTAACCACCAGGGAAGACAAAACCAGCCAAGAATGGGGAACCAGCTGGTCAAAACCAAATCAGCAACCAACAACCTCCAGCTCAGCCCCTGGAGCAGAGTTTTGTTTGTATGTTTTCTGCTCTTTGTAGCTATTGTTTGGGACTGGTTTGTTATTAAATTTTCACTGCCTTCCTCCTCTCTCTCTTTTTTTATTGTCTGGTTTCCTATTTAGCAGCAAAATGTGTAAACATTATTTATATGAAGAGCTTTAGTGAGGGCAAGGCAGGGATTAGTGATGCATATAATGAGTTGTGTACAAGTGTGCTATCATAGGAGTCAATTAGACAGAGAGCAGGACTAAGCTGTGCTCCTACAAGTTTTATAGAGCAGCTGGGAGCTTTTTGTCCAAGCACCATCCTAAATTCATTAAATCAAGAGGGTGGCATCTCTCAAAGAGAATCATGGAAGTGTTCCAGTTGGAAAAGCCCTCCAAGAGCATCCAGACCAACAGCAGCCCAGCCACACCATGGCCACTGGACCCTGGCCCTGAGTGCCATGGGCACACCTGTCTGGAACCCCTCCAGCCATGGGCACTGCACCACCTTCCCGGGCAGCCTCTGCCACTCCCTGACCACTCTGCCACCAAAGACATTTTTCCTTCTCTCCAACCAAACCCTGCCCTGGCACAACGTTAAAGAGCAACAATTCCAAATCTGAGTCTGACAACTCTAATTGTCCCCCTTTGCTGGGGGCACATCTTGAGGAGTGTCTTCAGTTTTGGGGTACTCTCTGCAAGAAAGAAATTGAGGTGCTGGAGCAGGTGCAGAGAAGGGCACAGAGCTGGGGCAGGCTCTGGAGAGCAGGGCTGGGGAGGAGCAGCTGAGGGAGCTGGGGGTGTGCAGTGTGGAGCAGAGGGGGCTGAGGGCAGAGCTCATTGCTCTCTGCAGCTCCTGAGAGGAGGCTGGAGGGTGCTGGTCTCTTCTACCTAGTATCAAGAGATAAAACAAGAGGAAATGACATCAAATTGCACCAAGGCAGGGTTAGGTTGGATATCAGAAGATTCTTGCCAGAAAGGGTTCTGCCAGCCTGGCACAGGCTGCCCAGGGAGGTGGCTGGATCCCCATCCCTGGAGGGGTTTCCCAGAGGCAGAGCTGTGGTGCTGAGAGCCATGGCTTAGCCCCAGCCTGGTAGAGTCAGAGGATGGTTGGGCTGGAGGACCTCTAAGAGCTTTTCCAAGCAATTCAATTCCATGAGTTTGAGATCTCTAAATTGCAAGATTCTAAAATGCACCTTGGAAGTGAGCAAGGAAAAAGAAGATGGGAAATGGTTTTCATTTGCTGTCACCCAGTAACAGTGTGAGGGGGAGAAAGAAGCATTAACTAGAGCTGGAAGCCTTCCCTGCAATGGGTCTCTCTGGTCAGATCACCACCCTCACTCTGCAGAGCTTCCTCCTGCCCTCCAACCTAACTCTGCCCTGCTCTGGATCCAAGCTCTCCCTGGAGCCTTCTCCTCTCCAGGCTGAGCAGAGCAGCCCCAACTCTCCCAGCCTGACTTCACAGCAGAGGTTCTCCAACCCTCTGATCATCCTCATGGCAGCCTCTGGACCCTCTAAATCAGGTCCATGTCCTGTCTGTGTCGAGGAGCCCAGAGCTGGCCCTGCAGGCAAGGTCTCAGCAGAGCCGAGCAGAGCAGAGCAGAGCAGAGTGCCAGAGCCACCTCTCTCCAGCTGAGCCTTTCCAAAGGGTTCCATGCCCTGGGAGGCCAGCAGAGGTTCTTCACTATCACATCAAGAGCCTTTATTTTTTGTTAGGGAGCTCTGAACCGTTTCCAGAGCAACCACAAATGAAGCTTCCCCACGTCTAAATAATTCAGCATGGAGTTGAAAGTGGAACCAAGAGAGGAAAACTTCCATTACTTACTGACATTTAAAGCACACTGACTTCCCTCTCCCCCCCAGAATGAGTCATTGGCAGTGGATTCAGCAGGAAAAAATACACCAAAGCACAAAGCTCTTTATTTGGTTTGGGGAGGGGGGGGAGGGTGTTAGAGATCTGTTATAGATATTAATTATGGATTAAAGGCAGGGATCTGAACTGCAGGGGATGAATGTTTAAAGAGTTACAAATAATTGAAAAAGCAGGAAGCCCTCCAGGAGTTTCTCTTTCTTCACAAGGCCTCCTTCTCATCTGCAGCTGGGCAAGATGGGAGTCTTCTGGGGGCTGGGGGAGGCTCGTGGGAAATGCTCTTTACCATTTCAGGCCTGTGACTCCTCTGTTCAGAGGTGGCTGACAAGGTGCAGTGGAGTGCACTGGGGTGGCTGTGATGGAAATACTTTCCTTACAGGTTGTATAGAGGATCTGGGGAATTGGTGGAAATAATGGTTAAAAGGGAAAAGAGTCCCAGCTAGCAAGGATCTGCTGGGCTTAGAGTCACACAGCCACAGAATCAGTCAGGGCTGGAAGGGAGCACAAGGAGCAGCCAGTGCCAACCCCCCTGCCGTGCCCAGGGACACCCTACCCGAGCCTTAGCACTGTCTCAGATATGCCAATGACCAATGAGAACAATGGAGAGGCTCAGGACATCGCAGCCAAGATCTTAGTGGTGATTTCCCCTCCAGACATGCCAAAGGCTCAGGCTGCACCCAGCTGCTGTGTTCTTTCCAGGGAGGCTGTTTCCTTACCCAGCTGAGAATTAAACAATTAGAGATCCACATCAGCGTTCCCTCTGAGTTTCCTCCAGCCCTTGGATATCATTCAAAGCCCAAGAAAATGACACAGATATCTGCCTGGCAGCTTGCAGAATCCTTTTGGGATACACAGAGCAGAGCAGGGAGAGGGGGATGAAGAGTCAATTAACAAAGGCTCATTAGGATGGCACCAGACAGAATGCCAGCACCTTCTGAAGTCCCCTCAAGGATTTACCAACACTGGCAGTGACTCTGCCCTCCAGAGGATATTCCACACCTGACTGCTTATGCTGCTTATAGCCATATTAGAATGTTTACTACTGGGTTACTACAGAGTTGTCAGGGCTGGGAGAGACCTCAAGGACCAGCCAGCTCCAACCCCCCTGCCATGGGCAGAGGCACTTCACACTAGATCAGGTGGGTTAGAAAGTCTGCAGGGAAGGAGACTCCACAGCCTCTCTGGGCAGCCTGTGCCAGGGCTCTGTCACCCTCAAAGTGGAGGAATATTTCCTCCAGCACCCTCCTAGCAAAGACGTTTCTCCTTAAGTTGAAGTGAAACCTCCTGTGTTGTGCCCATTGCCTCTTGTGCTATTGCTGGGCACCACTGGGGAGAGCTCAGCCCCATCCTCCTCACCTCCACCCTTGGCTTATTGACCAGCACTGGGAGGATCTCCTCTGAGGCTGCTCTTCTCCAGCCCTGGGTCTCACAGCTTCTCCTCAGAAGAGAGATGCTGCTCACAGCCCTGTGTGGGTCTAGATGATCTCCAGAGGTCCCTTCCAGCCCCTGTGCAACCTGCTCAGGGTGCAGCTGCTTTAGCAGAGGGGTTTGGGGTAGCTGAGCTCCAGAGGCCTCTTCCAACCCCTACCTGGAACCTGCTGTGGAAATTCCTTCAGGTAACTATTCAGGGACTTCCCACAGCTAACAAACAGCAGGGAGCTGAAGCAGAACTCTGTCATCAGCCCTGCAGGAGGAAAGGACCCCCCAACGAGCTGGGCAACCTTCGTTTGGTGTATGTTTTCACTGCTTCAGCTTTTCCAGCTGCCTTAGAGTGGCCTCATTGTGTGGCTACTAAAGGCTTGCTGCAGAGGCTCAGAGCCAGGCTTGGAGTGCAGAAAGTGATCCAACAGAAGTTTGCAGCACATAGAAAACCTCCCTAATCTTCTTCCCTTTAAAACCCTAACAAATTGTCAGGCTGTGCTCACAAGCTGCAGACACAGCCCGGACAGGAGGGGGGGTTGGGCAGAGGAGACCCTCCTGAAGGTGGTGTTGCAGATGACACCAAGCTAGGAGCAGCTGTGGAGCTGTTGGAGGGTAGCAGAGCCCTGCAGAGGGACCTGGACAGGCTGGATGGGTGGGCAGAGGCCAAGGGGATGAGACTGAACAAGGCCAAGGGCAGGGTTCTACACTTTGGCCACAGCAACCCCAGGCAGCACTACAGGCTGGGGCCAGAGTGGCTGAGAGCAGCCAGGCAGAGAGGGAGCTGGGGGTGCTGGGAGAGAGGAGCTGCAGAGGAGGCAGCAGTGCCCAGGTGGGCAGCAGAGCCAATGGCATCCTGGGCTGGCTCAGGAGCAGTGTGGGCAGCAGGACAAGGGAGGTTCTCCTGCCCCTGTGCTCAGCACTGCTCAGGCCACACCTTCAGTGCTGTGTCCAGTGCTGGGCTCCTCCACTGCAGAGAGCTGTTGAGGTGCTGGAAGGTGTTTGGAGAAGGGCAGCAAGGCTGGGGAGGGGCCTGGAGCACAGCCCTGTGAGGAGAGGCTGAGGGAGCTGGGGGGGTGCAGCCTGCAGCAGAGGAGGCTCAGGGCAGAGCTCATTGCTGCCTGCAGCTGCCTGCAGGGAGGCTGTAGCCAGGTGGGGTTGGGCTCTGCTGCCGAGCACCCAGCAAGAGAAAAAGGGGACACAGCCTGAAGCTGTGCCAGGGCAGGTCTAGGCTGGATGTTAGGAGGAAGTTCCTGGCAGAGAGAGTGATTGGCATTGGAATGGGCTGCCCAGGGAGGTGGTGGAGTCTGTGTAGCTGGAGGTGTTGAAGCCAAGCCTGGCTGGGGCACTTAGTGCCATGGTCTGGTTGGTTGGGCAGGGCTGGGTGCTAGGTTGGGCTGGCTGAGCTTGGAACTCTCTGCCAACCTGCTTGGTTCTGTGATTCTATGACATTGATAGACACTGATCAGATCTACTCTCAGTCTTCTCTCCAGGCTAAGCAGCCCCAGGGCTCTCAGCCTTTCCTCACAAGAGAGGTGCTTCAGTCCATCCATCACCCTTGTGGCTCTCAGTTGGACTCTCTCCTGTGTCTCTTGGACTTAGGAGCCCAGAACTGGACACAATACTCCAGATATGGTCTAATTAGGGCTGAGTAGAGGGGGAGAAGTTCCCTCTGGCCCTGCCGGCCACACTCTTCTCAATGCAGCTGAGTACACCACTGCCCTTCCTGGCCACCAGGGCACATTGCTGTCCCAGGACAACTTTTGATCAGGAGATCTTCAAGGTCCTTCTCTGTGGCACTACTCCGTGCAGGTCGACTTCTTACCTGTATTGATGCATGGTCTGTTAAACACCTCCACGGCCAGGAGTCCCTTCCAGATGTTCATTCAGCTGTCTTCCTCCAAGGAAAATTACAGACTCAGAGTGCACAGCTTAGATTATTTTAGGTTACTGGATTCTTCTTTCCCTTTGCAGGTCCCTTCGTGGTTGCCAAATGAGTGATAAACAAGAGCTCTCACTTGCTCTGTTTCTCACCTGCTTCCCTTCCCTCGTCCACAGTCAGGGTGCAGGACTTTTATACACCAAGACCAAATCAGAGTGAACTGCTTTGAACTTTTTGGGGTTGCTCTTCTGGTCTAGAGAGCAAGCAGATGGTCCTGTGGTCTGCTTTGGGCTAGTCATTGGTACAGCAGAGAGAAAGGAGGAGGAAAGCACCAGGAGCCAGGATCCCTGAAGCAAAAAAAGCCCATCCAGGAGGGTGAGTCACAGCACCTAAGGGAGGCAAGCAGAGTGCTCATCAGCTCTCATTTATTACCTGCGAGAGGCTGGTGGCAGATGGAGTGAGAGAACATCTCTCTCCTGCAGGGCTAGATAAGAAAGCAAGAGCTGTGATTGCTACCTACAAAAGCTCAATAAAGACACCGGTGGATAAAAAAAGACACTGCCTGGAATCCAAATCAGGGAAAGCAGAAACCAGCAGCAGCAGGGAGAGAACAGCGGGCAGCAGCTACCCAAGCTGCCAGCCCAGCCCCCTGCAGCCTCAGCGCCGCTGCTCCTGTGTCCCGGGACCGGGGTCTGCGTCAGCTCTGACCTAGCAAACAGAGCGCTCCTGGAGCCTCCGTGGAGCCTTTTAGCTGTCTGCTGTCTTTAGCTGCAGCTTCAGCCTGGCCCTCCGGCGGGTCGCAGGGCGGCAGAGCAAAGCCGGCGGAGAGCAGCCCGCGGCGCACGGAGCTCTGCTCGGCCTCGCCCCGGCTGCGGCGCCCTGCGCTCCGAGCTGCGCTGCGCTCCGAGCTGCGCTGCGCTCCGAGCTGCGCTGCGCTCCCTCCGTGTCCGCCCTCGCTTTGTCCCTCTGTCCCTTTCGAGCTCTTTTCCTCTTTTCCACACAAAGGCATCTTCCACCCTCGCTTTGTCTCTCTGTCCTTTTCGAGTTCTCTTCCTCTTTCGCTCTCACTTTCTTCTTGCCCTTTTGTTTTCACTCTTTACCCTCTTCTTTTCCTTTCCCTTTCTCTTTTCCACTTTCTTCTTTTTATATTCATTTTATTCTTTCTTTTTTCCTTCTAAAAACTTCTTTCTTGTTCTTGTTTTCCATCTTTTCTTTTTCTAGTTTCATTTTTCTCTTTTCTCATTTCCTTTTTCTTTCCCTTTTTCTTTTCTCTTCTCTTTTCTCTTTTTTTCTTCTTCCCTTTTCTATTTTCTTTTTTCCATTTTCCCTTTTCCTTCTTTCTTATATTCTCTCTTTTTCTCTTTTCCTTTTTCTCTTTTCCTTTTTCCTTCTTTCATTTTCTCTTTTTCTCTTTTCATTTTTCTTTTTATTTTTTCCTTCTGTCTTCTCTTTCCTCTTTTTTTCTCTTTTTCCCTTCTCCCTTTATTCTTTTTTCTTCCTTTTTTTTATGTTGTTTGGGTTTGGTTGTTTTTTTTTTTTTTGGGGGGGGGGGAGGGCTTGCACATTCTTTGAACACCTCCAGGGATGGGAACTCCACCACCTCCCTGGGCAACCTGTGCCAGTCTCTGCCTGTGCAGAGCTTCCTCCTGGTGCTCAACATGACTGCCCACAGCCCCTTCTGAGCAGTCCCTCCCCAGCCTGCCTGCAGCTCCCCTGCACACACTGAAGTGCAGCTCTGAGCTCTCCCTGCAGCCTTCTCCTCTCCAGGCTGAGCAGCCCAAACTCTCCCAGCCCGGCTTCATAGGCGAGCTTCTGCAGCCCTCTGATCTGTGGCCTCCTGTGGACCCTCTCCAGCAGCTCCAGGTCTCTCCTGTGCCTCTGTGCAGCGACAGCCGCAGTGGCCCCGCACTGCCCCACACTTGCCTTTCCCGCAGACAGGTTAAAACTGTGCCTCACGGCGCTAACAACTTACTAATTGGTCACTGCTCAGAGGTCTTTCTCAGCCGCTACCAGCGCTCATTAGCGCTGAAACCTGACATCTCCACGAGATTCTGCTGGGCTGGTGTGGAGGCTTTGCAGAGCTCTGCTGACCTCTGGAGCACCTCTGGCTCTGTAGACCCAGCTCCTCTCCTGCTGAGATCTTGCTTAAACATTTGCTGGGTTAAATACCATGCCCTGAAGATTCATCTTATTTACTGCACCCAGTGCTGAGTGCTGCAAGCGTCCAGGAACCACCTCTGTAAGAACATGACACTCCAAGCTGGTCACTAGATTGCCACTGTTATTCCCTAAATGCATTTTTTCTATGCTTAATGTAATACCACAGCTTTTTTAGTTGCCATTTGCCTCTTTTGCTGTGACATTGAGGCACTGGCACAGGCTGCCCAGGCAGGTGCTGGAGTCACCATCCCTGGAACCCTCCTGGATAGTATTGAGGCACTGGCACAGGCTGCCCGGGCAGGTGCTGCAGTCACTGTCTTTGGAACCTTCCCAGGTGATGTTGAGGCACTGGCACAGGCTGCCCGGGCAGGTGCTGGAGTCACTGTCCCTGGAACCTTCCTGGATGGTACAGAGACACTGGCACTGGAGGTGGAGTCACCATCCTTGGAGGTGTTAAAATACCATGTGGTAACTGGGGACATGAAGTAGTGGTCTTGGAGGTGTTGGGTGGAAGGTTGGAGCTGATGATCTGAGAGGTCTTTCCCAGCCTTAGTGACTCAATGATTCTGTGATTCTCTATCTCATTTCTCCTTTGAATGAATGACACTTCTGAAATTCCATCCTTGGCACCTCCTGCCACGGACATCTGTTTGCTGTCACTTCAAGAATGGCTGCTGAAGGGTTAAGGCAGAAGTGATTTTAATGTGGATGTGTGAAAGTGCAGCTTAACAAAGCTGGGTGGTGAGGCTCTCTCCCCTACATGGAAGAAACATACAAAGGAAAATGCAATTAGATCAAGCTAGAATGGTTTAGACTCCCTTGGAGGTGTTCTGCCCCCTCCCTGGAGGTGTTCAAAGCCAGGCAGGGTGAGGTCTTGAGCAACCTGGGTTGCTGGAAGGTGTCTCTGCCCATGGCAGGGGTTGGCACTGGATGATTTCCAACCCAACCCATCATGTGGTGCTGTGAAGCTGGGGCTGCAGATGGACAGGGCGAGGGAGGCTCTCCCACTTAATCACTGCACCAGCTTGCCAGGGAGGCACAGAATCATCAAGGCTGCCAAAGGCTCTGAGATCATCAAGTCCAACACCAGCAGTGATTCTGTGTGCTACACAACCCAGCTTCTGGGGGGTTAATTAGCAGAATTTTGGTGACTCTCAGGAGTGTTTCATAGTGCTTAATCAGCAGCCAATTCTCAGAATGATTTATTAAAATTCCCTCTAATTGACACTGCAAAGTTCCCTCCATTGACTCAGGCACACAGAGACGTAGCCTGCATCGAGTGGGGGGGTGGGGAGATGATCTTTAAAGGTCCCTTCCAACCCAATACATTCTATGACCCTATTAAATTGCACACAGAGAGCTGCAGAGGTTAAGCTATGATCAAGATTGTTCTCTCTTTACCCACTGTAGTAAATTACTGGTATCAGACCAGTTTTGAAACCTCATGAAAGCTGATAACAGTGAATCACTCCCTCCTCAGCATCTGTCAGCAAATGACCTCTGACCTCTCCATCACCATCTGCCAGCAGATGCCCTTGAGAAACCTCCTGAAATCTCTTCTTAGACATCCTGGGGAAACCTGCTCTGAGAGGAACATCCCTTCAGGAGGAGGGCCTGGGACACAGCCTGCTGTGAGCTCAGAGAGCCCAAAGGGTGCCACTTGGGATCACCTTTTACAGGATTGCTTGGGTCAGGAAAGGTCTCCAAGCTCATCCTGTCCAACCACCAACCCAACCCCACCATGGCCATGGGTGCCAAAGTGCCCTGGCCACAGGTTTCCTGAACCCCTCCAGGCATGGGCACTGCACCACCTCCCTGGGCAGCCTCTGCCACTCCCTGACCACTCTCCCACCAAAGACATTTTTCCTAACCCTGCCCTGGCACCATCCCAGGCCAGTTCCTCTCCTTCTCTCCCCTGAGAACAGGCAGCAGAGCCCAAGCCCAGCTCCCTGCAGCCTCCTCTCAGGAGCTGCAGAGAGCAATGAGCTCTGCCCTCAGCCTCCTCTGCTCCACACTGCACACCCCCAGCTCCCTCAGCCCTGCTCTCCAGACCCTGCCCCCAGCTTTCTGTGGACCCTAACCCCAACCCTCATCTCAACCCTTTTACTTTGGTACTTTTTAATGCCATGTAGCTGAACTTTAAGGTCTGAGCCACCCCCAAGTCTCACTGAAGTGTTTTTATTTGCAGCTATTGACACTGAGACTTCTGATGTTGTCTGGTGGAGCTGAGGAGAGGAGAAATGTTTGCCCTCTGTGCTACGTGCCCTGGCTGGTTGCTGTTCTAGTGCAGTCCTGAGGAGCTGCTTGGCTTGTGCAGTTGTCCTGCAGAGCAATTTCAGTGACTAAGCAGTGCCTGCTGGGCACTGGTTCCACCTCCTAAATCTCAGCAGACAGCTGCACACCCATTCTGGGTGTGTTTGCTGTGCATCAGGCTGCAGACTCCCACACGGAGCAGGAAGTGCATTGAGAGTCCAACTGCTTCTGCTGAAGGCATTTCAGGGTTGCTGCTGTTTAAGAGACAGGGTCGCTGAGGGGGGAGCAGCAAAGGGGCCAGCAGCAGGGGCCTCAGGTGCCATGGCCACACCTGTCTGAACAGCTCCAGGGATGAGGACTCCACCACCTCTCTGGGCAGCCTCTGACATTCTCTGACCACTCTGGCAGCAAAGACATTCTTCCTCCTCTCCAGCCTGACCCTGCCATCTTGACCTTCCAGTCAACGAATTTCTTCTAGTCTCCAAGCCACACCTCCAGAGTGTGTCCAGCAGAACAAGGGAAGTTCTCCTCCTCCTCTACTCTGCCCCGAGGAGACCTCATCCTGAGCACTGCCTTCAGTTTTGGGGTCTCCAGTTGCAGAGGGACAGGGATCTGCTGGAGTGGGTCCAGCAGAGGGCTATGAGGATGATGAGGGGACTGAGCACTGCCTGGTGAGGAGAGGCTGAGGGCCCTGGGGCTGCTTAGTCTGGAGAAGAGAAGACTGAGAGGGGATTGAATCAATGTCTATAAATCTCTGAGTGCTGGGGGTCAGGAGGGGGGACAGGCTCTGCTCACTGCTCCCTGGGATAGGGCAAGCAGCAATGGATGGAAGCTGCAGCACAGCAGGTTCCAGCTCAGCACAAGAGGCAACTTCTTGCCTGGAAGGGTCCCAGAGCCCTGGCACAGGCTGCCCAGAGAGGTTGTGGAGTCTCCTTCTCTGGAGCCTTTCCAGGCCTGTCTGGCTGTGTTCCTGTGTGCCCTAAGCTAGATTGTGTGCTCCTGCTCTGGCAGAGAGGTTGGACTGGATGAGCTCTTTGAGTGCCTTCCAGCCCCTGACATCTGTGAGCCTGGGATCCTGGGATCCTGTGATCCTAACCTCCAACCTAAACCCTCCCTGCTGCAACATGAGGCCATTTCCTCACTTGTTAGTAGGGAGGAGAGCCTGTCCCTTTACCTGGCTCCAACCTCATTTCAGGGAATTCTAGGGAGCAAGGGATTTTCCCCTCAGCCTCCTTTGCCTCACATTAACCCATCCCATGCCCTTCAGCTGCTCCTCATCAGCCCTGTCCTCCAGAACTTTCCTGTGGGGATGAGGCAGGGTGGAGAAAGCAGAAGGAGCAGAGAGAGTGGAGGAAGCAGAAGGAGCAGAGAGAATGGGGGAAGCAAAGTGAGCTGGGTTAGCCCAGCAGTGGATCTTGCCAATCAGCTGCACTGTAATTGGGGGAAACTCAAGTTTTCTGTCCTGAGCAGCAGGCTAACCCAGAGAGCTTTTCATTATTCAGACAGAGCATTGTCACCAAATGAATTCATCAGCACAACAGTGATGAATGAGCCAACACGGAACATTCAGAGCTATCTTCCTGTGCTCACGAAGAGAATTGTCTCCTTGTCCTGACAGAGCTGTCTGGACCTTCCCAGCATCTCCTGCCATTTGCTCTGCTTTCATTATTAATGCAGCAACGATCCAACCTCTCTGTGCTGGGTTCAAGGAAGAGTTTAGAAGAGCTAATAAGGAAGAGGGCTGTTCCTAGCATAAAATCACCACAGCACTTCGAAGGCAGGACAAGCTCTCAGCACCCTGAAGGAATTAATTATGTTACAGACAAAAAATATGTTAAATAATAATAATAATAATAATTAAAGGTTGGAGTAAAACTGAGAGGCACTGAGGCTGCAGCAGAGCTAGAGGCAAACTGCATTAAGTGAGGACACTCCTGCCATGGAATGGTAGAAAGGAAAGGGTGGGAAGGGACCTCCAGAGGTCAAGTGCAACCCCACTTCCAAATCAGGACCACTTAGGGCAGGTCACATAGGCTGGAGCAGCTCTGCTATGAGGACAGGCTGGGGGAGCTGGGGGTGTGCAGCCTGCAGAGAAGGCTCCAGGGGGACCTTAGAGCTGCCTGCCAGGACCTGCAGGGGCTGCAAGCAGGCTGCAGAGGGACTGTTTGCAAAGGCCTGCAGGGACAGCACCAGGGGTGATGATTTGAAATGAGAGCAGAGCAGATTGAGATTGGATGTGAGAAACAATCAATCTGTGACTCCTTCTGAAGGTAGAAAGCTAAGAGCTCAGGAGGAAGATCCACATGGGACACTGGAAAGAAGAGCTGGGAAGAGCCCTCTGGAAAATGCACTGCTCTGCACTCAGAGCCTGTCTGACTAGAGCAGAGCAGACTGAGACTGGATGTGAGGAACAAGTTCTGCACCAGGAGGCTGCTGCAGCACTGCAGCAGGGAGGTGGTTGAGTTCCCATCCCTGGAGATACTCCAGGGGAGGCTGGACAGGGCAG
Organism: Pogoniulus pusillus; assembly: GCF_015220805.1. Classification (NCBI taxonomy): domain Eukaryota; kingdom Metazoa; phylum Chordata; class Aves; order Piciformes; family Lybiidae; genus Pogoniulus; species Pogoniulus pusillus. The sequence goes on along the minus strand of NC_087288.1, from coordinate 697,937 downwards.
CCAGAGGAGGATGTCCCTGCTGGGTGCAGGGGGCTGGGCTGGGGGAGCCCTGGAGGTGCCTTCCAGCCCAGCCTGTTCTGGGATTCAGTGAATTGCCAGTCAGGGCTCGTCCTGGGCACTGCTCCAGCAGCAGCATTAGCAGAAGCCCTGTTCAGGTTTGCAAGAGCTTCCCTTCAAAGCCATGTAGGTCAGGACCCAGGGGTGACAGGCAAAATAACTAATAAATGTCCCTGTCTTTTCATAAACTGGAAGGGAATTGCTGGAGGAGCCAATTAGGGAAGGAGAGATGGGTGTAAAATCTTTCCCTGGGGGCAAGGAATGGATTGCTGTAGGAGTTGTACCCAGGCTGCAAAGAACCTTTGTCACCAGCCCTAACAGAGGCTTCCAATTAGGCTTTCAGCTCTCCTGCTAATGGGGGATGTCTCTGTCTGTTGGTCAAGAAACCAGACTCCCTCCCAGCTTTGGCTACTGCAATGTAGAGAATTCTTCTTTAAGCATCTCACTGAAATGCTGCCAAAGAGCCAGGGCTGGGTGCTAGGTTGGACTGGATGAGCTTGGAGGTCTCCTCCAACCTGCTTGGTTCTATGATTCTCTGGAGTGGTGGAGAGCTATCAGCCAGCAGGAAGGGCTCTAAGTAACATTGGTCCTCAGCCCCAAAGACCAAAGCTGGGAACAGCTTTCTAAATACACAAAGAGAAGGTGGGGAAAAGGCAGAAATTAAGTTTAATCCCAAAAGAAGCCACAAAGATGCTGCCAGGGCTGGAGCAGCTCTGCTGTGAGCACAGGCTGAGGGAGCTGGGGGGGTGCAGCCTGCAGAGGAGAAGGCTCCAGGGGCACCTCAGAGCTGCCTGCAGTGCCTGAAGGGATCCTGCAGGAAGGCTGCAGAGGGACTTGTGCTGAGGGGGTCTGAGCCAGGCCAAGGGCAATGGTTTGGAGCTGAGGCAGAGCAGGGTTCGAGTGGAGCTGAGGCAGAAGTTGTTGAGTGTGAGGGTGGTGAGAGCCTGGCACAGGCTGCCCAAGGAGGCTGTGGCTGCCTCCTTGCTGGGGGCATTCGAGGCCAGGTTGGATGAGATCTTGAGCAGCCAATTCAGAGCTGACCTCAAGTTTAACCTTGTGCCCAAATGCCTCTCCAACAGCAACAAGCTTGGAGCATTTCTCTGGCAATAAATGGAACTGATTTTCCCAGGTCAAAGGGAAGTCCTTGTGGAGAAGGCCTTTAAGAACATGCAGTCCAACCTTCTCTAAGTCTACCAAGCCCTTGGGTATACATCATAGACCCTGTGCAGCAGCCCTAGGCTCGTCAAGATCCTCAGCCTGACCAGCCTCTACTCTGCCAAGCCTGACTCTAAGCCATGGCCCTCAGCACCACAGCTCTTCCTCTGGGAAACACCTCCAGAGGTGGGGATCGAACCTTCTCCCCAAGGAGCCTATTCCAGTCTCTCAGGAGCCTTTTAGTGAAGAAGTTTCTTCCAATATCCAACCTAAACCTCCCCTGGGGCAACCTGGGGCCGTTTCTTCTCCTCCTGCCACTTGTTACTCAGGAGAAGTTACCACCCTCCACCTGATGAACTTCAGTTACCTTTTTCCTTCCTCCTACTCACTTGGAAGGGGATGGTTGGGCTGGGTGGGTGCCAGAGGTCAACACTGCCAGCAAGGGCTCTGCAGCCAGCTGAAGCTGTTGATGTGTGGTTCTCTAGGTGGGAACAAGTGTGGGAATCAGCCAAGCTCCTGGAGCAAAGCCCAGAGTTAATCTTCAGCAGAGCTTGTTTGATGGCATCAGGGCACAGCGGGGAGCTCCCTCCACCGCACCCCGACAGCGGCGCCTCCCGAAAGCATCAGCAGTCGTTGGGCTAGAGCTCCACTTTCCATCCTGACAAACCATTTCAGATGCAGACAGTGGCACCTGATGCTTAAGGGAATTTCCTGATGGCTACGGGGATCAGAAGTGAATAATTTCCCTTTCAGCCTGCGCAGAGCCCTCTGCGTGCGCAGGGAAATGTGTTCAGTTGTTTGTTTTCCCAGGCAGTTACAATAATTGCTTGGTGATTTAGCAGTGGAAAAAAAACAACCACCCAAATAAAAGAATAATAACAAAAATAAAATGAAATCAAAGCCCAGCAGCCATAAATCAATTCATTTAATGAGCAGTAAATAAAACTCTGGTGCAGCAGCACCATGCCTAGCGATGGAGCCCTGGCTGCCAGCTGGGTGACTGAATCACAGCGCTTCAGCACAGAGCAGCTCTGCCAAGCTCACCTTTAAACATCTACACCATGCCATCAGCTGCTGCCCTGCAGCGTGGTCCTGCTGGAAGGCAGCATTCTGGCCACTGCAGTCATTCAGCCACCACAGAGTCACAGAGGAGAGGCTGAGGGAGCTGGGGGTGTGCAGCCTGCAGAAGATGAGCTCAGGGAGCACCTTGAGTGCTGTGTCCAGCTCTGGGCTTCTCCATTGCAGAGAGCTGCTGAGGTGCTGGAAGGTGTCCACAGGAGGGCGCCAAAGCTGGGGAGGGGCCTGGAGCAGAGCCCTGTGAGGAGAGGCTGAGGGAGCTGGGGGGGTGCAGCCTGCAGCAGAGGAGGCTCAGGGCAGAGCTCATTGCTGCTTGCAGCTGCCTGCAGGGAGGCTGTAGCCAGGTGGGGTTGGGCTCTGCTGCCAGGCAGCCAGCAACAGAAGAAGGGGACACAGCCTGGAGCTGTGCCAGGGCAGGTCTAGGCTGGATGTTAGGAGGAAGTTCCTGGCAGAGAGAGTGATTGGCATTGGAATGGGCTGCCCAGGGAGGTGGTGGAGTCTGTGTGGCTGGAGGTGTTGCAGCCAAGCCTGGCTGGGGCACTTAGTGCCATGGTCTGGCTGGTTGGGCAGGGCTGGGTGCTAGGTTGTGCTGGCTGAGCTTGGAGCTCTCTTCCAACCTGCCTGATTCTATGGTTCTATCTCTCCTGCTTTGGGGTTAATTGGTTGCTTCCCTTTGGCTGGTTTTGGGTTGGTTTTATTTGTTTCTATGTTTGGTTTTGGAGTACTTTGTGTTGTTTGTTTGATTTGGTTGTTTCTCACCCCCAGATGTCTACCCCATGGCATCAGCTGCTGCTCTGCAGTGGGGTTGTGCTGGAAGGCAGCATTTTGGCCAATAAAATCATTCAATCACCACAAGGCTGTGAGGCTTAGAATCTATTGCTCCTGCTCTGGGGTTGTTTGGTTGCTTTTGCAGCTGGTTTTGTGTTGGCTTCCTTTGTTTCTTTCCAAGTTTGGTTTTGGTTTGGAGTCTTTTTGTGTTGTTTGATTGTTTGGTTTGATTTGGTTGTTTTTTTTCACCTGTTCACCCTGGCAGGGACCTCTTCCACCAGGTCAGATTGCTCAGGACCTCTTCCATCCTGGCCTTGAACACCTCCTGGGAGGGGGCAGCCACAGCCTCCCTGGGCAAGCTGTGCCAGTGTCTCACTGCCCTCTTTACCCTGGATTTCTTCCTCTCTCCAGTCTCCATGTCCCTCTTCCACCTGAAATACATTCCCTCTCTTCTCATTATGGAATCACAGAGTGGTCTGGGGTGCAGGGGACCTCCAAAACCCATCTAGTCCAAAGCCCCTGCAGTCAGCCTGCCAAGTGTCTGAAGGGGCTCCAAGCAGGCTGCAGAGGGACTGCTCCCAGAGGCCTGCAGGGACAGGACCAGGGCAACGGTTTGGAATGAGAGCAGAGCAGATTAAGATTGGATGTGAGGAACAAGTTCTGCACCAGGAGGCTGCTGGGGCACTGCAGCAGGTTGCCCAGGAAGGTGGTTGAGGTTCGTCCCTGAGGATATCCAAGGAGAGGCTGGAGAGGGCTGTGGGCAGCCTGCTCCAGAGGAGGATGTCCCTGCTGGGTGCAGGGGGCTGGGCTGGGGGAAGCTCTGGAGGTGCCTTCCAGCCCAGCCCACTCTGTGGTTCTCTAAGTGCAGTAAGAACAGCACCACCCTGGAACACCTAATGGGATTGGAAGGGTGTGGATTCAGGACAGCTGGGTGGGTTTGTTCCTGTGACTCTGGGAATATGTCAGGATGAAGGATTGCATTGGAGCCTTTTGTTTGCATTGCCTGGGCTGTGCTCCTTTTGTCTCTGACAGAGAGGTAAAATGGATAAGGAATAGATTTTTATGGGGTTTGACTTTTTTTTCCCTCCTCTTCTCATGATTTTGATGTGTAAGAGATACATTCTCATCTTCTCAGGATGTCTTCTATTTTTCATGACACTGCAGCTGAGATCTATGTCTGAAGCAATCAAACCTCCTTAAGTACAGATATTAAAAGTGGCTTGAGTGTCTCAGCCTGCTGAGCTGATGGCAGCTTTGCAGCAATGTCTCATTCTGCAAAGGCTCGGAGACCAAACTTCATGCTGAGGTCCACAGCTCAGTCTCCCAGTAGAGAGCAGTGACAAGAGAGATGCTGAGGTGCTGGAAGATGTCCAGAGAAGGGCAGCAAGGCTGGGGAGGGGCCTGGAGCACAGCCCTGTGAGGAGAGGCTGAGGGAGCTGGGGGTGTGCAGCCTGCAGCAGAGGAGGCTCAGGGCAGAGCTCATTGCTGCCTGCAGCTGCCTGCAGGGAGGCTGTAGCCAGGTGGGGTTGGGCTCTGCTGCCAGGCAGCCAGCACCAGAAGAAGGGGACACAGCCTCAAGCTGTGCCAGGGCAGGTCTAGGCTGGATGTTGTTAGGAAGTTCCTGGCAGAGAGAGTGATTGGTACTGGAATGGGCTGCCCAGGGAGGTGGTGGAGTCTGTGTGGCTGGAGGTGTTGAAGCCAAGCCTGGCTGGGGCACTTAGTGCCATGGTCTGGTTGGTTGGGCAGGGCTGGGTGCTAGGTTGGGCTGGCTGAGCTTGGAGCTCTCTTCCAACCTGCCTGACTCTTCTATTCTAAGAGATGGAGTCCCCATCCCTGGGGGGGTTCCAGACAGGTGTGGCCACAGCTCCTGGGGCCAAGGTCGTTTGTCATGGTGGGGTTGGTGTTGGACTGGATGCTCTTAGGGGCCTTTTGCACCTGTCCTGCCCACCCCAGGGTGTGGCCATGGCACTTGGGGTCAGGGTTTGTTGGCCATGGTGGGGTTGGGCTGCTGGTTGGACCTGGCCTTAGAGGAACTGCATGCAATGCGGCCACTGCCATCTAAGCACAGAGCAGTGAGGAATGCTGATCCACTCTGGCTTCAGGAGTCAGTTGCTAAAGGCTTCTTTCTCTCTTGCTAACCTCTAAGCACAGCTCTCTCTCGAATCTTTGCTGCACATCCTCCTCAGTAATGATTTAATTGCAGGGGGCTGTGAGGAGGCTGCCTGTGATTATGGCTCCATCACTTGCACAAAACACACTGGCATGCATTTATTAATGCACTGAGGAGTGTTATCATCAATCACTGAAGCTCTGTTTCTCCAACAAAAGAGCAGGCTGCAGAGTCACACAATGGTAGGGGTTGGAAAGGGCCTCCAGAGATCGTTGAGTCCAACCTCCCTTGCACAGCAGGATCAGGCAGGGCAGGGCAGACAGGAACACATCCAGGAGGGTCTTGAAAGCCTGTAGAGAAGGAGACTCCACAACCTCTCTGGGCAGCCTGCTGCAGGCCTCCAGCACCCTCACAGTGAAGAAGGGTTTCTTCTGTTGGGATGGACTTTGCTGTGATTGGATTCACATCCATTGGCACTCGTCCTGGCCATGGGCATCACTGGGAAGTGCTTTCAGGTAGCTGCAGAGATTGAGGCAGTCTCTCTTCAGCCTCCTTTCCTCCAGGCTAAACAGCCCCAGGGCTTGGAGAGCCCTTTCAGTCAAAACATTTCTTCTCACATCCAACCTAAGGCTCCCCTGGGCAGGCTGGCACCGAGCAAGCCTGGCTGCCCAGCTTGGTCCACCTGGTTTCAAGGCAGCTCCAGGTGGGTGGTTGAGTCTCGCCCCTGGAGTCTGTTCCTGCTGTGTGGGGAAAGGCAAAGCTGGAGCTGAGGAGGCAGTGTCTAGACTGCAGCCTCCATGCCTAATTAGATCAATGGCAACTCTCCAGGGACTCCCTCACGGGAGGGAAGTGTTTGTCTGATCCAAAGCCCACAGCCAGCAGCTGCAAGCTCCTTGGTGCCTTCAGCAGGATTTGTCTCCTGCCACAGCTGACAATGGTTTTGCTCCTCCTGATCTGCATGGAAGTGTTTACACCAGGCTGTAAAGCAAACAAGCCAAAAAGGGATTGCTGGATTGCAGCAGTCTGGGAGGGGGGGGCTGGAAACTGAACCCAGCCCTCCAGCTGTGCCCTCACATGTGAAGAGCTCAGGGGCACAATCCCTGCCCTGCTGCTGCTGCCCAGGGAGGCTGTGGCTGCCTCCTGCCTGAGGGTGCTAAATAATTGTACCCTTCCTCCTCCTTCCTAACTACATGAGAAGTGCCCATAGCCCCTGTGCTGCCTGCACTGCCTGTGCTGCCCATAGCCCCTGTGCTGCCCGCACTGCCTGTGCTGCCCATAGCCCCTGTGCTGCCTGCACTGCCTGTGCTGCCCATAGCCCCTGTGCTGCCTGCACTGCCTGTGCCGCCTGTGCCGCTGCAGTGCCCTCGCTGGGCCAGGCTCTGAGGGCTGCTGTTTAGCCAGCAGGAGCCTGAACCTCAGCAGTTGCTCTGCAAGCCACCCGAAAGCGCCATCGTGCTGAGTCAGCGTGTTCCTACCGAACCGGGGGGCCAGCAGGCCCCCCGGCCTTTGATCCCCTCCACCAGGCACCCGGTGCACAGCAGGGCACTCACCGGCAGCCGCAGCAGGAGGATCCTCTGCCCGCTCGGGCAAGCTGGGGGCTGCTGCCCCCTGGGCCCCTTATAAAGGGCAGTGGGCAGGGAGGGCAGAGTGGTGACACCTGGGCTGGGAGGAGACTCCAGCAGCACCCAGGTGCTGTGGGTTAGGGGGGAACGGGGACGCGGGGGTGGGACAGGGCAGGTGTGGAGGGACAGGGGAGGTGGTGCTGAAAGGAGGGAGATGGAGAGGGAAAGGTCAGAGATGAAAAGAGGAGGATGGGAGAAAAGGAGGGAGGTGGACAGGGAAAGATTGGAGATGCAAAGAGGAAGAAGGCAGAAAAGGAAGGAGGTGGAGAGGAAAGGAGGGAGATGAAGAGGAAACCCAAGAGAGAAGTGGCCTGGAGTGCTTGCACCAAAACCAGTCTGTGCATGGGCAGCCTCCTGTCGCTCCTGCTTGGAGCAGTGCCCAGACCCCTTCAGCAGCTCACTGTGCAGAGACCTTCAGCAGCTCTGTGCTGGCTGCAGAAGAGCAGATCACAGCTGTCTAAGGGCACAAAATGAGGAAGTAAAGAAATGACAAAGAAAGGCAAGCACAAATTCTGAGTATGCACACACAGAGCCTGAGGTCTTTCTGCAGGGTCCCCATGGGAAGTGTTCCTGTGTGACCTGCTCTGCTCTGGCAGGGGCTTGGCCTGGATGATCTGTGAGGCCCCTTCCAACCCCTACCATCCTGTGCTAAGGACACTGCAGGCAGCTCTGAGCACAGGCTTAGGTTCTGGGCACCTGAATGTGGACTGGTGTGAGAAGTGCTCCTGAGTCCTGGCTGAGTCGTTGAAGAAGATTTGGCATCCTCACCTCGTGGGGGATGCAGCTTGGCACATCAGGTCTGTCAGGTCCTTCCTGTGCTGAGGGCTCCAGAGCTGGACACAGCACTGCAGAGCAGAGGGGTAGGATCCTCTCTCTCCACCTGCTGACCACACTTCTTTTGCTGCTTTTATTGCTCCTCTGGGCACAGAGGAACCAAATGAGGTGCAACAAGGACCAGTGCAGAGCCCTGCTCCTGGGGAGCAATAATAAACTGCAGCAGCACAGGCTGGGAGGTGACTGTTGGAGAGCAGCCCCAAGGAGAGGGAGCTGGGGGTGCTGGGGGAGAGCATCCATGGCACAGCAATGTGCCTTGGGGGCCAAGAGGCCAATGGCATCCTGGGGGGCATTGAGCAGAGTGTGCCCAGCAGAACAAGGGAGGTTCTCCTCCTCCTCTACTCTGCCCCGAGGAGACCTCATCCTGAGCACTGCCTTCAGTTTGGGGCTCCCCAGTTGCAGAGGGACAGGGATCTGCTGGGGAGGGTCCAGCAAAGGGCTAGGAGGATGACGAGGGGACTGAGTACTGCCTGGTGAGGAGGGGCTGAGGGCCCTGGGGCTGCTCAGTCTGGAGAAGAGCAGGCTGAGAGGGGATTGAATCAATGTCTATAAATCTCTGAGGGCTGGGGGTCAGGAGGGGGGACAGGCTCTGCTCACTGCTCCCTGGGACAGGACAAGCAGCAGTGGATGGAAGCTGCAGCACAGCAGGTTCCAGCTCAACACAAGAGGCAACTTCTTGCCTGGAAGGGTCCCAGAGCCCTGGCACAGGCTGCCCAGAGAGGCTGTGGAGTCTCCTTGTGTGGAGCCTTTGCAGGCCTGTCTGGATGTGCTCCTGTGTGCCCTGAGCTGGATTGTGTGGTCCTGCTCTTGCAGGGGCTTGGACTGGATGATCTCCTGGGGTCCCTTCCAAGCCCTGTGATCCTGTGAACTTCTCTAATCCTGTTCCTTCCCTGCGCAGGCTCAAACGTGTCAGGCTGCTGGCACACAACCCAGCTCTCGCCTCCCCACAGAAATAGCAGCTCCATCACTTCCCAAACGACAGAGTCTGGTAAGAGCAAATATATTTTTATTTCTTGGATGATGATGAATTATTCTTGCTGCTGCTGAGCTCCAAGATAACAAAGGGACAGAGCCATCAGATGTTCACACTTCATGGGAAATATGGAAGCACTTCTGGCTTATCAAGCTAAAAATAAGCTGAAGTTACTCATAGAGCACAAGTGAATAAAAGGCCTCCTCCTCGAAGCAAGCTGCCCACGTGAAAGGACCAAATCAACAGCTCCAACCCCAAAAAGAGACTGAAGATACTGATGACAGCTTCCCAAGTTCTCTGCAGAGCACAGATATTTGGGGAGGGAGGCAGCTAAGTACAAACACAGCTTGAGGAGGACAGAGCTGGAATCTGACCTTCCTGGCCCTGCTGGGATGCAGCCAGTAAGAACCTCTGCCAGAGTCACTTCCATGTCTCCTGCTTCAAAGCACTGCTGGGCAGGAGGTCCCAGAGAGTGGTGGTCAGTGGAGTTCAACCCAGCTGTCAGACAGGCACTGGTGGTCTTCCTCAGGGATCTTCACCGGGACCACTTCTGTTTGACATCTTTATTGATGACCTAGATTCAGGCACAGAGTGTCAGCAGGGAGTTTGCAGATGGCACCAAGCTAGGTGGCAGTGGCAGGGCAGAGAGGCTGTCCCATGGAGGCACAGAAAGAGTCTCATGGAGGCACAGAAGGAGTCCTGTGGAGGCACAGAAGAAGCTTCCTGAGGGCACAGAAGGAGGTTTGTGTGGATACAGGAGTGGCACAGAAGGAGTACAATGAAGCAGAGAAGGCTGAATGGAGCAATGCAGGAGGAGCCACAGGAGCAGTGAGGTGAAGAACTGCCCTGCTCTCATCTCAGAAGTTAGGGCTCCTGAGCAGAGCCACTTCTCCCCATGTCGTGACAGGATGAGAGGGAATGACCTCAAGCTTCACCAGGGGAGGCTTAGGTCGGAGAGGAGGAAACATTTATTTGCTGCAGGAGTGGTGAGGGATTGGCAGAGGCTGCCCAGGGAGGCGGAGGAGTCACCACCCCTGGAGGTGGCACTCTGGGACATGGCTCAGTGGGCACAGTGCTGGTAGGGCAGTGGTTGGACTCGATGATCTCAGAGGTCTTCTTCCAGAATGCTGCTCTGATCCTCTGGCACCAAAGCCCTGCTCCGAGCAGGTCCCTCCTGAAAGCCCCTAGTGATCAGAGCTGTCAGTGAGGGAGGAGAGCCTGGCGGAGCAGGGCCTCGGCGGCAGCTGGCAGCAGGAGCAGCACACATGGCTGCTGCCCCGTGCCAAGCCAGTGCCCGCTCTGCCACGCCAGGGCTTGCCTCCAGCTCCTCTGCTCCGAGCGGGTAGTGGCTCCTGGCTCCCTGCCTGGGAGGCTTCTGTTCACTGTGCTTGTCCTCCCTGCAAGCAGAGAGTGGAAGTGACAAGAGCGCTCCAGGAGGGCAGCCAAGAAGATGTCAGCCTGGTTTCTCTAGCCAGGCACAGAAGTGATAGCAATGATGATGATGATGATGATGACTTCTGCATCTCATACATTTTCCCATGGACATTCCCTTCATGAAAAGGCAGTCTGCATTTCAGGAAGCAGTGGGAAATTCACTTAGCACCAAATTAAATGGTTTTGGTGGAGAGGCAGGAAAACAATCTGATGTTCCCTGCAGGAATTAAGTACCAAAGACACTACTGGAAGTTGTTTGTGTTTTGAGGAGCTCAGACCTCAGCCCCACGGGGGTTGCTGTGGCTTTTTTCTCTAAAAACAAAATCAGTCCTATTTGCAGTCTTCATTTTGGGAAGGGTCCAGAGAAGTCTTCTTAAGAGCTGGTGAAGGGTCTAGAGAAATCCTCTTCCGAGCTGGAAGAGCAGGGCTGGGGAGAAGCAGCTGGGAGACAAAAGGAGCACTGGGAGGCTGAGCTTGCCCCAGCCAGGGTGCTGCTGTCTGGGCACTGGGAGGCTGAGCTTGCCCCAGCCAGGGGGCTGCTGTCTGGGCACTGGGAGGCTGAGCTTGCCCCAGCCAGGGGGCTGCTGTCTGGGCACTGGGAGGCTGAGCTTGCCCCAGCCAGGGGGCTGCTGTCTGGGCACTGGGAGGCTGAGCTTGTCCCCGCCAGGGGGCTGCTGTCTGGGCACTGGGAGGCTGAGCTTGTCCCTGCCAGGGGGCTGCTGTCTGGGCACTGGGAGGCTGAGCTTGCCCCAGCCAGGGGTGCTGCTGTCTGGGCACTGGGAGGCTGAGCTTGCCCCAGCCAGGGGGCTGCTGTCTGGGCACTGGGAGGCTGAGCTTGTCCCCGCCAGGGGGCTGCTGTCTGGGCACTGGGAGGCTGAGCTTGCCCCAGCCAGGGTGCTGCTGTCTGGGCACTGGGAGGCTGAGCTTGCCCCAGCCAGGGGGCTGCTGTCTGGGCACTGGGAGGCTGAACTTGTCCCCGCCAGGGGGCTGCTGTCTGGGCACTGGGAGGCTGAGCTTGTCCCCGCCAGGGGGCTGCTGTCTGGGCACTGGGAGGCTGAGTTGTGTCTGTCACATCCTTCCCACAGAGCAACTCTCCAGAGCAGTGCCATTTGGGTGCTGTGTCAGGGCGTGAGGCAGAAGTTCTGACACTGCACACACTCTCTCCTCTCTTTCAGCAAATTGAAAATTACTCTTTGGGGATTTTTTGGTCAGAACTTGAAAATGAGAAACTTCTCAGGTCTCTGCCTGAGATTGGCAATCAAGGGAGAGAGGGAAAGATGACCTGGATTGCTAAGGCTGAGCCCAAGGAAAACCACCAAGAAAGAGAAGTGAAAAAGCCCATCCTGTTCCTCTGCCTGTGCTTCCACCTGCAGGCAAAGAGAGAAAGATCATCAGTATGGAAACGTGGAATCAGAGAATTGTGGAATCCTGGAATCACAGCAGCATCCAATCATGGAGTCACAGAAGCAAAGAATCATGGAATCATGGAATCATGCCATGATAGGATCATAGCTTCATAGGATGGTTTGGGTTGGAAGGGATCTTAAAGCTCATCCAGTCCCAGCCCCCCTGCCATGGGCAGGGACACCTCTCACCAGCACAGGGTGCTCAAGGCCTCATCCAGCCTGGTCTTAAACACTTCCTAGGGTGAGGCAGGGACAAGTTCTCTGGGCAACCTGTTCCAGTGTCCCACAGCCCTCATATTGGGGAAGTTCTATGTAGATACAGAAGTTCCATGGTGATAAAGAGGACACAACCTGGCCTCAGAGTCACGCTCAGAGAAGTCTTCCCCAACCTTAGTGGTTCTCTGATAAAGCTTTTTACCAGTCTAGCCCAAGAGCATTAGAGCTGAGAGCAGTGAGACCATCTCTGCTCTGCAGCCCTCCTCCATCTGAGGCTGTCCTGTCTAGGGGAAATACCAGTCCTGGGTGGGGGGGGCTAGGGAAGAATTGGAACTCTGGAAGCATTTGTCTGGAGCAGAGGAGGCTGAGGGCAGAGCTCATTAGGGCTCACTGCTCTCTGCAGCTCCCCCTGCCAGGGGAGGACTAGTTTGAAGATCAGTGGAAAATGTCTTCGGTGGCAGAGTGGTCAGGGAGAGTCAGAGGCTGCCCAGGGAGGTGGTGGAGTGCCCATTGCAGGGGCCATTCCAGACAGGAGTGGCCATGGCCCCTGGGGACGTGGGGCTGTGATGGGGCTGGGTTGCTGGCTGGGCTGGATGGCCTCAGAGGTCCCTTCTGACTGGAAGAGTTCTCTGGCTCTGCAATCCCTGTTTTACACACTGCAGTGCCTGTCTTTGGCTCTCCCTGAGGAGTGCAGAGGAGATGAACCTTCTGCTGCCCAAAGCTGCTGCCTTGCTGGGCTTGGCCATTGCCCTCAGGGGTTGGGAATGGAAGTGTTAAGGAGAAGAGGCAGAAAATTTTCCAGCCTCTCTTGGGTTCAGCCTCCTGGGTTTAGATTCTTGGGAGTGAATTGTCAAGTTCTAAACTAATCACTGCCTGCTCCCATTTCATTCAGTGGAGTGAGACAGATGCATCCAGGAGAGGTTCCTCTCGACTCTGGCTGGCTGTCTACGCTCAGTGAGATGGATTGCCCTTTGCAGGTGTCTATTTATCTTCACTAAGCCACCAAAAAGAGCTCAGGATGATTATCTTAGCCTAAGATAACTAATTGTTTGATGTCTAAACTTAGGTAAGATAAATCCTACCTGTAATCCCTTTTTGATTTGTTTGCTTTACAGCCTGGTGTAAACACTTCCATGCAGATCAGGAGGAGCAAAGCCATTGTCAGCTGTGGCAGGAGACAAATCCTGCTGAAGGCACCAAGGAGCTTGCAGCTGCTGGCTGTGGGCTTTGGATCAGACAAACACTTCCCTCCCGTGAGGGAGTCCCTGGAGAGTTGCCATTGATCTAATTAGGCATGGAGGCTGCAGTCTAGACACTGCCTCCTCAGCTCCAGCTTTGCCTTTCCCCACACAGCAGGAACAGACTCCAGGGGCGAGACTCAACCACCCACCTGGAGCTGCCTTGAAACCAGGTGGACCAAGCTGGGCAGCCAGGCTTGCTCGGTGCCAGCCTGCCCAGGGGAGCCTTAGGTTGGATGTGAGAAGAAATGTTTTGACTGAAAGGGCTCTGCCAGCCTGACACAGGCTGCCCAGGGAGGTGGTGGCTGAATGCCCACCCCTGGAGGTGTTTCAAGGAGGCAGAGCTGTGCTGCTGAGGGCCATGGCTTAGCCCCAGCCTGGCAGAGTCAGAGAATGTTTGGTCTGCAGGATCTGAAAGACCTCTTCCAACTGACCTGGTTCCATGAATCCATGATGCCACCCTCAGCAGGCTCCTCTGAAGCAAAACCACAGCAGCAAGAGCTCCCCCACTACTCCTCCCCCTGCAGAAGTTGGGTCCAACCCAAATGATTCTGTGGTTAACTTTCCTGAGCTGAGCTCCTGCTTGGCCTTTCAGCTGGTTCTGAAGGTTCCTCTGGTTAGCACTACCTGAAAACTTGAAGCTTAGCTTTTGGGATATCTAAATCCATAACTGAGAAGTGTTCTGGTTTGTGAATTTTGGGTTGAGATGATTTCTGATCCAGCAAGACAGGAGATCTGCTCTCAAAGTATCTTGAGATTTTCATTCTTCTTTCACATATTAAATCACAGAATCATTAAGGCTGGAAAATATCAGCCCAGCCCCACCATGGCCACTAAACTGTGTCCCCAAGTGCCATGGCCACACCTGTCTGCAGCACCTCCAGGGATGGGGACTGCACCACCTCCCTGGGCAGCCTCTGCCAGTGCCTGACCACTCTGCAGGGAAGAATTTCCCTATTATCCAATCTTGAAATGTTTCCTCATCTCCAACCTGAACCTTTGCTGGTGCAACTTGAGGCCATTTCTTCTTGCCTTATCTATGGACACTTGAGAGAAGAGACTAACACCTCCCTCACTCCAATCTCCTTTAAGGTAGTTAATAGAATCATTAAATCTAACAAGAATAGAATCACAGAATGGTCTGGGCTGGAAGGGGCCTCCAAAGCTCACCCAGCTCAATTCCTGCACTCAGCAGGGACATTTGCACTAGAAGAGGCTGCTCACAGCCTGTCCAGCCTCACCTTGGATATCTCTGGAGATGGAGCCTCAACCACCTCCCTGGGCAACCTGTTGCAGTGTTGCAGCAGCCTCCTGGTGCAGAACTTGTTCCTCACACCCAATCTACATCTGCTCTGCTCTCATTTCAAACCGTTGTCCTCCTCCTGTCCCTGTCTTGTGTGAGGTGTCCCTGGGCATGGCATGGCAGGGGATTGGAACTAGCTGATCCTTGTGGTCCCTTCCAACCCTGACTATGATTCTAGGCTGTAGAGAGGTAGGTGTTGGTCTCTTTAGACAAGGAACCAGCAGCAAGAGAAGAAGAAATGGCCTCAAGTTGCCCCAGGGGAGGATTTGGACATTTTGCAAGAGCAGTTTAGAGAAGGCAGCTTCTTGACTGAGTTTGCTGAACTGAAATTAGAGAATACCAAAGCGCTGGAGCTGAGCTTGCTCCTTATTAGAAGGATCTAAGTGGAATTGTTTCCAGATTGGTGTTAGGTAAAACAGTCAACAAGGCCTGGTGAGCCTGGGAAACAAAAACTCCAATTAAAGGCTCATTTTTTCCCCCAGTCCTCACAAAACATGAGGAATGTGGCTGAGCCTGATTCTGCTTTCAGAGCAATCAGTGAGATAATTAAGGAAGGGCAGCCAGCCTGGCTAAGCAGTGTTAGTGAGGGGTCACTGCCTACATCTGCCAGTCTGCCTGCTGCTCGTTAGCATCCTGCGCTGGGCTGCGCAGGGTGGGGGCTCAGAGAGCAGCCAAGCGTGCGGCGCACAGCAGCGAGCACACTTGCAGCTCGTCTGGAGCAGCTGCTTCAGCAGGGAGCACGCAACAAAACCCGAAGTCTTTCATCACAGAAGCATAAAATGATAGGTGGGAAAGGACCTCTGAAGCCCATCAGGTCCCACACTCCCTGCCAGGGCAGGGTTGTCTGGAGCAGGTTGTGCGGGAAAGCGTCCAGGCAGGTCTGGAAAGGCTCCAGAGGAAGAGACTGCACAGCCTCTCTTGGCTGCCTGGCCCCGGGGCTCCAGCACCCTCCTTACGTTCCAGTGAAAGCTCCTGGGCTCCAGTCTGTGCCCCTCACCCCTCGACCTGTCACTGGGCAAAGCTGAAAAGAGCCCGGCCCCGTTCTCTTGGCTCCCACCTGTTAGCTCTTGCTGGGCACTGAGCTGATCCCCTCTCACTGCTCCCTGCTCCACACCGAGCACCCCCAGCTCCCGCAGCTGCTCCTCCCCAGCCCTGCTCTCCAGAGCCTGCCCCAGCTTCTCTGCACCTGCTCCAGCCCCTCAGTGTCCTGCTGGCCGTGAGGGTCCCCAGCTGAATGCAGCAGTCCAGCTGTCTGCAGGGGCAAGGGCAGGAAGGGAACCCCCCACAGCATCCTATTCATCTGCCTCTGACGGGTGATGCACATCCTCGGCTTGCCCCCAGCCTGTGCACTGAGCAGGGTCGGTGCTGGGCTCCTATCTCAGAGCTCTCAGCTGCTCAGCTTGACTGCCTGAGTGCTCCCTGAGCTGAAAGGCTGCTTTGGAGCTCCTGCCTGCCTTTCACGGGCATCCTGCGGCAGTACAGTGTCCACTGCTGTTTCCTTTTCGTTCAAGTGCACCTTTCATCTCTCTCCCACACCCCTCTTTTCTTCTTTCTCTTGTTTTACTCACTACTCCATACAGGCCTCATTAGCATAGATCTTCTCTACTCCACAGAGTTTGCAGACTGCCCTCCAGAGATGGCTTCAGGCTGGATATCTACATCAAAACAACATCTCAGGCTGCATGTCTCAATCAAACTGAAAATCAGGCTGCATAATCTAAATCAAACCAAGAAATCAGGCTCAGTAATCTAAAGCAAGACAAGAAATCAGGCTCAGTAATCTAAAGCAAGACAAGAAATCAGGCTCAGTAATCTAAAGCAAGACAAGAAATCAGGCTCAGTAATCTAAATCAAACCAAGAAATCAGGCTCAGTAATCTAAAGCAAGACAAGAAATCAGGCTCAGTAATCTAAAGCAAGACAAGAAATCAGGCTCAGTAATCTAAAGCAAGACAAGAAATCAGGCTCAGTAATCTAAATCAAAACAAGAAATCAGGCTGAGTAATCTAAAGCAAGACAAGAAATCAGGCTGCCTATCTCAATCACAGCATGGAATCAGGCTGCCTATCTCAATCACAGCCATGAAATCACACAGGATTAAGGAGAGCAATGCAACCTTACTGGAAAATCTCAAAGCTCTTCCCCTCCCCTCCCACTTGCCGTGGAATGGGAAATAAATAACTACCCAGCTAGAAACTGAGCTCTCTCCTCAAAGAGCTGCCGCGGTGCAGACGCCAAGCGTGCTGGGGCTTACTTTGCTCTGCTGAAGAGAAGCTGAAATAGGTTGTGATTTGCTTCCCTCCCCCTCCTCCTCTCCTAAACTTTCAGTGGCTTTAATGTGCACTTGTGAAAATCCTCTGCCTCGGAAGCCTTCTTTTGCTCCTCCTGGAAATGATTGCTGCTCCATCTCGTGGCCTCACTGAGCACGGTGGAAACTTATCACAGGCCGGATCCCCTTTAAAGAGGTGTCAAAGGTGGGGGAAAGAAACAATTCCTTCTTGTCATAAAACACACACAAAAGGAAGAGAGAGAGAGAGAGAGAGAGAGAGAGAGAGAGAGAGAGAGAGAGAGAGAGAGAGAGAGAGAGAGAAAAAAGAAAAGAAAAGAAAAGAAAAGAAAAGAAAAGAAAAGAAAAGAAAAGAAAAGAAAAGAAAAGAAAAGAAAAGAAAAGAAAAGAAAAGAAAAGAAAAGAAAAGAAAAGAAAAGAAAAGAAAAGAAAAGAAAAGAAAAGAAAAGAAAAGAAAAGAGGAAGGAAAGAGGAAGGAAAGAGAAGAAAAGAGAAGAAAAGAAAAGAAAAGAAAAGAAAAGAAAAGAAAAGAAAAGAAAAGAAAAGAAAAGAAAAGAAAAGAAAAGAAAAGAAAAGAAAAGAAAAGAAAAGAAAAGAGAAGAAAAGAGAAGAGAAGAGAAGAAAAGAAAAGAAAAGAAAAGAAAAGAAAAGAAAAGAAAAGAAAAGAAAAGAAAAGAAAAGAAAAGAAAAGAAAAGAAAAGAAAAGAAAAGAAAAGAAAAGAAAAGAAAAGAAAAGAAAAGAAAAGAAAAGAAAAGAAAAGAGGAAGGAAAGAGAAAAAAGTATTAAAGAGAGGTCCAAAAGCTTTCAAGTTCTAGAGAAGAGGCAGAAATCAGAGCAATAATTAGAAGCATTAGAGAGCACCCTGAGACTTTCTTCTCCTCACAAGCATAGTCTATTGTTGCCATGGCAATGTGTCATAAATTGCTGTCAACTACCTAAAATAGCTGCATATTACCAGGGAGTCAGGTAGGGTTTGTGTGTGGGGAGGGTTGTTGGGTTGGGTTTTTCCCCCCCAATGGATTTTATGTTTGGGTTTTTTTTATTTCAGTGGGAATGAATTTCCTTTTCCTGTAGAATTTGCAAGCAGTCCTGTGGGCAGACCCCAGCTTGCTCTAGTTCTTGCTTTATTTCAGTGGGAGTAACTCTTATCTTTGTCATCTTCATCTTAGATTTGGGTTAGAGCATTTCTGATCTTCAATGGGAATAAATCTTGTCTTTATCATAGAATCACAGAATGTTAGAGGCACCTCCAGAGCCCATCGAGTCCAACCTCCCCTGTCAAAAGCAGTTTCACCTGGGGAGCAGCTTTGCTTATGGTTGGTTGAGACTAGTTTTAATTCCAGTGGGAATAAATCTGATCTTTAGAATCTTATCTATAGAATCACAGAACGTTGGAGGTTGGAAGGCACCTCCAGAGCCCATCGAGTCCAACCTGCCCTGCCAAAGGCATTTTCACCTAGGGAGCAGCTTTGTCTTATGGTTTGTTGAGACTATTTTTAATTCCAGTGGGAATAAATCTTTATCATCCTTGCCTTAGACTCAGTTTAGAGCATTTTTAATTCAGTGGGAATGAATCTTTATCATCTTTGCCTTACATTCAGTTTAGAGCATCTGCAATTCCAACGGGAATAAGTCTTTGTCATCTTTGCCTTAGACTCAGTTCAGAGCATCTGTAATTTCAGTGGGAATAAGTCTTGCCTCCACAGCTCTCTCTTCTATTGGGTTTAAGCACTTTTCATTTCAGTGAGGTTAAAGCTACCTTTGCTTCAGAATTTGCAAGCAGTCCTGGTGGGGTGTGGTGACCAAACTGCTCCTGAGCCTATTCCTCTGGCAGAGAAATGTTTGCTTCCTGCTGAGTCTCTTGGTGAAAGAGCTTCAAATGCAAACTCTCTTCACAGAATACCTCCAAGTGCAAAACCTCTTCATGGGAAACCTTCAAATGCAACATCTCTGAGTGACACAACCTAAAGTGTAAAGCCTCTTAGTGAAACGCCTCCAAGTGGGAAATCTCTTAGCACAATACCTTCCAAATGCAAATTTTCTCACTAAAATTCCTTCAAGTGCAAAATTTCTCAGTAAAATTTCTTCCAAATGCAAAAATTTCTCACTAAAATTCCACCAAGTGCAAAAAATTCTCAGTAAAATTCCATCAAGTGCAAAAATTTCTCACTAAAATTCCTTCCAACTGCAAAAAATTCCCAGTAAAATTCCTTCAAATGCCAAATTTCTCACTAAAATCCCTTCCAAATACAAAAATTTCTCAGTAAAATTCCTTCAGGTGCACAATTTCTCAGCAGAATTCCTTCAAGTGCAGAATTTCCCAGCAAAATCCCTTCAAGGGAAATTCCCTCCAGCACACCTAAGGTTCTGTCCTGGCCAGCAGGAATTTGTTTACTCTGATGTTTTGCTCTGAATGTGAACACGGCGATGGGCTGGGAAGTGCTGCTGCGCCCTGCTGGCACACCCATGGCTCTCACTCTTTGCTCCTGGCCTTGCTCGCAGCTTCACTGTCAGTGTGGCTACGCACTCCAGGCCCTGAGGAGAGCAAAAGCCACAGCATTCCACTGGAAAACACTGGAGGAAAGGCTGCCTTCGGGGCCATGAATCCTCTTTGAAGCCAGAAAGTGCTCCGTGGGTGCAGAAAAAGACATTTAAGGGAAAGCCTCCTGCCCTCTCCTCACCAATACCTCTCTATTGTCACCTCCTCACCAATGGGTCTCTATTGTCAGCTCCTCACCAATGCGTCTCTATCCTCACCTCCTCACCAAGGTGCTCCACTCAGCGGCTGCATTGCAAGCTGCCCTGCCTGACAGCAAGCTTGAAATGGTCTCACGGAATTCGGGAATGCAGGGATAAGGAGTGCAGGATTGCACTGAAGAATGCAGAATTGAGGGGTGCAGAGTTGCCTTGAGTAAGGCAGAATTAATCAACCACAGAATCAGTCAGGGCTGGAAGGGACCACAAGGAGCAGCCAGTTCCAACCCCCCTGCCATGCCCAGGGACACCCTACCCTAGAGCAGGCTGCACACAGCCTCAGCCAGCCTGGCCTCAAACACCTCCAGCCATGGGGCCTCAACCACCTCCCTGGGCAACCCATTCCAGCCTCTCACCACTCTCCTGCTCAACAACTTCCTCCTCACCTCCAGCCTCACTCTCCCCACCTCCACCTTTGCTCCATTCCCCCCACTCCTGCCACTCCCTGACAGCCTTTAAAGTCCCTCCCCAGCTTTTTTGTAGCCCCCTTCAGATCCTGGCAGGCCACAAGAAGGTCACCTGGGAGCCTCCTCTGCTCCAGCCTGCACAGCCCCAACTCTTTCAGTCTGTGCTCACAGCAGAGCTGCTGCAGCCTCTGAGCATCCTCCTGGCCCTGCTCTGGACACTCTCCAGCATCTCCACAGCCCTCTTGTCCCAGGGGCTCCAGAACTGGATGCAGGACTCCAGGTGGGGTCTCAGCAGAGCACAGCAGAGGGGGAGAATCACCTCCCTGGCCCTGCTGGCCACACTTCTGCTGCTGCAGCCCAGGCTCTGCTTGGCTTTCTGGGCTGCAAGTGCACACTGCTGGCTCCTGTGGAGCTTCTCCTCCAGCAGCACCCCCAAGTCCCTCTCCTTAGGGCTGCTCTCCAGCCACTCACTGCCCAGCCTGGAGTTGTGCTTGGCACTGCCTCGACCCAGCTGCAGAACCTTGCACTTGGTCTTGTTGAACCTCCTGAGCTTGGCTTGTGCCCACCTCTGCAGCCTGTCCAGGTCCCTCTGGCTGGATCCCTGCCCTCCAGGAATGGAAGGATGCAGAACTGCATTAAGTGATGCAGAATGAAGGGATGCAGGGTGAGGGCATGCAGAATTGCATTAAGGACTGCAGAACTGCTTTAAGGAGTGCAGGATTGCATTGAGGGCTGCAGAATGAAGGAACGCAGAGCTGAAGAATGCAGAGTGAAGGAATGCAGAATTGCATCACAAGAGAGGAAGAAAAGAAGGTGGCAGCACATCCTTCTGCCTTGGGAAAGCTTCGAGCGCTCCTAGCCCCACCTCCCCCGATCACTGCTTTCAGCCATCTGTCAGCTCTCGGCGGGTGGGGATCGCAGGTGGCGAAGCAGATCTCTCCTTTCTTCTGGCTTCCCCCTCCCTCCTCCCAGCATTTAACCTTTCTCCTTTTTTCTCTCTTTGCTTTTGTCCCGGGCACAGGTGCGGAGCAGACGGCAGAGCTCAGCGCCCTCCGCGCACCGCGCAGGGCTGCAGTGGGTGCCCGCAGCGCGGCTGCCTCCCTGCCAGCGGCGTCCTCCTGCAGCGGCGCGCAGCGAACCCCAGCGGGGTTCGGGAGCTTGTGTGTGCCTTGGGTGATGCGGCAGCAGCCTACAACAGCCAGGACCGCAAACATTCCGCCCAAGCCCCGCACAGACAACGCTGCAGGCTCTGTAGCTACCAAAGCCAAAGACAAAACCAGGCTTTAGCGTCCTGGGGGGAAAGAAAGCAGCCCCCCGTGACTGGGGAGCAGACGACCCTGCTCATTGGGATAGTCAGCTCTGGGAGCTGAGGGGGTGAGGGTGGGTGCAGAGCTGCCCAGATGATCTTCAGCAGCCCTCACCTGGGCTGGTCTTTGCTGATGGCTCAGAAAATCGATCTCTTGTTTAGATAATTTATTATCATTATTAATGATATTGATGATTTGTATTGGTATATTGTATGTACCTATTTATATCCTGCATATCTAGGTTTGGTCTTAGAGGGCTTTCCCAACCTGAACCATCCTCTGACCCTGGGATGTAAATAACAGAACATTTTAAATTGCAGTTTAAAGTTTTCCTTCTGCTGATGCTTCCAAAAGGTTGAAGCAAGAAGAAAGAGCAGTTTGGGGTCCTAGAATGTGTCAAAAGAAAGAGGAGGCTCAGCTGGTGCCAGCAAACACCCAGCTAGGAAGAGCTCAGCAGCTGGAACATTCCATAGCACTGGAGAGCAACAGGAACTTCTTCATGAGGAGGAGACAGGCTCCTCAGGGTGCTTCCTGGAGGTGTTTCAAAAGGCAGAGCTGTGGTGCTGAGGGCCATGGCTTAGCCTCGGCAGAGTCTGATAATGGTTGGACTTGATGGAGAGAGTCCAATGGAGATGACAAAGATGCTGAGGGAATTGGAGCATCCCTCTGCTGAGGAGAGGCTGAAAGGCCTGGGGGAGCTCAGCCTGGAGAAGAGCAGCCTGGATCATAGAATCAGAATGTCAGAGGCTGGAAGGCACCTCCAAAGCTCATCCACTCCAACCCCTGCAGGAGCAGCATCACCCAGAGCAGATCACACAGGAGCACATCCAGGCAGGGTTTGAATATCTCCAGAGAGGGAGACTCCACAGCCCCCTGGGCAGCCTGTGCCAGGCTCTGCCACCCTCACAGGGAGAAAATTCCTCCTCAGGTTTAAATGAATCTTCCTCTGCCTCAGCTTGCACCACTGCCCCTTGTGCTGTCCCTGGGCACCACCCAGCAGAGCCTGGCTGCAGCCTCCTGCCACTCACTGCACACATTGATACCCACTGCTGAGGTCACCTCTCAGTCTCCTCTCCCAGCAGCACAGCCCCAGCCCCCTCAGGCTCTGCTCCCAACAGAGCTGTTCCCTTCCCTTCAGCAGCTTTGTGGCTCTGGGCTGGACTCTCTGCAGCAGTTCTGTGTCCCTCTGGAACTGGGGGGCCCAGAACTGGACACAGCACTGCAGATGTGGCCTCAGCAGGGCAGAGCAGAGGGGCAGGAGAACCTCTCTCGACCTACTCACCCCAGCCCTTCTGCTGCACCCCGGAATAGAATAAATCATAGAATGGTTTAGGTGGGAAGGGACCTCAAGGATCAGCCAGCTCCAAACCCCTGCCATAGGCAGGGACACCTCCCACTAGAACAGGTTGCTCAAAGGCTCATCCAACCTGGCCTTGAACACCTCCAGGCAGGGAGCAGCCACAGCCTCCCTGGGCAACCTGTGCCAGTGTCTCACCACCCTCACTGCAAATAACTTCTTCCTAACATCCAGTTCCAATCTCCCCTCTGCCAGTTTAAACCCATTCCTGCTCCTGGCATTCCCAGACCTTGTCAGTAGTCCCTCACCAGCCCTCCTGGAGCCCACTTCAGATCCTGCAAGGCCACTCCAAGGTCTCCTCCAAGCCTTCTCTTCTCCAGCCTGCACAGCCCCAACTCCCTCAGCCTGTGCTCAGAGCAGAGCTGCTGCAGCCCTCCCAGCATCTTGGTGGCCTCCTCTGCACTGGCTCCAACACTTCCATGTCCTGCTTGTGCTGGGGGCTCCAGAACTGCCCCCAGGACTGCAGGTGGGGTGTGAGGAGAGCAGAGCCAAGGGGCAGAATCCCCTCCCTTGCCCTGTGCCCACACTGCTCTTGCTGCAGTCAAAGCTGCTTGGTCCTATCTGTGCAGCCTGCCCTAGAGGACCCTGCTCTAGCAGGGGACTGGACTTTATGAGCTGCAGAGCTGCCTTCCAAGCTCCTCCACCCAGGGATTCCCTGATCATTTATCTTCTTGGGAAGTCTCAGGCCTCCTGCCACCAAAGGGCTTGGCAACCATTCATCTTCTCAGAAGTCCACCTTCCCCACTTTGGTGAGACTGAGGCCACAGACAGACTGCCCCAAGAAAGCCCTGAGGAGGAAGACTGGAACATAACCACGAGGTCTGACCTTGAGCCAGCCTGCCCCTAGGACCTTTCCCTCCAACTGCCTTTGATGCTGCAGAAATCTTTGCACTATGCAGAGAAGTTTCATGGCTGTGAAGCTCCAAACATCTCACCCTGGCCCAAAGCTTCTCCTTCAGGTTGTTCCTCTCAGCACTCCATGGACTCCAGAGGGCAGATGAGTCTCACCATGCCCCTACCTTAGACATTTAGAAGCCTGGTAGCTGCAGTTTGCAAACCAAAGTTTCCTCCTGGGCAGAGCACTGGGGATTCTCCTTACTTCCTTCCCCAGCTGCTCCTGGACCTTGATTTCTGCAGAGGAAAAAGAAGGCTGGTTCAGAGCTGAGTGATTTATCTCACCACTTGCACCAGCACCGAGTCCCTGGAGCACAGACAGATGAGTTGTGGCTTGGCACCCGACCTGTCCTGCAGGGCAGCACTGAACAGCCGACTGACCTCAGCTTTCCTGATCCCCAGGACTCACCAGACCAGGCTGTTTCCACCTGGGAGCAGAGCCCAAGCCCAGCTCCCTGCAGCCTCCTCTCAGGAGCTCTGCCCTCAGCCTCCTCTGCTCCACACTGCACACCCCCAGCTCCCTCAGCTGCTCCTCCCCAGCCCTGCTCTCCAGAGCCTGCCCCAGCTCTGTGCCCTTCTCTGCACCTGCTCCAGCCCCTCAGGGTCCTCCTGGCAGTGAGGGCCCACAGCTGAACCCAGCACTGCAGCTGTGGCCTCAGCAGTGCCCAGCCCAGGGGCACAATCCTGCCCTGCTGCTGCTGCCCACACCAGTGCTGCTGCAGGCCAGGCTGCTGGTGCCCTTCTTGCCCAGCTGGGCACAGCCTGGCTCATCTCCAGCTGCGGGCACCCAGCACCCCCAGGGCCTTCTCTGCTGGGCACTTTCCAGCCACTCTGCCCCCAGCCTGCAGCCTTTCTGGGCTTGCTGTGCCCACAGGCACTGTGCTCACCTGAGAAGAACTACAAAGCACTTTGCAGTGAGACCCCAGTAGAGACCCTGCATAAGGTACTCCTGGTCTGGGCACCCTCTTCAGCTCCATCATCACTTAGCTGAAAGGAGTGGCAGCTCCCAACAAAACCCACGCTTGGGTAGGTGCCAGCCTGGCTGACTTTCTGTCTCCAAGCTGCCTCCCAGCAGAGCCTGTGGCCAGGCTGCAGCAAGAAGAGGTGAGAGAGACCCATCCATCACCCGGGTGCAGCACTGGGAAGGAAACAAAAGAAAGCAGAAAGCAATCAAACTAATCACAGCAAACATTTCCTTACTGATTTGCTGGGTGAGAAAGGCTAAGCCAGAGAAAGGATTTCTGTAATCCTCCCTTGGAATTTCTGCATTGGATCAGAGCAGAGATTTATCTAACCCAACCTTATCTCCTCTTTGCTGCCATGGATTCTGCCTCTGCTCTGACCAATCTCATGCACCTTGTTCTAGGAGCTCAATATTGCTTTGGGTCTTTGTGTGTGTGTGTGTGTGTGAGTGTAGCAGGTCTGATTTATGGCTGGGACAGGTCTGATGGCAGTCAGGAAAACCTTTGATACCATTTGCTAAAGAGAACCTTTCCCATTAAATGATTGGCACAGGCTGCCCACGCAGGTGCTTCAGTCTCCATCACTGGAGGTGCTGGAAAGAGGCAGAGCTGTGCTGCTGAGGGCCAGGGTGTAGCCCCAGCCTTGCTAGAGTTAGAGGCTGGTTGGGCTCAAGGACCTTCAAGGTCTTCTCCAAGCAAAATAATTCCATCATTCTGTGCTTTGTCTCAGGGAAATGGATACTGATTTGGGACATAAGGGATGCTGGAGCTGTCCAGGATGGAAGAGACCTTTGAGATTATCAAGTCCATCATAGAATCATAGAATCAAGCAAGTTGGAAGAGAGCTCCAAGCTCACCCAGGCCAACCTAGCAGCCCTGAATAATCAACCAGACCATGGCACTAAGTGCCCCAGCCAGGCTTGGCTTCAACACCTCCAGCCACAGAGACTCCAGCACCTCCCTGGGCAGCCCATTCCAGTGCCAATCACTCTCCCTGACAAGAACTAGTGGCTACCTCAGAGGTCACAACAGCCCCAGCAAGGCTCCAGGATGGGGGCAGAGTGGCTGTGAAATGCCCAGCAGAAAAGGCCCTGGGGGTGCTGGTGAGCAGCTGGCTGAAGCCAGGCCAGGCTGTGCCCAGCTGGGCAAGGAGCTCAGCAGCATCCTGGGGCTTGTAATTCCAGCAGCTTCATCCAGAGGTTCTCTGCTGCTGGGGGCCCCATAGATGGACACAGCTGCAGCTGAGGTCTCCCCAGAGCAGAGTAGAGCAGAGGGGCAGAATCTCCTCTCTCCACCTCTGCCCACACTGCTGTGGATGCAGCCCAGGCTGCCCTTGGCCTTCTGTGCTGCCAGTGCCCATTGCTGGCTCCTGCCCAGCTTCCCACCCCCCAGCACCCCAAGTCCTTCTCTGCAGGGCTGCTCTCAGTGTTCACTTTCTCCTCATGCCACTGCAGCCTAACAGTGACTGGAAAAGCTGAGAGCTCTGTTTCCACCACCACTCCCTCTTAATGGTGCCCCAAACCCAAGCCACCTGGTGCCACCACATTAACCGTGCCAAGGATCATAGAATTTCAGTGCAGAAGCCATTTCATCTTTTCATTAGGCTCCTTAACGAGCACTAAATGAGGGTGAAAAAGCTTTCCAGATAAACTTGGAGTCTGGCTCTCCTTCATTTGTGTTTTTCAGAAGGAGCTCTCAAGTGATGCTGGCTTTATCCTTTCCTTTGCACCTCTAAGCACTATCACTTAACACTGAAGGCTCAGAGGCCTTTTCTTTGGTCACAGTTAATTGCTGAGTCTGTCCTGGAGTATTCAGCACTGTTTAGTGAAGAAGTCATTAATGACCCTGTATCCCACCTGGCTCTGCTGTGCCACCATGCCAGCACACTGTCACTAAGAGAAACAGGCAGCACTTTGGGACATGGAATCACAGAGTCACAGACATGGAATGGGTTGGGTTGGAAGGGACCTGAAAGCTCATCCGGTCCCAAGCCCCTGCCATAGGCAGGGACACCTCCTACCAGCTCAGGGTGCTCAGAGTCTTATCCAACCTGCCCTTGAACACCTCCAGGGAGGGGACATCCACAGCCTCCCTGGGCAGTCTGTGCCAGTCTCACCACTCTCATTGTCCAGAACTTCTCCCTAACCTCCACTCCCCTCTCGCTCAATCTCCCCTCAATCTCCCCTCTTCCAGCTCAAACAAGTCTGCTCCACCCTAGCCCTAACTCCTTCCCTCTTGGCATTTCCCAGCTCTCACTGCTGGCATTTCAACCTCCCTATTACTTCTCTGTACTCATTCCTGTGTTGGATCCATGATTTTATGAGACAGTTTTAATTGCTATGAATGGGGAACCTCCAGAGCATTAAAGCCAAAAGAGAAGAGTGGAATAATCCATTTGATAGAACAAATGAGCACTTAAATCTGATTTTCAACTTCATCATGAAGATGTCCATGAGGTGTCCCTGAGGAAATATTTACTCCATTTCCAAAATCAGAGCTTTTAAACACGAGAGGAACAGGAGGCGTTGAGGGAGCTCTGCTCATGGTCGTGCGTGGTACAGGTCGTTTGGTTTCTTTGTTGAGCCCACAGCATTCCCTGTTTCCCATGGTCTGGGGTTCTTCATGCTACAATGAAGAGAGGTTCCATGGAAATTGTCTTAAAGCAGCAGAGAAACAGCCATGGATATCCACAGGGTTCATTGGTACCCTGGCTCCCAGAGCTTGGGTGAGGAGGAAACAGGGAGCACACAGAGCTGCTGGAGTGAGGCCAGAGGAGGCCACAAAGATGCTGCCAGGGCTGGAGCAGCTCTGCTGTGAGCACAGGCTGAGGGAGCTGGGGGGGTGCAGCCTGCAGAGGAGAAGGCTCCAGGGGCACCTCAGAGCTGCCTGCAGTGCCTGAAGGGATCCTGCAGGAAGGCTGCAGAGGGACTTGTGCTGAGGGGGTCTGAGCCAGGCCAAGGGCAATGGTTTGGAGCTGAGGCAGGGCAGGGTCAGGAGGCACTTAGTGCCATGGGCTGGCTGATTGGACAGGGTTGGGTGTCAGGGTGGGCTGGACGAGCTGGGAAGTCTCTTCCAGCCTGGCTGATTCTATGATTCTATGAATCCTGCCTCTAGGCTGGAACAGAGAGAGACAGGAGAAATCAGTGTGTCAGCCAGTGGTGCCCAGCCACAGGACAAGAGGTGATGGGCACAAACCTGAGCACAGGAAGTCCCAACTAAACTTGAGGAGGAATTTCTCGACTTTGGAGGTAGTGGAGCAGTGGAGCAGGCTGCCCAGAGAGTTTGTGGAGTCTCCTTCTCTACTGCTCAAACCCCACCTGGATGCTGCACTGCTGCTGTGCTGTGCTGGAGCTGAGGCAGAGGTTGTTGAGTGTGAGGGTGGTGAGAGCCTGGCACAGGCTGCCCAGGGAGGCTGTGGCTGCCTCCTGCCTGGGGGTGCTCGAGGCCAGGCTGGGTGAGCCCTTGGGCAGCCTGAACTAGAAGCAGGTGTCCCTGCCCGTGGCAAGGGGGCTGGGACTAGATGATCTTTCAGGTCCTTTCCAAGCCAACCATTCTATGAGCTTATGAATCTGGTTTTGGCTGCCTTAGTGCAAAGCCACCTGGCAGGATAATTCCTGCAGCCACCCTGTGCAATGCCCAGCAGAGTGTCTTCCATTCACAGAGAAGTTCTTCCCCTGCTGTTAATGGGCAACAGCTTAAGAAGAGACAAAGAAAATTACGAGCAGCTCTTACCTGCATGGACACTGAAGTTTGGTGATGCCTCTGTAAGATGCTAAGCCACAGCTTTTCAGGAAGCTTACAAATGAGATTATCGATCCCAGGGACAGGTAAAGAAACTGAAGTGGTGCAATTTATGCCTTGTCTTGCCCTAAATCACATCATCTGCTGCAGCACTGCCTGCGAATGCAAAGAACAATGCAAGCCACTCCCTGCATATTTACCTGGGCTGCACCTGAGCAGTGTGGCCACAGGGCCAGAGACAACCACAGAACCAGGGGCACAGAACTGCAGAGTCCAGAGTCAGAGTCACAGACACACAGAGCCACAGAGCCACAGAACCACAGAGTCCAGAGTCAGAGTCACAGACACACAGAGCCACAGAACTGATCTGGTTGGAAAAGACCTTCAAGATCACCAAGTGCAACCTATCACCCAACACCTTCTAATCAACTAACCCCTGGCACCAAGAGCCTCATGCAGCCTCCTCTTAAACGCTGCCAGGCACGGCCACTCCACCACCTCCCTGGGCAGCCCATTCCAGTGCCAATCATTCTCTCTGACAACAACTTCCTAACAACATCCAGCCTAGACCTGCCCTGGCACAGCTTGAGCCTGTGTCCCCTTCTTCTGTCCCTGGCTGCCTGGCAGCAGAGCCCAACCCCACCTGGCTACAGCCTCCCTGCAGGCAGCTGCAGGCAGCAATGAGCCCTGCCCTGAGCCTCCTCTGCTGCAGGCTGCACACCCCCAGCTCCCTCAGCCTCTCCTCACAGGGCTGTGCTCCAGGCCCCTCCCCAGCCTTGCTGCCCTTCTCCAAACACCTTCCAGCACCTCAACATCTCTCTGCAATGGAGGAGCCCAGACCTGGACACAGCACTCAAGGGGTGGCCTGAGCAGTGCTGAGCACAGGGGCAGAAGGATCCTGAAGTGTCATGGAGTCAGTCCCTGGAGGTGTCCAAGGTCTGGCTGTGGTGCTCTGGAGCATGGTTTAGTGGCCATGCTGGGGTTGGGTTGCTGGTTGGACTCAAAGATCCAGGAGGGCTTTTCTAAGGTTAATGATTCTGTGATCCTTTGACCCTGTTTCGTGCTTACCATTTGCTGTTTACTGCCCATTGCCTGGCTGAGCACAGCTCTGGCTGTGTTGGTGTTGGTGGATCATCCCATCAGATCTCTCTCTCTTTCAGCCTCAGATCTCCTCCCCTTTTCCTTAGGGTCTTTTCCACCCAGAGGTATTCTGTGAATTTCTGAAAGGGAGAAAAAAAGAGAGAATGAGAGAGAATAAAACAGCAAAGAAGACAGCAAATAGCTCCCTGCATGTTGGGAAATATCACCTAGCTGTGAGCAGCAGTTACAGTGCCAAGGATCACAATCAGTAGCCTCAATTCCCCTCTGCCCTCCAGCCTGGCCCCACGATTTTCAGGAGTTATCTTCCCTCCCAGCCCTTCTCCACAGCCTCCCTGGAGGTGTTCAGGGCCAGGTGGGATGAGGCCTGGAGCAGCCAAGTCTAGTGGCAAGATGTCCCTGCGCATGGCAGGGAGGTTCGGGCAGACGATCCCTGAAGTCTCTTCCTAGCTAAGCCCTTGTCTGATTCTATGGTCACAGATGCTTCTCGAGCAGAGCACTCTGAAGGTGAGGAGCTTGAGATGTAGTTTACAAAGAAGAGGAAAAGAACAAGAAGTGAGACCTACATCACCTGTATCGATTCAGCTGCTGGCTAGGAGCTCAGAAGGGAGCTACAGTTCCAGAAGAGGCTGAGAAGAGCTTCCAGAAATCATTAAACAAACAGCACAGTACTTCTGTAGAGGTGTTGCTGAGCCAAGGCTCAGGAGTGATTTAAAAGCAGAGCTGTTCAGAAAGACTACAGGATAAAGCAAGCAGCAGAACATCGATAGAGGTGGCCAAGAAACCACCCCAGAGAATGGTTTTGGGGATGAGGTTTGTCTGTCTTTAGCCCCCCTTTTCCATTTGCTTTTAGAAAGCAAGCAGATAAGTGACACAAACTCCCTTTTACACCTCAGACAGCCTTTCATCTCATAGTCTTCTTCTCCTGGCTTCCTCTGTGATGTCTTCTTCTCATCAGCCCTGTCCTGCAGTGCCAGTGGGAAGCAGTACACAGTGTAAGCCAGCCCCCCCCCCCCCCCCCCCCAGCAAGCAAACTCATGTCAGTGCCCCAGGAGGCTTTCAGAGGAAGGAATCTGTCCAGATGCTGGGAACACCAGGAGAGGATAGAAGATGTGTTAGGATCTGTTCAGCTGACCCAATGAGAGGAGCACAAATCATCAGCACATGAAGCTTTTGGGGCTGCCTGTTGAAGGTAGAGACTTGTCAAGGTCACAGCAGGTGGAAAGAGTTTCACAGGCTGTGGAGTTCCTTATCCGAAGCTCTCCTGATGACTCTGGGAGCAGGCAGGGGCTGGAATCCTGCTGCTCCCCCCGGGGCTGTGCAGACACAGCAATGGGATTGCTGCAGTGCTGAGAGGCTCTGCAGACGTTTCAGAGCCTCAGACTCACCTGGCTGGAGAGGACCCCAGAGCAGTGAGTCCTGCCAGCCCCTCCCTGCACACTGCGGGCAAAGCACAGCTCTGAGCTCCTCATCCAAACGTCTTTGAAACACCCCCGGGGAAGCTGACTCCACCAGCTCCCTGGGCAGCCTATGTCAGAGCCCAGCAGCCCTTGCAGTGAAAGAATGTTCCCTAATATCCAATCTAAACCTCCCCTGGTGCAGCTTGAGTCCATTCCCCCCATCCTTACCTGGGAGAAGAGGTGCAGCCCCCACCTCGCTCCAGCCTCCCTCCAGGCTGGGGAGAGGCTGCTGGGAAGGACTGGTGGTGATAGGATGGGAAGCAATGGGTTGAGACCCAGTTCAAAGGGGAACTTCTCAAGGGGAACTTCTTGACTGGAAGGGTCTCAGAGCCCTGGCACAGGCTGCCCAGAGGGGCTGTGGAGTCTCCTTGTGTGGAGCCTTTCCAGGCCTGCCTGGATGTGTTCCTGTGTGATCTGTGTTAGATAGGATGGTCCTGCTCTGGCAGGGGGTTGGACTGGATGATCTCTTGGGTCCCTTCCAGCCCCTAACATCCTGTGAGCCTGTGAAACTGGAGCAGGGCAGATTTAGGTTGGGCATCAGGAGGAAGGTCACAGTGAAGGTGGTGAGCAGCTGGAACAGCTGTGACTGAGGGGACACTCGAGGTCAAGCTTGCTGGGGCCCCAAGCAGCCTGATCTCGTTGGAGATGAAGCTGCCAGCCGCAGCAGCACTGGGCAGGACGAGCTCTGTGGGTGCCTCCAGGACTCTGTATGAGCAGCAAGCTGCATAAGGCCATTTTTTTGGCTCAATAGTAGCTGATTCTTTCATGTTCCTGCAAAGATAATTAATGTTTATTGATTTATTTACTTATTTAATCCTCAGACAACACAGTTCCTCCCAACCCTCCCTGCAAATGCCAGTTCAGAAGCCTCGACTCCTCTCCCACTGCCCTGGGTGTTCCACGTGGCTGCCCTGTGGTTCCTGGTGGGTCAGACTGCAGAGGCTCCCATCCAGCCACCTTCCCAGTTTGCCAACAAGATGCCTTTCTACCTCCCTTTTGATTTGTGCTGGCACTTCTACAGACCCTTGCCACACTTAGCCTCCCCGTGGGAAGAAGTCATCCAAATGTCAAGTGGCCTCTTCAGAAGGTTGTCAGAAGGAGCATATGTAAACTAATTCACCAATTACCCTCTAAGTGCCTAATGTATTCTTATTTTACTGGAGTGTTAGAGAGGAGAACCATAAATGGCAGTTCACAGAGCCAGTTAAAATGTTCTGATTGTCTCACTACCTTCTCTCTCCACCGCTCCGAGCCGCAGGGATGCTGTGCACAGGCAGTGTCCAGCAGCAGCTCTCCGTGCACCCTGAAGGACAGACAGTTCAGACTGCTCTGCAGGGCCTGGGGCTGGGTGGCAGGAAGGACCTGCACACCTGCACCAGGCACGACTCAGACTCAGCACACAGCAAGCCAGGGAGGCCATGGCAGAACTGAAGCACCGGAGAACTGCCTTGGTTGGGGAAGACCTCTGAGGTCATCAACCCTCCCTCTGTGGCCCACAGCTGAAATAATCACAGCAGCAGTGAATGGCTTCGGTTGCAAAAGACCTCCAAGATTGAGTCCAACCAACAGCCCAGCCCCACCACGGCCACTAAACCCTGCCCCAAGTGCCATGGGCACACCTGCCTGCAGCACCTCCAGCCATGGGCACACCACCACCTCCCTGAGCAGCCTCTGCCACTCCCTGACCACTCTGGCACCAAAGACATTTTTCCTCATACCCAATCTAAACCTCCTCAATGGGACTCATAAATTCATCCTTTATTCTCCAGGGTTCCAAGCAAGTCCTTTTCCTGAGGCTTCCCCAATGTCCTGCAATCCAGCAGGATCATTGCCTCCAGCTGAGGCAGAGAACAGTGAGCTCTGAGTCTCAGTGTGCCCCGAGCTGCGCCGCGCCCTGTGCAGCAGAGCCTCGCTCAGGTTCTGAGCTCCCGAAGCTGGGGTCAGGGCGCAGCAGGCAGCCACATTTGCAGGCTAACAAAAGCAAAATGAGATGAACAAAGCAAACTAAAATTAGCACCAGCATGTTCCTTGCCTGGGGCAGCAAATACAATAAGTAATGGATGGTGACAGATGACTGCTCATTTTTCCTCTTACTCCTGCTAATGAAGCAAAGGAAAACATTTCATCAGTAGCACTGAGCCTCCCCTTCGTGTGTGGGCCAGGAAAGAGACAGCAGAGCTAAACCTGTGACCTGCTCGAGGTGATGCTGCTCCGGCAGGGGGGTTGGACTGGATGCTGTCCAGAGGTCCCTTCCAGCCTCTAACTGCGTGGGTCTGGGTGATTCTGTGGCTCTGCAGCGTGGTGCTGCCTGGCAGAGCTGCTCTGAGTGCACAGCAAAGGGTGCAGGGTGCAGGCAGGGGCTGGCAAGGGGCAGCTGGCCCAGAGCAGGCAAGGATATAGCCTTGGGAATTCTCAGGGGCCAGGGGCTCTTGCAGCACTAAATCTCAGCAAGTTGGCAAGATCAAACCAAACTGGGCTGGACTTTTCTTCGGTTCAAAGCCAGGAAGGGACCTGGCCAGGCTGGATCCATGGGATGAGGTCCAGCAGGGCCAAGTGCTGGATCCTGCTCTTGAGCTACGACCACCTCAGGAAAGCTGCAGGCTGGGGCAGAGTGGCTGGAAAGTGCCCAGCAGAGAAGGCCCTGGGGGTGCTGGGTGCCAGCAGCTGGAGATGAGCCAGGCTGAGCCCAGCTGGGCAAGAAGGGCACCAGCAGCCTGGCCTGCAGCAGCACTGGTGTGGGCAGCAGCAGCAGGGCAGGGATTGTGCCCCTGGGCTGGGCACTGCTGAGGCCACAGCTGGAGTGCTGGGTTCAGCTGTGGGCCCTCACTGCCAGGAGGACCCTGAGGGGCTGGAGCAGGTGCAAAGTGGCCATGGTGGTGTTGGGGTGAAGGTTGGACTGGCTGAGCTCAGAGATCTTTGCCAGCCTCGCTGATTCTGTGACTCTGCTTTCTAGACTGCTTTGTTTGCAATTGTCTCCATCCTCTCATGACAGAAGAGGGAATAAAGCAAGGAAGGCTTTCTCCTGAGGAGAGAAGAGAGCCTTGGCTCCCTCCAGTGCTCTGGGGGTTGTTTTCTGGCATTCAGTGAGCAAAACACAGGGATGGCTCTCAGGAGCAAGGCCCAGAACTTGCTTTGTGCCCTGCTTCAGGACACTGCTCCATCAGGCAGCTGTTTCCTTTGGGCTACAGTCACTGAGTGGTCACTCATAGACATCTGTGGGCAAAGCAAGCTTGCAGTCATCCTGTCTGGAACAGGTTGCCCAGGGAGGTGGTTGAGGCCCCAGCCCTGGAGAGGGCAACCTGCTCTAGTGGAGGATGCCCCTGCTGCATGCAGGGGTCTGGATTGGATGCCCTTTGGAGGTCCCTTCCAACCTGGACCACTCTGATTCTGATTCTATGTCTGTGGATCTTTTTCTCCAGCAGGAATGAGAGTGCAGCTAGAGACAGCTCCTGTCCCTGGCAGAGGGGACAGCTCCTGTCCCTGGCAGAGGGGACAGGCTGTGGACAAGCAGGTCAGCAAAAGCAGCAAGCTGCTTCAGCCTCTTTAGCAGGAGCAGGGCAGGAAGGCAATGAGAGGATGCCCAGGAAGTGGAGTGAAGCTCAGGAGTTCTCCAGTGCATCAGGAGGACAGAGAGACTTAGTCCCTTCCTGGAACAAGCTGTTGGACGATTTGGTGTGAACTCCAGACCAAGCCGAAGTGAAAGGAGAATCAGAGCTCTGGATGCATAGAGGGGGAGAGAGAAAAATCCCCATCTCTTTGCCTCCCTCCCAGCTGCCAGGCCCAGGCTCCCCAGCCGAGGGACTGCTCCCTTTAGGTGCTACTTTATCAAAGGCACTTCCCAAGGCCTCCCAAGGAATCACTGCCTTAGCAAAGCTGCACAACTGACACTGACACAAATACCCTTTGCCTACATGAGGAAGAGAGAGCTTGATGAAAGCAGCTGTAAGAGCAAAAGGCTCCTGGCATGCAGAGCCTGGGTGCCAGCGTCCTGCTCACCAACTGTGCTGAGAGAACAGAGAGAAACAATCCCTCTGCCCCCCAGAACAAAACCAGAGCCAAGAAGCTGCTGGTAGAGCCAGGGAGGATAAAGGGGGCTGGGTTATAAATCACATATTTTGTTGCCTTCCCAGCTAATGCTGAAGTTGTCTCAACCACAACAGATGCAGTGCTTTAATTAAAGGGGTGCAATGAACAGGGTGTGCTAATTGAATGAATGCACTGCACAGTGTGTTAATCAAATGAATGCATTGAATACCATGTGCTAATGGAGTGAGCATGCTGAGGATAGGCTGTTAATCCAATTAATGGATGGGCTACAGGAGTGCTTTAATCCTACTCATGTCTTTGCTATGGTGTTTTAATTCCAGTGCCTGAAGGGGGGGCTACGAGAAAGCTGGGGGGGGCTTTTGGCAAGGGCTCAGAGCGATGGGCAAGAGGGAATGGATGGAGGCTTGAGGAGGGCAGACTGGGGCTGGAGGTGGGGAAGAAATTGTGGAGAGTGAGGGTGGGGAGACACTGGCACAGGCTGAGGGTGGGGAGACACTGGCACAGGTTGAGAGTGGTGAGACACTGGCACAGGTTGCCCAGGGAGGCTGTGGAGCACAGAGTCACCCAGTGTGACACTTCCTCTGCTGTCCCATCACTAACAGGACAAATCAGCTCAGGCTGATCCTTTGTCTTGAAGAAGTAGATCCAATTCACTTAATCAGAGTGGTAATTAGGTAGGTGGGTAGTGATGTCAGGAAGCATCAAAGCCACAATCATTCCTGAAGGAGCTGAGCAATACTTGGAGGGGAAAAAAGGATAAAGGCACTAGAAAAGAAACTGAGAAATTGGGGGCAGCAGAGCAGGTGAACCATGAAAAGACCAAAACGTTCCTGCAGCCTTCAGTGAAATCTTAAGTAGCAGGTTGACATCTGGGAGCAAAACACCACTCCAGGCAAAGAGAAAGCTTCTGATGTCAGGAGGCTAAGGCAAGAAGCCTGTTTCCAGCTGAACTGTTTGTCTAAATCGTTTCAGACCTGCAGCCAAAGCCCTTTGAGCCCCGTGGGACTGCCCAGCCCTGCATGGCAGCCTGGTGCCCTCTGCCTGCTGATGCCTCTCACCTCTCCCTGCTGCCTTCAGGGTCAGACACAGCCCCCAGCAGGGACTAATGCTCTGGATTGGGTAATCATAGATTCATAGAACGGGCTGGAAGGGACCTTCAACATCATCTGGTTACAACCTTCAGTTGTTGCTCAAGGCCTCATCCAACCTTAAGGAGCCTTAAGACCTCCAGGGAGGAGGCATCTACAACCTCCCTGGGCAACCTGTGCCAGTGTCTCCCAACTCTCACTCTGAAGAATTTCTTCCCAGTCTCCTGTCAAAATCTCCCCTCATCAAGCTCCAATCCACTCTCCCTCATCCTGGCACTCCCACCCTTGTCAAAACTCCCTCCCTCATTTATAGCCACACACAGAATGCCACATTCAAAGGGACCTCGAGGCTCACCTGCTCCAACCTTCCTGTGTGGCAGTGGAGTTGCAATGGGCTGCCCCAGTACCCTGGCAAGCTGAGCCTTCAAACTGTCCCTGTGCTCCGAAGGAAGAGAGGTGACAACATTGCC
Organism: Pogoniulus pusillus; assembly: GCF_015220805.1. Taxonomy (NCBI): domain Eukaryota; kingdom Metazoa; phylum Chordata; class Aves; order Piciformes; family Lybiidae; genus Pogoniulus; species Pogoniulus pusillus. The sequence goes on along the minus strand of NC_087288.1, from coordinate 661,872 downwards.
CTGCAGAAGAAGGCTTTAGCGTATTGGCGACACCAGGTAGCTGCGGGGAAGGCTGCGGTCCCCTCCTCCCCGCCCCAGCAGTAAATGCTAAGCCGATTGATGATAAACATCCATTGTGCTGCTAAGCACCTAGTAAAGTGATTTCGAAGGGAGTGTGGGAAGGGTGAGATGGAGGTTGAAGACTATAAAGCCGAAAATATATGTGCCTAATTTGAGGCAAAGATGAATATAAGAGTGCAGCTTTCAAAAAGGAGGAGGAAAAAAGAAGAAGAAAATCAATAAAGCAGCAAAGTGCTGCGGTGGCAGCAGCAGAGCAGCTCCAAGTACAGCACAGGAGCTCTGCTGGGTGCTGCCATCCAGCAGGATTGTGATGAATTACCAAGAGTGACTGGAAGAAAAAGGCCTTGATGGGGACCATTTCCACCCCGAGCAGAACCTTACTTTGATTTGTGTATTTCTGCATCCTCTTCCCTTTATTGATTTATTTAGACTTTGTATGGAGGCTGTTTCTCAAGGCACTTACTGCTCCATGCCTTCACTTCCCAGCAGGCTGCAGATTCATTTGGGTATCAGTGGCCAGAGGTAGCTTGTTCCAAGAGGTAGTTGGGGAGCAGACAGAGCAAAAGGTATCAAACTGCAGCTGCTCCAAGATGTCCCATGGGGACAGGTTGGGAGAGAGTTGAGGCCCTACGGCCTGGGGGATACCTTGGAGCAGCTTTCCAGTACCTGAATCATAGAATCAACCAAGTTGGAAGAGAGCTCCAAGCTCACCCAGTCCAACCTGTCACCCAGCCCTATCCAGTCAACCAGACCATGGCACTAAGTGCCCCAGCCAGGCTTGGCTTCAACACCTGCAGGCACACAGACTCCATCACCTCTCTGAGCAGCCCATTCCAATGCCAATCACTCACAGAGTAGAAGTGCAGGAGAACCTCCCTTGTTCTGCTGGACACACTCTGCTCAATGCCCCCCAGGATGCCATTGGCCTCTTGGCCACCAGGGCACATTGCTGTGCCATGGATGCTCTCCCCCAGCACCCCCAGCTCCCTCTCCTTGGGGCTGCTCTCCAACAGTCACCTCCCAGCCTGTGCTGCTGCAGTTTATTATTGCTCCCCAGGAGCAGGGCTCTGCACTGGTCCTTGTTGCACCTCATTTGGTTCCTCTGTGCCCAGAGGAGCAATAAAAGCAGCAAAAGAAGTGTGGTCAGCAGGTGGAGAGAGAGGATCCTACCCCTCTGCTCTGCAGTGCTGTGTCCAGCTCTGGAGCCCTCAGCACAGGATGGACCTGGACCTGACAGACCTGATGTGCCAAGCTGCATCCCCCACGAGGTGAGGATGCCAAACCTTCTTCAACGACTCAGCCAGGACTCAGGAGCACTTCTCACACCAGTCCACATTCAGGTGCCCAGAACCTAAGCCTGTGCTCAGAGCTGCCTGCAGTGTCCTTAGCACAGGATGGTAGGGGTTGGAAGGGACCTCACAGATCATCCAGGCCAAGCCCCTGCCAGAGCAGAGCAGGTCACACAGGAACACTTCCCATGGGGACCCTGCAGAAAGACCTCAGGCTCTGTGTGTGCATACTCAGAATTTGTGCTTGCCTTTCTTTGTCATTTCTTTACTTCCTCATTTTGTGCCCTTAGACAGCTGTGATCTGCTCTTCTGCAGCCAGCACAGAGCTGCTGAAGGTCTCTGCACAGTGAGCTGCTGAAGGGGTCTGGGCACTGCTCCAAGCAGGAGCGACAGGAGGCTGCCCATGCACAGACTGGTTTTGGTGCAAGCACTCCAGGCCACTTCTCTCTTGGGTTTCCTCTTCATCTCCCTCCTTTCCTCTCCACCTCCTTCCTTTTCTGCCTTCTTCCTCTTTGCATCTCCAATCTTTCCCTGTCCACCTCCCTCCTTTTCTCCATCCTCCTCTTTTCATCTCTGACCTTTCCCTCTCCATCTCCCTCCTTTCAGCACCACCTCCCCTGTCCCTCCACACCTGCCCTGTCCCACCCCCGCGTCCCCGTTCCCCCCTAACCCACAGCACCTGGGTGCTGCTGGAGTCTCCTCCCAGCCCAGGTGTCACCACTCTGCCCTCCCTGCCCACTGCCCTTTATAAGGGGCCCAGGGGGCAGCAGCCCCCAGCTTGCCCGAGCGGGCAGAGGATCCTCCTGCTGCGGCTGCCGGTGAGTGCCCTGCTGTGCACCGGGTGCCTGGTGGCGGGGATCAAAGGCCGGGGGGCCTGCTGGCCCCCCGGTTCGGTAGGAACACGCTGACTCAGCACGATGGCGCTTTCGGGCTGGCTTGCAGAGCAACTGCTGAGGTTCAGGCTCCTGCTGGCTAAACAGCAGCCCTCAGAGCCTGGCCCAGCGAGGGCACTGCAGCGGCGCAGGGGCCGCGGGCAGCACAGGGGCTATGGGCGGCACAAGTGGCACAGGGGCTATGGGCGGCACAGGCAGTGCAGGCTGCAGCAGGCGGCACAAGTGGCACAGGGGCTATGGGCGGCACAGGCAGTGCAGGCTGCAGCAGGCGGCACAAGTGGCACAGGGGCTATGGGCGGCACAGGCAGTGCAGGCTGCAGCAGGCGGCACAAGTGGCACAGGGGCTATGGGCGGCACAGGCAGTGCAGGCTGCAGCAGGCGGCACAAGTGGCACAGGGGCTATGGGCGGCACAGGCAGTGCAGGCTGCAGCAGGCGGCACAAGTGGCACAGGGGCTATGGGCGGCACAGGCAGTGCAGGCTGCAGCAGGCTTCCTGCCGCGGCTCTGCTGCTCCACATCCCATGGCTTCTGCTCTCCCTTCCCTGATCCCATAGCAGCTCTTTTCCAATGCATCTTTAGATGATGCCGAAGTCCCTCCCGGCCTGAGCCCTGCTGTGGCCTTGCACTTTGCCTGACTTGCTTCTTGTAAGTGATCTTTGCCCTGCAGTTGATCTCCTGCATTGAGCTGCCTCCTGGGGGTCCCCTTTCCATCAGGGGCTGACAAAGGCAGAGGTCACCTGCAGGGTTTCTAACTCCAGGGCACTTCTCATGTGGTTAGGAAGGAGGAGGAAGGGAACCATTATTTAGGCAACAATTGCTTGTACTAAATGCTCTGCAAGGGGCCTCAATCTCATCTCCAGCCTCCCCACCATGCTCAGCTGCTCCAGGCCTTTGGTCACATTCTGTGCTCCACAGCCTCCCTGGAGGCGTTGGAGGCCAGGCTGGATGAGACCTTGAGCAACCTGTGCTGGTGGGAGGAGTCCCTGCCCATGGCAGGGGTTGGCATTGGGTGGTCTTGAAAATCCTTTCCAACCCAACTCCTGCTGCCCTGTATCAGCTGGACTGCAGCTCCACGGAGCTTTCCCTGCAAGGAACAGAGAATATTCATCTTCCCTAACCAACTAACTCTTTTGTTGTATGGAAATGAGATTTGTGAGTCTGCCTCTGGCAGGCTGGGAGCTGGGGGTGTGCAGCCTGGAGAAGAGGAGGCTCTGGGGAGACCTAACAGCAGCCTCCCAGTGCCTGAAGGTACTCCTGCAGGCTGCAGAGGGACTGTGCCCAGAGGCCTGCAGGGGCAGGACCAGGGCAATGGTTTGAGATGAGAGCAGAGCAGATTGAGATCGGCTGTGAGGAACAAGTTCTGCGCCAGGAGGTTTCTGCAACAGGTTGCCCAGGGAGGTGGTTGAGGCTCCATCCCTGGAGGTGTTCAAATGATGTTTGACAGGGCTGTGAGCAGCCTGCTCTAGTGCAGGATGTCCCTGCTGAGTGCAGGGGTTGGACTGGGGGAGCTCTGCAGCTCCCTGCCACCCCAGCCCTCTCTGTGACTGTAACTTTCCATGAGAAATGATCTGTGGAAACAGGAGGAATAGGCCAAAGCCTTGCTGAGGGTTCTTGGTTTGGGTTTTGTTATTGTTTTTCCCCCCTCCCTTCTTGTAAATATTTTCCTCCTGGTTGAGGTCTGCAGTAGTGTAACATTTGCACAGTGCAACATCAGCTCTGCCTCCCCTTTGTTCCCACACTTGGTTATTTATCTCCTGTAAATCATTTAATTAAAGTTGGCATTTCCAGAAAGGGGGGGGGGGGGAGGGAGGGGGAAGCTCTCTAGCAAGGAGTAATCCATATTCATTTAGAGAATAATCACATTAGTATTTAATTGTTATGAAGCAGGCTTGGCTTTGAAATAAACCTGAGATACTTCATTTAGTCCATGAATGTTTCACATCTTCCAAAGGCAACAATAAGCCAACATCCCCTGACTGTCTCCCCAGGACAGCACCACAGACACAGAATCATTTGTTCCTGTTTTCCCCTTTGAGCTAACAAAAATCCATTATTTGCCTATGGAAAGGCAGCTCTGCTGATGGGAGAAAGGAGGGAGGGAGGAAGGGGATGTGAAGGGCCCTGCTTAGTGGGCTGGCAACAGGCAAGTTCAGCTGCTTTGCAAACAGAGTCCATGGTGAGGATGCTGAGGGGCCTGGAGCATCCCTCTGATGAGGAGAGGCTGAGACCTGGAGCTGTTTAGCCTGGAGAAGAGCAGCCTGAGAGGGGCTCTTAAAACCCTAGAGGCATGGGATGCAGTGGGGTGGAAGGGACCTGCAAAGGGCACCTGAGCCAACCCTCCTGCAGTCAGCAGGGACATCCCCAGCTAGAGCAGGCTGCTCAGAGTCCCTTCAAGCCTGACTTTGAATGGCTCCACCACCTCCCTGAGCAACCAATGCTGCACCACCCTGGCAGTGAAGGACTTCCTCATGTCTAATCTAAATCTACCCTGCTCCAGTTTCTAACCATTTCTCCTTGTCCTGTCACCACAAGTCCTTGCACAAAGTCCCTCCTCAGCCTTCTCAAAGCCCTGGTTCTGGATGGTTGCTAGAAGGTCTCCCTGGAGCTCCAGGCTGAGCAATCCCAGTGCTTCTCAACACTTCTCAGTAGGTAAAGGGTGGGCTCATGAGGATGGGCTGGGCTCTTGTCAGTGCTGCCCAATGACAGGACAAGGGGCACAAACTGGAATCCAGGAGGTTTAGAATAGAATTAGACAGGTCCAAGCTCACCCAGCCCAACCTAGCACCCAGCTCTGGCCAAGCAACCAGACCATGGCACTAAGTGCCCCAGCCAGGCTTGGCTTCAACACCTCCAGCCACACAGACTCCACCACCTCCCTGGGCAGCCCATTCCAGTGCCAATCACTCTCTCTGCCAGGAACTTCCTAACAACATCCAGCCCAGACCTGCCACGGAGAGGATCCTTTCCCGTGAAGGTGCTGGAGCCCTGGAGCAGGCTGCCCAGGGAGGCTGTGGAGTGCCTCCTCTGCAGGACGTGTTCCTGTGCAGGCTGCTCTGGGTGCCCTCTCTCCAGCAGGGCAGTTGGTTAGACGATCTCCAGAGGTCTTGCCCAGCCCCTTCCGTGCTGAGATGCTGCTATGTGAGTCAGTTCAACCCCTCCTGCGCAGAGGTCTCTCGGAGCACGCCGGGTGGGGTGCAGGAGGAGGTGAGCTGGGAGGGAGCCGCAGCCCCTGTGTGATGGGAGCGCTCTGCTCAGCTGGGCTCCGTGAGAACATGCCAAGCCAGGGCAGTTTCGAGGGCACTGCCACGACGGAGTTGGAGCCCTGATGCCTTCCCTTGATCGTCTCAGATCTTGGGGTGATAAACCGACCAGTTGAGCTAGTTTGAAGCACCTGAGCCCGTTGTTTCTTGAGGAGGATCTGAAGGAAGCCTCCTGACAGTAAGGAGCAAACTCCCCTTTTTGCTGTAGCTCTCTGTGTTGTTTTGGCTTTGCTTTCCTCCCCTCCCCGCAGTGCCTGCTCGGCAGCGGCAGCTACTGCGTGTTAAGCACCTACAGCACTGAATCAACAATTCTCTTTGTTTTGGCACCTTCTCTGCCTTTAGTCCTCTTGCTCCTCCTTGCTCCGAAGCTTCCTGACATGAATATTTCTCAGATGAATATATCTCCTCAGCCTTCTCCTCTGCCAAGCTGCCTGGGATTTATTTCTTTTCCTTCATCTGAGGGAATGTCTTTAGACTAATTCTCTGTTATCCTTCCCCTTGATGTGACACCAACGTCTTCATTATTTACCCCTGTTCCTTAACGAGCCTCTTCCCCTCCCTGGGAAGCCGAGGGGCCGCAGACGACGGCAGTTTAGCATTCCGAGCACACATTCCTCTTGGTTGGGTTGATTTAGCAGCCCGAGTTCCTCCTTTACTTCCCAAGAAGCAATCTCTCCTGTATTTCAACTCGCTAATTGCCAGCTCTTGCAGAGGCTCTTTGGCCCCAAGGATAATATTCAGTGGAAAGAAACAAACCTGACGAGAAGAAAGGGGGAAATGGAGCTTGCTGTAAGAGGCAGTGTTTAATTTGGCTCTCTGGGGCTGCCTACAAAGCCTCCTCGTTCTTTGCTGTCACAGGAGTTGCTGGTCTGGAAAGAAGCTGGCAAAGAGGTGAAATGTCTTCTCCTCTTGGTTGGCTTTCTGCTCTCTGAGAACCACCTCTGCCTTTGACTAGGCTGCTGCAGAGCTGATGGCTTCATCCAGGCCTCCTCCATCTGGTGGCTTTGCAACTCTGATGACATAAAGAAGTAAAGGTGAGGCAGCTGACCATTTGGCACCATAGAACCACAGCACTGTTAAGGCTGGAAGAGGCCTTTGAGGTGGGGGTTGGACTCAACGATCTCCTTGGGTCCCTTCCAAGCCCTAACCTCCTGTGACCATCCAGCCCAACTCCTCGCCCAGAGCTCACAATGCACCACAGCCACTAAGCTGCTACCACTGAGCCATATCCCTCAGCACCACACCCAGGTGACTTTCAAACACCTCCAGGGATGGGCACTCCTCCACCTTCCTGGGCAGCCTGTGCCAGTGCCTGGGAACTCTTGGTGGGAGGACATTTCTCCTAATGCCCAACCTGAATCTTCCGTGGCACAACTCGTGGCACCTGTCACCAGTGCTCTTTCTGTGCTTCACACAAAGAAGCCATGCTGAGAGGAGGTGTGGAGCAAAGGTCCAGCTGCACACATCACAGGGGGTTAACTGCATCACAGCTGTGCTTATTCACTTAAAATCCCAGCTGGGTAAGGTGCCTGAGAACCAAGGAATTGTAGAGCTCCACCTTGCAATTCAAAGCCCAGAGAGAGAAACTCCACTACATTCACAGAACTATATCAGTCTGTCCTGAAATTGAAAGTCCTGGCAGAGAATCAGGAACCCTCACTCAGTTACAACTCCAGATGGGTGAAGTTACATCAAAGTCATGGAACTGTAGAGTTCTGTCATTAAATCCAAGCTCTGGGTGGGTAAATTATTAATGGAGCAATGGAGTGCTTAAAAACTCAGGCAGGTGGACGGCAGCAAATCCATAGCATCGAGAATCTGCCTGTGGAACTGAGACTCTGGCTGGATACATCACATTAAAGTCATGGAGTCGTAGAAGTCTGTGGCTAGGTGAGAATTCCAGGTGGATTGAGTCACAGAGGCAGAGAATTTCATCATGAAGTTAAAAATCCAGCTGGATAAATTGCACACAGTTGGTGACATCATGGAATTCTCTGGTTAAACTTAAAATCCAGGGGCATAAATTGCACAGAATTCACAGAACTGGGAAAATCTCTCATTAAAATTAAAATCCAGGTGGATAAATTGCACACAACTCATAAAATCATGGAATTCTCTCATTAAATTAAAAATCCAGGTGGATAAATTGTACAAAGTCCATAGAATCAGGGAATTCTCTTATTAAATATCCGGGAGTTTTCTTACTAAATTTAAATTCCAGGAGGCTAACTCACACAATTCATAGAATCAGGGAATTCTCTCATTAAATTAAAAATCCGAGTGGAAAAATTGCACAAAATTAAGAAAATAATGGAATTCTCTCTTTAAATTAAAATTTCAGGTGGATAAATCAAACACAATTCATTGAACCATGGAATTCCATTATTGAATTTAAAATCCAGGTGGATAAATTGCACAAAATTCATAGAATTGGGGAATTCTCCTATTAAATTTAAAATCCAAGTGGATGAATTGCACAGAACTCATAGAATCATGGAGTTCTCTTATTAAAGTAAAAATCCAGGTGGCTAAATTGCACAGAACTCATACAATAGTGGAATTCTCTTACTAAATTAAAAATCCAGGCAGATAATCTGTACAGAATTCATAAAATCCTGGAATTCTGTCATTAAATTAAGAATCCAGGTGGATAAATTGCACACAAGTCCTAGAAGGATGGCACTTTGTTAGGTTACAAGTGAAGGCAGGTAAAACCCCTGATGTCTGTGGAGCAGGGAAATGTTTTGATCCAATCAGAAATCCAGATGGATAAATTGCAGGAAATTCCAAGAATCAGAGAGTTTCAATGTTAAGGTACAACTCCAGGTGGATAAATTGCACTGAACTCAGGAATTCCATTATTGGAATAAAGATCCAGGTGGATAAACTGAACGCAATGGACGGAAGGACAGAACCCTATCACCCAGTGACAGCCATCTATCCTTTTCTGATCATGAACTTTATGTTCTTCCCAGAGAGAGTGATTGGCACTGGAATGGGCTGCCCAGGGAGGTGCTGGAGTCTCTGTGGCTGGAGGTGTTGAAGCCAAGCCTGGCTGGGGCACTTAGTGCCAGGGTCTGGTTGCTTGGCCCGGGCTGGGTGCTAGGTTGGGCTGGGTGAGCTTGGAGGTCTCTGCCAACCTGGCTGATTCTATGAGCCCTGGTGGACACCAAGGTCACCATGAGCCAGCAATGTGCCCTCATGGCCATGAAGGTCAGTGGGCTGCTGGGGTGTGTTACTGTGATGGTTTGGGAGTTACCTGCCCCCCACTCTTATGAAATCCCCAGCCTAGGCTCAGCCAGCTGGAAGCTCAGGACTGAGGCTTCCTGTCCACAGCTCAGCACAGTGGACAAGCAGGTGTCTGCAGAACATCACACATCTGTACAGCTGCAGACAGAAACATAGAAGGCAAAGGTGATGCAGAAACACAGCAGCCCTCCCAGCAGCCAGAGTGCCCAGGGGGGCTCCCAACCACCCTTCCACCTTCTTCCCACTCTTACCCCAGAACCTGCCTTATGTGCAAGGTGAGTTTGGAGGCTCAGCAAGGGGGGTGAGATGCAGAAGTAGTTGGGCTACACAGCAGAAGCCCAGGGAGAAAGCACAGCCACTGACAGACTCTCTTATGCTTGTGTCCTTGCTTTTCACCATCCCAGCATGCCCCCGAGTGCAGCAGACCTCACCTCTCTTCCCTTTTCACAGCCTAGCACCCATTTTTTCTCATTAAAACATTCCAGTCAGCCTCAAACCAGCAGAGCTGTGAACAGTGTGGCCAGCAGGACGAGCAGGTTCTCCTTCCCCTCTCTCTGCCCTGCTGAGGCCACACCTGAAGGACTGTGTCCAGCTCTGGGCTTGTTGGCTCAGGGCTGCAGAAAGGCAGAGCAGCTGACAGCTCCCCTGGCTGCTGCATGCTCTGCTTGCAACTCCTCACCTGCAGGGCAGAGGAGGCCCAGAGCAGCGGCTCCACTGGTCTCCCAAGCCCAATAGAGCTTTCGCACTGTGCTTGCACACCCTGTGGACAGCACTTTGGGCTGGGGAGGAACGAGGAGAGCTTCCTTTGGTGGGCTCTCGAGACAACAGCAGATATTGTTTCAATCCCTCCAAATCACAGATGAAAGGGCAGCACCAAGACAAAAGTATTATGTAAGGTTCCAGTCTCAGTATTGATTTCAGGACAATGACTCCCCAGGAAGAGAGATAAGCCCAGAGCTAAATCACTGTGCAGACAGGAGCTGATGGGTTATGGTCTCTTCCAGAGAGCTGAGGCTGTGGCCCCTGTCATGAAGAAAGATCTCTACAATAAATTTGGAGTCTCTGCTTCCACCTCGGTGAGAAAAAGGCTCCGAATGCACAGCCAGCACCTCGTGTGTGCAGGGGGTAGTGCAGTTAGCCTCGCTTCACACAGGAGCCCAGGCAGGTAGCAGCAGCACTGCCACAGGCTGGCAGCTGCTGGCTGCAGCTCACCTCACTGCATGCCACCCTCCTGGTTCCTTGCACTTTGCCCTTTTCCACCTGCTGCCTTCCCTCTGGGCTTCAGACAGGTTTTAATCATGGCTGTTTTAATGCATTGGAGCTCGTTTGAGCACAGCCCTGTGAGGAGAGGCTGAGGGAGCTGGGGGTGTGCAGCCTGCAGCAGAGGAGGCTCAGGACAGAGCTCATTGCTGTCTGCAGCTGCCTGCAGGGAGGCTGTAGCTAGGTGGGGTTGGGCTCTGCTGCCAGGCAGCCAGCACCAGAAGAAGGGGACAGGGCAGGTCTAGGCTGGATGTTCGGAGGAAGTTGTTGTCAGAGAGTGATTGGCATTGGAATGGGCTGCCCAGGGAGGTGGTGGAGTCACCATCCAGCACGGGGCAAGCCTGACCTCTCCTCACAGCAGCCCAGCAGGGCAGAGCAGAGGCAGCAGAACCTTCCTGGCCCTGCTGGCCACACTTTTCCTGACACCCCCTCAGGATGCCCTTGGCCCTCTTGGCCACAGGGGCACATTGCTGGCCCATGCAGCGCTTGCTGCCCACCAGGGCTCCAAGCTCTTCTCCACGGAGCTGCTTTCCAGCAGGACAAGCCCTGCTCTGTGCTGGAGCCTGTCCTTGTCCCTGCTGCACTGGGTGATGTGTCCCTTGCCCAGCACTCACTGGCTGGCAGCACAACCCGAGGTGGTGCCAGGCAGCCCTCCCAGCTTGCTACCAGCTCCAAGCAGAAAGCTGTGGCCTTGCTGCTGGTTTCCTCTGCATGTCCCCCCAGCTCTGACCTTGGCAAGCGAGGCATTGCAGTGGCACAGATGCTTGGGGGTGCTTTGGGGTTGGATTTGTACAGATGCTTCCCAGGCACTAAGCAGAGATTATCAAACTCATTTCTCTTTTTCCAACCCAGAGCCAGATCTCTCAACCTCGTCCCTCAGGCTCCAAAGACCTCTGGACTAATCCACTAATCCTCCCAGCCTCACCAATTATTGCAAGTCCATTATCTGCCATCTCGGGCTGTGGTCTGCTGGAGAGCCTCTGACCTCGGGGGGCCAGGCAGAGACACAGATTGTCCTGCAGCATTTGGTGTCTCCCTCTCTGAGCTCTTCACTGATTCCTGCCACAGAACCACCTCCTCCTTTCAGATTGCAGCTCTTCTCCTCGCATCTTGAGGTTGCTGGGTGTTTGTGATGAGCAACCCCACAGTGCTCCTGACCATGGGGCCCTGAGGTCCCTTCCAGCCCTGGCAGTTCTCTGATATTTGAATGCTGCAATTACTGGGACAATGAACTCTGTGCCTGGTGGGCTTGGGATGCTTGAAGTTCAGGAACTTCTGTCCTCTGCTGCTGGGATTCATTATTGTCTGTTTAAGGTGAGGATGGTGAGGGTCTGGCACAGGCAGCCCAGGGAGGCTGTGGCTGCCTCCTTCCTGGACCATCTGGTTATCTTCATGGACTCCTCTGGACCTGCTCCAGCAGTTCCATGTCCTTATGCTGGGGGCACCATAAGTGCACACAGTGGTGAGCAGAGGGGAACAGGGAGGTGGTGGAGTCACTGTTCCTGGAGGTGTCCAAGCCTGGCTGGGGCACTTAGTGCCATGGTCTAGTTGAGTGGCCAGGGCTGGGTGCTAGGTTGGGCTGGGTGAGCTTGGAGCTCTCTTCCACCCTGCTTGATTCTAGGCTAGGGCTGGGTGATAAATTGGGCTGGATGAGCTTGGAGGTTTCTTCCACCAGCCTGATTCTATGATAAATGGAAACTACACAAGGGAAGAACAAAAACCTCTCCAGAACCAAAAGCACAAAGCTCAGAGAAACTCCTCCTTTGCAATCACTTCAAGTGAAAATTCACCCATGAGCATTGCCACCACTTGAGAGCTCAGAGGGGAGAAGACAAAGCCTGGGCTCACACTTCCTGTGTGTCCAGGGGGTAAGATAATAATGAAAGTAAATAATAAGAACAAAACTAATAGGCAGAGTCACTGTAATCACCCCACTGGTAATCACAGGCATCAGAAGAGTAAATCCTAATCCCAATAGCAATAAAGTAATAGTAATAATAGTCCTACCAGTAAAAACAGTAATAGCACTAAGAGTAATAATAATAACAACAGTTCCCTCCAGCAGCAGCTGGCTTGGTCCAACCTCCTTTCCAAATCGTGGCCCTTAGGTGAGTGGCATTTTGCAGCATGAATTATTTAGGGTATGTGTTAGAGCTGCAGTCAAAGTTCTGACAGGAGTAGGAGAAAATAGCACATTAGAAATGTAGATATCTCTGCACAGCGAGGAGGGAAGAGAGAGCCCAGCTGTGAGACAGACACTGCTGCAGGAACACACCTGGCTCCTGGGTTATTACCTCTTAGGTGGGTGACAGCAGCTGGAGATGAGTCAGGCTGAGCCCAGCTGGGCAAGAAGGGCACCAGCAGCCTGGCCTGCAGCAGCACTGGGGGTGCTCAAGGCCAGGCTGGGTGATTCCTGGAGCAGCTGAGTGTACTGAGAGGCATCCCTGGGCAGGGTGGGGAGGTCGGGATTCAGGGACACTTTTTACTAAGTCATCAAGTACTTTACAGATGCTCCAGGAGCTGTTCAAGGCCAGGCTGGATGAGGCCTCGAGCAGCCTTCTAGTGCCTGAAGGGGCTGCAGGAGAGCCGGGGGGGGGGGGGGGGGGACACGGACTTTTGGCAAGGGCTGGGAGTGCCAGGACGAGGCACAGTGGCTTTGAGCTGGGAGAGGGGAGATGAGGAAGAAATTGCTGACAGTGAGAGTGGGCAGACACTGGCACAGGCTGCCCTCCTCTCCAACCCAACCCTCCCCTTCTCTCACCTGAGAGCAGGCAGCAGAGCCTGAGCCCAAGCCCAGCTCCCTGCAGCCTCCTCTGCTCCACACTGCACACCCCCAGCTCCCTCAGCTGCTCCTCATGGGACTTGTTCTCTAATTAAATGGGTCTGAAGCAACCTAAGAAGGGTCTCAGGACATTGGTGGAGTCCTGGAGTTCAGTGGTTGTGTCCCTTTCACCTTACTGCTCAGAGCATCCTTGCAGTTACCTCCTGCAGGAGGAGTGGAGCTGTGGAGCTCCACACCAAAACCCTGCTCCCCTGTTGCAGCACTCAGCAGAATAGAAAACAGGGGCAGGAGCTTTGCTGCCTGGATCAGTGCCCAGAAACAGGCACTGCTTAATGGATGGATTATGGTAGGGCTGGAAGAGAAAGAACAACTTCTCTGCTGTAAAACAATGGGGGTCTGCTCTTTAGATTGCTTCCTGGCAGCAATCTGTGTAGAAGCCCTTGTAAGTGGAGTAGATTAAAATAGTTTATATTGCCTGCTCTGGCAAATAGGCATCCTTGGAAGCAAATAAACACTGCACTTTTGCTTCCTCCATTTAGCAGAGCCCGACCTGGCTTTCATCCTTCTTGTTTGGTTTCTTGGTTCCCTTTTTTTTTCCCTTTAGAAATGGTTTACCCCAACCTTAACATACAAACTGGGCTTGTAGTCGCCAAAAACCCCATAATAGTAAGAACCAAATAACAAGAAGATTGTACTGCTGCTTCTGAGGTGCACAACATTCCAGCTGTGGCCTCAGCAGGGCAGAGCAGGTGGGCAGGAGAACCTCTGTGGACCTGCTCAGCACAGCCCTTCTGATCGACCCCAGGCTGCCCTTGGCCTTCTCGGCCATCACAAATGGCTTCCTTGAAGCCCTGAAGCAGAGCGGGGTGGGGAAAGTAATGTCCCCAAGAGACACAGCAGGGGTTGAGACTGGTTTTGCCCCCAGGGTCTGTGCTCGGTCTGAAGCCCGTGTGGGTGAACGGCAGCCACCACCATCTGCCTTCTTGTAAGCATTAAATCCCTCGTTTGTCCCTCAGCCAGGACAAATGGGCAGGATCACAGAGCAGGATTGCAGAGGAAATCCAATAAAGGGCTTGTAATTGCCTCTGCCTGCTGCATTTGTCTGCAGCTGCGACAGCAGGAGCAGTGCTCAGGATGCTCTTGCCCTGTTCTCTGGAAACATTGGGAATTGGTTTTTATTGCATGCTCTTCAAATTTTGCTTTATTCAATCAGCTTTGTAAATTGCAAAATCACTCAGCTATGAGGATGATCATTTGTCTGGGGGCTGCAACCTCTCTGTTTCCTTCCTTGAGGGAAACAGAGCAGTGTGGAGGAGCCCCAAGCCCAGGCAGCTCCTGGGAAACGGATGGAGGTCTGGCAGAGCCTTTGGTGCAGCGTGTGTGTGGAGCTGAGTTCATCTGCCAACCATTCACCTCCTCCAGAGCAGAAGTTCATTCAGCTTTCTGGAAGACATTAAACAGCAAAGCCAAGCACGGGAATCAGAGCACTCTGAATGAAGAACAAGGCTCAGCTCTTACAGGAACACAGCATGACAGAAAGAGAGAAAAATCAAAGAATCATGGAATTGTTTGGGTTGGAGAAGGCCTCCCAGAGCAGCAGCCCAGCCCCACCATGGCCACTGAGCCCTGGTCACAAGTGCCATGGGCACAGCTCTCTGCAACCCCTCCAGCCATGGGCACTCCACCACCTCGCTGGGCAGCCTCTGCCACTCCCTGACCACTCTGACACCAAAGACATTTTTCCTCCTCTCCAACCTAACCCTGCCCTGGCACCATCCCAGGCCTGCTCCTCTCCTTCTCTCCCCTGAGAGCAGGCAGCAGAGCCCAAGCCCAGCTCCCTGCAGCCTCCTCTCAGGAGCTGCAGAGAGCAATGAGCTCTGCCCTCAGCCTCCTCTGCTCCACACTGCACACCCCCAGCTCCCTCAGCTGCTCCTCCCCAGCCCTGCTCTCCAGACCCCTCACCAGGCTCAAGCTGCACCAGGGGAGGTTCATGTTGGATGTGAAGAAAACTTTCTTTGCTGCTGGAGTGGCTTTTGGCCGAGGCAGGGCAGGGACTTGCTGGCGAGGGCACAGAAAGGGCTGCACCGATGGTCAGGGACTGGACACCTTCCTTGTGAGGAAAGACTGAGAGAACTTGGGCTGCTTAAGCTGGAGAAGAGAGGACTTGTGGGGTGATTCGGTCAATACTTCAGCCGTGGGAGCCAGGAGGATGGGGCCAGGTGCTGTGCAGTGGTGCCCAGGGCCAGGAGAAGGGGTGCCAGGCACACACTGGAACATCACAAGCCCCATCTGAAGGTCAGGAGTTTGTTTAAGGGTGAAGGGGCACTGGAGCAGGCTGCCCTGAGAGGCTGTGGAGTCTCCATCTCTGGAGACTTTCCAAAGGCACCTGGAGGTGTTCCTGAGTGCCCTGCCTGGGCGGGGGCTGGGCTGGGTGTGCTGCAGAGATCCCCTCCCGCCCCTGCCGCTATGATCTGTGAGTGTCGGAGCGCAGGGGCCAGGCACTAGCGTCCCAGCAGCAGTCTGTGGTGCAGTGTGAGTCCTGCCGACCTGAACTGTCTTTGGCAACTCCGACACCTCGGCAAGTTGAGGAAGCTTTTCTGACAGGATGAGAGAGGACATTTAACTCCTCCTCTGGCTCCTGGGCAATGCTGAGCTTCAGTCTGGAAGCTGAAGACTGAAGAACTTGGGACTGCCTCCCCCTTTGTCTTCCTTCCTCTGACAACAGCCAGAAAAACCCAAACCTCTTCATTTCAGCCTGGAGATGATGCAGTTTTGATGAGGAAACTTGTTGTGAATTGCTGCCTTCTGGAGCTGCCAGCTGCAGTTGAGCCCTATCCGGGAAAGAAACGCAGAATTGGGAGCTGAATGGAGCCCCAAATCATCTCAAGCTGTTTACTCACAGCCTCAGCACCACCATTTGAAGCCCTCTCCTGCTGCAGGGGGAAGAAGTGGTGAATTTTGGGAGAGATGTGAACGACAGAACAGGAATCAGTTCAAGTGGTCCAGCTGAGAATTCACTCAGATGTTGACTGAATGGAGCTTGGGGTCTGTGAAAAGTGGCTCTGTGCCTGTGTATGGTCTCAAAAGTAACCTCAGCAAGTTTGCTGTCCACACCAAGCTGTGTGCTGCAGCAGCCAGGCAGGAGGGCAGGGATCCAGCCAGAGAGACCTGGACAGGCTGCAGAGGTGGGCACAAGCCAAGCTCAGGAGGTTCAACAAGACCAAGTGCAAGGCCCTGCCAAGCACAACTCCAGACTGGGCAGTGCCAGGCTGGAGAACAGCCCTGAAGAGAGGGACTTGGGGGTGCTGCTGGAGGAGAAGCTCAGCAGGAGCCAGCAGTGTGCATTTGCAACCCAGAAAGCCAAGCAGAGCCTGGGCTGCAGCAGCAGCAGTGTGGCCAGCAGGGCCAGGGAGGGGATTCTCCCCCTCTGCTGTGCTCTGCTGAGACCCCACCTGGAGTCCTGCATCCAGTTCTGGAGCCCCTGGGACAAGAGGGCTGTGGAGATGCTGAAGAGTGTCCAGAGCAGGGCCAGGAGGATGCTCAGAGGCTGCAGCAGCTCTGCTGTGAGCACAGCCTGAAAGAGTTGGGGCTGTGCAGGCTGGAGCAGAGGAGGCTCCCAGGTGGCCTTCTTGTGGCCTTCCAGGATCTGAAGGGGGCTACAAAAAAGCATTTCTTGTTGCTCCACGGGAAAAATAAATATTTTAGGCCCCAGTTTTGTGAAGCTTGCTCAGGATGAAACACTTTGAGTCTCTGAGGAGCTCTAACACTGCCTTGGTTGAAAGTGTCAGCCCAGCAGAGCACAGACAGTGGATGGGCAGCAGTTAGCAGCTCTAACTTTGCTCTAGCCTCCAATCCTGTCACAGCCTGAGAGCTCCTCTGCAGGGGGAGGAGTAGTGGGGGAGCTCTTTCTGCTGTGATTTTGCTCCAGAGGAGCCTGCTGAGGGTGGCATCATGGATTCATGGAACCAGGTCAGTTGGAAGAGGTCTTTCAGGTCCTGCAGACCAGGCAGGGCACTCAGGAACACCTCCAGGTGTGGGCATTCAGACACCACTTCCCTGGGCAGCCTGTGCCAGGCTGGCAGGACCCTTTCAGGTCTTTTCCAGGCAAAACAATCCTACAAGTCTGTGACCATGGCACTCAGCAGAAGAAAGCAGGGACCTGGAAGAGGGGCAGATACTGATGTTCCAAACTGTGCCCTACTCCTTCTGACTGCCAGAATCTCAGAACCATTATGGTTGGAGAAGCCCCCTGAGAGCATCCAGTCCAACAGCAACCCCACCCCCCATGGCCACTAAACCCTGGCCCCAGGTGCCATGGGCACACCTTTCTGCAGCACCTCCAGGCACAGGGACTCCACCACCTCCCTGAGCAGCCTCTGCCACTCCCTGACCACTCTGGCACCAGCGACGTTTTTCCTCCTCTCCCCTAACCTCTCCCGGCACAGTTCCAGGCCATTTCCTCTCCTCTCACCTGAGCCTGGGCAGCAGAGCCCAAGCCCAGCTCCCTGCAGCCTCCTCTCAGGGAGCTGCAGAGAGCAAAAATCATTGTTCTGCAACAAAAGAATTCCGAGCAGGTGATAAGTTCCTCGATCTGCACAGGGAGGTCTTGTGCAGGGCAGTCTCGCTGCTTGGTCAAGTCTGCATCCCCTAAGTGGCCCAGAACTGCAAAGAAACCTCCTCTGAGCGTCCCTCCCTGAAAACCACTGCACCGCAAAGCCTGTGCCCAGGAGCGTGCCCCAGGGTCACAGAGAGCAGCGGTAAGAGATGTGCTTGGAGGGACATCGATCTTTTCTCCCCACAGACTTTCCTTCTGAGTGGTGTCCAGGCACCGGTGGTGGCTTTCTTGCTCACCCACCTGTCACTGCTTGCCACAGCAGCCAAACAGATCTGCTTTGGTGGTGCAATCCGTGGGATGCAGGCAGTGAGGCTGGTCCTGTTGGTGCTCAAACGTTCTGCATCCTGATTGACACCTGGCAAATAAGTACCCCTGGGGTGGGGGGAAATAAAATGTAAGCCTTTGGAAGCTGTTAATTCCAGCCAGGGTCTTAATGTGCTCAAATGAGGCAATTAAAGTACAGCGAAGGGTCATAAAACCAAGCAGTGATGCTGTGAGCTTTAGTGCTGCTATTTGCAGGTGGCAGGAACAATCTGGTTGGCACAGCTGGGGATGGGATAGGCCAAGTGACAGATAGCAGAAGTGAAGAGCTTTTAAGATGAAAATCATATGGCTGAAGACAACTCTCAATAGAGTTCTACTGGGCTGAGCAAATGCAGCCTGTCTGAGTGGCTTGGATGCTGTAGCCAGCAGGGCAGGAACAGCTGCAGGCAGGAACAGCCTCACAGACAGGAACCTCACAGGCAGGAGGGTCAAAGCCTCATAGGCAGGAAGGTCACAGCTTTACAAGCAGGAGGGTCAAAGCCTCACAGGCAGGAAGGTCACAGCTTTACAGGCAGGAAGGTCACAGCCTCACAGGCAGGAAGGTCACAGCCTCCGAGGCAGGGCACAGCTTTACAGGCAGAAAGGTCACAGTCTCAGAGGCAGGAAGGTCACAGCCTCACAGGCAGGATCAGGATGGCCACAGCCCCCGAGGCAGGGCACTTGGCTTTGCTGGCACAGAGGTGATTTGAGCTGTTGCCTGGGAGGGCTCAGCTGCTTACACACTTCACAGGGGCGCTGGATCACAGGAAGGCAGGGCTTGGAATGCTCAAGGCCAGGCTGGGTGAGGCCTGGAGCAGCTGAGTCAGGCTGAGAGGTGTCCCTGGGCATGGTGGGGAGGTTGGAGGGGATGAGCTCTGAGCTCCCTCCCAACCTGAGCCACTCTATGACTGATTCTCTGCTCTCACACCATTCTCAGGAACAGAGGCAGGTGGTGGCAGTTGTGTGTCCCCCAAGAGCAGAAGGAAGAGCAGAGGATTCATAGGCTGCACCTGATGACTGCAGATCTGTGATGCTTTGCACACATGAAGCCTGGAGCCACGTTTGCCTCCATGACCCAGCTGCCACTAACACTGCTCCAGTGCTGGCTGCAGAGGGGTTGGACTGGGCGAGCTTTGGAGCTGCCTTCCAGCCCATTCTGTGACTGTCCTGTTTAGCCTCTCATCAGCTGCTTCAGCCCTGGAGGGCACAGGGCTGCCAGCAGGAAAGCCTTCAGTGGGTTTGTTGCTGTAGAGCCATTTCTTCCTGGGAAGTAAGCCCCTTCTGTGCCTTTCTCTCCATCTCCTCCCCTTCATTATGCAGCTAAACAACTGCAGGCTGTGTGGCCACCCAGCGAGACCTGGGCAGACTGAGAGCTGGGCACAGAGGAACCAGATGAGGTTCAACAAGGGCAAGCACAGAGTCCTGCATCTGGGGAGCAGTAACGAACTGCACCAGTCCAGGCTGGGAGGTGACTGCTGGAGAGCAGCCCCAAGGAGAGGGACCTGGGGGTCCTGGTGGGTAACAAGTTACCCATGGCACAGCAATGTGCCCTGGTGGCCAAGGCCACTGTGATCCTGGGGTGTATTAGGAGGAGTGTGTCCAGCAGATCAAGGGAGGTTCTCCTCCCCCTCTACTCTGCCCTGCTGAGACCTCATCTCAAGTACTGTGTTTGGTTCTGGGCTCCCCAGTTGCAGAGGGACAGGGATCTGCTGGGGAGCGTCCAGCAGAGAGCTACGAGGATGATGAGGAGAGGCTGAGGGACCTGGGGCTGCTTAGTCTGGAGAAGAGAAGACTGAGAGGGGATAAATGTTTATAAGTATCTGAGGGCTGCCAGGAGGGGGGGACAGGCTCTGCTCACTGCTCCCTGGGATAGGACAAGGAGCAAAGGGTGTAAGTTGCAGCACAGGAGTTTCCAGCTCAGCACAAGGGGAACTTCTTTACTGTAAGGGTCCCAGAGCCCTGGCACAGGCTGCCCAGAGAGGCTGTGGAGTCTCCTTCTCTGGAGGCTTTCCAGCCCTGTTTGGATGTGTTCCTGTGTGATCTGTGTTAGATAGGATGGTCCTGCTCTGGCAGGGGGGTTGCACTGGATGATCTCCTTGGGCCCCTTCCAACCCCTGACATCTGTGATCCTGTGAACTGCTGAGCAATGAAATCAATCTCCTCTCCAAGGTGATCCCTTGAGACAGCCGAGATGTAATTCAATAAATGCTGCAGCTTAGCAGCTTTGAGTCAAACATGGGAGGGGAGCAAAACAGAGCTCAGACACTAAGGATGGAAATGAGTTGTGAAAGGCAGCAACACAGAAGCCTTGATCTAAGGCAACGCTCTGGTTCCCATGGCAACCTGTGAGGCATCAGCTGTGGAGCCAAGGCCTTTGGTGGGGCTCTCTCACTTGTTAGTCAAGCCAGAAGACATCAAACTCTCTCCTGACATCCCCAGGCAGCTCTTGTGGTGTCTGCATAAAGGAGGAGCTTTTAAGACACTTCAGCAGAGCACCACAGGTTCCCTTCATCTTCCTTGGTAGGCTCCAGCCTGACGTGTTTGCAGATAGAGCCAAGCAGGCAGAGGTGATGCCAGCACCACACAAAGCTTTGTGTGCCCAGGGAAAGGAGACTCAGGCGGCTTTAGGCGTTCATCAGGAGGGGCTTTATGAAGAAGCTCCCGCCTGGCACTCTCCAAGCCTCTGTTTTGTTTGCTATCAGTGACAGCACTGAGGAGCTAACCTGACTGGATGCAGAGTGTGCTTAGGTGTAGCCTGCACGTCCCAGGCAGCAGGAGAGCTCTGGACACAAATGTCTTGATGAGGAAAATATGTGAGGGATGAAAACACAGTGGGGAACAATCACTCTCAAAGTTTTTTCCTGCACCCAGGCTGATTAGGTGGTTTGAAGGAGCAGGAATGTGGTGGTGGCAGGTCATAGGCTGGACCTGATGGTCTCAGTGGTCTAGTCCAGCTCCAATAATTCTGTGACTCTGTGAAGGTTGAAAGTGCCCTGGAATTTCTGTGGGCCTCAAGCATTTCTTCCTCAAAATCCAGCAAAACATCATCTTGCAAATCCAGCTGCTACTGGTGGGGGAAAACTAGGAAGTAGGAAGAGTCTTACTGATTGAATAGGGAACTCTGTGTGAGGAGAGCAGGGCTGGGCAGGAGCAGCTGAGGGAGCTGGGGGGTGCAGTGTGGAGCAGAGGAGGCTGAGGGCAGAGCTCATTGCCCTCTGCAGCTCCTGAGAGGAGGCTGCAGGGAGCTGGACTTGGGCTCTGCTGCCTAGTAAGTGACAGGATGAGAGAAAATGGCCTCAGTTTGCCAGGGGAGGGTTAGGTTGGACATCCAGAAAATATTCTTTGCTGCCAGCGTGGTCAGGGACTGGCAGAGGCTGCCCAGAGTTGTGGAGTCGCCATGGCTGGAGGTGTTCCAGACAGGTGTGCCCATGGCACCTGAGGCTACAATGCTGTGCCGCAGTCGGGTTGGGATGCTGGCTGGGTGGGTGCTCTGGGAGGGCTTCTCCCACCTTAATGATTCTCTGATTTCAGCTCTTTCAAGCTTTCACCTTAGGCTTCTGCACTCCTGCCACAGAAGCAGAGTGTTGGGGGTTGGATGGGAGCTGCAGAGATCCCCAGGCCATGCCAGGTTTATGCTTTTTCACTCCCAAGCTACCTTGACTCCCCAGTAAGGAATTTAATCTTTGCAAAAGAGCAGAATGAAGCTTTCCCTCTGCACTTCCCTTAGCAGGTCCTGTGTCTGCCAACATTTCTCCTTCAATTTAGATTGCTCTCCAATGAAAAGTTCAATGAGGGATAAGGAAAGTCAAACTTCATCAGCAACCTCATAAGAAGAGCAAACCTCACATAACAAATCTCATCTGAACTTAGAGTAACTCTGGAAACAGCAATTGGGAGAAGTCAAAGCAGAGAACCCTCTCCAGCCAGAAGACCACAAAGCTCTCTTCTCAGCCAATCTCAAAGCAGAGATTCTCTGTTTCAGGCACAGATTCCCTATTTCAGGCTCAGATTCTCTGTTCCAGGCTCAGGTTCTCTATTTCAGGCTCAGGTTCTCTGTTTCAGGTTTTGTTTTCTTTCTTTTTTCCTTTTGTGGTTTGCAAAGTCAGGTGGGGAACAATCAGGCAAGGGAGAGAGCTGTGATGAGGTGGAGAGAGCTGTGAAGAGGTGGAAAGTCTCTTAAATTAAGGGCACAAAGGGGAGAATCCAGGTCATTCTGTAGCACGGCGAAGAGAAGAACAGGACGAAGGAAGCCCATTGTGTGCAGCGCCAGGGGAGGACAGGCAGAACGGGCAGCACCGCAAAGCCACCTGAGAAGTGGGGAGTGGGAAAATCAATATCCTCTCACCGCTGCCTCCTCAGCCCTGCTCTCTATTAGCAGTTCCCTTTCAAAGCTCCAAACACCTTGACACGAGTTTTCTCTCCGACAAAAGTGTCTGCACAGAGCTGCTCTGGGCACGCCGCCGGCAGCCTTGCCCAGGCGCTCATTCATTGGCACTGGCACAGGGAGGAGCAATTATCTCACCCTCGGGGCTGGAGGAGCTGCTGCTGCTGCAGCCATCTTCTGCTGGCCAAAAGTCAGAGAACCAGAAAATCAAGCAGGCTGGAAGAGACCTCCGAGCTCAGCCAGCCCAGCCTAGCACCCAGCCCTGCCCAACCAACCAGACCATGGCACTAAGTGCCCCAGCCAGGCTTGGCTTCAACACCTCCAGCCACACAGACTCCACCACCTCCCTGGGCAGCCCATTCCAATGCCAATCACTCTCTCTGCCAGGAACTTCCTAACAACATCCAGCCTAGACCTGCCCTGGCACAGCTTCAGGCTGTGTCCCCTTCTTCTGTCCCTGGGTGCCTGGCAGCAGAGCCCAACCCCACCTGGCTACAGCCTCCCTGCAGGCAGCTGCAGGCAGCAGTGAGCTCGGCCCTGAGCTTCCTCTGCTGCAGGCTGCACACCCCCAGCTCCCTCAGCCTCTCCTCACAGGGCTGTGCTCCAGGCCCCTCCCCAGCCTTGCTGCCCTTCTCTCAACACCTTCCAGCACCTCAACATCTCTCTGCAATGAAGGAGCCCAGAACTGGACACAGTTTCAACCCTGCCTGCTCCACTGGGTGGAAGGACATCACAAAAGACTGAGGCAGAGAAGGCAGAATCAGTGAAGGTTGTACAGAGGTAAACTTGGAGCCAGGCTGGGAAAGCAGCTGAAGCCTTTGGACCTTTTGGAAGTAGAATCTCCATCAGCACTTAAGGCATCTTGGTAGCAGTGCTGCTTCTCCTCCTCAACGAGTCCAGTTCTCCCCAGCGTCACAGCAATCGGAGCTGAGCTGCCCCTGATTGGATCAACAACAAGTGTCCAGGTTGATTCTCTTGGTGAGCTAAAGTCAAAGAAGTCCTCCAGTGGTCACCACACAGCTCCTGCACCCAAAGGAAACAAATTCTGCCAAACACAAACCAAAGCAACGTTTCACTACCTCTGTTGAAGGGTGGGAATATTACACTGTACCAAACAGAAGTTAGGCACCACAAAAGGCAATGTCCAGAAGGAAGGTTTGGAGTTTCTTAACTAAGAAAAAAGTTGATCAGATTAAAATTGAAATAGTTTGGGGTTGATTTTGCTTTTCTTCCTCCCCCTGATCACAGCATTCACAGAATCAGAGAATCCCAGAATGGCTCAGGCTGGAAGGGAGCTCAGAGCTCATCCCTTCCAACCTCCCCACCACATATGATCTGCTCTGGGTGAGCCTGCTCTGACAGGGGGCCTGGACCAGATGACCTTTCCAGGTCCCTTCCAGCCCCTGACCTTCTATTAATCTATGCCCAGGGACACCTCTCAGCCAGACCCAGCTGCTCCAGGCCTCCCCCAGCCTGGCCTTGAGCACCCCCAGGCAGGAGGCAGCCACTGCCTCACTGGGCAGCCTGAGCCAGACTCTCACCACCCTCACACTGCAGAGATTCTGCCCCTGCTCCAGCCACAACCTGCCCTCCTCAAGCCTCAATCCCTGGATTTTTGAGTAGCATGATCCAGCATCCCCTGGGAACTGCCAGGTCTGCCAGTCGCTGTGCCTGGAGGTGCTGAAGCCAAGCCTGGCTGGGGCACTTAGTGCCATGGTCTGCTTGGTTAGCCAGGGCTGGGTGCTAGGTTGGGCTGGCTGAGCTTGGAGCTCTCTTCCAGCCTGCTTGGTTCTATGCTTCCATGATTCTGTGATTCTATGTCCAGCTCTGCCTTTTATTGCCTAGACCTGCTGACTGGATTTCCCTGCTGGATGCCAGAGCTGACCTCCTACCCTGCACTATCAGCTCACCCTGGGGCTGCAGACAAAAGCAGCTTGCCACCAGCAGCTCACAGTCAAGATGGAGCCTTTAAAGTGTGTCCTTCCAAGGGTGTTACAGGATTTTGTTACAAACTAATGGAATGTGAAACGCTCAGAGTGGGACCCAGAGCTGCAGCCAGTGAGGGTGTCCCTAATTAACTCCTGCCTCCGTTTCACCTGCCTTATGGATCGTGTGGTGTAAAACACGACAGGCTCGGCCGAGCAGAGAGCTGATTAGCTGGCAAATGAGCCTCCAGTTAGGCTGCAAATGCTTCCAGGGCCTCTGCTGCAGAGGGCAAATGGAAATTTGGGTGATTGATGGACTTAGTGAAGGCTTTCAAAGCTGTAACCTTGTGGGGCCTTGGAAATCTTCCCCTGAGCTGAGTGGTGGCACTGAGCTGGCTGGGAGGGCTCTGCAAAGAGCCAGGCTGGATTGCTAGGCTGAGGTCAGCCGCAGGAGCTTTAGCAAAGCCAGCTCCTGGGTCCTGCACCTGGGCCACAACAACCCCTCCAGGGCTCCAGGAGTCTCTGTTTCAGGCTCAGATTCTCTGTTTCAGGCAAAGATTCTCTGTTTCAGGTAGAGATTCTCTGTTTCAGGCTCAGATTCTCCGTTTCAGGCTCAGATTCTCCGTTTCAGGCTCAGAATCTCTGTTTCAGGTTTTGTTTTCTTTCTTTCTTTCTTCCTTTTGTGGTTTGCAAAGTCAGGTGGGGAACAATCAGGCAAGGGAGAGAGCTGTGAAGAGGTGGAAAGTCCCTTAAATTAAGGGCACAAAGGGGAGAATCCAGGTCGTTCTGTAGCACGGCGAAGAGAAGAACAGGACGAAGGAAGCCCATTGTGTGCAGCGCCAGGGGAGGACAGGCAGAACGGGCAGCACCGCAAAGCCACCTGAGAAGTGGGGAGTGGGAAAATCAATATCAGTTTCAGAGAGGTTTGTCTGTGAACAGTGACCAATCTGGCGGTTAGCAAATGCCTCCTCCGAGGGAACGACGGCCAGGGCCAGGAGGGGATTCCATGGGGGCCGCAGCAACTCCATCTGCGGCAGCTTTCTGCACTGCAATCACCCCAGTTCAGGCTGAAATGCCATAATTACAGGCTGTCAGACCATGATTGAAGGTATTTATGTTCAGAATTATGCAATTTGGCATAAGTGTAGTTAGGAAATGAGTTCCCAGCAAGATTTATTTTTCTCCTGCTTTGTTTGGTTTGGCTTCCCCTCCCCCCCCCAAAAAAAAAAAAAAAAGTAATAAATGTTTTGCAATTAAGAGGTGGAAGCAAACATTTGATCTTTCAATCTGCCAAGGTCTGGCTGTAAATCAACAACATATTTAACTTCTGTGCACTTGCAACACTTGAAAGGTTGTGGTCTGAGGCACAAAAGCAATAATTGATGACACAAGGGCTAGTGGAGGCTAAGTGCAAGCTGCAGGAGGTGTAACAAGGCACAGCACAAGGTCCTGCAGCTGGGTCGGGCCAGCCCCAGGCACCAGTGCAGAGTGGGCTGAGAGCAGCCCTGAAGGAAGAGCCTTGGGGCTGATGGGTGCTGAGCAGCTCCCCAGGAGCCAGCAGTGCCCTCCTGCAGCCCAGCAGGCAGCCAAGTGCTGGCTGCAGCCAGAGCAGTGTGGGCAGAGGGCAAGAGAGGGGATCCTGCCCCTTGGCTCTACTCTGCTCACACCTCACCTCCAGTCCTGCCTCCATCTCTGCTGGCCCCAGCAGAAGGACACAGAGCTGCTGGAGTGAGACCAGAGGAGGAACAAAGATGCTGCCAGGGCTGGAGCAGCTCTGCTGTGAGCACAGGCTGAGGGAGCTGGGGGGGGTGCAGCCTGCAGAGGAGAAGGCTCCAGGGGCACCTCAGAGCTGCCTGCAGTGCCTGAAGGGATCCTGCAGGAAGGCTGCAGAGGGACTTGTGCTGAGGGGGTCTGAGCCAGGCCAAGGGCAATGGTTTGGAGCTGAGGCAGAGCAGGGTGAGAGTGGAGCTGAGGCAGAGATAGTTGAATGTGAGGGTGGTGAGAGCCTGGCACAGGCTGCCCAGGGAGGCTGTGGCTGCCTCCTGCCTGGGGGATGCTCAAGGCCAGGCTGGGTGAGGCCTGGAGCAGCTGAGTCTGTTTGAGAAGTGTCCCTGGGCAGGGTGGGGAGGTTGGAGAGGGTGAGCTCTGAGGTC
Organism: Pogoniulus pusillus; assembly: GCF_015220805.1. Lineage (NCBI taxonomy): Eukaryota > Metazoa > Chordata > Aves > Piciformes > Lybiidae > Pogoniulus > Pogoniulus pusillus. Next base: position 635,699 of record NC_087288.1, on the reverse strand, counting down.
CTCTCCAAGCCAAAGCATTCCCTGAACCTATGGAAGTCAAATGCAATAATTGCTGAACCAAGGCAACTGCAGACTGAAATCCAAGTCCAGTGTGTGTCTGATGAGTGCAGTTCGGCTCCTCACAGCAGCTCAGCTGCCAGCTCCTGGCAGAGAACTGAAACCGAAGTCCTGCATGAGCAGTCCTGAGAAACCAAAGGACTTCACCACCGTCCTCCTTTGTCTCAACCTCAGTTAAACTGCTGTTAGACTCAGAAACTCTGTCTGTGGAGCACAGGAGGGCAAAGATAGGAGTAGCTGCAGGAACAGGGACCTGAGGTGTCTTCCTGCAGCTTTTGTGTCTGAAGATGAGAAGGAATCTCCAGGAGTGTGGACAGAATTACAAGATGAGGAACAACAAACATCACTATTTGCTGCTGCCAAAAACTGCTTAAGAGCTTCAGACCAAGGCAGCCAAAGCCCTGCCTGTCTGAGGGGAGACCTCCTTGTCCTCTGCAAACCCCCGGAAGGAGGCTGGAGAGAGGTGGGAGTTGGTCTCTTCTCCCTGGCCACAAGTGACAGGATGAGAGGAAATGGCCTGCAGCTGCACCAAGGAGGGGTTCAGGTTGGATTTAGGAGCAGTGGCCTCACATCAAGGGCTCTCAGGGGTTGGAGCAGGCTGCACAGGCAGGTGGAGTCCCCAGCCCTGCAGGTCTGTGCGTAGATGTGGTGCCGAGGGTCTAGTGGCAGTGGCTCAGCAGTAGGGAGTGGGGTTGTGAGCTCTGGGCGAGTGCTTGGGTCTCAAAGGTCCCTTCCAACCTCCTCACTTGTTGCCCAGGGAGGCTGTGGATGTCCCCTCCCTGGGAGTGTTCAAGGCCAGGTTGGATGAGGCAAGAAATTCTTGCCAGTGAAGGTGGTGAGACACTGGCACAGGTTGAGGGTGGTGAGACACTGGCACAGGCTGCCCAGGGAGGTGCTCAAGCTCAGGCTGGATGAGAACTTGAGCCCCCTGGGGCTGGTGGGAGGTGTCCCTGCCCATGGCAGGGGGGTGGCACTGGATGCTCTTGAAGGTCCCTTTGCATAAGCAGCAAAAGTCCCTTCCAAGCTCAGCAGTCCCATCAGCCTGTGTTTTGCAGATGATCCAGCTCACGGCACTGCACTTTCCTTTTCCCTGCACATCATTTGCTGCCTTTCCCCCCCCCCTCCCCTTGCCTGGAAGGAAATCTTTCAGTGGGATGTGAGGGTGGGATCAGGAAAAGCTGAAATTCTGCCCATCAATCTCTGCAAACATTCACACAAGCAGCAATTAAGTGTCCTAATGGCACATCACTCCCAGATTAAATGAACTGTTCCTTAATAGCCATTCAGGTTTTGCTATGAATTATCCCCCCCAGACTCCAACCAAATCGATTTTATTGCTCTGCTTCTGATTTCTTTTTTCCCCCTTTCCTCTCCTTCAGAGTGCCAAATTAATTACAGATGTAAAGGACAATTGGATGTGCCAACAATTTTCCTTTCCATTTTCAAATGCACATTAGATTTGCTTTCATCTCAGCCCTGCAGCACACAGGACAAGTTCTCTGTCAGGCAAGCTCCTGGTAAAACTTCTGCCGCCTTTAATGACAGCAAGATCAGGTCTGCACCAAGTTTCCACTCAGGACTTCAGTATTTGCCGCTGCACTACCTGACCAAAAGCTCTTCTGAACACCAACTAAGGGGCACACATTAAAATGCTGAGTGGGACAATCACAGAACCATGGAATTGCTTGGGCTGGAGAAGTCCTCTAAGAGTATCCAGCCCAACAGCCACCCAGCCCCACCATGGCCACTGAACCCTGGCCACAGGTGCCATGGGCACACCTTCCTGGAGCACCATAAGGCATGGGCACTCTACCACCTGCCTGGGCAGCCTCTGCCACTCCCTGACCACTCTGGCAACCTAAACCTCTCCTGGCACAACCTGAAGCAATTTCTACTCATCCTATATCTTGTCCCTAGGCAGCAGAGCCCAAGCCCAGCTGCCTGCAGCCTCCTCTCAGGAGCTGCAGAGAGCAATGAGCTCTGCCCTCAGCCTCCTCTGCTCCACACTGCACACCCCCAGCTCCCTCAGCTGCTCCTCCCCAGCCCTGCTCTCCAGAGCCTGCCCCAGCTCTGTGCCCTTCTCTGCACCTGCTCCAGCCCCTCAGGGTCCTTCTGGCAGTGAGGGCCCACAGCTGAACCCAGCACTGCAGCTGTGGCCTCAGCAGTGCCCAGCCCAGGGGTACAATCCTGCCCTGCTGCTGCTGCCCACACCAGTGCTGCTGCAGGCCAGGCTGCTGGTGCCCTCCCTGCCCAGCTGGGCACAGCATTGATTCTTCTGCTACATCTCACTTCTGCCGTGCATGCCAGGCGGTGCAGATGCCAGCTGAGGTTTTGGAGTGAAGTTAACAGTTCTGTAGCAAATAGACTCTAGCATGGGAACCACACGGCCTGGGCTGCTGCAAGGGGAGGGGAGGAAGGGCTCTGGAGCTCCCGTGTTTGTTGTATTCAAACGTGCCTTTGAAATGGAGATGTCACATCTGGTACTGCCTCACCTGCGGCTCACCCGGCCCGGCTGGGAGCTGTTTGGCCTCCAGGCAAAAGCCACCGAGGGGCTGCGCTGACAAAAGGAAGGGGCAGGCTGCTAGCCTGCCCCAGGGGTCACTGTCACCCGGCAGCTTCAAAGCCTTCTTCCAAGGAAAAGCATTTCCTCCAGGGGCCCTGGCATCAGAAAGAGCCCCAGGCCTGCGAGCAGCCAAAGGGAACAGGAAGAGGACTTGCAGGAGGCATAGCCCCGAGCTGCACCGGGGAGGGCTGGGGCGGGAGAGGGAAAGTGTCTCTGCTGCAAGAGTGCTCAGGCGCTGGCACAGGCTGCCCAGGTCGGTGCCTGAATCTCCATGCCTGGAGGTGTTCCCAGGGGCAGAGCTGTGGTGCTGAGGGCCATGGCTCAGCCCCAGCCGGGCAGAGTCAGAGTCTGGTTGTGCTGGAGGAGCTGGAAGGGCTTTTGGAGCCTAAATCACTTCGTGATTCTGAGCTGCAGACCCTTCATGCTGTCAGAAATGGGTTTGGTTGCAGTGTGCCCAGCCTCTCTGGCTGCCTCAGCATGTGACTGATGCCCTTCCTGGCACCTCTTGTCACCCTCTGCCTTCCATCAGCCTTCACTCCTCTCCAGGCATCTGCAGCTGCTCACAGAATCACAGAACAGAATCACTCAGGGTTGGAAGGGACCACAAGGACCACCCAGTGCCAAGCCCCCTGCCATGGGGGGGGAGCTCACAGGGGGCAGCAGTTGAATCTGTTGTGCAGCTCTGCCAAAGCTCAGCCTGTGTTGCTCTCCCATGACTTCGGACCTGCATCTCAGCAGTCTGCACCTCTCTGCATCCTTCAGCTCCTCCTTCTGCTGCCTGGGAGCCTTCCCAGCCAGGAGACAAGAGCCCCCCTGCTCCTGCCCCCCATGGCAGGACACCAGGAGCTCTGGGCACCCTGCTCTAGCTGGGGATGGCCCTGCTTATGCAGAGGCGTTGGACTGGATGGCCTTTGGAGGTCTCTCCTGGCCCAGCCCATTCTGTGATCCTATTCCATGCTTCTCCTGGCCCAGCAGTGGTTGGACATGCACTGCTGTGTCCCGGAGCTGCAGCCAGGGAGGTGACAGAGAGCACACACCTGAGCCAGGATCAAACTGCAGCTTCCAGCCACTCTGCCCCAGCCTGCAGCCCTCCTGGGGTCGCTGTGCCCCAAGAGCAGGACCCAGCACTTGGCCCTGTTGAACCTCTGCAAATGGATGCACCTGGCCAGGTCCCTCTGCAGAGCCTTCCTGCCCACCAGCAGATCAATGCTCCCACTCGATTTGGTGTCATCTGCAAAGCTCCTGAGGGAGCAGGGATTGTGTAAAGCACAACAGCAGAAACACCAGAAGGAGGTTCTAGTTTAGGTCAGGATCTCCACCTTCTTGAGCTCTCAGCAGAATCTCAGAATGGGCTGGGCTGGAAGGCACCTCCAAAGCTCACCAGCCCAGCCCTCTGCACATCCCCCACTAGAGCAGGTTGCCCACAGCTCTGTCCAGCCTCATCTGGAATATCTCCAGGGCTGGGGCCTCAACCAGCTCCCTGGGCAACCTGCTGTAGTGTTGCAGCAGCCTCATGGCAAAGAGCTGTGCCAGCCTCTTCCCACTGCCATTGTGCAGAGCTTGCTCCTGACACCCACATTGCCAGACTGAGCCCTTCAGCCCCAGGCAGTGCAGGAGGTGAGGCCGTGTCAGAGCCCAGAAGGCTCTGCTTGCTCCCTGCTCTCCTTGCTGGCTCTGCACCACCTGCTGATGGTGGCTCTTTGAGCCATGCTGCCTCAGAGCCCCAAAGCCTGCAGTCTCACAGGTGAGCAATGGTGAGGAGAAAACCCAACCCTAACAGCCCTTAGTGCACCACAAAGCCTGGGTTTGGCCTGGATGTCCATTTTCTTGCTGCTGCAGATCACAGATAACTGCTTGGAGCAGTAAGTGCTGTGCTGCCCTCACACCAGGGTCAAGCACGAAGACCCTGCGCAGGGCTCTCATCACCGCCCGGGCAGCAGCCCCGAAGCCCCGCTCCAGCCTCTGCCCTTTGCCGCCGTGAGGCAGCTGCTGGGCTGCTCTGTCCCTCTCAGCAGCAGCATAAACCGGGGCCTGGAGCCATTCCAACACAAGCAATTGCACCGCGCCCGTTAATCCCTCTGCTTTTCCTTTGACACCACAGTGATTGCTTTGGGTTTTGTGTCTGGTACAACATTAGGGGCAGGTTTGCTGAGCATTCTCAGGGCAGGGGTGGGGGTCTGACCCCGGTGGCTTCCTTCCAAGCGTGGCTGCTCTCTCTGAGATGCAGCAGAGACTTCTCAGAGCAGCTGCCTGGTGCCCTCCGGGCCGTGAGGATCACAGGATGGAGGCTTTACAGCTTTGTCCTTAAATCCCTGCGGAGCAGCGCCAAGGAAACACAAGGACCTGAGCAACTGCAAGCAGAATGCCCTCAGGTGCACTCCCCAGGTGTGAGAGGTGCTGGGCTGAGCATTTCCGTCCCCTCGAACTTCTCAGGACCTCAGCCACATCTCTCCAAAAGACATTTCTCACCAAAGACATTTTTGCTCCTCTCCAACCAGGCCCACCCCTGGCACCATCCCAGGCCAGTTCCTCTCCTTCTCTCCCCTCAGAGCAGGCAGCAGAGCCCAAGCCCAGCTCCCTGCAGCCTTCTCTCAGGAGCTGCAGAGAGCAATGAGCTCTGCCCTCAGCCTCCTCTGCTCCACACTGCACACCCCCAGCTCCCTCAGCTGCTCCTCCCCAGCCCTGCTCTCCAGAGCCTGCCCCAGCTCTGTGCCCTTCTCTGCACCTGCTCCAGCCCCTCAGGGTCCTTCTGGCAGGGAGGGCTCCAAAACTCAACTCAGGACTCCCAAAGTGCCTCCAATGTGGTTTATGTTTTATTTGGTGCTGTGAGTTCATTGTGCAGCTGTGATGGGAAAGCTTGAGGTGAGCTGAGTTCATTTGGCTTTTAATCACTGAACTAACAGTAATTAGTGGCGAGTCATTAGGAAGCACTTCCAGAGCAGTGTGGCACACGCTGCTGCCCTGCTCGCACACAGCTGCTGGCTGCTGCACGGCTTCTTCCCGTGCTCTGAGGCCTCTGCGGAGGGCGAGGTAAAGGTGCAAAGTCAGAGCTGGTCCTGAACGCACTCCTGATGCTCCTGGGGGAGCTCCCTCAGCAGCAGCCTTTGCATGCCAGGGTGCCCCTCTGCAGCAGCCTTTGGCATGCCAGGGTGCCCCACTGGAGCAGATGAGAGGTGTCCCTGGGCAGGGTGGGGAGGCTGGGGAGGATGAGCTCTGAGATCCCTCTAAGCTGAGCCACTGGGTCGTTAAGGCCTATAGAGCCTGCACAAAGGGTGCTTAAGGTGGAAGCCATCCTTGGGAGCAGAGCGCCAGGGGCTCCTGCTGCAGGTGGGGGAGCATTCTGCGGGGAGCACCCCAAGGCGGGCACCCCCCAGTGCCTATACCCCTCCCAGACACGGAGCCGCCAGCGCCGCCTGGGCGGGGGGGCACAGCCGAGCACAGGCAATGCCAGCCGAGCCCAGCGCGGGCGCGGCGCGGGCAGCCCTGGCGCCGCAGGGTCCTCGCTGCCCGCAGGGTCCTCGCTGCCCGCACGGCCGCAGGGCATGGCGGGGGACAGAGAGGTCCGTTCGCGCCGTCTGCTCCCCGTTCACAGCGCGGAGGGAGCGGGGTTTAGGGCAGGCAGGACTGCAAGCACACAGGCAGCGCCTGAGCAGGCAGCGCCCGAGCAGGCAGCATGGCTCCCAGCAGCTGCAGAGGGGAGCTCGCTTCTATCCTGGTCAGAATCCAATGATTTTCCTGCACGGATGTGAGTTTACATCTGTCGAGCTGCCAGGAGAAGACCGAACTGATGAGCTGAGAACAGGAAGCAGTGATGTACCCGGAGTAAATAACTGGGGGGTGATTGATCCATCGGGTGGATATGACAGGCACAAACGCGAGGGCAGCTCTGCGCGGCTCCCGGCCAACGGGGGTTTAGTGCTGCCCGTAATGAACTGCTCTGGGCTGCCGAGGAGCCGCTGAGGGGCACGCAGGGATGTTCTGCCTTCCTTCACAGCCAGATCCCCGTGCAGCACTGTGCCTGTCCCCAGAGCTTGGCTTGTCCTGCAGCTGGGGGAACGGCTGGTTAGAAAGCGAGCAGGGCAGAAGGAGCAGCACACAGCAGTGCCAGGCACGCACACACAGTGGCACTTCCTAGAGGGGTGGAAAGGTGGGGCCTGGAAGGGAGCTCTGCAGATCACTGTCCTGGCAGGCCAACAGGCCTAGCAGATGTCCTGCCTTGCCCCAGCCTTCTGCTGGTGGGGGAAGCAAGGGCTGGAGGAAAACAAAGGCTGGGGCCATTGTGTCCCCTCTCGAAGTGACAAATAGAGACCCACAGGTGGTTAGGTACTTGTTGGTGTCTTGCCCAAAGAAGGGAGAGCAAGCCCTGGGGTCACCTAACATGGTCAGTCTGGCAAATGCCATCTGGTTGGTGACTCTCTGTGGCCAAAGGAGCCTCTGCACTCGGGCAAGGCCCAGAAATGGAGCTGAGCTGCAAGAGTTGAGCTGCTCCTGCCTGGCTGCTCTGCCTCACAGAGCTGCCTCTGCCTCACGCAGCTGCCTCTGCCTCTGCCTCACGGAGCTGCTTCTGCCTCACGCAGCTGCCTCTGCCTCATGCAGCTGCCTCTGCCTCACGGAGCTGCCTCTGCCTCACGCAGCTGCCTCTGCCTCACGCAGCTGCCTCTGCCTCACACAGCTGCCTCTGCCTCTGCCTCACGGAGCTGCCTCTGCCTCACGGAGCTGCCTCTGCCTCACAGAGCTGCCTCTGCCTCACGGAGCTGCTTCTGCCTCACAGAGCTGCTTCTGCCTCATGCAGCTGCCTCTGCCTCACGCAGCTGCCTCTGCCTCACAGAGCTGCCTCTGCCTCACGGAGCTGCCTCTGCCTCACAGAGCTGCCTCTGCCTCACGCAGCTGCCTCTGCCTCACAGAGCTGCTTCTGCCTCACAGAGCTGCTTCTGCCTCACAGAGCTGCTTCTGCCTCACGCAGCTGCCTCTGCCTCACGCAGCTGCCTCTGCCTCACAGAGCTGCCTCTGCCTCATGGAGCTGCTTCTGCCTCACAGAGCTGCCTCTGCCTCACGCAGCTGCTTCTGCCTCACAGAGCTGCCTCTGCCTCACGCAGCTGCCTCTGCCTCACGGAGCTGCCTCTGCCTCACGGAGCTGCTTCTGCCTCACGGAGCTGCCTCTGCCTCACGGAGCTGCCTCTGCCTCACGCAGCTGCCTCTGCCTCACGGAGCTGCTTCTGCCTCACGGAGCTGCCTCTGTCTCACGCAGCTGCCTCTGCCTCACGCAGCTGCCTCTGCCTCATGCAGCTGCTTCTGCCTCACGCAGCTGCTTCTGCCTCACGGAGCTGCTTCTGCCTCACGGAGCTGCCTCTGCCTCACGGAGCTGCTTCTGCCTCACGCAGCTGCCTCTGCCTCACGGAGCTGCTTCTGCCTCACGCAGCTGCTTCTGCCTCACGCAGCTGCCTCTGCCTCACGGAGCTGCCTCTGCCTCACGCAGCTGCCTCTGCCTCACGCAGCTGCCTCTGTCTCACGCAGCTGCCTCTGCCTCCCTGCTCTTGGCCAAGGTGTTCTGCTCTGCGTCGTGCTTCAGACCAGCTTAGCCCTGATGTTTTGGGCTTGGGGCTTGAATGACCTGGAAACTGAAGTTTCTCAAGTTCCCCAGGAGAAGGCATCTAAGTGCCTCAGGCCATGGCAAGCAGTGCCACTGCCATGGTGCTCCCTGCATATCCACAAGAGATGCTGCCTGCACCTCTGCAAACCTCTGTGCCAAGAGGAACCAGGATCAAGTCAGACATCCTCTGCCTCTTTCCCAGCACCCTGGGAAGATCTGGAAGCCTCTCAGCAGCAGAGCCAGACTCTGAGACTGGGACTGACCAGGTGCTCCTTGGGCTCTGACAAATACTTCTGCCAGGACAGGCTGAGGGAGCTGGGGCTCTGCAGCCTGCAGAGCAGAAGGTTCCAAGGAGACCTTGGAGAATTTCCAGTGCCTGAAGGGGCTCCAAGCAGGCTGCAGAAGGACTGTGCCCAAAGGCCTGCAGGGACAGGACCAGGGCAATGGTTTGGAATGAGACTAGAGCAGATTGAGACTGGATGTGAGAAACAAGTCCTGCAACAGAAGGCTGCTGGAACACTTCCCAAGGAGGTGGTTGAGGCCCCATCCCTGGAGATATTCAAGGTCAGTCTGGCTCAGGACAGGGCTGTGAGCAATCTGCTCTAGTGCAGGATGTCCCTGCTGAGTGCAAGGGGTTGGACTGGCTGAGTTGTGGAGCTCCCTTCCAGCCCAGCCCACTCTGTGATTCTATGAAATGGAAAATACTTGTTGGGGTCACTTAGAGCAGGATGAGCAGAAGTGGCTGCTGGCCAGGGGAGGTCCAGGCTGGATGGTAGGAGGAAGTTCCTGGCAGAGAGAGTGATTGGCATTGGAATGGGCTGCCCAGGGAGGTGATGGAGTCTCTGTAGCTGGAGGTGTTGAAGCCAAGCCTGGATGGGGCACTTAGTGCCATGGCCTGGTTGGTTGGACAGGGATGAGTGCTAGATTGGGCTGGAGGAGCTTGGAGCTCTCTTCCAACCTGCTTGATTCTATGGTTCTATAACTCTATGTTTCTATGGTTCTGTGGTTCTATGATTCTGTGATTCTATGGCTCTGTGATGCTGTGGTTCTATGATCCTATGCCTCCGTGATGCTGTGGTTCTATGGCTCTGTGATGCTGTGGTCCTATGGCTCTGTGATGCTGTGATGCTGTGGTTTTATGGTTCTACGGCTCTGTGATGCTGTGGTCCTATGGCTCTGTGATGCTGTGATGCTGTGGTTTTATGGTTCTATGGCTCTGTGATGCTGTGGTCCTATGGCTCTGTGATGCTGTGGTTCTATGGTTCTGTGATGCTGTGATGCTGTGGTTTTATGGTTCTATGGCTCTGTGATGCTGTGGTTCTATGATCCTATGCCTCCGTGATGCTGTGGTTCTATGGCTCTGTGATGCTGTTGTCCTATGGCTCTGTGATGCTGTGATGCTGTGGTTTTATGGTTCTATGGCTCTGTGATGCTGTGGTTCTATGGCTCTGTGATGCTGTGGTCCTATGGCTCTGTGATGCTGTGGTTCTATGGTTCTGTGAGCTGCCTGGGAGAAGGCAATAAAGCAACAATGCCCACATGAAAAGTTTTAGGCAGAGGAGCAGCTTTTGAGCACTCAGAATTCATCTCAGATGCTGCTCTCCCTCTGTTACCCTGAGTCATCTTAGCCATTTGTGCAGCTGGCAGCTCCTGTCAGCCTAACCCAGCTCTGCTCAGACACTTGCTGATTGCCTATCATTTGGGTTGGGTTTTCCCCCCCAGTATTATTTTTGCATCGACTGAATCATTTGGGGCAATCACTCCAGTCTGTAAATGTCATTAAGACCTTCAATGCAGGAGAAGTTTTAAATGTCTGAGATAAAGGCTGAAGGAGGCAAAATACCAAATTAGCTTCAAGCTATCTGAGAAGTGTCAAACCTCCTACAGCCTCAGCTGGAAAAAAAGAGAGAGAAAGTAACCTTTAGACAAAGTTCCTCGAGGCAGCCCTCGTTAGAATCATCATCACAGGCAGATTTTCTGCCTCTGCCCGTGTCTCTTCAGTAGCTTGTCTTACAGTGAGGGTTGGCAAGCAAGGCAAAAAGTCAGGAAGGACCCAAAGCTATTCAGAATGGAAATAGAATTGAAAGGGAATTCAGAAAGGGCAGAGGAAAGTGAGAACTCAGCTGGCAGTAGGTGTGCAATGGAAAGAGAGTCACAGAGTGACCCAAAAGCTTATCCAGTGCCAACCCCTGCCAGGGGCAGGGACACCTCACACCAGCACAGGTTGCTCGAGGCCTCATCCGGCCTGGCCTTGAACACCTCCCTGGGCAGTCTGTGCCAGTGTCTGCCCACCCTGGTACTGAAGAACCTCTCCCTCAGCTCCAGTGTAAACCTCCTCTCACTGTGTAAAGTGGTGTTCAGTGTGGACCTCACTGCCAGAAGGACTCTGAAGGGGCTGGGGCAGGTGCAGAGAAGGGCACAGAGCTGGGGCAGGCTCTAGAGAGCAGGGCTGGGGAGCAGCAGCTGAGGGAGCTGGGGGTGTGCAGTGTAGAGCAGAGGAGGATGAGGGCAGAGCTCATTGCCCTCTGCAGCTCCTGAGAGGAGGCTGCAGGGAGCTGGGCTTGGGCTTTGCTGCCTGGGCTCACGGGAGAGGAGAGGAACTGGCCTGGGATGGTGCCAGGGCAGGGTTAGGAGAGAAGGAAAAATGTCTTTGATGGCAGAGTGGGCAGGGAGAGTCAGAGGCTGCCCAGGGAGGTGGTGGAGTGCCCATGGCTGGAGGTGTTTGGAAGAGGCAGAGCTGTGGTGCTGAGGGCCATGGTGTAACACCACACTTTACCTATGGTAGAGTTAGGGAATGTTGGACTGGATCATCCTGGAGGGCTTCTCCAGCCCAAATGATCCCCGGGTTCTATTAACAGCCCCCGCAGAAAGCTTTAACAACTGACAGGGTTGCTCTGGCAGTGGCATACGAAGGGTTTGGGGGTTCTGGTGGCTTCCAGTTTCTTTAACTGAAAGCACAGACAGGTGGAATTAACCAACAGAAGAAGGGGACACAGCCTCAAGCTGTGCCAGGGCAGGGTCAGGCTGGATGTTGTTAGGAAGTTGTTGTCAGAGAGAGTGATTGGCATTGGAATGGGCTGACCAGTTTGGTGGTGGAGTCTCTGTGGCTGGAGGTGTTGAAGCCAAGCCTGGCTGGGGCACTTAGTGCCATGGTCTGGTTGGTTGGCCAGGGCTGGGTGCTAGGCTGGGCTGGCTGAGCTTGGAGCTCTCTTCCAACCTGCTTGATTCTGTGATTCTATGAACTGGGAGAGCCTTTTGCTGCCTGTCAAGTGCAACAACACAAACCATGGCACTGCTTAGCTTCTGAAGGGGTGTGAGGAACAAGTCCTGCACCATCAGGCTACTGGAGCACTTCAACAGGCTGCCCAGGGAGGTGCTTGAGGCTTGAGGTCCATCCCTGGAGGTATCCAAGGTGAGGCTGGACAGGGCTGTGGGCAGCCTGCTCTAGTGGAGGGTGTCCCTGCTGGGTGCAGGGCGTTGGACTGGGTCAGCTTCGGAGATCCCTTCCAGCCCAGCCCACTCCACGATGCTAAACCACCTCTGCAAGGGAGAAGAATGGGAGGAAATGTGAGGCAGCTCATAAAAAACAGAGAGCAAAGGAAGCAATTTCCCAGGCACATGAAAATAAAGATCTATGTGGCAGGGTCTTCGTGGAGCGAGACCAATTTGGTTCCTACCCAACAGGGAGTGTTGGATATCTGATTGATTTCCTAAGCTCCTGCTTCTGAAATCAGGTTGGATCTGCTGAGAGTTTGATTGCCTTTATTGGATGATTAATTGTGTCACAGCCTTTGGAGCCTTCCACAGGCCTTTTTTTTCCCCAGCAATAATTTCCAACTGGTTAAGATTAAAAATTAGTACAAATATTTTAAAAGCATAATAATAATTAAAATGGAAGCAATTATTGCAATCTTGGAGGAGAAATGATTAACTCTGCTTCAGGCCTGGCACTGTGCAAGGTAGGCTGCGAGAGTTGGTGCTGCTCAGCCTGGAGAGAAGGCTGCAGGGAGAGCTCAGGTTTGGGCCTTGCAGTTCCTTCCCTTGTCCCACTGATGCTGTGATGGTTTGGGCCTTGGCTGCCCCTCTCTGCTGGGACTCTAAGCACCTCAGGCAAAGGGTGATGATGCATCTGCAGTGTCCTGCTCCATACCAGCTCACATCAGCTACTGCACTGACTGCACTGCCTAGTGCAGCTCTGTTCACAACCCCTGCCCTGCTGGCCTGTGCCTGCTGCCTGGAGCAGAGGGAAGCAAGGAGCACCCTGAGTGAGCCCTGCTGGCCTCCCTGCCAGGCTCCTGAGCACAGCAGAAAGCAAACACAGACATTCACGCTAGTCTTAAACTCCACTGGGAGCTGGAAGAGAAAAACAGAACTGGGGCCTGCAGAGCATGAGCAGAGCTTTCTTCATGGAGCTGCAAGCTTTTAGGTTGTGCTTTCTGAGGGAGACATCCAGAGAAGGTAGGAGAAGTGCCTTGAAAAGGAGACCACTTCCCAAGGCGTTTGTCTGTGTTATTCCACGAGCCTTGAGTTTGGCTGTGGAGGAGAGGAGAGGGAAAAGGGGAAGGGAAAGTTGCCAGTTAACATATCAGTGCAAGAATCTGCCACACCACTTCCAGAAGCTGTTCCAGGCAAATAGCTTCCTGAATTTGGAGGTCTCCGAAGCCTCTGCCTTGGCACTCAGAGGTTTGCCCTGTGGTTTGTCACTGTCGCTGGGGAGAATAGACTTACACCCTCTCTGCTCCACCCTCCTTTCAGGCACTTCAAGCTGCTTGAGCTCTTCTTTGGAGCTCATCTTTGGTTGTCAAAAGATGCCTTTGATCAGCTAGGTACTCAGATTCCAGACCCCTCAGAGATGAAAGAGGCAGAGGACACCTACAGCAGGCTGAGCAGCCCTTACCAAGATCTGCAAAGGGTTTTTTCTTCCGTGTGATTTTCTTTCACTCTGATGACAAATCACCAGATTAATGATGAATAATGTGGTGATAAATCACCGTGGCTGTGCTGCTGGAAGTCATCTTCCCCTGGGGCTGCTGCAGGAGATGTTGGAAATGGTAAGAAAGGCACAATTAAAGGGATGAGCTGCTGAAGGTAGCTAGGAACAGTTAAGGAATCACTATTAAAATGAGTTAGCAGAAGGTTCCTCAGAGGTTCTGAATCCAATGCCTGTGGTTTCAGTTCTCGTGCAGAGAATAAACTCATTACATCTACACACAGCTGGGCCTGCAGGAGGTGAATGTTTGTTGCAAACAAGGAGTAGAGGATTAGGCTTTTGAACCCTTGAAGCATGGAATATCTTCAGCTGGAGAAGCCCCCCAGAGCAGCAGCCCAGCCAGCAGCCCAGCCCCACCATGGCCACTAAGCTCTGGCCACAAGTGCCATGGGCACAGCTCTCTGCAACCCCTCCAGCCATGGGCACTCCACCACCTCCCCGGGCAGCCTCTGCCACTCCCTGACCACTCTGCCACCAAAGACATTTTTGCCTCTCTCCAAACTAACCCTCCCCTGGCACCATCCCAGGCCATTTCCTCTCCTCCTGTTACCTGAGACCAGGCAGCAGAGCCCAACCTGCCACTGGGCACCACTGAAAAGAGCTCAGCTCCATTCTCTTGCCCTTGGCCTTCAGACACTGCTGGGTGATGATCAGGTCCCCTCTCAGTCTGCTCTCCTCCAGGCTGAACTAATCTAATTTTCCTCCTTAAAATGTTCCAGTTATCCTCAAACCAGCACAAACCTCATGCCATTGGCCTCACCCCAGGGAGCCAGGCTGGGCAGGCCCCCCTGAGGCAAATAGGCTCTCCCTCCCGGCTTCATGTCACCTGCAGACTTGCTGAGGGTGCCTCAACCCCTGGCAAAGAGACTGAGGAGAGCTGGGCCCAGCACTGACCCCGGGGAGCAGCACTGGTGCCCAGCTGCCAGCTGGCTGTGGCCCTCTGTGCCCGTGGGGGATGTGCTGTGTGGCAGTGATGCTCAGCGAGCGTGGGGGTGGCAGCTGGAAGAGGAATTTGGGGAGAGATTGGAAGTGACAGGAGTCTGACTCCTTTTGTCTGCAGGAATGAGCTGAAAGTGACAGCTCAACCACTCTCACTCTCCAGCCACTGCCACTGCCTTTACAAATCCAGGAGGACAGAGCTGGGTTCTGCCCTGCAGCTGAAGGCAGTCCCCAGCTTACAGTGTCCATAATGAACCCAGCTGACCTGCAAGGAGACCCTTGGCATTGAGACCCTCCAAAAGTGATAGGCACTGACACCAGCCAGGGCTGCTTGTGACTGTCAGCACATTCACACACTGCACTGGCTTGGAAGGGACCCCCAGAGGTCATCTTGTCCAACCCTCCTGCAGTCAGCAGGGCCACTAGGGCTCGAAGTGACAGGACCAGGGCAGTGGTTTGGAAGTGGAGCAGGGCAGAGTTAGGTTGGGCATCAGGAGGAAGCTCTGCACAGGGAGGGTGAGGAGAGACTGGCACCGGCTGCCCAAGGAGGTGGTCCAGGCCTCATCCTGCAGACATTCAGGGTCAGGCTCGGTGTGTCCCTGTGCAGCCTGCTGCAGCTGGAGGTGTCCCTGCTGCCTGCAGGGGGTGGACAGGATGAGCTCGGAGGGTCCCTTCCAGCCTGATGCATTCTGTGAAAGCAAACCGAAACAAAACTCCCAAACCAAGCAAGGAGGACAACAAAAAGCACCCAAGGGCAGATCCTGAGTCTCCAGAGTGTTCTCAGGAAGCAATCTCAGGAGCAAGTTAATTCCCCAGATGAATTTTGCACCTTGAGCCTTCTCTGCTTGTTTCTAGTAGAGCTGGAAGCCTTCTGCTTGCTGTCACTGCTTCAGCTGCTGCCTGACCCACTCCAGCACCTGCTCTGTCGCCAAAGAGCTCTGGAATCCTATTCCACTAAGCAAACTCAGCCAAGCTCTGGGCTGCATCCTCCAATCCTCCCTCCTGACCACTAAGAAGTGCAGCCTGGTTCCATAGGAGCCTTTGGAACCCCCCCAGACCTGCAGCCACTCTCATAACTTAAGAACTTCTGCCTCAGCTCCAAACCATTGCCCTTGGCCTGGCTCAGACCTCCTCAGCACAAGTCCCTCTGCAGCCTTCCTGCAGGATCCCTTCAGGCACTGCAGGCAGCTCTGAGGTGCCCCTGGAGCCTTCTCCTCTGCAGGCTGCACTCCCCCAGCTCCCTCAGCCTGTGCTCACAGCATTGCTGCTCCAGCCCTGGCAGCATCTTTGTGGCCTCCTCTGGCCTCTCTCCAGCAGTTCTGTGTCCTTCTGCTGGGGACAGCAGAGCTGGAGGCAGGACTGGAGGTGAGGTGTGAGCAGAGCCGAGCCAAGGGGCAGGATCCCCTCTCTTGCCCTCTGCCCACACTGCTCTGGCTGCAGCCAGCACACAGCTGCCTGCTGGGCTGCAGGAGGGCACTGCTGGCTCCTGGGGAGCTGCTCAGCAGCCAACACCCCCAAGGCTCTTCCTTCCACGCTGCTGTTACTGTCTCCCTAGACAGTGTCTGTCCAGCCAGAGCAGTAGCTGCAGGCCAGCAGGTGAAGGAAGGCAGCCCCCAGCCATGTTGGTGTGCCCCTGCAGTGCTGCCAGGGCAGCAGTGGAGCTCCTCGTTGCCAGCACACAGATCTCTGAGCAGTGGCACTCTGCCGGGCTCACAATGCCCAGCAGAAGTGCTGCGGGAAGAGCAGTCCCAGCAATGGTTCTGTAATGCCTCTGACTCTTCCTGGAAAGGTCAAACCCATCAAAATAAACTTAATAGAGAAAAAAAAGATCCCTCTCTATTGGCACACAGGTCCCCAGCTGCCACCTCCCGGGCCCTTTGTGCAAACTGCTGTGCAGCAGCAGTGCTGAAAGTCCTTTTCTAAGGGAGGCAAAGCCAGCAGCAAGTGAAGTGTCTTTTATGGTTATGATTTGACAGCCATTACCAGCCCATCCCAGAGAGGCTGTAAATGTTGAGCTGTGTTTGACTTTTAAAAGGTAAAACACTAAAAGGTTTAGCAAGATGAAAATGCAAAATTCAGGCAATGAAGCTGCTGATGGAAGAGTGCTGGCACAGGCTGCCCGGGGGGGCTGCACTCACTACCCCTGGAGGTGCTCAGGAAACAGGACGTGGCCTAGCGGTCATGAGGGTGCTGAGGAGAAGGTTAGTCATCTTACAGGGCTGTCCCAACCCTCTGCAACACTTCCATGGCCTTCCTGTGCTGGAGGCACCAGAGCTGGGTGCAGTGATGCAGGTGGGGGCAGAGCAGGGCAGAGGGGCAGGCTCCCCTCCCTGTGCTGCTGGTCACACAGTGCTGTGCTGCAGGAGGGGTCTCAGCAGAGCAGAGCAGAGCAGAGCAGAGCAGAGGGACAGGCTCCCCTCCTGGTCAGACTTCTGCTGTCCAGTACCTTCAGCTGCTATTCAGCAACTTCTCCCCAAGGCAAAAGGAGGCTTCACAATGTGCTGCGAATGTCATCCTCTGCGGTTGCTGATTGATTGACCTTTTTCCTTCTTGATGAGTTCAAAAGTTTGATGCCATTAATTATTTAAAGCTGTGGAGCCCACTGTGAGCTGTTATCATCCTTTGCTCTTCTATTAACAGGCAGAACAGATGAGAGGGGAAGGGGCTGGGAAAGCTGAGGCTCAGAAAGGTGAAGAGACCTCCCTGGGGTCACAGAGTGGATAGCTGTGGCCTCTTGCCTGCAGAGCCGTATTTAGTTCCTTCTCCAGCTTAATCCAATGAGGAGCTGGGTTGTCAGTTCAGCCCAAAGGAAAATAACTTCCTGGCATCTGTTTTTGCCATGGAGCAGCTGAAGCTGACTTACAAGCTCTGCTGGAGAAGGGCAACCCCCAGGTGCCCCTGCTTTAGCAGGCCCTGCTTTACTCTTCTGTCAGGATGGGCTAAGTGCAGGTTGCCTTCTGTGGTGCCCATCTTGTGGAGCTGGAGGCAGGACAGGAGGTGAGGTCTGAGCAGAGCAGAGCCAAGGGGCACAATCCCCTCTCCTGCCCTGCTGCCCACTCTCTGTTGGGATGCAGGAGGGCACTGCTGGCTCCTGGGGAGCTGCTCAGCACCCAACAATCCCCAAGGCTCTTCCTCCAGGGCTGCTCTCAGCCCACTCTGCCCTCAGCCTGGATTAGTGCCCAGTGCCATGCACCTCACACAGTTCTCTTTTAGTGATGCCCTGCATGTCCCTGCCAGTAACTTCTCTGCTTCACTCTTTCTTTCCTCCACAGCCCTTGGATGGATTTTATCTGGGCTCAGTGATTTACCACACCAAAGTTTCTGAGTTGCTCTATAACTTGCTCCTTGGAGGCCATCATTTTGTTAAGGCCATATGAAAAGTGCCCTTGGCAGAGTGATTTCCCTCTAGCCCTTTTGATAGCAGACAGATGAAAGAATTCTTTTAACTCCTCTTCTCCTTCAGCCTCCTCTCTAATTGCTCTTCCTCTTTCCTTACTCCATCCACTGTCAGCTGTCTTCTGCCTTTTTATGTGCTGCATAAAGTTTTATCCTTTCTCTTGGTGCAGAGCAAGCTACAGCAGAGCTGCAGAGCAGCCTCAGTGTCCCTTGACACAGTACCTGTGGTCCTTGGAGGTGCCCTTGCCCTGCCTGCAGTCACTGCCAGCCTCCCCAGCAGGAGGAATGGCCGCAGCGTGACCGGGGCAGCGTTTTACAGCCTCTGCTTCACGCAGGCCAGGAGCTATGTGGAGCCAAGCGGGAGAAATGCAAAGCCTGTGTGGATGTGGCAAGCCAGGCCACTGAAGGGTCTGCCTGGAATGGAAAGCCACCCTCAGGGGTCACTTCTCACCGGTGCTTGCTGGCTGCCTGCTAAGGGAACCTTCTGTGATGTGTACCAGAGAGGGCAGAAAGACTTTCCCCTCGCAGGGTGCCTCTGGTGAGCAGCAGCTGAGGGCATTGGGCTTGTTCAGGCTGCAGAAGGGGAAGCTGAGGGGCAGCCAGAAGCAGTCTGCCTCTGTGGGGCCTCAGAGAAGCAAGGAGTGCTTACAAGAGCCCTTCAAGAGCATCCAGCCCCACACCAACACAACCCCACCATGGCCTCACGGGCCATGGGCACACCTGTTTGGAACACCTGCAGGCACAGGCACTCCACCACCTCCCTGGGCAGCCTCTGCCACTCCCTGACCACTCTGGCACCAAAGATATTTTGTCTTCTCTCCAAACTAACCCTGCCCTGGGGCAATTTGAGACCATTTCACAGAATCACAGAATTAGCCAGGTTGGAAAAGACCTTTGAGATCATCGAGCCCATCCCTAACACCTTCTAATTAACTAACCCATGGCACTAAGAGCCTCTGACACCAGTGGCACAAACCAGAACCTGGGAGGTTTCTCTTGAGCTGAAGGAGGATTCTCTTCTTCATGGTGAGGGTGCTGGGGCCCTGGAGCAGGCTGCCCAGAGAGGCTGTGAGGCTTTCCATACCCTCCTGAACGGCTGCTGCCCAAGCTGCTCTGGGTGCCCCTGCTTTAACAGGGGATCGCCCTGGGCGGAGGGGGAGCTCTGTTTCTAGTTCCATCCATCTGGGAAGGGTAAATGGCCTCGTGTTAGGCTTCTCCATGCCCAGCCAGGGGGCTGTGTCTGAGCATGGGGGCACACAGGCAGGGGCACTGCAGGAGACACAGTCTGCTTGTGTCAACCCTCCACACGGAGGTCTTGCCCGGATCAGAGCACAAATGTTAAGTCTGGATGATTGCAGATCCATTTTTGGGGTGATTTGTCTATATTCTGGCCAAGCCTTGTTCCTAGCAGTGCTGTGGGGGCAGGATTGATGCATATTTCAAACCAAAGTTTAAATATCCCTTTGGGTAAAATGAAAGGCAGAGATTAAACCAAAATCATTCCACTCATTGCCCTTAACTTATCCTCCTATGTATAAAATGAGGGATGTAAAGGTCTGGACTGAATGTAAATGTGAACCCCCTACATCTTGAGACCTTCACCTAATAAATTTTAGGTCCCTGATGTCCAACTTTCTCATCTCAGTTTCATCAAATCAGTTCTCTCTGGAGAAGGCAAAGCTGATTTTTTACTTCACTCTTGCATTGTGTTTTTCAGCAGGAGCCAGAGACCTTAGAGCAGCTCCAGTGCTTGTTCTGTCACAGAGCCACAGAATGGCAGGGGCTGGAAGGGACCTCTGCAGGTCATCCAGTCCAGCCCCACTGCCAGGGCAGGGGCAGCTCGAGCAGGCTGCACAGGAACACATCCAGGCAGGTGTGGAAGCATTTGTGCTCAGGCACTGGAGGGAGCTGCCCAGGGAGGTGGTGGAGTCACCCACCCTGGATGTGTTTCAGGGTGGTTTAGATGTGGTGCTTGGGGATGTGTTTTCAGGTGAATCCTGTAGAGTAGGGCTATAGGTTGGGCTTGGTGGTCCTGAGGGCCTTTGCCAGCCTGGGTGTTGCTGTGGTTCTGTGGTTCAGAGAAGGAGACTCCAGCACCTCTCTGAGAGCCTGGGCTGGAGTTCCACCACCCCCAGAGGAAAGTTCCTCCTCATGTTCAGATGGAACTTCTGATGCTCAGGGTTGTGTCTCTTACCTCTAGCCCTGTTCTGGGCATCACTGAACCAAAGCCTGGTCCCATCCTGCTGCCTGCTGGGCTGCCAGTGACCACTGCTGGTTCCTGGGGAGTTTGTCACCAACTGACACCCCCAAGTCCTTCTTCTCCAGGCTGCTCTCCAGCCACTCCTCACCCAGCCAGTGCTTCCATCCAAAGAGACCTTGGTAGGCTTGAAGTGTGGCCAGTGCCAGCTGCTTGAGGTTCAACAGGTCAAAGTGCAAGGTCCTGCAGCTGGGTCAGGCTAACCCCAGGCACAGAGGGGGCTGAGAGCAGCTCTGGAGAGAAGGACTTGGGGCTGTTGGGTGCTGAGCAGCTCCCAGGAGCCAGCAGTGCCCTGCCGCAGCCCCTGCTCTGCTCCAGCCCTGCCCTGCAGCATCTCTGCCCTGCTGCAGCCCTGCCCTGCTGCAGCCCTTCGAGCACATTGTTAAGTGTCTCCCTGTCACTCACTGAAAATGGCTTTCCAAAAGACACTTCCCTCTCTAACTGACTGCTTCTAAGATGACATTGTTTGTTTTGCTGATTCATTCCAATTTTGGGCCCTCAGAATTCCTGGGTAAGCATCTTCAGTGAGAATTTATTCCAAGCTCTTTTCATTGTGTTTGGCTTTTTGCTTATCCTGCTTTGTCTTTGTTTGCTGCTGTAATCTGCCCTGAGTTGTTTGTTTAATTAAAATTGGTGGGGAGCACGTTGGATGTGAAGGCAGCTTTCAGAGTGGCAGTGCATGCTAATTAGCTGGGAAATGAATACCATTTGTCATGGTGGGGAAAGGGAGCAGCACTGAGGGTGAAGTACAGCAGCCTCAGCTGCAGTTTGATGCCTTCTCTTGAATCTCCTCTAATTACTCTGCAGTTAGATTTGGTTTGTTGCAGTGAAACTCAAATGATAGAAGTGGCTTTTTTCTGCCAGCTCGGTAGGTCACAACTTGTTTGCTTTCTGCTGGCACTGTTGCCAGGGCAGGGATGCTCTGACTTTCATCGCTTGTCTGACGTCAGGAGGAAGAGTCCCTGTCAAGGAGCAGAGAGAGGAAAATGGCTGTGCTGAGTTGTGGTCAGGGAGTGGACAGGCTGCCCGGGAGGTGCTGCAGTCCCCACCCCTGGACTGGGCAAGGAGCTGTAGATGAGTGCTTCAGGTGCCATGGGAGCTGGGTTATGGCTGGGCTTGATGAGCTCAGAGGTCTCTTCTAGCCTTAGTGACTCCATGAGGATATTGTTCCAGACCTGTGCCCTGCCCAGGCCCCGAAGGGCTGAGGTGTGAGTGGCAAGGCTGAGCTCAAGAGGAGTTTCTTTGCCCCTGTGCACTCAGACAGAGTTTGGTGTCCTGACAGAGTTTGTTAGGTGCTGCTCAGCCCCATGAGACTTGAGCATCCTCATCCTCCCAGACAGCTCCGTGCTGCTGCTCTCTTCAGCAGGGGCAATGCCTGCAGCAGTTGCTGGCAGTGCCTATCCGCAGTGGCACTGTAGGGCTGCTCTTGCACTGCTGCTTGCTCCTGTGCGATGCTGGCACTGCGCTGCTGGTGTCCAGGCACCAGGAACGGGAAGGCTGCAGGGCTTGGAGGTGATGCCCCAAAAGTCACCCTGAGGCTCCCTCCCAACCCCTTGCAACCTAACTGCACCTCTGGTTCAAAGGCGAACCCAAGCCGTTGGTTTTCTCCTGCTCCTGCAAGTCTCCATGGCAACAGCTGCGGGAAGCCACCCTGGTGGCAGTCAGAGGGACAATGATGACCTCCCTGGCTGCAGCTTGCAGCTCTGGCATCTCCTAAAGCAGTGCTGCAGGGTCCCACAGCGGCAGGCAGCGGCAGGTGGCTGTGGGGAGAAGGATCTCGGCTCTCCCAGCAGCTGCCTGCCACCGAGGTATCCATCTCCTGATGCCAGTGACGTGCCCCAGGGAAGGCCTTCTGCCCAGGAGGCTTCTGAAGGGTTGTGTTGCCATCACAGAGCCGTGGGCGTTGGAAGGGAACTCTGGAGCTGTCTGGTCCAGCCCTGTGCCAGAGCAGGGGCAGCCAGCGCAGGCTGCACAGCCTTTGCCCGGTCAGGAGCCCCCTGCCCCAGCAGGCAGGGGAACTTGGCCTGCTGCAAAGAGCTCTGCAGAGCCACAGCTGGCAGTGCCAGGGCAGAGCTCCCCACGGGCCAGCTGTGTGCCAACAAAAGTATGGCCAGCAGGTTGAGGGAGGTCCTTCTGCCCCTCTGCCCTGCCCCGAGGAGGCCACATCTGGAGTGCTGTGTCCAGTTCTGGGTGCCCAGCTCCAGAGGGGCAGGCAGCTACTGGAGACAACCCAGTGGAGGCTACAGAGATGCTGATGGCTCTGGAACAGCTCTGTGAGGAGCAAAGGCTGAGCCATGGGGCTGCTGGGCCCAGAGGAGAGCAGCCTGGGAGGGGATCTGAGCAATGCTTAGCCAGAGCTGAGGTGTGAGTGCCGTGAGGATGGGGTTGGCTCTCGTCAGTGGTGCCCAGAGCACAGGGCAAGGGGGAATGGGCACAGAGTAGAACAAAGGAGCTGCCACTTGAACTGAAGGAGAAGCTTCTCTGGCTGCTGGAGCCCTGGGGCAGGCTGTCCAGAGAGGCTGTGCAGTCTGCTTCTCTGGAGGCTTTCAAGAGCTGCCTGGATGTGTTCCTGTGCATCCTGCTCTAGCTGGGGGCTGGACTAGAGGTCCATTGTGACCCCCACCACCCTGTGGCTGTGTGAACTGATCTGAAAGGGGATGCACTCTGCATGGATCCATGCTCTGACTGAGAAAAGAAATGCTCCTGAGAGCATCCTGGCACTGCATGGAACCTTCCAGTGCTAGGAGAAGCTCTTGAGGCCTTCAGGCCTAGTTGGGGCTTGGAACTAGATGTCTTTAAGGTCCCTTCCAACCCAACCCCCTCTACATCCCAGAATGCTGATCACCACAGGTCCTAGAGGCTCTCAGAGCACAGAAGGTATTTTAGCCCCAGAGTGGTAGCTCACCATGAGAGAGTTCCACCACACACTCTTCATTGTGTCACTGCACAGGGATCATGGAACTGACATGAAATGTCCTCCTCAGCCTCAGCATAAGGACATGGACCTGGTGGAGAGGCTGCAGAGGAGCACCAGAGAGATGATGTCAGAAGGCTGCAGCAGTTCTCCTATGGGGACAGGGTGAGACAGTTGGGGTTGTTCACCATGGAGAAGGGAAGGTTCTAAGGAGAGCTTGGAGCTGCTTTCCAGCACCTGAAAGGGGCTACAAGAAAGCTGGGAAGGGACATTTTACTGGGGCTTGGAATGGCCTGGAGCTTGGGGAGGGCAGACTGAGACTGGGCACAAAGGTCCCTTCCAGCCCAGCCCATCCTCTGACCGAAGCTAGGAGGACTGAACTGAAAGGTCTCCAGCAGGAGCCTGCTTTGTGCTGGATTTAACTTCTGCTGCTCCAGACTTCTGTGCCCTTTCAGTACCTTGATTGGTTTTTGGTCCCTAGTGTTGCAGGACTGAGTGCTGGTTTATAGCACAGCAGCTGGGAGCAGTTTTGAGGGCAGAGATCATTTCTGCCTGTTAATGGTCTGTGACTCCTCAGCACAGAGCACTCCCAGCCCAGTGACCCCCTCGATTCAGTCCTTGCCAGCAGCACTGCTCTTCCCTGAATGCTGTCCACTCTTGCTGTTTCATCTCCTTCCCTGGTGTTTGAAGGGGAGCCCCAATCGTTGGCCTTGGGCTTTCCCTCAAGACTCTGCTCCTCTGCTTCTCAGGTCAGCTCCCGAGGCAAGAGCTAAGAACCAGTGCAAAGCCTTAGCACAATGCTTGACTGGCTCCAGGCACAGCTACTTTAGCTTTGTCTTTGTTTTCCAGACAGAACCCAGAGATCAGCTGGGCTCCAAATGCCACTGTGCCACTTCACAAGATCCAGCGAGACCAGGGGTAGAGGCTGGCACCTGGGAAAGAGCAGCCCCATGGAGCAGGACAGGCTGGGGACTGACTGCTGGAGAGCAACTCTGGGGAGAGGGACCCGTGGGTGCTGGTGGGCAGAAGGGAGCCCAGGAGCCAGCAGTGTGCCCTTGTGCCCAAGAAGGCCAAGGGCAGCCTGGGGTGGATCAGAAGGGCTGTGCTGAGTAGGGCAGAGAGGTTCTCCTGCCCCTCTGCTCGGCCCTGCTGAGGCCACAGGTGTTTAGTTACACCAGGTCAAACTAAAGCAGTGAGAATTGGTGGTGGAGGAAGGAGAAAGGAAAACAAATGCAAACCCAGCAGTGCATTGGCCTCTGGCTCCAGGAGGGCAGGCAGGGGCTGGAGCAGGTGCAGAGAAGGGCACAGAGCTGGGGCAGGCTCCGGAGAGCAGGGCTGGGGAGGAGCAGCTGAGGGAGCTGGGGGTGTGCAGTGTGGAGCAGAGGAGGCTGAGGGCAGAGCTCATTGCTCTCTGCAGCTCCTGAGAGGAGGCTGCAGGGAGCTGGGCTTGGGCTCTGCTGCCTGCTCTCAGGGGAGAGAAGGAGAGGAAGTGGCCTGGGATTGTGCCAGGAGAGGGTTAGGTTGGAGAGGAGCAAAAACGTCTTTGGTGGCAGAGTGGTCAGGAAGTGGCAGAGGCTGCCCAGAGAGGTGATGGAGTGCCCATGCCTGGAGGGGTTGCAGAGAGCTGTGCCCATGGCACTCGGGGACAGGGTTCAGTGGCTGAGGTGGGGTTGGGTTGGTGCTGCACTGGATGCTGCCAGAAAGCTTTGCCAGCTTCAACAATACTCCGACTGAGACCGTTCAGCTCTTTAGCCTTTCTTAGCCAGAGTGAGGACTGGCTCCTGGCTGGCAGATGCCAAACTCCGGGGTGCAGCCGTGGCTCTGACCAGCAGCAGCTCCCAACGTTGTTATGTGCACCACAGCGATCAGCCTGGAGCTGAGAGCTGTTTGCTTTGTCTGTTGGCTGCATCTGGTACTTGCAAGGGTTTGGGGTTTGTCTGCTGCTGCAGTAGTCATCCCCATCAGCAGTCATTAGTGAGGGTTCTTGTGAGCCATTTGCTAACTACTGCAATTGTATTGGCCTTGGGACAGGACCCCACAGCTCAGTCGGGTGAAGCTTCTGGCATCTGTGATGCCAACTGATGCAAACTATGGCTGCGAAACAGCAGCTGTCTGCAGGCTGCTGCAGGGGTCTGTTGGGCTGCTGCCATGTGTGAGGCAGAGGCAATGGATGGGACTTGCTCTGCCTCTTGGCAGACGCTGCTGGGAAAGACAGGAATGGTCATGGGTTCATGGCCTGGGCTGGAAGGGACCTCAAAGACCATCCAGTGCCAACCCCTGCCATGGGCAGGGACACCTCCCACAGCCCAGGTGGCTCAAGGCTTCATCCAGCCTGGCCTTGAACACCTCCAGGGAGGCTGTGCCAGTGTCTGCCCACCCTCACTGTCATGAATTTCTTCCTCATCTCCACTCTCACTCTCCCCTCTCCCAGCTCAAAGCCATTGCTCTCATCCTGTTACTCCCAGCCCTTGTCACAAGTCCCTCCCCAGCTCTCCTGGAGCCCCTTCAGGTACTGGCAGGCTGCTCTGAGGTCTCCCTGGAGCCTTCTCCTCTCCAGGCTGAACAGACACAGCTGTCTCAGCCTGTCCCTACAGCAGATCATTTTCCTGCATCCTCTGTGTTCCCCAGCACTGGAGGCAGTGCTGCAGGTGAGGTCTGAGCAGAGCAGAGCAGAGGGGCAGAACTTCCTCCCTATGCTGCTGCTCTCCCTAATCTGGCTGCAGCCACACACAGCTGGTTCTGGGCTGTGCCCAGTGCTGGCTCCTGGGCACTTTGGCACCAAGTGACACCCCCAAAGCCTCCTCCTCCAGGCTGCTCCCTAACCCATGCACTAAAGTCTCTGCTCCTCTTAGCTCTCCTCTTCCAGGAACGTTTTGTTGTTATTACATCCCAATAGCATTTGCAGACTCACAGAAGTGCTTTGGTGCATCTGCACCGTATCCCAGAGCACCCAGTTGCCACTGTGCAGGGGACACAACAGCAACCAAAGCAGCTTGGTGGAAAGACATCTTTGAATTGAAAGCCTGGGAGCTGTTGACCCTCAGCTGCAGGGCAGCAGGGAGGAGAAACCCGCTGGGCAAAGAGGTGATTTGCTGAAAAATGCATTTCCATACTCCCTGAGTATTGAGCATTTCAGGCTCCATCTCCTCCCTGTGCATTTATCTGTGGAGGTTACTTTTCTTACATGCAAATCCAGTAGAAGTTCATCTTTGAGCCAAGAGGCTGCAGAGTCTTCAAGGGCTTGGAAGAAGCCTTAGGTCTGCTCTCCTGCCATTCTGGAATTGTTTCAGTCCTGCTCAATGTTTGTCTCAGTGCTGTAGGCAGGGAGATCCAGGAACCATCAGCAGGTTGGCAGGTGACCCCAAGCTGAATGGTGCTGTTGATATGCTAGGCAGACAGGCTGGCATCCAGGGGCACCTGGACAAGCTGCAGAGCTGGGCCCAGGTGAACCTCATGAGGTTCCATAAGAGCAAGTGCAGGGTCCTGCACCTGGGACAGAACAGTCCTCACTGTCAGTCCAGGCTGGGTGTGATGAGAGTGAGCAGAGAAGGACTTGGGGTGCTGGGGGGCGAGAAGCTGGGCAGGAGCCAGCAATGGACACTGGTGGCCCAGAAGGCCAAGGGCTGGCTGTGGCTGTTCTGGCTGGTCTCAGAGCTGTTCTCACCTGAACAGTTCTGTTCTCTGAGCAATGCTCTGGTGACTGCAGGCTTAGGGTGATGAAGGTGAGGCAGAGCAGCGAGAGCAGGATAAAAGCCCCTGGCCCTGAGGGAGGAGAAGGCATCCCAGGCATATGGCTTGCTGGGGGTAAGTTGTTGCCTTCTCTTCCTGGGCGCTCTATCAGCGTTTCAGTGCTTTTGTGGCAGTTGGTGCTTCAGTTCCTCTTCTCTGCTGCCTAGCCTGCTCCCAGGTATTTGTTTTGCATGTGCATAATGCAGCTACCAGAGGCTGATTTCCTTTTGTGTCTCCCTGATGCCTTCTGAGACAGCGAGATAAAAAGAGATGAACATGAGCATGACAAGCACGGCGTCAGGGGCCAGCACAGGCAGTAAATAGTCTCTCTTTCCCCTTTCTCATCCATTTTCACCACCCTGACACAGCAGAGATTATTTTCTCTTTCCTGGGCAAAAGCGTCAGTGGCAGGAGGGTGAAGCCAGACCCTGCTGAGCGGTGCCCAGTGCCAGGACAGGTCCTGCCAGCTCCTGCACCATGCACAGGGTGGAGGTTCTTAAGGGCCAAAGACAGAGCCCTGTGGCTGCCTGCCCTCCAGCCACCCTGCTGCCTGAGGGGAGCTGAGCAGTGCTGAGCAGTGCTTCAGGGCTGGGGGGCAGCAGGGTGGGACCAGGCTGTGTTCAGTGGTGCCCAGTGCCAGGACAAGGGGCATGGGCATAAACTGGAACATCAGAAGCTCCACCTGAACACGAGGAGGAGCTTCTGTAAGGGTGTTGGACCACTGAGGCAGCTTGTCCAGAGAGGTGCTGGAGTCTCCATCTCTGGAGCCATTCAGAAGCCACCTGGACGTGTTCCTGTGTGACCCTCTCCAGGCGAGACCGTCTTGGCAGGGGGTTGGACTCCCTCTCCAGAGGTCCCTTCCAGCCTCCACCACTCTGTGATTCACTGAAGGCCTATAAGGGCACTTTTATCAACATTACACCAGGACTTTATGGGGAAATTCACTGCCCAATAATTCTACTGCAACCATCCAGCAGCTTAATTATGAAGACATATGCAGCCTGCAGCAAGCTGCACTCTCTGCCAGTGAATGCTCATCAACCTCTCCTGTGCACTCCCTCCAGCCTTATTCCTCCTTTGATTTCTCACTGGAGCTCACAAAGTCACTCAGACAACACCTACAAAGTTGGCACAACCACCAAGAAGATAAAATAGACACCCCTGAGCACAGGGTGGTGCCTGGGGGGGATCTCCAAGCCTTTAGAAAGCTGCTTTTTAATGTTAGCTTCAATGAGAGTAAGTCTGAAGGCAAAGGCCTGCTCTCAGCAGGTGCTCAGCACCTCGCAGGGTGGTGCAACACCAGCACAGGTTGCCCAGGGAGCGGTGGAGTGCCCATGGCTGGAGGTGTTGCAGACAGGTGTGGCCATGGCCCTTGGGGCCAGGGTTCAGTGGCCATGCTGGGGCTGGAGTGCTGCTGGACTGGGTGCTCTTAGAGGTCTTTTCCAACCTTTCTGATTCTATGCAAAGTTAAAGGTATCATAAGGTGAATGTCCTTTGTCAGAGCTTTTCCCACACTCACTCAATTCAGGCCTGGCATTAGCAGTCTGCTGCTTGCCAAGGAGGTGATTGCAGCTGACCTCTGCGAGGTGGCAGGCGCAGGAAAACTTGAATCCAGAGGGACTGTTGGGAGAGGTCGCCATGAATACCACTCATTATTTCCCTGGGCTGGTGGAAAATAAATGAGCTCTTATTTACAGTCTCACAACCCACAGATCCCGAGGCAGCAGCAGTGCTCCTTGTGCCGCTGCTGCAGCGGGTTTAAGCCTGGTGTGCTTCAGCAGCACCTCATTATTTCCCAGCTTTTGAAGGAAAGAAGATGCTGAATTAAACTTTAATTCACTCTTTAGCAGCACTAACTAACTCAGGATCCTGGGCAAGGCTCAGGTCCTGCTCAGGAACGGGATCTGGGGATGTGGTGGCTTTGGATCAGGAAACAAAGCACTGATGAGACATGAGAGCTGCTGGCAGGCTGCTGCAGCGGGGGGAGGAATCAGCAGCTGCCGCGATCTGGAGCTGCCTTGGGAGGGGGTCAGTTAACACCTTCAAAAGCTGGATTTGGAGGTCACTTGGTTGGTGGTTGGTTGTTATCCTTTAGACTGTAACTTGTTGCCATAGAACTGTGGCTGGAAGCCACCACTGAGCCCTGCCCCTCTCTAGCTCTGCAGCTCTGCACGTTGCCTGCTCCGCAGTGCCTGCACCCTTGGCTGCTGCAGAAGCTTCTCAGGATCCCCTGGTGGCCTTCCAACACTCCTGGTGTCACTACCTGATGAAGTGCTGTGAATCCCCAAGGAGCCGATGTTAGCTCTGCCGAAGCTGTGCACTCTCCTTGGTGCTCGGGCAGGGAGGGATTGCTCAGCCAGGAACTGCTAGGCAGGAGCCCTCCTAGGAGATGAGAGACAGATCCCGTTTAGAGCGGGGCTTGTCTCCCTGCTTGACCTGTCCCACTCCAGGCTTATTTTATCTCAGGCCTGTATTAGTTCTGCTTCAGTTTGCATTTCAGTCCCCGGTGAGGTGCTGCTGATTTATTAGAGACTGGTCACTGACTTCATCTCCTGGCCCTGGCTCCACCCACTCAGCCTGGTGTGGAGTGACCAGGCTCCAGGTCTGCGCCAGGGCTCCGGGTCAGGCTGCTCCAGATCTGCGCCAGGGCTCCGGGTCAGGCTGCTCCAGATCTGTGCCAGGGCTCTGGGTCAGGCTGCTCCAGATCTGTGGCAGGGCTCCGGGTCAGGCTGCTCCAGATCTGTGCCAGGGCTCTGGGTCAGGCTGCTCCAGATCTGCGCCAGGGCTCCTGGTCAGGCTGCTCCAGATCTGTGCCAGGGGTTGGGTTCAGGTTGTTTCTATAGCTGCATCGTTTCAGTGTGTTTGAGGCAGAGAAGGGCAGAAGGGCAGGGGTTGGAAGGGACCTCTGGAGGGTCACCCAGGGCAGCTTGCACAGAGCCTCTAGAGAGAACAGAGCCAGTGCAGGGCCTCTAGAGAGCACAGAGCCAGTGCAGGGCCTCTAGAGAGCACAGAGCCAGGGTCCCTGTAAGGAGGATGCTCCCCTTTCATAGACAGACTGAGAAACTCTTCTTTTATCCACAACTTTTTTCTTCAGCAGAATGAATTCCCAGACTGAGGTTCACAGGTTGGAGAGGGTCAGAAGGGACCCTCAAGGACCACCTTGTCCAAGCCCCCTGCAGTGGGCAGGCACAGACCCAGCAGCTCAGCAGCCCACCCAGCTTGTCTTAAACGCTGCGATTCCTTGATCACTTGTTGGAATAAACAATTAAAGAATGAATTAAGTCTTCAAGAGCAAAGCAGGGAGAGTATTTGCCTTTAAATAATTAGTAGCAGGTTATTAATAAAGATAAAGCACTTCCCATCTCCAAAGCCTGCTGCAAGTAATTGCTCCCTGAGCCTCAGGAGGGATCTGGGAATTCTCTCCGCATTATTAATATCATTAGGCAAGATTCAGAGCTGCAGCCCTGAGGGCCAGAAGCATTACAGGGATTTGGGCACCAAGAACTTGCACAGGCACCCAAAGTTAGTCAGTTTTGCTGGGCACACAGGTGCCACCCAGCCCTGCATGGGAAGCACCACCTCCCTGGGCAGCCTGTGCAGCAAACTGCCTCATCCAGAAGGCTGCACCCAGTCCTGAGCTCCTCAGCTGAAGCCAGGCAAGGAACTACTGGGGGGAGCCCAGTGGAGAGGCACTGGGATGCTGAGGGACCTCCACGCCTGAGCAGAGGCCTGGGGCTCCCCAGGCTGCAGAAGGGCTGCTCCAGGGGCCAAAGCAGCTCTGCTGTCAGGACAGGCTGAGGGACTGCAGGGGCACCTCGGAGCTGCCTTCCAGTAGGGAAGGGATCCCGCCGGAAGGCTGCAGGAGAGTGTCTGGAGACAGGACAAGGGGGAATGGTCTGGAGCTGAGGATAAAATACTCACTGTGAGGGTGTGAGCCCTGGGCAGGCTGTCCAGAGAGGCTGTGGAGTCTTCTGCTCTGGAGGCTCTCAAACCCCCCTGTGCCATGTTCCCGTGGGGACCTTGTCAGGGTGAAGCTGGACTCGCTCTCCAGAGGTCCCTTCCACACCCTCCTGTCCTGCGATTCTGTGTCAGAGTGGGAATTCACCTTACCGCTGTGCCCAGCTGGCACTTCCTCCCGGGGGTCTGTCAGGAGCTCAGCAGCGAGCAGCAGCAGGCTCTGGAGCTCCTCAGCCCAGCAGCCTCGTTGCTGTGTCCGCTGGCACTGTCTGACCACAGGGTGGCTGTGCCTGTTCTCCATGGGGGGGGTGTTTCCCTGCTAGGAAGTGAATGTGCTTTTCATTCTTCTGTCTTTCCAGCTGCTTCCACATCCGCCCACCCCATACACTAAACCACCTCAAGCCACTTTGGCCCTGTTTCCTCTCCCATTCTCTCTTCCTGAGCACTCCAAGCTCTTGCATCCTAATTACAGAGTCTTTTAGAGCTCCCTGGCTGGGGCATTAGTTCAGTGCTAACTCGGATGGAAAAGTGTGGCCCACTGAGGCAGCAGGCACTAAAAAACTTGCTGGAATGTTGGAAGTGCTCCTTGGAGGTCTCCAACTATTAATTCAGCTTGAATCTGCTTAGCTTGTGAGGCCTGACAGAGTTATAGTCCATGGTGGCACAAGTGCTTGAGCTCAGAGAAGACTGTGGGAGTGCTGAAGGAGTCTGTGGCAGCTCTGGAGTGGGATTTTAAAGAGCATAGAATTTGAGAAGGGTGGAAGAATCACAATGGTAAGGGCTGGAAGGGACCACTGGAGATCACCTAGTCCAACACCACTGCTGACCCATGTCTGCCCAGAGCAGGTTGCACAGGAGTGTGTTCAGGTGGGTCTTGGCAGTCACAGAACCTCACAAGGGGGCTCCAGAGATCAGAGCAGGGGCACCCAGAGTAGGGCACCCAGGGCAGGGCACCCAGGAACACATCCAGGTGGGTTTGGAATGTCTCCAGAGGAGAGTCCACAGCCTCTCTGGGCAGCCTGCTCCAGGGCTCTGCCACTCTCAAAGTAAGGAGCTTTCTCCTTAAGTTCAGGTGGTACCTCCTGTGCTCCAGCTTGTGCCCACTGCCCCTTGTCCTGTCCTGGGCACCACTGAGAAGAGCCCAGCCCCAGGCTCCTGACTGCCACCCTTACTCTGTTTGTGAATGCTGAGAGCATCTCCTCCCAGTGCCTCACCCAGATGTTCCATTCCCTTCATCATCCTCACAGCCCTGCATTGGACTCTCCCCAGCAGTTCCCTGTCCCTCCTGAACTGGGCAGCCCAGCACTGGACACAGCATTCCAGACGTGGCTTCACCATGGCAGAGCAGAGGGGCAGGAGAACCTCCCCTGACCTGCTGCCCACACTCTTCTAGTGCCCCCTGGAGCCCTCTGTCCTTCTTGCCCACAAGGGCACACTGCTGTCCTGTGGGGAACTTGGCCCCCAGCACTCGCAGAGCTGCTCTCCAGCAGGGCCCCGTCCACTGCACTGGCGCAGGAGGTTGCTGCTCCCCAGGTGCAGGAGCCTACCCGTGCCGAGCTGGGGCTGCCTCCCTGCCCAGCTCCTCAGCCTGCCCAGCTCCCCAGCCTGCCCATCTCCCCAGCCTGCCCATCTCTCCAGCCTGCCCATCTCTCCAGGCTGCCCAGCTCCCCAGCCTGCCCAGCTCCCCAGCCTGCCCAGCTCCCCAGCATGCCCAGCTCCAGGCCTTGCTGAACAGCATCACAGCCTGGTGGTGCCTCAGCCAATCCTCCCAGGCTGCTAGCAGCAGCAAACTGCCTGAGGGTCCACTCTGCCCCTTCACCCGGGGCAGTGCCGCAGGCACTGAGCATGCCCAGCACAGAGCACGCAGGGAAGGTCGCTGCCAAGTGCTGGCTCTCAGCGCGCTGCAGAAGCAGCTGCAGCCTGAAGGGAGCACTTCCGCCCACTGCAGAAGTCACAGCAGCCCTGAAGGTTCCACTGCGGGGTTGCAGCCATGCAGCAGGTAGGCTGTGAGGCTCCACTGCTGTTTGCAGAGAGCCACAGAAAGCAAAGATTGCTGAACTGGGAGCTTCCAGCTAGGCTGGGCAGACACTGGCACAGGTTGCCTGGGCAGGCTGTGGCTGCCCCCTGCCTGGAGGTGTTCAAGGCCAGGTTGGATGAGGCCTTGAGCAGCCTGTGCTGCTGGGAGGTGTCCCTGCCCATGGCAGGGGTTTGGAGCTGGATGGTCTTGGAGGTCCTTTCCAAGCCAAGCCACTCTGTGGCTCTCCGACTCTCATGTTGTGTCTCAGCACTGAGTAGTGACTTAGCCCCATCCGTCACAGCTCTGCTGAGCTCAGAGCTGAGGTGCTCCCTGCCATCCCCCCCCGGGGCGATTGGCTGGGTCTGTTTTCTCTGCTGGGAAGGAATTCAGTGCTCCTGAATCCAGCTCTTAGCCAGGTGCTATGAAAGGCAGCAGTCAGCAGAATCCTGAGCTCCTAACCCATCTCCTTGCCCTTTGCCCATCACCTTCAGTGTGCCCAGTAACTCAAGCTGTCAGAAAGTGCAGAGCTGCCTGTGTCAGTCTCCTGTCTGACTACTGCCTTCAGCTGCCATCTTGCCTCTAATCATACATAATTAGCTGGAGAAACAAGCAGCTGAAAACAGAGGGGTCAGGGTTTGTGCAGCCCGAAGCAGGTGGGAGCTTCTCTCTGCTCCCCTCAGTCTGGCAGCAACTTGGTGGAAAATTGGAGATGCAGGGGGGAACTTCACACTTGGTGTAGCTGTTCCAAAGCAATCAGTGAAGGCTTTGCAAGCCTTTGAAGCTAGAGAGGGTCAGGATTTGATGATGGGTGTCAGGCATGACAGCTTTGACAATTAATGGCTGCTACCCAGGGCTTGGTGACCCATCCATGCACCCACAAAAGTCAGCTTGTGCAGCCTCAAACTGCTGCCAGGAAGGAAGCTTCATAGAGCCACAGAATGAGCTGGGCTGGAAGGGACCTCCAAGGCCATCCAGTGCCAACCCCTGCCATGGGCAGGGACATCTCCCACCAGCACAGGCTGCTCCAGGCCTCATCCTGCCTGGCCTGGAACACCTCCAGGGAGGAGGCATCCACAGCCTCCCTGGGCAGCCTGTGCCAGTGTCTCACCGACTTCACTGCCAAGAATGGGCTGGGCTGGAAGGGACCTCCAAAGCTCACCCAGCCCAACCCCCTGCACTCAGCACGGACATCCTCCACTAGAGCAGGTTGTTCACAGCCCCGTCCAGCCTCCCCTTGGATATCCCAGGGACGGGCCTCAACCACCTCCCTGGGCAACCTGTCCTCCTGGTGCAGAACTTGTTCCTCACTTGTTCCTCACATCTGATCTGGTCCTGTCCCTGCAGGCCTCTGGGCACAGTCCCTCTGCAGCCTGCTTGGAGCCCCTTCAAGCACTGGCAGGTTGTCATTAGGTCTCCCTGGAGCCTTCCCCTCTGCAGGCTGCACCCCCCTCAGCCTGTGCTCACAGCAGAGCTGCTCCAGCCTTGGGATCATTCATTCCCCCTCTGCACTGTGCATGATGCCTGCTCCTGAGGATACTGAACCATCCATTCTGGAGCTCTGTGAAAGAAAACAAGGAAGGTGCTGTTGTGACTCTGTCAGTGCTGTGGTTCCTGCAGGCTGGAATGCAAACCAGTGTTGTCTGTCTCTTAAATCACGGCAAAACAGTGCCTGAGACAGAGTTAAAAGCAGATGATGCTGGGAGGCAAGAACTTGTCAGAGTTGCTCTGACACTTACTTAGTGCAGACAGAAGACAAAGAAGGATTTGCTCTCCTCAGCAGCCCAGCTACCAAGCAGGACATGAAGTGACAACAGCTGGGATGCTGCTACTGAGCTGCTGCCCCCAATTTGCTACTTTCTTCACACTGAGTCTTTGGCTCTGGCTCAGTAAAGGCTCCTCACACTCGAGTCACTGCAAGCGAGGGCAGGAGAATCACTGAGTATTGAGGTGCTGCCAGTGAGCGCTGCACAGGCTTGATCCTCATCCTCACACCATCAAGTGTGCACCTCACACTGCACTGCCCCAGTCAGACCTCAGCAGAGCCTCAGGTGTTACTGACCTGCTGCTTTTGGAGACGATTGCTGCCCTGTGTCCTATTCTTCCATGCTGAGTGCTTCATGGAGCCGTGGAATGGCAGGGCTTGGAGTGACCTGCAGCGAGCGTCTGCCAGAGCAGGGGCACCCAGCAGCGCAGGGCCTGCAGGCAAGGAACCTCCACCTCGGGGCAGCCTCAGCACCTCCACAGCAAAGAACCTTCTCCTCATGCTGAGGTGGAAGCTGCTGTGTGCACTTTGTGGCCCTTGTCCCATCCCAGGACACCATCAAACAGAGCCTGGCCTCTTCCTGCCTCCCACCCTTCATCTATCCATAACCATCCATAACCATCCAGGCTACCCAGCCCCAGGGGGCTCAGCTTCTCCTCACCACATGGATGTTCCGACCCCTTCAGCATCCTTGTAGCCCCGACTGGATTCTCCCCAGTATATTCCTGTCTCTCTTGAACTGGGGAGCTCAGAACTGGGCACAACAGGCCAGGAATGCAGCAGTTGGTATGGACTCTGAAAAATGCAGTACTTGTTGGCTGCTGGAGGCACTCATCTGGGACTGGAAAGGTCTGGGCTGCTCCATGAGCTGCCTCTGTCCCTCCTGCCCTGTTTGTCTGATGTAAAATGCCTGCTCTGTGGAGCACAGGGGCTAGGGCTTTTCTCTCAAGTGAGAGTTTGGCCCAGGAGGCCACTGAGTGGTGGCCATGCCTGCTCTCCCTCTCACCCTGTATGTTCTTGATTCTTACCTGCACAGTGAAACAGCTTCAAAAGGAGGAGCCTCCTTAACCTGAGTGCAACCTGCAGCCCAGCTGTCACGCTGGGAGGCTTCTGTCTGAGACACAGAGGACAACCTTGCCCAAAAGGGCAGCTCTAGGACAGCATCTCAGAGTAATTCTGCTTGGGAAGGACCTCAGGAGGTCTCTGCCCTTACTCGCTGTTCGTGGGCTGTGTTTAGCTGAGCTGTACTGCGAACTGGGTGTCCTGGAGTCCTGATGACCCCAAAGTCCCTCTCCCTCTGTGGTCTGAATGGGAGAGGAAAGGCACCAAAAACCTGTTCCCCCCTGGCCCTTGGGCACCAGGGGTGCCCCTGCAGTGCCCGCAGGGGCAGCAAAGGGCCCTTAGGCACCAGGGGTGCCCCTGCAGTGCCCACGGGGGCAGCAAAGGGCCCTTAGGCACCAGGGATGCCCTGCAGTGCAACCCTTCTCTAACTCTTCCAAGGCTGAGGCCAAGCCCTGTCCCTCAGCATCACAGCTCTGCCTCTAGGAAACACCTCCAGGCACAGGGATTCAGTGACCTCCCTGGGCAGCCTGTGCCAGGCTGTGAGAACCCTTTGAGGAAAGAAGGTTCTGCTAATGTCCAGCCTAAACCTCCTTTGTCCAGTCCCCACCTCATGCCAACCTCCTCTTAGGGAGCAATGAGCTCTGCCCTCAGCCTCCTCTGCTCCACACTGCACGCCCCCAGCTCCCTCAGCTGCTCCTCCCCAGCCCTGCTCTCCAGAGCCTGCCCCAGCTTCTCTGCACCTGCTCCAGCCCCTCGGTGAGGAGTGAGGCCCAGAACTGAGGCGAGCACTGAAGCTGTGTCCTGAGCAGTGGTGTGCAGAGGGGGACAAGGACTTCCTCCCCATGGCGAGGAAGAGGCAGGAGCTGGGCGAGGCTGTGTCCTCGGGCTGCAGGGCCGGGGAGGTCCGAGGCGCGCTCAGGCATTGATGCCCTGCAGCGCACGGGGAGCGCTGCTGCCATGCCAACCAGCAGCTCGCATCTGCTGCCAACGGGCAGAGCTCGCAGCTCCCTGCGGTCCTGCCCAAGCCTTTGCCTCCCCTCTCCATTCTCCCCCCACAGTGGGTAACTGGGACACGAGAGAGCAATTAGCAACTCTTTGTAACAGTACACAAAGTCCTACCAAAGGAAGATTCTTTTCCTTTCCTTTTGCTTTTCTGCTGTCTCAGTGTTTACAGTTCCACTCCTTCCACCCTCTTGTAACTGCTCCTGCGAGGTGCAGCGGAGGAGCTGTTTACAGGAGATGAATGGAAGCATGAAGCCCCCATGCTCCATTACGCTCCGTCTGCACGGCTCCTTCATTTGCATCTTGCTTTGGGCCATGCAAGGGGATTATTCTGGCAATTTCTGCCTGGCTCTTTCAAATTCTGGAGATCTATCTCCCAGAGGCTGCTCCTTTTCCTCACTGCTGATTGGGAAGGCATTTGTTAGGCAGGAGTTTCACCAGGCGCCTGTCAGATAAATTTGCTCCTTATCTTATTTTGCTTGTAGCAAACAGGGGCTGGAGGGGGGAGAGAGGCAGAGTGGCTGTGACTTACTCTAATGGGACAGGCAGGCGTAGGCCTGGGAGACAACGAATATCATTGCATTTTCATCAGCACTCGCAGAAAGAGACTCTTGAAACGCTCCTCTTGAAGTGCCAGACTCAAGATGAGGACCAGAGCTAGTGAAGGCAGCCTCAGCACTTGCCCTGTACCCTTGCCAGGTGTCCCTTCTGCCCAAGAGCAGCCCAGGGCCACAGCAAGGCGCAGAATAAACGGCTCCCAGAACAGCTCAGGTCGGGAGGGAACTCAGGGCTCATCCCCTCCAGCCTCTCCACCCTGCCCAGGGACACCTCTCAGCTAGACTCAGCTGCTCAAGGACTCATCCAGCCTGGCCTTGAGCACCCCCAGGCAGGAGGCAGCCACAGCCTCCCTGGACAATCCATTCCAGAGGCTGGGTGCAGGGGGCAGGGCTGGGTGAGCTCTGGAGGTGCCCTCCCACCCAGCCCCTTCTGTGTCCGTTCTTCCTCTGCTTCCTTACAAGCCAAAGCCATCTCTACTTTTGAATTGATCCTGCTCTGTTTCACTCACCTTTAATATTTGTATCGAGCTTTAGTCTGGTCTCTCTCCAGAGAGTTCACTGAGCAGTGTGATTAGCAGAGACTCACTCAATTGTTTCATTGGCAAAGCCCTGCCAGCTCCTCCAGCCCAGCCCTTCTCTCACTCTGCCAGGCTGGGGCTAAGCCATGGCCCTCAGCACCACAGCTCTGCCTCTGGGAAACACCTCCAGGGGTGTTCAGCACCTGCCTGGGCAGCCCATGCCAGGCTGGCAGAACCCTTTCAGTCAAGAAAGTTCTCCCAGGGTTCAAGCTGGTGCAACTTGAGGCCATTCCTTTCTATCCTATGCCTTGTTCCTAGGGAGCAGAGCCCAACCCCAACCTCCTCTCAGGAGCTGCAGAGAGCAATGAGGTCTCCCTCAGCCTCCTCTGCTCCACACTGCACATCCCCAGCTCCCTCAGCTGCTCCTCCCCAGCCCTGCTCTCCAGACCTGCCCCAGCTCTGTGCCCGTCTCTGGAGCAGGAAGGTCCCTTCCAACCCAAACACCTTCCGTGGAGCAGGTGTGCCGCTGCCCTGCGTGCCCTCGCCCCGCTGCTGTGTGCTGTCCACCACCACTGGCAGCACTTGGCAGCACTTGCAGCGCTGCGACGTCAAAACGCAGAACCCTGCCCTGAGTTTGTCCTCCAAGCCGAGCTCCATGGGGGCAGCTCTGAGGGATGGAGCATGGCAAGGTCTCTCCTCCTCTGCAAGGTCGTTTGCATTCCCAGCCTGTCCCTAGGACACAGCCGAGCGCTACAGAAGTGCTATTTTCAGCCTGGGTAAGGCTTTGTCCTGGAGGGAGGAGAGTGGAGTCTGTGCCATATGGCAGCAGGGGCTGCTATGGGAATTGCTCACTGGTGCTCCACTGTAGGGTGATCACCCAACGCGAGTTCCAGGGATGCCTCTTTTCCTTTGAGGTTTAACCAGAGGGCTGGGGTTGGCTCTTAGTGTGTTTACTATCACCACAGCACCAGCAGAGTCCTTTGGAGGTAGAAGGAAAATACATATCCATTCCGTGAGGAGTTCAGATTGCTTCTCTGGTAACTTAATTCACAGAGTCATGGAATGGGCTGGGCTGGAAGGGACCTCCCAGGCCATCCAGTGCCAACCCCTGCCATGGGCAGGGACACCTCCCATAGCCCAGGCTGCTCAAGGCCTCATCCAGCCTGGCCTTGAACTCCTCCAGGGAGGGGACATCCACAGCCTCCCTGGGCAGCCTCTGCCAGTGTCTGCCCACCCTCACTGCCAGCAATTTCTTCCTCATCTCCACTCTCACTCTCCCCTCTCCCAGCTCAAAGCCATTGTCCCTTGTCCTGGCACTCGCAGCTCTTGTCCAGAGTCCCTCCCCAGCTCTCCTGGAGCCCACTCAGGCACTGGCAGGCTGCTCTAAGGTCGCCCTGGAGCCTTCTCCTCTCCAGGCTGCCCTGGCAGGGCTCTGCTGAGTGCCATCTCCCCCAAGCCTGCACAGCCACTCTGCCAAGGTGATGGCGCAGCTCGCCCTAGCTGCGGAGCTGCCATGGGGAGTGCAGGGAGGAAGGAAGCCAAACGATGATGGGAGTTTATAATCAATAAATAATGAATAGCAATTATTTATTGGGCAGTAAATCAATGCAAGGAGCTGGTGCCCATTTTCCTGCTGTCACAAACACAGCAGATAAGTGGGGCCTAATCGATGCCAGGCTAATTTCTAGGCACAGGCAGCAGTGATTGATTGCAGGGCTGCCTGCATGCTCAGTGCAGCAAAGTGGCAGCAGCTCTCCCTCGGCAGGTTAAAATGTTGTCAGTTGCTCCTGCCTCTGCTTATTTGACTTCTGACCTCTCTGTGCCTCAAACAAATAGAAACAGAGTTCACAGGAATTCTGCACCTTCCACTTTCGTTCTCTGTTCCTGGGGAACTAAAGGGGAAGTGCACAAAGCGCTGCTGGTTGAGCTGCACAGAGCCAGTGCAGGACATGGATGTCACACTGAGGCATCCTCACCAAGCTGCTGCTGTGGCAGGCAGAAGGTGTTGAAGCCAAGCCTGGTCTGGTTGATTGGATAGGGCTGGGGAACTGGTTGAGCTGGATGAGCTTGGAGCTCTCTCCCAACCTGCTTGATTCTGTGGCTTTATGATTCTGTGATTCTCTGACTGAAGCACCTGCACAGGATGGAGAAGTGGTCTGAGGAGACCCCTGTGAAGCTGAAGGTGACAACTTTGCCCCTCCAGAGAAGGGCAGCAAGGCTGGGGAGGGGCCTGGAGCACAGCCCTGTGAGGAGAGGCTGAGGGAGCTGGGGGTGTGCAGCCTGCAGCAGAGGAGGCTCAGGGCAGAGCTCATTGCTGTCTGCAGCTGCCTGCAGGGAGGCTGTAGCCAGGTGGGGTTGGGCTCTGCTGCCAGGCAGCCAGCAACAGAAGAAGGGGACACAGCCTCAAGCTGTGCCAGGACAGGTTCAGGCTGGACATTAGGGGGAAGTTGTTGTCAGAGAGAGTGATTGGCATTGGAATGGGCTGCCCAGGGAGGTGGTGGAGTCTGTGTAGCTGGAGGTGTTGAAGCCAAGCCTGGCTGGGGCACTTAGTGCCATGGTCTGGTTGGTTGGGCAGGGCTGGGTGCTAGGTTGGGCTGGCTGAGCTTGGAGCTCTCTTCCAACCTGCTTGGTTCTGTGATTCTGTGATTCTATGAACTGATGATTTCTGTCTGAAGAAGCTCAACAGCCAATTTCACTTCTTTTTGGCTCTTCTGGTCTTTTTAACTGGTCAGCTTTCTCTGCTGAATAGAAGTTTGTGTGTGTGTTGATTCTGTGCCTCATTCTTCAGTTCACTTGGCTTTGGGGTGTTTTTTCTGGCCAGTGTTCACTGCTGAGGAGAAGTTTGTGTGTGTTGATTTCATGCTTCATCCTTCACTGTGCTTTGTGTTGCTCCCAGCTGGCCACTACTCACTAAACAGAGGTAGTTTGTATGTGTGTTGATTCCATGCTTCCTTCTTCAGTTCAGTTTGCTTTGTGCTGTCTTTCAGTGGTCAGTTCTCACTACTGAACAGAAGAAGTGTGTGTGTGTGTGTGTGTGTGTGTGTTGATTTTATGCTTCATTCTTCACTTTGCTTTGTGTTGTTTTCAACTGGTCACTATCCCCTGCTGAACAGAAGTTTGTGTGGAGGGGGGGGTTGATTTTACTCTTCATTCTTCAGTTTGCCTTGTGCTGTTTTTCGCTGGTGCCTGTTCACTGCTGAACAGGAGAAGTCTCTGTGTGTGTTGATTTTATTCTTCAGTCTTCAGGTCAGTTTGCTTTCTGTCATTTTCAACTGGTGTCTCTTCACTGCCCAGCAGAAGCCTCTGTGTGTTGCTTCCATGCTTCAGTCTTCAATTCACTCGGGTTTGGGGATTTTAAGCAGACAATATTCACTGCTGCAGAGAAGATGGTTGTGTGTGTGTGTTGATTCCATGCTTCAGTCCTCAGTTTGTGCTGTTTTTCACTGGTCCCTGTTCACTGCTGAGCAGGAGAGGTTTGTGTGTGTGTTGATTTTATGCTCAGTTCTGTTGAAGTGTGCCCAGGCCTGCTGGGCAGCAGCAGAGAAAGGTCAGTGAGACAGATCACCAGCCTGGGCTCGGCCTTAATCTGACTGACAAAATAAAGAGCCCCATTTCAACCTGCTCCCAGGCATGATATGATTTGTATAGCATCCCCACATCCCTCTTCCAGACGACTGCAATGTGCTAGGTGCTAGGTCAGACCGAAATGGTAATGGCTCACTTTGCATTAGCATCTCTGCAAGCTTGCCAGCTGCAGTCATCACCATTACACTTCGAGGGCTCTCAGATGCAGTGATGAAGAGGAGAACACTTTTTCTCCCTGTGTAAGCAGTGATGTAGCTGTGCAATAAAAAGCAGAATGAGAATTGCCCAGAGCACATTTCCCACTTGCCACAAGTGAAAAGCTCCAATCCTTCAGCAGCTCGTTGAGGAGGGATGCTCAGGACCAGGCAGAGCAGCAGCAGGGGCTGGGCTGGCTGCAGCCCCCGCAGGGATGGCTGCCGGAGGGGCTGCTCCTCTGCACGAGTGACACTGCCGCAGCCTGCTCACAGCTCTCCCCTCGCAGGCGCTTGGAGCTGGGGCAGTGTCACCCTCTGAGCACAGCCTCGTCACACAGGGCAGGGCTGGGAAGGAGCCTCCAGAGCCCATGTGGTGATGCTGTGGAGAGGAAGCCATCTCCTGACCAGACTCACTCAGTTGGCCTTCTGTTCCAGGTCACAGCCCAGGCACTGTTCTCTTCGTCTCTGCTTGTTTTGGCACAGTTTTAGCAGCTGCACAGCATTCCAGTCGTCACAGGCTTGGTTTTAACTGGGATAGATCAGTTCTGCTTGGATCACTATCACTAATGACTGGCAGAAATCAATAGGTGTAGAATTCCTTTATTCCAGCTGGCATGCAGAGTGACAGGGATCAATAAGTGCTGTTTGCTTCAGTTAGACAGGGAAGAGCTCAGGGAGGGTTTCCCTGTGTGCACTGGCAGGAAGGACAAAGGAGATCCAAAGATCCCTCAGCAAGAGGCTTTAGGAGCTCACTGAAGGGCTGAAAATTCCTGCCTGCTGCTTGGCCACAGAAACCCAACATGGCAGAGATTGGCAGGGACCTCTGGAGACCATCCAGTCCAAGCCCTGCCAGAGCAGGGCACCCAGGGCAGGGCACACAGAACACCTCCAGAGCAGACTCCACAGCCCCTCTGGGCAGCCTGCTGCAGGCCTCCAGCACCCTCACACCAAACAACTTTCTCCTCATGCTGAGCTGGAACCTCCTGGGCGCCAGCTGGTGTCCATTGTCCCTTGTCCTACCCCAGGGCACCACTGAGCAGGGCCTGGCCCCTGCTTCTTGCCCCCAGCCCTCAGCTATTCATAAAGATTAATAAGATCTCTCAGCCTTCTCCTGTGCAGACTAAACAGAAACCTCAGCTGAGAACCTCACCTGATTCCCTCTGATTTGCAGTCCTGTTGCCACACAAGAATCCCTCTCAAGCATTCTCAACCCTCCTCTTGCTAACCCCGAGCAAATTGCCATGGAGCTGGTTTCTGTCCTTTATCTCCAGGCTGAAATTAGCAGAATTACCATTTCCAGCAGCCATTAAAGCCCATTAGAAAGAAGCACTCTGCAGATAGTGGCAATGCAAACCGCCTCTGTCACACTGAGCATTCACTAATTGCCACTTTATAAACCCAATATTTGGAAAACAAATAGTTCTGCTCAACTTCATCCCTCTGCTTATGTGCAGCAGGACTCTGCCTACCTGCCCAGAACGCAGCAGCAGAGGTAGCAAAGAGGAGTCCCAAGGCTCCGTGTGGCAAGAAAGCAGCCAAGAGTGCGTTGGGTAACCACACCTAGGGGCAAAGCACTGCCTTGCTGGTTTCTGTTTTTCACTCAGACGGCATCATTTGGCTGCCCTTTGGTTTGCCCTGCAGGAGTGGCCTTCGGGAAGCTGTTTCCATCACAGCCCTCCCCAGCACCAGGGCCAGTTAGAATGGCTCTGGCTGGAGGGCACCTCTGAAAATCTTCCAGCTCCAACCCGTCTGCAGGCAGCAGGGACCTCCTCCGCCAGAGTCAGAGCCTTGTCCAGCAGCTGAGGGAGCTGGGGCTGTGCAGTGTGGAGCAGAGGAGGCTGAGGGCAGAGCTCATTGCTCTCTGCAGCTCCTGAGAGGAGGCTGCAGGGAGCTGGGCTTGGGCTCTGCTGCCTGCTCTCAGGGGAGAGAAGGAGAGGAACTGGCCTGGGATGGTGCCAGGGCAGGGTTAGGAGAGGAGGAAAAATGTCTTTGGTGGCAGCGTGGTCAGGGAGTGGCAGAGGCTGCCCAGGGAGGTGGCAGACTGCCCATGGCTGGAGGTGTTGCAGACAGGTGTGCCCATGGGCCCTGGGGCCAGGGCTCAGTGGCCATGGTGGGGCTGGGTTGCTGGCTGGGCTGGGTGACCTTGGAAGGCTTTTCCAGCCCAAACAATTCCATGATTCTATCTTAGGACCTTTCCCAGCCAGGCACTTAGATGACATCAGAGGCTCAAAGCAAGCAGAGGCAGAGACTTTTTTGGTCAGCTTTAAATAAATGCAGATACTCAAACAGTGCTTTCAGTCCTAGATGACCTCTGAGGTCCCTTTCTGTGACTCTGTGAGCAGAGTTTAGTGTCTGGAGCTCCCTGTTCCAGCAGAGCTCTTGCAAGGGCCACGTTACCT
The DNA here is from genome assembly GCF_015220805.1 of Pogoniulus pusillus. Classification (NCBI taxonomy): domain Eukaryota; kingdom Metazoa; phylum Chordata; class Aves; order Piciformes; family Lybiidae; genus Pogoniulus; species Pogoniulus pusillus. The sequence continues at coordinate 592,211 of NC_087288.1, read as the reverse complement.
GTGGGAGGGAAGAGGCAGTCAGTAAGATGCAGCTGTAAAGAGGCTTGCAGGAATGGAGGCTAACTGAAAAATCACTGCCTGGTTCAGCTTCCCACTCACAGAGAGGAAAGTCCTTTCCTCTGCCCGTCTCACTGCTGCCCCTCTGGAGCTGCCTCACCAGCTGTAAACCTAACGTGCAAAAGAGCCTTCCTGCTGATCCATGGGGGCCCTCTCTCACCACCACCCTGTGCCTGAGCCCTGATCTCAGCCCAGCAGCACCACACCTCCACCCCTCCCTCCCAGAGCTCCAGAGACCTCAGTCAGCACTGTGACAGCAGCAGAATCAGGAAGGAATGGGAGTGGGGAAGGGAAAAGAATGAGGAACTTGAACAGAACAAATTCTGAACAGGCATTCATGGACTTAAAAATTACTTCCTACTAATTAATGAACTTAAACATAATGAGTCATTAACAATAAGCAGTGAACTAAACATAACTCACTACCACTAATGAACTGAAACATAGCTTATTAACAACAATGAATGAATTCAAGCATGCCTTAGTGCCAGGGAACTGAAACATAACAACTGAGTGGCAATAATTACCCAGCTGAGACATAACTTACTGCAAATAATGAACTTGACCATAACACCTCACAACACTGACTTTGAACATAGCAACTTACTGATAACTGGTGACTGACTGCCAACAGTGACCTTAGCCACAGCCACTAACAGCAGTCGGTGAGCTCAACTCACTGCAACAGTGACCTTAGCCACAGCCACTAACAGCAGTCGGTGAGCTCAACTCACTGCAACAGTGACCTTAGCCACAGCCACTAACAGCAATCAGTGAGCTCAACTCACTGCAACAGTGACCTTAGCCACAGCCACTAACAGCAATCAGTGAGCTCAACTCACTGCCAGCAGTGACCTTAGCCACAGCCACTAACAGCAATCAGTGAGCTCAACTCACTGCAACAGTGACCTTAGCCACAGCCACTAACAGCAATCAGTGAGCTCAACTCACTGCCAACAGTGACCTTAGCCACAGCCACTAACAGCAGTCGGTGAGCTCAACTCACTGCAACAGTGACCTTAGCCACAGCCACTAACAGCAATCAGTGAGCTCAACTCACTGCAACAGTGACCTTAGCCACAGCCACTAACAGCAATCGGTGAGCTCAACTCACTGCCAACAGTGACCTTAGCCACAGCCACTAACAGCAGTCGGTGAGCTCAACTCACTGCAACAGTGACCTTAGCCACAGCCACTAACAGCAATCAGTGAGCTCAACTCACTGCAACAGTGACCTTAGCCACAGCCACTAACAGCAGTCGGTGAGCTCAACTCACTGCAACAGTGACCTTAGCCACAGCCACTAACAGCAATCGGTGAGCTCAACTCACTGCCAACAGTGGCCTTAGCCACAGCCACTAACAGCAATCAGTGAGCTCAACTCACTGCCAGCAGTGACCTTAGCCACAGCCACTAACAGCAATCAGTGAGCTCAACTCACTGCCAACAGTGACCTTAGCCACAGCCACTAACAGCAATCGGTGAGCTCAACTCACTGCCAGCAGTGACCTTAGCCACAGCCACTCACTACTCAGCTCACTGCCAACAGTGACCCTAGCCACAGCCACTTCAGCAGCCCCCCATTCCCACACACCTCAGTGCAAAGACAAAGGCTCTGAGGCAGCAGAGCATCTCCACAGTAACAGCCTGAGTGCAGTATGACTCTGCCAGCCTTACACACTGAGTGAAGGTTTCAGTGAGCCTGAGCTGCCTGCCCAGAGGGCAGCCAGGCAGGTTGTGTCTCACTAATGTATCTCCTGTAACCTTAACAGCAGCCCCCTGGAACTCTGATCAAATCATGCCCTGTGAGGCCCGCAGAGGATCCTGCTGGGGAAGCAAACGGAAGCCGTTTGGAGTTGCTGCTTCTCTCTTAGCAGCAGGATCGCTGCCTGGCCCCTCCAGCCCAACAAACACCATCTGATGCTGGATTAAGTCCTCAGCGTCTGGTTCCTTAGCAACAAAAGAGCTCTGCCAGCTTCCCTGTCCGCAGCAGGAAGCCTGGAGCAAGCCCTGCTGGTCTGACCCTGGCTCCCTGCACTGTGCTTTGTCTGCTTTGGGGTTGCTTGGGTTTTTTTCTTCGGGTTTTTAGGGCAGATTTAATCTCAGCCCTTCTGTGTCTGGCAGTGGTAAGTAGCAGCTGAAGTTTGTGCTTATTAAATGCCAGGGCAGTATTTGGGCTGCTGCTGGAGGAGGAGGAGCACACCAGATGGTAGCCTGCTGTAAGTCAGCACCAGATTACAAAGGATAACGTCTGGGCTAAACATAGGAACGCAGACACACTCAGGAGTGTGCTCCGTGCACTGGGAGAGGTCACAGGGCTCCTTCTGGCCTTGCTCGAGGTGGTTAATGCTGGAAAAGCTTTGCCTTCATTGGATCATAAACTTGGCAGGGTGAGCAATATTCCCAAAGTGTGTAAGGGGCTGGGGAGGAGCAGCTGAGGGAGCTGGGGGTGTGCAGTGTGGAGCAGAGGAGGCTGAGGGCAGAGCTCATTGCTCTCTGCAGCTCCTGAGAGGAGGCTGCAGGGAGCTGGGCTTGGGCTCTGCTGCCTGCTCTCAGGGAAGGGGGGGGGGAAATGGCCTGGGATGGTGCCAGGGGAGGTTTGGGTTGGCAAATGTAAACCTGGGCACTTGTGCTGCCAGCATCGTTTGGAGAGTCGGTGTTCTCTCCGGTGTTAGCACTGCCTTGCCTGGTGAGTGCTGGCTGCTCCAGGGTTGGGCTCTCCTAGCACAGCCTCCAGGTAGACAGAAGATGTGCAACAAAATGAGATCCGTCGTGGAGTGGCTCTGCTGGCAGGGGCTGCCTGCCATCGCTGCAGCAGGAGGATGACTTCCTGCCAGCACTGCTGCTCTTCGCTGGGGAGGGGAAGGCTGAGAGGGGACCTGCTCAGTGTCTCTGGATGGCTGAGGGGTGGGGGCAAGAAGCAGGGGCCAGGCCCTGCTCGGTGGTGTCCTGGGGCAGGACAAGGGACAATGGACACCAACTGGCGCCCAGGAGGCTCCAGCTCAGCATGAGGAGAAAGTTGTTTGGTGTGAGAGTGCTGGAGGCCTGCAGCAGGCTGCCCAGAGGGGCTGTGGAGTCTGCTCTGGAGGCTTCCAAGCCCAGCTGGAGGTGTTCTGTGTGCCCTACCCTGGGTGAAATGCTCTGGCAGGGGGACTGGACCCGAGGATCTCTGGAGGTGCTTTCCACTCCTAAGGTTCTATGGCTCTCTCACTCCCTCCCCATCCTGCCACATCCATTCCCCTGTCCCAGCAGTGACACCTGAGCCCCAGCTCCTAATGCTCCGTTAGCCATGGAGCAAGCAAGCCCTTGCCTTGGGTTTCAGCAGCCCACACCATTCCTTGGGGAAAGAAGTTTGTTGTGGGGGGTGTCAGACCTCCCTGAAAGTGCTCAGTGCTGTGCCTGTCCCCTCCCTGGAGGTGCTCAGGACCAGGCTGGGTGAGGCCTCGAGCAACCTGGGCTGGTCAAGATGTCCCTGCCCATGGCAAGGGCTGGCACTGGATGATGTCTGAGGCCCTTTTCAAGCCAAAGCATTCTGTGATTCTGTGAGTGCTGATGTGGTAACAGACTTGAAGAGGTCACTACTAACTTCATCCATGCAGCTCTTCTTCACTTCTTATCAAGTCCTTTCCATAGGAGAAGGCACTGGCAGAGGCTGCCCAGGATGGTGGTGGAGTCTTCATCCCTGGAAGGGTTCCAGACAGGTGTGCCCATGGCACTTGGGGCCAGGGTTTAGTGGCCATAGTGGGGTTGAGTTGCTGGCTGGACTGGATGCTCTTAGATGGCTTCTTCAACCTTCTTGGCAGGGGTTGGCACTGGATGGTCTCGAAGGTCCCTTCCAGTCCAAAGCTTTCTGTGGCTCTGTGACTGATGCTGAGAGTTCTGAACAGAGCAGCAGCACCTTGCAGATCATTCCCTGCACTGCCTGACCTCTTCCTGCCACCACTCTTACTTTACTATTTGCTTCCTCACTGTTTGTGTGACCTCAGCATGCTGCCTAGACTTAAGTTTTCCTCTCAGCTCATGGTTTGGTTTGGCTTTTTCTCTCCGTGAGTGTAACTTATGGCTCTGTGAAGAGAAATGGCAGCACAGGCAGAGGGAAAACAAAAGCAAGCAAGATTCCATCTCCAAGCTTCCATTAATATTAACTCAGCACATTGCAACCTGGGCTCTGTCTTCACCCACCCAGCTGCCCCTCCCAGCCCAGCCCATTCTATGATGCAGACTGAAATCCCAGCATTTTCTCTTTGCAAAGCCTCAACTTTTCATGGAGTCACCAAAGGAACTGCAGAGATGATCAGTGCCAAATGGGCTGGAAAGGACCCACCTGCCCGTGCCAGCTGCAGTGCCAGATCAGAGCATGCCCTGTCCCTCACAGTGCTGCTGAGCAGCTGTGGATTGCTGAGCACGCCTGGCACAGGAGCTGTGGGCAAAAGTCACTGCCACCTAAAGTGTGTTCAGTGTAAGTCTCACCCTAAAAAAGTGAAAGCTGGGGAAAGTTAATCAAGATGTCCAAAGCAGCTGATGGAGAAGCTTTTATTAGCTATAAATAAACCCTGAACATGGACTTCCTGGAGCAGTCCAATTATTGCAGCAATTATAAATCATAATAATTATTTATTAAATCAGAAAGAGACAAAGATCCTTTCCTCTTTTTTTTCCCCTTCTGAGTGGTGCCCTTTGATGAAAGCTGCAAAGCCTCAGGAGATGCTTTCCACTGGCAAAGCTGCTGCTGTGTCTCTGGCTGCCTTCTGACATCGCTACTCCCCCCCCAGGCTTTTCTGACTCCGTAGGAGTCCCAAACTCTGTGATCCTCTGGAGATGTGGAATGGATTGAAGCTGGAGAAGGGCAGATTGAGAGTGGAGATGAGGAAGAAATTCTTGGCAGTGAGGGTGGTGAGACACCGGCACAGGTTGCCCAGGGAGGTGTTCAAGGCCAGGCTGGATGAGGCCCTGAGCAGCCTGGGCTGGTTGAGGTGTCCCTGCCCATGGCTGGCACTGGATGACCTTGAAGCTCCCTTCCAACCCATCCTCACCCAACCTCTGAAGCTGTGACTCTTGCTGGCTGACAAAGGCTGTGCTGTGCTGCTGAGATGATGGCAGTGGCTGGAAGCTCTCGGTGTGCTCACAGAGCCACGGAGCTGCTGCAGGGTGCAAGAGCTCTAAGGCTCTTACCTTCCTTGCATTTGGGTGTCTGTTTACCCTCATTGCTGACTCAGCAAATTAAAAGCAGCAGAGGGTGGTGTCCAGCCCTGCTGTGCAACACCATGCAGGTAGCAGCCTCGACAGAAAGTGAGAGGAGAGTGGAAAATGGAGGAAGATGCTGGCAAAACCCAAAGCTTCTTAGGAAGTGAGGCTGGTGGCTGGAGTGGGCACCGGTGCCACCGATCTGTGGCACACACTTTCATCTCCCTGTGAAGGAGGAGGAACCCTGCCAAAGATGTCAGTCTGGCCGGGCTCTGCCTCTCAGCTCTGCTGCCTTGCTTGTTCAGCTCACTGAGAAGCTTTCATCTCCTGCCTTTCTATTAGCTGGCACAGGGAGAAGCCTTTAGCTCCACCTGGGTCACAGCAACCCCATGGTAAGCTGCGGACCTGGAGTGGTGTGGTTGGAAAGCTGCAACTTGGAGAGGGAGCTGGGGGGGGTTGGCTGACATCCCACTGAGGCAGCAGTGCCCAGCTGGCCAAGGAAGCCACTGGCAGCCTGGCTTGGACTGGAAACAGAGTGGGCATCAGGGACAGGAGGGGATCATCCCCTCTGCTCAGCACTGCTGAGGCCACAGCTGCAGTGCTGGGTTCAGCTGTGGGCCCTCACTGCCAGAAGGACCCTGAGGGGCTGGAGCAGGTGCAGAGAAGGGCACAGAGCTGGGGCAGGCTCTGGAGAGCAGGGCTGGGGAGGAGCAGCTGAGGGAGCTGGGGGTGTGCAGTGTGGAGCAGAGGAGGCTGAGGGCAGAGCTCATTGCTCTCTGCAGCTCCTGAGAGGAGGCTGCAGGAAGCTGAGCTTGGGCTCTGCTGCCTGCTCTCAGGGGAGAGAAGGAGAGGAACTGGCCTGGGATGGTGCCAGTCCAGGGTTAGGTTGAAGGCTCCTCATTAACCACAGGCACACACCCAGACTACTGCCCCAGAGTGTCAAAGGCAAGCTCTGACACAGACTTTAGTGTGGAATACCTGCTAGGAAGCCTCATGCCCATGGCAGGGGAGACAGCTGCACACAGCAGCACAGCAGCTTTGCCTTCCACTGGCTGGACAGAACTGGCATTTCCCTGCTGAGCACTGGGGAAGTTTGTCCTAATGAAAGTGAATCCAGTTCTGAGGGCTGCCCTCTGTGCTGTGCTAAGGTGTGCAGGGCTGGAGCCAGGCTCTGCTCAGGGCTGGCCAAGGACAGCACAAGGGGCACTGGGGGCAAGCTGGAGCAGAGGAGGTGCCAGGGAACAGGAGGGAGAACTTTGTCAGTGTGAGGGTGCTGGAGCCTGGAGCAGGCTGCCCAGAGGGGCTGTGGAGTCTCCTGCTCTGGAGATGTCCAAACCCTCCTGGCTGTGCTCCTGTGCAAAGATCACATTCTGCGCTTCTGTGATCCACAACCTCCCTGGGCAACCTGTGCCAGTGTCTGCCCAGCCTCACTCCTCACCCCCAGCCTTCCTGCCCCCACTGTGCAGCTGTGTCTCTTGGTTGAAGGAGCTCCATTTTAACTCTGTGAAGATCTGAGCGGCTCCGTTCCACACTGCCTCCACTGGCACAGCTCTCTTCAAAGCCTGCCCTAGATAGGACTTGCAAGGAGCTATATCTGGCACTTCACAACAGGAACCCTTCTGAAGAGCCTGCATCACCTTGAAGACAGCTTCTGATGTCACTGCCTGGAGAGAGAGTTTTGTTCATGAGGAGGAGTGCATCAGGCAGCCCCTCTGAGGCAGCCTCCTGCCAGCGGTGAGCAGGTAGCTGCTTGGCCATGGCCACAAAGGCTCCATGGGTGAGAGGAGAGAGACAAAATCCAACTTGGCTCCTGTCTGAAGGGCCTTCTAGTGAGCACAAGTTTGAAAGGGGCTTTCTGTCATCAGGGTGGAATTTCAGCGCTGCCTGACAGCCTGGCTGCAGCTGGAGGGGCAAACTGCGCTTCAAGGGCAGGGGGAGCAGCTTTCTGCTGCAACAACACAGAGAGCCAGCACCAAGCTCTGAGCAGAGCCTCGCTCAAAGCGCTCTGAACCAGAGCCTGAAAGCCTCACAAATGGGGCAGGGGGACTGCCTTTGGAGAGCAGGCAGGGAGAGGGCTCTAGGACTGCAGGAGCTAAGGCAGAATTGGTGGTGTAGGATGAGGGTGGAGGGCATGGGAAGAGAGGAAACTCCATCTAGAATTGCACTGTCTTCACCTTTGCACCATTCCCCCACCCCCTTCTTGTCACCTCAACAGACTTCTACCAGGTCTTATTGGGCCTTGCAGTGCTGGGTCAAAGGCTGACCTAGGAGATGCTGCTGAAGGCTCTCCTCCAAGCACAGACACTCTGTGGCTCTCATTAGGATGTCTTCCTATGAATGCCTTTGGCATGAGAGCTCCGACAACTTGTGCAGGTGATAAGCTCTGGGAGCTCAGGCTGAGATCTCTGCTGCTCCCAGTCTGCCATGGGCTGTGCTGGTGGCAGTGTCCCACTGCTTCCAGCTGCAGCAGAAGGCAAACAGCACTCAGACTGCTAAAAACTCAAGTGGGGCATGGAGGGGCTGGAGCAGGTGCAGAGGAGGGCACAGAGCTGGGGCAGGCTCTGGAGAGCAGGGCTGGGGAGGAGCAGCTGAGGGAGCTGGGGGTGTGCAGTGTGGAGCAGAGGAGGCTGAGGGCAGAGCTCATTGCTCTGTGCAGCTCCCTGAGAGCTCTGCTGCCTGGTGACAAGTAATAAGATGAAAAGAAATGGGTCAAGTTGCCTCTGGGGAGGTTTAGGTTGGAGGTTGGAAGAACCTCTTTGGATGAAAGGATTCTCAGAGCCCAGCAGAGGCTGCCCAGGAGGAGGCTGCATCCTCATCCCTCACAGCCTCTAAAAGATGTGTAGATGTGGTGGTCCTTGAGGGCATGGTTTAGGTTGCAGCAAGGCAGAGTTGGGTTGGACATCAGAAGAAGCTTCTTGCCTGAAAGGGTTCTGCCAGCCTGGCAGAGGCTGCCCAGGGAGGTGGTGAATCCCCAGCCCTGGAGGGGTTTCCCAGAGGCAGAGCTGCAGTGCTGTGGCTTAGCCCCAGCCTGGCAGAGGCAGAGGCTGGTTGGGCTGCAGGAGCTGGAAGGGCTTTGCCAGCGAAGCAGCTCCATAACTCTGATGGAAGATATGAAAGTTTATTATCAGAAGAGGGAGCATAATGCAGAAATTACTGTTCACTTAGGTGCAGAAAATTTCATATTTCAGTTCCACCCAGCAGTGAAATTTATTCCATATTTCAGTTCTTAATATTCCATTCACCAGCAGAAAACTCCTAATGAGGTCTGTGGCCTCGCTGAGGTTATCTCTGCTCATAAATGAGATAAAGATTTTATTCAAACCTTTTTCTTCTGCCAGATAAAACCTCACTCTGGGTCCTCACTGCCATTTCCAGCTTGACTGAAACCTTTTTAAGGAGTGGGGGGAAAGAAACCACGGCAGAAGCAGACCTGCAGTCTGTTGATTTCCCCCGAAGATGGGAATGTCTGCTGGTGCCCCGGGGGTGTTAACAGTGCCCTCCTGTCCTGAGAGCCTTGCTGGCATTCAGGTTTGTGTCACAGGCTGCAGAGCAGAATGTCTGCTTGCTGCAGCTACAGAAGGACAGGATTTGAGCTCGGGAGGGACTTCTGGGAGCACCCAGTGCAAGCCCTGCCAGTGGTGCTGGGGAGCTGGTGACAGTGTAGGGCTGTGTGAGGGCAGCTTCCCCACTGGGCCGAGGTGTTTGGGCTGTCCTTAGGCCCAGCTGATGGCTTCAGCAGGAAAGCTTTCCCCGTGCCGCTGTGTGGCTGCAGCAGGACCCAGCCAGCTCGCAGCAGACACAGACACCTCAGCGCTCAGGACACGAGTGCAGTGTTGTGAATGCACCAGCCCAGAACCCCAAACCCTCTCACACCACCTCTGAGGACAGGAACTAACTTACTGAGGACACTCCAGAGCCATTCCATTGAGTGAAACAAAGCCTGAGCAGGTCCTGCTCTTGGGGCACAGCAAGCCCAGGAAGGCTCCAGGCTGGGGGCAGAGTGGCTGGAAAGTGCCCAGCAGAGAAGGCCCTGGGGGTGCTGGGTGCCAGCAGCTGGAGATGAGCCAGGCTGTGCCCAGCTGGGCAAGAAGGGCACCATCAGCCTGGCCTGCAGCAGCACTGGTGTGGGCAGCAGCAGCAGGTTCCAGGCACTCTGCTCCAGGCTGCAGCAAGGATGGACCTGTCCTGCTTGCAGAAGACCTTCAGTTTGCTTTGCCCTCCCTGGTTGCCGGTGCCGCTGTGTTTCCACACTGCGTGCTCAGGCAGCTCAGAGGTTACTCCTCCAAACACAGGCAGATGAACCCGTTCCAGACGGAAACGCCCCGTGCAAACGAGGCACAGCCCCTTCAGACTCGCTGCCAAGGAATCAGTGTAGTGTTCGGCACCTTGCCCTTGAGGCGGAGCGCATCGGAGCCTCTGCCCGCTCCCGCGGCACTGGTCCCCTGCCGGCTCCGCCGCGCAGCCCAGCTGCTGCTGCCCGCGCTTGGCTCTTCCGAGCCTGCCTTCAGCACGGCTCCAGCCGACAGCAACCGGAACGCACTGCCCCAGCCAGCCCTCAAATCCCTGTCTGCGGCCTGGGAGCAGCCCTCGGGGGCCTGAGCCCCTCCTTGCCGCGGGCACTGGAGAGCACTGACCCCGCACCCCTGCCCGGCCGGGGCTGCTTTGCTCTTTGCCGGTTTAAGGGAAGCAGAGGTCATGTCCTTAGAGGCTTTAGAGAAAGGCTTCAAGGAACAAAAACCGAGAAGGCAAACAGCAACAGAAGATTAAACAACAAACTCTGCAAACCTTTGCTGGCAGCAGAACAAACCTCTGCAAAGAAATGCAGAGCTTTGCAGAGAGCAGCAGTGTGCACGGAGTGGAAATCACATTGTCAGGGAGCAGGAAATGCAGGTGGGAATCATGAGGTGAGACAGAGTAGCCCCTGGGTACCTGATGTCTGTGGTGAGATGGCTGCTGGGGGGGTGCAGATCAGCACAGAACTGTGTCCTGCTGCAGTGGCCAGGGGTTGGAGCAGGCTGCCCGGGGGGTGTGGGAGCTGCATCCCTGCAGATCACAGAATCATGGAATCAGGCAGGGTTGGAAGGGACCACAAGGAGCAGCCAGTTCCAACCCCCTGCCATGCCCAGGGACACCCTACCCTAGAGCAGGCTGCACACAGCCTCAGCCAGCCTGGCCTCAAACACCTCCAGCCATGGGGCCTCAACCACCTCCCTGGGCAGCCCATTCCAGCCTCTCACCACTCTCCTGCTCAACAACTTCCTCCTCACCTCCAGCCTCACTCTCCCCACCTCCACCTTTGCTCCATTCCCCCCACTCCTGCCACTCCCTCACAGCCTCAAAACTCTCTCCACAGCTTTTTTGTAGCCCCCTGCAGATCCTGGAAGGCCACAAGAAGGTCACCTGGGAGCCTCCTCTGCTCCAGCCTGCACAGCCCCAACTCTTTCAGTCTGTGCTCACAGCAGAGCTGCTGCAGCCTCTGAGCATCCTCCTGGCCCTGCTCTGGACACTCTTCAGCATCTCCACAGCCCTCTTGTCCCAGGAGCTCCAGCACTGGATGAAGTATTCCAGGTGGAAATACTCAAAACCCTTCTGGTTCCTGTGTGACCTTCTCCAGGTGAGCCTGCTTTGACAGGAGGCTTGGACTCCATCTCCAGGAGTCTCTTCCAACACTTGCCATCAAGGCAGGGCTGGCTTGGGCTGGGAGGGACCTTAAAGATGGGTCTGTGAAGTACTCAGAGCAAACCCTCTGCTTTATTTCATTCTATTTTTGATCTCAGGGCTTTGAATCACCTTCCTCTTTAGAGACCTATGTTGGATTCCCCGGGGGGGCAAAGCCTGCTAGATCTAGTTGCATGGAAATGCTGCCATCTTCTCTGGACCAGTTCTTCAAAGCCCTGCTTTATTTTCTAGTCCAGTGACTAGATAAGAACCTCCCTGAGAGCAGAGCAGCTGCTGCTCCACCAAGAACACAGCAACACAAAGGAGCTCCCTGGGCAGTAGCTCAGGAGCTTAGCAGCCAAATGATGTTGGGCTGCTGAGCTGCAGAGAGCTCTCCAGCAGCTCAGGCCCAGCTCCTAGGCTGGGGCAATGTCTCATTAGCAGCAGAGCTGCTTTTGGCAGGGGCTTCTTAGGCTGAGTGTTCCCTGGTGCAAAACTGCCGAGGAGCAGCAGCTGTGGAGGCTGAGGCAGCTTTGCTGCAGCAGGACTGAGCTGTGCAGCCACTCTGGGTACTGTCTCAAAGCTGCTCTTGCTCTGCCTGCTTGGCAGCTCTCCAGGATGTGTCATGTTCGGGGCTGGGAAGGTCTGTACCAGCTCCCAGAGGACGGCTGCACAGGTCAGGCAGCAGCCAGCTCTGTCTTCTCCCTTCCTTCAGGTCTTCTTATTTACATCTTGAGTGCTGGGCTCAGTTCTGGGCCCTCTCTGCCAGAAGGACCCTGAAGGGCTGGAGCAGGTGCAGAGGAGGGCACAGAGCTGGGGCAGGCTCTGGAGAGCAGGGCTGGGGAGGAGCAGCTGAGGGAGCTGGGGGTGTGCAGTGTGGAGCAGAGGAGGCTGAGGGCAGAGCTCATTGCTCTCTGCAGCTCCTGAGAGGAGGCTGCAGGGAGCTGGGTTGAGCTCTGCTGCCTGGTGACAAGTCATAAGATGGAAAGAAATGGCTCAGGTTGCCCCTGGGGAGGTTTAGGTTGGAGGTTGGAAGAACCTCCTTGGCTGAAAGGATTCTCAGAGCCTGGCAGAGGCTGCCCAGGAGGAGGCTGCATCCTCATCCCTCCCAGCCTTTAAAAGATGTGTAGATGTGGTGGTCCTTGAGGGCATGGTTTAGGGGTGGAATTGGCAGCCTTAGGTTTGGGGTTGCACCTGAAGATCTGAAAGGTTCTATGACTTAAGGATGCTGTTTTCAAACTGACACATTCTGGGCCTTTCTTTGTCAGAACCCTTGCCAAGTGCTGTCACACAGGGCTGGAAATTGTAGTCATTTTCTTTAACAGAATGAGAAACAATCAAAATTGGGACACTGAACATTTGGATCACTTTCCTCCCTCTTCCTTTACCTCCAAGGATATTGATTTGACTTTGCAGGGGGCTTTCTTCTTTTGTTTTTCCACTTCAGGGGTGAATGCTGATGTTTGAGCTTTTGTGCCTAGATAAAAAGGACAGAAGTCCTTCCAGAACAGCTCCCAGGGCCAGCAGCTAACCAGATGAACTATTTGAAATCCAGCTCGTTAATAATCCCCATTTTGATGAAGATTTTGACTGGCTAAGGGAATTGATTTAAATAATGATGACACAAGGGAGCAGAACTCACTGTAAACTCATTAGGCACTGCCTGAGATTCCCTTTAGCACCTACTAAGGAATCCAGATGCTTCTGCACCTCAGCAGAGACCTTCTCTGTGCTCAGTCTGGCAGGTGGAGCAGCTGCTGAAGGAGAGGATTGCCCTAGGAGGAACTGCAGTCAGGAAAGACACCAAAAGAGTCACTGAAGTGGGAAAAAAGCCTGCAAAAAATGAGCAGGAATATTTGAGCATTTAATGAAACTTCTTACTGCTCCTGGCTCTCCTCAGCACAGAATCCTGAAGGCTGGGCAAGCCCTGTGAGGCCACCCAGCCCAGCCAGCAGCCCAGCCCCACCATGGCCACTAAACCATGGTCCCAGGCACACCTGTCTGCAACACCTCCAGCCATGGGCACTCCACCACCTCGCTGGGCAGCCTCTGCCACTCCCTGACCACTCTGACACCAAAGACATTTTTCCTCCTCTCCAAACTGACCCTGCCCTGGCACCATTCCAGGCCAGTTCCTCTCCTCCTCTCCCCTGAGAGCAGGCAGCAGAGCCCAAGCCCAGCTGCCTGCAGCCTCCTCTCAGGAGCTGCAGAGAGCAATGAGCTCTGCCCTCAGCCCCCTCTGCTCCACACTGCACACCCCCAGCTCCCTCAGCTGCTCCTCCCCAGCCCTGCTCTCCAGCCCCCTCCCCAGCTTGGTTGCCCTGCTCCAGCACCTCAGTTTCTTTCTTGTTGTACTGAGGGCATCACAACTCAGGTCAGGACCCCAGGTGGTTCCTTCTCCTTCTCTCTGTCTCCAGCATTGCAGTATCCCTGTGTAAGAACTGAATTTGTTGCAGTTGTGCTGCTCAAAGGGATTAGAGTAATTTCCTGTTTCAGCTACGTGTGAGCATGAGAACAGAACTGGCTGAGAGGATTCTCTATAAGTTGAAGTGAACCCTCCTGGGTTCCAGTTTGTGCCCCTTGTCCTATCACTGAGCACTACTGAGAAGAGCCCAGCCCCAGCCTCTTGACCTTCACCCTTCAGCTGTTGGTCAGCATTGATCAGATGCCCTCTCAGGCTGCTCTTCTCCAAGCTTTGGTCATTCAGACAACCCTTAGGAGTTTCCCATGGGCAGAGTTGCACTGCTGAGGGCCATGGCTCCAGCCTTGGCACTCAGAGAATGGCCGGCTGGAGGAGCTGGCAGGATTCCAGGGTTCTCTTACCAGTGCTGTCTAAAACCTCCTTCTCTTCTTGTCTGATCAGCTCCAGCTTACACATTTCGTACCCTGTCTGGCTGGGGAGGCTGAGGCACCGTTCCCCTCTCAAGAGCTGTGGGTGGCTTGGGCTCAGGTCTGGGGTTCAGAGGTTCTTGAGATACTTGCATGCATCTTTTCCTCTTGGTCAGGCACCCTGAGGGGAGCTGGGGGCTCAGGCTGCTTTTTCTGAGGGTTCTGCTTGCTGCCTCAGTTTGCTTTTGCTCCTGATTTGGTTTTGTTGGTTTTTTTGTTTGGTTTGGGGGTTCTTTTGTTTTTGTTTTGGGTTGTTTTTTCCCCCTCTTATCTCTGCTTTCACCAAAGCCTACTGAGAAAAATGAAGTGTTCTCAGCAGGGAGCATTGAAGCAGCTCCTGCTCTGCTCTGACAATTACAGGCTGCTGCCTTCCCTCCGAGCTGAAAGCTACTCTGGCACATGCAGCTCCTTCATGAGCGATGAGGAGAGCAGCAAGAACCTCTCAGAGCTGCCTGAGAAATTAATTTCCTGAGATGATGATGAGAACCTGAGCAGAGCAGATGCCTTTTACCCACCCAACAGCTACCACTGGTGCAATGTTATTGTAAGGACTGAAACAGCCCAGGCTCAGACACCAATGTAAATGAATTGTGATGCATTGTTCCTTTTCCCTCTGAGCCAAGGAGGGTTACTCCTTCGCCTGGGAGCTGCAGCAAATCACCACCTGAATAAAAGCAGCAGGAGGTCCACACCAGATCTTTGCAGCCAATTCAATTCAAGCAGAAGCTCATCGGAGCTGTCTAAAACTTTCTCTCCTCTCATCAGGTGTCTCTGCAGCTCAGGCAGGTGACAAGAGCCTGCTCCTCCATCCAGGAGCCCAGGGCAGCGCTGCCAACAGAAGGTATCTCTTTGAGGTCAGTCTGTGACCAGCACCTGTAGGGCCATGCTGGTAGGCTTTAATTTCTGCCATCCATGTGGACTTCTTTCACACCATCAGCTCAAATCTGCTGTAGTCTTGATGGCTCCCTGGGTGTCCATCTGAGCTGAGGCTTTAGCAACTGCAAGTTCCTTTCTGACATAGTCCTTTTGGCTCTCTTGGCATCATTTTAACATCAGGAGTTTCTCCTCTGCAATCCACACCACAGCTTCTTCAGAACTGAGATGAAAACTGTGCTCATCTCATAGAATCAGGGAAGTGTTTGGGTTGAAGAAGCCCTCCAAGAGCATCCAGTCAATCAGCAACCCAACCCCACCATGGCCACTAAACCCTGGCCACAAGTCCATGGGCACACCTGTCTGGAACACCTCTAGGGATGGGGACTGCACCACCTCCCTGGGCAGCCTCTGCCAGTCCCTGACCACTTTGGCAACCAACACCTCCTCTGAGGCAACTTGAGCCATTTCTTTTCATCTTGTAACTTGTCACCAGGCAGCAGAGCCCAAGCCCAGCTGCCTGCAGCCTCCCCTCAGGAGCTGCAGAGAGCAATGAGCTCTGCCCTCAGCCTCCTCTGCTCCACACTGCACACCCCCAGCTCCCTCAGCTGCTCCTCCCCAGCCCTGCTCTCCAGACCTGCCCCAGCTCTGTACCCTCGTCTGCACCTGCTCCAGCCTCTCAGGGTCCTTCTGGCAGCGAGGGCTCAGGACTGAACCCAGCACTGCAGCTGTGCCCAGCCCAGGGGCACAATCCCTGCCCTGCTGCTGCCCACACCAGTGCTGCTGCAGGCCAGGCTGCTGGTGCCCTTCTTGGACCTCCTGCAGTCTGCCGTCAGTGTACTTAGAGCCCTTTGCTCTGTGGTGTCCTTTCTGCTGTTCAGTGAGGCTCCGATCCTCAGCCACGTTTGACATGAACGCAAAGGCTGTCCTCTGTTTGACCTCCTTCCTAGGCTGCCGTGGGAAGAGGAGCTGCGCCTGAGGAAGAAGGGCTCCGAAGGTGCCGCCAGCAGCGAAGCAGTGAGAGCGCTGCAAGGCGCAGCAGACGCAGCACCGGCGCAGCACCGAGCGCAGCGGCGATGAGCGCAGCGGCGATGAGCGCATCACCGAGCGCAGCGGCGATGAGCGCAGCAGCGAGGAGCGCAGCACCGATCGCAGCGGCGAGGAGCGCAGCAGCGAGGAGCGCAGCACCGGGCGCAGCATCGAGCGCAGCGGCGAGGAGCGCAGCAGCGAGGAGCGCAGCACCGGGCGCAGCGGCGAGGAGCGCAGCAGCGAGGAGCGCAGCACCGGGCGCAGCACCGAGCGCAGCAGCGAGGAGCGCAGCACCGGGCGCAGCATCGAGCGCAGCGGCGAGGAGCGCAGCACCGAGCGCAGCAGCGAGGAGCGCAGCCGCCGCGGCGCTGCTGCTGGTGTGGCTGCTGCAGCCTGGGGCTGTCCAGGGCCAGGCCACCTGCGAGAGGCAAAGCATTGTGGAGTGGAGAGCGGAACCGAGGGCTGAGGTCGTCAGGTGGACACCCAGGGGGAACATCTGCTCAGACTTGTACGGCGAGTGCTGGAGCGCGGCCGGGAGCGCTGCCGGCGGGGCCGCGGCCGGGCCGAGCGTGCCGCAGCTGTGCCCCGTGCAGCTGCAGCTGGGCGACAGCCTCCTGTTCTCCTGCGAGCCGGCGCCCGCCGCCCGCCGCATCCACCTGCTCAGCGTCTCCGAGGAGGAGTTCCTGCGCTGCCCGCAGGCCGAGCCGCCGCCGCCGGGGTCCGCCTGCCCGGTGGACGGCCCGCAGCGGGCGGGCGCCGGGCGGCTGCGGGCGGGCAGCCACTACTGGGCGGCGCTGCCGCGGGCCGGCCCCGCGCTGTGCCCCCGCGGGCTGCGGCTGAACGTGACGGTGCGGGCGCAGCGCTGCCGGCGCGCCCCGGGCCAGCCGCTGTGCTCCGGGCACGGCCGCTGCCTCAGCCGCCTCTGGGACACGGAGTTCCGCTGCCGCTGCGCCGCGCACTACTCGGGCAGCTTCTGCCACCGCTTCCGCGGATGCTCCACCAGGCCCTGCCGCAACGGCGGCTCCTGCGCGCAGCGCCCCGGGGCCGCCGGCGGCGCCTACCAGTGCAGCTGCCCGCCGGGCTTCGCAGGTGCGCTCCTCCCTCCGCACAGCTGCCGCCAGGGCACACCTTGGCAGGGGGCTGGAGGGGGCCTGCAAAGGTCTCCTAGCGCCAGGCCCCTGCCCCGGGCACGGTCACCTCTCGCCAGCTCAGGCTGTGCCAGCCCCATCCAGCCGCCAGGCAGGGGCACCCACCGCCTCCCTGGGCAGCCTGTGCCGGTGGCTGCACACCCTCCCTGCAGAGAGGAGAGCAGGACTGAAGGTGGCAGAGCTCTGGGCAGGCTGCCGGCAGAGGTCTGGAGTCTCCTGGGGAGGCACTCAGAGCACACAGACCTGGGCAGGCTCCTCAGGGGTTATGCTGGGTTCCCCTGCTCTGGCAGGGGGAGGGTTCTGCATGGCCTGCAGGGCTCCCTTCCAACCCCTGCCACGGCTGAGTGTGCACTGCCACAGCCACACCTGCACCCCGGGCATGCCACCAGCGTGATGCTGAGCCAAAGGCTGTGCTCAGAGGGACAGGATAAGGGGACAGGGACAGGCTGGAGAAGGGCCCAGAGCAGAGGGACAGGATAAGGGGACAGGGACAGGCTGGAGAAGGGCTCATAGCAGGGGGACAGGCTGGAGAAGGGCCCAGAGCAGAGGGACAGGATGCCATGGAGGGGGACACGGAAAGGCTGGAGAAGTGGGCCCAGATGAAGCTCCTGCAAGGTCCTTGACGTGGTTTGGGACAATTCTCAACTGTCAATCCAGGCTGGGGGTGATGAGGTGGAGGGGGAGGAGGCCACACTCACCACAGCCGAGTACATCATTGCCCTCCTAGGCCCCCAGGGCAGGTTGCTGTCCTCTGGGGCAGTCATTAGCAACCATCAGGCTCAGGTCCTTCCCTGTGCAGGGCAGGTCCCCGCTCAGCTGTCCTGGTGCAAGGGCAGGACTGTAGTTGCCCTTGGCGAGCTCCTGTGGCTCATCCTGCCCAGCTCTCCAGCCTGTGGCTCACAGAACCACAGAGCCTTAGGGGCTGGAAGGGTGCATCGGGGTGCAAAGACTGAGTTCTTCTCAGCTCTCCTTCCCACTGAGGCATGAAACCAGGAGGGAGCTTCTGAGCCTCCACAAGGAATTTGGTTTCAGCAGTTCAGGCTCTTCCACCAAATAATTCATTTGGAGCAAGCTCCTCGAGATAACATTAGATAAGCAAACTGCTGGGAAAGAACAGCTGAGGATTGCCTTTAACATGCTGCAGAATCTCTTTTCTAGCTGAAGCCCTTTTAAAGTACAGTTTTCAACCCAAAGTTTGTTTTTAATTGACAAAGTCAAACATTTAATGAGGAGAGCAAACAAGAGCTGATTCTAGGCAGTTTTGCCCTTCAGAGCTCCTCTCCTGTTAGCACAGATGACCAAAAGCCCAGCAGGGTCTGTCTGGGCAGTCCTGCTGCACAGGCCCAGAGCCTGCTGCAGAACTGCTCTGCTGGCCCCAGCCTGAGAGGGACACAGCTGCTGGAGGGAGCCCAGAGGAGGCCACAAAGGTGGCCCAAGGGCTGCAACACCTCTGCTGTGAGGACAGCCTGAGGGAGCTGGGGGGGTGCAGCCTGGAGAGGAGGAGGCTGAGGGCAGAGCTCATTGTTGTCTGCAGCTCCTGAGAGGAGGCTGCAGGGAGCTGGGCTTGGGCTCTCTGCATAGTAACAAGGGATAGGATGAGTGGAAATGGCCTGAGATTGCACCACCAGAGGTTTATTTTGGACATCAGAAGAAGCTTCTTCCCTGAAAGGGTTCTGCCAGCCTGGCACAGGCTGCCCAGGGAGGTGCTGAATGCCCACCCCTGGAGGTGTTTCCCAGAGGCAGAGCTGTGGTGCTGAGGGCCATGGCTTAGCCCCAGCCTGGCAGAGTCAGAGCTGGAAGGGCTTTACCAACCACGTGCAGCAGCCTGCACTTGGCTTTGTTAAACTTCACACGAGTGACCTCAGCCATGGATCCAGCCTGGCCACGTCCCTCTGCTGACCCTTCCCACCCTCCAGCAGACCAACACTGTCACCCAGTGTGGTGCCATCTGCCTTAGTGTTGGTGGGACATGCCAGTGGACCTCACCTCTCGTCCATCCCCCTCTCTGTTCAGTGTCTCCTCTTGCAGCTAAGGGCATTATTTCAGGGGAGGAAGTGGCTTTTCTTGCTGAATGTTGCTGTTGTCTCTTTTTAACTAGGTCAGAATTGCACAGAAGTGGTTGGACAGTGCCAGCCCCTGGCATGTCTCAACGGTAACTGCACCAACGTTACCCCCAACACCTTCCTCTGTGAGTGCGAGAAGGGCTTCACAGGTGAGGACCATCTTGGGCCTTCAGGGCTGCTCTCTGCGCTTCAGTGGTGGGCTGCAACCTTTTGCTTTGTGAAATACTACAGGGGATTGTTGCAGTTCCTTTGGGTTTGCTCTTCCATAAGTTTGGTAAAATCAGCTTTAACTGGTCACAGAATCACAGAATGAGATGGGCTGGGTTGGAAGGGACCTTCGAGATCATCCAGTGCCAACCCTGGCCATGGGCAGGGACAGCTCCCACCAGCCCAGGCTGCTCAAGGCCTCATCCAGCCTGGCCTTGAACACCTCCAGGGAGGAGGCATCCACAGTCTGCCTGGGCAACCTGTGCCAGTTGCACACTGTCCCCACCCTCACTGTCAGGAGTTTCCTCCTCAGTCTCCCCTCTCCCAGCTCAAAGCCACTGTTGCTCATCTTGGCACTCCCAGCCCTTCTGAACAGTCCCTTCCCAGCCTGCCTGCAGCTCCCCTGCAGATACTGAAATGCAGCTCTGAGCTCTCCCTGGAGCCTTCTCTTCTCCAGGCTGCTCAGCCCCAACTCTGCAGCCTATGTCCATAGAGGAGGTTCTAAAGTACTCCAGTACTAGAGTGATATCAGCCCCTTTGGAGATCTCTCATGACCTCGGGGCCACCATGTGTCCTTTGGTGACCCCTTGAGTTCTTTCGTTTGTGCCACACAGGTGTGGCCATGGCACCTGGGGCAGTGGCTCAGTGGCCAGGGCGGGGTTGGGTTGCTCTTGGACTGGATGGTGACACTGTGATTCTGTGACAAAACCATGTAGGTGAGAGAGGCTTTTCACAGCTGGATCCCATCCAGCAGTATCTGTCTCCTCTTGGCAGTGGGACAAGGAAGACTCCACCACTAACTCATTGATTCTGTGAGACTGTGAGAGTGGTCAGGCTCTGGAATGGGTTACTTAGGGCAGTGGTGGAGCCACCATCCCTGGGGGTGTTGCATAAACCTGTGGCCATGGCACTTGTGGATGTGGTTGATGGCCACAGTGGGGCTGAGTTGGACTCTGTCTTAGAGGTCTTTTCCAACCAAAACAACTCTGAGATTCTCAAATACAAAGTTCAGAAGAAGAGGACCAGAAGCTCTCACAGGATGATTCAGAATGATCATGCATCTCTGTTCCTGATTTCAGCACCCTCTTACTAGCTGTGCTAGAGAAAGTAAGATGGAAATGATGCAGAGGGTCACTAAGCTGATGATTTATTGGAGTGCCTTGATTAAACCAACTCCCAGAGGCACATCGATTCTACTGCTGATCTACTGAGCAAATCAGATGCTTGCCAGAGCAGGCACTGGGTCAGAAAACGAATCTAAAGCTGCCCTACTGGAAACACCTCTCGGGGCCAGGATGGCAGCCAAGCTTCAAAGACTCTTCCTCCCTCTGCTCTGATGGCCTAAGAGAAGTGGAGATGCACAGGAGAAGGTTCTGTGAGGTGAGGTCAGTGTGAAGCTGGAACGTGGGTATCCAAGGACACCAGAATGGTTTCAGAGGTCTGTCTCTTGGAAGCAGCAGTTGTCCCTCTGGAAATACCACACCGAGGTGCAGAGCAAGAGGGGGAAAGCTCCCAGAGCAAGAGGGCAAGGCCCCCCAGAAAGAGGGAACCCCAGAAAGAGGGACTGGGTGGTCCCCAGAAGTGCCTTCCAGCTGCTGCCGTTCTGTGACCGTGCTGCTGCCTGTGCATGAGGCAGAGGCAACTCCAGCAGCAGCAGTGCAGGCTGCGAATAAAGGCCGGGTGAGAGGTTGAGCTTGGCGCCGGTCAGGGCCGTGGTTGCAGAGCAGGTAGCTGTGCCCTAGGCTGTGTGGCTGCTCGGAGGCAGGCTGCCCAGGGAGGCAGAGCAGGGCTGGGCTGGCTGTGTTCCCCCCCTTTCTCGGCCCCATCGTTTCATTCAGATAGCAGCCTCCCTGGGCAGCCTGTGCCAGTGCCTCCCCACCCTCACGTGCAAGAATTCCTTCCTTGTTTCCAGGCTCAGGCTGCCCTCTTCCAGCTTCAGCCCCTTCCCCTCATCCTGTCACTACAAGCCCTTGTAACTGGTGCTTCAGTCTTACCCAGCCAGGAGCATTGCCTCTGGAGGCTGAAGCCAGTGGGGTGTGCCAGCTGAGGCAGGCAGGTGCTGGGACTGGAGGGCTGCCAGCCTGCTCTGTGTGTGTGATGGAATAACCTCCTCAGCTGGAGGCCTCTGCCTCTCATCCTGACCCATCAGTAATTAGAGGCAAGACTTAGTGATAGCTTCTTGTGTCACTTCAGAAGAGAGGATGACATCAGAACAGGATCATCAAAGGCACTGGGCTGAAAGGGACCTTTAAAGCTCATCTAATCCAGCCCTCCTGGCAGTAAGCAGGGATGTCCCCAGCTAGAGCAGAGCTCCAGCAAGCCTGACTGTGAGTATCTCCAGGGCTGGCTCCTCCATCACCACCCTGGCTGGAGGGGAGAACATAGTAAAGGGCCAGCAGGAAAGAAAAAGAGGAGAAAAGGAGATTTGTTCCTCTAAAACTGAAGTGGATGCTTGGGAAAGGCCACAGAAGGTAGGCTCAGAAGGTGGAATCGTCAGGAATGAGGAAGAGAAGGACATTTTAAAGTTAGGAGTTGGTATTTAAGGCAAAGAGTAACTGGAAACCAAAGGAAAGAACTAGTGAAAAGCCAGAGGAGTGGAAGTGGCTGCAGCAGGAGTGAGTGTGAGGAGTGGCAGTCGTGTGTGGGGCAGGGCTGGGGGGGTGAGAGGTAGCTGAGAGGTGAGGGCAGCCAAGATAGTGGGGGGCATGGAGAGCAGATCTGACGAGGGCAGGCTGAGGGGGCTGGGGTGGGTTAGCCTGGAGAGGAGGAGGCTGAGAGGAGACCTCACTGCTCTCTGCAGCTCCCTAAAAGGAGGTTGCAGTGAGGCTGCTGTTGGCCTCTTCTCCCAAGTGACTACTAAGAGGACAAGAGGGAATGGCCTCAAGCTGCACCAGGAGAGGGTTAGGTTGGAGATGAGAAAATTCTTCTTTGGTTCCAGACTGGTCAGGGACTGAACAGGCTGCCCAGGAGGTGGTGGAGTGCCCATGCCTGGAGGGGTTCTGGTGGTCAGGAGGCTGGGCTCAGTGATCTTAGAGAGCTTTTCCAGCCCCAGTGATTCCATGATTTTGAGATTCTTTGTTAATGACAGCAAATACCAAGCCCCAAATAGCTCTACCCCAGCAGAGTGCTGGCCCTGAAATGACAGATTTGCCACAGGCTGCATTAAGCCCACCCAATCCATCACTATTCCTTTGTTTGTGGAAGGGATTGGCTGCAGGGGTGATGGATGGGTGGGCAGAGAGGTGGATAATAGAACAAGCAGGGAGTGCTGCTGCTTCACCTGTCATTATTCATATTTAGCAGCTGGGTGGGTGAAGACAGAGCCCAGGTTGCAATGTGCTGAGTTAATATTAATGGAAGCTTGGAGATGGAATCTTGCTTGCTTTTGTTTTCCCTCTGCCTGTGCTGCCATTTCTCTACACAGAGCCATAAGTTACACTCATGGAGAGAAAAAGCCAAACCAAACCATGAGCTGAGAGGAAAACTTAAGTCTAGGCAGCATGCTGAGGCCACACAAACTGTGAGGAAGCAAATAGTAAAGTAAGAGTGGTGGCAGGAAGAGGTCAGGCAGTGCAGGGAATGATCTGCAAGGTGCTGCTGCTCTGTTCAGAACTCTCAGCATCAGTTACAGAGCCACAGAAAGCTTTGGACTGGAAGGGACCTTCGAGACCATCCAGTGCCAACCCCTGCCATGGGCAGGGACAGCTCCCACCAGCCCAGGCTGCTCAAGGCCTCATCCAGCCTGGCCTTGAACACCTCCAGGGAGGTTGGACTCTGACCCTAGAGGTCCTGTCTAACCAAACCAGTTGCATGACTCTGTGATTCCCCTACCTCCTGGTGGGGCTGCTGTACTCCCCCACAGATCCACCTCCAGCATGTCCATGTGGTGCTTCATCCCCCTTCTCCCAGCCCCGTGTGTGGGAGCAGAGCTGTCCCTGCAGAGGCACCCAGCAGAGCTGTCCCTGCAGAGGCACCCAGCTGTGCTGTCCCTGCAGAGGCACCCAGCAGAGCTGTCCCTGCAGAGGCACCCAGCTGTGCTGTCCCTGCAGAGGCACCCAGCAGAGCTGTCCCTGCAGAGGCACCCAGCAGAGCTGTCCCTGCAGAGGCACCCAGCTGTGCTGTCCCTGCAGAGGCACCCAGCAGAGCTGTCCCTGCAGAGGCACCCAGCTGTGCTGTCCCTGCAGAGGCACCCAGCAGAGCTGTCCCTGCAGAGGCACCCAGCAGAGCTGTCCCTGCAGAGGCACCCAGCTGTGCTGGTCGCTGTGCACAGCTCCCTTCTGGCCCTTCGCTGGGCAGCAGGGAGCTGTTGCTGCTGATGGCTGCAGGGTTCTGAGCATAACCCTGGCTCTGGAAGATTAATTGAAAAAAGGTTTAGTTTGAAACCTCTTTTTTTTCTCTTTAATGGAGATGAGCTTTGAGTGTTCCAGAGCAGAACTTGAGCTGTACTTGGACCCTGAAGGCTTGAGCTGGGTGATCTAGGTGGGCAGCCTGACCCAGCTGAGGGTGCCCCTGCCAACTGCAGAGAGGGTTGGATTAGATGACCTTTGGAGGTGCCTTCCAACCCTGACCCTTCAGGTCCCTTCCAGCCTGGGACTCTATGACTTCACCCCTGGAACTGCTGGATCCATGGGGACTGCTGCAGCACTGTTCCCCGAGGAGCTGCGTCCCTCTGTCCTGCGCCGCGCTGCAGACAGGCGCTCAGCACTCTGCGTGTCCAGCAGGAATCCACTGCACTGCAGGAGCTAAGAGCTGCACCAGGATTGAGCACGACAGCCCCACAGCTTCACAGCTTCCTCCTGGTGTTACTGGCCTTTGAAAGCAGCAGGTGCTCTCTACTCAATTAATTTCTGAGAAGATCACTTAGCAGGCACCACTTTATCAACACTTGACAGCTGAAGAAGGCTTTGCCTATGTCTGGGGTAGGTTTGTTGCTGCTGCTTGATAGCAAAAAAAGCCAGGATTGCCAGAAGTGCTCCTGACACCAACTGCATCCAGCATCCAGGAGGCCTAACTATGCTCTGTGGAGCTGCTGCACAGAACAGAAGCTGTGTGGGTGACTCAGTGGTGATTAGGTTGAAAAAGCTCCTTAAGGGCATCAGATGCAACCAGCAACCCAAGCCCAAGTGCCATGGCCACACCTTTCTGAACACCTCCAGGGACACGGACTCCACCAGCTCCCTGAGCAGCCTCTGCCAGTGCCTCACCACTCTTGCAGCATGGAGGCCACCAAGGTGCTGAAGGGCCTGGAGCATCCTGTGAGGAGCAAAGGCTGAGAGCCTGGAGGAGAGCAGCCCCAGAGGGGATCTGATCAATGCTCAGCAAGACCTAAAGGGTAGAGTGCAAGAGACTAGGCCTGGGCTCATGTCATTGGTGCCCAGGACAGGACAAGGGGCAAAGGGCACACACTGGGAGCCAGGAGGTTTCAGCTGAACTTAAGAAGAGCTTTCTTTGATGCGAGGTGCTGGAGGCCTGGAGCAGGCTGCCCACAGAGGCTGTGGAGCCTCCTCTGGAGAGATCCCAAAGCCACCTGGAGATGTTCCTGTGCCACCTGCTCTGGGTGACCCTGCATTAGCAGGGAGGTTGGAGTAGATGATGTCCAGAGGTCCCTTCCAAGCCCACCATTCTGTGACTGCTTTGTCTGGCTGCTGTTATCTTTCTCTTCATTAAGCTCCTTCTGATCAACTCGTGGCAGTGTGTTGGGATGCAAGCCCCAGTGTCCACAGGCAGTGATTTGCAATTGCCTCTCCCACTCAGCACAGCCACGGGAGCACATCAATCTGGAGCCGAGGGAGCTGCTTTGCTTCTTCATCTCCTTCTCTTGCTATGACTTATTTCCTCCCTCTGGCTTTTCAGCTTGCTCCCGAGTTAATGGCTTCTCAGCTGTGAGATAGCTGCTCCTTGTCTGCTCATTAATCACTCTGAAGGTAACAGATTGTCCACCTTTCAGCACTGTCTTCACTCCAACTTTGTCCACGTCGCAGTGAATCAAGGTCACGGAGGCGCAGGACAGAGCCATCCGAGAGTGAATCCTCCTCCCTCTCTTCTTACACTCAGGCAGTCCTTTATTTTAAGGAAATCTTATTTATAGCATCTCAAAAGAACCTCAGCCTGACTGAACTTGGGTGTTTAAAAACCTACTTGCTTGTAGAATTGGAGAGAGCAGCACTCCACAAAATCCTGGACTGGCTTGGGTTGGAGGGACCTCAGAGTTCATCTCCTCCGACCTCCCCACCCTGCCCAGGGACACCTCCAAACAGACTCAGCTGCTCAAGGTCTCATCCACAGGAGGCAGCCACAGCCTCCCTGGGCAGCCTGTGCCAGACTCTCACCACCCTCACACTCAACAACTTCTTCCTCAGCTCCATTCTAACCCTGCTCTGCCTCAGCTCCAAACCATTCCCTCCTCAGCACAAGTCCTTCTGCAGCCTTCCTGCAGGATCCCTTCAGCTATTGAAGGCAGCTGAATTTGAATAGAAGCATTTACATACAGTATTGGAGCCAACAGTGTGCCCAGGTGCCCAAGAAGGCCACCAGCATCCTGACCTGGATCAGCAATGCTATGGCCAGCAGGACCATACTGGCACAGGCTGCCCAGGGAGGTGGTGGAGTGTTTCTGTGGCACCTCCTCTGCTGCAGCTTGCCCCCAGTGCCCCTTGTGCTGCCCTTGGTCAGCCCTGAGCAGAGCCTGGCTCCAGCCCTGCACACCTTTAGCACAGACTGAGGGCAGCCCTCAGGCTCCTCTGCTCCAAGCAGCCTCAGCTCCCTCAGCCTGTGCTCACAGGAGATGCTCACTGCCTGCAGCAGCTTTGGGGCTCTGGGCTGGGCTCTCTCCAGCACTTCCCTGAGCTCCTTCCTGAGCTGAGGGCCCAGAACTGGACACAACATTCCAGCTGTGGCCTCAGCAGGGCCGAGCAGAGGGGCAGGAGAACCTCTCTGCCCTACTCAGCACAGCCCTTCTGATCCACCCCAGGCTGCCCTTGGCCTTCTTGGGCACAAGGGCACACTGCTGGCTCCTGGGCACCCTTCTGCCCACCAGCATCCACGGGTCCCTCTCCCCAGAGCTGCTCTCCAGCAGTCAGTCCCCAGCCTGTCCTGCTCCATGGGGCTGCTCTTTCCCAGGTGCCAGCCTCTACCCCTGGCCTTGTTGGATCTCATTCAATGTGATTAATTGTCCTAGAAAGAGCCAATTAATTTACTGTTCACTGTGATGGCTTCTGCTATCATTTACTATCACCACTTCCAAAGGATGCCTTTAAGACCCTCAGGACTTCTCCCAGGTTTATGTCTGGAATTTAACTCCTTACTCAAGGCCTCTCTGCAGCTCCCTGAAAGGAGGCTGCAGTGGGGTGGGGTTGGGCTGCTGTGGGCTAAGCTCAGTCACAATGATGTAGTTTGACTCTTAGTCCCCAAACCACAGAAGTGAACAGAGTTAGAGAAATGATAAAGTTCCTTCTTCTGAACACGATGATGGTGTGCAGAGGCCCCAGAGGGTGGCAGGGGCTTCACAGTGGAGCTAAGAAAGAATCACAGTAAATAAGAGCCTCTGAAGCCTTCCTTCATGGCACAAAAAGCAGCGGTGCTAAGGAGGGGTGCGGGGCCCAGGCCGTGCAGGTCAGAGCCCGCTGACTTTGCTGTGCTCTGTCCCCGAGGTGCCCTGTGCGAGGAGCCTGCTGACCCCTGTGCCTCTCAGCCCTGCCCCCGGGGCAGCACCTGCCGGCAGCTCCGGGCTGGCTACGCCTGTGCTTGCCCTGCCGCTGTCCTAGGGCACCACTGTGGAACTGCTCTCCGTGGATGCTCCTCACAGCCGTGTCAGAACGGAGGGACCTGCACTGACCTGCCCCACGTAAGTGTCAGCCCCAGAGGGCCCTGTGCTGAGTACAGAATGGGCAGCCCTCAGTGACAGCACAGCCTGGGGCTGATGAGAGTGGGAGCAGCCCTGCAGAGAGGACTTGGGGTGCTGGGGGGTGGGAAGCTGGGCAGGAGCCAGCAGTGGGCACTGGCAGCCCAGAAGGCCAAGGGCAGCCTGGGCTGCATCCACAGCAGTGTGGGCAGAGATGGAGAGAGCAGATCCTGCCCCTCTGCTCTGCTCTGGGGAGACCTCACCTGCAGCTGTGTCCAGCTGTGGGGCTCCCAGCACAAGAGAAACCTGGACCTGCTGGAGAGGGTCCAGAGGAGGCCACAGAGGTGCTCAGAGGCTGGAGAACCTCTGCTGTGGGGACAGGCTGCAGAGCTGGGGCTGCCTACAGCCTGGAGAGGAGAAGGCTCCAGACAAACCTTAGGGCACTTCCAGTGCCTGAAGGGGCTCCAAGCAGGCTGGGGAGGGACTGTTCCTAAAGACCTGCAGGGACAGGACCAGGGCAATGGTTTGGAATGAGAGCAGAGCAGATTGAGATTGGATGTGAGGAACAAGTTCTGCATCAGGAGGCTGCTGGAACACCGCAGCAGGTTGCCCAGGGAGGTGGTTGAGGCTCCAGACCTGGAGATATTCAAGGTTCTGAGTAAACTGCTCTAGTGGAGGATGTCCCTGCTGAGTGCAAGGGGTTGGAGCTAGAGGCCTTCAGGGTCCCTTCCAACCCAGCCCCTTCCATGGTTCTATGCACTTCTGGAAGCTTGTCCTGCCTAAGGTCTGCACAGCCATGGAAGCAGACATTCACTCCCCCTTACCTTGGGTCCCACAGCTAATCATTTCTGGTCTGCTCCTCTTCTCCAGGACGTGGCTTGCCTCTGTCTGCCAGTATTCACTGGCAAGTTCTGTGAGACAGTGCTGGACCCCTGTGAGATGTCACCTTGCCTGAACAATGCAACCTGTGTGGCGCAGCAGCAGAGCTACACCTGCAGGTAAGAGTGGAGACCAGTTCCTTTCTGTGCTTCCTCGGGTCACCTGATGGCAGTAGATGTCACAGGACACCAAATGTCTTTTCAGGTTCAGTTCTAGTTTGGGTCTTTTCCTGGGTTAGCTCTCTTAAAACCCTTGAAGTACTCCAAAAATATTTAGAGCATTCGAAGAGGCAGAAACTGACCTGGAGCCACTGACCTCAGCTCCTTGTGCTGACAACCTGGTCAGTTCCTTGCCCACCTCCCCCTGCTCCATGGTGCTGTTGTTTCTGAAAGGAGAAGCCAAGTGATGCAATTCCTGATTCCCAGACCTGCTTTAGCAGGCCTCATCCCGGTCCTTCAGGCAGCACATGAAGTGCTTTCTGCAGGAGCACCAGGCTGAAAATGCTGCCTTTGAAAAGAGCAGAAGTGGCCCAGTGTGGAATTCATTCTGGTTTAAATAGCTTGTTAGATATTTTCTTTCCACCACTGAGGAGGACAATTTGTCCTCTTCCCATGTGCTTGGCTTTTATCTGCCTGCCTGAAGTACATCCTGCAAAGCATGAAGTGAAGCACAGCAAATAACTTCTCAAATGTGAGGTTACTCAGAAAAGCAGAAAATTGGAAAGCTGTGGCAACACAAAAGCCTGAGAACACATCAGGAGAGAGCTTCAAAGCTGCAAACCCATCCCAGAAGTAGGGAACAGAAAGTTACAGCCCCGTCAGAGATGCAGATGCAGCTGAGGAGGCTGGAAAGTGAAATGGAAGCAGAGCTCTGCCTGCAGCTTTCCCATAGGAAAAAACAGTGTTAATGCTTTTGTTTGTGCCTAAGTACCTGCTGGAAGGCAGCACCACGGAGGAGGACCTGGCAGTGCTGGGGGGCAGTAAGCCCCCCATGGGACAGCAATGTGCCCTCGTGGCCAAGAAAGCTGATGGGGGGCATGAGGGAGAGTATGGCAGCAGGTCAGGGGAGGTTCTCCTGCTCCTCTGAGACCACAGCTGCAGTGCTGTGTGCAGTGCTGGGCTGCCCAGTCCCAGGGGGACAGGGAAGTGCTGGGGAGGCTACAGGAGTGTTGAAAGGCCTGGAGCAGGTGTGGTGAGGAGAGGCTGAGCACCTGCAGAAGGCAGGGGGGATCCCAGCAGAGCATGGGGTGCAGGGAACTGGGGCCAGGATCTGCTCCCCCATGCCCTGTGCCAGCGAGGGCCAGGCCCCTGTGGGCTCTGCTTTAGTGCTGCATTTACAGTTGTCAGCAGTGGGTTCCGAGGCAGTATCAGGAACATTCCTCTTCTGCACTGTCGGGGGGCAGGACTCCTGCTGCGGCCCTTTGTGTCTCTGCCTTGTGACTCCCTGCCTGGGCCCTTCTGACCACAGACAGCTCCGCACAGGGCTTGCCAGGCTGCTCCTACCGAACCTTTCTCTGGGTGGCTGTGGTTAAAACTGTTACTGAGGCTTCCTGGGTGGCCCTTCTCAAACCACGCTGTTGATGGCTGCTACTAAAATCATTCATGGGGCTTCCTACACCGCTCTGGATGGTCTGGGTGGTTGATATGGAAGCCATTAATGATGCTTCTCCAGCCTAGTGTCCATTCTCAGGAGTCATTTCTCAGTAGTCCCTCCCTGCCATGCTGGGCTTAGGCAGTGCTCCTGCCTTGTGCATTTCTCTAGAGCCTTCTCAAAAGGTTCTTCTGTCCAGAGCACTGCTCTGAGGGTCTCTAAATGGCTGTTGCTGGGTGCTGCTAGCCCCTAGCCTGCCACGGCTGTGCTAGGGCACCACAAAGTCCTCCACCAGTGCTCTCACTCACAGCAGCTTGGCTGCTCTGAAGCGGAGTAGGACTAACCTGGCAGACTGCTGGTGGAAAGATTATTACAGGCAATTGCCTGGGTTGCTGATAGGAGAAGCATTGAGAGCCTTTCTGGATGGCTGCTGTTCAACTCACTGAAAGCACCTTCCGAGGCTGGGGAAACACTAAGGGCATGGAAAGCTTTTTGGGTGAGGTTTGCTGTTGGTGCAGCTGTTAGAGGCCACTGGCTGGGCTTCTAGTGGTGAAGCCATGCACAGTGCTTTCATGATTGCTCGTTGTTAAAAGTATTAAAAGCCATTTCCTAGACTTCTACTGGTAAAATTAAACTCTTTATAAAGAGCCTTTATTATTAACATTATTAAAAGCTGCTTTCTAATATTCAAATTATTAAAAGCAGTTTCAGATTGCTGTTGTTAAAAGTATCTAGAGCATTTTTAAATTGCTGGATTTACAATGATCAAAATCCATTTTCTAGGTTTCTAATACTGAAATTATTAAAATCCATTTTCTGGGTTTCTAATATTAAATTAAAGTATTTTTAGATTGCTGCTGTTAAAATTATTGACAGCTTTTTTGTTTTGTTATTAAGCCATTTTCTGGATTTCTGATAGTCAAATTATTACATTCCTAGATTGCTGTTGTTAAAACTATTAAAAGAGGTTTCAGATTGCCACTGTTATAATTATTAAAACCTCTTTTCTAGATTTCCAATATTAAAATGATTTAAATGATTTTAGGTTGCTACTGTTACAGTTATTAAAAGCTCTTTTCTAGATTTCCAGTATTAAAACGATTTAAATTATTTTAGGTTGCTACTGTTACAATTATTAAAAGCTCTTTTCTAGATTTCCAATATTAAAGTGATTTATTTTAGGTTGCTACTGTTACAGTTATTAAAAGCTCTTTTCTCTATTTCCAGTATTAATACGATGTAAATGATTTTAGGTTGCTACTGTTACAATTATTAAAAGCCCTTTTCTAGGTAGCTACCACAAAGCCTGCCTGAACTCCACTTCCTAGGTGTCTAATACTGAAAGAGTTTGCCGCTATGAGAAGTATTTTCGGCTGCGTTATTATTAAGGTGGCTAAGAGCAGCGCTGTAGGTGTCCAGTGTGAAAAGCCCCACACGGTGTTTTCTAGGCTGCTAATACTCCTGCGGGCGGTTTCTGGGTTGCTGTCTGTGTTTCTAACACTGAACTACTGCCAGCCGCTCCTAGGTGGGGTGGTTGGGATTGCTGCTAGCCGCAGGACACCTCTGGGCTGTTACAGCCCTGTGCTGGAGCGCTGCTGGCAGGAGTACCCCAGGCACCTTTCTAGATAGTTCTTTTTGCCTCGACTGCTGTTGCTCGGAGCGTTAATTTTGTCCCAGTGCCTTCCCTTCCCTCCCCGGCAGCTGCTCTGCGCTTCAGCTGTGGCAGCGCTGTAGCCGACGAGCAGAGGAGTCCTCTTTCGGAGCGGGGGGCCCTGGGGCAGGAGGCGGACCGCTCCCGAGCTGCCCGCTGCCCGCTGCCCCTGCCCGCCGCTGCCCGCCGCCCCTGTCCGCCGCTGCCCGCCGCTGCCCGCCGCTGCCCGCCGCTGCCCGCCGCCCCTGCCCGCCGCTGCCCGCCGCCCCTGCCCGCCGCTGCCCGCCGCCCCTGCCCGCCCCTGCCCGCTGCCCGCCGCTGCCCGCCGCTGCCCGCCGCCCCTGCCCGCCCCTGCCCGCTGCCCGCCGCTGCCCGCCGCCCCTGCCCGCTGCCCCTGCCCGCCGCTGCCCGCTGCCCGCCGCTGCCCGCCGCTGCCCGCCGCTGCCCGCCGCTGCCCGCTGCCCGCCGCCCCTGCCCGCTGCCCCTGCCCACCGCTGCCCGCCGCTGCCCGCTGCCCGCCGCCCCTGCCCGCTGCCCCTGCCCGCCGCTGCCCGCTGCCCGCCGCCCCTGACCGCCGCCTCTGCCCGCAGCTGCGCGCCAGGCTTCCCCGGGAGGCGCTGCGAGGAGCCCACCGACTGCTGCGGGCGGCCGGGCGCCGGCTGTGCCAGCCCAGCGCTGTGTCCCGGCGCTGCCGACGGAGTCACCGTGAGTCGCATCGGCCTCGGCCTGCTGGGCGCTGCCAGCGGCCGCCTCGCCCTGGGGCAGGGGGAGGCAGGGGGGGCAGGGGGGGCAGGGGGCAGGGGCCGTGCCCTGCCTGCCGGCAGCGAGCCAGGGAGCAGGCGCTGCGGGAGTCGGGGCTTTGGGATCACTCCTCTGTGGAGGCTCTTTTGGGCTGCAGGAAGGGGCCTGCAGAGTGTTCTTGCAGTGGAAAGAAGGTGGAACTAAGTGCTCCAGAGCTGCTACCTGCACTCCCAGCTTGAAGCCATTCCCCCTCCTTCTGCCACTGCAGGCCCCTCCGAGGAGTGCCCCCCAGCTTCCCTGTAGGCTGCTGAGGGAGTGTGTGCGTTGGGAAAGCACTTCAGGGGCTCATGGCATGGGCTGGCTTGGAAGGGACCTTCAGGATCATCTAGAGTGTGGGCAGGGGCACTAGGCCAGGGTGCCCCATCCAACCTGGCCTTGAACACCTCCAGGCAGGAGGCAGCCGCAGCCTCCCTGGGCAGCCTGTGCCAGGCTCTCACCTCCTTCACTCTAAAGAATTTCTTCCTCATCTCCACTCTCAGTCTCCCCTCTCCCAGCTCAGAGCCATTGTCCCTCATCCTGGCACTCCCAGCCCTTGTCCAAAGTCCCTCCTCAGCTCTCCTGGAGCCACTTCAGGCACTGGCAGGCTGCTCTAAGCTCTCCCTGGAGCCTTCTCCAGGCTGAACAGTCCCAACACTGCCAGTCTGTCCGCAGAGGGGAGGTTCTCAGCCCTCTGAGTATCTCCATGACCTCGCTGGAGTTGCTCCAGCAGTTCCAGGTCCTCCTCGTGCTGGGGCACCAGAACTGGCTGCAGTGCTGTAGGTATGGCCTCAGCAGAGCAGAGGGGCAGCATCTGCCTAACGTGGGGGAAGCATTCCCTGATGGTGCTGTTGGGTCAGATGGAGGTGGGAATTGTCCCTCCTTAGGAAGTGGATCTTTTCCTTGTGTTTCATGCTTTCATTTTTCATCTCTCAGTTCTTCTACCTCTCACTCCAGGCCATAGTTGCAGCTATAACAAATCATTTCCTTTGTTCCTTCCCCTGTTGCCCATCCTCCTGCGAACAGCAGTCCTGATGTGTATACATTGAGATAGGCTTTATCAATAGGAGAACAGAGTGTAGCTGCGTAATTAACTCCACTTGATGAACACAGATCACAGCAGACAAAGCAGGTTTAATGAGATGACCTGACAGATAGTGATGGAGAAGGATTTGCTGCTGTACTTCACTCATTAAGTGAAATAAATCATTTATTGGAGCGAGTTCAGTTCTAAGGGGGGGAAAATGATCCTAGATGTGGATGACACTTGAATGGGTGCAGCCAGTCAGAAGCTTTGAGACTGGAAAGCTGTTTTGTTTCCAGGTGGCAGTGTAGTTAATGATCTGCAGATCTGATCAGGACTGCCTGGTAGGCTACACTCATTAGGAACCGAGTCTGTTTGAGGGAGGGAAATGCGATGAAAAAGATGAGGTAGGCATGGGTGACTGCTCCCTGGGCATGGGCCACCCAGTCCAGCCAGCAGCCCAACCACACCCTGGCCCCAGGTGCCATGGGCACAGCTTTCTGGACCACCTGCAGGCACAGGGACTCCACCACCAACCTGGGCAGCCTGTGCCAGTCCCTAACCACTCTTGCTGGAGGGAACACTGGAAGAGGTCGTCCAAGGAAGTGGTGAAGGCCCCGTGCCTGGAGCCATTCAAGGTCAGGCTTGACGTGACTCTGCTTAGCCTGCCTTGGCTGGGGATGTCCTTGCTTGCTGCCCAGGGGGTTGGACTGGGTGACCTTGGAAGTGCCCTTCCAGCCAGCTGCATGCCATGATTCCACATCTGTACACCCTTGCAGCTCCATTTCCATTTCATGTCTTCTCCTGTTTTGTGGCTGTTTGTGTGTTGGTGTCCAGTGCCTCTGCGTGCCTGGGTGGACAGGGCAGTTGTGCCAGCCTGCTGCAAATGCCTGTGTGATTCACCCCAGTCCTTGTCCTGATGGGGCCACTTGCATCAACGGGAGCCAGCTGGGAGAACAGCCTCTGCTGCAGTGCCTCTGCCCTCACAACGGCACAGGTAAGGGCTCTGCAGCTCCTGCAGAGGTCTATGGCTTCCTTTCTGCTCAAACTGAGCTTACGCAGGTAAGGAACAGGAAAGTGTGGGAGTCATTCCCTGCAGGCTGCCCAGGCACACGTCCAGGCTGAGTGCAGAGTGGGCTGAGAGCAGCCCTGAAGGAAGAGCCTTGGGGCTGTTGGGTGCTGAGCAGCTCCCCAGGAGCCAGCAGTGCCCTCCTGCAGCCCAGCAGGCAGCTGTATGCTGGCTGCAGCCAGAGCACTGTGGGCAGAGGGCAAGAGAGGGGATCAGACCTCACCCTCAGTCCTGCCTCCAGCTCTGTTGTCCTCAGCAGAAGGACATAGAGCTGCTGGAGAGAGGCCAGAGGAGGCCACAAAGATGCTCCCAGGGTTGGAGCAGCTCTGCTGTGAGGACCAGCACCCCTGGGACCTTTGCTGCCACTTTCCAGCCACTTGCCCCAGCCTAGAGCCTTCATGAGGTTGTTGTGCCCCAAGTGCAGGACCCAGCACTTGGCCTTGTTAACCATTTTCCCCTTCCACCTGTTTCTTCTCACACTTCTGTGTTTGGGGAAGGACAGAACTGTGGCATTTTGGGCTTGTTTACTCTACTCTGAATTAGGAAGCATCTGCAAGCAGAGAGACCACAGCAGTTTCACATCTAATTGCTCCTAATTGTGTTTATAAATGCTAAACACTACAGCTGCAGCCTTTGCATTAACATTTAAATCATCTCCGAAGCAGATTGATCTTAGGGAAACAAAATGTGACATGATGTAACCTGCTCAGCTGTGAAAAGCTCAACTGGGCTTTGAAAAAGCGAGGAAAAAACCTTTCACAGAATCTTAGGAGCTGGAAGGGACCTCCAGAGATCACCCAGTCCAACCCCCTGCCAGAGCAGGGCACCCAGGGCATGGCACACAGGAACACATCCAGGTGTGGCTTGAATGTCTCCAGAGCAGACTCCACAGCCCCTCTGGGCAGCCTGCTGCAGGCCTCCAGCACCCTCCCACCAAACAACTTTCTCCTCATGCTGGTTCCAGTTGATGTTCACTGTCCCATGCCCTTCTTTCCTGACACTGAGGTGGAGTTTCCTGTGTTCCAGCTTGTGCCAGCTGCCCTTCATCCTGTCATTTGCCACCACCAAAACCAGAGAAAATTGTGCCAGAGGAGGGCAAATGTCTTTGGTGGCAGAGTAGTCAGGGACTGGCAGAGGCTGCCCAGGGAGCTGGTGGAGTGCCCATCGCTGGAGGTGTTCCAGACAGGTGTGCCCATGGCACTTGGGGCCAGGGTTCAGTGGCCATGGTGGGGTTGGGGTGCTGATTGACTGGATGCTCTCAGAGGGCTCTGCCAACCCAAACAAGTCTCTGAGTCTCCCCTCAAGCAAGGACAAGTTTAAAGAGTGCCCTGGAATAAAAGCAGAGCTTGCCCTTTGCAAGGCATGAGGCAATGGTTTCCTGTTCCCCTCTCCTCGAGGGGGTCCCTGATGGTGCAGCACTGCATTGTCGCTGTGATTGCTGACAGCCTAATGCTAAGAGTGAGGTTGTTTGTACTGGCAGTGACAGTAGCAGTGAGAATGGTGACAGTGGTGCCAAGAGCGGGGAACAATGCTGCTGCTGGTGATAGTGAGTATACTGATGCTAATGCTGCAGGTAGTAATGATGCTAAGAGTGGCAGTCGTGCTAATAATGCTAATGAGGGTGATCATGCTGCTACTGGCAGTGATCATAAGAACAGCAGTAATGCTAATGATGACAGGAGAACAACCAGTAATGCTCACGAGGAGAAGAGTGGCCATGGTGCCAATAATGCTGGGGATGATGATGGCTGTATTCATACTGCTAACAGTAATGGTGACAGGAATGCTAATACTGGCAATAAAGATGATTGTATTTATGCTGACACTTCTACTAATAGTGCTGCTACTAATGATAAGAACAACAAGAATGCTAATACTATTAATACTACCACTAATAAGAATGGCAATAGTTATGATCATGGTTATATTTATACTACTGCTAGTGATTAGAATGACAGTAGTGCTAAGAGGAAGACAAGGAGAATAATAGTGCTAATAATGATGATGATGATGATTATAGTAACACTTCTACTGATAAGAATTATGATAATGCCAATATTAGTAATGCCACCACTACTGTGTAAGAAGGCAATAATGGTAATGATCAGAATGATTATACTGCTGCTGCTGCTGCTGCTGAGAGTGACAGTAACACTAATTATTGGCCAGGCTGGACGAGGCTGTGGGCAGCCTGATCTAGGATAGGGTATCCCTGCCCATGGCAGGGGGGTTGGAACTGGGTGATCCTTGTGGTCTCTTCCAACCCTGACTGCTTCTATGATTCTAATGTTAGTAGCACTACTACTACTAACAATAAGAGTGGCAGTACTGATGATAATGATGGTATTTATGCTGCTGCTGCTAAGAGTGACAATGATGCTAAGAGCAAGAATGAAAACAATGCTAATAAAGCTAATAATGATGATACTAATCCAGCTGCTACTACTAAGAATGACAGTAATGCTAATATTGCTAATACTAATGATGATGCTTATGCTAATAATGCTAATAATAAGAGTAACAAATGTTGACTTTCTGCCCTGGGAACAGTGACTGAGCAATTACTGCCAGTACTGACCCCATGGGATTGCAACAGCAGCAGTAAGC
Organism: Pogoniulus pusillus; assembly: GCF_015220805.1. NCBI lineage: Eukaryota > Metazoa > Chordata > Aves > Piciformes > Lybiidae > Pogoniulus > Pogoniulus pusillus. Next base: position 555,666 of record NC_087288.1, on the reverse strand, counting down.
CAGCGAGGCTGAGAGAATGACCTCTCTGGAGGACCTTCACACAGAGTTCATTTGCTTGTTTTCAGCAGCAGGAAGAAGAAGGAGAGAACCTTTTAGGGTTTCCTTTTCTGTCCATCTGCTCTGTTGTCCAAGCCCAGTGCTGGAGCTGATGGCTTTGGACTTGGCTTTTCTCACACTGCCAGGAGAAATTTCTCTGCAGTCCATTGTCTCTTTTAGGCCTCTCCATTCCCAGGTTCAGTTCTTTCTTGCTGCTGAGGTTAGAAACAGACTGAAGTTAAAGAAGCAGGAAATTGTTCACTGGAGTGGGGAACACTAAAGGTGACCTCAGGCAAATGGGGACCAAATTCTTTCCTAGCCAAGGCAGAGCTTGTGAGATCTGTACAGGATAGAGGCAAAAGTCTGCAGTACAGCCCAGGGCTGCCCCACGCAGCAGGGGGAAGTGCAAGGGAAGGCAAAGGAATTAGCACAGAATCCCAGACAGGCTCAGCCTGCAAGGAGCTCAGAGCTCATCCCCTCCAGCCTCCCCACCGTGCCCAGGGCACCTCTCAACCAGACTCAGCTCCTCAAGGCCTCACCCAGCCTGGCCTTGAGCACCCTCAGGCAGGAGGCAGCCACAGCCTCCCTGGGCAGCCTGTGTGGGTGTGGAGCACTACAGCAGGTTGCCCAGGGAGGTGGTTGAGGCCCACCCCTGGAGGTGTCCAAGGTGAGGCTGGTCAGGGCTGTGGGCAACCTGCCCTAGTAGAGGATGTCCCTGCTGAGTGCAGGGGGTTGGGCTGGGTGAGCTTTGGAGCTCCCTTCCAGTCCAGCCCATTCTGTGTGTCTGGACACCCCAGGAGCCCCTTGGCCTTCCTGGCCATGAGGGCATACTGCTGGCCCATGGCAATCCTGCTGCCATCCAGCCCCCCGGGTCCTCCCACAGAGCTGCTTTTGAGCTGCTGTAGCAGTGCAGGGGATGGTTCCTGCCTAGGAGCAAGGGGCAGGATCCCACTTCTCTTGGTTCAGCAGCTAGGAATGGCAGCTGGCTGCAGCAGAGGGCTGCTGCCCGCCCTGTCCTCTGCCCACCGGAGCTGTGACCCAACGTTGCCTTTGTGCTGCAGGCTCTGGAGGTGAGAGATGTCAGCTGGCAACTGGCAGCTGTGCCCCAGGAGCAGTCTGCGTGGATACCTCTCAGGGATTTAACTACACCTGCCTGGCACCGTGCTCTGCAAACACAGAGGTAGGCTGCATGCTGCAGACCCTCCCGTGGCTTAGGGGAAGCCAAACAAGTTGTTCTAGGAGCAGTGAGCTGAGGAGTCCTCATCTAAACACGTTGCTGCTGCTTGGCACGTCCTTCCTGAGAACATCCTCTGCCCCGTGGCACAGGGGCACCCACCAGTGAATGCTGGCACTGGCTGCTCATTTCACAGATCACAGTGCTTGGAAGGGGCCTCTGGAGAGCACTGACCCCAGCCCTGCTGCCAAAGCAGGATCTGCTAGAGCAGGCTCATGGATATACAGATTGCGTTGGGTTGGAAGGGACCCTCAGAGGTCATCCTGCCCAACTCCCCTGCAGTCGGCAGGGTCAGCTCCAGCTGCCGCAGCCTGCTCACAAGGGCATTCATATGGATTTTGAGGGACTCCAGAGGAGACTCCAGCACCTCTCTGGGCAGTCTGCTCCAGGGCTCTGCCAACCTCAGGGTAGCAGAGTTCCTCCTCGTGTTCAGGTGGAGCTTCTCATGTTCCAGTTTGTGCCCATTGCCCCTTGTCCTGGCACTGGGCACCACTAACCAGAGCCTGGTCCCATCCTCCTGCCTCCCACCCTTGAAGTATTGCTCAGCACTGATCAGATCCCCTCAGGCTGCTCTTTTCTAGGCTAAAAAGCCCCAAGCTTCCTGCTGAGCTGGAACCTCCTGGGCTCCAGTTGGTGTCCATTGTCCCTTGTCCTGCCCCAGGACACCACTGAGCAAAGCCTGGCCTCTGCTTCTTGCCCCCCACCCCTCAGCTGTTCACAGACACCGAGCAGGTCCCCTCTCAGCCTTCTCTCAGTGCCTTTCCTCCTCACAGAGCTGCTCCAGGCCCTTGTAGCTGCCATTGTAGCTCCAGTATTTTCCTGTTTCTTTTGGACAGGGAAGCCCAGAACTGGACACAGCAGTCCAGATGTGGCCTCAGCAGGACAGAGTAGGCAGGAAGGAGAATCTCCCTTGCCCTGCTGGCCACACTGTCCTTACTGCAGCCCAGGATGACACTGGCCACAGGGGCACAGTGCTGCCCCATGGCACACTGCTTGTCATAGGTTCTGAGAGTCATGGGATGGGCTGGGCTGGAAGGGACCTTCAGGACCATCCAGTGCCAACCGCTGCCATGGGCGGGGACACCTCGCACCAGCCCGGGTTGCTCAAGGCCTCATCCAGCCTGGCCTGGAACACCTCCAGGGAGGGGGCAGCCACAGCCTCTGCCAGTGTCTGCCCACCCTCACTGTCAGCAATTTCTGCCCCATCTCCAGTCTCAATCTCCCCTCCTCAAGCTTCATTCCATGAATCCCAGGATGTCCTAAACCACCTCAGGACAGAGTCCTGCAGAAACACTGAGGTCAGAAAAAGTGGAAGAGATCAAAACAGGCCAAGTGGCTGCTTGCAGAGGGTTGCACAGAGGAGTTCTCTGCCTTGGCACTGAGCATCAATCTCTTCCAAGGCATTGTCCTAGCGAAAAAGGATCTCCAGTCTAAAATCCACCACTTAGAGCCCAGCAAAAAACATCTTAATTTTAAGGTCAATTTAAAACTTAAGCAAAGCCAAATGAACATGAGAGGATTTCTGCCCAGAGCTGTTACTATTACAGACCTTGATGACATTAGGAAGAGGTTCAGACTGCATCAGACCAAGGGAGCAGCTCATCTTCTAGACACAATTGCTTGGAGATGAACATGTGAGCTTCCATTTTTACCCTGGCAGAGTGGTCAGGGAAGTGAAATGGGAGCCTGAAAAGGAAACTGAAGAAAGGAGTTTTTATTGCTGAATTATCTGGGAGGAGAACGGGAAATATTAGGAAAGTAATAGCAGCAAATAAAAGATAGCAGGGGAAAAATGCTGCTCCAGTCCAGGTTTATTCATCTTTTGTTATCTCCAGGTTGCAAAGGAAGGTTCTGTTCATCCCTGAGCCTAGATATGATGTGTGAAAGGTTGAAGAAGAACCCAGGGAGAGCTCAGAGCTGCACTTCAGTGTCTGCAGGGGAGCTGCAGCAGGCTGGGGAGGGACTGCTCAGAAGGGGCTGTGGGGACAGGCTGAGGGCAGTGGTTTGGAAGTGGAGCAGGGCAGAGTTAGGTTGGGCACCAGGAGGAAACTCTGCACAGGGAGGGTGGGCAGAGGTTGGCACAGGCTGCCCAGGAGGTGGTGGAGACTCTACCCCTGCAGACATTCGTGGCAGACTCACTGTGTCCCTGTGCAGCCTGCTGCAGCTGGAGGGGTCCCTGCGGCCTGGGAACAAGATGCCCTTGCAGGGTCCTTCCAGCCTGATACCTTCTGTGACTCTGGCAGAAGAGAGCTCCAGCACACAAGCAAAGTCTGTTTCTGTCTTTGTCCTCCCTGACTTCAGGTGTGTGCCAGCGGAGGGAGCTGCTCCTCTGAGGCAGCAGATCAGAGAGCTCTGTGTGTCTGTGCTCGTGGCCGGGCAGGACGGAGGTGCCTGGAGGACAACGATGACTGTGCAGAGCACCAGTGCCAGCAGGGAGCCACCTGTGAAGATGGCATTACCGAATACAGGTACCACAGCAGCTTCCCCGGAGAGCCTTGTTCCCCGCGGAGAGGTTCTTCCCCAGTGGCAAGGGCAGAGTAGCTGTTGCAGGGGGGTTGCAGTTCTGATGTGTTGGCTAAGTTGTCAGACATGTCCTGTCCTTAGTGAGCAGCAACAGAGAGCAGAGGCACAGGGCCAGAGAATCATTAAAGTGGGAAAAGAGCTCTAAGAGAATCAAGTCCAACCTCCTGCCCAGCACCTCCCTGGCCCCTAAACCACATCCCAAAGTGCCACATCTGCTCAGTTTGAGCACCTCCAGCCATGGGCACTGCACCATCTCCCTGGACAGCCTCTGCCACTCCCTGACCACTCTGACACCAAAGACATTTTTCCTCCTCTCTAACCTAACCCTGCCCTGGTGCAACTCGAGGCCCTGTCCTCTTGTCCTGCCTTCAGCTACCTGGGCCCAAGCCCAGCTTCCTGCAGCCTCCTCTCAGGAGCTGCAGAGAGCAATGAGCTCTGCCCTCAGCCTCCTCTGCTCCACACTGCACACCCCCAGCTCCCTCAGCTGCTCCTCCCCAGCCCTGCTCTCCAGAGCCTGCCCCAGCTCTGTGCCCTTCTCTGCACCTGCTCCAGCCCCTCAGGGTCCTTCTGGCAGTGAGGGCCCACAGCTGAACCCAGCACTGCAGTTGTGGCCTCTGCAGTGCCCAGCCCAGGGGCACAATCCCTGCCCTGCTGCTGCTGCCCACACCAGCGCTGCTGCAGGCCAGGCTGCTGGTGCCCTTCTTGCCCAGCTGGGCACAGCCTGGCTCATCTCCAGCTGCTGGCACCCAGCACCCTCAGCTCTCTCTCTGCTGGGCACTTTCCAGCCACTCTGCCCCCAGCCTGGAGCCTTCCTCGGCTTGCTGTGCCCCAAGAGCAGGAGCAGCACTTGGCCCTGTTGAACCCCAGCCCACTGGTCTCAGCCCACAGATCCAGCCTGGCCAGAGCCCTCTGCAGACCCTTCCTGCCCTCCAGCAGATCACCACTGCCACCCAGTTTGGTGTCACCTGCAAACTGGCTGAGGGTGCCTGGATTCCCTCCCCCAGCTCATGGATTGTTTGCCTGGTGCCAGCAGGATCATGGCAAGTGGATGCCACTGAGCTATCTGCAGAGTATCAGAACACTTACAGCTGCTCTTTGTCCCTGGCTCTCCCCATTCCCTGCTAGCTGCAGGAATTAAGCTGTTTGACTGGAATTATTACTTTTTTATATCTAATTTTCCATTTTCAAGTTTATTCATCTTGTGCTCTCCAGGAGGCAATTTAAGTGCAGGACATAGCTGGCAGTGCCATATAAAGTGAGCCCCGTGATCTACACAGCTTTCTGGAGCAGTAATAGACTCCTTCCACTACAGAGAGGGGAAAAAGGACTTTTTCTCCTCTTTGCCACAGCTCCAGAAGCTAGGGGAATATATGTCACAAATCCCTAGGGAATAGCTGTGTAGTAAGTCATGGAGCAGCCTTTCTGCAGGGAGTGCAGATGCCTGCAGAAAGCACAAGTGGAGCTAAATAACCTTTTAGTCCTTTTGTGAGTGTGTGTGGAGGTTTTACTGCAAGTAGAAAGCAGCCTAATGAGTGCTGAGGAGATGCAGCTGAACTGCTTGCACTGCTCTAAGGAAGTTAAATAAACAAAGAGATACATCCCAAAGCCACATCTGTTAACCAAACCGACTCCAGGCCTAGAGGGAAGTCTCCCTGGCAGCAGGCTTCAGTGCTGCTCTGGATGTGTTCCTGTGTGCCCTCATCTAGGCAAACCCTGCATTATTGGGTGGGTTGGACTCAGTGATCTCCAGAGCTTCCATCCAGCCCCTGGCATCCTGGGATTCTCTATAGAATGAATCACAGAATGGTTTAGGTTGGAAGGGACCTCAAAGCTCAGCCAGGTCCATAGGCAGGGACACCTCCCACTCGAACAGGTCACTCAAAGTCTCATCCAACCTGGTCCTGAGCACCTCCAGGGAGCTGATCACATTCTGTGCTTCTGTGCTCCACAACCTCCCTGGGCAACCTGTGCCAGTGTCTCAACACCTTCACTGCAAAGAACCCTTTCCTCACATCCAGTTTGGATCTCCCCTCTGCCAGTTCAAACCCATTCCTCCTCATCCTGCCATGACAAGACCTGGTCAGTAGTTCCACCCCAGCCCTCCTGTAGGCTGTGTTGCAGCCTGGTGGGTTTGTGGTGGTATCACAGTATCACAGTATCAACAAGGTTGGAAGAGACCTCACAGATCATCAAGTCCAACCCTTTAGCACAGAGCTCAAGGCCAGACCATGGCACCAAGTGCCACGTCCAGTCCTGCCTTGAACAGCTCCAGGGACGGCGACTCCACCACCTCCCCGGGCAGCCCATTCCAGTGCCCAATGACTCTCTCAGTGAAGAACTTTCTCCTCACCTCCAGCCTAAATCTCCCCTGGCACAGCCTGAGGCTGTGTCCTCTCGTTCTGGTGCTGGCCACCTGAGAGAAGAGAGCAACCTCCTCCTGGCCACAACCTCCCCTCAGGTAGTTGTAGACAGCAATAAGGTCTCCCCTGAGCCTCTCTTCTCCAGGCTAACCAATCCCAGCTCCCTCAGCCTCTCCTCGTAGGGCTGTGCTCAAGGCCTCTCCCCAGCCTCGTTGCCCTTCTCTGGACACGCTCAAGCATCTCAATGTCCCTCCTAAACTGGGGGGTCCAGAACTGAACACAGCACTCAAGGTGTGGTCTAACCAGTGCAGAGTACAGGGGCAGAATGACCTCCCTGCTGCTGCTGACCACACCATTCCTGATGCAGGCCAGGATGCCACTGGCTCTCTTGGCCACCTGGGCACACTGCTGGCTCATGTTCAGGTGGGTATCAATCAGCACCCCCAGATCCCTCTCTGTCTGGCTGCTCTCAGCCACTCCGACCCCAGCCTGTATCTCTGCATGGGGTTGTTGTGGCCAAAGTGCAGCACCCTGCACTTGGAGCTATTGAACCCCATCCCATTGGCCTCTGCCCATCTGTCCAGGCAGTCAAGGTCCCGCTGCAGAGCCCTTCTGCCCTCCAACCCAGCCACATCTGCCCCCAGCTTGGTGTCATCTGCAAACTTGCTGATGACTGACTCCATGCCCTCATCCAGATCATCTATGAAGATGTTAAAGAGGATGGGGCCCAGCACTGATCCCTGAGGGACACCACTAGTGACAGCTGCCAGCTGGATGTGGCACCATTCACCACCACTAATCTATTGATCTATTTGTCTGTTCTCACCTCCATGCCAGGTGCATCTGCCCTCTTGGTTACACTGGCAGGTTCTGCCAGCTGCCTGCAGACAGCTGCCTCGGGAACCAGTGCTCTGAGCACGGCGTCTGCCAGCAGCAGCTGGGCAGCTACAGCTGCAGCTGCGCCCCTGGCTACGAGGGACCCTTCTGTGAGGATGAGGTGGATGAGTGCTCAAGTTCCCCCTGCCACAACGGAGCTGCCTGTGTGGACCTGGTTGGGCGCTTCTCGTGTCATTGTGCTGCTGGCTTCAAAGGTAAGCGGGGCCGTGTGAAGGTCCCTGCCCTGCGGCTGTGCTCGTCCGCCCGGGGAGACTTGGAGTGGTTTGCTTTGAAAGACCTCCGAGAGCGTCGAGCCCAGCCGTCAGCCTGAGGCCACCGGGGCCACCCAGCTCAGGGCTGGAAGGGACCCTCCAAGCTCATCCTGTCCCACCCCCTGCAGCCAGCAGGGACACCTCCAGCTGCAGCAGGCTGCACAGGGACGCAGCAGCTCTGACCTTGAATATCTGCAGGGGTAGAGCCTCCACCACCTCCTGGGCAGCCTGTGCCAACCTCTGCCCACCCTCCCTGTGCAGAGTTTCCTCCTGGTGCCCAACCTAACCCTGCCCTGCTCCACTTCCAAACCACTGCCCTCAGCCTGTCCCCACAGCCCCTTCTGAGCAGTCCCTCCCCAGCCTGCCTGCAGCTCCCCTGCAGACACTGAAGTGCAGCTCTGAGCTCTCCCTGCAGCCTTCTCCTCTCCAGGCTGAGCAGCCCCAGCTCTGCAGCCTGTCCCCACAGCAGAGGTTCTCCAGCCTCTGAGCATCTCCATGGCCTCCTCTGGACCCTCTCCAGGAGGTCCAGGTCTCTTTTGTGCTGGGGATCCCACAGCTGGCCCGAGCCCTGCAGGTGATGTCTCCCCAGAGCAGAGCAGAGGGGCAGCCCAGGCTGCCCTTGGCCTCTGAGCTGCCAGTGCCCACTGCTGGCTCCTGCCCAGCTTCCCACCCCCCAGCACCCCAAGTCCTCTCTGCAGGGCTGCTCCCACTCTCATCACCTCCAGCCTGCAGTGGTTCCCAGGATATCCAAATAGGCTTTTTTCCTTCATTGACACTAACTTCAGTTTGAAATGAAACATAATAGTAAATAGAGAGCAAAGCAGAAGTTGGTGCTGGGGAGTGTGGAGCTCAGGAGGAAGCTCTCATCCTTTGTGCAGCATGATTCACAGGTTTGCAGATCAGCCACGAGGTCCCAGTCACCAAGCTGGTCTCTGTCCTGCTCACAGATGAATCCCTGGGAACTCTTTGATAGAACATTAGAATCAGGTTTTGTTTCAGCAGCAGAATTTCCCACAGACAGCTCCTGGCTGTCTGCTCAGCCTGGATGATTGATTGATCTGATGGCTACCAGCACTGCTCAAATGCTTTGTGTTATCAGGCAGGGGTCCCTCAGGCACTGTAATGGGATTTGCCACCAGCGGAGCAGGATCCAATTGAGTGGAAAAACAAGTCCATAACAAACCCAGGTTTGGGTATTTGCACAACAGAAACAAATCCTGCACAGCACTGCCTTCTGGAGAGTCCTGTCAGCTCTGGGCCCCCAGCTCACAAAGGGGAAGGAACTGCTGGGGAGAGCCCAGGGGAGAGCCAGCAACAGCACAGCATGGCTCAGGCTGGAGGGAACCCCAGAGCTCATCCCCTCCAACCTCCCCACCCTGCCCAGGGACACCTCTCAGCCAGACTCAGCTGCTCCAGGCCTCACCAAGCCTGGCCTTGGACACCCCCAGGCAGGAGGCACCACAGCCTCCCTGGGCACCCTCACACTCAACAACTTCTTCCTCAGCTCCAGTCTAACCCTGCTCTGCCTCAGCTCCAAACCGTTCCCCCTTGGCCTGTCTCAGGAGAAGTTCCCCTGCAGGATGCCCTCAGGCACTGCAGGCAGCTCGGAGGTGCCCCAGTTCTTATGAGTGCAGGGTGCCTGAGGGGCTGGGAGCTCTGCTCCACGAGGAGGCCAAGTCCTCTCCAAGCACAAACGTTCTTTACTGGGAGGGTGCTGCGACACTGCAGCTTGCCCGTGGAGGTGGTTGTGGCCCCACCCTCGGAGACTCAAGGTGAGGCTTGACTGGGCTTTGAGCAGCCTGCGCTAGTTGGTGGTGTCCCTGCTGAGTGCAAGGGCTGGCACTGCATGACCTGTGGAGGTCCCTTCCAACCCGGACCATTCTGTGGCCAGGTCTGGAGTCCACCCGCAGGAGGGAGTTAGAATCAGCAGGCCACAGGCCCAGGGGCAGGGCTGGAAGAGGCAAACGCACAGCAGGTCCGAGCCAGCTGTGAGTGCCTGCAGCTGAGCAGGGCCGAGCAGAGCCTGAGCCCGTGGGTGAGCAGCTGGTGCGCGGGGGGCTGCAGGTGGAGCTGCTCAGGGCTGATTGCCTTGGCAGGGGCCCCCGGGAGGCTGTGGGCGGTGCTGCAGGCGGAGGGCAGCTGGGAGCGGTGCTTGGTGCCCGAGAGGGGCAGACATGGTGTGAGTGGAGCTCACCTCTGCTCCCACGTCCCCAGCAGCCAAGCAGCCTCTGGCTGCCCTCTTCTGCTGCTTGTGCCCGTGCAGCCTGCCTGGGGGACTCTGGTGCAAGCCCATGGAGGGAGCTGAGTGAGGCTGCTGGGAGGGTGCAGCTGGGGAGCCGCAGGCCCCCCCTGGCTCGGGCTCTGTGAGAGGAGCCAAGGCAGCAGAGTGGCACAAGGCAGAGCATACAGAGTGCCGTGTGAAGGTGAGGAGGATCTTTGCTGGGGGGGTGGTGGAGCTCTGGAGCAGAGTGCCTGGAGAGATCGTGGAGTCTCCGTCTCTGGAGTCCTCCAGACCCTCTTCAGCAGGGCTGGGTGGCCTCCAGAGGCCCTTCCAAGCAGCTCCGTTGTGTGGCTCCGTTAGTGCAGATGGATGCCGCTGGGGTGGCCCTGCCCGAGCGCTGCAGGCTGCCTGCCCTAGCGGCCGTGTCCCGGCGCAGAGCGGCGCACCCAGCGGCGCTGCCCCAGGCCTTTCTGCACACATCGCCTTGGGCCCTTGCGCTGCCTTCAGGCCTCCGCGGTCCTGCGGCAGGCTCTGGTGTGTGCTCCGAGTGCCTGCAGGAGCGGGAGCTGCTCCACGCACGCTGTGCAGCCTGCGGCGGGGGCAGGCTTTGCCTTCTGCCGCAGCTGAGAGGGTTTCTTCTGGAGTCTTCTGGTTGGGGGACACCCTGCAGAGCTCAACCTAAGCCCAGGATAGACATTAACTGTGCCCCCAGGTGCCATGGGCACTCCACCACCTCCCTGGGCTGCTGTGCCAGTCCCTGACCACTCTTGCAGCAAAGAAATTGTTCCTCATCTCCAACCTAACCTTCCCTGGCACAATTCCAGACCCTTTTCCTTCCTTCTCCTTCTTTCTTCCTCTCCCTGATGCTGGGCAGAAGAGCTCAACCTCCTCCTCACTGCGGCCTCCTTCCAGGGACTTAGAGAGCAGTAAAAGTGGCTCCTGAGCCAGGCAGGGTTGTCCCAGCTTGTCACAGGGGCTGGACCTTTGGAGGTCCCTTCCAGCTCAGTGCATTCTCTGCTCCTGGTGCTGCAGAAGTGGGTGCTGTGAGCCCTGGGAAGAGTCCAGCCCCTAGCCAGAGCTCAGGTCACAGCTGCATGCTGCTGCTAACAGTGTCTGGGTGAGCTGTGTTCATGTTAGCTTTCAGAGGGCAAATGCAGAAAGTGGTTTCTATTAACCTGCTTTGATGTTGGAAGTAATTTGTAGCCAATCAGTGGCTCTTGTCTGGTGTTCAGAGGAGGCTCTCAGCACCTGTGTCAGACAGGGAGCTGAGATCAGCTGTGTGCTGGAGGGACGGCAGAGCAAAGGCCTCCCTCTGCCTCTCCTGCTGCCTCCATGCCCACCGTGCTCAGAGGCTGGGCCTCAGAAGCTCTGGAATGGGCTGGGCTGGAAGGGACCTCCCAGACCATCCAGTGCCAACCCATGCCACGGGCAGGGACACCTTCCACCAGCACAGGCTGCTCCAGGCCTCATCCAGCCTGGCCTTGAACACCTCTGGGGAGGGGACAGCCACAGCCTCCCTGGGCAGCCTGTGCCAGTGTCTGCCCACCCTCACTGGCAAGAACTCCTTCCTCATCTCCAGCCTAGGTACAGTTGCTGTCCATGGGTCCCCTTTGTGCTCTGAGATCATTGCTTCTGGAAGTTCCCAGCAGCTGGTGGCAAGGTCTGGGATGTGCCCCTGTGAGGTGCAGCTGCCAGTGTAGCACTCCATAGCATAGCACTGCTTGGGTTGGAGAAGACCTCCAAGATCATCCCACAGCTGGCTCTTGTCTGCAGCACACAAACCTCAATTGTCCCCCTTGCCACTGCACAGGGTTTAACTGGCAGCAGTGAATGCCACCACTGGTGTGGGCAGCAGCAGCAGGGCAGGATTGTACCCCTGGGCTGGGCACTGCTGAGGCCACAGCTGCAGTGCTGGGTTCAGCTGTGGGCCCTCACTGCCAGAAGGACCCTGAGGGGCTGGAGCAGGTGCAGAGAAGGGCACAGAGCTGGGGCAGGCTCTGGAGAGCAGGGCTGGGGAGGAGCAGCTGAGGGAGCTGGGGGTGTGCAGTGTGGAGCAGAGGAGGCTGAGGGCAGAGCTCATTGCTGTCTGCAGCTCCTGAGAGGAGGCTGCAGGGAGCTGGGCTTGGGCTCTGCTGCCTGCTCTGAGGGGAGAGGAGGAGAGGAACTGGCCTGGGATGGTGCCAGGGCAGGGTTAGGTTGGAGAGGAGAAAAAATGTCTTTGGTGTCAGAGTGGTCAGGGAGTGGCAGAGGCTGCCCAGGGAGGTGGTGGAGTGCCCATGGCTGGAGGTGTTCCAGGAACATGTGCCCACAGCACTTGGGGCAGGGTTCAGTGGCCATGGTGGGGCTGGGCTGCTGTTGTGCTGGGTGCTCTGGGAGGGTGTCTCCAGCTAACCCAGTTGCACAGTTCTGTGGTCCTGCTGCTTTGCAACACATGGACAAACACCTGGGTTCCTTGTGCCAGCTTTCTCAGAGCACAGGATGGACTCTGCTTTCTGTTTTTCACCCACAGTGCTGCTTTTCCATCCTTTTCCAAAGGTGTCAGTGAGAGCAATGACAGCAAAGGATTGGCACAGCTGTGGGAAGCTTGCCTGGAGAGCAGGAATTGTGTGTGGTGGGGAAAAGCCCTGCAGGAGTATGCATGCCCTCAGCAGGAGGCTTCCTGCTCCCTGGCTGTCTTCTTGCCAGCAGTGCCTGTCAGAAATGGGCTGGCTCAGAAGCTGTGGGCAGCCAAACCCATGACATGCAGGATGCAGCCTGGCACCATCCCACAGACCCTCTTATTGCCACTGTGCCCCTGTGGCTTGAGCACATGCATGGAGGGCACTGGCCTGGAAGGGACCCTCGGAGGTCATCTTGCTCCCTGCCCTGCAGTCAGCAGAGGCAGCTCCAGGTGCAGCAGCACAGATGTCTTTGTTTTGCTTTAGGCTGGATGCTAGGAGGAAGTTGTTGGCAGAGAGAGTGATTGGCATTGGAATGGGCTGCCCAGGGAGGTGGTGGAGTCTCTGTGGCTGGAGGTGTTGCAGCCAAGCCTGGCTGGGGCACTTAGTGCCGTGGTCTGGTTGATTGGCCAGGGCTGGGTGCTAGGTTGGGCTGTGGGAGCTTGGAGCTCTCTTTCCACCTGCTTGATTCTGTTCTTTCTGAACCTCGTTTCAGGAGACACCTGCTCTCTTCACCTGGGTCAGTGTCCAGACAGGCCCTGCTGGAATGGAGGAACCTGTGAGGAAGACCTAAATGGCTTCAGATGCAACTGCTCCCTGGGTGAGTCCTTGTAGCTTGGGGTTGATGGCAGCCTTGAGTTCCACCCTTGGTACAGGAGGCTTCTGGAGCCTCGAGTGATGCCAGCCCTGTGGAAGGTACAGAGAGGGTTGCTGTGACTGATACAGAGGAAAGCTACTCCAGGAGCCCCCATGGCAGCTGAGCAGGGGCTAATTTTGACAGTGTAAGACATGGATGGAAAACTCTTGGTGGTGCTGGGCATGCTGGGGCACAGCTGGGGCACAGCTGGAGACAGCAGTCAGCAGCTCTGTCAGTGGTCTGGAGGAGGGCATCCAGGCACCCGCAGTAAGCGTGCAGGGGACACCAAACTGGGTGGCAGTGGTGATCTGCTGGAGGGCAGGATGGCTCTGCAGAGGGCTCTGGCCAGGCTGGATCCGTGGGCTGAGGTCAGTGGGCTGAGGTCTACCAAAGTCAAGTGCTGGGTCCTGTTCCTGGGGCACAACAAGCCCAGGAAGGCTCCAGGTTGGAGGCGGAGTGGCTGGAAGGTGCCTAGCAGAGAAGGCCCTGGGGGTGCTGGAGCTGAGATGAGCCAGGCTGTGCCCAGCTGGCCTTTACCTAGAGGAGTGTAAGCGTAAAACAGTCTCAGGATGTTGGGGCTGGCAGGGGCCCCTGGAGAGCCTCCAGTCCCCCTCTCTGCCAAACAGGACCCCCAGAGCATGCAGGCTTCCCTCTGGGTAGGATCCCACAAGTTCTTAAGGCAGCATCTTGTGGAGAGAAAAACAGAGCCCTGAACTGCTTCAGGAAGATTAATTGATTAGAACAACATCCAAAACTCCCTCAGCTAAGTAAACTTGCAGCCAGAGAAGGTTTCCCAGCCAGCTGTTTCCATGGCAACCCCCCTGCCTGGGCTTGCAGCAGCCAGTTCTGCCTTACTCGGGGTGCTGCTCCCTGGGTGCTTTGTGTCAGTGGGCAGAGGTTCCTGCTGGAGCCAATCAAAGCATCAGGTGGGATGCCTGAGAGCAGGGGGAAGTCATTTGTCTTCCAGTGGTGTCTCTGGATTGTAATGGGGGCAATGCAGAAGGTGCTCTCCCTGTTCCATCAGCATTGAGCTGGCCCAAGAAAGTTCAGGAGCTGTTGGTTGGTTGATTTTTAGGTGCAGTTTTCATGCCTGTGGACAAAACAGGAAACTGTTGGGAATATTAAGTAGTGCTTTCCCAGTTGGCACTGCAGTAGGTTGCCCAGGGAGGTGGTCCCCATCCCTGGAGGTGTTCAGAGTGCTGTGGCCATGGTGCTTTGGGCTGGGGTTTAGCTGCTGGTTGGGCTGGATGGTGCTCGGGGCCCTTCCAGCACAGCCAGCACTATGGCTGCATGTCTGCTGCTCGAAGCTTGGAGCTGGAAGGGAAGAAAGGGGATGTTGTGGGCAGTCCTTAGCCAAGGCCTTCAGTAGCTTGCAGCTGCAGACAGATGAGATGAACCAGAGCTTAGAGAGAGTTTAGATCTGTCCAACTCAGGCTGAGATAGCTGCAGGTAGGTGAGGTGAGATAGAATCATTTGGGTTGGAAAAGACCTTTAAGATCACTGGGTCCAGGCAGTCCCTAGCTCTGCCAAGGCTGGGGCTAACACATGGCTGCCCAGGAGCTGGTGGAGTCCCCACCCTGGGAGGGGTTGAAAAGGCACAGGGATGTGGTGCTGAGGTTTAAGTGGCTGTGGCTGAGCAGCAGTGGTAGCACTGTGAGCTCTGGGCGAGTGGTTGGACTGGATGACCTCAGAGGTCTCTTACAGCCCCAGCAGTGCTGTGATTGTCCTTTCTGGAATTAGTTGCTGCTCCTATCAGCAGAGCTCTGCCCTGAGTCAGTGCTGAGGAAATGTCCTTTTGCTGATGCCTTTCCTGTGCCTGCTGATGATTCAGGTGGGAAGGGTCTTGGGAGGTCATCCCCGTCCCTCTTGTAGCACACTGAGTTAGCTCAGGCAGGCCAAGGTCCAACATGTTCCACTGCCAGGGCTGCCACAGCCTCTCTGAATGCCCTGTGTGGGTAACTCGGGGGTCAGTGCTGCATCTGCCTGCCTGCACAGCTCCGGGGGCGGCTGCAAGCTGGCAGGAGCAGTTGGTGTGCCTCAGGGGAGGGTCTGCAGTGCTGGGGAGCTCACCCGGCTGGGGAGAAGAGCCACCAAGCTCCGTTACGTTGGGCACAAGCTGCTGTCAGGGCCGGGGTGGATGCGCCGCAGGGCAGGTCCTGGGCTGCTGGCTCGGTGAGGCAGCGAGCGTGGGCTGGGACTGCACTCTGGTGGTGGTGAGGGCTAAAGGCACGGAAGGCTGCTGTGGTGCCTTGGCCCCAGCTGGCAGGGAAATGCCCACACCTCTGCCGGCTCAGGCCCTTGCAGAGGGCGTGGAGGAAGGAATCAGAAGGACAGAAGTGAGAGAATTTGCCTAATGGAAGCACAGTCAGGAACCTGTTCCCTACCTCCCATCAGCAGGCAGGGGTTCAGCCAAGAGTCCAAACAGGGTGGAGTGCCCAGATAGAAGCATTAAGGTTGCAGATGTCTCTGTAGCCCTGAAGTCCAACCACACACCTCCATGACCCAGTGCTGGTGCCGGGGAGAAGGCTGGGCCTGATGATCTTGGGTCTCTTGCGACCCCAGTGGTTCCATGGCTCTGTGCCCACACCTCAGGGCTTGCTGGCAGTGGTGGCATTGACAGCTCTGGGTGAGCACCTGAGCTTGATGCCAGAGCTCTCTTCCAGCCCCACTACTTCTAGGATTCTATGCCCACAGGTTTCCACCTCTAGGGTTGGTGTCTCCTCCACCTCCCTGGGCAGCCTGTTCCAGCACCACCTTTTCAGGAAAGATGTTTTTCCTAATGTCCAACCTAAACCTTCCCTGCTGCAGCTTGTGAGGTGTCAGCAGAGAAGAGGGGGCCAGAGTCCCCTCCCTGCCCTGCTGCTCTCCCTGCTCACAGCTGCCTGCTGGGCTGCAAGATGTGGGAAGGCAGCTGAGAACTGAGCTGGGAGAAGATCCTTCCGCAGGTAGCCTGCCTGATCAGCTGAGGGAAAGGGAAGTCTTGGCAGCCACAGCCATAATTTGTGGCTTAATTTTCACCTGTGAGAGATGATTGAGCTCTAATGCAAATGAGGGCTTGCTGCACACACTGTTACCCAGCCGGAGGCCAGTCTCAACTGTTAGGAGTTAGGGGTCAGTGGAATTTGGGTTCCTGGTCAGTTTGTGAGATTATGGAGCTCTGCCTTGTGCTGAGAGCTTGCATTAGTCGTGGGCCTCCTGCAGCCCTGGCCTGTGGCAGCACTAATGGCACTGCTTTGATGCTGTGACCAGCCATTAGCAGCCATGGACAGGGCTGCCACTGGGGCTTCTCCAGTGGCTTGAAGAACCCAGGAAAAGCACTGCTGGGCTCCTGAGCTTGGTAAAAGTCACCACCACAGCAGGAGGAGTAGAAAAAGCAGCGAGTGGCTGGGAGCTGGAGTTACAAACCACTATCAGATGGGGCTGCAAAGCACCTGGAGGTGGTTTTGGACAAGGCCTTGTGCAAGCTGTGCTGGCAGGAGGTGTCCCTGCCCTCTGCAGGGGGATTGGGTCTGGGTGGCATTGAAGGCTCCTTCCAGCCTGACCCATTCCCTGCCCCTGTCATTGAGTAATGGAACCAGCAAACCCTGAGGGTTGGTGTTCAGTTCCTAACTCCTCTGGGAGAGCAGGGTCCAGGTACAGCTGAATAATGTCTAAGTCTCTGTTGATTTTTCCCAAGGGTTTGAAGGTCTGAAATGTGAAATCAACTTTGATGAGTGCACCTTTGGCTTCTGCAAGGGCAACTCCACCTGCCTGGACCTGGTGGCAGACTACAGCTGTGTTTGTCCTCCAGGCTTCACTGGTAAGGTTTGGTTGTTAAATAGGTTAAGTTTCTGTTCCCTTTCCTGAAATCTAAGCACAGAAACATAAAACCATGGAATTGTTTCAGGGAAGGGGCTACAGGAAAGCCAGGGAGGCACTTTGGAGAAGGGCTGGGAGTGCCAGGACAAGAGGCTGGCTTTGAGCTGGAAGATGGGAGACTGAGACTGGAGATGAGGAAGAAATTCCTCACTGTCAGGGTGGGCAGACACTGGCACAAGTTGCCCAGAGAGGCTTGGACTCTCTCCCTGTCCCTCCTGACCTAGGAGCTGTTCCCTGTCCCTCCTGACCTAGGAGCTCTCTCCTGCTGAGGGAAGACAGGAGGTCAGGAAGCCCCCAGATCACCTGAGGGGATGCTGAGAGAAGCAGGAAGGCTTCTTGCAGCTTCTCCTCCCAGTGTGTTTTTTGCCTTCTCAAGGGAGGGCACCTGAGTGCTGGCAGCTTTGCCAGCTGCTGCCTGGAGCAGGACAGGCCAAGGAGCAGCTCCTGACAGACAAGGAAAAGGCCTTTCTGTCCCATAAATCAAAGCTTGCTGTCAAATGCCATCTTGTGGGCAGCATCTTGTGAGTCAGCATCATGGAGTCATGCAATTGTTTTGGTTGGAAGAGGCCTCTAAGAGCATCCAGCCCAACCCTCAACCCAGCCCCACCACAGCCACTCAGCTACGGCCCCAGGGGCCATGGCCACACCTGGCTGCAACCCCTCCAGGCATGGGCACTCCATCTCCTCCCTGGGCAGCCTCTGCCACTCCCTGCCCACATCTGCATGAACATCTGTATGAAGATGTCCACTTTTAGAGCAGCCAGACAGAAATCAAAGTGTATTTCCAGCCTGGGAAGCTGGAATTCTGCAGCTGTCCCTCGCACTACCAAGCAGCATTTCTGCTTCCCCAAGCCCTGTGTGATTTGTAGCTTCAGGGTTTCATTCTGTGTGTTCTTTTGCTACCAGACAAAAACTGCTCCACTCCTCTTCAGGACTGCTCCTTCCAGCCCTGCCAAAATGGAGGCCATTGCCAGCAGCTGAATGGTGAATCCTACTGCAGCTGTTTGCCAGGTAAGGAGGTCACCAGAGGGCTGCAGAACCTCTGCTGCAGGAGCAGGCTGAAGGACTTGGGACTGTTCAGCCTGGAGAAGGCTCCAGAGAGACCTCAGAGCTGCCTGCCAGTGCCTGAAGGGGCTTCAGGAGAGCTGGAGAGGGACTTTGGACAAGGTCTGAGAGAGTGCCAGGACGAGGGACAGTGGCTTTGAGCTGGGGGAGGGGAGAGTGAGAGAGGAGATGAGGAAGAAGTTGCTGGCAGTGAGGGTGGGCAGACACTGGCAGAGGCTGCCCAGGGAGGCTGTGGAGCCTCCTGCCTGCAGGTGTTCAAGGTGTCCCTGAAGAGGTGCTAGGACTTCTCTAACTCTGCTCCTGCAGAAGGGGATGGAGACTGAGAGTGTGTTTAGGAAGAGTGGCAAGAGATTAGAGAAACTCACCCCACAAAAGGCTGAGAGTGGCTGCTGAAGGATGCTCTGACTTCTTTGCTGCAGGAGTGGTCAGGCCCTGGCAGAGGCTGCCCAGGCAGGTGGTGCAGTCCCCATGCCTGGAGGGGCTCAGACAGGTGTGCCCATGGCACCTGGGGCCAGGGTTCAGTGGCCGTGGAGGGGCTGGGTTGAGGGTTGGACTGGATGCTCTTGGAGGGCTTCTGCAAAAGAAATGATTCTGTGGCCCTCAGATTCCATGGTTCTCTCCTTCCATGGTTCGGGCTTCTGGGCAGGGTTAGGCTGGACAGTAGGGAGCATTTTTCCCAGGCAGAGTGGTCAGGCACTGGACTGAGCTGCCCAGGGAGGTGTGGAGTCACCAAGACTGCGTGTGCCTGAAGGTGGTTTGGATGTGGTGCTTGGGGCCGTGGCTTAGGGAGTGCCTGGCAGAGCAGGGATGTGGGTGGGACCTGGGACCCGGAGGGGCTGCTGCAGCTGCAGAGTGTCTGTGGTTGACTCCATGCTCCCATGGCTCTGAACTGAAGGAGAGTCCCAGCCCAGTGAGGCTTCTGTCTGTAACATGGCCTCTGCCTGGGGCTGTCACATTTAGTGCAAGCGAGGAGAGAGGTGGTGCAGGACAGCTCTGCTCGCCCCGGGGGTGGCACAAGATGCCCACTGGAGGTCTCTCCCAACCCAGAGCATTCCTGGGTGCTGTGAAGCTGCTCCATGCTGCCAGGGTGCTCTGGAGTTAGTAACCAGCAGTAAGCAACAATCTCAGTGGCAGTGCAAACAGCACCCAGGACGGAGGTGCATTTGCCTAGGCCTGAAGCCTTTTGGTCTGTTAGCTGCATTTCCAAGGGAAGCACAGGATTTGCATCTTCCCCAGCAGCACTGATCACTCACAGCCAATCCTGCTGGCCCTGACAGTGCCCTTAGTGTGAGCTCCCAGCTGACAGCTTCAGATGGAGCTGCCACTGGTGACAGAAGCAGCCATGGAGTGACGTTGCCAGGGAGCGCTGCGGGCTGGGGCTGCCTCAGCTGCAGGCAGCTCCCTGCAGACTCCAAGTGTCAGAAGCTGCCTGGGAAACATCACTTTTGTCAGGAGGCATTTGGCTCTGGCAGCAAGAGAGGTCTGGAGAAGGGAAGTGTGGCATTTCTGGGGGGAAATGGGCTTCAACTATTCTGCTCTGAAAGCTGTGCTCTGGAAAGGCCTGAGCTAGCTCTTGGCTGTGCTGAGGCTTTTATAGAGCAAATGTCACATCCTGGCTGCTGCTGCAGCTCTGATAGAGCTGTGTCAGAGTCACAGAACTGTCCTGGCTGCTGCTGCAGCTCTGATAGAGCTGTGTCAGAGTCACAGAGCCACAGAATTGTCCTGGCTGGCAGAGACCTGAGACCTTCCAGTCCAGTACCAACCCAGCCCCACCATGGCCACTGAACCCTGCCCCAAGTGCCATGGACACGCCTGTCTGGAACCCCTCCAGCCATGGGCACTCCACCACCTCCCTGAGCAGCCTCTGCCACTCCTTGACCATGCTGCCACCAAAGACATTTTTCCTCCTCTCCAACCTAACCCTGCCCTGGCACCATTCCGGGCCAGTTCCTCTCCTTCTCTCACCTCAGAGCAGGAAGCAGAGCCCAAGCCCAGCTCCCTGCAGCCTCCTCTCAGGAGCTGCAGAGAGCAATGAGCTCTGCCCTCAGCCTCCTCTGCTCCACACTGCACACCCCCAGCTCCCTCAGCTGCTCCTCCCCAGCCCTGCTCTCCAGAGCCTGCCCCAGCTCTGTGCCCTTCTCTGGAGATGAAGAAGAAATTCTTGCCAGTGAGGGTGGGCAGACACTGGCACAGGCTGCCCAGGAAGGCTGTGGCTGTCCCCTCCCTGGAGGTCTTCCAGGCCAGGCTGGATGAGGCCTTGAGCAGCCTGTGCTGGTGGAAGCTGTACCTGCCCATGGCAGGGGCTGGCACTGGATGGCCTTGGAGGTCCCTCCCAGCCCATTCCATGGCTCTGTGGTTACTGCAGGCCAGGCTCAGCCACACAGTTCTTTGTTCCACCATATCTGGGATATTCTACCCTGTCCTGGGGGCCTGGAGGTACAGGTGAAGAACACAGAAGTGCTGACCAGGATTTCTGCCTCCCTTTCCTGGTGTCTGGGGCTAAATGTGATGCTGAAGAGTTGCTCCTCCTGCTCTGCTCCCCCAGGCTTCACCGGGCAGCTGTGTGAAGCTCCTCTGGCTGCCTGCCTGGCCCAGCCCTGCGGCGCCTCCAGCATCTGCAGAGACACTCCGGGTGGCTATGCCTGCTTCTGTGCCCCTGGCTACATAGGTGGGTCCAAAGGGCACTGTGCAACACCTGCTTGGCTCAGTCCTCACAGCAAATGAGGCTGCTCAGAAGCAGCAACAGCTGCAGTCCACAGCACACCCCCTGGCTTGGGCAGAGGCACCTTCCCCTGCTGGCGCAGAGGGACTTGGCTGTGGCAGGGCTTTCAGCTGTGACAAATCCTGATCCCAGGGAACTGTTTCCACTCCAGCAACTCCTGCCCCTCTAGACAGGGAGTTTGTCTTACTCTGATGTGCTTGCAGATGCCACCCAGCTGCATGCTGGCTTGCATGGGCCTGCTTCCCTTCCTCTCATAGCTGAGCAGGAGCACAGCTGCTGGATCTGCAGCCCAGATCCAGGGCACCTTCAACTCCTCAGGTTGCTCCAGAGAAGGGCAAGAAAGATGGGGAAGGGTGTGGAGAGCAAGGATGGTGAGAAGCAGCTGAGGGACCTGGGGGTGTTTAGTGTGGGGAGGAGAAGGCTGAGAGGGGACCTGCTCAGTGTCTCTGGATGGCTGAGGGGTGGGGGCAAGAAGCAGGGGCCAGGCTCTGCTCAGTGGTGTCCTGGGCAGGACAAGGGACAATGGACACCAACTGGCGCCCAGGAGGCTCCAGCTCAGCATGAGGAGAAAGTTGTTTGGTGTGAGGGTGCTGGAGGCCTGCAGCAGGCTGCCCAGAGGGGCTGTGGAGTCTGCTTTGGAGGCTTCCAAGCCCAGCTGGAGGTGTTCTGTGTGCCCTGCTCTGGCAGGGCTGGGACTGGATGATCTGCAGAGGTCCTTTCCAAGCTCTGCCAGGCTGTGATTCTGCCATTCTTGGTGCCTCAGGAACACTCCAGAGCTTTCTGCCTTGAAACCACCAAAATGCAGTGACTTTGGAGCACAGCTGTACATGAGCCTTTGAAATGCCTGCCAGGGTTTGGAGGACACTGTAGGCACAGCTCACCTGCAGCCTTCAGCAGCAAGAAGTTCATTCCCCAGCAGACAGTTTCTGGGTGGTTGCTGAAGGCTTCCAGTGCCTGCCCCTGGTTATTTCTTGTTGCTATTGCTGCTTGCAGTGGTGCCAAAGCATGCCAGGATCCTGATGCTGTGACTCCTTCCCTTGTTCCCAGGCAATAAGTGTGAGATTGAGGTGAATGAGTGTCTCAGTGACCCTTGTCACCATGGAGCTACTTGTGTGGATCATCTGAATGCCTTCAGCTGTCTCTGCCAGCCTGGATTTGAAGGTATTAAAAAACCCTCTTTGAACTGTGACAGAGCACAAGAAGGAGCAGGGCAGGATTGTCCCCTTGGACTCAGCCCTGCCGAGGCCACACCTGGAGTCTTGGGTTTAGTTTTGTGGCCTCTACTGCAGGAAGGACCCTGAGGGGCTGGAGCAGGTGCAGAGAAGGGCACAGAGCTGGGGCAGGCTCTGGAGAGCAGGGCTGGGGAGGAGCAGCTGAGGGAGCTGGGGGTGTGCAGTGTGGAGCAGAGGAGGCTGAGGGCAGAGTTCATTGCTTTCTGCAGCTCCTGAGAGGAGGCCAGAGCAGTCAGCGAGTGGCAGAGGCTGCCCAGGGAGGTGGTGGAGTGTCTGGAGGGGCTCCAGACAGGTGTGCCCATGGCACCTGGGGCACAATGGCAGGGGTTGGCACTGGATGATCTTGAAGGTCCCTTCCAGCCCAAACCATTCCATGCTTAGTGAGGAGCTTAAGCATTAGAAGTCTGTACGTAGTGTCACAGATGCTGGTAGCTGTATGTAGAGAGGGCAGGAGACAAGTGGGGACAATGTCAGCAACTCAGCACACCATGGAGATGCACCCAGGAGTGCTCCCAAGGGAGGCAGTAGCACTCAGAGCTGCTCTAAGACAGCTGGTACCACCGAGGTCCCAGAGGTGGATGAACAAAACAGCACCACCAAAGCCAATTCACAGTGCAAACAGGGCAGGACAGGCAGGGAAAGAAGGCAGTCCCCTGGAGCTAATAAGTACAGCAGGCAGATGGTGCCAGAGGCTGGCAGCTCAGAGCTCTGCAGCCTGCAGCCAATCTCTGCCCCTACAGGCCCGAGGTGTGAAGCAGATATCAACGAGTGCCTCTCCACTCCCTGCCTCCACAACTCATCCTGCGCAGATCTCCTCGGCGCCTACCAATGCCTCTGCCCCCCTGGCTTCACCGGTGAGTCCTGCCGCTCCTCGGGGGGGAGTCGTGCCGCGGTGCTGAGGTGAGCTGGGACAGGACAAGCTGTGGTGCTGAGATGAGCTGGGACAGGACAAGCTGTGGTGCTGAGATGAGCTGGGACAGGACAAGCTGTGGTGCTGAGATGAGCTGGGACAGGACAAGCTGTGGTGCTGAGATGAGCTGGGCCAGGACAAGCTGTGGAGCCGAGATGAGCTGGGCCAGGACAAGCCTTGGTGCTGAGATGAGCTGGGCCAGGACAAGCTGTGGAGCTGAGATGAGCTGGGCCAGGACAAGCTGTGGAGCTGAGATGAGCTGGGCCAGGACAAGCTGTGGTGCTGAGATGAGCTGGGCCAGGACAAGCTGTGGAGCTGAGATGAGCTGGGACAGGACAAGCTGTGGAGCTGAGATGAGCTGGGCCAGGACAAGCTGTGGAGCTGAGATGAGCTGGGACAGGACAAGCTGTGGAGCTGAGATGAGCTGGGACAGGACAAGCCTTGGTGCTGAGATGAGCTGGGCCAGGACAAGCCTTGGTGCTGAGATGAGCTGGGCCAGGACAAGCCTTGGTGCTGAGATGAGCTGGGCCAGGACAAGCCTTGGTGCTGAGATGAGCTGGGCCAGGACAAGCCTTGGTGCTGAGATGAGCTGGGCCAGGACAAGCCTTGGTGCTGAGATGAGCTGGGCCAGGACAAGCTGTGGTTCTGAGATGAGCTGGGACAGGACAAGCTGTGGTTCTGAGATGAGCTGGGACAGGACAAGCCGTGGAGCTGAGATGAGCTGGGCCAGGACAAGCCGTGGAGCTGAGATGAGCTGGGCCAGGACAAGCCGTGGAGCTGAGATGAGCTGGGCCAGGACAAGCTGTGGAGCTGAGATGAGCTGGGCCAGGACAAGCTGAGGTGCTAGGAAGTCAGGGGGTGCTGGCAGTGCTGCCTGGGGCTCCTTTGGCTGGTGGATGGCAGCTTCTGCTCACCAGGCTGCCTGTGGTGCTGGTGGTGCCCATGGCTGGGAAGCTGCCCTGCTGAAGGTCCCAGTCCCTCATCTCTCCCCAGGTGCGAGGTGTGAGGTGGACCTGGACGAGTGTGCTTCCTTTCCCTGCAAGAATGGAGCCACCTGCCTTGACCACCCTGGCAGCTACTCCTGCCAGTGCCTGGCTCCCTTCAAAGGTAATGAACAGCAGGGGGGGAGACAAACCCAGTTAACTGCAGAGAGCATTTCTGGTGGCCTGAACTGAGCTCACTCTCCCTACAGCTTTCTTAGGCCTCTCTTTCATCAAGCAAAGCTCTCAGAGCCAGCAGCCGACCCTGCCTTAGGCCGTGGGTCCTGTGGAGTGAAGCTGGCTTGGACAGCTCCAGGAGCTTTCTCCTTTCCTTAAACGGGTGCTTTAGAAGCACTCTGGGGCCAGGCTGAGGCAGTCACAGAGTGAAAGGCAGATCCGTGGATGCATGGAGTGGGTGGGGTTGGGTTGGATGGGAGTCCCTGCAGCCTTCTCCTCTCCAGGCTGAGCAGCCCCAGCTCTGCAGCTTGTCCCTACAGCAGAGGTGCTCCTGCCCTCTGATCCGTTCTCTGGAGTTCATGCCAACTGTGCTTAAAAGGTGCTGGACAGCACTCTCCTTGATGCACCTCTTGACGCCCTTGGCCAGAGGGCACGTTCCAGGCAGAGGGGCAGCCGCGGGGCTGTGCCAGGCCGCAGTGCCAGCCGCGGGGTCGCAGCCTGTGCTGCCCCTGGGAGCGGCACAAGGGCGTGCGGGCACAAGGGCGTGCGGGCTGCTCCGCTGCAGCCTCCGTGTGCCGCCCCGCAGGCTGCGTGGCGCCGAGGCGCGGGCCAGAGGGGCCGGGCAGGATGCTGTGCTGGCAGCCAGGTGCTGCGCTGGGCACAGCTGCTGCCAGCTCGGCTCTAGCGGCGCCGTGCTGCTGGGCACAGCCTCCTGCCTGCCCTCCTGCCTGCCGCACCGCCGTGTGCCCGCAGGTGTGCGGTGCCAGCTGGGGGCCTGCGAGGGCAGCAGCCCCTGTGAGAACGGCGCCGTGTGCCAGGAGGAGGCCGACCTGGAGGCCTTCCCCCTGGGCTTCCAGTGCCGCTGCGCCAGGGGCTTCGCGGGGCCGCGCTGCGAGACCAACGTGGACGAGTGCAGCTCGGAGCCCTGCCTGCACGGCTACTGCTACGACAGTGAGTGCGTGGGGCCGGGGCTGGCCTGGCTTGGAGCAGCCCTCTGAGCTCACTGGCCCAGCCCCACCGTGACCGCCGAACCCTGCCCCAGGGGCCACGGCCACACCTGTCTGCTACCCCTCCAGCCATGGGCACTCCTCCACCTCCCTGGGCAGCCTCTGCCACTCCCTGACCACTCTGCCACCAAAGACACTTTTCCTCCTCTCCAACCTAACCCTGCCCTGGCACCATCCCAGGCCGTTTCCTGCCTTCTGTCACCTGGGAGAAGAGCCCAACCCCTGCCTCGTTAAATGAGAATGGCTTGAGTTGGGAGGCTCCATGCTCCTCCAGCCCCTGCCATGCCCAGGGGCACCTCCCACCAGCCCAGGCTGCTCCAGGCCTCATCCAGCCTGGCCTTGAACACCTCCAGGGAGGGGGCATCCACAGCCTCCCTGGGCAGCCTGTTCTAGGGGCTCAGCACCCTCCTGTTAAAGAAGCTCTTCATGCCCAGTCTGGGTCTCCCCTGCTCTGGTTCCAAGCTACTGCTCCTCATCCTCTCTCCACAGGCCCTGCCTAGCCTTCCTGCAGGTCCTTAGATCCTGGCAGGCAGCTCTAAGGTCTCCCTGGAGCCTCCTCCAGGCTGAGCAGACCCAGCTTGCTCAGCCTGTCTTTGGTGCTCCAGCCCTCAGCATCCTTGTGGCCGCTCTCCACGCTCCATGTCCTCCTCATGCCAGGGGTGCACCACTGGGCCCAGTACTCTGGGTGGGGTCTGGGCAGGCAGAGCAGAGGGGGTGAATGCCCTCCCTTGCCCTCCCTTGCCCTCCCTTGCCCTCCCTTGCCCTCCCTTGCCCTCCCTTGCCCTCCCTTGCCCTCCCTTGCCCTCCCTTGCCCTCCCTTGCCCTCCCTTGCCCTCCCTTGCCCTCCCTTGCCCTCCCTTGCCCTCCCTTGCCCTCCCTTGCCCTCCCTTGCCCTCCCTTGCCCTCCCTTGCCCTCCCTTGCCCTCCCCTGTTGCCTTGGACACAGTCAGCAGTTTATGACCCTGCTCTCACCCTGATAAGTGGAGGTGTTGGTTCCCTCTGTTTCCACTCTTCATGCCTACTGACTGCTGCTTTTGATCCAACCCTGAACTGCTCTGCTCCAGTTGTGGATGGCTTCTACTGCCTGTGCAACCCAGGCTATGCAGGCCTGACCTGCGAGCAGGACGTGGACGACTGCATCCTCAACGCCTGCCAGCACCACTCCACCTGCGTGGACCTACACCTGGTGAGTGGAGAGCGCCGGGGGGTGGAAGCTCTGCGCCGAGCGGGCAGCCCCGACTGAGAGCCGCTGCTCTTCCCTGCAGAGCTACCAATGCCTCTGCCCCCCGGGCTGGGCAGGGAGGTTCTGCGAGCTGGAGGCTGACGAGTGCGCCTCGGAGCCCTGCCGGAACGGCGGCAGCTGCACAGACCTCTTCAACAGCTACCGGTGAGTGCTGCCCACCCTGCCCGCCGGCCGTGCCCAGCGCTGCCGCATGGCACCTGCAGGAGCAGCAGCAGGGCAAGGCCGTGGGGGTGCCTGGTGGGGCTGGGGCAGCTCTGCTGTGAGCACAGGCTGAGGGAACTGGGGGGATGCAGCCTGCTGAGAAGGCTCCAGGGGCACCTCAGAGCTGCCTGCAGTGCCTGAAGAGATCCTGCAGGAAGGCTGCAGAGGGACTTGTGCTGAGGGGGTCTGAGCCAGGCCAAGGGCAATGGTTTGGAGCTGAGGCAGAGCAGGCTGAGAGTGGAGCTGAGGACGAAGTTGTTGAGTGTGAGGGAGGTGAGAGCCTGGCACAGGCTGCCTGGGGAGGCTGTGGCTGCCTCCTGCCTGGGGGTGCTTAAGGCCAGGCTGGATGAGGCCTCCCAACTAGACTCAGCTACTGAAGGCCTCTGGAACGATTCCAAACATGTTGGACATGTTCCCATATGACCTTCTCTAGGTGCCCCTGCCTTAGCAGGGGATGCATTGGACCATCCCCAGAGGTCTCTTCCAAGCCCTCCACTGTGATTGAGCAGATCTCTCTGGCTCACCCTTCCCATGTCACTGAGGGTGTTGCTAGGGTCAGAAGTCAGCCCTGGGACATTTTGTGCTCTGCCACCACATCAGCTCTGGTTTCTGGTCTCTTCCAGCTGCTCTTGTGCACCAGGCTGGGCAGGCCCAGACTGCAGCGAGGATGTGAATGAGTGCGAGTCTGAGCCGTGCCTGAACGGAGCCACCTGCCACGAGTCCACCCAGCAGGGGCAGTTTGTCTGCATCTGTCCCCCCTTCTACACTGGAGCCTTCTGCCAGCAGCGCTTCAGTCCCTGTCAGCTGCCTCACAACCCCTGCAGGAACAACTCCACCTGCCTGGCACAGGCTGATGGCAGCCCAGTGTGCATCTGCAGGGCAGGTGAGAGCTCTGCAGCACGGCAGGAGCTGACAGAACAGGGCAGGGCAGGGAGTGTCCCTCTGGACTCAGCACTGGGGAGGCTGCAGCTTGAGTGCTGGGTTCAGCTCTGGGCCCTCACTGCCAGAAGGACACTGAGGGCTGGAGCAGGTGCAGAGAAGGGCGCAGAGCTGGGGCAGGCTCTGGAGAGGAGCTCCACAGGCTGGGGAGGAGCAGCTGAGGGAGCTGGGGTTCACAGCATCGCAGAATGTTAGGGGTCGGAAGGGACTTCTGAGATGATCCAGTCTAGAGCCGGGGCACCCAGGGCAGGGCACCCTGGAGCACATCCAGCTCCAGAGCAGAGGGTTGTTCAGCCAGGACAAGAGGAGGCTGAGGGCAGACCCTTTGGCTCCCTTCCTCGCTGGAGGAACGTTGGAGCCCAGGGGGGCTGTGCAGCAGAGGTCCCTCGTTCACAGGGGTGTAACCTTGTTTCAGGCTTTGAGGGGCCCCACTGTGAAGTGAACAGCGATGAGTGCATGTCCCAGCCCTGCCAGAACGAGGGGCTGTGCGCCGACGGGGTGAACCGCTTCAGGTGAGGAGGGGTCAGAGCAGCAGCAGTGCCAGCCAGGGTGGTTCTCAGCTGGACGTTTGCTGCCCCTCAGTGCCCTGATCTGCCCTTGCTTCATTCCATCAGCGTTGGGCAAAGGGCAGTAAGGCTGGGGGCTGCCAGTCTGGCAGAGCTGTGCCTAGAGAAAGGAGCCCCTGCGCAACCCCTGGAGCTGCGCTGGGACCCAGCTGAGGGAGGGATCTGAGGGCCGTGGTCAGGGGGCAGTTAGAAGCTGGTGGTGTTCCCCAGCAGTCAGGGTGGGTCCAGCCTTGGTGGATATCTTTGTCACCGACCTGGATGAAGGCACAGAGTGATCCCTCAGCCAGACTGCTGATGCTACAGCACTGGGAGCAGTGGCTGTGCTGCCATCCAGTGACACCTGGCCAGGCTGGAGAGCTGGGCAGAGGGAACCTCATGGAGCTCAACAGGGGCAAGTGCTAGGGTCCTGCACTTGATTCATCCCCCTCAGCCTCCTCCATCTCCCATACTGAAAACTAACCCAGTGGCAGCTCTGCCATCTGCTTTGTGCCAGGTGCACCTGCCAGCATGGCTTTACTGGGACACTCTGCGAGGTGGAGATCAACGAGTGCCTGTCCAGACCCTGCAGAAACAATGGCACCTGCCTGGATCTCATAAACAGGTTGGTTGCTGGGACAGGGAGAGGAGCTCCCTGCTGTCCTGCCTGTGTGGGCTGCCCATTGCCTGGTGGGGCAGGGGGAGCTTCAGGGTACAAGGGTGCTGTAGTGAAACAAAGCAGCAGGGGCCACTGACTCGCAGATTGGCTTCTATGTGACCCAAGAGGACAACAGAAGGAGAATGGTCTTCAGCACAACTTCACCTCCTCTTTCTTACCTTTTTGTCCCTTTATTTGCAATAAGAGTCATGGAATTGTTTCAGTTGGCAAAGCCCTGCCAGCTCCTCCAGCCCAGCCCTTCTGTCACTCTGCCAGGCTGGGGCTAAGCCATGGCCCTCAGCACCACAGCTCTGCCCCTGGGAAGCACCTCCAGGGGTGGGCATTCAGCACCTCCCTGGGCAGCCTGTGCCAGGCTGGCAGAAGCCTTTCAGGCAAGAATCTTCTTCTGATACCCTCTCCTGGTGCAATTCTAGGCCAGTTCCTCTCCTTTCCCCTGAGCCCAGGCAGCAGAGCCCAAGCCCAGCTCCCTGCAGCCTCCTCTCAGGAGCTGCAGAGAGAGCAACGAGCTCTGCCCTCAGCCTCCTCTGCTCCACACTGCACACCCCCAGCTCCCTCAGCTGCTCCTCCCCAGCCCTGCTCTCCAGAGCCTGCCCCAGCTCTGTGCCCTTCTCTGGACCCCTGCAGCCCCTCCCTGTCCTTGTAGCTGTCTCCCGTGCTGAGGAGATGATGAGTGCTGGCATCAGCACCTGCACACATCTTCAGAGTCTTGGTGCAGGTCCTGCTGTGTCCTGCTGCCTGACCTGGCTGTCCCTTGCCTGAAGGTTCATCTGCAGCTGTGCACCTGGCTACTATGGGTCCCTGTGTGAGATGGATGTCAACGAGTGTGAGGCTGTGCCCTGCTTGCATGGAGGAAGCTGCATCAACACGCTGGGAGGCTATGGGTGCCTCTGTGCCCCTGGGTTCACAGGTAGGCTGCTCTCTGCATGCTGCAGAAGGCTCTTCCCTGGGTTTTACAGGGAACATCCACGGGCCAAGGGGGAATGGTTCAGAGCTGAGGAGGAAGCTCTGCAGCGTGAGGGTGGTGAGAGTCTGGCACAGGCTGCCCAGGGAGGCTGTGGCTGCCTGGGGGGGCTCAAGGCCAGGCTGGATGAGACCTCGGGCAGCTGAGTCTACTTGAGAATGTCACTGACATCTGCTTCTGCCCACCCACTGCAGACTCTGGGTGCCTGCTGCCATTTGCCAACCCACCAGGTCAAGCTACTCAGGCAAACTTCGTTCTTGAATCAGGATTTGGGGTCGGAAGGGACTTCTGAGGTGTTTGGTGCAGCCACTTCACAGTATCACAGTATTATCAGGGTTGGAAGAGACCTCACAGATCATCAAGTCCAACCCTTTAGCACAGAGCTCAAGGCCAGACCATGGCACCAAGTGCCACGTCCAGTCCTGCCTTGAACAGCCCCAGGGACGGCGACTCCACCACCTCCCCGGGCAGCCCATTCCAGTGCCCAATGACTCTCTCAGTGAAGAACTTTCTCCTCACCTCCAGCCTAAATCTCCCCTGGCACAGCCTGAGGCTGTGTCCTCTCGTTCTGGTGCTGGCCTCCTGAGAGAAGAGAGCAACCTCCCCATAGCCACAACCTCCCCTCAGGTAGTTGCAGACAGCAATAAGGTCACCCCTGAGCCTCCTCTTCTCCAGGCTAACCAATCCCAGCTCCCTCAGCCTCTCCTCGTAGGGCTGTGCTCAAGGCCTCTCCCCAGCCTCGTTGCCCTTCTCTGGACACGCTCAAGCATCTCAATGTCCCTCCTAAATTGGGGGGCCCAGAACTGAACGCTCAGATGAGGGTTAGTTACGTGGCTGGAGCAGGCTTTGGCCCAGCTGGGGTTGAGAAACCGCCAAAGAGAGTCAGGATCTCGCTTGTGAGGGACTCTTGACCTGCCCTGTGCGTAGCCTGTCATGAATGCTTCGGAGCAGCATCTCCCAGGGGCTGGGAGGGACCTTAGCTTGTGCGGGGCTCGCAGTCCCGAGGCACAGTCCAGCTGAGTGGCTTAGCTCTGAACTTCAGCTCCTCCTCTGGCCTCAAGGTAAAGCACCCATCTGCCGCCGGGCTGGCTGCAGGGCTGACCTCTTGCGTCCTCTGCTGTCTTTCCCTTCTCCCAGGTGCCAGGTGTGAGGTCGACATAGATGAGTGCCTGTCAGGCCCCTGCCTCAACGGCGCCAGCTGCATCGATGCCATCGGTGCCTACAGGTGTCACTGCAGGAGGGGCTTTGGTGGAGCAAACTGTGAGACCAACATCGACGACTGCTGGCCTGATCCCTGCCTCCATGGAAGGTGACTGGTGCTCTTTAACTCTTACTGTCTTCAGCAGGGACACAGAGCTGCTGGAGAGAGGCCAGAGGAGGCCACGAAGATGCTGCCAGGGCTGGAGCAGCTCTGCTGTGAGCACAGGCTGAGGGAGCTGGGGGGGTGCAGCCTGCAGAGGAGAAGGCTCCAGGGGCACCTCAGAGCTGCCTGCAGTGCCTGAAGGGATCCTGCAGGAAGGCTGCAGAGGGACTTGTGCTGAGGGGGTCTGAGCCAGGCCAAGGGCAATGGTTTGGAGCTGAGGCAGGGCAGGATGAGAGTGGAGCTGAGGCAGAAGTTGTTGAGTGTGAGGGTGGTGAGAGCCTGGCACAGGCTGCCTGGGGTGCTCAAGGCCAGGCTCGATGAGGCCTTGGGCAGCTGAGTCTGGTTGAGAGCTGTCCCTGGGCAGGGTGGGGAGGGTGGAGGGGATGAGCCCTGAGGTCCCTTCCAACCTGAGCTGTTCTTGGATTCCATGATGCTGTCCTGTTGCTGGCAATAGTGAGGGTCTGATGCCATGGGCAGGTTGATGAACACACTGTTCATGCCCAGGGGCACTCAGGACAGCTGTGGCCAGCTCAAGCTGGTGTTCCATGATCTCAGGCTCTCCTTTGCTGTGGCTCATTAGCACAAAGCAGTTTTCAGTACATGTACACTGATTGAAGGTTATTATAACAACCACCTCAGCTCCAGCTGGTTCATGCCTCAGAAGGTGGCTTTTGATGTGACCCTCTGCACCCACATAAAGCTCCTCAGCACCCTAAGAAAATCATACCATTGTTTGGCTGGAGAAGCCCTCCCAGAGCACCCAGCCCAGCCAGCACCCACCATGGCTGCCAAACCCTGGTCCCAAGTGCCATGGGCACACCTGTCTGGAACACCTTCAGCCATGGGCACTCCACCACCTCCCTGGGCAGCCTCTGCCACTCCCTGACCACTCTGCCACCAAAGACCCTCTCCAACCTAACCCTGCCCTGGCACCATCCCAGGACAGTACCTCTCCTTCCCTCAGCTGAGAGCAGGCAGCAGAACCTCAGCCCAGTTGCCTGCAGCCTCCTTAGGGAGCTGTAGGGAGCAGTGAGCTCTGCCCTCGAATCCAGTTTTGATCCCCATCATGAACACTAGTTACCAGGAGGTGCCTTTGGAGATGCATGGGCAGGTGCTGCTGGTTCTGGACCTGCAGTCACCTGGCTTCACCTCTTGTGTTCCAGCTGCACAGATCTGGTCGGTGGATATCTCTGCTCCTGTGAGCCAGGATGGACCAGCTCCAGATGTGAGACAAATATAAATGTAGGTCATGGCATGACCCTGACCCCAGCCCATTCCCTTCTCTCCCCTGAGAGCAGGCAGCAGAGCCCAAGCCCAGTCCCTGCAGCCTCCTCTCAGGGAGCTGCAGAGAGCAATGAGCTCTGCCCTCAGCCTCCTCTGCTCCACACTGCACACCCCCAGCTCCCTCAGCTGCTCCTCAGACCAGGCTGGGAGAGAAGATGCTTAGAGGGCTGGAGAGCTTCCCCTATGGGGACAGGCTGGGAGAGCTGGGGCTGTCCAGCCTGGAGAAGAGAAGGCTCCAGGGAGACCTCAGGGCAGCCTTCCAGTACCCAAAGGGGCTCCAGGAGAGCTGGGGAGGGACTTGTGACAAGATCTAGGAGTGAGAAGGTGAGGGACAATGGCTTCAAGCTGGGAAAGGAGAGATTGGGAGTGAAGATGAGGAAGTGGTGAGAGCCTGGCACAGGTTGCCCAGAGAGGCTGCTGGGGCTGGACTGGATGACCTTCAGAGGTGCCTTCCAGGCCAGTGCATAACATGATTCTCTGGAAAGCCAGCCCAGAATTTGTTCACCCAGCAGCAGCCCCAGGCCGGCACTCTCAGCTCTGCTCTCCAGCTTCAGCCTGCTGCACTTGCTGTTGAAATGAGTGAGGAGCTGGGTTTGGGCCCTGAGCAGCCTGGGAATGGGAGGTGTCCCTGCCCATGGCAGGGGGTTGCAGCTGGGTGATTGTGAAGGCCCCTCCAAGCCCAGCCTTTGGTGCATGACAGAGCTTTGTGGCCAGAGTGCTGCTTCCTCTCCTCAGGAATGTGAGTCTGCTCCCTGCATGAATGGAGGCTCTTGCCAAGATGCCCTCAACGCCTTCCTCTGCACGTGCCCAGGTGGCTACACTGGCAGGCTCTGTGAAGTGGATGTTGATGTCTGCAGTGAGCCCCTGGGCACAGCTCTCTGCTCCAATGGAGGTGTCTGCGTGGATGGACCTGGAGGAGCTTTCCACTGCAGGTCAGTCTGAGCGCGGCCGTGGAGCCACTGCAGTTCACACTCACTGCTTGCTGAAGGTCTGTGGTGGCCTGAAGTCGTGCCAGGGGAGGCTTCTGATGGTTCAGATGTCCAGAGGTTGGACACTAGGAACAATTTCATGACTGCCAGAGTGGTCAGGGACTGGCAGAGGCTGCCCAGGGAGGTGGTGCAGTCCCCATTCGTGGAGGGGTTCCAGAGAGTGTGCCCATGGCACCTGAGGCCAGGGTTTGGTGGCCATGGTGGGGTTGGGTGGCTGGCTGGGCTGGGTGATCCCAGAGGGCTTTGCAACCCAAACCATTCCTTGACTCTAGAGCAGGGGTCTGGGAGTTGTCATTCACCTCTCTGAAGGGCAGGATGGGTGCCACCAGCCTGCCTGCCTATTGCAGCCTCCTAGTGCCAGGAACTGGCTGCCAGAGCAGCCACCAGGGTGTAAATCAGCAAGGGAAGGAGCAAGTAGGCATTGGGTCGGGGGGCTCCACCTATGGGTGATGCAGTGCCAAAGCCTTCTGCCCCCCAGGCATGCTGAAGGACAGAAGCTGTTCCACATGGCACACTCAGGGCATTTGAGCGGAGAAGACCTTTAAGGCTGTGGGGTCCAAATACTACTGAACTCTGCCCATGGCCCTCAGCACCACAGCTCAGGCTCTGGGAAACACCTCCAGGGGTGGGGCCTGGACCACCTGCCTGGGCAGCCTGGGTCAGTCTCTGAGATCCCCTCCAGGGAAGAAGGTTGAGGGAGGTTCTCCTCCTGTACCCTTCAGTCAAAAAGTTTCTTCTGATGTCCAACCTAACCCTGCCCTGGCACCATCCCAGGCCAGTTCCTCTCCTTCTCTCCCCTGAGAGCAGGCAGCAGAGCCCAAGCCCAGCTCCCTGCAGCCTCCTCTCAGGAGCTGCAGAGAGCAATGAGCTCTGCCCTCAGCCTCCTCTGCTCCACACTGCACACCCCCAGCTCCCTCAGCTGCTCCTCACAGACCACCAAGGCCCTTCTGCAGCTGAGTTGCCCTCCTTTGGCCAGCTGCAGCAGCTTGGTGACTGAAGTGAGACACAACATTCCCTCCCTTCGTGCTGCTCAGCTCATTTGGAAGTTCCTCAAAGCCAGCCCCACGCTGCCTGCCTAGCAACAGCCTCATGAAATGGGCAGGTGAGCAGGAGCTGTCTGAGCAGCTTCATCACACGTCCTGATTGCACATCAAAGCGCTTCAGCAGGCCTCATGCATTTTTATGGAGGCAAAATGAGGCTTTGTGTCCCCATGTCCAACCCTGATGGAGATTTACAGCCTCAGATGTCAGCATCAATCTCCCTGAGAGCTCTGCACAGCCTCCAGCAGCTCGGGAACAGCTGTTTGTGGGAAGGTTACACCTTGTGTTTGCTCTCCGTTGCCCTACCACAGTTGTCAGCAGTTATTTAGTGGCTTTTAACATGGAATCCCAGAGTGGGCTGGGTTGGAAAAGCTCTCCAAGAGCATCCAGCCCAACACCAACCCAAGGCCACCACGGCCACTAAAGCCTGTCCCAGGTGCCATGCATGTCTGTGTGTGGCACACACAGTGACCTCACAAAGCTCACAAAGGGCAGAAGGGAAACTGCACAGGGCTCAGA
This sequence comes from Pogoniulus pusillus, assembly GCF_015220805.1. NCBI lineage: Eukaryota > Metazoa > Chordata > Aves > Piciformes > Lybiidae > Pogoniulus > Pogoniulus pusillus. The sequence goes on along the minus strand of NC_087288.1, from coordinate 521,138 downwards.
TCTCTCCAGAAGATGGCAAAGCACCAAAGTTTGTCTGGAAATTCAGAAGGACAACTCCTGCAGCTGGGCAGGAGCAGCAGCAGGCTCCAGCACAGAGCAGGGCTTGTCCTGCTGGAACGCAGCTCCATGGAGAAGGAGCTTGGAGCCCTGGTGGGCAGCAGGTGCTGCATGGGCCAGCAATGTGCCCTTGTGGCCAGGGGCATCAGCGTGGCCAGCGCTGGGTGGTGGTTGGACCAGGTGCCCCTGGGGGCTTCAAGGGCGCCGCAGGTTTCCTGATGGATGCCCATGTGCAGCCTGGGGGTCCTGTCCCGGTGCCAGCTGCTCTGCCGTGCTGCAGGCTGTAGCCCTTTGTCTCCTCAGGTGCCTTGCTGGCTTCTCTGGGCAGTTCTGCGAGCTGGAGCTGGACGAGTGCAGCTCCTCCCCGTGCCTGCACGGCTCAGCCTGCCAGGACCACCTCAGCGGCTACAGCTGCCACTGCCAGCCAGGTAACTTGCCTGGGCAGGAGCCCTGCCGGGCAGCTCCGGGGGAGAGCCTCTGGAGGAGGAGATCATTGGCTGCTTCTAGCGAGAGCCGAGGGGAAGTGGCCTCCAGCTGAGCCAGCACAGGTCTGGGTTGGATGTTAGGAGAAAGCTTTTTGCTGAAAGCCTTCTCAAAGACTGGCACAGGCTGCCCAGGGGGTGCTGGAGCCACAATGCCTGCTGGTGGTCATAAAACATGCTGATATGGCACTCTGGGGCAGGGTTTGGCCATGGTGGGGTTTGCTTGGGGGCTGGACTGCATCTCCAAATGATTCTGTGATGCTTGCTAGAAGCCATGTGGTGAATGCTCCAGGGTCAGGCCAGGGGCACTCAGACTGGGGTCAGCCAGCACTGCTGGGGAGCTGCTTCTGCCTGGGGGCTGTGTACTCTGAAATGGGAAGAAGTCATTTGCACAGCTCCACAGACTGCGTCGGGCTGGAGGGCACCCTGCAAGGGCATCTTGTTCCCAAGCAGGCAGCAGGGACACCTCCAGCTGCAGCAGGCTGCACAGGGACACAGCAGCTCTGACCTTCAATGTCTGCAGGATGGGGCCTGTGCCAGCCCCTGCCCACCCTCCCTGTGCAGAGCTTCCTCCTGGTGCCCAACCTAACTCTGCCCTGCTCCACTTCCAAACCACTGCCCTCAGCCTGTCCCCACAGCCCCTTCTGAACAGTCCCTCCCCAGCCTGCCTGCAGCTCCCCTGCACACACTGAAGTGCAGCTCTGAGCTCTCCCTGCAGCCTTCTCCTCTCCAGGCTGAGCAGCTCCAGCTCTGCAGCCTGTCCCCACAGCAGAGGTCCTCCAGCCTGGGATCACCTCTGTGGCCTCCTCTGGACCCTCTCCAGCAGGTCCCTGTCTTCCTAGTGCTGCTCCTTGGCTTGGTTGGAGGATTTTGTGCTGTTGGTGGCTTCGTGGGCGTTCTTGCTGGGGTTTTGTTGCTGGTTTGGTTTGGGAAGTTTGGATTGGTTCTTCTGTCACTGTCTGGTTCAGGTTTTTGGTTAGTTGGTTTGGCTTTGATTCTGCTTTCCCCTCCCACCAGGGTGGGAAGGCCTCCACTGTGAGCTGGATGTTGATGAGTGCCTCTCCAACCCTTGCATCCATGGCATCTGTGTGCAGAAGGATCCCACCTTTGGCTATTCCTGCTTTTGTAAGCCAGGATTTGTGGTGAGATGCTGCCTGCCTTCCTTCCTTCCTTCCTTCCTCCTTCCCACTGGGCTGAGCATTCCCTGCTGCACAGAGGCTGCCCTTCCCTTTGACCTCCCTGGCTCCCCTGGCAGCACTTCAGAAACATTCCATGATTCCTTTCATGGACTTGTTTCAGTTGGAAGAGACCTTTAGGATCATCATGTCCAAGCTTCAGCCCGAGCCCTCCATTGCCATTAGACCACAGCAGCTCCAATCATCCAAGCAAATGGTTACCCAGTTGCCAGCACAGGAGCAACATCCTCTACTCCAAGCCTGGGTTTTAGCTTCTGTTTAATACACAAAAAAAACTCTTGGAGGGTGTCTGAGTGCAGCATCAGGAAATCAGTGAGGTTGGGAATGCTCTCCCAGAGCATCCAGTCCAACAGCAACCCAGCCACAACACGGCCCCAGGTGCCATGGGCACACCTGTCTGGAGCCCCTCCAGACACTCCACCACCTCCTGGGCAGCCTCTGCCACTCACTGACTGCTCTGGCCTCCTCTCAGGAGCTGCAGAGAGCAATGAGCTCTGCCCTCAGCCTCCTCTGCTCCACACTGCACACCCCCAGCTCCCTCAGCTGCTCCTCCCCAGCCCTGCTCTCCAGAGCCTGCCCCAGCTCTGTGCCCTTCTCTGCACCTGCTCCAGCCCCTCAGGGTCCTTCTGGCAGTGAGGGCCCACAGCTGAACCCAGCACTCCAGCTGTGGCCTCAGCAGTGCCCAGCCCAGGGGCACAATCCCTGCCCTGCTGCTGCTGCCCACACCAGTGCTGCTGCAGGCCAGGCTGCTGGTGCCCTTCTTGCCCAGCTGGGCACAGCCTGGCTCATCTCCAGCTGCTGGCACCCAGCACCCTCAGCTCTCTCTCTGCTGGGCACTTTCCAGCCACTCTGCCCCCAGCCTGCAGCCTTCCTGGGCTTGCTGTGCCCCAGGTGCTGTGTGAGCCAGGAGAAAATTAATCCAAGTAGGGTTTGGGTTTGTCTTTGGATTGTCTGTAATGAAGTCAGGAGAGTCAGAGAATGGTTGGACTCAGTGACCCTGAAGGTCCTTTCCAGGCCTCAGGATTCCATCAGTGGAGATGACTGAGTGCTGTGGGTGCTGCCAGGGCTGCCTCTGATGCTGTGCAGGGGCAGACCCATGAGGAAGTTGGTTTTATTGCTCAGCTGTAGAAGTGAGCCAAATTTAGCCAGGTTTCAACAGGTGAGAGGGACATCTTTGACCTGGTGTGGTGGGAGGTGTCCCTGCCCCTGCTGAGGGTGGAATCAGAAGGTCTCCAAGGTCCCCTCCAGCCCCAGCCATTCTCTGATTCTAACTACAGATTAACTACTGTTGAATTAACGTTTGCAGCATGATTAGCTTTGCTGTCAGATGTGTGGGCACCCTGGAAGAACCAAAGAGCCTCTTAGCCCCAGAGGGAAGCCCTCAGCTGGCCCAGCCCTTGGCCTTCAGTGAGCTCTTTGTGGCTTCGTCTGCCCTGCAGGGCCGCAGCTGTGAGCTGAACTACGACGACTGCCTGGTGCAGTCCTGCTCCCCTGGCCTCCTCTGCGTGGATGGACTCAACAGCGTCAGCTGCCTGCCCGCCCCCGCCCCGGCCCGCCCAGCTGCCCCCCAGCAGCCTGCGGGCTTGCACAGCCACCTCCCAGCCCTGCCCCTGCAGCCTGCGGCTGGAGAGGCTCCTGCAGGCACTGCTGCGGCAGAGGAGCCCCAAGGTAAGGAAGGAACTGAGAGATGCAGCTGCAGGGTCTCTGCCTTACCCACTGGGCTGGGCTGGGCTGGAAGGGACCTCCGAGGCCAGCCAGTGCCAACCCCTGCCATGGGCAGGGACACCTCCCACCAGGGCTGGTGGGCTGTTGCTCAGGTCTTCATCCAGCCTGGCCTTGAACACCTGCAGGCAGGAGGCAGCCACAGCCTCCCTGGGCAGCCTGTGCCAGTGTCTGCCCACCCTCCCTGGCAGGAATTTCTGCCTCGTCTCCACTCTGCTCCTCTCTCCCAGCTCAAAGCCATTGCCCTCATCTTCTCACTCCCAGCCCTTGTCCAGAGTCCCTGCCCAGCTCTCCTGGAGCTCCTTCAGGCATTGAAAGGCTGCTCTGAGGTCTGCTTGGAGGCTTCTCTCCAGGCTGGACAGCCCCAGCTCTCCTAGCCTGTCCATACAGCAAAGGTTCTCCACCCTCTGATCATCTTTGTGGCCTCCTCTGGACCATGTCAAGAGTTCTTCTGACCCTCTCCATGTCCTTGTGCTAGAGGCACCAGAACCTGATGCAGTGCTGCGGGCGAGGCCTCACAAGAGCAGAATATGTTAGTTCTCTTCTAAAGAATGTTGGTTTCTGCTTCTTCTGCTCCCTTCTGTTGGTGTCCTTTGATTCCTCATGCTTAGTGGCATGGAGATATCACTGGAAATGGCTTCTTGCTCTCCACATATTCTTTCCCAGCAGCTTCCATAGCAGGTGAGGAAACTGCACCTTCTGTGTGCTTGCTTTCCAGTCTGCTGTGCAGGAGCCTGCAGTGTGATGGGCCTCCTGCTGTGCCCAGCTCCCTCTGACCCTGATGCCCACCTTCTGTTCTGGCTTCACTAGTGAGAAGCAGAACTGAACTAGTGAGGGCCCAGAACTAAGCCCAGTCCCCAAGGTGCAGCCTCCTCAGTGCTGAGTCCTGGGGCACTTTCCCTCTCCAGCTGCAGGCTGTGTGGGGGCCTTGGCAGCATTGGGTTAGTGATTGGACTCTGATCTTGCAGGGCTTTGCCAGCCTGGTGGCCTGAGGTGAAAGGAGAGAGCTGCAGTCAGGCTGGTGTGGTGCTCAGCTCTGTTCTAGCTGCTCAGGATGGGCTCAGGTTGTAAATCTTTGCCATCTGGGAAGACTTCTTCCCCTCAGCTGATGCACCAGCAGGGCCTGGGCCAATCCCCCTGCCCTCCCTTCCTGCCTCCAGCTTCTGATCACTGCCTTAGCTCACCACCAGCCTTTGCCTCCACTCCTGTTCATGGATTAGATGCATCTCTTCTTTTGTGTTCCCACTCATTTCATTAACCCTGGCCAAAACCCTTCCTCCTGACACCTACAGTTCTATTTCTCACCTGTGCCAGCCTCTGCACACCCTCCCTGTGCAGAGCTTCCTCCTGCTGCCCAACCTAACTCTGCCCTGCCCCACTTCAAACCACTGCCCTCGGCCTCTCACTACAAGCCCTTGTCAAAAGGGCTGCTTGTACCCTGCTCTGATTCTGGCAGGCAGCTCTAAGCTCACCCTGCAGCCTTCTCTTCTCCAGGCTGAACAGCCCCAACCCTCCCAGCCTGTCCCCACAGCAGAGCTGCTCCTGCCTCTGGCCACCTCCATGGCCCTGCTCCCGCGGGTCCCTGTCCCTCTTGTGTCTGCGTTGGGGTCTGCAGAGGTCCATTCCACCCCCACATGGCAGGGGTCTGCCCTCTGTGCCTGAGAACTGGAAACACCTCCAGGCTCTGCAGCCTTTGCTTTGTGGTTTGCTTTATTTCCATGCTGTTCTCCACGGACACTTAAACCAGGAGTGGTTACCTCAGCTTTACTCATCTGCTGCAGTCAGGTGGAAGAAGATCATAAAACACTCCCCTGGGGACTCTGCAGTGCCTGGCTTTAATCCCTCTGAAGCGTTTTCAGCCCTGGAGCTTGTTTAGGTTTCACTTAGTGCCTAAGAGAAAATAAAAAGCAGTGGCAGAGGCTGCCCAGGGAGGTGGTGCAGTCCCCATGCCAGGAGGGGTCCCAGGCAGGTGTGCCCATGGCACTGGGGACCAGGGTTCAGTGGCCTTGGGGGGGTTGCTGTTGGGCTGGATGACCTTGGAGAGCTTTTCCAGTTCCTGTTCCTGCTACTTTAGTCAGGCTCCACTGCAGAGCTTCTCAATTCCTCCACACTCTGCCCTGGTGGGATCCATGGAGCAGAGATGGCAGTAGCAGAAGAGCCTCATGTGCCCCTTACAAGGAGAACACAGCCACACAAATGCTCAAGTGCCCTGTCCAGAGGTCCTGTCCTCTGCAGCAACCTCCTGCACTCTAGCCCTGGGAGCTCACATTTTTGTCAGTCCTATGGAAGCTTCTCTGAGGAGTAGAGGCTGAGAGCCTGGAGAAGAGAAGGCTGAGAGGGGATCTGATCAGTGCTCAGCAGGAGCTAAAGGCTGGGGAGCAAGTGAGTGATGCTAGGCTCTTCTCAGTGCTGCCCAGGGCAGGACAAGGGGCAAGGGGCACAAACTGGAAGTCAGGAGGTTTCACTACAGCTTGTTTGGTGCAGGCTGCTCAGAGAGGCTGTGGAGTGTCCTGCTCTGCAGAGCTTCCAGACTCACCTGGATGTGTCCCTGTATGACCTGCCCTTGGTGATCCTGCTCTGGCAGAGGGGTTGGACTGGGTGAGCTGCAGAGGTCCCTTCCTGCCCCTAGCATTCTGCTGTGGCTGCCTCCTCCCTGGAGGTGTTCCAGGCCAGGTTGGATGAGGCCTTAGCAAGCTGTGCTGGTGGGAGGTGTCCCTGCCCGTGGCAGGGGTTGGCACTGAGGTCCCTTCTAGCCCAAGCCATTCTGAGTGTTTGGGCCTGAGCAGGGAGGGCAGGGAGGGAGCAGCCACAGGGCTCTGTGCTGAGAGCTCTGCACGTTCCCTCCCCAGACTTCAGCCACGCTCACTACCGTGGGGACTCCTACCTGCAGTTCCAAGGCTGGCAGCTGAGCGTGAAGAACTTCATCCACTTGGAATTCATGACCCACAGTCCCCAGGGACTCCTGCTGTATGTTGCACAGAGCCCAGGAGGAGGCTTTTCAATGCAGCTGTTCCTCCAGCAGGGCACCCTGCAGGTAAGCAGCAACCTCTGCCCCAGAACTCAGGCAAAGTTAGGATGTGGAGGAAGTTTCATTGTCTGCTTCCTGTCTCCTGGTGCAGAGTGTAGCAGATAAAGCTACAGAGAACCTTGATGAACAAGATCCTGGGGCTGGAGCCTGCAAGCCCAGGCTGAGGGAGATGGGGGGGTGCAGCCTGCAGAGGAGAAGGCTCCAGGGGCACCTCAGAGCTGCCTGCAGTGCCTGAAGGGATCCTGCAGGAAGGCTGCAGAGGGACTTGTGCTGAGGGCGTCTGAGCCAGGCCAAGGGCAATGGTTTGGAGCTGAGGCAGGGCAGGGTTAGAGTGGAGCTGAGACAGAAGTTGTTGAGTGTGAGGGTGGTGAGAGCCTGGCACAGGCTGCCCAGGGAGGCTGTGGCTGCCTCCTGCCTGGGGGTGCTCAAGGCCAGGCTGGATGAGACCTTGAGCAGGCTGAGAGGTGTCCCTGGGCAGGGTGGGGAGGCTGGAGGGGATGAGCTCTGAGGTCTCTCCCAGCCTGAGCCATTCTGGGATAGGTTTGCTGCAGGAGACTTCCCTCAGGGGCCCATTAACTACTTGTAAATTCGAGTTTGCAAGGCTGTGCTCAGCTGTTAGGAGCTGTGTCACTGAAGCTTTCCCCTCTCTGCAGTATCAGTTCCTCTGTGGCGAGGCAGCAGAGCTCAGAAGCGTCACTGCAGCTGCTGGCGTGGCCGAGGGGCGCTGGAACCAGGTGCACATCAGGTAAGGCTCTGCTGCTGCTGCTCTCTCTGGTCCTGTGGCTTCAGAATCACAGCATGAGGGGGCTGGAGGGGACCTCTGCACATCACCCAGTCTGACCCCTGCCAGAGCAGGGCACCCAGGGCAGGGCACACAGAACACCCCCAGAGCAGACTCCACAGCCCCTCTGGGCAGCCTGCTGCAGGCCTCCAGCACCCTCACACCAAACAACTTTCTCCTCATGCTGAGCTGGAGCCTCCTGGGCTCCAGTTGGTGCCCATTGTCCTGCCCCAGGGCACCACTGAGCAGAGCCTGGCCCCTGCTTCTTGCCCCCAGCCCTCAGCCATCCAGGGACACTGAGCAGGTCCCCCCTCAGCCTTCTCCTCTGCAGGCTCTCAGCCCCAGGGCTCTCAGCCTTTCCTCCTCTCAGAGCTGCTCCAGGCCCTTCAGCACCCTCACAGCCTCCCCTGGGCTCTCTCCAATAGTTCCCTGTCCCTCTTGGACTGGGGAGCCCAGCACTGGACATAGTCTCAGAAGGGTAGAGTTCAGGGGGAGGAGAACCTGTGTTGACCTTCCTCCCTGAAAGGGTTCTGCCAGCCTGGCACAAGCTGCCCAGGGAGGTGCTGAATCCGCACCCCTGGAGGTGTTTCCCAGTGGCAGAGCTGTGGTGCTGAGGGCCATGGCTTAGCCCCAGCCTGGCAGACCAAGAGAAGGATTGGACTCAATCCAGAAGGGCTGTTCCCACCCAAGCAATTGTCTCTGAGGAACCTGAGATCCTCTGAAGTCTTTACAAGTACCACCCAGATCTGTGTTTATGTCTCTGCTGCTACTCCCTCTCAGTGTCCAAGCAGAAAAACAGAACTGGGCTTTGCCATCAGAGAAGAGTGCAGATGGCAAAGGCATGGAGCAGCTTCTGTGTGAATGGTGGCTACCTAATAACAGACTCTGCAGGTGCAGGCAGGACAACTGAGGGAGTAAAGAAAGCAATCCAGAAGCTGAGTGACTCAGCCTGGCTGAGGACTGGAGGCACGAAGTTGTGGGCTGTTAGCTCATGTAGTCTGGCAGAACTCGGTGTGCTCCCTCTGGCCGTTCTGTTAAGGATGATTTAAGGTCCTGGAGATAACAAAAATATCCCCAGCTCCATCAAGCAGAAATAGCTTCGGTCTGTAAATCAGCAACAAACCTGCTGCAGGAGCTGGAGAGAAAAGCAGTCCAGGTTCCACTCCCAGCACTCATCTTGAGCCTGAATTGGGAGGAAGAAAGAGAACTGAGGGACTGGAGCAAGTCCAGAGAAGGGCAACGGAGCTAGGGCAGGGCTGGGGAGGAGCAGCTGAGGGAGCTGGGGGTGTGCAGTGTGGAGCAGAGGAGGCTGAGGGGAGAAGTCCCCAAGCGCCATGGGCACACCTGTCTGCAACCCCTCCAGCCATGGGCACTCCACCACCTCCCTGGGCAGCCTCTGCCACTCTCTGACCACTCTGCCACCATGGCTGATTCCTGCCACCAGCTGAGCATGGCAGAGCTGCAGGAGTGGCTGCCCTGGGTTGCAGCAAGGCAGTCAAAGCAGATTTGAATTATGGGAAGCACCAGCCTGCTGCTGGTACCTGGCTGGGCAGAATCCATCTCTGTCTTCTCCAGCTCGTTCTTGTGGCCTGCAGTGGCTGCTTGCAGAGAATTAATTTGGGCCTAATCCTTTGACAGAGCATCAGGAGAGGAGCTGCCCTAATAGAACCCCCTGCTGTGACTGATTTTACTCATTACTTTATCTCATAAATAGTTGATAAATTCAGTGTACCTTAATGGATCATTCCATGTGGGGGTCAAGTGTTCAGAGTAAATGGGGAGGCTTCCTGGGAGGAATCACAGAACATGCAGTGGGAGGGCTTGGAAGAGACCTCCAGAGATCATCCAGGGCAGGGCACACAGGGCACATCCAGGTGGGAGTGGAAAGTTTCTAGAGCTGGAGACTCAAAAGTCAAAGTAATGACACTGCAGATGCTGGAGAGGATCCCCCATGGCAGCACTGCCACAGCAGCTCACTGCAGGCCATCAGAGCAGGTCACAACAGCAAACCAGAAGGCAACTGCTCTGTGCGTGGGCTGGGCAGGGGGAGTGCACTGATGGTGTGGGTCTGGAGAGCCGGGCTGGGGAGGAGCAGCTGAGGGAGCTGGGGGTGTGCAGTGTGGAGCAGAGGAGGCTGAGGGCAGAGCTCATTGCTCTCTGCAGCTCCTGAGAGAAGGCTGCAGGCAGCTGGGCTTGGGGTCCTCTCTGTAGTGACAAGTTGCAGCATGAGAAGAAATGGCTCAAGCTGCACCAGGGAGGTTTAGCTTGGACATTGCAAGAAATGTTTTTGGTGGCAGAGTTGTCAGGCACTGGCAGAGGCTGCCCAGGGAGGTGATGCAGTCCCCATGCCTGGAGGGGCTCAGACAGGTGTGTCCATGGCACCTGGGGCCGGGGTTCAGTGGCCATGGTGGGGCTGGGCTGCTGTTTGCACTGGATGCTCTGAGAGGGCTTTTGAGCCCAAGCAGTTCTCTGAGCTGCATTCAGTGGTGCAGCTGTAAGCTGTGTGAGGAGCAGCAGGGGCTGCTGTATTCATTCACTCCCCAGAGTATCAGGCAGAGGTTTGGTGGCTTCTTCCCCTCTGTTGTTAGAAACATTTCCAGCCTGCCTTGTCTTGAGCTTTGTTCTTTATTTGCCCGAACCATTTGCTGTGAGCAGAGCTCAGCTGCAGGTCCAGGCAGCAGGAGTCTGCTGTCAGGAGGAATGAGAAGAGAACTGATCTGTGGTCTGCTCAGTCCATCTGCAGCACGGAGCTGCTCCTGCCTGGTGTCTCGGCAGGGCCTGGCCAGCAGCAGCAGGTGTCAGGAGCCTCAGACGCTGCAGTTTGCTGCAGAGGAGTTAATGAGTGTGAACCTAGCTGGGACATTTTCCGTCTGAGAGAAGCCCCTGAGGCTGCAGCAGATTGGACAGCAGAGGAGAGTCCTTCACAGGGCGGGCAGGGCTCACTGCAGCCTCCTCTCAGCACCCAGGAGTTCTGCTGCCTTGGGGCCAGTTCTCTTCAGTGCCTTTACTGATGTCTTTGTCAGTCAATAGCTTTGCCCATTTTCCAGGTGGAGAGATGGAGGCAGCCTCAGTCGGTGTGGCACTGACTTGGGTGGCAGTGGTGATCTGCTGGAGGGCAGGAAGGCTCTGCAGAGGGCTCTGCTCAGGCTGGATCCATGGGATGAGGTTCAACAGGGCTCAGTGCTGGGTCCTGCCAGAGAAGGCCCTGGGGGTGCTGGGTGCCAGCAGCTGGAGATGAGCCAGGCTGTGCCCAGCTGGGCAAGAAGGGCACCAGCAGCCTGGCCTGCAGCAGCACTGGTGTGGGCAGCAGCAGCAGGGCAGGGATTGTGCTCCTGTGCTCAGCACTGGGCTTGTGGAGTCTCCTCTGGAGACTTTCCAGATGCTCCTGGCTGTGTTCCTGGGTGCCCTGCCCTGGATGCCCCTGCCTTGGCAGGGGGTTGGACTGGATGGTCTGCAGAGGTCCCTTCCAGGCCCTGCCATTCTGTGGTCACTCTCAGGTGCAGTTTATGCTAAGCTGGGTTGCTTTGGGGCTTCCTTTGTGACAAAAAAGAGGGATCCCTAAACTGCTTGAGGCCAGTGAGTGGTCTCTGCCCAGCTGGAAAACTCTCTTCCCCTTGTCCAGTGATCTCTTTCTTGTGCATCCACTGTGAGCTGCTGGGGAGGGGTCAGTGATTGCACTGCTGGGGTGGAGGAAGCTCAGAGCCCAGAGCCATGCCAGCTGCTGTTATGTTCGTGGTCGTTTCACACCAACCCCACTCCATGCTTGATCTGTTTCCCCCCTGGCTTCAATGCCAGGCTACTTAAGGTGCCAGCTACAGGGCATCAGCTGTTGGTGGTGTGACCTGGTGCCTGCCTCTCACCCCTGCAGGCAGAGCCTGGCACCCTGCGAGGCAGAGCTGGCAGTCCAAGCGCTGCCAGGAGAAGCAAGGAGACCCCAGCAGGACCAGAGCACTTCCTCCTGGCATGGCACAGGGCCCATCTTTGTAGGGGGGCTGCCCTGGCACCACGCAGCAGTGCAGGTGAGTTCATTCTGATCACTCTGAACCTGGTTCTTGTGTGGGGACTGGCAGGTGAGCAGGATGGGTAACAGGACCAGGCCATGGAGGCTCCATCTCTGGAGGTGTTCCTGAGTGGTTTGCTTCAGGTGACCCTGCTTGAGCAGGGGCTTGGACAGGATGATCTTAGACCACTGCAAGCTGTAGCACTGCTGGGCTCACTCAGCTCGTGTCCATGCTGCACAGCAAGGCCGGGTGAGGAGCTTGCAGTCTGCAGGGGCCCCTGCTCACCCCTCCCAGCTAGTCCCCAAACCACTCCTGTATGCTTTAAATCTCTTCAGCTGCCACAGCATCACAGAATCTCAGGGTTTGGAAGGAACCCAGGAGGCTTCACTTGAGCTTCAGGAGAGCCTCTTTGGTGTGAGGGTGCTGGAGGCCTGTAGCAGGCTGCCCAGAGAGGCTGTGGAGTCTCCTGCTCCGGAGGCTTCCAAGCTCAGCTGGCGGTGTCCTGTGTGCTCCTGCTCTGCAGGGTCCTTCCAGCCCCTACTGTGACTCTGTGGTTGTTTTTCAGCTGCTCCAGTAGCAAGAAGCAAAGCAACTCTCTGCTGCTTCCCTTTTGCAGAGGCCTGGCCCTGTCTACAATTTCACTGGCTGCATACAGCTGGCTCAGGTCAACAGCCTGGGGCCTTTCAGCTTCTCCAGTGCTGAGGGAAGACACAATGTTGACAAATGCAGGTAAAGTGCACCTGGAGCTGCTTGGAACTGGAAGGAAATGTTTGTGTTGCTTTTGCTTTCTTCCTGCCCTGCCCATTATAACTTCAGCAGTGGTTCGAGAGAAAACAGAAAGACAAGCACAGAACCACGGAACTCTTTGGGTTGGGAGGGCCCTCCAAGACCATCCAGTCCAACCAGCAACCCAGCCCCACCATGGCCACTGAAACAAGTCCCCAGGGCTGCCCAGGGAGGTAGTGGAGTCCCCATGCCTGGAGGTGTTCCAGAAAGGTGTGGCCATGGTGGGGCTGGGCTGATGTTGGCCTGGATGCTCTCAAGGGGCTTTTCCCACCCAACCAGTTCTGCCAGTCTCTGATCATGTCACTTGAGCAAACCCCAGTGGCCAGACCCACCATGGGCTGTTGGTGGTGGTGCCATCTGTGCCTTGTGCTCTACTGATCATAGAGTCCTCGTGCAGAAATGCAGATCAGGTCCTGCTGCTTTAAGTGCTTTATCTGTTGCTTTGTGCCATCCTCTGGAGGAGAGGTTCAGCAGAAGTTCTCTCTGCTCTCACTCCTGTGCTGGCCACATCTGCATCTCTGCCCCTCCTTGCTGTGGGGGGCAGCTCTTGTGCTTCTTACAGGCTCTTGGAACCTCTGACCCCAAGTCAGCCTTCAGCCCTGCCATGGTCACCAAACCCTGGCCCCACATTTCTGGAATGCCTCCAGGGATGGGGACTCCACAGCCTCCCTGGGCAGCCTGTGCCAGGCTCTCGCCACCCTCACACTCCACTTTTTCCTCAGCTCCACTCTAACCCTGCTCTGCCTCAGCTCCAAACCATTGCCCTTGGCCTGGCTCAGACCCCCTCAGCACAAGTCCCTCTGCAGCCTTCCTGCAGGATCCCTTCAGGCACTGCAGGCAGCTCTGAGGTGCCCCTGGAGCCTTCTCCTCTGCAGGCTGCACCCCCCCAGCTCCCTCAGCCTGTGCTCACAGCAGAGCTGCTGCAGCCTTCTTCTTAGCTTTTGACATTTTGCCATCCTTGATAATGTCACTGAAGAGAGGAAATAATCTCCATTCAGACAGCCTTAAAATGCTGACTTAGAGCAACATTTTCTCACACCCCAAGAAAAGCCCCAGAGCACACAAACTCCTTCCCACCCAAGAGGGCTGCAGCCAGAGCAGCCCTGCCCAGCACAGAGCACTTCACTGAGCAGCTGAGGATCCAGAGCTCCTATCTCCTCTCAGCTAAGGGCCAGCCCATTCCTTCAGCAAGAACATGTTCAGGGCATGGAGTCCAGAAGTCAAAGGGAGTGGAGGTGATGCCACACCACTGGGACTCCCCAGGGCTCATCAAGCTGCTTTATGGAGAAAGATCAGAGGCCTTCTGTAGACATGGCCTGGTAGTGCCTGCTGCTGGCAAGGAGCCTGCTGGGCTTGCAGGTCTGACTCTGCAGACCATTATAGAAACAAAGCATCTCTGGGATGAGGAGAGGCTGCGTCTGGGGATGCCTACCCTGGAGAAGAGCAGCCTGAGGGGAGCTGAGCAGTGCTCAGCAGTGCTTCAAGGCTGGGGGGCAGCAGGATGGGACCAGGCTGTGTTCAGTGCTGCCCAGTGCCAGGACAAGGGGCAGTGGGCACAGGCTGGAACGTCAGAAGCTCCACCTGAACACGAGGAGGAACTTCTGTAACTGGAGGGTGCTGGAGGCCTGGAGCAGCTGCCCAGAGAGGTGATGGAGTCTCCTTCTCTGGAGGCATTGCAGACCCACCTGGAAGTGTTCTGGGTGCCCTGCCCTGGGTGCCCTGCCTTGGCAGGGGTTGGACTGGATCTCTGGAGGTCACTTCTGGGCATTTGGTCTCATGGTCATTCTTTCAGCACTTCTGACGTCTTTTTCTTTCTCCTTTCAGGACTCCTGTACCCAGCCCTCAGCCAGCAGCGCTCCCTTTGGTTTCTCCTGATGTGCCTGGCTTGCCTGAGCCGGTTGTGCTCTCTCAGATGTCCTCCCCGTTGCCCTCTGCATGCCAGGAGGGCTTGTGCCATAACGGAGGCACTTGTCAGGCTCTGTCTCTGCCCACGGGGGCCAGCTCCTTCGAGTGTCACTGCCCCCTGCACTTCAGCGGCCGCTTCTGCCAGACAGGTACCTCTGAGCCCTGGGTGCCAGCCTGGGTGCTAGCCCGGGCTGCCCTGGGGCTGGGGGCAGGCAGTGTGGGTCTCACCTCACCATCCCAGCTGCTGCTGCAGGCTCGGGGGCAGGTTCAGTGAATGATGCCCTCTGAGGCTGCCCAGAGAGGCTGTGGAGTCTCCTCCAGCCACCCTGGATGAGTTCCTGTGTGAGCCTTTGGCGGCTTTGTTGCCCCGGAGCAGTAGCGGCAGCCCCTGGCAGGCTCAGCAGCAGCTCCTCAGCTCTTTGTTTCCTGCTCTCATTGCACCCACTTTGAGCCGGAGCTAAGAGGAGTCCGAAGGTGGGAGTTCTGTTCCTGGAAGCCAGGATTTGCTGGCTTTGGGGAGCAGGGAGCTGAGCGCGGGGAGCCAGCGGCAGGGAGCAGTCCGGTGTGAGTCTGTGCTTGGGGCACTCCTGAGCTCCGCGTTTGCAGCTGATGGCAGTGCAGTGTTGAACCCTGCTCCGGAGGGTGCTGGGCAGGCTCCTCAGTGCCCCTCGTTAGCAGATCTTAACCGAGGGCACGGTAATGAGCGGCTCAGGCGCAGGACCCGGGAGCTGCTGCCTCTCGTCCCTGCCTGCGCGGGAGTGCAGCGCGGGCTGGGGCCGCTGCGGAGCTTCCTGCGCTCAGCTGCGGGTCAGAATTCCTTCTGCTCATGCACCCAGTCCTGCGCTGGGAGAAGCCCTTCCAGCTCCTCCAGCCCAGCCATTCCCCAGCTCTGACAGGCTGGGGCTAAGCCATGGCCCTCGGCCCGCAGCCCTGCCCCCGGGAAGCACCTCCAGGGCTGGGGATTCGGCTGCCTGGGCAGCCTGTGCCAGGCTGGCAGAGCCCTTTCGGGCAGGGAGATTTTCTTCTGAAGTTCAACCTGAGCCTGCCCCGGCGCAGCCTGAGGCCATCTCCTCTCTACTCTCACTTGCTGTCCTGCAGAGCAGCCCTGAGCTGGCTGCAGCCTCCCTCCAGCTGGCGCTGGCCTCATGCCCCCCGCCGCGGGGCTGTGGTGCCGAACTGCTTTCCTCCGTTCCAGACACGGCGCTGTTCTTCCCGTCCTTCACTGGAGATTCTTACCTGGAGCTGCCTTCCCTGAGCCCTGCAGCAGGGCAGGACCTGGTGACGACTCTGCACCTGACAGTGACCACCACAGCCGCAGCTGGCACCATTCTCTACGGTGAGTACCCAGGGCTCTGCCAGCCGAGCAGCGGCTCCGGCTCCTGCAGCTCCCCCTGCATCTGGCCTCGTTGGGATCCAGAGGCACGATCAGATTGGAGCCTTTGCTCCTTCTGTGCCTCTGGAAAGTTCGTTCATTCAGGACACGTTGAGCAAGAGAAAAGATGCAGAGTGCTGCTTCCTGCCAGCACAGTGTGGCAGGCACAGGAGTGCAGCTGGGAAAGCTGCAGCTCTCAGGTGCAAGTCCTGGAACCCTGGGATGGGCTGGGCTGGAAAGGCTCTCAGAGGTCATGGAATCACAAAATGGGTTGGGCTGGAAGGGACCTCCAAGACCATCCAGTGCCACCCCCTGCCATGGGCACCCAGCCCAGGGTGCTGAAGGCCTCATCCAGCCTGGCCTGGAACACCTGCAGGGAGGCTGTGGATCATGGAACCACAGAATGTGGTGGAAGATCACACTCTGCTCCACAGCCTCCCTGGGCAGCCTCTGCCACTGTCTGCCCACCCTCACTGCCAGCAATTTCTTCTTCATCTCCACTCTCACTCTCCCCTCTCCCAGCTCAGAGCCATTGTCCCTCATCCTGTCACTCCCAGCCCTTGTCACAGATCCCTCCCCAGCTTCCTTGGAGCCCCTTCAGGCATTGGAAGGCTGCTCTGAGGTCTCCCTGGAGCCTTCTCCAGGCTGAACAACCCCAACTGTCCCAGCCTATCCCTACCACAGAGGTTCTCCAGCCCTCTGAGCATCTTTGTGGCCTTCTGTGGACCTGCTCCAGCAGCTCTGGGTCCTTCTTGTGCTGGTTTCCCAGAGCTGGAGTCAGTGCTGCAGGTGAGGTCTGAGCAGATTGGAGAGGCAGAATTCCCTCCCTGTGCTGCTGCTCTCCCTGCTCTGACTGCAGCCAGCACACAGCTGGCTCTGGGCTGTGCCCAGTGCTGGCTCTGGGCTGCCAACTACCAGAGCTGCGCTGTGTAAGGGTGGTGGGGCACTGGAGTGGGAGGTTCTGCACCTGCACCCGTGTGACTGTCTCCCCTTTTTGTTTCCCAAGCTGGTGAAAGGAGTTCTGCAGAGCAGTTCCTTCACCTGTACCTGGTGGAGGGCAGGCCAACGGCTCGGCTCAGCTGTGGGAGCTCCCAGAACATCCTGACTGTGTCCCTCAACCAGTCCATCAGCCAGGGCAGGCTCATCCCCATCACCCTCAGGTGAGACCTCACGACTGGGCTGCACTGCAGCTGGCTGGGGAGAAACTGAATGAAATCCAGCAAGGCCAGGGGCAGAGGCTGGCACCTGGGAAAGAGCAGCCCCATGGAGCAGGACAGGCTGGGGACTGACTGCTGGAGAGCAGCTCTGGGGAGAGGGACCCGTGGATGCTGGTGGGCAGAAGTATGCCCAGGAGCCAGCAGTGTGCCCTTGTGCCCAAGAAGGCCAAGGGCAGCCTGGGGTGGATCAGAAGGGCTGTGCTGAGTAGGGCAGAGAGGTTCTCCTGCCCCTCTGCTCGGCCCTGCTGAGGCTTTGGGAACCTTGTCAGGGAAGAAGGTTCTTCTGCCAGAGATGCTTCTTCCCTCTGAGCAGGTAGAAGGACACAAGGTAGAAGTATATCAAGACAGAAGCCTACAAGTCAGTGCTACCAGAAGGCTCTGGGTTTGTTTTCCAGCCTCAAAGCCACTCTGGTGGGGGACATTGCTCAGCTAATTGTCCATACCACATTAGCGCTGGTAACTTTGTCTCTGCTTCACAAGATGAAGACATTAAAGTGCTGTAGAGATTTCCAAGTCTGATCACACCTTAGCAGTGACTGCAGCCAAATGGCACTGCAGAGACTGGTTCTTGTTAAGGGGCACAAATTCACACTGAAGAATGGATTCACTTCCATCTTCTCCACCCCAGCGTTTACACCTGGGTGTTTGTCATCCTCCTGCTTGTTGAGCTTGGTCCAGTTTACTCCTTCCCTTTGTTTGCTGCAGTTTATATTTTGTCTTTAAAGCAGTGACAAAAGTGTGATGGGTAGGAGGGGTCTGCAGAGGGCTCTGGCCAGGCTGGATCCGTGAGCTGAGGCCAATGGGATGAGGCCCAGCAAGGCCAAGTGCTGGGTCCTGCTCTTGGGGCTCAACAACCCCAGGAAGGCTGCAGGCTGGGGCAGAGTGGCTGGAAAGTGCCCAGCAGAGAAGTCCCTGGGGGTGCTGGGTGCCAGCAGCTGGAGATGAGCCAGGCTGTGCCCAGCTGGGCAAGAAGGGCACCAGCAGCCTGGCCTGCACAGCACTGGTGTGGGCAGCAGCAGGGCAGGATTGTACCCCTGGGCTGGGCACTGCTGAGGCCACAGCTGGAGTGCTGGGTTCAGTTGTGGGCCCTCACTGCCAGAAGGACCCTGAGGGGCTGGAGCAGGTGCAGAGAAGGGCACAGAGCTGGGGCAGGCTCTGGAGAGCAGGGCTGGGGAGGAGCAGCTGAGGGAGCTGGGGGTGTGCAGTGTGGAGCAGAGGAGGCTGAGGGCAGAGCTCATTGCTCTCTGCAGCTCCTGAGAGGAGGCTGCAGGGAGCTGGGCTTGGGCTCTGCTGCCTGCTCTGAGCTGAGTCTGAGCTGGGGAGGAAGTGCTGCACAGGAGCCATGAATGGTGACTGCAAAAAGGCACAAATCAGGTACCCAGAAGCCATTTTTCTTCCCTTGCCTGATCTCCTGTGCCCTGGGCCAGCCTCCTTGTGCTCTACTTCCCAGGGAAGTCAACTTTCTTTTGCCAGATACAGGGGACAGCAGGCATCAGGTGCCCATGGCGGGGCAGTTCTGTGCTGGTTCTGCCCTTCTCCCTGGGGAGTCAAACCTGGTGAGGAGCAGCCTTCCCCAGCACAGTCCTGCTGGTGCTGGGGGCAGCAGAACTGGCTCCTTGCGAGGTCTGGAGCAGAACCTTGTCCTTCCAAGTTCACCAGGGAGGAAGTAAAGGATCACTGCAAAGAGATGATTGCATCTGTCCAGGCAGTCCCAGGACTAACGCCCTGGAAGCTGCAGGCTGTAATGTGTTGGTTCTGAGTCCAAGCCCCTGTGTAAGGTGAGGTGAGATGAAGGAGCTCGGCCTGGATGTAATCTGAACCATTCCCTGCTGCTTCATTTCCTACTTAATGTAGCCAGAAATGGTTTGGGCCCTCTGGTCCTTCTGAATTCAGCATGCAGCCTTTGGTGTGCTCACCACAGACAGGAGAGACCTCTGCTCAGGGCTCTGCCTCCCAGAGGCTGGGCTGGAGCAGCTCACACCAAAGTAACAGCAAAGGAAACAGGAAAGGGAAAGAGAAAATGAAAGAAAGAAATGAGAGAGGAAGGACAAGAGAGAGAGGGAAAGGAGAGGAGAAAGAAATTGAAAAGGAAAGGGAATGGGAAAAGGAAGGGGGAAAGGGAAGGAGTGTAAAAGAGAAAGGGAAATGAAAAAGAAGGGAAAGGAAAGGGGAAGGCAGAGAGGGCTGAGCCGTGGTGCACACACTGCTCACAGCCCCAGTCCGGCCGCAGCCGGAGGCTCCCCAGCCCCTCGCCGCCTGTCAGCTGGCAGCAGCTCTGAGCTGCCCCCAGAGCCTTCTCCTCTGCAGGCTGCACCCCCCCAGCTCCCTCAGCCTGTGCTCACAGCAGAGCTGCTCCAGCCCTGGCAGCAGCTTTGTGGCCTCCTGGAGTCTCTCCAGCAGCTCTGTGTCCCTCTCATGCTGGAGGCAGTGTTGGGGTCTCAGCAGAGCAGGGTCCGGGGCAGACAGCAAGCCAAGACTGGCACCGATGTCTGTGCCCATCCTCAGACACCAGTCTCAACTGGCCACAGCAGGTGGCTGCAGTGCATCAACAGCAGGTGACAGTCCCCAGCAGCAGCAGCCTCCAGAGCCGTGCCCACGCACAGTGCCCAGGAGCTCTGCAGGTCCGGGCACTGCCCTGGGCTCCGCTGGCTGGCAGCCGGCAGCAGCAATCAGCTGATCAAGGGGCGTTCGAGTCTCTCTCCCCAGTCGGAGGAGGCTTTGGGGTGAGCTCGGTGCCGGCTGCTGTGCTCCTTCAGTGCCACCTGGTGACCGCCTGGCAGGCAAACACCGAGATGTCAGGGGCTGGGGCCTTTGGCTGCTGCCGTCGGTTTGTGTCCTCGCTGGTGTGAGCAGGTCCCGGCGCTGGAGGCTCGCTGGGGCTGAGGTCACTGTGCCCTGGCTCTCCCCATGCGCTGCACTTTGCCGTCCAGCCCACGCTTGCCGTTCGTGGCCGAGCCGTGTGCTCAGACGGGTAGATGATGTGTGCCTGCATTTCACCTCTGCAGCCTTCTTACAGAGATCTCACTTGGGTCGAGGTGGACACTGTCTGTGGGTCTGTGCTCTCCCCTGGACAGAGACACTTCATGTATGGGTAGGCACTGCCCATGGATTAGAGACAGGCTTTGTACAGTCAAAGCTCATGCAGGCACAGAAACACCTGCACACATACACAGAACCTTAAATGTGGGTCACAGGCACCCCATGAAAGCTCTTCTCTGCACCAGCTGCAACCCCTCAGGGTCCTTCTGGCAGTGAGGGCCCACAGCTGAACCCAGCACTGCAGCTGTGGCCTCAGCAGTGCCCAGCCCAGGGGCACAATCCTGCCCTGCTGCTGCTGCCCACACCAGTGCTGCTGCAGGCCAGGCTGCTGGTGCCCTTCTTGCCCAGCTGGGCACAGCCTGGCTCATCTCCAGCTGCTGGCACCCAGCACCCCCAGGGCCTTCTCTGCTGGGCACTTTCCAGCCACTCTGCCCCAGCCTGGAGCCTTCCTGCGGTTGCTGTGCCCCAAGAGCAGGACCCAGCACTTGGCCTTGCTGGGCCTCATCCCACTGACCTCAGCTCATGGACCCAGCTTCAGTCCTCACTAAATTAGAGACAGACACTTCTGCTTTGGCTCCCATTTTTCAGTTTCCATCACTGGCTCCCCAAACCCTCTTTTGGGCTCCTCCCTTCCAGGCTCTGTCTCTTGCTCCAAGCTCTTCTAAGCATCTTGGAGTAATGCAGCAAATTCCAAGGCTTCTGGTTTCATGGTCATGTGAGGATAACAAATATTCATGTTGGTCACATCCCAAGGGCCTTTCTGTCCCCTTTATCCTGGCAAAAGCCAGGAATTGCAGGTCTTAATTGCTTAGAACTCCTTGCTGAGAGAGGAGGTGAAGGACGCAGTGGTGGCATTTCCAAAGCCCTCAAGTGTGCCCCACAGCATGGGGCAGAGAGTTGCTCTTTATTAATTATTAAACACTGGCAAAATTGGTGACTGCTTGCAAAGGTGAAATGATTTAGCAAGTTTCAACCTCCTGCAGCTCTGGGGAACAGCACCTGGGAGTGCTTTTGGCCAGCAGGATGCCCATGGGCCAGCAATGTGCCCTCCTGGGCAAGGGCAGCCTGGGGGCATCAAGAAGCCTGTTGCCATCAGGACAAGGGAGGTTCTCCTGCCCCTCTGCTCTGCCCTGCTGAGGCCACATCTGGAGCCTTGTGCCCAGGGCTGGGCTGCCCAGCTTAAGGACAGGGACTTGCTGCAGAGGGCACAGCAAAGGGCTGCACAGCTGCTGAGACCTGGAACATCTCTGTGAGCAGCAAAGGCTGAGAGCCCTGCACCTGCTTAACCCTGGACAAGAGCAGCCTGAGGGGAGCTGAGCAGTGCTTCAAGGTCTGCCCAACACCTCTGTGCCCATTAGACCATGTTCTGGAGTGCCACCAATCCAGCCTGCCCAGGGCCCTCTGCAGAGCCTCCCTACCCTGGCACAGATCAACACTCCCAGTAGCTGAGGGGCTTGTGTTCAGGGCAGTGCAAGCATCCCTGGGGCTGGAAGGATTGTGTCCAGGGCATGGCAGTGCCCAGGCATGCAGGCAGGGGCCCTTGGTGAGCTGAGGGGGCACTGCCAGCCCTGTGAGGCCTCATCAGATCTTCTCTTCCTTCCAGCTACACGTTGCCTGGGAGCAGCCCCGGAGGCTCCTGCATGGTTGAAGTGGCTGCAGGTGGAAGCCCTCCCTTGCAGCACAAACTGTCCCTGCCCTACCAAACACCTCAGGTAGGTCCCCAGAGCACAGCACAGCTGCTGCCTGTCAGCATTTCACTGTGCTCTGCAAATGGCAGGAAATTCTGCTGGGCTTCAGCCTCTGGCATCTGCCAACTTCACCTGAAACTGAGCAGCCAACCTCCAGCCTAGGTAAACAAAGCAGCACAGCAAGGCCTGTGGGCAGCAGGGCAAGAGAGGGCATTGTGCCACTTGGCACTGCTCAGACCTCACCTCCAGTCCTGCCTCCAGCTCTGCTGGCCCCAGCAGGAGGACACAGAGCTGCTGGAGAGAGGCCAGAGGAGGCCACAAAGATGCTGCCAGGGCTGGAGCAGCTCTGCTGTGAGCACAGGCTGAGGGAGCTGGAGGGGTGCATCCTGCAGAGGAGAAGGCTCCAGGGGCACCTCAGAGCTGCCTGCAGTGCCTGAAGGGCTCCTGCAGGAAGGCTGCAGAGGGACTGCAAAGGCTCCAACACTCTCACACCAAACAACTTTCTCCTCATGCTGAGCTGGAGCCTCCTGGGCTCCAGCTGGTGTCCATTGTCCCTTGTCCTGTCCCAGCACACCACTGAGCAGAGCCTGGCCCCTGCTTCTTGCCCCCACCCCTCAGCCATCCAGAGACACTGAGCAGGTCCCCTCTCAGCCTTCTCCTCTGCAGGCTCTCAGCCTTTGCTCCTCTCGGAGCTACTCCAGGCCCTCCAGCATCTCAGTGGCTGTCTCCTGGGCTCTCTGCAGCAGATCCCTGTCATTATCCTTCCTTGCAGTGCCACCACAGGTGACATTCCTTAGCAGACGATTCCCTTCCTGATTCTGCAGGTCCCTTTTGGATCCATCTTCCTCGGAGGTGTTCCTGCTCCCGCAGGGGTTCACAGATGTGCTGGAGAGATCCATGGCTTCAAAGGCTGCATCAGGGATTTCCAAGTCAACAGCCGGGAGCTGTTCCTCATAGACGAGGCCCTGGGGGGCAGGAACGTGGAGAACTGCAACGTCCCAGTCTGTGACTATCAGCCCTGTCGTAACGGGGGGACCTGCACCAGGTGAGGGTCACCCTCCTGACACTTCTCCTCACACTGGCTGCTAGGTTCAGCCCTAATGAGAAGTGAACCTCCTGTGTAAGGAAGCTTTGATGCTGGTAAGAGCACACAGAAAATGTGACATCTTCAGTCACATCTGGAAGGGCCTGGGCTGCTGAGGGCACTGCTCTGAAACCAGGGAAGAGGAGATGTAGGTTGGATGTGACGAACAAGTCCTGCACCAGGAGGCTGCTGGAGCACTGCAGCAGGTAGCCCAGGGAGGTGGTTGAGGCCCCAGCCTTGGAGATATTCCAGGTGAGGCTGGACAGGGCTGTGAGCAGCCTGCTCTAGTGGAGGAGGTCCCTGCTGAGTGCAGGGGGTTGGACTGGATGAGCTTTGGAGCTCCCTTCCAGCCCAGAGCCTTCTGTGACTCGGTGTCAGTTGACAACTCAATGTGAGCAGGAAATGTGCACTTCCAGCCCAGTGCCACTCCCTGACCACTCTGCCACCAAAGGCATTTTTCCTCCTAAACCTAACCCTGCCGTGGCACCATCCCAGGCCAGTTCCTCTCCTTCTCTCCCCTGAGAGCAGGCAGCAGAGCCCAAGCCCAGCTCCCTGCAGCCTCCTCTCAGGAGCTGCAGAGAGCAATGAGCTCTGCCCTCAGCCTCCTCTGCTCCACACTGCACACCCCCAGCTCCCTCAGCTGCTCCTCCCCAGCCCTGCTCTCCAGAGCCTGCCCCAGCTCTGTGCCCTTCTCTGCACCTGCTCCAGCCCCTCAGGGTCCTTCTGGCAGTGAGGGCCTGGAACTGGAAGACAGAACTCAAGCACTGACCCAGAACTTCTTTGATGTGAGGGTGCTGGAGGCCTGCAGCAGGCTGCCCAGAGAGGCTGTGGAGTCTCCTCTGACGGCCTCCAAGCCCAGCTGGAGGTGTTCTGTGTGCCCTGCTCTGGCAGGGGTTGGACTGGGTGATCTGCAGAGCTCCCTTCCAATCCCACTGTGCTGGGCTGTGGCACTCAGGTCAGAGCACACTGACAGCCCTCTGAACTTCAGGATAATTCCTTCTGGGGTGCTGAGCAGGATTATTGTCCCTTGTCCTCGGGCTGGCTGCAAGAACATGCGTGTGGGGCTTTGTGGCAGGGTGTCTGAGGTCCACTGGGAGCAGCTCTGCTCCTGCAGTGTGACAGTGGTGGGAATGTGCTGCAGGTTGTGGTGTGCAGGGGGCCAGGTTCCCTGGCAGTGCAGAGCAGAGCACTCCTGCAGATGACGATGGTGATGAGACCTTCTGGTAGCCTAGGTAGAGGAGGACCAGGTCTTCTCTCCAGGATGCTTAACCTTCATCAAAGAGGACATCAAACTATTTCAGGCTATGCCTGCAGCTCCTTAGGCAGGAGGGAGGGCAGGTTCCAGCTGTGCCTGGCGGGAGGCAGCAGTGGTTGATGCAGGGCTGGTGAGCCTGCATGATTTAATGGCATCCTGGCCTGCATCAGGTGTGGGGTGGCCAGCAGGACCAGGGCACTCCTGCCCCTGTGCTCAGCACTGCTCAGGCCACACCTTCAGTGCTGTGTCCAGTTCTGGGCCCCTCCACCTAAGATGTTGAGATGCTGAAGGTGTTTGGAGAAGGGCAGCAAGGCTGGGGAGGGGCCTGGAGCACAGCCCTGTGAGGAGAGGCTGAGGGAGCTGGGGGTGTGCAGCCTGCAGCAGAGGAGGCTCAGGGCAGAGCTCATTGCTGCCTGCAGCTGCCTGCAGGGAGGCTGTAGCCAGGTGGGGTTGGGCTCTGCTGCCAGGCAGCCAGGGACAGAAGAAGGGGACACAGCCTCAAGCTGTGCCAGGGCAGGTCTAGGCTGGATGTTAGGGGGAAGTTGTTGTCAGAGAGAGTGATTGGCATTGGAATGGGCTGCCCAGGGAGGTGGTGGAGTCTGTGTGGCTGGAGGTGTTGAAGAGGAGGCTGCATGAGGCATTTGGTGCCAGGGGTTAGTTGATTGGAAGGTGTTGGGTGATAGGTTGGGCTGGGTGGTCTCGAATGTCTTTTCCAACCTGGTGAACTCTGTGCTTCTGTGGTTTATGCTCCTGGTTCCCAGATGAACTCAGGTTTCTGTTGCTCCTTGCCCGACTGTGTCCCACCAGCAGCACAGCTCAGCGCTGAGCGCAGCTGTGAGCTCAGCTGGCACACGGCAAGAGGCTGCTGCAAAGGGAACATCTTTTCTTGCTAACAGCTGGAGGGGCTCTGCAAAACTGCTGCTTTTCTTGGCTGCCCCAAAGTGGGAGGTGTCTGGAGCCTTGGGTACAGTAAATTGAGTTGTGTCTTTGGGGCATAACAGCAGCATGAAGGAGCTGAAGGTGACTCTGGGATAAAATGGAAAAATAGGAGACAATTCCTTACTGGAACACTGAAGCTGTGGATGCCTCCTCCCTGGAGGTGTCCAAGGCCAGGCTGGATGAGGCCTGCAGCAACTTGGGCTGGTGGGAGGTGTCCCTGCCTGTGGCAGGGGTTGGCACTGGTCGACCTTTAGCCCATGCTGTGAATCTCTGATTAGTTGCAGCTGCAGCAACAGACGTTTTAGAGAGGTGCCAGGCACCTTGGGTGCCTTCTGCCAACAGCCTTGCCCTGCCCAGCTGCCACTCTTCTCTCTTTGCCCACCAGGTCATGGTGTCTGGGCTTTTCCCCATCTTTAGCACTCCTCACAGACACTCTCCCTGAGCAGCAGTTAGCCTTTAACAGCAGCAGAGTCTTTAATGCCATGGAAAGGTAGAGTTGGACCTCTGGAAGTCACCAGTCCAGCTCCCTGCCCACACAGGACCTAGAACAGGTCGCACAGGAACACATCCAGGCTGGTTTGGGATCTCCAGAGGAGACTCCACAGCCTTCCTGGGCAGCCTGCTGGGTGCACAGGAGCAAGTTAGGAGAGTTCAGAGAGTCAAAACAAAGAATTGTGCTGCCCAGAGAGGCTGTGGAGTCTCCTCTGGAGATATTCAGAGCTCAGCTGGATGCGTTGCCGTGTGCCCTGCTCTAGGTGCCCCTGCTCTGGCAGGAGTGTTGGACTGGATCATCTCCAGAAGTCCCTTCCCAGCCCTGCCACTCTGTCTGTAGCACAACCATATCCAGCTGGCCAGGGATGGTCCTGCAGGCCTCCTCCAGCCAGACACGTTCCGTGGTTGTCCCTGAGGGCAGGTGAGGGCAGGTGAGGGCAGAGGTGGGCCCACCCTGGGCTCTTTCAGGGCCATTTGGTATTCAATCAGCTTCACTTTTATTTTGGTTTCCATTTGTCAGTGATGCAGAGAATTGGTTCTGTGAATGCCCCAAGCTCTACTCTGGAAAGCTCTGCCAGTTTGCCACCTGTGCTGGCAACCCCTGTGGGCACGGTGCCACGTGTGTTCCAAAGTCCAGCAGAGATGCTGTCTGCCTGTGCCCCTATGGAAGATCTGGCATCCTCTGCACCGATGGTAAGAACCAGTCTTCACCTCTGCTTCTGCTTCCTGCCATCCATGGAAGGTGGTGGGATGAAGGTGCCAGGTGGCCTTCATCCTGGCCTGCAGCAGCACTGGTGTGGGCAGCAGCAGCAGGGCAGGATTGTGCCCCTGGGCTGGGCACTGCTGAGGCCACAGCTGCAGTGCTGGGTTCAGCTGTGGGCCCTCACTGCCAGAAGGACCCTGAGGGGCTGGAGCAGGTGCAGAGAAGGGCACAGAGCTGGGGCAGGCTCTGGAGAGCAGGGCTGAGCCACTCCGTGAGGCGCTGCCTGCCCTCTTCAGCAGAGCCCTGTGCCCGCTGCGCCCCGGGGCGGGGTCCGAGGGTCCTTTGCCTTGGCTAATTTGCCTGCCGGCTGCTCCCAGCGGCAATGTCCTCTGCCGCCAGCAGGCGGCAGCAGCAGGCAGGGAGTCCGCACCCGGCGGGACGCTGAGCGGCGGAGCCCAGGGCGGGCAGCAGCCATGGACCGGCCTGGGCTGAGCGGACCTCAGCATCGTCCAGTCCCAACCTCCCCACCCTGCCCAGGGACACCTCTCAACCAGGCTTAGCTGCCCAGGGCCTCGCCCAGCCTGGCCTGTGGCACCCTCAGGCAGGAGGCAGCCACAGCCTCCCTGGGCAGCCTGTGCCAGGCTCTCACCACCCTCACACTCAACAACTTCTGCCTCAGCTCCACTCCCTTTAGGCA
This sequence comes from Pogoniulus pusillus, assembly GCF_015220805.1. NCBI lineage: Eukaryota > Metazoa > Chordata > Aves > Piciformes > Lybiidae > Pogoniulus > Pogoniulus pusillus. The sequence goes on along the minus strand of NC_087288.1, from coordinate 494,694 downwards.
CTGCAGGCAGCTCTGAGGTGCCCCTGGAGCCTTCTCCTCTGCAGGCTGCACCCCCCCAGCTCCCTCAGCCTGTGCTCACAGCAGAGCTGCTCCAGCCCTGGCAGCATCTTTGTGGCCTCCTCTGGCCTCTCTCCAGCAGCTCTGTGTCCTCCTGCTGGGGCCAGCAGAGCTGGAGGCAGGACTGGAGGTGAGGTCTGAGCAGAGCAGAGCCAAGGGGCAGGATCCCCTCTCTTGCCCTCTGCCCACACTGCTCTGGCTGCAGCCAGCACACAGCTGCCTGCAGGAGGGCACTGCTGGCTCCTGGGGAGCTGCTCAGCACCCAACACCCTCCTCAGGCCTCCTTCTCTGGGACTAAGTCTCTACTATTAATACTAATAAGCATTTTTAGCAGTATTTGCTGGGTTCCAAACCAGGCTATTGAGCAGAACTTCCAAGTGCCAGGTTAGAGCTGTTGCCTCACGCTGAACGTCTCTTCCCTCCAGCTGTCTCCATCAGCCAGCCAAGTTTCAGTGGCACAGATGCCTTTGGCTACACCTCCTTCCTCGCTTACTCCACCATCCCAAACATCTCTTTCTCCCACGAGTTCCTCCTGAAGTTCCAGCTGGCCAACCACCACTCAGCTCTGCAAGACAACCTGATCTTTTTCACTGGACAGAAGGGTCAAGGTCAGTTCTACTCTGAGGGCCTCTCCTCACAGGCTTCCACATCCTCACTGGACAGTGAGGCTAAAGACACAGGCAGCTGCTCCTGGAGTCCCCTCTGGGTGTGATCTAGAACCATACAGCTATGGAACTGGTGAGCTTGGAGGAGACCTTAGAGGTCACCAAGTCCAACCACTCAGCCAGAGCTCACAATCCCAGCACAGCCCTGAGCCGTGTCCCTCAGCACCACATCAGCACCACATCCACACATCTCTTACGCACCCCCAGGCATGGTGACTCCAGCACCTCCACCACCCCTGGAGCCCCTTCAGGTACTGCAAGGCTGCTCTAAGGTCTCCCTGGAGCATTCTCTTCTGCAGGCTGAATAGCCACAGCTCTCCTAGCCTGTCCTACAGGGGAGGTTCTCCAGCCCTCTGAGCATCTTCATGCCCTCCTCTGGACCCTCTTCAGCAGCTTCAGGTCCTTCTTGTGCTGGGTTCCCCAGAACTTGGGGGCAGTCCTGCAGGTGAGGTCTGAGCAGAGGGACAGAATCCCCTCCCTGTGCTGCTGCTCTCCCTGCAGCCAGCACACAGCTGGCTCTGGGCTGTGCCCAGTGCTGCCTCCTGGGCAGTTTGACACCAACTGACACCCCCAAGGCCTTCTCCTCCATAGTGCTCCTGAGCCACTCCTCACCCAGCCTAGGTCTGTGCTTGGCATTGCCCTGGCCCAGCTGCAGGGCCTTGCCCTGGGCCTTGTTGAACTGCATGTGGTTGGCCTGGACTCACTTCTGCAGCCTGTCCAGGTTCCTCTGGGTGGACCCTTCCCTCCAGCCTGGCAACCACACCACACAGCTTGGTGCAGACTGGCTGAGGCTGCCTCCATTCCCCTGCCTGTGTCACTGACACCTTATGGATCAGTAGTTCCTAAACCCTGGGATAAGTCCTGGAGCCTGTAGTTATTTTGCTGTTCCTGTGTCTCCCCAGGTCTGAATGGAGATGATTTCCTGGAGCTGGGGCTGCGCAGGGGCAGAGTGGTGTACAGCTACAACCTGGGCTCTGGCACAGCAACCATCAGCAGCGAGCCGCTGGATCTGAGCCTGCGTCTGCACGTGGTGCGCCTGGGCAGGCGCCTGCGGGAGGGCTGGCTGAAGGTGAGCACCCACTCCCGCTGGGGTGTCCTTTCTGCTAGCACAGACACAATCAGCGAGGCTGGAGAAGCCCTCCCAGAGCATCTGGCCCAGCCAGCAACCCAGCTCCACCATGGCCCCAGGTGCCATGGCCACACCTGTCTGGAGCACTTCCAGCCATGGGCACTCCACCACCTCCCTGGGCAGCCTCTGCCAGTCCCTGTCCACTCTTGCAGCAGAGTTTTTCCTCCTCTCCAGTCTAACCCTCCCCTGCTGCAACTTGAGGCCATTTCCAGGCCAGCTTCCATCCCTTGCATGCCCTCAGCTAGTGTCTGTGTGCATGAAACAGGCTCCTTCCTCTCACCATCTCTAGCAAACTGCCTTCGGGCACTGGTGCCCAAACCATCCCTCTTCCAAGAGCCCTTGCTGAGGAGTGAGGCTTCAGCCTCCTTGCATCATATGTCTGCTTCCACAGCCAGCAGCAGAAGCCCCAGAGCCTGAGCAGGACAACTCTGAAGCAAGAGCACTGCTCAGGTGGAGCTGCCACCAAGAGCTCCACGGGAGAACCTCCTTCTTGGGTCCTGTCAGGCTGCAGCCACACACCAGTGCACCCAGTACCCACTGCTGGGGAGCAGAGTAGCTTCAGGGTGTCAAGAGGCCAGGGCTGAAGTGCCTTGGGGCGCTCTAGGGATGCCCCCTGCCAAGCACCCTGGGGAGCCTCTCAGCCACCCACACAGCAGGGTGAGATGAGGGACCTGGGTACACCTGAGGCTGGGGCAGAGGGAATGGTACACAGGACCCCAGCAGAGCCAAGCCCCAAGGCAAGGTCAGGTGGTGTTGAAGGTTTGAGGGGGAGCAGGAAAGGAGGCTCCTGGGGCACCTTTTGGACATGTCCATGTCTTCCCCCAGGAGCAGAAGTGGCTCTGGGACAGCTGATCCGTGGATCAGCCAGGAGAGCTGAGTGGATCTGCCTGTAGCTGCAGCCTGGGGCTCTCTCTGTCCTGGGCCACCTCCTGTGGCGACACAGCTGGGTCTGACCAGCTGGAGGGTGGTGGGTGGGATGATGGCTTGGCCTCAGGTTGTGCCAAGAGAGGTCTGGGCTGGACACAAGCAACAGGTTCTTCCCCAGAAACGTTGTCAGGGCCTAGACCAGGCTGCCAGTCTCCTCTTCCCTGGAGGAGACCTGTAGATGTGGTGCTGAGGGACATGGGGGGCGGTGCTCTTGAAGGGATTCCATCCCTCTGTACTGTGATTCTGTGGGAGTCTGGGACAGTGGAGGCCTGTCCTCATCAGCAGGTGCTGGAGGAGCTGAATTCCCTTGCTGTGCCCCTTGGCAGGTGGATGAGCAGCAGAACAGGAGCATCACTGCCCCTGGGAGGCTGGTTGGACTCAACGTCTTCAGCCAGTTTTACTTAGGAGGCTATGGGGAGTACACTCCAGAGCTGCTGCCCAGGGGCCTGCGCTTCCGCAGCAGCTTTGAAGGTAAGGCTGGGGCTGGGCTCAGTTCCTTTAGGGCATGCAGCAAGGGTTTGATTTGCTCCTGGCACCAAGAGCTGAAGCCTCTGCCTCAGGACACAAACTGGACCTCCTCTGCTGAGACTTCTGTGGCTTTGCCATGTCTGACTGCAAGAACCACGATGCCAGGAGAGGCTTTGTTGATGCTCTCAGTACCTCCAGTTTCTGCTCAGGAGTCCCTGTGACATCATCCCTTCCTGGCCCCCTACACAGCAGCACCCCAAAAGGGTGTCCTGTGTCTTCAGTAATGCTAGAAGAGGTTGCTCAGGGAGGTGGTGGAGGCCCCATCCTCTGAGCTGGACACAACACTCAGGATGTGGCCTCACCAGGGCAGAGTAGAGGGGCAGGAGAACTTCCCTTGACCTACTAGCCAAATGCTTCTCCATGCTCTCAAGCATGATCAAGTCCAACCATTCCCTACCTCTACCAACTATGCTTGGGCAAAATCCACCCTTGAAATGTATCTTCCTAGGATTGAGACTGGACTGGATGGGGTGGGATGGGTTTGGCTTGGATGGGACTGGCTTGGCTGAAGCCGCTGGAGGTTGCCAAGCCAGACATCGAGAGCACTGCCTGCCTGCCTGCCTGCCTGCCCTTCAGCTGCTGGCAGGCACCGCGGGAGCTCGGCAGCGCTCAGCTGCAGCCCTGCCTCGCGGGCTGGCACTGCTGCCTGGTCTGGCTTCACTTCTCCTCTCTGCTTTACACTTCACTTGGTGATTCCTGTTTCCCTTCGACTCCCAAGGGTGCATTTTCGATGTGCAAGTCCGCAGCAGCATGCAGCAGGAATTCCGCGGGCCAGGGGCTCCGGCAGGGCAGCCCAGCTCCGGCCGCAGCGTTGGGCAGTGCAGAGACTCCCCCTGCAGCCTGATCAGATGCAGGAACGGGGGCGAGTGCAGAGCCAGGGGAGCCACTGTCTAGTGAGTACAAGGAGGGGGGCTGGGGCAGGTGCAGAGAAGGGCACAGAGCTGGGGCAGGCTCTGGAGAGCAGGGCTGGGGAGGAGCAGCTGAGGGAGCTGGGGGTGTGCAGTGTGGAGCAGAGGAGGCTGAGGGCAGAGCTCATTGCTCTCTGCAGCTCCTGAGAGGAGGCTGCAGGGAGCTGGGCTTGGGCTCTGCTGCCTGCTCTCAGGGGAGAGGAGGAGAGGAACTGGCCTGGGATGGTGCCAGGGGAGGGTCGGGTTGGAGAGGAAGAAAAATGTCCTTGGTGCCAGAGTGGTCAGGGAGTGGCAGAGGCTGCCCAGGGAGGTGGCACTGAGGTAACTGGTGGTAATGCTGGCTTCTCTCTGCTCCCTCACTCACCACAGCTGTGACTGCCTCCCTGGATGGAAAGGAGCCTTCTGCACAGAAGCAGTGTCCGTGTGTGATCCCGAGCACGACCCTCCACACCGCTGTACACAAGGGGGCACCTGCGTGCCACTGCCCGGCGGCTATACCTGCCGCTGCCCTCTGGGCACCGCAGGGGCCTACTGTGAACAAGGTAGGTCACAAGAGCAGCACAGGTGAGGGTGGGAGAGGGAACACGGACACTGGAGGAAGAAACTCTTGCCAGTGAGGGTGAGGAGACAGTGGCACAGGCTGCCCAGGGAGGCTGTGGATGCCCCCTCCCTGGAGGTGTTCGAGGCCAGGCCGGATGAGGCCTTGAGCAGCCTGTGCTGGTGGAAGGTGTCCCTGCCCATCACTGGGTGATCCTCCAGGTCCCTTCCAAGCCAACCCTTTCAGTGGTTCTAGGACTGTAATTTCAGGAGTTTCTCTGTAAGGAGCCCCAAGACACTTAGAGCTGTGAACTGTTGGATGTTGTCTTCTGACCCTGCTTTTGTCCAGCGCCATTTGCTCCTTCAGTTCTTTCAAGTCATTGCACAGCCCCTTCCCTGGAGGGGTGCCCATGGCACTTGGGGCCAGGGTTTGGTGGCCATAGTGGGGTTGGGTCGCTGTTGGACTTGATTGCTCACCCACGTCCCATGTTCCTTCATGTTCCTCTCCAAACACCTTTCCGAGGCCTCTCTGCTGTTTCCAGCTATCTCCATCACTGATGCATCCTTCAGGAGCAACGACGACTCCTGGATGTCCTTTGCACCCTCCCACATCCGCCACAAGACCCACATCAGACTCCAGTTCCAGCCCCTGGCTGCAGATGGGATCCTGTTCTACACTGCGCAGCGTCTGGGCGCGCGGGCAGGTAGGGACGGGGCACCCGCTGCTGCTGGGGGGGAGCAGAGCTTGTGCTGAGGCCTGCATCTGGGGAGGAACAACCCCCAGCACCGGTGCCACAGGCAGGGGCAGCTGGCAGGGGGTGGCCTGCTGGGAAGCAGCTCTATGGAGAAGGACCTGGAGCAGCTGAGTTGAGGCCTCAGGCAACCAAGTGCAGTTGAGAGGTGTCCCTGCCCTGGCAGGGAGGTTGGGATAGGGATCTCTGAGGTCCAGTCCACTGAGCCATTCTAAGGCTGTGTGAGCTGGCAGTGCTGGTGGACAGAGCTGTCCATGGCCCTTCTGCTGACAGTGGACAGCAGTGAGAAGAATTTGGCTCTGTCTTTTTAATGCTGCTCAGTATCTAAGGGCAGGGGGCAAGGAGATCCCTCAGGCTCCTTTTTCTGTTCTCAGGATTTGTCAAAGTATTTCAACATTTGACTCAGTTAAACTCCATGGCAAGAAACTTGCTGCAGAGGGCACAGCAAAGGGCTGCACAGCTGCTGAGGCCTGGAACATCTCTGTGAGCAGCAAAGGCTGAGAGCCCTGCACCTGCTTAACCCTGGACAAGAGCAGCCTGAGGGGGGCTGAGCAGTGCTTCAAGGCTGGGGGGCAGGAAGGTGGGACCAGGCTGTGTTCAGTGCTGCCCAGTGCCATGGGGCGTGACAAGGGGCGTGGGCACAAACTGGAATGTCAGAAGCTCCACCTGGTACCCAGAGAGGTGCTGGAGTCTCCTTCTCTGGAGACTTTCCAGACCCACCTGGATGTGTTCTGTGTGACCTTCTCCAGGTGGGTGCCTTGGCAGGGGGCTGGACTCGGTGATCTCCAGAGGTCCCTTCCAACCCCTGCCCCTCTGAGTATTTTCTTCAAGTCACTTCCTAAAAACCATAGCAGTTCCCTATAGTAAGGAAGTCTTCTGCAGAGCCACTTAATGCCTGCAGCCTTCCTTGGCTCCACTCTCACTGCCTGAAGGTCTGGCAGGAGGGGCAAAAGCCAACTGTCCAGCTCGTGTGGTCTGCCTTCACCTAATCCCTTCCAATCCAGCCACAAGTAGCCTGCTGAAGGACTCGGAAGTATTCTTAGCAGGCAGCAGATGTGAAGCAGCTTTCTGCTGGGCATCAGTGCAGGGAGCACTCTGCAGAAGGCCTTTTCCTTCCCCCAGCTATGTAAGAGTTAATCAGCTGATGGCCACAGGGCAGGATCTTTGTGCTTTCCCTGGGAGTGCTCTCTGGAGCACACCGATAGGATGGGCTTGGTTGTTCCATAGGTAATGGCTTCTGCCTTGGTAAAAGAGGCAAGCTGGGACTGTGCAGCTCCTGGAGCAGTCACAGAATTAGCTGACATGGGAGGGACCTTCACGATCACAGAATCATGGCATGGTTGGTCGGGAGGGGACCTCAAAGATCATCCAGTTCCAACCCCCTGCCATAGGCAGGGAACTACTGGAGAGAGTCCAGTGGATGCTGAGGGGCCTGGAGCAGCTCTGTGAGGAGCAAAGGCTCAGAGCCCTGGGGCTGAGAGCCTGAAGAGGAGCAGCCCCAGAGGGGATGTTTGAAGCCCCTGAGCTTCTCAGTGCCTCTCTGTTGGACACTCTCCACTAGTCCCTCTTGAACTGAGGACCCCAGAACTGGACACAGTCCTCCTGGTGGGGCAGGGCAACCTCCCTTCTCCTGCTGGCCACTCTCCTTCATCCCTGCAAGGTGCCTACTGGCCTTCTTGGACACACGGGCACATTGCTGGCCCATGGCTCTTGTGCCCCAGCACTCCCAGGCCCTTCTCCATGGAGCTGCCCCCAGGCAGGACACCCCTCCCCGCTCCCGGTGCAGGAGCAGGAGCTGCTGCTGGCCCAGGGTTATTGACAGGCAGCTGTGGATGTGGGGAGTGCAGCAGGCAGCTCCGGCTGCTGCCCCCAGGCACTGCCCTGAGCCTGAACTGCTCTGTCTGCTGCTCTGCAGGTGACTTCCTCTGCATATCGCTGGTGAGGGCATTCGTGCAGCTCCGATACAACTTGGGGGACAGGACCATCACCCTGCAGAGCTTCCAGCAGGTCTCCACGGCTGGGCACGGGTGGCATTTGCTGCGGGCAGGGAGGGTTGGCAACGAAGGCTACCTAGAGCTGGATGGCATCAACATCACGCAAGCAGCTCAGCCCGGGATGAAGGCACTGGACGCGCAGACGGAGTTCTTTGTCGGGGGAGTGTCCTCCCCGCAGCTCGTTCACCCCCTGGCAGCGGGAGGCGACCCCTCGGGCTTCAGCGGCTGCGTCAGGGAAGCTGCCATCAACGGCAGGGAGCTGCGGCTGAGCGCCGGCGGGGCCAGCGGCGGGGCCAACGTGGGCGACTGCGACGGCACCGCCTGCGGCTACGGCGTCTGCAGCAACAACGGCACCTGCCACCCGCGGCCCCGAGGCTTCTCCTGCGCCTGCCCGCACCCCTGGGCGGGCGCCAGCTGCCAGGAGTCCGTCCACTGCCAGCGCAACAAGTGCGGGCCACAAGCCCTCTGCGTTCCTCAGCCGGCTGCCGCCTCCTACAGCTGTGCCTGCTCCCTGGGCTGGGCAGGGAGGTTCTGCCAGCGCAGGGTCACCTTCTTCATAGCAGAGTTCACCGGCAGCTCCTACATCAAGTACAGAGACCCTCTCTACCCGAAGAGGGACCTGCAGCAGAGCCGCCTCTCCCTCAACTTCAGCACCAGCCAGCCCGAGGGGCTGCTGGCCTGGATGGGAGAAGGGGAGGACGAGGACGACGACTTCCTGGCCATCGGCCTGGCCGGGGGCAGGCTGAAGGTGGTGGTGAACCTCGGGGAGAGGATCTCCGTCCCTCTCACCCACAGCCACCTGCCCCCCTGCTGCGACCAAAGGTGGCATCTCGTCACTGTGCTGCAGAACCAGACCTGCATCAAGGTCTACCTGGACGAGGAGCTGGTGGTGTTCGAAGACATCGACCCCCAGAGGAGCTACACTGCCCTCAACTACGGCGGCATCTGCTACCTGGGCGGCTTTGAGCTGGGCAGGAGTGTCAGCCTGGTCACAGGAGGGCTCTTCCAGCAGGGCTTCGTGGGCAAGCTGAAGGACGTGGTGCTCTTCCAGGACTCCAAGAAGGTCCAGCTGATGAAAGCAGAAGGGTTCAATGTTCACAGTGGGAATTAAGGGGGGAAGTGGGGAAAAGCTTCTAGAAGTGGTGACAGCCACGGGGCCACAAATCCATTCAGCCCCAAGGCTGGAACAGCCAAGCCATGGAGTGTACCACAGGTGTGGCACTCCAGACCCAACCTCCTGCCCTTCTCCCACCCCCAAACCCAAAAGGACCAAGCCATGGAGTGTACCACAGGTGTGGCACCCTGGACCCAACCTCCTGGCCTTCTCCTTGCTCTGCACCCCCCCAGAGCTGGAAGAACCAGGCCCTGAGGTGCAGCACCGCTGTGGTGTCCTGGGCGCACGCCGCAGGCCCGAGGCTGTCCCCTGGCGTGTGGCAGGCAGGGAAGCAGAGCACAGGCACTAGGTGAGAAAGGTTTATCCGTTCAGAATCAAAATATCCCTTAAAATATTTACATTGTACAGTAAAAAGGGTAGCAAAACACAAAGGCATGTACAGGCTCCAGGGAGCACGGCCTCGGGCAAGGGGAGGGGAGAGGAAAACGGGCAGGGGGAATGAAAAAGGGGTGGGAGGGAAGAGAAGTGGGTGAAGACATGAACTGCCTGCTAGGAAGCTGAGTCTGTTAGCTTACAAATGTTGGGTTTCTCAGTAAACCAGGTCCAGTTTAAAGCACTGAAACCTTCCAGCAGCTCAGCCTGCCCTGTCCTGCTCCCGCACTGCTCCAGGGGCTGAGCAAGAGAATTGAAAGGAAATGGAATGGATTTTAGTGGCTGATGGAAGGATCGAGAGAAACCAACTCCTGTGCAGCACCGAGGGGGTTAGGAGGGGGCAGGATGTGTGGAACCAAAAAGGGGTTCCGATGCCTGGAGAACTGGAGTTCCAGAAAGCAATGGGGTTTGATGGGTGGGGATTCTGAGTCGTTAGAATCAGTGCAAAACAAACAAACCAAAAAGGATCTGAGAGCCTGAAATTGACTTTTTAAATGATCTTAAACCAGAAGAGACCACAAAAGGCAGCAACTCAATTCTGCAGGATTTGAGGAAAGCCTCAGCTAGGACCGAAAAATCCCCCAAAGACCTCCCAAGCTGCAGAAGTGGTGGAAGTTTGAGGCTGTACAGCAGCAGAGATGTGGTTCAAAGTGCTCCAGTCCCTACTTCTAGCTGGTCTCATGAGCAAAGGAACTGAGGCTTGGTACCTTGGGTGGCACCAGAGCCACAGAGAGCTCTGCCAGCCAGCGAGGACAAGCCCTACCCAAATGGCACAATCCCAATCCTACAGGCTGCTTTTTGTGGGGCTTCTTTTCTCCTCTCTCATGGACAGTCTGAGCCTCCCCCCGAAGGCTTCTGCCTATAGGTTTGTCTGCCTGCAGCTCTTCACCTCTTGCTTTTGCTCCTGTCGCTGTGGTCCCTGTGTCTGTCTCTGCTCTTCTCGCCCTCCCTCTCCCTATGCTTCTCTTTGCTCCTCTCTTTGTCCTCCTCGGGTTTGGGTTTCTCCCCCTTCTTCTCGGGGTTTTTAGTCTCTCTGGGGCTCTTTCCCTCGGCGGCGTGCGGGGACCGGGCTCGCTCCTTGTCGCGCTGCCCTTCCTCTCTGCCCTTCCTCTCCCTCTCCCTCTCCTTCTCCTGGTTCCTGTCCCTGCGCCTGTTCCGCTCAGACTCCTGCTCCCAGCTCCACTCCTTCTCATGCCTCTCCTTCTTCTGCTGCTGGGATTCGCTGTAGAACCTCTGCCTGTGCTGCTCGCCCTTGCCCCTGCTGAAGCCCCTCTCCGGATGCTGCGGCTGCTCCTGCCTGCCCCACGGGTCGCTGTGGCGCCTCTCCGGCCTCCTGCTGTCCTTGCTCAGGAAGAAGTTGTCGGCTCCCAAGAACCGAGGCTGTTTGTGCGCCACCGGTGGCAGTCCCGGGGGCAGGGGCCCTGTGAAGTGCGGTGGCTGACCTGGCAGGTGAGCCACGGGGGGCCAGGGCACCATCGGGCCCTGAGGGAAGCCAAAGGCAGGAGGAGGAAGGAGCGGAGGCGGCAGGTGAGGAGGAAAGGCAAACATGGGGCTGCTCTGCGGAGGGAAGCTGGGAGGCGCAGGAGCCTGAAACTGAAATCCAGCTGGGCTGCATTTGGGATGCTGGAAGTTCTGCTGCGGAGCTCTGACGGGTGGGAAGCTGCTGCCTGGGACAGGGCTGGGCACTTGGGAGAGAAAGTCAGAGCGAGAAGGGTTCTCTGCTTCAAAGTGAGCTGCAGCAGCTGCCGAGCCTCTCCTGAAGGCAGCTGCTGCCTCCACACCCTGCAGCAGGGCATCCTCCGAAGGCTGCTTGGCATCCGCAGTGGCACTTTCCGCTTTGGCGGCAGCTGCCCCCTGCTGTGCCTCGCTGCTCTGAGCATCGCCCTGGTAGGGGTTCAGGCCAGCTTCTGCAGAAGGCTGCTTGCAGTCTGCCTCTGCTGGCTCAGCCCCCGAGGTGCCCTGGCGCTCCTCGCCCCTGCTGGCCTCCCCTTCCTTGCTCTCTGCAGCCTGCTGGCTCCGGCCAGCTGCCTGCCGTGGGTCCCTCTTAAGATTAATGAAGGGTGGGGATTTAGAGGTGGTGGCAGTGGCACCTTCAGAGGAGCCTGCTGCAAGGTTGTTCTCATTGGGTTTTTTCCCTGCACTGGAGGAGGAAGAAGACGACAAGCTGGAAGGTGTGGTCCTTCTGGCTTCCTGGGCAGCACTGTCCTTGTCAGGTAGCTGCCTCTTTGGGTCGTTTTCTTTGCCCTCTTCAGTTTCTTTGTTCTGAGCGGATAAAGTAGTTAAAAACGCCTCTGTGGAGACATCTGGAGGCTTCCCCTTAAGGCTCAACCCCACCAAGGAGCCAGCACTTCTTGAAGAACCAGAGGCCACTCCAGCTGCTGCATCCACAGCCGCACTGCTGGGTTCTGGGGGGTCATCCAAAGCAGCCTTTGCTTCAGTGTCTTCAGGAGTCCCTTCGAGGTCCATGTCCTCCTCTTGGGAGGCTGCCTGCTCGTTTAGCAGGGGAATGTCTTCGCTGGAGCTTGCTGCTGCCTTGCTGGGCTCAAACACCTGCCCCGTGGTACCCAAGAGGCTTTGAAGAATGTCATCCACTGGCAGGGGTTTATTTGCCAGCTCCAGAGCAGAAGGTTGATTTTCCCACCCAACCAAAACACCAGGCAGAAATCTGAGAGGCTTTGGTGGTTCGTGCTTGGTGCTGTCCACCAAGGGCTCAGTAACTGCTGCAGCATCCTCAGCGCTGGCCTGCTGGGGCTTGTTCCTCTGCTTGTGCAGCACTGCTGTGAAGGAGTTAAAGAAATCGTTCTCCTCCTCCTCCTCCAGGGCCAGCTCATGCTGAGAGACTTCAGGTTTGCTTGGCTTGCTTTTCTTCTCTGGTGGCAGGGTGCCCAAGCTGCTCTCAGCAGGTTCATCCACAAAGCCACCAGCAGCAGTGGCCACAGCAGGGATCTGCCTCTTCATCTTCTGGCGGATGATCAGCCCCAGTAACAGGTTGGGTCGATGGACTTCAATCCCTGCACAGAAAGGGACAGAGGTGAAACCTCCTCAGGACCTGGCTGCAGCAGGGAGCAGGAGACTCCACAGCCCCTCTGGGCAGCCTGCTCCAGGCTCCAGCACCTTCACACTGACAAAGTTCTCCCTCCTGTTCCCTGGCACCTCCTCTGCTCCAGCTTGCCCCCAGTGCCCCTTGTGCTGCCCTTGGTCAGCCCTGAGCAGAGCCTGGCTCCAGCCCTGCACACCTTTAGCACAGACTGAGGGCAGCCCTCAGGCTCCTCTGCTCCAAGCAGCCTCAGCTCCCTCAGCCTGTGCTCACAGGAGATGCTCACTGCCTGCAGCAGCTTTGGGACTCTGGGCTGGGCTCTCTCCAGCACTTCCCTGAGCTCCTTCTTGAGCTGAGGGGCCCAGAACTGGACACAACATTGCAGCTGTGGCCTCAGCAGGGCAGAGAAGAGGGGCAGGAGAACCTCTGTGGACCTACTCAGCACAGCCCTTCTGATCCACCCCAGGATGCTCTTGGGCACAAGGGCACACTGCTGGCTCCTGGGCATCCTTCTGCCCACCAGCACCCCTAGGTCTCTGTCTTCTCTGTGCTGCCCTCCAGCAGCCTGTACTTACCAGGCCCATCAAAAGGCACCAGGTGATGTGGGACTTTGTCTGAGGAGCCCAGGGGGATGAGGTACAAATCCTTCACCTGCTTCATGTTGTTGGCAGCCACTCCGTAGCGCTTCCTGCTGCTGAAGTAGGCGAAGAGCAGGGCGTAGGAGATCTGATCCTCCTCCGTCACCGGCGTGAAGCGAACCACACAGATCTCCTGCGCCGGGCAAGAGGAAGAGTGGGCTGGAGGCACCTTCAGGATCCTAAAGTGACAACCCCTGCCATGGGCAGGGACACCTCCTGCCAGCCCAGGCTGCTCAAGGCCTCATCCAGCCTGGTCCTGAACACCTCCAGGGTGGGGGCAAAGCTTTTGTGTCCAAGACAGCCACTGGGAGTGGGAGAAGAGTAGCACACAGAGTCCAGGGCTGACACTCTTCAAAGGCTTCATTAGTGAACTAGACCTGAGACAGGAGGTCCCTGCAGAAGCCAGGCAGGAGCTAACCAAAGGCTGCTGGGAGGTTGGGTGTCACTCAGGGAGCTCAGCTGCGTGCAGGGAAGGGGAGCAAAAAAAAAATGGAAGATCCTGGGCAGAATCACAAAACCACAGCCTGGGTGGAGCTGGAAAAGACCTCTGGAGATCATCCCTGGATAGGTTCAGTGCTGAGTTCAGTTCTGGGTCCTCACTGTCAGAAGGACACTGAAGGACTGGAGCAGGTGCAGAGAAGGCTGAGGGCAGAGCTCCCTGAGAGGAGGCTGCAGGGAGCTGGACTTGGGCTCTGCTGCCTGCTCTGAGGTGAGAGGAGAGGAGCAGGCCTGGGATGGTGCCAGGGGAGGGGTAGGTTGGAGAGGAGGAATAATGTCCTTGGTGCAAGAGTGGTCAGGGAGTGGCAGAGGTTGCCCAGGGAGGTGGAGTGTCCATGGCTGGAGGGGTTCCAGAGAGCTGTGCCCATGGCACTTGGGGCCAGGGCTCAGTGGCCATGGTGGGGCTGGGTTGATGGTGGACTGGATGCTCTGGGAGGCCTTTCCCAACCCAAACAACTCTGTGAATCCAAGGGTTCTCTAACAGCAAGTGGCAGCCTAAGATGAGCTGATAAGATCAAGGCCAGAAGCTGCCACCCATCTGACTCCACACCCCCACCAGGCACCCACAACTGTCAGGTGTGTCACAGACACCCCAGGGCAAAGAAGCCAATAAAGAACAAATCTCCACCAGGCAAACTCCTTACCTTGGTCCCTGAAGCTTTGATTTTTTCTACATACTCCCAGACAGTCTGAGGAGAGATCCTGCCCCCTACTTGGATACTATCAGGTAAATCCTATGAGAAAAGAGAAGAGAAACCTGAACCCAACCTAAAAACTGGTGTAAAGCCTCCACCCAGGATCCATCTCATGCATTCAAAACGTGCTGCATTCTTCTAGCTCTTCATAAATGGAGGTGCTGGCTGCTGAGCAGCTCCCCAGGAGCCAGCAGTGCCCTCCTGTAGCCCAGCAGGCAGCTGTGTGCTGGCTGCAGCCAGAGCAGTGTGGGCAGAGGGCAAGAGAGGGGATCCTGCCCCTTGGCTCTGCTCTGCTCAGACCTCACCTCCAGTCCTGCCTCCAGCTCTGCTGTCCCCAGCAGAAGGACACAGATCTGCTGGAGAGAGGCCAGAGGAGGCCACAAAGATGCTGCCAGGGCTGGAGCAGCTCTGCTGTGAGCACAGGCTGAGGGAGCTGGGGGGGTGCAGCCTGCAGAGGAGAAGGCTCCAGGGGCACCTCAGAGCTGTCTGCAGTGCCTGAAGGGATCCTGCAGGAAGGCTGCAGAGGGACTTGTGCTGAGGGGGTCTGAGCCAGGCCAAGGGCAATGGTTTGGAGCTGAGGCAGAGCAGGGTGAGAGTGGAGCTGAGACAGAAGTTGTTGAGTGTGAGGGTGGTGAGAGCCTGGCACAGGCTGCCCAGGGAGTCTGTGGCTGCCTCCTGCATGGGGGTGTTCTAGGCCAGGCTGGGTGAAGCCTGGAGCAGCTGAATCTAATTGAGAGGTGTCCCTGGGCACCCTGTATGCTCTGCACACAGCTGCAGCTGTCTGCCAGAGCAAACCTCCAGAAATCCTCACACTGCTGCACAGAATAAGATCTTAAATATGAAGATCAAATCAGATCTTATATCAAGAGGATAAAACACAACCTGCAGAGCTGTTCTTCAACACATGCAACTGGTCTTGGATGCTCTGGAGTTACTGCTCACAAACATCAAACCAGAGGTTTAGGATCATTTAGGAAAGTGGAAAGGAAAAAGCAGTTTGCTGGAATAAAGCAGAAGAGGTTTGAAAAGTAGGATTGGAAAGAAGTAGTGTTTAAGAAGCAGTAATGAAAAACAACTGGGAAAGCTGTGCTGGAAAAGCAGCATTGAAGAGCAGTATTTAAAATGGATCTGAAAAGGCAGTGTTTCATGTGCAGTGTTTAAGAATAGTAGTATCAAAAAGGAGTAGTTAAAGAGTGCTCCTGAAGGGAGCACCCAACGTGGTGGCATCCAGAAAGCTGGCACCCAAAAAAGAGCCTCTGAGATAGCATTTAAAATCAGTACAGAAAAATCAGGAGTGCTAAAAGTAGCATTAAAAAGCATCTGAGTTTCATGCCTAAGGAGTGGTAGTTTAAAGGGCAGTAGTAAGGAGCAGTAATTAAAGGAGTGGTAAAGAGCAGCATTTGAACAGCAGCAACTGAAAAGCAGTCATTTAAAAGTAGTAATAAAAGGTACTAGAAAAAAGGTCTATTTAAAAAGCAGTACTAAAAAGCACTGCTCTAAAAGTAGTCTTTCCAAAAGCAGCACTCCCAAAGCAGAGCTTCGCCAGAGGCCTTGAGAAGCAAGAGCTGAAAGTGTCTCAAAGTAGCGCTCCAAGAGTAGCATTTCAAGGGTAAAGAGCAGCATTAAAAAGGGGTCTTAAAGAGCAGGGATTGAAAAGCTGTACTATAGGAGCAGCACTCAGGAGAGTGGCATTAAAAAGAGGACTTTAAAAGCAGTAGTAAAAAGGTACTATTAGGGAAAGAACAGGATTAGCACAGCAGTATTAGAAGTCCTTGAAACTACCGAATGAGGGCAGCAGGCAGAGGGCAGCCGGCAGCAAGAGCCGCCCAGGAGCTGCACCGAAAGCTGCAGGCGGCTGCTGCCGCACTACAGACAGTGCTAGGAGCATCCCAACGAGTGCCTGAAAGGCAGCCCCGAGAAATGGCCTTTTCGAGGAGCACTTGAAAGCAGAATTCGGTCACGCTAAAGAAGCAGCACCTCCAAGGTGGTGTTAAAAACAGGCGTGTGGCAGGGCCCTGCCTGTGCTGCCCTTCTCTGCAGAGCCACAGCCCAGAGCCGCAGAGACCTCACCCTTAGCCCGAGATCTGCTCACGGCCAAGGAACAGCACTGAGCCCCAGCAGCGCTCTCAGCCTGCTGCTCCCAGCAGCTGCAGCCCCCTCCTGTCTCTCACCTCACTCAAGAGAGCAAGCAGCAGCTTTTGCTTTCTTTTTAGGGACAGTTACTCTGGCAATGGAAAGGCAGGAGCAGAACTGCCACCAGAGCCAGAAAGAACCCTGTTAGACTATGAATTCCAAGAGGCTTCTGCTGTAGATGAGAAGACTTCTGACACTGCCAGCAGAAGCCAGCACCTGTCACGTCTCCACCAGAAAGGCACTAAATGCCCTGAATCAAAGCTCAACTCTGATTTTCTCACCTCTGACTCAGAAAATGGGTCCCAGCAAGGTCCTTACTCCAGCAGCAGATCCTGTCCTGCCTTCCCTGCTGCTTTCTGCTACACAAGATGCTCCACAAGCACCAAGAGGCAGCTCAGATTTAGTCACCAGCTCAGGACAGAGCTGCACAGCCTCAGGAGCCATTGTACAGACAGCATCAGGTTAGAAGGGACCCTCCAAGGTCACCTTGTTCAAGCCCCTATGCACTCTGCAGGGACACCTCCAGCTGCAGCAGGCTGCACAGGGACACACCAAGCCTGACAATGGATGTCTGCAGGGTAGAGCCTCAACCACCTCCCTCCCTGGGCAGCCTGAGCCAGCCTCTGCCCACCCTCCCTGTGCAGAGCTTCCTCCTGATGCCCAACCTAACTCTGCCCTGCTCCACTTCCAAACCACTGCCCTCAGCCCCTTCTGAGCAGTCCCTCCCCAGCCTGCCTGCAGCTCCCCTGCAGACACTGAAATGCACCTCTGAGCTCTCCCTGCAGCCTTCTCTCAGGCTGTGCAGCCACAACGCTGCAGCCTGTCCCCATCTCCATGGCCTCCTCTGGACTCTCTCCAGCAGGTCCATGTCCTTCACTGCCTTTCATCACTGAACTGTTATCAGCCCACAAGTGGACCAAGGCCCCACAGCTGAATTCATGGTTGATTAACTCTTCTGCAGTCACTGTCAAATACCTCTGTCAAATACTCAAAGGAGCCAGACACTGGGTAAGCCTTGATGACAAACTTGGCCACTGAAGGCATATTGATGAAGCCCTTCCAGATGAAGTTCAGGCGTGCCAGGAACAGACTTTCACATTCCACGGTGCCAGGGGTTTCTGACCTGCAAACCAGACACAACAAACCCCACTGTCAGAACAGGACAGAGCCAAGAGGTAACAACAGTCAGCATTCTAATTCAGCATGGGGGTGGGCAGACACTGGCACAGGCTGCCCCGGAAGGCTGTGAATGCCCCCTCCCTGGAGGTGTTCAAGGCCAGGCTGGATGAGGCCTTGAGCAAGCTGGGCTAGTGGGAGGTGTCCCTGCCTGTGGCAGGGGGCTGGCACTGGATGGTCTGGACACTCCCAACCCAGCCCGCGCCATGAATCTGCTTCTTTGTGAAGGAAAGCAGAAGGCACTGAGAACGTTCCACTGGATGGGCAGTGGAAAGAGCAGGCAGATGCCCATGGCACTCGTGCAGTGGCTTGGGAGGCACCTGGGCTTGTGCAGGCTGAGGAGAGACCTCAGTGCCCTCTACAGCTACCTGGGAGGAGGCTGCAGCCAGGTAGGGGGTGGTCTCCCATCCCTAGTGGCAGTCGACAGGATGAGGGGAAGCAGCCTGAGGTTGTTACACCAGGGCAGGGTTAGTGCATGAGGAGAGCCTTTTTGACTGAAAGGGTTCTGCCAGCCTGGCACAGGCAGCCCAGGGAGCTGAATCCCCACCCCTGCAGGAGATGCCCAGAGGCAGGGCTGTGGTGCTGAGGGCCACAGCTTGGCCCCAGGCTGGCAGAGCTGGAGGCTGGTCGGGCTGCAGGAGCTGAGGATGCCTTTCGGCAGCTTGTGTTACTTTGGGAGAGGAGGCAGCGAGGACTTGGCTGGGTCTTGTTTGTCATCTTCCAGCAGCTCTGCAGCCAGGATGCTGGAGGTGGAGCTGAGGGCGTCGGCGATGCTCTCGGCCTCGTTGTCCGACGGCTTCCGCGCGACCCCCACCGACACCTTCACCTTCCTGGAGGAGAGGGCATCGGACGGGGGAGCCATGCGCCCTGCGGGGGGAGGGCAGGGCTCAGCGCCGCAGGCTGCTCCGCGCAGCCGCGGGGGGCTGCCGCTGCAGATCGCCGCTCCAACCCCACCTCGCCACAGCAGCGGCGCCCAGGCAAGCATCAGACACTCCAGGGTGGCACTGCAGTGGGGTGGGACAAAGAACTTACAGCCTGGGGAGAAGTAAAGGGGGCACTGGTCCAGTGGGAACACAGCCTGGGGTGCTGGTTGGCAGCTGGCTGAAGATGAGCCAGGCTGTGCCCAGGTGGCCAAGGGCAGGGATAGTGCCCCTGGGCTGGGCACTGCTGAGGCCACAGCTGCAGTGCTGGGTTTGGCTTTGGGGCCCTCCCTCCAAGAATGACCCTGAGGGGCTGCAGCAGGTGCAGAGAAGGGCACAGAGCTGGGGCAGGCTCTGGAGAGCAGGGCTGGGGAGGAGCAGCTGAGGGAGCTGGGGGTGTGCAGTGTGGAGCAGAGGAGGCTGAGGGCAGAGCTCATTGCTCTCTGCAGCTCCTGAGAGGAGGCTGCAGGGAGCTGGGCTTGGGCTCTGCTGCCTGCTCTCAGGTGAGAGGAGGAGAGGAACTGGCCTGGGATGGTGCCAGGGCAGGGTTAGGTTTAGGAGGAAAAATGTCTTTGGTGGCAGAGTGGTCAGGGAGTGGCAGAGGCTGCCCAGAGAGGTGGTGGAGTGCCCATGGCTGGAGGTGTTTCAAAGCCATGTCTGAGGAGCTTAGGAGGGAGCTGTGGGTTGTGGTTGGACTGGATGATCTCCAGGTGTTTTGCAAGCAGGCCATGCCATGATTCCATGGATGCACTCCAGAAGCCCACTGAGCTTTGTGGCTGAGGAGCATGCCCCAGGCTGCTGGAGGGCCCTGGGCACTCTTTTCAGCCCTACCTATGCAGATCTTGCAGTTGAGGTCAAAGAGGTGGTTCTTGTGCTGGCTGGTGGTGTCTGGAGATGCAGACTCAGGCACCTCCCTGTCCCTGTCAGCCTCCTCTGCCTTCTCCAGAAGTTTCAGGCTGGGCTCCTGCAGCACAACCCAACACAGTTAGGAGAGAGCAAAGAACATCAGCAGCCATTAACCATTCCAGACCTATCCAACAGCTTCTGGGGACACCAAATGTCAGCAGCAGCTGCAGAGCCCCAAAGGCTGGGATCAAACCTCATGAAATCATTAAATCCAATAAATAAACTGAGTCTCATCTAAACCAAATCTCATAAGCACCAAGACAATCATGAGCTAAAGTAAATCAGTCAAGTCTAAGTTAAATAATATCTTACAAGTGCTAATAACACTGAACTTTCTTATCTCCTTCTGCTAAGGTTTGAAGTCATTTGTACTACTGAATTAATTAACTGGTGTTAGCAAAAGTTCCTCAGGTAAGATGGAAAGTATTTTCTCCTAGTACATTAACTTGTCAGGTAAGCTCTATTTCCTGCCATTACAGGAATTAACTGGCATTAATCATGTTATCTCAGTAGAATGCTTTAAAGTCTTTTCTGATACTAAGTGCATTGCTCTTCCCAACTGGTTTTAAGGTAGATGCAGAGTATTTCCTGCTGTTAGTGACATGGTGCTACTGGCCAGCTTCCAGCTCAGACTGATTGGCCTTTCTAATATTAACTTAATAGCCAGGAATAAATATACTTCAGATAACACTTTGAGTGTTTTCTGCTATTAATTAGTTTCCCTTCCTACCTATATTTGAGGCAAGATTTAGGGCACTGTGCACTATCAGCTGCACTGATTTGTATCCATAACTCTATTCCAGGCCAGGCCACAGTGAAAGCATTTGCAGCTGTTCACAAACTCGTTGCTATTCCCAGTGGTTTTCCAGCTAAGCTTTACAGTCTCCTCTGCTGCCCAATCCATTAATTGCTGTTCCCAACGATCTCTCAGCCACGCTGTCTGTTCTGCCACTGCCACCAGAAGTCGTGGACACAGAACAGACTACCCCAGCAAGGGCAGAGAGGCTGCAGGGCAACTGAACCTCAGCTTGGAGCAGCAGAGCCCAGCCCAGCCCGGCCCTGCCCAGGGCACTGCCACCTGCACGTCCATGGCCTCCTCCTGCTCCTTCATGGGTGCCTCGCTCTCGATCTCGATCTCCCCCTTGTGAGTGATCTTCGTGATGGGTCTCCTCTCCACCTCCCGCTGCTCCTTCTCAATCATCTCAATCGTCTGCAAGCACAACAACCGCCAGGGGTCAGGGATGCTGACTGCCAGCAGAGAGCACACACCTTTGGAACACCACCAAACATCAGCACCTGCAACGAGGCTGCAAGGAGCTGAGCTTAAAGGTCCCTTCCAACCCAGCCCATTTCATAATTCTGGGGGGGAAATGAACAAATTCTTCTATTCCAAATGGCAAGCAGGGCACAGACTGAAGCAAGGTACAAAGAGCTTCAGCTCTACATTTAATCACAGATTCACAGAAGTTAGCAACCCTCCAAGTTCATCCCTGTACCTTCTGATGCCCAACCTAACTCTGCCCTGCTCCACTTCCAAACCATTGCACTCGGCCTGTCCTCACAGCCCCTTCTGAACAGTCCCTCCCCAGCCTGCCTGCAGCTCCCCTGCAGCTCTGAGCTCTCCCTGGAGCCTTTTCCTTTGCAGGCTGAGCAGTCTCAGCTCTGCAGCCTGTCCCCACAGCAGAGGTTCTCCAGCCCCATCTCAATGGGCTCCTCCCGGACCCTCTCTATCAGATCCCTTCCAGCCTGAGCCACTCTAGGACTCTATGAAGCCCTCTGGCTTTTTTTGTACAGCCTGAATTCGAGACTCTCTGCATGCCTCAAGGCTGCCAAGAGCAGCTCAGGCTGCCTCAGCCCCCCTCTGCCCAGCCTCACATGTCTGTTCTCTCTCTGCCTCCAGGCAGCCAGCTCCTTGGACGCCAGCTCCTCCGGGCTCATCCTGATCAGGTGCTCCGGAGTCACCTCCCCTTTCAGCACTTTCTTGAACAAGATCTAGGAGGAAGAAGAAAAAGTGAATGGTTGCTGCCCGGGGCAGAGCAGCAGGGAATGGAGCAGGAAAGCAGCAGAGCCTGGAGAGCTGCAGGGATCAGGTGGCTTTGGCTCCAGTGCTGGGTAAGTGGCACGGGCAGTGGCAGGGGGCACCCTCAGCAGCTCTGCTGATGGCACCAAGCTGTGTAGTGCTGGACTCACTTGAGTGCACAGATGGCTTCCAGAAGGATCTTGGCAGGCTTGGGAGGTAGCCAGTGCCAAATGCATGAGGTTCAACAGGCACAGTCCAAGGTCTTGCAGCTGCATGGCTGCCAGTGCCCCTTGCTGGCTCCTGCCCAGCTTCTCACCCCCCAGCACCCCAATTCCTTCTCTGCAGGGCTGCTCTCGCACTCATCACCCCCAGGCTTGATTGCTATCCAAGACTGCCCTAACCCAGGTGCAGGACCTTGCACTTGGCCCTACTGAACCTCATGAGCTCCCCTCTGCCCCCTTGGCCTTGCTCGGCCTCTCGAGGTTCTCCTCAGCCCACACAGCCCTGTGGAAGCTCAGTGAGGCTCTCCAGAGCCCACTTCTCAGCAACATCCCTCCAGGCTGGCTGCAGAGCCCCCCAGCCCCCACCTACGTTGTTTTTGGGGTCCTTGAGGTTGAACATCAGGCTCCTGTATTTGTTCTTGTACTTGGAGTCAGTGTCTCGGAAGAAGGAGAAGAGCTCCCGCTCGATCCTGGTGGCCACCTTGGCTGCCCTCTCCTCAGGGATCTTCAGACTGGAGTCGCTCAGCCTGCGAGAGGACACCAGGGCAGGAATCAGCAAAGGACTCCAAGCAGCCTTCAGTGTTTCCTCTGCCTTCTGAAACCCAACCCAACGCCCACGCCCATGTAACCATCTGGTCTGCACCTCTTCATCAGGATTTCCTTCAGAGACTGCTTGACACTCTGCCTGATCTGGTCAGCAGAGGGCTTGGAAGCAGGGACAGCCTGGGGGTGAGCTGCAGCAACAGAGCTTCTCTCACTCTTCTTCTTCTTCAGTTCTGGTTTCTCGTGGACACCTACGAAACACCATGAAATCTGTGAGCTCCCCACGCCAGGGCCAGAATCCTGCACTCCTGCTGAGTGGCATCAACTTTGACTTCCCAGCTGCTGAGAAATGTCCTCCAGGGACAAGGAAGGGACACAGAGGGTGGCGGTGGGTTTGGGTTGACCTTCCAGGAGCAGGAATGGACTCAAGAGGGTGGCTGTGGGTTTGGTTTTGTTCTTAAGTCATTCTGATTTTGTATTCCAGATTAATCCAGAAAAAAACATCCTCAGAAGAAACAAACCAAGATCTTTCCCCTCTAACTAAAGGCATTTTCTTCTGCACCAGGCCAGGATCCACACACTGGGCTGGGCTGGAAGGCACCTTCAGGACAAAGCAGGCTGTGGATGTCCCCTCCCTGGAGGTGTTCGAGCCAAGGCTGGATGAGGGCCTTGAGAGCCTGGGCTAGTGGGAGGTGTCCCTGCCCACAGCAGGGGTTGGCACTGGATGGTCTTTCGGGTCTCTTCCAACCCAACCCACTCGGTGAATCTGAGTTGGAAAGGACTTCAAGGACACCCAGTTCCCAGCCCCTGCCATGGGCAGTGCCAGCAGTACCACCTGCACTCCAGAACATGCCTTCAACCCTCAACTGCAGAGAAACCACCATGCTGCAGTGTGCCCCCTGGGCCACAGCCTGCAGCCTCTACCTGGCTTTGAGGACCTTTCTGGCACACTGAGAGCTTCCCTACTCAGCTTCTCCTGTTTGTCCTCGGGGGAGCGCCGAAGGCCAGCAGCACTCTGGGGGCCCTTCCGCACAGGAAGCTGCTGTCCCTTCTTAGCATCCATGTCTCTGGGCTCTGCCAGGCTCTTCCCATCGCCAGACTCCTGCAAGACAGAGGCACACAAGTCAGCATCAGGGCTACGGGCAGGAGCTGCTCTGGGGAACAGGGCTTGGGGGTCCTGGTGGCTAGCAGGACCCCCAAGCTAGCAGGATGCCCACGGGCCAGCAATGTGCCCTCCTGGGCAAGAAGGCCCAGGGCAGCCTGGAGGCATCAAGAAGCCTGTTGCCATCAGGACAAGGGAGGTTCTCCTGCCCCTCTGCTCTGCCCTGCTGAGGCCACATCTGGAGCCTTGTGCCCAGGGCTGGGCTGCCCAGCTCAAGGACAGGGACTTGCTGCAGAGGGCACAGCAAAGGGCTGCACAGCTACTGAGGCCTGGAACATCTCTGTGAGCAGCAAAGGCTGAGAGCCCTGCACCTGCTTAACCCTGGACAAGAGCAGCCTGAGGGGAGCTGAGCAGTGCTCAGCAGTGCTTCAAGGCTGGGGGGCAGGAGGGTGGGACCAGGCTGTGTTCAGTGCCGCCCAGTGCCAGGACAAGGGGCAGTGGGCACAGACTGGAACGTCAGAAGCTCCACCTGAACACGAGGAGGAACTTCTGTAACTGGAGGGTGCTGGAGGCCTGGAGCAGCTGCCCAGAGAGGTGATGGAGTCTCCTTCTCTGGAGGCATTGCAGACCCACCTGGAAGTGTTCTGGGTGCCCTGCCCTGGGTGCCCTGCCTTGGCAGGGGTTGGACTGGGTGGCCTGCAGGGTGCCCTCCAAGCCCTGCCCCTCTGTGATTTGCACTTAAGCCCTGTGTGAGGAGCACTCCTGGCTCCAGCTACGTGCAAGGGTCAGGGGCAGCAAGGAAAGCCCTGGAGCAGTGCGAGACAAGCACCCCAGCGCGGTGAGGGCTGCTGAGGGCTCCTGGGGCCCTCTGGCTCAGACTTCAGGCACAGGAGGCCGATGGGGTGAGACTGCACTGCCCGCGGCCTCAGACCCACCCGTCTGAAGATCTTGACTTTGTGCTTGCCGGCGTCGTCTGCCTGCCTGCTCCTGTCCGCCCCGGGGGGCGTCTGCTTCGCCGCTGCCCTGTCCCCGTCGGGGCCCTTCTCCTCTCTCTGCAGCTCCGCTCTGCCCGGGGCCTCGGCCGGCCCCGAGCTCTCCATCCTGCCGTCCTCCTCGGCGCAGCAGCGCACGCAGACGTACTCCTTGTCCTCCTCGCCCAGCCGCTGCGCCTGGGCCAGGCTGAGCCCCACGCAGTCCCCGTGGAACCAGTCGTCACAGCGCCCACAGCCCACCATGAACCTGCGAGAGAGGCAGAGTCAGCGCGGCCGCCGGCCAGGGGCTGCCGCCGGCCAGAGGCTGCTGCCCGGCCAGGGGCTGCCGCCGGCCAGGGGCTGCCGCCGGCCAGGGTCTGCCGCCGGCCAGGGGCTGCCGCCGGCCAGGGGCTGCCGCCGGCCAGGGGCTGCCGCCGGCCAGGGGCTGCCGCCGGCCAGGGGCTGCCGCCGGCCAGGGGCTGCCGCCGGCCAGGGGCTGCTGCCCGGCCAGGGGCTGCTGCCCGGCCAGGGGCTGGGCTCTCCGCGCCCAGCCTGCACCAACCCCCAGCACTGGACGCTCAGTCAGAGCAGGGCAGCACAGCTTGGAGAGCAGACCGAGAGGCACCTCCACGGCTACATGTGCGGGGGGAGTGCCGGGAGGATGCGGCCAGGCTCTGCCGGGGGATGCCCAGCAACAGGACACAGGGCAGAGGTGGAAGCTGAGGCACAGGAGGCTCCATCTGAACCCGAGGAGGAATTTCCTCCCTGTGAGCGTGGCAGAGCCCTGGCACAGGCTGCCCAGGGGGGCTGTGGAGTCTCCCTCTCTGGAGATACTCAAGAACCATCTGGACGCGCTCCTGTGTGATCTGCTCTGGGTGATGCTGCTCTGCAGGGGGCTGGACTGGATGAGCTCCCGAGGTCCCTTCCAGCCCCTGGCAGCAGCAGCTTTGGAACTTAGCATAGAGTCACAGAATGGTAGGGGCTGGCAGGGAGCTCTGCACATCGCCCAGAGCAGGGCACCCAGGGCAGGGCACACAGAACACCTCCAGAGCAGACTCCACAGCCCCTCTGGGCAGCCTGCTGCAGGCCTCCAGCACCCTCACACCAAACAACTTTCTCCTCATGCTGAGCTGGAGCCTCCTGGGCTCCAGTTGGTGTCCATTGTCCCTTGTCCTGCCCCAGGGCACCACTGAGCAGAGCCTGGCCCCTGCTTCTTGCCCCCACCCCTCAGCCATCCAGAGACACTGAGCAGGTCCCCTCTCAGCCTTCTCCTCTGCAGGCTCTCAGCCCCAGGGCTCTGGCACCCTCGAACACCCCAAGTGAGGCACCTGCTCTGCACAAAGTCCTCCTTACCTGGACAGTGACTTTCTCAGCAGCTTTACATCCCTCTCCAGCCTTACAGCATGGGATGATCCTCCTGCAAAAACGCCTTGGGGCTTTTTTGGTGCCCTGTTTGCCTCTCTTTGCAGTAGTCCATGAAACTATCAAAACCTCAGTGTGGCTTTGGAACCTTCCCCTCAAATGCTACCCAACAGCATTTTTCCAGCCTGCTCTTACGAAAGAAATTGGATAGAAATGGAGAAGTGTAGAAAACAAACCCCAAAGATACTCAAAGAACCCCCTCCAAAACACTCTGAAGCAGTAAGGTTGTGCTTGAAAAGGCCTGGACATTTCCTTGCAAGGTTCACAGAACCATGGAAGGCTTGGGCTGCAAGGGACCTTCAAGATCACAGAACCATGGAAGGCTTGGGCTGCAAGGGACCTTCAAGATCACAGAACCATGGAAGGCTTGGGCTGCAAGGGACCTTCAAGATCACAGAACCATGGAAGGCTTGGGCTGCAAGGGACCTTCAAGATCACAGAGTCATGGAAGGCTTGGGCTGCAAGGGACCTTCAAGATCACAGAACCATGGAAGGCTTGGGCTGGAAGGGACCTCCAAGCTCATCCAGTGCCAACCCTGCCATGGGCAGGGACACCTCCCTCTGCCCAGCCTGCCCAAGGCCTGACCCAGCCTGGCCTGGAGCACCTCCAGACAGGGGCCATTCAGATTCCATCTCTCTTTTCCCACACCATCCTTCCAGCAGAAGGCTATCCACAGCCACCAGCTCCCACAAGGCCATGGAATCATTAAGCTGGAGAAGACCTCAAAGATCAAGTCCAAGCATCAACGCCACCAAGTCCACCACTAAGCCACGTCCCCAGGTGCCATGCCTACACCTCTTGAGCATCTCCAGGGATGGTGACTCCATCACCTCCCTGCAGCCTGTGCCAGGCTCTGAGAACCCTTTCAGTCAAGAAGTTTCTTCTAACCTGAAGCTCCCTTGTTTCAACATGAGGCCATTTCCTCCTGCCCTATCACCTGAGACTAGGAAGAAAAGATCCACCTGCAGCTGGCTGCAACTTGAGGCCATCTCTTCTCATCCTGTCCCTGCTGTGACAGCTAAGATGGCAGCAGCTGCTCACAACTCCTGGCTACTTTAAACATCTCCAGGCTCTCAGTCCTGACAATGCCACAGGAGAATGCTTTCTAGTCCCCTTGTTGGTGAAGAGGAGAGCAGGAGTTTGGGTCCCACCTATGCCTCCCTAGCTTGCAGTGCCTGCTTAGATTGGTTTCAACAAGGTAGGTGCCACCTGTGGTGCTCAGCTCTCCTACTGAGAGCCAACTTAGAACCATGGAATTGGTTGGGTTGGAAAAGCCCTCAAAGACCACCAACCCAACCCCACCATGGCCACTAAGCCCTGGCCCCAAGCACCATGGGCACACCTGTCTGCAACACCTCCAGCCATGGGCACTGCATCACCTCCCTGGGCAGCCTCTGTCACTCCCTGACCACTCTGGCACCAAGGACATTTTTCCTCCTCTCCAAGCTAACCCTGCCCTGGCACCATCCCAGGCCTGTTCCTCTCCTTCTCTCCCTTGACAGCAGGCATTCCAAAGACCAAAGTCTATCTCACCTCCAGCACAGCCTCATCCCAGAGCTCACTCCAACCACTCTGTTACTCCAAAAGTGAAAGTCACTTTGGGTACAGAGGATTTCCAACATGTTGTAAAGGTGACTTGGGCTAAAAGAAAACCATTTTGGTGAAAACACTCTGAAAACTTCAATTAGCTATTGCCAAGGGTCAAGTGCCCCTGCCTGGGGGCGTTCAAGGCCAGGCTGGGTGAGGCCTTGAGCAGCCTGGGCTGGAGGGAGGTGTCCCTGCCCGTGGCAGGGGCTGGCACTGGATGAGCCTGAAGGTCCCTTCCAGCCCATCCCATGACTGTGTGCCCAGTCTAGGCAGGCTGTGGGATTCCCTCTGGCACACCAGGTGGAGAAGCCTTCCTGGGCAGCCCTTCTGAGAGCACTGCCCACAGAGCCAGTGCCACACGGCGCAGGAAGAGCTCTGGGCACCGTTTCTCTCTGCTTTCAGACCGTCTGGGGCTTGAGATCATCAAACTGATGCAGTTAGACTGGAACTACATCAAATGCAAGGATTTTACACTCAGACTACTTTAAGCTGATGGACTTTAGGCTGAAAGTACACAAAATGTATTTCTGAGTTCAGCCCCGTGCATTAGATGCATTTTAGGCTTAACCTACATCCAGTGGATGGATTTAGACTGAAATGACATCAGAGAGATGATGGATTTTGGACTACAGTTACATCAAATGGATTCTAGGCTCAAACTGCATCAGAGAGATGATGGATTTTAGACTACAGTTGCACCAAATGGATTCTAGGCTCAAACTGCATCAGAGAGATGATGGATTTTAGACTACAGTTGCACCAAATGGATTCTAGGCTCAAACTGCATCAGAGAGATGATGGATTTTAGACTACAGTTGCACCAAATGGATTCTAGGCTCAAACTGCATCAGAGAGATGATGGATTTTAGACTACAGTTGCACCAAATGGATTCTAGGCTCAAACTGCATCAGAGAGATGCATTTCAGGCTCGCACTGCATGACCCACAGATTTTCTAACTGGATTTCAGTCTGACACTACAGCTAGAGCTGCAATCTGATCTTTCTTGGGTCTGGAATTGATCTGCAAAGTCTGGTTGTTATCCCAGAAATCTCTTCTGCAAGAGGATTTAAGGGAAAAGTGATTCCCGAGTTATGGATCTTCCGGCTCAGGCTAGGAGCTGCTCTAACTACTACTCCATGTAACTACTACAGAGTAAGATTAGGGCAAGCCTCACTCTCCAGAACTGGAAATGAACTCTGCAGCTGCCTTGATTCATATCAAAGACTGCTCTGGGTTGGAAGGGACCTTCCAGATCATCCAGTTCCAACCCCCTGCCACGGACAGGGGCACATCCCACTAGCCCAGGCTGCTCAAGGCTTCACCTACAAGGATACACCTTGTATCAGTGCAAGCAAACAGCAGTAAAGCTTTGGGAACACTAAAACTGGGCCTAGAAAGCCCAAGGCCAGAGCCAAGCCCAAATACAGAGTCGAGTGCCTCTGCTTAGCAGATGTTTGGGGGGACTTAGCTACGCTGGCAGTTAGCACGACGCCAGGGACACACCTCCTGAGGCTGCTGAGTGCACAGCTACTGACTACAACTGCTACTGCTTGGATGTGGACCAAACCCAGACCTACTGTGGCTAAACCCAGATCTATTTTGCTTAAAACCTGATCTAGTTTTCCCCCCAGTTTATAAAGTCAGACATTGGAGACCAACTCAAACAGACCAACCTTTAGCAACCAAACCAAAATCTCCTGGCTTAAACTTGCACAAGGGACTAAAACTGCAGAGCCCAAAGCACAGAGGCTGCTCAACATCCCTCAGCCTCTAACTTGCCAGCAGGTGGAACTTTTCCAGCTTAGCTCACACATACTAAGTGGGCAACAGAGATGGCAGGTGAAGAGTGGAGATATGGAGCCTCGGGATACAGGTTAGCAGCCATGGCAGTTGGGTTGATGGTTGGACTTGATTCTCTTCAAGGCCTTTTCCAACCTTTGGGACTCTATCCTGTGGCAGCAGGAAAGCAGCAGGATAGGCATCCAGTACTGCACCTTTATTCCAGGTCTACTGGGACACAAAAAGGCCAACACAAAGCCTTGTCATGAACTCAGCTCTGGAAAGACCTTCACTAGGAGCAGACACCAAGGTGGAGAGATGACATCCAGGCAGCTACTACTGAGGGAGTGCCCATCCCTGGAGGGGATGCAGAAAGGTGTGCCCACGACACTTGGGGACAGGGTTCAGTGGCCATGGTGGGGCTGGGCTGATGCTTGGACTGGATGATCATGGAGGGCTCTTCCAACCCAAATGATTCTGTGACCTCAAGCCAACTGCTGCAGGTGGGACCACCCATTGGTTCCACTCCAGTCTTCACAAGGTTTCAACTTCAGCAAACAATGAAACTTCTGCAGACTTAACCAAGACAAAAAGCCCTGACACTGTGTCTCCAGGGCTTGGTTCTCTCCTGAAGCAGGCTGCCCAGAGAGCCTGTAGTCTCCTTCTCTGCAGACTTTGAAGTCCCACCTGGATGTGTTCCTGGGTGCCCTGCCCTGGGTGCCCCTGCTCTGGCAGAGGGTTGGACCCAGTTTCCAGAGGTCCTTTTCAATGCCTCCCACTCTGTGATGCTGTGGCTCCAATCCCACCGAGCAGGGTGTGGTGGGTGCAGCTGTTTTGTCTAAGCCTAATTCATACAAAATGGTCATCAAAAGATTAGATTCACAGACTGGGTTGGGTTGGAAGAGACCTTCAAGCTCATCCAGTTCCAACTCCCTGCCATAGGCAGGGACACCTCCCACTAGAACAGGCTACTCGAGGACTGTAACACCTCCAGGGAAGGGGCATCCACGACCTCCCTGGGCAGCCTGCTGCAGGCCTCAGCACCTCACTGTCAGCAATCAAAAGGACCAGATCTGCCTTAAAGAAAGCAAAAGAATCAAAAGGATTCTGCCTTAAAGAAAGCATTACTCCTCCTAGGTTCTTTCATAGCACTCAGCCACAGGAGAGCAGCCTCTGAGGCTGATTTTGATAGCAACCATGTAAAGAATCCTCTTTAGCAGGAGGTCACTTGGACACTTTATCTGCTTCATTCACACAACTTCCAGGGATGACTTCTGACACTAGGCAAGGGGCAGTGCCCAAAGACTGCTAAAGCAGATTCAAGGCTGACTGAAGCCTGGCTGAAGGATCAAGGATGTCCTCTTGCACAGCTGTCTGAAGAGGTTGTGATATCTTGGACTATTAAGACACCAAAGTTCCTGCCTGGAGGTTGCCTCAAAGGTGGGAGTGCAGAAGTGTTTGGCCATGCTGTGAGGCTGGATGGGAGATGTAAAGCTGAAAGAGAAATTAAAAACAAGGTGGTTGAAATGGGAACCTGTGCCACAGCAAGTAGCAGAGCTGTTGGCTTGGGGCTGGCACACCAAGAAGGACATTTTCTTGAGGGAAAATCTAAAGAGTGAGAGCTGACAGTGCTGGAGGTGACTGGGACCTTGGGACTGAGTGTCTGACCTCAGAGCAGTAGAGGGGATCCTGCCCCTGACTCTGCTCTGCTCAGACCTCACCTCCAGTCCTGCCTCCAGCTCTGCTGTCCCCAGCAGCAGGAGGACACACAGCTGCTGGAGTGAGGCCAGAGGAGGCCACAAAGATGCTGCCAGGGCTGGAGCAGCTCTGCTGTGAGCACAGGCTGAGGGAGCTGGGGGGGTGCAGCCTGCAGAGGAGAAGGCTCCAGGGGCACCTCAGAGCTACCTGCAGTGCCTGAAGGGCTCCTGCAGGAAGGCTGCAGAGGGACTTGTGCTGAGGGGGTCTGGAGACAGGCCAAGGGCAATGGTTTGGAGCTGAGGAAGAGCAGGGCTAGAGTGGAGCTGAGGCAGAAGTTGTTGAGTGTGAGGGTGGTGAGAGCCTGGCACAGGCTGCCCAGGGAGGCTGTGGCTGCCTCCTACGTGGAGGTGCTCAAGGCCAGGCTGGGTGAGGCCTGGAGCAGCTGAGGCTAGTTGAGGCTCCAGAAATATGGAGCATCAGAGCTCTGTCCCATGTATGTCCCAGAATGGCAGAATGGTAGGGTTGGAAGGAACCTCCGCAGAACATCCAGTCCAACCCTCTGTCAAGGCAGGGGCAACCTGGAGGTCACACAGGAACACATCCAGGTGGGTCTGGAATGTGTCCAAAGGAGACTCCAGCACCTCCCTGGGCAGCCTGCTCCAGGCCTCCAGCACCCTCCAACTACAGAATTTCCTCCTCATGTTCACGTGGAGCTTCTGATGTTCCAGTCTGTGCCCAGTGCCCCTGTCCTGAAGCCAACTTACAACTTCTGAATCAGGAAGTCACAAGTTTGTAAAAGTTGCCTCCTCCATTCCCTGCCAAATTTGCTGTCTCTGCACTGCAAGTTCGACTCTGCAGGTGGCCACCAAATGATTCCCAAAGATCTACACTGACTGCATCTGCCCACAGCTGGTTCTGAAGTAAAACAATACCCAGACACCACCCTCGGGCTCCTGCTGCTCCAGCAGGCACAGCCAGATCACCACGGGGCTGTGACAGCCCTGCCTCAGCATCCCCTGGGATCCAGCACACAAGCAAAGCGAAGAAACCATCCCCATGTGCTAACTTCAAACACCCTCCACACTCAGTGTCACAGCAACACATCTCCCTGCTGCTGCAGCCGCTGCAGGGAACACAGAAAAGGTCAAGAGGTGACTGCTGGGGCGGGGAGGAGATCACCTCTAAAGGACTCTTCCAACCCAAACTCTTCTGTGATTCTATTCTAAATGCTTCATCAACAGGAGGTCCTGCAAGGCTCTTAGATGAGATCTGCATGAGTTTGCAGATGGCACTAACTTGGATGGCAGTGGTGATCTGCTGGAGGGCTGGAAGGGTCTGCAGAGGGCTCTGGCCAGGCTGGATCCATGGGCTGAGACCAGTGCGCCAAGTGCTGGGTCCTGCTCTTGGGACACAAGAACCCCAAGAAGGCTGCAGGCTGGGGGCAGAGTGGCTGGAAAGTGCCCAGCAGAGAAGGCCCTGGGGGTGCTGGGTGCCCGCAGCTGGAGATGAGCCAGGCTGTGCCCAGCTGGGCAAGAAGGGCACCATCAGCCTGGCCTGCAGCAGCACTGGTGTGGGCAGCAGCAGCAGGGCAGGGATTGTGCCCCTGGGCTGGGCACTGCTGAGGCCACAGCTGGAGTGCTGGGTTCAGCTGTGGGCCCTCACTGCCAGGAGGACACTAAGGGGCTGGGGCAGGTGCAGGCCCACCATGTCCACTGAACTCTGACCCCAAGTGCCATGGGCACTGCACCACCTCCCTGGGCAGCCTCTGCCACTCCCTGACCACTCTGCCACCAAAGACATTTTTCCTCCTCTCCAACCTAACCCTGCCCTGGCACCATCCCAGGCCACTTCCTCTCCTTCTCTCCCCTCAAAGCAGGCAGCAGAGCCCAAGCCCAGCTCCCTGCAGCCTCCTCTCAGGAGCTGCAGAGAGCAATGAGCTCTGCCCTCAGCCTCCTCTGCTCCACACTGCACACTCCCTCAGCTGCTCCTCCCCAGCCCTGCTCTCCAGAGCCTGCCTCAGCTCCATGCCCTTCTCCGCACCTGCTCCAGCCCCTCAGTGTCCTTCTTGGAGGGAGGGGCCCAAAACTGAGGTCTCTCCTCTTCCTCCTCCTCTCCAGAAATGCCAGAGTTGACCCCAGCAGATCCTCTCCCAACAGGCTGAGCTGTGTGTACCCAGAGCAGCTCAGCAGGTGGACAACTGCACAGAGGAGAGGAGCTGCAGGGTTCCACCTCTTACCTTACCCACATCAAGGCTTTCAGCCAGGCTGTGTGTGGAAGATCTGAAGCTGGACCAAGACCTTCTCTGTGCCTGAGCTTTCTTTCGGCTGCCAATGCCTCAACTCGTGGGCTAGCAACAACCGGGGTAGGGAACGTGATGCACAGGGGGCAGAGTGCCAAGAAGCAGAGCAGCTGGCAGAGAGAAAACAGCCCCAGGGTGCTGGGGCGAGGGCAGCCCCGAGCAGGGGCAGCCTGACACACCTGTTGCCATGGGGCTTCCTGCAGAAACCACAGTGCCTGCTGGGCACCCAGGCGTGCCTGCTGTCGGCGCAGGGCTGCTCCGCGCCCTCCCTGCGCACACTGGCGATGTTGTCTGGGATGAAGAGGGGAGGCTCCTCCAGGGACAGGCTCCTGCTGCTCCTCCTCTGCCGCGGCTGCAGGCTCTTCTCAGCTCTTCTGCACCTGCTTTTTTCCCTGTCCTCTTCCCTCGGCTGTTCCAGGACAGGAGAGTCTTTGGTCTCCGCCTCCTCCTTCGCGCAGCTGTTCGCTCTCAGCACGGTTGGAAGTTGGTGCCTCTGAGGCTGGGCTTGCTTCTGAGCAGGGCTGGGAAGGTGCAGGGCATGGTGGGGATCTCTAGAGGAGCCTTGATGAGTAGGGGATCTCTCACTTGCTCTTTGAACTGAGGACTTCTGGGCCTGCCAAGGAGCTTGGGTTCGGGCTGTTTTCTTCAGCACTGCACTGCTCTGCTTTTTAAGCCCTGGCACACAGCCTTTGGCCTTAAAACCTGGATCAGATTCCTTCTTCCTGACCTTAACCGGGTTGCTCTGGGCCCCCTCCTGCTCATCTGCACTCCTCTTCAGGCCTGCAGAAGGAGGACTGTGAAGCCCTGACCCAGCAAGCCCAGCTCTCGTTCTGGACCGTGCTGGCTTGGCTTGGGTCGTGCCCAACTTCTGGCGGACAGCTGCAGGCGGAGGTGGCTTGGTCTGTGCTGCAGGCTTGCTCAGCCTGGGCCTGACGTTCCTCTCACACCGTGAGGACGCCTCAGGCTGCCTCTCAGCACCCTCACACTCTGCTGCTTGGGGGCTGACCTGCTGCTGAACACCCGGGCTGGGTCGCTCCGCAGCGGTGCTCTCTACGCTGCTGCTCCCTGCACCAGCAGAAGGAAGCTCTGCACCTGTCAAGGCTTTCTGGCCCGGCTCTGTGCTGCCCAACAGCTCCTCAGTCGCAGTGGCAGATGTCTCACCTGCAGGTTCTGCCCCACCATCCTGCTCTGAGAGAGCATTTTCACTGGGAGCTCCCCGGCTGTGTGAACCCAAGCTACAATTAGTGCCCGCTCCTGCAGGGCTGGGCAGGTCTGGCAAGGGCTCAGAAACGTCGCTCGGATCCACACCAGCTGAGGCATCCTCAGCTTCTCCAGCTGCCCCACTCTGCTCATGCTCCTCTGGTGTCTTCTGCAGCCCCTCTGGCCTGCTGTCAGTCTCTTCCTCTGCAGAGAGCTCAGAGCCCATTGGCTCACTCACACCTCTGGCTGCATTCTGAACTGCAGTGACCTCGGTGTCCGCAGGCCCCGAGCAGACAGCCTCAGCGTGCCCAGCTCCAGCTGCAGCCTTTAATATCTCCTTTGCTCCTTCAGGAGGAGGAGAGGCTTCTGCTACATCAGCACAAGTTAACTCTTGGGATGTTTCCTCAGCTTCTGCCTGCTCAAGGCTTTCACTGCCCCCCTTGGGAGCAGTAGGACATGGGGAGTCACCCTGGGCTGCTGCCACTGCTGCTTCTGTCCCTTCCACCTGCCCAGACCGCCTGGTGCTGCGCCTGACCTCTCTGGCCTGCTCTGTCCTGGGGGCTGCAGCAGCCTCGGTGTCTTTCACTGGACTCCTCTCTGCTTTCTGCCCAGCTCTTGCAGCAGCTCCTCCCTTGGCAGAGGCTTTCTTGATGCTGACAGGAGGGGTGAGTTTGGAGCGCTTGGCCAGGGTGCTCTGCCGCAGGCTCCGCACGGCCTCTGGGGAGGGAAGGAGAGAAGGGCTCAGCTGGGCCACAGCCTAGGACGAGACCCACCTAGAACAGACCTGACCCAGCCTGCCACCATCAGAAAGAAGTTCTCTGCTACAGTGAAAGACCCAAAGGAAGGAAAAATTCCAACCAAAATCAAGCAAATCCCAAACACAAACAAAACAAACCAAAGGAGAAAGGGAAGAAAGGAAACCCAAAGGAGCAAAACAAATCCAAACCCCCCAGAAGAACACAAACAGAAATCCCCAAGCTGTGAAGAATAAGCAAATCATCCACGACAAACCAAAGCCAAACCACTCCCCCAAAACAAACAAATCCAAACCAAACACTAAAATAAACCACTCAACTCCCCCCAGCAGAACAGCCCCAAACCCCAACCACAACAGCCAAAACCCCCAGAGGGAACAAACCTGCATCTCCACACATACAAGACCACCAACGGCCCCACCCCAAACACAACCACCAAGACCCAACAAGTGCTGCACACACACACCCCACAGCAACAGATCCCAGGCTAAGCCCAGCTGGGCAAGAAGGGCACCAGCAGCCTGGCCTGCAGCAGCACTGGTGTGGGCAGCAGCAGCAGGGCAGGGATTGTACCCCTGGGCTGGGCACTGCTGAGGCCACAGCTGGAGTGCTGGGTTCAGCTGTGGGCCCTCACTGCCAGAAGGACCCTGAGGGGCTGGAGCAGGTGCAGAGAAGGGCACAGAGCTGGGGCAGGCTCTGGAGAGCAGGGCTGGGGAGGAGCAGCTGAGGGAGCTGGGGGTGTGCAGTGTGGAGCAGGGGAGGCTGAGGTCATCCCTAGAGGTGTTCCAGACAGGTGTACCCATAGCACTTGGGACCAGGGTTTAGTGGCCATCATGGGGTTGGGTTGCTGGTTGGACTGGATGACCTTAGAGAGCTTCTCCAACCCAACCAACCCCATGGGTCTCTGACTCCAATGCACTGTGCAGATCCTATGTGCTTCTGTCAGTGTAGGACCCCAGCACTGCAGGTAGAAGGCTCAGAATCTCCAACACGAGTTTCAGGGCCAGCAGGCAGACATCCAACACTTGTCAGAGAGGGACTCCAACAGAGCAGCACAGAAGGATGCCAACCTCTAACCACAGAGTACCAAGAAGGATGTGTCTGGACTTGAATTCACACAACCAAGTCACAGAATCACAGAACAGCAGGGGCTGGAAGGGAGCTCTGCAGATCACCCAGTCCAAGCACTGCCAGAGCAGGGCACCCAGGGCAGGGCACACAGAACACCTCCAGCTGGGCTTGGAAGCCTCCAGGGCAGACTCCACAGCCCCTCTGGGCAGCCTGCTGCAGGCCTCCAGCACCCTCACACCAAACAACTTTCTCCTCATGCTGAGCTGGAACCTCCTGGGCTCCAGTTGGTGTCCATTGTCCCTTGTCCTGCCCCAGGGCACCACTGAGCAGAGCCTGGCCCCTGCTTCTTGCCCCCACCCCTCAGCCATCCAGGGACACGGAGCAGGTCCCCTCTCAGCCTTCTCCTCTGCAGGCTCTCAGCCCCAGGGCTCTCAGCCTTTCCTCCTCTCAGAGCTGCTCCAGGCCCTTCAGCAGCCTCCCCTGGGCTCCCTGCAGCAAGTCCCTGTCCCTCTGGGACTGGGGAGCCCAGCACTGGACAGAATCCTCCAGATGTGGTCCCACAATAAACCTGGCACTGCCCGCAGGTGCCAGCACATCTCCTCCTGCATGATCACCTTGTGCCATCAAACGTGGTGACTTCCTTGGCGAGGTGACTGCTGCTGCCTCCTCAGCACGGCTCCGCAAGGGCCTGTTGGGCAAAACAAGCTCATCATCAGCAATGGTGTCGCCACCACTCTCCTTAACTCCTTCTTCTTCCATAATATCATCAAGACCAAGAACTGGAGAAACAAAAACAAACACACAAAGAGCCTAAAACTTAAAACATCCTGGTGAGTAGGAGAGGTGGAGAGCAAGGGAAGGCAAAGCCAAGCCTGCCATCTGAACGCCTCCAGGAGGAGGCAGAAGGGAGAAAGGCAGGAGAGCAAATGCTAGGTAAGGGCCATGGGGAGCCAGCCACTGGGCGAAGCTCCCCCGTGCTGCAGACAGCCCTCAGAGCTCCGCAGGACTCACACCTGCACTGCCTTTGTGCCCAGGCTCGTGGGGCCAGCTGCTCCTCACCGTCCCTGCCCACCCAAGGGACAGGGACAGCGAAGGCGACCAGCAGAAAGAGCTGATCCAAGGAGCTGGTACAAACTCGGAGTGTTCTGCAGAGGAAACTGACACCACTCTGAATCCCAGCCCAGGACACACTTCTGCACCTGCAGCCCCTTCTGGGAGAGCTCTGAGTGCAGCGTGCTCGAGGTCATGCAGGGCAGTCCAGAGAACCTCGTCAAATGGCTGCCCGCAGG
Source organism: Pogoniulus pusillus (assembly GCF_015220805.1). NCBI lineage: Eukaryota > Metazoa > Chordata > Aves > Piciformes > Lybiidae > Pogoniulus > Pogoniulus pusillus. The sequence goes on along the minus strand of NC_087288.1, from coordinate 457,688 downwards.
TGGCACTGGCTTGAAGGGACCCTCCAAGTGCATCTTGCCCAAACCCCCTGCAGACAGCAGGGACACCTCCAGCTGCAGCAGGCTGCACAGGGACACACCGAGCCTGACCCTGAATGTCTGCAGGATGAGGCCTCCAGCACCTCCCTGGGCAGCCTGTGCCAGTCTCTGCCCACCCTCCCTGTGCAGAGCTTCCTCCTGATGCCCAACCTAACCCTGCCCTACTCCACTTCCAAATCACTGCCATTTCCTTGCCTCTTTGCCTTATTGAGCCTCATGAGATTCTCCTCAGACCACCTCTGCAGGTCCCTCTGGATGGCACACACCTGTCCTTCAGCCCTGCCAACCACACCACTCAGCTCGGTGCCCTCTGCATGCCTGCACTATTCTGAGAAGGATGCCAGGGGTGGCTCCTGCCTACAGATTCCCTGAGAGGCAGCCAGGCCACTGTGGCAGCCCTCTCCTGCCTTGGCTCCACAGGTGGCTCTGCAGTGGCAGGCTCTCCTGTCCCAAGGTCCTACGTGGGGTCAGTGACTGCCGTGCCCTGTGGGGTGGGAGATTGGCGAGATCAGGACAAGGACCCAGGTGCTCTCAGAAGCCAGAGTCACAGCCCCATGGAGGCTGGAAAAGCCCTCCAGGACCATCTGGCCCAGCCAGCAACCCAACCTCCACCACAGCCACTGAGCCCTGGCCGCAGTGCCACGGCCACACACAACCACAAGCCCCAGTGACAGTGCATGGTGAGTAGGACAGAGCTAGGGAGTGTCAAAGCCAAAGAGGGCTGAGCAGCCACGCCAGGCAGGGCTGCTCCTCCAGCCACCTGCACCTGGCAGCAAGAACTGAAAACAACAGAAGAAGAAGAAAGGAGAAAAGGAAAGGAATAAAAAAACAGCAAAAGCAAAGCAAGGCCCAAGCAGAGGCAGCAGCACCCTGGGCACACACAGCCTGCCCTGCAGCCCCTCGGGGAAGCTCGCCTTGGGCACCAGGGCACTGACCTGCTGGGCATGTCTGAGTAACAGGAGCTGGCAGCAGAAACAGAGTGGTGGGGCTGGAAGGGAGCTCTGCAGATCACCCAGTCCAAGCACTGCCAGAGCAGGGCACCCAGGGCAGGGCACACAGAACACCTCTAGAGCAGCCCCTCTGGGCAGCCTGCTGCAGGCCTCCAGCACCCTCACACCAAACAACTTTCTCCTCATGCTGAGCTGGAGCCTCCTGGGCTCAGTTGGTGTCCATTGTCCCTTGTCCTGCCCCAGGGCACCACTGAGCAGAGCCTGGCCCCTGCTTCTTGCCCCCACCCCTCAGCCATCCAGAGACACTGAGCAGGTCCCCTCTCAGCCTTCTCCTCTGCAGGCTCTCAGCCCCAGGGCTCTCAGCCTTTCCTCCTCTCAGAGCTGCTCCAGGCCCTTCAGCATCTTCACAGCCTCCTCTGGGCTCCCTGCAGCAGGTCCCTGTCCCTCTGGGACTGGGGAGCCCAGGACTGGACAGAATCCTCCAGATGTGGCCTCAGCAGGGCAGGGAGCAGAGGGGCAGCATAAGGTCCTTGGCCCGCTGGCCACACTCTCCTCCCCCGTGGCCGTTGTCAGGTCCCTGGGTGAAGGCAGAAGCTGCAGAAGCAGTACAGAGCCTTCTCTCTGCCAGCTGTGCCCGTCTGCCCCGGCGTGCAGCAGGCTGCCCAGAGGGGCTGCTCTGGAGGTGTTGCTGTGTGCCCTGCCCTGGGTGATCTGCAGAGCATCCTTCCAGCCTCTACCATTCCATGACTCTATGCTAAGTTCCAAAGCTGCTGTTGATGTCTGCAGGGGCATTTTCTTCCCTGTTTTAACTCTAGAAACATCCTAAATGAGATGGAAATGGCTCACTGGTTGGAGGTTTCTTCCATGCTCCATGCAGATGTCAGGGCAGAAACCCAAGGTGACGCTTGAGAAGAGCCACAAAGCTGATCAGAGGCTGCAGCACCTCTGCTGTAAGGAAAGGCTAAGGGAGCTGGGGCTGGAGAAGAGAAGGGAGCCTGGAGAAGAGAAGGCTGCAGGGAGACCTTCTGGTGGCACTCCAGTCCTTGCAGGAGGCTTACAGGGGAGATGTGGCAGGCATGTGAGCAGGGCCTGATGTGACACTTTGAGCTCCAAGAGGGAGACTCAGAGTGTACAGAAAGAGGAATTTTCTTACAGTGAGGGTAGTGAGACCCTGGCCCAGGCTATCCAGAGAGGTGTGAGCTGCCTCATCCCTGGGAGCACTGCAGGTCAGGCTGCCTGGGGCTGTGAGCAGCCTGCTCGAGTTGTAGATCATCACAGGATGCTTTGGGCTGGAAATGCCTCTAAGCTCCTGAGAGGAGGCTACAGGGAGCTGGGCTTGGGCTCTGCTGCCTGCTCTCAGGTGTGAGGAGAGGAAATGGCCTGGGATGGTGCCAGGGGAGGATTAGGTTGGAGAGGAGGAAAAATGTGTTTGGTGGCAGAGCGGTCAGGGAGTGACAGAGGCTGCCCAGGGAGGTGGTGGAGTGTCCGTGGCTGGAGGTGTTCCAGAAAGGGGTGGCCATGGCCCCTGGGGACAGGGTTCAGTGGCCAAGATGGGGCTGGATTGCTCTTGGACAGGATGCTCTTGGAGGTCTCTTCCAAGCCAGAGTTCTGAGACTCTGTGCTAAGCCATCACAGTGTCAGCACTGCTGGGGGCCAGTCCCAGCCACACACACTTCAGAGCTGTGCCACAGCTCCAGCCCTGCTCAGGGCATTGCTTTCACCTCAGAGTTACAGCAGCTGCAGGCAAGCAGCAAAAATGTCTCATTTGGGGGTTTTAAAGTCCTCCCTGGACAGCCTGTGCCAGTCTCTACCCACCCTCCCTGTGCAGAGCTTCCTCCTGGTGCCCAACCTAACCCTGTCCTGCTCCACTTCCAAACCACTGCCCTCAGCCTGTCCCCACAGCCCCTTCTGAGCAGTCCCTCCCCAGCCTGCCTGCAGCTCCCCTGCACACACTGAAGTGCAGCTCTGAGCTCTCCCTGCAGCCTTCTCCTCTCCAGGCTGAGCAGCCCCAGCTCTGCAGCCTGTCCCCACAGCAGAGGTTCTCCAGCCTCTGAGCACCTCCATGGCCTCCTCTGGACCCTCTCCAGGTCCAGGTCTCTTTTGTGCTGGCACACAGCTGCAGGTGAGGTCTCCCCAGAGCAGAGCAGAGGGGCAGGATCTCCTCTCTCCACCTCAGCCCACACTGCTGTGGATGCAGCCCAGGCTGCCCTTGGCTGCCCAGCTTCTCACCCCCCAGCACCCCAAGTGCTTCTCTGCAGGGCTGCTCCCAATCTCAACATCCCCAGCCTGGACTCATGCTGGGGACCTTGCACTTGGCCTTACTGACCGTCATGAGGTTGTTCTCAGCCACCTCTGCAGCCCATGCAGGTCCCTCTGGATGGCTCCCATGCCACCCTTCAGTCTTATCAACCTCAGCACCCAGCTTGGTGCACCTGCACACTTGCTGAGCATGCCCCAGCCTCTATATCAATGACGGAGGCACTGAACAGCACTGGTCCCAGTGCAGACCCCTGAGGGACTCCACTGGTTCCCCATCTCCATCTGGACATTGAGCTGTTGACCACTACCCTCTGGATGCAATCATCCCCCCAGTTCCTTGTCACTGGACAGCCAAGCCAGGGTTCTTCCAGCATTCATGGCTATCATGGCACCAAAAGCCTGGAGAAAGACCTGAGTCCTTGGCAGCAACAGATTCAGGCTCCCAGAGCCATGCTAAAAAGGCAAATTGACCCCGGGCCTGGGCAGCAAAGCACAACTGTCACAGCAAGGGACTTCCTGCTCTGGCTCACACTGGCTCCATTCCCATCATCCAGATCTCTTAGGTGCCATCAGCCTGCAAGGGTTAACAAAGCACTCCTGACAGGACCACCCGGCTGACTGCACAGCCTGGCCAGGGCACTGCAGTCTCAGAAAGGTGCTTGGGGCTGTGAAAAGGTCAAAGTCCTCCATTCAAAACAATCCCTGCTCTGCTGCTGCTGCCCACACCAGTGTTGCTGCAGGCCTTCTTGCCCAGCTGGGCACAGCCTGGCTCATCTCCAACTATTGGCACCCAGCACCCCCAGGGCCTTCTCTGCTGGGCACTTCCCAGCCTCTCTGCCCCCAGGCTGCAGCATTCAGCAAAGCAGTGGAAGTTTATTGTCCCCTACAAATCATCGTTCACCTGGTGGGCTTTGCAGCACACACCTGCAACACTGAAGTGGCCCAGGGAAAATTGTTTCGATTTCAGCAGAAGCTTCCAGTAACAGAGCAGCTGAAATCATTCCACGAGGCATAGCTCAGCCTCAACACAGCCCCGTCACAGACTCACAGCCTGAGAGGGGGCAGAGAGGACTGCAGCCCAGCACTCAGCCCTGCCCCCTGCCCGAGCAGGGGCACCTGGGGCAGGGCACACAGCAACACCTCCAGGCCCTCTGGCATCCACTGGACTCTAGCCAGCAGATCCTGGGGGAACTGGGGTTCTGCCCCCCTGGGGGGGGCAGAACTGGATGCAATACTTCAGGAGTAGCCTTATCAGGGCAAAGTAGAGGAAAACCTCCCTTGACCTGCTGGCCACACTCTTCTTGCTCCCCAGGAGCCCACTGGCCTTCTTGGCCACGAGGGCATACAGTGTTCCAGAGATGCCAGGTGCCTACCACCCCTCGAGGAACTGCACTGTGCAGTGCTGCTGGCACCTCTTGAGATAAAGCAAAGCTGCAGTGACTGCAGAGGGGACTGCTGAGACTGGTCTGGCCCAGCTGTTGTCCTGCCATGCTCCTGTCCTCCTCACTTTAATGCTTCCTCTGCAGGCTCCTTCTACCAACTCCACTCTGCTGCCAGAGTGGTCAGGGACTGGCACAGGCTGCCCAGGGAGGCAGTGGAGTCTCCATGCCTGCAGGGAGACTGATCAGGGACCCTGCTCTAGGGTAGGGTGTCCCAGCCCATGGCAGGGGGTTGGAACAAGATGATCCTTGTGGTCCATTCCAACCATCACTGAATCTATGATTCTTGGTGTTCAAGAGAGGTGTGCCCATGATTTAGTGGCCATGGTATGGGGTTGGGTTGATGTTGGACTGGATGCTCTTGGAGGGCTTTTCCAACCCAACCAATTCAATGATTGTGTGAACCTCCACGACACTGAAAGCTCTTCCTCCAGTCCCTCTCCTAGTGGCTCTGACAAGTCTCCTGTGCAGAGCACACAAGGCACAGTCGCACTCTAGAAGAGGCAACAACTCTTCCAGAGCCCTAGACACTGTTTGCACTCCCACAGCCAGCCAGACGCGTGGCCATCCTGCCTCAGGACCAGCCTCTCACCCAAGCACAGCGTCTGAAGCGCCCGCAAAGGCCCCGCGGAACTGCTGAGGAGCACATTTTCTGCTGCACTTCCTCCGCGGGGACTACAGACAAGAGTTAAAGGCAGAAATCGATGATGATGCTGACTCTGGGAGACAGGAGGAGGAGCCCAACAGCAGGCAGAGCAGCAGGGTCTCAGTGGCGCTTGCTGCTCGGGTTTGTCTGGGGCTGGAAGGCATCGGCAGCTCCAGACGTGGGAGCAACCCAGCAGTGCCGAGGAGCGAGAGGGCAGGGAAGGCGGCGCGGGGCAGCCCGCAGCGGCGGCGTCGAGCAGGGATCCTGCGGCCGGGAAGGCCGCGGCGAGCAGCGAGGCCGAGCCCCGAGCACCCGGAGAGGACGAGGAGCCCCGGCCCCGAGCCTGCGGCCCTCCGGCGTGCTGCCTCCACAAGGTCAACACCGGAACCGCGGGGCCGCACCCGGGGCGGAGCAGCGAGCGGCGCTCCGCCGGGAAGCGTCCCCTGGGCCCGCAGCCAGACCACGGGGCCAGCCCAGGCAGAGGGGCCGGCGGCTGCGCCCGCTGCTCACCCGGCCCGTGCCGGCGGAGCGGCGGCGGAAGCAAGGCCGCGTCCCACTCGGGCCGCTCCGCCGCGCTGGGCCCCGCCGCCAGCCTGGGCCCTGCCCCGCCGGACCGCGCTGCTCCGCGGCAAGGCCGAGGCTGCGCAAAGCGACCAGGCCCTTCGGCCTCCCTCCTCCTGCACCCTCTCTCCTCCTCCCCCGTCCCCCTCCACCTGCCGCAGCAGCGCTAACTCACCCTGCTCCGCCGACCGGCAGCCGCAGAAGAACGAAGCGGCGGCGGCAGCCCCGCACCGCAGGGAGAGGGCGGCGGTGGCGGCGGCCCGCGGCCGGCAGCAGCCGGGGTACGGTTGGCAGCCTCGGGCCGGCTGCTCCCGGCCTGGCCCCGGCCTGGCCGCGCTCGGCAGTGCTCGGCAGGACTCGGCTCGGCTCGGCTGCGCTCGCGTGCCCGCCGCGTGCCCGCTGCCCCCGTGCGCGGCCCCGCGCGGCAGCGAGCGGCGCACGGCGGTCACGTGAGCGCGGCGCGGGCAGGGCAGGGCAGGGCGCAGGCGCGCGGCGAGCGGCGCTGGGTGCGGAGGGGCTGCGGTGGGCAGGGGCCCGGGGGCGCCCCACAGCCGCTGGGACACCTCCGGCGGTGGGCATCCAGCCACCTCCCTGGGCAGCCTGTGCCAGGCTTGGACAAGCCTTTGCGGCAAGTCTCTCCTGGTGTCCAACCTAACCCTGCCCTGGCACCATCCCAGGCCACTTCCTCTCCTTCTCTCCCCTGAGAGCAGGCAGCAGAGCCCAAGCCCAGCTCCCTGCAGCCTCCTCTCAGGAGCTGCAGACAGCAATGAGCTCTGCCCTCAGCCTCCTCTGCTCCACACTGCACACCCCCAGCTCCCTCAGCTGCTCCTCCCCAGCCCTGCTCTCCAGAGCCTGCCCCAGCTCTGTGCCCTTCTCTGCACCTGCTCCAGCCCCTCAGGGTCCTCCTGGCAGTGAGGGCCCACAGCTGAACCCAGCACTCCAGCTGTGGCCTCAGCAGTGCCCAGCCCAGGGGCACAATCCCTGCCCTGCTGCTGCTGCCCACACCAGTGCTGCTGCAGGCCAGGCTGCTGGTGCCCCTCTTGCCCAGCTGGGCACAGCCTGGCTCATCTCCAGCTGCTGGCACCCAGCACCCCCAGGGCCTTCTCTGCTGGGCACTTTCCAGCCACTCTGCCCCCAGCCTGCAGCCTTCCTGGGCTTGCTGTGCCCCAAGAGCAGGACCCAGCACTTGCCCTGCTGGGCCTCCTCCACACTTGGTCAGCAATCCTGGAAGTGCCAGTGCTCAGACATCTACCCAGGCATCTTTCTTCTCAGTCTTGGCCCCAGGGTCCCCTGTGCTGTGCTGTTTGCTCTTTGTTTTACTCCCAAATAAATGTGGACAAAAAATGAATAGCAGGAAGTCTGGGATTTATGGAGCTTACCTGTGACCTCCCTTCCCCACAGCTACACTAAGATACTTGCTGACCTTCAGACTGCCTCCAGCAGGTGCAGAGGAGCTGTGTCCAGCTCCACAGCCCGGAGAGCATGCGGGCAGGAGCAGCAGAACTTATGGCACAAGAGTATGATGCAGTGCTTGTCATGGGCTGGAGCTAGGGACTGAATGCTGGAGAAGGCTCCAGGGAGACCTCAGAGCAGACTTCCAGTGCCTGAAGGGGCTCCAGGAGAGCTGGAGAGGGACTTTGGACAGGGGCTGGCAGTGCCAGGACAAAGGGCAATGGCTTTGAGCTGGAAGAGGGGAGACTGAGAGTGGAGATGAGGAACAAATTGCTGGCAGTGAGGGTGGGCAGATACTGACACAGGCTGCCCAGGGAGGCTGTGGATGTCCCCTGCCTGGAGGTGTTCAAGGCCAGGCTGGATGAGGCCTTCAGCAGCCTGTGCTGGTGGGAGGTGTCCCTGTCCATGGCAGGGGTTGGCACTGGATGTCTCTAAAGTCTCTTCCAGCCCAAACCATTCCACAGTTCTGATTCTGTGTCCAAGCATCAATGTTGGATTTGCCCTGAAATGTCTTCTCCAACCGAAGTGATTCTCTGATCATGAGTGAGAGGAAATGGCCTCAGGTTGCAGCAGGGTAGACTTAGTTTGGATATCAGAAGATTCTTGCCTGAAAGGGTTCTGCCAGCCTGGCACAGGCTGCCCAGAGAGATGCTGAATGCCCACCCCTGCAGGTGTTTCCCAGAGGCAGAGCTGTGGTGTTGAGGGCCATGGCTTAGCCCCAGCCTGGCAGAGTTAGGGAATGGTTGGGCTGGAAGCTCTTAGAGCTCTTCTCCAACCAAGATGGTACTGAAGGTGAGGTGCGGGAGGTGGGAGCAGAGGCTGGGCCAGCAGATGGAGCTTGCAGTGTTGGCGTCTGGAGGGGCTCCCCTCACTTCTCCAGGCTAGGTGGGACAGGTCACTCTCAGGTCATGCTCTGAGTTTCTCTGTGTCTCCTCCCATGCCCAAGAGATGCTGGCAAAGAACCAATGTGATTTTATTGGTACAGACCAACGCCAGAGGTCACCACAGCAAGCCTCGGAGGCTGTGGAGCCCTCCTCGGGCTCACCTGCAGGCTGGTTGTTCTGACAGTGTCCCAGTGTCCCCAGCGCCTTGGTGTCTCCTTATCTCGAGGACAAGGTGAGCTAATTACGGGTGGCAAACAGCTCTGTGAGGTACCAGGAGTGTGACAAGGGACGATGGGGACAGTGCCAGGAGATCAAGTTGCCTGCTTGGATTTCGGATTCAAATGAGAACTTCAGAGGCACTCTGGGAGATGGAGAGCAGAAACCACAGCAGCACTGACACGGGGATGAGGCTTTCTGCTGGGCCTCGAAAGGACTCTGGGGAGATACCAGAGCTGCATTTCACTATCTGCAGGGGAGCCGCAGGCAGGCTGGGGAGGGACTGTGGGGACAGGCCAAGGGCAGTGGTTTGGAAGTGGAGGCAGGGCAGTTAGGTTGGGCATCAGGAGGTAGCTCTGCACAGGGAGAGACTGGCACAGGCTGCCCAGGGAGGTGATGGACATCTCACCACTGGAGGTGTTCAAGGCCAGATTGGATGAGGCCTTGAGCAACCTGGGCTAGCAAGAGGTGTCCTTGCTGCCACGGCATGGGGTTGGAACTGGGTACCTTAGAGGGCTTTTCTAGCCCAAACTAGTCTTTGATTCCATGACTTTCTGACGGGGCACTTTGGGACATGGGCCATGGTGGTGTTGGGCTGAAGGCCAGACTCGATGACCTTGTGTCTTTTCCAAGCCACAAGGCTGGCAGTGAGGAGCATTCTGGGCCAGCTGGGGTGAGTGCATCTCAGTTTTTATTTAGATGTCGAAGCTCTCGCACTAGAGTTTTACAAGCTGGTGAAACACTGGCAAAAATTTCTCCCACAGAACTATCACCACACATTCCCAAGACAGTATAAATAGATGGTTCAGCTAACAGGAATTATTACACATCACCAATTGTCTCAATTACATCAGAAAACAAAACCCCATAGTAATCAGAATGATCATCAAGTATCCAAAGAGTTCAGTTCCGCAGCTTGGAAGGCATACAAAATCTAACAGAGCTCTGCCCAGTCACAGCAGGAACTCGAGGGAAGAGACAAGAAGGGAAGGAAACAAAAAAATCACACTTTGAAGAAAGCAAAGAATGGGTAAAGTTTTGCTAGGGAGAGAAAAAGAAGTTCCCGGGGGGGTGAGAGCAGATGTTGTGGCTGGGGAGCTCAGAGCTGCCCTAACAAAGCGTTTCTAGCTCTTTAAAAACCTCTGCAGGAAGCAAGGGCTCAGGGCTCTGCTTCCCGCACCAAAGGTAGCAGCCCTCTACCGACAGGAGGGGGCCCTGGCCCCTGCCCTCTCCCAGCCTCTCTGCAGGCCCTCAAGTTGCACATGAAGTGGTAAAGTTGTACTGTAAGGCTTTCTGTTGGTGGTGGTGGCTGGAGGTGCTCAAGACTTTGTGTGCTTCTGCAGGACTGCAAGAGTCTCTACATGAGGGTCTGAAGGGTCTCTACATGAGGACTTCAGATGTGTCTCAAGTCCCTAGATGAGGACTGCAAAAGGGTCTCTATCTCCATGAAGATCTGAAGTTCTCTTGATGAGGATTCCAAAAGATTCTCAACATGAGGATTGAAAAGAATCTCTCCATGAGGATCTCAAGAGCTTCTCACTACATGAGGATCCCAGAAGAGCCTCTAGATGAGGACCCCAAGGGATTCTCTACATGAGGATCCCAAGAGGTTCTAGGTGAGGATCTCCATGGAGTCTCTGGATGAGGATCTCCAGAGTCTTCATGACGATTCCAAAAGATTCTCTAGATGAGGACACAGAGTCATGGTTTGGAAAATGGAGAAGTAGAGACATGAGGGGAAGGGGGAATTGCTGTAACTCCGAGTATGAAACCAGGAACTGCAAACCCTGGTAGTTCTGGTGTGGGTGTGAGAGCTGGAAGCAGGCCAGGGCTGCCTCGAGGGCAGTCAGGAGTGGAAAAAGAAAGAAAAGTGAAAATACAGAAGGAGAAAATCTGCTAGCAAGGTCCAGCTGAGCTGGCAGACCCCACCCAGGAGCAGAGACAGTTGATATGGTGGTAGGTGTTTGGCACCTCATCTCTCTACCACTGATTGACTTCAGTACTCAGACGGGCAGGGCTGGGAAGCGGGTGGGGAAGAGCGGATGGCATGATGGAAGGAGATCTGAACCGGCCGTCAGCTGGCTGGGTAGAAAAGAGTGGATGGCAGGACTGGAGATCTGATCTGGTCATCAAGCAGCCAGGTGGGAAAGAGGGGGATGGCATGATGGAAGGAGACCTGGTCATCAACCAGCTAGAGTGGATGGCATGAGTGAAGATCTGATCATGAACCAGCGAGGTGGGTGAGAGGGGATGGCATGAGTGAAGGTGTGACCTGGTCAGCCATCTGGCGCGGCTGGCAGAGCACAGATGTGATGAGGAAGCAGCGAGCAGACAGGACACAGCAAAGCACTGACTGCCTCTCCACACAGGTGGACATTTCTCTACACACGAAGTTGCTTCTCTACTAAGCCTGTAGCCTGTGAGACACTCCTGAGGAAGCTTCCTTCCCTCCGAGCTGATGTCCTCGGCCACCAGCCCGCAGGCCCTTCCCCAGCAGTGCCAGGGGCTCACTGGACACAGCAGTTGTTGCGGTGCCCGTTGGAGTCTTTGAAGCGCAGCCGCATCTTGGGCCGGTACTTCTCCAGGTACAGCAGCTGCTTGCTGTTGAAGGCTCCGCGCCGCTTCCTGGGGCAAAGGGAGAGGCAGCGTGAGGCGAGGGGCACCTGCTGGCACCAGACCACCACTGCTGGCTGGCACCAAACCTCCAGGGCTAACCTGGAGAGGGACACACAGGATCATGGCCAGGTGGGTCTGCAATGCCTCCAGAGAAGGAGACTCCATCACCTCTCTGGGCAGCTGCTCCAGGCCTCCAGCACCCTCCAGTTACAGAAGTTCCTCCTCGTGCTCAGGTGGAGCTTTTGACGTTCCAGTCTGTGCCCACTGCCCCTTGTCCTGGCACTGGGCAGCACTGAACACAGCCTGGTCCCACCCTCCTGCCCCCCAGCCTTGAAGCACTGCTGAGCACTGCTCAGCTCCCCTCAGGCTGCTCTTGTCCAGGGTTAAGCAGGTGCAGGGCTCTCAGCCTTTGCTGCTCACAGAGATGTTCCAGGCCTCAGCAGCTGTGCAGCCCTTTGCTGTGCCCTCTGCAGCAAGTCCCTGTCCTTGAGTTGGGCAGCCCAGCCCTGGGCACAAGGCTCCAGATGTGACCTCAGCAGGGCAGAGCAGAGGGGCAGGAGAACCTCCCTTGCCAGCTGGCCAGTCTCCTTGATGCCTCCTAGGACACCATTCGCTGTCTTGGCCAGAAGGGCACATTGCTGGCCCATGGGCATCCTGCTAGCCACCAGGACCCCCAGGCCCTGTTCCCCAGAGTAGCACTCCAGCAGACACAACCCAAGGGAAGATCTTGCTGCAGGTCAGAGGTCTGGACTCCTCTGGTGGCTTCTGGGTGGGATTTGGTTTGCTTGGGCACTCCTGGGTTGGTTGGGTTTTATTGCTTGGCATGTTGTGTACCTGTCTGAGGACCGCTGCTTTGTTTGGGGGGCTGCTGGCTTGTCTGGGAGGTCTCTTGTGTTGCTCTGAGGGCTTTGGGGTCGTTTGGATTTCTGGGGTTTAGTTTAAGCTTTCTATTTTTTTTTGTTTGGGTGGTTTTGGTCTGTCTGGGTTTTTCGCTTGGGGTCTTTTGTTTGTTTGGGATTTTGCTTTGTTTGCTCTTTTTAACCTTGCATCAGCAGTCCCTGACTGTTTCCCACAGCCACAGAACACTCCCAGCCCTCAGCCTAGACCTACACTCCTGCCTGTGTGCAGACCTTGCACCAAGGAGCTGAGGTCTGCAGACCCTTCCCCCACACCAGAAACATGGAATGACAGAAGCGTTTGGGTTGGAAAAGTCCTCTGCAGTCACCCAGTCCAACCAGCACCCCAGCACCAGCTCGGCCACTAAACCACCTCCCCAGGGGTACAGAGCGAGGCCAGCCCAGCACTGCAACCCCCAGAGTGCCCCAGGACAGGCCCAGCTGTGCCAGCGCAGCAGCAGCCAGCTGTGGGCTCCATACTCACTGCCTGATGAACTGCACTGCATCTTCATACTTCATCCCACACTCGATCAGTGCAAGGGCAACCAGCACTGGAGCTCTGGGGAAAAACCAAAGAGAAGCAAAGCTCAGCCCAGCTGCTGCCAGTGCACACCTGGGCACCTTGCACAGCCTTCCCTTCTGCCTTCCCACTTATCTGCTCTTTCTTCCCTGGGGAGGCAGGAGGCACCTCAGCATGAACTGAGCCATGCCACCACCTGTCTGCAAGCTCAGCAAGACGTCCACAGCAGAGGACAGGAGGAGTCAAGCTGAAATCTTCACCTGTTTGTTCCAAAGCAAACTGATTCTAGGCAGGAGCTGCTCACCACTGAAAGCAGTGATGACCCCAGGGTCTCATCCTCCAGGGGTGAGGACACAACCAGCTCCTGGGCAGCCTGTTCTAGGCTTGGAGACCTCTTCACTGAAAGAAATTTCTTCTCACCTCCAACCTGAACCTTCCTTGGTGCAACCTGTGACCATCTGCTATTGTGCTACCACCTTGTGTCTCTTCTAACCCCTCCCTGGCACAATTCCAGGCCAGTTCCTCTCTTTCTCTCACCTCATTCTAGGCAGCAGAGCCCAAGCCCAGCTCCCTGCAGCCTCCTCTCAGGAGCTGCAGAGAGCAATGAGTTCTGCCCTCAGCCTTCTCTGCTCCACACTGCACACCACTGGCTCCCTCATCTGCTCCTCCCCAGCCCTGCTCTCCAGACCCCTCACCAGCTCTGTGCCCTCCTCTGCACCTGCTCTAGCCCCTCCACGTCCTTCTTAAGTCCCTGCCCACCCATTCCAGCACTGGGTGTGTGACTCTTGCCCATGTGCCTCAAACTCAGAGAGTCACAGAACGGGTTGGGTTGGAAGGGACCTTCAGGAGCATCCAGTCCCAGCCCCCTGCCATGGGCAGGGACACCTCCCACTGGGCCGGGCTGCTGAAGGGCTGAGCAGCTGAGCCCCCTCGCCCACCTGCCAAGGCCAGCCACGCAGTGCACGGCGACGCAGCAGCCCGGCTCCTCGCGGAACTTCACCTTCAGCAGGTTCAGCCAGTCCTCCACGATCTGCGTGGACGGGGGAGCCCCATCATCGAAGGGCCAGTCCTGCGGGACAGGCCGGGGTGAGGGCAGGGACAGCACACAGCCCGCTGGCCTGCCAGGGCCCCCTGGCGCCAGCCAGCCCAGCCAGCAACGCCGCCCCCGCGGCCACGGAACCATGGCGCCCGGTGCCATGGGCACACCTGTCTGCAACACCTGCTGGGGTGCAAGGGGAGGGCACAAAGAGGCCACAGCTAAGGGAACCACTCATGCTTGTGGTCTTCTAAAGGAGTAATTATGGCAATGTCAGCCATATCTTGGCAGAACCTGCGCGTGGTGGGGCGGGAAGGGACCTCTGCAGATCATCCCTGCCAGAGCAGGGCACCTAGATCAGGCTGCACAGGATCACATCCAGGTGGGCTTGGAAGCTCTCCACAGGAGACTCCAGCACCCTCACAACACACAAGTTTCTCCTCACTTTCTGATGGAACCTCTCAGGTTCTAGTTTGTGCCCCTTGTCCAACCCCTTCGCACCAAGACAATGGTTTTGCTTCAACCCATTTTTGCTGCTTCCAGCCAAGAGAGGATGCCTGTGAAGCCCTCCAGAGCCGAAAGCAAGCTGCAGGGGTGAGGGGTGTGCTGGCTCCAAGCCCTGCTGCTCCACCACTTACCAGCACCTGAATGCCTTCTTTCTCCACCGGAGCCGTGTCGTAGGTAGCTTCGCACACCCTGACCACGGTGGTGACGCCGTACTTCTTGAGCTCCTGCAGAGAGCAGAGCCTGCTCAGCACACCACAGCCTGCTCACTTCCCCCACCACTTCCCAGGAAGTCAACACACAAATGCTTGCCAACGAACCACACAGTGGTGGGGCTGGAAGGGACCTCTGCAGATCGCCCAGTCCAAACCCTGCCAGAGCAGGGCACCCAGGGCAGGGCACACAGAACACCTCCAGCTGGGCTTGGAAGCTTCCAGAGCAGAAGACTCCACAGCTCCTCTGGGCAGCCTGCTGCAGGCCTCCAGCACCCTCACACCAAACAACTCTCTCCTCATGCTGAGCTGGAGCCTCCTGGGCTCCAGTCTGTGTCTACTGTCCCTTGTCCTGCCCCAGGACACCACTAAGCAGAGTCTAGTCCCTTCTTGACAGAAAGAAGACACTGAAGACCACAGAAAGCTGAACTACCTGAGAACCTGTCTGCTGATGACAGCTGAGCTACTGCAAACCCATCTGAAGGTCAAAGTTCTGCTCTGCTGGATGAGGCTCTCCTGCCTGGAAGCCCAGGGGCAGCTCAGTGCTGGTGCCATGAGCAGTGTGGCTCCAGAGGGTCTCTCCTTTGAAAGGAACGGATATCCTGCTTTGCAAAGCTACCTACTTTGCTTGCAGGCTTCGCTGGGAGGTCCAGACCTCACTCCTCTGTCCTCAAACAACAGCTTGCTGAGACCTCTTACTGGTTCTCCTGAAGACTTGCACTCCTAGCTCAGGCCTCACAGTAGATGGCTTTGGAGGAGCCACCTGTGAGCTCACATGGGGACACTTTGACCCACACACCTCACAGCTTCAACGTAACAGATGGAAGGTCCAGGTGGTAAGCTCAGGTGTGAGCAATACCTCCCAGGCACCTGCCTTTGGTCACTCAGCTATCTCAGCCTCAAAGCACCACCAGCAGCTCTACCTGCAGAGCAAGCCTACTGCCACAGCCTCACCTGAGTGGGCACTGGGACACTCAAGAGGATCCTCTTCAGCTATTAAAGACCCATGGAATGGTTTCACTTGGAAAAGCCCTTTAGGATCACCCAGCCCAACCAGTCTCTGACTCCACCAGGCTGGGGCTAAGCCATGGCCCTCAGCACCACAGCTCTGCCTCTGGGAAACACCTCATGGGTGGGGATTCAGCACCTCCCTGGGCAGCCTGTGCCAGGCTGGCAGAACTCCTTCAGTCAAGCAGGTTCTGCTAATGCCCAACCTAAACATCGTCTGGTGCAACCCGAGGCAATTAGCTCTTTGCCTTATTGACCCTCAGGAGGTTCTCCTCAGCCACCTCTGCAGCCTGTGCAAGTCCCTCTGGATGGCTCCCATCCCATCCTTCAGTCTTATCAACCTCACCACTCAGCTGGTGCCACCTGCACACCTGCTGAGAGTGTCTCAGTCTCTATCAGTGATGAAGACACTGACCAGGCCTGGTCCAATAAGGACACCTGAGGGACACCATTTGTCACTCATCTCCATCTCCCCTCCCTGGAGGCCAGGTTGGATTAGGCCTTGAGCAATCTGGGCTACTGGGAGGTGGCCCTGCCCATGCCAGGGGTGCTGGAACTGGATAATCTCGAAGGTCCCTTCCAGCCAACCCCTTCTGTGACACTGTGAATGAACCTGGACATTGAGCTGTTGATCAGTAAGATGCCATCAACCAACCAACTCCTTATCTAGCCCATCCCCACCCAGATGGCTTCCACAGCTCCTATCCAGCAGCAAAGGAGCAAACTGACACAGGAAGCTGCTGAATGAACATGAGGCAGATCAGAAGAGCTGTGTGGCCTTACCTCTATGAACTTGTTTAGGGTGGCGTTGGTTGGGTTGTGTGTGATGAGGAATCTCATGTTCTTGTAGGTGATTTCCACAGGAGCTGGGCGGTTCATTCGGGCCATGGTGACTCAATTCAACACGCAAGGAGGTGATGAAAGGGGCAAAAAAGAATCACTAACAAAAATCAGACTGGAGAAGTGATGCAGAGAACCTGTTGTCTCCTTCACTCTGCTCCACGTGAGCTGCTCAGCGCCGGGAAGGATGAAGGTTGGGGAGCAATGGGCAATGAAATGAACCTCCTAAGAAGAAGCAGCAGCAGCAATTCTTCAATCCAGTAATACTGAGGCAAAACAAGGAAGGCAGTGCACTGAGGTTTACCCCATCCAGGTTGGAATTCTGTTGTGAAAATGCTCTGCCAAACTTCAAATCAATACTTCTGGGTCAACCACTCTCGGGGGGCTTCTTGGTGGAGTAGGAATGAGTGTCTACAGTTCACTTGTCTGCATAGAGCTCGTGCTGTGCCTGGCAGTAGTCCCCACTGCCCTTCAGAAACTCCATAAATGTGTGACCAAGAACACCACAGAACTGCTGCAAAGAGAGGGGACAAAACACACAGGAGAGCATCATCAGCACAGGGGAAACAGGTCAGCAAGGGACATGGAGGCTGCCAAGGCCCATGAGGGACATCACAGCCCATGAAGGCCCAGCAACAATTATACAGCAAAAAACAACAGATCAAAGCCGAAGGCCTAAGGAGCTTCCCAGCCTGGATTTAACCCAAGAATCCTGCCCCCTCTCTGGAGCTGTTTGAGGCATCCTGTTAGCATCATGCACTAAAAGGACCTTTACGACATCAAACCAGACACCCGCAGGCAGCTTCTCAGACAGCTTCCAGGTGAGAAGCTTCAAGGCTTCAGCTTGCTCCCAGGCACAGCTCCCTAGCAGGGATGAGACAAACTAAGAGGACACTTTGCTGTGCACTGGGCCAGCACCACCACCTCCATAGAGGCTGCAGGGTGCTCTTTGAGACTGACTTGCTAAAAAAAACCCTCTCTCGTTCCTTGGTTTGTGGAAACTTGAGGGCCAGTGAATTCCAAATCAAATCAGCAGGAAAAGGGAGCAGCAAGGATGCTCTGAAGTCCCACGCCAGCAAGAGCAGCGGGAACCAGTACTGAGCCTCAGCACTGCAAGAGCTGCCACCTGACTGAGCAGCCACACTGAGCAGAAGGGAGCTGAGCCTCAAACTGCTAGCACCAGACCTAGCAACACCTGGAACAGCAGCTGGGCAAAGCACCAAGCAGAGAGAGCTTTCTCCAAGTCACTTCCAAGGAGCTGAAGAAGCAGAAGAGCACAAAGGGACAGCCCAGCTTTAAGCAGCTGGAGCTGCACGAGGCCTTGGGCTGCTTCCCACACTGGCTGGCAGATCCCATCCTTATCTCCTGCTAAGCCGCTCAGAGGACTGGGAGCTGGGCCTGTGCCCTGGCACGGGGTGAGGGAGTGGAGGCTTCAGAGCCAAGAATAGAACAGCATCCCAGGGAGCACCAGCAGCAGCTAGGGTGAAGAGAAGACCTTAGCTCCTGGGAGCTGGGAGAGCTGGGGCACAGAAGGATGGAGAGGGAAGGGGAACAGCAACCGTGGTCTGATACTGGGGCAGGCAGGCAGTGACAAGTGACAGGAGCAGAGGGAAAGGCCCCAGGTTGCCCCGGTTGCAGCAGGGGAGGGTTAGGTTGGACATCAGAAGCAAGTCTGTGACCAAAGGGTTCTCCAAGCCTGGCACAGGCTGTCCAGGAAAGTGGCTGCATCCCCACCCTTGCAGATGTCACAGAGACATGTCTTAGAATGGTTTCAGGTGGAAAGGCCCTTTAAGGTTGTGTGACTGTAAAAGAAGCTTGGCAAGCTAAGCTAAGGCCAAGGTGCCAAGAGCAGTTGTCACCAGAAGCTGTCCTGCCCACCATGCAATACCATGGCCATAATGGCTGGGTCACCTACCACCATCTCTTAATTTAAGGGAACTTAACAGAATGGCCCCAGTCCAAGAACACATCTTGAAATGAGGCAGAAATTCCTGACAGTGAGGGTGAGGAGACACTGGCACAGGTTGCCTAAGGAGGCTGCAGATGTCCCCTCCCTGGAGGTGTTCGAGGCCAGGCTGGATGAGGCCTTGAGCAGCCTGTGCTGGTGGGACATGTCCCCTGCCCATGGATGAGCTTGAAGGTCCTTTCCAACCTAAACCATTGCAAGATTCAGTGCTGAGGAGCTGTTACTGATGGCAGAGGTCCACCTGCACCAATTATCAGTGACAAGCTGCACCCCTTTCTCTTCGGGGCCTTGGCTGACTGCAGTGTGGCACCCATCGTGAGCACACCATCCTTCTGGGGCCAAGGAAAGCCACCTGTGGCCTCAGAAGACAGAATGCAAGTGGGAGATGCCAAAGGATGCAACAACCTCAGAGAAGGGGGAGGCTTCCTGCAGTATGCAGATCAGAGGGGAGAAGGAATCACCTCCAAACTTCCTGCAGGAGGTGGTGCAACCTCAGAGCTGAGGAAGCCCTGCCCGTGCGGCTGCTGGACCGTGACAAACCCCAGGCGCAAAGAAGCCTTTGGGACCACCGCAGCCCTCAGAGCAGCACCGCTAGAGTGCCCCAGTGCCAGCCTCCAACTCCTCACGGCAGGGATGCTGCCTACCCCTAACCAACAGAGCAGCGGCTGCTAGCTATGTCACTCCTTTCTCTTCCCCATGCTCCCACTGTGGGTCAGAGAATGGGACCCTGAGCTTGGCATCTGGGGAGGAACAGCAGCAGGCACCAGCACAGAGCAGGGCTTGTCCTGCTGGAAAGCAGCTCCACGGAGAAGAAACTTAGAGCCCTGGTGGGCAGCAAGTGCTGCATGGGCCAGCAATGTGCCCTTGTGGCCAAGGGCATCCTGGGGGGCATCAGGAAAAGTGTGGCCAGCAGGGCTAGAGAGGTTCTGCTGCCTCTGCTCTGCCCTGGGGAGACCACAGCTGCAATACTGTGTCCAGTGCTGGGCTCCCCAGTTCCAGAGGGACAGGGATCTGCTACAGAGAGCCCAGGGAAGGGTGTGAGGGTGAGTGGGGACTGGAATACCTCTGCTGAGAAGAAAGGCTGAGAGCCCTGGGGCTGAGAGCCTGCAGAGGAGAAGGCTGAGAGGGGACCTGCTCAGTGTCCCTGGATGGCTGAGGGCTGGGGGTAAGAAGCAGGGGCCAGGCTCTGCTCAGTGGTGTCCTGGGGCAGGACAAGGGATAATGGACACCAACTGGAGCCCAGGAGGTTCCAGCTCAGCATGAGGAGAAAGTTGTTTGGTGTGAGGGTGCTGGAGGCCTGCAGCAGGCTGCCCAGAGGGGCTGTGGAGTCTGCTCCGGGGGTGTTCTGTGTGCCCTGCCCTGGGTGCCCTGCTTGGACTGGGTGCTCTGCAGAGATCTCTATGATTCTGTGGCATTTCTGTGTTCCTTCCAACATTTCCCCCCTGAAATGCTTCTGCTCGTCAGAGCCAATTTCCATCCCCTTTGCTTTGCATCAGTGGTGCACTCAGAGCTGACATTTAGGTGGCACCTGCAGGGGTTGGTTGGGCTTTCCTTTGACTTGACGGCTGCGTAAGATTACAAGGAACAGGGTTCATGCTTCTGAGTCACCGCTTCGGGAAGGCTCTGCAGATGAAAGGAAACACATTGGGAACCTGTCTCTGGCAGGCAGCTGCTAACACCAGAACCTCAGGACCTGGGAAGTTGTCTCCAGTAGAAATTAACACCAGAACCCTTTGTGCCACAGCAAGTCAGCACACAGCTTCCACCTCTATGTGAGGAGAAACTTGCTCTGTGTGAGGGTGCTGAAACCTGGAGCAGGCTGCCCAGAGAACCTGTGGAGTCTCCTGCTCTGGAGACTTTCAAAATCAACCTGGATGTGTTCCTGTGTGCCCTGTCCTGGGTGACCCTGCTCTGGCAGGGGGGTTGGAGTGGATGATGTCTAGAGGTCACTTCCAACCCTTTCATTCTTTGATTTGCAACCAAGATCTATGCAGAACTGCCACTAATCTGACTGGAAGCTGCAGGGTGCTGGGGTTGGGCTCTGCTGCCCGATCTCAGGTGAGAGAAGGAGAGGAAACGGCCTGGAACAGTGCCAGAGGAGGGTCTGGTTGGAGAAGAGAAAAAATGTCTTTGGTGCCAGAGTGGTCAGGGAGTGGCAGAGGCTGCCCAGGGAGGTGGTGGAGTGCCCATGGCTGGAGGGGTTCCAGATATGTGTGCCCATGGCACCTGGGGATGTGGTTTAGTGGCCATGGTGGGGTTGGGTTGCTGGTTGGACTGGATGCCTTTGGAGGGCTTTGCCAACCCAACCAATTCTCTGATTCTAATTCTGCCTGCGCTACCACTTGGACAACGCTTTGTCTTTCTGACTTCCCTGCTTTTGGAGGTGGTACAACCAACCACCAAGCCTTAAAGCATTTGTGCTTAAAATACAACATGCTCTGTGGTCACAAATTCAGAGAGCCACGTAATGGTCTGGGCTGGAAGGGACCTTCAACAGCATCCAGTGGCAACCCCTGCCACGGGCAGGGACACCTCCCCCCAGCCCAGGCTGCTCAAGGCCTCATCCAGCCTGGCCTTGAACACCTCCAGGCAGGGACATCCACAGCCTCCCTGGGCAGCCTGTGCCAGATGCTGAGGTTAGCAGGGGACTACATAAGAAATTAATTTCACAGGAAAGGCCACAATCAATATCACAGAATTGCCTGGATTGGGAAAGCCCTCTGAGACCATCGAGGCCAATTACGGGCAGTTAATAAGGCAGTAAACAATAAATACATTTAGAAACCAAACAGCTGAGGGAAGCGAAAGCTTTCGATGGGGAGCTGTGATGCACCTCCAGCAGGACATGCCTTCCTTAAAAAGGCAGCTGGCAAGCTCTGCTGGGCAGCTCGGCTCAGCACGGCGCGGATCTGCCTGCGTCCGCCGGTCGCCGGCAGCCTGTTACCGCGGCCCCGGCTCCTCTGCGGCTTCTCCCCGCCCGCAGCCGTGCCACAGGCCCGCACAAGGCCGGCACTGCCCCTCCGCCGCACGAAGCTCGCTTTGAGAAGGGTTCGCAACTCCTACGGAGACAAAGCAGCCGCCCGGCGCCCTTCAGCCTCGCAGCAGAGGCCGCGGCGGGGCCCAGCACAACCAAGAGCCGCCGCGGCCCGGCCGCGCCACCCGCCCGGGCTGCCCACAGGCAAGTCCCGGCATGTTCGCCGAGCCCTGGGCCGCCCCAAGCCACAGGCCTGGCCCCGGGCCTGCTCCGCGTCTCTCCCCGGCCAAGGAGACGCTGCCCGGTCCCGGCCGCCGCCCCGCCGGCCGCCGCCTGAGCCGCGGCGGTCACGGGTTCGCATCCCGCCTCGCTCCGGCTCCCGACGCGGAGCCATCTTGTCCCCGGAGCAGCCGCCCGGCCCTTCCCGGGCCCGACACGGCGCGGAGCCGCGGCGGCGGCGGCTCTGCTCTGCCCTTCCCTTCGCTTCGCTTCCCTTCCCGCGGACACCGCCAGACAGAGCCCGGCGGCGGGGGGCGGCCGGGCCGGCGGGTGGGGCCGTGCGGCAGCCGGGCTCACAAAGCCCCTTTGCGGGGGCAGCGACCGGAGGGGGGGACACTACTCCTCCTCCTCCTCTTCTTCTTCTTCTTCCTCCTCTCTAGGCAGAGGGAGGAAGGTCAGGCTTGTGGGGCTTGCCCGAGAGGAGCTGCAGCTGAGCACGGCCAGAAGCCGGCCGGAGGCGGTGGCGTGGCTGGAGCGGCAGAACAAAGAGACAAACATGGAGGAGCAGGGGCTGGGGCTGGGGCGGACTGGGGGGAGCGGGGCAGGGCTCGGGGGGCACTCACAGGAATATGGTTACTCATTGAAGACTGTAGCCTGATCATACAGCCGGGCTGCGGGCGCCACCGCCGGGGGCAGGAGAAGCAGAACCGGCAGAAGAAGGAGGAAGAAGAGGAGGAGGAGGAAGCGCTGGAGGCCGCGGAGCTGCCGGCGGAGGTTCGGCGGCGGCGGAGGAGCGGGGCTGGACCATACAGCTGCGGCGGGCGGGCGGCTCTGCGGGGCTGGCGCGGCTGCAGCAGCGGGAGGAGGGACACCGAGCGCCGCCTTCCCCCTCACAACCCTGCACTAGCGGCCCGGGGCCGCCCTGCGTTCCCGGCACGTCAGCGAGCACCGCCCGGCTGCCCAATGCCCGCCGCCGGCTGCGCGTCCGGGGCGGCACCGAGGCGGAGGCGGAGGCAGCCGGCGGGAACCGGTTTGTGAATGGAGCCGGGGCACGGCGGGACGCGGCGGGGCCCAGCCCGCAGGGAGCGGCGAGGCTGCCGCTAAGCAGCTCTGGCAGTATGGAAGGATTTGGGCTGGAAAACTGCTTCCAGATCGTGCAGCGCAACCCTCAGCCCGGCCCCGCCGCCCCTGCAGAGCACCGGAACGCCGCCCCGGGCAGCCTGTCTCGGTGCCTGGCCGCACTTGCAGTCAGGAGGCTTCTTCTGTTGCAGCCTGAGGCCCTTTCCTCCTGCCCGTGCCTAGGGAGGAGAGCCCCGAGGCGAGCGAGGCCGAGCAGTGCTGGAGCAGTGCTGGAGCAGCCATGGCTCTCCAATGCCTGCCGCCCCCCGCTGCTCCTCCGCAGCTTTAACGCCGATGGGAAGCGCTTGGAGCGCTTCGCCCCCAGGCTGCTCTGCGTCTGAGTCCGGACCAAAAAAGCTCTTCGGGGTCTGCAGGAGAGAGCCCAGCGGGACAGCAGCGGTGCGGGGCGCAGGGGGCACACGGCCTGGTGCTGCCGGTAGCACAGGTGCCAGCGAAGGGCAGATGTAGAGTCATGGAAGGGACCCTAACGATCATCCAGTGCCAACCCCTGCACGGGCAGGGACACCTACCTGCCACCAGCACAGGCTGCTCAAGGCCTCATCCAGCCTGGTCCTGAGCACCTGCAGGCAGGGAGACACACAAACTCCTTGGGCAGCCTGTGCCAGTGTCTGCCCACCCTCGCTGGCAGGAATTTCTTCCTCATCTCCACTCTCACTCTCCCCTCTCCAAGCTCAAAGCCATTGCTCTCATCCTGGCACTCCCAGCTCTTCTCAAAAGACTCCACCACCTCCCTGGGCAGCCTCTGCCACTCCCTGACCACTCTGCCACCAAAGACATTTTTCCTCTCTAACCTAACCCTGCCCTGGCACCATCCCAGGCCAGTTCCTCTCCTCCTCTCCCCTGAGAGCAGGCAGCAGAGCCCAAGCCCAGCTCCCTGCAGCCTCCTCTCAGGAGCTGCAGAGAGCAATGAGCTCTGCCCTCAGCCTCCTCTGCTCCACACTGCACACCCCCAGCTCCCTCAGCTGCCGCTCCCCAGCCCTGCTCTCCAGAGCCTGCCCCAGCTCGGCTGGCCGTTGTCAGGAGGACTCATCAGGGACGTTTTTCCCTCCTGAAGCTGGTTCTCAACTCACAGGACATCTGCTCCCTGGTTTTGCCCCAGGGGCAGCAGAGCAGGAGGCTGGCTGCAGCCTGCAGTCACACAGTGCCCCGCAGCCCTTCCAAGTGGTCTGCCTTTAATTTCTTGCTCTTTCTGCCTGCAGCTTCTAGGGGATTTGCCAAAGTTCAGCTTCAAGATGCTGCTCTGGTGTGTGAAACCTGAACTCTCAACTCATAAACACCACTTTGTCCTGAAGGAGAAGAGTGGGCAGCAGGTCAAGGGAGGTTCTTCTCTCCCTCTACTCTGCCCTGCTGAGACCACATCTGGAGTGCTGTGTCCAGTGCTGGGCTCCCCAGTTCAGGAGGGACAGGGAGCTCCTGGAGAGAGTCCAGTGGAGGCCACCAAGATGCTGAGGGGCCTGGAGCTGCTCTGTGAGGAGCAAAGGCTGAGAGTCTGCAGACAGCAGCCCCAGGGGGATCTGATCAGTGCTCAGCAAGAGCTAAAAGGTGAGGGGCAAGAGGATGGACAGGAAAAGGGCAAAGGGCACAAATTGGAACTCAGGTGAACTTAAGGAGAGAGTTGTTTGGTGTGAGGCTGCTGGAGGCCTGGGGCAGGCTGCCCAGAGAGGTTGTGGTGTCTCCTTGCCTGGAGAGCTTCCAACCCTCCCTGGCCATTGTGCTGCTGGGCAAGCTGCTGTGGGTGCCCTGCTCTTTTCCTGCCTTAATGAGCCTATGATTGTGTGTCCCTGGTGAACAGAGGGGGTTGGACAAGATGGTCCTTGGGGGTCTCTGGCAGTGAACGGGGACTGTGCTGGTGCTGGCTCAGCGGGCAGCCCTGCGTGGACATCGCAAGCCATGACGTGCCCGAGCACCCCACTGCCAGTCTGCAGCCTCTGACCACTTCCACGATGGAATGCTCACTTCAGGCCTCGGAGCAGAGCTAAACCAGACATCAGCAGGCAGGGGCAGGCCATGCTGGTGGAGCCAGTGCCTCTAAGCAGCTCCTTCTGTCCCTGCATGAAGGTTCAGAGTTGAAAATGCTGGCTTGGTTCCTTGGAGTGTTTCTGTGCCCTCTGTCCATTTCCCACCCCATCATTTGGTGGTGTCCATCTCTTTAACCCAACCTCCTCCACGCAGGTCCTTCAGTGCCTCACCCTCAGGAGCTGCAGGGCAGCCTGCTCAGAGCCTTCCAGTGCGTCAAGGCTTTGATTTCCACCCGTGGAGCTAGGGCTCCAAGGACATTGAGGGGCTGGAGCATGTCCAGACAAGGGCAGGGAACCACACCTTGAGTCTTGGGTGTGAGGGTTGTGGGGCCCTCGCTGCCAGAACAGCAGAGCTTGGGCTCTGCTGCCTGCTCTCAGGGGATGGAACTCTTAAGCCCCACCTGGATGTGTTCCTGGGTGCCCTGCCCTAGGTGCCCCTGCCTTGGCAGGGGGTCAGACTGGATGGTCTCCAGAGATCCCTTCCAACCCCACCGCTCCTCTGAATGTCCTCAGTGGCTACCCTCTGAGCTCCAGAACATTAGCAGTGGGATTTCCTCCAAGGCTTCCTAGGTGAAAAAAGGGCTCATTATATGCAGGCCCAACAGATCTGCTGGCTTGGAGCCACCAGCAGAGCTGGGGCAGCTTTCCCTAAGCTGGCTGCTCACCCTGGGGATTGCTTGGCTGAGCCAGCACAGCTGACAGGCAGGGCTTTCATAAGGGACCTGTAAGGAGATTACATTTCCAAGGGGCCACCTCATTCCAGTGGCAAGCAACGAAATGAGTCCAAGCAAGACGAGATGGGTGAGGTGGAGTATGGCTCTCATCATCACCTGGCTGGCTTGGAGGTCTGCATCATGGAATTGTTTGGGTTGGAAAAGCTCTCCAGGATCATCCAGCCCAACCAGCACCCCAACCCTGCCATGGCCACTAAACCCTGGCCCCAAGTGCCACGGCTGGCACACCTCCAGGGATGGAGAGTCCACCCCCTCCCTGGGCGCCTGGCAGCCTGTGCCAGTCCCTGGCCGCTCTGGCACCCGTTCCTCCAGGTGGGGCAGTCCCTGCCCTGCTCCTGCTGGCCACACTGCTGCAGATGCGTGGTGCTGTGTGGCAGCTGAACGCCAGTGGCACCTGTCTGGGGAACAGTTGCCTCTGAGGATGTGGAGACTTCCAGACCCAGCTGGATGTGTTCCCGTGTGATTTGCTCTGGGTGGCCCTGCTGTGGCAGGGCACTTGGACTGGATGAGCTCCAGAGGTCCTTTCCAAGCCTCCCCTGCTGGGATTCTCTGACTTTACCTGAAGTAGCTCCACCACTGTTGCTGTAGCAGTTAGAGCTTCTTCAGGGTATTTCAGCCATGGCAGGGGCTGGGCTGGAAGGGACCTTCAGGCTCATCCAGTGCCAGCCCCTGCCATGGGCAGGGACACCTCCCACCAGCCCAGGCTGCTCCAGGCCTCATCCAGCCTGGCCTTGAACACCTCCACGGAGGGGACATCCACAGCCTCCCTGGGCAGCCTGTGCCAGTGTCTGCCCACCCTCACTGGCAAGAATGTCCTGAAGGAAGAGGTTAAAAGCTGTCGAGCCCTGGCCAAAGCTCTATGGCTGTGTCATGGGTGTCTGGCATGGGGCTCTCCACGTCTGAGGTGGAGCAAACAGGTCCCAGGCAGGAGGGATTGGTCTCAGTGCTCCTCCTCAGCAGCAGCAGGCGACAATACTTCAGCAGGGAGGGTGCTGTGCTGTGACATCCTCCTTTGCATCCTCTCAGCCAAGTGTTTTTCCAGCTGATGAGTCATCTGGGAACCCCTTGGGCGGCTTGGGATGGAGGTAACCATGGATACTGCTGTTGCCTAGTGACACCTGCCTCAAGCTGCTCGGCTTCTCTGCCACTTCTGAACAGCACAGCCCCATCCAGCTGCCAGCCCCAGGCCAGCTCCCTTCAGCTAGGAGAGATGATCTGGGGCATGTCCTGCAGTGCAGGAGGTTGGAATTGGGGTTTATCTGAACCCCCCACCAAAAAACAAAAGAGGAGGGGTCCATGCTCCAGCCTCTCCTCTCCTCTAGCCACATAGCCCCAGCTGGGGGCTTCAGGCAGGCCTGACTCAGTGTAAATGCAACAGCTGTGCACAAAGGTTCATCTGGGGCAGGACTGGAGAATCCCAGCATGGTTGGAAGTGACCTCTGGAGATTAACCAGTCCAAGCCCTGCCATAGCAGGGCACCCACAGCAGCTTGCCCAGCAGCACAATGGCCAGGGAGGGTTGGAAGCTCTCCAGGCAAGGAGACACCACAACCTCTCTGGGCAACCCACCCCAGGCCTCCAGCAGCCTCACACCAAACAATTCTCTCCTTAAGTTCACCTGGGTTCCAGTTTGTGCCCTTTGCCCCTTTCCTGTCCCTGAGCACCACTGGCAAGAACCCAGCCCCAGCCTCTTGCTCCCCACCCATTAGCTCTTGCTGGGCACCAATCAGATCCCTCTGGGGCTGCTCTGCTGCAGGCTCTCAGCCTGTTCTTCTCACAGAGCAGCTCCAGGCCCCTCAGCATCTTCATGGCCTCCACTGGACTCTCTCCAGACTCTCTCCCTGCCCCTCTGGAACTGGGGAGCCCAGCACTGGACACAGCACTACAGGTGTGACCTTGGCAGGGCAGAAGAGAGGGGCAGCAACCTCCCGTGGCTGCTGCCTACACTCTTCTTGATGCCCCCCAGGAGCCCACTGGCCCTCGTGAGCACAAGGGCACACTGCTGGCACATGGGGAGCTCCCAGCTCCTCCTCCACGGAGCTGCTCCCCAGCAGGCCACCCCTCCGCCGTCCTGGTGCAGAGGTGGCTCCTCCGCAGGGGCAGGGTCCTGCCTTCCCACCGGTGCTTGTGCTCACCCCTCTGGCACAGCGACCTCGGCCCCTGCAGCTGCAGGTGGGGGATGTGGTCCCTGGCTCCGCTGGAGCAGCTCAGAGTCCTGGGGGTTCTCCAGGGCTCTGTGCGGTGCAGAAGAGAGCTGCTCCCTCTGGGCAGCCTGCAGGCAGCTGCCATGGAGAGCAGTGGGCAGCAGGGCAGGGAGGGCATTCTGGGCTGGCCAGATGAAGGGTCAGGGGAGGCTCTGCTGCAGTCACTCCTCTGTGCAGTGCTCTCTGCAGGGTTCTAATTGCTCTGTTCCAGCAGCAGTTCCCCAGCCCTGCTCTCCAGACCTGCCCCAGCTTTGTGCCCTTCTCTGCACCTGCTCCAGCCCTTCAGGGCCCACAGCTGAACCCAGCACTGCAGCTGTGGCCTCAGCAGTGCCCAGCCCAGGGGCACAATCCCTGCCCTGCTGCTGCTGCCCACACCAGTGCTGCTGCAGGCCAGGCTGCTGGTGCCCTTCTTGCCCAGCTGGGCACAGCCTGGCTCGTCTCCAGCTGGCCCAGGCTCAACAACCCCAGCTGTCCAACACTCACCCCAGGGCTGCCTGGGGCTCTGGCTCAGTTTCTGCACCTTTTCCAGAACCTCTGGGAACTGCCCTGGGTTTGTCTCCTGCTTTTCATCTGTAGTTCCACTGCAGGACTCCTCTCCAGTCCCATGCTAGCTCATGCTTAGCCCTAGAGCTGTCTTTCTCTCCATGCTTCTCCCTCTATGGGCTTTACCCCATCTCCAGGTAGCAGAAGGCTTCCCCTTGCCCCACTGCAGCCCACACAGTGGTGCCACATCCCAGCTGGGGATTGCCACATGGAACGCTGCAGACACGGGGGTGGCTTTGCTGCCCTCATAGGAAGCTCAGCAGCTTGCAGAGCACCAAGTGGCAAATGCATGACCCAAGCACCTGCCTGCTGGAGGACAAACTGTTCCTCTCAGCAGTGTGTGCAAGCTTACACAAGAAGAAACCCCCATGCAGAGTGGGAATCCTTGGAGGGGACAGGGAGTGACTGACACTTCTTGGCCTTGCCAGCAGCTCCAGTGGCCATCCAGCTCCCAAGGCTCAGGTGCTCTTGGGCTCAGCTTCAAGGTGTGACAGAGCTGTGACTGACTTCTCCAGAGAGTGAGGATCCCTCTTCCATCATCCCTTGGCACTGCTGAAGCCACAGCTGGAATGCTGGGTTCAGCTGTGGGCCCTCACTGCCAGGAGGACCCTGAGGGGCTGGAGCAGGTGCAGAGAAGGGCACAGAGCTGGGGCAGGCTCTGGAGAGCAGGGCTGGGGAGGAGCAGCTGAGGGAGCTGGGGGTGTGCAGTGTGGAGCAGAGGAGGCTGAGGGCAGAGCTCCTGAGAGGAGGCTGCAGGGAGCTGGGCTTGGGCTCTGCTGCCTGCTCTCAGGGGAGAGAAGGAGAGGAACTGGCCTGGGATGGTGCCAAGGCAGGGTTGGGTTGGAGAGGAGGAAAAATGTCTTTGGTGGCAGAGTGGTCGGAGAGTGGCAGAGGCTGCCCAGAGAGGTGGTGGAGTGCCTGTGCCTGGAGGTGTTGCAGAGCTGTGCTGCTGAGGGCCATGGCTTCACAGGCAGTCTGTGCCAGGCCAAGGCATGAAGGCATCTCACAGCAGGAGAACTCCCAGAGAAGTCCACAGATGTGGTGCCAGCCCCTGGTGAGCTGCAGGCAGAGGCTGTCTGGGTGCCAGCCACAGCAATGCCAATCTGTTCTGGACACCTGGGAAGGGTTCTCCTACAGGAGCCATCAGCCGAGGGTTTGTGCCACAGGAAGCTCTGCAGTCTCAGCTGTTCTCCCTGTTAGATTTCCATGCAGCCATGGAAATGGTGGCCTTGGACTCGTCAAATAGCTCCACAGGTTAAGGAGCTCTAAGCAAGCCTTAGTTTTCTTCACAGAATCGACTGGGCTGAAGAGACCTCTGAGACTATCCAGTGCCCACCCCTGCCATGAGCAGGGACAGCTTCCACAGCCCAGGCTGCTCCAGGCCTCATCCAGCCTGGCCCTGTACACCTCCAGGGAGGTTGTGGAGCACAGAATGTGATAGAAGATCGCATTCTGTGACCCTGTGTTCCACAGCCTCCCCGGGCAGCCTGTGCCAGTGTCTGCCCACCCTTGCTGTCAGGAATTTCTTCCTCATCTCCACTCTCAGCCTCCCCTCTCCCAGCTCAAAGCCATTGCTCTCATGCTGGCACTCCCAGCCCTTCTCCAAAGTCCCTCCCCAGCTCTCCTGCAGCCCCCTCCGGTACTGAAGGCCTCCAGAAGGTCTCCCCAGAGCCTGTCCCTTTTATCTTCTCGCTTCAGGCTTAGAAGAGAGGAGCTGAGATTAACATCTGCCTGAAGGTAGGCAAAGCAGCAAGTGCAGGCAAGGGCAGAGAGGCAGGCTGAGGAGACAGGCAGCCCAGCAGAGCAGGAGCCCCAGCAGAGGCAGCCCAGCAGAGCAGGAGCCCCAGCAGAGGCAGCCTGGCAGACAGGAGCCCCAGCAGAGGCAGCCTGGCAGACAGGAGCCCCAGCAGAGGCAGCCTGGCAGAGCAGGAGCCCCAGCAGAGGCAGCCTGGCAGACAGGAGCCCCAGCAGAGGCAGCCTGGCAGACAGGAGCCCCAGCAGAGGCAGCTCTGCAGAGCAGGAGCCCCAGCAGAGGCAGCCTGGCAGACAGGAGCCCCAGCAGAGGCAGCCTGGCAGACAGGAGCCCCAGCAGAGGCAGCCTGGCAGAGCAGGAGCCCCAGCAGAGGCAGCCTGGCAGACAGGAGCCCCAGCAGAGGCAGCCTGGCAGAGCAGGAGCCCCAGCAGAGGCAGCCTGGCAGACAGGAGCCCCAGCAGAGGCAGCTCTGCAGACAGGAGCCCCAGCAGAGGCAGCTCTGCAGACAGGAGCCCCAGCAGAGGCAGCTCTGCAGACAGGAGCCCCAGCAGAGGCAGCTCTGCAGACAGGAGCCCCAGCAGAGGCAGCTCTGCAGACAGGAGCCCCAGCAGAGGCAGCTCTGCAGACAGGAGCCCCAGCAGAGGCAGCTCTGCAGACAGGAGCCCCAGCAGAGGCAGCTCTGCAGACAGGAGCCCCAGCAGAGGAGCCTGGCAGACAGGAGCCCCAGCAGAGGCAGCCTGGCAGACAGGAGCCCCAGCAGAGGCAGCCTGGCAGACAGGAGCCCCAGCAGAGGAGCCCGGGGCGGGCGGCTGAGCTCCGGCTGAGCTCCGTGCTGGGCAGCTGCCTCCGTGCTGTGCGCCGTGCGCGGCTGCTGCTGCGGAGAGCCCGCGGGAGGCCACCGAGCTGCTGGGGGCCGGGAGCAGCTCTGAGGAGCAGATGCTGAGAGCAGGCAGCAGAGCAGCCCCAGGGGGATCCGATCGGTGCCCAGCAAGAACTAATGGGTGGGGAGCAAGAGGCTGGGGCTGTGCTCTTGTCAGTGGTGCCCAGGGACGGGAAAGGGGCAAGGGGCACAAACTGGAACCCAGGTGAACTTAAGGAGAGAGTTGTTTGGTGTGAGGCTGTTGGAGGCCTGGGGCAGGCTGCCCAGAGAGGTTGTGGTGTCTCCTTGCCTGGAGAGCTTCCAACCCTCCCTGGCCATTGTGCTGCTGGGCAAGCTGCTGTGGAGTGGAAGGTCTCCAGAGCTGCCCCCCAGCCTGCTGGGCCTGTGGCACACCCTGTGCCTGTGCCCGTGCCTCGCCTGAGGTGCAGGAGGGTTGAGGCTGACCTGCAGTGGCCCGAGGTTGGTCGCTGTCACCTCCCACCCCTCCTTGGCTCCTTTTCCGCAGCTGTTGGCCCTCTCCTGGCTTCCTTGTCGCCGGAGTGGCAGTGGCACAGGCTGCCCAGGGAGCTGCTGGAGTCCCCGTCCCTGCAGGAGTGGCCATGGCACCTGGGGACAGGGTTTGGAGGCCACGCTGGGGTTGGGTTGCTGGCTGGGCTGGATGCTCCTCGAGGGCTTTTCCAGCCCAACCAATCCTGTCACCCTGTGGCATCTCAGCCCTACTGTGAGACACTCCAGCATCAGCAAGTGGCTGAGCCCAGGGTCCTCAGAGCAGCACAGCCCAGGCAGCAGGCTGGGTTCTAAATGGCTTGCAGCTGTGGTTTGCCAGGCTCCAGCAGGAAACCCCATGGCATCTCTGCTCTCCTCCTGCCTCCTCTGGGCAGCTTCTCTTCTCCTGTGACTAGGAAGTCTTTCTTCTCTAAATGAACACCTGAGGTTCCTCTTGGTTGCAGCTCAAGAACCTTCTGCATCAGGGTTTTCCTGATGGTTCCAGGATGAGCCTTTACAGCTTGGGTAAAGCCCAGCTCTGTGGGGATGGTGCCACCTAATGTGGGCAGAGGGCACCACAGCTGCTGGCGTCCGCAGCAGTCACAGCGTGGCAGGGGATGGAAGGGACCTCTGAAGATCATCCAGCCCAACCCTCTGCCGGAGCAGGGGCACCTAGATTTGGTTGTCCTCAACGACACCCAGCTGCGTTTGGGAAGCCTCCAGAGAAGGAGACTCCAGCACCACTGTGGGCAGCCTGCTGCAGGCCTCCAATACCCTTCAACAGCAGAAGTTCCTCCTTGAGCTCAGACGGAGCTTCTGATGTTCCAGTTTGTGCCCCTTGTCCTGGCACTGGGTACCGCTGAACACAGCCTGCTCCCATCCTCCTGCCCCCCACCCTTGAAGTGCTGATTTCTCAGGCTGCACTTCTCCAGGGCAGGAAAAGTCTGCAGAGGGCTCTGGTCAGGCTGTATCTGTGGGCTGAGACCAGTGGGAGGAGGCTCAGCATGGCCAAGTGCTGGGTCCTGCTCTTGGGGCACAGCAAGCCCAGGAAGGCTGCAGGCTGGGGGCAGAGTGGCTGGAAAGTGCCCAGCAGAGAAGGCCCTGGGGGTGCTGGGTGCCAGCAGCTGGAGATGAGCCAGGCTGTGCCCAGCTGGGCAAGAGGGGCACCAGCAGCCTGGCCTGCAGCAGCACTGGTGTGGGCAGCAGCAGCAGGGCAGGATTGTGTCCCTGGGCTGGGCACTGCTGAGGCCACAGCTGCAGTGCTGGGTTCAGCTGTGGGCCCTCACTGCCAGGAGGACCCTGAGGGGCTGGAGCAGGTGCAGAGAAGGGCACAGAGCTGGGGCAGGCTCTGGAGAGCAGGGCTGGGGAGGAGCAGCTGAGGGAGCTGGGGGTGTGCAGTGTGGAGCAGAGGAGGCTGAGGGCAGAGCTCATTGCTCTCTGCAGCTCCTGAGAGGAGGCTGCAGGGAGCTGGGCTTGGGCTCTGCTGCCTGCTCTCAGGGGAGAGAAGGAGAGGAACTGGCCTGGGATGGCTCCAAGGGAGGGTCTGGTTGGATATCAGAAGAAGATTCTTGCCTGAAAGGGTTCTGCCAGCCTGGCACAGGCTGCCCAGAGAGATGCTGAATGCCCACCTCTGGAGGTGTTTCCCAAGGCAGAGATGTGGTGCTGAGGGCCATGGCTTAGCCCCAGCCTGGCAGAGTCCTCCTTGGAGAGAGCTGCTGACAGCCCTTTGGGATGCTGTCTGAGCAGGAGGAGAAGCTGAAGCATCTCCTGCTTGAGCCCTCGTGCAGGACCAAGCCCCTTCCCCTTCCTGTCTCAGGCAGCCGCACAGAGGCCGTGACTCTAGGGGAGCAGAGCGTCCCCGGGTGT
This sequence comes from Pogoniulus pusillus, assembly GCF_015220805.1. Taxonomy (NCBI): domain Eukaryota; kingdom Metazoa; phylum Chordata; class Aves; order Piciformes; family Lybiidae; genus Pogoniulus; species Pogoniulus pusillus. Next base: position 424,810 of record NC_087288.1, on the reverse strand, counting down.
GGCCGGCCCCAGCCCTGCCCTGTGCCCCCAGGCAGCCTGCTGCTGGCCAGCCCAGCACAGGTTTGCCCTGGGAGGAGCCCACAATAGCTCCCGTTCCAGAAGGGGACTGGTTTGTCGGAGCACAAAAAGCCCTTTGTGGGGAGGGAAGTTGCACAAACGCCTTTGCTGCTGTCCCTGCGTGCAGCAGCTGAGCATTGTGCGCGGATCGCTCTGCGCTCAGCCCTGTTCCAGAACCTGGCACGCTGCGGCTGCTCTCTGCCTCACCCCTGCACGGCCTCTGGCAAAAAGAGCTTCACAGCACTTCTGTTTGAGCTCAGCTCCATTGTGGCTGTGCCTATAAATACAAGGTGGTCTCCTGCTGGGCTTCACCAGGGCACTCCTGATGGGCATCTGACCTAGAATGAAGTGGACATGAGCAGCAGGGGGGACCTTGGTTGGCAGGTGAGGACTGAATGGCTGAGCAGCTTTTACAGCAGTGGGAAATGCTCTCTGCGTGCACCTCAGCATCCCAGCGGAGTGAATGTTTTCTGCGTTGGGTGCAGGGGTGCCCAGGTCGCCTAGAAGGGTGCCAGGCTGGGTGGAGGGGTGCCCAGATCACCTAGAAGGGTGCCAGGCTGGGTGGAGGGGTCCCCAGGCAGGTGTGCTGAGCATGGCCTGAAGCAGAAGCAGGTCAGGGAGAGGCTTTACTGTCAGCCTGGGGAGACACTGAACAGGTTGCCCAGAGAAGCTGTGAGTGCCTCATCCAGCCTGGCCTTGAACACCTCCAGAGAGGGGGCAGCAGGATGATGGCACCACCAGGGTGTTTTGTGGCCCCAGGTCACTGCTTCTTCATTCGAAGTCTCTCTTGCACTTTAGGGTTTGGGTTTTTAACAGCACAGGAAGCCAAAACCAAGGGAAAATGTGTCAGGTTTGCTGTCCTGTCCTTCCCCTGCCATCTTTCAGCATGGCAGGACCAAGAGGCTTGGGCTGAGTGATGTCCCCAGCATCTCTTGACACCCTTTGGGATAAAGCAGGCAGATGAATTTTTGTAGCTCCTGGGTTCTTTGGCACCTTCTCCACTGGCTTCCATCCATCTAAACACCTGCTACGACCTCAGTCACATCAACGCCACATCTAAAGGCCCTTTTCTGCCTCTTCCCTGCTTACACATCCAGCTGTGGGCTTGTCCTGGTGGCCACCACCTTGGAGCTTCAGGTTTTGGGTACAATTAGTTCCCCAGGGTTGATTTCAGGAGTCGCTGGGGGTCAGGGGCAAGAAACGTCTTTTGTGAGTGCATAATCTTCCCGTGGGGGCAAGGAGGCACTGAGCAGGGTGGCTCCTGGCCAGACCGCGGCAGCACACCGTGGGGCAGCAGGTGCTGAGGCTCCTGCTCTGCAGCTCCAGCTCTTTTGTTCATTGTGATGTCACTGTGCTTCTTTCTTCACGTTTAAGTCCCACCTTTGACAAACCAAGCCCCACCTTGTCCAGTTTCTTGTATTTTCATCTACTGCATCTCCCTACGAATGGTACGAGGAAGACCTTTTCACCTCGTTTATCCTAAGCCGTAAGCAAAAGCCTGCTTTTCTCTGAAAGGAACCGAGCGTGAGGGCTGTGCGCCGCCCGGGGAGAGCTCCCTCCGCAAGGAGCGCGGGCAGCGCCGCCGGCGCCGGCTGCACGGGCACCTGGCCCCCGGCTGATGCGTGTCGTTTGGTTGTGTATCTTATTGCTGGTTACAGAACACCTCTGAAAGTGTCAATGATGAAGTTGATGGCAACAATATGTGTGGTTTCAGAAAGAAAAAGGGAGCCAAAGGTCCTACCAAGTACCTCCCTCCTTTAGAAAATGAGAGGATGGAGCTGCCCCACACCTCCAGAGTGCCAGAGCCTGGTCCCCCCCGAGGAAGCCCTGCTTGCCCAGAAGCAGCAGCCCAGCCTCCTCACAGCATGGCTAGCTCTCCTCCAGGACAGAAGGACACAGCGGGCGCTGGCAGTGCCCACGGTGCCAATGGCACCGAAGAAGAGGTGTCTGGAGACAGAGAAGAAATCCAGGGAAGTGCTGGCACTGGGAAAAGAGCAGTAGGGAAGAGACAGGAGGAGACGGAGACGCCAGCCAGAAGCGAGCTTCCCACGGGCGTGCAGCCAGCACGGGGCGCAGGGAAAGCCGGGCACGGAGAGGCAGCAGGCAGGGCAGAGGGCAGCAAGAAGGCAGAGGGCGAGCAGCACGAGTGGGCTAGGATGGGAGAGGCCAAGTTTCATGTGAGCAGGATGGGCTCTCTGGGCTGCTCTGCAGAGCCCTTCCCAGCACCGCCTGACCTTTCCCCGCAAAGCCTGCGAGAGCTGCAGACCCTGCGGAGGGAAGGGCCTCTGCCTGCGCGGGGGCACGGCCACAGCGGCCGGGCAGGGGGCCCTCTCCCTCAGAAGAACTCCAAGCCCTGGGAGAAGCCAGGCAGACCCTTTGGGAGCCTCGGCCCCCACTTCGGAGAGGAGAGCCGGAAGCAGCACAGCTTCGCCCCGCAGCGCGAACACCTCCTGCCCCTCAGCTCCGCGGGCTCCGACCCGCAGCGAGCCGCGGGAAGCGACTCGGAGCAGCTCCTGCTGGGGCTGCCGGCAGCGCCCGCGCACGCAGGAAGCCCAGACGCCGAGATGCAGTTTGGCTCCTCTGCAGACCACGCTGGTAAGGACACTAAAACATCGCCCGCCGTCCTGCAGACAGTGCTCCTCCTGCCCTCCGGGGGTTAAATCATGCACTTGTGGCACGGGCTGGGTTGCAAGGGACCCTGAAAGATCATCTGGTTCCACCCCCCCTGCAGTGAGCAGAGACCTCCCACCTAGAATCACAGAGCAGTTCGAGTTGGAGAAGACCTCTAAGATCATTGAGTGCAACCTTCCACCCATAGAACAGAACCAGAGAACCGTTAAGCTTGGATGCACCCAGTCCAACAGCAGCCCAGCCCCACCATGGCCACTGAGCCCTGGCCCCGAGTGCCATGGGCACACCTGTCTGGAACCCCTCCAGCCATGGACACTCCATCACCTCCCTGGGCAGCCTCTGCCTCTCCCTGACCACTCTGCCACCAAAAGCGTTTTTCCTTCTCTCCAACCTAACCCTGCCCTGGCACCATCCCAGGCCAGTTCCTCTCCTTCTCTCCCCTGAGAGCAGGCAGCAGAGCCCAAGCCCAGCTCCCTGCAGCCTCCTCTCAGGAGCTGCAGAGAGCAATGAGCTCTGCCCTCAGCCTCCTCTGCTCCACACTGCACACCCCCAGCTCCCTCAGCTGCTCCTCCCCAGCCCTGCTCTCCAGAGCCTGCCCCAGCTCTGTGCCCTTCTCTGCACCTGCTCCAACCACAGATCTAGTCCAAGCCACCTGCAGTGAACAAGGACATCTCCAGCTGGATCAGGTTCTGCTGCTAGCTCCTTGCAGCACTTCTGCCTTTTGCTGCTATCTGCTGCTAGCAGCAGATAGAAGACATCCTCTGGTGGTAGCTCCAGCAGCATTTCTCTGCAGACAAACTGTGGTATCCAGCTTGGAGAAGTCAGGACAAGATACTCTGGGCCTGGAGTGCTGTGTCCAGTTCTGGGCTCCCCAGTTCACGAGGGTCAGAAACTACTGGAGAGAGTACAGTGGAGGCCATGAAGATGCTGAGGGGCCTGGAGCAGCTCTGTGAGGAGCAAAGGCTGAGAGCCCTGGGGCTGAGAGTCTGGAGAAGAGCAGGCTGAGAAGGGAGTTGAGCCTGGAGAGGAGCAGCTGAGGGAGCAGAGGGTGTGCAGTGTGGAGCAGAGGAGGCTGAGGGCAGAGCTCATTGCTCTGCAGCTCCCTAAGAGGAGGCTGCAAGGAGCTGGGCTTGGGCTCTGCTGCCTGCTCTGAGGTGAGAGAAGGAGAGGAACTGGCCTGGGATGGTGCCAGGGCAGGGTTAGTTTGGAGAGGAGGAAAAATGTCTTTGGTGGCAGAGGCTGCCCAGGGAGGTGGTGGAGTGCCCATGGCTGGAGGTGTTGCAGGCAGGTGTGCCCATGGCACTCAGGGCCAGGGTTCAGTGGCCATGGTGGGGCTGGGCTGCTGCTGGACTGGATGGTCTCTGTGGTGGGTTAGGAACACACTACTGAAATTTGGCAGAGCAGCTCAGGGGCTTGGCAGTAAGCTGGAGCTCTGCTGGTATTCACCAGCACATCTGCACCACCTATTTACAGGTAGTTACAGCTCTATACAAATGAGAAATCACACAGAAATCCAAACTCCCTCCCAGACAAAGAAGGCTGCCCAGAAGGGGCTCTAAGCTACCCTTTCTCCCTGCTCTTTCCCAGACAGACAAACACAATAAGCAGCAGAGCTTAGGTTGTTTTCTGTTAGCCAAGGTCAGTGGAGAGAGATTAGAGCGGAGTGAGGAGGCAGTGATAGCTGCAGCAGCACAGACCAGAGTGGGACACACTGGTGGCATTTTGGCTTCCTATCCCTCTCAGCAAACCAAGGAATGGTGCAGGCTTCACTAGACTTCACCTTCTACAACCAATGATCTAATTCCTCTCTTAGCCTGGAAGCAGTCTCAGAGGTCTCCTGGTGATGCTCTGGTGCAGTCTGTAACTCCCAGGTGCTCAGCTGGCTCTCCCATCACAGCCTCCTCCTCTGTTGACCCCTCTTGGGCTAGGCCAAACTCATCTGTCCCTGGGGGCTGTGGTGAGCTGGGCACAGCTTCACAGATTGCATTGGGTTGGAAGGGACTCTCAGAGGTCATCTTGTCCACCCCCTCAGGCAGCAGGGACACCTCCAACTCGAGCAGGCTGCCCAGGGCCACAGCAAGTCTGATGTTGAATGTCTGCAAGGATGTGCCCTCAGCTAGATCTCTGGGCAGCCTGTTGCAGCCTCCCCCTCCAACATTCCCTCTTTCCTTTGACCTGAACATTCCTCTGCACTTCCAGCATCCAGCAGAGAGCCTGAGGTGAATGACCTGGGAAATTCAGCTCTGCTCCATCTCTTCTCTCACATTGAGTTCATCAAGCAGCAGATGGCCAGGGACAGTGTCCAGTTTGTCAGGTTTGAATCCATAGACCTCCATGGCGTGTCCAGATCCAAGAACATTCCCTCTCGCTTCTTCCATGTGAGTCCTTCTGGTTTCTCTCTCTACTTTGTGTGTTCTCATGGCCTGGTCCTTAGTATTCACAGACTCACAGGGCGGTGGGGTTGGAAGGGAGATCATCCAGCCCAACCTCCCTACTAAAGTCGGACACCCACAGCTGCTTGCCCAGGGTGACCATGGTCAGGGGCAGTTGGAAGCTCTCCAGAGACAGAGACTCCACAACCTCTCTGGGCAGCAAATTTGATTTGATTTTTCTTCTTAATGATGGCAGAAACTGAAATACAGAAGCCATGAGCTGTCCTCTGTAGATGGCCATAGCCAGGCATGGTGCCAGGAGAGGCTTGGAGTAGACATCAGGAAATGTTTCTTTGGTGCAAGAGCAGTCAAGGACTGGCAGAGGCTGCCCAGGGAGGTGATAGAGTCTTTACCCCTGGAGGTGTTCCAGAAAGGTGTGGCCATGGCGCCTGGGACCATGGTTTAGTGGCCATGGTGGGGCTGGGTTGGTGGTTGGACTGGATGACCTCAGGGGGCTTTGCCAGCCTCACTGATTGTTTGGCTCTGTGCAGGCAGTCACTGGCAGCCTTGTTGACAGGGTGTTCCTGCCAGCTGTGCTGAAGGTTGTGCTTCACACTGGCACAGGGCCAAGCCCTTGTCTTCCCCTGCAATGCCTGCTGCAGTTTAGCTTTCGGTTAGGCACTGTTCTGGTGTCCTCACTGAGAAAGTGAGGTTTGTGTGTCCTGCAGAAAGCCACTCTGGACTTCTGTTCTCCTTTGCCAACCTGCCTTTCTGCCCTGTCTTTAGGAGAAGGCCATCCACGGTGTTGCCATGCCCAGGAGTTACCTGGAGCTGACTCTGAACCCCAAAGATAATGAGTTAGATTACATCAATGCCACCAATTTCAACTGTGACATCATCCTGAACCCCGACCTCTGCACCTTCCGCGTGCTGCCCTGGACCGAGCAGACGGCTCGAGTCATCTGCGACTCCTTCACCGTGCTGGGCAGCCCCCTGATGACCTCCCCGAGGCACATTGCCAAGAGGCAGCTGAGCCAGCTCCAGGCCCATGGCTTTTCTCTCTACTCTGCCTTCACCTACGAGTTTTGTATCTACGGCATCACTGAGGTGGTCAACTCCAAGACAATCTCCTTTCCTGCAGCCACCATCCTCAACAACCACGACCAGACCTTCATCCAGGAGCTCATCGAAGGGATGTACTACGCTGGTGCCAACATCGAGAGCTTCTCTTCCTCCAGTGGGCCCGGGCAGATGGAGATCACTTTTCACCCAGCCTTTGGCATCGACGCTGCCGACAGTGCCTTCACCTTCCGCACGGGCATCAAAGAGGTGGCCAAGAAGTACAACTACGTGGCCAGCTTCTTCTCAGAGTCAGGCTTCTACAACTCAGGGGCCCTGGCACACAGCCTGTGGGACCTGAACGGCCAGAAGAATCTGTTCTCTGCTGGCTACGGGGCAGAGGAGCTGTCGGACATGGGCAAGCACTGGCTGTCAGGGCTGCTGGCCCACGCCGCCGCCATCAGCTGCCTGATGGCTCCTACCACCAGCTGCCGCAAGCCCTACTGCAAGTACAGCAAGGAGTCCAAAGAGACTGTTAATGCCCAGTGGGCCTACAATGACAACAGCTGTGCCTTCAATGTCAAGTGCCATGGTGGCAAGGGCACCCTCATTGAGAACAAACTCAGTTCTGCCACAGCCAACCCCTACCTGGTCCTTGCTGCTACCATTGCTGCAGGCCTGGATGGCATCAAGAGAGGGCTCAGGTATGATGAGATGCTGGAAGAAGAAAACCACAGCGCTGACCTGAAACACTCCTCAGTCCCTCTGAAACTGGAAGATGCTCTTGTGGCACTGGAGAAGGACTCGTGCATCAAGGAAGCCTTGGGAGAAACCTTCATCAGGTACTTTGTGGCCATGAAACACTACGAGTTGGAAACTGAGGAAATGGACATTGAGAGGAACAAGTGCCTGGGTTACTTCATTTAGCAGGAAGATACCTCTGCAGTGGTGCTGTGCCAGTGTGAGCAGTGAGTGCCTACCAGTCATGACATGAGTAAAGACCTTTCAGATCCTCATGCCTTGGCAGTTCTATTTTTTCTCCTCCTTTTCCCCATTTCAGTCTGAATATGAGCCAGGCTGTGCCCAGGTGGCCAAAAAGGGCACCAGCAGCCTAGCCTGCAGCAGCAGCAGGGCAGGGATTGTGCCCCTGGGCTGGGCGCTGCTGAGACCACAGCTTGAGTGCTGGGTTCAGCTGTGGGCCCTCAGTCCGACACTGAGGGACTAGAGAAGGGCGCAGAGCTGGGGCAGGCTCTGGAGAGCAGGGCTGGGGAGGAGCAGCTGAGGGAGCTGGGGGTGTCACCCAGCTCTCCCAGGTCCTTCTCTGCTGGGCACTTTCCAGCTACTCTGTCCTCTGCCTGGAGCCTTTCTGGGGTTGTTGTGCTCCAAGAGCAGCACTCAGCCCTTGGCCTTGTTGAACCTCATCCAACTGACCTTGACCCGTGGCTGCAGCCTGGTGAGAGAAGGTCTCTATGCGACATTCCGACGCAGCAGAAGCAGCTCTCAGCAGGGGTTCACGGAGAGCGGCTTGCTGCTTCTAGCCGCTAGAGGGCGCTCCGGGACCGCGGGGCTGGGCGGCTGCTGCGCGCCGGCCTGGGACAGCAGAGCACTGCCGGGCACCGGGCAGCCTCCTGCCGGGCACCGGCGAGCCACCTGCCGGGCACCGGGCAGCCACCTGCCGGGCACCGGCGAGCCACCTGCCGCGGCAGCTCCGCCAGCTCTAAGGCAGTGCAATCTGGAAGCTGTAAAGCTGTACCAACGGCCTCTGCCTCTCCGGCACGCTTGGCTTTGTCCCCAAGGAGAATTGCATCCCTGCCAGGGTCCGTTTGCTTTCACAGCACGAGGGGATTGGAAGGGATCTCAGAAGCTCTTCTAGTCCAAGCCCCTCCTAGATCAGGGTCACCTGGAGGAAATCACACATGAATGTGCCAGATGCAAGGACCCATTAAGGCAGGGGAAGACCTCCAAGATCATCGAGTTCAACCTTCTACGTGTTTAGCTGGGTCTGGAATGCTTCCAGAGATGGAGACGCCACACTTCTGTGGGCATCCCACTGCAGCCCTCCAGCACCCTCAAAATGAATGTGTGTCCATTGCTCCTCGTCCTGCCACCTTCCCAGGAATGAAAGATGGATTGCAGCTCTTGAAGGTCATTCTGCCTTCTGAAGGTGAGTCAGCTGCAGAGCTCACACAGGTGCCCTCTTCTGTTTGTCCTGTCAGCATTCGTTAGGACTTGTAACTCCAACAAGTGACCTGCCAGAGCCTGGTGCTTTGTTCTGCCTGGGAGAAGCCAGGATGGGATGGGGACTGATGGGGCCGAGGGCAGGCTGGGTTGGGATTGCTGCTTTCCAAACATCACTGTCATCACAGGACAGTAAAAGAGCTGCCCACTTTGATTAAGGCAAAGAGGAAATGGCTTGGAAATGACAGCAGGGCTTTGCTCCTCCACGAGCAAATGTAAAGCAGCTCAGGATGGTGGAATTCAGCTGGAAGTCAGAGCATCACAGACTGCTCTGGGCGGGAAGGGACCCTCCGAGCTCATCCTGCCCAACCCCCTGCAGGCAGCAGGGACACCTCCAGCTGCAGCAGGCTGCACAGGGACACACCGAGCCTGAATTGGAATCTCTCCAGGATGAGGCCTCAACCATCTCCCTGGGCAGCCTGTGCCAGTCTCTCCTCACCCTCCCTGTGCAGAGCTTCCTCCTGCTGTCCAACCTAACTCTGCCCTGCTCCACTTCCAAACCACTGCCCTCAGCCTGTCCCCACAGCCCCTTCTGAGCAGTCCCTCCCCAGCCTGCCTGCAGCTCCCCTGCAGACACTGAAGTGCAGCTCTGAGCTCTCCCTGCAGCCTTCTCCTCTTCAGGCTGAGCAGCCCCAACTCTGCAGCCTGGCCTCATAGGAAGGGTCTATCCTGCAAACTGAGCCAGAATTCCTTGAATGAATTCCTGTCTGATATCCACCACATGGTTTACCACAAGGTGCAGCCTGGATTCATAAATACTCTCCAGGGTGAGAGGATCTGTTAGCTGAAGTCTCCTCCAGACCATCACTCTCCCTCTCTGCCTGTTCTCCATTAAGAGATTTCTATTCCCAGGAAATTAGTTATTGATTATGCTGGGGTTACCCCCCACAGACCTCTCTGCTCTCAGACAAGGAGCTGAGCTCCATCTTTCAGTCCAGAGCTGTGGCTTTCCAGACCTTGCTTCTTTCCAACCTTCCTCTCTCAGCAGGCTACAATTTCTCAGCTGCTCCAAAATCTCCAGCAGAGCTGCTGCCCCCCTGCTGCCCCTGTCCTTGTGCTCTCCTCTGTTGCCCCTGCCCCTCTGCTGCCCCTTTCCTTGTGCTGCCCCTCTGCTTGTGCTGCCCCTCTGCTGCTCCTTCCCTTGTGCTGCCCCTCTGCTTGTGCTGCCCCTCTGCTGCCCCTGTGCGGTCCCTCTGCTGCCCCTGCCCCTGTGCCGCCCCTGCCCCTGTGCCGCGGCAGCAGCAGCCACTGCTCTCCCGGCACTGAACCACTCAGGGCAGCTTCCCGCAGGGCAGGTCCGGGCCCGTGGGTCGGAGCGCCTGAGAGCAGCCCTCCCGCCTGCGCGGTGCCCGGCGCCTGGCCGCAGTGCCCTGCGTGTGCCGCCGAGCGGTGCTCCGCTGCTGCCTCTTCTCCAGACAAAGGTCACTTCGCAACTCTTTCATTTTCTGCCCCTCCAAAACAAACTCCAGAGGCTTGGCAGAAAGCTGTGCTCTGGCTCCCAGCTTCGCACCTCAGATCCACAGCCAACGGCATCCTGGCAGCCGCCTGACGCACAGCAGTCTGCACGCAGGGTGGAGGCATCGCCCGGAGCCAGCTCCGACCAGCCTGGCAGCTCTGGTGGGCACGACCCAGCTTCCTGTGACGGGAATGAATCTCAGGTGACAAGCCCCAAGCGACAGCTTGGAAGAAGTTCTTGTCTGTGAGCTGCTCCTCAGCTTCCAATCCCTGCTCCCTTCACAGCTGCAGTCCCTCTCGATGGCTCTTGGAGGTCCAGGTCTAGAGAAGGACGATGAAGGAGAAGCCTGATCAGCGCTCAGCAGGAGGTACGGTGCGGGGGAAGAGACTGGGGCTGGGCTCTTGCAGCAGTGCCCAGGGGCAGGACAAGGGGCAAGGGGCACAAACTGAAACCCAGGAGGCTCCACCTCAACATGAGAAACTTATTTGGTGTGAGGGTGCTGGAGGCCTGCAGCAGGCTGCCCAGAGAGGCTGTGGAGTCTGCTGCTCTGCGGAGATTCCAAACCCAGACCTTGCCAAAGGTCCCTCCCCAGCTCTCCTGGAGCCCCTTCAGGCAGTGGAAGGCTGCTCTAAGGTCTCCCTGGAGCCTTTTGGAATCCCAGAATCATGGAATGCTCTCCTCTCTGCTGCTGCAGCTCTCCCCCATGGCCACTCCAACTCTTCCTGCCCAGCTCCTCTGTGGATGGTGCAGCTCAGCTTTGCACCACTTTGTGCTGAAGGCTGCTTAGTGCCATCTTTGGCCTGCAGCCCTGACAGTGCCTTCAGGTGCTTGGGAAGGGGAAATCTGTGCTCAGATGGTGCCTCAAAGCTGACTGCAACAGAGGCAGCCCAAAATAGCTGGCACAGCGTCCAGGCAACGTTCATCTGGTGGTGCTGGACAAGTTGCCTGCAGAGAGCAGGAATCAGACAGCCCTGCTCTCCAGGGAGCTGTTTGCTATAAAACTGGGGCAGTAAAGAGCTTTTCAGTGCCTTTGTGAAGTCTATTTTAGTGCTGCCGGGAGTTAGCTCTGTCAGCTTCACTGCTGCTTGCCTGAGGGGGATCCACTTCTGTGCAGCTCCACAGATCCAGGCTGAAAGGAGAATCACAGAACCACAGAGTGCTGGGCTTGGCAGGGACCTCTGGAGATCAACTCCAACCCCTCTGCCAGAGCATTTCACCCAGGGCAGGGCACACACAACACCTCCAGAGCAGACTCCACAGCCCCTCTGGGCAGACTGCTGCAGGCCTCCAGCACCCTCACACCAAACAACTTTCTCCTCATGCTGAGCTGGAGCCTCCTGGGCTCCAGCTGGTGTCCATTGCCCCTTGTCCTGGCACTGGGCACCACTGAGCAGAGCCTGGCCCCTGCTGCTTGCCCCCACCCCTCAGCCATCCAGAGACACTGAGCAGGTCCCCTCTCAGCCTTCTCCTCTGCAGGCTCTCAGCCCCAGGGCTCTCAGCCTTTCCTCCTCTCAGAGCTGCTCCAGGCCCTTCAGCATCCTCACAGCCTCCCCTGCACTCTGTTCCCTGTCCCTCTGGAACTGGGAGCCCAGCACTGGACACAGCACTCCAGGTGTGGTCCCACAGGGATTTCCCCACCCGGCTCTGCCCCCAGGCACAGGGCTGCTGTCCTCCAGCATTCACTTGGTGACCACTTCCAGTGCAAACCAGGAGTCCTTAACAAAGTGGAGGGAAACCATGGAGTTTCCCAGGAGCATTCCTGCTGTTGTGCTCCTCAGACACAGTCAGGCATGGGAGTGTAACAGATCTCACTGTGCTCAATGTGATGGGGAAGAAAGAATAAAAAATGCACTTTGGAAGAGAAATCCACATGGATTTCCTTGTGCCTCACCAGTCTGCAGCACCCTGGAAGTGCTCATTCAGTAGAAGCCAGGCCAAGGTCGTTAATGGCTCAAGTTCCAAGGCACCTTTTGATTAAGGGAAGGCAGTGCAGAGGCAGCCAAACTTAACTGCTCTTCACTACTGCTTTCTTGATTGTTCCTCGCCTAAAATGCCTCTCATTGACAGCACTCTGTGATGAGACTCAGCCCCTGACACTGCCCCTGGCTGGGTAACCTGGGCACAAATACAAGTAAACGTAGTGATCAGTGGGGGAAGTGCCCGGAGTAGTCCATCTCCCTGCTCAGTGTGAGCAGCGAGGGCTGAGAGGGGGCCAGGGAAAGACGAGTCCCTGCAAACAGGGCAGTTACGGTGAGCAGAAGGGAATCCACCTCCTGCTCCAGGGGATGCTCACCATGAGCCTCTCTCCACCCCCTGGGGCTCTCCTGGCTCCCAGCTGGCTCCTAACCACACACCGAAGGTGCTGAGTGTTGCACCTCGGCTTCAGAAGTCACACAGAGTGCTGCAGCCCTGACTGGAACACAGCAGAGAATTGATCACCCAGCTTGGGAAAGCCCTCCAAGAGCATCCAGTCCAATCAACCCAGCTCCACCATGGCCACTGAACCCTGGCCCCAGGGGCCATGGGCACACCTCTCTGAACACCTCCAGGTGTGGGGACTCCACCACCTCCCTGGGCAGCCTCCGACAGGCCCTGACCACTCTGGCACTCTGCTCAGTGTCTCTGGATGGCTGAGGGCTGGGGGCAAGAAGCAGGGGCCAGGCTCTGCTCAGTGGTGCCCTGGGGCAGGACAAGGGACAATGGACACCAGATGGAGCCCAGGAGGTTCCAGCTCAGCATGAGGAGAAAGTTGTTTGGTGTGAGGGTGCTGGAGGCCTGCAGCAGGCTGCCCAGAGGGGCTGTGGAGTCTCCTGCTTTGGAGACTTCCAGGATGCCTCTGGCCATTGTGGTGCTGGGCAAGCTGCTCTGGGTGCCCTGCTTTAGCTGGATGATCTCCAGAGGCCCCTTCCAGCCTCACCACGCTGGGGCTCTGCCAGCACGACACAGTCCTCATTCTCTGTATGCTGACTTTGCATTCTCCTCACGGTTCTGTACCACAGGTTCTCATTTGTCAGGCTGTAGCAGCCTGTGTGAGGAGTAAATAGGGAGCTGTGAACATTGTGAGGTGTTGTTTGTGTCCTGTCAGAGGGATTGTTCAGCAAACAAACATCTCCTCTGCTCCTCTGGCGATGGATGGCTGCTGCAGGAGCACAGGCAGGCCCTGTGCAGAGGCTGCTCCAGCAGAGCCCCTGCCTGCAGCACTCAGCTCTGCTCCCTCCAGACAGGACAACAGCAGGGCCTGGGAGAAGCCTCTAATGGCCAGGTCATGACATCACAGGACCACAGAGTGCTGGGCTTGGCAAGGACCTCTGGAGATCAACTCCAACCCCTCTGCCAGAGCATTTCACCCAGGGCAGGGCACACAGAACACCTCCAGCTGGGCTTGGAAGGAGACTCCACAGCCCCTCTGGGCAGCCTGCTGCAGGCCTCCAGCACCCTCACACCAAACAACTTTCTCCTCATGCTGAGCTGGAGCCTCCTGGGCTCCAGTTGGTGTCCATTGTCCCTTGTCCTGCCCCAAGGCACCACCAAGCAGGGCCTGGCCCCTGCTTCTTGCCCCCAGCCCTCAGCCATTCAGGGACACTGAGCAGGTCCCCTCTCAGCCTTCTCCTCTGCAGGCTCTCAGCCCCAGGGCTCTCAGCCTTTCCTCCTCTCAGAGCTGCTCCAGGCCCTTCAGCATCCTCACAGCCTCCCCTGGGCTCTCTGCAGCAGGTCCCTGTCCCTCTGGGACTGGGGAGCCCAGCACTGGACAGAGCACTCCCGGTGTGTCCTCAGCAGGGCAGTGTTAGAAGAACCTGCCTGTGCCTGCTGGCCACACTCTCGCTCATGCTCCCCAGGAGCACACTGGCCCTGGCCCTTGCTGTGCCATGCAGACCTTGTCCGCCAGCACTCCCAGGTCCTTCTCCTCTGCACTGCTTTGCAGCAGGTCTGCCCTCAGCTGTGCTGCTGCAGGAGGTTGCTCCCCAGGGCCGTTCAGATGCACCCAGAGCAGCCTCTTGCTCGGCTGCAGCCCCGGTGCCACCCTGAGAGGCACGGCTGGAAACGTTTGTGTTCCATCACTGACATCCTCCTCCGGGGGCTGGACGCGGCTCAGCCGAGTCCTCAGTCCTCTGCTGGCAGCGCAGGAGCAGGGCAATGATTGGTATTACTTTCTGATGCCAATTGATGCTTTATTGGGGATTTCACCTGCCTCTTATTTGTCACTTCTCTCACAGGGGATAATTTCCAGGCTCCTCCCTGCCCTGTTGTGAGACAGATTGATTTGTGTGCAGGAGCAACAGCCATAAACAGGGTAAAGAGCCACCAGCAACCCCCAAAAGCACTGTCTTGACAGACTGCATAACAATCACTAATATTAGGGCAACAAAAGCCTCTCTCTTTAGCTCCTCGAGCCCTGTGATGTAGCAGTGTTTGCCTGAGTGGCTGCAGCTAGCAAATGGAATCAGAAATGTTCACTGCAGGCTTTGCTTTCTTCATAGAGCACAGGATAAGGCCTGGAGGTCAGGTCAGCCCCAGGGACAACGGCAAAGGCAAGTTCAGTTCTCTTCTGCTGACCAACCAGACCCTGCCCTGGCACCATCCCAGGCCAGTTCCTCTCCTCTCACCTCAGAACAGGCAGCAGAGCCCAAGCCCAGCTCCCTGCAGCCTCCTCTCAGGAGCTCTGCCCTCATCCTCCTCTGCTCCACACTGCACACCCCCAGCTCCCTCAGCTGCTCCTCCCCAGCCCTGCTCTCCAGAGCCTGCCCCAGCTCTGTGCCCTTCTCTGCACCTGCTCCAGCCCCTCAGGGTCCTTCTGGCAGTGAGGGCCCACAGCTGAACCCAGCACTCCAGCTGTGGCCTCAGCAGTGCCCAGTCCAGGGGCACAATCCCTGCCCTGCTGCTGCTGCCCACACCAGTGCTGCTGCAGGCCAGGCTGCTGGTGCCCTTCTTGGGCCATGTGCTCTGGTGGGACTCAGTGATCTCCCTTACAGTAATGGTGGTGAGACACCAGACAGGCTGCCCAGGAGGTCCCGGATGCCCCCCCGGGGCTGTCCAAGGCTCCTGCCCAAGCAGGATGAGGCCTTGAGCAGCCTGCTCCAGGGGAAGGTGTCCCTGCCAACAACAGGGATCTGCAGCTAGATGACCTTGAGGGTCACCCTATGGATCCGTGGACCGTACAGGTGTTTTCCCGCTGAGGCCGTGCCGGATCCTGTGAGGGTGGAAGGGCTTCCCTACCAAATATTTCCTATTGGCCTCCTGGCTAAGTAATGATTATTGATTCCCTGCAAGGTCTAAGAATACTCTGATGGCTTCTGATTAGCCACCACAGCCAGGTGCAGGGTTGCAGCAGCTCAGCAATTTAATAGAGCAGTAAAAATGCAAGGGCAGAGCCCTCAGCTCCTGAGCATTCCTCTCAATTACAGCTCCAGCCATCAATTTCCGTGACAGCTCCTAATGTGTCACTTAAAGCTAACAGCTTAGCCACTGCTTCTCAATTATTCAGGGATTAACGATCCCCAGAGGGGCTACTAATAAGGGAAAGGAAAAAACAATTAAAGTCTGTGGGCACACGATGAGTTCTGTTGGGATTAAAACCACACTGAAGGGCTCTGCGAGCTCCTGGGGTTTATCTGCTGTGTCAGTGCTGCTTTGTACTCGCACCTGGACCAGCCGCAGGAGAAGGAGGTCTGGAGGGCCAGAGTCAGGGAAACACAGAATTGTTTGGGGTGCAGAACAATCCCAGAGCCGTTCAGGTTGGGCAAGACCCTTGGGATCACCAAGTCCAACCCTTAACCCTGCTCTACAAAGTTCCCCCCTAAACCATGTCCCCCAGCACCACATCTAAACGACCTCTAACCCCCCCTAGGGCTGGTGACTCAGCCACCTCCCCAGGCAGCCTGTGCCAGTGCCTCACCACTCTTGCTGGGAGCTCTTCCTAATGTCCTCTCCAGACCTGCCCTGCTGCTCCTTGAGGCCATTCCCTCCTGTCCTGTCACTAACTGCCCGTGAGCAGAGACCAGCTCCAACCTCTCCACAACCTCCTTTCGGGTAGCTCGAGAGGGCATTGAGGTCTCCTCTTAAAGACCTCTGAGACCACCCAGTCCAAGCACCAACCCACCACCACCGTGGCCACTGAACCATGGCCCAGAGTGCCTTGTCCAGACATTTATGAGCAGCCCCAGGGCTGGTGACTGGGTGAGATTCCGTGCTGGGACCAGGGCAAGCTGCTCTGCCAGTGCTGCATGCAGGGAGGACCTTCCTCTCCTGCCAAGGGAAGGGGCTCCTGCTGAGCAGCCTGGGCTGGTGGGAGGTGTCCCAGCCCATGGCAGGGGGCTGGAACTGGATGGTCCCGAAGGTCCCTTCCAAGCCACTCTATGATTGTTTGAGTGAGTTCAGCTTACTGGGGCAATCAGCCCTGTGGCATCCCAGCTGTCCTGGTCCCACTGGGCCAGGGTGCCAGGCCAGCCACGGGCTGCAGGCCACCAGCAGCCCTGAGTCAGCCAGCACAGCTGACTGCAATTGAGTCCAGGTGCGTCTCAGACCACGACCATCACCTCCAGCACAAAGGAGGAGGCCGGGGAGGGAGGAGCCTCCTGCTTGGGCTGCCCGTTGACCTGCCCTTCCTCCTGCTCTTGCCTGCCTGGCTGCTGTGAGTGCCCCTTGACATGCTGGGTGCCACTTCATGTCTCCTGTGTGGGCTTTGGTGCCAATTTGGCTATCTCACTGAATCCATTTGCAATTCAGCCTGGGGATCTCCTCTCCTGCTCCTGATCCCCCTTCTCTCCAGGGAGGAGTCATCAGGTGTGGAGCAGCTGCTGGAGTTTAGCTCAGGTATGGGCTGACTGTAGCCATCGGTCCCTGCTTTAGGGTATCTGAGCAGTGCAGACCTCAGCTGGGTCAGCCCAGCCTGCAGCTGCTGCTGCAGTTACCAGACAGGACCTTCTTTCTTGCAGGAGGTGAGATGAGAGTCCTCCTGTTGGGGAGTGCTGGCAGGGCAATTACCACAGGGTCACCAAGTGGTTTCTGTTGGAAGAGGCCTCTGAGACCATCAAGCCCAACCCTCAATCTGCCCCTGCAGCAGCACAGTCTCACCTCTGACAGGTGCTTGCCTGCAGACCAGAGAGCTAACCGAGGGTCCTCTCCCCGCTGCCTGGGCAGCGCTGGGCATGGGGCACAGACATAACTGCAGGGCTGAGCCTGCTCCCTCCCAAAGGCTGCTTTGTAGTTCAAACTCTCCCCACTGAGCCAGGGCATTGCTTTTCAGAGCAGGGCAGCTGGAAGTGGAGCTGCTTAACCCTGGGCCTGCTCCTTTGAGGCTGCTTCTGATGGCTTTATGAAGACCAGGTTGAGTCTGTGCATATCTGACTGGCTCAATAGTGCTCAGAGCTTTGCTGATTGCCTCTTCAAGTGCCACTAGACATTATCAGAACCATGAGATAGATCAAAATAGTTCTGAGGAATAATCTGGGGCTGCAAAGCAATTACATATCCTAGGAAAAGCTGTTCCAAATGGAAATGTATTGAACACATTGCTCTGCACAGATGACTGGAATCTGATAGTCTAATTTATTTTTAGCGTATTTCAGCTGCTCAGAGAACAGAATCCAAAGGCAGGGTTTAAACCTCAGCAGCACCTGCCTGGGGAAGCAGCATGAGGGACCTGGGGGTGATCAGTGTGGAGCAGAGGAGGCTGAGGACAGAGCTCCTTGAGAGGAGGCTGCAGGGAGCTGGGCTTGGGCTCTGCTGCCTGCTCTCAGGTGAGAGAAGGAGAGGAAAATAGTCTGGGATGGTGCCAGGGCAGGCTTAGGTTGGCAAGGAGGAAACTTGTCTTTGGTGGCCGAGTGGTCAGGGAGTGGCAGAGGCTGCCCAGGGAGGTAGTGGAGTGCCCATGGCTGGAGGGGTTCCAGACAGGTGTGCCCATGGCACTTGGGGCCAGGGTTCAGTGGCCATGGTGGGGCTGGGTTTATGGCTAGAGTCACTGATCCTGGAGGCCTTTTCCAGCTGAGGCAATTCTGTTCTGTGATTCCATTGTTAAGGAAGCAGAAGGCAGTGGAGGACATGGCTGTTCTGGGTGAGTTACCTACATCTCGGGTATGTGGCAAGTCAGCAGTGTCCAAACAAGGATCACTAATGAAGCATGGGAAGTAAATCTCCTGTGGAGCCAGCTCTGACTCTGGAGATGAGTGGGACAGGACTCCAGCCTGCCCTGCTCTGCCAGTGCTTACAGCAGTCCTGAGCTGCAGTCTGAGGCTCAGCAGGCTCAGCAGAGAGGTCTTTGGTATTCCATGGATACAGCAAGGTGACAGCTGACAGACTGCAGAGCAAACAGCCTGAGAGCAGCTTCTTTGTGCTCTTCGATGTTTCTCTCACAATGCCTTGGCTTGGAAGGGACTTGTCAAGGTCTTCCTGTCCAACCCCCTGCAGGCAGCAGGGACACCTCCAGCTGCAGCAGGCTGCACAGGGACACATCAGATCTGACCTTGGATGTCTGCAGAGATGGAGCCTCCACCACCTCCCTGGGTAGCCTGTGCTACTCTCTGCCCACCCTCCCTGTGCAGAGCTTCCTCCTGCTGTCCAACCTAACTCTGCCCTGCTCCACTTCCAAACCACTGCCCTCAGCCTGTCCCCACAGCCCCTTCTGAGCAGTCCCTCCCCAGCCTGCCTGCAGCTCCCCTGCACACACTGAAGTGCAGCTCTGAGCTCTCCCTGCAGTCTTCTCTCCAGGCTGAGCAGCCCCAGCTCTGCAGCCTGTCCCCACAGCTGGACACAGCTGTAGCTGAGGTCTCCCCAGAGCAGAACAGAGGGGCAGGATCTCCTCTCTCCATCTCTGCCCACAGTGCTGTGGATGCAGCCCAGGCTGCCCTTGGCCTTCTGGCTGCCAGTGCCCATTGCTGGCTCCTGCCCAGCTGGACAGCTTCTCACCTTCTGGGCTGTGTAGCACAATCACAGCATTCCACTTACTCCTCCTGTTAGCTGACTGCCTGGAGCTGAGGGGAACAAACGCCACTGGCAGTCCTCCTGCAGCAGGCAGTGCCAGCAGCAAGAGCTTTGTTCTGCAGAATGATTGCAGGGTAGCAGTGGTGCCCTGACCCGCAGCAAACCATTCCCTTTGCAAAAGGTCAAACATTCTCTGCCTCCAGCTTTTGAAATGGAGCAGAGAAAACAATTTCAGGGCTATTTACTCTGCAATTCTCTGCCAGCTTTTGTCCTGGCTCCCTGTAAGAGATATTTGCTTTCAGAGTCATAATCCTTTAGCTCAATGTGATGCTTCTGGCAGAGAGGGGAAAAAGGCTTTTGGTTGGTTTCTTTGAGTCATAAAGCTTCAATCTCATTCCTGAGGCACCAAAGACACCTGGCAGTGCCTCTGCTGTTCTCTGAGCCACTCACTGATGCCCTTCCTCATGGAGTAGCTTATGCTGCAAACACGTGGCCAGGAACTAGCAATGGCTGCCCAGTAGGGTGGAGGAGTTCCCATCCCTGGAGGTGTTCCAGCCAGGTGTGGCCATAGTGGGGCTGGGTTGCTGGTTGGACTGGGTGACCTTGGAGGCCTTTTCTAACCCAAACAGCTCTTTGGTTACACTGTTATGCTTTCTCAGATGGCCTCAACCCCCATCTCCTCTCTGCCCCTCCCCACCTCCACCTCAGAGCAGTCTGAAGCGATGTTGATGCAGGGGCAGGAGAGGCACAACACCTGGCTGAGGTTCTGTGTGCAGCAGCAGCAGCCTCTCCTTTCCCAGGCACCTAATTACCAGCTCAGAGCTGCAGTAATGATTGATTTCACCAACACCTGATCACATTTGCAGCAGGTTTGTTAGCTCCTTATGAAGGGCTATAAATAGCAGAAGCTGCAGTTGGTGGCTGGATAAGTGCTGGGGCTCATTATTGTCGAGTTTGTTAATGCCCACTCCAGAGTCCATGGAGCTGAAGAGGTCTCATTAAGTGTGGTGCTCACTGCCACAGAATGGGTGGCGTTGGGTTGACGGTTGGACTGGATGACCTGAGAGGGCCTTTACCACCCAAACAGTTCTCTGAATTTAGGTATCCAAGGCCAGAAGCCCACTTGGGTGTAGCCATTAATTAGTTCTCTAAGGCAGGTGTCTGGGGCAGCTCGCAGCTGCAGCTCTGCAGTTGTGACAACCTCCCTGCGTGATGGACGCTTCAGCTGCATCTCTTATTCAACTACTCAAGAACATTTCTGGCACTCCAAAGGATTCCATCCCCTCTGACAGCATTTGCAACTGAAGGTCTAAATTCCTGCTGCAGGCTGGCTGTGGGGAGCAGCCCAGCTGGTGCTCCCCACCGGGCACAAGCCGCGGTCCGAGGCGACAGAACAGACAGCGCTGGGTGCGGGTGCTGGGTTTGCTGCCCAGAGCTGTTTCTGTGCCGCCAGCTAATCAAGAGGGCAGAGCACCAGAGGGGGCCCGAGGGACTGATTAATTCAAAAACTGGTGATAATTGAGGTCAGATGTTAAAGAAAAGGGGAAATCAGCTGGAGAAACGATTTGAGTTTCAGGAGATCCAAGGTCGTGGGATGGTTCCCGCTGAATGGCAAACATCTCCCTGCCGGTGGCGGTGAGCGGCTGCGGCTCCGCAGCAGCGCCCAGCTGCCTGGGAGCTGGGGCCGAAGGTTACGGCAAGGCTTTGCACCTTCTCCAAGGTCCGAGTTTTGGGCTTGGTGTGTTGTGGAAAAATCACAGTGGCAGGAGCTGGAAGGGACCCTGCAGATCACCCAACCCAACCCCCTGTCAAGGCAGGGCACCCAGGAACACAGCCAGGCAGGGTCGGGAATGCCTCCAGAGAAGGAGACTCCAGCACCAATCTGGGCACCTGCTGCAGGGCTCCAGCACCCTTCAGTTACAGAAGCTCCTCCTCACATTCAGATGCAGCTTCTGCTGTTCCAGTTGGTGTCCATTGCCCCTTGTCCTGGCACTGGGCACCACTGAGCAGAGCCTGGCCCCTGCTGCTTGCCCCCAGCCCTCAGCCATCCAGAGACACTGAGCAGGTCCCCCCTCAGCCTTCTCCTCTGCAGGCTCTCAGCCCCAGGGCTCTCAGCCTTTCCTCCTCACAGAGTTGCTCCAGGCCCTTCAGCATCCTCACAGCCTCCCGTGGGCTGTCTCCAGCAGTTTCCTATCCCTCTGGGACCAGGGAGCCCAGCACTGGACACAGCACTCCAGGTGTGGTCTCAGCAGGGCAGAGCAGAGGGGCAGGAGACCCTTGACCTACTGGCCACAGTTTTCCAAAGGCTGAGGGTTTGTGTAACCAGAGCTGCAAGGGGCAGAAAGTGCAGAGAGAACTCAGTACTCCAGGGCACCCCAAGGGGTGGTGACAGCAGTGCCAGCAGCCAGCCCTCTGCCTGAGGCAGGGGAGAGCTGCTCCCCATGCAGGGAGCTGAGGAGAGAGTTCAGAGGGAGGTTGCTCATTGCTGGCAGCGTCTGACACATGGCTTCAGAGGAGAAAAGCATTGCCAGGTCCTTGAGGACTGGCACAAAAGGGAGGCAGAGATGAGAGCAGGGCAGTTTGTCCTGTTGACAAGCAGGTGGGAAACAGCAAGGCAGGATCAAGGGGGGAGATTTTCTGTCTGAGAGCAGGCAGAGGAGCAGCAGTTGGCGAGCAGAGAGTGAAGAGCTGCAGACAGCAGGGGAAGGAACCTCTGCTGCTGGAGGCACTTGAGAGAATAGCTCTGCACTTGTGGGGAGAGCTAAGGACCTGTGCAGGCAGCTTGGCACGGTAAGGATGGGCAGCTGCTGGCTCTCTGCAGTGCCTCAGCTCCAAACCATTGCCCTTGGCCTGGCTCAGACCCCCTCAGCACAAGTCCCTCTGCAGCCTTCCTGCAGGATCCCTTCAGGCACTGCAGGCAGCTCTGAGGTGCCCCTGGAGCCTTCTCCTCTGCAGGCTGCACCCCCCCAGCTCCCTCAGCCTGTGCTCACAGCAGAGCTGCTCCAGCCCTGGCAGCATTTCGTGCCCAGCAAGGACGTGGGTGAATGGTTTCAGTGAGACCAGAGATGGACTCAGTGCTCAAAGGAGTGTTTCTGCCTCTCACAGGAGCATCCTTAACACTCCAGGGGAGCACAGGAAAGCTGTGCAGAGCTCACTTCTCTCTGCTGATGTGAGAAGATGTCCTGCTGGAGCCCTGCTTTGCCCTGTGGCTCTGTGTAGGAGGAAGAATGCTGCAGGAATGAGAGCATTTGAATGTGTAAACACCAAGTTCCACAGCTTCTGGAGGCTGTTGCCTGCAGGTGTTTCCTGAAAGCAAGCTGCCTGCTGTGCTGGTCAGCGCTGACTGCTGCTTCTCAATGCCCTCCTGTGCGGGCAGTGTCCTGGACACCACAAATTCCTCTCATGCGGTGGTTGGTTTGAATGGGAAAGGTGCGAAAAACCATACCCCCTCCCGCCCTGTCCTGCAGGCTTGAAGCGGGGGAGCAGAGGGGCCTCGGGCAGGGGCCGAGCCGTGCGGATGGCCGCGGGGGAGCAGAGGGGCCTCGGGCAGGGGCCGAGCCGTGCGGATGGCCGCGGGGGAGCAGAGGGGCCTCGGGCAGGGGCCGAGCCGTGCGGATGGCCGCGGGGGAGCAGAGGGGCCTCGGGCAGGGGCCGAGCCGTGCCGCTGGCCAAGGGGGAGCAGAGGGGCCTCGGGCAGGGGCCGAGCCGTGCCGCTGGCCAAGGGGGAGCAGAGGGGCCTCGGGCAGGGGCCGAGCCGTGCCGCTGGCCAAGGGGGAGCAGAGGGGCCTCGGGCAGGGGCTGCCTGCGCTGCAGTCGCGCTGCTGATTGGCTGCGTGCTTGGCGCCTAGAGGCGGTCGCTCGGCTCTGTCCCGGAAGGTAAGGTAGGAGCCGTGAGGGGCTATGGTAGGAGCCGTGAGGGGCTGTGGTAGGAGCAGTGAGTGGTGAAGGTAGGAGCCGTGAGGGGCTGTGGTAGGAGCCGTGAGGGGCTGTGGTAGGAGCAGTGAGGGGCTGTGGTAGGAGCAGTGAGGGGCTATGGTAGGAGCCGTGAGGGGCTGTGGTAGGAGCAGTGAGTGGTGAAGGTAGGAGCCGTGAGGGGCTGTGGTAGGAGCCGTGAGGGGCTGTGGTGGGAGCCGTGAGGGGCTATGGTAGGAGCCGTGAGGGGCTGCCCGCCTTGGGGTGCTCCTCGCCCGCACAGTTCCCGCAGAGTGCCCTGGCGCTGTGAAGGACGAGCTCCCGAGGGACTGAACCCTGCCTAGGGCAGCTCCCACCGTCAGCAGCCTTGTGCAAGCTCAGCAGGCCTGAGGGCTCTCTGGAAGGAGAGCGAGCTGACCAGCGCCTGCGCCGCCCTTCCCCTCGGCAGCCTGGCTCACCTGTGAGCAGCGAGCCCTCTGCTCGGCCTGACCCTGGGAAAGCTGTCCTTAGAGCTCAGCCTGTGCCATTCCCTGACTGCTAAAACAGCCACATTCATCTAAGGCGTCCTTGTGAGATCTTCTCAGTCAAGCTGAGCCTGCTAAGGTAATGTCTGTGTATCGTTTCGGGGGCAGGGTTTCAGGACAACAAAATCACTCTATTTTTGTGTTCATTGCTGACTCAGCCATGGTAATTCCCTGCCTCCACAGCAGGCAGGCAGTGCTGGGAAAGGTGGAAAGGGTAAGAAAAGGTGGCTGGGAAGTTGCCTGGCTGACAAGGAGCTGGAGGTGCTGGGTGCCAGCAGCTGGAGATGAGCCAGGCTGATCCCAGCTGGGCGAGAAGGGCACCAGCAGCCTGGCCTGCAGCAGCGCTGGTGTGGGCAGCAGCAGGGCAGGATTGTGCCCCTGGACTGGGCACTGCTGAGGCCACAGCTGGAGTGCTGGGTTCAGCTGTGGGCCCTCACTGCCAGGAGGACCCTGAGGGGCTGGAGCAGGTGCAGAGAAGGGCACAGAGCTGGGGCAGGCTCTGGAGAGCAGGGCTGGGGAGGAGCAGCTGAGGGAGCTTAGCCTGGAGCAGAGGAAGCAGAGACAGGGCTGCCAGCTGCCATCAGCTGCAGGCCGCGGCTCAGGGCAGTGCCCCACACCATGCTGGTCTGGCACTGGCAGGTGAGCTGCAGGAGCAGCAGCAGTGTGAAGGGACCTGCCTGCAGCTAGTGCCAAGCACCATGGCAACAGCAGCTCCCACAGCAACAGCAATCAGGAGGCACCACCTGGGAGCCTTTGTCCTTGTTCTGAGAAGGATGCCCCTTAGAAACACCAGCAGTGGGACAGTGCCCGGGGCAGGGCTCAGCATTCCTGTTCTGCTAGAACCGTGGGATGGGCTGGGGTGGAACAGTCTTCTGAGATCTTCCAGTCCAGCAGCAACCCAACCCTGGCCCCAATTGCCATGGGCACACCTGTCTTGAACCCCTCCAGGCATGGACACTGCACCACCTCCCTGGGCAGCCTCTGCCAGTCCCTGAAATGTCCCTGGGGGAGTAGGTTTTACCTGAAGCCCCGATTTAGGGACACTCCTGTTTGACATTGTGGTTGTTTCCTCCTCAGGGGCCCTGTTCTCCTGTGTTTCCAGTGAAGTGGCAAAGCAATCCCAAAGCCCTTGCAGCAGAGGCTGGATCCAGATTCTATGACCTTCCAAGTGAGTCTCCTCAGCTGTCACTCAGAGAGGGGTCTTTAGAGCAGCCCATCCTTGCTTCTCATGGGCAGGTGAGATCAATTCCATGCAAGAGATTAGGATTTTTTACCTTTTGCCTTGAATCCTGGGATCAGTTTGGGGCCCTCACTGCCAGAAGGACCCTGAGGGGCTGGAGCAGGTGCAGAGAAGGGCACAGAGCTGGGGCAGGGTCTGGAGAGCAGGGCTGGGGAGGAGCAGCTGAGGGAGATGGGGGTGTGCAGTGTGGAGCAGAGGGGGCTGAGGGCAGAGCTCATTGCTCTCTGCAGCTCCCTGAGAGGAGGCTGCAGGGAGCTGGGCTTGGGCTCTGCTGCCTGTTCTGAGGTGAGAGAAGGAGAGGAACTGGCCTGGGATGGTGCCAGGGCAGGGTTAGGTTGGAGAGGAGGAAAAATGTCTTTGGTGGCAGAGTGGTCAGGGAGTGGCAGAGGCTGCTCAGGGAGGTGGTGGAGTGCCCATGGCTGGAGGGGTTCCAGAGAGATGTGCCCCTGGCTCTCAGGGACAGGGTTCAGTGTGTGGCCATAGTTTGAAGGCTTGACTTTTATTTTAGAAGTCTTTTCCAACTGATTCCATTCCATAATTCCAATAGGCAAAAGGCAGTGAAGTGTGAGGATGTGAAGGAAAAGGCTCTGGGCTGAAGTCTCCTTTCCTGAAGAGCTGAGGTTTTGCTGTGGGTTTCTTTCTGGCTGTGCTATCACAGGTGAGTGCCTTAAATCCTCTTCCTGCTGCCTGTGATATTCTGGAGCTGTAGCACAATGAGCAGCACAAAGACCACTGAAGAGGAGCAGAAGAGTGAGGGATCCTTTGTGTCTTCATGGCTACCAGGATCTTTCACTGGGAAGGGACCATCTGCATCCTCTCTCCTGCTGTGGAGCTGTCACACACACAAGCTGCCATCCTCTTTAAAAGCCTTTCCCTCCATCCTTTTTCACTAAACAAATGGCATGGGGCATGAATAATGTATTGAGCAGGGAAGAGCTGAACTCTCCAGAGATGGAATCAGTGCTGCACTGTCCCTGTGCTCGTGCCATGGGGAGCTCTCTGGTTGTAACACAGGTGGAAAAGGATTTGGGCTTTAATTCCTTTTAACCCTTCCCAGATTCATGGATTTACAGAGTGGCTTGGATTGGAAGGGACCTTCAAGGTCACCTCCCACCAGCCCTGGCTGCTCAAGGCCTCATCCAGCCTGGCCTTGAACACCTCTGGGCAGGAGGCTTCCACAACCTCCCCTGGCAACCTGGGCCAGCATCTGCCCACCCTCACTGTCAGGAATTTCTTCCTCATCTCCACTCTCACTCTCCCCTCTCCCAGCTCAAAGCCATTGTTCTCACCCCAGCTCTCCTTTAGCCCCCTCAGATACTCTAAGGTCGCCCTGGAACCTTCTCTTCTGCAGGCTGAACAGCCCCAATTCTGCCAGCCTATCCCCAGAGCAGAGCTGCTCCAGCCCCCTGAGCATCTTCAGCATCTCCTGGCCCTGCTCTGAACCTCTTCCTGAGCTGTTTTTGTTTGTTTCCCACCATGGCTGTTGCATATTCTGTGTTTAATTCTTCTGAAGAACAGGGCCTCCCCCCAGAGCAGTAAGTAGACTTTCAGGCACTATCTCATGCCCTCTCTTGCAATAGAAGTCAATCCTGGCTTGCTTTAGCAAGGGCTATAAAAATGTAAATTACCCAGATCTGATTTGCTCTTATTGCCTTCGTTGAGTCCTAACAGTTAGATCTAAAATATATAGCTGCTGGAGCTTATTAATACAGCATGATCTGCATATTCAGGAGGAGCCCCTTGCAGTCCCTTCCTCTCAGTTAGCAGAAGATGGATGAGCAGAAGCTCCCCAGAGCACGGGCACAGGGCTCTGAATTCCAGAGGTTTGCCATGCTTTACGTTTCCAGAACTGCAGCTCTGTGCCAGCTGAGGGTGGCTCACTGCTGACAGCATGGAGCACGCAGCCTGGAAAGCTTCTGAGCCTCCTTCCCTAGAGATCTTCACAACCCACATGTATGGGTTCCCCTGTGACCTACCATAGCTGGTCCTGCTTTGCAGGGAGATTGGGCTGGAGCAGGTGCAGAGAAGGGCACAGAGCTGGGGCAGGCTCTAGAGAACAGAGATGAGGGAGCTGGGGGTGTGCAGTGTGGAGCAGAGGAGGCTGAGGACAGAACTCCTTGCTCTCTGCAGCTCCGGAGAGGAGGCTGCAGGGAGCTGGGCTTGGACTCTGCTGCCCAGTGAGAGGATAAGAGGATGTGGTCTCAGGTTGCACCGGGGCAGGTTTTGCTTAAACATCAGGAAAGCTTCTTGCCTGAAAGGGCTTTGCCAGCCTGGCACAGGCTGCCCAGGAGGTGCTGAATCCCCACCCCTGGAGGTGTTTCCCAGAGGCAGAGCTGTGATGCTGAGAGCCATAGCTTAGGGTTAGACTTGGCAGAGCTAGAGAAGGGCTGGGCTGGGTGATCCTGAAGGTCTTCTCCAACCAAACCAGTTCTACGTTCCTGTGATCTCCGAAGTCCCTCAGGGAACTCTGCATTAGCTGCAGTGAGATGGCTTCAGGTGGCTTCTAGTGGGAGGTGTCCCTGCCCATGGCAGGGGGATAGCAACTTGGGGACCTTCAAGGCCCCTTCCAACCCAGATGAGTCTGAACCTATGAATCTCAGTTCTGTCTGGCTCTGACACTTGAATTAGCAGCTTAGGCTTCCTGCTTTGGTCTTTTCTGTTAGCAGAGAGATGCAAGCAGCAGCTCAGTCAAGGTTTCTAAAGGTCCTCGGCCACTCCAAGGAGAAGGCAGAGCTGTGGTGGGATTTACAGGAGCTGGTGGGAACTACTCAGGACTCAATAGCCAGGTGGTTCCCTCCAGCTCACTGCATGGAGGCTGCATCTTATCAGCCCCAAAACCTGGGCCTGTAGGCTCTGGGAGGGCAAATAAGGATATTGATTTAATCTGCCATTGCCTTCTGCTGAACACCTCTTGAGTCGTTATTGATGTGGTTGTTTATCTCTGCCTGGGATGCTTTTGTGTTTCTGGAGCAGTGCAGCAGGGATCTCGCAGCATTAATGCCACTCATTGCAATTTATTCCTCATAGTGGCTTTTACATTAGACCCTCCAAAGCCATCTATTCTCTGAGGGGTGGCCCAGATGACATTAAACAATGCAGGCTGAAGAAAACATCTTTTCTGTGGGAGATACATCACAGATTGCATCGGCTTGGAAGGGACTCTCAAAGGGCATCTCCTGCTGCTGTTCCCAGTGCCCCCAGGCCCTTCTCTGCTGGGCACTTTCCAGACACTCTGCCCCAGAGCCTTCCTGGCCTGCAGGCTGTAACCTCAGAGAGCTTTTCCAGCCTCAGTGATTCTGTGGCTGCTTGCTAGGCAGTCTGCAACTGGGTAATGGTTTGGAGGATGGGAAGGTGTCCCTGCAGTGCCATGGGGGTTGAAACTAGATGAGCTCCAAGGTCCCTTTGTAAAACCCTTCCATGGGGCTGAGATGTGCCATTGTCTCCTAAAGGGCTGGCAGTGCTGTGCTCCTGCTGGAGCTGTCTGTGGCACTGCTGATTTCACATAATGAGTGTGCCTGTGGAACTAGGTAGATACCCTCAGCTCTAGCTCCCACTGCTTAGTGGACACTGACAGCAGATAACAGCCAAAACTTGGTTCTGAAACTTGAGTGCTAGCAGAAAATCATAGAGCCGTAGACCCACTGAGGTTGCAAAAGTCCTCTGAGACCACCATGGCCTCAGGTGCCATGGCCACACCTTTCTGGGAGACCTCCTGGCATGGGGACCCCTCCACCTCCTTGGGCAGCCTCTGCCAGTCCCTGACCACTCCTGCAGCAAAGGCATTTTTCTCCTTTCACTACATAAAAGCCTTTCATCAGTTTCTTTGCCCAGGTCTGCCAAGCAGAGGCAGTCCAGCAAGGAGACCCAGTGACAAGCTCACATGCCCTGAGATAAGCTCTGAAGGCAGTCAGAGCCAGCCCAGTCACCCCTGGCAGCACCACACTGGTTCCTCCCTGCTGGTCCCTTCCAGGCAGCAGGGGTGAGAGCAGCAGCCTGGCTGGGGAGGTGGCAGAGAGCTTCTGCTGCAGCCTGTCGAGTGCTGGGTAGGAGCCAAGTGTGAGCTTCTGTTTCTGTGGTTTCAGGGTTGACCTTGGCCCTGTCTAGGACTGCAGAAAGTCTCCTGGCTGAAGCCCTTCACAGCCACAAGTCAGAGGATGGGGCTCTGGGGACAGACTGAGACAGCTGCAGCTCTTCAACCTGCAGAAAAGAAGGCTCCAGATAGACCTTGGAGCAGCCTTCCAGTGCCTGAAGGGGCTCCAGGAGAGTCATGACAAGGACTGGGACTGCCAGGATGAGAGACAATGGCTTTAAGCTGGGAGAGGGGAGGCTGAGAGTGGAGATGAGGAAGAAGTTCTTTGCAGTGAGAGTGGTGAGACACTGGCACAGGTTGCCCAGGGGGTCTGTGGGTGCCTCCTGCACAGAGGTGTTCAAGGCCAAGCTGGATGAGGCCTTGAGCATCCTGGACTGGTGGCAGGCATCCCTGCCCATTGCAGGGGTTGGCACTGCATGGTCTTTGAGGTCCCTTTCAGCCCAGCCCTTTCTGTTAATCTATGAAGTAAGCCCAGCTTGAGATCCTGCAGTTGTGTCTGTCTGGTTCAAGTCAGAGCTCTACAAATACCACATCAAAGATCAAGAGGACAAGGCCAAAATATTCCTCAAAGGTCAGGAAAGATAACAGGGAAACTGATAGTGGAGCTGGGATGAAAGTTGAGCACTTCCAGCTTGCTCCGGGGAGCCTGTCAGGACACAGCATGGGAAGGAGGGAGACTGCTGGGCCAAATGGGCTGAGAAAGGCAGTAAGAGTTCCAGAGCTGGCCAGGCCGGCACTGCAAAGCTCTGCTGCCAGAGAGAGCTGCCAAAACCAGAGCAATCCATGGGAGAGCCTGGAAGCTGGGAGCTGAGGTGGCAGTAACCATGGTGAGCAGCAAAAGAGAGGGGAGAAGAGGCAAAGGGAAAGCAGAGTGGTGTGTGCCCCACACACATGCACAAATGCCCTTTCTGGTCACCCAGGGTGAGCGGAGTGGAGAGGGGGAGGGAAAGGCTTTCAGTGATGCCCAGAGCAGCACAGGGTTTCATTTGTCTTCCTCAGCTTGCATGAAATTCCATCCTCTGCCCCCTGCTAGGTCCTACACGGTGGCTGTCAGACTCTGCTGAGGAAGGATGTGGTTGGGAAGTGCTTCAGCCCTGGGACACCTGAACATCAGTGTGCCCAGCATTCCTAACTGGAGTGCTCAGGTTTCTGACCCAGAATCCTAGACCAGGAGAAAGGGCTGGACTGGTAGGGACCTGAAGGCTCATCCAGTCCAACCCCCTGCCATGGGCAGGGGCACCTCCCACCAGCCCAGGTCTTGAACCCTCCAAGCAGGAGGCATCCACAGGCTCCCTGGGCAACCTGTTTCACTGTCTCCCCACCCTCACTGGCAAGAATTTCTTCCTCATCTCCAGTCTCAGTCTGCCCTCTCTCAGCTCAAAGCCACTCGTCCAGCTTTCCCCTCCACCCCAGCTCTGTTCTGCACACCTCCCTGCATGCCAGGACTCCAATGGACACATCTCTTCAGCAGGTGTTTAGTCAGAGACCAGCACGGGGGAAACTGAGCTTCCTCTTTCCCTCTCTTTTCTCTCTTATTTCTGTTATCAGTGGATCTTCTGGGTCTGTAGATCAGGTGTGGGGCCCCCAGCACAAGAGAGACCTGGACCTGCTGGAGAGGGTCCAGAGGAGGCCATGGAGGTGCTCAGAGGCTGGAGAGCCTCTGCTGTGGGGACAGGCTGCAGAGCTGGGGCTGCTCAGCCTGGAGAGGAGAAGGCTGCAGGGAGAGCTCAGAGCTGCACTTCAGTGTGTGCAGGGGAGCTGCAGGCAGGCTGGGGAGGGACTGCTCAGAAGGGGCTGTGGGGACAGGCTGAGGGCAGTGGTTTGGAAGTGGAGCAGGGCAGAGTTAGGTTGGGCACCAGGAGGAAGCTCTGCACAGGGAGGGTGGGTAGAGACTGGCACAGGCTGCCCACCAAGGAGGTAGTTGAGGCTTTACCCCTGGAGACATTGAAGGTCAGGCTTGGGGTGTCCCTGTGCAGCCTGCTGCAGCTGGAGGTGTCCCTGCTGCCTGCAGGGGACTTGAATAAGGTGACCTTGGGAGGGTCCCTTCCAGCCCAATGCAATCTGTGATACGTCACCTTCTCTCCAGGCTGACTTCATGTTGCCCAGGTCAGCCTCTCTGCCCTTTGTGATCCTCTATTTGTGATAACAGCCTGTTGGTGCAGTGCCATCTCTGGTGGGTGCTAGGGCACAGTGAGCTCTCTGGGTGCTGGGAATGGATGGCACCAGCCCATGGCAGTTCTGCAGGTCCTGCGTCACTCTCAGTCACTGCTTTGTGGTGGATGGAAGGGCTGCTGGGAAGCCAGCCACCCTTCCAGTGCCCAGCAGGAATGGGCTGCAGCTCCACCAGGCTGGGACAGGACACAGTTTTGTGTGGAACTGCTTTGTCTGATTAGCAAATATTGGCTGGGCTGGAGGCAATGAGAAGATTGGGGAAGTGCTGCTGGAAACAGCTTGCACTTGTGTGCTGTTACACCTCGTGTAGCCCAGGCACTTCAGAGTGAGGGATGAAGGCCTGTCGGTGGCAGCTTTGTCACTGGCCTCAGCTGCAAATGAAGCTTGCTTGTGTCTCCAAACAGCAGTGGAGGGAAGCAGCCTGGCAGCTGCTGTTTGTCTGAGGGATTAGCACATCAGTCTCCTGCCACAGACCCACCAGGAGCGTGCAGCAGCACAGCTCTGTCTCCTGTGTGTCACAGAATCACAGAGGGGCAGGGCTTGAAGGGGACCCTGCAGATCACCCAGTCCAACCCCTGCCAAGGCAGGGCACCCAGGGCAGGGCACCCAGAACACTTCCAGGTGGGTCTGCAATGCCTCCAGAGAAGGAGACTCCATCACCTCTCTGGGCAGCTGCTCCAGGCCTCCAGCACCCTCCAGTTACAGAAGTTCCTCCTCGTGTTCAGGTGGAGCTTCTGACGTTCCAGTCTGTGCCCACTGCCCCTTGTCCTGGCACTGGGCGGCACTGAACACAGTCTGGTCCCACCCTCCTGCCCCCCAGCCTTGAAGCACTGCTGAGCACTGCTCAGCTCCCCTCAGGCTGCTCTTGTCCAGGGTTAAGCAGGTGCAGGGCTCTCAGCCTTTGCTGCTCACAGAGATGTTCCAGGCCTCAGCAGCTGTGCAGCCCTTTGCTGTGCCCTCTGCAGCAAGTCCCTGTCCTTGAGCTGGGCAGCCCAGCCCTGGGCACAAGGCTCCAGATGTGACCTCAGAGGGCAGGTGTCAGTTGATTGTTACTCCCTGAGCCTTGTCCTGCTCAGCAAGAACATCAGTCGTTGTGTGGTTGGGACTTGTGTTAGCGAGCAGTGGCAGGAGTGCAGCCGGGGCCGGGCTCATCTTTGTTTCTGCAGAACACTTCCAATGCCCGGGGCTGTGCCTATGCACTGGTTTCAGAACCAAAGATGAGATGTTGTCCTTTTGTGTTTATTCTGGAGAGAGCAGAGCCTTTCTTTGCTTCTCTGTCCCTTTCACAGCCCATGCCAAGAGCTTCGTGTGTGGAGTTTGCAGCGGCGAGGGGAGGTGTTTCCCGGGGGCAGAGCCGCGGTGCTGGGGGCCATGCCTTAGCTCCAGCCTAGCAGAGTCAGAGAGTAGTTGGGTGGAGGAGCTGGAAGGTCTCTTCCAACCAAAATGCTGCGACGATTCTGTACTGTGCAGGGGCCTGGGAGAAGATGGGAAGCTCCTGATTCACAAACCAGGGCGCTGAAGAGTCCCTTAGTGAAGATCCATAGAGTAGTTGGGTTGAAAAGGACCTTAAGGATCGTCCAGTGCCAGCCCCTGCCAGAGGCAGGGACTTCTCCCACCAGCCCAGGTTGCTCTAGGCCTCATCCAGCCTGGTCCTGAACACCTCCAGGGAGGAGGCATCCACAGCCTCCCTGAGCATCCTGTGCCAGTGTCTGCCCACCCTCACTGTCAGGAATTTCCTCCTAGCAGGCAGCTGACTGAGGTGACTCTTGCAAGCAAGAGCTCCATTCTGACCTGGCTGCTCTCTCTGTTGCTGCTGGAGTTGCAGGAGTCTGTACTGATTCATAGGAGCCAGAGGTGTGGTAACAGCTCAGTGCTCACTCTTGTACCAGGCAATCACTTGCAGGAATAACCTTTTGCAAGGCACAGATGAGTGCAGCAGGGTGGAAGGTCCTCTAGATGGAAAGTTGATGGCAACCCTAAGTGACCAGCACCTGGAGGTGTTTCCCAGGGGCAGAGTTGTGGTGCTGAGGGCCATGGCTCAGCCCCAGCCTGGCAGAGTCAGAGAAGGGGTGGACTCAAAAGGCTTTCCCAGTCAAAGCCATTCTCTGTTGCCAGCTCTTGATTTCTGTGCAGCAAGCCCAGAAACTTGCTGCAAACCACTTGCTGCAGTGCCTCTTGAAACGTCTGGCCAGAACCTCCAGCTGTGGTGGCAGACAGGTGTGCAGCAGGCTGCCCAGAGAGGCTATGGAGGCTCCTTCTCTAGAGACTGCAAACCCCGGCGGCAGGTGTTCCTGGGTGCCCCTGCTCTGGCAGGGAATTGGACTGGGTGATCTCTGCAGGTCCCTTCCAGCCCCCCACTCTGTGCTGCATCCTTTGACAAGTGTGATTCCTACAGCTGCAGGTGGATGAGTTTCATAGAGCCACACAACTGCTTGGCTTGGGAAAACTCTCCGAGCTCAGAGTCCAGCCAGCTGCTCAACCCCACCGTGGCCATTAAACCACATCCCCAGGTGCCATGGACACACCTGTCTGGCACACCTCCAGGTGTTCTCGTTCTGCAGGATGCCACTGAGGGTCACCCACACCAACCAGGTGCCGCAGGCACGGCCCTAGGTCAAGAGATACCGTGGGAGCTTGCAGGACTTGCTGAATGTCGGTGTGTGGTGAGTCAGAGGTGGTGTTCTGTGGCAAGGCACAGCCCCCCTGATCTAAGGAAGACGTTGCTGGAGGTGACAGAGCAATCTCATTGTGCACTCGGGAGAGCTGATGGTTTCCAAGGCTTCTGCTGTGAATCCAGCACAGCCTGCTCAGCACCCACAGTGACCTTTAAATAAACAGCCTCTAAACCCTTCCAAATGCCATCAGCGAGCTTCAGAAAGCAGGAAAAGCCAATTTCCCCACACGGTCCTGCTTTTGATGGCTGTATCTGGGTGCTTGGAAGGCTTTCAGGAAGTTAACCGGTGGGAGATGCAATTTCTCTCCCCTCGCAAGCCGTTTGCTTCCCAGGCGAGTGCCCTGCTGCCGCTCCCTGCGGGGAGGCTGCCTGGCTGCTGCCCGGGAGCACGCCCTGGGGTCATTGTCAGACCTGCCTTCGGCAGTGCCCAGCTGCCGGTGCGCAGCTCTCTCATGATGCTCCAGCTCCTTTCGTTCACTTGCTCTCAGCCCTAAGTTCAACCCAGATCCTCCCAGACTTGGTGGGATGGGGCACTCCTCCTCTGTGGACTTTCCAAACCTACCTGCACATGTTCCTGTGTGACCTCCTCCAGGTGCCCCTGCCTTGGACTGGGTGGTCTGCAGGGTCCCTTCCAACCCCTGCCACTCTGTGACATTTTCTGTCGTGTAGCTGCTGTGGTCAGGGACTGGCAGAGGCTGCCCAGGGAGGGGGTGCAGTCCCCATGCCTGGAGGGGTTCCAGACAGGTGTGGCCAGGGCACCTGGGGACAGGGTTTAGTGGCCACGGTGGGGTTGAGTTGCTGTTGGACTGGATGCCCTTGGAGGGCCTTTCCAACCCAAACAATTCCATGGTTCTATGAAGCAGTGCTGACATTAGCAGGCTTTGCAAGCAGAGATGAATTTGAAGGTATGAAGTGGTGATTGATCAAGCCCTGCCAGCCCAGCCAAAGGAGGACACCTTCCCTGCTCTTGCAGATCCACCTGTGTGTCACTGCTGTGAGCTCTTGGTCTGCATCTCAGCAGAAGCCATCTCTGGGGAGAACAGGACCCCAGCAAGGCAGCCGTAAGAACTTCAAAGGATAAGTCCTGCAGCTGTGAGCTTCACTCAGGCTGAGAGCCCTGGGACACCCCAGCAGAGAGCTTCTTCTCCCTTTTACTCTGCCCTGCTGAGACCACACCTGCAGTACTGTGTCCGGTGCTGGGCTCCCCAGCTCAGGAGGGACAGGGAATTACTGGAGAGAGTCCAGTGGAGGCCACCAAGATGCTGAGAGGCCTGGATCCTCTCTGAGGAGCAAAGGCTGAGAGCCCTGGGGCTGAGAGCCTGCAGAAGAGCTGCTCCAAGGGGATCTGATCAGTGCTCAGCAAGAGCTAAAGGGTAGGGGGCAAGAGACTGGGGCTGGGCTCTTGCAGGGACAGGAAAGGGGCAAGGGGCACAAACTGGAACCCAGGAGGCTTCACTTGAACTTAAGGGGAAAGTTGTTTGGTGTGAGGGTGCTGGAGGCCTGGTGCAGGCTGCCCAGGGAGGCTGTGGAGTCTCCTGCTCTGGAGGCTTTCAAAACCCTCTTGGGTGCCCTGCCCTGGATGTCCCTGCTCTGGCAAGGGGATTAGACTGGATGACCTGCAGAGGTCCCTTCCCAACCCCTGCTGTTGGTGATTCTATGATCCAGTGCAGTAGATGTAAAGGAGACTGCAGGAGGAGCAGTGTTCCATGCTTTGATGATCTGTGGCTTTGGTACAGTGCCAGCCAAAGAGCTCTAATGGAAGCCCCAAAAGGAGAGCAGCATCTTCTGTGGCTTGCTGCCCAGTCAGACTTGAAGATCATTTCCTGGCATCAGCCACTGGTATTTTCCTGGCACCAGAGCTTTTCTCCCACTGCTCCTGACCCAGCTGAGGATGCTGTTGCCCTTCCTGGCCACAGGCTGGCTGATCTCCAGCTTGCTGTGAACCGGCACCCTGAGGTGTTTCTCTGCTGGGCAGAGTCTGTCTTGTTTGGCCTTCCAGTACTTAAAGAGGCTCCGGGAGAGCTGGGGAAGGACTTCTGACAAAGGGTGTGCCAGGACGAGGGACAATGGCTTTGAGCTAGAGAGGGGAGATTGAGAGTGAAGAGGAGGAAGGAATTGACAGTGAGGATGGGGAGACGCTGGCACAGGTTGCCCAGGGGGGCTGTGGAGGTGTTCAGGGCCAGAGTGGATGAGGCCCTGAGCAACCTGGGCTGATGGGAGGTGTCCCTGCCCAGCTAAACCTTTCTATTCATCTGTGAATCTGCTCCTGGCCCAAAGCAGAAACAAGGTTTGCTGAGACTGTGACACCATCAAACAGCTCCTGTCAGCCGAGAGACTGCTTCTGGAGACTCGTAAAGTGACTGCTAATTAGCGCTGTGTTTGATGGCCCTTTCATAGCTGGATGCAGCTGAATGAAAGCAAACCACAAAGGGAGCTCACTTCTGCTTGCCAGGAATTTGCGCTGGGTTTCGGAGACACTCGTGAGGCCCTGCGGTGATCTTCTTAAGCTGTCATCTACTGTCGATTGGTTTAGGGAGCTGAATCTCTTCAGGAGGCCTTTCCTGCTGCTCCTCACCGCTCTGATCAAATTCATACATCTGATAGCAGCTGGATCACAGCTCCAACGGGAGAGGAGGTGGATGACCCATGCCAAGACACATCTGAGCTCAGGCTTCATGACCTTTGAGCAACCTGATCTAGCTGGGGCTGCCCCTCCTCACTGCAGGGACAAGATGACCTTTCGAGGTGCCTTCCCCACCAGTGCAATCTGATTCTGTCTCGCCCAAACTCGTGAGGTCAGCTTCTGCTTTTTTACAGTGCTGGCTGCCACTGGAGGTTAGTGTGGAATTGTCCAGTATCTGAGGGCACTTTCCATGCAGCACGGAAGGCTGCCCAGGGAGATGGTGGAGTCCTCATCCCTGGAGAAGCCTGTGGCCATGGCACCTGGGGCTGTGGTTTAGTGGCTGTGGTGGGGTTGGGTTACTGGCTGGACCGGATGATCTCAGAGGGCTTTTCCAGCCAAACAATTCTATGGTGCTGTGAAACAGGGTTCTGAGATGACTCCTTTAGATTCTTGTTCCAGCCAGTCCTCCCTCAGCATATGCAGTGGTGTTAAAGTAAGGAATCTTTAGGAGCACTCACAAAATAAGCAGCAAGGCAGAACTGTGCTCACTCCTGCTTTAAAATCTACACTCAGAACCCACATCTAGATCAGAGACTCATACAAGTATTGTGGTTGGAAAAGATCTCCCACAGCATCCAGTCCAACATAACCCAGTCCTGCCATGGCCACTGAACCTTGGCCCTGAGTGCTGTGGCCACACCTTTCTGCAACACCTCCAGCCATGGGCACTCCACCAATACCTGGGCAGCCTCTGCCACTCCCTGACCACTCTGACACCAAAGACATTTTTGCTTCTCTCCAACCTGAACCTCCCCTGGCACAGTTTCCATCCTCCCCCTGAATTCCTGTAGTCAGGGAGTACCAAGGGCTCTGGACTGACTGGTTTGCAAAATAAAATCCTTCCAAGTGAGGCTGCCCTTAATGATCTGTTCAGCAAGGCAATGACTCAGCCTCTGCCGCCTCCGTGGGCTCCACAGTGGTGGGGGCTGACAGGGTAGAGCTCTTGGATCAAAGCAAATCCATTTGCTGTGGCACAAGCAGCAAATCATCCCCAGCAGCTTCAACAGCATTTGCTGAGCTTTGCCCATTTCCATCCTCAGCACTTTGTAACTGGAGCTGGGCAGCACCTTCTGCTCCTGCCCTCCAGCTGCCCCACTGCCAGCCTGCTTTTAGCATCGCTTCTCCTCCAGGCTTCCTGACCTCCTTTTCTTTAGCACTGAGACCTGGTAAGGGTACAACTAGATGCTGATGGCCTCTCCAAAAAACAAACTGCTGCTTGCATTTGGAGATTCATAGATTGGGTTGGGCTGGAAACAACCTTCAGGAGCATCTTGTTCAAACCTCCCTGCCAGTGCAGGGACATGTTCCCCTTGACCGGGTAGCTCAAGGCCTCATCCAGCTTGGCCTGGAGTACCTCCAGGGAGAGGGCATGCACAGCCTCTCTGGGCAGCCTGCTCCAGTGTCCCACCAAACACTTTGCATTCAGTGGGTTTGCTGATCATAGAACAGTTTCACTTGGAAAAGACCTCTGAGAGCACCCAACTGCTTCCCAGGCTTCAGCTTCCCCCAGAAATAGTTGTTCAGTGAACAAAAATGAGCGATTTAGGCTCCTCTAAACCTCTAAAGCTTCTCTCCTCCGAGGTCCTGGATGGTAGTGACTTACAGACTTACATTTATACAATCATAGAATCATTAAGGCAGGAAAAGCCCTCCAAGACCATCCAGTCCAGCCACCAACTCACCCCCACCATGGGCACTAAACCATAGCCATTTCTTTGCCACAAGAGTGGTCAGAGACTGGCAGAGGCTGCCCAACGAGGTGATGGAGTCTCCATCCCTGGAGAAGTTCCAAACAGGTGTGGCCGTGGCACCTGGGGCTGTGGTTTAGTGGCCATGGTGGGGTTGGGTTGAGGGTTGGACTGGATGCTCTTGGAAACATTTTCCAGCCTGAATCAATCTGTGTTTGATCTTCTTGTGTCTGTTTTGTGGCCTCTGCATCCCCCAAATGATTCTGTTCTCACTGCCTCCCCGTAGCAGTAGGTCTGTGCCTGTCTCAGACCATTCATGACCGTGCATCTCCTCCTGTTCTCCAGCACATTCCGCCGGCTGAGGCTGGGTTCCTTCCAGCCCTGTATGCCTGAAGCAGAACACATTTTTGCATGAGCATCACAGGCCCCTTTTGCAGGCCTTCTTCTCCTGTTCCAGCAGCTGCTGTAAGACAACAAACTCCTCTGGCCTCCCTCTTGTCCTACACTCCTGAAATCTGTCAGCCCATCTGTGCCAATGTCGTTATGCACAGGACAGATGTTTGTGTCTCATCTAGTTACTGACACCTAAACCAGTGGAGAGAGAGCAGATTTTGCTTGGATGACTCCTCTCAAGTGCAAGCAGGTACCTGCAGGTCACACCAACAGCCTGCCAGAAGAAAAGGCTGCTGCTGGGTGTTCAAGGGACCTGTGGACACAGCACTCTGGGCCGTGGTGGTGTTAGTTTGGTGGCTGGGCTCAATTGCAGAGGTCTTTGCCAACTGAACGAATTTCATTCATAGATTCATAAAATGGTTTGGGCTGGAAGGGACCTGAAAGATCATCCAGTTCCAGTCCTCTGGACATGGGCAGGGGCACCTCCCACTAGACCATGCTGCTGAACGCCTCATCCAGCCTGATCTCATGATTCTATTTTAAGAGCCTATTTCAGCCTCCTGACTGCAAAGGGTAACTGGTGACCGGAGTAGACTTTGGACACCTGCTTTCTGCATGCTGAAGCTGGGTGAGATTCCCATTTTCTGTGATGTGCAGTGGTCAGAGGCTGCCCAGGGAGGTGGTGGAGTCACCACCCCTGGAGGTGCTTCAGAAAGCTGTGGCCATGGCACTTAGGGTTTAGTGGCCACAGTAGGGTTGGGTTGCTGGCTGGACTAGATGCTCTTGCAGGGCTTTTCCAAGCCAAACGTTCCATGATTGTGTATTTTTGCCAGTGCCAGCTCCATGCATTTTGTCAGGTAGCTCTGAAGGCAGGGAAAGCAAGATCTGGGCACCCTGTCAGGAAAGACATTGTTACTGCTATCCATCATTACCTGTTATATCTTCAGAGAAGCTCTAGTCTGGCCTGCTGGGATCCACTTCAGTATCAGAGGTGGTGCTAAAGCACAGATAAACTTTCATTTGGCTTGACACTGGGAAGGAAAAAAGTTGTTAAATGTCTCTTTGGCTTTTAGGAGTTCTGCACAAAATAAAATTGATCCTCAGCTAGCAGTGAAGCCATGCCTGGTGTCAGCAGAGGTCTGGATTTCCTGTTTGACAGATTTTACTGCTTTTTTCTCTCTTCTAATGAGCTATCAGGGAAAATTCAGAGCAGCCTCTCCATGGCTTTCCAGTTTCAGCATCACTGGAAGTCATTTTAACTTCAGAACTTTTGAAAAAGGAACTTTCAGGGAGCTTGTCTCTCCTTTGCTGCATAAAGGAGCGAAGCAAATCTGCTCTCTGCTCCTCTGAGCAGGAAAAATGATGAATGTGGCACTTGCCACTGTTTAACAAACGTAAAGCTGTTGGAGTGAGAGCTGCCTGTGATCTAAGTGGGTTAAGTACAATTAAAGCGACTGAAGTAATGCTGTCCCCCTCGGAGTCCAGGTGGGAAGACCCCAAAACTCATTTCCCTGAGACATGGCCATATGCTGTGTTCCAAAGGTGCCAGGCAGGGCTGCTTCTGAGGGAGGACAACTTGGGGTCGGCTTGAGGGTGCTCTAGGAGAACACACCCGGCGGAACATTTAGCCCATAGCAGCTGCTCTGTCACCTGATTGACCCTCCCTGGCAGAGAAGGAGGCATCAGGAGAAGGTAGGAGAGATGGAGAAAGGGGCATCAGGAGAAGAAAGGAGGGAAGGAGAAGGGACTCAGGAGAAGAGAAGCAGAGCCACAGGGTGGGATGAAGATGGATAGAATGAAGCAGTCAAATTTGCTCCACTTCCAACAGAAGGGATGGAAAGTGACACTCACCCAGCCAAGGGCAGCACTCGCAGCATCCAGGCATGGCTCAGGAGCTGGAAGAAGGGCAAAGTGAGGAGAAGCCCAGGGAGGAAGCTTCTCTCTTCTCAAGCGTCCCACTTTGTCCTGGTTGTGATGGCCACAGTCTGGGATACCCCTGGAGTCAGCTGTGCAGGCTGGCTGGGAGCCTGGCCCAGCAAACCCAGGACAACCATCAGCAGCCTTCTCTCTTTGTGAGCTGAGGGGCACCAGCCAGAGCTGCTCTGACGGACAGAGGCACAGGCAGAGTCTGAAGGCCCAGATGATCTCTGGAGCAGAGTACAGAGCCATGCTGCCAACAGCACAGCTTCACTTGCTGCACCAGCCCAGCAGGAGAGCTGCTGGTGGCACAGACTGGGCTGGGGGCAATCAGGCAGGAGATGGCTTCACTCTCTTCTTTCTCTTCTCCCTTCCTTCTCCCTTTCCCCTTCTCTTTTCTCTCTTTTTTGTTTTTTTTTTTCTTTTTCCATTTCTTTCTCTTCTCCTTCTCTCTTCTCTCTTCCCCTCTCTTGTGCCCTCTTCTCTTTTTCTCCTTTTCACAGGGGACTTCTGCCTTCCCTTTGCCCTGTGCTCTGCTTGTGGCAAAGTCTGTTTCCAGTTAAACCTTCCAGTCCTGCTGTCACTGCTCTCTGCTTCTAAGCACTTCACAGGCCTGCTGAAGTCCCACTGTTTTCCTGCTCTGGCTCTTTCTCAGCAGGGAAGTTCATTCTTAGGCCTTTTATAGCCTCTGTGCAATACAAAACCAAGGCCTTGGCCATGGACATGCTCTCCATCCTCCTGTGGACACCTGTAGTCCTTCAATCACCTGCATGCTGAGTGGGAATTGCATGAAAGCTGCTTGCAAACACCTTAGGATGCTGAACACATCACAGACCAGGTTTTGATGCAATGTCTCTGGAACACCTCCAGAATTCTGCTCCCACAGAGATTTTGTCTTCATTTTTACCTCTCTTCTACCTCTCTTCATGCCTTAAACCTCTGACCAATAAAAAAGTCCAAGTACCTGTACTGGGCACTGGTGAGGCTGCACCTCTAATACTGCCTTCAGTTTTGGGCCCTCACTCCCAGAAGGACACTGAGGGGCTGGAGCAGGTCCAGAGAAGGACAACCAAGCTGGTGAGGGAGCTGGAGAGCAGGGCTGGGGAGGAGCAGCTGAGGGAGCTGGGGGTGTGCAGTGTGGAGCAGAGGAGGCTGAGGGCAGAGCTCATTGCTCTCTGCAGCTCCTGAGAGGAGGCTGCAGGGAGCTGGGCTTGGGCTCTGCTGCCTGATCTGAAGTGAGAGAAGGAGAGGAACTGGCCTGGAACTGCGCCAGGGGAGGGTTAGTTTGGAGGGAAGGAAAAATGTCTGGTGGCAGAGTGGTCAGGAAGTGGCAGAGGCTGCCCAGGGAGGTGGTGGAATGCCCATGGCTGGAGGTGTTGCAGACAGGTGTGCCCATGGCACTTGGGGCCCTGGTTTAGTGGCCATGGTGGGGTTGGGTTGATGTTGGACTGGGTGCTCTTGAAGGGCTGTTCTAATCCAAGCAATGCCATGATTCTATCACAGAGGAGAACATCAGGGCAGGCAGTGGTATGTGTGAGCTGCAGGCTGAGGTTAAACGTGGAGAAGAGCAGGGAGGCCAGATGCAGGCACTGGAGCAGGGGCAGAAAGGGACAGGACTTGGCACAGCTCATAGCAGTAATAGTAGCAGAGCTGCAGCGCAGGGTCCTGGCCAGATGCGCTGCTGAGTCAGGACATCTGTGGTGCCCAGGGGAAAGAGGAGCAGGGACAGAGCTGCTGTGTGCGAAAGGTGAGTTTAGTGGCCATGGTGGGGTAGAAGGCTGGCCTGGATGATCTGAGGTGACCTTTCAAGCGTAGTGATTCTGTGCAAAGAGCCTTGTCCCCACCCTTGAGCTACTGGCAGTACTGGTGACATCATCTTTCTTTCCACACCTCCTGCTGCACAGCTGACGCCTCCGCCCCGCCCGCGGCTTCAGCACCACGGAGAGCGGCCACGTCCACACCGGCAGACCGACGGCGCCAAGACGCACGCAGGCACACGGGCGCACGGGCACGGCTCCATGGACAAGCGCACGGGCAGGGTGAGCCTGGCCACGCACATGCAGCGTGACCTCAGGCATACGCACACGTGGGCACAGGAGTACACGGGCACGCACACACAGAGGTGAGCCTGGGCACATACACAGACACACAGACACGCACACGCAGCGTGACCTCAGGCATACGCACACGTGGGCACAGGAGTACACGGGCACGCACACACAGGGGTGAGCCTGGGCACACACACAGACACACAGACACGCACACGCAGCGTGACCTCAGGCATACGCACACGTGGGCACAGGAGTACACGGGCACGCACACACAGGGGTGAGCCTGGGCACACACAAGGACACACAAACTCGCACGTGGGCACACACATGCACGAAAAAGGACATGCACAGGCAGCGTGAGCCCGGGCACACTCATCCCCAGCACACCTTCTGTCACACACAGACGTGCACTGCAGCCTGGCAAAGACATGGGGTGACACATGCATGGGCACAGGGCACAGACACACACACAGCCTCGAGGGCAAGCACACCTACACGAGACACCCATAGAGTTAGAGTCCCACCCACACTCTCTACTCCTGCACCCACACTTACATGTGCAACACAGAGCCACTCCCATGTACAAAGGCATGGGCACACACCTGTATATGCAATAGCACAGGTGGGTTTGCACATGTGTGGCACTTTTTCTGCCCCGCACACATGGAGACACAGACCCCCAGGGCTGCACAGGTACACACTGG
Organism: Pogoniulus pusillus; assembly: GCF_015220805.1. NCBI lineage: Eukaryota > Metazoa > Chordata > Aves > Piciformes > Lybiidae > Pogoniulus > Pogoniulus pusillus. The sequence continues at coordinate 382,033 of NC_087288.1, read as the reverse complement.
TGCACAGATACACACAGACACATGGCACAGGCACACAAACGCAGACACATGCACACATGCACAGACACACACATGTGCAGACACACTGATAATCACAAGCACATGCCCCAGCACACAAAGATGCACTAACACACACACATATCAACATACATGCACACAGGCACATGTGTCAACATACATGCACACACACACACACACGTATCAACATACATACACACACAGGCACATGTGCCAGCATACATGCACAGACACACATGCTCAGACACGCATGGACACACGCATGGACACACACATGCGCACACACATGCACACACACATGCACACACACACGTGTGCACACATACCGACATACATGCACACACACACTGACACACATGCACCAACACCCCAACATACATACACACACGCGCATGGACACACGCATGGACATACACATGCGCACACACATGCACACACACACACACACATGCACACACATACCGACATACATGCACACACACACATGCACACACACATGCGCACACATAGCGGCATGCCTGCACACACACCCCGACACACGTGTGCACACACACACACGCACGGACACGCACATGCACACACGGCGACATACATGCACACACACGGACACCCCCCCCAGTGACACGCACGGACAGACCCCTCCCACTGCCGCCCCCAGCCAATGGCGCTGCGAGCCTCTAGCACGCCCTCTCATTATCTCTACCAATGGGCTATCAGGGGCGGGGCTCTCTGGCCCCGCCTCCTCCCTTAAGGCAGCGGCGGGGCCGGGCCGCTCAGTGCCGGGCGTGGGGGGAGCGCAGCCGAGTCCCCCCCGGGACCCGGGCCCGCTCAGGGCAGCCCCCGTCTGGCGGGCACCCAGCGGGGCCGGGGGAGCGGCCGGGCAGGAGCCGGGCACCGATCGCTGTCCATCCCCAGAGCACTCAGAGGACCCTGTCACGGAGCCCTCCCCATCCCCGGAGCACCCAGAGGACTCGGGCACCAAGCGCCGCGCAAACCGTAATCACCAAGAGGAGCCGGGTACCGAGCGCCGCCCGCCCCGGAGCACCGATCGGAGCCGGGCCGCGGGGCGATGGAGCAGGAGAAGTACCTGCCCGAGCTGCTGGCGGAGAAGGACAGCCTGGACCCCTCCTTTGTTCACGCCATGCGTCTCCTTTCCGACGGTAAGGCTGCGCCCTCCCCGCCTTGTGCGGCCCAGCCAAGCCACCGCTCCCCCAGCCCTCCCGGGGTGGGACACTGCCGAGGTTATGGGGGGGCAGTATCCGGGCGAAGGCTGGGGAACGGCCGGAGGAGTCCTGCCCAAGCGTGGGGATGCGCAGGAGGAGCCGTGTAACCCTCGGGGGCTCGCAGCGGCTGTACGCGGGGTTTGTGCGCACCACAGCCTCCCTCGGCCCCCCGCCCGGTTCCAGGCTGAGGCCCCCAACCGCGAGCCCCCGCCCCGGGGCCGTATCGGCTCTGTCGCTGCCCGCTGGGCTGCCCCGGTCCCCGCTTGCGCAGACAAAGGAAGGTGCTGGTTCTGCAGGAGACTCGTTCCAGCCTCCTTCCCCGCGCTGAAGCCGCCAGGTTTATCTGGCAGGGCTGTTACCCATCGGTGTGGCACTGCCCGGGCTGCCCGTGCCATGCAGGCACGGGTGGGATGTGGGTCATCGATTCCGTGGCTGTGCGATCGATCTAGAGCAGGATGGCTTTTCTTTGGGTTTTGTGTGCTGGTGCAGAAAACGCTGCTGGTGGCACCTTGCTGTGCATTGCAGTTGGCTCTGGTCTCCTGGTGAGGGTCGAACGGCTCAGCTGGGGCTGCTTGAGAGAGTTCATCATTTAGGCTCTCTCTTGACAGTTGCTCCGTGTAGTTGCTGGGTGCAGGCCTTGTGTAGCATGCCAACTTCTGCAGAAGGGTAGTCTGTCAGGTTCCCTTAGCACACTGCTGCTGCTGTCCTCTGGACTCCAAAGATCCCTGTTCACCCTGGAACTAACAACAGGGCAGTGAGGAACAACACAGGATTCAGGCAGCCCACCAAGACAAGGACAATGCCCAGGGAGGCTGTGGATGTGCCCTCCCTGGAGGTGTTCAAGGCCAGGCTGGGTGAGGCCTTGAGAAACCTGGACTAGTGAGAGGTGTCCATGCCCATGGCAGCGGGTTGGAACTGGATAGTCTTGAAGGTCCCTTCCAACCCATTCCATGACTGAAGGCAACCCACCCAGCCCTGAACTGAGACCAAGGCAAAGAAATAAAAGTATGGTTTGGCCCTTGAGGGTGGCAGTTTCAGAGTCACAAGCCCAGATAAACTCATGTTGAGAGGTGGTGAGCACTGTATCCAGCTGTGGGGCTCCCAACACAAGAGAGACAAACTTGCTGAAGACAGGCTCCAGAGGAGGCTACAGAGATGTTAGAGGGCTGGAGAACCTCTGCTGTGGGGACAGGCTGCAGAGCTGGGGCTGCTCAACCTGGAGAGGAGAAGGCTCAGAGCTGCAGTTCAGTGTGTGCAGGGGAGCTGCAGGCAGGCTGGGGAGGGACTGCTCAGAAGGGGCTGTGGGGACAGGCTGAGGGCAGTGGTTTGGAAGTGGAGCAGGGCAGGGTTAGGTTGGGCACCAGGAGGAAGCTCTGCACAGGGAGGGTGGGCAAAGAGTGGCACAGGTTGCCCAGGCAGGGAGATTGGTTGAGGTTCTGTCCCTGCAGACATTCAAGATCAGATCTTACGTGTCCCTATGCAGCCTGCTGCAGCTGGAGGTGCCCCTGCTGGCTGCAGGGGATGGGACAGGATGAGCTTGGAGGGTTCCTTCAAGCACAATGCACTCTATGAATCCAAACAATTCAGTCTGTGGTTGGGTCTAAATCTGGAGTCCTGAATCCAGATGAACACAGAGGTGGTGGATAATGTCCCAGGTGGTGCTAGGCCTGCAGGAAAATCATCACGAATGAAGGCCCACAAGAGCAGCAGTGTCCGTCTGTCTTGGTGACCTCTTCATCAGTGTGTGCTTGGTTGATTGTGGATGGAGGTCTTGAGCCCAGGCTGTGCTGCAGTGCTGCCGTTTGGCAGCCTGGGAGTCCAGAATGAGCACTGCTGGAGGCAGCGTGCTGCTGGCATGGCTGCCCTGCTGCTGGAGGATACTTTTGTTTCTCTGCATTTTGTGGGGGTTGCATCCTTGCAGTTTGATTTTTATCCCAGAGGGGGAAGCATCTGCTGAGAGCATGCACGGGGAAGAAGGAAAATGCATGAGGAAAACAGAAGTGAAGTTAGAAAGCAGGGAGACCAGAGCAGGTGTTTGTAGGTGTCAGCTGGGTGCTGCAGTGGCACCTTAGGCAGCTGTGAGGTGCAACAAATGAGCACCTTCCTCATGTCTTCTTAGTACAGATGGATTGCATTGGGTCTTGGAGGGGGGTTGGCCTGGGCTGGATCTCTGGGGGCACTGGAAGATGAAAGAGGGTTGCTTGCAGGGAATGCTGATGCCAGGTTCACACCAGCTAGCTGGCACTGGCCTCCAAAACACCATCTGGCAGGCTTTCTAGAGCTGCAGCTTGGAGCTGACATGCTGCCTGTGAAAGCACTTTCATGGAGGTAGGAGTGGAGCTGCTGGAGGTAGCAAGAATTAATCAGCTGGTTGTTGCTGGGTGTAACGGGAAAGGAAATGTATGGAGCTGGCAGATCTGTTTGGGTGCCAGGTGGACTGTCCAGTGACGAGGAACTGGGGGGATGATTGCAACCAGAGGGTAGTGGTCAACAGCTCAATGTCCAGATGGAGATGGGGAACCAATGATGTCCCACAGGGGTCTGCACTGAGACCAGTGCTGTTCAGTGCCTCCATCACTGATGAAGAGGCTGGGGTACCCTCAGCAAGTGTGCAGGTGGCACCAAGCTGGGGGATGTGGTTGAGCCTTCCTGGGGCTGTTGGAACCCAAGCACAGGACCATTGTCGCGGCAGTGCTGATGGTGACAGCCACACCTTCAGCCCAAGGTGTGGGAGGCTCTTGGCCAAACCTGTGCCTGCTCTAGTCACGCCTCTGGTGCTGGGTGGCTTGTGCCAGGTCTTTGTGCTGAGAGCTCCTTGTGACAGTGCTGCTGCAGACGGCTCAGCAGACTCTGTCTCAGCGAGGCTGTGGATGGAAACAAGATGGATGTGGAAGGTTCCTCCATTAATATCCACCTGCCAGTGGTCACTTGCCTGCTGCTTGGGTCTCTGTGCCGTGGTGTTTCCATCAGCAGAGAGGAAATCTGTGTTGCCACAACAGTTTGCATTAATCCTTGTTTGCTTTGCTGTCCGTGGGAGAGTGGAGGACTGACTTGGGAAGCACACAGATGGTTACAGCCTGTGTCTGGGCAGTGTGGGTGGGTTACAAACTGGATTTGCAGAGCTGCTGTTTGGTGGCTGTTCGGTAGCAAAGGGGTAATGGCACGGCAGGCTTCTGGTGAGCTCAGGGGACTTCATGTTCTCCACAGCAGTCATGTGCCAGGCATGGCTGAAGGTTGGACCCAGAGAGTGGTGGGCAATGGAGTTGCCTCCAGGTGGTGGCTGGTCACCAGTGGTGTTCCCTAGGGCCCAGTGTGGGACCAGTTCTCTTTAACATCTGCATCAATGATCTGGGTGAGGGGATCCAGACACCCTCACTCTCTTTGCAGATGGCACTAAACTGGTGATGATCTGCTGGAGGGTAGGAAGGGTCTGCAGAGGGACCTGGCTAGGCTGGATCCATGGGATGAAGTTCAACAAGGTCAAGTGCTGGGTTCTGCTCTTGGGGCACAGCAAGCCCAGGAAGGCTGCAGGCTGGGAGCAGAGTGGCTGGAAAGTGCCCAGCAGAGAGAGAGCTGAGGGTGCTGGGTGCCAGCAGCTGGAGATGAGCCAGGCTGTGCCCAGCTGGGCAAGAAAGGCACCAGCAGCCTGGCCTGCAGCAGCACTGGTGTGTGCAGCAGCAGCAGGGCAGGATTGTGCCCCTGAGCTGGGCACTGCTGAGGCCACAGCTGGAGTGCTGGGCTCAGCTGTGGGCCCTCACTGCCAGAAGGACCCTGAGGGGCTGGAGGGAAGCACTGAGGGTCCAGGGAAGGGCAGTTTTCCAGCCCAGCAGAAAAAGACCTGTGGCTGCTGGTTCTCCTCCCTGTACTATGAACACCTTCCAGGTCTTCCCTCTGTAAGATGGAGGCTGCTGCTGAGTTTCACCCTGATCTTTGAGGGTTCCTAGGTGAAAAGCAGCTCAGAAGAGATGTCTCTGATTCTTGTGACTTTTAGTCCAGAATCAGTCTTTCTAAATGTGCAGGCAGAATTAATGCTGGAGAGTGCAGCCCCCATGGAAACCCTGTCATGTTTTAATTAGCTGTGCTCATTGCCAGCAGGATTCTGTTTCCTTACCCTAAAAAGGAGGGGAAATAATTAACAAAAAAAAACTTTCAGCAGATTAAAACCTCCACCCCCCAAAGCCCTCCTGGAATAGCTTGATCCTCTTTCTGGTTTTCAAGTGTTGCTGTTAAATGGCAATGGTTTTAGTTTGATGTTGAAAGAAAAGTATGAAGTGGAACTCAGTAATGCTAAATGTTCCCTGGAGGTGCTCGGGGAACCAGGAGCTGTGGGACACGGGGCCGTGCAGCAGTGGTCATGGACCTGCTGCCCGGGTCTGACCTGGGGATCTCTGGGGGCTTTTCCAGCATTACTGATTCTAAAAGGTGGCTTTGAAGGTCCTCCACATTTAAATAAGATGATAAAGAGTCACACCTGTGACTGCGTGTGAGAGAACCAAAGCCATCTTGAAAGCTGCCAGTGGTCTGCTGGCAGTGGACATTGCTCTTTGCCCTCCAAAGCCAGAGGGCACAGTGCAGCTCCCTGCTGCCTTGGAATTTCTCTGCACCTCCTGAAGTGTCCATCAGGCACTCCAGCATCTGCTGCTTCTGGCAAAGGCTCCAGTGAAGATGGAAACCTCAAACCCTTTTGCTTTCTAAAGCCCTTTGAACTCTGTGGACTGATGCAGCTGTTGGAAAATAATTGTAAAATAAAGCCACAGAATGGGTTTGGTTGGAGAAGAGCTTCAAGAACAGCCACTCCAACCACCCTCTAGCTCTGCCAGCCTGGGGCTAAAACCTGCCCCTCAGCACCCTAGCTCTGCAGCATTGAAACCCCTCCAGGCATGAGGATTCAGCACTTCCCTGGGCAGCCTGTTCCAGGCTTGGAGAACCCCTTCAGGCAAGGTGGTTCTTATGTCCAGCCTAAACCTCCCCTGGTGCAACTTCAGGTCATTTTCTCTTGTCCTCTCACTTCATACTAGGGAAAGGAGCCCAAGCCCAGCTCCCTGCAGCCTCCTCTCAGGAGCTGCAGAGAGCAATGAGTTCTGCCCTCAGACTCCTCTGCTCCACACTGCACACCCCCAGCTCCCTCAGCTGCTCCTCCCCAGCCCTGCTCTCCAGAGCCTGCCCCAGCTCTGTGCCCTTCTCTGGACATGGTCAAATTTTGTTCCCATTTCTACAGAGCTGAGCTAATGCTGCCTTTTGCTAAGGACAGGGTGTGATGGAGAGAGGGGCATAGTTTAGTGGCCATGGTGGTCTTGGGCTTGATGAGCTTAGAGGTCTCTCCTAACCAAAATGATTCTGTGATTCCAAGAGTTGGGGTAAATGAGCAGAAGAGGCAGGGAAAGTGGGAGAAGCAGAGAAAAATAATGGAAGAGTGCAAGAGAATTGGAGAAAGCAGCAGCACAGAAAAGGAGGCAGAGAAGGAAATGAAGTGAAGGATTAAATTGAAGGTGTTGAGTTCCCTCAGCTCTGAGGAGGTGATGGAAGCTGGAAATGCAGAGCTTTTAATAAGGGCTTCTGGAAGCTTTTAATTCGGTTTGGTTGCGCTAACAGGGACAGGTGGAAGCAGCTGCTCGTGAGCGCTGGGAAGTGCTTTTGGGTAGCCAAGAAAAAGACTAACCAAGTTCACTGCTTTCTGAAAATGTGGTGCTGAGGGCTGTGGCTCAGCACCAGGCTTGGGGGAGCTACAGGCTGGTGGGACTGGATGATCTGAAAGGGCTTTGCCAGCCGAACCATTCTGTGATTCTCTGACAGGCTCCTATGAAGAATGGCAGCCTCAGTCCTGCCTCCCACAGCTCTGGGCTCAGTCCCCATTCTGCTGCTCCAGCCCTGTGCTGGTCCTCAACTGTACTAAAATAGGACAGAAAGAAAGCCCAAACTGGAACCCAAGAGCTTCCACCTCAGCATGAGGAGAAAGTTGTTTGGTGTGAGGGTATTGGAGGCCTGGAGCAGGCCTCCACAGAGAGGCTGTGGAGCCTGGAGGCTCTCGGGACTCATCTGGATGTCCTGGGCAACCTGCCCCAGGTCATCCTGCTTTGGCAAGGGTGTTGGGCTTGATCTCCAGAGGTCCCTTCCGGCCACTCTGTGACTCAGCTCCAGCTTGTGCAGTGTGTTGTCAGTGATCACAAAGGGAGTTCAGGTTTTGAGAGGCCAAGGTGGTCATGAGCTGATCCCATGCCAAGACGTGCAGGTTTGGCTGCTTCTCAACACCACTGCTCAGGAATTCCTCAGGGAAGGTGCTTTTTGTTCCTTCTGGGAATTCTTGCAGTAAACTGTCTTACTTGGTCTCCTTTCAGGCATCAGCACAGGCTGCCCAGGGAGGTGGTGGAGTCTCCATGTCTGGAGGTGTTCCAGAAACCTGTGGCCATGGCCACAGGGTTTAGTGGCCATGGTGGGGTTGGGTTGCTGGCTGGACTGGATGGCCTCAGAGGGCTTTTCCAACCCAACCAGCCCTATGGTTCTAATCCCAGCATCACTGTGTCTGTCCCAGAAGCCCCCAGCCCAGACAGCATTTGGCTCTCCGTTTCCTCCTCTGGAGGCAGGGAAAGGAGCTGAAGCCGTTTGCTGATCTGTGAGGCTGTCTGCTGCTGGCGCTGTTCCAGCAGGAGCTGTCTGATCTGGCTGGCAAAAGGCCCTCTGGAGCTCAGTGCCTCATTTGAATGCTGAGCAATGGAGATGCCCTTAGAAGCTCCTGACCTCTGAAGTCTCCGACTGCCTCATCTCTCCTCGTTCCACTGTTTGTAGCCCGAAGTGCCAGGGCTGGGGAAGGAGGGTTGCTTGGAGGCCTCTTGCAGCACTGCCGAGGCAATGGTCTTGCCCTCTCTAGGAGTTAGCCTGGAAGAAAAACGACCATGTCCCAGCAGCCTTTTATTGGAGACCTTTCTGGAAATCAGTCTGGGGAGCTACCTCATCGTGCTTAAATGATCTCACGTGCCTGGAGCTGGGGGGCACTGTCTCAGGATGTAAGCTGGCAGGAACCCAAAGCTAAACTTATCTTAACAATACTGCCAGCCCGTGAAGAGAGAGTTCCTGACGCTGCAAGGGCAAAAGGAGTCTTTGGTGTCCGTTTGGGCTCATCCCCTGAGGTGTCCCTCCTGGCAGCTCCCTGAAGGGAGGCTGCAGCTGGGTGGGTGTTGGTCTCCTTTCTCAGATTCACAGAACGGTTTGGGTTGGAAGGGACCTTCAAGATCATCCAGTTCCAGCCCTCTGCCACGGGCAGGGACACCTCCCACTGGGCTACTCTTCCCTAGTAACAAGTGCTAGGAGGGGAAATGGCCTCAGGTTGCACCAGGGCAGGTTTAGAAGAAGCTTCTTGCCTGGAAGGGCTCTCCGAGCCTGGCGCAGGCTGCCCTGGGAGCTGGCTGAGTCCCCATGCCTGCAGGCCTGTCAAAGGGGCAGAGCTGTGGTGCTGAGGGCCATGGCTTAGCCCCAGCCTTGGTATAGAGAATGGTTGGACCTTAACAGCCTGTTCCAGCCCAAAGGGTTCTGTGACTCTCACAGCTCTCCTGGGCAGTTTTACAAGCAGAGCAGTGTTAGGAGGCCTGGGTCCTGCTGATGCAGGGCACAGATTTGCCTTCTGTGCCCACAGGTGAGCTGCTGCCCAGCTCTCTCCAGCTCTCTGGCAGTGTAGAATTGCCCTTCTGCTGTAAACGACCCAGGGGATGCAGCACAAGGCTGCTTCAGATCTGGGCAGAGGCGTTGGGGAAGCATGGTCCAACCTCAGAAGTGTGAGTGCATCATCTCTGGTGGCTGCTGTTGCTTCAGCTGAAGTGCTTTGAAGTTTCCCACAGCATCCTTCTGGCTGCTCACAGCTCAGACAGGCTCATGCTGCTAGGTAGAGAACTGGCTGAGGGCCAGGTCCGGAGGGTGGTGGTGAATGGAGTCGACTCCACTTGGTGGCTGGTCCCCAGTGGTGTTCCCCAGGGCTCAGCCTGGGGCCAGTTCTCTTGAACTTCTTCATCCACGAGGACAAAAGTCACACCACCGTCTGGGTCCAGCACCTTGGAGAAGAAGTTCTTAGAGCTCTGCACCACGGTGAGCTCCCTCAGGAGGGGGTGGCTGCTGCTGCAAGATTGCAGAGCAGATGCAGTGCTCCTGCCTTGGCCGTGTGGCACCAAGGACCCAGACCAAGAGCTATGGGTGGGTGTGGGCTGCACCCAAAACTCTAACACCAACTGACTGCAGCTGGTCCTGCCCAGGCCGTGAGGGGGGCTGCAGGGCTGAGGAGTGCCCCACAGCACTGACTGCACCTTCTGGGTGCCTCCTGGGTGCTCTGCTCTGCTCCAGCAGCTGGACTCGATGAGCTCAGAGGTCATTCCAGCTGCAGCAGTTCTGTGATTCATGAGGACAGGCTGGGAGAGTTGTGGCTGGTCAGCCTGGAACAGGCTCCAGGGAGACCTTGGAGCAGCCATCTAGCACCTGAAGGGGCTCCAGGAGAGCTGGGGAGGGACTTTTGACAAGGGCTGAGAGTGACAGGATGAGGGACAATGGCTTTGAGCTGGGAGAGGGGAAAGTGAGAGTGGAGATGAGGAAGAAATTCCTGACAGTGAGGGTGGGCAGACACTGGCACAGGCTGCCCGGGGAGGCTGTGGCTGCCCCCTCCCTGGAGGTGTTCAAGGCCAGGCTGGATGAGGCCTTGAGCGACCTGGGCTGGTGGGAGCTGTCCCTGCCCACGGCAAGGGTTGGCCCTGGATGGTCTCTAAGGTCCCTTCCAGCCCAACTGTTTATGAGTCTATTTAAATTTCTGGCTCAGCGAGGTCAATGCTGCTGAACTCTGAATGTGGCACTGGAGCTCTGCCTCCACATTGAGCAAAGCTTAGATGTTCACCTGGAGCAGCAGCTTCACTAAGGGTGTCAGAGCATAGCTGCTGCAGCTGCACCAGTCTCTGGTGTTCACCTTTCAGCCAGCTGTGTGCCCTGTTCCTGTTTGGTGTAGGAGCCTGCACAGCCAGCTTTGGCAGGCTCTGTGCTGCTGCTGGAGTCCTGCCCCAAAGGCAAATCATCTCTGGGCTTGGATTTAGGACATGTGTCACGAGTGGTGAGCCCTGCCGGGCTGCAGGCAGTGCTGTAGCTGCCAGCCTGCCAAGTCACGTTCTGCTCATCACTTACACAGTTAGTTCAGATAATGCAATTGCTGCTGGAAGTTCTTAACAGCCAGCAAAGAAAATCAGCTGCATTTATCTCAATGGCACCAATAAATATGGGCTCCTGCACCTGAGCTGCTGAGGAGACCAGCCAGAGGCCCACAGCCAGAGCACTCTCAAAGCTGGAGGTGTTTGGAATCGCTCAGGGCTCTGCTTTATGGTTTACAACCTGCAGCAGTAAAGCTTTGTTTGATCTTCAGCCTGGTATCCCCCTCCCTACAAGTGATCAAATGTGTGGCCATGACACTTGGGGGCATGGTTTAGTGGCTGTGGTGGGTTGGAGGTTGGACTCAATGACCTTAAAGGTCTCTTTGACACAAAGTGGTCCTGTGGAAAAAACGACTTTGCTCTCCAGGACGGGTGAAGAGTCATAGAGCAGCCCTGGCTGGGAGGGACCCTGAGAGAGGGTCTGCTCTGACCTTCGGTGGGAAAGGGAGCCCCTGCAAGGTTATCTATCCCCAGCCACAGAATCATTCAGGCATCAGATGCTTGGGGTTGGAAGGGGCCTTCAAAGGTCACCTAGTGCAACCCCAGCTCAGCCACAACTTGAAAGCTTCGTTCTTGGGACTCTCCCACACCCCTGGAGCTTGTTCCAGTGGCTGAAGCCATGCTCCAGTGAGGTGTGCAGGCACAAGAGCATGGTACAGAGCGCCAGGGGCTGAGGTGACCTCTGGAGATCATTGAGTCTGGCCCTCCTGCCAGAGCAGGGTCACCTAGAGAAGGTCACACAGGAGCATGTGCAGGTGGCTTTGGAATGTCTCCAGCACCTCTCTGGGCATTGGTTGCCTGTTTTACCTCTTCCAAAACAGGGTGAAGCACGCAGCAGTTGCAGAATTGAGGAGTGCATTAAAACCTGTACAATCAAATAACTGTGCACCAGAGTCCTCCCCCAGAGCTGACTACCTCTGCCGGGCATTCAGTGGAAGCCTGCGGCTTCACCTGCATTCTCTGTGAGCACTCAATGCTAGCGAGGGATTGGTCAGGCTCTCTCCATGGCAGAGTGCTTCGGGTGGGCTCCAGGTCTGTGCAAGACTGATGGGGAAACCAGCATGATACTGATCTTTCTCAGGTCTCTGCAGGCAGAAGAGCTCAGGCATTGTGCAGGGCACCATTGCTCCTGCTCCTGATCCTTTCTGTATAGAGCCACGGGATCGTTTGGGCTGGAAAAGCCCCTTAAGAGCCTCCAGCCCAGCCCTTCTCTGACTCTGCCAGGCTGGGGCTAAGCCATGGCCCTCAGCACCACAGCTCTGCCTCTGGGAAACACCTCCAGGGGTGGGCATTCAGCACCTCCCTGTGCAGCCTGTGCCAGGCTGGCAGAACTCACTGAAGGAGTTTCTTCTAACATCCAGCCCAAACCTCCCCTGTTGCAACTTGAGGCCATTTCCCATTGTTCTATCCTCCGAGACTAGGGAGAACAGCCCAACTCCCAGCTCCCTGCAGCCTCCTCTCGGAGCTGTGGAGAGTTGTGGCCCAAGTGCAGGACCCAGCACTTGGCTTTCTTGCCCCTTGTGCAGTTAGTCTCACCTGATCACCTCAGCCTGTCCAGGTCCCTCTGCAGCCCCTTCCTACCCTCTAGCAGATCAACACTGTCAGTTTAGTGTCACCTGCAGAGTGGCTGAGGCTGCTCTCAAAGCCTCCACCCAGGTCATAGATGAAGCCCCTGAAGAGGACAGAGATCAGTGAAGGATGTCCAGGGAACTTACACCTCTGGCCACAGGAGCTTCTTTCAGACCTCATGAGCAGCTGGAGCAAGGACAGTGACCAGAATTCAGCCACCGGCTGCTGTCTATCCCAGTGCCAGCAGGTCCAGGCTGTAGCTTGTTTTTGTGGTGAGGTTCAAGCCAACTGCATTTCTATTTTTAAATGCTCTTCAGCTGCTGGTGTGTCCTGATTGCCTGCTGATGAATTCCTTAATGGGCTGTGAAAAATATTTCTGGTGAGCATTTAGTGCCACTTTTCATAGTCGCTGTGCCTGCACTGTGGAGTGGGTACCAGTGGGCTGGGCGAGGGCAGCCAGGCACCCTCAGTCTGCAGGTGACACTAATCCAGGTGGAAGTGTTGAGCTGCTGCATGGCAGGAAGGGTCTGCAGAGGGACCTGACCAGGCTGGATCCATGGGATGAGGTTTAGCAAAGCCAGCTGCTGGATCCTGCTCTTGGGGCACAGCAAGCCCAGGAAGGCTGCAGGCTGGGGCAGAGTGGCTGGAAAGCGCTCAGCAGAGAAGGCCCTGGGGGTGCTGGGTGCCAGCAGCTGGAGATGAGCCAGGCTGTGCCCTGCTGGGCAAGAAAGGCACCAGCAGCCTGGTCTGCAGCAGCACTGGTGTGGGCAGCAACAGCAGGGCAGGATTGTGCCCCTGGGCTGGGCACTGCTGAGGCCACAGCTGCAGTGCTGGGTTCAGCTGTGGGCCCTCACTGCCAGAAGGACCCTGAGGGGCTGGAGCAGGTGCAGAGAAGGGCACAGAGCTGGGGCAGGCTCTGGAGAGCAGGGCTGGGGAGGAGCAGCTGAGGGAGCTGGGGGTGTGCAGTGTGGAGCAGAGGAGGCTGAGGGCAGAGCTCATTGCTCTCTGCAGCTCCTGAGAGGAGGCTGCAGGGAGCTGGGCTTGGGCTCTGCTGCCTGCTCTCAGGGGAGAGAAGGAGAGGAACTGGCCTGGGATGGTGCCAGGGCAGGGTTAGGTTGGAAAGGAGGAAAAATGCCTTTGGTGGCAGAGTGGTCAGGGAGTGGCCGAGGTTGCCCAGGGAGGTGGTGGAGTGCCCATGGCTGGAGGTGTTGCAGACAGGTGTGCCCATGGCACTTGGGGCAGGGTTCAGAGGCTGTGGTGGGGCTGGGCTGATGGTTGGACTGGATGCTCTGGAAGGACTTTTCCAACCCAAATAGTTCTGCGACTGTAATTGTGTGAGAGAAACCCAGAACTACCCAAAGGAGCTATCAGCAGCCTCCTGGTGTGCCTGCACGGTGCTGTCCGGGCTGCTTGCGAGGGGGAGCTGCACAGAGTTTGGCTGCCAGGGCCCAGCTGGCATCGCGGTTGGGCCAGGCTGACTCCCCAGGCAGGCACATGAGGCTTCAGAGCCACTTCTGGAGGAAGCCTGAACTGAAGCTACAACAGGGGAGATTGAGCCTGGAGATGAGGAGGAAATTCCTGACAGTGAGGGTGAGGAGACTCTGGCACAGGTTGCCCAGGAAGGCTGTGGCTGCCCCCTCCCTGGAGGTGTTCAAGGCCAGGCTGGATGAGGCCTTGAGCGATCTGGGCTGGTGGGAGGTGTCCCTGTCCATGGCAGGGCTTGGCACTGGATGGTCTTTTGGGTCCCTTCCAGCCCATTCCATGATTCTTCCAGCTACATGCAAAGTGGCACCTCAGGGCACTGGGTCACACTGCCACGCACCGTTCTGTGAGCAGGCAGTCTGAGCCAAGCTGTGTGGTGGAGTCCTCTTTGCCACGCTGAGCCCCAGGCCTTGTCTGCTCCACGGTGATGAGCTGGGGAGTGAGCCCCTGAGGAGCCTGCCCTGCCCTGCCCGGCACCCCCGGGCAGCTGTCGCGGAGCAGGCGCGGGTGCCACGGTGCGTGAGCAGCCGGGGCTGGCACACCTCCTGTCGCCCACTGCCCTCTCTCACTGCTTGGTTGTGTTTGTTTTTCAGAAATAGAGAAATTCCAAGGTTCTGAAGGCAAGAAGGAAGAGGAGGAGAAGAAATACCTGGATGTTATCAGCAACAAAAACATCAAGCTGTCGGAGAGGGTCCTGATCCCCGTCAAACAATACCCAAAGGTACTGGAGCAGAGCCTGACGCTTGTTTGATGGAGAGGCAGAGCCCAGACTCCTGGAGCCGTGGGAATGTGCCTGGGTTCAGCTGCCTGCTGGCTGCTCTGCCTCGGGGCCCATCAGAAATGGTGTTGAGTGGGTAAAACTTCTGGGTTTCCTCCCAGTACGTTTTGTAGCTGGTCTGGAGGCTGTGTTGGGCTCTTCCAGCAGGTCCTTGTTTTTCCTGAACTGGGGAGCCCAGCACTGGACACAGTATTGCAGCTCCCCAGGGCAGAGCAGAGGCAGCAGAACCTCCCTAGCCCTGCTGGCCACACTTTTCCTGATGCCCCCCAGGATGCCCTTGGCCCTCTTGGCCACAAGGGCACATTGCTGGCCCATGCAGCACCTGCTGTCCACCAGGGCTCCAAGCTCCTTCTCCACGGAGCTGCTCCCTTCCATTCTGTGATTCATACTCATAAGGATATAAGAACTTAGGCTGAGAGCAAACTAAATCTAGAGATTGTGCTGCTTCTGTTCTTCAGCTGAGTTGTTGGCAGAGAAGCCTGAACAAGTGAGGGCAAAGAAGTGTTAATTGAGATAATTAGTGCATTGAGGCTGGTGCTAGCTCTTTGAGGAGTGTTCCCTCATTGATTCTGGAATGGGATGGGTTGGAAGGGACCCTAAAGATCATCCAGTCCCAACCCCTTGCCATGGGCAGAGACACCTCCCCCTGGCCTAGGTTGCTCAAGGCCTCAAGGATCTTGGACCTGCGTCTTTTAACTAAAACATCTGTGTTGTGAGTTAGGGGCAGGGGGTTCAAACCTTGGCTTTAAGTGTAGCCGTTTTCGTTTCATACCCAAACAAAATCCTTGTCCACAGCCTCTGCTCCACACCACAGCAGGAAAAGCCAGGACATGACCCCTCTGCTTCTGCCCTGTGTGTGAATCTGGGAAGCAGCAGCGTGTGCTGCTCCTGCTAAAGCTCTGCACTCTGCAGCCATTGCTGTAGAGAAAAGGATCACAGGATATTTGCATAAAGTGCTTCAGGCTCACAGAAATCTCTTGAAAAGGTGTTTGGATGAAAACGATTCACTGCTGAAAGGCCAGGCTCTAACTAAGCTGCTCAAGGTACTAGCAAAAACCCTCCTTGAGTTGTGTGCAGTTTAATTGCTACTTCAGAGCAAATGTCTTCTTAATCTGTTTCCCCTCCTGATCATAAGTTTCACTTCTAGTATGCCAGTAGAAATATTTCAGTGTTCAGGCTGCAGCTCTGCAGTGTTGCCTGCTGCTCTGCTACCAATCACTAACCAAGTTGGGTTCAGTCCCTTCTGTATCTGCTGACCAGCTCATGCTGGAAGGTGAAATCCTGTAGCAAACCCTGAGCAGGGAAGAACTGCAAAAGCAGGTCTCTTCTTTTGGTATCTTCCTTTGTTCTGGCTGAAAAAAAGGAGTTGGAATCCAGGGGGACCTGGAAAGGTTGGAGAGGTGGGATGAGGAGAACCTCATGAGGGCCAGTAAGGCCAAGAGCAAGGTCCTGTGCCTGGGTTGGAGCAATCCTGGCTGTCAATCCAGGACTAGTTTTAAGTGATAAGAGACTTCTTCACTTGTGTTCCTGAAGTGTTAAGAGCTGCCACCTCAAAATTGCCTGCAGCTCGGTCGAGGCAGTGCCAAGCACAACTCCGGGCTGGGCAGTGAGCGGCTGGAGAGCAGCCCTGAGGGGAGGGACTTGGGGGTGCTGCTGGAGGAGAAGCTCAGCAGGAGCCAGCAGTGTGCACTTGCAGCCCAGAAAGCCAAGCAGAGCCTGGGCTGCAGCAGCAGCAGTGTGGCCAGCAGGGCCAGGGAGGGGATTCTCCCCCTCTGCTGTGCTGCTGAGACCCCACCTGGAGTCCTGCATCCAGTTCTGGAGCCCCTGGGACAAGAGGGCTGTGGAGATGCTGGAGAGTGTCCAGAGCAGGGCCAGGAGGATGCTGAGAGGCTGCAGCAGCTCTGCTGTGAGCACAGACTGAAAGAGTTGGGGCTGTGCAGGCTGGAGCAGAGGAGGCTCCCAGGTGACCTTCTTGTGGCCTTCCAGGATCTGAAGGGGGCTACAAAAAAGATGGGGAGGGACTTTTTGGGCTCTGAGGGAGTGCCAGGAGTGGGGGGAATGGAGCAAAGGTGGAGGTGGGGAGAGTGAGGCTGGAGGTGAGGAGGAAGTTGTTGAGCAGGAGAGTGGTGAGAGGCTGGACTGGGTTGCCCAGGGAGGTGGTTGGGGCCCCATGGCTGGAGGTGTTTAAGGCCAGGCTGGCTGAGGCTGTGGGCAGCCTGCTCTAGGGTAGGGTGTCCCTGGGCATGGCAGGGGGGTTGGCACTGCCTGATCCTTGTGGTCCCTTCCAACCCTGCCTGATTCTGTGATTCAAAATGCCTCTGCAGCCAAGGAAAATGAGTGCTAATAACATAGGGTACCCAGGGAAGTGGTGGAGTCCCCATCCCTGGAGGGCTTCCAGAAAGGTGTGGCCGTGGCACTTGGGGCCATGGCTTTGTGGCCATAGTGGGGCTGGGCTGCTGGCTGGGCTGGTGCTCTTGGAAGGCTTCTCCAGCCCCACAGCTGTGCTCTGCACGGAGCTCACTTCCCAGCCCTTCACATCCCACCTGCTCTAGCTCCTTGGCAGCGTTTTCCCTCGCAGAGCATGTTGCAACTGAGAGGGACTGAATGAGCTCCCAGCCATCTCCATGTGTCCTGGAGGCACCAGAAGCACTTTTGCAACTTTCAGTCCAATTTGAGTCACTAAAGCATTGCAGAGGTGAGATTAGTCCCTTTGAGTGCAGCATCCTCAGCTCTTCACTTCAGAGGAGTCATTAGAGCTGTAGGAGCTGAGAGATGGAAATTCTCTGCACGCCAACCCATCCCTCATCCTGCCAGCTTGCTGCTGCCCGCTGGGAGGCCTGCAGGTACCCCAGGGACATATGTCCAGCAGGCTGCAAGGGAAGAAACAGCAGAGGGGCTGCTTACAGGTTCCTCATGAAGCTGCTGGGGAGGAGTTTGTGTTAAAACTATTTGCACATTGCTTGTATCAAGGAGCAACACAGGGCAGGGCCTGCAGGCATGGGCTAGATCATCTGGGATTAGAGATCATGGAACGGGTTAGACTGGAAGGAACCTTAGACATCATCCAATGCCAACCCCTGCCATGGGCAGGGACACTGCCCACCAGCACAGACTGCCCACATCCTCGTTCAGCCTGGTCTGGAACATCTCCAGGGAGGGGGCAGCCACAGCCTCGCTGGGCAGCCTGTGCCAGTGTCTGCCCACCCTTACTGTCAGGAATTTCATCCTCATCTCCACTCTCAATCTCCTCTCTCCCAGCTCAAAGCCATTGTCCCTTATCCTGTCAATCCCATCCTTGTGAAAAGTCCCTCCCCAGCTCTCCTGCAGCCCCTCCAGGTACTGGAGTTCCCAGGAACCATTCTGTAGAGCCTGGGGAGATCTCTACCGCTCCCAAAAACGTTTGTGCTTAGTGGGTGATTTGCAGCCTTTGTTTTCAGACACTGCTCTCGGTTCTGCTGGCAGACGCTGCCCCATTGATTTCCTCTGGCTCTCTGCTCCGTGGGGGCTCTGCTGACAGCCAAATGAGAGGCACAAATCCAGACTGGGCACAGAGTCGGCTGAGAGTAGCTCTGACGAAAGAGCCTTGGGGCTGTTGGGTGCTGAGCAGCTCCCCAGGAGCCAGCAGTGCCCTCCTGCAGCCCAGCAGGCAGCTGTGTGCTGGCTGCAGCCAGAGCAGTGTGGGCAGAGGGCAAGAGAGGGGATCCTGCCCCTTGGCTCTGCTCAGACCTCACCTCCAGTCCTGCCTCCAGCACTGCTGTCCCCAGCAGAAGGACTCAGAGCTGCTGGAGTGAGGCCAGAGGAGGCCACAAAGATGCTGCCAGGGCTGGAGCAGCTCTGCTGTGAGCACAGGCTGAGGGAGCTGGGGGGGTGCAGCCTGCAGAGGAGAAGGCTCCAGGGGCACCTCAGAGCTGCCTGCAGTGCCTGAAGGGATCCTGCAGGAAGGCTGCAGAGGGACTTGTGCTGAGGGGGTCTGAGCCAGGCCAAGGGCAATGGTTTGGAGCTGAGGCAGGGCAGGGTGAGAGTGGAGATGAGGCAGAAGTTGTTGTGAGGGTGGTGAGAGCCTGGCACAGGCTGCCCAGGGAGGCTGTGGCTGCCTCCTGCCTGGGGGTACTCAAGGCCAGGCTGGGTGAGGCCCTGGGCAGCTGAGTCTAGCTGGGAGGTGTCCCTGGGCAGGGTGAGGAGATTGGAGATGAGCTCTGGTGTCCCTTCCAACCTGAGCCACTCATGGGTTACAGGAAAAGCTTTTGGATGGATTAATGAAGCATTTCTTTGCATGCATCTTGATGTAAAGATCCCTGTTAGTATAAGATGTGAAATATTGATCAGCCCTGAAAGCTGCCACTGAGCAGTTGACATCCCAGCACTTCCCAGCCATTCCCATGGCAAGCAGCAGCAGCTGGGCAGGTTCAGTCTTCCATTAATTCCCTTTAGTGGCAGAGATTTTTCTCCAAAAAGCCTCAGATTGTGCAAATGGAGAGGAACTGTGGCAGTGAAATGATGTTTTTGTCATATTTTCTTCAGCCTTGCCATAAACCCTGGGCTGTGAACAACTCTGAGTCATTTTTCACTCGTTGCTCATCTTGCAATTTGCCATAAACCAATTTTCTTGCTTTTATGGTGATAATCATCAGCTCTTCAGTGCTCCCCACAATAATTATTAAGCAGTTTGCCAGCTGCCTCGTGTCCAGGCCATGCAGCTGCCTGGAAATCCTGTCAAGATAAAAGAAGTATTAAATATTTATTTTGGGGAGATGAAATATTTATTCTGGACCAATTAAATATTTATTTTGGAGAAAGTATCCAGCTATTGTGGAGCCTGCACAGCTATTGTGGAGCCTGCACAGCTATTGTGGAGCCTGCACAGCTATTGTGGAGCCTGCACAGCTATTGTGGAGCCTCCCCTCCCTGGCTGCACACTGCCACTTCTTCCCTCTCCTGCTGACCCTAAGTTTGGTGCCTTTCCAAGGCAGAAGGCAAACCGAGTGCCCTGAGTTCATTTTCCTCCTTGAGAAGCCAGCAGGTGTCTGCACTGGGGGCTGGAGGGGAGCTGAGTGTGATGGGCAGGCCCTGGCACAGGCTGCCCGGGGAGGTGGTGCAGTCCCTGTGCCGGAGGCGCTGCAGAAGGTGCCCGTGGCACTCGGGGCCAGGCTGCTGCGGTGAGGCTGGAGGCTGCCAGAGGAACTTTGTCCTCTGGAGGTCGCTGCAGGTCGGGAGGGACCCTTAGGGCGTCAGCCCAGCTTGGGGCGCTGCAGTCTGAAGCAGCACCAGGAATGAGCATCACAGGCCCTGGGCATCAGAAGGGACCTCTGGGCACCATCCAGTCCAGCCCCTGCCAGAGCAGGGCACACAGCAGCACAGCCGGGTGGGGTTTGAGGGTCTGTAGAGCAGGAGACTGCAGAAGCTCTCTGGGCAGCAGACCTGACCTCTTCCTGTCACCTCCTGGCAGTGGCCCTGCTGTGTCAGGGGCTTGGGCTGCCCTGCAGAGGCCCCTTCCCAGCCTACCACTCTGGGCATGGTTCCATCAAGAGCCTTTGCCCAGGGAGGTGTTCAGGAGAGGAGCAGCTGTGGCACGCTGGACACGTGCCAGTGCCCGTGGGCAGAAGGTTGGCCTTGATGGTCTTTGCAGCCCTGGTGCTTCTCTAAGGCAGCAGCTTCCTCCCCGGGGGCTGTTCTGTGGGCACTGCTGGCAGCCTGCTGGGCCTGACTTCTGAGCTGTTGGCTTCAGGAGGCAGGGCTCTGGGGCACTTCTGCCTTGGTTTTGCTCATGGCTTCACAGCTTCACAGGGTAGCTTGGAAGGGACCTTGAAAGTCATCCAGTGCCAGCCCCTGCCATGCCCAGGAGCACCTCCCACCAGCCCAGGCAGCTCCAGGCCTCATCCAGCCTGGCCTTGAACACCTCCAGGGAGGGGACAGCCACAGCCTCCCCAGACCAATGCCACCTTGGGACCACAGCTCTGCTCCCATGCCTCCCCTTCTCTGCAGCTGCACATGACCTGCCTGTGGCCTCCAGAAGTTCCCTGCAGCTGTATGTGACCTGCCTGTGGCCTCCAGAAGTTCCCTGCAGCTGTATGTGACCTGCCTGTGGCCTCCAGAAGTTCTCTGGCTGCTCCTTGGCCACCTGAGCTCAGGGTTCCAAAGAGAGCACAGGACACAGAAGGTGTGGCTGGGTGGCAGGTGACAGAAACCACACTGCTGGAGCTGCTGAGATTGTCCTGAGCTGAGGAAGTTTGGATTCAGACCCAAACCTGATTCTTTTTTGCAGTCTGACCATTTGTTTAATTTCAAGGCTTGCTGCCACTGTTTTGTTCCAGCACCACAACTCATTACCAGGCTGGGGCAGAATGCTGCTAAAAATGCCAAGGGAGGGGAGGGGTTTTGCTGTTTCAGAGCAGACTGGTATGTGGCAGGGGTTTGACTGGAGCTGCTGACCATCTGCTTCGTGGACTTCTGCCAGGTTCAGATGCCTGCTGTCAGCCACAGAACTGCTGCAGCATTCCCTGCCAGCTCACCCTGAATCTGAACTCCCAGCACTGCTTCAGACTGAAAAAGGAGTCATTAAGAAAGTTCACTTCTCAGAGCAGTCTTTGCTACTCAGATGGAATTCCTTCCTGAGGCAGTCCTACTGAGCTAAACCAGATGTTCACCTGGCACAAAGCTCTCCACAAGCTGGATTTTCCCACTCAAGATTGAATTTTGGTGCTTTTTTTCTCCCTGTGGCCAAGCATCAGGGCATAATGAGGAGATGGGAGCCAGGGGCTCTGCAGGAAGGAGCAGGCCTCTCCTCTGGTTCTGCAGAGCAGGGGCAAGGGGCAGCACTTTGCTTTACCTGTGGAGGAGATCACAGAGCAGGGTGGGTTGGAAGGGACCCTTCAAGCCCCCCCAGGCTTGAGGCAGAGTGGCTGGAGAGTTGCCTGGCAAACAAGGCCAGGGGGGTGCTGGGTGCCTGCAGCTGGAGATGAGCCAGGCTGTGCCCAGCTGGGCAAGAGGGGCACCAGCAGCCTGGCCTGCAGCAGCACTGGTGTGGGCAGCAGCAGCAGGGCAGGATTGTACCCCTGGGCTGGGCATTGCTGAGGCCACAGCTGCAGTGCTGGGTTCAGCTGTGGGCCCTCACTGCCAGAAGGGCCCTGAGGGGCTGGAGCAGGTGCAGAGAAGGGCACAGAGCTGGGGCAGGCTCTGGAGAGCAGGGCTGGGGAGGAGCAGCTGAGGGAGCTGGGGGTGTGCAGTGTGTAGCAGAGGAGGCTGAGGGCAGAGCTCATTGCTCTCTGCAGCTCCTGAGAGGAGGCTGCAGGCAGCTGGGCTTGGGTACTTCTCACTAGTGACAAGGGATAGAATGAGAGCAAACAGCCTCAAGTTGCACCAGGGCAGGGCTAGGATGGACATCAGAAGAAGCTTCTTGCCTGAAAGAGTTCTCACAGCCTGGCACAGGCTGCCCAAGGAGGTGGCTGAATCCTCATACCTGGAGGTGTTTTTCAGAAGCAGAGCTGTGGTGCTGAGGGCCATGGCATAGCTACAAGGCTGAGTCCATCAGCACTGGTGGCAGAACCTCTGATAATGTGTTTAAGGAGGACAAAGCCAGAGAGAAGAGTCTGTGTGAGCAGCTCTTCTACAGCTACTCAACCTTCACAGGTCACAGAAGAGAAGCAGAAGAAAAGTGGTCTGCAGGCAGGTGTCAGTCAGTAAGGCTTTGTTCAGGAGTGGATAATGTCAGGAGGTTCCACTCCAACCTGAGGAGAAAGCTGTTTGGTGTGAGGGTGCTGGAGGCCTGCAGCAGGCTGCCCAGAGAGGCTTCCAAGCCCAGCTGGAGGTGTTCTGTGTGCCTTGCCCTGGGTGCACCCAACCAGGGGGGTTGGGCAGAGTGATCTCTGGAGGTCCCTTCCATCCCCCACCATTCTGTGAATGCTCTTTGGCCCAGGACTGAATTTGGAAGGACATTTTTTTCTCCCTATAAGAGGAGTTGTTGTGTGGCTCAGGAGCTCTCAGCATGGACAGACACTTTGTCTGCCGCCGAGGAGCTGCCAGCAGAGGTGAGCAGAGTAAGGAAGAACAACCCCATTCCATCTGCCAAGCCCAGGCTGGTTCTGATTTGTGTTTCTGGACAAAATTAATTCCTGCTGCCAGCATTGTGCTGCTTAATCTTCCAGCTGCAAACATTTGTCTGTCCCAGGCTTTATTTATGGAGGCTCTGCTGCCCTGCACTGATTTGTGCAGCAGACAGCAGCAGCCACTGACACCAACACTTCTTCTCCTTGTTGCTGCTTGTAAAGCCTCGTTAAAGCTGTGTTTGTAAACCAGGAGCTGCTCAGCTGTAGCAGGGATGGAGCCGGGCTGCTTCAGGAGGAACACAAATCCTCCCCTGGCTGTAAACCTGCATCTGTGTCCATCACTGCACCCAGGCTGAGGCTTGAATCTTGATGCTGGGGACAGCGCTGGGATGGGGAGGTCCTGGGGGAGTCCAGGCCCTCACTGCTGGTAAATGGAGTTTGTTATCTGGTGAGAACTGCAGCTTAGAGCTCTGTGCTGCAGCAGGACAAGGAATCACTCATGGATTCATGGAAGGGGTTGGATTGGAAGTGACCTCAGAGAACATCTTGTTCAACCCTCTGCTGTGGGCAGGGACACCTCCTGCTCGCCCAGGTTGCTCAAGGCCTCATCCAGCCTCCCTGGGCAGCCTGTGCCAGGCTCTCACCACCCTCACACTCAACAACTTCTGCCTCAGCTCCACTCTAACCCTGCCCTGCCTCAGCTCCAAACCATTGCCCTTGGCCTGGCTCAGACCCCCTCAGCACAAGTCCCTCTGCAGCCTTCCTGCAGGATCCCTTCAGGCACTGCAGGCAGCTCTGAGGTGCCCCTGGAGCCTTCTCCTCTGCAGGCTGCACCCCCCCAGCTCCCTCAGCCTGTGCTCACAGCAGAGCTGCTCCAGCCCTGGCAGCATCTTTGTGGCCTCCTCTGGCCTCTCTCCAGCAGAACTGTGTCTTCCTCCTGCTGGGCACACCAGCCCAGGAGGTAGTGTTTGAGATGAGGTCTGAGCAGTGCAGAGCAGCTCCTTCATAAAGACCTCTGCAGGTTTCCTGCAGCCTCCCTTGCTAAAACACTTCTGTTCTCTGCTTTCCAGTTCAATTTTGTTGGGAAATTGCTTGGACCAAGAGGAAACTCCTTGAAGAGATTACAAGAAGAAACAGGTGCCAAAATGTCCATCCTGGGGAAAGGATCCATGAGGGACAAAGCCAAGGTACTGTGTCTGCCTTCTGGTTGTGCCTCAGCTCTTGCACCTGGGTTTCCTCTGCTCATCCAATGCCCAGGGAATGGGCTCAGAAGATCCTCTGACTGCAGGGCTGCTTTGTTGCATCAACTGCTTCAGGAGAGCTTTTCTTCTGCTACTCAGAGCTTCCTGTGGAGCTGGAGGCCTCCACAATTGCTGCATTTCACCTAAAGGGAAGCCAGATTAAAGCTGGGTTTGTTCTCTCAGATGTCTGCTTCTGCTGAGGAAGAGCACCCTGGAGAGCTTGTGGCTTGGGCAGGCTGGAGAGCTGGGTGAAGTGGCACTTCAGGAGGTTCAACAGGGACAGGTGCAGAGTCCTGCACCTGGGTAGGAAAACCCCCTGCCCCAGGACAGCTGAAGTGGGACCTGCTGGGAAGCAGCTCAGTGGAGGAGCTGGAAGTGCTGGTGGGCAGCAGGTTCTGCACAGGACAGCAGTGTGCCCTGGAGGTGTTTCCAAGTGGTGCTGAGGGCCATGGCTTAGCCCCAGCCTTGGCAGAGTTAGAGAGTGGTTGGACTGGGTGATCCTAAAGGGGTCTCCCAACCCAACTTACTCTGTGATCTCTGGTTTAGGAAACTCTTGACCTGAGGACAGTTTGCAGCTGCTGTGGACTCTGCTGTGCTTTTCTGCCTCTGCCAGCAGGGCAGCCAAGCTGTGGCCACATGTCTTGTGTGTTGGAAAGAAGCAGTGCCAGTTTGACACCCAGGAGCTGAGTCTGACCTCCAGATCTGTGCTGAGCTCTTCTTCGTTCCAGGTCACACAGAGCCATGTGGTGGTTGCTGCTGAGCCCTTGGCAGGACTGCTGTCACCTCACCAAGAGGGCTTGGAGCAGACAGGGAGCTCTCCTGGAATAGAGTCAGCTCGAGAAGAAAACTAGGAGCAGGCTCAGAGGTGGGAGAGAGGGAGAAAGAGGAAAAGGACTTGAGTGCTCGAGCTCAAGGGCTTGCAGCAGGCTGGGGAGCCTCAGATCACCTCTGGCTGATCCTCTGTCCCATCTTTACCTTCTGGCAACAGGGATTTCTGATCCCAGTGTTTTAGTGAGCTGCATGGGGCTGAGCTCTCCTCCATCATGATGTTCCTCCTGGCTTTGTGTACGTGGGGCATCCTAAAGACCTGGCTAAGCTTTGGGTTGTGATGATTTTAGTCATCTCCATGGGGCTTCCTAAAGGGCAGCTCTGACCTCATGGAGCTTTGGTTTATGGTGATGTTCTTCCTGATTTCATTTATGTCCATCTGACTTCATAAGGACCATCTCTGGTCTTCCTGAGCTTTGGTTCATGTTGATGTTCCTCCCAATATTTATTGGGCTACATGGGGCTTCCTAAGGAGCAGGTTTGCTCTCCTGGAGCTTTGGCTGATGATGGCATCCTTGCTGTGTTACACAGGGGTAAATGCAGGAGCTGCCCTGGATTCTCTACCGCAGCGCTGGTAACTCTCAGCTCTCCATGCCTGGTGTCACCTTGAGCAGCATGATGAATGCTTTTAATATCATCTAATGGGTTCCTGTTGGCAGGAGTTCTGGGCTGCCACACCAGGGACAGCTCTGCAGTGAGGGAGATCACAGAGCAGGCAATTAAAGCAGATAATTAAAAAAGCAGAGTGGCAGCAGCAGCTCTTTGGAATCCTCACTGGAGTCCCTAGCAGGAGAGGGCAGAGAGTTGGGTTTGGATAGCTGAGCTTGATGTGATTGGGTTTGGAATAGCTCCATCAGGGCTCAGTGTTCTCCTGGGTTTGGGGGTAGTGTGAGGTGTCCTTGCCCTTGGCAGGGGATTGGAACTGGATGATCTCGAAGGTGCCTCCCAAGCCATCCCATGATGAAGTGCAGTGAATCCAATGCCATCCATTGTCAGGGCTCTCTGGGGCTGTGGCAAGCACATCTGTGTGGCTGTCTTCTGGCAGCGTGCTCCAGAGGACTGGTCTGGCTCGCACCTGGGTCAGAGGGGTTCATGCAGCATGCAGCAAACCCTGCTGGAGGAACCTCAGCACTTTGTCCGGCTGAGTGCCAGCAGGGAGGGGCTGACGAGAGAGTTCATCTGCTGGATGGACTTCTCTTCCCGGGATGGTCTTCTCCAAGGCTCAGCTGCTGCAGCTGCTCCCACTCTACTGCAAGCAGGGCAAATCTTCACCCTCTGAACTTGCCACTGGTCATCTGCACTGGGACAGAAATCTGGGAGCTGAGGGAGAAACTCAGCTGGTGCTGTTGCCTGCTGGGGAAGCTGTGCTCAGTGCTTGAGTGATGAGGGCAGCACTGGGGCAAATATGTCCCTGGGCAGCTGAGGAAGCTGCTGGGATGGAGACTTCCCTTCCACCACACACAACTGAGCACCTTCGAGCAGCAGGCAGAAGACAAGATGCCCTCAGCCAGCACCAACACAGGTTATGCTTTTGCATCATGCATGGTTCATTGGAGCAAGAGTGGTCAGGGCCTGGCAGAGGCTGCCCAGGGAGGTGGTGCAGTCCCCATCCCTGGAGGGCTTTCAGACAGTTGTGTCCGTGGCACTTGGGGCTAGGGTTTAGTGGCCATGGTGGGGTTGGGTTGCTGGCTGGACTGGATGCTCTTGGAGGGCTTTCAGTGAGTCTATCAACTCCAACATGTGCAGCCAGGCACTCATTCCACTTGTGCTAGGGCGAGGGGAATGGCTTTGAGCTGGAGGAGGGGAGATTGAGGCTGGAGATCAGGAAGGAATTCTTGCCAATGAGGGTGGGGAGACAGTGAAACAGATTGCCCAGGTGGATGTCCCCTCCCCGAAGGTGTTCAAGGCCCGGCTGGATGAAGCCTTGAGCAGCCTGGGCTGGCGGGGAGGTGTCCCTGCTCATGGCAGGGGCTGGCACTGGATGGTCTCTAAGGTCCTTTCCAGCCCAACCCACTCTATGACTCTATGAGCTTCGGTGACCAGCAGCATTCATTGGGCTGCTCCCAAGCAGTGTGATGGATCTCTGCATTTGGTGAGCAGCTGAGGTTCAGAGCTGGATGCAGCTCTCCCATGATGGGTTTCACCTCTCAGTGCTCACTCCTGGAGTCTTTAGCCTGTTCTCTCTGTGCTGATGGAAACCTGCTGGAGATGACAATGGCCTGGGTTTGTCCTTCAGACACTCCAGATTGATGTGCACATATCTAAGTGGCTCCAAGGGTGCAGCAGCCTTGCCTGTGCCTTCTGCTGTTGTCATCCTCTCTTCAGTTGTCCAGTCAAAGCCCAGCCAGAAGGTTTGCAGTGCTGAGCGGAGCCCAACCCCATTTTTTTCCCTAGGAGGAGGAGCTGAGGAGGAGTGGGGAGGCCAAATATGCCCACCTGAGCGACGAGCTGCATGTGCTGATCGAGGTCTTCGCTCCGCCCGGGGAGGCCTACTCCAGGATGAGCCACGCCCTGGAGGAGATCAAGAAGTTCCTGGTTCCTGTAAGTCCCCAGGAGATTCCTCTCTGGCTGCTTTTGGGTTTCCTCCTTTGAAGCTGTGTCACATTCATTGAGCTCAAAGGGAAATCAAAGAGAGTTGTGCTGTGCTTCTGTCTGTGATTTGTCCTGCTCAGTCAGACACCGAGCAGGACACAACTGTCACTGTGACCTCCTGCCAGGTGTGCTAGTGGAGCCACAAAGATCATCCAAGGGCTGGAGCACCTCTGGGCTTGTTCAGCCTGCAGAGGAGAAGGCTCCAGGGGGACTTCCGAGCTGCCTGCAGTGCCTGAAGGGATCCTGCAGGAAGGCTGCAGAGGGACTTGTGCTGAGGGGGAATGGTTTGGAGCTGAGGCAGTTGTTGTTGAGTGTGAGGGTGGTGACAGCCTGGCACAGGCTGCCCAGGGAGGCTGTGGCTGCCTCCTGCCTGGGGGTGCTCAAGGCCAGGCTGGATGAGGCCTTGAGCAGCCTGGGCTAGTGAGAGGTGTCCCTGCCCTTGGCAGGGATTTGGAACTGAATGGTCTCCAAGGTCTCTTCCAACCCAACATGTTCTGTGATTCCATGATTCAGCAGATCAAGTTGGTTCACTTTTAAATGAACACTTTTTTAGCACCTTTTTTTCTATCAGTCTGACTATGACCATGCTGAGTCAGTCAGCCCTCTGTGGAGGCAGTCAGCCCTCTGTGGAGGCAGTCAGCCCTCTGTGGAGGCAGTCAGCCCTCTGTGGAGGCAGTCAGCCCTCTGTGGAGGCAGTGCCCCGTGAGCATCCCATGATGTCTCAGTCCTAAGCATGGACTCGATCTCGGAGGTCTCTTCCCAGCAGAAAGATTCCCTGGTTGTGTGCCAGTACAGGTTTTCCCTGGCCTGCTGAGTTTGCAGGTTGGAGCTGTCCAGCACAAAGCAGTGGGAGATGGCTGCAGGAAGAGGGCCGAGTGCCAGGAAGGCAGCAGCCGCAGGGCTCCCACCAGCAGAGCAGGAGAAGATCGAGTCCAGGCAGCTGCTAAAGCTCTTCCGCTCTCTTTTGCCCAGGAGCCTTTGGACGGGGCTGGGGCGAAATCCGGGGGTGCCTCTGCAGCACTCAGCTGTCAGCCTGAGCTGCAGCTTTCCAGGGAAGGAGCCTGGGAATGGTTCATTTCCACTGCAGATCTGACCTCAGGGCTCTGGAATTGCTTTGGTGTTGTGGGCAGGGATTGGAACAGCCTGTTGGAGCCTCTGAAGGGCAGTTTGACAGCTGCTGGGTGCCTCTCCAGGCTGCTGTGCAGGACCCTCAGGCTGCTTTTTGCTGGGAGCAGTCACAGCAGCCAGGCCTCTCCTTGCCCACCTTTTTGCTTCCCTCTCATCTTCTCTCTGGTTTCCTTGACAATTGACATTGATTTTCCTGCCCATCTTCAGCCTCTCCTGCAGTGCCGACCAGAAGAACTTTCTGGACAGGCAGCACATGGTGCTGCTGCCTAGAGCCAGAGACTTGCTCTGGCTGGAAAAGTAATTTCAGCTCATCCAGCCCCACCACAGCCACCAAGCCTTGGCCCCAGGTGCCATGGCCACATCTTTCTGCAACACCTGCAGGGATGGGGATTCCACCACCTCCCAGGGCAGCCTATGCCAGTGCCTGCTGGGGCTGAGTGTTCCACCAGCCTTGGAGGTAGACTGAGGAAGCCTGTGGGTCAGGCTGGCTTCAGCTGAGTGCACTTCTTCAGGTGCTGCATTAAGCAAAGGAAGAGCACTGCAGTGCTGCAGGCCATAGCTGTGCTGTGCCTCTGCCATGCTAACAGCAGTCTCTCTGCAGTCCCGTGCTGTGGCAGCCTTCCTGAGCAGTGCTGGGGCCTGCCGGGAGAGAGGGTTTTTGTCAGCTGCTGGCACAGCTCCAGCAGTGCACAGATAACTTCATTGCTCTCTGCAGCTCCCTGAGGGGAGGCTGCAGGGAGCTGGGCTTGGGCTCTGCTGCCTGCTCTCAGATGAGAGGAGGAACTGGCCTGGGATGATGCCAGGGAAGGGTTAGTTTGGAGAGGAGGAAAAATGTCTGGTGGCAGAATGGTCAGGGAGTGGCAGAGGCTGCCCAGGGAGCTGGAGGAGTGCCCATGGCTGGAGGGGTTCAGGAAACCTGTGCATATGGCACCTGGGGACTTGGGTTAGTGGCCATGGTGGGGCTGGGTTGGTGGCTGAGGTGGAAGGTCTCAGAGGGCTTTTCCTGCCGAGCCAGCCCCACAGCTCTGTTAGATCCGTTGTGCAGTTGGGTGAAGCTTGTTTTGCTTTGCTCCTGTAGAGACTGAAGTGTCAGAGTTCAGCAGCTGAAGCGTTCACAAGTCTGTCTCTCAGTTTGCACTCTGAGCCTGCAGCCGCTCTGCAGCCCTGGAGGAGTGAGTGAGCCCCCCCGCCCCCTGCCCTGTGCTGGTGGAGTGCAGTGCCCCCCGCTGGTGGTGCCAGGCAGCTCTAACGGTGCCTGCGCAGGAGCAGGGGGGCAGCCATGCTGGGCTTGCTGCTCTGTGGCACACTGACAAACTCCCAGCTGTCAGCTGCCCCCACAGGCACCAGGACATGGCTCCAGCTGCTGCTGCTTGTGTTCTGCCCATGGGCATTGTGAAGCTGAGGCTCAGACTGCCTGCAGCCTTCAGGTTGCTGCTGCTTGCTGTGCCCCTGTCTCCAGAGGTTCCTCACACAGCTAAGGTTTGTTCTGCAGACGGGCCTTGGGCAGGTGAAAGCTGCCTGAGCTGCACCTGCAGCAGCATGGCCAGAGATGGAGAGAGGGGATCCTGCCCCTCTGCTCTGGGGAGACCTCACCTGCAGTACTGGGGCCAGCTGTGGGGCCAGAGTTGTGGCTGTTCAACCTGGAGGGGAGAAGGCTCCAGGGAGCCTTTCAGTATCTGCAGGGGAGCTGCAGGCAGGCTGGGGAGGGGACCCGGAGCCCAGGGACAGACATCAGCCATGGCTCCAGGGCAGCTCAGAGCAGCTGTTGACACTGAGCTCCTCTGTGTCCCCTTGAGAGCACTGGCAGTGCCCACCAGTCACCCGTGGTGGGTGGGCTGGAGCCGGCTCCCACTGCTCTGGTGGAGCTTTGGAGGAGATGCCTGCTTCAGCACGGGCTCAGCTACAGATCAGTCTCCTGCTTTGCAGTGAACTTTGGGGTTGCATTGGAGAGGCAGAATCAGGTCTGGGGATGCAGCTGCAGCCACCATGTGTGCATGCTCAGCTGAGGCACTGCCTCGCCCAGCTGCTGCCGGCTGGAGTCCTGGCTTGGGCTGGAAAAGACCTCTGACATCAGCCCCGACCCCTGCCATGTGCAGGGACACCTCCCACCAGCTCAGGTTGCTCCAGCGGCCTCGTCCAGCCTGACCTTGAGCACCTCCAGAGAGGGCACATTCACAGCCTCTCTGGGCAGCCTGTGCCAGTGTCTGCCCACCCTCACTGTCAGGAATTTCTTCCTCATCTCCACTCTCCACTTGTCTGTGAAGGTGCTCCTGTGGGCAGCACAGCTTTAAAGGGCACTGCATGGCCAAGGCAGTGTCAGAGCTGAGGCACTTCCAGCCTGCACAGCCCAGCTGCCAGATGGGGTTAGTGGCCATGTGCTGGACACTGGGGAGGCCACAGCTGGAGTGGCAGGTCTGGGGTTAGGGCCCTCACTGCCAGAAGGACCCTGAGGGGCTGGAGCAGGTGCAGAGAAGGGCACAGGGCTGGGGAGGAGCAGCTGAGGGAGCCGGGGGTGTGCAGTGTGGAGCAGAGGGGGCTGAGGGCAGAGCTCATTGCTCTCTGCAGCTCCTGAGAGGAGGCTGCAGGGAGCTGGGCTTGGGCTCTGCTGCCTGCTCTCAGGTGAATGGAACAAGAGGAAATGGCCTCAAGATGCATCAGGGGAGGTTAAAGTTGGGACATTAGAAGAAGCTTCTTGTCTGAGAGGGCTCTGCCAGCCTGGCACAGGCTGCCCAGGGAGCTGAATCCCTGCTGTTGGAGATGTTTCCCAGAGTCAGAGCTGTGGTGCTGAGGGCTGTGGCTTGGCCCCAGCCTGGCAGAGTCAGAGAAGGGTTGGGCTGGGGGATCTTGGGGGTCTCTTCCAAGCTAGACTGCTCCATGATGTCCTCCGCAGCTGTGCCCTGCACCCTGTGGTTCTGCAGCACGCAGGCAGCAGTGCAGAGCAGTTCAGCCCAGGACCATCCCTGGCGCTGCTGGTTTGTGGTGTCCCAGCCAAGAAGCAAGGCTGAGCAGGTCTCCTGTTGTGTGTTGCAGGACTACAACGATGAGATCCGGCAGGAGCAGCTGAGGGAACTCTCCTACCTGAACGGCTCCGAGGACGCTGCCCGCGGCAGGGCCATGCGGGGCCGTGGCATCCGCGGGCTGCCTGCAGCTCCTGCCAGGTGTGCTGAGCTCAGCTGCCCTGCTGAGGGCCTCAGGGCACACACAGTGGGAAGCAAGCAGCTAAAAATGAGTTAAAGACCAGGGGCACGCCATGGGGGAGAGCCAAAGTGGTGCTGCTCTGGTAACTGACTGGCAGCACAGGGAGGGCATTCTGCCCCTCTGCTCCCTTCTCTGAGACCTTACCTGCAGCACTGCCTCCAGTTCTGGTGCCCTAGCACAAGAAGGACATGGAGCTGCTGGAAAGGGTCCAGAGGAGGGCTGCAGAACCTCCCCTATGGGGACAGGCTGGAAGAGTTGTGGCTGTTCCGCCTGGAGAAGAGAAGGCTCCAAGGTGACCATGGAGCAGCCTTCCAGTGCCTGAAGGGGCTCCAGGAGAGCTGGGGAGGGACTTTGGGCAAGGGCTGGGAGTGACAAGATGAGAGACAATGGCTTTGAGCTGGGAGACGGGAGACTGCAAGTGGAGACAAGGAAGAAATTCCTGACAGTGAGGGTGGGCAGACACTGGCACAGGCTGCCCAGGGAAGCTGTGGATGTCTTCTGCCCAGAGGTGTTCAAGGCCAGGCTGGATGAGGCCTTGAGCAACCTGGGCTGGTGGGAGGTGTCCCTGGCCATGGCAGGGAATTGGCACTGGATGACCTTTGAGGGCCCTTCCAGCCCATTCCATGAATCTCAGTTACCAAACTCCTCCTAAGTGCCCAAGGAGACCATTTCAGGCTGGCTCCTACAAAGTCCACTGCATTTTGGAGGAAACAGGATGTGGAGGTTCCTTGTCTTGTGCTGGCAGAGGAGCTGCTTTTGGAACTGGGCTGGCTGCTCCTACTCAGCACCTCTCCCCCCAAAGGTGTCTCTCAGACTTTCCTTGGGATCTTGTTGCATGGAATTTCTGTCAGCACAGAGCTGGCTTTGGTGCAGCTGGCACCAGCAGTTGGCACCAGCTTCCACTTTGCTCTGCTTCTAGTCCCTGAGGGGCTCAACTCTGTGGTGATGCTCAGAACACTGCTGCCCAGGCTGGCAGCCTTGAAATGAGAGTTAAAGCACAACCACTGCAGTGGTGGCCTCCACTTCTTCCCACACCCCCAGCTGTTGGGATCAGCTGCACTGATGCAGGACCTTGGATACTTTCCCCATTTTCCAGTCAGAAATCCCAGGAGAATATCAAAATAACCCCCAAGCCTTTTGCTAGCAGCTCCTGCTGCAGCAGTGCCACATGGGCTGCAGCTGACTCACAGCCTGCAGCGGCTTGCAAGGCACCCTCCGAGCTCTCCTTGTCCCACCCCTGCAGGCAGCAGGGACACCTCCTGCTAGAGCAGGCTGCTCAGGGGCACAACAGCTCTGACCCTGAGTATCTGCACAGATGGGACCTCAACCACCTCCCCGTGCAGCCTGTGCCACTATTCCACCCCCCTCACTGTGCAGGACTCCCTCCTGCTGTCCAGCCTCACTCTGCCCTGTTCTAGCTCTGAAGCATTGCCTTGAGGGAAGCAACATCCTGCAAAGGAGCCTTGACAGGCTCAAGAAGTGGGCCCATGGGAGCCTCACAAAGTTCAGCAAGGCCAAGTGCAAGGTGCTGCATCTGAGCAGTCACCAGTGCCAGCACAGACAGGGATGAGGGCACGGGGACTGTCCCTGCAGACAGAGCCTTGGGGCTCCTGGAGTGAGCAGCTGGCATTGTGTGCCCACAGCCCAGGAGCCAGCTGTGGCCTGGGCTGCATAACAAGGATGACCAGAAGGTCAAGGGAGGTGATTCTCCCTCCCTAGTCCACCTCCAGAGACCTCGTCTGGAGTCTGAGTCCAGCTCTGGGGTCCCCCAGCAAAAAGAGAAGGACCTGTTGGAGCAGGTCCAGAGGAGGCCACAAGAATGATCAGAGTGGGGACCCCTGCCCTGAAGGAAGGCTGAGAGTGCTGGGGCAGGCAGCTCGGAGCAGGCTGCTGGCAGCCTCTGCACGCAGCAAGGCTGCTGTGAAGGTGCTGGGGACCCCTGTGGGGCTGGGCCGGTGGCCTTGCAGGGCTCCTGCAGCTCCACCTTGCTGACATCTCTCTGCTCTCCCCAGGGGCCGCGGGGGTGCGGTTCCTCCACCCCCACCCGGCCGAGGTGCCCAAGCACCCAGAGGAGCGCCAGTGAGCCGCGGAGCCCTCCCCGTGCCGCCAGTGGCCAGGGGTGTGCCCACCCCCCGAGCAAGGGGCACCGCGGCCGTGCCAGGCTACAGAGCACCCCTGCCCCCGGCACACGAGGCCTACGAGGACTACGTAAGTACCTGTCCCTGGCACCCACCTCTGAGCTGGCAGCCGCCTGCCCCTTGGCCCCTCTGATGCCCACTGTAGCCTCCAGTGGCGCAGGGAGCTGCAGAGCTGCGTTTTGTGTGCTCGCAGCTCGGGCTGGGACGTGAGCAGGTTGTGCTGGGTGGCTCCCAGAGAGCTGTGGGGAGCAGTATGGAGATTGCAAGGACTCTGCTGGAGCTAGAGGTCGCTTGCTGCTGTGCACGGGTTCTTAGGGTTAGAAGATTAGATCCCTGGGGAGAAAGCAGGGAGTTCATTGCTCTCTGTCTTGCAGATCTGTGTGTGTGTTCAGCAGGGTGTGACAGAACCTCAGCTGGCACAGCTGTGCACACTTAGCCAGGAGCAGGACCTTGGCTTTGCCAGGTGTTACAGCGCTTTCAAGCTGTCCTCCTGCAACATCTCAGCTCTTGAACTGGAGGTGTTCCAGGCTGGATGAGGCCTTGTGGGGTTGGAACTGGGTGATCTTGATGGTCCCTTCCAACCTAAACCAATCTATGAATAATCAAGTCCATTTCTGTGATCTTTTTCCTTTGCTCTGCTAGAATTCAGTTGTTGGAAAGCTGAGCTGAAAGTGAACTCCAGAAACTGGGTGGAATGTCTGCAGCAGGTTCAGTTCTGAGGTTTAAACCCCTCTGCAGCTGTTGGCTCAGCACTGCCAGTGCCAGCTGGCCTCGGAACACCTCTCTGCTCAGATCAGCATGCTCAAGCTTGGGTCACTCTAGAATTACCCAGTCCCTAGAAGGTTCCTGGTGGCCTTTGTGAGCAAATGTCTAAAGGTTCCTCAAGCACAGTGAAGTCTCATTGCTGCAGGAGATCTGTTTAGGGGGAGTGGCAATCCAGCCAAGGGAGGGTCATCCAGCAGAGGGCTGGCAAGGGCAGCGGCATGGGCACAGCTCACCCCTTCACTTGCTTCTCAAGGGTCCCAGAGGCCTTCTCCAACCAGAACGAGCCTAATTCCACAGCTTGTCTTGGGTGCAGCAGAGGTGGGAGCTCAGAGGGATTTCAGAAGACTACCCACAGGAAGAGAGGGTACAGACAGTAGAAGATAGTCATTGACAGACAAGGACCTGGGGTGCAGATGAGCCAGGCTGTGCCCAGCTGGGCAAGAAGGGCACCAGCAGCTTGGCCTGCAGCAGCACTGGTGTGGGCAGCAGCAGCAGGGCAGGATTGTGCCCCTGGGCTGGGCACTGCTGAGGCCACAGCTGGAGTGCTGGGTTCAGCTGTGGGCCCTCACTGCCAGAAGGACCCTGAGGGGCTGGAGCAGGTGCAGAGAAGGGCACAGAGCTGGGGCAGGCTCTGGAGAACAGGGCTGCCAGAGTGGTCTGGGACTGGCACAGGCTGCCTAGGAAGGTGGTGGAGTCTCCATCTCTCAGGTGTTCCAGGAATGACTCTGGGATTGCACTTCACAAACTTAAATCCTGCAGAGTTCTGCTTCCTGCAGGCTCAGGTTGTTACTTCATCTCCTCTCCCCAACCTCCTGACTCCCTGTCTCAGGTAGAATTTGAAGCTTTTCCCAGCCTTGCTCACCACACAGGGTGGCAGTTAAAAAGAGAAGCCTCCTTTGTCTGGCAGCGAGCAGGAGCTCTGCAAGGCAGGGAGCTTCCAAGAGAAATGGTTCTGAATAATCCCCTGGCAGAACAGGCCCTAATGAGTTTTTAGGAAGCAATTATGGAACCAAAGAAATTGGATTTGATATCCTCTTAACCTGGAAAAGTCCTGTTTGGAGGCTGACTTAGATCCAGTGGCTGGAACAGTGCTTGGGAGACAGAAAGAGAAAATCAGAGAGAAATTCCTGGCACTGAGGGTGGGCAGACACTGGCAGAGGCTGCCCAGGGAGGCTGTGGCTGTCCTCTCCCTGGAGGTGTTCAAGGCCAGGCTGGGTGAGGCCTTGAGCAGTATGGGCTGGTGGGAGGTGTCCCTACCCATGGCAGGAGGTTGGCCCTGGATGGTCTCTAAGGTCCCTTCCAGCCCAACCCGGTCTGTGACTCTACTCCAGCTCACTGCTGTGCCTCTGCCCCTGCAGTGCAGGGCACACAGCAAACGCTGGCAGCTGCAGGCTGGGCAGAAACGCAGCATTGCCCCTTCCTGCTTTCCCACAGCCCAGCCCCCCCCATTTCCCTGCTGTGAGCAGCTGCTGTGTGAGGAGCTCAGAGCAGAGGGCGTTTGGTGTCTCTGGGCATGGGCTGTGATGCTTGCAGAGAGGTTTGAGCACTCAGGAGGGGACTCTTGGCTGAGGAGATGGAGCTGTGCCAGATGATGCCTCCTGGTTGCTGCCAGTGCTGATTTTGTTTGCGTTCCTCCTCTTTGTGTCTACATCTGAGACCTGGAGAGGCCTTGAGTAGCTCCAGATAGCTTCAATAAACATTTCTCAGTGGAGTCTTGGGGTGCCATCAAAGTGATGCTGAACCCCTTCTCAGGTAGCAGACTCTGAGCCATCCCTCCAGTTCTGACTCTCCTTCCTTCTACCCCATCCTTTTCCCTGTTTGAACTTTCTGTGCCAGTGGTGGTCACACGAGTGTGCTCCTGGGCTGGGGGTTCCCAGGGCTGATGTCAGCTGTGCTGTTTCCTACCCTCACTTTCTGATCAAGGCCTGGTGAACACCTGAGCATGATCAGTGTCAAACTGGTATTGTCATAGTGTCATGGAGTGGGCTGGAAGGAACCTTAGAGATCATCCATCCCCAACCACTGCCATGGGCAGGGACACCTCTTACCAGCCCAGGTTGCTCAAGGCCTCATCCAGCCTGACCCTGAACACCTTCCCGGAGGGGACATCCACAGCTTCCCTGGGCAGCCTGTGCCAGTGTCTGCCCACCCTCACTGCCAGCAATTTCTTTCTGTCTAGTCTCACTCTCCCCTCTCCCAGCTCAAAGCCATTGTCCCTTGTCCTGTCACTCCCAGCCCTTGTCAGAAGTCCCTTTCCAGCTCTCCTGGAGGCCTCTTCAGGTACTGGAAGGCTGCTCTGAGGTCTCCCTGGAGCCTTCTCCAGGCTGCAGCTGCAGGTAAGCTGAGAAGGGGCTGTGGGGACAGGCCGAGGGCAATGGTTTGGAAGTGGAGCAGGGCAGAGTTAGGTTGGGCATCAGGATGAAGCTCTGTACAGGCTGTCCAGGGCAGTGGTTTGGGCCCCATCCTGGAGACATTCAGGATCAGCCTTGCTGTGTCCCTGTGCAGCCTGCTGTAGCAGGAGGTGTCCCTGCTGCCTGCAGGGGGTTGGACAGGGTGAGCTTGAAGGGTCCCTTCCAGCCCACGTCTGTGGTTGTGTGTTGCTGCCCTCGCCCCGTGCTGCTGGCCCTGGTCTCTCTCTGAGCTGTGCTGTTGTTTCCCCAGGGCTATGATGATGGCTATGGGGGTGACTATGAGGACCCCAGCTATGAGGCATACGACAGCAGCTACGCCACCCCCGCGCAGAGGTAAGCAGCTGGGCTGTTCACTCACCTGCTGCCTTTGCTCCTCTTCCCTTCCCCTGTCAGCTGCCTGCTTTATTCCCCACCTTCAGTTCCACATCTCACAGTCCTGGGAAAAGCTGTCCCAGAAGTGTGGGTGGCAGTTAGGGCTGACAGGGAGTGTTGCTCAGGTGAAGGCAAGTGCCAGCCTGAGCTGAAAACATGGGCAGGTTTTGCGGGTTAACTCTGAACTGGCACCGTGTTGCTGTCTGGGGTCACTCAGCTCATCTGTGCAGCTGGGCTTGTTCTCCCTGGGCTCCTGCAGAGCTCTCAGGGGCATCCCAGCCTCCTGGGGTTTACAATGCTTTGGAGGCTGCAGCTGATGGTCTCTGAGAGTACATCCAACCTCAGCCATCCTGTGATGTGAAACCAGAATTCCATAGCCCTAGGAGGCCACAAAGGTGCTGCCAGGGCTGGAGCAGCTCTGCTGTGAGCACAGGCTGAGGGAGCTGGGGGGGTGCAGCCTGCAGAGGAGAAGGCTCCAGGGGCACCTCAGAGCTGCCTGCAGTGCCTGAAGGGATCCTGCAGGAAGGCTGCAGAGGGACTTGTGCTGAGGGGGTCTGAGCCAGGCCAAGGGCAATGGTTTGGAGCTGAGGCAGGGCAGGGTGAGAGTGGAGCTGAGGCAGAAGTTGTTGAGTGTGAGGGTGGTGAGAGCCTGGCACAGGCTGCCCAGGGAGGCTGTGGCTGCCTCCTGCCTGGGGGTGTTCAAGGCCTGGCTGGGTGAGACCCTGAGCAACCTGGGCTAGTGAGAGATGTCCCTGGGCAGGGTGGGGAAGTTGGAGGAGATGAGCTCTGATGTACCTTCCAACCTGAGCCACTCTGGCGTTCTGTGAGGGGTCCATGAATTCTCTTCCCCAGAGGTGAAGTACACTTGTCAAGAGGAAGCTCTCCCTCGGCCATGGCAGGATGGGTCACTTGTTCTCCTGGGGCTTTTTAGCAACATGGTTCAGCTGCAAAGAGGAGTTTCTGGGTGGGGGTGTCAGTGGCTGCGGTGGTGTTGGGCTGGTGGCTGGACTGGATGATCACAGAGGCCTTCTGCAACCCAAACTCTTCTGTGCCTCTCTGAAACCTGTGTCTCATTGTCTGACCCACCCTGGGTGCTGTCCACGCCTGCCTCTCAGGGTTGCTTCACACGAGCAGTGCATGGTCAGATGGATGGGATGGGTGCTCTGGGAGCAGGCTGAGCCAGGTGTGCTGGAGAGCAGAGCACTCAGCAGGCTGTCCCTTGTTCCCCTGCTACCCAATGCATGGAGGGCAGGTGCAGCTTGGGCAGCTCACCACCACCCCTGTCACCTGGGCCTTTGTCTTCCAGACCTTTTCCCTGCTCCCCAGAGGCCTCTGCCCATAGGTCTTCCTTCTCAGGGCCCTTAGTCCCTCGTTGCCCATGAGGTCTGCTTTAGACACGTTGCCTTGAGCCCATGGCAGAGGGTTGGAACTGAACCATCCTGAAGGTGCCTTCCAACCCAACGCATCCTGTGATTCTCCGAAGCTATCAACCAGGCTGTGCTACCAGCAGAGAACATGAGCAGACCCTCAAAGCACAGCCTGTGCTGCAAGGCAGGGCTATGCTTTAGTGGAAGGAGCACCAAAGATGCCTAGGCCCAAGAGCATCCAGCTGCAAGCAGAGATGAAGGCTCCCTGCTGTGCAGAGCTGTCTGAAGACAAAGGTGAGGGGCAGTGGTGCAGGCCAGCAGTACATTTTGTGTAGGTCCTTCTCTGACAAAGTCCACCACTGCCACCCTTCCAGAGTGAGCTCCTCTGAGCTCCATCAAAGCAGTCTGAGTTTTAGGCTGAAAATAGGGGGGCAGAGCCTCAGGATCAGACTGGAGTGAAGCCCTCAAGAGGTCTGCGTGGCTGGATGAGCTGAGGCACCTCAAGAGCACTTTGAAATGGATACAATCAGCAGCCTGAAGGAAGGGGACTGCAGGACTTCCTCTATGGTAAGTGCCACCTCTGCCTTAGTGTTCTGGGGGAGACTTTTTTGAGCTGGGAAGGTGGAGACTGGGACTGGAGATGAGGAGGAAACTCTTGCCAGTGAGGGTGGGGAGACACTGGAACAGGTTGCCTGTGGATGCCCTCTGCCTGGAGGTGTTCCAGGCAGGCTGGGCAAGGCCTTGAGCACCTTGGGCTGGTGGGAGGTGTCCTTGCCCATGGCAGGAGGTTGGGATTGGATGATGTCTGAGGTCCCTTTCAGGCCAATCCATTCTGTGGTTACTTAGGAAGGAGAGAGGCGTGGGCCATGACAGGTGCAGGCTGTGTCACACGAGCTGTGTCTTGCTGCGGCTGCCAGCAGCTGTGTTTCTAAAGCCACCTTCTTTCCTCATCTTCCTGTCCCACAACAGCCCAGGACACAGGATGGAAGCTCAGGACAAAGATTTAAAAGAGCACCTTGGCTGTGCTTCCCAGTCTGCCTGCACAGACACCCCAGCAGATGTTAGGCAGCTGCTAAGCTTCTTCACTGCTCACTGGGCACTTGGGAGCCAGGCAGAGGAGACTCGAACCCTTACTGTCAGCTGCATTTACCTCCTGGTCCTGAGGTCTGACAGCTCTGCTTAAAAATAGACACCCAGTCCATGCTGCTGAGAGTACAAACCTGTTCTGAAGAGGAGTGCCACCCTGCTGCTTCACCCCTGCCAGGGGCAGACTTCCCCTGGTGCCCTCAGGCAGCAGCAGCTCCTCTCCCTTAATGACCAAGTTTGACGTTCTCCTTACACTTGGTCCTTAAAAACTTGTCAGAAGGACATTCAGAGTCACAGAGTGCATTGGGCTGAAAGGGACCCTCCAGGCTCATCCTATCCCAGCCCCTGCAGCCAGCAGGGACACTTCCAGCTGGAGCAGGCTGCACAAGGACACAGCAAGCCTGATCCTGACTGTCTTGAGGGTGGGGCCTAAACCACCTCCCTGGGCAGCCTGTGCCAGTCCCTCCCCACCTTACTGTGCAGAGCTTCCTCCTGGTGCCCAACCTAACTCTGCCCTGCTCCACTTCCAAACCACTGCCCTCAGCCTGTCCCCACAGCCCCTTCTGAACAGTCCCTCCCCAGCCTGCCTGCAGCTCCCCTGCAGACACTGATATATTTTGGCTAATAGAATTCTGGCATCAAACCAAGTTCCTCTGAGTGCTTGAGTGATCAGCTGGACCCAACCCTCACCCATGGGCCCTTCTATCAAGTGCTGCAGAGGTGCGGAGCAGGCCTGTGAGGACATGCTTGGCACTCTTCAGGGGTTGCTGTGAACAGTGCAGGCACGTGGCTGTTCTCAAGGTTTCTTACCTTCCAACCATGCTGCAATGGAACTCAACCATCTTGGAGTTCCCTCCCAATCCCAACCATGTGGCCACAACCATTGTTCCTGTCTGCCCACTCAGACACTGATGTGAA
This sequence comes from Pogoniulus pusillus, assembly GCF_015220805.1. Classification (NCBI taxonomy): domain Eukaryota; kingdom Metazoa; phylum Chordata; class Aves; order Piciformes; family Lybiidae; genus Pogoniulus; species Pogoniulus pusillus. The sequence continues at coordinate 341,707 of NC_087288.1, read as the reverse complement.
GAAATAAAGAGGATTTTTAGATGCCTCAAGCAAGTTCATCCAACTGCAGCCTGGTGGAGGTCCCAGATTCCAGCTCAGCTGTGGCACAGGAGATGCAGGAGGGCCCTGAGAGCTTGCAAAACATAATAGATTGGGTTAATTTCCTTAGTAGGGACTGGGAAGTCTGTTGAGGCACTGTCCAGATTCATGGGCTGTGAGAAACCTGAGCTGCAGGAGAGGAGAAGCTCTTGGCGAGGATGTCCAGGAGCTGCCCTTGTGCTTGCTTGGAGCCAGGCGCAGAGCAGGGCCCAGCGCTCAGCTGGGACCAGCAGGACCATTCTGTGGAAGTGGAGCAGCTGCAGACCTCCAGAGCCACACAGCATCTCTGCTGATCTCCACTGACCTTGCTGTCCATGCCAGCCACGCCACTTTCAGTTCAAAGCTGCCATGCCTCCCAGCCAAAAGGGGCACTAAGGAGAGCTCAGACCAACTGGCAGGTGACAGGGTGGGTCACACTGCTTCTTCAACAAAAGCCAGGAGAACCCAACCAAGACTGGAGATGAGGAAGAAATTCTTGGCACTGAGGGTGGTGAGACACTGGCACAGGTTGCCCAGGGAGGTTGTGGATGCCTCCTCCCTAGAGGTGTTCAAGGCCAGGCTGGGTGAGGCCCTGAGCAACCTGTGCTGGTGGGAGGTGCTGCTGCCCGTGGCAGGGGGGTGGGACTGGATGATCCTTAGGGTCCCTTCCAGCCTGTTCTGTGATTCCCTGGTCTTTCAGGTCCCTTCCACCCCAAGCCATTCCATGATTCCCTGGTCTTTGAGGTCCCTTCCAGCTTAGCCCATTCCATGATTCCCTGGTTTTTCAGGTCCCTTCCGATGCAAGCCATTCTCTGAATTCCAGATGCATACTCAGCCTTGAGGTTGTCTATGTGACAAGTGACTGCCTTAGGTTTTCCTGACCCTCTGTGTTTTGTTGTTCTGCTACCTGCTTGTGTTGCAGCTGCTGTTGCTGCTGGAAGAAGATATTTAGGGCTCACTGGTTCTGATCTGATGGGCAGGAACAGAACGGGAGCACAGCTCAGCCCAGGTCCCTTCCATGGCTTACAGAGCAATCAGAGCTGTGCTGCAAAGTGGTTTTCCAGGGAAAGCAAAGTGTGGATGATCCAGCTGAATCTCCAGGAATTACTTACACCAGCAGTGTGGATTTTCCTGAGCTCCAGTTCACTCTGGTCAACCCTGGCTGAGGCAGATAGCCAGGAGCTGTATGCACAGCTGCCTCTAACAATGAGCCCTTCACAACCATGCTGCAAGTGAAACAGTCCTTCAGGCTGCCACACCTGGAGGGGCAGCTGCAGCCCTGCCTGGAGGTGTCTGCCCACCAGTGAGGGTGGGCACACACTGGCACAGACTGCCCAGGGAGGCTGTGGATGTCCCCTCCCTGGAGGTGTTCAGAGTCAGGCTAGACAAGGCCTCGAGCAGCCTTGGCTGGTGAGAGGTGCCCCTGCCTCTGGCAGGGGTTGGCACTGGATGATCTGGAAGGTCTCTTCCAGCCCAGCCCACTCTGTGATTCTGTGTTTTGCATGCTTAGAAGCAAACACTGCCAAAGCTCAGCATGCCCCCCTGAGTGCAGGATCAGTCCAGTAAGGGCTGATATCAGTAAGCAGATCCCACTGGGGCTGGCTGCTGGCTTTGGGATTAGATCTTGCAGCCTGCTGGCAGAGAGAGGCCCATGGGCAAAGAACAGCTCTGTCCTTTGGCTACAAATCCTAGCTGGAGAGGACTGTGGGTGCCCATCAGTGCTTTTTGTGGGTGTTCACAGTCTGAAATCTCTGACCTGAGCAAAGGTTTGCTCACTACTTTCCCAATATCAAACCACAAAATCACAGACTGGTAGGGGCTGGAAAGGGCCTCTGGAGATCACTCACTTCAGTCCCCCTGCCAGAGCAGGGGCACCCAGTGCAGGGCACACAGGAACACATCCAGGCTGGGTTTGAAAGTCCCCATAGCAGGAGACTCCACAGCCTCTCTGGGCAGCCTGCTCTAGAGTCCAGCACCCTCACAGTGACAGAGTTTCCCTTCTGTTCCCATGACACCTCCTCTGCTCCAGCTTGCCCCCCTTGTCCTGTCCTAGGACACCACTGCAAAGAGCCTGGCCCCTTCCTGATTCTGGAATTCTGGATCATAAGTCTGTGTGGATGGGAAAAGCAGACTGGAATGGAGATACAGAGAAAGTGAGGGAATGGAATCACGGAATTGTTTGGGTTGGAGAAGCCCTCCAAGACCTTCCAGTCCAACCATCAGCCCAGCCCCACCACAGCCACTGAACCCTGCCCCAAGTGCCATGGGCACACCTGTCTGGAACACCTCCAGCCATGGGCACTCCACCACCTCCCTGGGCAGCCTCTGCCACTCCCTGACCACTCTGGCTCCAAAGACATTTTTCCTCCTCTCCAACCTAACCCTGCCCTGGCACCGTTCCAGGCCATCTGCACGGCGCACACTGCCTGGACAGATTCAGGTGTTAGCAGTGCTCACAGCAGATGAAGCTTACCTTGGACCTTCCAGCTCTGGCTTTTGTGAACCCCTTGGATGTCTGCAGCCACACTGTGTGCTGCACAGCTGGAGAACACAAATGAGATGCATCTCTCAGCAAGGCAAAGCAGAGAACAGAAAGAGAAAAGAAGAACAAATCCACCCAGAGGACTTAAGGGAACAAGAAGTTTTTCAGACCTACAAGGTCCTGCTGCCTGATGCCCCAGAAGCTGTAGGAGCAGCCAGGGAGCCAGCTGGAACTGTTGCTAACTGGGGTCCTCTTAGTGGAGGCAGAGGCTGGTCAAGGGCCTGGCACTCTGTTAGAGCTGGGATTTCTGTCCCTAACAGCAGAGACCTCTGAGCAGGCACCATCGTCCTGCCCCAGGAGCCTTGTCTGCCCAGGAGGCAGGGATCATGGCTTCAGCCTTCACCCTTCTGCCCATGCTCTTCTGCTCAAGCAGAGCAGGAGCCGTGAGGGCTCCCTGGGTGTTGGCAGTCAAACTGGAGCTCACTTCTGCTCAGCTGCTGTCAGTCTGAAAAGTCCCAGTGCATGAGAGGTTAAAAGCCTCCGGTGGCCTTCAAAGGCTGCTGCTTAGAGATGGAGCTCTGAATTTGAGCCTCTGGGGTGGCACACCAGCTGCAGGTGAGTCAGGCTGGAGGGCATCTCAGGGGGCCCTGAGCACTGGAGTGAGGAAACATCTTTGGTGTTCATTCTCTTTGGAGCTGACCTGGCTTTGTCTGCATGAGGGAGCCAGCACAGGTGCAGGGAAACTTTAAGAGCAGCAGATTCAAAGCACTGATGAAACCCAAAAGCTAAGTAAAAATAAGCATCAATAGGTCAGGGTCATGGAGATCCACAGAAGGCTGTGGCCACAGAGCAGAGGTGAGCACAGAATCACAGCTTGCATGGAATCAGAGCATGGGTTGGGAGAGACCTTCAGGATCATCTGGTGCCTGCCCCTGCCATGGGCAGGGACACCTCCCACCAGCCCAGCTGGCTCAGGACCTCGTTCAGCCTGGCCTTGGACACCTCCAGGGAGGGCACAAAGCGTCAGAGGGACAGAGAAGAGTGACACCAGAGCTGCTTGAGACACAGAGGCAGGGAAGGCCCTTGCAGGAGCCATGGCCCAGTGCACACAAGCTCTGCCATGAGCGGTATGTGGAGAAGGCTTCCGAAGGAGTCTGGAGAGGGTTGCTAAAGCCTGCAGGAGGTTCCAAAGCCTGTCCTGGCCCGTCGCGATCTGTCCTGGAAGCCTGCAGGTGCTGAGGAGCCAGAGCTGAGCTGTAGGATGCCCCAGGTGGGTGCTGGTGCTCCGGGACATGACGAATGCTAATGCCAGCTAATGGCCGTGTGCTGCTCCTGGGCACCAGCCTGCCCAGGACGGGCTGGCAGCCCTGCCCGGAGGGGAGCAGGGTGTTGCGGCTGATTGCCCCCCGGGCCGCCCACCCTGCGAACGAGCCGCGGTCTGGCTGACGAGAAGACCTCCTGTGGGTGCAGCCAGTGCCAGCAGCACAGCCCTGGCTGCTCCCTTCGCTGCCGGGCGCAGGGAGGGTTTGCAGTCGCTGCAGGCAGAGCAGCAGGGGCAGGCGTGGCGGAGGGTAAGCAGCCTGGATCAGTCTGGCCTCAGATCAGGAGGTTCAGACAGGGCAAGGGCAGGGTCCTGCCCCTGGGGAGCAAAATCTCTGCACCAGCACAGACTGGGGGGCATCCTGCTGGGAAGCAGCTCCATGGAGAAGGAGCTGGGAGTGCTGGTGGCCAGCAATGTGCCCTGGTGGCCTATAGGGCTGCTGGGCTCCTGGTGTGCAGCAAGAGTTCTCCTGCCCCTCTGCTCTGCCCTGCTGAGGCCACATCTGGATTGTTGTGTCCAGTTCTGGAGTCTCCAGGGACTTGCTGGAGAGGGCCTAGCAAAGGGTGACAAAGATGCTGAAGGGCCTGGAGCAGCTCTGAGAGGAGGAAAGGCTGAGAGCCCTGGGGCTGAGAGCCTGCAGAGGAGAAGGCTGAGAGGGGACCTGCTCAGTGTCTCTGGATGGCTGAGGGGTGGGGGCAAGAAGCAGGGGCCAGGCTCTGCTCAGTGGTGCCCTGGGGCAGGACAAGGGACAATGGACACCAACTGGAGCCCAGGAGGTTCCAGCTCAGCATGAGGAGAAAGTTGTTTGGTGTGAGGGTGCTGGAGGCCTGCAGCAGGCTGCCCAGAGGGGCTGTGGAGTCTCCTTCCAAGCCCAGCTGGAGGTGTTCTGTGTTCAGTCAGGTATTTCGTGCTAAGAAATCAGGTTTTGCTCTGGACACTTTCTCTGAATTGGCAAAGGATTTGAATGCCCTTTTGGCTGGAAGCTGTGAGCAGTGTGTGTGAGTGAGGGAGCTGAGGTTGGGGAGCTGAGCTGTGTGCTCGGAGCTGTGCTGAGTGCTGTGTCCTGACACCCAGCGTGCAGCCCACAACAGTCTTCTCCCTCCAGCTGCAGTCCTTTCCTCTTACTTTTTACTGCATAAAACCTTCCATGGGTGGCCAAGAGCTATGCAAGGAGGAAAGCTGTGGAGAAGCTGGTTTGTCTCTACAGGTGGTGGGGAAATCCTGTGTTCTTCAGGAGCAGAGCTGGCAGCTTGGTGCTTGGTAAAGAGCAGTGGGTTTGGGATCCACCACAGCCAGCTCTGGGCACAACAAAACCATGCCTGGGTTGATGCCACAGGAGCATTTGGAGTTCCAGCTCAGTGGCTCTGGCCTGGGTCACTTCAGCAACAGTCACCCGCAACGGAGCGGTCTTCTTTTAACCCTGATTTGTGCAAAGAGAATGCCAGGTTGTCTTTGTCATCTCATGCTTACGTCCTCAGGTCCAAACTGGCTTTATGCTCAGCAGACCAGAGCTGTGATGTCCATGAGCTGCCATTGGCACTGATCCATTCCCCTGCATGCTGCTTACTTTCTTGCCATCCCCAAAGCCAGCTGGAGGCTGCCATGCTGTGAAAGTGCTAACACCTCCCTTCCCTGGGGGTGGCTGTGCTGTGAGCTGGCTGCTGTGCTGGCACTGGCCTGGCACTGACCTGGCTGTGAGCTGGCTGCTGTGCTGGCACTGACCTGGCTCTCTGGATCTCTTGCAGTGTGCCTGAGTATTATGACTACGGCCCTGGGGCGAGCGAGGAGGCCTACGGCAGCTACGGTAAGGTCTGCTCCATCCTCAGCCTAGTGCAAGGGCAGAGGGAAACCTGCCTCTGGCAGCTCAGGCATTGCTTCACCTGATGGGTTCACATGCAATGGCCTGGGTTAGAAGGGACCCAAAGAGATTGTCCAGCTCCAACCCCCTGCCATGGTCAGAGGCCCAGGTTGCTCAAGGCCTTTCTTGTTGCCCATTTTTAGTTTCTACCCTGTAAGGAATTCGGTTTTGCAGTGCTGTCTGTGCAGCAGCTGTTTGTGCCATTGCCTGGCAAAACAGCTGCCATCCAGAGAGGCTGGCAGGGAACTGGCTATGAGCTGGCACTGCAGGAACAGTACCAAGCAGCTACAGTCGCTGGTGCTAATTACAGATGAAGTCATCTGGCTCTGTTTTTATCAGCCTTTATCAGCGTCCTCATAGTCTCTGTTGGACTCTCTCCAGTAGTTCCCTGTCCCTCTGGGGAGCCCTGCCCATGAGGTGCCCCTGCTCATGGCAGGGGGTTGGAACTGGATGATCCTGAAGGTGCCTTCCAACACAGCCCATTCTGTGACCGTGACTGTTCCACTGCTGCTTTATTCTCACCTTTATTTGCTGGTTCTGTTTGTCCTGCTGAGTTTGCTCTGTAATTAGAGACATTAAGTCACAGTGAGAGGTTCTGCAACACAATAAATGTAATGATGGAACCTGGGGAGGAAAGAGTTCTTGGAGGGTTTAACCTTCAGCAGTGCTGGTGCAGGGGGTGACTGGAGAGATCTTGCCTGAGGAGGCAGGAATGCTCAGAGTTCATTACTGGCACCTCAAGACAGTGAGTGATGGAGCAGGTCTAGAGAAGGGCAACAAAGCTGGGGCAGGGTCTGGAGAGCAGGGCTGGGGAGGAGCAGCTGAGGGAGCTGGGGGTGTGCAGTGTGGAGCAGAGGAGGCTGAGGGCAGTGCTCATTGCTCTCTGCAGCTCCCTGAGAGGAGGTTGCAGGGAGCTGGGCTTGGGCTCTGCTGCCTGCTCTGAGGTGAGAGAAGGAGAGGAACTGGCCTGGGATGGTGCCAAGGCAGGGTTAGGTTGAAGAGGATTAAAATTGTCTTTGGTGGCAGAGTGGTCAGGGAGTGGCAGAGGCTGCCCAGGGAGGTGGAGTCCCTATGCCTGGATGTGTTCCAGACAGGTGTGCCCATGGCACTTGGGGCCAGGGTTTAGTGGCCATGGTGGGGCTGGGCTGATGGTTGGACTGGATGCTCTGGGAGGGTTTCCCCAACCCAGCCAGTTCTGTGACTCTGTGAGCACCAGCTGAAGGTTAACAGCCTCTATTCGTTCTTTTTCATCTTATCACCCTGAAGTAATTTCCTGTCTCCTGTACAGGAGGGACTTTCATCAGATATTAGCCCCAGCACTTTTGTGTCTCTGAGGAGAAACAGAACTTTGAGCTCTCATAGCTCACACTGGCAGCTGAGTGGCACAGTTTGACCTGGAGGTTAAATCCTCTGCAAGATCTGTGCCCCTCTGCATTGGTCACAGAGTAGTTCAAGTTGGAAGGAACCTCTGGAGGTCATCTTGCTCTTCTTTTCAAGCAGAGTCACCCAGAGCTGGTTTTCCCAGGCCACATTCAGCTGCCTTTTCAGTATATCCAAAGTGGGAGACTCTGCAGCTGCCCTGGGCAGCCAGTGCCAGTGCCTGGTTATCCTTACCTGCTCTTCAGAGGGAACCTTCTCTATCTGAATGCGTGCCCATTGTCTCTGGTCCTCTTACTTGGCACCACTGGCAAGAGACTGGCTCTGTCTTTTCACCCTCACTTCAGATGGGTTTGGTAGAGCAGGGTTGATGGTTAGACTCAGTGATCTTGAAGGTCTTTTCCAACCTAAACGGCTCTTTGATTCTGCAGACTTCTCTATTTGGTATAGAATGGGTTGGGTTGGAAGGGACCTTCAAGATCATCGAGTCCCAAACCCTGCCATGGGCAGGGACACCTCCCACCAGCCCAGCTCCCTGTTACTTCAGGGAGTGAGCACTGAGTTCAACTGTGAGCTCATCAGGGCATCAGATCTTGGAATGCACATCACACACTGCTGCCACCTCAGGTTTCGTTCCACAACAGCTGTTGATGGGATTCTGCCTTTTAATTACTCCTGGGGTTGTCCTCTTTGCATTTCTGATAGAATTTGATTCAAGGCTGGAAAATTCCATGACAAGGTAACAGTGTTCATGGAATCATGCAGATGTTGCAGTCTTAGTGGACTGACGAGCAGGGGAAGAGTGCTCTGAGTGTGTGTTCATCTTGGCTCTTGCACCACTATGCCAGCCACTGCTTGGGATAGATGGCACCACTGTGGCCTTTAGTGTGCTGTCAGTGCTACCCAGCAGAAAGAGTAAGACAGAATGGAGACACTAGCACAGGCTGCCCAGGGAGGCTGTGGATTTCTCCTCCCTGGAGGTGCACATGGCACCTGGGGCCATGGTTTAGTGGCCATGGTGGGGTTGGGTTGATGGTTGGACTGGATGACCTTGGAGGGCTTTTCCAACACAAACACTTCCATGGTTCTGAGCCTCTCCAAATCATTTGGCAGAACAGTTTCCTGAGTGCAGAGGCTCCATGGCTGCCTATCACTTTTCCTCCCACATTTCCTCTTTTTTGGTCCCAGAGGGCAGCCAGCACCCAGCTCTCATCTTTCCATGATTCAGCTCCTCACCTTATTCACAGCCCAGCTGCATCAGATGCCACTCACCTTGCTGCTTACCTTCAGAGCCAGAGGCTCACAGCATCAAACAGGTTCTGAGCTCCAGGGCTGACCGAAGCTTTAAAGAGCTGAGTCTGGTTGAGGTGTCCCTGCCCATGGTGGGGAGGTTGGAGCAGATGAGCTCTGAGGTCCCTTCCAACCTTGGCCACTCAGTGGTGATTCCATGCCCACAGTGCCACTGCAGGAGTGCCCATTCCCTGCTGCAGGTGCAGGGCTCAGGGGCTTTGTCCTCAGCTGGACAGGTCAGTTTGATGGGAGGGTAAAGGACTGGATCCCAAGCCCATCCCTGTTTGATGTCTCCAAAGCTGGCAGCCCACAGGTGCTCGAGAAGGCTGCCAGCCCTGGGCAGGGCCTCAGGCCGTTGTGTGCAGTGGAGATGTTCACAAACCATCTTTCTCTCCTCTGTTTTTAGCACCAGAAGAATGGGCCACAACCCGTTCCAGCCTAAAGGCACCACCTGCAAGGTCAGCCAGAGGGGGTTACAGGGAACACCCCTATGGTAGATATTGAAGGTCCTGCTCACCTGTGACCTCACCTCAAAGACAATTAATAGCCTGTGGTCTCCACAGAAGCAGCACCAAGACAAGTAATAGTCCATTTCTTTTCCACCCTAGGGCTTTCTGCTCCTTCTTAGCCTCTGTGCTCCTGTCTCTCCTGCAGCACTGAGGGGCATCAGGAGCATTTTCTAACACGGACTTACCCTCCCGAGACAAAGCCCCTTGGCAAGCCCTGTCTGAGCCCCTGCAGATGCTGTTTTGTTGCTTGTACCATTGCTGTCTGTAACCTGCCAAGCATGACGCTACTCAGAGCTGCAGCCTCTCCAGGCTGAGGCTTTCTCTAGGGTTGCTGAAAGACTATAAGGTCACTTCCCCCTTTTCACCTTTTCCCCTTTCCTTGTCCCTTTCCCCCTTTTTTCACTTTTCCCTCCGTTTTTCCCTCCCATCTTTTTTTCATTTCTTCCCCTCTTTCTTCCCCCCCTCCCCCGTTCTTCCCTTCATTCCTCCCCCGCTTCTTGCCTTGTTTTTATTCTCCCTCTCTCCCCACCCCTTCCCCCGGTTCCCCCCCGCGGCAGCGGTAGGGGAGCTGCCGCCGAGCTGTCCCGAGCTGTCTCCGGTGTCTGCGAGGTCAGACGGAGCTGTCGCTCGCAGCTCGTCCCTTTGCTGTGGGGTGGAGCCACCTGAGCTGCGCAGCGTCTGAAGCTGTGCCTGTGGGCAGCAACCAGCTCACAGCCAGCTCCATCTGTAAGCTTCTCTAAATAGGAAACCATAACTCTGTCAACTGTTTGCCATAACTTGTCAATAAAGCTGAAGCCTTTTGTAACCAGCTAAATTTGGGGTTGTTTTCGAGCTTTAAATGCCTGCTTGATTTCCTTTATCTTTTTGTCAAGAGATGCCTAAAAAGTGTTTTTATATAAAACTTACAACACAAACAAAATGAACCCAAGCCTGTTTTAAGCTTATGACTTCTTGTGTAAGACTTTAAAAGCTGTATTAATAACTTCTGGTTGTTAAGTCATTTAAAAGTTAACCTCCTAACCTGTGACATGAACCGTGGGTAGCATCCACTAATGTACGAGGTGGGGATGGAGACAAATGCTTTAGCACAATAAATGGATTTTAAACTAGCCTCTTAAGCTTGATCTTGCTAAACACCAACTCTGATTGCCTTGTTTGCATTAGCATGGCTCTCCTGAGAGTGTAATGGAGTTTAAAGAGGTAAGATGACCACTTACCACCCTTAGCCTGTCTAAATGCCAGTTCCTCGACCTCGGAGCTTCCCCACACATTAAATATCCCATCCAACATGTGAGCATCGCATAGCCCTCACCTCTCTGTCTTCACTCGCCAGAGTGCGTTGCCGCATTTCTCGTAGTCCCCAGCAAACCATCAGTGTCCCTCCCCGTGTTGGTGCTCCACCTCGGCAGCTCTATTTGTAATTCGCAGCGCTAGAGCCCAGCGCCCGCGAAGGCAGTGCCGAGGGCTGGTATTGCTTTTGAGACCCTCAGGCTTGATGGCTGAGGACTGGAGGGATGGCTAAACGTTAACCAGGTAACAGCCAGAGGGACTCTGGCAGCGCTCCTGTTAAATATCCTCACTGGCTAAGCTACTGAGAGTTAAAAAAGTAAACCTACCAACTAGGTGCCCAGGCCGCTAAACCAGCTAATTAACCTTAACTAGTGACAGCAAAGCTCTGCTTCCAGACCTAACCCTCCAGCGCTAAACAGAACTAAATTAGCCGTAACAGGAAAGCAGCTCTCGCTAACAGCACAGCTAGAACCTAAATCGCGACGAAGGAGGGAAAGGACCAGGCCAAGGCAGAGGTCTCTCGCTGCAGGTCGTGGGCGGGAGGCTCTGTGGCGCCCTCGGTGCGCCCCTGCCGCGAAGGAGGGGCAGTGTGTGAGCAGCCCCCGGGCAGCGGCAGGTGCATGCTGGCTGCTTCCCAGCGGCTCAGGCTGTGCCCTCGCTGCTCTGCCCTGCTGGCAGGCTGCTCACACTGAGTGTCTTCTTTCTCCTTGTTGCAGGGGCTCGGACACCGGAGAGCCGCTGCAGATCTGCCGGGAGGTGTCAGGTAAGCTCTGCTGGGGCTCGGGGGGCTGCTTATCTCCTGGGTTAATTTGTCTCTGCATTGCCTTGACTGGCACAGAAACGCCTGCAGCTGGAGCTCTAAAGCACAGCTGCTCTGCAGCACCTTCACAGCCTGCACTGAACGTGGGGCACACACCAGGAGAGGAGACCTGCAGGGCAGGTGAGGGGGAAGTTCTTGCCAGTGAGGGTGGGCAGACACTGGCACAGGCTGCCCAGGGAGGCTGTGGCTGTCCCTTCCCTGGAGGTGCTTGAGACCAGGCTGGATGAAACCTTGAGCGACCTGGGCTGTGGGAGGTGTCCCTGCCCATGGTAGGGGTTGGCACTGGATGATTTTGAAGGTCCCTTCCAACCCAAACCAACCTGTGAATCCCTGATGGGGGCTGAGAAGTTTCATCCCCTGGAACAGAAAATTAAGAGATGTGACTCTTGCAAGAAAGCGAAGCCTCCCACCAGCCTCATCCAGCCTGGCCTTGAACACCTCCAGGGAGGAGGCACCCACAGCCTTCCTGGGCAGCCTGTGCCAGTCCCTGACTGGTCTCACAGCAGGTTGTTCCTGCTGGACAGCCTAAACCTCCCCTGGCACAATTCCAGGCCATTTCTGCTCCTCTCCCATGGTTGTCACCACAGCTAAGAGCCCACAGACAGGACTGGTGCTGCTCACAGGCACAGCACCCCAGACACAGTTACTGCCCTGGCAGCGCTCCCATGGCTGTGGGAAGCCTGATTTAATACTTCCAGCTCTTGGTGTCTTCAAGGGATTCTTACAGACCACAAGATGTGATGGAAAACTGATATCAAGGGCTTTCACTTTCCTCCCCAACCCTCAAGCTTTTGATTTGTGTGCTGCAGCCCCTGCCCAGTCCAGAGGGACACAGCCTGGCATGAGGAGCTGTCTGCAGAACGCAGTGCACAGTGGCTGGAAAGTGCCCAGCAGAGAAGGCCCTGGGGGTGCTGGGTGCCAGCAGGTGGAGATGAGCCAGACTGTGCCCAGCTGGGCAAGAAGGGCACCAGCAGCCTGGCCTGCAGCAGCAGCAGGGCAGGGATTGTGCCCCTGGGCTGGGCACTGCGGAGGCCACAGCTGCAGTGCTGGGTTCAGCTGTGGGCCCTCACTGCCAGAAGGACCCTGAGGGGCTGGAGCAGGTGCAGAGAAGGGCACAGAGCTGGGGCAGGCTCTGGAGAGCAGGGCTGGGGAGGAGCAGCTGAGGGAGCTGGGGGTGTGCAGTGTGGAGCAGAGGAGGCTGAGGGCAGAGCTCATTGCTCTCTGCAGCTCCCTGAGAGCTCTGCTCTGGACCCACTCCAGCCTCTCAGTATCTCTTGCAATGAGGGCCCAGAGCTGCACACAGTCCTTGGGGTGAGGCCTCCCCAGTGCCAGAAGAGAGCAGAATGCCCCCCAGCACTGCTGGCCACACTGTTCCTGAGACAAGCCAGGATGAAGCTCATTTTGTGTGCTCCAGTGAAGATGTCTACCCATCTTTGTCTTGATTTGCAGAGGGCTGGAGCTCTTCGGAGAGAAATTTACCTTCTGAGTGGTGTCCAAGGACCTGATGGTGCCCAGTGTTGCTGGTAACAGCTCAGTGGGACTGGTGGGAGCCTGCACAGCCCCGAGTTCTGCACCTGGCATTGCCACCCTCTTTGGGGCATGTCAGCACCTGGACTTACAGTGGTCTCCAGGCCCACCTGGTGAGCTCTGATGCTTGTATGGCTCTTGTTTGTGGCAGGTGGTGGAGCACCTGAAGGGATCCTGCAGGAAGGCTTTCATGAGGGTGTGTATGGGACAAGGGGGAATGGAGACTCGTCTGGAGGTGCTGGGGGTTGTTTTGAGTACAGAACTTAAAAAGCATTGAAACACCAAGAGGCGGCAGCTGGTTTAGTTTGGTTTGAGTGTGATGCCCCCTCCCTGGAGGTGTTCAGGGCTAGGCTGGATAAGTCCTTGAGCAAGCTGGGCTGGTGGCAGGTGTCCCTGCCCATGGCAGGGGGGTGGGACTGGATGGTCTTGAAGGTCCCTTCCAACCCAGCCTATTCCATGGATCTGTGACCAGCTTTTAACTGCACCATGAGTGGAACAGATTCTTCTCTTAGAAACGTTTTGGGTATGCTAATGTGTGGACATCTCACAGCTTTGTATGGTCTCTTCCAGCTCAAAGCAATTCCATGTCACACCCAGCCCTTGTCAGAAGTCCCTCCCCAGCTCTCCTGGAGCTCCTTCAGGTACTGGGACACAAGGTGAACCTCACAGCAGGACACCTGTGGTCAGACCGCACATCCTGTGCTGGCCCTGCAGAGCCTTGATTTGGAGCCCACTGGATTCCCTCATGCCTTTTTCATCTCAGTTCTGACCAAGCCTCCCTTGCCAGGTACAGAGCACTTCAGGGCAGCCCCCAGGGCTGCTGCAGGATGAGGCAGCCACGCCTGGCCAAGAGGAGCTCCGAGGGACGTTGGATGGATGCCCACCAAGTGAGTGCTCCTGTCAGAGCTGTAGCACAGCAGCAGTGTGCTGGGTGACTCTCGTGTGCTGATGGCTTCTGTGTTTCTGACCTGCTTCCCCTGGAGCCCCCCAGGGAAAGACAAACTCACACCCTGCAGCAGGGGCATGGGTGATGGAGTAAGACTGTCTGGAGGCACAGCTGGGGCAGCAGGAGGGGCTGGCTGCTGCCATGCCCTTGTGTGTGTGTCCGTGTGCACTGAGCCAGGCTGGAGGGCCACTGCCTGCCCGCAGCCTTTGGCACACATCCTGCTTCTAGCAGACCCTGCACGGTGGCATTTGGCTGGTCCACGAGCAGCTGCCTGTCCCAGGCTGGGGCCATGAGCTACCCGGGACTGGGGGACAGAAATGATATTTACTCCTCTGGGGACTAAAAATGAAGATACTGCACACTGAGTGGAAGTTTAGAGGAGCCTCTGTTTGCAGGAGCATGTGCACAAAGGACAAGGCATTACATGGACAAACCAGGCCAAGTCTATCTGACTAAAGCCTTCTGGAATCCTCCACCCCTCCCTCCCTGTGCAGGCCTGAGGGCAGGCCAGAACTGCCCTCCCCAGCTCAGCCCTGCGAGGCCTCAGCAGGCTGCAGGCCACAGCTCACAGCTCCCTGCCAGCCAGAAGCCTTCTCCCACACAGCATGAGAGCAGCAGGGACCCTGCCCGGAGAGAGGGGATGGGAGGCTGGGAGAGGAGAGTGGCACAGCAGCCGGGCACTGCCGTGCAGGCTGTGGCACCAGAAAGGGGAAGAGAACAGCAGTGGTACAGCACCCTGGGACGAGCAGGGACTGCTCTTCTTGAGGGAACCTGGCAGTCTGTGACTGTGAATCAGTGTCCAGAGGATGAGAGGAGTGTGAGTCACCAGAGACTTGGGCTGCACAGACTCAGGCTTCTAGAGCCCCTGGAGGACAGCCCGTGGGGGTTGACTGGAAAGCTCAGATGAGGTCCCAGATGTCTTTCTCAGGGCTCTAACAGTGTCACTGGAAGCTGTCCTGGGCTTGCATCGGGAGCAGGCAGAGCTTTGGAAGTTTCTTGCCCTGCTCTGCTCTGGAATTGCAGAGCTGGGAAGAGTTCTGTGTCTGCACAGCTCTGCACAGCAGCCTGCAAGGGCTGCAGGCCGCTGCAGAGGAAGGATGAGAGAACCTGGCCCCCAGTCACACTGTGTCATTAGTGGCAGTTCAGCTGAGGGCTACAGTTCAGCTCTCCCACACCTTCATCCCTGAAGATCCTACAGATCCCCCCTAGAGAGGCTTTCAAGTTCTGATATCTGAGCCTGGAACCAAAGAGAATCACAGAATGAGAAGGGATGGAAGGGACCTCTGGAAATCATCCAGCCCAGTCCCCCTCTGCCAGGGCAGGGCACACAGAACACCTCCAGCTGGGCTTGGAAGCCTCCAGAGCAGACTCCACAGCCCCTCTGGGCAGCCTGCTGCAGGCCTCCAGCACCCTCACACCAAACAACTTTCTCCTCATGCTGAACTGGAGCCTCCTGGGCTCCAGTTGGTGTCCATTGTCCCTTGTCCTGCCCCAGGACACCACTGAGCAGAGCCTGGCCCCTGCTTCTTGCCCCCACCCCTCAGCCATCCAGAGACACTGAGTAGGTCCCCCCTCAGCCTTCTCCTCTGCAGGCTCTCAGCCCCAGGGCTCTCAGCCTTTCCTCCTCTCAGAGCTGCTCCAGGCCCTTCAGCATCCTCACAGCCTCCACTGGACTCTCTCCAGTAGTTCCCTGTCTCTCTGGGACTGGGGAGCCCAGGACTGGACACAAGGTGTGGCCTCAGCAGGACAGAGTAGAGGGGCAGGAGAACCTCCCTGGCCACACTCTCCTTGCTGCATCCCAGGAGCCTGTTGGCCTTCATGGCTGCAAGGGCACATTGCTGTCCTGTGGCGAACTTCTTGTCCACCTCCTCAGCTTGGGGCTAGGAATTGTCAAGAGGATTTCAGGGAACATCCTTGGAGCTGCTTGGGTTTGAGTGAAGAGAGCAGTGGTGCAGCACTGCTGAGCCCACGTCTGCTGCAGGCCTTGAGCTGTACCAGTGCATGGCCCTGCTCTGCCCATGCTGGATGTGCTGTGTCCTGACTGGGTCCTTCTCCATTCTGTTTCCACAGGTTCCTGAGACTTTACTCCAGAGGAGAAAAGCTGCGTGGCAGAGCAATGTGAAGCACAGCACTGGAAAGGTCAGGCTGGTTCACACAGCCTCATTGCCCAGAGGAACAGACCAGGTCAATATCCTGGCAGCAGGGCCCTCTGAAGAAGACATTAAACCAGAACTGGCAGTAGCACAAGGTGCCCCCCTCCCCTGTGACATAGGTTGTAACAGGATGATGCAACCTCACAGAATAAAACTGCTGCTGCTGCTCTCATGGCCTGGCTGTGCATCCTGCCTGGGGTTCCGGAGCCTGGCCAGAGAGCCTCCACACCTGCTGCTTGCCTCAGGCCCTTCACAACACCTCTGCCTGCTTACACAGCCCAGCCTGGGCTAGTGGGAGGTGTTCCTGCCCCTGGCAGGGGGTTGGAACTGGATGGTCTTCAGGGTCCCTTCCAAGCAGGTCTATGAATCCATGAATCCCAAATCTGTTTTCTGGAAGGTCACCACCCTCGGAGGCATTCTCCAGCTGGAGCTGCAGCCTTTGTAGCTCCCTTGTGCACTGCCCTCCCCCACAGAGCCTTCCCAGTCAGGTCACTCCATTGCCTAGGTAGATGTTCACATCAACAGCAGGGTGCCTCGAGACTCAGGATTGCCTCCAGAGCTGCAGTTGTCTGATTGCCTGATCGCTCAGGTGTGAGAATCAGGGCACCGGGAGCCTCGCCTGGGGTAAGGCTGCCTGTGGAAATGGCTGGGAAGGGCAAAGGCAGTGCTGAGATTGCTGCGCAGGGACCAGGCAGGGCAGTGCCACGGGTGCCAACCCTTGGGTGCCTGCAGGCTCACTCCCATGGCACAGGTGATGTGCT
The DNA here is from genome assembly GCF_015220805.1 of Pogoniulus pusillus. Lineage (NCBI taxonomy): Eukaryota > Metazoa > Chordata > Aves > Piciformes > Lybiidae > Pogoniulus > Pogoniulus pusillus. The sequence continues at coordinate 325,316 of NC_087288.1, read as the reverse complement.
ACACCTGTGACAAATAGGAGCCTCTCAGGAAACCCCACGTCAGAGCCACAGAATGGGTTGGGCTGGGAGGGACCCTTCACAATCCCAGTCCATTTCCTCTCCTCTCACCTGAGAGCAGGCAGCAGAGCCCATGCCCAGCTCCCTGCAGCCTCCTCTCAGGAGCTGTATCACAGTATCACAGTATCATCAGGGTTGGAAGAGACCTCACAGATCATCAAGTCCAACCCTTTAGCACAGAGCTCAAGGCTAGACCATGGCACCAAGTGCCACATCCAGTCCTGCCTTGAACAGCTCCAGGGACGGCGACTCCACCACCTCCCCGGGCAGCCCATTCCAGTGCCCAATGACTCTCTCAGTGAAGAACTTTCTCCTCACCTCAAGCCTAAATCTCCCCTGGCACAGCCTGAGGCTGTGTCCTCTCGTTCTGGTGCTGGCCACCTGAGAGAAGAGAGCAACCTCCCCATAGCCACAACCTCCCCTCAGGTAGTTGCAGACAGCAATAAGGTCTCCCCTGAGCCTCCTCTTCTCCAGGCTAACCAATCCCAGCTCCCTCAGCCTCTCCTCGTAGGGCTGTGCTCAAGGCCTCTCCCCAGCCTCGTTGCCCTTCTCTGGACACGCTCAAGCATCTCAATGTCCCTCCTAAACTGGGGGGCTCAGAACTGAACACAGCACTCAAGGTGTGGTCTAAGCAGTGCAGAGTACAGGGGCAGAATGACCTCCCTGCTCCTGCTGGCCACACCATTCCTGATGCAGGCCAGGATGCCACTGGCTGTCTTGGCCACCTGGGCACACTGCTGGCTCATGTTCAGGTGGGTATCAATCAGCACCCCCAGATCCCTCTCTGTCTGGCTGCTCTCCAGCCACTCCGACCCCAGCCTGTATCTCTGCATGGGGTTGCTGTGGCCAAAGTGCAGCACCCTGCACTTGGAGCTATTGAACCCCATCCCATTGGACTCTGCCCATCTGTCCAGGCAGTCAAGGTCCCGCTGCAGAGCCCTTCTGCCCTCCAACCCAGCCACATCTGCCCCCAGCTTGGTGTCATCTGCAAACTTGCTGATGACTGACTCCATGCCCTCATCCAGATCATCTATGAAGATGTAGAGAGCAATGAACTCTGCCCTCAGCCTCCTGTGCTCCACACTGCACACCCCTGGCTCCCTCAGCTGCTCCTCCCCAGCCCTGTTCTCTAGGTGGATAAAATTGGCATCCCTTGGTGCTATTTTCTCCTTGTTCTTGCCTCACAGAGAACGTTGATGTCACCAAACCTCTCAGAGGAGAGGGGCTGGAGAAGCAAACAAATGCCATTTCTCTCCATAATTGGGATCCCCCCCAGCTGGGAAAGGGCCTCAGAGACCTCTAGTCCAGCCTTCAGCCACAGTGGCCACTAAGCCATGTCCCAGACTGCTATGTCTCACTCTCCCCTCTTCCAGCTTCAGTCCATTCCCTCTCGTTTTGCCACTGCCAGCCCTTGTCCAAAGTCCCTCCCCAGCTCTCCTGGATCCCCTTCAGGCACTGGCAGGCTGCTCTAAGGACTCCCTGGAGCCTTCTCTTCCCCAGGCTTAACAGTCTCAGCTCTCCCAGCCTGTCCCCACAGGGAGGTGCTGAAGCCCTCCATGAGGTGGCTGGGACGCAGGCCACATCTACACCTGTTGCAGTGGGACAGGGCCAAGAGTGTCACTGGCTACTGCCATCATGGCTGCACACCCTGAATGGGCTGTGCTGGAAGGACTTAACCTGGCTGATTCTGTGATTCGACTCTCAGCTGCACAGGCAGCTGCCAGCAGCTCCCTCCAGTCAATGCCTGGCTTGGGTTTTCTTCTCAGAAGCCATGAAAGCTCCTGGAAGTGGCAGCATGAGGAGGCTGCAGGAGAGCACTGCTCAGCAGCATTTCCTCCTGCACAATCGTCCAGCTCCTGCCACGGACCTGGGCTGCCCAGGGCAAAGGTTAGTCTGGCAAGCCAAGAAAGGCAAGGGCAGCTGGAAGGCGGCAGGACTCAGCAGGGCTCTGGGTAGCTGGCACCAAGTTCCCAGCTCTGTTGTGGCTGGAGCAAGAGCACTTCCCAGAAAGCCAGGCACTGCCTTTGGCTCTCTTTTAGCACCAAGGCCTGCCACGGGGATGCTCCCACTGGCTGGCCAGGGCTGGCTTCACAAAAGGCATCACACTGGTCTTACCTGGAACTGCTACCTGGGGGCCAACTGCTCTCCTTCCCGGGGGCCGCCTGAGCTCCTTTGTTGGTCCCATCGGTCACTGTGGCTCCCACCCCTGCCCTGCCCCGCCAAACGCCGCCGGCCGCTTGCAGAGGTTGAGTGGCCCTCATCTGAGCAGTGCCTGTGCTGCAGCTGCCAGAGGAGGCAGGGGGACACAACATCCAATCTGCTGTGACACTCAAGCTGTAAGTGATGTTCAAGGAGCTGGAAGTGCTGGCTCTGAGCAGAACCCAGCGTGTGCTGGCCTTGTGTCTGTTAACTTGCTAATGAACCGTGATTGAGTGAAGTAATGAAGAGTTTACAGGGAGCCCCAGGAAACCAATTTCCAATTTTGCAGCCAGCAGGCTCCAGCCCTGCTGCAGCTCCTGCTAATTCTGTGGAGGAGAGGCCCTGGATGCTCGATGCCATTCTGCTCCCTGCAGCATGCAGCTGGGCCGATGCCCCAGCACTCTTGCGAGTGGATGTCTCTCCTCCAGACCCAGTTTGTTTCCATCTGGAGCTGTTAAAAGTACCCTGAGTTGTTGCTGAGATAAATGAAAGCCTAATCTCTGAAAATCAGAGGAACTGCTTTAGGCTTGTGGAGAGGAGATTTTCATCTTCAGTCTCACCTGAGGTGAACCACTGTGGTAAGAGGTAATGCTGAGAGGGGGAAATGAAAGTGAATGTGACAACCTTTTATACACAGACTCAGGGAATCTAAGCTCTGTTAGATCATGGGGTCCAACCATCAGCACCACCATGGCCACTAAACCATGTCCCCAGGTGCTCCAAGGGAGGAGCAGCTGAGGGAGCTGGGGGTGTGCAGTGTGGAGCAGAGGAGGCTGAGGGCAGAGCTCATTGCTCTCTGCGGCTCCTGAGAGGAGGCTGCAGGGAGCTGGGCTTGGGCTCCTCTGCCCAGCCTCAGGTGAGAGAAGGAGAGGAACTGGCCTGGGATGGTGCCAAGGCAGGGTCTGGTTGAAGAGAAGGAAAAATGTCTTCGGTGGCAGAGTGGTCAGGGAGTGGCAGAAGTTGCCCAGGGAGGTGGTGGAGTCCCTGTGCCTGGAGGTGTTGCAGACAGCTGTGCCCATGGCACTTGGGGCCAGGGTTTAGTGGCCATGGTGGTGTGGGGTTGATGGTTGGACTGGGTGATCTTGGAGGTCTCTTCCAGCCCAACCAATCTCATAACTCTCTGATTATCTAGCACCAGGCAGTCTGTGCTGTGTGGCCTCCCAGAGCCCCTCAGTGCTGGTGCAGCATGCAGAGGGCTTCGTGGCTCAGCTGTGCCATCCAACTTGGAGCAGGCTTGGTGCTGTTTGCAGCAGCAGCAGCAGCAGCAGCAGCAGCAGCAGCAGCAGCAGCAGCAGCTCTCCATTGCCCACACTGCATTACTTGGGAAATCTAGCAGAGAGAAGGGGAAGAGGAAATATGAGTACAAGAAATATGAAACTAATGAGATGCTAATGTAGCAGGAAAAGTGTGACAGATGTAATGCCACAAAGAGTCGTTAGACACTTCCCAGTCCAGCTCCTTACAGCTCTCTCCTCCTGCCACCATCAGTTGTTCTGCATGTTTCTCCTTGTTCCTGCTAGCCTTAAGGAAAAGAAAATCATTGATGGCTTTTGCCTGATCCTCTCTGCACCTGAACTGGCTGCTGACAGTGCAAGGTGCAGAGCCACATGCTGCAAAGTCACTTTTAGTGGAAGGGGAGGCAGCCACTCTATGAGATAAGCTTGCCTGCCACTGCAGGGAGACCCACATCTGAACACCAGCAGTGGCCACAGCTCATAGATAATCTCCTTATCTCCTCCCTGCTGCTTGGGTGTAGGCCCAGACACATCCTCCAGCAGAGCTTCTCTTGACTTGTTATCATGGATCAATGCAGATGAAAGAGTGCCCCAAGCAGAACTCATTTCTCCTTGCCAGCTGTGGATAACAAACTAATACACTTAACACAGAGTGAAGTGATGGCAACGCAGCCTGCTCCCAGGGGGTCAGCTCACCTCATGAAGTGCTATTGGGTCTTTAATTCCTACTTTAAGTTGCACTAGCTACACAGGTGCACCTGAAGCAGTATTTCAGATGGCAAACAAGTCGTTTGGCATATAGAATTAAGCCTTTTTTTCCCCTAAAACCAAGCTGCTAATTCTGCAGACAAAGCCAGGTCAGAACTAAACTGCTGCTTCACAATTCTCAGTTCAGAGCATTCCTAGCGAGCACAGCCCATGGAAAGACAGGCAGTGATCAGTACAAGGGGAGCACAGCCACTCACAGAGGGCATGGGCTGGAAGGGACCCTCCAAGCTCATCCTGCCCAACCCCCTGCAGCCAGCAGGGACACCACTAGCTGGAACAAGCTGCACAGGAACACAGCAAGGCTGATCCTGAATGTCTCCAGGATGGGGACTCCACCATCTCCCTGAGCAGCCTGTGTCAGTCTCTCCCCACGATCCCTGTGCAGAGCTTCCTCCTGGTGCCCAACCTAACTCTGCCCTGCTCCACTTCCAAACCACTGCCCTTGGCCTATCCCCACCAGGTCACTTCGAGCCCCAACCCATTCCATGCACACCTGGCAGCAGATGCAGGACCCCAGCCTGCACCCGGAGCAGCTCTCAGACTGGCTGCCCTGCAGGCTGGGTTGCTGACACCAACACCAGGCCCCTCAGGTCTGCAAATGCCACCAAAACCCCAATTTTCCAGACTGCTTCCTTCCCACTCTTCCTTCCTTATCTCTGCTTTGTTAGAGCAAGATAAGAGCCGAACTCAGAGGTGAGTTAAACGCCCTCCATTAAGAGCTGGGGACTCTAATGGACACGGCTCACACAAAGGCTTTTCCTTTCCGATAAATGGGGATTGAAAGCAGCTTTTACACAGGGATTTATCACCCAAACTTCAATTTATTGAGAGCAGTACACTAATGCCCTGCATTCAACAGCAAAAGCAATTCAATTTCACTTGCTGGGAACAGCAGCAGCATTGCTGTTATCTACTGGAGGCAGCTCGAGGTGTTCTCAGCCTTTCACTTTCCCTCTTCTCTCCCCCAGATTTTAAACACACTTCCTTGTAAGATGCTCCAGCCAGCCCAGAGCTTCACCCAGGTTTTCCTGCCTTGCTGTTCTTCCAAGCTAGGTCAAGCTTCTCCTTCCTCCCCTCATTTGCAGTATTTCATTTCATTGGGGATCTGGGGTCAGACCAGCAGAAATGGTTCTTCCAATTAGTAGAGCAAAGTCCTGTTCATATTCTACATCAGAAGAGGGCCACAAAGGTGATGCAAGGGCTGGAGCACCTGCCAGGGGCAGGGACACCTCCAGGGAGGAGACATCCACAGTCTCCCTGTGCAACCTGTTCTAGTGTCCCCCCACCCTCACTGTCAAGAATTTCTTCCTCATCTCCAGTCTACATCTGCCCTCACTTCGTTTTCCAAAGCTTCGTCTTGGTCTGGGATATTTTCATCTGGCAATCTTGAGGCTGTGGCCAGCCTGATTTAGAGTAGGGTGTCCCTGCCCATGGCAGGGGGATTGGAACTAGATGATCCTTGTGGTCCCTTCCAACCCTGACTGATTCTATGATTCTATGAATCACAGTTAAGTCAATGGGAGAATGATGCTGCATTAGATGGTGCAGGGCATGGAAATCCAAGGCTCAGGTAGAAAAGCACAGCTTCTGCAAGAGGCTGAAGGTTTGTGAACTGTGTTTAAAGCTGACTCTCAGAGATCCTGATAGATAAGTATCAAGTATCATTTCAGGAGGAGGAAAGGCAGCACAGCCACTGTAGCAGTGCTCAGCTTCAGAAAGAAAGATTGCATAAAAAGTGAGAAAAGCTTCTGCAGAGAAAGGAAAAGAGGAAGCCAAAACTGCAGAACCCTGGCAGACAGCATGTTAGAAATACAATCCAAAGCTGTCCCCTTTGCCAAAGTGCTTCCAGAAGCACAACAGAGGAGGCAGCCGGCATGGTGGGCAGCACTGTACGGAGGAACCTTTCAAAAGCTGGGGACAAAAAGGAAAGGAGAAGAGGAATGAACAAACACCAGAAACCACAAACACAAGAAACTCAAACATGCCAAACCCGAGCAAAGCAGCAGTTTTAAGGCACAGCACAAGCACCTGCACTAAAGCCTTCTCCAGTGTCTGCTTGCTGACACTTGCTCCCCCTCAGGGAGGCCTCTGAAGAGCTTGCCCAAGCACTGGAGACAGCCCAGCAAGGACCAGACACTGGCAGTCACATGAAATTCTGCTTTCCACCCCACTCTGCTTCCACCTCACAGCGAGCAAAGCACAGCTCAGGGAGGTGTCTGTGCCAGCCCTCTTATGGGAACAACCTGAGGATTCCTGTGTCCTCCAAGCTCATCTTGTCCAACCCCCTGCAGGCAGCAGGGACACCTCCAGCTGCAGCAGGCTGCACAGGGACACCCCGAGCCTGACCTTCAATGTCTCCAGGGGTAAAGCCTCAACTACTTCCTTGGTGGGCAGCCTGTGCCAGTCTCTGCCCACCCTCCCTGTGCAGAGCTTCCTCCTGGTGCCCAACCTAACTCTGCCCTGCTCCACTTCCAAACCACTGCCCTCAGCCTGTCCCCACAGCCCCTTCTGAGCAGTCCCTCCCCAGCCTGCCTGCAGCTCCCCTGCACACACTGAAGTGCAGCTCTGAGCTCTCCCTGCAGCCTTCTCCTCTCCAGGCTGAGCAGCCCCAGCTCTGCAGCCTGTCCCCACAGCAGAGATGCTCCAGCACTCTCCACAAGCACCACTGCTGCCTTTTTGAAATGCTTTTCCAGCTATTCCTTCCCAAATGGGGTGCTGGATGTTGTCTTTTCAGCTGTTCGAGGGGCAAACAAGGTTTCTAGGGCTGTAAGCCCAAACCCTGCCACTTAGGAATGTTAACCACCTCACAACCCTGTTTACCACAGACACTGAATCATAGCAGAGCCACATTTCCTCAGAGCAAAGGACTGCCCAAGCAGAAGCTAAAGGAGTGCTGTGAACTGTTCTACAATATTTGGGCATCATTTGCAGCTGCTGCTGTTGTGGATCATCATAAACAATGATGATCATTCAGCAAGCAGACACTAAGTGCTGCTGATCCCAGCCATGCTTCCTGAGGCTTGGATTGATCTCCTCTGCTATCTGAACACCAAGCATTATGTCTGCCTACCCACTTAGACTCTCCCTGTAGGCAGGGGGATGCTCTTTCAAGGCATAATTCATCTTATTAGTCTTAATGGGAATGAATGGGGCAGCACCCAGCTCACTCGTCTTCAGAGCCTGCAGCTCATCCCAGCCTCTCTGCTGCTAACTTTTAGCTGGCAAGCAGCAAGCTGGATAAATCCAGGCCTGACTGATTCATGAACACCTTGGAAAGGACTTTTTCCTTCTTAGCACAGGGGCATTGAGCTGAATCAGAGCAGCTTCTGTGCTCAGAAGTGTAACTGATGAGCAGAGTTCTCACAGCAAGCAGCATTAGCTCAGCCCCAGCATCTGCCCCAGTCTCTCCCCAGCCTCCCTGTGCAGAGCTCCCTCCTGCTGTCCAACTGAACTCTGCCCTGCTCCAGTTCCAAACCACCGCCCTCATTCTATCCCCACAGCCCCTTCTGAATACTCCCTCCCCAGCTGCCTGCAGCTCCCCTCCAGCTATTAAGCCCCAACTGTTTCGTTTCTCAATGTGAGAAGCCACAGGCCTGACAGAGCTGTTGCAGCATCCATTGTGCCCCTGGTGTGTGAGGGCGCTTGGGGGGGTTCAGTTCCACTGAAACAGGGCAGGTAGGGCAGAATGAGTCCTTCCCATGAAAGGAAGTGCCACTCGTGCACACTGCTGCCCTCCCCTCACAGCAAGGCTGTCCCCACACAGCACCCACCCTGCACGGCGCACTGACAGCTCTGCCAGCAGCACCCAGGCCCCAGGCTGAGGGCAGCAGTGCAGAAATCATTCAGCCTGACAGCTCCAACCAGCCTCCACCCGAGGGAATACAGACTCCCGTTCCCTCTGCTGGTGCCAGAGCCAGCAGCAGCCCACCCGGAACAGAGGCAGCTTTTCTCTGATGTGCCACAGAAGCCTGGCAAGAGGTGTGGCAGAGGGGTGAGGAGTAAACAGGCAGACAAGTCGTGTGTGACACCGAGATGAGCCTCACTGTGCATGCCCCCAGGGTGATGTGCTAAGAGCCATGCAAAGGCAGGGCTGAACCACAAGAGCCCTGCTACCTTCACACCTTTGGAACCGACCACTTCTACCTGCACACAGGTCTTCAGCAGACCTTAATTCCTTAATGCCTTCAGTTGCTGTTTGAAAACCTAAAACTAGGATATGCTGGGGTGAATGGCTTTTTTTTCTCTTGAGAGCATTGTGGTGCCTTACCTGGCACAGCATCAGCCAGGCTGTGGCCCTACTCCTGGTCTCTGTGCTGCAGCCGTGGTTGTTTTGAGCACTGGTGGGGTCCTGCAGGTGTAGGCTGCAGTGATTTAATGTCTGTTTGTACCTTTAGGTGCCTAGCATCTGGTTGGAAAAGGCCTCTAGGCTCACCCAGTCCAACCATCAACCCCATTACCATGGCCACTGAACCCTGGCCCCAAGTGCCGTAGCCACAGGTTTCTGGAACACCTCCAAGGATGGGGACTGCGCCACCGCCCTGGGCAGCCTCTGCCAGTCCTGACCACTCTTGCAGCAAAGAAATTTTTCCTCTTCTCCAACCAGACCCTCCCCTGGAACAGTTGCAGGCCATTTGCTCTCCCTGCTCCTAAGCAGAAGCAAAGCCAAGCAGGTACCTGAGTTGCAGCAGCATCCTTGCCCCAGGAACACGCAGCACCCACTGCTTGCTCTGCAGAGCAGGAGAGGGGGGATCTGTGCTCTGGGGAGGTTCATCCACCAGCACCATGGTCCAAGCCCAGAGTCCCATGGATTTCTACACCCATTCTCAAGAGGACAAATGCTGGCAGCATTTACTGCACTCACTCTTGGCTGCACTAAGAGGATTATCTTGCTATTAGCTGAGGGTTTCACTCCACATTACCTTGACTTCTTCAGCCCAAGTCCCTTTGTGTTTCACACAGCAGGAAAGAAATACCCAAAGCAGTCTGGACATGCCTTCATGCTGGTTGTTTTCTTCCAGCTAGACTAGAAGTCAAGTTTTGCTTTAATCCTGTCTGGAACAGGCCTGCCCTCAGGCAACAGGCTGCTGACAGCTCTGCATTTCCACCCTCAGGAAGGGCAGCTTCTGGGAAAGACTCCCACAGCATCACATCCAGAGGGACTTTCCTCATTACAGCCAGCCAGAGGCAAAAGCAGTGCTGGTGGAACTGATCAGAGGCTGTGCACCTGGCCAGGTCAGGTTAAGTGCTCAAATTAATTACCAGCTGCAGCCTTCCTTGAGGATACCCTAAGGCTATTCTTGCTCACTTGGCATTAGCAGGGGGATTCCTGATGGAGCCTGATAGACTGAAGCTAAAGGAGGCTGCTGCAGCCCATTCTTGATGGGTACTCCTTTGGAACTCACACTCCCTCTTGGCTTGAAAACAGCCCAGTGCTGATCACCTCCAGACTACAGATCCTCAGATTGCGTCAGGCTGGAAGGGAACCCCAAGGTCATCTTGTCCTGCCCTGCAGCAGGCAGCAGGAACACCTCAACTACAGCAGGGTGCCCAGGAGCTGACCTTGGCTCCGGGCCCAGATGGGGCCTCAATCACATCTCTGGGCAGCCTGTCTCCATGTCTCACTGCCCTCATTGTGCAGAACTCCCTCCTGATGGCACTGGAACACTCTGTTTTTTCCAGAACGTTGTGCATAGCAGGAGGGAGGAGACTAGAAGGGGTCACAGGAACGATTTCCAGCAGGGGTGTCCTTCGGTGCTGCACTCAGGACACAATGGGCACCTGTGCAGGGAGTGCCCTTGTAGTGCTGGGGAAATGCAGCTCCACAAAGGCAGGCAGTGCCGTGGAGCTCAGCCCCAGATCCAGCAGAGCTCTCCAGCCCAAGGACATCTCCAGTGGGGATCATAGCTAGGGCTGATGCTGGGGCCATGGCCACGCCACAACACTGCACTGCAGCAGCAGCAACTGCCACAGCCAGAAGTTGTAGTTACAGATTCCTACAGGATTTGAGGGTTGCTTTAAAGGGTTAGCAGAAGCCTTCTTCCAGAGGGAGCAGGACAATGGACAAATAACTGGCTTTATATAGAGGGCACTTGCCTCTAATCTGGTTTCTCAACAGCTCCTTGGTCAAAGGGAATTAGAAGCACTAAACTATCAGTTTCTTCTTCCAGTTATCAAGGCTGCTGGGCCAAACCTCTGTTACTGCTGTCTTTTAGAGGTCCCTGAGCAACAGGCAAATTCCTGGTGCAGTCTTGAAGAAGCTGAGCTAGGACTGGCTTCCAGGACCAGATCTGTCCCCTCGCAGCCTGCATTCAGCAGCTCCATCTGTTCAGCTCTGAGCCATGCCAAGGTGATACAGCTCCAGCCCCCAGCCAGCTCTGTGCTGGCTGCAATCAGCAGAGTTCTGCAGAAAAGCAATTTTTCTAGAGCCACAGCACTGGCAGAGTTAAAGCACAGAGAGCACATCAAGCAAAGTTAATTGGGCACATAATGGTTCTGGAGACAGAAGGTTAAGTGTTGGAAAACAAGAAGCTAAACAAACCCCAGCCAGCAGAGCAGGGTGCAGCCACCTTGTAACTGATGTCTACACTGCTGGGCTTTCCTTGGAGGGAGGGGAGCCAAGCAGAGTGCAGCACCTGAGCTGAAACAGGCACTGGACTGATGTGACGTGGTGCAGGGAGCAGGCCCTCTGCTCTTGCAGGAGTCCATCACAGGACTGCTTCACAGTTACAAACCACTGGAGTTAGCTCCCGACGAGAGCAGGCACTAGGCCTTGCAAACAAAAGTGCCACCACACTGCACAGGTGTAACACCTTCGGCAGCTGCCTGTGGAAGAGATCAGTCAGAGAGCACAGCCTGTGCCTGCATATCACAGACTCACAGCATGCCAGCTTGGAAGGGACCCCAAGGATCATCTGCTCCAACCCATCTCGGCAACAGTGGAGTTGAAATGAGCTGTCCAGCACCCTGGCAAGGCTTAGAACTGCCCAACGTAGGAGGGGGATTTCTTCACAGTGAGGGTGGGGGGAGATAGGCACAGGCTGCCCAGGGAGGTGGTGCAGGCCCCATCCTGCAGACATTCAAGGTCAGGCTTGCTGTGTCCCTGTGCAGCCTGCTGCAGCTGGAGGTGTCCCTGCTGCCTGCAGGGGGCTGGACAAGATGAGCTTGGAGGGTTCCCTCCAGCCTGATGCAATCTGTGATTCTAAGCGTCCATGACTTCCCCTGGGATGATTCCGATGTCTAACTGCTCTGGTGAACAACATCATCTGCTGTTATAATGTGTGATAACAACATCACCAAATAGAATCTATACCCTCAAAGTCTGACCTTCAGTGTCTCCAGGATAGGGCCTCAACCACCTCTCTGGGCAGCCTGTGTCAGCCTCTGCCCACCCTCCCTGTGCAGAGCTTCCTCCTGCTGTCCAACCTAACTCTGCCCTGCTCCACTTCCAAACCACTGCCCTCAGCCTGTCCCCACAGCCCCTTCTGAGCAGTCCCTCCCCAGCCTGCCTGCAGCTCCCCTGCACACACTGAAGTGCAGCTCTGAGCTCTCCCTGCAGCCTTCTCCTCTCCAGGCTGAGCAGCCCCAGCTCTGCCAGCTTATGTTTTGTCGTCATCAGGGAAGACGCCAAGCAGCACACGGGAGCTGCTCTCCAGCGCACCACCAGAGCTGTCCTGCTGGGAAGTGTCAGAGAGGAAGAGCTCCTAGCTGCTGTAGCAGTGGAGCCTGATCCACAGAGCCAAGTCAGGAGGAACTGCAGATAATTTTGTTTGAAAATTTACACTTTCATTATTCTTTTGACAGTTGCTTTGAAATTAAATAGCACAGAAAGCCATTAGGAGTTTATAACCAGCAGAGGGGAAATTACTGTGAGCACCAAGGGAAAGGGCATCTGGAGCCAAGCAGGAGTGAAATTAGATGTTTAGGAGAAGGAACAGGCAAATATAAACAGGATTGAGTGAGACAGGATCTCAGTTTTAAGACACAGCCTCCTGGAAGGCTAATCAAGGTGGAGACCTGAGGAAACTGCATTAAGAGTAAATACACAAAGAACCCCAGCACCAAAGTGTAGGGGGGGAAGACAGGAGGGAATGGATTGAAGGTGGAGGAGGGTGAGTTTGGACTGGAGAGTAGGCAGATATTCTTGCCAATAAGGGTGGGGAGACACTGGCACGGCCAGGACTGACAGCCAGAGGACAGCTGGGGGAGCTGCTCTCTGTGTGCGAGAGCAACTCAAATGTGCTGAGGTCCATCCAAGAGGGGAGGCAGAGCAGGTTCAAAGCTTGTGGATAAGAATTAAGGGATGTAGGAAGGGAGATGAATTGTTGTAGGCATCTACTACAGACCACCAAACCAAGAGGAAGATGTTGATGAGGCCTTCTACAGGCAACTGGAGGTAGAATAGAATAGAATAGAATTAAGCAGGTTGGAAGAGAGCTCCAAGCTCAGCCAGCCCAACCTAGCACCCAGCCCTGCCCAACCAACCAGACCATGGCACTAAGTGCCCCAGCCAGGCTTGGCTTCAACACCTCCAGCCACACAGACTCCACCACCTCCCTGGGCAGCCCATTCCAGTGCCAATCACTCTCTCTGACAACAACTTCCTCCTAACATCCAGCCTAGACCTGCCCTGGCACAGCTTGAGGCTGTGTTCCCTTCCTCTGTTGCTGTCTGCCTGGCACCAGAGCCCAACCCCACTTGGCTATAGCCTCCCTGCAGGGAGCTGCAGGCAGCAATAAGGTCTGCCCTGAGCCTCCTCTGCTGCAGGCTGCACACCTCCAGCTCCCTCAGCCTCTCCTCACAGGGCTGTGCTCCAGGCCTCTCACCAGCTCCTCTGTGATCTGTGCTGGATTGTGTGGTCCTGCTCTGGCAGGGGGGGTTGGACTTGATGATCTCCCTGGGTCCCTTCCAACCCCTAACATCCTGTGAGCCTGTGATATCTCCCAGGACGTGACTGCTGATGTGTAGGAGCTCCTGCCCACAGCAAACCAGCTGCTGAAACCATCCCTAGGTGATGGTTTCCATCTCACACATCCCAGCACCCAGCATTGCTCAGAAAGCAAAGCACACACCCGGTGAGGCCCAGACCCACAAATGCTCCCCTGCAGCAAGGCAATGCCTGCCTGCCTCAGACACTTCAGAACTGTCAGCTCCCTGGTTAGGGGATTTGCAGCTCTGTTTGGCTTTAAACAAGGATTAATTCCCTCCTTCCTTTTCCTTTTTAGTGTCAAAACTGACACAGTGAAAGTGCCTTTGAGTGCTGTCAAAACCATCAGCAAAGGAACGAAAACCGGGTGGAACTTTGGCTGTGTCTGATCCCAGCCAGCACAAGAGATGCAGCAAAGTGGCTGCAGTGCTGGAAAGATGTCTGGTGTGAAAGGGTATCTTCTGTTTTCAGATCCCAGGCTTGCAGCGTCACACAGGAGGAAATCATTGTGCATGGCGAGGGAGCCTGCGTGGGCGGCACACATCTTCACACACTCTTGCCAAGTCCCTCCCGGAGCAGCCCATGCAGAGGGCACAAACAAGCACTCTAGGATCAGAGCCAGCAAAGCACTGGAACTGACCTCAGGGCCACAGCCAGGTCTGGCTTCTTTGATTTGCTTTTATTCTGTGGTGAGGGTGCACCACTTGACTACACTGCCGTAAAGCAGATGCTTTGGAGGAGGTCTGCATAACCCTCTGAGCTGTGGCTGTGCCAGGCACTGCCACCTGTGCTGGAGCTGGCACAGATCTGCCCTTTGCTCCCAGACAGTTTCTGGCCTTAACCAGGAGTCATCATGGTGATGCTCACTAGACACCTGAGTAGAGAAGGGAAGACTTCACTAGGGAAGGTCATCTCCAGGCCTTGGCCTCAGTGCCAGACAGGAGCCCTGGGCACATGTCACAACACAAACACAGCCTGAATGTCTGCTGGCTGCCCTGGGCAGAACCACAGGAAGCTGTGCTCAGGACTTGGTGAAGTGTCCTCAGCCCAGCAGCCTCTGGTGACTCCAGCATGAGACATCAACAGCGTTGCCCAGGTGCCTGTCCCCACAGGTGGGGGGTGCCAAAGCAAATGTGCCAGCCTTAACAGTCCTTTTAAGAACAACCAGGTGACTTTCAGCTGCCTTCACTCAGGAGCTGGTAAACTGATCCAGCTAACCCACATCTCCTCCGTGGGGAATGACTAAGCCCCCACAGGGAGGACATTCACAACACTCACTGCAACAGAAGATAAACCCTGGAGGAGAGATTTAAGAGGCAGCACAGGGACAGACGTTTTTGGCTCCCCTAATGGCAGCAGAACTCACTCCGACATGGGTCTGCCCAATGGCCAAGCGTAGCAGTCACCTGCTGTGTCTCCCTGGGAAAAGCTTTTACTCAGCAGGAAGAATTAAACCCGTGCAGAGAGTGCCAAGCTGAAGGCTCTTGCCTTTGCCCTGCGGCTGCCAGGTGGGTGAGGTGAGCGGAGGAGAGCCAAAGCAGAGGTGATCAGAGTGCCTCGGGGAAGTGCTTTTTTCCTTCCAGGCTGATCCTATCTACCAAGGGATTTGAAACACAACATTTTCACTTTCCAGCTCATTATCCATCCCTTCCCAGGCTCTGGATGTGTGCCAGCAGTAACCGAAAATAACTGCAGGCCAAGGCATGTTCTCAACCACCCAAACCGCCCAGAATAATGCATGCAGGAAGCTTTGCTGTTTTCCTAACCCTGATTCCAATTCATTCCTCCCTAGTGCATCACCACAGAACAAAACCTGCTGTCCTGAGGAGAGGAGCGTGCGGTGAGCCCCCTCGGTTACAGCCCTCTTACCTGTGCCGGGGCCAGGGCTCGCCAGCAGCAGCTCAGCTCCGACGGCTGCAGGCTGTAAGGCAATGTGGAGAGCCCTGCAGAGCCAGAACAGGCCCGTTCGGAGTGCTGCTTTCAGCCAGCCCTTCCGACATCAGCCGCTGACCAACAGGTTTCAACTTAGGAACCAGAAGTGGCAGTCAAAGCCTTGGGCAGAGCAGCAGCTGCTGCCTTCGTTCTGTCACACGGGCAGACAGCAGCCAGGTGCTGCTGGCCCACGCAGACTGCGTGCCTCGGGGGACTGCTGCTGCCTTCTAGCTGCCAGAGGGGCGAGACTCACTGCTGGGTGCGTCCCACGGAGTCGCAGAAGGGGCTGGGCTGGCAGGGACCTTCGAGCTCATCGAGTCCCACCCGCCTGCCATGGGCAGGCACACCTCCCACTAGACCAACTCTGTGCTAAGTGATTCCCTCCGCTGCCGGCCAGTGCAGCTCTCCCCTTGCACACTTGCTTCCAAACGATGGCAACGAGCACAGTGTCTTTCCTTCATGCAAACCCAGCGGCCCGGTGTCCTCAGGAAGGGCAGAGGAAGGCTGGCAGGCGGAGATGTGGATGGTTCCAGAGCCTCAGCTGTCTAGCGCTGGTGTGAAAGAACAGCTCGGGGCCGCTGCTGCTGAAATAAGAGCATCATTCCTCCTGGGAGGGAACCCATTTCCCACCGTGTTGGCTTTCATTCCAGAGCCCCTGGCCACAAAGAGAATATACCAGGGTAGTAAATATTGTGCAGCACTAATCTATGGAATTACAGATTTTACACTGACCAAAAATGTCCTTTCTCAGGAGCTTGTCTACTGCTGAGCCACTCTTGGCAGTTGATAGAAATGCAAAGTTAAACAACAGACCCTCCTTTAATTTCACAGTCTGTGCTTCCTTCATGAAACTTCTGAAGATCAATTATGTCCCATCAGCACAGCAGTCAGGCTGAACTAAGTGATGTATGCATAAACAGCCTTCTCCAGGCAGCTGCTGCACACTGAGCAATGCATCTGTCACACCTGCCCTGCAGCCGTGGCCTTCTTGGCCCCGGGTGCTCTTTTACCACCGCAGCATTTCAGCAACCCCCTGCACACGCAGCTCCGGGTGACGTTCACGAAGGACGTGAAGTCGACTCAAGCAGGAAGGGAAATCCCAGGGAAGCTGATAGGCCTGTGCCACCTCCCAGAGACAGAAGAGAAGTGGTGAATTACCCCATGGGGATCCCACAGTTTGGTTAAGACAAAACCAAGCAGCAGCTTTGCTTTGCATTGCTTTCTGCTGGTGACCAGAGGAGCTGTTTGCACCCCAGCAGCAGCTGCAGACATGACTGGCTGTGACTGTGCTGGTTTGGGACTGACTGAAATATTTTACTGAGAGAAGTTAAATCCTTAGCTGTGAGAAGAAAGACAACAGTAACCTGCCCCACTCGTTCTTCTGCTGGGAAACACAACTAGTCAAAATACAGCTAAGACAGGCACTTGTCACACACTGCTCAGCTCTCACCTGGGGCTGTGCCTTCCTTCTGGTGGTCTGCTCTCCGGCTGACTCTGCTTTTAACTCTCTGATCCACCTAACCCTTTTTCCTCTAACCTCCTTGCCCTCTCTTTCTGATGCCTCAGATCTCCAGACTTATCACCTGAGATATACGTGGGTTGATCTGGTTATTTCTGAAGGGAGAGAAAAGGGAGGGGGGAGGGGTTTGGGTGGGGAGCCGTCCTGGGGACTCTGTTTCTGGGAGGGGTATTGTGTTCCTGTGCTGTTTTACTATGTGTAAAACTATGTGTGTTTGTGTACCTATGCCTGAATACTGGGCTCAGCTGTAAATATAGCTTCATTCCTTGACCTCCAGCCCTCCAAGCCTAGTCTGGGTGATTTTCTGACGGGGGCTGGGGGTGGGTGGGTAACACCCTGACCATCACAGTGACCCTCGAAGCAACGGCATGGCAACAGCTTGTGAGGCCTTTCGGAGCTAACTGAAGGTTTGCTGGAAGCTGGAGGCACCTTTCCTCCCCAGGAGCAGAGCCACTGGCACTCAGCCTTTAAAGCTCCTTCTCCATCCCTCAGAGGGCGTAGACAGCAAGCAGCCAGCGCCTGGCAGCAGAGCTCCTGTGCTCTGGTTGGACCTGGAGGACGCTGCCCTGCTTTGAGCTGTGCCACCCAGAGCAGTCATCTGCCCACTGGGCACCTCTGAGCTCTGCTGCAGTACAGCAGGCAGTGCCACAGAGGATGGAGAGGAGCTCTCCTAGCCTGGAAGAGACTTTGTAGAAGGGCTTTAGAATGGACTGAGGCTTAAGGAGGGCAGATTGAGACTGAAGATGAAGAAATTCCTGATAGTGAGGGTGGGCAGACACTGGCACAGGTTGCCCAGGGAGGCTGTGGATGTCTCCTCCCTGAAGGTGTTCAAGGCCAGGCTGGATGAGGCCTGGAGCAGCCTGTGCTGGTGGGAGGTGTCCCTGCCCATGACAGAGGGTTGGGACTGGATGATCCTGAAGGTCCCTTCCAGCCCAAACCACTCTGTGAATCCATGAATCCTCCTCCACCAGTATGCTTAAAGCACACAACCCTCTCAGGATCCCAGACACCTCACCACAGCAGCTGCCCCTTTCCCATGCATGCATTTAGAGAGCTGATGATGTACAGCAGAGGTTTGCAGAGGAGGAGAGCAGCACCCATGTTATCGGGCTGAGGAACAGCTCTGCAGGTCTGTTCCACAGAGCAGAAGGCAGCACTGGTGTCATCCATCAGTCTACTTACCACTGTGAGAAGCTGCAGGGAGAAGAGTGACACCCAAGCCCACAGCCCCACGTGCTGTGCTGGCACCACTCTGCCAGTCACCGGGGGCTACTCTGCTAGTGGCAAGGTGCAGGCAGCAGCAGGAGGGTTATTGTCCTTCAAAAGGGAGCACAAGATGCATGGAGCAGTCTGGTGACTCAAACGTGCTCACAGTTTGCAACAAAATGAAATCATTCAAGCTAGAAACTTGTAATTAAAATGCTTTACAAATGGCACTCATTAGCTGGGCTAGCACTGATGGATTCCTGGCTCTCTGCAGCAATCTGTTTTCCTGGCCTTTTTATGTCTTGCGTTGGGTTTCTGCCACTTAATAAATTGTCCTCGTTTACCAAAAAGTGTTAATGCCCAATTCTTTATTAATGGGACAAACATAGACTGCAGTAAGGACAAACTCTCTGGTGTCACTACTAAATCATCTCTTTGCCCAGCTTAAGTTCACTGCTCAGCACTCAGCCTGCCCATGAGAAGTCAAAAACAAACCTTAAAACACTTTCCCTCACCCCTCCCTTCTACCCAGCTTCAAATTCTAAGTTCTCTACCATAACTCTTCCTCCTTCTCCATCTCCAGGCTTCAGGTATAGAGTCATAGAATGGTTTGGGCTGGAAAAGCCCTCCAAGAGCATCCAGTCCATCAACCCAACCCCACCATGGCCACTAAACCCTGGCCTCAAGTGCCATGGGCACACCTGTCTGGAACATCATCAGGGATGGGGACTGCACCACCTCCCTGGGCTGCCTCTGCCAGTCCCTGGGTGCCTGAGCTGCCTCAGCCAGCTGCATGCTTGGTGCACAGGCTCCTGCAAGAAGGCCTTGCTCTGCTACAGTCACTGTCCTGCAGCAGCAGCATCCTGCTGCTACTGAATTCTCCCTGCCCAGTATGGGAACAGGTTTGTTCATCTGGGAATAGTCCAGTGCCCTTCTCAGCCAGTAGTGCCTGCTGCAGAGTTCTGTCCCTCCAGAAAAAGATACTGCAAGTCCAGAAGATACTGCTTCAACCTATGATGCTGTGAAGGACACATTTTGCAAGTGAAATGCTTAGAGTTTGCTCTGTTCAACCTTAAAATAATGACATAGTTACAAAATGTGTGTAAGTATCTGTGAAGCAAGGTGAACGTTTTTGCACTGCTGTATTGGTACAGAATAGCTCTACAGCACTGGGCAGGAATGCCAGATGGAGGCTTCCAGCAAGGGCTGAACACAGTGGCAGCTTTCTAGCAATGGAGAATTCCACTAGTAAATGCTAGTAATGGAGAAAACCATCAGGCAGCTTAGTGCTGCTGAATCATTCCATGAGGAAACAGCACAGAAATTCAAAGTGTTTCACCTAAACATGAAGTAGGAAAATCCCACTAAGTCCTTCAGCAAGTGTCAGAGAATATGATAAAGATATCTTCATGTACATGAAAAGAGGAGGCTCAGGGGTGACCTCATGGCTGTCTACAGCTACCTGAAGGGAGTTTGCAGCCAGGTGGGGTTGGGCTTTGCTGCCAGGCAGACAGCAACAGAGGAAGGGAACACAGCCTCAAGCTGTGCCAGGGCAGGTCTAGGCTGGATGTTAGGACCTTGGTGATACTGTGTGAAGTTCCTGGCAGAGAGAGTGATTGGCATTGGAATGGGCTGCCCAGGGAGGTGGTGGAGTGGCCGTGGCTGGAGGTGTTGAAGCCAAGCCTGGCTGGGGCACTTAGTGCCATGGTCTGGTTGGTTGGACAGGGCTGGGTGCTAGGTTGGGCTGGGTGAGCTTGGAGCTCTCTTCCAACCTGCCTGATTCTATGATTCTGTGAAGCAGTGTCCCCACTGCTCTCACCTGAGCTTTCACCCCTTTATTGCAAGCACCAACAGCAGTTTGCCAAGCAATGATCTGAGGAACGAAGCCAAGGAAGCTCAAAGTAGTTCTGTATTGCAGGTTTGACCTGCCCATAGCTTTTCCTTTCTGCTCTTGGATCTATATCATGATGCACTTTTTGACTGCAATTCTTTGCATGTCTTGGTTTTCCTGGGTGTTTTCTCTCATTCCTGTTCTTTGCAATTCAATCTTCCTGACTGCACCAGATCTCCACATCCACTCTTTGCAGACTTTGTGCTTTCAGCCAACATGTTTCTAATGGCACTTCCTATTCTTCCTCCTCACCAAAGTGATTCATACCTGAACACTTCACAGAGCCTCTCAGAGAGCTGCTAACTATTCCTGCCTCCTTTTTCCATCCCAGACTTTCTCCCGTGATTAGCAATACCCCTGGAGCCCGTAAATCAGAAGCCACGTGCAGAAAATTGAGGCAGGCTTTGTGCATAGCAGGGAATGAACTTCGAAAGAGAGAAATGACTTACAGAGCAAATTCGAGCTCCATCTATCTGTGTGATCTGGGGAAAGTCCCCTCTTGAGCAGCACATGAGCATGTCAGGCTTTGATATGTCTAATAATGGGTCACCGTTACTGCCCTTCATCCCAGCAGCCCCCGGGGAAGAAAGACTTGCAGGAAAGAGGTTGCTACAACCCAGGAAGCTGGTGGAGAACTGGAACAGGTGGTGATGGAGCAAGAGCTGTGGAGCTGTTTGCCCTGCTGGTGCTGAGCCGAGCTGTGGCTGCAGTACAATGGACTGATTAAAGAGGATCTAAAACACTAAGGAATGTGTATGGATGAACAAAACTGGTTTGACAAAGCTTCAGGAAAGGGGAACGAGATCTGAAGAGAGAGAACTCTGCAGGAGCCCAAGAAGCCACACTTCCAGTCACTGACACCCTCGCTACAAGAGACCCGCTAGGCTGCTCGTTCTGGTGGCAGTCCAGAGAGGGAAGCTGGAATCTGTGACAAAAGCAAGGACATCTGCAGGCTGCAAGTCAAGAGATGAAGCTGCATCTTTCCAAAACAAATGAGAGCCCTTTACCTGCACTGTGGAAGATGGTATCTAGAGCACACCTTCACATGGCTGGGCCGCTGCGGGTCTCTGCTGTGGATGAAACACGGCAGCAGCCCAACGCCACTCAGCAGCTTGCTTGCCCTCCCCTGCCCCAGGGGATGTGGGACAGGATTGGAGGGCTAAAGATAAGGAAACTCCTAGGGCGAGATAAAAACAATACAGTAATTAAAATAATAATTCTAATAACTGTTATAACAACTGATGGATACTGCAGCTGCTCCCTAGCTGCTGGCTGCTGCCCAGCCCATTCCCAGAGCAGACAGAACCCCCAAACCATGACCCAAGGAGCCCTCCTTTCCCAGCCCATCCTCACCTAGCCAGTGAGCGTGATGCTGTCTGGCTTGGAACACTCCAGTGGCTGGTCTGGGTCTGTCTCTCTGGCTATGCTCCCTCTCAGCTGCAGCTGCAGCTGCTCTCTATCAATTGAACCACCCTTGGTTTGACTGGGAAGGGTAGCTGAGAAATGGGCTTGGTGCCTGAATAGTTGTAATGCTGTGAGGCCCAGAACTGTCCTGGTTTGGACTGGGGTAGAGGTAATTTTCTTCTCAGTAGCTAGCAAAGTGCAGCATCCCTAGCAGCAGGTCTGCTCTGCAGCACTGAGCCAACACACCTGATGACTGAGCAAGAGCAAGTAGGACTGTCCTCACTCGTGCATGGAAAAGACACAGCTGCATTGCATTCCCCTCTGGTCAGCAATGCCTGCTGAATAATTCCATTTTATTGCACCTCACTCTTAATATCCTTCTTCTGGGAAATTTGGAGCACAAAGGAGTGCAGGCAGCTGACCACATAATGACACACAGGGCCACAAAGCTGAACCAAGGGCTGGAGCACCTGTGCTGCAAGGACAGGCTGGGGGAGCTGGGGGTGTTCAGAAACCTTTCAGAAGTGCTGGGAGGAGGCTTGGATTTGGTTTTCTCCATTGAGAAACCAAATCTGCCTGACATGCTGCGTCAGGGCCCTGCCCCAGGGTACCCGGAGGCTTAGCTACACAGCCCACTGGGGAAGAAAGGGGCAGTGCCCAGAGCTGTTGCAGGATAAGCCACTCTTGGGAGGCATCCTAAGCCCAAATCTATCACCTTACATCCTGAAAGGCAAGGTTCCTAAAGCTGACAGCTGGGAAGGATCAGGATTTCCTCCACGCTTCTTTCTTTTGATTAGGAGACATTTCCCCACTGCAAGGAGACCTCCCCTGTTTTGGGGCTGACCCCAAAGTATTTCAGTTTAGAGCCATAACTGAGCCTCCTGATGCAAACAGAAGGTTCATTCCCTGACCAAGAACAGCAGACAACAAACACAATGCACAGCAGTTCTTTTTCTGCTGCCAAAGCTGCTTCATTTTCATTTTGAAATCCCCAGTTCTGCAAACTACATCCAGAAATGTCATTCTTCTTCTAACAGCACTAATGAAAGCCGCTGGCTGCAAGCAGAACATTCATCTGCTGAGGTTTCCAGGCGTTTGCATCTTCACTGCATGTTAGACGAGGGGGGGGAGGGGGTAACCTGGTAAGTAGCTACTGAGATTTATTTCTGGAGCTGCTAGTGAATATCTGGGGGTTTCACCACTTTGTACAACACAGCCAGCAGGGAACTGCCACATTCTGTGTTCATTCATCTGATTAAGGAGAAAAAAACACTTCCTAGTGCCATGCCTTCAGCAAAAGGATTAGCCAAATCACCAGGGTCTGAGCCATCAGCCACAGCTGCCCTGCACCAGTCTCAGCCATCAGCAGGTTCACAAACAAGAAGACAAGACTGAACTCTGCTCTTCAGGGAGCACATTTAATCTTCTTAGAATCACAGGATCAGAGCTGTGTTTTTGTTGGAAAAGCTCTCCAAGATCACCCAGCCCAACCATCAGCTCAGCACCACCAGGGCCTCTGAACCCTGTCCCCAAGTGCCATGGTCACCTCTTTCTGGGACAGCTCCAGGCACGGGCACTCCACCACCTCCCTGGGCAGCCTCTGCCAGTCCCTTTGCTGTCTTACAGCAAAGACATTTTTCCTTCTCCTCTCCAACCAGACCCTCCCCTGGCATCATCCCCGGCCAGCTCCTCTTCTTCTCTCACCTCAGAGCAGGCAGCAGAGCCCAAGCCCAGCTCCCTGCAGCCTCCTCTCAAGAGCTGCAGAGAGCAATGCGCTCTGCCCTCAGCCTCCTCTGCTCCACACCCCCAGCTCCCTCAGCTGCTCCTCCCCAGCCCTGCTCTCCAGACCCCTCACCAGCTTGGTTGCCTTTCTCACCACTTCCCTGCAGCCACAGTGCACTGCAACATCTCCAGAGCACAGCAGCACACGGCAGGGCTGGGTGCTCCCAGAGCACAGTGAGCCCCAAAGGTACACTCTTCGGGCTCCTCTTCCCTGGGTCCATCTCATTCATAACTCAGTTGGTGGGGGGGGTCTATGCTGTCCAGCATCCCCACTTGATGCTGCAGCACTTCTATCCCCAAGGCACCAGAAGCAGGAGGGGTGAGGAGCAGGCTCCCTTCTGCCAACCATCACAGCACAGCAGCTTCAGCACCAGATGGGGACAAACCTCCTTCAGAAGGTCTGAAACTGGATAGCTGAGCTTTGGAACTAAATGATCTTTAAGGCCCCTTCCAACCAGAACCATTCCATGACTCTGACACTTCAGCGCTGAGGATTTTGCAGGGAACTGAATCCCATCCCTGGTACCTTTACATCTGATTTCCTCACTGACAGCTTCAAAACTGGCATTTCTTTGCCCCTGACTTCCACTGAGCTTCACCTTCACAGCAGCCAGAGCTGGAGTATTCACCAAATATCGTTGCTCACCAGATGCCATGAAGAGTAAAGGTCCAACACCTCCAGCAGGATCTGGCCCAGAGTTTGTCCTGCACTCCAAGCAGCCACAGGGCTGCCAGCAAGGGCAGTGGACTGTCTGTTTCCACGGTGGGGGTCACACGAGGTGACAAAGGCTGCCTCATGGGAAATCCAGGGCTTAGTGCCTGGCTGCAATAACACGCCACAGACTGATGGCTGATTAATTGGTGAGCATTTGGGGGATACCTGGTGGTGAATATCAACAGCAAAGAGAAATGTCAGCACGCGGTGAGACAGACTGCAAGGCTTATGTGGATTAGGAGCTGCTTCCTCAAACAAGGGAACCAAGCCAAGGGCTGAGCAAGTGCAGAAGCAGAGCAGCCAGCGGGACGGAGGTGATGAAACCCGGGGAGATCATCTCACCGGAGCAGACCCGAGGGCTTTGCTCCGAGCCTCTCCGCCTCTCCGGCAGCCAGCAGGTCAGCGCGGAGATCCTGGCGGCAGCCTGCCGAGCGGGAAAGGGGCTGCACAGAGCAACACTTGGACTGGCGGAGGGCAAATTACCACTTCCCTGCTGCCGGCTAATGACTTAATGACCTCCAGTGGGATCCACAGGGGGCTGCAAAAGGAAGCCGTCTGGCCCAAGCAGGAGCTTCACATCCACTATGTTAATTTCCAGCCCCCCAGTGTGACCAATCTGCTACATAAACAACTGTTTCATCTGCCGCTTTAGGCTCCAGTTGCCACCCGTTCCAGTAGCAAAGTATCAGCAAGTGAGTAACAGCGTCCCTCAGGGTGGAATGGTGACCCTGGTGCCACGGAGAAAAGCAGCAGTGAGAACAACCTGCCCAGCGGCAGCCCCTGCTCCTGGGCACTGAGTGGGGGTAGCACAGGCACCACCTCACGCCTGGGAGGATGCTGCAGCAAATGGCTCAGGTTTCAGCGCAGAGCCTTGCCTGTCCTCAGGGTGTGCTGGAACTCCTTACAGGGGCGGGGGCAGACACTGGCACAGGCTGCCCAGGGAGGCTGTGGATGTCCCCTCCCCGGAGGTGTTCAAGGCCAGTCTGGATGAGGCCTTGAGCAGCCTGGGCTGGGGGCAGGTGTCCCTGCCCGTGGCAGGGGTTGGCACTGGATGATCTCTAAGGCCCCTTCCAGCCCAGCCCATTCTAGACTCTATAAACTATCTCAGGCTGCACATAGGAAGCAGATGAGTGGCTCCAGTCTGCAGCCTCTGGACCCCTGAGGACTCCACGGGTGATTATAAGCTGTCCAGGAGAGGGGGGTGGCAAAAGCAAGCTCTACACTCTCCACGTGGCTGGGTGGGCAGCTTTATGGTGTCCACAAGTGGACAGAAATGGCAATTGTCTAGGTTCAGTTTTCAAAGGGCTGTGGGAGTGGCAGCAAACAAAGCCACGAGGCAGGAGCCACTGCCACCAGGAGCTGCCTCGACCTCTCTGCTACATGCACCAAGCTAGCACTTGAGGAGCCTCTCCAACAGTCACCCAAGGCTCCAGCTTTCAAGATGAGCTCTCACAGATCCATGGAATCACAGACTGGGTTGGGTTAGAGAGGACCTTCCAGACCATCCACTGCCAACCCCTGCCACAGGCAGGGATACCTCCCATCAGCCCAGCTTGCTCCAGGCCTCATCCAGCCTGGCCTTGAACACCCCCAGGAAGGGGACATCCACAGCCTCCCTGGGCAGCCTCTGCCAGTGTCTGCCCACCTCCAAATCCTTTGCAATCACCTGCAGCAAACAGGGCTCTCCTGAGGTGGCACAAAGCAGTCTGAGTTCAGCAGGCTCAGAATCAGTCCTGCAGAGAAGCAGCAACAGCCTCGGTGCAGGGAGAGCTCCGGAGCAGCGATCACAAACTGCTTCTTGGCAGGTTACGTTCTGCCTCCATGAAGTCACCTTTGCAATCCCAATGGACTGTGCATTACTCACTTCCTGATTCAAAATGCCCACTCCTAGCAAAAACGACATTTCAGGAGAGAAACAATTCAATGTGATCTGCAAATCACAGTTTGAGAGGCCTTCAGCAATGCAATTAGGGGAACTCAAACACTGTGTCAAGTGAGACTCCATCCTGTCAGCCCTGCCAGCACTCCCATCCCAACACACAGCTGCTCCCCTGCTCCCCACTCACCTGTCAGCCACAGCTTTTGCTCTGTCACTGCTGCCTTGGCACTTCACCCAGCTCCAGCCCACAGGACTCCTTTGACTGTCCCACTGAGCAACACAGATGCCAAGCAGGGCCGGAGAAGACAAACAAACTGATGCCACATCCACAGGGCTCAGGAACAACAGGGGAATGCAAACTCAAACCTCTATAAGGAACCGAGTGCGCCCCGGGCAGAGGAAAGCAAAGCTCACCAAAGCTGAGCTTGGGTATGTCAAGCAACCTGCAAGATGACAACCAGGGTCAAGACGACCGCTGGGCTCAAGCGCCAGAACTGACCGCCGGGCTCAGGCGCCGCAAGTGACCGCCGGGCTCAGGCGCCGCAAGTGACCGCTGGGCTCAGGCGCCGCAAGTGACCGCCGGGCTCAGGCGCCGCAAGTGACCGCCGGGCTCAGGCGCCGCAAGTGACCGCTGGGCTCAGGCGCCGCAAGTGACCGCCGGGCTCAGGCGCCGCAAGTGACCGCCGGGCCCAGGCGCTGTGTTTTCCGTTGAGCTTTTTTCCCCTCCTTCCCAAGTGAAGTCATAGCTGCGTGCTGTTTTTTCTGACCTGCGCTCCAGAAACATCACAGGTAGCAGCCTTGCTGCGGTCTCTGACTGACCAAGTCTCCACACGCTCCCTCCGAAGAGACACCACATCTACGCACGCTTCCTACATCTGGCATTGAGATACAAATCTGGAAGCTGATTTCCCGCAGCTCCTCTTGCAGAAAAGGGCCAGACTCCTCCCATGGGTAATTCTGAGCTTAAGTGCCATTCGAGCAGAACTAAGAAACACACCACAAACGCTGGCTTTGCAATTTATTTATTAAGGAGAGACACATTTGCACTCCATTGTGTGGTCACTTTGAAGAAAGCAGAGGCAAGCCGGGCAAAGATCACTGGTAACTGGGAGGGCAGCTTCATCTCCCAGGCGTCCCCGTGTCATATAACAGTGCAGAGCTCCAGCACCTGTCTGCCTCTTGGTCTGTTCAGACCACTCAGGGCATCCCAGGTAGCAAAGAGCCACATCCCTTAGCACAGGAACAAACCAGCTAGAGAAGAGGAGGTGAAAGAGAAAGAAAACCCAAGCCAAGCCCCAAGAGCGCAGCTGCTCAGTCTTCAGTGAAGTATGCCTCCAGCCCCTCCAGTTCTGCAGCAGCTGCTGTGCTGGAGGAAGTGGGAGTAGAACTCAAATTCTTGCTTTGCTGACTAACACTTTTTGGCTGGGAGTTTGCTGAATTACTTGGTTCCTTCTTCACCTCCCTAGCACCACTCAGCAGCCTTTGGCTCTCTGTAAAATACTGGTTGGGGTGGCTCAAAGAGAACCCGACGTCATCCACCTGCATGCAGAAGGAAAGCAGCACTGGATTACTGCATTTCGAAAGTCATCTTTGCCACACTGCAGGACAAATTAATCAGCAACTTAACAAAGAAAAAGGCATCGTTTTGCAAACACCAGCTCAGTAGGCACTAGCATGGCACTGATTTAGTTTCATCACAAGCATTCTCCCTTCCTAATGGAAGTCAAAGGCTGTCAGACTGCCTTTGCTGTAATAAAGACAAGGAACACCCCACAGCACATAAACAACAGAAGGATGCTGGCAAACCTTTTCCCACACACAACAATTGAAGCTTAAATTGAACCTTAAAACTGCATTTTCCTCTCCAAAAGAGGGGCTGGGATAAGCCCAGCATGCCAAGGGCAGCAGAGATCACTGCTGAAAGTTGTAACAAGTGCACAAGACAAATCCCAGTCCTGAGGACCAGTGTGAAACTGGGGATGGGCACAGGCAGCTCCACCTCCTGCCCTGTCTCCTCCAGCAGCCACGAACACAGCATCCTCAGGGTAGCAGGCTAAGACAGGAGGCCAACAGACCCAGCTTTGCCGTGCTCCATCAATGCCAGCAGCAGCATTCTGCAATCAGGTGTGCAACCAACAACACAGAGCATTGAGTCTGCAGTGGAGAAGACAAAACCAGCAACACATTTTCACCGCTCCTTTCCACTGAGCAGCAGCAGCATTCTCTCAGCTCTACCGTCATCCACAAACTGAACGTTCAACCAGTGCTGAAACACCTCACCAGCTAAGTTCAGAAGGCAGCTGTTCTGGTGTGTGCACCACACAGTTCTGCCCTGCCTGTCTCCTTTGGGGGTTCAGAAGCTGGGACACTCACTTTAGAGGGTGCTTCCAGTCCTGCTCAAGCAGCCTGCACTTCCTGGCTGCCCATCAGTTCATGCAAACACCAAGAACATTTTCAGGGAAATGCTGCTCTTAAAAAGTGCAGGAAGATACCAGGGAATTAACTATGTCTGTGTGTGCTGGGAGGTCAGAGCTTTAATTACATTGTTTAGATCCTTTTTGTTTATTTTTAAGGCATATATGGAAATATCAAACACATTTTTTACTAGATATAAGACAAAAAATAATGGGTTAAGCTCCACAAATCTGATTAAAACCAGGGCACTGAGAAAGTTAAATGGCTTACAACAGACCAAGTTCAATGATGTTGATGCTTTCAGGAAGGGTAACCTGTTACTGCCTCTAGTAATGGTCAGGCTGTTAACTTCAATGCATAAAAGCAGGAGATTGCAGAAGATCTGAAATCACTGGAAAGAAAACCAGCAGGGCAAGACAGCTGATGATGGATGTGGAAACTGCACAGTCTCTGGGCTCCACACACCATGTACAAGGCCCTCCTAGAGACAAAGACTGTGGCCAGAATCCAGCACAGATTAGCAGCTACTTACATCGTGGGTCACCTCGAAGTATTTCTGGCAGGCCAGCTGGTAGTGCATGCCCTTCACAAGCTCCAGGATCTGCACAGCAGGAGGAAAACCCAGGTCAGAAGCAGCATACCCACCTCTTGTGGATACTCATCAGAGAAGCACTGAGGCTGGAGAAAAGGAACATTTGCTCAAATACCAAACTTCTAATCCCCAAAAACACAGAGAGGATAAAAGACTGAGCATCAGGTTTGCAATTACACTTCCTCAGGCTCTCCTCTCTTTAAACCAGCTTTGAAAATACACCAGGCACCAACTGCTCTGGCTCAGGGCAAAACATTAGCACTAACAGCATGGGCAGTTCTGTGTCTGAACCTAACCAAAGCGTGCTCAGCACTCACTCTTTCTAAGAAATGCAAATACCTGAAGATGTTGGACATACAAATACATAAGTGCATGCAAACATATACACAACATTTTGAGAATCAAACCCTAAACTCAACTGATTTGAAGGTAAAAAAGAAACTTTCCTAGCGAGACGTTGGTCATAAGCAAGTCGGTACTAAGAAGAGTCAGATTCAGCTCTCATTCCAAATGAGGCTTAAGCTGCCAAAGCTTAGAACAAACACGGTCCAAGGAATCCTTACTGCACTTTTGACAAACATGATTATGAGTGATTTAAAAATCATATAGAAGAGAGAAAAGAGCTAAAACACAGAGCTCTGTGATCCCCACAGCCAGTAAGCTCATTGTTTATTTTGGTAATACAGCTGTGAGTTAACTGTCAAACCTCCACCCTGCAGCAGCTATGCCATAGCTGCAGCCATAAATCCAGCAATTCCAGGGGCTGAAGTGTGAAGCAATCAAGGACTTCATTTGTGTTTTTATCTCTCACATTGCTGGCTCACACAGATGCAGACTAAAGCAGCATCATGCTCCCATCGGAACGTGTGATCCCAGTTCCTGAGACAAAGATCTGTGAGAGGAAAGGCTTTGCCTTCAGTAAGATTTGTGCCTTTCTGAAATGAAGCTCTCTCTAGGCAGGCTCAGCAGAATGTGTGAGGAGCCAGCTGCTCTGAACATCCATTAAGGAAAATCAGGCCATCTCTTGTCAGTGCAATTTGCTTCCCACTTCCACTCCAGGTAATCTCCTCTGTGCTGAATGAAGCCTTGTTCTTATCTCCGCAGTGCAATGCCAGTTGAAATGTTGTACAGTCCCAACACCTCCTCCCCCATCTCCAGAACCACAAAGTCTGCTCTCTGCTTATCAAACAGATAAATTGCTGCAGTTATGAGGCAGCCTCAGTGCAAGCACAAAGACTTCTCAAGCACTGCTAATTTCAAGTCTCTTTCCCACGGCTGCACTGTGTCACACACAGCCACAGACCCCAGCTGAACCTCCTGCTGTCCTCAGTACTGGCAGCTGCCTGGTATTTATTGGCAGATCTATCAATAAATTAGATCTGCTGAATGGATAAAACCAGCACCACACTGCCAGGGAAATTCTTGGCCCCACTGCTTCTCCATCATAGCCCAGCTGACAACGTTCCTGCCCCTCTTGCCACCTCCTGCTCACTCTTCGTAGAAGATCAAGGCCGAGGCCAAATAGGCAATGAAGTCTAAACTGTGGCACTGTCACAGAAGGTAGGGGCTGGAAGTGACCCCTAGAGATCATTTGTCTGTGAGTCTGTGCTTAGTTATTTCCCTACCACCTCCTCAGAAACTGACTGAAAATAGTGTCAGGTGAAGTGGCTGAGGGCAGAAGGAAACTCACCCAGGCCTAATCCTTCAGCTAGTGACTCATGGTCTCCAGCTTGCTCCTTACAACTGAAGCCAGGCCATGCTAAAGCTGTCCTGGCTCTCAGCACATGCTTCCAGAAGGTATGTTATAGATGTCTTCTACAAACACCTCTGTGTTCCCTCCATTGTTAATGGACAGGGTTGCTAGCCTCAAGCAGGGACACACTGGAACGGCATCTTAATGGTCATGAGGGTCTGTGTTCAAGGTGTGGCCATGGCACTTGGGGACATGGCTTAGTGGCCATGGTGGGGTTGGGTTGATGGCTGGACTGATTAATCTTACAGGGCTTTTCCAACCCAAACAATTCCACGATTCTGGAAGCATATGCGAGACCTCCACTGAGTGCAGCCAGCTTGGAGCCTGCTGTGAAGCCCCTTCCCATTCTGAGTTTGTTGTCCTGTACACATGGTCAGCTGAGTGTCCCTCAGCTCAGAACACCACATTAACCTCTTCATCTCCATCAGAAAGCAGGCTGAGAGCTGAAATGCATCTAGGAACAGACATTCTGACCACACAGAGGGGAATTTTTCACTTGGACAGCCTGCTCGTCTGGAGCACATAGTAGAGCAAGATGTGGCACTAAATGGAGTCACATTTGAAGAGAGCAAAAGAAATTCAGAGTAAAGCAAGCAACAACCTAAGAGGTCCCAGGAAAGGGACAGCGTTTACTGAAATACCCAGCTGAGAGGTCAGGCTCTGACTCAGCCAGGGGAAAGAGAAGCTGCCAGGCTGTAAGGGTGCTCTCACTCCATCTGCAGCTGACAGGAGGTCTGACAGACTGGAGGGGATGGTTTGAGTGAGTGTCAGCCTTGAGGCCCAGATCCTGGAAAAGCTTTGAAAGGCTGCAAACCATCCACCCCTGTCACCATCTACTGAGCTGAAGCAGAAACAGCAAACAGCATCAGAGAAGGCTCCCAGAAGTCCCAGTCTGGACTGAAGGATCCTAAACTGGCATTAGTCATACAGAAGTTACTGGACCACACCAACAGAACAAATATTGGTGGCAGCAATGAGACCTGTGTGGGATCTCAGAGAGGTGTGAAGCAAGCCTCTTCCTCTTCCATGGAACATTCAAAGGCTGTCTGATGTAAAAGATCCATTTCTGAATGCTCAGCCACAGCCAACCTCTTTATTTTGGCTATTCTTAGTGTCCTGGTGTTCTGCTCTGGGTTGGGTTTAGCTTAACACCAGGAGTGGCCACTGCAGAGCCTGTACCCTGACACTAACAACACAAAGCCCAGGGACAGGACAGAGTTCAAGAAAAGATGCTGCTGATGGAGGCAGCTTCTCTAAGCCACTTTTGGCAAGAAAATTAATCTCAGTCCAAAGAGAAAAAACACACACATATCTCTTCCCATCAAATAAGGAGCTCTGTTAAGGACAAAGACACAGCCCTGCTGTGCAAAGCCATTGGAGAAATAACCTCTGCTAGCTTCTGCCCGCACACAGAGCACGGCAGCTAAGGCAGTAAATCCCCAGCAATACTCCCTATGATTAGCAGGATAAAAATCTCACAGCAGCATCAATTTTTGATGCATACAAGATGGGAAAAAGGCAAAGGCAGGTATCTCAGATATGGAAGACAGTCAAATGCTTGTTTATGTGAACCAGAAGAAAAGGAGAAAAATAAAGGAGAAAAGATCCCTGGAGAAAGTCTGAGCAGCTCAAGAACTTGTCAGGAATGACTATGAGTGAGCAACAAAGGCTTTAAAACTAATCTCTTCTCATTTATATCTTAATTGTTCCTTCCAAGGAGCAGAGACTGCTGTAAGTTGCCCTCTCACATGCTTCTCTCTCCAGTTCAATACTCTGGCAAGCACTAGTGACACTCCACAAACTAAAAGGCAGCAACCGAAAGCAGTTTCTTCCGATGGACCTCGAGCTGGTTTCAGGCAGTGCATACACAGAACTGCTTGCTGAAGTGCCTCAGCTTCCCTCTAACCTGTCCCTTCCTCACTGAAGATGATGGCATCCTATTATAGCCTGTCTCATGCAGCAGGAGTCAGAGTCCTTCAGTACACACCCCAGAAAGCTCCAGCCCCTGTGCTTTCCTTGCTATACAAGGCAGGGCTTCAGTGGAACGTTTCCTTTTCAAAAGCCTCAAGATCTCTGCTTCGCCTCCCTAGGCATGGAGCTTTTGTTGTCATGGGGAAGTTAGAGCAATGGATGGTTAAGAATGTGTGGGCTTTAGAAGCTGATTGCAGGAAACAATTCCTTGGGTCTCCTGACTGCACTGTGAAGTCGTCACAAGTCACTGCCAGGACGAAGAGATTCTCATGGTTGGGTCAGAAAGGATCCCAAAGGTCACCGGTGCCAACCCTGTGCGACACCTCCCACTGGACCTGGTTGGCTCAAGGCCCCAACCAGCCTTAAACACTTCCAGGGATGAGCTGCCCACGACTTCTCTGGGCAGCCTGGTCCAGTGTCTCACCACCCTCATAGTGAAGAGCTTTGTCCTAATGTCCAACCTAAAATCTACTCTGCTCTAATTTCAAACCATTGCCCTTTGTCCTGTCTCCACAGGCTCTCGTAACAAGACCCTCTCCAGCTTTCCTGTTGCCCCCTTCAGGTACTAGAAGGCTGCTAAAACACTGCCAGATTCATTCAAACTCTTTTTTCAAACACAGTGCAGTAAAATGAAGTAGAACAAGACTACCTGCATCGCACCCACTGCAGCAGCAAACCACCTCAGGAAGCCACGCAGTCAAAGGTGGCAACAACACAGACACCAGCCAGAGCACTGGAGCCAAGATGCTGAGTTAGATTTTGCAAGAAGAGACACTCACAAGCTGCATCCTGCATTCCTACAGAAATGGGAAGGAAAACTGCAAACAAGTGCTGCAGAACAGCGTCACATCAGCTGTGCCTTACCTGAGCCATCCCACCAGGAGGAACCCTGTAGGCCTGCAGCTTCTGCTTCAGCAGCTCCGGGTCGCAGTGGCGGAATGGGCACCCTAGCAGGTAAAGCAGCAAGCTCACACAGCATGTCCACCCAGAAGCTGTGCACTCAGGCACCCCAGACACCAGAGCAGCACCTCCTGGTTTTCGAGCAGCCAAAGTTAATTGCCCATGTGTGCGACTGCTTACTTCTTACAGGCTACTTTAAAATAATGACTCCACTGCACAGCCATCAGGGGGCCGCAGGCTCAAGAGGTACAGAAAACACCCCAAGAGAACCAGGCCACAGTTTTCCTGCACGGACAGGGAAACAGGCTCAGGTACGTCCCCACCACCAACTGCGAGCTGGCTGCCCGCTAGTGAGGTCACCAGCTGGACTGTGAGTGGGAGGTTTCGAGACACAGCTGAAGGAATGACCTGGTACAGCACAGCAGCAGTGAAGCCAGGGTGAGTTTTCCACGTTTAGCCACACAGGGCTTGAAAGTAAGCTAGCAAAGTTGCAGTGTTCTGCCCAGCTGGGTCCCTCCCTCGCAGCACCTCTGGCTGGATGTCATTGTAAAATCTCCTTGCACTGCCACCAAGGGCAAGGGGCCTGTGGCCTTGAAATGAAATATAGCATTTAAGAGAGTAGAGGAGGGAGTCTCTTCTCTAGCCAAGGGCTTCCCCTGCTTTTCAGCTTGCACAACAGACAAGGCACTCACCGTGATAATCCCCTTGGCTGGGTGGGTTGGACATGATGATCTTCATGCAGCTGTAGGGGGTGTAGTCGGTTCTCCTGCCCTCCTTGCCGTAGCTGTGGCGGATGCTGTAAGCGTATCCTTTGTCAAACTAGATAAACAGAAGAACAAGTCCTTACAGCTGCTGCCAGTGGTTCCAGCAGCTCTGCTAACAGCAGCATCGGGGAACAAAATGAACCTTTCAGACAGACTTCAATGGAGCAGAATAAACCTCGAGTTGCTTGCTGCTGACTTTGGTTTGTGTGCGACATGGGCTTGCATATGCACACAGACTTGTGCAAGTGCTGTCATTTGAGCTCTCCTCGGCGGCTGCAGGCATGGCCTTGGAGGTAAGAAGGTTGAAAGATCAAAAGTTTGAACCCCCAGATGTTAGGAAGTGGAGAAAACACAGCAATTTAAAATCTCTCATCCATGTCCCCACACTGGCTGCAAAGTGCATAAGTGTAGGTTTGTGTGCCCAGGTTTACTCTTGCCCTTCCAAAGCAGAGTGCATGACCCACTGGAGTTCAGCTCAGGAGAGTCTAAAGTGGGACACACTTCCCTCGTGCAAAAGAGGAAGATTTTAGCAAAGGTCTCCTGCCCACTGACAGCCTCCAGCCCCTCCAGTGAATGAAGCTGGCTGAAGAAATGCAGACAGACAGACATTCCTCCTGGCAGCTGAGTGCAGCGCTGCCAATATGTCACTGCAGGTGAGCCCTGTGGAGAACAGCTCGTGGCACCAGCTCATGTGGCTGTGTGTGCAGGACCAGCTGGCAGCGAATCTGAGCAGAACCAGGTAGCTTAACACATGGATCCCCTTCAGTTGCATTAGCTACTGTGAGACAGCAAGGAACATTTGCTCAAATACCAAACTTCTAATCCCCAAAAACACAGAGAGGATAAAAGACTGAGCATCAGGTTTGCAATTACACTTCCTCAGGCTCTCCTCTCTTTAAACCAGCTTTGAAAATACACCAGGCACCAACTGCTCTGGCTCAGGGCAAAACATTAGCACTAACAGCATGGGCAGTTCTGTGTCTGAACCTAACCAAAGCGTGCTCAGCACTCACTCTTTCTAAGAAATGCAAATACCTGAAGATGTGGGACATACAAATACATAAGTGCATGCCAACATATACACAACATTTTGAGAATCAAACCCTAAACTCAACTGATTTGAAAGCAAAAAAGAAACTTTCCTAGCGAGACGTTGGTCATAAGCAAGTCGGTACTAAGAAGAGTCAGATTCAGCTCTCATTCCAAATGAGGCTTAAGCTGCCAAAGCTTAGAACAAACACTGTCCAAGGAATCCTTACTGCACTTTTGACAAACATGATTATGAGTGATTTAAAAATCATATAGAAGAGAGAAAAGAGCTAAAACACAGAGCTCTGTGATCCCACAGCCAGCAGCTCTGGAGCCCTCTCTCGTCCTTAGGCAAAGACAAATGAAGCACATCCCACTGGCCATACAAAGGACACTGAGGAGGTAAATTAAAGTAGTTCTCTGTGAAGGAAAAGCAAACCTGGAATGCTTCAGGATGCATTGCTCAGTTTGCCAGAAAAGGAACACCCCTTGAACAGCTCTGTGTGCTGAAATCTGCAGTGGCAGTGCTCACATCTCCTGCCTTAGTACCCAGAGAAACCACTTTTACTGCCTCCACACAGAAGCAGCTCCTGCACACAGGAGCAACAGCTACAGAAGACCGTGACGTGGCTTTGGGACAGGATGAGGATTTTCTCCTTGCTTTCTTGCAGGACTGCATCTCAGAGCTTTTGCAGTGGCAGGCAGCAGCAGAGCTGTGTGGTGCCAGGCAGCAGTGGCACGGCTCTGCACCCCACTTGCAGCTCTTTCACCTCTGGCATTCAGAGTTTCTTTTCTCGAGCAAACAAACATAGGATTAGCAGGGCTGGCACCTGACAGGCCGTGTGGTCATCCTGGGTGCAAAGGGAGCAGGCACTGCAGCAGCTCCTTTCAGAGAGCACCTCCAGCACCACAGCCCTCTGTGCTCTGGGGGATGACTGCCATGACCAGGCTCACAGATTGCATTTGGTTGGAAGGGATCCTCCCAAGGTCACCTTCTCCAAGCCCCTGCAGGCAGCAGGGACACATCAAACCTGACCTTGAAAGTCTGCAGGGATGGGGCCTCAACCACATGCCTGAGCAGCCTGCTCCTGTGTCTCACCACTGCAGAACTCCACAAGTCCTGATACCCATTCTCAGCATCTCTGCTAGGATGGAAAGCAAGTTGCTGACAGGTCTTCCAAGCCCTGCGTGCTCAGGTTCACACTTCTGCAGAACTTCCATGTTTCACTTCACTACTTTTAGACACTTCTGTGAGTTCTTATGCATCTATTCCTTACAGGGCTGGAGATTTATTCGTGTGAAATCTAACACCCAAGCAAAACAGCTGCAGTAATTCTGTCTGTCTTTTGGCTGACCACCAGATGAGTTCCAACTCTGCAGAATTCAAACACTAATGCTATAACACCTTCATTTAAACATTCACTGGATAATTTCCTGTCTAAAACTGTTGAGCCTGCATGGATAACAGCTCCAAATTCAGACATTTATCACACAAACTCTTGTGTCTTCACTTTTCCATCCACTCCCCAGGCAGTTGCCCAATCATGACTGCTGACACTGCTTAGCTGGCAGATCTTTTTCCAAGAACCCTTTTTTTTTTTTTCCAGCTCACTCTTCAAGTGGCTCAACCTGAGGCTATCTTTTCTGAGGCACAGCTGTCAATTAGGGTCAGGAACAAATCTCCAACTGCTACAAACAACAAGTTTCAATTTACCCTAAATTCTCCACCTACAGCAGGACTTCACAGACTGAAGGGACTCTCCAGGTCACCTTGTCCAACCCCCTGCATGCAGCAGGGACAGCTCCAGCTAGAGCAGGCTGCCCAGGGACACAGCAAGACCTTGACTGTCTGCAAGGATGGGCCCTCAACCACACCTCTGGGCTACCTGTTCTGTTCCACTGTCTTACTACTCTCATTGCTACCCTAAAGGTACAGATCAGAGACACCAGCTAAAACTGGGCTGGAAAGTTCTGCTACGTTGTGCAGCAGCCACCACAGAGCAACTCACAGCAAGTGTAGAAACATCTCCTCACTCTCATGTCAGGTTTTCCAAGCCATACCAGGCAAGAACTGCTTTGCCTGAGAGACAATTTCATCTGCCACAAAGGATATCAGGACAGTCTGGGTCAAATTACTCCTATGCTTCCCCACACCAGAGTAAGACGTTTGACCAATGAACCAGTTTTGAGGCACCTCAGACCACTCCTGCAGGTGTTTCTTTGCAACAGGCTCAGTGTAACCCAGCTAAGACATAATTAACCTGCACCACTTCTCCACACATATGCATGGACCTAGCCTCTGGACCAGAAGTATGGAAACAAGTGACTGTGAGTTATCTTCTGCCCTAAGGCACTGCCTCAGCACAGCATCCTAAAGCCACCTCAAGATCTACAGGGTTTCCCTGCTCACCTGCAGAAGCCTTGCCCAGCCACTCCAAGGCACTGCACTGTTTGTCTGCAGCCAAGCTGGCAGTACCTGATTTTTTGGTCTGTGGATGTTTTATGTATCACTATTGAAAAACTTAGAGAAGATGCATTTGAAAACATATGATCAAAGGAGAAACATTCCAGTTCAGACTGGAATGGTGTGTGGATCTCCTGTCCCTTATGGAGCCAGCTCAGGTAGCGCTCCACTGGGCCACCAGACAGCTGCTCCAATGTCACTGGCCAAACCAAAAACCACAGACCGAGAAAGAGATGGAAACACTGCACACCTGTGAGTATCACTGGGCTTGAGATTCCCAGAAATATCCCAGGGTGCTCTCTAAATATCTACTTAAACTACTGCAGCACTTTGAGTCAGTACACTACCAAACCCAGAAGCACTAAAGAACGGAGTTTTTTTGGCAAAGACCACTGTGTGCTTGACAGGTTCATCTATACCAGAGTGCCCCATACAAACCAACAACCTAACTGAAAACACTGAGCTGCCAGCACAGACCCCTCAAAGTCACTGAACACAGAGGGGTCAATTCCTCATCCTTCCAGCTGAAACAACCACACAAAGCAGCAGTCCTGCTTAAGGACTGTGCCGAAGAGCCACGAGGAAACTGGCAATTATTAGAAGGGAAAGAATCACTACTTTCGATGGCAACTGAATGGGTGAGGAGAAATTTCTGTTGCTTCGCTTCCAAACAAGAAAGCATAAAGTCTTATTTTAAAGATGAACTAAGAGATTAATTAAAAGGGCAATGTTTGACAGCACCAGAGAAGAGTGTGCTTAAATATCTGCAAACAGTATAGCACTTTCCTTCAGACAGCAAATGAGCACTCAACTCAGTAAGCTGTCGTGGCTCAGCTGCAGCCAGCTTCTGCAGCCATTTTCCAGCCTCTGATCAACTCTTCAGAAAAGGCTTTCTCAGGTCAGAGAACAATCCTGACTTCTCCACTAAATGTTGTTCCCCAGCAGACTCATTTAGCAAGTTCAATACGAGATTTTAATGAAACAATGATCCAATAATCGGTTTCTAACCCACAGAAGCTCAGTCCGTTAGGACACCCACACCCCCCAGAGCCTTTCAGATGTCCCTGCTGATGTTCTTCAATCAATACTTCTCACATCTCAATATTCACAGAGGTTATCTGCTGCGACTGAAAATTCTGTGATCATGAAGAAGGGAAAGGACCTTCAAGACTGCCAGGTCCTCCTCCAAACCACACCCCCAGTGCCACATCTACATTTGAAGCATCTTCTGGGACTCCAGCGCTGCCCTGGGTAGCCTGCTCATCAGGCGTGGAGCACAGGTCCTGCGAGGAGCAGCTGAGGGTGCTGGAGTTGCTCATCTTGGGGAAGAGGAGGCTGAGGGGAGCCCTCATTGCTCTGAACAGCTCCCTGAGAGGAGGCTGGAGCCAGCTTGGGGCTAGTCTTGTTCTCCCAATGACAGAGGGAGAGGAAATGGCCTCGAGCTGTTCCAGCTCAAACAGCACACCTTGGCTCAAGAGCTCTGGCACTGTGTGAAAAGTGTGCTGTAAACCCCAGATTATTTCCTTACTAAAAGTAAAGCAAAAACAGAACAAACCCAACAAAACTAAGTAAACCCAAACCATTTTATGATGATGATCAAAGGAAAGAGAGGCTCAGAAGAACAGCTATGAGCCCTTGCTGGCACGGCAAACAACTGCTGGAGATTCTCCTGTGCACAGAGCAGCAGAGTGAAGGGCGGCGGCAGCCTTGGGAGCCTTGCTGCTCTCAACAACAGCGGCAAGCTTGCTCTGAGCACACAGGAGCACTTACCCACGATTAACTTGTCTTTCTTTTGCCAGTCCATCAGAAATTAAGAGATGACTGCAGGGAAAATGCAAACAGAAGACTAAAAGCTCGACTGCCAGACTGCTCTGAGTTCCCCCAGAAGAAGCACACAGACCCTGCCTGCTGCAAAGCCCTTACAGAAGAGCAACAACTCTGGTAATCAAACACAGCTACTGTAACTCATCCTAAAAACCAGTCTCCTGTGCTTTAGTGTCAATAACATATTTAAAAAGACAAATTCCTCAACGTTTCCAGCCCCAACCACTCTAACTCTGTGAGGTGCAGTCAGGGAGCTCGGAGACCTCCTGGTGGAGTGGCACAGGGCAGCAGGCTTTGTTCAGCAGCCTGCTCTAAGAGAGCTGTGCGGTCAAGAAGGCATCAAACAGGGGCATGCTGCTAAAGACTGCCCTTAGGACGTTCACATCCTGCACAGCTGCAGAACTCGGACATCTGGCACCCAGACAGACAAACCCATCTGTTGCTGTGTTTAACATGTCACAGCCTGACTTGCTGCTGCTGTGATGCCTACTAAAGCAGGGCCCTCCTCTGACAAGCTCACAGCCTTTCTCAGAGAGAATCAGGCCAAGCTGATAAGTGGCTCAAGATCACAAAGGGAGCTTAGAAAATCAAAGGTCTGGCATTTAGCATCTAATTTTATACACACAATTCCAGAAGGACAGCACAGCATGGAAATAAAACACATGCTGCTGCGATTAAAACAAGCTGTAAGAGACCAGATTCTGATCTACATTTGGTTTAGGAAGGGCATTTATTGTTTTCTCAGTGGTGCAAGATCCTTACCAGTAAGTTGCTCACACTGCACTGCCACAGACAGACCCCAGTGCCTAACATGCAGCAACCACGAGAAGTGACTCTGCAGTTCACAGCACAGGGCTTTGACTCAGTTTAAAACAGAAATGCCAGCTCTGCAATGCCCTGAAGAGAGACTCTGTAGCTAGATCTCTGCTCAGTCCCCAGGACGTGGCACCAGCTGCAAGGCTGCCCAAAAAGTGCCTGTGTGACGTAAGTCAAGAGATGAAAACTGAGCATCAGAAGGGTAGATAC
Organism: Pogoniulus pusillus; assembly: GCF_015220805.1. Lineage (NCBI taxonomy): Eukaryota > Metazoa > Chordata > Aves > Piciformes > Lybiidae > Pogoniulus > Pogoniulus pusillus. The sequence goes on along the minus strand of NC_087288.1, from coordinate 285,068 downwards.
ACTCAGCAGGTTAAAGAGAAGGCTGAGCAAATTCAAGTACTTTAAAGCCAGTAACCACAGGAAGATGCTAACACAGCTTTGGCTTTGCTGCACATACTGCAGAATTCCACTTTCAAACTGAGGTATTGATAAATCTGGTAGCAGGTGGAAGAGGGCTGGAGGGGAAGAGCACCCTTGTGTGTACCCACAAAAGAGCCTCCAAGGAGATCATAGGCTAACATTACTTTGTTTTCTAGCACACCATCAGCACTTGTGCTCTAGTTCAGTAACACCAAGGAACACAAGGGTGGAGAATGATGGGTTTATAACAGCTCCATCTCACTGCTTTAAGATTTCCAATCTGAAAAGCAAAAACTAACTTTCCCCCTGCCCCCCCTAAGTCTAAGGGTTTTTTAAAAACTATTTCTGTAAGAGAAATTCTGTCTCATTATAAAAAAATCAACTATGAAATGCCAGAGAGGGAAACAGATTGCTGCCAGAATCCAGTGAGCTCAGACAGTTGCAAGGTGCATGGAGATGCTGGCTGGGAGTGTAAGGGAATACACAGTCTGAGTTCAGTGTGCATCTGCATTAGCCACAGGGCATCATTAAAACTACAGCACTCTCTTAAATCTCCATAATGATGTCCCAAAGACACTTCTGCTTTAGCATCCCGACCTGTACTGATAAGCCAGCAGGGACCTCGGCTTTAAAGCACCATACAAGGTCATTCTAGGGTGGTATTTGACTTTAAACAGGTGAAAAAGTAAAAGTTTGGTTTGGGTTTACTCCTAGTGCTCAGAGCTCCAGGTGTGGCAGGCAAGACAGAATTCTCCTGCACACTGAATGGAAACATTACCAAGTGAGGCTGCATATTACTATCCAGGAAATTGAAGCAGCACCTACCACTGCTGGGGAAAGAGCAAACCTGGCTCCTTTTGGCAATGCCAGCAACTTCATTCATCAATAGTTCTGTGGTCATTCATCTGGGGCGGGGGGGGGTCCCTTTAGTAGTGAATATTCTACCTGCAAATTTAAACCCCACCCAAGTTAACCAGTTGAACTCAGCCTCACAGCGCTGCACACCCCTTACCTTCTATCAGTAATCCTACTCCAGGTTTTCATCTCCTGAGCACAGCTGCATCACGTGCAGGCTACACACATCCCTACACACACTCCAGCATCAGCCATGTCTTCACGTAAGGCTGTGAGCCAAGAGCTCCCTTGCACTGCTCGCTGCTCAGGTGGCACAGGCAGAAAGGGTGGGTGAGAAACTGCTTCCCTCCATCTCCTTTTGCCAAAGCAGGACACTTGTACCACACGCGACAAGGAGCAGCTGATCCCTGCCAAGTGGGGCTATGAGGCGCTTCCTGTACCTGCAAAATCTGGCAGAAAATGCACAATGGTGCATGAGACAGAGAGCCCCAGAACACAGCTCGGCGTTGTGTACTAGAGGCAGAGCAGCACAGCCGCAGACACCGGTGTGAGCACCGTGCGGGCAGCCCTCGCTGGTAAGCCCCTGCGCAGCACAGCGACACGGTGCCAGCAGCCTTGCCCCGCCGGCGTTACCGACCACAGCAAGCAGGCACGTCCGTAAACGCAGCACGGCTCCTTACTGCAGCAAGCGCTAGCCAAAGTCACCAGCTGATGCAAGCAGCCTTCAGTTACTCTGACTGGATCTCAGGATGCTTAATTAAACAGGGAGCAACCAGCCATCTCCAGCTCTAATTACACAGGCTGCTCTCCGCAGCCTTTGCAGAATGGCAAACTCCCGTCCATAAAACACAACTTCAGATGAAAGCTCCACGGTGCCAAGGACCCTGCACGGATTCAACATGCACACTGCAAGGCACTCAGCGCCAAAACCAGCCCCCATTCCAACAGCAACCGAAGCTCACTTCCTTTCAGCTGAGGAGAGATTACTTGGACTGAAGGCCATGGACGGAACACAGATATTGCAAGGAATTCTCCTCTAACTGTTCAAAGGTGGAACAGTAACAGCTGCCCACAGCAGGACTGCTCAGGGTTCTCAGTTGTTTGAGTCCAGCTCCTCACTGCTTTTTATTAGCAAATTACCACAGCCAAAGGTAGAAATGAACATCTTTCTCCAGCTATGACCAACAAGCTGTGCTAGTTCAGGTGGGCTCAGCTCCAGCCACCACCCCCCACACTTTTACAGCCACGCTTTCCATTTGGAGGACCAAAAAAGTTCTTCTGCATCCTGCTCATCAAAACACTAACCAAACTGTAGGCTGTGCTGCTCAGCCAAGATCACACCTGCTGACTGACCTCGGCAGCCAGCTACCATCACCAGAGCATCACCTTCAACAGCAGCTACGTCCCCCCTGAACCAGGCACCTGATAACCTCCAGGCTTCAGCTGAGATGCAAATAAAAACGTGACAGAAACTGTGGGAGAGGAGCAGATCATCTGCTGATGAATTCACTTCCATGGAGCTGATTTTTAGAAGCTAACCTGACTGCCATGAGTTCAACTGTTTTTACCACAGCGTTCTCTATACTACTCTGGCAAAGCCTGCTCAACTCCTGCCCAGCAGCATCTCTGGGCAGGTACCTCAGTTCTGCACAAGCACACTGACTGACTGCACAGCCCTGGCTGCTCACAGCAGTGTCTAAAAACACACACACACAGAGCAAACCCCAAGCCAGAACCACACAGAAGAAGTTAGCAACAGTGAAATCTACAAGTTTTGGTGTTTGTTTTTTTTAATCCTTTGGGGTGGAAATTCCAATTAAATATTCATTGTTCCTTTAAGCCTATTGGCCTGGAACAGACCTGGACCATCTCTGTAACAGCTGTGTGTTACTGCTGCATTCTTCTGCCTCTCATTTAAGGAGAAGGTTTAATGTAAATCCAGTATGAGGTTTGGGAAGAAACACGAGTCATGCAAATGAAAGTGAGTTTTCGTGTTTCTTCTGACAATTAAATCACTTCCAGCCTGGTACTGAAGTCATTTCAAGAGATAATTTTGTTTGCAGGATACCAGAAGTTTGGGGTTGGAAATTATTTGGAAACCTACCACACCAGTACCTTGTCTGCCTGCTCAGCCATACTGGGCAATCACAGCCCTAAAACGTGTGCCGGTGGTATGAGCAGAGTGGCACTGTGCCAATGCACAGCCACATCTGTCTGCCAAAAACCTTTAAATCACCTCTGTCTCCCTACCACTAGGGTACGAAGTGATAACTTCCACACGGTGAAAGAGTACTAAGTGCTTCTACTGAACTTAATCTTTCCAGCACCGGTGGAAGGAGAAACAGCAAATCTCTTCCATTTTATGACAAGCTTAACACAACAACACAATTTCATCCAGAACTTGACTGTGTGGTCCCCAGATAACCAACGAAGGCAATGGCAATGTCACTAACTGCATTTCTGCTTTGCTGCCAGAGTTCAGGGAGCCAGGATTTGACAGGTGATGCATGCTGCACTTCTACATCTTCCTGGGGAACAGATTAAACATTTTGGTTAAGGTCTATAGGAGCCGTTATGCATCTTAGGAGGATTCAGGCCTGAACATGTACTTGCACTGCACTGCTACTGATGTGCAGTTAAACAAAGACCAGATTTTAATCTCCACAGAGGAATTTCTATTACACATCTTTATTTCTTAGGTATTAAATATTGTGCCCTGCTGTGCAACATGCCACTCCAGGCTGCAGATTTGTGAAGCTTAAGTAATTCAGGAATAGAAGTAGCAAATGACAGTCTGCTAGATAATTATAATTAAGATGTGACAGAACAAAGGTTCTTTTCTGATCTATGAATCAAAATATGTTCCCAAAAATAGGAGGTAGCATTACTCAGTATAAAAGGAGGCAAGTGAAAAATTAATCTAGCTGCAAATCATCCCTCAAATGTCAGACAATGAGAAAGCAAAATACTAAACCCTGTGTCTGACTGATACAGAAAATACTCCTGGGACTGAAGGAGCTGGAGCTTGTTTTACAGCACCAGCACAGCATCACTACGCTATAAACTGCACTGGGACAGCTGTGCCTGCTAAAAGCACTGCCCTGCAGTTCACCTACTGCCTGCTTCCACTGCATTTGATGTAACTGTGCAGACCTACAAAGCCTTACAGCACTTCCCACTTACAGCTAGACCTTTATTTGTTATTCCTTGTGCTCCAGCCTCCCTCTAGCGACTGGCCCTCACCAACACCGACTCCTGCCTGTGTGCACAGACAGCTCAGGCTGCGAAGGACCTCAGGAGATCTCTAAGTCCAAGCTGCCCCTCCTGGTTGGCTCTGATAGAAACATTCACCACCATCTGTCTGCAGTCAAGGTGAAGTCTCGCTCCTGAAGCCACATTCAGGGACCTCCCTAGGATCCTCTGGAAAAGAGCTGCAGAGCCAGGAAAATCAAATCGCTGGAACTATGTAATTGTGAGTATCTTCATCCCAAAGTTTCATCACTTAACAGAGCAGAAGATGTATTCCTTTGCATCCTGATACGGTATGTGGCTGGCAAGCTGTCTATACAGGATCAGGTGTGGAAAAAACATCTAGAATGCATCAATAATCATCTGAACCTCAAAAGGTTAATTCTGAAGGGATTGCCTTCAAAAGCCTGAGCTAGATTAAGTCTGAGTAAATTTTCCTCTGCCTTCTTTCAGGAGAATGTCTGCCATGAGAACCTCCACCAGGACAAAGGGCTGCAGAGGCACCCCCTGGCTGGCCAGCCACCTCTGGCAGCTAGAAATCAGCCTCCTCGTTGCCACGAGTGACCACTGCTACAAAAAACAAGCTATTGGAAGCAGCATTAAGGAGATCTGCAAACTAAGCCAGAAGAGTAGGAGGCTTCAGGAGCCTGAATGCCACCACCTCCCTGGCAGGAGTCCTAGAACACAGTGGGTAAATAGCCCTGTCTCATTCTCAATGAGAAGCCACCAGGCCCAGGAAGCTGTTGTGATCAGGATAATTCTGTGAGGCTTACATTTTGGAGATGCATTACGCAGGGTTTTAAAAGAGAACCCAGCAAACTCCTGCACAATTTCCAGATGCATTTCAGTAGTACAAGCACCAGGGACACAAAGAAGCGCATCACTCAAATGCAGCATCAAAGCAATTCCTTCTCAACACAGCAGAGCACAACCAGCAACTGCCTCCTCTGTAAGCAGCAGCAAGCCACTAGTGCCGAGAGAGCACTTTGCAGCATCCTGCATCGAGCGCTGTAAAAAGAACGTCCATCCCCAGTATTTACATAGCAAAGGAAAGCAGAGCACAATAGGCAGCCCCAAAGCCACCCACCTGCAATTAATTCATCTGTTTTGAAGGAGCCAACAAAGAGAGGCTGCCCTCACCTTCCAACCAGCACTGGCTGTGCTCACCTACCTGCTTGGTGAATTTATGGGCAGTACCTGCAGTCCACAAAGAACATTGATTTCCCAGTGACTGAGTGACAAAGTAAGATCTTTCTAGCCCTCATCCATCTATGCAGAAGCTCTTTGTGCCTTAATTTTCTCCCTGTGCTTCAGGACAATGGCTGGTAGGGGGCAAAAAAACATAAGCAAAACTGGGAAGAACTCTCTTTAGAACCTGTTAGTGTGCCCTTGGCCCAAGGTCTGCTTCAGCGAGCACCCTCACACAGCTCACTGAGCTGTTCCTCAGCTGGGCATTACCTTGTCTGCATCTACTTTTCCCCTGATGAACTCTTTCTTCCAGAACTCCAGGGCCTGCTCCAGCGTCAGGCCAATGCCCTTCAGGAAGAGGCCGTACTGCATGCGGCCGCCGTGCCGGAGGTGGTGGCTGTCACGCAGGGCTCTGTGCAGCTGGCGCATGCAGAGGGGGAAGGACTTCACCGAGAGCTGTCAGGAGAAAGACAGGTGGTTACAAATCATTCCATTCGTAGGCTGTCTGGTTACTGCCATCTCTGAGTGCCGAGGCACTGGACCAGGCTGCCCAGGGAGGTGGTTGAGTCACTGGCCCTGGAGGTGTTCAAGAAACAAGCAGATGTAGCACTTCAGGACATGGTCTATGGTCATAGAGATGTTGGGGAGAAGGTTGATTTAACGACCTTAGAGGTCTTTTCCAACCCTAATGATCGTATTAATTAGCTCCACTTGAAAATACCAATAGCTGGAAGAAAAGCCATGGACATGCAAAGCACCAACTTGGTGTCCTTTAGCCAGCACATCCTGCAGCCACCTCCAGAACAGGGCGCAAAGCACAGGGTGGAAGTGGAAGCATCAGAGCATTTCCAGCTGCACACCAAGAGAGGCTTTGTTGCTGTCAGGAGAAACACATCCTCAATTCCATTATAACGTTTCTGTTTTTTTCCTTGTTTTAGCTTCTGGAACAAGGTTAGTTTTGTTCAAATCTTCTGGGGGCAGGAGGGGGATGCAGGGAGCGGGGCTTGGGCTCTACTGCCTGCTCTCAGGTGAGAGGAGGAGAGAAAATGGCCTGGAATGGTGCCAGGGAAGGGTTAGGTTGGAGAGGAGGGAAAAATGTCTTTGGTGCCAGAGTGGACTGGCAGAGGCTGCCCAAGGAGGTGGTGGAGTCCCCATGCTTGGAGGTGTTCCAGACAGGTGTGGCCATGGCAGGGCTGGGTTGTGGTTGGACTGGATGCTCTGGGAGGGCTTTTCCAACCCAAACAACTCCAAGATTCTATGAAAAAGGTAACATGACAAAGCAATAATCACAAACTAAACATCATGGTCTGCAAAACTACGACATAAGAAATCTTTGGTAAGCTCCTTTTAACGATGTTGGGCACTTGTGCAAGCACACAAAATGAGGCAGCAGATTAGACAGTTCATTACATCTCCAGCCTCAATCTGGTGAGTGTTCTGCTCACTCTGCTCCACTTTGGACTCTGTCTCAGTTTCATTTTAGCACTTCTCAAGTGTCACAAAGCAAACATGAACCAAAACCAGATAAAGGCTTTCATCTCATCTGTACACAGAGCACCTGAGTTTAAGATGCCACACACCAACCCTCAGCAGAACTCAATGAAGAGTGGACTCACAGCATCAATCTGATCCAGAGAAATCTTCCCTGCGCTCTTCTGCACGCTGTAATCTGGGCCAACATAGGCATGGCTGGAAAACAAAGCCAACAGCACAACATCATTCACAGCTGCTCAAAAATCAACTTCCTTTTAGGTTTACAGATTTAGAAAGATGTAGCTCACCAACTAAGGGCTGTCAACATTTCACATCTGGCAAAACCAACACAGCTGTGTCTGACAGTTAGGTAGGGAATTAATGACAGAATGCCAGGCTGGAAGGGACCCCAGAGATCAGCTGGTTTGACTTTCTAGGTGATGCTGGAGTTGAAATTAGGTGGCCCAGAATGCTGATTGACAGTTATAAAACCTCAATTAAGATTTATAAAACCAACATTAGAGCCAGTGTGGTGAAGAAACCATCCCTCATCTGGACAGAGTGGCGAGAGGTCATTCAGAACTCAGACCACAGGATCATGCTACTGGTGATCTTTGGAGGTGGGCAGAGAGGTGGCTGAAGTCCCATGCCTGGAACCATTCCAGGTTGGGTTGGATGGGGCTCTGAGTGACCTGATCTAGTGAAAGATGTCCCTTCAAACCCCAAACATTCAATGATTCTATGACATTTCAACAAGGCAAAGTGTGCACAGTGTTTATTTTACTGCAGCACACAGAGCTGGTTCACTGGATCTGCATTCATTGGTTCCCTGCTCTTAGCTCTGCCATGCACTGCAGTGCCAGCCAAGCCTGCTGTAGGTAAGAGCATCTTCTTCAGTACACAACAACAGATAAATAATTTAAATTATTTGAGCTGTGGATGTCTATTATTACTAATTCTACTAAAGAAACATCTACATTTCCTTGTAGAATCAGCTCTACATCACTTTACTTGGACAAACTACAAACAGAAACCAGAGTCCTAAAAATATACCAACCAAAGCACAGAGCAGCTGCTTGGAGTTTTCTGGCAAAACAGCCAGCTAGGGAAACAGCAAATAAGTGATAACATCCCAGGGTGAGTGCTGGTGGCTTCCTAAGCTGCTCTGCCACAAGCATCTCAGCTCATCTGCTTGCACCCTGCTGTGCAAATCAGAATCACACCTGTGCTGGAAACCACTGCTGAGCTAAGCAAACCCTGCTTCCAAGCAGCCATCACAAGCGTGGCCTGGGAGAGGAGGCTCAAAGACAGCCAAGTAAACAAAAAGGCTTTACAAATCCAAAGGAGGATACTCTCTCCCAGTCCAGCTGACCACTGTGTTTACTGCAAGGACAGGCATCCCCACAGTGCCACCTCCCCCTGCCAACACCAGCCAGGTGAGGCACAGCTGCTCCTGGCTGCAGCCTAGAAAATCTCCCTGAAACAAGAGCCCAACTCCCTGGGAAATCTGCTCCCACCTGTCTAGAATGAGCCTGACATCTGCTGTGAAGCTCCCATGCTGCTCTGTGACCACTGTCATTTGTTCTGTCCCCGAGCACCACCACCAACTCTGACACCACAGCGTTTGCTTGGCAAACAGCCGCAGGCTGCTATTTGATCCTCCCTAAGCCTCCTCTTCACCAGGCTCAGTAAAGTCAACTCAGGCTCTCCTTGTAATTCATGTACAGGCAGTCTGTAGGAGTTTGATGGGATGTGACAGCTTCTGTCTATCTTTGAAGTGATTCCTGCTGGAGATATCAAACAGCAGAGTGTTATAGCTCCATAATTTCATCACAAGACCCGCATGAGTTCCTTTGAAAGCAGAGGAGGCCGAAGTGTTCTTCCCATGCATTTAGACAGAAGGTTTCCATTTCTAGTCAATTGCTCAGGTTTCAGCAATTTAAATCCTTGTGAAGTCCCTCAGCACAATCTCACATCACTTACCATTTTAACTAAAAAGGTTCTCTGTTTTTGGTCTAGCACAATTGATATTAGAAAGTTACAAAGAAACAGAACAGGACACAAAGAGGACCTAAGGCACAGATAAATGTTTAGTCCGGAAAAGTCCAATTCCAAAATCCCTGTCGTGACTGGTTTACAAAAATGGGCATGGATTCCATCACCTCTGCAGACATCATGCACAGGAAAATGACCTTTTCTGACCACTGGCTGATTCAAGGGCCACAAGCAGGTACCCAGAGATGCCAAAAGCTGCACGAGGCACTACCAAGCAAATAATGATGCTCTGCAGCCTTCACGTGCAGGCTCTCTTCATGCATTTCTACCTCAGCTTTTGCTCCCCTGATGAAACTTCATTGACACATGCCAAAAATAAACTGCTGCTGTCAGAACCCACAAAACAAAGGTAGGGGAAAGCTTGCAGCTATTTTTCCTCTTCTTGTGGGCAAGATGAAGCAAAAACCAACTCAAATAACCAGAGCAGACCTCTTTGGTCTCCTCTTTGCTCAGCTGTAAAGTGTGATCTACTTTGCCTGTTTTAACAGAACTCCCCAGAAGCATTTAGGCATTTCCTGTTGGTGAGAGAATGTCCTGGGAACAGGCCCTCCACCTCTGCAGGAGCCAGATGGCAGTCGCCCTCCTGTGGTTAAATGCACCCAGGTGCACACAAGCGAGTGAAGAGCACCTCCCTGCACGGGTGCAGGATGCAGTGTCCCTGCTGGAGCAGCTCATGTCAGACCAGCTTTTGCTGCAACCTTTCCTTCTCCCACGTTCGAAACTGACAAGTGCAGGGAGGATTCTGACTGTTGGGCTACTGAAGGCTCTTCCACATAGTGTAGAGCAAAATGCATTTTGAATGTCTCAGTAATGACCCCTGGACAGCACAACTCATTACAAACCTAACTGCTCTTTGCTTCAGGTACACCACTGCGGCGCGGGGTTCCAAACCCCAGAAAGAGCTCTGGTGACAAAAGCGTGGAAGGTCGTTGGCGTTCCCAAACCAGCCACATGACAGCCACACTGCAAGGTGATTTTATCCCCATTCTTTGCTCATGAACAAAGTTCAATCCTCTCTAAATAAGCAGAGATACAGTGAGAGCTGCTTGTCTCATTCTCATTTACACTAGAAGAAAACAGGAAACTGTTCCCAAGCAATAATAATGATGAGGGTTGGTTTTTTAAATCCAAATAAAACGTGTTGGTTTGGGTACAAACACCTTGAGCAGCTGCACACCACGGGAAGCCAAGAGCATGGTAACTAGCTAACAACTAGCTCCGCATCCTAACTGCGGTGCAGTGCTGCTGGGGCACAGCTCACCACTCACATTTTTAATTCATCCCACGTCACTTCAGGCATCTTGATGCAGAGCTGCATGTGTTCAACAACAGAGCTTTCACCACTGACATTCAATATTTAAGTAAATTGTTACCCTTAGGGGTATTAAAAATTCAACTGAATTAATACCTGAGCAGCCTAGTCTCACCAGATCCACACTGAGCAGGGGCTGGACTCGATCACCTCCAGAGGTTTCCTCCAAGCTCAACTATTCAATTGTCCTGAACCAATCTACCTCCCTCTACTTGTATGGTCTTTGTCCTCCTGCACACCACTGCAGTAAGAAAGCTCTCCCAGACAATACAAAGTGGCAAAAAAGGCAATCATAAGAGACCAAATCTGTGCTTAACCTGAAGAACATCAGGAAAGGTTTTTTTCTTATTCTTCATCCCAAAATACATCCAAAGAAAGTACAAAACTTCTATAGCCTGTATGCTAGCAGCAGAGGCAGGCTGCTTCAGCTGCAGAGCACCCTTCCAGGCTCACATCTGCAGCTGTTTTCAGGTTCATTAACAGAGGAAAACTGAATTCCATTTGGCGATAAGCAACAAAGAGATCTTCCAAAAATGTCAGCATAAAATATCTGCAGGAAGGAAGGACCATGTTCTGAGCAGTGCCACTTGGAATTCATGAAGAAACTTAACAACTTTGCCTTTACCACAGGAGGAAAGAAAGTCGCATTACAGAAGTTGCCAATGTTTTCTTGTTCCTTAGAAGCAACAGCAGCTCCAGGTCATTTATAAACCCTTGGTAAGATGAAGAAATGCACTCAGGGGTTGTTCTCCAGTCAAAGCCTAATGCACAGATGAGGCATCTATAAGAAAAAGCAACTTTTGCTAAACCATTTCCCCACCAGAATTATTTCAAGCTGTAGGAAACAACCCACTCATGCTTCCAGCTGGGGCTACCTGAGGTGGTTCAGCAGAGGCTGCAGTCTCTCATCAGTCTGTACGGCAGGCAGCGACCGTGCTGTCAGCTGGAAGGAAACAGAGGTCAGTTAGCAAAGTATTACCTTCAGCAGAGCAGGCAGCACAGACACCACCGTGTGCTGCTGCCGGACACAGCACGGGCAGGGGCATGCTCGCTCCTGCCCAAAGCAACCAACGCAACCTTATGGGACACCTTGTTAGCAGAAACAGTCACAAGTCCCACGCAAACAGTGAAAACTCTTCTTTCTGACTTTGGACATTAGCAGGAAGACATCCCTGGAGGCAGACACTTTCTGGACATAGGCAGAAAGCCATTCCTGGAAGCAGATACTTTCTGGACCTCGGCAGAAAGCATCCCTGGAAGCAGATACTTTCTGGACCTAGGCAGAAAGCATCCCTGGAAGCAGATACTTTCTGGACATAGGCAGAAAGGCATCCCTGGAAGCAGATACTTTTTTCCAAGCATATTTGAGCTAGCAGCCACCTTCTACCTAGATGCCCTTCTAGCACTCACCTAATGCAAATACAGCCCAGGAAGCCACAGCACATACAGCTCCCAGCTGCACAGCATATAGCACTGTGTGGCTGCTCTACAGACCTGCCCTGTGTCACTGCTGGGTGCTTTTAAACCTTCAGTATTCTATGACTGTTCTGAACTAAGCACGCACCTCCTCCTCTTGCTGCTTCTATAAGACTGGTTAAAGCAGTTAACCTCTCCTGAGAAAATAAAGCTAGTAGTCTGCATTCAGCAAGCACAAGTTCACTGGTCTGTTGACTAAAACAGGTATATCAGATCAGATCAGTATCAGGAGACAGGTGTCTGCCTTCACCTATACAAGTTACAAGCAGGGCAGTTCTGACAGTGCTGCTGTTTCTCCACTACAAAATTCTGCAGACCAAATAGGTCTGCTCGGAAGAGAGCTCCAAGATCATCCCTTTTCATTGTGCTACTGCTGCCACGGCTGTATTTTGAAAGCAGCCTTGGAACACGTTTAAGATTTCAGCCCATTTCCCATGGCATAAATCACCACCAAGTTCTGAAGGGCTACAGAGAGAACTGAGCTACCTGCAGTGCCAAAGCTCAGCTGCCAGCACAGCACTTGTGTGCACACTCACATCCATGGCCACCTTCACATCAGACAGGCAATGCTCTCCCCCATGCAGTACGTTAAACATTACACTGCATCAGGAAAAAGTCCAACTGGTTCCTTCTTACAAACAACACATTCACAACAGATGATATTTGTGGAAGTCAAAGTGGAACAGTGGTGAAGAAGCAAAACCAGTAGAAGTCAAAATTATTGGTGCTACTGCCACAGTTAGTGAACCAGGTTCTAGTTCTGCTTTGATTCCCACAGGTGCCCCCGTTAGCTTTCACACAGCACTGCTGTCATTGCCTAACAGTCTGTTTCACACTGACAAGAAGCTGACACACTTCAGGTTTAGCACAGATCTCACAGTATTTTGAAAGCTTAGCTGCTGGTCTGTACAAAATCCACTGAAGGTGGCTCTCTGCCACCTGCTTTTTGTCCCTCACACCCAACAGCAAGTCCTCCTGACTTACAGAGGAAAAGTAATTCTTACATACATATATATTCCAAAGCCCAGACAGGGGAGAGGCTACACATGCCGAACTAGGAACGAAGAGAGTCAAAATCCACTATCAATAAAGTCTTTTACATCCCTTTAAAAAGCAGAAAGTTGCTGCCATACAGACAGTAAAAGCCCACAACAGAAGCTCCACTCCTGTTTCTCCAGCAATCTGGAGACACGACCTGAGGAAGCCACTTCCAAAAGTAACAAATACACTCACCATACCCATCTAAAATGGGACTAACAAATTATACTCATTTTAATCACCCTCTGTAATGCACTGATTTAGAACTCCCTTTTCACACCATCCCAAAAGTCTGAACACCCTGTGCCTGTGGCATGCTGGCATGCACAGGAGGCCACTTTGCCCTACCATTTCCCTGCATAACTGTTTCAACTCTTCACTGCTCCACTACTCGTCTCCAGCTTTTAAGTTGGAGAGATCATATCCAGGTTAATTGCTTCCCTGTTATTTTTCATTGCTCTAATTGAACGAATTGGTACCATTTCAAATGCTGCTGGAGCCCACACTGGCAAGGTAATTACATAGCCTTGAACAGCATCCATAAATGTTTGCTGCCGTTAGCAGAACAGTTTCTGAGCTTCAGTAACATTCACAGAACAGAATTCTGCACCCACAGTCACTTAAACATTAAGAAGGTGGACTTGAAGCAGTGTCCCCATTGATAGTGCATTTGCTCAGGGAAAGCCTTTTGCCCACTGCAGTCTGTCCCCAACTGCAGTGTTTGCTCCAGAGCCCAGTCCAGCTGGGGGAAGCCAAGGTCACAGCAGGCTCTTGGTGCACCTTGATCAGAGGTGCTGGTGAAGAGCAGGGCTTCTGGAGCCTTAACACAACTCTTTTCTCCCAACAAAACCTGAATGCCTACTTTCTCTCAAGCAATGTGGCAGGCCAGGAGCTCTCCAGTAAAGCAGTCTGCGTTTCTACCTTGAATTTTACTGCAGCAGGCACCACAGTAGCTGCCTTCAATGGAAGGCAGCTTATGCTGTCTGGAGAAGCTGTGCGCTGCTGAGAGGCTTCATGGAGCCCTCTCTTGCCTTTTGAGCCACGAGATGCACAGATTGCCAGCAGCCAACAATTCCATTTAACTAGGTTTCAGAGGAACACCCCTAACACCCAGCTAGGCTGCAGACTGCCTCATCCCAACCAGAGATGATTGATTTTGAAAGATCAGCGACCTGCTACAGCAGCGAAATGCCCTCATGCAAGTTCTCTGCAGCTGGGGGCGGGAGCCAAGCCCTGGCATGCCCGCACGCTGCTGCACCTAGGCAGCTGACGGTGTACTGCTGATCGATTTGCTTGCAAAGAACTTGGGGCTTAACCTTTCACAGCATGGCACAAATCTTGAGTGCTGTAGAAAATTAGTAAGTAATTTTTGGCAAGGCTTTTTCAGCTATTAAAGGTTATTGCAGCAGCACTTACACCGAAGCGTGCCCAACAGAAGCTCAAGCAAACAATATCACAGTCTGTCCATGTGAACTCTGCACGCAGCAGGCAACACTGTCAAACAGAACTAGTGAAGTAAAAATGGTGATCACTGGGTTTTTTTGTTGCAGTGGGCCAAGAGAATTTAACAGATAAAGCACCTGGATTGTTTTCATACAGCACCACCCAATGTATGGAAGAAAGGCAGTAATGCAGATTGGCCTTACTCAAAGGTTTACAAACACATGTAGGGCGAGTGCCAGGAGGCTGGAGCCAGCCTCTTCTTGGTGATGCCCAGTGACAGGACAAGGGGCAAGGAGTAGAAGTTGAGGCACAGGGGTTCCGTGGGAACCTGAGGAAGAATTTTTTTGCTGTGAGGGTGACAGAGCACTGGCACAGGCTGCCCAGGGGGGCTGTGGAGTCTCCCTCTCTGGAGATATTCAAGAACCATCTGGATGTGCTCCTGTGTGATCTGCTCTGGGTGATGCTGCTCTGCAAGGGAGCTGGTCCTTTCCAGCCCCTGACATTCTGTGACTCTATGAATTCCCCTCACCAGTCTCTGGTGGTTGATACAGTGGCACTGTAAAGCTCAGGTTGGTTCTGTGGGGGTGCTCTTTGTTTAATCAAATAAAACTCTCCCTCACCCCCTTTAGAGTAACACAAACCAGCCCAAAGAGAACCAGAGAGAAGGCAGAGTGGGTTCCCGTGCCTTCAGGTAGGCAAACCCAAGGCAATAGCTAACTCACCTTTGAAAACAAAGAATTCAAGCTCTGTTCTTAGCACTGCAGCTTTCTTTGTTGGGACTCTAAAGGGGAGGGCACAGCAGTTACCCGCAGCCCTGTCTGAAAGTACATCTAACAATTCAGTTGGCACAGGTACAGCTTTCATTCTATGACACATGCATTCTACAATTACCAGTACCATGTACAGGCTGTATCTGGCTATTTGGTCAGTCCATCCCAGCTGCCCAAGAACACCAGTTGTGAAGAACTCACTTGCTAGCGTGGCCTCGTTATTGGCCTAATGCTTTAAACACTTTGGAGAACCCAAACTGCACTAGTTTCAGCTCAGCACGTGTCAACTGCACTAGGAATGATCATTAATGTTCTCCTGAGGCATTTGCTCCTGGAGCTCACTGATTTCTTCCTCCATTTGGAAATGTCTAGCTTTCATATTCACACTGAAGTACAAACAACATCTGGGTTGAAGATTAATATTTCGTCTTGAAAGCACATTTTTCAATAATTAAACCTTGTTTAATTGGTAGGTGAGCTGTTGCTGGGTTTTGCAGCATTATTACTTATGCATATACTCATTTCACTTGCATGTTGGGGTGAAAGTATGTAAATTAATTCATCTCCCATGCTTTTCTGCATTCCAAGGTGCAGCTGAAGTTGACAGCTACCAAGATGCTCATTAGATTTCCCCTTCCAAACAGATTATTAATTCCATCTTCCTTACAACAGTGCATAGTGTCTTCCAGGCTTTAATTATATGTAGATGGAAGTAGCCACTTAGGAATCCACTTTGTCAGCAGACTGCCCCCCTTCTGTTAAACGATGCTGCTTCCCATCACTGGGGAGGTTCTCCAAGCTGCCTGGCCACTGACCTACCCTTCACCAGCAGCTTTCTCAGCTCTTCATTTCACCCTCAGCTGTTTCTGTACCTCATTTCAGACCGCCCATCCATTTCAAACCTCAGTAAATCCTGTACTAGAACACCTGCCCACACAGCAAACTGGAAAATGAAATCACCTCACCTCTAACAGGTGGAAATAATCCTTCACCTGTTTGGTACTGCTCACTGCTCTTCGGCTGTGTGCAGACCCTCTGGTTCCTTTTTGGCATTATTTATCAACTGAAGCTTCTCCAGTTTGCTGACTTTCTCCCAGGTTCGTGAACTAAATGCTGATTCCAGAACCCCAAGGTAACCTGGAATCTGTCCTTCAGTTCAGCCACACATTGCTGCTTGAACCAACGTGCCTCCGCAGAGCGTTGCTGGAGGGCGAGAAGGTCCCAGGCAGCAGTGAGCTCCCTCAGGGCTTAGCATTAGGATCTGGACATTGTTTCTTGCCTCTTGCCTTCGTTCATGAGAAAGAAAGTAAGAAAAACAACATCTCTGGAGTGTTTGGTAAAAGCTCCTGGCTGTGCTGGATTTGTGCCTGCAGGGCTTCTGGTAACAGAGGAGCACTTCTGGGCTCCATACAGCAACTTCTGTTCTCTAAGCACCCTCCAAAGGCCACATGTTCACCTTCCCAGATTCCTGGTGATGAGCAATTAGGCACAAACCCTAATGAGGATTTAAAATCTTTTTTCAGGAGGATGAAATTAAATTATTTTTCTTTTAGAAACAAGATCATTTTGGTCCTAGATTGCTTTCAAAGAGAAAGAATTAATAGCTTTTAAACACTTGTCTTTAGGGTCCAGGGCTGGTTACCACCATTGGCACTGCCCAAGGCTGCGTTCCCACTCACACACCAGGTACAGACATTTACATCTGAAAGAAAAGACCCCTACCACCAAGTGCTTTCTGTTTAATGAGCTCATCAGATCTTCATGAACTAACTCTGGTGGAGAAAGCTACTATGCAACTGCAAATACACTGAAGTAATCCTTAGATTTCCATGCTTGATCCTCAGCAACAAAAAGCCCAGAAAAGACTTTCTTACAACAATCTGTGTGATGCCATCCTCTAACTATCAAACCTAAAATGAAAGGGTTTGACTTGCAGTGTTTTAGTCTCTCAAGATGTGGCACTGCCTGGAAGGCCTTGCTGTGCTGCCGAGACAGCAGACACCCATCTCCTAACACCAGTGAGGTACTGGAGTGCTTCTGTTTAGCTGTCTGTATTTCACAGCAGTGGGGGTTGAAGAAATAAGATCAAATCTTGTCAAACTTAGAGTTTTCAGCCCTAGCTTCCCACAGGTTGAAGTTCCAGTTGTTCCATTCTTATCTTCACTGAGTAATTCAGAGCTAAACACATGGCAGGTGCTATTTCATGCTGCTATTAACCAGCATCAACTTGAGTCAACTCAGCATCAAATACTGTATTTAACCTTGACTCTCAACTGCTAGCAACAGCCATCATTTCCCAGACTGTTCTCTCTCCACACCAGAAAATGACATTCCTAGCAAAGAAAACCACTATCAGCTCTGCCCTGGTTTTGATTCACTGTTTTAAAGTGTTGGTTATTTAAGCACAATCACCATGAATGTTCCTGAACAAACACACTCTGACATAAGGACTCCTTCCCCAGGACTCAAGCTCCTGGAGCAGAAAACCAAACCCTCAAAAGGAGCACCAAATAATAAACCCAGCCCCATGAATGGTCTGATCTGCTCATACCTGTTGGCTGACCTCAGGCACGGGAGCATCCTGTAGCTGGCCACAAACTGAGGTCTCCTCATAGACTGACTCTGAAAGCTGTTCTAGGCTGAAGTACACTAGCACCACACACAGATAACTAGGAATAGTGTTCAAGGCCATAGAATGGCTTTGATTGTTGGAAAAGACCTCTATGATGATCCATTCCAGCCACTGATTAAACCATGCAAATGCCATGGCCACACCTTTCTGGAACACCTTCAGAGATGGGGACTCCACCACCTCCCTGGGCAGCATGTGTCAGTTCTTGACCACTCTTGCAGCAAAGAAATTCTTCCTCATCTCCAACCTAACCTTGCCCTAGCACAATTCAAAGCCATTTCCTCTTGTCCTTAACAAATCTTACTAAGCTGTTACTGCAGTGTTACGGCTGGGCAGAAGCCTAACTATCAGCAGAGCTCCTACACTCCCACCTCCTGCCTATAGCTTTCCCACTAGATGATCCATAGTAACTTTTCCACAATCCCATAAGTCCCCTCAAACATCACCAACAGAGCATAGCATCACCTCAGACTCTGAAAGCCTGTGATGCACCAGGACATGTCTGCTACAGCTGATTAGGAAGCAGTGAGCTACCCCTCAAGCACACAAAGGCGCAGTAACTCCAGGGGGCACACACAAGCAGATCCATCAGGCAGCGCCAGAACTCTTAAATGGTGACCATGTCCTGTCTTCCGCTTCTGAATTCACGCCGAGATGCAAGGGGATTCATCAGCGCTCAGAACCAGTGACACTCAGTGAAACGGTGATGTGCACCTGGCATACACCATCGGCCTAACAGCAGCCTCATTCAGGGGCGTCCTGCACTAGGCCAAACGGAACACATTCTTCTTCACAAGGAACTCAACCCCAGGGCTTCCTCCCCGCCCCTGAAGAACACATGGCTACACAGAAAGGCTGCGTTCCAGGCAGGACTTTCCACCCTGACTCTTGGGGTGCCTCTGATGGCCAAAGGCTTGAGGTGCCCCTTAAGCACCTGGGCACAGAGAAGGACGCATTCACTTCTCTGCTGGTGCAGTACGAGTTACTTTCAGCCTCTAGTGAGAAGCAAGGCTTTGCTCTGCCAGCGAGGCCATGCTGCAGCCAACCTCCTGCAACAGTGCCTGGCAGCCTCAGCTCCAAAGATCGCTTTAGAAGCTTCTCATCTGGAGCAAGAAGCAAATCACACTTCTCATTTGTTCTGACAGCTGGTGCGATTCTTCCCACCTTCTAGAAAAGTAATTCAACATTTTCATGTCCTCCATGTCTTTCCCAAGCTTTCTGATTCTAGGATTCTGTCCTCCAAAGACGACTCCTCCAAGTCACAGCTGGAAGCAAGGGCAGGGGTGTTGCTGGCATTTCTGCCTTTTACATTTATTTTTATTATCTATACATCAAAAGGATGCAGCAGAAATAAACACAACCCCTGGGATTAACAAAGCTGGTAACAGAACAACCTTCACCTCATTTTGGCAGCATAACTAGGAAAGCAGTAACTGAACAGTGCTGACGTTTGCTATCACTCAAGCAGCGCCGAGCACTTCATCCAGACTGAATCCATTTCTCTCCTCCATGCCCACACAAACAAAGCCTCCAGTCATTAATGAGCCATGGCCTCTTACTAAACTCTTAGAACCTTTACTTTTGGTATTTGTTCAAAACTACAAATTATTTAAATTAGCCACCAGACCTTACAGACAGGAGAACTCTGGTGTTCACATAAGAATTAATCTGTTCACATAAATACAGAGCAACTAATGTAGCTACAAACACCTGCTGGGTCAGAACTTCTACTGACAGGTGCCTCTTCACCCCAGATAAGGCTGAGGACAACCCCTAAAGCAACAAATCACTGCTGCAAAATGGTGTGGGAGAACAGGCTGGAAGGAAAAAGCAGCAGCGTGTATGGGGTGAAATTCTGAATGAAGCCAGGAGACAGCTTCTCCTGTGTCTTTACAGGGCACAGCAGACACTGAACTCCATTTGAAATCAGTCCACTCTCAGTTCACAGTGAATTTTTTTCAGTGCTGCCAGCACTTTTGATAAGGTTTCTGGTATCCTCCAGATGGAAGCAGGTCAACTAAAAAAACCCAAAAGGCTGCTGCCGACGAGTGTCAGCAAGCAGTGGAAGCAGAGCTAAAGGAGCCAGAGCTGAGCAGACTCACCGCCAGGGCCTTGGACAGCTTTGCTCTGTAGTTGTTCAGGACGATGGCATCGATGTCCTTGAGCGGCACATATGCAAACCCATCCTTGATGAACACTCTCCTGGCTCTGAACAGATCCACAGCATCTGCAAGACCCACCTGAGGAGGAGAAAAACACTGTGCAACAGCAAAGCAATGCAGCAACAACAGATGCCACCCGAGTCAAGATGGACCAGCAGGCCTTTAAATAATTTTGTGTCTTCTAACAAGGCTCTCTGCAGCCAAACCGCCAAGGGTTTGAGAGTCCTTTCAGAGTCCAGCAACCAGGCAAAGGAAGATACTTCAGTGGTTGTGCCTACAACAGCCAGCTGTGCTGCTCTGCAGCACTTGCTGATTTGGTATTTGAGAATGAGTCTCTGCTGGACGCCTGTTTGCAGACACCTTGCAGTGTTTGATTCACGCAAACTACGCACAGAAGATCTTGCAGCCTGGGAACCCAACCAACTCGGGTCCAAAGAAGCAGATGCTCCTCTCATCTCCTCCTGTTCTCTTGCGAAGAGAATTTCAGACTAATACAATCAGACCAAACCCAGTGCCAGCACCAGGTGTTAGATAACAGCCTGTCAGCCAGGCCACATAAGTCTTTTGCCTGGGAAGGTTAAAACTTAAGATCACAGAACCACAGATGCATTGAGGCTGGAAGAGACCTTTGAGGTCACCAAGTCCAACCACCCGCCCAGCGCTCGCAATCCCACTGCTGCTGCTAGGCCTCTACCACTAAGCCACATCATGAGCGATGGCAGAAGAGGTCACAATACATTAAGTGGGGTTTAAAACTCTCTTCACGTTCCCACTTTGTCCTTACGAGAAGGACCCTCACTAGTCTGCATTAATTTAGATACCCTGATGAGCTGTTAGCACCAGTATGTTAACTTTTAACTGACTGAGGACCAGTGCAAACCTATGGCACTCAGCCATTTCTACTCACCTTGTAGAACATTTGCTCTTTCACTTTAATCATGCTGAAGCCAGGGGTGGATGTACACAGATCATTTGCCAACTCATTTTTCAGGTCTTCGCTAACCTAAAATTAAGAGCTTGCTTTAGAACTGCTGAAACACTTGGAAATTAGGCTTTATTTGCCCCTATCAGCTAAAAGATGAAACCTGCAAAGACATCATCCCTCCCCGATAGGCCAGCAAGTACACCAGGAGAGCTGGGGAGGGACTCTTGACAAGAGCTGGGATTGACAGAACAAGGGACAATGGCTCTGAGCTGGGAGAGGAGAGGTTGAGACCGGAGAGGAGGAAGAAATTCCTGACAGTGAGGGTGGGCAGACACTGGCACAGGCTGCCCAGGGAGGCTGTGGATGTCCCTTCTCTGGAGGTGTTCAAGGCCAGGTTGGATGATGCCTTGAGCAGCCTGTGCTGGCGCGAGGTGCCTCTGCCCATGGCAGGGGGTTGGAGCTGGATGATCTTCATGGTCCCCTTCTTCCCAAACAACTGTTTCACCCAGTTGAGGAAGCACTCCCAGCTCTTTAGGACTCCAGCACACTAAAGGGAGCACAGGGAACCGCACAGCTCGTGCTTTAGTTTGGCAAGTCCGTTTTAAGCAACAAAAGCCATCTCCTAAGGGTTCCTTAGATTTCTGTAGATAATCAGCATCTGTTTCCAAGCAAACTGAGATGATTACCAAATTAAAACTTTTAATTAGCATTTTGCATCATTTACAAATGTTCATTCTGTTTATGAAGGTGAAAAGGGACACTCCCAGTAGCTATACATTCTTCAACCACATTTATGACTTAATTGCACTGTTTCATGGAACACTGCCAGCACCACATGTGCAAATAAACACATGCAACTACAATTCCTGCAACAAAACGCCAGGTTTCTCCATGACTAACAAACTCATGCTTATAGTTCAGGGCCCCATCAGAGGGGGAAATAAAGACCCCTCCTCATTCATCCTGCCAGCACATCAAACAACAGCAAGTGGCTGAAGTGCTTTTTCAGCAGCTTCAGGCAGTGGAAAATAAGCTTATTTAATTTCCACATTAATGATCAGCACACTGGCAGAAGAGACTTTCTGATACTGTAAGCCTAAGTATTTCAACTCAGCTATTTTGGGTCCTAATAGCCCCGAGGAAAGACTTCTCCCAAGGATTTTCTTGCCCAGGATTTTTTAACTACAGTCAGCTACAAGGGCTGGCCACAAACCACAACACCAGAGGGCTGGGGTTTTCTTTGTCTGGAGCAAACCCCAATTTTCTAAAAGAAAGAATTGATTCTGTGGCAAAGCCACCACTTAGTTTCATTAAATCTGTCTTCTAGACTTGAATGATTACACTGAGAAACTTAGTACATCCTTTAGAGTTAGGTACTTCAGGATAAGAGCAACCTGTTACTTTTTCATTACTGGCATAGGTTTGCCTGTCTTACTCAACAGACTCCAGCATTTAAAAAGAGTAAGAAAACAAACAAACCTCCACACCTACTCCTTTGCCCTGCCACATTCCATTTTGGTTCTCTGATAACTTCAGGCGTGGAGCTGAGTGGCATAAGTCATTTTTAGCTTGCTTTGGCAAGCTGGCACTGTTTCCACTTAGACATGCATCACTTTGACCTCTGCAGTCACCTGTAAGACAAGCATTGCTGCTTCCCATGCAGAGGCACAAATGTCAGCCCCAAGCATCAGGAAACTAGGGTGAAATGGAGAACCATTCCCTTCACAAATAAACTGTAGCCTGCTTGGACATAGTTATTGCTTCAGCTTGACATAAGCTTCCACACATCAAAATTAGGCTCTGGACAGTTTCCTCTTTTCAGCATTTTTCCCCATCCTGTTTGGGAAAGGGAGAACAAAATGCTACCTGCTGTCTCCAAAGGCAAAGCCTTCACCCAGGCAAGAACACTTTGGTACCAAAACGTACAGCTATGGCCATGGTCAGCATCCAGCCACTGACAGCTTCCCTTCACCCCTCTTTCTGTCCTTCCTCAGGACACAAACAGACCCCTTCTCATTCCCTGAAATCCGAGTTCAGGCTCTTCTGTACCCATAAGGCAGTCATCACACACTGGAAGAAGCTGAGCCACAGCTGTTTGTACAGCTCCCCCAGCGCTGCCAGGAGTGCCTCTGAGCAGAACGCAATGGTGACACCAGGAAGCCTCCCACGGGAGTGCTCTGATCACACCATGGAAATTTAAGTAGTTCAATTTCTGCTGCTTAAAGCTGCTCGAAAAGCACTTCAACCACAGCATCAAAGAGCTACTGTGGAAAGAAATTAACTCTAACAATAATGTGTTTTGCCGTTTTCTTTTGCAGTTGTCTCCTCTCCAAGGCTGGCAGCACGACAGAGCGTTGGCTCCCCCAGCTGACGACTCTATCTGCTGTCGTTCCCCAGGACTCCGATCCAAGACCTCCTGCCAGGACGATCTGCTTTGTAACTGCATTAACAACGTTCAGATGGCTAATTTTGCAACAACGGGCACCTAACCTAGAAATTATGAAGAGCCAGACATAATGTATTTTCAATTTCAAGAGGCTTCCCAAAGGTGAAGAGGTTCTAAGCTAAAGAGGATGTTTAAGGCAGAGAGGAA
Organism: Pogoniulus pusillus; assembly: GCF_015220805.1. Lineage (NCBI taxonomy): Eukaryota > Metazoa > Chordata > Aves > Piciformes > Lybiidae > Pogoniulus > Pogoniulus pusillus. Next base: position 261,837 of record NC_087288.1, on the reverse strand, counting down.
ACAGCAACACAGAAGAAACGTACTGTGCTTTGAAGTTCACTTGTGCGCGCTGCAGGGAGATGACACAGGGCAGCAGCATCGCAGGGAATCTAAACTCGGTTATATCATCCTTATCCCCAGACAAGGGCGTGTTACAGAAGCAACCAAGAGGAAACCCATCTGCTTCAAGGAGCAGTGTACAGGTTAGAGGAGGGGTCACAGCACATCAGAACAGTCAGACTGATGACCAGAACATCGCTGAAAAATAAATGTAGGGCGAATCTTACATTCTGTTCACATTCCCCTGCCTCCAGTGCAATCCCTGGAAAAGCACAGCATGGGATCAGACCAGAAAGTCTGGGCTAAAACTGAAGGCTGTATGTCAGACACACTTCAGAGCTCCACACGTGAGCCAGGTCTGTGCAAGCAGGGGAAGAGCTGACTGACCAGGAGCACTGAGAACAGCCCTGCAACCACTGCATCTCCAGCCTGTGACTCGCCACATTGCTTCTGAGATGTGAACAACAGATTAATTTAATCTCCTCACCACCTTAGAGCTGGCAATGGTTCACCTGGAACGTTCTGACCAACTAACACTGGACTGCAACAAGAGATGCTGCCCCACTGAAAAAATGGCAAAGGACACTCACAGAAACTACAAACACAAAGCACACAAAGACAGGCTGAATGAAGGAGCAAGAAAACATAACTAGTGTCATCCTATGTAGCAAAGGCACATTCAAAGAGGAAGGGGAAAAAATGAACAAAACGTTTTTCAATTGCTGAAGAGAACCAGAAGAAACAGGCTTCAGTTATTGGGAGGTAGAGCCAGTTTTGATTGGAAAAAGAAGTTATGAGAGAAGTAAATCAGCAGAATCACCACTGTGAGACATGAATCCTACTGCCTCACCACAGCAACTGAAGGCAGAAAAGGGAAAAGAAAATGACTGAAAAGTCCACAGCTGTGCACAGCAAGAGAAGAGAAAATCTTGCAAGACTGAGCAGCACTAGAAAGCAGTTTCAGCAGAGGAAGGGAAAGCTGCAGGTGAGAAACATACCACAGTCAGGACAAAGGAAAGGCAAAAAAGCTCATTACTTGAAGAGAGACAATGAACTGCTAGATTTTCTTCAAAACTGGAATCCTGTCAGAAGAAAGCTGCTGAACAGCTGAAGTGCATCACCAGCTTCACTGAATGAGGCTATGGCATGGAAGAAACCCCTAGAACTGAAGAGCAGAACCAGGCATTGATTCTGCTGAGATTGACCCTGAGAGGAGGGATGCAAGGTGCTGAGATAGCTAAGTTAGGGAGTTACTTTGTGAGAGGAGGAGGTGGACTAGACTGGTCTGAGAGACAGCAGAGCACGGCAAGCCAGTTCCAGGGATCAGAAGTAAAGGCCCCAGCTGTCTAAAAATGAATCTGGTAAGTGCCAGTTTCTCCGTGTAAGTGCAATGCAGAGGAGAGTTCTGTTTGTTGGCATTGGAGGAAACAGGATGCCCTCTGCAGCAGCTGAGGGCAAAGCCAAAGTCATGGAGAGGAGGAGGTGCTCATAACTCCAGGAGTTAGCACTGAGCTCTCTGCAGGAGATTAAAAGAAAGGTAATTTGGATTTCTGGTAGCAGAGGTTCCTTTCAGGGAAATGTTATTCCAAACACCAGATCATGCATGTTAGTTGTCAGGCCAGAGAACTCCACTTCCAGCTGTGCAGCCAAGCTAACAGTGCGGTTGGGCCACTTTTGATCCAGTTCCTCCTGCAATGCTACCAACCAACAGCTGGTGTACATTAGAAGACCAGAAAAAATTAGAGTGCAACTACCACTCTGAAAAGAACACTCCCATCACTTCTCAAACACATCCTGAAGAGCTGCTGGAACAAGCAGAACCTGCCAGAGGTGCCTGTTTGTATTCCAGAGCCACAGAGAACTCCAGACCAAGGTCTAGGAGTGTTTGCAATTGAGCACACATGAGACCAGCCCTGCAAGGTGAGGCAAGCAGCAGAGTGAAGGAAAGACATCTCTTATGACTTCAGGTTATCGTAGTCACCATGATTAATGGCTTGCCCAGTGCTAGGCCCTGTAAAACCAAACAGGTGAAGACCAGGAAACTCCAGACCTTAAATCAGGAATTCCTAGGAACAGCAATGCACAGACACCCTGCCACTCTCCTCAAACTCAGAGATGTATTGAAAGCCTTTCAGTACCTTGGGGTAGTTGCCATAAGCATGCTGATGATGTCGAAAAGGCTGTCAAATGGATAAACCAGGGTTTCTCTCATGCCACAAAGGTCTAAAAGCACAAAACTGTACCCAAAAAAAGTGCAGGTGTGGTCAATTCCCAAGGGCTTGATACAGGCAAGCAAAAAGGGAAAGGGCTGGGGCAGGGAGTCGGGAGTGCATGAGGGGGTGCAGGGCACGTGGAAAAGCACCCACCCAGCCAATCTGACTGATCAAGTTAGGTGAGCACTGTCACTGGCCCCAGAGAGGCCAAGTATCACAATGCAGCAGCAACCAAACCAGGCACTCCTAACTCATCCCAAGGAAAGCAGCAGGTGCCCACACCTCATGGCAGCAAGAAGACTTCCCAGAAAAGCCCAAGTGTCACTTCCCTGTAAATCCTTTCACTTCACATCATTTTTCAGGCACTGAAAGACTCCTTTTGAGGCAAAAACATTTCCTTCAGTGACTGCTACTTCATACATTCACTAGATGCCCCTATAAATGTATTTAAAATGGCTTCTACTGCCAGAAGCTGCCAGGCGTCACTGTTGCACTTACTCATTTCTAGTAAGATTCTAACGCTTTCATCTCCTAAATGAATGTAAATCCCAACTGCACGCCTCTGTCTGCATGTTCTCTTTGATGGGCTCTGTCACCCTAGATGTCAGCATCTCTTGAGCACTGCTTCAGGATTTCCTGTGCTCTGACTGATTTTGCACAGAGTATTTCAAGTGCCTTGAGAGATCAGAATTACACACCACACATAAAAAGCTTCTGGATGAGGGCAGCACTGTCCCTTAAAACCCTTTTCTTTAAGCACATAAAGTATCAAATAGACTTCTAATAGATAAGTATGAATCAGTCTTTAAGTCCTTTGTAAAGCCTTTTACAAACACGACATTAAGAAAAAGAGCACTGCTTTCATTTTAGTGACCCCTGCACAGCACCCAGAGTTTAGACCTCTTTTAGATACCTATGGAGCTCCTTGGCCATATTAAAATGCTTTATACTTGATAGTGCAAGGAGGAATTAATTTTGGTTCAATTCCCACTGAAACTGGAAGGGACAGGGAAAACAGAAGCAAGGAAGAAGGCTTTCAACAAAATGCTGCTCTGTTGCCTCAACAGGAACAAGGAAGTCACTGCTTTGCCATCACTCTGACATGATGAAGGCATAGTCAGCAGCATGGAACCAAGCTCTACTCCTGGCTGCTCCCAGCAACTCACAAACATCAATTTATTCTCACAAGCCTGAATGCTGTAACTGTGGCAGGACTGGGAATAGGCAATGGAGCTACAGCTCCACAAATATTTGCTGGAGGGTCTGTGGAACCAGAGTGGTATTTCCAAGAGTCTCTCAAGGACCCAGAAGGGTCCACTTGTTACTGCTCAGATGGACAAACATCTCAGCACTGTACAAGTCGCCTTGCACACTCCACCTTCCAGACCCTTCCAACCGGCATCATGCAATGCAAGTCAACCACACATTTCAAAATGCTGAAGTTCTTCTTCAGAGCCAGGCCCAGAGAGAAAACTGTCTTCAGTAGTGATGGCTGCACATTCATTTTCATTAATTTTACTGCTAGCTGCAGACACAGCTGGAGCTAACAAAGCAGTTTACAGCTGCAGTGCCACATTTTATTGAAGGCACTAATGCAGAAACCGTGCAGCAGGCATCTTCTTTTAGCCCACTCAGACAAAGCAACATGTAACATCAGGAGCCCTAAAACATTTAAAAGAGAGCCGTCATTTGTCTACCCAGATTTGACATTTGCAAGCTTTTCCTATGTTCAGCACCTGTGGAAGAAAAGCACTTGCAGAACTTTAGACACCACTTACACTCTGTGCTCTCCAGCAGGCACTTTGTGGGCCAGACCCAAGAGGTCTGGTGAATGGACAGTTTGTGGACATGCAGGAGTAAAGTCTGTGTCAATAAAGCTGAATGCACTGCACATGATTTCTTTCACATGACACACACACAGAGGTGAACTGCAACTACTGCATCCAGTACCAGCTTTCCTTTTCAAAACCAAATCATGGTCTTGGTTGCACATCTACAGCTCCAGAGACTCACATATGTGGAATCTAAGTGATTTTGAGCATGCACAAATGCACAACCCTCTGTCCAAAGTATACTTGCACAGGAGAGAGAAGTCTGCACTTTTTAACCCACAGTGACCCTTGCAGGATCACTTACACACCTGAGCAATCCACGCACGACTTGGCATACCTGGAGTATTTGTACTTGGATTATTATTTGATAACTTTTCATAGTTAAGTTTTCCAGAAGAAAATGTTTCCCCACAAGAACAGTTGAACATTAGAATCATCTTCCAAGGGTAGCAGTGGAGTCCCCTGCACTGGGCAGTTTGAAGACTCAGCTTGGCAGGATGCTGGGCCAGCTCATTTCAACTTCACCATCACCTAGAAAGGTTGGACCACATGGTCCTTGGGCTCTCTTCCAACCTGGCCTGCTGTGAGTCTGTGAACTGTTAATGATGCCCTCAAAGCTCTCTTCAGCCCTCCTTGGATACCTCTCTGTTTAACTTTCAGAGAGATGTCGGTATCCATGAAATGGACGAGGTACAGAGTCCTCAAGGTCACTGCTTTGCTTTTGCTGCTAGAGCAGGAAGGCCACAGCTTAAAAGTCATGCATACACTGCAGAGGTTCTGGAGCAATGGTTATCCCCAAAGACAGACTGACCAAAGCCATTGCCCACACCCTTCAGGTGAGGATCAAACATGGCCACTGCTTTCTTATTACTGAAACTTTTGGGGTTGAATGTCACACACTCCTTCACCAAGATGGAGAGCAAAGCAATTCTGACCCGAGTGCTTTTTGACTTCATGGGCAGGTGAGACCTTCAGATGCCACATGTGAAGAACAGAGGCTAGATCTGACCCATCCAGAAACACTTCCCAGCAGCCGTGGTGAACATAGGTAACTTAGAGCTGTAGTTACACATACCCCAGTGGACTGCTGGCCAGCTGAAGCAGGCTGATTGCTCCTACTGCAGCACATTTCTCATTCCTGCGGCACACATGCGGTGCTGCAAGCTAAGCAGTTCTCTGCAGTTGTTCCCTTCAAGACATAACTGCACATTGTATCTTTTCAACAGAAGCACTGGAGCTCTCGTGATGGGAGCTTTAAGTGACAACAGGCAGACACAACAGGACACAGCTAGCAGCACACTTACAGCTTCAAAGGACAGGTTGACGTGCTGCAGGAACTTCTGCCTCAGGCTGTCAGTCAGCTCGTTGAAGCGGTACCGCAGCAGATCCATCTCCTGCTGGAGAAACCAGCGCCTGAGGTCCTCTCTGCAAAGGAACAGCACAAAAGCACTCACCACAGGTGGTGTGATGATGCATTCTCTGTCTAGCCCTCAACCCAACACCACCATGGCCACTAAACCAAGTCCCCACGTGCCACAGCCACATGCTTCTTGAACACCTCCAGGGATGGCAACTTCACCACCTCCCTGGGCAACCTGTGCCCTCATGTGTTCTCTTCCACAACGCAGACACCTACCTGGGCTCCTCCTGCAGCTGGAGAGCTGCCTTACACCACTGTGCATGGCCAGCACACACTGCAAAGCTGCCTTTCCCAGGGCATCATTTGCTCTTTTTGTTAACTGACACCAGTTCTGACCCCAGTCACACCTCATCCTCCTGGGGAACATTGTGAAGTTGTACACTCAAGACACATCTCTATGGTAATACTCATTACCAAAGCCACAAGCTCCACTGAGCAGCAGTGTCACTGCCATCAGGCAACTAACCAAGCTGCTGCTGGACAGCAGACAGCTGAGCTATTTGTGCAGATGTTAAGAATGTTTCCTTGACTTTCACCACAAGTCTGTAGAGATTTTGTTGCGTTTATACAACATTCTACAATAAATATGAGAGCTTAGTTACCAACTTCATGTCAGCTTGTGAGATGGGCCAGAGATGTATTCACTAGGCAACCAGCACCATAAGATTCCTCAGAGTTTAAGTTGCAAAAGGTAGATGGCAAGGGGGAAGTGGGTACTGGAAGCACACAAATGAAAACGCTGGTCAGTGTAGAAGGCAGCGGTTTGACAGAGAAAACCAACTGCAGATAGTAGAGAAAGAGCATCAGAAAGCTTGATAAAGATCTTAGCTCTTTATTATGTGTCCAAAAAAAAGGCCAAAACAACAAGAAAACAAACCAACCAAAAAAACCAACATAAACAAACAAAACGAAGGGGAACAAATAAATAAAATAAACCCCCACAGAAGTCTGCCTGAAAGTTTCCTGAACAGAAGAGAGAGTTTCACCGTCAGAGGCAAGACTTAGCTCTTCCACCCCAAGCAATTAAAGTGAAGATTATACTCCTGTGACTGACAAGATTCTTCACAGCTCAACTGATAAAACCAAGAGGGATGCACCACAGCAGCAGGAATGCATGGGCACAGCCACAGGCAATGAAATCCTCTTTGGAGCTGTGCTTGCCAGCAACGCCAATGAACCAGCAAGACTCTGTTTCCTTGTCGTGACAGAGACGTGACTTCAGCAGAGGTGAGAAAGAAGGGCATGGATGAGGCTGTTCACTCAAGATTGGACATACCAGACCTTAGCAACATGACATGGGGATAAGCTCTAAAGCTTTGGAAGGCAGCAGGACAGCCAAAGGATAGAGACTACCTCACAAATGTAAATGACAGGAATGGTGGTGCTGGCCCCCTGGGACCAAGTGAAAAACAGAACTACCAAAAGTCCAAGTGAGGACTGATGTAGACTAGGAACAAAAGCTGCTGTGAGCTCATCCCCCCGGGTGGCACTGCTGGCCAGCTGGGCACTGAGCAGGGTGGTGTGGTAGGAAAGCAAGGCTGTGAGCACAGCTGCCCAGCAGGCCCCAGGGAGCTGACTTCAGCCCAGCATGCAGCCAGTGCTGCTAGAGTCCTCTGTCAAACACTCTGACCTCAACAACTTTCAGCACTTAACCCTGGCTTTGTGCCAGGCTTGTCTTTCTGACACAAGATGATAAAGGCTGAGGGAACAGCATATCCTGTTTGCCTCTCCATTTGATCTGCTGGGGAACAGGCCAGCTCCATAGCATCCCTGAAACAGCTGCCCTTAACAGAGAATGAAGAATGCTGGCACAGGGTCACCTGGCAGTGCTTGAGGTGCCAGTTTCCATCTTATGAGCCTGCCTTGCTCTTTAGTAGCCAGGCAGCTCTACAGCACCTGTAGTGTCAGAGCACCTGTACACATCTAAAACCAACGAGTACAGCAGAAAGCCAAGGGTACTCACGACTGGCAGTAAGCAAGGCGCAGTATGAAATGAGAGATGTGGTCTTTCCTTCGTGCTTCGTAATCATCCTCAGCCAAAGCCTACAGAACACAATGTGATTATTTCAGAGCAACATTCTCTCCCAGATTTAAAACTCCGCATTAATCCCTGCTGATCTGCAGTGCATTAATACTCCTCTCTAAGACAGCAAACGCAAGACTGTTGCAGAAGGGGTTGTCCTAAAGGAAGACACTGGCCACGGAAAACATCTCTGACAACATGACAGAAGTGCTGTGAGCAGTATTTCATCATCTCTACTTCCATTCGGAATTCCTGCGTAGTATAAAGGAAATAAAGTGCGAGAGGAACTGCTTTTTGGATTTTCACTTACTCTGTATGGAAACTTCAGCTTGCGGAGCTCAGTCTCCAGCTTAGTTTTGTAGGATTCATTGCCCCTCGCATAGCTCACACCAAGGTTCTCAACTGCTTTGAGCACTGGGGGAAAAAAGGTTCATGTGAGAGAACACATATTGAGAACAAATCTAACTGCAGTGATGCCTTGGAGAATACACAGCCCAGGCTAAGGCCAGAAGAATTGCTTGGAGTGGCCTGAGGAGCAGAGGAGTAAGATAAAAGGGGGATAAGGTGTGGATCACAGGGCTTGAACCACACACCCAGCTCTGAGGTTCATAGAATTCATAGACTGATAGAATGGGTTGGGTTGGAAGAGAACCTTTAAGATCATCTAGTGTCAACCCCTGCCATGGGCAGGGACACCTCCCACCAGCCCAGGCTGCTCCAGGCATGACAGCATCACAGTATCATCAGGGTTGGAAGAGACCTCACAGATCATCAAGTCCAACCCTTTACCACAAAGCTCAAGGCTAGACCACGGCACCAAGTGCCACGTCCAATCCTGCCTTGAACAGCTCCAGGGATGGAGACTCCACCACCTCCCTGGGCAGCACATTCCAGTGTCCAATGACTCTCTCAGTGAAGAACTTTCTCCTCACCTCTCCTCATCATCTGACCTTGCCTCAAACACCTCTAAGGAGGGGGCATCCACAGCCTCCCTGGGCAACTTGTGCCAGTGTCTGCCCACCTTCACTGTCAGGAATTTCTTCCTCATCTCGACTCTCAGTCTCCCCTCTTCCAACTCAATGCCACTGTCCCTCATCCTGTCACTTCCAGCCCTTGTCAAAAGTCCCTCCCCAGCTTTCCTGGAGCCCCTTCAGGTACTGGAAAATTGCTCTAAGATCTCCCTTGAGCATTCTCTTCTTCAGGCTGAACAGCCCCAACTCTCCCAGCCTGTCCTTATAAGGGAGGCTCTCCAGACTTCTAATCATCTTCATGGCTTCCTCTGGACCCTCTCCAACAGCTCCACATCCCTCTTATGCTGAGGTCTCCAGCACTGGAGGCCCCAGCACTGGAGGCAGTGCTGCAGGTGAGGTCTGAGCAGAGCAGAGGGGAAGAATCCTCTCCCTGTGCTGCTGCTCTCCCTGCTCTGACTGCAGCCAGCACACGGCTGGCTCTGGGCTGTGTCCAGTGCTGGCTCCTGGGCAGTTTGGCACCAACTGCCATACTCCAGGCTCCTCTCAGCCAGTCCTCACCCAGCCTAGATCTGTGCTTGGGATTGCCCTGGCCCAGGCACAGGTCTTTGCACCTGGCCTTGCTGAACTTCAGGAGGTAGGTTTGAGCCCCACCTTTCCAGCTTGTCCAAGTCCCTCTGGATGGACCCCTTCCCTCCAGCGTGTTAACAAGAAAGGAAGCCAGCTGACGGCTCAGCACATCTGTTCACACTGCAATCATGGAAGACTTGGCCTGAGTGCTTTCAGGAGCCAGAGGAGCCCTTGTTCCCAGCTATCATCCTCTGCATCGCCATACTCAGACCTGAAAAGCGAAACTCAGGCTACTCAGACACCCCAGTGCCACCCAAACCTGTGCATCCCCGACTGCTGCACATCGAGCACCGGCTGCGAATACAGCCGTGGCTCTCTCGCGTTCTCCTCCGTACGGGGGCTCCTGCAGCACCAGCCGGCTCACACCGTCAGCAGAGAGCCTGCAAACACACCCGACACACAGCCGCGGCAGGCAGAACCGACAGCTCCGAGCGGGCACAGCCGGAACGCCACTCACGCTTCAGTCGGTCGATGGCAAAGCTCTCGAACTCCACCAGAGAGATGTTTTCCGTGGGAGGCTCCAGGTAGAACTGCAGGCTGTGAGGATACAGCTCCCGCCGGTCCCCGGCCAGCCGGGCCTGCTTCAGCCTCGCTCGGCCGCTGGAGAACTCCATCTGCCCCTGAGAGCAATACGGACGCTTAGCCCCGAAGGAGGCAGCACCGGGGAGAACGGCTGGGAGAGAACGGCCGGGGAACACCGAGACGGTGCGGACACGGCGGGCGGAGATGACAACGTGGTGGGTGGAAGTGAGGAGGAAGTGGGGAGAAGGCGGCCGGCACCGGCCCGAGCTGCCCGGGGCTGACTTCTGCACCCTCGTTCCCGCGGTACGAGCACCGTCCCCACCCGCCGAAGTCCCCACCGGCTGCCGCCCGCCACCCGCGCGGCCCCGGTTCCCGCCACATTCAACCCCGCCCACTTCCGCGCCCCCAGCCCCCTCCCGGGCCCCGCCTCCCTGACGGCCATTGGCTGGCGCCGGCGGAACGCGCGGCGCCAGGGGACGTGCCCACAACCGTCATGGCGGGCGGAGCTACGTGCGGGCGTGCTGCGGCGGCCGCTCCGGCCTCGCGGAGGAGCTCTATGGTACCCGGGCCGTCACTGACCCGGTGCCGGCAGCGGTGATGCGCTGCCGCTGCCTCTCCCTGCGTGCTGCCACGGGTGCAGAGCTTTGCAAACTGGAAGACAGCCTAAGCCTGCAGCCTGTCTGCGCAGCGGCAAACGAAGGACGGTGCTGAGCTGAGCGGGGACAGTCCCTCTCCGGTGACCCTCAGCCGCAGTGCTCGTGCCGGTTCTCAGACACCGAAGTGTGCTCTCCGAGCTGGCCCACAGCTCTGCCCCGGGGGCACCGGCACGAGCCTGTCAGGACCCAGAATCAAGTCTCATTCTCCAGGGCTGCTCGGTAGTTTCCCAGGAAGAAAAACATGCTAGCCACGTCTACTTTGGTAGGATGTTTAACATCTTTTTGCAGAGGTACGCCAAGCCAGTTTAAACCAAAGTCACTTTCTCTCAGTAGCCACTGCTGGCACCAGTGCGCAGCTCCTTCCCTTCTGCTGCTACACAAGGCGCTCAGGAGCAGGAGTGCACCGCCCCACTCCACCTGGCAGCTGCAAGCGGGCTAATGCCCGAGAGATCTGACTGCGACTGACCCTTTCTGCTGCTGACCCACGCCCTGCTGATTTTTAACAGGTCAGCAATGAGATCTGCATCTGCTGCTTTCCTTTGTTTTGTTTTACTATCTTTTTTCTCTAATGCTGAGTACTCATCTTCAAATGGTGTGGAGTTAGGGTGAATGTCTCATTACTCTTCCAAGCTGTCCCACTCATTTACCGTGCCTAGAGTATTTGGTAGTCTATAGACAGCAAGGACAAGCGCCTCTCAAGTAAACATGAAGTAGAGAGAAGATCTGGGTGTGCTACAACTTGGTAAAGCCACAGGCTGTGGTCACCAGGCACGGAACACAGTCCATGTCTGAAATGTGCAGCAGGACACTGCCGACGGCCGGCCAGGTCGGTAAGGATTTATTCACATGTGACAGCAAGGCTGGGGCTGCTGCAGACCAGGGTTTGCTTTCTTACATTTACCAAAACGTAAGGCTTTCTTTTCTCTATAGTTTGGCTCTAACATCTTACAAAGTCAGATTCTGTTGTCTTACTGCTTTTAACTTGCAGTATCCTTCATTAGGTATGAATTCTTTCCTCTCCTGCTCACCACAGAAATGGAGGAGCCTTACAACAGCCTGCAGACAGATGCAGGATGTTTGCACTGTGATCTGCACAAAGGACTTCTGTAGATGGCTCCCCAGCTGTCTTTGTGCTCGGAGTTCCAAATTTCTTGCCTTACTTTCCTCCTCATGGGTGTGGATGCAGATTTTAGGCTTTATGTCTACATTGACATGATCTCAACTTGACAGTATGTAATGGGAAGCTGGCGGTAGCAGTGATTGGAAGGTGAGTCAGTGTCTGGAGTCCAGCTGTGCTCCCCACACGAGCCTGACCAGAGCCGAGTTACTCCGATTTCTGCGACTACCTGAAGCTGTCTTTTTAAGAAAGGAGCACGCTTGATGTGTGCTAGATACAGCTGTACATCCCAGAGCAGTTCACTGCACATGCACATCCCAGCATGCCTGTGGAAACAATTTGCAAGCAAAGGCTGATTATGCAAAATTGAGTTTATATTTCACAGCCAGGCTTCCTGTGACAAAAACCACAGAGCTCCTGGCAGTGAACACTGTGGTGCACAGTGAATGGGTTTTGTCAGACCTAGATATTGCTGTGATTGGGTTATGTATTTTCTTGTCCGACTTTCAGCAGAGGCTCTGCTTAATGAAAGCAAGAAAACATTGAACTGCTGTGAAAGAACACCACATTGGCTGTGACATGCAAGCTTAGAATCACATTAAAGCCTTGGAAGCATTTTTTATTTTAGGCTACCCTCTACCCTGAGGATTCCTTACTTGGAATTTGCTTGAAAAAGCTGCTTCTTCTGACATCATAGAGAGGACAATACATAGAATCTACAAAAGTAGGTCCCAACAACAGAAATAGTAGGGCAGAAGAACATGGTAGGTCAGAACTGTGAATCCGCAAGGCTTTTGGTAACAGGAGAAAGAGAAAAGGCCATCGGGGCAGCAGATTGGAGAAGCAAATCTTGGCTTCCAACTCAAACCCAGATAGTTTGGGTCTATGAGTCTGAGTTGCTAAATTGTGGAGAATCATCTCTCTTGCAAATGTTAACCTGATCTTTAAGTCAACCAGTGGAGCACAGAGGAGAAAAACCCTGAGAGGGAGAATCCCTTCAGCTCAGTGCATGCCTTGCTGTGACAAGACCCACTGTCACCCTGTAAGCTCAGGAACTTGGGAGATCTGCTCATCAGAGTCACTCACTCAAAGGAGTGCATCACCATCCACCTGCATCTCTAACCGTGTACCTTCTGCTTCAGCTGCCTGATCTTCCTCATAATGGCTACCAGCACGCAGCTCAGCTCCTAGGTGTTCTGGATGGCCAGCTACATCCAAGTCCACATTTACAAGGACTGAATATAGTAAATATAAGCATGCATAAATGGCGCAAGCACTGGGTGAGATGAACCCAGCCACACCTGGGACCCATGGAACCTGGGAAGCACAAGCAGCAGCGTTTCTCACACAGGGATATACTGGGCAGGTAACTCATTTCACAGGAAGGCTTTCCAAGCCAAGGTCTTTGGACACACATGAGCCCTGGCGCCAGATGGCCTGAGACTAGCAGCTGGGGTCAGCATTACAAAGTGTAAGCACACCTCTCAGCACAAATGTAACTGTTCTTTTGAGGACTGGCTCCAAAATATGCTAATCCAAAAGGTATTTACTAGGCACAAGTACTACTGATTGCCTCGAGCGAGACATAGCCTTGGGAACCAGGGGATAAAGAGACTTTGGCTGTGCAAAGCAGCTGCCAGCACCCCACAGCTGCTGCTACCCGAGTGTCCCCTGGCTGTGCTGGGCTGCAGGAAGCAATCACCCAGCAACGAGGGGCTCTGCAATATTTCAAAGCGAGGGCATCCTTTATCAGTCCAACTTAGAAGAGCCCAGAACAACGCTCCATCTCCACATTTTCAAGTGTCACGCCGACGGTTATGGTCAAACTTAGCATAATCTGGCCTAGATAACGTGCGGGAGCTGGCGGAGAACGCACACGGCGATGGCCGGACACCTGGCACAAACACACGGGTCCTGCCCGCAGCAGCTGCCCTCAGCCACAGCGGAGCAAAGCCGCGGGTGCCCGCGCAGCTCTGTTCTCCGTGAGGAAAGAGGCGAAGGGATGCGCGCACCCGGGGGCAGGCAAGCTCAGCCTTGCTCAGACCTCCCCTCAGGAGCCCAGACGAGAACCTCCCACAGCCAGGCGAACGAATTCTCACCCCTTCCTTGGGCAGGCAAGCGCTCCTCGGCTCGGCTCCCTCATACGCCGAGCACTGCCCCGGCAGCCCCAGCTACCCCCGCCGGGAGCCGCCGCCGCGGAGGCAGCGGCAGCGGGCGGGCACCTCCCCAAGCGGCGCCCCCGGTCCTGACGGCGTTTCCGGGCGGGGGAGCCGGGATGTGCGTCCGGGTTGGGTCGGCCCCAGCGAGCCGTTTCCTCTCGCTCGCCTGCTTCTCCTCATCCCTGCCTTCCTCCCTCGCCCTCACTGCGGTGAGCGAGCGCCGCCCGCCTGCTCCTCAAAGGCTTGGTGAGAGAGGCCGCGGCCAGGCGGGGATCATGGCCCGGAACGGGATGATGCCTCTGGGCAGGCTGGCGGGGGCTGGGGCGGCGGGAGGGCGGACGGGGCTGCGGGCGCCGCTGACTGAGCCTCCGCCCAAAGCGTGGCCATGGCGGCGGCGCCCCCGGGCAGGGGCGGGAGCTGGCCGCGGGGCCATCTCAGACTGGCCATCGGGGTTGCCGGCGACCGGGCTCGGGCAGTGCCTGCCGATGCCGGCCCAGATGTGCACGGCGGCCTCGGTGCAACCAGAGGCGGCTTGGCAGCGTCGTATGCCCGGAGAAGCCGGAGCGAGGGCACGGGGCCACGGCTCCGGCAGCGCGGCCTGCGTGGGGCTGGCGGTGGGCAGTGCGGGGGCCGCCGGCCCCTGGGGAGCGGATGCGCAGCTGCAGGGTCGCAGGGATGGTACCCGGCGCGGCAGAGCGCGGCAGAGGCAGCTTTCACTACGCCTGCGTCTCAAAAAAACCCAACAACCAAGAAAACCCCAAGAAGTGAATGACGGCTTCACAGCAAGCCCAGAGAGGTTATTTTCCACTCTTGCACGGTGGAAGTGTAGCTGATGCGCAGATCTCCGTGCCTGCTCTCACTGCCGGTGTCCCCCCTCCCTGCAGCGGCTCTGGGATGGGATGCTAGCGTCTCACCTAACACATGTATGGTGTCGATCCTCTAAATGCAAAGAACTCGCCTGGCCACTATTGATAAGCTGTCTAAAAGTTTAAACGTCTAAAACCTGTTTTAAGATAAACGAATTTTTTAATTTCTTGGGGATTGTTTTGTTTTAAAATCTTTGGCAATGCATTCCCATGTAACCCTTGTGCATTTGGTGTTTTCATTCACATGCCCAAAACCAGTAAGAAGTAGTGCACAAATTTCTCTGATGATCTTTACTGAAATACAAATTTGGACAAGATCCTAAGAACTGGAGTAGGAGTATAGGTAAGTCTGTATGCTTCTGTTCTCAGAACACCACTGTTGGTGCTCGTTGACCATCAGAACTAGAGAGAGCAGTGGCTGAAGTTCACAGCCACTGTGCTCCAGACTCGTGCTGTGTGCTGGGTTGATCAGTGGAGCACCAGAGGTGTGTTAGTAGGGGAGCATCAGGCACATAACCGACAGCACATTCGTGCTGCAGAAGGCTGTATTTTTTGAACCCTAATATTTACCCAATTAGTAAGTGGCAAATCACATTAGGGCCTGGCTCCACACCTTGCTTGAGGTCACTTAAAGCAGTTTGTGGTAGAGCTGAAAATCAGCTGTACAGTCCTTGTGAATTCCAGTGCATGATCCTGTGTCCTTGAGCTCTCTCTTCTCAGCATCCTCATGAGCAGAGCCATTTACTTTGCAGAATCCATAGTCTCCTGAACAAGCTGCAGAGTCTATTTGCCATAAAGATGTTGGAAGAAGATATGGAGGTGGCCATCAAGGTGGTGGTGGTGGGAAATGGAGCTGTTGGAAAGTCCAGCATGATTCAGCGGTACTGCAAGGGGATCTTTACAAAAGACTACAAGAAAACCATTGGTGTGGATTTCCTTGAAAGACAAATCCAGTATGTATTAAACAGGTGCCACACTGCTAATTGTCACCTCTCCCTCTAGTTCTTTGTGCTGCTGCAATCTCAGGATTTATGAAGGCTTGACACAAGGCCTGCCATCTCCAGAGCATGGCGAAGGGAGCTGTTTTCTTTCCTGCACAATGGGCTAAAATCATACCACTCTATTTTCCATACGAGGTTTACAGTTGTGAATTAACAGCAGGATAGAATTTGGGACTTCTGACATGCCCATTTTTTTAATAAGGTTCCTTTGTATTCTACCACCTGTTGTTTCTGTGGGGTTTTCTGATCTGTGGAGCAAGTGGAAGTACTTGTGGTAAAATGATTACTCAAATGTATCATCCAGTATAGATTAAAATTGCCGTGGAAACGAAAATTAAACACACTGCAGAGTCAGTGTCTTTATATAATATAAGCAGCTACTGGCCAATGAGGTTTGATGAAATGGAGATGCTGTGTTTTAGGAGGTGAGTAAATTCTGTCATTCTGGAAGCTGATTAAAAAGACAAAAAGGTTATTACTGAGTTTTAAGTTTTTGTTAGTCTTCCTCATAGAGGGAAATGTAGAAGAAGAGGAGGAAAGGAAGAAGGAAGTGTAGCATGGACTGTCAGGAAGGAGCTCATAACGTAACTGAGGGACTACTACAGTGCTTGTTGCAGAGGCAAACTGTTACCAGCACAAAGTTGCCTTATATTTAAATGAAATTAGAGTTGAGCTGAGTCACTCTTGTATTGCAGTTGTACGTGCCCGTTGGGGTTTTTGAGTTGCTCTTGTTCCCTGTATTGATGACAGTTGTTTATTTCAGAGTTAATGATGAAGATGTCAGGCTGATGCTGTGGGACACAGCAGGTCAGGAAGAATTTGACGCAATAACTAAGGCCTACTACAGAGGTGAACATACCATAATCGTTGTTTGGCACTTCAGGGTTTTGTGGGCTCCATATCTCTTAAGACATTTTCCTATCTGTATTAATCATCTCCTGTGTGGGTGAAAAGCATTTCTAGTTCACCGTTTCCAGTTTTTAGACGTTTCTCCCCTCCATGTCAGAGACTTGCCCTCATTAAGTGTCACTTTATGCCGGACGCTTAGCAGTGCCCTTTAAAAACATGGAACAAAACAAGTGTCTGCACAGAAACTGCACAGAATGTAGCTCTTCAGACAACCCCTCTGAAAGAGTGTTATTCCTCCTGTAAGACATTTTTGTGTACGTTCCAAAGCCTGTGGCTGAGGTACTTAGAAATTAGTCCAAGTGAACAAAAAATCCTCCAGTCATCCTCCAAAGAGTAAACTAAGCCCAGAAGTTCTCTTGTTAGCACGGAGACTGCCCACAACACCTTACCCCAAAGGAGTAACGAGGAGGGGTTGTTCATTCCTACCACAGATCCTGTATTAGTCACATAAAGGCAGTGTATCTGCTTGGCCACTTACCAACCACATACTTGGGCTCTCCTTGTGTGTAATCTGATGGTTCTGCAAATCTTTTTTCAGTATGAGAGAGATTAATGACTTGGTAAAGATTCCATGATTCAGTTCTTGTCAAGCTGATGGCTGGGAAAAATGTACCACTACGGTATGAAATCTTAGGAAGCGATCACCTCAGTAGAGGTAATGATAGCAGTACTGTGCTGCTGCAGGTGGGACAGTTCTCACCTTTGCCTGTTTTGCTGTCATTTGTGCCAACAAGCTGGTAGTGAAAGTGCACTTTTGTGGGAGTGGCTTGAAAATCCGACTTGCAGTACAGTATCTGTCATCCTTCTTGGTTTAATGCTTGTGGGGTTATTTGTATTTATTTATATTGGCAATTGATTTGTGTGTTTGTAGGAGCCCAGGCTTGTGTTCTTGTGTTTTCTACAACTGACAGAGAGTCCTTCAAAGCAATTCCTACCTGGAAGGAAAAAGTTGTGGCTGAAGTTGGAGATGTTCCCACGGTTCTTGTGCAGAATAAGATTGATCTTCTTGATGACTCTTGCATAAAGAAGTAGGAGATTTACCTTTCTGTTTTTAAAGGACAATATATGCCCTGTGTATACACACTGGGTTCAAAACAAATCAGTCTGTGGGAGGTACTGGTAAGGACTCCTGGTGTCTAGGCTGTCAGAGCATCAAAAGGTGCCCCAGCATGTGACAGGCACTGCTGCAGGACTGAGTTACTTGGGCAGACCTGCTTGCAAAGCTAGGAGCTTTCAGCTGGCTTCATGCCATCTTCTGGAGTGTCAGCCACAAAAGCAGAGGAATAATGTGAGGAGTTGGGCTGTGCTCTGATGTGATTCTCTCTTTTTTCCTATTTTGAATCAGAAATTCTAGAACTTTCCTCTGCTGGTTAAATGTACCATTACTGCTAGTCTGTGCCTGCACCAGTGAAGTTACATTGGCTAGTGTGGCCAGGGAGTGCTTGCTGACAGGATGAAGCATTAAGCAGGTTGTTTACAAACCGGATCTAATATTCTTTGCTTTGCTTTAGTTTGTTTATAGTGCTCATGTTAACCAAAATATTGTCACTCTCTGTAAACCCTCTTCTGGTGATACTCTCTAACTGCACGCTGCTGACCCTTCCCCGTTCTGTTTTTCTCTGCACTTCTAATCGCCAGCTCATTCTGCGCTTGTGTTTGACCAGCTTCATTCTTGCCATAAAGCTGTCCTAACCAGTGCTTCTATTTACCACAGTGTGCCGTGTAGACAGTACTGCGTGGTGAAGCTGAGCATTCTCCACTTTATTTCTGCCATCTTCCTGAGATTTAAGTTGTTTCTTCTTTTTGTTGTTTCCTGCACTGGCTTGCTTTGTTCTCTGTTTGCTGTCATTGGTGGCATAAATCAATTTCTACTCCCTCTACAAAGAATACTGAGGATTTTGCAAAGGAAAAGCAAAATTGCGTTTGAACTCCTCCTTTGTTCATGGTATGTTGCTTAGGTTTTGTCCTTGGAATACTTTGCCTGCCTCAGTAACATCATCTTTCTGATGGTGTGATTTCCCTTGGTGAAATTCTCTTAGGCTTCCTCAACTTCTTAACAATTTAGCATTAGTTCTCCTTCAGCTCACACCAAACACTGATGCTTGATCTCATCTCTGCATACACTCGCTTGCGCAGTCCACTGCTTCACTGAAGTGCACTTAACCGTTACATTGTTGTTTGGACTTTGCAGCGGCAATTGTAATTCTAGTGTTAATTGCGGCCAGCTTGCTTTTGGTTTCACTGACACCGGAACCCTTGAGAAACTGTAGCTTAAGAAGTGAATAATTAGTGAAAAGAAATCACTTTAGATCATAAAGAAACTGCATGTAAAAGGCCTTGTTTTTGTAGTGGAGATACTGTAAACAATTGAGATGTTTCAGCTGAGTTACTGAATGCACCTTGTCTGTAAGAATAAATGCTGACAAATAATGCACCTCAGCATTTACTGAGTCTTCCTCTGCTGTGCAGTGAAGAGGCAGAAGCCTTGGCAAAGAAGCTGAAGCTGAGGTTCTACCGGGCATCGGTGAAGGAAGACCTCAATGTCACTGAAGGTAGGAGATGCTGGAGAGTGGGGGGTCTGTCCTGCCCTCTGCTGTGGTCTGCAGTTGATCTGTCCCTTCCCATTCTTTTTGATCTTTCTTAGCAGCACACTAGAAACACAGCTACAGCTACAGCTACTGGGCAAGCTAGGCCCCTTGCTTAGTGAACAGCTCTCCCTTCCAGACACAGCACAGCCTCAGCATGCAGATGTGCCCATGTGCTCAGGCTGCCTGGTCCTAATGGCTGCCAGTAGAAGTTCAAGGACTACAATACTCAAATTGTTGAACAGATTATTTTGTGTTTGTTAATAACTGATATAAACAACTATTTCATAGTTTAGTTACACTTAAAGTACATTAAAATGACTGGAACTCCTGCAGCCTTTTGTGTACTGGCGATGCTTTACTAATTCCCTAGTATAATTTTTTAATGCACACATTTAATGTCCCATGACTACAATTCTAAAATGCAGTTACGGTCTCTTGTGTGGCTCATGAATTACAGTCTTTGGTAACTTTGATTTTCTCTTTGTTTAGTCAGAAAAACTCCACAGTAAACTGATTGTTTCTTCTCTTTTGACATCATTCCAACCTTGGAAAATAATGTGGAAATGTAAAACATTTCTGCCATGTTTAGGTGAATTACTAATTACACATGTAAATAATCAAAACATACAGGTTCTGGAGACTGTCCTCTAGCTATAGATTGTTTCAGAATCCTAGACAGGCTCTGATTTGCCCTCCAAATGATGGTAGCATTAGTTAATTAGATGTTGCTGCCTCTCATCACCTTTATGACCTCCTCTGGACCCTCTTCAGCAGTCTCATGTCCTTCCTGTATTGGCTACACCAGAACTGGAGGCAGTGCTGCATGTGGAGTCTGAGCAGAGAGGCAGAATCCCTTCCTTGTCCTGCTGCTCACTCCTTTTGATGCAGTCCCGCACACAGCTGCCTGCTGGGCTGCCAGTGGCCACTGGCAGCTCCTGGGGAGTTTTGTCATCAATGAATGATCATGAAAAAGTCAGTAATAAGTTTTTCATTTTTGATCTAAAGATTCCTTTTAAGCATTCTCTGATGTAGTTTTTTCCTTTTAACATTGCAGTTTTTAAGTATTTGGCTGATAAATACCTTCAAAAGCTGAAGCAACAAACAGCTGAGGATCCAGAAGTAGTACGTGCAAGCAGTAACAAAATAGGTAGGTATGCTGTAAGGGACAACAGTGTTTGGTGTCAGCACAGCCCCTGGGCTCGTCCCTTTCCTTAAGGGTTAATAGAGGGTGAGTCAGGGGCTAATTATTAGCTTCTGTCTTTGGATAGTGTCTCTTTTCCTCCTGTGAAATAACTTTGAAGTTACAAGACCATCAAACTGACGTACTGAAGTTTCTAGCTTGTTTGGCAAGTGCCCTTTGATTAAATTGGTTTAAGCAAACATTGTGCCAGGGCTTGAGGAAGGATGCTTCTTGGGTTTCCTCATGCCAGTAGTATTGACGTTGCTCATCCTGGTGCAGATTTACAAGACGCTCACGGTGAAAGAATCTGGCACGTAAAGAGAAGGCCTTTGTAAGCTGCCTTTTGTAAGGGAACACTGAGCTTCTGTCGTCCTTCTCTGAAGCATTTCTGAGTCAGTTCATTTACTTTCCTTGAAGCACTCTCTTTTTATTCAGGCTTTTTCCTTCCACTTAGCTCAGCAAAGTCTCTGATTTTAAAATTGCCATGGTTTTCTTGTATTAGTCAAGTCCCCATCCCTTTCTCTTGTGCAATTAGTAGCATACACATTGGCAGATGAGTGCATATGCTGCCCTTCAGTTACATGTTGACCAGCTCACATACTGCCCAGCCAGTTATTCCAGCTGGCCCTGCTTCCAGTTTAGCTGCAAAACTGACCCCAGAGCTTGACAAAGCCTTTAAAAACCAGAACATGTATTTGAGATGCACTGCTCTGCCTTTGATATGTGTTGTATTTTAAGTGTTAGTGTATTATGCTGCAAGTAATTCTTTTTTTCTGCATTCTGTAGGTGTTTTTAATACCACTGGTGGAAGTTACTCCAGCCAGAATTCCAGCGCTCTTAATGGCGATGTCGTCAACCTTAGACCAAACAAACAGAGGACCAAGAAGACCAGAAGTCCTTTTAGCAACTGCAGTGTACCTTAGACCCATTCTGGAGGACATAAAAGGAAGCCAAGTGAAATGGATGAAGTTGTGCAATTGAGTACTGAACCAAGCCAGCTGTAGAGGTGTTTTCACCAGTGCTTTAGCAAACCTTGTGCCTACGGGATCCTCTATAGAGGGTGGATTCATATAACCCTGTGATGCAGCATGTGTTGGTGTGTGGAGTGAGGCACTGGGTGGCCAGGCACAGAGCCATGGCTGCCCCATGCACTTTGTCAAAACAAAGCAAGCTTCCCCTTTCCCAAGGAATTGCTATGAACTGGGTACTGCTGAACTGCAAAGCACATTTAACCGAAGGCTCACACTGCCTGCTGTAGGTGCTGACCAGAACAGTACAGCCCAAAGTACAGCAGCAGCCTCACAGCCACGCTCCAAAGGAAACATTAGAGTGGGTTAGTCAGGACACCAGAAGGTCAAGAAGAGCAG
Organism: Pogoniulus pusillus; assembly: GCF_015220805.1. Classification (NCBI taxonomy): domain Eukaryota; kingdom Metazoa; phylum Chordata; class Aves; order Piciformes; family Lybiidae; genus Pogoniulus; species Pogoniulus pusillus. The sequence goes on along the minus strand of NC_087288.1, from coordinate 240,347 downwards.
AAAGAAGACACTGCATTTTACGCCTGGCTACTGGTAGGGATCCTGGCAGTTTTGTCAGTGCAGTCGACTTGCATTACATTGTCAGGGGTTGAGTTGCATCTGCTGATGTGTGCTCGATCCCACGCTGACCACACCAACTGCAAAACAGGAGTGCCAAGGTGCACCTGTGAGCATCCGGTATGGCCATGCAGGCTAAATCCCAGTGCAGGTGTTGGAGATCAGCTGATGACTGATAGAAGAGGACCTTCCAAAAAGACCTTTCCTTTACAAATGTGGTGTTTCAGATGAGGCTTTCTCAGCTGCCACTGTGTACGTTTAACTTGCTCTACTTTGGGCCTAAAAGCTTAGATTTAAAAATGCATGGTGCCAAAAATGCTCCTTTTTACCTAATGCAGTGCTTACAGATAGTTTCCTAATTTGTTTTCTCTCAGTCATAACAGGTTGAACAAATGGTGCAGACTTTTGACACTAGTAGCTGTTCAGAAGGAACGTCATGCGACCACATTGCTGCATCCTGCGTTGTTTGCAAAAGGGGATCTCGCAGAGGGGGTTCACAAAACACTTCTTTGGACAAACAAAATTCAGAGATAGCATAGATTGAGTTATGGAGCATCCAAAAAATGCAGCTGATCTCTGAGCTACATAAACACAACATTTCTTGAATGTCATCTCAGAGTCCAAGTTAGCTGCTGGGTGCAGAAAATCTAATTCTACAAGATCAGAGATGTGGCGAAACATTTTCAAAGTGCTTAAGTAGTTTTACAGAATTGTTTTAGATATTTAGGAGCGAATTTCAAGTTATTTGGACTTAGGCTCCTAAATCACTAAGGTGCTTTTAAATTGCTAAGCAAGTATCTTTTCCTTACCAAAAATAAAGAGTTTGTAATCCTCAAGAGCATGCATGCCTTTAAAAACTATCCGTTTGTTTACATCTTTTCGTATGCTGTAATTTTAACTTTCTAGGACAGCAAACCTGCCAGTGGCAAACCTGAAATCTGCTGCTTGAAGAAAATCAGACTTCTAACAGGTTGAGGTGACCAAGAATGCAAACCAGTTGAGTGATCCTGCCTATTTTTGGAGGAAGGACTTTTTTCGCTGTGTGAATTCCTGTAGGAATCATGACTGACTTTGTTTCTAAGTCAACGAATATGAAAACCGAAATGTACTCTGTGTCACTGTTTGCAGAGAGTAGTGGGTGGTGAGTTATGCACAAATACTGAAGATCTCTGAGCTCTGTATTTTGTACTTGCTATGTGAGACTTTGTTTCTTTGACAAGCTGCTAGAGCATTTCCTGTTGCTGGCAAGAAGGCAGCCTTCAAGGCACTGGATCCCCTTTGCTATTGCAGCAGCACTGTGTGTTCCTCACCAGAGTGTTCCCTGCTTTCTTTTGGATGAAGGCCTTCATGTTCTAGCAGGTATATTAAGTCACTGTGTGCAGAAATGGAGTCAAGTCCTACCTGTCTTAGCAATGCAAGAAGTAAAGGCACTGGGGTTAAGACTTGCATTTGTACATCACAGGGCTGCCTTGTAACTTCAAGATGTAGGACAGAGCATACATGAAGAATTTTGACCACTTTCTAACATGGAAACTTGTACATTTCATTGTCTCTGCCAGTTTCATATTTTTATTCATTTTCCTTGAAAAATAAACAAAACCATGAAGTGTCTGAAGCATGTTTTGTGCCCTGTTTGACTGTACAGAGTGCTGAAAAATCAGTCTCTTGGGTGCAATGAGCACTTGTACTATTACACACCATGCTGTGGACACTGCACTGTCACATAAGCCATTTGCATTTAATGTCTGTCGTTATCAGCCGTTGTTCTAGGGACTGAAAACTTAAGTGTAAGCTTACATAGACCTGGCAGACCTGCTAGACTTAAGATGTGTTGATATTTAGTGATATTTAGTGCATCTGTGTGAGACTGAGCCAAGGGCACTCCTGCTCTAACCCTTAATAGCTCCTAAACAGCTCCTTGGCTGTTTTCTCTGAGTCCTGCCAGAGCTCGGTTTTGGCTGATAATGCCACCACTAGCAGTAATGGTTCAGCAGTCCCCAGGGAGTGTGGCACTGGAGGACTGCCAGTCCCCAAGCCCTGTCCATTCAGTGAATGGGTCTTCCCCAGTCAGTGGGGCATCACTGGATGCAGAGCAGTAATGCTAGGGATGTGTTTCCCACTGAAAATTCAAACTTTTAAGACTGATCACATGAAGATTTTTGTGTGTGAGTAATTAATGAAATACTCCACTTAGGACAGGTTTGGAGCTTTCTTATTTTCAGTGTTTCTTCAGGCACTGCTTAACCTTTTCTAGTCAAATTTCCCTACTGACAGCCTGATACCCTGTTTGAAATCTATGCTTCAGTAAAAATTGCCTTTCTCCATTCCCCCATCACTGGGCTACAGTGTATCTGTCACAGGGGCTCCCTCTCCATCCCTCCTGCAGGCATACTAAAGGGACTCAGCAGCTGAGGTACATGCTCTGAACCTTTAAGTCCACCTGTCCAAGGGGCTGGCTGCCAGATGGCAACAGGTTAACTGATAAGCACTGCAGAACCCTCAAGTGGGAGCTCTGTCACACAGCCAACAGCCAGACTTGCTTCTTAGGTTCAGCGAGGATGCCCCCACCTCTTTCTCTGAACACAACTACAGAGCTTTGGCTGCAGCTGCAGTATCTGAACACTAACTGCACACAGACCAGGAGCAAGCACAGTCCCAACAAGCTTGACTTCATCTAATCCACCTTACCCTCTTCTTGTGGGAGCCAGCAGCTGTGCTCAAATAGTAGTGACAGAAGAAAATATTTCTGTTAAATACGGCAGCAAATAGAGAACCAAGAATCTAGAAGGAAAAAAGGCAACAATGCTTAGGTTTAAGACAAAAAGTGACATACAAGAGGAGACTACTTAGCTCCATGCTGAAGAACTGCATTTTGTGCCCTTGCAAAGCCAGGCGATCCTGGTACTGAGCCAGGCTCATTCTCAGGTTTTTGCTGGTGGGGTGATGCTGATAAATAATTTGTGGAGTGAGTGTTCTTTCTTGCCAAGACAAATGCGAGTCAGCATGACCCACTACAGCTGGTCAACCAAAGGAAAAACTAACCGAGAGCAGGAGGAAAACACTGCTCTCGTCGTGAGGATGAAGGGCACTGCGAGTAATCAGTGAGTTGGTCTTACTTGCAAGTCCCTGAGGATCTGGGCGGTTAAGGCAGCCCATGCACGTAACTGGGTGTGTCACTGTCACGATGGCAAGTAAACGTGATGCATTTTTAGAAAAAGAAGTCAACACAACTTACCTTAGCTCCTCAAGTGGAAAAGCAAATGCTTAAAGCTGAATATTCTGCGTGCTGCTCCTGTGAAGCCCTCGGGAGTTAATTCTGCTGTTCTGTGCCGTCAGCGGTGCTGTGCAAGGGACCCACCATCGATTTGCTTGTTGTTTGGTCTGACCCACGTCTCTACTTTTAGCCTTGCGTGGACCTGTCACTGGATTGCTTTTTCAAAGGGGCTGTTGTGACCCTGCATCTGCTTGAGAGACTTGTGTGCCTGTTTCTAGTCCCATGTTGTGAACAGCTGGGATCCAAAGCAGCACACTGGATACCTTCGAAGGAAGGAGCCAGGGCAAGCCAGGCAGAAGCACTGTTTCTGAGTGCTTGCCTCTGATTTCCTCAGCAGACAGTTTAAATACAGGACATGGATTCTGCTGTGCTCTTTCATTTTATTGTTCATGATTGGCCTAGTTAATACAGTGGTTTAAGTGGATGGCTGTAGACACTGGAAGTGGCATTAAAATATTACTGATCTATCAAAGATGCCTGGTGCATTTTCTGAAGGCAGATGGGTAAGTAGTCACATTCGGATGGGGGTGGGGGTTTTGTGTGGTTTTGCACCAGGGTTTATCTCTTCACCCAGGGGTCAGGAATATGGAAAGTAATATATTCCTGCTTCCTCTTGCATGCAGTTCCATGTGCACAAAAGCAAGCTGCTTGCTTAATACCCCAGTAACAATTAATTAGCAACATTTTAAGCAAGAAAAAAAATCCTGAAATGTGAGACAGCTCACATTTTATTGTCAGGTATTTTTAGGTCAGGGAAGAGCTTAACAACAACAAAATGAAAACCCTGAGAAAACTCTCTTGGAAGGTCTATTATCTACCTAGAAATGGTGCCAGATTACTCGAGCTGTAAATGGTGCTGAGTAGGACAGGGTATTGTTTATGAAAATACCATGTGGCACTTATTACTGATTTTGACTTATTGCCATGACCTATCTCTAAGCCCCAGAAGTCTGATTCACACACTATGGATACAGCAGAGAAAGGCCAGCCTCGCGGTACTCAGCACACCTCTGAACCCCCCAGGAGAATGGAAGAAAGGCAGATGTTGGCAGTTCTGACAGCTGAGCAGAAGCACAGTTACAGCTTGCAACAGAGCAGCATCAGCTCTGCAGAGAGCTGACCCACCCTGTATTGCCCAAAGAAAACGCCCATGCCACCAAACCCTGTAAATGCTGGCCCCTGGCACTGGGAACCACTGTGGTGCCATGCGTGTGCCCGCGTGTGCCCATGCAGGGAACTCTCTCCTTGGCTTCTGTGTCCTCTCAATGGGGATTTGCCTGTCCTGCAGTGTGCCAAGAAGCAGCCAGCAGAGGCTAATCCTGCTTGCTGTTGCAAGACTGTCGAACGGATGCTTTCTGGTGCTCCAGCAACGTGATGGACTTCTCAGAATTCTCCAAGTTCCTGAGCAGAGTCTCTAGCCGCCTTTTGATCTTCTTCTGGTCCTCGATGGCACACCCGATGACCACAGACTGGAACTTCTGATCGATGGGTCCTGCCGGCACGTCGGACGTGCAGGCACCGTACAGCGACATGAGGCGGATTTTGGCATCTTCCAGATCGTCCAGGAGCTTGTTGACGATCTCATCAATCATCTTGGTGGCATGCTGCAAGGACTCCTGCTGCTGGGCGTTGCGGATGGTCTCCACAGACACCTCCACAGTCAGGGTTCGGCCCATCAGACGATTGGCAGTCAGATTCAACTCTTCTCTCTCACCTAGACCGAAACCAAGAAAGCATCCCAGGTTGCAGGCAGGCTCCTTCCTCTGCAAGGAGCATCCTCAAGACAAGTGAGCCACTCGATGTGGCAACAAACAAAGCTGGTTGTGTTAAGCAACAACCCAGATTTCTTGCATCTGCCCAAGTCTCACTCAGGCCACGGAAGGCAGTTTCTCCTGGTTTGAAAGTAGGCTTCCAGCCCTGCTGGTAAGCTAAGCAATGCTTCCCTGCTGTGGGGTTGCTGTGTCACATGGACGCAAAGCCAATGACATTATCAGGAACCAGTAGTAACTGGCAGAGCTGGCACCCCAAGGATCTGCTGTACCACTGTGAGGGAGCCATCTGGACTCCAGAGGGCCATAAAGAGAAAACTGATTACTGGCTGCCAGGTGCAGTTGGGGATCATGAAGAAAAAGGGGGTTCTGGTCTGTGAAAACTTTCTTTCCCAAGCTGCGGACACAGCACATGTGACAGGCACTCTTAGGGAGCCACTGAAGCAGCCATGCAAAGCTCTCCCTTTGAACCACACAGACTTAGAGGACAGATTCAAAGCCACATCACAAACCACAGCAATCATCTCACCCATGCCTGCTCAGTATTCAAAGCCATTAAACCATTGGCTTTTCAGATACATTTCATCATCATCATTACAATGAACTTTTCCCCCTCACATGAGCTGTGTTAACCCTGATTTTGGGCAGTCAGTGAGCCAAGTATGGGCTTTTTCACACAGCAGTGACAGCCATGGCAGACCATCCAGCTGAGCAGGCTCTAACTTCACACAGCCAGCAGAGAGGTGATTCCAGGAGAACTGACAGCCCTTTTACAACCGTCACTGGCTCCAGCACCTGCGCTCTCAGAAGCAGCTCCCTAAAGCATGGGCTGCCTTGACTTTGGGTCAGTTGGGAGGGGGTGGCAAAGCAGCTGCTCACCTTCACTGATGTGCCTCATATCCTGGCTGTTCTGTATGTTGTGGATCATTTCCAGCAGGATCTCTTTCTCTTGCTCCATAGCCGATGCTGCATCACGGAAAGCCTCTACCCTGAAGGTGGTTGAATCAAACAGAATGGTTAAACAGAAGAGCTGCCAAGAACTACTTCGTTAAACATCAGCCTAAGAAGTACAGTCCAGTTTTAATTTTCCATGGGGCAGACTCCTGGATTTCAGGACCTCTCCCACATCTTAGTTTCACTTCTCAAGGCTCAATATAATTTTGAAATCCAAAGCAATGGGTGGAAATACCCCAAACAGCAGTAATGTGATGTTTGATTTTACTGTCTATCCTACTCTGCAATTAGTCTGGATCTCCAGAGCCCCACAGCAGAAGTTTTTCAGCTTAAATGGCAGCTATCATCAGCTGCTGAGCTGGAAGAGAGAGGCTGAGTCCCTGTCAGGGAACTTGAAGGAGAAGGCTGCAGCAAGGGAGCTAGCTAGCAGTGCAGAATTACTACAACCAATCGATGAAACCACAAACACCCCAGAGAGACCTCCAGCACCACCTTGTAGCTGAACGACTTCTTTCATGAGGGAGACAAGTGGGCAGGAGGGACAAAGCTCACACATTGTTATTAACATGACAAGGGCTACCCCACCAAGTGCTGTGCTTTGGCCACTGGGAGAAGATGCTGGACCACCTGCTCTCACGGTCACTGGTGTCTCCCAAGGAGCAATGTTCTGCAACTCATGCAGAGGGGAAGCTTCTGTGGGAGCAGCTCCTATTCCTGATCTTGTAGGGAAGCATGAAACTTGGTTTTACCCAAAACAGGACCCCTACTCCAGCCCTGTTCACTGTACTTCAGCATCACTCACGCATGATGTGGTGGGGGGCAAGGGGAAAGCCCATCCAACTGCTCTCCCTGGTAACGCAGTGAGCGACGTGGCTGTGTGTCTACAGCCTGCCCTCCTCCTTATGGCACAAGCTGCAGGCTCTTCTGGCCATGGGCAGTGTGGAAATGCCACACCAGATACCCCAGCCCAGTTCCCTATTCTCCACCATGGTTTTAAGAAGGGGGCTTTTGCACTCATCTGAGCAATACAGAAAAGCACATCTGGGAACTGCCTGCTTTGCTTGGCTGTGCCCTGGAGGCTTGCAGGTAGGGGCTCTCAGAGAGCTTGCAAGTTGCAACTGACTTCAGGAGTTATGCCAGAAACATCAACTCTGTACTGGCAGAAAGCAGAGCATCATCTGAACCTGGCTGATGAGTGCTAATGCTTTCAGCATGCAGCCTGGTAGGTCTGGCTGCTGCAAGCACCATGGGACATCTACCCTCACATGTTTACAAAACCTAGCCAGAGAAGGGGAAGCAAACCAAAACATTGTGAAGTCTCTTAGATGCTTTGCACTCTTCAACGTTGCTGGAGACAATCTCGGGGAGTGTGGTGGCTCATTGCTCCTTCTTGGGGAGGAGGGGAGCTTCTCTCTTGAGACAGGGATGGAGCTGCTGCTCCTTCCCTCAGAGCCTGTCTGAGGGCACAGAACTTTAGGGAGCGGCAGGAAGAGAAAGGGGAGTGAAAGAAGGCAGAACAGGAGCATCTGAGGATATAAATAGTCACACTCCATTCACATGCAGCCCGCTCACGAAAGAATCCTGGTTTATAAAGTATTTAACCTAATTTAGTCAGCAAAAGCACAAGCTCCAGGCCGCGCCTTTCATGTTCATTCTGAGGAGGGGTGGGAAAAGGTACTGCAATGCAAATTCTTGCCAAGAGCAAATCTTTGTAATGACTATTTTGGGTTGGTTAGTAAGGGCAGAGAGGCAGGTGGAGCCACTCGGCGCTTCAGATGTCTGCACTCTGTAATTTAGGAAGTCTAGCAGTATTTCCATAAATGCCTCTCCGTGCCCCTCTAACAAACTGGCTTTGTTACCACTTAAAAAATGCACTCTGGCCCCTGCAAAGCTCCAGATGAAAACGTGCAAGTGCAGAATTTCAGTTTTCACCGTGTCCTTAAATCAGATCCGGTACCTCACTGTGCTGACTGAAAACCTGATGGATCAGGCCCTGACCTCCACAGGGCCTGCTGGGTCCTGTGAAGAATGTGGGAGAACTGCATTGCAGAGATGCATCCTGAGCTGGTGCAATCCTAAAGACAGGGGCTGAAACATCACTGCTTCCTCACTGGTATTTGAGGCAGGACCCCAAAGCCCAGTTATCAGTACTAACGGTTGTATAATGCAAAAAACCCATCATTCACCAACTGGAGCCTGGGCTGACGTCATTTTACAGGAAGTCAGAACCGAATCTTGAGCACTATTTTATTTGCAGTAATCGCTTCGCAGGGATTCCTTGAACCATGCTCCCAGCTGCAGTCCAGAGTGCCCACCGCTGAAATCCACTGGTTCTTCAGCGCTGGCTTATTTGCTTCCATAAACATCACCCAAGTGTACCCTAGCACTGCCTAACGGCACACAGGTGAGACAAAGCAGCTCCTGCCAGCAGGGCAAAGGGATGGGGAAGCAGCACATCAGGACTCTCACAACTCTCTGCTATCCCTTCAAATAACTTCCATCTTGACCCATTATTGCAGCACACTGAGACTCAACGAGCCTAACAAAGAAACTCTCTGGAGGGCTGAGTGGCAGCACAGTGTGCTGACACTGGCATCAGCCAGCCTGCAGCAATTACCCACCTAAGAGAAGATGAAGGGGAAATGGCCTGAGGAAGGCAAGACAAGGGACAGAAGAACTGTCCAGCTGTGACTGATAAGGACCAGGATCACACAGGGGTTAAAAGAAGTGGGATCATATCAGAGCAGTGCTCTAGTACGGGAAAAAAACCCAAACCAGCAACAAAACCAAAACCCCACAGAAACCACTCACATCAGCCTCAGGAAAACGCTGCTCCACAGAAGATGCTGGGGGGCTTTACCAAGGTCAGACACCCACCCCTGCCTTGCCCTGTTTTGCTGCCCTGGCTAGTGCCAGGACCTCTGGTCACCTGGCTCTGGCTGCCACCAATTCCTGCCAGCTCCCAGGCTGCAGCCCAGGAGAGACCCCTGCACACCTTTCCCTGCATTCCTGCAGGTCCACACCTCCTGAGCAGCTCTCATAGCTGCTTTCCTAAAACGCACTTTGACTTCACAAGGTTTGTGTGAATCTTTACTTTCCTGGGGTGATGGAGAACAAAAAAAGATCAGAAGAGATTGATTAGAGCACTGCCAAGGCTGCAAAGGCCAAGAAGGACCCGAAGGCCAGGAAAGGAACATGAAATGCTGGTACCCATACCCAGCACCACCTGTAATCTAACAGGTGGAAGCACCCAAATCAGATTTTCACTGGGCATGTATTTCGTGCTTTGAACATCAAACAAATGCTCTGGGCACTGCCCAAAAGGGAACCCCATGTTCCTTACTGCTGAGCTCTGTGAGCCCTTTTTTCCCACATACCATTCAGATGAGCAGAGCATTCCCCAGAGGAACAGGTGGCCCAGCCTGGGCTTTTGTTTCCAGATGAGAAACTCGACACTGGCTTTCTTAGGACAGCTGCAGTGACTCTGTCCTTTACTGCCTGACTTACACAGCTCACTGTTAAAGCCTGGTGCTGAAGGGGTGGAGTTTTCAAAGGAAATGAGAAACACCCGAAGACAGTGCAGCTTTTTTCCTGAAACAAGGCTGAGGACACTGGACAGAGGCAAAGGCAGGTGGCTCTGCCCTGGTGTCCTCTGCTGCTTAAACTGAGTTTGTGTTCTCAGTTCATCGGCCCTATTACCATACAGATGATGGCAGGGGAACACAGTGGTCTAGAGGGCGAATGGGGGGCAAGGCATCAGCCCGCTGTCTCTTTCAGAAGAGGGCGAGCGCCTGACCCCCTCAGGTGTCGCTGCACCGAGCACTGCGTACCCTCTCCAGCCAGCCCTCAGACCGCGGTGCCTCGTAAGCAGAGACTCTGCTCCCGAGAGGTCTTGGCATTCACCAGAAAGCCAGGCCAACGCGAAGATCCAAGCTCTTGCCCTTACAAGGTTCAAGTGTGCCTCCTAACCACCGCTGCCAGAGGGCTCGCTCCCCAGCAGCCAAATTAATCCCCCTACTGCTCACTTTCCCAACAGAACAAAGTCCCTCTGCAAGCATCTATCAGGCAGGTGCAAAAGCACTGTCAGAAAAGCATCTCTCCTGGTGGAAAGGAAGGGGCGAGAGGGAAGGCTGCTCAAACCAGAGCATGTCCAAAGGGATGAGGGCTGCCATGGGGTTTGGACAACTCTAAGCAAGTGAGAACTGAAGATTGTTGAGAGGGTTAATAAAAGCTGTATTTCAGTTTGACAAGTTTTCACTTTATTTACAAGCAACACCTCAGTGGTCCACAGCTACTCTAAACCAGATGAAGAAGGAAGAAGTGTGGAAGATCCTCCTCCTGTCATTCCAATAACTTTGAAATGAGGCATGTTGATTAGTTATGCATGGAAAAAAATACCAAAGCAAACAACAAACTTAGTCACTTTCATAAAAGGAGTTTGGGTCTTTTTCTTTTGGTAACTGTTCCTCACTTAGCACTACATCTGTCTGAAAGACCCACAGCAGACTGGGAAGTTGAATTTCTGGTTTACCACCCTCTCTCCTTTGTTTTGGAGTTGCTCAGCAAATTTGAAAGCTACTTTTGTGTGTTCTGCTACTCGTTTTATGCTAACATACTCACCTGCTAGGCCCGATGTGAGCAGACAGACTTGTTCACAGACAGAGATTTTGTTTAGTCAAATCCAGAAAAGTCTGCAGCACTTCAGGGAGATTTAATCAAGCTAACTGAAAGGCTAATGCAACAGCACATAAAGCCCACTCCTGAAAAATGCAAATGAATGCAGGCAGAAAGGGGAAAATGCAACTCCGGTGTCCCACAGAGCTCTCTTAATTACAGGAGAGTCCTAGAAACATGCTGGGTGGTGCTGTGAAAGCCACTAATCAATATGCAGCTGTAATGAAGGAAAGGGTGTGTTGAAACAGTACTGGCAGGACGTGAATCAGTGGCGTGCCCACAGCACCCTGTGCATCCATCCACCTCAGAAAGGACATGGTGTAATTAAGCAGGGCTGAGAGGACAAGGAAGATTGTTAAACTCAAGGAATTGTCTCTCATGACAGCTGAGCTGAGGAAAAAAGCCAAACGGGACTATTTGGGGAAGGCCATGTATCAGTAGGAGACCACGGCGCAATGATGAAACACTCATAGTGCTCACAACTCTTCTGGAAAAGGCCAGCAAAGCTGCAGAATGCAGCACTGGGCACCCCGCAGCGCAAGCCAGCGGGGAGGCGGGCAGCGGCGCGGCCAGAGCACACGCACAGCTAGAACACGCAGTGCAGCGAGGCGAGGGAGACAAGCAGCCTCCCACACCAGCATCCAGCACTGCGGCTCAGAGGCTGGCAAGGGCCTCCGATAGCCTCAGTGGCACCGCGCCTTACGCTCTGTTTTTCTGCATCTCCTGGTGAAATACCTGCTCGGCTGCTGCGGGAAAGGCTGCGGAGCCGGGTGGTAGCCACAGCCCACCGCGGCCCGGGCACTGCCCGCAGACCACCGCCCGGCTGGTTAAGGACCCCTCGTCACCTGTACAGGGTAACGACGCACGGCAGCCTTCTGCGCTTTCTCTGGTTTTACACACTCACGACCGTTCTCCCGGCTTGGTGCATTTCCAGCCGCACGACTTCACCCCTGAGCACCGGCTGCCTCTATTAAAGTGTCCCACCTCCCACTGGCGGACGGGGATCCTTTCCGCCCCGGTCACGTCAGGATGGGCCAGACGCCGCTCCCTTCCCGCTGGTGAAGGCCCCGCGCCCGCCGCCGACCCGCCGCGACGTGAGCTCCCCGGGCCCGGCAGCGCCTGCCACCCCTCCCATGCCCGGCTCGACCCGGCCGCAGCAGTGCGTGGTGCCGCCGCGCTCCGGACCCCCACCTGAGCTCCAGCTGGTCCAGGTTCTCGAGCAGGCGGCTGGAGCGGTCTGCCATGGAGGTAGAGCGGTAGAAGCGGCCTCGGAGCTGCCCGCCGGACTGTTGCTGCTGCTGCGCCGCCCCCTCGCTGGCCTTGGCGCTAATCTTGGCCTGGGCCATAGCACCCGCCCGCTGCCGCCGGCGGATCCGCGCCGCGGCCGCTCCCTCCCCGCGTCCCGCAGGCGACGGCGGCGGCCGAATGCCGGCACCTCGCTCATGGCCAAAGAAGGAGCCCGCCTTGCCGCCTGCCCCCGCGGCCACCCCGCCTCCGCGCCGGGCCTCGGCCCCGCGGGCGCCGCCTCACGCTCCGCTGGGCCGGGCCGTCCCCGGGGACCGCGCTGCTGCTGCCGGCTGTCTGCAGAGCGGGGCAGGCCGGCAGGCCCGTGCAGCTCTGGCACCACAGCAGGCGCTGCTGATGGCGGAGGAACTCGTCAGCACAACTGTGTCGCGCAGGGGGGAGCCCGCAGTAGGACAGGCGCTTGCCGCCCTCAGCCCGGTGTCACCCTGCACCCATAGGGACGGGGGGGGGCCGGAGCTGCCCGTGCTGCTGTCCCCAGGCGCCGTCGTGCCAAAAGCAGCGTGACCCAGAAGGCAAGGGAGGCACACCGAGGCTTTCAGCGGCTTTCTCGCTTTGAGGAGGGCTTGCAGGTGTCAGTTGATGACAGACTCCCCATGAGTTAGCAGCGTTCTGCTGAGACCCCACCTGCACCACTGCCTCCTGTTCGGGGGCCCTCAGCGTGAGAGGGACTCTACAGACATAAATGTAATCACACAATGATTTAGTTGATAAATAACATCTGCAGACAGTTCCTCAGACAGTAAAACAAGCCCCCACAGCAAGGTTTGAAGTATGTGACACAAATGACTAAGTTGCTCTTACTGCAATAAACTGTCATCCTGAGATATTCTAAGAGTTTAGTTAATTGTGCAAATTATCCTGGCTATGAAATCAAATGCTAAATCGAATAGGGGCCGTACACCACAGGAAAAGCCTCAGATCCACACAAGGCAAGCAAGACCAGATAGAAAACAGCAAATGCCTTACAGAAGAGCCCTTGCCTGGTCCCAGTGAGGAGCCTTGAGCTACAGGAGGACCTGCAACATCCTTACTGGACTCGTTGGTGACAATTTATGGTCACAGACTATCGACAGGGGGTCCATATGCCTATAATCCATGAAATATAATCTTGGCACTGCTAAAATGGGACACAGATTGTGCAGTCATATTGAAAAAAAAAGCAGTTTGTGAACCTCACTCTCAATGATACCTGCCTTGCAGACAACTTCATACACACTCTATAACAGTACAGCTTAGCTGCTGAAGCAGCTGCACTCAAATTTAAAAAGAAGGATTCACTACAACAACCCTGTCACAAGTAGAAGCAGCAGCAGTGTGCTTTATGAATAGCATTCCGGTGTCCCAGATGAAGTGCAAATGCCATTACCCCATTGTGTGGGCAAGTGAACAACCAGAAAGGGCAAGACTGCAATAGGGATGTGTCCAGTTCTGGGACCTGAATTCAAGAGAGATGTTGAGGTATTGGAACATGTCCAGAGAAGGGCAATGAAGCTGGTGAGAGGCCTGGAGCACAGCCCTGTGAGGAGAGGCTGAGGGAGCTGGAGGTGTGCAGCCTGCAGCAGAGGAGGCTCAGGGCAGAGCTCATTGCTGTCTGCAGCTACCTGAAGGGAGGCTGTAGCCAGGTGGGGTTGATCTCTTCTCCTAGGCACCCAGCAACAGAACAAGGGGACACAGCCTCAAGCTGTGCCAGGGCAGGTCTAGGCTGGATGTTAGGAGGAAGTTCTTGCCAGAGAAGAGTGATTGGCATTGGAATGGGCTGCCCAGGGAGGTGGTGCAGTTGCTGTACCTGGAGGTGTTCAAGCAAAGACTGGATGGCGCAGTTAGTGCCATGGTCTGGTTGACTGGATAGGGCTGGGTGCTAGGTTGGGCTGGAAGAGCTTGGAGGTCTCTTCCAACCTGCCTGATTCTATGATTCAAGGGGACAATAGAAGAGAAACTTCAGGGTTACTAACTTGTAATTGCTCCCTGCTTCCTACCAAATGCAGGCACATTACACGAGGTACCAGGCCTTGATGGAACAACTCCAGGTTTCTCCTGGCTTTGGGATGGACACACAGGCACATCTGCAAGCAAACTCCTGTCCCTTAATCAGGGCCAAGTATCTTGTGCACTAAGATTCACATTCAGAATAATGAACTCTTTCAAGACTCTATTTCCCAAGATATTCCCTTAGAAAATTTCGAGTAGGTAACCCCTGGGTAAAAAGGCCATCTCATTTCCAGTCCTTTACCGGATGGCTGTGGCTAGGAGTTAGCAGACTGGGAAAAAGCAGTAATAAACTTCCTTGCACCAATGAAATCCTCTCCAGTGCAAACAGACAGCATGATCTGGTTACAAAGAGAAATAAAACAAATCTAGCAAGTAACGGCACCTTGGATTTGGGGTTAACTTCATAAGGAGGAGTTTCTGTAATTCTCTCTTCTTGCCCCCATGCTGATGAAAGCCAACAGGTAGAACAAAATGTGGGGAGAATACAGCCACAGTTACAACTGTGGCACCAGAGGATGCACCCTGGACTTCCAAAGACTTGGGGCCTCCCTTAGCTGCCTGGATACGAAACCTCCCTTGGCTAAAGCAGCTGTTTAAGCAGTGATCTCCAGGGCAGCTCTTTGGATGCTTGCCTATCTGATGATTCAGTGCTGGAGCTGTTGTATTTGCTTATGCTTTAGAATCAAATATGATGAACCAATGTAAGATTTTGACTGTGATGTATTTGGTTACTTCATAAGCCTCACATAGGAAGGAAACATAAGCAGAAAATGAAAAAATAGGTTAGTGATACAGGTAGAATTTTAATATTTAAGTATGAAATAGAGCACAGCAGAGAAACCATTGTTATGAGCTTGTTCCTTTCAGGTAACAGAGTACAGCTGGAGAGGCCATCTTTGTGACACAGAAATACAGGCCACAGATAAGGAGGTGACAGATCACTGAAAAGTGGAAAACTCAGTATGCTTGAAGACAAGAAAGAACAGGGAGTCTTTCCAAACAGGCCGAGACTTTGGTAATGAGCTAGGCTCACTGGAAAGAAAAGTGCTGAATGTTCTCTTTCTGTGCCAGAAGACAGAAAAAAAATCTATGTGATGGTAGCCAAGGCAGTGGATCTGCACCTGGCACCGACACCTTCCGAGATCACGTTGAGTGTGGTTGTGCCAAACGCTGCCTTCTCTGCTGCCAGTGCCCACCATACCAGCACTGGCACAGAACCTCTTGTAGTGCAGCTCCTGCTGGCAGCTTTGGTTCCAGCAGTGCAGCTCACTCACAGGCTTCATTCACCACAGCTGTGAGCATTTCAGAAACAATGTGCTTATCCCCAAAGGCCAGGTTTGGGCAGACACCCCATGGCTCTGACAGACCCATTTCTGGCACTCAGCTTGGAGGGACTCGGTTGCACAGGGAGACTGTTTTGTGTGCTCTCCTGCTGTGATTCCAACTCACTGTTTTCTCAGGCTTGTCCATTCAGAATGATTCATGTCCCAAGCACTCTCATTAAACTAACAGAATTTTATGTGTTTTATGTGGTTGGAAAAGTAAGGCTTTTTGTCTGTGAGCTCATGGAAAGAACTTCAGCTGAACAATTGTTCCATCCATCGCTCTACAGTCTTTGCAGAAAATAATTAAAACCTGCTTTCCACCCCAAACAGAAACCATCTGTAGCCAGGAGACACCACTTGCATCCATTTTCTCCCCTAGAACCCTTCTGTTTGTCCCATGCCCATTTATGGAATATCAGTTAGACTGGGTTTAAAAATCAGAAGTCAAAATAGCTGAAGAGCAGTGATGACTTTTGTCCTTGCACAAGGGGTTAATTCCACGCAGGTAGAAGCTGGTGGTAGAAACACAGGTACAGAACAGCTGCAATTGTGTCCCAACGTGTCCCAGCACCCCACATAGGATTTACCCTCTTGGACAGCACACCGGCAATGGCCAAACCCCAGCACTCGAGGCTGCACAAATCATGGAACCAAACTGTCTTTTGAAAAGCAGCAACAGCTGTCTGGGACAAGCCTGGATGTGACTGCCTGCACAGCCAGGCGTATTTTCTCCTTTGGGAACTGGGAATCACGGAATCATAGAATCAGTCAGGTTGGAAGAGACCTCCAAGCTTATCCAGTCCAACCTATCCCCCAGCCCTATCCAGTCAACCAGACCATGGCACTAAGTGCCTCATCCAGGCTTTTCTTGAACACCTCCAGGGACGGTGCCTCCACCACCTCCCTGGGCAGCCCATTCCAATGCCAATCACTCTCTCTGGGAAGAACTTCCTCCTAACATCCAGCCTAGACCTACCCTGGCACAACTTGAGACTGTGTCCCCTTGTTCTATTGCTGGTTGCCTGGGAGAAGAGGCCACCCCCCACCTGGCTACAATGCCCCTTCAGGTAGTTGTAGACAGTAATAAGATCACCCCTGAGCCTCCTCTTCTCCTGGCTAAACAACCCCAGCTCCCTCAGCCTCTCCTCATACGGTTTGTGCTCCAGGCCCCTCACCAGCTTTGTTGCCCTTCTCTGGACATGTTCCAGTATCTCAACATCTTTCTTGAATTGAGGGGCCCAGAACTGGACACAGTACTCAAGGTGTGGCCTGACCAGTGCTGAGTACAGGGGCAGAATAACCTCCCTAGTCCTACTGGCCACACTGTTCCTGATGCAGGCCAGGATGCCATTGGCTCTCTTGGCCACCTGGGCACACTGCTGGCTCATCTTCAGCCTACTATCTATCAGTACCCCCAGGTCCCTTTCCTCCTGGCTGCTCTCAGCCACTCAGTCCCCAGCCTATAGCACTGCTTGGGGTTGTTGTGGCCAAAGAAGGACCATGACAACTGGTACTCCTGCTCTCCAGAGGCACACACTGCCTCCTCTCCCCTCTTGTTTCTTGCTGGGTATGTAAAGGAGCAGCTCACACCACATTTCCAGAAGAGCTGACTGGGATGGGAAGATAGGAGTTCATCTCTGTGAAATGCTTGAGGCAGTAGCTAAGGGCAAGGCCAAATCTTCTAAACCAGTACTTCTTCAGCAGCACTGTGAGCTACACACTCAGCTATCAACAGGAGATCTGCAGTGAGAAAGCAGGAGGCACAGGGGAGAAGTACTGAGAGATGCTACTCACTCTGTAGCACTTGGATGTTGAGTCAAAGGCACTGAAGTGTTTGAACTGTTTTGTGGCACCTGAGCAGTTCGTTCTGGTGGTGTGGGTGCTAATGAGCACCGAGGTGCTCAGGCTCTTCAGCTGTTCTGCTCGACAGAGATGGCAATTCCATCACAGTCATGACTAGAAGTCTCTCCAGCTTTTCTAACCGTGGTGACTGCTGCCACTATTCTGACTCTTCACAATGCAGAGAAAACAAAGTAATCCAGCCGTGCCCTGGTCTCACTCTCCACAACAAGTACTCGTTTCCGGGGTAGCTGTATTTGCAGCAGCTAGTAGCAAACTGACAGATTGACAAATAACAACTGTAACAAAAAGCTGTTGCTTGGCCTTTTGTTACCTTTACTGAAGTGCAACAGGCTGGTAAAGCTGCATAGGCCTTTTTTAAATGAAGGAACTGAGGAGGGTGGCATAGATAACAATCTTAATCACAGAAGTAATGGTCCACCTTAAAATACAGACAGCACAAAAATCATTAAGACATTCCCAGTCATTCATCCAAGGCTCGATTTCCATTAGAGATGAGAGCATACAGCAGTGAGACAGCTTCTCTCACACCCACCCCACTCCAAAAGTAGAAGCTTCTGCCTCATGAAAAGTTCTTCCAGCCTCAGATTGGTGAGAGAAGCCACACCTCGCAAACTTTAAGCCATGAAATCCAACACTCCACTTGCTACCACCAAACCCCACCAGTGATACCAGCCAATGAACTACACAACAACTGCAACAGCCAGACCAGAGAGACTTAAGCCATCATCCTTCAGAAACAGAAGAAAGGCTGAAATCTCCTTGTTTATCACACACGATGTACTGCAGCAGACATCCCTGAACTGCAGCTGTTCCCCAGCGTGGCAGAGGCCATCAGATCACAAACCCAACAACTCAAGATACAGACGTGGGTCTGACGCGGTGCTTCCCAACCTTTGCAAATACAGGAACCAACTTCCATTCTGGCAGGCAGCCACGATGGCACAGGGCCAGCGTACTGAAGGAGCTTCATTTACATCTCCTCCGGGCTTCTCTTGATAGCTTCTTTCAGCTCTGCATCTTGCTCTGTAGAAACACAAAGCACTGATTACAATCTGCAGCTATGGCTGATAACCTCAGACACAACTGCATTAATAGCACTGCATAAAGCAACAGATTACTTCTGTGGGCAAAACAAAGATAGAGTACCAGAAGGAAGGCATTTTCCCTTCATTTTATGCCATCTTTTCAGTATTTCAGAAGTGCAGGAACCACCCCTCCAACACCCCCTGCATAAGCTACAAATGGTCACACTGCTTGTGACACACACCTTAGCTCCAGCTCTGTGTTATTCCAGGTGCTGCTAAACACCTTCTCACATACCCTGCCACTTATACATGAGCTGTCATGGAACAGGATCAAAGAGAAGGCCTACACGAAGAAATGGCATGCCAGGTGATTTTCTCTCTTCACCAACAGGAACCTCATCTGAAGAACCTTTGTTATACACAGGTGTTATGGAAACAGCAGTTCCAATGACAACAGGATGTGGACATGGCCCGGGCCAGCCAGCCAGGTCCCCCAGCACTGACCAGCAGCAGCAAAGATGGGCCAGGGGGGTGTTTTCAGTATAGAGTTGCTGGCACAGAATGCACCTGCTGAGCCCATGCTACTAACCTCATAACTGCTGTGACCAGTGCCAGTGAGAGCCAGCCTTGGGGCTGCCTGTACCTGTCACAGCCCTTGGAGTGTGTGGGTGAGCTCCAGGGTCCCAAGCTTGACAGAAGCCTGACTAAAGCTCTCTGTCTCAGAAGCAATCTGAAAGCTGCTGTGACCATTTCAGGACACGCAGCAGTGCATTCTCATGGAGAGGAAAACTGCCTAGCAAATGGGCCAAGGAATTCTGTACAGCTGCAGAGGCCTTGGTGATTGTTGATGAAACTCTGAGCAAAACACCCCAAAGAAATGCAGGGACTCCCAGAAGTTAGGATGCTGCACTTAAAGTGAACTTGCTCAGATTGACAAAGGGAACTTTAAATCTCTGTGCAAGCAGAGCTTTGCCATCCCAGTGCACACTTTGCATACACTTGAGTTTTCCACATTGTTTGCATCCACTTTCATAGTATCTTAGCCCATACAGCTTGACCCCTTCTGTTACGACTGAGCTCTAAGCCACTTGAATGGAGAATTTCTCCAGGAAATCTGAGAAGGCTTAGAACCAAAGAAACACACAGACCTGGCCTTTACTAAAGCTCCTTAGCTGGAAAGAGTTGCCAGAAAGGATTTTTGTGCTAATGACAGCCAATTCTTCCAAACTAATTCTGAGACAATTCATCAGTCATCCCCCTCATCTCCTTCCAATGCACAGCAGCCACTGTAAACAATTGCTAGGAGAGCATCAGCAGATGAGAGAACACTTTTCCTTCTAAGCAAGCAGACATACCTCTGCAAACTTCACCATATTTAGTAAAGAGTGGGGAAAGGTTTGCATGCTGTGAGCACTACAGAACAGCAGTGGCCATTCCTGTGTACCTTGAAGAGCTAAGAGAATTAAGCCAACAACAACAGGCACGTACAAAACAAGCAGCTTACAACAGGATGATCTAATTTTTAAGATTTTATTGAACTTCAGAAGCAATCAGGCAGGCACAACACTTTAGTAACAGTTGCACTGACTTGTTTGCAACCTCTTCTTGTTTCTAAATATGGCCAAAACAGGGATTCTGTCTGGTGTGAGAGAAGCACCAAAAAGGCAAGACCCGTGTTCCAATCCTGTCCTGCCACTACTTCAGCTTTGTAAATCTTATGCTTTCATCATACAGAAATTAAGAGCATTAAAACAAGCAGCTGGTGATAGCCAGGTGGAAACCAGACTTCCCTCATCAAAGGTATGAAAAAGAACCACAGACTTAGTACCAATGAAGGGTGGACTCAAACATCACCATAAAAACAAATTCTCTTTTAAAAGGGCAGGACAAATCACTTCTAGTACAGAGAAAGGATGCTGGTCAAACTCCTTTTAATAGATGAACTGCGCCTGTAAAGGCAGACAAACCTCCCAGCACACACAGGGCAAACTGCAAACATTTCAGCCAGTTCAACAAGACTCCCCAGTCAGAAACATTAAATTCTTGAAACAAGCATTTCCATGGTGGCTTTTCCAGCTGAAAAACAAAGTGTAGTACCCTGAAATGGTGGTAACAAGTCACATATTGCTACATGCAAGATTTTAACAACAGAATATTCTCTGCTGTTCTGGAAGCAGAGTTTCACAGCCTGTGATGGCAGAGAACTTTGCAAAGAAAAACTTCACAGTTAAGAGAGCCTCAAAGAGACTGAAAAAATAAATGAGGCCAAGCCTTAAAACTCTGGCAATTCTGGAGGCTACTTTTAATGTAAAAAAAGAATGCAGAGACCAGAATTCTGTCCAGTTCTTTTCTAAAAGCTGTAACAGTGCTAGCTGGGGTTTGGCAAGCAGGTGAGCAGGTCAATACAAGCTTTTTAACAATTCGAGCTCCATGTGAGTGTGCAGGCACAGGTGGGGCTCCTTAAAAATAAATACATGAACGTGCCCCACCAAGTCCTGCCCTGCAGGGTACAAGCAACCTTTATACCTGTGACAGAATGTTAGAGAAAAAAGCACACCATCACAAACCCTAAAACTAACAGGCTCTGCAGAAGACCATCTACCTAGCTTTTAAATATTCAGTAAGCTAAGCAAAGAACTTTTGCAAGTTGAAACACTTTTTTCATGTAGAAGATATCTGAAACTTTAGGTTTAGGTTAGTCTGCCCAGAAGCTTCTGAACATGGACTGAAATGGATTTTTTTGAGGATGATAATGGCTCTGTCTTATTCCTTTATCAGAAGAGCTTGGTGTGGAAAATTTGATCGTTTGAGGCAGCACTGTGAGCTACGCCCTCAGCTTTGAACAGGAGTGCAACAAATCTGAGTTTTGCAGGAAGAAAGCAGGCCACAGACAAACTGAAGGTGAGACTGGCCACAGGCCACGTGTGCAAGTTACAAACCTGGGATCTAAAGCTTCTCCTTATAACAAGATCAGCCACATAAAGCTGAGATAACTGTGGAGTTTATTAACTGTTTCCAAGAACACATGGAAAAGCAAATACAATGACATTTTGTGACAGAAAACTAAATACAAGAGCAAATTAAAGAAAAAAAAAAACCATGAACAACTAAAGCCCTCCAGAGAGACCAGCCTATGAACTACACAACAACTGCAACAGCCAGACCAGAGAGACTTAAGCCATCATCCTTCAGAAACAGAAGAAAGGCTGAAATCTCCTTGTTTATCACACACGATGTACTGCAGCAGACATCCCTGAACTGCAGCTGTTCCCCAGCGTGGCAGAGGCCATCAGATCACAAACCCAACAACTCAAGATACAGACGTGGGTCTGACGCGGTGCTTCCCAACCTTTGCAAATACAGGAACCAACTTCCATTCTGGCAGACAGCCACGATGGCACAGGGCCAGCGTACTGAAGGAGCTTCATTTACATCTCCTCCAGGCTTCTCTTGATAGCTTCTTTCAGCTCTGCATCTTGCTCTGTAGAAACACAAAGCACTGATTACAATCTGCAGCTATAGCTGATAATCTGTCAGACACAACTGCATTAATAGCACTACTCTGGACTCCTGAGAGCAGACTTTATCCTCTTCAGGGATCTGCTTGGCAGAGTGTCACCCGATAAAGCCCTGGAGGGAAGAGAGGCCCAAGAAAGCTGGGCAGTAATCAGGGTCCACCTCCTCCAAACTCAGGAGCAGTGCATCTCAAGAAGGAAGAAGACTGGCAAGAGTACCCAGAGGCTGCTGTGGATGAACAAGGTGCTCCTGGATTCACTTGGCCATGAAAGGAGAGTTTGCAGGGAGTGGAAGCAAGAATGGGCCCTGTAGGAGGGCAACAAAGGAGTTGTCCAAGCAAGCAGGGATCAGGTTAGGAATGCAAAGGCACAGAGAGAGTTAAACTTGGCCAGGGACAAGAATTGTCACTGGTGTACCTGCAGAAAAAGGAAAGCAAAGGAAGATGTGGTCACAACAGACGTGGAGAAGGCTGAGGTCCTCAATGACTCTGCCTCAGTGTTCACTGGCAAGGTCCCCAGCTGCACCACACAAGCTCCAGAAGGCAAAGGCAGGGACTGGGAAAAAGATCTGCCCACTGTGAGCAAAGATAAGGTTTAAGACCATTCAATGAACCTGAAGGTGCTCAAGTCCATAGGTCCTAAGAGAACTAGCAGATGAAGTTGCCAAACCACTGTCCATAACATCTGAAAGGCCATGGTGGTCTGGTGAAGTCCCTGCTGACTGGAAGAGGGGAAACATCACCCCCATCTTCATGGTAAAAAAAAAGAAGACCCTGGAAACTACAGGCCAGTCAGTCTGACCTCTGTGCCTGCAAGATCATGGAGCAGATCCTCCTGAAGGCCTTGCTAAGGCATACGGAAAATGAAGAGGTGGTTGGCAGTAACTAATATGGTTTCACTATGGGCTAATCCTGCCTGCCAAACTTGGGTGGCAAGTTGATTGGGCAGCTTTGGGACCAAGGGCATTTCCAGTCAGCAGGTGTTTAGGAAAGCAGAGTGAAGCCTTTAAACAAATTGATCTTCAAAGTGCCTGTAGCCTGTCACCAAAGATGAGTAACCACACTGTATGAACAGCACCACTGAGCTCAACAGCAAAAGGATGAAAACAAGGTCAGGTGCAAGAAGATAAGATGTGAGCAGCCAGGCGCACTGCTCATTCAAACTAATGCATATACCTACAGCTCCTTAGGAAACCAGAGTGCTTTGCTGAGATACAACACCTCATTCTGAATTATTTACTCAGCTCGGCTCCTCAGCCAGCAGCTCTATGCTGAGTCAGCACAGAGTCAACTGGTACAAGGCAGGCTGAGTCTTTAATTGCACAAGACCCTGTGGTGTGGCAATAAACCAGACTTTGGGTTTGCTGGCACACTGCAGGTTAGGAAATGGTTATAGGTCACTCATTTCAGTGTTCTTACCTACTCATAATAGCCCAGCGCATTTAGAGAGTATTCCTAAGAGGTCACTGGCTGTACAACTGATTGCAGGTTCAGTGTCTGTGTCTTCCACAATTAACAACACTCTTCAACATAGAAAAGTAAATTTACAGACCTTCTTCCCATTTCTTTGTTTCTTCTATGCTCCTCTTCGTTGTTTCTTTGACATCTTCATCCTCTTCACTATTTGAACCTTAAATGCACAAACAGAACATAAATTACACGTTGCTTCTAATCAAAACCCTTAACGGTCTCACCTTGCATTTCTCCTAGTGGAATAACATCTGCATTCAAATGCTCTTGTCATGAGCTAGCAATCAAGATAAAAACGCATTGCAATGGTAGTTTAAGACAGCAACTCAAAGGGAGTAATTTTTCAGCTATGTTCTCCCGCTTCTCCCCAAACTCTAGAGGCAGACTGCTTCAATTTTGTATTTTAAAGAAGCCAGAGGTAGCTATGGAAGCTCCTGTTAATGTCTCCTGCATTTGCTTTTTTGTAGTTAAAGAGATGACTCACAAGGAATTCATTATGGGAAGAAGCTCTGTAGTGTATTTCTGCCTACACTTGATCTTAAACTCCTCTTATTTTGCTGCCTAAATACAATAATAGAATTTATTTGGTTTGAAAAGACTTCCAAGACCACTGAGCAACCATAAGCCAAACACCAGCGTGACCATTAAACCATGTGCCCAAGTGCCAAGTCCACACATTTCTTGAACACTCTGGGGATGGTGACTCCATCTCACTGAGCAGCCTGTTCCCATGCCTCTAACATTTCCTTTGAACAGTGGAGTGCTGTAACTGTACTGAGCAGTGCAATTCAGTAGATATTGTTCCCATCTTACACACACTTGGTCTACCCTGCTAACTCATAGGCAAGCCTAGGCAAAACTCCACCAGCCTTCCCTTTCTAAAGATGCTCTTCATGAAGCTGGCTTCCAGGTACAAAATGACGGTTCTGTTTTAGTGTCTAGTGGGGACTAGTGTAGCCAAGGTATGGATTCGTTGGGGTTCTGTTTAGTGTTATTCTCCTGCACCCCCATTTGTTTTAAACAGGGACTCAGCGGGTTACAAAGAAGCAGGTCAGTGAGTGACATGATGTACTCATTCTGCTACAGGCCACTGCTGTTTTGGGAGATGGTCTCTGGGATCAGGTCTTGCAGTATTTGCCACCAGCTAGGTGTCCCATGGTCATATGCACAGAAGCACCTCTCTTCATCATAGGCAGCAGCACACCAGTGTACTTCTGGCGACATCTACTAGCAAAGAACATTTCAGTATGGACACCTGACACCATCTGTGTGGCTCCTGGCATTCCCAGCAGTCCTGTGCTGGGGCCCAAGCCAGGCATGCAAAGCAACAAGGCAGGCTTTCAGAAGGGTGCTTCCAAACCTCTGACACAGGCCCCTTTTGTGAACAGCAACCTTGGTGACTTTCCCAGTATCAGGAGTAGAGAGGCCAGCAGCTGGCATCAACAGAGATCAGAAGCCTACCAAAGATGGAAGAAATAGCAGGATGGACACCGCAGTTAAAGTCTTTCTCCAGTCACTTGGCAGACTGTGAATCCCTTTGGGAACTGCCTGCTATGTCTGGGCAGAAGAGACACTATTTTGTACGTCATCTTCCAAAACAAACAAGGCTAAAACAAGAAAAATCCACACCACCTCCAACCCCCCCCCCCCGGGGAAAAAAAGAAAAGTGGTCATCACAATGACTTAAAGGGAGGAAAAAGTGCCAAGGGAAGGTGTTACAGAAGTGGCTGCATCCTCATTAACCATTCTTTTAGTTTTCCAGCCTGCAAGACACCTCAGACTGCTGTACAGTTTCTGTACCTGTTAGAGGTGTAGCAGTCAAAGGAATCCCATCACTCCCTGATCAATTCCTTGGCACATCTTGTGGAAGGATGAAGCTCTGCTGAGCAATGAAGCACAGCATAAGAGGGTCTCTGGTTTGCTACTATTTCAAACACAGATGCATTAAGAGCACTTTTCTGAAGGGCTGCAGTTCTTTTAGGCAGCCTGACAGAAGATGCTGGCAAACAGGCAAGGCAATATTCTTCTGATGGCATCTTGCACAGACAATTAAGCAAACAACAGGAGCAGTCAGAAATCCCCAAGTTCCTTTCAGACACCATCTAAAGCAGCCAACTTTCCTGGAGTTGGTCACAGAGTCAATTAACATTCACCACAGAGGCAGCCATGGTGGCAACCCACTGACAGGCTCTTGGAGGACAGCACTTTCCTGCTTACCTCTGGCCTCCCCAACTTTGGCAGCAGGCTGACCTGACCCTCGTGTTTCCAAACACAGCACAACAAGTGCTAAGCTGGCTTCACTTGTCAGACTATGGATGGCAAAGCAGGATTTATAGATGGAGTTATTTTAAGAAAGTTTAAGATTCATCTCCTGCATTAATGCAGGTAACACCTTGCTGAAACATTCTGCTAGACACTCCATCCCAACCACACCACTTGATAACACAGAGCGTACACTGCTGCAAAACACTGACACAGTCTGAAAGCAATCTGCCCACCCCAGAACTGCCCCATGCACCCAATAGGCAATAACCAAATACTACTTCACAGCTACAAGATCACAGAAAACAGGTTTGCTTAAAGCATAGTTGAAAACTTCACCACTCCACTGCCAAAAACTATCAAACCTGAAAACAATCAATGAATCTTCTGTTAGTCGGGGGGAGGGTAATCAGCTGGTAGCTAAGTGTAGTTCTGAGCACCTTCAGTGTCAGGAGCTACCCTGCCATCACTGGATGTTACTGAGATCTAACCGTGTGCATGCACACACAACTCCCCATGAAGGCAGCCACTGGATTCTCTGAAACCTGACTTGTTGAAAGTTAAATTATTAAAAAGCTAACAAAGTCAAAACTTAATGAGGAGCTTTAAACGCAAGGACTTGTCAGTGTCTCAAATTATACCGACACTTTCCTTACCCAAACCTAAAATCATGGCTCTGCTTGTCCTCAGTGCTCCCCTCTACCCTCCCCAAACCTACAGAGAGCAAAGGCTAAAGGCATAAAAAGCAGTGAGCAAGAGAATGTCAGGTGTTCTGGTATGGCTCCATAGGAATCAGGGATAAGACTAAGCCAGAGGAAAAGCCGTCTGCAGGCCAAAGCCCCAAGCAGAAACACTGCAGCAAGTACGAGGGTGAGCAGGAACACAGCTTCCTTTAGGGGCTGGACAGTAAGAACTAATAATGTGGAACTCACCCCTTGTCCAGCAGAGAAAACTGAAGGCAAAGTGACTAAACAGATGAACGATGCAAGTCAGAAGGCATCAGATTGCTTTTGCGCATTGAACAGGTCACTGTGTTTGACTGGATGTTGCACCCTGTGACTAAACTGTTCACGGAGATCTTGGATTCCAGTTAGGAATATACTCCATGCGAAGATCGCAGAATGGATAAGGCTGTGAGGGGCCTCTGGAGGTCATGCTGTCCAGCTCAAGCAGGGTCACCACAACATTCAGCGTGCTTTCAATTATTACCAAGAAGATACAATACCAGAGAGCTCAGAACTGGACAGTGATGACCTTACCAGTGCTGAGGAGTGGGAGTGAATCACCTTCCTCAAACCTGCTGCCAACACTCCTTCTAATGCAGCCCAGGGCACTGTTCTTAGCAATAAGAGCACTTTTCTGGCTCATAGTCAACTTGGAGTCCATCAGGATACTCAGGCCCTTTTCTGCAAAGCTGCCTCCCATCTGCTTGATCCCTGGTCAGCATCCACCGGTACCTGGGGTTCTTTCCTTGGTGCAGGACTCTGCACCTGCTGAACTTTCTAAGGTTCCTGTTAGACCATCTACCCCATAAAGATTCCTCTGGGTGGCAGAACCCTCTGGTTTTATCAGCTGCCACTGCTAGTTTTGTGTCATCAGCAAGTCTGCTGAGGGTACGCTTGGTTCCCCCATACAGGTCATTAATGAAGACATTAACCAGGCCCAGAACCAGTACTGATCCCTGACATACACAGCTGGTTACTGGCCCCCGACTGAACTTTATACCACAGATCTTCTAAGTCTGGGCATTCAGTCATTTTTCAAACCACCTGTTTGCTCATCCAGCCCACACTTCATCAGCATGTACTCCTGGCATTCTCTGAAGAGTAAATGAAAAGACTTAATTTGGAGAAACCAGATATGTTTTGCCTCCCTTGTTAAAATCCTTAGCACATCCTGTAGCTCTCAGCTCCTTTGAGGTCAAAGGAAAAACAACTGCCCAGTTTTTCAGACAAGAATGCTTAAGATATGGCCTCTTCTCTAGTGTCTTTTGTCAAATGAACAACAGCTAGGAAATTCTGACCATACCTATTATCTCCAAGAAATCCTGCTGCCCACTACTGCCCCCGAGTACGGCCCAATTCCTGCTAGGACAAAACTGCAAACAAAGGAAACCAAATTCTGGACGCATGTAGAGCTCCAATCAACAATATTAACCCTACAGGTGACAGAAAACAGTGAGTTTTTGCTGTTTCACAAGTCTCTCATACAAACCTGTCTTGGAGAGGCACTCTGTGACAGGTCACTGCTCTAAGTGCCACCCCCTGTCCTGACACCAAAGCACCACAGCCTGAACCTGGATGAGCTGCCCACATGGTTCAGCATTAACTCCCCCCTGTATCTCACTCTCTTCTCTGGCAACCTCAGTTGCCACCTCCTTAATCACCACCAGCCTCTTAATCCTCCTTGGGGTTAACAATTCCTGTCTAATGAGAGACTGTTTTCCTTCCCTGGGCTCACTCCTCCTCCCTTGCTGCACAGCTGCATATTCCTCCTGATTGCAGTCTCACACCCCAGCTGCACTGCTGTCTCCTCCACTGCTCCTTCCGTAGCTCTGAATCCCACCTGTGCATTTCCCATCAACATCACACTGTCTCTCCAGCCTCTGAACCCTCACAGCTGATGGCTGAAGCTTTGGTGCTACCTTACCTTGAGGATATCATTAAAGTGACTTCATTCAGGATCTCAGTGACTACTTAACCAAAACTTTCACTCAGCACCCTACCCCTGCCTTTACTGGCACTCAAGTTCTTTGTGTGATCTTGCTGCCTTGAAGATACTGTTCCTTGCCCTGCAGAATTCCTTTTCTTTATCCCTTCTTCAGTGTGACCCTGGAAGATCCTTCCCACATACTTATCTCCAGCACTTGCTGCTCTAGTCTGTTCCTTCATTAAGGTGATACCACTTGTAAATGCAAGCACAGCTGATGCCTGCTGAGAGTTCACAAACAGACAAAGCTTCTCCCCCACAGTGCCAAGTGAAACTGTACTCTATACATCCCTCCCTACGGATGCTCGATTCTTCTGTTCATTCAAGTGTAGCATGACTGAAAATAAAGCTCTCAATTCCTCAACCACATCTAACTACCAATACTGTGATGGTCACTTTGACTTTCACCTAACCTTCATCTCAGACTCCTCTTTAAAATGAGGTAGACCAAACCTTGTGGATATTTTGTATGATTCGAGTCATAAGGTCAATCCACTTGGCTACAGTTCTTGCTCATTATCCTAGGCTCTGCTCTTTCCCAGGGCATGTACCTATATGCACAGAAGCACACAGGAGATGCCACTGATGCACCAAAGCAAATAACTTCTGTTGTGGCTGAGCACAAGGTCAGAATTCCCAGTGAGTCTTATCACTCCCTACTGCCATGGGCTGTGGTCAATGTAGTAGCAGTGTAATTAAAGGAATAGATGCTTTCCAGAGTAACATCCACTGATAAATGTAGGTGCACCACACTGCAGATGCCCATGCCCTTCGCATAGCAGGGGCTGAAGGTTGTGACCCATCATCTCCAGCCAGTCGCAGAATGCTTTACTGAAAGCTCAAAGCAGATCTCACTGTCTTCTGTAAATAAATTCTTCATCCCTGTTGGAGACATATTAACCAAAAGCTTCTTGGGAGTGTAGGAGCTGGGAATCTTAGCAGCATTTGTCCCAACGAACTGAAATTTTGCTCTTTTGAATATAAACTCTCACAGAAGCTGCACTGAGTAGTATTTAAACTCTCCAATTCAGTAGCAGACTGAAGATACAGGTTGATAACTCCACCTGAACTCAGCGCAGACAAACCTTACCAGACAGTGACAAAGGGGCAGTGGTTGTGGCAGTTACAAACTGCCCCCAGCTAGCATGAAGGCCTGAGGCTTGCTAGAAGCTGGTAAAGATAAGCTTGAGGTCTCCACACATCAGTTGGTGCCTTGGGGCCCACAAGTACCTTTGCTGCAGCCCCCCCACTAATGAACAAATGAAGGAGCAGCACACAACTTGCCAGGTCTGGATTGAGTCCTGATGTGGAAGAGGCAGCCTGGCAGTAAGACCTCCCACCCCCAGCACCAGCCCTCACTGCTCCTTGGTGAGTGCATCTGGATACATCCATCCTGGTAGTCAGACCTTTTGCCGTAGCACCAGCCCTCTCTGCCCCCTGGTGAGGGTATCTGGATATACTGGGGCACCCTTAGGGAGATTTTCCTTTCTAGAGTGACTGTGTGTACATTCTGGGTACTCTTTCCCTAGACAGCTTGGCTGGTTGTGCAGCAGGATATTCCTGACTGACATCTGAATCTGTCATTTTACTGTGCCAGGAGTGCAGATTATCTGCAGTAAATCTGTATCTTCAGCTGGCTGCTGCTATCTATTTTGTGGGTGCCTCTGCCTTTGGCAGTAAATATGGTCCTGCCCCACACCACTGACTTGGACAGTCATGAGACAGCTCGGCTCTTTACAAAAAGGGAGGAACGCTCACAAGTTCTAATCCTTTTCTAATTAAAACCTGTGCTTCATTTAAGACCTCAATAAAGGATTATATTTGAATCTGACTGTGAGAAACAGTTATACTAAAGCCATTGATTCACACACAGAAAAAAACAGATCACTTTTGTCACCCTAGCTGTGGCATTCCTGCCCACATCAGGATGGGTGTGATGATCCCTAACCTGCTATCAGCTTTGCCCTTGACATTGTTCAACACTCATGAGAAGTATAAGCTGTAGCAGCACAGTCATGACTAGACAGTGAAAGGTCAAGTCAGACAAGGCACTAATGCTGCTTTTCTGCACACAAAGGATTAAAAGGGAGAACTGGAGACCTCTCTTCCTCTCTCAAACCACTCCAGCAACACAGAGAGTCTATAACCTGTTGTTCCTTCAGCACAAACCCCAACCACAGCACCTGTACTGATAAACTCAGCTTCAACAGCAGAAAGCAAGTATCTTGCTTACTCTTTTCATACTTCTGAGGAAATTCATGCACCCACTCCAGCAAATGGTCTCCTAAGGTACCATGCTGCTGATGCCCTTTTGCAGCACACAGGAACGGTGGTTGTTACTCATTTTAGAGTGAACGTATGCATCACAGTTCCCACAGCAGTCCTGCTGACAAGCTAAAATGGTTCACAAGGGCAGCTGTGGCAACTGTGGGAGACTGCCACAATCCAGATAGGGAAACAGCTTTTTCATTTTGAAGCTTATCCAGTGCCAACAACTGTCAAATTTTTCAGCACAGTTCTTTGTGGTTAACTGTTTCTCACTTGTTTCTCTCTCTACAATAATTGCCATAGGCTTGAGAAAGTCATAAGGCAAGCAGCTCTTGTTCATATTTTGTTATATCCAGCTGCATCTCTGTAAGAGGACAGCAGCCTGTGATGCACGCCCTGACTTCCCATCTCAGCCCTCCAGCACTGGGCTTTCACACCAAGACATGCAAACATTTGCTGCTGGGCTATGCAGCAAGGGCATGACACAGTAGGCTTAATCTTCTCCAAAAGCACTTCTTGGTCATGCCATCATCACACTACACAGTGACACATGGGCCTGACAAAGGTTTCTAATATTTTGGCTTAATACAGGAACAGAAGACAAAAGGCAGCTTTCACTGTCTGGGTTCCCCGCTGCTGACACTCCTGGAGAAGAGGACCAAGGACAGCTCAAGACAATACTATTTCTCATTAGGTTTTTGCTATTGTTGGTTCGGGGCGGGTTTTTTTGTGAGGGGGTGATTTTACTGGTTGTTGTTTGGGTTTGATTTTTTTTTAAAGCTACAAACACATGTCTAAGTTAAGCAAAATGCACAGTGACCAGCCAGCAAGTTAAGGTTTGGGACATCTCAGCAGTGCTCATCACTGTAACAAGTAAATTAAACATTACATTAATGTAAGTAAAAGACCCTGAAAGAAAAGTTAGTTTAATAAACTTCTGAAAGCAAGCTCAATGTAAGAAATACACTACAGTACACCTTATACATGGAAGGCAGATCTGAGTCATCAGCTCTGAGCCAGCAGGAGTAAAGCTGTACTAGCACAACTGCGCAGGTAGGGAACCAGAGCATAAGAGTCTCACATCCTTAGGTCACACATGGAACTGCACCAGAAAGGAAGCCCCCACACCTCAACTGACTCGGAAACATCAACTGCTTGCAAGTCACAGCTTTTTTCATCTCCTCCTCTCCAAAACACACAGCACTCGCAAAGCAGAAGCAGTCTGCCACATCAACATGCTGTTATAGCTCAAACTATATCAGAAGACATCTGTCCATCCTGGAATTCCAATATGCTCTACCACAGCAACATTCACAGTGGGGATGCTGCAGCTTTACAGGTAACTGGAGAAAAGCTATCTTCCCTCTTGGACAAAGTGAAAAGCACTGGTCAAAGTGGTAGTTCTGTAACTAACTATGCCAAGAGATTTTACTGGTACAGCTGCTTCTGGCTGACAATCACCTTTCCATAACCCAGCTGACAAATCTAGACCAGCACATGCATGGAGTGGCCAGAAAACCACAAGCACCTTTCCTGTATCAGAAACATGTGGTTCCACCTCGCCACAGGTAATTTTTATCAGGAATCCATTTAATTATCCTGTATTTCTTTTTCCCTGCAATGAATGAATGCCCATTCACTACTTAGTGCAAGCACCCCACTTGATTTTCCCTGGTAGGACAGCAGCACTAAGTGATAACTCTCACACACCTGCATCAAGACCAGCAGCACATTTCAGGGCTAACTCTGAAACAACTTTCTGTAACATGCACTCAGTTAACAAGCCCCTAAAACCACAACAAGAACCCAGGGAAAACAACAATAGGGCTACAAAACGGGTCATGTCCTACAGGAAAATTTTACCAAGAAACACTCTGAAATACTGAGGAGGATTAAAACTCATCCCAACTCTGGTACTCCTTCACACAAAACCAATCTGGCTCAAACCTCTTTGATAACCCTACACAACACGAGCGTGAGCATGTCACATGTTTCACTACAACATGGCATTCCAGAGAACTTCAACACCTTCATGGATGTCTTTGCTCCAAACAGATGCATGAGTCACATGCCAGTGACTAGAAGCAGACAGGGTTAGAACAGTCAGAGAATTGAATTTGGGGAGATAATAATGCTTTAGCAGGGCTGCATGTATTTCAGACGCATAAGAAATCAAGCAAAGCAGATTTGAGTACCCAAGAGTGCTCTAAGTAGCTTCTCTTTAACCTGGAAAGGAGCTCTCAGACTGACCCATCTTATGTCCTGTAAGAAAGCATACAGGGAGGACACTTTGTTACACTGAAAACAAATGCTTAGTGAAGTCTGGTTTCAAAGCCTGCCCCAAGCAAATCGTTCTCCTCTGAAATACCAGTACAATGCAAGAACCATTTAGCAACGGGTTGTGTTACCAGCAGAAGTGCTCAGTTCTTTATTGGAGAGAACAGTCAGTAGCACGAAGACTGTGGGGAATGTTCACTTTCTACCTTTAGTGGTATCTGAAATGCTGTTTAGCAAGGCACACATCATGTCCCCTTCCATGTGGTGTGGGTTTAGGATGCGAGCTGAACGCTGGGTCATCTTAAACTGGTTTTCCAGTTCCAGGAAGCTTTTGTCTCCAGACAGTATAGTGAAAGGGATCTGCTTGGGCAGGTGCTCATCCAGACGCCCAGCCTGTGTGCAAACAAACAATATGCATTGAACTGAGATCACCTCTTCATCCCATGAGGTCTGCCTAGCTGTTCCAAAACACATGTCCAGAGGAAAGCCTTCTGCAGCAACTCACCTCTGCTTTTATGATCTGATGAATATTATACCACAATGACAGGAATTACTTCAGTCTGACAGAGCATTTACTCCATGTATATGACAACAGATAGAGGAAATGGCTGCCAGAGCAGTACAGAAGGACAAAGACCCATCTCCAGGTAAAATAAATCATCACTCCGGAGCATTTTATGAGTCATTAAAAATAAAAGAGCATGATTTGGTATACAAACCCTGCCGCAAAACAGAGTTGCTCTGTGCAATCATCTGTTAGACAAACCACTTGAAAAATCTAAATCACTGCATTAGGAATCTGAGTTCTCCTTGCATCCCAGATTCCTGTCCTTCACCTGTACCTCTCCTTACCCAGCCAGAACCCCAGGACTACTGAACAGAGACACTGGTCTTGATCATCCTAACAGAGTCTCTGAAGCTGGCACTCATCCAATTTCATCTTAAACATGGTCCTAGATTTGAGCTACCTGAAGAGCAAGTAACATAACACTTCTCTCTGCAATAGAAACTCTAAAAACTGTGGAGGTTTATTCTTCATTTCCTAACCAACCTCCTTCCTCTCCATAAAAGACCGACATCCTATTTGGGCTAACTCCACTCACTTCATGTCAGATTTATCATTATTTTTAGTGGACTCTGAAGTCACATGAAAAGAAACTAAGAAATCTCATCTGTAACCAGCACTAACCACCAAAAGCACTATCACCTGTCACTCTTCTTCAGGTACAGAGACAACAGTAAAAGAAGGGTGCAGTAACTTACATGAACACAGAGAGCAAAGTCTGCTGCTTCTCTTCTGGTACCACAACGGGGATGAAGAAAGAAACATCCAATCCTCTGAAGGTAGTTGTAAATTCTGCACTGCACTGGAGGTTTCCAGTTGCTGTGTCCTCCTAAATGGTGAGGAAGAAAAACAGTAAGAAAACCCACAGAACAGACATGACACCATGAGGTAAGAATGCAAGAAAACAAAAGCAAAGCTAAATCTGGCTTTAAAGACTACTTACTTTGAGCGATGTGAAAGCTAAAATAAACAGATACAAGAATCCCAAAAGAACCTTTGTTCTTGAGTTAGAAAGTAAACAAGGAAACAGCCAGCCTGACCCTACATAAAGCCTCTCATCCATTTTGTCTTCTCATTCTGAAGAACCTGTCTCCTAGATGCCACAGGCACCGAGACACAAGGATGTACTCTTCCCAGGTTTAAGTGCAGTTTTGGATACGATGCAGAAGCAGAGGAGCTCTGGGAACATGACAGAGTAACAGGAATGCTTGCTTTAGAGAATTCTGTGCAAAATGCAGTTCCAAAGATGATGTCCAACAGAATCTACCTGACACATGTCACAGCTCTGAGATAAAATGCAAGAGCAACAGCTGAAACAAATGCTAGAGCCCTGGCAAACACTTAGATGCAGTCAAGATAAGTAAAACAAAGCTACAGCTGGGGAAAAAGTGAAGGTATTTTTTCAACAGTATCCTAAAACATGGAGTTAATGGCTGGGAAAGATGACTGAGTAAAGACAAAAAAAAAACATTGGTCTGAAACAGGTTGCAAGGGAAAGGAAAGGAGCAGCAAATCTCTCAAGAGAGGGACAAACAGCGGAGATTAGAGTTACTGTGACAACCTACAAGAAAAAACAAATGGAAGGACAAACTGAAGGGAGCGGATAAGAATTTCATGATAGTGATAAGAAATAATTAGGAGGAAACTTTTCTCTCCCAATGGGGAAAGAAAAATGCTGCTTTCTCTGCCAGATGACAAAGCAGCTCAATACAAGGAAGGATTTTTAATGGGAAGCAAAACCAGTCACTGCTGAGACTTGATGAACAGGCTCCAAAGGAGTGAAGTGTGTATTCTAACCTGCCCACCCCCACCTCACAAAGGAGAAGCAATCCTCTGGACATTTCTCATGAATTTCAGAGTGGGGGCGTAATGTGTCTGGTTCACCCTCTCCCTGTTTCAGCCTAATGGCTATAAAAGGGTATCACAAATTATCTCACAGCTCAAAGATTCAATAACAGCCTACACAGAACAAAACATAGGAGCACCTGTCCTCGAGAAAAACAGTATTTGCAACTTGTCATCTGTGGTGACACTGCTACTTGGAAAAAACTTGTTATCACCAGCCCTGGTCTTTGGGTGCATTAGTGTAGAACGTGAACATTTGACCAGGACAGCTGAGAACAGTAACAGAACTGTACTTGCTCTATCAGAGCCAGAGCACAAGTGGGTAAAAGCCAAGTGGCTGTCTGAAAGCAGAAATAACACAGAGCTTAGGCAATGCAATGGGGCACTTGAAGCAAAGTCAACACTGTATCAGCAACTGCAACAGAAATCATGCAACAGCAGCATATAAAAACAATTTACAAAAGAATCAGAAATGCCGTTTGGGAAATGCAGATAACATATCAGAAGAGAAAGGGATTTTGAATGCGTTAAGCAAACGGGAATAGTATGCATCAATCACTCTGTAAGCCATTGCTAGGAGAGGCACCTACAACAGAAACCCAGAAGTGCCCAGGAGCCTTCATTTTCTAGTCTCTGTACCCTTGTAATTGGCACCAACCAAGAGAGGTGTTCTGATAGGAACATGGCCCAGTTTAACCACCACTGACTCCTTGGCCTGGGTTTTTTGGTTTCAAGAACATTTCTACTTCATGCTGCCTATGATACCCTGGTGGCTGCTTGCTCCTGTTCCTCATTCTCTCAGCGTCTTTGAATCTCTGCTCAAGTGTTTGTGTAGACTTGTTAATCTTATCTATTTCCCTCAGTCACTCTTACCTTGAAAACCCCAGATGAAGGTCCCTTGGTTCAGATTAGTTGGCAGCTGTGTGAATAAGCTTGCCCAGTTGTCCAGATCCACCAACACAATGTGAGTCATGGTACTCAGGTAGTCAAGATCAGGAAGTTCACCACCTTCAACAGGATAAAAAGAATGCATCTGAAGTTGGCTTTTCTATTCAGCTGCCATACACTGATTTAAGATACGCTACTGAAAATTCATGTATTCAGCTGTTCTGTGAGCTAAAAGTTACAAACCATGAATCTGCTTGGCCACAGCATTGTTTAAACCAGCTGCAGGAGCACTCAGTCACACACAGATCAGCCAAGGGAAGTAGGATCTATATAGATGACAGCGTAGAGCTGCAGAGTTTTGCACAGGCACAGAAAGCTATTGTCCCGCCCTGAGAGATGTTAACAGTCCATCCAGCATTCAGTTGTGCACCCCCTCCTTTGGCAAGTCTCTGTGATGTTCGATTGCTGGCATGCACAAAAGCTGAGGAAATGCTGAGAACATATTTTGCTGTCTATTAACACCAATGTTGGCCTTTTAATCAAAAGCATTATGACACCACGAGTAATCAAAAGCACTTCCAGTTTTTGAGCAGAGTACACCTTTGGCACCTCTGAAGCCATTCTTAGAATCACAGACTGGTCTGGAAGAAGGAACAAGAACTTTAAAAAACATTTAAAAAAATCCATGCTCAAGCAATATACCCTAACATACTGAGAACATAAATTCTCAGCCGAATTTTTCTGGCAAACTAAGAAACCCCAGCAGATAGTGTTAGAATGATAGTACTGCCTACATGGAAAACATCACCAGGCCCACAAATACTTACACCTACAAAGCAAACAAGTTTGTCTTCTACATCTGTGTTCTAAAGCACTTCTACCTTTCTAGGAGTTAGATCTGTCTGAGAATCATAGAATCAACCAGGTTGGAAGAGACCTCCAAGATCATCCGGTCCAACCTATCCCCCAGCCCTACCCAGTCAACCAGACCATGGCACTAAGTGCCTCATCCAGGCTTTTCTTTAACACCTCCAGGGACGGTGCCTCCACCACCTCCCTGGGCAGCCCATTCCAATGCAAATCACTCTCTCTGGGAAGAACTTCCTCCTAACATCCAGCCTAGACCTACCCTGGCACAACTTGAGACTGTGTCCCCTTGTTCTATTGCTGGTTGCCTGGGAGAAGAGGCCACCCCCCACCTGGCTACAATGCCCCTTCAGGTAGTTGTAGACAGCAATGAGGTCACCCCTGAGCCTTCTCTTCTCCAGGCTAAACAACCCCAGCTCCCTCAGCCTTTCCTCACAGGGCTGTGCTCCAGGCCCCTCACCAGCTTTGTTGCCCTTCTCTAGACATGTTCCAGTACCTCAACATCTCTCTTGAACATTCATACAGCACACAGCAATACGTCCTTGAGTCCAAGTTCCAGAAACTCAAGACACCAAGAATTCAATATGCAGCTTTGTGAAAGAACAGCTATTAAATTCTGAGCTACGTTATAGGCTGGATGTAGGCAAATGGCATGCTACCACTCTGTAAGGGCACTGAAACAGCATGGCAAAGACAATAACACTGGTGAAAAGAAAACATCCCTACATACCTTCACCAGAGAGCACAGAGTTCTCTTCCTTCTGTCCCTGCACTGGTGCCTGCAGAGTAAGTGACTGCAGTCTTTCCTGAGGCTTGGGTGGAGATGCTTGAGATTTTTGTTTGTGGGGTTTTCTGTCCACACAAGCCTCACTTGCTGTGAACTTGAAGACTGCATTTTCTGATTCATATGCAAGACTTGAGAGGTCAGGTTTCTGCAAGAAGCAGTGTTTCATGTGATAGTGCTGATGAGCACTGTTGACATCATCAAAGCTCCTGCTGCAGGCAGCACACCTGACAACATACATCTCCTCCTTAGGCTTTCGTGACACATGCCTGTCGAGATGCCTGTTCATGTCAGCAAGGCTCTGTGCGGTTGCAGAGCAGCAGCAGCAGCAGAACGACAGATTTCCTCTCTGCAGCATGGCTTTCTGGCACCTCGTGGAATCGCTCCTCCTGCTCACTCTGGAGATGTAAGCTGCCTGGCAACCACAGGTGAGAAGGGCTCCTTTCTCTGCTGGGAGGAAGTCCACCTCTTTCTTTATTGATGCTTCCACCTGCTCAGGCACAAATGCGTAGTCTGTGCTATGGATCTCCTGATAATGGGCTAGAAATTCTTCTTCTGTGTCAAAGAAGAGGTTTCCACAGAGACCACAGAAGAACCTGGTTGGTACCTCCTGGCTGTGGTGCTCCTGACTGTGCCGTTGCAGCGTGCCCACCTTGCAGAAGTGGCTGTGGCACAGGCCGCAGCAGTACCTGTGGAAGGTATGGCTCTCCAGGGACGAGCAGTGCTGTCTGACGCTCTCCTCTGACTCAAACATCTCCTCACAGACACGGCACTGCCACTTGCCCAGGACAGGACTCTTCTCTGGACGGAGCTCCAGAGGACTGGGGACACAGTCTGTGCTTTCACCCGCAGAGATGCATGCTGTATCAGAAGCAGATGGTACGGGTTCATCTTCTAAAGCTTCTCGCTCATAATAGTAAGTATGTCCACCATGAAATTCAGTCACATGCCCCATAACACCTTCCTCTCCCAGCAGGTCCATGGAGCATGCTCTGCACCAGAGCAGGAAGTTATTCAGGTGTGCTCCTCCATGGAAGCGGCTCATGTGCAGGCGGATAATGCTGGAGCTCTCAGCCAGCTTCCCACACACAGCGCACCTGTGACAGATTCTGTTTGCTGACAAAATGTGCTTCTCCACTGCCTCCTCTGTAAAAAACTTCTGAAGGCATTCACAGAACCAGGCCTTCACTTTGCAGGCATTCCTTTGACTTCGGTTTACTCCATGGTCTTCATTTTCAGCCCTGAAAGGGCTCTTCCTTTTTGCAGGAGCAGTCCCACTCTCACTGAGGGGCTCCTCTGCACTCAGATGTCTTTTAAGCAGCAGTCTCGACTGATCTGCAGCATGACACAGATATGACTGCTTTTTATTTTTCCCATTGATATGGCAGAACATCAAGATGGACTCTTCCACTGTGGCAAGAATTTTAATGTTATGCTGAGTGGTTTCTTTATGCTGGGTGATTTGATTCTTATCAGCAAACAGTTTTTCACAGTTTTCACAGCACCCTTTTGTTTTGAATATCTCTGCAACTTGGGCGATGCTCTTCTTTGACAGTACCACAGGCCCAGAATCACGACAGCATGTCCTAGAAGAGGTTACAAAATCAGAGGTTGTATCACAGATATCACAGTCTAAAACATTTCTCAACTGCAACATCACCTAGCAGCTGCAGCAACGAGTGCCTGAAAGCAGTGTCCTCCGAATACTTTAACTCACCTACCAGCTTGCCAACAAGAACACACAACGCTCATCTAGTCTCTGCACCTTAAAGAGAGCAAGGTGCTGATTTCCAAGGATAGCACTTAGACTGCCACTTAGGTTGCTGACTCTAGGGCAACTTTGTAGAAATTAAATGCTGTCAACTTAGAAACAGGGGAATAAAGACCAAGTTCTGCTGGGCTTTCACAAAAACGTAACAAAGACATCGATCAGCATCCTGCAGTGGGTTGTGTGGGGTAAGGCAGAGTAAAAGGCACAGGAAGGGGGCAGGGGTTTGAGAGTTTGCCCAGGAAGCCAGCAGTCAGATGGTCTTGGATGCCCTGAAATCTACTAGCACTAGGAAAAGCTCCACCTGCCTGTTAAGGATCTGTGGACATTACAGACAACTGCGTCTTACACACCTGAAATGAGCCGTCAATTCCGTATGCGAGCGCAGTACCTTGTAGCAAGATCGACATTTCACTTGGAAGGGGACCTCCTTACACAGAGAGATCAGAAGGTTCTTCGCATACGATGGGAAAGGTAGAGGAAGGTCAGCCTTCATGTCATCTATAGGATGGAATAGCAGAAAAACACAAGCAGATATTACAAAGAGCTCTTCCACAGCATTTCAGCTCTCTTGTGGCACAGCTACAACTGTCAGAGGCTGCAGAAAGCAAACTACCATGTGTTGGCTGAGGCACAGTCACTGTGCAATGGGAGCTGCAAATAAAACTGCATTCACATCTCAAACTCCTGCAACAACCTCACCTCACATCTGAATCTGACTGCACCTTGAATCTTGCAAGATGAAGCCTTGCACTTGCTGATTCCCCTCTTCCTCGCTCCAGAAGGTCAGGTCAGATACCTCACCCAGGAAAGTTCTTGCTGACCTCTTTCCCCTGCTCTATGATCACCTGATTTCTCTTTCTTTGACACCAGATTGCATTTACAAACACAAGAAAAAGCAACTCATTAAACAAGTGCCCAGACTCAACGGTCACTCTCCTTGAAGTTTTCAGGTGCAGGACATTGTTGTCCCAAGTGTATATTCCATGTCTAACTCCAGGTACCAGGAGAATAAAAGCTTCTCTACCACAAAGAGAATGGGAAATGGCTCGTGAACTATATCTTGCTGTTATTGCTCTGCACCTTAAGAGGCAAATCTCACTTGACTCTTCTGTTTAGTAAGATGCAGTGATCAACAGGCGTTTGAAGCTGTGCCTTCCAGCTAACTTTGCTGCACGGTCTTGCAGTCCATGCAAGTCCAATGCAAAGAAAATAATGGGGCACTTCTTTTCTTGTTCTGTGCTACACGCTGCCCATTTCTTTGTGCTTAAAATTTTAAAGCTATAGCTTGATTTTAAAGGCATTTACAGGCAGCACATTCAGAATCAATGACTTCTCTAAGAACAGATGTTAGATTTACAATGCATAAAAAAACTCAGAACTGTGCAGCAGGTTTTAACTTTCATGAAGACTGCAGTACTGACACAAACTGCAAGATGCTGCTTTCAAAACCTGTCTTCATTGTATGCTTCCTGCAGCCACTCTGGGGAAGGTCTAAGTTAGATGATTATGAAGATGAGAAATAACTACATCAAGGCTTATCCGCAAAACTACTCTACCTAAAACATGCCAGCTTCTCAAGATGTCAATTCCATCCACATCTCATCTGTCTCAACTCTTTACCTGACACTGAAGTAGATGCTTTACTGTCTTTTGCTCACATGAAATTCAAATGGACAGTACTGCTTTGATGGCCTTTAACCGTGTTTTTGAGACCATGGTCAGACAGGTATCTTCAATGAACACATTTGCTAAGTATGGTTCTTACTCGCAGGATGTTACCAGCTCACAACATTGCCGGTATTTTAGCCTTCAGCAGCAGTGTGGCCAGTGTGGTCATCAGACTAGCAGCACCATTCAAGCTAAGCAGGCCAAATTGGCAATTATGTGGAAGTGAAACTCTCTCAGGTGTTTTCCATCAGGAATGCTACAGATACTCAACAAGAAGTGGCCTCCATCAGACTTTAGACAGTACAGTAAGGAGAAGACACACCACAGTTAGTCTTAACTGGAATTGAAAAGAAAACAGATGTGCTTTGACCCAAGTTCCTAAATGTAAACTTCTTTTGGACAGTAGCTACACAGTCACGAAGTGACAAGCTTATGTAAGAGACCTGACAGAATGGAGATAAAGGAACATCTGCTTCTCATTACAGCAACTGTGATGAGGGAATCTCTTCTACATGAATATACAAACTGCAAAACGTCTCCTCAGAGACCTGTATCACATTTAAGACCCTAAAAAGAAATATTTGTTCATTTAAAAAAAGAAGTTAAAACCTTAAACTTTTCTTACACAGCAGAAAATGCCACTTCCTACTACAAGGATCAATGCCCAGAAGGAATGAAAAGCAACACACTTAATAGCCACTTACCACCCAGTTCAGAAGCCTGGAGGGCATGATTCTTCTCCGACATATGTTGCCAGCACTCCTCTCTTCCGGTAAACAGCAGGAAGCAGCTGGGGCAAGCAAAGCACTGGATGTACTGTGGGGGAAGATCTTCTCTGTGCCCATCATTCTCATTTAGCTGGAAGAGAAAATGATCTGGTAAGGCAAAAACACAGAAAGCCAGTCCACTACTCCTCGTGCCTTTCCATGGTAACATTTTCACGTTTAGGTTTTCAGCTGTCACTTCTGTATTTACCTATAGCCTACCCCTAAGCACTTCAGCTTGAGAGACACAAGGGTCGGGCCCAAGTGGCACTGTCAAACTCACCGTGGCTGCACCACCAGCTTCTCCGTTCCCTTCCTGCACCCTCCCAGGAACTACAGCCTCCATCAGTTCTTGGACAACTCCCTTGCCCGGGCTTTCAGAAAAATTCCTTCTGCCACTAACAGCAGTTTTTCTTTAGGTCAGTTCTTCCTGAATCTTGCTAACCTCCAGCTTCTCGAAATGCTGATCCTCAGAGTAGCCTTTTATTAGAGTCAAGTTCTCTCACTCCTTTGCCATCTATATCAATGTCAGACCTCTGCCTTTAGGGCAAATATTCTTCAATTTTGCTGACTCCTTTCTCATGTCAGTCAAAGAAACACGATATGCTTATGCTTTCTTCTACAGCTTTCTTTAGGACTACCTCCCAATCGTTCCACATCAAATTAATTCTATCTCCTTGCCTGCTGCAAGAGCCACTCCCTCTCCCCAGACTTGTAACTTCTACTGATGCCCCTGGACATAGCACAGGCACACAACTTGGGCACAAAGTAAAAGAGCAAGGGCCAACTATGATGCAATCTTTTCAGCTTGTCGGGTATGACTATCCATCGGGAATTACTACTACTAGCTAAAAGCACTCCTGCTTTTAGAACATTTAAAGCTTCCCCTGACTAGCACAGCTTATAGAGACTAGGTGGACACACAACAATATTTGTTACTAAAACACTACACTTGGAAAATACTACCTGTTGTCTAGTTCAGCACCAGACTGCTTAAGCAAAACTGTGCACCCAGAAGGCAACACCTGAGCATCTGTTATTGAACTGAGACTTTACACTGCTGTTGTGAGCAGAAGAGAAAGAGAGAACATTCTCAAAAAGTGGATGTGGGAACAAAGAACACCAGAAAAAAGCAAGTCCTATTACCTTATATTCAAAACTCAAGTGCTAGATTATGCCTTTCCCTGCTGTAAGTTAACTAGTTAGTAATAGTAAATACATCTGCCAGAGAGACTAGAAAAGTGAAGAAACAGTTGCATCAGGAGAGTTTCTTTTCTCATTCTGTTGCCTCTTTTTCCACATCTCCTTTCAACCACCTCTCTTAACCACCATTTATTTCACCCTAACTTCTTAGCTTTATCTTTCAGTTTTGGAGGTACAAAAAAGGGAATACACTTTCACAGCATCAGTAAAGGGACATGAAGTTCAAGACTGCACTACAATCCTCTATAAAGCACACTGAAAGTATATCCTAATGGTCAGATCTAATGGGAGCACTGTCAGGAAACACAGCAGAACAGGAAAAAACTATCTTGAAGACAAAAAGAAGGGAGAGGAGAGAGAGGGTTAAAAGAGAAAGAAAATCAGTGTGTAATTACACGTCTTGAAAACTCTCTACCACAGTCATGTGAGTTACTTAAGCTTACGATCTTGCCTTAGATGAAAGATGATCATTGTACTGCTGAGAGGTTGGAAATCTTTGGCAGCATATCACACAGGCAACAGCGTTATCTGGGGGTCCACGTAGTGTGACTGTTGGATCACAAGGGGAATGATCAAACCTGGAGAGCAAGAAACACAAATACTAGTCCCTTCTAAAGAGTGCGTTTTTTTTCATGGGAAACTTTCTGTCTTTTGGAGCTGTTGGACAAAAAAAGGATCACATTAACCTGAAGTGTAGATTTCCTCAATTCTCCTATCATCAAGTGCATCAGTTCAAGTATCCTGTACAGAGGTGATTCTCCCTGCAGCCCACCTGTCACAACATCCACTTTGCAGAATCATCACGGTTTGTACGAGCAAGAAAACTAATAACATTTTGACTTCCTACAAAGATATTTTGAAAAACTGTTTTCATTTACTTGCCTGTATTAGTTCTGGCTGGGATGGAGTTAATTTTCTTCCC
This sequence comes from Pogoniulus pusillus, assembly GCF_015220805.1. Classification (NCBI taxonomy): domain Eukaryota; kingdom Metazoa; phylum Chordata; class Aves; order Piciformes; family Lybiidae; genus Pogoniulus; species Pogoniulus pusillus. The sequence goes on along the minus strand of NC_087288.1, from coordinate 196,335 downwards.
AGCAGCTTGTAGGGTGCTGTGTTTTGAATTTCTGAGGCAGTGTTGCTAACAGGGCTGTTGTAGCTGTTAGGGAGCAATGCTTGCACAGCCTCAAGGCCATCTCTGCTTTACTGGCTGCCCTGCCAGAGCCAGTTGGCAGTAGGCAAGAGGCTGATGAGGGACAGAGGCAGACAGTTGACTTCAGATGACCAAAGGGATATGCCACACCACGTGGTATTGTGATCAGCAACCGTTCTCCATGACACAGTCACCAGTTAAAGGGCTGGAACTGACTCCAGACACAGTAAGTGCTGACTAGCCATGGTCAGTTGTGAGCAGATGTCTCACCTACAGCTCTTGCTCCTCTTTCCCCTCATTGGGGACATTTTTTTCAGCTCACCATCAAGTTTGACATTATTTTGCTCAAGTTTGGATGAAGAAAAAAACAGAGAACAGAAGTCTTGTTTCTGAAAACACCCCGATATTAAAAAAAATTGCTCAACAAGAAGAAATCAATTCTCAGTGAAAACACAAAAACCTCAAACAACACCATCCAAAAAACAAAGCCCAGACCAAACAAAAACACCTCAAAAAACACACAGAATCAAATGAATAGAGTAAAAGGAATGATGAAGTTGAGCTGATGTCCTAAGGTTGAGCATATGCTTTCATGACTGTTTATGCCTTACCTTTGAAGGTGACCTAGGAGAAGATGTTTGTTGTCAAACTCTCTGTTGCAGTGCATCACAGGACAACATACTGGACCGCTGTCGACTTCCATCTGATTTTCCCTCCTGTGAACCCCCCTTCTTCCACTGTTAATGGTGCCTGGTTTGAGGCCTGTGTTACAAAACAAAGCACTTCATCAGAATCTGAATTAGAGAGTCTCACAAAAAAACAACACACCACACAAGGACTGAAGCACTGTAAAACAGTCAATTTATACTGATTTTTAACAAGGCGCAATAACTCGGCTCTACTACAGCACTTGCTCTGGCAGCCGAAGAACATCTTTTCAGCGCCCAGCAGGATTACTTTCCAAACACTGATACCTTTACTCAAGGGCCTCCAGTAAATAATTTGAATGGATTCAACTTCCTGAGGCTGTAGGTACTGTCACAGACATTTTCCTGAGCATTGTTTCAGAAGTAATACTGCTCCCTCTGGCAGTTCTGCTTATAGAAATAGTTAACATTGTCTTAGTGCTCTCAGACTTGGCATATCAAAATTTCTAAGCAGCAGAACAGAGGAATAGCTTTTATGGAAACAAGCATCTAAGAGCTTTTTTCAGCTCACAGCCTAGCAAAGTTCATGCCATAAGATTTGAGTGTACCTGAGAGGCACTCTCCAGCTGAATCTCAGCATTGCTTAGTATGTTCTGTTTGGCAAGGCAGAGCTTGGAAACATCATCACTGGCCCTTTCTCACCTGGCATTTTTAACCACTGGTCCACACATAACCGTGCAGCCTCTGTGTCACTGTGCTCGCGAATGAATTCCAGCTCTTGCAGCCCATGAGCACACTGGGAATCCACTTTCTCCTGAAGGGGCAAACACACCAGGTAAGACCAAATGGAAAACAAACACAACTCAACACAGGTGGGTCCCCGAAAACTAAGGTCAACACACCAAGAATGATGGACAAAAGTCTTAGAATCTTGCAACTAAACTGTAACACCATCAAGATGGAAGGCAACCAATTAAAAATACTGAAAAACAGTACCAAATTCCATGCTTCTGAAGCATAAACAAGAAGATTATAAAAAAAAAAAAAAAAAAAAGAAATTTAAATTTAGAAAAAAGGTAACATAAAACTTTACTGAAACCACAGAGTCACTCTGTTCTGCTGCTAAATCAAAAAATAAAGGCAATTTCATTTGAAGAGCAATTTAATTCTGCAGATTGCATTATCTGAAGAGTGAGGAATCACAGAATTACTTTGGTTGGAAGAGAGCCTCAAGATCACCCAGTCCAACCATAACCCAACCCCACCATTGCACTAAACTCTGTCCCCAAGTGCCATGGCTACACCATTCTGGAACACCTGCAGGCATGGGGACTCCACCACCTCCCTGGACAGCCTGTGTCAGTCCCTGACCACTCTGGCTGCAAAGAAATTTTTTCTCATCTCCAACCTAACCCTCCTCTGGCACAATTTCACGCCGTTTCCTCTTGTCCTGTGATCTGATCCCAGCTCTCCTTGTGCTGTTGATATATTTATAGAAATATTTTTTATTATCTTTCACAGCAGTAACCAGATGAAGACTGAACTGGGCTTTGACCCTTCTTATTTTCTTCATACACTGCCTCACCACATCTTTATAGTCCTGAGTGGCTGCCCCTTCTTCCAGAGGCCATAAACGCTCCTCTTGTTCCTGAACTCCAGCCAAAGTTCTTTGTTCAGCCATGCAGATATCCATGCTCACTGGCTCATCTTTTGGGGCCTGGGGATGGCCTTCTCCAGACCCTTCAAGACTTCCTCCTTAGGAGTGCCCAGCCTTTTCATCTCCTTTGCCTTGCAGGACAGCCTCCCAAAGTACTCTGTCCATCAATGTGAACAGGCCAAAATCTGCCCTACAGAACGTGGCTGTTCTGCTGACCCCCTCCTTACTGCCCTGAGAACTGAAAACTCTGTCACTTCACGGTCACTGTTCCCAAGACATCCTCCACCCATTACATCTCCAAGTCCTTCCCTGTTAAAAAGCAACAGGAGTGCTGTCCTAGCTGGCTTCTTCCCCAGCTGTGTCAGGAAGTTCTCTTCCACACACTGCAGGACTCTCTGGGTTGGCTCCCTCTCTGCTGTGCTGTATTCCCAGCAGACATCTGGGAAGATGAAACCCATCACCAGAACAAGAGGCAGTGATTGTGAACCCTCTCACAGCTGCTTGCAGAGTGCTTCATCAGCCTTAGCACCCTGACTGGGTGGTGTGTGACAGACTCCCACCACAGCGTCTACCTTACTGGCCTTCCCCTCAATTCTTACCCACAAACATTTAACTCTATCACCACTGTCACTAAGCACTGGGCAGGCATATCCCTTCCCGATAGAGAGCCACCCCACCACCTCTGCCTCCTTGCCTGTCCCTCCTGACGAGCTGGTATCCATCAGTTGCAGCCCTCCAGGCATGTGAGCTATTCCACCAGGTTTCCATGGTGGCTACTATGTCATAGTTGCCTCATAGCACAATGGCTTCCTGCCACCTTTTGAGGGACAGTGCCTCTAGCTGTTCCTATCAGGCTGACCACAGTCTCTTCTGTAGTGACCAACCTATCAACTTCTGTGTCTTCAGTGATGAACAGATCACCTCTCCCCTAGAGGTGGCCAAACCTCTCTAGCGCACTCTCTCACAGGTATCAGCATGCCATTGCAGGCATCTCTTTAGCAAGCCTGATTTCATCCCACACCCCTTCAGCTATAGTTCAAAGCCCTACTGACCAGCCCTGCTAGCTCTTGCCCCAGGACCCATCTTCCTCTGAGACAGGAAGCGTGCAGTAGGAAAGTCAACATTAACAGACAAAGTTTTTAGCCTCATGCTCAGACTACTTCAAAAAGCTACACAGCTATCTCTGATTTCACTTTACAGACAAAAAAACTCTGTGGCAGCATGGGCAGATTGCCCAGCTCTATCTGAAGAAGACAGAAGAGGGATGAAAGCCTCCATCCAAACATGAGGAAGAAGTTCTTTACTTGGATGGTGGTGGAGTGCTGGAAAAGGCTGCCCAAAGAGCTGGTGGAGTCTCTGTTTCTGAAGTCATTCAGTGCCCATCTGGATGCCATCCCATGCAGCCTGCTCTGGCAGAGGAGTCTGACTCAATCTCCAGACGTCCCTTCCAACTGCCACAGTGTGATTTTTTGTGAATTTCATGAGGTTCTTGTAAATCTGCTCCTTCAAGGTCCCTATCCTAAAGCCTGTTGACTGCATCTCTGTTTGTAACTAAAATTAAAGCTCCATGCCTTTCAAATGACTGCATAATGGGATTTGACTTGAAAATTATGCCTTATACCTCAAAAATGTCATTCCATTATGATGTGTTACCTGACAAACAGCTTTCCAAGTATGATATAAAAATCAGGAAAGTCACTAAATTTGCTAACGGTGGCTTGCTGGAACTGTTGGCTTTCAACGATTTAACCAGAACAACTGATGTTAACATCCCTGTGCTCCTTATCCAAGTGAGTTTTTGTCAGTGGCTTACATGAAGGTTAGGTTGTTCCTCCCTCTAAGAATAAGAGTAAGAAATTGGTAAGTTAAGAGCCACTGAAGAGACCAAGTCCAGACTGCATTTTGAACCACGCCACAGAAACAAAAACCTCTAGTTCCAAGCCTGACTCACCAGTCTTGATCACTTAACAGTGAAAACAGATTCCTGATTATAAGGCCTGTACTATGCAATTCTACTGAAGCAAAACATGTCCAGTACCTTAAAGGCTTTATTCTTCTCTTCTTTTTGCTGCTTCTCTACTTCAACGTGGCGTGCCAGGCGATCCAAGGTGGACATAACTCGCTCTTTCTGGTAGTCAACATTATCCTTACGCTTGACATTGCTCTGCAATTCCAACGTTAAAAGTTTGTTTGGCAATTGCTAAATAACATGCACTGACACAGTGAGAAGCGATGCCCACGTGTCAGCACGTAACTCACAGAGTCTGATGCCAGGTTCCGCGATCTACCTCACCAGTTTTCTCTGCTTTACCACTACCCGCACCTTCTCTTAAAAACGAGAGACAAACAGCACAACTCTCAGCCTCCCTGGAAGAGCGAAAGCCACACAGCACCAACAGTAGCCTAACAAAAGCACAAGAAGGAACACGTGTGACTCTGCTAGGTCTCCTACAAGTCCTCAACTCATTGAAAATTAAATAATTCTTCTCAATAGGGAAACAAAATTCCTAAAGATCTCAAAGCCAACATGCATCCCCATCTGAAAAACTAAGCACTGGGGTGGTTTCTGCTGTAAGAATATGGCCCATTATCTGCAGAAAGGCAGATCATTGGCTGCTTCTAGCAGAAGGGACAGGCTATAAACCAGAGCTGTTCCTGGTACACAACTAGCTGTAGTGATCCTCACTGTGGAGCAAGGCTGTGCACATACCGAAGGTCCCCCCTTACCAGGTTCACTATGTGCACCCTGTACTGTGGGAAGCTTTCTCCTGCAACGAGGTATGGAATGTAAACATCAGGCCCTGTGATGGGAAGTGTCCTTGGAGTCTTACAGATTCCCAGAGGCCTAGGCTGAGAACAGTGAGCAACCCACGCACAGCTGCCAGGGGGTGGAATCTGCCCGCCCCTGAGGCGGACACAGCCCCAGGGGGCTGACCCCGGCCAGCCCCCCTGGGTGGGAGCCACAGGTTGTTTACCACAGGTAACTTATCTCTGCCTTACACTTAACTTGGGGCCAATCTGTACTGTCCACTTTGGCCAGCCGCAGGCTGGTTGTGCACACCCCCTCTGGGGTCTATATAAGCCACTGTATTGCCTTAATAAATTGTACTGATGCCTAGAAGCTGCTGTCTCGAGTCGTCAGTACCCCGATCTCGCCTCTCGCCAGCCTCCGTACCCCAACACTGTACTGCAATACAAAGGATGACCACTTCTGGTAAACATAACTCCAGCGAATTCTCAGCCACTGTAATTCTCTACAGCCCCACAGAGTAGCCATTATAAGCTTGGGGGATACAAGAATTGATGAGACTGCTTCTGACTCACATATTCTTAGGAGGGATCACAAAGAATGAGGCTTGAGTTAGGACCAGATTGTGATCGGAATAAGGTACTCCAATCTACACACTGCTCCTAAAAAGTTACTTCAGAAGAAAAAGGCATGGGAGTTGGCCAGATATATTTGCAGGCTAGCGACAGAACACACTGACTGCCGAGGTCACTTGTAAAACAACATTTTTCTCTGACACCTTTGCTAAACTCACTCAAAGCCAAATAGGAGTTCCTTCAAGGTGACAAAAAACAGCTCAAAAAAAAAAATTAAACACTGCCATTCTTGCCTTCCACTCAACAGAAAGTAAAAACCAAAAGACTTTAATGTTGGTTTATCTATTATTAAAAATACTCCTAACAACTTTTTGTGTTAAGAGTAACTGGTAGGAAAAAATTGAGAGGCCTAATTATTTCAGTCAACAGAGAAGTCCCAAAATACAACACACTCACATGAACATAAGAACTGCTGTTAGGTTCTTCATCCTCACTGCTGACAAGATCAATGTACTCCAGTACAGGTCTCAAAGGTTCTTCCTGAAAAAAGCGTTAAGCACACACAGAGCAGCATTACGTTGGCAGCCTCGGAATTTAAACGTCGCACACACTGCAGCACTTTGTGAGTGTGAGCAATGCTTGAAGGAGAGATTCACCAAGGCCTCAAGAGAGTGCAGTAATGAAATTCCTGCATAGCAGCTTTTCTACTTAATAGACTAATCTACAAGACACAGTCAGTATTTGCAAATAATCATTTATATGTTGATATTTCATCAATTAAAAAAACCCAACAAATTAACAGTCTTGACTTGCTTAACATCCTTCACCTTCTCAGGCAGCTGGGATCTACACGTTTATAGCTGCTCAAATTGCACCATTAATGCAATAGCAATAGGGCAGCAGGCTGTTATTAAGAGGAGCAATCTTTAAGATTTCACTAAACAATTTTCAACAGGCTTTTACAGTTTTTGGGGGTTGTTTCTTGAGAAGACACAAATTACACTCCAACTGCAAAAGTGTGGTGGTTGGTTCCAGGTGTCCACCAAGCCAGCCTATCACTCTCCTCAGCCAGAGCAGGGGATCAGGATAAAGGCAGATTAACAAAGCAAAAGAAAACGCAGTGCATGTAGGCAAAGGGAAACAATTTTTCTCTGCTTCCCACCAGCAGGCAGTGTCCAGCCACTTCCCAGTACACACATCAGCTACTCAAGACAATCATAACAATGAATGCCTCAGCTCCTTTATCCTAGCTTACATTGCTGAGCATAGACTATTCCTTTGGTCAGCTGTCCTGACTATGCTCCCTCCCAACATCTTGTCCATCCCCAGCCTACCGGTGAGGAATGAATTTTGGAGAGAAGTCGATGCTGTTGGAGCACTGCTTAACACTGCAGTGTTATCAACACTTTTCTTAGCTACCATACAAGGCATAGGTGAGGGCTATGAGGGCAGCTAGAGAGAGAATTAGCATCAGTCAGCAGGTAGCAAACAACTGCACTGTGCATCACTTGTCTTTTCTTGAGGGTTATCTCACCCCTATTTTGTTATCTTCCTTTTCATGACTATTACTGTTGCTACTATTTTACTGTAGTTATTAAGCTTTATTTCTCCTCCCCATCTCACTAGGCTCCCACCCAGTAAGCAAGCAAATTTACTCCAAGCAGTGTTCCCACTACAAGATCTACTTACTCCAATGAATTCAACCTCATCTTCACTTTCACTTGGTGAATTACTCATGCCAGTATTGACAGAGCTAGGAGACTCCATTATCTAAAGATAAAGGAACAAAACACGTTTTAACCTTTTACTCCAAGTTTTCTTCTGCTTGAGAGTATTTTCCATTTCATGCCTGCTTTGGCTCCGCAGCCTGTGTGCCCCAAGTCTCTGTCTGTCAGTGGCAATTAGCAGTAGCACCAGAAAAGGCGGTTAACAGTTTGGATTCGGATCACGCAAAACAGGGCCTTGGCTACCAAGCACCCCCACACCTACACTCCTCGAGCAGCCACAGCTATAGGGTGCCGCTGGAGCTGGAGAACATCGGTGAGGCTGCCCACTGGGCCCGACTCAAGGCCAAGCTCCCGGCTAACGGCGCACACGAAGGGCCGCTCCGTCACGGGTACTTCTGATGCCTTGGGCCACTCCAGGCCCGCAGCAGAGCCAGAAGACCAGCGCGGCCCTCGCCTGCCGCACGGCCCCTCAAGCGGCGCGGAACCGCGGCCCGCACCCAGCCCGCCTCCGCTGACTCACGTTTCTTTACCCGCACTGCCGCCCCACGCACTGGGACACACCGCCACAGCCCAGGGTGGGCGGCGGGGGGAGGCAGCCGCCGCTCTTCAAGCGTCCGTTGCTCGCCCGGCCACCCCGCGGCGTGCGGGTTATCAAGCGACAGCCCCGCGCCCCGGCCCTCCGCACCCAGCAGCACCTGAGGGCACAGCAACGCCCCTAACCAGCGCGCCGCTGCTTCCTCTTCCAGCCGGGGGCTGTAAAGGCTCGCCGGGACTTGTAGTAAAGTTCACTGCGCGTCCCTTCCCCTGCTTCTGCCTCAGGGTAGGTGCCGGCACTACTGCCACAGCCTGACCGCACACTCCCCGTGCAGATGCTTCAGTACCCTTTCCTTCCACAAGCTCCCGCCGCCCCTCTCCGCCTCCAGCCCACTTGCGCGCACTTGCCGCTGCGCAGAGGAAAAGCCCCGCGCCACTTCCGACCCTGGAGGAGGCGTGGGGTAGGGACGGGAAGGCGGGAAACTCGCCGCTGCGCAGTGAGCGCCGGGCGCGGCTCTTAGCGCGGCTGAGGCGGCCGCAGCTGGGGCGCTGCTCGGGCTCGGGCTGGGCACTGAAGCGCGTTGCATTCGCGGGCTGCCGGCCTTCAGTGCACCTCACTCTGCTCCTCCGACTCAGACGCCTGCAGCGTGTCTGTGAGGAGGTTGGAGGAGGCCGGAGAAGCCTCGGGAGACAATGTCCCTTGCTTTCCCTTCATCTATCAGCCCTGTTGTATTGGCAGTTTACGAAGCTGGTCGTGCACTGATGATGACATACTGATGATGCCTGACGATTTTCTTGTCACTGAAGTTCCTGGAAATGCTTTCCAGGATTAGTTTTCCCATCACCTTCCCATGGACCAGGCTGAGCCTGACTGGCATTCTCTTTTTGGCCTTTCGTTAAGGTGGAGGTGACATTTACTTTCCTCCAGTTCTCAAGCATCTCTTCAAGTCACCATGACCGATCAAAGATTATTGAGGCCTCCCAGTGGTATCTGCCAGCTCCCTAAACATTCAGGGGTGTAATCCATCAGGGCCCACGGACTTACATATGTCCAGCTTGCTTAGCTATGCCCTGACCTAGATCTCTTCTATCAATGGCACGTCTTCCTCGCGCCGGCCTTTCCTGATGGGCGCTGGGAGCTCCTGAAGGTTGGGCTTGCCAGTAAAGGCTGGGGCAAAGAAAGCATTCAGTAACTCAGCCTTTCCTGTATCCCGTGTCACCAGGCCACCTGACTCACTTAGCACTGGGCCTACATTTTCCCTGGTCTGCCTTTCGTCACCCAGGCATTTACAGAACCCACTCTTGCCCTGGCTAGATCCAATTCCAGTTTAAGCTTCCTTCCAAATATGATTGAAAAAATAGCTTTATGAGCAAAGACAGACATGCTGAGATGTTGGTTATATAGAGTCATAGAGTGGTTTAGGTTGGAAGGGACTTCAAAGCTCCTCCAGTTCCAACCCCCTGCCATAGGCAGGGATACCTCCCACTAGAGCAGGTTGCTCGAGGCCTCATCCAACCTGGTTCTGAACACCTCCAGTGAGGGAGCATCCACAACCTCCCTGGGCAACCTGTGCCAGTGTCTCACCACCCTCACTGTAAAGAACTAGCTAATATCCAGTTTGAGTCTCCCCTCTGCCACTTCAAACCCATTCCTCCTCCTGTCACTACCAGACCTTGTCAATAGTCCCTCCCCAGCCTTCCTGGAGCCCCCTTCAGATGCTGCAAGGCCACTCCAAGGTCTCCTGGAAGCCTTCTCTTCTCCAGGCTGCACAGCCCCAACTCCCTCAGCCTGTGCTCACAGCAGAGCTGCTGCAGCCCTCTCAGCATCTTGGTGGCCTCCTCTACACTGGCTCCAACACTTCCATGTGCTGCTTGTGTTGGGGGCTCCAGAACCGCACATAGTGCTCCAGGTGGGGTGTGAGGAGAGCAGAGCCAAGGGGCAGAATCCCCTCCCTTGCCCTGCTGCCCACACTGCTCTTGCTGCAGCCCAGCACAGGGTGGTGTCTGGGCTGCACTCACACTGCAGGTTCTTGTTGAGCCTTCAGGGCCTGTTCCTCAGGGCTGCTCTCAGACATTCCCCACCCAGCCTGGAGTTGTGCTTGGGATTGTGCCCACCCAGGTGCAGGAACTTACACTTGGCCTTGCTGAATGTCATGAGGTTGCCTGGGCACACCTCTGCAGCCTGTCCAGGTCCCTCTGGATGGATCCCTGCCCTCTAAGCAAGTCGACTGCCATACAGCTGGCTATCATCTGCTAACTTGCTGAGGGTGCACTGGATTGCTCTGTCCCTCTGTACTAGTTATATACTTGCTAACAAACATGTACAACTTAATCACGTTTTTTGGGATGCATAAACAGCGCTGATTTGAGCAGGTTTATTTCACCACTAAAACAATGGAAATCTGACTGCCACTTGGAAAGCTAAAGTTGTTGCTGCTTCAAATTTGTTATTTTGCGTTTGTAACAGAGTTGCTAACAGAATGTTGGTAGCAGCCATTCTGGTTGTAGCTTGCAATTGCACTTAACTGGTTTTGACTCTTGAGAAGAGGGGTGCAATGGGATCAAGTTACTAACTCAGCAACTTGTCATTTTCCCAAGTGTGATACTTAATGAAAATGACACCCATTTCAATATGCATTTTTCCTCAGTAACTCTTGTAAATGTCTGTTCCTGCAGTGACCTATCCAAACATCTTCCTGTCATTTCAACAATACAGTTAAGGGAAAAAAATAGTAAAAAGACTGCCATGTAATCATGCCCGCATGTCCAGTATGCTAACAAAGCTCTGAATTCCAAGACCTGATTATTTCAGCTAATTGCTGGGAAGGCACAGGCTTCCCAGCTTGGGTCAGCTTCTTATGTGTTTCACGAGAGAGAGGTAGCCTGCTGCACTTCTTGGCTGGTGGGCCACCTGCAAGGCACATTCTCTAACGTAGCGAGAGGGTAGGCACTCTTTTGTAAAACACAAGTGGTGTAGATTGCTGAAGGCAGGAGCACACAAATCTAGAAGAGCATGGTCTACTCATGGCCTGCTCCTCATGAGCAAGTCCAAACCCTAAACCAAGTCAGTGTCACATAGGATGTGGAAGCTGTTTCTGAGCAGACTGTCTTTATAGACTCAGTAATGCTCTCTAGCAACTAGTTCCAAAAATTCATTATTTTCAATGTATTTCAAGGTCCACATTTCCCTCCTGGCTCCTTGAGGTGAGCGGAACAGTGCCTTTTCAACCAGGTATTTCCCTCGTATCAGCATTGCGTATTGCTGCTTACTTATCCACATCAACAACGTAGATGTCTGGTGGTTTGGAGCTTTTAACTTTCCTCTATGGCAGAGTATGAGCAGACATGAATTTGCATGCATTAAGTCTATTGATTTATTCAATAGTTTACTTTCTCAGTAAGCTTTTAACCCATTCTTCACATACCTCAATATTCTTCCCTCTTTAGAAAGCAAGTGCTCATACTGAGCAGTTCATAATCAGCAATTGCCAAACACTTTTCCACAGTAACCCTCACATTCAATCTAAGTGCAGTAGTAGAAACAAGTACTTCAAATGATTAGTTTGAGTACTGCCTATATATTCAGTACTAAATTCCCAGCTACTCAGTGCAGCGCAGCCATGTAGCTGCTGGGTTTTTATGCAGTAGTCAGCTGTCCGCCCTCTCCAGTTCTGAGCAAAGCAAGTAACGTGTCCGTGGTCACTCATATCCCAGTTCTACACCTCATGACACCACACATTTATGCATCATGAATTCATGTCCATTTTAGTGCAAATCTGGGGAGAGGCTGTATCAGACTGCTCTGCTCTCCTCTCCCCTTCTGAAGTTTCTCATCTGTGATTACCTAGTCTTGAATTTCAAGTTGAGTTTGTTGGGATCATTTTGGAAAACCAGTCATATTTCCTTCCTTTTGGTCACACTGAAAGGAGTATGGCTCTCTGCTGACTGTATAGTTGTGTGAAAAACACTGATCATTTTTTATGGGACATTGAGGAAGGAACTGTCTCTTTGCAGCTTGCTTCCTCTTTAGCCTTACGTAAAACTTGAAAACGTCTCCTCCTTTATATTGTTCTTGTCCAGAACACTCATGTCTCTCCCAGGCCTATGCCTGGGAGTAGGCCCTGCACCCCACCAGGAGAATCTTCCTTGACTTTGTGGAGGGCTGCCAGCCCCACTGCCAAAGCACAGTGCCGCGCTAGGAACAGGGAGAGCAGCTGCTCCTGGTTGGCTCCATGGACTTGCCCGTGTTTCTCTTTCTGCAGTACAGGTGAAGTTGTGCAGGATTGGCCGTGACAGCCTTTGTAAAGTGGGCCAAGGCCTTCCCCAGCTAAAAAGCAGGAGCTTCACAGACGTTGGCCTCAGAACAATTATTAAAGAGAAAAAAATGTGAGCAAGAGAAAAAAGCCAGCCTTGCAAGTTAGAGAGTACAACATAGGCTGAGGTAAGGAAAGGCTCGGAAGACAGTAAGGACAATAACAGAGAACTAAGACAGAGTAATGTTTCATTTTATTTGATAGAAAGTCACTTCAAAAATATGGTTAACTACATATGTTCTTATATGCTTTACAATTACATATACAAAATGTACGCGACAGCAAACACCCTTCCGTTGCATTTTACAGATGCCAGGCAGTAACGAGAATTTACAACCTATTTCATACCTGCTTTCTTCCTGATCCTATCTAAAAGGAGTTGATAGGCATGAGATGAAAAAGGCTAGCAGATCACTTAGTTCATGCTCCAGCCCCCACAAACGTCTTCTCCACATTGTATTTTCTTAGCGCATTCTTCTGGCACAGTTAGGTTTGCAGCTCTTCCCTCAGGCTGTATCTGGCTACTAACCTTATCTTTAGATAATTTTTTTCCTCCAATGTTTACTTCAATACTGTTTCTAATTTATTTCTGGAACTCAGACCTCCTGACTTACAGAAATCATTCTCAAATCAAGCTAGATTTAACTTTATGTTGGGGTTGGGGTTTTTTTTGTCATGGTGTTTTTTTAGTGCCTTCTTTTTCCACTTGGTTGGTTGGCTGGGTTTGTTTGTTTGGTGTGGTTTGGTTTGTTTAAATCTTGATTCCTTAGTTGCTTGTTTGCCACATATGAAATAGATTTGACTCTTGGTGGTCTCTGTTCTGTGATAAGTACACTCAAGCACAGAATTTACAACCCAAGTGTTCTTGCCTTCCCATGCTACCAGCACACTGTAGGCCTGGAATTGGTCAGCAGGGAAAAACCTCTCCCTTTGCCCCTCCTGTTCAGGCAGCTGCAGGGCATGTGACTGCCAGCTGCTTCCTGACACAAGCAGTGTTTAAGAGGAACTGCCCAGCTACTGGGATTTTTCATGTCCCAGTACCACAACGAATGCTTTACCTGTTCACTCTTTCTCTAAGCAAGAGGTAGTGTACCAAAATAGAAATAGAGGGAACAGAGGCTGGCAGCTCTGTGCTTCACTTGTCACCTCCACTTCCCAGCTGGAGGGGACTGTCACTCTTATCTTGTGGACCTCATGTTCAGGGAAGCAGAGAGCTGCCAAATCAACAGAGTACCAGTAGCAAAAGCCTCTGAGAGAAGCCACAGCCTCCACAATCAAACAGGCTACCCTGGGGGACTCTTCCCAGAGCTAAGAGGGGTCATGGCTTGTTTCACTGCCTTTCTAGATCTCAGAAGACAAAAATGAGCTGCAGCTTTCCTGCAGACATCTTAAGACCTACAGTTTCATTACACTAAGTATCTTCTTCTTTCCAAATTAATAGCATCCTATTTATTCTCTGCTCTCACGTGGCCCTGTGCTTTTTAACCCAATGCTGGCCATAGTTTTCACTAGGAACTGTTTTCCATTATGTTTTCATACCTCTCTTTTAACTTAATAGGCAATAGCTTTCTCTGATCAGTAAAGCAGTTTTCTATCAGCTGCCAAGGTGAAAGCAATGGGATTAAGGTTCCTCTTACGCATTCTTTTGACATTACTTTAAATATTGTGGGTTTTTCCTAGCTAAGGGGAACTACTTATACTCTTCAGAACAACTTTATATTCTTTAATTACTGTATAACATGCATATATTTAATAACATCTTAAACCCAAATATATTAATATGCTTTTTTTCCTAGGCTATGAGATTTTAATTTGTCTGAGAAGAAAAGTTCTCAAGCTTCTGCTGTGCTTGCTGTATCTCCGTCCACTGCTGCTAGGCTCACTTTTATTTTACACTAGTCTTTAATCTCTATTGAGAATTTGAACTGCTGTGAAATACCTTGTTATTCCTTGTCTGGATTCCTGAGATGCTGTCCACAACTCTGGTTGGGAGAGGGTGCTGGTGAGCTTCTGGTGAGTTGAGTCTCCACTTCAGAAGAAGTGGGCTTCAAACACTCCTGCTGTCCTTGGGAGGTGGGAGTCAGATAGCTGTCCCTCTGAGTTTGTGCTCTAGCAGCTGGTGAATCTTCATCCTGCTGGTCTTCTCTACTGGGAGGAACAGCTGAAGAGATGACGCCCTGAGGAGCAGCTGTTGAAATACTGTTGAGAACAATATATAACTAAGCTTGAGATATTGACATTAGATGTGTAACTACTGTTACACAGTTACAGTCTTAGCCAGCTAACTGGTTATCTTCACTGACACATCTCTCTTTCCCTCGTTTCACCTCAGCTCTATAGATCTGAGATGGCTTGTCTCAAAATCCCTTCTCTTGAATCACAACTGTATTTTGGGGAAAGGCAGAGGAGGTGGGTGAAGGAGAGGAACAACAAGGGAGGGATCAAACCTGCAGTACCACCAGTTAGTGCCTTGTGTGATAGTTGTTACTATAGGCACTGCACAATAGCATTTTCTCTTGACCCGTCTCTGTGCTTCACTGCTGGAAGATGAGCTGAAAGTGTAACAGTGAGATGAGCACCTTTACATTCTTCTAATTTTCTTACAGAGATAACCTGGGGAATCACCACCTTTATCTTCATCATGTACAAAGTGCTTAAATGCCTACACAGTGAGGAAATGCTGCACAGATGTAAAATGAATCCATTATAAATGCACTCTAGAAAGCATCTGTTGAGAAGAAATTACACAGGCAGTATCTGCACTGGTTTCAGCAGATGTTGGACTGGGTTTCGCATAAGCGCTTATCAGTAACAGAAACTAGGACATTTTTAAGGTACTGAGTTTAAATGGAGAGATCTATAGGCAATGTGAAAAAAACAGCCCAGAAATGTTGCAGTGCTAGCTCGAGATGCTTCTGTCAAGGCTTCAGGGATACTGCATTGGTACAGGACAGGACTCGGGAACTAGCAAAATTTAAGGATTTGGCTGGTGGAAGATTTAAAACTTAACAGATTTAATACTTTCAGAGCACACAGGTTCTGTGCTGCTATTTTTGCCACCTGTGTCAAGGAGAAAGAAAAATCCTACAGTGAATCAATGCACACTGAATGTTAAATCAGAGAGGACCTTTGTCTTGCAAACCCCCCTCATCTCCAGGCAAAAAGCATGAACAGAGTGAACTGTATTGCAGCCAGGCTGGGGCATTGTCTGCTGTTTTGAGATGGAAAAAATCTGTGTATGTGGATTTTTCCAGTAGATATTACCCAAGTATTTCATGAGTAGTAAATCATAGGGCCACCAGTGGTCCCTGGAGTATTCCATGGTGTCTTAGAGAGGAATTTTAGTAGCAAAGCACTGCCACTTTTCAGAAAACTGTGTTGCAACATAGTAAAATGTCTTAGGGTAGCTTTAGCTTTGTTTTGTTTTCATCATAGAATCAAGCAGGTTGGAAGAGACCTCCAAGATCATCCAGTCCAACCTATCACCCAGCCCTATCCAGTAAACTAGACCATGGCACCAAGTGCCTCATCCAGTCTTTTCTTGAACACTGATTTGAATCTCCTACCCTGTTCTTTGTTAATCTCTTATCCTGTTCCTTGAAGATAAGCAAGGTTAATGGTTGGACTTGATGAGCCTAAGGGTCTTTTCCAACCTGAATGATTCTGGCTCCAGGGATGGGGCCTACACCACTTCCCTGGGCAATCTGTTCCAGTGTGTCCCCACTCTCACTGTGCAGAACTTCCTCTTGATGGCCAATTTAACTCTGGCCTGCTCCAGTTTCAAACCATGGCTTGAATGCCCCTTGTCCTATCCCCACAGGCCCTTCTGAACAGTCTCTCCCCAGCCTTCCTGTAGGTCCCTTTCAGATGCAGCTCTGAGGTCTTGCAGGAGCTTTCTCTTCTCGGACTGAACAGCTCCAACTCTCCCAGCCTGTTTTCATAGGACGAGTGCTCCATCCCTCTGTCCTGTAACATTAAGCTGGGCTGCTTCTATGTTACTTGCTTCTTGCACAACGCTACGTAAGTATTTCGTCACTTGGTAAGGCATCTCTGAACATGAATCTTCATAGCCATTTTAAGACTGCTTTTAGATTTTGTTACTGCAGAGTAGTACAGGGAATTACACACTGTAGGCTGCAATTGTTTTGAGACTTACCAAAAGCTGTGCTTCTGAAAAGCACCTGAGTTATGATCTTTGCTTAGAACTGGCTTCTTTGTGCAGTTGTTCAGTTTTTGTCCCATCATTCGTCTAATTAAAGCATCATCTGTGTTTGGAAACAACTGTTTTGTGATTCCTGCAAAATAAAGACATTTATGAGGCCTCCAAATCAGGGAGAGACCCATGTGTGTGATCTCAGATGTAATTCCTGCATCTTTGACACTTACAGCTACTTCAGCTCCAGTCTTAATGCACTGCTTTCATGCACTAATGCATAGACTTTGCACCTGCCAGTGCTTGCTTTTCTCTGTGCCTTCCTCATCACTGTGCCTGCTCCTGGCAGACTCAAAGGAAACTCCAGGGCCACAAGGGCTTCCTGTAGTGAGAGATTTCTGCCTGCTCATCCTCTCTCCCTTGGTTCTGTTCTTGATCAGAATCCCTTTCCTATCTTCCTCAGTTCTTATGCCTCTTTTGCTAACTTATTTGCATTTGCAGATGAGGTCTCTTTCCCTACAAATTTCCATTCTCTTCTGCCTGGCTAATGCCATACTAACAGGACTCAACATCAGGAATGTAATTCCCCCTCCCCACTTCCATCATCTGAACTGCTGTCCATTTTCTAAACTCCCGGTATTCCCAGGCTTGCTTCAAGGTTTGCTTGCCTAGTGATGACACTTTTCTGTTTGCATTCAGGAACGTTCTTATTTCCCTTAACAGACTTCTTTGACTTGTCTGGAGGCTCCACTTGCACCTCTGAATTCTCTGCAGCATGCTATATTCAACGTCCCGATTATCGTCTCTGCTTCCCTTGTCGGTATTGTCTAGACCAGGCGTCCTCAAACTACGGCCCCCCGCGGTCCTCAGTCCGGCCCGCCGGTGTTCACAGAACCCCCCCCCGACGGCGGCTGGGGGGAACCAAGCAGCCTCTTCCTGCCGCTTACCCCGCGCCGGCCTCCGCCGCCCCCAGCACCGCCGAGCCTCGTCCGCGACCTGCCCCGCCACGGGGCGCCTCTGGGCTACACACCGCGCCGCCGCCGCCCCCTCCTCCTATTTCTCACTGGCACTCGCCGAAAGCAATGATGTTCGTGATTCTGCACAACTGCTAATTTTCATTCGTGGGACAAATGATTCTTTCGAAGTCACAGAGGAGCTTGCTACATTGAAAAGCACCAAAGGAACAACTCCAGGAGAGAATACCTATGAGAAAGTTCGCCAAACTATGAATGATCTGGAGCTGGACTGGGGTAAACTATTCAGTGTGACAGCTGATGGTGCTCTAGCACGCTGGGGTCCACGGAAGGAGCGGTTGCACGCATTAACAAAGAGATGGACAAACGCAGCCGTTCACATCCAATAGCCACACACTGCACCATCCACCAACCAGCACTGTGTTGTAAATCACTGAAGCTGGACTCTGTCATGAAACTTGTGGATTCTTGTGTTAACTTCCTTAGAGCTCATGCACTACACCACAGACAGATTCAGGAATTTCTGTCTGAGCTAAATGTTGCCTGTGAAGGTATTCTGTAACGCACAGAAGTCCGTTGGCCGAGTTGAGGGAGAGCTTTGAAATGATTTTATGACTTACTGCCACAGGTTTGTGA
This sequence comes from Pogoniulus pusillus, assembly GCF_015220805.1. Lineage (NCBI taxonomy): Eukaryota > Metazoa > Chordata > Aves > Piciformes > Lybiidae > Pogoniulus > Pogoniulus pusillus. The sequence continues at coordinate 178,313 of NC_087288.1, read as the reverse complement.
TTTTATGCTTTCTAAAAACAAAGAAGTACCAGAGCTCAAAGTGCAGAATGGAAATGGCACCTTGTGTTTCTGACAGATTCAAGGAGAGGGGAAGCTTATCTGTGATATGTATTCACAAGTGAATGCATTTCAAGTCAAATTAGACCTGCTCATTAACCAAGCAAAGGAGGAAAACTTCTCTCATCTCCCCACAACCCAAAACCTGTCTGCAGAAAAACCAGCAGTTGCATTCCCAAACAAAACCTGTACGGATGTACTAAAAATGTTCTAAAGGGAGTTTCAAATTAGCTTTAAAGAGCTTGGTCTCCATGAACAGGACATGCAGCTCTTCCAGAACCCATTTTCTGTTGACACCAAAACCGTTGATACGATTTACCAAATGGAATTGGCCCAACTACAGACCTGTGACTCGCTGAAAGGTGCATTCAAATCAAGCAGCCTTACTAATTTCTATGCATCTCTCCCCTCAGAGACATGTCACAATCTCAGGAACCATGCACTCAAAAGTGCAGCCATCTTTGGCAGCAGCTATGTCTGCAAGCAGACTCTTTCCCAAGTGAAACCTCTGGAATCTCCAATCCGATCCAGACTAACTGAGGAAGACTTGTGTCACTTGCTGCCACTAGCAGTGACAAATATGGAACCCAGCACTGGCCATCTCATTAGCCAAAAGCAGGCTACTGAAATACTCACACTGAAATATTATTTGTTTGTGTTGATTACAATTGTTCTTCATTTTAAACACTGCATTCTTTTTCCTATTTTTTGTGCACTACTACAAGTAGAATCCATGCAGTGTGCATAGGAATTCCTTCATTTTTTTTCCAAACTATGGTTCGGCCCCGACAGTGTCCGAGGGACAGCGAACCAGCCCCGTTTAAAAAGTTTGAGGACCCGTGGTCTAGACCCTTCCCCAGCATCCACCTTTACAGAAGTAATGAGTAGCTCACAGAATCATTTAGGTTGGAAAAGCCCATGAAGATCATTGAGTCTACCCACTTTTCCCATCCCATGCCATCTTTCTTATACATCAGTCTGATCTGTCCCATCGTACCACCTTTACGTGTATTTTCACCATCTTGCATTCTTCCATTTTCTCTCTCTTGGCCCAAAGTTTTTTTTCTCTAGCTAAGGCCTTAAGAAAATGAGGTTTCTGCAACTGATAACTTTTGAAACTGCTGATCAACTTCAACAAAACTGGACCAAGGTACAGGAACTGGAGCTAAGCTGGGGAGGGAACCAGACAATGGGGAAATCCAAAGGAATGGTAACAGGGGAGCGATTATAGTACTGGAGTTTAGGATATGTGGTTGGAGTATTAAGCTGTAGATGTGAATTGGATACAAATTAGGTTTTATGTGCTCACGAAATATTTTATTTAAAGATGCTACTTCTGTCTGAAAGTATTCTTTCCATTCTCTGCCTGAGACCTCAGCACAAAACAAATTTTGTTTGCTTCTCTAAGCACTATGCCTGTCTTCTACACTTAGGGTCTCACTGTGTCCAGCACTGTTTAAAATCTCAGAATTTGTAACATCCCCTAACTCCAGAACATAGCAGACACAACTTTAAATTTGATCCAAGTATGTCCTCTCTTTAGCTTCCTCATATCATCATGCTTCAAATTTGACTGCTGTAGATAAACCTTTCAAAAGCTAGACAAACTGTCTATCCCAAGGACCACTGAAACAAACCCTACAAAATTCACACAGTTGACACACTGCTCCTTAGCATTTTACTGGCAGTATTTGTAACACGGTTTAAAATAGTCTGTAGCCCAAGAAGGAGATAGGAACCAGCCCATCACCCAGTGCAGCTGTTCAGCACTGCAGACCCTCCTCAGACAAAGCCCTCTGTCAAGTCAGTCCCACAGTGAGTAAGGTTAACAAGTAATCACCTATGATTTCCTGAACTTCATTCTGATTCATAGCTGGTTTTGCTGCTTTATCCTTGGAAGAGGAGGACTTGGCACCTGTCAGGCTGTGTGTGGCCATGTATTCATGTGTATAAAGGGCTTGCATCAAGTCATTTATAAACTTCTGAGGTTTGCTCTTGTTGCAAAGTGCAACCTGCCACTTTTCAATCTTGAACTGGAAAACAAAAGTGGTCATGTGCATGACTACTGCAGTTCTCTAAAAACGTGGCATAGTTTTACCTCTGAAACAGCTTTCTATTTTTCTGTCTTAAACCACAATCTCAACAGTAATCTCTGCAATCTGGGTCCTTGAGATCAGTGCTAAGCTTGCACACCGCTCAGCATTTGGAACTACCCACATGGGTTGGTTTTGTTTTTTTCATTTTCCATACACAAGCGTGGGGCAAACTGAGAACCCCCCTCTCATCCTAGCAAACCACCAAATGTGTTTGTCACTCACTAGTAGAGTCAGGACATATGCAGAGGTGTACAAATTCTTCTGCTTGCACTCCATGCAGGCTGGCTGTGCTCTAGCTCTGGCATGGCCTCTGTACGGCGGCAGGAGCTTGACACTACACCCATCCTATCCCTGCCCTAAGAACTGTGAAGAATTGCAGAATGGTCTGGGTAGGAAGTGACCTCCAAGGGTCATCTAGTCCAATCCCCTCTGCAGTAAGCAGAGGCATCCTCAACTAAATCAGGGAACATCTTTAGTCAGTATCTTTCTGTAGAGGTGTTTCTCTTAACTGCTGGCCAGGGCAGTGCTGAGACAAGGGCAGCAGCACACCATTCGCTTACTCTTGCCAGTTTCAGCAGACTGATGGTATTTTTCTTAGATTGACTGAAGTATTATCAGTCCTCTTTGGCACCCAAACTTTGGAAGTTATCCCTGGATACCAGTATTTCCTTCACACATTCACATCCCACCCTTAGTCACAGATGTGCAGAGCCACTAAGATCCAAGGGAGCTAGAGCTCACCAGCACACTGAGCTCAGGCTGGGGCTGCTCCTGGAGAAAGCCCTCAACACAAAGGGAGCTGCATGTGATAAAGTGGTTTTACTGATTCTTAGGTTTAGATTTGTTATGCTACAACAATACAGTTTGCACTGTAGCAAGTTTTAATTTTTCTGCTGGAAACTGCCTTTTAACTGACCTGCTTTTCGGTCTGTTGCTCCTCCTCTTCCAGATTCAAAGTTAATGGTGAGCAGGAGTTACTACACATAGCTGCATAGGAATCTGCTAACGAGTTGTTAGATGCTTTCCAAACAGCGTGTGAATGCGGACTGGATGGAGATGATGTCACTCCCCCTTTGAGCAGTGCTTCAGCCATCCCTACCAGTTCCTCAAACTGGGTTACTGCCTGTGGCAACACTGCAATCAAACGCAAAGTGAGGGAGTAAGACAGTGATGGAAGCTTCGAGACTCAGGTATAGAGGCATGTGTATTTTTGCAGTGAGGGTCCTATCAAAATGCAGGAGTCAGAGCAGTCAACATTTACCATTTGTCTTTTCTCATTTTCTCAAATATTCTCCTGCCATTCTGCTGGCCCCACCCACGAAGATCTGTCCTGTTTCTAGAAGAGGGTTAATCATCTCTCTGCAAGGCTAAGAGGAGCCATTAGTTTACACCCATGATGGCACTAAGCCAGCTATTTCTTTTTAATATCTCAACATCTCTACAAGTTTGTAAAGCTACTGAATAAGCACTAAGTAATGTTAGGTCTCATTCATTCGATTGTTTAGAGAAGGTACATAGATCTTTTCCTCTTTTTTAATCTATACAGAACATCTTCAACCCTTTCTCCAAGTAATATTTATTTTCAAAGATAAACGTCTGTTGATTCCATTAAGAAGAATCAAATCAGAGTAAAAAAGGATAGAAGAGGTGAAGAATCAGCAAGATACAGAATCACTAAAAGACAGAAAATACCATAAAAGACTAACACAAGTGCTTAAGATGCAAGGTGATGCAAGGAAGAAAACTTGACAGACACTAACAAAATGCTTAAAAGTACTACTCAAAGACATGGAGATGAATGAGTCAAACCAAGATGAAGAACATCTGGAATGGAATCAGGTGGGTCATGAAACTGATAAGCGCTTGCAAAATCGTATGATAAAAAAAAGAGAAGAGGTATTATGCTTTCAGGGAAGGCGTGATGTAGCTGGTAAATCCTCTTTAAACTTCATTCATTCACTAGAGTTTTGAAATTTTGTACTGTCTTGGCTGCCCCAGGGACAAACAAGAAGCGCTTCAAAGAGGATCTCTAAATGATGAAGCATTCCTCTATGAAAAAACGAAATGGTTCACTTCTGGGAAAGGACTAAATTTATTGCACCTGGAACTAACTCAGATAATCATAATGAGAAATTACCAAAGTAATTAGAAATGCAATCATTCCAGAATAAATAAAAGCTCAGTAGATCAAGCAAGACTGCTAATAAATGAGGTTAGCTGGATTGGTTGGTGGTGTATTTGAGCCTAGCCAGAAGTTAGACACAGCATACAGGGAAATTCTCCTGAGAAGAGCTAACAGGATTTAGATGGAGATTCTTCCATTTCTGACTGTGTTTGCAGGACCTCCTCATAAGGCAGCTTTTGCTACGGGCTGCTAGAATTCAGTGCTGCCACATATCAGACTGATGCTAATGGCCTCTTACAAATCAAGTTATTCATGACCTTCAGGTTTTCCTCTCCATCAAAAGTACTTCCCCTGACCTTACCTTGAAGCATCACCAGGGACTGCCTTAGGCGGCTGTTTTCTTTCATGGTGTCTGTCAGCTTCCTCTTGAGACTTTTTAGTTTGGCACACAGCTCCACCTTGGAGAGCTGAAATAAAGACTCTTCATCATCACTGCTGCTTCCACTGCACAGAAAGTTGTCTCCTGAATATGGTTTTCTCTGAAAAACAAACAACCCCCCCCCCCCCCAAAGAACCCTGTGCTATGTAGAGCAACAACATAAAATTAAAGCATTAAAGCTAACATTAGAACATCTGGCTAAATTGTAACGTTGGACACAGAACATAAGCAGACTTTCTGCATCGTAACAATAGCTGTTACTGCATCTATTAAAAACAAAACAACTGTGTAACTGTTAGGTGCTCCCTGTTCTCCAAGCATCAGTTTGCAAAGGTCGTGTCTTTTAAACCCTTAACTTCACAGAAACCGAAGTACCCCCCCAAACAGTTGCTTTTCAGTTTGCTTTTGCTCCAAACATTAAAATCGCTGAAGATGTTTACCTGTTTGTTAATTAAAGAGGTTTCAAGTTGACTCAGGATGTTGGCAGGAGCAGATGCCTGCAGTGTTTTCTTTCTTTTGATATGCCTCACGATCTTCCCCTGTAAACAAGAGCATAAGGGTGCCTCTGTATACCTATAGAGCCTTCTGTGACTGTCTCTCACAGTGCTGTGTGATAGACTGTGAATCATGGAGCACTTGCCGTTCTTGGTCAGTATTTCTGAACAACATCTTTGTATCTTTGTGTTCAGATGGACGTTTTCTTTCCCTGTCTTTTGCCACTGCAGATCTCATCACGATGCAAAGCTCAGGAAACTTGGTTCATTCCTTTTCTCATGCACTTGTCAGCTTACTGTCTTATGAGAGAAAACGTAGTGGAGCTGCAGAGCATCCAAGTCTCGAATAACACTCTTCTCTTTAAATAGCAAAGGACAAAATCAACTGGTCTAACTAATGACTCTGACAGGTAATTCTGCTGAGGTACCCTGTACAGACCTCCTGCATTCCTACTGTTACTGCACATTGTGAATCGAATGGGGAAGAGTCAATAGTTAGTCTACTTCAGTCCTCTATGGGCCTACCAGTGTCAGCCACAGAAAGACAGAGACTCACCTGTTCCTTATCCAGGTCACTGTCCTCACTTTCTGAGAATATCATTTCTATCCTCTTCCTCTTGTGTTTTTCAAGGACTTGTACTTTTGTAATTTCATCTGCTCGTAACACCCTTTGCATCATTTCCACTAGCTCTTGGGGGTCATCTGCAGTCATGGGAAAAATAAAAGAGGCCAAAGCACAGAAAATCAGGCAGCAATGCCTCACATAGACCTAGATGAAAATTCCCTATCGCACTGCTCTGGAGCTGCACTCACCACTCATGTACACAACTTTCACCAAGTGCTTTTCTGTCTTTCTTTCTCACACTGGCCAGTTTACTAGCACGCGCTCCTTTGCTTTCAGAAGCCTTTCCAGTTCACTGTCATCACGGGGAAGGTGCTGTATCCATGAGGTCTCTCCGATTTGTAGTGAATTAGCACTTACAAAATCAAACAGTGTGAATTTTTTCATTGTTACGTGGTTTTCTTGTCACACAGGCACTGCCTGCAGGATGCCAGAGGAAAAGCAGCTGTCACTGTCATGCCACAGGAATGTTATAAGAATGCTGTTTAAAGCCCCAACCAACCTGGATATTGGCAATTGCCTTGTATGAAAATACGCTGGATAAGGAAGTGAAAACTAGCCAAGCAGCACGCTATGGGGGATGGTCTGTTCAGTGCCTGCACATCAGACAGCTGGTGCCAGAACTATGCACAGAAAACAGCTTTCCCTTGCTTCCGTATTACTGCTATGCCTGATCTGACTCTTGGCTGGGTTCTCTGCTGCTACATTTGCCTCAACAAAAGATTTGTGTCCAGCCTCTAAGAGATAGAGCTGTGATAAAAGCTCTCCTTAGAAGCACAGTGATAGCTACGCATGCTGTTAAGGAGGGGCGTATGGCTTCCAGGGTTGCATTAAATGGTTCACTGGCAGCAAGAGGTACGATTGCAGCCACAGAAAAACAACCCAGAACAACTGACTGGGTGAGTGATGACATGTTCTAGCAGTGTATAAAAGGAATGACAGGGTGATGACTGGAAGAGCTGGGCTGCTCCATGAAGAATAACAGCAACAAGGAGAATCCAAGGCTAAGCACAGAGCTAAACCCTTTACTTACATTAAACAGTATTCTTAAAGCAAAAGACTATTTCTGGGCTTTCTAAAGCACCAAAGTTCCACACTGGGATCTGCAGATTCACAGAATGGTTTTGGGCTGGAAGGGACCTTGAAGATCATTCCAATTCAAACCCCCCTGCAATGGGCAGGGACACCTCCCACTAGGCCAGGCTGTTCAAAGCCCCATCCAGCCCGGCCCTGAACACCCGCAGGGAGGGCTGTCTCTCACTCTACTGAGACAAAGATTCTCTGAGCCATAAGACATCCTCGTGGTCTGTGCTGCCCGGGGCTTCCAAGGACACCCTGGATCCATAGGCTGGTCACAGCATAGGGGGCGAATGATGGTTCCCCATGGCACTGTGCCCATGCCATGCACATCAGGAGCAGTCCAACAGCTTTTGGAGGGTATCAGACTTGTGTGTGTGCCATACAGCTAACAAAGACAACTGACTTGTGGACTTCTGGCTATTCGGTTCTCACCACAGCAGTCTGGTGCCACTGTAGACACCATGAAGGCTGCGGCCAACAACATCTTTCACGCAGTCCTTAGACCACACAAGCACCTGGACCCACAAAAATCAATGCTGCCACTCAAATCTAGGAACAGTTCTTACTGTGGTCAGGGCAGGACTCAGAGTCAGCAATTTTTCTGCGTTATCTACAAAGCTGTTCTGAGCTGCCAACTGTCCTGCCTGTAGTGGTAGCATGTGCTAGTAAACAGCTAGGAGTCCTAACAGCTGCCAAGGTAAAATACAAGCTACATAAGATGCTAGGAGAAATATGGAATGAGTCAATCCACTCCTTTAGCTCCCAGCTGGAGTCCAAACACGTCCTGCCAACTCCCCAGGACTTTGCACAGTTCCATCTGCTTTGGAGGAGGCCAAGGAAGGAAGGCAGTTCTGGAGTGGCAACTGGCCAGGACTCTTGTCTGCTGCAGCTCTGCTAGGCATCAGCTCAGCTGCTTTCATTATAGATAAAAGTAACTGTGCAATAGTTCATTTGTAGTATTTTTCTGTCACAGCACCATGGCTTCAGCTCCTGCAGCAGCAGTTTATCAAATCTTGTCTTTTCACACAATTTATTGTGAAGATCCATGGGCCCCAAGCATAACACCCAACTGTCTGCTGCCTTCTTCTCTAGCCAGTGATGAAAGGGAATGGAAAAGCTAAACCAGAATGTCTCTAATGAGGAAAAGGAACAGTGCAATACTTCACTTACTGGAAGAGAAGTCCTGTAATGTTTTCTCACCCTGTTCCCTCACTGGAGTCAATGCAAACCTCAACTGAGTCAAGAATGCTGCAGATGTTTCCCTCTAAAATGTTTCATTTGCCTGAACAGATCAAAGGCAAAATATGCATTGTCATAGAATTAGTTTGGGTTGGAAGGGACCACAAAGATCAGCCAGTTCCAACCCCCCTGCCATGGGCAGGGACACCCTACCCTAGATCAGGCAGCACACAGCCTCATCCAGCCTGGCCTCAACCACCTCCCTGAGCAACCCATTCCAGCCTCTCACCTCTCTCATGCTCAACAACTTCCTCCTCACCTCCACTCTGACTCTGCCCACCGCCAGCTCTGCTCCATTCCCCCCAGTCCTGGCACTCCGATATCCTAAAAAGTCCCTGCCCAGCTTTTTTGTAGCCCCCTTCAGATCCTGGAAGGCGACAAGGTGGTCACCTGGGAGCCTCCTCTGCTCCAGCCTGCACAGCCCCAACTCTTTCAGTCTGTGCTCACAGCAGAGCTGCTGCAGCCTCTCAGCATCCTCCTGGCCCTGCTCTGGACACTCTCCAGCATCTCCACAGCCCTCTTGTCCCAGGGGCTCCAGAACTGGATGCAGTACTCCAGGTTGTGGGAAGCTTTCTCCTGCAATGAGCTATGGAATGTAAACATCAGACTCTGTGATGGGAAGTGTCCTTGGGCCTTACAAGTTCCCAGGGGCCTAGACTGAGAACAAGTGAGCAACCCACATACAGCTGCCAGGGGGTGGGATTTGCCCACCCCCTGAGGCAGGCACTGCCCCAGGGGGCTGACCCCCTGGGTGGTACTCACAGGTTGTTTACCACAGGTAAACACTTAACTTGGGGCCAATCTGTACTGTCCACTTTGGCCAGCCCCGGGCTGGTTGTGCACACCCCCTCTGGAGGCTATATAAGCCACTGTATTGCCTTAATAAATCGTACTGATGCCTAGAAGCTGCTGTCTCGAGTACCCCGATCTCGCCTCTCGCCAGCCTCCGTGCCCCAACACCAGGTGGGGTCTCAGCAGAGCAGAGCAGAGCAAGAGAACCACCTCCCTGGCCCTGCTGGCCACACTGCTGCTGCTGCAGCCCAGGCTCTGCTTGGCTTTCTGGGCTGCAAGTGCACACTGCTGGCTCCTGCTGAGCTTCTCCAGCAGCACCCCCAAGTCCCTCTGCTCAGGGCTGCTCTCCAACCACTCACTGCCCAACCTGGATTGGTGCTTGGCATTGCCTCAACCCAGGTGTGGGACCTTGCACTTGGTCATGTTGAACCTCCTGAGGTTGGCTTGTGCCCACCTCTGCAGCCTGTCCAGGTCCCTCTGGATGGCATCTCTGCCCTCCAGCCTGGCTGCTGCACCACACAGTTTGGTGTCATCAGCAAACTTTTTGGCACTCAGTGCCTCTGTCCATGGCACCCACAAAGATGTTGAACAAGACTGGTTCCAGGACTGATCCCTGAGGGACTCCACTTGTCACTGGCCTCTACTTGGGCATGGACCTGTTGACAGCCACTCTTTGGGTGCGGCCATCAAGGCAGTTCTTTATCCACCTAGTGGTCCACCCACCAAAGCCATGTGTCACCAGCCTGGAGACCAGGATGTGGTATGGGACAGTATCAAAGGCCTTGTTTAGCTCCAGGTAAATGACATCAGCTGCAATCACATCACCTATCACTTCTGTTATGTCTGCATCACCAGATCTAAGATGCAACCTTTTTCTTTCAACTTTCTTACATAGGGAGGCTTTTAATTGCAAAATTAGGTCCATAAGGCCTGAATCTGCAGCAGCAGAGGTTGCAGAATTATGGACTACCTTGATTCCCACAGCTCACTTTGGGGATGCTCAGCAGATCTCTGCACACATGATTTCTCCTCTAGCGACTACCAGATTTTCTTTTTGCATTTGGTTTTCTCCTTTCAACCTAACCCATGGTGCTCAGCTAGGATTTTTAGTTCCTTTTAAGAAGTGTTACAGAATCTCATGGAAATCATCAAGGAACACACACTCGTCCATAGATTCTACTGCAATTCTGCATGCAGGGCAATGGTAAGGGAATAAAGTACTTCTGCCTTCAGCCCTGCTGTGCAGGACTGCTAAGTCAGAACAGGATATCATGGCAGACGGGATGAAAGATTTTAGGTCAGCACTGCCTTGTCTCCCTGCAGGAGAGCTGCTGCTGATACAACACTCCTTGCTCAACTCTTCCATTAAACTGCAGAAGTTTGACGTAATTTCTGCGACATTCCCCTCGTTCCCTCACAGCTTGGGAAAATAGGTAACTGCAACCAGAGAAACATCCTCCTGTCCTGTCTCTTTCCACCTGCTGGTCCCCTCTTTTCTGTGTGTCTCTGAAACAGAACTTTCCTTTCTCATCCCTCTGCCCAAGTACTTATCACCACCTCCCTCAGCACCATGCAAGTAAGAAGCTGCTTCCAGGCTTCCTACTGGAAACTTTGGCTATGCCTATGCCTTTATGGCTGCTCTGCTTCCCTGTGATCCCATCAAAACAAGCATCTGTAGGACATTACCTGCTATCACCACCAAAGCATGGCCACATCAAGCATGCTCTGAAGGGGCAGCAGCTCCTTTCTTGGATTGTTCAGCCTCTCAGCAGCTTCAATCTGGCTTTTCTGACCTTCCTTAGCATTCCACACACTCTTGTCATTGACAGCCTCAAGACTTTATTACCTTCTCTTACTTCTTCTCTGAAACAGCTTCACCTCCAGAGGTCAAATCTCTGCTGAGTTCTGAAAACTTCTCTCTTCATTCCTTGCCTCTTTGCTGCTTACCATCCTGATGATTTACATAAATGTTCATAGAAAACATTCTGTGAAGAAGCTTAAATTAAAAATGGTATGCATATAAAACTTCTTTTAATGCCTCTACTTGAGGGAAGGAAATCTACCTGAATGCAGTTTGCTTATTTTGCACATCAAGTAACTTCAGCAACTTTATCACCATAGAAGTACCATTGTACCCACACTGCAGAAGCTCACTGCATTGAACAAGCACAGAGCTGAGATGAATAGCAAAAGAACCAGAGCAGCAGTGTAGTAGACATGTGGGACAGTCACTCAGAAGACTGGAGAAGATGGAGAAGCTCTGAGAAATCACACCCATCAGCATTTCTTGTACTAAGCTGTAGCCTCTTTTCCATTCGGAAAAAAGCATGAGGCAGTTGTCATGAAATGGATTATATCCTTCTGGAATAATGCTATCCTAAAGACATCAGTGAACTCCAAGTCTTAGAATGGGAAAGCTACAAACTTTTCACAGGCAAACGTCAGAGATTGTTCTGTCAAATGTTTTCCATGCATGGTTACCTGAGCACGACGTGAAGAAACCTGTTCCCTCAGCTCTCAGCAATTTATTGTGCAGGCACTGCTCTGCCACACTTCCTCTGCCATCTCATTCTGAAACAAGTACCAGTGCAACCAGTGAAAGGTGTCAAAAAGTTTCCTGTTCCTGCAATATACTGCAGTGAGGCAACACAAACAGTTTGAATAATCTCCAGGTAATTTGCATTAAAACCACTTTACTGCAGTGTACTGCGGTGTCAGCTAAGGTTTCAGTATGGCATCACATGCTGCAACACAGCCTTGCAGCATTTGTCCCTCCCGAGGCACTGAGGGGAAGCTTTTACTCCGAGGCTGCAAGCCAGCAGCTTTCCGTTTTCCTTACTGTTGTGGCTCACTCGATTGGCGAAGAATATGAAATGATGCAGAACTCTCTCAACAATTATAGACATAAAGGCCAATACTTTTTTTTCTCTCTTTACTTAGCCCCCAACCTGGCAGCAAGATGATCTTTCAGTGAAAATGGATTTGCATACAGCTAAGGACACATACAGTGTTTCAATCAATTCTAGTTTTCTAGAATTCTGGTTTGTATTTGAGCTACCACGGATATGTTTCTTCCTCCATCCTTCCAGCTTGTATATCCTGCAGTTTAATTTAAATCTGGTTTCCTATACAGTTTTACAGTAGGCACAGAAAGCAGCACACCCGAAACATTATCCCAGCATTTCCACAGAGATTGGCATAATGCCCCCTCAATTTTGGAAACTGTTCCTCAGATTTATGTGCTCGCAGCAAACGTGCAGGGAAAGCACGTGGATTTTGCCTCGGATTCATCTTTTCCCTGGTCAGGCAAACAGCGTTGCCAAGCAGCACCTGGATGCATTTTCAGCACGCGATTTATTGTGCTTGGAGGTCCGAGGCACTTCAAAGCTGCATTGTCAAAGGCCTCTGAAGCAGTCTCTGCAAGTCTGGAGCATCACCACAGCGGCAGATACAGAGGCAGCGCTCGCGATGCACTGCTGCTGTTACCTGCGTGCCCCTGCACACGCCAGGGGTTCGCGTCGCCTGCGACGCAGCAGCGCCGACAACAGGTGCAGGAACGGCACAAGAGGTGACCCCGTGGTAGCGTGCGGCAGCTCACCGCAGCAGGAGGGGACAGCCACGCTGTAGCTGTGACAATCCCTGCGCTGCAGCGAGCCGCACGGCTTCTACCGTCTAACAAACGTCCTGGCGAGCATGTAAATCGCTCACTGCCCGGTCCACCCGCACCGTGCACACCGTGTGCCTAATGCTTAGCCCGCTGAGCGCCCGGTGCCGCGTCCCAGACGGGTGCCCAGCCAGCTGTTCTCCGAATCCCCGCATCCGCGACATGGGTCAGCACGACACGGGCCCCCCTCACGCTCTGCTCTGGATGTAGCTCACTGACAGCTCCCAATCCCTTCCGGGACACGGCTCTGCCACGAAACCTGCCGCGATTCGTGCCGCGGCTCCCGCCCGGGAGCCCGCCGCAGAGCCCCTTTCCCGCTAACTCGCACCCGCCGGCCCCTGCCTCCCGCGGCGGCGGCAGCGGGGCCAACCTCTTTACTCTCGAGAGTTCCTGCATTCCCCTCCCGTACCAAGTACCTCGCAGCAGCCATCTCCGCCTCCCTCTGCAGCAGCTTCAGCGCCCGATGGCCGCGGTCGACCGGGCCAAGTCCCGACAGCGAAGGATTGTGCCGTGCTCCTTCCTCCCACCCAACAACACCCCGCGTCCGCCTCCTACTTCTCCCCCCTCTCCGCGGCCCTAAAGCCGCTGCTGGTGCTGCTGCTCCTCCCCCCCCCCCGCCCCGCCCCGCCCCGCCCCGCCCCGCCCCGCCCCGCCCCGCCCCGCCCCGCCGTGGATCGGCGGGCGCAGAGGATGGGGCTGCATTGCATCCTGCGCCTGCGCCGCCAGTTTCCTGCTCTTGGTGAATCCTCGCAAAATTCTTCGCGCCTTCTTCATGCTGCTGCTGGGGACCATGGCCCCGACTTCATCCTACTGCTGCTAGCACCACAGGCTTCAGAAGGGAGGCATCCCATCAAATCCAGTTTTCCAGACAGCTCAGGGCAGTTTTAGCCTCGAGCTGTTTGCAGATTGAGGCTGAGTTTGCCCAGACCAGACCCGGCAGGTTCCTGTTGTTGGGTGCTGTTTCCCAGAATTGTCCAGTGACACTGGGACTCATTAGAGTGTCTGTAGGCATCTAAAGTGTGTGTGTGGATATCAAAAGCAGTTAGCGGGGCATCTAAAGAGGTCTTGGGGCCTCTGGATTTTCCCTTGTGAGCTAGGGTGTCTCTGGAGGATCCTGAAAGATCTGGGGGTGCTCTCAGTGGTTTCTCTGGGGTCTTCTATGGAGGACAAGGAGGAATGGGTTTAAACTGATAGAGGGGAGATTGAAACTCGATGTTAGGAAAAGAGTTCTGTCCTGTTGTGGCTGCTCCCTCCCTGGAGGTGTTCAAGGCCGGGTTGGATGAGGCCTTGAGTGACCTGTTCTAGTGGGAGGGGGCAAGGGCCTATGGCAGGGGATCGGAACTGGATGGGCTTTGATCACTTCCAACCTAAACCATTCTATGATTCTATTTAAAGGCAATGTGGGGGCATCTAAAGCGGTTTTGCGGGTGACAAGGGGGGGCGTAGGGGGCATCTAAAGGAGATCTGTGAGCATTTAGAGGGGGTCTGGGGCTGCTTTAAGGGCATCTGTGGGTCTAGGAGGCATTAAAAGGGGATTTGTGTGCACCGAAAGAGTTCTGGGGGCATGTAGAGGCGTCTCTGCAGGTCCTGTGGAGCTGGGGAGGTCCATAGTGTGGTTTTGGGGTCTCTGTCGGGTCCCCTCAGCATCTGGCTGCTTCTATGGCGCTGCTAGACACTGGGCGTCCCAGCGCCGCGGACTCTCACTCTGGCTGCTGCCGTCTTGTGGCCACAGCGAGGTACTGCTTGCTGCCATTGCTGCGAAGGGGTCTGGGCGGCCTTCGGGGTGACTTAGGAGGCATGTAAAGGTTTTTTTTGGCATCCAAAGTGGTCTGGTGGCCTCTGGAAGCTCTCCTGTGGACTTCCGGCAGTGTCTGGAGGGTCCTAGAGGAGATGGTCGGGGGTCTCGCTCTGGTTGTCAGTGTCCCTGCACGCTTGGGACCCCCAGCCGTGCCCCCACCCCAGCATCTAAAGGCGATGTGGTTCTAATTTATAGTGATCTTCTGCAGAACTAACAGAAGGGGAAATTTAGTGTAGTGGTAACTAGAAAATAACCATTTTCCTAGATACTTACCCATACAGCCCTTGGCATCCACACAGCTCTAAAGATGGAATATGTGTAGGGATATCTGGCTTTCACTGGTCTGTATCTGGAGTGATTGCATTACTTGTGCATGGCAGTCAGCTGCAGGATGTGATGTGCAGGCCGAGGGAGTGCCACTAAAGCCTTCAACACTGAGCATTTTAGGGGATTTTCTTTAGGACACAGGTAAGAGGCAGTTATTAAAGCTCCTTTTTCCAGTTTTCCTAGAATCATAGAATGTCTTAGCTTGGAAGGGACCTTAGAGATCATCTAATCCAATCTCCCTGGCATGGGCAGGCACACTTCTCCACTAGACTTGGCTGCTCAAGGCCTCATCTAACCTGGCTAACCTGAACACGCACAGGGAAGAGGCATCCACAACCTTCCTGGGCAACGTATTCCAGTGTCACACCACCCTCATACTGAAGAACCTCTTTTAAGCTCTAGTTTAAAGCTGGTGTCCCCCAGCTTAACACCGTTCCCTCTTGTCCTGTCGCTGGACATCCTTATGAAAAGTTCCTTTCCAGCTTTCCTGTAGAATCCCTTTGGGTATTGGAAGGCAGCTCTGAGGTTCCCCTGGAGTCAAGCTGAACAACCCCAGCTTCCTCAGCCTGTCCTCGCAGGAGAGATGCTCCAGCCCTTGGATCGTCTCTTTGATCTCCTGTGGACTCCCTCCATCAGCTCTGTGTCCTTCAGTTCTGGTGTCCCCATCACGAGGATGCACTGTTTGTGAGTGCTGCCTTTGTGCTCCTGTCAATTTCATACAGGTTTTTGAAGTAAGGAGGAAAAGAATATTGGAAGTTTCAGGAAGAACCATTTAAAGGCAGAGTCTACTTTTAAATCCTGCTTGGGGGTGTCAGCTTTGTGGCTGGCAGGGTCTTGGCTCTGTGGGCATCTGATCTGGGTGTGCATGTGACAAAAGCAGTATTCAGTCATTTAGGAAGAGCAGGCAGGTCTGTTTTGAGTATTGCTCATTTGCAAGCTGGTGAGGGGTTTGAAACGTTTGGGCAAGATGCATTAGTGAGCAAATGAGAGAAGGAATTCAACGGTGCAAAATGAGTGCTGTAGGGTTTGTAATTGTTCTGCATGCTCTTAATGAATTCATTCCAGCGCTGTTAAGAGCAGAATGTCAGATAAAGGAATGTTAATATTCACATGCAGGCCTCCTGTTTTTCAGGACTGCAAACCCATGGTGCTGCTAGCAGCGTGAATGCTTAGCCTTCAGCACAGGAGATAAACGAGGAGCTTATTCCATGGGACGTGAGGACATTGACTCAGCCGCTGCACAGTCAGGTTCCAAGTGCCTGCGCTCTCCCAGGCTGAGTGTAACAAGTACAGATGCACTTGATGACTGTGGAGTCAGAGATGATGTAGAAGAACTGAAAGAATAAAGGCTGTGAAGTCAGAGCTTGAACAGTACAAAATGTTCCTGTTCCATTTGCAGACCTCTGACCAGCTTTTGTCAAGTGGTGTCTGCAGTAGAGTTTGGAGGGACACGGCCTTGCCTCTGGAAGGCTATGTTAGACAAGTGCAAGGTACAGCTATGCAAGAAGTCAAAACCTCTTCTAGTGTCCATCAGCTGATGGATTGTGTGATCCACAGTGGAAAGGGAGGTTCAGAGTCTTCAAAAGCACCTGATCCATGGACAGCACAAAACCGTGAGGAAGTACTAACAGCAAACGAGGTAGAGCTTGAAAAAGACCACATTGCAAACATGCACCCAATGGAGTGCATCATCTTCACAGCAGAGTGAGAGAAACATCAGCATCCAGGTGAGTAAAGCTACTGCTGTTCCAGGATTCTTTTGCCCAGTGACATAGGAGGGTAATAGGAAGGTGATGCTATTCACACAGGAACGTGTTGTTGTGACAAAGGCAACATCTCATTCAAATGAGCATAAAGCAGATGAAATGTTTAGTTAGAGGACAAAGGACAAACCAGTATTTCTCTTACAGCAGAGCTGCTCCTGATAAGCCCATGTCATGATTCTGTGCCAGACACCAGTCTCTGCCCACACTTCACTTCCACAGCTCTCTGCTGCAGGACCTGCTCTCTGAGCACAGTCACATCTCCTCAGGTTACTCAGTCAGGCTGCCCTCTGCAATCAGTGTTAGTCACTCAGGGTTATCAGGTGCCGAACGTGTCCGGGTGACAAAGCTGGAGCACAGCCCTGTGAGGAGAGACTGAGGGAGCTGGGGATGTGCAGCCTGCAGCAGAGGAGGCTCAGAGGTGACCTCATTGCTGTCTACAACTACCTGAAGGGGGGCTGTAGCCAGGTGGGGGTTGGTCTCTTCTCCCAGACAACCAGCAACAGAAGAAGGGGACTCAGTGTCAAGCTGTGCCATGGCAGGTCTAGGCTGGATGTTAGGAGGAAGTTGTTGGCAGAGAGAGTGACTGGCATTGGAATGGGCTGCCCAGGGAGGTGGTGCAGTTGCTGTCCCTGGAGGTGTTCAAGAGAAGACTGGCACTTAGTGCCATGGTCTGGTTGCTTGGCCAGGGCTGGGTGCTAGGTTGGACTGGATGAGCTTGGAGCTCTCTTCCAACCTGGTTGATTCTGTGCTTCGAAGTGCAAGGAAATGGAACATCCTATTTAAGAACTGTCTGTGGGAAGGTGGCTGGCAGGTTCCTGTTAGCCCTTTTGTTTGTGTGACCAGCATTTGTGTGCATGAGAGGACGTTTGTGCTGGAGTTATAATTTGTTTTGCAGCTGAGTGCTGTGGTGCCTGCTTCTGGAGGCTGTGGAAGTAGCTCTATATAGAAATCAATGAACGAAGCTTTATTGCTTCAGCTCGTAAGTTGGGAAATCATTTGTGGGAGGCTGGAAAGCTTCAGTCTTGTTTCTTGTATGGTAGGACTGGGTGCAGCATTTTGGCCAGCAGATGCACAAATCACACACGTGGAGTGGGGTCCCATAAGACCAAACCCTTAACTCCCCGCCCCAAATATTTTCACCACTTCTAGTACTGTTGCTGGCCTGAGGGCCTGTAGGATGTCAGGAAGAACAACAAAGAAAGACATTCAGGCTTTTGGCTCTCTTTGCAGTGCTTAAGTAGAAGTATTTGGAGATGCTGAGCAACCACCAGTATGAACTGTTGTGGATCTATTAGTACAGATGGCATAAAATACAACTGCACTACACAGTACATATCAGCTGGCATACCTTGAAACCAGACCTCATCCATTCACAAAGGAGAGCTGACTGTAAGTTAGAGTGAGGCAGTATGGATCACTGTAGAGTTTTTGTGGCCACTGCCAAGGACAGCTGCATGAGTCACAAGTAGCAGAGCCAAAACTGAGCTCTCCATCTCTTCCTACACAAAACTGTGTAACAGCCTGCACCATCATAGAGTTTGTTTATGCCCCACATTTTGTTTGATTGCCTGCAGCTTTTCAGATCTTCTCCCTTTTTCTCTCCACCAGTGTTTGATTCTGTAAAAGAAGTCTATTAGTGATGGAGACAGGGACAGTAGAAAGGGGATGGTTATAGTTGTAAGGGCAGAATAAATTAATTTGAGGTGAATTTGATCTGCTGACTTGTGGAGTATGAGAGCTTGGCCACTGCAGCAGTTGCCATGGTCCTGTCTCTGGTCGGAAGCATGAAAAGCCAGGCAGAATTTTCAGAGTGGGTGATGCTGTCAGCTCCAGACAGTCCAGTCCTGTATTCCTGGCAGGAAACAGGTGACACTTCAGAAGTGGCTGCTCTGTCTCTTCTAACAGAGTGAATGAAAAGCTAAACAAAACAATCCCAACCAGTCAGGATGAATGTGTGTATTCTTAAAAAGGCTTCTCGTGTGCTCACTCTTACTTTGGTTCAGCATCTCTGCACCCCACCTGGGCTGTTTCCAAACAGACAAATCATCACCTTGGTTCCTGCCCATCTTCTAAATAAATCCGTTAAGTGAGGAGTCATAACCCACAGGTTATGCCCATAAATATGGAACTCAACAGTTGGAGGCAATTGCTCCTTGTGGCTGTAAATGCATTTTGAAAGCAAATTGAGTCACATGAAAATTGTATCTTGGGAATATAAGCTTAGTTCACTTTTCATTTATATTTAAATGTCATTTATGCTCAGAAAATTACTTCAAAGATAATTTCATTTTCTCAGCTGTGATTCATTACCTCATTCACAAGCTCAAGACCTCTCCCTTCAATGCCAACGAATTAAAGAGATCTGCAGTGCTGAGCCTTATTAAAGCTTTTGAGGAGCTGCCTCAGGGCAGTGATGTAGATTATTGTGTTGCTGAAGGCTTCTGTGAACAACTGAATCAAAGTACTGCTGTTTGAGAAGCTGGGAGGCAAATTCTTACAGGGTCAGTGGCAGCATTTTGTGCTTCTTGTCTGAGATATGTTATGTCCTCAAAATTAGAAGGCTTTTCTTCTTAGTGAAAAGGAAGGACAGGGAACTGCTTGGAAGAGACCAGCACAGATCCACAAAGATAATTAAGGGAGTGGCATGTCTCCCTTTGTGAGGAAAGGCTGAGGGAGCTGGGTCTCTTCAGCACGGAGAAAAGGAGACTCATTTGACTTCAGTCATGTTTATAAAGGGTTTATAAAGCGGTGAGTGTTGGGAGGGTGGAGCCAGAGTCTGCTCGGTATTGCCCAGTGGCAGAACAAGGGGCAGTGGGTGCAAGCTGGAGCATAGGAGGTTCCATGTGAAGGTAAGGAAAAGCTTTTCTCTTGGAAGGTGACAGAGCCCTGGAACAGGCTGCCCAAAGAGGTCGTGGAGTCTCCTTCTCTGGAGGTGTTCAGAACCTTCCTTGGATGTCTTCCATTGTGTCCTACTCTGAGTGACTCTGCTCTGGCACAGGGGTGGACTCGATCTTCCTGTGGTTCTGTGATTTCCTTTTCACTGCTTTTAAGTCATTTATAGGGAGGATTGTCTTGGACAGTAACATCTTAGTGCTCCGGCAAGACTGGATTTTGGTTTTGTACCCGTCCTCTGTACGGACACCTTCCACGTTGAGTTGTTTATCTTGGCACCTTCATGCTTGAGCAAAATGCAGTGGTTGCAGTTTAACAGAAGTTTAGGTGCAAGGAGGCTTCCGGATTCTCTATTTCAGGGAGCAGTCCAGCTGACATGGAGCCTAAGCACCAGCTGTCTCCACTGAAGGGGTCCTGTGGGCATGGCTCTCAGCTGGTTTTCAGCACAGTCTGTGTCCTGTGTTGGACAGTTGGAAGATAGTTCCATGCTGATTTGCACAGGATTGACACTCCTGTAGCAGTAACACACCTGTAGTTGTGTGCAGCTGTGAAATCATTTGTGACTGGGTGTACCGAGAGAGAGCCACCCACTTCATGGAGAAAGGCACTCAGGTGATGCACCTGGAAACTGCAATGAGGAGGGGAAATGTGTTCAGTTAGAAGGCACAGGAGAGGAATTCCTTTCACAATTTTGAGTAGCTCGTGAGATTAAGAGGCTGGTACTGCAAAGCTGTGTGTGTTCGAGGGTGTCCTTGTCTCTGTCTTTGCTTGCCTGATGCCATAGGGGGTGTGTGGGCTGTGATGATGCAGCAGAGTGAGGGGTGGGGGCAGCCTCCCTTGCAAGGGTGCTTGCAGCCCTGCACGTTTGAAGGACCTGAGAATTCTTGGAGGGGATTAAAACACACTGCAGACTGCGATCGTGGGAGGTGCTCCAGGAGAAGAAGAGCTGTGTTTTTCCTCTAGCTGCTGCAGAACGGCATTAATTCTCGTGTCAGCAGCTCCCCCTGTGTCTCCTCTGCTGTCTCTAAATCCCTCAAGAGTAGATCAAGGAAGTGCTGAGTAGCCCCAGCTGGAGTTGAGAGCTGTCCCTATAAAGTGAGTGTGTAGGAGTGGCAGAGCGTGGACTGTGCCTTGCGTGCGGTGTGCTGTTGGCAAAGGCAATAGGCAGAGCGGCGCTGGGCTGAAGGCGCTCTCGGTTGTCTGTGCTGCCCCCCTGTGTTTGCTCGTGGGTACTGCAGTTGTGTAGCGGCTGCGGTGTGGCGCCGGTGCTCAGTGCTGCCACCGTGTGTTTGCTTGTCCACACTGCAGTTCCTCAGCCGCGGCGGTTCCCCCTTTCCCTGCCTCGTCTCTAAAGGCCGTGCACGATTGAAGTGGCTGAAAGCTGAGGGGAGGAGAGGAGAGGAGGGGAAGGTGAGAGGTGGGAGGGAGAGCTGAGAACTGGTTTGGATTTGTAAGTATTGGAGCGAGGAATTAAAAGCGGCAGGCAGGGGGGGCGGGCCGGCGCTCGGGGGGGCGGGCCGGCGCTCGGGGGGGCGGGCCGGCGCTCGGGGGGGCGGGCCGGCGCTCGGGGGGGCGGGCCGGCGCTCGGGGGGGCGGGCCGGCGCTCGGGGGGGCGGGCCGGCGCTCGGGGGGGCGGGCCGGCGCTCGGGGGGCGGGCCGGCGCTCGGGGGGGCGGGCCGGCGCTCGGGGGGGCGGGCCGGCGCTCGGGGGGGCGGGCCGGCGCTCGGGGGGGGCGGGCCGGCGCTCGGGGGGGCGGGCCGGCGCTCGGGGGGGCGGGCCGGCGCTCGGGGGGGCGGGCCGGCGCTCGGGGGGGCGGGCCGGCGCTCGGGGGGGCGGGCCGGCGCTCGGGGGGGCGGGCCGGCGCTCGGGGGGGCGGGCCGGCGCTCGGGGGGGCGGGCCGGCGCTGGG
Organism: Pogoniulus pusillus; assembly: GCF_015220805.1. Taxonomy (NCBI): domain Eukaryota; kingdom Metazoa; phylum Chordata; class Aves; order Piciformes; family Lybiidae; genus Pogoniulus; species Pogoniulus pusillus. The sequence continues at coordinate 157,014 of NC_087288.1, read as the reverse complement.
GGGGGCGGGCCGGCGCTGGGGGGGGCGGGCCGGCGCGGGGGGGGGCGGGCCGGCGCTGGGGGGGGCGGGCCGGCGCTGGGGGGGGCGGGCCGGCGCTCGGGAAGGCGGGCCGCTCGGGCTCCGCAGTCGGACGCATGCGGCAGTGGGAGCGGGGCGGAGCATCGCGGGCGGAGCCGCAGGGAGCGGCAGTGGCGCTGAGCAGGCTGCAGCGGAATGGCGGCGAGCACAGAGCGGCAGGCAGGCGGGCAGGGCGTTTCGGGCCAGAGGGAAGCCTCCCGCGTTCCCCGGCAGAGCTGCGTTCTTTGTCTCTCGCAGCAGAGGAGTTTGGGCAGGTGAGTTGCTCGGCAGCGGCGCCGCATCTGAGACGCGTTTTAGCGCAGCTGCCGTAAGTAGCCTTTGCGGCGCTGTCTGCACGTGTGCGGGGGTCTGGAGGCATCTGTAGGTACCCTTAGGGGCCTGGAGGGCTCTCTGGGTGTCTGTGGAGGTGGTTAGGGGTCTGTAGAGGTGTGTGTGGTGCTGTAGGTGTCTCAAAAGGCTGTGAAGGTCTTGAGGTGCCTTGCAAAGGTCTCGAGGTGTCTGTAGGGGTCTGCAGGGTTCTCTGGCAGTCTGTAGAGGTCTGTGGGGGTCTCTAGGGGCCTCTTAAAGACATGCAGGGGTCTGCAGGGCTCTATGGAAAGGTCGGGAGGGGTCCCTAGAGGTCTCTAGGAGGCTGGAGGGGTGTGCAAGTGTCTGTAGCATTCAGCAGGTGTGTGGAGGTTTCTGTTCTGGGCCCGCAGGTGTCTGCAGGCATCTTGTAAAGGTCTGCAGGGGTCTGTGGAGCTCTGTCAGGCATCTGTTAAGTGTCTGCAGGAATCCATTGAAGGTGTGGAGGGGGCTGCAGGGCTCTGCAGAGGAGGCTGTGGCTGTGTGTAGACGTCTTAGGGGTGTGAAGAGTTTGCAGGGGTCTGTAAGGGTCTGCAGAGCCCTTGGAAAGGTCTGAAGTTGTCTGTAGGAGTCTGGAGATGTCTCTAGGGCACTGCAGGGCTCTGCAGGGGTCTGCTGCTGCGGGAGGAGTGGGCTGGCGGAGCCACGCCCCCCGGGCTGCGGAGCCACGCCCCCTCCCTGGCCTTGCTTGCCTGGCTCTGGTTGCTGCCTCTTTATTTGCATAACCACACCCCCTGCCCTCTTGCTCTCTAGTCCCCGCCCCTTTCTTTCTGAGCCACGCCCCCTTCCCTGTTCTGTCTGGTCCCCGCCCCTTTTCTTTAGCCACGCCCCCTCAGTGCAATGCCTATTCCCCGCCGCCTCCATAGCCATGCCCTCTCCCCATGCTGTGTCTAGTCCCCGCCCCGCCATGGCCACGCCCTCTCCCCCATGCTGTGTCTAGTCCCCGCCCTCTCCATAGCCACGCTCTCTCCCCATGCTGTGTCTAGTCCCCGCCCATCCATAGCCACGCCCTCTCCCCCATGCTGCGCCTGGCCCCGCCCCCTCGGCTCCGCCCCCACCCCCCAGTAACTAATTATATGGTGACAGATTTGGAGCTTCCTTTGGAGGAGTTCAGGAGGTGGCTGCTGATTGGTGGATTGTGATGGGTGTGGTCTGCTGCTTGTTCTGCCTCCCTCGTTTGCATACATTTCAATATCAGGCTCTGCCTTTGAGTACCTTGGAGATGTGTTGGGGGTTGGGGAGGGGTTACCGGGAGGGTCAGCAGCTGATTGGTGGATCCTGTGGGGGCTGTGGGCATGGTCACCCCTGTGCCCCGCCCCCTCATTTGCATAAACGAAGGCAGGGTCCACCTGGCGGAGTTTGGTGCTTTATTGGGGGGGGGGAACTGGTTAGGACGGGGAGGGTCAGCAGCTGATTGGTGCATCCTCTGGCGTGGGCGGGGCCTGCCCCTGCCCCGCCCCTCCGAAGCGCTCGATGGTCTCCAGCACAGCCCCAGCAGCTCCAGGAAGGAGGAGACCTCCCCCCGCAGGCCTCCAGCCCCCCGGGAGACCCAGAGCCTATGGGGGGAGGGCTCAGGGACCCCCAGACCCGCCCACTGGCCTCCCAGAGACCCCCACTCACCTCCTTGTATGCCCCCACTAACCCCCAGCCCCTCCCCGTCCCCGCCCAGCGCCCCCCAGTGCCCACTCAGGCCCTCAGCTTGTCCCTGCAGCACTGCAGCCTGGCCTGGGGGCGCTGCTGAGGCCTCCCCTCGGGCCGGGCTGGGGGCTGCAGGCCTGGGCCCAGCGCCCTCAGTGCCACCTGTGCTAGGCCAGCAGGCAGCGGCAGCAGCACCTCCCTGGCAGGGCAGGTCAAGGAGCTTCGGGGGAGGGACCCCAGCACCCCCCAGCGTCCCCCCAGTCCCCTCCCACTGCTCCCAGTCCCCCCCCAGGCACCCCTGGGACTCTCTACGGCACCCACAGACCCTTCCCCACCCCCCCAGCCACCTCTGACCCCCGTCAAAACCTCACCCGGGGACCCCCATGGCACCCCCAGACCCTCCCTCTGCTCCACTGCCCCCTCCCCCCAGCCACCTCGGACCCTTCCCAAGGCGCCCCCAAACCCCCCCAACCCCGGGGCCGCCTACAACACCCCCAGACCCTCCCCCTACCCCCTTCAGCCACTTCGGCCCCCCCCCCAAATCCCCCTGCGACCCCCCCAAGCGCCCCTGGCAACCACTGACTCATCCCCAGACCCTCCCCCCACTGCTCGCCCCCCCCCAGCCACCTCATCCCCCCCCCCCGGGACTCCTCAAACCCCCCTGGGGCCCCCCCGAAGCCCCTCTGGGACTCTCCAAAACCCCCCAGCCCCTTCCCCCGCCCTCCCCGAGCCCTCTCGGACCCCTCCCGGGACCCCCCAACTCCGCCTAAGACCCCCCCGGGGCTGGGTACAGCCGCAGCAGCTCGCTCCGCGCCGCCATCTTGCCTCCGTGCCGTCACTTCCGGCTGGCAGGCGACGCTCTGGGCTCTCCTCTCGCTGGTCAAAGCCGCTCTAGGCCTCCGAGGTCCTCCAGGCGCCACTGCGAGCGGCTCCGGGCCAAAGCAATGTCTGTGCTCAGCTGCAGGGATGGATTTGCCTGCACTCAAGCTGCTGCTGCCAGAGCCCCTCCGTGTCAATCTGTGCTGCCGTTGGGTTCTGCAGCTCTCTCCAGCAAGCATGGCATGAGCTGAAGGAGCAGCAGGAGCAGCATGGCCGTTCCCCAGGCAGCAGGAGGGTTCAGCCCAGCACCAGCTCATGCGGGAGGAGCAGATGCTGAGGAACATCCCCCACGAGACGCAGGTGGCCAAAGAGGCTGGGTCAGGTAAGGCTTTGTGTGGAGTTTGTGCTCCTTCTGGCAGTCAGGTGCACCGGTTCTGAGGAGTAGAAGCATGGAGTGGTTGCTGTTGGAGAAGAGCTTCCAAATCATCCAGGGCAGCCCTTAAGGCAGCACTGCCAGGTCACCCCTAAAGCATGTCCCTGAGCAGCACAGCTGTAGGACTTTGCCTCCCTCCAGGTAGCTGCAGCCAGCAGTGAGCTCACTGATCAGACTCTCTGCTCCTCAAGACTGAGGTTGGGAGGGATTTGCTGTAGCTTCAGCAAACATTGGCTTCCCACCCCCAGGGAGCCTTCTGGAAAGTGAGTGAACCATATTTTTGTCATTTTGGTGTCATATTTGGGCAGTGACTGTCAGGTAATAATAGGATTTAGTTGGCACAGAACTTCAGTGTTTCCTGGCTTATCTGGCAGTCATTTCTCATTTCTTACAATACATTATTTAAAACAATTTCCAGATCCCCTAGATTTGTCTCTTGTTCAAGGACAATTTTTGCTTTTAAGCAAGGTAGTATGGCAAGAAGAGGAAAAAAATGCTGAAGACCTTGTAAGGTACAGATTCAAACTGATTCCTCGCATGAGATGATCTATTTGTGTCTAAACATGGCATTAGTTTCCCCCTTTGCTGCTTTAGCAAGCTTTCCATGGGAAAAAGAAAGTCCTTCCCGAGGGCAGGGTCATCTGTAGTCCATCTTGAGTGCTCTGTTGAGATGAGTTCATCTCAGTACTGTTTCCTCAAGTGTCAGGTTCAGCTGGAGCAAAGTTCATTGAACCTTTAGAAATTAGAAACCCTCACTTTGGAGTTTTCCAGTTGATTTTCTGGAGCTGCTCTCTCTGAGGTGTGTTTGTCAGTAAGGAAATACTGTGACTGCTCAGCTTTCGTTTCACATCCAACACAACAGTGGCATAATCAGACCATTGTCAATCTCCTGTGAAGAAGGTGTAAATGGCAATTTTCTGTGTTACCAGCTGTGGTGTGCTGCCTGACTCTGTTGCTTTGTCAGGAGAATATGAGTAGAGAAACAAGAAAAGAGGACTCCATTGTGCTTCCTGAGCTGTCTGTAAATGTGGAGTGTTGTCCAGATGTGTAGTTTTGATACTAATATAATAATCTGTGTAACACAGGATAATGGAATGGTGTGGATTGAGAGAGCTTTAGAGATCCTCTGGCTCCAACCCCCTTGCTATGGGCAAAGGCACCTTACACTAGAGCAGGTTGCTCAAGACCCCATCCAACCTGTCCTTGATCATCTTGGAGAGAGCATCCATGACTGTCCTGGGCAACCTGTTCTAGTGTTTCACCACTCTTACTGTCAAGAATGTCTTCCTAATCTCCTGTCTAAGTCTCCCCTCTCTCAGCTTCAATCCGTTCCCTCTCATACTGTCACTACAAGCCCTTGTAAGAAGTCCCTCCTGAGCTTTCTTGTAGGCCCTCTTTAGGTACTGGAAGGCTGCTCTAAGGTCTTCCCAGAGCCTTCTCCATCCAGGTGTGTTTACCAAATCATTATCTGTTGTCACATAACCCTCTTAACTCGTAAGAGTTTAATCACCATTTGCAGTGTTTTAATTCTGTCTTCCAAGTTGTGTTAGCAATTTTTTTCTGAATATGAGATTGACAAGACCTTGGGCATTAAAGGGCCGGAGGACGTGGCAAAGCTGGGGAGTAAAGAACACAACAACCAGTGCAGAGGAATTGTAATGAGATACTCAAAGGAATGGGAGGTGAGTAAAGACTCCATGCACATTCTGCTGTGTTTTTTACTGTATGTGTGAAGAAGTTTTTCATCTGAGGTGAACTTGGTTGTTCTGTCAACTTGTTTACTTGCTTACATCCCGTGTCTACAGCTACCTTGCTTCTCAGTGGTGATCCTGAATGGGGAACAAAAAGGACAGCTTTGTGGCTCAGAACAGGGAGACTGCTCTGATGTCGAGAGGTTCCTTTAAGGTAGCCTGAAGCTCAAAGTGTCTAACTAGATACATGGAACATCTGGCTGATAGGTGGAACGAGTTCTCTCTTTCCTCATGTCTTCCTTTGCGTAGAAAATGGAAAGTAAGATCTGACTTTGGTTTTCAAATGGAGCAGATAAAGGAAATGCACATTAGCCTTCCTGCTTTTATGTTCCCCACTTTTTAGTCTGTTGATTGCCATAGTGCATTGTATACAAATATTTCCAGTGCCTGTGTTTCTGGAACAGCAGAAGCTCTAGCACCTAATTCTGTATCAGAATAGATGTGGATAAACCCTCAGCCTTCCAAGAGTATTCATTTAAACCTTGCATCCCATGAGTGTAGTGAGAGAGAGAACACTGGCCTGTGCAGACCCTTGCGGTTGGGAAGCTGTTCCAAGCAGATGGGTGTATAGGGTTAACACTCCAGGGGGAGTAACCCTGAACCTGACCCTAGGGGTCTTGGCCCCTCCCCAGGGGTGGGCCACCCTCCAGGGGATGGTTAGCCCACTCCCCCCGCTTCCTGTGCTATAAAAGAGAGGGGCTTCCTGCTTCTCTCTCTCTCTTGGCTCCCTCTGGACACAGGCACTCTGCATACCAGCACACCCCGTGGCAGCCACGAGGCAGAGACACCATCACATCACTGGGGTTGTATTTATCCCTTTTTGTATTCTGCTGTTTTCCCTTCCCTATCCTTTGTAAACTTCCCTACCTCCAATACCTTTCTAAGTTATTGTTAAACTTTCCCTTTTAACTTCCAAATCCAGGGAGATTGATTTATTTGGGTGTGCTTATCTCTCTCTCTCCCTATATCTAATCCCTATCTGTGGGAAAGGAGGGGGAAGAGGGGAGGGCACTCTGTAAATTGTTATTGAGTCTATCAAATTTATTAGAGTCTGTGGGAACTTGCATTAGAACCCAAGACAATGGGTTAGGTATTTTCTTGAGACACACAGGGGTTTTTCTTTTTCCTCCCCTAACTCTGAGTCATATTAATCGTGCATAGAACTGTGATGCTCCATATTTTTCTCTGTAGCAGTGGGGACAGAATAAAGACCTCCAGGGATAATCTAATCCAAGCCCCTTGCCAGAGAAGGTTCACTTAGAGCAAGTTGCATAGACCAGTGTACAGGCTGGTTTTGAATAACTAGAGATAAAGTCTCCACCACTTACCCTGTTTCAGTGCTCTGTTGCCCTCCAAGTAAAGCAGTTCCTCCTCATTCTTAGGTGGAACTTCCTGTGCTCGTGTCTGTGCCTGTTATCTTTTGTCCTGTTGCTGGGCTCCACTGAAAAAAGACTGGGCTCATCCTTCTGATGCCCAGCCTTTATGTATCTATGAGCATGGATTAAAATCCCTGGTCCTTCTTCTCCTGGCTAAAAAACTCCAAGTCTCTCAGCCTTTCTTTGTGAGACAGACTTGATAGTTCCCTAATGATTTTTGTTCTCCTTTGCTGTTCCTTCTCAAGCAGTTGCCTATTCCTGAACTGGACACTGCTCCAGATGTGGCCTTTTACTAGGGCAGAGTAGAGGGGGAGAACTGCCCTTGGCCTGCTTGGAACTGTTCTTGATGCACCCCAGGATGCCATTGGTCTTCTTGGCCACGAGGGCACATGGTCATCCTGTTGTCCACCAGGACTGCCAGATGTTTTTCCACTGAGCTGCCTTCCAGCAGATCAGTCCCCATGTGTACTGGCACCTGGTGTTATTCCTGCCCAGGTGCAGTACCCTACCCTTGCCCTTTTGAACTTCATAAGGTTACTCTCTGCCAGACTTTCCAGCCTGCCCAGGTCATGCCAGATGGCAGCACAGCCTGATGGGCTGTAAGCCCCCCTTCACAGTGCTCATTCTTCAGGTTTTCATGAGCACGAGCTGGTCTGCCTTATCACAATCCTCTGTATGTTCTCTAGTCCTGCTCTGTTCCTTTGGATTGAAATGATTCCTTCTCTGAGTTATCACTGGCCTCTTGGCCGTGGGAGCATTTTGAAGTTATGGCCAGTGCCCACAGAAACTACAGCTGCCTTTGCTGGGATAGCTGTGGCCTAAGTTTGAGTGAGTGGCTGCATGAAAAGCACAGTTTATTTTTTCAACTATACAATTCCTCTACACTCTGAAATGTTGTGTTTCAAAGATACCATTGATGATTCTTTGTTCTTAGAACTAAATAGAGAAAAGGTTACTCTGCTTCATGTTTGATGTTCCATAGCTGTTCCTTTTTCACTTGCTGTATCTGTAGCCACTGCTGTTTGTGCAGTGCTGGTGCTTAGGATAGTGACTGGAGTTTGGATTAATGCATAGTAATGTGTGCATGTGCCTGGGTGTGCTTCCACATGCATCTGTTTTAGGTTAGGAATAAAGATTAAATTAGTTTAAGTGACTTGTTTGTGATTTGGCTGATAATAAATTCAAATCTTTTGGGACAGTGTTAAGAGGAATTCACAACATTTCTACTGGAGATAGAGTTTGTTTTCTGTCTGGATTTTCTAGCAAATGAAAACTATGAAAGGTTCCTTCATGGTGTGAGGTCTTCCAGTGCTGAGGGCAGACATAATACTGTGACTTTGTGGGTCCTTGTACTGATCAGGCCTCGTCTTTGGATCTTCATAGTGGAATGTCACAGTGGCTTGAAGATCAGGATCCAAACATCTATTTCAGGACCCCAGGTGTTATGTGGAAATATAGAGATGACAGAATGAATTTGCTTTGTTTCCACTTTCCTAACTTGACTTCCAGGATGGTGTGTGTCAGTAAGCATCAGGACAGGTGTCTCTGGGCTTGACTGTTTGGAAAGCTAGTTTGATAGCTGTCAGACTAGCAAGGGAGTACCACCTGGCCAAGCAAATCCCATAGCTGGCTTATTACTCATGAGTGGTTCTATTCAGTGCCAATGGACATGACCATAATCTGTCCTGAGAATAGGGACTAGCACCTGTCCCAGCCTTGTCACAGCTTTGGGAAGGCAAAGAAGGTAGCTGGCCTTGAACTAGTTTTTGTGACTTGTGGCATATCAATTTCTCTCAGCATTTCTTTGTCTTCGAATTCCATCCTGCTTTCATAGGACTGAAAGCTGATAGACTGTGTTCTGGATCTTGGTTCTGCAAGGAGAAGTTCTAAAAATAGAAACAAGAGCACTGCAATCAAAAGCAATGTTCAGACATTTGAACCTTGGCTGAACCTTGAGTGGCCCACCATTTCTATCTGCTGAATGAGCCAGAAGATCCACCACTTCAGTCTAGCAGTGTGGAACACATTTGCATGTTGCGTCACCTTAGTTCTAAACAGTGATGCTCGTGGTTTCTTTCTTGGCTTACTTTTGCCTCTTCACATGGGCTGTTTGGAACCATTGTCAGGCTAAAATATTTGACAGTGATTTTGCATTGATCTGGGGCAAACACTGCACTTAAAAATCAAGCTGTTTTGCATAAGAAATATTGGGAGTTGGTCATGCTGTTTAATGTCGAGATACCTTTCAATCTGTGCATTCGTTTCTCAACAGTTCAATGCCACAAGATTGGGACAGTGGATTGATTTTAAAAGTGACTATAAAACTCTCTCCTGAATTCATGGAGTCTGTCTGGTAAGTTGACTTACAAGGATTCATAGATGTTTTTTCTGAATTTGGAATGCTAAGGAGGCTTCAGTGATTGTGATCACGTGCTGGTGCACAGCTCTAGAGAGCTGCTTTGAAACAAGCCAAAATCTGATCCATAGCAGACAAGGTAATGAAGGGGATGTGAAATGTCTTGATGTCAGGTGAGGGAGTTAAACTAGGTCAGTTATCCTTCTTCAGGGTGGTAGAGCTTTTCAAAAGAGAGTATGGCAGTACTGCTTGCAGTGAGCCCTGAAGTCTCACTGCTCCATGTCAGTTTAAAAGCACTTCTGATCTGTTCCTTGCTTGCTTTAGGAAATTCTATTATCTCTGCATTTTTTATGTTCTCCACACCATTAGCTACAAATGTGCAAACTATCCAAACTCAGTTTGGTTCCAAATCTCTTCTTCAAACCTGCATTTAGAGGCTGGGAATCTGCTGTGCTGTTTTACTTGGCAACATCGTTTGACAGCTGTCTTGGGCTCCTGCTGCAGAGCTAAGTAAAGATTGAGTGTTGTGGCAATGCATTCAAGATGACTGTTGGCATACCAAAATATTGGACAACCTTATAGCTTAAGGGTAATCACACTGGCCCACAGAGTAAAGAAATAGCTATGTTGAGTCCCTCAGGTGTTAGAATGACAAGGTGAATTTCAGGAAGAGGTTTGGCAGCATACGTGCTGACAAAAAGCCATCACAAAGCAAGTGATGTGCATATAAAATGTTAGTGATGTTCTTTAATATTAGTTTTACTAATAACTTGCATAGTTAGCTACATAGAGTTATGCTGAAGGATTGGCATAACATACAGATGTCTTTGGAGCCTTTGTTAGAGGGTTGAAGTGCCAGTGACTTGTCAATGAGCACTGAAAAGTCTGTGGGAAGGGAGCAGATGTTTCACCAACTTAGCTGAAGAAACCCTGCATAATGCTAAAGCTCAGAGTGGTGAGACACTTTCCTTTCCTACACTTAGTGGCACCTTAAATCCTCTGTAACTTGCATCTGCCAAGGACTATGTAAAAAACAAAGGTGACTCGAGCTAGCTGCAGGGTCTCTCTGCAGCCCAGTCGTTTCTTTGCATTTTCTTTCTTCTTCTCCCTTGGCAATTTCTAGTCTTTCACCCAGCTCACAGAGGTCACCTCCTCTAATGATTGCTTTGGATACAAACTCTAACATACAAATTGATCTGGAATCTTTGCAGTATGAGACTTCAGGAAGTGTGTAAGCTGACAACCTCTTCTGCTTCCTGACACTGTTAGTTTTCTATGGAGTCTTGTGATGAATTTTTTTGTAAGTCTGTTGATAAAAAGAGGGTTTTCTGGAAAGCCTTCCAAGTGTTGGAGGGGCATGTTCCATTGCCATTGCCAGCTTGCTTTCCAGTAGAACAGGAGGTGGAACCACTGGTGTTTGCGTAGTGGATGGAGGAGGGGAATGGCAAAGCCACCTGAGACACTTGTCTCAAGGCTGAGGGAGATATTTCTTAGAGGAATTGCAGATGCATTTGATTGATTTCTGTCTTGACTGTAACCTGGTGACTGTATTGGCAGGTCTGACTCCAGTCCTGTCATATGTTTCTTCTTTTTGTTTTCTTCTGCCTGTGGCAGTAGAATGCTGCTCTTAGGCCCAGGAAAAACTCATTGATTGTAGCAATGCCTGTGAGCATGACAACTGTTAATTTTGCAGTTAAAATAGATGAAGAATTTTGTCTTCAGTCTTAATCAGCTAAAACTACCTGTTCAGCTTAATTATTTGTCTCTCTGAAGCATGCGGCTCTGAAATGATCTCAGGATTTCTAGCTTCTAAACAGTCCTTCCTCAGCCTTCTTGGAGGTCCCCTGCAGCTACTGAAATGTAGCTATAGCTTAAGAAATAACTGACTTCAATAGAACTCTGGAGTTGTAATCAGTGTGTGCCCATGCTGCCTGCCTGCTCAGCCTAAGTGCGAGTGTGCACCTCAGGAGCAGATGTTGTGATGGCTGCAGAAACAGCCTGTGAAGTGCTGAGTCGAGATGCACAGCCCTGTGCTCAGAGCTGGGGCATGTGTCTGAGTCTGCTGGCTGAGGGATTGAATTCCCTCTTTTGCCTAACTTCAGGCTGGGTTAACTTTTTCTCACCATCTGGTGACTCGGTTTAGCAATTGCACTCTGAGTGTGATGGAAAAGCTCAGGTGTGAAAGATTTGAATGGCGTGAAACCACAGATGGCAGAAACAGGTCTTAGCTGCTTGTGTGCCCTAAGGAGATAGTCGTGGGTTCTGTTGTGACAGCACTGGGGAGTGACTGGGGGAAGAGAAGAAAACGTTCCTGATGATGGTAGAAAAGTGGTACACGACCTGTTTGAGGTCATGGCTGTGCACTGCTCTGTTAACTGTGGGAATGCAGTGTGGAGCTCCCTGCAGTAATGGAGCTTTTTGTCCAGTTCTGTCTGCTTCCCACTGTGCCCATCTCGGTTGTTACAGCTTCAGTTTTTCTTTCAGGATTGTCATTAAAAGGTGACCTCTCTTTCCTTCCTTGCTGGGTGTGGCCCCACAGCCCTGCCCTTGGTGTTCTGCAGTAGCATCAGGCTCAGGGTGCCACCAGTCTGAAGCAGCAGCTGCAGGCTGTAGGTACCTCCTGAATCTGTCACGTTTCTTTAGGATGGCCTCACTCTGTGTAGCTTTGTTTGCTTTTGGGCATATTTTTTCTTTACATTGCATGTTTTTCACATGAGCTGTGTCACTGACGTCAGTGTCCTGCTGCATTGAATTGTCCTTTTGTCTTGCTGGGAACTGCTGCTAGGTCACACAGCAATCAATGTGTTCATTTCTCTGTACTACCTTGGACACGTTGAAATGTAGCACTCCTAGATCCCACTCTTGCAGGGTTTTGCCTGGCTTACTTCATTGCTAGCTGAGTTAACAGCTCTTTAAAAAGGGGAGAAGCAATTTGTGTGAGCTTGAAAATAATTTCCCAGTGTTACTGCTGAGGACTTCAGATATCTGGAGGGGAAAGAGTTTTCACACCCTTTGCAAACCCTTAGATAGTGAGTCATTGCAAACAGAACCACTTGGTCACTTGCCTGCCCCAAAAGGATGGTGTTAAGAACTTGAGAACCTCTAAGATGAAATCCTTCTCCTCGCTGTGAAGTGAATGTCTATGTGTGGAGAGGGTAACTTGCTTTGGCATCCGTTGGAAGCTACTGTAGGATATTGGATTTTGTGGGGGCTGCCAAGGGTGTTGTGAGTATTTCACTGAGTGATTCAGTATCTTTTGGCAGCACAAAACTCCATTTGTGGGAGTTTTAGCGTCTCCAGGTGGTGTCTGCATGGTGTGTATGTGACACGAATCAGTGGAGCTTGTAGCAGAGTTAACATTTCCTGGAATTGACCTCTAGGGTGAAAGTAGCTCACAGTCTGGGTAACTGACTGGGCCTGAGCCAGTCGTGTCACCCCCTTGTAACACTTAGAGACAGCAAAGTGCTTTCAGTTTTGTGCCATGCTTTTGGGAGTTAAAGGTACCTTGTGTCTTTAGGGACTAGATCCTGCCAGCAAGTGGCTGAAATAAACATCTTGAGCTCCCCTTTTCCCCAAGCTCATTTTTCTTCAGTAGAGGAGTTCGTAAGTCCTGCTTGTTCAGCAGTGAGTATGCAACTGAATGTACTTGTTTGAGAGCAGATAGGACAGATCTGGAATGGAGTTTGATTTCTGGCTTCTGTGGGCAAATGTTTTCTGTTTGTCAGAGAGGAGCTGTGTGGTTTCATAAGCTTATTTTTCAGAAGGGATTGCAGTTTCAATTGTGAGGGCCATTCCTTGCAAACTGCCAACATCTGGCAAATGTAAGCATTAAACCCTACATGTTGATAGGGTATTGTTTAAAATAACTTGGGTTGCATTTGTAAGCAAAACATGATCTCCCTGCATGGATGACTTAGTGTTAGAACCAGGTTCATCTTTAGCAGTGACTTTGTTTTAGGTGAGCAATGCTGCCAGCCAGAAGCTATGTGGGAGCCTTCTTCTGTGCACTTGTGATAGTCACAGAAAATCTGTTCTCTTTGTTAGGGAAACCAAGCAGGTGACTTTGATGGCAGAGCAGCTTTTTGTAGTGATACTGAGGGTTATGGCATCATGCTGCAGTCTGAGCTGGTCATAATTTTGCTGCTGTTGGAATGGTTGTCTCGGAGTAGAGGCTCTGATAAACTACAAACTGTAGTGAGAGCTCTGGAGCATCATGCTGCTTGAAATGATCGAGTTCTCCCGTTTTACTCTGCCCTAGAGAGGACACACCTGGAGTATTGGATTCAGTTCTGGGCTCCCGAATTCAAGAGAGGCAGAGAACTACTGGAGAGAGTCCAGTGGGGAGCATAAAGAGGGGCCTGGAGCATCTCTGTGTGGAGGAAAGGCTGAGAGACCTGGGGCTGGTTAACCTGGAGCAGAGCAGCCTGAGGGGAAATCTTCTCAATGCTCAGCAAGAGCTTAAGGGTGGAGGTAAGAGGATGGGACCGAAGTCTTTTCAGTGGTACCCAGAGACAGGGCAAGGGGCAATAGACACAAACTGGAGCCCAGGAGGTTCTGTCTGAACTTCAGGAAGAACTTTGCTGTGAAGGTGCTCTCCTTCTCTGGGGAGACTGCAAACCCACCTGGACATTGTGCCCCTGGGCCAGCTGCTGTGGGTGACCTTGCATTAGCAGGGGGGTCGCACTGGCTGATCCCCAGAGGTCTCTTCCAAGCCCTGCTGTTGTGCGGCAGTGCCACAGAGCCTGTTTTGCGCAGCGGGGAGTGCCTGGGGGCACTGGTGTGCAATGGGGCAGACGTGCCACAAGGGGGCGCTGCTGGTCCGGCCGTGCCGCCTGGCGGCTCCAGCTGGCGTTCGCCTTTCCCGAGCAGGGGCTGAGCTTGCTGCGCTCCGCAGCTGAGTTCAGTGCTCGGTGGCTCTCGGAGCAGTCGTCCGTGCTGGCAGTAGGCAGTGTTCTTCAGAAACCAGAACTCAAATGGAGCTTTTGGTGTTTTTCCCATAGATATTTCAGGTAGCTGTTTTGGAAAGGCAAATGGAACACCGATAGAAATGCTGTCCCTTGTCCCAGCCTGCATGAAGCATACTCTGAGGTGGTAAGCATGCAGTTCCTGTTGCTTACCTTGCACAAACAATCCTGCAGTGATCCAGCTCAAATGCATATGCTGAACTGACAAATCTTTTCTGAAAGACTTATTTGTCCTTAGGCAAGTCAGAGTTGGTGCAGTGTCTGCTGTAAAACAGATGCACTCACTGCCATGTTGCAGATTGTAGCTAGGGATCAGGCAGCCACAGCTTGCCTGGGGGTGATGTTTATTGTGTTATACAAGGTTAGTTTGGAGTTGTAGGTAAGATAGAGCCTTTCTGGGGTGAAAGACTTCTGGGTTTGGCATTTCTGTGCCAGAACTTGAGGAAGGATTGTTCAGAAGGGATTGTAGTGATAGGACAAGGGGCAATAGTTTGAAGCTGGAGCAGGGTCAATTTAGGTTGGCCATGGGGAAGAAGCTCTTTACAGTGAGAGGTGAAATACTGGAACAGGTTGCCCAGGGATGAGGTTGAGGCCCCATGCCTGGAGATATTAAAAATCAGATTCAGTGTAGCCCTGGGCAGCCTAATCTACTTGGAGGTGTCCCTGCTGACTGCAGGGAGGTTGGACAAGATGACCTTTGAGGGTCCCTTCCAATCCAGTGCAGTCTGAATCTGTTGGCTTGGTGCTGCTGAGGATCTCTTAGGCATTACCCATTTTAGACTTCAGATTAATCTCTCTGATGTTAACGACCCATCACAGGAAGTTATTGAGTTTTGCTAGAGGCCCAGGGATGAATCAGTGGACTGCACATCTTCTCCACATGGCATTCTGTGTTTTCTCCAGCTGTCTATTCTGCAGGGTAATAATTATTCTGATTGCAATCCCATATGACAGCAGGACAGTGCATATCTTCTGGTATTCTTGATTTGGGCTGGAGTGAGAAATGAGTGCAATAATCTACTTGCATTTTGTGGTGAAGATTATAATTTCAAACATAGAAGGCAAGACACTGACTTGAAGATAGGTGCAGATTCTCACAGAATTCACAAGCCTACAGAAAAAAGTACTGTTTGCCATGCTGACATTGGTCGCTTAGCACTGAGTTATTTGTCTGGAAGGGGACTCAAAAAATGATAAGGATGGTTTGAAAACGTAGTTTGAATAAATGATTTTTGGAAGTGAGGAGTGTGTGACAGCTTGGATGTGGAATTTGAAATGAATCTGGCATGATTAGGTAAGGTTTGTCCTCTCCTGCCTTTACTTTCAAGGTATCCAACCTTAAAATCATCAGTCCTGCTAAATGTGCAGGTCAGTGAGACCTGATAAGATGGTAAATGTTGGTGAACCTTCAGTAAACTGTGCAATACTTGGATAGAGAGAAGTGTGGGGGTTTGTCCATCACATGGACACGATGAGCTGCAGAGAGAAGTGTGTTTCTCATCTTGAGTGTTGACTTAAATTGTTCCATTGTAATATTGTGTGCTGTTTTGATGATTTCAGGAAGACTTAAGAACCCACACGACAGGCTCTGCTGAAGATTTCATAAACAGATGTAAAGCTTAATGTGTGGCTGACCTTGGACAGGAACTGTGCTAGTTTGAAGCAAGCTAGAATGTTTTGGTAAAAGAACTAGATAACGGGCAGTGAAATGAAAACAATTGATGTCAACTTCTCTCACAGTCTCACTGAGAACTCTGGGAAGAAGAAGAAAAACATTCTCCATTTTGTCTCTCACTCTTGCTTTTGCCTTAGACCGAGACACATCTTTCTAACATCACTGCTTTCTAACCCTGCTCCCTAACCTCTTGGCTGCACCTCTCTTCTTCCTGAGAACTGGGGTAAGGTTGAGAGGGCAAGGGGAGGTGTTGGGGTGGTTTGAGAGCCCCTCCTGGGGACTCAGGTTTCTGGGAGGGGAGTTGTGCTTTTGTATTGTTTATCCTTTGTATATTTCTGTATATATTGTAAATAGCTGCTGGTAAATTCTGCTAGCTGTAAATAAATTGCTTCATCTATATTCCCAGGGTCCGTCTGAGTTAGCTGGGGCAAATTCAAAAGTGGGGGGGGGCGGGGTAACCCCCAAACCATCACAGGAACCTTGAGTTCAGAGTGAGATCAGCTAATAAAGGAGACCATGGATGCAAATTGTAGGGCCATGAAACTAGGCTGATTATTTTGTCTGGTCAGCTGTGTTGTCTTGTGAAAAATGCTCTTCACGTTCTTAGGCTTTGCTTGGGTGGGTTGCAGATGTCTTTAACCTGTATCTGTGTCTCTTCCCTATAGCACTGGCTGCTGTGGTAGGTACTTATGGTCCCGTGCTGAAGTGAGCAGCTAAAGCAAAACCCCATTCTGCAGTTCAGTTACTAAATCAGCCATGTCATGTGCTACATCGTGTTCCTTGGTTACTTCCAGGTGGGTTTTCAAGCAACTCTATGACAAAGGGTTGGTGTATAGAGGTGTTAAGGTCATGCCTTTTTCAACTGCATGCAGCACTCCACTGTCACACTTTGAGTCTCATCAGAATTACAAGGTAAGTCAGTGTCTGTGTGCATTTGATGTTGCCATCAGAATGCAAAGAATGGTTTAGATTGGAAGGGACTTCAAAGCTCAGCCAGTTCCAGCCCCTTGCCATAGGCAGGGACACCTCCCACTAAAACAGGTTGCTCAAGGCCTCATCCAGCCTGGCCTTGAACACCTCCAGGGAGGGAGCATCCACAGCCTCCCAGGACAACTTTTTCCAGAGTCTCACCACCCTCACTGTGAAGAACCCTTTCCTAACATCTAGTTTGAATCTCCCCTCTGCCAGTTTAAACCTATTACCCCTTGTCCTGTCATTACAAGACCTTGTAGACAGTCCCTCCCCAGTCTTCCTTTAGGTCCCCTTCAGATGCTGGAAGGCCACTATAAATTCTCCTTGAAGTTTCCTCTTCTCCAGGCTGAAAAGCCCCAGCTCTTGTAGCCTGTCCTTATAGCAGAGGTGCTCCATCCCTCTGATCATCTTTGTGGCTCCCCTCTGGACTTGCTCCAACAGTTCAATGTCCTTCTTGTGTTGGGGGCTCCAGAACTGCACACAGTGCTGCAGGTGGGGTCTCAGGAGAGCAGAGTAAAGGGGGAGAATCCCCTCCCTTGCTTTACTGGCCCCACTGCTCTTGCTGCAACCCAGCACACAGTTGCTGTCTGGGCTGCATATGCACACTGCCAGCTCATGTTGAGAGCTTTTCACCAACCCAGACTCTTAGGTCCTTTTCCTCAGGGCTGCTCTCAGCCATTCACCACCCAGCCTGGATTTGTGCTTGAGATTGCACTGATGCAGGTGCAGGACCTTACACTTGGCCTTGTTGAATTTCATGAGGTTGGCCTGGGCCTGTTGGCTTGAGTTGTGATTGGAAAAGCTTTAGTAGTTTCATCTTGATGGCTCATCAGCATGTTATTGCACTCTAAAGTAAACAAATCTAGGTAAAGGAATTAGATTTCAGGATATTTTGCCATATCAGTAGTTTATGTTGATCACTTGATCGCAGCCTTCTTGCCAGCTCTACTTGGTTACTTTTTACTTAGAGATATATTAAGTACATTGTTTTATCCTGGTAAACTACTCTCACTTCCAGTATGAGCTTTCCAGATGAGTGTTGCACTGTGTTGGATTCTTAATGGTAAGTAATTAGAGGAGCACTTCTGTCTCTGCAGATCTGAATAGGAGGAAAGTCCTTGGTAGAGTGGAAATCTTCTGTGAGGGGAATAATAAGCATTGTCAAAGACTGTGTTGAATGGTAAAGCAGTAGCAGAGCAGCTCCTCTAAGACTCATCAAGTTAGATTGGTAAATCCCATTCAATGTTTTACCTAAGCTAATGCATGGTGTGCTCTGTTTGGTAAGGTGTTCCTTTAAAAACAAATCACTAGATACAGTAAGTGCAGCTTCTTGTTTGCCTCAGCTTTCTGTTCGTGTATGTGAAGGCAAGATTATGTCCCAGTTTGCCAAGTTTGATGTTAGTTTGTGAGAGGTTTTGTATCTTTCCAATCCCCTTCCAGGCTGTCAGACCCTTACATCACAAATCTTTCTCAGATACTGTTCCAGCAGAGAGCTAGCACAAATTGTACATCTGCTCTTTTTTAACATCTTGCCTTAAAAAGTCCAATGTGCTGGCCAAAAAGAGTGGATTTGAAAACAAATGTTTAAACAGGTTTGGAGTGCAATACAGTCCCTAGAGCCCAGAGCTGTTACTGTTGTGGAGGGGTATTTGAGCATACTGAAGAAAAGAGGTTTTGTGATTTAGAGCAAGTGAAACCTGCAAAGATATCCCAATCTTTGTGACTGAGAACTGAAATAATAACTTTACTCACACTTTTTAACTGGCATTTGGTACAGGCTCAGATGAATGAGTTTTCTTCAAAACAAAGACTGCTCTGGGGAGGCTTTTTTTATGGGGGGGGGTGTGCACCCCTTTCCTCTAGAGCAAAGCTCTTTTCTCTTGAGTCTTAATGAAATATTGAAATGCTGTTTCTTACTCTAGAATCAGTAAAGTGTGTGTGTGGTGGGTGTTCTGCTTTGCCAATTCATGCAAAAAATGTATTGTTTTGCCTGCTAGAGGTGGTGTTTTGGAAGCTGAGAGGTTGAGGATCTATGAGCTGACAAGATTTCTGCTTGGCAAGAGCAGCTGTTCCTGGGTGGAAGGCAGCTGTTCTCTTTCTGGCTACAGAGAGCAGGCTGTGGCTTCTGTTCTTTGATCCTGTGAGCATTGGGACACAAATCATGAGAAACAGGGCACAAGAAGCATGTTAGGAACTGAGTTAGGTGCCTAATGTGCACTTGAGTAACTGGTGTCAGCCACTTGTATTGCTTTGAACTGAGAAGAAGCGTTGTCTTCAGGTGAAAGCAGGCATAATTTGTGAAGAGATGAAGCAGTTTAAGTGCCATTACTTAGCAGTCTGGATGTGTTTTTTTCCAGTGGCTTGCCAGTTATTTTTCTCTACCTGGTCAACTTGGTGCTTCAGAAAACAAAGTGAGTAGCCTGTGGTGGTGTTTAACAACTGGCAGAGACAGAGCTGTAGGGGTAGCTGCAGCTTTGCTTGCTATTGAGTGTGGTTCCAGAGTTATGCAGTATTTATGTTTTACAGTTGGCTGCACCAGATGCTCACAGAAAATTCCCTCTGGAGCAGCCCTTGGCTCAGACATAAGTAGCTGCCTGTCCCGTGATGCTATGAACTGTTCCCCAGTGCTGAATGGAAAGCAGAGAGCCTAGCACTAGGCATGGTGAAGGGAGAGATCCTGTTTATCTTCTCGGGGGCTGTCTGCTGGCACCCATTTTCTTTTGGCATTTAAAGTTAAGAGTGAAAATGTCACATTTGCAAGGTTAGACTTGCATTTCCTATCTGCATTTCATAATAGATGCAGTGTGAAGGGACTGAATTGGCTTGTACTTGCCTGAAAAAACAGGGCTTGCTTGTGACTTCTCAAGGTGAGTTTTATAGGAGAGCTGAAGAGGTATCCTTCAGTGACATTTTTCTGAAGTATGGACATGCTTTTATTTTTAAAGGCCTCCACAGCTGGCTGTTTTGGGGGGTTTTGGCCCTTGTTAACAGCAGTTTCTTAAAATAATACATCTCCAGTAATGGCTGTTCTTCCTATTCCCTGACTCTGGAGGGAACAGTGGGAAAAGACTTTGTGTGTCTGAGAGACTGCAGGTTTTCTTGATGGCTGAGATGGATTATAAACTTTTACAAGGAGATTCTAAGGGGTACCTGAGGAAACCTGCATTTAACTTTTTGTTTTGGCAGCTCATGGCTAAAATATCACTGCTGATCCAAATTTGTAACCCTATGGCTTTGTTGGACTAACAGTTTGCACTGGTATGGTGGAGGAATGTTGTCACTGGTGTATTCTTCAAACTCTCTTATGCTACCTGTTCAAATTCTGCCACTGTGGGGATGATCTAAGCAGGCTGCAAGAGAGGTTTTGTTGGATGACAGTAGTAGTTGCTAGTTCTGGGATTGTTACCTTCTCACTAATACATGCAGTGTAATGTTTTGCCCTCTCTGGTGTTTGTCTTGTTTTTAAGGATGCTCAAGATCCATCAGTGACAGTGAGCTTTCCACTGGATGAAGATGCAAGTGTTTCTCTTGTTGCTGGGACCACGACTCCTTGGACCTTGCCCAGTAATCTGGCCCTTTGTGTTAATGCAGAGTTGCAATATGTAGAATGGAGAGGCAAGTGTTAACTGAAGGGGACATGTAATGAACATTTTCTTCTTTGAACCCTGTGAATATGTACTTCTGTTTTTCTGGATAGGCTGTTTTAAACTGGGTGCATAGCAGTTTGCTGGCATTGAATTAGTATTTTGAAGGATGAGGATTTCCAGTTGCTGAGCTCTTCTTTTACATGCATTGTGAGGACTGTTCCCTAAAAGTAGCACACCTTTTACCTGTTGTCTGTAAGTCACACTGGATTTGGGAGCTGAGGAAGTGTGACTAGGTGTTGCCAGCTTTTTTAATTCCCTCCTTTCCTGGGGCTCAGGCTCCTAAGCAGATATGACAGCTAAGTTGGAGTAACTGAACTGTACTCTTAGCTCATAACAGACTCAGGATGTCATATGCTAGTCTCAGCCTGACTCACCTTTCAGCTGCTCACATTTTCTGACTTTTCAGTGTACATTCAGTAGGGGGAAACACCCCCAAAAACCCAACAAAACAAAAACAAAAGAGGGAGAAGATATTCAAGGTAATGATGGCATTTCCAGTGCCAGCATGACCACATGAATGGAATGTGTGCCTAAGGTGATGCTGAATAAATCAAGTTGCAGATGCCTTTACAGTGGACTCCATGTGTTTGGGTTTTCTTTATTTGAGGAGAGGGCTAAATATGTTTTGGGTATCCCAGGTTTTAACATAAATGTAGTCATCTCAAAAAGCTTATTGTGTACTTGCAGAAATAGCCTACATCTGTCTGAGAGGCTGAGTTGTCGGGTCTGAGCGTCTGGCCTGCTGTCCACTGGTGGGATAGTCACCCTAATGAAGCTGGTAGAGTGGTAGTCAGAATGAGCTTTGCCATTGGGTGTCTCTTAAAATGAAATCTAGGCATCAAATTGATTGGAAGTCTCAAAGGCAGCATAAAGTAGAATGGTTACCCCTAATGTCAGCTTAACAAGATGGATTTTAGGGAGCAATTTTCCTTCTTCCAGTTGCTTCCCTCTGTTTTAGTTACTGCTTTTCTTTGTCATAATGGTAATAGATGAGGTGGAGTATTTCTGCCTCAAACTGGAAACCACAGTGAAAATCAGTCAACTGGATTTCACCCTGTGCTTTCTGTCTAAACTTTTGAACAGTATTCACTATGTGGCTGTGTGAGGAAGAAGTAGCTGGGACCTAACTGTGGATCAGCAGGATTATTCTGAGCAGTTTTAGATCTAATATGATACCATCTTGTCTAAATGGAAAGGCTTTGTAATGATCATAATGAGGGTATTCAGCTGAGATTTGTGTAACTGTTTGTTTTCTTTTCTATTCTAGAGAGTGCCACAGGACAGATTTCCATTTGGATGGAATCCAGGCTGGTAGCACTGCACAAACCTGAAAGTGAATAGGAAATACTTGACAGGCAAGTACAGAAATGATTGCACACTTGTTAAGCTTCAGTACTTTTATAGGTCAGAAGTTAGATGTTTTAAGAAGTTGTGTTTTGCCATAACCCAAAGATTAATTTCCCTGCCTGAGTGTATAGCTCACAAAAATCTGTGGAAGACATTGACATTTCCTAGAGCAACTTGGTCTTGTACATGAAGCTACAGATTGAGGAAAGGTTTCATTGGATCACTGTGGGGGGTGTGTGTGTGCAGTAAAGGTTTCTTAGTCCTTCACTTTCCTCTGTGCTTTCTTAGATAGTAATTTAACAGTCTCAGACCTTCTCTGAGATTGTCCAAATGCTGAACACTTCTAAACATTGTGTAAATATTTGGAGGGAAGTGGGCAAAAGGAAATGCCACTTGTGTAGGATGGTCTGGTTGGTGGCAGTTGAGGCTTTTTGAGGACAACTCAGTTCAGTGGCAAAAAGTTATTTCTTCGCTGAGTCAGCAGGGGGGACGCAGGTATTAAATTCTGTAGCTCTCAGACACAATCTGTGGCTTTTCCATTGTCAGGCAGTTAGGCCCCTGAGGGGAAAATGAATGCCATTTACTCTATACCAGGTGGCTGGGTGAGGTCAAGGAATGAACTTAATGAAGTCTTTTTGTATCTGAAGTCATCTGAACTTCCTGAGTACTCTCAACTTTCCCACTCTCCCTCAAGCCTGCCTTTTTTTCTCCCTTTTCCTCCAGATGCAGATGGGTAAATTTTTGTGAGAGCACAAGTGGGACTACTTCTTTGTTTCACTGATGAGATGACTACCATCTCTACCATAATACCTTCAGCTGTTTTGCATAGATGGATTTGTCTTGGTGTATTGCCCCATTTTTGGCCATTGAGTGGCTTGTTGTTTTATTTAGCAGTGGTAAAGATGAAGTGATTAATAACAATGTTTCTCCCTTTGTGTGGTGTTTCAGGCTACTTGCTTATTAAGCACTTTATTTCTTTGTCCTGTTTTTTTTGCTGTTGCCTCTTTTGGGATTCTAGAGAATCCAAATGAGGTTTCTGATCTCTTGAGAGTGAAGAATTGCTGTAGTGACTTAAAATGAGTCTGTTAATACTCTAACTTAGGTCACAAGAAGGCAATGCTGTGTAAATGTTCAGCTTGAAGTTCAGGATTTTGATAAAAGTATTTCAGAACTCAAAAGAGAAAACTGAGGATGTGATCTACAATCCTTACCTGTCACTGACTTGTATGAAATAAGAGTGTAACTACATCCTCATTTTTTTTAAGCTAGTTTTAGTGCTTCATGTTCTGTGTCTGAGTGTTCCCATATGTGTGGCTGGGCACTAGGATGCTTTTCTCTCATCTGATCCCGATTAAGCACCTCAAACATCCCTAAGCCTGTTTGTGGTATAAAAATACATAAACCATCTGTGAAGCTGTGGCTTAAAATAGAAGTCTCCTCTTTTCCTAGTGGCTATTTTGTATGCTGAGCTGAAGAGTCATGCTCTTTAACTTGGCATTAAATGCTGCTTGAGTTCCTTTCTGTGCAGTGAAACAGCTTGGAAGGGTTCCTCACTTTGAAGTAGTCCAGTGTTTCACGGTTTGACCATTGTTTTGGAGGATGTGGATCAAGAAGAGTGTAGGGAAGGACTGCAGCTGTTACACCTTCAGAGAGCTATCCCATCTGTTAGATGGAGTTGTGTTTTAACTAGACATTTTCCTGAAGTGGATGATTCTAGCACTTGGAAGAGTTCTGAGCAGTGAATGCCAGCCTATTGCTGTCTTTGTCCACTGCTTACAGGGGTCTGAAGAGAGAGAGTTCTATAGGCTCTCTCTGTGTCTTACATCTCTTGTTTGGCTCAGTTGGTTCCTCAGTCAGTCCAGTCTGTCTTGAGTCTTTCTCTGAGATGCCTGTGGAGTGTTTGGATGCTTAGTTTTAGAATAAGGAACGAGGTATCCATGCTTTAAAAGCTGTATCACAATCTCCTGTGCATGTAACTTTTAGGTGGCTTGGATTATGTCATTAAGACATGTTACAGTTTTTGTCCAAGTCCAAATTGCTGAAGAGGTGTAGAAGTGGGAAGCAAACTATTGAGAAAATACTTCTGTCTTCACTCTATGAAGTCCTAATCTCTGTAGGATGGGGAAAAAGGAAATAGGAATATATAGCATTTCTACCAGCTGTCTGAAGAGTTCCTCTTAATTAGTTTGTGTCAATTCTTCTCCTCAGGTTTCCTGGCATTGCTCTTAAAGGCAAGAAATATAAACCACTCTTTGACTATTTTGTTCAGGTAAGACAAACAAGTTGTGTTGAATATAGGATATAGAGCAGAAAAAACCCTCACCTTCTACTCCCTCTACTCTGACCTGGTGAGGCTGCATCTAGAATGTTGTGTCCAGTTCTGGGCCCCTCAGTTAAAGGACAGGGAGTTGCTTGAGAGAGTCCAGTGCAAAGCCACAAAAACGATGAAGAGTGTGGAATCTCATCCTCATGGGAAGAGGATCTGGGGCTCTTCAGCTTGGAGACAAGGAGACTGAGAAGTCACCTCAGGAGTGTTTATAAGTATGTAAAGGGTGAGCACCCAGAGAATGGAGCCAGGCTCTATTTGATGATGCCCATGACAAGACAAGATGCATTGGGAAGTTGCATGGAAACATGAGGAACATTTTTTCAGCCTGAGGATGACAGAACTCTGGAACAAGCTGCCCTGGAGGGTTGTGGAGTTTCCCTCTCTGGAGATATCCAAAACCTTCCTGGATGCGTTTCTGTGTGATCTGGTATAGGTAATCCTGCTCTGTCAGGGAGGTTGGACTGGATGATCTTTAGAGGTCCCTTCCAACCCCTGACATTCTGTGATCCTGTGAAAACAAACCAAACCATTCTCAGTATTCCCTGCTCATGTTATAAAAATGTGTCCTAGTAGCATACTCTAGGTTGTATTCAAGTAGTTAAAAATCTTAGTGAAAGACTGAAAAGCAGAAATTTAACTTTTTTTTCTCCTGTGTTTTGTTTCTTAAGCTTTAAATCCTTTCACAATAAGAATTCAGTGATAACTGATAGTTTGTGTGCAGACAAATGATCCCATGTGGCTAAATCAGCAGTGTTCTCTCGGCTTTGTCTGTTGAGCTTGTTGTCTGCCTATGAGATCTACACATGTTTCACTCACAAGAGAAGGGCAGGCACCTCAGATAAAAGAGGTGTGAAGAGGTAAAAGCTTTTGCTAAAATGACTGCAGATATTCCTGTTAATTTTTTTTATGGATGTCCTCCTGTGCAGCATTTAAGCTTTGCATAAGTCTCATGTGGTGAGCAGCACTGCAGAGGAGACTCTGAAAAATGGATGAAAGTTTTCAGTGAATTGAAGTGGATTACAGTACTGCTGGACAAGCAGCTGTTAACTCGTGTGAGGGATTTGGTCATTAGCATTTGTATTCAAACTTGTGCCCGAGTCAGCAGAAGTGAGAACCTCTGCAGGGAGCAGGACTGTTATTGCTAGAGAAAGGTCAAGCACTGCTGAACCTGAGAAACAGGAGTGCAGGTGTAAAGGCTTGGAACTGATCAGTGTTTTGAGTCCTGCTGTACTTCTGAGGAGCAGATGGGCATCTATTGGTTTTCTTTTTAGAAGAGATATCTTATCTCAAAACAGCTCTCTTCAGAGCAAGCCAAAGCTGTTGTTTGGTTCAGCTGTGACTGCAGTAAGTTGGTGGGTTTTGTTTACTACTTGTCTGTTAAGGAATAGATAAGAGCTCTTTATTTTTTGCTAGCTGAGGACACCACAAATTGTCAGATCTTTTCTTAGCCATTTTTTTCCTTTTCTTCTTTTTCTTGTTGTCACCTTCTCATCCTCTGGAGGAAACAAATCAAATCAATGACTATAAAAGTGAACTTCTTTGTAAAATGAGAAGCTACAGTGGCTATAGGAAAATGCAAGGAGACTTCTGTATATAGAATCTCAGCAGCTGTTGTGGTTGTATCCTTGCTTTCAGGAGTGTATTGATTTGTAGTATGTGAGGCACAGAACTGTGCAAATACATGTGGCTTGAAGAGTAATTGACTATTAGTAATTGAGGCCTTCTGGAGAGGTCTTGGTCTTAATCACATTTGATGCTGTTTAAATGAAGTGTACACCCTGGATGTTGTAGCTGTTGTGAGTGATTAAAGAATGTTAGTAAGGTCATATTTTACTGTGTCACTTGTTTTTGATGCATTTGTTTGCTCTAGGTGGGTGGTTAGTGGCTCCTGCACATCTTGAAGAACTCTGTTTTGCTGTGTCTATGTGTATGGATATAACTATACCTGTATATATGAAATCTCTGTGTTACAGTGCAAAGATAAAGGTGCCTTTGCTGTGGTAGTAGACAGTTACGTGAAGGAGGAAGAGGGCACAGGCGTTGTACACCAGGCTCCCTATTTTAGTGCTGTGAGTATGAATTGCACATCTGTAACCTTAATTTTGTTCCATTGTGCATTACTTGACTTTCCAGCTACTGGGGACTGGCTGTCAGGGTGACTGATAGTAAACAATCTTCTTCTTTGCTGCTTGAAAGGTAGGAATAAGGAGTACAGTGTAGCACTGTGTTCTAATGAACTCTTGCATCCTCTCGTGCCCTCTGTATGCTGCACTGGGGATTTTAGGTGTCCCTGGATTGGATTATTGTGATATGTGAAGTGAGCCCACCACTGTCTCTGAGTGTTATTTGCTTTAGGTGTGGTGTTTTGTTGTTTATTTTTCCCAAAGCTGTAATTTATAGCTTAGGGAAGAAATGCTCTGTTGCTCTGATAGTCAGAACAAGCTTTGCTAAGTGACAGGTTCGGATGGTAACAGTGGTTTTACACAGCACACTGCCCCTCTTCAGTGTTTCCATTTCATTGCTCATTGGGCTTTTAGAGAGCAAAAAATTGCTTTGCCTGCTTTTGTACTGAGACTTTTTACCTTGATGGGAAAGGGTTTTGTTGCACTCCTGTTTTTCTGTCGTTATTGTTCTTTTCCTCTGTCTGTTCTGGTGAAGGTTAAGAGGGATAATTTTTCATGGATAGAATTGCATCAGTTTTAGACAGATTAATTTAATGCATGAGTTTAGACTCGTTGTTCTTTTTGGATAGTTTCCTGTCTTCAGCCATTATCCAAAGATGCCCTCAAAAGAACTTGCAGTAGAGCTGCCAGCGCCCTGCAATCGGCAATCCTTAGACCAGGAGCTCTGTTGTCATTCCCAGAAGCTGTTGGCATTTGTGATAGGCCTCTTGATATTTGTGTGCAATATCCCATCCCTTTCTGTCTCTTTTGTATGCATTTTCCTGGAGGGTGCATCCATTATGGTGGTGTTTCCCTTGTCGAGATGAATGCAATGTGAAAAGATGCCTCAGCTTCATAGAGCTGTGAAGAAAGAAACTTAGACTGGCCTGTGTGTTACTGGTTGATAAAGAAATCCATGGTGGCTGGTAAAGTGCTTAAGAAGGCTAAAGCCTTACCACACTACTTGCACCTCAGACATTCTCCTGTAGCTCAATCTTCCAAGTACTTGACAGAGCTGCTTTTGAGTCAGGTCCTCTTGTTGTAGGAGATGGAATAGGAAAGGAACAGACTGCTAATAGAGAAAGAATTGTGGGAGGTATTTTCCCTTGGCTCCTCTGTTGCTTTGTTGCATATTTGCACAAGACAGTTCAGTTGTTGGGAAATGTAACTGGCCTGGTAGAGCAAGGATTGTCTGCCCTCTCCAGTGGTTTTGTTATAAGCCCACAGGGATTTGTGTGAACACAGGGGGAAAAAAAAGGCATGTTTGACTCTCTCTTGTGGCAAGTCAGCAGCATGCTTTTAAAATAACCTCTCAGAGTATCAGTTCAATACACTGCAGTGGAAACAAATGCATCAAATATTTCTGTGAGGAAGAAGTCCACCAACATCACAAACAATGTGAGGAGCATCTTGACTTTAATGCATCATAGCCCTGAGTCAACTGGCTGCAGTGCCTTTCAAAGGAGATTGCACAGTATATGTTGGTACTTCATGCTGCTGCCTCTTTCTCTTGGCATGCATGTGCTTCAGTTTTCACAGCTTGCTGACAATTTTTGTCCTGAAAGACTCACAAAGGGTTCTGGGTTAGGTTCAGGAATTCATTATTGGATAGCAGGCTCTGCATGGAATACCTAATGTGTGTATTGGCATTAAGTGTTTGCCTTTAGATAAGCTTAGCTGAAATAAGGGGGTGTGAGAGTCTGATCCTCTCTCTTGTTAATCAACAAAGATAAAGATTGCATCGTCCCTCCTTAATCTTGTTACTTCTGGGACTCAGACTCAGTGCTTGGCCCAAAAGCTCAGAGATGCAAATTAACAGACAATACCTTTGAAACTCCTAGACCTCACCCTGGCTGGACTGCCCAGGAAGCTTCCAACTTATCTCAGCTGCCCCCAAGGGCTGTGTATGCAGGGTGTGGACAGGTGTAGCCGAGAGAGGGCGGAGGCCCTCCCCCCGGCGACGCCGGACCCCTGCGAATGTGTGAGAATGCACAGGAAGATGCCCTGGGGGGGGCTGCAGCTGGACACTGAGCAGAAAACTGTATAAAAAGGCAGGAGAAAGGCCTGCCAAAGAGTGGCATCCCCACCAGACCAAGTGTGGTATCCCCACCAGTGGTATTCCCACCGCACCACCAGTGGCATCACCAGCAGACAGAGTGTGGCCTTCCCAGCGGACCACCATTCCCACCGGACCAAGAGTGACATCTCCATCGGACCACCAGTGACATCTCCACCGGACCACCGAGGGCAGACCATCACCAGACCACCAGAACTGCACACCACCTGAAGAACCTCTGACAAACTCCGCAGAAGATCATCCCTGGGCCACGCACCCGTCTCTCTCTCACTCCTTCATCTGTGACTGAGGGTAATATGCTCACAGCCTTTTCCCCTTCCCTGCTCCTTCTTTTCTTCTCCATCGATCTCTTTATCTTTCTCTCTCCCCCTTCTCCTCTCTCTCCCTCTGTTCTGATCTTTCTCTCTCCCCCTTCTCCCTTCTCTCCCTCCGTTTTGCCCAACCTTATCCTTTAATAAACAGTTTCATGGTGATATCTGGTCTCGTTTGCACCTTAATTTCACAACACGGAATCCAGAAGAACTGGTCTAGCTCCTCTGGACAGAGATACTGTTAATCTCTGCTCCTGCGGACCTTGACATTTTTTGGCGTCACGGACAGGATTCTGTGTAGTGAAAGTATCACCAGGAAACTGTTTTATTTCTGACGAGTGTGTCTGAGATGTACTCTGAGAGCAAAGTGAATGCTTGTGGAGCAGTGTGGGGATTCTTCAAATGCCTAAATGTGTCTGCGTTCCCAGGAAAGAATATTTTGGGGTACAAGTGTTGATTTTATAGTGTGACCTTCCCGAGAATTCTTAGTACCCTGCGGTAAATAGGAAATATTGTGTAAAGTGTGTCCTCTTGGGGAGAGCTACCTCCACAAGAAGTCTAGTAAAATTGAGAATATTGGTAAAGTGTGTCCCCTTGGGGAAAGGTTCACAAGAAGTCTAGGAAACTTGTGAATATTGTGTAAATTGTGTCCTGGGGGAAAGAATTTCCCCCGAGAAGTCTCTCTGTTGGTAAAGTGTGTCCTCTCGGGGTGACTGTGGCTGTCCTCTCCGAGAAGCTAGATCTCTGCGTTCCCGGGAAAGAATATTTTAGGGTACAAGTGTTGATTTTATAGTGTGGCCTTCCCGAGAATTCTTAGTACCCTGCGGTAAATAGGATTGTGTAAAGTGTGTCCTGGGGGAAAGAATTTCCCCCGAGAAGTCTAGTGAACCCAAACGGAACAGTTTCTCTGTTGGTAAAGTGTGTCCTCTCGGGGTGACTGTGGCTGTCCTCTCCGAGAAGCTAGATCTTGGTGTGATCTCCCTGGAGGAATTTATTGTGTGTTTTTCTAGGGAACAGTGTTTGTGAGTGAGCTTTCTCTGAGCAGTTTTTGTAGGGAAGGTTTTGAGGTATAAGGTCTTTGTGTTGTTGTGACCTCCCCGTGGAGCTCTTACCTTAAAGGCAATGGCCACGGTGGAGAGGCTTTTCTGTTTGTTGGAAGCTCACGGTGCCCGCCCGTCCGTGGAAGGGCTGGGCTGGGCCCGTGAGAACTGGAGTAACTGTCAGAGTGTGGCGGACCGGATTGTGGCCCTGCAGAAAGAGGCACGGCCAAGTCGGGAAAGGGCAAAGCCTTCATCTGTGCAGTTTTGGGTGCGTGTTTGGCTGCTTCAATAGATGAAAAGCAAAGCCAAAACGGACGAGAGAACAAACTCATTTCCTCCTTGCAGGAGCTGGTAGATTCCCTGCAAGGGCATATTGTAACTTTAAAGGACGAAGTGGCAGATCTTAAGGATAGATTAAAAACAGAACAGAAGTGGCAAAAGTGGTTTTTGAAGGAGGAAGAGTTAAAGCAGACAGAGCCTGCCTCCATATACCCCCAGGCAGAACTGGCAGCAGCAGAGGAAGCTGCGGCTCACATACGTCCTCTCATTAAAACTGAGATGCTGTACGAGGATGAGGATGGCACCCCTGCCATCACAACCAAAGAGATACCCTTTTCTTCCACTGAGCTGGCCAAACTGCGTAAAGAGTTTACACGTTCGGCTGGAGAGTCTGAGGTGGAATATGTATGGCGTGTCTCTAGAACTGGAGGGGATCAGATTAGGTTAACAGAGGCTGAAGCTACCGGCTATTGGGGTGCTAACGTGTTCCTAACTACGGGAAATAGGAGTGGTCCCTGGAGCCTTACTCAGCGAGCAGCTTTCTGGGCTGGGGGCTTTGATTCAAAAGAGAGAGGAGAGCCTCTAGTTCTGAGGGGAGGCATGAATCAGATAATGGAAAATGTGCAGAAGGCAGCTTGTTTGCAAATGGTCTATGATCGAGAACTGAAACATCATTTTGAATCGCCCCTTTCTCTCTTGGTGGACCCAAAGCGAATGACTCCTTTGGTCAGGGGACTTCCTGACTCCCTTAAGATGAAGGGCATCCAGCTTCAAAAGGAGATAGCTGACACCCCACTTACCTCCCGAATACAAGCTGCTCTGAGGGAGAACTTAACACCCGGGAGGAACCAGCCCGATGGCAGACAATGGACGTGGGAGGAGGTGGCCAGAGAGCTATTAGATTATGCCAGGCAGTATGGGGTGCCTGAGGAAGTTCATAAACCTGAGCCTAGAGGCTTGAGGCATGTGGAAATTAATCACCCACTGCCAAGTGCAGATCCCCGGAGCCAGATGCTTCGAATCCCCAAACGGCACTCGACTGGGGGGAGGGAGCACCTGAACACTCGACTGTATTGGTGGGGGCTAGGCCGGAAGAAAGGTATCCCAAAAGAAGTGATTGATGGGTTATCTTCAGGGCAGTTGGAAATCGTTGTAAAAAAATGGCCAGAGTCTAGCCAGAAACTCGAACCCACTGCACCCCCCTTGATAGACTTATCTGATGTGGGGAAAGGCGTGCCCCCTTCTCAGCCTCAGAGGAGCTGAGAGCTTCACCCCTCTGTGGTGAGTGGGGGAGGTGAAGCCTAGAGATCTGTGAGCTCACCAATCAATTGCAAATTGTACAGGGTTTGGGAGGTGGATTTGGTTTGTGCCTAGCTTGGCTTCAAGCTGAAACAATCAAAGGCACTTACCGGCCCATTCAAAGCAATTAGCTTCACCTGGGCAGGCTCAGGGAGCCTCTCTCTGGGTGGGGGTGCTTTGCCCAGATACCTTATCAGTACCTGAGGGAGTTGACTAAAGATTCCTTGAGATATTGTCAGAAGGATTTGTTTTGATTCCAACTGTTGTCTACAGATTGATGACAATGGGAAAGTAGTGAGACAAATATCTTCTGGGATTCGAAAATTAGCTCATGTACCTGTCCAGACCTGGGAAGGATGGAATATGGACTGGCTCTCCTGGCTTCCAGGGGGACCTTGGGTTAAACAGATGTTGTTTTATTTGTTATGTGTTTTGGCATTGTTACTTTTCTTGCCATGTATCATTCCCTGTTTTATACAACTGATTCAACATGTAGTATCCAATATGCAATTTGTATCCACTGATGGTGTGAAACACGTTCGGGCCATTACCCGATCAAAACCCATGTCTATTGTGAAAATTGTATAAAACTTCCCCATTTTTCCCCTAAACCTTTCCTTTTCCTTTCTCTCTCTCCCCCCCCCCTATCCTTTTCCCTCTTTTATCTTTGTTGACGGGGTGATGTGAGAGTCTGATCCTCTCTCTTGTTAATCAACAAAGATAAAGATTGCATCGTCCCTCCTTAATCTTGTTACTTCTGGGACTCAGACTCAGTGCTTGGCCCAAAAGCTCAGAGATGCAAATTAACAGACAATACCTTTGAAACTCCTAGACCTCACCCTGGCTGGACTGCCCAGGAAGCTTCCAACTTATCTCAGCTGCCCCCAAGGGCTGTGTATGCAGGGTGTGGACAGGTGTAGCCGAGAGAGGGCGGAGGCCCTCCCCCCGGCGACGCCGGACCCCTGCGAATGTGTGAGAATGCACAGGAAGATGCCCTGGGGGGGGCTGCAGCTGGACACTGAGCAGAAAACTGTATAAAAAGGCAGGAGAAAGGCCTGCCAAAGAGTGGCATCCCCACCAGACCAAGTGTGGTATCCCCACCAGTGGTATTCCCACCGCACCACCAGTGGCATCACCAGCAGACAGAGTGTGGCCTTCCCAGCGGACCACCATTCCCACCGGACCAAGAGTGACATCTCCATCGGACCACCAGTGACATCTCCACCGGACCACCGAGGGCAGACCATCACCAGACCACCAGAACTGCACACCACCTGAAGAACCTCTGACAAACTCCGCAGAAGATCATCCCTGGGCCACGCACCCGTCTCTCTCTCACTCCTTCATCTGTGACTGAGGGTAATATGCTCACAGCCTTTTCCCCTTCCCTGCTCCTTCTTTTCTTCTCCATCGATCTCTTTATCTTTCTCTCTCCCCCTTCTCCTCTCTCTCCCTCTGTTCTGATCTTTCTCTCTCCCCCTTCTCCCTTCTCTCCCTCCGTTTTGCCCAACCTTATCCTTTAATAAACAGTTTCATGGTGATATCTGGTCTCGTTTGCACCTTAATTTCACAACACGGAATCCAGAAGAACTGGTCTAGCTCCTCTGGACAGAGATACTGTTAATCTCTGCTCCTGCGGACCTTGACAGGGGGATCACTCACGACTGTAGGCAGGGCTGTCTGACTAATTCATTTGGCTTCTCTGCAGCTTCCTTTATTGCTGTGTTGAAGGGTGCATAGGAAAGGGGCAAGTGGGATGGGAGACGGTGGTCAGGGAAGAAACAGAGCACAGTCCTGTGCAGGAAATGTGTTTTCTCTCTCTCTTTTCCCATAACATAAGTCCTCTTACCCTGGACGTGTTTAAGGTTCATCTTGGCAGGGTGCTGGGCCGTCTCATTTCAGCTCTACTGTTACCTCTGACGGTTACTCCAGGGGATCCTTGAGGTCCCTCCAAGACAGTGTTCTATGGAGTAAGTCTCCTTGATAAGTAGGGATAGACATAAGGTGGTTTTAATCCTCCTAACTGGCATGTGTTCTGTATGGCTGATAGATTTCTAGGTGATCTTTCTCCAACAAATTCCAAGTACAAATGCACCTCCATGTCGCTCCAGGACACGTGCGGTCATTGTCTCCTGGCATTCTTTTGCAGAGCAGAGCAATAGATTATTTCAGTTCAAAAGACATGAAAACTGAAACTTCCAAAACAAGGCAAACCTGTGCTAAAACCTCTGTAAAGCCTCTAGCTCCAAGTAAGTGTGACAGTGCCATTCCCCTGCTCAGGCATTTCATGCCATGTGTCTACAGACAACTTAGAAAGCTTTAGGAACCTTGTCCATTTCAGGCAAGCTCTGTACTTCTGCTCCCTGTTCAGATTGAGTCACAAGTTTTATGGATCTCTTACTGTTGCACTTTCTTTTCAGTACATGACAAAAGTTTACTTGATGATTTTTTTGATTCAGAGGTGCTGAAGATGAACATTTTGATGTCATGTTTCTGTTGTTGTTTTAAATTTCAGATACAGCAGCACTGAGTTTTCATCAGTGAGCTGTTTAATAGCTTCTGCTTCATTCATTTGGTGAGTCACAACTTCTGTTTGTAATCTTCTCAAAGACCTAGTTGTAGCACGGGTACAAAAGCCAAAACTAGGACTTCTGTCCTGAGAAGAATTGAAATTTGCCTTGGCTTTACAGCAGAGCTTAGCATTTCTGTAGCTGACTGAGTATATTCATGAGCTGTGATTACTGAGACAAATCTTCATCCAATTAAATGGCAGGTCAGTTTGGAAGGCTTGTGCATTCAAGTTTGAGTTCTTCAGAAGAAAGGAACTAACTGTAGCAAACCAAAATAGCAAAGCTCTTTCTATGTCATTGACTGCATCAGTGATGCAGATCTAACTGAACCATCTCCTGACCTGAGCCCTGCCAAGGGGAAGGTTTGGTACCACGGTTTAGCTCGGCTGTGAGCCTGCCAAGCTTTGTAGCCTTTGCCAGCTGCTTCTGCAAAGCCTTTTACAATTCACTGCCACATCTGGGTTGGTGTTACGTCTGTCAGCTGGCCTGCATTTTGAACACAGCAGTCTGCTTGCTGTATCTCAGCAACAGTAGCTGATAAAAGGCCAACTGAGAATTGGCTCACGTCCATTAATCTATTGACTGAAGAAGCTTGTTGACCAAGTTGAGGCTGAATAATGGTAATAGCTGCCCACAGCTGCTGGAGAATGGAAAGAGACAATGCTATGGAGTAGATGAGTATTGTAGCTGAAGTGGTTTTTGGTTTGTGTGTGTCCTGTCTTGGTACAAGAAATAGCCAACTTTACTGTGGCTATGGATGAGTGTCATGATTGGAAGATATCCTATGGATCAACATGGGGTTGTTTAGCCTGGAGAAGAGGAGGCTCAGGGGTGACCTTATTGCTGTCTACAACTACCTGAAGGGTGGTTGTGGCCAGGAGGAGGTTGCTCTCTTCTCTCAGGTGGCCAGCTCCAGAACAAGAGGACACAGCCTCAGGCTGCGCCAGGGGAAATTTCGGCTCGAGGTGAGGAGAAAGTTCTTCACTGAGAGAGTCATTGGGCACTGGAATGGGCTGCCTGGGGAGGTGGTGGAGTCGTCGTCCCTGGGGCAGTTCAAGGCAAGGTTGGATGAGGCACTTGGTGCCATGGTCTAGCCTTGGGCACTGTGGTAAAGGGTTGGACTTGATGATCTGTGAGGTCTCTTCCAACCTTGGTGATACTGTGATACTGTGATACTGTGAACAGCCAGCTTCTGCAGATTGGACTTGAGGGAGCTGATAGCTGTAGAGGCTGGTGGCTAGTGTTGGAGACATGGACAACAGAATGGATCTAGAAACCCTGTTCTGTTGCTCCTTGCCTTGCCTGTGTTAGTTCTGTCTAGGAAAGGAGACATCAGCTTAGCTGCAAAGCACTCACTTGCAACTTAGGGACTTGCTTCTGGTGTGTTCTCCTGGCTTGAGAGCAGCCCTGAGGAGAGGGACTTGGGAGTGCTGGTAGACAAGAAGCTCAATATGAGCTGTCGGTGTGCTCTTGCAGCCCAGAAAGCCAACCAGATCCTGGGCTGCATCGAGAGAAGTGTGGCCAGCAGGTCATGGGAAGTGATGCTCCCACTCTACTCTGCACTGCTGAGACCCTACCTGGAGCCCCTATTACAAGAGGAACATGGATGTGCTGGAACATGTCCAGAGTGGGGCCACAAGGATGATCAGAGGCCTGGAGCACCTCTCCTATGAGGAGAGACTGAAGGAGTTGGGGCTGTTTGGTCTGGAGAGGAGAAGGCTCCAAGGTGACATTATTGCAGCCTTCCAATATCTGAAGCAGGCCTACAAGAAAGCTGTTGAGGGACGTTCTGGGATGTCAGGTAGTGATAGGACTAAGGGGAATGGAACAAAGCTAGAAATGGGTAGATTCAGGCTGAATAGAATGATAGAATCAGTCAGAGTTGGAAGAGACCCCAAGGATCATCTAGTTCCAACCCCTTCTGCCATGGGCAGGAATGTCCTACCCTAGAACAGGCTGGCCAGAGCCCCATCCAGCCTGGCCTTAAACACCTCCAGGGATGGGGCCTCAACCACCTTCCTGGGCAACCCATGCCAGCCTCTTACCACTCTCGTGCTGAAGAACTACCTCCTCACTTCCAGCCTGAACCTGCCCATCTCCAGCTTTGCTCCGTTCTCCCTAGTCCTGTCACTCTGCCATAGCTTAACAAGTCCCTGCCCAGCTTTTTTGTTAGGAAGGAGTTCTTCCCCATAAGGGTGATGAGTCTGTGGGCTGGATTGCTGAGGGAGGTGCTCAAAGCCCTGTCCCAAGAGGTGTTTGAGGCCAGGCTGGATGAGGCTTTAGGTAGCCTGATCTAGTGTGAGGTGTCCCTGCCCATGGCAGGGGGGTTGGAACTAGCTGATCCTTGTGGTGTGTTCCGACTCTAACTCATTCTGTGCTTCTGCTAGAGGAAATAAGAAACTGAAGGCTAGCCAGGAAAATAAGCTGTGATGTTGTCCACGTATGGTTCTTGACCAGTAGCATTGCCAGTGGGCCAACAAAGATTGAGCAATGCAGACTGAAAGGCTTTGGATCATTAAAACACTAAGACAATGGGGTTTATTATGTGGAGTTCCAGGAGTAGTAGACTGATTACAACCATTTGCTTTCTGAAAAAGACTCTGCATGCTTCTGTGCTAAACAGACAGAAGTCTTGGCTGGTCCAAGAAGATGACACAGTGGTGGTCAGTTTCTTTACTATGCAGTAGCATCTTGAAGCCGTTGGCTCTGTGTGTGCATGTGTGCAGGTAAAACGTGTGTTTACTTGTCCGTGCATATATACATGCCCAGAGGCACATAGCCCTTCTGTCAGGTGAGAGATTCTGGAGAAATGATCTTTGCTCTGATGCCTAAAATGACAGTCCTGTAGAATCCATCTTTTCCTGGGCGTGTTTGGGTTTGCCAAAGGCTGAGTGTTCTGCCATTCTTGTCCAGCCATCACTTTTTGTATTGAATGTTTCATTTCTTCTTCCGTGGGGGGGATATTTTAACCAATATTTTGTATTTCTTTACCCTGTCACTTGATCTTTTGTAGGATGATGACAGAGTCTGCATGGACTTGAATAGAATTCAGAAGGGTGCTGTGGCTGTTTGTGCCGTCGATGCATCTGGCTGCTTCACAGCAGAGGTGGCTGACTTGGCTGGACAGTATGTGAAGGTTAGTGGTCTTGGAGAAAGTAAAACACTGCTTTTATTCAGGGCAACATTTTCAATGGCATAAGTCTTCTTTCCCCTAATAGCTTGGTCTTCAAGGTGTCTTTGAGCTCTGGAAGAAGCCTAATGTATTTTAACCTTTGCAGCAGGGTTTCAGTGGGTTTATTACAGTATCTGAAAAAGAGAGGCTTTGACATGGGATTAGTACTGTGTATCTGGTAGTGAAAGGGAAGAGCAGCATCTCCATTCTGTATCTACTGCAGAATGAGTTTCCCTTTGCTTGTTCCTTATGGAAATGTAATGCATGAAGCCTCCAGGCAAGTATGCAGAGGCCTCTCTTCACCTCTGGATGACTTCTGCTTTTCCAGATGTGGTCATCAAGCTTGTGCCAGCCAGGTAGTGTAACACGACTTGTCAGAGGAGAGAAGTCCACTCATTTTCCCTACTTGTGGGATGTGTTGCAATGTGAATATACTTGCCAATAGAGGCAGGAGAATCCCTGTAAAAGAAACCAACAGGAACTCCAGACTACTGCAGACACAGGCAGAAAGGAGTTCCTGTTTGGCGCTGTGTGCAAAGACAGCAAATAGTTGTTTGGTTGGTTTCCTGCTGCTGCAGTTTGACAGCAGAGCATGTTCCTGTAAACACAATTTGCTTGAATAAGGCTTTAAAATCTTGTGTTGCATTTCAACTCAAAGAGCTGTCATTGCTAAGGCAAATAAGAGAGCACTGGAGGCTACGTGTTTAGCTTTTGCTCGTGGGAATCTGAACTTAAGACTCTTGGAAAATATTCTAATGCTGAATTCTTCCAACAGTCATTTGTGGTTTTCTTTTTATCCCTCAATGTCACGTTGACACTCGTTCAATAGATGGCCTTTGATTTAACATTCAGCTTTTGATTGAACGTTCAGCAATTTGATTTACCATTCCCTTCCAGTTTAGAATCTCACTGCTGGTCAGTTAGTGAAGTGTTGTCAAATAGGCTTCCACTTCAGTAGCTGTATTCACAGCAGAGGAACGTGCTGTAGTGAGACCTAAGTATTAGGCTAAGAAGCACCATGTGACTTGCTGCCACAGAATCAGAAGACTCAATCAAAGTTTGAAGTTCTCATTTAATAATAAATTGTGTCTTGTGTTAGTGCTACAGAAAGTCTGTGTTTGGTACACAGCTGTGTGTGAGCTGGGGGCAAGGAAGGACTGTTGATGAATGCCAAGGTTTGAGAGCAAGTAGCTTTATTAGTGAAGTGTTAGAGTGCCTCTGCAGTAAGTGCATCCATTGTATAGTAGTTTTTTGGATTGTTTGATGTGTAAATACTGGTTTATGATAGAGGTTGTCTTGATTTGAGTATTGGAGATGATTCCTGTACTTCTTTACTAAAATAATGGAATTTGTATTTTGAGGAAAAAAATGTTTGTTCTGTCTTTTTAGGATGCAGATAAGAACATCACTAAAGTACTGAAAGAGAAAGGGAGCCTGGTTCACAGCAGTAGTTTAAAGCACAGCTCTCCTTTCTGCTGGAGGTAAGGAGACATGCTCTAAGACTGAAGATTCTGAGTAGTTCTTCAGATTTGTTTCTTCTGCCATAGATCTGGTTCATATAAATGTAATGCTGATTTTTTTCTCTGTGATGGTTACAGATGTATTTCTGTAGTTTGAATTTCTTGTCCTTTAGGGTTACATATATTATTTACTGTCTACCACTTGAAGATGGCTGTACTAAGTCTAAAAAAAAGAGCAGCCTATTTTCTGTGCAGATAAGTACTGAGTGTTAGAAAAGGGTATTTGGATAGCCTTTGAATGAGACAAGTATGGAACAGAATGTCTTGCAATGTTTGTATTCAAATTTGCCATGTTTTGGATAAAGTAGGTAAGTTATAGCTGTTATCATAGCTATCTCTTTTTAACCTTGTCAGGTCAGTTCTTTCTTTGGAGTCTGGTAGAGCCCAGTAGCTTCTCATGTCTGCATTGTTGATTAGAAGCAGTTAGCATTTACCTGCTGCAGTGGGTAGTACGTGTAAGCCATGAATGTTCTTCTGCACAGTCATTACTGAGTGGAGCTTGCAAACAACAGTGATGTCTCTGACCAGAAATAGCAGTTGGCATGTTTACTGTATCTGTGGGAGCTTCTTAGAAATACTTGGCTTTGCCAACTAGAAATGCAGAATGAGCCCTGGAAAAGCAGATAGGTGATTGGGCACAGTGGCTTGCCAGGAATCTTCCAATCTTCTTTGTCAGACTGGGAATTCTACAGAGGCTGAAGAGCTCCTCCATGTACAAGTCTCCATGGGCCTTTGGATATGACAAACACAGGCTAGACACATTTGATCTAGACATGAAGCTTCTTTTCCTTAGTGTCCTCTCTGGTTTTAAACATGTACAACTGGTATTGCAAAGATGAGTTGAAAAAAGATCAAGTTTGAAAAAGAAAGCTGAGTTATTTTTCAGTAGGGATATTGTATTAAACTGTTACAAGTAAAGACACTTGAAAAGAAAGTCTTCTGTAGTCTCTGAAATGACTTGAACTTTCTGAGCCCTGATGCTTATAACATCTGTACTGAAGTAACTGTGATAAAAGCTTTGCTCTCCTGTAGCTTTAATGCTACCAAATGAAGTGTTTTAGCAGTGTACATGTACCTGTAGTCTATAGCAAGAATAACCTTCACTTGCTCCTGAACAGCGTGATTGGTTTGTTTCCCAACAGCTACCTGCAGAAAGAATGGGAATTGCTTTTCAAGTTATGTCCTTGGTGATCTGGGACAGGGTTTGAAAAGTGGCAGTCCAGAACCAAGCAACACTTTGGCGTTTTTCTTAGGTAGCAGTGCAGATGTACAGCCATGGTGTTCTGAGACACACCAGTCGTGGAGAAATGCTGATTCTGTGGAACATACTTAATCCTGCCACTCTGTTGACATTTTTGTTGATTGATGCTAAGTTGCAGGCAGCACCTAGCAGCAAATTATCTGGTGGGAAGAGCAGAATAATGGGTTCTACTTGACAAGCTCATTTCACTGCCACCACAAATCAAATCATAATTGGAATATGCTAAAAGTAGAAGAGTAGTTCTTAACTTTGAACATAGTCACAAGTTATTTTGATGAATGTAAGGAAACTTTGAAATCAGGCTCTTCCACTTAATGCACTGTTGTTCATGCTTTTGCCTGAAACCAGGCAGTCGTTGAATCCTCAGCATGTGGAGACATTTTCCCTTTTCTTATCTCTTATCTAACCAGAGTTCTCTGCTTTTCCTTGTTGTGCTTATGTAGTAGTTTTCTGTTAGTAAAACTTGAAAACTGGAGAGAAGCAGCCAGTAACAAGTTGGTAAGTACATAGTAGACAGTTTTCAGGGAGAGTTCCCCTTCATTGAAGTTGCTGAATATGGAGATGATTGGTCAGAATGATCTCCATATGCACTGGCACATAGAGAGCTTTGTCATGTTCAGGCCAGTGAAAGCAAAGCCAAGAAGCATCTTGTGTAGCTTGTGACCAGTTCTTTATAAAATGCTTTCTAAGTTACCTGCCAATGGGAAGGGAATGAGGTCACAGTGACTTGCATTGAACAGCCATGCAGACCAAAGCAGCTATTGGGAGTCTGTAGTGCCTGCAGAGAATGGTCTCACAGTCTTTACCTTTTCAAGCTTGAAGATTGCATTTCAGAGAATGCTGATTTGGTGGCACTGCTAGGCAGCAGGCAGAGCTCAGGTGTTTTTATTCCTCTGATGTATTTCTAAAGGACATATTTATAGTAAGGAGGAAACATTCAGTTGACACAGGCAGGAATATTTAGGTAGGATTTTTTTAAGCTTCAGCCTGATCTAAAATCTGTCTGGGTGACTTCTCCCATATCTATGTACTGATGGAAAACACTATCTTGTAATGGGTATTTCTCAGCAAAGAATTGAGTCTGGTTTCCTCAGTCTTCTCACCACTCAAGTGAAGCAGAAATAGGTCAGATCTCACTGCTTGGGCAGGCTTTCAGTCTGTTATTCTCTTTCTGTCTCTTGTTGAGGAACTGTTTCACGGTAGAGCTAGAAAAGAAGAAGACATTCAGGACAACTGTGCCATTTCCCCTTTCTTACCACCTTCATGTAGGTGGCAGTAGTGCTCTGTGGGTGCTTTGGAACGGTTATCAATCATGATAAACATACTGTGTTAGGTCAGAAGGCTGGGAAATCACTGCAGCTTCATCTGCTTGTCGTTTGTGTAGGTTCTTTATCTGAAGCTACTTTTGCACTAAACCTTGTCTTCAGTCAGCCCCATATGTCAGCTGCTAGAGGCTGGGCACTGGTTTACTGTTCCAGCATTTTTTGCAGTCTGTTAAGACTATGTGAGACACTGTTTTGTTCTTGCTTCCAATAACTCAAGATCTTCTATTTAATGCAATTCATCATTCTTCAGCATGTGAAACGATGCTCAGTGAAACTGAAACATTTCTTCAGTACCTTATAGCTGGCAGAATATTTTCTTCTTCACTGTCATCTTGCCACTGGATGACAAATGAGCTGAGCCCTTTTGTAGCATTACAAGTTCATTTGCGATGCAGAATGTCCCAACTTAGTGGACTTGGACTAAGTAGCTAGGCCTCTGCTCCATTATTATCCTGTGGAACATTTCCTGTAAGGCTATAGATACTTTGGCTATTAAAAGATACAGGTAGATATGTATAGCTTATAGCCACGAGGAAACATCTTCTGACATGTAGCATTAGGAGATGCAAGCTGTTGTTCATTATTGGGTTTTATGGGAGGTGAGTTCAGTTTTTAAGGCATGAGCAACCTTTGTCATGGATTTTCTCTTCTTTGGTCAGGCAGATGTACCCTTAGGAAGTGCTTCCACCAGCAATTTTAATGTACATTATAACCTCCAGTAGTTTGTGCACTTGAAATGAGTCCATTTCAAGTGAGAGCAAGTAAAATGAGTTAACCTTATAGGATGGATTGTTCACAGTAATAACTATGTGTAGGAAAGAATAGTTTCAGAGGATCTTTGCTTGTCAGTATTCCTTACTTCAACATTCAGTGAAACAAAACTCACATGGGATGGGAGCAGTTGCAGAACTTAGGTTTGCTTGGAATTGGTAGCAGTAAGTGTACAGACTAATAAATTCTCCAAGTTACCTAGGAAAATTCTGATCTCCACACATTCTGTAATGCAACTGATTAAGGTCTCAGTAGTTTGTTCAAGTAATACACATTCTTCCAAAGTATCTAGTGATGAAATGATGGGTAAAAGTCATTGCTGGAAAGTTGAGACCTTTTGAAACCTTCACATCCAGCCCATTATTCCAACCTGAAAAGAGACTGAGCCCTAGGGGATGGAACCTATCCCATGTGAGTTTTGTTTCACTGAGTGTCCAAGTAAGGAATAGATTAAGATGTGTCAATAAACTTGCTTGATCAGCTTATCTGGATCTCCTCTTTTCCTTCTCTGCCTGGAATAGGACATTTTTTCAAGTAGTAGCCCTGGGCAGTATTACTTTTCTGTGATCTGTCACTATTGTTCTGAATGGAAATAGTAAAACCAAACCATACCATAATGGTTTTTTGTCTGGTTTCTCATATTGATAGAGACCTTTAAAAAGAGAACAGAATGAACTTACAGAGAAGGCTTAAATGTGACTCCTTTTAATAGTTACTGAAGTTCACATCATTGTACTATGTAGGAACATAAATTTCCAATTGAAGTACCATTTGAATGTTCTCATGCTTGTTCTTGCTGTACAAATTCCTCAAATTGCTGGGTTTGAAGGCTTTAATAAAAGTAGTTTCAGGGTTTGGTTTCAAAACAGTAGCTCACCTAAGTCTAACTGTTGGTGTAATGTATTAAAAAACCAACCTTTGTGACTGTGATAATAATTCAGGCACAATAAGTTCAGTCTGTAGAAAGGAAGCTGTGTGCAAAAAGTACATTTTAAAGAGTACTATAGAAATAAGGTAGCACTGAAAATGTTTATTTTGTTTCTTTTGCTCCCCTCCCCATCATCTTCCCTCTGCAGGTCTGATACTCTGCTGACAGACAAAGCTGTGCCAAGCTGGTTTGTAAGAGTGGAACACATGGTGGAGAAACTGCTGGAATGTAATGCCCAATGCTACTGGTAATGTCTCCTGCATCTGTTTTGGTTTTTGTGTGTCTAGGTTTGGGTGTTCAGGTGTGTGTGTGTGTGCTGGAAGTCTTACAGAGCTCTGTTTCACTGGTGGTGTGATCACTTCATATTTCTGTTGCATGTTCTAGAGCTGCTGTACTGGAATGAGGCTGGTAACCAGTGTTAAATGGTGTTTTATCTCAGGTTTCACAAATGCACTGGTTGGGCAACAGGACAGTTTCCCTCACATAACAGATACAACCTGCTTCAGTGCCTCTCAGCCTGCTGCTTGAACAGATTTGTACACAATTCCCTTCTTCGTGTCAAAGAAGGCGTTCCTTGCTGATGTGAAATCCTACTGAGAAATAGGTTTTAGAGTGTGAGTAAGGGTGACTGTGAATATGCACTAATAATTTACAATGAAATACATTGCAGGATCCTTAAAAACACCCTCTAATCGTGTTAGGCAACCCTGAACAATTCAGCACAGGAGAAACTGCAAAGGAAAGTCAGTCTGTGGAAGTGCACAGACAAAGCCTCTTTACAAGGGTCCACTGGAGAGAAGAATTTAGACAGTTGTAGGCACATGTTGTTTCAAATTGC
This sequence comes from Pogoniulus pusillus, assembly GCF_015220805.1. NCBI lineage: Eukaryota > Metazoa > Chordata > Aves > Piciformes > Lybiidae > Pogoniulus > Pogoniulus pusillus. The sequence continues at coordinate 113,731 of NC_087288.1, read as the reverse complement.
AACTCACTTTAAGCTGTTTCTTCTCATGTCCTTATTACAGAAAAGGTTGATTATTTTGTCATAGGTGCATTTGAAGAATGAAACCCAAAGCTCTCACCATGCCATACTGTTCTGTGCAAACCCCCTAACCTAGCTGCCCTAGCTTGTGTCGTAGTTGTGAGAATTGAGTTGGACAAGTTGCAGGAAATGTTATGCTGGTGGCAGGAATGAAGAAGTATTGGTGTGAAGTTGATTTAGAAAGCAACAGACACAGTAAGAGGGAACTCTTGGTGATGGTAGCTGTTTTAAGCGTTAGCCACAGGTTGATGATTTGTCAGGGACAGAAGGGACCATACCTTCTCCACATCCATAACTTTTAATTTTTCTTCTCTCATAATTAACTTCTGCCTGGGAAGTTGAGTCTAGGCAGGAAAAACGTGGAGGTTACAGCCTTGTTTGGGTGTACTGTGTGCCACTTGAGTTGTTGTCCAGTCTTTCCTTATGTGGACTGCAGCAGAGCTGGGATTCCACCACGATGTGCCTCTGCTTAGCAACTGAAACGATGTTAGAGTGACTCAACTTTCAGTGGACAATGACAGCTTATGATGTGTTTTGTCATGGGCTGCAGTTAGCAGTTAAATTCTTCATGAGCAGCTTTTGCATAACTGCTTCCATGGTAGAGGCACAGCAAATACTGGAGTGTCTGGGCAGAGCTGGTGATCCGTGCTGCAGACTGCCCGACAATGCTGCAGCGTTGGCTTGCCAACCAGCACATGCCCAGTCTGGGTGTGGGAGAAGATTGCATAGATTAGTAAGTGTTGCTTTCTGTTTGCCATAACAGAGCATACTGTGATCCTTCTTTTGGGGAAAAATAAGCTGGAGAGGGGGTGAGAGTGTTTGTTCCTAGCTTTAATTAGCTTTCTCAAGATGCTTTTACTGTTGTGATGACTGACAGTAGACCTGCATACTTAATTTTCACCTGTAATGATCCTCTTCAGGAAGTGCTTGAATGGTAGAGTTTTGCTTTCAGAAGCAAAGCTTCAAGAAGAAACTTTTTGGTGACCTCCACTCATCCAGGAGGTATTAATAAGAATTAGTAAGCAGTTTTATGAGTAATGTTTTAGACCTGGAAGAGGGGAGATTTAGAGTGGATATTAGGAAGAAATGCTTTACAGCGAGGGTGGTGAGACAGTGGAACAGGTTGCCCAGGGAGATTGTGGCTTCCCCCTCCCTGGAGATGTTAAAGGTCAGATTGGATGAGGCCTTGAGCAGCTTGGTCTAGTGGAAGGTGTCCCTGCCATGGCAGAGGGGGTTGGGACTAGGTGATCTTCAAGGTCTGTTTCAACCTAAAGTGCTCTATGAATTGATGAAGGTTGGATGGGAAGACCAAGTGACTGTATTAACTGGCAACGTTTAACATGCTCAGAATAAAAGTCACAGTTTGTTCTCTAGGCAGTTCTTGAGTCACACCATAATTCCATAATTGAGTAGAACACTGATTCCTCAGCATTCCTCTCAAAGCAGTAAGGGCTTGGAGATTTCAAGAGGAAATTTGTGGGGAGTATAGCTTCAAGTTGAGCTGTATTATCACTGAATGGTTGCTAAAAGAACAGAAACACATTTCCAGTATGGGATCTCATGACCACTAGTTGGAATACACAGTGGCTTTTGTTAGCTAAAGATGTTTTTTACAATCTAGCTTTTAAAATTAAGAGGCATTACCTTAAAGTTTACTTCACTAATGCCAGTTCTATTTGGGGTGTAACTTCTTCAGTTGGTATTGAGAATGCTGGCCTTATTCAGTAGCCATTCCTCTGAATGTGTCACAGGAATAATACCTAGCTTTAAAAACATTCTTTTTGGACTCTCTGGGGCTTCAGCATGCCCTGGAAATGAAGAAATTGGGGATAAAAGCTTTTCAGGCTGTACTAACCTTTGTGAAATGAGTTTGACTGCAGTGCTGTTTTTTAGTTCCTTGTAATGACTGATAGGTGTTTTGTCCCTTAAGAATAGCTGCCCTCTTTCTATAGACAGCCTTTGTGATGAAATAGATTAAACAGAGTTGGACAAACTTGGCAACTTGATTGCATTTCTAATGATTATTTTAATGAGCTAGCCTACCAGTGAAGCCATAGTTATTCACAATTTATTAAAGCCAACAACTGCATCTTCATTTTCTGGAATGAACTCATTGTAGCTCTCAAGAATGATTTCCATGTGCAATGTGCCAGCAGTTTGTAAAACCAGAAACCAGTAAAACCCTCTTACCTTTCTCCTCGCCTTGTTCTGCTCAGAGTGGAAAGTAACTTGTGCTGGATGTTGCTGGAAGTGCAAAACTGGACCAGCATTCCAGTACTTAAGAAACTACGTTTCAGTCTTCAATTCAAGATCCCTTAGTGACTGTTTTCTTTGCTGACTTTGATAGGGCTGCTCTTGGAGGTTTCTTCCAACCTGGTGGGTTCTATGGTCCTATGATTCTGTGATTGGATTGGGCTGATCTTGGAGGTCTCTTCCAACCTGGTTGATTCTATGCTTCTATGCTTCAACCATTCCCAGTTCATTCAGAGACCTCTCTTGCCCTTAAGATGCCTCAGTGCCACAACTGGAGTGAGACTTCAATGTTTCTGAGCCTTAATTCAGTGCTCTCTCACCTGCTGCCACTCATGACCTGAAGTGTCCCTTAGAATTGCTAGGACATCCAAACCAGAATTGAATGAAAATAGTTTGTTAACCTAACTCCCAGTGCACCTCAATCTTTTGTCATGCTTGGATATGACCTTTTACACTGTTTCCCCTTTATTATAACCAAGTGCATGCAGAGAAGTTCCTGCTCAAAGTCACCTCTGCAGCCCTGCAGCAAAGAAATGGGAATGAAAAAAAAACCCTGGCAATTTATCTCCTCGAGCCTGCTGGCCTCAGCACTTTGCTTCCTTCAGATAAAGGCCAGCAGGATCCTGTTAGCTTCTCATCAGAACTCTCCAGCTTCCTCAGCTAGCATCACTTAGGTGCTGGAGATGGTTGTGAGAGATGTGGGGCTGTTATCAGAGAAGCACAGAATCAAGCAGGTTGGCAGAGAGCTCCAAGCTCATCTAGCCCAGCCTAGCACCCAGCCCTCCACCACCTCCCTGGGCAGCCCATTCCAATGCTGATCACTCTCTCTGCCAACAACTTCCTCCTAATATCCAGCCCAAACCTGTCCTGGCACAGCTTGAGGCTGTGTCCCCTTCTTCTGGTGCTGGCTGCCTGGCAGCAGAGCCCAACCCCACCTGGCTACAGCCTCCCTTTGGGTAGTTGTGTGTAGAATCAAAGAGGTTGGAATCATAGAATTAACCAGGTTGGAATAACAGAATCATAGAATTAACCAGGTTGGAATCATAGAATCACAGAATCAACCAGGTTGGAATAACAGAATCATAGAATCAAGCAGGTTGGAATCATAGAATCAAGCAGGTTGGAATCATGGAATCAAGCAGGTTGGAATCATGGAATCAAGCAGGTTGGAATCATGGAATCAAGCAGGTTGGAATCATGGAATCAAGCAGGTTGGAATCATGGAATCAAGCAGGTTGGAATCATGGAATCAACCAATCCAACCTGCTTGATTCTGTGATTCTATGGTTTCTCCCTTCCCTTCTTTGTACCAAGGAACTGATCTCAGTGTGGAGCTGCAATAAATGTTGCTCAAGTGAGATGTGACTCTTCTGAGCACAGCCAGTTTGTCATTTCCCCCCCAAGCAAACAAGCTGCTTGCTCTGCAACTCCAGCTTGCTGCTTAGCATCGCTTAGAGTAGCTTCCTGAAAGAAAGCCCTCAGCTACCTGGAGTAAACCTGGAGAGGGAAACCACTGCTGCTGCTGCCTGTGGGCTAAGAAAGCTGTTCCAAGGAGAAGTTTGACTCTGCTGGCAGGGGGTGGATAAGCTAATTCAGCTTTTCTTCCCTTTGCACTGATCAAGGCAAGTTCTGCACGCAGCCTTGCTGCTGTTGTCTGCAGCTAACTTCTTACCTTTGTTTTAAGTGGGTACATAAAGGATGAGTGCACAGCAGGGGATCAGCTTTGTCAGGCAGTGAGTGCACAGAGTGCTCATGTATCTCATTAGGAGTTGTATGTTTATTACAATAAGCATGCATAACTTAGAATCCAACAGGCTGGAGGAGACTTCCAGGCTCAGCCAGCCCAGCCTAGGGCCCAGCCCTGGCCAATCACCCAGCCCATGGCACTAAGTGCCCCAGCCAGGCTTGGCTTCAACACCTCCAGGCACGGCCACTCCATGGAACGTGCAGCTGGTGCTTCCAGAGCCACTCCATGTAAATCTTTGCTGCTGTTGAATTCTGCAGGTCTCTCCATGTATTGTTGTCTCCAAGTGGGACAGATAAAAGTCTCCTCCATGCCTGACAATGCATGACTTTGAGAACTAGCATCAGTTATTTTTTAGGCACCTGCATTTTCCCATCTCAATTTGCTCCATCACAAGTAGTGCACTGTTGGATTTCCAGAAGCCTTGTATCAATTTGAGTATTGCCTTTTGCACTTGAGCCCCAGCTGAGCAAAAGTACTGTTCAGTGGTGCAGTGGAAGGAGGCTGGACCCCTTTAAGAGTCTTTGATCACAGTCATGTAAGCAGCAAGCTGGTTTTCATGCCAACTAGAGCTTCCCACTAACCACCTCTAGAATGCTAGAATCAGTCAGGGTTGGAAGGGACCACAGGGATCATCTAGTTCCAACCCCTCTGCGATGGGCAGAGACACCCTGCCCTAGAGCAGGCTGTCCAGAGCCTCATCCAGCCTGGCCTTAAACACCTCCAGGGATGAGGCCTCAACCACCTCCCTGGGCAACCCATTCCAGGCTTTCGCCACTCTCCTGCTGAGCAACTTCTTCCTCACGTCCAGTCTGAATCTTCCCCGCTTCCAGCTTTGCTCCATTCCCCCTAGTCCTGTCCCTACCTGGTAGCCTGAAAAGTCTCTGCCCAGCTCTTTTGCAGGCCCCCTTCAGCTACTGGAAGGTCACAATAAGAATAACAGAAAATAACCAGGAGAACTGTACTGGAATGAATGACATTTCCACATGGGAATATTGCTGGTGTCTTTCAGAGTCTTTTCATCTTCCCTGGACTAACTGAAAACCCCTCTTTCAGTATGTGACCTTGCCTGAGTTGCCTGCTGTTGTGGTCTTCAAAGATGGAGCTTCCTTTGTTTCTGATGGTAAGTAAAAGTGGATATTGGCCATATCATGGAATCAGCCAGGCTGGAAGAGACCTCCAAGATCACCCAGTCCAACCTAGCACCCAGCCCTAACCAATCAACTGGACCCTGGCACTAAGTGCCTAACAACCAGCCTGTACCTCTCTTGGCACAACTTGAGACTGTGTCCCCTTGTTCTGTTGCTGGTTGCCTGGCAGCAGAGCCCAACCCTAGCTGGCTACTGCACTGCTCCTGTGCACTGCGGCCCTCCTCTGGACCTGCTCCAGCAGGTCCTTGTCTCTTCTGTTGGAGGTTCTGTAGCTGTGTGCAGTACTCCAGGTAGGTCTCACCAGAGCAGGGCAGACTCAGACTCACAGAGTCAAGCAGGTTGGAAGAGAGCTCCAAGCTCATCCAGTCCAATCTAGCCCCCAGCCCTGTCCACTCAACTGGACCATGGCACTAAGTGCCTCACCCAGGCTGTTCCTGAGCGCTTCCAGACACGGTGACTCTGTGGTGCCACAGCAAAATACTCCAGGTGGGCCCTCAAGGGTATTCTTTGAGCTGTCATGGAAGGGCTGTGCTTGCCTTCCTCTTCGCTCTATTGCCTTGCAACCAGTCACCCACCAAAGAAAAGTTCACTCAGTGACCTCCTTGATCTGCATTTGATTTAGTTTTACTTTTGAAGTGGCCTGGAGAAGGAAATTTTGTCAAAGAGAAACAATTTTAAACTGCTTTTTTGTGATGTGACCTGTCTGCTTTTGCCACCCCTGTCAAAACACACAAGCCTTGTTTCAATCCAGGCTCCTAATTCACTTTGCACAAATCTTACTCTCTTAAAATGTATTAGAAGGGTTTTTGTAAACCAGTCAGTGCAGAGGCCCTGCAAGAGACTGGATATTGTTTTATGTGCAGCTTACCATTGGGCAGGAAAGTGCTGTCAGTCACAGCTCCCTTCCCATGTCACATTCCCTGCTGGGAGAGGATTGTTTGTCCTTGGTTTGGGTGAAACTAATCAGCCAATCAGCACTGCATGCTGTGCTCTAATACACTTTTTGTTCAACAGCTGCAAATTGCTTTAGCAGCTTAGGAGTGACATTTCTGGAAAGGTGAGAGACCTTGTCTGGAAACAGTAGAGGGTTAAAAATAGGCTTCTCTAGGCTGAAATAAATGTTATTGCCCACCTCACAGCAGCAACAGAAGAACACATTCTGCTTGCTTGCTTGCTTTCTCTTTTGTTGTCAGAGTGTGAAGATGGTGATTTGTCATCCTGGATAAACAGAGCAAGATTTCAAGGGTATCTTCATGTGGATGGCTTTACACTTCATGAACTTGGAGACAGAGGTGAGCTGCTGCTGCCACTAAAGTCTTTGCCATCTCTTCTACGGAACAGGAGTAACAACTGAGGAGCACTAAGAAGTAACTTTTCAAGCCCCTGAAATTATTTACAGTTAAGATGGACAGTGCCAGTCTGTGTTTGGTGTTGGTGAGACCTGCTCTACTGACAGAAGCCTCATCCAAAGCCTGCACCAGTCCTTTCCTCAACAGAAAAAATGAGTATGTCTAACCCTGTAGTAGTCACACACAAAAAAATGAGTAGGCCTTTTAATTTGAGAGCAGTTTAGGATTTGCATAAACTACCTATCAACTCCTGCAGTGCCTACAGGGAACTGAGAAGTCTTAAGTCTGGATGGGTTTATGTCTTGTATCTGATGGGTTCAGGTAACTTTGAAGTGGATCTGCTCTGTAGTTTTTATCATGGAATCACAGACTGGTTTAGGTTGGAAGGGACCTCAAAGCTCATCCAGTTCCAAGCCCCAGCCATAGGCAGGGACACCTCCCACTAGGACAGGCTGCTCAAGGCCTCGTCCAACCTGGCCTTGAACACCTCCATGGATGGAGCATCCACAAGCTCCCTGGGCAACCTGCACCAGTGTTTGACCCCCCCTCGCTGGAAAGAACCCTTTCCTAACATCTAGTTTGAATCTCCCCTCTGCCAGTTTAAACCCATTCTCCCTTACCCTGTCATTACAAGACCCTGTCAATAGTCCTTCCCCAGTCTTCCTGTAGGTCCCCTTCAGATACTGGAAGGCCACACCAAGGTTTCCTTCTCCAGGCTGCAGAGCTCCTGCTCTCTCAGCCTGTCCTCAGAGCAGAGCTGCTGCAGCCCTCTCAGCATCTTGGTGGCCTCCTCTGCACTGGCTCCAACACTTCCATGTCCTTCTTGTGCTGGGGGCTCCAGAACTGCCCCCAGGACTGCAGGTGGGGTGCGAGGAGAGCAGAGGCAAGGGGCAGAATCCCCTCCCTTGCCCTGCTGCCCACACTGCTCTTGCTGGAGCCCAGCACAGGGTTGCTGTCTGGGCTGCACTCACACTGCAGGCTCATCTTCTAAGTCGGAATACTTTCCAGCTGGGAATGCATGTTTCCTTTTTAAATGGTTTCAAGTATTTTATTCCTTATTTTAGGAAAACTTGTGGCTATTGCAGTCATTGATGATAAAAACTCTTCAGTGGAACATACCAGGAACAGAACTGAGTGTTGGTGACAGTGTGGGAGAAGTTTGCTGATATGATGTAGAGAACTTGGGGAAGTTTGTTAGATCTGAAGAGATGCCAGGGTGAGTGAGTGGACTTGTGGATGTTCCCTGGCTTATGACTTGTGGATGTTCCCTGGCTTATGACTTGTGGATGTTCCCTGGCTTATGACTTGTGGATGTTCCCTGGCTTATGACTTGTGGATGTTCCCTGGCTTATGACTTGTGGATGTTCCCTGGCTTATGACTTGTGGATGTTCCCTGGCTTGTGACTTGTGGATGTTCCCTGGCTTATGACTTGTGGATGTTCCCTGGCTTATGACTTGTGGATGTTCCCTGGCTTATGACTTGTGGATGTTCCCTGGCTTATGACTTGTGGATGTTCCCACAGGTGAAAACAAGAGAGGAGCAAGGCAGGAAGCACAAAAGCAAACCTCTCTCATGAAGGAAACAGCACAACTGCAAGCACAGCTTTAAGCACAGCATACCAAGGAGGAACAGAAATCCCAAGCAGAGCAAAGGGGAGGAGTGGCTTAGAGAAAAGCAAAAGCACCCCACAAAGGACACAGCCAAAACACCACCCCACAAAGGACACAGCCAACCTACCCCCGCAAAGGGGATCAGCCAAAGGCTTCTGCCTCTCCTGGGGCAGCTTAAAAAGGGGAGGTCAATTGAAGTCTCCTCCCACCCCAGCTGTGGCTACTTTGCCCTCCCTGCTCAGTGCCCTTTATAAGCAGAGCAGGAGGAGCCCAGCCCCAAGCTGGGCCCATTGCGGGCCAAGGGATCCTCCGCCTGGCATCCCAGGTGAGTGCGCACGGGTGAGCACCGGGTGCGTGGTGGAGGGTTTCAAAGGCTGGGGGGCCTGGCTGGCCCCCTGGCTAGCTAGGGCCACCTTAGGGCTGGGCTACTGACCCACTGCAACATCCACCTTAGCTCACGGGTGCTAAGTCTGTGTTGCTACTGAGGCTGAGGTTTCTCTAGGAGGTTGGATCCTCGAGGGTTTTGCTCTGGGTTCTGCGATGGATGCAGAGATGGAGCAGGAGCACTAACTGGAGCTGGTAACGGACCAGCAGCAGCAGCTGGTAATGGAACTGGTAATGGAGCAGAAGCTGGTAACGTAGAGTGGAGAGGAGGAGGAGGAAAGCAGCAGAGACTGCCCGGGGGAAGGCAGAGAGTGGGGGCAGGACGGCAGGGGCTGCCCAGGGAAAGGTGGAGGGCAGCAGCAGGAGGGCAGGGAGGAGGTACAGAGCTTTCAGATGCTGAGCTTCAACAGAAAGACCTCATGGAAAAGAAAAGAGACTAACTTGTTTAGCAAAAGTACTCTCTGGAATTTCCCAAGTCGCTTATTTATTGAAGGGAGTCATTTGTTGGTCATTGTCATCACGAGAGGTCCCTTCCAACCTAAACCATTCAATGAAGTCTTTTATCAGCTCCTAGGATTAGTGACAGTGGGGAATGTTTGCTTGCTATGAGCTGAGGGAGCTGTTTCCTAAATGGAATGTTCATTAGTTCTTTAGCACCTGAAAATGTTGGCAGGCTACTTGATAAACCTCCTGGAACACAGGGGCCTGTTGAATTGTTTTCCCAGTGCCTGAACAACTTGCAGTGCTGTAATGGGTTAGCCTCCTGTTTCCCTCCAACACAGAAGTGAGGCAAAAGTAACACAGCCAAGGAAAAACCCTCTGGGTTGAGATCAAGAGGTAAATACAAAATGAGATCCTGCAGTGCACAATTACCTTAGCCTGTTTCTGTTTGCAGAAAGCAGGAGTCAGCCACCTGCCACCCATCCCCTCCTGACCCCAACCCCAGAAACCCAAAGCAGCACTTGGCACAGGAGGTCTCTCGTGTTGCAGTCTCAACTTCAAGCCCTGGAATACTTTGCTTCAGCCAGCAGCATGGGGTTGGATACCAACAGCAGAGTCGACTTAACCTGTGACTAAGTGAACTTTAAGTGTTCTGACTCCACAGTGGAACCTGATAAAGAAAGATGTGAATGGAAGCAGGCTCTGACTGCTCTGTGTAACTGATGAGAAGCTTTCTGAAGGAGGTGAATTTGTTTTACAGCCCTTCCCTCAGCTGGTTACAGATCTTCAAGGTAGCTGCTGGTGCAGTGTCTGTTGGAGACTGTTAGCCACTCTGAAGGAGGGAGTTAGTGGAGCATCATAGGAACATGTAGAGAGATTGGTCAGGAAAAGGCATTTGTGTTACCCTTTTGAGTCATTTGAGTCACTTTTATTGTAATCCCATGGCTGAGAGCAGGACTCCTTTGTGTCCAGGGTTAAAATCTTCAAGGAGAAACAGTGCCAAGGCTCTGAATTGATTGGGACTTGGTGCTGCTAGTTACAATGTAGGACAGTTAAGGCAGTCCTGTGTTTTGTGATTTGCCTTTTTTCCTACCGTTCTAGTTTTGGCTCGGGCTAGTGTGAAGTGTCTCTGGAACGAGGTCCTTGTGGTCCCTTCTGACCCTGACTGATTCTGTGATTCCAGCAAGCAGCTTTTGACTTAAAAACCCCTGAGGTCACTGCAGCACCTCTCTATGGAATAAAAGAAAGGGATTTTGCTGCACTGCTGAGAGCTGTTTCCAGCTCTGAGCCTTTGTTGTTGTGGTTGTTTTTGGTTCGTGTTTATAAACAGCAGTAGCTAAGCAATCCTCTCTGAGCTATGGACCAGAATCTGCTGCATCCTGTGCAAGAAGCAGATCCCAGTGTGATCTGGTGCAGCTGTAGCACTTCCTAACTGCTAGGTTTGGGAGGAGGGCATGTGTCTCAGTCGTTTCTGAGCTGTGATAGCAATCAGGTGTCTGCTTAAGTCTTGACCCTCTGCCACGTGCTGCCACGTTCACCAGATCTTTCTCCCGGCTTCAGGGAGAGAAGGAGTGTCCAGCTCCCAGAGTGGGTGTCAGAAGCGATGTGAAGTGAAAGGGGTTTGCTGAGGTCATGTAGGAAGTTGTGTGAGGGAATCTGGCAGTTTGGTTTTTGATTTCTTCAGTCTCTAAAGTTTTTCTTGGAGCAGCTTCACTGCAATCCTTTTAAATGCACAGAGTATCAGCACAGGCCCTTTTAGACAGTCCTCCAGCTTTGCTGCAGGTCCCTTTCAGATACTGCAGCGTAGCTCGAAGCTCTGCCTTCTCTTCTGCAGCCTCCACAGCCCCAGTTCTTTCAGTCCTGCTTCCCAGGAGAGGTGCTGCAGTCCTCTGCTCCTCTTTGTGGCCCTCATCTGGCAGAAGAGCTGTGTTTTTCCTCTAGCTGCTGCAGAACGGCCTTAATTCTGGTGTCAGCAGCTCCCCCTGTGTCTCCTCTGCTGTCTGTAAATCCCTCCAGAGTAGATCAAGGAAGTGCTGAGTAGCCCCAGCTGGAGTTGAGAGCTGTGCCTATAAAGTGAGTGTGTAGGAGTGGCAGAGCGTGGGCTGTGCCTTGCGTGCGGTGTGCTGTTGGCAAAGGCAATAGGCAGAGCGGCGCTGGGCTGAAGGCGCTGCCCCCGGCCGGGCGCAGAGGCGCTCTCGGTTGTGTGTGCTGCCCTCCGGTGTTTGCTCGTGGGTACTGCAGTTGTGTAGCGGCTGCGGTGTGGCGCCGGTGCTGAGTGCTGCCACCGTGTGTTTGCTTGTCCACACTGCATTTCCTCAGCCGCGGCGGTCGCCCGTTTTCCTGCCTCGTCTCTAAAGGCCGTGCACGATTGAAGTGGCTGAAAGCTGAGGGGAGGGGAGGGGAGGAGGGGAAGGTGAGAGGTGGGAGGGAGAGCTGAGAACTGGTTTGGATTTGTAAGTATTCGAGTGAGGAGTTAAAAGCGGCAGCCACCGGGGGCGGGGCGGTGCTCGGGGGTCGTATTATTGCTAGGGACCTTTGCGCATGCGCCTTGCCGCGGCCCCCCCCCCGTTGCTATAGAGGTTCGCGCATGCGCCGTGTCGCGGCTCGTTGCTATGGAGCACGGTCCCAGCGAACTGCAGTGCCGACAATTAAACACAGGGTGGCAGCAGCGAGCACGGTCCCCAGGGAGCTGCAGTGCCGACAATTAAACACAGGGTGGCAGCAGCGAGCACGGTCCCCAGGGAGCTGCAGTGCCGACAATTAAACACAGGGTGGCAGCAGCGAGCACGGTCCCCAGGCAGCCGTGCCGCCCCCGGTTGCTATGGAGTTTCGCGCATGCGCCGTGCCGCGGCCCCGCCCCCCGTTGCTATGGGGGTTCGCGGCGCCGCCCCCGGTTGCTATGGAGTTTCGCGCATGCGCCGTGCCGCGGCCCCGCCCCCCGTTGCTATGGGGGTCGCGGCGCCGCCCCCGGTTGCTATGGAGTTTCGCGCATGCGCCGTGCCGCGGCCCCGCCCCCCGTTGCTATGGAGGTCGGCGGCGCCGCCCCCGGTTGCTATGGAGTTTCGCGCATGCGCCGTGCCGCGGCCCCGCCCCCCGTTGCTATGGAGGTTCGCGGCGCCGCCCCGGTTGCTATGGAGTTTCGCGCATGCGCCGTGCCGCGGCCCCGCCCCCCGTTGCTATGGAGGTTCGCGGCGCCGCCCCCGGTTGCTATGGAGTTTCGCGCATGCGCCGTGCCGCGGCCCCGCCCCCCGTTGCTATGGCGGTCCGCGGCCCCGCCCCCGGTTGCTATGGAGTTTCGCGCATGCGCCGTGCCGCGGCCCCGCCCCCCGTTGCTATGGAGGTTCGCGGCGCCGCCCCCGGTTGCTATGGAGTTTCGCGCATGCGCCGTGCCGCGGCCCCGCCCCCCGTTGCTATGGAGGTTCGCGGCGCCGCCCCCGGTTGCTATGGAGTTTCGCGCATGCGCCGTGCCGCGGCCCCGCCCCCCGTTGCTATGGGGTTCGCGGCGCCGCCCCCCGGTTGCTATGGAGTTTCGCGCATGCGCCGTGCCGCGGCCCCGCCCCCCCGTTGCTATGGGGGTTCGCGGCGCCGCCCCCGGTTGCTATGGAGTTTCGCGCATGCGCCGTGCCGCGGCCCCGCCCCCCGTTGCTATGGGGGTTCGCGGCGCCGCCCCCGGTTGCTATGGAGTTTCGCGCATGCGCCGTGCCGCGGCCCCGCCCCCCGTTGCTATGGGGGTTCGCGGCGCCGCCCCCGGTTGCTATGGAGTTTCGCGCATGCGCCGTGCCGCGGCCCCCGCCCCCCGTTGCTATGGGTTTCGCGGCGCCGCCCCCGGTTGCTATGGAGTTTCGCGCATGCGCCGTGCCGCGGCCCCGCCCCCCGTTGCTGTGGAGGTCCGCGGCCCCGCCCCCGGTTGCTATGGAGTTTCGCGCATGCGCCGTGCCGCGGCCCCGCCCCTCGTTGCTATGGACTTCCGCGGCACCGCCCCCGGTTGCTATGGAGTTCCGCGCATGCGCCTTGCCGCGGCCCCGCCCCCCGTTGCTATAGAGGTTCGCGCATGCGCCGTGCCGCGGCCCCGACCCCGTTGCTATAGAGATTCGCACATGCGCCGTGTCGCGTCTCGTTGCTATGGAGCACGGTCCACAGCGAACTGCAGTGCCGACAATTAAACACAGGGTGGCAGCAGCGAGCACGGTCTCCAGGGAGCTGCAGTGCCTACAATTAAACACAGGGTGGCAGCAGGGAGCACGGTCCCCAGGGAGCTGCAGTGCCGACAATTAAACACAGGGTGGCAGCAGGGAGCACGGTCCCCAGGGAGCTGCAGTGCCGGCAGTTAAGCACAGGGTGGCAGCAGCGAGCACGGTCCCCAGGGAGCTGCAGTGCCGGCAGTTAAGCACAGGGTGGCAGCAGTGAGCGCTGCGCGCATGCGTTGGGTCGCTGTGCGGGGGGCGGAGCTGGCGCATGCGTCCTGCTCTGCCGCCTCGTTACGCATGCGGGGCCGGGGCCGTGCTGAGAGGCCTGCGGGGGGAAGGCTGCGGCGGCAGCGGCGTGGAGCGGCAGCGGGGCCGGGCCGGGCCGGGCCGAGGAGGGCTTTGCAGTGCCGGTGAGTGTCCGTAGCAGTGCCGCAGGGATTGTCCTTAGTGCGTGGTGAGTTTTCTGTGTCGCTCTGAGCGGGGCCCGGCGGAGCTGCTTCCCAGGCCGCTCAGCGTTGCCGCCCCTCGGGAGGGGCTGTGCGGGCCCCTGGAGTGGGTCTGGCAGCGTCCCAAGGGCTGCGGGGCGCATGGAGGCGCCTGTAAGCCTCTGGGTGTCCCCTGTGGGCTCCGATGGTCCCAGAGGAGCTGGGCAGTGTCTCTGGAGCTGTGTGGCCTCTGTGGGCGCCGCAGGATTCGGGCGGGATCTGAGTGGCTCTCGGTGAGCTCTTTAGGGGTCTCTGTGGGGTCCCCACAGTCCGTGGGCTCTGCTGTGCAGTCTCGGGGCTTGGGGAGCTGAGGATTTGGGGCTGTGCCCCTCTGGTGTTCAGTGTCCAAGCCTGGACCTGCCAGCCACTGCCCTGCCGGCCCCTGCAGGTGAGCCGGGGGCGTCTGAAGGGGTTTTGGGAGCGACAAGGGGGTCTGGGGGCTATCGAAAGGCCTTTTGGGGGCATCTGAAGGGGTCTGGGGGCATCAGAATGGGGTTTGTGGGTACCCGAGGGGGCTGTGAGGCCTCTCAGTCTTCCCCTGGGGGCTCCTGGGGGTGTCTGGAGGATCCCAGAGGAGCTGGGGATGCTCTCAGTGAGGTTTGGGGCTCTCTGCAAAGCCCTCACAGTATCTGGGCTCGTCTGTGGAGCTGTGAGGTGTCGAGTTTGGGGTGCCCCAGGGTTTAGGGAGGTCTTGCTCTGTGTTTCAGTGTCCCCTGAGGGCCTGGGACCTGCAGCCATGCCCCCTGCGGGGTGTCAGGGCAGTCTGGGGGTGTGCAGAGGCCTTTGGGGGTGACACAGAGGATCTGGGTGCTTGTGTAGGGAGTCTGGGAGCATCTGGAGGGGTTCTGGGCTCCCCAAAAAGGGTCTGTAAGCCTGTGCAGGGGTCTGTGTACATGTGAGGTGAGTGTGGGGGTATCAAAGTGGGATCTGAGGGCATCTAAAGGGTTCTGGGGTCATACAGAGGTGTCTGGGGGTCTCTGGGGGAAGCCCTTTGGTGCTCCAAGGGTACCTCTGCAGGGTCCTGAAGGAGTTGAGAGGGACCTGGCAAGGTGCTGCTTGCTGCCAGGTGCTGCTGAGGGGCTTGAGTGGCGTCTGAAGGGGCTTTGGAGGCAGCTAAAGGCCATCTGGGGGCTCCTAAGGGGATTCTGAGGGGGCCAAAGGGGATCTGGGGGTATCTAAAATGGGTCTGTGAGTATCAAGAGGTCTTTTGGGGACATGTAAAGTGGTCTGGGGGCATCTAAAGCGGTGGGGCTGGATCTAAAGTGGGTCTGGAGGCATCTAAGGGAGATCTGTGAGTGTGTAGAGGGGTTCTGGGGTCTCTAAAAAGGTCTGGGGCTGTGCTAGAGGCTTCTGGGCTCATCTGCAGTGAGCCTGGGGGCCCTCAAAAGGGTCTGGGGACAGGTAAAATGGGCCTGGGGTCATGCAGCAGGGTTCAGGGGCATCAGAAGGGGCATTGTGGGCATCTAAGTTGGCCTGGGGTCCTCTGGAGGTTGCCTCCCTCTTTCTGTCTCTGTTGTTTGTGCCTGGGTGAGAGTTCTCTGCTGTGTTTGTTCTCTCTTTTTGCAGGGAGGTGAACTGCTTTGCCCCAGCCCAGCTGCAGATCTGCACTCAGCCTCAGCCCCAAGCCCTGGCAGGGTGGGATGCTTTGGTCCCAGGCCGTGGAGCTGTTTGAAATGCAATTGCTGCTTGCAGCTGGTTCAGAAATGGATTTCCTGTGGCTGTGGGGGCAGAAATGTCTCTGTGGTGAGTTGGTGCCAAGTGCCAGCCTTGCTTAAAGCCTTCTCTTAGGCCTTTCAGTGTGCTGATGGTTGCAGAGGAGAAGCTCAGGGTGTGAAGGAGTGAAAACTGAAGGGGGTGTTCAGGTGTGGGGAGAGGCCTCTGCCCTGGAGAGGCTGCTGGGCAGTGCTGCTGCAGCTAAGGTCTCCCTCGGGGAGCTGTTCCCCTCAGGGGCACTCTGGGGGCACTGTGCAGGAGGTGGCAGCCAGAAGGCAGAGCTGCCTGGGCCTCGTTGCTGTGCTGGCCAAAGCAGGTCACTTGTGCAGCTGTGCCACTTGGTGCTCAGGGCTG
The DNA here is from genome assembly GCF_015220805.1 of Pogoniulus pusillus. Lineage (NCBI taxonomy): Eukaryota > Metazoa > Chordata > Aves > Piciformes > Lybiidae > Pogoniulus > Pogoniulus pusillus. Next base: position 98,002 of record NC_087288.1, on the reverse strand, counting down.
TGTTTGGGCAGAGAGGCAGCTGTGCCAGCAGCCTGTGCCGCAGTGCAGTTGGTGCCTGTGTCGGGGTGGATTTAACATCCTTTTACTGCTGGGATGTGCTCCTGCTGCTGCCTTTCTGCTGCCCGGCTGGGAGGGGTCCAGAGGGACTGGGAGACACCAGGAGGGGTTGGGAGGAGACTGGGAGGGCATTGGGATGGAGTGGGAAGGGATGCATGAGGGCCTGGGAGGGAATGTGAGTGACTGGGAGGGGAATGGGTAGGGCTGAAGGGGGTTGGGAGGAAATGGAAGAGGACTGGAAGGGACTGGGACTGAGAGAGACTGGGATGGACTGGGGAGGGGCTGGGAGGGGAATGGGATGGAGGAGGAAAGGACAGGAATGGGAATGAAGGCAATTGGGAGGGAACTAGGAGAGGACAGGGCCAGACTGGGAGGGATTGGGATGGATTCAGTGGAAGTGGGAGAGACTGGGATTGGGAGGAGACTGGGAGGGCATTGGGATTGAGTGGGATGGACTGGGATGGACTGGGAAGGGCCTGTGAGGGGATTTGGAGGGACTGATGGGAACTGGGAGTGGAATGGGAGGGACTGGGAAGGGACTTGGAGAGGCTGAGAGAGACTGAGCCAGACTGGGAGGTGTTTGGGAGGCAGTGAGAGGGATTCAGTGGAACTGAGAGTGACTGGGAGGGATTGGGAGGAGAGGGAGGGGTCTGGGAAGGCATCAGGGATGGCCTGAAGGGATTGGGATGGGGAAGGCCTGGGAGGTAGTGGGAGGGGACTGGGAAGGGGCTGGGAGGGGAATTGGAGGGACTGGGAGAGAGTGATAGGGGATTGGGAGTTACTGAGGGGACTGGAAGGAGACTGGGATATACTGGGAGATAGTGGAATGGACAGGGAGGGATTGTGAGGGGCTGGGTGGGACTGGAAGGGGACTGGGAAGGACTGAGAGAGACTGGGCTGGACTGAGAGGGGACTGGACTGGCAATGGGAGGGAGTGGGAAGGCATCTGGAAGGGATCAGAAGGAATTGGAAGAGACTGAGAGGGAATTTGGCATGGGAGGGTATTGGGAAAGGCTCTGGGGGGATTGCAAGAGACTGGGATGGACTGGGATGGACTGGAATGGGACTGAGAGGTGTCAGGGAAGGGAATGGGACTGGGAGGTCCTGGGATGGGACAGGAAGGGGAATGGGAGGGACTGATGGGAACAGGGAGAGGAATGGGATGGACTTGGAGGGACTGGGAAAGGACTTGGAGAGGCTGAGACTGAGCCAGGCTGGGAGGGGTTTGGGAGGCACTGAGAAGAACTGGGAGGGAGTGGGAAGCCTGCAGAGGGACTGGGAGAGAGTGATAGGGGATTGGGAGTTCCTGGAGGGGACTGGAAGGGGAATGGGATATACTGGGAAGTAGAGGAATGGACTGGGAGGGAGCTGGGTGGGACTGATGGGGACTGGGAGGAAATGGGAGGGGACTGGGATGGACTGGAAGGGATTGGGAGAGAGTGTGAGGGGATGTGGAATGAGTTTGGAGAGACTGGGAGGGACTGGAAGGGATTGGGAGAGAGTGAGAGGGGATGTGGAATGAGTTTGGAGAGACTGGGAGGGACTGGAAGGGATTGGGAGAGAGTGTGAGGGGATGTGGAATGAGTTTGGAGAGACTGGGAGGGACTGGAAGGGATTGGGAGAGAGTGTGAGGGGATGTGGAATGAGTTTGGAGAGACTGGGAGGGACTGGAAGGGATTGGGAGAGAGTGGGAGGAATTCAGAGAGACTGGGAGGGACTGGGGTGGAGTGGGAAGGAATAAATGAGTGACTGGGAGGGATTGGGAGAGACTGGGAGGGGATTGCGAGGGACTACTTGGAACTGGAAGAGGAATGGGATGGTCTGGGAGGGACTTGGAGAGACTAAGCCAGACTGGGAGGGGTTTGGGAGACACTGAGAAGGACTAGGAGGGGACCAGGCTAGACTGGGGGGGATTCAGAGGAACTGGGAGGGATTGGGAGGAGACTGGGAGGGAGTGGGATGGAGTGGGAAGGGATTGATGAGGGACTGGGAGTGATTGTGAGTGACTGGGAGAGCCATGGAGGGGAACAGGAGGGGCAGATGGGGAGTGGGATGGGATTGGGAGGGACTGGCGAGGAGTGGGAGGAGACTGAGAGGTAGTGGGAGGGAAGTGGGAAAGGATGAGGGACTGGGAGGCAGTGGGAAGGCACTGGGAGGGGATTTGGAGGGACTGGGAGACAGTGATGGGGATTGGGAGCTGATGAAGGGGACTGGAAGGGGACTGGGGTATACTGGGAGCCAGTAGGATAGACTGGGAAGGATTGGGAGAGGACTGGGTGGGAGTGATAGAGAACTGGGAGGGACTGGGAGAGACTGGGAGGGGACTGGGATGGACCTGGCAAGAACTAGATTAGGACTGGGAGAGAACTGGGATGGGCCTGGAAGGGACTGGGAAGGACTGGGAATGTGAAAGTACTGGGAAAGGAGTGGAATGGGATTGTGAGGGACTGGGAGGGAGTGGGTGGGATTCAGAGGAACTGGGAGAGAGTTGGATGGACTGGGAAGGGATCTGGGAGAGACTCGAGGGGACTGGGATGGACTGGGAAGGGGACTGAGGTGGCATGGAGAGGTATGGGACTGGGAGGTACTGCGAAGGGACTGAGAGGGCAATGGGATGGACTGGGAGGAACTGAGGTGGAACTGGGAAGGGGGGGGGAAGGCCAGAGAGAGAATGGGAGGGGAATGGGTTGGACCTGGTTAAAGACTGGATTGGGACTGGGAGAGGACTGGGAGGGTATTAGGAGAGGCCTGGAAGGGTCTGAGAAGGACTGGGATGTACTGGGAAAGGCCTGGAATGGGATTGTGAGACTGGGATGGAACTGGGAGGGGATTGGGAGGGAGTGAGTGGGATTCAGAGGAACTGGGAGAGTCTGGGATGGACTGAGAGTGGGCTGGGCTGGGAAGGGATCTGGGAAGGAGTGAGGGGACTGGGAGGGATTGGGAAGGGGACAGAGAGCTGTCAGGGAGGGGAATGGGACTGGGAGGTACTGGGATGGGACAGGGAGGGGAATGGGAGGGACTGATGGGAAGTGGGAGAGGAATGAGATGGCCTGGGAGGGGATCTGGAATGGATTGTGAGAGAGTGGGGGGGGACTGGGAAGGGATTGGGATAGACTGGGAGCTAGGGGGATGGACTGGGAAGGATTGGGAGGGGGCTGGGTGGGAGTGATAGAGGATTGGAAGGAAATGGGAGAGGACTGGAATGGGACTGGGAAGGGACCGGGATGGACCTGGTAAGGACTGGATTTGGACTGGGAGGTACTGGGAGAGGACTGTGAGGGAACTGGGATAGGCCTGGAAGGGACTGAGGAGGACTGAGAGGTGGCAGGGAGGGGACTGGGCCAGGGAGAGGATTGGGGGGAATGGGAAGGGTTTTGGAATGGATTGGGACTGGGAGGGGACTGGGCCAGAGTGGGAGGGGAGTGGAAAGGTAGTGGGAGGGTGTGAAAGGTAGTTGGAGGGCACTGGAAGGGACTAGGAGGGGATTGGGATGGACTGGGAAGGGACTGGTGAGGATTGGATTGGGAGAGGCCTGGAGGGTACTGAGAAGAACTGGGAGGGGACTGGGATGTACTGGGAAAGGAGTGGGATGGGATTGAAAGAGACTGGGGTGGGACTGGGAGGGGGTTGTAGGGAGTGGGTGGGATTCAAAGGAACTGGGAAGGACCGGGAGGAGACTGGGAGTGGGATGGACTGGGAATAGTGGAACTGGGAGGGGACTGTGAGGGATTGGATGGGACTGGGAAGGGGCCTGAGAGGTGGCAGGGAGGGAAGTGGGACTGGGAGGTACTGGGATGGGATAGGGAGGAGATTGTGAGGGACTCATGGGAACTTGTGGAGAAATGGGAGGGAATGGGAAAGGACTGGAAGGGGACTGGGATATACTGGGAGACTGTGGGATGGACTGGGAAGGATTGGGGGAGGGCTGGGTGGGACTGATAGGGGCTTGGGAGGGACTGGGAGAGACTGGGATGGACCTGATGACGACTGGACTGAGACTGGGAGGGACTAGGAGATGACTGTGAGGGAACTGGGAAAGATCTGGAAGGGACTGAAAAGGACAGGGAGGGGAGTGGGATGTCCTGGGAAAGGAGTGGAATTGGATTGTGAGAGACTGGGCTGGGACTGGGAGGGGACTGAGAGAGAGTGGGTGGGACTGGGAACAACTGAGCTGAACTGGGAGGGGACTGGGAAGGGGCCTGAGAGGTGCCAGGGAGGGGAATGGGACTGGGAGGTAGTGGGATGGGGCAGGGAGGGGAATGGGAGAGACTGATGGGAAGTTAGAAAGGAATGGGCTGGGCTTGGAGGGAGTGGGAGGGGATTGGGAGGGAATGTGATGGGGTCTGGAATGGATTATGAGTGACTGGGAGGGCACTGAGCCAGAGTGGGAGGGGATTGGAAGGGATTGGGATGTACTGGGAGCTAGTGGGATGGACTGGGAAGGATTGGGTGAGGCTGGGTGGGACTGGGAGTGGATTGAGAGGAACTGGGAGAGGTTGGGAGGGACTGGAGTTGGACTGAGACTGGGAGGGGACTGAGGTGGACCTGCTAAGGACTGGATTAGGACTGGGAGAAAAATGACAGAGGAGTGGAAGGGACAGAGAAGGTCTGGGAGGGGAGTGGGATGTACTGGGAAATGACTGGAGTGGGATTATGAGAGACTGGGATGGGACTGGGAAGGAGACTGAGAGGTGGCAGTGAGGAGAATGGGTCTGGGAGGGACAGGGATGGTAATGGGAGGAAGTGGTGGGAACTGGTGGAGGAATGGGATGCACTGGGCTGGAGTAGGAGGGCATTGGGAGGGAATGGGAAGGGATCTGGAATGGATTGTGAGTGACTGGGGGGGACTGAGCCAGAGTGGGAGTGGACAGGGAAGATACTGGGAGGGGAATGGGAAGGCAGTGTGAGGGTGTGAAAGGTAGTTGGGGTGGCCTGGAAGGCCCTGGGAGAGTATTGAGAGGGAGTGTGAGGGGACTGGAAGGAGACTGGGATATACTGGGAGCTAGTTGGATGGACTGGGAAGGATTGGGTGGGGCTGTGTGGGACTGATAGGGGATTGGGAGGAGATTGAAAAGGACTGGGAGGGGAGTGGGATGTGTTGGGAAAGGACTGGAATGGGATTGTGAGAGACTGGGAGGGGACCAGGAGGGATTGTGTAGGACTGGAGTGGGATTGTGAGAGACTGGGATGGGACTGGGAGAGGATTGGAGAGAGTGGGTGGAATTGAGAGGAACGGGGAAGGACCAGGAGGAGCCTGAGAGGGCATTGGAATGGACTGGGAGGGAGTGGGATGGTGTGGGAAGGGATCTGAAGGGATCTGGGAAGGAGCAGAAGTGGGAGGGGACTGTGGGGGATTGGGTGGGACTGGGAAGGGGCCTGAGAGGTGGCAGGGAAAGGAATGGGAGGGACAGATGGGAAGAAGAAGAAGAAGGAGGTAGAGTGGGAGGGGATTGGAAAGGAATGGGAAGGGATCTGGAATGGATTGTGAGTGCCTGGGAGGGGACTGGGAAGAGACTGGCAGGGGAGTGGAAAGGTAGTGTGAGGAGGTGAAAGGTAGTTGGGGTGGCCTGGAAGGGACTGGGAAGGCATTGGGAGGGAGTGGGTAGGATTCAGAGGAACTGGGAGAGACTAGGAAAGACTGAGAGGAGACCAGGAGGGCATTGGGATGGACTGGGAAGGGATCTGGGAAAAAGTGAGTGGAACTGTGAGGGGACTGGGCGGGGATTGGGTGGGACTGGGAGGTGCTGGGATGGGACAGGGAGGGGAATGGGAGAGACTGCTGGGAAGTGGGAGAGGAATGAGATGGAGTGGGAGGGAGTGGAAGGGGATTGGGAGGGAAGGGAAAGGGATCTGGAATGAGTTGTGAGTGACTGGAAGGGGACTGGGGACTGGGAGGGGATTAGGAGGGAGTGGGAGGTGACTGGAAGGGGACTGGGATGTACTGGGAGCGAGTGGGATGGACTGGGAAGGATTGGAAGGGGGCTGGGTGAGACTGGGAGGGGATTGGGAGGAAATGGGATCAAACTGGGAGGGACAGAGAGAGACTGGGAGGGGATTGGGAGGGAAGGGGAAGGGATGGGGAGGGGAGTGGGAAGGGGCTGGTAAGGACTGGATTTGGATTGGGAGAGGCCTGGAAAGGACTGAGGAGGACTGGAAGGAGATCAGGAGGGATTGGGTAGGACTGGAATGTGATTGTGAGAGACTGGGAGGGAGTGGGATGGACTGGGAAGGGATCTGGGAAGGAGTGAGTGGGTCTGGGAGGGATTGGGTGAGACTGGGAAGGGGCCTGAGAGGTGTGAGGGAGAGGAATGGGCCTGGGAGGCCCTGGGATGGGACAGGGAGGGGAATGGGAGGGACTGATGGAAGTGGGATGGGATTAGGAGGGACTGGTGAGGCGTGGGAGGAGACTTGGAGGGACTGAGAGGTAGTGGGAGGGAAGTGGGAAAGGATGAGGGATGGAGTGGAGGGACTGGGAGGGACTGGGATGGCCTGGGAGGGGATGTGGAGGGCCTGGGAGAGAGGGATAGGGGCTCGGGAGTTAGTGGAGGGGACTGGAATATAGTGGGAGATAGTGGGATGGAGTGGGAGAGATTTGGAATGGATCTGGAATGGATTGTGAGTGAGTGGAATGGCAATGGAAAGGGACTAGGAGGGAGTGGGAGGGAACTGGGATGGAGCTGGAAAGGACTGGATTGGGACTGGGAGAGGACTGAAAAGGACTGGGAGGGCTGTGGGATGTAGTGGGAAAGGAGTGTAATGGGATAGTGAGGGACTGGGAAGGGATTGGGAGTGAGTGGGTGGGATTCAGAGGAATGGGGATGGAGTGGGATGGAGTAGGATGGGCTGGGAAGGGATCTGGGAAGGATTGAGCTGAATTGGAAGAGGACTGGGAAGGGGCCTGAGAGGTGTCAGGGAGGGGAATTGAATGTGACTGTGTGGGGATTGGGAGAGACTGGGATAGACTGGGAGGGATTGGGAGGAGACTGGGAGGGCATTGGGACAGACTGGGAGGGAATGGGATGGAGTAGGAAGGGATCAGGGATGGAGTGGAGGGACTGGGAGGGGATGTGGAGGGAGAGAGGGATAGGGGCTTGGGAGTTAGTGGAGGGGACTGGGATATACTGGAAGATGGTGGAATTGAGTGGGAGAGGATTGGGAGGGAATGGAGAGGGATCTGGAATGGATTGTGAGTGACTGGGAGAGGACTGGAATGGCACTAGGGACTGGGAGAGACTGGTAGGGGACTGGGATGGAGCTGGAAAGGACTGGATTGGGACTGGGAGGGAAATGGGAGAGGATTGGAAGGGACAGGGAGGGGAGTGGGATGTACTGGGAAAGGAGAGGAATGGGATTGTGAGTGACTGGGAGGGGACAGGGGACTGGGAGGGACTTGGGAGGTGACTGTAAGGGGACTGGGATGTACTGGGAGCTAGTGGGATGGACTGGGAAGGATTGGGTGAGGCCGGGTGGGACTGGGAGTGGATTGAGAGGAAATGGGAGAGGACTGGGACTGGAATGGGACTGGGATGGACCTGGTAAGTACTGGATTAGGACTCGGGGTGCAGTGGGAGAGGACTGGAAGGGACAGAGAAGGACTGGGAGGGGAGTGGGATGTACTGGGAAAGGAGTGGAATTGGATTATGAGAGACTGGGATGGGACTGGGAGGGGAGTGAGAGAGAGTGGTTGGGACTGGGAAGGAGACTGAGAGGTGACAGAGAGGGGAATGGGACAGGGAGGGTAATGGGAGGGACTGTTGGGAACTGGGAGAGGAATGGGATGCACTGGGCTGGAGTAGGAGGGCATTGGGAGGAAATGGGAAGGGATCTGGAATGGATTGTGAGTGACTGGAGGGGACTGGGCCAGAGTGGGAGCAGACTGGGAGGGGAATGGGAAGGTAGTTGGAGGGACCTGGAAGGGACTTGGAGGGGACTGAGAGGGAGTGGGAGGTGACTGGAAGGAGACTGGGATATTCTGGGAGCTAGTGGGATGGACTGGGAAGGATTGGGAGGGAGCTGGGTGGGAGTGATAGAGGACTGGGAGGAAATGGGAGGGGACTGGAGTTGGACTGGGAAGGGACCGGGAGGGACTGAGAGAGACTGGGAGGGGACTGGGATGGACCTGTAAGGACTGGATTGGGACTGGGAGAGGAGTGCGAGGGAACTGGGAGAGGCCTGGAAGGGGCTGGGGAGGACTGGGAGTGGGAAGGAGTGGGATGGACTGGGGAGGGATCTATGAATGACTCAAGTGACTGGGAAGGATTGGGTGAGGCTGGGAAGGTGCCTGAGAGGTGGCAGGGAGGGGAATGGGACTGGGAGGTCCTAGAATGGGACTGGGAAGAGAATGGGAGGGATTGATGGAAGTGGGATGGGATTGGGAGAGAATGGGAAGGGATCTGGAATGGTTTGTGAGTGGGAGGGGACTGGGAGGCAATCGGAGAGGAGTGGGAGTGAGATGTAGTGGGAAAGGAGTGGAATGAGGTTGTGAGAGACAGGGATGGGACTGGGAGGGATTTGGGAGGGAGTGGGTGGGATTCAGAGGAACTGTGGGAGACTGGGAAGGACTGGGAGGGCATTGGGATGGAGTGGCAGGGAGTGGGATGGACTGGGAAGGATTAAGCGGAACTGGGGAGGGGACTGGGAGGGATTGGGTGGGACTGGGCAGGGGCCTGAGAGGTGTCAGGGAGGGGAATGGGCCTGGAAGGTGCTGGGATGGGACAGGGAGGGGAATGGGATTGACTGAGATGGAGTGGGAGGGGACTTGGAGGGAATGGGAAGGGATCTGGAATGGATTGTGGGTGACTGGGAGGGGACTGGGCTGGACTGGGAGGGGACTTAGAAGGGACTGGGAAGGGAATGAAAAGGAACTGGGAGGATCTGAAAGGTAGTTGGAAGGGACTGGAAGGGACAGAGAGAGACTGAAAGGAGACTGGGATGGACCTGGTAAGGACTGGGTTGGGACTGGGTGAGGACTGGGTTGTACTGGGAAAGGACTGGAATGGGAGGACTTGGAAGGGGCCTGGATGGGAACTGAAAGTGCTCCTAGGAAGAACTGTGACAGACTGGGAGGGACTGGGAGGTGGTCTGGAAGAGACTGGAGCAGGATTGGGCAGGGACTGGGATGGGATTAGAGAGGGGCTGGGAGAGGTCTGGGAGGGAACTGGAAGGCACTGCAGAGGAATTGGGAGGGACTGGGAGGGGGCTTGATGGGACTGGGAATCTTACCTGGAGGCGCTGGGAGCTGCTCTGGGGGCGCTGGGAGCCTCCTCTGTGCCCCTGCCGTTTGGTCTCCCTCCCCCCTCCCTCCCTCCCTCCCGGCGCTGACAGAGCAGGAGGGCCAGAGCCACGCTCTGATTGGCCAGTGGGGCTCGGGCAGCAGCGCTCCCATTGGCTGCGCTGGGCCAGCCCCCCAGTTTGGGAACAGTGCGTCCCAGTTCGGGACCAGTCCCCCCCAGTTTAGGAACAGTGCGTCCCTGTTCGGGACCAGCCCCCCCAGTTTGGGAGCAGTGCGTCCCAGTTCGGGACCAGCCCCCCCAGTTTGGGAGCAGTGCGTCCCAGTTCGGGACCAGCCCCCCCAGTTTGGGAACAGTGCGTCCCAGTTCGGGACCAGCCCCCCCCAGTTTGGGAACAGTGCGTCCCAGTTTGGGACCCGCCCCCCCAGTTTTGTTCCAGTGCATCCCTAGTTTGGGACCAGTCCCCCCACCTTGGGAACAGTGTGTCCCAGTTCGGGACCAGTCCCCCCTAGTTTTGTTCCAGTGCGTCCCAGTTTGGGACCAGTCCCCCCAGTTTGGGACCAGTCCCTCCCAGTTTGGGAACAGTGCATCCCAGTTCGGGACCAGTCCCCCCAGTTTGGGAGCAGTGCGTCCCAGTTTGGGACCAGTCCCCCCTAGTTTTGTTCCAGTGTGTCCCACTTTGGGACAAGTCCCCCCAGTTTGGGACCAGTCCCTCCCAGTTTGGGAACAGTGTGTCCCTGTTCGGGCCCAGCCCCTCCCAGTTTGGGAACAGTGTGTCCCAGTTCGGGACCAGCCACCCCCCAGTTTTGTTCCAGTGTGTCCCAGTTTGGGACCAGTCCCCCCAGTTTGGGACCAGTCCCCCCAGTTTGGGACCAGTCCCCCCAGTTTGGGACCAGTGCATCCCAGTTTGGGACCAGTCCCCCCCAGTTCAGGAACAGTGCATCCCAGTTTGGGACCAGTCCCCCCCAGTTTGGGAACAGTGCATCCCAGTTCGGGACCAGTCCCCCACAGTTTGGGACCAGACCCCCCCAGTCTGCGACCACTCCCCTGCAGTTTGGGTTGAGTGTGTCCCAGTTTGGGCCCAGTTTGCCCCAGTTGGGGTCCAGTTCCCTCCCAGTCCCTTCCATTCCCCTCCCACTTCTGTTCCAGTCCCTCCCACTCCCCATCCAGTTCTTCCCAGTCCCCTCCAGTCCCTCCCAGTCTTTGCCGGTTCCCTCCCACACCCTCCCAGTTTCCTCGCAGTTCCTGCCCAGTCCCATCCCAGTGCTTCCCAAATCCATCCAGTACCTCCAACACACCTTCATGTCCCCTCCCAGTCTGTCCCAGTCCCTACCACTTCTGTTCCAGTCCCCAGCCCTCCCCTCCCAGTCCCTCCAAATCCCTTTCCAGTACCTCCCAGTTCCCTCCCAACTCGCTCCCAGTCCCTAACAGTTCTCTCCTACTCCCTCCCAATGCCTCCCACTTCCTTCCCAGTCCCCCGCCCAGTCCCCTCCCATTTCCATCCCACAACTTCCCAGGCCCTCCAAATTCTATCCCAATCCTTCTCATTTCCCTCCCAGCCCCTCCCAGGGAGCCTGACTGGGAGGAACTGGGAGGGACTGGGATGGAACTGGGTGTGACGGGCAGGGATGGGGCACAGGGTGCAGCCTGTGAGGGATTGTCAGGGACTGGGAGGGAACTGGTTGTGACTGTGTGGGGATTGGGAGAGACTGGGAGGGATTGGGAGGAGGCTGGGAGGGCATTGGGACGGACTGGGAGGGAATGGGATGGAGCGGGAAGGGATCAGGGATGGAGTGGAGGGATTGGGAGGGACTGGGATGGCCTGGGAGGGGATGTGGAGGGAGAGAGGGATAGGGGCTTGGGAGTTAGTGGAGGGGACTGGGATATACTGGGAGGTAGTGGAATAGATTGGGAATGGATTGGGAGGGAATGGAGAGGGATCTGGAATGGATTGTGAGTGACTGGGAGAGGACTGGGGACAGGGAGGGGATTAGTAGGGAGTGGGAGGTGACTGGTAGCACTAGGGACTGGGAGAGACTGAGAGGGGACTTGGATGGACCTGGAAAGGACTGGATTGGGACTGGGAGGGAAATGGGAGTGGATTGGAAGGGACTGAAAAGGACTGGGTGTGGAGTGGGATGTACTGGGAAAGGAGTGGAATGGGATTGTGAGAGAGTGGGATGGGACTGGGAGGGAGTGGGTGGGATTCAGAGGCACGGGGAAGGAGTGGGAGGGAGTGAGATGGACTGGGAAGGGATCTGGGAAGGAGTGAGCTGAACTGGGAGAGGACTGGGAAGGGGCCTGAGAGGTGTCAGGGAGGGGAATGGGACTGGGAGTTGCTGGGATGGGACAGGGAGGGGAATGGGAGGGACTGCTGGGAAGTGGGAGAGGAATGAGATGGAATGGGAGGGAGTGGAAGGGGATTGGGAGGGAAGGGAAAGGGATCTGGAATGAATTGTGAGTGACTGGGAGGGGACTGGGGACTGGAAGGGGATTAGGAGGGAGTGGGAGGTGACTGGAAGGGGACTGGGATATTGTGGGAGCTAGTGGGATGGACTGGGAAGGATTGGGATGGGGCTGGGTGGGAGTGATAGAGGACTGGGACGGGACTGGAGTTGGACTGGGACGGGACCGGGAGGGACTGAGAGAGACTGGGAGGGGACTGAGATGGATCTGATAAGGACTGGATTGGGACTGGGAGAGGACTGTGAGGGAACTGGGAGAGGACAGGAAGGGACTGGGAGGGGGAGTGGGAGGGATTGAGAGGAACTGGGAAGGACTTGGAGGAGACTGGGAGGGCATTGGGATGGAGTGGGAGTGGGATGGAGTGGGAAGGGGCCTGAGAGGTGTCAGGGAGGAGTGACCTGGGAGGGCATTGGGAGGGAATGGGAAGGGATCTGGAATGGATTGTGAGTGACTGGGAGGGGCCTGGGAAGGTAGTGGGAGGGTGTGAAAGGTCTTTGGGGTGGCCTGGAAGGCATTTGGAGGGGACTGGGATGTACTGGGAGCGAGTGGGATGGACTGGGAAGGATTGGAAGGGGGCTGGGTGAGACTGGGAGGGGATTGGGAGGAAATGGGATCAGACTGGGAGGGACAGAGAGAGACTGGGAGGGGATTGGGAGGGAAGGGGAAGGGATGGGAAGGGGAGTGGGAAGGGGCTGGTAAGGACTGGATTTGGATTGGGAGAGGCCTGAGGAAGACTGGAAGGAGACCAGGAGGGATTGGGTAGGACTGGAATGGGATTGTGAGAGACTGGGAAGGGATTGGGAGTGAGTGGGTGGGATTCAGAGGAACGGGGAGGGAGTGGGAAGGGATCTGGGAAGGACTGAGCTGAACTGGGAGAGGACTGGGAAGGGGCCTGAGAGGTGTCAGGGAGGGGAATTGGACTGGGAGGTGCTGGGATGGGACAGGGAGGGGATTTGGAAAGGATTGTGAGTGACTGGGAGGGGACTGGGCAGGTAGGGGGAGTGTGTGAAAGGTGGTTGGAGTGGCGTGGGAGGGGCCTGGGATATACTGGGAGCCAGTGGGATGGTCTGGGAAGGATTGGGAGGGGGCTGGGTGGGACTGATAGAGGACTGGGAGGAAATGGGAGAGGACTGTGAGGGACTGGAGTTGGACTGGGAAAGGACTCATCCCAGTCCCCTCCCAGTCCTCAGTCCCTCGCAGTCCTGCCCCATTCCTTCCCAGTCCTCTCCCAGACCGTCCCAGTCCCAATCCAGTCCTTCCCAGTGTCTCCCAGTATGCCCCAGTCCCCTTCCAGACTAGGGTGATTGTGAGTGAGTGGGAGAGGCAGGGAGGGGAATGGGAGGGAGAGCTGGGAAGTGGGATGGGATTGGGAGGGACTGGGGAGGAGTGGGAGGAGACTGAGAGGGAAGTGGGAAAGGATGAGGGATGGAGTGGAGGGATTGTGAGGGACTGGGATGGCCTGGGAGGGGATGTGGAGGGCCTGGGAGAGAGGGAGAGGGGCATGGGAGTTAGTGGAGGGGACTGGGATATACTGGGAGATAGTGGAATGGAGTGGGAGTGGATTGGGAGGGAATGGAGAGGGATCTGGAATGGATTGTGTGTGACTGGGAGAGGACTGGGGACAGGGAGGGGATTAGGAGGGAGTGGGAGGTGACTGGTAGGGGCCTGGGATGGACCTGGAAAGATTGGATTGGGACTGGGAGAGGACTGGGAGGGAAATGGGAGAGGATTGGAAGGGACTGAAAAGAACTGGGTGCGGAGTGGGATGTACTGGGAAAGGAGTGGAATGGGATTGTGAGAGAGTGGGATGGGACTGGGAGGGCTTTGGGAGGGAGTGGGTGGGATTCAGAGGCACGGGGAAGGAATGGGATGAGGGGGAGGGAGTGAGATGGATTGGGAAGGGATCTGGGAAGGACTGAGCTGAACTGGGAGAGGTCTGGGAAGGAGCCTGAGAGGTGTCAGGGAGGGGAATGGGACTGGGAGTTGCTGGGATGGGACAGGGAGGGGAATGGGAGGGACTGCTGGGAAGTGGGAGAGGAATGAAATGGAATGGGAGGGAGTGGAAGGGGATTGGGAGGGAAGGGAAAGGGATCTGGAATGAATTGTGAGTGACTGGGAGGGGACTGGGGACAGGGAGGGGATTAGAAGGGAGTGGGAGGTGACTGGAAGGGGACTGGGATATTGTGGGAGCTAGTGGGATGGACTGGGAAGGATTGGGATGGGGTTGGGTGGGAGTGATAGAGGACTGGGACAGGACTGGAGTTGGACTGGGAAGGGACTGGGCGGGACTGAGAGAGACTGGGAGGGGACTGAGATGGACCTGGTAAGTACTGGACTGGGAGAGGACTGTGAGGGAACTGGGAGAGGCCAGGAAGGGACTGGGAGGGATTGAGAGGAACTGGGAAGGACTTGGAGGAGACTGGGAGGGCATTGGGATGGAGTGGGAAGGGGCCTGAGCGGTGTCAGGGAGGAGAGTGGCCTGGGAGGGCATTGAGAGGGAATGGGAAGGGATCTGGAATGAATTGTGAGTGACTGGGAGGGGACTGGGAAGGTGGTGGGAGGGTGTGAAAGGTCTTTGGGGTGGCCTGGGAGGGGACTGGGATGTACTGGGAGTGAGTGGGATGGACTGGGAAGGATTGGAAGGGTGCTGGGTGAGACTGGGAGGGGATTGGGAGGGATGGGAAGGGGAGTGGGAAGGGGCTGGTAAGGACTGGATTTGGATTGGGAGAGGCCTGGAAAGGACTGAGGAGAACTGGAAGGAGACCAGGAGGGATTGGGTAGGACTGGAATGGGATTGTGAGAGACTGGGAGGGGATTGGGAGGGGGTGGGATGGACTGGGAAGGGATCTGGGAAGGAGTGAGTGGGTCTGGGAGGGATTGGGTGAGACTGGGAAGGGGCCTGAGAGGTGTGAGGGAGAGGAATGGGCCTGGGAGGTCTTGGGATGGGACAGGGAGGGGAATGGGAGGGACTGATGGAAGTGGGATGGGATTGGGAGGGACTGGTGAGGCGTGGGAGGAGACTTGGAGGGACTGAGAGGTAGTGGGAGGGAAGTGGGAAAGGATGAGGGATGGAGTGGAGGGACTGGGAGGGGATGTGGAGGGCCTGGGAGAGAGTGATGGGGGCTCGGGAGTTAGTGGAGGGGACTGGGATATACTGGGAGATAGGGGGATGGAGTGGGAGAGATTGGGAATGGATCTGGAATGGATTGTGAGTGAGTGGAATGGCAATAGAAAGGGACTAGGAGGGACTGACAGAGCGGGAGGGGACTGGGATGGAGCTGGAAAGGACTGGATTGGGACTGGGAGAAGACTGAAAAGGACTGGGAGGGCAGTGGGATGTAGTGGGAAAGGAGTGTAATGGGATAGTGAGGGACTGGGAAGGGATTGGGAGTGAGTGGGTGGGATTCAGAGGAACGAGAAGGGAGTGGGATGGAGTGGGAGGGAGTAGGATGGTCTGGGAAGGGATCTGGGAAGGACTGAGCTGAACTGGGAGAGGAATGGGAGGGGGCCTGAGATGTGTCAGGGAGGGGAATTGGACTGGGAGGTGCTGGGATGGGACAGGGAGGGGATTTGGAAAGGATTGTGAGTGACTGGGAGGGGACTGGGCAGGTAGGGGGAGTGTGTGAAAGGTGGTTGGAGTGGCGTGGGAGGGGCCTGGGATATACTGGGAGCCAGTGGGATGGTCTGGGAAGGATTGGGAGGGGGCTGGGTGGGACTGATAGAGGACTGGGAGGAAATGGGAGAGGACTGTGAGGGACTGGAGTTGGACTGGGAAAGGACTCATCCCAGTCCCCTCCCAGTCCTCAGTCCCTCGCAGTCCTGCCCCATTCCTTCCCAGTCCTCTCCCAGACCGTCCCAGTCCCAATCCAGTCCTTCCCAGTGTCTCCCAGTGTCTCCCAGTATGCCCCAGTCCCCTTCCAGACTAGGGTGATTGTGAGTGAGTGGGAGAGGCAGGGAGGGGAATGGGAGGGAGAGCTGGGAAGTGGGATGGGATTGGGAGGGACTGGGGAGGAGTGGGAGGAGACTGAGAGGGAAGTGGGAAAGGATGAGGGATGGAGTGGAGGGATTGTGAGGGACTGGGATGGCCTGGGAGGGGATGTGGAGGGCCTGGGAGAGAGGGAGAGGGGCATGGGAGTTAGTGGAGGGGACTGGGATATACTGGGAGGTAGTGGAATAGATTGGGAATGGATTGGGAGGGAATGGAGAGGGATTTGGAATGGATTGTGAGTGACTGGGAGAGGACTGGAATGGCACTAGGGACTGGGAGAGACTGGTTGGGGACTGGGATGGAGCTGGAAAGGACTGGATTGGGACTGGGAGGGAAATGGGAGAGGATTGGAAGGGACTGGGAGGGGAGTGGGACATACTGGGAGCTAGTGGGATGGACTGGGAAGGATTGGGTGAGGCTGGGTGGGACTGGGAGTGGATTGAGAGGAAATGGGAGAGGACTGGGACTGGGATGAACCTGGAAAGGACTGGATTAGGACTGGGAGGGCAATGGGAGAGGACTGGAAGGGACAGAGAAGGACTAGGAGGGGGGGTGGGATGTACTGGGAAAGGAGTGGAATTGGATGGAGTGGGAAGGGATCAGGGATGGAGTGGAGGGATTGGAAGTGACTGGGATGGACTGGGAGGTAGGGGGAGGGGAGTGGAAACGTCTGAAAGGTACTCGGAGGGGCCTGGAAGAGTCTGTGAGGGGATTTGGAAGGACTGTGAAGGGAATGGGAGGGACTGGAAGGGGACTGGGATATGGTGCGAAGAATGGAAGGAACTGGGACGGGACAGGGCGGGAATGGGATTGACTGACAGGGAGTGGATGGGGACAGGGAGGGGAATGGGATTGACTGACAGGGAGTGGGAGGGGACAGGGAGGGGAATGGGATTGACTGACAGGGAGTGGGAGGGGACAGGGAGGGGAATGGGATTGACTGACAGGGAGTGGGAGGGGACAGGGAGGGGAATGGGATTGACTGACAGGGAGTGGGAGGGGACAGGGAGGGGAGTGGGATTGACTGACAGGGAGTGGGAGGGGACAGGGAGGGGAGTGGGATTGACTGATAGGGAGTGGGTGGGGACAGGGAGGGGAATGGGATTGACTGACAGGGAGTGGGAGGGGAGAGGGAGGGGAATGGGATTGACTGACAGGGAGTGGGAGGGGAGAGGGAGGGGAATGGGATTGACTGACAGGGAGTGGGAGGGGACAGGGAGGGGAATGGGATTGACTGACAGGGAGTGGGAGGGGACAGGGAGGGGAGTGGGATTGACTGACAGGGAGTGGGAGGGGACAGGGAGGGGAATGGGATTGACTGACAGGGAGTGGGAGGGGACAGGGAGGGGAATGGGATTGACTGACAGGGAGTGGGAGGGGACAGGGAGGGGAGTGGGATTGACTGACAGGGAGTGGGAGGGGACAGGGAGGGGAATGGGATTGACTGACAGGGAGTGGGAGGGGACAGGGAGGGGAATGGGATTGACTGACAGGGAGTGGGAGGGGACAGGGAGGGGAATGGAAAGGGATCTGGAATGGATTGTGAGTGAGTGGGAGGGGACTGGGCGGGAGAGGGAGGGGACTTAGTAGGGACTGGGAAGGGAATGAAAAGGGACTGGGGGGGTCTAAAAGGTAGTTGGAAGGGCCTGGAATGAACTGGGAGGGGACTGGGATGTACTGGGAGCTAGTGGGATGGACTGGGAAGGATTTGGAGGGGGCTGGATGGGACTGATAGGGGATTGGGTGGAAATGGGCGAGGACTGGGATGGACCTGGTAAGGACTGGATTGGGACTGGGTGAGGACTGTGAGTTGTACTGGGAAAGGACTGGAAGGGGAGGGCATGGGAAGGGCCTGGATGGGAACTGAAAGCGATCCCAGTAGGAACTGGGATGGATTGGGAGGGATTGAGAGGGGGTCTGGGAGAGACTGGAGCAGGATTGGGCAGGGACAGGGATGGGATTAGAGAGGGGCTGGGAGAGGTCTGGGAGGGAACTGGGAGGCACTGCAGAGGAATTGGGAGGGACTGGGAAGGATTTGGAGAGGTCTGGAAGGGAACTGGGAGGGACTGGGAGGGGGCTTGATGGGACTGGGAATCTTACCTGGAGGCGCTGGGAGCTGCTCTGGGGGCGCTGGGAGCCTCCTCTGTGCCCTTGCTGCCGTTTGGTCTCCCTCCCCCCTCCCTCCCTCCCTCCCGGCGCTGACAGAGCAGGAGGGCCAGAGCCACGCTCTGATTGGCCAGTGGGGCTCGGGCAGCAGCGCTCCCATTGGCTGCGCTGGGCCAGCCCCCCAGTTTGGGAACAGTGCGTCCCAGTTTGGGACCAGCCCCCCCAGTTTGGGAACAGTGCGTCCCAGTTTGGGACCAGCCCCCCCAGTTTGGGAACAGTGCATCCCAGTTTGGGACCAGCCCCCCCAGTTTGGGAACAGTGCGTCCCAGTTTGGGACCAGCCCCCCCCAGTTTGGGAACAGTGTGTCCCAGTTCGGGACCAGTCCCTCCAGTTTGGGACCAGTCCCCCCCAGTTTGGGAACAGTGCGTCCCAGTTTGGGACCAGTCCCCCAGTTTGGGACCAGTCCCCCCCAGTTTGGGAACAGTGCGTCCCAGTTTGGGACCAGTCCCCCAGTTTGGGAACAGTGCGTCCCAGTTCGGGACCAGTCCCCCCCAGTTTGGGAACAGTGCGTCCCAGTTTGGGACCAGCCCCCCCAGTTTGGGAACAGTGCGTCCCAGTTTGGGACCCGCCCCCCAGTTTGGGAGCAGTGTGCCCCAGTTCGGGACCAGCCCCCCCAGTTTGGGAACAGTGCATCCCAGTTTGGGACCAGCCCCCCCAGTTTGGGAACAGTGTGTGCCAGTTCAGGACCAGCCCCCCAGGGATCAGGGATGGAGTGGAGTGATTGGGAGGGACTGGGATGGCCTGGGAGGGGATGTGGAGGGAGAGAGGGATAGGGGCTTGGGAGTTAGTGGAGGGGACTGGGATATACTGGAAGATAGTGGAATGGAGTGGGAGTGGATTGGGAGGGAATGGAGAGGGATCTGGAATGGATTGTGAGTGACTGGGAGAGGACTGGAATGGCACTAGGGACTGGGAGAGACTAAGAGAGACTGGGAAGGGACTGGGATGGACGTGGAAAGGACTGGATTGGGACTGGGAGAGGACTGGGAGGGAAATGGGAGAGGATTGGAAGGGACTGAAAAGAACTGGGTGCGGAGTGGGATGTACTGGGAAAGGAGTGGAATGGGATTGTGAGAGAGTGGGATGGGACTGGGAGGGAGTGGGTGGGATTCAGAGGCACGGGGAAGGAGTGGGAGGGAGTGAGATGGACTGGGAAGGGATCTGGGAAGGAGTGAGCTGAACTGGGAGAGGACTGGGAAGGGGCCTGAGAGGTGTCAGGGAGGGGAATGGGACTGGGAGTTGCTGGGATGGGACAGGGAGGGGAATGGGAGGGACTGCTGGGAAGTGGGAGAGGAATGAGATGGAATGGGAGGGAGTGGAAGGGGATTGGGAGGGAAGGGAAAGGGATCTGGAATGAATTGTGAGTGACTGGGAGGGGACTGGGGACTGGAAGGGGATTAGGAGGGAGTGGGAGGTGACTGGAAGGGGACTGGGATATTGTGGGAGCTAGTGGGATGGACTGGGAAGGATTGGGATGGGGCTGGGTGGGAGTGATAGAGGACTGGGACGGGACTGGAGTTGGACTGGGACGGGACCGGGAGGGACTGAGAGAGACTGGGAGGGGACTGAGATGGATCTGATAAGGACTGGATTGGGACTGGGAGAGGACTGTGAGGGAACTGGGAGAGGACAGGAAGGGACTGGGAGGGGGAGTGGGAGGGATTGAGAGGAACTGGGAAGGACTTGGAGGAGACTGGGAGGGCATTGGGATGGAGTGGGAGTGGGATGGAGTGGGAAGGGGCCTGAGAGGTGTCAGGGAGGAGTGACCTGGGAGGGCATTGGGAGGGAATGGGAAGGGATCTGGAATGGATTGTGAGTGACTGGGAGGGGCCTGGGAAGGTAGTGGGAGGGTGTGAAAGGTCTTTGGGGTGGCCTGGAAGGCATTTGGAGGGGACTGGGATGTACTGGGAGCGAGTGGGATGGACTGGGAAGGATTGGAAGGGGGCTGGGTGAGACTGGGAGGGGATTGGGAGGAAATGGGATCAGACTGGGAGGGACAGAGAGAGACTGGGAGGGGATTGGGAGGGAAGGGGAAGGGATGGGAAGGGGAGTGGGAAGGGGCTGGTAAGGACTGGATTTGGATTGGGAGAGGCCTGGAAAGGACTGAGGAAGACTGGAAGGAGACCAGGAGGGATTGGGTAGGACTGGAATGGGATTGTGAGAGACTGGGAAGGGATTGGGAGTGAGTGGGTGGGATTCAGAGGAACGGGGAGGGAGTGGGAAGGGATCTGGGAAGGACTGAGCTGAACTGGGAGAGGACTGGGAAGGGGCCTGAGAGGTGTCAGGGAGGGGAATTGGACTGGGAGGTGCTGGGATGGGACAGGGAGGGGATTTGGAAAGGATTGTGAGTGACTGGGAGGGGACTGGGCAGGTAGGGGGAGTGTGTGAAAGGTGGTTGGAGTGGCGTGGGAGGGGCCTGGGATATACTGGGAGCCAGTGGGATGGTCTGGGAAGGATTGGGAGGGGGCTGGGTGGGACTGATAGAGGACTGGGAGGAAATGGGAGAGGACTGTGAGGGACTGGAGTTGGACTGGGAAAGGACTCATCCCAGTCCCCTCCCAGTCCTCAGTCCCTCGCAGTCCTGCCCCATTCCTTCCCAGTCCTCTCCCAGACCGTCCCAGTCCCAATCCAGTCCTTCCCAGTGTCTCCCAGTATGCCCCAGTCCCCTTCCAGACTAGGGTGATTGTGAGTGAGTGGGAGAGGCAGGGAGGGGAATGGAGGGAGAGCTGGGAAGTGGGATGGGATTGGGAGGGACTGGGGAGGAGTGGGAGGAGACTGAGAGGGAAGTGGGAAAGGATGAGGGATGGAGTGGAGGGATTGTGAGGGACTGGGATGGCCTGGGAGGGGATGTGGAGGGCCTGGGAGAGAGGGAGAGGGGCATGGGAGTTAGTGGAGGGGACTGGGGTATACTGGGAGATAGTGGAATAGATTGGGAGTGGATTGGGAGGGAATGGAGAGGGATCTGGAATGGATTGTGTGTGACTGGGAGAGGACTGGGGACAGGGAGGGGATTAGGAGGGAGTGGGAGGTGACTGGTAGGGGACTGGGATGGACCTGGAAAGATTGGATTGGGACTGGGAGAGGACTGGGAGGGAAATGGGAGAGGATTGGAAGGGACTGAAAAGAACTGGGTGCGGAGTGGGATGTACTGGGAAAGGAGTGGAATGGGATTGTGAGAGAGTGGGATGGGACTGGGAGGGGTTTGGGAGGGAGTGGGTGGGATTCAGAGGCACGGGGAAGGAGTGGGATGAGTGGGTGGGAGTGAGATGGACTGGGAAGGGATCTGGGAAGGACTGAGCTGAACTGGGAGAGGAATTGGAGGGGGCCTGAGAGGTGTCAGGGAGGGGAATGGGACTGGGAGTTGCTGGGATGGGACAGGGAGGGGAATGGGAGGGACTGCTGGGAAGTGGGAGAGGAATGAGATGGAATGGGAGGGAGTGGAAGGGGATTGGGAGGGAAGGGAAAGGGATCTGGAATGAATTGTGAGTGACTGGGAGGGGACTGGGGACTGGAAGGGGATTAGGAGGGAGTGGGAGGTGACTGGAAGGGGACTGGGATATTGTGGGAGCTAGTGGGATGGACTGGGAAGGATTGGGATGGGGCTGGGTGGGAGTGATAGAGGACTGGGACGGGACTGGAGTTGGACTGGGACGGGACCGGGAGGGACTGAGAGAGACTGGGAGGGGACTGAGATGGATCTGATAAGGACTGGATTGGGACTGGGAGAGGACTGTGAGGGAACTGGGAGAGGACAGGAAGGGACTGGGAGGGGGAGTGGGAGGGATTGAGAGGAACTGGGAAGGACTTGGAGGAGACTGGGAGGGCATTGGGATGGAGTGGGAGTGGGATGGAGTGGGAAGGGGCCTGAGAGGTGTCAGGGAGGAGTGACCTGGGAGGGCATTGGGAGGGAATGGGAAGGGATCTGGAATGGATTGTGAGTGACTGGGAGGGGCCTGGGAAGGTAGTGGGAGGGTGTGAAAGGTCTTTGGGGTGGCCTGGAAGGCATTTGGAGGGGACTGGGATGTACTGGGAGCGAGTGGGATGGACTGGGAAGGATTGGAAGGGGGCTGGGTGAGACTGGGAGGGGATTGGGAGGAAATGGGATCAGACTGGGAGGGACAGAGAGAGACTGGGAGGGGATTGGGAGGGAAGGGGAAGGGATGGGAAGGGGAGTGGGAAGGGGCTGGTAAGGACTGGATTTGGATTGGGAGAGGCCTGAGGAAGACTGGAAGGAGACCAGGAGGGATTGGGTAGGACTGGAATGGGATTGTGAGAGACTGGGAAGGGATTGGGAGTGAGTGGGTGGGATTCAGAGGAACGGGGAGGGAGTGGGAAGGGATCTGGGAAGGACTGAGCTGAACTGGGAGAGGACTGGGAAGGGGCCTGAGAGGTGTCAGGGAGGGGAATTGGACTGGGAGGTGCTGGGATGGGACAGGGAGGGGATTTGGAAAGGATTGTGAGTGACTGGGAGGGGACTGGGCAGGTAGGGGGAGTGTGTGAAAGGTGGTTGGAGTGGCGTGGGAGGGGCCTGGGATATACTGGGAGCCAGTGGGATGGTCTGGGAAGGATTGGGAGGGGGCTGGGTGGGACTGATAGAGGACTGGGAGGAAATGGGAGAGGACTGTGAGGGACTGGAGTTGGACTGGGAAAGGACTCATCCCAGTCCCCTCCCAGTCCTCAGTCCCTCGCAGTCCTGCCCCATTCCTTCCCAGTCCTCTCCCAGACCGTCCCAGTCCCAATCCAGTCCTTCCCAGTGTCTCCCAGTATGCCCCAGTCCCCTTCCAGACTAGGGTGATTGTGAGTGAGTGGGAGAGGCAGGGAGGGGAATGGGAGGGAGAGCTGGGAAGTGGGATGGGATTGGGAGGGACTGGGGAGGAGTGGGAGGAGACTGAGAGGGAAGTGGGAAAGGATGAGGGATGGAGTGGAGGGATTGTGAGGGACTGGGATGGCCTGGGAGGGGATGTGGAGGGCCTGGGAGAGAGGGAGAGGGGCATGGGAGTTAGTGGAGGGGACTGGGATATACTGGGAGATAGTGGAATAGATTGGGAGTGGATTGGGAGGGAATGGAGAGGGATCTGGAATGGATTGTGTGTGACTGGGAGAGGACTGGGGACAGGGAGGGGATTAGGAGGGAGTGGGAGGTGACTGGTAGGGGCCTGGGATGGACCTGGAAAGATTGGATTGGGACTGGGAGAGGACTGGGAGGGAAATGGGAGAGGATTGGAAGGGACTGAAAAGAACTGGGTGCGGAGTGGGATGTACTGGGAAAGGAGTGGAATGGGATTGTGAGAGAGTGGGATGGGACTGGGAGGGCTTTGGGAGGGAGTGGGTGGGATTCAGAGGCACGGGGAAGGAGTGGGATGAGGGGGAGGGAGTGAGATGGACTGGGAAGGGATCTGGGAAGGACTGAGCTGAACTGGGAGAGGACTGGGAAGGAGCCTGAGAGGTGTCAGGGAGGGGAATGGGACTGGGAGTTGCTGGGATGGGACAGGGAGGGGAATGGGAGGGACTGCTGGGAAGTGGGAGAGGAATGAGATGGAATGGGAGGGAGTGGAAGGGGATTGGGAGGGAAGGGAAAGGGATCTGGAATGAATTGTGAGTGACTGGGAGGGGACTGGGGACAGGGAGGGGATTAGAAGGGAGTGGGAGGTGACTGGAAGGGGACTGGGATATTGTGGGAGCTAGTGGGATGGACTGGGAAGGATTGGGATGGGGTTGGGTGGGAGTGATAGAGGACTGGGACAGGACTGGAGTTGGACTGGGAAGGGACTGGGCGGGACTGAGAGAGACTGGGAGGGGACTGAGATGGACCTGGTAAGTACTGGACTGGGAGAGGACTGTGAGGGAACTGGGAGAGGCCAGGAAGGGACTGGGAGGGATTGAGAGGAACTGGGAAGGACTTGGAGGAGACTGGGAGGGCATTGGGATGGAGTGGGAAGGGGCCTGAGCGGTGTCAGGGAGGAGAGTGGCCTGGGAGGGCATTGAGAGGGAATGGGAAGGGATCTGGAATGAATTGTGAGTGACTGGGAGGGGACTGGGAAGGTAGTGGGAGGGTGTGAAAGGTCTTTGGGGTGGCCTGGGAGGGGACTGGGATGTACTGGGAGGGAGTGGGATGGACTGGGAAGGATTGGAAGGGGGCTGGGTGAGACTGGGAGGGGATTGGGAGGGATGGGAAGGGGAGTGGGAAGGGGCTGGTAAGGACTGGATTTGGATTGGGAGAGGCCTGGAAAGGACTGAGGAGAACTGGAAGGAGACCAGGAGGGATTGGGTAGGACTGGAATGGGATTGTGAGAGACTGGGAGGGGATTGGGAGGGGGTGGGATGGACTGGGAAGGGATCTGGGAAGGAGTGAGTGGGTCTGGGAGGGATTGGGTGAGACTGGGAAGGGGCCTGAGAGGTGTGAGGGAGAGGAATGGGCCTGGGAGGTCTTGGGATGGGACAGGGAGGGGAATGGGAGGGACTGATGGAAGTGGGATGGGATTGGGAGGGACTGGTGAGGCGTGGGAGGAGACTTGGAGGGACTGAGAGGTAGTGGGAGGGAAGTGGGAAAGGATGAGGGATGGAGTGGAGGGACTGGGAGGGGGATGTGGAGGGCCTGGGAGAGAGTGATAGGGGCTCGGGAGTTAGTGGAGGGGACTGGGATATACTGGGAGATAGGGGGATGAAGTGGGAGAGATTGGGAATGGATCTGGAATGGATTGTGAGTGAGTGGAATGGCAATAGAAAGGGACTAGGAGGGACTGACAGAGCGGGAGGGGACTGGGATGGAGCTGGAAAGGACTGGATTGGGACTGGGAGAAGACTGAAAAGGACTGGGAGGGCAGTGGGATGTAGTGGGAAAGGAGTGTAATGGGATAGTGAGGGACTGGGAAGGGGTTGGGAGTGAGTGGGTGGGATTCAGAGGAACGAGAAGGGAGTGGGATGGAGTGGGAGGGAGTAGGATGGTCTGGGAAGGGATCTGGGAAGGACTGAGCTGAACTGGGAGAGGAAAGGGAAGGGGCCTGAGATGTGTCAGGGAGGAGAATTGGACTGGGAGGTACTGGGATGGGACAGGGAGGGGATTTGGAAAGGATTGTGAGTGACTGGGAGGGGACTGGGCAGGTAGGGGGAGTGTGTGAAAGGTAGTTGGAGTGGCGTGGGAGGGGCCTGGGATATACTGGGAGCCAGTGGGATGGTCTGGGAAGGATTGGGAGGGGGCTGGGTGGGACTGATAGAGGACTGGGAGGAAATGGGAGAGGACTGTGAGGGACTGGAGTTGGACTGGGAAAGGACTCATCCCAGTCCCCTCCCAGTCCTCAGTCCCTCGCAGTCCTGCCCCATTCCTTCCCAGTCCTCTCCCAGACCGTCCCAGTCCCAATCCAGTCCTTCCCAGTGTCTCCCAGTGTCTCCCAGTATGCCCCAGTCCCCTTCCAGACTAGGGTGATTGTGAGTGAGTGGGAGAGGCAGGGAGGGGAATGGGAGGGAGAGCTGGGAAGTGGGATGGGATTGGGAGGGACTGGGGAGGAGTGGGAGGAGACTGAGAGGGAAGTGGGAAAGGATGAGGGATGGAGTGGAGGGATTGTGAGGGACTGGGATGGCCTGGGAGGGGATGTGGAGGGCCTGGGAGAGAGGGAGAGGGGCATGGGAGTTAGTGGAGGGGACTGGGATATACTGGGAGGTAGTGGAATAGATTGGGAATGGATTGGGAGGGAATGGAGAGGGATTTGGAATGGATTGTGAGTGACTGGGAGAGGACTGGAATGGCACTAGGGACTGGGAGAGACTGGTTGGGGACTGGGATGGAGCTGGAAAGGACTGGATTGGGACTGGGAGGGAAATGGGAGAGGATTGGAAGGGACTGGGAGGGGAGTGGGACATACTGGGAGCTAGTGGGATGGACTGGGAAGGATTGGGTGAGGCCGGGTGGGACTGGGAGTGGATTGAGAGGAAATGGGAGAGGACTGGGACTGGGATGGACCTGGAAAGGACTGGCTTAGGACTGGGAGGGCAATGGGAGAGGACTGTGAGGGGAGTGTGATGTACTGGGAAAGGAGTGGAATTGGATTATGTGAAACTGGGATGGTACTGGGAGGGGAGTGAGAGAGAGTGGTTGCGTCTGGGAAGGAGACTGATAGGTGACAGAGAGGGAATGGGACTGGGAGGGACAGGGAGAGTAATGGGAAGGACTGTTGGGAAGTGGGAGAGGAATGGGATGCACTGGGCTTGGGAGTTAGTGGAGGGGATTGGGATATACTGGGAGATAGTGGAATGAAGTGGGAGTAGATTGGGAGGGAATGAAGAGGGATCTGGAATGGATTGTGAGTGACTGGGAGAGGACTGGAATGGCACTGGGGACTGGGAGAGACTGGGAGAGGAGTGGATGGGCCTGGAAAGGACTGGATTGGGACTGGGAGGGAAATGGGAGAGGATTGGAAGGGACTGAGAGAGGACTGGGTGTGGAGTGGGATGTACTGGGAAAGGAGAGGAATGAGATTGTGAGAGACAGGGAGGGCATTTGGAGGGAGTGGGTGGAATTCAGAGGAATCAGGAGGGATGGAGTGGGAGTAGGATGGACTGGGAAGGGATCTGGTAAGGACTGAGCAAAAGTGGGAGAGGATTGGGAAAGGGCCTGAGAGGTGGCAGGGAGGGGGAATGGGACGGACTGGTGGGAAGTGGGAGAGGAATGGGAGTGAGTGGGAGGGGATTGGGAGGGAATGGGAAGGGATCTGGAATGGATTGTGAGTGACTGGGAGGGGCCTGGGGACTGGGAGGGGATTAGGAGGGAGTGGGAGGGGACTGGGAGGGACTTGGGAGGTGAGTGGAAGGGGAGCGGGACATACTGGGAGCTAGTGGGATGGACTAGGAAGGATTGGGTGAGGCTGGGTGGGACTGGGAGTGGATTGAGAGGAAATGGGAGAGGACTGGGACTGGGATGGACCTGGAAAGTACTGGATTAGGACTGGGAGGGCAATGGGAGAGGACTGGAAGGGACAGAGAAGGACTAGGAGGGGGGGTGGGATGTACTGGGAAAGGAGTGGAATTGGATGGAGTGGGAAGGGATCAGGGATGGAGTGGAGGGATTGGAAGTGACTGGGATGGACTGGGAGGTAGGGGGAGGGGAGTGGAAACGTCTGAAAGGTACTCGGAGGGGCCTGGAAGAGTCTGTGAGGGGATTTGGAAGGACTGTGAAGGGAATGGGAGGGACTGGAAGGGGACTGGGATATGGTGCGAAGAATGGAAGGAACTGGGACGGGACAGGGCGGGAATGGGATTGACTGACAGGGAGTGGGTGGGGACAGGGAGGGGAATGGGATTGACTGACAGGGAGTGGGTGGGGACAGGGAGGGGAATGGGATTGACTGACAGGGAGTGGGAGGGGACAGGGAGGGGAATGGGATTGACTGACAGGGAGTGGGAGGGGACAGGGAGGGGAGTGGGATTGACTGACAGGGAGTGGGAGGGGACAGGGAGGGGAATGGGATTGACTGACAGGGAGTGGGAGGGGACAGGGAGGGGAATGGGATTGACTGACAGGGAGTGGGAGGGGACAGGGAGGGGAATGGGATTGACTGACAGGGAGTGGGAGGGGACAGGGAGGGGAATGGAAAGGGATCTGGAATGGATTGTGAGTGAGTGGGAGGGGACTGGGCGGGAGAGGGAGGGGACTTAGTAGGGACTGGGAAGGGAATGAAAAGGGACTGGGAGGGTCTAAAAGGTAGTTGGAAGGGCCTGGAATGAACTGGGAGGGGACTGGGATGTACTGGGAGCTAGTGGGATGGACTGGGAAGGATTTGGAGGGGGCTGGATGGGACTGATAGGGGATTGGGTGGAAATGGGCGAGGACTGGGATGGACCTGGTAAGGACTGGATTGGGACTGGGTGAGGACTGTGAGTTGTACTGGGAAAGGACTGGAAGGGGAGGGCATGGGAAGGGCCTGGATGGGAACTGAAAGCGATCCTAGTAGGAACTGGGATGGATTGGGAGGGATTGAGAGGGGGTCTGGGAGAGACTGGAGCAGGATTGGGCAGGGACAGGGATGGGATTAGAGAGGGGCTGGGAGAGGTCTGGGAGGGAACTGGGAGGCACTGCAGAGGAATTGGGAGGGACTGGGAAGGATTTGGAGAGGTCTGGAAGGGAACTGGGAGGGGGCTTGATGGGACTGGGAATCTTACCTGGAGGCGCTGGGAGCTGCTCTGGGGGCGCTGGGAGCCTCCTCTGTGCCCTTGCTGCCGTTTGGTCTCCCTCCCCCCTCCCTCCCTCCCGGCGCTGACAGAGCAGGAGGGCCAGAGCCACGCTCTGATTGGCCAGTGGGGCTCGGGCAGAAGCGCTCCCATTGGCTGCGCTGGGCCAGCCCCCCAGTTTGGGAACAGTGCGTCCCAGTTCAGGACCAGTCCCCCCCAGTTTGGGAACAGTGCGTCCCAGTTCGGGACCAGTCCCTCCAGTTTGGGACCAGTCCCCCCCAGTTTGGGAACAGTGCGTCCCAGTTTGGGACCAGTCCCCCCAGTTTGGGAACAGTGCGTCCCAGTTCGGGACCAGTCCCCCCCAGTTTGGGAACAGTGTGCCCCAGTTCGGGACCAGCCCCCCCAGTTTGGGAACAGTGCGTCCCAGTTCGGGACCAGCCCCCCCAGTTTGGGAACAGTGTGTCCCAGTTTGGGACCAGTCCCCCCAGTTTGGGAACAGTGCATCCCAGTTTGGGACCAGCCCCCCCAGTTTGGGAACAGTGTGTGCCAGTTCAGGACCAGCCTCCCAGGGATCAGGGATGGAGTGGAGTGATTGGGAGGGACTGGGATGGCCTGGGAGGGGATGTGGAGGGAGAGAGGGATAGGGGCTTGGGAGTTAGTGGAGGGGACTGGGATATACTGGAAGATAGTGGAATGGAGTGGGAGTGGATTGGGAGGGAATGGAGAGGGATCTGGAATGGATTGTGAGTGACTGGGAGAGGACTGGAATGGCACTAGGGACTGGGAGAGACTAAGAGAGACTGGGAAGGGACTGGGATGGACGTGGAAAGGACTGGATTGGGACTGGGAGAGGACTGGGAGGGAAATGGGAGAGGATTGGAAGGGACTGAAAAGGTCTGGGTGTGGAGTGGGATGTACTGGGAAAGGAGTGGAATGGGATTGTGAGAGAGTGGGATGGGACTGGGAGGGAGTGGGTGGGATTCAGAGGCACGGGGAAGGAGTGGGAGGGAGTGAGATGGACTGGGAAGGGATCTGGGAAGGACTGAGCTAAAGTGGGAGGGGCCTTAGAGGTGTCAGGGAGGGGAATGGGACTGGGAGGTGCTGAGATTGGGACAGGGAGGGGAATGGGAGGGACTGATGGGAAGTGGGAGAGGAATGAGATAGAATGGAACGGGATCTGGAATGAATTGTGAGTGACTGGGAGGGGATTAGGAGGGAGTGGGAGGTGACTGGAAGGGGACAGGGATATTCTGGGAGCTAGTGGGATGGACTGGGAAGGATTGGAAGGGGGCTGGGTGAGACTGGGAGGGACAGAGAGAAACTGGTAGGGGATTGGGAGGGAAGGGGAAGGGATGGGAAGGGGAGTGGGAAGGGGCTGGTAAGGACTGGATTTGGACTGGGAGAGGCCTGGAAAGGACTGAGGAGGACTGGAAGGAGACCGGGAGGGATTGGGTAGGACTGGAATGGGATTGTGAGAGACTGGGAGGGGATTGGGAGGGAGTGGGATGGAGTGGGAAGGGATCTGGGAAGCAGTGAGTGGGACTGGGAGGGATTGGGTGAGACTGGGAAGGGGCCTGAGAGGTGTGAGGGAGAGGAATGGGCCTGGGAGGCCCTGGGATGGGACAGGGAGGGGAATGGGAGGGACTGATGGAAGTGGGATGGGATTGGGAGGGACTGAGAGGTAGTGGGAGGGAAGTGGGAAAGGATGAGGGATGGAGTGGAGGGATTGTGAGGGACTGGGATGGCCTGGGAGGGGATGTGGAGGGCCTGAGAGAGAGTGACAGGGGCTCAGGAGTTAGTGGAGGGGACTGGGATATAGTGGGATGGAGTGGGAGAGATTGGGAATGGATCTGGAATGGATTGTGAGTGAGTGGAATGGCAATGGAAAGGGACTAGGAGGGAGTGGGAGGGGACTGGGGTGGACCTGGAAAGGACTGGATTGGGACTGGGAGAGGACTGGAAAGGACTGAAAAGGACTGGGAGGGCTGTGGGATGTAGTGGGAAAGGAGTGTAATGGCATAGTGAGGGACTGGGAAGGGGTTGGGAGTGAGTGGGTGGGATTCAGAGGAATGGGGAGGGAGTGGGATGGAGTGGGAGGGAGTAGGATGGGCTGGGAAGGGATCTGGGAAGGACTGGGCTGAACTGGGAGAGGACTGGGAAGGGGCCTGAGAGGTGTCAAGGGAGGGGAATTGGACTGGGAGGTGCTGGGATGGGACAGGGAGGGGATTTGGAAAGGATTGTGAGTGACTGGGAGGGGACTGGGCAGGTAGGGGGAGTGTGTGAAAGGTAGTTGGAGTGGCGTGGGAGGGGCCTGGGATATACTGGGAGCCAGTGGGATGGTCTGGGAAGGATTGGGAGGGGGCTGGGTGGGACTGATAGAGGACTGGGAGGAAATGGGAGAGGACTGTGAGGGACTGGAGTTGGACTGGGAAAGGACTCATCCCAGTCCCCTCCCAGTCCTCAGTCCCTCCCAGTCCTGTCTCATTCCTTCCCAGTCCTCTCCCAGACCGTCCCAGTCCCAATCCAGTCCTTCCCAGTGTCTCCCAGTGTCTCCCAGTATGCCCCAGTCCCCTTCCAGACTAGGGTGATTGTGAGTGAGTGGGAGAGGCAGGGAGGGGAATGGGAGGGAGAGCTGGGAAGTGGGATGGGATTGGGAGGGACTGGGGAGGAGTGGGAGGAGACTGAGAGGGAAGTGGGAAAGGATGAGGGATGGAGTGGAGGGATTGTGAGGGACTGGGATGGCCTGGGAGGGGATGTGGAGGGCCTGGGAGAGAGGGAGAGGGGCATGGGAGTTAGTGGAGGGGACTGGGATATACTGGGAGATTATGGAATGGAGTGGGAGTGGATTGGGAGGGAAGGGAGAGGGATCTGGAATGGATTGTGAGTGACTGGGAGAGGACTGGAATGGCACTAGGGACTGGGAGAGACTGGGAAGGGACTGGGATGGAGCTGGAAAGGACTAGGAGGGGATTGGGTCAGAGTGGCAGAGGACTGGGGACTGGGAGGGACTTGGGAGGTGACTGGAATCGGAGTGGGATATACTGGGAGCTAGTGGCATGGACTGGGAAGGATTGGGTGAGGCTGGGTGGGACTGGGAGTGGATTGAGAGGAAATGGGAGAGGACTGGGATTGGGATGGGACTGGAATGGACCTGGAAAGGACTGGCTTAGGACTGGGAGGGCAGTGGGAGAGGACTGGAAGGGACAGAGAAGGACTGGGAGGGGAGTGGGATGTACTGGGAAAGGAGTGGAATTGGATTATGTGAAACTGGGATGGGACTAGGAGGGGAGTGAGAGAGGGTGGTTGGGACTGGGAAGGAGACTGAGAGGTGACAGAGAGGGAAATGGGACAGGGAGGGACAGGGAGGGTAATGGGAGGGACTGTTGGGAACTGGGAGAGGAATGGGATGCACTGGGCTGGAGTAGGAGGGCATTGGGAGGAAATGGGAAGGGATCTGGAATGGATTGTGAGTGACTGGAGGGGACTGGGCCAGAGGGAGCATACTGGGAGGGGAATGGGAAGGTAGTTGGAGGGGCTTGGAAGGGACTTGGAGGGGATTGAGAGGGAGTGGGAGGTGACTGGAAGGGGACTGGGATATTTTGAGAGCTAGTGGGATGGACTAGGAAGGATTGGGAGGGTGCTGGGTGGGAGTGATAGAGGACTGGGAGGGGACTGGAGTTGGACTGGGAGAGACTGAGAGAGACTGGGAGGGGACTGAGATGGACCTGGTGAGAACACTGGGAGAGGCCAGGAAGGGACTGGGAAGGTCTGGGAGGGGACTGGAAGGGATTGAGAGGAACTGGGAAGGACTTGGAGGAGACTGGAGGGCATTGAGATGGACTGGGAGTGGGGTGGAGTGGGAAGGGGACTGGGAAGGAGTGAGTGGGACTGGGAGGGATTGGGTGAGACTGGTAAGGGGCCTGAGAGGTGTGAGGGAGGGGAATGGGCCTGGGAGGTCTTGGGATGGGACAGGGAGGGGAATGGGAGGGACTGATGGAAGTGGGATGGGATTGGGAGGGACTGGTGAGGCGTGGGAGGAGACTTGGAGGGACTGAGAGGTAGTGGGAGGGAAGTGGGAAAGGATGAGGGATGGAGTGGAGGGATTGTGAGGGACTGGGATGGCCTGGGAGGGGATGTGGAGGGCCTGGGAGAGAGGGATAGGGGCTTGGGAGTTAGTGGAGGGAATTGGGATGCAGAGGGAGGGAAGTGGAAGGGACTGCAAGGGAATTGGGAGGGACTGGAGGGATTCGGATAGGTCTAGAATGGGACTGGGAGGGGACTTGTTGAGACTGGGATCCATACCTGAAGGCACTGGGAGCCATCTGGGAAGCACTGGGAGCCATCCTGGAAGCACTGGGAGCTGAACTGGGAGCGCCATTGTGTCCCCTGCCACCATTCTGTCTGTCTCCCTCTCTCCCTCCCTCCCTGGTGCTGTGAGGGGAAAGAGCGGGAAAGCCAGGCTGCGCTCTGATTGGCCAGCGGGGCTTAGGCGGGAAGCGCTCCCATTGGCTGCACTGGGCCCAATTCCCCCACTTGGTGTCCACTTTGGGCCCAGTTCCTACCAGTTTGGGAACAGTTTGTCCCAGTATGGGACCACTTTCCTCCCAAGCCCACCCAGTTCCCTCCCATTTCCATCCCACTGCCCCCCAGGCCCTCCAAATTCTATCCCAATCCTTCTCATTTCCCTCCCAGTCACTCCCAGGGAGCCTGACTGGGTGGAACTGGGAGGGACTGGGATGGACCTGGCTTTGACCAGCAGGGATAGGGCACAGGGTGCAAACTGTCAGGGATTGTCAGGGACTGGGAGGTAATTGGTAGAGACTGGGAGGGAACTGGTTGTGACTGTGTGGGGATAGGGAGAGACTGGGATAGACTGGGAGGGATTGGGAGGAGACTGGGAGGGCATTGGGACGGGCTCGGAGGGAATGGGATGGAGTGGAGGGATTGGAAGTGACTGGGATGGACTGGGAGGTAGGGGGAGTTGAGTGGGAGCGTCTGAAAGGTACTCAGAGGGGCCTGGAAGAGTCTGTGAGGGGATTTGGAAGGACTGGGAAGGGAATGGAAGGGACTGGAAGGGGACTGGGATATGCTGGGAAGAATGGAGGGAACTGGGACAGGACTGGGAAGGACTTGGAGGGGATTTGTGCGAGACTGGGAGGAGATGTGGGAAGGACTTGGAGGGGCTGGAGGTGGACTAGGATAGAAATGGGATGCACCAAGAGGGAGGTGAGAGGGAACTGGGTAGGACTGGGAGAGACTGAGGGGGACTGGAGAGGAACTGGGAGTGACTGGGAGGGAGTGTGAGGCAATTGGGAGGCACAGGGAGGGAACCGATTGGGACTGCCTGGGGATTGGGAGAGACTGGGAGGAACTGAGTGGAACTGAAAGGCCCTTGGGGGCAACTGGGAGGGACTGGGAGAGGATCTGGGGGTTACTGGGCGGGACGGGGAGCGGAACTGGGAGAGACTGGAAGGAGATCTAGGAGGAACAGAAGGAACTGGGATTAGACTGGGAGGGACTTGGAGGGGATTTGTGAGAGGCTGGGAGATGTGGGAGGGAACTGGGAGGGACTGAGATGGAAATGGGATGGGCAGGACTGGGAGGGACCGGAGGGATTTGAGAGGGATTGGGAGGAAACTGGAAGGGACTGCGGAGGAATTGGGATGCAGAGGGAGGGAAGTGGAAGGGACTGCAAGGGAATTGGGAGGGACTGGGCAGGATTCAGAGAGGTCTAAAACGGGCCTGGGAGGGGACTTGTTGAGACTGGGATTCGTACCTGGAGGCACTGGGAGCCATCCTGGAAGCACTGGGAGCTGAACTGGGAGCTGCCATTGTGTCCCCTGCCACCATTTTGTCTCCCTCCCTCCCTCCCTGACGCTGTGAGGGGAAAGAGCGGGAAAGCCAGGCTGCGCTCTGATTGGCCAGCGGGGCTTAGGCGGGAAGCGCTCCCATTGGCTGCGCTGGGCCCAATTCCCCCACTTGGTGTGCACTTTGGGCCCAGTTCTTACCAGTTTGGGCCCAGTTTGTCCCAGTTTGGGACCACTTCCCTCCCAAGCCCACCCAGTCCCCTCCCATTTCCATCCCACTGCCTCCCAGTCTCTCCCAGTCCCCTCCCATTTCCATCCCACTGCCTCCCAGTCTCTACCAGTCCCTTCCCATTTCCATCCCACTGCCTCCCAGTCTCTACCAGTCCCCTCCCATTTCCATCCCACTGCCTCCCAGTCTCTCCCAGTCCCCTCCCATTTCCATCCCACTGCCTCCCAGTCTCTACCAGTCCCTTCCCATTTCCATCCCACTGCCTCCCAGTCTCTACCAGTCCCTTCCCATTTCCATCCCACTGCCTCCCAGTCTCTATCAGTCCCTTCCCATTTCCATCCCACTACCTCCCAGCTCCCCCCAGTCCCCTCCCATTTCCATCCCACTATCTCCCTGCTCCCCCCAGTCACCTCCCAGTCGTTCCCAGTCCTTCCGGATTCCATCCCATTTCCCTGCCAGTCACTCACAGGGAGGGGAACTAAGAGGGACTGGGAGGAACTGGGACTGAACTGGGAAGGACTGGGATGGAACTGGGTGCGATTGGCAGGGACAGGGTGTGGGGTGCAGACGGTCGGGGACTGGGAGGGGATCCGCAAGAGACTGGAATTGACTGTGAGTGGATCTGGGAGGTACTGGGATCGGATCTGGGAGAGACTGAGAGGGGCTGGAAGGGACGGGGAGGAACAGAAGGGACTGGGATCGGATCTGGGAGAGACTGAGAGGGGCTGGAAGGGACGGGGAGGAACAGAAGGGACTGGGATCGGATCTAGGAGAGACTGAGAGGGGCTGGAAGGGACGGGGAGGAACAGAAGGGACTGGGATCGGATCTGGGAGAGACTGAGAGGGGCTGGAAGGGACGGGGAGGAACAGAAGGGACTGGGATCGGATCTGGGAGAGACTGAGAGGGGCTGGAAGGGACGGGGAGGAACAGAAGGGACTGGGATTGGATCTAGGAGAGACTGAGAGGGGCTGGAAGGGACGGGGAGGAACAGAAGGGACTGGGATTGGATCTAGGAGCGACTGGGAGGGACTGGAAGGGATGGGGAGGAACGAAAGGGACTGGGATCGGATCTGGGAGCGACTGGGAGGGACTGGAAGGGATGGGGAGGAACGAAAGGGACGGGGATCGGATCTGGGCGGGACTGGGAGGGATAGGGACGGGGCTGGGATCGACTGGGAGGGACTGGGCCGGTCCGGGCGGTATCTGTGTGGGCCTGGGAGCAGAGGAGAGCATGGGAGCCATCCTGTGAGCACTGTGCGTTGTCCTGGAGCACTGGGAGGTACTGGGATCCATACCTGGAGGCGCTGGGAGCTGAGCTGGGAGCGCTGGGAGCCGCCACGGAGCCCCCTGCGGCCGTTTTGTCTCCCTCCCCCCTCCCTCCCGGCGCCGTGAGGGGAAAGAGCGGGAAAGCCAGGCCGTGCTCTGATTGGCCAGCGGCGTTTGGGCGGGAAGCGCTCAGCCTCTGCGCTCTGGCAGGCTCTGGGGGGTCTCACTCTGGGTTTCGGTGTCCCCTTTGGCTCGGCCCCCCCAGCCACAGCTCCAGGGGTCTGGGGGTATCGAAAGGGCTTTTGGGGGCATCTAAAGGCGTCAGGGGTGAGCTGGAGGGGGTCTGCGGGTATCTAAAGGAGGCCTGTGGCCATGTAGAGGGGTCAGGGACCCTCGTAAAGGGGTCCGTGGGCACCTAGAGTGGGTCTGGCGAGATGCAAAGGTGGAGGCTGTGCTTGCTGTGCAAGGCTGCTTGTGTGTGTGTGCTTTAGGTGTGGTTTGCTCTGGGGTGCAGTCAGTGTGTGCTGCTGTCCAGCCGAAGCACTGCAGAGCTGCTGCTTCTCCTTGCAGCACACGCTCAGAGGACAGGTCCCTGGATTGCAGTGCTGCTCCAATGGCCTGTGGTGGCTGCAGGCAGCCGCGGCCCGGGGAGCCCAAGACTCAGCGTGTGGAAGGGTTGGGAGCAGCCCTGGGTGCCTGCAAGGATTCGGGAGGTGAGCAGAGCAGGTGAGATGGATCTGAGACACCTTTCAGAGCAGCTGCTGTGAGTATCTGGAGTCTTCCTGCAGCGTTGGTGCAGTTAAAGTAGAGAAAGCAGCTCTGGAAGGTTTGTGCTGCATCTTCCATCCAGCTGCGTTCTGCAGCCCCTGGGAAGGTGTTGGTTGGTAGAGCGCATCTGTAGGAGGTGTGAAGGGAGCTGGGGGTCTGTCTGCCTGCACAGGGAGAGCTCAGCTGTCTCTGCTCGTCACAGTGCTAGAGAGCAGCTTTCAGAGCTCCGCAGCGTGCTGGAGCTGCTGCAGGAGGATCAAATGGTGTCTGCCTCCCAGACACAGGGAGAGCAGCGTGGAGCCTCCTCCTGTCTGCTTCGTCCATGTGGCAGCTGTCCTGGCACTTGTCATGCCAGTGGAGTAACTGAGCCATGCCGAGA
Organism: Pogoniulus pusillus; assembly: GCF_015220805.1. Classification (NCBI taxonomy): domain Eukaryota; kingdom Metazoa; phylum Chordata; class Aves; order Piciformes; family Lybiidae; genus Pogoniulus; species Pogoniulus pusillus. Next base: position 61,484 of record NC_087288.1, on the reverse strand, counting down.
GAGGGGAGGAAATGCAAAGCAGTGGCCCTGAGACAAATCTCACTCTTCCCACAGGCCCGAGCAGGTCTGAAACCCTGCCACGGAGAGGCACAGGCCCCGCAGCAGTGCCTGCATTTCAGCAGCTGCCCATCGGAGCTAAGCACAGCCTCGGCTCAGAGGTGAGGGCATGGCTGTGAGAGTGCAGCTGTCACCAGCACCTGCTCCTCTCCGTGCTCCAGTGGGGCCAAACGTTTCAGATCCACCGCTCCTCTGGGGACTGCAGCACTGAGGACTAATTTGAGGGTGGGTTTGTGTTGGGTTGGTTGGTTTGGCTTTGGTTGTTTTTTTCCCAGGTGCCAAAGCATCTGGGCCGTCTCTGATCTCACTGATCCCTTTTCTGTCATAAATGAAGCTTTACCAAAAAAGTTACAGTCGTGTCACTTCCAGCCTGATCTGCATGGCTTGAGCAGCCACTGCCAAAGAGCAAAGCCTTTGTCAGGGCTCTCGGAGCAGCTCGTTTGTTGTGTGTGTGAAAAAGGCAACCAAGTGTCAGGGGTTGTCTTTCCCATCTTCTGGTGGGGTGCTCTGACGTGCTTTATTTCTGTCTGGCTGTCACTGGTACGTGTCCCTGGCAGCTCAGGAGCATGTCTGCTGGGCAGTGCTGGGGGCCAGGCATCCCTCCTGTGTGTGCATGGCCCACATGGCAGCACCCTGCAGTCAGAGCTGACTGTGCACTGGAGGTGGAGTGTTGGAGTGGGATCAGCTCAGAGCTCTGCAAGGTCAGTGCATGGCAGTGGAAAATGAAATGCTTTGGCAGTGTTTTTACTGGGGGCATAGGAGCGTGCCCACACCTTCACAGTGTGAGTAACTGAGCTTTGTCCTTGGTTGTTTCACTCTTGGCAGGTTTGCACTTTGCTTTCCACTCCACTGGCCAAGCCAGCCAGATGTGCAGCAGCAGCAGGATGGGCACGAGGGCCCCAGCTGCTGCGGTGAATCCGTCAGCACGGACGCTGGTGCCGCTGCAGCCTGGCCCTGCAGCCTGGCAGGGTGATCTCCTTTGGCTCGGCTCCTGTGGGCTCCAGGTAGGGTTTGTCTGTGTCTGCCAGGAGGGAAGGGTTGAAAAGGAGATTGCTCAGTCAGAGCTCTGACCTAGTAGCTGAAGATTCTGTCCAGTGCAGATGCTGACAGAGCAGCTGGATGAGCAGAAAGCCTCTCGTGCAAACGGCTGTGGAGTGCTTCTCTCTGTTCCCTGCTGCTGGGAGGTGCTGACAGGTTAGGGTTTGCAGGGAGGCAGATCTCGCGGAGAAGGGCTGAACTCACTGTGCAAGGACACTGCACAATCCAGTGTGGATCAAAAGCGAGTGACAACTTTATTTAGTAGCCACACGCTTATATGTGTTACAGATAATTTATGCATACATGTAAGAAGCTAAATGGCTGAATCCCTAAATACCCCATTTGCTCTGCTTGAGTTGTCTGCTGACTCGTCAAGGACAGTGCCTCCCTGGCTAGTTATATTAAATGCTGCCTTTGTTTATTCAATATGTCTTTGTTTCTGTGTGGCCTAGCACAGCCTTAATTTAGTTCCATATACTCATCCTGCTTGCCCACTTCTAAGTCATGTCCATTTTCCTTTAGCCATTCTGCAACAAGGGTTAGTGGAGGGGTGTGAAGAATTTGCAGGGATCTCTAAGGGTCTGCAGACACCTTTGAAAGGTCTGAAGTTGTCTGTAGATGTCTCTAGGGTGCTGCAGGGGTCTGCAGGCACCTCTTAAATGTCTGGAGGGGTCTGTAGCTGTCTGTAGAGGTCTCTAGAGCTTTGTAGAGGAATGTGGGTGCCTGCAGCTGTCTCTAGGGGGGTGTGGAGGTCTGCAGGCACCTTTCAAATGTCTGGAGGGGTCTGCAGAGCTCTGTCAGGGTCTGTAGATTTTGGCAGGGTTCTGTAGGAGTCTCTGGGCAGCTTTTAAAGGTGTGAAGGGGTCTGTAGCTATTTGTCAGGGTCTGAGAGAGTCTGCAGAGGTCTGTAGAGTTGAGTAGGTGTTTGGAGGTTTCTGTGTGGGTCTGTAGGTGCCTGCAGGCATCAGTGAAGGCTCTGGAGGGGTCTGTAGATGTGTGCAGGGGTCTGTTAAATATCTGGAGGGGTCTGGATGGGTGTGGGGAGCTCTGTAGGGGTCTGTATGTGTTTGCAGGCACCTGCAGGGGTCCGTAGATGCCTGTAGGGATTTGCAGGGCTCTGTTAGTTCTCTGTAGAGGTCTGCCTGGGTCTGGAGGTGCCTTTTAATGGGTCTGTGGAGGTCTGGAGGGCTCTGCAGTGGGCTGCAGTGGTCTGTTAAAGGTGTGGAGGGGTCTGTAGGTGTCTGCATTCAGTGAAGGAGTTCTTTGGCTCCAGGACACTTTTGTCCAGTGTCTCTAGAGTGTGACTGTCCCAAATGAGATAGAGGTGCACTGGCAGCGTGTTTGCAGATGGCCCCAAGCTGAGTGGTGCTGGAGAGCAAGCCGAGGGGCAGGATGGCATCCAGGAAACACCTGGGCAGGCAGGGGAGCTGGGCCCAGGCGAAGCTTGTGAGGTTCCAGGAGAGCAAGGGCAGGGTGCTGCGTGTGGGCGGGAGGAAGCCTGCCTGTGCCTGCGGGCTGGGGGCGGAGGCGATAAAGAGCAGCCCTGGGGGTGCTGGGGAGAAGCTGAGTGCGAGCACATGGTGTGAGCTTGCAGGCCAGGAGGAGCCTGTCAGTGTCTGCAGGGCTGTGCAAGCAGCTGTAGGAGTCTGCCCAGGTCTGTAGGTGTCTGCAGGGGTCTTCTAAAAGGCCTGGAGGCTTTTCTGAGTGTGCAGAGGTGTGCGGGGGTCTGGAGGCATCTGTAGGTACCCTTAGGGGCCTGGAGGGCTCTCTGGAAGTCTGTGGAGCTCTCTGGGTGTCTGTGGAGGTGGTTAGGGGTCTGTAGAGGTGTCTGTGGTGCTGTAGGTGTCTCAAAAGGCTGTGAAGGTCTTGAGGTGCCTTGCAAAGGTCTCGAGGTGTCTGTAGAGGTCTGTAGGGGTCTGCAGGGCTCTATGGAAAGGTCGGGAGGGGTCCCTAGAGGTCTCTAGGAGGCTGGAGGGGTGTGCAAGTGTCTGTAGCATTCAGCAGGTGTGTGGAGGTTTCTGTTCTGGGCCCGCAGGTGTCTGCAGGCATCTTGTAAAGGTCTGCAGGGGTCTGTGGAGCTCTGTCAGGCATCTGTTAAGTGTCTGCAGGAATCCATTGAAGGTGTGGAGGGGGCTGCAGGGCTCTGCAGAGGAGGCTGTGGCTGTGTGTAGAGGTCTTAGGGGTGTGAAGAGTTTGCAGGGGTCTGTAAGGGTCTGCAGAGCCCTTGGAAAGGTCTGAAGTTGTCTGTAGGAGTCTGGAGATGTCTCTAGGGCACTGCAGGGCTCTGCAGGGGTCTGCTGCTGCGGGAGGAGTGGGCTGGCGGAGCCACGCCCCCCGGGCTGCGGAGCCACGCCCCCTCCCTGGCCTTTCTTGCCTGGCTCTGGTTGCTGCCTCTTTATTTGCATAACCACACCCCCTTTCCGTAGCCACGCCCCCTCCCCATGCTGCGCCTGGCCCCGCCCTCTCGGCCCGCCCCCGCCCCACAGTAACTAATTATATGGTGACAGATTTGGAGCTTCCTTTGGAGGAGTAGTTCAGGAGGTGGCTGCTGATTGGTGGATTGTGATGGGCGTGGTTTGCCGCTTGTTCTGCCTCCCTCATTTGCATACATTTCAATATCAGGCTCTGCCTTTGAGTACCTTGAAGATGTGTTGGGGGTTGGGGAGGGGTTACCAGGAGGGTCAGCAGCTGATTGGTGGATCCTGTGGGGGCTGTGGGCATGGTCACCCCTGTGCCCCGCCCCCTCATTTGCATAAACGAAGGCAGGGTCCACCTGGCGGAGTTTGGTGCTTTATTGGGCGGGGGGAACTGGTTAGGACGGGGAGGGTCAGCAGCTGATTGGTGCGTCCTCTGGCGTGGGCGGGGCCTGCCCCTGCCCCGCCCCTCCGAAGTGCTCGATGGTCTCCAGCACAGCCCCAGCAGCTCCAGGAAGGAGGAGACCTCCCCCCGCAGGCCTCCAGCCCCCCGGGAGACCCAGAGCCTGCGGGGGGAGGGCTCAGGGACCCCCAGACCCTCCCAGGGACCTCCAATAACCTCCCAGGGACCTCTGATGACCTCTCGGGGACCCCCAGACCCTCCCAGGGACCCTCAGACCCTCCTAGGGACCACCCAGGGACCCGCAGACCCGCCCACTGGCCTCCCAGAGACCCCCACTCACCTCCTTGTATGCCCCCACTAATCCCCCAGCCCCTCCCCGTCCCCGCCCAGCGCCCCCCAGTGCCCACTCAGGCCCTCAGCTTGTCCCCGCAGCACTGCAGCCTGGCCTGGGGGCGCTGCTGAGGCCTCCCCCAGGGCCGGGCTGGGGGCTGCAGGCCTGGGCCCAGCGCCCTCAGTGCCACCTGTGCCAGGCCAGCAGGCAGCGGCAGCAGCACCTCCCTGGCAGGGCAGGTCAAGGAGCCTCGGGGGAGGGACCCCAGCACCCCCCAGCGTCCCCCCAGTCCCCTCCCACTGCTCCCAGTCCCCCCCAGGCACCCCTGGGACTCTCTACGGCACCCACAGACCCTTCCCCTCCCCCCCCAGCCACCTCTGACCCCCGTCAAAACCTCACCCGGGGACCCCCATGACACCCCCAGACCCTCCCTCTGCTCCACTGCCCCC